>NC_090444.1:975569281-980569281 GCF_031143425.1 Pleurodeles waltl
ATGGCCTGGCATGGCTCTACCCAGAGAATACCAGAAATCCCCCGCTATTATGCCAAGACAAGCATTTTACTTTCCAAATAAAAAGAAATTCTGTTTATTATGTATATCCCAGGGAAAAGATAGTGTATATTTATGTCAGAGGTTGTGGGGAAAATATAATTGAGTTGAAATGGGATTATTATTTAAAAGTAGAGTGATACTTTAATGCACACATTTCGGTGGTTCCTGTGAGGTTTGTTATGGACCAAGTTCAAGAATTGAGCTGATCCATACACAAACCAGTCCTTTTGAATAAAAAACCAAAGTAGTGTTAGATTATGCTGTTTAATATATTTCTGAAATCACTGAGTTTTTGTGTTACTAGTAGCGTTAAAGTGCACACTCCTACAACAAATAATAGAAGTGGGGATATTTCCAATTTATGGAATTATGTATTTCTGAATTTCAAAATATCCAATAATATAGAAACTTTGCAAATTTCAAAAAATAATCAGCCACATAGAAACTTTGGAAATGAAATCTGATCAATTAAAGAATATTGTCCCAGCTAATTAAATTTATCTGTTAGAGACATCTATTTGCAGATTCCTTTTCTTAGCATTTCCCCCAGGCATCAGTCTGGATCCGGAGATTTTTTTTTAGTAGTACCTCTGTTGGCCGTTAGGTGGCACTAATCTGCTCTCCGTCCATGCTGCATGTGACATTGTGGGTCCTATATAGGCACCACCCCGGTGCGCTGACATCAGTTCTTCTCTTTCTGCACCAGCCTAGCGCTGATCTAAAGAGCTACCCCTCAAGTTGTTTTTTGACTGATCTTTTTTTACTTTTTATTGAAGATTTTTTAGTGTTGACACTCCTGGTGCATCGAGGATGTCTTTGCGTAAGACAGCCATCAGGCGATATCCGTAACTGATCCACACCTCATGTGCCTTTGGTGTTTGTAGTGCAACCACAACCCGATGTCGTGCTCTGAGTGCCGGGCCATGAATCTGAAAGCTTTGAGGGAGCGGGCCCTAAAGCTCCTTGTGGGCCGGCGCTCGGCTCCACGTAGGTCTCAATCTCGGTCAAGATGAATGTTCCGAGGATGGCTGTGGAGCCCCCCTTCATTGTCGTCCCATTCCAAATCCCCCTGGACGATCAGGTAAGTCGAGGCATAAAAAGCCAAGAATAACAAGCATTCTTCGACTTCACCCCGTTTGACGGTCGATGAGATGGGGGACAAGGAGCATCGATGTTCTCAGCCTCCAACCTTGGAGCATGCGTCTGGATCGGCTCCATGCCTCAGAGTTTCCGGGAGCCGGAGTGACCCCTGCCCAAATCAAGGAGATTTATGAGGCAATGCGCCTCATCTTTTGGCTGTCTGACTCTGGTGGAACACCTTAGGGCCCGCAGGGTCAGAAGGGGCCCCCTCAGATTTCGTGCTAGTGGCTTTGGCCTCGGCTCCAGGGGGTACCCATGGATCCGTTCCTGGATCCGTTCCTGGATCCGTACCGGTATTGGTCGTACCACCTCGACCTTCCCCGACACCGAGTCTAACGTTGACGCTGCCGTCACCGCATATGCCCCCCAAGTGGTGTCAACCACATCCTCATTGCCGATTCCGACACGGAACTGGACTGGCGTCAACAGGGGCCTTGCCCCCTATGTCAGATCCTGACCCTTATTCCTATGGGTTGGGGCTCTGTGAAGAAAGGGATGGGTCGCTGGACCCTCTAGAATACTAGCTACGAGACCCTTTGGGCTGATGTGCGACCTGGGTGAAGCCAGTGGTCTGGATACTTTCCTGCCACTGGCATGCTTTCTCCCCCGACAGTGGCTACAGAGGGGGGACCATCCTATTCCATGGTGGTGCAAAGAACGGCCAAGGTCCTGGGCTCGAGCTGTGTTTGGTGGCAGTCAGGACTAACCTCCTGACAGAGGTGCTTCAGCCTGTGGCTTCATCCTCAGAACCCATATTGCCCTTCAATGAAGCCTTTACTTATGTCCTGCTGGCTTCTTGTGAAACAGGACTATTGCCCACTGCCATCGACCTGCTCCAATTGACCTAACGTTCCTGACGCAACGTCCCACCCCTGAGAGCTCGGTTATCCAAGCCTCTTAATTCCAGGGTGCGTTCGATTCCAAACCCCCATATAAGGAATCCAAGAGGCTGGACTAACTTGGGAAGAAGATAATGTCATCCTCCAGCCTGGCATTACAATCTGTGAACACTGCATTCTTTTTGGGCTCTTACTCCCACACGCTGTGAGTGATGCAATAGGTCCCGGAGAAGGGCCGGGCCGTACTTTCTGAAGCTGTTGCTGATGGGAGAGATGCAGCAGAGTTTACATTCAGATGTGAACTGGACACGACCGACTCACTGGACAGAGCGGTAGCTTCGACGGAGGACCTGAGGTGCCACGCCTGGTTGAGGATGTCTGGCTTTTCAGGGGATATACAAGCCAGTCTTCTGGACATGCCCTTAGATAGTACCCGTCTCTTCGGAGACAAAGCAGACGTGGCGCTTGAGCGCTTCAAGGATTCTCGTGCTACAGTCAGGTCCTTGGGCCTTGTAGCTGCCCGCTCCTCCCTCAGTCTGCTTTTCACCCCTTTGGTGGCTATGGAAGGGTCATCCCACCACGTCCGTTCCGTGCCGCACACGCTGCCCAGCCTCTGCATAGCCGGGGACGTGGGATCCACAACCGTCATGGGTCAGGGCGCCAGTCGACCGGCCAATCTGTCCCCCCACCTCTCTCAGCAGCCTCCAAACCTTCTTAGTCTGATGATTCCCCACCAGTCAGAGGCAGGATTAAATTTCACCTGCTCCCCTGGCAGTCCATCATGTCAGACAGGTGGGTTTTGCAGATAGTCCGATCTACCACCTTTCCTTCAAGACTACTCCTCCATCCATGCCACTATCCTACGATCGGATAACGGAGGATGCCCCAAAAAAGGACCAGTGCTTCTGCCTATTCTAGACCTTCAGTCCATCAGTCTCTTCCTCGAGAAGGAGAGGTTCAAGATGTTCACTCTGGCTCAGGTTCTATCTGCCCATGGATCCAGGAGACTGGATGGTAGCATTGGACTAGCATGACACTTACTTCCACATTCCTGTCCGCAGACTTTACTTGCGCTTCACTGTAGGCCACAAGCAATTTCATCTGACCGTACTCGCCCTTTGGCCTTACCAGTGCCCCTTGAATATTCACCAAGGTGATGGGCGGTGGTTGCAGCTCATCTGCGCAGACCAGGGGTTTCAGTCTTCACCTATCTCGACGAATGGCTGTTGAAGGAGGTTCACCCCAAGCAGTTGCCTCCCACCTCCAGACTACGGCAAACCTCCTGCATTTGCTGCATTCATACCTGACTCCTTCTCAGACTCTCTCGTTCATCTGAGTTGTTGTGGACACAGTATAGTTTCCGATTTATCCTCCCGAAAAGTGAGTCCAGGATATTCAGGCTATGATACCAATATTTCAGCCTCTATCCTGGATTTCAGTGAGAATGACTCTGAGCCTACTGGGCCTCGTAGCCTCCTGCATACTGCTGCCTGATGGCATATGCGGGCTGTACCTTAGGACCTGAAGTTCCAGTGGGCACAGTATCAGGTGGATCTTTCCAATATGGTCCAGAGCTCAGAGGGAACTACGCAAGATCTGCAGTGGTGGCTAATGAACCACCATTAGGTCAGAGGGAGAGCCCTCTCCTTCTCCCATTCCCTACCAGATGTGACAGTAGTGACAGATGCGTCATTCCTGGGATGGGGCAGCCACCTGGGAGAGGCAGAGATCAGAGGCATCTGGTCCCAGCAGAGATGGGCGCCATATCAGCCTGTTGGAGCTCCGAGCTATCAGACTAGCAATGAAAGCATTTCTTTCCTCTCACAAAGAGAAGGTAGTGCAGGTGTTCGAGGACCACCACCATGTGGTACTGCAGCAAGCAGGGCAGGTTGGGGTTGTGGACTCTTTGTCAAGAGGATTTGTGCCACTGGGCTTATCTGGAACAGCAGGGCATATTCCTGGTGGTTCAACATCTGGTGAACTCTCCGATCGTCAGAGCAGACAAACTCAGCCGACAATGCTTAGTCGATCACTAATGGCATCTGCATCCGGAAGAGGCGCAGGATCTCTTTTAGCAGTCGGGAAACCCTTGTTTAGATCTGCTTGCCCAATCAGAGAACTCACAATGTCAGCATATTACGTGTTGGCGTTTCCAAGGCGGCACTCGTTCATCAACGCTTTTTGTCTCGAGTGGAGCTCAGGCCTCCTATATGCCTTTCTACCCATACCACTTCTTCCTAGAGTTCTCAAGAATGACTCGGCCCAAGTAATCTTTGTGGCTCTGGACTGTCATGAAGAGTTTGGTATCCCGAACTAATGAGCGTGGCCATCGATCTTCCGATCAGACTGGTTCTTCGGGAGGATCTTCTGTTGCAGCAGCAGGGGAGGGCTGTCCATCCAAACCCATCAAGTCACTGCCTCCATGCGTGCAGATTGAGCAGCGGCAGTTGCCAGCTTTTGACCTTCTCCCTGAAGTCTTTAACGTTCTCTTGACAGCCAGGCATCCCTCCACCAAAACAGTATTCGCCGGTCATTGAAGGAAATTTGTGGCATAGTGCATAGACAAGTCTGTTGACCCCTTTTCTGCCCCTCTTTCTGAGGTTCTATTTTTTATTATTTTGTTGGCAAGCAGGGCTCTGCTTTGGGCACTCTCAAAAGTTATTGGTCTTCAATCTCTACTTTCATACGGCTGCCTGATCAGCCTTCTTCTTTTTTTTCAACCTCTATTGTAAATAGATTCCTTAATGGCCTTACTCATATGTTTCCTCCTTCCCCATTTGTTATGCCCCAGTTGGACATGAATCTGGTTCTGACATTTCTGATGTGTGTGCCTTTAGAGCCTCTCCACAATTATCCTCTGAGGCTTCTCACAGCTTTCCTTGTGGCCGTTACATCGGCCTCAGGGTGAGTGAGCTGCAGGCATCGTCATCTAAGTCTTCCTGCCTTTCCATCTACCCTGACAAAGTGGTGCTTCGCGCATGGGCCCCCTTTCTTCCAAAAGTGGTTAAGCCCTTCCATGTAGGCCAGTCCATCACCTTACCTACTTTTCCACGTACCCATCACACCTTTCTAAGGAAGAGGAAAGACTCCACCTCCTGGACCTATGAAGAATGTTGGCGTTCTACCTTGATAGTAGCAAAGAGTTCTGAGTGGATGATCAACTCTTTGTTGGTTATGTGGTTGCGAACAAAGGTTCGGGCAGTGCAGAAGAGAACCATCTCCAGATGGGGTATACTCTGCATTAAAATGTGCTACAAACTGGCTAAAAAGCAACCCTATGAGAGTTTCGTGCTCATTCTACCAGAACTAAAGCTGCAACCACGCGTTAGCACATGGAGTTCCGGGCCTGGATATCTGTCATGTGGCAGCATGGGCATCTCTGCACACGTTTAGCAGTCACTACTGCCTGGACAGTCCGGTCTGTAGGGATGGTCACTTTGACCGTACGGTCCTGCAGGACTTTCTGGTATGATCTTAGTTCGCAGACCCACCTCCGGGGATGGTATTGCTTGGGTATCTATTCTAAGGTAAGGAATCTGCAACTAGGTGTCTCTATCAGATGGACAAGTTACTTACCTTCAGTACCTATCTGGTAGAGACAATATCTAGTTGCAGATTCTTTACCGACTCACCCACCCTCCCTGTCCTGCGATCTGATTTCTAGGGACAGGGATTCCCCTTTCAGGTCCCTAGTTTTGACACACCAGTGGTCAGTGTTCTTCATGGCCCTGCGCTTCTGGCGTGGAAAGTCGTGAAAAGAAACTGACAGCATGCCGGGGTGGCGCCTGTATAGGACCCACAACGTTTTATCCGGCGCTGATGATACTGACGATGGACTTGGAGCCGATCGACGCCACCTAACTGCGCAGGGGTACTGCTTGAGAAAAATCTCTGAACCCAGAGTGACGCATGGGGAAATTCTAAGGTAGGGAATCTGCAACTGGATATTATCTCTACTAGATAAGGCATTACTGAAGGTTAGTAACTAGTCCTTCCATGACTGGTGTTGTCTTCTAGATCTACTGAAAGATTGCTTAGAAAACAATAGTAATGAAAAAACAAGGCAAGCTCATTCATTTCCTTTCAAAAAAGCAGTTCCTGAAAGTACTGATTGGCTTGCTTGGTTTGAGCAATTGCTGATTACTTGTCAGCTAGTTGTACCTACCAGAACTTCTACACGTCGTCCAGCAGATTATGTTGAATGTAAGGATCAAAATACAGTTGTCTGTGAAGTGAATAGTAAAATGAAGATGGGTAAAAAAAAAAATACGTGATATGGAAACAGTGTGTAACTAGATTTAATGGCAAAGGTGGACCCATTAAAATGATTTCTTAAGAAATTTCATTTCCGAGAGGAGAAAGAGAATGAAGATTGTACATGATGTACTGTCACACAAAGTATTACGATTGGACTATGGCAGTGTGTTGCTGAAGCGTCTGGTTCAAGAACACCAGTCACAGGGAGGGACTGAATAACTTGCCTGCAAACGCATTATGCAAATATAACCTCTTTTTCTCAGGCCAAAATGATCAAATGTGACAAAGATCAGTTAGTGTGTGTATATATAATATGTGTGTGTGTGTGTGTGATCCACAAGATCCCCCTTTTTTCTTCTGTTTTTGGGTAATCCTCATACCCTCCCCTTATTAAAATGAACCCTTTACCTCCCTTTCCTCAACCTGTACCCTACCAAACTCTTTTTCCACTTACCCCTACCCACCACAGTATCCTAAAATCATCCTTACGTCCCTTTACCCCTACCCACCACTAAACCTTAATATAGCCCTTTCCTTTCTGTATCTCTGCCCACCCTTAACCCTAAAATCACTTGCCTCCCTTTTTCCTCTACCCACCCCTTAACCCCAAAATCACCATCAGCTATAGCCAGTCGTAACCCTAAATGCAGTTACCCTCCTTTACCTCTACCCACCCTGTAACCCTAAAATCACCCTTACACCCTTTTACAACTAAACACACCTTAAAGCTTTAAAAAAAAAAAGAAAAACATATATTATAATATAAAAAATAAATACATATATATATTTAGCTGCGGAGCAAAGTACAGTGTGGTAAAAGATGCTGATGAAACCCATTGGAATCACTTACCTGCTTGAGAAAGACTGCAGGGGAAAAATCATGTGGGTTAAAGGTTACATGCCACTTATACACCTAAGCCCCATATTATGCTTTTTTCGTTCAGCCTTCTTCTGTAGGAAATACCCTAAATTCCACAGCTTAAATTTCAGAAACAATTCAGAGGTGCTTCATAGACTGTAATCCGTATAGTTTCTATTATGAAGAAATACCACTTATGATGTTTCTAAACACTGTAACAGTTGTTACTGTTACCCAATGTAATGACATTCAATTAACTGACTGGGAGGATTGAGTGCAGAGTTGGGCTTATTGGGATTCTCCCCTGGCACAGTGCTCCTACAGATTGATTAAGTGAGCTCCTGTATAAATGAGATGTCGTAATCAGGTACTCTGTTGTCGCAAGATTTGCATGTGGTTTTTGTTTGTTCAAGTTTAATTGAGAACGGGTTTAGGCCTATTATGTGCACCCATAGTGCAAGGTGCACACAATATATTGACTGATATTTTAGTGTTTGTCTTGAATACTGTAAGATTTAGGATTATTAGTTGTGAGTGTAATTCATGCACAAGTAATAAATCCTCAATTGCCATTTTACTGGAACCAAGTACCCCGTTGTAGCACTTGACTGTCTCAGGGTAGTGAAGGAGAAAAATCGAAGGCCTTCTTGGGAGAAGTGGTGTGGGCTGGCAATCCCAGTTCACTAGCATGCAACAACAACGCTCAATAAATTATAGTCCAGTCAACGCTTTTGAGGAAGATTGACGAAATAGAGAAGCGAAAGAGAGCAGGAGGAAATGTCAAGGCTACTGCAGTGAGCAGTAAGGAGGGATAAAAAATGATCCAGAGACATCTTAAATGTAAGAGAAACAGTAAAGAGTGAGGAAAACAAACCAGAAAAGTACATGATTAATAGACAGACACAAAGAAGAGAAGTAAATAAAGAAATGATTGGCCGATTTCAGAGAATAACGTGTCGGTGGATCAAGGAGTGGCAGTCATGCAGTTAGTAAGGAGAGCAGCTGTTGGTTCGAATGCGAAAAGTGACTGAACAGGCAAAAAAGGAACACAGGTGTGAGAGATGTATAAAACATGTTTGTAAGTATTAGAGGTCGAAGTGGGCGGGATCTCAGGGGCACGATGTGTCCATACTTTAATAATTTGACAAAAACACTTCCCCCACTATATGTTAACAGGCAATCGTCCCAGAATGGCCCATTCCGACATTTGAGATGTGTCTTCTCTACAAATCCCACTCCATCTGAAAACCTAGGCCTGTTATTTGGTACTTTGTTCTCTAATGTTCTGCCACTCCTTCGTGAAGGTTTACAGCCTGTGAACAGTCTGGAAATATTGTATTGCACTCACACATGAATGCCGCTTGGGTTTTAACACTGTAAGTGGTTACATAAAACACAACAATATGCAAAGAAATTCACCTGAAGGTGCAAATCCATAAAAACATCTGCAGCTTCTTAGGAAAATTGCATCTCTTTTTTGACTCCCCATACTGTAAATCTACAAATATATTTTCTTGTCAACATATTACCAACATAAATATACATTGGTTTATTTCTCTATCCGTGTAAAAACTGAAAATTTGTAGACCTAATCCATTATTACAATGTGATGAAAAATCAGGATCTAGCAACTATGCTGTCCTGGTTATGTAGGCCTGTTTAATAACCAGTCACCTGTCCATTATCCAGAGGGCGCATTTGAGGCGGGAGACAGTAAGATGGAAAGAGTAGTAAATTAGTGATGGTGGAAAACGAGCCAGTTGCTCCATTTATTTCTTCCATGACCTTCCTGCCGTGAGAGTGCGGAAGGGAAAGAAAAAAGTTGTAGAAAATAAGAGACATTTTTATCTCAGAATCCGGTAGAAAAAATTCTCGGACTAGTGGGGCGGTGCGTGGGGCACTAAATATGAGCCACATGGTGAAACTGAAACTTGGAATAAGTGAGCGCAATTGGAGATAATCCAAAGGCAAAAGGGGTGGTGGTGGTGGTGGGGGGGGGGGGTGTACATCATGCTTTGGAGAGTTTCTAGTAAATCCACGACGGCAAGTCCTGGCCGAGCACTGCCAGGCAAGGGGGGTATATATGTATTTCAATGACAGGATTCATATTGATAAATATGTTCCTTCCACACAAAACGCATTAGAGGCACATTTTTCTTTTCTTTTGCATACTGTCTCCGATTTATTGCTGCTGTATAGACAATCCTCTTGATACTTTTGGAGACTCGTGGCCCTTGTCTTGTTTGAGACAATGGCGGTGTTACAGCGGTTCTAATAATTTAGATGCAGTTTAGAATTAAGAGGCCACTCGCAGTGAGGGGCAGTAGAGGTTTATTTTTCCAAAAGTGTTTCACACACTGAACATATAACACTTGTCCTCATAGTACATTCTGTTGGGTGCCGCTCAATCAATCCATTTTACGTACATTTTACATTAGATATCATAGGATTACACAAAGTAAAAATAAAACATCAAGGAGAAAATTATCTACTTGACGTAGTTTTGAATGTTGAAAACACTACTGTACCTCCCATTTTCACATTCGTGGGGTGCACGTCATCACAAGGCTTTCCGTGTGCCAGTTTTAGCGGATGACTTTGAGTTCCTTACCTACGTCCTTTGTCAACTCTCAAAACTGTGCAGTTAGACTATATTACTTAATCGTAATTTTTCAAGCTGTGGATTTTACAACCACTGCTCAGGTGGCTGTGCCTGTGGTTTGATATTATTTTAGCAGATAGTTGTAATTCTGCAAATTAACACTAAGACAATCATTTAGATTTTTGTACAGTGTGAACTGCTATAAACAGGCACACCGAATTTGTGGTTCTTGCTCCTCATTTATAGGTGATGGACCCACCAACCTTTGAAATAGAAGAGATCCAGCTTGCACTATCTACCAATAGGAAAATTTTACCCAGCTGCCTGCGTCACTAAAGCTCTTGCAGCGGGCCTGCGTCCAATGAGTTTTCCCACCCAGGTCTACCAACAATGACCCTCATGAGCAAGGAGTTAAACTGCACACAAGACACTTTGATTGTTTTTTAACGTGTTTTTCTCTAACACTCTACTTTGGGAGTAAAAAATAAAGAGAAATACAGAGCGGCTTAAAAAACAAAGGGCAAAGATCCATACTAAGTAGGTGAAAATCTTTAAGTATGGTGAATAGTTCTACATTAGGGTGCAAAAGTAAAGCCTGCTACTGATGCGGCGGGTTGGTTGGAACCCATTAAGATTTAAGTAACCCTCCGTCTCTTTTCTGTTTGACTTTTTCAGAAGTGGGTTTTAAGTTGTAATGCCTAGGGATGTCTATTGCAGTGTCTATTGGCTGCTTCCTGAAATTAATTAATTATGCACATAAAAATAGAATTAATCGACTTGGGAGAATTTAGATTGAAGGACACTCCCTTTTCCTGTAGAGGGCTGCAGTCTCTTTACCTGCCAGTGCTCGCCATGAAAAATTTGCTCTTCTCCTGGCTTCTCAGAGACTAAAGCGGCGTCAAGGATTCTCTCTGCTTTGGTAAAAGATTGCAGTGGATGGCCAAAAGATAAGTAAAGGATAAATTACACAGTATAATAAGGATGCACCTTTACAGTGCACTGCTTATCCCCTTTCATATTACATCACCAATAGCATGTTCATAACAAACACTTATGCCATCTCAAAGGGTATCGTTTATGGCAGTACTGTTATGGTAGCAGGACAAGTTATAGATGATTTAGTATGTCAAGCAAGTTTATAGCACTCTGTACAAAGGTGTGCAAGTTCTAGATAGTTTTGGTTGGGGTGGAAATCATAACTTTAGGTTTTAACTATAACTTTTTAAATTTCTAATTTTTGTGTAGTTTAAGTTATTTTTCTATAGAAATAATATTTGTCCTAACTATAACCTATCTTTAACCTTTATATATATATTCGCCTTTATATATATATTCAATGAAAAAAACAAAGATTAAAGGAACGTTATAGATAGTTGAAAATGTCAGTTAAAACTCACTTTTTTAAACGAAGAAAACTACTGAAATTTACTAGTTATGGTAACCTCAAGTAACTAACTCATGCCCTAGAGTATCTATAACTGCTCTGCCATACACAGTGTTGTCATCAATTATGTCATTTAACATGCTGCAGTGACATTATCAGTAATGTCCTAGAATCTGTCTTAAGAGATGTGATAAATGAATGAATTAACTGTGCATGGCGAGGGCACACTTTATAGTTACTTTTTAGCAACAATTAGTTACTTGAGATAACTGGTGGATGTTAGTGATTTTGTTCGATCAAAGCAGTATATTTTAAGTGTCATGTTCACCAAACAGAAACGTCCATTTAACCTTTTGTTTTGTCAGTAAATTTCTATGTTGTTTGTTTTAAAAAAAATGTAAAGTAAGATGTCCATTACTGTGTACAGCCGAGCATAGCGTAGGGTTGGAGCAGGACCTGTCCTTTGGCAAGGCCCTGCACCCAAACCTCCCCGGGTACCCAGTGCTCCCCTACGCGTGTGGTTGGCAGAAGGGCCTGGCCAACGCCCTGCTGGTGCACATGGCTGTCTAAATGATGTAACAAACAAAGGGTGTCATTTTAAGTAAGAAAAGACCAACCGACTGGCTTTGTTAAAGGGTCAGAACACCAAAATATAAAAAGCAGGTCTAGTGGCTTTATCAGTTTTATCGGTAGCTCAGCAAATCAACAGATATATTGCAGACCTGTCTTTGTCTAAAAGTCACCAATAACCATAATCAAATGTATATTTTATATATACACACACTGATAGCAATGTTTAATAAAACTGAGTGTCACGAAAAAAAACAATAAATACTTTTATGAATAAAAGTTTAATATCTGTTTTTTAAAAACATTTTTCAAGCCACAAAGTCCAGCCATAGAACCAACCCCATGGGATCCCTGCAATCAAATTGATGGGCTAGGAGTGCTTCAAAAAATAAAGTAAGATCTCATGGGGTTATGGATTTTTTTAATGTTACTTGGGGACTGCAACTGATGCAGTCCTGCGACCCCCCAACAACATTAAAAAAATGCTTGGAAGTGTCCTTTGCCCCCTCTAGGGGCACCACCAGGCTACAAACAAATGATTAAAAAGCCTTTGAAAGGCATTATAATGACTCTGTTGTCGAGCGAGAGCAATTCTGTGTTTTCCTCTCCGAGATCGCAGGCAGGGAGAAAAGTTTGTCCTTTCTGCTCCCACCATTTGAGAGCACACGAAGACTTCGCTTGACATCATCCCTGAGTTGGCCCTGGGAGATGGGGTCCCCTGGACCACACCATTGCTCGTGGAGGTGGACTGTATGCACCTTCACATTTTTAAAATACAGAGGGATGCTGCACGCCCTCTTCCACATTTATAAAATACCGGCTCCTAAATGGGATGTTCCTCCTTAGTGCCAGATTGTGGAGCATGCAGCAGGCCTCCACAATCTGGCACATCTTCTGTGGTGAGTACTGCAGGTAATCCCCAGAGATGTTCAGACATCTGAACCTTGCCTTCAAGAGACCAATTGTCCTTTCAACCACCCTTCTTGTTCTCCCATGAGCCTCATTGTACTGTTCCTCAGCCCTGGTCCTTGGATTCCTCACCGGTATCAGCAGCCAGGAGAGATTGGGATAACCAGATTCACCTGTGGATAGGGTAAACCAAAATTGACATTCCTCAATGTCACAAACAGACTGAGTAGTAAGGCTGGGGTAACAGTGATGACATATACACTCATCATACTCACCGATGAGGTAGGCCCTCAGTCTTTGTAGAGGCGCCATCAACCATGGGACACTACTATTCCTGAGCATGTACGAATCATGGACAGACCCTGGAAACCTTGTAGTCACCTGGGAGATGTACTGGACAGCTAAGCAGACCAGCTGCACATTCATGGAGTAAACGCCCTTACGGTTCCTATACACTTTCTCATTAGCCCTGGGTGGTATTAATGCAATGTGTGTGCCATCTATGAACCCAATCACACGAGGGATATGTCCCAATGCACAGAAATCAGCCTTCACACTGGGCATATCTACAGGTTTGGGAAATTGAATGTAGCTGTCCATATGCTTGACTAAGGCAGACAAGACTTTCCCCAACACATTTGTAATAATCTTCATGCAGGGCTCGGTAATATTAAATAGCGTTTATTTCCATTTGAAGATGACATGTCTAATTCCCGTCTATGCGTCCTCCGAATGCCTAACCCTCAGTTTTTCCTTCTCCACATTCTCTCCCCCGGCATTCTAAATTCCCACACAATAGTTTCTTAAAGAGGACATCAACAATTACATTACCCAAATACAACAACATTGCTGAACATAGGATGAGACATGTCTGTTGCCATTCCCACTATCCCCTGGAATGAACCAGTGGCCAAGAAATGGAGGACGGAGACAATCTGCACAGTTGGAGGAGTGGCTGTAGGTTGGCGAATGGCTGGCAGCAGCTCAGACTCCAACTCGGTACACAGCTCCCTCATTGAAGCACGGTTTGGGCAGGGAGGCCACATGCCCCTTCCCCATAAAAAGCCATGCCCCCCACACGGGCCCTGGTTTTTGGGGAGGGGGTTTGGGGGGAAATGTCAGGAGTTTGCCACATTGTATTTTGTTTAATCAATACCAGGACCCACGGTGCCAAGTGAATAATAAATGTTTTCTGCCTGCAGGAAATCCCTCTGGGATCTCATCTCCCCACTAGGCCCAGGGGGGTAGGGTATCCCTTTACTTTTTTAGTTCGTATGACAGGGGATTGAGTCCATGAGTCCAACAATGACTGCCATGTCATCTTTATTGATGTGGTGGCAACCAGTTAGATCGCATTTTGAGAGCTATTGGCTCCGCAGAGCCTCTGCAGTGTGAAATATCTTTTTTTTTTTTTTACTTTAATAACTATGAAATGACTGAAAATAATTACACCAAATCACAAAAAGCACATTTTCTGGACCACAATCTTGCTTTTTTGGCCAATTTTGGTGTAATTCCATTTAGCTGTTTGGGTTGTAGTCTTTTTTTGCCGTGGAAAAATAAATGGGGGGAAATGTGTTTTAGCACCCTACCCCTTTTTTCCTTGCCCTATGCTTGACTGATCACCCTAAAACTATCCAGGACAGAGCTCAGATGGAAGAATATTTTTGACAACATTATGAGTTTGGCAGTCCCTTTGGCCACAGGCTAAGCTATGTGTCAAACATTTCCCATGTATGGCTGAAGATCGTGTACAGTAGAGACTTGAGACTTGCTAAGGGTTGGATGAATGGCCTTCCTGTAGCCTCAGCACTGAGTTCATGTCCCAATAGATTGGATACAGTGTCTGGACAGAAGCTATGACTGGGATCTCATGATTGATGTCAAACATGATGTCATTTAATATGTCATGAGGGATGTAATATATCAAAGCATAAGTGTATGATAGGGGTCCAAGTTTTTGTTAGTTCACTAAAATAGAAATGGCTTATTTCAGTGATGGTTGGTTTATTTGTTGGCTCTTAGCTCTTCCCAACTCCTAACTATATCATCACTTTAACAGTTTTTTCAGTGAATTTCAAATTTTCTTTTAACACATTAGCACATAACTATAACAGAATTTTAACCTTTTTAAGTGGATATATAAAATATTTGTTTACCAAATGTTAATATTTTGAAACTAGGGAGCAGCCAATGGGTAGGTTAAGTAAAGAGATGTAGAAAGGGGATGTTGTACTTATGCAGATGTCTCTAATAAACTACTTTTAACCCATTTAAAAACAGCATGCTTCGGATTACTAAAACCCCACACATCTCTCATATTGTAACCCTTTGTTTTCATGCCTGCATTAATGTTTCAATGCTCATTTACTCAATCCTGCTCTTTAAGAATGCTTTAAATTCAACAACTCCTATTATAACTAAATGGCGTTCAAGAGTGCCTCACTTTTGTCTTGAATGCAAAATGTGAGAGCTCTGGTTGTTGCCTAGAACTATGTGGGGATGCTGCAGTTGACTACTAGGAGTTAACTGACAGAATGTTTCACTGAATGGATGAGGAAGATATTTGAGAACTCATAGAAAATGTACCTACTTTTAGTTTCTAAAAGCACTAACCGAATTTCTGTGACAAAAGGACAGCCCTCATTTTGTTAATTTCTAGAGGACATGCTCTATTTTTGAGCTTTGATTCCATTAACATGGCTTCAGATGTGCCACACCTGTGCCATAAATAAGAATGTTAGTGCAATAGTTGCTCTTTACAATTGTTGGAAACTGCAGTTGAACTAGGGAGTTAGCTGACAGAGACTGCTGCTGGTGTTTCACCCTGAATCTCAAAATGCTTCACTGACAAAGATGAGGAAGCTATTTGAGAACTCATAGAAAATATGTTCTCTTTTTTAGCTTTCAAGAGCACTAACCATAATTTATTACAGAAAGAACCACCTAATGTGTTCAAGTGTTAACACTGTAGTCATTAATGCACTAAGGGAAGCGGCAGTAGAACACTGGTGAGTTACCTAACACACTGCCGCAGCTATTGGAAGTAAATGTACTAGAGTATCAGACTTTTGTTCTAACATGGCTGAGGAAGATAATGTGAACTTCTAAAGGAAATGTGCTGTCATTTTAGCTTCTGGAGTACCTTCCATAACCTCTATGAGAACATCAGGAGAGAAAACAGTTTTAATTTAAACATGGTTCCTCAAATCCCAGCAGTTGGTCAGCATTTTTCATAGGGCTAGAATGCATCACAAATCCTAAAGCTAATATGTTACAACCAATAAATGTGCTTAAAATCTGTTGTCATTCTTTATATGTGCTCCTTTCTGTGATCCTCAGAACCTGGCCTTCACTACAATGTCAGTGGGGACCAAGTCCCTGCCCTGAGTGCATTTTACAAAATGTCCAAGTTCTGACTAGCCAGTCAAGGGTGGGTCCCTTTGAGTTCCCCTGCATGCTCCTTTGTTATCATTGGACACATGTCCACGAAAGATTGAAGACCTATTCTTTTTTCTACTGATGCAGTTTCGTGGTGATTCATTAAGGAAATGCAAAGAAAAAAGGGGGATCCCAAAACACATTTTTCCACCAATGCATTTTCCATAGACTTTTTACAGAGACGTAGCAGCAATATTACTGAAGGGAGTTCCATGAAATTTGGCAGGAATATAGATTATAGTGTGGAAAGTTCTTTTCTGTTACTTGATCTAAATTGGTTCAGTAGTTTTTAAGTATTATAGGACAAAAACTTACTGATATATTGTGCCATGGTATACCACAATACTTTCCTCATCGCCAGGTACAGCGGTACCTGGTGATGAGGGAACACAATCTTATTGGTTAGTGAAAGCCCTTGCATAGTGAAAAGACAGCCATATTGTTTAGACCACAGTTGCCTTTGATCTGTGGTTTAATGTGAAATATAGGCTATTACTCGTGTTTTAATGTAGAGGAAGGCATGAGGCAATTTATTTAACTATTCAGAGGTATGGAAAATAGTTCTCTTGATTTATATATATATATTTTAAGTTTACAGGGTACCGTAGTACTCTCATAAAAGTATCTATAAAGTACTGTTGCACTATTTAAAATGTAAAAAAAAGAATTGATATACTACAACATACAATTGGACATATTTTAGGGCGGCCCTTAAAAGAGCCTTTGTTTTTTGTTTTTTTAACTAAGCACATTTAAATATGTTTGTCAAGCCAGGTTTTTGGTTTAAAATGAAAAGATGGCTTCCATAGGCAGTCAAATGTACACCACCAGGACGATACAGTGCTGAATTGAGATATTTTTTATTCAAATGAAAAATGGAAGACATTTGATAATCTCAAAGTAATGCTGGCTCTGTCATGTTGACATGTCTTTGAGTCTTTTCAAACTTAGTTGCATTTAAATTAGATCACTTCCACTTTTGTCTCTGATAAATATTTGAGAGCACAAAATATGTGTTTGAAAACAGAAATGAAGATGGAAAATGTCTCCTTCACCTCAGTTTCCAGCCTAACTCCAGTTAAGTGTCCTATATAATTGCCACCACAGTGGGTAGCTTTAATGTGGGGATGGTCACATTTTCTAACAGAGGAAAGTACAGGGAGTAACTGATTCCATTTCAACATCTTTCACCAGTTTCTTTTCATACCTAAATCATTTTCAACATCTACTTTCTTGGCATGCTCTCTGGTCCAAAAATAAAATAAGGTGCCCAACAAGCTGAACCCTAGCCATCTTGCACTTACACTGACGTACAAGATTGAAGAATACAAAGGCAGACAGACTAATATATACAGAGTTAGATGATTGGCCTTTAGAATAGTACATATTATGAAGGACCTAATTTTGTAAGGAGGACAATGTTTGGCTTAAATACAGTTTGGACTCCTAATTTTGCACAATACTCCCCCAAACCAAAATGAGGTAAGAAAATAAACTAGTCTGCAGCAATTAAGTATAACTAGTATTAGAAAGGCATTTGAAATGCACGTCTGGTCATAAGACCAGAAAAACCAATAGAAAGCTAGATAAGAAATACAATTAAGAATTACAACCTTATGTGGTAGGTTATTAACACAAAGTGGGCTGTAAACACAGCCCAATACTACTAAATAACACAAACAAACATAGGGACTCTGTTTACTGTTGAAAAGCAATACAGATGTATTTCATCTTCAGAGACATTACAAAGATATAAAAAATTAGTGGGCAGGGAAACCTGTGTTTGCTCTAGCATGGCGGGAGCAATTTTAAATCTCACGCCAAGCAGGAGCTAACACCAAGTCTGCTCCCAGTGGGCAGGAGCTTTGAAAATGCTCCCACTTGCTGAAACAGATCTAAATATTACTCCCGGAGCTAATTACCCCACAGATTAAGGCACTCATGACATCTTTGATAGCATAACTTTTAATATCAATGTAATATTTGCAGTACATTTTTTGACTGAAAAAATGTGCATGGCGGGGGCGCAAGTTACCTTAGAGTTACCTCAAGAAACTATAACTTGTGCCCTAACATGTGAATTTCTAAGGTTTTGTATGTTTAAAATGTGAGCCAAATAGTATATATATATATATATATATATATATATATATATATAGTTTCCATTGGAAAAGCGTTTTTGTTTTACTAATAATTTTACATTGTTAGATGCATCTTCACAAAATGTTCAAACCGTAAGCAACAGTCAGTTGAGCTGCTGTGTTCAAAGTTTTGGGGTGATCCATCAAGCGGGGGCTGTGGGAAAAAATGGGGGAGGGCAAAACACCTTTTACCAATGCTTTTTCTCATAGGTGCTTTAGACACAACAAGAGCCTTAACTGCTGAACGGAACTACACCAAATTTGGAAGGAAGCTAGATCTTGGTGCGCAGATCATGACTTTTGTTATTTGGTGTAAATCTGTTAAGTAGTTTTGGAGTTATTAAAGGAAAAATAAATATATATCAGGGCGGAGCCTAAGCACATATCTCATGGTGAGATCTGATTGGCTGTCAGCACTTCAACCAAGAAGTGTTGGCAGCCATCTTGGGACCAATCTACATGAAAGTACCCCATTGAAATACGTTGTAGTGAATGGCATATTTTGAGGGTCATGAGGGTATTGAGGGTCACAAAAAGGAGAACATAAAAATGGTGATAACAGATTTTAGTTATAATATAAATAATTTCTTGATGGTACCATACAACTTGTAAGGATTGTGGTGTGTTCTAAGGTGATTTTACCCTGTGAAAAAGCCTTCTGCTGGAATTTCATGAATCATGTTTAGAGAAAACGGTTTTCTCGTGATTTTCCCATAGAGGTTATGGAAGGTGCTCCAGAAGCTAAAATGAGATCATATTTTCTGTAAATTCACACTATCTTTCTTAGCCACATCAGTATAAAGTCTGACATTCTCAGTAAAACATGTACTTCCAACAGGAGCAGCCTGTCAGTTGATTCCCTTGTGCTCTACTGCAGCCTCCAAAGAGTGGTCTCAATAACAACTAGAGTGCTAACAGTCTTACGTATTACAAAAGTGGGGCACACCTGAAGCCATCTTGATTGAATCAAACTGGTAAAATCTATAATATTTATTTTAGTATGGGCAGGCAGCACCATACCAAGCCTGGTCCTGATTCCAACCCACCCCCCACTGTACATTGCAATGGGCATCTTACTTAACATTACAAAAAAAAAACATAGAAATTCACTGAAAATAAACAAATGTTGCATGGATTTAATAGTTAGGAAATATAATTTACAAAAACATAGAAATTCACTAAAAAATCTAAGATTACAGAGATGTCATAGTTAAGTTCAGATTTTACAGGCACAAAACCATAGAAATTCAGCTGTTATAGTTATTTCAAGTAACTATAATTTGTGCCATAAGGTAACTACAACTCACGTCCATTTTTTAAAATAAATTCAGACAAGCAACAGATTGTTTTCTGTCTGTATTTATTTGCAACAATCAGTAAAAACTGGGTGTCTCAATTATAAATATAGTACAATTTCAACATGATCTTGATCAACGGCAGACAGTTTTAAATGACAAGATATTGATGAACTAATTTATACTTTTCTATGAACTGTTCTGCATTACTTAGTTCCATCGTTGGATTATACAGGAAATTGATACATAGAACTATTTATGCAAGTGACTAGTGCCAAAGGCATTCATGTACACATACATGAATCAAGCTTTTAGTTTTTTAAACATATTCTTTAAAGTACTAATGCTTAATAAAGTACATTGTGTGTAAATATATATGTTAGATCTCTTCACCGCACTGGACCTTTGATTTATATGATCAATACAGCGAATATGAAGAAGGTGCTGGTGCATTTTATAAGGAAAAATTACTTATTTTCTCTCTTAAAGTGCTACTAATTAATGAAGTGCATCAATATTTCTGGCATTATTTATGAACATAAGTCACTGCAAGGTGCTTGTGCATGTATATTACAAGGGACTTTATTGTGCCACCCAGTCAGATCTCATCTTGAGATCTCTCTGCTTTGTGGACCACCCGTTGCATGAAATATACAATGTTTTTTTAGCCTTAATATCTCAAAAAATACTGAACGGGTTCACACTAAATCACAAAAAGCATGCTTTTGAGATCAAGATCTTGGTGGAGATACTGGATTTGTCTTTCAAAGAAGAGAAGTCTCAAGGAGTCGGCCAGGAGTATTTCTTATTGTTTGCTCTGGAAATTTGACTGCACAGCCTTATACGCTTTCAGCATTTTCTCGGTTGTTCTAGGCCATAGAAAGGGATTTGCAAAAAGACAGATTATGTCCATATGTATTAAAAAGGGGTAGAGGTTAGATGTGATATGCGCAATGGTATTTTAACCACGTTATGCAGCCAGAACGCATGCAGAGATTCTGGTTCACCCTCTTTATATATAATCTTTCTGTTGGAGGAAGCTTGTCAACTCATCACTTACAAGAAGCCATGTGTTGTAGCCCAATGAAAATACAACATATGTTACAGAATTAGGTACACAGCCCCTATATACCACCTTGTAAGTCAAACACTGGGTTTTACTGGTGCCAAGGATACCTGTAACTCTCGGGAGGGAAAGTCAGTGAACAATTACAAGTGGGATCACAAAGGTTTCCTTGGAAATAAGGAATTAGCAATCAAATTAACAATTGTGGGCCAGATTCCACCAGCAGATCTTCATTTTGCCCCAGATTTTCACCTGGAAATTTCGGCTTCTTTCAGCAGGTGAATTCTCTGGGTGAAATTAAAAGGATGCACTATGTTTGCTCATAATGAAGTTCACTTTCATACACAGCTAGAATTAATTTAGTGAGAATAACGTATGCCAATTTTGTGATGTAATGACTGCTGAAATGTTCTTATAAAGATAAACAATTATGGCTGGTAGTTCATGAATAATTTAGAATAAGACACAGTGCCATATTGTGTGGAATTCAAAGGGAATAGAGCAGACCCTGTGTTTGTCATGACAAGTCTGTGCGCAGATGGCTCATAACAAAATTTAGGAGGGCCACCTAAATGCAAATAAATCAAGCCCTATGTCTTCTTCCTACTACTGTTATTAGCCGGTTGACCTATTGGGAATGATATAGGGCCTTCTTATGGCATTCTAAAGTGCTTATATTAATTATTTCACAAGCATGTAAACACACACTCTCCGGGGGTCTTTGCTGCAATGTATTGTCATGTTACGTATGCATCCTTGTATTCAATTAGTTAACGTTGTTTTCTTTTTATCAAGTGTTGGAGAGGAAGATATCAACAAGGCAGAGTAGAGAAGAGCTGATCAGAAGAGGGCTTCTCAAGGAGATACCTGACCAAGGTGAGAAACGGACACATTTTAATCAGAGATCCGCCTTTTAGCCTTGGCATAATTGTTAGCTTCTTCAAGAGAATGAAATAGTCCAGTTTGAAATTCATTCTCTGTGATTTTTATGTCACAAACGTATGAATTACATACGAATGGTTATTTATGTATTTTCCCAGAATGCTGTGTCAAAATACTTTCACTCAGTACGTGGCAGTTAAAGTGCTTCTTTAATTACAAAGCGTATAGAATAAAAAGGATAGTGAAAAGCTAAGTGTGATTGGTTTATTTCTCAACTATGAGCCGTGACCTCTTTTTCAGGTTCTTTAGTGGAAAGAGCCGTGGCACTTTATAGACTTGCATCTCCCACAGTTAGTACCACTTCCAAATGATCTTCTCAATGTTGAAACTGTCAGATGATTGCCTGTTGTAGATCTTAAATACTTTAATGAAAAATAACGAAAAACGTTGCTTCATAGGTAGATTGATCATAGATCATGTTTGTAATAAATCTGTGTATATGTTATTTCTGTAGCACGAACGAAGCAAAAATACATCGGTGCACTGAATACGGTCGAAAGCATCCTTAAAATCAGGCAGCAATAGAAGAGGAAGCTGAGTTGTGGACAGTTAATGCATTGTGATGTAGTAATCAACAGCCTTTGAGATAGGATTACTATTTTCTGTACCTAATTAATAGACGACAAGAGCTCTCTAGCCTAATAGAGATGTCTTTCCTTTGCAGCTGCTTCTGCTTCATATTTGAAATGATCACTAACCTGAAGTAGAGAGAGTGCCAAGTATGGAACGTTTCAATAAGTTAGTCCTGTGGTGATATTTACTAAGACTATTTGAATAGTGACTGAAAAAGGCAAGAGTTTACCAGTAAAAACATATAGCAATTTGCTTGCGATGTAAGTGGCAGGCCCTTCATTGAGGGGCTTAAATATGCAAACACAGGTTTTTCACAGAGCCTTGATTTGGAGCATATGTACCACATATGGATAAATGTAGAGGCTCTCTCTGTCTCGAAGATGGAGGGTCACCCAGAAGATGTAAGATTTGCATAATTGATTCTGTTCTGTTCCCATGTGTAAATACCACTGGCTATAGGTCCTGTATCTGCAGTGTATTGCTCAAAGAAGGCCCTCAAGCTTCCTGTGAGTAACTGAGAAATATATTTAAAAATGACTGGAGACAGTCGAGATTCAGTTGTGTGATACTTGTTAAAATTATTGTTTGAGCAGGCATTTGCCCCACTACCATCTTAAACCTAATAAATCTATGGGTCTGATAACTGGATAAGGAGTACCATTGAACTGAAGTGTATCTAAAACGTAAGAAAGAGCTATTCTTCCTCAGTGAACCGAAAGTCAAGCAAGTAAGTCAATGACCAGAGCACAATGTGGTCCATTTGCTTGAGAATGAGTATCTAGTTTTATATTGGATTTGCTTTCTTGATTCATTCAGTTTGATTGGGTACGCAGTGGGTATCACTTTAGCTGTATTGGTGAGGTCCTTAGCTCTATTTAGTGAGATCATGTGGATTAGAACCAGAATTGATAACACGGCAAGGGGTCAGACAGTATTTTCGGCATGTTTAGGCGACCCAACAATAACTTAATAATTTTATTTTGAAATGTAGACTTTTTGGACATCATCAGAACATCTTTCTGCCTTGAATTTTCTGCTGTCTGCATTTGTCTGGCCTTACTATTTCAGCATGAATGCTGTCATTCCTTTTGTTACTCCAGCACTTGTACCAAGTGACAACCATTGTGTAGTTTCAGTGGCTACTTTCATCTCAGTCAGTACTGATGAGCAAAGTATTCCTGTGTTGTCAAAAAACAATACACAACCGTTGCTAAATGACTGGCTGTTTGGTAGTATTCAATAATGTTTGATATGTATGCCTTTCTGCTTGAGTTTGAATGTGATATTTGGAGCACAAAAGTAACTTTTGTGGAACAGTTTGGTTTAGGTGCTTAGTAACATTAGTTAACATAGGTTTGTTATGTTTTATGCTTTGATGTGGTTGAGACATTTGTAGCACACATTCTGCCAGTATATCACGTCCTCATCTGCCACGGCCAGACCTTGGGTGTGTGCACAGTTTTTCTTAGTATCCCTTGTATGTGCCTTCTCTATAATTGCTCTTCCACTCGATTACTTAGTGATGCATAAATATGCCCTACGTGAGCGTTGCTTGGCCTGACTGAGGGGGTGCACACTCTGGTTTAAGGTGAATAGAGATTAAGTGTATTTTCTTGGTGGAAATTATTAACCATGAGGCTTGCCACAGACGGCAGTCGTTCGTGACTAGAAGCAAGATAAATGGTTTCCTTGTGACGATAGAGTACGTTTATGGTGAGGCTGGACAGAAACAGTGAGGGCAGAACCTATGCGAGGGCATGTACTCTACAGTGAGCGGGTACAGTGAGGAAGTAAGATGGCGTACAGATTTTGGCTGAGAGTGCAAAGTCTTAATTTCTAACAATTACATTTGTTTTTGCTCCCTGTAGTTGAGTAGCAAAATATACTCTTATTCTCTAAATACATAAAAAACAGCAGTGCCTAATACCAAGGAGTAACATAGCCCGATATAAAAGCTTTAAAATTTACTACGTTCAAAAAAGATCCATGATCAAAATAAAACTGCTAAAGAGCAACTGGTTGTAATGATTGCAATAAAATAAATAAAAACGTTTCTATAAAAATAAAAATAAAAGTTAAACTAAAAAAATAGGTCGGCAGAGATCATAAAAACAAAAAATAAATAAAATGGAAAGTCAGAGACGTAAATTATTAATAATTTAGCCGCATAACCCTCATACAACAAAGAAAAGAAGATGAGCCTAAAGTGATTCGTCTCTCCGACCTTGCCAAAGGTCATCAGGTGAGGAAGAAAACAGGAGAAGAGGGGACATCGAGCAGTTGTGTTACAGGAGTAGTGGACTCCTAATTTGAAAATTTCCTTACCAAAATTTTAAAATATCAAGTTTCAAAATAGCTTGGGTCCGAGTGGATGTCAAATCATCAGAGACTTGGAACTTTGCAGAATAGTTTGAAGTGAAGATGACGCAGGTGAAGACAAATGAAAATGTGCTTAAACTTTTGCCAAAAAATGAGTCTAAGTGACTTGTCGAGTGAAATTCAGCTTTAAATAAGGCACTTATGGAAGAAGGAAGCCCAGCAGTGCACACATTTTGCATTTATTTGCATCATTGAGGGACTGCTCTCTTTGCTACAGTGAAGCTTGTGAACAGTGTAGCTATCATCACACACATCATTGCTAGAACGGCATAATAAAAAAAAAAAAATGTGTGAAGTGTAATGCTTATTCTGGAATTAAAGGTTTGAGAAATATTAGGCAGTGTTCACAGTTCTCTCCCTGACTGAAGGGTATTTTTTGTTGTCATTAACTGTTAGTGCTTCCGGAATATATTGTAGTATGTGGTAATGTCATCAAAGGACGTGTGTTACTTTCTTACTTTCTTCTCAGCGCTTGTGACTTGCTGCTATGCTGTTGGTACCAGTTATGGACTGAACTGGTCTCGCCGTTGGTCTTTAGTACAGTAGTAACGGTGGGTACTGAAAGTCCGCACTCTCTGTAATGCTCCTCATGTGTATTAAAGCTTAAGGGCCTGTATCTCCCATGGACCAGTTGTGACCCATATATTACAGCATTATTAGGACTGGTATTGCCCACAGGACCAAAAGACTTAATAAAGAGTCTCAATGATGAACTTAACCTAGGACTATACGGTCTAAGTACAATGGGTAAACAGCAGTACCTATTGAGTCATAAGAACCAGGAAGACGGTTCAAACGATGTACGAATCTGCATTCTCTGCTACCATGGGCGCATCTTCAGTGGAAGGGGGATGAATGAAAGACCGGAGTTTCCTCCTGGCCTGGAAAGGGAGATACTGGCACCATATGGGTGCTTGCTGGATTGGGAGCCGTGCTACTCAAGATAGATGATCTGAAAAGTCCAGAGGGTCATGATACATGCCGTTAGGCTGGATTCACCGGAGCGAGGAGTAATAGAGACCACAAAGCTCTCAAAATGAGATACAGTGCAGTGCCCTAAGCAAACAACACTCAAGGTGCACAGCCCTAGACTAATTGGGGATTACTGAAGACTCCTTGACTCTCTGTGTAAAGGTGGGTGAACAGCCCAAGATTTAATTTGAGTGCGTGTGTGTAGGACGTGTCTAAGTGCAACGCAGTACAGCAGTCCAAGCAGCAAAAAAACTATCCAACCAGTAGTTGTGTTCATCCAGTGATTTTAATAACAATTCTGCTATACCTAGATATTTACAGTATATATAGAATGTAGGATTAAACATTTGAAAAACACCATTCAAGGCATGCAACCTTATACTAAATGCAATACCAATGTGGTGCAGTATGGATACGCTCGGCCACTCCCTCAGTATAGGAATTGACGTCTGAGGTTTGTGGTCACTGGACCAAACCAAACCAAAACAAAGAAATCACAACACTTCATAAAACCAGTGCCCCTCACTTAGTACACTAGACTACACTTAAGTGGTTTTAATGCTCGCAAACCCAAGGGTGAACTTCTAACAACAAGACACAGGAAAGGTACAGCACAATGCACTAAAGAGACTGTATTCCTTGTTCACAAGCGGTTACTGTTAGCAAATGCTAAGGGATATGGATGGAATCTTTTTCAAAACGACGGATCCTAAAACGTACCTGTCAAATGGAATACTTAGGGCCTCATTATGAAGGGACCAGTAAATTGTGATCCCTCTGCCAACACCTGTTTGTGCAGATGACGCTTATGCCCATTTACCGGCCTCTCAAAGTTAATCATCAGCAGGGCAACAAGCCAAAATTGAATGTAGGAAAAACTCCAGGAAAATATCGACATGAGGATTTTGGTGCTGGAAGCACCAAAAATCTGCATATTATGTCTCATTTTGTAGGGCTGAACAACTCGGAATTGACTTTATTTTTTCACCTGTTAAATTCTGATCTCAAGGGTCAGGTTTTAACAGGTGTGATAATTACCGTATCCCCAAAGGGGCACTCTTGACAATGGCTTTTGTATGTCTTCAAGTTGCTTACAGATGTTGGCAACAGTAACAAGTGCAGCAGCAGTGTCACATGTTTCGGTGTGGCTAGAGGGCAATGTTTCGGAGGGGTTACAGTGTTGGTACATAGACTTCATGGGTGCCAGAGGTCACACAGGGTTCCAGATGGACAACAAAGATCCTTGAATTGGCCTGGCTGACTAGGCAATAGGGGCTCTGGACCGTCACACATAATAGGTCAAAGGAAGCAATGAAAAAAAAATACCATAATAAAATGTGGTGCAAATAAGGTCATGCTTGCCAGATTGAGTCACCATCTCCTCAGCTACACTTACTGGATCAGTCTCGAGTGCAGAAGGGTCAGTCACTGGTGCTGAGGTTCATATATTAAGCAGATATTCACCAACTTTGGTATCTGAGGTTGAATTCACAGTTGTCCGCTTCTGTTACATGGTGAGAGGTACAGCTGTCTCAGGTCTTTAGGAGCCCCAAAACTGTACATAAGCCGACCAGCCCTGTCTCTCTTTAGGGGGCTAAGTGGTCCACTGACTTAGATCAAAGCAAGGGGAGACCAACGGGTATCTCCTCTCCCCTGGCTCAATTACAGGCTGATCCTGAAGCACCAGATCTGCAATTTGTAGGATTCCCTTTGTATTAGGGGCCTCTCACACAGTTGTCAAAAAGCAAAGGAACTTTTTATGGGGATGCCACCTACATGGGGATGCCGAGGACTTCTGCCTTTAATCAGGCAATGGCAGTAGCGGCCCGTCCTTTAGGGCGGAGGGGCCACGTCCCCCAGCCCCCACCTTTTGCCCCTCATGAAGAGTGTCTTTCAGGCTGAACAAAGGTCAGCCTGACAGACACTCTCCATGTTCAGCTCAAGCAGCCAGGAGCAGACATGCGCGATTTGCGCACACTCCTGGCTGCCTGAGCTGAACTTTGCTGGGCTGAGGAGGTCACAGCTCCTATGGGCGTGACCTCCTCGGCTCAGCAAAGGTGCCTCAAGGCCCTCCCCTGGGTGACGAGGAAAGCGTCACCAATTGACACTCTCCCTGGGCGCTTCAGGTTTAAGCCCTGAAGTGCCCAGGGCGAGTGTCAATCAGTGACACTTCGGCACAGAGTGGGGTGGGGTCAGCAGTCTCACTGACCCCATCCCACTCTGTGACGAGGCAGGGACTGCTGCTTTCCCCCCATTGGCTGACCTAAGGTCAGCCAATGAGGGAAGGCAGCAGTCCCAACCCTCCTGGGACCTGGAGGCCGAAGGTAAGTGTGTGTGTATGTGTATGATGTTTTAAATTGAATGTTTGGTGCACGCCTGCATGTTTGAATGGTATGAGTGTTGTTAATGGATGTGCGTGCGTGTCTGTGTGTGAAAGAATGAGTGTGTGTGTGTGCGTCCCGCCCGCCCCCTCCCTCCTAAAGCTGCCGGCCGCCCCTGGGCAATGGATTGTCTCTTGGCCTTTCTCTATACCCAGGCTAGCTGGGCTGCAGGGATCTCTTGGCTTCCGAGGACCTCTGTTTGTCTGCAGCTAAGGAGCGGCGCGGTGGTGGCGGAACGAAAAAGGTACATTTTATTATTTATTAATTTTTGCTTGCTCGCACCATATCACTGTGCTGCCCCTTTTCCCTCCCACAAGCTGCTACTGATAATAAATACCCTCCTAGTATTAGGAACCAATTTTAAGGACACCCCATGCTCCTGACGAGAGACCGTAGTGAACTGTGGAGCACCACCTGTGGACTTGCAGGTTGAATACAAGGAAGGAAAAACGAACCGAGCAGGGTGGCACTGATTAATGAGAAGGCACCTGTCCTAATCTCCATCCCCAAAGGGTATGGTAATTTCTAGGCACAACCAATAGGCCTTACTCCGAGGATCAATGAGCATACTGTACCCACCACTAGCTTGATGAGTGGGCAGTCTTGTAACAGTTTAGTTGCAGTGGTTGCAAGATGGTGAAGCTTTCACTTGTGAAACCACGGATTGGTTGTGCTGTCACTTAATAAGCAAGTTCTTGTTTGTGGAGGACAGCCTCAAATAGTGTCTTCAGCTTTTCCATCATGGTAATGCATGATATGTCCGTCTTTGTTGAATGTTGCCATTGGAAATTACATCCGGCTTGAAATATATTGGTTGACCTGATTGTTAAAAAAAAATGTATTTCTATTTACCAAAATAGCTTTTGTTGGCAGCAACTATAAATAACCCCTGGCCCTTTTTGTTCTTCGTTCTGAGTGCGAATTGTGTTCTCAATATGCCAGTGGACTAAAGCATGTATCACATTCACAGCCAGGAGTCTTACACCACCAAGGAGGTAGTGCTGCTCCACTTTGGCTGATGTATGTCGTCCCATAAATAGATGTGACCCGGCCAGGCTGTCTGTGCTTTCCGCGCCAGTTAGTGAGATCCACATTTTGTCCTTCATAGGTGGGATGCATTAAGGGTTGGCTTTCCTCACCAGCAGAGGGCCCCCTTATGCCTCAGGTAGCCACAACACATTTCTATAGACTTGGAAAGAGGTCCTTAAAAGCTTCTCTCGTGCTTGGTAGTTTCCATAAAGGGCGAGAACGCTTTTATTTAGACATAGTGATACAGTTAACCCCAGAACATGGGCTTATCTTTTGTGTAGTGAACTCAGTTGAGATCACCCACTGCTGTTTGTTAGACAATCTCCTCCTGATCCGACTCCAGCAGAAGGTTTTGATACAGAAGAATGTTCTGCCGTACTGGATGGTTAAACATGATGCTTTCACTGTGGTCGGTGGGTATTAAAGCTTAATTTGTGAAGAGCTTAAGAATGACTTTTGGTGAGACGTTTCATGTCCATGCAAGATCAGTAATACCCAGATCCTTCAATGCTTTGCTGCATAAAGGCACGATTCCCTCTTCATCCCACTGAATCAGCCCTTCAACTTTGTTGATTATCTGAAAAACATAAAAACATTAAAACCGTCTTTGATATTCTGCTGTAGTCGAGCTACATATTATTATGCATGAATCGCGCAGCAAACTGCCCTTTCCTTCTGTTATTCCCAAGTTAAAATGTACTTCTTTCTATACCTGTTCAAAATGTGTTGCTTAGTATTTTGCTTTTTCAGTGTTAAGGAGGAGGCATTAAATCTTTAATGTAGCTCTGAAATATATCTAAAACAGATATTCTGCTGGGCCTAGGGAAGAATCTGTATCTGTGACCAGAAATAAGTTTAACCTGTCTCCAGCAATACCGTACAGACATAGTTTGTCAATAAAAAAAAGTTAAAGTAGTGATACGGTGATGCCATTGTGCATTGTCTACTCAAGGGTCCTAATTGTCCTAATTGATCACACTCACCACAGCTTAGTTTCCGTAAAGGGTATTGTCTGAGTTTATGGCTTACTTTTGTGGTGAGCACATAAAATTGTGTATGTGAATGTAATTTTTTTTCTGTGATGGACTATAACAAATAGTGGAGCGCTTTTCTCCTTGTTCCCCGCATCCACTTGTTTTCATTGAGATTTGTGAGCGCTATAAAGTGGCCTCTGACAGCAGTATCGCCTTGAAAATTCCAAGTAAAAGCTGTCACTGTATACCTCAGGCTTGACAAACTTTATAAATACAGATGTACAATAAAGGTACCTCAAAAGATTTCAAAGCGTTTTCTTTTCCTGGCTATTAGATACAAATAATTTGTTATAAGTGGGACAAGTATAGCACAGTACTGAAGCAACAATTCCTTCGTCTGGGTTGTAATTTCACAGACAAACAGAGCGGTAGTTTTTGTAATTCGGCCACCTCATGGGTATCCCTCTGGTCTGTTCGCCATTAAAAGTTAATTGCTTTGTCTTTAAATCTTGGCGCATGAAGTTAGAGTGATGGCAGGGATGTGGAATTCCTATCGCCCGACGCCCGGGACATCTTGTTTGGGGTCAAGGGCTACAAGTTTTTATGTTTACTTTGTCCTTGGGACAAGTAGGCCCAACCCTCTGCAGCACAAACCCTTTGGCTGCCTGTTTACAGAGAGTGGAACTCTCTGCACTTGAGGTAATGTGTTTCCAAAAGATAATGCTGTTCGAACTTGTATTTATGGTTCATTATTTGAAATCCTTCATTATTAGGGTGAGTGCTGTAAATACATTTTTTAAGGTCACACTTCACTACTGACGTTGGTTCCAGTTCAAAAACAAAAACCTGTGTACACATGTTTGAAAAGTTTAGGCTATGAGGCTATGTATAATGCTCCCAGAATGCTTTCTGATTAGATGCAAATGAAGTGTCATTTAGTAAAATATGTTGGTGCATGCTAGTATTTCCCAAAAATATTTCTAATGGAAAATCAGTGTAACGATTTTCAACACGATTATGGGAAGCATGAAAATAAACAAACACTGACAAAGCCAACTGATCTGACATATTTTTATAAGTCTTTTAGTTTCATCAATGCGTGTCTTGTTTTGACATGGCTTTTGTAACACTTTATTGTTGTGGGAGCTATCAGGCCCTCAACACTGTAACAAACACTGGCAACAAAAAAAAAAAACATTTTTGAACTCTAAAAACACACGTTGCCACCATTGGCATAACAAAGGCCCCGCAGCCGCCCTCCTGGGGGCCCCTTCAGCACAGCACCTGGCCTGAGTGAGTCTGGAGAGGGGGCTCCTCCATGTTCTTTGCAAAGGGGCACCCTCCAGTTTCGTTACGTCACTGATTGCCACTGTAGTTCCTGACACTGAACAAAACTACTTTGTGTGCCAATATGCTCCTTGTGGAAGAGCAGAATGCGATCGCTCACAGTAAAGCCAGCCGAAAGAGAGAGAAATAGAAGATCAATAAAAAAAAAATGTTTTGTTAACACCAGACCTAATTAGGGACCAACACCCACATGTAGGTAGCTTTTTGCATGTCGCAAACAGCGACTTTCGCTGTTTGCGGCGTGCAAAAAGCACATTGCGATGCACAAACCCAGTTTTGCGATTCGGTAACCTGGTTACCGAATCGCAAAACAGGTTTGCGACTCGCAATTAGGAAGGGGTGTTCCCTTCCTAATTGTGACTCGCAGTGCAATGTATGATTGTTTTGTGACCGCGGGCGCAAACCAATCGCAGTCTGCACCCATTTCAAATGGGTGCTAACACTTTCGCTAAAGGGAAGGGGTCCCCATAGGACCCCTTCCCCATTGTGAATGTCACTGTAAAAAAAAATTCAGAGCAGGCATTGGTCCTGCGGACCACTGCCTGCTCTGAAAAAATGAAACGAAAACGTTTCATTTTTCGTTTTTGTAATGCATCTCGTTTTCCTTTAAGGAAAACGGACTGCATTACAAAAAAAAACAAAAAAACTGCTTTATTAAAAAGCAGTCACAGACATGGTGGTCTGCTGTCTCCAGCAGGCCACCATCCCTGTGAGGGCCGCCATTCGCAAGGGGGTCGCAAATTGCAACCCACCTCATGATTATTCATGAGGTGGGCATTTGCGAAGCCCTTGCGAATCACAGATGGTGTCAGGGACACCATCCTACATTCGGATTTGCGACTCGCAATTGCGAGTCTCTCTGACTCGCAATTTGCGGGTCGCAAATATGAACCTACTGACATGTGGCCCCAAATTCTTAAAGAAAGTCACAAAAGTGCACCCATGGTATATGTCGTAACCCTATAAAATATTTGTGAACTGTATTTTAGCATGGGTAAATACGATGTGTAGATTTGCTCATGTGAAAATCTATTGAGCATTTGCAAGTTCATTTTCCCTCCAGCCACTTTCTTCCCAACCCTGGAAGAAGTTCTAATTCTGCCATTGTCAGGAGTAAATGTCCAACTTTCTTATTATGGGAAAATATTAGAGAGAAGCTGGTGAAAATCTTTAAAACATACAGGTTAGTAGGTTTGCAGACTCAAAGGCATTCCAGCCCTGGAACTATTGCTTACTGCTTCCTCCAGCCCCAGTATGCAGATCTGCAGAAAGGTGGAAAAATAAGGAAATTGCTACAGTAGGGATTGAAACTGCAAGTATTCAAGCCATACTAAGGTAGTAGCCCTGGCATAATCAGAGACGCTATTATCAGAGCTCTTACATAATGAGATTGCTGCCATAATTTGTCGCCACACTACATGGCACCAAAGGGACAAGTAGATCTTTTTACAGGACAAGTAGATTTGAGAAGCAACCTGTCCCCTGGACAAGTAGATATTTTAATAAATTCCACACCTCTGGATGGATAGTGCGTGAGCTTGTGACAAGTACTCGACTGATATTTTCAGAGGAAAGGGGGGTGCATACAAGGTCAGAGGATAGGCGCTTTACGTGAGAGAAGAGGAAATGGAATGCATACTAAAGGTGGAATAGTGGAGGAAAGATGCTGAAAACATAGGGTGAAGGATAGGAGCTGCATTCATGGGTCAGAGGGTGAAGGGGCTGCATACAGTGGTGGAATAAAGTGACTACATAAGAGGATGGAGGTCAGACAATGAATACACTGGGACCGTGGCTCAAAGAGAGGACACAAGGGGCAGAGGGTAGTTTCATACAATGGTGGCAGACAGCAGAATGCATACGACTGCGGAGGAGAGAGGTAATCATACGAGGGTGGCGGACAGCGTAATGCATACGAAGGTGGAGGATAGAGGAATGCCTTGGAGGGCGGAGGACAGAGGAAGGCATACAATAGAATAAGGTGGCTGCTATATTCACGAGGACCATGGAGGAGTTCTCGAACATGACATAATGTGTGGTTGAGCGTAGTTTTTTTACTGGTTGTGAAGATGGGGTCTAGGGTGTGGCCTGCGGTGTGTGTGTGTGGGGCTGGTGACTAGTTGAGTCCAATGTTGCTTAGGTTGTCCAGGAGATTGGTGGTATTGTGGTCGCTGGGGTAATCTAGATGGAATTTCAGGTCTCCTAGGAACAGGCAGTCTGTCGGGGACCATGAGGTTGGTGATGGACTTACAGAACGCAGGGCAGGGGTCTGGGGTTCTGTATGCCAGGGTTCCTCCGATGGTTGTTTTGGCGCGATTTGGATAAGGAAGTTTAGGTGTTCCGTGAGGTGGCATGCCTCATCTTCAGAGATGGCGCACAGGAGGTTGTCCTTATGCATGAGGGAGATGCCTCCTCCGTGCTTGTTTTGGCGGCCTTTGTGGATCAGTTTGTATCCTTGCAGGGGGGCACAGGTGATGTCTAGGGCCAAGGTGGGCATGAGCCAGGGCTTGGTGATGAACATCAGGTCCAGTGTAAGTGTGGAAACATTGTGCTACATTTCTGTGGCGTGTTTGCAGAGGGATCGTGCGTTGAGTAGCAGGCAGTGGAGTTGTTCCGTGGGATTGGAAGGCGAGGGTGCGGGAGCGGTGAAGGTCTTATTGTTGCAGGTGAAGTGGCATTGGAAGCATGAGAAGGGTCCGATTGGGATCCGGACGGAGGAGATGCAGCAGTTGTTGTCCGGTTCCTGTGGGCCAGGGCCCTGAGTTTGGTGGCGAAGAATCAGAGGATAGCGGGGGAACCAGGTTTCCTAGTGGTGGGCGTGGTCTGGACACAGACGGGCACAGATGGGTTTCGCTTTGGCGTGTCTTTGGTGTATAAGCGGCACACTGACGGTGCAGTCGCACAGCCACCGCCATTAAGTAGGTCCTGGGGTGGGAAGGGGCGGTCAGGCAAAAGCACAGGCAGGACAGCGGGAAAGGCAGCAGGAGAGGTGGGGGGGCAAGGGGCACTGGGCAGTGGCCAAAAAAAGGCTTAAAAGGCAGCAAAATGCCCTGCAGCACCCTGCACCTACTCAGCAGAGTGAGCAGCAGAGGCAGGCAGAGGCAATCTGGCAGCAGGGAGAGCTGGCACAGGACCTGCTCAGTGGGTCACACAACAACCGCCATTAAGTAGGTCCTGGGATGGCACATGCAGAACGGCAGGAAAGGCATAGAGGGGGAGAGAGGCATGGGGCACGAGGCAGCGGCTGAAAAAGCCCCAAAAAAGGCAGAAAAGGCCCTGCAGCACCCTGCCCTCAGCAGAGTGGGCAGCAGAGGCAGGCAGAAGCTGTCTGACAGCGGAGGGAGTTGGCACACGACCTGCTCAGTGGGGTTGCACAGCTGAAGTCTGTCAAACTGAGCAGTGCAGCTGAAGTCTGTCACACATTAGCTGGCCTCACCACCATCCAGCTCTCAGCGCTTCCTCTAGTTCTTTGAATACGGTCATGTTGGCAGACACTTCATGCTTCCAGGCACACACACAGAGATAGACAATGGACAACAATCCTAGAGCTGGAGCGTCATAGACACAAAAGTACCAGTTTGTCATCCTCTGCAGGTTTCCACGCAGCTCAGCCTCTCGTGCTGCTACCGAGCCCAAGGCAATCCACGCTGTTTTACATAAATGACCTTTATGAATATGGGATGGGGAAAAGTAGTGTTCCACTGCCAGCTTTTGTTCACACTCACGTCAAAACACCTGGGAGGAGATCCTTAGCTGCTCATTCACCCCTGGTAGGATGTTTACAATCTCCGTCGGAGTCGGTGCCTAGTGCTACACAAACATACTGTGCGCATGTTCCCATTAGAGGAATGACTTGCAAGCAATGCATCCATTGACATGTACATCAATGCTACATGCATAATTACAGAACTTGAAAGAATCGCTCTGGTAATACCGATAAGTAAATAACTTACATAACTAAACAAATACATTAAAAAAAATGCCACAAACTGGGAACAGAAACGTAGATCTGTAAATCTGTTGTCAGTCTCTTTTTGCAGTTTTATGTAAGCGCAAGCTCGACCCAAAGGTATTGGAGCACTAGTTACATTCTGGTTGGAAAGAAACTAAAAAAAAAAATACACGCCTTGGCAAAGAAGCCAAGGGGTGTGAGATGAGTTGTATAAATAATTACTGCATCTCAGTCGCTGGGCAGTAGTAATCAAGAGAAATTAATCTGTACTTGGCCGGTGCTCCTTAGCTAAGAAGGGAAGTGATATACTGGGTGTGCAAACCAGATAGGAGGCAGCAAAGAAAAGCAGCACTGGAGTCAACCTATGGTAAGCAGCAGGTGGGATCAAAATCCTTTTACTGAATACACCATGGCATGCAGACAGTGCATGCGCACTGCGTAGTCACGACCTAAAAAGCATAACTTGTGCAAATAACAACACCCACAACTGTCTGATAGATGGTTACACTTTGTCCCTAATAAGCCACCCTATATTTACTTTCTACTTTCAAGACTATTTTCAATATCACACATAGACATAAGCTGATGTTGCTTTTGAAAGTTTTTCTGTAAGAACAGTTTTGAGCCCATTTATTGCAATGTTGAATTCTAGATGTTTTTGTTCATTTAATTTTAATAAAAAATGTTGATTGGCAGGCACATAGAGAGACTAAATCATGTTTTGGGGCTTAGATACGTCTCTAGGAAAATTTTGCAAGTTGGTCAGTTTTGTCAAGTCACTTATACAAGTACTTCGCCTGGGAAGTTTAAACATCATCCCCAGCTCCTACCATTTTTGCTAACCAGGTGAATTCACTAATAGCTTTATGTTAAAACCATGTGACGAATAGGCTGTCCTAGGATCTCCTCTTCAGAGTTGAAGCCCTGAAGTTCGTTGAAGGAGTTCTTATAAACTTCAGTTAAGTAGACCTTATGTTTGTTGGGTGAAGACACATATTCCAGCCCTTTGGATAGCACATAGAAGTTGACTGATGTTGTAAAGTCTTTCAATTTAGGGGCATAGCCAGGCAGTGGGCATTTAGGATTTGCCTGCCTGGAACTCCCTGTAAGAGAACGTTCAAGAAGCTAATGGGATGGAATTTTCAACAAGCTAATGGACTCGGAATGACTCTGAATGTACCCCCATACATGTGGTAACCTAACAGTACCAATAGCTCTAAGTGCCACTATCTAACTTTTTCCCTCTTGTTTGACTTTACACCAGTTTTGAAACTGCAAACACGAGGTTTGATTTGGCACCCCCCTGCTGCTGTAAAGCACTGTAGAAACCATACTAGTAGTCAGGGTAAGTTCCATGAGCCATGAAGTAGCGGATAGAGAATAATGTCTTCTGCTGCACCCCTGGCTGTTGCTCGAGGCAAATACCAAGGCTGTCCATGATCAAATGAGCTCAGAAGTCTAGCTGTGAGTTAGATTCCATGCCTCTGTGCATCAATGAAGAACAAACTAGAAGGGAAGAGAACAATGGAGGAAATCAAGCTAGTAGACGGTAGGGAATACAAATCACGTGGATTGGGTGAGGAGAGAAATCTCTGATGAAATAGAGAGTACTGGAGATATTTGCTTCTGATGAGCTAGGAGGTTGAAACGGATCACCTGGACATTTGTGTGTCGAACTACAAACTATGAGTTGTTGAGTAGAGTGCATAGTATACAAGGTCCTCTCTTGGTGATTCTCCTCAAAGTGGAAATGGACGCCCCTGCTGGCTGCAAAATTTGAGCATAGTTAATGAATTCAGTTTCAGTATATGCTTGAGGGAATTTGTGGCACAGCAAGTCGATGAACTGCAGAAAGGTGTCACTGATTGGACTATGAGCCAATACCTGAGAAGCTAATGAGAGTAAAGAGATCCAAAAATACGGGGGGGGAATCTTTCTCCCTGCACCCAGCTGTTCCACTTTGTCATCCCTCAGACTTTCTGCACACTTTCTTCCAAACTGTTCACTCTCATGTTGTCTGTCTCCAATCTACAGTCTTTTGCACTCACCTCAGCCCATCATGACAGTCCATTTGCCTCTTTTCTTGGCGGGGCAAGTAGCCATACATAGGTCTAACTATTTGAGGTTGGGGTGCTACAAAGTATAATGCTTAATCATCTCAATAAAATGTATTTCTGAAGGCTACTTTTAACCGCATAGTCTTCACTTTTGGAATCTCCCCGGGCACTAGTCTGATATGGATTTCTTTCTGCAGTAGATCCTGCATGCCAATTTGTGGGACCCTTAGGCTCGATGGCGGCTTTTCCTTGCCACCAGAAATTATGATATGGCCCCATATATAGCTGTCACCCCGAGTGCTCACATTGGTCCTTTTCTCCAACCCCTCCGATAGGGACTTTCTGTGGGATATGTTACACGGTTGGACGAATCTCTCCTTCAATATCCTTGGCAGAGCAGCTCTATAACATGTTAGAATTGCCCAGATTTATTTATGCACTATTGAACTTCCCAACTGCGAGCCTCCAGCCATGGTTTGACATTCTGTGCTAAAATAAGAGCATTCCTATGGGTCAATTTTGTCCCATGCGTAATTTTTGAGAAATTCACCCAATCCGCATTTGATGGGGTCATGGCAGCCGCAGATCTATGGCTCCTCTATTAGGCCTCCCATCTTGTCGTACTCAATGACTGGCTCCCTGGAGGGTGGGGCAATTTGGCTTTTAAAGTCAAGCTGGGGCATATTGCTGTTGACAATGTGCTGCATATGCTTTATGGGGTACCGCTCCAGGTCTCACTGCTGGAGCTGTCAAAAGTGGCAGTCTAGGCATGGAGGTTATCACTGCGCAGGCTCGGATGGGACAGGAAGGTTACCCAGTAGACCCCATTGTAGGCAGGGAAGTGGTTGGACCAAGTTGTGTAGCTGGAAGGTTTTGTAAAGTGGTACCTGATTGGCATTGTTCGACTGGGAGATTTCTGGAAAGGCTCCCACATGAAATGTTTTCAAGACTTATGGACACAGTAAAACATGCATAAGTCCCAATTTCACAAATATCTTCAGCTCTAACACATTTCCCAGGGGAATCCTATTGTGTAGGCCCCAGAAATCATTCCTTTGAAGGCCTAGCTACTAAAGGGGACGCTGCAGCGGGTTGATATATCTAGAGTGTACAGAACTCTAGTTTTTAACTCGTCAGATCTGTTCTTGACACTGAGGGCCAAATAGGAATCCTGAGTCGGAGCCCTGGATGACAGTAAGTGGAGAGAGGCACTAATGGTTCCAAAAGAGCTAGCAATATCTTTCAGGCTCCATTTGATTCAATCAAAATATCTACATTCTACCTATTTGACGCCGATGAAGCTCTGACAGGCCAGAAAGCAACCAACACATGTCTGCGTGCCATGTGGGAACGGGGAAGCTCACTTTTCCCACTTGGTATGGTCATGCTCAGTAATAATAAAATATTGAAACTCTTTTTGAAAGTGTTGGGACGCCCTGTTGAGAGTTTGAGATTAGGTTCCTAGGTCTACTGGAGGACATGGGAAAACAGAGAAGAGTGGACATTGGTTGAACTGGGGACACTAGTAGCAAAAAGAGATATTGCTCTTAGATGGAACTTGACCACCCCTTTGTCAATAGCCGCCTAGCAGATGGACTGGTGCGCCACAATGGAGGAATCAATATATATATATATATGGCAAGGAGCTGCCTTCACGGACATACAAGAATTTAAGACAAATGGTTGTACTCCTATGCGCTGGATAAAGGGTTTCTTTGTGATTGTGTGTAAATTCCAGACAAATGATGTATTAGAGTCTGGATGCTGTCCAAGTTGATGTTTTTTTCTGATCATAAAATCAATAAAATTTTGATTATAAAAGAAACCAGAGTGGTAATATTCTCAGAGTCTTTCTCAGTCTCTGACGTTTCCAACCCTCAGGAAGGTGCAAATGCCGGCAAGATTGTATTCGTTCAATCTTTTTTTAGCCATATGACAGAGGAAAGCGAGGCAGAGACAGATTCCAGAATCAAAACCCAAGAGACAGATAGACTAGGAAGAAATACTATAGATGGAATCATAGGAATCATAGAAGTGAGTCAAAATTTTGAAAGGACAGTGCAATCCGCATCAAACATCCTCATTTTTTTTTTCTTTTTTTAAATAAAATATCTTTATTTAGTTTTTTATCATGACAAACAGCAATGAGGGTGCAAACTCGCACCCAAAACAAATACACAACAGTAGAGGAGACAAGTGTACACAGGCAACTATCCACCCAGGAAACATCCTCATTTTCAATCTATAAAAACAAGATGCCATCCAGTGAAATTTCTCTACTTAGTAGCTGCCTATTTTTGTGTTCACTGATGGGACACATTTTCTCCAGCTTCAGACTGAACTACTACAATTTCCTTGTAACATACGATTGAAATTCAATTTTTCCTCTTGTGAGTAAGTACAGCAGAATAACGCTATCAAAATGAGACCATGGTCTATGTCCCCCACCACCCAATTTAAGGATACTACCTGAAGTAATTTTGAAAATCTGGTGTTCAAATATGTATTTATCCTTATGCATACTCTTGCCTTAACCTCTTTTAATATTAGTCTCCAGGAACAACAAGCCCTCTATAACCGTATAGGCAATACTAACATAATAATTAAGCATACCTACAAAGGCTGAGGTATTGTTATCCAAGACATGTATAACTAGAAAAAGGAAGTTTGCAGACAACTAATGGAGATTCAGACAATGATTTCAGAGGTCACAAAGAAAGGGAGAGGGAATTGTTTTTTGGCCATAACGAGCTTACTTTAATAAAAGAGGTTCTAAGGACACCGTCCTCTAGACATTGCACACAGTCCATAAATATATTGATAACCCCCCAGGCAGACCAATGCTGTCCGGATGTGGTTCAGTATTAGAACTCTTTATCAAATATATAGATTTCTTTACTGGATGCTTTGTTCATTAAAAATACACATGTAAGCGACAACACCTATATGATCAATCTAATTGAGAATGTTGAGTTTGATCGCTTCACAGAAATCTTGGTGACTCTAGAAACAGATAATTAAACACTATTATATCCCAAATATAAATTATTATGGTCATAGCACAATTTCTTAACACCAGTTTCCAACTGACCTTAATTTACAACCACTAAAAATTGCCTTTACTATGAGTAACTTCATTTTTGATGGCCAGTAATATAGGCAGTGCAAGAATATGTAGTGGGAGCAGTTTCTGCACCAAATCTAATGAATCTGCATGTAGATTCCCTAGAGTGTCTGTGCTTTCCATTACTAACCCTTTTCGAACATGTATTAGGTATTGGCAACAATACATTGGCAATATTTTCATCATTTGGACAGAGACACTTAAAACACTGCTTCATTTTATGTAATATCTGAAAAAAAAAATCAAAGTAGCCTTAAATTGATGAGCAGCAATGATAACTGGTGAACACCTTTCTTAAATGTAATTCTCAAAAATTACTTGGGCAGATTGATCCAAACTTTTATACTCAGGTTTAAAAACTATAGAAAATCTGCCTTTTCTGTGGGGTAACCCCATATTTTTCACCTTTTGCTGGGTCCTATTTTTGCTGGCATTAGATTACTGTTTACTTTAACCCTGCTAACCAGTGGTAAAGGGCTGGTGCTCCCCCTTTAAATACGGTCAAATTGGCATATGCCTAATTGGTCATTTAAAATACATATAAGTCCATAGTAAATGTCCCTACACTTATTAGTGTGCAAAAGCCACCTTTAACTGTGGCTAGCTGTCCTGTGTAGGAAACCAGAGTACAGATTACAAATCCTAATACTATATCTCAGTAATGGGACTTGCACGAAAAGCAATTGAACAATTATTTTTAATAGCTATTGAAATTCAGTTCAACTCTGAAATAAATTTTACAGAAAAGTAACTTTTAGAAAGTTCCCTTTTCCCTGCTTGAAGTTCCTGGAGGATAAATCTGCATTTGCTCTCCCACATCTGCCATCTGGTAATTAGTATTAGAATTGATGTGAAAAGGTGCGAAGGGCCTCCCAGAGATGACTCCTCTGAACTTGACAGAATATGCAGGCTGTGAATATCCTTTTTGACATTATAGTGTCAAATACTTATTGAATGCCATTCCTTCTTAACAGGTCTCCTGCGTTTTACATATCACACTGGGGGCACTCTTTAAAGGAAGGGAAACGCAATGCATGAAACATTCTTGTGTTTCCATTGTCTGGTTGTTGAATACCCTACTTCAGTTCTACCAAACATTTGTGTCTGGGTTTATTGTGGGTACAGTGACTGCCCCAAACTGGATTTTAGTGTTAGATGTGGGAGGACACTAGAAGTACAATAGTACACTCCCCATACCCCTAGCCCGGCATCCATTTTTAGTGTGGCAGAAGACTTTCACTATCTGGAAAATACCCAAACTGGGTAGGGTTTGTCTTGGGTACTTCCCCCCATTGGTCACAGCATGCTCAGGAGTTATTCCCACCCACTAGATTGTGTCAGGCTTATATGTGGCACCTCACAGCACCCTCTTTAGAACACTTCTTGACCTAAGGAAGATCACAAGAGGTCAGGACCTGCTGCCTGCAACAAGAGAAGATCCTTGGGTGACTGGACCTGCGCTGTCATGTACCCAAGACAAAAAGGGGACTTCACAGGTCATAAGGCTGACCTCCTATTAAAGCTACCGGGACACAACAAGCAACAAGAGGTCTTTTCCTGCAGCTAAACTGACCACTGGCAGCTAGACTAAACACTGCTGTTTGGCTTCTGAAACCCTGTGAGTCTCCAGGTACATCTCCTCAGTTTCTGGGGGGCTCTTGAAGTGTACTCCAGTGCTGGATTGGGACTTATAAGATTAAAGTCAAAAGTTAAAATATTTGACCAGGTTGAACCTGGTTGATTTATCCGTTCTGTACTCCATCATGGTCAGCGCCAAATTACGCCTAGGTTCTGGTCTATTGCGAACATTGACTTTCATTGGCACTTCATGCTTCTTGGTGCTATACCTACTTAAAACTTCACAAATGCATATCTTCAGTTCCCCTTATTGGATTTTTGTCATTTTGTATATTAAACTTAACTCAGTATTTCTAATTCGGATTGTTTTTTTATTTTTGTGCATTTTGCCTTTCTTACTGTTTTAATGGTGCATAAATACTAGCCATATTGCCCTGAGTTAAGTCTGTCTGCTCTGTGCCATAGCAACCAGGTGGTTGAGCTCAGCTCAATTTAGTGATTGTGAAGGTCCACTCTAACAAGGGTTGTAATTATTCCTTAAGGTAAGTAGTCACCCATCAAACAATAATCAATTTCTTACAAAAACATCCTAGTAAAATACCAGAGTTTTTGTCTAAGGGTGTGGAATATCAGCCTCCCTTTTGGACAGTTCTACCTCTAAGGCATAATTGCACACACAAGCTAGACTATTTCACCAAAGATAAGGTCTTGCTAGCTCTTTCACTAGAAAGAAGTTACCCTAGTAAACTGGTCAAAGTATCTGCAAAGCAAGCATGGTTCCTACCGAGACAACACTTATTAAGACCACAACCCAAGGAAACTAACAAAAAGCTTGTGCGTGTTACCACCTTGTGACTCCACACTAGTCGGCTGGTGAAAAACAGTCAAGTTATAATGAGAGAAGCCTGTGGTCTCCGATCGAGCAGAAGTACAGTTTCTAGCTGCAGGCCCTTACTGAAATCTGCCTTCTGGAGCGGCATCCTATCTGGCTGTCCCTTAAGACTTTAGTTTCTTCTCTCAAGGGTAGCCCTGTTAAGGTTCTGATGAACAACACAACCACCATCTAGCAGGGTGGAGCGTGTTAGTGTGTGTGCTGTGGTGATAACTGGACCTTCTGACGATTTCCCCTGATGGTGTGTCACCTGGAGGATGAGCTCGGCAGATGTTTTCAAGCCACCCATGAGTGGTGTCTGCACCTAGAGGTAGCTCAAGGTGTATTGGAGTAGTGAGACATGCCCTGGGAAGATATTTTTACCACCATCAAATGCTCATCGACACACCATTTGCACCTTGACGTTTACACCTCAGAGTTCCTGGGAGATTCATTCCACTTTGTTGGGACTCTGGTCTTTGGTCTCCTCTATGCATTTACGCCTCTTCTGCTGCTTCCCTGAGCTCTGAAGAAGGTCAGAAGAGACTGGGCTCAGCTCATCTTCTGAGATGTGGACTGGGCATGGAGTGTCTGTTTTTCTGAGAGGTGGAGGCTCTGCATCTGCATTCCACTACATCTGCCTCTGTGGGAGGACTTGTCCTGACAAAAGGGTAGGCCTGTATTTCCATGCTTGAAGATTGAACAGAACTAGGTGAGCGTTTTTGATGTTCTTTGCGGCTCCTAAATTGCTGCTCGCCAGGCCAGTGAGTTGTCCATCCTGCCAGTGCAGCTGATGTTTTCTACTTTCTTTCTAGATAAGCTGTTGCTCTGACATCCTTTCTTCTAAAAGTGGTGCTGTATCCATGTGGAGCAGCTACATCCATCTAAGGAGGAGGAGAGGCTTAATGGTTTTGATACAAAGAGTACGATTTTTATTTTATTTTAATTGAACTATGGAGTTGGGGGTGGGGATGACCATCTCTTTGTCACCTTCACCAGTGCAAAGATGAGAAGATGCAATGAAATAGATAATCCTCTGTTCGAAGATTTGCTGTACTTTGTCCAGAAAGAATTATCCAGGGGTGATACCTCTTAAGACTTTTGAGCTCTTTCCACCAGAGTCAAGACCCCTACTGTGGCTTTGGCAGGGTTGATGCAGTGCTAGACATCTGCCAGGCTATGTTCATCCACACCTTCATCAGCCTTTGATGTTTTGATTCTCATGTCTGCGAGGAGGGCTGTTTTGCCGGTTTAGTCCTGCAGGTCGACCTGGTGTAAAGTCTAATTCTCAGATCCAATATCTTTGGAGGAGGTACTGCAACAGTATCTAATGAAAAAGTGAAGAATCTGCACTTCAAAGTATCCATCAAAAGGACAGGTTACTTAAATTCAGTAATGCTTTTTCTGGTGGGTAAATTAACTAACCACAGATTCCTCTCCGATCCACCCTCTTCCCCGCTGTGTGGCGTGGGCTACTGATAGGTCATAATATCCAATTTTTGATTCCGCACACTAATTACTAATTCATCTTTTACTCTGACTCTGACAGGGGGCGTGGAAGTTATTTTAGGTTTGTCGTCTGTATAGGATACTGCTTTGTAATTTCCAAAGGCCAGATGAAGCCGCCGCAGAACCCAAAAGCACCACCTTTGGCCTGCAAGAGCTATTGCAGAAAGACATCCTGCCTCCATTATTGCTCCTGTTGGAATTCAAACTATGAGAACGCTGCGCTTAGATAGAGTTTCACCCGAAGGAGCATTAAAAAAGGCAATTAACTTGTTTGTCTCTCATTCCTACTGATCAGACTAAATAGTGTCTTATGGCTTAACAGCCTATGATCGAAGAGAAGGTGGGCATATGCAAACAGCAATAAGGGGTTCTCTTTGCTCCAGGGACCGCTGGGTACTCTTGCACTCTCCTTAGGTGTCTTGTTAAACCAATTTCAAAAGCACTGTTTCAAAATCATTACTTAACAAGCATTTGCAACGCAATGGGTCTCGCGTTGGCTGGAGTTAGAGCTATTAGCATTGTTAATTCCTAACTAGACTTTTCTTGCCACATAAATTGAAAAATAAGTAAAACAGTTGACATAGGCAAGCCAATTCAAAGCACCACAGCTGCCATGAGCGTGAGCAAGAGACACAAAACAAAAAATAAGTTTGCTTGTAGTCAAACGTATAGGCAATTGTACAATTATCCATGTAACAAGGTCGATTGCCAAGGCGGTAACAAAACCGTCCCAAGGAGGGACAAGTGTAAAGCATTTACCAATGGTAACAAAGGATTTTTGAAAGGCAAGCCCATTAACGAGCAATAGTGATGGGCGTGAGCTGGGCGTAGCTAAAAGCCCACAGATAGATTACAACACATCAGAGCACTTGCCCGCTCGACCTAAAAATGTTGACTTATTCATGTACGGTTGATATCTTTGATGTGTGGGACTCATTTCCAGCTCTTCAGTCTGTTCATAATTACCTATTTTGTAATCCAGCAATCATTTTTACTTTGCTATAATACATCTTGTGGATAAATTAAAAAGTGAGCTTCCCTTATTCCTGTACGAAGTCAACGCAGTCTGTCTACCCATTGGAGAGAATTTTGGAGAAACTTTTGCCAGAACCAGGACAGTTAAAAGCAACTCTGCAAAGCTAGACAACCAATACCCCCCCCCCCCCCCCCGCCACCCTTTCATCCTCTGTTCAACCTCCAGGTGGTTTCGCACGCACTACTTCGTTCCGACGGTTATGAAAGAACAGGTGTATATCTCCATACCACAGACTGTGAAAAGGAATGTTTACCTCATAACACAGTGGAACGTATCTGGGAACAACATTAAACAAACCTCTGTTTTTTACAACTATTCCCACCTCTGGCAATACCACAAAGTGGTATACCACTGTACAATTCAGTTTTGTGTTGACTGACGGTCCTTTTCGGAGCCTCCTAAAAACATATCACAGCCATTGGCCTCCTGGCGACGTGTGCATGTGAAACAGGCATACACACTGTTACTGAATTTCTACTGTGTACGAAATATTGCCCTCACAACTTTTATCTCGCAGCAGACTTTTTTAATGCTGCCCCTCCCACGTCTCATGTAAAAAAAAATCTTCAGAACTTCCAGAATCTCGCAAGCACTACACATATTTACATGCATATTTAACAATTAAGACCTTGCAGTTATGTTTAGTTATCGTTAGTTATTTTTATTTTTTAATGCAATATAATACACGAGTAGCGACATTCTTTTGGCAGGCAAGTTCCCCTAAAAGTGTAAACGTATCCTCTGGAACATCAAGGGTATTTAGATCCCTGCCATCCACATCAAATTCCCTCCTCCCCCACCCTCCGGCAGTCCTGCCTGGACACCAATAGGACATGGACTAGAAACATATTGCAGACTGCCCATTACCTAGTAGCTTGTTGCCACCAAAAACACAGCACTGTTTCCACCATTCACCAACAAGAGTATAGTAAATCCATCTCCCGGCCAGGACCTGCCGACCCCCAACCTGTTCCCCTCCTCACCCGCTCCCAGAAATCAGTTATCCCCCTTCCCAACAATTTGAAGAACTCAGGCTTAGTGTATGCCTCTCCTTGTGCGTTTTCTTCTCTCAGACCTGTGGCAGATGCTCTTTAGGGTTCAAACGCCATGTGTAGTTGACACCTGTGCTCTTGTTTCAGATTATGGTTGCGACTTCCTCCTTCATGTAACTGTGCTCTTTCTAATTGGTGGCCAGTCATGCGTCACCTTCCTGTATCCTCCCATCACAGTAACACCTTTCGAAATTCATGTAAATAGAATGCTAGGACACACACGCAATGCACTCCCGAAATATCTTAAAATATTTGGGTATGAAAATGCTCATTTGTTAAAAACTGGAATTTATGATGGAATAAACTATATCACCAAGTACCTTATGTCTAGTAATCACTACTTCAGGAAGCTTCTTTTCTTCCAGTCGGAAAAGTTGTGGCCATGGTTTAGTTGAGTAGAAGTGTAAAGAAGCGTCTCTAGGTCTTCTTTAGCGCCTTACAATAGGGTCACCTAATTTTACCTAGATATACCGATGTTCATGAGTAACTGTGACTTCTTTTAAGATGCACTGCTGATACATTTCTAAAATTAATGTTTGTTTCCTAGCTGTTCTGGTATAATTTGTGCGTGGGTCGAGAATGATGACAGTACATACACTTTTTATGCACTGTTTTCTGTCAGCAAGAAGACAAGCGACTCTTTTGTTGTGCATATTCATGGCTTTTACAGAGCTGGACGCACCCAGATGTTCCTAGAGATAAAAAGTTACAGGCGAGGGCAGCAGGATTTTCAGCATGTTTCCTGTCCTTCCAGTACCAAACAGTAATGGTATTCAAAGCATGTGCAATGTGCAGTCAAACGGACACATTCTCCATGCTAACCTACAAATAACAGGGCTCTGCTTCCGTTCGGGTGACTTCCCCACTGAGTGTTTCATAATGAAATTTTGCATAACGATAGATTTCGCTTATACCTTGTTTCCGGAATAATACGTAATGGTGTACCAAAGTGTAATGTCGCTGTTACTTGCCCAAATCCCCCACAAACCAATAACTTTTCACAATGTTAGCACTCTGTACTGCTAAATCAACTGACAGTTCGTGGTCGTCTGACAGCCACCCCTACTTTTGGTCCTCTTAGTTGAGTTCCCTGCTGTACCAATCTCTAAAAGAGTTCACATGTATGGTGTATATTTGTGTGTGTGTATATATATATATATATATTTCCTACTGGCAGCCTGTAAGTAGTTATAGATAGTACCTAGTTCCATAGGAAAATACTTTTTTGACTTGGCTACATCTCTCTCGCTTTTTGATGAATCTTTATGACATTTTTCAAAAACAGTGGCTTTTTGGGTCTTGTTGTGCATGGAAAGATTCAGGGTGATCCACCAAGCGGGGGCCCAGGAAAAGGAGGGGGTCCAAAAAGTGTGTTTCCAATGTTATTTTCCATAGAGATTTTAGACACCACCGCAGCCCTAACCGCTGAACGGAATTACACCAGATTTGGCAGGAAGGTAGTTCTTGGTCCAGAAACCACACTTTTTGTTAATTGGTGTAAATCCGTTCAGTAGGTTTCAAGCTATTAACGGAAATTCAAATTTGGACATCTAGGTGGAGCCTAAGCACAGATCTTATGGTGAGATCTGATTGGCTGCCACCAGAAAGTTATGGCAGCCATCTTGGGACCAATATAAATGATAGCAAATTCATTGTAGTGCACAGCAGGTTTTGAGGGTCACAAAAAGGAGAATTTATAAAGGGTGACAGCAGATTTTAGTTACAACATAAATCATTTGATGCAAAGGTGATTTTCCCCTGTCAGAGAGCCTTCTACTGGGATTTCATGAATTATATTTGAGAGAAAACTATTTTCTCATGATTTTCCATAGAGATTATGGAAGGTGCTCCAGGAGGTAAAATGAGAGCATATTTTCTGTAAATGTAGACTATCTTTCTCAGCCATATGAGATAGAGGTCTGACACTCCCAGTAAAACATGTACTTTCCACAGGAGCAGCCTGTCAATTAATTTCCTTATGTTCTGTCTAAGTGTTCTAAAAAAAAACTAAAAAAACAACTAGAGTACTAACAGTCTTACTAATGACAAAAGTGTGGTACACCTGAAGCCATTTTGATTTAACCAAACGGGTAAAACCTAAAACATTTAATTTAGAAAGGAACAAAATGAGGGGTTTCATTTTGTCACAGATATAATGGGTAGTGCTGTAGAAAGAAAAATAGGACACGTTTTAAGTGAGTTCTCAAATATCTTCCTCTTCTACTTCATTAAAACATTCAGAACTGTAGACAAAAACATGCACATTTTAACTCCTTGGTGATCAGCAGTTTATTACAGTGGTCTAATGAGCAACTAGAGTGCTCACATTCTGAATTTATGCCAAAAGTCTGGCACATCTGACCGCCAACTTGATGGAATCGAAGTGGAAAACTGAAAGGATTTTCTACTGAGGATACTGCAGTAAATGTGGAGACTACGGAGCTTCATAACAAATAATTCTACCAAGATGGCCACCAGAGAAAAAAGAGCCCAAATATAGCACAAATATCACCAAAATGTACCCCAAGTATAGCTCAATGACAGAAGTGTGCAAGACACTTAATTGTTTTGTTTATTGCAGTTTATATAGCCCAGACTTGACCTGAAGGTATTAGAGTGCTTTACATGCGCATCATTTACATTACACAAGGACACATTCCTTTTGGACTTTAGCCATGGGGAGATTAAGTGATTTGCCCAGAATCACAGGATGTAGAGCTGACGGTGAAATTCAAACCTGGTTCCTCAGTTTCAAAGTCTGCAGCTCTGACCGCAATGCCACATTCTGTCCCCTAACTGCAACATATAGTCAAGTGATCAACTGGATAAATGAACATCAAGACAGCAAATAATTTAAAAGTGCTTTGTCGTAGTTTATGAGAACACTACCCATAATAAATAATAGGAAATGCTTTAGGTATTACAGTTTTTATGACATCAGGATGACGTTATGCATGCCACACTTTTGTAATAAATATGGTATGTTAGCAATCTAGTTGTTCATTAGAATACTTTGGGGAAGCAGATGTTGGGGGCACAGACTTGAGTAATTGAAGGCAGGGTGCAGAGGCAACAAGTTGACCATGCTGGGCAGGGCGAAGGGGCTGTGGCAGGACAACAGACCATGGAGGGCTGGGTAAACGGAGGCAGGGGCAGCAAACCAACCATGCAGGACAGGCAAGAGAAATTGTGGCAGTGTTACAGACCATTGAGGGCAGAAGCAAGAGGCAGTTGCTGTACAGCCATACATTCCAACAGACCCTATTCAGGCAAGAGACTCCTGATATTTTTAAGCCCAAAAGGACTTTATTTTATCTGCTGTCTGGCTAAAATCTCATTTTAAATGTAAGTTTATGGGGAAAATATGTTCTCCAGTTTGTTTTTCAAAATCTCCCTCTTACCAAGTTGAAAATGTTGGCAAATAATGTACCTTGGCTCACTGAGGGCAGGATGAATGAGGTAGGAATATGGACTTAGATAACAGAGGGCAGGAGAGAGATGGGCAGGGGCACCAAACTGACCTTAAATGGCTGGCGTCAGGGGTTGCAGCAGTACAATACATCACACAGTGCAAGCGGGACGGCAGTGCAGCCCAAAAGGACCATGGAAAGCAATAGGGAGGGGGCAGGGCCTTGCACATGGACAACAAAGACCAGAAAGGAAGAGGCAAGGGCAGCAAGCACCATTCTGGACAGACAGGAGGGACACTTGCAGGATAACGGACCATGAAGGGCAGGAGGGAGGGGGCAGGGGTACGACAACGCACCAGACAAAGCAAGTGGGAGGAGATAGGGGCCTTCACATGGAAAACGGAGGTCAGGGGGCAAGGCTGGAGCAGCAAGCTGACCAGGGCAGGCAGAATGAGCACTGGAATCACAACACAGACAACAAAGGGAAGGTGGGAGGGTGCCAGGGCCAGCTAGTTGACCATATAGGGCAGGTGGGGGGGGGATGTGGCAGCACAGAAGGCCATGCATGGAAAGCAGGAGGGTTAGTGGCAGTACAACTGCGATGGTAAGTGAGAGGGATGGGGCATGTGCGTGTGCAAAGGACCATGGGATACAGAAGGGATGGGTAGGGCCTGGACGCAGGCAAGAGAGGAAAAGGGCTTTACAAGAGACCACACAGGGTAGGCAGGAGGAGCAGTTGCAGCATAGCAGAGCATGGAGGGCAGAAGGGAGTGGCAGCAAAATGGACCATGGAAGACAGGAGGGAAGGGGATAGGGGCATGGAACTCGGACAGGCAGGGTGCAGGTGGCAGGGGCAGGGGGCAGCCATCTGACCATGATAGGCAGGTGGGGAGGGGCAGTGGCAGCTCAGAAAGAGCACTCAGAGTAGATAGGAGGGGCAGTAGCAGGTCCATGGAATATGGTGAACAAAAACAAGGGAGAAGGAGCAAGCACACAGACATCGGAGTGCAAGGGTAGGGGCAGCAAGTTAAGCACAGAGGCTAAGCAGGAGGGCAATGATTGGGCATAGAATTGGGCAAATGAGGGCAGGATGAGTGGGGAGGGACATCAGGCTAAATGGAGGGCAGTGGCAGCACATCAGACCATGCAGGGCAAGAGGAAAGGGTCTTGTGCATGGACTCTGACATCAGAGGGTAGGGAGGAAGTGGATGGGACAGCAAGCTAACTGCTCAAGGCAGGCGGGAAGGGCAGTGGCAGAATAATGGCCACACAGGGCTGTAATGAGGGAGCAGGGGCATGAACTTGCACAATGGATGACAAGGTGGAGTGGGCAGGAGCAGCAAGCTTGGGTGGGGACTGCACAGTGCCAGACACTGCGTCCAACGCCCCCACCTCCTCCACCCTCCACCATGGCTTGCAATGGGCATTTTACTTAACAGGAAAAAAAACTCTAGAAATTCACTGAAAAAAACTACGTTTACAGGCATGTTATAGTCAACCAAAGGTTACAAGGACGTTATAGCTAGGGTCAGATAGATTATACACACACAAAACCATAGAAATTCAGCTGTGATAGTTATTTCAAGTAACTGTACCTCATGCCCTAAGATAACTATGAATGACACCCTTGCCCTGCACTAACTACCCCAGGTATTACATCACTCATGACATCTTCTATGACATCGTTGATAATATCACTGTAACATTTGCAGTTAAAATATGAATGACAAAAATGTGCAGGGCGAGGGTGCGAGTTATAATTACCTTAGGGCATAAGTTATAGTTACTTGAGGTAACTCTAACTCTAACTGGTGAATTTATATGGTTTCGTACGTTTAAAATGTGAGCCTAATGTCCCTGTGAAAGTGAACATATATATATATATATATATATATATATATATATATATATATATATATATATGTTCGATGGCATGTGTAGCTGCAGATACACATGCTGTGCACATCCCGCCATCTGATGTTGGGCTCGGAGTGTTACAAGTTGTTTTTCTTCGAAGAAGTCTTTTCGAGTCACGAGACCGAGGGACTCCTCCCATTTCGACTCCATTGCACATGGGCGTCAACTCCATCCTAGATTGTTTTTTTTCCGCCATCGCGTTCGGACGTGTTCCTTTTCGCTCCGTGTTTCGGGTCGGAAAGTTAGTTAGAATCTCGGAAAAATCGTCGGTATTGTTTGCGTTCGGTATCGGGTTAGTTACAGCAGATCGACACCGAATTAAGAAGAGCTCCGGTGGCCCTTCGGGGTTTTCTTCCATCCCCGTCGGGGCCTGGTCGGCCCGGCCACGTGTCTCTTCAAGGCTGATGGAACGGACCCCATTCCGCTTCTGTCCAGAATGCCATAACAAGTATCCATATACAGATCAACATCTGGTCTGTAACTTGTGTTTGTCACCAGAACACAAGGAGGATACTTGTGAGGCCTGTCGAGCGTTTCGGTCCAGGAAGACACTCGGGGACCGAAGAGCAAGAAGACTGTAAATGGCGTCGGCGCCGACAGGACAAGAGCATTTCGAGGAGGAGGAAGAAACATTCTCCACCCAGGAGTCGGACTCTGAGGAGATCGATCCCGAGGAAACGCCGAAAACCGTGAGTAAGAAGTCGAAAACAAAAACTCACGAGAAAAGCGCTAAAGCCCAGGGGACGCCACCGCCAACAGGCCATGGCTTAACCCAAAAAAGCGGTGACCGAGCCAAGGCACCGAAAAAGGGCACGCTGGTGTCGAAGTCATCCGACTCCGGTCGAGATACCGCCACACAGCAATCTCGGACCCGAGACATCGGCTCTGAGAAATCTCGGCACCGTAACAGCGGCACCGAACAAATTCGGCACCGACACACCACCACGCCGAAAATTACAAAGGTTTCTTCAGAGCCTAAAAAGACCTCCGAAAAAGTTTCGGTTCCGAAACATCCAGCCTCGGAGCCGAGAACAGGTTCCTATACAGAGGAACAAGGATTAGCCTCACAAATGAAAAAACATAGATTTGGAGAGGAACTTCAAGCTGTAGAGCCAGACTATACTCAAAGAAGGCTCCACATTCATCAAGACACAGGGAAGATAACCACTCTTCCTCCAATTAAAACAAAAAGAAAACTTGCCTTTCACGAAAAGGACAAGGAGCCACAGGCAAAGGTGGCAAAGAAAACAACTCCACCACCTTCTCCACCACCATCAGTGCACACATCACCAGTAGCAACTCCTCCACTGATGCACTCACCGACTCATACTGCCATGAGTCAAGATGATTCCGATGCATGGGACCTTTACGATGCTCCAGTATCGGACAGCAGCCCAGACTCGTACCCTACCAGGCCGTCCCCTCCTGAGGACAGTACATCTTACACACAGGTGATCGCAAGGGCAGCTGCTTTCCATAACGTCACCTTGCATTCAGAACCAATTGAGGATGACTTCTTGTTTAACACGCTAACCTCCACTCATAGCCAGTACCAAAAACTACCTATGCTCCCAGGAATGCTAAAACATTCAAAACAAATCTTTCAGGATCCTGTTAAAGGCCGAGCCATAACTCCAAGGGTGGAGAAAAAGTACAAGCCACCGCCAACAGATCCTGTTTATATTACAACGCAGTTAACTCCAGACTCAGTAGTTGTCGGGGCAGCTCGTAAGAGAGCAAACTCTCATACCTCGGGAGACGCACCACCTCCAGACAAAGAGAGTCGCAAATTTGATGCTGCGGGCAAAAGGGTTGCAGCACAAGCAACAAACCAATGGCGCATTGCCAATTCACAAGCGCTTTTGGCAAGATATGACAGAGCTCACTGGGATGAGATGCAACATTTGATAGAACACTTACCCAAGGAGTTCCAAAAAAGAGCACAAGTGGTGGAAGAAGGACAAAGTATCTCTAATAATCAGATACGGTCTTCAATGGATGCAGCAGATACGGCTGCAAGGACAGTAAATACTGCAATAACAATAAGAAGGCACGCATGGCTCCGCACGTCAGGTTTCAAGACGGAAATTCAACAAGCCGTGCTAAATATGCCATTTAATGAACAGCAGTTGTTTGGGCCGGAAGTTGACACTGCTATTGAGAAACTCAAAAAAGACACTGATACGGCAAAAGCCATGGGCGCACTCTACTCCCCGCAGAGCAGAGGCACCTTTTGCAAAACACCTTTTAGGGGAGGGTTTCGAGGACAACCTACAGAAACCACAACATCACAAACAAGGCCCACTTACCAAAGCCAATATCAGCGGGGAAGTTTTCGGGGGCAATATAGAGGGGGACAATTCCAAAGAAGTAGAGGAAAATTCCAAAGCCCCAAAAGTCCTCAAAATAAGCAGTGACTCACAAGTCACACATCCCCATCACATAATACCTGTGGGGGGAAGATTAAGCCAATTTTACAAACATTGGGAGGAGATAACAACAGATACTTGGGTACTAGCAATTATTCAGCATGGTTATTGCATAGAATTTTGCGAATTCCCTCCAACAGTCCCACCGAAAACACACAGTATGTCGAAACAACATATAAATCTTCTAGGATTTAAAGTTCAAGCATTGCTCCAAAAAGAAGCAATAGAATTAGTACCAAAACAAGAACTAAACACAGGAGTTTACTCACTGTACTTTCTGATACCCAAAAAAGACAAAACACTAAGACCTATACTAGATCTCAGAATATTAAATACATACATCAAATCAGACCATTTTCACATGGTTACATTACAAGAAGTAATCCCACTGCTCAAACAACAAGACTACATGACAACACTGGATCTAAAGGATGCATATTTCCATATACCAATACATCCTTCACACAGGAAGTACCTAAGGTTTATATTCCAAGGGATACATTACCAATTCAAAGTGTTGCCATTCGGAATAACAACTGCGCCAAGAGTTTTTACAAAATGTCTAGCAGTAGTAGCTGCACATATCAGAAGGCAGCAAATACATGTGTTCCCGTACCTAGACGATTGGTTAATCAAAACCAACACGCAAAAACAGTGTTCACAACACACAAATTACGTCATAGAAACCCTACACAAACTAGGTTTCTCAATCAATTACTCAAAGTCACACCTTCTGCCGTGTCAAACACAGCAATACCTAGGAGCAACAATCAACACAGTAAAAGGAATTGACACTCCAAGCCCACAAAGAGTCCAAACATTCCAAAATGTCATACAAGCCATGTATCCAAACAAAAAGATACAGGTCAAATTAGTAATGAAACTCCTAGGCATGATGTCCTCATGCTTAGCCATTGTCCCAAACGCACGGTTGCACATGCGTCCCTTACAACAGTGCCTAGCATCACAGTGGTCACAGGCACAGGGTCAACTTCTAGATCTGGTGTTGATAGACCGCCAAACATACATCTCGCTTCAATGGTGGAACAGTATAAATTTAAACCAAGGGCGGCCTTTTCAAGACCCAGTGCCACAATACGTAATAACGACAGATGCATCCATGACAGGGTGGGGAGCACACCTCAATCAGCACAGCATCCAAGGACAATGGGACATTCAGCAAAAACAGTTTCATATAAACCACTTAGAACTGTTAGCGGTATTTCTAGCTCTTAAAGCATTTCAACCCATAATAACCCACAAATACACTCTTGTCAAAACAGACAACATGACAACAATGTATTACCTAAACAAACAGGGAGGAACACACTCGACACAGTTGTGTCTCCTAACACAAAAAATATGGCATTGGGCGATTCACAACCACAACCGCCTAATAGCACAATTTATTCCAGGAATTCAGAATCAGTTAGCAGACAATCTCTCTCGGGATCACCAACAGATCCACGAATGGGAAATTCACCCCCAAATACTGAACACTTACTTCAGAATGTGGGGAACGCCACAAATAGATCTATTTGCAACAAAAGAAAACTCAAAATGCCAAAACTTCGCATCCAGGTACCCACAACATCAGTCTCAGGGCAATGCACTATGGATGAACTGGTCAGGGATATTTGCGTACGCTTTTCCCCCTCTCCCACTTCTTCCATATCTAGTAAACAAGTTGAGTCAAAACAAACTCAAACTCATACTAATAGCACCAACATGGGCAAGGCAACCTCGGTACACAACACTACTAGACCTTTCAGTAGTACCTCATATCAAACTGCCAAACAGACCAGATCTGTTAACACAACACAAACAACAGATCAGACATCCAAATCCAGCATCGCTGAATCTAGCAATTTGGCTCCTGAAATCCTAGATTTCGGGCACTTAGACCTCACACAGGAATGTATGGAGGTCATAAAACAGGCTAGAAAACCTACCACTAGACACTGTTATGCAAATAAGTTGAAAAGATTTGTTTATTACTGCCATAATAATCAAATTCAACCTTTACACGCATCTGCAAAAGAGATAGTAGGATACTTACTACATTTGCAGAAATCTAAACTAGCTTTCTCTTCCATTAAAATACATCTTACGGCAATTTCAGCTTACCTGCAAATTACGCACTCAACTTCATTATTTAGGATATCAGTCATAAAAGCGTTTATGGAAGACCTAAAGAGAATTATACCACCAAGAACACCACCGGTTCCTTCATGGAACCTCAACATTGTCTTAACACGACTCATGGGTCCACCTTTTGAGCCCATGCACTCTTGTGAAATGCAATACTTAACGTGGAAAGTTGCATTTTTAATTGCCATCACATCTCTAAGAAGAGTGAGTGAAATTCAAGCATTTACCATTCAAGAACCATTTATTCAAATACACAAAAATAAAGTTGTTCTACGGACCAATCCTAAATTTTTACCAAAAGTAATCTCACCGTTCCACTTGAATCAAACTGTAGAATTACCAGTGTTCTTCCCACAGCCAGATTCTGTAGCTGAAAGAGTACTACATACATTAGACATCAAAAGAGCACTAATGTACTACATTGACAGAACAAAACTAATTCAAAAGACAAAACAACTATTTATCGCCTTTCAAAAACCTCATACAGGAAATCCAATTTCAAAACAAGGCATTGCTAGATGGATAGTTAAGTGCATTCAAACATGCTATCTTAAAGCTAAAAGAGAACTGCCTATTACACCAAAGGCACACTCAACCAGAAAGAAAGGTGCTACCATGGCCTTTCTAGGAAATATTCCAATGAACGAAATATGTAAGGCAGCAACATGGTCTACGCCTCATACATTTACCAAACACTACTGTGTAGATGTGTTAACTGCACAACAAGCAACAGTAGGTCAAGCTGTACTAAGAACATTATTTCAAACTACTTCAACTCCTACAGGCTGAACCACCGCTTTTGGGGAGATAACTGCTTATTAGTCTATGCACAGCATGTGTATCTGCAGCTACACATGCCATCGAACGGAAAATGTCACTTACCCAGTGTACATCTGTTCGTGGCATTAGTCGCTGCAGATTCACATGCGCCCACCCGCCTCCCCGGGAGTCTGTAGCCGTTCAGAAGTAGATCTTAAACATTTGTACATTTGTAAATATATTACTTTAAACTTCATTATGTACATACGCATTCACTCCATTGCATGGGCACTATTACTAGCATACACAACTCCTACCTCACCCTCTGCGGGGAAAACAATCTAAGATGGAGTCGACGCCCATGCGCAATGGAGTCGAAATGGGAGGAGTCCCTCGGTCTCGTGACTCGAAAAGACTTCTTCGAAGAAAAACAACTTGTAACACTCCGAGCCCAACACCAGATGGCGGGATGTGCACAGCATGTGAATCTGCAGCGACTAATGCCACGAACAGATGTACACTGGGTAAGTGACATTTTCCATATATATATATATTATCACTGAAAAAATACAAAGGCTACAGCAACTTTATAGTTAGGAAACGAAATTTAAAAAAATATTGAAATTCACTTAAAAAAATCAAAGGTTGCAGGGGCGTTCTATTTAGACGCAGATTTTAAATGTACAAAACCATAGAAATTCACCTGTTAGTTATGGTTAGCTCAAGTAACTATAACTCGTGCACTAAAGTAACTATAACTCACGCCCCCGCCATGCATAGTTTTCTCTTCAGTAATTTGACTGCTAATGTTTCAGTGATGTTTTTATTGATGTTATAAAAGTTGTCATGAGTGTTCTAATATCTTGGCTAATTAGCAGTGCTTGGTGAGGGTGCGAGTTATAGTTACCTTAGGGGCACAAGTTATAGTTACTTGAAATAATTAACTATAGCAGGTGAATTTCTATGGTTTTTTACATTTAAAATGTGAGCCTAACTATAATGTCCCTGTAACCTTTGTTTTTTAAGTGAATTTCTATGTTTTTTTATTCTACTTCCTAACAATAACGTCCCTGTAACTTTTTTGTTTCTTTTGTCAGTGAATTTCAGTTTTTTTTTTTAACGTAAAGCAATTTTAATTATTATACGGTAATCTAACTCTGTTCCTTGCACAGCCTTTGGCATCGCACGGCAGAGTTATGCCACAAGGCCTGTCAATCCCCCTATAACCACCCAACACCCCACCGTTCACGGCTTTCAGCCGTGTGTGGCAGGGGATTTGCCACAGGGCCTAGGCTGCGGCCAGGCCTTGATGCCAACCCACTATAATCACCCAACCCCTCCACCAAGGTTTACAGATAACTTTTCAAGGTGAAAATGCAGAGAAAAAACACTTGCTTTGCATTGATCATGCACAAGAAATGTGGATGATTAGTACTCTACAGATGGGAAGCTTCAACTTGGGCACCTGCTTTGTATATATATTTAAATGCTTCCCATTGAGGTTTAATTTTTGTGAAATGAGCATCGTGCCAGAAGGAATACTGCCCTGCCTACTTATCCAAGAAGAGGCCAACATTTTGTGCTGAATGTGTACTTAACTGGAGTACTTTCTACTGACTAATAAGTAAGTGCTACCTCTTTGGGTAAATGCATAGTGTATCTCCTACACTACAGCCGGATAAATGAAGCTGAAGTAATGTCTCCAGTGACCTTGTGTGTCTTTAGCTTTGCCAAAGTGATTGTTCCTCAAGTGTCTTCATCACATAACTTTACAGGGCAGAACAACAGAGAAAACACCAAGTTGTTTTCTCGGCAGATGCACCTTGAAAAGCTTGATTTTTACTTATGACAGGGACTGCGGGTGGAGCCTCAAGGCCCACACGGTCCCAGACTGCTCCCTGACTCCTGCAAAAGGGAAAGCAGCTCTGTACGTGTTGGAGCAATACTTTAATCTCTTTACCTGTTTGCATGTTTGCAGGAAGGGAAAGAGATGAAATCTCCGCTTTCAGAAAGCGGGAGCATTCTCAAAGCTCCCTCATGCTGAAAGGGGAGTGTTTGCTTTTGCTTGGCCGGAGCTGTCACAACTCCTGCCAAACAAAAGCAAACACCCACCTCCTGAGGGTGGGCACCTCAGGGGATAGCAGGAGCTGGGATGGGGGGGGTGGTCCCCAGGGCATATGTAGCTCCTCTAAGGGGTGGATGTTCCCCCCCTCCTTGACATTTATCCTGGCCCAGGGGGTCTGTGCAGCCGTCCTGACATCTTCATTAGTGTTGCCTTGGGATGTGGCGGTCCTCGGGCCCGAAGGGGGTAATTTTATTAAGATTGCCCCCAGGGCCTGGAGAGGAAAGATCCGTGTGCCCTGCCCCTTAATTTTAGTAAATGTTGCCCCGGGAGGTGGCAGTCCCCTGGAGAGGGGGTTGGTGAGGGGTCCGTGAGGTCCACCATCAAATTTAATAATGTAGCCCCAGGAAGGTAGTGGTGCCTGGGGTGTCCACTCGGCGCCCCGGATTATTATTAAACGTTGCCCCGGGAAGGTAGTAGTCCCCTGGGGCTTTTGAAAGCCTTTGGAAGGGGGGTCCGTGCGCCTCGTTATTAATTATTAAAGGCCCACCCGGGGGCAATATAAATAAAAAGCGTGGGAAACCATGGTCTTTTTAAAAATGTTTTAATAAATTCACTGCAAAATTCTCAAATATTCACAAATTTCGTGTTAAATTTTTTTTTTATCCTTTTTTGCCTTTCTGGGCACCAGAGGTTCACCTGCACCAGTGCTAGGGGGTTTAGGGTAAACATACTCTGCCCTCTTTTCTATTTTTTAACGTTTGTTTTTGAGACTTGGCTGAAGCCGAGTGTCAAAATGTCTGCCAACGCCTCCTAGTTGGAGCCAATCAGATCTCTGCATGAGCTTGGGACTATTCCCAAAGTGTTCACGCTTCTAGATATACAAATTTGCATTTCCTTTCATATGTTGAAAACTACTGAACGGATTTGCACCATATTACAAAAAACTTTATCTCTGGACCAACTGATATCTTTCTATTAAATTTAGTGTAATTCCGTCCAGTGGTTTAAGGTGTCGGCTTGTCTAAGATGTCTATGGGAATTAACTGGGGAAACTTACACTTTTATTTGACCCCACCCTTTTCCTCGGCCCCCACTTGACTGATCATCCTGAAACTTCCCATGCACAACCAGACCCTATAGGGCATTTTGTTTCAAGAAAAATTCTTGAAGATTCATCAAGCGGCGCCTAAGAAATAGGCAAGTAAAAAACACTTTTTCTATGGAAGCAAGGTCTCAACTATAACTACCTTGTGGTGACCACCAGTAAGATTATATATATAATTTTTTTCATGAGCCAAGATAGACAAAACCATTAACGCTTCCAAACTTCCCCTGCACCTCCATTTCATATATGGTTACTTTAAGACAAATGTGAAGTAATAATGTTGTCATTTGTACAGAAAAAGTATTTATCTGTTGTCTACAACACTCAGAATCGGAGTCGGGCCACTTGCTCTAACTGACTTTTTAAAGGTTAATCAATTAAACATATTGGACAATCCTAAGAGTGAAATTTGCCAAAGTCATGAACAGAAGAACTGCACTGTGAAGTAACAGTTGCTTTTGCATTTTTTCAGATGGGGATGTGCCAGCTAATGTGGAAACCTCCAATGGGCACATGATCATTGTCGGCAACGAGCCCCCAAGCGAAGAGAAGGTTTTAAATATTATTGGAGCTGGCAATGGATCTGTGCCTACGAAAGCAGCAAGTGTTGAAGAAAAGGCTGAAGGTATGGATGGTAAAATCACAACCGGTACCCCCATGTGGCACATGGAAAATTAGCATGCAGTTAGCGCAGTAAATATAGACTTTGGAGCTAATGGTGCCCAGTTACTTTCCTTCCTCTGTGCTGTTTTTTCACCAGTCACCTTTATACCTTTGAAGTCAAAGGAAGCAAATCACCAAAACAACCCTTCTCCTTTCTAGCCACCAGATATCGCCTCATGGTCCCAGATCACAGTAGACTGAATTCTGATCTCTTTGCATTCAGAAAGGATATAAAAACACATTTTTTCAAACTGTACCTTCAGATTGTTTACTGCTTTACCTCACTTCTATATCCTCTGTTCATTGTTACTAGTGTTAATTTTAAATTGTTTTGGTTTCTCTATGCCTAGGCCCACTCAATACAAATTCTTCAAATAAATATCGTATCCCCTCATTACCTTTACACTTTTGAAAGTATAGTCCCTACACAGCAAAGAATGATGTCCGATCAGGACCATAAAACTGTCTATTGTACTTTTCACCTGCCTACTATTGACACTCATGATCTCCAAATGTTGTAACTACCTATGCAGGCCTTGAAAAATCATAAAAATGTTACTTGACCTGCAGGTCGAGTAACTTGAATAATCTACTCAACCCAATTGTAATGTACTTGACCTGTAAACAGGTCTCAAATTCTGTGAGCCTAGGCAAATATTATATTTTACAGAGTTGCTATACAAAAAAACCTCTTTTGTTTGATTAAATAGACTGAGGCCCTCATTATGAGGGTGGAGCTCTGACTGCCACGGTCCCAGTGTTAAAGACTGCCACATTACGAGATCAGCTGTTTGAAAACGCCGCCGGTGCGGTTGGACTGGCGCGGCTGGCGTTGAACCCTTCCGGGTCGGCAGCATGCCTAAGACCGCAAGCTGTATTATGAGGCAGCAAACCGCCACGCTTTTCACAGCACTCGCTGTAGGAGGCTGGCCTGGCTTGTAGTGGGTACCAGAGGTACTTACACCTTGTGCCAGGTCCAGTTATCCCTTATTAGTGTAGAAGAGGTGTTGCTACCAGCTTAGACTGATAGAAGGTAGCTATGGCAAAGCAGCTTAGGCTGAACTAGGAGACATCCAAAGCTCCTACTATACCACTTAAATCATATGCACAATATCATAAGAAAACACAATACACAGAGTTAATAAAAAATAAAGGTACTTTATTTTTATGACAATATGCCAAAAGTATCTCATTGAGTACCCTCAGTAAGAAGGTAACATATATACACAAGTTATATGTACACAAACCAAAATTAGGTAAGTAAGAGAAAGAAAAGTAATTCAAACAGTGTAGAATTACAATAGGTTGCAATAGGAGCACATAGGTATGGGGCAACACAAACCATATACTCCAAAAGTGGAATGCCAACCACGAATGGACCCCAGACCTATGTGAGCTTGTAGAGGGTCGCTGGGACTGTAAGAACACAGTGAGGGTTAGAAAAATACCCCACCCCAAGACCCTCAAAAGTAGGAGTAAAGTGCACCTACTACCCCCAGAGAGCACAGAAGTCGTGATAGGGGGATTCTGCAGGAAGAACACACACCAGCAGTGCACTGACAACGGATTTCCAGACCGGAGTACCTGTAAGACAAGGGGACCAAGTCCAATAGTCGCGACAGTGTCGAGAGGGGGCAGGAGCCCAGGAAATGCCAGATGAAGGTGCAAGGAAGCTGCCACCGGTTGGAAGAAGCTTGGAGTTCTGCAAGAAAGAAGAGGACTAGGAACTTCTCCTTTGGAAGACGGATGTCCCACGTCGCGATGAAGCTTGCAGAGGTGTTCCCATGCAGAAAGACCGCAAACAAGCCTTGCTAGCTGCAAGGGTCGCGGTAGAGGTTTTTGGGTGCTGCTGTGGCCCAGGAGGGTCCAGGATGTCGCCTTTTGGAGGAGGAGACAGAGGGGGCGCTTAGCAACTCAGAGAGCCCTCACAGAAGCAGGCAGCACCCGCAGAACAGGCACTTAGAAGTAAAGTGAACCAGAGTCCACGCGAAGTCACAAAAGGGAGTCCCACGACGCCGGAGGACAACTCAGAAGGTTGTGCACTGCAGGACGGAGTGCTGGGGCCTCAGGCTAGGCTGTGCACGAAGGAAATCCTGGAAGAGTGCACAGGAGCCGAAGCAGCTGCAAATCACGCGGTAAACAGCTTTGCAGTCTGGCGTGGGGAGGAAAGGACTTACCTCCACCAAACTTGGACTGAAGAGTCACTGGACTGTGGGAGTCACTTGGACAGCGTTGCTGTGTTACAGGGACCACGCTCGTCAGGATGAGAGGGGACAGAGAGGACCAGTGTTGCAGTCTTATGGTGCCTGCGTTAGCAGGGGGAAGATTCCGTCGACCCACTGGAGATTTCTTCTGAGCTTCTGGTGCAGGGTGAAGGCAGGCTACCCCCAGAGCATGCACCACCAGGAAACAGTTGAGAAAGTCGGCAGGATTAGGCGCTACAATGTTGCTGGTAATTGTCATGCTACTTTGTTGCGGTTTTGCAGACGTCCTGGAGCAGTCAGCGGTCGATCCTTGGTAGAAGATGAAGAGGGAGATGCAGAGAACTCTGGTGAGCTCTTGCATTCGTTTTCTGAAGAATTCCCCAAAGCAGAGACCCTAAATAGCCAGAAAAAGAGGTTTGGCTACCAAGAGAGGTAAGAGTCTATCAGGAACCTCTGACGTCACCTGCTGGCACTGGCCACTCAGAGCAGTCCAGTATGCCCCCAACACTTCTGTTTCCAAGATGGCAGAGGTCTGGGACACACTGGAGGAGCTCTGGGCACTTCCCCCGGGAGGTACTGGTCAGGGGAGTGGTCACTCCCCTTTCCTTTGTCCAGTTTCGCGCCAGAACAGCGCTGGGGGATCCCTGAATCGGTGTAGACTGTCTTATGCAGAGATGGGCACCATCTGTGATCATCAAAGCATTTACAGAGGCTGCACACCTATTTCCAAAGGGAGAGGGTGTAACACCCTCTCTGAGGAAATCCTTTGTTCTGCCTTCCTGGGCCAGGGCTGCCTGGACCCCAGGAGGGCAGAAACCTGTCTGAGGGGTTGGCAGCAGCGCAGCTGCAGTGGAAACCCCGGAAAAGGCGTTTGTCAGTACCCGGGTTCTGTGCTAGAGACCCGGGGGGGGGGGGGGGGTCATGGAATTGTCCCCCCAATACCAGAATGGTATTGGGGTGACAATTCCATGATCTTAGACATGTTACATGGCCATGTTCGGAGTTACCATTGTGACGCTATACATAGGTAGTGACCTATGTATAGTGCACGTGTGTAATGGTGTCCCCGCACTCACAAAGTGCGGGGAATTTGCCCTGAACGATGTGGGGGCACCTTGGCTAATGCCAGGGTGCCCACACACTAAGTAACTTTGCACCCAACCTTCACTAGGTGAAGGTTAGACATATAGGTGACTTATAAGTTACTTATGTGCAGTGGTAAATGGCTGTGAAATAACGTGAACGTTATTTCACGCAGGCTGCAGTGACAGGCCTGTGTAAGAATTGTCAGAGCTCCCTATGGGTGGCAAAAGAAATGCTGCAGCCCATATGGATCTCCTGGAACCACAATACCCTGGGTACCTCAGTACCATATACAAGGGAATTATATGGGTGTACCAGTTTGCCAATGTGAATTAGTGACAAATTTGGAAAGCAGAGAGAGCATAACCACTGAGTTTCTGGTTAGCAGAGCCTCAGTGAGACAGTTAGGCATCACACAGGGAACACATACAGGGCACATATTTATGAGCACTGGGGCCCTGCCTGGCAGGTTCCCAGTGACACATAGACTAAAACAACATATATACAGTGAAATATGGGGGTAACATGCCAGGCAAGATGGTACTTTCCTACACTCGCCCCGCCACAAAAACCCTGGTGATAACGCACCCGTGACAGGAATCCCATCACACACATCCACACACTTGCAGACACACACGTCCACACACTTGCAGACACACATGTCCACACGTCCAAGCACTTGCAGATACACACCCCACCTGACCTCACGCATAAATCCAAACACTTCACCCCAGCCGCACGCATACATCCAAATACCCCCACCTGACTGCAACCATACATCCAAACATCCCCACCCAACCGCACACATACATACAGACACCCTTACCGGACCACACTCATACATCCAAACTCCCCCACCCAACCTCACGCATACATCCAAACATCGCCACCCAACCGAACACAGACACGCACCCCACCCAACCGAACAAAGACTTGCACCCTCACTCAACCAAACACAAACACGCACCCCCACTCACTCGCACACAAACTTGAAAGCACACCCACTTGCTCACACACAGACACGCACCTCCACTCACTCGCACGCATACGCACCCCCCTCCGCATACATTCATACATACACACAGACCCCTCCTGGTCGGTCCACCTACCTGTCTGGGCCTGAAGGGGGTGGATGTTGTCGGTTCCACCGCCAATGCCACACGGACGTGACATATTACTGCTCATAATATGGCGGGCGGAGTACTTCTGCCGTGGCGGTGCTGGCGTTGGAACCACCTCTCAGCCGCTGACAGTGTCGGATTTCCACCTGTTTATGGGCAGAAATCCGTTGGTGACACGTAATACGCGGGCAGGAGCGTTTCTCTGTTTATGTTTAAATACTCATTTTTATATATATATGTTCAATGGCATGTGTAGCTGCAGATACACAAGCTATGCATAGTCTGCCATCTAGTGTTGGGCTCGGAGTGTTACAGAAGAAATGTTTTCGAGTCACGGGATCGAGTGACTCCTCCACTTCGGCTCCATTGTGCATGGGCATCGACTCCATGTTAGATTGTTCTCTTTTCACCATCGGGTTCGGACGTGTTTTTTTTCGCTCCGATAGTCGGAAAAGTTCTAAAACTCTCTAATTATCGTCGGTATTGTTTTGATCTCGTACCACCTTCCAACGACACTTCGGTACCGTCGGGTCAAACATCTTTACTCGCCCTTCGGGGCACCCGTGCCCAACTCAGGCCTGGTCAGGCCGACCGCGCGGAAGCCTCATGGACCAGACCCCATTCCGCTTTTGTCTTCGGTGCCATGCAAAATTTCCCTCCCTACACAGACCAACATCTCGTCTGTAATCTCTGTCTTTTCCCAGACCATCGGGAAGAGAATTGCGAGGCCTGCAGATCCTTCCGTTCGAAGAAAACGCTCCGAGACAGAAGAGCACGGAGACTCGAGATGGTGTCAAAGAGCACCGAACGTCTCGACGTCAAGGAGGAGGAGATCATGCACACGGCAGTCTCCGTCCAAGGGTCCGACTCCGAACAGGAGTCCGAGGAGGACAGACCGGTCACGGCAGGACAGCACATGAGTACGCCTGCCCCTGCCCCAGCCAAGCCCAAACATAAGGCCTTGGGAACACCACTGCCGGAAGGCCATGGCTCGACCCGTAAAAAGACCTTCGGTGACCAACCAAAAGGCCATGCCACCTAAGCCTTCGGACTCGAGCCGAAGCTCTGTGTCCGAGTCTACCAAACATCGATTCTTCGAGTCAAAACCTCGAAAATCGTTCTCAGAGCGAGGCCATCATCCACTCCAAACCTTTCGATACCTAAAAAAACAGCTTCAGAGCCCAAAAGGACAATTTATACGGAGGAACATGGACTTTCGCAAGCACTCAGTGAAAGCCATAAAATCACTGAGGAACATTCACAAATGGAGGCTATAGTTAAAAGGCAAGCCAGGATTCACATCCACAAGGACACTGGCAGAATTAGAACAGCACCTCCTCTAAAGCCTAAGAGGAAATTAGCCTTTCAAGAACAATTGGACACTGATCAGCCATCAGCTAAAGTGCCAAAATCTAAAGAGAAACCTCCTCCTCCTCAATTTTCTCCACCTCAGTCTCTTCCTCACTCTCCTCATTTACTTATCTCTCCCCCTACCAGTCCCACACCTGTGCAATCACCTGTACATTCATTTGATTCACAGCACGACAATGTGGATCCATGGGATCTTTATGATCCAGATCCCATTCCAGATAACAACCCAGACTGCTATTCCTCTAAGCCATCACCACCAGAGGATAGTACAGGATATACTCCGGTCATAGCTAGGGCGGCATCCTATCACAATGTTGCCATGCACACTGAGCCATTAGAGGATGACTTCCTTTTTAACACACTCTCCTCTACACATACCACCTATCAGTCGCTTCCCATGCTCCCAGGCATGTTAAAGCATGCTGATCAAATATTCCATGAACCAGTGAAAGCCAGAATAATTACTCCTAGGGTGGAGAAAAAGTATAAGCCACCACCCTCTGATCCTGCCTTTATCACACAACAATTGCCCTGCGGACGTTGTAGTGGTATGCGTAGCTAGGAAAAGATCAAACTCGCAGTCATCAGGGGATGCACCCCCACCAGACAAGGACAGCAGAAAGTTTGATGCTGCTTGCAAAAGCGTGGCATCTCAGGCAGCCAACCAGTGGAGGATAGCCAACTCCCAGGCATTGTTGGCTAGATATGATAGAGCCCACTGGGATGAGATGAAAGATATAATACAATATCTCCCCAAAGACCAACAAAAAAGGGTGCAACAAATAGTCGAGGAAGGGCAGGCTATCACAAACAATCATATCAGGTCAGCCCTAGACTCTGCAGACACAGCAGCTAGAACAATCAACGCTGCTGTCACCATACGGAGACATGCATGACTTAGGTCTTCAGGATTTAAGCCTGAAATTCAACAGGCGGTCCTCAATATGCCGTTTAACCAAAAACAGCTTTTTGGCCCCGAGGTTGACATGGCTATTGAAAAAATGAAAAAAGATTCAGACACAGTTAAAGCCATGGGTGCTTTTTATAAAACGCAATACAGGGGATCCATTCGTAAGCCTCAATACAGATGTGGATTTAGAACCCAAACACCTGAGGCATCCATCTCACAAAGTCCACCTACCAACCTCAATATCAAAGAGGTGGGTTCAAAAGCACTTACAGAGTCCAGTACCCCAGAGGCAGGGGAAAATATCAGTCAACAAAGCAAGCCTCACAACAGCCAAAGCAGTGACTTAATCCATCCCTTCCCAACTCACACCTCACCTGTGGGGGGAAGACTGCAAAGATTCCATACCAATTGGCTACCCATCACAACAGACAACTTGGTATTATCAATCATCCGCAATGGCTATTGCATAGAATTGGCACAAGCTCCTCCAAATATCCCACCAAAACCACACAACCTCTCCACACAACATATCGCCCTGTTGCAAGAGGAAGTAAAATCTCTATTACTCAAACAAGCCAGTGCCCCAAAATCAACAAGGAACAGGAGTTTACTCACTGTATTTCCTCATTCCCAAAAAGAACGGAACCTTAAGGCCAATATTAGATCTCAGAACCCTCAATCTTTACATCCTGTCAGAACACTTTCACATGGTAACACTACAGGAGGTTGTTCCACTACTTTAACAGCACAATTTCATGACAACATATCTCAGGTTTGTAAACCAGGGAAAGCATTACCAGTTCAAAGTGTTACCCTTCGGAATAACAACAGCTTCCAGAGTATTGACAAAATGCCTGGCGGTAGTTGCAGCCTACCTAAGACGGCAACACATTCATGTCTTCCCATATCGCGACGATTGGCTAATAAAATCCAACAGTCATACACAGTGTCAAAAACATACGCATTATGTAATGCAAACCCTACACAACCTAGGGTTCTCCATGAACTATCAAAAATCACATCTACAACCTGCACAAATTCAACAGTATTTAGGGGCCACACTAAATACGCAAACAGTGCTTGCAAGCCCAAGCCCACAGAGAATACAAGCATTTCGCAATATATTGTCACAAATACAGCCATCCCAACAGCACACTGTCAAATTCGTCATGAAACTGTTGGGCATGATGGCATCCTGTATCGCCATTGTCCCACATGCAAGATTAAACATGCGGCCTTAACAACAGTGCCTTGCACAGCAAAGGTCACAGGGTCAACTTCACGATTTAGTGTTGATAGACCGCCAAACATGCATATCACTTCAGTGGTGGAATTCCAGAAACCTAAACAAAGGGCGGCCATTTCAAGACCCCGTGCCTCAAACCATACTTACAACAGATGCATCAATGATTGGCTGGGGGCACACCTCAACAATCACAACATTCAAGGACAATGGGACGCCAAACACTAACAGTTACACATAAATCACCTAGAATTGCTAGCTGTATCCCTAGCACTCAAAGCTTTTCAGCCTCTTCTCACTCACAAGAACATCCTTATCAAAACAGACAACATGACAACAATGTATTACCTAAACAAGCAAGGAGGGACCCATTCATCCCAACTCTCCCTCCTAGCCCAAAAGATTTGGCAATGGGCAATCCACAACAACATTCACCTGGTAGCACAGTACACACCAGGGATACACAACCAATTAGCAGATGTTCTCAGCCGAAATCATCAACAAACACACGAATGGGAGATTCATCCTCAAGTGCTTCAGCTATACTTTCACCACTGGGGAACACCAGACATAGATCTACTGCCAACAGCAAAAATGCAAAATGCCAAAACTTCGCATCCAGGTACCCACATCCCCTATCCAAGGGCAATGTTCTATGGATGAATAGGTCAGGGATATTTGCTTACGCTTTTCCCCCTCTCCCGCTCATTCCATTTCTGGTCAACAAACTACGTCAAAACAAACTCAGATTCATACTCCTAACGCCAACATGGGCATGTCAACCCTGGTACACAACACTATTAGACCTGTCAGTAGTACCACATGTCAAACTCCCAAACAGACCAGATCTGTTAACACAAAACAAACAACTGATCAGGCATCCAAATCCCAACATACTCAATCTAGTGATTTGGCTCCTAAAGTCATAGAGGTTGGGTATCTACAACAACCAACTGAATGTATGGAAGTAATTAAACAAGCAAGGAACCCCACTACCAGGCAGTGCTATGCAAACAAATGGAAAAGATTTGTGTATTACTGTCAATCTAAACAAATTACCCCTCTTTCAGCATCAATACAAGACATTGTATGTTACTTGCTTCATTTGCAAAAAGCAAACTTAGCTTTTTCATCCATAAAAATACATCTCACTGCAATCTCTGCGTATTTGCAAAATATACAACATAGCTCTTTATTTAGAGTTCCTGTTATCAAAGCCTTCATGGAAGGATTAAAACGCATCATTCCACCTAGAACGCCTCCAGTACCTTCGTGGAATCTAAACATATTACTCACACGACTTATGGGTTCACCATTTGAACCTATGCATTCATGCCCAATTCAATACCTAACATGGAAGGTTGCCTTTCTAGTCACAATTACTTCATTAAGAAAAGTTAGTGAAATCCAAGCTTTCACAATTCAAGAACCGTTCATACAAGTACACAAACATAAAGTTGTACTTCAAACAAACCCAATATTTTCCCCAAAAGTTATATCACCGCTTCATATCAATCAAATAGTGGAACTACCAGTCTTCTTCCCACAGCCAGACTCTGTAGCAGAAAGAGACCTGCATACATTAGATATTAAAAGAGCCTTAATGTATTACATAGATAGAACAAAATCATTTAGGAAAAACAAATTTATTTGTGGCGTTCCAAAAACCATATACTGGTAACCCTATTTCAAAACAAGGTTTCGCAAGATGGATAGTAAAATGATTCCAAACATGTTACCTTAAAGCTAAAAGGCAGCTCTTAGTTACACCTAAGGCACATTCCACACGGAAAAGAGGGGCTACAATGGCTTTCTTAGGAAATATACCAATGGCCGAAATTTGTAAAGCAGCCACTTGGTCAACACCGCATACATTTACCAAGCATTACTGTGTAGATGTGTTAGCAACACAGCAAGCCACAGTAGGTCAAGCTGTACTAAGAACACTATTTCAAACAACTTCAACTCCTACAGGATAATCACTGCTCTTATGGGAGGTAAAACTGCTTTGTAGCCTATGCATAGCATGTGTATCTGCAGCTACACATGCCATTGAATGGAAAATTTCACTTACCCAGTGTACATCTGTTCGTGGCATGTTCTGCTGCAGATTCGCATGCACCCTCCCACCTCCCCAGGAGCCTGTAGCCGTTTAAGTTCAACATTCATTTGTACATATGTATATATATTTATATTCCATTTGAATGGACAACTCTTTTCTTTATACTCTATCACTCCTACCTTACCCTCTGCGGGAAAACAATCTTAACATGGAGTCGATGCCCATGCGCAGTGGAGCCGAAGAGGAGGAGTCACTCAATCCCGTGACCCGAAAACACTTCTTCAAAGAAAAACAACTTGTAACACTCCGAGCCCAACACTAGATGGCAGACTATGCACAGTAATTGGGTAATTGACATTTTCCATATATATATATATATATATATATATATATATATATATATATATATATATATATATATATATATATATTGCTAAAGCATGATGTGGTAGCACACTGTAATTTACTGACAGTAAATTTCAATGAAATGTTCAAAAACATTCCCACTAGCTTACAGCTTTACTGTTAAAACTATATAGTGTATTAACAATCATCTGTGAAAATTGGGTTTCACAAAACATATTTATAATTTACACATTATCAAGTAAAGTGTTCTGATTTGTTTTTATCCTACTAAATTATTTCTTTCATTATGCTTGTACAAAAAATGGGCTTTCAAAACTACTAAAATATATTTTGAAATATTTGTACAGCTGACTTATTTAAATGATGTGACCCTCTACAGCCTTTCATTTCACACTCTTTGTACATTAAGGCAGACAGTTCACCTTACAAATTTGTTGAACTCAGCAGTCAGAAGAAAAAGTAATTTTAAGAAGACAAACTGACTTTTGACCTGTCTCTGAACACAAAGCAAATGTGATAAGATAAGAACAAGATTTAAAGGCATCTTTATTTTTCCTTTCACTTTCTGATTGAACAGAACACCTGTTCTTTGTCAACTCTGTGTAAGGGGTGAATAGGTCCTAAAAATAGCTCGACCTGATAAAATAGGACTCGCCCCAGCAAGTAAATTATTTGAGGCATGCTATGCAGTACTTTAGTCCCCCTCTTTTTTGTACGAGGTGTCCTTTCATTGTTTATCATTCTGGTCTCCGCTGATTTGCGTGGTCACTAAGAAGAACACACTTTAAACTTAAGTGCTCTGATGTTGTATCTCATGTGAACTGTAGTCACGTATCCAACTTAAGCGTTCTTGCCACCATGGATCCGAAGGTACTCAACTGTGGATGTTACTACACACTTCAATGCAGATATTTACAAGTGAGGACCGCATGGCTATCACCCTGCATAACACCCACACAATGAGCATCGTAATTAAACAAAGCCACAGTATGAGCCTTTTTAAAGTAGATCACTGAATAGTTTATGAGACAAATATTTTAGTGAAACCTTCAGCTTTTCATACGAATCCAGTGGATTTCATTGGTTACTTTCAGAAATATTTAAAGGTTGGTTGAGGGCACAATTGCTGTGATGAAGTGGATTTCTGTAGCACTTGTGTCAGCTTGAGGGAACTTCAAAGCAATGAATGTCAGTTCTAATATTTAGGGTTTGGTAAGGAAGATGCTTAATTGCCATGCTGAGGTTCGCTCGATGTCTTCAGGACACGCAGGGTGATAAAGGCTGAGAGTTAATTGAATATTTGCATGCGTGGTTTCTGACAAATTAATTGTTACTTAACTTGTTGCTCAGCGTCTCAAGGTGCAACTTCGTGTAGCAATAAAGTCTAAAACAATAGCAAATGACCACAAATCACAAAGGTGTTAGAGTACACAGTTACTCTACAATTGTTTCTGGTGGGTAAAATTGGCCTGCCCGTTGGACCGCTGTGTTACAGTTAATGTCTGTGCAAATCATTGACTTTTTAAGTGTAGGAAGAAACTGTGAGAATCTTCCATCTTGTAAGGAAAAATCCATGAATTCAACAAAATACGCTGCTGCTTCGTTGTTACCTGTTTCTTTATAAAAAATGATCATATACATTTGTTGGAATATGCTCAAATTTAAAGAGATCTGTGCTGCAAAGTGTTTTCCAGTTAAGGAATGTAATATTTTACCTCCATTTTCCTGTGCTCCATCACACTTAATTTTATCATTTGACTTTTGTTCTTTTTGCTAGTCCTCTCTAAAAGGTACAAACCGACCCGCCTAGGGGGCTTTTCCTTGAGCCCTAGTTGGGTGTGCTGTATGACTTATTTTCTCACTTCATATTATAAATGATCCTTTACTCAGGACTGCACTAAAGTTAATGCTTGTTGATGCTGGTAGTCTGCTTCAAGTGTCATTCTGCCTCATTATGCACTGCGCAGGTAAGCCGCTGTATACAATTCAGCGTTTATCCATGTGGAATAAAAAAGTACTTGTGGTATTACGAGTCATGTAACATATAACATCAACATTTAACCAATCAGACCGCAAATTATAATCACGTCCTCATACCCACAGATGAAGGCACATGTAGGTACCACACAAGGTCCGTATGTATGATATGCTTAAGAAAACTGGATGAACATCTCACGACGAATGCTGCCACACATAGTGGAAAAAGATTAAGAGGTAGGAATATGTAGAGGATCTTTGGTAGGTCCTGACGAAAGCCGCATTCCCCGTTGAGGTGTAGGTGTGCTGGCTGAATCCTGCTGACCCTGGGATACTAGAGATAATAACGCTCTCACCAAGTGTCCCCACCTGGTTGTAACCTTGCCGGGGTGTCATTGATACAAAATAAACTTATGGACACCTCAGCCAGCTCCCACGCAGAACGCCTCCTCTCCACCATAGTCGTAGTAGAAATGCATTGAGATGTAAGCGTTCGTTAACTCATTTGAGCCTCTCTAACACTAAAAATGCATGTTTGTGACGTTAAAATGATGGAGGTATATGTTAAATATAATACTGCGGAGCAAAATAAAGAACTCAGTCCGTTACTTAAATGCTGTGAAGAAGAGTGGACAAGAGCTTTGCTCGCAGATAAGGGCTAGGTGAGGACAAGCGCACACTAGTGTTAAAAAAAAAAAATGTATCTTTGGTGTCTCAACTACAACTGCTCTAAGGCGTGTCCGTGTTTTCACCGTGCCCCTTCCATGCAAAAATACTTTCTGATGTTCACTGCGAACAGAGGAAACCCTGTCGTCTTCTCGTACCTTGACCTCTTCTAGTGGAAATATCTATGGCCCGATGGTAGGATTTGAGGATTCCAGATGTTTGGCTGTTTTTCTAGTTTTAAACATTGCTTTTGGTCGAGTACAGTGTTGATATAGTGACGTAAGAAGCAGAACAGGTCACGCAGGGCTTCGGCAGGCATTCATTGATTGTTCGTTCAAGCGGTGCTTGTGGAGGGATATGGTTTAAGAAGCGCCATCTTGAGTCACTGTGGTTAAGCATAGTGGGAATAATTGACTCGGGTATCTCTGCAAGGTTAAGGTATTAAATCCAGAATTCAGGGGTAGATACCTGTCAACTTCTTTAATAAAAAAAATGTGTGTGAAGTTGGGCGTTTAAAAAGGTAATCCCAGTATGTGAATGGTAAATACACGTGAAAAAGCAGAAGGCACCTGCCATGTGCGGATGAGTTGACAAGTATGAGGGTTGGTGGAGCCTGCTGATAAAGTGCATTGAGGCATGAAATGCGAGCTTTAATCTTTCCCCTTTTTGTCTGCGTGTAAAGCGGAATAGAAATTGAGTCAAGTACTGGAAACAGGAAATGTACATGATTGACTATGCAGTGCATTTTAAAGCAGGAAGGAGAAGCAGGCCATTTCAGAAATCGCCTGCACAGCAGTCTAGATAATTATCCTTTGTGCAGCTGTTTATTCCTGCTGACCCATCGAGAGAAACAAAAATTGAAAGTTGGAATGTTTGAACTAATCTCGGCCACAAGTAGCTACTCTGAGTAGTATTCAATTACGTTGGATTTACTGCTAAATGTACCACTATCGGTCTGTTCTCCCCCTCAAGAGGGACAGTCCAGCTTACATTGTGAGGCCACTTCACCTCTGCCTGGGAACATGAACACATCCAACACAACATCATTGAACCTTGGCAGCTGGTTTGGAGCCATTTAAGGACAGAATTCGCAGGCAATCTCTGATACATCTATCATAATTATGTTTCACCATTTTCAACAATAACATTATTGTGTGGTAAGCCCTGTGCAGTATCTTTAACTGGACCAGTCTAAGCCCAGCCCTTATTTGCCACCTACCGAGGATGTCTTCATGCCTTCACCCAGGATACATCATACATATACCCGAGGTCCTGGTGTGCAAGTGTTGGGTGGTTGCTTAGAGTTGAAGAATGTCACCGCTTGTGTCCCTGACAGCTGTAGTGTGGTCCTTTGGTGTGATCTTCACTGACATTACTCTGTGGATTTTGCAGAGGTCCAGTGCCACTAGGGTCTCATTCCCCATCTCCTCGCGGGGTGGCTGTCATCTCATTACTTTCCGTTGAACTGCTGCTACAAAATAAGTATTTATCCAGTCTGTAGGGTTTTGTTGGCTTGTTGCCCTTCTCTCGAACTATCATTGTTTCACTAACAGACAAGGCTTTGCGCAGTCATGTCAACTGCCCATTTGGTACTCCAGATACACCCTCTGTTTATAACTGCGATCCAGATTGCTACAGCTTTAGCAGGAGCTACGCTTTAGAGTGGCATGTTACTTCGGCACATACTAGCCACAAGTTGAATTTGTTTATTAGTTTTTCAAAGAGTACCACTATGATAGTTTGAGTACTGTAGTCTGTACATGTTGGTCTCTCGCTTTGCATTGACTGAACTAGCTGCACAAGTTCGGATCATGTGCTAGTGATTACTGAATACATTTGGACGGTGCAGGGTGGATGAATGACTGGTTATTTTCGGAGGTAGTGGGAGAAGGCACCATTCCTGATGTTTAGATAGGGCCGAGCTTGTGATTTACAATGCATTTGTAGCCATGCAAGAATGGTGTGGTGATCAGCAATATCGACTGAAAACCTCCGATCATGTTCTGCTGATGAATTGTTCTTGAGAGCAAGGAATAGCTCTTTACATGCAGTGAGATAAGGAGAGCAGTTGCTGTACTGCGGCATGGACAAAACCTGACTGGCAGGTGTCCAGGAGGTATTTGTTGGTTTATTTTAGTACTTTGGCGGGGTTTTTACTTTTGTGTGAAATGTAAGAAAACCCGGTGGGCATGAAGGTATGAGATTTATTTGCAAATGTAATCTTGGAAGATTGATGAAGATTATAACTTTTTGACGCTCTTCACCCCCTACCCTTACTCTTTCTCCCCTTCTTCCTCGGTTTTTAAGTTCTTGCCTATTTAGAAAGACATATTGTGGGCAGTAGCAATACTTGAGGGTACTTTGGGTGAGCCCATTGCCTATCAGCTGTGACTTGCTTGTCCATTTCATTTGCTTCCTTCTTATTCAGTGACTTTCCTTCCTCTTCGTGTGTTTGTTCTTGTCCTTGAGCATAGTTTCTTTGCCAGGTGATTTTCAAAGTATGTATTACAAATTGTTTTTTGTTACATTTAAACTATACAGCAAAGTAGACAGATTCATTTTTTTGCATATATTTGATGGTGTTTCCTTGCAGCTTGCATAATTTATAGCACAGTATGGCAGTACGTGTGTGTGGGCAGGTCTGGCCCAATTGTCTTATACAGCAATATATCTGTATAGTACTGAAAGGAGAAGCATCAGCCAATGTTAATATGAGCATCAGAATCATGCAACTGAATAAAAAAATACAACAACGACCAACAATATCATCAACCTCGCTTGCCTCCCTGCATCCACCATCCACTCCCCAATTGCCAGGAAAATTAAAACAATATCTCTCAAGCAGCAGGCTACAATGCCTTAGGGGTCACAACACTGAGTGTCATGGCAGGGTCTCTACAGGTTGCTCAGGAGGGGCAAGTATTGCATTCAGTTAAATCAAATAATCGTTCCACTGCTCAAAAAGATTACATCTCCCATCCCTTGCTCTAGTATCCGCCCGATCTGAAAGCTCTGCAGATGCCCAGTGAATCACATCTTCTGACATGTGATAATCAGAGGAGCATTCTCGCCTTCCAGGACAAGGCAATAAAGTAGACAGAATCATAGAGTGGAACTGTAGTTCTTTTTTTTATCACTCGTGGCAGTTTCATATGCAGGAGGCTTATCATTAGCAATTGTGTCGCAGTAGGACTAGGTGAAGTAGCATACCAAGAAGGTTAACCAATAATAGTTTTGTCTTTAGGTATGAGCAGACCGTCCCTTCGAAATGTTTCCCCTGCATAAAATATGTAATTTATTTTTTCAAAAATGTGTGCGAAACAACACGTATTATGCTAGGTGCACTTGGCCGTTAACTCGCTTGGAGATTGAACGTGAGGGCATACCTCATTTACAAAAGTCACACAAAAATTGAGCTTAACATATCTTGCAGCCTCGCTACGCATCAGTTTCACAGTTCCTGCAAGTCATTTTCTACTCAAACCGACAGACTTCTGCGAGTCTCCTGGAAGAGAAAATTAGTCTCAAGGGTGTATCCCTAGCCCCAGGAGAGAATTAGTATGCTAAACAAACAACATTTTATAAAATGGAATTACGCCAGATTGAGTTTGCATAATAAACAATTCACCACAGGCGAGCCTGAATGAGGAGCTGCAGAAAAGTATGTTGTTTTCTCAGGCATCATTCTCATGGGATGTTTATTGTTATTTCTTCTAAATATGTGACTAAAAAGAAATACTGTAAGTGTTCCAAGAGTTTACCTCTATTGCCACAGCTTATTCCATCTAAAATCAAAGTCTATTGAAGTTACACCAACTGGCAACTTTTTGCTAGACGGAAATGCCTGTGTTATTATGATGTTCTTATTTCCAAAGGTGAGGTGTGAAAACTTGAAATTCCTAGAAATGAGCATTTAAAATAATATCTTAATAACCTTAAGGACGGAGAGAAAAGGATTCTTAAACATGCAGGTTAGTCACTGTGAACCGGAATGCATCATTCGAAGGAGGGCCTCTTCGAACTATGGGCCTGATTCTAACTTTGGAGGACGGTGTTAAACCGTCCCAAAAGTGGCGGATATACCACCTACCGTATTACGAGTCCATTATATCCTATGGAACTCGTAATACGGTAGGTGGTATATCCGCCACTTTTGGGACGGTTTAACACCGTCCTCCAAAGTTAGAATCAGGCCCTATGTGTTCCAAATTCCCCTGTTACCTGAAATTCAGGCTAAACAACAAACTAGGCAGAGTAACAGTTTTTTTTCCTGGATCCACTGTATCTGTTTTATACCAAGAACATTAACCAGAAACAGGTTTTCTGCTCTGGTTAGTTGGAGACAAAGTCCTAGGAAAGTGAAGAGTAGTTTTCTTCTTTTTTAGACAAGAAATGAATTCACAGTATTGTTTTATGTAAGACAACCTGTTCCTGCTACATCTACATTCCTATAGTCCTCAGCAGAATGGCATTTCCAGGTGATGGCTAAAATATTCAGTCTTCTTTTGTTATCCCAGCTCATTATTGACCTTTCGTAGTCAGGTATGTTTCATGGCATCTGTAATATCATATTTATATCAAATGATTTGTTTTGTACCATTATTTGTTGACTTGTTCCGTCAAATTGTTATCATTGTACTGATTTGTTTCAAGGGTTGGGTAATTATACAACCTATTTCAATATGTTCTTTATCGCTCTGTTTTGAGCACTGCAAAGCGGTACAACTTTGCTGATTTGAATACAGCTCAGTCACAAAGAGCACCTGCTAGAAATGGCTTTTCTGCAAGGGAGCTTCTTCCTGGGTGCATACCTAAAGGATCCTAAGCTATTCAGAAATTACATGAAAAATGAATACCATATGGGCAGTTTCCAACAAATCAGCATGCCAATATCTCCAATACTCTTCCTCATAAGCATTCCATCAACACCTTCTCTCTTTTATGACATACCCTACTTAATTGAATTTTGTTCTTTGGGTTGATTTATTTTGTTCCAGATTGAATGCATTTCTTATTTCAACAGTTGTTTCCATGCACCTGCAGGCATGTGCATTATGAAGTTTCAAAGATTATAAAAATGTACTGATGTGTGGGTCACTTGTGTAGTTCTTAAAGCCATCATGATATGGCATCAACTGGTTGTGGGTGTCCTGGAGATATTGATATTGGATGTGAGAAGAGGGGTGAATGAGCCTTCTGTATGGAGTGGTCTTACTCAAATTAATGGTATCTCAAAGGACCTTGCGATTGTGAGTTTGGTGGCAGTGGGGTACCTTGCCATAACCAATCAAATGGTTGGAAGAAGAGGAGAGAGCTGAAGAGGGGAGGCTTAAGAGAGAGTTGAATTTTACAATGCCAGTTATGAAAACACTACACTGAAAGATTTAGGGCCTGATTTAAAGTTTGGCGGATGGGGTTAAACCGTCACAACATGACAGATATCCCGTCCGCCGTATTAAGATCTCATTATATCCTATTGGAATCGTAATATCGCAGATGGGACATCGCTCACATTTGTGATGGAGTAACCCATCCACCAAACTCTAAATCGGGCCCTTAGTGTGGACATGTTAATAATATGCATGTAACTACGGCATTGCTTGATTGTCTTAGCAATATTGGTTGACCCTTTACTCTTTCGCAAATAACAGTTTTACCTCACACACCCATTTTAACGCCAGGCATCTCTGCCAAGAACAAAAACTGACTGTCTTGTTTATGCATTTTATTAAACCTATTATATTTATGAAAGGTGTTTTTTTAAAAATATTTTTTTTACCAGCATACTTAACATTCCAAAAGCAGGTAGAAAAAAGAAAAAGCCAGATATGCAAACAGTGAGCACATCTAGCTCAAGTGTTCAGTATGATGTGTTATTATTGTACCTCTGCGGCTGATGTCCTTTTATAAGGTCATTGCGACCTAAAATTGAGGTTCCTGATAGACAAGGAAAGGGCATGCAATATTCTATCTCCCTAGAATGTGTCTCTGCCCTTGTACTAGCCCTGTATACTCGGATAACCATGTTTCCCTCCCTGGGTAGAGTTTATCTGACTGACTTTGGGCTCCCAATACAAATAGCCAGAGCCTGCTTAGCAACTGGACAATCTGGGCCCTTTGGAGGGCTTTATGCTGTCCCCAATCTTTTGGACACTGATGGGGCTGGAAGATCTCCCCAGCAACAGGAATCTGGACAAAGGACCATCTCATTTGTAGATCCAGAATATGTCCCAGAGCATTTGGTGTTCTCACTTTCCCTCTTTCTGTTTCCTGTTTTTTCAATTTATTGGGTGATTCCTGATTTTCAGTAGTAGCTTCTGTGATTTGACCCTGGTTTCCTTCCTTTGACCACAAATGTGCATATATAATAACACTCCTGAGCCTGTTTTTGTTTCCCTTTGACTTCTGCTGAAGCTCCCTTTACTCATGTTAAGGAAGTCATGGACCATTTGCTGACCCTATTATTCTGTAACTCACATGGCTGTGAAAAGCCAAAAAATCTCTATTCCTGTGCCCTATGATGAAGAGACAATGGGCTAGGATATATTATGGGATCTGAGATTAATAAACTGAGAGATCAGCTGAAGCCCACAGATGCCAATGTGAAAGGGGCACCTTGGGACATTCAAGATATGGAAATTCTTCTCTTAGGCTATACAGGGGCCTTGTGAATATACTTGAGGGAATGTTTCACTTTTTACCTCCTGGAGTCAGCCAGGTGGCATATTTTAGGGTGTAGCAGAAGTTTGGTATTTTGTTACATTATTATAAACCTGTGTAGCCAAATAGGTTTTAACATTTACTGGCCTGTGCAGTTAATGTGACCTATTTAACCAGATAAGCCCTTTAACCATTTACCCTAAAAACCTCGGATAGATAACCCATGTGTAAATATGTGATCTCATCTTCTCTCAAATATGACATTTTTATAATTATAAAGGGGAGCACCTCAACAAAAGTTCAGTTCCTGGACGGTATTTCCGTCTTCGGTCAACCTATTTTCTTGGATTAAAATTTGGATTTCATCCAACAGGTGCGCTGTCAGTGAAGAGCCCTTTGGAACATTCAAATTAATCCATATTCATTCCATGAAGGTCCTCCCCGGCCTCCAAGACCAAAGGGAAGAGACGAGTGAAAGAACTGAAACACATTTTTCATTTCTAACTCTGTCCTTGTGCCTTTCACAGGAAATTCAAAATATGGGATATGTTCTGGTATGATCTCAGTCCAACATTCGTTTTGCTAAGTAAACACACTGCTGAGCAGCACCAGTGGGTCAGTCCTGCCTGCAGTCATTGCTGTTCACAGTCGACTGCCACAGGGGGTGCTCTGGGTGGTCTGTTGGTGTTGTCCGTTTTGTGCTACAAGCATGTACAGCGTTCCTACAGTGCATTTTGGAGTGGATGGAGCAGGCAAATGCCCTGTGGTGAGTCCATTTGGACTGCTAATGGCCAAGAATGGGCACGCTGCGCTGAGGGCTTGACTAGTGGGCCCTGGGAGCTCATGCAGCAGCTCGTTTTCTCCATGAGTCTCTCAGCTACTTTAAAGTTCTGTAGTGATAAAGTGGTAGGCAGGCTGTACTGGATCACCAGGATCAAGTCAGCCAGAGCATGAATAACCCAACACTACCAGGAAGCTGTGTCAACTCAGCCCAGCCCTCTTTGGAGCAATCCAAGTAAAGGTTAGTGCTCAACCAGCTAATCTATGAATTTCACTCACTTTATCAGTCATGTCAGTCACCTGTGAGTTGGAGATTAAACACAGTAGTTCAAAGGTTTGTGACCAACCTTGATCCCTTTGGTGATATAAGGAAGATTATTAAATATTTTTGTCTAAAATTGATTTGCGACTGTTGCAAGAGCTTATCCTAGTTTTTAGGACATAAGCACGTCTTCATGTTGTGCATGTAAGAAATTACACCTCCTTTATTTTATACCAGCAGTTTATTTTAAGAAACGCAGACAAAATAGAAACACAATATGAACGATGTAGTGCAAACACTAATCTTCAGATAAAGGGCCCTCTTCCGATTGACATTCCTGGCTTGAAGTGATCAAAGGAGTGACAATTTTACTGCTTCAGCATGTGAATTACTACATTTGTAACAATCCAGTGAGCTACACAAATCTTCATTTCCAGTTACGGGCACTGTTGAGGAATCACTTGGTTATTTTTATTAACTTAGGGTTTATTATGAAAATATGTGGGTATAACGGAAGGCAGGTCAGCGCGTCCCACAGAATCCTGCATGCGTCACCAGAGGAAACATTCTTTATTAGAACAATAGTAAAGCCCATAACACATTTCTTCCCTTCTGAATAAACCAAAAAGTAACATACAGAATTACTATCTAATTAAAAACAGAATAAAGAAAATGTTAAAACATAGAATAATGATAATCAACATACCAACACTAATTACTACTCCTTCCTCTCTACAATATAATCAACCAGGTAATCTCCTTTCCCTCCTAGTAACAGAAATTCCTTGTTCTTCATTCCCACATTGTGGAACTTCACTTGTGGTTGTAGGTTCTACTCTTCCTGGTATCTCATCCATTTTGTGAGAATTATCATTAACCGTAATGTTTCCATTTGCCACAGTATCATCGTTTACCACATCATTACCATTCACCACAGTATCACAACCAGAACTTTCCATCTCTGGCAAGGCTCTGACCTCAAGATTTGAAAGTTCCAACCAGTCGAAATCTCCTCCATTACTCACCTCCCAATCTTTTCACAGTTCCTGTGATCCCATCGCTATCCTCTTCATATTCTGCACTTTACAACTTTGTACTCTTGCAGCATTTTTTAATACCACCACCACCATCTCAAGATCAAAGAACAGACTCTCACCTTTCAGAACTTTATAAGGCTTCTTGATGCGAACTCAATCCTCAACTTTTACCGTCACTGTTTTAGTACCTTGCTTGTCATCATAGTAGTATGTACTATTGTCAGGAATTTCCAGTAACATATCCCACACTAATTCAGGTGACCAGTTCTTTAACTTAATATCTTTCAACCATCCAGGATTAGCTTTTGTACTAATATTTCTCCCTCTCATCATTACAAAAGGTGATAAACTGGTTATATCATTAGTGGTGACTCTATAAGCCCATCGGACTTCATTATCTGCACTTCCCAATCGCTATTGCATGACACTGCTGATTGAATCACTCCCTTGATCACTCGGTTGAATGTCTCAACCATGCCATTTCCACTTGGATTGTTCAGCTATGTGGTCTTGTGAATAATTCCAACTCTGTTTTGAAAGTACTCCTTTCTGGGCACACTGGCTAAGAATTGCACACTATTATCACTTAGCATGGTGAAAGGAATTCCTTCTGAAATGAAAACTGCATCCAAAAATTTCTAAAACCGAATCATTGTCTGCCCTGTAAACAAAATCCATCACTGGCCATCTTGTAAAAGGATCTCTTAATACTATAATATATTTTTGAGATTCCTCAATAAGTTCCATCAAATGAATTGCAACTGATTCCCATGGTTGTTTAGGGATACAACAATCACTCATCAGAGGCCTTAATGTGCGTAACGATTTGTCTGCAAAAGCACATCTTGGGCTCTCCCTGACAAATCTCTAAATGACCAAAAACATTTCAGGCCACCAGAACAATTTCTTCACTGCTGATTTTGTCTTAACCACTCCAAAATGGCCTTCATGACATAACTCCAAAATGACTTGTTAGACCCCTTTTGGAGGAACAATTCTGTCCTCTCTGAAAATTAACTCGCCACCCAGGAGACAGGGCTGATCTAAGTTCCCAAAATGGTTTCACCTCCTTATCAAGGTAATACTTCCTTGGCCAATCTCTACAGATGAATCTAGATACTTCCAGCAGCACACTATTTGTTTGTTACTCTTCCTCCCAGTCACCTCTCCTTAATGCTAGTGTGCCACAATCATGAACTAACACAACTTGAGAATCATCTGACACATCATCCATACATTCCTCTAACGGAGCAGGCCTGCATGAAAGACAGTCAACTACATTATTCTTTCCCGGTACATATGCAGTTTTGTTAATATAGTCTTGCATTTACATGGAAAGCATTGCCATTCTACCTGATGCATTGACATTTCCTTCTGTTGTTAATAGTTTATCTAAAGGCTTATGATCCCACTGAATGACTAACGGATCCTCCAAATACATGCCCTATAATGATCTAACGTCCATGCGCATGCCAAAGCTTCCTTCTCAGTATGGGGTATTTTTCCTCCACTGGTGACAAAGATCTTGACGCAAAAGAGATAACTTTCTCCACACCACTCTTGTTTTTTTGCGTTAACATGGCTCCTAGGCCCCTATTACTTGTATCCGTTGTGATAACATTGTTCAATTCTGGATCTAAACTGCTGAGTGAAACCACATTGCTAACACTATTTTAGATTTTTCTGAAAATCTCCTCAGATTCCCTTGACCACTCAACTTTACTTTTATTTTTCAACAGCTGTCTGATGTTATAAGTACTTTCTGCATATTACGGGATACATTCAGCACAGTACTTCGCCATCCCCAAAAGCAACCTTACTTCCTCTTCATTGCTAGGTGCCGGAGATTTTTCAATTGCACTCATAAGAGATGGTTTGAGTTTGATACCCTCTCCATTAATCACATGGCCCAAATATGTGACTCTGCATTCAGCAAATTTACATTTGATGTGTTCCACAGTTAACTTGTGTTCTTCCAGAATTTCCAAAGCTCTTTTTAATCTTGCATCATGGTCCTTCCAGTTTTCACAAAATTTCAAGATGATTTCCTGAAAAAATAACAATCCTTGTTCTTTACTAAATAATTTGTACATAGGACTCTGGAAGACCGCTCCTGATGAAGCCAAGCCAAACAGCATTTTCTTTAATTGAAAGGAGCCAAACAGTGATATGAATGTGGTTATGTGCTTGGATCGTTGAGATAACAAGTCTTGATGGTACGCATATAAGTCCACGGTTGAAAACCATGTTGCTCCTTTCAGACTTACAACCATCTCATTAATCTTTGGTAAGAGAAAACGGTCTACTACAGTTTATTCATTTAATTGACGGAGGTCAACACATAACCTGATTTTTCCATTACTTTGTCGCACCACCACCAGTGGAGAAATCCATTTATAGGATTCTATGGGCTCTATAACATCAGCTTTTACCAATTTTTTGAGTTCATTAGAAACCTCCTCTCTTACCAACAAAGAAACATTCCCCACTTTGTGAACCATTGGCATTGCATTACGTTTAAGTACAATGTTGTGCTCAAAACCTTGTAATTTCCTTAAGGTTTTACTAAAAACCTCAGGAAACTGACATAGTACCATCAGATAATGTGCAATTATCCTTGGCCTAACAAACCTAAAACAGATTGGCCTTTGAGAGAGATAAAGTTTCCTTCTGTCACTCTGCTCTATAATCGGAAGGTTAAGCATCCGTACCCAAGCAATTTTATCTTTTCTCCACTGTAACCATCTGGTTGTATATCTGGCTCCTGTAGATGTGCGCTAATAGTGTTGATTAACTTTTCTTTCCAAACCTCCTCGTTCACAATTATGTAGGGTGATCCTGAATCTGCATACATGTTGACACAAACTTATCCGATAGTTATGTTGCATATCGGTTTATCTTTCATTCCTTGGTCATAAAATTAGAAGATTTATTTATGTCTGCATGTGAGTCACTGTCATCTGAACTATTGCCCTTACCCATAGCATATTTAACATTACTTTTCTTCTTTTTGCAGACTTTGGCTTAATGTCCCAGGACACCACAGTTACTCCATTTCTTTTTTTTTAAAGCAGGGCAATTCTTGCTGTATGCTAAATGTTCCTTGCTCTCACACCGAAAACATTTGAGACCTTCCTTCCTCCCGTCCTACCCTTGGTTTGTTTGAAATATTTTTTGTCTTTACCATGAATTGTCACAGTGTTCACAGTATCATGTTCTGTATCACTCTTTCTCAAAACATTGGCACATCTTCAAGACATCTCAGCCTTACTCACTATAGCCAATACCTCATCCATTGGGGTGTCACCATTTACCCACAGTTGTTCTTGTATCGTAGTGTTACTAGCTTGCATTACTATCTGGTCCCGTATGAGATCATCATGTTTAACACCGAATTTGCAGTCTATTGTAAGCCTTTTTACGTCTGCAATGAAATAGTCTGCAGATTCATCCTTCGCCTGTTTTCTTTGGAAGAACTTATACCTAGTTATACCAGTGCAAATTTTAAGTGCAAAATAACTATCAAGATCTTTAACTGCTGCTTGGAATACATTGATATCTCCAGCAGTAATTGCTCTAGGCATGTGGTTGTACGTTTTTAAACCAGGTGGGCCCAACAAGTGCAGCAAAATCCTTTTCTTTTGTTCAGGAGGCATGTCCTTTTTTTAATTAGTAGCCTCAATGTAGTTTAAAAAGTAGTCCTTCCATTCTATCCACTTAATGGAAGGCTCCGGTCCCGCAGGCCAAAATATATGAGGAAGGCTTATAGAAAAATATTGCTGTGCCATAATTATATTTATATTGCTGAAATCAATGCAAAGTCAATGTATTCAAACAGTCACAAAAAAATAAGGATACAGTTGATGCCACAATCCGTGACTGACATCACCTTCCGTTATGTCTTTCCCTCACTGCGAGTCCATTTCTTTTCATATAAGTGCGATAGAGAAGTTCCTCAAAACTGTTGTGGACAAGAGCCACTTCCTGGCAGAGAAAGTGCACACAATATGGCGCTGACGTCCCTTAACCTTTAATGCGTGTGTCCATCATAGGGGTCACACCCCATACTTCAATTCTCCTTCCATGGATGCGCTAGCCCAAAGCGTCCAATAAAAACAGCTGAAGGTATGCAGCCTCAATATATTGTTTTGGTCCAAAAAAAAAAAATTGTCATCTAGTAGTCACTTTCCGCTTACGGGTTTTACAGATCTCCAAAAAGTGAAACGTTCCTGAGCGGCCAGCAAGGCTTTTCTTTATTCTTCTTTGTCTACACCCATATATGCTGAAGGAACATGGCACGCATAGAAGTTCCACTCGTCGCCAAACTGTTGAGGAATCACTTGGTTATTATTATTAACTTAAGGTTTATTATGTAAATATGGGGGGGAATAACGAAGGCAGATCACCGCCTGCAGTCTTCTGTGCTCCGACTGAATCCTGCATGCATCACCAGAGGAAACATTATTTGAACAATAGTATACCCCATAACAGGCACCATGTAATTCCGAAGCCAGTGTGACTTTTTTTAGTCTGCCTGAACAGCTTACTTATGTTCTAAAAATTGTTTGCTTGCAAACATGTAGTGTCCATGGAAACTGTTATAAGCCTGCTTCGGTCTTGTGTGCCTTGTTGCATCCTGTGAGTCAACTGCTTTGTCAGAAAAACTAGTTCTTCTGATTTCAGGCTTTTTAGAGTTCAAGGACCGTATAAATGGAAAAAAAGAGCTTGCCGCACAACTCAAACCTGTTTAGTGAAATAAAGAAACTTGTGAAATGCCTCAACTTGAAAGAAGACATGTTTTAGTTAAAAAAAATTTGCAAAAGGGCCATGTCATTGCAACCGTTTGACTTTACTGAAAAGCTATCCCAGGTGTGTATTATCCCGAAGGAACAGAACACGATACTTGAACTTGTAATACTAAAACAGATACACATGGAAATATGCAATACTTTCACCATTCTGGAAGCAAAGAACTGAATCATTTTAATAATAACTAATTTAAGGGTAAAGAACAACATTAATAGAAATAAAACAAAAATAGCAGGTAAAGTGATGATGTACTAGTGAAACAAAAATGTTTATTTTTCAAGATCCTACATACTTTTACTGTACTAAACATACTGCTAACCTCAGTTTCACTATGGTTATGTAAACAGAACCACATGGAGAGGAAACAACCATTAGCAATGCCAACAGGTCTGGCTTTAAAAGAATGTTGCATGGCAATGTGGAACATTATAAGTAAATATCATGGGAATGGATATGTATTTGTGTGGAAGCAGAGAACTGTAGATTAATATTGGTGTAGGTTAGAAGGTCAGGTGACAGTTGTACTGTCCTCATATCTGTGCTGGTGCCAGAGAAAAACACACAAAACTATCTAGTTATCTAATCCAGTGCTTAATTTAAAATAAATAAATAAAAAATTAAAAACATTGTGCAGAGCCCTTACTCATTGCCTCTTTAAATGACAATACCAACAGAACAACTAACCATCACACTCCTACACGTGTGAAAATTCACACTATTCAAGGCCACCCAGAGCTTTAAGGATGGCATGGGCTGCAGGTGTTACTTATTTTTAATGCATATTACATTGTAAAATATTCTGCTGTGCTCGTCTCAAATTTAGCCAGGCAGTGCCACCATGTGGTGAACTGACTTAAGTGCTGGTGCTCAGAATTAAGTGCCAGTGCCGAGCTCCAGAAACCACCAGCCCAAATTAAGCACTACCTCGACCATATTAATACCATTAGAATGTGCCCCTGAAAGTTCAAGCTTAGGCAGCTGGATAAATAAAATGATCACAGCTTTGTGGAGAGCAAGCTCTTTTTTTTGTGGAAGCACATAAGGTCTACCAAATAAAAACATGTACTCCTGTCTTCCAGTGTGTAGGCGGAGCTAAATCCCCTCTCTAGTTACGCTCATGTAATTGCCTGACAATAGCAGCTCTGTCATGCCAGAAGCAGACCCACAGTTTAACAAAGTCACTGACCGCTGCAACCACTCTAGAGCTCCCCCACAAACCAATACACAGCTTCTAATTTAACCATACAAATCACCCAACAAATAGATAACTTACTGAATCTTTTGCATATAGATCAATGCGAGTTTAAAAAAAATGTTTTACAGTTTGTTGATAAAACAAACAAGAGACTGGTTCTTCCAATGTGACTATGTCCAAGTTTTGCTGGCGAGTGCATTTTGAGGTTGTGTTCTAGCAGCACTCTTTCTTCACTTTCTCTCCCATAGAGAACACTGAAAAACATACAGGACCATTGGCATCCTCTGCCGCCCCTCATTCCAAACCAAAGAAGGTCACAGTACCTTCTAAAAATGCTGCTGCGGGCAGTCAAAAGAAAGCTGATGTCGCCACAAAAAAGCCTGTCAAGGGTTCTGGCAAGCAGCCTCCCGCCCCTCCTCCTAAGCCAGCAAATAGGGGTGTGTCTCGAGAAGCTGGTGAGTATTTGCCAGTTGTCCATTACTGCATGAGCACAATTTGCCAGACCGGTGTTGCTGCATGTTTTCGTGTTGCATGTATTCCGTGTTACACTTTGACGGTAACATATCCTAGCATGCAGTAACTTCTGTCTCACTTGTTGCTGATGACGTTATGCGATGTGTGAGTTAGTAGGCCTTTCTGTTCACTTTCTTCTTTCTAGCGAACAATGACGGCTACCCTGGAGCGCAGGCACCCCACTCTAAACCCAAAAAAGCAGGGACCTCTTCTAAAAATGTTGCCGCTTCTGCCAGCCATAAGAAAGAGGATAACCCTACAAAAAAAACTGCCAAGGCTGTCGGCAAGCAGCCGCCTGTCCCTCCTCCAAAGCCAACCGGCAGAGGCGTCACACGGGAGAGCGGTGAGTATTTTCCAGGCTACTAGCGCTAATGCATGCTCAAGTGGACTCACTGCTGGTCTGTTTTTTCCTCCCTAAAAGGATGTGTCAGAAAATGTCATTATTAACAGCAAGCGATGACAGGCAACACAAGCTTGGAAGATGATTTCAGGTGCATCATAACGGAGAAATCCTTTTACCCGCTTTGCAGTGTACATGGCCATAATTAGTTTTATTCAAAATAGTTTAATATGTTTCAGTAGAATTGAGAGTTCTCATAAGGCGGTGACGTGATTTTACGTAATCTTGTTAATTTCAGTGAGGCATACTAGCTGTCCCCTCCAGGGACATTAGCACCAAAATTACGAGTACTCTTCATTTAAGGAAGGCTTGGGTAATCTTAAAAAAGCCAATTTAGTCAGTAGTTTGGTCTTTTTGAATGTTGATGAAGATGAATCGAAAATACACTTGCATGCTTTCCTGATTACGAAATGCCCTTGAATTTCTTTAAATTGAAGACAGCTGTTAAACGTTTGTCACAGAAGCTTTCTGCTATGTTCAGTCAGCATATTTCGTGAATCAAGTGTTGATAGTTTGCAAATATAGCTCAAAGTGCACCATTGAGTTATCAGGCATTGTGCAGATGGCCCTTTCCCACGAATCGTGTTTCCCCTTGCTCCATTTTCTGTGAACGATTTAAGTATTTCGATTCCTCATTTGATACTCAACGGGCTTCTGGTAAAAGGAAAGGAAATTTCTCAAGAAAATAATAGTTGACAGTATGGATCTAGATTGCTCATTATAACTTTTTTTAAACTCTTGGACAGGCATTTGATTACATGCTTTGCTGTTCTCATGTTTGTTTCGTGTTCTGTGATGATTATATTCTAAATGTACATAGAGTTCCTCATCATTAGATGAGTTAGTCCCATAGTGCCATGGTCCTGAGACTGATGATATACTTGGATTCTAATTCATGAAATTTCTTTCTGTGTGGCCACGTCTTATCTGTTTTTTAACTTGATCTATTGCAGAATGACTCATCAGTTTCCAGTCACTCTTATGCTTTAATTTAATGTTCTGCAGTTGCATAACATATCTTTGTCACTGCTTACTACGAGTTCCATTATCCTCCTCTTTAACTCGCAAGTCATGCTTCCCACATACTTCATACTGCAGGGGCAAGTGATACGTAGATGAAAAACTTACTCTTGCACATGATCCTCATATGAATGCTTCTCTTTTGTCCTGTGGGTGTTCTGTGGTTTCAATGCCAATTTTAAATTTTTTGCAGGTATGCATGTCCAAAAGCCTACTTTTTATCCATATTTCATTTTTGTTCCTTTGTTTCTTGAAAGTGATTATGTACTAGTTTTTCCCTTATGCAGGCAAATCAAACCAGCCCTATCCAAAAAGTTATATTTATCTCGGAATAGCTATATCACATCTGATTGATAATAGCAAGCATCCTCGGATGAACTTGTACATCACTAGTCTTAGTCAGGAAGGTATTGCTGTAGTCTCTAAAAACAGAACAGTTGATCCATGTGTTTTTTTTTAGCCCCCAGAGGTCTAGAGGGTGTGCATGTATGTATGTCTACATCTTTGGTCAGTGTTCTTCCAGATGCAAGATAAGTATATATGTGCTTTTTTTTTGGTGCAGGGTGGGGTGGAGCAACCTGCCATAGAATGAGGAGCGGCTCTGGCAAGCTCTCCATCAGTCCTGAGAATTACACCATTGTCCTACAGTATTGACCAATGATTTTAGGTGGCAGGGAGCAGCTCTATGCCCCCGTGAACAGCCTGAGTTCACTAATTGATCCAGGTGGTGCTGAGACCTGACCAAGACCAAAATCTGCAGAGCAGATGGGATCACTTGATATATTGCACAAGGCCGTGCTTGCAGCCACCCCGATAAAAATGTGAACGATGCCATGGCTGTCTGCTGAACAGTGCGGCAGGGAGTGTGGCATCCTCACATTGTCCTTTGTGTTTTGTGGACCTGGGTGTCTTGGTTCGTCAGGCAGAGGGCTGTATAGTGGCAGAATTCGGCCCTAGGGTGTTACCCTCCCTCCCCAGGGGAACCCGAGGCACGTCAGTGCTGAGGCTTCTTTTCCCCAAGGAGGGTCTTTGGCTGTTCTGGATCAGGTGCTTCGAGGCTGGATTGATCTGCTGGGACCGCTTTCTCTTTGTGCTACAGCATGTTGGAACCCTTAGCAGCCATCAACATAAGGTACAACATGTTGATACCGTATCTGGTACTTATGTGTCCCGGATCAGGGGCGTGAACGTTTTCCCATTTGTCACTCTGGTAGTGATGGCATACTCACCAAGGGATTAGAGCTGATTCCTGATGGTCTGGAGAATTAATGGTGCATTGGTTATTGGGCCTCGGACATCCACAGTATAGGGCTGTGTGACTTATATTGTGTTGGGTGGGCAACCTCTGGAGCCTTACTTCCCCCCTGTGGTGGGCGTGGCTACTACCTGTTCGCTGGTTGCTATATCCTAATCTGTTTTGATACACACAGACATAGGGAGGGCATACGTATGGCTGCCTCCTGCCAAAAATATTGTTGAGTTGGGCAAATGGTCATCGGATGCGCCCTCGGACCAGGCGTCGGGAGATAAACTGGGTGCCATACTGGCTGCATTGGCTCTACTAGAAATACACTTGAGAGCAAGATGTATTCCTTGGTGGTAGATATGAGGCTATTGCTTGATGATCAAAGAAAGATGGCCTAACTTGTCCCCTCCGCCAAGCACCACACAGCCAAATTTGCAAACTTGACAGGTCGGGTCAGGGCTCTGGAAAGCTAAAGTGGAGAACCAGGAGGACTGCGCCAGATGGAACAGCATTAGGTTGGTGGGCTTACCTGAGAGAGTAAAGGGGATATCAATGATATCCTTCCTGGAGTACTGGCTGCAAGAGGTGGTGGCACCAGCAGGACTATTTAAATTTTATGCACTTGAAAGAGCGCATGGAATGCCTGCATGTCCTTCCATGTCTGGTGCGCCTACTAGGCCAGCAGTGGTGTGTCTGCTACACTACTGGTATCTTGACTTTATACCACACCAGGCACCCAGTGCCGGCCTCTTCACAGTTGAGAATGCACAAGTGTAGATATTTCTGAACTTCATGGTAACAGTGCTGCAGTCATTGCTGCAAAAAAGAGGCTCTGGGAACTTGCAATATCCTACGCTCTATTAGTCCTGGGAAAACAAAGAGTTCAAGTAGACAGGAAGTCCAGTTTTTTTCACTGATGCAGACTGAGGTTTGGAAATAGATTGATAACTGATTCTGGGGGACGAACTCACCCGTAAAATGAGACTACCAGGCCTTGGGGGCATAAGAGACCTTGCCTGCGGACAGGGGGAGATGGGCTGCACGAGGCAGCAGCAGGTCCAGGCTGGTAGGTACAAGTCTGGGAATCCCAGACCTACAGCAATAATATAGAGCAGTTCAACTCAGCTATTTGGTGGAGTGGTCCCAGCTGGAGTCGGACAGGCAATGGCTGTTTATGGACCGGGCAGTCACCAGTGTCCCTCTTTGGAGGATCCCCATGCTGCCCCATCATCATAGACTATGGAGATTGTACTCTTCGAACGTCACCAGAGCGACCCTGAAGGTTTGGGTACCCTTCGAAACCCTAAAGACCACACATTTACTGCCAGAGACGGAGAGGATGCACTATCTACAGGTCCGCAATTGGGTTATGCAGCCTGCGAATCGGACACAGGCAGGTAGACCCCTCACGCAATATGAAAAATGGCTGCTGAAAAAAACGACAGACCGGCACAAAACCTCGGACCTATATGACTTACTTCAGCAAGCGACCCCGACAGCTAGGGCTCCAGGCCAGGCCTGATGGGAGGCAGATTTGGATAGACCATTGGCACCCCGGGATTGGGAGGCGATTTACTAAAGAGCACGACACACAGCATAGAGTACAAACAGCATAGAGACGGCAGTGAAGATTGCTACCTACTGGTACCTCACCAAAGTTCGACTTCACGAGAGGGACTGGTCGCGGACGTCCCTGTGCTGAAGGGGATGCAGGGCATTAGGCATGCTGACCCACTTGCTATGGGAATGCCCGAGGTTGGCGACCTATTGGGAAGACATTCTAAATGATATATACCAAAACTTCGACACTCAACTCCAGAGATTCCTGACCTGCATCATACTGGGACTACCAAACCCCCTGACGTTCTCGCTTAAGATTGACCTAGCTTTAGGATCAGTCCTACAAAACATACTGACCCACTGGGAAACTGCACAAATCCTCACACAGCTAGGTTGACCGCATCGGCTATGGCAGATCCTTGGGATGGAAAAGATTACACTCACCCTCGCGTCACAGGGAAACATGGCACCCATTTGTCTCACTTCTCTCCGGAGACTTCCGGGGGCTAACCTGCCCAAAATACCTGCGACTTCTACAGCTATCAGAAGGGGACGAAACCTAAAGGACCCGGGTGGGAGAACACTAAGGAAGCCGGGTGGCTCAAATACAGGACTGGACGGCTTCATTGTGAACCTGGTGGTCAGGGGGGATTGCTTGGATGTACGTTTTCTCAGTTCTAGAGTGCTGCGTCACTCTCTGTTTTAATAATACTTGATAAATCAATAAAAACATTTGAACAATAAAAAATGCATGTTTGTGGATTTGTATAGCAGAGACCTCTCTTCAAGGAACGGAGAGCAATGCAGAACAAAAACAGAAACAAATAGCTTGGGTTCCATATCAGTGGCACTGTGGTACCAAAAAATGGCCAGGGTAAAGAAACGGAGGTCATAGTTTAGGGTATTTCAGTCACTGAGAAGAGCAACATAACGTCATGTGTGGGATTGCATGTCCTCATGCGTAAAAGAGGTTGTCTTGCATGTCAGTCTAGCTTGCTCAAAAGCCACAAAAGTAATGCCCCTAGTTGGTGAGAATCATTGGCTGTAGCTTTTTCCATCCTTTCCTTATGTCAAGTGTGGTTGTTAAGCACTCAGCCTTAAAAGCGCAACCAAATGCTGTATGAGATACCCAGTGGAGCACGAGAACAAGTAGGTGTCAAGTATTTGACTTTTAGCAGTCTGAGGAATATCACTTTTATCACTGGCTTCCTGGTCTTGCTTTCTTTGTTTTTTTTGTGCTCTGTTTGTGTAATGGAAACAAAGGAGTGCCTTTTGGCATTCACGTGTCTTCATATAGTTGAACAGGTGATCTCTTTTGTGGAATGTTTGCTCTTTATGATGGTACACAATTTTAATTTGTAAATCAAATATTACACCAGATTTGTTGGGTCGCCTGTACAGTTATTTCCTTTTTTTATTGTAAAGCACTCAAGACAACCGTCTTTGTAGGTGACTGCAACCAAGCTATTATGAGAACTGCCTTCTGCACTCTTTTACACCCTTGATTGGCTTGTCAGTTTGTGTGTTAAGTACCTGAAGCTCACCTTGACGAATGCAAACTACGCTCATGTGTGAGTTAGTGACCCATTTTGTTAATCTCAGTATTTTTTAGCTTGCACTGTCTAAATAAGCATGGAAGGTGCCAGTAGCTTTGGTGTTTGTCTGGTTGAAAGGTTTTCTCAGTCAGGAACTGTGTTGGTAGTAGCAGAGCAGACAGTTTGAAGCTACGGAATGGGAAATGGAGGGCAGGTTGTCCTGAGAAATCGAGCAAAATTCTGTAGGCTCTTTTGTTTAGTTTTTTTTTGCAATTCTGTTTTTATTATTTTATAACAATAACAACTACTACACAGCCATGGAAAGAAGAGGGAAACGAGGAAAGAAAAACCCCATTCAGGTAAAGTCAACAGTCACATTGCACAGCATAAGTAGAACTGCGGGTACAGTATGTATAAGACAACAGGTTTGTTACAGTCCAACATGTACGTATCGGACAGACAGTCTTACAAATTGGGAACAGTGGAGAGCAACTTTCTCAGGATGGACAGGTGAAATCTTTAGCTTCAGTGTTTACTACAATAATGTCCCAGTTCCCGCTGCCCACTCTTGTCATTCCCCTGTCTCAGAGGGAGCACAGTACACCTACCTCTGCCTGTGCCCTTTGTAGTAATGCGTTGAGCCACTTAGCAGTGTCTGGTGTTGTGGGTGCCTTCCATTGTATTGCAGTTTACCTTTTGAATAGTACAAATGCCGGGTAAACCTGTGTAGATGTTTATCCCCTTTGTCTTTGGTCGGATTCCAAGGAGGCAGGATTCGGGAGTGGAGGTCAACGAATGGCTCGCCAGTTCAGCTATGGTGACAGTAACAACTCGCCATGTGCGTTGTGGTGGGAGGCAGTCTCATACCATATGGTGGAACCCCGCCTTTGACAACTTGAACCATGGGCATTCACCTGTGGATGTAGGGAACATACACTTAATGCTTTGGCAGGATAAATATGCCTGGTATAGGTAGTTTAATTGGGTGAAACCGAATTAAAGGTTGCATGATACTAGTTTCACTTGTTGAAGGGCTTGCACCCACACTTTCGGTGTTTAATGGTTGTGGGAGGACTGTGTTACAGCGATTGAGTGCTCCCTCCATATCTGTAAAGGTGCTTATCTCATATAGTATAGTAATGAGATAGCTCGTTTCTGTCCATCTCCTGATAGAAGCACATGGAGGAAGGACGGTTGTGGTGGTTCCACATCGCTGGCTCCCCAAGTGTTTCTCACCATTTGTTGGAAGGCATAATAAATTAGGAAGAGCCCGTGTCTCATGGCATAGGTGTCCATGATGTCTGCATTGGACATAAGAGACCCCTCATTAAAAAAGTCCCCCACACTCACCACTCCGCCATGGTCCACGGGGTCATGTTGTGGCACACAGCCAATGCGTGTTTGCCCGGTAGTTGGGCTAGGTGAATCAGGGAAGAACAGGGTAAAATGAGAGATTTTCCATGTACAAATTGATGGCAGCACATTTGAGCCATTGTCATCAAACTGGAACCCTTCAATGGGAGAAATGTACGGTCGGACAACCAAATGTACACACTGGTCGTGCCCTTTCTCATTCACATTGGCTGACCTACTGAGCCAGCGCAACGACCACTGTAACTGTGCAGCAGCATAATATAACTCAAAATTAGGTGCGCACCGCCACCCCTCAAGAACGAGACGTTGTGTTATTGTCAAGGCCACACGGCTGCGGTCCTTCCCCCACACTAGATCTAGCAGCAGACCGTTCAGTTCACAGAAGAACAGTCTGGGAATCATTATCAGCAGTGCGGCAAAGAAATATAGCAGGCTGGGGAGTATCAACATCTTAGCTATTGACACTCGACCCAGTAGGGAGCACAGCAAGGAACACCAGATGGGGAGCAATCCCCGAGTGGAACGCAGAGTTCGGCCCAGAGTGCCCTCTTTAAGGGCTCCATTGGAGTGATAAATTTGAATCCGCAGGTACTTGGATGTTTCATAACACTATTGAAGTTGAGGTCCCGAGGGGGCAGGAACCGAAAGGGAGAAAGGAGGAACAGGCAAGACTTCAACCAGTTCACTCAGAGACCGGAGATGTCCCTTAATGCGTCTGAGATCTATCAATTCCGGAAGTGAGGCACGATCATTTGGTAGAAAAATCAATGCATTGTTGAAATAAAGCGACACGATGTGGTGGGTGTCCAATTCCTCAATCCCCCAATGCTGTGTGTGGACACACAGACGGCAGGTGAGGGATTCCATGGCAATTGCAAAAAGTAACTGTGAGAGCGGACACCCCTGTGTGGTACTCCTGTGTAAAGGGAAGATATCAGTTATCAGCTGTCCCATTTTCACTGTAGCTAACAGGTTGTAGTACAAGGTACGGGTCCACCTCAGGAATCCCGGTCCAAATTCCATGTAGCACAGGGTCGTTAGTAGAGACTCCCACCTAAGGGTATCAAATGCTTTTTCGATGTCCAGGGATACTTCAGCCCTCTTGTGCTGCCTGAGCGGTATCGTGGATAATTCGCAAGAGGCGTCTAATATTGAGTAAGGTGCTACAACCTGGAATAAATCCAGACTTGTCCTTATGGATTAGTGACCCGATCAGTGGAAGGAGCCTGTTCGCAGTGACCTTACCCAATACCTTGCAGTTGAGATTGAGGAGGGATAAGTCTGTAGGATTGCACATCCAGTGGATCACGTCCTGGTTTGGGAAGGACTACAATCAGCACTTTGCGTAGTGAGTCCGAAAGTTAACCATGGGCTTGCACTTCTCTGAATACCTCCAGTAAAGGCTAAGCAAGGATCGCGGAGAATGTGTCTGTAATTCTCAACCGGCAGTCCATCCGCACCGTTGTTTTTGTTACAGGCTATCTGAGCTATGGCAGTCGTAAGTTCCTCGAGTCGGATGGGCCTGTTGAGTTCGGCCTTTCGAAGTGGGGAGAGATGAGGCAAAGGGAGGTCACTCGGAAAGTTCTCCAACTGAGCAGGGGCCAGAGTCACAGCATATAGGGTACGGTAATAGTCATGGAATAGCAGATTGCGCAGTGGCCAAGGAGCTGTCGCTTTGTGTGAAAGCTCCAATTGGGATGCGTTGGAGACACTGTGCCATTAGTCTGCCTGAGCAATCACCTTCAACGTGCTGTTTAGCCAGTTGGTGCCTATAGTCATGTCTGCTTAGCCGTGCCTCCGCCTCCTTATGTTTCTCCTGAAGATTCCGGAGACGTTCTGATTTAATCGTCTGGGCCGCCACTGCCCGCTCCAAGGGGCCTAGCTCCCCCTTCAGTGACATCAGTTCGTCATGCAAAATGCTTCTCACACCCCAGGTAGCCGACATTTGTTGGCTCGTCACCACCACCTTCTGGGGATCCCACTCTGTAGCCCGAAGGGGAGTAGATTCCTTGTTGTAATCAAAGTATTGTGTGATACACCTAGAGAGCTCTTCTCGATACAGGGGGTCAGACAGTGCCTCAGTCTGCAGGTGCCACGTGGGAGTACGTAGGCACAGTCTGCCCCATTGTAGTTCTCCTTGTAATGGGCAGTGGTCGGATAAGGTATGGGCCAAGTACTCCGGCCGAACAATCAGTTGCCCCAGACAGGCAGGACCTAGGATCAAATCAATCCTAGTATGGCGATCATGGTCCGGGGAATCAAAGGAGTACTCGTGGTCCACAGGATGGCCAACTCACCATAAGTCATGTGGGCCTCTGTTTGTGAGCCAAGTGCAGACATAATGTGATACTGTTCTGCTCGACGCACCTAGTAATGGGGGGATAGATCGATCATAGTCTACATCTAGGACACAGTTAAAGTCTCCACCCACAGGAAGGGCACTGCTTCGTCACAAAAAAGTGCAGGAGTAAGCGTATCAAAGAATTCTTCATGGTTATGTTTGGGTGCATGGATCCCTACTAGTGTCTGGGGGGACCCCATTTAGTTGTCCCTCCAGCACTACATATCTGCCCCCTACATCTGCTTTGTATTGTTCCATCACAGAGGTGACCCCCCCCAGTGCAATCCAAATCAGTGCTTCACAGGCAGAAGCTAATGAGGATGTGCTGTATATTTGTCCGTGCCACTTGGATTTGGTTTTCCGGAGCTCCATGCCAGTAAGGTGAGTTTCCGTGAGTATAGCAATATGCTTATGGCGGCACTTGAGATACACACTAATTCAATAGCGTTTGGTAGGAGTCACCATGTCTCGCACATTTCAGGTCATTACATGATAATGTGGGGTATTGTTGTCAATGCGTTTACTCATAGTGATTAAAGGGATTACAGGTATCAATAAAAGAACAGCGCACCCAAAACGGTCCCCACTCCCCACCCTCAATAATGTGCATGAAAATAAAACAGGTGCCCCGTCCTCCTAAGCATCCCCCCTCTCCCCATCAGCACACCAGGGCCTCACACAAACAAACATGAAACAGCAAGCATAACAATGCTAAACACCCCAGGGTCAGGTGATATTAGAGCCTCCCGCCAAGCAACCGAGAACAACAACATGTACATTAGAAACAATACATGGGGTAAATTGTGTCCGTATGGAAGTCTTTTGTTGGAGCGCTGTAGTTCTGAAGTTTTTTTACCCCATTACTTTGGCCCAGTGTAAATAGTTCTACATACAGTCCAGAGATAAAGTCAACAACTTACTCATGGAGAGCCCATGCTCCACACCAGTTCGGGAACATCTGGCCATGCACTCCAGAGCCCATTTAATCTACGGCATAGACAAATGGCAATTCACAGCAGACACGCGTCAGCTGTGCCTTAATGCTTATTGGACAAGTCAGGATCAGTTTGTATTTTAAGTGTTGAAGAGCTGAGAGTGTTGTATGTGTTCATGTAGAACCTTTATCCGCAAGGAAGTTTTTTGTCCTTGCGATGGTTCGCGTGGAGCAAGTTAACATTGAGGGAAACTGTGTCGATCTTGGCTTCCATTGAAGTTGTGGTGTCCAGTATCGCCTGCAGGACCTTCTTAAACTAGGTGGAATGTGTTCAGAGGGTTGCTTCCAGGTGGTGTACAGCAACCAAAGTGCAGTCCGTGTGACCAGGGGAGGGCATTGAGTCTGAGTGTTCCTGCAACAAGGGCTTGGTGACTTTGGGCTTTACCATCATGCTGTGGTGTGGTGCAGTGCCATGAAAGCGTTGAAGAGGGTAATTGGTGCCACTACTGACGGTCCTGCACCTGTCGAGGGAGCCACCACAGCAGAAGCCAACTGTTCAGAATAGCATGTACCTATCGCCGTGTGTTGATGATGTACAGTGTTGCCCAGGATGAGGCAGTCGCGAGGAGAGGCCTCCGTGGATTCAAGGAGAGCAAGGGACTGCTAGCGTATGACAACAGGGAGATAGTTACCGGCAGTGGAATTAGGCCACATGGGAAGTAAAAAGGTCAGACACAGTACATGCATGGGCAGCGAGACAGCAGTACCGTCGCCTAAATTGTGTTGCTCTAAGGTAAAGGCGAACCCTTGAGTGACCTCTTCGAGGTGCTTCCAGACCTAAGCTTTGCGCCAATCCAGCAGGAGTGCTTCAGGCAGTGGGGTCAGCTCTCCCCTCAAGCCACTACCAAGTAAACATATTCTAGAACTGCAGGAAGGTGCAGCGAGTGTGCATGTTCAAGTATCTCCCAGGTCTGCAGCACAGAAACAGATGACAGAAGAGTCCTGAGTCCAGAGGACAGAGATTCTCCAGTGTTGGTGGGGTGGGGGGCCCAGGGCAAAGGGAAGAAGAGGGGGCATAATAATAGACCTCAGCCACCAAGGTACTAGATTGCAGTATCTGCTGCAGTGTTTCCTCAGAGCAAAAAAGGGCGACGCAATGCCCCTGTTCAATGTGGGCCCTTTCCTGCACTGCCACTGGGGTACCCTGCCCATAGCTAGATCTGAGTTGTGGGCTCCAAATGCACTTTTGTCTTGCAGCACCCACTGTATATGTGGGAGTGATGGCTGGCAACCGGCGGGGCAGGGAGTGGAGCACAGCTGGGAGGGAATGGGAGGCAAACAGTCCATGCTGTGCAGTCAGGTCTGTGGAGGCATCTTAGTGTCCAATACGCACTCACCACAATATTCCCCCGTCCTTGGGGCTGCAGAGTCCAGCTCATGCTCTCGGAGGGCAGTGATCAGGATTCCCCTGTTGATGTCATGTGGGGACTGTTCAGTATTGAGCCTTGCACACATCAGCGCCTCCTCCTATGCACCTCAGCCGTCACTTCAGTGGGCAGTTTCTGCAGTGCCGCTTGTGAAATTCCGCCTCCGCCAGGTCCAGCTTTAACGGCGCTCGGTCACGTAGGCCACAAGTTCCTCTGGGCCAGGCACATGATCGAGAGAGTGAGACGGAGAGATGCAACCACCTGGAGACTTGCATTCCCATGCGGCAGCCTTGTGAAACAATGTACGCCTTGCCGAGAGGGGGCAAGTCTGCAGTCCAGTCAGGGCATCCCTCTGCGTCGCCAGAAAACATGTTTAGCCTCCGCAGGAGCCCCCCGCCTCCGGGTTGGGCAGGCAGTGTCCAGTATCAGGCACCACCAAGGTTTGGGCAAGGTTGCAGGGCCACAGCACCTGAGCTCATGCCACCGATCTGCCCACCCCCTCCTGGGCACCGCCGGTGTTGTTTCCCCACCTGGCAGGATAAGCAATTTTCAGATGTTTGCACCCTGCCGAGGGGGTCCGGGCAGTTTTCTCTGTGATGTGCTGGCTGGATGAGCAGGATTTTACAGGATTAGTGGTGGGCCAAAAGCGGATCTCTCCACAAAGCGCCCAGTTTGGCCGCTATCTTGGCACGCCCCCTGACTCTTTTGTTAATTGCCATTCCCATGGTAAACAAGTATGAAGTAGCCCCAGAGTGCTGGGGTTCTTGGGCCTTGTGTTTTGCCAAACATCTGACACACTCCTCGATATCTGAAAGAGTGAGCAATGGGTTTTGCTCATGACTACTGTCACTCTTCCCCACAGTGTTCTAGCAGGACCACAGTAACTGAGTGGTTATAACAATAACACCATTCACAGTGCTTTCCATACACAGAGTTCTAGAAACATGTCTAATCATGGTTGGCTATAACAGTGCTTTGGTTTTTAGGCATGCTGTGACTGACAAAATTCAAGTCAATGGAGACTAGATTAGGGCTTGCATGCCAATTCTGTGAAAAGCAGCTTTTTAGCAGGCTCTTGCCATCTTGTGGTTGTCAATTTCAGTTGCTGGTTTCAAGTGGTCGCCTGGTAAAATATTGCAATTCAAGAGTGATTTTAGAACTCATTGATAGATTATATCTGTGGTATGTTAGTACCATGTCTTGCAAAGGACGCCCCCATGTCCAGCATATTTGAGTACAAATGCCATGTGGAGCATCGCTCAGGTGTCTCTGGTTGGGAGCTCCTAGGGAGGAAGACACAATGGGGTCATCCGAAATTTGGAAATTGGACTCAGGGTAATACCATTCAGCTACGCTAGGAACATTCAGCCTTCTTCCAGTGTGAGCAGTGAAAACGTCCCAGGCAGTGCACAGAGTGAAAGGGCAAGGCGGTGTAAAAAGGTTGTAGGCAAGTGTGCCTAGAGTGGGGATTTGTAAGTAGGTCCAAGCTTAGAATAGATAAGTATGTGTTAAAGGAAACAAGTTTGCAAGCTTGGGAGTTGGCAGCATTGTGAAAACCGGGATCTTAGAAGTTGAGAACTGTCAAGAATGTTCCAGATGGAAACCGTCAATTGTGTGCAGATGGAAAACTAGCAGACTGTTGCAAACACTCAACTGCCATGAGTTTGAAGTCTAGGATTCCGCATTGGCAAAGGATTGCAGATGTGAAAAAAGACAAGGGTGTTGAACCGCGAAACTTTAATGGTGTTGGATGCTGGTGCGGTGTGAAGAGTTTGAACTGGAAAGATGCTCAGGTTTAATGGCATAGTTTGCAAACTGATTGGCAGATGTGTGCCAATAATGGCTGAAAGGGGCATGCAAAATGGGAACTGACCGAGGTGGTGTAATGTGGAAACTGACCATTTTATCAACCACTAGGCTATAGAGAACATATGAAAGTCTTGGATTTTTAACAGCTGCGCATCCCAAAGAATCTGTTTGTGGGTGGGAGGCTTACTCGTCTTGATTGGAAAACTGGGAAACCACATGGAAAGTGAGTGTTTTTAGAATTTGCTGTAAGAGTTCCTAACACCTGCAGAACTTCAAAAACACAGGTTTTTAACTGAAGCAATGAACAACTCACAAATGCCTTCCCTTGGATCTCTTGAATATCAGGGTGCCTGATATATGAAGAGGCACGTAGGGTTTTGCAGCATGAATCCTTTTCTGGGTTCACATGCTGTGCATCATTCTGCCATCTAGTGGTTGGGTCCGTAATTGTCTTTTTTTCCTTTCTTTTTTGTCCGTCCCCTGTATGATGTCAGATGGCACGTTGGAGGTTCCTGTGCGTGGTAGCCATCTTCAGATTCTTTTTTTCCGTCATTGGGTCTGGAAGCAAAGGAGGAGCTCCAAATTTTTGAGACAACGCCAAAAAGAGCAGAAGAAATTCAAACGTTTTTCAAGAAGATAACGCCGAAATCAGCGACAACCCGAGACAAGGAAAGAACCGTACACATTCCCAGGCGGGGGACGCAGAAGGTATTTGCACAGGCCAAGAGAATGAAGCAAGTAGGGATCACGGAAAACACCCCATTTAAATTCTGCCCGAACTGCCACCATTAATTTGCCCAGTGCGACCTGCACAAAGTCTGCAACCTCTGCCTTCCAAAGGACCACAGAGACGAGGGATGCAAAGCATGCGCCAACTTTGTACCCAAAACCCTCGGGGCACGCCTAAAGCATAGGGAAAACCACCACACAGCAATGCAGAGCCAAAGATACCAGGAATTGCTGAAAGAACTAGCCCTATCTAGGGACGAAGAAGAGAGGAAGAGTCGACCTACATAGGGTCAGATGTCGAATTCCTCGAGTGGGACGCAGAGGAAAAACGACCACCGAAGAAGACAAAGGACGTCGTAAAAGGGCCCAAGAAGGTAAAGAAACCGCCGAAAATCCTCAAGAAAAAAACACCACAAATCGGCCCGACATCCAATAAAACGGCGATCAAGGGCCAGCCATGAAAAAAGAGCCCTAGGATCCCAGGCCAGGGATACTGAAGAAGGCCGGGATCCGAAACAGTCAAAACCCTCCACAGGGAAAGAAACACCAAAAGCATCAGAGGAACAAACGCCGAAAAAACGACCATCGACAGCACAAGATGTCATAAAGTCATCAGAGGTGGAGAAAAATAGGCATCGTCTAGAAGCTGAAATGGCAGCGCTCCTTCAAAGAAACAAAGATTTAGATGACACACTAAAGCAATTCCGAATCCCACCAAAACTATCAACTACCACAGATGTCGAAGAGGATGAGACTGGGCTCGAGACACCGGCAACCCCCGAGCCTCACAAAGAAGAAGTGGGAGAGGAATTCTACAACCCAGTTTCAAGGACGATTTGAATACCCTTGAAATGGAGAGTCCAGAAGAGGAGTGTGATGGCTACCCCTCGAAGCCTTTGCCCCCAGACATCACATGCTATAGTAGCTTAGTGAAGAGGGCAGCAGGCACATATAGGGTGCCCCTGGAAGAAGAGAAGGGAGACTCATGTTTCCTTCTGGAATCCCTCATGCTATCAAGCAAAGGAAATATCTGTCTCCCCATGCTATCCAGCATTCTGGACCAGGGTAAGGAGGCCTACAGAGAACCTGTGGCAGCAAACGTGTGACACAGAGGGTGGATAAGAAACACAAGCCCTCTCCAGAGGACCCCAAATATATTCAAGGGAACACAGTAGCGGACTCCCATCATCATCACAACATCAAGGAGGAGGAGCAACGCACACACCTCCACAGGCCCCTACCCTCCCGAAAGGGAAAGCAAAAGGCTGGACATGATGGGGAGAGAAGCCGCAACACAGTGGCGTATAGCGAACTCAAACGCCCTTTTTAATAGATATGGTCACCAACTGTGGGCTGCATTTGAAGAATTAATGAAGAAACTCCCAGAAGGAGATAAGAAAAGAGCAATGTTGATCATACAGGAGGGGAAAACCATCGCCAGTGGCTGCCTAAAATCAGCTATGGACGCCGCAGACATAGCCAGCAGGCAAATATGCACAGGCACATCACTGATGAGGCATGCATGGCTCAGGATATTCGGCTTCAAACCCGAGGTACAGGCCTCCATCATAAACAAACCCTTCACTGGAGAGGCCTTATTTGGCCAAGAGGTGGATGAGTCCTTGTAGAATATCAAAAAGGACAATGAAACGACTAAAGCAATAGGGGCACTCCAATACAGAGGCAGTTTCAGAAGAGGAAACACTCCCACAAGGCCCACAGGAAGGGTAGCCTTTACGACAGGACAGCAGCAACTACCCCAGGGGACTACCCAACAAGGTGGCTGTGACCGGGTGGCCCCGATCTCCGTGTCGGATCAAGAGGCCTCCCCCATGCCGGAGGAGGCCGGAACATCACTTCCGCGTTCCCACGTCACCATGGGAACGCGTTCACAGCGAGGCACGCATCGGGAGGTTACCGGGGCAACCTCCGATGACGAGGAGAGTTCGGATTGGCCAAGAGGGGAGGAAGGAGGCCAAAAGGGGCGGAATTCCCGAGAGAGAGGAGAGGAAGGAACGCGAGGCGGCGGCGAGGAGAAGCAGAGAGACAGAGAAAATTACCAGAGAGAAGAAAAGCCCCAAGAAACCCAGGACGAAGACAGCAGACCTCGGAGGAGCAGATCCGGTCTCGAAGACGGGAAGCCTGGACCGATCGGCAACCATACCGGAGACCGACGCGAGGAACTCCCCAGAGCCAGCCACGACCCCGGAGGGTCGTGGCTCTGGCAGGTACGGTCTTTGTGGGCAAAACGAGGGGCACTTTAATAGAAGAGAGCTGGGGAAGGGAGGGAGGAAGGGTGAGGGGAGGACAGGGAGGGAACTAAGGGACACCTAAGAGCACGTGGAAACCACAAAACCCCACCGCGCACGAGTGAATAAGATAATAAGCACTTACCTTCCAATCCTCACGGACACAGAATCACCCCCCCTTCCAGTATCCCATTCCCCAGTAGTTAGACTAAGAAAGGACGTGAATGCATGTGGTCATCCCACTTACAGTAGATATTTGTTCCTTTTCCCTTTATGGTTGACGGCGGGATCCTACGAGGACGACCACACACAGTACCAAAGGAGAAGAAGAAAAGGGACATACCATTAGAAGGGAGAAACTCACCACTCAAAGGAGAAACAGAACTTAAACCATCTAAATATCCATAGTACCTTTTTTCCAATAACCAATAAAAATACTTACCGTAAAACCAAACATACCTCTCCCGAGTATCTATACTGTGGGGACTGTTACAGTGGCTAACAGACCAGATACCAGCAGTGGCAACATCCTGCGAGGCAGCCCTTTCAAGGTAGAGGGAAAGCAAGGGGCCAGCCCCGAAGGGCAGGAGAAACAGCCAAGTGACTCACAAATATCCCCAAGCCCTCTCAACACTGGTATGGGGCAGGATAGCGCAGTATCCAGAGCAATGGGAAAGGATTACTAGAGACAACTGAGTTTTAAATGTGTTATGCAGTGACTAATGTATAGAACTCTCAAGCCTACCACCACCAAACTCACCAAAGAGGAAAACATATCAAAGAACAGAACTGGTACAACTAAGGAAGGAAGTGAAAGAACGCCTTGAAAAACAGGCAATCAAGAGTGGCAAAAAATGAATTAAACAAGTGAAACTGCTCACCTTACTTCCTAGTACCAAAACAAGACATTATATTAAGGCCGGTCCTGGACCTCGGGTTCATAAACAAGTTCATTCACAGCCAGCATTTCAAAGGCAACCCTGCAGGAGGTAATCCCACTCCTGTAAAAAGGGGACTACATGGCAACCATAGACCTTCAGGACACCTATCTGCACGTACCAATGAACCAGGCACACAAAAGATACCTCTGATTTGTACTCAAAAGAGTTCACTACCAATTCAAGGTCTTACCCTTTGGAATAAGGTCAGCACCAAGCGACAGTGGCAGCATCCCTAAGAAGGAAGGGAATTCATGTGTGCTCCTACCTGGATGACTGGCTTATAAAGGCACACTCAAAGGAGAAAATGTCAAAGGGATACCAAAACAGTGATCACAACCCTACAATAACTAGGGTTCAGCATAAACCACACAAAAAATCATCCCTAGAACCACAGCAAGAAAATATCTTCCTAGGAGCCAGACTAAATGCAAGGAAAGCACATGCGTACCCTGCCCAGAGGAGAATACAAGCAATCACAGAGCAAACTCGCCTTTACCAGAAGGGATAGTCTCTGACAGTGAGGACAATCATGAAGTTGATGGGCATGATGGCATCGTGCATTCCCCTTATACGCCATGCGAGACTCTGTATTCGGCCATTCCAGGAATGGCTGACCAACAGCTGGCCAAAATGTGACAACTATCCCATCCGCTGTTTTACAATCTCCACAGGCTATTATAGGGTTATAATACGGTGGACAGGATATCCGTCATGTTTGAGACAGAGAACCCCCCTCTGCCAAACTCTAAATCAGGCCCAAAAACTGTAAAAACATCATGTTGTTAGCAAAAATGTTACATTCCCAGCAAATCAGAGGATAATGTATTAAATATCATATTGCCTTACCATGTAAGCACTATTCTGCTACATGGTTATTGATTCCATCTACTCTATGCTAATGTCATCCAGACATGGCAAGACAAACTAGTTACATGAATAACAGCAAATTATTATTATGAATGAATAGGGTACGGTGGGCTAGCAGAGGGTCCTTGTGGAAAGAAACATTGTGATCGCAGTGGACAGTTTTCTTCAAGAACAGCGCCAATGGAAGTAATTAAAGATGACGCTGCTTGATGATGTGCTGCAGACATGATGAACAGTAAATAGTGCAGGGGAAGACATCCATTTTGAACAACATGACGTTTGGGTGTAAATGTAGGCCTAATTAACAATAGTCAGAAAAACGCGCTTTTACAAATGTCCGCAAAATAGTTTTAAGTAAATTCGCAGTAAGTCAGTGTACACATATGAAATGGAGAGTAAATCCATATTCTGCATGTTATTAATGATTCACAATAATAAGAAATTCCAAAAGCTCCAACACGTTTGTTAAAGAAACGTGCATCATCTGGTGAGTGAGTGAATTATGTTGCAAAGCTGGCCTTTCTGTTATTGTCTTCAGGTTTAGGTGTAGGAATGAAGTCGAAAAACTGTCTTACTGATCTCTTCTCCTGTTCTCTCTTTTGATTATGAATTGCTAGCTTGTCGGTACCTTACCTGTAACCGTGTTCTGTGTTTTCTCCATTCCATTTTCGACCTTATTTTTAATCGGCCGGGGAATTTGAAAGAAGCAGTAATTCAAGTTTGTAAAAATATCAGTGGAAGCCAGGTTGCACCCCCACTTTCAGCTTGTGAGCCTGCACTTCTTTTCTCTCACTTGCCTGCTTTCTGTTTGAATTGTTCTGAAATATCCAGCAGTTTGTTTGGATATGAGGCGTCTGCAGATCATAACGGTGGCTTGATCCCTCCTCCCACTAATGACTGCTCACAGACAGCCACTTCACTCTTTTCAAATATGCCTGCAGATCTGTGAAATATTCTCATTTTTTAAATCTGTGTTTCTGCAGAGTTACACCAGTGGGCGGCACGGCCGCTGCTCTGATGGCTCGTGCGTTAATGTGCTTACCTCTTGGCGCATGTCTCACGGCCGCTGCTCTGATGGCTCGTGCGTTAATGTGCTTACCTCTTGGCGCATGTCTCACGGCCGCTGCTCTGATGGCTCGTGCGTTAATGTGCTTACCTCTTGGCGCATGTCTCACGGCCGACGGTGAGCCTCACTTTCAGTGGTGAAGGTGGGCGCTTGTCCCTCACCATTAGTTCTTTGTTCTGATGGTTTTTTTCCTATGGCACACTGCTTTCCCGTGGAAGAAGCTGTGTTATGTTTTTTATTAAAGACTATAACTGAAAAATACTCCTAGGAGTCTTAGAAACTTTATTCCCCGATATATTCAATTGGAGAAAAAACATAATTGTTTTATTAAAGAATTCACAAGTGAGGACAGATAATGTTTTACAAAAATATTTAGACTTTTATTTATAAATCGTTAAAAAATGGAGGATTTTTTTTATTTATTTTTTACTAAAACCAGACAACGAGAACAACCAAATACTAAAACATTGATTAAAGAAATCGGCAAACATGATATTAAACCGTATACATTAAATGATAATGTACTACGATAGCACAGTCAACCCATGTATACGCTTCAGGGCAGTCATCAGGATAGGTGTGCTTACATAGTGCATTGATGCCTCAATTCTACGATGTACATACAACTATAAGTTAGAATCTCCACACAGATAATTCTAAAATAAGTCAACACATACACAGGACTTCAGATTAAATAAAGTCTATTCCCCCAAACCACTTTCAATGTATTTCTTATTTAATAGTTAAGCAATCCGTTTACTGATAATGTAATTCAACAACTGATGTAATGGCATTGATTCACCTCACTCCCAACAGCCTTAATTAACCCACTACAACACATTTTTATATTTAATAATCCTATAACATGAAGATTTGAGTATAACCTGTATTTTATCCAAGGCTACTAGTTCAAAACTGTTTAAGGCCAGTTAAACAAAGAAAACTATATAACTATTTATCTTCTTATTTATGTAGAATTTTATCGTTCAACGTTAATTGTTATTATTGTTGTTAACCAAGTGAAAATATCTGTGGATATATTTTATTATTATTTTTATTATTATTACTTTATATTTTGGTCTGAGGATAAATGGGTTTGCCTGGTATTTTTGAGGTTTATTTTATTAAGAGCAGCGTCTTTACAGTAAGTGTATCAAACTTGATATTGTTGTCATTGCCTTTTAAACTACAACAGGATTTCTCCACCTGTATAAATTATTTCTTTCCTTTTTGTTGCTTCCTAAGCATGTACTGTGATTCTAGATTTTTTTCTAGAGCTGTTTCACAAAGATGTCTCTTTTATCTTTTAATCAGGTGCTTAGCATTTCTGATAGAAACATCAAACTGCACATTCCTCATCTTGTGAATTTCTCCCAGATACCCGACTGGATCTGATAAATTTAATAGCAGATCTCTTGCGCATCAACAGATGTTGTGTGGCTCTGTGCCGGGATCTTCAGTTCTGTATGTGACGCCAGGGCCACTACGAGACTGGCACCTCTGTGTGCTGACATCAGTTCCTTTGTTTCCACGTCTTCTAATGCAGATCTGGAGTTAGCATGGCTGCCTTCTACAGACTTTGTACCTTCAAGGAGAAATTTCTAAATTTGTACACAGGGTGCAGATATGGCCCCTAAACCAGCAGGTTTCCAGCCGTGTCATGACTTATCACCACAGATGTCGGTGACAGCAACCCACAACTTCTGCCTCTAGTGCCTCAGCACCTTGTGCAACATGAAGTAGTGCTCGTGCTGCGCTAAGGTGAACCACAAAGCAATCCTACAGCTAAAAGCCAATTTCACCATTGCCGAACTCCAAAGGAAGTAGCGGAAGCAGCCTCAATACCAATTGAAGTCAAAAGCACGATTGAGCTTTCGTTCCCAGGGTCTTTTCCAAGACCTTTCACATTGAGTTCCAGGAGCTCAGGTAGGTCATGGAAGTCACACAAATTTCAGAAAAAAAACACAGGAACGTCTCCCTGATGCCCTGTCATGCTCTTCGTTCTGAGTCGTGAGACGTGCCACATGCTTCTAGACCCCAGAGCCACTCCACAGAACCAACTCCGGCATTGGTTCCACTCCAACCTCCCATCAAGTGGGCTGCTACTCACTTGCTGAGAGTGGTTGCGGAAGGAATTTTTAGTGCCCCACTGGATCTTGCTTGAGCGCATTTGGGCCACAAGGATGTGAGGTGGCAACATGTCAGAGACCAATTGACAGATTAATCTTCGATGTCGACTGTGCCACTTAGACTCCATCCGAGGTCTGTCCCCTATTGAGCACGATACCACGGGCTCCCGCACTGGCACTGTCTGACATCTCTCATGGCACAGAGACTGACACCACAGGTCAAAGCTTATGACACAATCACCAATCCTATAGTTTTATTGGATACAGAGGCTCAACTCATATTAGAACAGCATCTTATCTGAACATGACCCACAATACTGTGATAATGAAGACAATGGGTATTTTTATGAAAAGCCCAATATTTTCAAGGACTGAAGGGTGCCAGTGAGTTGGACATCTCGTCTGACATTGGACTTAATTCTCCAAACGCTTTTGCCACTGAGGAATCGTCATCTTTTGCCACTCCCATTGAAAGGGCAACGAAAGTGCCTGATTTTACATGGCCCATAAAGGAAAGTAAAACCAATGTTTCAAACAAAATCCTCAACCTAGCAGCCACAACCCAAGGGCCTCTGCTACATTTTAACAAGGCTCTTACACACATACTGGTGGGCAACTGGCCAAAGCTAGAATATTGCCCCAAAGTGCTTAGGTACCATGCTTGGATTCACTCAATGGACTATTTGTTTTTCTTCTAGCAATCTTTGATGGATATGCTGCTTAATGGTACGAAATGTTTCGGAGCGAAGGCTGTCTCGGCCTTTTAGAAATTTAAGGAGAGCTAGGCTTCTACTAGCCTAAATCTGCCTGTTCTGCAATTCAGTCAACAACACATCTCTTTTCAATGCTTTGAAAGAGGTTATCAGCAGAGGCAACACCAATATCCGACTCCGCAGCAACAACAACAACTCTTTTCAAGGCTTCGAAAAGAGGTATCAGCAAAGCCAACACCAATATCCGCCTCAGCATCAAAAGGGCCTTCTCTTAGGGTGAGGCTGGTGAGCCTACTGACAGCATTCAGATCCCCAGGGCCAACGATCTACCCAGACCCCCTTTCATCCCCCCGCAGCTGACCCAAAACAAATTTAATTTTCCCTTAGCTAAGGATAATCACCTGGTAGGTGTCAAGTCACCTTTCACCTCCCTGGATGGACGAGAATCACATCAGACCAATAGATGCTACAGAGCGTAGGACATGGATACTCCCTGACTTCTCTGTCTTATCCCTTGGGCATGATATCCACACTACAACATCTCCCGGAGGACAACTTGTTCATACTCCACAAAGAAGTTCAAGCTTTCTTGGACAAGGGAGCGATAGCGAGGATGCTAGCACCAGAGATCACTCCTGTTACTTTCTGGCGCAGGAAAAAGCCTTCCTACCACCCTATATCTTAGCTCTCTGAATTTCTTCCTCCGGAAGGACAGGTTCAAAATGCTAACAGTAGCCTAATTTCTGTCTGTCCTGTATCCAGGATACTGGATGTTGGCTCTCACCTTCCAAAATGCATACTTCCACATTCCTGTCCTGCAGCCACACAGATGCTATTTGCAGTTTGAAATAGTCCAAGACACTTTCAATTCTCTGTGCTCCCTTTTGGTCTAACCATTGCAGCTCTGGTGTTCATGGAGGTGATGGTCACAACCCATCTGCTGAGGTCGGGTGTACCAGTTTTCCGATGCGTCGACAACCGGCTACTAAAGGTGGCTTTGCCTCCAGTGACTGTAAACCACCTTAGTATTATAAACAATCTGTTAACATCATTGGGGGTTCTCCATAAATGTGTCGAAGTCACATCTGACTCCTTCACAGTGGCTCGCCTTTATCAGAGCCATCCTGGATATTGTGCTTTTTCAAGCTATTCTTCTGCCTCAACAAGTCCATGACAGTTGGGTTTTGATTTGGATATTTCAGCCACTGAGCTAGGTCTTCGTGAAGATCAGCTCTGAGGCTCCCGTGCCACTTGGCCTCTTGCATCCTGCTGTACCATGCAAGAAGACACATGCGGGCTCTGCTGAAGATTATGAAGTCTCAGTTGACTCAGCCTCAAGGCAACCTATCGGACTCCATCCATGTTTCGAAGGAGACTGCAATAGATCTACAGTGGTGGCTGCTGGACCTCAAATTGTCTGACAACAGACCCCTCTCTATACCACCCAGTGCTAACGGTTGTGACAGGTGCTTCGTTCATTGTTGGGGGGGCATCTGGTAGAGGTGGAGATCAGAGGACTCTGCTCTCTGGCAGAAGCTCAAATCCACATCAGCTTGGCGGAGTTGCAAGCGATTCTCTTGGCACTGACATTTTTTCTCCCCACCATCAAGGTGGAGTGCGTACAGGTTGTCATTGGCAACACGACAGCCATGTAGTACTGTAACAAACAGGGCATCGTGGGGTTGTGAGACCCGTGCATGGAGGCCTTGCTCCTCTGAAAGTAGCTGAACAATAAGAGCATCTGCTTGGTGGCCCAACATCTTCCAGGATCTTTAAATGCAGGGGCAGACGAACTCTGAATTGCTGCCTAGAGAACCCTGACTCAGTCTATTAGCCTCGGAACATGAAGTGTCAAAACTTGCTTGTCCATATATTTCCTACACTTTAATCAGATTTAAAGGTAGCCCCCATGTTAACCTATGAGAGGGGCAGGCCTTGCAACAGTGAAAAACGAATGTAGCAATATTTCACTGTCAGGACATATAAAACACATTATGTCCTACCTTAACAATACACTGCACCCTGCCCTTGGGACTACCTAGGGCCCACTACTCAACCTCATGGAAGTTCTCATCACTGAGGCGGAAGAACCAGGACAGACCATCACCATTGGCGTGCCCTGTACCAGGACGGTGTTCCACTGTAAAGTCCATCCCCTGAAGGGAAATAGACCACCTCAACAGTTTTGGATTCTCACCCCTCATCTGCATTAACCATCTGAGGGGCCGGTGGTCGGTCTGAACTCGGAAGTGAGTCCCAAACAAGTAGGGTCTTAGCTTCTTCAGTGCCCAGACCACAGGAAACGCTTCACTTTCCATGGCACTCCACCTACGTTCCCTGGGTAGTAACCTCCTGCTAATGAAGGCTACGGGTTGATCTAGGCCCTCTTTATTAAGCTGTGAGAATACTTCTCCAATACCATGCTCTGAGGCGTCTGTTTGCACAACAAACTCCTTGGAGTAGTCAGGTGCCTTCAGCACAGGTGCTGTGCACATGGCAGCCTTCAGGGCATCAAAAGCGTTCTGGCAAGCCTCTGTCCAGATCACTTTCCTCGGTTGCTTCTTAGAAGTCAACTCAGTTAAGGGGGTAACAATGGTACCATATCCCCTAACAAACCTCCTGTAGGATCCTGTGAGACCTAAAAAGGCTCTCACTTCAGTCTGGGTCTTGCGAGGCTCCCAAAGCCTGAATTGTATCAATCTTAGGCTTTAGGGGTGCCACATGGCCACTCCCCACCTGGTGTCCTAAGTACACCACAGAACCCTGCCCTATGTGGCACTTGCTTGCCTTAATAGTGAGGCCTGCCTTCTGCAGGGCCTCAAACACTCTCCAGAGGTGTTGCAGGTGTTCCTCCCATGTGGAATAAACACAGCAATGTCATCCAGGTAGGTGACACTGAACTCATCCAGCCCAGTCAACACCTGGTTGACCAACCTCTGAAAGATGGCAGGGGCATTCTTCATCCCAAATGGCATCACTTTAAATGAAAGTGTGTATCTGGGGTAGAGAATGCTGACCTCTCCTTGGCCCCCTCAGTTAAGGCAATCTGCCAGTACCCAGATGTTAAATCAAACGTCCCGAGGTACTTGGCAGCTCCCAATCGGTCAATGAGCTCATCAGCTTGGGGGATAAGGCATGCGTCAGTCTTGCTGACCGCATTGAGTCCCCGGTAGTCCACACAGAACCTGAGTTCTGGAGTGGCACCAGGTGCAGCAGCCTTTGGGACCAATACCATGGGCTGGCCCAAGGACTGCTGGAGTGCTCAATAACCATTAGGGCAAGCATTTTGGACATCTCATCCTTAATGCATGCCCTGACCTTGTCAGTCACCCTGTAAACCTTCTGTTTAATAGGTGTACTGTCCCCAGTGTCCACATTATGTGTGCACAAGTGTGTGACTCCTGGATCAGGGAAAACAGTGAGGAAAACTATCTCAACACGTGGTGACAGTCACCTTGCTGCTCCTCAGTCAGGGAGGGGGAGAGGATCACCCCCTCCACTGACCCATCTTTTTCTCCTGCAGACAGGAGGTCAGGAAGAGGCTCCCTCTCCTCTACCCCATCATCTGTTGCAAGGAGCATTGTCCGCTCAGTGCGCTCAAAATGTGGCTTGAGGCGGTTGACATGCAGGACCCTTAAAGGGTTCCTTGGAGACTGCAAGTCCACCAGGTAGGTGACTTCACTCTTGCGCTCCACCACCTCAAATGGCAGAGTCCACTTATACTGGAGCGCCCTAGGCTCCACTGGTGTCATCACCCACACTTTTTGTCCAGGTTGAAGCTCGACCAGAGTGGCATTCTGGTCATACCAGCATTTCATGTCCTCCTGGCTTGCTTCCAGGTTCTCCTGAGCGAGACTCCTGAAGCGGGTAGTCTGGTTTCTCAAAGCCAGCAATACATCCTGGAGGGGTTTACTAGGAGCTTTCTCCAAAGCTTCCTTAACCAGACCCAAAGGTCCCGTCACAGGGTGGCCATAAATCAGCTCAAAGGGACTAAATCCAAGTCCCTTTTGAGGCACCTCCCTGTAGGCGAACAGAAGGCATGGCAAGAGGACGTCCCATTTCCGCTTCAAGGGCTCTAACAGGCCCATGATCATGCCTTTCAAGGTGCGGTTGAATCTCTCAACCAGACCATTACTTTGGGGGTGATAAGGGGTGGTGAACTTGTAGGTTTCCCCACACTCCTTCCACAGAGACTTTATATACGTGGATATGAAGTGAGTCCCCCTATCAGATACCACTTCCTTGGGGAACCCCATGCGGGTGAAAAACCCCCATCAAAGCACGACCCACCACAGGGGAAGTGATTGATCTCAAAGGAATGGCTTCTGGGTACTGGGTGGCATGGTCCACCAAGACCAGGATAAACCTGTTGCCCATGGCTGTCTTGGGATCCAGAGGCCCCACAGTGTCAATGCCTATCCTCTCAAAGGGAGTACTGACAACAGGCAAAGGCTGGAGGGGAGCCTTACATTTCCTCCCACTCTTGCCACTTGCCTGACAAGTCTGACAAGACCTGCAATATGCATCTGAGTGCCTGCTCATTAGGGGCCAGTAAAAGTGGGTGACAAGCCTCTCAAAGGTCTTGTCCTGCCCCAAATGTCCAGCTAAAGGCACATCATGAGCCAACCCCAGTAGGAAGGCCCTGAAGCACTGGGGTACCACCAGCACACGGGCTGACCCAGGCTCAGGAACCTTATGCTTGCTATACAGGAGGTCATCCTCCCAATAGATCAGGTGTGATCCTGGCTCCTTGCCAGCACCCTGGTCTGCAGCCGCAAACCCTCCAAAGTAGGGCATGTCTTCTGTGTTGCACAGAATGCTTCCCTGGTGGGCTCCCTTCCTGCTGCCACTGTAACAGCTCAGGGACCTCCCCCCAGTTCAGCCACCTGTTCCCCCATAGGCTCTGGGGCATCACCCTCAGGCTCCGCCTCCTCCCGTACCGCAGGAACTTCTGGGGCTGGTTTCCCATTCCCCCTGCTCTTCCTCTTCTTGGCGGTCCCCTGGGCCACTGTTTCAGGGTCCAGGGGCTCTTGATTACCCTATTGGGCTGCCCTTGACCAGGTGGATACGCATACCCACCCAGGCATACCCAACATCTCCAAGTGAGACCTGTGTTCCACCTCCTTCCAAGGGGAATCCTCCAGGTCATTGCCTAGCAAACAATCAACAGGCATGGTTGGACTCACAGCTACCTTCAAGAAACCTGAGACCACCCCCCATTCAAAGGGAACCTGTGCCACTCTGCACAGGCGCTCTGAGTTGTCCACTGCAACTACTTGGTGAAGTACCCGGGGGTCTATCTGCTCTTCAGGCACCAGCTAACTCCTCACTGTAGTCACACTTGCTCCTGTGTCTCTCAGAGCTTCCACCCTTTGTCCATTAATGGTCACCCACTGCCTGTACTTCTTAGTGTTTTCAGGCACTAGGGTTCTCTGGACCATCTCACTGTCCCCTAGTGAGACAAGGTGCATCTTAGCCGGTTCCCGCCCACCTGAAACCAACTCCTCCCCAAGCGCTACACTGGCCAAACCCTGAGACGGCGCACCAGTGGGAGCCGGTGTACCTTTGGGGCATTTGGGGTCCCCCCTCACATGACCCACCTGGTCACATGCATAGCACTTACGTGGGGGAACCACCTGCCACTGGCTTCCCTTTTGAGAATCATGACTTCTTTTCACTGTGGGGGTTGAGAATCCTTACCCTGGGAATCAGTTTGGGGCCCTTTAGAGAACTCCCCCTGTTCACCATTACCCACCCCTTTCTTCTGAGAGGGACCCTACCCACCCTTGGCGTGGTCTCCCCCATACCTCTTCTCGACCCTGGTGCTCTCCCAGCGGTCCGCTTCCTGCGCAAGCTTCCTGGGGTCAGTCAGCTTGCTGTCAATCAGGTGCTGGGGCAGCTCTGGAAAACATAAACTGTACAAGTGCTCCCAAGCAATCAGATTGTAAAGCCCCTCATACGTAGGTACCTTACTGCCCTTCACCCAACCATCCAGTGACATGCAATAAGAATCAGCACATTCCAGTCATGTTTGGGATTCCTTCTTCTTGTAGGACCTAAACCTGTCCTTGTACTGCTCAGGGGTAAGACCATACTTTGTAAGCAAGGCATCCTTCATGCTAGAGTAGGTGAGATTCTGAGTATCCCGTAAGGCTATCAGTGTATCCCTCCCCTCTACCTCAAAGTGTTTCCACAGACCCGCCCCCCCAATGAGCTTCAGGGACCAGATTCATGTGGAGAGCAGACTCATACCCCTTGAACCACAAGTATATGTCATCCTCCCTCTTGTAATCCTTCACAAGATCTTTAGGAATGTGCACCCTCCTTTCAGGCTGCACTGTGATGTGGCTGCCACCATCCCTACTAGACTTGCTCCTCTGATCTAGCTCTCTCAAGCTACGTTCATGAGCCAACAAAATCTTTTTCTCTTCTAGGGCCATCCTCATTTTCTCCAACTCCCTCTGGTGCTCCCTCTCTGCCTGTCTGTCCTGCAATTCTTCAGGGGTCAGACCCTTAGGTGAGACACTGCTACCTGCCCTGGAGACCCTCTCCCTGGACATAACAGGCCCACCCACAATAACATTGTGTATGGAGTGCACTTCGTCATCCTCATCCTCTGTGTGCCCCCCAGTGCTCTTGGCTGTCACCTAGGCCCTCAGCGCCTTTTGCAGCTCCTCCTTCTTGGATGAGCTCTTAATGGGATAGTCAAAGCTTTTACCGAACTCTTTTAACTGAGCCTTGGTATGGCTATCCAATTTCTCCAGGTCAAAAGTAGCTCCATCTGCTGCATCTCCAGATTGGGACATGATGAAAAGTCAACAAAAGTGCAAAGTTCCAAAAAATCAGAAAAGTTTCCAAATGAAGTTCAGAAGTCAATCAAAGATTACCACAAAAATGGATGTATGGAAAAATCCACGCAAAAGAGAAAAATCAAAGATCACCAAACAAGTAGTATGTGGTCACGTAATGATCTGAACTCAAAACAGTAGTGTACACTTAATTACTGTATGTCAAGTACAAATACAAGTCGAAATCCCAACCGCTGATCACCAATGTTAGAAATGGGGTCTTTGGTTGACAGTCAGGTTACCCCCTGCTCAAGCAAGGACCCTCACTCTAGTCAGGGTAAAAGAGAATCACCCTCCACTAACCCCTGCTTACCCCCTTGGTAGCATGGCAGAGCAATAGGCTTAACTTCAGAGTGCTAGGTGTAAAGTTTTTGTACCAACACACACAGTAACATAATGAAAACACTACAAAATGACACAACACCAGTTTAGAACAATAGGAAATATTTATCTAATGAAAACAAGACCAAAATGACAAAAATCCACAAAACATAAGTCAAGTTATTAATTAAAAATCAAAAAGAGTCTTTAAGTAGTTTCAAACACACACTAACGCTGTTGGAGTGAAAAAGTACCTTGGGTGCGTTAAAAATAAACCTGCACGGGCGAGTGTGCGTACAAAACGGCTTGCGATGCGTTGATTCCACTCATGAACGGGACCTTGCGTCGTTTCTCCTTTCGCCGGGTCGGGCGCGTCATTTCTTCTCTCCACAGGAGAGCGATGAGTCGATCCGGTCAGCACACTCGGGTCCGGGCAAGCCTTGCGTTGTTTTTCCACATTCAGCAGTACTTGAGTCGGAAATCTAGCCGCACGATGATCTGATAACTGCGCATTGCGAGTTGTGATCTTCTAGCCTCTATCAGCGATGCTGCATGTTGTTTCTCCTGCTCTATGAGTCGACTCTTCGGTTGCGTTTCCTGCGAGCGTCGATTCTCAGCTGAGTAGCCGGCGGCACGTTGTTCCTTCAGCCGCAGATCAGAGTTGCGATGATCTTTTCCCCGCACAGCGCTCTGTGCGTGAACTTCCTTGTCTTTAGGCTGCCAGGTTCTCCTTTCAGGGTCCCAGGAACTGGATGGACACCAGAGGGCAGAGTAGGAGTCTCTCCAGAGACTCCAGGTGCTGGCAGAGAGAAGTCTTTGTTGTCCCTGAGACTTCAAACAACAGGAGGCAAGCTCTAAATCAAGCCCTTGGAGATTTCTTCTCAAGATAGAAGGCACACATAGTCCAGTCTTTGCCCTCTTACTCTGGCAGAAGCAGCAACTGCAGGATAGCTCCACAAAGCACAGTCAGAGGCAGGACAGCTCTTCTTCCTCAGCTCTTCAGATTTTCTCCAGGCAGAGGTTCCCCTTGTTTCCAAAAGTGTTTCTAAAGTCTGTGGTTTTGGGTGCCCTTCTTATACCCAATTTCTCCTTTGAAGTAGGCCTACTTCAAAGTAAAGTCTCTTTTGAATGTGAAATCCTGCCTTACCCAGGCAAGGCCCCAGACACTCACCAGGGGGTTGGAGATTGCATTGGGTGAGGGCAGGCACAACCCTTTCAGGTGTGAGTGACTACTCTTCCCCTCCCTCCTAGCATAGATGGCTCATCAGGATATGCAGGCTACACCCCAGCTCCCTTTGTGTCACTGTCTAGTGTGAGGTGGAACCAGCCCAACTGTCAAAGTGACCCAGGCGGGGAATCCACATACAGGCAGAGTCACAGAAATGGTATAAGCAAGAAAATGCTCACTTTCTAAAAGTGGCATTTTCAAACACACAATCTTAAAATCAACTTTACTAAAAGATGTATTTTTAAATTTTGAGCTCAGAGATCCCAAACTCCACATGTCCAACCGCTCCCAAAGGGAATCTACACTTGAATCAGATTTAAAGGTAGCCCCCATGTTAACCTATGAGAGTGACAGGCCTTGCAACAGTGAAAAACAAATTTAGCAATAGTTCACTGTCAGGACATAAAAAACACATTACTATATGTCCTACCTTAACCATACACTGCACCCTGCCCTTGGGGCTACCTAGGGCCTACCTTAGGGGTTTCTGACATGTAAGAAAAGGGAAGGTTTAGGCCTGGCAAGTGGGTACACTTGTCAAGTCGAATTTACAGGTAAAACTGCACACACAGACACTGCAATGGCAGGTCTGAGACATGATTACAGAGCTACTTATGTGGGTGGTACAACCAGTGCTGCACGCCCACTAGTAGCATTTGATTTACAGGCCCTGGCACCTCCAGTGCACTTTACTAGGGACTTACTAGTAAATCAAATATGCCAATCATGGATAAACCAATTACACACACATTTTGTAAAGGAGCACTCACACTTTAGCACTGGTTAACAGTGGTAAAGTGCCCAGAGTAACAAAAACAGTAAAATCAGAGCCGAGCACACATCAACAACTTGGGGAGCAGAGGCAAAAAGTTAAGGGAGACCACGCCAAGGATGAAAAGTCTAACATCCACCAACTCTGTGATTCTACAGTGAGACCTTAATCTGGTCCTCACCTACCTGATACACACTCCTTTTGAACCTATCCACGGTTGTACTCTTCAACTTCTTACCATCAAGTTGGCATTCCTTATCACCATAACATCGGCCAGACACAAAAAACATCGTCCAGATGAAAGTAAAATTCATGCCCGTCCACATAGAACAATCCATCACCCTACCTACCTTCTGCGCACTGTGACAGCTCTCCAGAGACAAAGAACAGCTTAATTGCCTTGACCCAAAAAGGGGCCTCACCTTCCACGTAGATCAGGCCAGATATTTCTGACAGTATAACCAACTGTTTGTTGATTTCTGATGATAAGAAACACAAAGCAGTGCAAAAGAGGACCATCACTATATGGATTGTTTTATGTGTTTGGAATCGTTACAAGTTAGCAAAAAAGCAGCCTCCAGAAGGGTTGCATGCTCATTCAACCAGAGCAAAGGCTGCTACCACTATGCAGGTGTGTGGTGTGCCTGTTATGGACATTTGCCAGGCTGCCACATGGACATCCTCCACACATTCACCAAGCATTACTGCCTGGATAGCCAGGTTCGGTGGGACGGGCAGTTTGCCAAATCTGTCCTGCAGGATTTCCAGGTCTGAGACATTCCATAGACCCACCACGAGGAAAAGTGGACTGCTTGTAATCTATTCACAAGTGAAGAATCTGGAGTTAGAAGTCTCTATCAGAAGTACAAGTTACTACCTTTTCTGGTAGAGGATCTATTTAACTGCTGATTCCTCGCTGTCCCTCTCTGTTCTGTGGAACAGACTCGTACTGTCTGTTAATAAGATCCCAAGCTAAAACATATGTACATTGTACTTCTGATATCAATGGCTTCACTCCCAATGTGATGAGTGGAAATAAGAAAGAAACGGACGTCAGAGCGCAGAGGTAGCAGTCTTATAGTGGCCCTAACATCACATCCAGAACCGAGGTAGAGCCGTATGACTACACCTGTCAGCGCACAAGGAAATTGCTATAAAAACCTCCGAGGCTACTCTGGAGCCTGAGTGAAATTCACAAGGTGGGGAATCTGCAGTTAGAGTGTCTACAAGAAATGGTGTTACCGACAGTAAGTAACTTGTTCTTCTGGGAGGAATAGGGATAATGATATGTGAAATATGTTGAGGCTAATAACCCTCCCTTCAGTTTCTTGGATTCCCACTTTTATGTGCTCTTGTCTTCACCGATACTCCTCTTTTGCTGAGGTTTGGCGTAACCTTTGTGAAGCTGGGTGATGGAGGCAGGAGTTTTAAGGATGATTCATTATTCTCTTGCCATCCAGCAGTCATATTTCCTCTACAGCATCCACTTTTCCTTCCCTACTTGTAGTCTGTGAATACTTTGCTGTGCTCTCAGTACTCCACCAATTGAATTCTGGCTGACTGATAAGCTTAAGTGTGAGCATATGGGCCACTTTTTGGCAAACCCGTTGCACTTAGTGTGTAAACTGCTACAATAAGATGATGGATAGAAGTTTCTAGAGTGGCATGTAGAGTGAAAAACAATGGACTGGAATGCAACCCCGATTGATTGCCAGTGGCTGTGATTAATACAAGTCCTCCATCCATCACCTTGTTATTGTTGCTGTTTATGCCCTAGGTGCAAAAGGTATGCCTAGGTGTGGGTCCCGTGCTCACTGTGCCATAGGACTCAAGGTACATTCTACTGATGAGAATTCCTTTCCCTCCCCTCCCCGCATGCCCCCCTCACATGAAACCTCGCAGCAGTCTATGTTTAACTGATGACCTCTACTATTCTGTTACTTTTTAGATCTCCCCTTCCTGATAACAAATGCACTGCCTGATGTGAAACGTATTGGTAGATTACAGTGGGCTTAGAGTCTGCCCTTTGCTTCCCATGGTTGGCTTCACTGTCACTCATTTTTCTGCTTCTTATTCGTTTGTGTGTATGGGCTTCCCTTCCTGTTTCTGTGCCTATCCCTTCCGTGGAGCACATCCTCAAAATGCGTGTCCTTCCAGAGCTCACATTGAGGAACTACTTTTTTTTTCTTTTTGTATAAGCACTCAACGAGGTGCCTTGTATTTTCCAGTTGTCTCCCTAGTGTGCTTCTTTTCTCCTCTCAACACTGCTTTTAACTCTTTGCTTCTCTCTGTTTCCTCTGCGATGCACTCTCCCTTGTGTGCTCCGTGGTCAGTGTTGCTTTCTTGTCCGTGTGCATTCTCAACTCTCCTAGCTCCACATTGCTTCTCTTTCTCACCCTGCTTTTCTACCCCAACCTCTGCGCTCCATGTTGTTCTCTTTCTTTCGACCATGAGCTTTCCTCACATCCTCCAATTTACTCCTGTGTTGCTTTTGTCTTGTTAGCCCCTTTTGTGGCTTCCTCTATCCCGCACCCCTCCTGTAATGCTTTGGCGGACTGATTTTCAAAGCAAAAACGCTTTTGCAGATTATTTTGTTCTGAGTTGGATCAGCAAACAAAAAGAAAAAAATCTGCTGGGTCATGTTATAGGCACACAAGTGTGTGCTTCATGCACCTGCAGAATGATGCTAGAGGCTTTTTTTTTTACTTTTTAGTCATGCTGCACTGCTTCGAGGATGCCAAAGGTATTGACAAAGCCAGTAGGTCTCAAAGGCAAGACCTACTGGCTTTGCCAGTGCTTATTCTAGAGAGGTATTTTGCAGTTCAGGAGCCCAAGTACTCTTAAATCTCGTGGGACATGTCAAACTTTTGTAGTCTTGATTTAAGTAAATCATCACCAGTTTCTACATCTTAAAGAACTTGCATTTCATATCCACGGTAGAATATGCCAGACTTTCATAGGTTAGCTACAACCACAATCATTCAATCCGCAGGTCCGCTGACAGAAGCTGATCCTTTCCCAGTGTTCACAATTTCAGTTGTTGTGCCATCAGTAGCATGTGGAGAACATTCTTCTGTCTTCTGCAGTGCAAAGGAATACCACCGAGTGACGAATGAACCAACAGTACCACCAATTGACAATATTCTACCTGACATATAAAATATGGGAGATCCCACCCGTACTACTGTAGCCCCTCCAGCACATCTCCAGCATGTACCTTGTTTATTGCATGTGACCTAGAGGGCGTATGGTGCCACCTGTAGAGTATTTTATATATTGACTCTCGTCCTTGCAAGTGCTTGGTATATAACTGGTGTGATAACCAGCTCATTTTCCGATTAAAGCTGAAAGGGAGACTTGAGATTAAGTGTGTTGAGAGCTCAAACTTCGATACAGCTTAGAAACTAAATGTTTGCTTGAAGTAAGTGATGGTGGCAGTTTCTCAAATTCGATGGGTTCCCTTGCTTATCCCACTTTCACCCTGGGCTCCACAGCCCAACGTCTCAGTTGGAGGTAATTACATCTTTTGGACTCGGGGAGTGCAAACTCTTTGAAAAACTTCAAAGGATTTACTCATCTTTCATTTCCTCAGAACAGGTCACTCAGCTTGAATCACCTATCTTCTATACTTTTAACTTTTCTCTCTTTAAACTAGTCGTGGAATTTGAGTTTCTAAAGATGAAGCGTGAGTGGCAAAGGAAGATAGTCAACCCTTTCTCATGTACTTATTGTCCAACACAGGTAGTTCAGGGATTGGTGAGCAATATAGGTTCTGATTTGCTCTGCCTTGATTACCCACAGGATCTCCCTCCGGGAGCTAATGGCTGGTCTTTGAAGAGTAAAGCAACCCATAGTTTCTAAATACGACACCCAGCCCCACCTCCTGGCCCCTGGGACCACTCCATCAAAAGCTGGAGTTGAGTGGACTAATTGAGGTACCAGCATTCCATGCTCTCTAGTAGGGGCAGTTCTGTCTATGGCTCATTCGGGGCCTTTTTATCCCCACACAAAGAGACGTCATCCAATGAGTCCATTAGTTTGTTTGATAGTTCACAGAGTGACTGGGTGAGGAAGGCAGGAGTTGCAAGGATATTACTTTTCTTCCTAATTTTGTTCAGCTAGTGGACGTAAGTGCTTACTGTACACATGTGCTTCTAATGCCTCATTACCGTGTAGAGGTATTGCGCATGTTATAAATATTTGTATTGAAGAGTAACTCTGTGTGCAGATGACATTTGGTGACTTGTGTCCAGGATGTCTCACACATGTCTTTTTATCCTTCAAAGAAAGTTTTCTACAGGACAAAGATTCTACGCAGGGGAGGGGAGGGGCTGTGTGGCCTCCTTTCCCAAGCCTTAAATGGCCCTGGGGACCCTATCTCATGAGGCCTAACACAATTAAACAGGGGAGTTGGTGTGCAGCCTCCCTCCCCAAGCTGTAATAGGCCCCCGTGACTACATCCCCCAAGGCCAAATGCAATAAAAAAAGGGGAGAGGGCTGCATGCTTCTCCCCCTTCCAAGCCTTCTTGGGCTCTGTGGACCCGTTCCCCAGGCCACATATAATTTTCAAAAAAGAGTAGGTGGCCATGCGGTGGACCACCAAGCCATATTAGGCCCCGGGGATCCCATCCTTGGAGCCGAACCAATAAAAAAGGAGAGGTGGGCCATGTTGGCCCCCCCAACTGTTTGTTTGATAGGTTAAGGGTGGGAGCATAATCAGGCCCAGGGACCACATCCCCTTGGGCTAAAGCCATTTAAAAAGAGAAGGGGATGTGCACTAACACCCCCCCACCACCTAAGCCTTCTTCGGCTCTGAGGAGCTCATCCCCTGGGGGTGGCGGGGGTGCAAGCCTAATTAGGGCCTGGGGACCCCATCCCCTGGGCCTGTACCCTTTTTTAAAAGGGGTGGTAGGCTACACAGCTCCCTTCCCCAGGATTATTTTGGCACCTGGGACCTACTATCATCTGGGGCCCCCCTCTCCCCTCATGGGGCCTATGGTGGCAGAGTATCCCTACCCTGCCCCCTTAGATCATATTTTTTTTAAATGTTCAGGACAGGGGACTAAGTCCCTGAGTCATGTAATGCGTGCCAGCAAAAGTTTTTCTTATGTTGCTGGCAGCCAGCCAGAGCACGCTGTCCTGTGGAAGTCTTATGGCCCAAGTTAAAAATGCTTCCTGGGCCAATCAGAATGCTCTAATAAATTGGCCGACCTGCGAGAGACTCTCAAGCCTCTCGCAGACACAACTGTCCAGATATTTTAATTTTTAAAGTAATTTTAAACCGTAATTTCTCAAAATCCACTGCACGGATTTACACTGAGTCAAAAAAAAAAGGACAATGTGTAGTCCACGATTTAGCTTCCTGCAGAATTTGGTGTCATTCAGCTTAGCGAATTTTGCGATAGCGCATTTTATAGATGTCTTTGGAAAATGCATAGGAATTTTGTATTTTGGGACCCCACTTTTTTCTCAGCCCCAGCTTGACGGCTCTCCCCGAAAGTTTCTGTGCACAAACTAGGCAAAAAAGAGCACTTTTTGGAAAGTTTTGGGAAAATTCATCAAATGGTGCCCAACACAAAAAAGGCATTTCCTATGGAAAGTCTGACCTAACTATAACTACCCTGTTGGGATCGCCACTGGGTGAAATAAGTGTATATATTTGGAAGGAGCATCATTTGCGGAACTGCTGTCAGCTCACCCATATGATAAGGTCTGACGTGTCATAATGAGAGTTCGACCTTGACTGCTCTTAGTAAGTATGATTGGTTCTCTATAGCGCTTGAATTGGTGCTTAACCTAATTCCCAGATAGCATATCCCAGAAGTCAACCATCTAAACATCGTGTTTTCTTATAAACTATGAAGCCGGTTGGTGAACCCCCCAAAGCTACACGTTCACTCATTTTCTCAACATCAAAAGATGGCATGATTGCGTTTTTCTCCTTCCGTCATGCTATGTCGATGAGGTGTAAGGCCTTATTCATGTTGCTGCGCATGCCACATCCTTGAATCCGCCCATAGTCAGATTTGCATGGATCTACGAAAGCAGTGCAGTCTTGTCAGTTAGCCAGTATTTTCTCAAAATTCTTGCCATTCAACTTAATTGGGGGTTCGAAGGATAGCTTTGGCTGCTTTTTCGGTTTAAGATTTGGCGATATTGGTTAGTCCTTAGAGGGTGGTTATTTCCTGTGACTCTCCAGAACTATTGAAGGTCTCTGTAAGGAGAGTCAGCAGTTGGGGGCAAATATCCTATACAAGGTTACCATGAAACTATATGGCCCCATGGCTTTAGCCACTTTAAGGCTTCTGATAGTTTGGAGAAACTTAGCCTTAACTAAGGGCTCCTTTAAGTCGGATTTATTCATTTTGCTAAATTGGGAATGTTAATGGATCTCATATGTGACAAACGGGTCAGGCAAACTGGCATGTAGAGAAACTGGTTGAATATTCTGAAGTATTCCAGCTTTGCGGCCTCCTCTGCATGGCACACCCCCATGCTTGTCCTTTATATCCAAAGTGTGGGTATTAGCGGATGTGCAAGCAATTTGTTAGCAAGTCATTTACATGCTTTATTCCTTCTTCCTGATTACACATGCCTAAACGTGATAGAATGTTTTTTGCTCTTGCTCCCTCACAGTATTTTGGCCCCCTCATCACTGTAAATTTACACCAGCTCACCCTAGTATAATATGTCTGTTTTCAACTTCCACCTCCAAAGTATATGCATGAGCTTAGCTAGTGAGGCTTCCCTCCTTTTCTTGAGATGGGCCACTTCTTTTTGAACGTGCCTGGTACGAATGCTTTGATCGTATCCCACACCATCTCTTCCTTAACCTCTTTTGTACCATTATGTGTTGGGTATTCTTTATCCGCTTTTCAGTCGCATCAAGCACGAAGAGGCCTTTCAGCTGGGTGTGTTTAATTTTCAACATCTGTTGCGAGGTTCTTTCTGTCAGATACACCAGTCATGGGTCCCCATCGCAGGGCCATGGCTGGAAAGCATCTGAGGTTGCTGCTCTACTGACTCCAGCATGACCAGTAGTTCCTTGTCTATTAGAAGGGAGCCAGTTATAGCATATTTGTGGTGTACTGCAGAGAAGGTAGAGCGGTCGGTTCCTAAGGCATATCTGTGCCACTAAGCATCCACTGGACCAGGCTTCTCCAACAAGTAGCTTATGAATAATGGTAGGTCTCCAACTACCTGTAAGTAGCTCTTCTGTGTGCAGTCCAGCTTACTAAATGTGGAGTTTTACTTGGTTGAATTAAGTATGTATACCGAAATGAAAAAGTGTGTATTTGAAACTAACACGTGTGTTTTTTCAGAGCTCCAAATATGATGTTGGCGAAATATCTTTGGATTTCCAAAATGTATTTGAAACTGATAATTGAGTAATAACTCATGTGGCTGTTGGGAGACTTATTATTACCAGTATTACCTTGATGCTTCGGCCATTGCAGATATGGCTGTCAGGTATTACCCACATAACGGCATTCCAAATTGACAAGGGTTTTTTACATTACTGCTGGTAACTCTCCTGATGCACTGAGGTCATCACTGCTGGTAATATAACATAGAGTGGTCACTAAGGTTATATTATCTGAAGTGGTCACTATTACAACAGTAAAAATGAGTAACTTGTGATGATTTTCACTGAACAAAAGTAGCTCTTATTACAGAATAGTTTGTAGGTCCCTGCCCTAGACCCACTTATTTTAACCATTGTCTCCCCCGAGAGACCAGCACTTTTCTTTTCACTTCCCCTTCTTCAGCTCAAAATCTGAGTACAAGTTTTGGAAATAGTTTCATCTTTGATTTACAGCCTTTCGAAAGAGGAACATTTGTGATAGCAGTATTTTACAACAGTGTTATTAGCTGTTATTTCCTACCTGAATGCACCCACCTTGCCACTGGTTTTCACCATAAAACATAGGTAAAGTAGGAGGGATGGCATCTAAAATATTGACACAACACTCCCACCTTTAAGCTGTGTGGTTTTTGAACGTCTCCGAAAGATCCCTGCCTGTTGCTGACAATGTGATGCTGAACGCAGTACTGGCTTCAGATTAGGACATGATTCCACCTTTTGGTACAAGCCAGTGTCTGAATTGTGTGGGTTGCCTTGGGGATTGTTTTCATACTCTGTTTTTACTTGTGTCCCTATTAGAATAAGAATCCTTTTAATAAAAGTTAGCCATTTTATTTTAAACTTGCTGTAAAATTCTGGCATAGAATAATATAGGAAAGAAAAAGCTCAAGATGTGAGTTTTCCTAGTTCAAAGATCTTTTTTTTCTCAAATTCATTGAATAGGTGCTACTGATGAGAACATCTTCTGTGCTGTTATGACTCATTGTTAAAACTTTTGCCTACCCCCTTATTCTGTCTGGTGTCTTAACATTTACATTGCACACATTTTAATCAGTTTTGTCATGTTCTTCCGTTTTAGCCAATTCTTCCCATGCCAAGAAAACTCCTGTGGGCAAGGCCTCATCATCCTCGCCATCATCTTCGACTCGGACAAAAGCTTCCAAGGATCACACTTCGAGCAAAGCAGGCACCTCAGGGACTCCAAAGACGAATAAAAAACCTGCAAAGCAAGTTTCTCTTCCAGCAGAGGACTCCAACCTGGCTGTGCCCTCGGGTGCTGTGACACCCACAGTAGTAGTTGTTGTAGAAGCACCAACAGACAATCCTACTGTACACGCTGCCGAAAGTAACCCTGAGGAACCTCATCTGAAATCAGAATCACGTGCCTCAGACGAGCAGCAGAGTCTGTCTCCAGCTGATCAGCCTGGTCTGGCAGATGATGTTCAATCCTTTCCTCTGCTAGACAATCAACTCAGTGCTTTGTCAGATGCACACGACAATCCACAGACTAGTAATCATGCATTCCTTCTCACGCCTGCTCTGGATTCTGGACACCTACTTCTATCGGAGCCAGAAACTGATACCCACAAAATTAATTTGCACCAAGAGAGTTATCTGACAGTCAGTGGAGAAATCACAATATGGTAAGAATCCATTTGAAGGGGTTTCCTGTTCCAATACAATTCTTTCCTACAACTTTGCATCCCAATGTAATTCACCCTGGGGATTGTTCGGTGCACAGGTTTCCTCTGCAGATGGTGTGGTGTGATGTGGCAAGGCTCTGAAGTTATGATTACATTGAAGAAACTGTAAATCACAAGGGTAGAAGGAAGTGAGAAAAGGAATGTGTTTCGTTGTCTGTTTTTGTGATATCTACAGGATTTTAAACTGAATTCAGCTGTAACTCTTACAATAGGTGAGACACTCTGAAAGAAAAAAGTTCCCTAAGATTCTGAGTGTTTCTGATTGCATCATTGTTTTCCTCAAGAAAATACTTTCTTCTTAAGCTTTCTCTGTCGATCTAATGTCAGGAGGTGATCTTTGCTGAGGGTGTAAACGCATCAGGTAGCAGAAGTTCAATTTAGAAGATCATAGCAATGCACCGTATGTGTGAATGAAGAGCATGTAATCTGTGAAGCATGAGCTCTCTCTCCGGTTTTCAAGAATGTCCAAAAAAGCACTGTGATGAGTAATTTGAAATCGAGACTCAAATACGATGAGCAGTTTAAATAAGTAAATCCCTGGATCCTCTTTTGGGGATGGAGAGAGGGTGTGCTGTGTCCAGGCAAGCCTAGAGTCCTCGAGTTATCCCTGGAGGTTTGTGGATCAGAGAAGTCACTGTATAACTGAAAGCCATCTCTGAATTGCCTCATCGTTCGTGAAGACACATGGGAGACCGTAGGTCAGTTGAACTCCAGCTGGAAGGTACATGCGTTGAGGTCCTCCAAGATGCTAGAGTAAGGATAGAGCTGGACATTACATAAGTATGGTTTTCCTTCAGCCTCACATATCTTGTGACATGTGTATTGCCATTCTCTCCTTTACACCTTCCTGATGAGGTGAAAATAACACATGCACGGAGATATTGGGAGGAGAGGGAAGAGAGGAGGTAAGAGATAGGAAGAGCATAAGTAAAGAAGATGAAGACACGGAGAGAAAAGAGGCCTGGGACACAAGGGAGAGAAGGAAGACACAAGAAGTGGGAGAGAAGTGACCAACATTATATAGCAGAAATGCAGAAATTGATGTTTTTCTCAAAGAGGTGGAAGAAGCAGAACTCCTTGATTATGTTCAAGCTGCCCTTGTACTTATCTCCTTGGTTGCATGATTCATTCCAGTAAGTCCTGGTTAACAAAGGCGAAAATAGAACTTTGAGAGAAGAGCCACTCAATTCAGATCTTGTGCTGAAAAGGCAACAGTAGTTTTATGAGTGAGATACCCATCGAGCCCATATGCTGTAGCATCCAGGCATCTTGATCTACAGTAACAAGCTTTATTATTCTAATGACCTATACTAGTTACAAGGCAACGTAAACATAGTGATGGAAGTTACAGTGCTTGTGTAAAGTCAGGGGTCTGTTTCTAGGGTGTGTCCAGCTATCATAAATTACTTTGCTTACCCCAGTAAGTAGTGATGGGCTTAAATTGTCTTGCAGGAGAAGACCAAAGTGTTCATTGGAAGGGTCAGAGAAAAGCCCCCTAAAATAGCCTTCACTCGAAGAATTCAATTAGAACGACATACTGCAGATAAAAGGGATGCTTGGACAATAGAGCGCCAAAAGCTGGCACTATGGACAAACATACCATTTTTGACAGCGGCAAAGACTATTTCCTCATTCTCCGAGAATATCCATCACTGTGCATTTATTTAAAATTGGCTCTGGCTTTAATCCACCAAATGCCTCCGAAGCCCACTTGCACTTTGGTAGAGAAGCAGATTCATCACTCCCTTTTCCTTGCCCTTCTTCATGCCCAGCACGTGCCTATGCCTTTACTGACTTCTGATGCTGACACAAAGAGTCATCTTGTACCCCCCAATCAACATGTCATACCGGCTGATAGGTGTTGAAAGAGAATGGAATTCACCACCCTCTATCGGTTGCTGGCTGGTGACCATAGAGCATGCCACAGCACTGACAAACTTTGTCCACTTGTTGCAGTCATCTTTCGAGTCCGTTCTCAGGTGCCATCCCTCACTCACATGCCATGTATGACTAATATTATGGGGTTGCCAACAGAGTGAATGATTATAAATGTTTGCATTGATGACAATTGGCTCCTAGCCTGATGTTATTCTGTAACATGAAAGGTGCAATGGCATGCTAGAAGGAGCTGGGTGGGCGAGTGAGGCTCTGTGAGGGCGTTATTCATTGTGTTCCGGGCGAATGTCAATAAGCTGAGATACCAAAAATAAAAGGTGAAAATACATCTAGTGGAGTGTGAAAGTAGCCAAAATATGTATGTGGCATTCCTGTCGGGATTTCTCTAGCAATAGTCCTTATGCAGAGCTCCTCTGCGAACATCCTTAAGAAGGCGGACGAACCCTGTGGCTTACCCAACATTGTTACAAACTCAAAAAGAGAGAGACTCCACAATGCTATTATTTATATATATATATATATATATATATATATATATATATATATATATATATATATATATATATATATATTGCAAAATAATATATTATCTTAGGAAGGTCGCAGCCTATGTCTGCATTCCTAGGATTTTACATTGTGACTGCTAACATACGCAAATGTAAGCAACAAATATTGACTTATTCATCCATCGAGTAAGAGATTCGGGTATGGGAAATAAATGCTGCAAATGACAATCGTTTCCCTTTAAAATTGTCCTTGTTGAAAGCAAAGAGGGTATTTGGCTGACAACCTTAAAAATGCTACTGTAGAAGAGATTAGATTAGAGGCTGAATTGTGCTGAATGGTTTTACAATGTTCAGCCCCTCATATATGCCTTTTTAGAACTATGGCTATATAATAACTCCATTGTAAAATGTGTCCACATCAGCCTACTTTCTCCATAGTTTTAACTTTTTGAAAAATATTTGTTCTGTCCAGTAACCCCCAAGTAATTTTCAAGGATCAGTTCTGTATTTTGTTTCTCAGATTGCTACGAATGATGATGATTATAACGTTTCAGAAGTGGCACACATACCAATTTCAATGGGATAAAAAGTCGCCTCACCAGTATCCGTGACAGAGGGTCTGATTAGAGGTCGGTGGATTCAGGCTATCTGCCAAAAAGCGGTGTTTGTCCAATCTGTACTATTTGGAGTGTATAGATGTCCATGCAATCCAAAAAGGTGTATTAGACATCTGCCGCTTTTTGGCAGATTTTCCACCTCTGCCAAACTCCGTTTTTCGGTTTTTTTATTATTTGAGTGCGCTAGCTTTCTTCAGAGTAAATGAACGAGAGAAGTCATTATAAATCCCTTCCTGTTTAAACCTAATTGGAAGATGCTTAGAAGTGCACTGCACTGACTGCCACAAGTCACATTTGTTTCATTAAGTAGAAAGATATCCATTGCCATAAAAATCTGCGCCCTTTTGGCAGTGCCCTTTGTTGGAACCATCTGAGCCTATAATGTTCTGCCTACATGGTTCTATGTGTAACATTATGTTGCCGAATCACTATGGGATTATTTAGCAATTTCAGTGACCTATTTTTAATTTTTTTTACAAAAATCTCAGATTGTTTTGGGAATTCCTTATAGTTTTCTTGTACTAGATTTCTTTTTCTGACGAGGGTTGTGACCCCATTTACTACGTATTCCCTATTCCATCTGTCATTTCTATAGATAGTCCTTATGTGGACATGCCACTCTCGTGAAATGCATTCACGGTGCTGTTCGCCAATTTAGTGACTATTTGTGTCAGTCGCCTGGTGCCTGTGGCATGTCGGCTTTTACAATCTACCTTTACGTCTCCATATGTAATTTAGCCCCTTCTAATTCGAGGCATTGTTTTATTTAGCTTTTCCATTTTGCTATACTACGGGCAATAGTAGCCTTCCAGCTCATGGCAATGTTAGTTTGCTAGGGTTACCGTTAAATCAACAAACCTATAAGCCTATTGCCTATTTTTCCTAATTCAGTCATAGCATTACACCCAAAAAGCACACCTCTGGTGTAATGATTTCAGCCCTCAGTTACTGTTCTTAATATGTCGCTCCAGTATGGGGTCGAGGAATTCCATGTCTGGTGGTAAAAGCCAGCCTCTGTATGATTACACCTCTGGCATACTGTGGTGGAATGCATTTGCATTTTTGCCAGTTTTCTAGGTGTAATATGTGCCCTGTGGAGGTAATTAACTTGAATTAATTCAGCCGTGCATTTTATAGTCACCTTAGAGGTGTTCCTCAACAGTGTGTCAAGGTCAGGTTCAGCGATATCGTGATTCAGGTGTTCTCACTTTTCTTTAATCTATGTTACAAGTTGCTTTGCTCTGTTCAGTAATCCATGATTCTCTGGTTTCCTCCCCGAACCCATTTGAGGATGCTTGTCATAACTTGATGTAGGAGAGGCTCATAAGTGCCTTCTTTCCCGAAATGTTGTATTATTACGATCAGCTTCCGGTAGGTCATAAATTGACCCATAAGCAGACAAGCTTTGTCTACGAGAACCTCAAATGGTCTAAGTGCCCCCATTCATACAACTCCCCACTGTTGGCTTATGCAGGTGTACTCCAGATTTCAAAAACTCGCTTTCATTCTGCAGAATTGAAACCTGCGAGTGCCCTAAGTAGTATGTCTGGTGAGTAAGCAACTCAACTAGTGCAGGTTTCTTTTGAAAGTAACTGTTCGGTGGCATGTGTAGCTGCAGATATACATGCTGTGCATAGTCCGCCGTCTGGTGTTGGGTCGGAGTGTTACAAGTTGTTTTTCTTCGAAGAAGTCTTTTCGAGTCACGAGACCGAGGGACTCCTCCTCCTTTGTTTCTATTGCGCATGGGCGTCGACTCCATCTTCGATTGTTTTTTTTCCGCCATCGGGTTCGGACGTGTTCCTTTTCGCTCCGGGTTTCGGGACGGAAAGATAGTCAAAACTTCGGAAAACTACGTTGGTATTGTTTCGTTCGGTATCGGGTTAGATAGAATCGACACCGAATCGTGAAGAGCTCCGGTAGCCCTTCGGGGTAACTTCGACCCCCCGTCGGGGCCTGGTCGGCCCGACCGCGTGTAACATCAACACCGATGGAACGGACCCCGTTCCGATTCTGTCCTAAATGCCACAGCAAATATCCATATACAGACCAACATTTGGTCTGTAACTTGTGCCTGTCGCCGGAGCACAAGGAAGAAACGTGTGAGGCCTGTCGTGCGTTCCGGTCCCGAAAGACGCTCCGTGACCGAAGAGCCAGAAGGTTGCAAATGGCATCCACGCCGACAGGACAACGAGGGTTCGAGGAACAAGGAGAAGAAGAGGAAGCCTTCTCCATCCATGAATCGGACTCGGAGGAGTTCGACGTCGAAGAAACCGTGAGTAAGACGTCGAAACAAGCACCACACGGGAAAACAGACAAGGCCCAGGGGACGCCACTGCCAACAGGCCATGGCTCAACCCATAAAATAGGTGACCGTCCATCGGCACCGAAAAAGGGCGAACTGGTGCCGAGGTCGTCCGACTCGTGTCGAGACACAGGCACACAGCAATCTCGGGACCGAGAATGTGCTGCCGAAAAGGGTCGACGCCGAGACAGCGGAACCGAAGCTGCTCGACGCAGAGACAGCGGCACCGAGGATGATAGACGCCGAGAAAGCTCGACTACAAAAAAGAGAAAATTCTCCTCGGAGCCGAAAACAAGCAAAGACACAGTTTCGGTGCCAAAACGCCCAGCAACCGAACCGACTGCCAGCTCGTATTCAGAGGAACAATCACTGTCCTCTCAAATGCGTAAACACAGATTTGAAGAAGAGTTACAATCCACTGACGTAGACCACACCCATAAGCGGATCTTCATACAGAGTGGGACAGGGAAGATCAGCACTCTTCCCCCAATCAGGAGGAAAAGGAGACTCGAGTTCCAAACACAAGAACAAACACCACAAGCAAAAGTGGTGAAGAAAGTAACTCCACCACCCTCTCCTCCACCTGTAACTCATACATCACCGGCACAAACTCCGTCACATTCACCAGCTCATACCACCATGAGCCAAGATGACCAGGACGCTTGGGACCTATATGACGCCCCAGTATCAGACAATAGTCCTGAGTCGTACCCTACCAAGCCCTCACCACCTGAGGACAGCACAGCATATGCACAGGTGGTAGCTAGGGCAGCAGAGTTCCATAACGTGTCGTTACACTCAGAACCTGTCGAGGATGACTTCCTTTTCAACACCCTCTCCTCCACCCATAGCACCTATCAAAGCCTGCCTATGCTCCCGGGAATGCTAAAGCACGCAAAACAGATCTTTAAAGAACCTGTCAAAAGCAGAGCGATAACTCCACGGGTGGAGAAAAAATATAAAGCACCGCCCACGGACCCTGCTTTTATCACATCACAACTGCCACCAGATTCAGTTGTAGTAGGGGCAGCTCGCAAGAGAGCCAACTCGCACACATCAGGCGACGCCCCACCTCCGGACAAAGAGAGCCGCAAGTTCGACGCAGCTGGAAAAAGGGTTGCTGTACAAGCTGCAAACCAGTGGCGCATCGCGAACTCTCAGGCGCTCCTAGCGCGATATGACAGAGCCCATTGGGATGCATCTACCCAAAGAATTACAGAAACGGGAAAAACAAGTAGTTGAGGAGGGACAAAATATCTCTAATAACCAAATACGCTCCTCTATGGATGCAGCGGATACAGCTGCAAGAACAATTAATACCGCGGTAACCATAAGAAGGCACGCATGGTTGCGCACATCTGGGTTTCAACCCGAGATACAACAGGCAGTGCTCAATATGCCGTTCAACGAACAACAATTGTTTGGACCCGATGTGGACACGGCAATTGAGAAATTGAAAAAGGACACTGACACAGCCAAGGCCATGGGTGCACTCTATTCCCCGCAGGGCAGAGGCACTTTTGGCACATTTCGCAGAACACCCTTCAGAGGGGGGTTTCGGGGTCAAGCCACACAAGCCAGCACCTCACAATCAACACCGTCTACCTACCAGGGACAGTACCAAAGGGGAGGCTTTCGGGGCCAGTACAGAGGGGGACAATTCCCTAGAAACCGGGGAAAATTTCAAGGTCCAAAAACCCCTACAACCAAACAGTGACTCACAAGTCACTCAACCCCTTCACACAACACCAGTGGGGGGAAGACTAAGCCAATTTTACAAAGCTTGGGAGGAGATAACAACAGACACTTGGGTCTTAGCAATTATCCAACATGGTTATTGCATAGAATTTCTCCAAATCCCTCCAAATGTCCCACCAAAAACACAAAACATGTCAAAACAGCATTTAGACCTTCTGGAATTAGAAGTTCAGGCATTACTGCAAAAGGACGCAATAGAATTTGTACCACGTACACAAAGGAACACAGGAGTTTACTCACTGTACTTTCTAATACCAAAAAAAGACAAAACACTGAGACCAATCTTAGATCTCAGAACACTAAACATCTACATCAAATCGGAACACTTTCACATGGTCACGCTACAAGACGTATTACCACTGCTAAAACAACAAGACTATATGACAACCTTAGATCTCAAGGACGCGTATTTCCACATACCGATACATCCCTCGCACAGGAAATACCTAAGGTTCGTATTCAAGGGAATACATTACCAATTCAAAGTGTTGCCGTTCGGTATAACGACCGCACCAAGAGTATTTACAAAATGCCTAGCAGTGGTAGCTGCACATATCAGAAGGCAGCAAATACACGTGTTCCCCTACCTAGACGATTGGCTAATCAAGACCAACTCCCTAACAAAGTGTTCACACCACACAGAGTATGTCATACAAACCCTCTACAAACTCGGTTTCTCCATCAACTATGCAAAATCACACATTCTGCCGTGCAAAACACAGCAATACTTAGGAGCGACAATCAACACAACAAAGGGGATAGCCACTCCAAGTCCACAAAGGGTTCAAAATTTTTACAAGGTTATACAAGCCATGTATCCGACACAAAAGATACATGCAAAGATGGTATTAAAACTCCTAGGCATGATGTCTTCATGCATAGCCATTGTCCCAAACGCAAGACTGCACATGAGGCCCTTACAACAGTGCCTAGCATCGCAATGGTCACAGGCACAGGGTCACCTTCTAGATCTGGTGTTGATAGACCGCCAAACATACATCTCCTTTCTGTGGTGGAACAGTATAAATTTAAACAAAGGGCGGCCTTTCCAAGACCCAGTGCCACAATACGTGATAACAACAGATGCTTCCATGACAGGGTGGGGAGCACACCTCAATCAACACAGCATCCAAGGACAATGGGACGTACATCAAACGAAGCTGCATATAAATCACCTCGAATTGTTAGCAGTATTCCTAGCGTTGAAAGCATTTCAACCCATCATAACCCACAAATACATTCTTGTCAAAACAGACAACATGACAACAATGTATTATCTAAACAAACAGGGGGGAACACACTCAACACAGCTGTGCCTCCTGGCACAAAAGATATGGCAATGGGCGATTCACAACCACATTCGCCTAATAGCACAGTTTATTCCAGGGATCCAGAATCAACTAGCAGACAACCTCTCTCGAGATCACCAACAAGTCCACGAATGGGAGATTCACCCCCAAATTCTAAACACTTACTTCCACATTTGGGGAACACCTCAAATAGACCTATTTGCAACAAAGGAGAACGCAAAATGCCAAAACTTCGCATCCAGGTACCCACACAGGCAGTCTCAAGGCAATGCTCTATGGATGAATTGGTCAGGGATATTTGCATACGCTTTTCCCCCTCTCCCTCTCCTTCCATATCTAGTAAACAAATTGAGTCAAAACAAACTCAAACTCATACTAATAGCACCAACATGGGCAAGACAACCCTGGTACACAACACTACTAGACCTGTCAGTAGTACCCCATGTCAAGCTACCCAACAGGCCAGATCTGCTAACACAACACAAACAACAGATCAGGCATCCAAACCCAGCATCGCTGAATCTAGCAATCTGGCTCCTGAAATCCTAGAATTCGGACATTTAAACCTCACCCAAGAATGTATGGAGGTCATAAAACAGGCTAGAAGGCCATCCACTAGACACTGCTATGCAAGTAAATGGAAAAGATTTGTTTGCTACTGCCATAGTAATCAAGTTCAACCATTACATGCATCTCCAAAGGATGTAGTAGGATACTTACTACATTTGCAGAAATCAAATCTGGCCTTCTCTTCCATAAAGATACACCTCGCAGCAATTTCTGCATACCTGCAGATTACCCATTCAACTTCACTATTTAGGATACCTGTCATTAAAGCGTTTATGGAAGGCCTAAAAAGAATTATACCACCAAGAACACCACCTGTTCCTTCATGGAACCTCAACATCGTCTTAACAAGACTCATGGGTCCACCTTTCGAACCCATGCATTCTTGCGAAATGCAATTCTTAACGTGGAAGGTTGCATTTCTCATTGCCATTACATCTCTAAGAAGAGTAAGCGAAATTCAAGCGTTTACTATACAGGAACCTTTTATTCAAATACACAAAAATAAGGTAGTTCTAAGAACCAATCCTAAATTTTTACCAAAAGTTATTTCACCGTTCCACTTAAATCAAACAGTAGAACTACCAGTGTTCTTTCCACAGCCAGACTCAGTAGCTGAAAGGACACTACATACATTAGACATCAGAAGAGCACTAATGTACTACAATGACAGAACAAAACTAATTAGGAAAACAAAACAACTGTTTATTGCATTTCAAAAACCTCATACAGGAAAGCCAATATCAAAACAGGGTATAGCCAGATGGATAGTTAAGTGTATCCAAACCTGCTACCTTAAAGCAAAGAGAGAGCTGCCCATTACACCAAAGGCACACTCAACCAGAAAGAAAGGCGCTACCATGGCCTTCCTAGGAAATATTCCAATGAACAAAATATGTAAGGCAGCCACATGGTCTACGCCTCACACATTTACTAAGCACTACTGTGTAGACGTGCTATCCGCACAACAAGCCACAGTAGGTCAAGCCGTACTAAGAACTTTATTTCAAACTACTTCCACTCCTACAGGCTGAGCCACCGCTTTTGGGGAGATAACTGCTTACTAGTCTATGCACAGCATGTGTATCTGCAGCTTCACATGCCACCGAACTGAAAATGTCACTTACCCAGTGTACATCTGTTCGTGGCATTAGTCGCTGCAGATTCACATGCGCCCACCCGCCTCCCCGGGAGCCTGTAGCCGTTTGGAAGTAATCTTCAACATTTGTACATTTGTAAATATATTACTTAAACTTTATTTTGTACATACTTATTCATTCCATTGCATGGGCACTATTACTAACATACACAACTCCTACCTCACCCTCTGCGGGGAAAACAATCGAAGATGGAGTCGACGCCCATGCGCAATGGAAACAAAGGAGGAGGAGTCCCTCGGTCTCGTGACTCGAAAAGACTTCTTCGAAGAAAAACAACTTGTAACACTCCGACCCAACACCAGACGGCGGACTATGCACAGCATGTGAATCTGCAGCGACTAATGCCACGAACAGATGTACACTGGGTAAGTGACATTTTCATTCCTAACAGTGTATATTCACTTTAATGAATCTCCAAAGTTTTACCTAAGGACCTCATTCGTCAAGCATTTGTGATTATCTTTAAGCTTTGCAGGGAAGAGCTGCTCATAGTTACATGTTCATTTCTCTCAATCTTTTCTTGACACTGACTAACGCGTCACTGTTGTACTGCAGCCATGAAATGTGGAAACGTTACCTTGTTATTTTCCAGTGTATAGTTGCTTGATTTCTTGGCTCTTTGCAGAATTGTACCCCTTTCTCGAACATTTAAAATGCAGGCTACCGCTGGTCCTGGAGGTGCCCTCCAGAGGAGGGAGTGTTGCTGAGTCTTTGCAAGCTCTCTCCACTGCATATTGTTTGGGCTGTTCTCGAGTTACTGCTGTCTATGCTGACCATGACTCTATGAAGGTCGTCATTTCTGAGTTGGGGATGGTTTTGGATGACCTATTATTCATACACGGTACGTCTGGATCCCCTGCCATATCTTCATCCCATATTCCAGGAATCTGAACATATAAGTCCGTTTGTTTATCATTGTTTGCATTTTGTCGTTTTGCGGTTGTAGCAGTAAGATGGAAGTTTCAGTGTTCTTGATCCTTTCAGCTGTTTACATTGATCATCTCTGAGTAAATTCACATCAATGATTACAGATTCCATTTTGCTTTCGAGGGCTGCCCTAGTAGCCTCAATTGCCTCTAGTATTTGGAGAAACCACAAACACTTCTTGTGATTGTGGTGTCTCTAAATCAGATATAGTTGCTTGTTCTAGTGAGGCTTTACCTGCACCTGGATATTTGGTCACCTTCATTTTCCCCATGTCTCTGGTGCTACTGAATGGGCAATTCTCAGCTTCTCTCCAGCATCAGGATAGTCCTCACACTTCAGCAACCGGTGACTACTGATTCCTTCTAGTCTGGAAACCCATTTAACACTTATCCTGCTTCTGCTTCTGAGCCAGAAGAGTCATGTATGGTTTGAACATGTCTCTTCTGCCAAAGGTGTCCCGTGTCCCTTTATGCCTCCTGGCACTGGTATCAGCAGCTGTGCCTTGCATTCCATCAATAATATCCTACATCCGGCTGTGATGCATGAACTTGGTAGATGCCTCCCCTTTTGTCCAACACAAATGTGTTGCATATATTATTATTATTTTTTTAATAGTTCATTACTTCAAGAGCACTTCTTGCCTATATAGTCATTCTCTTGGCATTCCCATGTTTTATCTTACCTTCCAATATTACGTATGTAACTGGCCTGCAACTATATATTTTGGTGTTGATGTGTTTTTCTCTCACGTCCGCTTATCAGAATATTGCTGTTAGTGTCTTTTCATTCAGCTAGTTTGGTGAAGTACTGGTGCTCCGAGATCAGCCATCCATATAAATACATTAATGAATAATGCAACAAATTAATTAATAACTAGGTCAAAACTTTTGCTTCATCCAAATGAAATTAATGGGAGATCGAAAAATCTGGGGAAATCCCTCTTCTTTTCTGCTAGAACCGAACTTAACTTGCTAAATGTCAATCTATGTCCTCAGTCTTCCACTACCTACATTTAAAGCAGGTCGAGGGAGTGGACCCCTACCTTATATGGGTTACAAGCTCTGAATGTAGATTTCTTTTGACCTACTTTAGATTAGGCTCCTACACTTTCTGGCAGCCCATCCTAAGCAGAGCCTGTGGTTTGCCTCCCTACTTCTTTGTCCCTGCGATTGCATTTCCAAGTAAACTTTGGCGCACTTTGTTTTTTTGTGGCTTTTATTTTAGGCCGAAGGCGCATTTTTTAGTCTCCTGCTGCACACCTTTGGTTCTAGCTCTTTTACCATCTGTCTGCAACGTCTTCAGTTCTTTGAATCAGAATTATGCTGCACTTCTGTCTTAGGTTATGTTCCTCAAGCTGTTAAAATTAGAAGCGCTGTGATTTATATTAGCGCCTGACGTTTAGGTCATATTTCTTTTTTTATAAACAATTTCATGATGGTAGGCACCAAACGCCTGAGGTAATGCTTCTCAATAATGCTGTATTTTTTCGGAATCTACAGGAAGTGACAATGGAGTTGCTGGATTGTATTGTGATTTTATTTATGAATTGTTTTATCATGTTTCATCTTTAGTAGTATACATGGTTAATGTATTTGTCATTTATCTTTTTTTGGCATTGTGCCGAATAAAAGCTCTTTGACTGACTGACTAAAAAAATAGCAATTAATTAATATCATATAATATATATATATAAAGTAATATTCTATATTCTGTTAAACCTCATCACAACGTGTACAAAAGGTTATTCTGTTAAAGTTCATCAAAACGTGTACAGAAGTTTTAAAACACTTGTTTAAAAAGTGTTTATTTAGCTCATTGAAAATTAGTGCATGATCTCCACAGCCTAAATCATCATGCCGTGCCATTTAAATATGAATGCAAGCCTGGGAACAGATTTCTGAGTGTACATGTATGCACTAACAAGCTAACCTGTCCGTTGAGCACTCTTGCTACCAGAGACCTCTAAAACTGTTACCCACATTCTGCCTGTCAAGAGTGACTGTGTTCTATTTCTCTGAAATCCATAATCTACACCAGTCGCTCTGCATAAGAAAGTTATTTTCCAGTAGCAATGGCAGGGTAGCGCTTGGTACTCTTTTTACTCCATGAGCATTGGCCTGCATTTGCAGTTGGGTTGCTGGAGCTGCTGGGGGATGATCTAAAGAAAATGTCTCATGAGGTCGGGCTTCTCTGCGTAGAGTAACACAGACGAAGCAGACACAATACTGTTACTCAGACTACCTGACATCCGAAAGACCAGCTGTTGTCTACTAGGCAGAACCAAACATCGGTAACAAAGCCAGTGCCTAAAAAAGGCTGCTCCACTGCCCAGGTTTATGCATGCTGGTCTGAAGGACTGAAATAATATGTCAGATACTCTGATGTATAACTGAAGTGGGCTTACCTAAAGTCCATTTTCACTAAGTAAAGTTATTTTTTTTTTTAGAACACATGAGGCTTGTCAGGCAGCTAAAACAGTTTTTTGGACTGAAAACACACAAAAAATAGGTTGAGCACAGGGAGCAGGAGTGCAGAGGGTCCTGGGCTCACACGCAAAATAAATATGGCACCGGTACATCACAATCTTCCCTGAAAGACATGGAAGACATGCGGTATTGCAGGACCAGTGCAAGTTTCCTTCAAACACATGTAACAAGAGTGGCACTGGGGGGCCTGTACAAGCTTCCTTCAAAGACCGGAACAAGTGTGCATTTGGCAGAAGTGTAAGTTTCTTTCGAACACAGAACAGGTGAATGTTGGTCATCAGATGTGCAAGGTAAGATACCCTCACATACGAATCCGGTATCACACTAGCCGCAGCATTTAAACGTATTTCAGGCACAAAATACCTAGAGTGAAGCATAGATGTGGGTGAGCCACTGAAGGCTTGAGCCAGCTGCTAGGCTTTGGTTCAGTTTGAGGTCTTCTTGAGCCCTCGACCCCAAAATGACGTGAGCTTTTTTCTGGCTGCTGTCTACTACCCACACTCTAACGTCATGCACTAAGAATGAAAGACAAAACATTAAACTTTGATCTCAAACCTGAGCGAGATAGGGATACCACTCCAGTAGCTGAATTACTTAATGTGAGACCAGAAAACCTGGGATCATTCCCAGCTTGGCCACAGAACCAAATTGTGTGATCCTGGCAGTTATTTTATTTTATCGTGCCTCCTGCTTTTCCATTTTTGCAAATGAGAAAACCTTGAACTATGTGAGGATACGTGCTGTACAAAAATCTCTCTTGTGTTTGACCTAACGGACTATAATGTTGGTCCATCTAAACTAAGACTATATCCCACATGTAGAGTGCAATGGTCAACTGACATGCCTCTTAGTTCACTAATAATATAGTCTTCGGAGGGGAGGTGGGGCGTGAATATTTCTAAGTTCATGTTTTAAAACTTTCACTTTTAATGAATGCCTGTCAATACAGTGATATAGTCAGATGTACTAAGGTGAAACACTTGTCAAAGAAATCAACGTTTTCAAATTTTGAAGATAATTTATCATATTTTTACGTAATAATTGTTGCACAATTTCCATGATAAAGGTTCCCATGGCTCAGCTCATGCCTAGGCTCTTAGAACCAAGGCAGACCCTTAACTCACCTTTCTCTTTTAATTTGTTGGCTCGACCATCTATTCTGCAGTACTGGGTATAATAGTTGCTCAAATTCCCCCTTTCTCAGTATCTAGCTCTTGAGAGCAACATCTTTTTTTCTGAGATTCTGGCCAGTTTCCACGCGTCTCAGAAGGATAACTATTCATACTTCTGGCTAATAATTGTGCATTAGCAACACCAAGAAGTTGTTTAAAGTTACTTGTGCCTTTTTTAGCATAAGATGAAAGAACCAGCACTCAAATCATTTATTTTCCCTATCTGTCCTAAGTAATTATGCTCTTTTACTAATTGCCATTGTCTGCCATCCACCCTTCAGGCTGAATGCAGTGATTAACCTGACTATCATGTCTTCAGAAGCCTCCCAGCAGCATGGGCACAACTTCTTCTATGATTTCTGCTGGCATCAGGCAGCCAGGGTCGGATGGTGCACTCTGTATTTACAAAAGTGAGCAAGAGCATTGCTCTGCCATTCAGTGCACTTGCAATGAGGTCTTCAGTATTTTCTGCTGCTCGGGGTCTGGCTTTTGCAGCTGAGCAGAGCAGAGAGCATATATATATATATATATATATATGCGTGTGTGTATGGTGATGGGATGACCTATTACACACGGGAGACGTACAATATATTTAGAGAGCAAACAAATATTGAAATATCTTGTGATCAAAACTGTTATTTGGATGCATACCAAAATGACCTATAGGATAGTTAAATGGAATTGTAAAATGGAGGCAAAGCCACTTTAAGATTTGAGTATATAAAATAATTCAATAAGCACTTTGCAGGAAAGGATGTTTAACATTCATCCAGGAATTTGTGTATGCATATGGCATTTCTGTAGCACAAACCTAGTCATAAGGCAGTAGACATTGCACTGGCCCAACGACAAGCCATAAAAGTCAATGAGTAAATGGAGAGGTAGGAGGTTTGTGGTCAGTTAATGTATTGTCATATAGTGTTCTTAAGTGAGGTGAGTTTTAACTCTTCCCTAAGTGGGTGCAGCATTTGGGTGGTCCTGATGAATCCAGAGATGTTGTTCCAGATCATGATTGCATAGATGGAAAAGGCAGGTTGCCTTGTTTTCCATTTTTACACTTCTTAGTCTCTGTCTGATGGTGCCCTGGCTTCAGGTGTGACGGGAACCACCAAAGATGGGGAGCTTGTCGGCAAGGTAAGCGGGGTCCTGGTCATGATCGTTGTGTCCCACAGTGCAAAACAGAGATAAAGTACCTCTAACTTGTGTATGTGTAACTTTTAGTAGTCAAGTGAAGAACAAGCGTTGACATGAAACTCATTTCACAATATAAATATAAAGCAGGATCTCCTGAGTGAAATCGGTCACCAGCAGAGCATTTTCGCTGAGACAGTGCACATTCTGTCAAGCATTACTCTATAGTAGTCACACTAAATAAACAGCAACCAGTACATCATTGTATTCTTCAGTTAAATGGACTAAACATTTGTTTTCATATATGCATAAAAATATGAAAAGAACCAAACTAGTGAAAAGTGCAATAGTGGCAAACACATCCCAAGCGAAGCAAACCAAAAGAAAGTCGGGGAAGAGTGACTGATACTGTGAGAATAATCGGTATTTGGTATCAATTCCAAAGACAGACACAATTATTTGATACAAATAACATGGGGTAAGGTCCCACCGTACAATGAACATTATAAAGGTCTGTCTTATTCGGTGTCGACCCTTCCTAGGATATGAGGGTCCCATCAGGACACAGAGTAACCTGAGGGATGTCTACAGTAAACAAGGGCAGAATCGAGTTGACACCTTTTCTTAAGAGGAGTTATTTAAAACAGAGAGATATCAAGTAACATTTAGGACTCACATTAGAAACTCACATCCCACAAACTACCTCCGATGTGTACTGGTCTTGAAATAAGGAATGCAGCCACATTATCTTAATTAAACTGGAAGACTATAAAGACTATAGCTGGCACATTTGCTTTGTCATAGCCATGTTACTGGCATGTGTTTTTTTTCCTTTTTAAATGTTTTGGAAATTATGATGTATAGAATAAATGGTTTCCGCAAAAGAGTTTTCAGTAATACCAGTGATAATTCATGTAATCACTTTGATAACAATATATGCAAGTTTGGGTATGGTGCAGCAAGGACAAATTCTGTTTTGGTTGGATTGAGATTGACGTAGGCTATTGCCATTCAGGCTTGAATGCTGGCAAGGCAGTCTCCTTGAGTGTTCTGTCTTCAGGGGCAGTTTCTCCTCTGGGGCGTAAGGGCTTTGCCCCACCCCCAGTGAGGCACTACCCAGTGCGTAATTAAAATTTTAAAAATCCCCTGACTGCTGATATCCAAGGAATGGGCTGCCGGGGGCAGTGTAAAGGCAGAAGCCTTGACCAATCCTACTGATTGACAATGCCAGCTTCCGAAGTGCTGTGCACGTGTCAGGTTGGACAGGTCTCAGGCTGTGGCCAACTCGACATGCGCACATAAGGCCTCCAACCCATGTTCTGTTAGGGACCCGGGGGAACACATCACAGCCCTCCTGGTCTTCTTTTGAGCGCTGAGTTCACATGCCCCCAATCAATCCTTGCTTTGCTTTCATGCAGTTTCATGTATAAAATGCATGAGAGCAAAACTTAGATTGGTGCTGGGTAGGCTAGTTTGCCCCAGCGGGCCACGCTTCCAAGGCGGTACTGGGGGGGGCCATTAAAGGACATAACCAATCACAGTTGTTTTATTTTAAATCCACACAGTGATTCGTCATTTTTTGTAAATGTGATGCTCAGTGACAATGCTTTTTGCCTTTTCCCCTAATGCACAGCTCCAATTACAGAATTGTGCATGAGGAGAGTTGAGAAAAGCAGTCGCCTGCTTCTAGTTGGCCGCTCTTACCACGTGCAAACATGCCTGGAGTGCGTCACGTGCAAACATGCCTGGAGTGAGTTTGTGTCCGTCCAGGCCTGTTTTGAGGACTCTGCGCTATGTGCAGCTGCATCATATTGAAACCCGCCTCTGTCACATGCTTCACAGTGAATTGTGAATAAAATGCATTCCCTCCCTGCGAGTCTGAAAAATTGGTATTGGTTTGTCAAAGGTATATGATGGTTACTGCGAAATCCAGAACTGTGAGTCAGGGTACAAAAGTAATGTTAATAACTCCCAGATAAGTATGTTGCCTAACTTTATAGCGCGAAAAGCGCGTTCAGCTCTTTCTAGTTGCTTGGTTTCTTTGCCTGCTCCAAAGTGACAGGTTAAGCTACTGAAATCTCCATGCACTGTCTGTGAAACAATAGGCTGGTTCTAATGGCTCGGTAAATATGTGTATTGTAGTGCCCCGAGTCACCGACACTAAAACTAGGGTTTGAGGTACTCTCCTCGTTGGAGCAAACCTGTAAAGGGAGTAGCTATATTTTACAGTACAAGGTGCGTAAATACAACATCCTATAATTCTCTGCAAATGAGGTAATCCCCACGTGCCTTAAAAAAGGAAAAAAGGATTCCAACCTTTCCGTAATGCATCTGGTGATCATATAAAGTGTTCCACAAGCAGCTCTACTGTTTGTCATCTCAGCCGGCATAACTCAACGCTCTGCTTACATGAATAGAAAGACAATTGTATTGTATTGTATTGTAATAGTATTTATATACATCTCCAATATATTTCTCTTGGACATGGGAGAAAGGGGGGTACATCAATGATCATATATTCTGCGATAAACCAACATGGGCTCTGATGTATTGAAAAGTCTGCCACTGTCCCCCGCCTACACTTCGAATTACCTCAAACACAAGAACATTCCAATACTACTAAGTTTCAAGTCTCAAAATGTAGGCCAGGAAACTGTGTACAAACATCACGGTGAAGCAAAGTTTAATTTCCAGGCATGACATATTGTACAAAGATATGCAAAAATCAAGAGGCCTTGGGTAGTTGTGGCAGAAAAGGTCGGACTCCATATCGGTCAGCCTTAGAGTCACAAAGCAGCTTCCCATGCAGGGACATACATTAATCCGTCTGTGGTTAAATGCAATGAAAACGCAAGACATGCTGAGATGCATTGACAGAGGGGCACTGATAAAGTGGCTGACCTGGAAATGGCGAGCTAAACTGCAGTGGAGGTTTGTGCTGTAGATGGATGGATGGTGTCATTGTGTTTAGGGGGAAACTGGGTTATTTTGAAGAGAGGAATTAGCGATGTTTTATGTGAGCGAAATAGGGTTGTATTGGAGTCACAGTCTGTGCCGAAATGTAATGCTTTGCTGAAGAGGACATAATGCCAAACGTACTAAGAGATGCCAGTCTTGTTGCTGAATTTCACAGTGCGATCAATCCAGGGTCCCTGCTTCACCAAATTGTTTAAACATTATTTCACCAACATCTTTTTTGTTTAGCACAAACGAGAGATGTTTCATATGCTTGAGTTAAGGATGTGCTATGTACACAAAACCTGTCTTGTGTTTGATTTTTTAGCCTGTACAGTTGCTCCTCCTATAATAAAAATCTAAGCCACGTATACTATATACATGACAGCTGACTCCTGTTTAACTAATAATGTTGTCATCAGGGCAGAGGCAGGACTGTTTCAAATAATCTGATGTGCTAAGGTGAAATCTGTGTTAATGAAATAAAGTTCAGTGTATTTTGAAGTCAATTTATCATACTTCAGTAGATGTTGGGCATATTTAATGCACTAAAATATGGGATGATATTTAATGTTTTTAAATATTTCAAGATTACGCGTTCAGAATTGCTTTGTTAACCTTCTGGCTTTCCCACAAAGTTCGTTGTTAAAATTTACTTTAAATTGTGCCATTTGCAAATCTTTTTTTTTAAATTGCTCTGGGGGAACACCCAACCCAGCTTTTGATAGGATCCCTAACTTGTTGTGTTGAAGCCATGCCCAGCTTTTCCGCCACATCACTTCGAAATCTCACCAGTCGCCACTGTCTGTCTTTTGTTTCACTAGGATGGGCAATGACACCGCATGTTGTGCTCTCTACATGAGCTAACCTCAAGCCTGCGCTGTGTGACTGCAGCAGCTTGAAGGATGGAGGGTGTGTGCCTCTTTTTTAGCATCTCCTCCTGTCCACCAGGGCCTGCGGTACTGGACAACCTTTCCAACCTCGCCTGCGGTGGATGAGCCAGTGTTGTGTTTTTTATCATATTGGCTGGCCCGCCATTCAAGACATGCAGTTCTTTTGGTCTTGGTCACCTCCTGAGAAGTGGCAACAGTAGTTGAACCATGTAACAGTAGTTGAACCATGTAACTGATGTGTCTTTCTCTGAGTGATTCCCCCTGTATTAAAAGAAATGCCGGTGGGGTGGCAGCAGTCAAGACTGCGCTCAGCGTAGTAGAGGAAGCCATTTCTACACTCTACCAAGTACATAAGCATGAGGGGGGACTTGTATGAAGTTGTGAAGCAGATACCCAGGAAGTTATATCAGGAAGGTTGGAAAACCTGGCTAAAATCACATGGAACCTGAAGGAAAGTCATCCTCTGGTCTCTCTGCGACTAGGGGCAGCCCACGTTATGTGTTAGAAACTAACACCAAAGGAAAATAAAACTGAAAAAAAACTTTACATCTCATAAAAATGTGTTAGAAATCATCTACACACAGTCCCAAACTACTAAACTAATGCTAACATGTGCCTTGATTCCCAGACTATGAATCATCCCAACCATGAAAGAGATTATCCTTGCTCCCGTCTGGAGAGAAGACATGGAACAACAGCTTAGAAGGCTGGAGGATATTAAATTTGATCATAGCCTTTAGGTGGACTTTTCACTAGAATAAGGACTCGTATTAAAAGATTAGCTGAGAATAATTCAACGAGAAAGATGCTTATAAGAAAGACATCTTAGCAACTAGTATTCTCCTATGATTGTGATTTTTGCATGTGTGCAGTTTTCTAATTACATTTACTAAACTCTGTCCAAGAGCCAGCCTACTGTAGCATAAATACGTTCTGTTGAAGGTGGGTATCATTATTTATCATAGTAGACACCTTATTGTCATCTGCATGACATTTGTTATCCCTCATAAAACAGAAGGAACTTGAGTGCTCCAATGACTTCAGAACAGTTTAGAGAATAAACATGTGTATGGTAGAAAGACAATAATATGTTCTTTTGAATCCCAAAAACGCAGGGGCTTTTTACAGATCTGTTAAGACTACATTAGTGTTGCTAGGATGACCAAGCTGGGACGAAGCTCCTGGGCTGTTAGAGTACTGGTTCATGAATGTATGCAGTGTATCCACCAGTGAATTACTGGGGCATGCTGAACTCTCTCTCTATATTTTATTCTTGTTAACCTGAAATATAGCTGGGTAGCGTCTAAATGAGGAGACACGCATTGGTGTTTATTTTGAATCTTGACATGATTCTACTCCAAGAAAGCTGGGTGGACCAGGATATAATTTTTAGGGTTACTCCATATTTTCAAACAAGCAATCACTGTTACAAGCAATGACTAAGCCTGCAACTATTGTTGATGAATTTGAAGAATTTGTCAGCCTTATCACCTGGCTAGCATCTACTCCAAATGTACCTATTATTAGTTTTAATAAACATTGTGAGTCTCCTCAGGAAGAACAGTAACAGCGAAGCTGTGCTGCCAAGCAAAGAAAGCAAACTATTGGGTTAATCCTCCTTCGACGCAGGTAGCAGAGATGATTATACTAGTAGTAGAGGCGTAAACGTTAGTAAAAAACATTGCTTAAAGATAAATGCTTACAATTAACCTTAAAAAAAAATGGGATTTACTTTTGAACGCAGATGACAACAAACACTGGCAATGCCAATAGGTCTGACCTATGAATGAAAGTGCCCTCTGACTCTAAGTCATCCTACATGCACTCTGTCTCTCATCTTTGCACTCATGCATTGGTGCATCAATCCACTGACTCATCCTGCCATTCACCCTCTGACACAAATAACAATAAAACGCATGCAAACTCAACAACGTATGCAAGATAAATTAAAATAATACAAGTAGAAAAGAAAACTTACTGCATTCTAAACACTGCAGGTGTATGCTTGAAATAAAACTGAATGGAGCTGCGGTTGTCCGTCTTGCAAATGTATTATAAATAGTCTTGATGTTTTAAAGTTCAAGCATAGCCGCCAAATTCAGAACCGACATGTTAGCTATCTTGGGATGGTAAAACAATGATATACTATGGACAACAGACTTCTATATTGGTCTCCTTATTTAGAGGAAGTGGTCATGTGAGATGCAGCACACAGCAGGTGAAATGAGCAGAAAGCAAGGAGACCATTAGCATGGCTTGAAGAATTGGAGTAATCTTATAAGAAACTAACATTAAAACAAAAAGAGGAGACACAAAGAAATGAAAGGAGAACAAAAAAAAAGAGAAAATGTTAAATGAATGGACTGGACAATGAACTATGCCCTGACACTGAAGCACACTCATCTTCTGGTGGATCTACACACGTAATCCAAAAATGTACACATTCACAGGGCAAGAGAGTCAATGACTGATGCAGAGCAGACCATTACCACATGCAGTTTATGGTCATGGGTGGAAAAGAGTGTAAAAGACACTCAGAAAGATTAACAACAGAACAGTGCTGACCCAAAGGCCCCCTATGTATCTATATGGATATATATGTATATATGAATGTATGTATTATGCATTGATTTTTTCCTGCCAGACATCTAATACGAGGTGCTTGCAAAAATAATTACAGTACAAATCTTCCCCCCTTAAGGTTTGTCAGAGGCAGGAACAAAACCAAAATCCTTCCTTACAAAGGAAATCTGTAACATTTCAGGTAGCGAAATAACTATCTGTAGGCTTTAACACAGCGGAAAATAGCCACCCTTAAATGGCTATTGAGTTTAACACATGCATTTTACAATCACTAGGTAAGGCATGCTGCATTTATCAAAACTATTTATAATTAAACAGATCAGACCTATGGCATCGGAAATATGTATTTCTATTGAACCAGTCGAATGTCTTGCTGTTATCATTGGCTTGTCACCATACCCAACAGAGGACTTCAGTACTGAGTCTAAGTTTTCCCACAAGGCAACCATAAGACATAGCCATAAAATTACATAGTATACAACGTTACAGTTGGTGAGGCAGAATACTATCTCTCCTAAGAGTAGGGCCTTACAGATTCTGCCTGCAAATGGTGTACACCCATGATTTGTCATAAGGGGTAAGCAGCACCAAAACCTTTGCCTACCATGGAAATCGGTGAAATTCCATGTAAAAAAAACCTCTTTGTAGGCTTTAATTTAGAGTAATAAGAATATGCCCTTGAATAACAGTTACATTGAACATATGCACTTCACAAAGTCAGGGCTACTGCCTTAATCTCAACTTTTCATTATAAGCAAATAGGTCTATAACGTTTAGCTTTGGTTTGTCACCATAATCAACTTGAGTCTGCTGTACTGAGTGTAAGCTTTACACTGGGCAACTATCTGGCATACAGTCGTAAAAGCAAACCACTATCCTCCCAAGAGAACCTAACAAAGATTGTTTTAGTGCACATCTTCTATCCCACGGTTTTGTTTGCATGGATAAACCACACAAAAACCATCACCTACTGTGGTAAAATGTGAAATTTACATCTAACAAAATAACTGTGTACAGGTCATCCTCACAATCTATCCTTAAAGGCGTATTTTCTTTACCTGTTGCTTTTCACAAGAGGTAGGGCAGACCTACTGCCTTTGTCAAATTTATTTAGAATAAACAGGTCAAGCAGATGAAGCCTTTACCACTGGCTTTACACCATTCCCAACACCTACTAATTCAAGAGATCATAAACTGGCAACCATCATGAATAGATGGCCAGTGCCAACCCCTTGGCTACTATTGTATTCTGTGAGACCACATGTAACAAAATACATGTCTGTAGCTTGTAACGCAATCTGATAACAACCAGCTGTTAAAGGCTTACGAGCTTTGACAAATATGTTTCACAATTATTAAGGAAGACCAATGGCCTTTGTTATAAAGTCTCCAGTGCTCTAAACAAACATATTACTTTTGACCATAGCCAACTTGGGCCTACAATTGTGAGTGAAAGCATTTCCACAAGGCAACCATCAAACACCAAGTGATAAAATTGGAAATGTATACTAACTTACAATTGACTAAGCAAAATACCACCTTTCCTAAAACAGTCTAACAAGGATTCTCACAGAGCTAATATTCTAAATACTCAATTTGTCACACTGAGTGACCAGTAACGAAAACATTGCCTACTACGGTTATTTATGAGATACCATGTCATTAAATACCTATGTTTAGGCTTCAGTATGAAGTAATTGCAGTCTCACCTTAAATGCCCATCATCTTTAACATATACTTTTCACAATACATATGTCAGGCTTAGTGTGTTTATCATAATGGTCCATCATAATCAGATCAGGCCTATAGCCATGATCATTAGCTTGCCACCATAACCGACTCCATCCAGCTATATCGCATATAAACTTTTCCACAAGCCAAAAAGTGCATTTTAAGTATTCTTTTTAGTGGAAATATACAAACTCAGCCTAATCAAATCCTCTTGTCAGGAGAACCAACATTGGAGTGGAGCCTAATCCCTACTCTCAATTGGGCTCTGTAAGCCCTTTTCGATGGCATCTGGTTAGAAACAGTTGCACTGTCCAGAAAGACCTCAAATCCATGTAGAGTAGCCCTGGGCTTACAAACACAAAACTGCGCTCTGAAGTCTAAAGTTAATGACTGCCTTCCTTCTATTTGTGCTTGTGTCAAAACACACCTGTCACCGGAAATTATCTAGATATTTAAAACTCTTTAATAGCATTAGATTACCATGTATGTGCCACTGAAAGTTCAACTTCAGGCAGCTGGATAAAAAAACAAAATGTTTACAGCTGCCTGTAGAGAAAGCACTTTTTGTGGAAGAACACAACTTCCACTCAATCAAATCACGCATTCCAGACAGCCAACATGTGAGCTGAGACAAAGCCTCTCTCCTGTTAGTGCTTCTTAAAGCCCTTTTGTAGGTCAATCACATAATGTGTGGCAGCAACTGGCTGTCAAACAGGGGCTTAAAAGTAACATTTCAATTTAATTACCTTACAGTAGGCCTCTCCCAACAAGTAGCTTGTGAGTTAAGCTTTTGCTTGGTTGAAATAATATATGCGCAACAAAATTGTAAATCCTGTATCGAGTCAAAAATGTATCTATTTTCAAAGCTCACAAACTAACATTTGAAGAAATATTCTTAAATTTCCAAAAATTAATTTAAAGTTGAAATTTGAGTAATACATCATGTGGCGTTCAAGAGACTTGTTACTAATATCATAATCTTGGTGCCAGGGGCATTGCAGCTGTGCCTGTTATGTATTACCTATGTAAAGGCAGTCAAAATTGAGAAAAGCCATTTTTGCATTACTAGTAGCAGCCATGCCTGACACACTGAGGGGATCAATGCTGATAATCTTGCATATCATGGCCTTCTCTGATGTGGTCACTTTTATAACACTAATAACAATACTAGCTTGGGGTCATTTTCATTCATCATAAGTAGCTCTTACTATACAAAAGGTTGGAGATCCCGTCTTATAGCCTCTGGCACTTGAGGGACCTAATTTTCTTCGGTTTTTATGAATCCCCTTTAGCCAGCAAGTGTGTGACCCCATGCCCCGTCAATTGATGTTGAACCACCTGTGGCAGATTATCATGAATATTTTTCATTATTAATACCTGGAAAAGGGGTGGGCCAACCAAGCATCCAGTTGTTTTTGAATGTATCTGTTATGATGGGCTGCCATAATGACAAGTCTTACAAGATATATTGCCCTTGGGAAAATAGGTGCCTTTTATAACAAAGAAAATTATTATGCCAGTTGCTAAAAAGATTACAAACTTGATCGACATGGACCCTTCGACCTATTGGACACCATACAAAATATTTATACTAAATCCATCCTGAGCAGTGCAAGGGGTGTGGATTTCAACAAACATTATAATACCGACTTGTCAGAAAGGAGGGATGTGCCAGCCAGTGTCCAACCCAGTCTCCTGCAAAAGGTACTTCCAGCTCTGACTGCCCTGCAAACAAAGTTCAGATGGACTAGGAGAACCTCTATGTCTTTTACCTGCACTTTTTCTTTGACCAGCATCCTGACAAGCAGATCAATACAGCACTTCTTCTCCTCTTTGGGCAGTCTAATGTCCATCGTGATGGAATGCAACTCAATGCCCAAAAACCTATGGTCCTGTACCCAGCCTACTGTTTTCTCCGGCGCCACAGGAACACCCAGATCTTTCATCTCTCCTGAAACAGCAATAAACTCTCCTGACATTCAGTAGACTGCACCCACCATGAAGAAATCATCAAGAAAGTTTTTCATAAACTCTTTCCCTGCCCTGTGCACAAAAATCTACTGCAAAAACGTACTGAATGCCTCAAGCAACAGCCCATGGGAAGTCTTGTCCCGGATTTTTTTTCCCCCTGTAAGCCCAAAAGCTCGTAATTCACTGGGTGAACTGGCAATAAGGGAAAGGCCGACTTCACGTTGCATTTTGCCATCACTGCACACTGCCCCATTGCATTCAGCTGAGCAGCCATATCCACTGATCCACTCATGCACGATGCTGCATTGCTCCAAGAAGAAATTGTTCACTGACAAGCCCTCTGGCCAAAACAGGTGATCAGTCGAGCAAAATTCACCAGGATCTTACTTGGGCTCACCCCAAACGACACCCTAAAGTTTTCCAGATGCCACTCATCAAGCGGCCCTTTTATCCACCCTTCATGCACTTCCTTCAACAGCTTGTTCCACACCAAAGCCTTGTGCCCCTTAACTGACTGCCAATTGTCCAGCCATTGTTGTACCCTGGGACCACCATAACACAAACGAAAACGTAACTGAAAACCAGATAACAAATTATTTTATTGTGCTGATCCCAAACCTTCCAGCCAAAAGCACAAACTCTCCACATTAGCTAGTGTATGTGCTTTTTCCAGGGGATTCTGGCCACCTCTGCCCCGACCGTGATCCCTAGTACCGGATCAATGACCTGCTGTGTTGCCCTGTTGTGCTAACACATTCCCCTGGGGGCCGCACCAGGTAAGCATGCTTCCTGTCGCAATTTGAGCATTCATGACAATATTTGCAGTAGTTCCATAAACATTGCCCCCTGTTATAAGACCAGTTCACACCTCCAGTCCCTCCATGTCACCCGGCCTGCAGTACCCACCCCCGCCATGGTGGGACACCCCCGAATGGTCTTGTAAATGACCGGCCAACTGCTCGCCGTATAAGTCGATGGGGCTGGCCGTTCAGGCATCATTGTCTGCAAAAACAACTCATTATCAAGCTGTCCCCAAACCCCGTCCTCCTCTTCCACGAGGCGGGCTCTTAATTCATCGTAACACACCCATGTCCATCCTCCAAAAGTAACCTGCGCCGTCAGCACTACATCTAAATACTTAAACAACGCTCCACGCCTTTCTGGGTACTTTTCACAATATACACTTGCATAATTCAAAAAGTCGACGGTCCAGTTCTCTACGTTTACTGCCACCTTAAATCTGCGTGTTGCCCGCACCTCCTTATGCAATAACTTAAAAATGTGTACATATTCCCCTTTTCAAATGTGCTGCTTGCTAGCCAGCATCAAATGGGCCCCCAAAGGCTTTATGATGCCCATATGGGGGAGTTTTTTGCTCTTCACTTCCTTGCTCTCTTTTTTTCTCCCTCCAGTCCTTGTCCTCCCCACCTGTCAGTGAAGCCACAGCATCCTGCGCTTTTTCCAGCACATCCGTACCTTGATCGTGTACATACTTGCCTTTCACCAAACGAAGACCACCATCCCTTTGTGTCTGCGTCAGGGACCCCACCACCTGTAGCCCCACTTCCACCCCCATCTACCATGCATGCCACGCTGGGAGTCTTACCTGTCCTCAAGGCCGGGGCCTGCCCTGAAGTCATCCGTCCTGACAACGATCGTGCTTCCTGTTGGCTGGGCACCGCCTGCCTCGACGTAACCACAGTATACTGCAAGACACCAACAATCTGCCTCCTGTTAGCATTCCCCTGACCCCAGTGCACATCCTGAAGTTCTTCCCACCACACATCTACAAAGTCCCCCTCCTCAAGTTCATCCTCACCAAAATCAGGCTCCCATTTGGGCTCTTTGTAATCCGGACTTGTACCTGACACTTCTCCGTCCCACACACCCCAGTCACCAAGCTGTGCATCAAACAGATCCTGCAAAGTGTCGAAATCATGCAAGATGGGCACACTGCCCAATCCCTGCCTCTCCCAGAGTTGGTCCAACACTGTCCCAGAGCCGCTGCTCAGGCACTTCCGACTGGGATTACTAGGCCACACCCTCCCGACTGTCCAGATACTACCACTGCCGCTGGCCCTACCTGGAACCCCTGACAGACACTAATCTGACCCTGTCCTGCCAGTACCATGCCTCTCGGGGGCCCATCATAGCACCAAACCCACCTGCCAGGACCCCCATCCAGAAAAGCCTACGGCCCCAACCACACCACACATCGTGCTACTGGCCCAGGGTTCATCAACCTCTCACCCCCGCACTGGTAAGAAACTCCCCCGACTGCCCAAGAAAGCCCTGTATGCTCTCCCCACTTTTGAAACTTGTGTCCTACAGTGCCACCCAATTCCACATTATTAAAACTGCTCGTGACTCCTGGTGTCAAAACTTGCATGACAACCCGGGCAGCTTCACCCTCACACCTGTCCTGTGACATGAGGCTCCCGTGCTGCACAGCCCCCATTGTATCCCTTTCCCTCCCATCTCCCCTGCCTGCCTGCCCATATGGTCTCACAATGCAGGGCCTGTCTCCACGGACTAGATCGGTCTATTAGCACACTGTGGGTCTCCCCAATCCTGCCACCACGCAACTCTTACCTTCCAAGCAGCCAAGAGGTGACACTGCATGCTCAGACCGCACTCCATCATGTACAGGCACCACTTGTGAGTGCCTATTGCCTCATCTCCCACCAAACACAGCTAGCTCAACACTGCAGGGGCACGTGTCTCCTCACAACCTGCACCCTGTGTCCACACAGGCTGCGGTGCGGCCTGCCGGGGCTGCGCTGCCTCTACGGCTGCCCTGTCCAACAGTTCCTGGCCTCCCTCCCAGCTGCGCTGCAGACAACAAGGTTCTATTTCCACCTCAAGCTCCCTGCGCACCATAACACAACCCCCCTTCCACCTGGCCCTGCGTGGTGGGGCATTGTCGTCGGAGACCATCAGCCTGCCAAGCTGTGCGCATCCTGCAGAGGACTCACCCTCTCCTGTTGGCATTTTTATGCTGGCGATGAGCAGGCTATGACAGCTGCCGCCACACCGCTTGGGACCCGCCTCTTCGGGTGCTCCGTCTGGGGGCCCATTGCTTGCTGCAGTGACCTGCAGGACATGGCTCACCCTGTCAGGGAGTGCCCGTCCTCAAAAAACACCTACTAACCAAGTACGTAAAGCCTGAATAGAAAATCTCAAGAGTGTCCCTGTCAGCTAGGGTGTACCTCAATCTAAAATGGCGCCCTACCCGAACTGCCCTTACACTAAATTTTAAAACCAAAGCTGTCCCCCCCCCCCCCCCCCTCCCCCCCAACCCAATCCTGCCGCCCCTCGTTCTGTGGACCCAACCACCTGCTTGAAGATTCTGTGGGGGGAGGGGTGGGGGAGCAGGGCATTCTGCCCAGTCCCACCCACCAAACCCCCAATGTGGCTAAAACCAGGCACCTTGTTGTTCATTAAGGCACCTTTCAAAAATGACATCAAAAGTAAGATAGAGACAGTGAAAGATTATAGATTATATTTACAGCTGGTATTTGTCAAAAAATGAAACTGTGACCTCCCAGATTAAAAAAGCATAGTCAAGTTTTGAAGCATTACTCTTCTTTTTCTATAAATATGGCATGTGTATCCACTTTAAATGAATAGAAGTCGTTTTCTGTAAAATTGTCGAGCCCATAGGGCAGGAGCCAACGCATTGATTTGTGGTTATTTTCCGTCCTAACTGTGGGGAAGAGAACACTGCGTCACCCGAGTGTGAATTTATAACGGTTGTGTTATATTATGCGTGTATGTTATTTATCAGCGCTCGTTATCAATTATGTGAAAACGTTTTGTATTGAGGGTCAAACTGCTTCAAAGTTTTGTTTAGTTTATGTATTTTGTTTAATTATTGTTTGGAAAACTTAATAAAAGATATTTAAATCAGATTAGTTACACGAAGCATGGTTTTGAGCCTGAATTTGGGCAGAGAATGGTTGTCATCCAGAATCAAAGCAGCTACACCTCTAAGCTACAGGTAAAAAATAAAATACATTTCCTAACTATTGTACCGGAAATTATAACGTCTAAAGGAATCCCGCCGTTCTCCTTGTTAAACCATACAAAAAATATTAAAAACATGAAGGAATGATTTATTCTTAAGCTATAGATCAAGACCTAGTTATGAGGCCCGCAAAAGTGCATCCCTAAGGCAGCAAACCAGTTTAATAAAACGTGGTTGAAAAACCCTGAGTTGAAATGCAACTCTGTGCGATTGTCGGTGGTTATATTTTTTTCTTCAAGTATTCCACAATCACATTTTGTGTGATTCATGTTATGACTTAAGTGGCCAAGGGTATGCCCAAACATGCATTCCCGTCTCACTGTGCCATAGGATCCAAGCTGTACCTCAATGAGGAGGCCTAACTAGGCCAAAACTGCTCTGGGGCTGCATCGGTTCCTTTTTAGACAGGGCCTCGTCTGCTATTCCAGAATTAGCTGTTCTCACGAAAAGCAGGGTCAGTATTGAGTTGTAGAAAGTGGGCCTTTGTCTAGAGTGACACAGTGGACAAAAAACAGTTGGTGGAAAGCTACCCGAGCGATTGCCAGTGCTTACAGTTTTTGAAACCATTCCTCCTTTCAAATTTTGTGTGAAAGAAAACATGTGCCTTAATAATAATTGGGGGTAATCTTTAAACGTGGCCACCTTTAATTTGTGTTCTACAAAAGAACACCATTTTGGAAAAGTACATGCTTGCGTGGGATAAATTCTTCAGATAGTCGTAAAAGCCTCTGTTAGTTAAACTGAATATTTTACCCACGATTAGGAACTACAATGGGCAGGGTGCAGAGGGAATGTCCCCAGCTTGCAAGTGTATATCTGATAGAGACTTCTAGTTGCAGATTCCTTACCTGAGAAGTTTCCCCAAGCGTCAGACTGGATCCGGAGATTTTTTCCTCGAGCAATAACCAACTGCGTCAGTAGGTGGCGTTGGTCGATTCCGCAGGCATCGTAGTCGCCGTGATGACATCAGAGTAGAACATAGATGCCCCCAGCGCAATGACGTCAGTTCTTTTCTTTCCATTTCACGCGCTGATCCGGAGAGAGCTACCCTAGTCTCTTTTTGACTGAGTTTGACCATTTTGTCGAGTTATTTGGTGAGTTTTTGGTGCTTCGATATGTCCCTGAAGACTGGTTTCAAGCCATGCGAGGACTGTCACCGCATGATGTCAGTGACTGATCCGCATCGGGTCTGATTGTGGTGCTTGGAGCACGACCACGACCTGAAGTCATGCTCAGAGTACCAGGCCATGCTCCCGAAGGCCTTGAGGGAGCGGTCCCTCAAGCTCATGGCGGCCCGGCGCTTGGGTCCGCATAGGTCCCAGTCTCGCTCGAGAGGAAGGTCTTGAAACCGTTCGCGGAGCCACCACCATTTTTCTTCCTCCAAGTCTTTGGGCACAGGTAAGAAGTCATCGAAGAGGTCCCGTTGCCCTTCGGTTTCACCCCGTCACTCGGCTATGCAACGTGGGAGGAGCGTCGATGCTCGAGGCCTCCGTCTTCAGAGCCTGCTTCTGGGTCCGCTCCACGCTTCCCTGAATTTCCAGGAGCCCGGAGCGACCCCCGCCTAATTAAAGCAGTCTTATGAGGCTATGCGCCTCATTTTTGGGCAGACCGACTCCGATAAAACGCCTTCAGGCCCAAGGGGTTCGGACGAGGGGCCTTCGGGTTCCTCACCAGCAGCTTCATCTCCAGTCACGGAGATCCCTTCCGGATCCGCTTGTGGATCCGCACTGATGCCGGTCGTACCACCGAGACCTTCCCTGGTGCCAGTTCGATTGTCGACGCTCCCGACGTCGGTAGTCCCCACCATCGACATCGAACATATCCTTATCCCCGACACCGTCTCTGTCTTCGATGTGGCCTACTCACCCCAGGTCAGATTTGAACCCTTTTCCTTATGGGTATGAATTTGGCTAAGGATTGAAAGGGTCCCTGGACCCATATGAATATCAGGATGACCCATCTTTGGACTGGGCACAGGAATTGGGTGAGGCCAGTGGACTGGACACTTATCCAGATGCTGGCATGCTGTCTCCTCCTACTGTGGCTATGGTGGAGGGAGCGACTTATGCTGTGGTGGTCACGAGGGCGGCTGAGGTCCTTGGCCTTGAGCTACCTACTGTAGAGGTCAGGTCCAGTCTCCTGACAGAGGTGCTTCAGCCAGGGCCTTCCACATCTGAGCCCCTTTTGCCATTCAATGAAGCCCTCACTGATGTCCTTTTGGGTACTTGGTCCAAACCCAACACAGGGGCTGCTGTGAACAGGACTATCGTGCGCTGCCATCGGCCTACCCCGAATTACCCCAAATTCCTGTCCCATCACCCCTCACCTGAGAGTCTTGTCATCTAGGCTCCCTCTTTCTCGGGCGCATTCCCTTCTGCACCCCTGGATAGGGAATCAAAAAGGCTGGAACAATTTGGGAAGAATATGTTTTCTTCCTCCAGTCTTGTGCTGCGGTCCGTGAACACCGCATGCCTTTTGGGCCACTATCCCCACTATCTGAGGGATACGGTTGTGCAAGTTCTGCCGCAGATACCCAAGAAGGCCCGTGCTATCGTCTCCCAACCTGTCAACGATGGGAAAGATGCGGCGAAGTTCAAAATCCAGTGTGGGCTGGACACAACTGACTCTGGGTGGATCGGTTGCTTTGACGGTGGCCTTGAGATGCCACGCCTGGTTGCGTAGTTCTGATATTTCGGGGAGTTTCCAACAGTCTCTAATGGACATGTCCTTTTATGGCTCCCGTCTCTTTGGAGACAAGGCGGACTAGGCCTAGGAGAGATTCAAGAACTCCTGGGTTATGGCTCGGTCCCTTGGCCTTTCTGCTGCCCCTCGCCCCCAACAGTCCGCCTTTCGCTCCTACTGAAGGGGCTCCCTGTCGCGTCCCCCACCCAGTCACACATGCTGTTCAGCCGCTGTGTCACCGGAGATGCAGAATCCCACATGGGCATGGGACAGGGAGCCAGAGGTCTGCCTAGTACACCCCTGCCCCCGCTGCAGCCTCCAAACCTTCCTAGTCCGTCCCCTCACTACGATCCAGCTGGCGGCAGGATTCACCATCACCTGCCCCACTGGCAATCCATCACTACGGACAAATGGGTTTTGCAGATAGTTGAAAAGGGCTATTCCCTTCCTTTCAAAACTGCCCCACCAGCCATGATTCCATCAATCAGCCAACTCCCGGAGGATCATTTGACACTTTTCCACCATGAAGTCATGGCTCTCTTGGCCCAGGGAGCATTAGAGAAGGCCCCTGTGCCAGAAGTAGGTTGTGGTTGTCATTTCCGCTACTTTCGGGACCGATAAAGGCCAAGGACTTAAATTCTATCCTAGACCTTCGGGACCTCAACTACTTACTCAAGAAGGAGAAATTCAAAATGCTCACCCTGGCTCAGGTCCTGTCTGCCTTAGACCCAGGAGACTGGATGGTAGCATTGGACTTGCAGGACGCTTATTTCCACATTCCCATCCTGCCTGCCCACAGACATTACCTGCAATTCATGGTAGGTCACGAGCACTGTCAGTTTACTGTGCTCCCCTTCGGCCTTACCAGCGCCCCTCGGGTGTTCACGAAAGTGATAGCGGTGGTTGCAGCTCATCTGCGCAGGTTAGGGGTCTCAGTCTTTCCCTACCTCGACAACTGGCTGTTGAAGGCGGACTCGCCCTAGAATGTCGTCTCCCTCCTTCAGAATACGGTGAGCCTCCTGCACACTCTGGGGTTCACTATCAACGTGCCAAAGTCACACCTGACTCCCTCTCAGACACTTCCTTTCATCAGAGCTGTTGTGGACATAGTGCAGTTTCCGGCTTATCCTCCCGAAAAGCGAGTCCAAGATATTCAGCCTCTGTCTTGGGTTTCGGTGAGACTGACTCTCCGGCTGCTGGGCCTCATGGCCTCCTGCATCCTGCTAGTGACACATGCCAGATGGCATATGCGGGCTCTGCAGTGGGACTTGAAGTTCCAGTGGGCGCAGCATCAGGGGAATCTCTCCAGCATGGTCCAGATCTCGGAGAGGACTGCAAAAGACCTGCAGTGGTGGCTTTCGAATTCGCATTTGGTCCATGGCGGATCCCTCTCCCTTTCCCAGCCAGATCTATCCATAGTGACAGATGCGTCGCTTCTGCGTTGGGGCGGCCACATGGGAGAGGCGGAGATCAGAGGCCTCTGGTCTCCGGCGGAGTCTTGGCTCCATATCAATCTTCTGGAGCTCCGGGCGATCAGGCTTGCGTTGATACCATTTCTTCCCTCTCTCAAAGGGAAAGTAGTGCAGTTGTTCACAGATAATACTACTGCCATGTGGTACTACAACAAGCAGGGCGGAGTAGGGTCCTGGACCCTTTGTCAGGAGGCACTATGCCTCTGGGCATGGCTGGAACATCAGGGCATTACCTTGGTGGTTCAACATCTGGCGGGTTCTCTCAACGCCAGAGCAGACGAACTCAGCCATCGATGCACAGCCGATCACGTCTCCATCTGGAGGTGGCGCAAGGTCTCTTTCAGCAGTGAGGAGAGCCTTGGTTAGATCTGTTCGCCTCCACAGAAATCGCGCAATGTCAGCTGTTTTGCGCGTTGGAGTTTCCAAGGCGGCACTCGCTCGGAGACGCTTTTCGCCTACACCACTTCTGCCCAGAGTTCTCAAGAAGATCAGGAGCGACCGTGCCCAAGTCATCTTGGTGGCTCCGGACTGGGCACGGAGAGTATGGTATCCAGAGCTGTTGAGCATGGCCACCGATCCTCCACTCAGATTGCCTCTTTGGGCGGATCTTCTGTCGCAGCAACCGGGTCCACCTGAACCTGTCCAATCTCCGCCTTCATGTGTGGAGATTGAGCGGCGGCAGTTTATGACTTTTGATCTTCCACCCGAAGACTGCTATGCTATCTTGGCAGCCAGGTGTCCTCCACCAAAATGGTATAAGCCTGTCGTTGGCATAAATTTGTGGAATGGTGTACCACCAAATCTGTTGATCCCCTCTCTGCCCCTCTATCTGAGGTTCTTTTGTTCGTTCTTTCTTTGGCCCAGAAGGGCTCTGCTTTGGGCACCCTTACAGGGTATTTATCTGCCATTTCAGCATTTCTTAGGCTACCTGATCAGCCCTCACTCTTTAAATCTCCTATTGTGAATAGATTCCTTAAAGGTCTCACCCATTTATTTCCCTCCAATCCATTTATCATGCCTCAGTGGGATCTCAATCTTGTCCTTACTTACTTAACATGTACTCCCTTTGAGCTGATGCACAATTGCCCTTTATGGCTCCCCACTTTAAAGACTGTCTTTCTTGTTGCCATCACTTCTGCTTGCAGAGTGAGTGAGCTTCAAGCCCTTTCTTCCAAACCTCCATTCTTGTCTGTGCACCCTGACAAAGCGGTGTTGCGCACTAAGGCTTCCTTCCTTCCCAAGGTTGTTACGCATTTTTATGTAGGCCAGTCATCACCTTGCCTACTTTTATTCACCTCCACATCCTTCCCATGAGGAGGAGAGACTCCACTGTCTGGACCCAAAAAGAGCGTTGGGGGTACTATCCTAATCGTACCAAAGATTTCCGGGTGGACGATCAACTCTTTGTTGGGTATGTGGGTGCGAAGAAAGGGAAGGCAGTGCAAAAAACTTACCATCTATTGATGGGTTTTTCTTTGCATCAAAATGTGCTATGCTCTGGCCAAGAAGCAACCCCCTGAGGGCTTGCATGCTCATTCCACCAGAACGACTGCTGCTTCCACTGCATTAGCATGCGGAGTTCCTGTGCCAGGTAGCTATGTGGGCATCCCTGCACACGTTTGCTAAATATTACTGCCTGGACAGTCAGGTCCGTCGGGACAACTACTTTGGTCGTTCTGTCCTGCAGGACTTTCTAGTATGATCTTGGTTCGCAGCCCACCTCTGAGGATGGCATTGCTTGGGTACCTATTCTAAGGTAAGGAATCTGCAACTAGAAGTCTCTATCAGATGCACAAGATACTTACCTTCGGTAACAAAATATCTGGTAGAGACATATTCTAGTTGCAGATTCCTTACCGAGCCACCCATCCTCCCCACTTGCGAACTGACTTCCAGGAACAGGGATTCCCCCTTCAGGTCTTTAGCTCTGGTGCACCAATCTCAGTGTTCTTAGCGGCTCTGCGCTTTGGCGTGGAAAGTCGTTTAAAGAAACTGACGTCAATACGTTGAGGTGGCGTCTATGTACTACTCCGGACGTCATCACGGCGACTGCGACGCCCGTGGAGTCGACTGACATGCAAGGGTATTGCTCGAAGAAAAAAATCTATAGATCCAGTCTGACGGCTGGCAAAAATTTGAATGTAAGGAATCTGCAACTAGAATATGTCTGTACCAGATATTTCACTAGCGAAGGTAAGTAACTTGTACACTAGGAAGAGTAAAGAACCAAATGCATTATGCTTAATTTTGTAGGCATTGTGACATACCTAGGCACAAATAGTATCTCATTTTGTTAAAATCAAATAAAACCTCAAGACAGGAAGCATTCAAAATGTTAAGCATTTTATTGACTTTTTTTTTTTAAAGTCCTTTCTGTCTATTTTTAGAAAACATTCAAAGAAAATTGCACATACATGCATTCAGTTTGTGCCACTAATTTTGACTTAATATTTTTTAACAAGAATTTTAGGCTTGAAAGCGTAGACATCTACGCATTAAAACGCCATGCAATTTAAAACTTAAAAGGCTGTGAGCGCAGTTAAAGCTGTCGGTGGTGATGGCACACACATTGTATTGTATTGTATTGTAATCGTATTTATATAGCGCTTACTACCCCTGACGAGGCGTCGAAGCGCTTTTCGATGAGTAGCACGCTACTCTGGTACCCAACAAGAATTAGTGATGGATTAGTATCGTTAAATAATGAGTACAGTTTTAGTATTATTATGATTTAATTTGAGCCGCGGATATGAGAGTTTGTTAGTTAGATTGACTGGAGTAATGGAGGGGTGGAGGAGGAAAGAAATCCAGAAGTGTTAATTGGGAGTATATCCCTCATTTACTCAACCCAAAGGCTTGGGATGAGTAAAGGGGGGCGGAGGGGGAAGAGTATGTGGAAGGGTTAGGGAGAGCATAGTAGCAGGGTGAGATGAATGCAGGAGAATTTAGTAGGGTTGTGTGGGAGGTCACAGAGGTAGAGTGAGGTTTGGTGAGTTAGATGTGGAGGTGGAGGGAAGAGCTTAGGCAGAGATATTTAGGAGATGAAAGTGGTAGAAGGGATTTGGGATGAGTCAGAGTGAGAATGGAGGATAGTTTGATAGAGACATGACATAAGAGTGATGAGTAGATAAGTGTGATAAGATGAGAGCAGGAATTCATAGATATCTAGTATAACAACCCAAAGAACCAAGAGCCATGCAATGATCCACGAACATGCCAAGCACAGAAACAACATATACACATACATATATATATATATATCTATATATACACACACACACACACACACACACACATATGCACATACAATACATAATTAGAATCATGGGTAAAAAATACTTAGTCAGACTGGTTTAAAGAGTGTGTGTGTATTTTATTGTTATGACATAGTAGCAATACATATTTTCCAAAGAAACTATAAATAAATAGAAATATATTTATAATAATAAAAAATAAAAAGATTATCCACATAGGCATATGCAGTTCATAGTTGCTTGAAAAAGGTGGTTATGAAGGAAAGAGCCAACTCTTGAGTAGTTTTCTGAAGACAAGAAAGTTATCTGTGGCTCTTATAGTTGGGGGTAATGAATTCCATAGTTTGGCTGCTTGGACGGAGAAGGATGTACCACCTATAGTCTTTTTCTTGTATGGTGGTGTTCTAAGGCGGGGTGCCAATCTTGAGCGGAGGGTTCTTTGTTGGATGTATTTGGTAATTTTCTTTCTGATAAAAAGCGGTCCTGTTCCATGTATAGCTTTGTGGGTGATACAAAGCAGCTTGAAAGTGCATCTTCTGGCAACGGGTAACCAGTGTAGTGTTCTCAAGGCAGGGGAGATGTGGGCTTGCGGCTTTATATGTAGTAGTAGCCTGGCTGCGGAATTCTGGATACGTCGTAGTTTTTTCATAACAGATAGAGATGATCCATGGTAGAGGCTATTGGCATAATCCAGTTTGGATAGTACAAGCGAGATAGTAGCTTGCACCTTGTGTGGAAATCCGAGGTGGGGGAAGATGCGTCGTAAAGTCTTTAAGGTGATGAAGCTTGTGCGTGCTAATTTGTCTACTTGGGCATTCATAGTTAACTTGGAATCCATGGTGATTCCTAGGTTTTTAACTTCCTTGGATAATGGAGGAGGTGGTCCGAGATCGTCAGGCCAGACGCACAGAGGGTCATAATTTTTCCAGTCACCGCATATGAGTATTTCTGTTTTGGAGGTATTTAGTTTGAGATGACTCCAGGTCATCCACTGATCAACGGCTCTGAGGCACCTGAAGATTTGTGAGTTTTCAATGTTTTTGGGGTCTTCTAATTTAAGTAGTATCTGTGTGTCATCTGCATAGTTGTAGCATGTGAGATGGAAATCAATGATCAGTTCTGGTAAAGATATCATGTAGATATTGAAAAGCAAAGGTGAGATGATTGACCCTTGGGGGACCCCTGCTTTTGTGAAGTAGGGTTCGGACGAGAAGGGGGGTGAGTGGATGATATTTGCTCTTTTTTGAAGATAGGAAGTAATCCAGTCGAGAGCAATCCCTTGTATGCCTGCTTCGTTGAGTCTTTGAGTTAGGGTGTCATGGTCAACCGTATCAAAGGCAGCTGAGAGGTCCAAGAGAAGTAGTGCAGCAACTCCATTTCGGTCGACTGTGTTTTTAAGATCGTCCCAGATTGCCATGAGTGCCGATTCAGTGCTTCTTCCTGGGCGGAATACAGTTTGGAAGTCTGAAAGTATAGAATTGTCTTCAATGAATTGTGACATCTGGGCGAATGCTGCTCTTTCTATCAATTTGCCCAGGAAAGGTCCATTTGTGATTGGTCTGTAGTTGTTGGGGTCTTGCGGGTCTAGGTTTGTTTTCTTTAATAATGGTCGTATGTATGCCTTTTTCAGGTCTGCAGGAAAAGTTCCTGAAGTTAAAGATTTGTTGATGATTCTTCTTACAGGTGTGGCAGCAGAAGTAGATAGCAGGATGTTCTTGAAGATTTGTGGTGGGCAAGGGTCAGAAGGGCAACCAGAAGGTCTGCTTGCTTTGACCAAATCCATAACTTCATCCTGGGATATTTGTTTGAAGGACTGTAGAGGTTGGGATGGTTTATTCTTAAAGGGTATTTTAGTAAAGAGGTTGGTGCTGAGGATTTTCTTCTGTTTTAAATAGGAGTCCAATGTGTCTGCCTTGGTTGTGTAGTGAGTTGCCAATTTGTTTGTAAAATCTTGAGTGGCGGGATGACTTCCTTCCATGCATGTAGGTTTTCGAAATTCATTGAGAATTTTATAAAATTCCTTGGTTGTAGATTGAGCATTTTGAATTCTGTCTGAGTAGTATCTTTTTTTTAGCTGTTTTGATTGATGATTTGTATATCCTGTTAAGTGTGTGTAGCTGCAGTTTGTTGCATGTTGTAGACAAGTGTGGCTGCTGTTTATCATGGCTAAAACTTAGTGGCAAATAGGAGAGTGTTATGGAGTGTCTTAGAGTGGAGTGGCGAAGAGTGGAGTTGAGTGAAGTAGGGTGGAGCAGACTGGAGTAAAGTGGAGTGGAGTAACCTGGATTTGCACAAAGTGTAATAAAGTGTCATAGGGTGGAGTGTCAGAGTGGAGTAAAGTTGTGGAGTGGCAAAAAGTGGAGTAGAGAGGTGGACTCAAGTAAAGTGACAAAGAGTGAAGTAAAGTGTAGTGTTGTGGAGTGGCGTACAATGGAGGGGCATGCAGTGGAATAAAGGGGTGTAGAATAGAGTAAAGGGGCGTAGAGTGGAGAGCATGGTGTGTTATCAAACTGCCATTGTAGACGGCAAATTTTTAATTGAAATGGCCATTACATTGGAACATATAGTTATACTGATAAAACTCTACAGCGCACAAATGATAATGTGTGGAAATGCCATCACCTAATGTACTGATTTGTTTTGATCATACTCAAATATTTGTTTCCATCACACATCCAAATTACAAAAAAGGGCTTTCTTGGTGCTTTCCTAATTTCGGTTATATTCTGAAATATTTGTACAGTTAATTTACTGTCATTTAAATGTTGTTGTGTGCTAGGAAAAAAACCTTTTCACATAAATCTTCTCACTTTGAAGTCAGAGAACAAAAAGTAAACACCAGACTCCCTTGGAAGACAGTGCCTGACATTTTACTTCTGTCTGAACGCACAGCAAATATGACAAGAACAAAATGTAAAGGCCTGTTTACAGAATGCAGTACCTTGTGGAAGAATACAAGGAGCGATGGTGAGCAAGCTGAGCTCGATACAGACACGCTAGACAGCCTAAAATAAATAACGCCAGCAAATAGGAAGCAAGAAGTACAAGTTACTTACCTTCGGTGATGGAATATCTGGTAGAGACATATTCTAGTTGCAGATTCCTTACCTTAGAATTTTCCCCCAGGCGTCAGACCGGATCCCGCGATCTTTCCCTCGAGTGAAGAGGTAATTGTTATTAGTATTAAATATACATACTGACTGAAAATGTCAGGTATAAAGAAGATGGTGGACTTCAGTTGCTTTTCAGTCCTCTTAAATGGGGGAATCATCAACCTAAATATGTGGCTGACAGCGAGCAACCTCCGTGTTTATTTGGAATAATGTGGTTCTGCTCAAATATTTCTCAAGATGTGTCGCTGCAGGAAAGCTGATTTCAGTCAGCATGCTGAAAAGTAAATTAAATGTTAGATGGTGCAGGGTAGAGCGCCACGCAGCGACTTCTCTGAGCACATAATGAACATGTGCAGCACGGTGATTTCTGGTTCATTTTGCGCTGCTGCGCCAGACTCCTACTTTCTCCGGAGTCTGTCGGGCAGGGAAGTATAGACGAGTTTGAAGTGAAAAGTGTGTATTTTGGGCTCCCTTTAAAATACTCTCCCGACTTCATAGTGCAATAGCTCCTTAAGGAACGAAACACATTTTTCAGCTCATGCAAACACGAAAGAATCCCTGCAGATCCCAACACTGTTACTTCACTGATCCAGACGGGAGGGTCAGGGGGAAGGGGGTAGGTGTGCTGTGGGGTCCCAGTAATGGTGAACCTGGACTGACACAGCCGTCTGTGGGATCGGACGATGCCCTGAACACTAAAGAAGCGGGTTTGCAATACATGGACAGGACTGCATCATGCATCTGCCCCCCCCGTGTAGATCTCCCTTCCACCACACCTGCTATTCATGCACAGTCATTGTAGATGCCACTCCTGAAAAGGTACATTGTGTGCTCCTTTTTGTGCGTATAACAACGTGTTATCCGCGGTAAGACTATATGGACGGGGAGGGAGTTAAGATTATTACAGGATTGTGATGACTAAATTAAAGACAGAGCCATAACTGATGAACTTATTGTTTTTTCAGGGTCTGTGCTGTAGCCTCCATTGATGCCTTAACTTTCCTTTAGCTTCATTTTTCCAGTGATATTTATTTAAATATATGTATTGCTCCTAATTTTTGCGGGGGCTCAATTATATGTTTTCAAACATACTCTATATATATATATATATATATATACATACACACACACACACACACACACACACAGGGATGAATGAATATATATATAAACACAAAAGAGTATACTATAGGTAATGGTGGTAAAAAATTTATCAAACACCATATCACCTGTAAGAGTCGATTGACGGTATATGTCATTGAATGCCCCTGTGTTTTGAAATATGTGGGGAGTACCATCTGTGAGACCAAGAAAAGGATACTGGAACACATTCGTGCAACCATTAATGTAGACAGAAGCTATGCCACGGCCAAACACATGGAACAAGCACATGGCAGTCAATGGGAAACTATGACATTTTATGCAATCGATCAAGTACCCATTAATGAACGAGGAGGGGACAGGGAAAGGAAATTACGACAGTTAGAGTCAAGATACATTCTAGAGATTCGCACCTTGACCCCTTGGGGAATGAATCTGGACGAAGAATTATTTGTACATTTGTGAATGGTCGTACAATTTCTAGCCAATAACATAGACTCCATTTATTTTTATTTTTACCTTGATACATGTGTTTTTTCACATATGGCCTTTTTGATATAGGTTTTTATGCATAGTGTATAATGGACCCTTATAACCATAAAGTGTGTCAGATACGGTGAAAATTTCCCCAAAAAATGCGTTGGATATCTCCCTTTTGTGAAATAATATTGTGAAATATAACATAAGGTGTTATTGATAACAAGCGCATGAAGAAATTTGGGGTAAAAGATAAACAGAAACACATAAACATAGCTTATGGTTGGCAACTACTAAATCCACAATGCAGTGGGAAACACAGTGCTCACTTATGGTTAATTTTGATTTGTTATTACATGTTTTTTAGGGTTTAGAAAGCAATTTATTTGCCTTATGTGTAATCTCTATAAACGTGCATATGCAAATTTAGGTTGAAAAGAGGAGTGTTGAGCATGTTTAAATTCGAAATTGTGGATATAAAAACAGAAGTAAGGGGCCATAACCGTAAATGCCTGTGAACAAGGTCTTGGCAGACGGAAACTCGTAAGGCAGCATTAATTGCATGTAATCGAATTGAAGCCCAGAAAATAAAGAAGCAGCATATACGGCAACATTGGAGTGCGGTTTATTCCTTCAACTTGATAAAGGAACCTGTGTTTCATATTCATATATATATATATATATATATATATATATATATATAAATGGGTGTGTGTATGTGTATAAATATATATCCTATACATAGTGTGTGACATTGTCAGGTAGTGCTTGCAAGCATAATTTTGAATGATATATCCTCAAACTGATGCCTCACATTATTGTGATATGATTTAATCGAAGTTTGTAAAACTCTTCGTTCGTTGTTGGCACAAATTGAAATATGTTTGATTTTTTTTTAATTCAATCTAAGTCATCGCCTGTATGTTTTTGTGACTGGTGTTGACAGTTGAGCCCACGAAGACAGGCGCTTCGCCCCAGGAGAGTTTCTTGATGTTTTGTTGGATATTTGCCAACACTGAAGTTAGTCTGTTTTTTCAATGTAAGTTGTAGCACTTGCAGGTTTCTGCAGGAGGTCTGACTTACGAGCCGAAGCAGGCCAGGGCACTCCCCAAACGTAGTTTCTACATGGTGTTGATTGTGATATTTGCTGCCAATAATGTTTGGAATATTAGGTTGGGTGTAGGAACATGCACGTGCCGACTGTGTGCATGGGCAATTTCTGTTTCTTTTCTTCAAGATGGATTATCAGTGGATATTTACAGACATGCTCAGCTCTGGGGCATGTGCGCTGGACACTCGGTTTTTACTCACCAACTCAAAAATAGCTGGACAAAAATTGACTGAACCAAAAATGACACTAAAAGGAGCCAAGTAATATGTACTGTAAACGTAGAATTACACATTGTAACTTATATAATAGCTTTATCATGCCTTCTGTGAGGGGGAAAACGTGGAAGAACTGTCTGACAGGACCAGAGGGTGAATGCCTGAATTCCCAGAGAAGGAGGTAGTATTGCAGGGATCAGGCAAGCATAGGCAAGAGGCACAAGAAGAAGAAGAAATGGTTTGAAAGGTAGTACGAGGATAGAAAAGAACAAATATTGTCAGGTATGTACGCTCAGGAGTGGGGCCGAGGGAACATATGGAGGGGGGGGGTAGGGCCGGCTTTAAAATGAAGCAACTTCAGGAATTGAATTGGTGAGGCAAAATATTCACAAGCAGCAAACATAAAGTTTAAAAATATATTGTAGAGCATGGTGTGTGCACTGGGGTGAGAAACAAATAGTTATGGTTTGCATGTAGTAACTATTGCAGTTTAGAACATGAATAGGTTGTAAATGTTAACGGGTGTGTGTGTTGGCATTATCTACCAACCGAATATCACACCATTCGTTGTTTGTCAGTTTGACTAACAGAACAACAAGTAACATCCGAATGAATAGTCGTGTTATTTTGTTGTGCCAGCATTTTGTTTTCCTAGTGCAGTGAGCTGTTGGGTTTGTTCCAGTTGAGGGAAGAAATGTGTTAATAGTGCTCCTCACAGAAATATTTGTTGTAAGAGTGAATGCCGTTTGAATTGCACTTGCTTGTTGTGCAACATCACTGGGGTTCAAAGAATGAGGATAGACCTGTCTGTCCTTTGTGGCCCTATGGGTGAACTTGCGGAAGTAGTCCAGCCTGATGAGATCTGCTTAGCAGCACAGTGGCCAGATGGAGGCAGCCTACATGCCCCTGCTTGCCAGTATGTTGATGAGTGTTTTAAATGGTTAAGTTGAGTGACTGTGTCTGCTTGACAGATTGGAAGTGGTTGAGTTGGTGTTAGGAACAGAGATGGGCACATCGCACGCCAATGTTAGCGCGTCGGTCCTTAATAAGTAAACTTACAAGGTGACGAGCATAGGTCGATGAACCTTTTGATTCGCATGGAGTATCCTAGCTATGATATGACCAATGTTCTCAGTAATCACATCACATCAGGCTCTCAATCAGAGAATATGAGCCCAATGACAGAATCTCGAATCTCTTCTCTTCTCAATATCAGAATAAGGTCTGAAGTCTTTTCCCTCTGTCACGTTGTTATATCAAAGTCACCCAGACTAACCCCCAATTTCCAATTGGTCAATTAGTCGTACGTTATTATCCTAACCAATAAGGTCCACTTACCAAATCTATGAATTCTAATATTTCACAGTTCACATGTCGTTGATTGGTCCACGTTTCGATGTTCTCATCATCCGGCTCATCAGGTATCAAAAATGTTGCATCTTCTTCTCTAGTCAGTGTCTTCATTGTTTGAATCCTGGGAAAGTACATCTAGCACGCATTACACTCTTTTCGATACTTTCAGGAGTCATCATCCCCTGTCCGTCGGTTCTCATAGACGCTCTAGTTAAGCATTTTATTAAAATAATGAGAAGTTCATGGTCAGTTCATTTTGTCAGCATTTTTCCATTAGACATTAAGAAATTCAGCTTTCTGCTTGAGGCCTGGCAGGACTAGGCCAAGATGCTCGCTAAGTTAAGGCCTATAATTATACAGAACCTAGGTTATAACTCAATATGACATTACTAATCTAGTACATTTTCAATATTTCATGTATGTTAATCACACATTTAGTACAATTCATAAATACTGGTGGGCATTCTCCAAGGTCACAATTTTAAAAGTGCCCATTATTTTTCTACGTTATTCATTTTCTACTAAATTCATTATTCAGAACACATAAACATTCATTAATAATTTCTAATTAAGACATTTGTGTTAACACCAGCCTGTATATCCCTAGTAGGGAGGGTGGTGAGCTCCCATGTCTTGAGTGAAGCTCCAGGGTAATCAAAGACCCAGACAAATCCAAATGGCCCCACTGGGGATTAGGGCCATTAGTGCTGCTAGAGTGCTCGGATTCCTGTTCCTCCTGACCAGTCAAGTCACCTTTCCCTTAGCTGGTCCCATGTCCCTTTCTGAAGCATGAGGGTTTGCTTACCAAGGGATGTGGTGATCTGCTCACGTAGTTAAAAAGGAGAGACCCCCTACAGACTACATACATTATGACAGAGCTCTGTAAGTGTGCCGCTAGCATGATTAAGTGGGCTTGGAAGTGAGTCCTCTGGGATTGTTTCTCAGCATTATCCTACGGATATAGGGATAGAAGATGTCTTTCTGTGCAAGTTTGGGATATATCTGGATAATCATAATAGGTTCTATGTAATGTAATGCTTTAATGTTTTTTTTTCTGTTTGTGTTCTAGCCAGTATGATCCAGAGACTTGTTTTTTCTAGAGTTTCTTTGTTTTATCGCAGACCAAGGAAATGTTCTGTTAAACCTTGCACAGTAGAGCTGGGGTCTGGGTTGAGAGCCCAGTGGCTGGGAAACTAATTTGCACCATACACAAGCACCCATTATCCAGCACTTTAGTATACTGAATGACCCGGGCCCGTATTATAAACAGGGCACACAATCCCTGTTTACGCCATAGCGTACTTTTAAACAAGGGCACTGGTTGCAAATAGACAATGTGCCTTATTTCAATTACTGTGATGCCCTCAGGGCCACTGTGAACCTGCGTCTGATCTGTGGGCAGTGCATTCCGTGAAATATGAAGGTGCTGCTTACCAGCCACTCTGCGTTTCACTGTGCAGGTGACAACCCAGGTGCACTTTAAAGATGTTGCAGAGATCCCCTGCAGGCCGGTACAGTGAGTGACTGCACACACCTGCAGGGGGATGCATTGGTGGTCTGTGGGACCTGCTTTCCAACCTCCAGAAGTATGCCTTAAGGTTAAGGAGGAACACTGATTTCCTCTTTTGCATGGGACTCCACCCTAATACAAAAGAAGGAATGCCCTCTCCAGATAGCGTGGGCAGTACATGTGCGCCAGCGCTATCAGTATTGCAGAAGGGGACGCACAGGCATCTGTGGCCCTTTTGTAATACCATAGTATTAAAAGCTGCTTTGTATCACCCACAAAGCTATGCATGGAACAGGACCACTTTTCATCAGAAACAAAATAACCAAATACATCCAACAAGGAAACCTCCGCTCAAGATTGGCACCCTGCCTTAGAACTATAGGTGGTACATCCTTCTCCGTTCAAGCAGCCCAACTATGGAATTCATTACCCCCAACTATAAGAGCCAAGATAACTTTCTTGTCTTCAGAAAACTACTCAAGAGTTGGCTCTTTCCTCCATAACCACCATATTCAAACAACTATGGACTGCATATGCCTATGTTGATAAATATTTTTACTGATTATGTGACTATTTCTAGTTAGGTATAGTTCTTTAGAAAATATGTATCGCTACTATGTCATAACAATAAAATATACACAGACTCTTTAAACCCGTTTGACTAAGTATATTTACCCATGGTTCTAATTATGTATTGTATGTACATATATGTGTGTGCATATGTGTATGTATTCATGTGTGTGTATGTGTGTGTGTATATATATATACATATATATATATATGTATGTGTGTATGTTTTGTGCTTGGCATATTCGTGGATCATTGCATGGCTCCTGGGTGGGTTGTTATACTTGGTATCTATGAATCCCTGCTCTCATCTTATCACACTTATCTACCCATCATCATATGTCATGTCTCTATCAATCTATCCTCCATTCCCACTCTGACTCACCCAAATCCATTCTACTACTTTCATCGCCTAAATAACTCTGCCTAAGCTCTTCCCTCCGCTTCCACATCTAACTCACCAAACCTCACTCTACTACCATGACCTCCCAAACAACCCTACTAAATTCTCCCTCATTTATTTCACCCTGATCTCCCTAACCCTTCCTCAGACTCTTCCCTCCACCATCCCCCTTTACTCATCCCAAGCCTTTGGGATGAGTAAATGAGGGATATACTCCCAATTAACACTTCTGGATTTCTTTCCTCCTCCACCCCTCCATTACTCCAGTCAATCTAACTAACAAACTCTCATATCCGCAGCTCAAATTAACTCATAATAATACTAAAACTGTACTCATATTTCCAGATACTAATCCATCACTAATTCTTGTTGGTTTCCGGAGTAGCGTGCTACTCGCCGAAAAGTGCTTCGACGACTCGTCAGGGGTAGTAAGCGCCATATAAATACTAATAAAATTACAATTACAATAGTGCCCTTAAGGCACACAGAGCAGGCTATCATCTCTATTTCGCCCCTGGGACATAATCTATAATACAGCCCCTGAATGTGTACCACAGAACAGTGTGATAAGCTGTAGCAATTGGATCATTGTTCTTAATGGAGCCAGGCTGCGTCAGAAGATTTTAGTGAAAATATGAAGATAAAGAACATACTTTGAGAATGTTATGCATATATGCATTTGCACTCTTTATGCTGCAGGATGGCTCAGTGAGTGAAGTACTCGCTAAGTTTCAGTCTTAGCAAAGCCAGGTTTGCCTCTCAAACATAGATAAACTGAGTACCGTTAAGCTATGTGGTAGCACCATCTGAAATTAAGGATGCTTAGAAATGGCAAAAATGTGGCTTGAAGCATTACAAAAAAAAAACAAATTATTATACAGCCCCGCATTTGGATTGGTTCATCAAAAACAATTGTATTAACTTTATAACATTCAACTCGGTGGTCTCAATCAGTTTTGTGACTGCCTGGCATGAGAACTTATTTCAAATAGAAACTTGCTTACTAGACATAAAAACTGTAAAACAGAAATATTGGCAGCACTAAGGGGTGCATTGCTTAGGGTTGATTGCTATATAAATGATTGCTCTCCCTCCCCATGTGATTTGAGACGGGGCCTGCACATTACAGAAGTATCGGTTATCACCATTATTTTGGTTTTGAAATGTTTGAAATGTTCACAAAAAAATTATCTATAGGTCTGGCATTACTGATGACTTATTTTACTTAAATTATATTTAAAATATACTTATAGGAGCTTTCAACCACCCCAAATCATACATTCGTCCTTTTTTCTTTTAAATGTAATTCACATTTTCCTTATGCCCACTACAGCATGGGTGTAGTGTGTCAACCCACTTCTCTTTGAGTTATAGCATTCTGCCCTTTCACAAAGAGAATAACCACACACAAAAGTATCCACACGCAAAAGCAGTTTCATTAAGTGCCAGGGACTACTGTGCCAGTGTGTGCTTTTTGAAAACAAATAAAAATATTTTTTCTGTTAGCCAGTGTGTTTTTTTTAGATGGATGTGGGCCTGGCAGCTTCCCTAACAATACAGTTGTGTAAATATCGTGACAAACAATGGAAGCATTGACAAACCCAAAAGGCTGGCAGCCAATGCCAGCCTTTTTGGCTTTGCCAGTGCCTGTTTTGTGTCTTGTTACATTTTGTACAGCCTTTTTGGCTTCTTTATGTGATAAGACTAAGATCAACTATGGTGGCTTTTCGCAGTGGAGGGTCTTAATGCTGAATATAAGTGAGGAAGGGATACGGTCTCTCGGGCCAGGTAAGTATAGCTGGTTTGGCTTGAATGCTGACGTTGTTCCCTACCCTGGTGCTAGATAGGATCTTATGGGATTGTTTTGTCTTTTTAATAGGTTTTATATATTATAAAGTGCACTGTAAACTCTTTGGGTTGACGAGCGAATGAATAATTGAAAAGGTTTTGTATTCCGTTGTGGTTTAGTTTCAGTGTAGCGAGCTTCATGAATTTGAGTAAAACTCTATTGTTTACATCTGTAACATGTTTGTACAAAGCCTTTTTGGTGACACCTCATGCAAGGATGTCACAGCCTACTGTTCTCTGTGTTCCCACTTCAGTTGCTCCAGCACCTCAGATGAGGAGATCCTAATGGAGGATGAAGGCCTGGTGAGTCAGGAGACCACGGATGAATCTTCTGACGCGTCCTTGCCACCAGACAGTGAAAGCGAAAGTAGAGATAATGTGACCAACGACTCTGACTCTGATGGGCCCATCCTGTACACAGATGACGATGATGACGACGATGATGATGGAAGTGCACAAAGTAAGCGATTGTTGGTGGGATAGGGATACCATTAAGTCTTATGCAAGATCAAAAGCTTAAAGTCTCTGAAGTCAGTAAGGGGGGTTGCTCTAACTCTTTAAGGGTCGGGGGTGATAGATTGTGGGTTAGTTATTACTGAAATTTGCATTCTCTTACAGTTTGACCAGTTTGTATCCTTGCCAATTTCGAAAACATTGACCCGCAACATATGTCCCAAATCCTGCATTTTTCAAATTAAACTTGCCAGCAGTGAACGTGCATACCTATATATACTATTTGTATATATCCTGGCCATCGCCTTTTAGGTGCATGTGGAATTTCTGTGGGGCAATGGTAATATTCACTATTACAAAAATGAAAATATATGTCATGTTATCGAGGGGACTGCACCTTGTTAGTGTCTATCCTCTGCAAAAAGAGGTACAGACCAACAAGAAAAATGTCAATCCTCGTTTTGCTTGCTAAACTGGCGACACGGAGGGTGGTACGGAATAAAAATATGGTTGAGAGGGGAAGAGATGGGTTTAACAACATTAACATAAAGTATGAACTCCAGTGCTCAGTCCAGCCAAAGAAAACTGGAAGGCCTAGCCTGATCCTCTAAATTTGAGTCAGTGTCTTTTACTGGAAAGTTCAAGATGGTGGCAAATCCTGCCTCCAATTAAAACGACTCCTCCCATCACCATGTTTGACAGAGAAATTTAAAGTTACTACTTGAAGTGGATTGCAATGGGAGGAAGCAGCCAAATCAGTCCAACACGTTCTCTTTTGCATGAATACCACCACAGGTTGCTTATTAGCTTCCTCTTCTTGATGGTAGCAAATATGTATGCACAGCACGCCCAGGTATTGCAGGATTCCCCTCTGACATCTAGATCCCTCTAGGCAACCTTTACAATCTGAAGCCTCCTCCATTCAGCCAGGAGGCTTTCACATAGTCCACTTGATGTTCACATCAAACGGAGCCTCAGAGCAGCATGAATTGCAGTCAAGATCCCATATTGAGCATACATTCCAACAATGCAACTTAGGTTCTCGGTTTAAAAGAGGCACCTTTTAGGAACAGTCTTGTTGAAGCAGGGTGCTAGGGGAGCCAGACCCTACCTGATGGAAATGCAAATTAAAATTTCAATTTGTTCAGAGGGACGAGTTATGTTAAATGATGTCCCATGTTTGCAATACTATTTTAGGGGACAACATAGGTACAAGAAGTCCTCAAGAGTGTTTCATTCCAAGTCCCAGTCGTTCAAAATATATTCCTTTACATTAGTTAGCTAGATACAATTGCAGTTGTTCTTGTTCTTAGGTCCTTTATCCAGATGTTTTACAACAATGTTTTCAGCTTGAAATGGCAAGTACAGTTTGTATTTGTGTTTATGAGGAGCTCCATTTATAGCATTGAAGTAATGAAGCGCCTACAAATGTATGCCTTTTCAGATTTTCTATAGTTGTGGTAAAAAAAAAATGCCAAGATTGCTTTAGAACTTTGAGTGTTTAAATTCTGTTCCGCTGGCAATACAGCATTCACATAAAGACTATTATATCCTATGTGATTTCAATTTCGGTGGATGGGATATTAATCACAGTTGTGATGGAGTAACTCATCCGCCAATATCTAAATCAGGCCCTAAGTCTTGATAGAAAGCTCCCCGTCTTTGCCGTTGGTAGCTAAGAAAATTGTTTTGCAAGGATGAGTCACACCATGTCCTGTTTCTGATGTGACTTATCACAGTGCTCCCCTCTACCAGTAGCTTTCAGTGATGTTTAGAGAGTGTGGACTCCTCTAAACACCTGGTTCCCAGGAGCAACCTCCTCCCAACTCTTAAAAGCTCTGTTTTAGGTCTCGCCTGAGGCAGTGCAAACAGTCGCTTGCAATAATGGATTGTTTTTAAAAAAATAAAGCACTAAAAAAGGCTCCCCATTGGTTACCATTAGTTGGCTCATTGCTAACCATATTTTCTTCATTTCCATTGGTGAGCACCTGTCAGCCACATTCTACTTCACTTTGTCTCTATTTGTTTTCTCCCCTGGAGCATGAACCAAAAAATACTAATTGATTCCTTAATTAGTGCCCCTCTGCAGTGGGGGACCATTTTTTCTTGCTTTTGCTTGCAAGACAGCTTGATGCGATCAGAGTTGAAGGTTGCGCTTCTCTGTATTTCAAAAGCTGAATGCAAACAATTAGCAATAACAAACCTTTTTGGTACGTGACCAATTTCTGAAAAATACATTTCAAACACCTATTATTTCTATTGATAGGTAAGCTATAAATGTAGGCGCTTCCTTTAAGACTGTTGCAGTCATGATTTTTTCTAAATTAATGTTTGCCATTGTCTCACATATATTAATTTGTTGGTTGCCTCTTTAATAAGGACATTCTATTAATCATGAAACATGCAGTGATTTCTAAAGATGTATCTTATACCTTTACCTCTACCCATTTCTAACCCCTAAAATGACCCTTGCCTCCCTTTACCTCTACCCACCTCTGAATCCAAAAATCACATTTATCACCCTTTAACTCTGCCCACCAAAACCCTAAAATCACCTTTACCTTCCTTTATGTCTGTTGAACCCAGAACCCTAAATTCAGCCTTATTGCTATAGGTACATATAGCAAGCAGTACTTTACCAAGAAGGTTAGTATTTTTTAAATATTTTTTTTAATGTTATTTAAAAAAAGGGATTTTAATCTTTCGGGATGGGTAGAGGTAAAGACAGTTAACAGTGGGTTTAGGGTTCGGGTAGGTATAAGTACCTGCGTGGTAAAGACTGCATGTAAAGGTTGTGTGTGGTGAAGGCTGCATGGCCAAGACGGTTTCCCCTGTGTCAGGATACATCCTCAACCCTTCCTTAGATACTCTCCTGCCCTCACCCTAACTTCTCTAAGTGATATGGGGCCACTGTCAGTTGTTTTATGCCCGTCAGTATGTTTGGTGGGCACCTTTGCCTCTTCGACAGTTTCCCCCTCTTACCAACGCCTACTCACTCTATACTTTAGGTCTTGCCTAAGACAGCATATGCACTGTTGCTTGCAAGACATTTTCTTTACTTACAGGGGGCTTAGAGCCCACCCATTACTCACCATTGGTTAGCTTCATTGTCACTCATTTCTTTTTTACCTCTTTGGTCAGTGAATGCTGACATCACTTCCTCTTTTGTGTTTGTTCCTGACCTGGACCATGACCCAAGTACGGCTTTCCTTGGTCAGTGTCCTTCCATTGCTTGACTCTACCCTTTCTACTTGCACCCTCTTCCATCCTCCCCCTTCCTGTATTGTTGCTTGCCCTATCCCCTCACTCCACCCTCCTCTTAAGTTGTTGCTTTTCCATTCCACCTCTTCCTTGTTGTCGCTTGCCACATCCACCCCCACCCCTTCGTTGATTGCCCCCTCCCACACGGCCAGAAAAAAAAGTGGCCAAAAGTCACACCAAAAGTCACACCAGCGGATTTCAAGATACTACAAAGATGCAGACTGTGCTGCACTTTCTGTTCTGCACACCCTTTTTGGTGCTGTCTTCATGCAGAGCCAATACGGTGAACTTCACCTTGGAAGTAAGAGAAATATTTCTTTGGGGGTGAAAGCAGAGAATACTTTCCTACTAGGAAAACAAATCACTGTCCATTGCTGTTAGTGCTTGCCACATCATGCAATTTATTTTCTAACTTTCAACCGTGCTGCACAGCTGTAGAACATGGCTAAAAGAAAATTGACAAATCCAATAACACTCCTATGTGCACGACCTATCTGCACTGCCGATGCTTGTTCCTTCACCATGCCTTTTGTTTTATCCAGACACCTTGAAACGCCTCTAGTCGTTCTTTGAACTTTCGAATTCCAGTTATTCCTGTAGCAAGCAGTCTGCCTTCATGGGCAGGGTCTCTAGTGGTCTGTGCTGAGCTGTTTTAAATGGATGCACTTTTTACCGGCTTTTATTAAAAAAATACATATTTACTATAATTCACTACATACTTTAAGTGCAGTTTGAGGATATTGAAAAGGACGCTTGCACAATCAATCTTACTATTGATCTAGCAACATTGGTATTGTCTGCACTGATTCATACGGTGTAATTTAATTCAAACACCTGATTAGTATCCAGCAACCAAAAAAAATCCAGATGCTGCACTTTTCCTGTAGGCAGCTGTATTACTGGATCAACAAGTACACGCTTCTTGAACAAAGATAGGTTTCTATTTAATTACATGTTCCATATTCACACTTCACCAAGAGTAAATATTGCTCATTGGTCAGATCTGCATAGACTGAAGCCTCAGCTGGCAGAAGACTGTGTCAGGAGTCCACCATTCTGTGGCATCACATACATTGTAGTAACCCAGCACTTAATAGATCTCCTGATGATCTCCAGATACTGAAGTCCCTCAGAGCAACGCACGGACAGCTCATCAGATCAGCCAAAGCAAAGTGCCATATCAACACCACCAAGGAAGCCAAAAGCAGACGGAGAGCACTCTTTAAGAGCCTGCCTGACCATCCTATCACACAGACAAGTGCAATGCTATCAACCTCTTACAGGGAAAAGGAGAGCATACTGGAGGCTGGGATTGCACAACTCCTTCGTGACCTCTCAGTAGGACACTCTTTATTTTTGAACAGCCAGGGTAAAGTCTGGGAAGAGCATCAGTCTAGAGGAGTCTACCAAAATGGGTTAGAACTTTCTGGTCTGACTGAGTATGTAGTTTCGGTCCCAAGGGAAACGCTTTACCGGTACACTATGCACCCGTTCCGCTGTATACATAGATGATAGACTAGCCAATTCTACTAACGGAGCCAGGATTCGACATAGGTCATGGCATCTGGGCCCTCTACACCCTCAGGAAGTAAGAGGTGCAAAGGCACCCTGTGAGAGGTAATTGGGAGACACTTCGGTATACTTTTCTACGCTGACAATATGGCACTTATGGATTGCACATCTTTAGGGTTGCAGAAGCTTTGAAATACAGGGAGTGCAGAATTATTAGGCAAGTTGTATTTTTGAGGATTAATTTTATTATTGAACAACAACCATGTTCTCAATGAACCCAAAAAACTCATTAATATCAAAGCTGAATATTTTTGGAAGTAGTTTTTAGTTTGTTTTTAGTTTTAGCTATGTTAGGGGGATATCTGTGTGTGCAGGTGACTATTACTGTGCATAATTATTAGGCAACTTAACAAAAAAAAATATATACCCGTTTCAATTATTTATTATTACCAGTGAAACCAATATAACATCTCAACATTCACAAATATACATTTCTGACATTCAAAAACAAAACAAAAACAAATCAGTGACCAATATAGCCACCTTTCTTTGCAAGGACACTCAAAAGCCTGCCATCCATGGATTCTGTCAGTGTTTTGATCTGTTCACCATCAACATTGCGTGCAGCAGCAACCACAGCCTCCCAGACACTGTTCAGAGAGGTGTACTGTTTTACCTCCTTGTAAATCTCACATTTGATGATGGACCACAGGTTCTCAATGGGGTTCAGATCAGGTGAACAAGGAGGCCATGTCATTAGATTTCCTTCTTTTATACCCTTTCTTGCCAGCCACGCTGTGGAGTACTTGGACGCGTGTGATGGAGCATTGTCCTGCATGAAAACCATGTTTTTCTTGAAGGATGCAGACTTCTTCCTGTACCACTGCTTGAAGAAGGTGTCTTCCAGGAACTGGCAGTAGGACTGGGAGTTGAGCTTGACTCCATCCTCAACCCGAAAAGGCCCCACAAGCTCATCTTTGATGATACCAGCCCAAACCAGTACTCCACCTCCACCTTGCTGGCGTCTGAGTCGGACTGGAGCTCTCTGCCCTTTACCAATCCAGCCACGGGCCCATCCATCTGGCCCATCAAGACTCACTCTCATTTCATCAGTCCATAAAACCTTAGAAAAATCAGTCTTGAGATATTTATTGGCCCAGTCTTGACGTTTCAGCTTGTGTGTCTTGTTCAGCGGTGGTCGTCTTTCAGCCTTTCTTACCTTGGCCATGTCTCTGAGTATTGCACACCTTGTGCTTTTGGGCACTCCAGTGATGTTGCAGCTCTGAAATATGGCCAAACTGGTGGCAAGTGGCATCGTGGCAGCTGCACGCTTGACTTTTCTCAGTTCATGGGCAGTTATTTTGCGCCTTGGTTTTTCCACACGCTTCTTGCGACCCTGTTGACTATTTTGAATGAAACGCTTGATTGTTCGATGATCACGCTTCAGAAGCTTTGCAATTTTAAGAGTGCTGCATCCCTCTGCAAGATATCTCACTATTTTTGACTTTTCTGAGCCTGTCAAGTCCTTCTTTTGACCCATTTTGCCAAAGGAAAGGAAGTTGCCTAATAATTATGCACACCTGATATAGGGTGTTGATGTCATTAGACCACACCCCTTCTCATTACAGAGATGCACATCACCTAATATGCTTAATTGGTAGTAGGCTTTCGAGCCTATACAGCTTGGAGTAAGACAACATGCATAAAGAGGATGATGTGGTCAAAATACTCATTTGCCTAATAATTCTGCACTCCCTGTACATTTAACAGATATTCCAAGTTAAATAAATTAACAGTCAACACCTTAAGACTGCAGGAAATGGATTTGGGAAGGAAGAAATACATATAGCAGTGAACATTTGATTGTGATTTTGAAAAAGGTTTTATCACATAAATATTTGGGTGTTGCCTTAAATGTAAAATAGTCATTTTAAGAGCAGTAACAGTTGTTTTAGTCAGTGAATGGTGATCACGAAGGGGCTTAGTTTCTTTAACAGGAAATTTGGAAGATTCACATCAAAGCTGATGCCAACAGCTTATTGGGCAAAGGTTCCATCCTCTTAATGGAAAACTGTCTTTACTGTATTTACCTCTTTTGCAAATATGGGCTGGAATTTGATCATGAAATAGTAATTAGGAGTAATACACATTTTGTGCAAAAAGAAAAAAAGAACCTGCGAGATAAAAAGAGTGGAGTTGGTGTTTAAAACATCTACAGATGTTTATTAAGATACATTTTTCTTTGACGCACTTTTAAAGGATCATTTAGAACCGCAGACTAGCAGTTGTGTGTGTCAAATCCCCCCAAATCCCCTCCCCCATTTTTTTAATCTTTTGCTGTAGCGAATGGGACAAAAAAATCAACAAAAAAGAATTCAAAATTTGAATATCTTTACCCAAGTGTATGTTTTCACAAAGAGTGTCTCAAAATATCTTGTGTATTTTGGTGCTTTGTCCTGATGTGGTTGTGAGGAAGTGATATTTAAAGTCAATATTAGTTAGGTATACAGGTGGTGCCCGAGGCATTCATTTCTATGTTCTCTCTGTTTTGAAAAGGAGTCAGTTATGTTTACCTTATGTGAATTAGTTAATGCAAACTAAATGCTCTATTTCTTATGTTTGTAACATTAAATCATTTGTTTTGAGTATTATTAGTTATATTTTAAATGGGATAATATTTAATATTTCCATTGTTTTGAAAATGAAAAATGTTTAATGGACTTGCGATTCTAAATAAATTGTAGTTGATAGTGATAATATTCTTTAAAATTACTAGTGGTCTGTTCCTTAGTAAAGAGAAACCAATGATTTAGAATTCAAAAGGAAGTCCAGTCTTTGACTTTATTATTGTAGGATGCTGATGAAAACATGTATGTGCATTATTTTTTTTATATTTTATATTGAAATGCGGTATTTCATATGTTATGTGTCATATAGTCACAAATGTTTTATTATAAGAAATGCATTAGTTTAGGGCTTAGAATGACCTTAGCTGTTAAATATTCTTTGTTATATTCCTGGCTTAAAACAAGGCAAAATCTCAGTTTTGCTTTTGGAGTAAATACAGTTACTGTAAGGTCCAATTATTTGAAACATGTAACTTGAAGTTCTGCATGATTCTTTTTTTTCTGAAGGCTCGCTAGCAAGCAAAATTCGTCGAAAAGACAGTCTTGCAATCAAACTTGGCAACAGACCCTCCAAGAAGGAGCTAGAAGATAAAAACATTTTGCAGCGGACTTCAGAGGAAGAGCGACAGGAGAAGTGGCAACAAATTGGAACAAAGCTAGTGAGGTATCAGTTTATGTACAAGTTCATGGTAAAATGTTTGATCGCATCCAAATCATCTTTAAGCCGTAAACTGGGTGGCTTCAGACGTATTGGTGCTAAAGATGGACGGGAGGGTCCTGTCCCAGCAAGAGCATAGAAATATGACACATGAAATCCACCTTTTCACTGCTAGAATTAAACACTGTACTCTCTGCAGAGGAACCTTGGTGGCTCCACTGCATGCACCATCTTGCTCCAAACTAGTGGTGAAACATCCCTAGGAATGGCACTGAGAACTCTGTGCCACACCTGTGCTAAAAAGTAGGCAAATCAGGCAGTAGTATATTGCTTACAGAGCAAGCACAGAAAGCACTGCTGTTGGATACTGAGACCTGACAAGTTCAGGTGTTGTGGATATGGGTTTCTTTATGTGCTGTGTTCTTGAACAGTCGTTCGTCCTTCAGATACTTTTAGGAAGAGTGGTTCTTGGAGGTGCCGGACCGCATAAACACATTTGAAAATACTCTGGTCTAGCATCAAGATTTACATATATGTGTGTACTCTGGTGCAATGGCCAGGTGCATCCAGAATGAGAGGGCAAAGCCTACATGCTGAAGATTTTGATTCAAATTACTCAGATGTTTTCCTGGCTCTGCACTTGCTTTTGATGGGATTCATGTCTCATACACCGCTATCTTGTTTGCCAACTGCTATTAGTAGTCAGCTGACTTCCGGTGAGGGCAGGTCTCCCAGCCCCTTTCCCACCAATTCTTAAATAACTGATGAAAACTCAGAGAAGGTATGGTACTAGGATATCCCCCCAATTTTTTTTATTATTTCCAATATATTGCTCTATTGAAGGTAATAATAGAATAACTTAACCCAATGGGATATAGAACCCCACAGACACAAATATGCTGGATAGTAAACAGGATTCTGAATCCTGAGACAAAGAAGACTACACCATCGGTTGCACAAGAAACATGTGACTCAAGTGGCAGTTCACTTTTCCACACACAAACTTTACAATGCAAACATCTTTCTATGAACTTTAAAATGGAAACATCTTTCTATGAACTATAAGAAGGTAAAAAATGACTTACCGAAGACGTAGGAGATATTAACCAAGTCGGAAATGATGTACAGATTCAGGTTCTTCCTAGCTTTGTCCCTGTAATATCTGAAGAGTGAATAACAGCGGTTGTTATTAGCCACCCTTTGACTTTTCCTTTGGTATGTGCCCCCCCCCACGTTTATGAAGGAATTCTCCCAATTAGCCCAGTTAAGGACTGGCTTCTGAGTCGTGTCTATCATGACTGGAAATATTCCTCCTGAATGCAAAACTGCTATGGTTGTCCCTCTACTAAAAACATTAGGCAAACCCTCTTAGATATGCCCAGTTATCGTCGTCATTGAACGAAGGGAGAGTAGTTACAAAACAGCTGCACCTGTAAGAAGATAAAGTCCTTTGTATACATAGGGCAGGTTTCCGTCCTGCTCAGGGAATTGAGACTGTCAGGACTGTTCTGTTGGATGCAACTGGATTGAAGGCAGGAATGGTGAGTTACATGACAGCGATCCGATTAGGCCTGTCAATGGTGCTCAATACAGTCGGCCACGACACCTTGATAAAGAGGCTACAGAAGTGCCGGGATAAAGCAGGCTTGCATTAAATGGCTGGACGTTTTTTTGAAGGGTAGATAATAAATAATTCACCTACAACCGTTTAAATGGAAACCTCACGCACTGACCTATGGAGTATCACTTGAGTCAGTCCTAATCTCGGTTTGGCTCCTTTGGTGGAGTTACTACTACATCTTGGTATTTTGTTTTGCAGGTATGCTGATGACACTTATGTTGATCAAAATCCATCCTTTATCTGAAGAACATAACTGGCATTTCTCTTCTCCTTTAGTCTTGATTTAGAAATGGATGTGCAAAACGTTTTTAAACTAAGTCCAAGTAATACAGATTTTGGTGTGAGGAATTCAGACGAGCTCTCCTGACAGAAATTTGGCCTCAACAACTTGGTTCTCTCCACCACTAGTTTCTGAAGATGAAAGTGTGGGTGCAAAGTGAACAGTGGGTTTTACATCCGTGCATTCAGATTTTATTTTATTTTATTAAAATTACACAACAAATAATAGCTGATGTGGCAGTTCTTATGTCATGGATTGATTATGTAAAGAGCATATATAGTTTGGCTGTCCCAAATATTAAAATGCCGAACTACAAGGGGGTTTTATTTTAATTCATGGTTAGAGTCATGCTCAAGTGGCTCTGGGTCCATTTTGTGTGGGATGCAATATCCACTGAGGGAAATGTGAAGGAGTGCAAAAAACTAACATTATTCTATGAATAGCTAGAGTTGCAATTTAAAGTAGTTCTTAGTTCTGAAAGTAAAAATAATTACAAGAACCAAAAATATCCTTGTCTGTCTGTTTTTTTAAGACCAGGCAATTTGATGTGATACCTACACAATGATACAACCTTTTTGTGTTTTCTGTGGCTGGTATATTATGTAATAATTATACACCGTGACCACTGTTACTTTTTTTAACCACAGGAGACTCAGCCAAAGGCCCACAACTGAAGAGCTGGAGCAAAGAAATATCCTGAAACGTAAGCTAATGTACTACGTGAAATTCATGTTGCTTGTACATCCGTTTGAGCAATAGTGACCACTTTCACAGACCCTCTCATCTCTAAATTTGCCCCCTTTTACGGCCAAGTGACCAAGACCTTGCCCTCTGTTTCTCTCTTCCGCTCTAACCTTGGTTTGCCTCTCTCTCATCTTTGGATGGTTGTATCTCTCCTCTCTGATTGTATAGTTAAAGAATGTATAGGTTTAGAAAGTCTTCCGGTTGTGTCTTCCCTATTTGGGCCTTTTACTGCAAGATAGGGCCTAGGTCTAGCATTTGTCCCCTCTTCTCTCCTGTTGCCCCCCCCCCCCCCCCACCCCCCCTGACCGTTCTCAGAGCTTCTTGTTCATTCTAGTGTACTGCTTAATACAGACCACTCTAACCCTGGGGACTATGCACATGTGCAACTCTTTATTCTCACAATTTGCTCTTGAGCAGTCTCTGCCAAAGCCGCACAACTCTAAAACACTTCCCACATAGACCACACTGCCTTCGGACACTTCCTTGGATCCAGTGCTTTAAATGGGGAAAAAATAAGTGCAGGTACCCATTAAATTGAGCTAGGGGTGTGGCTAGTGGGCAGGGTTAGAGGCGGGGCAAGACATGATGATAAAAATACATATCAATTGAGTATTCATTTTGCCCTTGCATTGCCCTTGAAAGTAGTCTCAAACTTCCCATTTGTGCAGATTAACAGCTACATATGCTAACATGCTAATAAAGAGTAGTGTGAAGACCTGCTGGAAACAGGCCCTTTTAAAGCACGAATGCAGCCAAGCCATCTACTGCACTATTAGCACTTTCAGGCTAATAATCAGTGTGCGCCAAGACAAAAGACTCTGGAATAGCAGCATTAATAGTGAGTTCCATACCAGTTGCAGGAGATACCAAAACATGTGAGACATGTATCAATATAAACAGAAAGTGTTAACTCATTACACAAAATGAAGGACAAACATGACATGTTAATGTTTTCTTTATCTGCAATATTTGTAGCTTCTTGTACTGTTCCTACTTGCTTGCATTTGGCACAATACTTTGATATTCTTGAGTGCTCACACATATACACGGAACAAACAGACATGCACACACCAAGTATTTCAAGCATTTCTTGGAAACTTTCCCGAGAGTGTCCTGATTCTCTTCCTCCCTGATCCCGCTTCTTTCTCACACACAGACACGTACTCACATAGAAGGTTCACTTAGGGTTATTCCTGAGTTACTGCACAACAACAGTGTGAATGTGATTGACAGACAGTCCCTCGATGGGCCCTACTCTCTCAAACACAGCGGGACGGTGACCTTCCCAACACCCGGACATAACTGGCGTAATGCAAGGAGCCGCTGCTGAAAGGCTCAGCAGAGGCCTAGAGAGGCGCTCTGGCAGAAGGGAGTGCGGACTCCACTCTGACAGCTTCGAGCTCAGCAGCACTAGTACAAGTATCTTTCATGAGTACCGGTACTCCTTGTCAGTGGAAAGGTGCCGGTGCTCGGGTCGGTAAACATATGAAGTGTCGGTACTTAGTACTGGCCCATTTAAAGCACTGCTTGGATCCCTGTATTAGCATCTAACGCTCAAGCACCTTCTCTCTCACTGCTCTTCACGTGAACTCACGTAAAGGCGTAGTGACAAAAACAGAATAAACGCATGACTGCTACAGAAACTACCCATGTAGACCACATGACAAACACACGCTTCCATCCAAAGCACTCCCAGGGAGTGGTGTGCTACCCATGTGCGGCTACATTTAGGCACCTCATCACAGGGATGAGACGATATTTAAATGCAACCACAATACAGTACTACTTCACCACCTGTTGTGGCGCTGAGCAGTGTATTTATTACCCGTTGTATTGGATGGCAGTAAACTGGCCCTACGTATCCCATGTTTGCCCTGGAAATGTAGAGTGCTATCTTCTGTTCATTCTTCCATGAGTGTCAATTCACAAAAATGCCAGGGGTAGCGGAAGTTACATCACATGCCACTTGACCTCTAGGGTGACCAGGTGTCCCGGATTTGCCGGGACAGTCCCGGTTTTTCACCAGCTGTCACGGCAGACTTTGGGAAATATAGCTTATGTCCCGGTTTTTAGAGAAAGCGCCGAAAAACAATGAGAGGTGCCTTTATATGTTTTCCAAAGCAGAGATAGTCTGCAGCTGTTATAAGAAAGCGTATGAATTAAAAGGCATTATACTGGCTGTAAAAAATGCATTTTATTTATGTTGTTAGTGCTATGCTGATGACCGCTTTCATTCTGCGCGCTCAGTTGAAGAAAAAGTGTAGTTCCTTTTATATTTTCATGAAATGTCCTGTTGTTTTACTTTAAAATTCGGGTCACCCTACCTTCACTGTGACACGCACATGCGTGCACATACACACACATGCCCACCCTCTCTCTCTCTTCCGTAACACACACTCACCCGCATGCATGCATACCACACATAGTTTAAAGCATTTTTTACTTGCCTTAGCTGTCAGATATGGTCATATGCTAACGAATTATACTCCATTTTCATTACATAAATCACTAGTTGTGTAATAAGAAACATTGACAGAAAACCAGGAAAATGGAGTCCCAACCGACATCCGTTAGGACGAGCTGCCCCTGCGCTCAAGGCACTGATTTTGCCACCTCTGAGGCCAGGGTTCTGAAAGGCAGTGCCAGGGGTCGCAAGGGGCAAGCCCCTTAATGGGGTCCATGCATGCTTCCAACACAGCATCAGGTGGCAAACAGGCAATCAGAAATGAACAAATGCGCAAGTACACGGGAATAAGCGTTATACTGAGATGCGATGCGTCACTGCCATCCTAAATCACCACCTTAATTTGGATTGAATACCAGAGCCCCAAGCAAAACAAACTATCCGAAATGACACGCTGGAGAACGATTTTTTAAATGTGGGCACAAAATGCATTACGTGCTGTTGATTATGGGCAGACGTGCAGACTTCTGTCTGCAGCTTATAAAATAAGTTACTGTGTGGCAGCATTGTGCCCTGTGCTTATGAAACGCTCATCCTTTTGGATTTCATGATTTTTTGCCCTCCCCTCTGGCAGCAATTCTTTAAAATTAAAGTCATTTTGAGGTATCGACATTGTACGTGGAGACAGATGTTGAGCTTAGATATACCAGGACATCACTGGTAATCTTGCCAATGCATTTATTTAAGACATCAGAAGTAACAGTGTTGATGCATGTACTTTGGTCTGCCAAAACTTGCCAAAACTGATAATATCACTTACAACACAACCAATAACAGTTTTGTTTACGAAAGCATCAGCGGCATCGCACTTCTCATTTATTGATTTATGTTGGCGCTTGAGATAATGCTGCTATCTCCTCACACTTCCTGCAGAGCACTGGAATAAGGGGAGATAACGATGGGCAGTTGAGTGGTGGAGCATCCAGTTATTAGTAGAGGGGAGACTTGGATTGAAGTCATTATGGCAACGCTGAAGTTCACGGCCAAGGCATTTCCAACATCGGGCCCCTATTCCTCCTACGCTTTGCAGCTTCGCTACAGCACGTGCCTCTGTCAGCCCAAACCCCAACCTCTTCATGTAATTCAGTTGATGTTGGAGCTGTGCGACTCTTAAAATAGTTGAGGGGCCCACAGCTTCCAATGAGAGCCCGTCTGCCATTGCCAGAATGACACAGGAGGAGCTGTTGGTTGTTCAGGCCCTCCTCCTTCCTCAATTTTTAGCCTCCTTGCCCGTCAAACCAGCAATCTCAGTTCAATAGTTTAATTGATGGCTGACTTCAATCCATGACAGCATCCGAACGGAGCAGTCAAAACTCCCATCTGTGCCAGAAGCCAGCTGGATGACGCCAGAGCTCCAATTACCCGTAACAATAAAAGATACAAAACATTCGGAAATCTATCACCAAAGGCAAGCACAGACTAAGCAAGGTATTATCAAAGTTTTAAATGTACTGTGGCCCAGAACAAGAGTTTTTTTTTATTCTAATGTATTTCTAGATGTGAGATGACTGGGGGAGGGTCCTGGATTGTTTTGAGTGCTGAAGATATGGTTCTGTGTTGTAGCATGCACAGCAAATGATAGAGGGGAGAGATGAAAGACCGTGTGATTTACTTAAATAGTGGGTATGCCATGCAGCCTAGATCCTTCCCTGAAGGATGCATGTGGACGCTACAGACTCTTCCCTCAGACCTGTAAATTGGCGCTACAGGGGCCAGTCAAATCTGTCAACTATCATTTTTGATTCTCTTGACTGCTAAGAACTAAATTCCCCTATCACACTGGCGGCCATACTAGATGGATTAAGCGGAATGCGTCCATCTAACTGTAATGAACGGTAAGGCGCCAAGCGTCGGCCATCTTACCATTGAAATGGATGTCTGTCACTAGAAGTGCGCTGCCTGTGTAAGATGTACGTTCGTAGTATCTCAAGTTAACGTATTAACCCCAGGGTGAAGACATGTGTGTATCCCTTCTGTTGTCACGCCGCGGCAATCTCGACTGCTCTGCGGACATGGACTTGAAAAGGCAGTGCTGAACAGGGCCGCCGTATTCTCCTGCAGCATTGAGTTCCAGTACACTGTACCCACCACGGGACTGCGGTGTTGGATTGCAGTGAAGCTATCCGAAAGCCTGCTCAGCTGTCAAAATACTTTAGATTTACCGTTTGCGCATTTTATGTGATGTAAACGGAGACTCCCAGTCTGTCCTCCGCGACCAGGACTTTGTTTAAGCGGCTGCAACGCCTGGCGTCCATTGGAGGAAAGTTAATAACGTCTCCGTAACATTGCAGGAGACACGTGAACGTAGTCTTTCTTCCGTTTTCCACAAGAGCCCGGAATCTCAGCTCTTTGTTTGTCCTTTCCCGTTAATTTCCGTCGCGGGGTTAGAAAGTAATCTAAACACAAGCCTCCCCCGAGGAACATAGTGAAAAAAATGATTGTGTATTTTGGAGAGAGGAAAATTCCATGCCAAATCCTCTTTCACCCGTAGGCCGCGAGCTGCTTTAGTCGCAAAACTTACCAGACTTCCACATTCCTTATTCTGCACAGAAAGGTGTTTTTTTTAACGCCATCTTTGTCAGATCACGTGTTGAAGGATAGCCCAAAAATGCATTGGCGGTTTCTTCCGCAACACTGCCCACACGGTTATTTTGGAAATTTATGAAAAACAGAATCTGTATTTGTACCTTTAAAACAAGTATTTTGTTCTCTTACTAGGCAAATCCATTTAAAGCAAATGGGAAGCCGTAGAACATCACACATGTAACGTAAGGTTGTGCTTCACAATTCTCTAGTCCCTCCTCTTACAGATCCTCACTTACTCCCAGTAAGTGAGGTAATCTCCAGTTAGGGTCGTCTGATTTCGAGTCCCACTGGAATCCAATTTGGGTACAAATGGGAGTTTACACCTGATACGGGATGCGAGTTTTCTCTAGACACATTTCATCTGGAAAACCTTGGCGAAGTGTGTCAGATTTTTAAAAAAAAATGGTTTGAAAGATGCAAAACGTTACATGTTATGCCGCATTGTGATGTGTGAAGCCAAGAAAGGTGTGGTAACGTGCACTGTTCCAATGCTGTATCTGCAACAATAGTATTTACAGGGTGCTTTGTTGCTGCTCAAAATAACACATTACTTAAAACTAAGCCTTTAGCATCTGGAACAGAAACTGGTTCAGAAACTGGTTTTCACTCGTTTTGTAAACAATGTGTTGATTGGAACCTGCTTTTTCACGTGCCCAAGGTTTTGAGAATTTCCTTCCGTGTTACACAATCTTTTGATTTTTCTCACTGTACTTTTCCTTCCAGTTCATCTAAGTCACTTTAATGCACTGTCCTGATGGCCTCAAACGTGTTGCATCGTCACATCGAGTTTATCCTGCCATCTGAGCATAGCAGTCTTTGTACTGTGGGACTGATATTGATGTTGCCCCCCCCCCATGTGCAGTGGCACAGATATGATTGTACGCAAACATCATATTTCTCCCTGGGTGTTTTTCAGTCAACCAAGTTCCTAGGCACTCCTGTGGCATGGGGATTGCACTAGAGATCCAAAGTAGCTTCCTCCTGTGGGTGCCAACTTGTTGATTGAATTTTGGCCTGCCATGTCCTGCTCAAGAGTCTTCCGCCCCGTTGGATACGTCCCACACTATCATCATGCAAAAGAGTGAGAGGGAGGAGGCTGCTGAGAGGAGGCCTGTACCACAAGAAATTAGAAGACTCAGACTTCTTACAGGTTTCGACCAAAGTCCGGTCATTAATCAATTGCCCACAGCAGTTTGTGCTGTTAATTTTTTAAGACAGCATTCTCAGACTTAGGAGTACATGACCATACTTACCTCTCCCCTTCACCTGACTCTCTTGGTTGAAATTAATGCCTTAAAGATGGCCTTCCTCCTTCACCCCTTCTTCAGGACCCGTGGTGCGTTACAATCAGACCTCTTTAGTACATTTTTTCATACTGGGTGTCCCTCTGTCAGTGAAGGTTGAATCCATTCTAGTTGTGTTGCAGTTCTCTGACGATTCATAGTAGAATTCAGAGCATTGAGACAGGTCCAGAGACACAGGCTCTAGTTGGAGCAGTTAGCAGCTATGCCACCTTTTTTGTTCCCTCCTAGCGTCAATTTTTCTCTTGGATCTCTTGAGTTCTGTGAAAAGGGGGAATGTGCAGTAGCAGATTCTTCAGGTTCAGGCCCTCCTCATACGTATCAGGCACCAGTATTACGGTTTGCACTGACTGCCTTATTTGAGTAAAGCATTTTAGGAGTTTCTACTACCATTGCTTTCAGCATCAACCTTGTTTTTGATGCTCTCCGCACTGACCCAAAGCCCAGTCTTTTGGCTGGATGTTTGTAGAGGATGATTCATCTCCTCAGCCACGTTCTCACCAGAGACCATGGTTGGCTGGTCATAATAGTTTCTGGGACACTGATGATCGATGTACTGATGGCCACAAGGATTCATACGACCCTTAGACAATTACTGTCCTAGAACAGGCACTTGATGGGCTATCTAATCATGTGCTGAAAGCTACCATGGTACACCATTAAACCAGCCCTGCCTTATAAGGCACAGCCCTTAAATAGGAAGAGCGATTGAGGGAAAAGCCTCTCTCTTAGTTAGTAGTGTGTAAGTCTTTGGACAAAAATTATAGACCTCACAAGGATAATACCATATTTGACTCTATGTCCTCCATCTCCTGCTTGAGCTGGAGGGTCCATGGAGACATGGCAACCTCCTTAAATGGCAAAGCGTTTCCCTCCTATATGGACAATGCGGGATGCAAACAAAAGCCAGTTCAGTAATGGCAAGCTGTGGTATATAACTTTGATATGGTTTTCAATATTATGCCTCTTTCCTTCATCTGTACATAGAATAGAAGTATATCTTTAGACAACTCAACACTGAAATTCTGCAGCTTTTAGCCTAGAAACAGAAGGCCTGGTGGAAACATGGAGAATCTTCCCGGCTTGAGCTTTCTAGGAACTCTGATGACAGAGTTTGAATGCTTCAGGAATAAGAGGATGCCCAGGATATAATTATGGCACCTTTCTTTAGGAATAATTAATTTGATCCTGCAATGGAAGAGGTGCTATAGTAAGGGAAGAGAGTAAGTAGCTGCCACATGACTGAGTTTCATTCAGTCGGTACAGATCAGACCACCTTCCAGTTAGGCAGGGCTTCCCCGTCTTTCAAGGCTAGGGCCGCTTTTCAAGCCAAGCTCTTGACAGTCCCTCATCGCCTTTAATCTCAATATGGGGGATATGTTTCAAAGGAACGTTTAAAACTACTGAGGCTAAAAAGTCATAGTGGCTTCCCAGGTAGTTAAGTCACTAGCTACTACTCATTGCTGATGATGCAGACATTCAAAGAGAGGGTGATGTGGCATGTATAATGACTATCGTTTAAGCCATGACGCAAATGTTGCAGTTTCTCCTCGCTGAACCCTGAGATGATTGTCTGGGCATGCCTGAATATAGATTTTTGCAACACAGCATGGCAAAGGCCCAATATTACTAGGAGGGACGCTCGTCCTGAACTGGTCAGAAAAAGTTTCTGTGTCCATTCCTGCTCTCTTTCTCCCAGGAGCCCCTCAAAGACATTCATGATAGCCCAGTGTGTTCATTTATCCTGCTGGTCTTAGCCTTTCCCTGCCTTAGACAGTTTTCCCTTATTTTCTTAAGAATGGTGTCATTTTGAGGCATAACTGGCTGACCATAATTGAACTGAGAATCCTCCATTCCCCCCTCCCATTGCTCATTTGAGTGACTAGCTCCTTGGGGTCTAGACTTCACTCACTGTGGCTCCTCTAGATGTTCTGGGGAAAAATCCAGCACAAGGACCAGAGGTTGTGGCTTTGGTATTGGGCTTTACACAGAAGCTTTAAACCCCTTTCCTGTTAATTTGGTCATCAAACGCCATTTGATTGGCTTCTTAAATATGTTCTGCCGGCCCCTGTTGATTGCTCTTCTGTGAACTGGGACACTGACATACTTTAATCATCTTTCACACGCAGTCCTTAAGACTTTATCTTTCTGTTACATGAAAGTTATGTTTGCAAGTACAGGGTCCTTCTGAAACATACCTTGTTTTACATCAACTATAGGATGTGTGCTTAGTACAAACCTACCCATCATGAAAAGGTGCTGAATTTACTCTAAAAAATTGAGATTTATCTTTCTGTTCCCAAACAGCTCATTGGCTGAGGAGATGCTGCTCAGCATTACTTTAGGTGCATTTTTTGAGTCCACCTCATCTAGCCAGAATGAGCGATTTATAATCTGGGCATCAGTTCTTCGTGGCCCAAGGTGACCGAGATGCAGACAAGTCTGCTTTGAAGGCCACTGTTGCCATATCACCACCCGCATCCCCCATATTTATCTGTTATTTTCTATAGGGTCAGTGTCTTTCATCAGATTGTCTTGATGGACACCACCCAGGTATTCTCCTGTTACCTTCCCGTTGAAGAGGTCTGCAATGCACCTACATTAGCCACTATGCAAGCTTTGCGTTCTGAATGCCTTTTCTGGAATTAATGCACAATTCAGCTGTAGAAAGCTGTTTTTTTTTTCTTTTGCTGTTGAATCTACCCATGGGTTGGAAGTATTAGCGACGCAGGAGACAGAAAGAGCATAGGCTTTTGCCCCAGAATCGTAGGGCCCAACATCATCTTGATTATACTTCGTTCATCATTCAGATCCTTCACAACAGAATACGTCTCCGAGAAGGCAAAGTGGAGAGAAAGCACACCAGTGCAAGGGACAGAAGTGCAGCTGGACTGGTGTTGGCCGCATAAAACCCTAAAACTTTAGATTTCAGAAGCAGTTTCTGGTCCCAAACTGAAAGACCTGCTAAGCAACAGATTTTGCATAGAGAAACCCTATGGCCTTAAAGCGATTGAGTCACCAAGAAAATAACGAATACTTCTGTCTCGGCTCTCGTCTCTGTTTCTACCTTAGTTCTTCTTTTTCTGTTCCCACATCTGTTTACGATCCTGACAAGTCGATTGTGTTTTTCTCATCCATTTGACTTCCGTTTCTGCCTCCGGAAATATTTTAAGAAAGTGTCACTCCGGGAGCGTATCCCTCAATTTCACTTTCGTTTAATTAGAAAATTATATTTTCACCGTCCCTCTTAAGAACATAGACCCGCTTTCAGTTCTGTCAAACAGAAAACACATTTAAATATAAAATAGGCTATTGCAACTTTGCAGTATGGCGACCTTTCCATTTATTGTTCTGAGTTTACGTTCCCATCCTTGCTTTTATGTCTCCTGACCTTCTTGCCTCCTTTTTGACTTGGCTCCTGCCGCCATGATATGTTTTTTTTTTTACCTCTGTGCTAACAGTGCACACAGGTTAAAGGGCCCTTGAGCAGTGTCTGAGGCTTTGTGGTGAAACAATGGTTACCGCCATGGTGGAAACTGTCTTGAGTATTTGGAAGAGTGTACCTTTGTTTATATTATTGAGTATTGTGCCTACATTATAATGGAATGTAGACACATCATTGCACCTGGTTACTAGAGTGCCCCGTGTGGACCTGTATTTAGAATGAAGTGGGACTTTTTTGTTTGTGACGATGTTTATGCTTCGAGTCATGCTTGCGCCCCATTTACTTCCTTTTTACAACCCTGACAGCCAGTTTTCTCATTATTCCGGATAGGTTGTATCCATTTCCTTCCAACATAGATGCCCCCCCCCCCCCTCCATTTAAACGGGAGACCACCAGTTTGAAGGCTAATCGCCCACCTTCCAATTCCTGCATGCAGAACCCCGATTAGGAGTTTTGTAAAACTGCACGTTTTAATCTCCCCCTCCATGAATTACATTTGACATAAAAAGTTACAACTTTGTGTTCTTGGGTGGGGGAAGATTAGAGCATGCGACAGGCCTCCACGTTTATTTTTGGCAGCTTTGCGTAGCACAAACAAAAACATAGTTTAGGACTCTTTTTATTTGCGCTGTGATTAAACGGCCAAGAATACTGCTCGTCTGTCGGCGTACACACCAATAGACCCGATTCAACAGATCGTCTCTGCTTCAGTATAAGTCAGCGGGGGAAATATATTCTGCCCCCCCTCACGTTTTTTAAAATCTCCCACTTGCCTGCTCGAAAATGTTCCGTATGTTCCAGGAACAACATTTATCCTATCGGGGGGCCGCGTCCTATGACAGGTGACTTCCTGTGCTGTCACTGATCACACTAAGTACTTCTTTTTTTTTAATGTCTCTCGTTTCAGTGGCTCACATATGACATTTTTGCAATGTCAATGAACTGATTAGTTTTTTTTGGTTGACTTGATTTATTAGCACAGTATCCTTCCTCTTGGAATAGTGTTTCCAAGGTGCTGCGTGCTAGCTGATAGCAGAGTTTTGAGAACAATTTTCTTTTTCTTTTGGGCATCTGCTCAAATTGTTTGGCACTCAGATTTACGTACCACGGGAATATCAATATTTGCTACTATTGCTGTCCCTTCTATGGAAAACCTACGGTACATGTGATTGCGTAGTGTTTCCATCCCATATATTGTATTTTCATGTTTGCCTACCCTGCCCTATTCTCCAGCTGGCCTATGTAACCATCAGTCATACAGGGGTCTGTGCAACAACGACATTAAATCACATTGAAGCAACCACATCAATGAGCGTTTCGTACTCAATCCCAGTCCCACTCTTTCAGGCAGTAAATCAGAGGTGGGGAGGGAGTGCATACAGGTGAACGTGAACCAGAGGGAAGAACACAGGCCCCGGTGAGGATGAACAAATATGACGTCTGGGAAGAGGGGCACCAGGCTCTTGGTGGGAAAGGGGTAACAATGTGGTGCGTTTTAGGAAAGGGGCGTGTACAAGTGTCTCCTCACTTACACAACGTTGTGCCAAATTAGTTTCGTCCATAATTGTTACGAAACACGCCACAGATACAAGGCATGCAGCAGTGCTGTAACAAAGGTCCCCGCGATGCTGGGGTCCCCGAGCTCTAGGGGACCCCCTCAGCACTGTGCACAGGCAGCAGGCCCCTGACTGGGTCCACGGGGGAGGAAGGCCCCCATGTACTTTGCAGGCCCCCCCCTGAAGTTTCATTACGCCACTGGCATGCAGGACACCTTAGAACATGGGTACTCACAGTCATTTTCAAAGGGGCCAAAAAGTTTGATTGGTAGTGTGCTCGAGGGCCGCACTGATGGCAGCGTGGGGGTGTACAGCGCAGGGGTTACAGCGGGTGTACAGAAGCAAAGCATGTGCATCTAATGGCTGAATTGAATTGTACAATTTGGAACCTGGAATCAATCCTGGCTTCCCCACTTGATCAAATTGTATGATCCTAGGCGATTGTTTTATTTCGCTTGCCCTTCTTTTTCTTCATGATCAAATATGAGGATTTCAAAATACATGACTTCAGGACGTGCACTGTAGAAAGCCTTCTCTTGTGTTTGATTTAATAAACGATTATGTTGTTCATGTATAACAGCCACCCAAAGGCTGCACATAACAACTAAGTTGCTTTTTTGTTCACTATTGGCATTGTGGGGGTAAGCATGACTGTTTTTACAGTCATGATTGAAAATTGTCACTTTAAAAAAATATATACTTTTCAGTGCACTGATATAATCTGATTTACTAAGGTGACACGTTTCTGCATGCTAATGAAATACACTTCTTGAATTTTGAAGAGACTATCATAATCTTACAGGTATTAAGCCAGGTTTCTTTATGAACGAAGTTCCCAAAGTTAAGTGATGCAGAACACCCTAGTTACTTCCTTTAACTGCAATTAACCTTTAAAAAAAATGCCAGCCCATTTATTTAACCTCTTTTTGTTTTCGTGCTGATTGTAGTAAATAGCAGCCCAGTGCTGCTGTTAACCAAGGAGCCGCACATGGGGGGGCGCACATAAAGGTCAGGAGGGCCGCATGCTGGCCCCGGGTCATACTTTGAGTATCACTGCCTTAGAAGGTGCAAGGCCTGGTATTGAGCAACACTGTGCACTTAAGTGGTCACCACTGCTCCGCCATCTCGGCCCTTACTACTCAGTTCTTGACTTAATTCTTCATTGGCTTATCCAGGAGGTGGACATATCATGTCCAAGGTGTGCAGCTCCCCTTGCCTGTGGCTACTTCCTTCAACTCTCCAGGGTGACCCGAGCTTCTGAGGCCTTGGGGAGCTTGCTGCAGTACAAATGGGCCATCGGTGACATATTTATTCTCTCATCACAGAAAAGAACGAAGAGGAGGAGCAAGAAGCCAGGAGAGAACTGAAACGCAGGCTTACAAGAAAGGTAATTGACTCATGTTTGAGTTAAGACGCGTGTTAGATTTCCTGACTGATGAAAGCAGATACCATTTTTATTTTTGGATAGTATTTAGCACCTGCGATTGGAAGGGCCATGGTAGATGCTCATTTGCTTTCAGCGTTTGTTCATTCGGCTGAGCTTCTTTAACTGTCCTCGTCACTGTTTTGTGGAGTCATGTGGTTAAACGGCTCCTTCCTCCTCTCCTGGCTATGGCTAGCTTTAATCCAGACTGGCGGTATTCATTATTTGAAATGTTCGATGCCAGTAAATGAGTAACCTGTGTAACCAGTATTGTCACTGAATGCCACCACAAAAACCCTTGTTTGGTTTGGGATGTTGAGATTATGTATTTGCATAGATTTATTTTTGATTGGGTGATGTTTCTAAATTATGAAACTGTCATTGAAAGAGTCTGATCTGTACAAGAGATTCGCAGTGTGCTCGCAACCTGCCAATTTGCTGAAACTCTCTCATACACAACCGCCCCATCCTCCAGACGAGCGAGAGTCATACTCTACCAGAACATACCTGTTTAAGCAAACAGAGGCCATCAAGGCATGAATGTCAGCTACACAGAAGTTAGACATGAGAAGCAAGGAAACAAGGAAGGCAAGACACAGCTCTCACAGCAAGTCAGACTTTAAATATACGAACTCCACGAGTCCTCAGTCCAGTGATATTCTGCATGAGAGATTCATTTCACAGGCTTACGATCTCCTCCAAATCCACGTGTGAAGGCAGTCTATGAAATATGCAGAACCCTGCTACAGAACTGTTTACTTATTGTTGGAACGTGAACCAGTCGATTGACCATTGTCATTGCATCACAGCAATTGCAGTAGTTTGGAGATTATATTACAAACAGTAGACTCTATAAGGGTGGGTTTAGAAAGGATCCTGCCAGCCCACTGCACATTTTTCTTCCTTCTTTAAAAAGGTATGCAGTGACCCTTTTTATTCAATGGTGTTGTGTGGACAGACAAATTTAAAATGCTCAGTGGTGTCTTTAATGCTTATTTTGGGGGGAAACTCATAGTAGGGTAGATTCAGGACGTAGCAGAATCTTGTATAGTGCGTGAACTAAAACAAGTAGTCGGGACAGAGAAAAGATACGATCCAGTGATAGTGAAGAATAATCTTATGAGGACATGCTGTAGAGGCCAGGGGGGAGGGGGCTGATTCTTTTGTTTGCTACATCAGCTGCAACTTGCGTATGGCTGAGTCCAAACGGGGGTGGCATGGTGGGCAAAAAAAAACCAATGAAATAAACATAGATCTTTGCGCCTGGGGGTGAATGTTTGCATTGTTCAGCATTCCGTCCATCATCTGTTCTTTTTGCTTTTGTCGCCCTAAGTGGGAAGGGTATGCCCAGACGTGGGTCCCTTGCTCACTGCGCCACTGGATTCCAGCAAGCCTGGGTGATGAGGAATGATACCCCAAAACTGGTCCCAGGATGCTTGTTTCCGGTCCAGGGAGAACCGGACCTGACATTTTGGACTGGACTGTTCCCACTGGGTGCAGGGTCAAGACTGATTTGCATATGGCTGGGTCCAAACGGGTAGTGTGGTGGGCAAAAAAACAATGGATTAAACCCAGATCTTTGTGACTGGGGTGACTGTTAGCATTGTTCAGCATTTAGTCCAGCATCTGTTCTTTTTGCTTACATTAGCTGCAGGAGGCATGATTTGTCGTTACACTACCATTTTGAGAAGTTCTTATTTAAGCATCTGTATGCATCTTCTGTGTACTATGTTAACAGGCAACAGCCTCATTCATGAACACTGTGTAGCCTTTTCATAAAAACTGTACCATGGTTTAGTCTAAATGCCAGCCTTTAGTTCTAAAGAACACATGGCCCGCACTGAAAAGATCAAAGCCACCCATCATGGCTGTCTATTGCCCTCTTCCAGTAGCACTGAGGAAGTCTCCACACTCACCTCTTCATTCAAATCTATGAACAGTGCCTTTGACACCTATCTTTAGTTATATTTTGGTACCTTGACCAGTTTTCTGCTTTTCATTCTGATAGGTACACCACAGTACCATTCGTTTACTGTCAGAAACTGGAGTACACAGTACAGCAATCCATTTCACACAAGGAAGAGTTATTTAGGGGCACAAACTAAGTATCTTGTACACATACATTCCTAATACAGATTAACAGGATAAACAGCAGCGAAATGTCACCTTCCTGAGGTGCAGTTGGGATACAGAATGGAGATATATTTTAATTTACATGTTTAGGGTTAGTGGTAGGATTGAGGGTGGTGCAGCCCTGCTAATTTGGTGGCACAGATGATAACCCCAACTTGTTATTCACATTCTTCTTGCACAGATGCTGACCCCATAGTGGTGTTTTTTTTAATTATAAATTACAAGCGATTCTGCTTGTGTTTGTTATGCCAGCAGCATTTTTCACCTGGTGGAAATTCTGCAAACACAACATTTCTTGCATTAGAGTAATTTTGAAAAGCTATGAATGTCTTCCATTTCCTGAAATACTTCTTTGATTTCTTTGTAAACGCCTAAAAAGTTATACATCTGCTCTTCGGTTAGAAGAAACCTAATTGAACAGATTTCCAACGTTTGAACGTGGCTCTTTGTAAATACAGCCCACAGCACATCTTTCTTTTTTCGTCACTGATCGACTTCATGTGTTTCCCTTCCAACTGCTCACAGCTCAGTCTGAGACCGTCTGTGGCAGAATTGCAGGCCAGAAGAATCTTAAGGTTCAATGAATATGTGGAGGTGACAGATTCCCTGGATTATGACCGTCGTGCAGACAAGCCCTGGGCAAGACTGACTCCAGCAGATAAGGCAAGGACCTATGTCGAGATTTAACATTTTGTGCTGTCTTTTAATTTTGTATTTCCTTTCTAACCAGGAATGCACTATGATTCCTAAAACGTTTGGCTGTCTTTGTTATTAAATTGGTCTAATTGTTTCTTTAAAGAGCATGCTAATTTAGGTTTTTCCAATTGTATGCTGTAATTTGTAGCGAATTTAAAAATAATCACAGTCTTCTGGGCTCACTTTTTGTCCTCTATCAAGGATATGCAACTGACACATTGGTGTCTGGCAGTGTAGTAAGTGGGTTAAACATATTGCCCTGTAAAATATGTTATTGCTCGTCTTCACTTGATAAGCCTTCCACGTCACCATAGCCCACCTGCACACAAATGATACAACTATACCTCAAGTTGATATCCTCACCGGATTATTTCATTTCCGTCCTGCTACATATTGATAGCAGAGCCATTCCACAGTACTCCGCACCACTGCAAACTTCTTTGGCTGCCTGCTTGAAACATAAAGGCCCCACAGAAGCCAATCAGAAATAAACTCGATGTCCAGTACACAACTGGTGTGGGACGCGATGAAGAAGTGCTCTTCATGTCCCATAATAGATAATCCAGAACAATTGTTAGAACTTTATCCCATTAACCAACACGCCAATGAAGAAGATAAAGAGTCCGGTTGTGGGGGTGACCACAATTGGTGAGTTATTTCCTGAAGGACATTTCTTTGACAACTGAAGGACATTTCCATGAATACTGCCATTGCAGCTAGGATTGCTAACTCCACTATGGAGAAGTTCACATAGCATGGATTTAGGACATTATGTAAATCTAATTACCCTTCACTCCCTCTGTAACCAAATCCTTGTAAGACATTATCCCCACTTCTGACACATTCATCTAATGGGCGTATAGTCACTAGACTATACACTACAACTCAGGCAGAAGCCCTGGTAAGACAACCTAAAACCAAGGCAAGGTGGGAATCTGATCTGGGGCATACTTTGTCTGACTAAGGCTGTACTGCTGTGGCTAGATTAGAATGCTATACCTAAATGGCAGACTAAGACTACTTTGCTACAGGTTTTTCTACCAGACATATAGGACACCCCTTAGATCAGCTAATTTAACTTACAAACTTAAACCAGTTGTGCACGCTGTCTGCACCCAGAATGTCGACTACCTACAGCTTGCTTAGACATGCCCCAAGATCGCAGAATATTGAACTAAAGTGTTGGATTTTGCTTCTGTTATGATTGCAACTGAATTAATGCCATCTCCTAACTCAGCTTAGCTGAGTTATACACCCCAGTTATCAACATCAGGCTGCACGTTTACATCTGTGGTCCTTCTACCAGCCAAAAGAAGGGTGCTGTGTGTCTGGGGGAGATATAGAGTTCCCATGATTAAAGCTTGGTCATCTGACCTTATATACTGCAACACAAACAGACATAGGTCTCTACATTACCACCCCCCCCCCCAAATAGCAGACCAAAAGACGTATGGTACCATTACAGGCCCACCTTATCACTGCTGACGCTCACTTGTGAGGACATTATATTGGTTTGGCCATACGTACAGAGGGAGGTAAATGTTGGAACACGTTAGTGTGATAACTGAGGGAAGAGTAAACAGATTCTAAGTGAACATCATTAACTGAATGAGTAGATCGCCCAGGTCTAGCCTGCATCCTTATATAATCCTAGTCACTGATTGTTAGAAGTTCTGCAGGGGTGAAGCGCGCTCGCAGCCACGAAGTGGGCAATCATTTCAGTGTGGCTCGTTTCGGATAGACAAGTGCATATAGATGAATTATTCATTCTCATTGTCTGGTTATCTTGAGGTTCGGTTGAAAATGATTAATAAATACATCAGAAAAAGAACACAAAGGTCCATTGAGCTCCACATTATAACATTATTTTGAGAAGAGTACCTCATGTCCTGCGGCCTTGCCGAGCTCCCTCGCTGCCTCTCCTCCCTGACAAATATTAAACTCTCCTCCTGCCATTCTGCTGTGCACCCCCGTCCTATCCCTCAGACCTTGGGAGACATCTGGAGGCGCCTGTGACTCCCCCGCCTCCCTGAGTCCATGAAGGCCCAGGAAAGGCAGGCGGAGGAAGGAGGGTGGTGGTCTGTCATCTACAGTTCACTGCCACCCCCATGCTCTGGAGACCCAGTGAGGGTGTGCCGGGTCACCTGCGCGCCGTCCACTTGCTTAGAGTCTCTGAAGACTGAAGAAAAGGGGGCGGGGGGCTGCTGGCACAGCTATTTCATTGAATTGCGTCAGTGTAGGTTTCACTGCTGTGACATACAAGAAATTAATAAATGGGCATTAGATTTGGTATTCTGGCAGAAGACTTTCTATAGAAGTCCTAAACAATGGAGGAGTGTCCCCACCCGTCCCAGTGACCTTCGTGCTGTCGTGCAGGAAATAGTTTTATCCAGAATATATGGATTTCCGATGATCCCAAACGTAAGTATCCCGGAACTGACACCCTTTAAAGCAGTACAGCATGCTGCTTGACATCCGAACACAACTCCAGGCTTGTGTTCACACATTCGGCTTCCAGCCTAAGTACAATCTGTTTCTCAAGACAGTTTGCTTGAGTTGTAGTACGAGTCAGCGCAGCACCCTCCGTGATTAGGCAGAAAATGTGCACTTTGCGTGCTGCAAGAACGTACTTTGTCGAAACCCAAAAAGTCAGGTAGGACCAAACGTTCGAACAATTGTTCTCCGTTTATGCCCCAAGCAATGTGAAATTCATTGGCTCTTCTTAGTGCCTGGCCTCACACGTTTGGTGAAAACGTTCAAACTTTTTGTCCTTGGAGATAATCTCACAAATACCGTCTGCAATCTCCTCTACACAGATCTACTCATTGCAATAGATATATTTCACTAAAGAGTGCTAAGGAACATACATGGCACGAACACTGGGCTGAACCATCTTTTAACTGGAGCTGTGCATGGTGTGGTGCTAGCAACTTTATGTGTTTGCCCACTAGTTGGAACCTTTCCAAATAATCCTTTAGTGGAACATGCCTAGTGTTTTCTTTCGAGGTGATGACGTTATTCCAGGTAATAAAAAAACGGAAGAGATTACAGTAGGTGTGATGGTTGTTTAGTCAATGATCACTTTAGGAGTAATTCCTCATGGCTCCAGATTCCTCATTTTAAAGAATCCGCAGGCAAATACTACCTGTTGTTTAAGATAACAAAATAGTGTCATGTCAGCAGTGAATTTGTCATCTATGGCAAGAAATAATTTGGTAGAATTCATTATTTTAGGGAGACTTTGGCACTTGTGCTGTCAGGATTCTCATGAATACGTGTCTTTTCATCCAAGGGAGACTATCACTGCCACTGGTGAAGCAATGATTACACCAGTTTAGATCAATATTGTTGAAACCTTGAAGCAGTAAAAGCTAGAGTCAGTCACTGCAAAAAAGAAAGGATACCCGTGTAGCAGAGTATATATTGATAATGTTCCAAAGGGGTGGTAGAAAGTGCAGACATGTACCTAGAAAATATGTTTTAGTTGGGTCTGTTTGAGCTCCACCCCTCCCTCCACCATACCTGTGAGCCCATCTCGGCATTAGAAAGCATGAGTCAGGGTCACCTTCAGGGGAATCCACCAAGTCATAGGGTAGGCCCTGATCTGATGGAAAGTATGTGGATGAATGGACAACGCCCAAAATCGTAGACCGGGATTCCCGAGCTGGACTACCAATGCTCATGCATAGTCCTTGAGTAGAAGCACCAGGGGCATGACAGAGGTACCCCTCCATTAAGCGCACTCATAGCTTTCCACAACGGAGTAGCATCCCACGTGCTGCAATCAGGGTTTGCCACGAAGGCTGATGGGCAGGCCTGGAATTCATTGTTTGGCTTGAGTTGGTGTTATAACTGATGCATTTCATGCTCTTCAACATCTCTTCCTTAAAAAGAAGGGTGAGTCATGGTGGTAATGTTGGCAACAAGAAAAGGGTGTAGGGTGTACTTTTGCGTTTTTTAGGTGATCAGGATGCCTCCCTTTAGATATTGTGAAAACAAAATCCCTGCTGTAAGGACACAGATCCCTTAGGAAGCCATATTTGAACAGTTGGTGTGTAATAGTTTTCGAGTCAGATGAAGAAGTACGATCAAGACAAAAAAATCATTGCAGGTTGGAAAGCGATAAACAGCCATTGAGGAAAGAGAGGGCAATGGCACCGGAGATTTAGAGACAGCCTAAGGCCAAATTGTATAACTTTTTTTTTTTAAGAAGTACAGATTGCTCTACCCCAGCTGCTCATGGTACTGAACACAAGTACAAGTAGAAGGTAGAAGTAAACTATTAAGCTACAGTTTCACTGTGGCAAAAACTCCATAGTCCAATTAAAAGCAGCCGAACTATGCTCTTGAAGATTCTCAGCAAGACCTTTTCCTCTATGGTTGTGTTACGTACATTTTAAATCCTCGACCTTCACTGAGACATTATGGAAAGGGCACTCGGTTTGGGAAGAGCTAGTTATGAGAATGATGAATCCAAAACTGAGCCGAATAATCAACATTTTCTGCATATTGACGTCATATTTACAAGTCGAGAGCTCATGGTATGTAAGTATCCATTTATTTAAAAGTTTATCTCATACCATAGTTGCAGTATGAGAAGTTATTTGCTCTGCAGTAATGAGTTTATCGATGGGCCTAATGGCCAGGGCTGACGACTTTGGAACAGGAGAACCAAGTGTGGGTCCTGGTGTCGGCTCAACATCCTGTAAAAAGTCTGACTGTGTGTTTTGCGATCTGGTGCTCTTGCAAAGTAGTCCAATGCCTGGGGGCCAAGTTAGCGCTATTTAAATTGCAAAAAATAAAATAAAACTCGATACTCAAAAAGGTGGATAATAATGGACCACTGGTGACACTTGCCATTTCACTGATGCACTCTGGAGCTCCGGTTTGTGCAAAAAAAGAAACACCAGGAGCCCATCTCTGAGTATCTTAACGCTGCATTACTGGGAGTGCCCTAACCAGTGCTTTCCAATTCTCTTCCTCAGGCCGCCATACGAAAAGAACTCAATGAGTTTAAAAGCACAGAGATGGAAGTACACGAAGAAAGTCGACAGTTTACAAGGTACTGTGCATTGCTTATCTTTTGACCTGAGAGCATCCGAGTAGAAAGCTGCTTAGGTGTTCTGCATACAGATTACTCCGCTCAGCCCGCCCCATTCCAGTGTTCCCCTTGTTGCGTAAACACTATGTATTTTGTCAAGTGACAAGTTAGAATATGCAGCTCTCAAGATTTTTATAATTAGGGCCTATAATGTACATGTTGTTATCTTATCCGCGGACTGTCTCAAAACTGTCTGTGTCCACGTAAGAATTCGACACAGTACCCTAATAGTAATTTGAACAATATCAAAATCTCCCTTTCACTGCCGCCAATGTACTGTTCTGCTCCAACTTGCAAATTCATCTAATTAAACTTCAAAGATTGTACTTGCACAATTTAGAATACGTTATTATAATGCATTTACACACAAAATCAAGCAGACAAGTTATTCTAATAAGACAAAATTGTGGTGATCTTGTATTAACAAAATCTCACCACACTATTATTGTGTACAACACTGCTGCATAAAATGGTAATCTTGACACAAGTCATGATTCACTTAACAAGGAGGACTGGGAGATTAGACTGGTCCAGTGTACTTACTCCCTATACGTGAACCTATAATAAATGTGTACACTGTTCCAAGGAAAAGAATTAAAGAGGGCGAGGAAGAAAGACTGTAAAGCCGGTGTTGTAGGAGTGCCCTCAAGCATCACAATAGGATGCTAGGCATCATCATCGGGCTAACTCCTCGCCAGACCGGCACTGCAATGTCTGACGGGCCACCACACTGAGGTAGTGGCTCTTCAACCGTAAGATGGTTCTACAGATCAACTTAAATCCGCAGAATGTGCTGACAGAGGAGAAAAAGGAGAGAGAAAAGTAAAATTGGCTATGAGCACCTGATAACTAAATTTAATGTTAATAATGAGGGTCAGGCCAAGGTTAAAAACTGGTAGGAGTATTCAGGGAATAATGTCTCCTATACTCCTAAAAGAAGGGAAGGAGGGAAGAGTCTTCACTCCTAACACTGGGTCGACATGTTTCGCGCCTATTCGGTCAAGGATTGATCCACTGGCGCTTCATCAGGACCGTTTAGTTGTAACTTCTCCTTCATATATCAAAAAAACAAAATAAACCAAAAGATAAGTAAAGAGCGTAAATGCTGGGAGGTCACTTACAGTCTATGGACCATTCGTCACAGTCAGTCTAATAGAAAGTCGCCCTGTATAAAGGATAAAACACATATGTAAAACAAAGTGCAATAGGTAGACATTAATTGGTGTCTAAATGGTAAGTAGCAAGTGTGATAGGCATCAGATCCCAAAAAGAAATAAGTGGAGACAAAAATAACAATAACATAGAAGGCTTACCATCCCATGTGAGGATGGGGCATCATAGGGACGCGTAAACCTAGTAACCACGATGAGTTCACTAAATAAAAAGTTGTACAATAAAATCAAATGTGACTGGAACATCTATGGATAATTAAAGTAATGTTAGCACAAGGTTAACACATTCAGATTAATCAAAGTGAGAGAATTCCATGTCTGAAAAAGATAGTCATATCACTATAACAATGTAATGATATATGATCTTATAGTGTTCTCTATACCCAAACTATCAGGTCTGTTAGTATTATACGAGACCGCTTCTCAATCTCTTGCCGAAATAGAGGGAACATCCCAGTTCCTGGGTATATGGGTATGTAGCCCATCATTCATGTTAAGAGGTGGGTGCTGATGGCAAACGGTTAATAGTGAATAGAAGACCAAGTTCTATCTGGTAACAAGTAAAAATTGCGAGATAAGCGCATATTCAGAGCGCCTCTTAGAGTGCTGACCGCTCGTTAGCTGGCAAACTTAGTCTTTAATCAGGCTGTGCACACGCTTACGGCGTGTAGGTCGATCACTTACTTGAACCTTGTGTTGGTCTGCCGTTCGCCTACCCCAGGACGCGTACCCTGAATGACAGGTAAAGCGCGCTCTGGACGCGTTTAAATAGTGTGAGATTAATTAGGGCAATTAGCCCTGAATACGTCGCGTCGTGTTCGGTGTCGGAATAGACATCGACAAAGGACTCACGCGAGGGCTGGTGATGGCGGCGGCCATCTTGGAACAGGAAAACATCATGATAAAAGTATGGGTACATGCTCCCAGTAATGTGTGGGTCAATCTAAATGTCCTCGAGGATTATTAGCTACTAAAATGTATTCCAGAATCCTTATTTGTATTCGTCTGCCAAGGAAGGTAAATTTAGGAGCACAAGGAGTGATCCGAGTGCATGGGATTCAACATAGGGTGTGAAAAAAGAAGCCGTATCCTCTGTCCTCTCAATTAAAATTTAGTGCCCAGAGATTTCACAGATTCGTCAGTTTCTGGGTTTAAGGATCTTTTCCCTAAGATAAGAATGCATCTGTACACCAGATCTCCATCTTTGTGTGCAGCACTGGGAGTGTAATGTCGGTATCGGGGAAACTGCCTGCTAGTGGCCCTTGCCAGCGGTGCAGCAAAATGTTTATCTGTGTGAAAAAACAATCCGGAACCAGATTATTACTTATTTTAAAGGCATTGTTATTAACTGGAGTTGAATGGAACCATTATTATCAAGATATACAGGCTACTTTTTTAGACACAAAGTTAGTAGTTTATATGTGTTTTATAATTATATTATATGATGCTCTCAAAGTTATGAGGCCGGTGCACTTTCAATCAACGAGACACAAAAGAAAGGTCCTGGAAATGAGAGGCAAAAAGACAAAACATGAATTGTCTTAACACCAACTCCTTTGCTGAGTCTGACGTCCCATTTGACCACAAAAATGTTCATTTTAAACTTGAAAACTGTGGATAAAAAAAATCTACTTCCAAGTGTTAAATTCACTCCCCACCAAAAACTGTAAATAAGTTGAGATGAATATAACAATTGACAAATTAGAGAGTACGTGGAAAGGTGCCAGAGTTATCACAACTTAAAGAAGTGGGAATATGAGTGGGAAGTGCAGCACCAGAGCAAGAGTCCATAATGTTTTCGAGATTTTTAAAATAGGGGCTTTACCTGATATAATTTACTAAACTTAGAGGGCTGATAGGTTCTTCTAAATACCAAATGATACATAGACAAACCATTTTAAAAATAAAGTTAATAAAAGCGAAAAAGAGAATTGTTTTGCCATTGGTGTACTACATGTTTATAAACTCAATTTTGTTTTTACTTTTTTTTTTGTTTTTTGTTTTTTGGCAGGTTTCACCGTCCATAGCGTGTTGTAGAATTTTACCCAAGTACTGACCAGCATGGTCTTGAAATCTCATTTCCTAAAGACATGAGGTTGCACTGAATCTTAAACAACAATTTGTGTGTATGTACTGCGTCTTAATCTGTAAGTAAAATGGAATCGGACACTGTTGACCTTACTTGAAGAGGAGATCTTTCGGAATTGAAGGGCAGATGTTGATTTTCCGAATAAAGAGGAGCTAGTTCACCATGATGTTTGTGCTCCCACCCCTGCGCATTAGCACATGGAAGGTTCGTGCTGAATATGAAATGGACGAAGACGCGAGGGTACGGAGCTGGGAATAGACCTTGGAGAGTCAACTAGGCTTGTAGGCCTTGGACACTGGTGATGAAGGTCGTGGCCAACACAAGGAATGCTTCGGAGGCAAAATACCTCTCAAAACAGTTGGCCCAATCGAGGAGAGGCCGCAGCCTCTGGAGGAAGGTTGCTCGATGGAAGCATTTTATGTTTTATGGAGGCATTTAATTTTGTATAACGTAAAACTGCTGACAATCAAGGCGATTAAGTAGTGCAATATATGTGCATCAAACAGCTGTTGTTTATTGCCCGTGACAGAGTACTACTGCTTGTTTGTGGCCTCTATCCGTCAGTAGTATTTGTCGAGTATCCCTGCGTGGTGCCAGTGAACGCAGTGTCAGTACTGGGTGTCGTTGCCTCAACTTTTTGCTTTTAATTCCTAAGCACGAGGTCTCACGTGGGTGGTGAGTGGTCGCCAGAGGCTGCATTATGACTCTTACCAGACTGACTGCGGCATGTCTGCCCAGTGCACTGCAGAGCGAACTGTTACTGTCAAGCAAAGAAGGCTGCGCTTGGAGCAGCGACGGACACCTTGTGACAGTCCGGTGTGTGTCGTAACTGTGACGTGGTCCACGTTTGATTTGGTGACTTCTTTTTCAGGGCATGCAGACCTCAGAGCTAAGACTAACTGCATTGACAATCTGACTTTTATCTCTCTCTAAACATAACAAGGAGGCCAGTGGTCCTGTCCTTCGACCTTTTCCTTAGCTACAGTTCAAGTATTACAAAAGGCCAGTCATTGTTCATTGGCAGTCTGGAAACAATTGCAGAATGTCTCCCATGTTTGATATTCCTGAAACAACAGTAAGTTGTCAGTGAGTGATTGTGGATTCTTGCTTGACTGCATGCGTAGACTTACTGTAAAGGGCGCTGTCGGCCTCCCACAAACACGCAGCGCTGGACAGGTCGACTTATGTCTCCTGGTAAGGAAAAGGAATGGCCTTCTGCTAAAGCACTTATTGTTAAGCACGTATCTAGCTCACGCTCAAGCCGCAGTGCGCGTCGATGCCGCCTGCATTGAGCCTCAGCCTCAGAAGCGCTGTGCACTGTGGAAGGGAAGAGGGTTGATTTTTTCCAGTTCCCAATCTTAGTGTGTCACTATCAGAAAGATCTCAAGGTCTATACAAAGATTTTGTGATTGGAGTTTTATGTACTGTGCTTGCGCATTTTGCTCTTAGAACTCCAAAATATATTTTAAGTTACATTTTCAAGCCTTTCATTACTTGTACAGTTTATAGCTCCTATGAGCATAGAACAAAATTGAAATCACACGCATGAAAGCAGTGAGCCAGCCCTTACAGGCGCTTTGTTTACACTTGTGACGTCACTGTGTGAAGCTGCTATTCTCACTTGCTTTTGTAGGGAGCCAGCAACTGCACCGTAGTCAAAGGGTAATCTTGCTCTCGCCTGGATCCCTTCTCTGTTGCCCTTTCCTGGACGTCTGAGCTTGCAGGACCTGCAAGGTCACTGCACGTCACACGTGCTCGGCCTGGTTTCTGAAACTCGAGAGCTTGTGATGTTAAATGGCCTCTGCATGACCGTGCTTTGCAGCCATTGGGTCGGTGACTTGCAGCACATGTTTGAAAACAAACATTGCAAACCTAACAGATGCTGTGTTCGCGCTGTGCTGTTCTGTGGAATAATAATCATTCCTTCTGAAAACAACCCCCCCCCCCCCCCCTACATCGTTTCCATTTTGTGATGCAATGAAAGGAACCGGTACTTGTCCCACATTTGCAATGCTGATAAAAGTATCAAGAAGGGGATGGGGTGGATTTCACCGTTCAGTTAAACATTCCCTTCGTTTGAAAATACTTCACAGGGAATTTGAAAACTTTTTGTTTCAAGAGAATCCCCTCACCAATCTCAACCTGTTCTATTTACGTGAATTCTAGAAGCCTGTACCAGTGGTGGTAGCTTTTACTGGAGCATGGAAGTGGAAAGGAGTGGAGGGGGTGAATGCCAGTGGGCATGTCCCCAAGGCGTGCTTTACCCCGGCAAGCGTTGTTCTGATTGAAAATACATCCCAGCAACTGGGCCACAATGCTCTTGTTAATAAAACATGGCGGCTGAGGTCAGAGTAATACGGAGTAATACAGAGTTACACGGTAAAAAGGTCAAGTTGGCGCAGAGATGCATGAACGTTTCTGCAGCTGCTCACAAGTTAGTAAGTTATCGTTCTTCCGTGCTGATTGTTCCGGGTGCGAATACAAGCATTAGTAAGCGTTAAGAAATCAGCTCATGTTTAAAAAAAAAAAAAAAAATTCAACTTCCTCCACAGACGTTACAGTGGTCCTAAGTGCAGCATAGCAAGGTTAGCATCTTAAAGATACTTCAAAATCTGTACACATTAAGAGAGGCTGTCAAGGGATGTATTCTGCCGAGGTGTGTCCCTCTGTATCCACATGTCCACTGCAGGCTGTTCCTCTGTTGATAGAACCGCTTCCACATGATCAGGACATGTGATTTGTCGTCCATATCTTCCCAGTGATGTACATGCAGACAGTGGTGAATCAGTGTCTGCACCAAGTTGACCAAAACATTGGATTGATCCAGTGACCTGAAACAAATGTCCTACTAGTGTTATTGGGGCGCAATAACTACAGGGTTTCCACCACACACAAAGGTCTCCTCATACTGTGCCAAGCTCCACTGTCACCGCAGAAATTAGTGTAAAAAATCTTTTGCGCGAGGGTTTTGAAGAACTGCACAGGCTCTACTTGAAAGGGCTCCAGTGTAATGTCAACGCATGCTCACTCCGACTGTTGTCATGTCCTGTCGGCCTTTTGCAATTCCCCAGACCCGCCAACACACAGGGGGGTGGATCACACGGTGGGAGATACCATGAGCTGGAAACCCTAGTTTAATGTGTGTTTCCAGCTCACGTTTGGAGCTTGGGCCCTAATTCTGTTCATAGGGGGGTTTGCAAACTACCCACGACATCAGCAACAGCTTCAGAAGCTTTTGTTTTGGGGTGCGAGCGCCGCCCCCTCTGCATGACCTCCGCCCTCTCATGCCACATTGAACCAAGGGCCTTGCTCTTTCGCAGCTTTAAGCTCCCACCTCCTCTCACACAGTGACATTTATCTGAAATTTTCTAATGTGTTAATGCTCTCTAATAATTGTACATTTATATAAGCATATGGATTATATACTGTTCTCGCCAGGACCTACCTTAAGAGGACAAACATGGATTTAAAAATGCTGGCAATTAGTGAATTGCAAGCATTACTCTATGCTTGGCTTGGAACATGGTAGATAAAAGTGGATTTAAAGGTTGAAGGATTGAAATAATGACAGAAAGAGATGGGGATTTTAACAGGCTGATCAGGTGAACCGGAAGTAAAGCCTGCACCAATGTCTGTGGTCTGGTATCAGTTTGCACATTAATTAAATACACAATTCCATTTAACAATTCAGCGGTGCCATATAAGTACGGGTTTGCATTTCCCCCAAGTATATTCTGGACCTAGAGTTTTCAGCTGTATATTAAACACGTCTAAAACGTTCAGGAGAACAGTGTTGTGTAAATTTGCCTTGTGGACTGAAATGTTGGAAGAGCTGCTTAGTTCGCTTTGCACAGTCTTAAAAGTGGGCACAGGGTTTAGGAAGGAAATGCTGTGTCCTATTTCTTGTGAGGATATTATGGTAAAATAATGCTTTTGCCACACAGTGTGCAACACTCAGGCTGTTTCAGGGCGTAGGGCATAGCACTTCGTTTCCTACTAGATACTGGGGAGGGAGCCAGGTTTGGGCAATGTATTCTACTCGCAGTGTTGTAGATGCGCTTCTCTGCCTTACCATTGCACCGGTCGTTTGCTGATCTTCTGGCGCCCTCCTGTGGTGGGCATTGTTTTATAGCTAAAGATAGCTGAATACGCCTCTACACGTTGGGGTAAAGGCGGGTGTAAACAGGGTGAACTTATTTATGGTCTGTGTTTTAAACATATGTAGAAGTGCATTAAAAAGAAGTATGATAAAAAGCTACCTAATTTCCGACATCTGGAAAAATGAATAGCTGTAAACACAGAAAAGTCTTTGATGGTCGGACAGCCTAAGAGATTAGTTTGTGCCATTGTCACGCCTTGTTCGTTCTCTGCCACAAAATATATAAAACCCTTCTGGTGAAGAGAAGGAAAAGCCGTGGCGGGATGTGACAAGGAGGGCCGAGCAGCAAAGAATAAGTAGTGGAAAGGCACGCTCAAGTTGGGGTTTTAACAGGGTAGTACATGTTGTTCTTAAGCCTCTGGCAGAAGGGTAAGAGCTTACAGACCCTCCCCGTCAATCTTTGCTAAGGGGCGAACATTCTGGTGTGTGAATACAGGTTTAAAGTTGTACAGTACTCTCTCTCTCTCTCTAAAGGTGCAGATTTCTTCAGTTAGATGCCTGAGAGTGCCTCGTAGACAAGCACAGAAGGTATTTCAGAAGAGCACGTGGCTTCTCGCAGGGGAGGGCACGCCATGTGAAGCAGCGCCTTTGAACCAGCTGCTCATTTGTCAAGTTACACGTCATCGATAAAGGGACATGCCGCTCAAGTTCAGCAGTCCTTGCAGTGGCCAATTGCTGCTTTATGTAACTAGTGTCTGATTATAAGACCTAATGGCCCTTTCGCTAGAGGGCACTTCGAGGATTATAGGAGTTTATTTTGCCACAGTTGTCTATGGTCATATATTACGTTTTCAAAAAAAGACCTAACACTAAAAATAGGAGTCTGCCCCAGTAGAGTTCCCATCAGGCAGATCATGTTGACGCACAGCCGATGACATCATGGTTTGTTTCAAGTCTTTTCAAGGCAAGGTGTCATTGGTGTGCGACAGTAGGGCCCAGTTTCATGGCTTGCTTTTGACGGTATGGTTTGGCACAGAACATACCTTTCTCTAAATGTCCGAGAGGGCAGTGCAGTTAAATCGTCTTTGCTTAGTAACAAATTAATATTTTTATTTGCACGAATATAAAAGTGTCTATTTGCTTGATTGACTGAGGAGACGTTCTGTGCTTGCACACTCGGTGTTAAATAAAGAAATATTATTTTTTGGTTAGGGAAAATGAATGCTGCAGTTAAGAAAAACTAAGACACAGCTCTCGGCCTACAAGGTTTAAACGGTGTCGATAATGTTGATTAGTTCCCCAAGAGTGAAGACAGATCGAACAGAGAACGAACAAAGACCTAACGAATTTTATTGTTGTAGACTTTAATATTATATTCGACACAGAATCCAAACACACGATTAGCAGGACATATTACGTATATAGCGTTCTTTAAAGCTTTATGGTCAATTTAAAAGCAACATGAAAAAACATGTTTTCTTTTTCAAAACAAGGTGGACACCAAATGTCCGATTAGTCGAATTTGGCTGTAAAAGGGCTACTATATCTATCCATAATCAACGTTGTTCATAAACTGTGAGCAGTTTGCCATAAAGAATACGCGTTGTTTTAATGCAAAGGAAACACTTGGCTATCCTGGGTATCCTATGTCAGCTGTTCTTGCTTTTCCCTCATTTGAATATTTCGATTTGTGTTTCCTAAGGCAGCGAGTATTGTTTGTTTCCCCATGCCAACACATTTCTTTTGTGCCAGTATCGCATTTTGTTGCTTTCGATTGGTGCTTTTTGATATGTTTTTATGGACATTCCCAAGCAAGTTGAGAGCCAGTAGTCACTTTCATATCTATCCCCGAAACTTTCTGATGTTTGGGTGAAGAAATAACCCATGAAGATGGCAAAGAGTCAGTATTGCTCACCACCATCTCTGGCTCTGTACCAGGGTAATGGTGACTGAAATTAGCTCTCTTTATTTTTAAAGAAAAGATAAAGCGATTTTACTCTTTATTGTGCACGTTAAACGGCAAGCAACAAAGCAGAACAGGGAGATGGGCATGCAAGGGCAGTTGTAGTTATTTAATCTGTGTGCATTTGGTTGTTTTTTATTTTTGTTTTAAAGAGATTTGCTTAAAAACAAACACGGTAAATATTTCAGATGTTGTGAACATTCCATCCAGGCTTCTTTTTCAAATCCTAAAACTGTTTTGTTTAATCTTTTTTTGCTGTATTATTGGAGGGGCAAAAATTAAAAAGCAGAGGACTGGGAATAACAGGGCCCTGCAGACCAAATGTTTTTGAAAGCCTACGTTCATGTGCCACGTACCTAATTGGTTTTAAATAGGTTTGTTTTATGTATCGAGTGGTTTTTTTATTATTATTAACGGCAGCATCGTATATTGTGAATGCCAGTAAGTCCTTTTCTGGTCGTGCAACAGAACCTTACATGCTGGGCTTCTGAGAGCTTTGGGTTACTGAGAAACGCCTTCCACTTTCCTGCTGCTTTAGTAACTAAAAACAGAAATAAAGTCAGAATCTTTTCAGGGCGAAGCAAAGATGAAATTCCATAAAACAGTGGCTGGAGGGAAACAGCCGCCAGTCTGCAGTGGCTCTTTCTTTCAGAAACACAAAGGGCCTGATTATACCTTTTTAGCGCCGCTTTTGCATCATTTTTTTGACGCAAAAGTGGCACAAACGTACCAAATATAATTGAGTTTTTCTAAGTTTGTGCCGCTTTTGCGTCAAAAAATGAGGCAAATGTGTCCCTAAAAAAGTATAAATGAGGCCCAAAGTAATTCAGGAGAGGCGCAAACCCTGACCGCGCTGGCTCATTGTGCCTCCGAATTTTAAGTTGCATGGAAAACAAAAGCATAGTTGGGATTCGTATTCGCACCCCGCATTCTACGCACATGACATTCAAAGCAGTACAAATTCAGCTTAAATTCACTTTAAAAAATGTGATCGCTCAGCTCTAGAAAGCAATGTAGGCCACACTTCTGCCACTCTTCAGCGGGTAGCTATAGCATCTGAGATGAAAAGGGGACATGATGCTTGATATGTGATTCTAATGCTCTAGGTGTTTCACAGGAAGGTGAGTGCTTGCAAAGTGTAATTAACTTCAACCATTAGTGCACATTGGTAGATATGAGATAACATCTTTTTCTCTAAATCTGTACTGCAACTTACTGCGTGTGTATATGTATATGGGTACCCATAAACTGTACATAGTTTTCCCACTATTACCTAAAAGAACATCGTTATCTTTTTTACAATGTAACTGTGCTTTATCAATGTGTATGTTGTGTTAACCTTATTTAATAAACAAAAAATGTGATATGAGTAGTTATACATATATTAAGATACTTTTTGATGTGCACAATTCTAAAGTGCCTTAGAAAATGTTTAGGTATTTTAACTGTATATTGAAAAACAATTACCTCAATAAAACCGTTGGGAAAACATGCATAATTATTTGTTTCCACAAATCTCTATCTAATGTCATGATGATGGTCTGTACGTGTGTGCAGAGGCATTAACGGACAATTGAAGCACCAATTTAGACCACTGTGACATGGGTCAGCCCTAACAGGAGGAACAACCATAATTCTTTCGTGACGGAGACCTGCGTGTGCCATTATGTACTCTTAATTTGCTTCTTCAACAGTTACATAAGGGGTTCCCCAAGGCTTCGCTTGGTCTCTATACCTGTTTAGCATCTACTTAAATCCTCTCTTGAACATCAGAAGGAAGCAACCCTTGAAGTTTCAGTCGTAGGCTGATGATGTGCATATTCTGTTAACGGAGAAGAGGAATAGCCCACAATCCAAAATACTCTTCCTGTAATAGACCAAATAAATTTCGGGATGAATTATAACACTGTAACTCAATCGGAGCGTTCCTTCATTTTTATCGCAATCGTTTTGTCTCTTGATATAAAGTTAAGGTTTAAAAAACAAGGGATATGGCAAAATGACAACCTTTCCATGCAGGCCAAAGTGAAATACACAGTCTGAAGTATACTTTCTGACGAATACTTCTACCTGCAGATTCCTTGCCTCTTGAATCTATATCATCTAGGTGCCAGACCAAGTCTTGAAAAGTTGCAAAAGCTTTCCTGTTCCAGTAGGTGGTGCCCCACCTCAACAGTTGGTTCCACCCTGCACATAACATAACCAGAGACATTTTTTTCCTTCTGCGAGGAACAGAAGTAGCTCTCCTTGAAACAAAAAAAAAAACAATTTTCGGCAGTTTCAGGTAGGGTATCTCCAGACAAATGTCAGGTTTTAAACCCATTGTCTGTTTTGAAACCTTGCGGGTTCTGTCTGTAGTATCTGGGGCCAAAGCAAGACTTGTGCAACCAGTGTGGTCACTTTCACTCATATCGCCACTAAGGAGCGTTTGACAAAAATCTTTTCACAGTTGTGGGACTGCCGCTGCGCTTGGTGTCGTTGCCACTCCAGGTCCCTCACCAAAACCCTTTCCACATCCCAGTCCTCACACTCGACAGGCAGTCTTCAAAGCAGTCGAAATTGTAGTCAAGAATTAGACTGAAAGAAGCACAGGAAGTCCCATGAGAACGATTACATGGTTTTAGGATGTAGATTCCGCTCCAGTATTAGGTCTCTGGGTCAGCAGCTTCATACCCCGACTCCAGCTTTAGGGTCCTCACCAGAATCCAAATTCGTGGATATCACCCTGGTACTGCCTCCACCACGGAACCTTGCTCCAGCACCAGGAACAGCTGCGCCCTTGGCATACAAAGAGTTCCTGGTGCCTTGTGCCAACCTTTTCTCAAGCCATGTTGATGCTCTTCCACCATGTTCCAATTGTCTCTGGCACACCCCTTGGAAATCCTTGGGGCCTCTGACTGGACTTCTGCTGGGGGGCCCTCCGTTGGCACCAGTCACCCCCTACCTTCGGATGTCAGTCTGGTTCTTGGTGGGACCACCTTGCAGTTGAAGGCCCCCCCATTGGTGCCCCACTGATCTCAGCCCTGGTGCTATCTTCAACACTTGTGCGTGCTTGGGAGCCAATTCCAAAGGCCAAGGCTATTCTATTGCACTCCCAGAGATAGGCACAGAAGCTGAAAGAAGGATCCCAGTCTCATTACAGGCCGTTGCCTAAAGCAGGGTATTTTAAAAGTCTGGACTACGTTTGTGCCCCGATGCTTACCACATGCAAATGCAAGAGATTATTAAGATGACAGTGAGGTGGCCAGTTTTCTTCCTCCTATTTGGATTGAGGGTGGGGATTATCTTTCCCTCCAGAATACTAGTGGGCTCAATACCTAGCCAGATGTGGACTTGGAGTGGCCTTCAGGGCTTGCATCAGCTTAATTAAGTATTCATGCATGGTATAGTTGTCACATGTAATAAACCATCTTCTACCTCTACAGTAACCCGTCAGGTGCATACGGCCATCATCCAGTGCTGAGGGACCCCAAATTTCTATCTGCTTAGTCCTCCCCATAGAGTCCCATAGTGCTGGTTTCAATATGCTCTAAGGAGATCCAACAGTCCCTCCCCATTGCTCCTCCTCACCAGTAGTCAAAACAGATAGATGCCATTTGGAAAAAAATTTCTTCCTCTGGGAGTCTTGTCCTCGAGTCCACTGATGGGACCTGTCTTTTGGCAAAGAATTCTCATGCGTTGTGGGCGATGGAACAGATTGCTGTGCCAAACCTTCCTGACCACCTCTGGGACCACAATGCTAAGGTTGTTTTGAATGGGCAGGACGTGGCCAAGTAGATCCTACACTCATGCTGGACTCTGTAGAGTATAGCATAGTCATTTGGGTCATTGTCATCTGCCACTATACCTGACTTTATTTTACAGACTTTTCATTAAATGCTCAGGTAGATTTGATGGACTTGCCTTCTAATGGCTCCTCCTTGTTCGGGGAAAAAGCTGACTCAGCCCTGGAGTGCTTTAAGCTGGAGGAGGCAACAGCTTGTTCCCTTTTTCATTGGCAGTACAGCATAGTTAGAGGCTATTGCTATTTCTCCCATGTCAACCCTCCTATTCGCCGAAACAATTTCTCCACCAATACATAGGACATGATGAACTCAAGGGCTAACTTAGCCAGCACCAACCCCACCCCTATTCTTCTTCCTCCTCTTCCACCAGCATCACCTAGAGACTGCTTTAGCTCCCCCTCGAGGGAGTATGTGTTGGCTCTAGGAGGAAAGTTATGACATAGCCATTACCATGGACCAGTGGGTCCCACAGATCTCTGAGAAGGGAATACCCTCCCTTTCCAGGGACCCCCGTCCCTCTTGTCCTACCCCCATCCCTTTTGTCCTCTGTTTCTTCAGATGATAACACTAGCATCCTTCAATAGGAAGTCTGGCCCTTCTAAGCAAAGTGGCAGTGGAGCCAGTTCCAGATCAAGAGATCTAGCAGGCATGTTACTGCTTCTGTTTTCTTGTGGCAGGCTTTGTCCAATTTTCGATCTTCGGTCTTGAATGCCTCCCTTTGCAAGGTGAAACTCAATATGCTGCTGCTTGCCAAGGTACTTTTGGTTCTGGAACTGGGAGACTGGATGGTGTGCCTCTACTTTTAGGACACCTGGTTTCCACATGCTAATCCTGGAGTCACATAGGAGGTACTGGTGCTTTGTGATGGCTTCCGCCTACCTTCAGTTTGTGGTCTTCCTGTCCAAGTTGATATCAGTGACTCAAGCCTTTGCCTAAGTGAATGTGGTGCTTGTTGCACATCCTTGCATGGTGAGCATGTCTGTATTCTCCTACCTGGATCAATGACTGCTGAAAGCAGGATCACCACAGCTGATTTTGAGCCACCGGAGGGCCACAGTCTCACTTCAGTTGGACTTATATTCTGCCATCCTGCCTGTGTTGCACATACAAGCAGCACAATGACTCCTCAGCATTGGAACAGTGTTGGACACATGTCTCATGGTCTTCCCACCTCCCCAACAAATTCAGGATATGATCCTAGAGTTTTAAGGGGAACAGTACTTTGTCTGTTGGGCCTCCTAGCTTTCTACATTTTGTTGGTCACCCATGCCTGATGGCACATGAATGCCGTCCAGTAGAATCTCCATTCGCAGCGGTTCAGCATTGGGGTGAACTGGCAAACAACTTTCAGATTTCCCCAAAGGCTACAAAATATCTTCATTGGCAGTCAGTGACAGGGATTCTCTTCAGTATGAGACCCTTCTGCCATCCATCAGCAGTGGCCATGATGGAGATAGATGCCTTCACTTTAGTGCGGGGTTAGATCTGGAGGATTTGGAGATCAGAGGACTGTGGTAGTTTCTGGAGCAAATGTGTCATATCAACCTGCTCAAACTTCACGCAATCCACTAATCTGACTGACCCTTTGTGGTCCATCAGTTTACGTACTCACAAACAACATAACTGTGATGTGGTACATCAACAGACAGGGCGTCATGGGTGTAATGATGTAACATGGCTCCATGCCAGAACACTGGGCATGGAACCAGCTTGTTCTGAGGTTCTGTCATGCAGGGTTCTCTGCATGACAGTTGATATGCTGGCTGTTGGTTGAGGCTGTAATAAATACCTCCTACCACATATCTTCATCTGTTGTGGATTCACTTTATTACACTGGCGACGCTTGGGCGGAGAAAGGAACACAGAGGAAGGGACAGCCTCAACAACAACAAAGAAGGAAGAGCTTGGATTATTTAAGAGAAAAACTGAGATAACTTACAGAGACGTGCTGGGAGAGGATCGAGCGTCTTGCAGCATGTTCTAGCGGAGAAAAGTGTGAAATTGCGGTTGTAGGGGCTTTGTGGAAAGCTGTTTGTGCATTTACTGAGGATCAAAGTGGTCTCTGTATGCTTCACGACGTCAGAAGGTCAGTGAGCAATTGGAAAAGGACTGAAAGCTGTGGGAATTGTTGGCGGCCATCTTGAGTGTGGTGAAAGGAGAAAAACAAGCCAGATTGACTGAAGAAAATAGACTGGATGTTTGGTTGCGGCCATTTTGAGTGAGGAAAACGATCCGAGATTGCTCAAAGAGAAAGCAAGCCCAACTGCCTGAAGAAAACGGACCAAATGTTTTGTGGCGGCCATCGCAATTGTTGGAGGACATCGAAGAAGAACATCGACGGTCTATTGGAAGTTGAAACTTAGACGGAGACTGGATAAGGATCACTATATTGGTTTGTGGTCACAGGAATATACATTTCTTTGGAAACTTTATTGCACTTGTGGAATACAAGTATTGGGCGTTGTAAAATGAATTAAACTGAAAAGGTCGTCTCTGCGGTGACAAACACACCTGAAGACCCGTGTTTGATATAGCGGCATCGTGCTGGGACATACAGTGACTGGCACACCTTTTGGACTTTAAGTACTTTTAGCAACTAGTAGGGTTTGGAATATATTGTGGGGAAGAAGTGTTTTACACCTCTTGTGAGTATGCAGAATGTTACGGCGCCGCCGTTTTTCTTGTCAGATCCAGGAGAACCGGTTATTAAGTGGAAGAAATGGAAAAAGATTTTTGAGAATTATGCCAGGGTGTGTGGTACGAATTTGAGTGGTGAAAGGAAGCAGGCACTTTTGTTACATTGTTTAGGGGGTGAAGGACAGGAGGTGTTGGAAAATCTACCTCCATTGTCGCAAGCTGATCAGAGGGGGTTGAATGAATATGAAATATGTGCAAGACAACTAGATTTACATTACTTGCCAAAGATTAGTACTATTATGGAAAGGTACCATTTTGGTTTGCGGGAGCAAGGGAAAGAGGAGAGTGTTGAAGAATATATTACGGCTTTACGGAAGTTGGCTTCAAGTTGTAAATTTGGGGCGTTGGTAGAAGAAAGGATTAGAGATCAGTTTGTGCTGAGGTGTTGCAGTGATAAAGTGAGGGAAGAACTCTGGCTAAAGGACGAGCCACCGTTGGATGAGGTTGTTAGTATTGCAAAAAGGGTAGAGCATATGTTAAAGTGTGTTGGAGAACTAAGTAAAGCACATAAAGAAGACAAGGTCAGTGTAAAAGCACAAGAAGTGGAGTGTCAAGTCATACAAAAAGATGAGAAGGAAAAAAAGTATGAGGGTGTCCGTGAGAAAGGTGTTGTAATAGAAAATAGCGCAGGAAAGACACAGGGGAATAGGAGGTTTGCAACACCTTTTCAAGGAAATTGCTACAGATGTAGAAGATTTGGACACATGGCTAATGCAAGTGAGTGTCCTGCTAATAGGATTACTTGTAATGTTTGCGGAAAAAGAGGACATTTTGGAAAAAATTGTAGGATGAGGAATAGGAGAGATTCTAGATCAGAAATAAAGGAAGTCAGTTTTCAAGTTAGTGAGAGTGAGGTGGAACATCCCTCTGAGTGGGTTTTGGTGGGGGATGTTAGAGTCAAAATGAAATTTGATTCGTGCTCTCACATCACGTTTCTCTCAAAGGATTTTTTTATGAAGAATTTTCAAGGAAGGAAGAAGCTGTTCAAACCTAATATTAAACCTACGGGTTATGGTGGGTTGCCAATTAAGTTATTAGGTTATTTTGATGACTGCATTGAGTACAATGGTAGGTTCACTGATGCTAGGATTTATGTTGCTGAGAGGGGTGATAATTTGTTGAGCTGGAGTCATCAAGCACGCTTGGGTGTCATTCTCAATCCTAATGCACATCCATCTGTTCAGGTACAATCTATTGAGGGTGACGAAAACAAGTTTGTGAGAGCTTTTGGTGAATTGTTCAGTGACACCTTGGGGTGTTTAAAGGGGTACAATCACCATATTAAGTTGAAACAGGGCGCAGTACCAGTTGTGGCAAAAGTTAGACGCATTCCCATTTGTGTCCAAGACGCTGTACAAAAAGAGATAGATAAATTGTTGTCCACTGGTGTTATACAGCCTGTAGAGGCAACGGAGTGGTTAGCTCCCATTGTTGTGGCACGTAAACCAAATAATGAAATCCGTCTATGTGTGGATCTTCGTGCCTTAAATAAAGAAGTGGTGGTTGACAAGTTCCCACTTCCCAATATTGAGGAATTAGTATCATCGTTGGATGGTGCTTGCTATTTTACCACTCTGGATATGGCATCAGCATACCATCAGGTTCCGTTGAGTAAAGAGTGTCAAGAATTAACGGCTTTTATTACGCCAATGGGGGCCTTCAAGTTTTTGCGTATGCCGTTTGGGCTGGTTTCTGCGGCCTCAGTATTCCAGAGGATTATGGAAGATCTTTTTAAAGGCATTTCAGGTGTAAAGTGCTACCAGGATGATGTATTAATATGTGGGAGAAACGTGAGAGAACATGATGAGAGGGTGCATGCTGTGCTTAAAAGGATGCTTGATGCTGGGTTATCTCTTAGGCGAAGCAAATGTAAATTTGGAGTCACTGAACTGGACTATTTGGGTCATCATATTTCACGGCAGGGGGTGAGTCCTAAAAAGGATTTGGTGGATACTATCGAAATGTTAAAAGAACCGTGTACAAAAGATGAGGTTTCTTCATTCTTAGGTATGGCAGAATTTTATAACAAATTTATATGAAATTTTGCAGATAAGACAGTAAATTTAAGGAAGTTGATGTGTAAGAATGCAGAGTTTGTTTGGACGGAAGAGTGTGGTACAGAATTTAAACAAGTAAAAAATGATCTCAGGAATGCACCAAACTTACAAGCTTTTGTACCTGGGAATCCCACTTTCATTGTTACTGATGCGAGTATAAAGGGGCTGGGTGCTCTTCTTTTTCAGATCAGGAAGGGCCAAGAGGTGCTAATAGCTTGTGCTTCAAGATGCTTGAAAGGGGCAGAGATATGTTATTCTGTTATAGAGAAGGAAGCGTTGGCAATTTTCTGGGCCATAAACAAGTTCAAAAAATTTGTGTGGGGATCTTCTTTCGTAGTCAGGTCTGATCATAAACCCCTGAAAGAAATTTTTGAGAAGAAGGGTTTGGACTCGATTTCCTCGAGGATCAGGAGATGGGTAATTTCCTTACAGGAGTATAACTTCATGTTTGAATACATTCCGGGAAAGACAAATGTAACGGCAGACTGTCTGTCGAGATTGGTGGAGGTGGTAGAGAATGATAAATCTCAGGATGAAAATGATCAATGTGATGCTGAGTGTGGCATAAGAGTTTGTGATGTTACGCTGGGGGCTGTAAAGGAAGATGAATGGAGGGATGAGTTGCAAAAGGATAGTGAATTGTGTTCTGTGATGTCTCTGTTGGATCAGCATAAGTCTCGAAGTCTGGTTAAACCTTGGTCGTTAGTTGCAAATGAGTTAGCCGTTGTTGATGGTGTTCTAATGAGGGGCACAAGAATGATTCCCCCATTGAGTTTGAGAGAAGTCATCGTGAACATGGCTCATGAAGGGCATATGGGCATTTCTAAAACCAAAGAGCGCATCCGTCAGGATTTCTGGTGGCCTGGATTAGATTTGATGGTGGAACGTACTGTTAGGGAGTGTACACCTTGTCAAGCTAGTGATAAGATACTCAAACCAAGATGTTCACCTATGGTTTGTAGAAGTTTACCAAAAAGTCCATGGGATGAATTAGCTATCGATATTGTGGGGCCATTGCATGGAGAACATCAGACTCCTTACCTGTTGGTGTTGCTGGATTTGTATTCACGATGGGTGGAGGTGAGTTTGGTGAGAGAGATCACTTCTTAATCTGTGATCAGTTTTTTAGAATCTGTGTTCAAACGCGAGAGTTTTCCTAACTCTATTCTTTCTGACAATGGTCCGCAGTTCTGTTCTGCTCAGATGGAGGAGTATTTTGTAAAATGTGGAATTGTACATAAAAAAATTGCGTTATATCATCCAGAGGCGAATGGTGCTTTGGAGAGATTTAACAGGACTTTAAAGGAGAGTATACAATTAGCAAAGGTAAACTGTTTAGATTGGAGAAAAGAACTGCAGGGTCGTATAACAGCTTACAGGTACACTCCTCATGCATCAACGGGGAAGACTCCTTTTGAACTGCTCAGGGGAAGGTCTCCAAATACTTGTTTGTGTCCTGGCTGGATGGTTGCTGGGAAGGGTTTGAAAAACAATGGTATTGGGGAATGGAGAGACAAAGAAGTGTCTCTGCAAAGCAAAAGGAAGATTTATGTTGATAAAAGGAATAATGCGAAAGTTACACATTTTGAGGTTGGAGATAAAGTAAAGGTCAAAGCTCCTGTTGGGTGTCAAAATTGGTCAAAATATACCTCTCCAAAAACTATCATTAAGCTGTTTAAAAATGCTGTCAAGACGGATGATGGTCGCATCTGGAATCATAGTCGTGTATCACATTTTGGGGGGTGTGGTGTGGCCAACAGGAGAGATGATACTTCTTATCGTTTTCCCTCTGACATTGATTTAAGGTCTGATAATACTCGTAGGAGTGTCAGAACACGCAGGTTTCCTTTACATTTGCGTGATTTTGTGTAGTTCTTTCTACCCTCTTTTTCTTTCTGTTCAAATGTGTTTTTTGTTCTCATGTTATTTCTGTTCTAATGTAAAGAGGAAGAAGTGTAATGATGTAACATGGCTCCATGCCAGAACACTGGGCATGGAACTAGCTTGTTCTGAGGTTCTGTCATGCAGGGTTCTCTGCATGACAGTTGATATGCTGGCTGTTGGTTGAGGCTGTAATAAATACCTCCTACCACATATCTTCATCTGGTGTGGATTCACTTTATTACAATGGGCTCACAATCTCTGTGTCATAAAACATAGAATTTTGGACTCAGATTCACCACATCAGGTTGGTGATCATCTATCTGGCAAGCTTCATAGAAATGAGGGTTGATGAGCTAAATCGGCTTCACATACGCAACCACGTGCAGTGTCTCTATCCAGAAGTGGTTCAGTCCAGCACACCTTTGGTAGACCTCTTTTGCACCCCAGAGAATGCTCACTGCCTGCTGTTTTGTGCCCTGCAGTTTCCACTGCTGGCAGCTGTGGTCAACACATTTAATTTGAAATGGGATTTTCCTCTCCTTCACCCGTTTCTTCACAGCCCTTAAATATCTCAGGTTCTGAAAAAGGTTATTGTTTAGCCTTTTCAGCCCCTCTTTGTTTACCCATCGTCATAGGGTTTATCAAACAGTCAACTTTCATGCTTCCTCTATCACCGTTCATAAAGCCTAAGAGGGACCGTAAGTTGGTTTTCAATTTCCTGATGGGGTCCCTAATTGAGCCCATGCATAGGTGCTCATTGTAGCTATTAACTATTAAAACAGTGTTTCTGATTGCTGTCATTTCAGCTGAACATGCTAGAGATCTCGTGGAGCACTTTCACTTTTTTGTTTCCAAACAAGCTGTTGCTCAAAATGAAGGCTCTGATCTTGCCAAAGCTTGGTTCTCTGTTTCTCATGGGTCAGTCAGTCAGTCACCTTCCCACCAAGGAGGAGGAGGTTTCTCTGTTTGGCTCCACACGGTACTCTCGGCATTTACGCAGGCAGGACCTGGAAATTCTGGGCACACCACCAGCTGATCATTGATTATGTTGCTTCTAGTAAGGGCAAGGCTGTCCAAAAAAAGAATGATGCTTTCCAGATAAAGTGTACTGCACATAAAGATCTGTCATGCACTTGCCAAGAAGGATCCCCCTGAAGTTATTAGGACCCTTTCCACTAGGATGAATGCCACTTCTATGGCTTTGTCCAGGACGATCAATAGTGTAGACATTTATCAAGCAGTGACGTGAACTTCAGTCCACACCCTCAATGAACAATACTGTCTTGACTCTGAAGCCAATAGGGATATTCATTTTGCCAGTTCTGTGCTACAGGATGTAACCATCTCCTCAGACCAACCACTTGTGCTTTTTTTGGGCAGTGATTCAAGAGGGGAGGAATATACAGGTGCAAGTGTCTATTAGTAGGACAAATTATTTACCTTTGGTAATGATGTTTCTGGTGGGTAGTCTATATATCAGCATATTCCTCACTCATTTTTCATGCCTCCCTGTTCTGAGGACGGTGTTGAGTAGAATAATAAGGTCCCAATTTATATTGTGACACACTGTCCAACATTTTGTCAGTATTGTTGACTTCGTGTCCATCTTTGAGGGTGTGGAACAAATGGATGAGGAACTGCCGTCATGGTGCTAGGATAGCACCTTATGGCACTAGCAATGTCTTATCTAGCATGTAAACTGGTGCTGAGATGAAGCCAAGTTCTACCTCCTTGTGCAAGAGAATTGTTTGAACTTTTCTGGCTCCAGTCTGGCACGTGCAGATTTCACGAGTGAGAAATCTGCAGGTCCATATGTATATCCACCAGAAAGATCCATAACAAATGTAAGTAATTTGTTCTTTTCAGCTAATGTGTTGAAAATAATATTGAATGTTCCAACAAGGCTTGAGCCATTCTCATTGGCATTGTAGTCAATTCTAGTATAGACTACAGTAACAACCTATAACCAGGCTTTATGGAACAAAGGATGCTGAATATCAAGTAACAAAATGAGGAAGTCTGGTTGGCAGCATACTTTAGCAAAAAAGAACTAATGGCCACATGTACGAATATTAGATTTTGTGACAGTGAAGCCTGCATGTGGTGTAGACTTTTATACAAACACAGAATCTCTCTTTGAAAGATTCATTTTCTTCAGTAGGTGGAGTTTACAAAACCATTCTCTTTTGACTTCTGCAGTTTTTTCAAGTTCCTTGTAAAACAGATATCATATACTACAAAAAAAATTAATGCACAAAATTCCACAGTTCAGAGCGCCCTCTATATAATTCTTCTTTTTTGTAACGAATTTTGAAGTGACAAGGTGCATTTCTGAATTTGCAAGTCGTTTTTATACCCTGGCTTTACAGCCCATCTGTCGTCAAACAATTATGCAAGCATCGCTACAGAGAGACTTTGGCTCCGTCAGTGTTTTGGAGCAAGAATTATGTTTTGATTAGGCAGAAGTTGTGCGCTTCCACAAAAAAGTGCTTGCCCTCCATACAGCTGTGATCATTTTGTTAATAAATCAAGATCCCTCAGCTTTCAAGGGCACACACATGCCACTGTAATGGTGTTAAAGTGTCTTAGCTAACTAGCTAATTTATGCCGTTTTTCTCTAGCAGCAGCACAGATGGAAGGTAGGCAGTCATTAACCTAAATGGGTGTTTAGATCTGGCTTGGTAGTGCAAATCTCACCCTACCTTTTAACCTCCATCAATATTATTCTATAGTTGTTAGCTGCAACACAAATGCATATTTATTCCCGTGCTATTTACTTGTAATGCCTCATATTACCATACAACATTCCTTTAAAGCCAGACCTATTGGCATTGCCAATGCTTGTATCACCTTTTAGTTGCTATATGCTTATATTTATACCTCTACAGGATATGTTCTTGTGTTTTTTTCTTTTAATGGTTGTACAGCCAGGACTTATTTTTTTCCACGACACACTATTTTCTACCTACAAAATGTCGAACTTTTTCAAAGTTCTGCAACATCTGTATTGAAATACCAAGCTCAGTGCAGAGCAAATAAGTTACAGCCGCTTTTCATCCAGACTGTGACTGCAGCGCTAGTAGACTAGTGCCATGGATTACCCAGAGGAAAAGAGAGCATTGAGTTATTCACTATCTTTATGAGGATTAAAGGTGTTGCACCTTCGTGCGTTCTAAGTCTGCCTGTAAAAACACCCAGTGGCAGGCACTTCAAGCCCACATTCTGGGCTAGCAGAATATATGGAATTTGGTTCTGGTTAGGATGTTAGTTTTCATATTATTTTAATTACAACATTTCTATTAGATTTTGAATTCCACCACATACAGAACAGTTACATCTGCAAAGCACCTTCACACTACAGTTAACCACGTGATAAATCACATTCCCAAACCATAAATGCCCCCCACCTTTCTTATATCTTGTCATGTTTTGTGGACAGTCTCGTGAAGTTTAGATTGGCTTCCCCAATTGGGTGCACCAGTCCATTCCTGCCCTCTATGCCACCAGGGAAGGGACATTTGGCGAATTCCATTTATAAGCAATATCACACTTAGCGACCACAGTAGCAATACCCATGAGTGTTCAGTCAGCCCAGGGGCCGCCAATATCATTGACCATGCTCAAGATGGCCACCCTTGGAGTTAGTTTAGCGTCTCGTTCCAAGACCTTGGAGAGTTCACGCCCTAATAGGTGCCAGTAAGGTGAGAGGGTCAGGCAGACCCAGACCATGTGGTAAAAATTGGCTGGAGTTGCTGAGCAGCAAAAGCAACCAGGGTGGGCGATCTTGCTGACACGATATAGGCGAGTCTGCGTGAGGTATATTGTGTGCAAATAATTTGGTTGAATTAGCTGGAGGCATGTAGACATGGCTGTCATGCATGGGGCTAACCTACCTTTCCTCCAGTCTGCCTCATCCAGTTCACCAGTCCATGATTCCCAGCGATGTCTAAGAGTGTCAGGACTGTGAGGGGCATTTGCGATGAGATCAGTAGATTTGGGATAGGGTGCCCTTACCAATGGGTCCCATTAGTAGTTTGACCTTGAGGGTGCTAAATTGAGGGATGTCGGTGTCAGGAGGAATGTTGGCTGTGAGGGCATGGCACAGTTGCAAGTATTTGTGGAATTGTGTCCGATTGAGGTTGTAACGGTCTTGTAAGTCCTGAAAAGTCAACATGTGTTTCCCGGCTCAGACATCGCCTAGGTTTGTAATGCATATCAAATCCCCTTTACGAAATCTTTTTAACTCTGTTGTATGGTAGAGCCATAGCCCCCTTCCCTTCAGTCTACGGTTCCAACCCAAAAATCTTTGTGCGGATCTCCAACAAAGAAAGACAATGCAGGTGGTGTCTGGCAGGGTCCGGGGTATCGGAGTGCCCTATAAAATATCTAGGACGTGGTCAAGCCCCAAAGGAGAGAGTCCCCCATGATAGACTGGATCATCCCACCACCGCTAAATTAGTCGTTTAAGGCAAACATTTCAATATTGGTACCACAGCACACATATCAGTAAGTCCAAGCACAAGTATAGAGATAATTCACATAAGGTTGAGGATGTGAGTGCTGCAGGTCAGTAAAGGACCTAGCTTATCAGCTTTTACATAAACTTGCGTGGAGGCTAGTAGCCCATCACTTACAAGATTACCTATGCCCAGAAGTTATTCGGATTGCACTGTTGCTGCCCACCAGCAGAACCTTTTCATTCAAAAGACACTTGCTGAGACACTGTTATGCTTGCTGTAAGAATACAGTGGCTCCAGTTTACAAGATTTACGACAAGTTGCAATTTTCATGGACTAGTCAAGATTACTATTTCGCCAATCTTTCCAAATAAATGGTGGCATAGGTTCACTCGCTGTAACTGCACAGTATCACTTGATCCCCAAAGTAAAAGGATCACCTCTAAATTGCTCATCTTGTTTGTTCGACGCAACTCTTTAGCCTTGGTAAAGTCACTTTTTGTGACAAAACACATGTTCGCTGGCTGTCTAAATGATGTGACGCATTCTGGAATACACTAAGGATTGTGCTACTATCCAATAAACCTTGGATGAATTAACTATTGTCTACGCAACTTTGTGAATAATCGCTATACTTGTGCTTGGATTTACTGATATGTGTGCTGTGGTACTAATATTGAAGTTTTCTAACAGTGGGGCTGGACTCACTGTTAGTGGTATCTTGGGTAGTAGGATACTGGTTACCACATTAGCACCACCCTAGATATTAAGTGTTACTTTGTATATTTTCCCTTCCACAATCTTTAATTCAGGAGGTGCAATATGTATAATACTACTACTCTTCAATTTTGTTAATGAAAAGCAGTTGGGAAGCATAGTAATAGCATTGGCGGTCCTCCATCCCCAGTCCACCATCATATGGGGATTGCCTACCATTGGGGAATGTGATTCCTGATTGATGACCGGACCAAGGGAAGGATCAAATGGTGGAGTTAAGTGTGCTGAACCAGCAGGGGTAAATCGGGAGTGGGAAGTGCTGAAATATATACAGAAAGCGAGGGAGAATCGTCATTGTAAAGAGAACGATGCGGCCTATTACATGTAGGGGAAACTGCGCCCACCTCTGGATGTCTTCTTTCATCTTGGACACCAATGGGATCAGATTAACGTGTCTCGTGAGTTCAGGGAGTAGGGAGATGTGAAACCCAAAGTATTTCAAGGAAAGGCATTTCACCTGGATGGCGGATCGCTTGCATTGCCTCTAACTGGGACTAATTGAGATTTGGCTGTATTCACCTGAAGGCCCAAGGCCTCGCCAAATAATGTGAGGAGTTCAAGACACCTGGGCCTGGAGGTCTGCCTGTTAGGGCCAGGGGTCTTGTCAGAGGACATAGCAGAGAGAGGGCTGAATCAATCTCATCAGAGTTAATGAGCTGGTCTAACTCATGGGCCAGGGAAGCACGGATTGTAGGGAGCAAGATATCATGCAGCAGTGGGTGTTCTACCTCCCGGGGTTGTTGAGGTCTATATGCATAGAGGTCTTGATAGAAGGCTGCGATGGTCTGTAAGAAATCGGGGTGGTGGTGTAGTTTGTTAGATGGGGCACTATTCTTAAGATTGTGTTGTGGGTGGCAATCCAATAGAGCAGCCTCCCCAACTTATCCCATTGTTTATAGATGTTTCTCAATCATATCGCCAACATTTGTGGCATCCTCAATAGTGAGCTGCCATAGGTAGCTTCTGGCCATGGAGAGCTGCTGCATGTGGGTATGGTGTTCAGGAGCCTGACTTTCCAGGCCGTGAATTTGGGTCTCAAGGTCAGTAATTTGTGTTAGTTTCTCCCTTTTTACTCCTACGGACAAACCCTTCCACCAGACCACGATCACTGCCTTGACACCCTCCAATAATGTGGTCGCCGAAGACACAGACCCCTCATTGGTTTCGAAGTAAGCCTGGATTTCGGGCTCCAAGGAAGCCTCAAAGTGTGAGTCGTTGAGATACCAGATGTTGAGACTCTAATTTGTCTCTTAGTTTGGTCTGCGACACCAAAGTTCATAAAAAGGGGGGCATGGCCAGGGTTACCCCTCAGAAGGATGGCCACAGAGTTCATTTGGCCTTCATCCGTGGCTGGTAGCAGGAAGAGGTTGATACAGGAGTCTGTGCTGTGCGCCACCGAAGTGTGAGTTTCTGGGGGTGCCAGACCCTCCACACGTTGCAGAGGCCCAGTGCGTCCATCCAGGCCAAAAACTGGTGCATCCGGGAAATGCCCCCCCTGAGTGGGGGGAGCGGTTGCATCAAGGTCAGGGTTGGGTACCACATTGAAGTCGCCAGTGAGCATCAATACAGCCATTGGCAGGTCTGCAGGTAAGGAGGTCAGCAAAGCTAATGCTGCTGCAGGTAGACTGGGAGGAAATCTTAATGGCAGCCCTCAAGGAGGCCCTCCACCACATGTCCTCCCCCATGGGTCTAAGTGTGAGTTGATAGCTGCTAGCTGAAACCCCCTGTGCAGCAGGATGGCCACCCCTCTGGAGCACCACTTGAATCCTGCGTGGAACATCCTTTCATACGAATAGCGCTGAAGGAAAGGACATTGTGTACCTAGAAGGTCAGTTTCCTGGAGCATGAGACCGGCAGGGTGGAAACATTTAGCGAAGTGTAGGACAGCAGTGCACTTAATGTGGTCTAGGAGGCCAGTCACATTCCAGGACATCAGTTTAAGGGATGGTATGGTGGTCATCCATGTGGTTGTGGGGCAGTGACAAGGCACGATGCGGCTTGGAGCTCAGGCAGGGTGATGAAGGGGGGGTGCCTGGTGTATCACTCTGAGGCGTAGCACAGGTGTGAGATATCATTGTGGTGGATATAACGTAAACTAAAAAAAAAAACAATACAACAAACCATTTCCTTCATTTTCCCCCTACACCCTCATCCCCATACTGCCACCCACAAAGCATCCATCACCCAAACTGGACCTCAACGGAGGTGGAAGAAAAAATGAAGAAGAGATAGCAAACACAGGGAGAGGCACTTCGTGAACGCAGGAAGCTGGGTAGACCGCCTCCATCAGGACACAGTACTGGAAATAGTCACGGTAGGCAAGATATACAGTTACCAGGGAGTACTGTGAGACAACACCAGGGGCAACTGCTAGTGCTCCATCCTTGAAAGCCTTGGAGACATGCCTAGATAGTTTCAGGCAAAGGCGTCTCAGCCCCGGGGGCTTGCTCCTTTGGGGCTGCATTTGGCTGTCCGCCTTACCCGTCACTCCAAGTGTGGGTGGCTCCAAACCTCAAGCGGACCTCTGAAAATGAGCAGCAACATTATTGGACAACCTTAGTATTATTAGGGAAGAGCATATTATGTGCATTTTGGAAGCGGAGGTTGGACTGCCCACAGGCCTTCCTGAGGATTGCATCTCTGTCACAAAATTTTAGGATCTTGGCTATAAAAGGGCACCCTGGTGCCCCAGATGGGGAGTGCTGGCCCTAGGATCTGTGGGCTCATTCCACTACAAACCACGGTGAGAAGGCTACCTCTGGTACCCATGAGAGAAACCAGGTTTCCAGGAATTTTGCAACATCCAATGACGGAGCCTTCCGGAAACCCCACTATCCATGGATTATTGCAACAGAAGTGATTTTCTGCATCCTCCACCCTCTCTTCTAGGGCGGAGGAGTGACACATCCATTTGGACTTCACCCACCTTGTTTTCTAGGCCAACTTTTGTGTCTTGTATGACTTTGAGAATGATGGCCAGATCGGGTTGGGCTTGTCTTGGAGGTTCTGCCATCCCCGAGTGCCCCCTGGAAACTCCGGGGCCCATCAAAATGGTGAAGCGGTCCATGTTAGTCTGGGCTGGGGCGGGCAGTTGGGCCTTGTCCTTGGCCACTGCAGCTGTCATGGGGTCTGGTGCAGGGGTCAATGATGCAGCAAGGACTCAGCTATGGCAGGTTTAGCGGCAGCACAAGAAGCCAGACGTCCCCAGGAATATGGTCAGCACCAGGCAGTTGTTTAGATGAGATCACAAATTGGGGGGGGGGTTTACAGAGGGGTCTCCTGCTGAAGGGCAGTCCCAAATTGCAGCACATGGGGCACAGATGGCGAGGTACACTACTCCCTAGGGCCTCCACAAGACCACTGCGTAAGACGATTCTGCTGCATTCCCATCGCCCTGTAGGACAAAGCAGAAGGAGGCACTAGCACGACGGGTCCTGGTATTCGACCCCGACAGGAGACGGGAGCAGGGCCGCTGGGGTGGCACACTACTGTTAGCGCCTCTATCCTTATCTGGTCTTCTAGATTTGATTCATAAGGGGATGCGTTAGAGGTGCGATAGACCTTTTGGCTACGCTTAGAGTGATCCCACCATAAATCCCAAATATGACACAGTGACATCATTATAATCAATAATCATCATCAAATTTCTTCTGGAGTCAGTAATCTTCACTCACCATGGCCCATTTGGCCATAAATAACCATACCTTTATGTAAAGTTAGAAAGTTTATTTCCCTACATTAACAATGCTAATGTCACGTAAATTAATCTCAACACCAAATGATAAGCATATATGAATAACACTGGTTGATCAAATCTTCTAAAGAATCGCAATTTAGCTAATGCATTGACAACTAAGCATTCAAGAGTCACAGTACAAATGAAAAGCAAAAATAACTTGGCACTAGAAATAGCATACATCTAGGTTTAGCAAATGAGCAACATCAACTTTTATTAATAATTTGTTCGCATTTTCTGGGTCTCCCTAACTAACCTTTTGATTAGAACAGCATACTTGGACTTCATGCAAAAACAATTTAGTCAAAGTTAATTTGAAAAACATCTAACTATGGCTCTATCAAAATAGCAGTTGGCACCTAGAAACAAAGAACAAACTTGCAACAAGAACAATAGCATTTTGTTATACCTCTTCTCATATGGATCATCTGTTCTGTCAGCATCAGCAACAGGGAGCAAAAGGGGATGGTTCAGACAAAGGGGTCTCTAAACTACCTGAACCATTTAAGAGGCAATTTCTAAGGGGTCAGCATTAGAAATTTAAGCAATAAGGTCAAAGATAGGAAATAAATCATCAGGAACTGTTCAGCTCCCCAAACAGAATAGAATGACCTTCTCCTCCCTCTGTGCAGCCGAGCTAAGTTAAAATCACCTAAAGAACTTCCCATGTCGCCATTGGTTAGAAAATCGTACGTTTAGAATTAGTCCAATAAGAATAAAAACCCAAATCTAAGATATAATTAAACTGTCTTTCAAATGTCGACAATTGGCTCCTTCTGCTCACATTGTCCGACTCATCAGGTAACTATCCTCATTGCCATCCATGCTTTAGTCAGTGCATCCATTGTTAATGCCTGGGAACATCGCTGTCTCATGCATCAAACGATACACAGTAACAACTCCTAACACAAAATATTCTAGCTAGCAGTTCTCATGAGAAAGCTGAAGACATTTGAAAAGAGTGTTTGGTCACCACAGTGTGAACATTAGGAACATCAAATTTCAAACTGTACTTGTCCGCATTGTTTTATTCGTCCTGCAGCTTAAAATGAGGCTGTGCAGACTAGGCCCAAACCTCGCTAACTTAAGGCCTATAATTAATAAAGCAAATACATAACATGAAACCATTAATATAACATATTACTACAATTTTCTTAATGCATGCACTTCAATTAATATTATTATTAATTTAATAAAATCATTACATATTATATGGCGGCCACTCAAGTGGGCACATTTTCCAGGTCGCACATTGTTTTCTATATTTGTCAAGTTTTATGCAGATTCTTAATCCAAAAATACATAAAATTCATTAGTAGTAAATTCAGCATTCACACCACCATCTGGGTATTATAACAGCAGCAGACTGAGTCCCCCTTGGGCAGTGTGGGGGAAGGGGCAGAGGCCCCTAATGGTGGTTCCTGCCATGTTGCAAGGTTGGCTTAAGTCATGGGGGGCCACCTCTCAACTCACTATCCCCCTGGGGGGTGCCACATTACTCCAATTATCTTGGTGACAATCTGACTCCCCCACTGCTGACTCAAGCCCTATAAGGGCCTCACCCAGGGGCCCAGCAAGCCAAAAGGAGGCAGCCCACAGTCATTGCAAGGGGGAGAGTCTGACCGCAACCATGAGGTATCTCTGGCAGGCTGGAACAGTAGTCTGTTTTGTCCCGAGGGGGGTCATAGGTAAAGGTGGCCACTGGCCGCTATAGGATAGGCTGTTTGCAGGAGCAGGACAACCATTTGTTCGTTAACCCCCATCCCACCCAAAGACCAGCCCCCCCCGCTCACCAGTAAAGCTGGGGCTTGGTAGGCCGTGGCTATTGCTGCCGCATGCCGGTCGTGGGTAGCATCCCGAGGACAAAGGAGAGCCTTGGGTCTCTGGTTGTGTCACAGCACCGGTCATGATTGTTACGGATAGTGAGGAGGGCAGGAGCAGCCTCAAACTGAGCTGCTGTGGCCATGCCCCATTAGTTTTCAGATTTACCTAAACTTTAAGATACTGACTGGGTCGGCATTTTTCATACTTGCTGCTTGGAGATATCTGCCTTTGATAAATAGTATAAATTTACTCTCCCATGATTCATGAATCCATTCTTTTGGATTTGATACCCCAGGGGTGCCACTGCCCTGCAAGGCTCAGTTTGTTTGGTTGAGTCCTGTCTTAAACTCCTACAGCAATGCTTCCAACTCCATCTCCATTAAAGCCTGATCTTCTACACCCAGACAAAAATACAAGGTCTTAATTGAGACCTATTGGGTACAGGAGTTCAGCTGCCTGCTTTGATTGACATGCGGTCTGCATTCTGTAACGCATGGTGCCTCCTCAGTGGCCAACGAGGAGAACAAGAGCAAGCATACACACCTGATGACAAAGAACAGGTGAGTGCCATTGATGCTGTGGCTACGAGACCATTGTAATTGTGAGTCATTCAAGAAGATGTGCCCTTTCCCTTCTAAGGAGGAGCATTTTCCTATCTGAATTATTAGATCTTAAGACTTAAAGGTGCTGGTGGTCATGGATATGATGCAAGGAGTCTAATCAAATTTTGGTATGGCTAAGACTGACTGGGCTTCATTAAAAATATTCTTGACGTTCTGTTCTTAAGAACTGCCAAGGTCTTCTTTCCAAAGAAGATGCTGCAGGATAGAATTTACTTCGGCATGTTGCTGCCCAGACTATCCTGTGGGCAGTTTCTGTTAATGTCCAAACTCCCTATTACTTTTAAAAGCTAAGCCAAACTAATCATGCTTAATGATTCTTAGAGAACAGTCATTTGTAGTTTTCGGATGTTGCCATTCACCTATTATACATTTGAGAGTAGATGTGATTAAGGGCACTGTTTTGTTAATTATTTACTAACTTGTTGCTAATCTAAAACTACCTTAAAAAATTCTTAGACGAATCAAACTTTCACATTACTCTTGTGCTTGTAAGGAATTCAGTGATAGTGAAAACATGACTTTCCTTTATTATAACTGTTGAGCAGTAATGATATTTTCTTGATGCAAGGGAACGTCTGTTGAAGGCTGTTTTTTCGTTCTAAGGGCCCAAACCAGCAACTCTTTAGAGAATTAGGCCCATATTTATACTTTTTTAGCACCTAATTTGCGTCATTTTTTTGACCTAAAAGTGGCGCAAACATACAAAATGTAATTGTATTTTGTAAGTTTGCACCAAAAAATGACGCAAACACAGTGCTAAAAAAGTATAAATACGGGCCTTAGTGTCTCCTCATTACTAATGTGTACCAGCCACCAAGGTTCTGTCAGTGCTCTCTGAAGGAGCACTTATCCCTTGCAAAACCTGTTATCAGCATTCACCATTTTATATTTCATTTTGGCATTTATTTTACAGTGCTTTTCTATAGTGCTTCTTTGCCAAGTGATCTTACAGCACTGTACAATAAACAAACTTACATATTACTTAGAATAACTTATATACAATTAACGTTCATGGCAAACTACAGGGTTAATAAGTAAAGTGTCAGGGGATAATGGAATAGACTGATTTCATAGCTAGCGGTATTTAAAGGAGAGGATGAGGAGGGAGGTTATGCAACTTGGGAGGTGTAGTTTCCTCCTAGGTGATGTGGGACAAGTAGTTTTTGAAATGGAAAGTCTTGAGAAGATTTCTAAAGGAGAGTATTGTAAGGTGAAACTGTGCTGTGCGACCTGCGTATTTTTCACAACCACACTTTTAAACTGGAAGACTGTGAAGAGAATCGGATCTTCAAATGATGTGGAATTAGTTTATTCCTCAACTCGAAGTGACAACGAAGCACAGGGCACCAGAAAAGACTTAACCAGAAAAAACACAAACTACTTCATACTAAAATTTTAAAACTTCTCAGGAATCCTACACTCCCCAACAGGACATTTTTCGAGATTTCCCACCATCTTACTGGTCCCAGGTACACCATGCTTTGGAGACCCTCGGGAACTCCCACATCTTGTAATCCAGGATTAAAAAACACATTATTATTCCCACCCTCATCACTTGCTTCCTTATGTCCATCTGTGCTGCCATGACTTAGGAACCCTACTCATGTTCCAAAGTCACTCATCCTCTACTCTCACAGCTGACCTCAGAACACCATTAGCTTTTTGTGGATCACGCCATTTGGCATAACCCTTCTGTGCACTGTAAGGTTTCTTGATCCTTGGCAATTCACCAATGTTTATAATTGATAATGCTCTTTCTGATGCCTTGCTAAATCTGTTATCAAAATTCACCATTATTATTTTCCATGTTGCCATCTCACGCAGGTTCTGTGTCTTCCCCAGCCTGCCTCTTTTTCACTAATCTCTCTCCCCATTAAGGGCTTTTATGGTCGTAGGATCTTCTGCCAGCAAGTTCATCCATACAACGCTCTCAGCTATCAGTCCTGGACCAGTCACAGAGCTCTAGATATCACTCCTTCACCAGATGTTGCTTTAGAAAAAGCCAAATCCAGAACATCAGCCTGGAGCAATTAATAATGACTATATCCATTGACAATCTCGACATGATGCACCTACAGGTTAAATATGTTACATTTCACAGTGGCTGAGGGAAAGTCCAAGGTATCAGTGGGTTTTAGAAATAGCAACACGTCAGAACCCATTAAAATGCCTACTTTGCTCAAGTAAGATGGCCAGGCTATTCAACTACTTTTAGAGGACTGGTAAACTGATTCCCAGAGAAAAGTAGTGGTGCAGGAGTAGGGTCTACTCCAGGTGATTTTAGTGCAGAAATAATTACAAGTCTGACACCTAGTGATTACAGGGATGGAGGGGGAGTGCACATGTATGTTTGGCTGGCCTTCTCGGGCCAGCCAAACACACATGCGCACTGGGCTCTGTCCAACTCTGCACTGTGTTACCGGGTTTGAGAGAACAGGCAAAAGCTCCCACTCTGCCTCAGAGCGCCAAGCCAGTGCGCTCCGGCCAATCCTAACGCTGCTCTCATGCGAGCACAGCATTGCGGCAAGTAGAGCCAGAAGAGCAGAAAGGCGGTGGAAGTAAGTTTCTTTTTTTTTTAAATGTCTAGAGGAGCCACCCTTGTGTTCATTGTGTATGGATTGTGCTGTTTATCCACAAACGTGTTGTTGGTGATATTTTGTATTTCCAGGCTTTTTTTTGAGGACCAGGTTCTGCTCCAGATCCTTGGCAGCAAAGGAAAATGGCAACAAAGGAAAGTTGAAGATACAAAATGTATGGACTTTAATACCTGACCTCATACTCAAAAGTTCCAACCCAAGCTGGTGCTCAAGAGAAAAGGATCCCATGACTATAAAAGAAGTGCTTGAAAATCACCTCATGGCAGTTGTTTGAGTAATTAAATCAAAACCCAGTAACAATCCCAAAGGCCTGTCCCTACAGACCAGGTGCAGAAACATTGTCAAGATGCTACAGCAATATATAAGCACCTTATCATTAAAGTTGAGGCATCTGAGTTTGAATGTGACATCTGAGTCAAATGTGTGAGGACAAATTAGGACACTTGAGTAGACTATTGGTATCCATGCCGTTGACAGACCACAAACTCAGTGCTGTGTCACCTGATCCCCAAAGTATCTCCCAAATACAGAAGGGTCACGACCTGGTGCTGTGGAAGCAGACCCTATACCTGCTACAGAGGTCAGATAGAAAGCCGAAGCTGTGCTTTTTGCTCACTCACAACACACCTCAGACCTCTGCCTCCGCTCCCTTGGTGGCTGTACATAAGAATGTCATAGTGGGTGATATGGTGTAAGTCCCCATTTGACTTGACAAGGCTAAGAGGCAAATGCATGTGCAACACAGAATTGTTTATCTGTAATCTCGATGGCTAGTTCTGGGTTAGGTTGTGTAATCAGTTCAGATATTTGTTTTTGTTTGATCAGTAGAACTGTATTCTTAATCATTTTCAGGCACATGGTTGAATTGTGAAAAGGAGCTGAGATGGGTGCTTCCTAATGAGCCCACTCAACAGGTGAGGGACAGACCATGCTCTGGTGCACTTTAAATTGTCATCCATACAGCATCGGACTCATTCATGCCCCTCTAAGATAGCTGCCTGGGCTGGTAGGCAACCCTAGTCTTGGAATGTTACAATTCATCCAAACAGTTGTTCCCCAATGAAGTCTTTTTATTCATTATGCACGCCAAGGATTCCTCGCCTACATCTGCATTCAATACTTTGGATTTCTGGTGTAGCTAAATATTTCAACAAGTAATACTTTCTTTCACCTACACCTGTGATTAAATGGAGAAATATGAAAAATACAGAATTCCAACCACTTTCATTAATCTGATATCAACATATATTTCTTTGTAAAATGTTACTTATTAAAAAAAATATAAGTGCAAACATTCAGTTACTATAATCATGGAAATCAATGCTTTTCTATTCCAGTTGTACATGATTATGATCTCCCAAACCTCCAACCCACTTTATTCAACACACTTTACACAGCCTTAACATACTGGTCGTTTAAGCATCCATCTAAAGATTAGAGTTAAACCCCAAAATGTCTATAATTATTATTCATAAGGTAATACGGATTTGTCAAATCATATCTACAAGTTTGTTAAGCTGAGAAATCCACTGAAAGCAGCCTTCAACAGGACATTATTAATAAATTCAGAAATTGTCCTAACATCTAGTGTCAGCATAGTTTGTAGAACATGTGGACTAACTAAAATAATAATTGGTATATATGTAGACCATTATTAAAGTTGTATTTGATTTATCTTGCTTAATCATTTTAATTCCACCAACCATTAATATAGGGGGTGCAACATATTCTGCAGTTCATATTTCAGTAATATTTGGAATATGTTGATTGGTACATTTCAACAATCATCTCAATAGGTACAAGACATGTGAGTCAAATCTTTTTAGAAAACCCTGCTTTTGTGCTTTGGTGTTGCCAAAATTCCATCAAGTGCCATTTGTTCTTGCCCTCTTTGGGACTGGAGTCAGCGAAGACACTTTGATTTTCCTATAATTCAAAATACATAATATACTTTGTAATTAGGGATCTCAGTTATCCATTGGTCTGTTTTTTTACAACTCTTTGTATAGGGCAGCAGTGGTTGTGAGGTAAGTTGCTTTGCTCTTATCAAAAGAGTGTTTCCGGTGTCACCTAGCAGGGCTCTCGGACAGGGCACTAACATCCTAATTCAACTCCTGATCGAATGTTCCAATGAAAGGTGGGACGGCGTAGGGAAGGATAGGGTGAAAGTGGGAAGGATAATACAACACACATCTTTCCACCAAAACATCACAGGAAAGGGATATGAATGAGATTCAATATGAAAAAACATGTTATAGCATTACGTTTCTGAATATGGTTATAATACATAATCATTATGAAGGGAAAATAAATATATCAATTATCCGATTTTATAATCAGTGTGCCATTTGGGTGGTGGAATATTTCTGTTGCTTCTTCTGAGATTATGCCCATCACTTAATTGGTCACTATGCGATGAGTATTGATTGTCAATTCTAGGGATCATCATGCATTTAGCTAATTTATCCATACTCCATAATTTACCATCTTTTAAGATTACTGCATTGCATTTAACCTTTAAAATTCTGTGAGGTTAAAACAATTGTTGAATCTATTTTGGCTTGAATAATGGATCTTTACAACAAACCATAGTCCTACCCTCCATGTCTGTTCTTTCGCTTCCAATTTTTATCATACCAGTTTTTCTAACTGATTAAGAGGTCTTTGGTTGGTTTGTCTATGGGTTTTCCGTTGACCCAAACTGGTTGTCCTCCATTCAACAAATTAGGAGTAAGTTTGGATCTAAATTTCCTGCCTTTCAATGAAATGAATGGAGGTACACCTGTTACAGAATTAGGTGTTGTGTGGTAGGACCACACAGATCTTGAGTAGTTTCCTGAACCATTTTCTTGTGGTGTGCGCTAACTGAATAGTTTATATTATTATTCTGTTTAGTCTCTCAAATAGTTTATTTGCTTTAGGACAGTACAGGGACGTTCTTATATGATTAATTGCCAGATTCGTTAAAAATGTTTTCATTTCATCCGACGTAAGTTATACAAATACATTTTTGAATTGTACTTCTTGTACATTCATTGGACCTATGATGTTTAATCCTATTTTGTCCCAAGGTTTGGACAGTACACCAGTGGGGGAGAGTAGAGCCTTGTGGGTAACCTTAGATTGGTCACTTATTCCACAAGTATGGAAATCTTGTACCTTGGTTTCTACCGTTCTATCCAAGTATGGGAACCAATATCGGTTCTTACTTTATTTTTTGTCAGGTTTCTTCCTAAATGCCCTTCATGAGCTGCCTATGATGTTTTCTCTGGAGGTATATTTTGTTGTTTTTAATAAGAACTCTCCATTGATGGATGATTCATTTCTCACGTTCCAGTATGGCTGTAGGTTCTCAGTTAGCATTTTACAACTTTTTGGCCAACATTGTCGGATTTTTTCTTTGAAAGATAGGAGTGTCTTGTCTCTCTCTCTCTCTCTCTCTCTCTCTCTCTCTCTCTCTCTCTCTCTCTCACACTCATAGAACAGTGGAAATAATTACAGATAATACGGTTTCTTAGGTCCAAAACCACTTGGAGATCCTTGGAGTTGTGTTATACTAGATTTTGGTGGACAGTACTAGAACCAGTAGTTTATTGTCTAAAGAAAGAAAAGGAAGAGTCCAAAAATAGAATTTAAAGTGGTGAATTACCTAGGACCATGCCAGAGATTTTTTTTCTTTGGTAGAATAGTTTAAATCTGCTCCCTTAAGTGCTCTCAATACAAATACTTTACTGTGTTCATCTCCTTCTCCAATTTGAGACAGTGTGGCTCCTAAAATGGCCTTGAGGTTCACATTGAATTTATCAATGTTGGGTGCATTGATTATGGCCTCTTTTACTGTAGTGAAAGCCTCTGTGTGAGTAGTATTCCATTCAAATACTACATTTTTCTTTAACAATTCTTGTAGAGGTTGAACTAAGTCTGCAAAAGTTTAAAAAATGTGTGCCTTGCATTCTGCTGATCCAAGAAATGATTCATCCTTGTTTGAGGGCGGTGAGGCATTTTTCATGGAATCAATTAGACTGATTTTAGGTTTTATGCCTTCATTAGAAATTGTGTGGCCCAAGTAATCAACTGAAATTACCTCATTTATACACTTCTCCTTTTTTATTGTTAACCCTGCCTTCTTGAGTTTGGTCAACACTTTTCTTAATGTGTTATCATGTTCGAGTTTGGAAGATCCATAAATCAGAATCTCATCTTGGAAGCACATGACGCCAAAACAGTCTTTAAGAATGTGTTGCGATACCCTCTGGAACACCGCTATTACAGACGTTAGACCAAAAGGCATTCTGCAGTAATCATAGGTCCCAAATAATGTTGTAGATGAAGTGAGGGACTTCGATTCAGAGTGAAGCAATATCAGGTGGTACGCTGATGAGAGGTCAAGTACTGTTAAGTATTTAGCATTTTTATTAGGCTCAGCATCTTGTTAATTATCGGAAACAGATACCTATCCCCCAAGATATTGGAGTTAAGATTCCTCAAATATACACAGAACCGGATCTCCTCTGAATTGTTTTTTCTGGCTATCACAAATGGGGCTAACCACTCTGAACTTTCAATCTTTTCGATTACCCCTTGCTATTACAATTCATCCAGTTCTTTGTTTAAAGGCTCCCTCACAAGTAAGGGAATCGGGCGAGCATTATGGACTTTTGGTTGTACATTGTCATTTAATTTGCTTTTATGTACAAAATCCTTAAGTAAACTTTGCTTTTCAGAAAAGACTTCTGGGAATCCTTTGCAAACACCCTCACCTGTCATTGACCTGTCTAAGAATAGTACTTGTCCTTTAGTATTTGGGTCTAGCTTAAAGCCCAACTTCTTTTGATATTTCCAACGAAGTAATTTAGATGTTTTTTTTTCGTTATGTTTCCCACCGTGTTTCTGCCTTTAAATGAATCATGCATGTTAATCATCCCTTCTTAGGGAATAGGGTCTCTATTGCAACTTCCCAGTTTAATATTAGGAGATTCCAGAATATGGGCCCTCATTATGACATTGGCAGTAAATACCGAATACCGCTACGGTGAATGCCGCCAACATACTGCCGCGGAGGCAAACATCCGTCTGCCAGATTATGACACATACACACAAAACCAGCCACAATCACAAATCCGCCAGACCCACTGAATGCTAAACTGTCGGAACTACCACCCATACCTTTGCGCCACCAAAACAACGCCCTCCAAATAATGACCCACAAATCACCACAGTGGACACTCAATGGCGGTAAACCATTGGCGGTGCACACCGCCAAGGCGGGAATGGCCACCCAAATACAAAACAATACAAAATTGGCCCGAACAAAACAAAAAAAAACGGACACAATTACACACACCCCACACACCCACCGACGGCACTATAAAACACCCCCCCCCCCACAACACCCACAAACCTTTGCAAGCATGAGGAGACCACCACAACTTGCCACCTCAATCCCAGAGACAACTGCAAACACATACCACAACTACCAATTCATCCATCACACATCACACTCTGCACAACACACACACCACACAACACCCATGTCCCCACAAAGGCACCCTCATTTCACTGATCAGGAGTAGCGGGTCATGGTGGAGGAAATAGGGTAGAGCCACAGCTGTTTGGAGCACAGTTACAGCATATCTCCATTGCCAGGAAGATGGAGATATGACGGAGAATCGTGGACAGGGTGAACGCCTTGGGACTACATCCACGCACAATGGATGACATAGGGAAGAGGTGGAACGACTTACGGGGGAAGGTGCATTCCATTGCAGCAAGGCACCAGCTGGCCATCAGGAGGACTGGCGGTGGACCCCACCTTCTCCCCCACAGCTGACAGCATGGGAGGAGCAAGTCTTGCCAATACTGCATCCTGAGGGACTCACTGGAGTAGCCAGAGGACTGGACAATAGTGAGTCACCATTTACAACCTATCACCCCCCCAAATACCTGCATGCCATCTCATCCCCTCACCCTGACTCCCTACTCTCCAACTCCATCTCACACATTGCACCACCCCAATGACCAACCCTAAATGGCAACCCCTGCATGCCATACCCACTGCAAGCACATCCCTTTCAGCTCTGCATGCACACCTACCACCAATGCGAGCACAGCATGTAGAACTACCAATCCCACAATCCATCACCACACACTACCAAAGGTGGGGGACAACACCAATATCATTGGGAAAGTTAGGAATGTGGAATATGTCACAGACAAGTACCCTAACACATCACTAACATCCCCACAGGTGCCCCAGCCAATTTCATCGGCTAGGAGGAGCCACGGCTACCCAGTCCCCTACCAGAAGATGCCCCCAGTAATGAGAGCAACTCAACGGGTCTGGATCTGGATGAACTGCCTGGCCCATCTGGGACCACTGGTCAGTCGGCTACCCTATCCTACAGCCAGTCCAATACAGAGCCCCCCCCGAATCTAACACCACAATAGCCAGCCAACGCCCCTGGACCTCTGTCCTCAGGACACGTCAATCAGTAGTGTGCCCAGCTGTACAGGGACTCGTGTCCCCACCACACAGGCAATATAATGAAGGTCCTGGTGTAAGTGGGAGACGGCACACCTTTCAGGGGACACAGGCACAGGGGGCCAGGGACAGTCGGAGGACAGCTGTGGGCCAGAGGGAGGACAGGCCCAGGGAACTGACTGCCCAGGAGGCACTCATAAATATCCTGGGGGCATAACAACAATCCCAGGACAGGATGGATCAGGTTCTCAACATCATGCAGGTGAACCAGCGGATGCAGGGGGAACACCACCAGGAGGTCATGTAACAATTGCAGGCCTTGAACACCCCATGGCCTTCATTGCAGGGGTGCTGGGTGACATGGCCAACATCATGCAGGAGTGCACAGCCCACCAGCAGGGCCCTACCACTAGCCACTGTACTGACCAGCTCTCTACATCTACTGCAGCTGCAGCTACTGGACAGGAGGCCCTGTCACAGGACCCACAGGCCACCAGCACCCCTCACCCTGAAGAAGGTGAACCACCCCGCAAATGTTCTCTGCGACCCAGACAGACACCAGAGACAGTTGCCAAGACCAAGACCACCGCCAGGAAACGAGCCCCTCCAGAATGTCCCCCTTTTGTTCCACTGTGTCACCATGTCCACTTTGAACTGCCATTGCTCCTCTTCCTATGGCCCATTGGAAACTTGACCTGTGCTACAAACAGACTGGCCCACTACACTGGACTTTTCCCAACCATCATCCAACCCTATTGCACTTTGCATTGTATACCTAATTTATTAATAAACACCCTTGGACACAACTTGAGTAATAGTGCTTTATCTGAAGGAAATGTACTATTTATTGAACTGTGTTGAACTGCATGATCCTGTGCAAATGTCATGTAATGTGTTCATCCATCCTACATGTGTCTCAGCAGTCTTTACACATCACAGTCAGTTGGGATGCAAAGGTAGTGACTGGCATTATACTACAGCGACACAGCACAACACGTAAATGGTGAAATGTATAGTTCAACAGTCTTACCTGAGTGTCATTGAAAGTACTGCTGTATGATATGTGTACTGTTGTCCACATCATCCTCCTCTTCCGCCTACTCACTGTCCTCAGTGTCCACTGCTGCCACAGGTGTTTTGTCACCCCCTCCTCCTGCAGATAGGGCACATGGCGCCTGAGGGCCAAATTGTGCAGCATGCAGCACACCACAACAATCTGGCAGACCTTCTCAGGGGAGTAGCATAGGGATCCACCTGTCAGATGGAGGCACCTGAACCTGGCTTTCAGGAGACCAAAGGTGCATTCAACAATCGTCCTGGTACGCCCATGAGCATCAGTGACCCTATTCTTAGCCCCTGTTCTCGGATTCCTAACAGGGGTGAAGAGCCAGGGCAGGTTTGGGTAGCCGTAGTCACCTGGAAGAAGTGAGGGACACACATTAGCCTTGCACAATGGCATGGGGTGTGACTCCTCTAGGCATACACTGACGTACATTTTGTGGGGACTCAGGCTCACCTATAAGCCACACTCTGTGCCTCTGTAGTCATGCCATCAGCTGTGGGACGCTGCTATTCCTCAGGACAAAGGCATCATGCACAGACCCAGGATATTTGGCAGTGACGTGGGAGATGCACTGGTCAGCAAGGCACACCATCTGGACATAGAGTGAGTGGAAACTCTTCCTATTCCTGTACACTGTTCATTGGCCCTGGGGGGGTGCTAATGCAATATGAGTACCGTCAAAGTCCTCAATCACATGTGGTATGTGTCCCATTGCATATAATCCCACCTTCACAGTGGGCAAATCATCAACCTGGGGGAATGCAATGTAGCTTCACATGTATTTGAGCAAGGCAGCTAAAACCCTTGCAAAGTACAATCGAGAACATTGGCTGTGACATTCCTGCAGCCAAGCCCACAGTCACCTGGAAAGACCCTGTTGCCAGGAAATGGAGCACTGATAGTACCTGCACAAGAGGAGGTATTACTGTGGTGCAACGGACAGTGGTAGCAGATCAGGCTCCAGTTGTGCACACAGCTTTGTGACTGTGGCCCTTTCCAGAAGATAGGTGAGTATTATGTGCCTGTCCTCCAGTGTAGCCAAGTCCACAAGGGGTCTGTACACAGGTGCTTGCCTCCTCCTCCTATTCCTCTGCAGTGGTTAGTACATAACACGGGGCTCTATGTAGTACAGGAATCAATGATGATCAACGCCGGCGGTGACTGTGTTCACCGACGCGGACTTGACCGCCATTTTCTTCCTACTACTTCACTTGATTCCTGACTTTCCACTGGACTACATCTCCACTTCATGTGCTGCTGTGACCTGTGTTTGGTACCTGCCATGGCCCGTGCTACAGGGGGAACGGCCCAAACCTTCACGTCAGAGGAGTTTGAGAGGCTCGTGGATGGGGTCCTACCTCTGTATGGGCAGTTGAATGGGCCTCCAGACCAACAGGAGAGTACATCATGGGTATGTTGCATGCAACATGGCTGCATGTAGATGTATGTGTGTGCTGGCAGTGTGTCATTTGGGGGGGGTATGGCTGCAGGCAATGTGAAAGAAGAGGTACGGGTCATGTGTGCTTGATGAGGGGCAAATGCTGAATGTCGGCCATATGTGTGACAGGCTGGATTGTATGGTTCATGGTGTCCCTTTGTCTGTGTTTCCCCTGTAGGTCAGTGCCCATCAGAAGAAGGGGTTGTGGCGTGCCATTGCCAAGGACGTGCGGACCCTGGGGGTCCATAGCCAGTGGAGCACTCACTGCAGGAAATGGTGGGAGGACCTGGAAGACTGGGGATGCCCAGCTAGGGACGGCCTCCCAACAAGGGAGGGGTGCCCGTCGGAGCCTGACCCCCCTAATGGCCCGCATACTGGCGATGGCCTAGCCAGAGCTGGATGGGCGCTTGAGGGCAGCACAGCAGCCACAAGGGGGTGAGTACAGTGTGTGTGTGACATTCATCATTTGTTGCCTGGCATGGGATTTGGATGCAGGTTTCTAGTCAGTGGATGCCCCAATATGGCATTTTAGACATTGCTGCGAGGTCCAGCTTAGGTATGTTGGATACTATGCATATTTTTATTTGCTAGGTAGCTGGCGTTCCATGGCAGACAGGGCTTAGTTGGTCCCAGTAGTCGTATCTGCTGTAGTACCTAGCCAATGGTATGCCAGTGTGGTCCATGCTGCCCATTCTTAGTCCCAGTGAGTGATAGTGATGTGTTTGCCATCTACGATGTTGGTGCTGTGGTTGACCCTGTGCTCCCTTTTTTTCTCCCCCGCTCCTTTTGTCATCCTGTCAATGTGTGCATTAGCATCATCTGGCGAGGGAGCAGGGGCACCGGTGAGTGAGGGAGCTGCAACCCACTGGACCCAGGAGGCTGAGTCCACTGACACAGAGGGGACCAGTGGAACAGAAGGCAAGGGGAGCACAATGGGGGAGAGGAGCTGATACAACTAACTCTGATTCCTCCTCTGCTGGGAGTTCCCTGGTGGTGGCAGACCCCTCCGGGACAAGCCCAGCTACTTCATCTTCCGCCACCCCCATACCAGCACCGCCCTCCCACTAGCCCCCATCTGAGTTGCCTGTACCCACTCATCCAGGAGAGTAGGCGTCTCCTTTGCCCCAGGCAACTCAGGCCCTGCCCCCAGTCAGCCCTGCTACCCTCAGTGAGGAGGCTATTGACCTCCTGAGATCCATCTCTGTAGGGCAGTCAACCCTAGTGAATGACATCCAGAGGCTGGCATCCCAGATGCAGCAATGCAGTGCCTTCCTGGAGGGCATTCAAGGTGGCTTGCCACACCAGCCCAGTACCTCCAGAACAAAATCGAGCCCTGTTTCTCCCCCTGACACTTCAGCTGCCACTAAGGAACACAAGAGTGGCACTCCGGCCCCCCGGCCCAAGCCACACCTCCGCTACCTAAATGGAAGGGCAAGGACCCGCTGTAAAGAAATGGCTCCCTGTTGCAGTTACCCCCCACTTTTTGCCTGATACTGATGTTGACTTGACTGAGAAGTGTGCTGGGACCCTGCTAACCAGGCCCAAGCACCAGTGTTCTTTCACCTAAAATGTACCATTGTCTCCACAATTGGCACAACCCTGGCACCCAGGTAAGTCCCTTGTAACTGGTACCCCTGGTACCAAGGGCCCTGATGCCAGGGGAAGGTCTCTAAGGGCTGCAGCATGTCTTATGCCACCCTAGGGACCCCTCACTCAGCACAGACACACTGCTTGCCAGCTTGTGTGTGCTGGTGGGGAGAAAATGACTAAGTCGACATGGCACTCCCCTCAGGGTGCCATGCCAACCTCACACTGCCTGTGGCATAGGTAAGTCACCCCTCTAGCAGGCCTTACAGCCCTAAGGCAGGGTGCACTATACCACAGGTGAGGGCATGGGTGCATGAGCACTATGCCCCTACAGTGTCTAAGCAAAACCTTAGACATTCTAAGTGCAGGGTAGCCATAAGAGTATATGGTCTGGGAGTCTGTCAAAAACGAACTCCAGAGCTCCATAATGGCTACACTGAATACTGGGAAGTTTAGTATCAAACTTCTCAGAATAATAAACCCACACTGATGCCAGTGTTGGATTTATTAAAAAATGAACACAGAGGGCATCTTAGAGATGCCCCTGTATTTTACCCAATTGTTCAGTGCAGGACTGACTGGTCTGTGCCAGCCTGCTGCTGAGAGACGAGTTTCTGACCCCATGCGGTGAGAGCCTTTGTGCTCTCTGAGGACAGAAACAAAGCGTGCTCTGGTTGGAGGTGCTTCACACCTCCCCCCTGCAGGAGCTGTAACACCTAGCAGTGAGCTTCAAAGGCTCAAGCTTCGTGTTACAATGCCCCAGGGCACTCCAGCTAGTGGAGATGCCCGCCCCCTGGACACAGCCCCCACTTTTGGCGGCAAATCCAGGAGAGATAATGAGAAAAACAAGGAGGAGTCACTGGCCAGTCACGACAGCCCCTAAGGTGTCCTGAGCTGAGGTGACTCTGACTTTTAGAAATCCTCCATCTTGCAGATGGAGGATTCCCCCAATAGGATTAGGGATGTGCGCACCTCCCCTCAGGGAGGAGGCACAAAGAGGGTGTAGCCACCCTCAGGGATAGTAGCCATTGGCTACTAACCCCCAGACCTAAACACGCCCTTAAATTTAGTATTTAAGGGCTCCCCAGAACCTAGGAACTCAGATTCCTGCAACCTAAGAAGAAGAGGACTGCTGAGCTGAAAAACCCTGCAGAGAAGACGGAGACACCAACTGCTTTGGCCCCAGCTCTACCGGCCTGTCTCCCCCCCCCCCCCCCCCCTTCTGAAGAAACTGCTCCAGCGACGCTTTCCCCAGGACCAGTGACCTCTGAATCCTCAGAGGACTGCCCTGCTCTAAAAGGACCAAGAAACTCCTGAGAACAGCGGCCCTGTTCACCAAAGACTGCAACTTTGTTTCCAAAGAAGCAACTTCAAGACAACTGCGTTTCCCGCCAGAAGCGTGAGACTTGCAACTCTGCATCAGACGCCCCAGGCTCGACTTGTGGAGAACAAACACTTCAGGGAGGACTCCCCGGTGACTACGAGACCGTGAGTAGCCAGAGTTGCCCCCCCTGAGCCCCCACAGCGACGCCTGCAGAAGGAATCCCGAGGCTCCCCCTGACCGCGACTGCCTGACTCCCAGATCCCGACGCCTGGAAAAGACCCTGCACCCGCAGCCCCCAGGACCTGAAAGATCGGAACTCCAGTGCAGGAGTGACCCCCACGAGGCCCTCTCCCTTGCCCAGGTGGTGGCTACCCCGAGGAGCCCCCCCCTTGCCTGCCTGCAGCGCTGAAGAGACCCCTTGGTCTCCCATTGATTCCAATTGAAAACCCGACGTGTGTTGGCACACTGCACCCGGCCGCCCCCATGCTGCTGAGGGTGTACTTTCTGTGCTAACTTGTGTGTCCCCCCCGGTGCCCTACAAAACCCCCCTGGTCTGCCCTCCGAAGACACGGGTACTTACCTGCTGGCAGACTGGAACCGGGGCACCCCCTTCTCCATTGAAGCCTATGCGTTTTGGGCACCACTTTGAACTCTGCACCTGACCGGCCCTGAGCTGCTGGTGTGGTAACTTTGGGGTTGCTCTGAACCCCCAACGGTGGGCTACCTTGGACCCAAACTTGAACCCCGTAGGTGGTTTACTTACCTGCAAGAACTAACAATTACTTACCTCCCCTAGGAACTGTGAAAATTGCACTGTGTCTAGTTTTAAAATAGCTTATTGCCATTTGTGTGAAAACTCTATATGCTATTTTGCTAATTCAAAGTTCCTAAGTGAAATACCTTTCATTTAAAGTATTGTTTGTAAATCTTGAACCTGTGGTTCTTAAAATAAACTAAGAAAATATATTTTTCTATACAAAAACCTATTGGCCTGGAATTGTCTCTGAGTGTGTGTTCCTCATTTATTGCCTTTGTGTATGTACAACAAATGCTTAACACTACTCCTTTGATAAGCCTACTGCTCGACCACACTACCACAAAATAGAGCATTAGTATTATCTCTTTTTGCCACTATCTTACCTCTAAGGGGAACCCTTGGACTCTGTGCATACTATTCCTTACTTTGAAATAGTGCATACAGAGCCAACTTCCTACACCCGCCCCCTCTCAAAACCAAGCCTAAGGCCCCCCCCCTGCAAAAAAGAAACCCCTTACACCCCCCTCCCTGCCCCCTGAAGTGCCTGCCTACCATTACCATGATGACCCTGCCCAGCGGAGTGCTGGGCTGTCAGGAGTAAAGTTGGGCCTTAGACGTTGCCCTGTGGCATTGGGCTTCACTTGGACTGGCCCGTGGCCCTAGCTGTAGAATTTTGTATTTCAAATCTTGAGTTCGCTATACCTAAAGTACTACAGTGGTTGGACCAAAGGTATGAGTCCTGGCATTCTTTCCTTCAGGATTATGTTGGTGTGGGATTTCTGTACAGATGATTCTGGGTGTGTGGTATGTGTGTGTAATGTGTGTTGTGTGTGTGTGTGTGTGTGTGTGTGTGTGTCACTCTCCTCTCCCCTTTGTGTGCTTGGTGGCTGTTCTCACCATCGTCATCTTCGTCTGCATTGGTGCTCCTGGACTGCCATGGCGTGGTACAGCATCGGGAAGACTTCCAGTTCTGGTTCCATGGTGGCCGCGGACTCCTCTGTGTCCCTTGAGGTGAGTGTCTCATTTTATATGATGTGTTTTCGACAGGCTTTTGGTGGCGTTGCTAACGCCCCGGAAATCCTGGCGGTCTGCTATGTCATAATATGGTGGGTGGATCCTTGTCTTAGGCCTGCCTGGAGATTGCTACCGCCGTGTTCAGTGGTCGTACAGCACTGGCGGTTGGGGTGGTACATTGGCTGTCTGTGGGAGGGATCACTGCCATGGTCATAATTTGGCGTTAATTACTGCCGGCCTAGTGGTACGACTTGAGTATCAATAGGGATTTGCTTGTATGCAAATAATGATTAAGTTGTGGAGGGGTGCATGTTGGGAGCTGTAGTAGGTGCAGTGTGGTGGAATGCAGTGGACAGATTTGGAAAGCAATTATTATGTGGCTTTGATCCTTAGATTGTGGGTGTGGTAACTGTTGTATTCCTGACGATGGTCTTACATTTTTGAAATTGATAAATGTACAAGCTGTTATATATATATGGTATAGCACTAAAGAGAGGTACCTTGAGTTAAAAAAATTAAACTGTTGAACTTGCCCGCTAAGGTGAGATGTGCTGTGAGGTGTCCTGCCTCCTCTTTTTTTTTTAAATGTTTCAAAATAAAAAAAACGTTTAAAAATTATCCAAATGTCCCAAACAGTTCCATGCAGAGCAAAAGAAACTACTGTGTAAACCTGACAATCAACACAGTGCAGAAATGTATTTTCAACATAAAACTACAGCACACCTAGAACTGCGCACGCTTGACAGCAAAGGGCCTGATCCACTTCTTCACACGCACGCGGCACAGCGCATGCTGAAAACTGAAGTTCCGAGGAGTTTAGCCGATAAAATGGATGGATGTTGGTTATGTTTTTTATGAGTTTATTTCAATCAACATAGTTATTAAAATAATAAACTATGGCTTCCGGTAACATTTGGAATATTTCAGCACCTGAACCTTTTATGCCTAAGAACAGAGAACCTACTTTGAAATGGGAAGAGTGGAGAGAATATTTTGAGAATTATTATTCTACATTTGAGGATGAGGAGGAACTCACACCGGGGAAGAAAAATAAAATGTTGTTACATTGGTTGGGAGCAAAGGGTTTAAAAATGTATAACAGTATACATAAAAAGGATAGAGCACCAGATCAAGGTGATGTTTATAGTCACGCTTTGGAAGACCTTACTGAGGTGTAGCTGTGGATCGCTCCAAATTTTTCCATAGGAAGTAACAACAGGAAGAATCTGTGGAGGATTTTGTGGCAGCACTTAAATATGTGTCACTTTTCTGCAAATTTGGAAATGTACATGATGATTTGATTAGAGACCAAGTGATTATGCACACAGTGAACCCTCATATACAAGAGAAATTGTGGGCAAGAGGGGAAGCATTGTTACAGGTTATTGAAATGGTTAAGACTGCTGAATTAACAGGAAGATGTGCCAAAGCACAATGTGTTGCGCAATGAGGATAAGCCTGTGTCAAAACCGGATGATAACACTACCATAAATTTGGTGAAGAAAGGCATCACAATCCATAATAAATTAAGTGGATCCTTACGCAGAGATAGAGAAGATGTGAACTTGAAGGACAAGAGATGTTGTTTTAGATGTGGCAGCAAGTTTTATTTGGCTAATGACAAGAAATGTCCTGCTCGCAATCAGAAATGTTCAAGCTGTGGGGTTTTGGGGGCATTTTGCTAGAGTGTGTGATAAAAGGAAGTTGAGTGTTCATGACACATACGTGAAGTGTGTGAATGAGTGTGATTTGAATGAAAATAGTTCTTCTGAAGATTCTGATTCTAACTTATGCATTTTGAATGTGATTGAAATTGGGCAAAATGTAAAAAGTAACAGCAGTAGACCTTTATGTCAAATTTCGATTGAGGGTATTGACATTTCTGTGGTTGTTGCTGATTTAGGTTCTCCTTACACTATTGTCAACAAAGAAGTTTGGCGGCAATATTTTGAACCTGTGTTAGTATATTGTTTTTGAAATTGTCGACATTTCTCCTAAAACATTCACTGGTGAATCCATTAATATAGTGGGATATAAAAAACTGTCAGTTAAATTCAAACATAAGCATGCTATGTTCAAGGTGTATATGGTTGACACTGGGCCATCTGTGTTTGGGTGGAGGGATCAAGGAGAACGTGGTATAGTTTTGGATCCCAGTAGTGCAACCCCGGTATCTGTGGTCCAACAAAATGCAGAATTTATAGAAAGAATTGCAGAAAAATTCCCTAAAGTTTTTTCGGGTAACATTGGGAAACTTAATGGTTTCCAACACAAAATACAGTTGAAAGCAAATGCTACCCCTTGTATACATAAGGTCAGATGTATTCCAGTCTCTGTAAGGAAACAGGTAGAGGAGGAGTTACATAAGTTACATAAGGATGGTATTATCGAGCCTGTAGAGTCTTCAGAGTGGGTTGCACCTTTGGTGGTTGTTAAGATAAAGAAATAGAAAACTGAGATTATGGTGGTCATTACAACCCTGGCAGACGGTGTTAAAGCGGCGGTAAGACCGCCAACAGGCCGGCGGTAAAAAAAAATGGAATTATGACCGTGGCGGAAACCGCCAACAAAGACAGCCACTTTAACACTCCGACCGCCACGGCGGTACAGACAAACAGCTTGGCGGTCACCGCCAACAGACAGGCGGAAGACAAAGTACCGCCCACAGTATCACAACCTACCAATCCGCCACCCTTTCTGGGGTGGATTCACCATGGACAAAAACTCGGCGGAAACAAGATCTCGAAGGGAAAACGCTCACCTCTACACACCCCATGAGGAATCCGGACGCCATGGAACCAGAGCTTCACATCCTGCCAGCCCTTATCTTCTTGCTCCTCTACCAGGAGCACAAACGCCGGCGGCGAAGACAACAATGAGTACTGCACCTACGACACAGGGGAGGGGGAGGGGGAGGGAGAAAACAGGGACACACACACGCAACACCCCCACCCTCACCCATGACAACACACACACACCAATACAGCATGACACCCCCCAACCCGCCCGGAAGAATGCAAAGACAAAAGGAAATGAGTGTAACCATTGTAAAATTAAGTACGCAAAAATATATATATATACACCATAAACAAAATATACACCAAGCTTAGTAGTCCAGGTAGTGCTCCAATGAAGTCCGTTGAACACTGGACCCACACGGTATGGGCGAGGCCCACAAAAGATCCCCGACCATGACGGAGAGAACACTGCAGGGGCATCAGAGAGCAAGAAAACAGGCACCTCAGGGGGAAGGAAAAGGGGGGCACCTCAGCCGGTTGAGTGCACGATGCCAAATCCACGAGAGGGCCACATGCCCACTGTTCAATCCTGGGGAGTGCAAAGCCACAGTCTCCCAAGTCTATACAGTGGATGGGTTGCCCACTGTTCCATCCTGGGGAGTGCAAAGCCACAGTCTCTCAAGTCTATACAGTGGGTGGGTTGCCCGCTGTTCCATCCTGGGGAGTGCAAAGCCACAGTCTCTCAAGTCTATACAGTGGGTGGGTTGCCCACTGTTCAATCCTGGGGAGTGCAAAGCTACAGTCTCTCAAGTCTATACAGTGGGTGGGTTGCCCATTGTTCAATCCTGGGGAGTGCAAAGCCAGTCTCTCAAGTGGATAACAGTCTCCACTGGTTCTGGAGGGGGCATGGTGCCTAGAGTGCTTCATCCTGCTAAGGACAGAGGTAGTGGATGACAGTCTCCACTGGTTCTGGAGGGGGCATGGTGCCCAGAGTGCTTCATCCTGCTAAGGACAGAGGTAGTAGATGACAGTCTCTACTGGTCCTGGCGGGGGCATGGTGCCCAGGGTGCTTCATCCTGCTCGTGACGGACTCGGTAGCGTCAGTGCCCTTGCCGCTCATGGGCCAGCGGTGCTTGTGGCGGCGGTGCCCTGTTCAGCGGTGCTTGTGGGGGCGGTGCCCTGTGCAGCGGTGCTTGTAGCGGCGGTGCCCTGTTCAGCGGTGCTTGAAGCGGCGGTGCCCTGTTCAGCGGTGCTTGAGGTGGCAGTGCCCTATTCAGCGGGGCTTGTGCTGGCGGTCCTCTCTAGCCCGGCGGGGCTTGTGCTGGCGGTCCTCTCTACCACAGCGGGGCTTGTGCTGGCGGTCCTCTCTACCACAGCGGGGCTTGTGCTGGCGGTCCTCTCTAGCCCAGCGGGGCTTGTGCTGGCGGTGGCCTCCTGTCCTGGGCAGTGGGGATGATGGCGGTGGCCTCTTGGGCAGCAGGGCAGGTGCTGGCGGTGGCCTCCTGGGCAGCGGGGATGATGGCGGTGGCCTCTTGGGCAGCAGGGTAGGTGCTGGCGGTTGCCTCCTGGGCAGCGGGGATGATGGCGGTGGCCTCTTGGGCAGCAGGGCAGGTGCTGGCCTCCTGGGCAGCGGGGATGATGGCGGTCTTCTCCACCATGCTGCTCTTCCCAGACTTGCTGGGGTTTCTTGTGGCCCTTTCCCACCTTGGAAGGTGCCGCAGCTGACTCCACACTCCCACCGGCACCCCTGGGAGCGGCTTTGGTGGCTGGAGTCTTCCTCCACTCCCGCCGGGCACTGGCCAACTTTGGATGCTTGACAGGTGGGGGACTGTCCGTGCTGTGGCTCCGTGCCACATTGGCTGCCCTGGTGGCCGGTGCACTCCAGATTCTGGTGCCTACAGGTACCACTGGTCCCGGAGATGTTGTGGCTGAGGTGCTAGGTTGGGACCTGGAGAGTCGGGCCCTAGGAGACGGACGGGGTGGGGGAGGTGTGGGAAAGAGGTCAAGGTTGGACAGGAAAAGTTTTTGGGAGACACTGGGACGGTTAGCTGGAGGGGGTTTGGGAGTGGAGGAAGAGGTTGTGGTTGTAGGAGGTGTTCGTTTGGTGACCTTGGGTGAAGGTGCATGCGCTGGAGGCTGTCGTGAGGTGGATGGCTGTTGGGTGGGTGTGTGCCTGCGTTTGTGTATCTTGGGAGGTGGTGTCACAGACACACTGGGAGAGGACACAGGGGACGTGTGAATGGTAGTGGGGGTGGTGACTGAACATGAGCAGGGTGTGGTGGTGTGTGTGCTGGTGATGGCAGTAGTGGCTATAGATGTAGTGCATGCAGGTGTGAGTGTAGACGAGACTGGGAGGAGGGAGACGAGGAGGAGGGGGACACAGTGGAGGCAGTGGATGTTGGTGTGTCTGCATGTGTGTGATGTTTGCATGAGTGCCTGTGGGATGTGTGGTGCTTATGTTTGCCTGAGCTTCCCTTGTGTGTTGACGTGTGTGCATGCTGGTCTGAAGGTGTGCTTGGGATAGGTTAGGGTACAGGGGATTGGGTCTGGGTGGAGGAAGTTGGAGGGGGAGGCTATAAACGGGGACAATGGCTGCCATCAGTGCTGAGGCCAGAGTCTGAAAAGCTCGCTGAAGGGCCGCCTGACCAGAATGAATGCCCTCCAGGCATGCATTTGTTTGTTGCAACTGCCTTTCTACACCCTGGATGGCATTCAAAACGGTAGACTGCCCAGCATTGAGGGACCTGAGGAGGTCAATGGCCTCCTCACTGAGGGCAGCAAGGGTGACTGGGGCAGGGGCTGAGGTGCCTGGGTCGAAGGTGATGCCCCCCCTCCTGGGTGAGTGGGCACAGGGCAAAGGCTGAGGGGCTGCTGGGAGAGCGGTGCTGGTAGGGGGGTGGCGGCTGTACCTGTAGATGCGGGGGGCACAGATGTTGCCGCCACCACAAGGGAGCGCCCATCAGAGGACGAGTCCGTGTCGCTGGTGTCAGCTCCTGTCCCCGCCGTGGACCTCCCCTCGCCCTCTGTCCCACTGGTGAACTCTGAGTCCGTAGTGTTGCCCTCCAGGGCCATGTGGGATGCAGCTCCCTCGTGCTCCGGTGCCACTGCTCTTCTGCCTGAAGATGCTAATGCACACAAGAACAGGGAGACTACAAAAAGGGGGGACGACGACAGAAGAAAGACATGTTGAGTGCATGCATTACCGCTACCGTTGGCGGACACAACAGACACAGAAGCCCCCTGCACTACGCCGCGCTCTTGGGCACAACTGTTCAATCGCTGGGAAATGGCCTACAAGGCTATGGACGACATCTGCACACATGGATGACACAGGGGCATGACTAGGTGTACTTGGCACTCTACAGAGGTGGGGCGGGGTGCCACATGACCTGCCTTACAGAGAGACCTTGCCTACTAAACTCGCCCTGGCCTAGGGAAACCCACAGCCCACCTCCCCCACTCAGACACCTCCACTGCGCACAAAATCAGCAGGATGAGAGTGTACTCACCCCCTTGTGGCTGCTGTGATGCCCTCAAGCGCCCATCCAACTCCGGGTACGCCACCACCAGGATGGTGCGACGGGCACCCCTCCCACGTTGGGAGGCCATCCCCAGCTGAGCCTCCGCCGTCTTCTTGCTCCAGCGGCGAATGTCCTCCCATCGTTTCCGGCAGTGGGTGCTCCGTCTGTGGTAGACCCCCAGGGTCCAGACGTCCTTGGCGATGGCACGCCAAATATATTTTTTCTGGTGGGCGCTGACCTACATGAATTGTACAGGGGGAAGAGAAACTTTATTACCAACTGCACCGTCACAGTCATTGGCCCCCAACCCTACCCTTGCCATGTGGCACATGCATTCATCGTCGTTTCATGCACGCCTCAATCTCCCCCCCCCCCCATCTTTCATCCACCCCACTCCACTCAGGCATAGCCCATACAGCCTCCCAGTGTACTTACCTGTTTGTCTGGAGGACCGTAGAGTAGTGCGTACTGGGGGAGGACGCCATCCACGAGTTTCTCCAACTCCTCCGATGTGAAGGCAGGGGCCCTTTCCCCAGACACTCGAGCCATTGTCTCTTACAGACCGAGGTCACAGCAGTACTTGCAGTGTAGGGCCTCTCCTGTCGAAGATCAGGTATCGAGTGATTGAACAGATAGAAAATGGCGGTCACGTCTGCGGCGGTGCGTACTGTCACCACCGGCGTACATCGTCATTGGCTCCTGGGACCCATAGGGTCCAATGTTAACCAATGCAGCATTGCGCCGCGGTCTTCGACCGCCTACCGCAACGGTGTACAGTGCAGTTATCTCACATCCGACTGTCCCACTTTAGAGGTCAGGCAGCCGCCATTTCAGGGGCCCACATGGCTTACTTGTTTAACTGCGTCACACTGACCTAGGCCTAGACTCAACACACATACAGGCCACTTTTCGGATTAGGATCCGTGTTCTGTGTAAGCTGTGGGTACGTACCTCTGAGTTGGTTGACTCTGTGCTCGCTTTTGTCCTTCATAGGCACCGTCTGATGGGACATGTGAGGAGATAGCGGCATCCTCCGGTGTACAGACCGCTGGTGGACCTGTCAACAATGGAGGAAAGACATGTGATCATCACCTACAGGCTTGACTGTGCCACAATCCATGAACTGTGTACCCAGCTGGAGCCACACCTGATGTCAGCTATCCTCCATCCCACAGGAATCCCCCCTCAAGTGCAGGTGCTGTCAGTGCTCCATTTCCTTGCAAGTGGGTCATTTCAAACAACAGTGGCCATAGCATCAAGGATGTCCCAGCCTATGTTTTCCAAGTGTTGTCCAGAGTGTTGTCTGTCCTGCTGAAACACATGCGGAGCTACATCGTTTTCCCTCAGGTGGAAGATTTGCCTACAGTGAAAGGTGATTTCTATGCCCTGGGACATATCCCCAACATCATAGGTGCCATTGATGGGACACATGTGGCTTTGGTGCCCCCCGCAGGAGTGAACAGGTGTACAGAAACCGGAAGAGTTATCATTCCATGAATGTGCAGATGGTGTGTTTGGCAGACCAGTACATCTCCCATGTGAATGCCAAGTTCCCTGGCTCAGTGCATGATGCCTACATCCTGCGGAATAGCAGCATCCGTTATGTGATGGGTCAACTCCAGAGGCACCGTGTGTGGCTATTAGGTGAGCACCTGGAAGCAAGACAGTGGGAATGGTTGTCTAGGTCTGGGGATATCTCTACAGGTTAGTGTGTGTCTAACAGTTGTTACTCGCCATTTGCAGGTGACTCTGGTTACCCCAACCTGTCATGGCTACTGACCCCAGTGAGGAATCCCAGGAAAAGGGCAGAGGAACGCTACAATGAGGCCCATGGGCAAGCTCGGCGGATTATCGAACGGACCTTCGGCCTCCTGAAGGCCAGGTTCAGGTGCCTCCGTATGACAGGTGGATCCCTGTTCTACTCACCAAAGAAGGTGTGCCAGATCATCCTGGCCTGTTGTATGCTTCACAACTTAGCTTTGCGACGACAGGTGCCTTTTCTGCAGGAGGATGGTCCAGATGGCGGTGTTGTTGCAGCTGTGGAGCCTGTGGACAGTGAAGACAAGAAAGCAGAAGAAGAGGACATGGACAACAGGAACTCGGAGATCCTGCAATATTTCCAGTGAGACACAAGTAAGGGTACAGACCTGCCTACTACATGTACTTTAACACTACTACCTCTCTACTGTCTGTCGTTTTCACCCAGTGTATGGTCACTGAGTTGTCACTTTCGCTTACGATTTCACAGATGTGGGTCCCACTGTGTGACATCTGCTTTGTTTCCTCATGGACTAGAGCTGTGTGACATAGGTATGTTGACATTACAATTGTAAGAGCATTTTGTCACTATAATTGCTAATACACTATTTCGAAATCACAGGCTGACTCCAGTTTGTTTTGTGTTTCAAGGGTGTTTATTTAAGTGCTAAATATTGGAGGGGGTTGTAAAATGGTGAGTGGTGATGGTGGAGGAATGTCCATGGCAGAGTCCAGTCTATTAGTCTCACAGGTGCATTGCCCAAATGGGCATAGGAAGTGGAGCTGGGGCAGTTTGAGGATGGACAGGGTGACAAAGTGGAACAGTAAGATGACATTCAGGGCGGTCTCATTTCTTGGCGGGGGTCTTGGCATCATTCTCTGTCTTTGTCCTGGATCTCAGGGACCGTTTGCACGGTGGTTCTCCCTCTGCAGGGGCTGGTGTGGTGGTCCTGTGGCGGGCGTCCTGTCCACTAGCGCCGGCGGAGGTGGTGGGCAGTTCATCGTCCATGCTAGTGTCAGGGGCCCCTTGTTGTACCACATGGTCCCACCTGGTGTTGAGTACTTCCTTCAGCACCCCTACGATGGTGCCCAGGGTGGAATTGATGGTTCTGAGTTCCTCCCTGAAACCCAAATACTGTTCCTCCTGAAGGCGCTGGGTCTCCTGAAACTTGGTCAGTACCGTTGCCATCGTCTCCTGGGAGTGGTGGTAGGCTCCCATGATGGAGGAGAGGGCCTCGTGGAGAGTGGGTTCCCTTGGCCTGTCCTCCCCCTGTCGCACAGCAGCCCTCCCAGTTCCCCTGTGTTTCTGGCCTCCGTCCCCTGGACTGTGTGCCCACTACCACTGCCCCCAGGTCCCTGTTGTTGTTGGGGTGGTGGGTTAGCCTGGGTTCCCTGTAGTAGTGGACACACTGCTGCTTGACGTGTCCTGGGGACAGAGGTATGGGCCCGCTGGGTGGGTGCTGTGCTGGTGATTCCAGAGGGTGGAAGCTCTGTAGTGGCCTGTGACTGTGTGATGGGAACCGTGTCCAGAGGTCCCCGATGGGCCGGGCTGGTCATCTAGATCCAGTTGGACAGAGCTGCTGTCATCACTGTGGGCCTCTCCTGTTGGTGATGTGGACATGTGTGGACCCTCCTGTCCGGTGACGTTGGGTAGGGGTCCTGCAGGGGTATAAAAGGATGTTTATTACATCTGTGTGTGCCATGGTGTGCAATGGGTGGGTGACCGTGTACCCCAGTGCTTGCATTCCTGTGTGGGACCTTGTGTGATGATGGTTTAGGGGGGTGTATGGGTATGTGCAGGGGGCATGCTTTGGTGAAGGGTGTCCATGCTTTGGTGTTGCATGCAGGGCTTGGTGTTGGGATGGGTGGTTTGTGAAATTGGGACATTTGTGAGGAGCTGGAGTGATGGGGGTGAGGGTGGGCGTATGTGGTGGCATGCAGGTAGGGTGGGGGATGTAATAGTTAAGATTTGACTTACCAGAGTCCAATCCTCCATCTACTCCTGCAAGGCCCTCAGGATGCAGAATCGCCAAGACCTGCTCCTCCCATGTTGTTAGATGTGGGGGAGGAGGTGGGGGTCCGCCGCCAGTCCACTGAACCGCAAGGTGGTGTCTTGAGACCACGGAACGCACCTTCCCCCGTAGGTCGTTCCACCTCTTCCTGATGTCATCCCGATTTTTTGGGTGCTGTCCCACTGCGCTGACCCTGTCCGCTATTCTTCGCCATAGCTCCATCTTCCTAGCTATGGAGGTGTGCTGCACCTGTGCTCCGAATAGCTGTGGCTCTACCCGGATGATTTCCTCCACCATGACCCTGAGCTCTTACTCCGAGAACCTGGGGTGTCTTTGCCGTGCCATGGGGTGGTATGGGTGATGTGTGGGGTGGTGTGTGTGGTGATAAGTGTGCTGATATGTAGTGGTGTGTTGTGTGAGGTGCGTGGAAGTTCTGTTGGTGATGGTATTTTGTGCCTGTGGATGCTTGGTAGTGGTTTGTTGTGTCTCTCTCTGGCCTTCTCTCGGTAATTGTGGTCGTGGGGTTTGTGGGTGATGTGGGTGTGTGTTTTATATTTTATTGGGTGTGTGGGAGTGGTGTGTGTATGTGTATCAGGTGTGTATATTTTGAATTGCCCAATGTGGCTGTGTTTTGTATATGTGTGTGTATTTTGAGCGCGGCGGTGTGTACCGCCAATGGAATACCGCGGTTGAAAGACCGCCGCGTGGATTCGTGTGTCGTGATAGTGTGGGCGTGTTTCTGTTGGCGTGACGGTGGAGGATTTGTTTTCGCCAGTTTATCACTGACCTTTGGTGTGGCGGACTTGTGTGGGTGTCTGAATTTTGGCGGATTCCGTGCTGTGGGTCATAATAGCTGTGGCAGATTTCCGCGACCGCGGCGGTGTGTTGGCGGTCTTTTGCACGGCGGTAAGCGGCTTTTACCGCCAATGTTGTAATGAGGGCCTATGTGTTGACCATAGGGACCTCAACAAGAGTATTGTGGTGGATCAGTTTCCTTTACCCAGGATTAATGAAATGTTAGCTAGAACCAAGGGTATTAAGTGGTTCTCTAGCATAGATCTTAAAGCTGCTTATCACCAAATTACATTGCATGCAGAAAGTAGGAGTTTGACAACTTTCATCACACCATTTGGTTGTTTTAGGTTCAAGAGAGTACCTTTTGGATTGGCCTCTGCAGCAGCCATGTTTCAACGATTGATGCATAAGGTGTTGTCAGGCATGAGAAATATGCTGATTTTTCAGGATGACATTTTGATAATGGGAAAAGATAAGGAGGAACATAACTGGGTTCTTGATGAAGATTTGTAAAGACTAAGGCGGTCATTATGAACATGGCGGTAAAGACCGCCGTGGCGGCGGTGAGCAGAATCCCGCCGGTGGTGGCGAATGGAAACCCGCCATATAATGAACAAAAAAACCAACACCGCCAAACATTCCCACACCACCACTCCCCGCCAGGACCCTGGTTGTGGGAATCGCTGCACACCCCACCCCACCAACGCCAAGCACACCCACATCCTGTCCTCCAAATAAAGATGCACAAATCACCTTGGCGGACAGTGGAGGCTGGACGACCATTGGTGGCTGCGACCACCACACGCAGCAAGTGGGCCCAACAGAAACCACTGCACACATTGGCTAGGCTAGGCACAGGCACACTATGTTACTCAAAACAAATGAATCATGGACTGAACCAGGAAACATGGCATTCACATGGGATATGTACTAGTCTGCTGTAAATACCAATTGGATGGTCATGGACAGAAAGTTCTTCCTGTTTCTGTACACCTGTTCACTCACTCTTGGGGGGGATGATAGGTATGTGGGTTCCCTCGATGGCACCAATAACATGGGGAATGTTTGCAAAGGCATAGAAGTCTGACTTGATGGCAGGGAGCTCAGCACTTTGGGGGAATCACACATAGGATTGCAGATGTTGTACAAATGCATTTAGAAATCTTGTAAGTACCTGGCTGAACATTGGCTGTGAGAAACCAGCACCCATGCCCACTGTCACTTGAAAGGAGCCTGTGGCCAGGAAATGGAGTGCGGAGAGCACCTGCACCTCAGTTGGAATTGCATGCTGATTACGATTTCCGGGAGTCAGTGCAGAATCCAGTAATGCACATAGGCGCTGAATAGTTGCACGTGTGACTATGATCCCCATATCCAGAAGTGGTCTGTACACAGAAGGTGCCCTTCCTCGCCACAAGGGTCTGTACCTGTGAGGGGTAAGAACAAGGACTCATGTGCACACATACACAGGCATATTTCCTAAACACATTCACTGCATTCTTCATAGTAGTGTCTGTACAATAACTGTAACCTGACAGATGTACATTGTCATCACTGAGAGGGAACGGAGTAAATCATGTGTGATAATATACTCTATGGATAGAGACATATGTGAATCATATGGCTAGTAGGCCCAGCATTGTGACTAAATTGAATTTCAAGATGCGTAGGTGATGGCGAAATGTGTGCCCACTGTAGTTCTGCCCCTTCGTTGTGGAAGTGACCTAAGACCGCTAGCCGTTGACGTCACAGCGTTCGCCGGTGCTTACCGCTGTTTGCACCCTCATTGGATAACATGGATGCCAATGGGGAATCTTGCCGTATCATGATAGCCACCGGCGGTGACGGTGCATTCCGCCGCGGAACGTACGCGCATTCGTCATTGTGTGCTCACTTGACTCCCTGATCTTGTGCGGACAAGTACTCCACTCCGTGTACTACTGTGGCCTGCCTCTGGCTATGGATGTTCCATGTGGTGCAGGGGAAAGGGCCCCGGCCTTCACCCAAGAAGAACAGGAGAAACTGGTGGAAGGGATCCTGCCCCTGTACGGCAGACTCTACGGCCGTCCAGAGGTACAGGTGAGTCAGGGTTTGGGGGGCACTGTGTGTGTAATGGATGGAGTGGATTGATCTGATGTGCATTCCTGTGAGCCAGGATGGGGCTTGGTGCATGGAATGCTGCGTGCCACTGTCCTGCATGTCTGGGAGTCCTGTCTGTCCTATGTCTAACAATCAGCCAGCTATTGCCATTGTGCAGGTGCCTGACCTCTGTGTTTCTTCTCTGTGTCTCCCTACTAGGTCAGTGCCCACTAGAAGAGGGCACATTGGCATGCCATCGCCAAGGAGGTACGGACCCTGGGGGTCTACAACCGGCGGAGCACCCACTGTCGGAAGAGGTGGGAGGACCTGCGGCGCTGGGCGCGGAAGATCAGTGAGGCCCAGCTGGGGAAGTCCTCCCAACGTGGTAAGGGTGCCTGTTGGGCACTGACCCCCTTAATGTGAAGGATCCTGGCGGTGGCATACCTAGACCTGGATGGGCGCTTGAAGGCTGCACAGCAGTCACAAGGACACCCCACTCACAGCCCATACTTCAGCCTGGAAGGATGTGTGCGATGGGGCTCATGGGGCTTAGAGCAGGGTTTTGACTGGTGTCCAGCTACTGTCTGCTCCCCAAAGGGTGTCGGGGTGTCTCTGTCAGGTTTCACCTAGCTCAGCTTCAATGCAATGACAGGATATGGGTGTAGGTCAATATACTGCAGGCCATGGTCATGGGCCTAGTGCACAGTGCTGCCTGTTGGGTGTGTCTGCTGGGTAGGTGTATGTCTGGCCATTGTGTATCAGCATTCAGCTACTTACAAGTGTCTCTCCTATTTTGTCTTCCCATCCCTGTTCTCTTTTGTGTGTCTGGTACAGCATCAACATCAGGCGAGGGAGCTGAGGCACCGGCTAGTGGGGAGACAGCGACCCATGGATCCTCTGAGGCAGAGACAACGGACGCCCAGGGGACAAGTGGGTGGGAGGGCGAGGGGACTTCCACAGGGGAGGCTACTACCACTGGTAGTAGTGACTCTACAACCTCCTGCGATGGGGGTCCTCCGGCGGTGGTGGACAGTAGTGGACATATCACGACCGTGACATCTTCCGCCACCACCCATACCTTCAGTGCCCTCCCTTCTGCTCCCCACCAAGTTGGCCGTGCCCGCCCACCCAGAAAGGTGGGCGTCTCCTTCGCCCCAGGCACCTCCTCCCCTGCCCCAGTCAGCCCTGCTGCCCTCACAGAGGAGGCTATTAACCTCCTGAGAACCATCTCTGTAGGGCAGACAACCATCGTCAATGCCATCCAGGGGCTAGCATCAGAGGTGCAGCAGACTAATGCCTATCTGGATGGCATTCACACTGCCCTGTCTGCCCTACAGAGATCTTTTCATGCTCTGGTCCCCTCTTGGATGGCAGCCAGTTTCCCTGGCCATTCCGTCCCCCCTCCAACCTCCTCTACCCCTTCCAGCACCCCACTCTCTTCACTCCTCCAAGGCACACATTCAGACATGCAGTCAAGCACTTCAACACACAAAAAACACACTTCCAAACACAAGCAACACACCTCCCACCACAACCATTCACACAGCCAACATACACCTGCACACACAACGTCCACTTCCCCCAGTGTGCCTGCCTCTTCCGCCTCCCTGTCTGTCCCCTCTACATGCACACCCTCATGTACTGCACCGTCACTCACTGTTACTGCTCCTCTTCCTGCACTCACCACGATAGCAGACAGCCACACATGCATCCCATACACCACACCTGCACTCACCACCTCCACTGTAGTTGACACATGCAGCACACTCACCCAACTTGCAGACACCCACCCAACATACATTCACACTAGCTGTCTGTCTTCTCCCACTGTGTCCACCCCCACCACCAAAAACACTCAAACGCAGGAAGACACCCACCCATCAGATATCCACCACACCACAGCATACTGAGCAGTTACCAGCACCCACTACATGCACACCTACACCCCATACATCAACTCCCTCTGCCTCCACTCCCGCGCCTTCATCCACGCCCACCCCAACTGCTCCTAAGAAACTTTTCCTCTCCTGTGTAGACCTGTTCGAACCCACTTGTCCCAAAACGTGCCCACCTCCTTGCCCTTTCTGCTCCTTCCACATCGCAGCCCACCCCGGTCCAGCCTTCCCATTCCAGTGCCCCTTCGCCACTTAAGAAGAAGGCCCGCTCTGAGCCTAAGTCATCCAGCTCTGCCTGTGCCAAACAGCCCCCACCCCTTCTAAGGAGTAGCCCACCCCCCTCCAACCTCCTCACGCAAGTCAAAGTCCCACCCCGTCGTAAATCCCCACCCCCCTTTTCCCCCATTCCGTGAGGTGCCTGGATCACCCTATGGTGCCCTGTTGAGTGGAGTACCCAGCACTTGTGGGAGTCAGGTGTGGCCAAGGAAAATTGACTTTTTATGGACTGGCCATTGGCCCTGTTTTCATCATTTCACTCAGTGAGCTTCATAATAAAGTTTTGGTGTGGCCTGTGTTTGGGCTGCACGCAGTTCCACCCTAGTGTTTGTTTATATGATTTATGGCTGTGGTGCTATTGTATGTTCTATGGCCAAGTTGCAGTGGCCTTCAGTCGGGTACGTCCCTCTTGGTGAGGGGGGTCTGACTATTGCTGCTGGGTAGGGTTGGGGGGACTTTGCGGGGTGGGTGGAGTGGGTGGGTATGTAACTTTGCCCTTTCCTCCCTAGTTTTGTAGGTTGCGGTACTTACCGTCGTCGTCTTCGTCGGCGGTCTCAGTCGTGTAGATATATGGCAAGGAGCAAGGATGGCATGATCTGCAGGTCTCTGTCCATGGCTGCTGCTGTACGTTTTGTTGAGCTCCAGTGAGTGTTTCTTTCTACTTGTTTCATTTCCGCCTGGCTTTGTGTGGCGGTGGTTCCCGCCCCGGAACTGGCAGCGGAATGGTGGTTCATAGTTTGATGGGCGGGTTGGGCCTTTCCGACGGCCTTTCCTGGCAGTGGGTGGTGCACGGGATGCGTGAGTTTTGTTTGGTTCATTATTTGGCGGTCCGGACCACTCCTCTGTTGGCGGTTTCTGCCGCCGGCAGTGCGGAACGGACCGCCATGTTCATAATGAGGGCCTAAGTCTGCATGACCTAACAGCTGAACTTAGCAAGTGCAAGTTTGCTGAAAATAAAATTAACTATTTAGGTCACAAGATCTCAGAAGTAGGCATCAAACCCAAATCAGAATTGCTTGAAGCAGTGAGGAATGCACCAAGACCTCAGTCTAAGGATGATGCGCAAGCTTTTTTAGGTCTTGCTGAATGTTATGCCAAATTTGTACACAATTTTTCTAAAAAAACATTTGCTTTGCGTCAACTTCTTAAAACTAGCAACACATTTGTGTGGGATGAACAGTGTGATAATGCTTAGATCAAAAATGAGATTGCTAGCGCTCCACCATTGCATGGTTTTGATCCTATGTTGCAAAGCATTGTTACCACAGATGCCAGTTCTAAGGGTATTGGTGCAACTCTATCTCAAATTGACTGTGGGGGTGTTGAGAGAATCATAGCTTTTGCCTTGCATCCAATTACTCCCACAGAAGAAAGATATTCTGTGATTGAGCATGAAACATTAGCTTGTGTATGGGGATTGGAGCACTACAGACACTACATTTGGGGGTACCACATACTGTTGAGGTGTGATCATAAGCCTCTTACAAAGGTTGTGACCATGAAGGATTTAGATACAGCTTCACCTCGCATAGCTCGCATGTCTGGCAGACTTGTGGATTTTAATTACAACATACAATATGTTCCTGGCGTCAAAAATGTGGTTGCAGATTTTTTAAGCAGAATCCATTACCTGCGCAAGGTGATGTGGATGTTGATCTTGACTTGTTTACAGTTGCTAATATTGTGGCTGATTTATCTGGCATTTCTAAAGAGGAGTGGGAACAAGCACTATTTCAGGATGATTTGCTGATTGTTGTTAGTGAGTATATTAGGAAAGGATGGCCTAAAAAACTCATGTTAGATCAGAGGATTCGTGTTTTTTGGGAGTTCAGACATGAACTTTCTTTAGAGGGTGGTTTAGTGGTGAGGAATGGAAGGGTTATTCCCCCAATTTAAGACAAAGAATTGTTGATTTATGTCATGAGGGACATTTAGGTATTGGGAAGACCAAAAACAAGGAAAAATGTGCTTATTGGTGGCCTGGCTTGGATTCAGATATTTAAAAGTAAGTTAGGGACTGTCACACTTGTTTTAGTTCTGATAAATCCCAGGTAACGTTAAAACCACCTTTGCATCCTTTAATATGTCCTGATGGACCATGGGAACGGACTGGAATTGATATTGCTGGTCCGATAATGTATGCAGACAAACAGAAGTTTTTACTGGTATTAGTTGGTCATTTTACTAAATGGCCTGGAGATTGTTAACAAGGCAGATGTTGACTCCATTATTTGTTTTTTGGACAAAGTGTTTTTGAGAGAAGGTTTACCTAAATGCATTGTGAGTGACAATGGTCCACAATTTGTTTCACATACATTTAAGGAGTATTTGGAAAGGGAGGGTGTTCTGCATAATACCACTTCTTTATATCATCCGGAGGGTATTGGTGCAGTTGAGAGATTTAATTGAGTGATTAAGGGTGTCATTCAGTTGGCCAACAACAGTAATTGGGATTGGAAAAAAGAATGAATGAGGTATGTGTGGTCCTACAGAACAACGCTGTGTGATTCTACTGGATTTTCTCCATTTGTATGAATGAGAGGTAGGATTCCAGTGGGGAAAGATAACGTGGGTTGGTTGACTGGGGATAAGAAAGTGGATTGGACTTTTAAACAAGCTACACGGAATATTAAGTGTTCTCAAGAACGGAGTAAACAGCATTTTGATGCAAAACATAATTGTAAAGAACAGAATATCAAAATTGGTGATTTGTTAAAAGTTAAGAAACCTGGTTTCATTGGGAAAGGTTGAAATCGATTTTCAGACCCTTTGAGGGTTGAAAAGATTTACTGTAATTCAGTTTTGTTGAGCGATGGAAAAGTCTGGCATATGTCGTCTTTGTCTGTTTGTAGTAATGTTGGTTGCATTCCAGATGAGAAGAAAAAGAAGGAAATTGGTCCGGAACACAAGGAATGCAAATTTGACTGACTGTTGGACTGGAAGAAGACAAGTCCTTGTAACTCTGGACATTCGATCAATGAACAGTCTGTCACCAATGGTCAGATGGTGAGTTCTGCTAAGAAAACTAACAAATGTGGTCGTCTGGTCAGGAAACCAAGCAGATTTCGAGATTGTTTGTAATGCATGATTAGTTATGTTGGTTATGTTTTTTTTTTTTTTTTTTTTTTCCTGGGCATGTGAGTTGATTGAAATGTCAATGTGCTTTTGTGTTTTTTGTTTTATTAAGGGGAAGATGTGTTGTGATGCTCATGCTTGGTGACATAGGTCCTCCGCCTATTGTTCGTCACTATGTTCGAGCATAGCAACTGGGGCAGACATTCTGGTGAGACGGTTAGTGTGATTGCCGGTGTCGAGATGGCTTTGTGTGTGGGGGTCTCAAGTTACGATAATAAACCTATTCTATACTTATTGGAACCTGTCATCTTTACACTATCCTCATAAAATATAGTTCTTTGAATATGCATGGTTCATGTTCTTTGCAGCAGGGGTACTAACCCTTTGTACTACTTTATGATGAGTGAAAACTGCCAGTAAACTCAGTGCTGATCTCGCTCCACAAGGAACATTGTTCACCAGAGTTTTCTTAACATTTTTATTGTTGTCTGAAAACTCCTAGACACACAAGAATTCAGCCCCACTGTCAGGTGGTTTTAAACCCATTTTATACAAAGTACCGTCCACCCCTCAGTGCAAGAAACAAAAGAATCTCTGTGAGAAAAGCAGTAACTCACAGCTATCTGATATCATAAAATGCAGTTTTGCGAATATGCATGGGACACTTTCTTCGCAGCAGGGTTATTAACCCTTTTACTGTAGTAGTACATCATGGCAAATCAAATTTGCCAGTAGTTGAAACTCCAACCTTTAAGGAGGAAAATTTATAACCAGAGCATTAATTTTGGACTTACCAAAAGTCTCTGAGTCACAACAGAGCTGCAGCTGGGAAAATAAAGCTTGCTGCCGATGGGTCGCTGAAGTGTCTCTGTGAATCACACTCCCTGGCTGCAGGCAACTGATGTAGATAAGATAATTCTGTCAGGTCAGTGACACCACTGTCTGGATTATATGTGCCTTTTAAAAACACTCAGGCCCTGATTTATACTTTTTCTGCGTCGCATTACCATCTTTTTTTTTTACGCAAAAGCAGCGCAAAATTACAAAATTCAATTGTACTTTGTATGTTTGCACAGCTTTTGCGTCAATAAATTATGGTAATGTGGCGCAAAAAAAGCATAAATCATGGCCTTAGTACCTGCTCTAAGACTCAGCCATGACTGGACGCAACCACCAGGTATCCTCCCAAGACAGGGCAGAGCCACGTTTGTGAGGTCAGGAGGTCGGACATCATCTTCCTACAGTTTTAGTTGGCGCTGGGTGACAGCAACAGCTCCTGGGGGCCGGGCAGGGCGGGCAGGAAATTGATATTAAGAACACCCTGCATAATGGTTGAAGTACACAAGGAATTAAAATTTTCCTAGCTAACAAGAAGGAAAGTTTCAATTCTATTAAGGACATGGAGACGAGGACTATGCATTTCTTCTTCATTTTATTAACATGGCAGCCTTCAAAGAACTTAAAGAAAAAACATTAAAGACTACATACCCCATGAACCACAGGGGATGAGTGTCCAACAACATAGACCAATCACAACACAGGACAATGTATATAAGTGTGTGACATCCCTTCCTGTTCCTCTTTTTCGTTGGAGGAAGTTAACCTAGAACGCTATTCCTCCTCAAACCTTTGATCACTACCTACAAAAATAAAGATGTAATCCACGTTATCCAATTCTTTAGATCATTTACCAAGAATGTTTGACATATCCAAGATTCCATAATATTGAATTCATTAACATCGAGGTTGAGAGAAAAAATACATATATATCACAATAGATTCATTATATCCATGAGAGCAATTATTAACTTTACTTACTGATAACAGAATTATCCACGGGAGGGACAGGCTCACATTGCATGATGTGCCTGGGTGGGATAATCCTCGCCTCCATGTCTTTAATAGACTTTCTTTCTCGTTAGCTAAGGTGTTTTTTCATTCTATGCCCAGACTGGAGGTGAGGATTATGCATGTTACCTTACATACCACCAGAGATGCAGCCTCCAATATGGGTTCAAAGTAAAACTTTTTTAAAGTGGATTCAGATGACCAATCCTCTGCACTCATAATGACCTCTAATCTGCCATCTACCTGTATGGCCTTAGACACCATGGCCCCTCTTATGGAATGAGCTCCAAATCTTCGAATATCCACACCTGCATCCGCCATGATCCATCGTACCCACCTGGCAATGGAAGGAGAGGAAGCTGACTTGAACGGTTTCTGCATGGCAATGAGAAGTTGGTTCTCAACTGCCGGTCTGATGTCTGCCGCCATACGCTTGTATGCCTCAATGCATCTTACAACACATAATTTAGGGTGGTCTGAAAAAGCAGTATAAGAAACTAACCTGGTATTAGTTTATTCTCCTGAAGATTATAAAAGTGACTTCTTCTGGTGTGAAAGCTCTAGCTGAGCTATCCAATGCCCTAATATCCAAGACTCTATTGCATAATATAAGGCATAATAGTATGGCTTGTTTGGCAGAAAGCTCTTTTGGTGACAAGTATTGATTGTCTTCCCAACTCAAGAGTAATCTCAATATCACATTAACATCCCATAGTCCTGAGTATCTGGGCTCTGGGGGACTAGAAAGGTGAATAGCTTTCATTAATTTGCGTACCACAGGGTGTTCCCCAACTGACTTTTTGTCAATGGTATCAGGTCTGGCTGAGATGGCTGAGCCAATTCAGCTAAAAGATGTAATATATGCTTAACTTTTGCCCCAGGATATACAGGCATTTCTCTACACACCAACAACGCCGCTGGTTCCAAGCCGACTGATATCTCTTGATGGTGTCTGTAGGCCAAGCCTGCTGGATGAAGTTTATAGCATCTGTCGATAGGTGGTCAGTTTCCGAACTTCTCCAGAAATCCTCCATGCCATGAGGGAGAGATGCCCCTGAAGGACCAGTGGATGAAGACAACCCTGATGGTCCCGGAGTATCGAAGGGGATGACAGCAGTTCTATCCGGTGATCCCATGAGAGTTCCATCAATGATGGGAACCATCCTTGTGACTTCCAGAATGGTGCCACTCATACCACTGATATTGTTTGTTGTCTGACCTGATCTGTTACTCTGGGAATCATCAGAGAAGGTGGCAAGGCATAAGGTTGATCCTTTGACCAATCCTTGAGGAAAGCATTCACTGCAACTGCTTCCGGATCCGGTCATCAACTCACATATCTTGGAAGTTGATAGCTGGGAGGCATTCTGCCATTAGAGAAATCTGTTTCTGCAGGCAATAGTGCCAGAAGACCTTTGCCATATCTGACAGGGTCTTCGACCGAGTTCCCCCAGTCAATTGACCTATTGGACTGTCAAGATGTTGGCCACCCTAACAGAATGAATCAAGTTACTGTGTCCTTGGTGAGAGATTTGATTGTGAAGGATCCGGCCAGGAGTTCCAAGCAATTGATGTATGGTTTCAGTTCTTCCTCCGACCATCTGCCCCCTATTGACACATCACCATATCTGGACACCCAGGCCAGGAGGCTGGCATCCGATTCTATTATTATGTCGGATGTAGCCCCGAAAATCGCTCTTCTGTTTCATGTGGTCGATCCACCATTGGAGTTCCGTCCTGGCATCGTGAGAGAAGGAAATCAGATCTGAGTAGGTTAATCCCCTCCATAGGTGCGTTGCTTCCAGTCCCTGTTAGGCTCAGTAGTGTAGAGGCTCCAGGAATATGGCTTGATTCAATGAGGATAGGAGTCCCACTATCCTGGCCAATTGACAAAGTGAAACCTCAGAAGCTTTCTGAGTTCTTTCCGAATTTTGGGGAGTCTTGAATTTGGGAGGCTCAATGACGCTGTGACTGAATCGATGAGGAATCCCAAAAAAATAATTTGTTGGGATGGGATTAATTCCAACATTGATTTGTTGATGACAAATCCCAGTTCCTGGAAGAGCGCAATAGTCATGTTCAGATTGGGTCTGAATTGTGATCAAGTCTGATACTGCAGAAGGATGTCATCCAGATAAATGATCATCCTTACCAACCTCCCCCTCCCCCCCCCCCCCCCCCCCCCCCCCCCCCCACCATGCGAAGAAATTCTGTGCTGGTCACGGGAGTTTAGTGAAACACCACTGGACTGATGAAAGGCCGAAGGGAGAGCCCTGAATTTGCACATTTGTCCCCTCCACACAAACTGAAGAAATCTTTGATGAGGAGGATAAATGGGCACTGAAACGTATGCGTCTTTGAAATACAGCCTGACCGTCCAGTCTCCCGGAAGGAGGATCTCTCAGATGTATACCCTCCATCTTGAAGTGACGGTAAACCAGCCACTCATTGAATTCTCTTCAAGTTTATGACAGACCTGAAACCCTTGCACTTTTTCTCTACATATCTTTGTTGGAGAAAAACAGGGGTCTCCGACGTACATGTTGAACTGGAGACGCCTAGAATTCGATATGCGTGCCCCGGACTGTTTGAAGGATCCTTGGATCCAATGTGATCTTCCACTTATTGTGAGCATACTTTAGAAGTCTCCCCCTAGATTTTGAGGGGAAGAAGGGGGTAATGCTTACCCGAATTTCTACCTGGTGTGTTAGTTTCATCTCCAACGGCCTGGTTGCCCTTGTCTCTGCAGAACCTCTGCTGGGATTGAAGGTTCCCTGTCGACCGTCATTCCAGCCATTGTTCCTCTTAAATTAGCCTCTAGAGGGACCCTGGTGATAAGACCGGCCAGAGGAGCAGCCCCTGCCTCGCCCTGCTATGACAAAAACCTTTCTGGGATAAATCTTTTTAATGGAGAATTGAGCCTTGTCAAGGGCAGAGAAGGTTGCCACGAATTTACTGAGTTATTTTACAAAGGGATCCCCAAAGAGTTTGCCCTGAGCCATGGCTCCTTCTTCAGATGTAGCCAGTTCCCCAAGCATGGGGTAAATTTTTTCAAGGAGGGATCCTCTACGTTCAGCCGCTAACATACAATTTACATTGCCTAGAGACACATGGCCTTTTGTGCCCAACCAGCCACAATCTCCATGGACATGGGAACTCCTGAATGTTTAGCCCACTCTGCCAAAGGAAAAATCTGAGTGAGAGGGCCCACTACATCCAAAAGGTTATCTTGGCAGCTCCTCCAGGATCTATCAATGCCCTTCTTAGGGTCTTTCATATATTTGCCAAAGAAGGTGCATACTTAGGCATCTATATCTGGAGTTGCCACCACTTTGCCTTGTAAAGAGGGTCTGGGGCACACAGCTCTGGGTTTCACCCTGACTTCTATATCTAGAGATTGGCAAATTTTATTAGCCACATACTCCCCTGCCTTTGGATCTGGAGTCCATTTGGATGATCTGGGGTGATAAATATCAGCAGGATCAAACATGTCTGAATGTCCTGTGTCCCCGTCTGGGGAATCAGAAGGAAAGGAAACTGAACGCCATTGTCTGCCCGTGTCCTGATCCTCGTTGGTGAAATCTCCATCCGACACACCCTCACCTCCATGGGGGACCCCGCTATCAGGGTCTAAAGTCTGGGCGTCAGCATTGCTATTTTCTCCGGGTTCATCTTCTTCCTGGTACGGCAGATTTCTAAGCGTGAATGCTCTCCTACGGAAGGTCTCTATACGTTTATTGAAACCTTCCAGGTGACCCGCATCACACTTAATGGCCTTTTTACCCCCTGCCTTATTACCACTAGGACCTGTTTTACCTTTGTATAGTCACTGAAAACCCTTGGGGATACTCTTAGCCAACTTATCTGCTTGGTCTCGCAGAGTGGCCTGCGCCCTAGAACTTGCCTAAGAAAGCTCTTGCTCCTCTCTGCAGGAAGGTGTTGAGGAGGCCACTCTTGCTCTGCATCCTGAAAGGATAAATGCTCCAGCTCATTTGAATGATCCTTTTTAATTGAGGGTGAAAGCACAAATAATGACAAAATACCACACCTAAAATATATATACTAGGCAGCCCCTCGCTAGTGCGCAAAACCCTAAAACGGTATTAATATTGAAAACAAACTGCCACTAGCAGGTATTCAGGCACGTTAACCACAGTAATGATACGACCGCAAGAGTGGCGTAAAAATGTTAGAGTTGGTTGGGTGAAAATAATAGACTCTGAAGGAATCCAATTGAAAGTCAAAAACAGGGTTTCCCCAAATGTGCATGTGAGGCTGCAGAAAGCACTGTGGAGAGCTGCTTCAGCAGTTCACAAGGTACCTTACAAGACCATTGATGGCGCGCAACAGTGCCTCCACAGGAACTGCGAGGTACCAAGAAAGCATGCTCGGGAAAAAGCCTACTGCATGTCTGGGGATAATAAATGTTAGCAGGGAAAAAACAAAAATTATTTTATACGAGCAGTTTGAAACAGTAAATATATATCACATAGAATGAATAATCGAGGCAATTACTTAACTGACGAGCAGTGAAGAAAGTGGAAAAGGAAAGGGCATCACATACTTATATACATCGGTCTGTGTTGTGATTTGACTATGTTGTTGAACACTCATCCCCTGTGGTTCATGCTAAATGCAGTCTTTAATGTTATTTATTTATGTTCTTTGAAGGCTGCTATGTTAATAAAGTGAAGAAAGAAATGCCTTATCCTCGTCTACAGTCCTGCCTTAGAATTAAAAGTCACATGCCAAATCTATAATTGACAAGTGGAAATTGAGTGAGCGCTATACAATTTAGATGTTGCCACAAGAGAGCTGTACATGACGCATTTTCTTTCCACACTTTCTCTAAACTTAGGCCCATATTTATACTGTTTTAGCGCCGCATTTGCGTCATTTTTTGACGCAAAATACAATTGTATTTTGTAAGTATGCGCCGTTATTGAGTCAAAAAACGGCGCAAATGAGGGGCTAAAAAAGTATAAATACGGGCCTTAGTCTTTCGTAGTGAACTACGCCGCTGCTTTTTTGTCTAAAATGGAAGCTACACTAGTCACCAAGTGGGCGTATCTGCTCAGTTTTCACAGTGTATAAAGTGAGTCTCAAACACCGCAATACTATGATGCAGTGCTACTGCCGCAGTAACTTAAAAGTACTTGCTTTAGTTCACCCAGGCTCGGCACGCAGGGGGTCAAGACGTTAAAAATATGTGATAATGCATTGAAACGCGGTGATGCGGACACCACATTAAAATGTGTTATACGTGGTACGTGGTAGGGCTGCATGCAATTTACACCATTTACTTCTATTTCAGGAGAGAACATTTCAGGCAGGAGACAGCCAAAGTAAAAAAAATTAGACTTTAAAAAATCGGAAGTCTCCCAAAAATACAGGTCGTTATGATAAAAACAGGAACGGACAGATTGCATCTCCACCCCACAGACTATTATTGCCTATAAAATGCTGGGAGTCTATCTACTACTCTTCCACCAACATGGCGTCGTTCTTGGCCGTCTCACTTTGATCACTGCACTTACGAGGTTAACGCGCTAGCTCTTTGAACCCTGACACCACCAACGCTCAATGTGCGTGGGAGGAAAAGCTGTTTCTGCTCACCCATTCGCTAGCCGGGATGCTTACTGTTGCGCACTGTAATTGATGTATGGCTCAAACCATTTCGGTGCAGGGGTGACATTAATCTGTGTATCGTGATTTCGCATCAAGAGCGAAGAAAATATTTTTTTCATTACGTCTCTACGTTTATTTAATAGTTTACCATGCCAGCTATGTACACTCCGAGTTTCAATTATCTAAAGAGACTCGATAACATCTGTCGACCTGTCACAGGTGGTATGTCCCATCATGGCGGCGCCTGGCAGCTGAAAACACTCGTGGAGTGGAAGTTGTGAGAGCTGTGTTTTGGCGAGGGAACAGTACATATACTTATCTGCTTGACCCTGGTCTACGTGACGAATTAGCGAGCTGCGCGTGACCACTTGTATCATATAGCAACATGGTGAGATTTTTTTTGCGAAGCCCTAACCCCTCCACGCACTCTTGAGATCGTATCTGAAGTCATGTGGTCCTTACAGTTGTCTCATTCCATGGACTTATATACTTTCCCCGTTCCAGTGGGCGTAGTTTTGGTTGTGTGAAGTGAGATCCCCGTTATCCTTTGTTCTTAGTGGTTTACATTTAAAGGTTTCTCAATATGCATAGGCTCTCTACGCACTCTCAGACATTTAAATGCTTTCTTTTGATTCTGGAGAGATTGATCTCTTAAAAACATCAGAATTGTTTCATACTTAATATATGAGAGGCGTGAGTGTACTTTTCGATTAGTTTTTACAAATCTGAAAGTTACAACTGTTAATTATTTGCCAGTGACACGTCTGCTGCCCATAACGCACATCAATGGCCCACCTACCTTAAGCGATTCCACCCACATGTCTGTATTTTACGTGTTACATTGCTCTGCCTCCATCTGTTGATATTGTGTAACCCTTACAGCCATTAGTGATACCCCGGCTTAGCTTAGTCTGGTGGCCACTATGTCTACCATCGCATCATAGCTAATCACTGCAAAAAGTACAAAACAATAGCTGTCAGCTCACCGTCGTGCAGGAGTTGCTTTAATTGTTTGATGGTCGATCGTTCTGTATAATTTAGAGTGGACAAATATTTTCTCACCTGTAATTTTATACTGATAGTTCATTGTGTGAATATATTATGTTTTACTTAGTTATGGAACAATATTTATTAGTTTAGTAATTTATGCTTTTTGATTCTAGTTTTCAAGTTTATTTTATTCGTGTTTCGGGACTCCACATAAAATAAAATTCATACAAATGTATACCAGTGGTTCCCAACCTTTTGACTTCTGTGGGCCCCCACTTTATCATTACTGGAATGCGGGCCCCCCACTGAATCAATATTGGAATCCGGGGGACCCTTCCCCCCATTGAGTCATTACTAAAAGCTGGGGACCTTATATGTTACTAAATTTTCTAAGCAGTCCCTGAACCCCTGAGGAGGCTTCGTGGACCCCCAGGGGTCCCCGGACCACGGGTTGGGAACCGCTGATATATACTATTTATATAAAACCTTAAAATTCATGAAATTCACTAAGGCATACACACATTCAGATAGTTGGCCTAAGGTTCATAACAAAATCAATAAAATGTTTAAAAAGTTAAAAACTCATTAGCAGAACGATTTATTAGGGGCATCATAGCCGTAAAGCTTCTGAGGAGGATCGTCCAGACAGTTTGGGGAAAAATAGGCCTCAACCATTTATGGCGATACAATAAAAGAACGGGGCAGACGAATAACAGGAATCCGATCTTGGATCCCATTCTGGCCAAAAGTGCATGCTTCAGAGGTTACTTACCATTTAAATGTTAAACAATTTAAAGATAGCATATCCAACCACCACAAGATCCAAAATAGTCTCACTCTCATGGTGCATGATGAATTTACATAAGGTTGTACTTTATTCATTAAAATGGTATCTTTTATCTTTTGGTATGCCCCTTTTTTTAACACCGACCTCGCTGTCCAAGTGAAAGCTTACGGTTGGGCTTGTTTTAAACAGGCTTTTAATGGGGGAGGCAGAGAGCTAAAGTACCAAGCTTGGCTTCAGCCCAAATTGGGATGTAGTATACTTAAAATTCCAATAGACTAGAGTCTGATATTTCTTATCTACAAGGATTTCCTTTCTCATGTAGTGCCTTAGTGTGCCCCCTTCACTGCTCTCAAGAGAAGCCACCCATCGAACAACCCACACCAAGCCTTGGACATAAGCACATTTTATTCCTGTATTCAGCCTTAATGATGCCACTTATAACGGGTATTAGAGAAGGTGAGTCAATATCTGTCCTTCAATTTTATTTTAAAAATCCCCATTTGGCAATATCTATGAGCTCCACTGCATGGAGGAGGCTAGCAGGGATTTTATCCCGATAAACCGCTAAGAGGTGGGAAAATGTCTTCTACCTGTATTCTCATAAAGTGCACCCAAACCCTTGGCCCGAGACTAGGTTTTACACATGGTATTTAAAATGTGATCACTGTCACTCAAATTACTCCATGTTATTTTCCGTAGTAAGGGATAGGTCTTCACCACTTCCAATTTTTGGACACCCAGGTGCCATGGAAAGTTAGCATATTTGGTTTTTATTCTTGCCATGGAAGCAGAGTATTTTGCTCTTAGAGATGTTAATCTTTAGAAACTGTTGCAATAACTCCAGCCGATTATTGAGATCCTCAGGGGTAAGATCCAAGATAACTATGCCATCCGCATACAGGAGACATGAGACTAGTTGTCCCCCAGTAATCTGTGATAAATGCGTACTTTGTGATAGAGAGGCAGATACATCCAAAATATGTAAAGAGAAGAGCAGCGGGGCTAGGATGTACCTTTGTTTTATGCCTTTCTTTTTTGAGATTTCCCTTGAGGCCACACATCCGGCTTAATAATGACTTGCGCCAAGTGGTTGAATTAAGGGCAATATTTAGATGCAATAAGGTACCTGGCATACCTAGATCCAACAGCATTTTCCGTAGCACTGCTCGATCTTTCTCAAAAGCTGTGGAAAAATCTATAAATGTGGCATATATCACCCCACCACTAATGGACACATATTTCTTATTAATTAGTTGTAGAGCAGTAATATTGTCTAGGGCTCCTTTTTTCCTAAAACCAGTCTGCTCAAATGTTATAATTTTATCATCCTCTGCCCAGGAGTTTAACTGTGCCAATGAACATTTGTAAAAGACTGTTTCTAATATAGCTTCTAATACAGCAATCTGGCGATAATTTAATGAAAGATTACGGTCTCCCTGTGAGAAAGTAGCCTCTTTCTAGTATGGTTACCCCCACTTTTGGCCTGTTTGTGAGGGTGTGTCAGTGTGTTTTTACTGTGTCACTGGGATCCTGCTAGCCAGGACTCCAGTGCTCTTACATAAAAACCTATATGTAAGTATGTTTTGCCTGTCTCACTGGGATCCTGCTAGCCAGGACCCCAGTGCTCATAGTTTGTGGCCTAATGTGTATGCCCGTTTAGTGCCTGTGTCACTGAGGCTCTTCTAACCAGAACCTCAGTGCTTATGCTCTCTCTGCTTTAAAATTTGTCACTGAAGGTCAGTGATTTCATTTACCAATTTCAATTGACATAATGGACCCCCCTTATAAGTCCCTACTATATGGTACCTAGGCTCCCAGGGCATTGGGGTTCCAGGAGATCCATATGGGCTGCTGCATTTCTTTTGCCACCCCTAGGGAGCTCAGACAAACCCTTACACAGGACTGCCATTGCAGCCTGCGTGAAATAGTGCACACACTATTTCACAGCCATTTTCACTGCACTTAAGTAACTTATAAGTCACCTATATGTCTAACCTTCACTTACTTGCTGAAGGTTAGGTCCAGAGTTACTAAGTGTGAGGGCACCTTTGCACTAGCAGAGGTGCCCCCACATAGTTCAGGGCCATTTCCCCGGACTTTGTGAGTGCGGGGACGCTATTACACACGTGCACTACATATAGGTCAATACCTATATGTAGCTTCACAATGGTAACTCCGAATATGGCCATGTAACATGTCTAAGATCATGGAATTGTCCCCCCATTCCAAATCTGGTATTGGGGAGCCAATTCCATGCATCCTGGGGGCTCCACTAGGGACCCCCAGTACTGCCAAACCAACTCTCTGAGGCTTGCACTGCAGCTACAGCTGCTGCCACCTCGCAGAGAGGGTTCTGCCCTCCTGGGGTCTGGGCAGCCCAGTCACAGAAAGGCAGAACAAAGCATTTCCTCTGAGAGCAGGGTGTTACACCCTCTCCTTTTGGAAATACGTGTTACAGGCTGGGGAGGGTAGCCTCCACCAGCCTCTGGGAATGCTTTGAAGGGCACAGATGGTGCCCTTCTTGCATTAACCAGTCTACACCGGTTCAGGAACCCCTTGTCCCCTGTTCTGGCGCAAAACTGGACAAAGGAAAGGGGAATGACCACTCCCCTGTCCATCACCACCCCAGGGGTGGTGCCCAGAGCGCCTCCAGTGTGTCCCAGACTTCAGCCGTTTTGCTTTGCAAGGTGTCGGGGCACTCTGGAGCGCTCTGAGTGCCAGTGCAAGCTGGTGACGTCAGACACCCCACCTCAGCCAATCCCCCTCTCAGGTCTATTTAGGGTCTCTCCTGTGGGTTCTCTTCAGATTCTGCTTGCAAGTTTCCTTTAGGAATCCTCTGCAACAACTTCGGACTCTTCTGACCTTGGATCAGCTGCAGCCTGCTCCAAGAAATGCTGTAACTCTAACAAAGTGTCTACAAGAGACACTTTTCTTCAGCAACCTCATCTCCAAGTCAGCAGCTGCAACAGTTTCCTCGGGGTGCACGCCCTGTCTTCATCCCGCACCAGAAGGACCAAATAAATCTCCCGTGGAGTGACAGTCACTCCCCAGCTCCAAGCAGGCACTTTCCAAGACGACGACTGGTACCCTGGGACTCCTCTCACAGCGACGAGTGTGCTCCTAAGGACACAGAGGGTGGACATCATCAACATAGACTGTCCTGAGGTCCTGCTGATGCAATTTGGAGGAGGTAAGACCTTGCCTTCCCTGAGAGCGATGGTACCCCTGTGTACTGCGTCTTCTTCGCCTCCTGGAGCCTCTGTGCACTCTTTGCAAAATTCCTTTGTGCACAACCTGGCCCAGGTCCCCAGCACTCCATCCTGCAACGCTCAACTTGCTGAGTTTTTTCCCGCGGCGTGGGACCTTCTTTTGTTGTGCTGCATCAACCGCGTTTTGCACCTCCTTTGAACCAGGATCTTGCGACTCTTGGGGGTGTTGGCTGGCATCCTGAGGGCTCTCTAAAGTGCAGAGAGCCCCCTCTTCCTCCTCACACAGAGTTGAGGCCCCCAGGTCCCTCCTGGGTTCATCCAGTGCCATTTTGACGCAAAACACACTTTTGTCGTAGCCAAGACTTGTTGGCGACTTCCAACACGAAATCTCGTCTTCCACGATCTTCACGCCGTGGGACATCTTTTGCATCACGCAGGAACCTGGTGTTATCTTCCTAGGGTGCATTCCTGCAGTCTTTGTCTAACCAGGGACTCTTCTTTAGCACCCTCTTCTGGGTTGGCAGGGGCTCCTGTCCTTCCTGGAATGTCTTTCGACTTCTGGACTTGGTCCCCTTCCTTTGCAGGTCTTCAGGTCCAATAATCCAGCAGTTGTTCTTTGTAGACTTGGTTGGCTGCTGTAAAATCCCCAAAACAAGGTGTAGTGTGTCTTAAGGAAACTTGCTGTACTTTACTTCTGCTTTTTTGGGCTCTGGGGTGGGGTAATTTACTTACCTTTACTGTATTCGTACTCTCCCAGCGATTCTGCACACACTACACTTGTTTAGGGGGAGAAATTCGTGATTCGCATTCCACTTTCTTAGTATTTGGTTTGTGTTGCCCCTAGACGTATTTTCTCCCATTGCATTCTATAGCATTTCCTATTGTTTGCATTGTTCTATGACTATTTACTTGTCTAATTTTGGTGTCTAGTGTATATGTTGTGTGTAATACTTACCCCCAGAAGGATTGTTGTCTCTAAGATATTTTTGGTACTGGGTCACCCAAATGAATACCTTTATTTTTGGTAACACTGAGTATTTTCTTTACTTGTGTATAAGTACCGTGTAACTATAGGTGATTTTGCATGAGCTTTGCATGTCTTCTAGTTCAGCCTTAGCTGCTCTGCTACAGCTACCTCTATCAGCCTAAGCTGCTAGAACACTACTACATCCACTAATAAGGGATAACTGGACCTGGTATGAGGTGTAAGTTCCCAAGATACCCACTACAAACCAGGGCAGCCTCCTACACTCCCTTTTTAGATAGAGGGATAATAATGCTTCAGGTCCAAAAGTGGGGCACTTTCCTGTTCTCATAGCAAATTTTAAAGACTGGAAACAATAATGTGGCCCTAAGGGTAGCTTCCTTTTTCAATAAGGAAATTGGTACTTTTTCCAGTCTCATCATAGCAGAAAAGCGCATTCCTAAAATGGCCAACTCAATTTCTTTTAAAGCTGGAGGATTATGGGTTGATGTAATGGATTCCAAACCGGGAAGCCTTTCTTACTCACCATTTGCTGCATGTAAAATGGAGATGAGTTGATCCAGCTATCTTACACAATTGGGGAGGGAGTAGATCCTTGTCCCACACCCTTTTGCAACTATTTCCCAGAAATTTCTCATCTGCCCTTTGGAGGTGGCCTCTCTTAAGTCTATCCATAAAGGATCACAAGCTTGCTTTTTTAAGCATGCCATTAAGCGGTTTCTACATCTTTTCATTAGACCGGCAATTATTTCTCTCAGTCGAATCCAAAATAAATTATTTCCTGACCAAACCATCTATTTCCCTATTCGATTGGAAAACGAAAAGAGGAGTTGGCTTTATAGAGACCTTGAAGGATCTTCGAGCGGAATTTGTTACAATCTGCTTCATGAACAGATTAAAGAAATGAAGAACATCAACAATCTGGACTTTTGAGAGGTCAACTGCATCTTCCAATTTACCCTTTAAGACAGTTATCATTCTGGGGTCCCACCTGGTTCTTCTTGAATTCTTTTATTTTATTTTTTTATTACATTTTGAGGGAAGCCCCATCAAATTTCGAGGAACTAACAGGAAATTTATTTACCTCTAGAGTAAAAACCAAAAGCTGATGCTCACTATAATTAGAATCAACTATTTTCAAATTGCCTAACAAGTAGGACCAGGAAGTCCAAGATAGCCTCCCTCATCGGAGATTTATGGATATTCTGTGCAGGGTGGAATTGGTTGGCAATCTCCCATTCACTATTCATCAATCATTACTTCTCAGTTGGTTGAGGAAGATCTTTCCTCTCTTATCAGTTCTAGTTTTTGGGGGTGGGGGATAATACACAAAGCTTCCTCTTTTTCTGCTTACGAAATGGATTAAAAGCATGATTGGAGATTTTGCAGTTTGTCTCCTAGCAAAATTACGTGAGAAGCCTGCTCTTTATCTCATTTTTAAAAATAAATATGAAAACATTGTGCACAAGCTTGTTATGTGAAGGATTGGGGACAATATAAGCATTTACCACTGAGATTTGCGCTGACACATTCTCCCCTTCATTAGGGAGCGATGTTACTGCTAAAAAGAGGTTTGTGGGGCTCCCTATACCTCACACATTCCCAGTTAATCTTATTGGTCAGATGAATCGCTAACACCCCTTTTGCATGGTCCTTCCTAGAACGGGGTGCTTTACAATATATAGTAAAGAAACCATCATACTGAAGCTTCCCTTTGCACCAGGTCTCCTGGAGGCAGATGATCATATCAGCGTTTAGATCACTTAAGAATTGCAACTTCTCTTTACTTTTCTTTATTCCTGCTGCATTAAAGGAGACCACTTTTAATTAATTGCTAATTATGATATTGCATTGCAGGAGGTGACACCTGCCAACCAATTCCATTTTATGATTTCATCAAGAACACAATCAACACAAGCGTTAACAGATTGCCCAATAGTCACACGTCTTCTATTCATTCCTATATGAACTTTCAGCCCCTTTGGATCAACCAGAGAACCCCCCATTAAGGGACTAAGACTGACAGTGCCCCCATTTTTATGTCCTGCCCATTTTCTCCCTCAAAAGTGTGGAACACATTGATACCTTTGGATTGTAAGCATTCACTCTTTTGGAGTACCATATTCGCAACAATTTTAGAGTGGAAAGTTACCCTTGATTTAGTGCCTGGCTCAATATACGACAGGGAAACCAGTGAAGTGTCACTGCTTTGGATTAAATTCAAGTTCCTAATATGTCAGAAATATGCAAGTAATGATGCACAATTCTGGATTAAATTTAAATAAAAAAGGGGGGCTAAAGTCTAGCATGAGGGAATTAACATTAAAGAAGTAAAAAAGATTATCTCATTGATCTGATGATGTCAAAGATCCTTTCGCCTTCCATGTGTACACAAATGGAGCATCCACCAGAATGAGTGAAGAAGGGTATATAATTGGTGAAATGGAGGGGACACCACTGCTGTTTCAGGATTGATCCTTTCTATAGGGGCTATCGAAGTTTGAGTTGGTGACCTTCGATGGGTCCCTCACTCTGTTGGGAGGAGTTCACCCCATCTCTAAAACAAACATTTTTAGAGCCTTTTTCTGTAATTCGCTGGTTAGGTCTTTTCTTTCCTCTCTCTTTTTTTTTTTTTAATGTTGCCCCTGCACTTAGATTGTGTATTCCCAGTTGAAGCAGCCACACTTAACCCTGGCAGCAGCTGCACTTAACTCTGACATGGATTTAGTCTCGAAAATAGAAGAAACTTCACATTCCGAGTTTGAAGATTTTACAGTGGAACCACATGTTACAGAACAGGGGTCAAAATGTATCTTATTGAAAGAGTAGTTTGTACCTTGGAGTCTTTTTTGGGAATATCCCCACATGCTTGAGGCTTTGCTCCCTATGAGCAGAAATAAAAACTTGAGACCCGTGGAATCAGAACATTAGTGTCATCTTCTGGATTTGCACCCATAAAAGCTTTTTGGCTCATCAATCTCCATTTATCTTATATTACCTTTTCCATATCTGCTTTAGTACTATTAGTATCTTCAGTATCGTGGTAACTGTGTCTTGAACATAATCAGACCCCACTACAAATTATTCTAATAATATAGAGGATAGAATTCTCTCTAGGTTAACAGAGGATCAGAGACCTGTGCCTTATGGCCTGGAAGATTACATGACCGATTGCTAATTAATTCCAAGTCTTGATTTGCCAAGGAGTGCTCTGAGGGCGTGCTACTAAAGAGTTGCAGGCCAGTTGTCAGTGAAGGCATAAAAGGCGTTTGTGGATTATTATCCTTATCTTGCGACCTGCACTTGCAACTAATGTCTGGGTCTAGGTCCGGAAGCTTAAAAAATCCTCTTTCAATGGGCAGGGCATTTCCTCTTGTGTTATTACTACAGATTCCCCAGCAGGGGTACATAGAGGTGGAGACTGCACAGAGAGATTATCAACACTTTGTCCAAGAAAGGTTTTGTGAAGTCATCCAAATCATCTTGAATCGTTTTCTCTTTACCCAAGAAAGAGAAAATCTGATTATTGCCTTTTAGCTCATTGATGTGAGGTGCCCTATTCCTCAAAGGATTAGATTTGGTTTTAGTACAGGCCCCTGACATAAACGGGCACCCGGATTGCAATTTCTTTGCAGTCGTTTTGATTTCTCTCCACCTATACTTATGTTATTAAACCTGCTGGAGTTATTCACACAATTGAATCTCTCTGAGCTGGACCTAATTATTGGGACACATTTGTGGTGATGGAATAGACAGTAGCCTCATTATTCTTTCCAGGTGGTTTGTTTCCAGGTACTTAATTGTTGACTGAAATGGTTAAAAAGGTGGGCATGTTATCTAGGGGTGTGCGGGCCACAAACCACCCCAAAACCTGGCCCGGACGCTTTGGTGGCCCCACGCTTAACCCCCTGGCGAGGCCCCCCCGTAACGAAGGGCAAACAACATACTCATCAGCCTCCTTAGTTTATCCTCTACCATCCACTACCACACCAATTGTGCCACCATAGCTTGGAAAAGTTAATCAGTCTCTGGCCCAAAGGCCTGGGGGCAGTTGCACTGAAATCAGGTGGCGAGATAAATAAATGTAGGAGTTCAAGAGGAGCAGTCCAATATGTGCTCCAGCCGCAAGTCGCACACTCGGTAGGTGTAGCATGGCAGTTGGCCAAGGCAACCATCTTCTTGCACCTGGCAATTGTCTGCTTGTAGACCTCTGTGCCAGCCTCCGAAGGTGCTCCCAAAGCTACGGAGCAGCAAAACAGGAAATAAGGGAGGCTAAGAGTCAGGCTAGCTTGTCTCGGACTGTGGCAAATGGGCAACAGGTTGCATGAACCCTACTCCACCCTCGCCACACTGCCACAAGCTTACCGTGCATAAGGTCACTGTTGGAAATGGGGTCTTTAGTTGGCAGAGGTATACATCCTTGTTGAAGTAGGGACCACAGTCCTAGTCACACACAATCCAAATTATCCTGTGCCCACCCTCTGGTAGCTTGGCACTGAGCAGTCAGGCTTAACTTAGAAGGCAGTGTGTAAAGTATTTGTGCAATAAATCATACAGTAAAACAGTGAAAACACCATAAAAATACACCACACAGGTTTAGAAAAATAGATATTTATCTGAATAAAATAAGGTAAAAATGACAAAGATCCAATAAACAGAAGTTGAAATAACACTTTTAGAAGGTTTAAAAGAGTCTTAATCCTTAGAAATAAACAGTTGTCTCTTTTTTACACACACTACCTGGTATGCGTAAAAAATAGCGACGCACGGAGACAGCAGAGAAGGAGATGCATAAAAGATAAGGTGGCGCATCGAATTCTCCAACGTGGCACAGACGATGCGTCGTTTCTTTCCACACTGCAAGGGGTTTGCGTTATTTTTCGGCATGCAGTCTTGGTTCTTCACTGCGTTGCTGGGATATTTTGCCGCCCAGGGATGATGCGTGAAAATCCTTGACACGCTGGCCAAAGGCTCGGGGCGTTGTCAATCTGATAGGCAATGCGTCTGATTTTTCCATTGCAAGGCAGGTGCTGTGTCGAATTTCCACTAGGGAAGTCGGGCTGCGTCGTTCTGGTCGACTGTGCATCAATTTCTTGGTCGCAAGACAAGCTTTGCGTCGTTTTTGGCAGGTGTGGTGTCGATTTTTGATGCACAAGGAGTTTCTTGAAGAGTTGAAATATTTTTGTCCCTGAGACTTCAGAAAACAGGAGATACACTCAATCCAAGCCCTTGGAGAGCACTTTTGGGGAAGGCAAAGTCCTCAGCAAAGTCAGAGGGCAGCAGGGCAACAACAGGGTAGCAGTCCTTCTCAGCAAAGCACTCCAGATTGAGTCCTGGACAGCCAGGCAGCTCCTCTTGACAGGGTGCAGGTATAGGTCCAGAAGCGTCTGAGTTGGTGGGGACAGAGACCCAGTTTAAATACCTAATAAAGCCTTTGAAATGGGTGGAGACTTCAAAGAGTGGTTTTAAAGTGCACAAGTTCCCCCTTCAGTGCAGTCCTGTCTGCCAGAGTCCCAGAAGGGGGTTTGACCGTCCAATGTGTGAGGGCAGGTCACTAGCCTTTGAAATGTGGCAGGCCCTCCACCCTTTCAGCCCAGGAAGACCCATTCAATATGCAGGTGAGTGCAAGTGTGACTGAGTGTCCTGTGTTTGTCTGGGTGAAATGCACAAGGGAGCTGTCCACCACCCCATCCCAGACATTGATTGGAGACAGGCTGTAAGGCACAAATGTTTTTTTACGTGCAGAGAAATTCTCACTTTCTAAAAGTGACTTTTCCAAAAAAGTAATATGAAATCCAACCTCACCAATAAGCAGGATTTTCTATTACCATTCTGGTCATACTAAATATGACATGGCTTCCCCTTTCAGATCAGAATCTACCACTCAAAAAAGAATATGAGGGCAGATCCAATGCTAGTCTATGAAAGGGGCAGGTCTCACAGTAGTGGAAAACAAATTCACTGCCCGGACATATAAAACACATGTGTACATGTCCTGCCTTTTACTTACGTAGCACCCTGCCCTATGGGTTACCTAAGGCCTTCCTTAGGGGTGACTTAGATGTAGAAAAAGGGGATTTTAAGGATTGGCAAGTACTTTCAAATGCCAAGTCGAAGTGGCAGTGAAACTGCACACACAGGCCTTGCAATGGTTGGCCTGAGACATGGTTAAGGGCTACCTAGGTGGGTGGCACAATCAGCGCTGCAGGCCCACTAGTAGTATTTCATTTACAGGCCCATGGCAAATGTAGTGCACTTTACTAGTAAATCAAATATGCAAATTGGAGATGAACCAATGTTACCATGTTTAAAGGATAGAGCATATGCACTTTAGCACTGGTTAGCAGTGGTAAAGTGCGCAGAGTCCTAAAACCAGCAAAAAAAAGTGTCATAAAAGTGGAGGGAGAAAGGCAAAAAGTTGGAAATGACCACCCTAAGGCTGTCAGGTCATACTGTTTGGCAGAGCCTCACTGCCTCTGTGCAAACGGTCGTATGGACCACACCTCTTCTCCTTTCCTCCTGCCGCTTCTGAGCCAAAAAGAACCAGACTCTGGGCAGGCAACACCGCTTCACTGCAAGTGGCTTGCATTCCTCATGCCCCTCACCTCGCGTCTCTTTGCCATGCCCACAGCACAACACAGCACAGGACAGAGCTTCCGCTTCCTATTTGTCTATAATTTTTTATTCTATCTCTTGTGTGTCAGATATAAATGAGTTGATTAAATATTTTTATAGTTTCTAAGGGGATATTTGGCATTTCCCCCACCTCTTCCTAATGAATATTGACAAGCTGGACATCTTGTTAACATAGGAGAGCTCGTAGTCCTGACTGACTACATAGATTTACCCTAGGCATCCTTCCCAACCAAAGGTGCAGTTAAAAAGGCCTGTACTTCACGAGTATCAATCAGATATTGCCAGCTGCAGCCAGGAGATAAAGAAGGTAGTCACCCATGTTAAAAAGGCCATCTCCTGCAGCAGGAGCTCAGTTGGATGCAACCTGCTCCAAAGTCTCTTGGAGAACCTGTAAAAGGACTCATTAAATGAGTCTCCTGTGCAGGAAAACATACCAGGTCATTATGAAATTGTGAGGAGTGGAGTGGCGCATGACTACAAAAGCAGTGACATAAAGCCCTTTATTGCATAAACTACAACTTTGGCGTGGTTCTACAAGCTTTACCTTCCCACCCACAGGTGACTTGGGGGTGAGCTTGGTTCAGTGCACCAGCGATGAATGTGAAAGATGGGTAATTGAAGCCCAGCAGAACACAAATCAGTGTATTGTTGAAATAGTTATTGCTTTTAGGTTACTAGAAATCCTGTAGAGGGATCAAGGGCACTGTAGTAACATTAAAAAACCTTATTTCATTATTCACAGTAGCATCACACATGCACACTGCTAAGAAGAGTGAACACGTTTAAGTAAAACGTATTTATTACTACAGGAATAGTCAGTTTCTCAGTACGTCTAAAACAGCTGCACAGAATATTATAACAGCAAGAAGGCACATTATAAACAATGAGGATACAATGAACATTTCTAACCTGGTTAAAATGATTTTAGAACCTGACACCCTAATGTCTACTTCTATGCGCTACACTCAGGGCATGGAAGGCAGGGCAACTTGCAGTCTAAACTTTCTTCAGTCGAAGAGACGTGCTGCATACCTTGTTGACAGCAAAGGCTGTCTTTATCATTGGAGGTGTGAAGATCGTGTTCCCTGTGACGGGCTAACACACGCTGCAGTATCAGTCTTCCTCTGGGCGCTTGTCTTTATCGGCTTCAGGCGAGTTGCAGCATCTACGAAGTGTGCTGGCCGTAGGTTAGACCATCTGTGACGGAATCTTGTACAGTAGTCTGGACGAAAGACCTCTCCTGACAAGTGGTTGAGTGCCAGTCCTGATCTACGAAATCTTATCAGAAATTGGAATTTCTGACATACGTTTAGGAATGTCTGACATAGATTAATTGCATCAAGGTGTGCACCCAAGACGTTTCCTATTGAACATACAAGGGAAAAGGACATTAATTCAGACTACACTATTTCGGCTATACGCTTGTATTTGTTCTTATTCAACCTTGACATGGTAAAAAGTAGACATTTGACCCAACCAAATGTGGCATCCGGTGTTACTTCTATGGCATCAGGTGTTACTTCTATGTCATTATTCAAATAATTCACAGTTATCAGAAAGATAAGGTTCAGGCGACATTTGCATCAAGTGGCAGACATGACCATGATTCTGCATAAATCAGTGAAGATGGCGACCTCCATTGATAAGATTGAGAAGATGGCAACCTCAATTATCCAAGAAGTAGTCAGGCCTACATAAAATGGACTCACTTTACGTCAACTTCTTTTACCTGACCACACAAAACAGCAACACTGCTGTATTTGTCCTGATGGCAAATAAAAAAAAATCCTCCGAATACCTCTGAATTCACCAACGTAGACTACTGACGACAAGTACAATACATACTACAAAAATATAAGGAACACTACAATGCTATTACAAAAATTTTCTCATCAAAGTTATTAAAATCTTATCAGATTTACATAAATGAATTAGTGCTGTGGAACAGAGCTCATTTCCTTCCGTGTGTGCAGAGCTAAGCACAAACAAATAATAGTTTTCATTACTAAAGGACAATAGCTTTCTTCCAATAAGTTTAAAAAAAAAAGAATAAAAAAAAAAAAGACTTTAACAGACTTTTTCTTGTGTAGCAATGTCTCAAGTCATTTCTTTCTTAACCCTTTCAATTAAAGACATGTCGTCATCACATGAAAGAGCTTCAGTTTCTGAATTATCATACATACTCAGTGTGTACCCACCTCTGACAACATCAGTTTTTTAGAAGGTGAAAGTTAGTCCTCAAGTATATAGAGGTCAGTGATGACACCAAACAGAGCCACCATCATTTTGGCTCATCTCATTCAAAATTACTAAGATTAGAACGCGGTGCTTGAACAAGCAATACCATCCCTTCATCCTCACCTTTATGTGGTAGGTACCTTGCATTTTTATAGATTTAATCTGTTTCAATGGGGTCGATTTATACTGACATTTGCACACTTAGAGGGAACTTGGTGCACAAATTCTGGTAATTAAAGGCAAAATCTCATTTCTGATTCATGTAATCAGGGATGCTAGGATTATGCCATTGTAAATGGGGTTTGGTGTCCCAGTATTTCCTCCATTGTGGTAAGATTTTTAATGGAAAGTAGCCTGTTGATAGAGGCAGGCCTGCACACGTTTCCATGGTTGGCCCACCTGAAAAATGTAAGGAACACCCACAGAGTTTGTGGCTATTAGAAACATTTTTGAAGGTAGTTTTCCACCCTAAATACGTTTGAAAATGTACTCATGTCAGGTTTACGAGTAGATTAATTTTCAAAGTGGCAAGGAAGAGGCGAGGAAGTACACCAAATCTGATGGTGATGTGAAATGTTTTTCCCCTCATTAAAGAAAAAAAAAAAAAATTACAATTGCTATAGAGAAGTACTCGGACTATTTGGAGTTCTAGTTTCTCCAGTCACTGTCATTCCCAAATGTTATTTAAAAAGAAATAGCCTATGCACCTCATTCCCTTCCACTGGAGTATTGCTTGAGGCTCCTAGCACGCTGTACCTCTGCTGCTAAATAAATCCTTTTATATATACCACTACACCCCACCCTTCTGATTTTATAACTGCTAAGTAGTAGGTATTGTTAAATAAGAGCCTCTGCGCCTCCCTTTTTCCTTGGGACTTTACTCAGAGCATTGCTAGTAGGCTGTCAATGTATTACTTAAAAAAAAAAAACAGTTGAGTGGACTCTCCTTCTGCCTCTGTGCCGGAAGTTTAGCCCTTACACTTTTTCCTTTTCTGTGCCATTGGATCGAAGCTCCCTAAAGTCAGGGCACCCAGCTGCTCAGTATGTGAGATCATGCAAGTCCTGTTTGGCCATCCTCTCCACTCCCTCCACCCAACTCACCTTGGACACTCTAAACAAACAAGGTTGTTCTTCCTAACTGCTTATGTTCAACAGCACTCTGCACTGCTCCATTTCCTTTATCTGCCTTGATCTTATTTATGGCCAATTGATGTAGCTACTAAGGAAGTTTTCACTCCCATGCAGATGTTGCCATGAACCCGACCCCCACCTCAGATGCTGCAAATCCGTTTGAATACCTCCGTACTAGAGGAAGTTTGTAGGTCTGTCAGTAGTCACTGCAGAGAACATTGTCATTTTCGTCTTCTTTAGGATATGTAGGGAGTCTTGCATTGTCCTTTCCATTGAGGGAAGTTTCTTATCAAATTGAAGACAGTTGGAGACAATTTCACAGACCTTTTTGGATAGAGATGTAGGTCAAGGGGGTTACCGTGTATTGCAACCAAAAGTTGAATGTGTTTAGGCACATACATGGAAATAAAACAGACAAGGAACACTTGATTTTAAGGCAGGCTTAAGGAATCACTTTAGTAAAGCAGTCACTGCAACTATTCAGCAAAAACACGCAATTGTACTATGAGATCAAACTCAGTGTACCAAGACTACTAACCATTTCATAGTTATAAAGGAAATATATCCTCCCTACGCCTTGACAATTCTCATGAAGGCATATAATTTCTTTGCCACAAACCTGTCTTTGCTTTCTTCTGTCCAGATACATGACACAATTCTTTTCCATCATTGAGGTAGCTTGTGGCTTTGATGCTGTGCTTTTTTTGTCAAAGTTCTGGACAAAATAGTTTCAAGAACATTTATAACATTTTCTTTGCAATGTAACTAAGTGGTCTGGAATTCGAAATGTAAGGAAAGGTGTATTTGGAGAAATGAAAAGCTTCCCATCAGCTGCCAAAAATAAACGAAAAGTAGGGAATTTACATTTCTAATATCAACTTCATAATTGTTTAATCTGGACAAGTGTATTCCATCAATGGAATGTAAGAAGCAGTGGAACATGCCCAGTAGTTTGCATCCTGTACGTTTGTAGTTGTAATGAAGGATTTGAACTTCCAAATCACTAAAATATTTTGACAAGTGTAGCAATGATAGAACACAATGTAGAGGGAAGGCAACATACATTATGTGGAGGAAAATGCTCTATAATGTTTAAAAAGTAGTTAGGAAAGTAAATGGGAATTGACCTGTTCTAGGCTAAGAAGCTGTATGGTGTAGGGGTAGACTACAAAAGTCTTACCTACAACGCGGTAGCAGTACTGAATCTTGAGAGGAGCTGGTGGTGCAATGGTGTAACATTCTGTTCATCGAAATTCCAGGAAAAGGAAAGAAATAACTTCCTAGACATTGAAGTAGGTCAAACAGATCCTAGTCACATCATCACCCTGGAAGCATTCAATGACTGCACTGGTTCAGTCCCTGCTCCAGTGACTTTGAGTGTAGCTGCATGCTCCTTCTTCTCTTGTATACATTGCAGTGCCTACTGTGCTAGTAGACTTGCATTTGAAAGATTCTGTTAAATTCGTACCCGGGCACATCAATGCTAGCTTAGGCTTGCATTTGGGTATTTTAGAGCCACCTTATACATTTCACAACTGCTTACAAAGGAATCGGTTTGATAAAAGATTGTCAATCAGAAGGGTTTTCACTTATTTTTTCTTAATTGGTTTGATTTCCTTTCAAGCATTTGATTGCTTTGTTGGGCCACCACTATCTCTGTTGTCATCTGTTCTTGGAGTTCTCCTCTAACATGCTCCCTCTCCGTCCTTTTATAAATTATTTCACAATTCAGCTATCTAGTATCATTTTAGACAAGAAAAGTGTTTACAGATACAGGCAAGAGTTTAAGGGCCATATGTACGAAAACATTTTCCCATAGACATAGAATGGGTAAAACCTTTTGCTACATATGGCCCTTAATGTTCAGTTGTCAACCATAGCCCAGATATTTCAAAGATGTGGAGGTAGATCGGCCTGCTTCTTTTTATACAGTACACTGTTTTAAAGGAAATTGTAGAGCCTCTTCTCTCAAGCATCAGCGAACCAAACCAAATTTTCAGGTGGTGTTTCACATCTGTTTACTGAACCCTTGAGTAAAATATATTTTATTGCATGTTCATATCCAGCAGCTTGAATATGTATTAGATACTGTCAATGCTGAGTATTCTTAATGATGCTTGTTTTGCTGTTCCTGCTTCTTGGCCCTTTCTGTATTTCATTTTTATGGTGAACCAGTGATTGTCTATCCTGTTTCTTCATAAATTAGAATGTTTTATCTAATTAAAATATATGAAGGGGATGCTTTTAGCCAGTGTTTATGAATTGTGGAGACTACTCCACAGGATCACATTTTTGTTTTTTGATGAGCTTTTCCCTTGCAGCAGTGTGCCACATAGATGCAAATGTTTCCGAGCCTCTTCTAAAAGGAAAACTGCTTTCTGGAGGGCATGACATGCCCTTTGCACAGGCAGCTTCATATGCCTTAGGCCCTCATTACAACCTCAGTGGTCTTCCCACAAGACCACCGAGGAAGCGGGCGCCAGAATACTGGCAGTGCTGGCAGTATTTCTGGCTCCCTATTTCAACTTTTCCGCTGGGCCAGCAGATGGTAACGGTGTTACCGTCCGCTGGCCCAGCGGAAAAGTCACATCAACATTTCTGCCGGCTCGTAATAGAGCCGGCAGCGGCAAAGCTGATGTGCAGCGGGTGCAGTAGCACCTGTCACGCATTTCGGGCAGTGAAATGCACGATGGGGCTATGCCTGGGTGCCCCTGCACTGCCCATGCCAAGTGCAGGGGCCCCCAGGGGCACCCCAAGTCCCCCTTACCGCCAACCTTTCCATGGTGGTGTTTACCGCTGTGGCCAGGCTGGCGGATGGGGACTCATAATCCCTGGGGATTATGATCGCCAGGCGAAAGCCCAGTGGTATAGTGGAGGGGCCGGGGGTATGGCCGTGGCTATTGCGCCATGGTCATAATAGCTGACGGAACACCGCCAGCCTGTTGGCGGAGTTACCACCAGCTTACCGCCGGACGCCAGGGTCGTAATGAGGCCCTTAGTGTCTTAGGCATATGTCTTGGGCAAAGCCTTGAGTACACTTAAATTGAACATATTGAATGCAAGAATGATTAGTGATGCTTGCACATACTATTCTTGACCACTGGACCGGATTAGTGCTTTCATAAATCCTTGAGGTACCTAAAGAATGGAGCACTGCTCAAACCGAACAATTGTAGTAGCATCCATAATTAAGTAGTGTTGATCAAGCATTTTGATTATACTTGTGTTTTGGGCCTCTTCTGTGCATTGGGGGTGGGACATGATAAGTCATGGACCTCCTAAGTGGCACTTACGAACTGAACCAAAACTACATCATGGTGCTTTTAGGGAAAATTAGAAAAGACAGAGTATTTAAGGAGCGCTGGTTTATGTTTTTGCATTATATTTTAGATTTTTTAAACATGTCATTTTCAAATCCTTTCCTCACACAAAATTATATTGGTTATTGTTTTCGTGTGACAATTTAAATGGTATCTGTCCTCTGTGCCTGGATACCTCAACGTTGTACAGACATTGAGTTAAAACAAGCATTTGCAATGCAACGGGTCTCTCATTTGCTCGAGTTAGAGCTATCAGCGTTGTAAACTCATAACCAGACTTTTTTTGCTACACACATTACAGGGGAAAAAACAGCGCGATCGCTCTATGAAAAATGCAGCGCCATCGCGCTGAAATTGAAAACAGACAAACCGAGCGCAATTGCACTATGTAAACCACAGCGCGATTATGCTGCGTGGAAAATAAAAAGATAAGGTAGTCCGGAAACCATGCTGAAAACATCGAGCCTTAAATGGTTTCAGTAGTTTACCGGTGCTGTGTAGGTGGGCTAAACACCGGAAAAGGCATGATGTGTGCATGCCTTTCACAAATTAAAGCAAGTGGATTTTAAAACGCAAGCCCACAAACCAATAAAAGTGACTGACGTGACATGGGCGTGGTTAGAAGCCCAAAGAGAGATAACAGCATGGGACGGAGCACCTTGTGCTCGCCCATAAAGATAGACATAAAATATTTATTTACTTCGAAATGCAAATGCTCTAGGTTTGTGGACATAATGTGTTGCTTTCACTGGATTTTTTACATTGATTGTACATGAATACTGTATATCAGAAAATGTAACTAGCCGTTTTGTCTCTTAAAGCCTCATCGCCGGAAGAAGCCATTCATAGAGAAGAAGAAGGCTGTAACTTTCCACCTAGTACACAGGAGTCAGAGAGATCCACTGGCTGCTGATGAAACTGCGCCTCAGAGAGTCCTGTTGCCAACAGAAAAGGTGTGTTCTAACTATCAAAAGAGAGATTCTGATGTGAGTGGGGCAGTGTATAGCCATATAATCCAGAGAGCCCAATATTTTAAAATATAATATTCCTTCCATGACCAGATATGATTATAAACCTTTTCTGATAAAATTGTTTTTGTAGACCCCTTGTCTGAAGAGACTCTTTCCACAAACCTGTCTCCACTGATTTTTTTTTAATTTATTTATTTATTTTTCCACGACATTCCAGAGTTCCAGAATCCTACCTAATGGATGTCTTAAATTTTGGAAAATTGCCGGCATGTCTGTTTTCTAAAATCTTGATCACATGGCGTATTTGGCTGCCTCATAAAGGGCTGTAGATGGGCTGGCGGCAATAACTATTTTTCCTTTCTTTTCTCTCTCTTCTCACTTCAACTTTTCTTGCTCCTTTACCAGCCTACTTGCTTCCATTTTCTTTTGCCAGAGAGGACTGGACAGGGCTCGCACAGTATTGTTCTGTCTGTTTCGTCATACAGTATGCCCTTCGTAATTTAACACCACAAAAAAATCTAAAAGTCTACTTTACATTTATTTTCATAACCTTTCAGTTGAGGAATAGGGTGTTTGTAGCCTCCTTTTTTTTATTGCAGTTATTTATTGAGCAAGCTCACCTTTGAGGTTTTAGTTATGAAAATAAATTTACTAAAATGTTATTACTGTGATATTGGGCCAGATGTACAATGCATTTTTGTGTTTGCAAACACTCTGATTCGGAGTTTGCAACCTCAATACTCAGCCCCTTTTGTGTTTCAATTACAGATGACCGAATCACAAAATTGGCTCAGAAGGGGATAACATCGATATGTGGAAGGGGCATGTTTGAGACGTCCATTCCAAACAGCGATTTGAAAAGGATGGGCCTTATAAATCGCTTTTGTATTGCAACCAAAAGCAGGTCGCTGAACATTTAACTTTTACCGACTGCCAGCATCTAGAATAATCTATATATAGAAGATAAAAAGCGTTCTTGTGAGCCCTTCTGCTTAGTGAACGTTATAAAAAAATTGTTGGGTGTAGCAAGTTGTCCTAGGAACCACTGACTCCCCCTTATAGAAACATTTAACTGCTTCAAAATCTTTTTGTAAACAGACTCTGTTTTCCTTTAAAGAAAATTGGCTGTAGTATCATCAACAGGTATTTGCCATGCCTAATCATAGGAGGTAATTAAAGAAGGTTATGTTAATATCGGCTTTCCGAAATGGTGCCTAACTTAGTTGTTAAACTTATTCTCTTCACCAAAAGGTGACTGATATCTTCTGCAGGTATTCCTGTAAACTATTAACAAAAACTGAATTTTAACAGATTTTCTCATGGTCATTTTTTGTCTGAGCTAAACAACGTGGGAGAATGTATGAGAAAGTTAGACATGTCATATATTTTATACCACAGATATTTTGGGCGTATTGTGAAAAACATGTTTCATATAATTCTTGTACAATCAACGATCTATGAAATCGGGAGTGAAAAATCATCAGTTTATCAAAATGGACTGCTTGTTATCAATGTTATTCAGCCACCCTGTGCATAGAATAGATAAACATTTGCAGATGTTTGCTAGACATGTTGACAGTCACTGAATACGACACTGACTGATTCAAACCCCATGAGACTGCCGAGTTTTCAATCTTTTCTTACAAATGTTAAATGTCTTTAAACAGTCCTATGTCCTAATCAGGGTTTGTTGAAAGAGCCTTTTATTTTATTGAATAACCAGATGCCATCTACAAAAAGTTATATATTCTAGTGTGTGCTGTTAGGCTATAAGCCGTTTAAGCCAGTACTTTAATGACTCTTGAGTACGAGTGGCTACATGGAAAGGGTGGATACCAATAGGGGCACGTGAAACATGCCTTTAGATAGCTTAATTGGTGATGTAGTTGTGGTAATGAAGCACATTGTTTAGATCATGGATGGTCGGAATTCTCCAGTGCAAATTCTTTAAAAGCTGGACCCAGCTCTACCTTTACATGCACCTAAGAAAATTACCCCCAATCCACCTGAGCAAAAACTTTTTCAGCATCGAAGGTGAGAAGAAAGATTTTCTCTGCTGGCCGTTTCAGTGTTGCTTTCAAGATCATCTGAACATGGTCACCAGCTTGCTTCTTTTTAATTAAGCCTCACCGTGCAACTTTTAGAAATAGATAAATTACACTTTTGTGTAGTAATGACATCACACATAACTATGACGCTGGGTAGATGAGTTTTACAATAGAGAGGATATTTTTCTAGCTTTGTAATGAGGGTAAGAGTAGATTCAGTCATCAAACTGGTGACTGTGCCATTCTGTACAAATCAGATAAACCTTTCACAGGAGTGCTGATTTAAAATTGAAGGATTGTTAAACCATTGTAGAACAATATTTCAGGTGTAGGAACATTTCTGCTTATGTAGAGAAAATGGCCTGTCCCACCTTCTCCACAGAGATCTGATATCCTACTTACTGCATCATCCTTACTCTCTAGCAACACTGCCTCTTTTGACTATTGCTCTTGTAACTCTGAACCTAGGATTAATCTGCTGAACAGAAAAGTGTACTCGTTAAAGACTTGTGAAATCTCATGATCTGTTTCATAGACTGTTGGAAGTTGGCTCTGTATTCACTATTTCAAAGTAAGGAATAGTATGCACAGAGTCCAAGGGTTCCCCTTAGAGGTAAGATAGTGGCAAAAAGAGATAATACTAATGCTCTATTTTGTGGTAGTGTGGTCGAGCAGTAGGCTTATCAAAGGAGTAGTGTTAAGCATTTGTTGTACACACACAAGCAATAAATGAGGAACACACACTCAGAGACAATTCCAGGCCAATAGGTTTTTGTATAGAAAAATATCTTTTCTTAGTTTATTTTAAGAACCACAGGTTCAAATTTTACATGTAATACTTCAAATGAAAGGTATTGCAGGTAGGTACTTTAGGAACTTTGAATAATCAAAATAGCATATATACTTTTCAAATAAATCACATATAGCTATTTTAAAACTAGGCACTTAGTGCAATTTTCACAGTTCCTAGGGGGAGTAAGAGTTTGTTAGTTCTTTGCAGGTAAGTAAACCACCTACGGGGTTCAAGTTTGGGTCCAAGGTAGCCCACCGTTGGGGGTTCAGAGCAACCCCAAAGTTACCACACCAGCAGCTCCGGGCCGGTCAGGTGCAGAGGTCAAAGTGGTGCCCAAAACGCATAGGCTTCAATGGAGAAGGGGGTGCCCCGGTTCAAGTCTGCCAGCAGGTAAGTACCCGCGTCTTCGGAGGGCAGACCAGGGGGGTTTTGTCAGGCACCGGGGGGGACACAAGTTAGCACAGAAAGTACACCCTCAGCAGCACGGGGGCGGCCGGGTGCAGTGTGCAAACACACGTCAGGTTTCCAATGGAAATCAATGGGAGACCAAGGGATCTCTTCAGCGATGCAGGCAAGGGGGGGGTGCTCCTCGGGGTAGCCACCACCTGGGCAAGGGAGAGGGCCTCCTGGGGGTCACTCCTGCACTGGAGTTCCGATCTTTCAGGTCCTGGGGGCTGCGGGTGCAGAGTCTTTACCAGGCGTCGAGATCTGGGAAGCAGGCAGTCGCGGTCAGGGGGAGCCTCGGGATTCCCTCTGCAGGTGTCGCTGTGGGGGCTCGGGGGGGGGCAACTCTGGTTACTCACAGTCTCGTAGTCGCCGGGGAGTCCTCCCTGAAGTGTTGTTTCTCCACAAGTCGAGCCGGGGGCGTCGGGTGCAGAGTAGCAAGTCTCACGCTTCCGGTGGGAAACGCAGTTGTCTTGAAGTTGCTCCTTTGAAACAAAGTTGCAGTCTTGGGTGAACAGAGTCGCTGTCCTCGGGAGTTTCTTGGTTCTTCTAGAGCAGGGCAGTCCTCTGAGGATTCAGAGGTCGCTGATCCCTGGGGAAAGCGTCGCTGGAGCAGTGTCTTTAGAAGTGGGGAGACAGGCCGGTAGAGCTGGGGCCAAAGCAGTTGGTGTCTCCGTCTTCTCTGCAGGGCTTTTCAGCTTAGCAGTCCTCTTCTTCTTAGGTTGCAGGAATCTGAGTTCCTAGGTTCAGGGGAGCCCTTAAATACTAAATTTAAGGGCGTGTTTAGGTCTGGGGGGTTAGTAGCCAATGGCTACTATCCTTGAGGGTGGGTACACCCTATTTGTGCCTTCTCCCTGAGGGAAGGGGGGCACATCCCTATTCCTATTGGGGGAATCCTCCTTCTACAAGATGGAGGATTTCTAAAAGTCAGAGTCACCTCAGCTCAGGACACCTTAGGGGCTGTCCTGACTGGCCAGTGACCCCTCCTTGTTTTTCTCATTATCTCTCCTGGAATTGCCGCCAAAAGTGGGGGCTGGGTCCAGGGGGCGGGCATCTCCACTAGCTGGAGTGCCCTGGGGCATTGTAACAGGAAGCTTGAGCCTTTGAAGCTCACTGCTAGGTGTTACAGTTCCTGCAGGGAGGAGGTGTGAAGCACCTCCACCCAGAGCAGGCTTTGTTTCTGTCCTCAGAGAGCACAAGGCTCTCACCGCATGGGGTCAGAAACTCGTCTCTCAGCAGCAGGCTGGCACAGACCAGTCAGTCCTGCACTGAACAATTGGGTAAAATACAGGGGGCATCTCTATGATGCCCTCTGTGTGCATTTTTTAATAAATCCAACACTGGCATCAGTGTGGGTTTATTATTCTGAGAAGTTTGGTACCAAACTTCCCAGTATTCAGTGTAGCCATTATGGAGCTGTGGAGTTCGTTTTTGACAGACTCCCAGACCATATACTCTTATGGCTACCCTGCACTTACAATGTCTAAGGTTTTGCTTAGACACTGTAGGGGCATAGTGCTCATGCACATATGCCCTCACCTGTGGTATAGTGCACCCTGCCTTAGGGCTGTAAGGCCTGCTAGAGGGGTGACTTACCTATGCCGCAAGCAGTGTGAGGTTGGCATGGCACCCTGAGGTGAGTGCCATGTCGACTTAGTCATTTTCTCCCCACCAGCACACACAAGCTGGCAAGCAGTGTGTCTGTGCTGAGTGAGGGGTCCCTAGGGTGGCATAAGACATGCAGCCCTTAGAGACCTTCCCTGGCATCAGGGCCCTTGGTACCAGGGGTACCAGTTACAAGGGACTTACCTAGGTGCCAGGGTTGTGCCAATTGTGGAAACAATGGTACATTTTAGGTGAAAGAACACTGGTGCTGGGGCCTGGTTAGCAGGGTCCAGGCACACTTCTCAGTCAAGTCCGCATCAGTATCAGGCAAAAAGTGGGGGGTAATTGCAACAGGGAGCCATTTCTTTACACAAGCCCCCCACAGGCCAGGAGACTCGGCCAAAGCTGGGAGAGTCTTCCTAGTCTGTCAGGCGAGGAAGAGTAGAGGAAATAGGCTGGTTTGTTGCAGGGCCTACTCTACCTTACATCCTCCTGTTCAGGTCATTCCCTCTGGGGAACTGACCCACTTCCACAGTGATAGGACCTAATCTGAACTGCCTCTTGTCTGTGCTTTTAATGTCTTCACCCATTCTCTCTATTTTGGGGTTAGAGGTATCCACCTCTGCTAATCTTATTTTAGTCAGGGTCACCCCTAGCTTACCCAAAGAGATTACCCAGAGCTGGAGTAACCCCACCATGACCAACAGGGTCAGGGGGCCTAACTTGCTATTTGGCAAGGGGTCTGACCACCATGCTAAGGATAGTGCAGCCATACAGGCTAACACCCAGCAGAGGCCACTGACAGCTCTCAGTGCCCAGAACCACACCTTTAGCCCTTCACCTACAAGGGAAGGGGCTAAGTTACAGGCTTTTTTGGGTTCAGGGTGCCTGTCTGCTGTATTAGAGTGGGGGGTTACCACATCTTGTAGTAAACACCCTTCTTCCACTCTTTCTTCTGTTAGCTGAGGAGCCACCCACTCGGGCTTAACAGTTGCCTGACTAGCCAGGACTTCTTGTGGGTCAGGTTGGACTTTATCAGTGCCACTTGTGGAGTTCCTTTTCTTTTCTTTTTCTTCTGGGGCCTGCTTGCAGTTACTGCAGAGGCAGCACCTCCAGAATCCTTGGGAGAGGACTGGCACTGGACCAGTTCCTCTCTTGGGCTCTGACTAACCTCTGGGTAGTCATTTCCAAGGAGACAATCAAGGGGGAGGTCTGTACTGACTACCACCCTTCTCCAGCTAAAAGTCCCACCCACTTCTATGGGCACAAAAGCCACAGGCCTATCAGTGACCCTGTCTGGGCTAACTCTTACTCTGGCCGTCTCACCTGGGATGTACTGGTTTGAGAACACCAGCCTGTCATGCACAATAGTGTGACTGGCACAAGTGTCTCTCAGGGCAGTGGCTGGGATCCCATTCACCAGTAGGTGGTGGAAGTGTCTACTTCCCTCTGGAATCTCCAACTCACCTGTTGGGCCCTTTTTCCAGTTGAAGGCTATGAAGACCTCCTCATCTGAGGAGTCATCCCCAATGGCTACACTGGTCACCCCTGGGATTTTGCTAGGGGGTTTGTTTTTGGGACAAGAAGTGTCCTTGGTGTGGTGCCCTGTCTGTCTACAGTTTTGGCACCATGCCTTAGTGGCATCCCAGTTCTTACCCTGGTACCCACCTTTGTTTTGGGTTGTGTCTCAGGGCCCACCCTCCTGGTCTGGTTTTTGGGGGCCTACAGAGGACTCTTTTTCTTTATTTCTAATGTCACCCACTTTCTCCTGGGGAGGCTTTGTAACCCCTTTCTTTTGGTCACCCCCAGTGGAAGGTTTGGTTACCCTAGTCTTGACCCAGTGGTCTGCCTTCTTTCCCAATTCTTGGGGAGAAATTGGACCTAGGTCTACCAGATACTGATGCAACTTTTCATTGAAGCAGTTACTTAAAATGTGTTCTTTCATAAACAAATTATAAAGCCCAACATAGTCATGCACTTCATTTCCATTTACCCAACCATCCAGTGTTTTCACTGAGTAGTCCACAAAATTAACCCAGGTCTGGCTCGAGGTTTTTTGAGCCTCCCTGAATCTAATTCTATACTCCTCAGTGGAGAATCCAAAGCCCTCAATCAGGGTTCCCTTCATGAGGTCACAAGATTCTGCATCTTTTCCTGAGAGTGTGAGGAGTCTATCCCTACACTTTCCAGTGAACATTTCCCAAAGGAGAGCACCCCAGTGAGATTTGCTTACTTTTCTGGTTACACAAGCCCTCTCAAAAGCTGTGAACCATTTGGTGATGTCATCACCATCTTCATATTTAGTCACAATCCCTTTAGGGATTTTCAACATGTCAGGAGAATCTCTGACCCTATTTATGTTGCTGCCACCATTGATGGGACCTAGGCCCATCTCTTGTCTTTCCCTTTCTATGGCTAGGATCTGTCTTTCCAAAGCCAATCTTTTGGCCATTCTGGCTAACTGGATGTCCTCTTCACTGAGGCTATCCTCAGTGATTTCAGAGGTGCTGGCCCCTCCTGTGAGGGAAGCAGCATCTCTGACTATCACAGTTGGAATCAGGGATTGAGGGTCCCTGGGTTCCCTAGTTAGGACAGGAAGGTGGGAATTCTCCTCCATGTCACCAACATCATCCTCTGGGTTGTCATCCTCAGAGGGGTTGTGTAAGGAAATGCCTCCTTGGCATGGTTGCCCCCTGACTTTTTGCCTTTGCTGATGCTATGTTTACAATTGAAAGTGTGCTGAGGCCTGCTAACCAGGCCCCAGCACCAGTGTTCTTTCCCTAACCTGTACTTTTGTATCCACAATTGGCAGACCCTGGCATCCAGATAAGTCCCTTGTAACTGGTACTTCTAGTACCAAGGGCCCTGATGCCAAGGAAGGTCTCTAAGGGCTGCAGCATGTCTTATGCCACCCTGGAGACCTCTCACTCAGCACAGACACACTGCTTGCCAGCTTGTGTGTGCTAGTGAGGACAAAACGAGTAAGTCGACATGGCACTCCCCTCAGGGTGCCATGCCAGCCTCTCACTGCCTATGCAGTATAGGTAAGACACCCCTCTAGCAGGCCTTACAGCCCTAAGGCAGGGTGCACTATACCATAGGTGAGGGTACCAGTGCATGAGCATGGTACCCCTACAGTGTCTAAACAAAACCTTAGACATTGTAAGTGCAGGGTAGCCATAAGAGTATATGGTCTGGGAGTCTGTCAAACACGAACTCCACAGCACCATAATGGCTACACTGAAAACTGGGAAATTTGGTATCAAACTTCTCAGCACAATAAATGCACACTGATGCCAGTGTACATTTTATTGTAAAATACACCACAGAGGGCACCTTAGAGGTGCCCCCTGAAACTTAACCGACTATCTGTGTAGGCTGACTAGTTGTAGCAGCCTGCCACAAACCGAGACATGTTGCTGGCCCCATGGGGAGAGTGCCTTTGTCACTCTGAGGCCAGTAACAAAGCCTGCACTGGGTGGAGATGCTAACACCTCTCCCAGGCAGGAATTGTCACACCTGGCGGTGAGCCTCAAAGGCTCACCTCCTTTGTGCCAACCCAGCAGGACACTCCAGCTAGTGGAGTTGCCCGCCCCCTCCGGCCAGGCCCCACTTTTGGCGGCAAGGCCGGAGAAAATAATGAGAATAACAAGGAGGAGTCACTGGCCAGTCAGGACAGCCCCTAAGGTGTCCTGAGCTGAGGTGACTCTAACTTTTAGAAATCCTCCATCTTGCAGATGGAGGATTCCCCCAATAGGGTTAGGATTGTGACCCCCTCCCCTTGGGAGGAGGCAGAAAGAGGGTGTACCCACCCTCAGGGCTAGTAGCCATTGGCTACTAACCCCCCAGACCTAAACACGCCCTTAAATTTAGTATTTAAGGGCTACCCTGAACCCTAGAAGATTAGATTCCTGCAACTACAAGAAGAAGGACTGCCTAGCTGAAAACCCCTGCAGAGGAAGACCAGAAGACGACAACTGCCTTGGCTCCAGAAACTCACCGGCCTGTCTCCTGCCTTCCAAAGATCCTGCTCCAGCGACGCCTTCCAAAGGGACCAGCGACCTCGACATCCTCTGAGGACTGCCCCTACTTCGAAAAGACAAGAAACTCCCGAGGACAGCGGACCTGCTCCAAGAAAAGCTGCAACTTTGTTTCCAGCAGCTTTAAAGAACCCTGCAAGCTCCCCGCAAGAAGCGTGAGACTTGCAACACTGCACCCGGCGACCCCGACTCGGCTGGTGGCGATCCAACACCTCAGGAGGGACCCCAGGACTACTCTAAGACTGTGAGTACAAAAACCTGTCCCCCCTGAGCCCCCACAGCGCCGCCTGCAGAGGGAATCCCGAGGCTTCCCCTGACCGCGACTCTTTGAATCCTAAGTCCCGACACCTGGGAGAGACCCTGCACCCGCAGCCCCCAGGACCTGAAGGACCGGACTTTCACTGGAGGAGTGACCCCCAGGAGTCCCTCTCCCTTGACCAAGTGGAGGTTTCCCCGAGGAACCCCCCCCTTGCCTGCCTGCAGCGCTGAAGGGATCCCTAGATCTCCCATTGACTTCCATTACGAACCCGACGCTTGTTTCTACACTGCACCCGGCCGCCCCCGCGCTGCTGAGGGTGAAATTTCTGTGTGGGCTTGTGTCCCCCCCGGTGCCCTACAAAACCCCCCTGGTCTGCCCTCCGAAGACGCGGGTACTTACCTGCAAGCAGACCGGAACCGGGGCACCCCCTTCTCTCCATTCTAGCCTATGTGTTTTGGGCACCACTTTGAACTCTGCACCTGACCGGCCCTGAGCTGCTGGTGTGGTGACTTTGGGGTTGCTCTGAACCCCCAACGGTGGGCTACCTTGGACCAAGAACTAAGCCCTGTAAGTGTCTTACTTACCTGGTTAACCTAACAAATACTTACCTCCCCTAGGAACTGTGAAAATTGCACTAAGTGTCCACTTTTAAAACAGCTATTTGTGAATAACTTGAAAAGTATACATGCAATTTTGATGATTTGAAGTTCCTAAAGTACTTACCTGCAATACCTTTCGAATGAGATATTACATGTAGAATTTGAACCTGTGGTTCTTAAAATAAACTAAGGAAAGATATTTTTCTATATAAAAACCTATTGGCTGGATTTGTCTCCGAGTGTGTGTACCTCATTTATTGTCTATGTGTATGTACAACAAATGCTTAACACTACTCCTTGGATAAGCCTACTGCTCGACCACACTACCACAAAATAGAGCATTAGTATTATCTATTTTTACCACTATTTTACCTCTAAGGGGAACCCTTGGACTCTGTGCATGCTATTCCTTACTTTGAAATAGCACATACAGAGCCAACTTCCTACATTGGTGGATCAGCGGTGGGGTACAAGACTTTGCATTTGCTGGACTACTCAGCCAATACCTGATCACACGACAAATTCCAAAATTGTCATTAGAAATTCATTTTTGCAATTTGAAAAGTTTTCTAAATTCTTAAAAGACCTGCTAGGGCCTTGTGTTAGATCCTGTTTAGCATTTCTTTTAGAGTTTAAAAGTTTGTTAAAAGTTTGAATTAGATTCTAGAATCAGTTTTAGTTTCTTAAAAAGTATTCCAACTTTTAGAAGCATAATGTCTAGCACAGATGTGAATGTGGTGGAACTCGACACCACACCTTACCTCCATCTACAGATGAGAGAGCTAAGGTCACTCTGTAAACTAAAGAAAATAACAATGGGCCCCAAACCTACCAAAATACAGCTCCAGGAGCTTTTGGCAGAGTTTGAAAAGGCCAACCCCTCTGAGGGTGGCAACTCAGAGGAAGAGGATAGTGACTTGGAGGACAATTCCCCCCTACCAGTCCTATCTAGGGAGAACAGGGTCCCTCAAACCCTGACTCCTAAAATAATAGTCAGAGATGCTGGTTCCCTCACAGGAGAGACCAACACCTCTGAAATCACTGAGGATAGCCCCAGTGAAGAGGACATCCAGTTAGCCAGGATGGCCAAAAGATTGGCTTTGGAAAGACAGATCCTAGCCATAGAAAGGGAAAGACAAGAGATGGGCCTAGGACCCATCAATGGTGGCAGCAACATAAATAGGGTCAGAGATTCTCCTGACATGTTGAAAATCCCCAAAGGGATTGTAACTAAATATGAAGATGGTGATGACATCACCAAATGGTTCACAGCTTTTGAGAGGGCTTGTGTAACCAGAAAAGTGAACAGATCTCACTGGGGTGCTCTCCTTTGGGAAATGTTCACAGGAAAGTGTAGGGATAGACTCCTCACACTCTCTGGACAAGATGCAGAATCTTATGACCTCATGAAGGGTACCCTGATTGAGGGCTTTGGATTCTCCACTGAGGAGTACAGGATTAGGTTCAGGGGGGCTCAAAAATCCTCGAGCCAGACCTGGGTTGACTTTGTTGACTACTCAGTGAAAACACTAGATGGTTGGATTCAAGGCAGTGGTGTAAGTAATTATGATGGGCTGTACAATTTATTTGTGAAAGAACACCTGTTAAGTAATTGTTTCAATGATAAACTGCATCAGCATCTGGTAGACCTAGGACCAATTTCTCCCCAAGAATTGGGAAAGAAGGCGGACCATTGGGTCAAGACAAGGGTGTCCAAGACTTCAACAGGGGGTGACCAAAAGAAAGGGGTCACAAAGACCCCCCAGCAGAAGGGTGATGAGACAACCAAAACTAAAAATAGTAAAGAGTCTTCTACAGGCCCCCAAAAACCTGCACAGGAGGGTGGGCCCAGAGCCTCTTCACAAAACAATGGGTACAAGGGTAAAAACTTTGATCCCAAAAAGGCCTGGTGTCATAGCTGTAAACAGCATGGACACCAAACTGGAGACAAGGCCTGTCCCAAGAAAGGTTCCACTCCAAACTCCCATCCAGGTAACACTGGTATGGCTAGTCTCCAAGTGGGATCAACAGTGTGCCCAGAGCAAATCAGGGTCCACACTGAAGCTACTCTAGTTTCTGAGGGTGGGGTGGATTTAGCCACACTAGCTGTCTGGCCGCCTAACATGCAAAAATACAGACAGCAACTCTTAATTAATGGGACTAGAATAGAGGGCCTGAGGGATACAGGTGCCAGTGTCACCATGGTGACAGAGAAACTGGTTTCCCCTGGCCAATACCTGACTGGAAAAACTTACACAGTCACCAACGCTGACAATCAGAGAAAAGTACATCCCATGGCAATGGTTACTTTAGAATGGGGAGGGGTCAATGGCCTGAAACAGGTGGTGGTCTCCTCAAATATCCCAGTGGACTGTCTGCTTGGAAATGACCTGGAGTCCTCAGCATGGGCTGAGGTAGAACTAAAAACCCATGCAGCAATGCTGGGTATCCCTGAACTGGTGTGTGTGAAAACAAGAGCACAATGCAAGGCACAGGGTGAAAAAGTAGAGCTGGAGTCTGGAAAAATGGCCCAGCCTACCAAGAGAACAGGAAAGTCAGTTGGGAAACCAACTGCAACACAGCAAAAGAAAGGGAACCTCTCTTCTCAGGAAGAAGTTCTGCCCTCTGAGGGAACTGAGCCTTTGGAGCTTGAACCTTACCAGGTTGAGCTCTTAGGCCCAGGGGGACCCTCCAGGGAGGAGCTGTGTAAGGGACAAGAAACCTGTCCCTCTCTTGAAGGCCTTAGGCAGCAAGCTGCTGAAGAGTCCAAAGGCAAGAAAAATGGAACGCATAGGGTCTATTGGGAAGATGGACTCCTGTACACTGAGGCCAGAGACCCCAAACCTGGTGCCACTAGGAGAGTGGTAGTGCCTCAGCTGTTCAGAGAGTTCATCCTAACATTGGCCCATGACATTCCCCTTGCTGGACATTTGGGACAAACCAAGACGTGGGAGAGGTTAGTCAACCACTTCTACTGGCCCAATATGTCCAACATGGTTAAGGAGTTTTGCCTCTCCTGCCCCACCTGTCAAGCCAGTGGTAAGACAGGTGGGCATTCAAAGGCCCCCCTCATTCCACTTCCAGTGGTGGGGGTTCCCTTTGAAAGAGTGGGTGTGGACATAGTTGGTCCACTGGAACCTCCCACAGCCTCAGGAAATATGTATATCCTGGTAGTAGTGGATCATGCTACCAGGTATCCTGAAGCTATTCCCCTTAGGTCGACTACTGCCCCTGCAGTAGCCAAGGCCCTCATTGGTATCTTTACCAGAGTGGGTTTCCCTAAGGAGGTGGTGTCTGACAGAGGTACCAACTTCATGTCAGCATACCTAAAGCACATGTGGAATGAGTGTGGAGTGACTTATAAATTCACTACACCATACCATCCACAAACTAATGGCTTGGTTGAGAGATTCAACAAGACATTAAAAGGCATGATCATGGGGCTCCCAGAAAAGCTCAAAAGGAGATGGGATGTCCTCTTGCCATGTCTGCTTTTCGCTTACAGAGAGGTGCCACAGAAGGGAGTAGGATTCTCACCCTTTGAACTTCTGTTTGGTCATCCTGTAAGGGGACCACTTGCCCTTGTTAAAGAAGGCTGGGAGAGACCTCTCCATGAGCCTAAACAAGACATAGTGGACTATGTACTTGGCCTTCGCTCTAGAATGGCAGAGTACATGGAAAAGGCAACCAAAAACCTTGAGGCCAGCCAACAGCTCCAGAAGTTTTGGTATGACCAAAAGGCTGCACTGGTTGAGTTCCAACCAGGGCAGAAAGTCTGGGTTCTGGAGCCTGTGGCTCCCAGGGCACTCCAGGACAAATGGAGTGGCCCTTACCCAGTACTAGAGAGGAAGAGTCAGGTCACCTACTTGGTGGACCTGGGCACAAGCAGGAGCCCCAAGAGGGTGATCCATCTAAACCGCCTTAAGCTCTTCCACGACAGGGCTGATGTCAATCTGTTGATGGTAACAGATGAGGATCAGGAGGCAGAGAGTGAACCTCTCCCTGATCTTCTGTCATCAGACCCAAAAGATGGTACAGTAGATGGAGTGATCTACTCAGACACCCTCTCTGGCCAACAGCAAGCTGATTGTAGGAGAGTCCTACAACAGTTTCCTGAACTCTTCTCCTTAACCCCTGGTCAGACACACCTGTGTACCCATGATGTGGACACAGGAGACAGCATGCCTGTCAAGAACAAAATCTTTAGACAGTCTGACCATGTTAAGGAAAGCATCAAGGTGGAAGTCCACAAGATGCTGGAATTGGGAGTAATTGAGCGCTCTGACAGCCCCTGGGCTAGCCCAGTGGTCTTAGTCCCCAAACCTCACACCAAAGATGGAAAGAAAGAGATGAGGTTTTGTGTGGACTACAGAGGGCTCAATTCTGTCACCAAGACAGATGCCCATCCAATTCCAAGAGCTGATGAGCTCATTGATAAATTAGGTGCTGCCAAATTTCTAAGTACCTTTGACTTGACAGCAGGGTACTGGCAAATAAAAATGGCACCTGGAGCAAAAGAAAAGACAGCATTCTCCACACCTGATGGGCATTATCAGTTTACTGTTATGCCCTTTGGTTTAAAGAATGCCCCTGCCACCTTCCAAAGGTTGGTGAATCAAGTCCTTGCTGGCTTGGAGTCCTTTAGCACAGCTTATCTTGATGATATTGCTGTCTTTAGCTCCACCTGGCAGGATCACCTGGTCCACCTGAGGAAGGTTTTGAAGGCTCTGCAATCTGCAGGCCTCTCTATCAAGGCATCCAAATGCCAGATAGGGCAGGGAACTGTGGTTTACTTGGGCCACCTTGTAGGTGGAGGCCAAGTTCAGCCACTCCAACCCAAGATCCAGACTATTCTGGACTGGGTAGCTCCAAAAACCCAGACTCAAGTCAGGGCATTCCTTGGCTTGACTGGGTATTACAGGAGGTTTGTGAAGGGATATGGATCCATTGTGACAGCCCTCACTGAACTCACCTCCAAGAAAATGCCCAAGAAAGTAAACTGGACTGTGGAATGCCAACAGGCCTTTGACACCCTGAAACAGGCAATGTGCTCAGCACCAGTTCTCAAAGCTCCAGATTATTCTAAGCAGTTCATTGTGCAGACTGATGCCTCTGAACATGGGATAGGGGCAGTTTTGTCCCAAACAAATGATGATGGCCTTGACCAGCCTGTTGCTTTCATTAGCAGGAGGTTACTCCCCAGGGAGCAGCGTTGGAGTGCCATTGAGAGGGAGGCCTTTGCTGTGGTTTGGTCCCTGAAGAAGCTGAGACCATACCTCTTTGGGACTCACTTCCTAGTTCAAACTGACCACAGACCTCTCAAATGGCTGATGCAAATGAAAGGTGAAAATCCTAAACTGTTGAGGTGGTCCATCTCCCTACAGGGAATGGACTTTATAGTGGAACACAGACCTGGGACTGCCCATGCCAATGCAGATGGCCTTTCCAGGTTCTTCCACTTAGAAAATGAAGACTCTCTTGGGAAAGGTTAGTCTCATCCTCTTTCGTTTGGGGGGGGGTTGCATACAGAGCCAACTTCCTACAGGTTGGCTTTTTCAAACTCTGCCAAAAGCTCCTGGAGCTGTTGTTTGGAGGGTCTTAAGCCAATTGTGATTTTCTTTATTTTGCAGAGTGACCTTAGCTCCTTCATCTTAAGATGGAGGTAAGGTGTGAGGTCGAGTTCCTCCACATTCACATCTGCACCAGGCATTATGTTTCTAAAAGTTGGAATACTTTTTAAGAATCTAAGACTAGTTCTAGAATCTAATTCAAACTTTCACAAAACTTTTAAACTCTAAAAGAAATGCTAACAGGAACTAACACAAGGCCCTAGCAGGACTTTTAAGAATTTAGAAAAATAGTTCAAATTGCAAAAATCAATTTCTAATGACAATTTTTGGAATTTGTCGTGTGATCAGGTATTGGCTGAGTAGTCCAGCAAATGCAAAGTCTTGTACCCCACCGCTGAACCACCAATGTAGGAAGTTGGCTCTGTATGCACTATTTCAAAGTAAGGAATAGTATGCACAGAGTCCAAGGGTTCCCCTTAGAGGTAAGATAGTGGCAAAAAGAGATAATACTAATGCTCTATTTTGTGTAGTGTGGTCGAGCAGTAGGCTTATCAAAGGAGTAGTGTTAAGCATTTGTTGTACACACACAAGCAATAAATGAGGAACACGCACTCAGAGACCATTCTAGGCCAATAGGTTTTTGTATAGAAAAATATATTTTCTTAGTTTATTTTAAGAACCACAGGTTCAAATTTTACATGTAATACTTCAAATGAAAGGTATTGCAGGTAGGTACTTTAGGAACTTTGAATAATCAAAATAGCATATATACTTTTCAAATAAATCACATATAGCTATTTTAAAACTAGACACTTAGTGCAATTTTCACAGTTCCTAGGGGGAGTAAGAGTTTGTTCGTTCTTTGCAGGTAAGTAAACCACCTACGGGGTTCAAGTTTGGGTCCAAGGTAGCCCACCGTTGGGGGTTCAGAGCAACCCCAAAGTTACCACACCAGCAGCTCAGGGCCGGTCAGGTGCAGAGGTCAAAGTGGTGCCCAAAACACATAGGCTTCAATGGAGAAGGGGGTGCCCCGGTTCAAGTCTGCCAGCAGGTAAGTACCCGTGTCTTCGGAGGGCAGACCAGGGGGGTTTTGTCAGGCACCGGGGGGGACACAAGTTAGCACAGAAAGTACACCCTCAGCAGCACGGGGCGGCCGGGTGCAGTGTACAAACACACGTTGGGTTTCCAATGGAAATCAGTGGGAGACCAAGGGATCTCTTCAGCGATGCAGGCAAGGGGGGGGGGGCTCCTCAGGGTAGCCACCACCTGGGCAAGGGAGAGGGCCTCCTGGGGGTCACTCCTGCACTGGAGTTCCGATCTTTCAGGTCCTGGGGGCTGCGGGTGCAGAGTCTTTACCAGGCGTCGAGATCTGGGAAGCAGGCAGTCGCGGTCAGGGGGAGCCTTGGGATTCCCTCTGCAGGTGTCGCTGTGGGGGCTCAGGGGGGGGGGGGGCAACTCTGGTTACTCACAGTCTCGTAGTCGCCGGGGAGTCCTCCCTGAAGTGTTGTTTCTCCACAAGTCGAGCCGGGGGTGTCGGGTGCAGAGTAGCAAGTCTCACTCTTCCGGCGGGAAACGCAGTTGTCTTGAAGTTGCTCCTTTGAAACAAAGTTGCAGTCTTGGGTAAACGGAGCCGCTGTCCTCTGGAGTTTCTTGGTCCTTCTAGAGCAGGGCAGTCCTCTGAGGATTCAGAGGTCGCTGGTCCCTGGGGAAAGCGTTGCTGGAGCAGTGTCTTTAGAAGTGGGGAGACAGGCCGGTAGAGCTGGGGCCAAAGCAGTTGGTGTCTCCGTATTCTCTGCAGGGTTTTTCCGCTTAGCAGTCCTCTTCTTCTTAGGTTGCAGGAATCTGAGTTCCTAGGTTCAGGGGAGCCCTTAAATACAAAATTTAAGGGCTTGTTTAGGTCTTGGGGGTTAGTAGCCAATGGCTACTATCCTTGATGGTGGGTATACCCTCTTTGTGCCTCCTCCCTGAGGGGAGGGGGGCACATGCCTATTCCTATTGGGGGAATCCTCCTTCTACAAGATGGAGGATTTCTAAAAGTCAGAGTCACCTCAGCTCAGGACACCTTAGGGGCTGTCCTGACTGGCCAGTGACTCCTCCTTGTTTTTCTCATTATCTCTCCTGGACTTGCCGCCAAAAGTGGGGGCTGGGTCCAGGGGGCGGGCATCTCCACTAGTTGGAGTGCCCTGGGGCATGGTAACACGAAGCTTGAGCCTTTGAAGCTCACTGCTAGGTGTTACAGTTCCTGCAGGGGGGGGGGTGTGAAGCCCCTCCACCCAGAGCAGGCTTTGTTTCTGTCCTCAGAGAGCACAAGGCTTTCACCGCATGGGGTCAGAAACTCATCTCTCAGCAGCAGGCTGGCACAGACCAGTCAGTCCTGCACTGAACAATTGGGTAAAATACAGGGGGCATCTCTATGATGCCCTCTGTGTGCATTGTTTTAATAAATCCAACAGTGGCATCAGTGTGGGTTTATTATTCTGAGAAGTTTGGTACCAAACTTCCCAGTATTCAGTGTAGCCATTATGGAGCTGTGGAGTTCGTTTTTTACAGACTCCCAGACCATATACTCTTATGGCTACCCTGCACTTACAATGTCTAAGGTTTTGCTTAGACACTGTAGGGGCATAGTGCTCATGCACATATGCCCTCACCTGTGGTATAGTGCACCCTGCCTTAGGGCTGTAAGGCCTGCTAGAGGGGTGACTTACCTATGCCACAAGCAGTGTGAGGTTGGCATGGCACCCTGAGGGGAGTGCCATGTCGACTTAGTCATTTTCTCCCCACCAGCACACACAAGCTGGCAAGCAGTGTGTCTGTGCTGAGTGAGGGGTCCCTAGGGTGGCATAAGACATGCAGCCCTTACAGACCTTCCCTGGCATCAGGGCCCTTGGTACCAGGGGTACCAGTTACAAGGGACTTACCTAGGTGCCAGGGTTGTGCCAATCGTGGAAACAATGGTACATTTTAGGTGAAAGAACACTGGTGCTGGGGCCTGGTTAGCAGGGTCCCAGCACACTTCTCAGTCAAGTCAGCATCAGTATCAGGCAAAAAGTGGGGAGTAACTGCAACAGGGAGCCATTTCTTTACATAGACCAATTCCAGATTGTATTTAATTCTGTTGATTGGGCCAAGGTTTATGGTAGTAGTCCATCTGCCTTTCTGTATTCTAACTATCCTCATGTGGAGCAGAAGCATTTTTAATAAACACATACTGTAATTTACCCCAGTAGCATTTCACAAATGATAGTATATTTTTTTTAGAGTCAATGACCTTGTACAACTCTTTAATTTACACACTTCCCAAATCACCTGCTTTCAACAGTACTTAGTTACATTCCAACACTTGACCTCTTATTTTAGTTTTGGGGGCATTCAGATTGTAGCTCATAAGCCCTCATGAAATTGTTTAGTAAGAAATTTCTGAATCATTCTGAAATGTGCAAATATTATTTGGAAGCACATAGTGTTGTCTGGTCATTTTAAGTTTTTAAGGCCCCTGGGATATCAGAATAACAGGGGATATCGCTATGTCATGAGGACAGTGGCATGATCTGAGCTAAGGTTATCAACGACAGCAGCTGGTCAAATTCTACTTTTTAAGTCATTGCTAGTAAGGAAGTAGTCTAGTGCTCTCTATAATTATTGAAGTAAAACATAAGTATTCTTTCTAGTATTGGTGCAGTGTCTCCACACTTCAGCTTGCGCTAAACCAGTCATAAACCTAATCCAGGTAGTGGCAGCAGAGCATGATAAATAAACAGTTTGAATAGATCTTTCTCTAATTGGGCTTAAAGTAAAATTTAGATTCCCACCTCATCATTAATCCCTTTCTAGGAGAAGCCTGCTTATGCCAAATCCAGCTGCAGAATAATCTCTGTAAAATCTTCCTGCTCTTTCTTGTGAGGCTACAGAGAGATGAGATTGCCTCTTAAATCGATTATTTATCCCTGTTCATCTCTTGTATTTTTTCCCAAATGAAAGCACATTTTAAAATTGTAAGAAATGATGCCCCCTTGATTTGGAGGTGAACACGGAGAGCAATTGTATTAGGAACACCCTAGATCTCAATTTATTATTACCCTTTCACATGCATGTTCCTGGTGTAAACTAGTATCTACATCCAGAGCATTTAATCTTTCTGCATTGCTCAGGGCTTTATTTGAGAGGTTAATCCCTGAAATTCAGGGTGAAAATATTCTAAAGAGTCTCCTAACCCCTAGAAGTGTGCACATCCAAGTAATGTTTCTTTCAGTACAATAAACTCTATATCTCTTTTAAACAGCCACCATATGAGGAGTTGAATCAGTTTGGTCTTCTCTGCTCCACTCTTCTTTGTCATAAGGAACAGGCAGTGTTATAAACTGAAGGACCATTCAAATATCTGCTGCTACTTGAACTGGCCCTATAGTATTACTCTAAAAGTAGTAAGCCTGCATGTTTTTGTCCTCTGATAAGTTGTCTCCATTCCACACATGCCCCCACCATTCTCTTAAAGTACAATTTCAAGTGAACTATCCATGTGACGCACAAAACCTGGCCCTTGGCCCTTCCAAATAGGAAAACATGTTACTGCACCCTGGAGAAGAGGGCATGTTTCCCTCGCACCGCCTCAAAACTGTGCTGAAATGAGACCCCCCCTAACTGGAATAAATTAAAACCAGTACATTATTAATCAAACGTAATTAAGAACATTTCAATTTTCAATTGAGAATATGTTGCTCAAAGCAGTACTTAACCAGTTCTGTGCCGCGGACGTAATGGTTACGTCCTGCGGCACAGTGCTGCTGTGCCAAGGGCGTAACCATTACGTCCTGGGCACCCAGCCCAGAGGGAGCGCTAGCGCTCCCTCTGTGGGGTTCCCCCCCACCCCCCCAAGTCAGGGATGAAAGGGAAAGCGCTTCCCCTTCCACCCCCGACCCCCCAACCCCACCCCCTGTGACGTCAGCGCGCACACGCGCGCTGCCAATCACAGAGCCTCCCCCATCGATCGGAAGAGAAATGCTTTGCATTTCTCTTCCGATCACATGGGGGAGGCCGAGAGAGGCTTCAAAGGGAAGGAAATGTATTTCCTTCCCTTTTGAAGTCTCTCTCTGCGTTTTGGCAGCCAGATTGAAAGCAATCCGGCTGTCCAAACACCCACTAGATACCAGGGATGTCTTTTTTTTATTTTTGTAAATGAAATAAGGGAGCGACACCTCGGGCAAGGGTTGCTCCCATAGGGGGCAAATTATATTTAGGCCATTTCTGCCCCCTTTGGGGGCAGATTGGCCTATTTTTATGAGGCCAATCTGCCCCCAAGGGGGGCAGAAACCACTAGACACCAGGGAGTTTTTTTTTGTTCGTGAATTTCACGTAAGGGGAGTGACCCCTTAGGCAAGGGTCGTTCCCCTGGGGGGCAAATTTATTTTAGGCCATTTCTGCCCCCCAGGGGGGCAGATCAGCCTATTTTAATTAGGCCGATCTGCCCCCAAGGGGGGCAGAAACCACTAGGCACCGGGGATTTTTGTTGTTGTTGTTTTTATACAGATGGGGAGCGACCTCTTAGGCAAGGGTCTCTCCCCTGGAGGGGCAAATTGTATTTAGGCCGTTTCTGCCTGCTCTGGGGGGCAGAAACCATTAGGCACCAGGGATCTTTTTTTTTGCGCCGTCAGGCAAGGGGAGCGACCCCGTAGGCAAGGGTCGCTCCCTGGTGGGGGTCGGGGGCACATCTATTTTAGGCCATTTCTGCCCCCGGGGGGGCAGAACCTCTAGGCACCAGGGTTAATTTTTTTTTTGTTGTTGTTTTTTTTAGAGATGGGGAGCGACCCCTTAGGCAGGGGTCGCTCCCCTGGAGGGGCAAATTGTATTTAGGCCATTTCTGCCCGCTTTGGGGGCAGATCGGCCAATTATAGGTCAATCTGCTCCCAAGGGGGCGCAGGAAACGCTAGGCACCAGGGATCATTTTTTTTGCGCTGTCACGCAAGGGGAGCGACCTTGTAGGCAAGGGTCGCTCCATTTAGGGGGGATGGGGGTCACATTTATTTTAGGCCATTTCTGCCCCGCCAGGGGGCAGATCGGCCTATTGGTATTAGGCCGATCTGCCCCCAAGCGGGGCAGAAACCTCTAGGCGTCAGGGCTAATTGTTTTTTTTTTGTGTGGTGTTTTTTTTTTGTTTTTTTTAGAGATGGGGAGCGACCCCTTAGGCAAGGATCGCTCCCCTGGAGGGGCAAATTGTATTTAGACCATTTCTGCCCCCCTTGGGGGCAAATCGGCCGATTTTTAGGTGAACCTGCCCCCAAGGGGGGCAGAAACCACTAGGGATCTTTTTTTTTTTTTTGCGCCGTCACGCAAGGGGTGCGACCCCGTAGGCAAGGGTCGCTCCCCGTTGGGGGGGGGGGGGGAGGGCAAATTTATTTTAGGCCATTTCTGCCCCCCCTGGGGCCGGCTGAGCTAGGGGCCAAAATCCACAGGTAGACACTTTGCAAAAAAACACCTCTGTTTTCTGTGAAAAAATGTGATGTGTCCATGTTGTGTTTTGGGCCATTTCCTTTTGTGGGCGCTAGGCCCACCCACACAAGTGAGGTATCATTTTTATCGGGAGACATGGGGGAACGCTGGGTGGAAGGACATTTGTGGCTCCTCTCAGATTCCAGAACTTTCTGTCACCGAAATGTGAGGAAAAAGTGTTTTTTTTTGGCCAAATTTTGAGGTTTGCAAAGGATTCTGGGTAACAGAACCTGGTCAGAGCCCCCACAAGTCACCCCATCTTGGATTCCCCTAGGTCTCTAGTTTTCAAAAATGCACAGGTTTGGTAGGTTTCCCTAGGTGCCGGCTGAGCTAAAGGCCAAAATCTACAGGTAGGCACTTTGCAAAAAACACCTCTGTTTTCTGTAAAAAAAAAATTGGGATGCGTCCACGTTGTGTTTTGGGCCATTTCCTTTCGTGGGCGCCAGGCCTACCCACACAAGTGAGGTACCATTTTTATCGGGAGACTTGGGGGAACGCTGGGTGAAAGGAAATTTGTGGCTCCTCTCAGATTCAAGAACTTTCTGCCACAGAAATGTGAGGAACATGTGTTTTTTTTTTAGCCAAATATTGAGGTTTGCAAAGGATTCTGGGTAACAGAACCTGGTCAGAGCCCCACAAGTCACCCCATATTGGATTCCCCTAGGTCTCTAGTTTTAAAAGATGCACAGGTTTGGTAGGTTTCCCTAGGTGCCGGCTGAGCTAGGGACCAAAATCTACAGGTAGGCACTTTGCAAAAAACGCCTCTGTTTTCTGTCAAAAAATGGGATGTGTCCACGTTGTGTTTTGGGGCATTTCCTGTCGCGGGCGCTAGGCCTACCCACACAAGTGAGGTATCATTTTTATCGGGAGACTTGGGGGAACTTAGAATAGCAAAACAAGTGTTATTGCCCCTTGTCTTTCTCTACATTTTTTCCTTCCAAATATAAGAGAGTGTGTAAAAAAGACGTCTATTTAAGAAATGCCCTGTAATTCACATGCTAGTATGGGCACCCCGGAATTCAGAGATGTGCAAATAACCACTGCTCCTCAACACCTTATCTTGTGCCCATTTTGGAAATACAAAGGTTTTCTTGATAGCTATTTTTTACTCTTTATATTTCAGCAAATGAATTGCTGTATACCCGGTATAGAATAAAAACCCATTGCAAGGTGCAGCTCATTTATTGGCTCTGGGTACCTAGAGTTCTTGATGAACCTACAAGCCCTATATATCCCCGCAACCAGAAGAGTCCAGCAGACGTAACGGTATATGGCTTTAAAAAATCTGACATTGCAGGAAAAAGCTACAGAGTAAAACGTAGAGAAAAATTGCAGATTTTTTCACCTCAATTTCAATAATTTATTTTTTCCAGTTATTTTCTGTCGGAAACCCTTGTAGGATCTACACAAATTACCCCTTGCTGAATTCAGAATTTTGTCCGCTTTTCAGAACTGTTTCGGTTTCTGGGATCCAGCATTGGTTTCATGCCCATTTCTGTCACTGACTGGAAGGAGGCTGAAAGCACAAAAAATCGTAAAAATGGGGTATGTCCCAGTAAAATGGCAAAATTGTGTTGAAAAATTGGGTTTTCTGATTCAAGTCTGCCTGTTCCTGAAAGCTGGGAAGCTGGTGATTTTAGCACCGCAAACCCTTTGTGGATGCCATTTTAAGGGAAAAACCACAAGCCTTCTTCTGCAGCCTCTTCTTCCCATTTTTTTTTTAAAAAAAAGAAATTTTCACTGTATTTTGGCTAATTTCTTGACCTCCTTCTGGGGAACCCACAAAGTCTGAGTACCTCTAGAATCCCTAGGATGTTGGAAAAAAAGGACGCAAATTTGGCGTGGGTAGCTTATGTGAACAAAAAGTTATGAGGGCCTAAGCGCGAACTGCCCCAAATAGCCCAAAAAGGCACGGCACAGATGGGGAAAAGGCCTGGCAGCGAAGGGGTTAAAAATACATCCACAGAATCTATTAAAACAAAAACGAATTCACTCTGGGGAGCTCAATGACCTACAGAGCACCCCGGTTTGAGAGATGCCATCATGTTTAGGTAATGTAAATTTGTTATCTTCAAATGTCCCTTTCTTTGTTCTATATTTTCTTTGGGCTCCTTGCTTTACCACATCCTCTGTGTACCCCCAATATTTCTGCATTTCTAGCAGCCTTCTGACTTTACCTAGGGCCAGGGACAATATGCTCCAGAGATTGTGATGCAGGAGCATCTCAGCCAAATAGTTTGCTTGTTGGTTGTCTTTGTAGTACTGGGTGAAACTGGCATTTCTATGTACAAAGAATGGGCAAAAAACATTGATCTTTAGGGACCTTTTTCTTTTATCAGCTGGACTGTACTATTTTTTCAACATACCTCTTCTTGCCAGAGTAGCTTGTGATATATCATGGAATATAATTATTGTCACCACGATTGGTGATGACAGATCTTTTCCTTCCTATCTCCTGAATCTCCTCTTTGATCTGAAAGGAATGCAAACTAGGTAGTGTCTAGTAGACTTATTTTTTTGTTTTGCTAGGCTGAGAATAAACAATTAGTATTGTTTCAAGGTTCAGCTTTGAATCGTCTGCTACGTATAGGAGTCCTTTGAACACACCTTAAAAGCATTCCTCCAGGTCCTTTCTTGCAATTTCATAGCTGATTCCATGAATTGATTTTGCTTCAGGAGATTCCTCTATGCTACATGTCTACAAACCCTTTATTGGTGATTTCACTGCTAGGCCTTAATTATTGAGATCAGTCATCAGTTTGGTAAGCTCTTGCTTAAAAGACAATAGTTGCTTCATAAATTAGGAGGAACTGGACATTTTCTACATTGCTTTTTTATTTATGTGTGGCTTTTCATATACTGTTTGTTGCAAAAACATATTCAAAATGTATTTGGCACTCGTATCAGACATGTAGCTAATTTCAATGTGTGGTGAGTGAACAACTTTCTTACATGTCTGACCATCGTCTTTCACAAGTACTAAACCCACAACTTCAGTTCCCCTAAACACTTGGAGATGATCGTTTATGATGTGCGTTAGGAAAAAATACTGAACCTCAATACATAAATGATTAAGATGCTACATTTCAAGGTTGAAAAATATTTAGGCGGTCACTGTAGAAGGGTGTTAGAAAGCATTAAATATTAAGAAGGAATGCATTTGAAAGGTGTCTTAACATGAACAGTGCTTAATTTGCTGTATATTTGTTTTGAAACAAATCTTTCTCTGCATCACAAGGCTGAAGCCAAGAAGAGGCAAGAGGAGCAAAGGAAGTATGGTGTCTTCTTTGATGACGAGTATGATTACCTGCAGCATCTCAAGGAGGCTGGTCCCCTGGAATTGGTACCATCTGGCGAGCCTCGTCCCCAGAGTCGGATAATCTTGACTGAGAGCGGAGAGGTGGAAGAGGAGGTTGTTCAGATCCCGGTAGGCTTCTCTTATGTATTATTGAATATAAAATCTGTGTGGTCATGCTCTTCTGGGTGCACTATTGAGTCAAGTTATTTGCCTGGGTGGCATGGCACAGCTAGGATGCAAAGCACCTGTAATAGTCAAACCCCTTTTTGTTTTTCTTTTAGGTTTGCAAATGTATTTACCACGATGAAATACATGTAACAAACTTTGTACCATGTACATTGACCATTAATTACACATTCGAGCTTGACCAGTTGGGGATTTATAAAGGCTAAAACAATATTAAGGCAAAGAATGATACAACAGTAAGGCAGACAGGCTACAAAGTAGGCCGGCAGCCCCATCCTAAAGACCAAACTTGGAATATAATTATGGACAAAGGGAAATGGCTCCTTAGAGCAGAGTCCAGGACATAGGAGAGACATCTTCCTTTCCTCCCTCTGTCTTTGCAAGGGACACAGAGAAGCACTAGGGTAATTCAAGGGACACAGAGAAGAACTAGGGTAATGCTTACATTCACTGTAACAAAAGAAGGTCCCTTAGGATTACAGGAATGATTTTTTGTGCAGATGGCCCATTTCCTGTTATAGCCATTTACGTATCCACATTTGTGAGGATGCCTGATTCCAGGGTGCTCTCTTTCGCCCTTTATAAGTAACGCCAGGGACTTCTAAAGCTCTACTTACTGGCACTCAACTGCATCATTCTGCAAGTAACTAATTTCCCAGAGTTACTGCTGAAGCAAAGATTGTTTTAGTGGAAATTCGGTATAATGAATCCTCCACTATTTACTGTTGCTTATGACTTTTGTATTCTATTAAACCTTAGCTGGCAATTGGCAGATTTAAGAGGTCCTGACCAGTAACATATACATCATTAATGAAAAATCGGTTATAAGAAAAACAAAGATAGATAGATTTTGGTCGTGAGCCGGACTCTCTTTAGAAGACCAGCCATTAGAAGGTGTGGCTGAGTGTAACTGTTTAGGAATACTTTAACAGCAATGAGGGGCCTTCTGTGCTATATTTTGAAATATGGAAGTTGTAGTTTAGATCTTCTTCTTAACTTCTATAGGATGAAAATTATCCCAGATTGAATCTGTGTTGTAGGGGTTTGATTCTCATTAACTAGTATCTCCTTCAATAAAATCAATGATGTTTGTTGCCAAATCACATTGGGAGTGAAGCAGGCCGTTGCCGAGACTTTGAGCTATACCACACTTAGAGATGTTTGAGATGTCACTTTGAATAGATCAGTAATTAATGTAATGACTGTTTCCAGTTGAAATTTGTGTCTGAGAAATGTATCTTTTTCCAGGCTCCTTCAATTAATTTGCCTTCTTCAGTGTTTGCATCAGAGTTTGAGGAAAATGTGGGCTTGTTGAATAAAGCAGCTCCAATATCAGGTACTTATTTTCCTAATTGTAATAAAGTGTTCATTGTAAATGTTACACCATGTGTCGTTGAGTGCAAAGAGTAACTATAATAAAGTATATTTTATGTGTGTGCCAGGTTCAGCCTCAGTCACAGGTAAACATTGTTTAACATGACAACATTTATTGCTAGTGCCTTACAGCACCTCTTTCAAAAGCACGGGCAGTATATGACACAGTGCACTGTGAATTTGGAAAGTAAAGGCCTGTCCAAAGATAACACTTAAATTACTTCATTAAAGGCCGGGTAATTTGTATTCACGCGTGGGTAGATATGCCTCTTCTCTGCCAGGTTCAGATTGGCATTTGAGGAACACCCTCTCCCCTTCTTTTTCTGTGATCTGGTAATATTGCATAATTTTTGCAATAGAAAGACGGGTCCAAGGAGAGGGCATCCTAGCCCTGTGGAAATCTGGGACCATTTGGTGCTCTGGTATCCTGATAATTTATTGTGAAATGTGCCAGCCAGTCTTTGCCATAAATATAAAATACATAGGTACAGATCAATAAAATAACATTAACAATTAATGTTCATTAAATATAAACAGCAAACGTCCTAATCCACTTTATATTATGGACATGCAGGACTGCAGTTTTGCTGCCTTATTTAGTAAGATGTTTAAATTAGCATGGGTCCTACAGTAAACCAGTACAACTAAAGCCTTTAAGTTTATGGAGAACAAACTATTTATTCATATGCCAATACAAACTCATACCTTCAACCTTCTACACTGGGAACCCTTTGTAGCACTTACACTAGTATTAGAGTTAGCAGCTTGTCAACAATTATATTTGTTATGCAATTCTCTGCCTTCTCTGGTGCACATAGACACCCTTCCCTCTCTTGCAGGCTATATCCAGGAGTCCAGATCCCAGTCTCCACAACCCATTTAAACACAACCCCCCTCTAAGGCTCTGGTGCTGCCCTATTATGGCAGCATATCCTCATCCAGCAGATATCTTAAAAGCCACCCTGAAAGATCGAAAAAGTACTGCACTGACATATATGGAAACCACCTACAGCCAGGCATAACTAAACTGCCAAAATTCTTTTCAAATGCTGTCAAGAGGAACAGTGGCACACGGTTATGACAGACTTGTCACAACTGCTGATAACTTCTAAGGCTTACAGGGTAGACATCTATGTTGCAAGTGAAACACCAAGACTCTTTAAATTAGTTGCCAACATGAATTTGCGTATTTTGTGAATTCAGATAAATAGTTCAGCCTTTCTGTCACTTATCAGTTAAAAAGTGTTGTTTTTAATGACTAAATTAAATCTTTAATTGATAATTTATCCTCATTTCAAATTGTTTAAACATTTCACTATAACCAATCACTAGACCACCAAATGAGGCATTATACTTGACAGTCCATAAAATTGGTAGTAATAGTTCAAAAACGCACTTCCCACAAGTATCTGAATATTGAGATAGGGGAGTATATGGTGGTGCTATGTGGCCCAATTGCCTTACTCTACCTCAAGACAAAGAATGTCCGTATCACAAGAATACACAACATACAAGTATTTAGTAAATACTACAGCACTCAAGCACAAGTATATAAAGCAACTTAGGTAATTCACTGAATATATGGTAATATAAGAACAGTCTTTGAGGCAAATAAGATTGAAGCGAAATCTTTTTTCCCTATCCTTGTAACCTCATAGGTTTATTTGTGTCAATGGAAGTTCTTTACAACTTACTTCATTCTTATAGAACTATTGTAACCACATTCCTTTTTCCATGGTTCCATCCATGTACTCCATGTACTAGCAGTACATACAGTAACAGCCCATAGTCAGTCAAATACAATAACAGCCAACACGTACTTCATCACAAAGTGACTTTTTCAAGGCTACGAAAAGATGGATACAGTTGAAATGTAAGGACATGACAAAGTACCATGCAAAGCAAAAGAAAATAATACGAAGTGATGTTTTGCACCATGCATATGTTTAAAAAGTGCCAATTGTTCCTTATTTGCAAGGAAGATAATAATAGTATTAAAGTAAATTCTCATAAGAGACATGCCATGGGTGTGTATAGATACAAGAAACCATAACCCAAGTAAGAGAAAACAATCTTACACCCGGAGTGAGAACGTAGTAGAGTAAAATAGGGCTCAGTATTCCTTAACGTCAACCTACCTGAAACTTTGGAGCAATAAATCCCTATGAACTAGGATCAGTCATGTATGAATATGCTGGAATTAACAATGTGACAGTGGGTTAATATCCTCACATTAGGTAAATGTAAAGTAAGTGTTCTATGATCATGTGATCCATGTTGAGCCAAAGGAATAAAATAATATCTGCAAAAATAAGAAATGAAGTTCTTGTGTAAGTACCTGTGTTACAGATGTATGTTTGGGCAACAGTCATAAAATGTGGTCATTTTGTTTGGTACAAAAATGGCAGACAAAATGAAACCTTAAACCAACAATACCCTATGTGCAGAACAGCCGCCCTCTTCAATATTCATTTTATTGTATCTGTGCACCAACTATAAGCAGTGGCATTTGTTTTCTTTTTTCTACTAGCGTACTTTTAAATCACTTTGCATGCGCTTGTTGAGTTTGTGTGTGTGTGTGTGTGTGTGTGTTCTTTTTTTTTTTTTTGTGTGAATGGGTAAGTATGTGAATTCAAGAATAAGTGAGAAGGTGGATGGATGTACAAGTGCAAAGATGAATGGCTGAGTACGTATGAGGTCTTTTTGAGTGCCTGATCTTCCCGACTGAAGAGACCCATTCAAATATAAGCTTGACCTGCTGGCATTGCCAATGCTTGCTTAATTTATTTATATCTCTTGCGAAATTGCATCTTTTTGACATTACTTGACCTTGGAACTTGTAATTCATTGGTTAACTTACATGCTTCTGCACAAGGTGTTGATACTCTTTTGTGCGATTTGCCATTTTCTGTCATTTAGGTCCCCGGCTCGACATGGACCCAGACATTGTTGCAGCACTCGATGACGACTTTGACTTTGATGATCCAGAAAATGAACTTGAGGATGACTTTGTTATCAAGGCGAATGACCTTGTAGAAGGAGAGCAGGGTGAAGGTGGTGGCAGGTGTGTCATACTTCCAGTATTAAAAACGTTTAGGCCTGAGTAGTCTGTTTAGCCTTTAGGATTTACCTCTTGATTTTTCAGGTCATTTATCTTAGGCCTCTCCAGTTCTCTGCTTTTCAGTTTGAAGTATGACCACACTGGATTTTGTTTAATGTAGCTGGTCAGGTGAACCTTGAGAGCATGAAGAAATTTACCCATCCTTATTGTTTGTATGACAATTGAGCCATGGAGTGACATAATCTTCAAATAACTGGTTTATATTTATTGGCAGGGCTTGTTTTGGGGATGATGAGGATGGATGGGAGGACATGGAAGATGATGAGGAGGGCAGCACTAGCGAAGAAGATTTTGACTCTGATGGCTCTTTGTCAGAAGAAGGGGACCCTGCCAATGGCCCACCAAAGGAGTTTCTGTTTTTACAAGAGGAAACCAGGAGCCGCTTTACAGAGTACTCTATTACCTCATCTGTCATGAAAAGGAATGAGCAGCTGACCCTACTAGATGAGAGATTTGAGAAGGTGAGAGCTGTTTTTTTTGCACATTCTTGAGTATGGTAAGTCCCTTAAAAAAGAATGTACAACATCTGTCTCTGAATGCCGGATAGAGTTAATAAATGTGATCTTTGGTCATCTATATTAGCTGATTGATCTACAGAGAATACAAAACTAATCCTTTTTTAAAAGGATGTAGTCATTTAGAATATCTTAGAGGATCCTGGTATGTATGTATGTAAAATAACCTTTCAGGACTTAACAGGCGGTGATCGATTAAAGGTGTCCTTTCACTTTATTAAGTCTTCAGAGTGAACACGATCTTGGTCATGAGCTTTTTCTTGTTTTTATACACATTTTGGTTTTCAGAGAATTTTATGGAAAGCATGTTAAAGTTAAGTTCACAACAATGTAATTCACCTACCACAACTCACACAAGTAGTCTTGATTCCAATTTCATTTCATCCTTTAGAGCCAAAGGGGAACCAAACCATATCTTAGACCTTCCAGAAAACGTTAGCACACAAAAGTGTGACCCTTGTTCTCCGTGCTCGATTTCTTATAATTTCTATTTAATATAGTACTTTAGGTAATCTTTGTTCAGTTCTAAGGCTGTTCTGAACTATACAGATTATGTGGCATACATTTATTGAAGTTTCATATATTTTCATACTCCTCCCATTAAGAGATTGAACACAGAGATGGGCCTTTTTATGGAGACTCTGTAATTAAACTCATTGCAGTGTTATCCAGAGCCACATCTAAAGCAACCCTCATTTTTAGATTTTTCTTTTGTTTATCGTTGCATTCAGGTGTGGAAATCAGCTGCCCATATTCTCCAGTTTCTGCAGACAGTTGTAGTATTCTTTTCGTCTAAAAGTTTCAGGGATGTGGTTGAAATAAAATGAATAATCTGGGGGTGCACATTGGTAGGCTGCTGGTTTAATTATGGTAAAGTATTTATTTTCCTGTCAGTATTTTCAAAGTTTGCACAGTGGAGCACATCATTTAAGGTTGCCATGTTTGCTGTCATAAGTATTCAAACAATGCCAATGGTGACTTATGCACAATTGCCTTTAGATCAGAATGAGCAATACACAATGTGCAGCAATTTAAAAAAACAACTCTAACTATATAAAAGAACAATTATGTTGACAAGAAATACAGTGTTTCCTTTAAAAGTGAAAATAACATCAGCTTCCTCTGGTAAGGAGAACACTGGGGCAAAAGGTTTAAAATAATTGCTTACATCCTGTCAGTGTGAGGTCTTATTGGCGATAACACTATGCTGCTGTACTTTTCCCCACCTGCATCATGCTTTGGTTTATCTGATACAGGCAGCAGTCGCTTGAAGAGAAACATAAAAGCACATCGCAGGGAAGAAATGCTGGAGTTCAAGGACGTGGGGCGCACTCCATAAGAATAACAAAATAAAAATCAGAGCTTCATGGAGACATCGCCACTCCTCGTGAAAGATGTAAAAAACATACAAGGCAGCAAAATGGAAGTGGTCTGCTGAACGTGATGGCAGCTTTTTTCCAGTTGATAACACACCCTCATTGAGCCCTTGCAAAAAGCCACATTTTTGTGGTCAAAGCAAAAAAAGGTCCTGGGAAGGGTGGCATACAAACCAAGGCTCACCCGGGTGAGGCAAGGACAATTTTGACTTTACAGTGAAAAGAGGTAAGTTTCATAGTGTTGAGATGAACAAGACAATCGCCCTAGCCCTTCTCCCTCGTCCGAGCGTGCCATCTGCCAAAGAGAAGAGCTTGGCTGGATTTCAACCCTACTTACTGTCCAAGGAGAATACCTCCGTGTCTATGCCATTTGCCTCTAAATCGACCTACCCATCACCCTCTGTGGCTTCGTCTTCAAAATTTGAGGGAAAATATGAACATCAAGAGGATTCAGAGTAATTTAAGGTCATTTGACTACAGTGACCACAAATTGAAGATGAGTTTGTTGCAGATATTATCTCTTTCTACTTCAAAATGGAGACGGCATTAAAATGGTGGTTAATTAGCTGACGGAGAGGAAAGGCGGACCCTGCTAGATCCAGGAGTGGTGCATAGTGAGAGCATGCAAGTTACAGGTGAGTAGTGGTTGGTAAAACTTCATAAGGTGACTGCTTTGAATTTTGTGAAACAAGTAATGCATGGGATGATAAAAAAATTGACCACTTTCTACTCCTCGCTGATGAAAGACCTTTTGAGTACAATACTAACACTTAATATGGGAGTTTAAATCAGCCTATCTTGAATCACTGGTTGGCTTCTTGTCCCTCTCATACGCTTGCTTCCTATTCACTGTACTTCCTTCCTTCCTCTTCTTTTGTTTGTTCCTTGTCTGCAGCTTAGCTGTTTTTTTTGTTGTTTTTTTTTACTATGCTTTGACTGGATGATTTGTATCCTTCCATTGCTTACATTCAGGGAATATTTTGCTGTTTGGAGTGCATGTGTTTTTTTTCTTCTCAGTATGTATGTATATATGTACGTGATATTTGTATAGAGCACACCTAACCAAAAGGCAGCAGAGCACTGTACAGGATCAAAGGCAATCATACAGTCTGTGAGTGATGGCACATGAGGATGGATTCTGGCTGCAGAGGTGTACTGTTACTGCACTGCAATGCAGTGTTTCTTTAAATTCATATGTCTTCAACTGTTTCCTAAGTTGGAGCAGCTTTGGGGAGGTCCTGATGGATACAGGGATGTTGTTTCAGATCCTGGGTTCTTAAATAGAAGAGGCTTGCTGCCTTGTGTTTTTCATTTGTGCAGTTATTATTTTCCAATCTGATGGTGCCCTGACTGTTGGTGTGCTGAGAGCTGTCAGAAATTGTGAGCTTGACTGCAGAGTTAGGTGGTCGCGATAATGATGCAACATGGTTTGAAATGAATTCAATCAAGAACTGGCTTTATATGATCATGTTTCTAAATGAGACCTCCTATGGAATGTGGGAGGCTTTTAAGGTGGAGGGGTTATGGGCTTTTGAAAAATCTGGGAGGCCATGGTGAAGGACGTTATCACCATTCAGATGCATGAGCACAGGGAGTTGAACAGCAGTTCTGACGCTTTCTGAAAGAAAGAGTTTCGCTTCATTTAGCTGGTACCAGGCAGTCTTTGTTTTTAGCAGTGTGTTCATTGTGGGTGAGGATAATATCCAGGGTGAATCCAAAGTGACTTGGCATTCGGTGAAAGTTGGGGTACGAGCCATCAGGGTTCATTATTTCCAGGCAGGTTTCTACTATTTCATGCTTGTTATTCTTGGCAAATAACAGGAATTCTGTCTTAGTCGGGTTAAGCTTCGGGTATGCACAGGGCGTCCCGGTCTCCATGAGGTGTAGGCAGTGTCTGAGGCATTAGATGTCTTGAGTAGAGGAGACTGTGAAGAAGAGTTGTGTTTTTTCCTTATTTCTGAATTGTGATGCTGCTATCTGTGAGTAGAGCTCTAACAAGCTCCAAGTAGCGGTTGAAAATTACAAGGGAGAGAATATGGAAGCCCGAGAGACTTTGCAGGTGATAGGGATCTTTTGGGACCTGTTGGTGCCCATGGTTATGAACTGGTTTCTATTGGAAAGCTAGGAGGCGAATTCGCGTAGGATATTGCAGGTGAATCTAGAATATGATTGAGGATGAAATGGTAAACTGTTTCAAAGGCAGCTGAGAGGTTAATATTAGGAGTCTGGGGTTACCTTCATTTGTGGTCACAGACCATTGTCTCCGATGTGTAAGGGTGCAGTCTCTATGCTGCAGTGCAATCTGAAGTCAGATTGTTAGTCATCCAAGGGATGTTAGCAAATTATGTGATCATGAAGTTGAGCATAGACTGCTTTTTTGATGATCTTGCCGATGAAGGCTACGTGAGTAAGTGGGAAGATCTGGTCTCAAGAGTTTCTGGGACGAAGCCTTGAGTGAGGGAGGCTTTTAGAATAGTGAGTAGGGGTGATAGAGCTTCCTGGGAGAGACCTTTGATGAAGTATGGGGGCAAGCAATCTCTACGGGAAGTTGGTTTCCAGATTGAGTAGATTGATGAGATATGTGGGAGATAGGACTTTGAAGCATGAGCACTCCAACATTCAACTTGCAGGAGCGTGTGTAAGAGGAGAAGCAGTCTTGGTGTTTTTGATGTGCTTTTTGGATATTCTGTGTTTGTTCACTGAAGAATAAGTTGATGGTGTCTCATTTGTCTGTGGAATGTGGGATAAGGAGGGCCAGGAAGGGTTGATGCAAGGCTCAGTTGTCTAGAAAAGTGTTCTGCTTTCTCTTGGTTTTGTAGTTTTCTTTGGCTGATATGAAGAGCTCTCTGCCTCTTGTGCAATGGGACTTAAGTGACTTATGATTATCATGAGGTCTGCTTTTTTCATCTTTCCTGTTTGCAAATTGAACTCTTACTGTCAGCAGGATCTTCAGAGTACGAGGATGTTGAAGGTTTTGGTTTGCACTTGCATGGTTTAGTTGGAGTGCAGATGTTTATATATATATATATATATATATATATATATATATATATATATATATATATATATATATATTCAGTGGCATGTGTAGCTGCAGATACACATGCTGTGCATAGTCCGCCGTCTGGTGTTGGGTCGGAGTGTTACAAGTTGTTTTTCTTCGAAGAAGTCTTTTCGAGTCACGAGACCGAGGGACTCCTCCTACTTTGGTTCCATTGCGCATGGGCGTCGACTCCATGTTAGATTGTTTTTTTTCCGCCATCGGGTTCGGACGTGTTCCTTTTCGCTCCGTGTTTCGGGTCGGAAAGTTAGTCAGAATCAACGGAAAATTCGTCGGTATTGTTTCGTTCGGTATCGGGTTAGATTAGAATCAACACCGAATCTTGAAGAGCTCCGGTAGCCCTTCGGGGTAATTTCGATCCCCCGTCGGGGCCTGGTCGGCCCGACCGCGTGCAACATCGAGACTGATGGAACGGACCCCGTTCCGATTCTGTCCTAAATGCCACAGTAAATATCCCTATACAGACCAACATTTGGTCTGTAACTTGTGCCTGTCACCCGAGCACAAAGAAGAAACGTGTGAGGCCTGTCGAGCGTTTCGGTCGAGAAAAACGCTCCGAGACCGAAGAGCCAGAAGGTTGCAGATGGCGCCCACGCCGACAGGACAACGGTTCGAGGAAGAGGGAGAAGAAGAAACATTCTCCATCCACGAATCGGATTCCGAAGAATTCGACGTCGAAGAAACCGTGAGTAAGACGTCGAAACAAGCATCACACAGAAAAACAGACAAAGCCCAGGGGACGCCACTGCCGACAGGCCATGGCTTAACCCATAAAGTAGGTGACCGTCCATCGGCACCGAAAAAGGGCGAGCTGGTGCCAAGTTCGTCCGACTCAGGTCGAGACACAGGCACGCAGCAATCTCGGGACCGAGAAACTGCCGCAGAAAAGGGTCGACACCGAGACAGCGGCACCGAAGCTGCTCGGCACAGAGATAGCGGCACCGAAGATGGTCGACGCCAAGAAGGTACGACACCGAAAAAGAGGAAAATCTCTTCGGAGCCGAAAACAACAAAAGACACGGTTTCGGTGCCAAAACGCCCAGCAACCGAACCGAAAGCCAGTTCCTACTCAGAGGAACAATCACTGTCCTCCCAACTTCAAAAACACAGATTTGAGGAGGAATTACATACAACAGCTGTAGATCACACGCAAAAGTGGATCTTTATACAAAGTGGTACAGGGAAAATCAGCACCCTTCCCCCAATCAGAAGAAAAAGGAAACTAGATTTCCAACAACAAGAAAAAACACCACAGGCAAAAGTGGTGAAGAAGGTAACTCCACCACCCTCTCCACCACCGGCAACTCATATATCACCGGCACAGACTCCGTCACAATCACGAGCTCATACCACCATGAGCCAAGATGACCAGGACGCATGGGATCTCTATGACGCCCCAGTATCGGACAATAGCCCTGAGTCGTACCCCACTAAGCCCTCACCACCTGAGGACAGTACAGTGTATGCTCAGGTGGTAGCTAGGGCAGCAGAGTTTCATAACGTATCGCTACATTCAGAGACTATCGAGGATGACTTCCTTTTTAACACCCTGTCCTCCACCCATAGCAATTATCAAAGCCTTCCCATGCTCCCGGGAATGCTAAGGCACGCTAAACAAATCTTTAAGGAGCCAGTTAAAAGCAGAGCAATAACCCCAAGGGTGGAGAAGAAATACAAGGCACCACCCACAGACCCTGCTTTTATTACATCACAACTGACACCAGATTCTGTTGTCGTAGGAGCAGCTCGTAAAAGAGCCAACTCGCACACATCAGGCGATGCACCACCTCCAGACAAGGAGAGCCGAAAGTTTGATGCAGCCGGGAAAAGGGTTGCAGTACAAGCTGCAAATCAGTGGCGCATCGCCAACTCGCAGGCACTCCTAGCGCGATATGACAGAGCCCATTGGGACGAGATGCAGCATCTCATCGAGCACCTCCCCAAAGAATTCCAAAAACGGGCAAAACAGGTGGTTGAAGAGGGACAAAACATATCCAACAACCAAATCCGTTCTTCTATGGATGCAGCAGATACAGCTGCAAGAACTATAAATACCTCTGTAACGATAAGGAGGCACGCATGGCTGCGCACATCCGGCTTCAAACCTGAGATACAACAGGCAGTGCTCAATATGCCGTTCAATGAACAACAATTGTTTGGACCAGAAGTGGACACTGCAATTGAAAAATTAAAGAAAGACACTGACACAGCTAAAGCCATTCCCCGCAGGGCAGAGGCACATTTGGCACATTGCAGCGACTAATGCCACGAACAGATGTACACTGGGTAAGTGACATTTTCTATATGTTCGATGGCATGTGTAGCTGCAGATACACATGCTGTGCATTATCCTGCCATCTAGTGTTGGGCTCGGAGTGTTAAAAGTTGTGTTTCTTCGTAGAAGTCTTTTCGAGTCTCGAGACCGAGGGACTCCTCCCTTTCGGCTCCATTGCGCATGGGCGTCGACTCCATCTTAGATTGTTTTCTTTCCGCCTTCGGGTTCGGACGTGTTCCTCTTCGCTCTGTATTTCGGTTCGGAAATGATAGTTATCCATCGGAAAATTTGACGGTATTGTTTGCGCTCGGTACCGGGTTAGTGCTAGCACATCGACACCGAAGAAAGAAGAGCTCTGGCAGCCCTTCGGGGCTTCCACTCCTCGGCGGGGCCTGGTCGGCCGACCGCATCCATCTTCAAACCTCATGGACCAGACCCCCTTCCGCTTCTGCCCCAACTGCCACGCAAAGTATCCTTATACAGACCAACACTTGGTCTGTAATCTGTGTTTGTCCCCCGAACACAAAGAAGATACTTGCGAGGCCTGTCGGGCATTTCGATCCAAGAAAACACTGCGGGATCGAAGAGCTCGAAGACTTCGGATGGCGACGACACCGGCCGGTCACACCGACGTCGAAGAAGAGGAGAGATTCTCTATTAGAGATTCGGACTCGGACGAGTCCGAGAGCGAGCAGCCGAAGACGCAGCAAACCGTGAGTAAACCAGCCCCGACAAAAACTCACTGCCATGGCTTAACCCGAAAACACGGTGACCAAACATCGGCACCGAAAAAGGCCTCCCTGCAGCCGAAGACATCCGACTCAGGTCGAGATACCGGCTCCGACCAGACTCGGCACCGAGAGTTCGGCACCCCGAAAGCCAAAAAGGTTTCCTCGGAGCCGAAAAAGACTGCCGAAAAGATTTAGGTGCAGAAACATGCAGCCTCGGAGCCGAAACACAGCTCCTATACTGACGAACAAGGCCTTTCCACACAATTACAAGGCCACAGATTTGAACTAGAACTGGGCATGGGAGAGCCAGACCATACCCAGAGGAGGCTCCATATACAAAAAAACACGGGGAAAATCAGAACTCTTCCTCCAATAAAGATGAAGCGGAAGCTCGCATTCCAAGAGGCGGAAATGCAGCCAAAAGCAAAAGTGGCTAAAGAAAAAACACCACCACAGTTTTCGCCACAGCAATCGCCAGCACACTCGCCACATCTGTACCCAGTAGCAACACCTCCAACGCACACGGGGATGAGCCAAGATGACCCGGATGCATGGAATTTGTATGATGCACCGGTCTCAGATAATAGTCCTGATTGCTTCCCGGCAAGGCCATCACCACCTGAGGACAGTACTACTTACATGCAGTTGGTTTCTGGGGCAGCTACTTTTCATAATGTAGCATTGCATGCAGAGCCCATAGAAGATGACTTCTTGTTCAACACCCTGACATCTACGTACAGCCAATACCAAAGTTTGCCAATGTTACCAGGCATGTTAAAACACGCCAAACAGGTGTTGCAGGACCCAGTCAAAAGCAGAGCCATCACACCTAGGGTGGAGAAGAAATATAAACCTCCCCCTACGGACCCTGTGTACATCACACAACAGTTAACTCCTGATTCAGTGGTAGTAGGAGCAGCCCGAAAAAGGGCAAACTCACAAACTTCTGGAGACGCACCACCGCCCGACAAAGAAAGTCGGAAATTCGATGCAAGAGGGTGGCCGCACAGGCAGCCAATCAATGGCGAATTGCCAATTCTCAAGCTCTACTGGCAAGATACGACAGGGCACATTGGAATGAAATGCAACTTCTCATTCAACACCTTCCCAAGGAGTTCCAGAAATGTGACCAACAGGTTGTCGAGAAGGGCCAAACTATCTCCAACAACCAAATAAGGTCGGCTACGGACTCAGCAGATACGGCGGCCAGGACAGTAAACACGGCGGTAACCATTCGAAGACACGCATGGCTACGGACCTCCTGATTTAAGCCAGAAATCTAGCAGGCTTTGCTGAATATGCCTTTTAACGAACAACAATTGTTTGGGCCGGAGGTGGATACAGCGATAGAAAAACTGAAGAAAGACACGGACACGGACACGGCCAAGGCCATGGGCGCGCTCTACTCCCCACAGAGCAGAGGCACTTTTAGGAAGCCACACTTTAGAGGGGGGTTTCGGGCCCAAACCACAGAGCCCTCCATCTCACAAGTCAGACCCACATATCCGGGCCAATATCAGAGAGGAGGTTTTCGAGGACAATATAAGGGTGGACAGTTCCCTAAAACAAGAGGGAAATTCCAGAGCCCAAAAACCCCACAAACCAAACAGTGACTTCAACGTCAAAAACCCCCACCACACAACACCAGTGGGGGGGAGACTCACACATTATTACCACAACTGTGAACACATAACTACGGACGCGTGGGTCCTAGCCATTATCCAACATGGCTATTGCATAGAATTCCTACATTTACCACCAGATGTGCCTCCAAGAGCACACAACATGTCCAAACAACACTTAGATCTGTTGCAACTAGAAGTCCAAGCATTGTTGCAAAACGAAGCAATAGAACTAGTACCCAACCATCAAAAAGGAACAGGTGTTTACTCCCTGTATTTCCTAATTCCAAAAAAGGACAAATACTGAGACCCGTATTAGACCTCAGAACACTAAATCTTTACATCAGATCAGATCACTTTCACATGGTGACCCTTGAAGACGTGATTCCCTTGCTCAAACAACAGGACTACATGTCAACATTAGATCTCAAAGATGCTTATTTCCACATACCCATACATCCTTCCCACAGGAAATACTTGAGGTTCGTAATCCAAGGCGTGCATTACCAATTCAAAGTGTTACTGTTCGGCATAACAACAGCCCCAAGGGTATTCACAAATGTCTTGCAGTAGTAGCTGCTCACATCAGGAGACAGCACGTGCACGTATTCCCTTACTTAGACGATTGGATAATAAAAACCAGCACTCAGCAATAGTGTCTTCTACACACAAACTACGTCATAGAAACCCTTCACAAACTAGGGTTCTCTATAAACTACCAACAATCACATCTACATCCGTGTCAAATACAACAATACTTAGGAGCAACAATCAACACAAAAAAAGGGATTGCCACTCAAAGTCCACAAAGGGTACAAGCCTTCCAAAATGTAATACTAAACATGCACCCAAACCAACACTATCAAGTGAGGTTTGTAATGAAACTCCTAGGTATGATGTCTTCATGCATAGCCATTGTCCCAAACGCAAGACTACAGATGTGTCCCTTACAACAATGCCTAGCAACACAATGGACACAAGCACAGGGTCAACTTCAAGATCTAGTGTTGGTAGACCGTCAAACACACTCCTCGCTTCAATGGTGGAATCCTATAAATTTAAACCAAGGGCGGCCATTCCAAGACCTAGTGCCTCAATACGTGATCACAACAGATGCTTCCATGACAGGGTGGGGAGCACACCTCAACCAGCACAGTATACAGGGACAATGGGACGTTCAACAAAGGCAACTGCATATAAATCATTTAGAGCTGTTAGCAGTGTTTCTAGCATTGAAAGCATTTCAACCGTTAATAGCCCACAAACACATTCTTGTCAAAACAGACAACATGACAACAATGCATTACCTAAACAAACAAGGAGGGACACACTCATCACAACTGTGTCTCTTAGCACAAAAGATTTGGCATTGGGCGATTCACAATCACATTTGCCTAATAGCTCAGTACATCCCAGGGATTCAAAACCAGTTAGCCGACAATCTCAGTCGAGATCACCAACAAACACACAAATGGGAAATTCATCCCCAGATACTACAAACTTACTTTCAAAGCTGGGGAACACCACCAATAGACCTATTTGCAACAAAAGAAAACGCAAAATGCCAAAACTTTGCGTCCAGGTATCCACACCCTCAGTCCAAGGGCAATGCGTTATGGATGACTTGGTCAGGGATATTTGCTTACGCTTTTCCCCCCTCTCCCACTCCTTCCTTATCTAATAAACAAATCGAGTCAAAACAAACTCAAACTAATATTAATAGCACCAACCTGGGCCCGTCAGCCATGGTATACAACACTACTGGACCTGTCGGTAGTACCTCATATCAAACTACCAAACAGACCAGATCTGTTAACTCAACACAAACAACAGATCAGACACCCGAATCCAGCATCGCTCAATCTAGCAATCTGGCTCCTGAAGTCTTAGAATTTGGACATTTTAGACCTTACACAAGAATGTATGGAGGTCATTAAACAAGCTAGAAAACCTACTACAAGACATTGTTACGCAAACAAATGGAAAATATTTGTTTATTACTGCCATAATAATCAAATTCAACCACTACATGCTTCTGCAAAAAATATTGTAGGCTATTTATTACACTTACAAAAATCAAAACTAGCATTTTCTTCTATCAAAATACATCTCACAGCAATATCTGCCTACCTGCAGATTACACATTCAACATCACTCTTTAGAATCCCAGTCATCAAAGCATTTATGGAGGGTTTAAAAAGAATCATACCCCCAAGAACACCACCAGTTCCCTCGTGGAACCTTAATATTGTATTAACACGACTCATGGGTCCACCATTTGAACCCATGCACTCTTGTGACATGCAATACTTAACCTGGAAAGTAGCCTTCCTAGTAGCCATCACATCTCTTAGAAGGGTAAGCGAAATACAAGCATTCACTATACAAGAACCCTTTATACAAATACATAAACATAAAGTGGTGCTCCGTACAAATCCAAAGTTCTTACCAAAAGTTAAATCACCGTTCCACCTAAACCAAAAAGTGGAACTCCCAGTCTTTTTTCCACAACCAGACTCAGTAGCCGAAAGAGCCTTACATACATTAGACATCAAAAGAGCACTAATGTATTACATTGATAGAACAAAACAATTTCGCAAGACAAAACAATTGTTTGTAGCCTTCCAAAAACCTCATGCAGGAAATCCAATATCCAAACAAGGCATTGCCAGATGGATAGTGAAATGTATTCAGACCTGCTATATTAAAGCAAAAAGAGATCTGCCTATTACGCAAAAGGCGCACTCCACTAGGAAGAAAGGCGCCACAATGGCCTTTCTAGGAAATATACCTATGACAGAAATCTCTAAGGCAGCCACATGGTCTACGCCTCATACGTTCACAAAACATTACTGTGTAGATGTGTTAACAACACAACAAGCCACAGTAGGACAGGCTGTATTACGAACATTATTTCAGACAACTTCAACTCCTACAGGCTAAGCCACCGCTTTTGGGGAGATAACTGCTTACTAGTCTATGCATAGCATGTGTATTTGCAGCTACACATGCCATCGAACGGAAAATGTCACTTACCCAGTGTACATCTGTTCGTGGCATGAGACGCTGCAGATTCACATGCGCCCTCCCGCCTCCCCGGCAGCCTGTAGCCGTTATAAGTTGATGAAACTTGTAAATTTGTAAATATATACTATTCTTTATACACATTATGTACATACATACTCACTCCATTGCATGGGCAATTTTACTATATACACAACTCCTACCTCACCCTCTGCGGGGAAAACAATCTAAGATGGAGTCGACGCCCATGCGCAATGGAGCTGAAAGGGATGAGTCCCTCGGTCTTGTGACTCGAAAAGACTTCTTTGAAGAAAAACAACTTGTAACACTCCGAGCCCAACACCAGATGGCAGGATAATGCACAGCATGTGAATCTGCAGCGTCTCATGCCACGAACAGATGTACACTGGGTAAGTGACATTTTCCATATATGTTTTTCTTTTAAGGATAGAAGTTTTTGAGAAAGGTGTTGGCGTCTGATGTGAAGTTGAGAGGAGAAGAGAGGAGTTATGGCATCAGGTTGTCGATGGAGAAGTCTTAGAAGGGTCTGAAGGTTTTGTCTTCTCTTTTAAGTTGACCTTGGTTTTTTGCAGGGAAATAGGGATAGCGTGGTGGTTGGTCCAGACTAGAGGTATACAGGATAGTATGGGCCTTTGGATGGAAAAGTGAAAACAAGATTTGAGAATTCATTAATGGACTCCTTGCTCTGCCTGGGAGGTCTGTAGATGGTATGTGTGTCTAGGATGTGTGAGGATGTGGAGTATGAAGATTGTTCCTGTGATGAAGTCATCATGCTTCTAGTAGATTATAAGGTTTGCTATGTCCAGTTTGTGGAGAACTGTAGAGGTAGTGTAAATGAGCATTAGTTGTCATTTGTGTTGTGTGGTGTGAGGGTGTGGTAGCAGGATGTGTATGAAGTTCAGTCTATGCATTGTCTGTTTGGTATCTTCTAGTTCTCTGTGTGATTGTGAGGATTGGCAGTATGGGCATTTGAAAGTTTCATTGGTGCTGGGGTCCTGGCCCAAGGCTCTTCCTGTCCTAAACAAGCAAAGCCTTTGCCTGTGTCTGCCCTTTGCTGTGGGCGTCCAGGCCGTAAAAGTGACCCTCTCTCTTTCTACCCCCTGTTTTCCCAGTGTGCTGCTTCTTTCACATCCCCACCTCTCCATGTTACTCCCTCGCTTGTCTGCAGCTTCCTATTTCTCTCTATGTCCGGCTTTACCTTTTTTGTATGTGCCCACCCACCTACCTCCTGGGTCCTCTGTTGTACCCCTACCTCCTCACCACCTCTTGTTAGTGGCATTGACTTGCTCCCCTCACCGCCCTGCTTCTCTGTTGCTCTTGTCCACCTCCCTGTTGAGTGTTTTTTTTCTTTTTTGTTACAATTTTATTTGTTTGTTCTTCTAATTTCACATTCATGTCCCCATTATTAAATTCTGTTTAAATTTTCCAGTTTAGGATGGTAATCTGCCATCTTTGAATGGTAATTAAAAAAAAAAAACAGTAATGGCTGCTGTGACATGACTTAACTGTCATAATACTGGGGGCCAAAAGGCAAAATGGCTATCATGATGTGTAAGCATGGATAAGTTCAAACATTCATGTGCAACATTCATCACGTGTTATTATTATTATTTTTTGTTTGTTGCTGATGTGGTTTAGCATCGCACATTTTTCCCCACTGTTTGCCTTCCACTGCTGTCATTTTTAGTGTTTGCCCCATCTTGCTGTCCTTCTTGTAGCTTGTGCCACCCAGGCCTCTCTGTTGTGCATGCCACCTCCCACTGGATTGTGATGCCACCCACCCACTTGCTTTAAAAGAGGAACGTTATGATGCACCCATTTGCCCTAACAAAAAAAGCACAATGGTGCAGACCTCCCTGGCCACGTCATAGCACTTTGTTTAACCCCACACCCCTACTTACTCGGTCTCTCTCACTCCAAGATATGTCCCTCTTGCCAACAATAAAAAAGTGCTATAACCAGGCTAGTGCTGGACATGCTGTAGCCCTTTTTAGGGTCGAGCCTGCGTTGCATGCGCTCGTGCATGCGTATCGCAGCGAGGCGCTTTAGTGTTTAGAAAAGGGCACGGAGACCTGTCGACGTCACGTCAGTGTTTTTGATTGGTTCGTGGGCTTGCCTAATAAAATCTGCTTGCTTTCATTAGTCGAAGGCATGTATACATCATGCCTTTTCCGGTGGCTAGCCCTCCTCGAGCGCATCGACCAAGTACAGAAAACATGCCAGGCTCGCTGTTTTCTCTCCGGCTCGTGGACTACTTTTTCTCTAATTTACTAGCGCGATTTCGCTTGGCAGAAGTCGAGCGCTTTACATAGTTAATTGCACTTTTTGGGGTTACGTACATATATGCACTTTTGCCCATAGGTGAAAAGTCGGGTTAGGAGTTTACAAACCTATCAGCTCTAACATGGGCAAACGTGAGACCCGTTGCATTGCAAATGCTTGTTTTCTTACCTTCCGTCACTTGGCACTAAAAGACATTGACAAAGCCCATAGCTCTCTCGTAGGCAAGATATATTGGCTTTGTTAATGCTTGGACTCTTTGCCTGTCCAACACTGCCAAAGCCAGAAAATCTGCTAATGCTTTTCAAAGGTGAAACCTATTGACTTTACCAATGCTTGATATTAAAAAGTAATTTATAACATCTTAAAAGATGCAGGTGACTTTGTAATCACTTATTAAGCACCTTGTCAGCAGCAGGAGAACACTTCTGGTCGCACTTACTCTTTCTCACTCCTTCGAAAGGAAAAAGGATGTGGTCATTCATTTCTTTTGTGTTTTTTATTTATACATATGTAGGAAGTTGGCTCTGTATGCACTATTTCAAAGTAAGGAATAGTATGCACAGAGTCCAAGGGTTCCCCTTAGAGGTAAGATAGTGGCAAAAAGAGATAATACGAATGCTCTATTTTGTGGTAGTGTGGTCGAGCAGTAGGCATATCAAAGGAGTAGTGTTAAGCATTTGTTGTACATACACACAGGCAATAAATGAGGAGCACACACTCGGAGACAAATCCAGGCCAATAGGTTTTGTTATAGAAAAATATATTTTCTTAGTTTATTTTAAGAACCACAGGTTCAAATTCTACATGTAATATCTCATTTGAAAGGTATTGCAGGTAAGTACTTTAGGAACTTTGAATAATTACAGTAGCATATATACTTTTTTCATAAAACACAATAAGCTGTTTTAAAAGTGGACACAGTGCAATTTTCACTGTTCCTGGGGGAGGTAAAGTAATGTTAGTTTTTGCAGGTAAGTAAACCACCTACGAGGTTAAGATTGGGGTCCAAGGTAGCCCACCGTTGGGGGTTCAGAGCAACCCCAAAGTCACCACACCAGCAGCTCAGGGCCGGTCAGGTGCAGAGTTCAAAGTGGTGCCCAAAACGCATAGGCTTCATTGGAGAGAAGGGGGTGCCCCGGTTCCAGTCTGCCAGCAGGTAAGTACCCGCGTCTTCGGAGGGCAGACCAGGGGGGTTTTGTAGGGCACCGGGGGGGACACAAGTCCACACAGAAAGTACACCCTCAGCAGCGCGGGGGCGGCCGGGTGCAGTGTGCAAACAAGCGTCGGGTTCGCAATGTAAATCAATGGGAGACCAAGGGGTCTCTTCAGCGGTGCAGGCAGGCAAGGGGGGGGCTCCTCGGGGTAGCCACCACCTGGGCAAGGGAGAGGGCCTCCTGGGGGTCACTCCTGCACTGAAGTTCCGATCCTTCAGGTGCTGGGGGCTGCGGGTGTAGGGTCTTTTCCAGCCGTCGGGATTTTAGAGTCAGGCAGTCGCGGTCAGGGGGAGCCTCGGGATTCCCTCTGCAGGCGTCGCTGTGGGGGCTCAGGGGGGACAACTTTGGTTACTCACAGTCTCTGAGTCGCCGGAGGGTCCTCCCTGAGGAGGTGTTTCTCCACCAGTCGAGTCGGGGTCGCCGGGTGCAGTGTTGCAAGTCTCACGCTTCTTGCGGGGATTGCAGGGGTCTTTAAATCTGCTCCTCTGTAACAAAGTTGCAGTCTTTTTGGAGCAGGTCCGCTGTCCTCGGGAGTTTCTTGTTCCTCTTGAAGCAGGGCAGTCCTCTGAGGATTCAGGGGTCGCTGGTCCTTGAGAAAGCGTCGCTGGAGCAGGTTTCTTTAGAAGGCAGGAGACAGGCCGGTAGGACTGGGGCCAAAGCAGTTGGTGTCTTCTTTCTTCTTCTACAGGGGTTTTCAGCTCAGCAGTCTTCTTCTTCGGTAAGTTGCAGGAATCTAAATTCTTAGGTTCAGGGGAGCCCTTAAATACTAAATTTAAGGGCGTGTTTAGGTCTGGGGGGTTAGTACCCAATAGCTACTAGCCCTGAGGGTGGGTACACCCTCTTTGTGCCTCCTCCCAAGGGGAGGGGGTCACATTCATATCCCTATTGGGGGAATCCTCCATCTGCAAGATGGAGGATTGCTAAAAGTTAGAGTCACTTCAGCTCAGGACACCTTAGGGGCTGTTCTGACTGGCCAGTGACTCCTCCTTGTTATTCTCATTATCTCCTCCGGCCTTGCCGCCAAAAGTGGGGCCGTGGCCGGAGGGGGCGGGCAACTCCACTAGCTGGAGTGCCCTGCGGTGCTGGAACAAAGGGGGTAAGCCTTTGAGGCTCACCGCCAGGTGTTACAGCTCCTGCCTGGGGGAGGTGATAGCATCTCCACCCAGTGCAGGATTTGTTACAGGCCACAGAGTGACAAAGGCACTCTCCCCATGTGGCCAGCAACATGTCTCGAGTGTGGCAGGCTGCTAGAACCAGTCAGCCTACACGGGTAGTTGGATAAGGTTTCAGGGGGCACCTCTAAGGTGCCCTTTGGGGTGTATTTTACAATAAAATGTACACTGGCATCAGTGTGCATTTATTGTGCTGAGAAGTTTGATACCAAACTTCCCAGTTTTCAGTGTAGCCATTATGGTGCTGTGGAGTCCGTGTTTGACAGACTCCCAGACCATATACTCTTATGGCTACCCTGCACTTACAATGTCTAAGGTTTGGTTTAGACACTGTAGGGGCACAGTGCTCATGCACTGGTGCCCTCACCTATGGTATAGTGCACCCTGCCTTAGGGCTGTAAGGCCTACTAGAGGGGTGACTTATCTATACTGCATAGGCAGTGTGAGGTTGGCATGGCACCCTGAGGGAGTGCCATGTCGACTTACTCGTTTTGTTCTCACCAGCACACACAAGCTGGCAAGCAGTGTGTCTGTGCTGAGTGAGGGGTCCCCAGGGTGGCATAAGATATGCTGCAGTCCTTAGAGACCTTCCCTGGCATCAGGGCCCTTGGTACCAGGGGTACCAGTTACAAGGGTCTTACCTGGATGCCAGGGTGTGCCAATTGTGGAATCAAAAGTACAGGTTGGGGAAAGAACACTGGTGCTGGGGCCTGGTTAGCAGGCCTCAGCACACTTTCCATTCAAAACATAGCATCAGCAAAGGCAAAAAGTCAGGGGGTAACCATGCCAAGGAGGCATTTCCTTACACAACCCCCCCGCCCCCCAAACGAAAGAGGATGAGACTAACCTTTCCCAAGAGAGTCTTCATTTTCTAAGTGGAAGAACCTGGAAAGGCCATCTGCATTGGCATGGGCAGTCCCAGGTCTGTGTTCCACTATAAAGTCCATTCCCTGTAGGGAGATGGACCACCTCAACAGTTTTGGATTTTCACCTTTCATTTGCATCAGCCATCTGAGAGGTCTGTGGTCAGTCTTAACTAGGAAGTGAGTACCAAAGAGGTATGGTCTCAGCTTCTTCAGGGACCAAACCACAGCAAAGGCCTCCCTCTCAATGGCACTCCAACGCTGCTCCCTGGGGAGTAACCTCCTGCTAATGAAAGCAACAGGCTGGTCAAGGCCATCATCATTTGTTTGGGACAAAACTGCCCCTATCCCATGTTCAGAGGCATCAGTCTGCACAATGAACTGCTTGGAGTAATCTGGAGCTTTTAGAACTGGTGCTGTGCACATTGCTTGTCTCAGGGTGTCAAAGGCCTGTTGGCATTCTACAGTCCAGTTTACTTTCTTGGGCATTTTCTTGGAGGTGAGTTCTGTGAGGGCTGTCACAATGGATCCATATCCCTTCACAAACCTCTTATAGTACCCAGTCAAGCCAAGGAATGCCCTGACTTGAGTCTGGGTTTTTGGAGCTGCCCAGTCCAGAATAGTCTGGATCTTGGGCTGGAGTGGCTGAACTTGGCCTCCACCTACAAGGTGTCCCAAGTAAACCACAGTTCCCTGCCCTATCTGGCATTTGGATGCCTTGATAGAGAGGCCTGCAGATTGCAGAGCCTTCAAAACCTTCTTCAGGTGGACCAGGTGATCCTGCCAGTTGGATCTAAAGACAGCAATATCGTCCAGATAAGCTGCACTAAAGGACTCCAAGCCAGCAAGGACTTGATTCACCAACCTTTGGAAGGTGGCAGGGGCATTCTTTAAACCAAAGGGCATAACAGTGAACTGATAATGCCCATCAGGTGTGGAGAATGCTGTCTTTTGTTTTGCTCCAGGTGCCATTTTGATTTGCCAGTACCCTGCTGTTAAGTCAAAGGTACTTAAGAATTTGGCAGCACTTAATTTGTCTATCAGCTCATCAGCTCTAGGAATGGGATGGGCATCTGTCTTGGTGACAGAATTAAGTCCTCTGTAGTCCACACAAAACCTCATCTCTCTCTTTCCATCTTTGGTGTGAGGTTTGGGGACTAAGACCACTGGGCTAGCCCAGGGGCTGTCAGGGTGCTCGATTACTCCCAATTCCAGCATCTTGTGGACTTCCACCTTGATGCTTTCCTTAACTTGATCAGACTGTCTGAATATTTTGTTTTTGACAGGCATGCTGTCTCCTGTGTCCACATCATGGGTACACAGGTGTGTCTGACCAGGGGTTAGGGAAAAGAGCTCAGCAAACTGCTGCAGGACTTTCCTACAGTCAGATTGCTGTTGGCCAGAGAGGGTGTCTGAATAGATCGCTCCATCTACTGAGCCATCAATAGGGTTTGATGACAGAAGATCAGGGAGAGGTTCACTCTCAGCTTCCTGATCCTCATCTGTTACCATTAACAGATTTACATCAGCCGTGTCATGGAAGAGCTTAAGGCGGTTCACATGGATCACCCTCTTGGGGCTCCTGCTTGTGCCCAGGTCCACCAGGTAGGTGACCTGACTCTTCCTCTCTAGCACTGGGTAAGGGCCACTCCATTTGTCCTGAAGTGCCCTGGGAGCCACAGGCTCCAAAACCCAGACTTTCTGCCCTGGTTGAAATTCAACCAGTGCAGCCTTTTGGTCATACCAAAACTTCTGGAGCTGTTGGCTGGCCCAAAGGTTTTTGCTTGCCTTTTCCATGTACTCTGCCATCCTTGAGCGAAGGCTAAGTACATAGTCCACTATGTCTTGTTTAGGCTCATGAAGAGGTCCCTCCCAGCCTTCTTTCACAAGAGCTAGTGGTCCCCTTACAGGGTGGCCACACAGAAGTTCAAAGGGTGAGAATCCTACTCCCTTCTGAGGCACCTCTCTGTAAGCGAAGAGCAGACATGGCAGGAGGACATCCCATCTCCTTTTGAGTTTTTCTGGGAGCCCCATGATCATGCCCTTTAATGTCTTGTTGAATCTCTCAACAAGGCCATTAGTTTGTGGATGATAGGGTGTAGTGAATTTATAAGTCACTCCACACTCATTCCACATATGTTTCAGGTATGCTGACATGAAGTTGGTACCTCTGTCAGACACCACCTCCTTAGGGAAGCCCACTCTGGTAAAGATACCAATGAGGGCCTTGGCTACTGCAGGGGCAGTAGTCGACCTAAGGGGAATAGCTTCAGGATACCTAGTAGCATGATCCACTACTACTAGGATGTACATATTTCCTGAGGCTGTGGGAGGTTCAAGTGGACCCACTATGTCCACACCCACTCTTTCAAAGGGGACCCCCACCACTGGAAGTGGAATGAGGGGGGCCTTTGGATGTCCACCTGTCTTACCACTGGCTTGACAGGTGGTACAGGAGACACAAAACTCCTTAACTTTCTGGGACATATTGGGCCAATAGAAGTGGTTGTCTAGTCTCTCCCACGTCTTGGTTTGTCCCAAATGCCCAGCAAGGGGAATATCATGGGCTAAGGTCAGAATGAACTCTCTGAACTCCTGAGGCACTACCACTCTCCTAGTGGCACCAGGTTTGGGATCTCGTGCCTCAGTGTACAGGAGCCCATCTTCCCAATAGACCCTATGTGTTCCAGTTTTCTTGCCATTGGACTCTTCAGCAGCTTGCTGCCTAAGGCCTTCAAGAGAGGGACAGGTTTCTTGCCCCTTACACAACTGCTCCCTTGAGGGTCCCCCTGGGCCTAAGAGCTCAACCTGATAAGGTTCTAACTCCATAGGCTCAGTTCCCTCAGAGGGCAGAACTTCTTCCTGAGAAGAGAGGTTCTCTTTTTGGTGTTGTGTTGCAGCTGGTTTCCAAGCTGGCTTTCCTTTTCTCTTGGTAGGCTGGGCCCTTTTTCCAGACTCCAGCTCTACTGTTTCACCCTGAGCCTTGCACTGTGCCCTTGTCTTGACACACACCAGTTCAGGGATACCCAGCATGGCTGCGTGGGTTTTTAGTTCTACCTCAGCCCATGCTGAGGACTCCAAGTCATTTCCAAGCAAACAGTCTACTGGGATATTTGAGGAGACCACCATCTGTTTCAGGCCATTGACCCCTCCCCACTCTAAAGTTACCATAGCCATGGGATGTACTTTAGTCTGATTGTCAGCGTTGGTGACTGGATAAGTTTGTCCAGTCAGGTATTGACCAGGGGAAACCAGTTTCTCTGTCACCATGGTGACACTGGCACCTGTATCCCTCAGGCCTTCTACACTTGTCCCATTAATTAAGAGCTGCTGCCTGTATTTTTGCATGTTAGGAGGCCAGGCAGCCAGTGTGGCTAAATCCACCCCACCCTCCGAGACTAATGTAGCTTCAGTGTGACACCTGATTTGCTCTGGGCACACTGTTGATCCCACTTGGAGACTGGCCATTCCAGTTTTAGCTGGAGTGGAGTTAGAAGTGGTATTTTTCTGGGGACAGGCCTCGTCTCCAGTTTGGTGTCCAGGCTGATTACAGCTACGACACCAGGCCTTTTTGGGATCAAAGTTTTTACCCTTGTACCCAAAATTGTTTTGTGAAGAGGCTCTGGGCCCACCCTCCTGTGCAGGTTTTTGGGGGCCTGTAGAAGACTCTTTACTATTTTTGTTTTTGGCTGTCTCACCACCCTTCCCCTGGGGAGGTTTTGTGACCCCTTTCTTTTGGTCACCCCCTGTGGAAGTCTTGGACACCCTAGTCTTGACCCAATGGTCTGCCTTCTTTCCCAATTCTTGGGGAGAAATTGGTCCTAGGTCTACCAGATGCTGATGCAGTTTATCATTGAAACAATTACTTAATAGGTGTTCTTTCACAAATAAATTGTACAGCACATCATAATTACTTACACCACTGCCTTGAATCCAACCATCTAGTGTTTTTACTGAGTAGTCTACAAAGTCAACCCAGGTGTGGCTCGAGGATTTTTGAGCCCCCCTGAATCTAATCCTATACTCCTCAGTGGAGAATCCAAAGCCCTCAATCAGGGCACCGTTCATGAGGTCATAAGATTCTGCATCTTTTCCAGAGAGTGTGAGGAGTCTATCCCTACACTTCCCTGTGAACATTTCCCAAAGGAGAGCACCCCAGTGAGATTTGTTCACTTTTCTGGTTACACAAGCCCTCTCAAAAGCTGTGAACCATTTGGTGATGTCATCACCATCTTCATATTTAGTTACAATCCCTTTAGGGATTTTCAACATGTCAGGAGAATCTCTGACCCTAGTTATGTTGCTGCCACCATTGATGGGTCCTAGGCCCATCTCTTGTCTTTCCCTTTCTATGGCTAGGATCTGTTTTTCCAAAGCCAATCTTTTGGCCATCCTGGCTAACTGGATGTCCTCTTCACTGGAGTTATCCTCAGTGATTTCAGAGATGTTGGTCCCTCCTGTGAGGGAAGCAGCATCTCTGACTATGATGTTTGGAGTCAGGGCTTGAGAGGCCCTGTTCTCCCTAAATAGGACTGGTAGGGGGGAATCTCCCTCCAAGTCACTATCATCATCCTCTGTGTTGCCATCTGTTAGAAATGGGGTCTTTGGTTGACAGTCAGGTTACCCCCTGTTCAAGCAAGGACCCTCACTCTAGTTAGGATAAAAGAGAATCACCCTCAGCTAACCCCTGCTTACCCCCTTGGTAGCTTGGCAGAGCAGTAGGCTTAACCTCAGAGTGCTGGGCGTAAAGTATTTGTACCAACACACACAGTAACTTAATGAAAACACTACAAAATGACACAACACCAGTTTAGAAAAATAGGAAATATTTATCTAGACAAAACAAGACCAAAACGACAAAAATCCAACATACACGAGTCAAGTTATGATTTTTTAAAGGTTTAAAATAAAAAGAGTCTTTAGGTAGTTGTAACAACACACTAGCGCTGCTAGCGTGTAAATGTACCTGGTTTGCGTCAAAAAAATAACCCCGCACGGGCGGTGTGCGTCGAAAATAACCCTGCACGGTTATATGCGTCGAAAACAGCTCGGCACGGCGATGCGCGTCGAAAAAGCCAGCCATGCGACGGTCCGAAAGTCCCGCGGCGCAGGTTGCGATCTCTCAGCCTTCGTCAGCGATGCTGCGCGTCGTTTCTCCTGCTCCGGGCGTCGATTCTCCGGTCGCGTTTCCTGCGGCGTCGTTTCTCAGCTGCGGAGCCGGCGTCGCGTCGTTTTCTCAGCCGCGATCGGATTCGCGTCGATCTTTTCTCCGCACGGCGCTCGGTGCGTGTATTTTTGTCCTTAGGCTGCCAGCCTCTCCTTTCAGGGTCCCAGGAACTGGAAGGGCACCACAGAGCAGAGTAGGGGTCTCTCCAGAGACTCCAGGTGCTGGCAGGAAGAAGTCTTTGCTATCCCTGAGACTTCAACAACAGGAGGCAAGCTCTACATCAAGCCCTTGGAGATTTCTTCTTCAAGATGGAAGGCACACAAAGTCCAGTCTTTGCCCTCTTACTCAGGCAGAAGCAGCACTGCAGGAAAGCTCCACAAAGCACAGTCACAGGCAGGGCAGCACTTGTTCCTCAGCGATCAGCTCTTCTCCAGGCAGAGGTTCCTCTTGATTCCAGAAGTGTTTCTAAAGTTTGTAAGTTTGGGTGCCCTTCTTATACCCATTTTAGTCTTTGAAGTCACCTTCCTTCAAAGGGGACTCACACCTTCTTGTGAAATCCTGCCTTGCCCAGGCAAGGCCTCAGACACACACCAGGGGGCTGGAGACAGCATTGTCAGAGGCAGGCACAGTCCTTTCAGATGAGAGTGACCACTCCACCCCTCCCTCCTAGCAGAGATGGCTAATCAGGAAATGCAGATCACACCCCAGCTCCCTTTGTGTCACTGTCTGGTGTGAGGTGAAAAACAACCCAACTGTCAAACTGACCCAGACAGGGAATCCACAAACAAGGCAGAGTCACAGAATGGTTTAAGCAAGAAAATGCTCACTTTCTAAAAGTGGCATTTCCAAACTCACAATCTTAAAATCAACTTTACTAAAAGATGTATTTTTAAATTGTGAGTTCAGGGATCCCAAACTCCACATGTCCATCTACTCTCTAGGGGAATCTACACTTTAATCATCTTTAAAGGTAGCCCCCATATTATCCTATGAGAGAGAGACAGACCTTGCAACAGTGAAAACGAAATTGGCAGTATTTCACTGTCAGGACATATAAACCACATTACTATATGTCCTACCTTATCCATACACTGCACCCTGCCCTTGGGGCTACCTAGGGCCTACCTTAGGGGTGCCTTACATGTAAGGAAAGGGAAGGTTTAGGCCTGGCAAGTGGGTACACTTGCCAAGTCAAATTTACAGTGTAAAATTACACATACAGACACTGCAGTGGCAGGTCTGAGACATGATTACAGAGCTACTTATGTGGGTGGCACAACCAGTGCTGCAGGCCCACTAGTAGCATTTGATTTACAGGCCCTGGCACCTCTAGTGCACCTTACTAGGGACTTACTAGTAAATCAAATATGCCAATCATGGATAAACCACTTACATACAATTTAAACAGGAGAGCATATGCACTTTAGCACTGGTTAGCAGTGGTAAAGTGCTCAGAGTTGAAAAGCCAACAGCAACATGTCAGAAAAATATAGGAGGCAGGAGGCAAAAAAGTCTGGGGATGACCCTGCATAAGCAAAAGTCCAACACCATCCTTAGAGGGGTTGGCCTTTTCAAACTCTGCCAACAGCTCCTGGAGCTGTAGTTTGGAAGGTCTGGGGCCCATTGTTATTTTCTTTATTTTACAGAGTGACCTTAGCTCCCTCATCTTAAGATGGAGGTAAGGTGTGGTGTCGAGTTCCACCACATTCACATCTGTACTAGACATTATGCTTCTAAAAGTTGGAATACTTTTAAAGAATCTAAAAACTAGTTCTAGAATCTAATTCAAACTTTCACAAAACTTTTAAACTCTAAAAGAAATGCTAAACAGGATCTAACACAAGGCCCTAGCAGGTCTTTTAAGAATTTAGAAAAATAGTTCAAATTGCAAAAATCAATTTCCAATGACAATTTTGGGAATTTGTTGTGTGATCAGGTATTGGCTGAGTAGTCCAGCAAATGCAAAGTCTTGTACCCCACCGCTGATCCACCAATGTAGGAAGTTGGCTCTGTATGCACTATTTCAAAGTAAGGAATAGTATGCACAGAGTCCAAGGGTTCCCCTTAGAGGTAAGATAGTGGCAAAAAGAGATAATACTAATGCTCTATTTTGTGGTAGTGTGGTCGAGCAGTAGGCTTATCAAAGGAGTAGTGTTAAGCATTTGTTGTACATACACACAGGCAATAAATGAGGAGCACACACTCAGAGACCAATCCAGGCCAATAGGTTTTGTTCTCGAAAAATATATTTTCTTAGTTTATTTTAAGAACCACAGGTTCAAATTCTACATGTAATATCTCATTTGAAAGGTATTGCAGGTAAGTACTTTAGGAACTTTGAATAATTACAGTAGCATATATACTTTTTTCATAAAACACAATAAGCTGTTTTAAAAGTGGACACAGTGCAATTTTCACAGTTCCTGGGGGAGGTAAAGTAATGTTAGTTTTTGCAGGTAAGTAAACCACCTACGAGGTTAAGATTGGGGTCCAAGGTAGCCCACCGTTGGGGGTTCAGAGCAACCCCAAAGTCACCACACCAGCAGCTCAGGGCCGGTCAGGTGCAGAGTTCAAAGTGGTGCCCAAAACGCATAGGCTTCAATGGAGAGAAGGGGGTGCCCCGGTTCCAGTCTGCCAGCAGGTAAGTACCCGCGTCTTCGGAGGGCAGACCAGAGGGGTTTTGTAGGGCACCGGGGGGGGACACAAGTCCACACAGAAAGTACACCCTCAGCAGCGCGGGGGCGGCCGGGTGCAGTGTGCAAACAAGCGTCGGGTTCGCAATGTAAATCAATGGGAGACCAAGGGGTCTTTTCAGCGGTGCAGGCAGGCAAGGGGGGGGGCTCCTCGGGGTAGCCACCACCTGGGCAAGGGAGAGGGCCTCCTGGGGGTCACTCCTGCACTGAAGTTCCGATCCTTCAGGTGCTGGGGGCTGCGGGTGCAGGGTCTTTTCCAGCCGTCTGGATTTTAGAGTCAGGCAGTCGCGGTCAGGGGGAGCCTCGGGATTCCCTCTGCAGGCGTCGCTGTGGGGGCTCAGGGGGGACAACTTTGGTTACTCACAGTCTCGGAGTCGCCGGAGGGTCCTCCCTGAGGTGTTGTTTCTCCACCAGTCGAGTCGGGGTCGCCGGGTGCAGTGTTGCAAGTCTCACGCTTCTTGCGGGGATTGCAGGGGTCTTTAAATCTGCTCCTCTGTAACAAAGTTGCAGTCTTTTTGGAGCAGGTCCGCTGTCCTCTGGAGTTTCTTGTTCCTCTTGAAGCAGGGCAGTCCTCTGAGGATTCAGGGGTCGCTGGTCCTTGAGAAAGCGTCGCTGGAGCAGGTTTCTTTAGAAGGCAGGAGACAGGCCGGTAGGACTGGGGCCAAAGCAGTTGGTGTCTTCTTTCTTCTTCTGCAGGGGTTATCAGCTCAGCAGCCTTCTTCTTCGGTAAGTTGCAGGAATCTAAATTCTTAGGTTCAGGGGAGCCCTTAAATACTAAATTTAAGGGCGTGTTTAGGTCTGGGGGGTTAGTAGCCAATGGCTACTAGCCCTGAGGGTGGGTACACCCTCTTTGTGCCTCCTCCCAAGGGGAGGGGGTCACATTCCTATCCCTATTGGGGGAATCCTCCATCTGCAAGATGGAGGATTGCTAAAAGTTAGAGTCACTTCAGCTCAGGACACCTTAGGGGCTGTTCTGACTGGCCAGTGACTCCTCCTTGTTATTCTCATTATCTCCTCCGGCCTTGCCGCCAAAAGTGGGTCCGTGGCGGGAGGGGGCGGGCAACTCCACTAGCTGGAGTGCCCTGCGGTGCTGGAACAAAGGGGGTAAGCCTTTGAGGCTCACTGCCAGGTGTTACAGCTCCTGCCTGGGGGAGGTGATAGCATCTCCACCCAGTGCAGGCTTTGTTACAGGCCACAGAGTGACAAAGGCACTCTCCCCATGTGGCCAGCAACATGTCTCGAGTGTGGCAGGCTGCTAGAACCAGTCAGCCTACACGGGTAGTTGGATAAGGTTTCAGGGGGCACCTCTAAGGTGCCCTCTGGGGTGTATTTTACAATAAAATGTACACTGGCATCAGTGTGCATTTATTGTGCTGAGAAGTTTGATACCAAACTTCCCAGTTTTCAGTGTAGCCATTATGGTGCTGTGGAGTCCGTGTTTGACAGACTCCCAGACCATATACTCTTATGGCTACCCTGCACTTACAATGTCTAAGGTTTGGTTTAGACACTGTAGGGGCACAGTGCTCATGCACTGGTGCCCTCACCTATGGTATAGTGCACCCTGCCTTAGGGCTGTAAGGCCTACTAGAGGGGTGACTTATCGATACTGCATAGGCAGTGTGAGGTTGGCATGGCACCCTGAGGGAGTGCCATGTCGACTTACTCGTTTTGTTCTCACCAGCACACACAAGCTGGCAAGCAGTGTGTCTGTGCTGAGTGAGGGGTCCCCAGGGTGGCATAAGATATGCTGCAGCCCTTAGAGACCTTCCCTGGCATCAGGGCCCTTGGTACCAGGGGTACCAGTTACAAGGGTCTTACCTGGATGCCAGGGTGTGCCAATTGTGGAATCAAAAGTACAGGTTAGGGAAAGAACACTGGTTCTGGGGCCTGGTTAGCAGGCCTCAGCACACTTTCCATTCAAAACATAGCATCAGCAAAGGCAAAAAGTCAGGGGGTAACCATGCCAAGGAGGCATTTCCTTACAGCATACGTTTGGGGTTATATTTGCTTCTAATGAAGAAAAGTGCCCGGACAACTCCTAGATGCTCTGACTTCCTGGAAACATTTGAGCAAAACATTTATGATTAAAAGGTCGTTAGTCATGGTATTGGCACAAAGACCTGAGAAGGGTAATGGGTCTGCACCTTAGCATGTACAGTATTAAAGAATACCTCCATAGACAGCCTCTGTTTGTGATACAACTTGCAGGTGAAATTTGAATAGTAACGCTCTAACTACAGTTTGCTCTATAAAAAAATAGCATCTTAACAGTTAAAATGTGCATACAGGGAGTGCAGAATTATTAGGCAAATGAGTATTTTGACCACATCATCCTCTTTATGCATGTTGTCTGACTCCAAGCTGTATAGGCTCGAAAGCCTACTACCAATTAAGCATATTAGGTGATGTGCATCTCTGTAATGAGAAGGGGTGTGGTCTAATGACATCAACACCCTATATCAGGTGTGCATAATTATTAGGCAACTTCCTTTCCTTTGGCAAAATGGGTCAAAAGAAGGACTTGACAGGCTCAGAAAAGTCAAAAATAGTGAGATATCTTGCAGAGGGATGCAGCACTCTTAAAATTGCAAAGCTTCTGAAGCGTGATCATCGAACAATCAAGCGTTTCATTCAAAATAGTCAACAGGGTCGCAAGAAGCGTGTGGAAAAACCAAGGCGCAAAATAACTGCCCATGAACTGAGAAAAGTCAAGCGTGCAGCTGCCACGATGCCACTTGCCACCAGTTTGGCCATATTTCAGAGCTGCAACATCACTGGAGTGCCCAAAAGCACAAGGTGTGCAATACTCAGAGACATGGCCAAGGTAAGAAAGGCTGAAAGACGACCACCACTGAACAAGACACACAAGCTGAAACGTCAAGACTGGGCCAAGAAATATATCAAGACTGATTTTTCTAAGATTTTATGGACTGATGAAATGAGAGTGAGTCTTGATGGGCCAGATGGATGGGCCCGTGGCTGGATTGGTAAAGGGCAGAGAGCTCCAGTCCGACTCAGACGCCAGCAAGGTGGAGGTGGAGTACTGGTTTGGGCTGGTATCATCAAAGATGAGCTTGTGGGGCCTTTTCGGGTTGAGGATGGAGTCAAGCTCAACTCCCAGTCCTACTGCCAGTTCCTGGAAGACACCTTCTTCAAGCAGTGGTACAGGAAGAAGTCTGCATCCTTCAAGAAAAACATGATTTTCATGCAGGACAATGCTCCATCACACGCGTCCAAGTACTCCACAGCATGGCTGGCAAGAAAGGGTATAAAAGAAGGAAATCTAATGGCATGGCCTCCTTGTTCACCTGATCTGAACCCCATTGAGAACCTGTGGTCCATCATCAAATGTGAGATTTACAAGGAGGGAAATCAGTACACCTCTCTGAACAGTGTCTGGGAGGCTGTGGTTGCTGCTGCACGCAATGTTGATGGTGAACAGATCAAAACACTGACAGAATCCATGGATGGCAGGCTTTTGAGTGTCCTTGCAAAGAAAGGTGGCTATATTGGTCACAGATTTGTTTTTGTTTTGTTTTTGAATGTCAGAAATGTATATTTGTGAATGTTGAGATGTTATATTGGTTTCACTGGTAATAATAAATAATTGAAATGGGTATATATTTTTTTTTGTTAAGTTGCCTAATAATTATGCACAGTAATAGTCACCTGCACACACAGATATCCCCCTAACATAGCTAAAACTAAAAACAAACTAAAAACTACTTCCAAAAATATTCAGCTTTGATATTAATGAGTTTTTTGGGTTCATTGAGAACATGGTTGTTGTTCAATAATAAAATTAATCCTCAAAAATACAACTTGCCTAATAATTCTGCACTCCCTGTATTTGCCCATCGGGCTCTAGATTGTTAAGTACTTTGTTTAAATGTCTCAATAAGATGAAGGTATCGGAACTAAAAATCTACATTAACAAAATCCCAGAATGCCTTCTTGAAGAAAAAATAAGTGAAGTAAGTGAGAGACAGCGACACAGTCCATTATGCCATGTGTATGCAGCTGCAATGTATGGCTAAAGATCTCTTAACTTTGTCCAGTGCTCCACAGCATTAATTAACCATTTAATGGACATGCATGGTTTGGGATGTCTTGTAAGAGATCAAAGATGAACCTAAAAAGATGAAGATGGAGCTGAAATAAGTGAAGTGATGGAGGTTTTTGAGGTGCGCTTCGATGGTGATATTATTCTTGCTACTGTTATCACTTACCCAGCTACTGCACTCCACTGACACCTAGCAAACATTTGCAAGATATTCAGGATTTTGAACTACAACTCCCAACACCCTCAGCTTTCATGCAACCAAAGCACTTAATTACTGCTTTTGTGCTCAGTGAACATGATTACCCTGAACAGCTTCAAGACAAACCTCTAGCCTAAACCTCTCCCTTCTACACCAACACTCTATCATTGCTATAAAAAGCTGATATGAAAACTTTGCTTTGTGTTATCTCTGCCTGTTTAAGGCTGGCCTCTGTTTTTTTTTTTTTTTTTTTTTTTCTTTTTTCTTTTTTAGCTTTCTCCTATAGACAGATTTTAGCCATCTGTAATCAAAAGACCTCTTGTCGACTATACCAAAAACATATAGTGGTCTTTGTCCCATTAAACTACTCGCCATTGGTTGTCTTTCTTGTCACTCACATTTATTTGCTTTTTATGTCATGTCTTTCCTTCCTCATCTAGTGTTTGTCCTTCCCCTGGCGTATAACTTCTTTATCTTCCTTTTGATTAGGTGACTTGTATTCCTCCACTGCTCGCATTTGTTTTTCATTCAGCACTCCATGAATGTTCATGTGTATTCTTTTTCTCTCTCTCATATGTGTTGCTTCCTCCCTCAAATACCTACCTCTTTGCGTGCTCTGCTGTTCCTCAGTCCAGCACACCTATAGGCATATTTTTGTCATGGCACGACTTAAAGGGTTGCTTTTGTTTTGGGGGTGAATCAGCTGGTTGCCAGAAGCTAAAGGTCCACATGTGGAGCCCCAGGTTTTCCTTCTGTGCATCCCTCTTTGAACAATGCAGTGGTGCAGCCTTCCTCCTGCATTAAGCAGAACTCTTAAACATTTGCAACAGCATTACCAGACAGTCTAAGAAATTGAAAGCGGTGGTGGGGGAAAGGTCATTTCAGCTTGTAGCTTAGCCTTTGGTTCCCTCAATGCTGATAGGCTATCAGGGAGATACACCCACACTTTTTGGGACGTGGGTGCAATGGTAGTATCGAACTTCCCACACCATTTTGTGGAGGTGGTCAAAGGGCGGCAGGAGGCCTTCAGGCACATCATGATAATTTGGACTCTGTGGCAAGTTTTACTTTTTGAAGGAATGCACAAGTCCGGCCAACAGGTATTTTCTTTTAGGTTCTAACTCTTCTTTGATCCTGAATGAATTACATTAAAAAAGTAAATCATGCTATTTATAAAAAAAATGTAATATTGAACTCGGTGGACAGGTTTGTTAAGCTTTAAGATATGTGTTTGCTTTCCTCTAGTATATGAAATTGTATTTTATACTTTTTAAACAGTGCTCTACCAACAAAGCTAATAGTTTGCCATTTGCATGATAAAGGTGACTCATTGACTCTACCAGTGATTGTTGCCAATATTGAACTGTCAGCTCATCCATTCACTTCCTTGTTTAATTTTTCCAACCAATACCTTGAGTAGATGGATTGTCTATTGCTACTTGTAGACTAATGCATTTTTCAGTGTTTTGGATATAAATTGCTGCATTTGTCAGTGTGATCCAGAAACTTTGTGCCCTGAATTATTTTAATTGCACCAGGGTAGTCAACTCAGCAGAGATCTATTTTTTTTTTCTGCCTGCGAAAACTGTTCACATGAGGTTGCTAGATCCGCTTTCCAAGGCAAACAATATGATTCACCATCATTACCTTATGTCAATGAGTTAGGCTTGCTTCTGTAGAGGCAGTTGAGTCTTTTGAAGGAGAGCATGCAGAGCTACAAACAGAAAGTCTAATGTTGTTGTGAAGTGGAACTGGACACAGAAATGTTTCCATAGTACCTTTGCATGGTGGAAGGTAGTACTGTGCAGCTCTGTACTGACGCAGTTCTGCTCTGGAAGTGATGTGTGAAGTGGACGGAGCTGCTCTTGAGATGGTCTTCATCACACTCCAAATCCTCAGGTAAGAGCTAAAAACATAAGAAGTTGAAATTGACATCCGCTTCTTCGCTCCCTTCCCACTCTCCTGACAAGTTGTGTGAATGGTATCAACAGTCCCGCTTCTTAAGTCGGCCAACTTCAGAGCCAGTTCCGCAGCTGGTTCCATTACAAGCCGAGTTTACGGGGCCTTTAGCCACTCACCCCCAGATCGAAGAGTTTTGCTCAGCTCTTACCATCTTTACCGACTCCCTCTAGTGTGCCTTCTGGCCATGGCAGAGTTGAGAGGCCTTCAGTCTAGATTACCAAAGGTGGGGTTAACCCTTGGTGGCAGCATGCTCCACTGAGACATTTCCACCCTCTGCTTCAGAACTGACACTGCTCTGGTTCCCATACCCGCTCGGGGTCTGGGTATGTCAACACTAATGTTGACTTTGCCGCCCGAAGAGGTGGCCTTGATTGTCCTCTCTGACCCAGATTTGAAACCAGTCTGACTTTGAGCGACATCACAATCGAATCTGACCCAGGTTTCTGCACCCGCCTTACCGCAAGGCAAACAACATTCTTTACAATCTCTTTTTGGAACTCTGATAAAGATTTTGACTAGGGTGATGAGTTTGCTCGGCCCTATGCCGAAGACAGTTGGTATGCGGTCTTGCAAGATGCTATTTCCCCGAGAGTCATCCCTCTCCTTTCCTCCTGGCTTGGCCACGGTAGAATTTGCATCCTAAACCGTTGCCATGCGTAGGTCGACCACCACCTCACCATCATGGAGGTGAAAACAAACGTTCTGACGGAGGTCCTGCAGCCTAGCTAGATTGCTTCTAAGTCTTTCCTCCCCTTTAATGAGGCCTTGATGAATTCCCTGTTGGGGTGTAGGCTAAACCTTGTACCGGGCCACCTGTTAACTGCGGATTGCCAGGTGTGACTGTCCTACTTCAGACGACTCATCCTTTTTTTGTAGCACCCCTTTACAGAGACTCTTGTGGTGCAAGCCTCCAATAGTCAGGCCAACCCCAACCTTTTCCCCTACCATTACCCCTGATAGGGAATCGGAGAGTGGAGACTTTTGAAAAACACTTATTCTCCTCAGCCAGTTTGGCCCTGTGGTCCATTAATGCCTCCTGTTTGCTGGACCTCTATCCTCTTGCCATCTGGGACTCCGTGGCCCAAGTTGTCCCAGGTGTTCCTGAAGAACTTTGCCTGTTTTATCACAGGCCTTTCAGGATGCTTGTGATGCGAGCAAGTTAACATTCCATTGCAATTCATTGCCATGCTTTGACATTTGTTGCCATGTGTGGCTGCAATCGACTGGATTCTGGGGCACCATCCATTCCTCCCAGATGGACATGCCGTTCGGTGGAATCCGATTCTTTAGAGACCAGGCTGATTCTGGCCTCAAACATTTCAAGGAAAGCAAGGCTACCACTCAATCTCTGCTCCTTTCTGCAGCACATTACCAGCAGCAGTTTCAGCATTCCTTTTGTAGCTTCGGTTGAGGCTTTCCCCATTGCCATCCTGTCCATCCCCAGCAGTTTTGCTGGAGAGGCAGTGGTGCCCACCACCCCCATGGCCAAGGTAATTCTTCTGCTGAGACCAGTGCCACCCCACCTGCCATACCTCTTTAGTGTACCCTTTTAGGGTCACTGCTGCCCAGATTCCACCAATTCTATCCAGATGGGCAAGCAGTTACATCAGACAAGTGGAATAGTTTGCAAAGGCAGCACCTTACCCTTCCTTTCTTTCACACCGCACTTCTCACCTTTACTCCAGCGACTGACAGAGGATGGTCTCTCCATTTTGCGGAAGGAGGTGCAAGCCCTTCTGGCCAAAGAGGCTGTTGAGAAAGTACCAGGTGCCAGAAGTAGGGCGTGGTTGTTATTCCCTCTATTTTCTAGTGCCCAAGAAGGGCGCAGGTCTTCAGCCTAATCTAGATCTGCCACCTTTTGCAAGGAGAAATAGGAAATGCTCACTGTGGCCCAGGAGACTGGATGGTGGCATTGGATCTGCAGGATGCGTATTTCCATATTCCTATCCTGCCGACCCTTCGGTGTTACCTGCAGTTCGTGGTGGGAGAGGAGTATTTTCAATGCTCAGTGTTCCTGTTTTGTCTCACCTGTGCCCCCGGGTGTCCATGAAAGTGATAGGAGTGGCAGTAGCACACCTTTGGAGGTTAGGGATGCCAGTCTTTCACTGCCTCAATGGCATGCAATTGTCCGACATCTTTAGACTACAAAGAACCTCCTGTCATCTTTGGGGTTCACTGTCAACGTCAATTTGCCAAAGTCACACCTGCCGCCTCCTCAGCTATTCTGGACATGGTGCGGTTTTGTGACCTTAACCCAGGAAAGAAAGTCCAGCACAGTCAGGCTGTTATCCTGAACTTTCAGCCTCTGTCCTGGATTTCAGTGAGGTTGACTAAGGTGCTGTTGGAACTGATGGCCTTCTGCATCCTGCTGGTTGAGCACACCAGGTGGCATATGTGAGCTCTGCAGTGTGATCTGAAGTCCCAGTGGGCCCTGAATCAAAAGTACCTCTCCAGAGACTTTTGGATTACAGAGGAGACTGCAAAAGATCTGCACTGGTGGCTACTGGACCGCGATTGGGTCAGTGGCAGACCGCTCTTCCTTCCCTACCCAATGCGCACAGTGGTGACCGATGGATTGCTTCTGGGCTTGGGTGGTCATCTGGGAGAGGTAGAGATCAAGGCCTCTGGTCTCCGATGGAGTATCTGCTCCATATCAGAGCTGAGGACCATCCTCTTGGTGTTAAAAGCCTACTTGCCATCCCTCAAGAGAAGACTGGTACAGGTGTTCACGGACAAACACCACTTTCATGTGGTACTGCAAAAAAACAGGGTAGGGGCAGGGTCATGGACCCTGACCAGGACTCCTTGTGCCTCTGGAAATGGCTGGAAAACCACAGTATCATCCTTCCGTGGGCTCACTTAAATGCCAGGGTGGATGAACTCTGCAGTCGCCGACTAACAGATCCCAAGTGGCATTTACACAAAGAAGTGGTGCAAACTTGCTTCTGCAAATGGGTAGAATTTTGGCTAAATATGTTCGCCACTGCAGAGAAAGCTCAATGTCCGCACTTCTGTGCCTTGAAGTTTCCAAGGTGTCTCTTACTCGGAGACGTGTTCCACCACGAGTGGAACTTGGGACTCCTGTATGTCTCTCTACTGATAGCACTCCTGCTTAGTTGTCCGGAAGATCAGGTCAGACTGGGCCAAATCACCCGAGTGGTTTCGGATTTGGCACAGAGATTTTAGTTTCCAGAACTCCTGCACTTGAGCATATATCCTCCTATCAGGCTGCCTTTCCGGGAGGACCTGCTATCACAATAACATGGCTTGGTTCTCAGCACTGGTCTAAGTTAGCTTTTGGTGCTCCATGTCTGGAGGTGCAGACAGTCTCGAAAGAAAACTGATGTCCGCACGCAGGTGTTGCGCCTGTATAGGCTTCACACATCACTTCTGGAGCGGAACGGCATCAGGGTGGAGCCATATGGCACCACCTTAATGGCACATAGACTATGGAAAAGTTTCCAGATCCAGTCTGATGCCTTGGGAATATTCAAAAGGGGAGGAAACTGCAACTTGATCGTCTCTACCAGAAAACCTCTTGCTTTTCTTTCCGGTTATAACAATTTCCTTTTGGGAGGCGGGGGGGGGGTCTATTTAAATTGCCCGCATAAATTATTTTCACAAGGGAGTAACCTATCTCCTGGTTGGGACATTAATGTACTCGTTTCTAAAATGGTTTAAATTAAAAAAAAAAAATTAAAAAAAAAGTAAGATGTCCATCACAGTTCATGGTTTGGCATTGGCTGGTGCCCAACCCCCACCACGCACAGGCTTTGGCTGTGCATAGAGTGGCATTGGTTGCCCAACCCCACCCTTTTTTTAAATTGTGTTGAGCCGTGGGTCCACTGTGACGCTCCAAGGAGCTGGGCTGGGGCTTGTGGTGGAGCCACGGATCCATGGAACCCACCAAAAAGCATTTAAAAATAAGGTCCAGAGGGTGAGGAGGGTACCACTACTCTGCCCTTATGTTATTTTCTTTTCTTTTGTAGGACTCGGGCACTGAGTCTCCAGGTCTTAAGATGGCAGCCGCAACTTTTCCCTCAGGTTGCAGCCAGGCAGTCACAGCTATGCTTGAGCTTGCAGATGCAGTGGAACCATGTCACTGTATATAAGTACATTTTGAACCGTATTTTCTCAAAATCTACTGAACTGATGTACACCAAATTACAAACAGCATGCTTTCTGGGTCAAAATCTAGATTTCGACCATACTTGGTGTTTTGACTGTAGCTGCATTTAATTTTCCTATTGAAAATTGCATGGGAAACATGTTTTGTCCCTGGCCTCTGCTTGACGGATAACCCTAAAACTTTCTAGGAAGGACTAGGGGTGGTGTATGAGACATTTTACTTTGGAAAAGTTTTGTCAAACTGTGCCTAAGTTATTTGTAAACTAAAAAATCAGTTTCCCATGGAAACATGGTTCTAACTAGAACTACGCAGTGACAAGATAATATACATACAGTTATCTGTTGGGGTTCTGTTCTTCGAGGGAAATTTCAATTGCACCAGCCCTCTTCAGCATGGTCCCCCATAATGTGTGGTGTAGTTCCTGCAGATCAGCCCATTTGTTTGCATGGCGCTACCAACTCTGGCTGAGTAATCTGCAAGTAGGCCAAGCATTTCTAGAAAAACTATTTGGTTATGTGGTGGATATCGTTAAACTGTCCTCCTGGTTTCCATTCTTGCTTTTATCGCCACCACAGTGTTTTGGGGATTCAAAAAAAGTTAGTAATCCTGGATTTCTATCAAATCATATCTTCCCTGGAAACCATGGGAGTAAAACTGGTGGACTAGTTTTTGAAATTCTTCTGCATATTGAAGCTTAAATATAAACTGTCTCAGCTATAGCTGCACAGCAAGAGGCGTAGCTATTAACGATGCAGGAGAAACACTGGCCAGGTGTGTGGCAGACCCACTGCACCCCAAGTACAGCGGTCTTTTACTACCTTTTAAGGGTCATGGGCCCATTTTCTTTGCTTCACCTAAGGTCTTTGGTTCCCTGGCAGTGCTGCAATGCGTGTTATGTTGGGGCATAGGTTACTAAGGCTACCGTGAATCAATAGTTACATTTTTACACTCGGAGGGTGCACTACCTATCTGCTCGCTTGATTTGTTTTTTATTCATAAAGTATGTAAAAGTCTTAAAGAGAACAGCTTCGAAACTGCAGCCTCTTATTGCACCACTGATTTAACTAGTCATCTATCCTGGAAGCCTACGTGCACATTACAGTCTGGAATTGTTATTGGTAATGTCCTATTTGTGGTGTGGGTCAACATTCAAGATAAAGTGCTGCCATTTATCTTAGTGGATAAACCATGGATGATTTGCAATGTCTTGCAAACATTGGCTGCTTCTTGTGTTGTCAAGAAAGACATGCTCATTCCTTCTAAGACCATTAACAGACGAAGTGTTATTTTTAACTCAGCCCCTGCACAATCTGTGCCTGACCTGTGACACTTAATGTTACATTTCCTTTGACCACAGTGGCCAACGGGAAGAAATGTGAAGCTCCAGAAAGCTGAGGAAGGATCTTTGAAAGAATCTTCTCAATGCTGAACTGAAGGACTGATGTCTCTGTTAACATTCTTCCACTCACAGTCCCTCTTTACAAATTCCGACTTAGCAGAAAGCCTACTTTTTGACACATTTTACATTCCCTTTTTTGCATTTTAAACTGAGCCTCATTTCATTTATTTGTTCTTCCCTATACATTTTGAATAGCTACAATTTCACTCCCACACCCTTTGTTATCTAATTGCGTAGGCAAATACTGACAACAACCTGATGTCTTCTACTTAGTGCACTTTTGTAAGCCTACTAGTCTTAGTCATGTCTAAGATACCTGATCTTCAGAGTCAAGTTAGACACTGCATGAGGAATTGTTCTCATCCCTAAAATTGGTGGAACCTTTGCAGAATGCTGTGCTCATTTCCCAGGGCTGTTTTCCACCTCTTTCATTACCAACAACATGACGGTTGTTTACATGAATAAAGAAGGTACACCTCCATTCTGTGCTGACTGCTAGCCCGGGACCTTTAGCTGGATGATATCTTCTCATTTATCCCTAGAATCAGCATGTCAGAGCGATTCAGTTCTTCACAATCTATCAGGCTTGTACGCAAGGCTCTCTGACATTTAGGTGCTCATGCAAAAAACCTTTGTGGAAAGTCAACTTACAATATGTGAATTGTGTGTTACAAGTTGGTTAGAATTTTCTGGGTCGATTATGGACAGACTCAAACAGAGTAGACCTTGCAGCATAATCCCGCTTAGCACCAGACAGCTAGCATAGATTTTAGCTTCAGGTCTTTTCGTTGGCCCAAGGTAGAATCTTGCAGCATCCTGCCACAAATTTAAGGATTATTTGCACACCCTTCCTCTTCATTGCTGGATGTAATCTGTTGATCCATGGAGCTCTTAGGTAAGTAAATTTGGGTACATATCATTTGGATCATTCTGATGGCCTCGTGAAATATGAGCAGATTGCTGTACAAAAGCAAGCATCTTTGTTACATCTATTGGGCTGTTTTGCCTGGGAAAAATAAATGTCTTTCACCCTCGAACTTTCTGAGAGATTGGATGGAGTCCTTTTCACAGGACTGACCATCACGTTACACATCCAACCATATTCTTTGCCAAGTGACAATGCCGGATATCTTTAAGATAGAGCAGCACCTGTTCTCAGAGATTTTAATGTTATTCCATGGCGGCGATCTCCTGAAAATGACAAGTTCAATTTTAAACAGCCTTTTTATTTGTTATCACTTTGGTTTGGCATAAAATGGTACTGAAATTATTTGATCTTTCCATTATTTTGAAAGTACCATTTGTCTTCCACATGAACCCGATTATTATTATTCTCTTCAGCTTTTTTGTCAGACCCCACTCTTCCTTGGGAAGATAGAGTTGTGATGAAATGTGCACATAATTTTGAGTTCGTCCAGGTTCTTTGTCAGATATGACAATGAACCTCATAGGTGTGACCCCAAAGCACCCTTTACGTGTCGGTCTTGTGTACCCCCATATTATTATATTATTTTAATTTTATATATTGCGTAGCTACCGCCAGGGTTTTCCCAGCACTTACAGGGCAAGTAGGAAAACTTAGTAGTGAGAGCTCAAATAACCAGGTTTTCAATTCCTTACATAAGGAAGATAAGGAAGCGCAGCATCTCAGAGACTCGGGGAGGACATTCCATAACCTAGGACCCAGAAAGGAAAAGGAGCAGCCACCCATCAGGGTACATCTGACTATGGAGATTGTAAAAAGGAATTGGGTGCTGGAGCTCATGCATGGTTCGGGGGTGGTAAGGAACCACCAGTTTTTGCAGGTATTGAGATCGTGAGCTGATTTTGTGCATAAAGCAAAGTGCTTTGAAATTGATTCACTTCTTTACTGTGAGCCAGTGAAGATTGTGGAGGAGGCCGGATGCAGAGGAGTGTTTGGGGTGATGATACAGAAGTCTGGCGGCAGAGTTTTGACCTACCTGGAGGCATCCTATCACAGCCTTATCTGCCCCCAAGTGCAGGACGTTGCCATAATCTGACCTTGATAGAAGCATGGCTTGGATAACTGTCCTTTGAGCAGAAAAGGAAGTATCCACAAGCTCTTTTTAAGCCTTTTATAGTGGCGAAGCATGTGAAGTCTACTTTAGCGGCCTGTGTCTTCATGGACAGGGTGGAGCCAAGCCAGAAGCCGGGGATCTTCACCATATTGGTAAGTTCAGGAATCACTTCCTGTGTAGCAGGCAAGTATTAAGGCCCAGAGAGCTGGGGATTCTCAACCAGTACTATTACCTCGGTCTTGTCACCGTTTAATTTAAGAGAGTTGGTATTCGTCCAGGTGGAAACCAGACCATGGCAGGAGTTCAGATCTTCTGAGTTGACTTCCCATCCGGATGACAGAGAAGAGATGATCTGGGTGTTGTCTGCATATGAAATCAGTGTGAGACCACAGCTTTCCACCAGATCCATCAAAGGGCAGACGTAACTGTTAAAAAGCATAGGTCTAAGGGCTAATCCTTCCGGAACTCCTGAAGTAAGTGAGCATGATCCAGACACTACATTTGTCAAGAAGACCTCAATAGTAAGATCCGTCAAGAAGTAGGTGAGCCATATAAGCGTCGTACCTTCGAGACCCAGTTGAGTCAGTCTTCCAGCAAGAATATCATGGGACACAGTATTGAAGGCCGCACTGAGATCTAATAGAATCAGTGACGCCTATATCAAGGAGCCACCTTAGATGTTCTTTGACTCCTGTAAGGGCCGTTTCTGTGCTGTGCCTGGCTCTGAGGCCTGATTGGAAGGATGTAGGGCTTCCATAAATGAGGTAAGCTTGGCATTAACATCTTCCGCCAGTATCTTAGAAAGGATAGGCAACAAATAAACTGGTCTATAATTGGGCCAGTTGGTCCGGGTTTTTTTAGTTTTTTTTTTTAGCAAATGTTAATACCCCCAAATGCTGCTACTTCAAAAGGCAATCCATTCCAAGTCCATAGTGATCGTTTTTAACAATAAATCACTAATGGAATAAAATGAATTACTTGCACAAACATTTTTTAGTTCTTAAACTATGGATCCTCTAATCCTTTGTATAACCCATATCAGAATCTGTATAAGTACACTCAGCCACACATGTCCCCTCATCCAGTATAAGTAGCGATCTCAGTTTTATTATGAAATTCCGTCTTCATATAAATGGCCAGGGTCAGACTGTTGTTAATAATTATAGGTAAACTTTGTTTTAAATATTTATAGCAGGCAAAAGCATTGGTTGAACTTTCCATAAGCTTAATGCCTTTGCTACTAAGGCTTACTGAACCCCTTTGTTGAGCTCTTTTTTGATAATTGGGTCACTTCATGCTTAAGCCTTCATACCTTATTTTTCACATAATTTATCCAAACCAAATCTTCTTTTTTTTCCCCACATGCCAGGGATTCCTCATTCTTTGTCCGTTTGTAAGAGGTAAGGCAGCTTCTGCAGCTTTCCAAAGGAATCTTCTCATCGATATAATGCGCAAGGCAGCCTTTTGGCCTTTGTACAAAATAATTCAGCCAACACCTGACCGCGAACAAATGCTTCACAGCAATGCTTAACTTGTGAAGTCATTGCCCATAACCACCACTGCTGCGTTTGTCCAGTCTTGTCCGGTTTGTCATCTTTCCAGGTGTTGGCTGAATTTAAAGTAAGAATGTATGCACTGTTATCCAAGGGTGCATACATCATTACTTTAATTTCAGCCAACATCTTGAAAGATTTCCTGTTCAAAATGATCTTCCATTACTACAACTCCATCTTAACGGAGTGTCTTCCACTGGTTAGGTTTTCTAGCAAGGGGCATACAAGCGCTTAAACGTGACACATTTTTATTTTTAGTCTCCTAGGCAGATTAGCTGTGTATTCTTTAACGCTTATCAAGTGTGCACTCCTACATGCTGGAAGTTAAGAGAACTGAAAGTTAAGGATATGGAAGTCTGGACGGCAGATGATCCCCTTTTTCTTGTCACGGTCGTTGATGTTCTAACTGTGCCACTGATAATGCGGCTGTGTTTCTTATACTGTTCCTCTTAGTAATGAAAATAATTTATTAACCTAGGTGTCTGAACATTTATGGAGTAGTTTAGTTGCCAAAATGTTGTAATCTAGTTCATTTATAATATGCTACACATTCTAGCAGATTGCGTTTAAAATATATATTTTTGTACTTTTCAGTTCTATGAGCAATTTGATGAAGACGAGATCGGAGCACTTGATAACGTTGAATTGGAAGGATTTATTCAGTCTGAGAGTTCACGATTGCAGGAGGTCATAGCTGATTACTACAAACAAAAGGCAAAAGAGTATGTAAACTGTTGTTGTTACTTTTTATTTATTTGTTTTGTAAGGATGATATACCAGGATGGGAAAATGAGAATGGGATTCTGTTGTTTGGAGCATTTGGTTATAGAGCAGCACCAAATGTGAATGAATCGCAGGCTTACATTTCAGAAAAAAGCTATTGATTATACTTCATGAAAGCCTGTTTTCCCCCTTGATTTCCACTCTGATTTTCCCAAGAGAGACTAAGGCACCCAAATGTATCCAAATGAAATATATAGGATATATTTTGCAACAAAATATAGAATACAGCAAATTCTTTTTTTTCACCTCATGCTCCTTTTAACAGATTGTGGAAACCGCAGCTTTTGAGTAGTAGGGCCAGAAACTGCCTCGTTAGATGCTTTAAAATTTTAAAAACTCCAAAGATGATGCTACCTGGGCAAGTCAACATTTTGGCTGAGTACTCCTAATCCCCCACCCAAGTACCTCTTTAAGCTCCTTTCTTTCCTATGACCATTAAAGACTAAACCCTTCTCTGTAATGTTGAGACAGCAGCAAAGAAAACATTTTGAGGAGCCATTTGGGCCTTTTATTTGTGCTTCTGAGCACCCCCACACCTATTTGAGGCAAACTGAAAGACCGGTTCTTAGAAGCAGGTTTTCCCAGATTTGTAGTGTGTAAAATGCACCTCTGCAGTATGTCGTGTTTCATTAAGTGAGGCATTTCCATCCAATCTTCCAAGAAACCTTATATGTGGTTTTCTTCTGACTCCCAACCTCTCTTCTTACATCTGTATACCATTAGTTCCGTTTATAGTTTATTTCTTTTTCATTGTTTTTCTGTCGTTTTTCTTCCTCATGCTCACTTTAAACCTTTCCTGACCTGAAGACAAACCTCATGTTGACCCCTCCGTCTCATTTATGATATCTCTTGACAAAAGCCACTATTCACAATAGTGTGAAAGTCAGTAATGCAGACCATGGAAACAATTACAGTCTTTCTCTGTTTCCCGTCTTGATATTGGGAGAGGCTCACTTGTTTAAAGAGCAGGAAGGAGGAATGAGAGAAGGAACAAGCAGGAGATGCTGCTTAATAGAAATGGTACATAAAAGTATGACCAGCTTAAAAATGGTTGAAAAACATAGGAGTCCTTAAGGTGTCAATCAAATGCAAAGAAGGGAAACGCAAACTCCATTGAAGGCTGCAGTGTTCTGAATCCTTGCTCAGAGAGCTAAAGAAAATACACAGTCCAACTTCTTGCCAAACATGATGGAGTAGGGCAGTGTACTGTAGTCCTTAAAGTGGCAGGATCCATTTTCCACAGCCTAAACTAGAAGAACAATTTTATGCTTTCCATTTCTTAATACAAAAAAAATTGCTATAAATATAAATTCATTGTGTTATTTTTGACTGTCTGTATTATGTTTAAAAAGAAAGAAAATGTTGCTCCTAATAGGCATGTGTTCTATCCAATTTGAGAACATATCCATTTAAAAACTGACCTGGGCAGGAGACTCACTCAGACCCACCACTCTCCCAGCATGGTGCTGTTGCTTTAGTTCAGTTAACTTTTGTAGTCCTAGTTTGAGCCGTTCTTCTTTCTAGCCCGAACAAATGTCAGTTTGCCCTCTCGCCCTTTTTGAATTTCCATTCAAATGGTCTTTGATTCCTGCTACAACCTGTCTCCCTCTTTTTGCTATTGGAAAATAGTGCAAGGAAACAGAGGCAAGAAAAACCGTTGGGGACAAGTCCAGATGTGTGACTAGTTAGTGGAGTGCACGTCTGTTGGAGCTCACTTACTATGAGTGCCATACAGGCCAGAGGCCCCTGGAAATGATTTAGGGTTTAGGGAGAGAGACGGGAAACAGTCAATGGAAAGAGAGAGACCCCTAGTGCAAAAGGAGATGGGTATAATGTAGCGCCACCTGTGTCAGCACTTCAAGATGTTATCTCCTCGGGCTTATCTCTCCTGCTTTGGGACCATTGATCTTAAATGCAGCACTCCTCTGCTTATTGCAAGGACACTGAGATTGTGTTCCATTCTAGGGGTGAATGTCTGAAAGGGCAAATTTGAGGTGTGATCAACATAGCTGGAGGGTTTTAAGGGGTGAGATAGAATGTCTGGCAAAATAAGAAAAGAGCTGGAATTGAAACACGTTCAAATTCAGTGCGGGGGGGGTTAAAGGCTGGCTTCCCATTCTTGAACATCGATAACAATATGTAACAAATGATGTAACAAAGAAGGAAATAACGTCTTGGGAGGTATCATGGGGTATAGCACTAGAAATGCCACCACAGGGGAGAGCTACAGAGAGCAGGTTGCACAAGTGTGTATTTTAATGAAATTGAGTTGTTGTGATGTCAGGCTCCAGCATACACTAGAGCATCAGGCCCACACAATCAGTTATAGACCACTGGATCATGGTTGATATGTGACTACTGAAACCTGCAGCTCTTGTACTAACCTCCATTGCCTCAGTGACCTCTAGCAGGCATGCATCCAACAGACCTGCCCTTCCTAAGTTAGACCACAAAGCCATAGTATATAAGAAGCAGGTCATCACCTAACCCTTGGCTACCCATCTCCTCTGGGTTAGTCACCAGTCTTGATGCTCTACTGGGTGACTAATTGCTCACTACACACACTATCCACTCTTGCCTTATTTTTGCCATCTTAGCTCTTTGTTTTGACACAAGTATTTACTCGTCCGCCAATGTTTCTGCAACCGCTGAAGATACCTGCCATTCTGCTGTCGTCCCCCTGGAGGTGATATTTTTTTGTGCTGACTGCAACAGGAGCCCTCACCCTCCTGACAATAGAGAAACATGGAGTCCAACAGCATTATCTCAAAATCCAGTAGGATGAAATATGGTGAGCACCAGGCACCCACAGCAGTGGCTCTGAGATGTGACAGACTATTCTCTTCTGACATCCATAGTGCCCTAAGGGCATCCTGCAGCCATAACCACAAAAATAACACAAAAAAAGTTAACCAATATTTTGATAAAACTGGATTATTAGTTGGAGTAGTTGTGAGAATTCACCAAGTAATAATGTCACTCTTCTGTATCCGGTTCAGTTGGGTTACTTTAATTTAAACTTTAGCTCAGTCCTGGGTAGCTGTGGCACACTGTGGCACAGAGCAGTCAGACCAAAGTCAAAACCAGTGTAAAGCATTTATCATTAACAAAACAGGTAATAAGTCAAAAACACATCACAATAACAATCCTGTTAAGATTTATAAAAAATAGTAGTTTTATCTTTAAATGGACCAAAATGACAAAAATCTGCTAAAGGGAACCAGAGAGATAATGTTTAGACATTCTTTAGTTTTCTAGCACTGGTTGTGCTAGACTAGGTCCAAGTTAAAAGTTAAGACTGACACAATGGAGCACAGGTCAGATGCAGAAATCTATTTCAACCTAGTTAGTTTTGCCTTCTGACATAGTCTCTGAAGTGGAATTTGAAGATCCTCCGTGGGACAAGGAAGCAAATGGTGGTCAAGGTGGGTTCCCTAGGCCAGATAGCCGTCGAAGTCCTAATAAAGCTGTTGACTTTCCGCTGGAAAACTCCAAGCGGAAAAAGTTCTAAATTCACACCCAACAAAGATTCCTTGTCAGTTGGATACTTTTGGTGTCTTTGCCCAGTAAAGATTTCTACCTTCATATTTAGTTACTTTTTTGGAACTCTGATTCCTCCAAAGGGGTAAGACTGCAAGCTGTAGCTGAATAGGGCTTCACAAGGCTGGAAAGCCTCTCCATAACATCCCACTGAAGCAGATTTGCTACTAAAGGAAAGCTCAGATGGGGAGTGTAAAGAAATGGCTTCCTGTTGCAGTTACCCCCCACTTTTTGCCTGATACTGATGCTGACTTGACTGAGAAGTGTGCTGGGACCCTGCTAACCAGGCCCCAGCACCAGTGTTCTTTCACCTAAAATGTACCATTGATCCCACAATTGGCACACCCTGGCATCCAGATAAGTCCCTTGTAACTGGTACCTCTGGTACCAAGGGCCCTGATGCCAGGGAAGGTCTCTAAGGGCTGCAGCATGTATTATGCCACCCTAGAGACCCCTCACTCAGCCCAGACACACTGCTTACAAGCCTGTGTGTGCTAGTGAGAACAAAATGAGTAAGTCGACATGGCACTCCCCTCAGGGTGCCATGCCAGCCTCTCACTGCCTATGCAGTATAGGTAAGACACCCCTCTAGCAGGCCTTACAGCCCTAAGGCAGGGTGCACTATACCATAGGTGAGGGTACCAGTGCATGAGCAGTGTGCCCCTACAGTGTCTAAGCAAAACCTTAGACATTGTAAGTGCAGGGTAGCCATAAGAGTATATGGTCTGGGAGTCTGTTTTACACGAACTCCACAGCACCATAATGGCTACACTGAAAACTGGGAAGTTTGGTATCAAACTTCTCAGCACAATAAATGCACACTGATGCCAGTGTACATTTTATTGTAAAATACACCACAGAGGGCACCTTAGAGGTGCCCCCTGAAACTTAACCAACTATCTGTGTAGGCTGACTGGTTCCAGCAGCCTGCCACACTAGAGACATGTTGCTGGCCCCATGGGGAGAGTGCCTTTGTCACTCTGAGGCCAGTAACAAAGCCTGCACTGGGTGGAGATGCTAACACCTCCCCCAGGCAGGAGCTGTAACACCTGGCGGTGAGCCTCAAAGGCTCACCCCTTTGTCACAGCCCAGCAGGGCACTCCAGCTTAGTGGAGTTGCCCGCCCCCTCCGGCCACGGCCCCCACTTTTGGCGGCAAGGCTGGAGGGAACAAAGAAAGCAACAAGGAGGAGTCACTGGCCAGTCAGGACAGCCCCTAAGGTGTCCTGAGCTGAGGTGACTCTAACTTTTAGAAATCCTCCATCTTGCAGATGGAGGATTCCCCCAATAGGGTTAGGATTGTGACCCCCTCCCCTTGGGAGGAGGCACAAAGAGGGTGTACCCACCCTCAGGGCTAGTAGCCATTGGCTACTAACCCCCCAGACCTAAACACGCCCTTAAATTTAGTATTTAAGGGCTACCCTGAACCCTAGAAAATTAGATTCCTGCAAACTACAAGAAGAAGGACTGCCTAGCTGAAAACCCCTGCAGAGGAAGACCAGAAGACGACAACTGCCTTGGCTCCAGAAACTCACCGGCCTGTCTCCTGCCTTCCAAAGAACTCTGCTCCAGCGACGCCTTCCAAGGGACCAGCGACCTCTGAATCCTCTGAGGACTGCCCTGCTTCGAAAAAGACAAGAAACTCCCGAGGACAGCGGACCTGCTCCAAAAGACTGCAACTTTGTTTCAAGGAGCAGCTTTAAAGACCCCTGCAATCTCCCCGCAAGAAGCGTGAGACTTGCAACACTGCACCCGGCGACCCCGACTCGGCTAGTGGAGAACCAACACCTCAGGGAGGACCCCCGGACTACTCTACGACTGTGAGTACCAAAACCTGTCCCCCCTGAGCCCCCACAGCGCCGCCTGCAGAGGGAATCCCGAGGCTTCCCCTGACCGCGACTCTCTGAAACCTAAGTCCCGACGCCTGGAAAAGACCCTGCACCCGCAGCCCCCAGGACCTGAAGGACCGGACTTTCACTGCAGAAGTGACCCCCAGGAGTCCCTCTCCCTTGCCCAAGTGGAGGTTTCCCCGAGGAAGCCCCCCCTTGCCTGCCTGCAGCGCTGAAGAGATCCCTTGATCTCTCATTGACTAACATTGCAAACCCGACGCTTGTTTCTACACTGCACCCGGCCGCCCCCGCGCTGCTGAGGGTGAAATTTCTGTGTGGGCTTGTGTCCCCCCCGGTGCCCTACAAAACCCCCCTGGTCTGCCCTCCGAAGACGCGGGTACTTACCTGCAAGCAGACCGGAACCGGGGCACCCCCTTCTCTCCATTATAGCCTATGCGTTTTGGGCACCACTTTGAACTCTGCACCTGACCGGCCCTGAGCTGCTGGTGTGGTGACTTTGGGGTTGCTCTGAACCCCCAACGGTGGGCTACCTTGGACCAAGAACTGAACCCTGTAAGTGTCTTACTTACCTGGTAAAACTAACAAAAACTTACCTCCCCCAGGAACTGTGAAAATTGCACTGTGTCCACTTTTAAAGTAGCTATTTGTGAATAACTTGAAAAGTATACATGCAATTGAAATTATTCAAAGTTCCTAATGTACTTACCTGCAATACCTTTCAAACAAGCTATTACATGTTAAATTTGAACCTGTGGTTCTTAAAATAAACTAAGAAAAGATATTTTTCTATAACAAAACCTATTGGCTGGATTTGTCTCTGAGTGTGTGTTCCTCATTTATTGTCTATGTGTATGTACAACAAATGCTTAACACTACTCCTTGGATAAGCCTACTGCTCGACCACACTACCACAAAATAGAGCATTAGTATTATCTCTTTTTACCACTATTTTACCTCTAAGGGGAACCCTTGGACTCTGTGCATGCTATTCCTTACTTTGAAATAGCACATACAGAGCCAACTTCCTACAGGGAGCAACTTGAATCTTTGCCCCAGCAGCAACACACCTTCATCTGAGTGACTTGGCAGGTTTTAGAGATAAGCAGTGGAGGAGTAAACTTTGACACCTCCTACATTCTGACACTTCACCAAGGCCCTCAGGAACATAGGGACACCATTTGGGAGTCAAGGCTCACTCCAGTGGAAGCCACCCGCATGGTCCGGGACAAGTCCATTTGGAACGGGGCAACTGAGCTCTTTGGGAAGGTGGGTTTCTTGTTTTTTTTTGTACCATGTAGCCAGGGCCACTGGAATTATGCAGCAGAAGAGGACCAAACTGTGTGGAAGGGTTGACTACATTATGCAACAAGAAAAGGCAAATTATGCCGCATAATGTGCACATTTTGTTGACAGCATTAATTCATATTTTGTCATTTTTACACCTGGTAACTGTGTCTGGGAAAAGAGTTCACCTTAATACTAATTTAGTGCACCAAAATACAGCAGTAAACGGCTAAAGTTGACCAGTCAACCTTTGCGAAAAACCTGCCGGTGTGCACGAACCGGAGTTGCCATATTTTTTAAAAACTTTTGATCCGTATGACCTAGAAACTATTATCTTTTTGTTCGAATCTGCAGATTATGTGACAAATATGGCAAATCCTTAATTATGTGAAAATCGCTACAGTAGCAGAATGATGTAATTCCAGTAGCCCTTCTCTGTAGCTTAACAGACGACTAGCCAACTTGTCCTTGGAGCTCTCTGTTCTGTATTGGGTTCAAGTGGTAGCAGGTCCAGCTTTTTCAGTCTCTCTCCAAAGGTAAAACTTCTGAGTTCCAGTTCATTGGTTCATCAGGTGCAGTCCTATCTTCCACAGGTCCATCAGTGTTCTGAAGAAGGTTTGCCGGGGTAGCAACTTTAGCACTAGCTTGTGGAGTGGGGGAGACTCACTGCCCAATAGGAAAAATGTTTCCAGGGGCTACACTACACACTTTAATATTACTTCCTGGGGCTTTGACACTAATCGCACAGTGCATCCCGCTGCCCAAATCCAAGATGTAAGAACCCTTCTTCCCTGAATTAGAGTGATGGGCACACAGTTTATTGAGCAATTCCTCTTGTACACCCATTTCTAGAACAGGTTTTCCCTCCACTGAGCTTTGTGCCACTCTGGCTCTTATACAATGGCAGGGGAGGCATGGGTTTGGGGCACATCTGCCTGTGAGAGAAACTGCCCCTTTTAAGCTTGTACAGTTGGTGGCCACGTGCACCCAGGCTGTCCAGTAAAGAGATGGTCATGCCTCGGCCCAGACTAGGCCCTTTTGTTCCCTATCCTGAGAGCAATTAATACCTCTCGGCAGGCTGCTGGGTGAGAATGGGCTACTAGAGGCTCAGGCAGGAAAATGGCACCTTTCTAAAAGTGGCATTTTAAAAATAGTAATTTTAAATCCGACTTAACCATCAGTTTGGATTTTAATTTACTGTTAAATTGAGAGGTTAGACCATGGTCTTAGTTATTCCCAAACTGAAGTTATAAATTATAGATTATAAAATGTTAACTTAGTGATTTTCTTGGGAGCGCTAGCCTTAGGACTACAGTGAATTTTTTTTCACTTCAGGACATGTAAAACTCAAGAATAAATTCCCAACATTTTAAATACCATGCATCCTGCCCTATCGGCACATATGGCCAACCTTAGGGATGGCTTACCCATATTAAAAAGGAAGATTTAGGCTTTACTTTAATGGGTTAGATTTGCAGCTTTAAAACTGCACAGCTAGCCTGCTGTGGCAGGTCTAGAGTCATGTTTTCACCTCTCACTTTAGTGTTGAAGTCCACTAGTGACATCTAACTTACAAGCCCTGGGTACACCGAGTACCATATACTAGGGACGTACAGGTAAGCTACATATATCCATCAGGGATTAGCCAACTGTACACATTTGTAGAGGTCAGAGCACACACTCTGGGCTCTGAATGGCAGTGCCCCATTTTGCAGAGTCAGTAAACCAGCACTAAGTTTACTAAAAGATGGGGGTGATCCTGCAAAAAGGGCATTTTCCTCACTCCTTTTCCATACTAAAATGTTGGGGAGGGTGCCAACACCCACGACAAGTGTTTAATTTGAACCAGTGGTTTCCGGTGGGGCCCCACCAGCACTTTTTTTTTAAGAACACCACTTATTTTTCTTTGTCAAACATACAAAGACAGAAAAACAAACACATGATAAAAATGGCGTAAGAAATGGAATGGAAAAACGCAAAGGGAGAAGGCAGAAACATTAAGTGTAATAATGAGGCAGGGTGTTTCTGGTGGTGAATTAGTGTCATGAGGTGGATTCAAGAGTGCACATTCACACACCAACACTTAACACCAACACTTAATATCACTGGCATCAGCCTTCTGAAAATAGCTTTAGGCACGGGCACTCATTCTTTTATAAATTAAGCACTGCCAATAACCCTAGCACCAGTCTCTCTTATGTGACCTTCATAAACCCAAACATCCCTTCCCACAAGGGCAGATACCCAGGACACAAGGTTTCAATTAAAAGCATATTTTAAAGCTCTGTGGAGCATGACTTGTGCTGGATACTCCAAGATCAGAGAAGGCAGAATCGGGATAAATGCTGAACTTCAAAATCCGCGTTCCAACTACTGGCAGTGGTCCTGAATGAGTTAAAGAGAACGTGAAAGGATGGATCTCATGTCTGATGGATGCAGACCTTTAGTTCCTATAGAAATCCCCTATTGCTTTTGATGCCAAAGTAGCGTACCCATACTGCTGCAGCTCTGGAGTTGGGTACCAGGCTTGGAGCCCCCAAATGGAGATTCTAAAATTTTAACTCCAATCAACAGTATAGACTCTCCGCCTTCACCTAGACTGTTTCTGCTAGGCTCATGTCCCCTGAACACTATTGTTAGAAACTGAGTTGAGACTCAGGCAAAAGCGTTACTCCAGTATTGGAACTTTCATAGATTCACATGCTTGAATCATTCCCCGTTGTCGAGATGGGAGTCCCGGTACAATTTTCATAAGTAATGTTAAAACATATTGAAGAGAAAAAGGCCCTAGGCCTCTTCAATTTCATAGTCTATCAGTCATTTTGTGAAAAGGACCAAACCTGATCCTCCACCAATCAGGCGACAGCACTCTTCAGAACCTCCTGAGAGAAGCTCTAGCACCTCAGATTTTCTACCGCACGTCATGCTAGGGAGTCTCCTCAGAGCTCTGCTCTGTTTTCACACCTTTATTCAGCTCTTTTTCTCTCAGAGAAACTCACATATTTGGATTTGTCAGCTATTTTTCAACTATGTCTGACAAGGAAAAGAAAAGTCTCTTTAGAGACTGCAAGACTTGTGGGAAGAAAAGACTTCATTCTGAAGATCCTCATCATGACTGCATTTACTGCCTGTACCCAGATCATTCAGCCAAGGACTGTAAGATTTGCCGTACTTTTTCTTCTAAGACCTTAAAGGATAGAGAAGGCAGCTTATTAATATGGCTGCAGAAACTGAAGCATAGGAAGGATCCAGTTTCTGATTCTGAGAGTGAGGAATCATCAACATCCAAGAGATCAACTAAAAGGGCAAGATCACGCTCTAGATCTCCCTCACAAATCTCAAGGAAAGCCCTCAAAAAGACTGCTTTAGGGTCTTATAAGGGTCGCAGCCCATCTTCTTCCCCAACTAAACTCTCAAGTAAAGAGGGGAAAAAACATTCTTCCAGTTCTGAGAGGCACAGGAAATCCTCATCTGTTCCACCATCTGGGCCTTTCAAAAAGCCATCCTCTGTGACTGGAAAAAAGGCCTCGTCGACGGATTCCCCGTCGACGGCACCGTCGGTGGGCGCATTGCCGACGACAACAGCTACTTCAGGTTTTCCATCGTCAACGGCTCCGTCGGCGACATCGTCGACGAGAACAGGTACACCACCGTCGACGAGAACTGCAACGACGACATCAGCGTCGACGACCGTCTACACCTCGTCATCGTCGACGGCGCTGATGTCAGTGTCAGCCCTACCGTCGTCGATGACTTCGTTGACGGTAGACTCGTCGGCGAAGCTTTTTGCTATTAAAATAACGGTGCGTCCAGCGTCGACGGCACTGTCTACGACAAAGTCAATTTACACGTCGTCGACGACACCGTCGACGAGGGAAAAACATCAAGAAAGAACAGAAAAATTAACTCCAACCCACACTTCACCTAGTAAGGTATCCTCCCTGGTACCAGTACATCTTTTGGAGGGAGATGAAGATTCAGTTGAAGATGGGCCTTTTGGAACAGCCCACAGCCCCTCTGAATTGAATGTAAAATACCAGGAAGAGGAGGAATATGAGGAAGCTTATGATCCACAGGCTTGCTTGGAGCATCAGCAGTATCAACAGGGAACGTATATTCCTTCCGACCTGCTTACTGGCCTTAGAGCGATGTTAGTGGATTACAACAGAAGGTTTTCTCCACAAGGAGAACAGCCTCCTCCATCGCCCATTTCTGGTCTTTCTACTCCACATCAAAGACCAACGTCTTTGCATCTCACAGATGTGGCCACCCCGGACATGACAATTCCCCAAGACACTGACATTTCAGAAGGAGATCAGGAGGAAGGAGAGCTCATAGATACTCACTCAGAGTGGGACGAGTATATTATTCCTGCTCCATCTTCTCCTTCTCATTCGAAGGTGGAGTCCCCACCTGAAGACATTGGAGGTTTTCACAATCTCCTAGAGAGGGCAGCCAAGCGTTTTGCTTTACCGCTACCTACGAAGCAAACAGATTGTTTCCTTTATGATTTTAAAGAGCCCTTCCAGAAGTCTGTACGCTCTATCCCGATGGTAAACTACCTGTGGGAAGAAGGCCTTAAAGTCATGACTAATCTGGCATCAGTCACAGCAGTTTTACCACGTCTGGATAAGAAATACAAAGCTCCTGATGATGCACCAACATGCTTGACAGGACATCCTCCTCCAGATTCAGTAGTAGCTCAAGCGGCTCAAAGAAGATCAAAAAATCCTTCTGCTCCGATTTCCCCGCCCCCAAATAAGGAGGGTAGGAGGCTAGATAACATAGGGAAAAGATTTTCGTCTATGGCCAGCCTAGTGCTTAGAGCTGCCAACTCCTGGGCTATTTTGTCTCGATACAACAGACAGCTTTGGGCGGATATTGCACCTTTTATTAATCAACTGCCAGAAGATGTAAAATCAGAGGCAAATAAGACTGTACAAGAGGGTCAACGCACGTCTGCAGAGCTTATAGACTGTGCAATGGATATAGCGACCACTGCTTTCAGACAGCTTGCAGGTGCTGCTGTATTAAGAAGACAGGGCTGGCTCAAAGCCACCTCATTTCGTCCAGAAGTCCAGAATAAAATCCTAGACTTACCCTTTAATGGCCAAGCGCTATTTGGGAACCATGTGGACGAAGCCCTACAGTCAATTAAAACGGACACGGCAAGGTCATTAGGGACCCTGCAATATCGAAGATCGTCCTTTCGTCCTAGGGGGCGTGGCCAGCCCTCTTACAGAGGGGGATATCAACAACAGAGATACTCTTCCTATCCATAATCTTCACAACAATATCGGCCATACTACTCCCAAAGGCAACCGACTCAACCAGCCTATAGTAGAACGGCAGGCCGTGGACGTTCAACCCGCCCCGCCAAAGATTCAGCTCGTAGAACCTGATGTTGTCGAGGCGCCGGCTACGCTCAGTCCTCCTCCTGTCACCCTGGGCGGGAGAATTTCCTTATTAAACCATTACATCAGACAAGTGGGTCCTACAATTAGTGGAACGGGGCCATACTTTAGAATTTGTCCAGATACCTCCCTCCAACCCTCCCCGCAGGACTCCTTCAAGATATCCTCAACAACTCAAAGAAGAGGTCTACAAGCTCCTTCTCAAGGGAGCTATAAAGAAGGTGCCTCGGGCTCAACAAGGGACAGGATTTTATTCCAGGTTCTTCATCATTCGAAAAAAGTGGAAGGATTGGAGGCCGATCCTCGATTTAAGGCAACTGAATGTATACCTAAAAAAGCAATTGTTTCGAATGATCAGCCTGCAAGACGTCCTTCTGCGTCTCAATCAAAGAGATTTTATGTCATCGCTAGACCTCAAAGACGCATACTTCCACATACCAATCCACCCTGCCCACAGAAAGTATTTGAGATTTACCATAGCCGGGAGCCATTATCAATATCGCGTCCTTCCCTTCGGGCTCAAATCAGCCCCAAGAATATTTACCAAATGCCTAGCACCAGTGGCAGCCTTTCTCAGGAGAAGAAAGCGCCAGGTCTTTCCATACTTAGACGACTGGTTAATAAAGACGAAGACTTACGCAGGAGCACACAAGTCAACAAGAAGGTGCGTTTCCTTACTAACCAATCTCGGATTCACAATCAACTGGGAGAAGTCCAACCCTCTACCAGTACGCAATATTACTTTTCTGGGAGCAAAACTGAACACGGAATCCGGCATGGCATGTCCCACGTTAGAGAGACAACGAAGGTTACTAACCCTAGGGAGTTTCATACACAAAAGACGAAAGGTTACAGTCCGTCTCTTCAAATCACTATTGGGCATGATGTCTTCATGCATACCTCTGATCCCTCTGTGTCGGCTAAAGATGCGCCCCTTGCAGGAGCAGCTAAACCGTCAATGGCTCCAAGTATCAGGCACTTTCGAAGACCGGATACAAATAACTCCGATAATGATCAAAACCCTCAAGTGGTGGTCTCAAAAGCATCATCTATCAATCGGTCTCTCGTTTCTTCAACAGCCAGCCCCGTGGACCATAACAACAGATGCCTCACTGGAAGGCTGGGGCGCAGTATTACAGGACCTGAAAATAAGTGGCAAATGGCCAACTCATCTGGCATCAATACATATCAATTGGCTAGAACTCAGGGCAGTGCACCTCGCCTTACAAGCGTTTCTCCCAAGAATCTCTGGATCGCGAGTGGTGATAAGAACGGACAACACCACTACGATGCACTATCTCAACAAACAAGGAGGTACAAGATCTCTCACCCTCTCCAGGGAAGCCCAAGCGATCTGGAACTGGGCCTCGCAGCAAGGCATCACACTATCGGCGGTACACTTGCCGGGAATAAACAACAAGGCAGCAGATGCACTCAGCAGGCACAAATCGGACTGTCACGAGTGGGAACTAGACCAGATGGTACTGACCCAGATTTTTTCCCAGTGGGGAACACCAACAGTGGATCTGTTTGCGAAGAAGGACAACGGCAAATGCCAGTTCTTCGCAAGTTGGCATCACCAAAAGGGATCTTGGGGGAATGCGTTTTCGTAGTTTGGTCAGACATCTTTGCTTACGCCTTTCCTCCCATTCCGTCGATCCCAAGGGTCCTCACGAAGATGAAAACAGAACCGTGCACTCTCATACTGATAGCCCCGTACTGGCCGCGCCAACATTGGTTCGCAGAGCTCCTCATTCGGTCAGTCAAACCTCATATTCCACTGGAGCCGTTACCTCATTTACTAACAATGAACAACGGCCAAGTTCGGCACCCTCATCTGCAGTCAATGCGGTTATCAGCATGGCTCCTCACCACAGAGAATTTGCGCATTTGAACATCCCGCAGGACAGCAGGGATATTTTGTCAAAGGCCAGAGCGGATAGCACTAACAAGGCGTATCAGGGTAAATGGAAAAGATTCTGTGCCTGGTGTCATCAGCGTCAAATCGACCCTCTACTTTCACCACCAGAAGAGATATTGCCGTATCTCTTAGAGTTAGCTCGCTCAGGCCTAGCACACTCGTCCATTAAAGTTCATGTAGCAGCCATAGCTGCATTCAGATGTTCAGATGACACACCCTCGCTCTTCTCGGCTCATTAAGAGATTTCTGAAGGAGCTGTTCAGGGTTTACCCTCCTTTCAGACCCCCACCTCCTTCGTGGAATTTGAATATTGTTCTGGCAAAACTGATGAAGCATCCATTTGAACCGATCCACTGTGCTTCCCTCAAATACTTGTCGTGGAAGGTTGCCCTATTGATAGCTCTTACATCAGCTAGGCGGGTCAGTGAGGTGCAAGCGCTGTCCATCCAAGAGCCATTCCTGCAGCTTAAACAAGATAGACTACTAATGCGCACTAACCCGCATTTTATTCCAAAGGTTCCGTCAGACTTTCACATGAACGAACCTTTGGTCTTCAAGTCTTTTTTCCCTCATCCATCTACTCCAGCGGAGAGAGCATTACACTCTCTAGACGTGAAAAGATGCGTTCAATTTTATTTGGACAGGACTAAAGCTTTTCGGCGCTCTAATCAGCTATTTGTGGCGTACAGTGCTCCTAGGAAGGGGTGCCCGCTATCCAAGCAGAGTATTTCTAGATGGATCGCCTCTGTTATTCGCTTCTGCCATCAGGCAGCGGGCAAACCTTTGCAGTCTGTGCATGCTCACTCGACGAGAAAAGTCTCATCGTCAGCGGCACTGTTTGCCGGAGTGCCACTACAAGACATATGTAGGGCAGCAACATGGAAGAGCTGTCATACCTTCACTAAGCACTATTGCTTGGAGTCCCTCTCGCATGGAGAGGTGGCAGTGGGCCAGGCGGTTCTCAGGAATCTCTTCAGGTGAAGGTGAGCCATTTCTCCTACATCCCTCCATCCTAGAACAGGTATGCACATTGAAAAAAAAAAAAAAAATAATGCATCTAAAGATAAGAGAGCGCTATCATAATCCCATAAGTAAGCAGGTTTTCAGACATTGATCATGTTACAGTAGTGTCTTATGATGTTTTATTACTTGTTTCTTATTCAAATATATATATATATATATATATATATACAGGGAGTGCAGAATTATTAGGCAAGTTGTATTTTTGAGGATTAATTTTATTATTGAACAACAACCATGTTCTCAATGAACCCAAAAAACTCATTAATATCAAAGCTGAATATTTTTGGAAGTAGTTTTTAGTTTGTTTTTAGTTTTAGCTATGTTAGGGGGATATCTGTGTGTGCAGGTGACTATTACTGTGCATAATTATTAGGCAACTTAACAAAAAAAAATATATACCCATTTCAATTATTTATTATTACCAGTGAAACCAATATAACATCTCAACATTCACAAATATACATTTCTGACATTCAAAAACAAAACAAAAACAAATCAGTGACCAATATAGCCACCTTTCTTTGCAAGGACACTCAAAAGCCTGCCATCCATGGATTCTGTCAGTGTTTTGATCTGTTCACCATCAACATTGCGTGCAGCAGCAACCACAGCCTCCCAGACACTGTTCAGAGAGGTGTACTGTTTTCCCTCCTTGTAAATCTCACATTTGATGATGGACCACAGGTTCTCAATGGGGTTCAGATCAGGTGAACAAGGAGGCCATGTCATTAGATTTCCTTCTTTTATACCCTTTCTTGCCAGCCACGCTGTGGAGTACTTGGACGCGTGTGATGGAGCATTGTCCTGCATGAAAACCATGTTTTTCTTGAAGGATGCAGACTTCTTCCTGTACCACTGCTTGAAGAAGGTGTCTGCCAGGAACTGGCAGTAGGACTGGGAGTTGAGCTTGACTCCATCCTCAACCCGAAAAGGCCCCACAAGCTCATCTTTGATGATACCAGCCCAAACCAGTACTCCACCTCCACCTTGCTGGCGTCTGAGTCGGACTGGAGCTCTCTGCCCTTTACCAATCCAGCCACGGGCCCATCCATCTGGCCCATCAAGACTCACTCTCATTTCATCAGTCCATAGAACCTTAGAAAAATCAGTCTTGAGATATTTCTTGGCCCAGTCTTGACGTTTCAGCTTGTGTGTCTTGTTCAGTGGTGGTCGTCTTTCAGCCTTTCTTACCTTGGCCATGTCTCTGAATATTGCACACCTTGTGCTTTTGGGCACTCCAGTGATGTTGCAGATCTGAAATATGGCCAAACTGGTGGCAAGTGGCATCGTGGCAGCTGCACGCTTGACTTTTCTCAGTTCATGGGCAGTTATTTTGCGCCTTGGTTTTTCCACACGCTTCTTGCGACCCTGTTGACTATTTTGAATGAAACGCTTGATTGTTCGATGATCACGCTTCAGAAGCTTTGCAATTTTAAGAGTGCTGCATCCCTCTGCAAGATATCTCACTATTTTTGACTTTTCTGTGCCTGTCAAGTCCTTCTTTTGACCCATTTTGCCAAAGGAAAGGAAGTTGCCTAATAATTATGCACACCTGATGTAGGAAGTTGGCTCTGTATGTGCTATTTCAAAGTAAGGAATAGCATGTACAGAGTCCAAGGGTTCCCCTTAGAGGTAAAATAGTGGTAAAAATAGATAATACTAATGCTCTATTTTGTGGTAGTGTGGTCGAGCAGTAGGCTTATCCAAGGAGTAGTGTTAAGCATTTGTTGTACATACACATAGACAATAAATGAGGTACACACACTCAGAGACAAATCCAGCCAATAGGTTTTGTTATAGAAAAATATCTTTTCTTAGTTTATTTTAAGAACCACAGGTTCAAATTTTACATGTAATATCTCATTCGAAAGGTATTGCAGGTAAGTACCCGCGTCTTCGGAGGGCAGACCAGGGGGGTTTTGTAGGGCACCGGGGGGGACACAAGTCCACACAGAAATTTCACCCTCAGCAGCGCGGGGGCGGCCGGGTGCAGTGTCGAAACAGGCGTCGGGTTCGCAGTGTTAGTCTATGAGAGATCTCGGGGTCTCCTCAGCGCTGCAGGCAGGCAAGGGGGGGGTTCCTCGGGGAAACCTCCACTTGGGCAAGGGAGAGGGACTCCTGGGGGTCACTTCTCCAGTGAAAGTCCGGTCCTTCAGGTCCTGGGGGCTGCGGGTGCAGGGTCTCTCCCAGGCGTCGGGACTTTAGGTTCAAAGAGTCGCGGTCAGGGGAAGCCTCGGGATTCCCTCTGCAGGCGGCGCTGTGGGGGCTCAGGGGGGACAGGTTTTGGTACTCACAGTATCAGAGTAGTCCTGGGGTCCCTCCTGAGGTGTCGGATCTCCACCAGTCGAGTCGGGGTCGCCGGGTGCAGTGTTGCAAGTCTCACGCTTCTTGCGGGGAGCTTGCAGGGTTCTTTAAAGCTGCTGGAAACAAAGTTGCAGCTTTTCTTGGAGCAGGTCCGCTGCCCTCGGGAGTTTCTTGTCTTTTCGAAGCAGGGGCAGTCCTCAGAGGATGTCGAGGTCGCTGGTCCCTTTGGAAGGCGTCGCTGGAGCAGGATCTTTGGAAGGCAGGAGACAGGCCGGTGAGTTTCTGGAGCCAAGGCAGTTGTCGTCTTCTGGTCTTCCGCTGCAGGGGTTTTCAGCTAGGCAGTCCTTCTTCTTGTAGTTGCAGGAATCTAATTTTCTAGGGTTCAGGGTAGCCCTTAAATACTAAATTTAAGGGCGTGTTTAGGTCTGGGGGGTTAGTAGCCAATGGCTACTAGCCCTGAGGGTGGGTACACCCTCTTTGTGCCTCCTCCCAAGGGGAGGGGGTCACAATCCTAACCCTATTGGGGGAATCCTCCATCTGCAAGATGGAGGATTTCTAAAAGTTAGAGTCACCTCAGTTCAGGACACCTTAGGGGCTGTCCTGACTGGCCAGTGACTCCTCCTTGTTATTCTCATTATTTTCTCCGGCCTTGCCGCCAAAAGTGGGGCCTGGCCGGAGGGGGCGGGCAACTCCACTAGCTGGAGTGTCCTGCTGGGTTGGCACAAAGGAGGTGAGCCTTTGAGGCTCACCGCCAGGTGTGACAATTCCTGCCTGGGGGAGGTGTTAGCATCTCCACCCAGTGCAGGCTTTGTTACTGGCCTCAGAGTGACAAAGGCACTCTCCCCATGGGGCCAGCAACATGTCTCGGTTTGTGGCAGGCTGCTAAAACTAGTCAGCCTACACAGATAGTCGGTTAAGTTTCAGGGGGCACCTCTAAGGTGCCCTCTGGGGTGTATTTTACAATAAAATGTACACTGGCATCAGTGTGCATTTATTGTGCTGAGAAGTTTGATACCAAACTTCCCAGTTTTCAGTGTAGCCATTATGGTGCTGTGGAGTTCGTGTTTGACAAACTCCCAGACCATATACTCTTATGGCTACCCTGCACTTACAATGTCTAAGGTTTTGGTTAGACACTGTAGGGGTACCATGCTCATGCACTGGTACCCTCACCTATGGTATAGTGCACCCTGCCTTAGGGCTGTAAGGCCTGCTAGAGGGGTGTCTTACCTATACTGCATAGGCAGTGAGAGGCTGGCATGGCACCCTGAGGGGAGTGCCATGTCGACTTACTCGTTTTGTTCTCACTAGCACACACAAGCTGGCAAGCAGTGTGTCTGTGCTGAGTGAGAGGTCTCCAGGGTGGCATAAGAAATGCTGCAGCCCTTAGAGACCTTCCTTGGCATCAGGGCCCTTGGTACTAGAAGTACCGGTTACAAGGGACTTATCTGGATGCCAGGGTCTGCCAATTGTGGATACAAAAGTACAGGTTAGGGAAAGAACACTGGTGCTGGGGCCTGGTTAGCAGGCCTCAGCACACTTTCAATTGTAAACATAGCATCAGCAAAGGCAAAAAGTCAGGGGGCAACCATGCCAAGGAGGCATTTCCTTACACCTGATATAGGGGTTGATGTCATTAGACCACACCCCTTCTCATTACAGAGATGCACATCACCTAATATGCTTAATTGGTAGTAGGCTTTCGAGCCTATACAGCTTGGAGTAAGACAACATGCATAAAGAGGATGATGTGGTCAAAATACTCATTTGCCTAATAATTCTGCACTCCCTGTAGAGACATATGTCAGTACACTCATATACTTCATCAATTTATGCATGATGATAAGAAGGGTTTGTCGTTTAAGATAATTTGTTTATTAAACATGTTGTCATTTTACAATGTGCATAGTTATTGCTTTCTACTCTGATTCAAGCATGTGAATCTATGAAAGCTCCAATACTGGAGTAAGAAAATAAGTTACTTACCTGTAACTGTAGTTCTCCAGTATTGGAATCTTTCATAGATTCACATGCGACCCACCCGCCTCCCCGGAGAAGCTCACTTCACCTCTTTCTTTTTATTTATACATATATTCAACATAATATAAGCACTTGTGCTTGGAAAATCTGAGGTGCTAGAGCTTCCTTCAGGAGGCTCTGAAGGGTGCTGTCGCCTGATTGGTGGAGGATCAGGTTTGGCCCTTTTCACAAAATGACTCTGATAGACTATGAAATTGAAGAGGCCTAGGGCCTTTTTCTCTTCAATATGTTTTAACATTACTTATGAAAATTGTACCGGGACTCCCATCTCGACGACGGGGAATGATTCAAGCATGTGAATCTATGAAAGATTCCAATACTGGAGAATTACAGTTACAGGTAAGTAACTTATTTTCATCCCTGTTGCCTAGCTTGAGATGGATGTTCCATTACACCAATAGACAAGTCCTTGGCAATCCTTTCACAGAACTCTGCAAGCCAAGCCACCAATGAGTACACCCCATCCCACATGTAAAGTTTTACTGCAGCTTCATCAGATCCTGCAGGTCAGGTAGCAGTATAAACCATCATATTCCTTTGCTGAGTGTGTTTCTACTGAACCATAACACATACTCACACAGTTGAATCCTTCTACATCATCCGTAATCTTAAATATTAATCTGTGCATTCATCTCATTGTACTTAGACTGCAGTAATGCTTAAATGCAGAGCTCCCTGGTTGATTGATCTGTAGGCTCCAGCTAGTAAGGGTTGCAGGGATGTGCTTTTCTTTTCAGCACTCCGTCATCTTCTGTGGCTCTGCACTCATTCAAGTGTTTATTATCCTCTGTGCTCTATAGAGTTCTCCCAGTGATTTGTGTCTCCAGTTGGCTATTGTTCTAGTGCCCTTAGGTTCTTGAATAAGTCTGTTTTCTGGAGAAAATATATATATTATCCAAATGTTATAAAGGAAAACATCCCAAATACACTGGCCAGAGTATTGAAATCCTGACCAATTGGTTAGCAAATATTCCTCAGTTTAAGAGGCTCTCTGTAGGAAGTTGGCTCTGTATGTGCTATTTCAAAGTAAGGAATAGCATGCACAGAGTCCAAGGGTTCCCCTTAGAGGTAAAATAGTGGTAAAAATAGATAATACTAATGCTCTATTTTGTGGTAGTGTGGTCGAGCAGTAGGCTTATCCAAGGAGTAGTGTTAAGCATTTGTTGTACATACACCTAGACAATAAATGAGGTACACACACTCAGAGACAAATCCAGCCAATAGGTTTTGTATAGGTTCAAATTTAACATGTAATATCTTGTTTGAAAGGTATTGCAGGTAAGTACTTTAGGAACTTTGAATCATTTCAATTGCATGTATACTTTTCAAGTTATTGACAAATAGCTACTTTAAAAGTGGACACTTAGTGCAATTTTCACAGTTCCTGGAGGAGGTAAGTTTTTGTTAGTTTTACCAGGTAAGTAAGACACTTACAGGGTTCAGTTCTTGGTCCAAGGTAGCCCACCGTTGGGGGTTCAGAGCAACCCCAAAGTCACCACACCAGCAGCTCAGGGCCGGTCAGGTGCAGAGTTCAAAGTGGTGCCCAAAACACATAGGCTTCAATGGAGAAGGGGGTGCCCCGGTTCCAGTCTGCCAGCAGGTAAGTACCCGCGTCTTCGGAGGGCAGACCAGGGGGGTTTTGTAGGGCACCGGGGGGGACACAAGCCCACACAGGAATTTCACCCTCAGCAGCGCGGGGGCGGCCGGGTGCAGTGTAGAAACAAGCGTCGGGTTCGCAATGTTAGTCTATGAGAGATCTCGGGATCTCTTCAGCGCTGCAGGCAGGCAAGGGGGGGGTTCCTCGGGGAAACCTCCACTTGGGCAAGGGAGAGGGACTCCTGGGGGTCACTTCTCCAGTGAGAGTCCGGTCCTTCAGGTCCTGGGGGCTGCGGGTGCAGGGTCTCTCCCAGGCGTCGGGACTTAGGATTCAAAGAGTCGCGGTCAGGGGAAGCCTCGGGATTCCCTCTGCAGGCGGCGCTGTGGGGGCTCAGGGGGGACAGGTTTTGGTACTCACAGTATCAGAGTAGTCCTGGGGTCCCTCCTGAGGTGTTGGATCTCCACCAGCCGAGTCGGGGTCGCCAGGTGCAGTGTTGCAAGTCTCACGCTTCTTGCGGGGAGCTTGCAGGGTTCTTTCAAGGCTGCTGGAAACAAAGTTGCAGCCTTTCTTGGAGCAGGTCCGCTGTCCTCGGGAGTTTCTTGTCTTTTCGAAGCAGGGGCAGTCCTCAGAGGATGTCGAGGTCGCTGGTCCCTTTGGAAGGCGTCGCTGGAGCAGGATCTTTGGAAGGCAGGAGACAGGCCGGTGAGTTTCTGGAGCCAAGGCAGTTGTCGTCTTCTGGTCTTCCTCTGCAGGGGTTTTCAGCTAGGCAGTCCTTCTTCTTGTAGTTGCAGGAATCTAATTTTCTAGGGTTCAGGGTAGCCCTTAAATACTAAATTTAAGGGCGTGTTTAGGTCTGGGGGGTTAGTAGCCAATGGCTACTAGCCCTGAGGGTGGGTACACCCTCTTTGTGCCTCCTCCCAAGGGGAGGGGGTCACAATCCTACCCCTATTGGGGGAATCCTCCATCTGCAAGATGGAGGATTTCTAAAAGTTAGAGTCACTTCAGCTCAGGACACCTTAGGGGCTGTCCTGACTGGCCAGTGACTCCTCCTTGTTGCTTTCTTTGTTCCCTCCAGCCTTGCCGCCAAAAGTGGGGCCGTGGCCGGAGGGGGCGGGCAACTCCACTAAGCTGGAGTGCCCTGCTGGGCTGTGACAAAGGGGTGAGCCTTTGAGGCTCACCGCCAGGTGTTACAGCTCCTGCCTGGGGGAGGTGTTAGCATCTCCACCCAGTGCAGGCTTTGTTACTGGCCTCAGAGTGACAAAGGCACTCTCCCCATGGGGCCAGCAACATGTCTCTAGTGTGGCAGGCTGCTGGAACTAGTCAGCCTACACAGACAGTCGGTTAAGTTTCAGGGGGCACCTCTAAGGTGCCCTCTGGGGTGTATTTTGCAATAAAATGTACACTGGCATCAGTGTGCATTTATTGTGCTGAGAAGTTTGATACCAAACTTCCCAGTTTTCAGTGTAGCCATTATGGTGCTGTGGAGTTCGTGTTTGACAGACTCCCAGACCATATACTCTTATGGCTACCCTGCACGTACAATGTCTAAGGTTTTGTTTAGACACTGTAGGGGTACCATGCTCATGCACTGGTACCCTCACCTATGGTATAGTGCACCCTGCCTTAGGACTGTAAGGCCTGCTAGAGGGGTGTCTTACCTATACTGCATAGGCAGTGAGAGGCTGGCATGGCACCCTGAGGGGAGTGCCATGTCGACTTACTCGTTTTGTCCTCACTAGCACACACAAGCTGCAAGCAGTGTGTCTGTGCTGAGTGAGAGGTCTCCAGGGTGGCATAAGACATGCTGCAGCCCTTAGAGACCTTCCTTGGCATCAGGGCCCTTGGTACCAGAAGTACCAGTTACAAGGGACTTATCTGGATGCCAGGGTCTGCCAATTGTGGATACAAAAGTACAGGTTAGGGAAAGAACACTGGTGCTGGGGCCTGGTTAGCAGGCCTCAGCACACTTTCAATTGTAAACATAGCATCAGCAAAGGCAAAAAGTCAGGGGGCAACCATGCCAAGGAGGCATTTCCTTACACAACCCCCCCCCCAAACGAAAGAGGATGAGACTAACCTTTCCCAAGAGAGTCTTCATTTTCTAAGTGGAAGAACCTGGAAAGGCCATCTGCATTGGCATGGGCAGTCCCAGGTCTGTGTTCCACTATAAAGTCCATTCCCTGTAGGGAGATGGACCACCTCAACAGTTTAGGATTTTCACCTTTCATTTGCATCAGCCATTTGAGAGGTCTGTGGTCAGTTTGAACTAGGAAGTGAGTCCCAAAGAGGTATGGTCTCAGCTTCTTCAGGGACCAAACCACAGCAAAGGCCTCCCTCTCAATGGCACTCCAACGCTGCTCCCTGGGGAGTAACCTCCTGCTAATGAAAGCAACAGGCTGGTCAAGGCCATCATCATTTGTTTGGGACAAAACTGCCCCTATCCCATGTTCAGAGGCATCAGTCTGCACAATGAACTGCTTAGAATAATCTGGAGCTTTTAGAACTGGTGCTGAGCACATTGCTTGTTTCAGGGTGTCAAAGGCCTGTTGGCATTCCACAGTCCAGTTCACTTTCTTGGGCATTTTCTTGGAGGTGAGTTCAGTGAGGGCTGTCACAATGGATCCATATCCCTTCACAAACCTCCTGTAATACCCAGTCAAGCCAAGGAATGCCCTGACTTGAGTCTGGGTTTTTGGAGCTACCCAGTCCAGAATAGTCTGGATCTTGGGTTGGAGTGGCTGAACTTGGCCTCCACCTACAAGGTGGCCCAAGTAAACCACAGTTCCCTGCCCTATCTGGCATTTGGATGCCTTGATAGAGAGGCCTGCAGATTGCAGAGCCTTCAAAACCTTATTCAGGTGGACCAGGTGATCCTGCCAGGTGGAGCTAAAGACAGCAATATCATCAAGATAAGCTGTGCTAAAGGACTCCAAGCCAGCAAGGACTTGATTCACCAACCTTTGGAAGGTTGCAGGGGCATTCTTTAAACCAAAGGGCATAACAGTAAACTGATAATGCCCATCAGGTGTGGAGAATGCTGTTTTCTCTTTTGCTCCAGGTGCCATTTTTATTTGCCAGTACCCTGCTGTCAAGTCAAAGGTACTTAAGAATTTGGCAGCACCTAATTTACCTATGAGCTCATCAGCTCTTGGAATTGGATGAGCATCTGTCTTGGTGACAGAATTGAGCCCTCTGTAGTCCACACAAAACCTCATCTCTTTCTTTCCATCTTTGGTGTGAGGTTTGGGGACTAAGACCACTGGGCTAGCCCAGGGGCTGTCAGAGCGCTCAATTACTCCCAATTCTAGCATCTTGTGGACTTCCACCTTGATGCTTTCCTTAACATGGTCAGACTGTCTAAAGATTTTGTTTTTGACAGGCATGCTGTCTCCTGTGTCCACATCATGGGTACACAGGTGTGTCTGACCAGGGGTTAAGGAGAAGAGTTCAGGAAACTGTTGTAGGACTCTCCTACAATCAGCTTGCTGTTGGCCAGAGAGGGTGTCTGAGTAGATCACTCCATCTACTGTGCCATCTTTTGGGTCTGATGACAGAAGATCAGGGAGAGGTTCACTCTCTGCCTCCTGATCCTCATCTGTTACCATCAACAGATTCACATCAGCCCTGTCATGGAAGAGCTTAAGGCGGTTCACATGGATCACCCTCTTGGGGCTCCTGCTTGTGCCCAGGTCCACCAGGTAGGTGACCTGACTCTTCCTTTCTAGCACTGGGTAAGGGCCACTCCATTTGTCCTGGAGTGCCCTGGGAGCCACTTGCTCCAGAACCCAGACTTTCTGCCCTAGTTGGAACTCAACCAGTGCAGCCTTTTGGTCATACCAAAACTTCTGGAGCTGTTGGCTGGCCTCAAGGTTTTTGGTTGCCTTTTCCATGTACTCTGCCATTCTAGAGCGAAGGCCAAGTACATAGTCCACTATGTCTTGTTTAGGCTCATGAAGAGGTCTCTCCCAGCCTTCTTTAACAAGAGCAAGTGGTCCCCTTACAGGATGACCAAACAGAAGTTCAAAGGGTGAGAATCCTACTCCCTTCTGTGGCACCTCTCTGTAAGCGAAAAGCAGACATGGCAAGAGGACATCCCATCTCCTTTTGAGCTTTTCTGGGAGCCCCATGATCATGCCTTTTAATGTCTTGTTGAATCTCTCAACTAAGCCATTAGTTTGTGGATGGTATGGTGTAGTGAATTTGTAAGTCACTCCACACTCATTCCACATGTGTTTTAGGTATGCTGACATGAAGTTGGTACCTCTGTCAGACACCACCTCCTTAGGGAAACCCACTCTGGTAAAGATACCAATGAGGGCCTTGGCTACTGCAGGGGCAGTAGTCGACCTAAGGGGAATAGCTTCAGGATACCTAGTAGCATGATCCACTACTACTAGGATGTACATATTTCCTGAGGCTGTGGGAGGTTCCAGTGGACCAACTATGTCCACACCCACTCTTTCAAAGGGGACCCCCACCACTGGAAGTGGAATGAGGGGGGCCTTTGGGTGCCCACCTGTCTTACCACTGGCTTGACAGGTGGGGCAGGAGAGGCAAAACTCCTTAACCATGTTGGACATATTGGGCCAGTAGAAGTGGTTGACTAGCCTCTCCCACGTCTTGGTTTGTCCCAAATGTCCAGCAAGGGGAATGTCATGGGCCAATGTTAGGATGAACTCTCTGAACAGCTGAGGCACTACCACTCTCCTAGTGGCACCAGGTTTGGGGTCTCTGGCCTCAGTGTACAGGAGTCCATCTTCCCAATAGACCCTATGTGTTCCATTTTTCTTGCCCTTGGACTCTTCAGCAGCTTGCTGCCTAAGGCCTTCAAGAGAGGGACAGGTTTCTTGTCCTTTACACAGCTCCTCCCTTGAGGGTCCCCCTGGGCCTAAGAGCTCAACCTGATAAGGTTCAAGCTCCAAAGGCTCAGTTCCCTCAGAGGGCAGAACTTCTTCCTGAGAAGAGAGGTTCCCTTTCTTTTGCTGTGTTGCAGTTGGTTTCCCAACTGACTTTCCTTTCCTCTTGGTAGGCTGGGCCATTCTTCCAGACTCCAGCTCTACTTGTTCACCCTGTGCCTTGCATTGTGCTCTTGTTTTCACACACACCAGTTCAGGGATACCCAGCATTGCTGCATGGGTTTTTAGTTCTACCTCAGCCCATGCTGAGGACTCCAGGTCATTTCCAAGCAGACAGTCCACTGGGATATTTGAGGAGACCACCACCTGTTTCAGGCCATTGACCCCTCCCCATTCTAAAGTAACCATTGCCATGGGATGTACTTTTCTCTGATTGTCAGCGTTGGTGACTGTGTAAGTTTTTCCAGTCAGGTATTGGCCAGGGGAAACCAGTTTCTCTGTCACCATGGTGACACTGGCACCTGTATCCCTCAGGCCCTCTATTCTAGTCCCATTAATTAAGAGTTGCTGTCTGTATTTTTGCATGTTAGGCGGCCAGACAGCTAGTGTGGCTAAATCCACCCCACCCTCAGAAACTAGAGTAGCTTCAGTGTGGACCCTGATTTGCTCTGGGCACACTGTTGATCCCACTTGGAGACTAGCCATACCAGTGTTACCTGGATGGGAGTTTGGAGTGGAACCTTTCTTGGGACAGGCCTTGTCTCCAGTTTGGTGTCCATGCTGTTTACAGCTATGACACCAGGCCTTTTTGGGATCAAAGTTTTTACCCTTGTACCCATTGTTTTGTGAAGAGGCTCTGTGCCCACCCTCCTGTGCAGGTTTTTGGGGGCCTGTAGAAGACTCTTTACTATTTTTAGTTTTGGTTGTCTCATCACCCTTCCCCTGGGGAGTCTTTGTGACCCCTTTCTTTTGGTCACCCCCTGTTGAAGTCTTGGACACCCTTGTCTTGACCCAATGGTCCGCCTTCTTTCCCAATTCTTGGGGAGAAATTGGTCCTAGGTCTACCAGATGCTGATGCAGTTTATCATTGAAACAATTACTCAATAGGTGTTCTTTCACAAATAAATTGTACAGCCCATCATAATTACTTACACCACTGCCTTGAATCCAACCATCTAGTGTTTTCACTGAGTAGTCTACAAAGTCAACCCAGGTCTGGCTCGAGGATTTTTGAGCCCCCCTGAATCTAATCCTATACTCCTCAGTGGAGAATCCAAAGCCCTCAATCAGGGTACCCTTCATGAGGTCATAAGATTCTGCATCTTGTCCAGAGAGTGTGAGGAGTCTATCCCTACACTTTCCAGTGAACATTTCCCAAAGGAGAGCACCCCAGTGAGATCTGTTCACTTTTCTGGTTACACAAGCCCTCTCAAAAGCTGTGAACCATTTGGTGATGTCATCACCATCTTCATATTTAGTTACAATCCCTTTAGGGATTTTCAACATGTCAGGAGAATCTCTGACCCTATTTATGTTGCTGCCACCATTGATGGGTCCTAGGCCCATCTCTTGTCTTTCCCTCTCTATGGCTAGGATCTGTCTTTCCAAAGCCAATCTTTTGGCCATCCTGGCTAACTGGATGTCCTCTTCACTGGGGTTATCCTCAGTGATTTCAGAGGTGTTGGTCTCTCCTGTGAGGGAACCAGCATCTCTGACTATTATTTTTGGAGTCAGGGTTTGAGGGACCCTGTTCTCCCTAGATAGGACTGGTAGGGGGGAATTTTCCTCCAAGTCACTATCCTCTTCCTCTGAGTTGCCACCCTCAGAGGGGTTGGCCTTTTCAAACTCTGCCAAAAGCTCCTGGAGCTGTATTTTGGTAGGTTTGGGGCCCATTGTTATTTTCTTTATTTTACAGAGTGACCTTAGCTCCCTCATCTTAAGATGGAGGTAAGGTGTGGTGTCGAGTTCCACCACAGTCACATCTGTGCTAGACATTTTGCTTCTAAAAGTTGGAATACTTTTTAAGAATCTACAACTGGTTCTAGAATCTAATTCAAACTTTTACAAACTTTTAAACTCTAAAAGAAATGCTAAACAGGATCTAACACAAGGCCCTAGCAGGTCTTTTAAGAATTTAGAAAACTTTTCAAATTGCAAAAATCAATTTCTAATGACAATTTTGGAATTTGTCGTGTGATCAGGTATTGGCTGAGTAGTCCAGCAAATGCAAAGTCTTGTACCCCACCGCTGATCCACCAATGTAGGAAGTTGGCTCTGTATGTGCTATTTCAAAGTAAGGAATAGCATGCACAGAGTCCAAGGGTTCCCCTTAGAGGTAAAATAGTGGTAAAAATAGATAATACTAATGCTCTATTTTGTGGTAGTGTGGTCGAGCAGTAGGCTTATCCAAGGAGTAGTGTTAAGCATTTGTTGTACATACACCTAGACAATAAATGAGGTACACACACTCAGAGACAAATCCAGCCAATAGGTTTTGTATAGGTTCAAATTTAACATGTAATATCTTGTTTGAAAGGTATTGCAGGTAAGTACTTTAGGAACTTTGAATCATTTCAATTGCATGTATACTTTTCAAGTTATTGACAAATAGCTACTTTAAAAGTGGACACTTAGTGCAATTTTCACAGTTCCTGGGGGAGGTAAGTTTTTGTTAGTTTTACCAGGTAAGTAAGACACTTACAGGGTTCAGTTCTTGGTCCAAGGTAGCCCACCGTTGGGGGTTCAGAGCAACCCCAAAGTCACCACACCAGCAGCTCAGGGCCGGTCAGGTGCAGAGTTCAAAGTGGTGCCCAAAACACATAGGCTTCAATGGAGAAGGGGGTGCCCCGGTTCCAGTCTGCCAGCAGGTAAGTACCCGCGTCTTCGGAGGGCACACCAGGGGGGTTTTGTAGGGCACCGGGGGGGACACAAGCCCACACAGGAATTTCACCCTCAGCAGCGCGGGGGCGGCCGGGTGCAGTGTAGAAACAAGCGTCGGGTTCGCAATGTTAGTCTATGAGAGATCTCGGGATCTCTTCAGCGCTGCAGGCAGCCAAGGGGGGGGTTCCTCGGAGAAACCTCCACTTGGGCAAGGGAGAGGGACTCCTGGGGGTCACTTCTCCAGTGAGAGTCCGGTCCTTCAGGTCCTGGGGGCTGCGGGTGCAGGGTCTCTCCCAGGCGTCGGGACTTAGGATTCAAAGAGTCGCGGTCAGGGGAAGCCTCGGGATTCCCTCTGCAGGCGGCGCTGTGGGGGCTCAGGGGGGACAGGTTTTGGTACTCACAGTATCAGAGTAGTCCTGGGGTCCCTCCTGAGGTGTTGGATCTCCACCAGCCGAGTCGGGGTCGCCGGGTGCAGTGTTGCAAGTCTCACGCTTCTTGCGGGGAGCTTGCAGGGTTCTTTCAAGGCTGCTGGAAACAAAGTTGCAGCCTTTCTTGGAGCAGGTCCGCTGTCCTCGGGAGTTTCTTGTCTTTTCGAAGCAGGGGCAGTCCTCAGAGGATGTCGAGGTCGCTGGTCCCTTTGGAAGGCGTCGCTGGAGCAGGATCTTTGGAAGGCAGGAGACAGGCCGGTGAGTTTCTGGAGCCAAGGCAGTTGTCGTCTTCTGGTCTTCCTCTGCAGGGGTTTTCAGCTAGGCAGTCCTTCTTCTTGTAGTTGCAGGAATCTAATTTTCTAGGGTTCAGGGTAGCCCTTAAATACTAAATTTAAGGGCGTGTTTAGGTCTGGGGGGTTAGTAGCCAATGGCTACTAGCCCTGAGGGTGGGTACACCCTCTTTGTGCCTCCTCCCAAGGGGAGGGGGTCACAATCCTACCCCTATTGGGGGAATCCTCCATCTGCAAGATGGAGGATTTCTAAAAGTTAGAGTCACTTCAGCTCAGGACACCTTAGGGGCTGTCCTGACTGGCCAGTGACTCCTCCTTGTTGCTTTCTTTGTTCCCTCCAGCCTTGCCGCCAAAAGTGGGGCCGTGGCCGGAGGGGGCGGGCAACTCCACTAAGCTGGAGTGCCCTGCTGGGCTGTGACAAAGGGGTGAGCCTTTGAGGCTCACCGCCAGGTGTTACAGCTCCTGCCTGGGGGAGGTGTTAGCATCTCCACCCAGTGCAGGCTTTGTTACTGGCCTCAGAGTGACAAAGGCACTCTCCCCATGGGGCCAGCAACATGTCTCTAGTGTGGCAGGCTGCTGGAACTAGTCAGCCTACACAGACAGTCGGTTAAGTTTCAGGGGGCACCTCTAAGGTGCCCTCTGGGGTGTATTTTGAAATAAAATGTACACTGGCATCAGTGTGTGTAAAGAAATGGCTCCCTGTTGCAGTTACCCCCCACTTTTTGCCTGATACTGATGCTGACTTGACTGAGAAGTGTGCTGGGACCCTGCTAACCAGGCCCCAGCACCAGTGTTCCTTCACCTAAAATGTACCATTGTATCCACAATTGGCACACCCTGGCATTCAGATAAGTCCCTTGTAACTGGTACTTCTAGTACCAAGGGCCCTGATGCCAAGAAAGGTCTCTAAGGGCTGCAGCATGTCTTATGCCACCCTAGAGACCCCTCACTCAGCACAGACACACTGCTTACAAGCCTGTGTGTGCTAGTGAGAACCAAATGAGTAAGTCGACATGGCACTCCCCTCAGGGTGCCATGCCAGCCTCTCACTGCCTATGCAGTATAGGTAAGACACCCCTCTAGCAGGCCTTACAGCCCTAAGGCAGGGTGCACTATACCATAGGTGAGGGTACCAGTGCATGAGCACTGTGCCCCTACAGTGTCTAAGCAAAACCTTAGACATTGTAAGTGCAGGGTAGCCATAAGAGTATATGGTCTGGGAGTCTGTTTTACACGAACTCCACAACACCATAATGGCTACACTGAAAACTGGGAAGTTTGGTATCAAACTTCTCAGCACAATAAATGCACACTGATGCCAGTGTACATTTTATTGTAAAATACACCACAGAGGGCACCTTAGAGGTGCCCCCTGAAACTTAACCGACTATCTGTGTAGGCTGACTAGTTTTAGCAGCCTGCAACAAACCGAGACATGTTGCTGGCCCCATGGGGAGAGTGCCTTTGTCACTCTGAGGCCAGTAACAAAGCCTGCACTGGGTGGAGATGCTAACACCTCTCCCAGGCAGGAATTGTCACACCTGGCGGTGAGCCTCAAAGGCTCACCTCCTTTGTGCCAACCCAGCAGGACACTCCAGCTAGTGGAGTTGCCCGCCCCCTCCGGCCAGGCCCCACTTTTGGCGGCAAGGCCGGAGAAAATAATGAGAATAACAAGGAGGAGTCACTGGCCAGTCAGGACAGCCCCTAAGGTGTCCTGAGCTGAGGTGACTCTAACTTTTAGAAATCCTCCATCTTGCAGATGGAGGATTCCCCCAATAGGGTTAGGATTGTGACCCCCTCCCCTTGGGAGGAGGCACAAAGAGGGTGTACCCACCCTCAGGGCTAGTAGCCATTGGCTACTAACCCCCCAGACCTAAACACGCCCTTAAATTTAGTATTTAAGGGCTACCCTGAACCCTAGAAAATTAGATTCCTGCAACTACAAGAAGAAGGACTGCCTAGCTGAAAACCCCTGCAGAGGAAGACCAGAAGACGACAACTGCCTTGGCTCCAGAAACTCACCGGCCTGTCTCCTGCCTTCCAAAGATCCTGCTCCAGCGACGCCTTCCAAAGGGACCAGCGACCTCGACATCCTCTGAGGACTGCCCCTGCTTCGAAAAGACAAGAAACTCCAGAGGACAGCGGACCTGCTCCAAGAAAAGCTGCAACTTTGTTTCCAGCAGCTTTAAAGAACCCTGCAAGCTCCCCGCAAGAAGCGTGAGACTTGCAACACTGCACCCGGCGACCCCGACTCGGCTGGTGGAGATCCAACACCTCAGGAGGGACCCCAGGACTACTCTGATACTGTGAGTACCAAAACCTGTCCCCCCTGAGCCCCCACAGCGCCGCCTGCAGAGGGAATCCCGAGGCTTCCCCTGACCGCGACTCTTTGAACCTAAAGTCCCGACGCCTGGGAGAGACCCTGCACCCGCAGCCCCCAGGACCTGAAGGACCGGACTTTCACTGGAGAAGTGACCCCCAGGAGTCCCTCTCCCTTGCCCAAGTGGAGGTTTCCCCGAGGAATCCCCCCCTTGCCTGCCTGCAGCGCTGAAGAGATCCCGAGATCTCTCATAGACTAACATTGCGAACCCGACGCTTGTTTCTACACTGCACCCGGCCGCCCCCGCGCCGCTGAGGGTGAAATTTCTGTGTGGACCTGTGTCCCCCCCGGTGCCCTACAAAACCCCCCTGGTCTGCCCTCCGAAGACGCGGGTACTTACCTGCAAGCAGACCGGAACCGGGGCACCCCCTTCTCTCCATTCTAGCCTATGTGTTTTGGGCACCACTTTGAACTCTGCACCTGACCGGCCCTGAGCTGCTGGTGTGGTGACTTTGGGGTTGCTCTGAACCCCCAACGGTGGGCTACCTTGGACCAAGAACTGAACCCTGTAAGTGTCCTACTTACCTGGTAAAACTAACCAAAACTTACCCCCCCCCAGGAACTGTGAAAATTGCACTAAGTGTCCACTTTTAAAACAGCTATTTGTGAATAACTTGAAAAGTATACATGCAATTTTTATGATTTGAAGTTCCTAAAGTACTTACCTGCAATACCTTTTCGAATGAGATATTACATGTAAAATTTGAACCTGTGGTTCTTAAAATAAACTAAGAAAAGATATTTTTCTATATAAAAACCTATTGGCTGGATTTGTCTCTGAGTGTGTGTACCTCATTTATTGTCTATGTGTATGTACAACAAATGCTTAACACTACTCCTTGGATAAGCCTACTGCTCGACCACACTACCACAAAATAGAGCATTAGTATTATCTATTTTTACCACTATTTTACCTCTAAGGGGAACCCTTGGACTCTGTGCATGCTATTCCTTACTTTGAAATAGCACATACAGAGCCAACTTCCTACATTGGTGGATCAGCGGTGGGGTACAAGACTTTGCATTTGCTGGACTACTCAGCCAATACCTGATCACACGACAAATTCCAAAATTGTCATTAGAAATTGATTTTTGCAATTTGAAAAGTTTTCTAAATTCTTAAAAGACCTGCTAGGGCCTTGTGTTAGATCCTGTTTAGCATTTCTTTTAGAGTTTAAAAGTTTGTAAAAGTTTCAATTAGATTCTAGAACCAGTTGTAGATTCTTAAAAAGTATTCCAACTTTTAGAAGCAAAATGTCTAGCACAGATGTGACTGTGGTGGAACTCGACACCACACCTTACCTCCATCTTAAGATGAGGGAGCTAAGGTCACTCTGTAAAATAAAGAAAATAACAATGGGCCCCAAACCTACCAAAATACAGCTCCAGGAGCTTTTGGCAGAGTTTGAAAAGGCCAACCCCTCTGAGGGTAGCAACTCAGAGGAAGAGGATAGTGACTTGGAGGAAAATTCCCCCCTACCAGTCCTATCTAGGGAGAACAGGGTCCCTCAAACCCTGACTCCAAAAATAATAGTCAGAGATGCTGGTTCCCTCACAGGAGAGACCAACACCTCTGAAATCACTGAGGATAACTCCAGTGAAGATGACCCCCTGTTAGCCAGGATGGTCAAAAGATTGGCTTTGGAAAAGCAGCTCCTAGCCATAGAAAGGGAAAGAAAAGAGATGGGCCTAGGTCCCATCGATGGTGGCAGCAACTTAAATAGGGTCAGAGATTCTCCTGACATCCTAAAAATCCCCAAAGGGATTGTAACAAAATATGAAGATGGTGATGACATCACCAAATGGTTCACAGCTTTTGAGAGGGCTTGTGTAACCAGAACAGTAAACAGATCTCACTGGGGTGCTCTCCTTTGGGAAATGTTCACTGGAAAGTGTAGGGATAGACTCCTCACACTCTCTGGAAAAGATGCAGAATCTTATGACCTCATGAAGGGTACCCTGATTGAGGGCTTTGGATTCTCCACTGAGGAGTATAGAATTAGATTCAGGGGGGCTCAAAAATCCTCGAGCCAGACCTGGGTTGATTTTGTAGACTACTCAGTAAAAACACTAGATGGTTGGTTAACTGGAAATGAAGTGTGTGACTATGTTGGGCTTTATAATTTGTTTATGAAAGAACACATTCTAAGTAACTGCTTCAATGAAAAGTTGCATCAGTATCTGGTAGACCTAGGTCCAATTTCTCCCCGAGAATTGGGAAAGAAGGCAGACCACTGGGTCAAGACTAGGGTAACCAAAACTTCCACTGGGGGTGACCAAAAGAAAGGGGTTACAAAAACTCCCCAGGAGAAAGTGGGTGACACTAGAAACAAAGAAAAAGAGTCCTCTGTAGGCCCCCAAAAACCAGAACAGGTGGGTGGGCCCCAAGACACAACCCAAAACAAAGGTGGGTACCAGGGTAAGAACTGGGATGCCACTAAGGCATGGTGCCACAACTGTAAACAGTCTGGGCACCACACCAAGGACACTTCTTGTCCCAAAAACAAACCCCAGAACAAAATTCCAGGGGTAACCAGTGTAGCCATGGGAGATGACTCCTCAGATGAGGAGGTCTTCATAGCCTTCAACTGGAAACAGGGCCCAACAGGTGAGTTGGAGATTCCAGAGGGAAGTAGACACTTCCACCACCTACTGGTGAATGGAATCCCAACCACTGCCCTGAGAGACACTTGTGCCAGTCACACTATTGTGCATGACAGGCTGGTGCTCTCAAACCAGTACATCCCAGGTGAGACTGCCAGGGTAAGAGTTAGCCTAGACAGGGTCACTAAGAGGCCTGTGGCTTTAGTGCCCATAGAAGTGGGTGGCACTCTTAGCTGGAGAAGGGTAGTAGTCAGTACAGACCTCCCCCTTGATTGTCTCCTTGGAAATGACTACCCAGAGGTTAGTCAGAGCCCAAGAGAGGAACTGGTCCAGTGCCAGTCCTCTCCCAAGGCTTCTGGAAATCCTGCCTCTGCAGTAAATGCAAGCAGGCCCCAGAAGAAGAAGAAAAGAAAACAGAGTAGGAGGGGTGGACAACCTTTAGCCAAGGTTACAGCAAGCCAGGGAGATTCTGCTCCAGTAGGGGAGAACTCCAAAAATGGCCCTGATAAAGTCCAACCTGACCCACAAGAAGTCCTGGCTAGTCAGGCAACTGTTAAACCTGAGTGGGTGGCTCCTCAGCTAACAGAAGAAAGAGTGGAAGAAGGGTGTTTACTACAAGATGTGGTAACCCCCCACTCTAATACAGCAGACAGGCAACCTGAACCCAAAGAGGCCTGTAACTTAGCCCCTTCCCTTTTAGGTGAAGAGCTAAAGGTGTGGTTCTGGGCACTGACAGCTGTCAGTGGCCTCTGCTGGGTGTTAGCCTTTATGGCTGCACTATCCTTAGCATGGTGGTCTGACCCCATGCCAAATAACAAGTTAGGCCCCCTGACCCTATTGGTCATGGTGGGGTTACTCCAGCTCTGGGTAACCTCTCTGGGTAAGCTAGGGGTAACCCTGGCCAAGATAAGGTTAGCAGAGGTGGATACCTCTAAGACCAAAATAGAAAGAATGGGTGGAGACATTGAAGAGGCAGACAAGAGGCAATTCAGACTAGGTCCTATCACTGTGGAAGTAGGTCAGTTCCCCAAAGGGAATGACCTGAACAGAAGGATGTAAGGCAGAGTAGGCCCTGCAACTAACCAGCCTATTTCTCCTACTCTTCCTCGCCTGACAGACTAGGAAGACTCTCCCAGCTTGGGCTGAGTCTCCTGGCCTGTGGGCTGGGGGGGGCTTGTGTAAAGAAATGGCTCCCTGTTGCAGTTACCCCCCACTTTTTGCCTGATACTGATGCTGACTTGACTGAGAAGTGTGCTGGGACCCTGCTAACCAGGCCCCAGCACCAGTGTTCCTTCACCTAAAATGTACCATTGTATCCACAATTGGCACACCCTGGCATTCAGATAAGTCCCTTGTAACTGGTACTTCTAGTACCAAGGGCCCTGATGCCAAGAAAGGTCTCTAAGGGCTGCAGCATGTCTTATGCCACCCTAGAGACCCCTCACTCAGCACAGACACACTGCTTACAAGCCTGTGTGTGCTAGTGAGAACCAAATGAGTAAGTCGACATGGCACTCCCCTCAGGGTGCCATGCCAGCCTCTCACTGCCTATGCAGTATAGGTAAGACACCCCTCTAGCAGGCCTTACAGCCCTAAGGCAGGGTGCACTATACCATAGGTGAGGGTACCAGTGCATGAGCACTGTGCCCCTACAGTGTCTAAGCAAAACCTTAGACATTGTAAGTGCAGGGTAGCCATAAGAGTATATGGTCTGGGAGTCTGTTTTACACGAACTCCACAACACCATAATGGCTACACTGAAAACTGGGAAGTTTGGTATCAAACTTCTCAGCACAATAAATGCACACTGATGCCAGTGTACATTTTATTGTAAAATACACCACAGAGGGCACCTTAGAGGTGCCCCCTGAAACTTAACCGACTATCTGTGTAGGCTGACTAGTTTTAGCAGCCTGCAACAAACCGAGACATGTTGCTGGCCCCATGGGGAGAGTGCCTTTGTCACTCTGAGGCCAGTAACAAAGCCTGCACTGGGTGGAGATGCTAACACCTCTCCCAGGCAGGAATTGTCACACCTGGCGGTGAGCCTCAAAGGCTCACCTCCTTTGTGCCAACCCAGCAGGACACTCCAGCTAGTGGAGTTGCCCGCCCCCTCCGGCCAGGCCCCACTTTTGGCGGCAAGGCCGGAGAAAATAATGAGAATAACAAGGAGGAGTCACTGGCCAGTCAGGACAGCCCCTAAGGTGTCCTGAGCTGAGGTGACTCTAACTTTTAGAAATCCTCCATCTTGCAGATGGAGGATTCCCCCAATAGGGTTAGGATTGTGACCCCCTCCCCTTGGGAGGAGGCACAAAGAGGGTGTACCCACCCTCAGGGCTAGTAGCCATTGGCTACTAACCCCCCAGACCTAAACACGCCCTTAAATTTAGTATTTAAGGGCTACCCTGAACCCTAGAAAATTAGATTCCTGCAACTACAAGAAGAAGGACTGCCTAGCTGAAAACCCCTGCAGAGGAAGACCAGAAGACGACAACTGCCTTGGCTCCAGAAACTCACCGGCCTGTCTCCTGCCTTCCAAAGATCCTGCTCCAGCGACGCCTTCCAAAGGGACCAGCGACCTCGACATCCTCTGAGGACTGCCCCTGCTTCGAAAAGACAAGAAACTCCCGAGGACAGCGGACCTGCTCCAAGAAAAGCTGCAACTTTGTTTCCAGCAGCTTTAAAGAACCCTGCAAGCTCCCCGCAAGAAGCGTGAGACTTGCAACACTGCACCCGGCGACCCCGACTCGGCTGGTGGAGATCCAACACCTCAGGAGGGACCCCAGGACTACTCTGATACTGTGAGTACCAAAACCTGTCCCCCCTGAGCCCCCACAGCGCCGCCTGCAGAGGGAATCCCGAGGCTTCCCCTGACCGCGACTCTTTGAACCTAAAGTCCCGACGCCTGGGAGAGACCCTGCACCCGCAGCCCCCAGGACCTGAAGGACCGGACTTTCACTGGAGAAGTGACCCCCAGGAGTCCCTCTCCCTTGCCCAAGTGGAGGTTTCCCCGAGGAATCCCCCCCTTGCCTGCCTGCAGCGCTGAAGAGATCCCGAGATCTCTCATAGACTAACATTGCGAACCCGACGCTTGTTTCTACACTGCACCCGGCCGCCCCCGCGCCGCTGAGGGTGAAATTTCTGTGTGGACCTGTGTCCCCCCCGGTGCCCTACAAAACCCCCCTGGTCTGCCCTCCGAAGACGCGGGTACTTACCTGCAAGCAGACCGGAACCGGGGCACCCCCTTCTCCATTCTAGCCTATGTGTTTTGGGCACCACTTTGAACTCTGCACCTGACCGGCCCTGAGCTGCTGGTGTGGTGACTTTGGGGTTGCTCTGAACCCCCAACGGTGGGCTACCTTGGACCAAGAACTGAACCCTGTAAGTGTCCTACTTACCTGGTAAAACTAACCAAAACTTACCCCCCCCAGGAACTGTGAAAATTGCACTGTGTCCACTTTTAAAACAGCTATTTGTGAATAACTTGAAAAGTATACATGCAATTTTTATGATTTGAAGTTCCTAAAGTACTTACCTGCAATACCTTTTCGAATGAGATATTACATGTAAAATTTGAACCTGTGGTTCTTAAAATAAACTAAGAAAAGATATTTTTCTATATAAAAACCTATTGGCTGGATTTGTCTCTGAGTGTGTGTACCTCATTTATTGTCTATGTGTATGTACAACAAATGCTTAACACTACTCCTTGGATAAGCCTACTGCTCGACCACACTACCACAAAATAGAGCATTAGTATTATCTATTTTTACCACTATTTTACCTCTAAGGGGAACCCTTGGACTCTGTGCATGCTATTCCTTACTTGGAAATAGCACATACAGAGCCAACTTCCTACAGTGTGCATTTATTGTGCTGAGAAGTTTGATACCAAACTTCCCAGTTTTCAGTGTAGCCATTATGGTGCTGTGGAGTTCGTGTTTGACAGACTCCCAGACCATATACTCTTATGGCTACCCTGCACTTACAATGTCTAAGGTTTTGTTTAGACACTGTAGGGGTACCATGCTCATGCACTGGTACCCTCACCTATGGTATAGTGCACCCTGCCTTAGGACTGTAAGGCCTGCTAGAGGGGTGTCTTACCTATACTGCATAGGCAGTGAGAGGCTGGCATGGCACCCTGAGGGGAGTGCCATGTCGACTTACTCGTTTTGTCCTCACTAGCACACACAAGCTGCAAGCAGTGTGTCTGTGCTGAGTGAGAGGTCTCCAGGGTGGCATAAGACATGCTGCAGCCCTTAGAGACCTTCCTTGGCATCAGGGCCCTTGGTACCAGAAGTACCAGTTACAAGGGACTTATCTGGATGCCAGGGTCTGCCAATTGTGGATACAAAAGTACAGGTTAGGGAAAGAACACTGGTGCTGGGGCCTGGTTAGCAGGCCTCAGCACACTTTCAATTGTAAACATAGCATCAGCAAAGGCAAAAAGTCAGGGGGCAACCATGCCAAGGAGGCATTTCCTTACACAACCCCCCCCCCAAACGAAAGAGGATGAGACTAACCTTTCCCAAGAGAGTCTTCATTTTCTAAGTGGAAGAACCTGGAAAGGCCATCTGCATTGGCATGGGCAGTCCCAGGTCTGTGTTCCACTATAAAGTCCATTCCCTGTAGGGAGATGGACCACCTCAACAGTTTAGGATTTTCACCTTTCATTTGCATCAGCCATTTGAGAGGTCTGTGGTCAGTTTGAACTAGGAAGTGAGTCCCAAAGAGGTATGGTCTCAGCTTCTTCAGGGACCAAACCACAGCAAAGGCCTCCCTCTCAATGGCACTCCAACGCTGCTCCCTGGGGAGTAACCTCCTGCTAATGAAAGCAACAGGCTGGTCAAGGCCATCATCATTTGTTTGGGACAAAACTGCCCCTATCCCATGTTCAGAGGCATCAGTCTGCACAATGAACTGCTTAGAATAATCTGGAGCTTTTAGAACTGGTGCTGAGCACATTGCTTGTTTCAGGGTGTCAAAGGCCTGTTGGCATTCCACAGTCCAGTTCACTTTCTTGGGCATTTTCTTGGAGGTGAGTTCAGTGAGGGCTGTCACAATGGATCCATATCCCTTCACAAACCTCCTGTAATACCCAGTCAAGCCAAGGAATGCCCTGACTTGAGTCTGGGTTTTTGGAGCTACCCAGTCCAGAATAGTCTGGATCTTGGGTTGGAGTGGCTGAACTTGGCCTCCACCTACAAGGTGGCCCAAGTAAACCACAGTTCCCTGCCCTATCTGGCATTTGGATGCCTTGATAGAGAGGCCTGCAGATTGCAGAGCCTTCAAAACCTTCTTCAGGTGGACCAGGTGATCCTGCCAGGTGGAGCTAAAGACAGCAATATCATCAAGATAAGCTGTGCTAAAGGACTCCAAGCCAGCAAGGACTTGATTCACCAACCTTTGGAAGGTTGCAGGGGCATTCTTTAAACCAAAGGGCATAACAGTAAACTGATAATGCCCATCAGGTGTGGAGAATGCTGTTTTCTCTTTTGCTCCAGGTGCCATTTTTATTTGCCAGTACCCTGCTGTCAAGTCAAAGGTACTTAAGAATTTGGCAGCACCTAATTTATCTATGAGCTCATCAGCTCTTGGAATTGGATGAGCATCTGTCTTGGTGACAGAATTGAGCCCTCTGTAGTCCACACAAAACCTCATCTCTTTCTTTCCATCTTTGGTGTGAGGTTTGGGGACTAAGACCACTGGGCTAGCCCAGGGGCTGTCAGAGCGCTCAATTACTCCCAATTCTAGCATCTTGTGGACTTCCACCTTGATGCTTTCCTTAACATGGTCAGACTGTCTAAAGATTTTGTTTTTGACAGGCATGCTGTCTCCTGTGTCCACATCATGGGTACACAGGTGTGTCTGACCAGGGGTTAAGGAGAAGAGTTCAGGAAACTGTTGTAGGACTCTCCTACAATCAGCTTGCTGTTGGCCAGAGAGGGTGTCTGAGTAGATCACTCCATCTACTGTGCCATCTTTTGGGTCTGATGACAGAAGATCAGGGAGAGGTTCACTCTCTGCCTCCTGATCCTCATCTGTTACCATCAACAGATTCACATCAGCCCTGTCATGGAAGAGCTTAAGGCGGTTCACATGGATCACCCTCTTGGGGCTCCTGCTTGTGCCCAGGTCCACCAGGTAGGTGACCTGACTCTTCCTTTCTAGCACTGGGTAAGGGCCACTCCATTTGTCCTGGAGTGCCCTGGGAGCCACTGGCTCCAGAACCCAGACTTTCTGCCCTAGTTGGAACTCAACCAGTGCAGCCTTTTGGTCATACCAAAACTTCTGGAGCTGTTGGCTGGCCTCAAGGTTTTTGGTTGCCTTTTCCATGTACTCTGCCATTCTAGAGCGAAGGCCAAGTACATAGTCCACTATGTCTTGTTTAGGCTCATGAAGAGGTCTCTCCCAGCCTTCTTTAACAAGAGCAAGTGGTCCCCTTACAGGATGACCAAACAGAAGTTCAAAGGGTGAGAATCCTACTCCCTTCTGTGGCACCTCTCTGTAAGCGAAAAGCAGACATGGCAAGAGGACATCCCATCTCCTTTTGAGCTTTTCTGGGAGCCCCATGATCATGCCTTTTAATGTCTTGTTGAATCTCTCAACTAAGCCATTAGTTTGTGGATGGTATGGTGTAGTGAATTTGTAAGTCACTCCACACTCATTCCACATGTGTTTTAGGTATGCTGACATGAAGTTGGTACCTCTGTCAGACACCACCTCCTTAGGGAAACCCACTCTGGTAAAGATACCAATGAGGGCCTTGGCTACTGCAGGGGCAGTAGTCGACCTAAGGGGAATAGCTTCAGGATACCTAGTAGCATGATCCACTACTACTAGGATGTACATATTTCCTGAGGCTGTGGGAGGTTCCAGTGGACCAACTATGTCCACACCCACTCTTTCAAAGGGGACCCCCACCACTGGAAGTGGAATGAGGGGGGCCTTTGGGTGCCCACCTGTCTTACCACTGGCTTGACAGGTGGGGCAGGAGAGGCAAAACTCCTTAACCATGTTGGACATATTGGGCCAGTAGAAGTGGTTGACTAGCCTCTCCCACGTCTTGGTTTGTCCCAAATGTCCAGCAAGGGGAATGTCATGGGCCAATGTTAGGATGAACTCTCTGAACAGCTGAGGCACTACCACTCTCCTAGTGGCACCAGGTTTGGGGTCTCTGGCCTCAGTGTACAGGAGTCCATCTTCCCAATAGACCCTATGTGTTCCATTTTTCTTGCCCTTGGACTCTTCAGCAGCTTGCTGCCTAAGGCCTTCAAGAGAGGGACAGGTTTCTTGTCCTTTACACAGCTCCTCCCTTGAGGGTCCCCCTGGGCCTAAGAGCTCAACCTGATAAGGTTCAAGCTCCAAAGGCTCAGTTCCCTCAGAGGGCAGAACTTCTTCCTGAGAAGAGAGGTTCCCTTTCTTTTGCTGTGTTGCAGTTGGTTTCCCAACTGACTTTCCTTTCCTCTTGGTAGGCTGGGCCATTCTTCCAGACTCCAGCTCTACTTGTTCACCCTGTGCCTTGCATTGTGCTCTTGTTTTCACACACACCAGTTCAGGGATACCCAGCATTGCTGCATGGGTTTTTAGTTCTACCTCAGCCCATGCTGAGGACTCCAGGTCATTTCCAAGCAGACAGTCCACTGGGATATTTGAGGAGACCACCACCTGTTTCAGGCCATTGACCCCTCCCCATTCTAAAGTAACCATTGCCATGGGATGTACTTTTCTCTGATTGTCAGCGTTGGTGACTGTGTAAGTTTTTCCAGTCAGGTATTGGCCAGGGGAAACCAGTTTCTCTGTCACCATGGTGACACTGGCACCTGTATCCCTCAGGCCCTCTATTCTAGTCCCATTAATTAAGAGTTGCTGTCTGTATTTTTGCATGTTAGGCGGCCAGACAGCTAGTGTGGCTAAATCCACCCCACCCTCAGAAACTAGAGTAGCTTCAGTGTGGACCCTGATTTGCTCTGGGCACACTGTTGATCCCACTTGGAGACTAGCCATACCAGTGTTACCTGGATGGGAGTTTGGAGTGGAACCTTTCTTGGGACAGGCCTTGTCTCCAGTTTAGTGTCCATGCTGTTTACAGCTATGACACCAGGCCTTTTTGGGATCAAAGTTTTTACCCTTGTACCCATTGTTTTGTGAAGAGGCTCTGTGCCCACCCTCCTGTGCAGGTTTTTGGGGGCCTGTAGAAGACTCTTTACTATTTTTAGTTTTGGTTGTCTCATCACCCTTCCCCTGGGGAGTCTTTGTGACCCCTTTCTTTTGGTCACCCCCTGTTGAAGTCTTGGACACCCTTGTTGTAGGAAGTTGGCTCTGTATGTGCTATTTCAAAGTAAGGAATAGCATGCACAGAGTCCAAGGGTTCCCCTTAGAGGTAAAATAGTGGTAAAAATAGATAATACTAATGCTCTATTTTGTGGTAGTGTGGTCGAGCAGTAGGCTTATCCAAGGAGTAGTGTTAAGCATTTGTTGTACATACACATAGACAATAAATGAGGTACACACACTCAGAGACAAATCCAGCCAATAGGTTTTTGTATAGAAAAATATCGTTTCTTAGTTTATTTTAAGAACCACAGGTTCAAATTCTACATGTAATATCTCATTCGAAAGGTATTGCAGGTAAGTACTTTAGGAACTTCAAATCATCAAAATTGCATGTATACTTTTCAAGTTATTCACAAATAGCTGTTTTAAAAGTGGACACTTAGTGCAATTTTCACAGTTCCTAGGGGAGGTAAGTATTTGTTAGGTTAACCAGGTAAGTAAGACACTTACAGGGCTTAGTTCTTGGTCCAAGGTAGCCCACCGTTGGGGGTTCAGAGCAACCCCAAAGTCACCACACCAGCAGCTCAGGCCCGGTCAGGTGCAGAGTCCAAAGTGGTGCCCAAAACACATAGGCTAGAATGGAGAGAAGGGGGTGCCCCGGTTCCGGTCTGCTTGCAGGTAAGTACCCGCGTCTTCGGAGGGCAGACCAGGGGGGTTGTGTAGGGCACCGGGGGGGACACAAGTCCACACAGAAATTTCACCCTCAGCAGCGCGGGGCGGCCGGGTGCAGTGTAGAAACCAGCGTCGGGTTCGCAATGTTAGTCTATGAGAGATCTCGGGATCTCTTCAGCGCTGCAGGCAGGCAAGGGGGGGATTCCTCGGGGAAACCTCCACTTGGGCAAGGGAGAGGGACTCCTGGGGGTCGCTCCTCCAGTGAAAGTCCGGTCCTTCAGGTCCTGGGGGCTGCGGGTGCAGGGTCTCTCCCAGGCGTCGGGACTTTAGGTTCAAAGAGTCGCGGTCAGGGGAAGCCTCGGGATTCCCTCTGCAGGCGGCGCTGTGGGGGCTCAGGGGGGACAGGTTTTTGTACTCACAGTCTTAGAGTAGTCCTGGGGTCCCTCCTGAGGTGTTGGATCGCCACCAGCCGAGTCGGGGTCGCCGGGTGCAGTGTTGCAAGTCTCACGCTTCTTGCGGGGAGCTTGCAGGGTTCTTTAAAGCTGCTGGAAACAAAGTTGCAGCTTTTCTTGGAGCAGGTCCGCTGTCCTCGGGAGTTTCTTGTCTTTTCGAAGCAGGGGCAGTCCTCAGAGGATGTCGAGGTCGCTGGTCCCTTTGGAAGGCGTCGCTGGAGCAGGATCTTTGGAAGGCAGGAGACAGGCCGGTGAGTTTCTGGAGCCAAGGCAGTTGTCGTCTTCTGGTCTTCCGCTGCAGGGGTTTTCAGCTGGGCAGTCCTTCTTCTTGTAGTTGCAGGAATCTAATTTTCTAGGGTTCAGGGTAGCCCTTAAATACTAAATTTAAGGGCGTGTTTTAGGTCTGGGGGGTTAGTAGCCAATGGCTACTAGCCCTGAGGGTGGGTACACCCTCTTTGTGCCTCCTCCCAAGGGGAGGGGGTCACAAGCCTAACCCTATTGGGGGAATCCTCCATCTGCAAGATGGAGGATTTCTAAAAGTTAGAGTCACCTCAGCTCAGGACACCTTAGGGGCTGTCCTGACTGGCCAGTGACTCCTCCTTGTTATTCTCATTATTTTCTCCGGCCTTGCCGCCAAAAGTGGGGGCCGGGCCGGAGGGGGCGGGCAACTCCACTAGCTGGAGTGTCCTGCTGGGTTGGCACAAAGGAGGTGAGCCTTTGAGGCTCACCGCCAGGTGTGACAATTCCTGCCTGGGAGAGGTGTTAGCATCTCCACCCAGTGCAGGCTTTGTTACTGGCCTTAGAGTGACAAAGGCACTCTCCCCATGGGGCCAGCAACATGTCTCGGTTTGTGGCAGGCTGCTAAAACTAGTCAGCCTACACAGATAGTCGGTTAAGTTTCAGGGGGCACCTCTAAGGTGCCCTCTGGGGTGTATTTTACAATAAAATGTACACTGGCATCAGTGTGCATTTATTGTGCTGAGAAGTTTGATACCAAACTTCCCAGTTTTCAGTGTAGCCATTATGGTGCTGTGGAGTTCGTGTTTGACAGACTCCCAGACCATATACTCTTATGGCTACCCTGCACTTACAATGTCTAAGGTTTTGGTTAGACACTGTAGGGGTACCATGCTCATGCACTGGTACCCTCACCTATGGTATAGTGCACCCTGCCTTAGGGCTGTAAGGCCTGCTAGAGGGGTGTCTTACCTATACTGCATAGGCAGTGAGAGGCTGGCATGGCACCCTGAGGGGAGTGCCATGTCGACTTACTCGTTTTTGTTCTCACTAGCACACACAAGCTGGCAAGCAGTGTGTCTGTGCTGAGTGAGAGGTCTCCAGGGTGGCATAAGACATGCTGCAGCCCTTAGAGACCTTCCTTGGCATCAGGGCCCTTGGTACTAGAAGTACCAGTTACAAGGGACTTATCTGGATGCCAGGGTCTGCCAATTGTGGATACAAAAGTACAGGTTAGGGAAAGAACACTGGTGCTGGGGCCTGGTTAGCAGGCCTCAGCACACTTTCAATTGTAAACATAGCATCAGCAAAGGCAAAAAGTCAGGGGGCAACCATGCCAAGGAGGCATTTCCTTACACAACCCCCCCCCAAACGAAAGAGGATGAGACTAACCTTTCCCAAGAGAGTCTTCATTTTCTAAGTGGAAGAACCTGGAAAGGCCATCTGCATTGGCATGGGCAGTCCCAGATCTGTGTTCCACTATAAAGTCCATTCCCTGTAGGGAGATGGACCACCTCAACAGTTTAGGATTTTCACCTTTCATTTGCATCAGCCATTTGAGAGGTCTGTGGTCAGTTTGAACTAGGAAGTGAGTCCCAAAGAGGTATGGTCTCAGCTTCTTCAGGGACCAAACCACAGCAAAGGCCTCCCTCTCAATGGCACTCCAACGCTGCTCCCTGGGGAGTAACCTCCTGCTAATGAAAGCAACAGGCTGGTCAAGGCCATCATCATTTGTTTGGGACAAAACTGCCCCTATCCCATGTTCAGAGGCATCAGTCTGCACAATGAACTGCTTAGAATAATCTGGAGCTTTTAGAACTGGTGCTGAGCACATTGCCTGTTTCAGGGTGTCAAAGGCCTGTTGGCATTCCACAGTCCAGTTTACTTTCTTGGGCATTTTCTTGGAGGTGAGTTCAGTGAGGGCTGTCACAATGGATCCATATCCCTTCACAAACCTCCTGTAATACCCAGTCAAGCCAAGGAATGCCCTGACTTGAGTCTGGGTTTTTGGAGCTACCCAGTCCAGAATAGTCTGGATCTTGGGTTGGAGTGGCTGAACTTGGCCTCCACCTACAAGGTGGCCCAAGTAAACCACAGTTCCCTGCCCTATCTGGCATTTGGATGCCTTGATAGAGAGGCCTGCAGATTGCAGAGCCTTCAAAACCTTCCTCAGGTGGACCAGGTGATCCTGCCAGGTGGAGCTAAAGACAGCAATATCATCAAGATAAGCTGTGCTAAAGGACTCCAAGCCAGCAAGGACTTGATTCACCAACCTTTGGAAGGTGGCAGGGGCATTCTTTAAACCAAAGGGCATAACAGTAAACTGATAATGCCCATCAGGTGTGGAGAATGCTGTCTTTTCTTTTGCTCCAGGTGCCATTCTTATTTGCCAGTACCCTGCTGTCAAGTCAAAGGTACTTAGAAAGTTGGCAGCACCTAATTTATCAATGAGCTCATCAGCTCTTGGAATTGGATGGGCATCTGTCTTGGTGACAGAATTGAGCCCTCTGTAGTCCACACAAAACCTCATCTCTTTCTTTCCATCTTTGGTGTGAGGTTTGGGGACTAAGACCACTGGGCTAGCCCAGGGGCTGTCAGAGCGCTCAATTACTCCCAATTCCAGCATCTTGTGGACTTCCACCTTGATGCTTTCCTTAACATGGTCAGACTGTCTAAAGATTTTGTTCTTGACAGGCATGCTGTCTCCTGTGTCCACATCATGGGTACACAGGTGTGTCTGACCAGGGGTTAAGGAGAAGAGTTCAGGAAACTGTTGTAGGACTCTCCTACAATCAGCTTGCTGTTGGCCAGAGAGGGTGTCTGAGTAGATCACTCCATCTACTGTACCATCTTTTGGGTCTGATGACAGAAGATCAGGGAGAGGTTCACTCTCTGCCTCCTGATCCTCATCTGTTACCATCAACAGATTGACATCAGCCCTGTCGTGGAAGAGCTTAAGGCGGTTTACATGGATCACCCTCTTGGGGCTCCTGCTTGTGCCCAGGTCCACCAAGTAGGTGACCTGACTCTTCCTCTCTAGTACTGGGTAAGGGCCACTCCATTTGTCCTGGAGTGCCCTGGGAGCCACAGGCTCCAGAACCCAGACTTTCTGCCCTGGTTGGAACTCAACCAGTGCAGCCTTTTGGTCATACCAAAACTTCTGGAGCTGTTGGCTGGCCTCAAGGTTTTTGGTTGCCTTTTCCATGTACTCTGCCATTCTAGAGCGAAGGCCAAGTACATAGTCCACTATGTCCTGTTTAGGCTCATGGAGAGGTCTCTCCCAGCCTTCTTTAACAAGGGCAAGTGGTCCCCTTACAGGATGACCAAACAGAAGTTCAAAGGGTGAGAATCCTACTCCCTTCTGTGGCACCTCTCTGTAAGCGAAAAGCAGGCATGGCAAGAGGACATCCCATCTCCTTTTGAGTTTTTCTGGGAGCCCCATGATCATGCCCTTTAATGTCTTGTTGAATCTCTCAACTAAGCCATTAGTTTGTGGATGGTATGGTGTAGTGAATTTATAAGTCACCCCACACTCATTCCACATGTGCTTTAGGTATGCTGACATGAAGTTGGTACCTCTGTCAGACACCACCTCCTTAGGGAAACCCACTCTGGTAAAGATACCAATGAGGGCCTTGGCTACTGCAGGGGCAGTAGTCGACCTAAGGGGAATAGCTTCAGGATACCTGGTAGCATGATCCACTACTACCAGGATATACATATTTCCTGAGGCTGTGGGAGGTTCTAGTGGGCCAACTATGTCCACACCCACTCTTTCAAAGGGAACCCCCACCACTGGAAGTGGAATGAGGGGGGCCTTTGGATGCCCACCTGTCTTACCACTGGCTTGACAGGTGGGGCAGGAGAGGCAAAACTCCTTAACCATGTTGGACATATTGGGCCAGTAGAAGTGGTTGACTAACCTCTCCCACGTCTTGGTTTGTCCCAAATGTCCAGCAAGGGGAATGTCATGGGCCAATGTTAGGATGAACTTCCTGAACAGCTGGGGCACTACCACTCTCCTAGTGGCACCAGGTTTGGGGTCTCTGGCCTCAGTGTACAGGAGTCCATCTTCCCAATAGACCCTATGCGTTCCATTTTTCTTGCCTTTGGACTCTTCAGCAGCTTGCTGCCTAAGGCCTTCAAGAGAGGGACAGGTTTCTTGTCCCTTACACAGCTCCTCCCTTGAGGGTCCCCCTGGGCCTAAGAGCTCAACCTGATAAGGTTCAAGCTCCAAAGGCTCAGTTCCCTCAGAGGGCAGAACTTCTTCCTGAGAAGAGAGGTTCCCTTTCTTTTGCTGTATTGCAGTTGGTTTCCCAACTGACTTTCCTGTTCTCTTGGTAGGCTGGGCCATTCTTCCAGACTCCAGCTCTACTTGTTCACCCTGTGCCTTGCATTGTGCTCTTGTTTTCACACACACCAGTTCAGGGATACCCAGCATTGCTGCATGGGTTTTTAGCTCTACCTCAGCCCATGCTGAGGACTCCAGGTCATTTCCAAGCAGACAGTCCACTGGGATATTTGAGGAGACCACCACCTGTTTCAGGCCATTGACCCCTCCCCATTCTAAAGTAACCATTGCCATGGGATGTACTTTTCTCTGATTGTCAGCGTTGGTGACTGTGTAAGTTTTTCCAGTCAGGTATTGGCCAGGGGAAACCAGTTTCTCTGTCACCATGGGGACACTGGCACCTGTATCCCTCAGGCCCTCTATTCTAGTCCCATTAATTAAGAGTTGCTGTCTGTATTTTTGCATGTTAGGCGGCCAGACAGCTAGTGTGGCTAAATCCACCCCACCCTCAGAAACTAGAGTAGCTTCAGTGTGGACCCTGATTTGCTCTGGGCACACTGTTGATCCCACTTGGAGACTAGCCATACCAGTGTTACCTGGATGGGAGTTTGGAGTGGAACCTTTCTTGGGACAGGCCTTGTCTCCAGTTTGGTGTCCATGCTGTTTACAGCTATGACACCAGGCCTTTTTGGGATCAAAGTTTTTACCCTTGTACCCATTGTTTTGTGAAGAGGCTCTGGGCCCACCCTCCTGTGCAGGTTTTTGGGGGCCTGTAGAAGACTCTTTACTATTTTTAGTTTTGGTTGTCTCATCACCCTTCCCCTGGGGAGTCTTTGTGACCCCTTTCTTTTGGTCACCCCCTGTTGAAGTCTTGGACACCCTTGTCTTGACCCAATGGTCCGCCTTCTTTCCCAATTCTTGGGGAGAAATTGGTCCTAGGTCTACCAGATGCTGATGCAGTTTATCATTGAAACAATTACTTAACAGGTGTTCTTTCACAAATAAATTGTACAGCCCATCATAATTACTTACACCACTGCCTTGAATCCAACCATCTAGTGTTTTCACTGAGTAGTCAACAAAGTCAACCCAGGTCTGGCTCGAGGATTTTTGAGCCCCCCTGAACCTAATCCTGTACTCCTCAGTGGAGAATCCAAAGCCCTCAATCAGGGTACCCTTCATGAGGTCATAAGATTCTGCATCTTTTCCAGAGAGTGTGAGGAGTCTATCCCTACACTTTCCAGTGAACATTTCCCAAAGGAGAGCACCCCAGTGAGATCTGTTCACTTTTCTGGTTACACAAGCCCTCTCAAAAGCTGTGAACCATTTGGTGATGTCATCACCCTCTTCATATTTAGTTACAATCCCTTTGGGGATTTTCAACATGTCAGGAGAATCTCTGACCCTATTTATGTTGCTGCCACCATTGATGGGTCCTAGGCCCATCTCTTGTCTTTCCCTCTCTATGGCTAGGATCTGTCTTTCCAAAGCCAACCTTTTGGCCATCCTGGCTAACTGGATGTCCTCTTCACTGGGGTTATCCTCAGTGATTTCAGAGGTGTTGGTCTCTCCTGTGAGGGAACCAGCATCTCTGACTATTATTTTAGGAGTCAGGGTTTGAGGGACCCTGTTCTCCCTAGATAGGACTGGTAGGGGGGAATTGTCCTCCAAGTCACTATCCTCTTCCTCTGAGTTGCCACCCTCAGAGGGGTTGGCCTTTTCAAACTCTGCCAAAAGCTCCTGGAGCTGTATTTTGGTAGGTTTGGGGCCCATTGTTATTTTCTTTATTTTACAGAGTGACCTTAGCTCCCTCATCTTAAGATGGAGGTAAGGTGTGGTGTCGAGTTCCACCACAGTCACATCTGTGCTAGACATTTTGCTTCTAAAAGTTGGAATACTTTTTAAGAATCTACAACTAGTTCTAGGTTCTAATTCAAACTTTTACAAACTTTTAAACTCTAAAAGAAATGCTAAACAGGATCTAACACAAGGCCCTAGCAGGTCTTTTAAGAATTTAGAAAACTTTTCAAATTGCAAAAATCAATTTCTAATGACAATTTTGGAATTTGTCGTGTGATCAGGTATTGGCTGAGTAGTCCAGCAAATGCAAAGTCTTGTACCCCACCGCTGATCCACCAATGTAGGAAGTTGGCTCTGTATGTGCTATTTCAAAGTAAGGAATAGCATGCACAGAGTCCAAGGGTTCCCCTTAGAGGTAAAATAGTGGTAAAAATAGATAATACTAATGCTCTATTTTGTGGTAGTGTGGTCGAGCAGTAGGCTTATCCAAGGAGTAGTGTTAAGCATTTGTTGTACATACACATAGACAATAAATGAGGTACACACACTCAGAGACAAATCCAGCCAATAGGTTTTTGTATAGAAAAATATCGTTTCTTAGTTTATTTTAAGAACCACAGGTTCAAATTCTACATGTAATATCTCATTCGAAAGGTATTGCAGGTAAGTACTTTAGGAACTTCAAATCATCAAAATTGCATGTATACTTTTCAAGTTATTCACAAATAGCTGTTTTAAAAGTGGACACTTAGTGCAATTTTCACAGTTCCTAGGGGAGGTAAGTATTTGTTAGGTTAACCAGGTAAGTAAGACACTTACAGGGCTTAGTTCTTGGTCCAAGGTAGCCCACCGTTGGGGGTTCAGAGCAACCCCAAAGTCACCACACCAGCAGCTCAGGGCCGGTCAGGTGCAGAGTCCAAAGTGGTGCCCAAAACACATAGGCTAGAATGGAGAGAAGGGGGTGCCCCGGTTCCGGTCTGCTTGCAGGTAAGTACCCGCGTCTTCGGAGGGCAGACCAGGGGGGTTGTGTAGGGCACCGGGGGGGACACAAGTCCACACAGAAATTTCACCCTCAGCAGCGCGGGGGCGGCCGGGTGCAGTGTAGAAACCAGCGTCGGGTTCGCAATGTTAGTCTATGAGAGATCTCAGGATCTCTTCAGCGCTGCAGGCAGGCAAGGGGGGGATTCCTCGGGGAAACCTCCACTTGGGCAAGGGAGAGGGACTCCTGGGGGTCGCTCCTCCAGTGAAAGTCCGGTCCTTCAGGTCCTGGGGGCTGCGGGTGCAGGGTCTCTCCCAGGCGTCGGGACTTTAGGTTCAAAGAGTCGCGGTCAGGGGAAGCCTCGGGATTCCCTCTGCAGGCGGCGCTGTGGGGGCTCAGGGGGGACAGGTTTTTGTACTCACAGTCTTAGAGTAGTCCTGGGGTCCCTCCTGAGGTGTTGGATCGCCACCAGCCGAGTCGGGGTCGCCGGGTGCAGTGTTGCAAGTCTCACGCTTCTTGCGGGGAGCTTGCAGGGTTCTTTAAAGCTGCTGGAAACAAAGTTGCAGCTTTTCTTGGAGCAGGTCCGCTGTCCTCGGGAGTTTCTTGTCTTTTCGAAGCAGGGGCAGTCCTCAGAGGATGTCGAGGTCGCTGGTCCCTTTGGAAGGCGTCGCTGGAGCAGGATCTTTGGAAGGCAGGAGACAGGCCGGTGAGTTTCTGGAGCCAAGGCAGTTGTCGTCTTCTGGTCTTCCGCTGCAGGGGTTTTCAGCTGGGCAGTCCTTCTTCTTGTAGTTGCAGGAATCTAATTTTCTAGGGTTCAGGGTAGCCCTTAAATACTAAATTTAAGGGCGTGTTTTAGGTCTGGGGGGTTAGTAGCCAATGGCTACTAGCCCTGAGGGTGGGTACACCCTCTTTGTGCCTCCTCCCAAGGGGAGGGGGTCACAAGCCTAACCCTATTGGGGGAATCCTCCATCTGCAAGATGGAGGATTTCTAAAAGTTAGAGTCACCTCAGCTCAGGACACCTTAGGGGCTGTCCTGACTGGCCAGTGACTCCTCCTTGTTATTCTCATTATTTTCTCCGGCCTTGCCGCCAAAAGTGGGGGCCGGGCCGGAGGGGGCGGGCAACTCCACTAGCTGGAGTGTCCTGCTGGGTTGGCACAAAGGAGGTGAGCCTTTGAGGCTCACCGCCAGGTGTGACAATTCCTGCCTGGGAGAGGTGTTAGCATCTCCACCCAGTGCAGGCTTTGTTACTGGCCTCAGAGTGACAAAGGCACTCTCCCCATGGGGCCAGCAACATGTCTCGGTTTGTGGCAGGCTGCTAAAACTAGTCAGCCTACACAGATAGTCGGTTAAGTTTCAGGGGGCACCTCTAAGGTGCCCTCTGGGGTGTATTTTACAATAAAATGTACACTGGCATCAGTGTGCATTTATTGTGCTGAGAAGTTTGATACCAAACTTCCCAGTTTTCAGTGTAGCCATTATGGTGCTGTGGAGTTCGTGTTTGACAGACTCCCAGACCATATACTCTTATGGCTACCCTGCACTTACAATGTCTAAGGTTTTGGTTAGACACTGTAGGGGTACCATGCTCATGCACTGGTACCCTCACCTATGGTATAGTGCACCCTGCCTTAGGGCTGTAAGGCCTGCTAGAGGGGTGTCTTACCTATACTGCATAGGCAGTGAGAGGCTGGCATGGCACCCTGAGGGGAGTGCCATGTCGACTTACTCGTTTTTGTTCTCACTAGCACACACAAGCTGGCAAGCAGTGTGTCTGTGCTGAGTGAGAGGTCTCCAGGGTGGCATAAGACATGCTGCAGCCCTTAGAGACCTTCCTTGGCATCAGGGCCCTTGGTACTAGAAGTACCAGTTACAAGGGACTTATCTGGATGCCAGGGTCTGCCAATTGTGGATACAAAAGTACAGGTTAGGGAAAGAACACTGGTGCTGGGGCCTGGTTAGCAGGCCTCAGCACACTTTCAATTGTAAACATAGCATCAGCAAAGGCAAAAAGTCAGGGGGCAACCATGCCAAGGAGGCATTTCCTTACACTTGTCTTGACCCAATGGTCCGCCTTCTTTCCCAATTCTTGGGGAGAAATTGGTCCTAGGTCTACCAGATGCTGATGCAGTTTATCATTGAAACAATTACTCAATAGGTGTTCTTTCACAAATAAATTGTACAGCCCATCATAATTACTTACACCACTGCCTTGAATCCAACCATCTAGTGTTTTCACTGAGTAGTCTACAAAGTCAACCCAGGTCTGGCTCGAGGATTTTTGAGCCCCCCTGAATCTAATCCTATACTCCTCAGTGGAGAATCCAAAGCCCTCAATCAGGGTACCCTTCATGAGGTCATAAGATTCTGCATCTTGTCCAGAGAGTGTGAGGAGTCTATCCCTACACTTTCCTGTGAACATTTCCCAAAGGAGAGCACCCCAGTGAGATCTGTTCACTTTTCTGGTTACACAAGCCCTCTCAAAAGCTGTGAACCATTTGGTGATGTCATCACCATCTTCATATTTAGTTACAATCCCTTTAGGGATTTTCAACATGTCAGGAGAATCTCTGACCCTATTTATGTTGCTGCCACCATTGATGGGTCCTAGGCCCATCTCTTGTCTTTCCCTCTCTATGGCTAGGATCTGTCTTTCCAAAGCCAATCTTTTGGCCATCCTGGCTAACTGGATGTCCTCTTCACTGGGGTTATCCTCAGTGATTTCAGAGGTGTTGGTCTCTCCTGTGAGGGAACCAGCATCTCTGACTATTATTTTTGGAGTCAGGGTTTGAGGGACCCTGTTCTCCCTAGATAGGACTGGTAGGGGGGAATTTTCCTCCAAGTCACTATCCTCTTCCTCTGAGTTGCCACCCTCAGAGGGGTTGGCCTTTTCAAACTCTGCCAAAAGCTCCTGGAGCTGTATTTTGGTAGGTTTGGGGCCCATTGTTATTTTCTTTATTTTACAGAGTGACCTTAGCTCCCTCATCTTAAGATGGAGGTAAGGTGTGGTGTCGAGTTCCACCACAGTCACATCTGTGCTAGACATTTTGCTTCTAAAAGTTGGAATACTTTTTAAGAATCTACAACTGGTTCTAGAATCTAATTCAAACTTTTACAAACTTTTAAACTCTAAAAGAAATGCTAAACAGGATCTAACACAAGGCCCTAGCAGGTCTTTTAAGAATTTAGAAAACTTTTCAAATTGCAAAAATCAATTTCTAATGACAATTTTGGAATTTGTCGTGTGATCAGGTATTGGCTGAGTAGTCCAGCAAATGCAAAGTCTTGTACCCCACCGCTGATCCACCAATGTAGGAAGTTGGCTCTGTATGTGCTATTTCAAAGTAAGGAATAGCATGCACAGAGTCCAAGGGTTCCCCTTAGAGGTAAAATAGTGGTAAAAATAGATAATACTAATGCTCTATTTTGTGGTAGTGTGGTCGAGCAGTAGGCTTATCCAAGGAGTAGTGTTAAGCATTTGTTGTACATACACCTAGACAATAAATGAGGTACACACACTCAGAGACAAATCCAGCCAATAGGTTTTGTATAGGTTCAAATTTAACATGTAATATCTTGTTTGAAAGGTATTGCAGGTAAGTACTTTAGGAACTTTGAATCATTTCAATTGCATGTATACTTTTCAAGTTATTGACAAATAGCTACTTTAAAAGTGGACACTTAGTGCAATTTTCACAGTTCCTGGGGGAGGTAAGTTTTTGTTAGTTTTACCAGGTAAGTAAGACACTTACAGGGTTCAGTTCTTGGTCCAAGGTAGCCCACCGTTGGGGGTTCAGAGCAACCCCAAAGTCACCACACCAGCAGCTCAGGGCCGGTCAGGTGCAGAGTTCAAAGTGGTGCCCAAAACACATAGGCTTCAATGGAGAAGGGGGTGCCCCGGTTCCAGTCTGCCAGCAGGTAAGTACCCGCGTCTTCGGAGGGCAGACCAGGGGGGTTTTGTAGGGCACCGGGGGGGACACAAGCCCACACAGGAATTTCACCCTCAGCAGCGCGGGGGCGGCCGGGTGCAGTGTAGAAACAAGCGTCGGGTTCGCAATGTTAGTCTATGAGAGATCTCGGGATCTCTTCAGCGCTGCAGGCAGGCAAGGGGGGGGTTCCTCGGGGAAACCTCCACTTGGGCAAGGGAGAGGGACTCCTGGGGGTCACTTCTCCAGTGAGAGTCCGGTCCTTCAGGTCCTGGGGGCTGCGGGTGCAGGGTCTCTCCCAGGCGTCGGGACTTAGGATTCAAAGAGTCGCGGTCAGGGGAAGCCTCGGGATTCCCTCTGCAGGCGGCGCTGTGGGGGCTCAGGGGGGACAGGTTTTGGTACTCACAGTATCAGAGTAGTCCTGGGGTCCCTCCTGAGGTGTTGGATCTCCACCAGCCGAGTCGGGGTCGCCGGGTGCAGTGTTGCAAGTCTCACGCTTCTTGCGGGGAGCTTGCAGGGTTCTTTCAAGGCTGCTGGAAACAAAGTTGCAGCCTTTCTTGGAGCAGGTCCGCTGTCCTCGGGAGTTTCTTGTCTTTTCGAAGCAGGGGCAGTCCTCAGAGGATGTCGAGGTCGCTGGTCCCTTTGGAAGGCGTCGCTGGAGCAGGATCTTTGGAAGGCAGGAGACAGGCCGGTGAGTTTCTGGAGCCAAGGCAGTTGTCGTCTTCTGGTCTTCCTCTGCAGGGGTTTTCAGCTAGGCAGTCCTTCTTCTTGTAGTTGCAGGAATCTAATTTTCTAGGGTTCAGGGTAGCCCTTAAATACTAAATTTAAGGGCGTGTTTAGGTCTGGGGGGTTAGTAGCCAATGGCTACTAGCCCTGAGGGTGGGTACACCCTCTTTGTGCCTCCTCCCAAGGGGAGGGGGTCACAATCCTACCCCTATTGGGGGAATCCTCCATCTGCAAGATGGAGGATTTCTAAAAGTTAGAGTCACTTCAGCTCAGGACACCTTAGGGGCTGTCCTGACTGGCCAGTGACTCCTCCTTGTTGCTTTCTTTGTTCCCTCCAGCCTTGCCGCCAAAAGTGGGGCCGTGGCCGGAGGGGGCGGGCAACTCCACTAAGCTGGAGTGCCCTGCTGGGCTGTGACAAAGGGGTGAGCCTTTGAGGCTCACCGCCAGGTGTTACAGCTCCTGCCTGGGGGAGGTGTTAGCATCTCCACCCAGTGCAGGCTTTGTTACTGGCCTCAGAGTGACAAAGGCACTCTCCCCATGGGGCCAGCAACATGTCTCTAGTGTGGCAGGCTGCTGGAACTAGTCAGCCTACACAGACAGTCGGTTAAGTTTCAGGGGGCACCTCTAAGGTGCCCTCTGGGGTGTATTTTGCAATAAAATGTACACTGGCATCAGTGTGCATTTATTGTGCTGAGAAGTTTGATACCAAACTTCCCAGTTTTCAGTGTAGCCATTATGGTGCTGTGGAGTTCGTGTTTGACAGACTCCCAGACCATATACTCTTATGGCTACCCTGCACTTACAATGTCTAAGGTTTTGTTTAGACACTGTAGGGGTACCATGCTCATGCACTGGTACCCTCACCTATGGTATAGTGCACCCTGCCTTAGGGCTGTAAGGCCTGCTAGAGGGGTGTCTTACCTATACTGCATAGGCAGTGAGAGGCTGGCATGGCACCCTGAGGGGAGTGCCATGTCGACTTACTCGTTTTGTCCTCACTAGCACACACAAGCTGCAAGCAGTGTGTCTGTGCTGAGTGAGAGGTCTCCAGGGTGGCATAAGACATGCTGCAGCCCTTAGAGACCTTCCTTGGCATCAGGGCCCTTGGTACCAGAAGTACCAGTTACAAGGGACTTATCTGGATGCCAGGGTCTGCCAATTGTGGATACAAAAGTACAGGTTAGGGAAAGAACACTGGTGCTGGGGCCTGGTTAGCAGGCCTCAGCACACTTTCAATTGTAAACATAGCATCAGCAAAGGCAAAAAGTCAGGGGGCAACCATGCCAAGGAGGCATTTCCTTACACTCTCCAAGAGAACATGTTGTTTGGCCTTTCCTTGCTTGGATTATCCGGTTTTCTGTTTTTGTTTCAACACACATGCTACAGTTTGTTTATGCCATATTGTAAGTAATTGAAAACATTTTATCGGGCTGAGTGCAGTACTATAAAAATACATTTCTTTTAGGTATATCCACTAGCCCCTTGGTAACCCTGGTTCAAAGTCCTTTCTTTTACAGAAGATAAAGTTGGTCAGACAAGAGCAAAACTATTGTTGATTAGTTGCAGAAATTAGAACATGTATGTCTAACAGACTGCATAACCCCTCAGAGTTGTATGTTCTTGTTCTTTCCCTAAAGTTGTGTAAAACTTGAGGATCTAGAGCCCAGAGATGGTCTTGATGCACTTCCACAGGAAGATGATTCCTCTGAAGAAAATGAAGAAATGGAAACATTAGTTATTGAGGAACCAGGAGAAAAATGGGACTGTGAATCTATTTTAAGTAAGTCTGAAGTATTTTGTGTTACTTGAAGTTGTTAAAATAAAATACATTTTGTTGTTATGCTGTGGCTTGTGTTTGGACTCCCTCCCTAGGAGTGAAGTAGTTGAACAAATAATGGTGAGCTATAACTGCATTTAATTTAAGAAATGTCAGGGCTAATATCTCTCTAAAGTGATCCTTGTGATTTTAATGAGAGCATCTCTGTAGTTCGGTTGTGCTTTTTCAGCCTAAAAGCTATCTGTAATTATTTGTCTACTTACCAACTTTCAATTAGATATTACCTGATAAGAAACCACCACATAAGAAATGTTTATAGTCTGATAAATGTTTTTTTCCAGGCCACAGGTTGTTAATTTCAGTTTTTTTCTATTTAAACTCATGACCCACTTTGTTTTATCATGTCTAATTGTTACCTTGTACACTACTTTAACATTTTACAGGAACAGGTAACCAACTTGCATAGTAAATCGTTCTGTATATCATCTGTGTGTATCCCACTTGTTCAGGATCTATGTGTTGTATTGGTGCCTCTCGGTACCTGTGAAATAGCTTTTCGAATAAATGTATGTACATGTTTATGGGCAGCATGACCTGTGATTATAAGCAAGGAATATTCTCTGATGGAGGAATCTGAGCCAGACAAACACTAAGATTCTTTCAGCATATTCGAGCAATGTGGATTAAAGGATTAATCCATCACAAGGAGGAGATAGATCAAAGGAAAGTCCACAATAAAAAGCTCAAATCTCCCCATTGCAGGCTTAAATCAGAGGAGAAAAGGACAGATATGAGCACAGATCCTTCGTGAGTAGGCCTCATGAATAGTAGATAAAGATATCAGCTTCTAGTCACCTCTTGGAGTGTGAAAGGAACAGGTACAATGAAACAGAAATCCAGACCTGGGAATATTCAAAATAATCATCTGCCTGCAAGAAACCTGGTTGTACACTGCATGGGGAAAGTCTAAGGGTTCCAAGCCTAGAAAACACTCGCCTCTTTAAAAAAAAAAAAAAAATGTGGTGGAACTCAGGAGATTACAAATAAGATGTACAGTAACATTTTGTAGATCTTACAGGCTGATTGGAACAGAACACAAGGGACAGTAAACTCTAGATCTAATTGCAGATGGCAGAAGACTGATATTGACTAATAAACATGCTCAATTTTCTAAATAAGTGGGGCTAAAAATATTCCTTGAAGGGCTGAAACTCTGTCTTGAAACTGGGTAAACTGTGGCCCCTGAACAGTATCATGATAATGGGTGATTTCAACACCTAGATAGGGGAGTGAGGAGGTCAAGATATTGATTACATCATGGCTTGTCAGCACAGGATAGAAAAAGAAGAGTCCTGGAATAATTCTGCTTTAAGCTTTGAATGACCTCTGTTTTGAATATAGGTCTTGGCCCAGTGATCACCACTCTCTCCTATAGTATGGGGAATTCTATATCAATAATTGATTATATTCTGTTTCCTATGGAGCATCGGTCCCACATGGTAACTCAAAAACAACCTGAAGAGTAGAAAGCGACCACCAAGCCTTAGACAGCTTTGATGCTATGGAACCAATCAAATAAAGTGGAAGACATACAAGTAGGTACTGCTAAAATCAGAAATTATAACAAACCTCAGGTGGGCTGAAGTCAGAAGGGTAGACTTAATTGAATGGTTCGCTGGGCAGGAGACTGCCAGCCTTAAAGTAAGGACTATTTGAAGTCCCTGGTGGCCCAGTGAGGAAAAACTGGCCACAACCAACACAGTCAAGGAGACTATAGTATATTAGTTTAGGAATGAAACCAGTGGAAGTCCAGGGAGCCAAGATGCTCCCAGCACCCAAAGATAGATGGGGCAACCCCCAGTCACCTGCTTTGATAAAGAATATGCCACAAAGAGAAAATAGCTTCTACTAGCACTCCCTTAAAGAAGAACAACATTATCGTACCGCTTTAAAAAAAATACAAGTGACACACAATTGTATTCTCCCAAAAGCTTCATGGATATGGAAGAGAAGATTTTCAATAGAATCGTACAGAAGGAAGTCAGCATATGGGTGGAGGAGGAAGGAGTTCTTTATCTGTTAAAGGGTACATTTACGTGGGGAGCCACTGTAGGCAACTCATTTATTTTACAATTGGTGATTGATAAACATGCTACTGGGAATGAGGCTCCTACTTATTCTGCTCTCTTAGACTTTTCCCAGACCTTCCATCTTTTCTAAAGAGAAGTTCACTGATCAAAGTTAAGAACGTTGAGCATGAATACTTACCTTTTGCGTTAAAATACGGAGCTGAACTGCTCCTCGTCTACTCAAATTGGTTATTAAAAATCCAGAAAACCATCGGGAGGTTTCAGAAAAGCACCCAAGAATAAAACAAAGGATGTCTGTTATCCCCTATGCCATTCAATCTGTATGTTAATAATCCCCTGGATGTACTCAGAGAAGCAGCACAGGACATCCCCAAAATCGACGACATTGAAATTCATGTACAGTTGTACACTGATGATTAAGCTCTTAATGGTAGAATTGGGAACTCACTGCAGCAACCGCTGAGTGAAACTGAAACATTCTTAGGGGATTTCCATGTATGATCATGAGCACTAAATAGTCCCGCCCACATGCGGGGACCCCGGAGCAGTTATTTAAGATATCTTCTTAAGTGGAGAATTTTCGCCTTTCTTCAGGAAGGCCGTTAAAGACAGTCAAGAAGGAAACACATAATGCAGCCTATACATGCAGGCTACGATAGCCAAATTCTTCATCATGAAGTAAAAAAAAAAAGCTAGCACATAAAATGAGCATAATTTAAGATGATATGGAAACAGTATAAATCTCTTTCACAGACTCCTTTTTATGACAGGAATGAGGGAGAGCAGGGCAGAGTAGCCTCATAGGCTGTCATTATACGGCTAAAATAGAAGCTGTGCCTTTAAGAACCCAGAGACCACCAGTATCCCATCAAGCCCAGCAGTTGCTTCAGTTCTTTTTTTATGGCTCCTGCTGATGGGACACTGAAGCATTGAGCTCGACCTTTTTATAGCTTTTTATTTTCCCCCTCAAAATATTTTTGTCAGAAATTGGTGACTGCACCTTTACTTGCTGTTTTTTGCTTTTCCTGCCTTTTCTGTTATTTTTTTACAGAATATGGAGGAATTTTGTCCAATAGAATGCCTTCATTGTTTGATAAATGTCCTCGCTGTGGCAAGAAAAAGGCCAAAACAGACCCTCATGAGGTCTGTATAATCTGCCTATCTTCCTGACACCTGGAGGAAGTTTTCCAGGTGCACTCTGTGCGACAGAGAGAAGATTCTCCTTCAAGGAAGAGAAGAGACGTTGCCAGCAAACGCAGCCTACCAGTGGGTCTTCAGAGCGAGGGGAAGGTCAGTCTTCCACCAGGACACTTCCCTCAGCTTCCAGTGGACGTGGAAGGCCTGAGAAGCTTGTTCCAAGCCAAAGAAGACATCGGTACCGGTCGATGTTGAGGCAAAGTATGGCAACTACTTTTATGCCATCAAGGGCTGGTTCAATGTTGAGGAACCGACTACGCTCACCATCGACACATCATCAATCGACATTGATGAATTATGTGCCATTGGTACATCACCAACATCGAGGAGTGCCGGTTCCCCGGCGAGACAGCGTGGACAGTCAATGTTGAGGGCTGAACATTGAGGCGAAAGGTCAACGTCAAGGAGTCTGTCAACGATGAGGAGAATCATTTATTCTTCATCTGACTCATGCTCTCTGGTTGTTTTACCATTTCCTCCTCCATCTTCACCTCCCCTGCCTGCTTCGCCTCCTCTGATACCACCATAACAATCATTCCTTTTCTTCTACAAGAGACTATTCACCAATTTTATCGAACTCTCAACCGTGTCTCTCCGGTAGATGACATTACTATCTCTCGAGAGGTGATAGTCCAAAGGCCTTCAAAACTCATTATACCCACACTGTCCACATCGGCAATCTTTGAGATGTACTGCTTCAAGGCCATTGCTTCCACTGGTCCCGGGTCTCCTCGAACCGGGCATAGATTAATTCCCAACTCCAGCCATGGCTAAGCCTGCTCCTTCCCGTTTTCAAAAGAAATACCGGCTTCTGGATCAAGAGCCATTATTTATTTCTATTGATCCTCCACCCAACTCTGTTGTTATTTTGGCTGCCAAAAGAGTACATTCCACACCTCTCCATCATCCTTTTCACCTCCTTGCTGCACATGGCTACTCTCATGGAGTCACCTTGCAGAGGCATGCTTGGCTCTGGCCAGTATCTCTGAAACCGGAAGCGCTATACTGCTTTAAAAATTTGCCATTCCCAGGTTTTACACTATTTGCCAGCCATGCTGACGATGAGATAGCAAGAATGAAAACTGAAATGGACACGATAAAAACTGTGGGTCTGGAGAAACCCAGGGAACAGCGCAAAATGTTTTGACCCTACCAATGTTGGATTTTTTCGCAGAGGGTTCAAACCCCTCATTGACTTACAAGTAGATCTTAACAACAACACCTGAGATCCTACTAAAACCACAGCACAAGCAGACAAGAGGATGCTCTGCCCAACAACCCACCCCAGGTGGTAAACAAACATCAAACACAAAACCACGAGTCCCCCCCTTCCCCTTCCCCTCCCCCCCCCTCCCCCCTCCCCTCTGTTATCCACTCTGGTGGGTTGAAGTCTTACATATTGCCTGGAAGAGTGGCAATGCATCACAACAGATGCTCGCCTGGGTGCCGAACATTGTGAAGAATGGGTACTCTCTGGTTTACCACCCCACCACCGTCTGTTCCACCAAAGCCGTCCACTTTCCATCTCGACTCACTCAGGACAGAAGTCAACATCCTGTTACAAAAAATAAAGTGGTGGAAGCCGTCCCCCCACAGTCAAAGGCGACAGGCATTTACTTCAGGTATTTCCTAGTACCAAACAAAGACAAACACAAATTCAGACCCACTCTTGATTTCAAAGTCGCCAACAAGTGGATTCGGAAAGAGCAGTTCAGGATGCTGGCTTTACATCAGAAATATCCCCAACTTCATCAGGGATATTGGCTTTGCTCCATCTACCTTCACGTTGTCCACTTCCACATTCCCATCACCAGGAAGCATTGGAAATTTCTCAGCTTTCTTGTGGGGCACGACTATTGCCTGTACACAGTACTACCATCTGGCCTAATGTCAACACCCAGAGGATTCTCCTAGTGCATGGCTGTGGTGGCAGCCCATCTACGAAAACACTGAATCTTCGTCTACCCCTGTTTAGACGACTTGCTCATAAAGGCATCCACTTCTCATGAAGCCCAACTGCAGTTGGCCTTGCAAGCTCCTTCATCGGTTGGATCTTCATATCAACTACAAGTCCACGTGCACACCAGTCCAGATGTTGCATTACTTAGTGCCCTCCATCGGCACTATTCATGCAAAAGTGTGTTCTTCGGAGGAAAGGTGCCTATCGATCCTTCAGAAATGTCGGACTCAGGAAGGTGCCTCATCCAACAGCAAGAGCAATCTCATCTCAGCTCGATGGCCTCCTGTATCTTTCTCACTCCCAATGTCTGCCTCTACATGCGGCCTCTCCAAGAGCATCTAGAGAACCAGTGGGACCAGCTGATGGGCAGCTGGGAGGACAAGATCACACTCTCCTTACATGCAATACTATCCCTCAAGTGGGGGTGTTCCCCAAGCAATCTCCTCCAAAGGATGCCATTTCACCAACAGGTCTCTTCTCAAACCATTGTCACGGATGTATCATTGCTCAGATGGGCAACCTACTTGGGTCACCTCCAGATTCAAGGATCATGCTCTGAGAGAGAATGAGAGATGACATATCAATCTCCTCGAGCTCTACGTAGTTCATCTGGCACTCAAGGCCTTTCACCCATCATTCACCACCGACACCCTGCTTGTTGAAACGGACAATACAACTACCATGTACCACCTGAACAAGCAAGGGGGCACCAGGTCCAAAGCCTTGTCACTAGAGGCCCAGACAATTTGGAAATGGCTTTTGGCCAGGAACCTGAGGGTAACAACAACCCGCCTCCTAGGCACCCAGAATGTTCAAGCAGATGCTTTAAGCAGATCTCTCAACGAAAATCACGAGTGGGTCTTGCATAAGAAGTCGTTCAAAGTATCTTCCTCTTGTAGGTCACCCCTTCTATCGACGTCTTTGCCACAGCGGAAAACAGAAAATGCTGTGACTTCGCCTCTACGTATTACCATCCAGAGACACTGGGTAATGGCCTGTGGATCGACTGGTTAGGCAGATTTCTTTACACCTTTCCACTGATAACAGCAGTCCTGATTAAACTGTTCCACTCCAAAGTCAAAATAATCCTAATTGCTTCAGAGTGGCCATGGCAATGGTGGTTCCCGGACCCTCTTCACCGATCACAGCGTTTACATCTCAAACTGCCATGCAGGCCAGACCTATCAACAAAATTCGGAGGACAGATGATTCAACCCCAAACTCTCCTCCTTGAATATGGCGCCATGGCTTTTGAGCCAGTGCTGTATGGACACTTGAACTTGCCACAAGACTGCAAGGAAATCCTTAAGGAGGCTAAGCGGCTTTCCACTCGATCCTACTTACGCCTCCAAATCGAAGAGATTTTGTGTCTGGTGTTCCTCTAAGAACGTGGACCTGACTACTTGCCAAGAGAATGTGATTCGACCATGCTTTCTACACTTGGCTAAATCTGGCTTGCAATTCTCTTTTACAAAGGTTCATCTGACAGCTCTTACTGCTTACTGGAAATGTCCATCACAAACCTTTTTTTTTTTCTCCAAATCTGTCATAAAGGACTTCTTAGAGGGGCGGAGGAAGGTTTTGCCTTCCATTAGGCGTGCCTCTCCTCCCTGGAAATTCAATGTAGTGCTTTCTTGCCTTATGCTGGAACCCTTTGAGGCCATCCAAATAACATACCTACAACACTTTACGCGGAATGCAGCTTTCCTGGTAGGAACAACATCAGCTCGCCTGGTTAGCAAGATACAAGCACTCTGTTCTCATGAACCAAGCACTCTTTCATTCTAGCAAAGTGGTTATGAGGACTCACCAGAAATTCCTTCTTAAGGTAGTGTTGTACTTCCATGTAAACCAGAATATCTCATTGCCTACATTCTTGCAGAACCCCCCTACTCCAGCAGAAAGATCTCTCCATTCACTAGATGTTAGGAGGGTTCTGAAACTTTAGCTTGAAAAGACGAGATATAGCTGCCAAACGGACCAATTGGTTCTTAACTGTTGTCTTGTCCGCGCTGGATTAGCCACCTCCAATCAATCCATCTCAAGATGGATAGTTTCATGTATTTTGTTGTGCTACCAAAAAGCTAATAAATCACTAACAGCTAAACCCAAGAGACACTCTACTAAGGGGAAAGCAGCTATTGCTGCTTTACTGCGCAATATCTTGATTCCAGAAATTTGCAAAGCAGCTACCTGGAAATCAGTAGATACTTTCACCAAGCACTACTTCATAGACTCTGATGCTAGAGCAGATGCTCATGTAGGGCAGGCTTCCCTCAGAAGTCTGTTTGCTTAAACTACCTTAAAGTGCTTATAGTGACCATCTGTCTTCTACGCTGCGATATGTGGGGGTGCGCTTGCTACTGTATTCTTTGCTTATTACTATACATGGAAATCCCTTACAAGAGAAGGAGTAGTTTCTTACCTGTAACTCCTATTCTCCCGTAGGGGAATTTCCATGATCAGTCATAAGCAACCTTCCCTCCTCCCCAGTGGAATGGACACGAGGTATCCTTCAGTCTTTATATGTCCCATAGCTCCTTCAAAAAAATCGACTGCCACCATCTGGGCAAGATGGGATACTGGTGGTCTGTGGGTTCTTAAAGGCACAGCTTCTGTTTTAGCCATATGATGGTAACCTATGAGGCTACTCTGTCCTGCTCTCCCTCATGTCGGTCATAAAAAGGGGTTTGTGAAGGGGATTTATACTGTTTCCAAAACATCTTAAATTATGCTCATTTTAGGTATTGGCCGTTTTTTGACTTAATGATGAAGAATTTGGCCATTGTAGCCTAGATATATAGGCTGCATTATCTATCTCTTTCTTAAGTGTTGTTACAGGCCTTCCTGAAGAAAGGTGAAAAATCTCCACTTAAGAAGATATCTTAAAGAACTGCTTCGGGGTCACTGCACGTGGGTTGGACTATTCGGTGCTTATAACTTATAATGCAAATTCCCCTACAAGCGAACAGGAGTTACAGGTAAGAATCCTTTCCTTCTGCAACGATTTGGCAATATTAATCCATAATCAGACATCCAAAACCATGTCATGGGACTATCAAATAAGAATGGCTGTGGTCAACACTAAAGAAGTCTCAGGAAAGGTTAAACAGTTCCATTATTCAGAAATTACACGATCACATCTCCTGGGTGGTATAACAATATGCAACATTAACATAGAAAAGAGAGGCAGCAGCAAATGACATATTTAAGATTCACAAAGAGGTATGGCAGTGGGGTCCTTAAATATATGTAAAACATTTTGCCAAACCACGTTTGATGCCTTAATAACTTAGAGTTGAACTCTAAGGTCTCAGTCAAGTAGATAGAACACAAAGAAAATGTGGGCAAAAGATATGGTGCTTCCAAGTTCAACTCTACCTGGAGGTAGACTGCGTTTTGAGCCACTATTCTTAAGAGCTACGAAGGTGGTAACACGCTATGCCCTAAAGAGGCGCACCTCTCAAGGATTGGATTTGGTCTGTTTCGAGTGAATTCATATCTCATGCAAATATTGTGCTGTATGTACCATCATCATGCATTCTTAGGTGCTTCAGGTATTACAGGATGCCTCATTGCCATGAGTTTGAATTCCTTTTGCTCTAATATTTCGAGTATCCCTCCAACTTCTCAATTGTAGGCATCTGAGTGGCAAGTTGGGCTGGCACCTAAAGCCACACTGTAATATAAGCTGGCCTAGAGTATGTGTTCACCTTTTACTTCAGCGAAGCTCTGAACTTCAGCACAGTGAAATGATTGGATAATGTTTAGGACTACAGCGTTAAAGATCTCCTTTGCTGCTTTGACCTGGAAAGAACATGGTAGACTACCATGATCAATTATAACGTTCCCAGATTAATTTCTAGAACTATGAAGGCCCAGCAGCTTTGAGCCCTGCCCTCCTGATGTACCTGGCAGGAATCCAGATCAGAAATGGAGTGCTTGTGCTGCTGCCAGTACTGTTTGAAACAAACCCCAAGGGCCCACAAATTCATTCTCCAGCTCTCCCTTAATGTTTCCCTTGAAATACTGTTGTTGCTAGGCTGCAGTCAACAAAGAAAGTTGTGCCCAACCAGACAAGCAGCACCTGCCACATTGGTAGATCTAACACACATGTATTCCCCTTTTGCCTTGCTAAAATGAGACCGATGCCCCCCTTTTTGAGTTGAGCTTGTTTAGTTGTGCCCTGTGAGTAAATAGACTCCACTTCTTTTCTGAATGTAATAGCAATGATTGGGCATTCCACTGATTGTGCATTGCTTGTTTTTTAATTGTCCTCTCCTCCGGACAAAGGGACAAATTGTTGATTTTCTACAACAATAAATTCTTCCAACTCTCTTATTCCAGAACACAGGGTTGTCTTGGTAACATATGAGCTACACCTCTGGTACAAGTTCAACCCTTGCTCCCTAACTCTGCCCTTGAAGATCTGTGGTTATGCTCACCCTCGACTGAGAACAGCTAAGCAGACACTGCTGATCTTCCAATATGCAGTTGCCATTACTGCTGCTGCCATGAACATGAGTGAGCAAGACATTTTGCTCCGAATTTGCCTCCTTTTCCAAGAGAATGCACTTTAGGGGAAAGACCAGGCCTGTCCATAGGACTCAATGAAAGTTACTCATTGGAATAGACTCACAGTTGATGGTTGGGCGCTCTGGTTGTGTGAGTAGTTTATACAGTTTTCCTAGTTCGTTTAATCAAGGCCTCCTTTATCTTGTTAGAGATCTGAGGAACTTATGTCAGTGGTTTAGAAGCACCTTCTTTTGGGCACAGTAGTCAGCCATGCAGGCAGAATAGTCGGCCATGCCATCATAGAGGGGTATAGCTTATTACACTAGCTACGTGCAGCTCTTCCGCAACAATATGATCTCAACCTCTTAACCTCTGCAGCAGATAGTCAAGGTGTGAAATTTGACTCTGGTTACGGGCAGCCATCCAGACAATGACTAGTTGTGATTACTGTACCTGTAGGATACTTACTTTTCCCAGAGGAGCACAGAAGGTAGCTTTGCTTCACAGTGGGAAATAAACACTGTAAGTAGAATATGCTGTCCTTTGGATCAAATGCAACCCACTTGGACTTCACTGAGATCTTAGCTCATGTGGATTACTTTATGTGGCTTCTTGAAGTACCCTGCTGCTCAGCTGGGTGTTTGCTTAGTAAGGGCTTTGCAGTGTAGCTGATTGAGTCCAGTTTGTCTGTGGTCCTCAGAACCCTTTTTATGCTTGGGTTCCATGGTTCATGCTTTAAGGAGGAATATTTTATAGGTAATGTGGACACAGGACCCACAAATGCCTTCCTTCTCCTGGAGGACGTAGGAGGCATCCGCCACTAAGAATAGCTTTTCATAATACAGATTTCGTCCTATGGGATAGTCTTCTATACCAAGCATAATGTGTTCTCTGCAGCTCCAACTGGCAGAGTACCAGGGCGAGTTCCTAGACAGCCAATAGAGTCCAGTCCTGTTCTTGTCTTCATTTTTTTCACATTAATCATAAGATGATCGGACAATGAAGCTAGCTTTTTCAGGGATGCTCTTACTCTTATCGTTGCGGGGAATAGCACTCATAACCAATACATCAGTTTAGTGATCCGTCAGTGATTCGTGGGATGTCAGTACACCCCTCCACATAAATTAATTAAAGCTAGATGTTTTATCTTGGCCCCTTCCTGCTAGTAGTGGGTCTCAGTACAATCCTTTTACATTCAAAGGCAAGGGGGCATGCACTATCACCACCTTCTCTGCTGAAAGTCAGTAGACCCTGTCAGTGGGACAACAGCTCAAGGCATATAGCCTATACAAATGCAAGCAGTCTTAGCAGGCTCTTTCACTGCCAGAGTTGAAACTGTGCTAGGAATTCTTGAATCTTTTGGATCCGAGGGTACCAGTCATCTGCACTTGGCACAATATAGAAAGTCCAATTGTGAGCAATTCTCCTCTTGGATGAGCAGTTATCCTACATTTGTGGTAGATTACCAGATGCTCAGCCCCTTAGGAAGTTTATATATACCCTTCCTCTGATGATTCTTGATCCCAAAGTTCCTCAGAAAATAAAAGCAGCACTTGGATGGTTAGCCATGCCCGAGGCTACTTCTTGGCTTTGCCAGGTTTGGTTCTCAAAAACACTATCTTCTTCAGAGGGAACAGATCAGTCTCGCACAGAGGAGAGACCGTTTGTAAATGTAATGAGAATCCTTCACCCCTCCACCCAACACGGAACGTGAAATCCTAGTTACCCCGTAAGCCTTTTCTCAGCGGATCTGGGTGTTATTGTGGCTGCCAGGAAGACATCTTTCACAGTACAGTGTAAGGGTAAATGGCTAAATGGCTACGGTTCTGCTGTTGGGCCTTGTCACAGAACAGGTAGCCACTCATGCTAGTGCACAATATGATGTCTTTCTCCAGACATTTAAGTGAATTGAACTTACAGGGCGATAAATGTCAAAATTACCTTTCATTGGAGCTTTTAAAGAACAAATGTGAGGAATCGTTTTTCATCATCAATTGCCATTTGACTGGCCTACTTCCCCTCGTTCCCCTCTAACCGGTACAGTGATTGGTTGGGATTTAACACTAGACTTGTACAGGAACCTGCAAAATTAGTTGTCTGTAAAACATAATCTCTACTCGCCATCACAACTTTTTTTCCCATAGTTTTTATCCATGCCTATAGGTTTCCTCTGCTGAGGAAATGCTGTACAACCTCAATGCCTCTCATTCCATCTTGACTGAACGTTGTATGATCTGTAGACTAACACTTTGTATTTGTTGATGGCAATGATGCTGGTTGGCATGTAGACATTATGCTCTTGACAATTCCTCCCGAATGCAGCAGGCTGTGAAACACCTATTTGATTAAGGCTTGCTGCTGGACGATGCCTCCTTTTCTACTCTCTTTACTGTGCAACTTACATTATAAATGGAGAGCTAAGATTTATGAGTAGGATAGAGTTGCTTTCCTGCTGACCCAATTACACCTACTTCCTTTCCAGTTATTAACTCACATCGACAAAAAAAGCCTTTTGGTACATTTTGTTTGTTCTAAATCTAGGTATTGGTAATGTAGAGACCTGTAAATGGAATGGAGCGTGGCAGTGCATAACGCACAACCACACACGATTAGCAGGGAGCAGAAATCCTAAGTTGAATGCTATAGAAGATGTCCCTTATTTTTTTTGGTCCTCACAGTCACTTTGCACTGTTCCTTTCTCTGAATGCTGTTCCTCACAAGAGGAGAGGAAACCGACACCCCATGATTGCTGACCGACACCTCCAATTTAGCAAAACGTCTTTTTAAAGGTAATCCTTGGGCATGTTGACTTTCCACATAAGGTTTCAGGACCCTCCCGTCGCTATGTGGATCACATGCAATATCTATTTGAGAAACACAGTTAATATTTTTAAACAAGTCCTCAATAGATGGAGGATCTGAAGACTTCCATTTCCTGCATATCTCACGCCTTACGAGCAAAACTAATTAAAAGATAAGCCTCCCCTTAATAGCATGCTCAGCGAAGTCAGTCTGGGGATCCATACCAAAAACACCAACTAGTGGGCTTACCTTTCCTCGATGCCCGGCTATTTCGCTTATAGTTTACTCACAGTGTTCCAATATGATGACACTACAGAACATTCCTTAACCATATATAGATCATTCGCTTGCTGTGATTCACATTTCGGGCAGGAGGGGAATCTTGCCTTATACTTTTCCCAAATCGCTTGGTGTTCAACATGCCGTATGAAAGTTCTTTCCTCCGCCTCCATCCGCACCTGTGAGTGCAGCTCGTAGTATTTAAACCTCAAGACCTACCCCCAGTGAGCAATGTCATTTGGGACCAACTAATTAATCTTACACCATCTCACACCCAAATAATTTAAACCTCTCTGTTTCAAAGGCAAGCTCAATGCATCATCCAAACATTTTGGCGTCCCAGGGGTGTCCCAAATTGGTGCAAAACTTGCAGAATATGGAATTTGAAGCTCTTTAAAGCTGCAACAAGGAATTTTAATCTGACACTCTTGAAATATTTGGGGTCCCTAAATTTATACAAGAAATGACAGCATCCCGTTCCTTCTTGCATAGTGGTATAAAATCTATCCTTTATTGAAATGTCTGGCTCATTTACTAACAAACTGATATTTGTGAGCTGAAAACATGGCAATAGTTCTGAAAATCGGGCAATGTTAACCCCCCTGCCAGGAGCTTCCTCCTATGTTTCTTCCAGGAAAGTCTGATACCCTTTGGTGCCCAAATAAAGCTGTTTACTCTGACCTCAATCTTACTTGTATCCTTTTTTGAGAAGGTGAGCAGTATGGTATCAAACAAATGTAATTTTAGGCAAAATAATAATTTTCACCAAATTCACTCTCCTGGAAATTAAAGGAAGGATATTCCATTTCTGCAAAAGCTTGTTCATCTTTTTGCTTACCTTCCACAGATTTACTAGAGTGATATCTGCTAAGCTATGAATGATTTGAATGAGTAAACCCTATCTGGTCTGGGTGTATAATTGCTGTAATCACTCCTGCTATTCTGCTTGCCAGAACACTGACAAAGATCTATTATTATCTGAACTTAGCAGGGAAATTGGCTGATACGATTGAGCGCAGGTGGAGTCTTTAGTTGGTTTCAAGATCATCACAATTGTGACCTCTCACAAAGAGGGTGGGACCTTTTCTCCATGCTGGCATGTCTTATTAAACAAAGCTTTCAGGGTTTGGACCAGGACATGTATTAAAGTTTTGTTCAACTCAACTGGAAGGCCAAGGGTTCCTTGGTTTGTGATATGATTTCAAACTTCTTCTTTGGAAATCTTTGTCTAAGGCAGTCACCTGTGCTTTGGTTAGTACTGGGCGTTCGTTATGTTGAAACCATTTTTTTTTCCCTGTCTGGATAGATATCCTCTCTGTATAAACTACCGGATAGTACTCTGCATAAAGATCTATTATGCACTGGCCAAGAAGCAGTCCCCTAAAGACTTTCTGGCTCATTCCACCCGAAAACACTGCATTAGCTTGTGGAGTCCTTGTACTGTACATCTGTCGGGGAGCAACATGTGCATCTCTGCATGTGTTTACCAAATACTACTGCGTCGACAGTCAGGTCCATTGTGACAGGCCCTTTGCCCACAGGACTACCTGGTTTAAATCAATTTTGCAGCCCCACCTCCAGGAACCCACTGGTTGGGTATCAATTTTAAGGTAAGGAATCTGCAGCTAGAAGTCTCTATCAGATGATCGAGTTACTTACCTCTGGTAGTGCCTCATCTCAAAAAGACTCTATCTAGCCTCAGATTCCTTACTGACTCTGATATCCTCCCTGCTCTGTGAACTGATTACAGTGTGAGGATCACCCTAAGGGCGTAAGAAATTCACACCAGTTGTCAATATTCATTGTGGCTCCCCGCTCCTGGTGTGGAGAGTTGCATAAATTAACTGATGTCCGCGTCGAGTGGCACCTATATAGACACTTCAGGGGTGAATTCCGGTGCAGACAATGCGACAACATGGAGCTGAATGACACCACCTACTGGCATGGAGGCATACTGCATGAAACGCCTGGTTTCAGTCTGACACCTTGAGAATATGCTAAGGTAAGGAATCTGCAACTAGAGTCTCTTCCAGATAGGGCATTACCGAAAGTAAGTAACTTGCCCTTCATTTCTCAAGATGCTGAACTGTTTATGAACATCTTAAATATGTCCATGACTGACAATGACAATTATAGAGAAACCTTTTGTGCTGCCTGAAATCCACTGCTCACTACTCCTCCCTTTTATACTTATTTTTTTCGAACTTTATACCAAATGGAACAGTTTTAAATCTGGTGTTTCTTATATCTGCACGATGCAGCAACCATACAGAAAATCAGTTAGCAGATAGTACAGCCTTACAGTTTTGTATTTTGAACTTGATATTTGTAGTTTTTCTCTATTTTCTTTTTGTTTGCATACTTCTGATCTTGGGTGTTGGCTCCTAAGCAACGTTTTGTTTTCGAACCAGACAGTCAAATTGCCCTTTTATTGCAAATAGCACAATTAAAAATGTAGTGTCGCAGTAAAAACGTTGTGATGATTCTCCTTTAAGAATAACTTGACAGATTCATGGAAGTTGCTTCATTTTTTTTCGTTTACATAGGTACCTATTCTAATTTGTACAACCATCCTCAACTGATCAAAGAGCCACCAAAGGTAAACCTGCACTTTATTCTTTTCATGTGATGGAAAGTAGAAGCACATTTTAAATCACCTGATTGGCATAACATAATCACTTAAATCTGTGCTCAACTTTCATGTAGTTTAATCATCATATATGGGTTGAGAAAAAGAACATGAATGCATTTGTATGGAAGCCATTATATGCTTATGAATTAATTAGCATTTTAATTTTATGTTGAATTTTTCATGCATCTTTATTACCTACCTCCCCATTTTTAACATAGTTTTTTTCTGACCTCCACAATTTTAACCTTTTTCTGGCCTTCACATTTTTCGACTTACACCATTAGCGTAGCTATAGTTCCACTACCTAAGCTAGTCCAGTACATTCGCAATCTGGGTGTATCCTTTTGCAGTGATCTGACTTTCTCTCCTTCCATGAACTCCATTATTCAAATCGCATTTCACCATTTGTCATCTTCTGCGCATCCTTCCTTTCACCAATTTCCCTAAATGTGTGCTCTAGTGCTTTCAGTTGTGCTATCCCACATGAATTACAACAACTTCTTGATCTGCCTTCCAGGAACTTTATTGACAAATTAAAAATAATTAAAACTCATTTGTAGCTTCTAACATAAAGACCAAATCAGCTTCTACTCAAGTTCACTTCCCTTACTACCTACCAAAATGAGATCTCCATTGAACACTATGTGCATTGTTCACAAATCTGTTCATGGTTGTGCTCCTAGTTCCCTGTCTAAATTTGTTTAGGTTTATCACACAATCAGACATCTAAGCGCCTCCTCTGCCCACCTCCTCATTCCACATCCCCCTAATCGAAAACGATAGGGGAGCAGGATGCTTCCTATACAGGACACCTTCCCTGGGCACTTCTTTCCTTATTCTCCCAAGATTAGAAAAATACTAGCAATAGTGAGGACCACTATTCTTTGTTACTGCGTCTCATTGATGTGCAAATGGTGTTTTTATTGCACAGTAAGGGTGAGTGGAATTTGTGTAATTATGAAAAATGTCCACCTAATTATGCGTAATTATGTAAAATGCGAATGTGTAATTTATCACTGTATTTTAGCCTGAAATGCTCCCTGGGATTTCGGGCTAAAAACGTGCATCAATTTTTGACTCAAGAACACATGTTGCCCTAAAAAAATAGTGCAAAGAAAAATAAACAATAGCTGCCCACGTTCTGTTGTTCATATGTGTTCACTGTAAATGTTTACTGCAAATGACACATAATTACGTGAAGTGGCGTAATGGGGTAATCGTGGGAATTTTGTGTAACAAGTGTAATATGAAATTACGCAAATTACATTGGCGTAAGTAAAATTTCACCCAGGCCTAGTGCAACGTTGCATGTTTGGTCTGACGCATCAAGTCTTATCATTATTTTTTGCTTCTTCATTGTCCCTCATATGGATCGATTGACAAGCTTGTAACTCCATCTGCAAGAGCTTTCATGACTTCCTTGCCGTCTTCTCAAAGAAGAGCTGTCTCCTCAACAAGCATATCAACAAGGAGGGTTGCTGATAACCGTCTAAGCTCCTTTTTGTTGGAACAAGTAGCACCTCATTGATGACCGGTTTAAAGATATGGAAAGCTGAGCAAATGCAGTCAACATAATTTGGGACAATGAATTTCAAGGTTCATCAAGACTCATTCAATAGGCAAAACACAATGAAACATGCAAGAAAGCAAAGCAGTGCCAAGGACCAGTCTGAAGGAAAGACATACCAAGAAAATACAGGTGATCATATAGGTGAAAGTTGTCCGGTGAAACCGAGAAAATGGAAAGCAGGCAGTCATTGCACCTATACCACCTTCTTTTGAACTTCACATTGCTCCAAACTTTCTTAATTCCCATAACTTGCTCATCAACACTTTTACAGCCCAGAACATTTTCCACATAGGAGCCACCATTCACTGTTGATATTGAATAGGGAACTACATGATTACTGTGAGATATACAGTGAATATGGAGTAAAGGCGAGGAGCTACGAGTAAATATCACAGGGATGAGCCCATGGGTACCCACTTCAGGATTTTTTTGTTTTTGTTTTACATTTGATGGTTTAAATACTTTGTCCACACATTAAACATAGGTAGTTTTCTTTCCCCAGATAACACCAGAAATGAGAGTCAAAGACACTGATTTCTTTCAGGGGCCCTGTCAAAGTTATAGTTCCAAAGTGAGACAGACAATGCATAATATCTCCACGACTTGTGGATGTTAGTAGTGGCCATGCACTCACTCGCAATTTGTTCCTGTGATGCTTTCTTGAGGTCATATGCTGATCCACATAATCAACTGTTGTGGAGAGCTAAAGCGTTATTTCCCTGTTTAATTGAAAGTTTGTGGATCAAAAGAAGACACAGTCAGTCTCTTTTTTTTTCTTTTGTAAATTCTTTTTATTGAACAAAGAGGGTACAAAATCATAATGGTACAATTTGGTGCATACATTACATTTTCACCACTCAGTAACATGCCAGCTGGTCACAGTGGGGCTTGTCCGGCCAACAGGTTATACATGTAAACCAGGTAAGGCCTGTCCATTGCCCATCCCCTCCCGTGCGTCCTTTGTGTTTCAAACAGTTCTGAGCCTCTGTAGGCCATCTGTGCCCCCCATACCTTCCCCAGTCCATCACTCCAGGAACCTCTCGATTGTCCCAGGTTTTCGCTATATTTTGCTTTGCGATTCCCATGGCCAGTTTCAACCAGATTCTCTGATACCTTGGCCATTGGACATCCCCCTGAACCCTCAAAAGTAATACCTTCGCCTCCATGGGTAAATCTAACGCCACAACCTGGGACCTAAATTAGTTTGGATCAGTATTCCTGTATTAGGGGGCATCCTCATACTGTATGAAAGAATGTGCCCTCTTCAGAAAAGCCCCTTAGGCACAGTGGCAATTAAGATCCCTCTATTTTATGCAGAAGGGTCAGAGCATAGTATGCTCTGTGGAGTAATCGAAGTTGCTCCAGTCGAAAGCGTGCTCTTATTGCAACCTACAGGGGCTCCCGTAATGCCTCATCCCACTCCTCATCTTTTAGAGCACCCAGGTCTGCTGACCATGTCTCCCCAGACCCCTCCAGTAGGTCAGGTGCCTTGTTGACCAATTCCTTGTAAATCACCAAAATCCCTTTTTTCAGGAATTAGCTCTGTGAGTACCCTGTCTTTCAACGGGGAAAATTAAGGCAATAGCTTACCCTCTGTATTATGTCTCCTGAGTGCGTTGCCCAGCCTGAGATATCTAAAGTGTTCGGTCTCTCTCAGGCCAAAGTCTTGACGGAGTCCGTTAGGGCCCAGAGCTTTACCCGATTGTAGCCTCGTAGGGCCACCAACAATTCCTTGTCTGTTAGGTCTGCCTCAAGAGTGTCCCTTTCTTCATCAGTGAGCTGCCATAAACTAATGTCCTTCAGAAAGTTGGCACAGTCTTTCCTAGTCATTCTTGTGTTGGAGGCATTTAGGCCCTCATAATATGTTACAAATGTTTTGGCAGTCGCCGCACTCTGCAGTGCTCCAGCCCCTGAGTTAACACTGAGAACCCAAGAGCATTCCCTGTACCTCCGTTCCATCCAGCCCAGTAATTTACTAGCCTTCTCACCCACATCATGCAATCTATGCTGCTTCGCGGTTGCGTATTTGCGAGCTTGATTCTCTGCCTGCTCTCTAAGATCCTGCTGGTGCAACTGTAGTCTGTGGTGATCCGCTGGCATCCCTTAATCCCTGGCTGCCGCCTTCAGGCAAGCTATATCCCCCTGTATGGCAGGGCATTCCTAATGAGTTTCTTTCTTTTGTGTGCCTATTAGGGCCTGTTTCTGTCCCCTTATAACTGACTTGAAGGCCTCCCATACAATGCCCAGAGAGGGAACCAAACCCAGGTTTTCCTTAAAACAGAGTTCCGCTCCTTCCCTAAGTTTGTCCTGAACATCCCTACCTCTCAAACTCCAAGCATCCAATCAAGGTGGTAGCTTGAAGTCTCAGGAAGGACCCCATAGCAGGACGTCACCTTGGGAGTGGTCACAGAATCCCCTAGGATGATGGGCACAGTCCCAAACCACAAGGCCTGGTGACACTGGGTAAAGATATAATCTATGCGAGAGAAACACCCATATGCAGCTGAATAGTATGTATAGTGGCACATTTGAGGATTTCTTTTTCGCCATAAGTTAACAAGACCAAAGGCTCTCGCAAAGTGGGGTAGCAGCCCCTCTCCTTTTCCTCCATCTAGCAGTCCGGACCTATCTAGCACCACATCCGTCAGTGAATTCCTGTTGTCCCCCCCCCCCCCCCTCCCAATGCCAGAGTGCTCGGAGGGAAACCCACCAGCAGATCTCCCACCTCTGGAAGAATAGTACCATGGAGTTGCGGTGGGACATACGAAGAGCAAAGGTTCAGTGCTGTGCCCTCCCAAGTGCTAGACAATGCCACATAGCGCCCCTCTTACCTTAAGAATATACTAACAGAAAAACATATCAATAAGCAAAAATTATTCCAACAAACTCCCCCCACCCCGCTGTCCTGCTGAGTGAGTCAAGACCTATAAGCCCCCCACCCCCTTCCAACTTGCAGAGCGCCTGTCACCCCAAACCAAACATTATGTATTGAGGGTGATCCATTGCCTGCTCAATGAGAAATTAATATTAAGACTTCTAATATTTGTCACGTCCCCCTCCCCCCACCACAACCACCACCAAAAAAAGTCAGGGAGACTACCAAATCCACCTTTAATCTCAGGTCCATGAGTCCCAGGCATATCTGCTTGTTCTGTATCCATTTCTGGAGGCAGCCCCCTAGAGCGCACAGTCATAGTGGAATCTGTGGCAAAGTCAGAGGACCCCCAGGAATCACCCCTCACGGACCAGCGAAGTGTGTTTTTATCTAGCGCTTACCTGGCAGGATACCTGGCAAGGACTTCCACCTTCCTTTTCGACCAGCTAGGATGTTATTTTCTCATCTTGCTATCCTCCATACCTTGAGCCAGTCCCATGCAACACAAAGTACCATATCTTCCCATCTGCTACCACCCACATCTTTGCAGGAAAGAGCATCATGTATTTCACCTCCTTGGCACACAGTGCTTTTTTTTTTTTTAACTTCATCAAAGCTCTTTCTTTGATGCTGCACTTGAAGGGTGAAGCCAGGAAAAAGGCAGATCGTAGTATTGTTCACCAGCAAGTCCCCATGGGACCTAGCCACCTGCAATATTGCATCCCTGTCTCTATAATTCAAGATTCTGTCAATGATCATACATGGTGGGGCTCTTGGTTTAGGGGGCAGGCCTGGCATCCTGTGTGCCCGCCCAACTGTGAAGAAGTTTGACAATCTCGATGGTTGTATTTTGCTGAAGACAAGATCCTCGATGAAGAGGTCCACGCTAGGGCATTCCATGCCCACCGGCTATTCGAATATTGTTCCGTATGGCCCTGCCCTCATGATCTTTGTTTTGTGAGGGACCGAACCGGCACCTCCATCTGCTTTGCGGTCGACAGTAGCCCCTCAATATGAGTCTCCACCATTTTCTCAGCAGTTTTGCCAAAACCTGACCTTAACAGATTGACCTTGAGCGTTCCCACGTCCAGTTTCGGTTCAATGGGTGAAATTGAGCCTCGGATATTCTGGATGGCCGCCATAATGGGGCATAGAGAAGGTTCATTGCTCTGTACCAGGTTGTTGTCTGGCCCTCTGCCCCTCTGGCCCCCTTGCTGTCCCCCAGAGGCGGACATCCTCACTGCATATCTGTCCAAACCGTTGGCCTGCGATGATTTGGGTGTCTTTCCCTTGACCATGGCCGAGTGTCACGGGTATTTCAAGCTCTCATTGCACCTGTCCCGATTACTGGGGTGCCTCAGTCACAGCACCTCTCCTTCTATCCAGCGATTTTCCCCTGTGGTCGCTGGGGTCTCTAGTGGAGGCCCAACCCTCGTTCACCACAGGATATATTTGGATGGATGAAGGGAGAGCCCCGCCTCTTCACAGTGTCCGAGCTGTGCCTCCCTGCAAAGTACCTCTCTCCCGGGGTGGCTGCTAATGCTCAATCTCTACTCAATCTCTGTAAAGTGTGTGCCAGGCAGTCAGCGATGAGGGGGAGGAGCGGTAGAAAATTATAATTTTTTCTTCTGCAGCACCTTCATGCCCCAGTGATGTTGGCTAGCATTTTGTCTATGTAGGATTATGCGTATTAATGTGAGTTTACTTGCAGGTCGCATGAAAAGGTTCTAGTCATTCAGAATATGGCTTTTAGTCTCCGGGTAGGAAACGTAATCATGTGGCTGAGGTTTGTCACAACCTCCACTGGCTTCCTGTCGCACAACACATTTAAGACACTGCAGTTCTTCAGGCCTTTTATGAATCATACCCCAATGCCTTCGTTTTAGAATAGGATCTTATATTACCTATCGACACCTTCCATTCAGGTGGCATTTCTCTTCTAGCGGTGCCCAGAGGGCAAGGAATACATGTGTAATGGAAAATCAGCTTAGTAGCTGCTCCTCACCTCTAACCATTTACCTCTTGCTTTACGGCTATTATGTATTCTGCATTTCTCAAGGGTTTTAAGAGATATCTATTTTTGTATTTGTGTACAATTGTTGTCTTTTTAGTTGTTGGTTTTTGGGAGACTTCGTGACAGGAAATACTTGAAAGTATTTTTTTTCACTATTAGGTGTGTTGTGATGCAGTCAAGACTTACTCATATAGATGGTTTAGGGTAGTATGCTCTGCACCGATAGCACTTAAATTGAGCTAAAAAAAACATTGTCCTGGCAGCGTTTTGACTTCCTGAAAAGGATGAGTACACATTTAAAGGTTTAAGCTTACTAAAATAATGTTTGTTCTAGCCACGTAATAAGGACCGTTCAACAGCTATTGACAATTTGCCCTTTCCAAATAAGCAGGATGAGATCCTGCATCCATTTACAGTTAAGTATGGTTCAGAGCTAAATACTTAACTAGTGTTGAGCAGGTGCAATGTCTTACATTCACGGCAAGAGTTTTGTTTGGTTAACTTTACAAATCTTACTTTTCTTCTCAAGTGGACATGCTGCTGCATGCTTGGTTCCCTGGTAGCTGCATGTGCTTCAAAGGCACATGGTCAGAATTCTCAGTCCTCTCTAAGACTGCACATAGGGACATGCTTTCTCTGTGTATGAACCAATGCTTATGACTAACTTCCTTTCTCATCTGCGACTTGCTTCTTCATTGGTGCAGTCTCAAAATCCTACTCTTTACAGCGTCCTAGATTGTATCCCTTCCCTCCACCACCTTATTCTTTTTAGGTCTCATTTAGGCAGCGCATTCGCTGTCTCTTCAGGACATGTTGGTTTAGATCGATGGGCACTTACCACACCCACCACTTATCATTTGTTCACTTGTGCGTCTTTAGAAATTCCTTGCTTTTTATTGGGGAATCTTTGCCCTTTGTCCCTCCTTTTGATGTGTTGCTCCCTCCCATGGAGACTGTCCCTGTTACATTTTTCAGTTCACTTCTGGCCATTTAAGATACTTTCGGCGCACTGCTTTTTTCTATTGCCTTAGCTCATGTTCAAGTAATGTTGTGTTTGTTGACGTTCTGAAGCAAACACGCTGTGTATGTAAATTATTTCCTTATTACATTTCTTTTCCTGTCCCACAATCACCCTCCTTCTGCTGTCGCTTGTTTATTTAGTTTACGATCTACCTTTTGTTCGGTTATGGCATTAAATGTTTGTTTTTTTCTGCAGTGTGGCCAGTACTTGTGCAGCCTCCTTTCGTCCCTCACTCCCTCTCGATCTCTCACCCCCCTGAGAAGAATCTGTTTACACTGTCCATCGCGGGGTGTCTTTTTATCAGCAGCAGGAATTTGGTGCGTACTTGCACACGCTGTGTTGCCGTCGACAATTTAGCCCCATCTGAGCCGGTGAAGTGCCCTCTGCTTGTTTCAGTTTTGGAGCACTTCGAGGCCACCTCTGGAACACACATGCTTGCGGGATTGTGCAGTGTTTGGCTGGATTAACCCATTCCTGCAGCACGGTGAGGGGACTTCCTGCTATTGTAGCCTGGAGAGAGAGAGAGAGAAGTGGATCGTGTGCACCCTGCCATGCTAAAAGTAAACTGCACAACACTGGGAAAATGGGAACTTGCATGGTTGTGATGAATCTAGTATCTGTATTTCATCCGAGAAGGCATTTGAGTCTCGTTGTTATGTGTGTTAACTTTTTTCTGGGATTTTGATTGCAGCATATGCACTTCCAGGGACTCTCGTGTGTAATTGTTTAACTAAGGCACATGCGTGGACTTTGGATGTTCGGAGATGTTTGACGCTGCAGTGGTGTGCTTCAGCATGAGACGTTTGTGTTGTAGTATTCTGCAAGGGGTTGGTATTGTTTCAAGGACTAGGGGACAAAGCTGTCTTATTGTGCACATTTAACACTGCTCTAAATTCGAGGACTTGCCAGACAAATCTACGGTTACTCTGTCTACCCCACTAGAAATATTAGCTCCACTTGGGAGGGATGCTCCCTATTTTTAGTGCCCCTTGCAGTTTACCAGTGCCCTCTCCCCGTAGAGTTTCTCCTGCTTTGCCGCGCCTCCATTTGCAGAAGAAAGCAGTGTTGCACATGTATTGCGCTGTGTATTTTTGAAGTGTGAATATGTGTCATTTAACACATATAGAGTACATAAAGGTCACCAACAAGTGAATTTCCTAGTTTTAGTTTTTCGCAGGGTGACTTAGTTTTCAGAGATCGCATGTCGTAGCCTGCCCTGGCCTGATTTTACTCTTTGCATTCTGGTACTTAATGTTTTGCATAATGTTTTTACATTCAGTTGAGGCTACAAGTCACGGAATGCAAACCAAAAAAAACACAGGCAGATCTTTGACGAGCCATTCAGTGACAAAAACCTTGTCAGTTTTTTTTTTTTTTTTTTTTTAAATAACTGTAAAACATACTGAGACTGGAAGGCAGTCACAGATACTCGTGGTTTCATGTCACACAGAGTGAGTCCAAAAGGTTTAGGAGGTGTTGTGCTTTGCAGTATGCCTGAAACATCCACTGCACTTGGGGATATTTCAGTCCTTACTAGTCATTGTGCGACCGCCAAGACTCTGGCATTTAGGTGCATTAAAGCAAGCTATTTTCCATACTGGGCATTTCTTCAAATGTAGTAGAAATTGAAGTGAGTTCTGAATGATTCCACAAGTAACCACTGATGGATGTGTACTGGGGAGGAAGATGTGCGTGGCGGGCTCCAGATAAACATCAAAACAAGGCCTTTGTGTTTACTTTTGGATATTCGCAGTTGAACCTCTGACAGTTTTGAGCCATCTGGTGACATTACATAAAGAGTAAGTTACTTCAACTCCTCAAGAACAATAACCAAAGTAAACAAAGGTGATGACAAATACATATATAGAGTCAGAGCTCAATAATTTATCAAAATAATATATGTTACTACCAAAAAATCATATCTAATCTCCTAATATAAACATATTCTACATGAAACTCTAACTTAATCAGTCTACATTCATCCTTCATTATTCTAGGGTATCACCTGCTTCCCATCACAGTAAGACAAACAACTGACATACCAACATGCACTCTCAAACACATACCAACATGCACTCTCAAACACATACCAATTAAAAAAATATTACTATACAATGACACAGGACTGTAGATACAACAACGAATGACGTTTTAGAGGTAAATCAAATCACATTCCATGAATAATGCAATTTTACATCAAATCCACCATATAGGAATATTGGCCTCACTTCTGCTATATTAGATCAAAGATCACTAAAGAGTATCCAGGGGTGATGTAAGTTATGAGTACAGTCCAATGTTGGTACCACAACTCAGTGTTGGCGCCGTATATGCAGAGGTGATGGAAAATATAAGCACAGTCCAGTGTTGGTACCACAACTCGGTGTTGTGGCCGACCCGTGTTTTGGTGGAATACTGCAAACATGCGGGAACCACCTTCCTCAGGGCCTGACTGTAGGAAGTTGGCTCTGTATGTGCTATTTCAAAGTAAGGAATAGCATGCACAGAGTCCAAGGGTTCCCCTTAGAGGTAAAATAGTGGTAAAAAGAGATAATACTAATGCTCTATTTTGTGGTAGTGTGGTCGAGCAGTAGGCTTATCCAAGGAGTAGTGTTAAGCATTTGTTGTACATACACATAGACAATAAATGAGGTACACACACTCAGAGACAAATCCAGCCAATAGGTTTTGTTATAGAACAATATCTTTTCTTAGTTTATTTTAAGAACCACAGGTTCAAATTTTACATGTAATATCTCATTTGAAAGGTATTGCAGGTAAGTACTCTAGGAACTTTGAATCATTACTTTAGCATGTATACTTTTTACATAAAACACAATAAGCTGTTTTAAAAGTGGACACTTAGTGCAATTTTCACAGTTCCTGGGGGAGGTAAGTTATTGTTAATTTTCACAGGTAAGTAAGTCACTTACAGGTTTCAGTTTTTGGTCCAAGGTAGCCCACCGTTGGGGGTTCAGAGCGACCCCAAAGTTATCACACCAGCAGCTCAGGGCCGGTCAGGTGCAAAGGTCAAAGAGGTGCCCAAAACACATAGGCTTCAATGGAGAGAAGGGGGTGCCCCGGTTCCAGTCTGCCAGCAGGTAAGTACCCGCGTCTTCGGAGGGCAGACCAGGGGGGTTTTGTAGGGCACCGGGGGGGACACAAGCTAGCACAGAAAGTACACCCTCAGCAGCGCGGGGGCGGCCGGGTGCAGTGTGCAAACAAGCGTCGGGTTTCCTTCAGTTTTCAATGGGAGACCAAGGGGTCTCTTCAGCGGTGCAGGCAGGCAAGGGGGGGGCTCCTCGGGGTAGCCACCACCTAGGCAAGGGAGAGGGCCTCCTTGGGGTCACTCCTGCACAGAAGTTCCGTTTCTTTAGGGGCTGGGGGCTGCGGGTGCAGGGTCTTTTCCAGCCGTCGGGAAATGGAGTTCAGACAGTCGCGGTCAGGGGGAGCCTGGGGATTCCCTCTGCAGGCGTCGCTGTGGGGGCTCAGGGGGGACAACTTTGGTTACTCACAGTCGTAGAGTCGCCGGAGGGTCCTCCCTGAGTTGGTTGTTCTCCACCAGTCGAGTCGGGGTCGCCGGGTGCAGTGTTGCAAGTCTCACGCTTCTTGCGGGGAGTTGCAGGGGTCTTTAAATCTGCTCCTTGTAACAAAGTTGCAGTTCTTTTGGAGCAGTGCCGCTGTCCTCGGGAGTTTCTTGTCTTTTTCGAAGCAGGGCAGTCCTCAGAGGATTCAGAGGTCGCTGCTCCCTTGGAAAGCGTCGCTGGAGCAGGTTTCTTTGGAAGGCAGGAGACAGGCCGGTAAGTCTGGGGCCAAGGCAGTTGGTGTCTTCTGGTCTTCCTCTGCAGGGGTTTTTCAGCTTAGCAGTCCTTCTTCTTGTAGTTGCAGGAATCTAAATTCTTAGGTTCAGGGGAGCCCTTAAATACTAAATTTAAGGGCGTGTTTAGGTCTGGGGGATTAGTAGCCAATGGCTACTAGTCCTGAGGGTGGGTACACCCTCTTTGTGCCTCCTCCCAAGGGGAGGGGGTCACATCCCTAATCCTATTGGGGAATCCTCCATCTGCAAGAAGGAGGATTTCTAAAAGTTAGAGTCACTTCAGCTCAGGACACCTTAGGGGCTGTCCTGACTGGCCAGTGACTCCTCCTTGTTTTTCTCATTATATTCTCCGGCCTTGCCGCCAAAAGTGGGGGCCGTGGCCGGAGGGGGCGGGCAACTCCACTAGCTGGAGTGTCCTGCGGTGCTGGCACAAAGGGGTGAGCCTTTGAGGCTCACACGCCAGGTGTGACAGCTCCTGCCTGGGGGAGGTGTTAGCATCTCCACCCAGTGCAGGCTTTGTTACTGGCCTCAGAGTGACAAAGGCACTCTCCCCATGGGGCCAGCAACATGTCTCGGTTGTGGCAGGCTGCTGGAACTAGTCAGCCTACACAGATAGTCGGTTAAGGTTTCAGGGGGCACCTCTAAGGTGCCCTCTGGGGTGTATTTTACAATAAAATGTACACTGGCATCAGTGTGCATTTATTGTGCTGAGAAGTTTGATACCAAACTTCCCAGTTTTCAGTGTAGCCATTATGGTGCTGTGGAGTTCGTGTAAAACAGACTCCCAGACCATATACTCTTATGGCTACCCTGCACTTACAATGTCTAAGGTATTGCTTAGACACTGTAGGGGCACAGTGCTCATGCACTGGTGCCCTCACCTATGGTATAGTGCACCCGGCCTTAGGGCTGTAAGGCCTACTAGAGGGGTGACTTATCTATACCTGCATAGGCAGTGAGAGGCTGGCATGGCACCCTGAGGGGAGTGCCATGTCGACTTACTCGTTTTGTTCTCACCAGCACACACAAGCTGGCAAGCAGTGTGTCTGTGCTGAGTGAGGGGTCTCCAGGGTGGCATAAGACATGCTGCAGCCCTTAGAGACCTTCCTTGGCATCAGGGCCCTTGGTACCAGAGGTACCAGTTACAAGGGACTTATCTGGATGCCAGGGTGTGCCAATTGTGGAATCAAAAGTACAGGTTAGGGAAAGAACACTGGTGCTGGGGCCTGGTTAGCAGGCCTCAGCACACTTTCAATTCAAAACATAGCATCAGCAAAGGCAAAAAGTCAGGGGGTAACATGCCAAGGAGGCATTTCCTTACACTGACCTTTTAAAAATGAAGGGAGCAGGACCCCAAAGTCTAAATATAAATAAATGCAACACATATTCAACGTGGCTCTGTATACATAAACTGATAGAAACAAAGTATATACCAATACCACTGCAATAAGACAGGGTAAGTCAAGCTAATAGAATGTACAGATATTTGCACCTAAGAATTTAAAAAGTAGATATAATGCACCCAAAATGTGCTCCCTTCCCCGAAACATGTTGACAATGTACTGATGTATAATACCACAAGCTCCAAATAATTTAGGATTCAATACAAACAATTACGTAAAAATATATATATATATATATATATATATATATATATATATATATACTAACCTCTCAATCAGCCTTTAGTGAGAAAAAAATACAAACATTCGGTGCTGTTACACAAAGGGTAAAACACACAGCCTACCAGCACTCAATAGAATATCGTGCGGGAAATATTACACTCCGAATAAACACAGAAGAACTCATTTAGGGGCAAAAATTCAGTTAGCATTCCACTCTTCAAAATAGATGTGGTAAAAGAAACATACCTACCTGATATTCAGTGCAAAGTACCACAGTGCTGGTCCATTGAAAATGGATAAATATTAATATTAATTTTAGATTGGGGTCACATAAATTAAGCAACACAAAAGGATGATGGACGGAGTGCTGACAATGCAAACACTGATTTGCATATGGCTGGGTCTAAACTGGAATGGCATGGGCAGCAAAAAAACGATGGATTTAGACCCAGATCTCTGTACTGGGGGTGAATGTTTGACAATGTTCAGCATTCCGTCCATCACTTGTTCTTTTTGAATTTGTCACATAAATTAAGCCATAGGCAAAACTCTGAGTTTTTCCTGTTTCCCCTCTCCAAATAAAAACACATCATCGATCTACCTAGACCAATGTGTCACATTTCATAAAATGAAGCAATTTCGTTATGGATGTATTTCCTCTCCTATTCACCAACATACAGGTTAGCTACATCTGGTGAGAGCATAGGCCACGTAGTGTCCTGTCCAATGTTCCTTTTAAGGTGTTCGCGCGCACAGTGTCTTTTCCCACTGCGCACACAAGTTTACAAAGCGCGCACTTTTCACTGCCTGCCTTTGCAGCAGCGCAGGACAAGCAGAATACTAAGGCAGTTATACTGAAGCCATCTCGGGCCTTGGAAGTGATAGAGAGGTAAATAATGGGTCTACATTGTCTCCACCCCTAGACACCAGCACAGAGCAAGGCACAGCCTAGTACCTCGAATTGAACTGAGTGGTGTGTGTTTCAGAGCAGCTTGCGCTGCAGGCATAGGAAGTTTAGAAATGGGATTGAGCTGGCGCTGACCTGGGTGCTGTAGTGACTACAGCCAGAGCTAGAGGTGCTCCTTCCACGAGAGTGCACCTCGCCTGGTATTGCTCCGCTCAGATACACCCGCTGCCTTCTCTTTCCACATGCAGGTCAGTGCTGGTCCCGTACAGAGGTACCTGCACAGCATGCACCGCCGCTCCAGGCATCAAGGTTCCAGTGCCTGCTACTGAGACTGTCTGTTTCTGCTCTCATGTATTGCATGCCACAATGTAGCAGCGACAGTTGTCACTTCAGGTGAGGCAGTATTATGTCTGAGCAGATGTCAGGGACTGTCCTGACACAAACACCAAGCAGGAGATGTCTTACTTCTACTGTATCCTATTAATGGGGCAAAAACGTTTAAACTCCATTGAAAACTTCTGGGTAAAATTTGGTCTTAAGAGGACATGGTTATAAACAAAGCCAGTTGTTTAAATTAACCCTGCACAGCTTTCATGCCCAATTCCTAAAGGGGTGCGATTAAGAGATTAACTACCCAGAAATGTGCTAACACAATAGAGATCCAGAAGAGCTCACCACGGCTTTCAGTTGTCTCATTTAAAATACTTTTTTAGGGAACTCCTATCTGTCAAACTGATGTCCGATAATGGGTGTGGAACGATTTATGAAGGGCACTGGTTATTCGAGCTGCAGCTTTTTGCTCTTTCAGGACAACCATGTTTGCATCGAGCACAGCTTTAAGTTGAAATTGTTAATTTTCACACCCCTAATTTCTTTCCAAAGTGACAGTGACATTTTCTCCCTAATTGTTAGATCTTGACCAGATGCGTGCATTTGTCTACATTGTTGTTTTCTGTTCCTACAGTGGTTTCAAAACCTGAACTTTCAGGGGGTACACTGTGCATTTGTAAAGGCAATTAATCAAGTATGTTACCTAGCAGTGGACACACCTTAAACCACAAGACTCATGTGAAATTCTTCTCAACCCGGTGATTCGAGTAATGGTTGTGTACATTTGATGCAGTGACTTGGGGGAATTGCTTCATGTTATATGAGATATCATTGGTTGATCTAATGAATTCGATGACTATATGTGTGTATATGTGTATATATATATATATGTTCGATGGCATGTGTAGCTGCAGATACACATGCTGTGCAAAGTCCGCCATCTGGTGTTGGGCTCGGAGTGTTACAAGTTGTTTTTCTTCGAAGAAGTCTTTTCGAGTCACGAGACCAAGGGACTCCTCCCATTTCGAGTCCATTGCGCATGGGCGTCGACTCCATCTTAGATTGGTTTTTTTCCGCCATCGGGTTCGGACGTGTTCCTTTTCGCTCCGTGTTTCGGGTCGGAAAGTTAGTTAGAATCTCGGAAAAAAACGTCGGTATTGTTTGCTTTCGGTATCGGGTTAGTTAGAACAAATCGACACCGAATTCTGAAGATCTCCGGTGGCCCTTCGGGGTTTTTTCGATCCCCCGTCGGGGCCTGGTCGGCCCGGCCACGTGCGACTTCAAGGCTCATGGAACGGACCCCATTCCGTTTCTGCCCAAAATGCCATCACAAGTATCCGTATACGGATCACCATCTGGTCTGTAACTTGTGCTTGTCCCCCGAGCACAAGGAGGATACTTGTGAAGCCTGTCGAGCGTTTCGGTCGAGGAAGACGCTGAGAGACCGAAGAGCCAGGAGACTGCAAATGGCATCCACGCCGACAGGTCAAGAACGCTTCGAGGAGGAAGAAGAAGCTTTCTCCATCCGCGAGTCGGATTCTGAAGAACTCGACGCCGAAGAAACACACCAAACCGTGAGTAAGACGTCGAAAATCAAGACTCACGAGAAGTCTACAAAAGCCCAGGGGACGCCACCGCCAACAGGCCATGGCTTAACCCGAAAACTAGGTGACCCATCCAAGGCACCGAAAAAGGGCATGCTAGTGTCGAAGTCATCCGACTCCGGTCGAGATACCGCCACACAGCAACCTCGGAGCCGAGACAGCGGCTCCGAGAAACTTCGGCACAGAGACAGCGGCACCGAAGAATTTCGGCACCGAGACACCACGCCGAAAACAAAGAAGGTTTCTTCGGAGCCTAAAAAGACTTCCGAAAAGGTTTCGGTTCCGAAACAGCCAACCTCGGAGCCGAAAACTAGTTCCTATACAGAGGAACAACGATTAACCTCCCAATTACACAGATTTGGAGAGGAGCTTCAAGCGGTAGAGCCTGACTACAAGCAAAGAAGGCTTCATATTCATGAGGACACAGGGAAGATAACCACTCTTCCCCCAATCAAAATAAAAAGGAAACTTGCCTTTCAACAAAAGGACAAGCAACCACAAGCAAAGGTGGCAAGGAAAACAACCCCACCACCGTCTCCACCACCATCAATACATGCATCACCAGCAACAACTCCACCACTGATGCACTCACCAGCTCATACCACAATGAGTCGGGATGATCCCGATGCATGGGACCTCTACGATGCTCCAGTGTCTGACAATAGCCCAGACTCTTATCCTACAAAACCGTCACCACCTGAGGACAGTACATCCTATACACAGGTGGTCGCAAGGGCAGACGAATTTCACAATGTCTCCTTACATTCGGAACCCATTGAGGATGACTTTCTCTTTAACACCCTATCCTCCACCCATAGCCAGTATCGATGCCTTCCCATGCTCCCAGGAATGCTAAGACATTCAAAACAAATTTTTCAGGATCCAGTTAAAGGCAGAGCCATAACTCCAAGGGTGGAGAAAAAATATAAGCCACCGACCACAGATCCAATATATATCACAACACAACTAACACCGGACTCAGTAGTTGTGGGGGCAGCTCGTAAGAGAGCCAACTCTCATACCTCAGGCGACGCACCACCTCCAGACAAGGAGAGCTGCAAATTTGATGCTGCGGGAAAAAGGGTTGCAGCACAAGCAGCAAATCAGTGGCGTATTGCCAATTCACAAGCACTTTTGGCAAGATACGACAGGGCTCACTGGGATGAAATGCAACATTTCATCGAACACTTACCCAAGGAGTTCCAAAAAAGAGCGCAACAGGTGGTGGAAGAGGGACAAAGTATCTCAAATAATCAGATACGGTCTTCCATGGATGCAGCAGATACAGCTGCAAGGACAATAAACACTGCAGTCACAATACGAAGGCACGCATGGCTGCGCACTTCTGGGTTCAAACCGGAAATCCAGCAGGCTGTGCTCAATATGCCGTTTAATGAACAGCAATTGTTTGGGCCGGAGGTAGACACTGCCATCGAAAAACTCAAAAAGGACACCGATACAGCCAAAGCCATGGGCGCACTCTACTCCACGCAGAGCAGAGGCACATTTCAGAAAACACCTTTTAGGGGAGGGTTTCGAGGTCAACCCACAGAAACCACAACCTCACAAACAAGGCCTACCTACCAGGGTCAATATCAAAGGGGAGGTTTTCGGGGACAATTTAGAGGGGGCCAATTCCCAAAAAATAGAGGAAAATTCCAAGGCCCCAAAACCCCTCAAAATAAGCAGTGACTCACAAGTCACACACCCCCATCACATAACACCTGTGGGGGGAAGACTAAGCCAATTTTACAAACTTTGGGAGGAAATAACAACAGACACTTGGGTCTTAGCAATTATCCAGCATGGTTATTGCATAGAATTTCGCCAATTCCCTCCAAACGTCCCACCGAAAACACACAATATGTCAAAACAACATATAGATCTTCTAGGACTAGAAGTTCAAGCATTGCTACAAAAGGACGCAATACAATTAGTTCCAATTCAACAGAAAAACACAGGAGTTTACTCACTGTACTTTCTAATACCCAAAAAGGACAAAACTCTGAGACCAATACTAGATCGTAGAACACTAAATACCTACATCAAATCAGACCACTTTCACATGGTCACTGTAAGGAAATGCCTCCTTGGCATGGTTACCCCCTGACTTTTTGCCTTTTCTGATGCTATGTTTTGAATTGAAAGTGTGCTGAGGCCTGCTAACCAGGCCCCAGCACCAGTGTTCTTTCCCTAACCTGTACTTTTGATTCCACAATTGGCACACCCTGGCACCCAGATAAGTCCCTTGTAACTGGTACCTCTGGTACCAAGGGCCCTGATGCCAGGGAAGGTCTCTAAGGGCTGCAGCATGTATTATGCCACCCTAGAGACCCCTCACCCAGCACAGACACACTGCCTACCAGCTTGTGTGTGCTAGTGAGAACAAAATGAGTAAGTCGACATGGCACTCCCCTCAGGGTGCCATGCCAGCCTCTCACTGCCTATGCAGTATAGGTAAGACACCCCTCTAGCAGGCCTTACAGCCCTAAGGCAGGGTGCACTATACCATAGGTGAGGGTACCAGTGCATGAGCACTGTGCCCCTACAGTGTCTAAGCAAAACCTTAGACATTGTAAGTGCAGGGTAGCCATAAGAGTATATGGTCTGGGAGTCTGTCAAACACGAACTCCACAGCACCATAATGGCTACACTGAAAACTGGGAAGTTTGGTATCAAACTTCTCAGCACAATAAATGCACACTGATGCCAGTGTACATTTTATTGTAAAATACACCCCAGAGGGCACCTTAGAGGTGCCCCCTGAAACCTTAACCGACTATCTGTGTAGGCTGACTGGTTCCAGCAGCCTGCCACAACCGAGACATGTTGCTGGCCCCATGGGGAGAGTGCCTTTGTCACTCTGAGGCCAGTAACAAAGCCTGCACTGGGTGGAGATGCTAACACCTCCCCCAGGCAGGAGCTGTAACACCTGGCGGTGAGCCTCAAAGGCTCACCCCTTTGTCACAGCACCGCAGGACACTCCAGCTAGTGGAGTTGCCCGCCCCCTCCGGCCCCGGCCCCCACTTTTGGCGGCAAGGCCGGAGAAAATAATTAGAATAACAAGGAGGAGTCACTGGCCAGTCAGGACAGCCCCTAAGGTGTCCTGAGCTGAGGTGACTCTAACTTTTAGAAATCCTCCATCTTGCAGATGGAGGATTCCCCCAATAGGATTAGGGATGTGACCCCCTCCCCTTGGGAGGAGGCACAAAGAGGGTGTACCCACCCTCAGGGCTAGTAGCCATTGGCTACTAACCCCCCAGACCTAAACACGCCCTTAAATTTAGTATTTAAGGGCTCTCCCTGAACCTAGAAACTAGATTCCTGCAACAACAAGAAGAAGGACTGCCTAGCTGAAAACCCCTAACAAATACAACAAAGTACACTGTTCCAAAAATTCAACATTAGAAAGAGGAGGACCTTAATCCATAGAAGTCAGAGCCCTCAAGCATCACAATGGATGTCTGGTATCATCATCGGGACAGACTCCTCGCTAGGCCGGTGCTGCAATGCCTAACGGGCTCCCCGTGGGGGGCTCTTAGCCGTATTGCCGGTGGAATTAAGTATAGGTACTTATGCAATAATGGAGAGAGAATAATAAAATTGGTTATCCATCTAGTTTATTATAATCATAAATTTTAATCAGTTATGCAAAGATGGAGACCAAGGTTAAAAACAAAGGGAGAGACCAAGGTGAGAAATAATGCTCACGTGCTCTCAATCTTTAAGACAAGAGGAACTAACTATTGTTGTCCTACTTGTTAGAAGGTCTACATGTTTCGCGTCTGTTGGCCCGACAGGGTCCACTGACGCTTCCTCAGGACCAAAAGTAACAAAAACTTCTCCAACAAAAATTAATATACCCTACACGGGAAAAGGATAATAGAACAGTCACTTACTTTAGTGCGTCTGTTTAAGTCAAAAAAGGTCGCCCTACAAATAGAATCAATCATAAAGAATATAAACATAAATAAAGATAATACATCAAACTTGGTGAATAAAGTGATATAGTGCACCACTCGTGTCAAGACAAATAAAAGAATTGAGCTTACCATCCCTAATTTTAGGAGAGAGCTCCTTAGGATCGCTAGTCAGAACCTGGAACTGACGTTCTAAACAGTGGTAGTCATAAATAGCAGAAATAATCAATTAGACATTAGTTGAGAAAACATGTCGATGACGGATTCACATGTAAGTATTAAATAAGTCCATCAACAGAGTGGATTCAACAACAAAAAGGCATTCATAATACAACTGTCGTAGGATGTTACATTGTATGTTCAAAGGACCATTGAATAAGTGGGAAGTATCCCTTAATTCAAAAACACGTTTAAAACGGCGAAATGGCCGAAAAAATCATTCAATTGATTAGTAGTGGTAAGGAATTGATAACCCCAAACGTCTAGCTCAATTTGCCAAGTAATGGAAATTGCCAGTGTGCGTTCGCTTATCTTTTCGGACAAATCATGTAAGAGCAATGTTATCTAAACGCTGCCCTATTCAGCCAAAATGGCTGCATCTAAGAGTCTTAGCAATGGTATAGCGTAAAATCGGATCGTAAGTGAACTGTTATTAGTCTGATTCGTAAGCAATCACTAGGGGATATATTCCTGTGAACGGCTTTTACCGTTAAGTGGCGTCGTAGCCGCTCGTAATGTAAGGTGGAAGTAACAAGTTATGTTACAAAGAGACGAGCGGAAAAACGAGCGGAAAATGCTCGCGACAGGACCTACTCACGTGTGTGGGTCGTTATTAGGTATTAGTCCTACCCTTCTGACTGCGTCCTGGAAAACGGCATGTCCCGTCCGGGCAGCTCTTATCTAGCAGCGCGAGGCTATGCGCGTCTGGGAAGGGTAAAGGAAAGTGAGGAAGGACTAATCAGTGTTGCTAGTGTAAACACTGAAAACAGACTTCACTCCACATTTGTGGAGAGAGGGAGTCGTCCAAACCAAAAAGTATGATGTGATATATTAAAAGTAACGCGAAAACAGTGAAAAAAAGTGAAAAAAATGTATACTCAGTCCGCTGATTCGGTAGGCATTTGAAAATATGCATATCAAAAGGCTATAGTGATCTTTACAAAAAGGTCATATGGAAAGGAAAGTGAGGAGCCTGACTGCTTGTCGGCAAACCACATTTAATAGTACTAAAAAAGTCTTGAAATTACTGATTACAACGAGAGTGTAGTCCAGGGTATGTCATCGTTCAGTCCCCGTATAGAAGTGCCTAATCTAAAAATCCAACGTTGTTCCAATCTGAAGAGGTATTTTGTGTCATTAGGTCTCACTAAGGGGGCTTCCAATATCACCCACCATAGTTCATCTGGAGTATGGGGAGTGTCTATAAAGTGTGTTGATAATTTCGTGGTCAGTCTATGGCATCTAATGTTGCTCCTGTGTTCGTTAATTCTGATTTTTACTGGGCGTGTTGTCATCCCGACATAACGTAGTCCACAAGGGCATGTTATCATGTATATACAGTTCTTTGAGTTACAATTTGTGTGTTTTTTCAGATGCCAAATCCCTATAGGGTCTAGATCCAGTGATTTTATTTGTCTGGTTAGTGTGCATACGTTGCAATTACCACAGGGATAGTGTCCTTCGATTGGGGGGAGATCCCATAAGGTTCGTTGTGTGTGCTTTACAGGCACATCCCGGGGGCGTGTGTGTATCACTATATCTTTAATATTAGAGGTGCGTTTGAAGGCAAAAAGAGGTTTTGATATCCTGATACCTCCGCTCTCTAATATTGGCCATCGCCTATTAATCAATTTTTTAATATCGTTGGATAACGGAGTGAAAGTGGAAACACAAGTAATCCTAGACTGTGGTACTTTATCTTTTGTCGATAAAAGCCATTCTCTCGGATTATTTTTTGCTCTTTTACGAGCTATGTTCACAATTTTTGATGGATAGTGGCGATCACACAATTTTTCTTGTAAAGTACTAGCTTGTTGGTCAAAGTCTCGGAGGGTACTACAGTTTCTTCTTAAGCGTAGAAACTGACCTACAGGAAGATTGTCTCTGAGAGCCTTTGGGTGATGGCTTTCATACAATAACAAGCTGTTTCGATCAGTGGGTTTGTGATATGTACTGGTCACTAGTCTGCCATTCTCATTGATTGAAATCATCAAATCTAAAAAGGGTAACTGGATCGATGATGCAGTGGATGTGAATTTCAGAAAGGGGTCTAAGGAGTTAACCCAAGTGGTGAATGGATCTACTCTAGTCAGAGGTCCTTGCCATATGACCAAAATATCGTCTATATAGCGTTTCCATAATTTGATTTCATTATGAAAAGGATTCGAAGGAGGCAAGATGTATTTTTTCTCAAAGTCAAACATGTATAAGCATGCTAAGCTAGGCGCAAATGTACTCCCCATCGATGTGCCTCGTATCTGGTGAAAAAATTGTTCTTCAAATTTGAAGTAGTTTTCGGTCAAGGCTAACGTCGCACATTGCATAATGAAAGATATAGGTGTAGTTATGGGCATGGCATCATTTAAAAGAGCCGATTCCACCACCTCTAGGGTAGCCTCTTGGGGGATATTTGTGTAGAGTGCTTCCACATCTAAAGTGATGATGCCTTGTACACTACCAGAGTTGTTAATGGAGTCAATCAAGTTAAGGACATCTTTAGTGTCCTGTAAGTAGGTGGAAGAGTGTTTAACCAGGGGCTGTAGGAAATGGTCACAAAAGATTGATAGGGGTTCGAGAACCGAGCCTATCCCTGACACTATCGGCCGGCCTGGAGGAGGAAGTACTCCTTTATGAATTTTTGGTAGGCAGTAGAAATATGGGATTATAGGATCTTTTGTGTCTAGGAATTCTGCTTCTTTGGGCGAAATCCAAGAGTTATTCCTAGCTTCTTCCAGCAGACATCTAATCTGCATTTGTAACCTCCTGGTCGGATCACCAGTAATCTTAGTGTAGTAAGTGGTGTCACTGAGGAGACGGCAACACTCAGATCTGTAATCAGTTGTATTCATGACAACAATGGCGCCCCCTTTGTCAGCTTGTTTTATCACAATGTCTGCATCAGATGATAAAAGTTGTAAAGCTTGTTTTTCTCTTTTGGGGATATTAACAAAGGGTTGCTTGGGACGTAAGTGTGAAATGTCCGCTAAGACAGCCTTCTCAAAAGTCAGTATTTCACTGGGCATCATAGCTGATGGTGGTACAAAAGTAGAAGGTTTTTTGAGGCCCGAATCTGGTGTTAATGATTCAGCCGGTTTATCTTTAAAAAAAACATGTAGACGGATTTTCCGAAACAACTGTGCTAATTCTGCATGTAACCGAAAAAAATCTTCGTTCGGAGTTGGTACAAAGCCAAGGCCTCTGTTGAGGACATTAGATTCATCCGGTGTAAGTTGTCTGTTGGATAAATTGACAACTAAGTTCTCGGTACCGGATTTTTTGTTTGGCTCCTGGTCACCATTTGTGGTTCTTCCAGAGACCACTGTACTCGTCTGCCCCTTCCTCTTCTTCTGCCTCTTCCTCTGCCCCGGCCGCGGCCTAAAAAAGGTACAAATGGTAACATAGGGCGAGGCTGGAAAAAGGGGTAGGGATGTTGCCATGGCATCGGATGGCTAACAGGGTAATTCGGGTAATTGTAAAAGGATTGTGGAGTATTTTCATCAGTACTCCAACCATCAGATGATGAGCCACTGCTGAATTTACGAGGTTTGTTATAAGGGGAGGTTGACCCATCAGAAGAACGAGATTGGGTATCCATTTCATAGTCCTCCTTAATATAGGGGTAGACTTTTTCCCGGCTAAATCTCACAATATCTTTCTGAAGTTTGGTGATCTTTTGCTGAGTTAGAAACTCTTTAGTTGTATTCAACTCAGCAGTTATTTTGGCAAGACGACTCTTAAATGTAGTCAAAGAGATGGTAGTCTTCAGGGTGTTTTCGATCATGTTGATTTGTACTGTAATAGAGTCAGCGATACGTTTGGAAGTGTTAATGATAAGGACCAGCCAGTCCCTAGTACACTTCCATGCGATCTGCGCCCAGTCTTTCCTGAACGCAAGATCTTGCAAGAAAATCCTGGGTATATTAGAGACTAGTAGGCCATTTGGTGCTATATTTGCACGTAAATATTCAGTCATGATGGTCCCATGCATGACTGTTTTTATCAATTCTCGTTTCAAGGAGGAGAGTTTGTTCCAATCCTCCTTGAGACTACCAGAGGGGGCGGATCCATCGTTGTCAAGAATAGAAGGTGTCTGTAAAATGGCCGACACCATATCGTCATCATAGCTCAAACCCTGGAAGTCTTCCATAGTAGGGATCTCTACAGGGTTGGGTGACGTAATTAAAGAAGATTCTTGATTAGACTCTTAATAAGAAGCTTCTATGAGGTCCCACAGCAAAACTGCTGTACATCAACGGAAATCACAAAGGAGGGACCGGGAGATTCATGGTCCAGTGTACTGTCTCCCAATGACGTCTAACAAATACAACAAAGTACACTGTTCCAAAAATTCAACATTAGAAAGAGGAGGACCTTAATCCATAGAAGTTAGAGCCCTCAAGCATCACAATGGATGTCTGGTATCATCATCGGGACAGACTCCTCGCTAGGCCGGTGCTGCAATGCCTAACGGGCTCCCCGTGGGGGGCTCTTAGCCGTATTGCCGGTGGAATTAAGTATAGGTACTTATGCAATAATGGAGAGAGAATAATAAAATTGGTTATCCATCTAGTTTATTATAATCATAAATTTTAATCAGTTATGCAAAGATGGAGACCAAGGTTAAAAACAAAGGGAGAGACCAAGGTGAGAAATAATGCTCACGTGCTCTCAATCTTTAAGACAAGAGGAACTAACTATTGTTGTCCTACTTGTTAGAAGGTCTACATGTTTCGCGTCTGTTGGCCCGACAGGGTCCACTGACGCTTCCTCAGGACCAAAAGTAACTAAAACTTCTCCAACAAAAATTAATATACCCTACACGGGAAAAGGATAATAGAACAGTCACTTACTTTAGTGCGTCTGTTTAAGTCAAAAAAGGTCGCCCTACAAATAGAATCAATCATAAAGAATATAAACATAAATAAAGATAATACATCAAACTTGGTGAATAAAGTGATATAGTGCACCACTCGTGTCAAGACAAATAAAAGAATTGAGCTTACCATCCCTAATTTTAGGAGAGAGCTCCTTAGGATCGCTAGTCAGAACCTGGAACTGACGTTCTAAACAGTGGTAGTCATAAATAGCAGAAATAATCAATTAGACATTAGTTGAGAAAACATGTCGATGACGGATTCACATGTAAGTATTAAATAAGTCCATCAACAGAGTGGATTCAACAACAAAAAGGCATTCATAATACAACTGTCGTAGGATGTTACATTGTATGTTCTAAGGACCATTGAATAAGTGGGAAGTATCCCTTAATTCAAAAACACGTTTAAAACGGCGAAATGTTTTCAGTGTTTACACTAGCAACACTGATTAGTCCTTCCTCACTTTCCTTTACCCTTCCCAGACGCGCATAGCCTCGCGCTGCTAGATAAGAGCTGCCCGGACGGGACATGCCGTTTTCCAGGACGCAGTCAGAAGGGTAGGACTAATACCTAATAACGACGCACACACGTGAGTAGGTCCTGTCGCGAGCATTTTCCGCTCGTTTTTCCGCTCGTCTCTTTGTAACATAACTTGTTACTTCCACCTTACATTACGAGCGGCTACGACGCCACTTAACGGTAAAAGCCGTTCACAGGAATATATCCCCTAGTGATTGCTTACGAATCAGACTAATAACAGTTCACTTACGATCCGATTTTACGCTATACCATTGCTAAGACTCTTAGATGCAGCCATTTTGGCTGAATAGGGCAGCGTTTAGATAACATTGCTGTTACATGATTTGTCCGAAAAGATAAGCGAACGCACACTGGCAATTTCCATTACTTGGCAAATTGAGCTAGACGTTTGGGGTTATCAATTCCTTACCACTACTAATCAATTGAATGATTTTTTCGGCCATTTCGCCGTTTTAAACGTGTTTTTGAATTAAGGGATACTTCCCACTTATTCAATGGTCCTTTGAACATACAATGTAACATCCTACGACAGTTGTATTATGAATGCCTTTTTGTTGTTGAATCCACTCTGTTGATGGACTTATTTAATACTTACATGTGAATCCGTCATCGACATGTTTTCTCAACTAATGTCTAATTGATTATTTCTGCTATTTATGACTACCACTGTTTAGAACGTCAGTTCCAGGTTCTGACTAGCGATCCTAAGGAGCTCTCTCCTAAAATTAGGGATGGTAAGCTCAATTCTTTTATTTGTCTTGACACGAGTGGTGCACTATATCACTTTATTCACCAAGTTTGATGTATTATCTTTATTTATGTTTATATTCTTTATGATTGATTCTATTTGTAGGGCGACCTTTTTTGACTTAAACAGACGCACTAAAGTAAGTGACTGTTCTATTATCCTTTTCCCGTGTAGGGTATATTAATTTTTGTTGGAGAAGTTTTTGTTACTTTTGGTCCTGAGGAAGCGTCAGTGGACCCTGTCGGGCCAACAGACGCGAAACATGTAGACCTTCTAACAAGTAGGACAACAATAGTTAGTTCCTCTTGTCTTAAAGATTGAGAGCACGTGAGCATTATTTCTCACCTTGGTCTCTCCCTTTGTTTTTAACCTTGGTCTCCATCTTTGCATAACTGATTAAAATTTATGATTATAATAAACTAGATGGATAACCAATTTTATTATTCTCTCTCCATTATTGCATAAGTACCTATACTTAATTCCACCGGCAATACGGCTAAGAGCCCCCCACGGGGAGCCCGTTAGGCATTTCAGCACCGGCCTAGCGAGGAGTCTGTCCCGATGATGATACCAGACATCCATTGTGATGCTTGAGGGCTCTGACTTCTATGGATTAAGGTCCTCCTCTTTCTAATGTTGAATTTTTGGAACAGTGTACTTTGTTGTATTTGTTAGACGTCATTGGGAGACAGTACACTGGACCATGAATCTCCCGGTCCCTCCTTAGCTGAAAACCCCTGCAGAGGAAGACCAGAAGACAACAACTGCCTTGGCTCCAGAAACTCACCGGCCTGTCTCCTGCCTTCCAAAGAACTCTGCTCCAGCGACGCCTTCCAAAGGGACCAGCGACCTCTGAATCCTCTGAGGACTGCCCTGCTTCGACGACGACAAGAAACTCCCGAGGACAGCGGACCTGCTCCAAAAAGACTGCAACTTTATCCAAAGGAGCAGCTTTAAAGAACCCTGCAATCTCCCCGCAAGAAGCGTGAGACTTGCAACACTGCACCCGGCGACCCCGACTCGGCTGGTGGAGAACCAACACCTCAGGGAGGACCCCCGGACTACTCTACGACTGTGAGTACCAAAACCTGTCCCCCCTGAGCCCCCACAGCGCCGCCTGCAGAGGGAATCCCGAGGCTTCCCCTGACCGCGACTCTCTGAAACCTAAGTCCCGACGCCTGGAAAAGACCCTGCACCCGCAGCCCCCAGGACCTGAAGGACCGGACTTTCACTGCAGAAGTGACCCCCAGGAGTCCCTCTCCCTTGCCCAAGTGGAGGTTTCCCCGAGGAAGCCCCCCCTTTCCTGCCTGCAGCGCTGAAGAGATCCCTTGATCTCTCATTGACTTCCATTGCGAACCCGACGCTTGTTCTAACACTGCACCCGGCCGCCCCCGCGCCGCTGAGGGTGAAATTTCTGTGTGGGCTTGTGTCCCCCCCGGTGCCCTACAAAACCCCCCTAGTCTGCCCTCCGAAGACGCGGGTACTTACCTGCTGGCAGACTGGAACCGGGGCACCCCCTTCTCTCCATTGAAGCCTATGCGTTTTGGGCACCACTTTGAACTCTGCACCTGACCGACCCTGAGCTGCTGGTGTGGTAACTTTGGGGTTGCTCTGAACCCCCAACGGTGGGCTACCTTGGACCAAGAACTGAACCCTGTAAGTGTCGTACTTACCTGGTAAAACTAACAAAAACTTACCTCCCCCAGGAACTGTGAAAATTGCAGTGTGTCCACTTTTAAAATAGCTATTTGTGAATAACTTGAAAAGTATACATGCAATTGAAATGATTCAAAGTTCCTAATGTACTTACCTGCAATACCTTTCAAACAAGATATTACATGTCAAATTTGAACCTGTGGTTCTTAAAATAAACTAAGAAAAGATATTTTTCTATACAAAACCTATTGGCTGAATTTGTCTCTGAGTGTGTGTACCTCATTTATTGTCTATGTGTATGTACAACAAATGCTTAACACTACTCCTTGGATAAGCCTACTGCTCGACCACACTACCACAAAATAGAGCATTAGTATTATCTCTTTTTACCACTATTTTACCTCTAAGGGGAACCCTTGGACTCTGTGCATGCTATTCCTTACTTTGAAATAGCACATACAGAGCCAACTTCCTACAGTCACCTTACAAGACGTAATCCCACTGCTCAAACAGCAAGACTACATGACAACATTAGATCTAAAAGATGCGTATTTCCATATACCAATACATCCTTCACACAGGAAATACCTAAGGTTCGTATTCCAAGGAATACATTACCAATTCAAAGTGTTGCCATTCGGAATAACAACTGCGCCAAGAGTTTTTACAAGATGCCTGGCAGTAGTAGCTGCACATATCAGAAGGCAGCAAATACATGTGTTCCCGTACTTAGACGACTGGTTAATCAAAACCAACACGCTAAGACAATGTTCACAGCACACAAACTACGTCATACAGACCCTTCACAGGCTAGGTTTCTCCATCAACTACGCAAAGTCACACCTTTTGCCGTGTCAAACACAGCAATACTTAGGAGCGACAATCAACACAGCAAAAGGGATTGCCACTCCAAGTCCACAAAGGGTTCAAACATTTCACAAGGTAATACAGGCCATGTATCCAACACAAAAGATACAAGTCAAAATGGTAATGAAACTCCTAGGCATGATGTCTTCATGCATAGCCATTGTCCCAAACGCAAGATTGCACATGCGGCCCTTACAACAGTGCCTAGCATCACAATGGTCACAAGCACAGAGTCAACTTCTAGATCTGGTGTTGATAGACCGCCAAACATACATCTCGCTTCTATGGTGGAACAGTACAAATTTAAACCGAGGGCGGCCTTTCCAAGACCCAGTGCCACAATACGTCATAACGACGGATGCTTCCATGACAGGGTGGGGCGCACACCTCAATCAACACAGCATCCAAGGACAATGGGACATACATCAGAGGCAGTTTCACATAAATCACTTAGAACTGTTAGCAGTATTTCTAGCGCTGAAAGCATTTCAACCCATAATAACCCAAAAATACATTCTTGTCAAAACAGAAAACATGACAACAATGTATTATCTAAACAAACAAGGAGGGACACACTCGACACAGTTGTGCCTCCTAACACAAAAAATATGGCATTGGGCGATTCACAACCACATTCGCCTAATAGCACAATTTATTCCAGGGATTCAGAACCAGTTGGCAGACAATCTCTCTCGAGATCACCAACAAACCCACGAATGGGAAATTCACCCCCAAATACTAAACAATTACTTTCAAATTTGGGGAACACCTCAAATAGATCTATTTGCAACAAAAGAAAACTCAAAATGCCAAAACTTCGCATCCAGGTACCCACAAGATCAATCCCAAGGCAATGCTCTATGGATGAACTGGTCAGGGATATTTGCCTACGCTTTTCCACCTCTCCCTCTCCTTCCATATCTAGTAAACAGGTTGAGTCAAAACAAACTCAAACTCATACTAATAGCACCAACATGGGCAAGGCAACCTTGGTACAGAACACTACTAGACCTTTCAGTAGTACCTCATGTCAAACTACCCAACAGACCAGATCTGTTAACACAACACAAACAACAGATCAGACATCCAAATCCAGCATCGTTGAATCTAGCAATTTGGCTCCTGAAATCCTAGAATTCAGGCACTTAGACCTCACACAGGAATGTATGGAGGTCATAACACAAGCTAGAAAACCTACCACTAGACACTGCTATGCAAATAAGTGGAAAAGATTTGTTTATTACTGCCATAATAATCAAATTCAACCTTTACACGCATCTGCAAAAGAAATCGTAGGATACTTACTACATTTGCAAAAATCGAACCTAGCTTTCTCTTCCATTAAAATACATCTTACGGCAATTTCTGCTTACCTACAAATTACGCACTCAATTTCATTGTTTAGGATACCAGTCATAAAGGCGTTTATGGAAGGCCTAAAGAGAATTATTCCACCAAGAACACCACCAGTTCCTTCATGGAACCTCAACATTGTCCTAAAACGACTCATGGGACCACCTTTTGAGCCCATGCACTCTTGTGAAATGCAATACTTAACGTGGAAAGTTGCATTTTTAATTGCCATCGCATCTCTAAGAAGAGTGAGTGAGATTCAAGCATTTACCATTCAAGAACCATTTATTCAAATACACAAAAATAGAGTTGTTCTACGGACCAATCCTAAATTTTTACCAAAAGTAATTTCACCGTTCCACCTAAATCAAACGGTAGAATTACCAGTGTTCTTCCCACAACCAGATTCTGTAGCCGAAAGAGCACTACATACATTAGACATCAAAAGAGCACTAATGTACTACATTGACAGAACAAAACTAATTCGAAAGACAAAACAATTATTTGTCGCCTTTCAAAAACCTCATACAGGAAATCCAATTTCAAAACAAGGCATTGCTAGATGGATAGTTAGGTGCATTCAAACCTGCTATCTTAAAGCTAAAAGAGAACTGCCTATTACACCAAAGGCACACTCAACCAGAAAGAAAGGTGCTACCATGGCCTTTCTAGGAAATATTCCAATGAACGAAATATGTAAGGCAGCAACAGATGTGCTAACTGCACAACAAGCAACAGCAGGTCAAGCTGTATTAAGAACAATATTTCAAACTACTTCAACTCCTACAGGCTGAACCACCGCTTTTGGGGAGATAACTGCTTACTAGTCTATGCACAGCATGTGTATCTGCAGCTACACATGCCATCGAACGGAAAATGTCACTTACCCAGTGTACATCTGTTCGTGGCATTAGTCGCTGCAGATTCACATGCGCCCACCCGCCTCCCCGGGAGCCTGTAGCCGTTTAGAAGTAGATCTTAAACATTTGTGCATTTGTAAATATATTACTTAAAACTTTATTATGTACATACGCATTCACTCCATTGCATGGGCACTATTACTAGCATACACAACTCCTACCTCACCCTCTGCGGGCAAAACAATCTAAGATGGAGTCGACGCCCATGCGCAATGGAGTCGAAATGGGAGGGGTCCCTCGGTCTCGTGACTCGAAAAAACTTCTTCGAAGAAAAACAACTTGTAACACTCCGAGCCCAACACCAGATGGCGGACTGTGCACAGCATGTGAATCTGCAGCGACTAATGCCACGAACAGATGTACACTGGGTAAGTGACATTTTCCATATATAAGTTCGATGGCATGTGTAGCTGCAGATACACATGCTATGCATATTCTGCCATCTAGTGTTGTGCTCGGAGTGTTAGAAGTTGTTTTTCTTCGAAGAAGTGTTTTCGAGTCACGTGATCGAGTGACTCCTCCTCTTCTGCTCCATTGCGCATGAGCATTGACTCCATGTTACATTGTTTTCTTTGCGCCATCGGGTTCGGATGTGTTTCTTTTCGCTCTGATAGTTCGAGTCGGAAAAGTTCTAAAAAAAAAAAAAATATATATATATATATATATATACATATATATACACACATATACACACAATGCTTGAAATGGAAAAATAGAAGTGCAGACACTCTCTATCAGAGTACCTGCTTGTTTCTGATAAGTGCCGGTACTCTCCAATTGAAAGTATTACCTGTATTTTGAGGTACTCTCCTTCTCAAAATGTAATAATTCTTCTCCAATGCTCACGTAATCATTTATTTGCAAGCTTTCTTGACAGCTATGATCTTCAGGCAGGCTTTTCTGAGCAAGCAGCACAACTTGAGGGTAATAATTCTTAGCTTCATATGCAGTTTACACTATTTGTGGGAGCCCGTATTCCTCTCAGTTTGGTATAGATTTATGTTTACTTCTACAGCCATGCAGTTAGGGAAACACAGGATAAAACTCCAGGGTGCACATGTGCATGCATGCACACACATACACATAAGGGTATGCACACACACTTACAACATAGTTCAACCCAACTTAAAAAGATCACGCTCTTTTATTAAAACATTCAGTGGCTGAAGAATAACAACTACAGATGGAAAATAGCACACTGCCGCACATTTAATAGAAGCGCTATAGGATATGAACTGCTAACAACTATAGCGTCTCCCACTCACTTACTTCGGTGTAGGGTAAGCGATCTAGCCTGTTGTAATCTCTCTGTGGGCTTTTAACCATGCCCACACTTGCTAGTCATTCTTTGTGGTGCTTATCTTAAATGCTTCATTTTTATTAGTGCATTTTGTGAAATGTCCCTCCTTTTGTGTGCTGAGTTCCCTCCCCAAGCAATTTAACTAAGTGAACATTTCTGTTGGCCATCACACTACATCACTTTTCCTCTTGTTACAGCGTGTGATGACCCTCCTCTGGTTTCAGTTTGCCTTTCATCTCAGCCGCAAACCTTTCTAGACATTCACGCAGGGAGCCAAGAATTCTTGTGCTCATGGTGGCCGTGGCACTTTGAATCGGCTCGTTTCTGTCAACTGTTTTACTTTTGATTTTCATTTCATGTGGTAAGACAAGTCCAGTTAGGGACAAACGTGAGACCCATTGCATTGCAAATGCTTGTTTGTTTTTCTCTTCCTCTGTCTTTCCCATGTGTGTCTTTTACTCACAGTAAATGCTCGAGGCAGAAAAATAAGCATCAGCCCTCAAAAATAGGAAACAACAAGTAAAATGTTTCTTAAATAAAAAAAAAGATGCCGGTGCCCAAAGCCCTCTTTTTAAACACGAGGCTGCTGCAATTAAAAGGGCAAACACGGAATATTAAGGCAGCATAACCCGGAAGCCATCTCGGGCCTCTTCAATCCATTTAAAGCCGCTCCCTAGCCCTTCAGCTCACTCTTGCAGCTTTCTGCTTTCTTCCTGTGTGACACTTTTTTGTTTTTCTCTTCCTCCGTCTTTCCCATATGTGTCTTTTACTCGCAGTAAATGCTTGAGTAAGAAAAATAAGCATCAGCCCTCAAAAATAAGTACTGGTTCTCTGCACCGGAAACAACAAGTAAAACGTTACTCTTTAAATCAGTGCCATCTTCTTTATGGGAATGCATTTGAAAGTGCAAACATCAGGATGGTGGCCAGCTGTCCCTGAGGATCATGAATTGCGACGCGTCTTCTTAGTATTCATTAGGCAGCTCTTCTGCCGTGCAAATTTGTGCTTTTGCACTTTAACCTAATAGTATGTGGGTTAGTTTACAAAATCAGATACTGGTTGCAAAAAGTTGATGTATAATTTGTGCACACGAAAAAACATAATGTATTATTGGCTTACGTGCCCTTAATCTTATGTATTGGCTCTTGCTCTTAGTGCAGTGCTAACACAAACGTGTGATAAAATCCCTTTCAGCACCGGAAACAACAAGCTGTGATGTCATTCGCCATGATGTCACTTGTATACTGCCCCACTTGCTTAGCCCCCCCACTTCTTTTATTTTTTTTTCACTTCCGCTATCCCAATCTGGAAAAGTCACCATAAGGAGATGGTGATGATGACATTCTAACAATGTCACTCATGCTTTATTTCCCTGGTTGTGTTTTACCCCTTCTGCTTGTAACAACTTGTGCACAGTTGTTAAGATGGCACAGCAATTATTTTCTTTCTTAAAGACTCTGGCACCCTCAATGCTTGGACCGTATGATTTAAAGACTATAAATAAAGGGCAATAAACATAAGGGGCTTACAGTTTGGGATGGAAAGATGCTTTTGGCTATTACATTTTTAGATATTTTCTTAGAGAAGTTTGCACTTCTATAACTACAGACTAAGCAAACTACGCCTTAATTTTGTCTGTTTGTTGAGCCCCCGCTGTGACTTCAGTTTGTAAGATGCACTATACTCAGGGCAACTAAAATTATGCAATTGTGTAGCCGCTGCATTTTTGTATAATTATAGATTTGCCACATAACAAAAAATCTGCAACCAAAATACATTGTTTATAGCTCAACTGTTCAAATGTTACTAAAACGCACTGCCACATGAAGAGGCGCAGTGGAAGGCCGTTCTTGTCACCTTTCTGTTGCTTGCTGTGACTGCAAGTGCTAGTGCCTGCGTCTTGCTTGGGAGACTCTGTTGTGTACAGTAAAGGGCTTGGAGTCTGCCTGTCACTTACTATTTGTTGGCTTGCGTGGCACTCTTCTCTACAGTCTTGTAATTCGTCACTGGAAGCCAAGCATCATTTCCATTCCTCTGTGTGGAGCAGGTACCGAGCACTGATTGATTCAACTTAATCTGTGCCCCTCCGCTGCTCCTGACATGAATGAGATGCTATTTTCTTCTTTTTAACTTCTAATGCCCTGCCTTTTTTGCTTTCGTGGTAAAACAAAGCTATGGAGAGGCAAATGCCAATGATCTTGGTAGTAATGCGCTGCGCTTGCGTGAATGGTCAATTTCTTGGTGCACATATCCTTGGCTGCAGCGCACAGAGACCTTATACTGCCGCACCCAGTGGAAAAAAATTAGAGGGAACATTGGTCCTGTCCCCATTATGTTTTGCATGTCTATTTTTATTTTTATTCAGTAAGGTAGAGCCAGGCAGTTTATATACAGACGTCCTTCAAACACAGCACAGTGGCATTTTCTGGAAGCTCTGGTATCCATCACACTTCAGGAATATAATGCACAGTGACAAGCCTGCGTGTCTGTCTCTCTGGCTACCTGGTTTGCATACTCACACATTAGCTGTTGTATAATCCGTTTCTCACCCACTTTGTAAACAATAGTGTTCTCTTTTACAAACTTTCAGGGCAGAGGAAGGGAAACTAGGCCAGAGAAAGAGGATGCCATTTTGGCATGCACTCCCACCCCCCTTTTTATCTGTTCCTTCCATGTACAAACAGCTGTGGGAAATGTCTGGCACTGGTAGACGGTGGGGGGAAGCAAAATAAAGTAAAAGGGATGCGCATGCTTTGGAATGAATGATTATACATATGGTATTGTCGGCAATTTAAAGGTGAAATAACATGATCTGTTGACATTCCTGCCTTTCTAGTCGACACCACTGTGCATGCTGGGACATGTAGGCCCTCTCATATGGAAAGCAAAACTACAGGTTCTGCAATGAAACTACTTTACTGGGGAGACTGACCTAGCTGAAAGAGTAACACATGTCCACGGGCCTCCTGGCAGGGCAGTACATGGTTTCTGGTGGTTAGAACAGTTCTCAGACTTTACACTTCTGCTGAGCCAGCCACAGAGCCCAAACAGCATAGCAAAGTTAATTAAGTGAAGCGCTGACTGTGTGTTCATTTGTGTTCCACACTTTGAGGGTGCTTGTGCCCTGCGCTTTTACAGTGTTATAAAAGAGCATCCCATCCGAGAAAGGGGATTTCAACCTCTTCATCCTGACAAGGGTACTGACATGGTGTATCTTGTATACTGCTTGTCTGGCACAAAACAAAGAATATCCAGGAATACAGTACCACTACCTCCTATTACGAGTCCGCCTCTTCGCACATCCTTTTTCATCATTCTACTCCTAGCCTTCCCCCAACGTTTCTGTTAGTCAGCCAGCAACTCAGATGGTGGTCCGGTGAAAGTGGTATTCTATTCTAATTAGCATGGCAGATTTAAATTAGAATGCTAAATTGCAATATTTTCACTTTTTTGCTGCAAATATATTCAGGGCCACTGGAATTATGTGGCAGAGAGGACCAAATTATGTTGCTGGGTTGACCAATTTATGTGGTAAGAAAAGTATTGTTATGCATTTACAGCGCCAATAGCTCTAACTCAAGAAAATGCGAGACCTATTGCATTGCAAATGCTTGTTTCTTCCTTTGTTTCCGATGCATTCTCTGTTTGCATTAACTTACTGTCCTTAGCATTGTAAGTATAATTTGTGTCTAAATCCTCATACGTTGGCTACAAATCCTGTTGCTGTATACAGCAGTCTGCTGCACTTTAGGGCTTGGTCTTTGCTTTATAAATATTCTGAAGAAAAAAACCTCACCGTGGGACGAAAGAAAAAAAGCCACTGGAGAAAGAAATGTACAAGGTGCCTCAGAAATGATGACATTTGGAACAGAATAGCGCAGTGTGACTATGCTATATATTTTCAATTCTATTTTTGTTTATTTTGCTTGAATCTTTTTATTTATTTTTCCCAATACAGAGAGATATATTTACAGAGCATATTCAACCATCATAGTGAGAGGATTCGGTAGTACAAAATACTTAGCATATTACACACATCAGTATATTAGATGATAATGAAATTTGGGTTAGCGCCCAGAAATTATGCATTATTGACATCACAGTGAAGTCTGCTAGGACTGTACAATAGTCTCCAATTCCATCCTGTGGGGCTTCTTCAGCTCTGGAGGTAATCACATCCTACATCCTTGCCCAACAAGTGGACGCCATGCATCATACATGGAGTCAAGTAAGATTCAACGTATTTCATTTATACAAATATGTAACAACAAAACATGAACTTAGTCTGGAATCGGATTCCCCACCGCCCCTCCCCCCGCCTGCCGCCCGCACCCTTGCGTTGGCTTCCATCCAACAGTTCACAACGCAGCAACACCACTCTCCAGGTCTCTGCTTGCTTTGGAACACTAGGCGTCCCTCCCCACCCAGTTCTGTCCTCCGATGGGGATTGCACTAGGTTACCACAGTCAGCCAACCTGTCTTTCTGCCATCAGCCCTCCCTCTTGAGCCCTCAACTCCAACAGCATTGCATCCCAGCTAGAGGCTAGGGGAACCTTACGCAGAACCAAGCTGTCCTTCCTCCGCAGTGCCACTCCCTCTGCTTCCGCCCACACCATGAGTGATCGTTGCCATGCTACTACCCGGGGAGGTTCTGCAGACTTCCATCTTTTGGTAATGAGGCGTTTAGCCTTTAGGAGGCCCAGATCCAAGAACCTCATGGATGTCCTGTGTTTCTTGGCTCTAGGGAAAAGGCCCAGTATACATGCTACCCACGTGGTCAGCTGCTGGTGTGCTCTATAGATCGAGAGCTGCTCTGACACCCCTTCCCAGTAAGGACCTAATGAGGGACAAGACCATAGCATATGTAACAAATCTGCTGCCTCTAAGGTGCAGCAGGGACATGCCGCGTCCACCCGGTGAAAATACAGATTGATTTTTGCCGGCGTGACAAATGCCCTGTGGAATAAGTAGAATTGAATCAATTGAAACCGTGCATTTCACGGGATGTAAATGTTGCCACTCGAGGTCCCTTCCCATTCCTTGTCTGTGCATGGTCTGAACATGTCACTCTCCCAAGCAGCTCGCAACGCAGCACAAGTGTGCATTGTGTGAATTTGCAGTGCCTCCGAAAGCCAACGTATCAAATGCTTACCCTGACTCATGACGTTCATGTATTGTACCAGGCGATGTGCCAGCAGTTCAACAGGAATGTCTCCCCAGCACTGGCACAGTGACACCACTAGTGAGTTATACAACAAGAACAGCCCCAGTGGTAGAACCGTTTCCTCCTCCAGTGTAGCAGATGGGGTTAACCCACCCTCAGCCTATAAATCTTCCAGTGTGCATAGCCCTGCAGCGTGCCAAGGTTCCAACTCCAGCAAGGTCGTGTGCTGCACGGTGTGCCCAGGAGAGCCAAGGCAGGTACGTATGGAGTTAAGTGTCTTCGTGATGCACAAGCTCCTGCAGTAACAGCAATGTGCCACCTTTACTAGAATCGAGTCTGGTGCCCTAGGGCGTGCGTTGGGGTGGAACGTGTGCAATATCGCTGCTAACGTCCAAGATGGAGCCAGCGTTGCTGTGTCTGAAGGCTGGAGTCCAGAAAGCCACCTGGCCACCCATTGTAAGTGGGAGGCCATGTAGTATTGTTCCATGTTAGGTACCGCCAGGCCACCCTTTTCCTGTGACGAGTACATTTTATTCAGTGCTACTCTATACCGGTTTTTATTCCAAATTAACTCTCTGATCCTAGACTGTAGCTTCCTGAAGAACCTAGTCGGATCCATAGAGGCAAATTAGAGAAGTGATAAAGCAGCTGGGGTTGGAAAACCATCTTTAGGAGTGCGACACGTCCTATCACTGACAGTGGCAGCGTCTGCCAGAAATTCATTTGGACACTGATAGACGTCACTGCCTTTTTAAGGTTTCCGCGGTGTATATCTTTCATTGTGTGATAGACATTGACTCCCAGGTAACAAATAGTCCTGGTTCGCCAGGGAATTAGCACCCCTGAAAAAACGAGGCTGGGGTCTGGCCAGTCAGGGATGAAAGGAAAAAGACAGGACTTGCCCCAGTTGACCCGTAGCCCTGACAAAGTGGCAAAATGCTGCAACAGATCTGCAACCTCCACAGGGATATTCGAGATGTATTTGAAATATAGAAGGAGATCTTTCGCATAGAGGGACACAACATGGCTGCCATCTCCCAGCGGAACATCCCAGGCCTGCCCCCCATCCTCCCCACCCACAAGTGGCGCAGCAGAGCTGCCAGGAGTACTGTCACGAGGGAGAAAAGCAATGGTGAGAGGAGGCATCCCTGCGGTGTTCCCCTGCCCACCACTATTGGCTCTGAGATGGCTGCCCCCGTCTTAACCCTCAACTGTTAGCAGTTTCACTAGTCTTAGAAAGCCTGGGCCAAAACCTAGCCAGCGCAGTACCGCAAATAAGAAGGGCCATTCCAAGGAGCCAAAGGCTTTCTCCAAATCTAACACCAGGCACCTTGCTCCGGGACATGTCTGCACAGAATATGTATTTTCAACTCTGTTATAAAGGTCATTCAGATGCCTTCAGCCATAGGTCATGTCATAGCCAGAAAAAAAGGTTGATAGGGTCCACCCAAAATGGTCTTCTTTTTTAATGTAAGTGCCTATCTCCAGGTGAGCGTAGGGCTCTGCTTATGAGCAATTTGCTAAACAGTCATGCAGGGAACCTAGTAAGGGACGTATGGTGTGAAACTACCCTATCGAAAATATACCTCCTATGCCAGAAATGATTGTCAGGAGAATGGGATAGTGCGACTGGGCAACTGCTTTTATCCATTGGTCAGTAGTAGTCATTGTGGGTGAATCATGAAGATGTTTTCCAAGGGAAATGAAAATGTTCATGAAGTTTTAGCTTGAGTGTGGTTGATCGATTTAGATCTCTTCACCTGAGACAATGGGCACGGGGGAGAGAAATAAAGCTGGGTGCTTCCAGGCTACCCACCAGATTGTGAGGATTTTGCATACAAAGGGTGAGATGAAGTGGTTCCTAATTTGCCTATGCAATCTTCTTGAACAGTTCATCAAGAACTACAGCAGTTTGTGGAGGTATCCAACTGAAAATAACTGGAGATATGGAATAAGTTGGCTTTTACTTTACTCTGCATAAAATTGGCAGCATATCCACTCATGGAATCACTTAACTCTGGAGATTCTTTTGCCTGGATGACTCATTCCTCCACATCTAATGGAAATGACTGAGGACTAATTATTGCTTGAAGTGTGTGATTGGAATGATTAAGCAGTCCCTAGCATTTGCGTTAGTGTTTACCATATGAACAGTGAAGATGCACAAGTACATTTTGTATTAAACAGAAATGACTTCCAAGATTTTCATTTACTTATGGACAATTGTTTGTGAGAGGACCTATAAACAAACCATGTGTGGAATTCCAGAGTAGGCATACTTGTGTATTGTTTAAGTGCTTAACCTGTTTTTGTTGATAATTTGGTATGTATGGACAGATGGAATAGAATGTAGTTATTCCTTTTAGCAAACATTTTAAGCCATTGTATTAAATATTGTTGAACAACACTTGATTGTTTAAATTGTTACTTATGAAAGTACATAATCATGTTTATAAAACTGTAATAGCAGTATTGCAATGTCGACTGTATTCCCTATATTAAATCACTGTTCCTGTTTCTATAGGCAGTCAAAGTGTCTGTTAAGACAGGAATACCCTTAGATGTTCTTCCACAAAGGGGTCTGACAGCAAAACAAGTTGAACGTATGCAGTTGATCAATGACAGTGACTTACCCCGGGCATCAACACAACCACGTGACAAAGCTGAAACCAAGGAGGAACGTAAAGTCCGGAAACAAGCCATAAAAAATGAACGAAAGGTGAGCTTTTATATTTTAGCTCTGTGAAAACTCAGTATATATTTTTTTTACTTTCTTTTTTTGAATATTTATTTTGAGTATAAACAATAACTTCCCACCCCACCACCGCAAATACCATTATAATGTACTTTTCTTCAGCCACCTTAATTATATGTAATAAGCAAGCACTAGCTGCACATCCCAAGAATTTAATTCAGTAGATCCTTGGATTGAGTTTCAAACTTTGTACATCTCTCCCTGTGCACCCGGTGTAGTCAACTGAGGCAGTTGCTTCAGTGGGGTGTTAGCTAGGTCATGCGTTGTCCTCCGTATTTGTTCCCAGAACCTGACTACAATTCATGGTAAAATGTGTTATCCTGTCCACACTGTCTAAATCTTCTGATGACGCAACGTACCCAAAGGATCTAGCCTGAATGTTTAGTAGTACACCCGGTGTATAATTTTAATTTAATTGATCTAAAACCTCTCGGGTAGGCCAACATCTCCCGCAGTGAGTTTAATACATTTCTCCCTCATCTTTCTCTCCCACCAAATCTTAAGCTTTCTAGAGCGTATGACATTGTTGCCTAGAGATTTATGTAATTGACAGAAGTCTTTTTGAGTCACGAGATTGAGGGATTCCTCCCCTTTCGGCTCCATTGCGCATGGGCGTCGACTCCATCTTAGATTGTTTTCTTTCCGCCATTGGGTTCGGACGTGTTCCTTTTCGCTCCGCGTTTCGGTTCGGAAAGTTAGTGAAAATCTCGGAAAATTCGACTGTATTGTTTACGTTCGGTATCGGGTTGGTTACAACAGATTGAGACCGAATTTTGAAGAGCTCCGGCGGCCCTTCGGGGTTTTCGATTTCCGCGGCGGGGCCTGGTCGGCCCGAGCACGTGCGTCTTCAAGGCTAATGGAACGGACCCCATTCCGCTTCTTCCCCGAATGTCACAACAAGGATCCTTATACAGATCAGCATCTGGTCTGTAATTTGTGTTTGTCTCCAGAACACAAGGAGAATACTTGTGAGGCCTGTCGAGCGTTTCGGTCCAGAAAGACCTTAAGGGACCGAAGAGCAAGAAGACTACAGATGGCGTCTGGGCCAACAGGACAAAAACACATGGAGGAAGAAGAGGAAGCCTTCTCCATCGAGGATTCGGACTCAGAAGAGGTCGATCCTGAACAGACGCCGAAAACCGTGAGTAAGACGTCGAAACACAAAACTCACGCAAAGACCACAAAGGCCCAGGGGACACCACCGCCGGCAGGCCATGGCTTAACCCGAAAAATAGGTGACCGAGCATCGGCACCGAAAAAGGGCATGCATGTGTCGAAGTCATCCGACTCCGGTCGAGATACCGGCACAGAGCAGACTCGACACCGGGTCAGAGCAATCTCGGTACCGAGAGAGCGGGACCGAAGCAAGTCGGCACCGAGAGATCACTACGCCGAAGAGCAAAAAAGTGTCGTTGGAACCGAAAAAGGCAGCCGAAAAGGTTTCAGTACCGAAACATCCGGCCTCGGAACCGAAAACAAGTTCCTACACAGAGGAACAAGGCCTGTCCTCACAAATGCAAACACATAAATTTGGACAGGAGCTAGAGACAATGGAGCCAGATTACACACAAAGAAGGCTCCACATTCAAAAGGAGACAGGGAAGATCAGTACTCTCCCTCCAAAAAGAATGAAACGGAAACTTGGATTCCAAGAAAAAGACAAGCAGCCACAGGCAAAAGTGGCAAGACAAGTAACCCCACCACCATCTCCACAACGCTCACCACAACCATCACCGGTAGCCACTCCACCAATGATGCAGTCCCCAACTCATACAGGGATGAGTCAGGATGATCCAGACGCGTGGGATCTTTATGATGCACCAGTGTCAGATAACAGTCCCGACTGTTATCCAGCTAGACCGTCACCACCTGAGGACTCTACCGCATGCACACAGGTGGTGTCAAGAGCAGCGGCGTTTCATAATGTCAGCCTGCATGCAGAGCCAATTGAAGACGACTTTTTATTTAACACACTGTCGTCCACACATAGCCAGTACCAGAGCCTCCCCATGCTACCTGGAATGCTAAAACACTCCAAACAAGTGTTTGAAGAGCCTGTCAAAGGAAGGGCCATAACTCCAAGGGTGGAGAAAAAATATAAACCGCCACCAACAGACCCTGTGTACATCACACAACAGTTAACACCAGACTCAGTGGTAGTAGGTGCAGCACGCAAGAGGGCGAACTCACACACCTCTGGAGATGCACCACCTCCAGACAAAGAGAGTCGTAAGTTCGACGCGGCTGGGAAAAGAGTGGCGGCACAAGCAGCCAACCAATGGCGCATTGCCAATTCACAGGCATTGTTGGCAAGATATGACAGGGCTCATTGGGACGAAATGCAACATTTTATAGAACATTTGCCCAAGGAGTTCCAAAAACGAGCGCAACAAGTGGTGGAGGAAGGACAGAGTATCTCGAACAATCAGATACGGTCAGCAATGGATGCAGCAGGCACAGCTGCTAGGATTGTCAATACAGCAGTAACAATACGGAGACATGCATGGCTGCGTACATCTGGATTCAAGCCGGAAATACAACAAGCCGTGCTGAATATGCCATTTAACGGACAGCAGTTGTTTGGGCCGGAGGTGGACACTGCTATCGAAAAACTGAAAAAAGACACTGATACGGCCAAAGCCATGGGCGCACTCTACTCCCCACAGAGCAGAGGCACATTTCGAAAATCACAGTTTCGAGGGGGGGGGGGGGGGGGGAGGGGGTTCGAGGACAAAGCACTGAACCCACAACCTCACAAACAAGGCCCACTTATCAGAGCCAATACCAGCGGGGAACTTTTCGGGGACAATATAGAGGGGGACAGTTCCCAAAGAGTAGAGGGAAGTTCCAAAGTCCCAAAACTCCACAAAATAAACAGTGACTTACATGTCACAAATCCCCAACACATAACACCAGTGGGGGGGAGACTAACCAAGTTCTACAAAAACTGGGAGGAAATAACAACAGACACGTGGGTCCTAGCCATTATCCAGCATGGTTATTGCATAGAATTTCTAGAATTCCCTCCAAATGTCCCACCGAAAACACACAACATGTCAAAACAACACATAGATCTTCTACAACTAGAAGTTCAAGCATTGTTGCAAAAAGATGCAATAGAGTTGGTACCAATTCATCAAAGAGGAAGAGGAGTTTTCTCACTGTATTTTTCATACCCCAAAAAGACAAAACTCTAAGACCTATATTAGATCTCAGAACATTAAATATCTACATCAAATCAGATCACTTTCACATGGTGACACTGCAGGACGTAATCCCATTGCTCAAACAACAAGACTACATGACAACACTAGACCTAAAGGATGCGTACTTCCATATACCGATACATCCTTCACACAGAAAGTACTTAAGGTTTGTATTCCAAGGGGTACCTTACCAATTCAAAGTGTTGCCATTTGGGATAACAACTGCGCCAAGAGTTTTTACAAAATGCCTGGCAGTAGTGGCTGCTCATATCAGAAGACAGCAAATACATGTGTTCCCGTACCTAGACGATTGGCTAATAAAAACCAACACGCAGGAACGATGCTCACAACACACAAAGTATGTCATAGAAACCCTTCACAAACTAGGTTTCTCACTCAACTACAACAAGTCACACCTTCAGCCGTGTCAAATACAACAATACTTAGGAGCGACAATCAACACAACAAAAGGGATTGCCACTCCAAGTCCACAAAGGGTACAGGCATTTCACAATGTAATAAAGGCCATGCACCCAAAACAAAAGATACAAGTCAAAATAGTGATGAAACTACTAGGCATGATGTCCTCATGCATAGCCATTGTCCCAAACGCAAGATTGCACATGCGGCCCTTACAACAGTGCCTAGCATCACAATGGTCACAGGCACAGGGTCAACTTCAAGATCTAGTGTTGATAGACCACCAAACATACACCTCGCTTCAATGGTGGAACACTATAAATTTAAACAAAGGGCGGCCTTTCCAAGACCCAGTGCCTCAATACGTAATAACAACGGATGCCTCCATGATAGGGTGGGGAGCACACCTCAACCAACTCAGCATCCAAGGACAATGGGACACTCAACAGAGACAGTTTCACATAAATCACTTAGAATTACTGGCAGTATTTCTAGCGTTGAAAGCTTTTCAACCTATAATAATCCACAAACACATTCTAGTCAAAACAGACAACATGACAACGATGTATTATCTGAACAAACCGGGAGGTACACACTCAACACAGTTGTGTCTCCTAGCACAAAAAATTTGGCATTGGGCGATTCACAACCACATTCGCCTAATAGCGCAGTTCATTCCAGGAATTCAGAACCAGTTAGCAGACAATCTCTCTCGGGATCACCAACAGATCCACGAATGGGAGATTCAACCCCAAATACTAAACACTTACTTCCAAAGATGGGGAACACCACAAATAGATCTATTTGCAACAAAAGAAAACGCAAAATGCCAAACCTTCGCATCCAGGTACCCACAGGATCAGTCTCAGGGCAATGCGTTATGGATGAGTTGGTCAGGGATATTTGCATACGCTTTTCCCCCTCTCCCACTCCTTCCATATCTAGTAAACAAATTAAGTCAAAACAAACTCAAACTCATACTAATAGCACCAACTTGGGCAAGACAACCTTGGTACACAACACTACTAGACTTTTCAGTAGTGCCTCATGTCAAACTACCGAACAGACCAGATCTGTTAACTCAACACAAACAACAGATCAGACACCCAAATCCAGCATCGCTGAATCTAGCAATTTGGCTCCTGAAGTCTTAGAATTCGGACCTCTAGACCTTACACAGGAATGTATGGAGGTCATAAAACAAGCTAGAAAACCAACTACAAGACATTGCTATGCAAATAAGTGGAAAAGATTTGTTTATTACTGCCATAATACACAAATTCAACCCTTACACGCATCGGCTAAAGAAATCGTCAGCTACCTACTGCACTTACAAAAGTCAAAGCTAGCTTTCTCATCCATTAAAATACATCTCACAGCAATTTCAGCTTATCTGCAAATTACGCATTCAACTTCACTATTTAGGATACCAGTCATAAAGGCTTTTATGGAGGGACTGAAAAGAATTATCCCACCAAGAACACCACCAGTTCCTTCGTGGAACCTCAACATTGTCTTAACAAGGCTCATGGGTCCACCGTTTGAACCCATGCACTCATGTGAGATACAATATTTAACGTGGAAAGTAGCATTTCTAATTGCCATCACATCTCTAAGAAGAGTAAGTGAAATACAGGCATTTACCATACAAGAAACCTTTATTCAGATACACAAGAATAAAGTAGTCTTACGAACAAATCCAAAGTTCCTACCAAAGGTCATATCACCGTTCCACTTAAATCAAACAGTAGAACTACCAGTGTTCTTTCCTGAACCAGATTCTGTAGCTGAAAGAGCACTACATACATTAGACATCAAGAGAGCATTAATGTACTACATTGACAGAACAAAACATATTCGAAAAACAAAACAACTATTTGTTGCTTTCCAAAAACCTCATACAGGAAATCCAATATCCAAACAAGGCATTGCCAGATGGATAGTTAAATGCATTCAAACCTGTTATCTCAAAGCAAAAAGAGAACTGCCTATCACACCAAAGGCACACTCAACTAGGAAGAAAGGTGCTACCATGGCCTTTCTAGGAAATATTCCAATGAATGAAATATGTAAGGCTGCCACATGGTCTACGCCTCATACGTTCACAAAGCATTACTGTGTGGATGTGTTAACAACACAACAAGCCACAGTAAGACAAGCAGTGCTACGAACTTTATTTCAAACAACTCCAACTCCTACAGGCTGAGCCACCACTTTTGGGGCGATAACTGCTTACTAGTCTATGTAAAGCATGTGAATCTGCAGCTACACATGCCATCGAACGGAAAATGTCACTTACCCAGTGTACATCTGTTCGTGGCATGATACGCTGCAGATTCACATGCGCCCACCCGCCTCCCCGGGAGCCTGTAGCCGTTTGAAGTTGATCTTGAACATTTGTAAATTTGTAAATATATCGCTTTAAACCACATTATGTACATACATTTTTACTCCATTGCATGGGCACTATTACTATAATACACAACTCCTACCTCACCCTCTGCGGGGAAAACTATCTAAGATGGAGTCGACGCCCATGCGCAATGGAGCCGAAAGGGGAGGAGTCCCTCGATCTCGTGACTCGAAAAGACTTCTTCGAAGAAAAACCACTTGTAACACTCCGAGCCCAACACTAGATGGCGGGATGTGCAAAGCATGTGAATCTGCAGCGTATCATGCCACGAACAGATGTACACTGGGTAAGTGACATTTTCCATATATATATATATATATATATATATATATATATATATATATATATATATATATATATATATATATATATATATATGTTCGATGGCATCTGTCGCTGTAGATACGCATGTTCTGCAATAGCTCGCCATCTGGTGTTGGGCCGGAGTGTTACAAGTTGTTTTTCTTCGAAGAAGTCTTTCGAGTCACGGGACCGAGTGACTCCTCCTTTTGTCTCCATTGCGCATGGGCGTCGACTCCATCTTCGATTGTTTTTTTTCCGCCATCGGGTTCGGACGTGTTCCTGTCGCTCCGAGTTTCGGAACAGAAAAAATAGTTAATTTCGGAAGATTTTCGTCGGTATTGTTGCGTTCGGGATCGGCGTACTTACATTCAACACCGCATCGAAGATCGAAGAGCTCCGGTGCCCTTCGGGGTAGTTTTTCGATCCTCCGTCGGGGCCTGGTCGGCCCGACCGCGTGCTGAGGAACGCCGATGGAACGGACCCCTTTCCGTTTCTGCCCCAAATGCCACAATAAATACCCCTACACAGACCAACACTTGGTCTGCAACCTGTGCCTGTCACCTGAGCACAGCGAAGACACCTGCGAGGCCTGTCGTGCGTTCCGGTCCCGAAAAACACTCCGAGACCGTCGAGCCAGAAGACTTCAAATGGCGTCCGCACCGACAGCCCGACGGGAGTTCGAGGAACAGGAAGAGGAAGGTACCTTCTCGATCCAAGACTCAGACTCCGAAGGATTCGACGATACACAAACCGTGAGTAAGACGTCGAAAACCACACAAAGAAACATTTACAAGGCCCAGGGGACGCCACTGCCACCAGGCCATGGCTCAACCCATAAAATCGGTGACCGACCGTCGGCACCGAAAAAGGCCCAAACGGTGCCGAGATCGTCCGACTCCGGTCGAGACACCGGCACGCAGCCTTCTCGGGACCGAGAAAGTGCTGGAGACAAGCCTCGACACCGAGATGCCGGTGTGGACACGGCTCGACGCCGAGACAGCGGCACCGAAACAGATCGACGCCGAGAGGTTTCGGCCCCGAAAAGAAAAAAAGTCACCTCGGAGCCGAAAAAACACGCAGACAAAGTTTCCATGCCGAAACAAACTGCAAGCGACCCAGCTTCAGGCTCTTATACAGAAGAGCACTCGCTAACCTCCCAAATGCAGAAGCATAGGTTTGAGGAAGAGCTACAAGCAACTGATGCGGACCATACGCAAAAGCGTATCTTCATTCAGCAGGGGACAGGAAAAATAAGCACCCTTCCCCCCATTAGGAGAAAGAGAAGGTTGGAGTTCCAGACGGAACAAGCACCACAACCAAAAGTGGTGAAAAGAGTTACACCACCACCCTCTCCTCCGCCCGTGATTAACGTTTCACCAGCACAAACGCCATCACACTCCCCAGCTCACACCACCATGAGCCAGGGTGACCAAGACCAGGACGCATGGGACCTATACGACGCCCCAGTGTCAGATAACAGCCCAGAGGCATACCCTACAAAACCATCTCCACCAGAAGACAGCACCGCGTACTCTCAGGTGGTGGCTAGAGCAGCACAATTTCACAACGTAAGCCTCCACTCAGAACAGGTCGAGGATGATTTCTTGTTCAACACACTCTCCTCCACCCACAGCTCCTACCAAAGCCTGCCTATGCTCCCTGGTATGCTCCGGCACGCAAAAGACATATTTAAGGACCCGGTCAAAAGTAGGGCAATCACACCAAGGGTGGAAAAAAAGTATAAGCCGCCTCCTACGGACCCGGCTTTCATCACAACACAGCTGCCACCAGACTCTGTTGTTGTAGGAGCAGCTAGGAAAAGGGCCAACTCTCACACATCTGGAGATGCACCACCCCCAGATAAAGAAAGCCGCAAGTTTGATGCAGCTGGTAAACGAGTCGCAGCACAAGCTGCAAACCAGTGGCGCATCGCGAACTCCCAGGCACTACTTGCGCGCTATGACAGAGCCCACTGGGACGAGATGCAACATCTCATTGAACATCTGCCCAAAGACTTCCAAAATAGGGCAAAACAAGTGGTTGAGGAGGGACAGGCCATCTCCAACAACCAGATCCGCTCTTCCATGGACGCTGCAGATACAGCTGCACGGACAATTAATACATCTGTAACTATCAGAAGGCATGCATGGCTCCGAACGTCTGGATTTAAACCAGAGATTCAACAAGCAGTTCTCAATATGCCTTTTAATGAAAAAGAACTGTTCGGTCCAGAAGTGGACACAGCGATTGAGAAACTCAAAAAAGATACGGACACTGCCAAAGCCATGGGCGCACTCTACTCCCCGCAGAGCAGAGGGAATTACAGCTCATTCCGTAAAACGCCCTTTCGAGGGGGGTTTCGGGGTCAAAGCACACAAGCCAGCACCTCACAAGCCACACCGTCCAGTTACCAAGGACAGTATAGAGGAGGTTTTCGGGGACAATATAGAGGAGGGCAATTCCCTAGAAATAGAGGAAGATTCCAAAGCCCCAAAACCCCTACTACTAAACAGTGACTCACATGTCACTCACCCCCTCCACACAACACCAGTGGGGGGACGAATAGGTCATTATTACACAGCATGGGAGAAAATCACTACAGACACTTGGGTTCTAGCAATTATCCAACATGGTTACTGCATAGAATTTCTACAGTTCCCTCCAAACATACCACCAAAAGCACAAAATTTAACAACACACCATTCCAATCTCCTAGAGATAGAAGTGCAGGCACTATTGCAAAAGAATGCAATCGAATTAGTGCCAAACACACAAATAAACACAGGAGTTTACTCACTGTACTTTCTGATACCAAAGAAGGACAAAACACTGAGACCAATCCTAGACCTCAGAGTAGTCAACACTTTCATCAAATCAGACCACTTCCACATGGTCACACTACAAGAAGTATTGCCATTGCTAAAGCTGCACGACTACATGGCAACTTTAGACCTCAAGGATGCTTATTTCCATATACCAATACACCCATCGCACAGGAAATACCTAAGGTTTGTATTCAAAGGAATACATTACCAATTCAAGGTACTGCCTTTCGGATTAACAACCGCACCAAGAGTCTTTACCAAATGTCTAGCGGTAGTCGCTGCACACATCAGAAGGCAGCAAATACATGTGTTCCCATATCTAGACGACTGGCTAATCAAGGCCCATTCGTTAATAGAGTGCTCAAATCACACAAATCATATCATACAAACCCTCTTCAAACTAGGGTTCACCGTCAATTTCACAAAATCAAAAATTCTGCCACGCAAGGTACAACAATACCTGGGAGCCATAATAGACACATCAAAAGGAGTAGCCACTCCAAGTCCACAAAGAATTCAAAATTTCAACACCATCATACAACGCATGTATCCAACACAAAAAATACAAGCAAAGATGGTATTACAACTCCTAGGCATGATGTCATCATGCATAGCCATTGTCCCAAACGCAAGACTGCACATGAGGCCCTTACAACAATGCCTAGCATCACAGTGGTCTCAAGCACAGGGTCACCTTCTAGATCTGGTGTTAATAGACCGCCAAACTTACCTCTCGCTTCTGTGGTGGAACAACATAAATTTAAACAAGGGGCGGCCTTTCCAAGACCCAGTGCCACAATACGTAATAACAACAGATGCTTCCATGACAGGGTGGGGAGCACACCTCGATCAACACAGCATACAAGGACAATGGAACGTACATCAAACAAAACTGCATATCAATCACCTAGAACTTCTTGCAGTTTTTCAAGCACTAAAAGCTTTCCAACCAATAATAGTTCACAAATACATTCTCGTCAAAACAGACAACATGACAACAATGTATTATCTAAACAAGCAGGGAGGGACGCACTCCACGCAGTTAAGCCTGTTAGCACAAAAAAATTTGGCATTGGGCAATTCACAACCAAATTCGCCTAATTGCACAGTTTATACCAGGGATACAAAATCAACTCGCAGACAATCTCTCTCGAGATCACCAACAGGTCCACGAATGGGAAATTCACCCCCAAATACTGAACACTTATTTCAAACTCTGGGGAACACCTCAGATAGACTTGTTTGCGACAAGGGAGAACGCAAAATGCCAAAACTTCGCATCCAGATACCCACACAAACAATCCCAAGGCAATGCCCTATGGATGAACTGGTCAGGGATATTTGCTTACGCTTTTCCTCCTCTCCCTCTCCTTCCTTACCTGGTAAACAAACTCAGTCAAAGCAAACTCAAACTCATATTGATAGCACCAACTTGGGCAAGGCAACCCTGGTACACAACGCTGCTAGACCTATCAGTGGTACCCTGCATCAAATTGCCCAACAGGCCAGATCTGTTGACACAGCACAACCAAAAGATCAGACACCCAGATCCAGCATCGCTGAATCTAGCAATCTGGCTCCTGAAATCCTAGAATTCGGGCACTTACAACTTACCCAAGAATGTATGGAAGTCATAAAACAAGCAAGAAGGCCATCCACCAGGCACTGCTATGCAAGTAAATGGAAGAGGTTTGTTTGCTACTGCCATATTAATCAAATACAACCATTACACACAACTCCAGAACATGTAGTGGGTTACTTGCTTCACTTACAAAAATCTAACCTAGCTTTCTCTTCCATTAAGATTCACCTTGCAGCAATATCTGCATACCTGCAGACTACCTATTCAACTTCCCTATATAAAATACCAGTCATTAAAGCATTCATGGAGGGCCTTAGGAGAATTATACCACCAAGAACACTACCTGTTCCTTCATGGAACCTAAATGTTGTCCTAACTAGACTTATGGGTCCACCTTTTGAACCCATGCACTCCTGCGACATACAGTTCCTAACCTGGAAGGTGGCATTTCTCATCGCCATTACTTCCCTGAGAAGAGTAAGCGAGATTCAGGCGTTTACTATACAGGAACCTTTTATACAACTACACAAAAATAAAGTCGTCCTAAGGACCAATCCTAAATTTTTGCCAAAGGTTATTTCACCGTTCCATCTAAATCAAACAGTGGAACTTCCGGTGTTCTTTCCACAGCCAGATACCGTAGCTGAAAGGGCACTACATACATTAGATGTCAAAAGAGCATTAATGTATTACATTGACAGAACAAAGAACATCAGAAAGACTAAACAACTCTTTATTGCATTTCAAAAACCTCATGCAGGAAACCCAATTTCAAAACAAGGTATAGCCAGATGGATAGTTAAATGCATCCAAATCTGCTACCTTAAAGCTAAACGACAGCTGCCCATTACACCAAGGGCACACTCAACCAGAAAGAAAGGTGCTACCATGGCCTTTCTAGGAAACATCCCAATGCAAGAAATATGTAAGGCAGCCACATGGTCTACGCCTCACACATTCACCAAGCACTACTGTGTAGACGTGTTATCCGCACAACAAGCCACAGTAGGTCAAGCTGTATTAAGGACATTATTTCAGACTACTTCCACTCCTACAGGCTGATCCACCGCTTTTGGGGAAATAACTGCTTACTAGTCTATTGCAGAACATGCGTATCTACAGCGACAGATGCCATCGAACTGAAAATGTCACTTACCCAGTGTACATCTGTTCGTGGCATCAGTCGCAGTAGATTCGCATGTGCCCACCCGCCTCCCCGGGAGCCTGTAGCAGTTTGGAAGTTACCTTCAATTATTTATATATGTATCATCTCAACCTTAAATAAGTGCATACTTAGTCACTCCATTGCATGGGCACTATTACTACAATTCAACTCCTACCTCACCCTCTGCGGGGAAAAACAATCGAAGATGGAGTCGACGCCCATGCGCAATGGAGACAAAAGGAGGAGTCACTCGGTCCCGTGACTCGAAAGACTTCTTCGAAGAAAAACAACTTGTAACACTCCGGCCCAACACCAGATGGCGAGCTATTGCAGAACATGCAAATCTACTGCGACTGATGCCACGAACAGATGTACACTGGGTAAGTGACATTTTCAATATATATAGTTTTATATATGTATATTTGTGTGTGTGTATATATATATATATATATATATATATATATATATATATATATATATATATATATATATATATATATATATATATAGTACGTTCTACCATCTTAACTAATGCTCCTTTCCCAAGCAGAAACAACAGAAAATGGCTACAGCTCTATATTTCCTTCCTGAAATGCTCACATGTGAGTCTAGCACAGAATGTGTCAAACTCTCAGTAGATTTGAATCCCATGTGCTTTATTATTATGGACATTTCTGTCTGCCCGGCAGGTTGCAAGGCATTTACCAGGTATAGAACAGATTTCCCAAATTATTTTGAAACCAGAGATTTGTCCATATGTTCACAAGACCTGCAATAGTGGTTCGATTGTATTGTCTGGATTTGCCATGTGTAGCAGAACACCATTTGCATAGAGCAATTTAATGTCTTCCTATTCTGGGAATCAATTAAGCCAGATGAATAGTTCTGATGACTAACACATCTTTCCATATCCATCAAACCAATGGTTCTGAAATTGAAGGAAAATGTATTAGAGACCTCAGCCATCCCTGCCTGGTTCCTCTCTTTAAGAGACAAGGTGCAGACAGTACCCTATTCACACTGACTATGCCCCTAGTGTCTCTATACAACAGTTCAGTCCAGACAACCATCCTCAGGGCTATGCCCATCTTTTTTTTCAGTTTAACACTTAGTGTTGAGTTAATTATTTAATACTTTAAGATTTAATCTGGTGGTCCTACTAGGCAGATCCAGAGTGATCCAGATCTAGTAGTATTCCAATCACATCTAACACTTAACCTAACTGTAGTTTCACCAAAACTTTGATGAGAATCTTGGTTCCAGAATTTGACAGTGAGATTGAGTGAAACGGTTCACAACTATCCCTTAACTGCCCTCCCTTGTGTGTCAAGGATATTGGGACCAATCTTAAGTCTTTTTTTGAAGTAATTTCTCCTCTCCTCCTCCCCACCATACCATTAAATATGTTTGTGAGATAAGGGGCAATTTTGGCTTATTGTTTCCTACGCAACTCTGCTGGAAAACCATGTGGTTGGATGCTTTTCCAGACTGAAACTTTGAGAGCACTGCCTTAACTTATTCTTCTGTGATTTCCCCTTCTAAGTATTGTTTTTCAGCCTCACGGAGATTTAGCATTGGAAGATCTACTACAAAGGCCCTCACTTCGTCTCTTGGTTGAACCCAAGTAGCGTCATAAAACTCTCTGTAATAGTCTGCAAGTGCTTCAGCTATCTCCATTCTTACATTTTCTCTATGCATCTTGCCTTCCTGAGATCCATCTACTTTCTGAGTCCCTTCTACTCAACCACGCCAGAAGCACACTTTATTTCCTGGTTCATTAATGCTTTGTTGGAAATTTTTGCCCCATTACATAAAAGATATCTGTATCCTTCCCGATTTACAACCAGATGCCTCTGCCATGTTGAATCTCCAGCACCTACGATCCTGTTCAGACTCTGGTAAGCCACAGAGGTTTTATTTCTCCAATATAGTCATTTTTTTGCCCAATATTTTTTCTGGGATCAATGGCCCTCTTTGGTGTCCCTGGAAGGGACTGATTCCCTGTGCACCCTGTAAGGAAATGCCTCCTTGGCATGGTTGCCCCCTGACTTTTTGCCTTTGCTGATGCTATGTTTACAATTGAAAGTGTGCTGAGGCCTGCTAACCAGGCCCCAGCACCAGTGTTCTTTCCCTAACCTGTACTTTTGTATCCACAATTGGCAGACCCTGGCATCCAGATAAGTCCCTTGTAACTGGTACTTCTAGTACCAAGGGCCCTGATGCCAAGGAAGGTCTCTAAGGGCTGCAGCATGTCTTATGCCACCCTGGAGACCTCTCACTCAGCACAGACACACTGCTTGCCAGCTTGTGTGTGCTAGTGAGGACAAAACGAGTAAGTCGACATGGCACTCCCCTCAGGGTGCCATGCCAGCCTCTCACTGCCTATGCAGTATAGGTAAGACACCCCTCTAGCAGGCCTTACAGCCCTAAGGCAGGGTGCACTATACCATAGGTGAGGGTACCAGTGCATGAGCATGGTACCCCTACAGTGTCTAAACAAAACCTTAGACATTGTAAGTGCAGGGTAGCCATAAGAGTATATGGTCTGGGAGTTTGTCAAACACGAACTCCACAGCACCATAATGGCTACACTGAAAACTGGGAAGTTTGGTATCAAACTTCTCAGCACAATAAATGCACACTGATGCCAGTGTACATTTTATTGTAAAATACACCACAGAGGGCACCTTAGAGGTGCCCCCTGAAACTTAACCGACTATCTGTGTAGGCTGACTAGTTTTAGCAGCCTGCCACAAACCGAGACATGTTGCTGGCCCCATGGGGAGAGTGCCTTTGTCACTCTGAGGCCAGTAACAAAGCCTGCACTGGGTGGAGATGCTAACACCTCCCCCAGGCAGGAATTGTCACACCTGGCGGTGAGCCTCAAAGGCTCACCTCCTTTGTGCCAACCCAGCAGGACACTCCAGCTAGTGGAGTTGCCCGCCCCCTCCGGCCAGGCCCCACTTTTGGCGGCAAGGCCGGAGAAGATAATGAGAAAAACAAGGAGGAGTCACTGGCCAGTCAGGACAGCCCCTAAGGTGTCCTGAGCTGAAGTGACTCTAACTTTTAGAAATCCTCCATCTTGCAGATGGAGGATTCCCCCAATAGGGTTAGGATTGTGACCCCCTCCCCTTGGGAGGAGGCACAAAGAGGGTGTACCCACCCTCAGGGCTAGTAGCCATTGGCTACTAACCCCCCAGACCTAAACACACCCTTAAATTTAGTATTTAAGGGCTACCCTGAACCCTAGAAAATTAGATTCCTGCAACTACAAGAAGAAGGACTGCCTAGCTGAAAAACCCCTGCAGAGGAAGACCAGAAGACGACAACTGCCTTGGCTCCAGAAACTCACCGGCCTGTCTCCTGCCTTCCAAAGATCCTGCTCCAGCGACGCCTTCCAAAGGGACCAGCGACCTCGACATCCTCTGAGGACTGCCCCTGCTTCGAAAAGACAAGAAACTCCCGAGGACAGCGGACCTGCTCCAAGAAAAGCTGCAACTTTGTTTCCAGCAGCTTTAAAGAACCCTGCAAGCTCCCCGCAAGAAGCGTGAGACTTGCAACACTGCACCCGGGGCGACCCCGACTCGGCTGGTGGAGATCCGACACCTCAGGAGGGACCCCAGGACTACTCTGATACTGTGAGTACCAAAACCTGTCCCCCCTGAGCCCCCACAGCGCCGCCTGCAGAGGGAATCCCGAGGCTTCCCCTGACCGCGACTCTTTGAACCTAAAGTCCCGACGCCTGGGAGAGACCCTGCACCCGCAGCCCCCAGGACCTGAAGGACCGGACTTTCACTGGAGAAGTGACCCCCAGGAGTCCCTCTCCCTTGTCCAAGTGGAGGTTTCCCCGAGGAATCCCCCCCTTGCCTGCCTGCAGCGCTGAAGAGATCCCGAGATCTCTCATAGACTAACATTGCGAACCCGACGCTTGTTTCTACACTGCACCCGGCCGCCCCCGCGCCGCTGAGGGTACAATTTCTGTGTGGGCTTGTGTCCCCCCCCGGTGCCCTACAAAACCCCCCTGGTCTGCCCTCCGAAGACGCGGGTACTTACCTGCAAGCAGACCGGAACCGGGGCACCCCCTTCTCTCCATTCTAGCCTATGTGTTTTGGGCACCACTTTGAACTCTGCACCTGACCGGCCCTGAGCTGCTGGTGTGGTGACTTTGGGGTTGCTCTGAACCCCCAACGGTGGGCTACCTTGGACCAAGAACTGAGCCCTGTAAGTGTCTTACTTACCTGGTTAACCTAACAAATACTTACCTCCCCTAGGAACTGTGAAAATTGCACTGTGTCCACTTTTAAAACAGCTATTTGGGAATAACTTGAAAAGTATACATGCAATTTTGATGATTTGAAGTTCCTAAAGTACTTACCTGCAATACCTTTCGAATGAGATATTACATGTAGAATTTGAACCTGTGGTTCTTAAAATAAACTAAGAAAAGATATTTTTCTATAACAAAACCTATTGGCTGGATTTGTCTCTGAGTGTGTGTACCTCATTTATTGTCTATGTGTATGTACAACAAATGCTTAACACTACTCCTTGGATAAGCCTACTGCTCGACCACACTACCACAAAATAGAGCATTAGTATTATCTATTTGTACCACTATTTTACCTCTAAGGGGAACCCTTGGACTCTGTGCATGCTATTCCTTACTTTGAAATAGCAGATACAGAGCCAACTTCCTACATTGGTGGATCAGCGGTGGGGTACAAGACTTTGCATTTGCTGGACTACTCAGCCAATACCTGATCACACGACAAATTCCAAAATTGTCATTAGAAATTGATTTTTGCAATTTGAAAAGTTTTCTAAATTCTTAAAAGACCTGCTAGGGCCTTGTGTTAGATCCTGTTTAGCATTTCTTTTAGAGTTTAAAAGTTTGTAAAAGTTTGAATTAGATTCTAGAACCAGTTGTAGATTCTTAAAAAGTATTCCAACTTTTAGAAGCAAAATGTCTAGCACAGATGTGACTGTGGTGGAACTCGACACCACACCTTACCTCCATCTTAAGATGAGGGAGCTAAGGTCACTCTGTAAAATAAAGAAAATAACTATGGGCCCCAAACCTACCAAAATACAGCTCCAGGAGCTTTTGGCAGAGTTTGAAAAGGCCAACCCCTCTGAGGGTGGCAACTCAGAGGAAGAGGATAGTGACTTGGAGGAAAATTCCCCCCTACCAATCCTATCTAGGGAGAACAGGGTCCCTCAAACCCTGACTCCAAAAATAATAGTCAGAGATGCTGGTTCCCTCACAGGAGAGACCAACACCTCTGAAATCACTGAGGATAGCCCCAGTGAAGAGGACATCCAGTTAGCCAGGATGGCCAAAAGATTGGCTTTGGAAAGACAGATCCTAGCCATAGAGAGGGAAAGACAAGAGATGGGCCTAGGACCCATCAATGGTGGCAGCAACATAAATAGGGTCAGAGATTCTCCTGACATGTTGAAAATCCCCAAAGGGATTGTAACTAAATATGAAGATGGTGATGACATCACCAAATGGTTCACAGCTTTTGAGAGGGCTTGTGTAACCAGAAAAGTGAACAGATCTCACTGGGGTGCTCTCCTTTGGGAAATGTTCACAGGAAAGTGTAGGGATAGACTCCTCACACTCTCTGGAAAAGATGCAGAATCTTATGACCTCATGAAGGGTACCCTGATTGAGGGCTTTGGATTCTCCACTGAGGAGTACAGGATTAGGTTCAGGGGGGCTCAAAAATCCTCGAGCCAGACCTGGGTTGACTTTGTTGACTACTCAGTGAAAACACTAGATGGTTGGATTCAAGGCAGTGGTGTAAGTAATTATGATGGGCTGTACAATTTATTTGTGAAAGAACACCTGTTAAGTAATTGTTTCAATGATAAACTGCATCAGCATCTGGTAGACCTAGGACCAATTTCTCCCCAAGAATTGGGAAAGAAGGCGGACCATTGGGTCAAGACAAGGGTGTCCAAGACTTCAACAGGGGGTGACCAAAAGAAAGGGGTCACAAAGACTCCCCAGGGGAAGGGTGATGAGACAACCAAAACTAAAAATAGTAAAGAGTCTTCTACAGGCCCCCAAAAACCTGCACAGGAGGGTGGGCCCAGAGCCTCTTCACAAAACAATGGGTACAAGGGTAAAAACTTTGATCCCAAAAAGGCCTGGTGTCATAGCTGTAAACAGCATGGACACCAAACTGGAGACAAGGCCTGTCCCAAGAAAGGTTCCACTCCAAACTCCCATCCAGGTAACACTGGTATGGCTAGTCTCCAAGTGGGATCAACAGTGTGCCCAGAGCAAATCAGGGTCCACACTGAAGCTACTCTAGTTTCTGAGGGTGGGGTGGATTTAGCCACACTAGCTGTCTGGCCGCCTAACATGCAAAAATACAGACAGCAACTCTTAATTAATGGGACTAGAATAGAGGGCCTGAGGGATACAGGTGCCAGTGTCACCATGGTGACAGAGAAACTGGTTTCCCCTGGCCAATACCTGACTGGAAAAACTTACACAGTCACCAACGCTGACAATCAGAGAAAAGTACATCCCATGGCAATGGTTACTTTAGAATGGGGAGGGGTCAATGGCCTGAAACAGGTGGTGGTCTCCTCAAATATCCCAGTGGACTGTCTGCTTGGAAATGACCTGGAGTCCTCAGCATGGGCTGAGGTAGAACTAAAAACCCATGCAGCAATGCTGGGTATCCCTGAACTGGTGTGTGTGAAAACAAGAGCACAATGCAAGGCACAGGGTGAAAAAGTAGAGCTGGAGTCTGGAAAAATGGCCCAGCCTACCAAGAGAACAGGAAAGTCAGTTGGGAGACCAACTACAACACAGCAAAAGAAAGGGAACCTCTCTTCTCAGGAAGAAGTTCTGCCCTCTGAGGGAACTGAGCCTTTGGAGCTTGAACCTTACCAGGTTGAGCTCTTAGGCCCAGGGGGACCCTCAAGGGAGGAGCTGTGTAAGGGACAAGAAACCTGTCCCTCTCTTGAAGGCCTTAGGCAGCAAGCTGCTGAAGAGTCCCAAGGGCAAGAAAACTGGAACCCATAGGGTCTATTGGGAAGATGGACTCCTGTACACTGAGGCCAGAGACCCCAAACCTGGTGCCACTAGGAGAGTGGTAGTGCCTCAGCTGTTCAGAGAGTTCATCCTAACATTGGCCCATGACATTCCCCTTGCTGGACATTTGGGACAAACCAAGACGTGGGAGAGGTTAGTCAACCACTTCTACTGGCCCAATATGTCCAACATGGTTAAGGAGTTTTGCCTCTCCTGCCCCACCTGTCAAGCCAGTGGTAAGACAGGTGGGCATCCAAAGGCCCCCCTCATTCCACTTCCAGTGGTGGGGGTTCCCTTTGAAAGAGTGGGTGTGGACATAGTTGGTCCACTAGAACCTCCCACAGCCTCAGTAAATATGTATATCCTGGTAGTAGTGGATCATGCTACCAGGTATCCTGAAGCTATTCCCCTTAGGTCGACTACTGCCCCTGCAGTAGCCAAGGCCCTCATTGGTATCTTTACCAGAGTGGGTTTCCCTAAGGAGGTGGTGTCTGACAGAGGTACCAACTTCATGTCAGCATACCTAAAGCACATGTGGAATGAGTGTGGAGTGACTTATAAATTCACTACACCATACCATCCACAAACTAATGGCTTGGTTGAGAGATTCAACAAGACATTAAAAGGCATGATCATGGGGCTCCCAGAAAAACTCAAAAGGAGATGGGATGTCCTCTTGCCATGTCTGCTTTTCGCTTACAGAGAGGTGCCACAGAAGGGAGTAGGATTCTCACCCTTTGAACTTCTGTTTGGTCATCCTGTAACGGGACCACTTGCCCTTGTTAAAGAAGGCTGGGAGAGACCTCTCCATGAGCCTAAACAGGACATAGTGGACTATGTACTTGGCCTTCGCTCTAGAATGGCAGAGTACATGGAAAAGGCAACCAAAAACCTTGAGGCCAGCCAACAGCTCCAGAAGTTTTGGTATGACCAAAAGGCTGCACTGGTTGAGTTCCAACCAGGGCAGAAAGTCTGGGTTCTGGAGCCTGTGGCTCCCAGGGCACTCCAGGACAAATGGAGTGGCCCTTACCCAGTGCTAGAAAGGAAGAGTCAGGTCACCTACCTGGTGGACCTGGGCACAAGCAGGAGCCCCAAGAGGGTGATCCATGTGAACCGCCTTAAGCTCTTCCATGACAGGGCTGATGTGAATCTGTTGATGGTAACAGATGAGGATCAGGAGGCAGAGAGTGAACCTCTCCCTGATCTTCTGTCATCAGACCCAAAAGATGGCACAGTAGATGGAGTGATCTACTCAGACACCCTCTCTGGCCAACAGCAAGCTGATTGTAGGAGAGTCCTACAACAGTTTCCTGAACTCTTCTCCTTAACCCCTGGTCAGACACACCTGTGTACCCATGATGTGGACACAGGAGACAGCATGCCTGTCAAGAACAAAATCTTTAGACAATCTGACCATGTTAAGGAAAGCATCAAGGTGGAAGTCCACAAGATGCTGGAATTGGGAGTAATTGAGCGCTCTGACAGCCCCTGGGCTAGCCCAGTGGTCTTAGTCCCCAAACCTCACACCAAAGATGGAAAGAAAGAGATGAGGTTTTGTGTGGACTACAGAGGGCTCAATTCTGTCACCAAGACAGATGCTCATCCAATTCCAAGAGCTGATGAGCTCATAGACAAATTAGGTGCTGCCAAATTCTTAAGTACCTTTGACTTGACAGCAGGGTACTGGCAAATAAAAATGGCACCTGGAGCAAAAGAGAAAACAGCATTCTCCACACCTGATGGGCATTATCAGTTTACTGTTATGCCCTTTGGTTTAAAGAATGCCCCTGCCACCTTCCAAAGGTTGGTGAATCAAGTCCTTGCTGGCTTGGAGTCCTTTAGCACAGCTTATCTTGATGATATTGCTGTCTTTAGCTCCACCTGGCAGGATCACCTGGTCCACCTGAAGAAGGTTTTGAAGGCTCTGCAATCTGCAGGCCTCTCTATCAAGGCATCCAAATGCCAGATAGGGCAGGGAACTGTGGTTTACTTGGGCCACCTTGTAGGTGGAGGCCAAGTTCAGCCACTCCAACCCAAGATCCAGACTATTCTGGACTGGGTAGCTCCAAAAACCCAGACTCAAGTCAGGGCATTCCTTGGCTTGACTGGGTATTACAGGAGGTTTGTGAAGGGATATGGATCCATTGTGACAGCCCTCACTGAACTCACCTCCAAGAAAATGCCCAAGAAAGTGAACTGGACTGTGGAATGCCAACAGGCCTTTGACACCCTGAAACAAGCAATGTGCTCAGCACCAGTTCTAAAAGCTCCAGATTATTCTAAGCAGTTCATTGTGCAGACTGATGCCTCTGAACATGGGATAGGGGCAGTTTTGTCCCAAACAAATGATGATGGCCTTGACCAGCCTGTTGCTTTCATTAGCAGGAGGTTACTCCCCAGGGAGCAGCGTTGGAGTGCCATTGAGAGGGAGGCCTTTGCTGTGGTTTGGTCCCTGAAGAAGCTGAGACCATACCTCTTTGGGACTCACTTCCTAGTTCAAACTGACCACAGACCTCTCAAATGGCTGATGCAAATGAAAGGTGAAAATCCTAAACTGTTGAGGTGGTCCATCTCCCTACAGGGAATGGACTTTATAGTGGAACACAGACCTGGGACTGCCCATGCCAATGCAGATGGCCTTTCCAGGTTCTTCCACTTAGAAAATGAAGACTCTCTTGGGAAAGGTTAGTCTCATCCTCTTTCGTTTGGGGGGGGGTTGTGTAAGGAAATGCCTCCTTGGCATGGTTGCCCCCTGACTTTTTGCCTTTGCTGATGCTATGTTTACAATTGAAAGTGTGCTGAGGCCTGCTAACCAGGCCCCAGCACCAGTGTTCTTTCCCTAACCTGTACTTTTGTATCCACAATTGGCAGACCCTGGCATCCAGATAAGTCCCTTGTAACTGGTACTTCTAGTACCAAGGGCCCTGATGCCAAGGAAGGTCTCTAAGGGCTGCAGCATGTCTTATGCCACCCTGGAGACCTCTCACTCAGCACAGACACACTGCTTGCCAGCTTGTGTGTGCTAGTGAGGACAAAACGAGTAAGTCGACATGGCACTCCCCTCAGGGTGCCATGCCAGCCTCTCACTGCCTATGCAGTATAGGTAAGACACCCCTCTAGCAGGCCTTACAGCCCTAAGGCAGGGTGCACTATACCATAGGTGAGGGTACCAGTGCATGAGCATGGTACCCCTACAGTGTCTAAACAAAACCTTAGACATTGTAAGTGCAGGGTAGCCATAAGAGTATATGGTCTGGGAGTTTGTCAAACACGAACTCCACAGCACCATAATGGCTACACTGAAAACTGGGAAGTTTGGTATCAAACTTCTCAGCACAATAAATGCACACTGATGCCAGTGTACATTTTATTGTAAAATACACCACAGAGGGCACCTTAGAGGTGCCCCCTGAAACTTAACCGACTATCTGTGTAGGCTGACTAGTTTTAGCAGCCTGCCACAAACCGAGACATGTTGCTGGCCCCATGGGGAGAGTGCCTTTGTCACTCTGAGGCCAGTAACAAAGCCTGCACTGGGTGGAGATGCTAACACCTCCCCCAGGCAGGAATTGTCACACCTGGCGGTGAGCCTCAAAGGCTCACCTCCTTTGTGCCAACCCAGCAGGACACTCCAGCTAGTGGAGTTGCCCGCCCCCTCCGGCCAGGCCCCACTTTTGGCGGCAAGGCCGGAGAAGATAATGAGAAAAACAAGGAGGAGTCACTGGCCAGTCAGGACAGCCCCTAAGGTGTCCTGAGCTGAAGTGACTCTAACTTTTAGAAATCCTCCATCTTGCAGATGGAGGATTCCCCCAATAGGGTTAGGATTGTGACCCCCTCCCCTTGGGAGGAGGCACAAAGAGGGTGTACCCACCCTCAGGGCTAGTAGCCATTGGCTACTAACCCCCCAGACCTAAACACGCCCTTAAATTTAGTATTTAAGGGCTACCCTGAACCCTAGAAAATTAGATTCCTGCAACTACAAGAAGAAGGACTGCCTAGCTGAAAAACCCCTGCAGAGGAAGACCAGAAGACGACAACTGCCTTGGCTCCAGAAACTCACCGGCCTGTCTCCTGCCTTCCAAAGATCCTGCTCCAGCGACGCCTTCCAAAGGGACCAGCGACCTCGACATCCTCTGAGGACTGCCCCTGCTTCGAAAAGACAAGAAACTCCCGAGGACAGCGGACCTGCTCCAAGAAAAGCTGCAACTTTGTTTCCAGCAGCTTTAAAGAACCCTGCAAGCTCCCCGCAAGAAGCGTGAGACTTGCAACACTGCACCCGGCGACCCCGACTCGGCTGGTGGAGATCCGACACCTCAGGAGGGACCCCAGGACTACTCTGATACTGTGAGTACCAAAACCTGTCCCCCCTGAGCCCCCACAGCGCCGCCTGCAGAGGGAATCCCGAGGCTTCCCCTGACCGCGACTCTTTGAACCTAAAGTCCCGACGCCTGGGAGAGACCCTGCACCCGCAGCCCCCAGGACCTGAAGGACCGGACTTTCACTGGAGAAGTGACCCCCAGGAGTCCCTCTCCCTTGTCCAAGTGGAGGTTTCCCCGAGGAATCCCCCCCTTGCCTGCCTGCAGCGCTGAAGAGATCCCGAGATCTCTCATAGACTAACATTGCGAACCCGACGCTTGTTTCTACACTGCACCCGGCCGCCCCCGCGCCGCTGAGGGTACAATTTCTGTGTGGGCTTGTGTCCCCCCCCGGTGCCCTACAAAACCCCCCTGGTCTGCCCTCCGAAGACGCGGGTACTTACCTGCAAGCAGACCGGAACCGGGGCACCCCCTTCTCTCCATTCTAGCCTATGTGTTTTGGGCACCACTTTGAACTCTGCACCTGACCGGCCCTGAGCTGCTGGTGTGGTGACTTTGGGGTTGCTCTGAACCCCCAACGGTGGGCTACCTTGGACCAAGAACTGAGCCCTGTAAGTGTCTTACTTACCTGGTTAACCTAACAAATACTTACCTCCCCTAGGAACTGTGAAAATTGCACTAAGTGTCCACTTTTAAAACAGCTATTTGGGAATAACTTGAAAAGTATACATGCAATTTTGATGATTTGAAGTTCCTAAAGTACTTACCTGCAATACCTTTCGAATGAGATATTACATGTAGAATTTGAACCTGTGGTTCTTAAAATAAACTAAGAAAAGATATTTTTCTATAACAAAACCTATTGGCTGGATTTGTCTCTGAGTGTGTGTACCTCATTTATTGTCTATGTGTATGTACAACAAATGCTTAACACTACTCCTTGGATAAGCCTACTGCTCGACCACACTACCACAAAATAGAGCATTAGTATTATCTATTTGTACCACTATTTTACCTCTAAGGGGAACCCTTGGACTCTGTGCATGCTATTCCTTACTTTGAAATAGCACATACAGAGCCAACTTCCTACACACCCGTTCCACTGAAAGAACAGACAGGCTCTTGGGCTTAAGCACAGTTTACAGCCAGGGTTCAATAAATAGTTTATGGTAGGCCATTCTGCTCATTCTGATAGCTCAGTAAAACATTTTGTAATGCCCAGATTGACATTTGTTATTTTCAGTGCTTTGCTGAAGAGTCAGTCTACTGGATAACTAACTGTGCATGGTGTTCTTGAGTTGTTTCACTTCTGTTGTTGCATCCTTCAGGCCAGTCTCTTAGCATCTCCATGCTCTTGCACGTGGTTTTTAGTTCTGTGCTTATGAGTATTACTTCTGAACTGATTGTAGCCATCTTGAGCTCTTGTTCTATTTTTGAGGTTTTTAAGGCTTGGATTGTTTTTCTTAATTGGTGTCCCCTTTTCTTGTATGTCAGAGCATCCCTCTGGAATGCTGCGAATGAATAATGTTGATGTGTGGTGTGGAGTAGAGTTAGGGACAATTAGAGGAATGATCGAGCACTGACAGGACCTGCCAGCTGTTACTGTAACCTAGAGGCTCAACATGAAATAAAGAACTTACTTCCTAGCTATGTCACTTTGGCAACAAGTTTTTAAAGGACCTGCATGGAAATCGGCAAGACAGTTATGGCCTTTGGGGGCATTTCTGGCAGAGAAAATACTGATAAACAGTGTCAGCATTGTTCCCCAATATTAGATCTTTCATAGATTCACATGCTTGAATCATTCCCTGTTGTTGAAGTGCGGGGTACCATAACATAGCAGTATGTATGCATTGTCATAGGCCCTAATGGCAAGGAACAGTCACTCTAATACCTTATGTATTTCCTTTTTAAAAAAGGACCAAACTTAAACTATGATCAATCAGGTGACAACATCCCCTAGAGCACTCCCACGAGAGGCTTAATCCCTCAGATTTTCTACCACATGTTAAATGAAGAGTCTCCCTGAACTCTGCTTAGTTTTTTTACTTATTTCAAATTAAGAATTCAGCTCACTGTCTGATACTTCCAGGAAAGGACTCTTCAGATCTTGCAAGTCCTATGAAAGAAAGCGACTTCATGTGGCTGACCCACATAAAGAATGTCTTTATCCCAATCATCAGGTAAAGAATTGTAAGGTATGTAGAATTTTTCCTTTGAAGACTTTGGAGGACAGAGAGGGGAGGTTACTTCTGTGGCTACAGAAGTCTAAAACCCAGAAAGTTACCACTTCTGATGAGAACAGGGACACCTCCGAGATGTCACAAAACAGGGCAAGGCCCTCTGATCAGGGGACATCTGAGGAGAGTAGAAAGGCCTTGAAAACATACCATAAGGTTTCTCTGAAAAAGGAGAAAAAACACACATCTCCACTTAGAAGGCCTCCTCTCAGCCCACCACTCCATCTCAGAGAATCATCAAAAACTTCTTCAAAAACACCGTCCAAGGGAACAACCAGGACTAGGGCCGTCGACACTCCCATATCGTCGATGAGAATTCACCTATTGTTGACAGTTCTGTCAACGACTACGCCGTCAACGGGAGCATCGTTGATGACACCACCATCAACGACAGTACCACGAAAGGCCTCATCAACAGCGAAACAACATTAATTTGGTGGCAGCAACTCCAGTGCCAGCTATGATGTCGACGACGGTCCCGTCTAAGATATTAAAGGTGGCTACTAGGACATTGACTCCAGCGCTAACGTCCCCAGGTAAAGTTTCACCTTTTCCTTCATCCCATTTGCTGGACATACGGGAGTCAGAGGACGATTGACCCTTTGGGCCTGCTCACAGTCCATTCCAGTTGTTTGTTAAATGCCAAGAGGACAATGATATTGAGGAGGAAGACGAACAGTATTAGTATTAGATGTTCATTGAAAGGATTATTCAGAGCTTTCCCTGCGGATCGAGCTCCTCCTCCAGAATCGCATCTCAATTAGTTCTCTCCCAGTTAATGAAACCACCATTCAAACCCATTCACAAGGTATACCTAATGTTCCTGCCTTGGAAGGTGGTGTTACTGTTAGCTCTCACCTCCGCTGCGAGAGTCCGTGAAATACAGGCTTTTACAACACAGGAACCATTTCTGCATTTCATTGATAATTGTTTTTCTCAGGACAAACCTAAGATACATAACCAAAGTTCCATCTCAATTTCATCTTAATGAGGCCACAATACTGTGCTCTTTTTGCCCGGATCCGGCTGCTCTGGCTGAGCAGTCTCTCCATACTCCGGATGTCAAAATGTGCATCAAATTCTGTTTGCATTGTACTCAGCAAATACGTAAGTTTGAACAACTTTTAGTATCATCTGGTCAAACTCAACAAGGTGCTTCAGTTGCAAAAGCCACAATTGCTAGATGCATTTCTGCTGCCATCCAGTTTTGCCTTTCAAAGGCGGGTAAACCACTGACAGCCGAAGCCAAAGCACACTCAACAAGGGCAGTATCCACTTCGACTGCTCGGTTTGCAGGAGTACCATTAGAGAAGATTTGCTGTGCCGCAATATGTAAGAGCACCCATACATTCATGCAGCACTACTACCTATAATTGGCACACCATGGTAATGCAGCTATAGGACAGGCAGTGTTACGTCATCTGTTCCAATAAGATGAGCCTCTACTCATGTGGTTATTATTATAGTAATATAGTTCAGTGTCATGTTATTTTAATCTGCATGACTGGTTTTCCATATCTGGAACATTAATTTTAGGCGATGTGGATATATGGTATTGATTTCTTACCCACCGTCCTCAAAGTGTTTTATATTGCCTCAGAAGCATACTTATAATAACTGCTTGCTATACTGTTTCAAGCATGTGAATCTATGAAAGATCCAATGCTGGAGAAGAAAATGAGTTACTTCTGACTTCAGTTCTCCAGTATAGGAATCTTTCATAGATTCACGTGTGACCCACCCTCCTCCCGTGAGAGGCTCCCCCTTATGGCTCCTTTAAAATTATTACACTTGCGCTTGAAAAACAGGGATTCAACCGCTCTTGGGAGTGTTCTAGAGGGTGCTGTCGCCTGATTCGTCATAGTTCAAGTTTGGTTCTTTTTTTAAATGAACATATGTAAGTTATTAGAGTGACTGTTCATTGCCATTTGGGCCGCCTGTGGTAATGATACAAACTGCTGTTATGGTACACTTGGACTCCCACTTCGACAACTGGGAAAGATTCAAGCATGTGACTATATGAAAGATATCAATGCCGGAGAACTGAAGTTACAGGTAAGTAACTAATTTTCTTATTGTCCAGGAGGAACGCAGTGAGGAGGACATGACGTTACTTAAACTAAGTGAAGCCACTAGAGCATAGACTATTTAGAGAGATTTCGATTTTTAGGATATTAATAACTTTGCAGGGTTTGTGATCTGGATAAACAGGACAGTTGCTAAAGTAGCGCTTTATCGCTTTTTTAAGACTGGTGCAAGACTTTGATGGAGAATGGCTGCTGTGCTTATGTTGTGTTGTGTTAATTCCGGCACTTGCAGGTTCCCTGCTTGTAGTGGTTCGTTTTTATATACTATACTCTCAGAGCAGGACAGTGTGTGGAGGGAAGCACCTGTTACTTAAGCGAGTGTCATCCTTTTCTACTGGCATGACATCAACACGAAGCAATGCACAGACCCTGAGACCACTGAAGTAGCATGCTCACTGCTGGTTTCAATGCCCTCACTGAGAATAAACAGCTGTGATGGCATACGTCTGCTGTGAAGGTTTTACGAAAGGTGCCCAGCACGGTCTGTCCAGAGGGTGATGATGCTGCCTAGAGTGCAGCGAGTGGAGCATCGGATTGCAGTGAAGAGATGTTGTAATTCACTTAGACAAATTGATGGCATCTGAGACCTTTGCTCATCCTGCTTTCTTGGAGTGAGCACCTCAGGTGGGTGATTGTACCTTTTAGTATGATCTTGAAGAGCCATGGTACTGTGACCCAGTGCTGAAGTACTGGGCCTGTTTAGGTCTTTGAGCTTTCAGCAAAGAAGAAAAAGAATTGGACTGTTTTTAAGGACATGGATTTAGAAATAAGACTGGTTGTTTGAGGCCTTTTCCTGAGATTTAAAGAGTGTTTGCCTGGCATTTGTCAAATGTTAAACTGTATGCTAATGTTCCGAAAAGATTTCAATGACACTTCTTTATTTAATTGGGAAAGAATGGATATCCAGGTATCTTATTTAAGAAGGTATCTAGCGTTCAGAATGTTCAAATTATGTATTTTGCTTCTGTTATAAATGTGTCTTGGTTCTCATTAAATGTGGGGTTCTTAAGCTCAAGGAAAAGTTTTTAGTTTGTGATTTTTGAGTATTGATATGTGCCATACACATCTCATTGACAGAGCATGCAAGTGGTTTGTACGTTTTCTTGTAGGTTTCATGTTGTGTGAACTTCCGTATTTGATGAAGGATCTGGTGATATGAATGCTCCGTGTTGCAAGACAGGAAGGGAACTTACTTCCTGTATGTTGTGTTGAGAGTATAGTGTGAGCATTTACTTTTGACTCCATATGTTTTGGCGTGATGGAGTCTGGTTAGCAGATTTTGAGAAGAGGACAGTAGTTATGTAGATGCATGCTGGTTGGGCATGTTTAAGTGTTGCGGATGAGTGGAATAGTAGTACCCTGTTGCATCAGGCAAGACTGTTGTACTATTGTGCGTTGGTATGAAATGGGGAACGAGTAGTACCTTGTCGCTAGAGGCTGTATAGGGGAGTACTGCATGCTATGTGAAATTGGAGAAGAATAACACCATCTTACTAGAGGTTGTATGCCGAAAGTACTGTGTGGTATATAAAGATGGCAAGTGAAGTACCTTGTTGTGTGGAGTTGCATTAGTGGCGGGGGTGGGAGTACCCTGTAGTGTGTTGTAAACGTAAACTTTGCTCTTGTATAGCGCACTACTCACCCGTTAGGGTCTCAAGGCGCTGTACTCATACCGCTATGGAACCCCTCCTGGCTTTTCCCTGTGAGGCGCCCACTCCTGGGCACCCCCAGGGTGAAGCCAGGCATCCAAGCGCTGTTGGGGCCATTGTGGAGATTAAGCAAGCTATTGCCCAGAGTTGTAGAGTGGGACCCATTAATTAGATTAGGCACCGAGGCGAGAATTATCTGGTCCAAGGGAATTGAGCCCAAAACCTGCCGAAGCGGGACTTGAACCCTGGTCTTGAGCCAGATCTCTGCTTCAGGGTCTGCCGCTCTAACCATTGTGCCACACTTCTCCACTTGTTGTGAGAAGTTGCATGGGGAAGTATCCCATGGGTGTGATGTGGGGAGGAAGAGAACCTTCTACAGAAGACCCTATCGGTACTCATGCACCTCCACCTATTTATGCGAATGGAGAGGAGTAGTGTAAATTTCCTTTGGAGTGTTGTTAAGGGCCTAATGAGCATTTTGATTGCTTTAAGGGGTTTCCTTTTCAACCATCCCTCCCCTAGCATAAGAAAAGTCAAGTATACCCAGAGAATAGGGAGTAACTGAACAGGGAGCAATCCTGTCCAGATACGAAGAAGGCGCAGAAGGGTCTTCCGGTGTACAAGATGTATAAAGTTGTGTATATTAGCGCTAGGACGCCGGGTCCATCCACATTGCATCTCCTGTCCTCCGCCCTCAGTTCGGGAATGTAGTTAGGGAGTCGGGTAGGAGGCAGCAGTTGTGCAAGGGTTCGGCCAAAACATTCCCCCCTCAAGATATCTGCGGGCTTTAGCATTCTTCCCCAAATATGCAAGCTCCCTTTTAGTAAGGTTGCGGAATTCCGTCAATAGTAGGGAGCGCTGATGCAGTCAGGGGGCTCCCGTCTGCAGCAGAGGGATTATCAATATCTCGGAGCTTATTCTCGACACACTGCAACTGAGTGCGGATGTCAGGAAGGACATTAGTACGCTTAGAGATGCATACCCCATGTATAAGGGCTTTATAGGCCTCCCACAGCATGGCCTTTGTGGCTACTGTACCGGTATTCATTGCAAAGTATTCCTTTATTGAGTAAAGGACCTCACCCCGAAACTCCGGGTCTCGGAGGGCCTCCCCAGAGAACTGCCAGGGCTGCACCAGGCCACACTCATATGGTATTTGTAATGTAAGCAGGATGGGGCTATGGCTGGACAGTATTCCGGGGAGGACTGCTATCTCCGACACCCACATTTAGGTGTGCTCTGAAAGGAACCAATAATCCAGCCACACAGAGTGATGGCGAAATAGAACGTGAATCTCGGATTGGACAGATGACAGGCGCGCCAAACATCTTGCAGCCCTTAGGTGTCAATAATGTGACAGAGTGCTCCCAGCCTGAGGTTTATCACTAGGTTGTGAGCTGGTAGAGTCAGTATGTAAACATTGTGGCATGTTGAGGTCGCCCCCCAGGATCACATGATCTGCATCAAGCTTTTCCAGGAGGTCCACGATCTATTGGCAAAAAACGGGATCGTCAACATTGGGAGCATAGATGTTGAGAAGCAAAACGCACTCATCTGCAAGTGTGGCCAGCATAGCGGCCCTCAGGATCAGAGTGATTAGCATGAAGGGTAAAAGGAATAGTCTTGTGTATGAGAATGCATGTGCCCTGGGAGTACGAGCTATAGCATGAGAAATATCAATGGGTTCCCCAGGCCTTGGCGAAGGGGGGGATCTGTGCTAGGGATATGTGCGTTTCTTGGAGGAGGGCTAGCCCTATGCTATGCCGGTTTAGATAACACAGGATTTGCTTCCCTTTTCTGTGGATTGTTAATCCCACGTATATTCCAAAATAATTCCTTGAGGTTGAGCACCTTATTCAGGTTCATGAATGTGGTCGCAAGTCAGAGGAGTAGTGTATCGCTGTGTGTCCTATACAAAGAAAGGTAGGGCATGTGATCTGACGTTGCAAGCATACAGAGCAACACGTTTTCATCAACTGAAACATAACACTAAAACAACATCCCCCCCACCCACACCAGAGAGCAAGACATCTGGGGCATCCCTGTAAACAAGAACATAGCGGAACACAGTTGCTTAGTTGCTTAGTCAACATGTACCTACACCCTTTCCTGCTTCAGAACTTTCTTCCTGCTGCCTTCCCCTGGCCAGCCTGTCCCGGATATTTGTTGCTGGCTGGCGCGGTCATGAGCCTATTTGGCCCGAGTGATGTGTCAGGTTCCAGAGAAAGGAACTAAAGAGTCTCAAGCCTGGGAAAGAGGCACCAGTACCAACCACCAGCATAAATTAAGAGGGGAGGAGGTGTGCGCAATAGTTGTGACGTTGGACTACCACCCTCTAAGTATTTTAATTGGATGTTGCCACTATCTTGTTGCCTATTCTCAACCGTCTTTGTGTGTACTAGGGGTGAAGGTAAGGGTAATCGGCTACGTTCTTTTTGTCAATGTCTAAAAACACGTTAATACAGCAATATGAATATTTAATACTTTGGCTTTACAGGAACGCCGACTGGAGAAGAAAGCCAATAGAGAAGCCTTCAAGGTAGAGAAGACACGACAGGAGAAGGAGCAGCTGAACCTGCGACGGAACATCCAAGGTCTCAAGCTATCCTAACAGTTGCTTGTGGTGGACATTTTACCTCATGTCTTTGTGTTTCTGCCGCTCTAGAATCCAGAACAGAAGATATGGATGTTTTAAAGGCACAAGAAAGCAACATGAACCTTAAATTACTTCTAAGAAGTGATCTTTTCAGACTTGCTTCAGATTTATACTTCTCATTGTAACAAACAATCCTGGATCCGGCTCAGCTAACAAGTGTAAAATATGTATAATGTTTATTTGAGTTTACAAAGACGTTGTCATGAGTACATCCTGCTTATCTTTAGAAAGTTCAGGAATAAAATAGGATTTTTAAATTAATTCTCCATCAAACATGGGATGTCACTGGACCAGAGTGCAAATTTGCTGGCAAATATAAATATTTTGTCAATTTAATTTGTGTGCTTAAAAATATCTATTGAGCTAAATTTCAGAAAATATTTTTAAAAAGCAGATTGTCACGTAAGAGAATGAAACATTTTGACAGGATCACATTTTTTTGTGTCTAAAATCCGTGTCCACGGTGTTACATACATGTATAAATTGGGAAGATAGCATAACCTGGTATTCATTTTATTCAAACGGATTGCTGTACAACCGTGCATCAAATCTGTGTTTACTGCGGACGCACAAACGTATGAAGAGGAAAGTGTCTGGACTCTACACGCGCTATGGAGAAATGTGTTTCTGTATTTCCCATTAGCCACTGTGGCCAGAAAATGGAATGAGTAAAGCTGCCTTTGCCACTGACTAAAACAGAATGATGACCCAGTGCAATAACACCATCGTTGTGAACTTGGGCTTAATATATGGGGAGGTTACAGGCTATTATATGTTTAAGAAATGAGAGAAAATGTTAAATATTTGATAGAACGCTTTCTTCCACGTGCTTCCCACAGCGGTCTGTTACGGGCAACATATGTCTAACTGATATGAGCGATGTTCGTTGCAGGTTCACGATTTTGTTTTACATTCTCGTTCGTACCTTCATCAAACAGTTTAATCGTTGTCCGGACCGCTAATGAAGAAAGTCTGTGCTCTGTGGCGTCTCCTGGGTATTTCACTGCCTTGTCAAAATCGCCCCATAAACCTATAATGGCGATTGAATTTACGCCTTCATTTTCAAACAACGAATAATAAAATCACTGTTGTACTCCATGTATACACAACTTTGTCTCGATTATTATTCAGTTGATGTTCTCTGTGTTGTAGTGAAAAAAAACATCTGATTTCTGCCATGCTTATAATTTCTTGGCTGTGTGGTTTGTATGGAAGTCCGTTTTCTTTTAAATTTTTAATAGCAACATTAATGCCCTCCTTTGCAGTACGCAACATATTTACTGCAACTTATGTGTTGCAGTACACAATGTCTTCTTTTCCCCTCTTTTCTGACAGGTAGTCGATCCGCTGTTTCAGATGGTAGAGAATCGGCCACGGTCATCTTAGATTATTAGACTCGCTTTATCAGTACCAACTGTTGTCTTCTTGAGCCACACCCTTACCGATCAACCAGTTGGGTCTGAAACAGTTTTGGACATACATGCAGAATTATTGTGTGTGAAAGAGTTTGCAGTCCCACCACTGTGTGCTGGTCATGCCATTGGAGTTCTTGTAGTATTAGAAGAACCTGATTCACCACTAAGATAACTTTGGACTTTGCTAGCATTAGGGCCAGTCTTGTACCCTGTTACATACTCGTATCAAATTCGCAGACAGGAGGTGCAGAAGTACCACCAGATCTGTTCCTACTGATGTTTCACAGTGCTGCTGCAAGTGGGAGCCAAAGTTCTCCTTGAAGTACTCAAGAAACATTCACAAAGCAAGGTTTGGCGTCAACTCCAGGTAGTTGGAGGGCCTGCAGCCCGGTTTGTACCAGAGTTTACCACCTGAACTAATGTTTTGCACTGTTAAACGGTAATACGGGTGGAATAATTGTTCTACTTCTTTCTTCTTCCGTTTTGAACACTATTTTGTAAATCGAATAGCAATTTAAAAAATAATAATTCGTGCTCAACTTACCTTGAGCACAAATTCCGAAAACAGACAAACATTTTCTACCGTTTTTACGTTTGACTCCAACCTCTAATTAAGGCCGTTATTTGTGGGAGAGGACTGATTAATATGAATTTTCATTTTGTTTCTAAGTAGAATACCGTTTTTTTTGTATTTGGCTTGTTTTGGTAAAACTCAAGTACTGGAAGGCTGAGTTAATCAAGGAATTCAATCTTTAACGTGATAATAATGTCATGTACAACGTAATCTATTTAATCAAATCTGAACAATAAAATATATAATTTCTTTAACAAAATCCCTAGCTAAAATCAAATAATAGTTTCATAAAAATCAATTTCCAAGATAGGTTGAGATATAACAGTTTTTTAAATAATTTGATATCTTGTGCGTAGTCTCTGTACTGTGTAATATTCCAGGTGGCCAGTACTGTACCTAAGCATTAAAGTAAAGCAAAAAAACTCAGACTTCATACGACGTTAGAACTCATGTCTCACACTGGACCTTAAAACAGGGCATCTAACAATAATCGGGAGAACAGTGCAAGTCGTGATGGGGGATGGCCGAGGAAGAAATCAAGTATCCCCGTAGGCAGTCCCACAATATATTAACATTTTCTTGAGAGCCCATTTTATGTCTGGCGTTAGCCAAGATGATTTGATTTTTCTAAAATGTTTTATAATCTACTTTCATATAGTGGCTTCCAGCACGTTCTCTTCATGCATTGGTCCGTTGTGTCATTTTCACTGTTCTCCCACCTGCTACAGCATATAACATTGGGCACTTTAGCGGCCCACTTTATCTATAGGCTCGGTTTCTTGTGAGTTCATTTTACATTATTATCATCTGGCACCAGATAGCAGCACCTGATAATGGAGCAGTGCTGTCTGATTTATGACCTATTCTGGGGCTTGGGCACAGGTGAACAACTGAAGCACTCAGGTGTTTAACTTAAAAGTCCTTGCCAACTCAATATTGGAGCTGTGATAAAAAAAATATGTTTCTTAATGCTTTTAAATGGGAGAAAATTAAAATGAAAGGTTACCTTAATGGTTAAGTTAATTCTCATATGAATTTTCTCCCATTTCAAAGTGTGGCATTTACAAGCAGCTGGCCTCTTGCTCCCAGTGGCCAGTAGACACTTTGCCATAAGTATAACTGAAACGCACAGCCATTTGTCTAAATGAAAGAAATTTAAGGTGCAGAAAACTGTTCCTTATTATGAACAATTTGCAGAACATTTTTCTGCACTTTAAATTTCTCCCATTTAAAATAAAAAGGATTGTATGTTTGTGTTATACGTGGAACGGTGCAACATATGGTGAAATGTATGTCCTGTGTTGCAAGTACATACGACACAGGCTCTGAGTCACCTATGCAAATATATCCCTTTTATATGCACACATGTTCGTACATTCTAAAAGAGACACATGACAGCCCTGTCATAATGCCCCTAGTTAAAGTATTTTGTTCAAACCATAGTATTCAGCTCTTTGGACATTAGGCTTAAGGTCAATGAAGCTGGGCATGGGAGTATCTGGTAACAATGTGCTAGTTGTTTAGCCTTCAGTAGCTCACATAGATTTTCACTGATCAGAAGTAGCTCTCACTACAAAAAGTTTGAAGACCCCTGTTCTAGTTATTATCACCCCCGTTTGTCCTCTTCCTCGTCAGTATTGGATGAAAGGATCATAACCAGAAGGAATTGTCTTCGGAGGAATAGAAAAATAGGTAAGTAATTGGAGCATCCTTTGGCACGGATCAATCTTTACCGGACGTATGTGTCTGGAGTGCTTTGGTGTTTGCTATGAATGTTTGTAGAAAGGGTTACCACGCCTCTTGATTTTTTTCAAAGAACAATCCATACATACTGGCAAACTGTGATCTTTCAAGCTGTTGTGTTTGTTTATTTCTTCCATCTCATGATTAAAATAAATTGAATTGAATTATTTATTGCTGCACACACACATATAGTCCAGTGACTTTTCAGGCATGTCCACTTTTGACTCAAAGCTCCACTTAACAGTTTTTAGTACATAGCCACAGTGGGGCACAATGTCTGAGTAAAAAATCTTGAAGGATATAAATCTTTTTGGCAACTGATGTCCCTAAGTGCGTAAACCAATCATGTTTGCGCAGCATCTAGAGGATTTGGGGCTTTCTTAATAAACAGATGTTTTATGTTCATGTTGTAGAGAACTGGTTACAGCTGTTGCAAACAATTGAAGGTATTTATAGCAAATGAATCCTTCAGTGGCAAAAAGTATCGCTGGAAGCCATCAAACATTAGCAAAGGGAGGATGGTATTTTGAACATGAAGTCTTAGAACTACAGACAGGCATAGGTATTTCACATCTATGCAGTCCATTCGCATTGCTGGTGTGCATGACCATGCTAGAGGTCCATCCATTCCACAGACTGGTATTGGCCACATTTTACTGCCTGTTTGCCCTAATGTTTACTGTACAAACTTGCAGGGCTCCAGCAAAACTTTTCAGGCTCCTAAAAACAAAGTAAGATGATGTCATTGATGCATTAAAAACTTTTATATACATCATGGGTCACTAAGGCGGCTTTCTCTTTGGCCTGCCTAAAAGTATCCCATCACAATGACTTCTACATCACACCTACGTTTTCTGCCATGTTAATAAAGCCTACATCTTGTAATAAACAATCGTTTATCTGTATGAACAGACAGCTTCGGTTGTAATTTTGACTCCCCTGCTCAAATTGTTGCTGTCCCAGTTTCATCATCGGGGGAGCACCGACATCAAGGTCACCTCTCTCTGCAGCAGCGGGATGTCCTTGTCTTCCTCCTCGGGCTTCACCATGGACTCTGGGCTGGGAATCAAGACCCGATCCGTGGAGCAGACCATGTTATCACTTGTATCACAAGTAGGTAGTGGAGCGTGGGCAGTAAAATCAGGGATAAGGGTGTGCAGTAAACTCGAGTTCGGTGTTGCATGGAGCTCCAAGCAGGGGAGAGGCAAGATGGAGCACAACCCTCAGTAGCCCAGTGGTCACTCTGACTTCAGAGCCATTAAGATGCTGCAGAGGTCTCTGATTCAACAGGTAAGCAACACTACGGCAAAACAGAAGTGCCAGAGAAGTTTATTGCAAGTTCCAGATCTACTGTTAGGTCCGTGGTTGGGTGTCTCGCTGCTTGTGGTTTCGCCATAGTAAACCAGACCAGGCGACAACCCCTTCCGCTTGCAGCCTTGCGGTGTCATTATTAACTCCTTTGAGAGTTTCCTTGGGTTTTTGGTTGGGTTCTGCTGGTTTGATGTAATTTTTTTTTTTTTTTTTTAATACAGATTTTATTGGTATGTAGAAATAAAACACCGTGAGAACCAATAGGCCATTCAATGCACAGTAGTCTGATTTCAGTTATCAATAACAGTATACAATCCAATTGTCCATCCCAGGTGAACCCAGCACACCTAAACCCTCCCCAATTCAACTCAGAACCCCTCCTCCCTCTTGTGCAGTGCGTATCAACAACATGCTTCTGTTTATCTAGCCTCCTCCTCTGATTTGCTAATTCATCCATTGAATGACGAACCCCGGTCTGAGTGATCTCCCGCAACTTTTGCTCCCTTCCCTATGTAGATGGGAGAGTTTGTAGGGCGAGAGACCATTTGTCTGAGTTTCTCCACTAGCGTCGTCCATGCTCGTTGCCCCATCTGCGGGACAACCATTTTGGACAGCCTCCAAGGTTAACGTTTCTCCTTCCTAATCTGCCCATTTTAGGAGTTCCTTGCACCATGTTAGTACCTGGGGACCCCAAGATGATTTCCAATTATGGGTAATCTCCCTCTTGGCCAGTCTGAAGCCCAGATCCGTGAATTCACTGGATATTTTAGTCTTCATGGTGTGAGGGAAGTCACTTAAGAGACAATGGGTGGGGTCTCTAGACACCTTTCTCTCAACCAATGTTGAGAGGGAGTCCACAACACCCTGCCAATAGCGGTGAAGTTGAGGGCAACTCCAAAACATAGGAAGGAAATCTGCTCCCACTTGATCACATTTTGGACATTTAATCTTAGTCACCGTAAGCATTCTGTTCAACCTATGAGGGGTTAAGTAAGCTCTGTGTGAAATATAAAAGTTTATTAATTTGAATCTGGCATTGCACGATATTTTAGGTATTCTCTACAGCACTATGTCCCATCTTTCAGATGTATAGGATTTGCCGATATCCGCTTCCCATTTCTGGCGTATGTTAGCTAGGGGCTATAGGGAGTCGTTATTTATCCTACGGTAGAGGCACGCAACTGCCTTCAGCATGCTCGCTGCTGTAGCTATGCATGTGCAGCTAGTGTGTGTGGGTGGTTCTGTCCTGTCCGCCCCCCCAATGTTGCCATATAGTGGGCACTAGGGCCCCGTGTATCAGGAAGTGCTGAGGGTGTAAATCAAACTCTGACTGTAATTCATTGTAGGGGAGTAACACACCATCCCTGAACAAATCCCCCACTGTGTGTACTCCTGCCTCCCTGAGTTGGTATAGTCCTTGGCAATCATTACTGTGTAGGAGGACCGTTAAATAATTAAGTGAGAGCTCAGAAGAATGAGTGCTTGGTTCTGGTTTCTAGTAGGCATCTGCGCCAGCAATACGCCACCACCTCATGCTCATTGCCGCCGATCCCTCATCTCCAAAAGGAGACGAATTAGGTGAGACCCAACCGGTGTTCCGAGTTGCCTGTCACTAGGCCCGTTCTGGGGGCTTCTCACCCATTGTGTGGGGGTATAGCAGCTGTGCTGCTATATAGTAGGCTTCAAAATTCGATGCTGCTAGCCCACTCAAAGCAGTAGGTCGCTGCAACATGGAAAATGCCACACAATTGCGGCCTGCTCCCCAGATAAATGATAAGAGTCAGCGAGTCTATTTCCCTGAAAAGGGCCAAAGTGATTTTTATTGCCAATGCAGTGAAATAATAGAGGAGTCGAGGTAGCATAACCATTTTTAACAGTGCCACCCTCCCCATCACTGATAATGGGAGAATGCTCTAAAAGTCCATGCTCTGCCTCAGGGAACCAATCACCCGTCCGATGTTGCCCTATATTACATCAAAGGGGGTGTGATAAATTCTCACCCCCCACATATGTAATGTGGCTCCCAGTACAAACAGTCCAACTCTACAGGAGGGGGTGTTCCCCGGCTAACCAGGAACAGGCTGGTTTTCGTCCAGTTAACCCTAAGGCCTGATAAGTAACTGAATGTTTTCAGCAACTGCTGGGCCCCTGGAGGGGTCCTCCCTACTGTCCACGAGGAACAACAAATGGTCATCCGCGTAAAGCGCAATATGTTGACATTCAGACAACACCTTCGGGCCCTGATAATCACCGTCCAAACAGGCTTGGAGCACAATGAGTTCCATCGCTAGAGCGAACAGTAACGTTAAGAGAGGGCACTCCTGGCGGGTGCCACGTCTATTTCATAGATTAACGATATATGTTTGCCAGTCCCTCTAGCGCCCGAGGCAGCATAAAGTAGCTGGACCCAATTTAGGAACCCAGTACCCAGTTAGAAACACGTAATCACCTGAGCCAAGTAATTCCATTCCAGGCTGTCAAAAGCTTTTTAGATATCTACTGATAATATTGTAGCATGTGGAACTGTGGCTGGAGCTTTTTTCCAGTAACGGCAGCAGTCAAAGGATGTTCAGCGCTGTGTTGCGGCCCGGAATAAAGCCCAATTGATCTGTATATATCAGCCGAGGCATAAAGGGCCAGATGTAGCAAAGGTTTTTTCCCATTCTGTGTCTATGGGAAAAAGTGTTCGTACATATGGCCCATAGTGTAGTAGTCTGGTGGCAAGTATTCTACTATGAATTTTGTAGTCTGTGTTCAGGATGGATAGAGGGTGATAGGCCTTCATGTCGTGAGGCGGTTTCCCAGATTTTAGCAGCGATACCATTAGAGCCTCTCTGGTGGTGGGCAGAAGGACCTTTAACATCTTGGCCTTATTGTACATTTCCACTAATTTAGGTGCCTACTGTTCTACGAAGGAGGCATAGAACTCAATCGAGAAGCAGTCAGTACCTGGGGTTTTTCCTCACGCCATATGCTTCCGTTCTGCTTTCACCGAAACTTATAAGAACTCACTAAACACTACAAATGCACAAGTTGTTTTGAGCTTTGAAAAAGAGGAAAATCATGAACTTGTTTTTATGGTTCACATCTCTTTATTAGCGTTTATAGAAGATGTGTCAATGGAAAAGAACACAAACCAAGTGGGCGATACAGCACCCTCTTAAAGTGATCTTTCAAAACCAATGAAACAGGAATACCACCTCCAGCTACATCTATATATAGGCACATTAACGAGCGTCTGGACCACGGACAGAATTACATCCCTTTCCTTCTGTGTTAATCTCTGGGGTCTTCTACGGCTGATAAGTCTCAGATATTTGGAACAGGTTAATTCCCGGAATTCCCCAATTAGAAGAGGCAGGTGTGGACTCCACAGCTCTCTAAAGGAGTCACCATGAGCTGAGAGCACCAAATAAAGTTTCTCCATGCCTAAGACATGTCCTAATCTACTCAGTCAACCCAAATGTCTTAGAAGTGTAGGGGAGCCCCAGAAATCAATATTGTTTTTTTTTTTTAGAGCATCCCCCAGTGCCAGTCCAATTTTCCATCCTCTAAGGGACTTGAGTGGGAATGTCAGGGGGTTGGGAAGTCCCAGAATTACATAGGCGGGAAATCGTAGGAGCTGGGTCTGAAGATGGGTATCAAAGTCATTCAAGATTTCCTCCCAATAGGAGGTAAGCTTTGGGCAATCCCATAGCAGGTGTACCAATGTTCCAGGTGCGTCACACTGTCTCCATTATTCAGCACTCCATGTGGGGTTGCTCTAATGTAAGTGCACAGGGGTAAGATACCAATAGGTAGCAATTTTTGTGGCAGTCTCTTCACTGGCTATGTTGCATGCTGTGTGGTGTGCTCTGTAATATACTTCCTCCTATTCTTTAATCGTCAGTGTCCCACCCAATTCCTCCTACCACCACACCTGACTTGGTGACCGGGGTGTTGGATCGAGCATTGTATAAAGCGTAAATATTCGAAATAAGGAGTTTGTCTGCATCCTTCAACAGCAGCCACTTCTCGCATTCAATAAGGGGTCTTTGAGCCCCCCACCTGCACAGTGGGGTGTGTCACCCAGTGTGGTATTTGTAGATACTGCAACCTCTCCATCTCGAAGAGGTCGTGGTCTGTCTTCAGGCTCTCAAAGGGGATCGACCCACTTCATCATGTAAGTGTCTGGTAGAGCGACAATCCGTGCCTAGCCAGTGACGGAAAGTGCCATTTTCTATGCCCGGCGTAAAGTCTGGATTCCCGACTATAGGGGTAACAGGGGAGAAAAGAGTGGAAAGGGTGGTCCCCTATTGCACTATGTGGTCCCAAACCTTCAAGGTTGTGTGGGTAACCAGTTAGGAGTACAAACCTCAGGGTCCGCGTCACTGCGGCAAAAGGTAATTTTCCAGAGGGAGTTCCCTGCTATGGCTCGATCCATCAACAACCAGCGTTTATCAGATTCCCCCTGGACCCCTCTACTAGGTAGCGGAGTTGAACTGCTCTGTAATATTGCACTATGTTACCAAGGTCCCACCAGCGGGGATTGGTAAGCCAAGGCTCGGCGCGAACACGGTTTCCTCCTGGCCCAGATAAAGCAAATAATTTCACCTTGTAGTGTTTGGAGCAGGCCAGATGGAGGATCGATCGGTGGAGCCTGGAATAAGAAGAGAATCTTAGGGAACACAGACATTTTTATTGCCACTATTCTTCCCAGCCAAGAGATTGGGTAGAGTTTCCATTGCGTTAGGTCCCTCCGAATGCTTTGTGGAAGAGTCTGGTAGTTCAACACCGACAACTCCGAGACTGTCGGGGCAAGCTGTATTCTTAGGTACGGAAGGGAGAGAGGTTGCCACTGAAACGGGTATTGGCGCTCTAGGAGCGACACTGTTTCTGAGGGAAGTGACAGATTGAGAGCTTGGGATTTCTAGATGTTGATGTAAAAACCTGACATGTTTCCAAAAGCCTCTATCTCCCTATTAAAAAAAGGAGAGGGCCTTTTGTGGGCTCTCCAGTGCAACTATTACATCATCTGCGTATAGTACTAGTGTATGCTCTTCCCCGCCAAATACAGCACCTGTTATGACAGGACTGTCGCACACCCATTGGGCAAAGGGCTACATGTAGAGAACAAACATGGGTGAGAGTGAACACCCCTATCTGATAGAGACTTCTAGTTGCCGTTTCCTTACCTTTTGAATTCCCCCAGGTGTCAGACTGGATCCGGAGACTTTTTCTTCAAGCAGTACCTCTGCGCGCCGTCAGGTGGCGTCGGTCGACTCTGCAAGTGTCAGTGGCGTCGTGCTTGCCGTGATGACATCGCAGTCTTATATAGGCACCACCCTGGCGCGCTGATGTCAGTTCTTTTCTTTCCACACCAGCCTACGCGCAGATCGGGAGAAAAGCTATGATGACATTTTTGTCAAACAATTTTTGATGAGGTTGTGGATGCGTCAAGGGATGTCCAGCAAGACCGGTTTTAAGCCCTGCGACTCCTGTCACCGAATGATGTCAGTGACGTAACCGCACCTAGTGTGTCTTTGGTGCTTGGAGCGCCATCACGACCCGAAGTCGTGCTCTGAGTGTCTGGCCATGAACCCGAAAGCTTTGAGGGAGTGGTCCCTAAAGCTAATGGCGGCCCGACACTCGACTCCGCGGTGCTCACGGTCTCGTTCGAGAGGAAGGTCTCAAGACCAGCCGCGGAGTCACCACCACTCTTTGTCCTCAAAGTCATAAGGACATTCGGGTCATAAGAAAAGAGGTCGAATAAGAACAAGCTTTCTTTGACTTCACCGCGCTGCTCGGATGATGCAGCACGGGAAGCGCATCGACGCTCTAGGCCTCGGTCCTCTGAGCCTCCATCTTGGTCCGCCCCGCGCTTCCCCGACTTCCCAGGAGCCGGAGCCACCCCTGCCCAGCTGAAAGAGTTTTATGAGGCAATTCGCCTAATTTTTGGGCAGACCGACACACCTTTGGTGCCCTTGGGTACAGGTGGGTCGGTGAGTGCCCCCTCGGGTTCGAAGTCATCAGCTTCGGGCACGACCCCGGAGGGCTCCTTTGGATCCAATCTCTGATCCGTCCCAACGCCGGTCGTGCCACTATGACCTTCTCCGGCGTCGGGGTCAGACGTTGACGCTCCCCACGTCAGTTGGGCCCTCAATCGACGTCGATCCTGTTCTCGTACCCAATGACCCAGAGCCTGAACAACGTCGCTCAATGCCGATTCCGTTCTGTATGGGCTCTCCTGGGCCCAGGGTTGATCCAGACCCTTAAACTTATGGGTATTGATACAGGGAGAGTTTAGAGGGGACGCTGGACCCTTTAGAATACCAGCTTGATCCCCAAATGGACTGGGTGCAGGATTTGGGTGATGCCAGTGGTCTAGACGCCTCCCAAACACTGGTATGCTCTCTCTCCCTACCGTGGCTACAGAGGAGGGCGCCACATTCCCCATGGTGGTGAGAAGTGTGGCTGAGGTTTTTGACCTTGAGCTACCTTCTGTGGAAGTTAGGTCTAATATCCTAACCAACGTGCTTCAGCCGGGGTCTTCCACATTAGAACCCCTTCTCCCCTTTAATGAGGCACTGTCGGATGTCCTTTTGGGTACTGGTCCAGACCCAGCACAGGGGCTCCTGTGAATAGGACAATTGCCCGCCATCGGCCTGCGCCAACATACTCAAAATTCCTCACCCATCACCCCATGCCTGAGAGCCTTGTCATCCAGGCTTCCTCTTCTTCTTCTTCCTCTGGCGCATTCCCTACGCCTCTCCAAATAGGGAATAAAAAATACTGGATAGTTTGGGGAAGAAACTGTTTTCTTCTGCCAGTCTACCGCTTCGGTTGGTGAACACTGCATGCCTTTTGGGCCGTTATTCCCATACTCTCTGTGATACGGTCGCGCAGGTGCTGTCTACAGTCCCGGAGGAGACCTGGACTAACCTCCCCCAAGCACTCGCAGATGGGAGAGATGCAGCCAAGTTCATCATTTGCTGTGGACTGGATACAACTGACTCTCTAGGCAGATCGGTTGCATCGACAGTGGCACTAAGACGTCACGCCTGGCTGAGAACATCTGGCTTCTCAGGGGATGTCCAGCAAACGTTGATGGATGTGCCCTTTGATGGCACCAGTCTCTTCGGAGACAAGGCGGACTCAGCGCTCAAGCACTTTAAGGATTCCCAAGCCATTGGCCTCGCACCTGCCCTTAGACCCCACCAGTCCGCCTCTCGCCCCTTTCGTAGCATTGGAAGGGACACCCAAGAGCGTCCTTTTCCAGTGAGTCATCGACCTGTGTATGCTGTAGAGCTCCTCCCCGTCAGCGGGATCCTAGATCTCGGGGATTAGGGAGCCAGCGGTTCGCCCTGTCCACCCCCACCCCCTCTGTCTCCAAACCTTCTTAGTCTGTTGAAACACCTGGAACCAGTTGGAGGCAGGATTCGCCATCATATGCCCCACTGGAAATCCATTACCACGGACAGGTGGGTCCTCCAGATTGTCCGGAAGGGCTACTCCCTCCCTTTCGAGTCTTCTCCAGCCATGCCACCTTCATTCGACCTCATATCGGAGGATCACATGGCACTTCTGCGCGAGGAAGTCAAAGCTCTTTTGGCCAAAGGAGCTATAGAGAGGGTCCCTGCGTCATAAGTAAGGTCGTGGTTGTTATTCTCACTACTTTCCGGTGTCAAAGAAGGACAAGGGCCTTCGTCCTATCTTAGATCTTCTGTCCCTCAATCTCTTCCTCAAGAAGGAGAATTTCAAGATGCTGACATTAGCTCAGGTCTTATCTGCCCTGGACACGGGAGACTGGATGGTATCATTGGACTTGCAGGACACATACTTCCACATCCCTGTCTTGCCGGCCCACAGACGTTACCTAAGATTCGTGGTAGGCCAAGAGAACTTTCAGTTCACTGTGCTCCCTTTTGGCCTTACCAGCGCCCCTCGGTGTTCACGAAGGTGATGGTAGCGGTTGCAGCTTATCTGCACAGGTTAGGGGTCCCAGTCTTCCCCTACCTTGACGACTGACTGTTGAAGGCAGATATGCCCCAGAAAGTCATCTCCCACCTCCAGACTACAGTGAACCTCTTGCATTTGCTGGGGTTCACTATAAACATGCCGAAGTCGCACCTGACTCCTTCTCAGACGCTCCCTTTCATAGGAGCTGTTCTGGACACAGTGCAGTTTTGGGCTTATCCTCCTGAAAAGCGAGTCCAGGATATTCAGGCTATGATACTGATGTTTCAGCCTCTGTCCTGGATTTCGGTGAGAATGACTCTGAGGCTGCTGGGCCTCATGGATTCCTGCATCCTGCTGGTTCATAAGGCCAGATGGGATATGTGGGCTCTGCAGTGGGACCTGAAGTTCCAGTGGGCGCAGCATTAGAGGAGACTCTCTGACAAAGTCCAGATCTCAGAAGAAGCTGTGAAAGATCTTCTGTGGTGGCTAGCGAATCAGGATTGGGTCAAGGGCAGATCCCTCTCCTTTCCCCAACCAGGCCTCACAGTAGTGACAGATGCGTCACTCCTGGGATGAGGCGGCCACGTGGGAGAGGCGGAGATCAGAGGCCTCTGGTCTCTGGCGGAATCCGGGCTTCATATCAATCTATTGGAGCTCTGTGCAATTCAACTAGCATTGAAAGCATTTTTTCCCTCTCTCAAATGGAAAGCAGTGCAAGTGTTCACGGACAACACCACCGCCATGTTGTCGAGACGGGGCCACTCACCTGAAAAGCAGGATGTCTGCAGGGGTGATGGTATGCCTCCCCGACCTCCTGTAACACCTCTCTGCACTTCCTGGTGGACACAGAAACCCCTGCAGGTGTCCCAAAAGGAAAGGGGGAGTGGAGGAGGAGAGACAAAACACTGTCACGTCTTGCCGGTCCAGCCAGGTACCCTGTATCTTTTGGGGGGGGGGGTCCTCAGGTCATTGTTGACTGAGTGATAGTAGAGTTAGTTCACTCAACTTCCTTGAAACTGAATCTCTCTTTCTGATATGGGCACGGGAGTGGTAGAAGAACACCCAGATGCTCCAGCACTTTTCTTGGGTAATAATAACTGCTGACACAATTACAAACACTGCATTACTAAAAACCCAAACGGAGTACCACAACAATAAGTACTGCGACACTAGGGCTGGCTTCACAGAGATTCACTGTTGCACACTACAATTAGGACTGTGGTTGCACTTATCATGCACAAGAAAGACAAACAAGGGCATTAATTATAACACGTATAACTTTCCTGCATGCATAGGATTAAATTAAAAGGAACAAAAACAATCCAAGAAATACAAATGTCCACTCTGGGTTTAAACAGTTAGAGTGGCACAGTTTGGTTTCATTGTGTGTGTGAGAAAAACCCTTCAAAAGCCAATTCCTCAAACCTGAAACAGGCATGAATGACACAATTTAAATCCAAGAGTTATGCTATTCGAGAAAGAAAAGTCACGTAAATGCTCTTTTAAAATTGCACCGTCACTTTTTGTAGTATTTGAGCTCAAGCAGATTTCCTGAAGCACATTTAGGCAAGTAACTACAATAATAATAATGTAGAATGTTCAGAAATGCATTTGTCCCTTCAAGATAAGCACTCTGCCCCAAAATACGAGGTCTGAAATACACCAGCTATTCTAGGAAAGTGCGGTGCTCATAGAACAAACTCCCTGGAGAATACAAGTCACTTAGCTGCAGTCTTTTCCGGAGTGGTGGAGGAATGCCTGGTGTCAGCTGGTACAGGAACGAAGAAAAGAATTGCCTCAAAAGTCCTGAATACGAGGATGACAGCAGGGGCTGGACTGCCAAATCAGATGCTGAGATCAGGAAGCAAAACAAAGCCAAGCAGGGAGGCATGCTTCACTCTGCTATTTATAGCCAATCAGGAAAGCAGTTGAGTTTCCACATGTGGATGAGTCACCACACCCAATTAGAAGCACAAGTCTACACCACACCCAATTAGAAGCACATGTCTACACCTGCTCACATTAGCAAACAAGCATTTGTAAAACAAGCATTGTTAAAAACCAATTGTGTAACACAGCACATTATGTTTACTTAGGAGCATGGAGGTTTAACCAAGACCGGAGATATGATTTCACCCTAATATCTGGGGATGCTGACAGATAACGCAGGAGGCCAGTTGGGGATTCCTGACACATGTGGTACTGCAACAAACCAGGCGGAGTGGGGTTGTGAACTCTTTGTCAAGAGGCCCTTCATCTCTGGACTTGGCTGGAACATCAGGACATTTCCCTTATGGTTCAACATCTGGCGGGCTCCTTGAACGCCGGAGCAGATGAACTCAGCAGTCGATGCATAGTCGATCAGGAATGGCTTCTCCATCTGGAGGTGACACAAGGTCTTTCAGCAGTGGGGAGAGCCTCGGTTAGATCTCTTTGCCTTCGTAGAGAGCGCGCAATGTCAGCTGTTTTGCGCATTGGAGTTTCCAAGGTGGCACTTGCTTGGCTACGCCTTTCGTCTTGAGTGGAGCTCAGGCCTTCTGTATGCCTTTCTGCCTGTACCGCTTCTGCCCAGAGTTCTGAAGAAGATCAGGCAAGACCGGGCCCAAGTTATTCTGGTGGCTCCGGACTGGGCACAAAGAGTCTGGTATCCCAAGCTCTTGAGCATGTCCATAGCTCCTCCGAACAGACTGCCCATTCGGGAGGATCTTCTGCCGCAGCAGCAGAGGACGGTCATCCACCCGAACCTGTCCACTCTCCGCCTTCTTGCATGGAGATTAAGCGGTTGATGGCTTTTGACTTTCCACCTGAAGTCTGTAACGTCATCTTGGCAGCCAGGCGTCCCTCCACCAGAACGGTATACGCCTGTCGGAAAAAATATGTGGCATGGTGTATCGACAAATCTGTTGATCCTCTCTCTGCACCGCTTTCTGAAGTTCTGCTCTTTGTTCTCTCTCTTGTCCAACAGGGCTCTGCCTTGGGCACCCTCAAGGGCTATCTTTCAGCTATCTCTGCCGTCCTGAGACTACCTGACCAACCTTCTTTATTCAAATCTCCCATTGTAGGGAGGTTTCTCAAATGCCTCATACATTTCTTCCCACCTATCCCATTTATCTTGTCCCAATGGGATTTAAATTTAGTCCTCACATATCTGATGTGCACTCCATTTGAGCCGCTTCATAGTTGTCCTTTACGGCTCCTAACCATCAAGACTGCCTTCTTGGTTGCCATTACCTCTGCTCGCAGGGTAAGTGAACTCCAAGCACTGTCATCTAAACCACCTTTTCTGGCAGTACATCCTGATAAAGTGGTACTCCGCACTAGGGCTTCTTTTTTCCCTAAAGTGGTAACACCCTTACATGTAGGTCAGTCCATCACCTTGCCTACTTTTTATCCATCCCCACATCCCTCACATGAGGAGGAGAGACTCCACCGCCTGGACCCAAAAAGAGCATTGGTGTTCTATCTTGATCGTACTAAAGACTTCCAGGGGGACGATCAACTCTTTGTGGTATATGTGGGGATGGAAAAAGAAAAACATTTCACGGTGGGTCCTCCTATGCATCAAAATGTGCTACGCTTTGTCAAAGAAGCAACCCCCTGAGGGTTTGCGAGCTCACTCAACTAGAGCAACTGCAGCTACCACAGCTTTAGCACGAGGCGTTCCAGTCCTGGCTATCTGTCAGACAGCCACATGGACATCTCTGCACACGTTCACCAAGCCCTACTGCCTGGACAGTCAGGTCCGTAGGGACGGCTACTTTGGCTGTTTGGTCCTACAGGACTTACTGGTGTGACCTTGGTTCACAGCCCACCTCTGGGGATGGTATTGCTCGGGTATCTATTCAAAAGGTAAGGAATCTACAACTATAAGTCGCTATCAGATGTACAAGTTACTTACCTTCAGTAATGATATATCTGGTAGAGACATATTCTAGTTGCAGATTCCTTACTGACCCGCTCATCCTCCCCACTCTACGAACTGATTTTTAGGGGCAGGAACTTTCCTTAAAGGGCCCTAGTTTTGGCACACCACTATCAGTGTTCTTCATGGTTTCTGGCGTGGAAAGTCGTGAAAAGAAACTGACGTCAGCACGCTGGGGTGGCGCCCACATATGACCGCGATGTCATCACTGCGAGCACGATACCACCTGACGGCGTGCAGAGGTAGTGCTCAAAGAAAAAGTCTCCGGATCCAGTCTGACGCCTGGGGGAATTCAAAAGGTTAAGGAATCTGCAACTAGGATATGTCTCTACCAGATATATTGTTACCGAAGGTAAGTAACTTTGTATGTCGCGTCCCCTGTCGAATGTGAAAAGGGGGTGATATCAAGCCATCAACTCACACTGAGGCAGTTGGGTGACTATAACTACTCCGGATCCAGGCTCTGAATCTAGGGCAGAGGCCAAAATGTTCTGAGGTGGCCAGGAGATATGACCAATTGACGCAGACAAACGCCTTCTCAACGTCAACACCCAGAAGCATATGTTCTCTATGAGAACGCTTGGTCTTGTCTACGAGATGTAAAATCCGCTTGGTGTTGTCACTACATTGTCAGTGCAGTATATAAACACGTTTTTAGAAGACACTATTGAATTGATGATTGAAATTGCTTTTTGGCTCTGTTTATACTGTTTGAACCGTTGAGAAAATTGTGCCTTGTGCTAAGTGTACTGAGTTCCCCATTGTAGCATCTACAGTAGCATTTAAGCTACTAATTGAGAACCTCTTTAAGTTGGTTCTCCTTTCCAATATCCTTTCCGAGCTCCTCTTCGCACAGCCTTTGTGTAGTAATGCTCCTCAAAGCAGAGTAGTCTGCAGCCTGAAGAGCCCACTACAGAGGCACAAGGATGTATGATGTTTTAGAACTTTCCTGTGACCAGCAAAATTAAAATTGTGATCAAGAAAGACAACAGTCTGGGCCTCAATTAAGGAACCTGCAGTGCCACACCTCACCCCCTACCATCTATGGAAGGGCAGTGCTTCAGGAACTTTATCCAGCTGCTCCTACTAGTCTTCTTTGAGTTTCTAAAAGGAGCATCCTCTCATCAGTTTCTAGATGTCCACCTACAGGAACCAGTCTAGCAGAGCTGCTGTCCTCCCTATCCATCTTGTGCCATGCCAAATTAGAGGTGTCCTAAATGAACCCGATTGTGCTTTATAATTAATATTGTGCTTTATAATTAATATTGTGCACCAAACATCAGTAGATCTCTGCACCAGCATTTGCAGAATCTCTTTTCAATGTTTTCATCCAGACATTACTTTACCCTTCCATCCCCTGAGCGGACCAGCTCTCCTTGCTGAAGTGGTGGCCTTCTGGTAACATAACAGTGGACAGACTGTTCGCATTATTCTATCACCTATCAAAGTACCTAATATAGCACTATCTTCACATGGGAATAATAGTGTTTCTTTCTACAGTATTCCATACTCGAATTGCACGTTATCTCTGCTTCCCATTTACATCCTAAAATCCAGCATGATATCTGATCTTTACTTAAAACATCTGGTGGTCACATCTTTTTCCTTTTAAATGGCCCTCTCCACCTTTCTATCCTCTGCATGCCTCTTCGCTCTGAAAACAGCTTTCACTCACATCTCTGTTTGTCTTAATGTCTTTTAATGTATATGGTCAAATAGCCAACAACTCATTTTAAAGATCACAACCTCTCCTTTTTTAAGAAAGTGATACCCTGCAATCTCTAATTCATCTATTAACCCCACCAAACATTTGCCAGGACTCACTTATCCCCCTTTTTACCAACAATCACATCTGCCTCTGACTTTAATCTACCACAAAGAATCTGGATTGAATGCATGGAATGGGTTGCTTGTACACACAAGGATAATCCCACTAACCAATAGTAAGCAATTACACCGACTAACCACTAATCTTGGATTCCAGAACAACGTACTGTGCTTCAAGGCCTCGTCAGGGGTGGTACATACTATATAAATGCAATTACAATACTACTGGTGTGCACTTCGTCTTCCATATAGAGCACTGTAGTGCTGAAACTGTGCAGTTCAGGTCTTGAGCACTCCTTTGAGAGATTCCCAGGGTTGGAGTCCACTATAAGTGTTAGAGATGGGGTCTCTAGTTGGCAGTAGTTTGTACCCTGTCCAAGTAGAGACCCTCACTCTACTTAGAGTAAGGGAATCACACAGCTAAGATATCCCCTGCTCACCCCATGGTAGCTTGGCACGAGCAGTCTGACTTATCTCAGCGGCAATGTGTAAAGTAGTTGTGCACACACACAGTAACTCGGTGAAAACACTACAAAAGGACTCCACACCACTTTAGACAAATAGCCAATATTTATCTTACTCAAACAAGACCAAAATGACAAAAATCCAACATACCCAAGTAAAGATACACATTTTCAAAGACTGAATGTAGCATAGTGCTGAGAAACACAATAGTGTAAACTGGGGCTATCAAAACAGCTTGATGCAGAAAGTGAAGCTCAGTCCTTTCACTCCCAGGACAGAAGCAGCAAGCAGCAGGCCAGCACAACAAAGCAACAGTCAATGTGGCAGTCCCTCCTACAGTATCCAGCTCTTCTTCCTGGCAGAATGTCCTCAGTTGAGAAGTGTTCTGACCTTATAGTGTCAATGGTCCAGAACGTATACCCTTTTCTGTCTTTGAAGTAGAGAAACTTAAAAGAAGAGTCTTTGTAATGCCAAGACCCTGCCATGGTTCCGACAGACGACACGAGGTTGGAGATAGATTTATGTGAGGATAGGTACAACCCTATTCAGGTGACAACCCCTCCTACCACTCTAGCTCAGGAAGGCCCATCAGCCTGGTGATGGCCCATTGAGATATGCAAGGCACTCCTCAGCTCCCTTTGTGTGACTGTCTAGAGTAAATGCACAAGAGCCCATATGTCACCCAACACAGAAGTGTATTCTACGAGCAGACAGTGCCACAGAATGGTTAAGCAAGAAATGCCTACTTTCTAAAAGTGGCATTTTCAAACTTACAATTCAAAAACCAACTTCACCAAAAGATGGATTTTCACATTGTGAGTTCAGAGACCCCAAACCCCATATCTCTATCTGGTCCCAATGGGGAGTTACGCTTAAGAGATATTTCAAGACAATCCCCATTTATCCTATGAGAGAGATAGACCTTGCAGTAGTGAAAAACAAAATTAGCAGTCTTTCACTATCAGGATATGTAAAACACACCAGTATATGTCCTACCTTTTAGATACACTGCACCCTGCCCTCGGGCTGCCATGGGCCCACCTTAGGGGTGACGTACAGATAATAAAAGGGAAGGTTTGGGCCTTGCAAGTGGGTGCACTTATTAGTAAATCAGCTATGCCAACCATGGATAAACCAATCACCAATACAATTTAGACAGGGGGCACTTGCACTCTAGCACTGGTCAGCAGTGGTAGAGTGGCCAGAGTCCTAAAACCAGCAAAAATGAAATTCAGCACAGGATCAAAAACAGGAGGTCAGAAGCGAAAAGACAGGGAAACCACACCAAGAGATGCCAGGTCTAACATGTTTCAACCCCAGCTGAAAATGGGGAGAGCTACCCAGCCTTTAGGGAGTTCTCATCTCAAAGGCGGGCGAACCTGGAAAGACCATCAGCATTGGCGTGTTCTGTTCCAGGGCGGTCTTCCACCATAAAGCCCATTCTGTGTAGGGAGATGGACCACCTCAACAGTTCAGGATTCTCACCCCTCTTCTGAATTAACCATCTGAGGGGCCTGTAGTCTGTCTAAAATGGAAGTAAGTCCCAAACAAGTAGGGTCTTAGTTTCGTCTGTGCCCAGACCATAGCAAAAGCTTCCCCTTCTATTCCCCTCCACCTCTGTTCCCTGGGGAGTAACCTCCTACTAATTAAGGCTACAGATTGATCTAGGCCCTCTTCACTTAACTGTGAGACCACAACTCACACACCATCCTCTGAGGCATCTGTCTGCACCACAAATTCTTTAGAAAAGTCAGGAGCCTTGAGAACGGGTGCTGTGCACATGGCCTCCTTCAGAGCATGAAAAGTGGTCTGGCACGCCTCTGTCCGGATTACCTGATGTGGCTGCTTCTTGGAAGTCAGCTCTGTCAAGGGGGCAACAATGGTGCCCTATCCCGTGACAAATCTTCTGTAATACCCGGTGAGAACTCAAAAGGCTCTTGCCTCTGTCTGGGTCTTGGGGGTGCCAATCCTGAGCTATCGAGGTGCCACCTGACTGCTTCCAACCTGGTGTCTCAAGTACACCACCCACCCCTGGCGTATCTGGCACTTACTGGCCTTGATAATGAGGCCAGCACTGCAGGGCCCTCAACATTTCCTAGAGGTAGTGCAAGTGGTCCTCCCAGCTAGAGCTGAAGATGGCAGTGTTGTCTAGGTAGGCAGAACTGAAGTTCTCCAACCCAGCCAGGACCTAGCTGACCAGCCTCTGGAATGTAACAGGGGCGTTCTTCAACCCAAACGGCATAATACGAAACTGATAATGCCTATCTGGCATTGAGAATGCAGACCTCTCTTTTGCCTCCTCGCTCAAAGCAGTCTGCTAGTACCCAGACGTTGGATCAAACGTGCTGAGGAACTTGGCAGCTCCCAACCGGTCAATGAGCTCATCAGCTTGAGGGATGGGATGTGCATCAGTCTTGGTGATAGCATTGAGCCCACTGTAGTCAACACAGAACCTCGGTTTAGGAGGGGTGACACTGGGTGGAGCAGCTTTAGGGACCAGAACCACTGGGCTAGACCATAGACTGTTGGAGTGCTGAATCACCCCTAACTCCAGCATCTTAGAGGCGGCCTCTTTGATCCTGTGAAGCTGTAAGACTTGTGCTTAACAGGCAGGCTTTCCCCAATGTCAGTATTGTGGGTACACCATTGGGAGACTCCAGGGATGAGCGAGAACATGGAGGCAGACTGTCCCAGTAACTGGTGACGGTCACTCTGCTGTTTTAGGGTAAGAGTAGGGGAGATGTTCACACCTTCTACTGACCCATCCTGCTCTTTGGAAGACAGGAGGTCAAGGAGAGGTTCACTCTCCTCTTGCACTGCGGGGCCCTCAACAATTCCTGGAGGTAGTGCAAGTGGTCCTCTCAGCTAGAGCTGAAGACGGCAGTGTTGTCTAGGTAGGCAGAACTGAAGTTCTCCAACCCAGCCAGGACCTGGTTGACCAGCCTGTGGAATGTGAAAGGGGCATTCTTCAACCCAAAGAGCATAACACAAAACTGATAATGCCTATCTGGCATTGAGAATGAAGACCTCTCTTTTGCCCCCTCGCTCAAGGCAATCTGCTAGTACCCAGACGTCGGATCAAACGTGCTGAGGAACTTGGCAGCTCCCAACTGGTCAATGAGCCCATCAGCTCGGGGAATGGGATGTGCATCAGCCTTGGTGATGGCATTGAGCCCACTGTAGTCAACACAGAACCTCGGTTCAGGGTGACTCTGGGTGGAGCAGCCTTGGGGACCAAAACCACTGGGCTGGACCAAGGACTGTTGGAGTGCTGAATCAACCCTAACTCCAGCGTCTTTGAGACGGTCTCTTTGATCCTGTTCCTCACTCTATCAGTCAAGATGTAGGACTTGTGCTTAACAGGCAGGCTGTCCCCAGTGTCAATATCGTGGGTACACCATTGGGTGACTCCAGGGATGAGCGAGAACATAGAGGCAAACTGCCCCAGTAACTGGTGACGGTTCCTTCTGCTGTTTTAGGGTAAAAGTAGGGGAGATGTTCACACTCCTCTTCCACTCCATCACCCGTGATCAAGAGCATGGTCAACTCAGACCTCTCAAAGTGCGGCTTGAAGCGGGTCACGTGCAGGACCCTCAAAGGTTTCCTAAGAGTCTGCATATCCACCAGATAGGTGACATTACTCTTGGGTTCTTTCACCTCAAATGTCCCATAGTAGCTTTCTTCTAGAGCACGGGGCTCTACCGGGGCCATCACCCACACTTTCTGGCCAGGCTGAAACTCAACCAGAGTGGTATTCCTGTCATACCAGCATTTCATGTCGTCCTGGCTAGTTTCCAGATTTCCATGGGCGAGTTTCCGGAAGCTGGCTGGCTGGTTCCTGAAGGCCAGCATGTAACTGAATACATCCTGGGGTAGCTTCTTAGAAGCTTGCTTTCAGCCCTTCATCGTCAAACTGCTAGGCCTTCTCACAGGGTGCCCATATAGAAGCTCAAAAGAGCTGAAGTGAAACCCCTTCTGTGGTACCTCCCTGTAGGCAAACAACAGGCATAATAACAGTATATCCCACTTACGCCTCATGGCTTCTGAGAGACACATAATCATCATGGCTTCTGAGAGACACATAGTCATTCCTTTCAGGGTTTGATTGCACCTTTCAATCAACCCATTGCTTTGGGGGTGGTAAGGCGTGGTGAACTTGTAGGTAACACCACACGACTTCCACATGGCTTTTATGTACAAACACATGAAATTGCTACCCTGATCAGATACACCTCCTTGGGAAACCCACAGTGGGGAAGAGCCCCATAAGTGCCCTGTTCACGATGGGCACTGTCACTGTCCTCAGAGGGATAGCTTCCGGTTACCAGATGGCATCGTCCTCCAAGACCAGGATAAACCTGTTGCCCATGACTTTCTTGGGATCTAGAGGCCACACAATGTCAATGCCCACCCACTCAAAAGGGGTCTTATGACAGGAAACTGTTAAAGAGGACCTTGCACCTCTTCCCAGATTTGCCACTCGCCTGGCAGGTCTGACAGGTCCTGCGGAACGCATCTGAGGCATTCCTCATTTGAGGACAATAGAAGTGGGTTACAAGCCTGTCAAAAGTCTTGTCCTGCCCTAAATGACCTGCCAATGGCACATCATGAGCCAGACCCAGTAGGAAGGCTTTGACACACAGGGGTACCACGATCACGCAGCAGTCCCAGGCTCAGCAACCTTAGGCTCACTATACAGGAAATCATTCTCCCAGTAAATGAGGTGAGATCCAGAGGCGTCACCAGATGCCTGGGTCTCGGCCTGTTTCTGAAGACCCTCAAGAGTGGGACAGTCTTTTTGCACTGCACAGAACTCCTCTCTGGTGGAGTCTCCTTCCTGCTGCCAATGTATCAGCTCAGGTATGTCCCCTGGTCTGGCCCCTTCTTCCCCTGTAGGTTCTGGGGCATCCCCCTCAGGTTCAGTCTCCTCCTGGACCGTAGGAGTCTCAGGAGAAGGTTTCCTGTGCCCCTTTCCCCTCCTCCACCTGGCAGGCACCTGTTTCAGGCTCCAGGTCCTTCTGATCACTCTCTCTGGCGGCCATGGACTGTGTGGTCACACCCGCCCTGGTAATCCTAACATTTCTAAGTGTGATCTGAGCTCCACCGCCTTCCAGGTGGTATGCTCCAGGTCCTTCCCTAGCAGACAGTCAACAGGCATGGATGAACTCACAGCTACCCTTAAAGAACTTGAGCTACAAACATTGAAGCTCACATTTGTCTACTGCTGTAACCTGGTGGACCACATTAGGGACTGCCCTCTCCTCAAACACCAGATATCAGCGGACAGTTGTCATGCTGGCCCCTGTGTCTCTCAAAGCCTCCACCCACCTCCCATTGATGGTCACCCACTGCCTGTACTTCTTAGTGTTGTCAGGCATGAGGGAACTCTGGACCACCTCACCCAGGGAGGCTAAGGTTAACTCAGCTGGCTCCCCACCACTAACTGGGGCCAACTCCTCTCTAAGCTCTACACTTGCCACCTCTAGTGACTGCCCACCGGTTGGGGGCTATTCCTGCTTTGGGCTCCCCTTGAAATGTACTTCCTGATTACAGGTGAAACACTTTAGGGGTTCCTTCCCTGCTGGCTTTCCTGAAGGGAACCAACTCTTCTTTTCAACAGGGGGTTGGGAATCCTTACCCTGGGAACTATTTTGGGGTCCTTTAGAGAGCTCCTTAGTTTTATCTCTGTCCCACCCCATTCCTTCTTCTGCTGGGGACCTGCCCACCCTTGGCTGAGTCTCCCTCATACAACTTCCTTTGTATCCTGGTGCTGAGCCAGCAGTCCCCCTCCTTGGCAAGGTTCCTGGGGCCAGTAAGCCTGCTGACAATCAAGTGCTGGTGCAGCTCTGGAAAATAACTACTAGACAAGTGCTCCCATGCAATCAGATTGCACAGCCCCTTATAGTCTGTTACCTTGTTTCCCTTCACCCAACCATCCAGTGCCTGCAAAAGGAGTCAACATACTAAACCCAGTTTGAGAACCAAGTTTAGTACTCTCCCTAAACCTTACTGTGAAGGTTTCTGGGATGAGACCATACCTTCTGGTTAAGGCTTCTTTCATGGCGGGATATCTCATCCGATCTTCTGGATCTAATGCCAACAAGGTGTCGCTCCCCTCTACAGAGAAGTACTTCCATAGGCCTGCCCCCCAAAAAAATCTCTCTCAGGACCCTGTTTATTCTCAGTGCCACTTTATAACCCCTAAACCACTGCTCTATGTCATTCCCCACAAAAAAATCCTTCACCACATCCTTGAGTATATGTATCTTTCCTTCAGGTTGCACTGTTGAACTGCTGCCACCATCTGTGTGGGGCCTGCTTTTTTAAGTTCAGCTCCTTCAAGCTCAGCTCTTGAGCTAAGTCATTTTTCTCTCTTCCAAGGCAATTTTTTTAATTTCTCTGCCGCTTTTTGGAGCCTAGCTAGTTCCAATTGGGGGTCCCTTTCATGTTCCATCTTGAGCTTTTACAGCTCCATTTGGTGCTTGCTATCCTCCCTCCTGTTCTCCAGCTCCTCTGGGGACAGACCTCTTAAAGAAACACTGCTACTTGCCCTGGAAGGAGCCTTTATCCCAGGCAGATCCTGATTATCCACAGCATCACCCTGCAGGCTCTGTTCTTCCATGTCCACATGATCACTCCCCTCCTCTGTGTACTCACCAGCCTCCCTGGCTACCAACCAGGCCCTCAGCACATTTTTCATGTCCTCCTTCCTAGTGAGGAATTAAAAAAAAAATTTGAGCTCCTTGCAGAACTTTTTTAGCTGAGGCACCGTATATGTTTCCAACCTCTCCTGCTCAAACACCAAACCTGCAACAACTGCTGATGACTCCCCAGAGTGAGACATGATTGAGAACGAAGACTCAGAAGTTGCAAAGTTTCAAGAAGGCAAGAAGACCAAAAAGAAAAACAGTATGTGGTCTTGTAATGGTCTGCGATATGGAAGTAGTGTACACCAATCACTGTATGTAAAGTACAAATGCAAGTCCTGTCCTCCCTGCTGATCACCAGTGTTAGAGATGGTGTCTCTAGTTGACAGTGGTTTGTACCCTGTCCAAGTAAGAACCCTCATTCTATTCAGGGTAAGGGAGTCACACAGCTAAGATAACCCCTGCTCACCTCCTTGGTAGCTTGGCACGAGCAGTCCGGCTTACCGCAGAGTCAGTGTGTGAATTATGTGTACACCGACACACAGTAACAGTGAAAACACTACAAAAGTACTCCACACCAGTTTAGAAAATTAGCCAATATTTATCTCAGTAAAACAATACCAAAATGACACACATCCACCATACCCAAGTAAAGATACACATTTTCAAAGATTAAATGTAGTACATCTTCACAAACACAAAAGCTTCAACTGTGGCTATCAAAACAGCTTGATGGAGTCGCTTCCTGCGGTCCAGGTCCCACCGCAAGGGAGTCGTATAGACTCAGTTACAGTATCTTGGAAAAAGATGAGGAAACAAAGATGTTGCAGGGTGTCAGGGAGGGGAGGCGTTGCAAGAGCCGGTGCATCGTCAGTTCCTTACTGCCACTGGGGAGGCGAGGCGTTGGCTCCTTACTGCTAGGCAGGGGAGACGAGGTGTTGGTTCCTTGTGGTTGCAGGGGAGGTGATACAGTGTTGGTGGCGAGGCGTTGGTCACTTACGACAAGGCAGGGTTGATGAATCCAGCAGGTCAAGATGCAAGGAGCCGAATTTGCGGTGTCACAATTACACCACAGGGCCACAGGTGCTACGCTGGAGTCGGGTGTCACGGATGTCAGTGAAACAGCACTCTGGACTCACTCTGTGGCAGGACTTCGGAGGCACAGCAGTGGCGGCGGGACCTGCGTTGTAGGTTGAGGTAGTTCATTAAGCTGGGACTATGGCTCTGGCGCAGGCATCGCCACTGGGTTAGGGAGCGGCACTGGTTCTGAAGTCGCTGTGGAAGTCAGGACTCACAGCGAGAGCCCAGGTGCTGGCAGATGAAGTCTTTGATGGCCCTGAGACTTCTTAACAGGAGCCAAGCTCAGTTCAAGCCCTTAAAAAACCTTGGAAAGCAGGATGTAGAAAGCAAAGTCCAGTCCTTTCACTCCCAGGAGCGAGGCAGCAGGCCAACACAACAAAGCAACAGGCAGAGTGGCAGTCCCTCCTACAGCATCCAGCTCTTCTTCCTGGCAGAATGTCCGCAGTCCAGAAGTGTTCTGACCATATGCTGTCAGTGGACCAGTAATTCTACCCATTTCTGTCTTTGAAGTAGGCAAACTTCAAAGAAGAGTCTTTGTAGTGCACAAGACCCTTCCTTTCCCTGTTATGGTTCCCGACACTACAGGGGTTGGAGACTGCTTTGTGTGAGGACAGGCACAGCCCTATTCTGGTGTCAGTGACAACTCCTCCCACCAGTCTAGCTCAGGAAGACCCATCAGCCTGGTGATGGCCCATGAGGATATGAAAGGCACACCCCAGCTCCCTATGTGTGACTGTCTAGAGTGAATGCACAAGAGCCCAACTGTCAGCCAACCCAGATGTGTATTTTACAGACAGGCAGAGGCACAGAGTGCATAAGCAAGCAAATGCCCACTTTCTAAAAGTGGTATTTTTAAACTTACAAATCAAAAAACTTCACCAAAAGATGTATTTTAAAATTGTGAGTTCAGAGACCCCAAACTCTAAATCTCTATCTGCTCCCGATGGGGAATTACACTTAAAATATATTTCAAGGCAATCCACAGGTTACCCCGCAGGAGAGATAGGCCTTGCAATAGTGAAAAACAATATTAGTAGTATTACACTATCAGGACATGTACAAAACACCAGTACATGTCCTACCTTTTAAATACACTGGACCCTGCCTACAGATTGCCTTGGGCCTACCTTAGTGGTAACTTACAGGTAATAAAAGGGAAGGTTCAGGCCTGGCAAGTGGATGCACCTGCCAGGTCGAAATGGCAGTTTAAAACTGCACTCACAGACACTGCAAAGGCAGGCCTGAGTCATGTTTAAAGGGTTACTGATGGGTGGCATAATCAGTGCTGCAGGCCCACTAGTAGCATTTGATTTACAGGCCCTGGGCATGCCTGGTGCACTATGCTAGGGTCTTACTATTAAATCAAATATGCCAATCGTGGAACCAATCACCAATACAATTTAGACAGGGAACACTTGCACTCTAGCACTGGTCAGCAGTGGTAGAGTGCCTCAAGTCCTAAAACTAGTAAAAAAAACAAAATTCAGCACAGGATCAAAAACAGGAGGTCAGAAGCAAAAAGACAGGGGAAAATACGGCAAGAGCTGCCAGGTCTAACAATAAGCAATATATAGATGCAAATGCAATAGTACTGGTGTGCCCTTCATCGTCTATTCTTTCAGCTGCTGTTGGGTCTAAGTCCTGCTCCTTCTTTCCTCCTCTGCCTTTGGCAAGAAGTTTTTACCTTTTGTCGTTCAACAGCACTGTGAATCAGGACTGTGCCCCACCCCTTTGTACCTCACCTGCAGTGCACACTTAAGCTTACTCCTAAGCACTTATTCATCAACAGGTACTTGTTTTTCTGATACTGTGTCTTCTGCATGCACCACTGTGAATAGAGTTGCCTACATTTTTTTTCATGTTGTTCATCTGCTAGCATCCTTAAAATACATTTGTTTGCCTCTCTTTCAATGTTCTCTGTGCTCTAGCAAGCTTTTTATTTTTTTTAAAAGCACAAAATATTTTACAGATGCTGCCAAGGTTTCAGATCGCTATGTGTGACGTTTTCATAATTTCAGTATAATGAGTGACATTTCAACGACTATGAATGACACTTTCACACAAGCAAAATCAAGCAACGAAGAGAAGGGAAACATGTAGATGTCAGGAATCAGTCAGCTGGGAGGGCTCCCCTGTAGGGAGAGAAGAGATTCATTCTGACATTCTTGCTCCTTCTGAGAGAAGACAGCGATTGCCCTTATTCTTCCTGACCGAAAGTTATTACTTTCCTATGCATCTTTACTAGAGACGTGCCTAACTTTAATACTTAAATGACTTTGCCCTTTTAATTTCTAACGCTGAAGCCTGATGCCTTGCTGATCAAACTGATGTCCTGAGGACGAAGACTGATTCTGGTTTGCTCATCCACCCTGAGGATAGGTATATTCTAACTGTGATTACCATGCATAGTTGCTTTTTCTTTCTAGGTACCAACTGCGCTGTTTTGTCTATGGCTCTACCATAGTTAGATGTTTTCCAAATGTGTGTCACTAAATTGTTTTGCATGAAGCCCAACATGCTGATGCTAATCTGACGTTAGTTAAGGATTCTTTATTCAGATAACAGAGACTAATGTTTGATGGATTTCTCTGCTCAACCATGTACTTCATTTCATTTAAGCAGCTGACTTTGCCATTGATTTGTACCATAACTCTAGAATGTGTTGTAGTTCAAGCTTAATTCGATAGCGTTTCTTCTGCTGCTTTGGACAACCAGTATTGTTTCTGTTTTTGTTTCATTTGATTTTGAGATTAATCTAAATGATCTTAGCGTTGTTAATATAGGGAAATAAATATTCTAAACTTTTACTAGAGGTGTGGTTATTCATGACTGAAAGGTCATGGTGCGTGACAATTACTGACTCAATTGATTATTGATGTTATTGATTACTGATGATTATTGATTATTTTGTGTTGATTATTGAGTATGTGCTGGAGCTATGGTAAGAACACCTTAATTGCGAGTCAAAAGGTTCATCCACCTATTTGCGCCCCCCCTTGTAAGTTTACTTATTAAGGTCAGGCGCGCTAGCAGTACTGAGCCAAGGGTCGGCTCTGGCACTAGCAGCCCCTGCACAAGCTGAGCTATGAACATATTTGTCATGTAAATCATGCAACAAACATATTATATATGATAAAGTCTCTTCAGAATTTGAAAAGTGTGTATTTCTTTAACAAGTGGAAGTGTTTCACCTTTCTATATTATATCACTGCAGTCAAATGCATTTATTAAAAGCAATAGCTTTTATATAAGAATTTAGAATCATTCATGCCCCCCGACAAGGCGACAATTTACTTAGTGAACTAAGAGGAAAGTCAGTTGTATATGCACCTAATATGTGGCATAGGTTCTAATATATGGAACATTATAGTCTATTTAACGCAGAAGGTTTTTATAATTTCTAAGCTCACGTTCGAAGGTGCTGTCATATGAGAATGAGGAGAAGAGGAGGCTTGGTGAAATACGTGTTTGTCTAAGATCCCACTATTTGGGAAAGTGGAGAAGACTGGATTTATCGCAGGTTTTTTGGTTTCACATTGTGCAGTTCTGCCACTAAATGGATATCTCTATGTCTCACCCTTTTTCAGTCAAAGATCACTATTTTGCCTTTCCTTTAAAGTTAGTCTCTTCAGCCTCAAGGGACCAAGAGGACATGTCCCAGGCATGTGGCATGAGTCTGGTTTAAGCTTTCAGTGGCGCATCGACGCCTACTCCTTTCATTAACCTAAGCTGATTTGACTGCACCAAGGCCATTAAGTGGGCTAATGTTTTTGTTTCCGTTGAATTCTTGGGCTGTTTACTATGCAAATAAAGTTTTTTGACGTGTAACACTTCATTCATTAACTCATTCCTCTGTTGGCATTAAGAGTTACATTTCCTCTCCGCACCAATAAATAGAAATAAGTGAGTCAATTATGACAATTATTGAATCTTGTCATAAATGCCTTTCCCTTGTGTTTGTTGATTGACCTCCCTCTATACTGTATGGTTAGAAGAGTACAGAAGAAAATAATTAAAACCAGTCTAACACTACAGATAGCACTCTCACACACCCAACATAAAAGGGTAGTCACACAGTGCCTAAAGCACTCTTCACTCATACACCATTCACGGACTTGCAGTTTTGCACTATTTACAGCATTCTTAAGCCCCTCACAACCAGTCGCACACTACTGCAAACACTCATATGCCTCACAAACTAGCAGTTATAGTCTGTGCTCTCATACCTCTCACAGAGTAGTCACACTCTACTAACAGCACTCTTGCAACCCCCAAAAAGCAGCACTGACATACTATGGTAAGCACTCACATGCTAGGGGTCACAGACTACTGATAACACCCTGCACCTCTCACAAACTAGCATTTACAACCTGAAGCACTGTTGCACCACTTACAGACTAGAAGTCACACAATATCAACACAACTCTCACATCTCATCACTCTCACTGTGCCTGAAGCTCTCCAACACCCCTTACAGTCTATCAGCAAAGCCACTTTGCTTGGCTTAGTCCTGAAAATTTCTTATTATTGACTTTTGGTCAATGGGTTTATGAATAGGTTTATGAGGGACGGGGTGCATGGACAAATGGATGAGTGACTGCATAGGTGAAAGCATGGAGGCACTTTCAGACAAACATCAGACTGATTGACTTTGCCAATGCTTGTTTTGTTAAGTGAGGTTCTAGTACACAACTCTCCTAGCAACTTCCTAGATGCTCAACTGGAACTGATCTGCTATTTTTTTTCAGCTTCCACCAGGAGGAATGGAGAAGGTGTGGGCTCTGGGAATCTCCCTAAGGAGTCCTCAAGACAAGAAACTGCACAGTTGTAGCCTTGTCTTGAAGCGCCTCTGCTCTTTTCAGCTTTCACCATGGGGCAGAGCTCTAGAGCACAAAGACGTGGATTGCTCAGCTCTATCTCAGTTGGGACCAGGCCTACTTTACATGTGGATCATATTAAGGCCCATATTTATACTTTGTGACGCAAAACTGCGCCGGCGCAGTTTTGCGTAAAAAATATTATCGCCGGCTAACGCCATTTTGGTACGCCGTGCGGGCGTCATATTTATACTTTGACGCACGGCGGCGCAAACCACAGGTGGGAGTCATTATTTTTGACGCACACCGCAGCGTCAAGTCGTAAAGCAAAACGATGTTAACGCGGTGGAAATGACTGTGGGTCGATTTACGACCCCGCAAACCGGATATGCGCTGTTTTTTGACGCAATAGCGTCAAAAAACCCACGAACACCGCCATTTCACCAGAGGAGAGCAAAAATGGATCCCAGATGCCACTACAGACCCTAGGAAGATGACAGCAGACCAGGAACCAGCCAGGAGGACCCACACAAGAACCAGGACACTTTTAAGAAGAAAAGAAAGTGTCGCTTTAGTGCAGAGGAGCAGGAAATTCTGGTTAAAGAGGTGACGGAACACCAGCACCAACTGTTTGTCACCTCAAAGTTGCCAATCAGTAGGAGAGAGGCTATATGGCAACAAATTGTCGACAAGATTAACAGTGTGGCAGAAGTACGCAGAACTGTCATCGAGTGCAAGAAACGCTGGCATGACTGCAAGCGCAGGACCAAGGAAAAGATGGCCAGGAACAGGAAGGCAGCACTGCAGACTGGAGGGGGGAGTCTAGCACACCAGGAGGCCCTGAACCACATGGAGGAGGAGGTCGCAGCTGTCATCCCTGAGGAGATCGTCACAGCGATTCAAGGTCAGGACAGTGAAGACTACCAGGAGACAACGCACATGCAGGGTAAGTCGCATGGGGAATTTTAATGCAATAATGTCAACTGTGAGCAGGGGGGGATAAAGACCACAAAATGCATGGAAGTCATCTTATACGTGGAGTGGCATGGGGAAAGGGGCACGGCAGGGGGGCATGGGAAGACCTGGGGCACACCATTACACAACACCAACAACAGTCCCATGGGGGCATGCTGTCATGCCAACGATGGAGCAAAGGGAAAGCCCCGCCAGGAGGGAGGGCCACAACATCAAACTGACATCCCGGCACACGTCAGCCACCTTAACAACCTCTAGCCATACCGACAACTGGAATGTAACTGCGACAACAGTTGCCACTACCACCTCTGCTCTGTGTGCAGCTCAAGTAGCCAATGGCAGTAACCTCCCCATGGATCATTCACACCTAAATTAGGGGGGTGAGGATGACAACTTCAACAATCCCCAGAAACAAGACAAAGGCCCCAGTACTGTCAAATGTCAATGCCCATAGTTGTCGCAAACATCAGCCAATGTAAACAACAATAGGAGCTACACAGCACTAAGGACACACCCATGCTGCATATGTCCGGGTCCATCCTGTGCCTGGGTAACAATGCAACATCCCAAATGTCATACTGCTCAGACAACAGCATTGAGGGGGGTGACACATGTAACTGGTCACTGAAATACACCTGCACAGTCAGAGGAGGAAATAGGACACTGATACGATTATCAGGGCAATCCAATGTAACACACATTCCCCAACATCAGCAGGACACATTACCAATGTCAACATCCATATCAGATCATAACATTGCCATGCATAGGATATGCCACATGTCAATTAAATTTAAGTGGATGTGAAAGATCAGAGATTGGGGCAGGTCCAGATTGTTAAATGTGCTGCCAGGGCCATCAGTACACCCACAGCCAGTGAAAGGTCTCACCATGAGAATGGATGTAGACGGAGGGTTGAGTAGGAAAAGAAGGTGGCAATTCTCTATTTGGCATAAACCAACACCTAGAGGCGATGAGGCTGACAAGTCTGATAACTCAATAACATACATGTGACAAGCAGGTGGGCCATAGGCCTGGAAGAATGCCCATCTGAAGGACTGGAGAAATTAACACAGAACAAGATCACAAAGTGAATTCATCAAAAGGCAGGCACGTCACATCAAAATTGCCACAACACAGACACACTAATTGTACCCTGTTTCATTGCAGAGGAAGATGGATCTCCTGCGGATATTCCTGTCCCAGATTTCCCTGATGACATGGATGACGAGCCGATAAACATTCCCCAGGAGACTATCCAAAAGGTCCTTGAAACCCTCCAGACCCCACCTTCAGTCACAAGGAGGAGCACAGAACAAGCAGCCATCGCAGAGGATCCACCAACCACCCCAATTGTAAGACCTGCCAGCTCCAATACAGCTGAGGACTCAGACGACACTGGCACCAGCTGTGAGAGAACTGTAGTTGGAGTACAGCGGGAGCTGGCCAAGGAGGTGCGGGTGGGGATGCAAACTATGGCAGCCAGCCTTGAGGAGGTGCGTTCGTGCATGATGTCATTTGCAGATCAGGCAGCAGCTATGCAAGCCCTAACATCCATCCTGCAAGGACTACAAGAAACTGTCAAGGAATTCACCACTGCAGTAAGGGAGTTGCCACAACACCTCGCACCCCAAACCTTCCACTTCATGCACAAATGCAATCATGACCCCCTCAGGGCCGACCTGGCTGCCTACCATCGTGATGTGGCTGCTATTCTCAAGAACCAGCAGACCCTCCTTGCTGCAGTACTGCCCTTAAGACCTTCACAGGAAGCAGCGACCGGGATGTCTGACTCCACGTCTTCTAACACTGAGGTGTGTGTTGCCCCTTCACAACCAACAACAAGGACAGAGGAGGCAACACACACATCAGAAGAAGAAGACATGGAACAGATCACATTCACAAGGAAAATGACCCGGAAGCACTAGTCCCTGCCACATGGCCCACATTTACCAAGGTCCTGCGCTTTGTAACTTGCCAGTCTTGCAACAACTTTACTCACGCACTGTTCTGCAAACCACTGTATATCTTGTCACCCAGCCCAGTGATTGTCTCTCTCCTACTCATTGGCAAATTCTGTCCCTCTGCACTGTCTGAAACATCAACCCCAGCATGTCAAAAGCATTTCCTTAACCTCTTGTGTAGGATCACAATGTAAGATGTCACTTTAATGGACTCACAATCATGGACAATGTACAGATAGCACTACAGCACTTTTCAATAAATAGCACTTACACAACAAATCTGTCTCTGGCTAATGTGACATATCAACTGTGCAGTAGATAACTGAAATGTGCCTACTGTCAAATTACGTAGCTTGTCAATACAACTGTCCTGATAATATGTAGTCAGAGAAATCTGCACAGTGCCCATGATTGCATCATACTCTGCCCATCCTGAGGGACAAATCTGATGAAGTGAGAAACCATACACCATCATGCTGTGTTGGACAGAAGAATGCTTCCTCAGGGGATAACTAAGTCATCAAATAGTGGCCGCAAAATGTTGTCAACATGCAAAAATAACACAAATAACATGGCACACTAATCTAAGCAAACACTACAAAAACTGCATAAATGAAGGTGTCTGAGTTAACATACAAATAGGTAATCATGCTGAACTGTGTCAAAAATGATGTATGAGAGTCATGAAGACAAGAATACAAGATTGCCAATGAGAACTCATCTTATAAGGGTGTCCATGATCATCACACTGCAGTCAGACCTAAAACTGTTTCCCCAATACCAAGTCTGGAAGCACTGTTTGAGACTTTGAAAACACACTTATCAACAGAAATGCATTATCATCCATATTAATGTGATTGGTGGTTGCAACGAAGGGTCGACACTTTGCAAGGTAGCTCTGGGCTAGCTGCCAATCGCACAGCTCAGTTGGGATTTGTTTGTAGCATAGGACACAGATGTTATATTACAAAATTGATGTACACTGAATCCAAACCCACGATCAAGTACCATTCAACACATGCTATTAAGGGTTAACCAAATATTTATTAAATGCTAATCACAGATGAGGAAACTGAGGGAAAAATCTTACCTACCCTAATCTACCCTGACTATTCATTACCCACAACTGTCCCTAACTAACCTAAGCTACACTTACTTATCACATGTAACGCAACGTTCTAAACATCTACCCCCCATCCCCCTTATGAGACGGGACACATGGGGGACAACACATACTATACTATCCTATACAAATATATATATATATTTTTTTTTTATGTATTTTTTTTAAACACACAAGAACCCCAACATAGCCCCCCATCCACCCACACACACACTTAAGAAGTACATATATAAAGATTGTGGACCCCCCACCCACTAACACTAACTAAACTAACAGCCTATACTAACCTAACACTAAGCCCCCTAAGCCCACTAACTATAAGAACAAGGAAAGAGGAGGGAGGGGAGGGAATCATGTCCATCTAAAAATGTCTAGAGGTTGGCCCTCCGGAGGGTCCTCTTAATAGACTTAACACACCGGTTAATGTGGCGCACATCCCGGCTCAGGTGGCTCAACTTGCGCAGCACTTTGTCCATCTTACGTTCCATTTGGTTGAAGGCTGCAGGGTCAACAGATGGAGCTGTGGCAGTCTGGGTACCGGTGGAGGAGGTCTGTGTGGGTGTGGTGCCAGATCTAGTGGGCTGTCCTGCACCGGTGGCAATGCTGGGGCCTGGAAGTCCAGCAGATGTCGGACCAACAGTCCCAGCTGTGGGTGGGGCCACCTGGCTCAGATTAGTGGTTGTGCTGGTGGTGGCTGTGGTGGGCAAAGTAGGCCCACCCTGTGGGAAGGCTCTCCATGCCCCGGAGGCCCGTTCATGGCGATATCGCCGGGCCATCCTCCGGAACCCCGACTCCACCAGCAGGATGTGCTGGTATCTCATGGCCCAGCGCTGAAATTCACGGACCTGGTCTGGAGTCATGTTAGCAGCTGTGAAGACAAATGCAGATATTCTTCATTAGTAACTGCATTGTGTGAAATAGCACAAGAAGTTAATCAGACAATATATCTACTGTACTTGTAACAGCTCATATCACAATACAGATCATTGAATGTCCCTGAGGAAATACATGGCAGGCCAGCCTACAAAGGTCACATCACACATAGCACATCCATAACCTACAAGATGGGTAACAACTGGCTTTGACTTGCAATCTGAGTTCTGCCAGTTATCAGATAAGAATCATGCTGCATATCCTCCGCCAAGACCTGGGCTACAAATGTCAGTGTGCGGAAAGCAAAACTAAAGCCACATGGTCTGCAAGTTGTAACTGGACTTGCCAGTATAGAACCAAGTGCCAAACCTGAGTGTGTATACTAGGTTGCAACCAAACCGTCACTTATTCACATGTATGTGTAACATACTGGTAGCATCAGTACTAGGTACCCCATTCACAAACCCATGCCCGTGTTTGAGGGTGGGGGGGTGGATAAACAACTATAATTTGCCAACAACATGTACACCGAGGAGTGTATAGAAAACTCCACACATGTTTGTCTCTACAGACACCCCACAGGTAAGGTCTATCAACAATTAGGAGTCAGCAAACCCTAGAGCAATCATAGGGCCACACATGTCAGGAAATGCAGAACTTGGTACATAACATATACTTCCAGTGAGGCCTGACTTACATCAGACACATAGTTGCTAGAACACCCATGATCATGAATTGCATGCACACCTAGGCCATTGCACTCAAGTTCCACATACTTGTAGCACTACATGTGGAAGTACATGCTGCTAGGAGGTTCTACCTACTGTTTCATAATTATGTAGGTAAATAGGGAAGCAGATGTCTATTGGAAAGCAATTTGCCGTACCAATCTTGGAGAAAGCGGGTCTGACAGGCTGACCAAATTGGAGCTGACTTCCAGTGCGACTCTTGGTGATACAAGTGTCATCCACATGACTAACCCATGTACTCACAGTGGGGCCTACAGGAATGGCCTACAATCCCTACATGATACCATTGGATACGCATTGGCCAACTCAAAACATGTGAAAAACTGAATTCCCACTCGTGGAACAAGAGAAAAGCTTGCCCAACGCATCACACCTTGCTATACGTTCAACTCACACGAGTCCATAACCAGCAAACACAACACATAACAGACATATCAACACTTACTGGAGTGGTTGGGGTCCTCAAATGTCGCCACCTCTCCCACAGTGTAGGGTGCCGGTCCACCTGTAAGGTATGGAAGGAAGAAATGTGCTCAAAATCTGTGCACAGAGCAACAATTTCATAAACATATACAATGTGTAGGCTGAATAAGGAAATGGCAGCCATTCAGACATGATGGTACTGCATCTGATATATCACGGCCAACTTGTACATAGCATGGGTCTCCTGTGACAGTTACACACATATCTGCACACATACATTGGCCCAAACTTTCATGTGGTTGCAAACATGCCCCGTAATTGGTGACCAGAAAAAAATATGGACTGTAATAGTCTCATCATGTGCATCTAAGAGAGACATCCAAAGCCTGGTTACTTGAGGACTGCATTACCAGTCAAACATGCCTTGTGGCCATGACACATTAATGACACATAGGTACAATGTACAGAGGGAGGGGCAAGGACTTTTGTAAGCCATCCTGTTGTTACAGTTTATTCAATTGATGTGTCCCAGCTATGGTGATTTGCACCAACCATGGAGATGTGAAGCCATGTGCATACACTTGGACTGCCATCCATATTTGGAATGTGGCACAACTAACTCCAACAAACATTCTAAGATGTTAGCTGAGGGCAACTTACACCTTTTCACGATGTTTTCAAATCCAGATCTGACATGTATCCAAAAAGATCAAGTAACGCAATAATCCCACACATTCATAGTACTTCCGTGAATGCTTTCCTTCCAAACTCACCAGACTCAAATGAGACATATGTCTGAGCAACTTTGCTATTATCAATTGACGTGAAGGCAGCACTCATTTTCTGCATCATGTAGTGATTCTAAAGTCAGTCTAGCAATTGCGTCAACAAAGTTGGCCTAAATGTTGGTACATCTGTACTTCTCTGTCAATAGTACCCTATATAGACATGATTGGCTCCTATTTTGTTTGCTTTTCTGAAAAAAGGCCGCACCAATTTCCTTCATGGAAAAGTAACCTGTAAGTTTGCTGAGCACGTGCTACCTGACAGCTAGCAAATGTGATCCTTGCCATAGTGCATCAATTATCCCTTTATGTTTCCCCAGCATTACACACAGTCAGCAAGTTAGCTGGCAGACATTGTACTAATCCCCTTATGTCACTACAGAGCATTTAATCGTGCACATTAACATGATTCGTACTCACCAACAGTGCCACCAATCATGCTTCCCAGGTGGTCCAAGAGATCCTGCTCCCTGGTGATGGGGTCAGCCCACCGGTGCTTCAGCTGGTGGTCACTCCTCTGTCTGGCATACACTCGCTGCAGGTGATGCAGCACCTTTTCCCACCGGATTCTGCGCGCCTCTGTTGGATACCCCTGTATCACCCTGCCCCCTGCCTGGATCATGAGCTGCAAGAAATGGCACACAAGACAGATGAACCCCTCCAACTCCCCTTCCCCCATCCTGCCAAGATGTGGCCTACCAGACATACTTGAGAAGTGAAAGGGATTAGGGGTAAAAGAAATAGAAAGGGGAAAAAGGGGAAAGTAGGGGTACAAATACAGATGAAAAGTAAACTTAACCACTAAAAGAGTCCAACTATCCCCAAACTAACACTACCTACAACAGACTCCCACAAACAACAAAAACACAGGATAAATGGACAAATGTAGACAAAACACAGTAGTACAGTATACAGCAACAATATTTATTTCACAAATGGACTTTACAGATAGCACACAGGACAAAAAAGCACAAAATCTCAGGACAACACTCTCTACACAGCCACACAGTCTAGAAGGATCATAGACTGTAAAGTGAAAGTGAAAGTACACCCACTGTACATGATCTGTAAACAGGATATCCTATTACATCACTTCCTGTATGAAAAGTCCCGCCTTTTTCACGTTATGCGTAATTTTTTGTTTACCAAAACTGTATTTGCGTAATTTTTTTTGACGCACAGAAGTGAAAATTAGCCTGCATCCACATAATAGTACATGGCTTGTACAAATATAAAAAATGACGCAAATACAGTTTTGGTAGACAAAAAATGACGCATAACGCTAGGAACGTCAAAATTACAGTGCATTAACTGGTTTTGGGCAATTTTTCTTGTTTTTTTGTTATGTTACATTTGGGACACATCAGAGATAGGCTGATTGAAGACACTATGGTGTTGATGGTGTATGTTCACATGTGTGACATCATGCTGCAGCGGACCATGATCCGCTACTCCCTTCACAGTATTTTTACGGTTGGCTGACGCAATAGTTGGTCATAAGTGTGGCCTACATATATGTGTTGCAGAAATTGTGCATGTTTGCCATAAGGAGAGGATAGCAATGTGACGCACATATGTACAATACCTAAATGCCTTTGGCTCAAAGTGTGTACTTTGGCAACTAATGTATTTGTTGACCAAGTGTGTGTGTATCACATGAAGCATATTTGTACATATGCTTGTAGGAATGTGACGTCCATGTATCCAATCCTTAGATGCAAGTCATTGTGGAAATGAGAGAGGGCATGTGTTAGTCATACATGTAACAACACCTGTAAAGTGAACTTCCAAGATTTAGGGTTACGTAGACACCACATGTGACATAGCATGCACCAGATGGATGGCAGACGCTTGTTCATGTTCCAGCAGGTGTCTTTACAACATTTGTACCCAGGTTAGCCTCTGCAATTCCCACTGCATCTGGGACCATCATAGCCTCTGTGCTGATTATTCTCGAAGCTATTAACCACACACGTCCCATCACTATGCTGTGAGCACTGTGATTCTGTGTGTGAACTGTCATGTTCCTGACATTTGTGTATTTTTCATGGACATTATCAGAGGTTGCTGGTTGTGCTGAAAGCCCCGTACCCAATCCCTGCCTACGGCCCTGGGACACTGTCACACTTTGTCATTCATGCATAAATGCAACCCAGACAAGGGATGGGCCATGAATTTTGCTTTTCCAAGAGGATGTAACTCAAATGGTACAGTTAAAAGGCAGATGATGCTATACAATGTATTTGTGTATGCATTGAAGAAGCCCATGCCCAATACCCCCTGATGAATGAGAGGTTTGCTAACGCAAGTGTGGTACATATGTAGACACAGGGATACTTTAGTGTGACGCACAGACAGTTGCCAGTCAGGCTGAGAGAATGCAAGGTGATTCAGGATCCAGCTACTTGACAAGTTACATAATCAGTGGTCTGACTAAGACTGTTTGGAGGACAAACTAGAGAGCTGGCATGTCAAACTGTGTATGTCCTGTGTTTTTGAAGGTGACAAATGAACCCAGTGGCTGTGTTACACGGCTTAATTAGTATCAATGCTTAACGATGTATTTGACATAATGGCAACTCCTATGCTGTTCCAGGCATCAGCAGGGGCAGTGCTTTTTGAAATGGGTGGTGTGCATGGAGGTGATCACAGGTGTGGGCTGCATCTGTTTCTCACCAGTCCTGTAGGTGAGACTTGCATTCTAAGGGCCAACAGACATTTTCACATGGGAAGCAATCTACAGGTGCTAACAGGGTTTTGAAACTAGAAGACAGTGTATAAATTAACCTGACGTCCATGCAGTCAGATGTTCTATGACAATGGCATACCATAGGAAAGATTGTAGCACACTGGATTGCTAATGTTGGTCTGTGTGTGTAGAGGAGGGAATATCAGGGTACACATCTTAGTATTCCAGGGACCTCTTCCGACAGGTGGGTTGTGACCAGGTGCATGGGTGTGTCAGGAGTTAGGAAATGGGCTGACATGTACATGGAATGTCATGTGTGCAATGCTGCTCATATGTGTGGCACTTGTGCTGTCTATGTTCTGCTTCTATGGGACTCTGGTCACAGATAGTCCTTGCAAATATTGGATGCAGTTGGACTTACTGCTGTCAAGGGTCTGGTCAGGCAATCCTGTTACTGTTGCCAAAGCACATTGACTGCCTCATGAATGAGGCTTGTTTTCCACTTATTGAGTGATGGTGTCTTAGTTGTGTGCCATATGCTGTGTTGGACCTTGATTTCAACATGTATGTGTGAAATAGTTGTGGTCCTCTGCTATTGGCCTTCAAAGGAGAAATGTACATGATATATGTCATTAACAGTGTATGTGTGTATGTGACCATTGTGCGTTAGGCATCACATTAGCTCTGGGGTGTTCAGTGTCCTACTCAGTATATCAGCAATGCTCCATGAGGCAACACTCTTATTCTGATAAGTAGAGATGAAGGTGTGCAAAAAGGAATAGCCAGACCATTATATGGTGATTATAATAGGTGTTTATTTAAATTTGTTAACTAAAGTGGTGAAGGTGATCATATTCAAAAGAAATTGTTGACGATCTGTTGCCGCCTGCGTATACCAGCGGCCGTGTTCTGTAGTTCCCCCTCATGTTGCAGGCCAGCATCCTCCTCTTCAGGCATGTGTGGCTCTGGTTCCAGGAGGGGAATGTTCCTTTTGATGCAAATGTTGTGCAATATTGCACATGTTAGGTTGATCCTACAGACCATCTCCGGGGAATATAGGAGGCTACCACCAGTGATGTCGAGGCACCGGAACCTTGACTTGAGGATGCCAAAGGTCCTCTCGACAATGCTGCGTGTCCTCCTATGTGCGTCGTTGTAGGCACGCTCTGCAGCAGTACTTGGGTTGCCAAATGGTGCCATAATCCATGGCTGGATGCCATACCCCTGATCAACTGCAAGAGAAAATGATTGGGATCATGTTGATGTAGCTGGCACTATTGAAATGACCTTTCATGGCAGTAGTTGTCTTGTGTTGTCTGTGACTCTTTTGTGTAATAATGTAGCATCCTAGGCTTGTAGGATGTACCATCTGCATTGTGTTGTTTCCTTGGCTGAACAAGTGTTTGTCTGCTAACCGTTTGTCAGCAGTATGTTTTGGGATTTGCAGTACAGTGTGCCCTCCCTAACATTGTGACTTGTGATACAGGTGTCCGTGTGTCTTCACTGGGGGTGAGATGATAGTTCCATACACAGTTAAAATTGACAGTGTTGTTAACACGTTCATATCAATGTACCCTGGACATCCCATACCTTTAGACTTAGGCAATGGATTAATATAAAGGTCATTGGGACACTTACATTTTGCAATGTGACATTTGGGCAACCCACTCCACACGTTGTGATCTTTGACGTCTTAACATTAGGCTGTACAGTAATTTCCAATGTGTGACAGGTTCAATGGTGACCTAACAAACATGGCTAGCGATGTCACGACCTCAGTATGTTCCTGTTCACATGTTGCTGTTGTGGTGTACGTGTTGTGTGTCCTAGAGGGTTGCTGTCCAGTGTGTATATAAGTAGGTTTTTGTACTTACCAACAAGTAGTCCATTGCCATACCGTCCATCCTGGAAGTGTTCATTGATGGTGCAGTGACGGAAGATGTATGAGTCATGTACACTCCCAAGATATTTAGCCACGATGTTGGTGATCAATCCCTGGTGATCGACTATGGCCTGCACGTTGATGGAATGTGTGTGCTTCCTGTTGCGGTAGAGGTGTTCAGTTGCAGCAGGTGGCACAAGGCGTACATCTGTGCAGTCGATTGCACCAAGGACGTGTGGGAAGCCACTGATGAGACAGAACCCTGTTTTGTTTCCTGCTGCTTCTGCAGTGTGTTAGGGAAGCAGATGTGGCGGGGTGTCAGTCCAATGATGGCATCCAGTACTTTGGGCAAAAAGGCGGAGAATCATGGTTGTGATATTCCGCCAACCAGGGCACCAGTTGTTTGGAAAGAGCCACTTGCCAGCATATGAAGTACGGCAAGCAGCTTGGTTACTGTTGGGATGGTGCGGGGTGTCAGCAAAGTGGGGGCCAACTGCGGTTCAATGTTGCGCAGCAGCTGCTGAATGGCCTGCCAGTTCAACCGGTACCTCTGGATGATGTTGTGTTCCCTGAGGCCCTAAAGGGTGGTTCTGGGGCGGAATATCCTCTCCTGCCTTCTGCGCTGCCTATGGGGTCCCTGCTGGTGTTGTTGTAGCTGCTGTTGTTGCTGCTGGGCTCTGCGTCTGCGTGCACACTGGATTAGAATCACCGCCATGGCTCCCTGTTGCTTCTCTGCTGCTCTGCTGTTTGTTCTGTGTGTTCTGTTTAAATACAGGTGTGTTTGCCCCATTTTAACGTCTGCCCTGACCCAGGCGTTAATTTTTGACGCAAATCGGGCTGTGCGTCACTTTCCGGCTCTGCCTCCCGGCCGTGCGTCATTTTTGCACGAAAGCATAAATACGACGCACGGCCATTTAAGCCATTTTTTGGACGGGAACGCCTACCTTGCATATGATTAACGCAGGGCGGGTTGCCGCATCCAAAAAATGACGCACACGGCGGAATTTTGTCATCCGCGGGCTCGGGCGTCAAAGTTTAAATACGGGGCAACGTTTGCGCTGAATGTGTGTCAAAAGTTTTGACGCACAATCGGCGCAGACGGAGTATAAATATGCCCCTAAATATTTAGTATTGCCATTATTTTAAGGGGGAGTGTTCCTCTTTATATGTGTGCTGCATTCTGCAAAAAACTAAAATAACATGGCCCGGCTTTTATTGAAATCCTAGCGCCAAATGAAACCAGGAAAAACCACGGGACAAGAGAACTATTTGGTGATAGTCCTATGCATAAAATGTGTGACTACTATCAAATCACACACTATACGTGGTTTACCTTTTACGGGTTGTCTTTACACAAAAATGTGTACTGGAGTATGTACTTAATGTGCAAATGTCACATTGGATCTTGCTGCCTCATACTTGTTCCATAGCACAACTAAGCATTAAGATAAACAGGCTTCATTTCAAACATACAAGCAGTCATTCAATAAAAATGTGAGGCGGAGGGTAGAAAGCATACAGTGGTTCCCTGGCCCAAAAAAGAGAAGACCAGATTAGGTTTTTCTGTGTGAAAACACTCAGATAAATAACCACCAGTGATGCCTACAGTCAACTGTAACTAAAAACGTATGTTCCAAGAAAAACTCCTCTTCACCAGGTTTTTATTTCTCTGAAAGTAAAGAAATAAAAAATTATGAAGCATCACGTGCCTAGTCAGATTAGTGCACTGGTTGGCCAACAAAAAATGAAGGTTTAGCCACACATTGGTTTTGTTGAGATTTATGGATCCCACCTACAGTTTACGTTGCGCAATCAGATGCCCACTGTTGATTATATGTAAAAATCAAGGTTGGAGAGCACCAACAATATCCTGTTAAACAGCTTCCACCCCTTGTGAGGCTCATATTCAATATTCAAAAGGGTGCTGACCAATATGGACAAATCAGTAATGATTAGGATCCAAAATTGTGCCTTATCCTCTCAAAACAAAGTGTAGACGTGGCGCCCTGAAGCATGATGTTTATAGCAGAAAGTCACAAATTACAGAAAAAAAACATAAAAAGGAGAGGACAGACGAACTGCCTCATAAGACCGCCTCCATTGTTAGGCCCTTTTCGCAAGCCCTTACCTGCCAAAACAATAAAGCGCTCTAATACCTCAAAGCACCCTGCCAGGTGCGCACGCCCGTTTGAAGCCCTCTGCTCGGGTGCTTGTTGTTCGGAACAGCCACCGAGGTTTCGACCAAGAAGCCTTAAAAGAAATCTTAGAAGAAAATTCATCAGCCGACATGCGTTTTTATTTTACTATTTATGTTAACCAGGCAGACCTAGAACATTTGTTCCTGAGGACAGAGTTGAGCTCAGCCTGCTACTGTTGAATTAGAGTTATTGAAGTCAGATCTCAATAGCTTTCACATAGTGCTTTTTGGACCAGCGTAGTGGATTCATGGCACGTTTTACTATTACGCAACTGAAAGGGATTCAAACCCTGTTTCAAAGAGAGAAAGCTGGTTCAATTGGTTTACAACAGATGTATTAATCTATCAGGTTCCTTTACATATCCCTCACCACATCCACCTCAGCAACTTGTTTGAAGAGGACTGTGGGGCAAGTTTTGCTTCTGTGGATTCTGGCTGTATTTAATCCTGAGAAATTCAAGGTTTTTGTCAAAAAGTCAATCAACATAGCTACATAATACTGCTATTAAACGTATTATTTTGAAATAACAAGATTTTTATGCAAATTCCCCGAATCCTTAACAGAGTAAATATAATGGAAAAAGACAACTCAAACAATTATTCCCTCTGAAAGAGGTCAATCGCTGTAATCAAAGAAAACTATAATTTATGGCATGAACAGGTCCGATATTGAATAGAATGTTTTCTCGTGTGATTTTTGAAGACTGGGCTGTTCTCTATGCCATGTGAGTACTCTTGTGTCAGGAACAACACATCAATGAGGTTGACAGGACTGGTTCAGGTTAGTTTTGCACTTCTGTTATGCATGCAACAGACCTAAGCCTTACACAGTTATCCATCAAGTTACAGACTCCAGACAATACTATGGTACCAGAGTCCAAAGTAGGATGTAAACACATTGCTAACATTCTTTCCGCATTTCCCCGAAGTATGTAACGTACATTTGTCATTTGAGGATACATACTGTCCAAACATGTAACATGTCTCCACCAGATCAGTAAACAAATGTCCCCTCAGTACACAGAGCACAAAGCATCTAGCAACTCACACTGCCATCACGTTACACAGCACCACTCCCTATATGTAAAGCAGCGTAGCCATGCTAGTAGAATAGACTCTGAACTATAAGATGATAATTGTTAGCAAATATGGGTAGGTGTGGACTCTGCTGAAAGCATCCAGTAGACAGCAGTATATAGACAGTCTCTTTAGAAATAGCATGCCTCTTCAGTTATTACTGAGTGGATAGTTACAGTGGATCGGCTGATTACATCCAGTCATAGGGGCAGCACTGAGATTGTTCATTTGAAGTGGCAAGTTATTTTAGATAATTTGTAGTTGGAGAAGAATGGGTGCCTCTGGAACAGATAGTTTAGCTGCATTTGTCATCACGTTTTCGGCCAGTGTTGGTTGCAGTGTGCCATGCTTCGGCTGGTGGCAGATTCAATGTATGCCCGTTTTCCTAGACCAGTTTAGAGGCTATCTAAAGGTTTTGTGACCTCTTCTTTACATTTCTTGTGCTTCTGGATTCTCCGTATTTTGTATGGCAAGACGTTCCAAGGTTTTTCTGCTTGGACTGAAAACGTGGTGCCGGCTATGAATTTCTGTTTTTATGGGGGTAAAATAATCTGAGGTTCTACCCCGGGGAGTAGTGACTTGTTTTATGTGTACTGTATGCATCATTTACAGGACCTCTAAAGAGAAAGGACCCTTATATTTACACTTGAAATTCAGAATGTTTTAAACATTGATCACCTGTCTAGATGTAACCAAAGGTTTACAAGGTTTGCGTCATGTGTTCCCTTGGGTGCAGGTGCAAATGAAGCCTTACCAAGGCGTTCTCGATTTGTTGTCATTTGTATATTAGGAAGCAGGAGGCCCCAAGGAACAGGCTGTCAGCATATTTGATAGCCAGATGCTTTTGTTGATACCTAAAGTATGAGAAAATGTATCTAAGCGTGGAACATGTTCTTATGATTCCATTGAAATATGGGATAAGTGATAGGTCTGAGTCCATGGTTAGTGCCAAGTTCCTCTATCTCTTGCCATGGCTGGTGTGGCATCAAGGTTTTGGGCGTGTCATTTATAGACTGGAACTTGTGACACTGTCCAGAGATAAAGATCTATGCTTATGCACTGCAGAGTTTTAGGTGGTTGTTAAAAATCCACACATCTGTGGCATAGAGGTAGTCTTTATGTTTTGACGTACAGGGGTCTTCTGAAAGGCGGCAGGAACACCAGGGTTTGTCTGTCATTGAGAGAGGAGGCAGTGCATTGTGGCATTCGCCAATATGTTGCATTCTGTGGCGGACAGTGTTGGAAGCTGCAGATAGATCCAAGAATAGCAGGGTGCTGCACTGTTTCATTCAACAGTGAGTCTTAGGTTGTCCCATATGGATATGTTAATAGATTCTATGCTTCTGTCGGGTCTGAACCCACTCTGCTGATCTGACCATGGGTTGCTTTCCTCCGTGAAATTGAAGCGTTGGCTAAAAGCTGCTAAAAAAAAGAGCCCCTGGAAATTAGTTTGTGCTTTCATGGATTGGATGAGCCAAAATTTTTCCTTTTAAAACATGGCATGATGTTGGTAATGAGCGCCGATGGATACTTCCTTGCTGCATTGATTTATCTTTGCAAGGTTATAGCTACTTCCCCAGTATGGGTTGTGAGGAGGATATCGTTAAAAATATTTGGAAGGGCAGGCAGGGACTGACTGAAACCCAGAGGTTTGCTGGTCTCTACAAGTTTATGGAACTCTTACTCTGAAAGAACATTGTATGTGTCAAGAGATAGCAGATTGGCTGTGCCTGCCTTTCTGGCAATATTATTTTGTGGAAGAGTGTTGTTGGGTTCATTCTTCTGAGCCAAAAGCATGCATAGAAAAATAAAACAGTTGGCTTAAAGCTACTTCTTTAGTGCATGCACTATCTAAGTAGAATTACTGGGCTTTTTGTTTGTCAGATGATTTTAAATTTAAAATGAAAGGAAGAATGCTTTCCTACACATGGATTCAATGTCATTTGTTGATTTTAGTGGATTTACACTTCATGGTCTATGGCAAGTGGAAAATCAGTTCCTAGTGAATCCGGCAATGCATGCTTCTTTGCTGTTGCAGATTTCCACAACATTTTATTGCATTAAGGTTAGTAAATCTGAGCCTAAATGTAAGTAGAAATCACTTCAAATTACCTAATCCTAAACGATTATTAAAGAACATAAAAGCACGGCTTGCATTTTTAAATCATATAGATAACTTTGCATAACTTTTTATGAAAACACTTTCTGAATCTTAAAACTAGAACATATATCTATTATTCCCCTTAGAAAGGTGACAACCAGAGATGGGCTGTATTACCTAGGATGGCGACTAGCGAGGCTGGCGAACATTGGGTCCAAGGTCCATAGGAAAAGAGGGAAGAAGGAAAGTAAATGGAGAACAGACAGAAAGGTTAAACGGAGAAGAGTACAGGAAGATAGTTAAGCAGTTCTATTATCCTTGAATAACCTGTTCTCTTAGGGCTGCTCTGCCTTCCTACCCTGAGGGTAAAGTGCTAAACGAATATACTTGGTAATCAATTTTGGGTGCAATAGTAGATAAGCTCCAGGCCCCCAGAATTAATAGGCTGTCCTTGTCCCAGTTTGAGGTCAGTGACCCTTGATTGCTGTGTTGACTCACAAAAAAATGTCCACAGTCTATAAGATAGTGGATGGGAGAGGGAAGGGCAGATATGTGTTGGTTGTTACAGGATGTCAGGTAAGAAATGAGGGTAGGAAGATAAGGTTCGTAGGCGGCCCAAAGGGAGCCTGAGTGCGCATAGAGTGACCACACCACTCCAAATAATTGTGAACACTGTCTCCAGTCCTTAACATTTCACCTACAAATTATTGTTTTTTGGTGTGTTAGTTTATTTAATTCAGTGGAAGTGAAACGTCACTATAACACCCAGAACACATTAGGTGAACACACTAAGGTTCATGACTAGAAAAAGTGTCTGTAATGTCCTGGAAGGGGGTGGTCTCCCTAAGTGCGAAGCACTGCCTGATAAGGAAGGAGATGGTGCGGAGAGTATCAGGGAATGATGATTAAGATTTGTATAGTGAGCCAAAGGGAGCTGGGACTGTAGTTGCTGGGTTCATTGGGGAGCGCTGAAAGTTCCTTCAGCAGCGGTTTGATTTCTGCGTGCTTCCAGCCTTCTGGGAAGGTGTCAGAAAGGTGTTGAGTAGGGTGGAAAGTTCAAAGCCGATCCTGGATGCTCCTAGTTTGAAGATGTGGTAGCGACACAAGTCGGATGGGGCTCCTGAGTGGATGGATTTCATGATGATGATAGTGCCCTGATTGGTAAGGTGGTACCAGGTTAGCCTTGAGATGGTTGTGTGTGTGGAGATATGGCCATTGAAAAAAATCTTCAGCCTTGAGTTGGGGTCTGTAAATTTGATAATTTTTTTCATGGAAGATATCTACAAAGCTGTCACATAGGTCCTGAGAGGGAGAGATGTTGCCTGTTGCATTTGCGGGTCTGGTGAATTCCTCGACTATGCAGAAGAGCTTCTCAATGTTGTTGGGTTAGCTTTGATGGGCTTTTTTTTCACCTCCCATAGTTGGCAGTGATATAGTTTGAGTTCTGATTTGTAGGGGGGTCTGTCAATTGGGTTTTTGTTGGTGCGCCACTTTCTCTCAAGGTGCTTGCAATTCCGATTGGCTGTCCTAAGGTCCTCTGCATACCAACTGGCTTGCTTGGTGGATCTTCTATGTTTCTTGTACTTAATGGGGGTGACAGCATCAGCGCAGTCAGTGATCCAGGTGTTAAAGCTCCTGATGTACTGGTTCACTTTCTGATGGTGTTTGAGTGGGTTGAGGGCAAGGGTGTTGGTCCATTCGGTCTCCGAGGCCTTGTTCTAGCTGCAACCTGCAGCGTTGGGTTGCATCAGGGGGAGGCCATGTGGGTCATGATGATGACGTGGACTTTTTAGTGGTACGTCTATATGAGTTTGGTGGTGTGGCTGTATGTAACGGAGTTGCTCGAGGTGAATATGGGGTTGAGAGTGTGTCCTGCAATGTGCGTGGGGTCGTGTAAGAGTTGGGTGAGGTCAATGTTGTTCAGGCTGCAGAGGAGGTTGGCAGAGTTAGGATCGGTTATGCCATCAAGGTGGAAATTGAGATCGCCTAAGAACAGGTTGTCCTTCAAGACGATGGTGAGGGGAGGCGATGAAATCAGTGATGAGGTTGCAGAAGGTGGATGGTAGAGGTGGATTTTCCCGCCATTTCGGATTTTAAAGTTGAGGTATTCCATTGCTGGGAAGGGTCACCCATGGTGGTGGTGCATTTGAGGGAGTCTCTGTGTATGATATTGATTCCTCCACCTGGCTTGTTGATACGGTTGCAGTGTGTGAACGTGTATCTTGCTGGCATGGCGTTGGCGATGTCAGGACCTGAAGCGGAGTTGAGCCAAGTCTTGGTTAGGAAGACGATGTCGGTGTGAGAATCTTGATAACATCCCATACCTCGGTGGAGTGTTTTCTGAGTGAGCTAGTGATAAGGAGGGTGCACGCGAGCTGGTGGTGGAAAGCTGGTGTTGTGTGTCAAGTGGGCTGGGGGTTGCTGAGAGGGGAGAATGCAGAAGAGGAGAGAGGGCCTGGAAGAACGTGGATCCTAGGATTGGACGAGGGCCAATAGAGGTAGGTGGAGAGCTAGGGCTGGACACCTACTCTCTATGTAAAGGATAAAAGAGGATCAAGATATGGAGAATTTAAAAGGCATGGAAAGTGGAATGTGAGGGGGTGCAAGAGGAGATTTCTGCAGAGTGGAAAGGGTATGAGTGAAACAGATGGTAGGTGGGAAGAGGGTAGCTACAGAGATTTCAGAAGAAGGAGGATGAAATGCTTGGAGGTGGTTGCAACAAGGGAGGTGAACATTTAGTGTTGTTTTGCTGAAGATGAGCAGGGAAGCAGAGGCCAGGAGGTTGAGGGGGTAAGGAGGCGGTTTTGGAGGTACTAAAGGTTTGCCACAATGGGTTTAAATCAAAGGGTGGTCTGCATGGGAAGGAGTCTGAAGAGTGGAGGGAGTTGTGGCTGGGCAGACAGGAGTGGGAGAGGGGTTGAAGAGATGATGTCATAGGGGATGATTCTATGGGAAATTAAAAGATCCATTCAAAAGTATTGAAACAATAACAGACTGGTGAAGCAGGTAGGAAGATGAAAGAGAGGAAGAAAGATGGAGGTAATTTGGAATCAAAAGAGTTGTGGGGGGAAATGTGAATCAGGAGTAAAGTGAAAGAAAGGGGGCAGAGCACCACAGGTCAGGCATTGCAAAATATAGAACGATGTATTCCCAGTTATTTCTGTACACCCACTAAACAAGTCTACAATAGATTGGAGGAAAACGTTGACTTGGTTGGTGGGCTATGAAATGTGTTCTTGGGGCGTCTAAGCCACAGCAGAAAGTTGGGTGAAGGCACTCGTGATATTTCCAGCAAAGACCTATCCTTGTTTTCTTTGGAGCCAACCTTGGTCCTTAAGACACCTAAACCAGAATGTCCTGCTGTTAGAAATGGGGTCTTTGGTTGGCAGTCAGGTTACCCCCTGTCCAAGCAAGGACCCTCACTCTAGTCAGGGTAAAGGAGAATCGCATTCAGTTAACCCCCGCTCACCCCTTTGTAGCTTGGCACGAGCAGGCAGGCTTAACTTCAGAAGCAATGTGTAAAGTATTTGTACCCACACACACAGTAACACAGTAAAAACACTACAAAAGGACACAACCTACGTTTAAAAAAATAGATAATATTTATCTAAACAAAACAAGAACAAAATGACAAAAATCCAACATATATATGTCAAGTTATGAATTTAAAGAGCAAAAAAGTGTCAAATCCTTTAGAAAACAGTGAGAACATTGTTAGCATACAAAAGTACCTAGGTAGCGTCAAAATAAAGCCGCATGGGCAAGCGTGTGTCGGAAAAGGCCAGCGATGCGTCGATTTCTCACTTGCAAGCAAGAACATGCGTCTTTCCTCTTCCGGTCGGGTCGGCGTGCGTCGTTTCTCCTCTTCCGCAAGAGAGCGATGCGATCCCGCATGGGCACCTCGGGTCCGGGCAGGCTTTGCGTTGATTTCCCGCGCCCAGCGATGTTGCGTTGAAATCTGGTCACACGATGTCAAGAAAGCGCGCTGCGTGGAGGTTTGCTTTGTTAACAGCAGCCACTGCGGGTGTTGCGCTTCGTTTCTTCAGCCGCATTGCGTTGATCTCCCAGCCACGATGCAGGTGGAGTGTCGATTTTAGCCGCGAGGCAGGCGGTGCATTGTTTAGCAGCTGCGAGGCGGGTGGTTCTTAGAAAGTTTCCCCGCACTGCGGTCTTTGCGTGGATTTCTGTCCTTTTCCATGAGCAGGCACATTTCAAGGGCCCAGGGACAGGTTAGGGCACGACTTTGCAGGTAGGACTCAAGTGCTGGCAGAGAGAAGTCTATGATGTCCCTGAGACTTCAACAACAGGAGGCAAGCTCAGTTGAAGCCCTTGGAGATTCTTCACCAGTGGGAAGTCACACAAAAGTCAGTCTTTGTCTTCTCTCAGGCAGAAGCAGCTACTGCAGGCCAGCCCAGCACAGCACAGTCACAGGCAAAGGGGCAGTACTCCTCCTCCAGCTTCTCCAGCTCTTCTCCTTGGCAGAGGTTCCTCTTGGTTCCAGAAGTAATCTGCTTTTCAGGGGATTTGGGTGCTCTTCTTATACCCCTTTCTGGCTTTGAAGTAGGCCTACTTCAAAGAGAAGTCTCTGTTGTTTTCAAGATCCTGCCTTGCCCAGGCCAGGCCCCAGAAACACGCCAGGGGGTTGAAGACTGCATTGTATGAAGGCAGGCAAAGCCCTTTCAGGTATAAGTGACCACTCCTCTCCTCCCCTCCCCTCAGCCCAGATGGCCCATCCGGATATGCAGGCTACACCCCAGCTCCCTTTGTGTCACTGTCTAGAGGAGAGATGCAAACAGCCCAACTGTCAAACTGACCCAGACAGGGAATCCACAAACAGTCAGAGTCACAGAATGATTTAAGCAAGAAATTGCTTACTTTCTAAAAGTGACATTTTCAAACACACGATCTAAAAACCAACTTCACTTAAAGATGTATTTTTAAATTGTGAGTTCATAGACCCCAAACTCCACATGTCTACCTGCTTCCAAAGGGAATCGGGTGCTTTAATATTATTTAAAGACAGCCCCCATGTTAACCTATGAGAGAGATAGGCCCTGCACCAGTGAAAACCGCATTTGGCAGTATTTCACTGTCAGGACATGTAAAACACATACGTACATGTCCCACCTTTGAAATACACTGCACCCTGAACAGGGGGCTACCTAGGGGTGCTTTAGGGGTGCCTTACATGTATAAAAAGGGAAGGTTTAGGCCTGGCAAGTGGGCACACTTGCCAAGTCAAATTGGCAGTTTAAAACAGCACTCACTGACACTACAGTGGCAGATCTGAGCCATGTTTACAGGGCTACTAATGTGGCTGGCACAATCAGTGCTGCAGGCCCACTAGTAGCATTTGATTTACAGGCCCTGGGCACTTCTAGTGCACTGTACTAGGGACTTACTAGTAAATCAAATATGCCAATCATTGATTAGGCTAATGTACACATAAAATTTATATAGGGATCACTTACACATTAGCACTGGTCAGCAGTGGTAAAGTCTCCAGAGCAAACAAAAACAGCAAAAGCAGAGTCCAGAACACAGAAACAACCTGGGAAGCAGAGGCAAAAAGTTAGGGAAGACCATGCCAATGATGCCAAGTCTAACAAAAGCTCACTCTTCTAACCTCTCACAGACTAAGGCTTTTATCGCAGGCTATGTTGACAATACACAGAACTGCTCTGCTGCCATTTGAGCCAATCCCTGAGTCTGGGCCCGATCCTGTGTGTTTAGTGACTGATGGCTTTGAGTCAATTGACTCTTTACTCACATGGGCTCCAGCCTTGGTTCTGCCCCACAGGAAGCCTTTGATTACTAAGATGCTGACCCATTTGCCTCTGCACTGATTATGATAATGCCTTCAATGTGGCTTGCAGAGCTATTCTCAGGGTCTCCTTGTCCCTGGAAGTTTGCACACATTGTTTGAGTGGCAGACGAAAAAGCGCTAGCCTCAATTGAGGACCAGCCCCTAGAAGAGTGCGTCCAAAGATCAGAGATTTGTGCAAATGAAGGAGTTCCTCTGTCATATTTTGATGCCTTAGGTATGCATAGCAGAGATTAATGGTACATGGAGGATGAGTATTTGGATGTTGGTAAACTCCTTTCTCCTTATCTCGTCAAAACTGTTCTTTAATTAGACCTCCGAAATGCTGGCAGTCTTGACACATCTCCAAAAGGTGAGCTTTCCTACCCTTCTAAACTTTCTTCTGGGGAGGTCTGTTCAATTTCAGTTATAGTACAGAAGGTACCAAAGGCACTCAAATTGTCCGTCCCAATTTCGGGGTCGAGTTCCAAAATCCTAACTGAAGCCTGGCAGCAGTATTCTGTGGCGTGAGAATCACTTTTGCTATTCAACTAAACATTGTTGGAACTGGCATTGGGTGCCCGGGAGAAACCCCTTTTTAGGTTAGGAGTTCAAAGACATATCACAGTGTGTATTATGCCATCACCTCATAATCCCAAATTCATATCATAGCATACTTTCCCTGAGAGCTGAGTGATTTTGGAATCATCTGCAAATCTAAATCCCAGCACCTTCCTCCCTGCTATTTCTGACCTTGTGCAAATAGGCAAATATGGATGCCTCCAAAAAGTTTTTAAAGCAGGTATTGCGTCTCTATCATAACCATTTTCCCAGCAGTATTGTCATTTTTTAGGCTTCCACACAGCCAATCTCTTACAACTCAAGCGACTTTCCCAGACCCCACTGCATTACACCACAGTAAGTCAAGCCTAGGCAGCACGCATGCACTGTCTTAGAGACATGTTGTATCTCATCTGTGGACTTTCAGCACTCCTCTAGCTTTGGATTTGTTCGTCTGTGTGTCTTTCAAAATTCCTTCCCTTTCTGTGGTAAATTATTCCGATGTGTCCGTCCTTTCTGTGTGTTGTTCACACCCATAGTGACTGACCCGGTTGCATGTATTATTTCTCTTGTATGCATTTCTGCTAGTTTTGTCGTACTATTTTTGGAATCTTGTTCGACGATATACGGTATTGTATTAGGTATTCTGTCTTAATAACTATGTTTAGTGTGTGATCGCTTCATTTTGTGTTTTTCTGAAGTTCCCACTTTGTAGTTTTTTTGGGTTGTTTAACAACACGTGCTGATTCTGATGACATTTGATTCTGTATTCTGTTTTAGCAACTGTCTTGTGTTTAGTGTGCAATCACTTAGCTTTGTTTTTCTGAATAAGCCGCTTTGAAGTTTCTTTACTGAAAAGCTGCTGACTTTGGAACTGATAAACATCCTATAATTGTGGACAATCACTTAATTTTTATGAGTGGCTTGTTTTAATTGCTAGCGGGTCTGAAACCCTGATGGATCTGGCAAACTTACAACCTTGTTTGACTCAGTTCCTTTAATTCTCTAAAAGTCCATATTCTCAATACACACGTAAACAGACAGCACTAGGATTAGTGGACCTAGAACTAAACAGACATCTTTATCTCTCTTACGTGAATCCCTCCTCCTTGCTCACCCAGTGCAAATACCATCTGTTTCAGGAGGCCAGCAGTAAGCGCTAACTCACTGCAAACAGAACCTCCTTGTTCTACTCAGGAAAGATGTGGAGGCAGCTGGTATAACTGCAACTCTGTGTACATTCATTTTCTTTGGGGGCATGGCACACCTGGGCTCCTTTTCTTGATGTTTTGCTGTTTTACAGTGTACGATTCCAAAGACTACATTACTGAAGGTTAGTTTTTATTTTTATTTTGAATTTTAGGCATGGGAAGATGAAGTGATTTGCTTACAGTCACAAGATGCCGATGCAGTGTTGCAACTCATTTTAAACACAGCATTCGTGAGTTCCCGGAGCTGCTCCATTCCTCACACCAATAGTAATGGCTGAGACGTATAAAAAGAACACTCCCATTAACCATACACTGCAGTCTCAAGCAGAAACAGCAGGAGAAGGGCGTATATATTTTCCTTTCTACATCAGTCAGTTGTTTTCAGAAGTTTCTATTTTTGAAAACAGAATGCAAAGGTAATGTAGAAAATAGATATCCAGGAAAACATTGGTATTTCAGGCTGCAGGCAGCTCGGAACTCTCTTTTGCTAATCCTATCATGTAGTTTCCTTGTACGGAAAATATGCTATGTGGGATAACAAATTAAAATATTTTTCTATTTACCCAGTACCATTTTTTTTAGCCAGGAACACTGCATTTTGGGACTTGTAGTTTTGCTTTTACCATTTTGATTAAGTGCTTCTCTAGGGGTGCTGCATGGTGTTCAGCCACTCGGCAGTTTATTGATTCCTCATGGTTACGAGCTCAGTGGGTGTCTGTAGATATTTATTTTTTATTTAATGTAGGCCTTTACAGGGCTGTTTTTACTATAGTAGAGGTTAAGTTGCCAAATAAGGCACAACATATAATGCCTTGAAATTGCGTTCTGGGATTTGCAGGCTTTAGACTTCAGTTTACGCTTCAATTGAAGTTTGGTATCTGAAAAAAATGATTTGGTAACAGAAAGTCTAGGGCTTGAAAAGTGGTGTGCTACCACATTGAATGGTTCACTAACCCTAAGTACAGGTTTTTGTGCAAAATTGCAACATGGCGTTTTGCAGCACACATAGAAAAAACGAAAATGAGTATTTCTCCTCGTTGTGCCACTCTAACGCCACCCATGAGGTGGCGTTAGGTTTTGGCACTGCCTCAGGTTTACAATTTGTTGTAAATCTAGGGCAGTGTCCAAATGCAATGGGTGTTGCTGTGGAACGCTCACAGCAACACCCTATTGCACACCCCTTTCACTCAAAGTGATTCGTTTAAAAGGGGCCGTATTTACAAGGCAGCATCCAGCTGCTTTGTAAATATGGAGCAGGGCATTGCACCACTGGAACGTCGGAAAAAGTGACATTCCAGTGGTGCAATGCCCCTGTAAGTGAGGCCCTGGGCCTTATTTTTGCTTTTTCTCTGTGCGCTGTATTCTGCAGCACACATAGAGAGAGCAAAACACCATTTATGATTGTTTATGCGCATGAAGGGACAGTTTCCCGCACATAAACAATCATTCCTTGCAAAGCAGGCATCCTTGCACCATGGTGCAAGGGTGCCTGCGTTGGCGCTAGGCAGCTAATTTTCATGCCAGCGCTAGTCAAACACAGCAGTGCGCGGCATTGTAGTAAATATGGTGCATCCCTGCGTTTCTGAAAGTTATGTCTTTATTGTGAATTAAAAGTGTATATTTCTTATATTCAAGAGTGCCCACTGTCACTCACTGGTTATTGCGGCAGTACTTCCACATTTGGAACGTTCTAGAGAGATCCAGCGAGAAGTCAACCGCAGGTGCCATCTTGGCTCTCTAGAATAGAAACCACACCCTGATCTGGTTACTCTTAATCAGCGCATCTGGCTGAAGAGAAGTTTGTAGGATCTCCCAATGCCAGCCTTCCTTTGGGCTCTGGAAGTTTAATTTATATTGCAGCTTTCAGGAAACAGATGAGCGCCTAGTCATTGCCAAAAGTAGTGTACGGACCAATGGCTACATGGGGTTGGATCTCCTGGTGCATTTTCTTTGGCTTGGTACATAACAAACTGTATTGACTTTGCTTGCCATGAACGGTATTGTGCGTATGTTGGCTTAGTGCATGTAAACTGTATTCCCAGGTGCTGGAGTTAAGTCCTGGTAAATGTCATGGACTATAAACAATGTAAATAGCACATACGAGCTGTATTCTCATGCACTGGTGTGGAGCGCTGATAAATACCTTGGTGTACGAACAATGTGAATGGTACATACAATGCTGTATTTTCATGCACTGTAGCTAAGTGATAGTATATGTTATGAACTATGAACAACATGCATTACTCTGTTGGACCTTGGAATTCTAAAAGTAACATTGTTTGGATTGGTGGTTTTGACCTTCTTACCTCTGGAGTGCTACAAATCTTTTGGGTGAAACTACATTGCTGGTACTTCTAAGCACTCTCAGATAGACTCATAGATATGGCAGCAAACAAAAGACATTAACCTGCACCAGAACTGAATTCATAGTCATAGTCCATTGTCACTTCATATTCACAGGCAAGATAAGCTATACATGGTATATTGCTGTATGTACAGAGTTAATACTAATAAGTGTTTCATTATCTAGGTTCAGTTACTCACCTTTGCCCTACATCTTGCTCCAGATTTTCCTGCCCGCAGTAATCTCCCCAAACCCTTCCCTTCGTCCTGGTGCTCCAAACCTCTGGCTACTGAATCCAGAGTTGGTGCTGCCAGAACGTAGGCGTTGTAGAGTACTGATCCTGAGGATCCTGATCCTGTCACAATATTGTGAATAATCTCTAAATTGAGCTGCACTAAAGGATTTGGTCATGTTGTAGGCTAGCAATGTAGACCCTGTTCTAAAGGGCTGTTGGCCACAAGGCCAGCATGTGAAAATCTAAAGTTCATTCGGGCATGTTTGAGGGAGTCATTGAACTGATTTCCAAAGAAAGGTTGACACTCTAATTAAAACAAGAGGGTCAAAACGTAGGATCAGGAGTGACTGGGGCTTCTTGAAACTAAGTCCAATGCCAATAAATGAAAACTCAGAAGACAAGAGTTCAAGTCAAAAGTATAAGAGTTTATTCAAAATTGAGTTCATTACAGAAGGTAAAAAGTCTTAAGTAAAATCACATGCAAATCAGCAATCATAATAAGTTGACATCAAATATTGCAAGACAATTAGGATAAGGTCATTTGTAAAGCAAGTAGCAGACAGAACCAAAGTATAATTCCTCAAGAGGACTGACAGAGTGTACACAGCTAGGAAATAAAGAAAATCCAACTATAAATCAAAAGACAGATTAACATAGAGTCCGCTCTCTAAGCAGGTGCAAAAACCTCTGGCACATCTCCCAAAACCATCATCTTTTATATGACTTTAGACAGAGAAACCATACACTCTGTATGGTCTGACATAACATAATAGGGCTGGATTGCAGACATTACATTGACATACACCAATCATTATTCAAATACAGAGATATATCAAATAAGTTACATCTAGTAAACACCTACTTTACTACAGTATAATAAAGAGGTATGCAGAGGAAATGAAGGAAATTATGGGACATTTATATAATAACAGAAATACAATAGTCAGTTCAGCTAATAAATGGTCCCTAGAAAATACTTGAGCACAGGACTTTGTATGTTACACGAATAGGGCCATCCCGAGCATGGCTTCCTCAGAGGAGCACACATTAATAAAATGATTTTTTATAAAATAAAAATCACCACAAACTATTCTTCTATTTTGCTGATTTTCTGAAATGGAAAAGCACACAAAAAACATATGCAGTTGGAGAATGCTTTTTAATAAAATAAAAATGCACTTTCTTTCTGTAAATGTGAATGAATGGCAATGCAAGCTGTTTGAGTTCTAGTCGAGCTAACGTAAACTCATCTGAGTTGAGCATTATTTTATTATTATTAAGATTGCTTTTAAAGTTACGTTTTGGGATATGAACTACTAAAATGATGAGCTGCTGTATGGATTGTTTTGTTTATATTTAATTCCAAGCTTACAACTATGTTTACAATTCTAGTGTAATTTCTTATGATGAAGGGGTTTTAAACCTCGAAATGAATTGGACACGTAGCTGAGAATCTAAAAAATAGTTAGAATAGAGATTGGAATTGGATTTTGGGGAAGGACATGAAAAGTGAATTTTGAAAAATATAATTAAAGGAATTGGAAAGTGTTCAAGTTTCACCAAAAGATGGACACAACTGTTGCCATATTTGTTCAGTTAAAGCCCCTGTACCCTTCATGGGCAGGAGTTGCAATGCCAGCATTGTGTAAATGCCATATAGAAATAGACATATGTTGTCCCTTGCAAGCATGCATCCATCTGTATACATTTGGTATGGTTCACCAAGGAAATTCTGCTTCATTAATATGAATGCCAGAGAATTTTTGCAAATTCTACCAAATGTCACTTTTTACCCTCTGACAGAGTACAAGATCATCACAACTCAGTAACATTTTGTTTGTCACAAACCAATTGCTGTGCAAAAATTGTGACTATTTTGTAAGCTGACAGTAGTACATTGGAGCTTATCTTGCTTCCTCCATTTTTCCTCTGTACAGGACTATGCTGTCACAACACTCTATTGTTCATTATTTGCCGGTTGCCAAGGTCACTGACTAGACTGCAGCACTCCAGTGGATAATGGATAAATGCCCATGTGTAACTTAAGATCTGTTTCTCCAATGCTCCCTGAAAGGTACTTTAAAGGGGAGTTTGGTGTACGCTGTATTTGGAAAGATGCGTCTCACTTCAACCCCAATGAAAACATCGGAAACAGGTGAATAATTTTCATGATGTATGAATTTTGAAGGTAAGCACACCTATTCAGTAAACCAGTCATACAAAGAAATGAGGTGGCGATTGTCAGGCCAGAGTCTGGCTCCTGCTATGGTATGGCCCAGTGGTTCTCATCCTGTGGTCCAGGGACACCTGGGAGTCCACAAAGCCTCCTCAGGGGGTATGCGACTGCTTAGAAAATTAACTAATATTAACAGACTAATTAAGTGTATATAAATCAGGTGGCTAAATGTACAATTGAAAATTTTAAAATGTACTTTAAATGTCAATGAATTAAAAATTTGAGGCTAAAAGTTAAATTGGTATCATCAGATTGATTCGTGGGAGCAGTGTGGGTGCATCAAATTGAATGTAGTATGGACGATTTGTGGCTTCAATTGAATTTAGAAAAACTCCAACCTTCCTATTAAAATTATTTTTTTGTGTTTGCTTAATAAGATGTGTTATCATTTGTGTATGTGTTTGATGGAATGCCTGTTGTATATTATTTGTGTGTGTCTTTTGTGGTTACTTTTTATTTTCCGGACTAATCCCTCGTTCCGCAGGGTTAGAGCTCAGAGATGCCTTGTTTAGATTCTGACCATTGAAGAAAGGGAAGGCCGGTTTTAAGGTTGCTACCTTTCTCGGAGAAAAATACAGGTCATTTGTTCAAGCTTTCAGTATTTGAAACGACCAGGAGGAGGTGATACTTGAAAAAACTATTGTGATAAATGACGCTGTCTCATATTTTAGCAAAGGTAATGCTTCCTCTTCTTAAATAATCATTTAGGTACAGTCTAGACAGCTCTAAGTTTCCCTCGAAGTAATGGTTTCCTTCATTTGTTTTGATCAGTTTATATTTCAAAGGGGGAAATACCTGATTTTGCCGATGTGCACTAGTCTTCTAAACCAAGTGTCAGCTATGCGACAAAATACTCGCCAGGTAGCAACCCTGCTTCGCATCTATGACCTTTCGCGTATTCTGAGGTTGTCATATATAGAACATTTTCGATGCAGTTTTGTGTTTGCTTTGAAAACATTTAATTTATCTGTGAGCGGTGTGTTGTATGCGAGTGATATAGTAGTTGTGTAGTGTGATTACGTGGTTAGCTAATGTGATAGATATATGTATCACGTTACTTAGCTTGTTCACTTTATACTTACCTTGTTTCCTTGAGCTTTTACTTCATTGTTCTGGCGAGTAGAATTGTCTTGCTCGGGGATCTGATCAAATGTTCTTTTCATTTGTTCCTGGTTAGATGAGCTGGATGGTCCTCTCTGTTTCTAAATTGCCAAAACACTTCTGAACTTCCTCTTCGGCGCGTGAACAGGTGCAGTTTTATTTCATTTGTAATTAAACGGGCATCAGTTCATGCATTTGTCATTAATGTGTTTGATTGAAGCAAACAATCAGTTCCAAGCCCTGCTACGACAACGTTCTTCCTTTCTTCTAGAGAGTAACAGATACATATCGAGATCTAGACCAGTACTACATTCATTTCCATATTGAAATGTATGCCATAGATTAAATGATTTTAGACATGAAAATATGGTCGACTACCCCGTCCCCAACCCATGAAATAAAGCAACTAGTTAAACAAGCATTTGGAATGCAACGGTCTGGTGTTCGCTCGAGTTAGAGCTCTTAGCGTTGTAAATTACTGACTGGACTTTTCTTGCCACACAGACTGAAAATAAGCGAAAGAGGGGAGGGCGAACTGGCCCTGGAAAAGCCCCCCTCTGATGTGTTTACAGAGGGAGCTTGTGGGTAGGAGGGACTGAACACACACCCACCGTGTAAGACAAACAGGTAAATACTAAAAAAAAAGTCCCTTACAGAAGAGATAAACAGGACATAGCGTAATTCTACAGTACTTTGTGCTTCTCCCAAAGAGAAAAAGGCAAGACAAAGAGGCAGAACTGACCCCTAGCAAGCAAGGTTTTTTAAAGGACACTGGAACCAACAAAAGAAATCACTTGAATTTGCTTTAACACATATTATTATAAGTATACTTAAAATTATGCAACACATTGAACGCTACGCTCGACCTAAGACTATACCTGAGGCCACTGCCAAGGGTTGGGCATCCGTGCACAGATGTGGTGAGAGAAATTCCTTCAGGTGCCCAATAGTCTCGCTGATTTGTTCTCCAGCGAGGCAGAATTTCAGCATAGATTCGCTTCATTTTGTTTATGTCACATTTTTATCTTTCTGGTCTTGGCCTCCTGAATATGCCCAGTCATCAGCTTCCTTAGCTTCCCAGTCCACGCGCTCGCACTGTTCACAAAGCATTTCATGGAAAGGGAGCCGCCCATTGCCTCAGTACTTAATTTATAAATAAAAAGGTGCTTGTGCCCAAAGGCAGTCGCAGCCCGCTTCGCTCAAAAGGAGCGTGGCAGGTGCGGTGCACGGGGGTGGTGTGGGTGGCTGCTGTGGGTGGATGGGCCTTAAAATTTAATTAAATTAAATAAAAAAAAAACAAAAAAAACACTTACCTTTTCGACGCGCTCCCGCGCCGTGCTGCTCTTCCCTGCTGGCTGCACGCAGGCACAGGCTCCCAGCCTGCCCTGCGGCCAATCCTGACTCTGCTCAAAGCAGTATCAGGATTGGCTGGGAGTGCCCTGGCTGGGCACTTCTATGCAGACTGGGAGCCTGTGCAGGCTCTCTCCAGCCCGACAAGAGAGAGTCTACCACGCAAGTGTGTTTGGCCGGCCCGAATCGGCCGGCCAAACATACATGTGCAGTGAGGGGGGAGTGAAAAGCACTCCACCTCACAGCTCCTCACCCCAGATGCCCCGTCCCTTTCACAACGAGAGGATAATAAACATAATAAGCTGCTGGTGGGGGGTGGGGGGTGGCGACGCTCCTCCTCCCTAACGGAGGAGTCACCCCTGCCCAAAGCTCTCCCTTGAAACACACGGCAGCTACAATTAAATGTGTGAGCAAGGAATACTGAGGGAGTGTATTCCTAAAGACATTTTGGGCCTCTTTAATCCATTTACAGGCTCTCTCTGCACCTTCGGCTCACTCTTGAAGCTTGCAGCTTTCCCCCTTTGTGACGCTTTTTCGTTTTTCTCTTCCTCCGACTTTCCCATGTGTCTTTTGCTCACAGTAAATGCTCGAGGCAGAAAAATAAGTACCGGCCCTCAAAAATAAGTGCCGGTGCTCGCACCGAAAACCACAAGCTGAAATTAAGCACTGCGTTGCTTACTAATGAACAGAACAGCTCATTTACCAATTTCAAATTCCTGTGTGGTGTCTTGATTTGTGTTTAACTCTCATTCTGAATTATAGAATTGATTCATACATTGTGTACTCAGGAACATTTCAAGATGTGAAGGTATGATGTTTATTATTCTAGGCCTTTCTTAAATGCGCAAGTATCTTCATTGCTGACGTGTCCCTTGCAGATATAAGTTTGCTTAATGTGTGGAAACCGCCTCCCTTCTACTCGTGCATTTACATTTGTCTTACCACTTTCTTGATATTGTTGTATCAAATGGCTGTTTCTTGGCTGACTGAAAAATACGTACCTCTCCCTGTCTAACAGCTAAGTTGTATTTTTATGTTTTTGTGTTTCAATGGCTGTGGCATAAAAAAACGGATTAGTACACCCAAACACTCACATTACCATGCACTGAGTTGCAGTACCCCAGCCCAACATCAATCACATGAGCAGCAGGCTAAAACATCACAACAATATAGCAAAAACACCGTTACAAAACTACACTATCATACCACCAGCAAAGTTCCACAGCAGCACCACTCTATCCTCAACCCCCTTACTATTGTACTACCACTCTCCATCACATAATTAACAACCACACAAGGGTGTTACCAGCCTAGCACTGCATTAGCATTCCAAGTTATCACACTGCCACCAGTCACAATTATTCTACCAGACCATACTCTCACCTCAACACCCACATACCTGCTCTTCACTCCAACAGCAACACAGCCCCACCTTTCCCCTGCACCCACATCCTTCATCACTGCAGAAATACAATGCTACTGCCTCTCCCACCCTGTACCCTGACCCTGCCAGATGCCACTCCTACAATTCCACTCCGACCCTTACACTGCTTCCTGAAAGAAGCACACCACCACCCACTAGCATCAGATGCCAGCCACCACAAATAACAGCACTACCACCTTGTGCCACTGAAGTTTCAGCCCTGCTACCATATCCAGTTCACCTTTACCACTATCAATATACAACATCCCAACTAACTTGCACTCCAATTCACAACCCTTCCCCCATAGCACCACATAACAAATTTGATGTCGCAGACAAAAAACCCTAAGATGTAGGTACCATCCCTCATGACTAAACCACCTCAGAGAAATAAGGAGTCACCCATCACCACCACAGTACCACTGCTCTGTCATCCCACCACTGTGCTGCCATAGGACAGATTCACAGTACCACCCACATCCACCAAGTATCCAAACTCCATCACTATGCTAGGCTACTGCCTGCCTCCACCTCATGACCACCCCATCTAGACACCATTGTGTTATCACCTCCCACAAACAAATTGCACCCACCACCACTTCATCCCCTCTCTTCACAGCACTACCAAGCCACATCACCAACTTACTCCTACCACCCCTAACCCACGATAACCCTCATACTACATATGTTAGACCTGGCATCCTTAGGGTGGTCTTACCTCAGACTTTTTGCCTTTCACCTCCTGTTTTTTTCTGTATCTTTTTGTTCGACTTAGGACTCTGAGCGCTTTACGACTGCTAACCATTGCTAAAGTGCATGTGCTTCACCCCTAATCATGGTAACACTGGTGTATCCACAATTGGCATATTTAATTTACTTGTAAGTCCCTTCTAAAGTGGTACACCGTATACCCCAGGCCTGTGAATGAAATGCTCCTAGTAGACCCCCAGCACTGATTGTGCCACCCACTGAAGTAGCCCTGTTAGCATATCTCAGGCCTACCATTTTGGAACCTGTATGTGCAGTTTTACTGCTAATTTGACTTTGTATTTAAAACCTCTTGCCAAGCCATAAACGTCCCTTTTATTACACATACCTCACCCCTAAGTTAGGCCCTAGGTAGCCCATAGGGCAGGATGCTATGTCAGTAAAAGACAGGACATGTACTTTTAAATTTTACATGTCCTGGTAATGAAAAACTCCCAAAGTCATTTTTCATTACTGTGAGGTCTGTTCCTTGCATAGGCCAACATTGGGAGTTCCATAATATACTTTTAAGCTGTAAATCCTGATCAGAAAGGGGTAGCTGAATCATTTTTCTTATCACTGGAATGGTAATGATAAATCCTCTTTAATCGTAAAGTCGGATTTATTATTACTATTTTAGAAATGGCACTTTTAGAAAGTGGCCATTTCTCTGCTCTCCCTGTTCTGTGTGCCTGACAGCCTGTCCTCCAATACATGTCTGGTCTGGGTGACAGCTACATTTGTGCATTCCCTCCAGATACCCAGAATTCAACTGCATTTGCATTCATCTTCGTACTGATGGGTCTTCCTGGGCAGGGAGGATGGGAAGGGCTTACTCTTCAATAAGGAAGTGCCTGTCCCCACACAAAGGGCTGATTACCCCCTACTGATAGTCTGGAGACAGGGTTAGGATGAAATTGGGACCTGTGCACTTCAATGTGCTGCTTTGAAGTCACCCCCACTGGAAAAGCACATTTGGGTGTAAGTACTCGTTCTCTGACGCCACCAAATCAGATCACTACTGGACTTAGGAAGAACTCTGCTGGAGTAAAGACTGCTGCAGTGTAAGAACTGCCACTCTGCCTGGGTTAAATGTTCCAGGAAACTGCTTCTCTGCATTGCTGAGCTGTCCTGTTGCCATCTCTGCCCTGCTGAGGACAAGGACTGAAACCATCTTGCTGACCCAGAGTATCTCCAAGGACTTGCTGGCTTACCCCCTGTTCTTCTGCAGTCCCAGGGGCATCAAAGACTGCTTGCAACTCTCCTGGTGCTGCCGGACTCTGGCATCTGTGAGTCCTACCCTTTCCTGAGGTGTCCACTCCAGTCCTGGGCCTCAGAAGTGGGTTTTAGCAGACTTCTTCCTTTCGACGTCGATGCATTGGGGACTTTGCGGCGATCGGAACTGTTTCATCTCCTTTTCTACATTGACGCAGCAGCTGCTCGACGACATCACATGACGCTTGGCTCAGCTCGATGCCGTCGGACATTCGATCCACATTTTACTTGGCTCAATGACTGAGCTCAGCCCGGCTCGATGTTAACGCATTGCCGTTCAGTTCAATGGAGTTGGACAATGATGTGGGACCCCCTTTGTGAGGCTCAGCGGAGACACAGTGGATTCTCAACATTGATAAAGGCTCCAGCAGGACCTGTCTGGGTCCTGTAGCCGATCTACCCTCCATCATGGTCAGCCTGGATTTTGGATTTGCACCGATCCCTCGTGAGCTTAAGTAACTTTTTGACCGCTAGTGACTTCTAAGCACTATTTCACATTTAACCTTAAAAAAATCATATCTCGACCTCTACTGATTGGATTTTTGTCGTTTTGGTCTTTGCTTTTCCAGATATGTATTCTCCATTCTTCTAAACTGGAGTCTTTTTGTGGTGTTTCTCACTGTGTTACTGTAATTTAAGTGTTGCACAAATACTTTACACATTGCCTCGTAAGTGAAGCCTGACTGCTCTGTGCCAAGCTATCAGAGGCAGGTTGTGTATCTGACTAACTTTGACTAGGATTGTGATTCCTAATTGGACAGGGTGCATACCCCTACCAACTAGAGACCCAATTTCTAACAGTGCATAACTCCACTCTACAGACAGACTGTGTTTGAGGTACAGCAACAAAACACAACACAGCCACCATATTAATACAGCCACAATACAACACAACAACACAATATGGCAATGCAGCACTAAAAACACTGCACAACCCTAGCAAATGTGTTCCACCCATTTAGTCTAACAGGAATTTTTGCGTTTGACTACCCGGTTTTTGGACTTTTACTGTGAGTGATTCTCCCAACCTGACTCCCACTCACAATAAATTCATGATATTTAGACTGAGGACGCTAAGCACCGGTGTCCACCTTTTCTGATAAAGCCACTGCTATGCAGCTACAGTAGGAGCCACTGGGCTGGTTGCATGTGAACGTGTGAGAGACATGTGTGGGCTGCACGTGTGGGGCTACCATCATGTGCATCCCGGTATCTGTGCACTGGTAGCCTGTCTAGGATGGACTCTGCAAGATTGGTACAGATATAGGATAGGCCTAACAATATGAGTGGGCTTTCATGGTGGAGGTCTGTAATGCTTACTGAAACGTATGCAATGCTTCTATTGTGTATAGCACAGCCAGAATAACATCACCTACACCATAGTGGAGGTTCGAGTGCAGCACTCTGCTCTGTTGTTGGGAAAGCAGATCTTCGCTAAAAAGTAAATGATGAGCGCGGGTCAGATAGTTGAAGTCAAACCCTTGAATCTCAAGTTGAGGCTAAGAGAATAATTTCTGCTTTATACCACCTCAACTTCAACAGAAAGCGTGGCATCAGGGGGAACAGTGGGAGTGCATGAAGGAGTCCATAATCCCACCCAAGGTGGAGCATGCCTTGCAGAGTTAGAAACTCCAGTCTGCAAAAAATGGGACAGTGTGCATTTTCTGAGTTGTGAAGATGACCACTTGGGGACACCTCTGCATAGACACTACTTGTGGTACATGAGATAACGCTGTCAAAACTTGTCTCCCCTTACATTGATGGAACAGCCAGGTATCTTGCCAACTGTGAAATCTTGCTCCTCTCTAGTTATTGTCACAGTCTCAGAGCCTCTGGATAGAGAACGTGCGAGCCCACTTTGCGGTGTTTGTCGCAGTAGCACAGTGTTGTAATTGAGAACTTGTAATGCCTTGCCCTTAACTGATTGCAGAAACGCCTTCAGGACTAGATGAATTGCAAGCAGTTCTGGGAAGTTTCTATGGCAACGCTGCTCCACCGGAGACCAAAGACCCCAAATCTCCATGTTTCATCCAAGTGCACTCTTCAGCCTAGGAATGATGCATAAGTCACTGAAATGACAACTGGAGGAGGGAGGGCAGAATGGTGTGCCACAAGTCACAATGCTGTCCGACATCTGCCACCTCATATCTTTAGAAGCTGCCTCGGAAATGCAGATCTTACCTGAAAGACACACTCAGTGCTGAGCCCATAGAAGATGTAGTTTCCACTATGCAACACCCATATTTCATTGGGTAACTGGGACTCTCAAGATGCTAGAAAATTATTGGTTTAGTGCCACAAAACTAGTAACACTGGAAGAAGGTCTTTTGTTTTAAACATCAGGATCATAGCCTGAATATCCCAGACTTGCTGAAAGGGTGGACTCTCAAAGCAAATGTGTCCATAATTGCCCACATGAAGGGCAATCTCTGCATATGCTGGAGTTGTGACTGTACTCCATTGACTGAGAAACCCAAATCAGACAATAGTGACTCTGGGTTCTGAAGGTGGTCTGACACCAGTAATTACCAGTCTGTCTTCAATAGCCAGTCACAACGGTACGAGAATGAGGTCTATCTCTGACATGCGAAAATGACCAGAAGGGCCAAGGAAGAACCACAAGCTGGCAGTGATTGAATTACACTACAAAGTACAGATACTTCCTGTGGAACTACAGAATTAGTACATAGAAATATATGTTCTGTAAATCTAAGGACATCATCCAGTCCCATTGAGCTTTGGCTAGCAGAACCTGAGCATGGGATAACAGCTTCAATTTCACATTATTAAGGAGTTCAGCACCCTCAAATTCAGGATCGGTCATAGACCCCTGCCATCTTGGAAACTAGAAATTAGTCAGAGTATCACATTCTGGACAGTTTCTGCTTTGGACATCTGCTTGATTGCTCTGTTGGTGAGCTAAATCAACAAATGCCTGGACAAGATCCAGGAGTGGTTTATGGAAGTTGCTGGGTAAATAAGGGAAATTTGGGGAGGAATGCTTGAAATGGAAGGACACGTTCAATCTATGGGACATATTGGTCTGAAGTGATGTTGAAACAGTAGTTCAAAAGCAGGTAAGTGTACCTCCCCACTAGGCACACACATTCATTCAAAAGCCAGCTAAAGTAATTTTGCTGTCTTTCTAGGCGAGGCGGAAGATGAAGATTGCTGCTAGGATTGACCTCAGCCTTTCACACGAACCCTGCCCTCGAGGCACCAAAAGTTTTCCATGGCTTATAGAATGGCCTGCTATGGTTGCCATTGATGGAAGAGAAGACCCTGGTAGTAGCCGCAGAGTTTATGATACTGTTTGTAAGACTGGCACATGGGAAAGGCAAAGCATAGAGAGTGAGCCGTAGGATGCCTCTGCTTGAATATCTCTAAAAGGGAATCACTTGCCACCAAAAAGTGGAATGTCATCAAATGGCATTTCAATAGGTGTAACCTGGATGTCTCTGGAACATTCCAAGGAGCACATTTATTAATGTCTATGAATGATCACTCTGTTTTCATATCCAAGACAACCTAATCTTTTGAGACCAATCTAGTTTAAGATATGCTTGGCTGTATCTTGAATATCATGTCTAGTTTGGAAACTTCCTGTTTCATCTCTCAAAGGGTGTGACAGCCATAGGCTAGGAAACAGAAAGCATTTAAGGAGTGCTATGGCAAACTGCCTCAGGCTTTTTGCCCTTGGCATCAATTTGCTTAGGCTTCTTCTGCAGGGGAATAGAAGGAAAGGCATTAGGATTGAGTGTACACAAAAATGCTTCACCATCAGTCTTTCTAGTGAAGGAAGTTTCATTAAGAATGTAGGATCCTCACTAGCCAGTCTGCGTCCCTTGGGCAGAAAATGGTTTGGACCAAATCACTAGAATGGGGTCCATGAGGGCAACATTAAACAAGTGTAGAAGCGCTGAAGAAAATGTCTTGACTGCAGGATCTCTCTTAGCAAATTCTCTTTTGTATCATCTGTTAGGAAGCTTCCACAGCCCTGCAAGTCATAGGTGCAAAGGAAGTACTCTGCTCTCTAAGAGAGCCTTAGGTCCATTCTAGGATGGATTCGGAGGGGTGTTCAGATCACTGCTATTTTGCGGTTCTAATTAGACACCTGAGTCTGTATAATGAGTGGGAGAAGAATATCCATCTGTTGCTAATTATATGCGTTGTGAGGCACATACTGTAGCATTTGGATAGGATCTCACCTGACCCAAATATGGCTTTCTTCTGTACGGATAAGGGCCCTTAAGGGGCTCATTGGCAAAGAAAGGTTGCATTGTTGTAATAGCGTAGCATGACAGAGAGTGAACCGTGGCACAAGAAGGGGCAGGCTTCACATGCGGCACCATCAGAGTTGGGACTGATGCAGCTGAGCGAGGGGCATTGGGCACTGACAAGGCTTTCAGCATGGGTGTGTAAGCCAGTGGTGATGCCAGACCACAAGTAGTCTAACAGGAGCTATCAAGCTCCAGGCCTGGAGCTGCCAGTGGAAGTACAGTTCAAGGTCTTGTTGACTCCATGGACCCCGAATGCGCTCCATAGGAAGAGGTACTTTTCTTGAATATTTACAGCATGACCTCTCTGAAGGCATTGATTTGCTGCAGATCCATTGATTGCCCAGGAAACACGGGCTGCATTTTCTCAAGTTTTGGAAGATGAGAATGAAGCCGAGAGTGGGGTACGAGGACACTGACTACTGGACTTTGGCATGAGCATATGATTGCCAAGGGGAAGAGGAATTCCACTTGCAGTGCTGCTTATATTTCCCCTTTCAAGCTTTGTATTTTGACTGACTGACCTGAGGAGAGTGCCCTGGAGTGAGAACAGCCCTGTTTCTTCCATTATTCCTCCATCTATAGTTTGGCTTCCTGCTCCTTGATGGCCTTGAGTACAGAAAGAGTACTGCAAAAATTAAAGCTTGGAAAGGTTTTGAGACGTCGGTGATTGACTGTTTGTCCCAAATAGCAATGTAAATTTTTTAAAACTTGATGTGCAACATTATGTAAGGCGCACCTCAAGTCTGAGGGTAACCAGAATGGATACTGAAAAAGAGGGTAGACTTCTGACCTATGTCATTATTTACCAGTTTACATATGCAGAGGAAGTCAGAGACCCAAAAGATACTAAAGTTATATGCTGATTGACTGGGCGCCACCCCAGAACCTTCCCAGCTGCATGTTGCTTTAGGCCCAGATATACTCAGCTTGATCTGAATTGATCAATGTTTTTTTTGCCATTATAAAGTGCATGGCTACCCATCGGGCCACCCAGCACTAAATGTCATGTCCGTTGCACAGTGCCTAGTAGATAAGCAAATTACTCAAATAAGTGGCTCTTGAAATGTTTTGTAAAATTGAGCTCTTCCGTTATCATTCTCAGAGGCAATGGCAGGGTGTTCCAAAGTTTTGAGGCCAGATACGCAAATGATCATCCGCCACTTTTAGCTTTCTTAATCTAAGGTACAGTGAAAAGCATCTGTTCGGTAGGACCATAGAGATCTTTTAGGATTGTAGGGGCTTTGAAGCCGCTGTAGTAGAGGGGGACTCTTATTATGCATAGCCCGATGGGTTAGGCAGAGGTATTTGAATTGAATTCTCTTGGGTACTGGCAGCCAGTGGATGGACACAAGAGACGAAGCAACAGAACGGTGTTTTGGTATTTTTAGTAGAATGCACGCTGCAGCATTCTAGACTACTTGAAGTTGCTTAAGCATATACATTGGACTACCCAGATAGACTGAATTGCCATAGTCAATGCAGGACAACACTGGGCCCTGAACTACTTTTCTACGTGTAGCAGGAGGAAACCAACCCGGAACCTTCCTCAAATTCCAAAGTATGCCAAAACAATAAGCTGCTAGCTTCTTTCACCCGAATCTCCATGGTCAGATTGCTATCAATTCAGAAGCAAAGGCTTTTTATTTCAGTTTTTCGAGAAGGGAGGTCTCCTAGACAGTTTGGCCAGCTTAGTTCTGTCATGCAAGATGGATTGTTGCTGAGTACCAAGACCTCTGTTTTATCGCCATTAAATGTCAAAATGCTACTCGACATCCAGTTAGTAACTTCACTTAGACAAGCACTAGTTGAAAGGAGAGTACTGCAGTTTCTGGAGTTATTGAGATCATGATTTGTGTATCATCTGCATATGACACCATTGAGAATCCATACTCTGTTATAACTGCCAATGGTCGAACATAGACATTAAGGGCCGTATTTATACTCTGGTTGCGCCGAATTTGCGTCGTTTTTTTCGACGCAAATTCGCCGCTAAACTAACGCCAACTAACGCCATATTTATACTATGGCGTTAGAGGCGTCTAGCGCCAAAGTTCCCGGAATGTGCGTCATTTTTTAGCGTGAACCCCTTCCTTGCGTTAATGATATGCAAGGGAGGCGTTCCCGTCTTAAAAAATGACTCCCAGGCCTTTACGTGGTATTTATACTCCCGGGCAAAAGAGACGCCCGGGAGTGGGCGTGGCTAAAAACGGCGCATTTGCGCCGCTTTTTAACGCCTGGGTCAGGCATGGCGTTAAGGGACAAGTGGGCTCAAAATGAGCCCAGAGTGCCCTCCCCTGCCCCCAGGGACCCCCCCTGCCACCCTTGCCCACCCCAGGAGGACACCCAAGGCTGGAGGGACCCACCCCAGGGACATTCAGGTAAGTTCAGGTAAGTATGTTTTTTTTTTTTTTAATAATTTTTTTTGGCATAGGGGGGCCTGATTTGTGCCCCCCTACATGCCACTATGCCCAATGACCATGCCCAGGGGACAGAAGTCCCCTGGGCATGGCCATTGGGCAAGGGGGCATGACTCCTATCTTTACAATGATAGGAGTCATGTTGATGGGGGATGGGCGTCGTTAAAAAATGGCGCAAGTCGGGTTAAGACGATTTTTTTGCCTCAACCTGACTTGCCCCATTTTAAGACGCCCTAACGTCATTTTTGCCCAACGCCGGCGCTGCCTGGTCTACGTGGTTTTTTTCCACGCACACCAGGCAGCGCCGGTCTGCTTGCGCCGGCTAACGGCATTCCATAAATACGGCGCCCGCATGGCGCTTCAGAATGGCGTTAGACGGCGCAAAATTTTTTGACGCTAAACTGCGTTAGCGCAGTTTAGCGTCAAAAAGTATAAATATGGGCCTAAACATGGTGGGGCTTAATGACGATCCCTGTGGTAATCCATATTCCAAAGCCTGAGAGTCTGAACAGTAGGTTTCCTCGCAAACTTGGAAGCTCCTGTTACTTAGGAATGAGGCAAACCATTTAAGAACTATATCCAGAATTCCTACTTCTTCAAATCTTTTGATAAGTATTGGATGGACTACAGTATTGAAAGTGTCACTTAAGTCCAGAAATATAATGGCCGGTGAGCTGCCTCCATCCAAAATCCTTTTAAGCTCTGTTACAGCTAATAAGGCTGTTTCCATGCTGTTACCTGCTCTGAAACCAGTTTGAGTGGGGTGAAAAATGTCTTGTTTCTCCAAAAATGAGGGGAGGTTCTTATTAATACATTTCTCCACATTTTTGCTGACAGCTGGGAACAGGGAAATCGGTCTCTTTGTTTCAGCTAAAGTGGAGTCTAAGAATGGTTTCTTCTAAAGTGGTTACATCATAGCGTGTTTCCAGGCGGGGGGGGGGGCACTATACCACTTTCTAGAGAGTGGTTAAGCAAAGTCGCTAAAAACTGGAAGATGGACTTTCCATCTTTCATGAGTAAACTCGGGGGTGGGCGGTGTCCAGCGAGGGTCCCGATTTAATTAAGGTGGGAATGCTTTCAATATTTTCGGAACTAATATTCGGGAAGACTATGGGCTTGCTTTAGATTTCCCTTGCGGCAGCACTTGGATCCATACCCTTAGGCAAGGAGACCCAGATTTTATTAACTTTTCCATAAAGTATTCTTCTAACATATTGCATCTAACCTCAGAGACTGTCAAACCAGATTGTGCTGTAGTTGGTTTCACAAAAGAATTAACTATTTTGAAATGCTCCTTTGCAGATTTGGCAGCTTTGTCAATCTTGGTACTGAGGAAGGCGACTTTCACCTTCCTAATCACATAATGATATTTTTTCACTGTGATCCTATATACTTGTTTACTCACTGTATCATAATGTTTTCTCCACATTCTTTCTTTTCTCTTACATTCCTTTTTTAGGATGATGGTATTGTTTGTAAACCATGAAGCACAGGCTTGAGAGCAGCAATTTTCTGTGTTTTCAGAAGAATTAGCTGCTCAAAGGAGTGTTCTATCCAGTCTCCAAATGTGGAATAAATTTCTGATATCTCTCCTTTCAAATTGGGAGTGAAGCTAAAAAGGGCCCATTCCCAGCTGTCACTATCTAGTTTAGACCAGCTTTGACTGTGGCGGGGCTGATGGATGCAAATATTTTTGTTTCCAACCCTATCTAGGTAGAATGGAATCATATAATGATCTGACCAGCATAAAAGGAAAGGGGTTGCTGATCTCAGATCAGGAATATTTGAAACTATAAGGTCAAGAAGATGGCCTTTCTTGTGTGTGTGTAGGATCACTCTTTGAGTGAGTTGAATGGCCGCCAGGTCCTGTGTTAAGTTTTTTGCATTTGTACAGCTAGTATCTTTGAAATGTAAGTTGAGACCCCGCAGAAATATAAAATTAGCCTTCGGCAAGCATTGTTCTGCCATTATATCGGGAAGTGTTTTTTTAAAACTGGGATGAGGGTCTAGGTGGGCGATACACGAATATTCCTGAAAGCTTGAATGTATGAGAAAATTCTAGTGAAAAAGCAAGGTTTTCACATCACAGGATGGAAATAGTGGAGAGTATTCCTTTTAATTCTTTCATGAAAATGATGGCAAAACCACCACCTAGTTTATTTTGTCGATCGGATAGGACATTCTTGTACTCTTCAAGAAGAATCACCATTATAACTGGTGTTGACTCTTCCTTCAGTCAGGTCTCTGTAAGGAGGAGCACATCTGCCGGAACCTCTTCCAGAAACGTAAAGAGCTCAAATTTATGACTGGGGGTGGGGGGGTGGGATCTACAATTGACCAGTTAGAAGCTCAGTTTCTGGTCTACTTCTCTGATAGGTGCCGAAAGTTAATTTCTTTGGTTTACTTGCATGCCTGGGTGTAAGGGTAAATTCTGTAACCTGCCCCATCTGTGTAATGAAGGTCAGATCTACGGCAAATAAGGCTTATTTTCCTTTGAGATTTCCGTATTGAAGACAGTTAAGCATAAGTTTCAAGTGGTGTACCCCCAAAAAATTAATACCACTAAAATTAACACACCTCTCCAATTTATAGAACTATTCTAAGTCTCCATTCTTCAATCTGAACCATCTCTGCCATGAAACTCTGAAATAAATCTATGAAATACCCACCCCAAAAGAGGTAGGTTGTGAGACAGTAAGGAAAAACAGAATAGAGAGAACAGCAATACAAAGGCTTGCCTAGTACATAGCCCCACTTTGTAAACCTTATACATTCCCTAACCAATGCTTTCTTGGTGATAGGTAATCAGGACTGCTATTTTGAGTCCAAGTACTCTAAAACCACCCCTTTCTGCCGATCTTTGCTGCTGGCAATGACAATCACCCAAAGCATCTCTATTTTGCCCTTAATCCAGCAGACCTTGATTTTTTTGGTGAAAAGCTCCTTAACAATGTACTCACCCAATTTATGGAAAAAACACTATTCTCAGTAGGGAAAGCGGTAACAATCTCCGGTATTGCAATCCGTGGAGCAAGTTCAATGTTAGATTCCTCTTTTTTCTGGTTAAAAACAGTATATTTTCTTTTGATTATTGTTTTGTAGATATCATGTGAATTTTCCATTATCAAGTGATACACATTTGGTCCTGAGGAAGGTGGTACCACCTAAATGGTCATATTAACGTCATAATCTCCAATGCACTGGTTGTTTTTAATACATTTTTAAAAGGATACATTGAAACCTACTGGTGTATTAAGTAGATGTGTCTGGTGATGAAGACCAATTGTTTTGTCTATTAATATTTCATCTGAAGATTTTTTGCACATTAATTTTTTGTCAGTCACAAATATTATTTTTTGAAGATTTTTTGTACAGTTTTATTTCAAATGTTTTTAATATGTGATGTTTCGCGGACTATGGGTAGGTTGTATGATCACAGCCATCACATGCAAATTTGCAGTAGCTGCAGTATCCACAATAACCCAACGGGCCCTGTACTTACTGTAGGAGGGTCAACCCATACAGAATTACAGACTCTAGTTTGAGTTACTTTCGTTTTTGGGAAAACTTCTTTTACTCTCTTCTAGTGAGAATTAGGTTACATAATTGTGGTCCTGATAAAACTCCACCTGAAGCTTTTGGTCTTATAAGGTGTGAAACGTTTCAACCTTTACACTGTAGTGTTTATAGTTAGGCACACAGTATTACACTTAGGAGAAGTTAGGAACGTTAATCCCAGCAATCTACCCCCTTGTTTTTAACCCTTGCATAGGTACCAATAATTGCATTAAAAGACACTGCTATTTTATTTATAGCCAATTTTAATGTTCACTTTCTTTCTCAATCTTTCACTTCACTATGTACTGGGATAGGATCTGTTACAGTACCACTGCAGCACATATCTAAAAGATCTCTGGCAATGAGCCCACTCAAGGGGCTCGTCGGGCATTGCAGCGCCAGCCTGATGAGGAACAGAGCCGATGATGACGCCTGCCACCTAATGGTGGGTGAGGGCACTTCCTACTATCAACTAATTGCTTTTGGTGTCCTTTTCCTTCTCCCAGTGAGTTGTAAGGTTTAGATACTACGGGTACAGTGTACCTTAATGTATTAACGATTTAGATTTGGGAGAGTGTACACTGGACCGACCAAATCCCAGTCCTTCTTTGTTATGGACTCCTTTTCATCATAGCCATCAAGACATCCAGCTAGCTAGTTCAACAGTAGTTTTTAGTAATGGATGGAATGCTTGAATTGATCGCTGCCACTGTAATGACTCTTACATGTCAGTCTGTTGTGTTATTCATTGTTGTTGTGGGAGCCGAACCTCAATATTATAATGCACCCCAGTATTTTAGATCAGCCTAAAATTTACCTCTGGCGATTTGGTTCCTGACCCTTTTATCTGTGATAAGAGTCACCACTCTCCTTAAAATTTGGTTGAACGAAATCAGCAAAGTAATAGTTAACTGGTGTAAAAGGTTGGGGTACTGGTTGAGGGGGTAAAATCCTACTGAGACAGCAACCACAATTCTTGTCAGGGTAAAGTCACAAGCAAACCCAAAATTAACCTGTATTCAATTCTCTGGTAGCTTTGCACAGAGCAGTCATGTGTAAAGTACTTGTGCTACACTTCAAACATCAATAAAATGAAAACACACCACAAAAGGGGTCCCAAACCAACTTAGAAAAATAGAGAAGATTTTCATAAATAAAACATGAATAAAATGGCAAAAATCCAGTCATTTGATTTGGATATATGCAGTTTTAAAGATTTGAGGGAAAATAGCACCAAAAACCACAAAGCACAAACTGTGGGTATCTGGTTGCGCTAGACGGAAAAACGTCGGAAGTTTAGGTTGACCACGATGGAGCACGGGCCAGCCACCGGGACCCAGTTAGTCCCACTGAACGCGAGCACCTTAAGTCCTGGTTGAGGACAGGTGCAGAGTCCCTCATCAAGGATCTGTTGTGCAGCCGAGGTGATGTATCAGTTCTGAGAAGCTGCAATGTGAGGCCCCGCATCATCGTCAAAGATCCCAATGACAAGGGCTTGCGATGTACAATCTGTCATTGAGGATGCATCGTGCAGCCGAGGCGATTCATCGGTTCCGAGGAGCTGCAATGTTGGGTGTGAGGTTCTGGCTGCATTGTAGTTGAGGGCCTCGTTGACGAGAGGCTTACGATGCAAGGCCTGTGTCTAGGATAATCATGCAGTGGTAGCCCCTGAGCCATCATCAAGGATCCTATCGTAGAGGGCTTCTGAAGAGAAGTCCGGGTTTGTAGATGCGTCACGTAGTTGAGGCAATGCCTCGGTTCCAAGGAGCTGGGAGGCTGCGATGCGAGGACCAGCATCATCATTGGCAATCCCATCAATAATACTTGGAATGCAATTGCCTGCATCAGGGATGTGTTGTACAGCAGCAGTTCCAATGGAGCTGCAAGGCTGTGATGCAAAGTTCTTCCTTGGTAAAGTCTCCGCAGCAGAGGTGGTGCATTGTTTCTGTTGAGGTTGCACATCAGGGGAGATGCGTTAGTTCTCCTGGATCCACAGATGGGCTGACAGAGCCCCTTCAGGCCCACTTCCAAGGGTCCAGTACTGAGGTGGCACCTCCTGGCAGGGTAGGACACAGATGGCAGCGACCAGGTCCTGGGTTTAAGATTGTTGGAGCTTTCTGTCCCTGAGTCCCTAGTCAGAAGGCCAGTAAACTACATTCTTGGAGTCACTCTGGGGCCCTGTGTTCAACAGATGCAGTGCCAGTCCTTCCCACCCAGGGAAGAGGGCAGCAGGCAGCAGGGCTGCAGTCCAGCAGAGTGACAGTTCTTTCAGCAGGACAGCAGTCGTTCATCCTGGCAGAGTCCACAGGTGCAGAAGTCTACTGAAATGTTTGTGTTTGAAGTCCTATATTTATACCTGGTGTCTCCTTTGAAGTGGGAGAAGATTCTAGAGGTTTCTCTTTGAACACTTGTGGACACTGCTCGTGAGGTACACACACTATTCACACCTATACAGCACTCACGTACCCCACATCACACACCCCAACACATTACCCTTCACACCCTCACCTACACACCTCACGCAACACCCATGGCACCACAAAGACACCCCCGATTCTCAGAGGAGGAGCTAAGGGTCATAGTGGAGGAAATCATTCAGGGTATATCCTCAGCTATTTGGAGCACAGGTGCAGCAGATATCGATTGCTAGGAAGATGGAGCTATGGCGGAGGATCGTGGACAGGGTCAACGCAGTGGGACAGCACCCAAGAACCAGGGGTGACATCAGGAAGAGGTGGAATGACCTACGGGGAAAGGTGTGCTCCATTGCAGCAAGACACCAACTCGCTGTACAGAGGACTGGCGGTGGACCCCCACATCCTCCCCCACAACTAGCATGGGAGGAGCAAGTCTTGGCAATCATGCATCCTGAGGGCCTGGCCGGAGTAGGAGGAGGACTGGACTCTGGTAAGTCAACTCTCTACTACTATCACCCGCCAACTTGCATGCCATCACATACCCCCACCCTCACCCTCACTCCCATCACTCCACCACCTCCCACACACCACACCATCACATCCCACTCATTCCAATGCCAAGCCCTGCATGCACTACTAATGCATGGACACCACTCACAGCCCTGCATGGACACCTATCACCAAAGCATGCACACTAGAGAGAATCAGCTAGCCCACCACATCCCAACATACACAAGTTAAAGCTGCCACAGCAAATACAACCAAAGAGGGCAACCCACCGTTGCACAATATGTCACACACAGAAACAATCACACATCATTTACATCCCCACAGGTATCCCAGCCAATGTCACTAGAGAGGAGGTGCCAGCAATATCCAATCCCCCATCTAAATAGGCCCACAGTGATGACAACAACTCTGGGTGCCTGGATCTGAATGACCTACCTAGCCCTCAGGGACCTCTGGACTGTCAGTTACTCAAGCCCAGTCACACACCACCACCACAGAGCCTCCCCCATCTGGAAACACCACCACAGCACCCACCCAGCGTACCCATTCCCATGTCCCCAGGACACGTCAATCAGCAGTGTGTCCACCTCTACAGGGACCCCAGGCCACACCTCATACCCAAGACAATTAGGGACCTGGGGTCGGTGGCAGTGGGCACACAGTTCAGGGGACACGGGCACAGGACAACAGGGAAACTGGGAGGACTTCTGTGCACCAGGGGGAGGACAGGCCCAGGGAACTGACTCTCCAGGAGGCACTTGCAGAGATCCTGGGAGCATACCAACATTCCCAGGATACAATGGGCCAGATCCTGGACAATGTGCAGGAGAACAGGCGGCTGCAGGAGGGACAGTACCGGGGGATCAGGGAGGACTTGCAGGCCATCAACAACACCCTGGTCTCCATAGCAGGGGTGCTGGCAGAGATGGGCAACATTATGAGGGAGGCAGTCTCACAACAGCAGGCCCCTGCCACTAGCCAGACATCTGAACTGCCTTCCACCTACACTGCTGCTAGTGGCCAGGAGGCCCCGCCACAGGACTCACAGGCCACCAGCACCCCTCACCCTGCAGAAGATGAACCACCCCACAGATGTTCCCTGCAATCCAGGCAGAAGCCAGAGACTATTGTCAAGACCCCGCCAGGAAATGAGACTCTCCTGATTGTCACCCTTGTGTCCCACTCAGTCACCTTGTCCACCTTGAACTGCCATTGCTCCCCTTCCTATGTTCCATTGGACAATGCATCTGTGCTACACAAATGGGCTGGAACAATACCCTGAACTTTCCTCCATCATCACTCCATCCCATTACACTTGCCCCTCTTTTTCTTAGCACTTTAATAAACAACCTTGGAAAAAAGACAAGTATAGAGTCTGTCACATTTTTCAAGTATGCGTATGTTTAACCAGGTACAAAGATTGCTATTCAACTGTACAGTAAATGAGCACACAGGAAAGACCTGTAGTTGGGTGCAGTGATCACACCAGGAGCTATAGTGGGGCGCCAACATCTGTAAAATAGAAGTGGGAAATAACAGTATGCCAGTGCCAAAGAATTTCAAAATAATGACAATGAAATGTGAAGTAACACTGTCTTACCTGTGTGTCATTGGAAGTATTGTCTTATCACTGCTGTTCTGTTATCCTCATCCTCTGCCTCCTCATCCTCACTGTCCACAGGGTCCACTGCTGCCACACGGCCATCTCCAGCCTCCTCATCCTGCAGAAAAGGCACATGGTGTCTCAGGGCAAGGTTGTGCAACATGCAGCATGCCATTATTATTTGGCAGACTTTCTTGGTGTGAGTAGCACAGGGATCCACCTGTTAGATGGAGGCACTGAAACCTGGCCTTCAGGAGGCCAAAGGTTCTTTCTATTATCCTTCTGGTTCGCCCATGTGCCTCATTGTAACGTTCTTCTGCCCTTGTCCTGGCATTCTTCACAGGGGTCAGCAGCCAAGATAGTTTGGGGTAACCAGAGTCACCTGCAGGTATTGAGGGACAACATTTAGCCACACACTATCCCCTATGACTCACACCATACCCATACACCAACATATACTGGGTGGGAACCAGGGCTCACCTATTAGCCACACTCTGTGCCTATGTAGTTGGCCCATCACATTTGGGATGCTGCCATTCCTCATGATAAAGGCATCATGCACTGACCTCGGATACTTAGCATTGACATGGGAGATGTACTTGTCCGCCAAGCACACCATCTGTACATTCATGGAGTGGAAACTTACGATTTCTGAACACCTGTTCATTTTGACGGGGGGGGGACAAATGCAATATGTGTTCCATCAATCGCCCCAATTATGTTGGGGATATGTCCCATTGCATAGAAGTCAGCCTTCACTGTGGCCAAATCCTCCACCTGGGGGAAAACAATGTAGCTGCACATGTGTTTAATCAGGGAAGACAACACTCTAGTCAGCACTATTGAGAACATTGGCTGTGACATTCCTGCTGCCAAGCCCACTGTCACTTGGAAAGAACCAGTTGCCAAGAAATGGAGAACTGATAGGACTTGCACAAGAGGGGGGATCTGGGCACACAGCTCTGGGATTGTGGCCATGTCAAGTCTATAGGTGAGGATGATGTGCCTGTCCTCCATTGTTGTCAAGTCCACCAGTGGTCTGTACACGGGGTATGTCTCCATCTCCTGTTCGTCCGCAGCGGTAGCAATATAAGGGACAAAAGAGTGAAGAGCCAGTCACACACTGAACAATGGGGGTACAACAGTACAATGCATGATGACAATTTGTAATGGGGCAGTGAGAATTGTCCTGTATGTCCAAATGTTAACAGTGACGCAGTTATCATCTAGGGCCTGCCCCCCACCCCCTGAAATGGCGTCCGCCTGTCCTGTGTGCAGGAACAGTTGGAAGTGAGGTAATTCCGTTGACGTTGTGCACCATTGTGGGAGGCTGTCGGGAACCGCCATGCAACTCCTCATTGGTTAACATTGGGCCCTATGGGGTTCAGTGGCCAATGGTGATGTACGCCGGCAGTGACAGTATGTACCGCTGCGGATGTGACTGCCATTTTCTATCTGATCACTCTCTTGCTACCTGACCTTCAACAGGAGAGGACCTACACTGCATGTGCTGCTGTGACCTGTGTCTGGAACCTACCATGGCCCGTGTTACTGAGGAAACGGCCCCTGCCTTCACCTCGGTGGAGTTGGAGCGACTGGTGAATGGGGTCCTACCCTAGTACGGACTGCTGTATGGGCCTCCAGACCAACAGGTGAGTACACTGTGGGCACGATGCATATGGCATGAATGCATGTAGTGGTGTGTATGAAGCCCTCATGTAGGGGGGGTGGGTGGATGTCCTCTGGGAGGCGTATTGGTTGTGTGCTGGGCCATGTGTGTGTTAATGGTGATGTGAAGGGGTATGGTGGGTCATATGTGTAACAGGCAGGACTGTCTGACTGATACTATTTTCCTTTGTGTATTTCCTCTGCAAATTAGTGCCCATCAAAAGAAGGGTATATGGCGTGCCATCTCCAAGGAAGTGCAGACCCTGGGGGTCTACGGCAGGCGGAGCACCCACTATTGGAAACGGTGGGTGGACCTGAGATGCTGGGCACGGAAGACGGTGGAGGCCCAGCTGGGGATGGCCTCCCAACTAGGAAGGGGTGTCCGTCGTACCCTGACCCCCCGGATTGCCTGCATACTGGCGCGGCCTATCCTGAGCTGGATGGGAGCATGAGGGCATCACAGCAGCCACAAGGGGATGAGTACAGTACCCATCATTAAAACTTACGCACGGTAGGGTGGTATCCGGGTAGGGGATGTGTGTCAGTGGGTGCCCCTAGGCCAGGCCTGACGTTGCAGAGTAGGTCCCCTGGTGGCAAGGGTCCTGAAGGGATAATCCTGCCACCTAGCTCGTAGGCATCCACAACTGGTCAGGGCTGCGTGGGTCCCAGGTGTGCTGCATTTGGTGGTGTGTGCCCCTCCCCAAGCCTTGGTGGCTAGCAATGTCACTAGTAGTGCAATGCATAGTGCGTAGGGCTGTTCCCTGTGTGTGATTGTGCTGTATACGCCAACTGTGGTATTGGTGCAGACATTGACCAAGTGTATCCTTTTTCTCTCCCCCCTTTTTGTTTTGTCTTCATGTCCGTATGTGCATTAGCATCATCTGGCAGAGGAGCAGAGGCACCGGTGACGGAGGGAGCTGCATCCCATATGGCCCAAAAGGCAGAGTCCACTGACGGTGAGGGCACCAGTGGGACGGAGGGCGAGGGGAGCACCACGGCGGAGACTGGAGGGAACATTTCAGACACAGATACCTCCTCCGATGGAAGCTCCCTGGTTGTGGCGGACACCTCTGTGGCCACCCCAGCTACAGGTATAGCCACCCCCTGTACCAGCACTGCCCTCCCAGCAGCCCCTCAGTGAGTTGTGTGGGCATCTCCTTAGCCCCAGGCACCTCAGGCCCTGTCCCAGTGAGCCCTGCTGCCCTGAGTGAGGAGGCTATTGACCTCCTGAGATCAATCTAAGTAGGGCAGTCAACTATTGTGAATGCCATCCAGGGGCTGGCAGCCCAGATGCAACAGACTAATACATTTCTGGAGGGCATTCACACTGGCTTGGTGGCCCAACAGAGATCGATCCAGGCTCTGGCCTCCTCTTTGATGGCAGCCATTGTCCCTGTTTCCACCCTCCCCCCTCCAACTTCTTCTTCTCAATCACATTCCCCTCAAACCCAACCTATCCCAAGCACACAGGCAGAAGACGATGCACACAAGACAACACACAAGAGTGGCACAGGCAAACACAAGCACCACACATCATCCCACAGGCACTCACACAAACACCATCCAGATGCAGACATACCAACATCCACTATTTCCACTGCCCCCTTCCTCCTCCTCCTCCACCTCCCTCTCAGTTCTTTCTATACTCACACCTGCATGCACTACATCCTCATCCACTACCAGCATCATCACCATACCTAGCAGAACACACACCTCACTTGCAGACACCTCTACAACAGCCATGCACACGTCCCCTGTGTCCTCTCCCGCTGTGTCTGTCCCCCCAAAGTACACAAACGCAAGCACTCAGACACCCAACATCCATCCACCTCACAACAGCATCCAGCCCATGCACCTGCACCCAAAATCAGCAGACACCTCCTGCAACTACTCCCTCTTCCTCCACCCCCAAACCTTCTCCCTCTTCCCGCCCCAATGTCCCTAAAAAACCTTTCCTATCGACCACTGACCCACTCCCTGGCCCTCCCCCATCCTGCACGTCTGACCAGGGTGGCCAAAACCCAGCCAAGCACCTCAGCCAGCCAGTCTACGGGCCCAGTAGTCACCACACCCACTCTTGGTGGGAAAGGATGCAGGGCACATGTCTTGAGGGTGAAGGAGCCTGCCCCAGCTGCTGCCCGGAAGAGCAAGGAGCCTGCCCAGCTGCTGCCCGGAAGAGCAAGGAGCCTGCCCCAGCTGCTTCCAGAAGAACAAGGAGCCTGGCCCAGCTGCTGCCAGGAAGGGCAGGGAGCCTGCCCCAGCTGCAGGCAGGAAGGGCAAGGAGTCTGCCCCAGCTGCTGGCAGGAAGAGCAAGGAGCCAGCACCAGCAGACAGGAGGGACAAGGGGCCTTGGGCAGGGACTGTGACGGAGCCCCCACCACCAACCATTGTTGTGCAGCCATCTGAGGCTGCAGGGGATGGACTGGAACCTCCCCCCCACCAGCAGCAGCAACAGCAGCACCACCACCACCAGTGGGCAGCCGTCCGAGGCTGCAGGGGATGGGCTGGAGCCTCCCCCCCAGCAGCAGCAGCACCACGACCACCAGTGGGCCTCTATCCGAGGCTGCAGGGGATGGGCTAGAGCCTCCCCCCACCAGCAGCAGCAGCACAACCACCACAACTGAGCAGCCGTCACTGCCGGCGGACGGTATGTAGTCCTGCCTCCCAGGGCTGCTGTGCGGCCTGCCCTCTGCAAATCCATTGGGTATGACACCCACCTGAGAGACTGTGACCTTACACTCCCCAGGATCAAGAGCACAGGGCACAATGCCCCCTCCAGAACCAGTGGGTAAGACACCCACCAACTCCAGCCTCCCCAGGATCAAGAGCACAGGGCACGATGCCCCCTCCAGAACCAGTGGGTAAGACACCCACCAACCCCAGCCTCACCAGGATCAAGAGCACAGGGCATGATGCCCCCTCCAGATCGTGTGGGCAAGTCACCCACTCGAGAGACTGTGGCCTTGCACTCCTCAGGACCAAGCACAGGGCATGTTGCCCCCTCCAGAACCAGTGTCCTTGTTCCATCTCCTGGCTGAGGTGCCCCCCCATCCCCTGTCCCCCTGAGGTGCCTGCCTATTTTCCAAGTGATGCCCCTGCAGTGTTCTCTCTGTGTTGATGCAGGTGACAAGTGGGACTTGAACTTTAGCCTGTGGTCCACGCACACTGAGGACTGGGCAGTGTCTCTTGAACTGTACAATTGTATATATCTGCTACATTGCATATTTCTTATTTATACTGTGTTGATCTTATTACACTCACTTTAGCAAATTCCTGTTGTCCTTGCATTATTCATCCGAGGTACGGGTAAATATGTTTTATTACTGCAGCTGATTGTGTGTATGGTGTTGGGGTGGGGTGTGTGTGGTGCGTGTGTGTCACTCTCTTTTTCCTCCCCCCCCTCCCCTGTGTGCTAGGCGGCTGTACTCACCATCGTCGTCTTCGCCGTCGTTGGTGTTCGTGGTGGAGCAGGACGTAGAAGATCATGGGGAAGACATGCAGTTCAGGCTCCATGGTGGCGTGGTTGTTCCCTGTGTCTCCAATGGTGAGTCCTTTCCTTTCTGTGCAGTGCTTCTGCCAGGCTTTTGATGTCATTGATACAGCGGATTGTGTGGTTGTAATATGGTGGGCGGGACATTGACTTCTGCCCGGTGGTCGGTGTGGTAAAGTGGCTGTCTATCTGAGTTCTCACCGCCATGGTCATAATTTGGCAGTAATTACCGCCAGCCTGTTGGCGGTATTACCGCCACTTTTACACCAACCGCCAGGGTTGTAACGAGGGCCTATATCTCATTTTGATATAGTATATACAGAGCCAGCTTCCTACACTGGTGGATCAGCGGTGGGATCTATGGCTTTGCATTTGCTGGACTACTCAGCCAATACCTGATCACATGACTAAATTCCAAACTTGCCTTTAGTAACAGATTTTTGAATTCGGCAAATTTTTCTAAATTTTTTAAAGTACTGCTAGCATTTATTTTCTAGATTTAAAAATTACTCTAATTAGGGGTAAGTAGTAGAAGTAGGTTCTAGTTCCTAAAAAGTAATCCGAAACTTTAGTAACATAATGAGCAGCTCAGAGGACATGGTTGTAGAGCTCAACCTCACCCCTTACCTCCATCTAAGGATGGCAGAGTTAAGGTCCCTCTGCACACTGAAAAAGATTAAAACAGGGTCCAACCGTACCAAGGTCAAGCTCCAGGAGTTCTTAGCAGAGTATACAAGGGACCACACTGCTGAGCAGGAAGACCTCTCCTTAGATAGGGAAGATGTTAGAGATGAGGAGGATGGACTCCCCACCTAACTAGGAAGAACATGGCCCCAAGGGCCCTATCTCCCAGGATAGTGCTCACAGTACCTGGATCTTCCACAGGGGAGTCCAGGTCCTCTGGGAACATTGGGACGCCTCCATGAAGAGGACCTCCTTTAGCAAGGATGGACAAAAGATTAGCTAAGGAGCAACAGCTCCTAGCTATAGAGGGGGAGAGAACAGAAATGGGCTTAGCACCCATTAATGGTGGCAGAAATTTAAATAGGGTCAGAGAGTATTCTGATGGCCTAAAAATCCCCAAAGAGATTGTCTCTAACTATGGAGAAGGTGATGACATCACCAAGTGGTTCACAGCTTTTGAGAGAGTTTGTGCAACCAGAAAACTAACCAAGTCTCATTGAGGAGCACTCCTTTGGGAACTGTTTACTGGTAAGTTTAGGCATAGGCTCTACACACTAATTGGCGCAGATGCTGAATCCTATGACCACATGAAGGCTACCATGATTGAGGGCTTTGGATTCACCACTGAGGAGTATAGAATTACATTCAGGGGGGGGCTCATAAATCCTCAAGCCAGTGTTGGGTTGATTTTGTAGACTTCTCAGTGAAAACACTAGATGGTTGGATAACTGCCAGTGGAGTGCATGACTATGATGGGCTTTATAATTTGTTTCTGACAGACATCTTTTAAGAAACTGCTTTAATGACAATTTGCATCACTATCTGGGAGACCTAGGCCCAATTTCATCTCAAGAATTGGGAAAGAAGGCAGACCACTGGATCAAGACATGGGTGACTAAAACTTCCACTGGAGCTGACCAAAAGAAAGGGGTTATAAAGCCTCCCAAGGGGAAGGGTGGTGAGACACTAAAGAATAAAAGTAAAGTGTATTTTCAAGGGCCACAAAAACCAGCACAGGAGGGTGGGCCCAAGCCTCTTCACAATCCTCACATGGGTACAAGGGTAAAATCTTTGATCCCAAAAAAGCCAGGTGTTTCAACTATAAACAGCATGAACACCAAACTGGATTCTTGGCCTGTTCCCTAAAAGAATCCCCCTAGCACTGCTCCAGTTAGTACTGGTATAGCCAGTCTCCAGGTGGGATCAACATTGTGCCCAGAGTAAATCAGGGCTCACACTGAAGCTACTTGAGTCTCTGAGGGTGGGGTAGATATTGCTACTCTTGCTGTCTGGCCCCTTAATATGCAGAAATACAGACAGCACCTCTTGATTAATGCGACAAATGTAGAAGCCCTGAGGGATATAGGTGCCAGTGTCACCATGGTGACAGAAAAACAGTTTTCCTCAGGACAGTATTTGGCTGGATAAACTTATCCAGTTACCAATGCTGACAATGTAACTAAGGTCAATCCCATGCCCATGGTGACCTTAGAATGGGGAGGGGTTATCGGCCCAAACAGGTAGTGGTCTCTTCTGCAATCCCAGTGGAATGCTTGCTAGGGAATAATCTGGAGTCTCCAGCTTCGGCTGACGTAGAACTTAAAACACATGCAGCCATACTTGGAATCCCTACGGTGGTATGTGTAAAAACAAGAGCACAAAGCTGAGCACAGGGTGGAAAAGATGTGTTGGAGCCTGGAATAATGACCCAACCTTTCAAGAGAAAAGGTAAGGGGCCTGGGGGACCAGCCTATGAATAACAAAAGAAACAAGACCTCTCTTCCCAGGAAGATGTCTTATTCCCTGAGGGAACTGATTCCATGGAGCTAGATCCTTATCAGGTAGAGCTCTTGGGTTCAGGAGGACCCTCAAGGAAACAGCTGTGCCAGGGACAAAAGACTTGTCCCACTCTTGAAGGCCTGAGGCAACAAGCAGCTGCACAGGAAAAGGGAGATGCTAGTGGCTCCCACAGGGTCTATTGGGAAGATGGGCTCCTTTACACTGAGGCCAGAGACCCAAAACCTGGTGCAACCAGGAGAGTGGTAGTGCCTCAGCAGTTTAGGGAGTTTATCCTAACTTTGGCCCATGACATCCCCAAGCTCGGCATCTGAGACGGACAAAAACATGGAATAGGCTTGTCAGCCATTTCTACTGGCCCAATATGTCTCAGAAGGTGAAGGAGTTTTGTAACTCCTGTGACACCTGTCAAGCAAGTGGTAAGGCAGGTGGCTACCCAAAGGCTCCCCTCATTCTACTTCCTGTGGTGGGGGTTCCCTTTGAAAGGGTTGGTGTGGACATTGTGGGCCCACTTCAGCCACCCATAGCCTCAGGAAATCAATACATACTGGTAGTAGTGGATCATGCTACCAGATATCCCGAGGCAATCCCCCTTAGGGCTACTACAGCTCCTGCAGTAGCCAAAGCCCTGATTAGTATTTTTTACCAGAGTAGGGTTTCCTAAGGTGGTGGTTTCTGACAGAGGTACAAACTTTATTTATGTCAGCTTATCTAAAACACATGTGGAATGAGTGTGGGGTGACTTATAAGTTCACCACACGATACCATCCATAAACCAATGGACTTGTTGAGAGATTCAACAAGACATTGAAGGGCATGATCGTGTTCCTCCCTGAAAAACTCAAAAGGAGATGGGATGTCCTCCTGCCATGCTTGATTTTCGGCTACAGAAAGGTACCTCAGAAGGGAGTAGGGTTTTCTGTCTTTGAACGTCTGTTGGGCCACCCTGTTAGGGGACTGTAGGAAAGTACCATCTTGCCTGGCATGTTACCCCCATTTTTACTTGTGTGCCAGTTTGTTTTTGCCTGTGTCACTTGGATCCTGCTAGCCAGGACCACAGTGCTCATAGTTTGTGGCCTATATGTGTTCCCTGTGTGGTGCCTAACTGTATCACTGAGGCTCTGCTAACCAGAACCTCAGTGTTTATGCTCTCTCTGCTTTTAGAATTGTCACTGCAGGCTAGTGACCATTTTTACCAATTCTGATTGGCACACTGGAACACCCTTATAATTCCCTAGTATATGGTACCTAGGTACCCAGGGTATTGGGGTTCCAGGAGATCCCTATGGGCTGCAGCATTTCTTTTACCACCCATAGGGAGCTCAGACAATTCTTACACAGGACTGCCACTGCAGCCTGAGTGAAATAACGTCCACATTATTTCACAGCCATTTTTCACTGCACTTAAGTAACTTATAAGTCACCTATATGTCTAACCCTCACTTAGTGAAGGTTAGGTGCAAAGTTACTATGGGTGAGGGCATCCTGGCTCTAGCCAAGGTGCCCCCACATTGTTCAGGGCAATTTCCCCGGACATTGTGAGTGCGGGGACACCATTACACGCGTGCACTATATATAGGTCAAGACCTATACGTAGCTTCACAATGGTAATTCCGAACATGGCCATGTAACATGTCTAAGATCATGGAATTGTCCCCCCATGCCAAATCTTGTATTGGGGTGCCAATCCCATGTATCCCTGGGGCTCCAGCATGGACCCCGGGTACTGCCAAACTAGCTCTCTGGGGTTTTCACTGCAGCTACCCCTGCTGCCAACCCACAGACAGGCTTCTGCCCTCCTGGGGTCTGGGCAGCCCATTCCCAGGAGGGCAGAATAAAGGATTTCCTCTGAGAGAGGGTGTTACACCCTCTCCCTTTGGAAATAGGTGTTAAGGGCTGGGGAGGAGTAGCCTCCCCCAGCCTCTGGAAATGCTTTGAAGGGCACAGATGGTACCCTCCTTGCATAAGTCAGTCTACACCGGTTCAGGGATCCCCCAGCCCCTGCTCTGGCGAGAAACTGGACAAAGGAAAGGGGAGTGACCACTCCCCTGTCCATCATCACTCCAGGGGTGGTGCCCAGAGCTCCTCCAGTGTGTCCTAGACCTCTGCCATCTTGAATGCAGAGGTGTGAGGACACAATGGAGGCCTCTGAGTGGCCAGTGCCAGCAGGTGATGTCAGAGACCCCTCCTGTTAAGTGCTTACCTGGTTAGGTGGCCAATCCTCCTCTGAGGGCTATTTAGGGTCTCTCCTGTGGGTTTCTCTTCAGATAACGAATGCAAGCACTCACCAGAGTTCCTCTGCATCTCCCTCTTCGACTTCTGCCAAGCATCGACCGCTGACTGCTCCAGGACGCCTGCAAAACCGCAACAAAGTAGCAAGACGACTACCAGCAACATTGTAGCGCCCAATCCTGCTGGCTTTCTCAACTGTTTCGTGGTGGTGCATGCTCTGAGGGCTGTCTGCCTTCACCCTGCACTGGAAGCCAAGAAGAAATCTCCCGTGGGTCGACGGAATCTTCCCCCTGCTAACGCAGGCACCGAACTTCTGCATCACCGATCCTCTGGGTCCCCTCTCATCTTGACGAGCGTGGTCCCTGGAACACAGGAGCTGGTTCCAAGTGACCCTGACAGTCCAGTGGTCCTTCTGTCCAAATTTGGTGGAGGTAAGTCCTTGCCTCCCCAAGCCAGACAGTAATCCTGTGTACTGTGTGATCTGCATCTGCTAGGGCTTCTGTGCACTTTTGCAAGGAATCCTTCGCGCACAGCATAGCCAAGGTCCCCAGCACTCCGTCCTGCATTGCTCAACTCACTGAGTTGACCACTGGCTTCATGGGACCCTCCTTTGTAGTGTTGAGATGACCACTGTGCTCAGATATCTTGAATGCCTGTTCAAGTGCTTCTGCAGGTGCTGCCTGCTTCTGCATGGGCTCTCTGTACTGCTGAGTGCCCCCTCTGTCTCCTCCTCCAAGGGGCGATTTCCTGGTCCTTCCTGGGCCCGGGCAGCACCCATTTTCTTCAACTGTGACTCTTGCAGCTAGCAAGGCTTGTTTGCAGTCTTTCTGCGTGGAAACAACTCTGCAACCTCCAGCACACCGTGGGACATCTTCTGTGCAAAGGAGAAGTTCCTGGCATCTTCCGTTGTTGCAGAATCTTCAGCTTCTTCTACCCAGAGACAGCCCTTTTGCACCTTCATCCGGGGTTTAGGGGGCTCCTGCCCCCCTGGACACTTGCGTGACTCTTGAACTTGGTCCCCTTCCTTTACAGGCCCTCAGGTCCAGGAATCCGTCTTCAGTGCTTTGCAGTCAGTTGTTGCCTTTGCCTTTGCAGAATCCCCTATCACGACTTTAGTGTGTTTCTGGGGTCGTAGGGTAACTTTACTCCTACTTTTCAGGGTCTTGGGGTGGGGTATCTTGGACACCCCTAGTGTTTTCTTACACTCCCAACGACCCTCTGCACTCTACATTAGGCCTGGGATCCATTCGTAGTTCGCATTCCACTTTTGGAGTATATGGTTTGTGTTGCCCCTAGGCTTATTGTATCCTATTGCATCCTATTGTATTCTACAGTGTTTCCACTACTTTTCTCACTGTTTACTTACCTGATTTTGGTTTGTGTGTATATTGTGTATATTTTACTTACCTCCTAAGGGAGTATATCCTCTGAGATATTTTTGGCACATTGTCACTAAAATAAAGTACCTTTATTTTTAGTAACTCTGAGTATTGTGTTTCTTGTGATATAGTGCTATATGACATAAGTGGTATAGTAGGAGCTTTGCATGTCTCCTAGTTCAGCCTAAGCTGCTCTCCTATAGCTACACCTATTAGCCTAAGCTGCTTGAACACTACTAATCTACTAATAAGGGATAACAGGACCTGGCACAAGGTGTAAGTACCATCAGGTACCCACTATAAGCCAGGCCAGCCTCCTACAGGGACCACTTGCACTTGTAAAAGAAGGGAGGGAATTACCTCTCCATGAGCCTAAACAAGAGGAGGTAGACTATGTGCTTGGCCTCCGCTCAAGGATGGCTGATTACATGGAAAAGGCACCCAAAAACCTTGAGGCCAGCAAACAGCTCAAAAAGCAGTGGTATGACCAAAAGGCTGCACTGGTAGAATTCAAAGCAGGGCAGAAGGTATGGGTTCTGGAGCCTGTGGCTCCCAGGGCACTTTAGGACAGATGGAGTGGCCCTTACCCTATCATGGAAAAGAAGAGTGAGGTCGCCTACTTGGTAGACCTAGGCAGGACACCCAAGAGGGTGATCCATGTAAACCATCCAAAATTCTATTGTGACAGGGCAGATGTAAACATGATGATGGTTACTGATGAGGAGCAAGAAGCAGAGAGTGAACCTCTCCCTGACCTCCTCTCTCATTGCCCTAAAGATGGGTCAGTTGATGGAGCTGTCTACTCAGACACCCTCACTGCACAACAGCAAGCTCACTGATGGTAAGTCCTACAGCAGTTTGCTGGGCTCTTCTCTTTGACCCCTGTACAGACCCACCAGTGTACCCATGATGTGGACACAGGAGACAGTTTACCTGTCAAAACAAAACTCTGTAGACAGTCTGATGAAGTCAAAGAGATCATCAAAGTGGATGTCCACAAGATGCTGGATTTAGGGGATATTGAACCCTCTGACAGCCCCTGGGCTAGCCCAGTGGTTTTGGTCCCCAAACCTCATTCCAAGGATGGGAAGAGAGAGATGAGGTTTTGTGTGGACTACAGAGGTCTCAACTCTGTCACAAAGACAGAAGCTCTCCTTATACCAAGAACAGATGAAGGTATAGACAAATTGGGTGCAGCTAAATTCTTCCATACCTTTGTCTTAACTGCAGGGTACTGGCAAATCAGAATGACACCTGGAGTAAAAGATGAGACAACATTCTCTACACCCGATGGGCATTACCAGTTTACTGTTATGCCCTTTGGCTTACAGAATGCCCCACCACCTTCCAAAGGTTGGTGAATGAAGTCCTTGATGGTTTGGAGTCATTTAGTGCAGCATAGCTGGCTGATATTGCTGTCTTTAGCTCCTCCTGGCAGGATCCCCTAGTCCACCTGGAGAAGGTTTTGCAGGCTCTGCAACCAGCAGGCCTCACTATTAAGGCATCAAAGTGCCAAGTAGGGCAAGGCACTGTTATATACTTAGGCCACCTTGTAGGTGGAGCCCAGGTGCAACCCTTACAGCCCAAGATCCAGGCAATTCTAGACTAGAAAGCTCTAAAATCCCAGACTCAAGACAGGGCATTCCTTGGCTTGACTGGTTACTATAGGAGATTTGTGAACGGATATGGATCCATTGTGACCCCTCTCACAGAACTGACCTCAAAGAAAATGCCCAGAAAAATAAACTGGACTCTTGACTGTCAAAAGGCCTTTGGCACCCTAAAGGAGGCAATGTACTCAGCACCATTTCACAAGGCTCCAGATTATCCTAAGCAGTTCATTGTACAGAGAGATGCCTCGGAACGTGGGATAGAAGCAGTTCTGTCCCAAACTAATGATGATAGCCATGACAAGCCTGTTGCTCTTGTTAGCAGGAGGTTACTCCCCAGGGAGCAGCTTTGGAGTGCCATTGAGAAGGAGGCCTTTTCCTGTGGTATCAAACTTCTCCACACAATAAACCCACACTGGTGCCAGTGTCGGATTTATTGAACAATGCACCCAGGGGTCATCTTAGAGATGCCCCTTGTATTTTAGCCAAACTTCTAGTGCAGGACTGACCGGTCTGTGCTAGCCTGCCACTTCCAAACAAGTTTCTGACCACATGGGGTAAGAGCCTTTGTGCTCTCTGTGGCCAGAAACAAAGCCTGCACTGGGTGGAGGTGCTTGACTCCTCCCCCTGCAGGAACTGTAACACCTGGCCATGAGCCTCAAAGACTCAGGCCCCTGTTTACAGTGCCCCAGGGCACTCCAGCTAGTAGAGATGCCCACGCCCCAGACAAAGCCCCACTTTTGGCTGCAAGTCCAGTGGGAAAATTAGGGAAAACAAGGATGAGTGTCCACTTCAGCTAGGACCACCCCTAAGGTGTCCAAAGCTGAAGTGACCCCCTGCTTGCAAAATCCTCCATCTTGGTTTGGAGGACGGGAACCAATAGGGTTAGGTCTGTGTCCTCCTCCCCAAAGGTAGTGGACACCGGAAGGGTGTAGTCACCCTCAGGGACAGTAGCTACTGGCTACTGCCCTCTGACCCCTGTAATGCCCCTAAATCCAGGATTTAAGGGCTCTCCTGAACCTAGCTCATCAGATTCCTGGTGACCTCAAGAAGAAGACAAGAAGAAAGAAGAAAGACTGCTAATCTGACCCCCAGCAGAAAAGACTGAAGACACCAACTGACTTGGCCCCAGCGTACACTCCTGTCTCGAGCTTCTGAAGTCCTGTTACAAAAAGGCGACGCATCCTGCACGACCAGTGACCTCTTAAAAGCCTCAAGAGAACTGCCTGTAACTCAGAGGACCTAGATCGCCCATGGGCAGCTGCCCTATCCAGAAAGAAACTCCAGCCAAGGACTCTAGAACCATCCTGGATCTGCGAGTCCTGCCCACTTTGCACCCAATGCCCATGGCCCGTGTCCAGGTGGTCCAACCAACTAGTGCTGGTCCCCAGGAGATTCTGACCTAGTGTCCACCCTGGGTTGACCTCTCCTGTCCAACACAACAACGCTGCAGCCAAAATCAGGAGGACTGCGAGAGAACCGGATGAAGATTCCCGATGTCTAAAACTACTCCTGCACCCGCAGCCCCCTGGCTTTGGGAAATCCGACCACTGGTCCAGCAATGTTCAGCAGGAAGCCCTCCTCCTTGTTCAGCCTGTGGTTTTCCGGAACCAACCCAGTGGACCTAGCCTGCAGCATCTTGGGATCAACGGGTTCCCCTTTCTAAAAAGCATTGGGAGCCTGACTCTGATTTTGCACCCAGCACCTGGCCGCCCTTGTGCCGCTGAGGCTGTGTGTTTGGTGCTTACTTGTAGCCACCCCCCACCTCCCCACCAGTGCTCACCTAAATCCCCATGTCTGCCCGCTGAAGACGTGGGTACTTACCTGCAAGCAGACCTGATTCCGAGTGCCTCAAGTCTCCAAAGGAGCCCATTCAAAATCTATCTCAACTTTGACCACTGAACCCAGCCAACCCAGTGTTGCTGGTGGTGGGTGTTTGGGGTTAACTTGAACCCCAACATGTGGACATCCTAACCCCCAGAGACTGGAACTTTTGGTCTTGTACTTACCTCAAAACTGTACTAGCTTTTCTTCTCCCCAGAACTGTTTCTGAAAATTGCACTGTCAACTTTTAAAACAGATATTCGCTATTTTCTTGAAAACCATTTAACTTGCCAAATTGAAACAAAGTAGTATTGATGCATATTTTGGATAGTTACTTGCAAATGTACTTACATGCAAACTGAATCTTGTGGTTCTAGAAATAAAGTAACAAAATATATTTTTGCTATTTAAAAACAATTGGCATGGAGTTAGTCATTGAGTGTGTATTTCATTTATTGCCTTGTGTGTACAACAAATGCTTTGCACTACCCTCTGATAAGCCTAACTCCTTGACTACAATACCACAAAAGAGAGCATTAGTATTATCTGCTTTGGCCTCTGTTAAGCCTCCAGGGAACCCCTGGACTCTGTGCACACTATATCTCATTTTGATATAATATATACAGAGCCAGCTTCCTACAAACCGCTTTCCTGTTCCCAAGTTACAGCTTATTAAATGCAATAAGGCAACTCTAATGTTATCCTATGGGATTGGTAGGCCTTGCAGTAGTGAAAAACAAATTTAAGAGTTTTTTACAGTACTAGGACATGTAAAACTAAAACGTACATGTCCTAATTTTAAAATACACTGCACCCTACCCTCTGGGCTGTTCAAAGCCTACCCTAGGGGGGATTTATATGTATTAAAAAGGAAGGTTTGGGCCTGTCAAAAGGTTTCTTTTGCTAGACACACACAGGCTGCAATGGCAGATCTGAGACATGTTTGTCAGGCCCACTGTAGCAATTAATTTACAGACCGTGGGCACAGTTAGCAGCACTACTAGAGACTTTCAAGTAAATGAAATATGCCAATTGGGTGTACGCCAATTCTACCATGTTTTAGGGAGAGAGCACAAACACTTTAGCACTGGTAAGCAGTGGTGAAAAGCTGCTGGGTCCTAAGGCCTGAAAAAACAAGATCAGATAAGAGGGGTGAAGCCAAGAGGTTTGGCATAAGACCACCCTAACTCTGACACATCTAACATGTGTCCCCACCCAGCTGAAATTTGGAGAACTATTGAACCTCCTGGGAGTTATCATCACTAAGTTGGAAAATAGTGGAGAGACCATCAGCACTGGGGTGGTCTGACCCACGATGGTGTACTGCCATAAAGTCCATTTCCTGTAGTGAGATGAACCACCTCAACAATTTGGGATTCTCACCCCTTATCTGCACCCATCTAAGGGGCCTGTGGTCTTTCTGAATCTGGAAGGGAATCCCAAACAGGTATGGCCTCAGCATCTTCAGTGCCCAAACCGCAGCAAAGGCTTCTCTCTCAAAATATTCCTCCTCTGTTCCCGTGGAAGTAACCTCCTACTGATGAGGGCTACAGGCTGGTCTAGGCCCTCCTCATTTAACTATGACAATATAGACCTTATGCCATGCTCTGAGGCATCAGTTTGCATGATAAATTCCTTGGAAAAGTCAGGGGCATTGAGGACAGGGGCTGTACACGTGGCCTATTTGAGGGAGTCAAAGGCATTCCGACAGGCCTCTGACCAGATCACCTTCCTTGGCTGTTTCCTCAAAGCCAGCTCAGTCAAGGGGGCAACAATGGTGCCATACCTCTTGACAAACCTCCTGTAGTAACCAGTGAGGCCCATGAAGTCCCTCACTTCAGTCAACGTTTTGAGGGGGCTCCCAAGCCATGATGGTTTCTATCTTGGCCTAGAGGGGCGCACCTTACCACCGCCCACCAGGTGTCCCAAATGCACCACAGACCCCTGCCCTCTCTGGCACTTACTGACCTTGTTAGTCAGGCCTACCTGTTGCAGAGTGCAAAGCACTCCTAGAGGTGAAACAGGTGGTCCTCCCAACTGCTACTGAAGACACTTATGTTATCCAGGAAAGCAGTTCTGAATGACTCCATTCTAGCCAAATTCTGGTTCACCAGCCGCTGGAACCTAGAAGAGGCATTAATCAGGCCAAGGGGCATTACGCTGAATTGGAAAATGATTACCTTTCCTTAGTCCCCCTCAGTTAGGGCAATTTGCCAATACCCTGAAGTCAAATCAAAAGTACTCAGGAGCTTGGCATCCCATCAATGAGCTCATCAGCTCGGGGGATGAGGTGAGCATCAGTCTTTGTAACTTAATTGAGCACCATGTAGTCCACTCAGATCCAGAGTTCTGGTGTGGTGCCTGGTGGGGCAGCCTTTGGAACCAGCACCACTGGGCTGGACCAGGGACCACTGGAGTGCTCAGACACTCCCATCTCCAGCATTGTGGAGTCCTCCTCTTTGATACTGTCCCTCACCTTGTCAGACAGTTTGCAGATTTTGATTTTGACAGGGAGGGCTGTCCCCAGTGTGAATATCATGGGTACACAAGTGTGTAAACCCAGGGGTGAGGGAGAACAGAGAGGTACCCTGTCCCAGTAGCTGGCGACAGTCCATCTGCCGCTCTCTGGTCAGAGTAGGGGAGAGGTTGATATCCTCTACTGATCTATCTTAGATGACAGGAGATCAGGGAAAGGTTCACTCTCCTCCTCTACTCCACCATTCATCACCAACAACATTGTGATCTCAGGCCTCTCACAGTGGAGCTTCAGGCGATTGAGGTGATTGAGGTGGATGACCATTTGTGGGTTTCTGGTGGTCTTGAGGTCACAAGGTAGGCGTCCTCCCCTTCCTCTCAATCACCTCCAAGGGCCCTGTCCAAACAATCATAGAAGGCCCTGGACTCAACTAGCTCCAGCACCTATACCTTCTATCCAGGCTGTAAGTTGACCACAGTGGCCTTGTGGACATGACATTGCTTCATCAGCTCCTGGCTAGCCTGTAAGTTCTCGGACGCCTTCTTTAGGAACTTCTGCATTTGGTTGCAGAAAGCTAGCATGTAGCAAACCACATCCTGAGGGGGATTCTTAGGAGCTTGCTTCCATCCCTCCTTAACCAAACTGAGACGTCCCTTTACAGGGTGACCATAGAGGTGTTCAAAGGGGCTGCACCTTATTCCTTTCTGCGGTACTTCCCCGTATGCAAAGAGTAGGCAGAGCAAAGGGACATCCCACCTCCGCCTCATGGGCTCCGGTAGGCTCATAATCATGCCCTTAAGGGTCTCGTTGAACATCCCTGATATCCTGTCATCTAAGGAAAAAGATGGATCAGTAGAGGGTGTCATCCTCTCCCCTACTCTGACCAGATGGACTGTGGCCAGCTATTGGGACAGGTCACCTCTCTGTTCTCCCTCACCCTTAGGTTTACACACTTATGTACCAATGATATTCACACTGGTGACAGCCCCCTGTCAAAATCAAAATCTACAAACTGTTTGACAAGGTGAGGGACAGTATCAAGGAGGAGGACTCCAAGATGCTGGAGATGGTAGTGTCATCCCCCTTCAGTACAGGGAATTCCTCCTAACTCTAGCTCATGACATTCCCTTGGCTTGGCATTTAGGCCAGAGTAAAACATGGGACAGACTTGTTCCACATTTTCACTGGCCCCATTTGTCAGAAGACACAAAGGCGTTTTGTCGCTCCTGTGTTACCTGCCAAGCCAGTGGCAAGAATGGTGGCACCCCAAAGGCCCCCTTAATCCTACTGCCAATGGTTGGGGTGCCCTTAGAAAGGGTAGGGGTTGACATTGTTGGCCCCCTTGACCCTCCTACAGCTTCTGGCAATAGATTCATCCTTGTGGTGGTGGACTATACCACAAGGTATCCAGAAGACATCCCCTTAAGGACCTCTACAGCACCTGCAGTGGCAAAAGCCCTCCTGGGAATCTTTTCCAGGGTGGATTTCCCTGAGGAGATTGTATCAGACAGAAGTAGTAACTTCATGTCTGCAAACCTCAAGGCAATGTGGAAGGAGTGTGGTGGTACCTACAAGTTCACCACCCCTTATCATCCACAAACTAATGGATTGGTTGAGAGGTTTAATAAAACTCTCAAAGGCATGATCATAGGCCTCTCTGAAAAACTCAGAGGGAGATGGGATGTCCTCTTGCCATGCCTCCTTTTCGCCTACAGGGAGGTACCCCAAAAAGGAGTGGGCTACAGCCTCTTTGAACTCCTATTTGGCCACCCTTTTAGGGGTCCCCTTGCTCTGGTTAAGGAGTGTTGGGAACAACCTTTAAAACCTCCAAAGCAAGACATTGTGGACTATGGGGGTCATTCTGACCCTGGCGGTCTTGGACCGCCAGAGTCACGAATGACGGAAGCACCGCCAACAGGCTGGCGGTGCTTCAAATGGCATTCTGACCGCGGCGGTAAAGCCGCGGTTGCCCTGCCGGGGCCGGCGGTATTCCGCCGTTTTTGCCCTGGCTGGGAGAATCCGACCCCCGTACCCCCAACCTGTTTCTGACGGTTTTCACCGCCAGGAAGAGGCTGGCAGTAAGGGGTGTCCTGGGGCCCCTGGGGCATGCCAGTGGCATGGGCAGTGCAGGGGCCCCCTAACAGGGCCCCGGCCAGCTTTTCACTGTCTGCCTAGCAGACAGTGAAAAGCGAGACGGGTGCAACTGCACCCGTCGCACCGCCGCAACACCGCCGGCTCCATTCGGAGCCAGCTCCTGTGTTGAGGCCTCATTCCTGCTGGGCCGGCGGGCGCTAACTTGGTTAGCGCCCGCCGGCCGGCCCAGCGGGAATGTTGGAATGGGGACCGCGGAAATTTGCCCGCATGGCGGCCAAATGGCCGCCGCCCGCCAGAGTTGGAATCACCCCCAATATGCTTGGCCTCAGATCTAGAATGGCTGAGTACATGAAAAAGGCCACTAAAAACCTTCAGGCCAGCCAAGAGCTCCAAAAGCAATGGCATGACCAAAAGGCTGTCCTGACAGAGTACTACCCAGGACAGAAGGTGTGGGTATCGGAGCCTGTGGCCCCAAGAGCTTTCCATGACAAATGGAGTGGACCCCATCTCATTGTGGAAAAGAAAGATTAGGTCACCTATCTGGTACACCTGACCTGGGCACTGCCAGAAGTCCCCTTAGGGTGCTTCATGTCAATCACCTGAAACCTTACTGTGACAGGGCTGACTTAACCATGCTCATGGCTACAGATGAGGGGCAGGAGGAAAATAGTGACCCTCTCCCTGACCTCTTCTCAAACACTGAAGCTGACGGCTTAGTAGAAGGATGGTTCTTGCAGACTGCCTTACTACTGAGCAGAAGGAAGACTGTAAAAATCTCCTAGGGCAGTTTTCTGAACTCTTGTGACTCACACCTGGTACAACTATTTGGTGTGAACATACAATTGACACTGGAGACAGTTTACCTGTCAAAAGTAAAGTTTACAGGCAACCTGACCATGTCAGAGATTGCATCAAAACAGAGGTTGGAAAATGTTGGATCTAGGAGTTATTGAAGCTTCTGATAGCCCCTGGGCCAGCCCAGTGGTGCTTGTCCCCAAACCGCATAGCAAAGATGGAAAGAGAGAAAAACGGTTTTGTGTGGACTATAGGGGTCTTAATACATTAACCAAAACAGATGCTCACCCTATACACAGGGAAGATGAACTAATATATACACTGGAATCTGCCAAGTATCTGAGCACCTTTGATTAGACTGCAGGGTATTGACAGGTCAAATTGTCAGAGGATGCTAAAGCAAAAACTGCATTTTCTACCATAGGAGGGCATTATCAATTTACTATTATGCCCTTTGGTTTGAAAAATACACCTGCCACTTTTCAGAGGTTGGTGAATCCAATCCTCCAAGGTTTGGAAGCTTTCAGTGCAGCATACTTTGATGATATTGCTGTATTTACTTCCACCTTGGATGACCACCTGGTCCACCTATGGAAAGTTTTGGAGGCCCTGCAAAAGGCAGGCCTAACTATCAAGGCTTCAAAGTGCCACATAGGGCAAGGTAAAAAGTGGTATACCTGGGCCACCTGGTAGGTGGAGAACAGATTGAACCACAACAGGGGAAAATTCAGACCATTGTGGACTGGGCTCCCTCTACTACACAGACCCAGGTCAGAGCCTTCTTAGGTCTCACTGGGTATTACAGGAGGTTCATTAAGAATTATGGCTCCATTGCTGCCCCTCTTAATGACCTCACCAGCAAGAAGATGCCTAAAAAGGTATTATGGACAGCTAGCTGTCAGAAAGCTTTTGAGGAGCTAAAGCAGGCTATGTGCTCTGCACCTGTCTTGAGGAGCCCAAACTACTCTAAAAAAATAAATGTCCAAACAGATGCTTCTGAATTAGGGGTAGGGGCTGTACTATCACAACTTAACTCAGAGGGCCAGAATCAACCTGTTGCTTTCATTATCAGGAGGTTGATCCCTAGAAAAAAGAGTTGGTCTGCCAAAGAGAGGGAGGCCTTTGCTGTAGTCTGGGCCTTGAAGAAGCTGAGACCCTACTTGTTTGGGACTCACTTCATTGTTCAAACAGACCACAAACCTCTTTTATGGCTTAAACAAGTGAAAGGTGAAAACCCTAAATTGTTGAAGTGGTCCCTTTCCCTACAGGGTACGGACTTTACAGTGGAACATAGACCTGGAAGTACTCACTCCAATGCAGATGGACTCTCCAGATATTTCCACATAGACAATGAAGACTCATCTGGGCAAGGTTAGCCGTATTGTCCCTCGTTTGAAGGGGGGGGGGGTTGTGTAGGAAAGTACCATCTTTCTTTGCATGTTACCACCATTTTTACCTGTATGTCAGTATGTTTTTGCCTGTCTCACTGGGATCCTGCTGGTCAGGACCCCAGTGCTCATAGTTTATGGCCTAATGTGTGTGTTGTGTATAGTGTTTGACTGTGTCACTGAGGCTCTGCTAACCAGATCCTCAGTGCTTATGCTCTCTCTGCTTTTAAATTTGTCACTATAGGCTAGTGACTTCATTTACCAATTTCAATTGGCACACTGGACCCCCCTTAGAAGTCCCTAGGATATGGTACCTAGGTACCCAAGGCATTGGGGTGCCAGGAGATCCTTATGGGCTTCAGCATTTCTTTTGCCACCCATAAGGACCTCAAACCCTTTCACAGGGCTGCCACTGCAGCCTGCGTGAAATAGTGCACACACTATTTCACAGCCATTTTCACTGCACTTAGGTAACTTATAAGTCACATATATGTCTAATCTTCACTTGCTGAAGGTTAGGTGCAAAGTTACTAAGTGTGAGGGCACCCTTGCACTTCCCGGGACCTTGTGTTTGCGGGGACGCCATTACATGCGTGCACTACATATAGGTCAATACCTATATGTAGCTTCACAGTGGTAACTCCGAACATGGCCATGTAAGGTGTCTAAGATCATGGAATTGTCCCCCCATTCCAAATCTGGTATTGGGGAGCCAATTCCATGCATCCTGGGGATTCCACTATGGACCCCAGTACTGCCAAACCAGCTCTCTGAGGCCTGCAATGCAGCTGCAGCTGCTGCCACCTCACAGAGAGGGTTCTGCCCTCCTGGGGCCTGAGCAGCTCAGTCCCAGGAAGGCAGAACAAAGCATTTCCTTTGGGAGGAGGATGTTACACCCTCTCCCTTTGGAAATAGGTGTAACAGGCTGGTGAGGGGTAGCCTCCCCCTGCCTCTGGAAATGCTTTGAAGGGCACAGATGGTGCCCTCCTTGCATAAGCCAGTCTACACCAGTACAGGTACCCCCAGTCCATGCTCTGGTGCGAAAATGGACAAAGGAAAGGGGAGTGACCACTCCCCTGTCCATCACCACCCTAGGGGTGGTGCCCAGAGCTCCTCCACTGTGTCCCAGACTTCAGTCATCTTGCTTTACAAGGTGTGGGGGCACTCTGGAAGCCTCTGAGTGGCCAGTGCCAGCAGGTGACATCAGAGACCCCTCCTGATAGGTAATTACCTGTTAAGGTAGCCAATCCCCCTCTCAGGGCTATTTAGGGTCTCTCCTGTGGGTTCTCTTCAGATTCTACTTGCAAGTTTCCAGCAGGAAGCCTCTGCAACTACTACTTCATCCTCTGACCTCGGATCAACCGCAGACTGCTCCAGGAACCGCTGTAACAGCAACAAAGTATCCAGAAGGGCTACTTTTCCTCTGCAACTTCAGCTCCAGACAGCAACTGCAACAGTTTCCACAGTGTGCACACTCTGGGGGCTCCCTGTCTTCACCCTGCACCAGAAGGACCGAATATTTCTCCTGTGAAGTGACAGTCACTTCTGTACTCACGCAGGCACCTTCTAAGTCAACAACCGGTTCTCTTGGACTCCTTTCCTGGTGACGAGCATGCTCCTTGGAACACAGAGGGTGGACCCCATCGACACAGACTGTCCTGAGGTCCTGCTGTCCCAATTTGGAGGAGGTAAGACCTTGCCTTCCCCCAGAATGACAGTACCCCTGTGCACCGCGTCTTCTTTACCTCCTGAGGCCTCTGTGCACTATTTGCAAACTTCCTTCATGCACAGCCTGGCTCAGGTCCCCAGCACTCTGTCCTGCGATGCTCAACTCGTTGAGTTGTTCTCCGGTGGTGTGGGACCTTCCTTTGTAGTGCTGCACCAACTGCATTTTGCACCTCCCTTGTCCCCGTGTCCTGGGACTCCCGTGGGTGCTATCTGGTGTTGTGAGGGCTCTCTGAAGTGCTGAGAGCCCCCTCTTCCTCCACACACATAGTGGAGGCCCCCAGGTCCCCCTTGGGTCCAGATAGCACCAACTTGACGCACAATGTGACTTTGCCAGAACCAAGGTTTGTTGTTGTTCCAGCGCCAAAACTCGCCTGCATCTATCTTCACGATGTGGGACATCCAGTGCATCATGCTGGAACCCACTGACATCTTCCTTGGGTGCATTTCTGCAGTCTTCGTCCAACCGGGCCTCTTCTTTTGCACCCTCTTCTGGGTTGGCAGGGGCTCCTGTCCTTCCTGGAACTTCTTTCGACTTCTAGACTTGGTCTCCTTCCTTTGCAGGTCTGCAGGTCCAGGAATCCACCATTTGTTGTTTGCAGTCTTGGTTGTTTCTTGCAATAACTCTGAACACGACTTGTAGTGTGTCCTAAGGAAACTTGCAGTACTTTACTCCTGCTTTTCTGGGCTCTGGGGTGGGGTAATTTACTTACTTTTACTGTATTCTTACTCTCCCAGCGATTCTGCACACACTAGACTTGTCTAGGGGGAAATTCATGATTTGCATTCCACTTTCTTAGTATATGAGTAGTGTTGCTCCTAGACCTGTTTTCTCCCATTGCATTCTATAGTATTTCCTGTTGTTTGCACTATCATACGTTTAATTACTTATTACTTACCTTATTTTGATGTCTAGTGTATTTATTGTGTATAATACTTACCTCCAGAAGGAGTATTGCCTCTAAGATATTTTTGGTACTGTGTCACCCAAATAAACCACCTTTATTTTTGGTAACACTGAGTATTGTCTTTACTTGTGCATAAGTACTGTGTGACTATAAGTGGCATTGCAGGAGCTTTGCATGACTCCTAGTTCAGCCTAAGCTGCTCTGCAATAGCTACCTCGATCAGCCTAAGCTGCTAGAACACTACTACATTTCACTAATAAGGGATAACTGGACCTGGTGTAAGGTATAAGTACCCAAGGTACCCACTACAAACCAGGCCAGCCTCCTACACGTCCTGAGGGGGATTCTTAGGAGCTTGCTCCCATCCCTCCTTAACCAAACAGAGAGGTCCCTTTACAGGGTGATCATAGAGGAGTTCAAAAGGGCTGGACCCTATTCCTTTCTGCGGTACTTCCCCGTATGCAAAGAGTAGGCAGGGCAAGAGGACATCCCACTTCCGCCTCATGGGCTCCGGTAGGCTCATAATCATGCCCCTAAGGTTCTTGTTGAACATCTCAACAAGCCCATTAGTTTGGGGGTGCTGAGGTGTGGAGAACTTGTAGGTTACCCCACATTCTATGAAATTCATGTATGCAGAAATGAAGTTGGTGCCCCTGTCTGACACCACTTCCTTTGAGAAACCAAATCACGTAAAAATCCTTATCAAGGCCCTAGCCAATTCAGGTGCAGTTATGGTCCTCAGAAGAATTGCCCCTGGGTACCCTGTGGCATGGTCCACCAAAACCAGGATAGACCTGTTTCCCAAGGCAGTTTTGAGATCCAAGGGCCCAACAATGCCGATGCCCACCCTCTCCAAGGGGGTGTCAACAACAAGATTGGGAGACAAGGGAACCTTGAGCTTCTTCCCTGTCTTACCACTGCCTTGGCAGGTGAGACAAGTGCTACAGAAAGCACCTAAGGCTGTCCTTATCCAGGGCCAATAAAAGTAGGTGACAAGCCTGTCAAAGGTCTTACCCTGCCCTAGATGTCCTGCCAAGGGTATCTCGTGAACCAGAGCCAGTAGGAAGGCTCTGTCACATTGGCGGACCACCAGCACATGCGCTGCCCTATGCACAATCGCATCAGGCTCATTGCAAAGGAGGTTGTTCTTCTACTAAACACTGTGCTCTCCAGAGGTGTCACCAGCAGCCTGGGTGTCGGACTGCTGCCTTAGCCCCTCTAGGATCAGGCACACTTTCTGCACTTTGCTGAACTCCTCTCTACTGGGCCCCCTTCAGCTTTCCACCCAGCAAGGTCAGGCAGGTCACCTAAGGAGGCAATGTCCTCACCGATTGGCTCCTGCACCGCATCCTCTGGCGCCCTATCCACCAGTACCGTAGAAGCTTCAGAGGCTGGTTTCCCACACCTCCTCGCTTTCCTTTTCTTTGCAGCTGCCTGAGCCATTCTTCCAGGCTCCAGGCTCTCCTGACTCTTTCCTCTGGCAGCAAAGGACCGAGTGGTCACGAAGACCCACTCTGGCAACCCCAACATTTCCAAATGTGACCTGAGCTCCACTTCCTTCCAGGCAGTGTGCTCCAAGTCATTTTCTAGCAAACAGTCCACAGGCATGGCAGGGCTTACAGCTACTTTAATCGAACCTGAAGCGCCCCTCACTCAAAGGGAACGAGAGTCACAGAGTAGTGACTTTACCAGTTGTCTGCTATGACAATCTGGTGAAATGTATCGGGTATCACCTGCTCTGAGGGCACCATATGAAACCTTACAGTAGTCAAACTAGCCCCTGTGTCTCTCAGAGCCTCCACCCTCTGCCCATTGATGGTAACCCACTGTCTAAACCAGGAAGTATTGACCGGCATGCAAGCCCCCCCACAATGATTGGGACCATCTCCTCCCCAAGTGCTACACTTGTGCCCTGTTGGAGTACTTAGCATCTCCCTTGATGTGCCCACACTGGTAGCACTTGTAAAACTTAAGACAAACTTACTAGTATTTTTTTCTGTGAAGCCTTTTTTCTGGTGGCTAGAGTGGGGATGGATTCCTTTCCCCTGTGAATTGTTTTGGGGGCTTTTTGAGAACTCCTTTTTATTTTTCTCTCCCTCCTCCTTCCTCTGGTGGCAACCCTGACCACAATTTTGGGTGTTCCCCCCTTTGTCCCTTTCTTGGACACCCTGGTACTGACCCAGAAGTCCGCCTCCACAGCAAACTTCCAGGGATCAGTCAGCTTACTATCCACGAGGTGCTGGTGCAGCTCTGTAAAACAAATATTGAGCATGTGCTCCCTCAGAACCAGGTAATACAGCCCATCATAATCACTAACTTTGCTGCCTCTCACTCAGTCATTCAGTGACTTACTAAAGCAATCCAATAAATCTACCCAAGACTGGTTTGGGAGTTTGTGATGTCCCTGAACCTATGGTGGTATTTCTCGCAGGTCTGCCCAAATTTGGCGACAGGGATTGCTTTCATGGGGGCATACTTGGTCTGGTCATCTGCCGATAGTGTGAGTAATGAAAACACACCACAATGGGGGTCCAATATCAGATTAGAAAACAGTATATTTTAATAAATAAAACAAGAACAATTCAACAAAAATCCAATCTGTAGAACCATAGAATTGCAATTTTCAAGATTTAAGTGAAAATTGTGCCAAAAAGCACAGAGCGCCAACTGTGAGTGCATTTCTGGTTGTGCTAGACCAGGACAAAGTCACACGTTCAGGCTGCCCACAATGAAGCACGGGCCAGCTACAGGGACCCAGTTAGACAAGCTGAACAAGAGTACCTTAAATCCTGGTTACGGACAGTTGCGGAGTCCTGCGTCAAGGTTGAGTTGTCCAGCTGAGCTGATGCGTCAGAGGGGCTGCAAGACTATGATGTGAGGTCCAACATCATCATCAAGGGGCCCATTGATGAGGGGTGATGCGAAGTCTGGCTTTGAGAATGTGTTGCTCAGCTGAGGCCATGCGTCAGTTCTGTGTACCTGTGAGGCTGCAATGTGAGGTTCTGCCTTCGTCGTCATTGAGGATCCCGTTGACAAGAGGCTTGCAATGCAAGGGCCTGCGTCAGGGATGCGTCCAGCAGTCGGGGGTCCAATGGAGCTGCGAGGCTGTGATGCGAAGTCTTTGTATTGGGAAAGTCAACGGAGCAGAGGTGATGCTTCATTTCTGCTTGAGGTTACACTGCCCAGAAGAGGAGATATGTAGGTTCTGGTGGATCCACAAGTGGGCTGGCAGAGCACCATCAGGCCCACTTCCAAAGATCCAGTAACTAGATGACACCTCTTGGCAGTGTAGCACTCACAGATGGCAAAGCTCAGGTGCTGGGTTCAAGGTAGTTGGAGCCTTCTGTACTTGAGGCTGTAATCAGGAACCAGCCAACAACCCCATGGAGTCACTCTGGGGTCCTGTGTTCAAAAGATGCAGGTCCAGTCCTTCACACCCAGGTAAGAGGGAAGCTGGCAGCAGCTCAGCGCAGCAGGGCAGCAGTCCTTCAGAGCAGCAATCCAGCACTGTTGCAGTCCTTTCAGCAGCACAGCAGTCCTTCTTCCTGGCAGAGTCCACAGGTCCAGAAGTATACTGAACATTTGATGTCTTTTGTCCAATATTTATACCTGGTGCCTCCTTTGAAGTGAGAAATGGTTCTAGAGGTTTCCCTCCGAAGTTCACAGGTTTGCGACCTCCCCTACCCTGGCTCCAGACTATCTACAGGGGGTATCCAGCCCTTTGTGTGGAGGCAGGACACATCCTATTCAAGTGTAATCCTGCCAGTGATGGCCCATCCAGGCACACCTAATCTTTCTAGTGTATGTGACGGTCTAGCAGGAATACACAAAGCCCAACTGTCAGCTACACCCAGTAATGTGACCTAGGGACAGGCTGCAGGCTCTAAATGATCAAGGCAGGAAAATACTGTCTTTCCGAAAGTAGCATTTTCAAAATTGTAATTTAAAACCCAACTTTCCCCTTAAATAGGATTGTTCATTACAATTCCAAAGGCACCTAACATGAACTGGTTACCTGTTCCAGGTTGGAAGTTACAGCCTATTGAATGTAGAGGTAGGCCTTGCAGTAGTGAAAAACAAATATAGGATTTTAATTTTTCACTATCAGGACATGTAAAAGGTTTCTTTTGCCAGGTTGAATTGACAGTTTAAGACTGTACACACAAGCTGCAATGGCAGACCTGAGACATGTATAAAGGCCCACTTAAGTGGGTTGCACAATCAGTGCTGCAAGCCCACTAGTAGCATTTCATTTATAGGCCCTAAGCACAGGTAGTTTCACTTTACAAGGGACTTGCAAGTAAATTAAATATGCCAGTTGGGTGTAAGCCAGGTCTACAACGTATTAGTGCAAGAGCACTAGCACTTTAGCACTGATTAGTATGGTGAATTGTGCAGACACCTTAGGACAGGAAAAACGAGATCAGCAAAAAAAAGAGGCGGGAAGGCAAAATGTCTGGGGGACTACCACCCTATGGGCTGACAGGTCTAACATCTAGTATCTCTCAATATCTGAGTTCTATTTCAGAAAAAGGCTAAAAGGTTTTTTGTTAGAAATGGGGTCTGTGGTTCGAAGTCAGTTTGCACTCTGTCCAAGCAGGGACCCTCACTCTAGATGGACAATGGAGATACACACTTAGATAACCCCTGTTCACCCACTTGGTAGCTGGGGACAAGCAGTCAGGCTTATCTCAGTGGCAATATGTAAAGTATTTGTACCAACATGCACATTAATACAGTGAAAAGACTACAAAATGTACACCGTACCAGTTTAGAAAAATAGGCAACATTTATCTAAACCAAACAAGACCAAAATGACAAAAATACAACACACACAAGTCAACATAGGAATTTTTAAAATAATAGATTCTTATTCCATAGAAACCATGGAAACTGTGTTGTTCCACAAAATATCTTGTTTCCGTAAAAAATAAAGCCGCACGGGCAGGGGTGCAATGAAAAAGTCAGTGATACATAGTTTTTCTCTCCCCCAAGGGATAGATGCGTCAATTTCTGGACAGGGCACCTCAGGTCTGTGCATGTTCACGTCGATTTTGGCGCCCATCGATGATGCTTGCGAAATTCGGCCCCACGGTGATGGACAACCATGCTGCGAGGGGTTTGCGTCGAGTTTAACAGCCACAAGCGAGTGTTGCATCATTTCTACAGCAGTGATGCAGGTGATGCGTCGATTCCTCAGCCCCGATGCAGGTGGTGAGTCATTTTCAGCCACGTAGTGGGTCGTACTTTGTTTTTGAAGCCGCGTTGCAGGTGGTGCATCAAAATGTTCCCCGCACGGCTTCCTTTGTATGGATTACAGCCCTTGTTCTACCAGCTTCACCTTTCAAGGGCCCAGTGACTGGATAGGGCACCACTTGGCAGGGTAGGAGTCTCAGCAGAGAGCCCAGGTGATGGCAGAGAAAGTCTTTGATGGCCCTTGAGACTTCAAAACAGGAGGAATGCTCAGTCCAAGCCTTGTAGACACTTCATAAGCAGGAATATACCACAAAGACCAGTCGTTGTCCTCTTTCAGGTAGAAGCAGCAAGTGCAGGCCAACCCAGCAAAGCACAGTCACAGGCAAAAGAGCAGTACTCCTCTTCCAGCTCTTCATCTCTTCTCCTTGGCAGAGGCTCCTCTTGAATTCAGAAATAATCTGAAAATCTGGGGTTTTGGGTACACTAGTTATACCCCTTTCTGCCTTTGAAGTAGGCAAACTTCAAAGAAAAGTCTCTGTTGTTCACAAGATCCTGCCTTGCCGAGGCCTGGCCCCAGACACACACCAGGGAGTTGGAGACTGCATTGTGTAAGGGCAGGCACAGTTCTTTCAGGTGTAAGTGACCAATCCTCCCTCCACTCTAGCCCAAATGGCCCATGAGGATATACAGGCTAAACCCTGGCTCCCATTGTGTCATTGTCTAGTTGAGATTCACAAACAGCCCAACTGCCAGTCTGATCTAGACAGGGAATACACAAGCAGACAGAGTCACAGAATGGTTTAAGCAAGAATATGCTCCTTTCTAAAGTGGCATTTTCAAACAGACAATTTAAAAACCAACTTTACTAAAATATGTATTTTTAAATTGTGAGTTCAGGGACCCCAAACTCCTATCTCTGTCTGCTCCCAAAGGGAAACTGCACTGCATTTAAAGGCAGTACCCATGTTAACCTATGAGAGAGATGGGCCTTGCAACAGTGAAAAACAAATTTGGCAGTGTTTCTCTGTTAGGACATGTAAAACACATCAGTACATGTCCGACCTTTAACATACACTGCACCCTGCCCATGGGGCTACCTAGGGCCTACCTTAGGGGTGCCTTACATGTAAAAAAAGGGAATGTTTGGGCCTGGCAAGTGGGTACACTTGTCAGGCCAAATTGGCAGTTTAAAACTGTGAATACAGATACAGCAGTGGCAGGTCTGGGCCATGTTTACAGGGCTACTCATGTGGGTGGCACACAGGAATCATCCATTTGAAAATCAGTCTTGGCCCATCCATAGTAGGGACCAAGGGACCAAACTTCTTGACCACGTGACATGTATTAAAGACCAAAGGCACCCCAGGTGTTATCACCACTGTTGAGACTCAATAACGAGTTGTAGCTTGAGTCCTTTGGCATGATGAGCAGCACACAGGCAAATGCAGACATTTTCAGCCTTGTCGGGACTTAGTGAGGTGCAGCTTAAATTCTATGATACAGTGAGCACAGTACCCAAATTGGGGCTTACTTATGGTACGTGGGGTGACTCATTGAAACAAAAAAGTGATACATGAAATGCTTGAATTAATCTGAGTTACTGGTAATTACTTTAGGTTACACTCCAAACAATAGGTTTTCTGTTTGCTAAACCATGACCCTGTAGACAACCTCCAACCATATGCAAATTTGTCTTGGCTTTACCTCAATAAGGCAGTAAAGCCACAGCTGCCGGGTGACCTCCTGTCTGCAAGGGAATACTTGTTGGGCTTCATTAATGAAGTGCACTTTGAGTACACACGACTGGGCATACCTGTCACATATATGGCATCTGATTGAGGACTGATGTGGTTAAGGAAAGCAAAAAAGTTATAGAATGTTTGATTTATTCTCAGACAATAGTAATTACTTGCATTCCAGTTCAGGCGGATGGGGTTGCTTCTTTATTCAGAACAGACTAGCTGTTCAGGTTAGACTGTACTTTTTGTCGTGGATGATTTGCTGGCCTGAGCTGCATATGTTTGTGAGCACCCCCTTGAGTCTCGAAGAGCAAGTACAGATGCCCCCATAGCAAAGCCCTGTCTGTTAAAAACACCATAACACAAACATAACGTAACATAACATATGACGTATCGTAACATAAAGTAATGTAACAATTTGTAGTGTGCACATTCCTTCTCAAGGATGGCTCAGTGATACCCAACTTTACTCGTGTAATACACGTGAGCAGTATTTAACAAGTATATAAGACGGGGATTGATTTAATGTGGTAACTGTTGTATCTGGAGACAGATCTGCGCTCTGGTCAGGTTTTTGTTTGACTGTCACTGCTTAATTCTTCAAGTCGGAGGTCATGGTCTTCTTTTAATGATCCAACTCATCTTACATATAAAGTGTTAGTTGTTTGTTTCACCCCAGGAATCTTACTGAAACTATAAGAGGGAAAAACTTCCTGCAGATCAAAATAAATCATGTGCTACCAAAATTGAAGAGATCTTGACTTACTTTGTTTCTGGCCATTCCCTTAGTAAATAAAAATTGATTGACACATTGTTTGAAGCTTTCGTGTCCCACATGCAGATTTCCTGAGTTTTCTGCCTCTGCCGATTAAGGGCAAAACACATTTTAGGAAGTAACTGCAAAATTATCAGCACTGATGCCTTTCACCCATTCACTTGCCTTTTCTAGTTAACTCCACAAAACCTTCTGAACAAAGAGTTGCTTTACAAAAAAAAAAAAAAAAAACAAATATTATTACACATTTTATGTGGAACAATGTTCACATGGCTGCTTGGGGATTGAGGGTTCATTGAACAGTCAGTCAGGTGGACAGTTCTGCATTTTGCTTATGTCTAACCAAAGAGAAAAGTCAGGTAGCAGACCATACCATGCATATGTTTTATAGGATTAATGCCTGAAAGAGCAATCACAGTATACAGATCGCTGGAATTTGAGATCCGTGTATATGTGCTGAATGCATTTGTGCACCTATGAAATTATACTGCTGCAGTCTCATCTAATTTTTTTTTTAGCCATGCCGCACTGTAGCTGTGAGGCTGGACAGCAGGACTAAAAAACATTGGCAAAAGCAATCGGTATAATTGGAGAGACCTACTGGCTTACCAATGCTTTTTCAGTCTTAGGGCCTGATTATAAGTTGGGCGGTTCAACTGCCACAACTCCAATACGGTGGTGATGAGGTGGGCACCATGCTGGCAGCCTCACCACCACCGTATTACGATGTTTCCACTGGGATGACTCACAGAAATGTTGTATTATGACATTTTCGCTGGTCAGCCCCGGTGGAAACAATGTGGCAGCACTGGCCTCAGCTCCCTCATGTAACCAAGGCCAATGCCGTCACACACAGCACCCTGCCATAGGAGACAGTGCACATTCCAAGGGTGCTGAAAGGGGGAGCCCTTGCACTGCACACATCGATGTCGTGGGCAGTGCAGGGGCACCCCTGTGGCCCCGACTCTGCTTTTTCACCAGCCCGTTCATGGAGGGGACCCCGCCACGGAAGGACTGGCGGAAAGAAAAGTCGAGATCAGCACAGTGGTGCCAAACTTAGACTGCCGCCAACCGGTCGAGATGTCTGATTCCGGCAGAGGTGGCGGTCTCCTGGCAGTCTGACAGCCAGAATCATAATCTGGCAGTCGGACCACCAGGATTGAGGCAGTCCGACCACCACCACAAGTTTGGCAGTCCGAGGACCACCAAACTTATAATGAGGACCTTACTCTTGCCTAATTTCTCTAGGGATTGGGGACTGGTATCTAATATGCTTCTGACTCTGTGAGCTTTAACTAAGATTACTGCTGATAGACTGTGTGTAATCTGCTAAAATGCAGCACAATCGCTGGACATCCTAGTTCTAAGTGTCACTAATAGGCATACTCTTGCTTCCATAAATGCAGATATGTGACCAGACTGATACATGATGTCTCGTGCAAAAAGTATGCCAGTGACTCGTCCACCGCAGGGTAAGCACATTTGATAAATTAATGGTTTAGTCTTTGAGAGATTCTCTTCAAATTGCTTGTACATGTGACATAAACACTTTGGGCCTGATTTAGATGTTGGTGGTAACGGTCCTGCCATCAGTTTTTTTACTGAATACTCGTTCACTGCCATGACGGTCTGGCAGCCAGCTTAAGATGTTGGTGGTCCCATAGATGAGCTCCCTCATTGATAGCACTATAGGGAAAAGTGGCTGATGGTAGGACCCCGCCATCTTTCCTGCTGTGCAAATTTGGATGTGCCTTCCCGCCAAGCAAAAAGTGGTGGTCCGACCTCCATACTTGAGTTGGCGCATTGGGGGCGAAATGAGGTAAAAATGTACCTTTTCTCCCGATTCCACTTTGTTTTCAACTGGACAAGACTGGACAAGACCTACTGTCACTGTTGCCACTGACCCATGGAGAAAACACAACCCTCTCCCCCGTGAAGGTAGGGATACCGCATTGCCAGGGTCGGTTGGGTGGTCACTGCACGTAAGGTCGGGGCCACTTCAGGCATATACGTCACAGTATTTGTTTAAAATTACTGACATGCATATGTTGGGAACATGACTGGGTCAGACATGGATGGGGACACACACGTCTTTATGGTGTCATTATTCATTGCCAAATGAATGGTGACACCACAAAGACAGTACAATCACACTTGTCAACGATGTCCATGTGTGCACATTGCAAGGAGACCTGCACTGGTAAGGTTGTGCTACCTGTTGTGCATGTGAGTCAGTATGCATATGTGTGTGTGTGAGACTGGACTGGCTGGTTGAGGTGGAGGGAGATGGAGTGGGTGATGTGGTTGTGTCTGTTTGTGTGTCACTTGCATGTGGGATCAATGTTGTTGTGTATGTTGTGTTGCTGTGTACAACATTCAGGTGAGTGTTGTGTGATGGACGTTGTCGTGATGTGTGTAGTTGTGCCTTGTGGGAGTGTGGTTTTGTAGCTGAGTGTGTAGTTGTGTTAGTTGTTGTGGTTGTGTCATGTGTGGGTGCAGTGTCAATAGTGTGAGTATGTTGTGTCATGGATGTGTGTCAATGGGTCTGTTCAGTATGTATGGGTTGTGTGGTGTTGGAAAGGCAATGGATGATAGTCTGCATATGGTGTGTTGTGTGTTGTGCAGGAGGACACATGTGGCTAAGGTAGAGTGTGTGTGACTTACCTGTATTCCATAGCCACTGCCATTGTCCATTGTCCATTGGGTCTAACAACAGGCTCCCTCTATCAGCAATCTGCTGGTATGACACCGCCTGCACAGCTCAAACATCTGATTACTGTCGGCAGGACCCCACCTGCCTGTCAGGTAGGAAGGACTCTCCGTTGTGGCGCTCTTCGGCTCAGCCACAATACATCTAAATACAGCAGGCGGAACATCGTCAGCTAAATCAAACCCTTAGTTTTCCCTCTACTGTGGCCCATTTTTTCCTCCTCTTATTCTATTTATTTTCTGTCTTTTTTATTTCCCCCTTCATTCCCCCACCATCTTCATTTGTTTTCCTTTTTCCTTCCATTTTTAAGGCTCTGTTGTCGAAGACCTTTTGTCTGAAATGCAAAATATAGAGTTAACTTTCGGTCACTACACTTTAGTCAATGCATTTCCTTTTTTTTCTTGTATTTTCCTGCTCCTGGTGTATTTTTTCTTTACTTTGCTTCTGATGGGATGATTTGTATCAACATTCCACTGCTGATGTGAGACAACTACTTATTAGCAGTGGCGGCCCGTCCTTTAGGGCAGAGTGGCCACGCCCCCCCACCTTTTGCCCCTCATGAAGAGTGTCTGTCAGGCTGAGCAAAGGCCAGCCTGACAGACACTCTTCATTTTCAGCTCAGACAGCCAGGAGCGAGCCATGCACGATTTGCGCAGACTCCTGGCTGCCTGATCTGAACTTTGCTGGGCTGAGGAGGTCACAGCTCCTATGGGCTTGACCTCCTCGGCTCAGCAAAGGTGCCTCAAGGCCCTCCCCTGGGTGACGAGGAAAGCGTCACCCATTGACACTCGCCCTGGGTGCTTCAGGTTTAAGCGCTGAAGCGCCCAGGGCGAGTGTCAATCAGTTACACCTCGTCACAGAGTGGGGTGGGGTCAGCAGTCTCACTGACCCCATCCCACTCTGTGACGAGGCTGGGACTGCTGCCTTCCCTCATTGGCTGACCTAAGGTCAGCCAATGAGGGAAGGCAGCAGTCCCAACCCTCCTGGGACCTGGAGGCTGAAGGTAAGTGTGTGTGTGTGATGTTTTAAATTGAATGTTTGGTGCGCACGTGCATGTTTGAGTCTTATGAGTGTTGTTAATGGATGTGCGTGCGTGCGTGTGTGTGTGAAAGAATGAGTGTGTATCATCTTTTAAATTGAATGTTTGGTGCGAGCGTGCATGTTTGAATGTTATGAGTGTTAATGGATGTGCGTGCATGCGTGTGTGAAAGAATGAGTGTGTGTGTGATGTTTTAAAATGAATGTTTGGTGCGTGCGTGCATGTTTGAATGGCATGAGTGTTGTTAATGGATGTGCGTACGTGTCTGTGTGTGAAAGAATGAGTGTGTGTGTGTGTGTGTGCGTGCTTCCCGCCCGCCCCCTCCCTGCTAAAGCTGCCAGCCGCCACTGCTTATTAGTTGTGTATCCCTTTCTCTCCTCTCTCCCAACTCTTGACTATCACCCCACAACTTCCACACTTTGCTTGTTCATTGTTCCTCCACCCTGCCCCGTACCCTGTTTACTTACTTGTTCATATTTCTTGCAAATGCTCCCACTCCACTCATCTCCACCGTTGCTTCCCATCCCATAAATCTAATTTGCTTTCATCTTAGTCAATGACTTTCCTCTTCTTGTGGCTTTTCCTCCCCTGTCAAAAATATAGTTGACACAAATATTGTTTCCATTCACATATAATGTAAAATACATTAATATTTGAATATTGGAAAAAAATATCGATCCACACCAACAAAATAAGACAAAAATACAGTTTTTCATTAAATAGACAGTAAATGTTACATATTTTAATACATATCATTAATATTATGTATATTTAATAAATGTAAGAAACATTTATTATTAAAAATAAATATTTACTACTATGAACATACACACAAATATATATATATATATATATATATATATTTATGTGCGTTTATATATGAATTTTTTCGTATTTTTTCAATTTATTAGTATAAAACATATATGTGTATTTATATATATAAATAAATATATAAAGTATAAAAAATGTGATAAAACCGAAATAAACATTAAGGCCCGTATTTATACTTTTTTTAGCGCCGCATTTGTGCCGCTTTTTGGCGCAAAACGGCGCAAACCTACAAAATATAATGGCATTTTGCAAGTTTGCGCCGTTTTTGCGTCAAAAAACGACGCAAATGCGGCGCAAAAAAAGTATAAATACGGGCCTAAATAACTTACCAAAATAATTCAAATAAAAAAGATGACCATATATATATATATATATATATATATATAAAACCTAGTGGGTCGCCACTAGGTAGTTATAGTTAGGACCTTTTTTCCATAGTCCGAGTATTTTTTGTTTTACCAATAACTTTGGCGCTGTTTGATGAATCTTCATGAAATTTTCAAAACACATACTTTGGTTAGTTCAACTGCAGTCTTGAACGTTTTGGGGTGATCTATGAAATGGGGGCCGAAATTAAGGGGGGTTCCCAAAAACCTTTTCCCCATTCTGGGCCTCATTACGGCTTTGGCAGGTGGGACACTCCGTCACAAACGTACTTAGTCCCTAAATATATCTATTAACAATTACATAAAAAAAATAATTAACTTAAAATTTCAAACTATATTTAAAAATAATAACAACAACTATACAAACAATATTTAACATAAGCATTTAAAATATGAGTAAAACCCATAAAGATAATTAAAGAACAATATTTTTTACAACTATATTATTGAAAACAATATTAAGGACACAGATATTATTGCAAACTATATAAGTTATCTAAAACTCGATTTTAATGTTAATGATATTTCTGCATCACAATATTTTAGTGCCACAATATAAAAAACTCAATATTTGTCTAACTCAATATTTTTTTTGCCGATATTTTGTCCAAACACCCTCCCCTGGAGCATAACGTCTTTACTTTACTTTTGGTTGGATACTTTTATAACCTTCTACTACTCACATTCAGGGAACTACTTTTTTTCTTTTGCCTTTAGTACTCTATGGAAATATATGTGTTTTCTTGCTTGCACTCCATGTGAGAGCATGTGTTTTTTATTCTTTCTGCAGGTATTGTTATCCATTTAACAACCCAGTGTGATCTTTGTTGCCCTGCCCCCAAACTTGATCATTGGTTCTCTCTCCATCCCTCTTGACGTTTTGTCATTTTTTAAAATGTAACTCCTCTGTTGCTCAACCTGCAATGTTTCCCATTTAACTCGCCGCTTTGTGGGTTTTACTTTTGCCCTGTGTCCCATCCGCTACAATTTTGCTTCCCGCTTCTCCCCGATCTTTTTTTTTTTTTAAATATATTTTTGTTTTTGGAGGGCTGTCGGAAAGTGCCACTGTTGGCATGGTGTCACCCCCACTTTTTGCCTGGTGTTGATGCAAATTTTGGCCAGTGTACTGGGCTCCTGCTAACCAGGCCCCAGCACCAGTGTTCTTTCCCAAAATCTGTACCTTTGTTTCCACAATCGGCACAACCCTGGCCCACAGTTAAGTCCCTTGTAAATGGTACCCCTGGTACCAAGAACCCCGTGGTCAGGGAAGATCCCCAAGGGCTGCAGCATGTATTATGCCACCGTAGGGAACCCCTCACCCAGCACACATACACTGCCCTTGCAGCTTGTGTGTGCTCGTGGGGAGGAAAAGGCAAAGTCGACATGGGCATTGGTAAGGCACCCCTCTAGCAGGCCTTACAGCCCTAAGGCAGGGTGCACTATATCACAGGTGAGGGCATAGCTGCATGAGCAATATGTCCCTATTACATGTCCATTCTGGGAGCCTGTGCCTTCTCTCTCCAGCCCGGCAACACAGTGCTGGGCTGGAGAGAGCACAGAGTGCATGTGTGTTCGGCTGGCCCGAGACGGCCAGCCAAACTTACATGCATACTGAGGGGAGTGCACTGTGCACTCCCCTCAGTGCTCATCATCCCCAATGCCACCCCCCCCGCTTTAGCAATGAAAGGGTAATAAACTTAGTTTATTATCCTTTCGTTGTTAAAGGATTTGCAGCGCTTTCTGCTGGCGGGGGTGACACTCCTCCGCCACAGCAGAGGAGCCGCCACTCCTTTCAGTATGCTAGCCTAAACATCTGAGCTTAGATTTTATAAAAGACTGGTGCAAATAGTGGCTAGGTAGTATCTAATTTTGCGATACCACTATATACTACTAAGTTGCATCACAAAACCACGAGTGGCAGGGATTTGCAGAACGACCAACGCGATAAATTTTATTTAGGCAAGTTGCTAATTGAACATCGTGGTTGGCTACAAGCACAGGGACGGTGACCTGAAAGAACATGCAGAACCACATCCCTTTGTTTTTTTTTTTAAAGCAGATCATGTTACATAAAGGAACTAGGACTGCTTAAAAACGTTCTCAGTTTGAGAATGCATCAGAAGGCCTTTGCCTTCAAGCCATCTAGCTATGACTTACTCACTATTGGATATTAAGGTCAAATGTTATGCAAACGGTCTGCAGGGACAGTTGATAGGTTGAACAGCCATTGGAGTGCTATCAGACACAGGTGTCTGCTTAGGTGTTTTTAATTTTTTCACTAGATTAGCTGGATCCCGATCTTTCCAGAAACAAGTTTATTTACGCACTCCCTCCTGTTCTTTTAACAGTGAGGTTGAGTCCGCCCAGGTGGCACTGTCCTACCTGGGTGGGTCTAGGTGGTCAAATGATGAAGCATGACACTATATAGTGTGTGAGACCACCTAGTCTGTAAAAGGAACTCCCCCCGGTGTCTCTCCCCGCGCATGCACTCTGCAGTTACTTACTGACAGTTCACTGACATTAACCTTCCAAATAGGAGCATATACAACCCAGGGCTACGCTGGTACCCTCGACGCCCTCTTTAGAGAACCCCGTACTTTCTTGTGTATTTTGTAGAGTAAGTGGCATCACACATCATGTGACCTCAATGCCATCATAGCAAAATATGTCATTTGTCCTTTGACCCTGATGTTAAAAGCCCCGTAATCTATCCACAAGTATTATAATAACAGAGCAGTTACTAATACAAATAAGAGTCTATTTTAGGTATATCTGTATTCTAATTAGGATGTTGACATGATACACCAAGGAAGCATTACACATTTCTTTGAACTTGAGTATTTACTGCCACAAAATATAGAACAATGCTAAAAGCTACTAGACAGCCTTTGTCACATTTGAGGGTAGGGGTCGAAAATGACGTTCAAATAATTACAAAGCGCAAGCCGTGGTCACAGCTGTGACCCATGGCGACCCCTAAATGACATTCACGCATCCAGTGCTTAATTTGTAAATAAAAAGGTGCCGGTGCCCAAAGCCCTACTCTTAAGCACGCGGCTGCCGCAATTAAATGTTTGAACATAGAATACTGAGACGGCGTAATCCTGGAGCCATCTCGGGCCTCTTCAATCCATATAAAGCCACTCCTTGCCCCTTCAGCTCACTCTTGCAGTTTTCTGCTTTCTCCCATTGTGACACTTTTTCGTGTTTCTCTTCCTCCGTCTTTCCCATATGTATCTTTTGCTCGCAGCAAATGCCTGAAGCAGAAGAATAAGCCCCGGCCCTCAAAAATAAGTGCCGGTGCTCAGCACCGGAAACAACAAGCACAAATTAACAAGCACTGCACGCATCCGAATAAAATGAAGAAACACCAGTAAAGCAAAACGTTGTGGTCTAATTGCCCCTTTGCGGGAGATAGTTGGTGTTATACATTTGAATGTGTCAATGGTAATTTCAATTGGGATTTTTGTAAAAAGAAACAGACCCTCCTCTGAATTTATTATTCCCCTGGCTTTCGGAGAAGGTGTAGCAAAAAGTAAAATAAATAAGTTTTTTGTTTTTTAGGGAACCCGCTATTGGATGTGCCCTCAACAACTAGGTTTTTACTTTATTCCTCTTCCAAATCCCCAAATACTTATAACATCTTGTTGCACAATAGTGAGCACCTGGAGCATATGACCAGGGTGGAGAAGAATGGCCTAACCAAGCCGGACAAAAATGTTCCCTTAAATGCTAAATTGCCTCTGCAAATGTCCCAATTGGCTGTGAGCCCCTGTTAGATGAGCGCAAATTTTGCCCAGAGAGAGGTGGATAATGTCTTCTTACTTTGTTGATGCAAAACTGTTCATGCAAACCGCATTTCAAGGGCAAGGAATTTTAATGTCTTTATTTTTTTTTTTATCAAACGAACAGTCTCACCACTATAAACTCTTGCAACAAATGCAAACAGGAATTGGCAGCATCAAAACGAATAGCTTGCATTGTAATATGTGCTTGTCATCAACTCAAATAGGCACAGGGTGGCGCCATTGTACAATGTATGTGACCTTTTGAAGCAGACAATGGATCTAGGAGGTACTTATGCAGTGTACAACCATCCTCCATATGCCATGCTCCTGCGTTGCAGATCTTAGTGCTTGATGTTAAAGCTAAATATTAAAGAACCTGGGTTCTTGTCCGACACGGGATGGGAATTAAGAATACCCTCTGGTCGAGAATATTAATAATTAAAAGGCCATTTATTTTCTGTACTAAAAATATACTATTTATTGAGGACCTGTAGGTATTAATCGTTCAGCGTGTTATGTTAAATCCTTTAAATCAAGGAGAAAGATGAGGATTAAGGTAGGCTGCCCCATGCATCCACATTGTTTGGTACTTAAGCTGAAGCTAAAAGTAGGAGAGTGCCCCTGTGTTTCCTGTATGTACAAATGAAATAGTCACAAAATATTTGAACCCATTCTCTTGTAGGCTATAAAAAGTTTGAATTTAAAACTGTTGAGGCCATCCAGCCTACAAATGATGATAATGAGCGGTGAAGGTCTGAACCTCCATAGAGTGGGTCTAAACAAGTTCCTTGTGCCAAAAAAGTACAAGATGGAATTAAAAAAAGACCTGCATCGCTGGCTTCTAAATTGGATACTTGGGGCCATATTTATACTTTTTGACGCAAAGCTGTAACGCCGGCTAATGCCATTTCAATGCGCCGTGCGGGCGTCAAATTTATACTTTGACGCACAGCGGCGCAACCAACAGGTGGGAGTCATTATTTCGTGACGCACACAGCGCGTCAAGTCGTAAAGGAAACCAACGTTAACGCGACGCAAATGACTGTGGGTCGATTTACGACAGCGCAACCCGGAAAGCGCTGTTTTTTTTTACGCAATAGCGTCAAACTTACCCGCGAACACTGCCCTTTCAGCAGAGGAGAGCCAAAATGGATCCCAGATGCCACAACAGACCCCAGGAAGATGACAGCAGACCAGGAACCAGCCAGGATGATCCATACAGGAACCAGGACATTTTTTGAAAAAAAAGAAAGTGTCGCTTCAGTGCAGAGGAGCAGGAAATCCTGGTTAAAGAGGTGACGGAACACCAGCACCAATTGTTCATCACCTCTAAATTGCCAATCAGTAGGAGAGAGGCCATATGGCAAAAAATTGTGGACAAGATCAACAGTGTGGCTGAAGAATGCAGAACAGTCACCGAGTGTAAGAAACGCTGGCATGACTGCAAACGTAGGACAAAAGAAAAAATGGCCAGGAACAGGAAGGCAGCACTGCAGACTGGAGGGGGGAGTCCAGCACACCAGGAGGCCCTGGACCACATGGAGGAGATGGTCGCAGCTGTCATCCCTGAGGAGATCGTCACAGGGATTCAAGTACAGGACAGCGCAGACTACCACGACACAACGCACATGCAGGGTAAGTCGCATGGGGAATTATAATGCAATAATGATAACTGCAACCGGGGGGGGGAATACCTACTACACAATGCATGTAAGTCAGCATATATATGAAGTGGCATGGGTAAAGGGGCACGGCAAGGGGGCATGGCCAGCACAGACTGAAGCTGGGGCACGACAAAATACAGCACCAACAACAGTCCCATGGGGCCATCCTGTAATTACAACAATGGAGCCAAGGGAAAGCAGCGACAGGTGGGAAGGCCACTACGTCAAACTTACATCCAGGCACTCATCAGTCAAAATGTATCCTACATCAACTAGGTCCCTATCAGTAATCCAGTAGCCAAAACAACAACTGCAATGTAACTGCGACAACAGTTGACAATAACACCTCTGATCTCTGTGCAGCTATAGTAGCAAATGGCAGGAACCTCCCCATGGAACATACATACCTAAATTAGGGGGTGAGGATGACATCTGCAACTATTTAGAGAAATAAGACAAAGGCACCAGTACACTCAAATGCCAATGCCCATACTTGACACATACATCAGCCAAAGTAAACAGCAATAGGAGCCACACAGCACTAAGGACACACACATGCTGCATACGTCAGGGTCCCTCACGTGCCTGGCTAACAAGGCAACATCACTAATGTCATACTGCTCAGACAACAACATTGAGGAGGGGACACATGCAACTGGTCACTGAAACACACCTGCACAGTGTGAGAACCAAATAGGACTTTGATACGATAAACAGGGCAATCCAATTAAACACACATTACCCAACATCATCTGGAAACATCAACAATGTTTACATCCATACCACATCCTAACATTGCCATGCATAGGATATGCCACATAACATGTACATTTAGGTCAATGTGAATGAAAAGTGTTTGGGGCAGGTCCTGAGAGGCAAGTGTGCTGCCAGGGCATTCACAACTCCCACAGCCAGTCAAAGTGTAGTGTGGTAAGTTTTATGTATACTTTGCGCATTAGCTTCAGGCTTTATGCCTTTGTGCACTTTGCCCTGAATGTACTTTTATTCATTTGCTGACAGCTTAGAGCCTCTGTGCACTTTGCACTAAATGCTTTTTATTAGGCTTCGTATCAGTTATTTTGCAAATAGCCAGTTCTACGGTGTTGTTATTTATTCATATCACACTGTTTTGCCTACTTCAGCACTGGAGTTCTCCATAACATATTCACTCTGTGCTCCAGTCAAGGATACAGTCTGGTACATTGCCGATAGACGTGGTAGGAGTTCAGATTTGGCATTCCTGCGTAGGGACACTTTGTCATCACGATGACATGTTAGTTATAAAATCACTTCCTTGTCCCAATACACTCAAGAGGGAGTTTCCGAACCGAGAACCACAACTAGACGCTGCCTGCCTTGATGCAGATGCAGAACCAGATCACAGGCCATTGCTCAGATATGAGGGCTGATGTCTCCCCAGTGATTCAGACAGGCAAGCTCAAAGCTTAACATGCTGTGCTCTAAATAGAACAAGCAGAGGGAGAGTAGAAACAGTTAGGCACCATGATTGCTTTGTTCAAATGTTTTACACTCCTGGTGACTATTTCAATTCTACCATGTTGTATTGTTTGGGTTATTGTGGCTCACACCTAATTATCTAAAAGTCAGTTGTTTTATCATCATATAAAATAAATACTGTCTTTGTCATTTGTATATGAGATCATACTGGAAAAGAGAGAATTGGTTTGGATCTGAGTGACCACGACTTCCCTGAGAAGTTCCAAAGATGTCATGCGCTCGGCTGTCTAATCATTTCTTTGCCGTGGGAGACATGAGGCACTGCTAGTTAGCCAGAGCAAAAAAAAAGAATTAGGGTGACAGAGTTATTTACAAGTGGGTCAGACTCAGTCCCCCACACCATTAGCTATCCTGCTGCCTAGAAATCCAGTAATCTCATGTAGGATAATGCGAGGCCACGCAACAAAATGTCTCTCCATAAGAATAGATATACACGGAGGGACGAGTAGGACAAAAAGATGGCTATTCCCAAATTGGTACAAAGCAACACCTAGAGGCAATTAGGCAGACAAGTCTGATAACTCTATATCATACATGTGACACACAGGTGGGCCATAGGCCTATAACAATGCCCATATGAAGGACAGCAGATACCAATACCAAACCAGAGCACAAAGTTAAGTCATCCAAAGGCTTGCATGTTATGGCAAAATTGTCACAACACAGACACACTAATTGTACCCTGTTTCATTGCAGAGGAACATGGATCTCCTGCCGATATGCCTGTCCCTGATGACATGGATGACGAGCCCATAACTATTTCCCAGGAGACCATCCAAAAGGTCCTTGAAACCCTCCAGACCCCACCTTCAGTCACAAGGAGGAGCACAGAAGAAGCAGCCATCACAGAAGAACCACCCACCACCCCAATTGTAAGACCTGCCAGCTCCAACACAGCTGATGACTCTGACGACACTGGCACCAGCTTTGAAAGAACTGTAGTTGGGGTACAGCGGGAGCTGGCCAAGGAGGTGCGGGTGGGGATGCAAAACATGGCAGCCAGCCTTGAGGGGGTGCGTTCGTGCATGACGTCATTTGCAGATCAGGCAGCTGCTATGCAAGCCCGAACATCTCTCTTGCAGGAACTTGCCAAAACACTGAAGGAAATCAGCACAGCTGTCATCCAGTTGACACAACACCTACAACTGCAATTCAGTCAACGTGTGCACAAATACAACATTGAACCCCTCAGGGCCGACCTGGCTGCCTACCATCGTGATGTGGCTGCTATTCTGAAAAACCAGCAGGCCCTCCTTGCTGCAGTACTGCCCTTAATAACTCCACAGGGAGCAGCCCCCGGGATGTCTGCCTCCACGTCTTCTAACACTGAGGTGTGTGTTGCCCCTTCACAACCAACAACAACAAGGACAAACCAGGCAACACACACATCAGAAGAAGAAGACATGGAACAGATCACATTCTCACGGAAGAGTACCCAGAAGCACTAGTCCCTGCACCATGGCCTACTTTGACCAAGGTCCTACGTTTTGTCAAATGCCAGTCTCACTACAACTACACTCAATGACTGTTCTGCAATCCACTGTATGACTTGTCAGCATTGCCAGTGAATGTCTCTCTCCTACTATTTGCCAATTCCTGTCCCTCTGCACTGTCTGTGACATCACCCCAGCATGTCAGGAGCCTCATCCACACCCCTTCTGTAGGATCACCATGTAAGAATGCACCAGAACGGACTCAGCAAACATGGACAATGGACATTTTGCACTACAGCACCTATAAATAAATAGCACTTGCACACCTATTATGTCTCTGTGTTATTTCACACTTCAACTGTGCAGTACATAACTCCAAAGTGCCTGTGTGGTAACCATGTAGCTTGTCAATACAACTGTCCTGACATCATGTAGTCTGATACATCTGTGCAGTGGCCAGGATTGCATCATAGCCTTACCATACTGAGGAGAATAACTGATGAAGGGACTAACCACACACAATCATGCTGTGCTGGACAGAATGATGCACCATCTATAGCAATTCTAGTCAACTAATGGTGGCTGAGATATGTAGGCACCATGCAATACTAAAACAAGAAATTATGCTGCAAAATGTAAGCAAACATAAAGAAATAGCACTGCATCAATCACCCTTTCTGAGTATACTTCCATGAAGGAAAGTCATGCAGAATTAGTACACACATGATGTAGGTCAGCAATGAAGGCAACAAGACAAGAGTGTTAAGAACACCTCATCTACAAAGATCTCCCTGAACATCACACTGCAGTCCGACCTATGAAATTACCCACAATAACAAGTCTGGAAGCACACTTTGTGAAGTAGAATACATACTCACCAACACAAAACCTTGGTGATCGATGCAAACTACCAATGGTGGGTCTCCCAAATGGTGGATACTTACCAAGTTATCACACGGGTAGCTGGCATGTTAAACCTTCATTTTCTGGGGATGGCTAGCATAGGACACTAATGACATACAAAAACATTCACCTACACTGATGTCAAGGCCATGATAAAGTAGCACCTAACGCATCATGTAAAGGGTTAACTATATATTTATTACTATTTATTCACACAAGAGGCAACTAAGGGAAAAGTAATACCTACACTAATCTAACCTGACTACTACTAACCCACAACTGTCCCTAACTAACCTAAGCTAAACTTACTCTACACGTATAACTAAACGATCTAAACATCAACCCCCCACCCACCATTATGAGACAGGACACATGCAGGACAACACTTACTAACCTACCCACGTACTATACTATCCTAAACAATCATATAATTTTTTGTATTTACTTTTTTTTATATATATATATATATTTTTTTTTTTTCAACAAACAGGAATCCCAACATTGACCCCCACCCACCCACACAAAAAATAAAGATAGAAAGAATAAGTACCCCCCACCCTTTTCCCTAACACTAACTAAGCTAACTACCTATACTAACCTAATTCTAATCCCCAAAACCCAACTATCAGTACAAAATAGGAAAGAGGAGAGAGGGGAGGGGTAAAAGTTAAACATGGCAAATGTCCTAGAGGTTGGCCCTCCGTAGGGTCCGCCTGATGGAACGAACCCTTTTTTTTATATATGCCACATCCTGGCTTAGCTTGTCCACCTTTTTAAACACCTTGTCCAATTTACGGCTCAATGCCAGGAATGCGGCTGGGTCCACAGGAGGGGTTGATGCAGTCTGTGTGCCGGCCGAGGTGGAACTTGTGCCAGCAGTTGAATGCCCACTGGACTGTCCTGGTTGTTGAACATGGCTGGGTCCAGGTCTTGATGAGGAGCCTGGGTCAACTGTGCCCGACGTTGCTGGGGCCACTTGGGGAGACCTGGTGGATGTGGTGGTGGTGGCTGTTGTGGGCAAAGTAGGGCCACCCTGTGGTGAGGCCCACCATGCCCCGGAGGCCCGATCTGATTGGTATTTTCGGGCCATCCTCCTGTACCCCGACTGCACCTGCAGGATGTGCCGGTATCGCATGGCACGCCTCTCAAATTGGTGTCTATCTGCGGCACTCATGTTTGCAGCTGTGAAGAGATATGGCAAATATTTACCATGGGAATTGCATTGGGTGGAATAGCACAATGGGTTATTTGTACATTACTTGTACTGTATTTGTTACAGCAATTGTCACAACATAGTTTATTTAAAGTCTCAGAGGAAGTACATGTGAAGCCTGAATACATAAGGCCATCTCACACCTAGCATATCCATGTCTCTACATGATGGATGACATCAGCATAAACTTCTCATCCAAATAATGCCAAATGCAGCTGACATTATGGCTGAACCTCTTCCGCATACTGACTTCACTACATATGTCACTCTATGTGATAACTATCACAACCCTCACTCAATGCCATTTGTAATTGGTTGTTTGCAAATATTGAACCCATGGGCCATAACCGAATGTGTACACTAGGGGCTAGATGTAGGAAGACGGCAAATTGCGACTTGCAATTTGCGAGTCCGAGCGACTCGCAAATTGCAACTCGCAATTTGCTATGCAGAACGGTGTCTCAGACACCGTCTGCGAGTCTCTATGGGGTCGCAAAGACCCACCTCATTAATATTAATGAGGTGGGTCCCAATTTGCGCCCCCATAGCGACTATGGGCACTCACAGGGATGGAGGCCTGCTGGGAACAGCAGACCTCCATGTCCGTGACTGCTTTTAAATAAAGCAGTTTTTTTTTTTTCCCAGTGTAGCCCGTTTTCCTTAAAGGAAAACGAGCTGCACTTCGAAAAAAACACCGAAACCTTTAGTTTCGGATTTTTTCAGGGCAGGTAGTGGTCCCTTGGACCACTGCCTGGTCAGAAAAAATATTTTTGGGTCCACTCACAAAGGGGAAGGGGTCCTATGGGGACCCCTTCCAGTTTGCGAGTGGGTTACCATCCACTTCAAGTGGATGGTAACTGCGACTCCATTTGCGACCGCGTACTCGGTCGCAGATGGAATTGCATACCACTGCGAGTCGCAAATAGGAAGGGAACACCCCTTCCTATTTGCGAGTCGGAAATGCATTTTGCGAGTCGGTTCCGACTCGCAAAATGCATTTCTGCATAGCAAACACACGTTTGAGACTCGCAATTGGCGATTTTCGCCGTTTGCGACTTGAAAACTGTTTGCTACATCTGGCCCTAGGTTCTACACAAAGTTGCAAAAGGTCACAAGTACCTGTAACATACTGGTTGCTACAGTCTTAGGTACCCTATTCCCAATCACATGGCAGTCTTTGAGGGTGGAGTGGGAAGAAAAACCAACAATCCCAGGTTCAATGCACACCCAGGAGTGTATAGAAAGGTCAACAAGTATTTGCCTCCACACACAACACCAATGAAGGGCTAGCAACACGTTGGAGTCAGCCAAACATTGTCATATCCAAGGTCCACACATGTCAAAATGCTCTGACTCAGGCCAACATCACATACTGTCAGTGAGGCATGTTTTACAACACACACAGAGGAGCAAGAACACCCATGATCATGAGTCGACTGAACACCTAGGCCATTGCACTCTAGTCACACACACTTCTAGTTCAACTTGTGGAAGTACATGCCCCCGGAAGATCCAACCTACAGTGTACACAGTGCATCCTCAACTAGGAAGCTGCATATTTCATACAAGCCATTTGCCAAAGCTATCTGGGAGAATGTCAGTCTGATATGCAGACTCAGTTCAAGCCAAGTCCCAGAGCAACTCTTACATTAACCAGTGTATTCCACATGACTCATCCCATTCCCCATAGCGGGCCGACTGGAATGACCCACAGCCCCTAAATCTGAGAGATGGCTAAGTATTGGTCTACAGAAACAGAAGTGATATTTGAACTCCCACTAAAGCAACAATGCCAATGAACGGGCAGCGCATCAAATCATGAATTCTGTTGAACACACAGTAGTCCATCATGCATCACTAGCAAACAATAAAAATAGCACTCAGGCCACACTCACTGTAGGTATCGGGGTCCTCAAAATGTGCCACCTCTCCCACGGTGTACGGTGCTGGTCCACCTGTAAAGCATGAAAGGAAGAATGTACTCCGTGCACTGACAAATAATTGCAGTTACTATGACACTGTGTGAATATGACATGGTAATGATACACTTTCCCACATGCTCATACTGCATGGATGATTTTTTAATCAACATTAACATTGGATGAGTCTCCTGCTACAGTTACACACCCTACTACACACATGCAGTGGCCAGGACAGTCATGTGTTGTCAAAGATACACCTCCATTAGTATGCCCCAACAATAATGGCTTGCATTCATCTCATCATGTGCATCCCAGAGAGACATCCAAAAGCTGGTTACTTGAGGACTGCATGACCCCTCAAACTCAAACAGGCTATGTGGACATTTTCAACACACAGCAACCAGACACACATGTGACATATGTGTGGATAACATAGCTAACTTCATGTGACGTGAAGGCACCACACATTTATAGCATCATCATGGGTTTACAATTTTCTGTCTAGCTATGGCGTCTACATATGTAGGTATGTTGTTTCAACATAACTTTCTCACTGGCCAATATGACCTGTAGAGTTCAAATAGAGGCATTAACGTGTCGCTTGTCTGACACAAAGGCAACACTACATTACATACAGCTACAGGCATCCGGTATGTGTTGAAAACATGAGCCATCTGACTGCTAGCATTGGTCTTCCTACACATTGTGCAACAAATACACATTAGGTTTCCCTAGCATTACACACAGTCAGCTACTTATCTAGCAGATTGGGTAACAGTCATCACATGTCCCCACACAGATTTCAATTATTCACATGTAATTGATTTGTACTCACCAACATGGCCACCAATCCTGATTCCCAGGTGGTCCAGCAGGTCCTGCTCCCTGGATATGAGATCAGCCCAGCGGTGCTTTAGTTGATGCTCATTCCTAATGCTACCGTAGACCCGGACCAGGTGATGGCGCACCTTCCCCCACCGGACTTTACGTGCCTCTGTGTGATACCCCTGTATCACACGGCCCCCAGCCTCCAGCATGAGTGGGAGGAAATGGCAAACAAGCCAAATGAATCCCCCCAATTCCTCCTCACCCATCCTGCCAAGCCGAGGCCTACCAGACATATTAACAAATTGAAAGGTGAAAAATGAGACAAACAAGTAAAAGTGGGAAATGGGGAAAGGTAGAGTAGTGAAGGAAAAATAAAACTTAAGAAAAATAGCCCAACTAACCCCAAAGTTAAACTACCCAGAACAGACTCCCACAGACAATACAAACAAAAACAGGATTGGACAAAAGTATACTAAACAGACTAAGGCAATATTAGACAACAAGACTATGATCACAAAAACACAAAATACAAGGTACACAGGACACAAAAGCAGTTAAACACAGGACTACACTTTTCACACAACCACACAGTCTAGATAAATCTGAGACTGCAAAGTGAAAGTGAAAGTTAACTCACAGTACAGATTTTGTAAACAGGATATCCTATTACATCACTTCCTGCATAAAATGGCCGCCGTTTTTATTTTCCCGTTATGCGTCATATTTTCATGCATACAGATTGTGCGTCATATTTTTTGACGCATAACATTGCACATAATGCAGAGTCAAAAGTAATTTCTTCATTGTTCCCTTACATTATTGTGAGGCTGAGTTTACAGTTCTAGTGTAGAATTATAATTTCCTGGCAAATATGAGAAACATATATGAAAATTTATATTTGACTCTGCATTCTTTGCAATCCTGTACGTGAAAAAATTATGACGTCCATGCTGTATGCGTGGAAATTTGACGCTACATGGACATTATGGTGGACATGTCATGTACCTTATTAATTTATTATTTTTCATTTCATATTTTTTGACTCTGCATTCTGTGCACTCCTGTACGTGAAAAAATTATGACGCCCATGCTGTATGCGTGGAAATTTGACGCTACATGGACATTATGGTGGACATGTCATGTACCTTATTAATTTATTATTTTTCATTTCATATCTTTTGACTCTGCATTCTGTGCACTCCTGTACGTGAAAAAATTATGACGCCCATGCTGTATGCGTGGAAATTTGACGCTACATGGACATTATGGTGGACATGTCATGTACCTTATTAATTTATTATTTTTCATTTCATATTTTTTGACTCTGCATTCTGTGCACTCCTGTACGTGAAAAAATTATGACGCCCATGCTGTATGCGTGGAAATTTGACGCATTTTTTAATTATGTCTTCATTTTTTAAAGTTGAGGAAGGAACTTTGTCATGACCAAACAGTGCTATGTGATACACATTTGTGGTTAGCTAGGACACATGTCCCTTATTGGATGTATAGAAGGCATTCACACTGTAATATTTATGATACCTCAAAAAATGTATTAACCATATTTGTACACATATTTTGGGTAATTGCTGATGGCTATTTTGAAATGATGAATGGGATACCATGATGTATTCCTTCTCAAAAATGTGTCCACATTTATCATGGTAATGCATTTATATATAGTCCAAACAGGGAGTGCAATAGTCACTTACACTTTTTATGGGGCTAACCATGTCCTATTATAATTTTGTGTATCTGATTTATGTTTGACTTTTGACATGTAGGCCACACATGCGCCTTATGCATGTGTTTAGTTCACAAGTACATGATTCTTGTATATTTGCGGGGCGGTAGAGGTGGACTTAGGCCCCCAGCACCCTAGGGTTTGCCCTTCCAGATTTGCTAATTTATCCATGGCTTTCATTTATTCTGTTATGCAAAACCTGCAGCAGCAGGCTAATGGAAGGCCATAGGGTATGAATCACTGTTAGCAATTCATTCATCTCATTAGCCCATTTGACGTTTGCCCTATTGATTATTTGGAGCAATCTGACATACCATTTTGCACTGACTATATTTGCTAAATCTCAGCGTTCCTCATGTGCTGATGACAAATAGGTTGTTGATGTATGTGGCCCTTTATGCATTACCTGGTTTAGTGGCATGTTACATTCTTCTTGCTAGGTTCGAACTGGGACACTACTGTGATGGGCTGCTTGCAAATATTTGGTTGATTGGATGACATATGTTTATATGTGTGTGCGAATGTGGATCCACTATCACCTGTCTGGGTGTATGTTGTCACTGTAACTTCAAGGTCTCCTCATGAGTTAGTGGCAGCTAATGTTGTTTCAATTGGGTATTGTTTATATCAAAAATTGAGAGAAGCCATTGAGGACATGGTCACATACACATGGATGGTCCCACCCTGTCACTGAACACGTGTAATGAGACTTTCAAATAATCTACATTTTTGGGCTGAGTGAGAGACTGTCTCAGGTGTCTGGATCAGGCATGTGTCACTGCCACATTTGTACTCCTGTTGGCCTCTGTAGATGGTAATGTATCATGTAACATCCTACCCTCTGTGCAGACATTTGTGGTGTATATTTTTTGTTTGATGAGTGTTATGTCATTATTGCTCAATGAGACGACATTCTTCTTCAACAATTTCGAAGTAAAGGTGGGCAGAAATGAATAGGCCAAAGCATGATGTGGTGTTTGTTATCTGTGTTTATTTACAATTGTGCAACAAGTGTTGATTTAAGAAATTATGAAAAGATTTTATTTACAAGCTGTTGGCGCCTACGCACTCCTGCTGCCGTGTTTGGTTGTTCCCCCTCCTGTTGCAGGCCAGCATCCTCCTCTTTGTCATCTTCAGGCATGTCTGGGTCTGGTTCAAGGAGGGGAATGTTCCTTTTTACACAAATGTTGTGCAATATGGCACAAGTGAGTATGATCCTACAGACCATCTCTGGGGAATAGAGTAGGCTACTGCCTGTGATGTCAAGGCAGCGGAACCTTGACTTTAGGATCCCAAAGGTCCGCTCAACAATGCTGCGTGTCCTCTTATGGGCGTCATTGTATGCCCGCTCTGCAGCAGTAGTGGGGTTCCCAAATGGTGTCATTAGCCAAGGCTGGATGCCATACCCCTGATCAGCTGAAATAGAAACACAGAATGGGATCAATTACATGTAGAAAGCACTCTGGTACAGACCTTTGATGGCAGTAGTTGTCTTGTGTTGTCTGTGACTCTTTTGTGTACTAATGTGACAACCTATACTTGTAGGGTAAAAGTTTTGCATTGAGTTTTTTCCTTGGCTGAGCAAGTGTTTGTTAGCTAACCGTTTGTCAGCACTCTGTATTTTGATTTTCATAACAGTGTGCCCTCCCTTGCATTGTGACTTGTGATACACGTGTCCGTGTGTCTTCACTGGGGGTGAGATGATAGTTCCATGCAGAGTTAAAACATCTAAGTGTAGTTAAGACGTTCATATGAAAGTACCCTGGACATCCCATACCTTAAGACTTATGCAATGTGTTAATGTACAGGTTATTGTGACACTTCCAATTTGCAAGGTGACATTTAGGCAACCACACTCATTAATGTCTTCACATTAAGCTGTGGAGTAGATTCCAATGTGCGACAGGTTCAATGGTGACTTATGACACATGGCTAGTGATGTGAGGACCTCAGTGTGTTCCTGGCTAGGTGTTGCTAATGTGGTGTATGTATTGTTTGTCCTAGAGGGTTTCTGTGCAGTGTGTATATGAGTTTGATTTTTGTCCTTACCAACAAGTAGTCCATTGCCATACCGTCCATCCTGGAAGTGTTGGTTGATGGTGCTGTGACGGAAGATAAATGCGTCATGTACACTCCCAGGATATTTAGCCACGATGTTGCTGATCAGTCCTTGGTGATCGACTATGGCCTGCACGTTGATTGAATGTGTGTGCTTCCTGTTGTGGTAGAGGTGTTCTATTGCAGCAGGTGGCACAAGGCGTACGTGTGTGCAGTCGATTGCACCAAGGACGTGTGGGAAGCCACTGATGGCGTAGAACCCCTGTTTAGTTTCCTGCTGCTTCTGCAGTGTGTTAGGGAAGCAGATGTGGCGGGGTGTCAGGCGAATGATGGCATCCAGTACTTTTGGCAGGAATGCAGAGAATGATGGTTGTGATATTCCACCAACCAGGGCACCAGTTGTCTGAAACGAGCCACTTGCCAGCAGGTGAAGTACGGCAAGCAGCTTTGTTTCTGTTGGGATGGTGCGGGGTGTCACCAAAGTGGGGGCCAACTGCTGTTCAATATTTCTCAGCAGCTGCTGAATGGCCTGCCAGTTCAACCGGTACCTCTGGATGATGTTGTGTTCCCTGAGGCCATGCAAGGTTGTTCTTGGGCGGAATATCCTCTCCTGCCTTCTGCGCTGTCTTTGGGGTCCCTGCTGTTGTTGTTGTGGCTGCTGTTGTTGCTGCAGGGCTCTGCGTCTACGTGCACGCTGAAGAAAAATCACCTCCATGTCTCCCTGTTGCTGCTCTGCTGCTCTGCTGCTCTGCTGCTCTGCTGTTTGTTCTGTGTGTTCTGATTAAATACAGGTGTGTTTGCCCCATTTTAACGCCTGCCCTGACCCAGGCGTTAAATTTTGACGCACATCGGGCTTTGCGTCATTTTTTTGCTCCGCCTACCGGCCGGGAGTCCTTTTTCCCCGGAAGCATAAATACGGCGCACGGCTGTGTGCGTCGTTTTTTGGACGGGAACGCCTACCCTGCATGTCATTAACGCAGGGTGGGTTGCCGCATCCAGAAAATGGCGCACACTGCGGATTTTTCTCGTGCGCGGCCTCGGGCGTCAGGGTTTAAATATGGGGCAACGTTTGCGCTGATTGTGCGTCAAAAATTTTTACGCACATTCGGCGCAAACAGAGTATAAATATGCCCCTTGGTCTTTTAGCGCCATGCATCCTGCTGGTACCTCACGCTTGGTGACACATGTGGGTCATTAAACTGAACCTTCGTTTGCAGTGGGACCAACATTGAGAAAACTTTTTGATAAGATCTGTGTATCAGATAAGGTGACTGAAGGCCCCAGTGGTGGATGATGGATGCCATTTTACCCGGTGCATACCATTATCTTCACCCCCTCCGAAAGTCACAGTTGTAAAGGATGCAACATTAAGTGGTTCTGCAGGACACCTGGATGATATGAAGATCAGAGGCCTCTAGTCTCCAGGGGATTAGCATCATCATATCAATCGAATATAAATCAACATATAGGTCCACTCAAGGTGCTTCACCTCTAACTGGCACTCAAGGCCTTTCTGTTTTCCAGTGAGGACACTTCAATCCAGATGCTGATGGACAATACAACCACCACACTTGGTGATTAGCCCTCTTTATCCATGTCACCCATTGTTCGCAGGGGTGTCTCCTATATGTAGGTCCTTGTTGTCATGTCCGGAGGAGGTTGGATGAAATAGCCACCAGAAAGAGCATTACCTAGGGTAAGTTACTCATGCTCTGATTTAGAACTCGGTGAACAGGTTAATCCTTCACAACAGTGACTGACATTCTGTCCGCCGAAATCTAAATCCCAGAGTACATAATGGGATTTAGATTTCATCGAACGGGATATCCATCACCGTTGTGACAGAGTAACATGTCCGCAGAGTTCTAAATCAGGCCCTTAGTCATCCTTACTAGATTTGGCTTCCAATTTTTCTGGAGAGATCTCTTGCAGTGTTCTGAAGATAAGGTTAAACAATTGAACCTAAATCAATTGGATCATGCAGGCTTCCTCCCTGGCCTGAGTACTACTCATCAAATATTTACTGTGTGGTTTGTCAAAGGCCTTGGAGCAATTCAGAGAGTCCAACCCCAAACGCAAATGCAGATGCAGATGACCGCTTTTTACTACAGGACACCTATATGGATTCAGATGCAGCTTGCTTCTTTGCTGGCAAGTTGCATGAGGAATAAGTCAATGGTTAACTTGTCAAAGACCGAGATCATCCAGTTTGCAAAGAAGTATATCTCCTTTAACTGGAAATTAGGAGAGTGGTGCTTTGGGAAAGACTTAATGACAATTTGTGTCAAATTTACATAACCTAGCAGTTTAATATAAGTCAGCACAGAGAGAAATGAAAAAAACAACTTATCCAATTAGACATGACACTCTTCTGATCCCTCCTTCTCACACAGCTTTGTATTGCATTAAAAGTTAGTATATCTGGCCCTTTGTTTTTGATCCATATAATTATGAAAGAATCAGCACCAGTCTACAGTGAGTTTCCCTCTTCAGTTGGCCAAGAGTGAAAATTAAAGAGCTCTTTTCTGGTTAAATATTTTCAAGGACTACTCAGGAAATATGAGGTTGCAGTGGATTTTGTTTAATACAATTAACTTAATTTGATAAAGATGAACCAAGAGAAATCGAAGCTTGCTTCCTTCTATAATTACAAATGCTATATTGGAATGAATCAATCAGTTTAGGATGTATAGTTTGTTTGATTGCCGTGATAAATAAATATATATATTCTATTTCTTCCTTACCCATCAGGTAAGAAATCATTTCTTGAGTTGCCGTTGGCTGAATTTCCCAGAGAACCCTTTGAATTTCCTAGAATTGTGCCTTGATTAATGAAATGTGAGATTGCCACTGTAAGGTTCCTAATAATAACTTCACATGCAGTTACTTTGCCCATAGAACTTGCAAATAGTAGATCCGCAAAACAAGCTTTAGACATGCTGTACATCAGTGGTTCCCAACCTTTTGACTCCTGAGGACTCCAACTGAATCACTACTGGAAGTCAGGGACCTCCAAGCACTTTGTATGATTTAAATTTCAAACATTAAAACAGTAATTAGCAAACAAAACACAAACAAGTGCACACCAAACAAATACTCGAATTACTAAAGATATAATTATTTTATATTGAAACAGCAGGTACTAATTAATGCCACGGTTGGCATGAGGAATGGGGAAGAAACATATATGTGCCATTATACATGCACAAGGCTAGCCCAGTACCATGTTACTATGGCATTATAGCCCGCCGTAGCGGGTTATACTGGCCATTAAACTCCCACTCCAGCGTTAAAGGCAAGCTCCAAAGGCAAAGGCCTTTAACAAGGGAGCAAGCCATTACAGACCATTATAGCCCACTACAGCAGGCTGTAAGGCTGTTAGAACATTCCACCCATTGAGGGCAGAATGTCCTAACTAAAACACACAAATACATCTCGGAGCTGTAAGCTGTTGAACATTCACAGCAATATTTCTGAAAGAAGGCTGAAGACAGCCCTGGTACTCCCTGGGCTTTGCTAACCTGCTTTTCATCGTTCAGCCAAGCTAGAGAGACCTAGTAGCTGAACAGCTTTCCCCCACTCCCTCCTTCCGAGGCTCCAGTGGGAAACGGGGTTCCTTCATGCCCTGCTGTGCAGGTTAAGCCTTTCTCTTTCCCCTGCCAATACATATATTTTGGAGAGGCAGGGGTAAGAAAGAGTCAGAGTCTGTGCATTAGGGCATTTTAATTTTGAGAGCAGTGGTACCAATTTATGTAGGCCACTACTGCTCCATTGTTTTAACATTACATTGTTCTAATTAAAAATAAAGTTCTGCCACTTCTCAAGTGAATTAAAACAGCACCTACATTGCAGTGATCCCTCACACACAAGTCCCTCTGAATCCTCACTTTAGTCAGTTGTAATAGGAAGGATAAAGAAAAAATGCATACAGTCAGCTAGTCTCCTGCAAGCACTATCAAGCCAGACCTAGCCACCCACCACACACCCCTCCAGTCAATCAAAGAAGCAGTAATGTCCATCCTTTCATTATGCATACCAGCTGCCAAGATTCATTCAGGAGCTTTATGATTGACATCACACTCCTACAGCCATGCACAAACATGAGATCTTGTCTCCAGTCGCATTCACATATATCTTAAAGCCCATGACATATTTAATTATTAAAGTCAACCACTCTCCCACTTTTATGACAGAAGAAGCAAGGGTACTTTTTCCCCCAACCTCATGTTTATTGAAGCCCAATTCCAAGCAACCTCAGTTCCTGGTGTCTGGCTGTTCGCCATTCTTGTCACCGGTTGAGCGTAGTTCATGTGTCGTTAGGTCTAATATCTCATGGTGAACTTTACGTTCTGTATCAATGGTGAAGTGAGCCTGACGGTATCCAAGGAGATTCTGAATAGAGGAGCACCTCCCCCTCTCTTCCACAGGGGTTTGGGCCTGGTGATCGGCTCCCTAGCTCCCAGGCAACCTGAGCCCTCCCCTCACACCTGCAGTGGGCCTGTAAGGTTGTGGAGGGAACCCCAAGACAGCCACCTCCATTTTGTGAGCCCAGCCTAACCTGCGCCCTAATACAGTCTAGTAAGCCCGAGTCTTAGGAGAACTAGTAAGAGCCCAGACTTTCTGTGTATTGTTGTCAAAAAGTGTATTTTCCTACCCATGCCTACTATATATATTAGGCTTTCTGTGTTTCAGCAAACGTAGTGCTTTTAAACTGCTGTTTTTTTCACCCGTGACTGTTTGAAATTTCCCTCCTTGTTTTTCACAAAGACTGCCTCAAACCTTTTCCCCTTTTCTACACAAGACTACATACACCTCAGTGACTAACTAGACTGTGTTTAGGAGACTGCTTAATCAGTTCCGTGATTTAAACTGTGTTTGGAAAGTGTGTGCACTACTTGTTTTTGCCTTGAAAAAGCCATATATTTGAGTGTGCGACAAGCAGTATTTCAGTGCTTTCTAATCTGTCCCTTACCTGAAAAGTAGACTGTGCTAACTTGGAAGTGTGGATTCTGCCTTTCTATATTCAAGGAGATTCTGAATAGAGGAGCACCTCCCTCCTCCCTTCCACAGGGGCTTGGGCTTAAGGTATCTTGGCCCTTATATGAGTTTCTATTGGCTGTAGCATATGTTTTTGCGATTGTTTGTTGGGGTTAGTATTTCTATTGGCTTAAGGGTTACGGTTTGTTTTCTGATTGGTTCTAGGGCCTGGGTTCTCATTGGTCTAAAGTTTCTAGGGTTCCTGTTGTGATTGACTGTCAGGGCTGTGGTTGTGCTTGGTACTGGGGCTAGGGTTCTTATTGGTCTAAAGTTTACAGGGTTCCTGTTGTGATTGGCTATCAGGGTTGGGATTGTGCATGGTAATGGGGCTAAGGTTCTTATTGGTCTAAAGTTTCTAGGCTTCCTGTTGTGATTGGCTGTCAGGGCTAGGGTTGTGCTTGGTACTAGGGCTAGGGTTCTCATTGGCTAAAGTTTCTAGGGTTCCTGTTGTGATTGGCTGTCAGGGTTAGGTTTGTGCTTGGTACTAAGGCTAGGGTTCTTATTGGGTTAAAGGTTTCTAGGGTTCCTGTTGTGATTTGCTGTCAGGGTTGTGATTGGTTAAAAGAGCCAGGTCTCCTATTGGCTCTTGGGTGTAGGGTTAGGATTCTGATTGAGGCTAGGGCTTGATTGGCCAATAGGGCTATTTAAGCCTAGGGCTCAGGGCGTTGCAGCCTGGGCGTCAAGGCTAAGGGTGGAGAGGACAAGGGCAGTTGGCTGTTTGGTCTGGGACGGGCCTAGGGCCAGAAATGCTACCCAATTTCCCATTTTCTAGCACCTACCTTAAATCCTCCACTTCCTCCAACATCCAGACAAAATATCAGCAAAGGCATCCAACTCATGCACCACAAACAAACCTCATACAGATTTCAATGTCTCAATGACCACCATAAAACCCCACATACCACACCGATACACATATCCACCACAACTCCATTAAGACACCTTCATACTTACACCAAACACAACTCTGCCCATTACCACTAACACATCCACACATCACCCACGCAACACAAAGCCACATTCTACATAACTGTCATCCACCCACACACAAACTCCCTGTTCATACAAAACACCAGCACTATCCTCTATTTGCTCTTACCAGACCCCTTTTTATCAAGACAACACCTATACTCAGCCTTAATCACAACATCCACCAACACCCTCCTCATCTTTTTAACAATTAGACACAACCATACAATCCTTACACTCCACTCCACCACACATATTATCTCTTCCAGTTATCAGATCTAGCACAAACACTCTTAACTCTTGTCCATACCCTCCTACAAACCTCAGACACTCTTTTCATAACACATCACCACCCCCTGTACTATTCAAACACCACTCACCAGCAGTAACTCACATGCAAATCCTTCACAGGAAACCACTACATCAACATCTCTTCTCACTACTCAACAAAAACCAAACAAACCAACCACATCACCACATCAAAATAACACAAACTTTCATAATACTTCCCATCACACCCACTCCCACCCTTATGACTATACAAATTATACGAATGCTGGCCAATCCTTACTTCAAAATCCTCACTCTTCACAAACATCTACCACATACAGCCCAACACAGCAGCATTCTTTCACCTGCCTCTCATTCATTGCACAATTTAGAGCCTTAGATTATGATCCACATGCTCCTCCACCACCCCTAACCCATATTCCTTCCACCCTAAACAGACGCAAACAAACAACATGCCACCCTTAACAACTTTGCATCCCTAGTCTATTACACAACAAGGGGCCAGATATAGCAAATAAAATATTTGCGAGTTGCAAAGTGCGAGTCCATGCGACTCGCAATTTGCAACTCGCAAATTGGTATGCAGTACGGTGTCTCAGACACCGACTGCGACTTGCTATGGGGTTGCAATGACCCACCTCATGAATATTCATGAGGTGGATCGCAAATTGCGGCCCCATAGCGAGTCAAGGCACTCGCAAACATGGAGGCCTGCTGTAGTCAGCAGACCTCCGTGTTCGTGACTGCTTTAAATAAAGCAGTTTTTTTTTTTTTTAAGTGTAGCCCGTTTTCCTTAAAGGAAAACGAGCTGCACTTAAAAAAAAAAAACGAAACCTTTAGTTTCGGTATTTTTTCAGAGCAGGGAGTGGTCCCTTGGACCACTACCTGCCCTGAAAAAATAATATGGGGTCCAGTCACAAAGGGGAAGGGGTCCCATGGGGACCCCTTCCCGTTTGCGAGTGGGTTACCATCCACTTCAAGTGGATGGTAACTGCGACTGGAATTGCATCCCACTGCGAGTCGCAAAGAGGAAGGGAACACCCCTTCCTATTTGCGAGTCGGAAATGCATTTTGCGAGTCGGTCCCGACTCGCAAAATGCATTTCTGCATAGGAAACTCACATTTGCGACTCGCAAACGGCCATTTTTGCCGTTTGCGACTCGCAAATCGTTTCCTACATCTGGCCCAAGGTTCTCTACAAAAAGAACTAAACTCATCATGTTACTCTCAGCCACCAAGCCCACCACCAACACACACAGACCCAACAAAATACCTACTAAGCCTGCTGGATGAGGAACACAATATAGAAAAACAACACTATTGTGACCCTCATACAGTTATCACAACTAATACCACACCTGCTACAAGCTCAAAATATACTGCTCACTCTTCTCCAAAATAAAGTGACACCACCACCAAAAAACATTTTCTGGACTGCCTTCTCATAAATGCTCAATCAGTCTAAAAAAACAAGCACCACATCTACGACCTGCTCACTGACGCACAACCTGACTTACTATTCATAACAGAATCATGGTTGGGAGATGACATGGACTCAGTGTTATATGAAGCCATTCTTCCAGGCTATCAAACCACCACACAAACCCATATTAGCAAAAGAGGAAGTGTACTAGCTATTATGTTCAAACAAGCAAGAAATCTCAGCAGAACAGAAAACATTTCCATACAAGGTTGTGAGGTCCTCATCACCAGATGCAACCTGACACCAACTTCCTCCTGTGACTTTCTTCTCCTTTACAGACCTCCGCCTAACAATTTAACATTCCCAGACACATTTTCAAACCTTATAACATTATACTCCAACCTCTGCATTCTTGGGGACCTCAACATTTGGTTTGACAAACCCAATTTGCCACATCCAAAAACTATCACCACTGGCCTAGTCACATTAAACTTACAGCAGATTGTACACAATCCCACATACACCAGTGTTTACACCCTAGATGTCATTTTCGCAAACCCAGAACTAGTTACCGTTCAAAGCATCACGTCAGTCACATAATCAGACAACCATTTGGTAACTTTCCAACATCAAACATTACAAACCAACACACCCAAGACCACCTTACATACTTTCAACTATCGACCATGGAACAAACTCAATTTTGAAGACTTAAAAACACAATTAACAGCAAACACAGATCTAGACACAATAAATTCTGTTCCAAAACTTTATGGGTGGCTAGAGGAAGCTTTCAATATCCTAATACCATTGAAAAAACTAAACAGAACAAAAGAAGACCAACACCTTGGAGAAATACAGAATGTAAAAAGATAAAATAACTAATCAGAAGGCTGCCGCAAACCTGGCTCAAAACAAACAACAGTCAAGACAAACGTGATTTATAGAAACTTAACAGAATATACAAATCATCAATCAAAAAACCTAAAAAAAGGTATTACTCAGACAGAATTCAAAATGCTAAATCTGCTAATAAAGAATTTGATAAAATTCTCAATGAATTTCAAAAGCCTAAATGCATGGAAGGAACTCATCCCATTATTCAAGAATTCACAGAAAATCTGGCAAATCATTGCACAACTAAGGCAAACACATTGGACTCCTATTTAAAACAAAGGAAAATCACCAGCACCAACCCGTTTCCTAAAATCCCTTCCAAGAGCAATCCAACCCAGCATTTGCACTCCTTCAAACTAATATTACAAAGTGAATTTATGGATTTGGTCAAAGCAAGCAGGTCTTTCAGCAGCCCTTCCGACCCTTGTCCAGCACACATCTTCAAGAACATTCTTTTATCTACTTCTGCTGCCACACCTGTAAAAAAATCATCAATAGTTCTTGAATCTTTCCTGAAGACCTTAAAAAGGCATATATATGCCCGCTGTTAAAGAAAACAAACCTGGACCCACAGGACACCACCAACTACAGACTGATTACAAATGGACCTTTCCTGGGCAAACAGATAGAGAGAGCAGTATTCCCTCAAGTTCATTGAATATAACTCCATACTTTCAGGCTACCAAATTGGATTCCACTCAGGAAGAGGCACTAAATATGCACTCATCGCAATCTGGGATGATCTTAAAAACACAGTTAACTGCAATGCTTGTCTTGGACCTCTCAGCTGCCTTTTCCACTGTTGACCATGACACCCTAATTCAAAGACTCCACAAAGCCGGCATACTGTGTTCTCTACTGGATCACATCCTACCTTCAAAACAAAACAAATGTCATCTGTTCTCCCCCTTTCTCGTCCAAACCCTATTTCACAAAAGCAGGGGTCCCTCAAGGATTAATTACCTCACATGTGCTTTTCAACATCTACATGACGTCACTACCAGAATTGATCAAAAACTCACATGCTACAACTATGCAGATGACACATAAATACTCCTTAAATTGGAATGCCTCCAAAGACATTGCAAACTCACAAATCTTCAGTTGCCTCAGATTCGTTGATCAGTGGATGACTTAGAGCCACCTCAAACCGCGTGCTTCCAAAATGGAAATACTCACATGTGGCAACTGGAAAAATTATGACCCACTCTGCGTCTGGCCTGACAATCTGGGACCACCTCCTTAACTATCTAAGGAAGTTAAAAACCTTGGAATTACCATGGACTCCAAGTTAACAATGAATGCCCAAGTGGACAAGTTAGCATGATCAAGCTTCATCACCTTGAAAACTCTACGACGCATCTTCCTCCACCTCGGATTTCCACTCAAGGCCCAGGCTACTATCTTCCTTTTACTATCTAAACTAAATTATGCCAATGCCCTCTACCACGGATGATCTCTATTAACTATGAAAAAACAACAACACATTCAAAACTTGACTTCCAGACAACTACTACATGTAAAGCCTCAAGCCTACATCTCCCCTGCCTTGAAGGCACTACATTGGTTACCGATTGCCAGAAGATCCACCTTCAAGCTGCTTTGTATCACCCACAAAGCAATACATGTAACAGAACTGCTTTTTATTAGGAATAAAATCATCAAATACATTCAACAAAGACACCTCCGCTCAAGATTGGCCTTAACACCTTAAAACATCACCATACCAGAAAAAGTCTATAGGTGATACATTCTTCCAAACTATGGAATTCATTACCCCCAAATATAAGATCCACAAATAACTATCTTGTCTTCGGAAGACAACTTCAAATCTCAAAATGTTTTATCCATTATTATATTCCTTACACATATATTCCCTTACTATGTATTTACGTACCTATTTATGTATTACTTTAGTCCTACTGTGCAAGAGAAAAAATTATATTAAAAAAAAATCTCTCTCCTAAGCTTTACTCTGTTTCCCCATCACACTTTACCTCTATCAATCTATCGTCCATCCTCACTCGGACTCATCCCAAACCCATTCTATTACTATGATCTCCAAAATAACCCTGCCTAAGCTGTTCCCTCCTCTACCGGTTCTGACTCACCTAGAACCTCAGTTTAGTACTATGATCCCCCAAACAACCCATGTATATTCTCCCTCACTTATCTCACCTTTGACTCATCCAAAATCCCTTCTACTACTATGATCTCCCTAATTCATTTCCACAGACTCCACCATCCTCCATCTCTCCTTTACTCATTCCAAGCCTCACCCTATTACTATAAACTACCAATTAACACTTCTGGTTTCTTCCCTTCTCCATCCCTCCATTATTCTATTCAAACCTACTAACAAGCTCACATATCCTCCGCTCAAATCAACTCATACTAATACTAATACTAATACTGTACTCATATTTCCCTATACTTATCTACCACTAATCCTTTTGGGTTCTGCAGTAGCATGCTGCTCGCCGAAAAGTGATTTGATGCCTCATCAGGGGTATTAAGTGCTATATAAATACAGTTACAATTACAATCTAAGCCACAGAAGTGCCAAGAAAACTGGATGTTATAGTGAGAAGAAGAAGACATTAAAATGTGCTCAAACAAGTCAGTGTGCAATTGCTTTGTGTCAGAGTAGAATTCATCAACAAACATTAATTGTGGGACATGTGTGGGTAAAATCCATGTAAAGGTACCTTTGGCGCTTCGAGGACTTTAAAAAAAAATATCTATCCTTTGCTGTATCTCTGACTGTTCTAAACATCCCTTTTATTTAATGTATTTATTTTATTTTATTTTAGAATGACCACATTCTTAAATCTAAAGCTGACTGCAATATTTTATTCAGTTTTGACTTTTTACTCCTTGTTATTTAATAAATTCTTAATTTCTCAAACATACATGCCTGGAAAGTAAGCTCTTTATATCATAGCAGTTATTAAATATTGCTTGGTTGAGGCATTGTCATGAGAAATGTATATGCCCCATATGTACTGTCCAAAGAAGGTAAAAAGAGCATAACTATGGGGTTCGATTCACAGGGGTAAATTTAGACATGAATTCAAAGTTTAGACCTGAAGTCTATGCTCGACCTGATGACTATGTTGGACCTGAAGTCTAACTTTAGACCTGAGGTCTGACTTTAGACCTGAAGTCTAAGTTAGACCTGAAGTCTAAGTTCAGACCTGAAGGCTAAACATAGACCTGGTGCAGAACTTTAGACCTGGAATCTAACTTAATTTTATTGTTTTGCTTGCCTATGAATTAACTTAATTAAATTAATGGCTTTCACCTCATCTCTTATTAGGTATTTGTATATAGGGTTACCATATGTCTTGTAGTCTATTTCTGCATGTTTCATTATTTGAATATTTTTTTGGTGAAACAGGTCTTTGTATGGTAAGTATTCTCATTGGGTGGCTGCTGCAAGAACACCCCTGCCCTTTCTTCAACTGAACTGTTCGTAACATGCTTGTGCTCTTATGTATGTCACCTACTAACCATTTGTGGCCCACTGGCTCCACTAACTTTTCTCTACAGCAGTAGGTCATCCACATACTCCTTCCACCAGCGTCTAGGGGTGATGACTCTCTTACGATTTGTATTTTCCAGAGAGTGTGGTCTACACCTACCCTCCAGTATTAAGGGTCTTTATTGATGGCAGCATCATAGGTACTGTGTTTTCCAGGCCCTACTCATTAAATGAAACATCAGGTAAGTGACCTGCAGAAGATTCAAGTCACATCTTTTTGCTTGGCATTGTTTTTTATCTCTAACTAACTACTTCCTACCTGGACTAAGGGCCTCATTACGAGTCTGGCAGTCCAAAACCTGGACCGCCAGACCCTTGGAGAGGAGACCGCCGCGGAGCTCGTGGTCTCCCCCGGCCCTATTACAAGGTTTCTACTGGGCTGACTGGCTTAAACTTCTGAAATTGGAGGTTTTCGCCATTCAGTCCAGTGGAAACCGTGCTGCAGCATTGGCCTTGGCTCCATGCCCCCAGCACTCTCGGAATGCGCACTTTCTGCCGTAGCGTTCTGAGGGTGCTGTGTAGGAGGGCCCCTGCACCGTCCACGACTTTGTCTTGGGCAGTGCAGGGGTCCCCCTGTGGCCCCCAGCTCTGTGTTTCCGCCAGCCTTTTCATGGCAGGGTCCCAGCCATGAAAAGGCTGGCGGAAACTGTACTTGTGATTAACATGGTGGTGCTGAACTCAGCACTGTTGTGACTGAGCACGACTCAGACTGCCGTCAGCCCATTGATAACCGTGTTCCTGGCGGGGATGGTGGTCCTACCGCCAGGGTCGTAATGTGGCAGTGGTACCACCTGGAGTGCGGCGGTGGTCCGACTGCCACTGCAAGGCGGGTGGTCTCAAGACCACCAGCCTTGTAATGAGGCTGTAAGGCTTTCCCCTGTTTTTAGATTGCAGCAGCAAAGATAAAGGCCCTCATTATGTCATTGGCGGTAATGACCACCTACCGCCGCCGCGATGGCTGCCAAAACACCGTTACCGCGGCTACCTACTGTCCGCCACATTATGACCGTAGCCGGAATTCCGCCAGAAGGCTAGCGGAATTCCGGCTTCAGCCATGACGGCGGACGGCAGTAAGGTGGCACTGCTGTCAGCAGCAGCACCACGCCAGTAGACCGTTGCAGACCGTATCATGACACATGATACGGCCTGGCGGTGTTCTGCTGGCGAACGCTGCTGCTGGCAGCAGCGCCACGTCCGTCTCCTGCTGGAGGACCCCCTGCAAACAGGTAAGTTGGGTTCTCTGACAGGGGAGGGGGTTAAGGTGCGTGCATGCAGGTGTGTGGCATGTGGAATTCGTATGTGCATGCGTGGTTGTGAGTGTGCGTGTATGTTGTGTTGTGTGAATGCGTGGGTGCTTGTATGCATGTCGGTGTGTGTGGATGTGTGTGTGAATGTATGTATGCATGCGTGGGTGAATGTGGGTATGAGTGTGTGTATGCTTGTGTATGTTGATGCATGAATGTGCGTGTATGTCTTGGGGGGGTGGGAGAGGACTCTGTGGAGGGGGAGACCCTTATCAGTGTCAGGGAAGGAATTCTCTGGCACTGATAGTTCCTACCGCCATGGTTTTTGTGGCAGTAAGAAAGCCACAAAACTATGGTGGTGGGAGGGGTCATAATCCCGCAGGTGGGACAGTGAAAGCCGCCTGGCTGGAGACTGAAGTCTCCAGCCATGCGGCTGTTACCGCCCTGGCAGACGGTGTGGTACATTGGCGGTTTGGCTTGAGCCAAACCGCCAATGTCATATTTTGTGGAGAGGTACCGTCAGCCTGTTGGCAGTACCTTTCTCCAAAATACCACCGTCCGCCAGGGTCATAATGAGGGCAAAAGTGCTGTGCGTACAATAACGAGTGGGGTTGAACTCTCTTACTTGATTTCACAAAGCTAAGTCGACCCAAAGTTTTCCTGCAGCATTCAGGAAAAAATATGCAGTATTTCAAACATTATCAAATAGTAACAGGAATAAATACGATCTGTAACACAAGTGACAGAACTCTACCCATTTCTACTCACTTCTAAGGGCTACTCTACTCATGCGTAAGGGCTGAACAGGCAGGGAAAGCCTTTCTCATGTAACACACAAAATGGAAAAAGTACATGAAGTGCACAAAACTATGATTAATATACAAACATTACTGAATTATGCATGCTTAGTCATGCATATTTTAAAACTTATGTAATTAGAGATTAACTATAAATACCCTAGGACATATAAAACCTATGCGCCTTTGTATACCTTCCCTTAAATAAACAGATTCTTTATTATATGACTTTACCATAAATATTTCAAGTGTGCATCTATAAATAAACTAATCAGTTTGTTCAATAAGAGTTTAGTGTTCACAACCCTGCCCCATGTTCAGTCTCAAGTGTGATAACGCGTCCCGCCCTTATAAATTTCCTGTACCTGGACACGTTGGAGGTCGGTGAATCTTTTAACCGAGTCGGGCTCTCCTCATCCTAAAATAGTCGAGTCACTCAGATCAATAATCAATAACTACTGTAGTCGGTAATCAATACTCAATTAATAGATCAATATAGCACATCAGAAATCAATAACAGTTGGTATTTCGGCGCACCATGACCTTTCAGTCATGAATAACCACACCAGTTTATTAAAAGTTAGTGAATTTATTTCCCTATATTAACAAAGCTAGCACGATATATATATGTCTCAAAACCAATTGATATATGTATATGAACATTACTAGCTGTCCATAACGGCGGAAGAAACGCAATCTACGTAAAATCTGAATAATGATACACTCTGTTATCGCAATGCAAATCACCAATATGACTAACTGTATTTGACTAATTGCATACATTGGTCAGCATAACAAGATTTCAATTTAGCATGGTACATTGAATGAATACCTCGACTAACCTCTAATTAGCATCGGCATGTGGGGCTTCATGCAAAATGAATTTAGTCAACACAAATTTGGAAAACTTCTAACTAGGACCCTATCAAAATTAGCAGTTGGTACCTAAAAGGAAAAACACAATCATAATACATTTATCCTTTCATATTTACCAAATACAATCAGCATTCAAGAAAAGTCTTCGTCCTTCAGGTACCGGTTGATCAGCATGGGGCAAGTTTCAAAGGGGCAAAGTTAAGGGCAAGCTTCCTTGCAGCGGCAAGGAGAATGGGGCAAAGTTACTGCATGGGCAAGACGGGGCAAATCGAAGTTAAAGTCTCTAGGGTGAGAATTCTTAAAGTCTCTTTCTCTCAGATAGAGAAAAGGGCATCAGGGTGTCGTCTAAAATGGAGTCTGGCATCAGGCTTCAAACTGGCATCGAGGAAAATGGCTGACTTCTCTTTGTCCGGTGGGTTTAAGTAAGAAACATTCCAAATTCTGCAGGGTCTTCCATTGGAGGGTTCATAGGTTGGCTTCAAATTGTCCAATCAAAATTGTCTTTTAATAGCGCTCATTTATGCATACACTGTCCTTGGAGCCTTGGAACACAAATTGTAACATGGTTTGCCAATTATTTTACTATCTGTACCTTCATTGTCCGCACCTGCAAAGACTGACCTTGTATCAAAGGGGATGAAACCGGCCTAGTACGAAACCTTGGAGATAAGTGTACCAGTCAGCTCTACTGGAAAAATACAACTTCAAGCAAGAATATATGTTTCATTAGTTCAAGGAAAAACCACGCAGTTAGAATTTGAAACCAGGCACCTAGGCCAAAGCCTGTACTAAATTTAAGCGAAGCAAAACAGTTTTCAAACAAGAAATCATGGCATACATTTGCGATTATGACGGATTACTACATTTTCAATACTTCATGATTAATAAAGCTCGTTTACAATGATGGCGAACTACCCCGAGGGCACAATTTCCCTCGTACATTATTTTCTTTACTAAAATCACACCACATTATATGTTTTGATTACACGATATGTATGAATACATGTCGGACCTTCTTTTTCTGCGTCATCAATCCCTCCTCTGATGACTAATTATGTCATCAAATCTATCCACAAATTTTATTCCATTAAAATTCTGTATAGTAATTTTGCACTTCAGTCAATTCCCTTTTTCTTTTAGTCCCTTTTGACTTTTCTCTATATAATTCCACCATTTTGTTCTCTATTTTCTCTTCTCTTTTTCTCTTGTTCCTTGCTTTTAACATTTTGAAAGCTTTCCATGTTCCCCAAGAACCTAATAGACAAATTAATATTATTATTATTCCCTTTACTATTTTTAGTAACAATCCGTTCCAAACGTTGCTGAGCCAATTTCACACAGAAGCAAATCCTTTTCCAACTTTCTCCCAAACTCCGGGTTCTTTCAATTCCTTTAAATCTACACTTTCTTTAGTTAAATTTGTAAGCATCGTTCTAATTTTTCCACTGCTGTCTGGTATAGATGTACAACAGTGACGTGTACCAAGCATTTTGCAAACGCCGCCATCCTTTGCTAAAAGAATGTCTAAGGCAAGCCGATTTTGAAGAGTCATAGCTCTTTCTGCAGCAAGTTCAGCATCCATCAGGATTATAGCTCCTGAAAACTTTGTCAGCATGTTATCCACAATAGTAGACAACTTTCGTATTTTGATTGAATTCAATATGACTCCTACTGAAGGAATCAATGCTCCAAATATATCTCCTACCACACCAGAAGCTGTCTCCCTTTTCTGAACATGATGTGATTCAGACAGCCTTGGAAATTTCTTTAAGTCGTCTAGTTGGTAAACCTTTGGGAACACTATTCCCAAATAACATCTCCCATACCATCCTTTAGGAAGACGATAATAGGCGTTAAGTCCACAAATATAATATACCCCTGGAATCACTGGGTCTTGTCCATTCAGCATGAACGTCCACTTAGGTTTAAATGCATATGTATGTTTGCATTCACTCGTTCCCACAAAAACTGTGTCATAATATGATTCAGCTCTATATATACAAAATCTTCCTACGTGCAATGTATCTAAAGCTATTTTCCCTTGTGTCTTTATTGCAGCAAAAGCATAATTATCTACAGATGTTCTTTCGTGTAATTCCCTCTCTAATTTCTCCTTCATTTCATTCTTCCTATCATCGGTGCGGTCTAAAAATTCTATTTCTACTGGTGAAAGCAAGCATGTAAGGTTCTCTCTATGTGCGTGAGCTGTGTGAAAAGGTGACATCGGTTCGAAGAATTCCCTCATTAATTTGGCATACCAATCTCTAGCTATTTTACTTAGGTGCCCTATTATGGGGACATATGCAAAAGTAACATCGTAATTAGTGTAGAAATAATGAATGTCCTTTTGACCATAAAATCTGGAAGCTATTATACTACATGTAATTCCATATGTAAGAGGCATGCTGTGATACGTTACCCCTTCCACTACTGAGGTAGGTATTTGTGTACACACATAACAATCTTTCGCATCCATGGTCTCAACATACTCACTCAGTAAGCGATAGAAAACGTTAGATGAAAGTTCCTTCTTATCATGCAAGTGTCTCTCGTCTTGCTCGAGTCTCTTCAGAGCTGTTAGTTCAGTAACGAAAATAGGTTTAGAAGTAGAAGCATCATTCGTCTCACTCTCATTTTTACCATGCATTCCAAGAACTATTGCTACAATGATTAGTACGCATGCGGTTATTAGACCTATACACATGTATTTACAACACTTCATCTTACGCCCCTGTGTAGTAAAGCTAGTCATGATCTGTATAGAATCAGAAAGTTGAAGACACTTTATCAAAGCGTATTTGCAGGTATTTACAAAGCTGAACGAGTTCAATGTTCACACAGTTTTCTTTAGCAGCTTAGTCTCTTATCGATTAGCAGCGTTGTCTCAAAATCGGTTTCAAAGTCAATCAAGTTAGCAATGTCTTAGCCGGTTGAAAAGTCAATCAGGTGATCAATGTTTTCAATCAACAGAGTCCATAAAGTTTTTATTTCCAAAATGAAGTTCTGCCTCTTCGTTCTCAAGACTGAGGGATACGAATTCGTCTGACCAATCGTTATTGGCTACGTATGCCCACTCCGGACCGGAATACCTCCTGCTCGGTATCCTTTTTCTTTTCAATTTTGCATCTCTCTTTGATTCTTTCTCACTGGTACTTTCCTCTTTGGCCAAGTCCTTTTCTTCACTTGGTGTTGGTACTACGACAGACACTTCCTTTCTTTTCTCTTTCACTCTTGGCCCTTCACTGTCATTCAACGTTTCTCTAGTTCTTAATTTTACTGGCGATATGCTTGGTCTCCTTTTCGCACTGGGTCCACTTGATGGACCTGCAGTCTCTTCTGAAGGAGTTTGAGCAGTTTCGTTCTGTTCTGCCTTGTCCCCTCCTTCTGGGGAGTCAATCAGGTTTTCCTTTTCTTTTTCTGTATCGTCTGCTTCTGGGAAAGCCCTCCTCTGATCAGGCTCTCCTGCTTCTTCACCTGTTTCGAGCCCTTTGTCACCGTTACTTTCTTCAGGCTCTTTGTCACTTTCAGCTGCTTCAGGCTCTTTGTTACCTTCAGCTGCTTCGTCGCTTTCTGAGGCTCCTCCTTGGTCTTTCCCAAGTGAATCAGTTGCTTCGTCCTCAGAGAATATTTCTCCCTCCTCTATTTCTGCCTGTTCGCTTCTAGTTCTTTTTCGCTCTGTCTCAGCGCTTGGTACTTTGTTATCAGGTACTGGCAACTTCAGCGCTTCAACTTCCTCGTCTGTGGGACACAATACCCTCTTTGTGTGACTGGCGTGAATCCAGTTGGGAACTCCCGCACACTTCACAGCGGTGGTAGTCGTCAAAATCACTTGAAAAGGTCCTTTCCAACGGGGTTCCAAACACGACTTCCTCACGTGCTTCTTTATCACGACCCAGTCACCTGCATTCAGGGCGTGTCCTAGACCTTGGATCGGTGGCAAGGTGGTTGCCTCCACCTGGTGAGAGAAAGAGCGAACCACATCAGCTAGACCTTTGCAGTAGTCTAACACCATATCATCTGTAATATTCAAAAGCGCATTTGCAGGAACTGCTGGAAGTCTCATAGCTCTGCCCATGAGAATCTCGTGTGGGGACAGTCCAGTCTTTCTGTCAGGAGTGTTTCTCATTGACATTAGTACCAAAGGCAATGCGTCAGGCCATTTCAAGTTTGTTGATGGCCATATTTTCACCATTCTTGATTTCAATGTGCCATTCATTTGCTCCACTAGACCTGATGCTTCAGGGCGGTAGCTACAATGCAGCTTTTGCTCAATGTTCAGTGCTGCACAAAGCAATTTTATTACTTCATTATTGAAGTGACTTCCCCTATCTGATTCTAAAGAGATCGGGAATCCAAAACGTGGTATTAGCTCTTTCAAGAGTAGTTTTGCAACTGTGAGACTGTCATTTCTGCGTGTAGGGTATGCTTCAATCCAGTGACTAAAAATGCACACAACCACCAACACATACTTCAAGCCTCCATGCACAGGCATCTCAATGAAGTCCATTTGCATCCTACTGAATGGACCCCCTGCTCTTCCAATGTGGCTCAAATTTACTACGGTTCCCTTCCCTGCGTTCATCTGTTGGCAAATGACGCAACGGTGGCAAACTGCTTCAGCAACTTGACGGAATTTGGGGTTAAACCAATCAGTTTTAAACAACCTAATCATGGCATCCCTCCCAAGATGAGCTTGTCCATGGTAAAATATGGCTATCTGTGTCAAAAGGCTGTTTGGAAGAACGAATTTCCCTTCACTCGAAACCCATAATTCATCTAGTCTCTTTACACATTGTGATTTGGTCCACGAGAGTTTCTCATCCTCACTGACATCATTCTGTAAGGATTTCAATTCGTCCATCGTATCTACCACCTTTAGAGCAAATATTTCGCTTGGTTCGAGTTCTGGTTCACTTATCAAATTCCATTCATCCCTAAGCAATATACAGTTCAATGCGCAAAACCTTGCGACTTGATCCGCATATCCATTTCCCAGAGAAACATAGTCTTGTCCCTTCGAGTGTGCACTGCATTTTACCACTGCTACTTCTCCTGTTAATTGGATGGCATGTAACAATTCTCTTATTCTTTCACCATTTTTCACTGGTGATCCTGAAGAGGTCATGAAGCCTCTCTGTGACCACAATTGTCCGAAATCATGCACTATTCCAAACCCGTACTGGCTGTCAGTGTAAATGGTAACCTTCATTAATGCAGAGAGTTGGCAAGCTCTAGTAAGGGCTACCAATTCTGCTACCTGTGCAGAGTAAACTCCTTGAAGCCAAGATGCTTCCAGAACACCTGTTACAGTGCATACAGCATATCCTGCTTTTAATATTCCCAGGGCATCTCTCAAACATGAACCATCAACAAAAATGACTTGATCATTTTCTTCCAATCGGGTATCTTTGATATCAGGTCTTGGTTTGGTGCAAAATTCAGTCACTTGAAGACAGTCGTGCTCGATGTCTTCAGCGTTCTCAATTTCGGCATTTTCACTGGGAAACAAGGTTGCTGGATTCAACGTAGTGCACCTTTTCAGCTGCACATTAGGTGATCCCAGAATTATTGTTCCGTACCTTGTGAGTCTAGCACCAGTCATGTGCTGTGTTCGGGAATGTGTCAAAAGTATCTCGACTGAGTGAGGGACCATGACTGTTAAAGGGTGTCCCATCACTATTCCTTCACTCTGAGTGAGGCTGATACCAACTGCGGCTACGGCGCGCAAACACCCTGGCAGTGCTGCTGCGACCGGATCCAAAGTAGCTGAAAAATATGCTACTGGTCTGTTTACGCCACCATGGGCTTGGGTCAAGACAGACAAGGAACATGCATCACGTTCATGACAAAACAATGTGAAAGGCTTTGTGTAGTCAGGCATACCTAAAGCTGGAGCCCTGCACATGCATTCTTTCAATTCAATAAAAGCATCCATTTCATCTCCTTTCAGCTCAATTTCATCCAATGCATCCTTCTGGGTCAATTTCAGTAAAGGTTTTGCTAGAGTGGAGAAGTTGGGGATCCACTGGCGACAGTAGCTCACCATTCCCAAAAACGTCCTCACCTCCCTCCTCGTCTTTGGGGGACTCATTTGAAGTACACTTGTTATTCTTTCCTTCATTATTCTCCTTGACCCTTTCTCTATTTGGTGACCCAAATATTTCACTTTCTTCTGACAGAACTGTAATTTTGAAGGAGACACCTTGTGTCCATTCCTTCCCAAATGGTTCAATAGGGCAATGGTGTCGGCTGTGCAGTCACTTTCTGTCTTGGATGCAATCAGTAAGTCGTCAATATACTGTACTAGGGTTGACTCGAATGGCAATTCCAGCGCTTCCAAGTCTTTCTTTAGAATCTGATTGAAAATTGACGGTGACTCCGAAAACCCTTGAGGAATTCGACACCAACTGTAAACTCTGTCTAAAAATTTGAAACAAAAGAGAAATTGGCTGTCCTCATGAAGAGGCACAGAAAAGAATGCTTGTGACAAGTCGATGACTGAGAACCACTCAGCATCGCAAGGGACTTGAAACATTATTACAGCTGGATTTGGTACTACAGGACAACATTTTATTATTATGTCATTTATTTTCCTCAAGTCCTGCACAATTCGGACCTTTCCACTTGGCTTTATTAGTCCCATAATTGGTGAATTACATGGACTGCTTAACAGTTCTTTCAATACTCCCTGTTTTACAAACTCATCAATGAGTTGGGCAACTTTCATGAGGGTGTCTTGTGCCATATGGTACTGTGGGGTCTGGGGAAAGGTTACATTGGGTTTTACAGTCACTTTCACTGGTTCCACTCCTTTCACCAATCCCACCTCTTTTCCTGTCATATCCCACACTTCTTTTCCGACTGTTTCCTGTAACTCAGCAGGAATATCTGCTTCAGTGATCATCGGATAAAGGGTAATCAGGGGATACTCTTCATCGACAGTCTCCATCTCATCCCCTTCTACACTGTCCTCTTCTTCCCATCACTGCTCGTCTGAATTCTAATTCCATCGTTCGAACACATAATCGAACATCCCAATTTGCACAATAGGTCTCTCCCTAACAGTGATATCGGGCTTGAGTCACATACCACAAAATTATGCGTCCCTTGATAGTTACCAATTCTGACTTGTACTGGATCTGTGATTGGGTTCGTCAGGTACCTGTTTGCTACTCCCACTACTTGAACTGTTCTCCCTGAAAGTGGCAAATTTGGCACTTCAATGCTCCTAACAGTGGAACGTGTAGCTCCTGTGTCAACCAAGAATGAGACGCGAAGACCCATAACTCTTCCCTCCACATACGGACCCTTTTGATCAACTTTCAAGGATGCTGCAAGCACACAATTTCCCTCCTCATCTGAACCTTCACTCTCCCATACATCGTTTATTCCATTCTCGCTGTGTAGTGAGAATTGGTGTACTGTGTCATTTTGACTCATTCCCTGACCCGTGACCTGTTGAGGAAGCATTGCTTGCTGCTGATTCATTGGTGCTAAGGGTATTTCCATTTGCTGATTAGGTACCATAGGAAACTGCTGCTGCATTGGCTGCAATTGTGTAATTTGTACACGAGGCATCTGCACCTGTTGCGGTTGCATGGGTTGTAAACCCTGCATCTGGTTTATATTGTTTTGAAAATTTGGGTTCGGACCTCTCAATTTTTGTCCTCTCATAGTCTGGAATGCATTGACATCATTGTTTTGCTGACCTACACCTTCCTGCACCATCATTGGGCACTCCCGTTTCCAATGCCCGACAATTCCGCACGTGTGACATGGCATCACCTTCTTCATTGCCTGTATACCATTTGGAATCATAATGGTATTCAAATCAGGACCATTATTCACAAAACCTCCTCGGCCTCTGCCTCTCATCTGCGGCTGAAACATAGCATTTCCCTGCTGCTGCTGCTGCGGCATCTGTTGTTGAAAACCTTGCAAACCTTGTAAACCTGTCTGAGCTGCTCTGAGCTGCATCACCATCACCTTTTCTTTCAATCTTTTCTGTTTGGTCTCAATCTCATCACTGTAGTATTTCGCATAATTCAACACTTCATCGATCGACTTTGACTGCCAACAAATCAAATGCGATTTAATCATCTGGCTAATTTCGGGTCTCAGCCCTTCCACAAACCTGAACACAAAATGGAGCATGTCCTTTGGCTCAATCGTTTCCGTGCCACTGTAATTTTTAAACGCTTTCAACAATCTCTCATAATACGCGTGTATAGATTCTTTAACCTCTTGGGCGGTCCTGTCAATCCTTTGCCAATCCACATTTTTCGACGCAACCTTGGTTTTCAAGTGCTCGATCACCTTGTGGTACAAACTCATTACCGTAGGTGATGGCGCACCTGTGTCCCTATCTCTCTCTGGTTCATTCGTCGGCCAACCTACAGCCCTTTTACAATCTTCCCACAAATCTGCCGGAACCACAATTTCAAATAAAGTATTCAGGTCTTCCCAGAGACACTTCGCGAGTTTCACAAACCTATCTGTTTGTTGATACCATTCAATCGGCTTCTCTCTCAATTTGGGAAAGTCATCCGTAAAGGATTGAATATCGCACCTGTGCCATGGTACATGTACAAGTTTTCCCCCTGCTGTCTCTCTCATTGGTAACATAGTTATCAGATTGTCAATCTGTTGTTTTTTCTCATTCCGCTCTAGAGTATTTTCTTTCTTTTTGTCCTTTTTCTTAACCCATCTACTTTCCCACTTGTCTAAACATCTCCAGACCTGTGCACTCTGCAGTATCTCCTTAAGGTGTGTTTTCATCCCTGCGGATCTCATGTGTTCAAAATCTTTTGTCTCAAAGTCTAACCTGTAACTTCTGCTCAGGTGTTTAGTCTTACCTATATCGATCTCGTTTCTGTCTGCAATTTCTTGTAACTTCTTATGTATGTTGCTCACTTCTCTTGTAATCCTAGGGCACATGTATCTTAGTTCTTCCTCTGTGTATGATTCTAATCTGTTCAAACCCATTGTTCCCTCTACCAGTTCATCTGCCTCCATACCCAACCTTATTTTATTCAGGTATTCTTCTCCCTTCCCGCTAGATGCACTCTGTGGGGAGTTCAGGCTGTTGAACCATTGTGTTAACTGTTGCGCGTTCAGTCCCATCAGTGTAGCAGTTACATCAACTGCCACTGACGGTTTCTGCAATGTTTCAGTCTGTGAGGTTAACGGTACTAATAGTGGTGGATGTGACCTTACCACGGTTGACGGAGCACAAATTGGAATTGGACTAAATTCCGACAAGGACCCAGATCCATTTGGCAGTGCCGCTATCGGAGTTGTCTCTGGAGTGGTTTCTATGCATCTTCTCCCTGTCCCATTCTGTATCATTAACCCTTGGTCGCTTGTGCTTGAATTTGCCTCTATGTACAGTGGTACTGGTGGACCTACAGTGATAGGTAGAGATATTGCGTCTGGATTCTGTCTGTTCCCCGAATTCTGTGGCATGTTAATCCCCAAATTGTGGTTCATCATTGCTGGCATACCTAACTGGCTTTCTATTACTCGCAATTCTTGTGTCTGCTTTTGGGGCATCGAGAACTGTGTTGATTCAGCTTGAATCAATGTCGGTCTCTGATAGTTTTGTCCTCCCTGCACCATTGAATCAGAAGTCATTCCCATGTTATGCTCATCACAACAGTGCCTTTGAACCTGTGGATGATAGTTATCAGCAGGTTTTAATGTCGGCACGTCTGGGTATATTCTCTGAATCTGTGGTATTTGTGGTGAGAAAGGCATGCCGGAGCTGCTCGGCCTCTGAGATATTCTCAAATTTGGTGTTACATTACCCTGTATTTGTTCTGGAGGGGCAGTACTAATGCTTGAGCCTTTTTCGCTTTCCACATATGGTGGTGGGCGATCATTCAGCAATTGTATAATGAACTCTTCATCATCTGACTCGTCTCCCCTTTTTGAGTTTCTATTGTTCTCTCTCTCTCTGGACTGACTCCTGTTTGTCTTATAGGTGGCTTTCCTTCCTTCCGTCTCCGCTTCATCAGTAATCGCTGGAAACAATTTAATCCCCTGCAATACGTCTGATCTCCAAACCTTTTGTGTGCTGTCCCATCTAGCATCCGCTAGTGTCTTTTCTACTTTTCTTATTCTTGTCTCAAATTTCTTTTGTTGTTGGTTTCTAGCTATTAGCTCCCAAATTGCTAGTGCCTCAAACTGTGCTGGTCTTGGAGGTACTTTCATATCGTATAGCGCAAATCTCAGATTTTCTAAAACTCTTAGATTAAACGACCCGTGGATAGGGAACGCTACACTTCCATGTTTCTCTGTTAATTTGCACCATTGTTTCAACCATAGACATGGCGCTACACCCTTTTCTTCAATGACAATGTAAGCTGGTGTACCCTCAGGCGGTGTTTCTTCTCCTACATTTGCTTTAATATAGACATCTCCCCTCATGGCACTCTTAAATGCTTTGAAAAATTTCATCTTTCCGTCTTTTGTTTTTCTAAAATATGTAATCAATAAGTGACTTTAATTCCCGGAATACTCTTCGCTTGCCTTTCCCCTTCCAATTGCGATTCACGGACTGCGTCCAATCCGTGCGCGACCCTTCTCACCAACCGACCTATCCCAGCGCGGCTCCTAGTGACGTCACACTCACACACTGCGGCTGACAAAGTCCGGCGGCTTGTCCTCTTTTCATTCGGCTTCACTCATAAACTAATTTCTGCAATATAACGCAAGCACTTAACCAAAAGAATAAAACAGATCTGTCGGTTTACTACAGGAAAGGTAATACAATCGCTTCAGAAACCTTAGGGATTTTTCACTAGCCTCGGCAGTTATTCCATCTTTCTCGGTTTCCCACTTTCGCAAGCAAAATTTGACCCGCAAACTTTACTCTCAACTGATCAATGAACTATTCTAGTGCACTTTAGAATTCGTCATATCTCAAGTCGAAGTTTTCTTTAACTCCGCAACATTCATACCGACTTGTTGACCACGCCCGATCAACCTATTAAACCTGACCAGATCACAACATCAAACAAGTGTTACATACACTTTTCAACATACTCCGGAGTCTCTTGACCTCGCAGGGCCCGTCTCAACATCAACAACCACGTGGACAATTTTTTCTGCTCAAAGCGCTACACACACGTGAAGTTCGACGACTTCCCTACTCTCACACCTTTGGAGTAACACTCCTCTAATATCTTTTAACTCCCCTAAAATCCTCACAAACTTCTCAATTAATCTGCGGCGATAAGCTGTGCAAGCGCGAAACCCTAACTTCACTCATACCGTCACTAGAAACGCCGAAACCATTCTCATACCTCCATGTTCCTCATTCGCAAGCTCCGAGATTCCGGGAAATTCATTGGGGACTTAGGGCATCATCATCTCTCCAACTTGTTTTATCAAAGAAAATTCTAACTTGACTCTGTCTATTGTTCGGATGGGGTCCCAAAGGGCTAAACCATCCTCTGCTACCATCTACTGATAACGCGTCCCGCCCTTATAAATTTCCTGTACCTGGACACGTTGGAGGTCGGTGAATCTTTTAACCGAGTCGGGCTCTCCTCATCCTAAAATAGTCGAGTCACACAGATCAATAATCAATAACTATTGTAGTCGGTAATCAATACTCAATTAATAGATCAATATAGCACATCAGAAATCAATAACAGTTGGTATTTCGGCGCACCATGACCTTTCAGTCATGAATAACCACACCAGTTTATTAAAAGTTAGTGAATTTATTTCCCTATATTAACAAAGCTAGCACGATATATATATGTCTCAAAACCAATTGATATATGTATATGATCATTACTAGCTGTCCATAACGGCAGAAGAAACGCAATCTACGTAAAATCTGAATAATGATACACTCTGTTATCGCAATGCAAATCACCAATATGACTAACTGTATTTGACTAATTGCATACATTGGTCAGCATAACAAGATTTCAATTTAGCATGGTACATTGAATGAATACCTCGACTAACCTCTAATTAGCATCGGCATGTGGGGCTTCATGCAAAACGAATTTAGTCAACACAAATTTGGAAAACTTCTAACTAGGACCCTATCAAAATTAGCAGTTGGTACCTAAAAGGAAAAACACAATGCATAATACATTTATCCTTTCATATTTTCCAAATACAATCAGCATTCAAGAAAAGTCTTCGTCCTTCAGGTACCGGTTGATCAGCATGGGGCAAGTTTCAAAGGGGCAAAGTTAAGGGCAAGCTTCCTTGCAGCGGCAAGGAGAATGGGGCAAAGTTACTGCATGGGCAAGACGGGGCAAATCGAAGTTACAGTCTCTAGGGTGAGAATTCTTAAAGTCTCTTTCTCTCAGATAGAGAAAAGGGCATCAGGGTGTCGTCTAAAATGGAGTCTGGCATCAGGCTTCAAACTGGCATCGAGGAAAATGGCTGACTTTTCTTTTTCCGGTGGGTTTAAGTAAGAAACATTCCAAATTCTGCAGGGTCTTCCATTGGAGGGTTCATAGGTTGGCTTCAAATTGTCCAATCAAAATTGTCTTTTACTAGCGCTCATTTATGCATACACTGTCCTTGGAGCCTTGGAACACAAATTGTAACATGGTTTGCCAATTATTTTACTATCTGTACCTTCATTGTCCGCACCTGCAAAGACTGACCTTGTATCAAAGGGGATGAAACCGGCCTAGTACGAAACCTTGGAGATAAGTGTACCAGTCAGCTCTACTGGAAAAATACAACTTCAAGCAAGAATATATGTTTCATTAGTTCAAGGAAAAACCACACAGTTAGAATTTGAAACCAGGCAACTAGGCCAAAGCCTGTACTAAATTTAAGCTAAGCAAAACAGTTTTCAAACAAGAAATCATGGCATACATTTGCGATTATGACGGATTACTACATTTTCAATACTTCATGATTAATAAAGCTCGTTTACAATGATGGCAAACTACCCCGAGGGCACAATTTCCCTCGTACATTATTTTCTTTACTAAAATCACACCACATTATATGTTTTGATTACACGATATGTATGAATACATGTCGGACCTTCTTTTTCTGCGTCATCAATCCCTCCTCTGATGACTAATTATGTCATCAAATCTATCCACAAATTTTATTCCATTAAAATTCTGTATAGTAATTTTGCACTTCAGTCAATTCCCTTTTTCTTTTAGTCCCTTTTGACTTTTCTCTATATAATTCCACCATTTTGTTCTCTATTTTCTCTTCTCTTTTTCTCTTGTTCCTTGCTTTTAACATTTTGAAAGCTTTCCATGTTCCCCAAGAACCTAATAGACAAATTAATATTATTATTATTCCCTTTACTATTTTTAGTAACAATCCGTTCCAAACGTTGCTGAGCCAATTTCACACAGAAGCAAATCCTTTTCCAACTTTCTCCCAAACTCCGGGTTCTTTCAATTCCTTTAAATCTACACTTTCTTTAGTTAAATTTGTAAGCATCGTTCTAATTTTTCCACTGCTGTCTGGTATAGATGTACAACAGTGACGTGTACCAAGCATTTTGCAAACGCCGCCATCCTTTGCTAAAAGAATGTCTAAGGCAAGCCGATTTTGAAGAGTCATAGCTCTTTCTGCAGCAAGTTCAGCATCCATCAGGATTATAGCTCCTGAAAACTTTGTCAGCATGTTATCCACAATAGTAGACAACTTTCGTATTTTGATTGAATTCAATATGACTCCTACTGAAGGAATCAATGCTCCAAATATATCTCCTACCACACCAGAAGCTGTCTCCCTTTTCTGAACATGATGTGATTCAGACAGCCTTGGAAATTTCTTTAAGTCGTCTAGTTGGTAAACCTTTGGGAACACTATTCCCAAATAACATCTCCCATACCATCCTTTAGGAAGACGATAATAGGCGTTAAGTCCACAAATATAATATACCCCTGGAATCACTGGGTCTTGTCCATTCAGCATGAACGTCCACTTAGGTTTAAATGCATATGTATGTTTGCATTCACTCGTTCCCACAAAAACTGTGTCATAATATGATTCAGCTCTATATATACAAAATCTTCCTACGTGCAATGTATCTAAAGCTATTTTCCCTTGTGTCTTTATTGCAGCAAAAGCATAATTATCTACAGATGTTCTTTCGTGTAATTCCCTCTCTAATTTCTCCTTCATTTCATTCTTCCTATCATCGGTGCGGTCTAAAAATTCTATTTCTACTGGTGAAAGCAAGCATGTAAGGTTCTCTCTATGTGCGTGAGCTGTGTGAAAAGGTGACATCGGTTCGAAGAATTCCCTCATTAATTTGGCATACCAATCTCTAGCTATTTTACTTAGGTGCCCTATTATGGGGACATATGCAAAAGTAACATCGTAATTAGTGTAGAAATAATGAATGTCCTTTTGACCATAAAATCTGGAAGCTATTATACTACATGTAATTTCCCTTGTACATTATTTTCTTTACTAAAATCACACTACATTATATGTTTTGATTACACGATATGTATGAATACATGTCGGACCTTCTTTTTCTGCGTCATCAAGTGTAAGTAATGATTCTTAGGTAATTTCGACATGAAAAGCAGCATTTTTTTTTTTAATAGGCCTAGTAAAACATTGCGACCTATCATTGCTGTCATTTAAAGATATCTTTTGGACAGCTAATGTTTATAATATGGGCTCAGATAAAATCATTCTGTCCCCACTGCCAGCTCAAAAGTTCAAAACCACAGACATTCTTTGGGTTTTGAATGCAGTAAAAGAATGAGGATGCCTTACCTCAGTTAGACACATGGCCCAGATTTACCAGATTCCCGCGCCGCAGGCAAAATATCTGGGCTGTGTGAGAAGGAGGGAGCAGGAGAACGCCATATTTACAGAAATATAGCTCTCTTTTCCCCTCTCCCTAGCACCAGCGCTGATTTTAGATGCCAAGAGCCACGCACACACCTTAGACCCATAGTGCTAGGGTCTGTGCGTGACTCTAGCATAGGTTTTGTACTGGAAGGGTACTGTTCCAGTATAAAATACTGTGCATAGACACAATTTAAAACTCTTCCCACATTGTATGTGTGCTGCACACTGCAACACACATGCAAAGTTGGAAAAGAAAGGAGAAAGGAAAACATTTCTTCTTTTAACACCTGCTTTTCAGCGGTGTTAATTTTTTCCGTTAAAACCTGTCTTCTAATGTTAGTAGATAGGGCTTAGTGTCACAAAGCATGGGTGATTGCATGGGAACGCCCATGTACCACCCATGTAATGCCCCCTTGGCGCTAAGCAACTCAAAGCAGTGCTTTGTGCTGTTGTGCGTTACTTTTAGGGTACTTTCCAGCACAGAACAAGTTTTTCACTGGAAAGTAAATAGGTAAAAAAAGATTTTGTGTTGATTTGCATCACTTTTGTGACGTAAACATGGCATACAATCTTAGTAAATATACCCTAGTGTTAATACTTTCTCTTTCTCAGTACACCGTCAGCGTGACTTTTATGAGCGTGCACCTCAGCAGCTTTTTGCTGTTTCCACAGCCTCTTGCTAAAATACCTTAAAAAGTTCCGGAGTAGAAGCTTATTAACAGAATACCCATCTCATTGCTTTTTAAGGAGGAAGTCTCCTGCACCACATAAAATCCTCTCATGTAGATCCCTGTCTGCAGTTTTCTTTTTTCTATTTTGTTAGTGGGGATAAGCCTCTCGGCAACTTTCCTGTGCCTAGGCACAGTTGCTGATTGGTGTGCTCTCACCTTACTCGTCAGCAGTGAATAATTTCTCCAAAGCATGTAGTGCCGACCTCCATGTCTGCTTCTAGCTCTAACAAATGTCTACTTCCTCTCAAGTCTCTCCTCAGACTCAGTTTTCTTGACAACATCCTTCCAAACAAAGTTCATTCTGTCACTTTAAATGTTCAAAATACATGTATTATAAAGTGGCCTGGTTGGACCTTACAACAAATCAGCTATTGATGGATCTGTGTAAAACACACTATATAGTTACAAAATATATCAAATAGATGGTAAGGCAGCGCATTAAAACAGCCATTTAATCAGCATGACAAGCTGATTCTAAAATAACATGTGAAATCCCATTTACAATTTTGGAATATACATGCACAGACTAGCGACACATTATTGAACATATATTATTTTCAAGTAAATACCTAACATACTACCTGTTTGGTGTTCGAAATTTACAGTTGCTGTACATGTATTAATCTTAGACACTGGCATTTCTAGTTAACTCCCACTTCAGATTTTTACCAGGTCCACTGCTTTCCCTCTGATGTTCCTTTCCCTCACGTTTAGCTTGCGTTTTTCTTTGGGCTTTCATTGCAATTCATTTACAGTGCTCATTGTGAGAATTTGTTCATGGCTTATCGGGAATACTGTAAAACCTAAATGAAAAAAAATATTAATGACAAGCGAGAAAGTCAGAAAATCAAAATTCTGTATTTTAAGCTAATTGTCAGTCCAGTTCTTTAAAGCTTGTGAAGCTCACGGTCAGCCTCGCAAACCTTGTGAAAATATTGCTGTAGTGACTCAATAGAGATACAGCACTCACAAAGTTAAATGTCCGAATAACACAAATATAGGAAACAAAAACTGTTGTCAAATGTACTCCTTTTAAATGAACTGCTCTTTCAGTCCATGATGTTTTGAGATTTCTTTTATTGCCAGAAGAATTTCCAAAGCACAATCTTGTGTGCAGTCATAGATCACACATCCCATTTGTAGACTGCAGCCAATGCATTTCGTTCTATGAGAACCTCATCAGGGCTTCAAATCTGTAAATGGCACACGATAGGTCAATGATTGTCAGTAAAAAAAAAGGTATGGTCACCAATATATTTCAGATTCCACGGTGCTGCAAGCACCCAAATGGGTGTGTTATGTTTCTACTCACCAGAAACATAACATACCCAAATAACTACTGAAATATTAAAATATTGAAAATGAGTAGGAAAAAAACAACCATTTGTGACAATGTTTTCATCTGTAACTTTTTGTCAGAATGACTGAGTAACAAAAGCAATATACAATTGTATCCTCTAGACCCTTCTGATTGGGGGAATATATACGGTTTGTAGGTTCTCTATGAACCCAAGGTACCCAGGGTCAACAACTGGGCTGCACTGTACAATGGTTTTTCATTGAGCACCGAGTATAGACCAATTGATATGGTGAAATAAGTAGAGTGTATAATGGGTATCAAAGAAACCTATGTATTTTTAAATTAGCACAAGATATGCAGTTTAGGAGCACTGGTCGTTTGTACGTCGCTTAACTTGTCGGTATCTGTACTAGCATATGATTTAGAGGGTAATTTTTAAAAATGTCTTCTTTCTTATACACTGGCTTACATTTAAGTCACAAATGCAGCAAAATCCAATTGGTAATAACAAACGTTCTACTATTCTACACTTCTATAAGTCTTCTGATAAAAACAGTACCTCGCTTGTGTGGGTAAGCCCTATGCCTGCTACAGGAAATAGACAAAGCACAGAATGGATGCATCACATTATTCCGCTGAAAACGGACCCCTTTTCCCAATATGGGTAGCTGTACATTTTTTGCAACTAGGCACCTAGGGGTATACAGGGTGGGGTGACTTGCATGACTCTCATCAGTTTTGTTCATCCTGAATCCCTTTCACACCTCAAACTTTGACCAAAAACACATTTTCCTAATATTTCTGTGATGTAAAATTCTGGAACCTGTGGGGAGTGGCAAATTTCCTACCACTCTGTGTTCCCACAGGTTTCCCAATAAGAACCGTGCCCTACTTGTATAGGTTGTCCAAGAGGCCACAATACAAAATGCACTAAAGTGCTATGTTGAGAGATGAGGAATTGGAGTAGCTGTTGTACTTGGGGCCATGATGTGGTGCAACCCCTGCAAACCCATGAACCACAGACATTTTTTTTAAACTAGAAAACCCGGGGAGCCCACAGTGGTGTGTCTTGCATGAATCGCACAAGGTTTTCTTACTCACAGTGCTCTGAAAAACTTCAAACTTTGCCTGAAAATATTTTTGTCCTTACATTTCTGTGATTGAAACTTCTGAAATCCACAGCAATCTACAAAATTCTTACCATCCAGTGTTACCCTACTTGTGTCAATATACAAATGCCTCAAACTAAGGTCAATAGAAGCCTTCCCCAGGGGATTCCTATTGACCTTAGTTTGACCCATTTCTGTTGCAGGCACTAGGCCAAGCCACACAAGTGGGGCAGTGTTTTTATCAGCACAAGCGGGGCCAAGCTGGCTGTCAATTCAAAAACATTGACAGGAGCCGGTGAAATGGCTGTTCCTGTCAATGCCTTTTTACGTTTGACGTACTACTTCGTCAACATGATGCAGCCATTTTTTTCATTTTAAAAAACAAAATCCAGAAGCCAGATTTTCTTTTTGATAAAGAAAGTTCCCTTCACACCATAAGAGTTATCTCCCATGGCAAGGGGGGCATTAGACAGATATCACTGTCCTTTAACACCATGGTTTTCCAAGTGGTCATACGCAGTGAAGACTGACCTGCATTCTGTACACCTAGATTAGGTGGGCAGACATAGAGGGCCGCCACAGATGGCCCTTACTCATTTGGGACATGACAGGGGTACAAGCATGCCAGAGATAGAGTAGTCTTCCCCACAGTTACACCAATGGTCCATCCGCAATAACATTGGGTGGCCAGACAGTTATCTTCACAATAAGGTATTCTGTTGCCAATGCAACTGAGTATCCTTACCACCACAGGTATAAATCTAGTACTATGTTTTTAAAAGCGAATCCACCACTTACATTGGTTGGTTTTAGCATATCCAGAAAAGCTAGCTTCAAAGCACAAATACTTATCAAAGTATCTGAATTCTGAAACCAAGACTACTGAAGGTGAGCCATGAAGCCACATCAAGGCACCACCCATTTTATGGTCCACTCACACACCATTCATGCACCACACACAAGACTTTCATTACGCTGGCCATGAGCCCAATCCTACAGATCAGTGCACTCACATCAATACACCGCCACCCTGCAAGGTCCCATCACATTCATATGCCACAGGATGGAATCGCCTTTCAAGCCAACCTCTCAACCTGTCATCAACCAAGTTGCACACAAACACACCACAAACAAACTTCTATAACCTGGGTCTCCAACTATGAAAATACTACTGAGCCACTGATATTATAAGAGATGTAGTAGTTACCACATCAGATAAAATTACATCAGTGGCTACCAAATGCAACAATTACCCGCAGACATCACTTCAATTTATCAGGCACGTTGCCAGCAGTAATGTAAACATGCTTTGTCAAGGTAGAATACCTCTATGTGTGTAGTACATAACAGGCATAGGTGCAATGGCCCAGGCTCCAAGTTACCACAATTAATAAATCTCACCAACACCTTTTGATTTCTCACTCAAAGGTTAGCTTTAAATATATTTTGGAGATGCATCCATTTGTCTCCACACGTGAGCTTATGAGTGCTGAAAATATACACATTTTTGTCTCAAATAAATGCTTTTCAATTTTGGAATACATATATTAAATTAACCAAGCACAAACTTCTAATTTAGTTGATGAGGCTCCACATAGGAGAGCTACTTATCAGTAGCTGGAGAGCTACCAGTACCTCACAAGCTTCTCAATGGAGAAGCCTTCTCTGTAAACACATACGTCCAGACACATTGACAGTTGATGCATCCACAACCTTCACAAATGAAAAAACAATTTCACTACATTTTTACTACCTGTTTAGTAACCGCCTCCATTCTGAATGTTACCAAACGCATGGTTAGTGAACCTTTGCTAATGTCTCCCATGACAGTCACATAAGGCTCAGGAAGACATGCAAGTTGGGGGTGTCCGAGAATGCCTCTGAGGCCTACATTCCTCAAATTGAGTGAGCATATATATCTTTGAAAGTAAGACAAACACGCTGGAGCATACTGCCTAAGTTTCATAAATTAATAAGCCAAACAAATGTCCTGTGGGAGTCATTCACCAACACTTCTACTTTTGCTTTGGAAGTGTGGAAACTCTGTTAGTAACACGTATCATAACCAATGTAATTGAAAAAGGATACAGGGAACAATATCTTGTATGATGATTGTTTCCACATTATGATCTGCAATCACGTTGGTGGCATGACACAAAGCAAAGGGGTGCTTTTCCCGAGTAATCCATTTACCTCTACATGACCATCTAAGCAATCGAGAGGCCCATTTTGCATTGTTGGCTTTGTCTAGGAGTACTCCTGCATGTGAGGTGTGACCACTTTCCCCATACAATGGAAAGGTGTACTTCTCCTGACTAGATCCTGTTGGAACTGTCTGACTAACCGAGCGACCTGATATACATTATAGACTCTGACTTGAAGCATCCTTGTACGTATTGCTTACAGGATGTCTTATTCAAGGTCCCAAGATTCCACTGTTTCTAGGGAACTTTAGTCAGACGACTTTTGTTCTGATGAGACCTGAAGACTAACTTTAGGTTTAAACATTGACATACTCTCTCTAAGTTGCTTTCAAAATATGTTATGATTCACCAGGAGATGACATATATGAACAGACTAGACCTTCACTTATGTTTGTTTGATATAAAATCCTATGCAACCTTGGGATCTATTCAGAGTCTTGCTCTATGTTGTTGCATATATATATTAGTTCATTGTTTGAATACTGCGTTGTCTGCAGTACTTTTGATACATACTGAAATATATATTACCCTGATACTAAAATGTGAAAATCATCATGATGCAAGAAACTCTGTGTTCTGTAACTTTTTTCAATGGCATTGATTATGATGGAAGTTACTAATTGTGTTTGCACACTTTCAAAGCAAGTAGAAGTGTTTGTGAATGAGACCCACTGGATATTTGTTTGACTTACTAAACTTACTCTGGTTCTCGTGGGCAATGAGGGTGGTCCACGTGTGGTATACATAAGGTCCCTAAAAAGCGCTTCAAAATCCAGTCAAGATTTTACAATTCTGCGACACACGGTACTCCATGACAACCTGGCTTCTGTTCCATCCACCATTATGTGCAGTGTGGGGCCCATAAAGCACTTGTCAATCAGTGAACAGAACACTTACCACATTCTGACGGCTGGTAAAGGTGTCAGGCTGACCATAAGCAAGTCCATAATTTCTTCAAGTAGAGGAACGGAAATTATACAGCTGCTTGCTTAGTGAAGTAGTGGGCCATGGAAGGTAGGTATCCATGCACAGCCATTGAAAGCTTTACCTAACGGCAGCTCCACCTCAGTCATTTTCCCTCTACTTTACTTTTGTATGGTGCAACATGAAGCAAGTAGGGAAACACAGGGCTGGCTCAGATGGGCACTGGGGACAGTAAACACAACTCTCCTGCTACTTTCGTGGCTTAGAGCAGACTCCTCAAACTGCAACATGGTTGAGTCTTTTTAGCTGTTTCAGGAATGCAATCAGCAAAGTGTCAATCCTGCAGCCTTGCAACGTCCTCCAGAGCTTCTGAAGTGGAGGCTGCTGCTTCTGTAGCAGTAAGACTTTCAGTGATGGTCAACTGAAAGCCAAGGAAAAACATGAGTCTTCCGTGGTGTTCTGATGATAAACAACATACACAATGTTTGTTGCCATCTGGATCAGGTGCATAAACTGTTTCTTATACCAATTGCGAGTTTTATGATTTGCATTGTATGGCTGAAGAACCTGGTTGTTCTTATCCACTCTGCCCATGTACGTGTTGTAATCAAGTATAAAGGTGGCCTTGTGAATTTTGGCCATCTGAACCCAAACCGTGATGGGGAAGAGCTCTCACCATGAGTTGTAGAGAGCACGTACACATCATGGCTATCGGAGAACCTGTTTGCGAGCAGTTTGTTGGAACACAACGCAGTGCTCTGGGATTCCTGGAGCGTCTTACAAGCAAGCTTCCGCAGGAATCCTTTGCGATGACAATGAACTGTACTGCATGCCACAGTGCCAGCTTTGTACAGCTTACTGAACAGCTCTACTCCTGTATAGAAATTGTCCACTTAAAGGTAATAACCTATGTGAAGGAGTGACTGGACAAGCACCCATACAATCTTACCTGTGACTCCTAGTGTGGGAGGGCAACCTACAGGGTTTAGAGTGGAATCCTTCCCTGTTTAACACTCTCAAGCTGTACAGATAGCCAGTAGAGCTCCCACACAGCATGTACAACTTGATACCATAGCAAGCTTTTTTTCTTGCAATGTACAGCCTGAACAGCAGCCTCCCTTTGTACAAGATCAAGGACTGATCAATGGCTATATTCTTTCCAGGAGTATAAATATTTGTAAACCGGGCAGAAATTATTTTCATGATAGATTGAATTTTGAACAACCTGTCATGGTCTGGTTGGTCATAGGGCAATACAGCAGAATTGTCATTGAAATGCAGCATAAGCCGCAATAGCAAAAAATGATTTCTGCTTATCTACTGTGCGAAGGTGGGTGTTCCCCAAACTGTGCGAGTAAACCAATAGGGCTGCAAGGTTGGTTTGTGTACTAACCCCATTTTGAGAGTAAGGCCCAAAAATATCTTCAACTCCTCAAGTGAAGTGGGCGTCCCCTAGTGTGCCCTGGAATGAGTCGCGAGAGTGCATCCATGCTCCCTCAGAAATTGTTCGTCATTATCAAAAAGAGATACACATAGTCAATTGGCAAAAAATTGGCCGAATCAACTTTACATACATCGTCAGCTGTGAAAGGCGGAAGGGGGCTGCACAAAATTGAGAGACTGCCAAGACAGCACTCTGTTTGTGCTTGCTGCCACACCTTCTTGCTCTTTGTGCTAATCTTCTACGGTTGCTCTGCTACATAGACTGTGCTTGCTAAGGAACATCATGACTGCCATTATCATGCCCCTTAGAATCGCTGGAAGATGAGTCGTCGAATGGAACTCCACCAACTGAAAAATCACTTCCAGAGTTTGCTCCATTTTCCTCTCCCTCAGATGCTGTCTCAGTATCAGCTGTCTCAATCTTTGACCCTGCCTCAGAGCTGTCCTCCATAACCTGAGTTAGGGTCTAAGGAGCAGTCATCCACCAAGACACCAACTCTGCTTCTAGCTAAAACCATCCTTCTAAAACACTGTCCGAAGTAGAAGGCAAAAGTATTGTTCTAAATCAGTGGGGGGGAGTGGGTATGTGCATGTGAGATGTGTGCAACAGGAAATAAACCTGTGCACCACAAGAGTTGACTCAGTAATCAGTATCCCTTGTGGTCCAGTGGAATTCCTGATTGTGGAACTGGCGCGCCTGTGATCCACTGCCAGGAAACTGTTTAAGGAAGGTCTCATTGGAAAGGAGATACTATCCTGTTTCCAATGAGGCCTCCAGGTAATGTGGGGAGGCCTTTTTAGGCTTTTTGCTCTACCCTTCCTTCCCCGCCATTTTTTTCCCTGCTGCAGGGCACCTCCGTAAGTCCCACACACCTCAACATTTATATGACCCCCTTCGCATATTAGGTTGAATCCTTTGACATCAATGTCATTTCATATGCGAATGACAGGCTGCTCCTGCTCACGTATGATGGGGATTCTGCAAATACAAAAGATGCATTTGCACGTTGCTTGGTAGTGCTGCTTGAATGGCTGGGAGCCAATACATTGCAGTGCAACCCAGACAAAGCAGAACTCCTACAGTTCGAGCTGACTCCCCTTCCAGGATGGGCAGGAGCATGGCCCAACGGCATTCCCCCATTGCCCCCTTCAATGGTAGTGGCCAGAAATCTGGGTGTTATGTTTGACTCTCAATTGTCATTCAGTGCACAGGTGTCAGCAGTTGTGAAGTCATGCTTTTGGGTTTGTCACATGCTGAAGAAGTTTCTTAACTTTCTTCTGCATGATGCACAAGTCACAGTGGTTAGGGCATTGATACTGTCTAGTATAAACTATGTCAACGTTCTGCACTTGGGTCTTCCTGAATATCTGGTCAAGCGTTTATAAGTAATGCAGGATATGGTGCTCTGCCTACTTTATAAAATACCCAAGTACACATCGGTATCTTCATTATATGGGAGATTGCACTGCTACCAATTCGACAATGCATAATGTACAACGCATTGACATTGACGCATCAAGCTCTTCATAAGAAAGGGCCTATGTACCTAAATAAGAGGATCCAAGTATAAAGACCAGGGAGGTCCCTGCTTTCCAGTAATGCTGGTTTAAACATGGCTCCCTGATTTAAAAACAATGAACAGTAGGCTCCTCCTTTACTGTCAAAGCATCCAGTATGATGAATCAATTGCAGTGGAATCTGAGATCCATTACAGAGGAAACAAAATTTAAGAAAGAGCTGAAAACATTTGAATTCAAACGTTAGTGATTATAAGATTCCTTGTTTCTTTTCTGTCTCCAGTTGCCTAAAGTGCTGGGACACTCTTTCTAGTAGCTGTGCTCTATAGAAAAATCTATCTTCAGATTGAAGTAGCAACAAGGTATTTTCCTTAGTCCTGCAGTTTGTCCCCTATTCCTTCAGAGGAGACAGATAAAGTTTCCAGCCTTTGTTTTCAGCCTTTCTCTGCATAGGTGTACAGAGCTCTTCCAGGTTCAAAATAGGAATTCTGAATAAGCCAAAGTGGCTGACTAATATTCAGAAATATTGGAAGTTGAGCTCCAGCCAACTTGTTACTCAGAGCTAAAGTTGTTCCAAAACTTCTGAAGGGGGGCAATCATTCAAAAGTGTGTTCCCTTCCTCTGTAATGCAGCTTCAAGGTTGTCACTGTAGATTTGTAGGTACACATCTTTTGCTATGTTGCCAAAAACTCTTTGGTTCAGTCTGCAAGGTGATATGCTGGAGCCAATATGGCCCAAGGAAGAGGAATGCACAGTATATTTCTTTTTCCTTTAAAGCTCTTGTGATATTAGACCAGAAGCATTCTACAAGGACAGTTGTCTGGGGCTTTTGGATTCCAGAGCAGTTAGGCATTTTTTTAATGTATGTTATTCATGTTTACATTAGAATAGGTTGTAACACCGAGTTCAGCTAGTACACGTATCACTCCCATAAAATATAATCGTCATATAATCATTTTTAGAAAAATATTGTTTTATTTTACTTTAAGAAAATATGCCTTGTAACTTTAAGAAGTCTTGTGTGGTTCTGCATCACTCATAGAAGGAAGCCCAGGTCCAGTTCACTTGCAGACGCTCCCTAGAGCAAGATTAAGTTCAGGACATGACACACAGGCCCTCCAAATACCAACTGATGTTGCTTACATTTTGGCATTGACGAATGCAGAGGTGAAAGGGCCCTTAAAATGGTGGTTGATGCTGCTCTAAAACCCTGTAATTGGCACAAAGGCCATCATGCTGGCTGCTGGTGTCTCTTGTAGGTGCTCTCACAGTCAGCTCAGAGTGCAGTGGCACATAGGGGCATATTTATACTCCGTTTGCGACGAATTTGCGTCGTTTTTTTCGACGCAAATTCGACGCAAAACTAACTCCATATTTATACTTTGGCGTTAGACGCGTCTAGCGCCAAAGTTCATGGAGTTAGCGTCATTTTTTTGCGTGAACACCTTCCTTGCGTTAATGAGATGCAAGGTAGGCATTCCAGTCTTAAAAAATGACTCCCAGGCATGTGCGTGGTATTTATACTCCCGGGCAAAAATCACGCCCGGGAGTGGGCGGGGCAAAAAAACCCGCATTTGCGCCTCTTTTTAACGCCTGGGTCAGGGCAGGCGTTAAGGGACCTGTGGGCTCAGAATGAGCCCAGAGGTGCCCTCCCCTGCCCCCAGGGACACCCCCTGCCACCCTTGCCCACCCCAGGAGGACACCCAAGGATGGAGGGACCCATCCCAGGGAAGAAAAGGTAAGTTGTGGTAAGTATTTTTTTTAATTTTTTTTTGTGGCATAGGGGGGCCTGATTTGTGCCCCCCTACATGCCACTATGCCCAATGACCATGCCCAGGGGACATAAGTCACCTGGGCATGGCCATTGGGCAAGGGGGCATGACTCCTGTCTTTGCTAAGACAGGAGTCATGTTAATGGCGTCTGGGCGCCCAAAAAAAATGGCGCAAATCGGGTTAAGACGATTTTTTTGCCTCAGCCTGACTTGCCCCATTTTGGGACGCCCAAACGCCATTTTTCCCTACGCGGCGCTGCCTGGTGTACGTCGTTTTTTTTCACGCACACCTGGCAGCGCCGGTCGGCTAACGCCGGCTAACGCCATTCAATAAATACGGCGCCCGCATGGCGCTTCAGAATGGCGTTAGCCGGCGCTAATTATTTTGGCGCAAAACTGCGTTAGCGCAGTTTTGCGTCAAAAAGTATAAATATGGGCCTTAGTCTCTCGTGCTTACTGTTTATGTTCCTATGATCACACGTGTAGCTAAGGGTGCAGAGCGTGCTTTAATTGGGCAGGTGCTCTCCGGTACTGAGTACTTGCACTTCTTTAATTTAAGAGGGCGAGTACCTGCACTTCTCAGCACTGCTGTAATACATTTAATATGAGGAGACTGCCACTTCTCAGGAGCAAACAGGTACTATAAAGAGTGGCTACCTGCACGTCTATATTTCCATTCAAAGCAGTGGTGCTGAGGCACAAGTGCCCTCATGCTGTGGTTGGTCTAACTCACAGATGCTGTCACAGAGAACTATGAGTGCGGCAGCTCGCTGCCTGTTCTGCTTGGGGATTTGATATGGTTGATTCTCCTATGGTCAGCACCAAGTGCCAAGACACAGCTCACACATGTAGCTATTGGTAAAGAGGCATGCAGGCTCTTATGCTGGAGTTAATGATATGGATAGAAGGATCGTAGCTCAAGCTGGATATGGGTTGAAGGCTTCCTTTTTTAGTATCTAGGGGCTAGATGCACGAAAAAAAGGGTTTGCGACTAGCAAATTGCGAGTCTGGGTGACTCGCAAATTGTGAGTCGCAAACCCGGATGCTGGATGGTGTCCCTGACAGCATCTGCGCATCGGAAGGGGGTCGCAAAGACCCACCTCATTAATATTAATGAGGTGGGTCGCAATTTGCGACCCCCTTCCGATTCGCAGCACTCACAGGGATGGTGGCCTGCTGGAGACAGCAGACCACCATGTCTGTGACTGCTTGTTAATAAAGCATGAAACGTTTTTGTTTCATTTTTTCAGAGCCATTCACAAAGGGGAAGGGGTCCCATGTGAATGGGTTAGCACCCATTTCAAATGGGTGCTAACTGCAAATTGCTTTGCGACCGCGTTCGCGATCACAAAGCAATTCTACATCGCGATGCAAATCGCAAATAGGAAGGGGAACACCCCTTCCTATTTGCGAGTCGCATTCCCATTTTGCGAGTCGGTAACCTGGTTACCGACTCGCAAAATGGGAATGAGCATTGCAATGTGCGTTTTGCATGGTGCAAACAGCGAAATTCGCTGTTTGCACCATGCAAAACGCTTTCTACATCTGGCCCCAAGTCCTTACGAATGGCAGTGCCCTGTGTCGCTGAGCTATGGTTCTAATTTAAGGCATGTAAGATTCTTCATGTACAAAGCAGTTTATCTCAATGTCCTCCTTAGGTTGCAGGAGTGCACACTTCTCATGAATGTTTTATAGTCTCTAGGGTAGGCAGCCAAGCATTATGCCTCTGGTTTAATCCTTCCTCTACACATGTGTACAGAACTTTTCGAATAACAGGTTGTTGGACCTGACCCTTTTTGCGGGGCCACCTCCAAAGTTTTGCCTTCGGTTCAGTCAGCCCTAAGATAGGCAAAGCACTCAGAGGACAGGGTGCATGATATTTAAAAAGCAGGATATGTGTGTTTAAGTTTTACATGTCCTCGTAGTGAAAAACTCCTAAAGTCATTTTTCACTACTGTATGCCTGTCTTTCCAACTGGGTTACCTTATTTCAATTATTAAGTGCTAACTTTGGATGAGGATCTGATGAACATATGCTGTTTATACTCAAATTAAATGTAATGTAAATTCCTCTTTAATGGTAAAGTGTGCTTTTAGATTGTAATATCAAAAATATTCTCATGCCCACTCTTTTTTAGGCTTACTAGAAAATTCCTGGTGCATGAGCCTGCCACTGGCTCCCCTATCAATAACGTGTATTGGGCACAGACAGTGAAAAATAGGACCTATATGTAGCTGGGAGGGGGCCTTCCTGACAGGATGACTGGTGCAAAGCTGTGCCCTGCCCCTCTTACACTTCAAAGGGTTTTGTCTCCAGCACACACAAATGCCCCTGACACCAGGCCTGTCCTGCCTTTTTTACCCCAGACATCTTGGAGCTCTGACTAGGGGAAGCGAAAGAACTTTGTAGAACTAGTCTCCCCCCAGCACCCCGCCCACACACACACACAAAGGCTGGTACCCCATATCAATACTGGACCTCCAGAGCCACTCATCAGAACACTCCTGGACCAGTGGAAGTTACAGAAGAAGGGCTGTCCTGCTGCTAGAAGATTGCCCCGCAGCTTGAAGGACTACTTTGCTGTCTGAGAAAAAAGACTGGACCTGCATGCCCTCATCCTAGGCTACCTAGAGTGACTCAAAGGGTCAGTTAGCTGACATCCGTGTGAGCTACAGGAACACAAGCTTCAGAAGTTTCCCTGCAACTCTCCAGCTGACCTGCTACAACTGGACCTGCTGGACCTGCAATTGGACCTGCCTGAGCCCTGCTGCTGGAGTGAGTTCTGATCCCCAATAGGTGCCTCCCAGGCCCTGGACTTGGCTGGCATTGGAGAAAATCCCTTCCATCAAATTCGACATGAAGTGATATGAAGCACTCCAAAGCCTTGCTGCACAGCTGAGAGGTTCATCGTTACTGACGCAGAGTGATGGGAAGCCCCCAAGGCTTTGCCGCAAAGCTTAATTGCAATTGACATAGAGAAATGCAAAGTCTCACAAAGCAATGCCCGCAAACCTCACACTGAGGACACAAGGTACAAATCTCAGCGGGCCGAACTCTGTTCTGCACTGTGTCGTGGTCGGCCTAAACTTGTAAATTTGTCTCAGTCTCATGAGATCAGATAGCTACAGTTGGTGCTTTGCACCTTTTAGCGCTATTTATACCTATGTTTCTAAAATTCAATCTCTCTGGTTACTGTTTGTATGCTGCATTAATACTTTACACATTGTTTCTAAGTTAAGCTTGACTGCTTTTGTGCCAAGCTACCAGAGGGTTAAGCACAGGTTAATTTAGTGTATCTTGTGGTTCACCCTGGCATATACAGTACTGTGGTTGTTGCTTGAGTGGGGCTTCCACCCCTTCAACCAATAACCCAATTTCTTACAAAGATGAACACTGGCTAAGACAAAGGTGCCCTTCTACGATCTACCTTCTTAAATCTAAGATTGCCCCACACTTTTTAGAGGGAGCAAATCAGTTGGAGGTTAATTTCCTTCAGATGTGCCACAGCTCCATGTCCACCAGCTGCCTGGGTGTGATTTAGGAACCAGGCAACAATTGCACAAATCAAATGATGTTGATGTGCATTGGCTTCTTTAGAAGGACAGTGTAAGGAAGTGGATAATTATTTGTGGTGGGTGACAGACTACCTTAGGGAATAATAGCACTTATTATAAAGATGAACCCTCAAAGTCACTAAATTAACCTGAGCTCAACCCACTGTAAGCTATGGCACAGAGCAAACATGTTTAAGTTATGCCAATGTGTAAAATATTTCTGCAGTACAAAAACAGAAATAAAGTAAAAACACCATGCACTAAACATTCTAAACCAATTATAAAAATAGAGTAAAATTAAATAAACAAAATCACAGAAAAGGACCAAAGTCCAATAAGGGGAACAGGAGATATACATTTTTATGGAACAGGAAAAAGCGGTGGACTTGGACCTAGGCATGATTTAAGGCCAAACGCAATGCAGTGTGGGTCGAATACATCAAGTGGATTAGTCCTGGTGAAATCCTGGATTTGGGAAAGTTTGAAAAAAGTTTCTAATTTCCACTTCCAGAAAGGGCCTTTGTTACTTTCTTGAAGAAAAATGTTAACATTTCTTTTAAGCCCCAACGCAGAATGAGACATTGTCACTTCTTCAGAAGAAAAATCCTCCCAGAGTGAGACTCCATTGAAATTATGGCTGCTGCCTTGGAATCAGTAGCTGGTTATCTGAAGAGATTTGGCCCCAATGGCGTTCTGGAGCTCTGGAGATTTCTTGCTAAAAAGATTCCAAGTCCCAGTGCAGAACGGGACTTCAGGGCTCCACTCTGTTCCCATACAAAAAGCCCAGTCCTCTCCTGACTTTCTGCAGGACCAGAAAGTGTTCTGCGAAGGGTGTCAAGCACTAACCTATTCGTCCCACGGAGACACAATGCTGATCCAAGTTGCTTGTTCCCAACTCCACCTAGACGTTCCATGCCTCTCATTTACTTGTACCTGTATGGCACAGGAACATTCCAGTGAAAAGAGGATGGATGAGAGAGAGAGAGAAACACGGACGTCGCCTGGCAGAATCAGGATGGCTAGAGGTGGTCTACGAAGCACAGATATCTCCTATGATGAATTTAACATTACTCAAAAAACACTCTTCATGTAACCAATATTCTAAAACTAATCTTCGTCAATTCCCACAAACTAGGTGTACCTGTCAGTGTCCCCTTTCCTGCTTTTGATGGCTCTCCCCTCTCTCTAGGGAGCTTCAAGAAACAGTATGGAACCTGCAATCAGATATAATGTTTATCTTCTATATTATCTATGTTATCAACATGTATTCCCACCTTGTTCCCATGTCCCACGTGGTCCCACTAGAAGACCTACCTAGAGTGTTCCAGAAATTCAGTGTATGTCTTGCTCATTGGGCCTTGATGAGACTTTCTAAAACACAGTCACACTCACAGTCATAGACATATAACAGGCGCTAAAGAATGAAAATCAATTCTTAAGTATTTACATTTCTCAAATATTCAGGTATTGATCAGCGCAGAGTGTTAGTATCGGAAAGAACACAGTTCAGTGTTTTAACCACACTGATAGCATATGGTTAATATACCAAAGCTCACTCATTGAATGTAATTGGTGTCATCACTCGTACATCACAGTGACAATTGAACATGGAAAAAACAGACCTTTGATTCACGTTTTGAAACTAGCGTGTGCCAAGCACTGAGTGTTTCTTATCATAAGCAATGGTTAGTATCACAAAAATGCTATATAAAACTCAACTATAACAAACATATTCTTAGTACATAGTTAAAATAACAATTGTCCAACATGCCCTCCAATCTGTACTGTCATTGCACGCTAACAACAATGAGTGTTAATATTAGGCATGCAGCAAGTATTCAAGTAACCAAGGACACTGACAAGATGCCCTCTAGTGTGCGCTGCCCATCTGAGCATCCGGCAATCAACTGTCAAAGGTAACCAGTAAGAAGCCTTTCAAGCACATGCAGCGTATTACCACCTTTTATGACGCTAATATTCTTGATCTCTTCTTTTCTAGGATCAGCTTCTGCGATGCTGGGCTATGGAATAGATGATCCAGGAACAAGCGTAGAGGAGCAGAGAATCCCACTCTGCATCTGAAGACCTCTAACAACAAGCAATCACACCAAGACTGGTGTGACTTGAAATACCTGCAGCACCTGGCCACACCCAGTCTGAGTCACATGGCCACACCCAGTCTGAGTCATGAGGCTGCTGTACCTAACCAAACCCAGCCTGAGTCATGAGGATGCCACAAGCTCGGACAACAAGTTGACACGCACCCCAGATTCCTACACAAGTTCTAAAACAATCAGTGGCTCAAGTAAACATTTCTCAAAGGCAACAAAAATCATTGTCCCATGCAAGGGCAGGTGATTTGCTTCAGGGGCACACTTTACTAAATGCCAGATGTGAGTTCTGGAGCATATTCAGGTTTGCACGCCTGACAAAGGGTCTCTGGGAGTGCCACATTTATGGTTGGCACTAGCCAGTAGGTGGGGTTGTCTCCTGAGCACTCCCTAACCAATATGGTGAAAGGTTCTAGGCCCTGGCCTAATTACTTACTCAGTAGTTCCTGTTTGCCTTACTGCAAACAGGCCCGAACTGCAATGTGTCAGGGCAGTTCGAAGATGACCAAAGTATTTGCCATACTAAACGTGGGCTCTGAGAGCAGGGAGTGTGTAGTGAAGTGTATTATGGGAATTACTAGTGTACCCACACATCTAACCCTCCTGGGTGAGTCCTTTGCTTTGAAATTAACATAAAATAACACAAAAATCCAGTTTGAAGCAGGCCCTGGACATAACAGCAAAGAAAATGACACAGACGTCTGGTTAGATAAAACAGCAACCAGACAGGAGATACAGAGGATTTGACATTGTTGTGCTAAATGAGATACAGAGGTCTCCACCCTGAATGTTCACCTGAGATCAGAGGAGTCATCCCTATCCATTCAGGTGGACCTGTCAAGCAAAGTTGTCTATTGTCTGGCACCTAGAAGGAATTCCACACCTTAATAAAGGCCAAGTATAGGCTGGGCAACTGCTGGAGAGAATCCAAACTAGACTCCAGGAGTATCGGGTAGACTAAAGGTAACTCTTTAAAAGTGACTTTTTATTAATACTTATTTACATTTGACCTCACAGTTGAATTGTATCTTTAATAGCTACTAAACATAGTGGTTTTGCTATTTTCGTAGCTCACACCAAACCTGAGACAGCAATATAAATATTTTAATCTCTGGTTAAAGTCTGGTATTCTACATAAAACAGCCAGGCCCACCACATTGAAATAGGTTTTGGGGCCTTGTCACTGTAGGGGTTTGGTGACATTGATTTTCTACATACCCAACTTTTAAATGCCATGCACTCCACCTTTCTGGCTAAAGGCCTACTAAGGGGTGGCTTATTAATATTTAAAAGGAGGTCCATGCCTGTCCTAAAAAGGGTTATTTGACAGGTTGCAGGGAAGGTTTTACACTGGCCACAATGGTAGACCTGAAGCAGTGTTTTGTAGGCTCACTCTTTGGATGGCACATTAGGAACTGCAGTCTACAGCTGACATTCAAATTCCAGGCCCTGGGTGCATTTTCTGCCCATATACAAGGAACATATTGGCAAGATAAATGTGCCAATCAGGAATAAGCCAATTTAACCAAGTTTAAAGGGGGAGCACAGGCACTTTATCCCTGTTTAACAGGGATAACTGTGCAAACTGTTCTAAATGCAGCAAAAACAGGATGCATAAAAAAGCATAAAATCTGGGGTGACCACTCAGAAGAGGCTGATTTCCTTCACATGTGACGAATGATACAGTTTTATCCATCCCGTTGTCAATAATATGGGTTCTGGTATTGCTTCTTTCAGTCCACAGGTTGTCCTGCTGGCCAAGAGGATGTAATCATAAAATAATCTTACTGTTCCATTTAATTTGATGTTATTTCCACCTAGACTCATGCATTGTCCCTCAAAGTAGTCCCTACAGTAAAGGGCAAAAGGAGCAGTGGGGAAAACAAAAAGATAGAGAAAAGCAGCTCTGAATACCACTAAACCTCTCCATTTAATTTGATGTTATTTCCACCTAGACTCATGCATTGTCCCTCAAAGTAGTCCCTACAGTAAAGGGCAAAAGGAGCAGTGGGGAAAACAAAAAGATAGAGAAAAGCAGCTCTGAATACCACTAAACCCGGTGGAGAAACCTGTAAAGTTAGGGCTGCATCCACATGGGTTGGTCACCTGTATATAAGCAAGCACCACTTGCACACATCATGTCCAGTTGGGGAAATCAGAGGCCTAGTTAGGACACACTACATGGATTTATACAGGCAGAGCCAGCAGGCAGTCTTCCCGATGTGGTGCAGATAAGAATGCCTGTACCCTACATCTTCCAATCAGTGGTCTTCAATGATTAGTAGTGTGTGCTACTCATAGGGATGGTAACCACATGGTAAAAATAGTACTGCCATTGATAAGCAACAGACCACGTATAAAGCACTGTTCAGATGAAAGACGACATGGATTTTAAGGCAGGGTATTATGATCCTACACATACACTTGGCTATTCAATCATTTCTGCAGTGTGGGAGGAAAAAGGGAAGCAGGGCAGGTTATAGGCAGGAAGGGGAGACACTAACTTTGGCTACCACTAACCATTATGGAGCACCATATTACCTTAGAGCTATACACATATTACACACATGAGGCTCAGACTAAGGGTGCACCATTTCCCATGCACCACTAACATACTCTGCATGCCATGGTGGGAATTCAGGTGGTCCATTCATGACAGACTACACAGATTCTATGGAAAAGTAGGGGGTTCATGTAGGGCTGTATTTCTATTGCACACTAGCATATGTGTGAAATTGTGAATGATCTACAGACTGGACACTAGAATAGCAATTCTCAAAGTTTTGATGTCAAGAGAATCTGAATTTCATTAAAGACCGGGAGGCTAACATTACGGATTAATCTTTCAATGTACTCCACACAGCAGCACTTGAAAGTACCTTACATCATAAAAAATACAATCTAGAATGAAGCCATAGCAACACATAAAATGTCCATGCATAGAACAATTGTCCTCTTTGAAATGCGCGACTTGATAAACAAAACTTGAACTCCTCTTTGGATAAGAAGGAACACAGGAAACCACCAATACCGGAAACGTAGTCAATCAGAAGAATCACATTACTGCGAATTGTCTGAAAGAAAAAATTGTTAGACCAATACAAACAAAAAGGTGTATCATAAACAAATAATACCCTTAGAAGCATTTGTATTACTTATTGAAACTCAAAGCAGTTATGAATAATTATTTATTCTTTTTTTAATTTCCTTTCATTTTAACCATATTTCTTTTACTTTCTTATCTCTTTTAAATTTTAAAACATATCAACTGGGAGGAGAGGGAGGCATAATGTTAGCTTCAGTGTTTTTAATGAAATTCAGATTCACTTGACATTAAAACTTTTGAGAATCGCTATTTCATTACAAGACCGGAGCCTACCTGTATGAATGTTGGTAGCCTTATAAAACAACATTCGACATGTGTTCAATAGGTTTACAATAGTGTTTAGCAAAAGTAGAAGCATTAGACCAATCGGCTGCTTTCATAATGTCCTCAAATCTTCCAGCCTCCCATAATGTTTGGCTGGCCATAGCACATCCCAACGAATGTGCACAGAATTTTTGTAAGTCAACATCAGCTTGATGCATAATACATTTCACCCTCCTAACAATTGTTGCTGTGGAAACTGCATGAAAGGGTTTAATAGAGGAGATTAGAAATTGATTAAAACCATCAGGCCAAAATTAAATCATATGGGAATCATATTCCCTCATGCAATCAACAAAACGCAATTTTTTGCAAGTATCAAAACTTGGATAAAAAATAGTATCAGGCATTGTCTTTGTTCTTCTGGTAATATCAAAGGTGACCCCGAAGGGGTCATAAAGTCTGTTACTCACCTCCAAAGCATTGAAATCTGAAACTCTATGCAAGAAATTAAACATAGTAAATGTGCAGGTTTTGTGGTGAGTTTCTTTGTTTCTAAGGGGCATATTTATACTCTGGTTGCGCCGAATTTGCGTCGTTTTTTTCGACGCAAATTCGACGCAAAACTAACGCCATATTTATACTTTGGCGCTAGACGCGTCTAGCGCCAAAGTTCCCGGAATGTGCGTCATTTTTTAGCGTGAACCCCTTCCTTGCGTTAATGATATGCAAGGGAGGCGTTCCCGTCTTAAAAAATGACTCCCAGGCCTTTACGTGGTATTTATACTCCCGGGCAAAAATGACGCCCGGGAGTGGGCGTGGCCAAAAACGGCGCATTTGCGCCGCTTTTTAACGCCTGGGTCAGGGATGGCGTTAAGGGACAAGTGGGCTCAAAATGAGCCCAGAGTGCCCTCCCCTGCCCCCAGGGACCCCCCCTGCCACCCTTGCCCACCCCAGGAGGACACCCAAGGACGGAGGGACCCATCCCATGGACATTAAGGTAAGTTCAGGTAAGTATTTTTTTTTTTTTTTTTTGTGGCATAGGGGGGCCTGATTTGTGCCCCCCTACATGCCACTATGCCCAATGACCATGCCCAGGGGACAGAAGTCCCCTGGGCATGGCCATTGGGCAAGGGGGCATGACTCCTATCTTTACAATGATAGGAGTCATGTTGATGGGGGATGGGCGTCGAAAATAAATGGCGCAAGTCGGGTTACGATGATTTTTTCGACGTAACCTGACTTGCCCCATTTTAAGACGCCCATGCGCCATTTTCCCCCTACGCCGGCGCTGCCTGGTGTACGTGGTTTTTCTCGCGCACACCAGGCAGCGCCGGTCTGCTTGCGCCGGCTAACGCCATTCAATAAATACGGCGCCCGCATGGCGCTTCAGAATGGCGTTAGCCGGCGCTAATTTTTTTGACGCAAAACTGCGTTAGCGCAGTTTTGCGTCAAAAAGTATAAATACGGCCCTAAATGTCTATTACCTAGCTGCCAGAAAATAAGGTAAGAATCAGGTTCACATCCCATAAGGTCTGGTATCTCGGTCTGGGGGGTCTTCTTAGTCTAATGCTCTTAAGAACACGACAAACCAAAACATTCTTCCCTACACTCCTACTGTTACCATACTATAACCAGTAGAAATAGAAGATCTTTAACAATTAATAGTCCTATAGCTTAGACCCTTATCAAACTGAGGCCCATATTTATACTTTTTGACGCTAAACTGCGCTAACGCAGTTTAGCGTAAAAAAAATTTGCGCCGTCTAACGCCATTCTGAAGCGCCATGCGGGCGCCGTATTTATGGAATGGCGTTAGCCGGCGCAAGCAGACCGGCGCTGCTTGGTTTGCGTGGAAAAAAACCACGTACACCAGACAGCGCCGGCGTAGGGGGAAAATGGCGTATGGGCGTCTTAAAATGGGGCAAGTCAGGTTACGTCGAAAAAATCGTCGTAACCCGACTTGCGCCATTTTTTTTCGACGCCCATCCCCCATCAACATGACTCCTATCATTGTAAAGATAGGAGTCATGCCCCCTTGCCCAATGGCCATGCCCAGGGGACTTCTGTCCCCTGGGCATGGTCATTGGGCATAGTGGCATGTAGGGGGGCACAAATCAGGCCCCCCTATGCCACAAAAAAAAAAAAAAAAAATACTTACCTGAACTTACCTTAATGTCCATGGGATGGGTCCCTCCGTCCTTGGGTGTCCTCCTGGGGTGGGCAAGGGTGGCAGGGGGGGTCCCTGGGGGCAGGGGAGGGCACTCTGGGCTCATTTTGAGCCCACTTGTCCCTTAACGCCATCCCTGACCCAGGCGTTAAAAAGCGGCGCAAATGCGCCGTTTTTGGCCACGCCCACTCCCGGGCGTCTCTTTTGCCCGGGAGTATAAATACCACGTAAAGGCCTGGGAGTCATTTTTTAAGACGGGAACGCCTCCCTTGCATATCATTAACGCAAGGAAGGGGTTCACGCTAAAAAATGACGCACACTCCGGGCACTTTGGCGCCCGAAGCGTCTAACGCCAGAGTATAAATATGGCGTTAGTTGGCGTTAGTTCTGCGTCGAATTTGCGTCGAAAAAAACGACGCAAATTCGGCGCAACCAGAGTATAAATATGGCCCTGAATTTCCAGGAAGTTAAACACCTCAACTATAGGAGCCTCCACGGGATCCTAGTCCCTTTCCAAGCACCAATGTATCCAGATCTTCCAGATCGCTTTATATTTGTATCGAATTCCTGGGGCCCAAGACTCTTCGAGGAGATCCGAAGGCCTGACAATTCAGAAGATTGCCTGATACCTTCCATGCAAGAAGGTTCAAAGTCCCTGTCTGTACTAGTCGGTATTCCCTTCCATCTATGTCTTACAAGAGACCCTCTGTGGCAGGAAGAAAACATAGAGGCCCGTATTTATACTCCGTTTGCGCCGAATTAGCGTCGTTTTTTTCGACGCAAATTCGGCGCAAAACTAACGCCATATTTATACTTTGGCGTTAGACGCGTCTAGCGCCAAAGTATGGGCAAATAGCGTAATTTATTTGCGTGAACGCCTTCCTTGCGTTAATGAGATGCAAGGAAGGCGTTCCCGTCTAAAAAAATGACGGCGACGCAAATGCGTCGTATTTATACTCCCGGGCAAAAATCACGCCCGGGAGTTGGCGGGTCAAAAAACCCCGCATTTGCACCACTTTTTAACGCCTGGGTCAGGGTAGGCGTTAAGGGGCCTGTGGCCTCAAAATGAGCCCACAGGTGCCCTCCCCTGCCCCCAGGGACCCCCCCTGCCACCCCTGCCTACCCCAGGAGGACACCCAAGGATGGAGGGACCCACCCCAGGGACATTCAGGTAAGTTCAGGTAAGTATAATTTTTTATATTTTGTAATTTTTTTTGGTGGCATAGGGGGGCCTTATTTGTGCCCCCCTACATGCCACTATGCCCAATGGCCATGCCCAGGGGACATAAGTCCCCTGGGCATGGCCATTGGGCAAGGGGGCATGACTCCTGTCTTTACTAAGACAGGAGTCATTTAAATGGCGTCTGGGCATCGAAAAAAATGGTGCAAATCGGGTTGAGGCGATTTTTTTGCCTCAACCTGACTTGCCCCATTTTAAGACGCCCTAACGCCATTTTCACCTTACGCCGGCGCTGCCTGGTCTACGTGGTTTTTTTCCACGCACACCAGGCAGCGCCGGTCTGCTAGCGCCGGCTAACGCCATTCCATAAATACGGCGCCCGCATGGCGCTTCAGAATGGCGTTAGACGGCGGTAAATTTTTTGACGCAAAACTGCGTTAGCGCAGTTTAGCGTCAAAAAGTATAAATATGGGCCAGAATTTCACAAGCGAGTTCCAAAGACATTTGTATTTATTCATTTGTTTTATAGTGTCACAAGTATTATAATATTATAATATAATATCCCCAGAAAGATTTGAATGTGACCAATAGCTTATTGGTTAAAATCGTTCATTAATCAGCACTTGGATAGTGAAGAAAATTAATTTACGTGAAAGTGCATAAAATAGCTTTACAATTGCTCAAAATACTCCTTAGAAATATAATTCTTATTGATAAGGCGATAGATGCAACAGCTGACCGAAGAGATACTGTAACAGTCAACTGTCAGTCGTGACGATACAGCATCTCGGAATGCACCAGCATATGAACTGTATTTGAAAGAGGGCTTGGGCCCAAAGTAAAAGGGCCGCAGTCTTGCTGGAACACAAAAGTTGCACGCACGCACATACTGAAATGTAGATGGCGCGTCCGTGTTAGCGGAGTGAGTTTCACACAATTGGAGAGAGAGAGCTGCGCTTAAGCGACAGTACAGCTGCTATTCTGTGCCAGTAGTCTGAGAACATCTGGAATGCCGAAGGGAGCTGCTTCAGAGAGTCCGCTTCAGCGCTGCTTCAGACATGCTTCCGAGTCTGAAATCGACGTGGGAGGCCGAGCATGTCAGGCCAAACGCACTGTGGAGGTCAGAAATCAAGTTCGCTGTAGGGGGTGGAGGCCGCAAGTGAGGGGGTTATGGGAAATCAAAGGCTATTGAAATTATAATGTAATTAAGAGGCAAATATAATGAAACATGTCATACAAGGATGGTTATATAATGGGAAAAGGAATTGCATAAATTGGAAACGAGAAAAAATAGGTAATTACTAAAGATAAGCAAATATAGGTTAAGACAGTATAATACAAGGAGTTGAGTAAAGTATTACGTATCTTATGAAGGAGCAGCATTCAAAAGAGGTCAATTATTCTGTGCATGGACCTTTTATGTGATGCTGTGGCTTCATTCTTGATATTTTTTATGATTTAATGTACTTTCAAGTGCAGCTGTATGGAGTAGCATTAAAAGATTAATGCATAATGGTAGCCTCTGGTCTTGCCATGAAATTCGAAGACTGGTCCTAAACCTGTTTGGAAATGGGGTGGCCATCTTAGTCTGAAGTCACATATTGAGACCATACTGAGAATCATAAGAATTGTGCAGTAGTGCATACTGCAATTGGATGCAAAGGTAAACGTTTGTGATCATTTTCATCAAGCTGTCAACAGATGAAGAGTCCGGCCACAGCGTGATCCTCCTGTTGCACGGTCCCCTCGAGACAAGTCAGACTTAGAGAACCAGCAGGCGGAGACTTAGAGAACCAGCAGGCGGAGAGTTAGAGAACCAGCAGGCGGAGACTTAGAGAACCAGCAGGCGGAGACTTAGAGAACAAGCAGGTGGTGCAGTAATGGTTGTATTGAAATTAACAAATCAGTGAGAAGCATTCCCAGCAGTGGCAGTACAACTGAAGGCAATTTGCGGCAGGAATCGCTGCATCTTGATGTTCCCTGTGTCATACCTGGACACGCTGGCTTGAAAGAGAGAAACATTGGCCGTCAAAAAAAGATCTTAACATGCTGGAGGCTAAATCATGATTTTCTGCACTGTGAAACTCAATGTGGATTACAATGGAAAAAGGTATATTTTCACTTTGGAAGAGGCACTAAGACGTTTGGAAGGAATTAAAATTGAAGCAAAAACATTCACATTGGGTTGACACATTTGAAGCAGGGTGTGTTGGTGCTTCTGTTCAAGGAGTGGGGATGGTGATACTTTATGAACAAGTGAACATTTTGGGACTCAATATGGACTTCTGTTCACGAACTAACCTCCTTCCTGTCTAAATCCATGCATGGAATGCTGTGTTTTATGACTTTAGGCGGACCTACCTTTTGGAAAACGCATAAGTAGAAATGGTTTAGTCTTTGGTTGAAGGTATAACCTTGGTTTGTGATTCACCATTCATTATATAATTTGGAGCATTTTCATTTTGCTGTGTCTTCTTGAAAAAAAAAAATTCAAAGCTGAAATTACCATACCCCAGAACTTAGTTAACTGCCAACAACCTGCAGCCGCGTCACAGCGTAAGAATGGGAACCATCTTCCATTTCACAAGCTACACCAACTCTCCCTCCTTTTGAAGTTGACTGGTTAAGCCACTTCCCTGTAACCTATCTTATGGTGACTGATAATCAGGCTTCTGTCCTCAAAGTAAGGATTGTCAAAACATGAATATACTTCAGGAAGAGAGTTGAAGAATCCACCATCCAAGGCATTCCATCATCTAAATTCAATAACCTTCATGCCTTCCCTGATATTGAAATGACTCTGAATGATTACAATATAGCTGTCCTTGATGTCAATAACTAATTTCTGAAGCTAAAATACCTCTGGTCCAAATGAAGCCACCTTGGTTAATAATTCGTCTTCACACTTACAAGACATCTTCATTATTCTGAAAAGACCTGCCACAATTCTAAATCACTCATTCTCCTTCAAACCTCATTTACAAGGCCCTTGCGCCATTGTTGCACCATTTTTTTATTGATGCAGCGGTGGTGCTAAGCAGTGCTTTCACTGCTCCAAATTTACAAACTGGTGCATTGGGCCCAATGCATTAGTTTGTAAACCCTTGTGCCACATTATACCTGTGGCAGGTAAAATGTATGCAAGGTAGGCGGTCCCAGGCAAAAAGCCCGCAGAACTGATGCACTGAAAATTACAACATTTCACTGCATCATTCTGCGACTTCACTGCATCAAAATGTTACAGCCTTCCCAGAGCAGGTGTAAAAATGACGCAGGGCTTTTTACAATGGGGGCCTCCTCACATTGCTGGAGTAGTGTATTTTATTTACGCTAGTCCAGCAACTCATCAGTTTAGCACCACAGATGTATCACAATTTCTAATGCATCTGTGAAAACGTGCGCCATGAAGCTCTGTATAGTAAATGCAGTGCATCCATGGCGTCGTTATGGAATCGTTGGGCAGCGCAAGAAATCTGATGCATCGGGCTGATGTATCAGTTTCTTGTAAATGAGGCCCTAAATCTAATCTAAGTCAGCAGCAAATCTACATCCCACCTAACCCTACTGGTTCCCCTCACAAATATACTCACACAAGTCCTTGCTCACCAGATAACTCCTCACCACCGGTATCAGTTTCTAAAAGTAACAAATGTCTTTCTTTTTTCACTACCAAAATAAAAATCCCTAGGATTGTGAAATTTGCAAAATTTCCTTTGTGGAAATTGTGCAGAATGCCCCCATAACAAATTTACACTGTGTTATGTGAAATTCTATTCAGCATTTTGTGTTATTTCTTTTTGCAAAATGAATTCTAGTATTCATTTTGGACACAAGGCTGCACTTTCTAGTGCACAATCTTGCATGTGATGTGAACAACCACCGCTTCTGTGCTGTTTGTTCATGTTGTTCTCATGCTCCAGTGATAGGATTGTTGCCAGAATGAAATTTAAACTACTGGATGTGGTGTTCTAGCGTAGTCTCTGGCACTTTGCGTAACAAGTATAATGTGAATCACCATAGACAAAGGTCCAGATTTACCAACCCCTTGCATTGCCATTGCGTCACGCAAGGCGATGCAAGGCAACGCCAGGGCTTAAGTGATATTTACTAAGCGGTGTCATAAGAACTCTCATACTCCAGTGAGACTGCTAGATTTGGGGCAGCAGCACCTCTGCACTGTAGGCGACTGAGCCACTCCCACACCAGTTGGCAGCTGTCGGCCTAACCCTCCCGGCTCTCTATCAACATCTCATACAAACCCAAACAGTAGAGGTTATTTGTGGCAGCCTTGCATGGAACTCTGAAAAAAACCTTCAGTGAAAATCATGGTGAAACAAGCCTTACCCTTTTTTTCTTCAAATACAAGTCTCTTACACACACATAGGCAAGTAAAGAGATGCAGGAGAGTTTTAAATACATTTATTGAAAATACTGCAATCTATGATAACATACATGAGCCTCAATTTTCAGAATAATGATAAATAACAAAATCAGGATTGTGACAATTAGATATATGAATATAAACAACCCCAACATATTGTCATAACATGAGTATACAATACCTATCTAAAAACCTAATCTCTAGCCCCTAAATACAGTGCCCATGAGAAGCAAACCCCACCCCCGTTATGGTGGTACAAGGTCAGGCTGCCAGTCTCCAGAACAGGATTCGTGGACACACAAAGGCTTAGGCGTACCTAAAACCGTCATGCAGCATGGATGAATTCTGACTGGAACCCCCTTCAAATGCCCTTTGTCCTCCAAGATTTTTTTATTGGGGACATGTTTATGTTCAGGCACAGAAGCCTGATGTGGGTATGTACCTAAGTGTTGCTCTGTTTACGCAGTCTTGGGGCTGGCAATACAAAATATTATTCTCGCATTCTGTTCTTGTAATTCAGAGGAAACAATATGATGCAAAGTAAGTTGTTCATAGCACTGATAATGTTGCTTTTGCAGAATAGCAGCTGATAATGAAATTAAAAGTTTGCCACTAAAAGAAGCAATAACAAAATGAATATAATTGAATACAGAAATACCGAGGATAAGAACTGTGTTAAAGGGCACCTGCCTCAAGTCTAAACTAAGCTATCACTGTGCCTAAGAGACTAAAATGGACCCACGACAGCCATGCAAAGCCACCCTGCGTGGCTCTGCATGGCTTAGCAAATTCAGAGTAACGCAAGGCAGTGCACATCACTGCTTTGTATTACTCTGCTTTGGGAAGTCGTCCCATGGGTAGTTCCCACGCATCCACCCATGGATTTTGGCATATTCACAGTCTTACTAAGGGTACTAGTAAACCTAGGAATACATCCAAATGCTACGCCATCTCAACAGAGGCTTAACAAGGAGAAATATGTTGATTTCTCTGTTATTTCTTCTTTCTAAGTGTTGCGTCAAATGTTAGTATATCTGGCTCAAAATCTTTGCAAACCCATCCTCATCAACTGATGTAACATGCACACAAACAACAGCAACTTGTTAGACTTTGCTCAAGTCACCTATGTAAAATGAGGTCTGTTTTTATCTTTCGTTTGTGATGAGTTTCTTCAAATTCTAAAGACTTTAATTACCTACCTCCTTAGTCCAGGGTGTCCTTTCACCTGCTTAGTTGTGTTTCAGAATCCAATCTCCAATGTACTTCAGTAGGAACTTAAACTCAGAAACTTGCATGGAGACTTGCTACAGCCACTCAGTAAGTGAAGAAATAATTATCATTAGTGAATATATTTTTGTTATTTAAAAAAAAAAGTAAAGTGACTAACTAAGCCTCTGACTTGACATCCAAATTGATAAAATATCAAAAACAACCGGGAACAATATGCTATTAAAACTAGAAAACGATCAATTGTTATATGTCATTATTGATTTCAGGGCCACCTTACAATACGGATTTATTCACAGTTGAGATTAAAATGTTCCTTTAAGCAGATTTGCTTTAAGGGATTCCTGTACACGGGTGTATTTATCAATAGTGCAGGAGGTGCACCTCAAATATTGTTGTTTTTAGGTTTCTTCGTGCTAATCTATACAACAGGCTTGCAACTTGCTCATTGCATACCATTCCTTGACTTCATTGCCACTCTTCTTTGCTGCTTTGAAGGTGGCCAGCACACGGCAGTTGTCATTTCCTTTTCTCTGTGTGGTGCATGGACCAAGCACAGATTGATTCATTTTAATTAGAGTGCGTCTGCTACTCATGCTGGTATTCAGGCACTATTTCTTCTCCGCCTCCCGACCACCACTTTTCCATGTTCCTGCCCTGGGTGACCACCCCTCCCCATCCTTACTTTAAACATTAGCACCCACACTTTCAACTGATTGTGTGACTCATTTCTCATTTCTCCAACTGATACCCAATTGTAAGAAAGGTACTTGCGCTAACACTTTGACGTAAAATGCAACATGTTACTCTATTTTAAAAACAATTTACTTCCACAGCTTTATTTACAATGCACATATTTTGAAAGCATAAACATTTTTGTTTTCCTATCCTCTCATTTGTAGCATCTAGTATATTTTTATTATAACCCATGCCTTTTTTCATTTACTTAGGACACACAAGCATATTTCACACAGCACGTGCTACTGTCTGTGCTTCCAAGATGTTGAAGCCACATTCCATTGCGGACTCTTTAACTTCAGATCATTCCTCTAGTCACTGTCACAAATATGGTTTCTTTACACAGAAAGACTCTTCTTTTCACCATGTGATGTTTAACTACTTACTTTTATTGTCTTCATCCTTTTCTTAATTCCCCAGTGTTTTCAAAGCCATCCCTTTGTTCTTTGTTTCCTGTTTTTCAACCTGCACACAACTCCATTCCACACCATTCCACTCCACGGCATTCCATGCCACCCAATTCCACACTACATAAGTCCATGCCACACAATATCACTCAACACAATTTCACTCCATTGCATGACACATAATTCCAGTCCATACCACATAATTCCACTCCATATATTTCCACTTCTTTTAATGCCCCTTAATTCCACCACACGCCACATAATTTGATTTCATATCATATAATTCCACTCCACTCATCGCAACACAATCCCATACACCACAACTCCAGGCCACACCACACAATTTCATGCCACACCACATTAATCCTCTCCACACCACGTAATTCTGATCCACACCACCTAATTCCACACAATGCCACCTAATTCCACTCCACGCCACATAATTCCACTCTACGGCACATAATACAACTCCACACAATTGCACTGCATGCCACACAGTTGCACTATATGCCACATAATTCCACTCCATGTCACACAATGCCATGTCTCACAATTTCCTACTACAGCACACAATTACACTACTCGCCAAACAATTCCATGTTACACATGCCACATAATTCCACTTAATGTCACATAATTCCACTCCATGCCACATAATTTCACTCCTTGCTACATAATTCCACTCCTCCCCACATAAAGCCACTACACTCCATGCCATATAATTCCACTCCATTCAACAGAATTCTACTTCAATTCACGCCACATAATTTGACTCTACTCAATACCACACAATTCCATGCCATGCCGCACAATTCCATGCCACACAATACCATGCCGCACAATTCTACAACACACAACACAATTCCACATAATTCCACTCTATGCAACATAATTTCACAACACATATTTCCACTCCACTTCATGCCACCTAATTCCACTCAACGCCACATAATCCCACCCCACTCATAGCAACACAGTTTCTTGTTACACAATTACATGCCACGCCACACAATTCCATGTCACACCACACAATTCCACGTCACACCACATAATTCCACTCCACACAATGCCAACTAATTCCACACCATGCCACATAATTCCACTCATCGGCACATAATTCAATTCCACACAACTGCATTCCGTGCCACACAATTGCACTCCATGCCCCACAATGCTGTGCGTCTCAATTCCACTCCACATCACACAATTGCATATCATGCAAAACAGTTCCACATCACATAATTTCACTCTATGCCACATAAATCGACTCCACATCATAAAATTCTACACCACATAATTCCACTCCACAATTCATAAATCAACTCTACACTTTTTAAAATTGAATGTGCATTACTGCCCAATGATTCCAATGTTTGTTTCTACAATTATTTCTTGTCGTGCTGCTAAACAGTAGGGCTAGAAATCATTGCCAAAGTCGACCATGGCCATGCTGTACAGCAGGAACAAAAGTAAATGCCAGAGGCAATAGTTTCAAAGGCAAGGCCTTTTGGCTTTGCCAATCCATGTTCTATTAGCAAACAGTGGAGTGTGTGGAGGCTGAGGGAAATTTGTTCCCACTTGCATTAGGGCCTATGGCACTTCCGCTAACGCAAGAAGAGTTTGCAAAAGATTGATCTCACAGAAACTATCTCTGTATCAATTAAAAGCATAGCTCCAACATAATCAGTAGACATTTTATCTACTATGGTTGACAACTTTCTAATCTTGCTATCATTCAAGATCACACCAACAGATGGAATGATAGCACCAAATATATCACCTGTAATATCTGCTGCACCAGTTCCTCTCTTAACTCTGGAATTTGGTTTCTCTTTCCGGACTGGATTGTCAAAATTGTCCACATAATACATTTTCAGAAATACCACTCCCAGGTAACATGTACCATACCATCCTTTCATCAGTTTGTAGAAGCATTTTTCCACAAATGAAATAAACACCTGATATGGCGGGATCTTGTCCATTCAGCATAAAAGTCCAAATACTCTTAACCAAAAATACATGTCTATATTCACTAATACCTACAAAATGTGTGTCTGTTTTTGATTTTGGTCTTCATGTACATAATTTCCCTACTTGTTATCAATCTGAAGCTAAGTGTCATTGTGTATCAATGCCTGTAATGTGTAAATTTACTCCTTTTACTATTTTGGTTTTCATTGCTTTTCTTTCGTCATCTACTTGTCCAATGAACTCCTTTTCTTCTGGTGTAAGAAAGAAAGTTAAATTGTTTATGTGTGCATGTGCAGTTCCAAAAATAAGGGTTGTTTCAAAGAAACCTTCCATGATGTCAATGTTTTTCACTTTAGCAAGACTACTCAAGTTCGATTTATAGGCACGAAAGAAAACTCAAGATCATAGTAAGAATAGATGTACTATGTATGCTCCTGGTTATACAGCCGTTTTAGTAGCAGACTGCAAGAAATTCCATATGTAAGTGGCAAGCTGTGATACGTGATTCCTTCCTGAACTGATGAAGGGATTTGCATACAAACCTAACAATCACACACCTTCATAGTCTCAATGTATTCATACAATAGCCTGTAATATACATTAGAAGACAAGTCTCTCTTAAAACTGTCAGTGTGTAATAATCTCTCATCCACATACAGGGGAACTTGTTATGTATGTGAATCTCCTAGCATCGGTGTAATGTGCTCTCAACCTCTTCTTCACCACAAACAACAATTTTATAATCTCATTATTGAAATGAGTTCCTCAATCTGATTCCAGAGAAGTCAGAAAGCCGAATCAAGGTATAAATTCCTTCAAAAACAGCTTTGTAACTGTGAGGCTATCATTCCTGCGAGTTGGGTAAGCCTCGACCCAATATGAAAATATACACACCACCACCAAAACATATCTCAACCATTGCACACAGGCATTTCAATGAAATCAAGTTGCATTCTGTTGAAGGACCCCCTGATCTATCTATGTGGCTCAAGTTAACCACAGTACATTTCCCTACATTCATTTGTTGACGTGTTGCATATTTTACACACACTGCTTCTGCAACCAATCTGAATCAGGAATTGTACCATGTTTGTTTGAAAGTTCTGATCCTTGCGTCTCTGCTTATATGAGCCTGTCCATGGTAATATTTTGCCATCTGAGTCAACAAACTATTGGGCAAAACTGCTTTTCCCTCACTGGAACCCCAAACATCATTCTCATCTATTTGAACACAACCTGCTCTGCTCCAACCCCTTTGTTCTACTTCTGGCACTTTGACTTGGACTATCAATTGCTGTCATAAATAAGTTTTGATTTTTCTCACTGGTGCCATCTTCCATTGCTCCATTCCTCATTAAAAGATGTGCCATGGAGAGCACAATAGAGTGCCACTTGGACAGCATAGGCATTGCCTAACGAGATGTACTCATTTGACTTTTGAAATCCTGCACATTTAACAACTACAATTTTCACAGGTAACTCTAATGCTTTCAGTAGTTGGTAAACCCTGTCACTGTTTCAGATAGGTGATCCAGAAGAGGTCATAACACCTCTCTGGGACCATAACTGTCCAAAGTCATAAACTACACCAAAAACATGCTAGTTATCAGTACAAATGGTGCCTTTAAGCTGTTCAGAAGCACCCCATGCACTAGTAACAGCAACCAATTCAGCTACTTGGGCAGAAGAGACTACTTGAAGCCATGAAGCTTCTATCGCCCTGAGACTGTGCAAGCTGCATAACCAGATCTCAGAGTTCCATCATTGTCTCTTACACAGGAGCCATCAACGAACATGACATAGTCATTTACATCTAGTGGGTATCTTGAATATCAGGTCTTGGTTTGGTGCACAATTCAGTCTCATTGACACAGTCATGCTCCACTTCATCTTTGCGATCATTTACCTTTTCATCAGTAATTGGTAAAAGTGTTGCTGGATTTAAAGTGGATTTAAAGTATTACACCTTATAATATTAACATTTGTGGATCCCAAAATAACTTGTTCATAATGGGTCAAACGAGAATTTGTTAAGTACTGGGTCTTTGTTCGGGTTAAAAGGACTTCAACAGAATGGGGCACAAAAGTGTTCAGGGGAAGACCCACAACAATGGTTTTACACTGAATGATAGCGACACGGCTCACACAACGTTTAAACAGCCAGGCAATGCAGCAGCTACAGCTACAGGATCAAGTGTGGCTGAAAAATATGCCACAGGCCTATTGGCACCTCCATGTAACTGCGTCAAAGCAGAAAGACCACAATCATCGCTCAAAACAAAGAAAAACATTTGTTCTAATCAGGCATTCCCACAGCTGGGGCTCAAATGGTACCAGATTAGACACATCCTTGTGTGTCAATTTCAGTAAAGATTTGGACAAAAGAGAAACATTTGGAATCCACTGGGGGCAGTAGCCAACCATTCCGAAAAACATTCTGACATCTCTGCGTTACTGGTAAGTTCATCTGCATGATTACTGAAATGCTCTCTTGGGACACCTTCCTTGCAGCCGTCTCAATGCGACAACCTACGTATTTTCATTCTTGTTGACAATACCGCAACATTGCTGGGGAAACTTTATGCCCATTTTCTCCTAAGTGGTTTAACAGGGCAATCATATCTCTCCTACAGGCTTCACGTGTGTTTGATGCAACCATCAAATCATCAATGTACTGCACCAAAACTGAATGAAAAGGCATTTTGAGGGACTCCAAATTCTTTTTTTAAATCTGATTAAAAATTGAAGGTGCCTTCGTATACCCTTGAGGCATATGACACCATAAAAAAACACGATTTCCGAATTTAAAAGCAAATAAAAATTGGCTGCCCTCATGGAGTGCAATGGAGAAAAATGCTTGGCACAAATCAAAGACCATAAACCATTATGCTTCACAAGGAATCTGGAATAAAATCACTGCTGGAGTCTGTACCACAGGACAAAGTGAAACAAAAATCTTGTTCACTTTTCTCAAATCCTGAACTATGGAATATTTTCCACTGGGCTTCCACAATCCTAAAATTGGGGAATTACATACGCTTCCCATGATCTCCTTTGGAACACCTTGTTCAATGAAATTTTCAATTACAGGAGTTATTCCTGCAATCACTTCTGGAGTCATGTTATAAGGCGGTATCCTTGGAAACACTGCATTTGGCTTCACTGTGATTGTAACTGGCTCAACTACTCTTATGAGCCGTATCTCTTTTCCTGAAAAATCCCAAAGTTCGCCCTAACTGTCCCTTGGAACTCCTTGTGTGAATCATTAACTATCATCATTGGGAACAATGAAATGAAAGGGTACATTTCTTCAATTATGCAGGGCATTCCTTTGTCTCTATTTATCTGAACGGCTATCCCATTGGGAGTGCAGCTAATAGAACAATTTGGCTTAGACAATAGATCACGACCTAACAAACTCACAGGACTTGAATCTCAAACCACAAATTGGTGCTGGTCCCCAAATAACCCTATTTTGACAGGGCTTTGTTCTGTAATTGGGCTAGTTAACTATTGATTTGCTATTCTTACCACCTCAAGTATTTTTCCTGACAAAGGCACATTTGGTATTTCTGCGGAACCTGAGGAACCATCACTTGCTGCTGTGTCATCTGGGCTTGTGGAACTTGCATTTGCTGAGGGACCTGCGTCTGCTGTGGGACCTGCGTCTGCTGTAATCCTGTAGGAATAGCTACATTTTAGACTCAGCGCCTTTGAATTCCTTGAATTTGAACTTGATCACTGCCAACAGTCTGAGCAAAACTGCCATTTGGCACTAAATTATTTACATTATTATAGGGACACTTTGGCGGTCATTCCAACTGCGGCAGGGGCGGCGGTAGCCGCCCGCCATGCGGTTACCGCCGAATGACCATTCTGGCTTTCTCGCTGGGCCGGCGGGCGACTGCCAAAAGGCCGCCCGCCGGCCCAGCGGGAAAGCCCCAGCAACGATGAAGCCGGCTCCGAATGGAGCCGGCGGAGTTGCTGGTGTGCAACGGGTGCAGTGGCACCCGTCGCGATTTTCGGTGTCTGCTTTGCAGACACTGAAAATCATTATGGGGCCCTGTGAGGGGGGCCCCTGCACTGCCCATGCCACTGGCATGGGCAGTGCAGGGGCCCCCAGGTATTTACCGCCAGGACCAGGATGGCGGGAAGGGGGTCGGAATCCCCATGGTGGTGCTGCAAGCAGCGCCGCCATGGCAGATTCCTTGGGCCAGCGGTAAACCGGCGGGAAACCGCCGGTTGCCCTTTTCTGACCGCGGCTTTACCGCCGCGGTCAGAATGGCCCTGGAAGCACCGCCAGCCTGTTGGCGGTGCTTCCGCGGTCCCCGGCCCTGGCGGTCATGGACCGCCAGGGTCGGAATGACCCCCTTTGTCTCCAGTGTCCAAAGTTGCTGCATGCATGACATGGCTGCATTTTTTTCATTGACTGCACATTAATCACATTACCACTCAGACCTATCCAAACACAACATCCTCTATCTCTAAACTGCAGCACGTTGTTAACCTGCTGTTTCACACCTTGCATTCCACTAGGGTTCATCATCATCTGCGGGCTCTGATTTCCTGTCTGAGCAGATTTTATTTTCATCACCATCAATTTCTCCTTCAGCTTTTTCTGCTTCAACTCAGTTTTGTCACTACAGTTCCTCATCTATGGGCTTGTTCCGCCTACAAAACAAATGCTGCTTAATCATTGTACTAACCATGGGCTTCAATCCTTTCACAAATCAAAATAAAAAATGACTCATGTCTTTCAGCTCAAAGGTTTCAGAACCACTGTGCTGTTTGAACGCTTGCCACAATCTTTCATTATAGGCATGAATCGACTCTATTGTTTCCTTGCTGTCCTGTCAATCATTGCCAATCAACATCTTCCGGGAAAACTTTGTTCCTCAGAAATTAAATCACTTCATAATACCCTATCATCACCTCTTCAGACAGTGCACCTGTTACTGGATCTCTCTGCGGTTTATGATTTGGCTAATCAACATTTCACTTGCACTCAACCCACAAATCAACTGGAACCACAATGTCAAACAATGTGTTCAAATCTTCCCACAGGCATTATGAAAGCTTCATTAACCTCTCTGTCTGCTTGTACCAATCTACTGGCTTCTCTCTCAATCTCAGGAAATAATTGGTGAGTGACAATATATCACTTCTGCTCAATGGGACGTGTACATATCCTCCACCTGGAATTTCCCTCATTAGCAACATTCTTACATTATCATCAGCTTGATTTGATCCAGCTGGAGACAAATTCTGCTTTCCTTTCTTTTGATCTCTTTTATTTGCCCATCTGCCTTCACATTTGTCTAATGCACCCCATGTGTGTGTATGTATGTAATTAATTCCTTTATGTGCATTCTCATTCTGGGCGAACTCATGTTTGCTATGTCTTTGGTACTGAATTCTAATCTGTAACTTCTTCTTAAGGGTTTGGATTTTCCTAAATCTACTTCATTTTTCCCAGCTAATTCTGCTAACTTCTCATAAGTCAGTCTTGCACGTTGTGTAACATCTTTGCACATGAAGCACAATTCGTCCTCTGTTTATGTTTCCAATCGCTCCATCTCAAGCATTCCCATAATCAATTCATTTAATTCTAATTTTAATCTGGACACATTCACTGTTCTGTCTTTTTCTGGTTTCTCTTCTGTTTTAATGTTACCATTTGTTATACCTGATGCTCCCTTTAGGCTCAGATTGCTTAACCACCCAGTCAACTACTGGGCTAGAAAATCTCACTAACTAATACTATCTCTCTGTGGCATAGTTTTTGAGGAACTGCAATGTACATTCGTAATCTGATCTGGTGTGGGCATGCAAGGAAGTTCTCTGAGGACATAGTGCATCAAAAACTAGTCCTGATTTATTTAACATCTGGTTTGGATCTGCAATTTGTGTAGCAGTCAAAGTTGGGACACAAGAAACTATTCTCTTCATTTCCTAATTGTTTGAATATGCTGATATCTGCATACCAATTGGTGACATCCATGCAGATACTGAGGTTTCACAAACTGCTGAAACATTCATGGACTGGGTATTATTTCCAGGGTTGCCTAAAGCATACAAAGGGACTACTGGACATATAGTCACGGGAACTGTTAATGCATTGGGTCCTGTCATATTTTTCTGATTCCATAGAATTTGCATTTGAGCACTTTGACCTGTTAAACATTTACCCTGTTGGACTCAGGTAGGATTTAACACTTTCTGTACTGGTGTATACAAAGCCATAGTCTGATTCTGATTTAAATTCTGCACAGTTGTAGTCACATGATGGCTTGACACTACCTGATTCATAAATGGGCTTTTAATATATTGTGCTGTATTAACAGTTGGAACTGGCGGAAAAACTACGGTACTTGTGTCACTGAATTTGCAGGTGTAATTGGAACTATCTAAATCGAGCTCTGTGTAGCTGGAGCAGTTGCCACATTTGGGGTAGTATTCTGCACTGCTCCCTCAACTGAATGACACGGTGGGGGCCGATTCATTAAAAGCTGTTTTATGAACTCATCCTCTGAATCACTTTCATATGTGGCTATCTTTTTACCCTTATTTTCTGTCTGTTCTACATTGGCTGTCTGCTTCTTTCTTGTCTTAGATTTTGTATTCCCATCATCATCCACTGTGATAGCTGGAGACATTCCGACTCCGTCTAATATCTCAGCTCTCCACATTTTCTGTTCTGCATCCCATCTAGCTTCCGCTAATGAGTTATCTGCTTTCTTCATTCTACTCTCAAATTATGCCATTTCTTTATGCCTTGCAAAAAGTTCCCAAATAGCAAGACCTTCAAATTGTGTGGGTCTTGGAGGAGGCTTTAGTTTGCACAAAACGCTCCTCAAATTTTCTAAAATTCTCAAGTTAAAAGTTCCGTAACGAGGAAAAACTAATGAACCTTCCTTTTCAGTGATCTTGCACCATTGTTTAACCCAAAAAAATGCTGAAACTTTTTTTGCCTCTGACACGTTGTATGCTGGTGTTCTTTCGGGTGCTACCTGTTCACCCTTTCTACCTGGAATAAACACATCTCCTCTCAGTGCACTTCTTAGAGCTTTGAAAAAAGTCTGTGCAAGTTTATGAAAAGTGGCGCTGCCCCTAGCCACTTTTCTTGCACCCCTTACCGCCCCCCCAATGCCACCATGTTTGCACTTTTTCGCGGTAGTCAGGTGGACTAGCGTCATAATTGTTTACGCTAGTTCGGTGCTTTGCAGGATTAGTGTCAAAAATTATGATGCTGCAAAGTACCCAGAGGCCCATTGAACACAACGGGGCCTCTTTTTAAAAAATGCAGATGAAAATGACACAAAGAAATCTCATTGATTTCTTTGTGCCATTTATTCAGCCCCCCAGCGCCTGAAAGCCCTCTTGAAATAATTATGCCTGGTGCAGGCATAATGTGGCAGAAGAGGTTACAAAGTGGTGCAGCGTTTTTGGGCTTCCAACACCACATTAGCGTAAAAGATCATGCTAATGTGGCATTGGAGTGACACTAGGCCCACATACATCTGGGCCTTCATTTTTGCACTATGGGTAGGGATCAAAGGCTTTGAAAGCTGTACAGCTACACTTCCGACTGTGACTTTTGCTCCTGAAGAGGAACTACTGCTGAATTTGCGAGTTTTTGTATAAGAGGAGCCTGATTCATCTGAGGACTGTGATCCAGTGCCGGCCTCATAATCACCTTTTATGTATGAGTAAACCTTTTCTTTACTGAACTTAGTAATATTCTTTTGTAAGTTAGAAATTTTTCTGCTGGGTCAAATATTCTTTCATGTGATTATGTTCGGCAAGGTTAGAGAGCCTGTTTGAGACAGTTTTGACCTAGGCAATTTTTACACTTTTTTCCTTTATACTATCTCTAGATGACCTTTGATAATGAGTTGAATTTCTATATGAGCATATGAGACTCATGTTAATTACACACTTTGTCATTCACAGATAATTACTTTGTTATGATACCTGTATTGTTTCCCTACATTATTCTGATCGCAATGGTGTATATATATATTTTTCTATCTATCTGTCTTTTCAGAAGTCAGTTACCCTCTGTGGTTTATGTAAAAATTTGTCTATTCCTTCTTTTCACTTCGATTGAGTGTACTAGTGAAGAATAGTGCCCTTTTTCTTTTTCTAGTATTCCCATTAAAGGGCGGACACTGACACTAGTCAGCCTTCGTTACCGGTTATGGATTATACATAATTTGTCCTTTTTCACTTTTGATTTCACCTTAGCTTACGAGCAAAGAACAGTGTCCTTCTTCGTTTTGAAGTACTTTTCAAAGAAGGGCGGGTACATACATGAGTGATCCTTGATTCCGATTAGAGGCCCGCACCCTGACCTCGGTATTTGACCTGGGAGCCGCGTTTACCTTCTACTTTTCAGGAATGCGACTCCAGGGTAGGTCCCCGGTGATGGACTGCCGTTTCAGTGTGAGTACAGATGGCTTCAAGTGAGCAAGTTGAGTACTCACCCTATTGCTTCGGTTTAGTCTTGTTTGAATATACATTTATGATTCTAGCCACATTAATCTGACTACACCATAAAATGACTGTGCGGTCAACATATGGGGGCACCGTCTCGATTATGAAGTTGTAGATACCAGACGTCTTTATTTTCATTGAAGTAATCTTCCTGTTTGGTAAAATGAGATACTTTGATTTTACTACAGCTATTACTACTTTTGACCAACTCATATTCTTTCCAAGTGGTGGTCCCTAAAGATATGATGATTACCTAATATTGATTGAATTGTCAACACTTCATATTGCGTATTGCATGGTGGGAATAACACCCATTAGGGATATGAAAAGACCTTTTACTTTGAGTTTTTTACTTTATAGTATTTTCTATTTTTAGAAAAACAATGACAATCCATAGAATCGCACTTTCCCATGAAGCCCTGTCCCTAGTTAAGGAGGGTAAGCATTACTTACCTGTCTTCTACTTTACCACTCAGCATGGCAACACACTAACCCTGAATGCCACGTCACCTTCAGATGTCTACATCAACTGTATGAATGAATTTTTAATTATTTGGCATGTTTATTTTGTGTTCACAGGTTTCTCTCAGTTTTTATCTATTAGATAAACGACTGATGTGAGTAACTTTCACTCATTGTTGTTTGTTTATCAGACACACACTAAGTGCAATTTAAACTTTAAGCTTTGAAGAAGGGTATTATACGTAGTCCTGATGAAGCGGCAAGTGATCCGTGAGGACTTGATAAGGCGCGAAACATGTTGACTTGCTGTAGCGGACAAAGAAAATTTCTTTTTTCCCCTTTTTTATGTGGACTGTGGGTTCATTATTTCCTATTTACTCTAGACTGTTTTTTTAACCTTGACCAACTCCTCTCTTGCTTAAATAAAATCAGTTTTTTGAGTTGGAGACAGAGTCAAATGTATCTTTCATTGTTGCACTCCAGCTTTTTTCTTTTTTTTCTCTTCCATGACACATAGGTTTAAATTTACTTCTATTTTCCATACTTTGGCACAGACTAAAAGATCTCTGGCAAAGAGCCCCTCCGAGGGGCCCGTCAGACATTGCAGCGCCGGTCTGACGTGGAGCAAGCCCAATGATGAAGCATGACATCGCACAGATGTCTGAGGGCTTTTGCTCGTATTTTTAGGGATGCCTGAGAGACCTGTGTTTTCCTCTTTTTGGAACAGTGTACTTATTTTTTCAAAAATATGGTTACCCCTATTATGGGACGTAACCGTCAATCTGTTCTCAAAACTCTCCCCCCGGCACTGAACAAAAAATATGGTTACCCCTCTTATGAGACAAAATCATCCTCTATTACCAAACTGTTAAAGTGTTTTACATCCTTCATAGGAATCAATCACATCACTGAGGTCGACAGACCTTTTGACCCCAAAAGAGTGTGGTGAACCATACACAAATTTACATTAACACCACTTAACAATTTAGACACCGTGACCAATGTAGCTATGGAAGGAGACTCCAATCAATGAAAAGTTTCAAAGCTTTATTTTATAATCACAAAGCTAATGTATTGAAGAATGTGCGCAACATCAAATTATAAAGATCAATTAACACCATTGGCTGTCCAAAATGACAAAACAAATTTTATCTAATTAACATCACACAATTAAGCATTCAAGAAGAATAATACATATTATTAAGGAAATTACTTGAGCCACAGAAAAATATCTCAGATCAGACTGTTTTAGTATTTGTCAAATCAAATTAATAAAATTCGGGTTGGTCATAGGTTATCCCAATGGCTAACCAAATTAAGACATGCATGTGTGGGGACAGGCTAACACATGCAGGCAAAATAAAAGAAGACAAAACTAAATTGGAAAGAATACATCTAGAGCTATAGATCACTAACTAGGAAAATAAAAAGAGTGAGTGTCAACATGCTAGCTTCTATTCTAAAAAAGGAAAACATGCCAAGGGAAATGACAATCAGCAGGGGGATACACCTCTTCTAGGGTCAGCATTCAAGGATTCTTCATCTGCAAAGCATCAGATCAGCAACAAAGTCTGTTACAAGTACCATCAGGAGAGTACAGAACACGAGCTGCACAGAGAAGAGCAGGGTCAAGAGCCAAGGAAAGACTGACTGAAACTTACAAGCCTCATCCTTATAGTAAACAACACAAAAGGCTCCGATTTGTCAGTTCAGTGGCCTCACATCACACAAAAACAGGCATCATTCATTCAAAATTCAATAAAATGTCAGGTTGAAATAGTTCGTGATTTTCTCAGGTTTGGGTTGGGATCATATCCTCTTTCTGTGTGAATCTAAACAGTCAATTACAATTTACTTCACTTGATCAATCCAGTTTCTTCTCAGGGTGTACAATGGACTTTGTCTCAGTCCCATGTGAATATGTGTTAGTTGAAACAATTGATTCCATGTTATGTCCACAGGCCTAAATGTTCTGGAACCAATGTTATTTAACTACAAGTCTCTGTATAATTGAACAAAGAACCTATTACTACTTGCAAAGCATCTCATGAGAACAGAACCTAGAGAAACATTTCACACTAGAAAAAACAATTATTCATAACTTTTACATGACTGCAAATACGAGTTCTGCAGGCCTAGATATGCTAACACAAGAAATATAATGCATTAATATATTTGTTAATAAAACACACACAGCCCCTCATCACGACTTTGGCGGTATTTTTCGAATACCGCTGTGCCAGCAGCTGCCACAATACCACTGCTGCCGCGGTAATCCGCCCGCCCTAATATGACTCACAAAAATCCCACACCGCCAGGCTGAACGTCGGCAGGAGAGAGGCAGTAGCACCGGCCACACTGCCATGCAAAAAACAGACTGCCCACCAGAACATGACCCACAAATCAGCACAGGGGTCGGAGTGCAGCGGTTAGCCAATGGTGGCTGCGGTCAAAAAGGAACCTCCACAACAACACCACACCACATTGGCACATTCGAATAACCCCACACCTGACACACATACACACATCACCCCCCCAAAACACCACCATAAAACACACACCCACACAACCCACAACCCTTTGGTACTACAAATAATTAGGAGACATTTGACAGCAACTCAATTGTACGCACTGCACACACACAACACAACCACCTACACACCCCTCACGTATCACTCTGCATATTACACATTTACACACAACCACACACCTCACCATCACCATGTCCCCACAAAGGCACCCCCGTTTCACAGAAGATGAGTTGCGGACAGTGGTGGGCGAATCATCAGGGTAGAGCCACAGCTATTCGGTGCACAGATCCAGCAGACATCCATAGCCAGGAAGATGGAGATGTGGCAGTGGGTCATCGACAATGTGAACTCAGTGGGAAGGCATCCGCGCACAAGGTACGACATACGGAAGATGTGGAACAACCAGAGGGGGAAGGTCAGATCCATGGCATCCAGGCACCAAATTGCGATTATGAAGACTGGCGGTGGGCCCCCCTCCTCCCCTCAAGCTGACATCATGGGAGAAGGTCTTGGCAATACTGCATCCTGAGGGTCTCAGTGGAACCCCTGGAGGATTGAAGACTGGTAAGTCACTTACAATCATCTTGTAGTCAGGATACCTGTATTGCCTGCGTCCCCATCCCCTGCATTCCCATCCAACCCCACTAACAACAATCCAAACGTCTGCACTCACAAATTCACCTAATGCTTGTTCAGTATGAAGCACTACGAATCCCACAATGTATCACTCTTTATCAACCTAACAATGCACACCCCCCTCAACTAGGTGGCCCTTCAGACTGCAGCATGTAAAATAGCACTCACTTAGTACCCAATGTCAAACGGATGAGGTAGATGTCAATAACAATCCCTGTCATCCACATGTATCACCGATAATGTCACCCATCATCAGGTGTCACGAACACCCAGTCCTCCACCAGAGGAAGACCTCAGTGATGACAGCGACACAGGATGTCTGGGTCTGGATGACCTCTCTGGCTCATCCAGCACCTCTGGGCAGTCTCCCTCCACTATCCTCACCCAGGCCATGATAGAGCCCCCCACTCCTGTAGCAGCCACAACAGCAGTCGCCCCATACCCCCAAACCAGTGACCCCAGACCACATCAATTAATGGTGTGCCCACCTGTACAGGGGCCTGAGTCAGCACCCACCACTCAAGACGATAAAGGTCCTTGTGTTAGTGGAAGTGGGCACACTGTGCGGGAGACACAGGCACAGGGGGCTAGGGCCAGTGGGAGGGCATCTGTGGGGCAAAGGGTGGGGCAACCCAGGGAGCCACTTGCTCAAGAGGCCATTGGACAAGTCCTGGGAGCATTCCACCAATCCCAGGACAAGATGGGCCAGATAGTCACCATGTTTTGGGAACACCAGAGGCTGCAAACCCAGTACCACAAGGATGCCGTGCAGCAGGAGCACAATGCCACCATGGCCTTCATCAAAGGGTTCATGCCAGAATTAATATCTGTACTGCGTGAGCCCTCCACCCACCACCAGGCCCCTACCAGTAGCCACAGTCCTGAGCAGCCATCTACATCTGCTGCAGCTACTGAGATGGTGGCCCTGACTGAAGTCTCACAAACCACAGGTGACCCTCCCCCGGTAGATGAGGAATCCCCACGCAAACGTGGACGCAGACCCAGACATCATGCAGGGACTGAAGCCAAGACCAACCCTACTGCCAGAAAATGAGGCACTCTGGAACTATCTCCCTTGTGTGACACAGAGACACCTTGGAGACTGACTACTGCCATATCTCCACTACCTATCACTCCTGGAAACTGGAGCTGTGCTAACGAATGCTTAGACTAATAACCTCATGATTTCCTGCAACATTGTCCCACTCTTTAGCACCAACCCATCCTATTGGAATCACAATAAATATACTTTAACACAACAGTTGGTTATGTGTGTTCAATATGTGACAATGAACAAACAATGATGTTGTGAAGTGTTCAAGTGTTGTACAAAAGGTTAAATCTGTGAAGCCCTTGACCATGAAGCTCGGTGTCAGATGCACAGTGTCAATATCAACACATCTCTGGGTCCACAGGTAGAGGAGAGGAAAGGGAACTCAGCATCTAGCGACAGTTCTCCTGTGTAAAGGTGTCAACAAACAATCTATTATGATAGATCACCATATCAAAGCAATGCCACATGCACCTGAAATAGTGTCATCTAGCATCCCTAGTAACAACAACACAAAGAGGATTTTTAATGATCAATACTGAACACAACACACGATTCCTGTCTTGGAGACATGACACATAAGTGAAATGCTATATATCACAATTATCAGTGTGCTATTCTCCAATGATAGTATGACAAAAAAGAGAAATTAAATTGGGATAAACTGTATCATGAAGTGATGTATGAGGACAGCAGTGAAGAAGGTACATTCCATTGTCTCTTCCAAATTATTCATATAAAATCTAGCACATAAGGGATTTGGATAGTCAGTGAAATTAATTCATACAGACTGACAATAGCAATGGCAGTAGTACGTCAGCCCATTAATACCTACCTATCAGGTACACTGTACTGCTCTACCTAACTCAGACATGACACTCCTCACATCACTGATAGATTTCAAATAACACCCATACTGTAGTTCAGCATGATAAGTGGTATAATGAGATAGAAACCTACCAGAATGTCACTGGAAGTATTCCTGGTTGATCTGAGTTCTTGTGACAACTTCATTCTTGTCCCCATCTCCCTCTACTGCTACCAGTACGTCCTCTACACCCTACACTTCCAGCCATGGCACATGTCTCCTTAGTGCCAAATTGTGCAGCATGCCATGACAATCTGGCACACCTTCTGAGGTGAGTAGAGCATGGAACCTCCAGACATGTGCAAACACCGGAACCTCGCCTTCAGAAGACCGAATGTCCGCTCAGTTACCCTTCTCGTCCTCCCATGAGCCTCATTGTACAGATTCTCCTCCCCGGTCCTTAGATTCCTCACCGGTGTTAGTAGCCAGGACAGATTAGGGTACCCTGAATTGCCTGTGGATAGTGGAAACCTCTATCACAATTCTGCTATGTACAGAGTGGAAAGTGTAGGCTTGCTGTGGTGACAGTGATTGTACACACACTCATCATACTCATAACGAGGAAGCCTCTCTCCCTCTGTAGGTGCGTCATCATATGTCAGACACTGCTGTTCCTGAGGATGTGGGAATCATGTATAGAGCCAGGAAACTTAGCTGTCACCTATGAGATATATAGGTGTGCTAGACAGACCATCTGCACATTAATAGAATGATATCTCTTCCTATTCCTATACACTTGCTCGTCGTCCATGGGTGGTACCAATGCAATATGGGTACCATCTATGGTCCCTATTATACAAGGGATATGCCCCATTACATAGAAGTCAGCCTTCACATGGGGGATAGCTTCAGGAAGGGGACATTTTATTTGTCTGTCAACATGTTTCAGCAAGGCAGACAAGACTTTCCTCAACACATTACGGACTATAGGTTGAGACATACCCGCTGCCAATCCCACAGTCCCTTGGAAAGAGCCAGTTGCCAAAAAGTGGAGGATGGTTAGCACCTGCACAGTGTGAGGAATGGCTGTAGGTTGTCGTATAGCTGGCAGCAGTTCTGACTCCAACTGGCTACACAGTTCCATGATAGTTGCACGGTTGAGACAATAGGTGAGTATGATGAGTCTGTCTTCCATGGTGGCAAGGTCAACCAGGGGCCAGTACACAGATGCATGTCTCAGCCTCCACAGTGGTCGGTATCTAGGTTTAGAAAACAACACATGTGTGAGCACGATTACACTTCACTAGTCCCATATTGTGACAATATATCGCCAATATGCATCACACCTGAAAACAGGTTCCTGAATCAGACCTGGATATTTGATGACAGACTGCTCCAACAATATGACAAACCACTGAAGTCATCTGGCGTGCATACACCATATATTAGTGTGGTCTGGTGTCAGGCATTATTAATGTACAGTCACCCTATTACCTACTACACAATCAGGCTGTTCATGAGTCAGCAACATATTCCTCATTACTCTGAAGGTACAACTGACTAGATATGAGACATTGTTCACCACCATTTCTGCTTGGCATGTACATTGGCTCTACGAGCTGTGACCGATATGTGTTACTGTGAACTGTACAATAGATGTGTAAAATGGCTGCCGCCTGTCCTGCATGCAGAGGAATATTACAGTGAGCTCATTCCGCCGGCGTATGTCGTCATGGAGGTAGGTGGTCGAAACCGCTGTGCAACTCCTCATTGATTAAAATTGTTGTCTATGGGGAAGGGGGTCCAATGATGATGGCCGCCGGCGGTGACTGTGCAGACCGCCGCGGATGTGACCGCCATTTTCTACAGCCTTTCTCACTTGACTCCTGACTCTCCAGCCAACCAGACCTCCACTGTGTGTGCTGCTGTGTCCTGCTCCTGAAAGCCACAATGGTGCATTTAACAGGGGAGAGGGCCCCGGCCTTCACACAGAAAGAGCTCCAGAACCTTGTGGATGGGGTCCTACCCCTGTACACAAAGCTGTATGGGGCTCCAGAACAGCAGGTATGTTGCATATTGGTGTATTTGTAGCAACATGGTTGTGTGTGGATGATAATATGTGTATGCAGCACACCCTGTGGAGGGTGATGCATTGGACATGCATGCTGGAATTGGAAGTGTATGTGTCTTGTCGTGGATGGAAGTGTGCGTATACTGTTTGTGGTCCCATCATATTTCTGCATAATGTGTCTACATGACTGTTCCCTTCTTACTGTGTCTCCCATCCAGGTCAGTGCCCATCAGAAAAAATCCATGTGGAAAGCCATTGCCAAGGAAGTGCGGACCCTGGGGGTCCATAGCAGGCAAAGCAACTACTGCAGGAAGCGGTGAAAGGACCTGAGACGGTGGGCCTAGAAGATTGCAGAGGCCCAGTTGGGGACGGCCTCCCAGCGAGGAAGGGGTCCCCGTCGGACCCTGACTCCCCTAATAGGCCATATACTGGTGGTGGCGTACCCGGAGTTGGGTAGGCGCTTGGGGGCAACACAGCAGCCACAAAGCGGTGAGTAACAGAGTGTAGTTCATGTGTTATTTCTCTCTGAATGCAAAGGATAAGTGTGATGGGCAAAGGTAGGTGTCTAGTGTACATATGATAGTGAATATAGCTAGGATATTTGTGTAAAAGGTGTGTAGGTATGTTAGATTTGTAGTGTATGTACCTAAGGATGCCAGGCATGTGTAAAGTTGTACTATCTGGGTTTGGACTAGGGGAAAGTTCAGAACATGAAACGTTGGTTCTGTGAGGACATACACAGGTGGGCATCACATTGCAAGGCTTTTCCTCAGGGATTCCCTAAGCATAGCTCTAATTTAGATTCATAGAGGCATGCACCTCTGCCCCTGCCCCTGTCATCCATGGTGCGCTCAATGCGGAGGCTATTGACCTCCTGAGATCCATCTCTGTGGGGCAGTTCACCATCCTGAATGCCATCCAGGGCCTGGCATCTGAGATGCAACAGACCAATGCCTATCTGGAAGGCATTCACTGTGCCTTGGCTGGCCTACAGAGATAGTTTCAGGCTCTGGCCTCTTCATTGACGGCAGCTAGTGTCCCTACTACTTCAGTCCACCCTCCAGCTACCTGTGCCCAATCCCAGATCCCTCACCCATCCAACCCACACATTCAAATAGCTTATCACCCAAAGCAACAGACAATCGATGCAAAGACACACACAGGTGCCACAAGATGCACCACAGCCATTTACAACAGACACAACAAAAGCCACTGCCTCCCCTGTCTCCCCCACAACCTCCTGCCTTACAATCACATCATCACTCACACCTGCCAGCACTGCATCCTCACTCCCAGATCCTGCCACAACTTCTATTTTGCCCAGTCACCACAACAGCAGACACTCAGACATGCACCCCATACACCACATCCGCACTCACCACAACCACCATCACGACCACATGCAGCACACCCACCTTCCTTGCAGACATTACCCCAATATACATTCACACAACCTGTTTGTCCTCTCCCATCCTCTCTTCCCGCTCCTCCCAAAACACATAAATGCTCACACTCAGACACCCAACATTCTTCCACCTCACAAATGCACACTATGCATACACCTGCATCCATATCCAGCACACCTACACGTCCTACAAGCACTCCCTCTACCACCACTCCCAGACCTGTGTTCCAGCCCATACCTCGATTTCCCAAAAAGCTTTTTCTTGCCCACCTTGATCTGTTCCCTGATCCTGTCCCACCCTGTGTTGCCCCTCGCCATCATGGTTACCTCCCCACATCCAGTCCCTCCATCTCCAAGTCCTCCCATGACTTCTCTTCTGTTTCCCATGCCTCTCCCCCAACCCAAAAAACCTCCCCCTGGACCTGTGGCTGATTCCAAACAGCCCCCTCCTCAGTCCAAAACAACATTTGTCCACCCACCCCCAACCAAAACAAAGGCCAAAGACCCCCTACCAAAAAAGAGGCCAAGGAACCCCCCCGAAAACATCAACCAAGGACCCCCCTCCCAAACCAAGGCCAAAAAATCCCCCTCCCAAACCTAAAGCTCTGCCACCACCCCCACCCACTGACCCCTGAGATGCTTGCCTGGCCCATTGATGTCCCTAGCCTGTGGAGGCCATGAGGCTGTCAGGAGTCAAGTTGGGGCAATTGCCTGGCACTGTGTGCGTGTGCCTGTGGACAATTTGGACGGGCCTATGGGCCCCTTTTGTATATAGTTCAACCTGTGTCCTTTCCAATTACAACTACCCAACAGATCATGTTAGTGTCAATTTGAAACATTTGTTGTGCCTTTCGCAGTACGTGGTTGATGTACAAATGTATCTGGAAGCTGTTTACTTAGCATGACTTGGGCAGTGTAAATATTGGTATGGATATGGATTGATATGTTTGTGTATGCTTGGTTGTGGCATTTGTGTGGTTGAGTATTATAAAGTATGTTTGGAGGTATGAGTGTGTTGTGCGTCCGTGATGTGCATATGTTCCCTTTGCATGGATATCTGTACGTTCAGAATTGTGTGTTGAATGTTTTCTATTCTATGCAGGTTGTGTTGAGATTTTGTTTGGCTTGCTGGCCCTGTCTGTTACAGGATTAGGGTGCCAGCGTTACGGTTTGTTGCCTATTGAGAGGGAATGCTGTGGGTGGGTGTATGTGAGGTTCTGTTGTGATGTTTTTCGCCTAGGTGTGTGTGTGACGTGTGTGTTGGGCGTGGTGTGTGTGTTGGCTGTGCGTGTCTCTGGTGTGTGTGTGTCTCTGTGAATGTGTGTGTGTTTTTGGGTCGAGTGTTGTATCGCGTGTGTCAGCGTTGCAGTCCATGCCCGGTGTTTGTGTGGCATGTGCGGTTTGAGATGGGAGCTCCTTTGGCTTTGGTTTGGAAGGGGGTCCTTGGTCGATGTTTTGGGAAGGGTTTCCTACATTGTGTGCTAGGCGGCTGTACTTACCGATGGTGTCATCGTCGGTATTGCTGGTCCTGTAGGAGGATGCCGTAGAATAGTGCTGGGAAGACTTGTAGTGCATGTTCCATGACGTCCGCTGACTCGTCTGTATCCCTGGAAGTGTCTCCATCTTTCAGTTCGCTTCTGCCAGCTTTTTGTGGTGTTGTACTGCCCTGGAAATAGTGGCAGTCTGCTGACTCATTAGTGGGTGGGTGCTACTGTGCTTTCCGCCGTCCTAGAGATGGCTATCGCCGTCATTGGCGGTCATACCGCACTGGCGATGCTGGTCGGCTACTGGCTGTGTTGCGGTAGTATCACCGCCAGGGTCGTTATTTGGCAGTCTGTCCCCCAGCCTGGCAATGGTATGACTGCCACCGCCGGCATGGCAGTACCGTGACAGCCAAAGTTGTAATGAGGACCATACTATGCAAACTTGAACACTGAGCATTAATGATATATCATCAGACTATGTAAAACATTTCATTAAGAATTGAAACCTTGTTAAGGAATCATGTTAAATATGACAGAGAAGTGCATTTATTTTTATGCGTACGTGTATTTAAACTCAGAAATCACATATTAAACATTAAAAAATCAAATTGGTTTTCATACTAGCAATTAATCTAGAGTCTAAAATATACTCTGACATTATTTAAATCTCATTAGCACATTGTTAAATCCAGTAAGCACAATAGTGACCACAACAAATGAAAACATGAGCACCTTTAAAATAGGTGTCAGTGCAGCTTTTCTAACTTAAGCTGTTAATCATGAAACCTTCTGCTGATGTCTGGGTCACTAAAAGCATTACTAAAATATATGCTCCAACAGAACTTATGTAAAATCCTCTGCATTCATTTTTAACCTGATAATTCTGCATCTGTTGACTTTTAGTAGCACAGACAAATCATTTAGAGAGATCTAAAATAATTTTAAGTGATTTTACCTTAAATTTGCTGTTTTACATATATATTTAAAAGGAGCAAAAACACTTGCTTTGACTAATTTTTCGAATCTTTTTATAGTCCTTGACATGGAAATACTGGTTACAGTGGTAAAATACTGGCCAGGTGGCAACTCTGTCACGAACTGATTATACAAATAAGGGTCATTTGGGTAAAAAACAAAAAAAAAGTTGTAGAGTCTGTAGAATGCCACTGCAAGATGGCCTCCATGTTCATATTTAGCTGAGCAACATGGCACTACTGGGAAGCGAGGGCTGAAAAATCATCTAAAACAATTGACCCTTCCGAGCCCCTTTTCTGTGGCTGCAATGTGTGCCTTAATGAAATTTGTGTTTCGTAGAGTACATATTTAACCGTCTGGAGGAAATGAACAGTCAAATATCTTGTTTGTACCCACCTAATATATGGTAATCAAAATAGACATAAAAGCAAACATGATTTATTATGCATGCCGAGGTGGGTATTCTAAAACGGTCGTTCCCATTCAGGGTATTTCCAGAACAGGTTAGGCCTTCTCAACTGCCAGTCGTGATGTATTAACAGTTTTACAGCCATTGTGAGTTATATAAATACGTACACACACAAGTACCATGAACCCCCTTTTAATGTATATATTTTTTTTTAAAGGGGTGGAGCCTGTTTTTTATTTTTGTCCTCCCGAGGAGGATAACCTTTTAGTGTTGCTGAGAGGTAGTATGCCAGTGCCCAGTCCCTTATGGGCACTGGCAAACGCCTGAGTGAAGCAGGCTGGTGTTCACCGCCTGCATGCCTCATTAATATGCGTGGGATCTCGCTTGTGACGCCACACACAAATGGAAGAACAGGGAGGGATTTCCTTGGCCCTCCTAGTCCTCTTCGTGACTGAGCCAGTGGGCGGTGCTATGGTGGGTGCTAAGGTAGGCTTCACTGCCACCTGCTCCTTCCTAGCTTTGCCCACATGCATGATCCAGTTTTTCTGGAGTTGAGAAGGAAAGGAGGTGGATAGAGGTTGGGTGGAGCAGCCAAACTGCTCCCACTGCCCCTCCCATTCCAGCAAAAGAAGAAAGGAAAACGTGGAGGAGGATTAAATGGGAGGGGCACGGACTACACCTAGTCCTTCCCCTTCCAAAAGATGCTGTGTGTCTGTGTCCCATAAAGAGGTAAAATGCTGTTTTGATTTTTTCTTAACCTGAGAAAAAATCGTCTTTTACTCCTCTCTGCAGCACAGACAACAATAATGCACCCCAGCAAGGAGCCGGATGTTGTGTGATTTTTTTTTCTTAGGTTTATTAAAATCCAAACAGTATCTGACTCCTTTCGGCAAAGAGGAACACCATTTTGTGCCAGTGCAAGACCCAGATGCTGTTTGGAGTTTCTTTAGGGCCTGGACACATAGCTCCTTCTTCTCACAATGTTTCTCTCTCCATTTGGAACATTGTAAAAGAGGGAGCCCTGTGCCTCAGCCTAGTGCCAGACACTATTTGGATATATGCCTTCTTTGTCTGACTCCTTTCTAGGGCACAGAAACAATTCCGTGCCCCAAAAAGGACCACAAATCCCAGGCCATTGTATCAAAACCCTTTGAATATCAAAGTCACTGCAGCTTACCATTCTGAATCAGGCAATTCATCTATGATGTGGAAAGGTTGATGTAAGATACAGGAGGTCCTACTGTGAGTGAGGAAGCCCCTCTACTCTGAAGATGCAGTATCCTCATCTCAGTCTACTAGCCAGCATTTTACCCAGTATTTTGTAATGAAGGCGATGTGTCCTGGAAATCATGGTCATGTTTAGAGGAAGCCACAATGAATGCTTCCCTATTCAATGGGGGAAGGGAGCACCTTTCAAGTGTGGAGTTGTACATATCAAACACCTGGGGCACTACTATATCTTGCAATGTTATTTAGAATTGGGACAGTAAACCATCTGCTTCTGTTTTTTTGTTACTGGACATGAGCTTGATCACACTCACAATCTTGAACTGGGTGACAGGTGCCTCTAAGTGGTCCTTCAGCTGGAATAAGTACCTTGAGCAGGATAGCTTTCATACAAGAGTTGATTTGTGTAGTGTTCGCTGTTGGAAGTGCATAGTCGAAATAAGAGCAGTGATCATAGAAAAGTGCAATAAAATTCATCTGCACATAGCATATTTTACCATTTTCATCTTGCATCAGTCACTCCCTATCTACCAGTTGCTTTTGGTTAGATAGGCCAAATAGTCACCAAGTTTATCTAAGCACCTCTACCTCTCCAGTGCCACTGACAGTGTATTACTTTCTAATGTGTAAAGCCACTCTTATCTCTAAATCAGGTAACTACCTTAGCCAGTAGGTATTCTTGAAGTACATCCCATAGTCACAACTGTTGTAATGCACATCCATTAAAAAAACATTGAAAGCTACCCAGATGCCTAACCCACACATTAAGGAGTTCCTTAGAAATGATGTGCCTCGAACATCATATTTGTTGGTCTAGTCCTGCAAAGTGGAAGGTTGTAGTCGCCAGGTTGGGATACAGGTTAGATTCCTTCACCTAGAGATGGAAAGCAAAATGTGGAGTGATCTGATATTAACATCCCAAGGTATTCAAAATTACTAATCAACCTGTTAAATGGGCTGATGCAAAAAACATGTCCAGTCTAGTGAAGAGGTGGTTTCTTAGGAAATGAAAGGGATATTTTCTATGAAAAGGATGGACGTGCCTTCAGACATCTCTATGATTGCAGATTATTGTCCACTGTGTGAATTCTTCAGCTGTCTTTGAAGTACCTGTCCTGGGAAGGGTTGGAATGATTTATCCATTGGCATGTCCACAATACGGATGGATTTGCTCCCACAGATTGCTGGCACCTTTAGGTCATATGGGAATTTTGTCAATAAATCATAAAACAAATTTACATGCGTAACATTTGGTGCATATATGGAGGCTAATAAAACTAATTCTCAATTTACCCTTCCATTTTTAAGTATTTACATAGCTTGCAGGTTGACTATTCATTCACTAAGAGTCATCGAAAGCCATTATGGTTTTACCCAAATAAGAAACCCTTTAGCATGTCAAAATATTTTCTACATTAGTTTGGCCTCTCCAGCTTTTCCACAGTTTCTCTACTTCTACCCCTACTATTTCATTTCCTGCCAGAATTCTAACTGCACTCCTCTGCGTCTGATATACGCCTACATTTTATAACACATTAAATGACTAGCCAACCCTATTACATTCTACATAAAGAGTATGTATGTGCCTGTTCTGGAGTGAGGCCATATGCTATTCTCTATGTTATATACTTATATAAGTCTGCACCAACCACTGCCCCAAGTCTCAGAATATGCACGTTTTCCCCTGGCATGTTGCTGATGTCTGGATATTCAATTATGAATAATGCCATGCCTTTGCTGCCCTGTCTTTTGTAAGGGGCAATGCTGTATTGCAGATGAGGGTCCAGGTCAAAGAGAAATATTCTCACTCAGAACAGAGACCAATATATCTCCACCGAACATAGTTATCAACCTTACCTGATTAAACCTATTGCTCCTATAAGCAACTGAATGAAAGGGGAAGAACATGGAGGTTCTCGGTTTTCATAGACTTCAGCAGCATTCACTTCTCCTGTTAGAAATAGAGTCTTTGGTTGGCAGTCAAGTTATCCCCTGTCCAAGCAAGGACCCTCACTCTAGTCAAGACAATGGTGAATCACACATGGTTAACCCCCACTCTCCCCCTTGGTAGCTTGGCACGAGCAGAAAGGCTTAACTCAGAAGCAATGTGTAAAGTATTTGTACCAACACACATAGTGATGCAGTGATACCACTACAAAATTGACACCACACCAGTTTAGAAAATAGATAATATTTATTTAAATCAAACAAGACCAAAACAAACAAAATCCAACATACACAAGTCAAGATATGAATTTTTTAAGTAAAAAAAGTCTCACTCTATAGAGAACAATGGAAATGTTGATTTCACACAAAGTACCTGGTTTGTGTCAAAAATAAAGCTGCACGGGCAAGCATGCGTCAGAAAAGTCAGTAATGAGTTGATTCCTTACTTGCAAGTGAGGCCGTGCATCATTTCTTCTCCAGTCGGGTAGGTGATGTGTTGTTTTTCTCCCCCACATGAGAGCGATGGTTGTGCGTCGAAAATTTCCCTGCATGGTGTTCTGTGTGTGGATTTAAGTCCTTGTTCTGCCAACTTCACCTTTCAATGGCCCAGGGACTGGATTGGGCACCACTTGGCAGGGCAGGAGACTCAGCAGAGAGTCCAGGTGCTGGCAGAAGAAGTCTTTGATGGCCCTGAGACTTCAAAACAGGAAGCAAGCTCCGTTCAAGCCCTTGTAGATTCTTCTCGAGCAGGAATGCTCAACAAAGTCCAGTCTTTGTCCTCTTTCAGGCAGAAGCAGCAACTGCAGGCCAACCCAGAAAAGCACAGTCACAAGCAAAGTGGCAGTACTCCTCCTCCAGCTCTTCTCCTTGGCAGAGGTTCCTCTTGATTCCAGAAGTAATCTTGAAGAAATCCAAAGTCTGGGGTTTTGGGTCCACTACTTATACTCCTTTCTGCCTTTGAAGTAGACAAACCTCAAAGGAAAGTAAAGTCCAGGCCCCAGACACACACCAGGGGGTTGGAGACTGCATTGTGTGAGGGCAGGCACAGCCCATTCAGGTGTAAGTGACCACTCCTCCCTTCACTCTAGCCCAGATGGCTCATCAGGATGTGCCTGCTACACCCCAGCTCCCTGTGTATCACTGTCTAGAGGAGATTCACAAACAGCCCAACTGTCAGTCCACCCAGACATGGAATCCACAAATAGGCAGAGTCACAGAATGGTTTAAGCAAGAAAATGCCTACTTTCTAAAAGTGGCATTTTCCAACTAAAAATCTAAAAAACAACTTCACTAACAGGTGTATTTTTAAATTGTTAACCTATGTTAACCTATGAGAGAGATAGGCCTTGCAACAGTGAAAACTGAATTTGGCAGCATTTAACTGTTAGGACATGTAAAACACATCAGTACTTGAACCAGCTTTAACATACACTGCACCCTGCCCATGGGACTACCTAGGGCCTACCTTAGGGGTGCCTTACATGTATAAAAAGGGAAGGTTTGGGCCTGGCAAGTGGGTACACTTTCCAGGTCGAATTGGCAGTACAATACTGCACACACACACACTGCAGTGGCAGGTCTGAGGCATGTTTACAGGGCTACTCATGTGGATGGCACAACCAGTGCTGCAGACCCACTAGTAGCATTTGATTACAGGCCCTGGGCACCTCTAGTGCACTTTACTAGTAAATGAAATACACCTATCATGGATAAACCAATCAACAGTACAATTTACACAGAGAGCATATGCACCTTAGCACTGGTTAGCAGTGGTAAAGTGCCCGGAGTCCTAAAGCCAACAAAAACTGTACTGAACAAAATAGGAGGAAGGAGGCAAAACGTTTAGGGATGACCCTGCAAAAAGGGCCAGGTCCAACGTCTCCCATCGGATTTTACTTTACCCTTAGATCAATGGGCACTATTGGATGCTATTACCAGCACAGATAGTCAGGGATGGCTGGCAAGTGTTCACTTCTATTCTGATATTAACAAAAATTAAAGGGAAACGGAGGAGGTCAAACCCTGCAACTTTACAGATTTTCTTCTGCAGACATCAGGAAGACTTAGGGATCATCTGCTGTGCTTATTGTTGCTTTATTACTCTCAGACTTAGGACCTATAGATTTGATCTCCAATTCTTCTGGTGATCTGAGCATCACAGATGTGTTCTAGCTGGGATAAAGTCACGTTTGCCTCCTGCAATCGGTGCCTCTGATGGTCGACCAAATAGTTTACAGAATTTCTTACTCCCCAGTTGACAGCATTCCCTTTTGCATTAAGACAGATCCTGGTCTATTGGTTGATCTTTTGTCGACATGCTGCCTTAAAATCTGTGAAGAAGTGCACTGTGCGATCTCCTAGCATCTTAGGTTTTGAGGTATAGAGCAGCATATATTTGATACCGTGTTGTTTTAGGAATCTTTTTGCTTTTTTTGCAGCTAGGTAGTCTGGGAAAAGGAGCACTGTTGTGTACTTAAATTGTATAAGGCTCATTTGTCTGCAGAGTTGCAAGGTGAGGTGACAGTCTATATACTTAAGAAGTCTAGCTACGATTAGTCTTGGACTGTGCCCCAGAGGTGGGGGAGTAGTGGGGCCCTATTGGGTCACTAAAAAAATAAAAGTTAGACACATCCGTTGTGAGAAAGTAGCCTCTTTCTAGCCCTGTTACCCCCACTTTTGGCCTGTTTGTGAGTGTATGTCAGGGTGTTTTCACTGTCTCACTGGGATCCTGCTAGCCAGGGCCCAGTGCTCATAGTGAAACCCCTATGTTTTCAGTATAGTTGTTATGTGCCACTGGGACCCTGCTAGCCAGGACCCCAGTGCTCATAAGTTTGTGGCCTATATGTATGTGTTCCCTGTGTGATGCCTAACTGTCTCACTGAGGCTCTGCTAACCAGAACCTCAGTGGTTATGCTCTCTCTTCTTTACAAATTGTCACTAACAGGCTAGTGACCAATTTCACCAATTCATATTGGCATACTGGAACACCCTTATAATTCCCTAATATATGGTACTGAGGTACCCAGGGTATTGGGGTTCCAGGAGATCCCTATGGGCTGCAGCATTTCTTCTGCCACCCATAGGGAGCTCTGACAATTCTTACACAGGCCTGCCACTGCAGCCTGAGTGAAATAACATCCACGTTATTTCACAGCCATTTACCACTGCACTTAAGTAACTTATAAGTCACCTATATGTCTAACCTCCACCTGGTGAAGGTTGGGTGTTAAGTTACTTAGGGGGTCATTCTGACCCTGGTGGTAAAATCCGCCAGGGCCAACGACCGCAGGAGCACCGCCAACAGGCTGGCGGTGCTCCCTTGGGCATTCTGACCGCGGCGGTACAGCCGCGGTCAGAAACGGAAAACCGGCGGTGTACCGCCGGTTTTCCGCTGCCCTGGGGAATCCTCCATGGCGGCGCAGCTTGCTGCGCCGCCATGGGGATTCCGACCCCCATACCGCCATCCTGTTCCTGGCGGTTTTGGCCACCAGGCAGAGGATGGCGGTAGGGGGTGTTGTGCGGCCCCTGGGGGCCCCTGCAGTGCCCATGCCAATGGCATGGACACTGCAGGGGCCCCCGTAACAGGGCCCCACCAAGATTTTCAGTGTCTGCCATGCAGACACTGAAAATCGCGACGGGTGCAACTGCACCCGTCGCACCCCTTCCACTTCGCCGGCTCCATTCGGAGCCGGCATCCTCATGGAAGGGTGTTTCCCGCTGGGCTGGCGGGCGGCCTTCTGGCGGTCGCCCGCCAGCCCAGCGGGAAACTCAGAATACCCGCGGCGGTCTTTTGACCGCGCAGCGGTATTCTGGCGGTCCCAGCCAGGCCGGCGGCTTCCGCCGCCGGCCGGAGTCAGAATGACCCCCTTAGTGTGTGGGCACCCTGGCACTAGCCAAGGTGCCCCCACATCGTTCAGGGCAAATTCCCCAGACTTTGTGAGTGCGGGGACACCATTACACGCGTGCACTGTACATAGGTCACTACCTATGTACAGCTTCACAATGGTAACTCCGAACATGGCCATGTAACATGTCTAAGATCATGGAATTGTCACCCCAGTGCCATTCTGGCATTGTCGAGACAATTCCATGATCCCCCGAGTCTCTAGCACAGACCCGGGTACTGCCAAACTACCTTTCCCGGGGTTTCACTGCAGCTGCTTCTGCTGCCAACCCCTCAGACAGGTTTCTGCCCTCCTGGGGTCCAGCCAGGCCTGGCCCAGGAAGGCAGAACAAAGGACGTCCTCAGAGAGAGGGTGTTACACCCTCTCCCTTTGGAAAAAGGTGTCAGGGCTGGGGAGGAGTAGCCTCCCCCAGCCTCTGGAAATGCTTTGATGGGCACAGATGGTGCCCATCTCTGCATAAGCCAGTCTACACCGGTTCAGGGATCCCCCAGCCCTGCTCTGGCGCGAAACTGGACAAAGGAAAGGGGAGTGAACACTCCCCTGACCTGCACCTCCCAGGGGAGGTGCCCCGAGCTCCTCTAGTGTGCTCCAGACCTCTGCCATCTTGGAAACAGAGGTGCTGCTGGCACACTGGACTGCTCTGAGTGGCCAGTGCCAGCAGGTGACGTCAGAGACTCCTTCTGATAGGCTCTTACCTGTGTTGCTAGCCTATCCTCCTTCCTAGGTAGCCAAACCTCCTTTTCTGGCTATTTAGGGTCTCTGCTTTGGGGAATTCTTTAGATAACGAATGCAAGTGCTCATCCGAGTTCCTCTGCATCTCTCTCTTCACCTTCTGCCAAAGGATCGACCGCTGACTGCTCAGGACGCCTGCAAAACCGCAACAAAGTAGCAAAGATGACTACTGCAACTTTTTATCGCTTCTCCTGCCGCCTTCTGGACTGTTTCCTGGTAGTGCATGCTCTGGGGGTAGCCTGCCTCCTTCTTGCACCAGGAGCTCTGAAGAAATCTCCTGTGGGTCGACGGAATCTTCCCCCTGCAACCGCAGGCAACAAAAGACTGCATCACCTGTCCTCTGGGTCCCCTCTCAGCACAACGAGCGTGGTCCCTGGAACTCAGCAACTCTGTCCAAGTGACTCCCACAGTCCAGTGACTCTTCAGTCCAAGTTTGGTGGAGGTAAGTCCTTGCCTCCCCACGCTAGACTGCATTGCTGGGTACCGCGTGATTTGCAGCTGCTCCGGCTCCTGTGCACTCTTCCAGGATTTCCTTCGTGCACAGCAAAGCCTGGGTCCCCGACACTCTAACCTGCAGTGCACAACCTCCTGAGTTGTCCTCCGGCGTCGTGGGACTCCCTTTTGTGTCTTCGGGTGAGCTCCGGTTCACTCCTCTTTTAAGTGCCTGTTCCGGTACTTCTGCTGGTGCTGCCTGCTTCTGTGAGGGCTCTCTGACTTGCTGAGCGCCCCCTCTGTCTCCTCATCCAAGTGGCGACATCCTGGTCCCTCCTGGGCCACAGCAGCATCCAAAAACCCTAACCGCGACCCTGGCAGTTAGCAAGGCTTGTTTGCGGTCTTTCTGCGTGGGAATACCTCTGCAAGCTTCTTCACGACGTGGGACATCCATCCTCCAAAGGGGAACTTTCTAGCCCTCTTCGTTCTTGCAGAATCCACAGCTTCTACAATCCAGTGGCAGCTTCTTTGCACCCTCAGCTGGCATTTCCTGGGCATCTGCCCAATCTCGACTTTGTCACGACTCTTGGACTTGGTCCCCTTGTTCCACAGGTACTCTCGTCTGGAAATCCACTTTGGTTGCATTGCTGGTGTTGGTCTTCCTTGCAGAATTCCCCTATCAGGACTTCTGTGCTCTCTGGGGAATATAGGTGCACTTTACACCTACTTTTCAGGGTCTTGGGGTGGGCTATTTTTCTAACCCTCACTGTTTTCTTACAGTCCCAGCAACCCTCTACAAGCTCACATAGGTTTGGGGTCCATTTGTGGTTCGCATTCCACTTTTGGAGTATATGGTCTGTGTTGGCCCTATACCTATGTGCTCCTATTGCAATCTACTGTGACTATACATTGCTTGCATTACTTCCTTTTGCTATTATCTGCATAATTTTGGGTTGTATACCTATATCTTGTGTATATTTCTCATCCTCATACTGAGGGTACTCACTGAGATACTTTTGGCATATTGTCATAAAAATAAAGTACCTTTATTTTTAGTATATCTTTGTATTGTGTTTTCTTATGATATTGTGCACATGACACCAGTGGTATAGCAGGGGCTTTGCATGTCTCCTAGTTCAGCCTAAGCTGCTCTGCTATAGCTACCTTCTATCAGCCTAAGCTGCTAGAAACACCTCTTCTACACTAATAAGGGATAACTGGACCTGGTACAGAGTGTAAGTACCCCTTGGTACCCACTACAAGCCAGGCCAGCCTCCTACATCCGTATTGTTCACTGTCTTGTAAAGACAATGGTCCAAAAATACTTCTACGCGGAAGCCCTCAGGTATTTCTGGGAGGCCTACAATATGAATGTTGTTTCAACTAGAGAGCCCCTCTACAGGTTTCGCTCTGTATTCCATGAATTTAACATGTCCCTTTAGGTATTGCATCTGTTTCTGAATATCTGTGTCTCCAGGTTCAACTGCAGCAAGATTATTCTCTGAATCACCAACTTGGTTGCCCAGTTTTCGCAGCTCAACTCTTAAAAGATCATCCTCTATGGCCATAGTGTTGAGCTTACACTCCACAGCCATTCTAGACTTCTGCAGAACTTGAAGGTCAGAGTTGAGCTTATCTTCATCCTCAGCCAGTTGTGGGTCAGATACCAGATCAATTGATTTATTGTCTTACACTGCTACGGATAAGTTACTGCTGCCGGAGTTGCTGGCTCCAGTTTCACTGATCTCAGTCTGCCCATATTGATTTAGGAGATAGCTAGTTAGTACACCAAACATAATGGGTAGCAGTTATATGTGAAGGGCATCCAATGCAATTCAGGGAGTAGTAGTAGGTAAACCCCTTTTGATTTGAACAAGCAGGTAAGACGGGGCAGGAGGCCACTTCTAACAATCCTCAAGGTTTCAGTCTTCTAGTGCTGCCATAGCCTTGACAAATAATCAACAAAGTTACCCCTTGGGGGGATACTTTAATATAAAACAATAATAAACCTCACACAACTAAATCATAAGTAAACAACAAAACAGAGAAGAACAAAAATAACCAGCAAATATTTTTATTAATCACATAAACACCTTGTAAGGATTAAAAGCCATTGTTGGGCTCTATGACAGCAGTGTCATTTTTCTGCACATGATGGGCTCAGCATGAAAATGATTTATGTAGAGTGGAACTGCTGTTTATCGCGGTCCTTCTGCAGTGTTTCTACATGCGCGAGCAAGGCTCAATGCTTGCATGTAGGCTCCTTATGCAGGAAATCAGTATTTAAGCTGTTGTTGTCACGGACAACAGTTATTGTTGTGGTAGCAAGTATATGCTGCTTATTAAGATGGGAAAGCATGCTCAGAAGAGGAGACATGTTTCTTCCTCCTCCTGTTTCTTCCTCCTCCTCTTTGGCTTCTGATTCTTCTGGAAGATTTTGTTCTCCATCCCCAAAGAAGTGTAGGAAATGGATTTGGAAGATGACAGGATAAAGAAACTTACCTTCTTTAAAGGAAACAAAGGGTGAGATCAAAGACTTCTTGGAAAAAGACTTATTCTGAAGTTTCTTTCTTTCAAGATTTATTTTCTTGTGGCAATCACATATGCAGTTATTTTAGGGGTGTTTTTGGCTCTATTGTGTAGCCCTCCATTTTTAAGGTTTCTGGAGGATGCAGTAGTTCTAAAGCCTGATCCCCCCCTTTCTTTCTAAAATTCATTCTAAATTTCACTTGTCTCAGGAGGTGATTCTTCCCACTTTCTTTCCCACTCCTGACTCTGAACATGAAAGGCAGCTACATTTATGGGATATTAAATGTGCCTTGTCTGTAAGTACAGAAAAATTACCTCCCTTCAGGATCAATGTAGGATTAGGGGGATTTTGGAGACTGGATGACCGGGAGCCATAGGCCATGTTGCTAGGCCACTCCCCTTATAAATTCATCATTAACAAGCTTTGTCAAAATTTATGTCACATTAAATTGCAAAGTGAAATGACTTTATAATACATTTCAGTAACTAGAACGGAAAAGTACACTTCAACATTAACATGTGACATTTAAAACATTTTCTTTTTAAAAATTCATTATCGTTTCAGTGAAAACTATTAATTGACATTATTAGGAAACACATCAATGGAATTAAATTATCATACATAAAGTTTGAAGGATATACCACATCACATTATATCACTATTCTACAGTGAATGCACTCTAATATAGATTGTCAGTGCACCACTTTACAATTTACTTGTTAGAACTTCACAAAATGTAATGCATATGTGGTCACATGTTGATGGCCACAGTGACCTCAAAGGTAGCAGTAACACTTCAGCTACATCTTGTGACTTTAGGAAGATTTTTAGTGCACATAGACATGTGTATGTGCTGCAGACAGCAAAGCTTGAAAACAAGCAGCCATTCTGTAGTTCTTTGATGCAGTGTCCAGAGTGAATGCACTAACCATCAGGCCATATCAAGATCTCTTTCTGTACCCTTGCATGAAAAAGCTCACATACACAACTTGCAAACACATACGTAGACACATAGGGTACCACACACTAAGTCCACTTAACCCTTAGTCCATTTGCCAAGAAAATTCAAAAAGAGTTGGAGAATGGAGTGCTTTAGTCCTATTGATTCATTGGCCTTTCTTTTGATAAATCACTTCTTCTGAGTGAAGGAATGCTTTAGGGACGATGCCCATATAGTGTTTCATATGTTAAAAAACAGCATTGAGGCTGAGGGCAGACAAACCCATGAGTAGAGATGGAGGAGTGAGCTTTGTCAGTTCTCACCTCCGGTTGTTTCTCACTTACTTAAGTCTCTATAGTCAACCCAGAGCAATTACAAATCTGATCATGCCTTGAAAAAGACCAAGTGATGGGTGGAAAACTTGACGATTGCTCAGTGATGGATAGCAAAACTTAGCAGATCCTGATGATTAGTAAATAAGATGGATGGCAGATCTGAGCAAGTAATGAGGTTTGCTGTGTGTTGTGGTTTACATCTGGCTTTTTACTAACAAATATTTATACTGTAAAAGTGTGGGAGGTTGTAATTTTACTCGAAATGTACCCCTAGAACACAGACTACATGAAGGGAGCAGTAAACTGGAGGCTCGAGAGTAACAGTACAACTTGTTTTAATGCAAGGGGCAGTAAATAAATTACAATAGAGCCTCCCTGAAGAAGCTGAAGTTAAAGAGCGTAACACTTTTATAACTGTTTTTTGGAACGAAAATAGTGACATGGAAAAGTTATGACTTGAGGCCATGTGACATAAGGAGGCAGGAATGGACCAGATGAAACTATGAGTATTTGAACTGAACACGTTGCTAAATATCTATGCAAATAAACATTGGAACAACATTACTGAAAGCTTGAGCCATGTATGGACAAGATGTAGTCATTCAGGGAATGGGCTCTCTAGTCGGGACTCTTGGTCTTTATCTGCTTTATTACTTTATGGCCTTTATCATCTTTATATGTCTATGCATCTTGTAGGGATTTAATAAATAAACAACTATAAAGTATTGTTTCCTCGCCAAAACGTAAAATAAGCCTTAGTTTCTAAAGAGCGTGCACTAATTTAACAGTTCCCAAAGAAAGACATATAATTTGCATGCTGCTGCTTTCAAAGAAGTTAAGGGGCATATTTATACTCCGTTTGCGCCGGAATTGCGTCGTTTTTTTTACGCAATTCCGACGCAAAACTAACTCCATATTTATACTTTGGCGTCAGACGCGTCTAGCGCCAAAGTCCATGGAGTTAGCGTCATTTTTTTGCGTGGACACCTACTTTGCGTTAATTATATGCAAGGTAGGCGTTCCCGTCTAAAAAATCGACTCCGAGGCATGTACGTCGGATTTATACTCCCGGGCAAAATTCACGCCCGGGAGTGGGCAGGTCAAAAAAAATGACGTACGGCCGCTTTTGCGCCGTTTTTTAGCGCCTGCAAAAGGCAGGCGTTAAGGGACCTGTGGGCTCGGAAGGAGCCCAGAGGTGCCCTCCCATGCCCCCAGGGACCCCCCCTGTCACCCTTGCCCACCCCAGGAGGACACCCAAGGCTGGAGGGACCCATCCCAAGGACATTAAGGTAAGTTCAGGTAAGTGTTTTTTTTTGTGGCATAGGGGGGCCTGATTTGTGCCCCCCTACATGCCACTATGCCCAATGACCATGCCCAGGGGACAGAAGTCCCCTGGGCATGGCCATTGGGCAAGGGGGCATGACTCCTGTCTTTGCTAAGACAGGAGTCATTTCTATGGGGGTTGGGAGTGATACAAAATGGCGCAAATCGGGTTGAGGCGAAAAAATTGCCTCAACCTGACTTGCCCCATTTCTTGACGCCCAAGCCCCATATCCCCCTACGCCGGCGCTGCCTGGTGTACGTCGTTTTTTTTAACGCACACCAGACGGCGCCGCCGGCTAACGCCGGCTAACGTCATTCGATAAATACGGTGCCCGCATGGTGCTTCAGAATGGCGTTAGCCGGCGCTAATTTTTGTGACGCAAAACTGCGTTAGCGCAGTTTTGCGTCAAAAAGTATAAATATGGGCCTAAATACCTTTAAGATTTTGCAAAAGCATAGAGGGGTTTTGAAACATTTAGTTTGATACTATTGTCAGGCAAGTGCACTGGTATGCATTGGGACATAGGTGCCAGACCAAGGAATACAGAGAATACCAGTATAAATTATATGGCACAAAGTCTAAACTTCATTCTCTCTCTCGCTCAAGCAATTGCTATGTTAGCTACATAGCACACCTAGGGAAAGTAGAAAGTCTTTCCTACAGTTTGCAAAATCACAGGTTTGCCACCACAAATGGACTTTGTTCAATGTAAAAAAAATGTTATGAGTCAGAAAGGGCTGTGCAACCCTTTTCGAATCACAAATATGAAGTGGTATGAAAGTGGTGTTCCCCTCCCAGGTTAATTCAGGGAGTAGCGAGATATATATTCCTAGGTATTTAAAGCTATTTCTTTTCACTGGGATAGTATGTTGCCAATCCACACAGTCTCGAGAGCGGTGAAGAGGAACCAGCAATGATTTACTATGATTTAGGATCAGTCCGGAGGCCTCCGCGAAGAGGTTCAGTATGTATAGAACGCAGGGGCCACTTGTGGCTGGGTTGGAGATGTATAACAAGACGTCGTCCGCGTAAAGTGCCACTCGATCCTCTGTGCATGTGGGCCAGGACCAACCCTCAATCAGGGGATCCCCGCGTAACAATATCGCCAGTGGTTCAATCATTAAGGCAAAGAGCAGGGGGGATAGAGGGCATCCCTGTCGGGTGCCACGGCTGATGGGGAACAGATCAGAGACCACACCGCTCACCTGTACTCGGGCCGTCGGATTGGCATAAAGCAGTTTCACCAGTCCACGGAATTTAGTCCCAAGCCCATTTCTTTGCAGAACCTGGTCCAGGTAAGACCAATCCACTGTATCAAAGGCTTTCTCAAAATCGAGTAGGAGTAATGCTAAGGGATTATGTGATAGGGTCCCGCGATGTGCTAGGGCCAAGTGCAGCCGTCTAATACAGTGCCTTTTGCAACGGGTGGGCATAAAGCCACACTGGTCAGGGTGTACCAGTGAGGGCATGACTTCTTTCAGTCTAGCTGCCAGGATCGAAGACAGTACTTTGATCTCCATATTCAGGAGAGAAATGGGCCGGTACGCCGAGCAGTATTTTGACGGGGGTTGCGTCTTAGGGATTACCACAATAGTGGCCTGGTCAATCCCATCAGGGAAGCGACCTTGTTTTTCAGCTTCTATGTACATTTCAAACAGGTGGGGGGTTAGGATGTCGCCACATTTGGTGTACAACTCTGCCGGGAACCCATCCGGTCCTGGGGTTTTGCCCGATGCCAGGCATGCGATTGCGTTAGTGATCTCAGGGAGAGTGAGGGCTTCATCTAATCTATTCCTTGTCTCTGGGGAGACTCTGGGAAGGGTTATTTTGTTTAGGAGAGGAGACTCTTTCTCCGGACTGGGCCAAGGGTGTTCTGCATATAGGCGAGCGTAGTACAAGGCAAAGCTTTGTGCGATTTCAGTAGGAGTCTTAGCAAGGGAGCCTGAGTCATCCATGATTTCGGGAATGACTCTATTGGCTAGAGGGCAAGTAGCCAGCCAATGTAAGAGTTTCCCATTCTTGTCTCCCCATCCATATACTCGGGCAGCTGAGGCCCTCCACATATGTTTAGCTGATTCTAACACTAAGTGTTTGATTTCATCTCTCACGATGGTAAGGTGCCTCAGAGTGAAGGCTGATTTAGAGTATCCATACTGTCGCTCCAGGTTTAGCGCCTTAGCCTCTAGAGCAGAAAGTTGCGAGTTGCGGGCGCGTTCGCGGACACAAAGAAGGTGTTTAGCGTGCCCTCTCAGTGTGGCCTTACACGCAGCCCAAAGTGTGCCAGGGGATCGGACTGAACCCAGGTTCTTTTCAAAGTAGAGAGTCAGGTGATTCCTGACCTCAAGGGTGTAGTCATTATCTTGCAGGCACCATGCATTAAGACCCCTCCCAGTCGAACCCTCACTGGGGCGTGGTCGGAGACTCCACACGGTAGTATTTCCGCTCCTGTGACTCTGGAGACGTCAAGGGCGGGCATAAATACAAGGTCAATTCTGGATTGTGTCGGGTGGGCGGCCGATGTGTGTGTGTATTGGTGTTCCCTAGGGTGCCAGGTTCTCCATATGTCGCAAAGACCCAAACTTTCGGCCCAGCCCGTGAGGCTCGACGCTCGGTTGGATCTACTAGTAGTAATCTCGCCTGATACGTCAAGGCTAAGCTCGAGAACGGCGTTGAAATCCCCTCCTATTAATGTGGATCCCTGGGGGAGCCCAGCAATTACCTGACGGAGAGAAGTTAAGAAGGCGTCAAGCCCAGCTGGAGGGGCGTATATGCACACCAGGTTTAGTGGTGATCCGTGGAGTATTCCTGTGACCACTACAAATCTGCCCTGTGGGTCCAATTGCGTGGCCGTAATTACCATTGATAGGGAACGGTGGAGCAGGATGGCTACCCCTCTTGAACCTCTGGAGAAGCCAGCATGGTAGACGTGTAAGCATGGGGCATCTAGTTCCTAGAAGGTGGGTCTCTTGCAGTAGGACCACAGTGGGGGAGTATCTGCGGAGGGTGCTGAATACAGCGGATCTCTTGATTTTATCTAACAGGCCATTTACGTTCCATGAGATGACCTGAGTCAGTAAGGGCCAATCGTGGGCTGCGTGAGTACTATCTTTTGCTGGGTGCCTGTCTGTGATTCTTGGGATGACCGTTTCAGTTGCAACAGTGAAATATTAAAATAACAAGGTGAACTTATCAACACATTACTATCTAATCCCGGGTCAAACTCTTTACCCCCAAACCACCCCCCACCCCATACTCCCACCCCGGAAGCATCTGTCGCCCCATTACCCAACTGGAACCAAGCAGCCAGATGGACTGCTATTGGAGTGGAGTGGTGGACCCCTCCCTTTAGTAGGATCAAATGCAGTTAATGGCATTTAAGTAATTCACACAGTAGTGTGTTAAGGAGATGTAGAGCCGTCTGTGGTGTCACCTCCCCTGGGCGCATGTCCAGGGCGGCGCCTCTGTCGCATGCTCATGTTCCTTCAAAGTTCGCTGGTCCTGCCTCAGCCGAGCACCGGAGACTGGCTCAGATCGGTGTCGTCCGCAGCTCGAGCCGTGTCCCGAGGTCCCGGCGACCCGCCAATGGCCCCCCCTCCCGCACACCAGAGCCCGAGGGCGTCCCACCGATCGCGGTGGCGTCCGAGTCCTTACGTCTGCCCCTTCTGGATCGAGTTTGTCGCCTGCTTCTCAGGGGCCCCCCCAGCGGAGGGGGCTCCCTTTGGGAGGGGCCGTCCACCGGGCCCCGGGGGCCCCGTCGAGCCCCGATGCCCTCTTCAGTCAGCCAGCCCCATGCTTCCTCCGGGGACTCGAAGAAGTAGGTCTTTCTGGCCATTATGACCTTGAGTCTGGCGGGGAATAGTAGCATGTAAGAGAGTTGCATTGCCCTAAGTTTTTGTTTGACATGCTCATAGGAACGGCGGCGGTTCTGTACTTCACGGGTGTAGTCAGGGAATATTAAGATCTTATGATTCTCCCACTGAAGGTTCTCGGCACACCTGGCTTGCTTAAGGATATTGTCTTGGTCCTTGAAATTAAGGAAGCGTGCAATCATGGGGCGCCTGGGGCCGCCCGGTGGCGGGCGTGGTGCAAGGGCCCTGTGGGCACGTTCAATCGCAAACCAAGGTGAGAGGGTTTGATCTGGGATCCAGGTTTTGATCCACTGTTTCAGGAAGTCGGAAGGTTTATCCTCCTCCACGCCCTCTGGGAATCCAACAAAGCGCAGGTTGTTGCGTCTCGACCGATTTTCTGCATCTTCTGCACGGCGGTGCAAATCGTTAGTTCGGGTTTGGAGTTGGGTCACTTTGGCTCTGAGATTGGCTCGTCTTCTGTTTGAGAGACTCGATTTTCTACCTCAGTAATACGGCCCACGGCATTTCTGAGATCCTGCCTGATTAATCCCATGTCCTCCCGGACCTCTCCGATCTTGGTCTCCACGGCGGTCTGCGATGATTGAATCGCCTGGAGGATGGCGCTCACTCCGTCAGGAGCAGGACCTTCACTAGGTGTGTCTCCGTCTCTCCGCGGTCCCGCAGGCGCTGTGAACTGGTCAATCTTTTGCTGGGAGGCAGGGGGTTGTTTGTTCGGCTTGTCCCGTCCCATCTTATTACTCGAGGAGGGGACAGATTGTTTTATCTAGTACGAAGTTCCCTTTTGAGTTTCAAACATTCATGAAGCTCCTCGTGCCCAGGGTCCAAGAGGAACCCCCTCGGACCAGCGGGCCCCAAACGGCGCAGGATGGGCCAGGCGGGTGTTGTTTTAAAATAGGGTTTGGCAGATCAGAGTCAGTCTCCCCCATTAGCCGGGCCAACTCAAGATGAGAGGGGGACGCCCAAGCGCCGCGGGGCCATCCAATCAGGGCCCCTCTCTTCCGCACCGTCGCGGTCCCCCGGGATCCAGGGGGACCCCAGCACGCGGGGGCCAGCCCTCGGAGCCACCTATCTTCAGTGTCTCCGCGAAGGGCCTACTCCTTTTGCAGTTGTTGGTGCCTCTCCCCGGGGCCGGTGAGTAGTCGCTGTTTACAATGCAGCCTTGTGCACGTGCTAGGGATCAGGGAGTCACTCCTTCCTTCGCCTGATTTCTATCCTGTTTTTAATCTTCAAGGGAGTTGAGGAGATGGCCCACAGGGACAATGTATCGGGGGAATTTCCTGGGTCGTCCGGCTCCTCATTTCTCCCCTCCCCTCATCTTACTGGAATTGGCACGTCTCCCGTCCGCACATGAAGAATGGGCCCGTTTCTGTGTGCCGCTGGGCCTCCGCCAGTTCCGCAGCGCAATCCTGCCGTATCCGGGCGCCCCCTCGGCTCCGCATACGCCCCGGACTCCTTCGGGGTCATCGAGTGCTATGTCCCCAGACCAGTGCGGCGCGGCCCTCGCTCAGCGGGACGTGTTCCCCTCTCCGTGGATGCCGCTTCTCCTCTGCTGGCGGCCGCAGTCACACCGCTTTTTCTTTTTCGGCGGGGGCGCGGTAGCACGCGCCCCAGCCGGCGATAATACCGGTCCCTTTCAGCACCCGCTTCAGGAGCACCAACTCACTTCTCCTCTCTCTGCCAGCCCCAGCGGGGCCCCGGTCCGGATGGACCCGCCCGGGGCTCCGGGTCCCAGCCTCGCTGAGTCAACTCGAGTCCGGCCGCCATTTTGTTTTAAATTCGACAGGATACGAGGCGACTATGGGGGCCGTTCTGATCTGATTTTTCACCTCAGTTTGCAGCCCAAGGGGAAGGGAATCCACTGGGTCACTCGAGATGGAACCATTAACCCTTCAGATCACGGCATATTCGGGCGGATGACGGAGGGGTCCGGGGCACTCTCAGAGTGCGACCGCCATCTTGACGCCCGAAGCCACGCCCCGGGAGACTTTATTTTAATTTTAAAGTTGCACTTATCCATTTAATGAACATGGGCTGCTTTTTTAAAAATATATATATTTCCAATTCGGGAAAGCACTTGAAGAGATGCAGGGACAGCAGACCTCTGTCCTTTATTGGGACAGAGGTCTGCTGTCCCTGCATCCCTTCATTTTCAGTCAATCATTGGCTGTTGCCAATTGCATTCTGGCTAAATGTATTAGGCAAGTCGTTATGAGACCCCATGTGAAGGGGGAATTTGTCAGGTGATCTGCTAATACATTGCATTGAAAACTGCATTTTTATTCGGAAACCGATTGGTTTGCAAATTGCACATCGCTGGTTTGTGGATAGGAATAGTATATCCTGCCCCCCATGGTTTATTTTTCGAATATCTCCAAAGGGATTTTATATGTCGAAGACACATCTAAATTATTTAATATCCGGTACGACTAACTAAGTGGAAGAGCACATAACTTTATTCACTTCTAAAATATGTGCTGAAATCTTTGGTAAGTGGCTTGTCATATCACTATTAATAGCTGTGTTTTTAGTAGTATGCCAACATCAGAAATGCTCGTAGTACATTATGAGAGTGAAAGGCCCTGAATTAGTGACTATTCTGTTATTCACAGTTACGTGCCCCCTTCTCCCTTCCCCTGTGATTGTTTTTTTCAAGTATTTGGTGTAATTGTGATTTTATTTCACATTTATTATAGGTGTGAATCAGACTTTGCAGCCATGTGGGATCTGTGGTAGGAAGTTTACGCTAGATGCTCTGGTAATATGAAATACTTTTTTTCAAATCTATTTATCATGGTAAAAAATGGAACATACGGGTGTGTTTTAGTTATATGAAATCTAAGAACAAGCGCAATACATATGTTTCCCATTATGAAACCTAAGAACAACCGCTATATATATATATATATATATATATATATATATATATATATATATATATATATTTTGTTTCTAACTAACATAATGGTTTGCACACAGGACTGAACATTCTCTAATAGCAATTTTGTTTACTCTTCCATTTCTATGACTCCTATTTCTGAAAGCACTGGCTTCCATTACAATAAATTAAGTCATTTAATAGCCAATGTTTGGGGAAACAATCGCCGATTTTTGAATAATGTTTTCAAGGTTAAAAGATTTGTCGGCTCTCGTCTTATTAAGAGCAGGGATATATAGCAAATATATGTCGCGAGAATTAAACATTTATTCAAAAACGTGATCGTTCTAGTCTGTCATCCTTTCATTTCGGAACAAAGCTCTTAAAACATTTTTAGCTGAGACTCCAGTTTTTTTCTCTGTACCTTATTTTCATTGCACATTATTTGGGGTGTGGGCTAAAACATATCCTTCACAAAATGAATAACTCTAATACGTCAATCAGGAATATCTAGTTTATAAAAGAATACAATACTTACCTTTGGTAACACTCTTTCTGGTGGAAACTGTAACTGCAGATTTCTCACCTTGTGAATCACCCAGTTTGTCAGAAAGGATCCAAAATCTCGTGTAACAACTCCTGTGCACTAGCTGGTGGCACTATTGAGCTCTGTCACGATGTCATCCTGGCTCCTGACATGATGACACAGAGTCGTATTAAGGTGCCACCACTGTGCACGGACATCTGTTTATTTCCCAGTATTTCCCACTGAGCATTGCTGACAGGATTGAATTTGTATTGCTAGTGTTCAAAAACTATTTTGGAATCTTGCTAACTCCTCTCTCACAGAATTTAGAGGTGGATGGGTGTGAGGTATTTGCAGTTAATTAGATTATGCACCTCAAACTGCATTACCGAAGACTAGAAAATTGTTCTTCTAATGGATTCCTCTAACTGGAGATTCCTCAACTTATGAATCAGTACGAAAGCATTGCCCCTTCAAAGAGGTGGTCTGCGGAGTGGACTTAAAACCTGCAGGAACAGAGGTGCAAAATGGTGCTTGCTGTGGATTTACAGATCAATAAAGTAGTATTTGTTGAAAGTATGAATAGATCCCCACATAGCTTCCTGGTAAATGTCCAGAACACGGACATTCTGAGCTAGGGCTGTAGTTGCAACGTTCACCTTGGTGGAATGAGCCCTAATGGCCGATGAATGTTCCTTTTGGCCAAGGCATAGCACATTTTGATCCATAAGAAAATCCATTCACACAAGTGAAACATCTAAATAGCTAATCTGCAAAATGGAACTCCTTAGTCCTATTGATATTGAAGCCAAGGTAATGATGGGGGTTTAATTTTCTCCTCTTTAAATGGATGAGGGGGCAATAGATCACAGAGTCCGTGATGTACTGCCCAATATGAAAAGCTGGCATGATTATCAGGTGAAAAGATGAACAAGTACAAAGTACCATCTTGTCAGTGGAAAATGCAGTACAGAGAGGATGAACTGATAAAGCCAGAAGCTCACGGATACAATGTGAGGAAAGTGATTTTAATGAGAACAAAGTCAATAGTTGCTAGAGCTTTGAAAAGAACCAAAGGGAACCCACATCTTTAAGGGTAGGCCCTGATTACGATCCTCCTGTGGCGTAATATAGGGAGCATGTGAAAACATATCTGAACATCCTATTAGGCAATGCACCACTACAGGCAAGTTAAATAATGAGGGCTGATCAGGCAAACAAAAGCCAGATAGGGTCAATAGGTAATTTTCAACTGTGATAACTGCAAAGACTTGCAGGTTAAAAGTGACACAAATAAAAGATCATCAGATAACTTTACCTGTATGAGGTCAACATGCTTCTTTTCATTATCAAGTCCGACAGCCTGAATATACCAATGTGGTGGAAAGACGGCAGCAGCTACAGTTACATTTATTCCTTACCATTAAATGTTGAAACTTCTCAGCTGGTTCTGCTTAATCTTCAAGTTTGAAGGTATAGATCGAAGAGGTTAGTCTAGTTCTCTGCTTTGCAGCTAGCACAGCAGATCCTTCCACAGAGGAACTGGAAGTTGAGGGCAGACGCTCAGGCTCAGGAGTTTGAAGTACCAGACTTTTTCAGTGCATCCTGGGTCTACCAAAATCAGCTGTCCTAGATCTCGCCTCAATTTCTTCAGGACTCATGAGATCAGTGGAAGAGGAAGAGCCTCTATAGTAGCTGAAGATTACTGTACATCCATTAAATAAATAATTCAGCATGCTATGATTCAAAGTAATTCTGGCATGTAAAATAGTCTGCAGAGCCTTGAAATACAAGCACACTACAGGGTGCAATGATACAGTAAACAGCCAAAGGCTAGAGATGAGAAAAAAATATTAGTCTGGGAAAATCCAAAACTGACTTTAAGTAGATTTTAAAGAATTTGGAACAATAGGGCAATGTTTAGTGGAGCTTTCAAGCCAGACCTAAAAAACAACAGTCACTTCAAATATGTAAGGTTTTGAAAATTATGAACACTACTATGTCATCAACTGACAAATGCCTTTAAAATGCCACAGTAGTGGCATATATGACACAGTCAACCACTGATTACCATATTTTTGCTGATACTACATAAGCATGGGCTTGAAACGGCCAGCATGAAAAGCTATGGGGTCTTAAAAGCCAACATTTGCTCCTAGTGCCAGTAGTTCTTTCAGTCCTGGTTTTATTCTTTACTTTCTGGTACTTTCAGTTTTGCTTTGTCCTATGTTACTCTGGTGCCTTTGTCTAGGTTCTTCCTATGCAACTACCAAGCACTTTATAGCAGAGTGTGCAAAAGAGACTGGGCAGGTTAAAAGAATGAGTCAGGATCTGGGGAAGCAGATGGCCAGCAGCAGGATACGAGAATAGCAACAACCAAGGAGAAGGGCAGCAAAGCAGAATGAGAATGACAAAGAATGAATTGGAACAACTTTGATTGACAGGCGGTGACAGAAAATGAGAGGCAGCAACAGACTCTCAGTGTCAAAGACGGAATGTCTAGCCTTTGCCACCTTTCTGAGTTCCATATTCAAAAACAATCTTTTCTCATAGAAACTGTGCCAGTGCGGCAACAAACATGTACCCTGCAATAGGGGCGTAGATTAGTCAGTGAGATTCGGTGTGTGTGAATCTCAAATTTCCCAACAAAAAAGACAATGGGCTGCAGGGTGGAGGGGTGAAATGACCAAGATTCGGGATAACTGTTTCCATGATTCACCGGGTCAGTACTGATTTGCATTAGATGGGCCTCTGTCTAGAGTGGAACAGGTGGTGAAAAACATTGGGTTGGAATGCTACCCTGAGTGATTGCCACTGGTAAGAATTACGCAAGCATTCATCTCATCATCTTTTGGGTGTTTCATTGCTAGTAGTTGCCTGCAAATTTGAGACTGGCTGAAATTTCCAAGTCTACTACTGCCAATGTTTGTGAATTCCAAAAAAGTTAATTTGCACCCATTCAAAAAGTACTTCTATGGGTAAAGACACTATAGTTAAGATCCCAATCCAAAAAATGAACAAGTTACAACCTCTTAATGAAATGAAAACAGTGAGAAAAACTGACACAGACATAGACACTACTATGAAAGGCGCTCACAGTGTCCTCCTCGTTTGTGAATTTTGGTCTGTTTGTAAAGGTGGTAAACTTTGTACTCAGACCACAAGCAGGTCGATCAGATCTGTGATTCTTTTGGTATACAAACAGTTTGGTATGTCTTCTCCTCTGGGGATCCAGGAGAAATCTACAGGGGGCATGTCAGGCTCCATGGCAGAACTTCAGAAGGCATCTGTGCAGGAAATTTGTCAGGTGGCAACTTGGGCGGTTCCGTTTACTTTTGCTAACAAATTTTATTGAGTCTTTCAACGACACAAACGGCTTACTTGGTTCTATGCAGGACGACATTATAGTATCATGCTTACATTCTGCAGCAGTAATCCTAGAATGACAATGAAAATGGTGAAGAGCATAAGCCCAAGGCACGTCATGAAATAGTTATTGTAGACTGCTCCATTCTAACCCAAGAACCCCCCCACTGTGCTCACCCTGTGCATGCCCCATGCCAACATTCATTAATCAGCACATTCTTTCTCTCTAAGCCCCAACCTTAACTGTGATCCCTGTCCACATAGTGCCATACGCCGCCTGTATTGTATAGCGAGGACAACGGTTTAGCTGCACCTCTTTAAGGCCTTCCATTGGGATTGAGGAATGTTTGGAGGTGTCTGAATTAAGTCCTTCCAGGCAATCTATTAGGTGGTCCCATGCTTTGGCCGTATTAATCGACTCTTGCCCTCTTCTCACCTCCTGCTAATGTCAAATCCCGCCCACTAGGTGGCCTGACACTATCACGTATCTCCTCCCGGGATCGTTCAATGCCGTCAGCATTTGAAATGGCACAGCAGGGCGGATCCAAATAAGGATGCCTCTGACAAAAGCTGAGTATGAGTTTCCATATACCTGGCCCAACCATCTCTTCCATATGGCCTTTCTTTCTGCTGCAGTGAGTCTATATGTGCTCCCCTTATTTGTAAGTATGTGTAGAACTTATACTGTTTGGTCATGCTGTTTAGACTCCTGACTTTTCAACTAATGAGGTTGTGGGTTAGGGAGGATGCCATAGGGAGTAACTATGGGGGTTATTCTAACTTTGGAGGAGGTGTTAATCCGTCCCAAAAGTGACGGAAAAGTGACAGATTAACCACCAGCCGTATTACGAGTCCATTATATCCTATGGAACTCGTAATACGGCTGGTGGTATATCCGTCACTTTACCGTCACTTTTGGGACGGATTAACACTCCTCCAAAGTTAGAATAACCCCCCAAGTCTAAGCCACAACCCATGCAGTGACAGTGCTATGCTAAGTAGACAGGGGTCCAGGACAACCCAAGAGGGTAACCGGGTAGTCAGACAAAGGTATACCAACTAGAAACCCCCAACATACAAAACATTACAGCCCAACTCTTGAGCCCCAAGACAAGAAGAGACATCCATTCTAACATCCAACTTGCATGCAAGCATCACTCACACTCTCACACAGTCCAGACAGGATAACAGAGCTCACAACTAGCCCTTCTATCCTACGTTATCAAGACCCACGCATTCATCAGGCATTCTTGTATCTGTTCTGGACCACATGCAATCACTGCAACAACCCATCATTTAAATGATCTCATCAGAAGTGCCGGGGGTAACCAGCAGTATCGAGTCCCCTGAGCTGCGTGAGGAGATTGATGCATGGTCGAAGTCAGTGTCTCCTACGTCTTCCTCACCCATCTCAGAGTAGGGAGCAGAGCTGGTGTGGCTAATGGCTCCCACTACCTCCACCGCCCTCTGCTGTTCATTTAGTGCCTGAGAGTACAACGGTGCAATTCTGGTGCTGTTCCTCGGTCTCTTCTTTGGTGATCTTTGGGATTCTCCCTTGACAGCAGTTGATGATTCTCCCTTTGTTTTCAGACGGCTGTCAATCCAGTCCCAGAATAGAAGTAGGCGGGGGAGGTAAAGAAGTGAGCTGTACTTTCACATGTCACCCGAAGTCTGGCAGGAAAGAGCATAGCATATGATATTCCCAGCACCCTGAGGTGCTTTTTAGTGTCCATAAACGAGGCCCTCTGCCGCTGGATCTCCCATGTGAAGTCTGGGAAGATCATTGTTGGAAATTGGGTCTTTGGTTGGCAGTCAGAATACCCCCTGTCCAAGCAAGGACCCACATTCTAGTCAGGGCAAAGGAGAAACACACCAGGTTAACCCCAACTCACCCCTTTGGCAGCATGACACGTGCAGAAAGGCTTAACCCAGAAGCAATCTACAAAGTATTTGTACCAACACACACAGTAATACAGTGAAAACACTACAAAATGGACACCACATCAGTATAGAAAAGTAGGCAATATTTATCTAAATCAAACAAGACCAAAACTACAAAAATCCAACATACACAAGTCAAGATATGAACTTTCAAAAGAATAAGAGTCTTACTCCATAGAAAACAATGGAAACATTGATTTTACACAGAGTACCTGGTTTGCTTAAAAAATAAAGCCGCACGGGCAAACATGCATCGGAAAAGTCAGTGATGCATCGATTCCTTACTCGCAAGTGAGGCCGTGCACGTTTTTCTTTTCTGGTCGAGTCGGAGATGTGTCATTTTTCTCCCTCGCAAGAGAGCGATGCAACGATTTCTGGACGGTGCACCTCGGATCCACGCAGGTTCACGATGACTATGACGCCCAGCAGCAATGTGTGAGAAAGCCAGTCACACGATGTTAGAAAACCGCGCTGCGTGTGGTTTATGTTGTTATCAGCAGCCGCAAGCGGGTGTTGTGTCTTTCTCCAGACGCAATGCATCGGTCTCCCAGCCGCGATGCAGGTGGAGCATTGATTTTAGCCACGAAGCAGGTGGCTCGTTGTTTTTCAGAAGCGTTGCAGGTGGTGCGGTGAAAATTTCCCTGCATGGTGTTCTGTGTATGGATTTCCGTCCTTGTTCTGCCAACTTCACCTTTCAAGGGCCCAGGAACAGGATGGGGCACCATTTGGCAGGGCAGGAGTCTCAGCAGAGAGTCCAGGTGCTGGCAGAGGAAGCCTTTGATGGCCCTCAGACTTCAAAACAGGAGGCAAGCTCAATCCAAGCCCTTGGAGATTCTTCACAAGCAGGAATATACCACAAAGTCCAGTCTCTGTCCTCTTTCAAGCAGAAGCATCAACTGCAGGCCAACCCAGCAAAGGACAGTCACCGGCAAAGGGACAGTACTCCTCCTCCAGCGCTTCAGCTCTTCTCCTTGGCAGAGGTTCTTCTTGATTCCAGAAGTAATCTAAAGGCTGGGGTTTTGGGTCCACTACTTATACCCCTTTCTGCCTTTGAAGTAGGCAAATTTCTAAGAAAAGTCTCTGTTGTTTACAGGATCCTGCCTTGCCCAGGCCAGGGTCCAGATACACACACCAGGGGGTTGAAGTCTGCATTCTGTGAGAGCAGGCACAGCCCATTCAGGTGTAAGTGACCACTCCTCCGTCCACTCCAGCAGGCTACACCCCAGCTCCATTTATCTCACTGTCTAGAGGGGATTCACAAACAGTACAAATGTCAGTCTGACCTAGAGGGAATCCACAAACAGTCACAGAATGGTATAAGCAAGAAAACACCCACTTTTTAAAAGTGGCATTTTCAAACTGAAATTATAAAAAACAACTTTACCAAAAGATGTATTTTTAAAGTGTGAGTTCAGAGACACCAAACTCCAAATTTTCATCTGCTCCTAAAGGGAAACTATTGTAGTGTGGTTAGTTTTACGTATCCTTTGCGCATTAGCTTCAGGCTTTAGGCCTTTGTGCACTTTGCCCTGAATGTATTTTATTAATTTGCTGACAGCTTAGAGACTCTGTGCACTTTGCTCTAAATGCTTTTTATTAGGCTTCGTACTGTTATTTTTCAAATAGCCAGTTCTACGGTGTTGTTTTTTATTCATATCACACTGTTTTGCCTACTTCAGCACTGGAGTTCTCCATAACATATTCACTCTGTGCTTCAGTCAAGGATACAGTCTGGTACATTGCCGATAGACGTGGTAGGAGTTTAGATTTGGCATTCCTGCGTAGGGACATTTTGTGATCACGATGACATGTTAGTTATAAAATCACTTCCTTGTCCCAATACACGCAAGAGGGAGATTCCGACCAGGGAACCACAACTAGACGCTGACTGCCTCGTTGCAGATGCTGAACCAGATCACAGGCCTTTGCTCAGGTATGAGGGCTGATGTGTCCCCAGTGATTCGGAAAGGCAAGCTAGAAGCTTAACATGCTGTGCTCTAAATAGAACAAGCAGAGGGAGAGTAGAAACTGTTAGGCACCATGATAGCTTTGTTCTTATGTTTTACTCTCCTGGTGACTATTTCAATCCTACTATGTTGTATTGTTCTGGTTATTGCGGCTCACGCCTTATTATCTAAAATACAGTTGTTTTTATTAAAACATTATATAAAACTTATACTGTCCTTGTCATTTGTATATGAGATCATATTTTAAATGAGAGAGTTGGTTTGGATCTGAGTGAGCACGACTTCCCTGAGAAGTTCCAAAGATGTCATGCGCTCGGCTGCCCAATCATTTCTTCCCCGTGGGAGAAATGAGGCACTGCTAGTTAGCCGGAGCAAAAACCGGATTTAGGGTGACAGAGTTCCTTACACGTGGGTCAGACTCAGTCCCCCACACCTTTATCGATCCTGCTGCCTAGAAATCTAGTAGTCTCATTTAGGATAGTGAGAGCCCATGCGAAACTATACTTAACAATTATTTAAAGGTAGCCCCTGTGTTAACCTATGGAAGAGGTACGCCTTGAAACAGAGAAAACCGAATTTGGCAGTATTTCACTGTTAGGACATGTAAAACACATCAGTACATGTCCCACCTTTAACATACACTGCACCCTGCCCTTGGGGCTACCTCAGGCCTACCTTAGGGGTGCCTTACATGTATGAAAAGGGAAGGTTTGGGCCTAGCAAGTGGACACACTTGCCAGGCCGAATTGGCAGTTTAAAACTGCACACGTAAACACTGCAGTGGCAGGTCGGAGCCATGTTTACAGGGCTACTTATGTGTGTGGCACAACCAGTGCTGCAGGCCGAATAGTAGCATTCAATTTACAGGCCCTGGGCACCTCTAGTGTGCTTTACTTGGGACTTACTAGTAAATCAAATATGCCAATCAGGGAAAAGCCAATTACACTTACAATTTCACATAGGGAGCACTTGCACTTTAGCACTGGTCAGCAGTGGTAAGGTGCCTAAAGTAACAAAAACAGAGTCTGGCATACAGTCAACAACCTGGGAAGCAAAGGCAAAGGGTTAGGGAAGACCAGGCCAAGGATGCCAGGTCTAACATGTGTCCCCCCCAGCTGAAAGTGGGGAGAAATACCCAACCTCATCTGAGTTCTCTTCACTAAGGGGGAGGAATATGGACAGACCATCAGCATTGGCATGTTCTGTTCCAGGGCGGTGTTCCACCGTGAAGTCCATCCCCTGTAGGGAAATGGACCACCTCAACAGTTTGGGATTCTCACCCCTCATCTCCGTTAGCCATCTGAGGGGCCTGTGGTCGGTCTGCAGCTGTAAGTGAGTCCCAAACAAGTAGGGTCTTAGCACCCAGGCCAAAGTAAAAGCTTCACGCTCAATTGCACTCCACCTACGTGTCCTGGAAAGTAACCGCCTACTAATGAAGGCTACAGGTTGATCTAGGCCCTCTTCCTTTAGCTGTGATAACACTGCTCCTACTCCATGCTCTGAATCATCAGTCTGCATGACAAACTCTTTAGAGAAGTCAGGTGCCTTCAGCACGGGTGCCATACACATGGCTGCCTTCAGGGCGTCAAAAGCTGTCTGGCAAGACTCAGTCCAGATCACCTTCTTTGTCTGTTTCTTAGAAGGTAACTCAGTCAAGGGAGCAACAATAGTGCTGTACCCCTTGACAAACCTCCTATAATAGCCTGTGGGACCTAAAAAGGCTCTCACCTCAGTCTGGGTCTTGGGGGATTCCAAAGCCAGAATGGTGTCAATCTTTGGTTGTCGGGATGTAACCTGGCCACTGCCCACCTGATGTCACAAGTACACCACAGAACATTGACCTATTTGGAACTTGCTTGCCTTAATAGTGAGGCCTGCCTTCTGCAGGGCCTCCAACACTTTGCAGAGGTGCTGCAAGTCTTTCTCCCAAGTGGACCTGAACACAGCAATGTCATCCAGGTAGGCTGCACTGAAATCATCCAGTCCAGCCAACACCTGGTTAACCAGCCTCTGAAAGGTGGCAGAGGCATTCTTCATCCTAAAGGGCATCACCCTAAACTGGTAGTGCCCATCTGGGGTTGAAAATGCAGACCTTTCCTTAGCCCCCTCAGTCAGAGCAATCTGACAATATCCAGAGGTCAGATCAAAAATACTTAGATATTTGGCAGCCCCTAACTGGTCAATGAGATCATCAGCTCGGGGGATGGGGTGTGCGTCAGTCTTAGTGACCGCATTGAGTCCACGGTAATCCAAATAGAACCTGAGTTCTGGAGCGGCACCAGGAGCAGCAGCGTTTAAGACCAGAACCACAGGACTGGCCCAAGGGCTACTGGAATACTCAAAAAAACCTAATGCTAACATCTTGGACACCTCATCCTTGATGTTAGACCTGACCTTGTCAGTCACTCTGTAAACTTGATGTTTTACAGGAGAAATGCCCCCAGTGTCCATGTCATGTGTACACAAATGAGTGACCGCTGGGATCAAGGAAAATAAAGAGGCAAAGTGTCCCAACACCTGGCGACAGTCCCTCAGTTGCTCTGGGGTCAAGGAGGAGGACAGGTTAAACATTCAATAAAACTTAAAACAGTCCCTTCTATGTAAGGGCCATGTGGGAGCTTTGTTTGCTACATCATAGTTTCTTCACTTTGTACCAAACATAGGTCACTGTTTCTTTTAAATGGTCCTATATGATGTGGAAAAGCATGTTGGCTGCTTTAGAAGAACTAATGAGGAGAAAGTCGGACGACGTAAGCCCATGTTTGTTGTTCACATATTGCGACGATCCACAGAGGAAAGAGAATTTCAGCCAATTCAAACTCTTGCATGGCCATTCCATTAGTAGTTCACTCATTTTGATGGAGAAAAGGTGGGCTCCAAACTCATGATATAGAGCCTTATTTGGAGTTTTGCGGGTGCAATACTCCATCACCAATGTGGTGAATATCCAATTTACCCTACTAGAAGTCTATTATAGCCTATTATACTTGTAATACAGCGCACAGGCTATCCACAAAAGTTCGACGGAGTATCTCACCCATCAAACTCTAAATAAGGCCCATAGTTTGCTCTGTACTATGCTTCAGAAAGAAGGGCCAGATCATGTTCAAAGTGGAAAACAACCTTTTTTGAGCAGAGCTCCAGAGTGTCAGGACCAGAAGCAGGTGTTACTGAGTAAGGGCACCAAGAGGATGAGGAGGTGCTGATTCGTTAATCATGTAGTCATTGGATTCTAGAGAACAAAGAATGTAGTCCACATTGCAGTGATGAAGGAAATAAGTTATATAAACTATTTGGTTGTGATTGGTGGCACAAGGAGCACCGCTGTATATGTCACAGAAATCAGCTGAAGTCCTGTCTGGAGGGAAGAAGCAGCAGCACTATTCCGAATTACTGACAAGGTTGAAGAAGAGAGTGAGCCCCGTCTTAACCTACTGCGTGAACCATAGAAAGACAATTTAGTAAAGAGAGTATGATTCAACTCAACACTGACACCTGCATAGAAAGCAGAATGTAAAGGAGTACTGGGCACATTGTCTGCTTGTTCAACCTGTCCACCTTGTTGACTCTGGTCTATGCCCATGATTTAGACACAAGAGAGAGTCAACCTGTAAAGAGCATAATTTACTGGGTGTCAGTGATGATGGATGTTAGACCTGACAGCCTTGGGGTGGTCACCCCTAACTTTTTGCCTGCCTCCCTCCACTTTTGAGATACTGTTTTTGCTGGTTTTGAGACTCTGTGCACTTTACAGTGCTAAAGTGCATATGCACTCTCCCTTTAAACATGGTAACATTGGATCACACCCAATTTGGCTATTTAATTTACTTATATGTCCCTAGTAGAGTGCACTATATGTGCCTAGGGCCTATAGATTAAAAGCTACTAGTGGGCCTGCAGCACTGATTGTGCCACCCACTTCAGTAGCCCCTTAACCTTGTCTCAGGCCTGCCATTGCAAGGCCTGTGTGTGCAGTTTCACTGCCAATCCGACTTGGCATTTAAAAGTACTTGCCAAGCCTAAAACACCCCTTTTTCTACATATAAGCCATCCCTAAGGTGTGTCCTAGATAACCCCTGGGGGAGGGTGCAGTGTAGGTAAAAGGCAGGACATGTACCTATGTAGTTTACATGTCCTGGTACTGTAAAACTCCTAAATTCATTTTTACACTACTGTGAGGCCTGCTCCCTTCATAGGCTAACATTGGGGCTGCCCTCATACATTGTTTGAGTGGTAGCTGATGATCTGAAAGGAGTAGTAAGGTCATATTTAGTATGGCCAGAATGGTAATACAAAATCCTGCTGACTGGTGAAGTTGGATTTAATATTACTATTTTAGAAATGCCACTTTTAGAAAGTGAACATTTCTCTGCACTTAAATCTTTCTGTGCCTTACAATTCACGTCTGGCTGGGTTTAGTTCCTTGTGCATTCACTCAGACACATCCCAAACACAGGATACTCAGCCTCACTTGCATACATCTGCATTTTGAATGGGTCTTCCTGGGCTGGAAGGGTGGAGGGCCTGCTCTCACACAAAGGACTGTCACACCCCCTGCTAGGACCCTGGCAGACAGGATTGAACTGAAAGGGGACCTGGTGCACTTCTAAGCCACTCTTTGAAGTCTCCCCCACTTCAAAGGCACATTTGGGTATAAAAACAGGGCCTCTGCCCTACCACCTCAGACACTTCCTGGAGAAGAAACCTGCACCAGAACCTGCACCCTGACAAGAAGAACTGCCTGGCTGCCTAAAGGACTCACCTGACTGCTTTATGAAGTGGACTGCTGCCTTGCTGTTATCCTGCTGTCTTGCTGCACTCTTGTTTTGCTGCAGAAGTGCTCTCCAAGGGCTTGGATAGAGCTTGCCTCCTGTTCCCCGAAGTCTCAGGACCAAAAAAGACTTCTCTCCTGCAGCTGAAATCCCAGTGCAGGGAAAATTCGACGCACTGCCTGCCAAGAATGACGCACAGCCTGCTCGCGGTGAAAAATTCACTGCACGCCGAGTCAGGAACGATGCAGCCCGACTTTGCGACAGAAGATCGATGCAGCGCCAGCGATGCGACCGGAACTTTGACGCCCAGACCTACTGGATAGACGCAAGCTGACTCAGAACGACGCCACCCGACTTCCTGAGAGGAATCGCCGCAGCGCCTGCCATGCAGAAGAAAATTCCACACATCACCTACCAGATTCGACGCAGCCCCTGTGTCTTCGCTCCGCAAGCCCAGCATTCCACGCACCATCCCCAGGGTGTCTGAAAACCCCGCAACCCGAAGAGGATCCAACTCCGCGTGCAGGAAATCGACACAAGGTCTTCCCCGTGTGGAAAATAACTACACAAGTCCGTGTGCGAAGGGGCGAAACCGATGCACACTCACCGTTTTCCACGCATCTCCTCCTTTGCGGCCCCTTGCGAGGATTTTTCAGCGCAAACCAGGTACTTTGCCCTGCAAGAGACACTTGTTGTTTCTAGGAGAACTTAAGCCACATTTTATTGCTTTTACACTAATATTTCAACTCTAAGACACTTGATATCACTTTCATTGATATCTCTACATTTGCTTATTTCATCTTTAATCGTTTTGACCTGCATTTATCCAGAAATATTTTATATATTTTTCTAAACCCTGTGTGGTGTATTTTTGTGGTGTTATATTGTGGTATTGTATGATTTATTGCACAAATACTTTACACATTGCCTTCTAAGTTAAGCCTGATTGCTCAGTGCCAAGCTACCAGAGGGTGGGCACAGGATAATTTGGATTGTGTGAGACTTACCCTGACTAGAGTGAGGGTCCTTGCTTGGACAGGGAGTAACCTAACTGCCAACCAAAGACGCCATTTCTAACAATAAAAGACTGCTAAAAATGCAGAAGTGTGTGGGACTTTAGACATGAGGGTGGCTGTACACTTCTAAAGTCGATGAGTCAGTTAGCTGACTTGATATTTGGGGTATCAACACAACAAAACAATCATTGCAGATTCCTTTTCTCAAGTTTAAAAGCTTGTGGACATCTAGGATTTTGCACATTTCCTGAGCACTTTCAATTTGGCAAATTACTGTCATCCCTGAAGTCATGGAGAAGAAGAGAAGGTGTCCTGTATGCCCCAAAGACTCTATTTTCCAATGCTATACAGTTTGTGATAAATAACGTCCAAGCCACCTTCAGGAGGCTTTTGAAACAGGTGCTAGTAGGCAAAGGAACATTTTGCACCTTCTACTTAGACATCATAGTTGTGTTTAGTAACAGCTAGAAGAAAAACTGGAAGAGGTTGGCAGCTTATCAGAAAGCCAATCTAACTATTAAGGCAACGTACAATCGCAAATCCCCGGCACAACCCTCTGATGCACTGTTCCTAGTTTTTTGATTTCTGGCACACTCTGTATGGGCTTCTGCTTAGGAAACGTTTGTTGTAAAAGCATGAATGGTAAAGGCATGTGCGTGGTAAAGGTTTCACCAGTAAATATAAGTATTTTACAGGTAAACATAAACACTTTCCATATATATTCAAAAGGTTTATATTTTCCTGTAACATCCTTACAGTTATATGGTAAAGACATACATGGTAAAGGGAAATGCTTTCAAAAAATGTACAGGTAGGTACAAACACTTTTTTTGTATATATATATATATATATATATATATATATATATATATATATATTCACACACACACATACATGTGTGTATTTTTTATATATTTACACATGCATTAATACAGAAGAATGTGCGTGTGTATGTGTGTGTATTATTATACATATATATATATATATTACCTTAAATCCCCACAACCTCTCCACCCATACTCACCCTAAACTCTAAAATTACCCCTGCCACATAAAAACCCATACCCACCCTAAACCCTAAAATTATCCTTGCCACTCAAAAAGCCATATCCACCCTAAACCCTAATAAAATCCCTTGCCACCCAAAAACCGATAGCAACCCAAAACCTTTAAAAAAAAGTATACATTTTTTATATATACACATAAAAAAGTTTGGGGCATATTTACAAGAAACTGGCCCATCAGCGCTGGTGCACCAGTTTTCTTGCATCACCCCTGCCACACCTAACAACACCATGGGTGTGCCGTATTTGCAATACGGCACACCATGGCGCACGTGAGGCCAACAGCATCAAAATTGTTGACGCTATTGTGGTTCTTTACTGCACTAACGTCATAAATTTTGACACTAGTGCAGCATAATGATTAAAATGGGTGTGGCACTTTAGCGCTTGCTTTGAGCAGGCATTAAAAATTACACCAAAAATGGCGCAGTGAAATCTTGTAGATTTCACTGCACCATTTTTGCGGGCCTCCTAACGCCGAACAGCCCCCCTTGCATACATTATGCCTGACGCAGGCATAAAGTGGCGCAAGGGGTCGCAAGCTGGCGCAATGCATGCATTTCGACCTCTTTGTAAATATGGTGCGGCAAAAAGTGCCTCCTTGAGACACTTTAGCACTAAAAAAATGACTCTAGTGTGCCTCCAGGAGGCGCTAGGGCCTTGTAAATTTGGCCCTTAATATTTACCTGCAAAAAACGTACCTTGACAAGCAAAACATTCACCATGCATATGCCTTTACCATTCATGCCTGTACAATTAAATTTGATGTAAAAGCATGTGTGGTAATGGTATAGTCATTGTAAAAGCATGCATGGTAAAGGTTATGCATTGTAATGGTACCTGCGTTGAACCGGGAGCGTTGTAAATCCCTATACATATAGTTATATATAATATATGTACATGTTACCTACTGGTGGTCACCATTTTTCTATAGACAGAGCATTTTTTTTTGCCAATATCTTTGGTGCCGTTTGACGAATCTGTAAGAAATTTTCAAAAGTTATACTTCAGTTGGGTGTGCTACTGGGTTAAACGTTTTGGCTGATCCCTTAAGCTTTGGCTGAGAAAAAAGGGTATCCCAAAACACTTTTTTACCCATTCTCCGTCAATGGGATTTTTCATTTTTTTTTTAACACAGCTCTTGGTCCAGAGTGCTTATTGTGATTTGGTGTAACTCCGTTCTGTAGTATTGGAGTAATTAGAGATTAAAACGTATAGATATCTCTGCATGTGGCAAATTTGTGGATTCAACTGTCCCTTTGCTGATATCTGATTGGCTGCCAACGCTTCAACAAAGAAGTGTTGGCAGGCATCTTGGGACTCAGCTTCATCCGAGTCAAGCAAAATAGATAAAAAAAGGGAAAAGGGGCCAGAGTAGGGTCACCCTGAGCCCCTAGCCTTGGTCTAGTGCTCCCCACGGACCCCTCTAGGGCTAAAAAGCATTTTCTTAAAAACATCTCGGAACAATTTGCAGATGGATCCTCAGTTTTTTTTTTTTAAAGGGTGGTCTCCTGCCCTTTTCTTTCATTTTGACCCTGGGTAGGCCAGGTCCCGGAGGCAATAGGTGTTTGAAAAGGAAGATGGTGCAGGGGTCCCTCCTCCTAGGGCTTGTATGAGCACTGGGGACCGCCACCTACCTTGGGCAATCACAGACAAATATGTGGGGACACGTGCCCCCTGTGCTCCAAGGATCACCACCTCCTCTGCGCGAAACAATAATTTCATATTGGGAAGGCCTGTATGGCCTCCCTCAGAGCCCTGGGAACTGCCACCTCCCTGGGAAAAAGATTAAATTGAGACGGGGCCTGTGTGCCCCCCCCCCACAGTCCAGGAGACCACTACCCCCTGGGGCAAAAGATTAAATTAACACAGGGGTCCTGCACGGCCCCCCACAGCCCCGGGGACTGTCACCTCCCCGGGGCTGATAAAAAGATAAGAAAGGGGGTCCGTTGTGGACCCCCAGCCCTGGGGTCCACCACCTCCCTGGGGTAAATTACAAATGTTGGAGCATGGCCCGCTCGAGGAACCAGTAATGACCCAGGGGACTGCCCCCCAGGGGCGACTCCTAATATGTCCTGGTGTGGCCACCTCTGGGACATAGCTGTTTGCTGTGACTTGGTTGGAGCTTTGACATCTCCCACTAAGTCAGTGCAACCACTCCAGTTCCAGCGAGTGAGAGCTGTTAAACCTCACGCACTTGCTGGAAGTGGAGGTTTCCTTTGACCTTACCTCTAACTGTGCCAGTCATTCTCTTTTTGATCTGCATACCTTGCAATCAACCAGAGAAGAGACCGTTAAGTTTATCACATTGATTGAGTGAAATCTGTTAAACTATCCAGCGGCCAGCAAGATACAAGACTTTGATAGGAAAAGAGACCAAAGGCATGAAAACTTCCTCTCACCTGAGACAGAGAGATGTGCTCCTTCCCAGTGCTCCATATTCATTTTTCATCATGGTAATGGACTGTTCAAAGAAGATGTACTTGAAAATGTCTGAGTCCCTCAAATTTTGCAAGAGTGGCTAAGAACGTGACCCTAGAGACCAAAATGTCAGTTTGCCTTTTGACTTCAGTAAAGGTCTGTCAGAATGGATTGGAATGACACCATGATTCAGTATGACCTGAAAGGAAGGAAGTAAACTACCCTGATTCCTTCCAATCTGCTCAACCCCATATCAAGAACCACAAAGGGCCGTTAGCATGGGGCCCTGCCATTGGGACCTACTGTTGTGAAATGACCCTTCCCTAGACTGGAATGCTGCTGCCATTGTTAGCACACCTATGTCACATGACATCAACACATACATTAATTTTCAGACTTGCTGAAAAGGAGGTATAACCTCCTATTCATTGTGCCAAGGATGCAGATTAATGGAAGACTTCAAGAAATTCATAGATGACTCACTCCCTTTTGATGTGGTGTCTACCGTTGATGGGCATGGCATGGCTCTGATAAGTAGTTTTAATGCTGCGCACAATGCAGGCCTGGCTGTATGCTAGCATGGACACTGTGCATTAAATGCACTTGGGTGCGTGGTGAAAGCCCAGGGACCAGAAGGCGGGCCTACTTGTTGTTTTCTACTAAGAGCTGTTAAAATTGTGTAGCTAATAACATGTATGCTCAATTGTAATATTTTCTGAGATTTGAGTTAATAGGCCAGAAAAGGAAGAATTCTGTTTTCCTATGTTCTTTCATGAACATAACAGCTGAAATATGGCTTCAAGGAGAGATGTCCTAGCAAGTACCGTCTTTTAGAAAGAAGGGAAAAAGTAGTGTTAAGCTTCAGTGTGCTTCCTATATCTTGAGCAAGAAGTATTCTGTCCTGTGTAGCAAAACAGTGTAGCAAAACAGGAGCCTAGCATGAGCATATTTCCAATTGCTCCAAAGAGCAGCATGCTTAAGAAAGGAGTGTACAATATCCATGTAGGGCTGGGGTCGCACAGATTGATTGCTGGAGGGATTCTGAAGCACAGAGATTTGACCTCAGGCCTAGCGGCACAATAAAGTACATGGGGAGCCTATATGACTTGGTGTATACTTATGAACAGACTAATACAACAATGCTGTTAGATAGCTATGGTTGGACTTTAGAATACCTGATTATTTATGTTATATTCACTCTAATGTATATAATAATAGCTTAGTGTTTACCATAATTACAATCAGTCTGATACTCATGATTTGTAGATGAATAGTGAATAATAAATAATCAAATAAGGTAAAATTCCACTGATTTCGAGGTTCGAAGTGAAGCTCTCTGTACAACCTGCAGATAAGAGAAACTCTGATAGGTTCTTGTTTGACTTCTAATTTTGTTGTATAAACAAGCATAACTCAGTAAGAAAGGAGTGAGCTGCAACTGACAGTTTTCCTTTTAATCCAGAAAAGTCAGTTTTCTTTTGGGTCTTAGGAAATGTACCAGATGTGACTGTAACGGAACAAGTGCTATTTGATCTTTGCAACCTAACACCTTTTAGGTCGAGTGCGCAAGCGCTTTTCAACCTGTTATCTACCTGTGGGCTTTTAACCATGCCCATCACTTCCACTCGTTTGTGGGCTTGCTTTTCAAAAATCCCTTCATGTCATTGGTAAACGCTTTACTTTTGTCCCACCTTGAGGCGGTTTTGTTACCGCCTTGCAGACTGACCCTGTTACATGGATTATTGCACAATTGCTGACATACTTCAGTGTGGGCGAACTACTTTTTTCTTTTGTCTCACCCCTTCATGCACCATGGTGGCCATGGCACTCACAGCTCGAACAGCAGAACATCGCTAACTCCATCAGCAATATTGAAGCGTTAATCACATTGTTCACACTGTTACCTAATCAGAGTCATTTCTTTTGGCTCTCCCCTTCACTCTCCATAGCCTTCACAAAAACAGTTGTACTTGATAAATGCTTTAGGTAAATAACACAGAAATGCTCAAATCGGCTCTCCCATCACAGCAGAGGAGCTGATACTACAATGTTCACTCCACACTGGAAACTCGACCCATAATGCTTTTGCAAGCATTCTTTTTCAAAACAGTTTTGCCCATAACTCAGAGCAATAGGACCGCCACCAAAATGTTCAGCACAACACTCTTTATGTTAGTGGTGACCCCAAAGTAATAACCCCTCCTACCATTCTGTGTCCTTTTAAGTGTTCTCATGGCTGGAACTTTTGTTTTATTGCTGAGAGTAGTTTGTGTCCTAACGACCTTGTTTGTAATAGTATTGCAGTAGGCCTGCTAGGCCTGAAAATGTGTAAGGCACTCTGCTCTTTAGGATCTAAGGCCCATATTTATACTTTTTGACGCAAAACTGCGCCAACGCAGTTTTGCGTCAAAAATATTACCGCCGGCTAATGCCATTTCTGTGCGCCGAGCGGGCGTCAAATTTATACTTTGACGCACAGCAGTGCAAACCACAGGTGTGAGTCCTTTTCTTTGACGCACACCACAGCGTCATGTCGTAAAGGAAAATGACGTTAACGCGGCGGAAATGACTGAGAGCCGATTTACGACACCGCAAACCAGATATGCAGCGTTTTTTGACGCAATAGCATCAAAACTCGCCGCAAACACAGCCATTTGTGCAGAGGAGAGCCAAAATGGATCCCAGATACCTGTACAGACCCCAGGAAGATGACAACAGACCAGGAACCAGCCAGGAGGACCCACACAAGACCCACGACAGAGAGAAGAAGAAAAGAAAGTGTTGCTTCAGTGCAGAGGAGCAGGAAATTCTGGTTAAAGAGGTGACAGAACACCAGCACCAACTGTTTGTCACCTCAAAGTTGCCAATCAGTAGGAGAGAGGCAATATGGCAACAAATTGTTGACAAGATTAACAGTGTGGTTAGAAGTACGCAGAACAGTCATCGAGTGCAAGAAACTCTGGCATAACTTCAAGCGCAGGACCAAGAAAAAGATGGCCAGGAACAGGAAGGCAGCACTGCAGACTGGAGGTGGGAGTCCAGCACCACAGGAGGCCCTGGACCACATGGAGGAGATGGTGGCAGCCGTCATCCCTGAGGAGATCGTCACAGGGATTCAAGGATAGGACAGCGCAGACTACCAGGAGACAAAGCACATGCGGGGTAATTTGCATGGGGAATTAAAATGCACTAATGTTATCTGCAACCGGGGGGGAATACCTACAACACAATGCATGTAAGTCATCATATACATGGAGTGGCATGGGTAAAGGGGCACGGCACGGGGGCATGGCCCGTTCTGAGAAACCCTGGGGCACACCATTACACAACACCAACAACCTTTCCATGGGGGTATGCTGCCATGCCAATGATGTTGCAAAGGTAAAGCCACGCCAGGAGGGAAGCGCACAACGTCAAACTGACATCCCGTCACACGTCAGCCACGATACTCCCTACATTAACTAGGGCCCAATTAACAACCTCTAGCCATACCGACAACTGGAATGTAACATTGACAACAGTTGCCACTACCACCTCTGCTGTGTGTGCTGGTCAAGTAGCCAATGGCAGTAACGTCCCCATGGATCATACACACCCAAATTAGAGAGTTTAGGATGACAACGTTAACAATGCCCTGAAACAAGACAAATGTCCAGTCCTGGCAAATGTGAATGCCCATAGTTGCCGCAAACATCAGCCAATGTCATCCACATTAGGAGGTACATAGCACTAATGTCACACCCAAGCTGCATATGTCAGGGTCCATCCTGTGCCTGGGTCAAAATGCAACATCCCAAATGTCATACTGCTCAGACAACAGCATTGAGTGGGAGGACACATGTAACTGGTCACTGAACTATACCTGCACAGTCAGAGGAGGAAATAGGACACTGCTACGACTATCAGGGCAATCCAATGTGCCACACATTCCCCAACATCAGCAGTACATATTACCAATGCTGACATCCGTATCGTGCCATAACAATGCTATACATAGTATACGCTACATTTCAACTACATATAGGGGGATGTGAAAGATCAGAGACTGGGGAAGGTCCAGATTGTTAAGTCTGCTGCTAGTGCCATCAGAGCACCCCTAGCCACTGAAAAGCCTCACCATGAGAATGGAAGTAGAGGGAGGGTTGAGTAGGACAAGAAGGTGGCTATTCACTATTTGGCCAGAACCAACAACCTGAGGAGATGATGCTGACAAGTCCACAAACTGACCACAATACATGTGACATGCAGGTGGGGCATAGGCCTGGGAGAATGCCCATCTGAAAGACTGGAGCAATGAACAGGAACCAAGATCACAATGTGAAAAGCATCACAAGGCAGGCATGTCACATGACAAATGCCACAACACAGACACACTAATTGTACCGTATTTCATTGCAGAGGACGATGGATCTCCTGCGGATATGCCTGTCCAGGACTACCCTGATGACATGGATGACAAGCTGAAAAACATCAGCCACCAGACCCTCCAAGAGGTCCTTGGAACCCTCCAGACCCCACCTTCAGACACAAGGAGGAGCACAGATACAGCAGCCATCGCAGAGGATCCACCCACCACCCCAATTGTACGACCTGCCAGCTCCAATACAGCTGAGGACTTTGACGACACCGGCACCAGCTTTGAGAGAACTGTAGTCGGAGTACAGCGGGAGCTGGCCAAGGAGGTGCGGGTGGGGATGCAAACTATGGCAGCCAGCCTAGAAGGGGTGCGTTCGTGCATGATGTAAACTGAAGAACAGGCAGCAGCTATGCAAGGGCGAACAACTATCTTGTAGGAAATAGAAAATAGGCTGAAGGAAATCAGCACAGCTGTAATACAGTTGACCCAACACCTACAACAGCAATCCTGTCAACGCATGCACAAATGCAACATTGAACCCCTCAGGGCTGACCTGGCTGCCTACCATCGTGGTGTGGCTGCTATTCTTAAGAACCAGGAGATCTACCTTGCAGCTGTACTGCCCTTAAGACCCACACAGGTAGCAGCTACCGGGATGTCTGACTCCACGTCTACACCCACTGAGGTGTGTGTTGCTCCTTCACAACCACCACCACCAAGGGCAGAGGAGGCAACACACACATCAGAATATGAAGACCATGAACAGATCACCTTCACACGTAAAAGTACCCGGAAGCACTAGTCCCAGCCACATGGCCACCTATTACCAAGGTACTGTGCTTTGTAACATGCCAGTCTTGCAACAACTGTACTCAAGCACTGTTCTGCAAACCACTGTCTATCTTGTCAGCCTGCCCAGTGATTGTCTCTCACTAACTCATTGGCTAGTCCTGTCCCTCTGCACTGTCTGACACTTCACCCCAGCATGTCCAATGACATGTCCTTTTGCACTTGTGTAGGATCACAATGGAAGATGTCACTATAATGGACTCACAATCATGGACAATGTACATATAGCACTACAGCCACTTTGTCTCTGTGTAATGTAACACATCAACCATGCAGTAGATCACTGAATTTTGCCTCCTGTCAAATAGCATAGATTGTCATTACAACTGTCCTGAAATAATGTGGGCTGATAACTATCCACAGTGGCCTGGATTCTACCATACTCTGCCCTTCCTGAGGGTAATTTCTGAGGAAAAGAGAAACTATACACCATAATGCTGTGTTGGCTAGATTAACGCTTCCTCAAGAGATGTCAAAACCAGAAAATAGTGCCTTCAAAATGTTGCTTCAATGCAAAATTAACATATGTAACATTGCCCACAAATATAAGCGAACACTCACCAAACTGCATGAATGGAGGTGTATGAGTTTACATCCAAATAAGTAATCATGTTGAACAGTGTAACAAATGATCTCTGTGAGTTATGTACACTATACTACAAGAGAGCATACTACCACTCACGTTATAATGGTTTCCTTGGACATGAGACTACAGTCAGACATAACACAGTGTCCCCAATCCTAAATCTGGAAGCACAGTATGTGACATTGAAAACTTACATTAAGAAAAAAAACACTTTGGGATCCATAGTAACTGTGATTGGTGGTTGCAATGAATGGCCGAATCCTAGCTAAGTAGCTTTGGGCATCTCAGTTGTGATTTCTTTGCAGCATAGGACACAAAATGTAATACAAAAGAAACACTGTACACTCATGCCAAGGCCCTGATCTACAAGCATGTGACACATACTGTAAATGGTTACCTACGTATTTAGTAAACAGTAAAAACAGAATTGAAAACTCAGGGAAAAGCCTTACCTACCCTAATCTACTCTAACTACTCATTCTCCACAACTGTCCCTAACTAACCTAAGCTAAACTTACTTATCACATTTAACAAAACGTTCTACACATCAGCCACCAACCCCCCTTATGAGATGGGGCACATGGAGGACGACAGATACTAACCTAAACACATACTATCTTATACTAAACAAATATATATATATATTTTTTTTTTTATATATAAATATATATATATATATATTTTTTTTTAAACACAAGAAACCCATCATTGCCTCCCAACACACTTAAAAATAAACAGTAGAAATATTCAGGACCCCCTACCCCCCACCCACTAACACTAACTAAACTAAAAGCCTATACTAACCTAACACTAAGCCCCCTAAACCCACAAAGTATAGGAACCAGGAAAGATGAGTGAGGGGAGGGAATCATGTCCGTCTCATAGTCTGCAGGTTGGCCCTCCGGAGGGTTCTCTTGATGGAAAGCACCCGCCGGTTGACCTGTCGCACCTCCTGCCGCAGTCTGCTCAAATTCCTAAGGACACGGTCCAATTTCCGTTCCATTTGTCCAAAAGCAGCAGGGTCAATGGCTGCAGCAGGGGTGGTCTGGGTGCCAGCCAAGGAAGTATGGGCCCGTGTTGTGTCCATGGCTGTGGGCTGCCCTGCAGGTGGTGCTGTGCTTGGGCCAGGAGCAGTTGCTGTGGATGGTCCCGCAACAGTCCCAGCTGCTGGTGGTGCCACCTGGGTGGTAGTGGTGGTGGTGCTGGTGGTGGTTGTGGTAGGCAAAGAAGGCCCGCCTTGTGCAAATGCCCTCCAGGCTACAGAGGCTCGTTCATAGCGATATCTGCGGGCCATGTTGCGGTACCTGGACTCGACTTGAAGTATGTGTTGGTACCTCATTGCCCGCCGTTGAAACTCCCTGACCTGGATGGGAGTCATATTTGCAGCTGTTAAGACAAATAGAAAATCTATCATTAGATACTGCATTGTGTGAAATGGCACAAGAAGTAAATCAGACAATACATCTATTGTACTTGTAAAAGCTCATATCATCATACAGATCCTTGATTGTCCCTGAGGAAGTACATGGCAAGCCAGCCTACAAAGGTCCTATCAAACAGGCCACATCCAAACCCTACAAGATGGGTAACAACAGCCATGATTTGGCATCATTGTTCTGCCAGTTGTCAGCTAACAATCATCCTCCACCACTGCCAGGGCCACAAATGTCATTGTACGGGATGGAAATCTAGGGCCACATAATCTGCGAGTTGTAAATGGACTTGCCAGTATAGTAAGCATGTGCTAAACATGAGTGTGTATACTAGGTTCAGACAAGTGATTCACTGATTTACATGTCTGTGTACCAAACTTGTATCATCAGTCCTAGGTACACTATTCACAAACCTATGCCTGTGTCTGAGGGGGGGGGTGGACTAACAACTAATAATTTCTAACAACAAGGACACCCAGGAAGCTTAGGAAAGCTAGACATGTGTTTGGCTCAGCACACACACCACAGGTAACTGGGTTGGGGCATTAACTGGGTTGGGGTAATTTTACTATTTTAATATAATACTACAGTTGTGACAATACTGAGATAGGCTGATTGCACCCACTTTGGTCATGACGGTGCATGGGCACATGTGACACATCATACTACTGCGGACCATGATCCGCTACTTCATGTACAGGATTTTCACTCTTGACTGACGCAATAGTTGGCCAAACGTGTGGCCTACATATATGTATTGCACAAATTGGGCATGTTTGGTGTCAGGAGAGGATAGCAAGGTGAGGCACATAAGTACAATACCTCAATGCCTATGGCTCAGTGTGTGTGCATTGGCTACTAATATTGTTGTTGACCCACTGTGTGAGCATCACAAGATGCATTATTGCAAATATGCTTGTATGAATGTGGAGTCAATGTGTCCAACCCTCAGATGCAAGTCAGTGTGGAAATGAGAGAGGACATGTGTAAGTCATACATGTAGCAACATCTGCTGTGTGCATTTTCTAGTTTTTGGGTAACGTAAACACCACAAATGACAAAGCATGCACCGGATAGAGAGCAGACGCTTGTTCATGTCAATGGTCCAAAACTTGGCCATCACATGTCCTGGAATTTTGGATACTGCTTCCTAGGCACTTGTGGGTGAACCCACCATGAGTCAGGCACATGTACAGACTAAGTGGATACCGTGTTACTGACACGGAGAGCCAAAGGTGAACCACATTTGTAATATAACGCCACAGTTGTGGTCATATGACAGAGCCGCAACTCTCCTGTGGCAGTGGCGGACCAGAAGACCAAGCAGCACGTGGCCACATATTTCAAGTGATCAATTGCACAGAGGTGTCTGGTTCATGTGTGTGGGACAATGTTAATCTTGTATATTTTTAGGGGTCTATGTTGTCACAGTTACGTCTAGGTCCGTGTGTGTAGAGAAGGGAATATCTGGGTACACATATTACCATTCCAGGGACCTCTTAAGACGGGTGGGGTGAGACCGGGAACATGGGTGTGTCAGGACTTAGGACATGGGCTGACATGTACATGGAATGTCATGTGCGCAATGCTTGTCATAGGTGTGGCACTTGTGCTCTCTATGTTCTGCTTATATGGAATTCTAGTCACACATGGCCCTTGCAAAGATAGGTGATGTAACATTTACTGCTGTCAAGGGTGTGGCCATACATTAATGTTACTGTTGCAATTGCACATCCCCTGCCTCATGTATGATGCATTTTGTTCCATCATTGACTGATGGTGTCTTAGTTGTGTGCCATATGCTGCAATGAATCATGTTGCAAACATGTATGTGTGAAATAGGTGTGGTCCTCTGCTATTGCCCTTCAAAGGTGAAATGTACAGGATATATGTCATTTACAGTGTGTGTGAATGTGACTGTTGAATAATACGCATCACAATTGCTTTGGAAATTTCTGTGTCCTGATCGGTATATCAGCAATGCTCCATGAGGCTACACTCTTATTCTGATAGTTAGAGATAAAGGTGAGCAAAAATGATTACCCAGACCATGATATAGTAATTATTATAGGTGTTTATTTACATATGTTGATACAGTGTTGATGGTGAGTTGATTCAAAAGAAACTGTTGACAATATGTTGGTGCCTTCGCAATCCTCCAGCTGTGTTTGGTTTGTCCCCCTCATGTTGATGGCCAGCATTCTCCTCTTCCTCCTCTTCAGGCATTTGTGGCTCGGGTTCTAATAGGGGAATGTTTCTTCGTACACAAATGTTGTGCAGGATGGCACACGTTAAAATGATCTTGCAGACCATTTCTGGTGAGGGTAGGAGGCTGCCACCAGTGATGTCAAGGCACCTGAATCTCGACTTCAGGATGCCAAAGGTCCTCTTGACTATGGTGCGTGTCCTCCTATGTGCCTCATTGTAGGCACGCTCTGCTGCAGTGCTTGGGTTGCCAAATGGTGTCATAATCCATGGCTCGATCCCAGACCCCTGATCAGCTGAAAGAGAAAACGATTGAGATCATGTTGATGTAGCTTGCCCCATTAATATCACCTTGCATGGCAGTAGTTGTCTTGTGTTGTCTGTGACTCTTTTGTGCTATTGTGTTGATTCCTAGGCTTCTAGGATGTACCATCAGCATTGGGTTGTTTCCTTGGCTGAACGAGTGTTTGGCTGCTGACCGGTTGTCAGCATTATATTTTGGGAGTTGCAGTACAGTGTGTGCTCCCTAGCATTGTGACTTGTGATACAGGTGTCCCTATGTCTTAACTGGGGGTGAGTTGATAGTTCCATACACAGATTCTATTTGACAGTGGTGGTAACGCGTTTGCATCTATATACCCTGGACATCCCATACCTTTAGACTTATGCAATGGATTAATTTAAACATCAGTGAGATACTTACATTTTGCAAGGTGACAAGTAGCCAAACTTCTCCATACGTTGTGATCATTGACATCTTAACATTTGACTGTACACTAATTTCTCATGTGTGACAAGGTCACTGCAGACCTATTTCTCTGCCATTGGCAAGTTCACTCAGGTTGTAACGTCTACCTAGACTACTGCACATGGTCTAGTTCAGCTGGCTAACTTGGTTGTGAGGTTGTCGGTTTGAGTTTCAGAAGGCCCGTATGGCAGTACATCTGTTGTGTGTGTGTTAATTTGTCACAATGCGTAAGTGTTAGAATGTGCACCTTCCATATAGTAGCATCAAGATGTGTTCTTGGCACAGTCCACTTGCCTCTTGGTAGTGGGCAATGTGAGAGCAGGAGTGGTGTGAGATATTGGAATGGCCTCAATGATTGCATGTGACCTTTATTGTAGTCATCATAATGTTATGTGAGTCACGGTGTTTGACCTGCAACAAATTACATTCCACACCCCTTACACCCTTTACACAGTACGTATTCGCTGGAAGGGTGTTTGTTTGGGTGTTATTGATGTGTTATTGGAGTTTTATCTTCACAGATGTCATGCCAGTTGGCACCATGTGTTTGTCATTGTGTTGTCTTACATTTTCCCCTTGTGTCTGTGGAGTGGCAGCAGTTTTTATTTGGAACAGTACTTTGTCCCTAGGTGTGTCTCCCATTGGGTGAGGATATCAAACATGCCTAGCGGTGTCACAACCTCAGTGTGTTCCTGTTCACGTCACTGTTGTGGTGTATGTGTTGTTTGTCCTAGAGGGTTGCTGTGCAGTGTGTATATAAGTAGGTTTCTGTACTTACCAACAAGTAGTCCATTGCCATATCATCCATCCTGGAAGTGTTGATTGATGGTACAGTGACGGAAGATGAATGAATCATGTACACTCCCAGGATACTTTGCCACGATGTTGGTGATCAGTCCCTGGTGATCCACAATGGCTTGCACATTGATAGAGTGTGTGTGCTTCCTGTTGCAGTATAGATGTTCAGTTGCAGCAGGTTGCACAAGGCGTACATGTGTGCAGTCAATGGCACCAAGGACGTGTGGAAATCCATTAATGAGGTAAAACCCCTGTTTGGTCTCCTGCTGCTTCTGCTTTGTGTTTGGGAAGCAGATGTGGCGGGTTGTGAGTGTGTTGATGGCATCCAGTACCTTGGGCAGGAAGGCAGAGAATGATCGCTGTGAGATCCCAGCAACCAGGGCGCCAGTGGTTTGAAAGGAGCCACTTGCCGACATGTGTAGGTCTGCTAGCAGCTTGGTTTCTGGTGGGATGGTGCGGGGTGTCTGCAAGCTGGGTGCCAACGGTAGCTCAATGTTGCGCAGCAGCTGCTGAATGGCTTGCCAGTTCAACCTGTACCACTGAATGATGTCATGTTCCCTGAGGCCATGAAGGGTTGTCCTGGTGCAGAATATCCTCTCCTGCCTTCTTCGTTGCCTTTGGGGTCCCTGCTGGTGTTGTGGAAGCTGCTGTTGCTGTTCTTGTGCTCTGCGTCTGCGTGCACGCTGGATGAGAAGCACCTCCATGTCTTCCTTTTGCGGCTCTGCTGTTGCTTCTGTGTGGTTTAATTAAATACAGGTGTGTTTGCCCCATTTTAACGCCTGCCCTGACCTAGGCGTTAATTTTTGACGCAAACCGGCCTGTGCGTCATTTTCCGACTCCGCCTCCCGGCCGTGCAGGATTTTTGCGCGGTAACATAAATACACCGCACAGTTGTTTGTGTCATTTTTTGGACAGGAACGCCTACCTTGCATATCATTAACGCAAGGCGGTTTCCCGCATCCAGAAAATGACGCACACGGCGGGATTTTGACATCCGCGGGCGTCAAAGTTTAAATATGGGGCAAGGTTTGCGCCGAATGTGCGTCAAAATTTTTGACCCATATTTGGCGCAGATGAGTATAAATATGCCCCTAAATCTTTGATTACCCTGCTTTATTTTCTGCCATTCTGTTTTCATGTAGTTATGCCCTCTAGGGGCTGACAAAATGGTTACATGACCATGTTTCTTACAAATGCTATTTTTATTATGGTGTCCTCTAGGGGCTGTTCTGCACATTACAGTTAAGATACTGCCATATTCGCTGCACTTGGAAACTCGTCCCATAATGCTTTGCAGGGCATTCCTTTTTCAAAACATTTGTACCCATTACTCAGCCTGTGGTGGTCCAAGGACAATGGGGCCATCACCAAAACATTCACACTCTTTCTGTTTAGGTCATCTGTGGGTCACTACATTAGGTCAGTCCTGCCATTCTGTGTCTTTTTAAGCTCTCTAATGGCTGAAACTTTAGTTTTATAGCTGAAAGTAGTTTGTAATAATATTCTAGTAGGCCTTCAAGCTCTGAAAATGTGTAACGCATTACACCCTCTAGGGGCTAAATCTATGACTGCATTGCATTACTTTCTGCCATTCTGTTTTCATGTGGTTATGCCCCCTCTGGCCTAACTATATGGTTACATGACCATGTTTCTTACAAATACTATTTTTCTGTGGTGTCCTTTAGGGGCTGTTCTGAGCATCACAGTCTAATACCAAAAGTGTATTTCTGATAAAGCTTTTTATTGTGTTTATAAGATAATTGTATTTGTTTTATTAATCGCTCCTTTTTGTAACTATGACCATGATTCAGGCCAAATTAACATCCTTATTACACTATGACTATTTGAACACTCTTGAAATGTTTGGCTGACCCTTCTAGTTTATTTCTCTTGTTACTCCTTTGTGTCTGTCTTGTGACTTTTTTGGGGGGATTGTGTTAGCCAGCCAGCAACTCTGATGGTGCGGTGGTGAAAGCGGTATTCTATTGGAATTGGCATGGCTGATTTCAATTAGGATGCTAAATGGCAACGTTTTTATTTTTGGCTGCAGATAGAGGAAGCAGGTAAATGGAAGTGATGTAATTATATGCAGGGCCACTAGAATTATGCGGCAGGAAAAGACCAGATTATGAGGCAGGGCTGACCAATTTATGTGGCAAGAAAAGTCCAGTTATGAATTTACAACACCAATAGCTCTAACTCAAGTAAATGCAAGACCCATTGTATTGCAAATGCATGTTTGTCCCTGTGGCCTTTTGGCTGGTACTTGTTAATCCCACCTAGGACAGAAGGCTCTTGCTAACAATTTCACCACCCCAGGAATAGCCTACTTGGCCATAGTGTTTTCTCCATCTGGTTCTCAGACTCTGAGCTATCAACACGTGTCCGTCAGTTGCAATGTACACATGCCTTCTGAATAGGTAAGACTGAACTAAGATGTGCTTACAAGCCACCCATTCCTTTTTGGGGGGTGAACATGTGAGCTATTGCATTATATATTCTTATATTTAGCTCATTTGGCTCATTTGATTCAAGTCTTTTGGTAAACAATTCTATCTTTAAGAGGCAACACCCAAATAATTGCTAGATTTAAAGAGGGAGATACCAAAGCTTCTTTAAATTTGCACAACTGCTTAGACACCCCATTCCATTAGTTGAATACCAAGAATTCCAATCATCTGTAGCTTAATAGCTAACAAAAAAGACTCTTGGCCCCTCAAAACCTGTGGCATCTTTGCTGCCTAGCTTTCAACTTTGCAGCCTAAGTTCCACTGCAATGCTGTTTCCATTTGTACAGAATCTAGGCATAGCAATGGACGCTGTACTAACTCTAACTGTGTCAGCCATGGTTAAGTCAATATTTGTTCAGCTACACTACCTCAATAGAAGGCTCTACTCAAAGACCAGACTGTGTTAGACTGGAATGTCAATAAACTATTTACTATCTAGCATGAACCTTGATTAGTACAGTAAAGTAACCCCAAAGTAAACGAGTTAACTAAACCGCCACTACCTGCGGAATATTGTCTGACTTTAACCCCACATACTGCTAATATAAATAACTTTAGTTTGGGTAAAACTACCGAAACAATTTCAAAATCCATGATCTTGTATTGTGACATCACTTTCTTCTATTAAATTGCTGGGCAAAACAAGATTTTGTGTTCATTACTTTGGTTTAATAAAGAGGTCAGGGAGATAAAAATGCTGTGTGCCATAATTAATCTTCAGAATATTCCTCCCTCTAGACGAAAATAGAGGGTACAATGAAATGTAAATTGAAGCAACATTGTAATAATTTCATCAAATATCTCCCTAGAAAGCCAATGTTTATGTTTCATGTGCCAATAGCAATGGACTATAAGCAAGGCACCCCTAATAATAGTCACTGAAAATTATTGAAATACCCACATTGTGGGGCTATTCAGTTATTCAGTCTCATTGGCCTTTAAACCTACTTATAGGGTCAGTTTTGTATTAGGTAATACAATGCCCAATTTAATAGGCTAATAGAAAATTGAAAAATCTTAAAACAACAGAGCTTAATTGCTTCCATAATACTGTCTTGATAGCAAAATCAGCTTCTTGGGAGCATCTGTTGCATTATCTTTTTGTGTGTATAGGACATCTCTGTAAATCTTGGATTTGTGAAACACTCCTCTGTTTACCCTTAAAGTAGGCCAGACCATGATAATTTGATTCCAATTTTAGAGTTGGTGTTACTAAATCTGTTTGTAATCTTACAGATTGCACTACATTTTCACCCTCTGATAGAGTGGTTGCACTCTTAAAGGATCAATATTTTGTGTTCTATTTATTTTCTAAAGGCATACGACTTGTTGGACTGTAATCACCTTTTCTCTTAATATTTAAAATTGAATATTGATTAATGTATTTTGCCCGTATAACACTTTCTTGACTTCCTCACTTGGAAAAAAACTCTATTTACAATACAGCACAGGTCAAATATGTATCTGTTTCTCCCACCACACATCCAAGAGGTTAGTGAAAATACCAAGTACTTGTTCAACAGCTATTGATTCTCTCTTGTCAATCAATTAAACCAAACCAAATACAACTGGCTAAAGTTTCTTTTCTTTACCAGCACTCAATACAGAGATTCTTAGAGATATTGTTTTTTTAATTAAAAGGGTGTGCAATTGAAAGGGATCTGGATTTTAAACGTCTAGCCAATCAGGCGGAGCAAACAAACTAACCCAGTAGTGAATGGTCTGAAGCACAAGTGCTTTTCCACACCCAGTGTCAGACTATGGCGGTCATTACGAGCTTGGCGCACAGTTTTTACCGTTCGCCGAACTTCCGACAGGGAGGTTACCGCACACAAACTACCTCCCTGCCGGCTCCATTAAAAGTTTCCTTCTAGGCTGGCGGGCAGAAACCTCAGTTTCCGCCCGCCTGCCAGCCTAGCGGGAAACAGGCTACAGCATTGTCTTAGACTCGTAATGCCAAGTGCATGGGCAGTGCAGGGGCCTCCCTTGGGCCCCCTGCACCCGTTCTCTGCCAGGCATCAGCCTTTTCATGGAGGTGCTACTGCCCTTAAAAGGCTAGCAGAGAATGAGGTTGTAATCCCCAGGGCAGCTCTGCTTGCCTGCCAGGATCTCTGATCCTGGAGAAGCTGGCGATTCCCTGGTGGCCCGATCACTAGAGTTGTAATGTAGCGGTAGTGACTGCCAGACTTGTAATGAAGTCTCTATATGCTTTTGAATAATCCTTCTAACAAATAATTGCCTGCTGTCCCTGGAACCTCAGAACCAAGGTATTATCTCGTGCCCACAGAATGGCAATAATGTTGTTTTTATGCCTTGGCCCTAGAGGTCGCAGGTTGAGTATTCTTAGCATATCTTTGAAGTGTATTCGGGGAAGAAAGTCAAAGACAGGTAACACCAGATTTCACCACAAGAAATAGCCAAATATAGCCGGGATTTGCTTTCACTCCTGTGGATACCAGTCAAAGTTCATTCTTTCACCTTCTTTCATTGTATCACGAGGGAAACCCATGCTCATTACTGACAAGGCAAATCTGGTACGATAAAGAAAGTCAGAGCTTGTGTCTCAGATCAAAAGAGGCAAAAGATAACAAAATCAAATGTGAGTGAAAGTCATACAAAGAATTCATTGACCTCACCAAGTCTGTAGAAGCAAAACACTTGGAATTTCTTGAACCTATACTTAGCAGTCAGGATGGTTATTCATTTTGGTGTATTGTCTCCTTAGGAAATAAAGATGTCTAAAATAGCTTTGAGAATCTCATTCCAGAAGTTTAAGGTACCAACATTTTACTTTGTTTTACAAATACCCTTTAGTTGCCAATTCTCCTGAACCAAAAATGGAAGAGGCTTGCTGCCCAGTAATTAATAATCAGAACAACCTGGTCCACCTACTTTTTTCAGGGGAAGAAGTTATCCTCACAATTGACTCCTAGAAAGGGGGCAAGGGCCCTGGCCTAGACAGAATCCCCATTGATTTATACAAACTCTGTCTAAAAAATCCATGCCTTAGATTACCAGATGAAAATGCTGTGGTCCCAGGATATATTTTGCTATCTACATGAGAAGGGACTGAGAAAAGCCAATAAGCCTGATTGACTCAGTGCTGATTTATTACAAGTTACTTCTACAAAGTTTAGAAGTCTCAGTCAACCCCTCTTAGGCTATATCATAGACCCAGGCTGGTTTCCACCAAAACCATTGTACAGTCAATTAGGCCTTTTGCAACAACATACTTATTCCCGTGCACATTGCTGTTGTCAACTTGGAATGCATATTCAACAGCATCCTTGGGATAAAACTATAGGATGTTCTCAGGGCGTTAGTAGTGCTTCTGAATCTTCTTAGTTATTAAATTAATCTGTACAAATAATCTCTCTATTATTAGGTGGGACGCAGGTGGACAGAAAATATGCAATTTAAACCATCTTAGGATAGTTAACAAAGGTTGTAGTCTTGGCCCCTACTTTTCATTTTATTAGTGGGCTTCCTTTCTGAATGTCCACTATGTTAATCTTAGGAGGTGAATTTATGACTACCCTCCGTTTTGTCAATGACACCTATATATTTTAGTTGTTTGCAGAATTCAATGTACAAGGGTCCTGATAATAAATTTAAAATAAAGTATATAGCACTTCATATATTATTCAGATCTACTATGACTCTTGAACAAGTTACTCTTCAAAGAATATCCTCATTTTTTTCATTTGAGTATCTAACTGATAGATGACACTAACAGCTTGTTGTAATTATGCCTTTATAATCCAGTGCTGCAATATATTTAGGGCACACTGGGATTTGCAAATGTTGTAATGTACACTTTGTGACCTTTCACTAATAATTGGAAAAAGCTGTCCTGAGGTAGGCACCCCCCTTACTAATGATTCACAATGAAATGTAACAAAGGTTTACTGTTGAGGTTGTGACTGCAAACTACTGATTGGATATTGGCACTCGAGACGCTACCTATGAGAAAAATCTTCCACTTTGTGATTGGGGCTGCAGATTTTGAGACATCATGCAGTGGTCCGAGGACTGCTGCATGCTACCTCTTTGTCCTTCACATCATCTCAGATTTTAACAGGCAAAGACGGCACAAAGTGGCATTTTGAGATTCTGAATGCAGGAGTGGAAGACTGCTGTCCCTCGCAGGCTTCCATTCTTGCGTTCAATGGCATTTCGGCATGATCCGTAAACAGAATTGCACGACTATTCACTCCCAAAAGAGCATCCTGGTGCTAGGTGGAAGCAATACTCTTAGTAAGCAAGGAAGAATGACACACACTTCAGAAAAGCCAGGGTTTAAGCTTTTTTCTTGAAAATGGACATGCTCTTACAAGAACACATATTTAACAGTAACTTGTTCCAATGATACTGGACAAGATATGAAAAAGAACAGCCCCACTTCTTGCATGATATATACCTTCGTGGGTGTCTAAGGCCAAGTCCGAAGAATGCAGCTTTATGGCAGGGTGATAGAAGCTCATCTGTGTTTGAAGATAATGACAACCAAACCATCTAGAGCGTGGCGAGGGTGGCTGAACAGTTTCAACACACTGTGCTTCCTCATGTGAAGCCAATGGAGAGTTTCAAAGAGCAGCCCTGGGGTGGTACATGGTAAATAATGACAAACTAGTCTGGCTGCTGTATTCTACACAATATGCAAGCGGGATAGCAGAGCCTCATTTATGGCTACATAAAGTGCATTGTCCTAGTTGTCTGGTTACAAGACCCTTCGTTATCGTTTTGCGAGATTGCAGGGGAAACCATTTAAATATTTTTTTTCAGCTCACAAAGAATTCAATAGCAGGAACCATAGAGCACATCTACCTGATTTTTCATGCTGATGGTATCATCAATCTGAATGTCGAGATTCATAGCTACCTTTTTCAGTGTGGGAGAAGAACCTAGTTCGTCAGACCACCAGTCTGCTGTCCTCCTTTGCCCTGCCAAAAAGCACTATATCAGGTTTTTCACTGTTAAGTTGGAGACAGTTCTGGTGCATCCACTGAAACCACTTGTGTATGCAATCAATGAATCTTTGTCTAGTGACTTCATGATTGTCCTCAATCGGTATTACAAGCTGAATGTAACCCCTCAGCTTGATTCAGAATAGCATATGAAATCCAAATTACCTTACACTCTTGGCCAGAGGTGCCACATAGATATTAAAAAGAGTGTTGTTCAAACAAGACCATTGTGGCACTCCACAGGTGTCTGATATATTTGAAAGGAGGTAGGTAGATAGCTTGAGTTCGTTCTGCCAGTAAATCAGAGAACCAGGTCAGAGCCAGAGAATGGGATAATCAATGCTGATATCGTGGAGACTATTGCCCAAGCCTGCATGCTAAACCACGTCAAAGGCCACAGATTGATCCAGCAAGATGGGGGCAACTGGGTGGCCCTTATCCACACTGGTCCTAATCCTGTTTCATATGGTAAACAGGGTTGTCTCCTTCTTGTGTCCTGCCCTAAATCCTGATTGAGAGAAGTCCAAAACATTGTTGAAATGCAGGAAATGAGACAGCAGTTTATTAACAGTTTTTTTCCTGTAATTTGTCAGGATAGGTCAAATGGGAGATAGGGCAATAATTAGTGGGATACATGATATCTGCAGAGGGCTTGTTAAGTATGGGGAGTACATTGGCCCATTTCCAGGTACACATGTCCTTGGCCATATTTAGTAAGACATTAAGCCTGTCCTTCAAAACAGGAGGAAACAGAGAAGGAAATGAAGAAACCTCATGAGCTGGCAAGGATTGTCCGGGAAGCCTGAATGAATGGAGGAGATCAGAATTATAACCTCTAGTATCTGGATTTCTCCAACCCCCCCTAAAGCCTCCTGACACTGGAGGAAATATAGACTTAAGAATGAGAGATGGACTCAGGGGGTGAAACTGGATATCAAAGTTCTGATAAGTTCTTATGATTTTATTGTGAAAGTATGCCGATGTGACACCTGAATGAGGGGAATGCCATTTTATACTGCAATGTATTAGGCTGCATCCAGTCACGATCCAGTCTTTTATAGCCCTTCTTGACCCTTCTTAAATTATCTGAGTACCATTTCACCTGGGGAGTTGTTTGCACAGTTATCAGAGATTTGTGAGGAACTAGGCTTAGTTGGCCTCAGTTAAATAGTTGTTATAATTTATATGTAATACCAAAATAGCTATGTCTACCTCCTTAATTAGCCATAGAACTTCCTGAAGCTTATCCTCTGTTACTCATTTCATGGGCAAAATGTTTGAAGAGCATTTGGAGGGAGAGCTTGAGCACAGGACTCTAGCCAGACCTCAAAATATATAAGATGACGATTGGTCCATGTGAAAGGGACCAGGGTGTTGACCTTTAAGTTGCTAGAATTATATAACATTAAATCCATCATGTGGGCCTCTACATGGGTAGGGCCTTAAACATGTTGGCATAGTTCCAAAGTTTCCAAGTCGTCCTTCAGTTGTGCAACATCCCTGTTATCTACATTTTCCCAATCAAAGGAAAGTGTTCAGAATGAATTATATGTGAAGTTGGGCTTCACATATAATTCAGCAGAAGTCCTTTTTGGGGCAGGTGGCCTGAGTCAAGCTTGCTGTTGACAATTTATTTTTCCTTCAATAACTATGTAAACTTCATAAAGTTCACTATTTTTCAGTATGTTTAGAACTTAGGAATTAGTTAATAGCCCAATAAATTGGATCGAAACCACTGATCCTCTGGGTCAAGATATGGGCATCTAAAAGACGTGTGGCATATTCTGAAAGGTCCTAGACATACACTGGAAGAACCCCTGTACAGTGCTATGCTGCCTTTTGGCTAGGATCGTATTTTACAAACTCCACATACATAGAGCAAGACACTTACCACGATTAACCTACATCTAGACATCATTGTTGAATCTTGAACATTCCTGTTTATAGAGTGATATGTCAGCTGGTGCACATAGGGTTCTACTCGCACTTTAAGAGGAATGCTGGTGATGGTTCAGGTAACTATGTAATCAGCATTCTACTGAGACAGTTTCTTCTGCTTGCGGGCGCCTGAACTGGTGAACCTGACTTAAATTGGTTTAGTAAGTAACAAGAGTCGACCCCTCTTTACCAAATTCCACCCAAAAACTAGGGTGGCAAAAGAGGTGCCCCAAGTTTAGCAAATTCTACTCTGAAGTTTGGAAAATAGTATTGCATATTCTTCCTTTTTGTACAGCAGATGGGGCAATGTGTTGACAATGGTGTGTGACTGTTTAGACATCAGGCGGCATCTCCAGACATCTAGGGGCTCCTATAATAAGCAAAGTTGTATCCCCTAATGTTGGAAGTGTTCCCACTTGGTAAGTTAGTGGAGGTGCATTCAACATATCTGAATGATAAGGTCTTTTGTATGACTGAAAATTCTGGAGACTTTACATTCGGGAGGTGAAATAGCAAATGAATTTGATAACCTCCGTTATTTGTATATGTCAATTCTTTCCATTATTTTCTGAAAATAAAGGATTGTTTTTATATCTCCCCTACCTGTGTACTTAGTTATGTATGTTTAACATTTATGGACTAAATTAACTGTTTTGTTTCTCTGATAATTAGTTATCATTGTATGGTTGCTTTCTATACTATAAGTTAATGTATATTTTAGAAGCATCTCTAAAATTCAACCATTGGGCACAGTAGTAAAACAACCTTACCTTTGAAATAAATAAAAAATCACATGAATTCTGAGGCTATCAAAAAAGGTCATGGACTCTGTTCTTCGCTTTGGCCTAATACAAGCTCCATGTTGCTATCGGCTTTAGGTGCAATCGAATTTGTACAGCACCCTAGGGCGGAGTACTATTGAGTCTAGTGGATATTGTTTGTATGAAGAATCTTTTTTTTATCCTTGTAAATGGTACCAGGCCTGGCAGTCAAGGCTGGGAAGAAGTATGTGATCTTGGGTGAGTATATGAGGTAAGACATGAGGTACATATTCAAATCTGTTCTTAAAGATTATTTACTAGGGTTAATATTTACCCTTTGATCATGTGTGTTTGAGGGTGTAAATGTGTGTATCTGTGTGTGTGTGTGTGTGTGTGTGGTTGCATGTTTGTGTGTAGAGTCATGCATAATCCCACTCTGTGAGCAGATCGGTCCTCATAGCATGGATAAACACTGACTAAACCAGGCAAACACTTTTTGTGTGATGACCGGTGCGTTTTGAGGACAGATCCCCATAGTGTGTTGAGGTGCTTTTGAGTGAGTGCATCAAAAAACCAGAGGTGCAGGTATATTTGCCTAGGTCTGCTTAATAGCTTGCCCTACTATCAAAGCGCATATGCAGTTACAGTAGTAAATACACTCTTCATTACGGTCAATGGTATGAAATGTGTGTGTCTGTGTGTGTGTGCGTTTGTGTGTGTGTGCAGCTGAAGGTGGGTGAGAGACAGGGGAAGAAGATATATTAAGACAGAATATTGTGTTTGCCATGGAAAGCTGCTACATATGTTGTGCTGTTATTTGTGAGAGCTCCACCATTTTAGCACCCACTTAAAGTACCTGAAAAGTGCAGAGAATGTGAAGTAACTGGATTGCGGCAAATGTATTGTATTTAAAGGATTCGTATAGGAGTGTATTATTTCTGCAGCTAAAATGAAGTATTAATGCTTTACAATAGGTAATACTTCATCACAGCATAAACAAAATTGTTGCAACTACAAAAATAAATGTGATAAACTTGAGGAAATAGTATTTGAGCAAGATAATACCTACTCATGGGTGGAAAACATGAAAGTGACAATACTATGGTAGTGTAATTACCTCCTCATAGGTATTACCACAGATTTAGCACGTGGCTCTAAATTAGGCCCTGTGCGGTAGCTGGTTGAGGTGATCTGCTCCTATATCGGTTTCATGTCACGGTTCCGATGTCCTTTCGTTTCAGCATGTTTCCTGTACTTTTTGTCGAGATAATTTCTGCAGTAGTTCTTGCACTCCTTGAGCTTTACAGATCCCTTTTTCATCGTTCTTCTTTACCTTTGCTTTACACCTGAATTTTACTTCAGTCTGCTGTCCAGCACCTTTTTTTCTGGAAAATGCCCTTTGCACCAATTACAATCTAGAACCTATTGATCACATTTTAATTGCTTTGACGAGGTTATGATCTAGAAATACTTTTGCTTTCCTTGCAATAGAAACATTTTCTCGTTGCTTTCCAGTTAAGACATGAACCTATATGCAAAAAACTCTTCAGCAAAAGGCGCCCTGTATTCAATTCAAAGAAACAACGAACACGGGACTTGCCAATAAAGACAACGACAAAGGTAATAATAACTACCACCATTCTACCCTGCAAATCAATTCATGTTGTCATATTATTAACCCAAATGTGCTTTTCTCACAAACACACCAATAAACCACGAGGGATCCGTGTGACATATATTTGTATAATTATTTTTTCTAGTCTAAGGCTCGACCATAATCTTACTTTTTAACGGTGTGTTTAACCTTGGAACCGTAACAAGAAGTCCACACAAGGCGAATTCCTTTTATATATTGATTGCGTTCATTCATGAAATAAAAGAGATTACTCAATGTTAACACTGATCACATAACTAAAGATTTCAATTGTATTCCCACAGCACACCTCAATACCAGATCTGCTTTGGGAGCTAGAGCGTTTTAGTTTTGGATTGATTTATTTTTTGTGCTGTGCCAATGTTCAAAATATCTAATGGTCTCAGTAAAAACTAATAACCTGTTGCATTTCAGTATTATGAATGAGTAGCTGAGAAAGGGTATTACACAAGAAAATGGTGCAAGATTGTCTTTCCGTTTCTGCCATAAGCTTACATATCAGGTGCTTGGTAATGTCATGGGGTGAATGGGTGCAAAGAAGGACACGAAGCTGCTCCCCTTATGTCCAGCACACAAATTTTGTTTAGGATAGCTGCTTTCCATCTTGCTGAGTGTAACCTGAAATTTTCTGGTGCAATCGCCCTGCCTGTTTGCACCACATAAAATGGAATCTGTGTTTGCTATTTCCCCCGGTCTGCTACCCAAAGCCTCAAGAAGTTGGTTTGTATGATTGGTTAGTTTTCCTATCTCCAGAGGTAAGGGTACATCCATCTCACAAATCTTTATCTCCATGGCTCATCTAAGAACCCTTGTAGCATTGATGAAAACGGAATAACAAATGTGACAACATGAAACAGTTGTTGATATTAAATGTGGAGTAGAACACTGGAATGTTGGGAACTCTTTGGAGACAATGGGGTAGCTCAGGGCTTATATTGGCTGATATAACCCAGGAGCTCCAACATTCCAATGTTTGTCTTCATGGTTCTCCCTTTTTCATTTAGAACATTCTAACCTTAGTAGGTGGAATGTTCCAATAGCCTTATAGCCCTTCTGTCTAGAGCTATGGTGGTTGTTAAAGGCCCTCTCCCTTGTTATAGGATCTCACAGGGATGTAGCTTCAGAGGGGGTGTGTAGGGTGTTGCACCCCCCTAATTAATCTATTCTATAAGAACTATTTGGGTACAGGTGTTTTCAGTCAAATACGGTGAGAAGTCTGTCGGATTTCACACACACACAAACATACACACACTCTGTCATCTCTGTTATGAAGGTCGTAAAAACATTTTGGTTAATTTAAAAGATATTGGGGGTCATTCTGACCCCGGCGGGCGGCGCCCAGCCGGGGGTAAACCGGCGGGAAACCGCCGGCCCCGGTTTTCTGACCGCGGCGGTACAGAATGGGCAAGGAAGCACCGCCAGCCTGTTGGCGGTGCTTCCGTCATTCGCGAAAGACCACCAGGGTCGGAATGACCCCCATTATGTTTTAAGTACCATTTAAAATCTGTGCTCCAGTACTTTTCCACTGCTGCTTAAACTCTGCTTTTGCCCTGCTTCTCTTAAAACGTATTTTAATGCAATTTGCCAGCATGGGTGTTGGAAAAGTTAAAACTCACATCTTCTTAATATTCACAACCAAGTTACACCCCTGGCTCTTGCCTGCGGCTCAGGTCTATAACTCAGGTTAAGGTACTTGAGTATATTAATTCTCAAAACAACTTTGGAGGTTATTTAGCGTTTGGCAGGTGGCCTGCCTGTTCACCAGTTTGGTGGAGACTATGGTCTCTGCTCTCATGGTGGTGATCTTTCTGCAATATTTTTAGATCCTTGTTTGCTTTACGTGTAGTTCACAGAGTTTTTAGTAACTGCAGATGGGACTGTTGTTCTGAAGGCAGAGAAGGTTGCCTGGTGGATGCCATGCTGTTTTGAAACCAGATCAGAAATCATCTTGTTTTTGAGGGGGAAAAAACAGAAGCAAGGACTTGTTTCTGAAAAACATGACCTGACACAAATTTTCTCCCAGCACAGGGGGATCATTTCCATAAGTTTCAGTTTTGGGACCAGCAGACTTTTGTTGCCAGTCACCAAACAGGATGTCTGAAGGTCTGCCGGTCAAAGGTTACTGCTGCAGCTGGGCCTGGTGCTTCACCTACCTCTAAATGATAACTATACAGTGGCTGCTCGTCGTATGAATGAAATGTAATTACATTACAATCAATTTGGCAGACACTTTAACACACATTTCAACCATATTGGCTACAGCAGTGTTTCCCAAACTGTGGATTGTGACTCTAAGACATTGGATTATTTGTTGTGCAGTATGTGAGGACTGCACAAGTAATAGGTCCACAATTTCTTCTTAATGGGAACCAAGTACCCCATTTTAGCGCTTGACTCTCTCATGATGGCAAAGCACAGCAGTCAAGGTTTGCTCAGCGGAGGTGGTGTGGGCTACTAATCATCATTTGCTGGCACAGAATATATTTACATTCAATAAATGGTTCGGCAGTCAGTGCTTTTTCTTTGACAAAGGAAAGTGCATTTTGTATACACACACTACTAAATACTATGCACTAATGTACAGATATATACATCAGGCAGATGGAAATGCCTGTGATGACATTCTGAAATCACATTTGACTGCTACTAGGTTATGACTCTTAAAATCACAGTACCCCTCACCTATACCATCTAGAACAACACAATGCAAAGGGAATCACATTAAATGAACCAGGTCTATTGCTTCTGTCAAAGGGTCATCACAAGAACATATAAGGCAAGTTTATTAGCTTTGCCAAGGGGTCATCAAATCCCTGCCACCGTGGGGTCACTACAAGAAGGAAAATCTTAGGAAAATGTGCCCATGCAGGGGATTTTGGGGTGCTCCCAGTCCTGGAGCTATGAATATTTGATTAGCGGCCCTCCCGCTTGGTTCATGAGAGCTACGCTGCACAGTACCTACCTGGCAGACCCGATACTTACTTCTTGGGTGCAGTCATGCAGTGCCCAGCTGGCTCTTTTGACTACTGGGCACTGCCCCCCTTCTCCTTCAGACACGGCCCACTAGGGAGTGGGGGACGAGGCCACTGCCATGGTGGGGAGTGCAAATTCACACCCACTTCCTGTTCACTTGTCAGGAGCCCGGGGATGATGTACCAGACCTTTTTCCACTATTGTGTGTGTTTGTGTGTGTGGGGGGGGGTTGCGATGGTGCTCTACTTTTGGTACCTTGTAAGGGCCGAGGGATGGGGTGCCAAGCCACTTCTGTGCATGTGTGGGCACAGAGCATGCAGTGCCAGTGCTTTGCAGAACTCTGGGGAGGGTGGCCCTTGCACATCTATCTCATAGCATAAATAATTAATCAATCTTGCACAAATCCCAGGGCCCTGGTCGACTCCAGGGGTAGTTTCTGAACGTGCTGTGGAGCCCCACACTTTCCGGCAGAGGGGTCAAAAGTCAAATCTTTGTACAAAGGAAATCTCCAGCCCTTCTGGGCTGGGTTACACAATCCTGGGCTTATTTCACTTCTGATGGAGCAGCCAAGCCACTGGGAACCTTTGCAGCAGGCCTTCTGGCCTCTGAAGTGGCACACTTTGCAGGGAGCTGGTTGCACCGGGCTCCCTTTGCCAGGTTTTCATTCTTTTTTTTTACTCTGGTGCTCCTCTCTTCCAGCTGGGGAACTGAAGTCCAGTTCTTCCCCCAAATGGACCTTAGGGTTTGAGAGGGAACCAGCCTCACTAGTCCTGGTGAGGCCCTCGGGTCCTGGGGTCAGCTGTAAGGAAAGTTCATTAGGGCACCAGGGGCTTATCATTTCAGCTTTCAATGGTGTTGCCGTGAATGGGTGTGAAAAGTTCTAGACTCCTGGCCAATCTTAGGGTTCTATATCACAACCCCTCCCCTGTCCCAACCATTCTGCACAGCATGAGGGGACAATGCAAGATGGTGCTGTTAAGTGCTCTCTGTGCATATCTCCTCTGGGGAATTCAGCTACGCCCCTATATGACATCACTGCCAGGGACTTTCCCATCAAAATGCCAAAGGGTAGCCCCACTCCCTCCTCTGTCTTGGCTCAAGATGTCTGGGCTTCCTCTTCTGTTGGGTGGGCCTGGGCTATCCCAGCCCTGGTACAGTGTGACAGGTAATTAATGGATGCAGATTTTTTCCCCACTCCTTCCTCCTCAGGAACTGAGTGAAGCACTGCTAATTACTCCTTTTGTGTGTGGAGGCTTGGTTCCCTCTGCTGGGGAATACAGTAATTAACTTGGCCCAGGAGGGTGACCGAGTCCTGGAATCTGATCCTGAGCTGAGCCAGAGAAGTATAACAATTTTGTACAACCAATAAGCTGTACATGTAGATTCTTGGGACTTGTGTATTGAAATTTGGCACACATATTTCAGCCTAGTTTGATACCGTACTTGACTTTATAGGCCTATGGGAAGCTGAATTTTAAGGTAGATTTCTCCCACTGTGTACAATACAGTGACACTGTAGATAAACCAGTAAACCCCAATGCCCTTAACGCCTATGCCAGGTCAACATCCAACTTTACAGAGTCTCCCTCTGCTCCAGGCTACCATTGTACAGTCACTGGGCTGTGCACATTAGTAGTCTCACATGTGCGGTCTGCATATGTGTGTGAACATGTGTTCACGTGTAACCAGACAAGTGCCTCTTACCCTAGCTGTGTTGCAGCAGCATTATCTTAAAAGACAGACACTGGCGGAAAACACACGCAGTTCATTTACCATGTGATTACCTTGCGTACTCGCAAGTTGGATTCTACGGGTCCTCCCACACAGCAATGAGGACTATGGGTAGGCTGTGTGCAGGGCTATGTCTTGAATGGTCCAATGACATGCAACCTGGACTTTGGTGCAATCCGGGTCATACTTCACCACTGAGTAGGTTTATTATTATGAACCCCTCAGTGTGCAATTTTGTCATCACAAGAGTCACTGGCTACCAAGTACAATTAAAGTTAAAAAATGCTCAAAGTTAAACACAGCATCAATCTACGGCAGCAGCACTGCAATCATGAGCCCACAAACACTCTAACACAATCTCCGCATCAGACCATACAGCAGTATGACTGACAGGTAGCAAGTGGGAGGGGCTACATCTGATTTTATCCCATGAAAGGGTGCCTGGACTCTGGTGTGATCTGAGTCTAAGTTCAGCACTGAAAAGTATTATTATTCTGTACCATCAAAATGTAATATTGTCATCAGTGCAGTTACTAGCTTCCCGGTAGTAGTGGTTAATGACACATGAAAATGGTGGGGCACTGAGCATTCAAAGTATGCACTATAGAAGCAGATTTTATTTTTATAGCACGCTATGCAAACTCGACCCAAAGGTACATGAGAGCTTAACGTGAGCATCAGTTCATTACATTACATACCTAACAACTTTGTATAAAAAAAAAAAATACTTACCCATTAGCAGCCTGCAGCACATCTTCGATGGTCTCCGGTCCGTGGCTCCCAGCGTGAGGTCCCACAGACAACTCCCTGCTTTAACCAGTCCAGATGCTCCTCTCATGCTGTTAATGTTAAGCAGCATGAAAGAAGCACCAGGATTGGCTGTAGTGAGTTGTCTCAGTGCTCCTACAGGCAGTAGAGGACTGTGCCTGCTCTCCACCCAGCTGTTTAAGACAGCTCGTGTTGGAGAGGTTTGAAGTGCACATGTCCAGCTGGCTGTCACAAAACAGCCAGCCAAACAAACATGCGCACTTCAAACTGAAGTGGTCACTTCTCCCTGCTGCCAATGAACACCAATAGTCCATTGGCCACACCCGCCCTGACACTTGTCTCGATCTGACAGAGTAGAAAATAAGTTGGTAATAAAATAATTTTATTTTTCATGCTTTGTGTGCCAGCAGCAAGGCAGGTAATGCTCCTCCGCCCCTTATGGCGAACCACCACTGCTTCCGGCTAATTGAAATGGAAAAAGTGACCAAAGTCAAACACGGACGATATTAAGGGCAGCAGCATTCCACTCATAATCCCCATAAACACTGTAACACTCTTTATTTATTAACAAAAACAGTGCATGTGATGAAGAGGAGACAAACAATAAATCACTTATGCTCTGACTAAAATTATGGAGTTACAAAAACAAGCATTTGCAATGCAATGGGTCTCACATTTGCTCGAGTTAGAGCTATTGGTGGTGTAAATTCCTAACTGGACTTTTCTTGCTACATAAATTGAAAATGAAAAGTAAAACAGTTGACATAAGCAAGCCAATTCAAAGTGCCATGACCGCCATGAGCATGCGTGCGAAGAAGACACACAAAAGGAAATAGAAGATTGATCAGTCAAACATATCGTCAATCTACAATTATCCATGTAACAGGGTCGATGGCCAAGGCGGTAACAAAACCTCTCCAAGGATGGACCAACGTAAAGCATTTACCAATGATAACAAAGGATTTGTGAAAGGCAAGACCATGAAAGAGCGAAAGTGATGGGCGTGAGGTGAGCGTGATTAAAAGCCCACAAGATTTACAACAGATAATGCCCTGGGTAAATACCTCAGACCAGTGACAAGCCTGTTAACACACGTTTGCCCCTTTCCCCTCGTCTTACTCACCTATTCAGCTGTTACACTGGAGGTGAGAGTCCATGGGAGGGGGCGAGGGGAGAAGGAAGGGGTAATCAGAGGAAGGCTGACAAAAAAAGATTTTATATACAGCCTGCACTCCAGAGATAATGACCTGGACTCGTGCCCTGGAATACAAGTGTTTTCCAGCACAAGGGATGAGCTACATGTATGACCCTAAAACTGCAAATGCCTCGGGCCTGGGCCCAGCTCATCCATACCAGTAACTGGCCCTGACCTTATGCCACTGCTCGAGAGGATGCAAAAAAGAACTATAAACACCTTTGGGTACATGACCAGATGGCAGCCAGGTCCACCAGAGAGAAGTAGGGAAAAAGTCGCCTCGCTGGCATACAGACAGCTAGTCCAATCCATAACCCTCCTACCAGGGAGCTGGGTAACAATGAATATCCATGATCCGCCAGTAGTGCCAAGAGGCCTCTTGTGGCGCAACTGTGTTTGCTACAAATAAGCCCCTATAATGTAATATTTGTACCTTTGATAATAGGTTTGGTTTAGGTATTAGGTTCTGACCCACGGTTTGGCATTAATAGGTTACTGGTGAGGAGTTTGGAAGTAGAAATATCACACATGCATGAATGTGCAATACACGCTGTACTACAAACACTTTTTGGTCCCACCACTAGGTAGAAGGGTATCTATAATATTAAAGGTAAAGAACCAGAATGTAAGAGTACTAGATAATTTGTAATGTGTCAGTTTGTGCTACTGTCGTTGAATTCTTCACATGCTTTCCCGTAAGAAAAAACATCTTGCCACTATATTTAGCACAACTACATATAGCTCTCGAACTAGGCGAGTATGCTAGGCAGGTAGAGGATCTGAGGGGCTTCCATTTCTTTAGTTAGCACTATATAAGATTCCCTGGATAATGTAAGTATGCTATACAGTCAACATATTTTGCTTCTCTTCAGCTTTTCAGCTTTTTGAATTACCATTAAACAAAAACATGTAGTCTGTCACACAAGCTTTATTCGGTCTAAATAACCATCAAAGCAATAACTTACAACAGTGAAATCATGATCTTTGCATAATAAATATGTAACAACAAGACTAAAAGGTAGATAATAAAAATAAGATAAAAATGCTATAAGATGAGGAGTCTGCAAGAAAGATTACAATAAAACCTCACATATGCGTCCCGTCCTATAAGTGAGGAGCAAGAGTCAAAGTTCCATTTATTGACTGCTTTAAACTTCCTCATCAATGATTTATAAAAAAAAATCAGTGAATAAAACAATTTGAGTTAAGTAAGGTAAAATCAAGGATCAGTTAAAATCAAATCACTATAAACCTTTTTCTTTTAAAAAAAAATGTGCGTGTGTACCAAGCGGACGCAAGGAACTTGCTGACCGCACAAGTTAGGGGAATGGAACAATCTCTCAACATCAACCTAAGAGCATCTCTACACGTTCTTAGCCCCATGTTCCTACAGGCGGGACGAAGCCATTTCCGCCGAGCCATCCCATAGGCAGGACAAATGAACATAAAGTGCACTACAGTTTCCACAGAAACATTACAGCAAGGGCATTTGTCAGATGGCAGGGTGGAGCTCCATGAGCTAGAAAAGGACTTCAAAGGGAGACTTCCATACCTAAAACAAACATACAAACTTTTGCTTAGTTGATCGGTAATTAAGTCCAGGAAGGGTTCGAAGTGGGGAAACCACTTGTAATCGAGAAAAAGAGACGTCAACCTGCCATGTGAGGTGCAAGACAGATGTTTCTCCCTAACATGGGACCAGTAAACAGATTTCAGATGGTCCTTATGGGCCCTCCTTAAACTACTGGGCTGGCTCCAAAAATGACTAAGTCCCAAGGTGTGGAACCATTCTGAGATATGCTTAAACCAAGTGGTAGAAAATACGTTTGGTCTGTCCAGTAAATCTTGCAAGGATTCCTTGTAGGTGACTAATTCAGGGGTAGTCCAGATACGAACCCAAAAAATTAAAGGCCTTAAAGCTATTACATCAGAGATGCGAGGGAACCCTCGGTCCAAAAACATTGGGACCAGGGGCGTGCTACGAGGACATGCCACGAGTGATCTTGCAAAGCTATTTTCCCCCACAGATAGCTTGCTCGATTTAGAGCAACCCCAGACCTCAGCACCGTAAACCGCGGCACTCTGAGCCTTAGCTAGATAAATTTTAATAGCTGGAGAAACAACTTTCTCAATATTAGACATTTGAAAGCGCAGAACTGCCCCTGACCTATGTGCTAGGAGGGCTAAACTCTTCCCTAGCTGGGCCTGCCAGTTCATATCATTGCTGATTATCACCCCTAGATAATCAATAGAGCATACATTGCTCAAGGGAACCCCATTATGCAAGATGTTACATTGTTTAGAGCTGCCAGGACCAAAGATCATGAGTTTTGTTTTACTAGAGTTAAGTTCCAATCCATGGTCTGCACAAAACACACTAAACCTATCCAGGAGAACCTGAAGACCCATAGGTGTTTTAGAGATCAAGAGAGAGTCATCAGCAAATAAGAGAATTGGAACTTTTGAGTTATTCAAGGAAGGGGCATCGTTTTGGCAGTCAGTTACAACTTTCACTACTTCATTGATAAACAACGAGAAGAGAGTAGGTGTCAGGACGCAGCCCAGGCGTACTCCCCGCCTGATATTAATACGATCAGTAAGTTCCCCCTGGCTGCCCCACCTTACTTGAGCATAGGTATTCTTGTGTAATCTTTGAATTAGATGCACCAGGTTCATTGGGACGCCAATTTTCTTTAGAACTTCCCACAATTTCTGCCTGGGAACAAGATCGAACGCAGACTTAAGGTCAACAAAAACAACATACGAACTTTGTTTGGCCAGGGTAACATATTTCCAGAGTAACAAAAAGAATCTAAAAACTTGGTCCATAGTGCTGATTTTTGATCGAAACCCAGCCTGGAGGGGTGATAGGACTTGGTTAGCTTGGACCCAGTCAGTTAGCCTATCTAGGACTTGCTTAGAAAAAATCTTTTGAAGATTATCAATGGGGCTAATTGGGCGATAATTGGCAGGCAGTCCCACATCTCCTTTTTTATGGATAGGGATCATTTCGGCTCCGAGCCACGAGTTCGGAATGGGGCTACCTGCTGCAATAGCATTGGATAAGGTATTAATGTACCACGCCCAGATAACGGGTTCAGACTTGAACAGGTCCCCCGGTATCTTGTCGGGACCAGGGTCCTTAGCTGGTTTCAAGGAATTAATAGCTACTGTGGTTTCAGCCATTGTAAAAACAATGCCCTCCATGGGACCCTCAATAAGAGGTCTGCATTTGTCACCCGTATAGGCCTCAGGATGCTGTTGCGCAGATGACGCATAAATCTCGGAAAAATGAGCCACCCATCTTTCAGGTTGGATATGAAAATTAAGAGTAGTACAACCCTCTCTTTGCCTGTGAGTCAACAGCCTCCAAAAAGAGCCCTCGTCTCGATTTTCGACTGCCTCCAGCAGCTTCTGCCAGATCTCAAATTCCCAGTTTTTCTTCGCTAGGTTCAGGGCCTTAGTATAGCTGACTCTAGCGGTCCTGATCTCCTCCTGTGAGTGCTTGCGGAGGGCCAATTTGAGATTGAGCCTAGCAAGGTCGCAATCATTGTTGTTCCCTAGATCGGATAACATCTGGAGCATGTCTCACAGGGGTTTCTTTGTAAAAAAAGTTCTGTAGAAAATTTATCAATTCAACATGAATTTTCGTGATTGGAAGACTATCGACCTCTTGATTTTCAAGACCAGAGAACGACTGTAAGAAAAAAGAATAAATTTGTTTGACCAAAAATGGGTTAGATATAACTTTTGGCCAACTAACACGGGTTAGCCTGGAATTTAGGGAAGGGATCGGGACGTCAGTGATCCCTAGGTGTTGAGTTCTCCCGAAGGCTTTATTGAATAGAGTAAGGCATAGAGGGTAATGATCACTGTCGTAACGAAATTCAACCTTCATATCCAGAATATGAGACCAAAGCCTAATGTCAAAAAAAAAAAATCAATAGTACTAAAAGAGCACCCCCGCTTAAAAGTGGGGGCACGATTTAAATCAGATCTGGTCCGACCATTACATTCCCTGAGTCCATGGCGTAGGGAGAGGGAAGCCATCTGTATAGCGGCACAAGAACCAGTGCTAGGAGAATCATCCTTCGCTTGGGGGATACCCCAGGAGTCGTCTTCTTCAGTTGTTAAATCTCCTACGAGGTTCTGGGAAACAAAAGAGCAGTTAATATCACCCCCTATCACCAAATGGTTAGAAGGATGCAAGGATTCCATATGCTCTACTAGCTGGGCAAGTACCCTTGATTTCATGTTGGAAGGGACAAACCTCGCCTACACGTTGACCAAGATCACTGTGAAACCAGGGTGGAATATAACTCTGACACCCATGAGATCTGATGAGTTGAGGGGAAATACGGAATGGCCGCATTGCAATTTCTTGTTTACTAAAATCATGAGCCCACCCATAGGCCTACCAAAGCCTCCAGAGGCAGGCTGGGCTGCGACAAAATAAGTTGTAAACCCCTCAACATATATTAACTCTTCCGCCCAGGTTTCCTGAAAAATGCATAAGTCTTGCTTGGAGATGAAGTTAACCCAACCAGGATCTCCCAACTTTTTCCTTATTCCAGCCACATTCCAAGATAAAATATTAAGTACAAAGGGCACAGGTGTGGGTCTAGCTCTCAAGGATATGGTAGAGTTCAGAGCCCTAGATCGTGTGCCTCTATGAGGCATAACAACCAAAGTGGGAGACGCTAAGGGAGAGACATTGTTTAGTCAATCTAAGTCAGATAACCGGGGGGGAGCGGATCTAGGTCAAGACTGATCGATTGCTATTAAGTGGACCCAAGGCCTTTCCCTCATGAGTATTGGAAGATCTATTAGTCCTTCGTAACTCCCCCCTGGAGAATGCATACAGAGGCCAATTCCAATATTTCTAACAGATATCAGACAACAAGTCCGTAGGTTGAAGGCCAAAAGGTTATCAACCATGGAGGTATCAAAAAAGAGGATTGAAATGTAATCTAAATCTGAGTCTGGTTGAGCATATCTACGTGCCTCCCAAATGTCAGAATGGATAACAGACAGGCATTTCCTCTGGGTGTGAAACCAGTAGACAACTTTATTAATGAGAGAATCATGAGACTCTCTCTGCCCAGCAGATAGCCTGGGGACCCCTGTCATATAGATGTATGCATCCTTCCTACTCTGATCGTGTCTCCCCTTTGGAACTGTCGCCTGAGTGACTTTGAATTGACCTGGGCATAAAACTCTGGGTGGACTTGCGAGCACCCGTGCACCCTTCCCAACCATGACTCCCATAGACAGGGGATTTATACAGGAAGGACGTAGATCGTTATTTGTTGGAGCGGGAATAAACATGCGACCGGGGTCGATGGGGTTGCCATCGGATAGGGAGAGGCAGCTCCCCTTTTTATTTATAGCCATACTCATGGACTTAGCCCCCTGGTTTAAACGTTTGGGGTAAGAAACTTAATTGTCCCCAGTATCTAAAGTGGCTAGCACGTTAGGCCCTCCAATCAGCTCAGGAGGGTGGTCATTCATGCTAGGCAATTTACAATTACACAATACATTCGTCTCAGATAGTCCAGAAATTTTGTCCAGGATAACCGTTACCAAAGATTTTAGGTTGTCCAGCTTCTGGGAAACAATTTCCAGTTCCAGTGACATCTTGCATTTAGCCTGCCAGACCAATTCCTCTGTATCAGGTTCCACAGAAATTAAGGGCGGAGAACTACCTGGGCTCTTACTAGAAGTGGATAGGAGTTGAAATCTATTGGAACAGAGAATATCACTAGAAACTACAGACTTGGAGCCCTAATGCAAAGAGTCCCTAAGTTGGTTACATTCTGCAACATCAACACTTGAAGTAGGCCTCATTGACGGTGAGGAAATGACAGCCTCAAGTCTAGGAGGGGGATGGATGTCTACTTCCACAGACAAAGGAGGTGACCGGAGTTTCTTGATGAATAGATCCGGAATCTTCCTAATAGTCGAATTACCCGGGATAGAAGGAGCAGTAATGGATGGACTCCTCAATATTGCCTCTACTTCTTCGAACAAGGAGTCAATAGCTTGAAACTGATTCCTAATGGGCTTAGGAGGGACGTCAATTTTCCGACCAGCTCATTTCTTGTGTTTTTTGGCACCAGAGGGTGGCGCAGGGACATCGTCTGCCTTGCGCTTCCCCATAGTTTCACTACAGCGTGTCCGGGCCAAGGCCTGGGGACCCCAAGCACGAAAACAAAAAGAAGTTGGGCAATAATGGCCCCGCCCGCAAGGTTCTCCCAGGTGTAGGAGGAGAACAAGGAAACCTGGGACTGCGATCCCACCAAGCACTAACCAGACACTAGCAAACCTACTGCTACCGCAGTACAGATGAAAGGGGGGGTCCCAGCCCAGCCTCCTCCAGTCTCCGACGGGCACAGGACGGGCCCGCGCGCGTCCCGCGAGGCAGGAGCGCTGGTCAAAATTTAAAGGGCTCCTGCCCTTGGTGCCACGTTACTGCCTCCTCCTCTCCAGCCCCCGGGTGAAAGAAGGCGTGTCCCGCGAGGCGGGAGCGCTGGTCAAAATTTAAAGGGCTCCTGCCCTTGGTGCCACGTCACTGCCTCCTCCTCTCCTCCTCTGCAGCCCCCGGGTGAAAGAAGGCGCGTCCCGCGAGCGCTGTTAAAAATTTAAAGGGCTCCTGCCCTTGGTGCCACGTCACTGCCTCCTCCTCTCCTCCTCTGCAGCCCCCGGGTGAAAGAAGGCGCATCCCGCGAGGCGGGAGCGCTGGTCAAAATTTAAAGGGCTCCTGCCCTTGGTGCCACATCACTGCCTCCTCCTCTCCTCCTCTGCAGCCCCCGGGTGAATGTAGTCGCATTAAAGCCAAGTTCCAAAAATAAATTACCGTTTAGCACAGAAACAATGCAACACCCCAAAAAAGTAAGTACCACCTTCAAACTGAAGGATTAGAGGGCCCCAGCACGCGAAGTAGAAAACAGCCGAAAGGAAAATGTATCTTTCCCTTAAGTGACCCAGCAGTGAACTTGAAAAACCATAAGGTCTCAGGCAAAAGTATAACATACATTAAAGAAAACGTTGTGTTGAATAATGGAAGTGAGAGACAACTTAAATACCTTTAAACTGTTATTCAAAAATGCGTTCACCGAATCGTGAAATGTTTCAGTTTCTTCCCTCTCAAATCATTTGTTCTGATTCTGTTCTATCAAACAATTTAAAGGGCATTTTCTCTTCTAGATGTACTTTCTCTTCCTAGACTCCTTACTATTCTTCCTGGTGGCTTCAGTTTCCTTAATTGATTTCAGAAATTAACTTTGCCATGCTCTAACTTTCCAAGAGTCAAGAACACTAATATAGAGACAGTGACCTGGGCGGTGGAACCTATTCATTTGTTTTGGGAGAGGAAATGACGAAGGAACTTTTTTGCTTGATGTAAAGACATTTATAGGTGCTTTCTATATAAGTATAGAAAAAGACCAGGTATGAAAGAGAATTGCAAGACTGAATTCAAACACCGTCTCTGAACTCACAGAGACGTGAGACTAATACTTTTGATCTAGTATTGATCTGGTGGAAAACATGCAGAGTAGTCAAAATAGGTGTTCAGCTACCTTATACCATGACACCACAGCACTCCTCTCTCCCTTGTTTACCATTCACCTCTGGTATCCAATGTCATTTGGTTGAGAGTGGAGGCAGTTGTCCTGGAGGCTGATGTGGCTTGCTCTCCTGTACTGAATACTTTTGCCTCCATAGTGGTAAATACCATCTTGGCAAAACACCATCCTGTTCATTTTGCTCCTTCATCTTCCGGTGGTTGCATTGCATCACCCGTTGCCTTCTGTGCTGCCCTCTGACTCTCTGTACTGAGGCCTGATTGCGTGAGCCAGGCCCAGGGTTGTGGACCAGGACTCACCTTGGTTGCAGATTGTGGTTCTTGCTGGGGTCTGAGAAGCAGAGAGCCTGTGAGAACTGCAAGCCAGAAGATCAAGGTGCCAGTGGAAGCCTGGAAGCTTGTGTGGCCCTTTGAAGACCCAGAGTAGGTGCTCGTCTGGGGAACAGTGTGCTCACGGCCACAGCAGAGGAGGGCTGTGACAGCAGGAATGTAATGTCCTACCAGTGATGTAACTGGTAGGACATGTTAGTGCAACACACCCATGATGTAGAGGGGTGTCTCAAATGTATTACCTGCTCTGTGGGTCTGGTGGAGCAGACCCTTGTACCACGTGGGCCCATGTCAATAAATATCAGGGCAGCCAGGCGGGGTCAGGGAAGACTACATGCTCCATGGCCCAGCCCTCCCCTGTCTCTAGTGTGCCTTTTTTCTAGGCCTTTGTCCCCTGCCGATCATGACTCCTCCTCAGTTGATTGGTGCTCCACCACACCCTGGAGCCGCCAGCATAGCACTGGCAATGAGGAGTGTTCGTATGCACTCTGGACAAAGAGGATCTCATCCTTGTACTCATGCTGGTGGCGGGCACATTCTCTGCATCAGGAGCGCGGTGCTTGTGCCACGCACGGTAACCGCTACGCAACCAACAATGTCACTTGTGAGATCGTGCTGAAGAGCGGCCTCATAGATGCCTGCTATGGTCAGTGCGGCTGTCAGCCTAGCCTCAGCATGTGTGCCTTTGTATTCTGTTGCCGACGATCTGGGCCCTCCACCGTCCTACACAGAGCCTACAGAGTGCCAGACCATACCTTGCTGGTCACAAGGTCAGTGGATGTTTCTTAATTCATGCTTACATGGGCATTTCGCCTGCATTTTCTGACCTGAATCACAAAGCATTTTCAACTTCTGTTTTCAATCAATCAATTAGTCACAGGATTAATATAGCGCTCAGTTACTTAATAACTGTCCCGTGCTGACAGATTCACTGATTATCATGCTGATCCAGTTATTGATATGCTAATTTTAAAAGCCAGGTCTTAGATTCTGTTTGAATGATGTAGCCTGAAGATGAAAAGGAAGAATATTTCAGTCCCTGGTGGCAAGAAAGGAGAAGGAAGTGCCTCCCCAAGTCTTCCTTTTTATTTGCGGGACCACCGCCATCATAGCGTCAGTTGATCGAAGGGTTCTTGACAGCTGATATGGGCTAATCCTGTTGGCCAGGTACCGCATACCCATTCGATAATAGGCCCTGTGAGCCAACATGAGCCCCTTGAACTGCATTCGTTCCTTGATAGGTAGCTAGTGCAGCACCTGCAAATGAGGATGAATGTGGTCACCTCTCTGGAGTTTCAACAGAAGCAGGACAGCAGTATTCTGTACCAGCCAGTCTCCTGAGTTGATAAGCTGGTAAAACCCAATACAGCGAGTTGACGTAGTCAAGCCGAGAGGTGATGAAGGCATATATTACCATTTTCTGATGTTTCAGCAGAAGTAAATAGAGAATTTTCTTTTGAAATTTCATAAATCCAAAACATTATCTCACAAACTCTAGCAACCTGTGGATTAAAAGAGGCTAGATTGTCTAACTTCACCCCTAATTATGTGCAATGGTGGCTGGAGCAGGCAGGGGCGTAACAAAACCAGGTCAGCATTCAACATCCCAGATGGGTGGGGGTAGGCCGAATAACAATATTTTCATTTTGTTTGCATTGTATTATAAATTGCTGAAGCGCACCCACTGGAATACCGCCAGTAGGCAAGCCTTGAGCATGCTAAAAGCATTTATTATGTTTCTATCTAAGTGAGAAGAATCTTAGTGTCATTGACGTAGGAGACAATGTGCACACTGAAGGATTCTACTAGTACAGCCAAAAGTGCCATATATATTAAACAACATTGGACTCAGGGCAGAACCCTGTGGGACATCAAATCCTAGGGGTTTAGGATCCAAGACATAAGGGCAGTGGCGGCTCGCAGGAGGGAAAAGGGTTAGAGTGGCGCATGGCGGATAGGTGGGGGGGGTCACGACGAGAAAAAAATGAATTATAAAAAATAAAACTTACTTTTTGCGCCACGCTTCGCCTCACCGCTCTAATCCACTCGTCGACTGCAGGCACAGGCTCCCAGCCTGCCTTGCCTCCAATCCTAATGCTGCTTTCATGCTGCTGGCAGAATGAAAGCAGCATTAGGAGTGGACGGAGCACCCAGCCAGGGCTCTCTGAGGCAGAGTGGAAGTCTCTGCATGCTCTCTCCAACCCTGCAACACAATGCCTGCGCTGCTGGGATGGGGAGAGCCCAGTGCACGTGTGTTTGGCTGGCCCTAGACAGCCGGCCAAACATACATGCCCAGAGGGGGAGTGCTGTGCACTCCCCCTTCACCTCGTCAAAGCCCATGGCCTGCCCATTTTACTATGAAACAATCATAAATGTAGTTTATTGTCAATTTATAGTAAAAGTTTTGCAGCTGCTGTTGCTGGCGGGGAGTGGGAGGGTGACGCTTCTCCACCATAGCAGAGGAGCCACCCTTGCAGAAATAATTGCGACCTAGTTAACAGGGCTTCGCTAATGCCAATATTTTCTAGACACTGCAAGGGAACAGGGTGAGATACTGAGTCGAAAGCTACAGATAGATCTAAAAGTAGCAGTGCCACCTGTTTCCCCTGATTCACTGCCAGCTCAATGGTGTCTGTGACCTCCCCAAGTTGGATTCAGTGTTAAAGCCAAGGCAAAAGCCCAATTGAGAAGGATGCAGCAACTGGAAATGTTCTAAATAGCCAGATAATTAGTGATTGATCAGCTTCTCCAGTATCTTACTGAAGCCGGTAGCTAGGAAATAGGTCTGAAGTTTGCCAAAATTGATTTGTCAGCAGATGGATTTTTCAATAGCGAAATCAGCTTGGTCTGTTTCCAGCAGCTAGGTACTATTGCAGACTGGGTGGAGCTATTTACTATAGAATTTAATATGGGCTTTGTCCAGTAAAATGGGAGCAAACTGCTGCGAAGAGCAGGACGTCTTTAAAGGGGTCTCCTTCAAATCAGCTGACCCACTAGCGCCAAGGGTGCCTGTGTTGCGCGCATCTACAATGTCTTTAATTTTGCTGTCAAAAAAGTCAGATATCTTTGCACACAACTTAGGGGCTGCATATAGCGGCTGTGGCAGAGCATCAGGGTGGGTATATTTCTTGACAATCTTCAAGATGTCACTCAATCTATTGCCAAATGTAGCAATTTGGATGGCAAAGAAGTCTGTTTGTGCCCTCTTGATTGATCGATGATAATTAATTTGCACTCTTTGTATAGTTCCTTTTTTTGAGGCAGGTAATTATTCCTCCAGCCTTTTTCCAATTTTTTACACGGCTTATGCAGTTCCTTAAGCTCATTGTTAATTGAAGGTGCAGGATATAGCCTGCTCTTGGAAAAAACAGATTTCTTCTTGATGGGAGCAACAATATTAGCCGTCCTTAACAGCCAAGCATTAGCCACCAGAGAATCAGACTTGATGTCACCACTCATGGGCGGGATACACTCCTCGGTAGAGGAACTAAACTCTGCACTACAGACTTTGGCCCAATTTTTATGGGTGGAGTGGGACTGATCCTTCAACCTTGGGGCCATGTTCAACCCTACATTCAAAATTAATAAAACCGCTATGGCGCCACCTCTTTTTCCTATTCTGTCACAATATACTATAGAGTATCCCTCCGGGATAGCTAATGTGATGTCAGGAGCAGAACTGTCAGATCCCCATGTTTAAACAGAAAAAGAATATATAGTTGATTACCACCGAGTAAATCATAGATATGCAAGGCATTTTTATGAAGGGAGCGCACATTACCAAGCACTACCCAATCCCTAACATATTCCCATGTTTCCTTGAGAGTCGATAAGGCATGTGACTACAAGTGTGCAGCCTATCAGGTCCTAGCATGGAGCAAGAACTCAAACTACGAACAGGTGCTAAAATAATTCCAGACTTAGAACACATAACATTACATAACATCCCAGACCTTAAAGTACGGAGTTTCGGAAAGGAATAGACTATATGCCGGCCCACAGTTGTATGAAATTGGACAGCATGCTGAGTGCGGGCCGAGAGCAGACTGGTGCATACGGGTGTGACTTAACCATGCATTTGCCACACCTGCTGTGCACCCGCGCACCGGCTCATTTTAAATAATGTGGGTATGTCCACTGGCCCCAAAGAACTAGACCACTGCCTGGCTCACGATGGGGGTCAGAGCGGCAACAGGAAAGTATCAAACCTGTTCCTTCCGCCCTAAATTAAAGTGCCAGTGCAAAATGGACTGCCCGCCCGCCCAACACACACACAGAGTTATAGCAAAGCCCCACAGGCCAAATATCAAGTTTAAAACAACAGAAATGCCTTTGGCATAAAAATTAAAAAGACAGTTGTTTTAAAATGACGAGTCCCTTAAAAACAGGCTCTTTAAACGTGTCAATAAAAAGCAGTTGATTTGCAAATTCAGATTCACATACACTTTTTAATGTAGTTTGTCAACAGTTTGATCAGACAACGGGCAGGTTGTCTGAAACTGCGTCCATGCACTTAGTTGATGGGAATAATGTGGGGACTTCCCCTGGCTCCAAACAACTAGACTAGGCTAAAGATGGCGGCTAGAGCAGCAACCGGAAAGTCTCAAATCCGCTCCTCCCACCCTCACTAAAGGACAAGTTGAAAATGGACTGCGGCCGTCCACAATTATAGCAAAGCCACACCAACCAAATATTAAGTTTAAAACGAACAGAATTGGCGTTGGCATTAAAATGAAAAAGAAGGGCCTTTTAAAATGCCGGGTACTATAAACGCAGGTGCTGAAATCGTTCGATTTAAAAGCAGTTAATTTGCAAATTCAGATTCACATGCACTTTTAAATGTAGCTTGTCAACAGCATGATCACACAATGGTCAGCTTGTCTGAACCAGCATCCGGGCAATGGCTCAATTAAACAATGAATAATGAATTTTCACAGAATTATAATTCTTTCAGTTTATGTTCTTTTTCAGTATCGTGAACCAGTAGGAGTGCAATGTTCCTATCCCTTCTTGTTCTTGAGTTATGCCCTTTGCTCTATTGGTGGCTATTGTACTCCTTTTCCTTTTGTAAAAAGAGCAAAGGAGCTTGTCTGCAGTTACCTTTTGGACATATGGGTATTTTAAAGTGCAAGTGTGAGAAACTGGTTTATTGGGTGGGGAGGTGGGTGACACCTTCTCAAGCAACAGCCAAAATCCCTATATGGGCGAGCCACAAAAAGTCAGTAACTTAACCTGTAATTAACCTCTGGTAGCTTGGCACTAAAAGCAGTCAGGCTTAACTTGGAGGCAAAGAGTGAAGAATTCATGCACTACTTAAATAGTAGTGAAGTGAGAACACAACAAGAAAAATGTTGCACCAATTTAGAGTAATAGATTACATTACTTGACACCTAAAGAACAAAAATCCAATCAGTAGAACTGGAGTTATGAATTTTTAAAAGTGTGAAGTGAAAAATAGCACCTAAAAGATCAAAGTGCCAACCGCAGGACATCTAGTTCTGCGAGACTGGGGCAAAGTCGAAAGTTATGGCCTTCTGTGATGGAGGATACACAAAGTAGATTTGGGCCCGGTCTCTTTTTACTTTCTCATTTTGAAGAAAAATGTCTGAGAAGGTAAAGTCGGTGGAGAAGGCAGCCAGCGAAGCCCGAGGAGGAGGCGTTGTCATTGTGAATCCACTGGACGAAGTGAGGGTGAATATTTCTACATTCAGACATTCGGGGCACATTTAAGAAAAGTGACGCTGCACTGTTGCAGCGCCACTTTTTTTGCACTCTTTACCACTCCTGCCGCCACCATGTCTGCGCCGTATTCAAAATTCGGCACACCATGGCACAGGGAAGGGGGCAATTGCGTCATTTTTCATGGCACTATTGATGTACTCTGCAGGAGTAGCACCAAAATATTGGCACTACTCCAGCAGAGTACATAGGGGCCCATTATAAATAATGCTCTTAGCAGGCGTTACAAGTGCAGTAAAAAAATGTGCCATTTTTTCGCCCCCCTTTAACGGAGGAATGCCGCCTTTGCATACATTATGCCTGGCGCAGGCATAATAGAGCGCAAAGGGTTACAAAGTGGCGCAATGCATGCATTGGGCCACTTTGTAAACGTGGCACCAGGATTTTGGCCTCGTTGGGCCACATTAGCGTAAAAAAAAAAAGGATGCTAATGTGGTGCAAGATGGTTCTAGGGGCTTACAAAATATGCCCCTTAGTCTCTTTTATGGAAGTTAATAATCTCAATAGGGAAAAGCTGCAGTCTGTAGCTGGTGAGGGCTTCACAAGGCCTCACATGCCTTCTGTGAGGAGCCGCTGAAGAGGATTTGCTGCTGAGGACAAGAATGTAATGAGAGTGTCTGAAAAGTCAGGCCGACTGGTAATGCACCTGAGCGGATTGGTGAGCAGGTAGGTCCTAGTCTCCTCTCAGTTCTTTGAGCACATTTTAGCAGAACATTTTAGATGTTCCAAGTTTTAGATTTGGGCTATATGGGCACCTTTAGCACTACTTTCAAGGGCCCAGGACTGGAGGGGCACCACTTGGAGGGTCAGGAAGCACTCAGTCTGGGTCCAGTTGTGGGGTCAGGATGGTTGGAGCATTTCAGTCAGTTCAGTCACTGATCAGGAAGCCAGACAACTTGCCCTTGGAGTCACTCTGGAAGTCTTGGGTTCAAGCGGGAAAGTAGTTTCTCAAGCAGCAGGGCAGTCCTCATAAGGCACAAGGCACTCTTCAGTGAGCAGCAGAGTAGTCCTCTGAAGTACACAGCAGGACACAGGCAGCGAGGCAGACTCTGAGATTCCTTCCGCAGATCCAGAAGTGAACTAAAGAGTGGGTCTGAGAGTCCTGGTTTTATACCAGGTGTTAGCTTTGAAGTGGAAGAAACGCCTGGAGTTGTCCCCTACAGAACTGTTTGGAATTTCCTACCTCCCTGCCCTCATCCCAGGGTGTGTGGGGGCACAACAGGGGCACAATACACTGGTGTGGAGATCTTTGTGCATGTGTAGTGGTAGTGTCTTCAAAGTGCAAGTGGGGCGATGCACAGCCCCCGACCTTCTTGGATGGCCTATCCTGCCAACATCCAGTCCCTCTACCCTGTAGCTGTCTTCTCTTATTGTTCTTCTGTCATCCCCAGACCCGTAAGAACAGAGAAGCACTCTCATGGAATATTTTTTGATCTTGGTACTTTTTATCAGTTTTCTAATATTAATTTTCAATGACTAAATTAGCAGATTAATTATATAGCCGCATCATGTTACACAACGTTGCTTAAACATTTGTATAGAGTTTATAATATCTTCATCAGAGTCTCTAGAATTTGAGTTGTGGTAAAACATGTAGGGATACCTTTTGTAAAAAGAGTATAATTTTGAATAATTTAATGTGTATGTGGCTTTCATATGCAGTATGTTGAAAGGAAATCAAATTGGAAGCAACTGCATATAGATCTGATCACAGCCCTCAGAGCAGCCAAAGAAGCAACTAAAGCCATGCGTGAGGGCCGTCCTCTCCCTCCACCTCCTCCGCCAAGCATCAATCCAGGTTTGTTGATTTCATTTACATTCTAGGCAATGTTTTGCTGATGTAATATTTGTTCCTTATAAATATGCATGCTATAATAATAGATATTTTGTATGTTGACCCTCAATTGAATCGTAAACTTCATGTGTAGTGACACTTGATATTGTTCAAACTTTGGCAAACTTATTAGTCATTCAATTTCAGGTCTGGCTGGATCTGTGATCCCTCCGACAATGATCTGGCCCTCAGCTTACAGTGGTATATATTTTGGTTGATGGACCTGCTCAGAATTGTCTGAGAGAAAAATGTATTGTACTATGATCGCTGTTTGTGCACAAACTGAACAATTTTGGCATTTGTATTGGCCCAATAACAGGGGCAACTGTCAACTAGTGGTGATCAATTGCTGATTAGACATGCCTTAAGGGATCCAGGTCATAGCATGCACCAAATGGTCACCTGGATTATGCCCCTCATTATAACATTGGCGGTAAAAACCGCCTACCGCTGCGGCGACAGCCGCCAAAAGTCAGTCGCTGTGGCTTCCAACCGTCTGCCATAATATAACCATAGCCGGATTTCCGCCAGAAGGATTTCGGAAATCCGGCTGTGGCCATGGCAGCGGATGGCAGTAAGGTGGCGTTGCTGCCAGTAGCAGCGCCACGCCAATAGACCGCCACCGGCCGTTTTATGAGAATTAATACAGCATGACGGTGTTCTGCTGGCGGACGCTGCTGCGGGCAGCAGCGCCCCGTTCCGTCTCCTGCCAGAGGACCCCCTTGACACAGGTAAGTGGGTGCTCCGACAGGGGAGAGGGCTGGGGGGGGTGTTGTGTGTGTGTGTGAGGGGTGTGTGTGTATGTCTGTGCGTGTGTGTATGCAGGTGTGTGTTGCATGTTGTATGTGTATGCATGTTTGGGTGTGTGAGTGCGTGTATGTTGAGTTGTGTGAATGCGTGTCTGCATGTATGTATGTAATGGTGTGTGAATGTGTGTGTGAATGCATGTATGCATGCATGGATGAATGTGGGAATGGGTGTGTGTATGCGTGTATGAAGGGAGGGGCGTGTATGAAGGGGGTTCTGGAGAGGAGAGGGGTGTGTGGGGGAAACCTGTGGAGGGGGAGGATGGTGGGGAAGACCCCTATCAGTGACAGGGAAGGGATTCCCTGTCACTGATATTGCCTACCACCCTGGTTTTCGTGGCGGTACGGGTGCCACGAAAACCATGGCGGTAGACAGGGTCATATTCCCGGAGGCTGGCAAGTGACGACTGCCGGGGCTGGAGATTGAAGTCTCGAGCCCGGTGGCTGTTACCGCCGCGGCGGTCGGTGTGGTACATTGACGTTTTGGCTTTAGCCAAACAGCCAATGTCATAATATGGAGGAAAGTACCGCCAGCCTGTTGGCAGTACTTTCCTCCATATTACCGCCGACCGCCGGGGTCATAATGACCCCATATGTCCTCTGTTGTATGAAAAGAGCAGAAGATCAGAGAATACATTATTAAGTCGGAGAATATTACAATTTTTCTTGATTATTTTGCTCACTTTATTACTAGATGAACAATAGGTAGTCACAAAAGGAATATGTTTATTTGGTGTTTGTTCTTTGGGGATGAGTCCTGAGGGCAATACCGTGCATGCTTCAAAGATTTTGAAATTAGGCGTCTCCGGTAGCCCCTAGCCAATAGTTTCTCAGCCAAAATGGTAGTTTCATGGAAAAAGTCTTTACACCATTTGCAATTTCTATGAATATGTAGCAATTGGCCATAGGATAGGCCATCTCACAAGCCTCATGGATGGCTACAAGTATTTAGTATTAAGGTATTTCTCTCAGGCAGTTTGTGATTTAAAGATATGCCAATTTTTCCATCAGGTCAAGGAATGGCAAGTTGTTGGATCTTGCTTCAAATGTAAAGGTCAAATGTGGATGGGTAGTATTCAGTCAGTTTACAAAGTCGGCTAGAGTTTCAACATCTCCCCTTATAATCAGTAAAATATAATCAATACATATTTTCCATAACCAAATGTTGCTATGGAAAGAATTATTGGGTGTCAACCTTTGGGTGGTCTCAAAATCTTCAACATAAAGAATGGCAAAGTTAGGTGCAAAACAAGCACCCATAGCTTTTCCCTTCCTTTGGAGTTAAAATGTGTCCAAATACAGAAAATAATTCTGCATAAGAGCAATATCCAAGAGTTCAAAAATGAAATTGGTGGGGATGTTTGTAGGTCATGGTCTTGATTCCAATATTATTTGGATAATTTCAATACCCTCACACTGTAGAATGTTTGTGTGAGTCGATATCTAGTCCCACCAGGACATCTGTGTCAAAATCAACGTTCATGTCCTCTACTTGACCAATTAGAGCCATACTGCCTCTAATGTAAGTTTTGGTTAAAGAACAAAATCCTTGATCACCAAGTCTATTCATTTGTCCCGTTGTTCCAAGACCGAGCCACAGTCGGAAACAATAATGCAGCCCAGAGGGTTAGATGTATCATTATTTAACTGGAGCAGCATTGAAATGGCATTCTGATTAATGAAATGCAGATGTCATTGTTTCTACAAATGTTAGGGTGCCCTTGAAGCCAGAGACGATGTAAAATCATAGCCATGTGTGCCACCGTGTACAACATAGCAATGAGGAAAGCATTGTCAAGTGAAATAAAAAATGATGGATCAGATGAGGATGATGGTTACATTGAATATGTCCAATGCCAAAGACAAGATGCATCAAGAGCTTCATAATGGAGTGCTTGGAGGGCTGACATAAGAAATAGGTTTTTTTGACTTACATGCAACAGAAACATAAATGTAAAATCACAATTTGTTAGTGCATTAAAGTGTATTTCAATATATTGATTCATTATTTGTTAAGACTAACACAAATTTAAATGCAGCATGAAGCCCACTAGATTGATTCACTATCACCAACTCAAAAATAGATGTGTATTTTAAAACATGACTTAGTAATATCATTGTAAACCATGTTTTTGATTACTTGCTTCTTACTCTAGTAAGAGTTGTTCTTTCTGTGGAGTGTTGAGTTTCACTAGCCGGCCATTCTTCGTTTAGGGTTCTGCTAGCACTTGTAGTGCCTGGTTAAGCTATCACAGACACAGTAGCATTTGAGACCTTTCACTCTCTGCCGGGACTGTGTTTGACCTATTAGCTGCATTTGGTGTCTGCATTTCTTTCTGTTTTTGTCCTTAGCATAGGCATCTGACTACATTGCCATTGTGAAAAATGATTTCAACTTGCATATTTGCTGTGCATTAGCACAGTTGTTGCAGATACCAGCCTTTCCTGAGTAGGCAGCAATGACTCGGCACAGGTCTGTCACTTCTGTAGTTAGTTTGAACATTCCTGATCTGATGATTTCATGTCCCTTATACAAGGCTTTCGTTTAATTCCCTGACCTTTTACTGAGCTTAAACGGCTTCCTATTCTGTTGCATTGGAATCATGCACATAGATTTCTCAAGACTATGGAACTATGAAGCAGTAGGAGTGCCTAAGGGTAACTCGGTAACATCATGCCTAGATAGTGTGTCCTGTTTGCCTAATGCTGATGTCTAGGCCTTTCTCCATACTTTTGTTGTGTTGAGTGAGAGGTAGTTGACATTTTATTGTGCAGTGGATTTCTGCCCTGGTTTAATAGTTTGAAAAATGGCTTCTTCTCCTACTGCTGGATTGCTTTGGAATCACCTACCATATTTAGTGATGTCATCCTGCTCTGATGGTTCTCCTTCAGTCTGGGCCTGGTTGTCTGGGTAGATGCCTCTATTAGGGCTGATTGCATGTGTACCGTCAGTTCATTATGGCGGACCAATTATGATGTGATATTGTATCAATATCCTCATGAAAAACAACATGTTCAGTTGTCAGACAGGTAAGAGTTAAAGCTTAGATGTTGGGGCGTGGCTGAACGTCACGCAAGATGGCTGCTGCTCTTCAGAGCTCCGTGAGGCTTCAGCACTTCCTAGAAGGAACGAGGTGTTTTCACATCTAAATTATTAATTTGAGCACTGAAGCTTTGCCGCTGCATAAATATGCCTGTACCTTACAGACACATGGATTTTTGAAGTCATTTCAGAGACCTCAGTGTGACACACACTCCTGTCACTATGAGGGCCTGAGGTAATTTTGTATCTGCGTCATTTGCATTCCACTTCATAAGCCTCTGTACAAACCTAAACTTTCACAGAGATGTTTTATATTTGACTTTTAATTGCTTGCTTGGATGTCATTCTACAAATCTAATTTCCGCTGCAATTAAATATTTATTACCTTCATACAGCCAGCTTAACTTCTTACCTTCTCTTCAAACACATTTAGCTGAGGTCTTCAACTTTCAGTATTCACTGGCAGCTCTTGTTATCAAGAAGATATTTCAAATTGCTTTTCATAACACGGTAAATGGTTTCCTTTAACTGAAGGGATTTTTTCTCTTCAGAACGTTCCCTTAAAACTAGTCACCAATTGTTTGACTATGTGCAGTAAAGTGCTTTGCTCCGGTGGTATTCTGCTATGCCTGTTCTGAGAGAATAATTTAGGATTTTTTATTTATTTATTTATTATTATTATTTCTTCTCTGTTGTTGGATACAGCAGCTTCTCATTGTAATATGATTTCATCACGCCTCACGTTGCTGGCTTCCTATTGCCAAATTGCTGCTGGCTTTTATGGAGACAACACACAAGTTTGAGACTAGCTGCCAGTTGTCCTCTTCCTCCAAGTCTAATTATCCTCTTTGAGTGGTTCGCATGCATATAATTAAATCTTCTCTACTATCAGCTTTAATAATGGATAGCGCTAAAGGCTTTTTAAAAGATATCTCCTCTTCCTCTCATGCTGCTGGCATAATTGCAAAAAAATCATCTAACACCTCCTCGGTCAAGTCCCCAAAAAAATACCTTGATTCTCCCTCGAAATCACCTACACATCTTACTCTAGATGATGCCATGGAAGAATTACATCCATTAAAACCATTTATGATAGACACTAATGCTTCTTTGCAATGCATTGAGGAGCAATGATCCCAACACAAACAACAAATTTGTACTCTGGAACAGAGAGTCAGTAACCTTGAAGATAGCAACACTGACAATCCTCATATCTCTAAGGACATAGCTCAACTTAAAAGGCTTACCGAAAATGAAGAAAAGAGAACTAGGAGAAATAATCTTCACCTTTTTGGGACTCCAGAAAGTTTAGAAGGCTCTAACATGATTGCATTCCTTCAAACAGGAATACCTTCAATTATTTGCTTGCCTTCTACCTCTCCCCTCTCTATCCAATGGGCACATCATTTAGGCTCACAGACTTCAACTGGCCCTCGTGCACGTCCTAGAAGCATTATTATTCTCTTTCTTCAATTTACCGACTTGATGCAAATACTCTCGGATGCCAAAAAGATGGGCCCTTTGCAATGGTCAGGTAATAAGGTGTTCTTCACACAAGACTTCTTTCCTGCTACAGCTGCATCGTGTAAACAGTTTCTGGACTTATGTCCTCAACTCAAATCCTTGAATATTTGATACGGTCTTCTTCAGCCATGCCTTTTCAAAATTACACTTAAGGACAAATCTTACTTGTTCGAGGAACTTTCGGCACTACAAACTTTTATTAACCAACACAAAACAGAAGCAATTGAACTAGGAGCATCTGCAATACTTGAAGATATAATTTAATTTGTCTTTAATGCCCTTTCTTTTTTTTGACAGTTTAATAATAATGGTTATGTCTAGTATGTGTATCCATGGTTTCCCTACTCTGCGTATTCTTATTCTTTTTTTAAAGATACTGTTCGTCGTGCAATCCTCATGTACCTTTCCCAACCGTATCCCTTTCTCACAATCGAAATTGTTCCCCTACACGCTCCACTGGTACGTTTTGTTCTTTATTGTTCTTCATGTCACACTCCTTTACTGTAGTCATTACGTTATTTGGACCCCTAAATGGTATGTTTTTTGTTTATACAATGTGTTTTTTCCTCAATTAATCTCGCCTTCATATGTTTTAATACCTAATACCACTTTCCTTGTGCTAAAGCCACTCTTGCCTTTTGGGGTATTCACTTAACCTCTTGTCTTCTTTAGCTTTCGTGGACTTTGGTCCCTGTATTGCCACATCCATTCATATTCCTCCGTTTCTTTGTCTTTACTATCCTGTTTCTTACCCATGTCTTTGCTTTTGCAAAATTGATATGCCTAGTTATTTCTGTGTAACAGCAGTTGTTTATTATTATTTCTTGTTATGCAACTAAGAACTGTTACTTGGAATGTTAAGGGGCTTAAACAACCCATTAAACGTCAGCATGTCTTATCTCACCACTCACCTCAACGACTCTGAGGGCAATTAAGCTAAAAAACACAATGGGTGAGTGACATTTTCTACTCCCCTTCCACCACAAACAAAAACAGTGTAAGTATACTATCCAACATCAAGATACAGAAGGCTGCTGTGTACTCGTTACACTTACAATTGACAACATTTCTCTTACTATCCTTAATTTATATATCCCCACACATCCAGATCCGAATTTTTAGAAGAATCTTTCACATATTGTCTCTGAACATTCTTTAAACAATGTACTAATAGGTGGTGATTGCAACCAAATTCTTGATCCATTTTTGGACAGACATTCAACGTCACTTTTCATTCCACATGCCTCCCACAAAGCTTTCAAAAACTTTATTTTACAGCATTCTCTCTCTGATTCCTGGAGAATATACAATCCCGTCCTCTTGGAATACTCTTTTTATTCTCCTACCCGACATTCCCATTCTAGGCTTGGTTATATCTTTCTGAGTAGAGGCTTATTGCAACATATGGTCAGTTCTAAAATCAGTGCCATTTTGATTTCAGATCACGCACCTGTGATCACTGACCCTGATCTTTTTCTTAATAATTCTAAAACATCTTCATGGAGGTTTAATAACTCTCTACTTTCAGATGCTACTTTTACCGCTTCCTACAATAAGTTTATAGAAGAATACTTCCACATCAACGATAGTGATCAACTATCATTTCACTTTGTGTGGGATGCATTCAAAGCAGCTTTGAGGGGTTTCATCATAAGTTACGTTCACTCAAAAAAAAGTCTGCACAACAAAACTTGGCTTCTATCATTAAAAATATAAAGTCCCTTGAACATGATTACTATACTCAAAAACTAGTAAAAAATCACATCTTGAAGCACTAGTCTCAGCTAAAACGGAGTTTAACCATTATACCACTGAACAAGCATGCGGCACCCTCCTGAAAATAAATGGCAGATATTATAATGGTAATAATAAAACTGGTTCTCTTCTAACTCAATATTTGAAACAAAGAAAAGAAAAAACAACTGTTAAATCTATCACAGATAACAATAGTGTTAAACACCTTAGAGGTACAGATATAGCATTGTGTTTCGCTTCTTACTATAAGCACCTATACATTCCAGAACACACACCATCAGTTGAATCTATCAGCCAATATTTCTCTAATCTCAAACCAAGTGACCCATTGCAGATTGACCTCTCACCTTTAGACCAACCCCTACAACTTACAGAACTATGTACAGTTTTACAATCTCTCTCCAAGGGTAAGGCTCCAGGCCCAAATTCTTTATTCAGTTTGCTAAGTCTCTCTTCCCCAGACTCTTTCAATTACTTAATCAATTTATAAAGTCAGTTTCTCCATCTTGCTCATTTTTGGAGGCCATGATTTGTCTTATTCCCAAAAAAGATTGGGATGTGACTGAGTGTAAAAATTATCAAGCCATATCTTTAATTAATACAGATTGTAAACTCCATGCCAAAGATTTAGCTCCCCGTTTACTCCCATATATGCCTGATCTTATTGATTATCATCAATCTGGATTCATCCCTAATAGAAATGTAGCAGATAATTCTTGTACTTTTTCAAATATTATTAACAAGGCTTCTAGACTTGAGATTTTCCTGGCAGCTTTATCATTGGATGCGGAAAAAGGCCTTCAATACGGTTTACTGGGGTTTCTTGTCAAAGGCAGTGGAATGGCATGGATTAGGTAATAAATTCTGACATTTTAAATCCATTCTTTATTCCTCACCATGTTCTTCGGTTATAACAAATGGTATCTGATTTCCTTTTTTCCCTCTTAAAAGGGGTACTCGTTAGGGATTCCCATTATCTCCTTTACTATTTATTTTGGTTCTCGAACCTTTTCTATACCAATTAAAAACGTCTGAACAATTTACAGGTTTTAAAATTAATAATACACACATCAAATTTATGGCACATGCTGATGATCTTCTTTTGTTTATGTCTCACACTGGCACTTCTTTTCCTGCATTCCTGCATGAGCTTAACGTAGATTCTGATGTATCTGGCTATAAACGTAATAGAAACAAAACAGTGGTCTTACACACTTAATGCTCATTAAACTAGCTCTGTATTCCTTGATGCAGGTTGACCTAATTAAGAAATCTTATCTGCAATGCTTGTAGACCTCACACACAAATGGTCTCCGTTATATCTCTTGTGGTAGGGCTGCTTGGACACAATTAAGATGATATTTCTCCCTATCGTTAACTTCTTCCTTATGATGCTTCCTATTAAGATACCTAAACATTTTTTTTAGTTCAACTGATAAAATTCTATCCAAGTTCCTGTAGCAGGTAAACCCCGAATCTCTCTCTCGAAATTAAAACTTTCTAAAGTACAAGGTGGAGTTAATTTTCTTCACTTTTTAACTTATCACAAAGCTTTTGGCATTAAGCACATGCAATCCTATTTATCTAATCTCAATGATGCACCTCAAAAGCTATGATTCTCTTTGGAAGAAACTTTTATTTCTCCCTTTTCCCATAAACACATTATATTTATGTCTTACCCCCCAAATTCTGGTTGCCCAGCACTATCTCCCATTCAGTCAACTTACTGAAACCTTTTTTTATTTCACATCGTACCCCTATCAATCAGTTCTTTGGAAACAAGGTAAAACCTTGTGTTGGAAGGCTTGAATGACTGAAGGTAGTCTTCTCATTTCCCAATTATATCATAAAGACTGTCTCATCCCTTTTACTACTCTCTCAGCAATTTATAATCTCCCTATTTGTCGGAAATCCCAATATTTCAATCTCTCTACTCTGGTCCAAGAGCCCCTCAATAAACTTATATCTCATACTCATTCTTCTCTTGCATCATCTCCACAGCCGATCGTAACATCTAATTATCCCTAGGCAGCTGGTACCTATAAACTTTTAAGAATGTCTGTTCCACCTAGATTCAAAAGACCTATTGAGACATTGTGGGAATCAGATCTTGGTTTTGTTTGGCCAACTTTTTGATGGGATAGAATATGGTATAAGATACATTCCACTACACGCACTGCAAGCCTCATGCAGACCATATATTTTTTTATAATAGACTTTTCTACATTCCTGTACGCCTTTACAAACTCAAACTTACACAAAATGGCAACTGTTGGCACTGCCATACTCAGCAGGGTTCTGACTTTCACATGTTTTTTTCTTGTCCATCCCTATCTACTTTTTGGTCCTCAATATGGTCTCGCATTTTAAATTACCTCAGATCTCCTTACTAATGTCATATGAATTACTGCTTTTGGGTGACATATACGAATTTGGGGTTCATTCAAGCATCTTGGAAAACTGGTGGACCTCTTGCTTTCTGTTGCAATTTCTATGATTACTTCTAACTGGAAATCTTCATAGAACATTACTTTCACTAAGGTTTGGAATTCTGTATGTTATCATCATTGACTTGACAGCTACAAGCTTGATTAAACAGAAACTTTCTATAAACATCATCAGCTATGGTTGCCATTAAGCAACTATTTCTCATGCACTGTGAAGGAAATAGATTTTTCTCCTCCTTACTAAAATGTCAAAATATTTCCTTTTTTTCTTCTTATATATACTTATTTTATCGTATATTCCTGTAACTATTGTCTATTATCTTTTTCTCCACATGTCTAACACTTGATTCCCTTCTCTATACCCATAGCTCTTCTCCCTCTCCCTTCCTCTTTCTTCTTTCTTCATTCAAATTTGGAGTCTTTGATACTATATTGCCATATATGCCTAGTTCATTTACATGTTTAATATGCATTTATAAGTAAAAAAAATATTCTTTATTCATATATACCCACAACTGCATAGCTCTGCTTTGGCAATGTTAAGTTAATGTTCTTGTATGTGACTCAATAAAAAACATCCTAAAAAAAAAAATCTTAAATGTAGTATGCATTGATTGTAGCAATGATGGCATTTAATTTTCCCTTTTAGATACGTTATTTGTTATATTTGATTAAGAAGAAAACCCTCATTCTATGAGGACTACATTAACCCTGGGAGTTTGTGTGTAGCTTCATATATTTTTGGTTACTTTTTGAAATATGTTATCATGAAACTTTACTGACTTTTGTACATTTCACATTTAAAATAAATACATTTACTGTAAACGCACCTGGCGTACTTGGTATTGTAGATGACATATTTATTGTTAATACTTCTGTTACCACCTCCGGGACCACTACTTGTTGCTCATGCCTTCTGCCTCCAGGTCACAATTCTCTCCTTGTCCTTGGACCTAACATCAATCAAATACTTCTTGATTTCCTCTACGCTCCTACTGGTAACTCCTACAGTATTTATACATCCTTGAATAAGCCTACAAATATGTTACTATGTAGCCTCTGGATTGGTGGGTAAGGCCTTTCCAAAAACATTTTCAATTCTACCATTCACTCATCCACAAGGATTTCCCATTCTTGGTCTCTGATTTGACATTTTCATTTTCTTCCAAATTCCTTCTGTGGCTCCTGACTAGATGTTATTTTGATTTTTATGGCTCAAATACAGTGTTTGTTATCGGTCGCTGAAATGTTCACAAGTTGCAACTCCTAATTTGCAATTAGCAAGGAATATCAAATTGCAAATTTGAAATTAATATTTAAAGATTGGGACCACTTAGGAATAGCTCTTTGATAAAGAGGGTGACTAGTAAATATTCATCTTTGATCCAGAAATTGTGATATACTCATTTGCGCAATTTCTGAATCACAGTTAACTGGGTTTATACATCGGGCCCAGTTCTCGTTCATGTTCAGAGGTGTGACGTTCCTGATTTGTTCTTTATGTGCAAACACAGTGTTTTCGGAGCAAAAAGAATTCAATTCATATTTAGCTTTATTCGTTTTTTGAGGTATGTTTGCTTAGTGTCTTGAACGGGGCATCTTTGAAGTTCTTTTTTGCTGTCTAAAGCCTCTGGTCAATGTGTTTCTTTAATTTTTGTAAAATGCATAACTAATCACGATTACTCACGTTTTAGTCTGATGCACCCTATTTCATCACCAGTGAAACCCTCATTCCCAACTTATTTTAAGGTATAATGTTATTTTATCAGACAGTTCTTTGGCTTTTGTTATTAAATGGGAAATATATTGTATTTTCATGATGGTTCCAGTTTAGGCAATTGCTCAAACTGAATATGTCATCTTAACTGAAGTATACTAGAAACGAAATCTTTGACCCAGATTTACAGCTTTCAAGAGTTTTGGTGTATGTGGTATGATTGTTAGTATAGAGTCTATGGACCTCATCCCCTAAGCCATTTGCATGGGTCATTTTGGATTACACACTGAAATAGTCTTTTGCTCAGTTCCAAACCTTTTTTTAAATGCACAAATGCTATAAAGGGATTACTTACACAAAGATTTTTAGCAAAAAGCTTACCTGGTGAACCTAATAGCCCTCTTGGTAGGCAATTCTCAGGTCATCGAAATGACTTGAAGTAAAAAACATAATACTTAAATACTGATGAGAGGATAATGGTTATGGGGTGTAAAAAAGTCCTGCATGTCTTCTTTCTGTTTGAGATTTCTACTGTGAATCCTGTGCAACCCCATGGTGCCTATAAAAGATCTGAACATAGACAACATATGAAAATAGTCAACACATGCATTTTTTGCCCAGGAAGGGACAGGAATGGATTTTGTAGACATATCTTTTCTGATCAACTTGGCACACGGATACTTGTACTTTTACATGAAGGCTTCAGCTATCCAAAATCATTGTTTCATCATTTTTTACACTGCTCAGTGCTTGATGATTTGTGAACCAGGCATGGGAAGCTACTGGGCCAAACGCCAGGTAGAGGGAATTTCCGCATTTTGCAAATTAAAAGCATTTGACCGAAAAGTGCAAAACTTCAATGTTGAATAAAAAACAAAACATAAATAATGCCAAATGTGTGGTGGGTAGTCATATTTAGACATTAAAAGCACACATTAATTAACATAATGTATTGACTTCAGTTAGCTTAAATACCAGTACCATATTAAATGTCGACTTTACACGTTAGGGACAAGAGGCCTGTTTTCACGTTCAAACTGTTGTTTGCATGAGATGTTTTTCTCTTTCCACTGCAGATGCTGTAATTTTCCAGAAGCTTTCTGATAGCTAGTGAATAAGCAATTGTTATGCATTAGACAACTGGGAGTCAGGTCCTCACCAGGAGGAGAGGAGATGGCAGGAAATGCGACTCATGGGAAGAACTGTCTGAACCACAAGATTTGATTAAAGTAACAAACCAAGGTCACGGTTCTATAGCTAAAAAAAAAGACGTGAGAAACTGATGAGTTTACCTGCTTCCAGAGTTTGCTCGAAACTAATTGGTTGGTGGGAAAGGGAATTTAGGATTTGTTGCTATTGATATTTTGGTAGGATTATATTAGTGTGTGTTCTGTAGATTAGAGAGCCCTGCTTCTTTCAGAGAGCTTCCCTTTTTAACCCAGAGACTAGGTACAGAGAGCTTGCTTCAGAACTTAGAAAGCAGTCCTTAGAGCTGACTGCTGACTTAGAGCTGAGAACACTTTCCTGCTTTTGCTAATTTCCATTGCTTAAGTGCTGAGGCTTCATGCCTATGTATTTTTTAGTCACTCATCAGAGTCCTTCATTTGGGATTCTGTGACTGACACCTTCCTTTGCTTATTGAAGATAATTGCCTTTTATGCAAAAATAAATATTTAAAAGTAGGGATTTTCCTTTATTGAACACACTTGCTGCATTTTCTCTATTCTTTTGAATAATTCTTACTAATGTGGTATTATCTTATCTTGAAATATTGACTAATGGATTATTTGAATTTGCAACAATGATGACTACATTTATTGCTTACTAAATTAATACATTAATTTGATAACAAACCCTTTACATTGTCACCAAATCTCTTTATCGATTCTCATGTAGCTCCAATTGTACTTCACTGTTTATGGTATCTGATGTAAATGAATGGTCCTTATCCTCTCTCCTTGTCAACTAAAAAAGGTCATTATGACCAATGGTGGGATTATTTAATGACTATACTCGATGACTGAGACACAAGAATCCTTACTCCGGCACACCTATACATATTTTTATAGGTCCTAGGGGCCATGGAGCTCGAAAACTGTAACAAACCATACATCAATTGACAGTAAATGATTTATCCACCATTTTATCCATTATGGGGTTGACAGTAGTTTCTAATATCCAAGTAACAAAATCTAGACCCACATCGTTGTTCCATAGAGCGGCGTACAGCTTATCATGAATAGTGTTCTTAGGCTGGGAAATGGCTTTATGCCAAATATTACACATTGCAAGATTACTTAAGAAGGAATAATGTTCCCTGTGTGAATTGAGACACTTAACTCTACAAATGACCTCATACAACACATTATTGTCAATGCTGAAGTTACTATGGGTCTTGGGTAGCATTTTCGTTTGTAAGCCAGGGATGTGCAATTTGCACACTGACTAGGTTGTAAATGAGAATGCAATTTGCAATGTGACCTATACATGAATATGGCACATTGCAAGTTGAACATTTGCAGGGTGTCACATAACACCCTAATATTAATTAGACATGTTGCAGTTTGCGACCCCTTGTGATGGGTTCTATATGCAGGATAGAAGTCAACAAGGGATAGCAAACCTGCATCTCTGCATTTGCATTCTGAAACATGAAACATTTTTTTAAAAAGCAGTTGATGCCTATTAAAGGAAGCAATTTTGCTTTTAAAATAACATTTCTTTTTTGGGAAGATCACTTCTTCTTCCTTCAAGATAGCTGGCATGATTCCCAGAGGGGAAGCTGCCCATGGGGACAGCTTACAAATGAGTACAACTCTCTCTGAGGAGTCTGCATTTGATTAATGGTTTGCAAATGCAGTTGTGGTGATAATCCATTGATATATCACCCTACGAATTGCAGATAGGCAGCGGGGTGCCTCTTTAATACTTTCTTATTTTTGTGATTTGGATATGATTTTGAAACCCCTTTCATAAGTAAGAAAGACTTTCTTGACTCATAAAATGGCTTTTGTAAAGAGTAAAATAGTAATTTGCAGTTGCAAACCCTGTGACTTTGTGAATCACAGGCTTTGCAAATGCAAAACACCTTTGTGCAAGGTCTTACCTTGTGCAAGGTTACTTCCTGGAATATCTGAAGTACCCCTTTGGCCTGATGTAAATGGCACTTTATTCAAGACGTGACTGAAGGAGGCATTTAGTGTGGTGCCTTGTGCTGCCACACTCTGAACACTGATGGAATTTTTAGGACAGTTAGTTGAAAATCAAGTTTATTTACATGCAATGTCTGAGTAATATTGGTCAGAACTTTAGAATGTAAATATTTTTTATAGTTGTTTTAGGGTTCTTCTTCAAGGACGTTATGGGCCTTATTTATACTTTTTGGTGCAAAACTGCACTAAGGCAGTTTTGCCCCAAAAAGTTTTGCACCGGCTTGCACCATTTTTTAGCACCAGCTGGGCACCATATTTATGGAATGGTGCAAGCCGGTTCAAAGGGTAGGCTAGCTTAAAAAAAAATGACTTTAGGCAGTTTTGAGTCAAAATAAATGATTCTGACCAGATTATCATCATTTTTTTACTCTAAGGGGCATATTTATACTCTGTTTGCACTGAATTAGCGTCATTTTTGTTTTCTCTAATTCAGTGCAAAACTAACTCCATATTTATACTTTGGTGCTAGACCCGTCTAGCACCACATTTATGGAGTTAAAGTCATTTTTTGGAAGTGGAAACCTACCTTGCCTTAATGAGATGCAAGGTAGGCGTTCCCGTGCAAAAAAATGACTCTATGGCCTAAACACCATATTTATACCCCCATGTAAAAATGGTGCAAGGGAGGGAGGAGGGGTCAAAAAATGGGGCAAAGCTTGCTTTGCCCCATTTTTTAAGACCTGGGTCAGGGCAGGTGTTAGGGGACCTGTGGCCCTATTTCCATGGTGGAACACCATGGAATAAGCCCAGAGGTGCCCTCCCTAGGCCCTAGGGGCACCCCCACCCACACTAGAGGGACTGCGATGATGGGGGACCGCATCCCAGGTAAGTACAGGTAAGTGCATTTTATTTTTGAAAGTGCCATAGGGGGCCCTGAAATGGGCCCCCATACATGGCACCGGGTGCAACGGTCATGCCCAGGGGACCCGTGTCCTCTGTGCTGGCTACTGGGGTGGTGGGCATGACTCCTGCCTTTTCTAAGGCAGGAGTCATGTGGCATGGTAGGTTTAGCACCATAAAATGACGCTAATCTGGTTAGAGTCATTTTTTTTTACTCTAACCTGCCTAAAGCCATTTTTTGGTACTAAACCCTCTTCTTCTATACTGCCAGCCCCACCCGACTAAAGTCATTTTTTTAAACTCTAGCCTACCCTTTGCACCGGCTTGCACCATTCCATAAATATGGTGCCCGGCTGGTGCACAGAAATGGTGCAAGCCGGTGCTAAACTTTTTGGTGCAAAACTGAGTTAGTGCAGTTTTGCAGCAAAAAGTATAAATCAGGGCCAATATTTTGTACGTTTGCGCCACTTTTGTGTCATAAAATGACGTTAATGCAGTGCAAAAAAAGTTTAAATCAGGGCCTTGGTGCTAGATGGGTCTAGCACCAAAGTATAAATATGGAGTTAGTTTTGCACCGAATTAGAGTTAAAAAAAATGACACTAATTCGGTGCAAACAGAGTATAAATATGCCGCAGAGTATAAATATGCCCCTAAATATGGCGTTAAGGCCATAGAGTCATTTTTTGCACGGGAACGCCTACCTTGCATCTCATTAAGGCAAAGTAGGTCTCCACTTTCAAAAAATGACTTTAACTCCATAAATTTGGTGCTAGAGGGGTCTAGCACCAAAGTATAAATATGGAGTTAGTTTTGCACCGAATTAGAGTAAAAATAAATGACACTAATTCGGTGCAAACAGAGTATAAATATGCCCCTATATGAGAAAAGATTTGGGCAATGGTATGTTTTAATTCTGCACATTGGTCAATAATGGTTGATAAACCTGATAAAATGTAAAGAAAAAATAATAAGGTAGAGAAGTAAGTTTTGCCTAGCCCATTGAGGTTGTTACATTGGTCAGACCTTGATAGTATCTAAAAAACACCATCCAGGAGGGTTTGGTCAAATGGTTAATATATTTAAGCACATTTGACAACACATACCAAGGGGCTCATTACGAGTTTGGTGGTCGGACCGCCAGACTGCCGTAGTGGCAGCCGCCAAAAGACTGCGATGTTGGGGGTCATACAGACCTTCGTATTACGAGTTACACAGGCAGGACCGACATAAGCCAGCAAAAAATCCAACACTGCCTGTACTTTGGAGGTCAGGAAATAGGTAGTCCAAGCACCAGCACCGACAGCCCGTCAACCAACCACTGAACTTATTACAAGTACAAAGTCCCAGTGGCAGTCATTCATGGCGGACCGAACCACCGTGATTGGCAGTCAACAAAGTAAAACACAACAGCACATTGGATGGATTTGAAAACAACACCGCTGACTCATTGCCACACCCGACACACCTGTAAAACACACTATAAAACACACCACAATCCTTTGCTTCCACAACGCCAAACATTGTAGCCAGAGTGCTTGATCAAAAAAGATAAAACCATAGAATAGGCACCCCACAAACCTAAACTAAGCACATATCCCACACCCTCAACACACCCCTATCACATCCATTTGCACCACACCACTCCATTTACTCCCAATCACCTGTTTAGTTCCCACCACCTACCAAATTTGTATTATCACCACCATGTTTCCCCAGAAAAATCTCTGTTTCACTGAAGATGAGTTAAGAGTCATGATGAATGAAATCATTAGAGTAGAGACACATCTCTTTGGTGCCCCGGTCCAGCACACTACTATCACCAGGAAAATGGAAATGTGGCAAAGGACAGTCGAGAGTGAATGCTGTAGGCCCCACCCCATGAACAAGGGATGACATCAGGAAGAGGTGGGCCGGCCTCAGGGAGAAGGTCCATGCCATGGCATCCAGGCACCAGCGGAATGTCCAGAACACTGGCAGTGGGCCTCCACCTCCTCCCATACAACTCACATCCTGGGAGGAGAAGGTCTTGGCTATCCTGCATCCTGAGGGCTTGACAGGAATACCTGGCAGAGTGGATTCGGGTAAGTTACAACAATAAAATCTCAGCAAATTGTATTGTCATGCATACTCACTGTTCAGCCTTTTGTCAACCTCACTTTCAAACCACTCAACAGCCCAGTGTCCACCAGCCCAGAGACACCTGTCTGGCCTCCAACATGTGAACTAGACTCACCTTGGGCAACAACAACAGTGTGTAGTACAAGGAATGACAGCACTACAATTCCCAGCAAACACTGTTCTACCGTTACAAAAACATGAACAATGTATCTTACTCGAAATTACCTTGATTGTTACCTCCACATTGGAATGTACTCACCTGAGAGGATGCCATCTGTATACTGTGTGGATACACTGACAAGAAGCCTAAGGCCAGGAATCACTGCTACTCTCACTCCACTCAGCCACCACAGTGTCCTCTGCGCGCTCCAATGAACCTTCTCCCTCTACTCAGCCTTTGAACTGTACTCACCTGAGAGGATGGCAGCTGTATACCGGGTGGGTAGGACAGTCTCTGACAGGAATGCTAAGGCCAGGAGGCACTGCTGCTCTCACTCCACTCACTCAGCACAGTGTCCTCTGCTCCAATAACCCTTCTCCCTCTACTCAGTCTTTTAAATGTACTCAGCTGAGAGGATGACATCTTTATACTGTGTGTAGTACTTGGAGTAACATGACTGTAGCTCCCAGGTGGGCCAGTCCCTGTAACTCCAATAACCAGGCCACTGTTCGTATGAAATTGTGCATCTGTCTGGGAACTCACAAATGAAGCTTACCCACCTGAGAGGGACCAAGATACAGATCATGGTACGCTCTGTGATGTGGTTGACATCTAGATCCATGTTGAGCAGATATGCCAAGATGAAAATATTGTGGACAGGAAGGACAGCTCAACCTGTGTGCAAAAACAATTGAGACAGCTCAAAGGCCCCAAGATGCATCATATGAATGGTATTGGCAGCAGACACATTCACAATGCAACGAACACATGATGACAACTATCACATATACATCAAGGTTCTGGGTCTGCCTGCATACCAGTCAATTAGACCTTATAATGAACTAAACCACATCCTGCCCAGCCACTGTTTAGCCTGCACTGCTGGCAATAAATGAGTCTATGGCCATCTTTCCAAGTGCTAGTAAACTCAGGTATTCTGAATCTAATTGACTGAAATGGAATTGGTGTGTTACGCAGATGTCATGCCAATACAACTGATAGCATGTGTACCTGTCACATAACGGAAATCTGCAAATTCAGTATGTACATGGCCTTAGCCAAACGTCACTGTTAACTATTGGAGGTAGATGCCACAATACAACCTTTAACATTGTATCTCTCACATCAACAGGTCTAGCTGCCACTGCGAATAATGAACTCACTGAAGAGACTGCCACTACCCCCATTGATGAAGCTCTCTGTGAGGACACTACTCCTGGACATAATCTCAGGAATAAGGCTGTGCGCGGTCCAGGTCCCGCCCGAAACTCCGCTGCGCGTATTTGCGGCGCTTCATGCGCACCACTTGTCATCCCCTCTTGTTCTAGAACTGGTCATCAGCGTCGCCTGCCCTTTGGTAAAGATCATGTAGCTGCAGGGTCAGGACATTGGTGGACAAGATGCACTTATCAGTGCTATTCTATGAAGGGACTACAGTTCCCAGGTTTCTAGAGGCAGCGGCCATTTTGGGGTGTGGCAGGCCTATAAAGCCCAGCCACACCCAAGCACATTGCTCACCATTTTGAAGACTTCGATGCAGTCAGACCTCGTGGGGGTTCCTCTGAAGAAGAGCAGATTTCCTGCATGGCAGATTGACAGTAACTCGGAGTATCCTTGTTTCCATGGTGAATTCAGATATGAGTAGGTCATACTCGTAGTGGTAAGGTCTTGATGAGCCCAATCTTGAAGGGAGTTGTTACTTCCAAAAGTAAAGCGCCTCTTAGCACAACAAGCAAAGCGTTCTCAGCTCAAAGAGTAAAGCGGCCTTGGCGCTTCGGATCACATGAGTAAAGCGCCCCTTAGCACAACGAGCAAAGCGTTTCAGGCCACACTTGTAAAGCGCCCTTGGGCACGGCAATCAAAGCGCTTCATTTCACATGAGTAAAGCGCACTTGGCACAGCAATCAAAGCGCTTTAGTTCACATGAGTAAAGTGCCCGGGGCACGGCAATCAAAGCGCTTCAGTCCACATAAGTAAAGCGCCCTTGGCATGGCAATTTAAGCACTTCAGTCCACATGAGTAAAGCGCCTTTGGCATGGCAATCAAAGCGCTTTAGTCCACATGAGTAAAGCGTCCTTGGCACGGCAAACAAAGCACTTCAGTCCATATGAGTAAAGCTACCTTGGCACGGCAATCAAAGCACTTCAGTCCACATGAGTAAAGCGCCCTTGGCATGGCAATCAAAGCTCTTCAGGCCAAATGAGTAAAGCGCCACTTAGCATAACGAGCGTAGCGCTTCAGACAAAGCAAGTAAAAGCGCTATATTGAACAAAGCGCTTCATGTATAACAAGCAAGGCGCTTCTGCACAGTGAACAGAGCGCTTCAAGTTCAATGAGTAAAACTTTCAGGCCTAGGTAGTAAATGTGAAAACGCTTCGGAGATAAGCAAACTATAGTTTCATTGATTTTTTTTTGGAAGCATAATATGTGAGATACATATTTAAGTCTTTGAGAATATGTGAGATACATATTTAAGTCTTTGAGAATTTCTAGGCTGAGATCAAACGTTTATGTTTATGAATGCATAGTAGTTACATGATTGATAATCAGAGTACGTCCATAGTCCAAGGCTCTTGCCATCTCTAGGTTCAGAGGTTGCAGTTTGTTCTTGTTCCATGATTCAAAGAAGGGGCTACCCCCAATTCATAAAGGGTCTCAATCTGATATCACGGAGACGCTTTTATTCAAGAGCCTATTGGTGAGTTATACTGTTATGAATGATTATATGCATATTTGTTCTAACCTTTTCTTTTCAGATCTCTCTCCCCGCAGTTCCCTACCCTAATTCCCTTCCCCCCGCCTGGCTTCATTATAACTGTGTGCTATAATAGCTTTCTGAGTTGGTGATGCCGGGAGGTGGGCCTTTTACTCAGCAACGTGCAGATCCCGAGGAAAGGGCACTGTGACAGAATAGTGGGTCCACAAGTTTATACTTTCCTCTTGGTCTGTACATGAGCTGTGCAAAATGGCCACCTTAGACACCCTTATGCAAGCAGTCACTCAAATGCAAAGGGATTTGACAGACTCAAAAAATGTTTCGGCTGATTTAGTTAATAAAGTTACCCAGTTACAGAGTAAGGTGGATGGTTCTGAATCTGAGTCTTTTCCTACGCTTTCCACACCTAATAACATAGCTGTGAACGTGCCGACACAGATTATTCTAGCTGCACCAGAAAGGTTTTCAGGGGACCCCAATAAGGTTAAAAATTTTCTCACACAGGTGGATTTACATTTTACGTGTCGTCCCAGTGCCTTTTCGAACGCACAATCTAGAATTGCATTCCTTATATCATATCTGAATGGTGATGCAGCTACTTGGCAGTGCCATTAGTCCTATTAGATGGTCCCCTTTTGTAAAATTGGTGTCATTTTATAGAAGAATTTGTAAAGGTATTTGACAGGCACGCTATAACTATGTCTGCAGATAAAGAGTTACTAGAATTACGCCAAGGAAAGAAAGACTTGATAACGTATTTGTCACACTTCAACCGGTTAGAAGTGGAAACCGCTTGGCCAGAGGAAAAAAGTTCAGCAGTATTTTATCAAGGTCTAAAAGACGAACTGAAAGACGAATTGGCCTCCAAGTTGAACCGCAACCAGCAACTTGTACTGATATAATGAATCTAACCCTGAGGATAGATCATAGACTCTCAGAGAGAAAAGGAGTAAGGAAAAAATGGGAAAAAACCCAACTGGCGAATGGAAAGGTCCAGACACCTTCAGTTGTCCTCAGATCCTATTATAGAACCAATGGATATCGCAACTGTTCGCCCATCATTGACCAAAGAGGAGAACGGCATGCGACGAAGAAATGGACAGTGTCTGTATTGTGGAAAAAGGGCAGTTTCGTAAAAGAATGTAAAAAGAAACCCAAAGGTAAAATTTATCCAACATTTGTGACAAAGAAAAAGATAGCGATTGCTTTGGAAAATTCACAGGAAAACTAAAGTGCCCAAGAAAAAACTAATGGGACCTCTTAGGCAAATTGACAATCCCTTCAGTGTGTTCTTGCACAAATCATTATGTCAAACATTTTTGAATTTTAGTACAACTGACTGTACAGGGAAAAATACATAATGTACAAGTCCTAATAGATTCAGGGGCAACAGGAAATTTTGTGGACCAACAAACTGCACTAGACTTGCATATACCCAGTGTCAAGAAAAAGGTTCCTGAAGTTGTTTATGCAGTTAATGGTAGTGAATTGGCAGGATTTAGGATGTTACTAAACAAACCTCACGAATACTAATGATTTGCAAAGATGATGAAAATCAGAACCACTGTGAGATAATTTACTTCGATATAATCTAAGCATCCCAATATGGTTTTATCTTAGGAATGCCGTGGTTAATGTTACACAATCCATGCATAGACTGGCGCAACCAGGTTGTGTGTTTTTCTTCTTCCTCTTGTGTAAAAAAAGTCTTCAACCAAGACGAGACAAAGAAGGAAATCTTCAGCACTCTATTGCTACCACAGTCGAGAAAGAAATTGATCTTCCACCACAGTATTCAGAATATACTGATGTTTTCTGTGAAAAGAAAGCAAGCTCCTTACCACCTCACATTCCATACAACTGTTAGACCGACCTTGTACCCAGCGCCAATGTACCAAATTGTAGAATCTCTGCATTATCAGAGAAACAAAATCAAGTCCTACGAGAATACCGTGATCAATGCTTAGCCAATGAGCTACTTCGGCCATCACGATCTCCAGTGGCTTCTCCGCTGTTTTTCGTCCCCAAAGCTACTGGCGAATTGAGACCTTGTATTGACTTTAGAGCGATAAACAAGATCACTGTTAAAAATAAATATCCACAACCTCTCATACCAGTCTTGATAGACCAGGTAAAATCCGCTGTTATTTACACCAAACTTGACTTACGAGGTGCTTATCACCTAGTTCGATTTCGAAAAGGAGATGAGTGGAAACCGGCTTTTAAGACTCGTTATGGTCTCTTTGAGTATCTAGTGATGGTGTTCGGTCTCTGTAATGCCCCAGCAGCGTACCAATACTTTCTAAACAATGTTCTGAGAGAATACCTAGACATCTTTGTCATCGTTTATATTGACGATACATTGATTTATTCAAACTCTGAAGAAATACATGAAGAACATGTAAAAGATGTATTACAAACTCTTCAAGACCATCATTTGTTTTGCAAATTAAGTTAATGCGAATTCCATACCAAAGAAGTTGAATTTGTGGGAGTCATTTTAACACCTGACAGCATGCAAATGACTGAAAGAAAAATTCAAGCTGTATCTTGATGGCCCACACCAAAATCAGTACGTGATATCCAATGTTTTTTGGGTTTTGCTAATTTTTATCAACGCTTCATCCATCACTTCTCCCAAAAGGTAGCACCAATTTCCAAATTGCTAAGGAAAAAGGCTGTATTCAACTGGTCCCAAGAGACAGAGGAAGCATTTCATGACTTAAAAAAGGCCTTTACTTCAGCACCCATTCTAGCTCATCCCAATGTGGAGGAACCATTCATTGTGGAAGCCGATGCATCCAATGTCACTGTTGGGGCCATCCTATCCCAATGTCACCGAGAAACTGGACAGTTGCACCCCATAGCATATGTGTCAAGAAAACTGAATGAAGCAGAACAGAATTACACCATAGCAGAAAAAGAATTATTAGCAATTTGCAATGCTTTCAAAGAATGGAGACATTATCAATTGGGAGCAAAACACACCATAACTGTATACTCTGACCATAGAAACTTACAATTTATGAGGTCTGCCAGACTACTAACTCCCAGGCAACTGAGATGGATGCTTTTCTTTGCAGAATTTGATTTTATAGTGACTTTTAGACCAAGAGTAGATAATCGTAAGGCCGACGCATTATCTAGACAAGATTCTTCGATCACACATACTGAACAAAAACCCATGCCTATTATAACGCCTTCAAAAGTGTTGTGTTTAATAGCAGCTGAGAAGTTCTTTGATCTCATTCGTAATAATTTTCACATCACAAAGTGGCAAGAGTGGTTAAAACAAGACACCAAAAGGTCCATTCAACAAGGCCTACCTCTACATGAATCCCGAGTATTCCTGCCTACTGAGGAGTTAAGAGAGACAGCTTTTCATTGGTTGCATAGTCATCCTCTGGCAGGTCATCCAGGTCCTCAAAAAACACTAGAACTCATGAAAAGGTATTTTTGGTGGCCTACATTTGTTCATGACTTAAAGCAAATGCTACAATCATGTGAAGTATGTGCAAGATGCAAAAGCGAACATAGCAAGTCTAAAGGACTATTGATACCTCTACCAATTCCCAATCATCCATGGGAACATATCTCTATTGATTTTATTACTGGTCTTCCTCAAGTAAAGCAATTTACAACTATTTTAGTGGTGGTGGATAGTCTCACCAAATATGCTCATTTTATTGCATGTAAAGGTCTCCCAACCTCTGACACCTTAGCAACTATCATCTTAGAAAAGATTGTTCGCCTTCATGGACTTCCAAGGATCATCCTCTCTAATAGACAAACACAATTTTCTGCACGTTTTTGGCAGCAATGGTGCAAGGCTTTACGAATTGATTCGACTTTATCCACTAGTTATCATCCACAAACGGATGGTCAAACAGAGTGACTAAACCAAACTCTAAAGCAATACTTACGATGTTATGAAACAAAGTCTCCTAAAACCTGGCTGTATCTCTTGTGGCTTGCAGAACTGGCCTATAACAACTCTCATCACTCTTCAATAAACTCAACTCCTTTCTATGGTTTATATGGGCGTCATCTGCATATTTTGCCAGTTACGCTACCTGCTTCTACTCAAACCACTCCAGCAGTCATGGCCATGTTAACACACATGAAAAAAGTACATTCACAATTGCAAACAAATCTGCACCAAGCAAAGACAAAATATAAAATGTAGTATGACAAGAAACACCAGCCTGGTCCTCAGTATACAGACAAAGATAGAGTTTGGTTATCCACGAAAAACTTTGAATTCAAAAATAAAAATATGTTTCATCCAAAATTCATAGGGCCCTTTGAAGTTCTACGACAAGTGAACCCTGTAAAATATAAACTAAAATTGCCACCATCCTTGAAAATTCATCTGGTGTTTCACACTTCACTTCTTAAACCTGCTTCGCCCTGAATTGTCACACAACCTGCTCCTGTATTAGTCCAAGGTCATTGGGAGTATGAGGTGCGATCTATCTTAGACTCCAGATATCGTGGATCTCCCCTTTGGTACTTAGTATCCTGGAAGGGATATGGACTGGAAAACGACTCATGAGAACCTGCAAGACATGTCCATGCACCACGTTCGGTGCAACGCTTCAATCTTCTCCATCCTGATAAGCCAGGTCCTGGACCGCGCTTGGGAGAGGGATGTAATGTCAGGAATAAGGCTGTGCGTGGCCAAGTCCGGCCCGAAACTCTGCTGTGCGTATTTGCGGCGCTTCATGCGCACCACTTGTCATCCCCTCTTGTTCTAGAAGTGGTCATCAGCTTCGCCTGTCCTGTGGTAAAGCTCATGTAGCTGCAGGGTCAGGACATTGGTGGACAAGATGCACTTATCAGTGCTATTCTATGAAGGGACTCAAATTTCCAGGTTTCTAGAGGCAGCGACCATCTTGGGGTGTGGCAGGCCTATAGAGCCCAGCCACACCCAAGCACATTGCTCACTATTTTGAAGACTTTGATGCAGTCAGACCTCGTGGGGGTTTGTCTGAAGAAGAGCAGATTTCCTGCATGGCAGATCGCCAGTAACTCGGAGTATCCTTGTTTTCATGGTAAATTCAGATACGAGTAGGTCGTACTCGTTGCGGTAAGGTCTTGATGAGCCCAATCTTGAAGGGAGTTGTTACTTCCAAAAGTAAAGCGTCCCTTAGCACAACGAGCAAAGCATTCTCAGTTCAAAGAGTAAAGTGGCCTTGGCGCGACGATCAAAGCGCTTTGGATCACATGAGTAAAGCGCCCCTTAGCACAACGAGCAAAGCGTTTCAGGCCACACTTGTAAAGCGCCCTTGGCACTGCAATCAAAGCGCTTCAGTCCACATGAGTAAAACGCCCTAGGCACGGCAATCAAAGCGCTTCAGTTCACATGAGTAAAGCGCCCATGGAACGGCAATCAAAGTGCTTCAGTTCACATGAGTAAAGTGCCCGGGGCACACAATCAAAGCACTTCAGTCCACATGAGTTAAGCGACCTTGGCACGGCAATCAAAGAGCTTCAGTCCACATGAGTAAAGCAACCTTGGCACGGCAATCAAAGCACTTCAGTCCACATGAGTAAAGCGCCCTTGGTACGACAATCAAAGAGCTTCAGTCCACATGAGTAAAGCACCGTTGGCATGGCAATCAAAACTCTTCAGGTCACATGAGTAAAGCGCCCCTTAGCATAACGAGCGTAGCGCTTCAGACAAAGCAATTAAAAGCACTCTCTGGCATATTGAACAAAGCGCTTCATGTATAACAAGCAAGGTGCTTCTGCACAACAAACAAAGCACTACAAGTTCAATGAGTAAAACTTTCAGGCCTAGGTAGTAAATGTGAAAACGTTTCGGAGATAAGCAAACTATAGTTTCATTGTTTTTATTTTGGAAGCATAATATGTGAGATACATATTTAAGTCTTTGAGAATATGTGAGATACATATTTAAGTCTTTGAGAATTTCTAGGCAGAGATCAAACGTTTATGTTTATGAATGCATAGTAGTTACATGATTGATATTCAGAGTATGTCCATAGTCCAAGGCTCTTGCCATCTCTAGGTTCAGAGGTTGCAGTTTGTTCTTGTTCCATGATTCAAAGAAGGGGCTACGCCCAATTCATAAAGGGTCTCAATCTGATATCACAGAGATGCCTGTATTCAAGAGTCTATTGGTGAGTTATACTGTTATGAATGAGTATATGCTTATTTGTTATAACCTTTTCTTTTCAGATCTCTCTCCCTACAGTTCCCTACTCTAATTCCCTTCCCTCCGCCTGGCTTCATCATAACTCTGTGCTATAATAGCTTTCTGAGTTGGTGACGCCGGGAGGTGGGCCTTTTGTTCAGCATCGTGCAGATCCTGAGGAAAGGGCACTGTGACACATCTGGACGTTGAGGACGATTCTGGCCCATCAGGGCAACCTGGTCAGACGACACCAGTGAGCCTCACCATGACCATGTCAACTCCTCCTAGCCCCATTGCTTTAACATCTGAGTCAGCTAGTCACCCCCAAACCTGTGTCCCGAGGACTGTGACAACCATCTTGTACCCCCCAGTCCGGGATCCTCAGTCACAGCAAAACACCTCCAAAAATGATGGTCCTGGAACGATGGAAGGGGGCAAGCTGTGCCAAGGACACAAGCCTGTGGTTGTAGGGTGCATGGGAAGTATGGTGTAGACCAGAAGCATGAGGCTCCTGGGGATAGTCCTGGCCAGGACACCATCAGCCAAGTCTTGGGAGCCTACTACCAGTCCCAAGGTATGATGGAACAGGTGCTTGTGGAACTCCGGGAGATGAAGCAGCTGCCGAGGGACTTCCATTGTGAGTCTCTGGAAAAGTGGAATACCACCAACACCGTCCTGGCCTCCCTAAAAGGGCTGTTCAGGGAGATCAGTAGTATCCTGATCAGGGACCGTGAGCAACACCACACTCTTTCCTTTGGCCAAGCAACACCAGCCCCTTCAACATCTGTACCAGCCCCTGGAAGGGAGGCCCTGTCTGGGCAACCACCTGCCTCAGACACCCCTGCCTCTGTAGCTGCAGATCCCCCCGCAAATGGGGATGTCCACCCAAGACTCCAGGAGCGGCAGATGGCAAGACATCAACCACTGCCAGCAAGTGACCCCTTCCTGAAGGAACTCCTTTGTGTTCCACAGATTCTCTCTGTTGACTGTTCTTTAACCACTTTCCATTTTCCATGGTAGTGGGACAGTGGACTTCAAATGTTGTTGCATCTACTAATTTAATAACTACTGACTAATTGATTTCATCCACCATGACTGATCCCTTCACTACCATTTTTTCAACATTTCAAAAAGTTGAATTGTAAACCCATGTGATGCACTTGAGGAAGAAATAAGATGGTAATGAAAGAAGGGAAATGTCTCAGGTACTGTCATGCTGAGGAGAATTAGCAACACAGTGACACAAGTATCTGGTCACACCAAACATTTTATTGCACAGCCTAGCATATATGCTGTTAAAATGTCTGGACTGCCATAGCCAGGAATGGCACAACCACCTTGAGTCAGGCTAGATATCACAAAGGTACTGTCCCGCAGACCAGAGAAGAAAGGGCTTTGTCAGACCTTGTCCCATTCAATAGGCTAATAAATGAGTGCATCTTGTCACTAGTTAGAGCCTCATCACATACCAAAACCATGTCAGTCAACTTAACATACGCCATGGCACAGACAGAGGGTAGTACAACAGTTCCTGATCATAGGTCCATACTATAACAATGCACAAGCATCTGTTGGCATGACACAAGCCTATGTCAGTGATGTGGCAAAGGCACTGTTGCCTGCAATAAGGAAACACATTGAGAGCTACACAAAGTTCATAAAGAATCATTATCAACATAATGTGAAGGGAGAACGTATGGATTGCACTGGATGACAACATATCTCAACCCCATATGATCACACACATGAGACAATTGGACCAACTCAACACATCAAACTAATGTATTATGCACTTCAGAATTCCATCCACCCACTATCCAAGCTGCTTTGGTACAGGACTCATACACTCCATATCTGTGATGAACATTACCTAGATCAATCCATGTCCACTTCATATGTCGAACTACCTACCTGGCTACCTCCCAATGTCACAATTCTCAAATGCCCACATGATGATGGCATGGTGAAGACACCTGGATTTAACACAAAACAAGGACTATAGGCATGAAAAATCATACATATGACCCAAACCTCATTTCAAACTTCACTAGATCCACTCACATTTCATTGAGACTGGCACAAAAAAGCAGACCATCAAGGTAGCAACATTTCAAAGTCTGACTTAGCAAGCAAACCTTGGCTGTATACTGTAGAGCTTTATATCCCCTGTCAATTGGAAACAAATACCCTTCTCAACATATCCTGACCCCTACAGTTCCCCATACAGTCACAATGATCACATAACATTACATACTTATACTCAAGTGAAGTAGTGAGTGATGAGTTCTGCCCGTAAATCTCCAACTGCCTCTTCGTTACTGTCACCCTCCCTTGGCATTTCTGGATTCTCACCCGGTGGTACTGCCAGCTCCCCCTCATCTGGAATATATGGGACATCTCTCCTTAGGGCAATGTTGTGGAACATACTGCAGGCCACCATGATCTTACATACTTTTTCGGATGAGTAGAAGAGGAGTCCATCTGTCTTTTCCAGCCACCTAAATCTGGCTTTCAGGAGCCCAAAAGCCCGCTCCACGACAAACCCTGTTCTTCCATGGGCATAGAAGAAGCGAACTTCCTCTGGCGTAGCTGGGTTCCTCACTGGCGTCATCAACCATGGGCGTTTTGAGTATGCGGAGTCCCCTGCAATGGAATGGGACATATGTGCAACTATGAGTCCCTCTCATCTGAATTATTGCTGTAGACATTGCATACAAACAAACAGGACATATGTAACTCACCAACCAGCCAGTCCTTCTCTGGGTACAGTTCTGACATTAGCTGTGAAATTGCGCTGTTCCGCATGATGAAAGCATCACGGACTGAACCCAGATAACGGCACAGGCCTGTGAAATGTAGAGGTCTGCCGGACAAACAACTTGGACATTGATAAAATGGAAGTTCTTCATGTTACGATAGACTTGTGCATTGCCATGCAGTGGAACCAAGGCAACATGTGTAATATCAATGGCTCCCACAACATGTGGAATGTGTGCCAAACCATAGAACTCAGCCTTCACGTGTGCGAAATCCACACATTGAGGAAACCAGATGTAGTTGTCCAGGTGTTTTAACATTACTGAAAGTACATCCATCAATAAAAGACTGAACATAGTCTGGGGTGTCCCAGTATATAGGGCCACTGTATTTTGGAAGGAACCTTTGGCCAGGAAGTGCAACACTGCCATGACTTACTTGTGTAATGGGTGGTATGCTATTTGGGTGATAAATGGCAGGCATCAGATCTGATTCCATCTGACGACAGAGATCTACAATTGTCTGCCAATTCAAACAGTAGATCTGGATAATGTGTCTTTCTTCAATGGTCTGAAGGTCTGGCAGTGGATGGTAGACAGGAGGATGTCTGATTTTTTCCTTTCTGGGTACCCATGTAGGACAATTAATACGTTTAGCCATCACTCAATGTATCATTTGCGACATACATTAGGCATGTCAATGACAAACTGTGACAAGGGATGTCATCAGTTCAGTACATGATACACAGTGCACATCACTACTGCAAATGACACAGAGTCAACATGTTTCACCCTTGCTTTGCCACAAATGTGTACTCATCATCTATCTGGACAGCAAGTATTTCTGCATGATACTTGTCACTTGAACTGTGACTTGAAGTCCCAAGACTTAAATTATCGGGGGGTCGCGGATTGGGGCTGTGCCACAAACCAAGTTGCTACATGTGCCAAGCAATGTACAAAAATGGTGTCCAACTCAGGGACCCACATTACAGGACAGTACAAGAACTTATCATTTGTATTAACGACATTTTCGGAAATCGTGACACATTTTTCTTAGCCATATAACACATTTCATGGCTCTAAAATGGCGGGTATCTGACCTACTCCACTGGACATTATGAACCACCCGTGGCCTTCGGCGGAAGTCCTAATGGCGGTAGGCAGTTGCAACTGTAACGGACACAGCCATGGTCTAACATTGTTGCCAGTGGCGGTTGCAGGTCAATGGCTGTGTCTGCAGGCGGTGACAGCCTCGTACGTGGTGGACATGACTGCCATGTTCTGAAAAATTTCTCACTTGGCTCCTGACACTGCTGCCAGCAAGATCTCCAAGACCTGAGCTGCTGTATACCGCCTCTGGGAGCAATCTTCCCACTTCCAAGAGGTGGTAGAGGACCTGGAGAAGCTAGTGGAGAAAGTCCCCTGGAGGAACAGCTCTATGGTGCACCAGAAGAGCAGGTAAGTACCTCGTGTCCACTTTTTTCACTGTACTTCACCATATTTTTCCCCCTGGCTAGGATGTGCCCATGAGTGCCAGAATGAAAAGTCAAGGCCAAGAGGTGGAGTCGGCGTGGCATCAATGGGAGAGTCAATGTTCATGTAACTATGTTCAGTACCAGATGTTGGGTTCTTAGACTTTAATGTGTGTGTCTGTTTTGAGTGTACTCTGTTGTACCTTATGTTGGATGCACAAAACTAGGTCTGGTGACATTACAGCCATCCCCATCCATCACTTGACACATGGATGTTGTCGATGTGAGACCACATTTATTTTTATGCCAGCATGAGCTGTGTATGCATGTTGTATGTGTCAGGTGTGTCTCATGTGATCAGCATCACACAGGTCATATTTGTCCTGTGCAGGCTTATTGCATAAATGATATCCCATAGTGCAGACAGTCTGATGAATCCTGATATGTGACTCATTGGTTTGGTAACAAAGCCGATATTGGACAATGCACGCCTTTATTTGTTGGATTACTTCTCTGTAGGATGGATATATATGTCCAGAAGCATGTTCCGTGGCACATGTACATGATACAGAACCCCACCCCCTGAAGTGTCATGAGAATGCATTTGTCAGTTCACAAGCCCACACACGGAGAGGTTGGACACCTTCTATTCTCACCATGTCAGTCCCTTCATCATTACCCACGCGTAATGTTTGAGTTTGTACTCTGGCAGTAGCCTGTAGGAACTGTATGCAGGGAATTATTCTCATAGAGGGAGAGTGTATTAATGCATTCATGCCTAGGGAGTGTACCATTCAGAAGCCACAGAGGTGTGATGTGTCCCATGGTTCGTCAGCTCTCAGTCAGATTGCTAGAGCATGTACCACCAGATGTCAGCTGGCTGCCTAGTCAGTGGGGGTTCCTGAGCAGGGTGGTGGATTTGTCTGTAGATTGGGAAGTGTTTGTAATCATGTCCCTGTACTAAGTGGCTGGTATGTGGTACACTTGGGCAGTTTGGGCAAAAAAAGAATGTTCAGAGCTTTGTGTTCTGACATGTATATGTCTCAGCCATTTTGGATGGGACTTATAGACATAATTTCTTGTCTTTTCTTTTGCATCCATGTAGGTCAACGCCCATCAGAAGAAAGGGATTTGGATAGCCATTGCCAAGAAGGTGCGGACCCTGGGGGTCCACAGCCAGCAGAGCGCCCACTGTGGAAAGAGTTGGGAGGACCTGAGACGCTGAGTCTAGAAGTTCGTGGAGGCACAGCTTGGGCTGTCCTTTCAATGTGGACGGGGTCCCCGCCAGACAATGACCTACCAGTGGCCTGCATTCTGGCGGTGGCCTACCGAGAGGTAGGTCGGTTTTTGAGGGCAGGAGAGCATCCACAAAGGGGTGAGTAGACAGCAAATTTCTGCCTGTCCCCTTGTGAGGTGATTGAGTGGGGTACTGACTGCTCCTCCTGGCAATTAGCGATGAGTCATGTGTCATACAGTAGATAGGAGAGTGTTTGTGTTCAATCATGTGTATCAAACTGGTCTACCTTGCCATCTAAACCTGGGATCTGGTACAGACCTAGGGGGAATCCTCAAATAACTTTCTCTGAAGGGACCACAAATGGCTGGGTACAGTGATCTTTCACGTATTTTTTGATTTTGTAGTGGGTGTAGTTTCTAACCGACAGATCACTTCCCTTGAAAGTCTCAGACAAAAGGTAAGTGGGTTATAGATCACTGTCTTCTGTCATGTGTCTGTAGACATCTGTCACCCAGAAACAAGTTTTCTAGCGTGTATGATGTGTGCTGGTACCTCACTGCAGTCTTTGATGTTTTTGTGCCCAGCATACATGTGACATGGCTTACATGGTTAATAGTTTGCAGATATAGTAAACTACTTCCCCTTGGTAAGAGGGGAATGTCCATTGAGAAGAATTATGTCTCATGACTGTAGCCAGCATTCCTTGTGTCTACATGTCAGCATGTGTCCTTTTCTCTTTAGGAAACATTCCTAATCTGCAATTTCATGCATGTTCTACCCATGTTGATGGGATGATGTTTGTATTCCCTCACATACATGTGCATTGGAAAATTGTTAGTGGCATAGCATAATGTGTCAGCATTGTCTGACAGATATCTTCATGTGTTGATAGTATGCCATTTGTCATGTAGGACTGCAATAGCAATGTGGGACGTGACATTTGGGCCCAGATTGTGGAAATACTCTGTGTTCATCTTTGCCCTTGATGTGGCATCTTGTGGAAAAATGCACTGCACATGTTGACTGATTGAGGATTGTTCCCTGACTGTTATCTTGCATCATGGAGTGACTTGCAGTAATGTTGACATCACATGTTTTTGGGTTCAGGCCTTCATCCACAGACAGATACCTGGGTTGGCATGTCTTACATGTGGACAGTGACGTTGCTTCTCATTGGACAACAGGTTGGGGTCCTTCTATTTTTCTTGCACATTCTGTGTGTCTCCAACATGCAAGGTACAGATGTGTACCACAGACACACTCACTCACTCATGGGTTAGACTGCCATTGTGAATGACATCCAGGGATTGGCAAGTCAGCTACAACAGACTAATGCATTCCTGGAAGGCATTCATGGTGTAATGTCTGGCCTACAAAGATGTTTTCAGGCTGTGGCCTCCACACTGACAGCAGCCAGTCACCCCCTAGCTTCCGTCCCCCCTCCACCTTCCTCTTCCCAATCCAAATCCCCCTTCCCCTGCCTACCCAAAGCACACAAACAGATCCTCATGCATCCACCTCACAGACAAACATAGTGCACACAAACACCACAAGACACACCAGCATGCAAACAAACAACATCCACCCAGAGGCATAGTAACACTCACAACTGGCCCTGACACCCCCACCACCCCAAGCATCACACACATGACATCAAGCCTACCTACAGACACCACTCCAACAGACACACTCAGATGAAGTCATTGTAATGGGTGCCAGACATTAGTGGTGACTATCCTGGGGCTGACTGATTCATTGTTGCATGTATTCTGGAGACATCTCTCCCTTACATATTGGACCTGACGTCAATGTTGTTCCTTTCAATGACACATATGAGGCCTTTCAGAGTGACATTAATACTACCTTCTTGACTCTATTGTGACAGGTGTTACTTTTTGAGCTGTACATTGTTGAAATGTGTCCACTGTGACATGGGTATTCCCATGTCAACTACTCCAGGATGTTTCACTTTTTTATCTGTGATAGCTGGATTCCATTGGCATCAACTCAAATTGCTGGTGCATCATAAGTGTGCATAATCTTGTATGTGAATTATGGGAAGTTACTTTACCAAGGGATTGCATTGTTGGCTACAAGTGAACTGAGGTCTGCTGAATGTGGTACAGCTGTGAGGATGGAGAGGTCACCTAGTTGTAAGGTCATTGTGCTTGTAAGACTTCAGGCATGCACTTGTAGTTGTCTGATATCCTGATTAGCCTGTGGTAAGCTTTGGTAAGTCTAGATGGCATGCATGCATATGGTATGGCACATGAAAGTGCCACTTTGGTGACATAATTTTATGGAGCCTACTTGACATGATGGTATTGTTTGTCAACCAGAGTGTGATTGAGGTGTTATCATTTATATATTATGACCTAATTTCTCATTGTTTTTGCAGTATCAGAACAGGCAGGCGAAGGAGTTGGGGCACAGCCGAGTGGGGAAGCATCTGGCCATAGGACCTCGGGTCAAGAAACCACCAACAAAGAGGGACCCAAAGGCCTGGAGGGCGAGGGGAGTGCCATGGGAGCAGACAGGATAGACATCCTCCTCATCGGATTCCTCGTCCAGTGGCCACTCCCTAGTGGTGACAGACCCATTGGAAACCATCCCCAGTACCATCCTTGTCCGCTACCCCCCTTTCTCTCACCGCCTCCCTGTTGCTCACCACCCATTTGGCCATGCCTGCTCACCCAAGAGGGGGGGTATCTCCTTTGCCGCAGGCACCTCCGCCCTAGCCCCTGTTACCCCTGCTGCCCTCAGAGAGGAGGCTATTGACCTCCTGAGAATTATCTCTGTGGGTTAGACTGCCATTGTGAATGACATCCAGGGATTGGCAAGTCAGCTACAACAGACTAATGCATTCCTGGAAGGCATTCATGGTGCAATGTCTGGCCTACAAAGATGTTTTCAGGCTCTGGCCTCCACACTGACAGCAGCCAGTCACCCCCCAACTTCCGTCCCCCCTCCACCTTCCTCTTCCCAATCCAAATCCCCCTTCCCCTACCTACCCAAAGCACACAAACAGATCCTCATGCATCCACCTCACAGACAAACATAGTGCACACAAACACCACAAGACACACCAGCATGCAAACAAACAACATCCACCCAGAGACATAGTAACACTCACAACTGGCCCTGACACATCCCACCACCCCAAGCATCACACACATGACATCAAGCCTACCTACAGACACCACTCCAACAGACACACTCAGATAAAGTCATTGTAATGGGTGCCAGACATTAGTGGTGACTATGCTGGGGCTGACTGATTCATTGTTGCATGTATTCTGGAGACATCTCTCCCTTACATATTGGACCTGACGTCAATGTTGTTCCTTTCAATGACACATATGAGGCCTTTCAGAGTGACATTGATACTACCTTCTTGACTCTATTGTGACAGGTGTTACTTTTTGAGCTGTACATTGTTGAAATGTGTCCACTGTGACATGGGTATTCCCATGTCAACTACTCTAGGATGTTTCACTTTTTTATCTGTGATAGCTGGATTTCATTGGCATCAACTCAAATTGCTGGTGCATCATGAATGTGCATAATCTTGTATGTGAATTATGGGAAGCTACTTTACCAAGGGATTGCATTGTTGGCTACAAGTGAACTGAGGTCTGCTGAATGTGGTACAGCTGTGAGGATGGAGAGGTCACCTAGTTGTAAGGTCATTGTGGTTGCAAGACTTCAGGCATGCACTTGTAGTTGTCTGATATCCTGATTAGCCTGTGGTAAGCTTTGGTAAGTCTAGATGGCATGCATGCATATGGTATGGCACATGAAAGTGCCACTTTGGTGACATAATTTTATGGAGCCTACTTGACATGATGGTATTATTTGTCAACCAGAGTGTGATTGAGGTGTTATCATTTATATATTATGACCCCATTTCTCATTCTTTTTGCAGTATCAGAACAGGCAGGCGAAGGAGTTGGGGCACAGCCGAGTGGGGAAGCATCTGGCCATGGGACCTCGGGTCAAGAAACCACCAACACAGAGGGACCCAAAGGCCTGGAGGGTGAGGGGAGTGCCATGGGAGCAGACAGGATAGACATCCTCCTCATCGGATTCCTCCTCCAGTGGCCACTCCCTAGTGGTGGCAGACCCATCGGAGACCACCCCCAGTACCATCCTTGTCCGCTACCCCCCTTTCTCTCACCGCCTCCCTGTTGCTCACCACCCAGTTGGCCATGCCTGCTCACCCAAGAGGGGGAGTATCTCCTTTGCCGCAGGCACCTCTGCCCTAGCCCCTGTTACCCCTGCTGCCCTCAGAGAGGAGGCTATTGACCTCCTGAGAATTATCTCTGTGGGTTAGACTGCCATTGTGAATGACATCCAGGGATTGGCAAGTCAGCTACAACAGACTAATGCATTCCTGGAAGGCATTCATGGTGCAATGTCTGGCCTACAAAGATGCTTTCAGGCTCTGGCCTCCACACTGACAGCAGCCAGTCACCCCCCAGCTTCCGTCCCCCCTCCACCTTCCTCTTCCCAATCCAAATCCCCCTTCCCCTACCTACCCAAAGCACACAAATAGATCCTCATGCATCCACCTCACAGACAAACATAGTGCACACAAACACCACAAGACACACCAGCATGCAAACAAACAACAGCCACCCAGAGACATAGTAACACTCACAACTGGCCCTGACACCCCCACCACCCCAAGCATCACACACATGACATCAACCCTACCTACAGACACCACTCCAACAGTCACTTACACAGCTATCACACCCATCCTACCTGTAGACACCATCCCAGCAGACCCTTAGACATCTACCACAAGCACCACATCCTCAAACATCACAACAACTGACACACCTACATCCACCATACCTGCAGTCACCATCCCAACAGACACCCACCCACCACGGCATCCCCCAGCACCTCCACCCCCCTAAGCCTAGGACACATAAACACCCTCACTCACCCACCCACCCAACAGATACCCACCACACACATGCATAACTTGCATAAGCACACACTCAAGACATCCACAACTTCACAGCCACTAACCACTCCCTCCCCTCCAAATCCTGCTCCCATTCTGATAACGTCACTGTGTTTCCAAACATTTTTTCCTGTGTGAACTTGGCCTTACCCGCGTTCTCCCTCCCCCAAACTACACCCAAAAGGATCCTATCCAGCTCCCAGTCCATCCCTTCCACCTCCACGGCCTCCCCTGCCCCCCGCAAGTAGCCATTCCTCCCCCCCAAATAAGCCCACCCCTCCCAAGAAGAAGACTACCCTCCACAGCTCAAACCCCCCCAAATCTAATCCCCCCTCGATAATCCCTGAGGTACCTCCCTGCCCTCATGATGCTCCTTCCTGTGTAGGTTACATGGTAGTCAGGAGTCATGTTGTGGCACATCAATGTGCCATTATTGGCAAAAGATTCATGGACTGGCCAATAGCCTTTAGACAATATTACTATTTCTTATTAATAAATCCCAAAGTTGTTTTGGTTTGGGTACACTTTTGTCCTGCAATTCCTTTTCTAGCTTTCTGTTGTCCCTGAGTGACTTTGGTTGTGTGTTAGAGCCTGCTTGCTGCTCCAGTTGCTCTTGTTAGCAGTATGTGAGTTTGTGTGCAGTGCTGTTGTCCCCCAGGAGAAAGGTATATGTTGTGTGAATATGTATGTTTGTGTGAACGCAATGGTGGTGTAATGACACTGTTTGGTATGGAAAGTATTTCATATTGTGATGTCCAACGTGAGCATGTATGGTGTGAGACTTGTCCCTCTGATCTGGCTTATGTATTCATGAGATGTGTGTCATATTCAGTTGTGTGTGTGCAGACATGGAGTGTGTTGAATTGTGCTAGCTGTGTTTGCATATGCCTTTGCATGTGTCCATTTAGGTGTGTGTCCCTTGCAAATGGTTCCTGTAGAGGTATGACCCATGCAGTGGGAGTTGTATGTGCTTTGTTGACTTTCCCTTCCCCATTGTTTAGATGTGCATGACAATTGGTTTTGGTATTGTTTGTTCCTGAGACTCATGTAGAGCCATTTCCTGTGGACATGTTATTTGAGGGTCATGGTCAAAGTGGTATATGTCCCAGTGCAGTTTCCTTTCCTGTGTGTCCCAGATAGCCCCGTCCCAATTGTGTGGGTTTAGTTGTTATATTGTTCTTGGTGTATTTCTGTCTTTCTGTTTTAAGCATGCCTTTGTGCTGCGATTGGGCTGTGAAGTGTGTATCTATTACAGGGATGTTTACTGGTGGTGTTGTTTGTGTTGCATGCCACATCAATAGGTATGTGTGTTGTATGTGTGAGCAGTCCCTGGCCAGTGTGGAATGTGGTTGTGTGAGCTGTAATTGTATTTATGCTATAGGTGTGTTGTTGTTGCTGTGTGTGACAATGTTGTGACCCCTTCAGTGTCCCTGTTTCTGGGCTGTGTGGCCATGTGTTTTTGTGTAGTGTTGCAGAGCAGTGCGAGTGTGCTGGCCAAAGTGTGCGTATTGTGTGTGTGTACGTGTCCGTGTTGATGTATGTCAGTGAGTGTTGTGTTGTATGAGACATTTGCCTGCTACCCATGGCGTACCCCCTCATGACGTATGTTCCAGCACTACAAGCTGTTTTTAAAGGTTTTATACAGGTAAGTGTGTGTACTTACAGTTGAGGGAGTCCACGTTGATGTTGATTTCATGGTCGTTCGACGAGCAGCATCAGTGGCATGTTTGTGAATGGCTCCATGGCGGCCCCGGATGTGTAAAGCTTCCCGCAGGTGAGTGTCCTCTTTATACTGTCTGTTTCTGCCAGCTTGTATATGGTGGTTGGACCGCCACGGTCACACTGGTGGTGTGCAACCTCACAATTGGTCTGGCGGAAACACTGTCTCCAACGGCCTGTTTATGCTTTCTTGTTACTGTGGCGGTCTGTGCAGCCTAGCGGTGCTAGCAGACCGCTGGCGGTCATCTGTTTGTGCTACTGCCAAACTCCTAATACAATGGTCAGCTCCTTCAGACTGTTGGCGGTCGGACTCCACTGACAACATGGCGGTCACAGGACCGCCAAACTCATAATCAGGCCCATAACATGGATGTGTTTTAAGGACAATTATAAATATAGATTCAGCTTAACAGTTGACAGGTGTTTGTAATTGGTATCTTACAGGCCCAGGCAGCACACTCAAGGTCAGTATTAGCTCTAGGAAATGATAATCCACCATATCATGGCAGGATTTGGAGGTATTAAAGTAGTGGCATCTCTGAGCGAGATGTTTACTGACCTGGCCTGTGGCTGTTCTGGGGTTTACCTTTTAGTCACACTGGGGTATGGAATAGGATTAAAGAAGAGATGTATTTTAAACTATACTCTGGATAAAATGGACTAGGTAGCTACAATCCCATACCTCGATGTGGGACCTTTTTTAGGAGTCCCAGGAGTTCAAGAGCTGAGCATGTGACAATCATATTCTTTTATCAGTGGTGTCCTGGGGCTTAACCTTACTTCTGAACCCAAATCTAACACCAAGTGCACTATTTTAGCACAGGGTAACTAAATCGAGCAAAGCCAGGCTTACTAAGGGAGGTCTTATGGGATTAGAGACTCAGAAATCAGTAAGTCAATCACACCAGATCAATAAATCAATGTCCAGCAAATTGAATGTTATTTCGTGAAGAAGTAGTTTTAGTCAATTTACACACGTAATATTGTCCATAATATCAGGAAATAATGATCATCACAGGATCTTAGATGGCTTAGCAGCTGTTTTAGTAGACAGTCAACACAACTACTGTCTGTGTAAGAATACTGTGATCTTTGAAGAATTTCCTCTAAGAGTTCTGTGGTGAACCCAAAAAATGGGTACAAAGACAAGGGAGGCTGTTCCACGTAAGCACCTGCTAACCAATTGGGGGCTAAAAACTTGAACAGAACAATGGGCCAGGAAAGTGCCAGGGGGAACGCTCTAGTTTCAAAGGGTCAACCTGTCTGGTTGTCTGACCAACTACAAAGGATCCCTGACAGTTATGGGGGGTAATCCCTGCAATTCACATTTGTTGTCTGGACTACCCTACAACCCTCCATTTTAGGTAGCACTAGATTGTAGCATAAACAAAATGACTATGGCCACCTTTGTCAAACATTTTCCATCTAAACTCTTTGCACACTTTAAACAGTACACACAGGCAACATCCATGTCTTGCAATGATGGCAAAGCATACGGATGCAGGGGATTGGCAGACCCAAAAAAAAACACAAGAGGGGTGGGGAGGCCATCCTCCCTAGATCATAACTGATAAAAAAGGGCTGTCCTGCTACTATAATCAATTCACAGCCTGTTTTGCTTCACTGCTGACCGAGCTGAAATACACACACACTGAAAAAGAATCTCTGGTATGCAACTCTTAGTCTACGAAATACATTTATTAAATCACTCTGCGAGGCTCGTAAAGGAAGGTCAGTACAACCGAAAGTGCACATTTAAAATGTGCACAATAATGAAATGAAAACATGTACAAAGAATCTTCAATCTATAAACAGCAAATATATATGAAAAGACACATATATATATATATATATATATATATATATAAACCTACACAATGCAAAGTAGATAATAGGAATTAAAAATGTATCACTATGGGGCACAGTTGATTCATCTTTCTCCCGCCATCACAAAGTCGTTGACCCCAGATTGACTGTGAAGAGAAAAAAGATCTACCCTTATGGGAAGGATGACAGGCATTGGCGTCCCAACCCACCACAGATCTCTGAATCCCCCCACGGTCATTCTTTGGTCTGTTATATACCTTAAACAAGACCGAGAGGAGATTTCTAGAAAACCGCTCCTGCTCCACAAGTTGTTGTTCAAAAATGCTGGCTACTTCAGGTCAGTTTTGAAAGGAATACGTTGGAACTGGCCAGGTTCCCAAGGTGCTCTTCCCAAAACCAAACCGTTCCCTGCCGTACCATAAACATCATCTTAGCGCATTCTTATCAGCCTGTCTCCCCCATATAATGCTTTAGCTGTTGATGAGAAAGAACATGCAGAAAAACATGTTGCATACTATATTGTGCACGGAAACATACTTGCAGTTTTAATGTGGCGGTGAAGTTTAAGGCTAAGCTAAATTTAAAATGGAGTCTGTAGCTGGTGTCCGCTAATGTGACGGTGGACAGCTAAGCTAAGTGCAACGTGGTGCAACATGGAGCCAGTGGTCAAAACACAAATATCATTGTACAGCCACCAATGAGAGTCTTCTACAACCTGATGAACTGATCAAGCTCCACAAAGAAACTGTACATGGTGTGTTTGTCTAGACCAGAAAGGTTCCATCCTGGTCTCAGTGCATGTCACAAAGTGCCACCAGTGTCCATGCATTATTAGTAAGGGTGCTGGGGCAAGGTTAAAAAAGCTACAGCTTGCTACAGTGTTTTTGAGGTGGAGTATCAACTTGTTCAAAGACTTGCGAGAGACCGTTCTCCTTACCAACACTCACCATAAAGTGTAGGGATGGGCTGAGTTTATTACACAAAATCATGCCTGAAATGTCATTAAAGGCCCAATGTTTGAACACTGTTAGACTGTGTTTTAGTCCTTATCAACAATTCAGGGAATTCAGCTATTTTGAACACCTGTCAACTGCCCTATAATCCATTGGCTCCTGCACAAATAAAGACATTTTAAAATTAGGTGTATGCTACATTTTACAGTCAACACGTATGAAGTAAAACACTTAGTTGACGTAAAAAACTATTTTAGTGATTGTTGATTTACCATTAGGTAAACACCAAATTAAATATGTACCTGCCTGGCCATATCAGTGACTTTGATGTTGTTCTTTAAACATACAGTTCCAAATAAACCATTTGTCTTGGGGCGATGTTTGTTTTAAGAAGTAGATTGCAGATCTACCACAGGGCTCGAGGACAACAAAATGCAATTCTACTACAACTGGATAAGCAAGTTACTCCCTTTAGGCACTTGACACTCTAACCTATTAGTAGCAAAAAGTACAAACAGAGATAAAGTATGAGTAAGTACTAAAACTTAAAAAATAGGATTTATATTTACAGTTAGAGAAAAAAGAATTAAAATATACTGTACACAAAAAATAGAATGTGCTACCTCTTTCTGGGCCTTGATATTTCCGATAATGAGTTCATAGCACCTTAGCCCTAAGTGTTATTTCCTTGAAATTGGTTGTAGGGCCACTGGTTTCCTACGGGTGTTTGTTCGGGTATTCTGGGATCTTGTGAACATTTCTGTCTTTGCCGTGTGCAAGAGGTTTTCCTCAGAAAGGATAGAGACAGGATGAAGTGACTTGATCAAGTTGTTGCAGTGGTCCAACTCCCAACAGAAGAGAAGTATAAGGCCACTTAACACACCTCATTTCTCAGACCCTAGCTACTTTATACCTTGCAAGATATAGGTTAGCTTTGTAATTAGCTCACTTAATCTATGACTTTTCACCTTCTCCCGCTTCTGGAAAGGTGGTCATAAAAGGTTTAACTGAAGAGAATTGTAGCTAATCTTTGAAGGTGAGCAAATGATTACATTTGGAAACCTCCTCAGTCTTGTGTTCAATGTGTACCCTCAGTTTCAACAGGTAGGTTCTGACCTGAGATTGGTAAAGATTGTTCTTCAGGCTCCGTTCTGCCACTGGATTTCTCAATTGATCTATGTTGTTTGGATTCAGGGAGTAGCAAGGGTTAGTCTTGGATATCCACTCCCTATATTTTTGTGTTGTAATTGGTATTTTGTTTAATGCTTATTCCACAGGGAATCAGTGCATCAATTAGTATTTTGTGCAACTTGACACATTCTTTTCATTTCCTATTTGTAAATAACATTGGCCACGGTTTTATGCCTGTGTGTTATGATATAACTGAAGGCCAATATTGCCTGACACTCAGCTCTAAAGTCTTTCGCAAATTGCAATACGCAGCCTAGCTTCTGTCCAAAGGCAGTACAAAAGTTGTATGTGTAGTAGCACTTTTTCATCTGAAATTAAGTTGCCAAAATAAATAAAGTTCTGGATACTTAATCTTAGGTCAGAGCAAATTCCAAAGTGCTTGCTCTATTTGTTGCTTTGCAGACAAGTTTGCTAGAGTGCCAATTGCTTATCAATATAGCCTACCTTTACTGTGAGTAGTTTTGCTGGTGCTTGGTTTCGAAAATCCATATAGATATAAGTTCACCTTATTCAAACTTAGAGCCGCATTTCGACCCTGGCGGTCCGAAGACCGCCAGGGCCGTGGTGGTGGTCTAACCGCCGATGGGCCAGTGGTGAAGACTGCCACATTACGAGTGTGGCAGTTTGGCCTCTGCCAAACCGTCGCCACATCCCCGCTTGTACGGCCAGGGTGGTAGGACAGCCAGCACCTCCAAGCTGCTGTCCACTGAACACCGCCGGCAGTATTAGGAGTTGCCTGTCTGCCATGCACCGTCATGAAAACCCTGCCAGAAAGACTGCCGGCGACAGGAAATTCCTTTCCTGTCGCCGGCAGACAACTCCCTCCACCCCCCTTCCAAGACAGCACCCCCTCCCCCACCCCCTTTCAAAACAGCATCCCCTCCCCTCATCCCCCTTCCAAGATAGCACCCCTACCCCCTTTTAAGACAGCACACCCCTCCCCTACCTCCCCTTCCAAGACAGCACCACCCTCCCTGCATACACGCATACACACACACCCACACGGACCCCACATACACACATACATACACGCATTCACCAAAACGCATACATACACGCATTCACTCGCACCAACAGACACGCATTCACACAAACATACCAACAGACACTCACTTCAACTTTCACACACACATACACAGACGCATACACACTCACATTCACACAGGCATCCCCCCAGCCTCCCACCCCCTTCCGCTGTTGGACGATCGACTTGCCTTGTCCGGCAAGGAGGTCCTCCACCAGGGAAAGGGAACAGGCGCTTCCACCTCAGGCAGCGCCCCACCATTAGGACACTGCCACGCCATATTTCTTCTCATAATGCGGTGGGCGGAGTCCTTGTGGTGTGGTGGTGACTGACGTGGAAACGCCTCTGTGCCGCCGACCGCCAGCACGACTGCTGAAGGATTTCCACCCAAACTGTGGCAGAAATTCTTTAGTACTGGTAATATGGTGGCGGTCTTCTGGCACCCGCGGCTTCGGCGGTCTGTGTAAAAGACTGCAGAAGTCAAAATAACCAACATAGTCTAGTTTTGCAGAATTTTGCAGTGAAAGGAGGCTTGAGGAGAACCCAGTGCTGTGAGGCCTCTGAATACTGCTTCTGTTATTAATAGCTCATTCAATGTGCCAGTCTGACACACAAAAGTGCAAATGTATGAAGCAAGCGATTTACATTACAGGTGTAGTAAGCAAAAATAGAAAAACATTTAAACAAAATGCTTCACTTATCATATAATCAATAAGTGTGTTCAGCCAAGAGCAAACACAATCGCGAGAGATGGATGTGTGCCTCAAACTAGCATGCAGTTAAGAAGACACAGAGGATCACTACTAGAGTGAATTTGGGTGTGAGGGGAAATGGGGAAGCCCTGATGCCATTCTGACCTTTTGGATTAGTGAGGTGATCAGAGGGTCATTTCACCATCAGATAGATGTGGTTGTCAAGCTGAATAATGGACCTGGCCCTCTCTGTAGGCGTTTGCCTTTTTCACTACTGTTTTGCTGAATTCATTTTTGTTGCTCTTAGGATTTTGTGAACCCTATCACAGCTAACCAGTGCTTTCTAATTTAAAAATGGTAAAATTAGCTTACACCCAAATGGAACAGTTACTTTACTTATAAGTCCCTAGTAAAGTGATACTAAATGTCTCCAGCACCTATAGATTAATTGTTACAAGTGGCCCTGCAGCACTTATTGTGCTAGCCACTTAAGTAGCATTTTTAAACTTGTCTCAATTCTGCCAGTGCAGCCTGGATGCATTTTTGAACTGCCAATTCGACTTTGGCAAAATAAACCTTTTTCCAAGTCTACAACTCCCCTTTTAATATATATAAGACACTCATAGGGCAGGATGCATTGTATTTAAAAGGTTGTATATTTTATGTGTCCTGGTAGTGACACAACTTTGTTTTTTCACTACTGTGAAGCCTACTCCTCCCATTGGGTAAAAATAGGTTACCTGATCACATTTAATAAGTGATAACTTTTGTTTGGGAGCTGGTAGAAGTGTCATGTGTGGTGTCTAAGGAATTGTAATTTAAAATCCTCTTTAATGGTAAAGTCTGATTTTAAGTCACAGTAATGAAAATGCCACTTTTAGAGAGGTGCCATTTGTTGTGCTAACAGTTTGGTGGCTGCAGCCTGTTCCTGGGTCATATGACTAGGTGTAGTTTGCATTTGGCCTTGGTATATTCTTCCCACACAAAAGAGGAAACGTGTATTGGCAGGATAGGACGTCAAAGCTGGATGAGGGGGTCAAGGACGGACCTGTGCACATTCAAAGACACTGCCTTAGCTCACACACTACACACCAGCCTGTTGTGACTACTGACAGTCTGGGACCAGGGAAGGTGGGCAGGAAATTCCAGAGACTTGTGCTGGGGAAAACTCCAGAAGTTTCTTCCACTTCAAGGTTAGTATCAAGTATAATACTAGAACCCTCTGACCAGCTCTTCAGTTTATTTCTGGACTTGTGGAAGGCCACTCAGTGGACTGCCATGCTGCCTGTGGCCTGCTTTGCTCTTCAGAGTGCTGCCCTGCTGCACGAAAAGAACTGCCTTGAAGCCTGGCCTGGGCCCTCAGAAGACTGACCTGCTGCTTGAGACCTGCTTTCCTGCTTGCACTCAAGACTTCCAGAGTGACTCCTAGAGCTAGTTGGCTGGTCTCCTGATCAGAGCCTCAGGGACAGAAAAGGCTCCACCCATCTTGAACCCACACCTGGACCCAGTCTGACTGAGTCCTGGCCCTCAAAGTGGTACCCCACCAGTCCTGGACCCTTGGGTTTTAAAAAATATCAGCTAAAAAATGGTCGGAGAACTGAGAGGAGGCCAGGACTTACCTGCTCGCCAATCTGCTAAAGGATAATTGCCAGTTGGCCTGACTTAGTGGTAGCTTCAGCAACGTTCTTCTCCACAGAAAGACATCCTGTTCAGTGGCTCCTTGCAGAAGGGGTATCCAGCCTTGTGGAGCCCTCTTTGGCTATAGCCTGCAGCTTTGTCCTGCTGGACATTTTCGACTCCATAGAAGAGATTAAGGGTCATATTTATAAAAAGTTGCACTGCACCTAGTGCAGCACCACTTTTCTAGCGTCTCCCTAACACCACTATGGTAGCATTGTATTTAAAATACGGCACACCATGGAGGTAGTTAGGGTGGCTAGCGACATAATGTTTTACTCTAGTCCAGCACTTTGCAGGATTAACGTAACAAAATTATTACGTTAATCCTGCAGAGCACCCAGAGGCCCATTGTGAACAATGGGAGCCTCTTTTTCACTCCTGCACGTAGCAGACGTTAAAAAATGCCAATATGAATGGCGCACCATTCTTACGGCCCCCTTAGCGCCAGAATACCCCCCTTGCATACAGTATGCCTGGCACAAGGGGTTACAATGCAAGCATTGTGCCACTTTGTAAATATGGCACAGCATTTTTCTCCTTCCAATGCCACATTAGCATAAAACAAATTATGTTAATGTGGTGTTGGAATAATGCAAGGCCAGCATAAATCTGGCCTTAAGTCTCAACACAGAAACCTTCACTATAACTTTGACCAGCAGCTTCCTGACGATGTCACCTCCTCCTCGGATACTGCTGGCTGCCTTGCCCCGATGAACCTTACCTCCACGGACATTTTTTCCTGAAGGTATCAGACACTGGGCCGAATCCACTTTGTGTAAATGAACTGCACTCCATTGCGGCCAGTGATAACTTTTGACTTTGCTCTGGTCTCACATGAATAGATGTCCCTGGTTGGCCCTTGATATTTTAGACACTAATTCTCACTTTAAACTTTAGAAATTCATAACTATGGTTTTACTGATTGGATTTTTGTCATTTGGGTATCAAATCTTTTGATAAAATGTACTCTAATTTCCTGATTGCTGTGCTATTTTTCGCGTGTTTTCACTATATTACTGTTTAAGTGCTGCATATATGCTTTACACATTGCCTTTAAATTAAGCCTGACTGCTTTTGGGCCAATCTGCGAGAGAGTTAACCACAGGTTAATTTAGTGACTTTTTGTGGTTCACCCTGAGAAGGCTTGGAGTTGTTGCTTGAGTAGGGTTCCAAACTTCACAACCAACAACCCAATTTCTTACATTGGGGTTTAGTATTTTTCTTTAGTGTGCATGAGAAGGCTTCCTGTTTCTGCCTTTCTTTATAATACTGAAGGTTATTGTGAGAAATCGGGGTATTGATTGAGGTGGTAGAAACCGTACTGAAGCAACAACCACAATACATGTCAGGATAAATCACAAAAACTCACTAAATTAAACTGTGCTTAACTCACTGGTAGCATAGCACAAACGCAGTCACGTTTAACTTAGAAACAATGGGGATCATTCCGACCCCAGCGGGCGGCGGGTGCCGCCCGCCGGGCGGAGACCGCCAGAAGACCGCACCGCGGTCAAATGACCACGGCGGTCATTCTGACTTTCCCGCTGGGCCGGCGGGCGACCGCCAAAAGGCCGCCCGCCGGCCCAGCGGGAAAGACCCAGCGACGATGAAGCTGGCTCCGAATGGAGCCGGCGGAGTTGCTGGGGTGCGACGGGTGCAGTGGCACCCGTCGCGATTTTCAGTGTCTGCCAAGCAGACACTGAAAATCTTGCTGGGGCCCTGTTAGGGGGCCCCTGCACTGCCCATGCCAGTGGCATGGGCAGTGCAGAGGCCCCCAGGGGCCCCACGACACCCGTTCCCGCCAGCCTCTTCCTGGCGGTGTAAACCGCCAGGAACAGGCTGGCGGGAAGGGGGTCGGAATCCCCATGGCGGCGCTGCTTGCAGCGCCGCCATGGAGGATTCCTTTGGCCAGGGGAAAACCGGCGGGAAACCGCCGGTTTTCCTTTTCAGACCGCGGTCAGAATTGGCCAGGAAGCACCGCCAGCCTGTTGGCGGTGCTTCCGTGGTCGTTGGCCCTGGCGGTCAATGACCGCCAGGGTCAGAATGACCCCCAATGTGTTTATGTGAAAGACAAGCAGTAATAATGTGAAAACACAACATATGAAAACCCCTATATCAATTTAGAAAAACCTAATAAATAAAATAAAGTAAAGTAAAATGTAATAAATTATTTGACACCAAAACAACAAAAATCTAATCAGTAGAACATGGGACATGCAGTATCAAAGTTTAAGGCAAGTATAGCACTTAAAACCACAAAGTGGCACTCACGGTTATCTGGTGAAAGTAACAAGCTCTGACCGCGATTGAGTAGGCCAGATTCAGGGACCAGGTTAGTCCCACTGAGCCAGTTACTTTCTCAAAGTCTGGTGCATAGAGTCCAGTTTGTTGTGGAGTAGACAGCAAGGAGTAGGCCGGGGATCGGGGATGGTCATCTCTATATTGCGATGATCCTGGCAGGCGTTCCTGGAGATTCGTGTTGGCAATTTCTGTGGGATGTTGATGCTGTTGCACGAAGTGCAGTTCTTGAGTTGCTGGTTGTTGCTGGCAGTCACTGTAGCGTGAAGAGTCAGGTTGACTAGACTTTCACATTGGTGGTCAGTGCGGTCAGCAAGATCCCTCTGTAAATGTGCCCGTTCTCAGTCGCAAAGAGCCCTCATCTTTAGGATTTCTCCTTTGTGCTCACTGGAGTGAACTCTGATGCCAAACAAGGGCCCAGGACCTGTGGAGGTGCATCTTGGGGACCAGGGACTCACTCTTGCAGGGGTCAGCAGTGCTTAGGCAGGTCCAGTTGCAGGTCCAGTTGCAGCAGGTCAACTGGGCAGTTTCAGGGAGGCCTCTGGAGCTTGTTATGTTGCTCTGAACAGCACGTCAGTCAGCTACCAATAAGGTGATCAAGATACTCAGCTGGAACGTGGCTGGCCTGGCCCCCTCATTGCCAGCCCCAATATGCAGATATTCTATGCCTACAGGAAACTTGGACGACTAACCCACAGTTTATACTTGGCTTCATAACACCACAGTCCCCTGCACAAAAGAGAAATTTGTTTGGAAGGTCATATAGGTGGACTCTCTACATATGTCAACCTAGACTTAGCGGTTAAGCTGTTGCCTTTGGGAAAATCGACCAGTGACATCCATGGGATAACCATACATGGTCTAGCTCTCCCCAAAAAAACTATACCAATAGCAATCATAAATTTGTACATAAACCCTAATCGGCAAAGGCAAGGGTTAAATCTATCCTGGATTTATTGAAGGAGTTCCTAAACGAAAATCCGGACCACAAACACCTAATTGCAGGAGATTTTAACACTCTGCACCTTGGTCAGGAGGAAGGGCTCCCCAGAGTCTCTATAAGTTCAGCCCTAGAAATCTTTTTCAAGGAATACGACCTGAGAACGTCTAATTGCAGTAATACAGTAGCAGGCATTCTTATTCCTCCGTTTAGAAAGTTATCCACATTGGATTACATCTTCTTAAGCCCAGCTTTATTATGCAGATGTGCATGCCATAAGATGATAGAAAGACCAGAGAATGATCACAATACCATAGCAATAGAGATTGATCTCCAAGCAGCGAGACATCAGTCCTACAAAACCAGTGGGCAGCAACTATCAACCAATCTATGCCCTTTGACAAAAAGGATCAAATGGAGCCTGCCTTGCAAGAGGAAATATGAACTATGGAAGCAGGCTAATGGCCCATTAAATCTGGAAAGTGAGACAAGCAGAACTATTGATCAGTGGGCAAAGACGATTAGGTACTTAAACAATTTGCAATGTGGCTCAGTGCACCAAGGGCTTGCAGGAATCAAAAGGCAAAAAACTGACAGGTTCACCACAATTAGGGAATACATACAGTGTAGGAGGAAATGCAGGCGGGTAGAACCGTACTGCAGAATGGACAAAACCCTGAAGCGTAAGTTCTTAGGAGGTTGGCAAGGAGAGACTACGAAAAAGCAATATGGAAGTTGAAACAAAAGGAGATTGAAGAATGCTGGATCCATCTACATGCGCTATTACCACCAAGCAAAAGTAAAGAATTCTGGGTCTATATCAACGTGCTGCTCCATGCTACAAGTAAAGATAATGTAATATCGGCCAGCTCGTGGGAAACCCACGTGGGCAACAACTACGTGGACCCAGAATATACTACAGCCCTGAGCATCACGGGGTAGCAACACGATCTAGATGGCCTAGAAGACATGGCACTAGTGACTACAGTTAAATCAGTGAAAACAGTGATAGGTAACATCAGGAAGGATGGAGCCCTGGGACTGAATGGCCTCCCAGTGTGCATATTCACCTTACATTAGCTCTTTCATACCTAGGTCAGAAAGCACTGAAACCATCTGCTCAGCCGCTGTTTGCTTGTTTCATTGACTAAAGTGCGGCCATTGAAGGTGTGGTGTCCCACATCCTCTTGAAGAAGTTAGCGGCATGGGGGATACCAGGGAAACTGCTAGCAGCCATAATCGCATTATATTCCGACACCTGAGTGAGAATCTAGATCAAAAATTCACATGTGACTAAGGGGCATATTTATACTCCGTTTGCGTCGGATTTGCGTCGTTTTTTTTTACGCAAATTCGACGCAAAACTAACTCCATATTTATACTCTGGCGTTAGACGCGTCTAGCGCCAAAGTCCATGGAGTTTGCGTCACTTTTTAGCGTGGACACCTACTTTGCGTTAATGATATGCAAGGTAGGCGGTCCCGTCTAAAAAAGTGACTCCAAGGCATGTGCGCCGTATTTACACTCCCGGGCAAAAATCACGCCCGGGAGTGGGCGGGTCAAAAAAAATGACGTCCAGCCACTTTTGCGTCGTTTTTTAGCACCTGGTTAGGGCAGGCGTTAAGGGACCTGTGGGCTCGGAAGGAGCCCAGAGGTGCCCTCCCATGCCCCCAGGGACCCCCCCTGTCACCCTTGCCCACCCCAGGAGGACGCCTAAGGATGGTGGGACCCATCCCAGGGAACATAAGGTAAGTTCAGGTAAGTCATTTTTTAAAAAAAATTTGTGGCATAGGGGGGCCTGATTTGTGCCCCCCTACATGCCACTATGCCCAATGACCATGCCCAGGGGACAGAAGTCCCCTGGGCATGGCCATTGGGCAAGGGGGCATGACTCCTGTCTTTGCTAAGACAGGAGTCCTTTCAATGGGGGTTGGGAGTCGAAAACAATGGCGCAAATCGGGTTGAGGCGATAATTTTGCCTCAGCCTGACTTGCCCCATTTTTTGGCGCCCAAGCTCCATATTCCCCTACGCCGGCGCTGCCTGGTGTACTTCATTTTTTTTCACGCACACCAGGCAGCGCCGCCGGCTAACGTCGGCTAATGTCATTGTATAAATACGGCGCCCGCATGGCGCTTCAGAATGGCGTTAGCCGGTGTTAACTTTTCCGACGCACAACTGCGTTGGCGCAGTTGTGCGTCGAAAAGTATAAATATGGCCCTAAGAACATTTACACCAATAAAGGTTTAAAACAAGGCTGTTATTGCTCCTACCCTTTTCAACTTCTATACGCCAGATCTGGGAGTAGTATTGCTTAGAGGAAATACATTCCCCCGAAATTGCGTAAGACAGCGCTCCCCATAATACAATATGCAGATGATCTGGTCTTGCTTACTCAGAACAGCATAGGTCTGAAAATAGGCCTGGACATACTACATAGTTACAATGAAAAAAATGATTTAAGGGCGAATGCGGCAAAAACCAAGGTTCTCATTTTTGGGCGTCAGACCAAAAAACATCAAAGAGAGTGGAAGCTTGGTCCACTAAAAATAGAAATGAAAGAAAAATATCTCTACCATGGAGTCTGGTTATCAAAAACGAGGGCAATAAGAACCAAGGTGGAAAGTGCTACCTACGCCTTAGCAAAACTCCACCTTTGGCTACGGTCACCAACACCTCAGGCAATCTGGAGGGTTATTAAAGCGAAACTATTACTGGCTATCACCTATGGACATCTGGCATACCCTGTCAGGACGACTGCATCATTATAGAACCAGATGAGAGCCTAAAAAAGGATATTCCAGACTCCTAATTCAACCAGACATTCAGGGTTACTTTTAGAGTTTCATATAACAAGAATGGACACCCTGTGTAAAATGGATATAATCAAGCTCTTTCATTGTGTCTGCATGGCCAACCTGGATATCCTGAGGGGTTCCCTGAATATAATCTTCAAGGATGACACAAGCAGTTGGGCCATTTATCTCAAGCAAGCTGAGGAATATTTCAACTTAGTTCCCACCTATGCGCTGGACCCTTTCATAATGAAGGCGCTGCTAAAAAAGACTTTGGGAGTTCAGGGCATGCAAACATTTAGAGAAAATGATATTGCCATAATCAGGAATATTACCAGAGCAGAGGGCTTGGCTGATGCTTACTTAACTAACAATGTCCAACCATATATGAAAGCAGCACTGGGAGCTTGTGAGTTTCAGAATATTCTGCTAATGTGTCTCCTAATACTCCTCGCCTGTGACTTTTGATGCAACTGGAAGTCTATATGGTGATACATTTTTTTACCATTATGAGATTGGCCCTAGAGAATGCCCGGAGCCACCAACGTGCAGGATCAAAAAGAGGAGAGGTGGCCACTAAAGAAACATTATTTACAAAGTGGCTTACTCACCCATGAAATTCTCCCTGAGAGTTTGTGACTCATAGTCAGGTCTTGGAGTGGTAGGCATGATAGGGCATCTTTGTTCGAACTTTTAGATATTACCATTGTGCATTACTTTACTTTGTGTTTCCTGCTGCTATCTCAATGCCAGACTGTCGGGTACCTTGGTTTAGGCATCAACTCTTTCATTGCCATGCTTGTGACACTTCAAAAGTGTTGCACTATTTTACTCTGTCTCCTTTGCTGCTATTGGAATGTTAGATTGTTGGTAATCCTGGCACAGGCATCTGCTAGTTCATCGTTGTGCTTATGGCACTTTGCAAGTGTTGCACCTCAATGTCCAAACCTAAAATTGCCCACCAAAATATAATCTCCCTGAAATTTGTGTCCCTGAGCTAGGTCATGGAGTGTTAGGCACGAGAGGGTATTTCCATTTTTTCAGATCTCACTATCGTGCATTACTTTTACTCTGTGTTCTGTTCTGTGCGGCGATTTTAACGCTAGAGTGTTAACAAAGTTGGTTATAGGCATTTGCTCTCATCTCCATGCTTGTGGCACTTTGCAAGTGCTGTACTACTTTACTCTAAGTCTTCTGCTGCTACTGCAACATTAGATTGTGGAAATTCTGGCTCAGGCATTTGCTCGTTCATTACTGTGCAAGTGGCACTCTGTAAGCATCGCTCTTGCATGTCCAAGCTTAGAATTGCACACTAAAGGATGAGACTGTGCGGTAATATCAAGCACTTCCTGTCATCGCCACTCTAGTTTTAAAGCTTTAGATCTTTTATATTAATTAACTTCGTTAGATGTAATAACAGATCTCAAGGACAGCCTTTGGCTTGAGCATCTACACTGATATGAAGATAGCATCAGATGTATGCTGCTCATATTTTTAATATCATTAGAATTTATAACAAATGATGGGATTCTGATTCTATAGCACAATTAGCATTGACATTTGCATTTAGTTGCAGTGAGGCTGATGATTGTATATGACTAGAAGTATTTTATGGTATATGTATTTGTATTTTATGCAATGATTTTAAGTAATTATGCAATAAAGTTACTACTACTACTACGTCAGTCAGCTGACCCTTGGAGTCACCTCAGGTAGCCTGGGATGAAGGGAGCAGGTCTAGTCTTCCTTCTCAGACAGCAGGGCACGCGTCAGGCAGCAGGGCAGTCCTTCCTCTGTATTATCTACACATCTAGGGGTGTACTACAGAGTTGGTTGGAGTGCCTAAAATGTATACCTGGTGCAGCTTTGAAGTGGGAGGATCTTCTAACTTCCCCTCTACATCTGGGTCTGGGATTTGTATTCACCCTGCCCTGGTCCCAGGATGTCTGGAGTCGTAAAAGACTAACACGAAGTTCTGAGGCAGCTCCTTTGAATGCAAGAGTGGTATGTGACAGCTTTGCCCCTCCCATCAGGTCAGGATGGCCCATACTGTGAACACACAGTCCTTTGTGACACAATCTGGGAGGAATACACAAAGGCCAACTGCCAACTACACCTACTCATATGACCCAGAATGCATGCTGCAGGTGCCAAATGGTTAGGACAAGAAAGTCCCAATTATCTAAAAATGGCATTTTCAGATTTGTGACTTCAAATTGGACTTTATCATTAAATAGCATTCTAAACTACAATACCTTAGTCACAGAGCATTACATTTCTACCTGTTCCCAAACATAAAATAACAGTTATTAAATGTGGTGGGATTCAGCTCCTGTGAGGAGCGCCATTCTGCTGCTACATTGTTGCAATTTTAATTTCATTTATTTTCCTTTTATGCAGCTTACTGCGTGGAGATGCCTGGCTCCACTGACTTTGGGAGCTGTCATGGACGAGGCTGCTCATTGTTTTTATTGGTTTTAAGAGTTACCTTTCTCCCAGTTTATTTTACAGTTGGTTTTTAGGTTGTCAGTACTCTCTTCTGGAGGGGAAGCTTTCCAGTAGGGAGGGGATATGCTGGGCTTCAGTTTGCTTTTAGTTTCTCCACCAGTTTTTGGCGTGTCATCATGCCCATAGCCACGCTCCCTTAGGGTCCGGCTATTTTAAAATGACGGGTGTGCATTCATGCTGGACTCAGCTCCAATGAGGACCACTAGCCTGCTGCTCTGCTGTTGCAGTTTTCCTTTCTTTTATGTTCCTTGTATGCAGCTACGCCGCGTAGAGGTACCTGGTTCCACTGAGTTTGGGAGCCATTTTCAGTGAGGCTGCCCATTGTTTTTATTGGTTTTATGAGTTACCTTTGTGAAAGTTTGTTGGCTTTTTGGTTACCAGTGCTCTCTTCTGGAGGGGAAGCCTTGAGTAGGGAGGGGAGCTGGGCTTCAGTTTAATGTTAGTTGCTCCCCTATTTTTCGGCATGTCGTAACTCCCATGGCCATGCCCCCTTAGGAGGTAGGCTATTTTAATATGATGGGTTACCATCCATGCACAGCGGGTGCGCCACCAGCACGCCAAAGGCACAACAAGGGCAAGCCTGTCCATGTTCAGAAGGTGCTGACCCCGGGCCATTTGAGGTCAATTTTTATTCATTATACCAGGCAGGAAGAACTGGATTATTCAGTGACTTTGCCTGATGCCAGTAGTCACTCAATAAACTCTTGCAATGGAGAGGTTTGCTGCACATCATGCGGCTTCTTGGTTTGGGTTTCTTGGGCTTCTTGGTTTGGGCCTCCATGCCATTATTTACTGAAGTAAGTCAGGAGCAACAGCTGCAGAGTCCTGCTAAGTTTTCTTCCATAAACTGCAGGTCACTAATGAAACATAAATTAGAAGTTCATGATTTTATCAAAAAACACATGCTCATGTTGTGTTTCTGACTGAGACCTGGTTAAATGAGGACTCTTCCCCAGACATATTACAAACCATCCCTCAAGGCTATGCTATTGTTAGGCAGGGCAGGGTAGAGCCAAGAAGGGGAGAAATTGCAGGGATTTTCAAACAAGGACTATACTACTCCTTCTCTGAGCTCCCCATAGAGGACTGTAAAACGTCCTTCTCCCTGGCTCTTACAAATAATTCTGAGGTATCAATAGCCCTGATTTATCGCCTGCCAGGTCCTCTGTCTTGTTTTTCCATCTCCTTAGCAGGCGTTCTGTCTCCTTTAGTTCTTCGATACTATAATTTTTTAATGGTAGGGGACTTCAATTTACATTTTGACAATGTTAGTTGTCTGTCAAATAACATACTATTAGGAGACTTGGAGAATGTAGACCTTAACCAGTTAGTCCATTTGCCTGTGCACATATTGGGGCATAATCTTGATCCTGTATTCTCCAATCTTGCACATCTCGAAAACAGGGCACCCATTTTCTCTGGGTTGGTCTGACCATCTTCCAGTCCCCATTTTTTTTTTTTCTGTTGTAATTCTTTATTCAAAATCAACGATACCGTACATAAATCCGTCTAATGAGACACAGGTACATAGCACACTATGAATTCCAACATAACAGTGCAGGAAATGTCATACATACAGGGGGGAGGAAATATTCTGACATACGTCAATATCCAAGAGGACCAAATAACATCTGGTACATATCTGAAGCTTAATGTAGCGACTGGAATAGGATAGGTGGACTGACCATAGTGCAGGATCCCACCCGTGTCCCAACCAATGCCCCAGCAGTGGTGGGTATGAAGGTCCCAGGAGTCTTGGCATATTGCCACTAGTTCTCCCTCCCCGAGTCTCCCAAAACTCCATTATCCACCGTCTGGGTTGTATGCGGAGAAGGGAGCATGAGGATGTCTCGTGTGGGTGATTATTTAGGGAGGAATGGCAATACCGCAGGCCCGCTGAGGCGGAAGATATGAGCTGGTGACGGGGAGCAATGGCCAGGACGGTGGAGATGGGTGAGTGACGTATGTACCGAAGAAAGGGGAAATAGAGAAATTTGGGGGGGGGAGAAAGAGGGAGGGAGAGGGAGGAATGGCAGATTGTACACAATACAGCGGGGGATAGGAAATGATACAGATGAGCAATAGTATGGATCAGGACGCAGTGCAGATAAAATGAATACCTGTGGAGAGGAAGGTATGGACTAAACAAGGGATACAGGTCACATCTGCCCCCATATGCACCATGGGTAATTAACAGAGGGTAACTCGGGGCTTCGATATGTGTGAGCCGCAGGAAAAGAGAGGGAAATACAACAACGAGGTAGTATTAACGATGGAAGTGAAGGTGAGAGTGAAATGAACAGTGAGAGTAAGAGAGAAGAGTGAGAGTGAAAGCGTAAGTGGAAATGTAGGTGGAAGTGGTAGTGACCAAGAGGGGGTGATTGGGAAGGACAGGAGGGGGGCTGAGTCAAGGGGGGAATGTTCAAGGAGAGATAGCAGAGGTAATGGGAATAGAAGTGGCAGAAGGAATGGAGGGAGAGAAGAAGGAGAGGGTGAAGAGAGATAACTTACCCTTGGTAAAACAAAGGTAAGCCCAGGTGGAGGTGTGTGCCTGCACTCAACTAGAGCCAAGCAGAAGGGAAGGGTAGCGTGCTGGTGTGTGGTTATGCGATTCCCGGACAGAGGTGCCACCACATGGTATCTCGAATCAGGACACCTGCGGGAAGCACTCAGCCCTCCGGCACTAAGAGAAAGGGGGCCACGTTTGGAGGAACACATCCATCTTATCCTGGAGGCCATATATGAGCCTTTCATGGGAGGCAGCCTGATACATTGCAGTGATCCATTTCCCATGGGAGGGGGCAGTTTCTGCGCGCCAGTGCCTGAGGATACATACTTTGGCAGTAGCCAGCGCTGTGTGTAATAAACGTTGCTGCGGTCGGGAGAGGTCTTACAAATCTCTGGTGTCATGCAGCAGTAAGAGCGAGGGGGTGAGAGAAGGCAGTAAGGGTAACACTTCCCTAAGGGTACACACCACCGACCGCCAGAAAGGTTGGATGACTGGCCCGTCATGTAAGATATGTGGCAAATCACAGCAGGCATGGGGGCATATCCAACAGGAGGTGTGGGGCAACAACCCTGCAGAGCATAATTTCTGGGGGGTCCAGTACCACTCGTGTAATGTCTTGAAAAGACTGAATTTCAAGCGAGACTCCCTACCTCTGCAGTCTCTGGCCTCAATCAATTCTGCCCAGTCCTCTAATTCATATTCTTGTCTGGAGGCGTGCCTGTCACTTATCTTTGAGGGAGATCAGGAGGGGGAGGGAAAAGAGGTGATGGTTCAACAGTGTGTGCAGTCCGGATATGACTCCCCGCAGGGGGCTCCAGGTTTCCAAATAGTGGAGTATCGTGGGTTGAAAGAGTCGCCAGAGGGGATTCCCCGGGCATCTCTCTAGACAGTGTTTGAGCTGTATAAAACGCCTCAAGTGGTGTGCAGGAAGGTCGAATTCCTCCCGGAGTTCCACAAATGACTTCAGTCTGGCCCTGGTTAGCAGTTGATCGAACCACAGGAGGCCCTTCGAACGCCACTCCTCCCAAAAGGTAGTCTTCCTCCCTATTAGAAAACCTCTATTGCCCCAGAGTGGAGCCTTGTCATGAATCTGGGGGTCCACCTTCAATAAGGGGTGTGCCTGCCGCCAAGAGTGTCGCATGGCTCTGATCATGGGTTTGGTGATACAGAGGGGAGCAGGTCCTGTATTATAGAGCACATGGAGTCCCGGAGGGGAATGCAAGAGTGTCTGTTCCACCTCCACCCAAAGTGGCGGGTCCCTCACTCCCGGAAGTAGGAAGACCAGCCACAAGAGATATAGGGGGTCATTCCGACCCTGGCGGTCCATGACCGCCATGGCGGAGGGCGGCGGAAGCACCGCCAACAGGCTGGCGGTGCTTCCTGGGCTATTCTGACCGCGGCGGTAAAGCCGCGGTCAGAAAAGGGGAACCGGCGGTTTCCCGCCGGTTTTCCATTGGCCCAGGGAATCCTGCATGGCGGCGCTGCTTGCAGCACCGCCATGGGGATTCCGACCCCCTTCCCGCCAGCCTGTTTCTGGCGGTGTTCACCGCCAGAACCAGGATGGCGGGAATGGGTGTCGTGGGGCCCCTGGGGGCCCCTGCACTGCCCATGCCACTGGCATGGGCAGTGCAGGGGCCCCCTAACAGGGCCCCACAAAGATTTTCACTGTCTGCTTTGCAGACAGTGAAAATCGCGACGGGTGCCACTGCACCCGTCGCACCCCTGCAACTCCGCCGGCTCCATTCGGAGCCGGCTTCCTCGTTGCAGGGGCTTTCCCGCTGGGCCGGCGGACGGCCTTTTGGCGGTCGCCCGCCGGCCCAGCGGGAAAGTTGGAATGACCGCTGCGGTCTTTTGACCGCGGTGCGGTCATTCGGCGGTAACCGCATGGCGGGCGGCGACCGCCGCCCGCCGCGGTCAGAATGACCGCCATAATGCTAGGGTGTAGTGTTCCACTGAGGGGAGACCTAGTCCCCCGTACTTGCATCTGGTGAGTAATGCGGCTCTGGGCAGCCGTGGGTGCAGCGACCCCCAAACGAAGGCTCAGATGCGAAGGTCTATCTCCCAAAGAAGAGGCAGGGGTATCTGTAGAGGCAGCATACCCAGGACATACAGGAATCGTGGCAGGGTCACTATGTGTACCGCCTGTGCCCTGACCCACATAGAGAGGCCTAGGTGTGTCCATTTATTAAAATGTCGTTTCACACTGGCTAGCAGTGGGTCTAGGTTGTCAGACACCATTTATTCCAATCCTCTGTTAATGTAAATGCCCAGATAGTGAAGACGAGACTGCTTCCATTTCACTGAGAAGCCCTGAACGGACGCGCTTACCGTTACTGGGGAGAGTGGCAATGCCTTGCTCTTATCCCAGTTGATCCGGTAGCCCGAGATAAGTTCAAATTCAGATAAAATGGCACGGAGAGCCGGCAAGGATTTAGTTAGGTCAGTGAGGGTGAGCAGGATATCATCGGCATATAAGTAAATGGTGGAACAGCCAACAGGGACAGATATTCCAGTGATGAGACTGGCTCTGCGGATCGCTGCCGCTAAGGGTTCGACAGCTAGTAGAAATAGTAACAGTGACAAGAGACAGCCTGGCGGGTCACCCTACGGACAGAAAGGGTGTCAGAAAGGAACCCACCGCAGTTGACCTGTGCCGTCGGGGAGTCATACAACAAACACACCCTATTAATAAAACTAGTCCCGAGACCAAAACGTTTTAGTGTTTCAAAGAGGTACCACCACTCTATTCGATCAAATGCCTTCTCGGCATCCAGGGAGAGGGCAAGGGGTCCCGTGCCGCCCAAAGAGCATGGAGTAGAGTACGTAGGTGATTCCTCAAAGAACGGCCGGGTACAAAGCCTACTTCTGTATGATGAACCAGGGATGGTATGACCCTCTTGAGGCGGGACGCTAGAATCCCCGCCAGGATTTTGACATCTCCGTTGAGGAGGGATATGGGATGGTAACTACCACAAAGGAGAGGATCCTTACCAGGTTTGGGTAATACTATTATAGAAGCTTTGTTGGAGAGGGGATGTAAAGAACCTGTCTAGCAGCCCCGCGGAAGGCCTCATATAAGGCATCCACTGTATCTGCCCCTGTCCATTTATAAAATTCTGTTGGATATCCATCCTCACCAGGGGCTTTATGATATGGGAGGTTGGCAATTGCCTGCTGAATCTCCTACTTACTGATGTCTCCCTCCAGAAGGGCCCTGCCCTCCTCCGAGACACAGGGTATATTCACCTTCTCAAGAAAGGTGGTCAAGCTGTCCTGGTCCTCTACTGTTTCTGGAGTGTAGAGGGTCTGGTAGAAGCAATCAAACTCATCCGCAATTGCCTGGGGATGCGTAATAAGCGTGCCGTTGACGCTGTGTAAAGCCGATATGGCCAACACGCCTCACATTGACAGAGTTGGGCGGCCAACAGTCGACCCGCCTTCTCTCCGTGCTCATAGTGGCGACCTCTCAGTCATTGTAATGCGTATTCTGCGCGTGATGTAAAGATGGTGTTGAGCTCCATTTTGGCCTGTTCCAGGCGACGGCGGATGGACGGAGAGGGGGTTAGGGTGTAGTCACGGGTAGCCTGGGCTATGCAGTCTTCCAGAGCTCCCTGTTGTTGCGTTTCTGGGTATTGGCCATGGCAGCATCCCTCTGAGCTGTCCTCTGATCGTCAGAGCCCACAGTAATTGAGGCGAAGAGACCGAACACTTGTTGTTTAGGAGATAGGTGGCGGCGTGGGATCTGAGCTGCTCCTTCCCTTCGGGTTCGGTATCAGGAAGTTTGGAGATGCCAAGGCTTACGACTGGGGGAGGCCAGCCCCAACTCCGGGGCCAATAAAACCGGGGAGTGATCAGACAATGCGGACGGTAGAATCTTAGACTCTCTAATTGCCTGCAATAGCCAATGAGTGACAAGGAAGTAGTCTAGTCTGGATTGAGTCCTGTGAACTGGGGAAACAAAGGTGTATTCGCGCTCGGATGGGTGGGAAAGGCTCCATTGGTCCAGCAGACCGTGATCCGACAGGACATCACCTAGGAGGGGCCCGGTCAGCATTATTGCCCACATCAAGACCACCCAATCTATCCAGAATGGTGTCTTGTGCTAGACCTAGTAGGTCCTGAGAGGCTCCCATCTCTTTCAGCAGTCGATTAAGAGAGAGGAAAAAAGAACATTTGGAACACATGGGAGCATAGATAGAGACAACACAAACTGTGGAGGAGCCCAATACAAGCTTGGCGAGGACATAACGTCCCTCTGGATCACACCACGTCTTGAGGAGCCTAAACTGCAGGGATCAATGGGTGAGTATCGATACCCCACACCTCTGCCCGAGCCCTGCGCCTCACTGTGCACGGACAGCGCTCTGCTGAAGAGCACTCTTCCCACCCAGTCCCTGCGCAGTGTCTCTGATTCCGATGGGGAAAGATGTGTTTCCTGTAAGAGGGCAATATCCGTTCTTTTGGATCATAGGTAAGATAGGACTTTTTGCCGTTTGATGTAATGCGCCATGCCATGGACGTTCCAAGAGAGGACCATTAGAGGGCTATTGATCCCATTATTGGACTGAGTTGATCCGGATTCAGGGGGCGGGTGACCTCCTGTGCGGTAGTACACCTAATTGGGGTGGGGGGGTATTACGGGAGTAGCAAAGCTCAGAGCACGTGTGTGCTGAAAGAGGGTAAGTGGTAAGAAGGGAGACTACAGGAGGAACCCTCGGTCGAAGAACAGAAGAGGATCAGACAGACAGGAAAAGAGGTGAGAAGAAAGGGAAAAACAAAAAAAGACAGAACGTATACGTGAAGGGCGGGGAATGCTCAAAGGGTGAATGATAGGGTACAGAAAGCGAAGGAAGAGTTGGATATGAAAGGCAGGAATAAGAAGCTAGGGGCACAAAAAAGAAACACAGACGAGGCAGTTCCTCACCACTGGGAACCCTGTTGAACTGCGGGTCGGAACCTGTATGCCCCGCGCGCTGGACAAGCGCAGGGGGGAGGAAGGGGGAAGAAAGTGTGTGGAGCCCAAGAGGGCTACCAACAAACACCCAGGGACAAGCCACACTGGGCGGTATGTGTGGGTATGTAAGAAGTAAAGCGTGTCGAGGAGCAGAACGCGGCACGAGGCGCAACCGAAAGAGGGCAGGGAGGGGACCCATAACAGGGCCAATGACCAAGACAGGTGTGTGCAACTTAGTACATTTCGGGTTAGAGCGAAAGGGCGACTACCATACCAGGGCTGACGTCTCCAGAGAGAGGCCTCCGGGGCCAGTGCGGGAATGGTATTAGCCAGACCTGTGAAGAGTACTAACGAAGTGGGTCGAAGGCCCCAAATCTCGGGCTGAGGACTGCGAAGGCAACATGGCGGAGGGGGCGCGCTGGGGGAGTAAATTGGGGTGAGCAAAATCGGAGTAGATTAGGAGGAGGGGAGGGCCCGGAAGGGGAGAGGCAGGAAAGCCTGCAGCGCGCACCGCTGGGTAGCTCTCCAGGGCGATGAACGATGATGGGTAGAGGTGAGGGATAGAGGCAGACCTCGCAGATGCTTGAATTGGGCAGTAAGTCGAGGTCCTCCTGGGGCCATGGCCCATAGTGGTCCACAGTGGTCGTGGACCAATAGGGTAAGAGGAGAGAAGGAGCACAAGGGAAGGAGATACCAAAGGGTGTTCTGTTGGTGGTGGCTTCAGAGGAGATCAGGATTTGTCTCTGCCTTGGTCCTGCGTGTGGGAAATCACCGCTTGGAGAGCATGTTCTCGGCCTTCCTGCGATTTGAGCGAGTGGTCGTAAGTTCTACCTCTCTTCTGTGAAGCTGGGTGATGTTGGGACAAGGAAGGAGAGACTGAGGGGGGGGTCACCCAGGTCAGGGTATCAGGTCTCGGGTGTGCTGGGGTGTAGTCCATGGGGTGTTGAGCGAGGTTGTTGTAGGAGACTGGCCTGGCTTATAGTGGGTACCTTGTGGTACTTACACCTGTGCCAGGTCCAGTTATCCCTTATTAGTAGAATAGAGGTGTTCTATCAGCTTAGGCTGATAGAGGTAGCTATAGCAGAGCAGCTTAGGCTGAACTAGGAGACATGCAAAGCTCCTACTATACCACTTATATCATATAGCACTATATCATAAGAAAACACAATACTAAAGGTACTTTATTTTAGTGGCAATTGCCAAAAGTATCTCAGAGGATATACTCCCTTAGGAGGTAAGTAACATACACAAAATATATGCACACAAAGCAAAATCAGGTAAGTAACAGTTAGAAAAGTAGTGCAAACAATGTAGAATCACAATAGAATACAATAGGGAGAAATAGGCCTATGAGCAACACAAACCATATACTCCAAAAGTGGAATGCGAACCACGAATGGACCCCAGGCCTAGTGTAGTGTGTAGAGGGTCGCTAGGAGTCTAAGAAAGCACTAAGGGTGTCCAAGATACCCCACCCCAAGACCCTGAAAAGTAGGAGTAAAGTTATCCTACTACCCCAGAAAGACAGTAAAGTCGAGATAGGGGATTCTGCAAGGACAACAACTGACTGCAAAACACTGAAGACAGATTCCTGGACCTGAGAACCCGTAAAGGAAGGGGACCAAAACCAAGAGTCATGCAAGTGTCCGGGGGGGCAGGATCCCACTAAACCCCGGATGATGGTGCAAATCGGCTGCCTCCAGGTGGAAGAAACCGAAGATTCTGCAACAACAGAAGTTCAGAAGATGTCCCACGGCGTGCTGGAGGATGCAGAGTTGTTTCCATGCAGAAAGACCACAAACAAGCCTTGCTAGCTGCAAGAGTCGCAATTGAGGACTTTGGGTGCTGCTAGGACCTAGGAAGGACCAGGAGGTCGCCCTTGGAGGAGGAGACAGAGGGGGCGCTCAGCAACACAGAGAGCCCTTGCAAAAGCAGGCAGCTCCCACAGAAGCACCTAAACAGGCACTTAGAAGATCTGAGGACAACGGTCAACTCAGAGTCACAAAAGAGGGTCCCACAATGCCGGAGTCCAACTTAGCAAGTTGGGCAATGCAGGACTGAGTGCTGGGGACCAGGGCTAGGCTGTGCACAAAGGAATTCTTGCAAAAGTGCACAGAAGCCCGAGCAGCTGCAGTTCACACAGTACACAGGATTACTGTCTGGCGTGGGGAGGCAAGGACTTACCTCCACCAAATTTGGACAGAAGGGCCACTGGACTGTCGAAAACACATGGACCCAGCTCCTGTGTTCCAGGGACCATGCTCGTCAGGATGAGAGGGGACCCAGAGGACCAGTGATGCAGAAGTTTGGTGCCTGCGATAGCAGGGGGAAGATTCCGTCGACCGACGGGAGATTTCTTCTTGGCTTCCAGTGCAGGGTGAAGGCAGACAGCCCTCAGAGCATGCACCACCAGGAAACAGTTGAGAAAGCCGGCAGGATGAGGCGCTACAATGTTGCTGGTAGTCTTCTGGCTACTTTGTTGCGGTTATGCAGGCGTCCTGGAGCAGTCAGCGGTCGATCCTTGGCAGAAGTAGAAGTGGGAAGTGCAGAGGAACTCTGGTGAGCTCTTGCATTCGTTATCTGGTGCGATGCCCACAGGAGAGACCCTAAGTAGCCCACAGAGGAGAATTGTCTACAGAGAAAGGTAAGCACCTATCAGGAGGGGTCTCTGACGTCACCTGCTGGCACCGGCCACTCAGAGCTGTCCATTGTGCCCTCACACCTCTGCGTCCAAGATGACAGAGGTCTGGAACACACTGGAGGAGCTCTGGGTACCTCCCCTGGGAAGTGCTGGTCAGGGGAGTGGTCACTCCTCTTTCCTTTGTCCAGTTTCGCATCAGAGCAGGCCTGGGGGGGGATCTCTGAACCGGTTTAGACTGGCTTATGCAAGGAGGGCACCATCTGTGCCCTTCAAAGCATTTCCAGAGGCCAGGAGAGGCTACTCCTCCCAGGCCCTTCACACCTATTTCCAAAGGGAGAGGGTGTAACACCCTCTCTCAGAGGAAATCCTTTGTTCTGCCTTCCTGGGACTGGGCTGCCCAGGCCCCAGGTGGGCAGAAACCTGTCTGAGGGGTTGGCAGCAGCAGTAGTTGCAGTGGAGACCCCGGAAAGTTAGTTTGGCAGTACCCGGGCTCTATGCTGGAGACCCGGGGATGCATGGAATTGTCCCCCCAATACCAGAATGGTATTGGGGGGACAATTCCATGATCCTAGACATGTTACATGGCCATGTTCGGAGTTACCGTTGTGACGCTACATATAGGTGTTGACCTATTTGTAGTGCACGCGTGTAATGGTGTCCCCGCACTCACAAAGTCTGGGGAATTTGCCATGAACAATGTGGGAGCACCTTGGCTAGTGCCAGGGTGCCCACACACTAAGTAACTTTGCACCTAACCTTCACCAAGTAAGGGTTAGAGATATAGGTGACTTATAAGTTACTTAAGTGCAGTGTAAAATGGCTGTGAAATAACGTGGACGTTATTTCACTAAGGCTGCAGTGGCAGTCCTGTGTAAGAATTGTCTGAGTTCCCTATGGGTCACAAAAGAAATGCTGCAGCCCATAGGGATCTCCTGGAACCCCAATACCTTGGGTACCTAGGCACCATATACAAGGGAATTATAAGGGTGTTCCAGTGTGCCAATGAGAATTGGTAAAATTAGTCACTAGCCTGCAGTGACAATTTTAAAAGCAGAGAGAGCATAAACGCTGAGGTTCTGGTTAGCAGAGCCTCAGTGATACAGTTAGGAACCACACAGGGAACACATACAGGGCATACTTAATGAGCACTGGGGACCTGACTAGCAGGATCCCAGTGACACATAGGCAAAAACAAACATACATACAGTAAAAATGGGGGTAACATGCCAGGCAAGATGGTACTTTCCTACAGTCGTCCAGGAAGGAGCCAAGGTCTGCAGGTTCAATGAAGTCTCTTGATTTGCCATTGTACGTAATCCACATACGAGCAGGCTCAAAAAGACCAAATTTAATGTCCAGTTTCCTGAGTTGCGGTCGAAGGGCCAAGAATGCTTTTCGCTTCTCATTCGTTATCCTGGAGAAGTCCGCTGCCACTCTGACCTCATGACCCTCCAGGGAGTACGGTCCTTGAGACTGGGCCGTTGAGATAACCTGGCGAGCCTGGTCATGGCAGAGGAAGCATTCGATAATGAGACGAGGTCGTCCAGAGGTTGCCTTATGTAGAGGGCCAATCCTATGGGCTCTTTGGAACTCCAGTGGCGCTGAAAAATCCAGGCCGGTGAGCTCGGGGAGAGAGTTTTTAAGAAAGGCTTTGATATCAGAGCCTTCCTTGTGTTCCAGTATGCCAAAGAAACAGACATTGTCGCTCTATGGTGTTAGGCTCCCGCCTACCAGGCCTCCTGGGTCCAGGGGGGCTCGCTACCAGAATAGTGTTGTGCCCTGGGGTCCACCCGTGGCGACGGGGCAAGCACGTCTAGTGGGGAAGGGCACCTCCTCCTCATGGGTCTCCTCACGGACCGCCGGGGGGCGTAATGCCATCAGCATTGGGAAAACCCTCCTTGCTCGTACCGGGCCGCAATGCCTGCCCCGGCTCGGGATGTGGTCAGCAGTTGTGCACCGATTCTCCTCTAACACTCCCCCGATCTCTCTCATTTTCCAGGGGCCACGGGGAGTGCTGTGGTCGGGTTGCGAGGATCCAGAAACTTGAGCAGGTCCCAGGGTGACTCGCGCGGCCGGGGGACTGTAGGCCATATTTGTACGCACTGCAGTGGTTTGCGGCATCTCAGCGGCCCTCCCGCTGTTCAGAGGGGAAAGGCAGTCTCTCCCCGCTCTCACCGCCTGAGCCGCTGAAGATCAAGTAGCGTGGATGGGTCCCAATCCGTCTCACATGACTGGGGACGACCTCTCCCGGCCGCCCACCTCACCTCTGAGGCCTCCCGCCCTCGGGGGGAAAGGCAGGCCGCGGCTGCACCCACCGCAATGGGCCGTGGCGTCTCAGTGGTCCTTTGGCTGACTGGTGGCAGGAGACCGGTTTCTTTCCGGCTCTGCCACTTGTGCAGGTATGTGGAGTGTAGCAGGGGGAGCCCTTCTGGCTGATTGCAACCCCCAGTGTCCCCCGGTCAAGTCTGGCACGCAGAGCACTCCAATCAGGCAGCCATAGTCATTGGCGGCCAGACCACACCCCTGCAGTCCCCATTTATATGTCTTACGACAAAGCTCCGTGGGTCATGATTATACTATAACCTGGTTGCGTCAGTGGGCTTTCATATTTTAGATAAGTGCGTGGACAAGGCAAGGCAAATAAATATAACGTGCTTCTGGTAAATTTCTACAATGCAGAATGGGATTCCGGTGGCCAAATTAGGGCCCTTTTCTCTGCGCTGCAGATACTGAAGGGAAGGTTGGAGTCCTGCGGTATGGAATTCCATGTATTTGTATCTGGAGACTGTAAGGCTAAGATCGGGGGCTATTACACTGCTGAGAATCCTTTTGAGCAGGATCAGAACGTGTCTGCAGTTGAGGGTTTACAGGATACGATGGGTAGTTCCCTTATTGAGGGGCTGAAGAGCCTGGGTTTGTTGAATATCTTTGACCTGGTATCCGATTCTGAAAATCAGGTACCAACTTTTGTGGGGAGAGGGGCCGGGTCTATAATAGATTATATTTTTGTGTCTCCATCAATGAGAAAATTGGTCCAGTGAGGAGAGGGCAAAGGCAGTATTTTAGTGATCACCACCCCCTTACTTTGTCCCTAAGCTTTCCAGGCAATAAGTGCACATCGGTGATTAGGGGGCCGGTATGGCTGAGAATAAAAGATCTGAGTAGGAGAATTTGCTGGAGACAGGTGAGCATCCCACAGGTAGTGAAGATGGTGGTGAGCCAAAATTTAAATCTGATAATGGGGATTCTTTTGACTGAATCACCCCCACTGGGGGAAGTGATTGTTGCTGCCAATAAAATAAATGAGGCCATCAAAAAATATTATGACCAAAAATAAAGAGGCCACTCCTAAGCGTCAGGGAGGATGGTTTAACAAACCCTATTATGCAGCGAAGAAAACCTTGAAGAGGGCATTGAAGGCAAACCCCCAGGGATAAGGCCCATGTGAACAGAGTGCGGGCTCAGTATAAACTTGCTCAGAAGGAGAGAAAACAACAGCTCAAGGAACAGGCTTGGGAGGATTTGGAGGGTGTGTTGCGCACTAAAAACTCAAACCAGTTCTGGAAGATAGTAAACAGGGGTACCTTGGTGACAGGAACATCTGGGGGACTGGGCTGCAATATTCCCTCTGAAATGTGGGTGAGTCATTTCTGTAGTGTTTTCCTGGGTGGAATTAATGGGGAAGAAATGGATGAGCCGTCAGGTTACACCCCAAATTGGCCTATTAGGTTCGAACTGGAGGAGGTGATGCTGGCTATGCAGTAATTCAATTATATTTTGTAAGTTTGCCCCGCTTTTCCGTCAAAAAATGACACAAATTTGGCGCTGAAAAAGTATAAACCAGGCCCCAAATGTCTTAAATGAAGCAATGAGTGCAGGAATCCCTCCCTCCTGGAAATCTGCGTGCATTGTCCCTGTGTTTAAAAAGGGTGTTCCCAAATCCTATCGCCCGATCTCACTTTTAGATTCCTCTGTGAAAATACTGGGCCGAATTGTTTTACGGCGCATTGAGGAATGGATGAGAGAACATGGTGTGATGAGTAAGGTACAGTATGGCTTTAGGGAAGGGCTTGGGACCCAGGAGCAATGTCTGAATTTGCTCATGTTGATCGGTGAATATACAAAGGCGAAGAGGGGTACTTTGTACCTAGCCTTTATGGACCTTAGCTATGCTTTTGACAAAGTAAATTGTAGCAAATTGTGGGAACGTTTAACCTTGATGGGTATGGAGTCCCAAATCGTGGAGCTGCTCCGATATTTACACTTGGGGAGTAATGCTTCCATCAGATATGGGACTCATGGGGAATGTACGGAATCCTTTAAGTTTAAAAGTGGCGTGAGACAGGGGTGTTTGGCCCACTTTGTTTCTTTTATACACAAATGGCTTGTACAATTTTTTGGTGGAAAGATGCAAAGATGTTCATAAAATAAATGGAAAGAGTGTCCCGTCCCTGATATATGCGGACGATGCGGTGCTTATGGCCCGTACTATGAACGGTGTTCGCAAAGTGGTTAAGGCGTATGAAGATTTTATGTCTGATCTGGATTTAGAGGTCAATAGCAGCAAGTCCCACTTTATGGTCTGTGGTAAACCACTGAGCAAATTAGGTGCTCTGATGATAAATGATCAAGCCATCATCCATGTGCATGAGTTTCCCTATTTAGGAGTAACTTTTGATGATAAGGGAACATGGAAGCCCTGCATTGCGAGGCAAGGTGCACGTTTTAATGCCACTGTAGGACCTACTTTTGAGTTTGCTTCAAGAGCGGGGAATACACCTATACAGCCTCTGCTTGAGATGTATAGACGTAAATGCCTCCCGGTTCTTGTGTATGGGGCAGCACTCTTGGGCCATTCAGGTAGCATGGCCCCCAAATAGAGGAAAATCGATTCTGTAGAAGGTTACTGGGCCTGGGACAAAATATCTCTGGGTTTTTGCCTACATGAGGAGCTGGATTTGGAGTTTGTGGAGGATGGTATTAGAATTGCGCCTCTTTTGCTGTGGGTCTCTGTTTGGTCAAGTAATTGTGCTTCCCTAAATAAGAAAATGTTGCATGATTGTATCGTGTGTGATCGAGCTCTGGATATCCCTTGGGTGGCCGCCGCAAGCCTTGGTTGCCCAGAAATGTTTAACGTTCCACAATGTTTAAAGCGTATTGATAAATGGTAGGTGGAGGAGAACTTCTTTTTACGTTTTGAGAACAAAAAGGGAGGCAGAGGAACAAAGGAAACCAATTGTGAGGGATTTCTTAATGCTAAAGCTGCAGGCGGGTCCTGAGATGTATCTTTTGATGGTACAAAATGTTTGGGAAAGGTCACTCATAACCCGCTTCCAATTAGCAGTAATTAGAAGTAAGTTGTGTTTCCCGCTTAGCCAGTATGACTTGAAGTCCATACTAATTTGTCCATGTGATGGGGTGTCCTTACAGTCTTTAATTCATTTTACTCTTTCAGACAAAAAAGTTTACTTTCACTAATGAGATAAAAGGGTTTTGTGCAATATCGCCCAGCCTATTTGTGGCTACGTATGGTCCCTGATGTGTTGGTGTGTCGGGGTGGGGTCTTTTTTAAAAGGGCTATATGTTGGTGGAATAGCATACATTTTAAAATGTATTTAACATTTTTATCTTTAGAATTTTTTATGGAAATGAAAATTTGAAGTTTTTAAGATTTTAGATGCGCAAGCTCTTATATTTTTTTTACATGTTTGTATGTAATGTGTTTAGTTTTTATGTGATTTATGGTTATTATTATATAACCGAATAAAGAAGAATTAGACATTGGACAAGACAAGCAAACAGATGGTTCACTGGATTTGTGGAGCAGTAGCTCAAATTGCTCCTCTTGTGAAACAGGTCTTCAGTAGGCATAGGCCTTTGGCTTGTTGGTTTAATGATGAGCTATTGATCATGAAAAATAAATGTAAGCATCTGGAGAGCCTTTTTCATAGAGCCTATGATCCAGTGTGTAAAATGGACTATTTGGCTGCTATACAAAATGTACTGTCATCGCATGAATCAATCTTGTCCAATCAATGACTGTTATGCAAAAAAAAATCTAAGTCGCTCATAACACGTCACAAGAAATCTTTTCTATTGTTAAATTGCTCACTTTACTGTCCCAACTCTTGTCTTCTGTTGTGCCATTGAAAGAGAGCTGCAGTGCTTTATTTTTGGAGAATCTGATGAATGTTTATGTCTTTTCCCTGCTAAAACCAGAGATCACCCATGATCAAATGTGTGGTTTGATACATGGAAGATAGTTCTAGGCTCTTGAAATTGGATGACTTGGCTTTACTATGCTCCTTGGTTAAATATGGCTCTCCCCTAGACCATATACCTCCTTTGTTCTTAGAGTATGGTATTGCAGTAGTTCAACCTGTCCTGCGTGATCTGATAAGCCATTGCTTGATCCATCAAACCTTTAGAACTATCGCCCAATCTCTCTTCTACCATTTTTCACCAGTGTCATTGAGAAGAATGTGAATAAACAGCTCTCTAATTATATAGATGGCAGTGACTTGCTACATAAAACGCAGTTGGTCTTTCTCCCCTCCTTCATCACTAAATCTGCTGTGCTGTTAGCTTCCAAGTCAGTGTGTCAGATCTTGGATTCCAGTGGTTCTGCAGTGATCCTAATTTTGGATCTCAGTGCTGCTTTCAACACTGTGTCACACAGTATTTTGATCGAAAGATTGTGGAATATGGCCCTGTTTTTGTTTGCCTCTATTTTGCTAGGGCACACCTTTCAGGTTTCTCAAAAACCTTTCCATTCCAAGGTGTTCTCTATGCTCCAAGGAGTGCCTCAGGGATCTCCTGAGTCCAACTGTTTTCAACATTTATGTCCACCTCCTGTCTGAAGTCATCAAATTCTTTGTGTTTACCATCATCTCATATGTGGATGACATTCATCTTATTATTACTCTATCACAAAACAGTAACCACACTGCTTCACGCCTGTGCCTCCCGGAAATTGACACTTGGATGGACTCCACTTGTTTAAAATTGAGCGCAGGCAAGACCGAGGTTTTGATTCTGTGCAATCAGCCCAACATTTGGTCCACTGCTTGGTGGCCTAAGAGTCTAGGTCCATTATCCACCTAAGTCCAAAGTTAAAAATCTGGGCATTTGGTTTGATGATAAATTATCTTTTGAAAATCAAATCACTGCAGTAGCTGGAAAATTATTTGGGCTGCAAAAATCCTCATAACAATTTTAGGTTTTCTGCCAATGTCTGCTCAAAAAACTGTAGTCCAAGCTCTGATTATATCCAAGCTGGAATGCTGCAATGTTCTCTTTCTTAGCTAGGCCACTTGCAACTGAGCAGACTCCCACATGTTTAAAATGCTACAGCAACCCTACTGCTGAATCTCCCTAAATGGCCTTCCATTGGGGATGGCCTAAGCAAACTACACTAGCTCCCGATGAGACAGAGAATTGCTTTTAAAGCTCTATGCTATTGCTATTAACCAACAATGGCCCGCACTAGCTTCAGAAGCAGACAGAAAGGCATCCCTTTGGAAACCAGCTTGTTTTGAGTGTGGAAGCCTTCTCATTTACTGATGAGGTAAAGATGAGGTGTGCTGGGAGCATGTTTGATCTTTTGTAATGGTGACAAGGATAGGGGCTGTCTGCAGATCTCAGTGGGTTATTTGGGGAAATACTACAGCTACCAGGGCTGGCTTTTTAGAAAAAAGAAACTTGATTTAGGAAACTCGGTCTTGGTTAGGAACATGTCTGTTTTGCACTGAGCTGGTTCCTACGAGAGTTTGGAGGGGAGCAGTAAGGCCAGTGAACACCAACATGTCTGGATGAAAAATAAACGGTGAAATGAGAACATTTTGCCAATTGGGATGTACTAAGTGATTTACACATTTCTAAATTAGGTAGGAAGAGTATGAGTTGTTTAGAGTTGATAGTATCCATTTGTCATTTTTTGAGCAATGTGTTCTATTTGTTGGAACTGAAAGAGGTGGTTGCTGTGTTGCTGGGAATAAAATGTTTTGCTTTTTGGAAATTGTATAGAAGCAAAGGGTTTGAGTTTAGGAGTTGTGTATTTGGTGGGGCAGATAACTTCTTCAGAGAGGGTTTTCCTGGATGTTTAGGTGTTAAGGGGAGCTTAGAGTTTTTCCATGAAAGTACAAACAAATTAGATCAGTGTGGGTGCAGGATGAGGATGTAGGAATATATTTTTATGGGAGCTATGAGAGCATTAAGAGGATAAGCACTGGATACGGAAATGAGGGTTAAAGAGGACTAGGCAGACAAATAAAATGGGAATGGGTTTGGGCTGGTAAACCAATAAGGTCTTGAGGGAAGAGGAAACAAGTTTATTTTTCTCTATTAGTGAATCAATGTTTTTAGGCTGAAGGTGAGATTCTAGGTGTACAGATTTGTGAATGCATTCCTGTCACACTGAAGTAGCCCTTTAAAGGAGTGAGACTGCAATGAACATTCTTACTCAAAGCAAGGTTTTTATGTACCACTAAAGGAATCTGAAAAATTAAGGCAAGAGATTATTTTATTTTTCTATTTAAGCTCAAAGCCTGCAGAAGAGACTCTCTGTGCCAGTGACATTACAAAACGTGAGCCTCCCCCCCTGCAAAGTACATGTAGGGGGGACTATCTCCTTGACCCATCTCCTACCACTTTTGCTGAGGGGGCCTATAGTGCACCACTTCCTTATGCCTTGAATCCTAATTACTGCCAACATAATTACAGCCATATATCTATTTCGGCTCTAATCAGATATTAGAAAAATGTCTTGATACAGGAGTTAAGATATTCTGCTGGTGGAGAATATAAACCCTATGGATGTCTCCAATCTGAGAACAAAACAGAAAGTAGGGCAACCCAGGTGATTTGTAGGATTTCCAGGCCTGCTCAGGGCAGTTCATTGAGGATTTTAGAGAGACATCAAAATGAAGAACACTAGGGGCCCAATTCATAAAACACATTTGGAAATATGTAAAGTGGTACTCCTGTAGTACTACTGCACATACTCATAAATGCAATTCATCTAGGTATGGACATAGATCTACACCTAAACCTATCCTATCTCTCATGTAGGGATTTCTTTGCTGTAAGTGCACAGAACTCTCCTCACATAAACCTTCGTTTGCTGTGTAAATGTGTGCATGGAAATGGGGAGTTGCTAAAAATATGGAATATTTGTAACAAAGTGAGAGGAAGAAAGGGGAAATTAAATAGTGGCACAGACAGGTACGTGAAAATACAAAGCAATGCATACAAAATGATATGTCCATTGCAATTCACCAATGATACACCCACATCCATTACGGTGGCACTACAACCCAACAGACTCAAATCTACTGCAGCCAAACCTTGGGGTAAATCACACACCACATTTGGCCACTCACAGGTACTGCAGGGAAATTACATATAATCTAATGGAGGCAGGGAATAACATTACCGGCAAAACACATAAAACATACAAATAAAATAAAATTATAAAACATTATACATTGCGTACACCCCTACACATAACATTGTAAAAATGTTTTGGAAAACTATAAAATAAACAATATAAGAATTAGTCATATAACTTTAGATATTGCATACTCCATGTAACAAAAACACATAACTCGTTTCACTGCTAACATTAGACCCACACAAAGGCACAACAAAACGTCATACCAAACACACCAAATGACATACAACACAAATGTAGCTGGTGTCCGGAGTCAACGGCATCTCACACCACAAAGGAAGAGGGGAGAGGCCATGGGTGGATTCAACTTACATGTTGTCAATAGTAATGTTTGTCATGCTTGTCATTTCCTTGAGTCATGTCTGTTTCTTTCTGCTACGTAGTTCTACATAGCATAGGCTGGAACCTCTACCTACACTGTGCAGAACTGCACAGAACTATGTCCCAGATTTATACTTTTTGCTGCAAAACTGCACAAATGCAGTTTTGTGGCAAAAACTATAGTGCCAGCATGCGTCATTCCAAAGCGCAAGCCGGGCGCCAAATTTATGGAATGCTGCAAGCTGGCGCTAAGCTTGGGATACCGTCGGAAAAATTACGTTAGCCAGGTGGGGGTGGCGGTAGAGGTGAAGGGGGTTTTGCCTCAAAAAATAACGCCAGGCTGGTTAGAGGCAAAAAAAACTGCTATTAATCAGCCTAGCGTCATTTCCTGATGCACAACCACCCTAAAACATGACTTCTGTCTTTGAGAAGACAGGAGTCATGCCCACCACCCCAGTGGCCAGCACAGGGGACCAGGGTCCTCCGGGCATGGCCACTGCATCCAGTGGCATGCAGGGGGCACCTTGTTGGGACCCCAATGGCACTTTAAAACAAAAACAAAAATACTTACCAATACTTACCCTACGTACCTGGGATGGGGCTCCCACATCCTCTGGTGCCCCTCTGGTGTTGGTGTGGGTGTTCCTGGGGCTTGGGGTGGGCACCCATGGAAATGGGTCCAGAGGTCCCCTACTTCCTGGCTGACCCAGGCGTTAAATAATGGTGCTAAGCGGAATTTGTGCCATTATATAGGTCTGCCTCCTACCTGTGCACCATTTTTGCACAGGAGGATACATAAGGCGCTACAGGCTTAGAGTCATTTTTTAGACGGGATCATCTACCTTGCATCTCATTGACCCAAGGTGGGTTCACGCATCCAAAAAAATATGTTAACTCCTATATTTTGACACTAGATGGGTCTAGCGTCAAAATATAACTATGGAGTTAAGTTTGTTCTGTTTTTGCGTAAAATAATGATGCACAAACGGCACAAACATAGTATAAATATGCCCCTATACTAGGTGAATTTATTTATATGCCTGCAAAGTTACTAGAAGTACGTTTACAGTTGTATTTTGAGCTCTCCATGTGCCCACTCCCTCATTTATGCAGGTGGGTATACATATTTCTATTACTTAGCATATATCTCCAACTCAAAATTGCTGACGTGCATTTAACTGGGGATTTATACTTAGACATAGATGTGAAGGTATGTGTGCAGACATTTCTGCATACAGATTTACCATTTACCATTTACCATTGTGGATTGACTTCCAGGTGTTTTTCAGCCTAAGGTTCTTTCAAGGCTGTATGCGTGGATGAAGTGTTGTTAACACGATGCAGTGTATGGCCCTCTTTGATTTTCTGGATCAAACATTTGATGGGATTTGTTTTTTTCCAAGCCCAATAAGGACCTAGCTGAATCTATGTGAACAACTGTTTGTAAGATATACTTGAAGGAGGTTAACTGTAAAGACAGACAATGTCGTAACGGCATTAATAGAAGTAAATCCTATTTAGAAGCAGGATATAATTATTGTTAGCAAGAATCCATAAACAATTGCATACGACGTTATAGGTACTAAGTAGACATTCTGATCTTATTTTACTCATCTGTAAAATGAACTAACCAAACAATGAAAATTAAACAGTTTTAAATAACTCTTTAATGCTTTTTCTGAATTTCAGTGTAGCATTTTCCCCACCAACATTTCAAGAGATTTAGGGGCTTATTTATAAGCCCCTTGTGCTACCATAGCATCACTTTTTTGTGAGGCTGCGACGGACCACGCAGTCCCATACACTGAGCCAAATTTACAAACAAACCAGTTTGTAAAGCTGTGTGACACATTATACCTGTGCCTGGCATAATGTATGCAGGGTGGGCATTCCAACATTAAAAGCCATGCGGAACTGGCACAGTGAACTTTACTACATTTCATGCACCAATCTGCGCCTTCACAGCATCACTTTTTTAACGTCTGCTCAGAGCATGCGCTAAAGTGACGCTGGGCTTTTTAACATTGGACACTCCTCACATTGCTGGAGTAGTGTCAGATTACCACAGGTATTCCATCACTGCACCACTTTTGCACCAGCAGATGCGCTAGAATTTCTGGCACATTTGTGGAATCCCTTGCCATGGAGTGCTGTATCATAAATACAGCGCTACCATGGGGTCGTTAAGGGGTCTGGGGCGACGCTAGAAATCTGGCACTTTGACAGCTCCTGCCAAGTCAGAGCAAACACAACTTCACTCCCAGCAATCAAGAGTTGTCAGACAGCTGTTGCTTGCTGGGAGCAGGGTTTTAGTCTGTTTCCCTGCCCGCAGAGATATGGGCAGGCGAACAGATTAAAGAATTGCTGTCACAGACAGGGAGCTGCATGTTTCGCAGCTCCCTGTCTGTGACAGCAGTTCCAGCTCCCACAGAAGAGGGGGAGCCGGCTGGGACTGCTGCGGCATTCAGGCTCCCCCGATCTCTTATGCTGCAAGGTGACATGGCCAGGGGGTGGGGTCCCCCTCCCCAACAACAAATAATATTAGGACATCCCCACAAAACAAAGAATCACTTACGTCATATTGCTAAGAGAAAGGACCCTGGTTTGGGGGATATTTCGTCTTTGTATTCTTGTTGGACTCTCTATAGGAGGATTAATGTTATCACAGAATTCTGGAGAAAGACGCATGTGTCACAATCACATTGCCAAATGCACACAAGGTCACTGGAGAAATTTCCTCTTGGTCCACAGTGCACCTGTACTGTAGAATACACACTGAATATTTACCCAAAGAGTCAGAAAGAACTCCACTTGGGTAGATATTTTGTGCAAAACTGTGGACTCTTGTTGGATGAAAGGGCAGGTGAGGATCCTTTGCGGACGAGTCACTCCCACAGGTACTAACACACCCACTCAAACACTCAAACACTGATACACCGACTCACAGACCCACTTAGACACTCATTCACCCAGTAACAGACCCCCTCAGACACTAACACAACCACTCTTATACCCACTCTGACACTGACACACCCACTCCCAGACCCACTCAGACATTCACAGACCCACTCAGACCGTCACACACCTACTCACAGACCCCCACAGACACTCCCACACCCACTCCTAGAGACAGAGAGAGTGGGGTTGCAAATATCAATCTTTTTAATAAACACTCATTTTCTGTGAAAAAGGCTGTGAAAGCTGAAACACGTAGGTACTGTTTCTGCAAAGTACAAATACTATTAATATTAAATAATTTGGAAATGTTAAAACTCGGGGGAGTGCAGTGTCATTTCTGTTGTCCTGAATATGCACATATATCTCCAACCAAACTGCCACGTGCATGTGATCAAGACCAGGAGACGGTCGAAACGCTCTGTGTGTTCCTCACTAAATAAATGCTGAAACTGTCTTCGCTGGTGTGGCTCGTATTTCCGACAACTGACTGCTGTTCTGGAGCTGACTGTTGTTAAAAAGGAAATGTGTATACATTTCCTTTTTAAAATTTAGCCCATCGATAATCTGTCCATCATATTCTGATCTGATACAGCGATATCCCCATGGTTCCTATTCTGTAGTTCAATCAAAACCACAAAAGGCTAAGGGTGTCCTTGGAAGGGATAATATTTCTTACATGCCAACAACAGAATCTAGACCTCCAGAACATTAGTGAGGGACATTCTAAATTCTATTACAAAACTGTAAGCTGAGTTATAACAGTCCGTCAATCACACTGTATGATACATAAGCCACTAGCTTCTAATAAAACGTAAGTAGACTCATATGATGAATGTACTGCATTTAGGGCCAGATGCAGGAAACGTTTAGCGAGTCGCAAATGGCAAAAAGTGCCGTTTGCGACTCGCTAAACGCATTTCCCTATGCAGAAATGCATATTGCGAGTCGGGACCGACTCGCAATATGCATTTCAGAATCGCAAATAGGAAGGGGTGTTCCCTTCCTATTTGCGATTCGGAGTGGAATGCAATACCATTTGCGACCGCATATGCGGTCGCAAAGGGTATCGCAGTTACCATCCACTTCAAGTGGATGGTAACCCACTCGCAAATTGGAAGGGGTCCCCATGGGACCCCTTCCACTTTGTGAATGGACCCAAAATTATTTTTTCAGGGCAGGTAGTGGTCCAAGGGAAAAAATACCGAAACTAAAGGTTTCGTTTTTTTTTTTAAGTGCAGGTCGTTTTCCTTTAAGGAAAACGGGCTACACTTAAAAAAAAAAAACTGCTTTATTGATAAAGCAGTCACGAACATGGAGGTCTGCTGACGACAGCAGGCCTCCATGTTTGCGAGTGCCTAGACTCGCTATGGGGCCGCAATTTGCGACCCACCTCATTAATATTAATGAGGTGGGTCATTGCGACCCCATAGCGAGTCGCAGACGGTGTCTGAGACACCGTTCTGCATTGGAAATTGCGACTTGCAATTTGCGAGTCGCTCCGACTCGCAAATTGCAAGTCGCAATTTCCAAATTTGCTACACCTGGCCCTTATTTAAGATATCCTTGAAATGTCTTTCTAAAGCTAAAATCACTTTGGATGCCATTACACCTTTATTGAAATGGCGTCAAGCACAAATATGTTTTGCTCACACAGCAATAACCCATCTATTTCATGTTGCAAAAGATGGAAATAAAACATAATTAATTGTTTTGTGAATGAAATCAACATCTGAGATGGTGAAAGAGGGCATCTAAAAGTGGTAGTCTACTTCAGAAGATCTATTACATTTAACAACACATAATTTAGCACAGTCAGGAACACTGGGATTAAACAAAGTAGTTGAGAATGACTGTAGGCTTGGTAATGTAAACTTCAGATACTGCTCTAAAATAGATTAACCACAATAACGTAGTCAGGTTTGTGGCCAATTGTTTCAACCTAAGACCAACCATTTAGCCATTGCATTGTTGACAGTGTGTTGGATCTTGGTTGTTTCACATGTGAGGTGCAGCAAACATTCTTAAAGGGGAATTTGTTTTTTATTGCTGAAAAGTTGAACAAAATCTCATATCATTCGTACACCCATTTAATATATATTGTTGTTGACTACCCTCTAGCTGAGAGTCTAGTACAGGGTCTGTGTCAAGCAAGAAAGACACTCTACTTTTTTCTGAACTGCCCTGCACTCTTCCTTTTATATGAGACATGTTGCCTACTTCATTTCAAATACCACCAAACAAGAGTTTTGGCTCCAATTATTCAGTTTTTGACTAGACAGCCACAAGCCATCATTGTTTACACTTTGTTTTGAAAAACAGTGAAATATAATAATACGACATTCAACTTTGCCAGGAGCTATCTGCCCTAGTGAACTGCGATTTTCACATGTTCCTGAATCAATACACATTAGGTAGGGCAGTACTGAAAATTACTTCCTTTCTGATTTTTCAAACTGCATATTTTATAGGGCAACTTCAGTCATACCACTCGGCACATTTTTTAACTGGCCTCAGATATTTTATAAATTAAAGTTTTAAGGTATACTGGGCTTGATTTATGGCTAGAGATTTCTGTTAGAGATAAATATTCATTTGACGCACTCTCTCTCTTAATAATTTACAGATAATCTTGATTCAGTCCTTGCATTCCAAGACCCTTGGCTCTCGTTTCATACTGATATTGCAATTTTTTTGAAAATATTTATATGAAAAGAATTAGAAATATATATATATATATATATGTATATATATATATATATATTTTTTTTTTTAAAAAAGATACATACTAGTTTAAATCAAACTCAGACTGAGCTATAGATGAGCGGGAATCTACGCTGTAATATTATTCCTTAATGTATTGAAAATAGAGTAAAAACATTATTTTATAAAAACAAAATGTCATTTCCTCCATTGTGTTTCATCCCATGCTTCAAACCGCAGTTCTTCATCCCATATATTCCAACATCTTTCTTTCGACATGTCTCATACCGCTGTTCTCCATCTCACTGTCCTCAAACGCATTTCACAGTCCTATGGGATGTACAGAATCAGTATAACCAGCTGCACTGGGTGATCTTCAGTGGTAACTAGAAGTTTATGATCCCATGAAACCTGTCTTTAGTCTTCAGTGCTGTCCCTCAAAATACCCTGTTATCACGTTTATCTGAAATGGGAGTGGAGGGCTGTTCCACAGCAGGTCCAATTTTATTTTGTCCTCATTCACCACCATAGCCAGAAACAGGATGGGCTCTTCGAGATTTTCTTTGGAGCTGGGGTTATCCTTGTCATTAGGTCTTGTATCTAATGATAGCGCGTCAGAGCTATGATAAGAATACTTACAAGGAGACACGCCTAGGTCGATGAACCTTTGGACCACGTTTGGGGAATTCCCAGTACGAGGTATCTTTTTGGTATCACAAATCAATAGATCACTAGCCCAATCAAATTTCACGGTAACTAATCAACAAGTTAATCAATAACTTTTAATAAGGATCAATAGTTGAATACACCATGACCTTTCAGTCACGAATAACCACAACAAACTAGATAAGTGTTAGGATATTTATTTCCCTATTTGTTACAATCTAATATCATCTCTGTTAATCTCATTAGCACTCATCAAGAACTCATCTAATTAGCAATTAGAATGCAATTAATCAAAGCATAGAGAATAGTCATTCAGCATTTAGATACATCATTAATATGAAGCAACTTAGCAAAGTCCCATTAATACATGATTCAACAAATCAAGAAGTCAGTCATTTGTCTATTTGCACCGGGTAATTGTGAACACCTTAACTAACCCAAATTAGCATTAGCATGTTGGGCTTCATGCAAAATATTTAGCAAACACGAATTTGGAAAACATCTAACTATGGCCTCTGTCAAAATAGCAGTTGGTACCTAGAAAGAAAAGGCAAACAGACAATTAAAATTTTGCATCAGATAGTTACCAATCCAACAGATCAGCAAACAGCTTCAGTCTTCGTCCTCAGGACATCAGTCGCTTTGCCATCAGCAGAGATAGGATGGGGCAAAGTCTCAATATAGCATAGATAAGGAATAGGATTCTTCCTTTATATGGAGGAGAAGTAGGAATGGATAGAGGATGGTTTGAAGTATTAGATCAAGGCAAAAGGAAACAACCAAGTCTCTGTCTCTCTGCATCTCTGCTCTTCTCAATCTCTCTTCGTCATTCCTTGGGCCACTCCGTTAAATCAAAACTACCCAATTAGTCCATAATTCCTCATTGGATAATAATTGGTGCATCTTTATCTCTGTCCAATAATTCTCCACGCACATTGCCAGAATTGTCCACAAACCACAGTTCTCACATCGCTGATTGGTCCATGTTATTGACGTCTTCATCTTTTGGAATGTCAGGTAAGAAAAGTTACATTTTGCGCTCCAGTCAGTGTCCCCATTGTTTTCTCGTACTCCAGGTAGCCTTGCAACTGTTATGAATTACACTGTTGCATTCAGCAAGAATGTCTCCTTGAGCAAGTCGGTTCTCATGAGAAAGAATTTACTACGGCTACACACATCTAACTTCTGGAAAAGTACAGCTTTGTGTCCTTCAGGAAAACAGCACATTGCCTGTTAGAAAAATACAGTTTAATACGAGACCGGGCAACTAGGCCCAGATCCTCGCTAAGCTAAGGCCTAATGATTAATGAGCAAACTCATAATACATGACTCTAATTATGATATGCTAATACACATTCAAAACATTAGTACATAATTAATTCAGATTTAACAAGCTTTCATTAGTCTTTGTCTACATTGGTAGCCACTCCCCGTGCGCACATTTCAAACGTGTGCATTATTTCTATGTTAACACATTTTGTATGCAGCTTCATCACACAATATATTGCAAGCTTTTCATGTTAATATTGCTTTTGAAAAACACACTCCAACACTAATATCTATGAGGTGGCACCTGCCTGGAATGGAGTGGAAAAACTGATGCATCCAGACCTTGCAGCCCGATGTCAGAGCATACCACAGGCCATTAATTGGTGTAATCATGAGACATTCTTCACCCGGAAGCTCAAGGATTCTCCCTTCCTAACCAGTTCGCTAATGGGAGGCAAAATGTATATCTTCTATTTTCCACATATTTTGCATCCAATTTTAAGTTATATATTAGGGAGCCCTTCCACTCAAGAAACACAAGGGAGAGGAGCTGACCCATCCTCTGCATATTCCCGTCTGTGCAAGTAACATCATATAGAAGAGTAGCTTAATACAATCTCTATTTCACTTAACTTGAGCTTGTAGACTTCCAAAAACAACAAGAGAAGGTCCTGCCTGGACGTTTATAGAAAGAATCTCACTTATTGCCTTGCAGACATCTTCCCAGAATTTGCTGATGTTGGGGCACTCAAAGAACATATGTAGATCATTAGCACAGTCAAGCCTGCATTTCTTACAGCTGACCATATTGCCAGGTGTCAATTTTGACACTTTCTCAGGGGACCAGAAAGTCCCATGAATGGCAAACAAGTGATTTCTCCTTAGACAGGCAGTTTTAACTATAGCTTACAAAAGAGTAGTAGGTACTTGCCATGGATCTGTTATCTGCATCCCACGCAAGCATTTTCCCCATATTTCTTCTGGCAGTGTGAAGTCTCCGTCAGTGATGTCCATCACCAACCAGCACCATCTTGTGACTTCCTTCTGATAAAATAGCTCTTCCAACTCATTTGACCCCCCACCTCTTCATTCACACTCTGCATCCAGCTATTCATTCGGAGGTATTTAAATTTAGAGTTTTCCACCCATCTCAGCGTTGAAGTCCTCCTACGACAACAAACATCCACTGTGACAGAGATGACCCCATTCTAAAAACCCTGCCTTTCTCAATGGTATAGCCGAACTATCACTTACCCACTGCAGGGAAACCGGGGAATCACATAATGGTGCATATTTGCTATAGCATGGTAGTTTTGCCACTCTCCTAACACAATACCAAAGTTCCAGCAGATCTTGCAGCATCTTAAACCTCACCTTCTTAAAAAACGTAGGATCCCCAAATTTGTATAGCCCAGTTGTGCTTCCTGGATGGTATTTCTCATTATTTTGCATATGGCCCCCAGCCCTGACTCCATCGAACCACTCAATAGCCCTTTCCCATTTTTCAGAAAGAATGCCCGTGCATAATATTGAAGGTCGGGCAAAACCAGTCCACCTTTCTCTTTCTTTCTTCTCACCCTTTTCCACGAGATACATGCCTTCTTTGAGGCCCATATAAAACAGTTTATTTTGCCATTCTTTTTGAAACATCAACGGTACTGAGTTAAAGATAAAGGTGAGCTTAAGCAATATAGCCATCTTAATTATGTTGACTCTCCCTAAAATGGTGAGGGGTAGATGTCTCCAACTCCTCATTAACTTACAGGAGTCTCTCTTTTTTTTTCTTTCTTTTTTCTTTGTATTTTTTACCAGGATGAAGAAACATCGAAACAAAACAGGATACATTGTCACTTTCAGAAAATGAAACAAAACAAAATCAACCGAATTTATCCAAGAAATAATCCCCCCAGATCAGTGAGAACTTTTTAACACTGCCAACTCGGCTAGCGTATCGCATCTCCTGAAGTCTGACTTGCGCCACCTTACAATACCATTCTTGGCCGGTAGGAGCCAGCTCGGAACGCCAATTTCTCAGCAGAAGCAACCTAGCGACCGCAGTGGCTATGAATACGAGCTTCTCCCATCTAGAAGAGAGCCTTGCCTCGGGAAAGTAGCCCAAGCTCATTAAGCGAATACTGGGAGATATGGATATCGATGCCATAATCGTTAAAACTTCAAAAACACCCTCCCAATATCCCTGTATACATCGGCATGTCGTAATCATATGGATCCAACCTGCCACTCCTACTTCCTTGCAGCGAAAACACTTATCAGGATAGCCAATCCCCATGCGAGATAGGGCCTGCGGGGTTCGATACAATAACGATTTACTGAAAAATATCATTCTGTGCCAGTTAGCCCCTCGGAGTCTCCCAGTAATCACTTGAAACCTCCAGGCCCTCCTGGCGGGCCCATTTAGTCTGGGCTTTTGTTCCAAGATCTACTTTGGCCGTTATTGCCAGGAGCCTTCTCCACGACCCTGCAGTCCTTATCCCAGGAGGGTCGACCAATTCTGTTACCAATGACTGGACGTTGACGATAGAATTGACGTCTAAATCCCCAAGAGTATGTAACAAAATGGTATAAGACCCAGCCAACAAAAAAACATTTTTAACAGTAATCAGAATATTTAATGGAGTTTCCCAATTATCCTGAGCCCTAAAATCTCTGATCTTACTGAATCCAGCAAGCTCCCACCTATTTACTAAATCTTCATTAAGCTGAGCATCAGAGTGCAAAAAAATCTGTGAAAGTGGAGTGTAAAAACTGTAGAAAAGGAATTGAGTATTTTCTAAAGAAGTCTGATCTTTGCTTAAAAAAACATTTAAAAATCTTATAACAAACTTTTTTAGGTGATTTCGCCAAGAGTGCAGGGTTCCGGATATTATGCTCCCTTATACCCGAAAATCGATAAAAAACCTGAAGCCAGCCAAATGATCCATATTAAAGCTGGCATAATAATGCACAAAAAATGCATAATAATAATCTTTGAAATTTGGCAAGGCCAATCCCCCTTTTTCTTTATCGGCATACAGTATACTTAAAGCAGCGCGGGCCTTTCGGTTTTGCCAAATGAATGAGCGAAATAGGGCTTTGAGTTTTCTAAAAAATGTTTGCGTTAAAACGCACGGAATAGCTGCAAACAAAAAATTGAAAGGTGGTAAAATTGACATTTTAATTAATGCAATTCGGCCCAATATAGAGAGGGGGAGAGACCCCCAACGAGCCAGCAGAGCCTGAGTTTTCTGAAGTAAGGGAGCAAAATTTAAATCGTAAAGATCTCCTATATTGGCCGAAAAATAAATTCCTAAGTATCTCTTTGGCTTGGCATTTACACAGCTCCGTAATTCAGGATGGAGATAGATAGGAGAAGTGCCACAGAGAATAATATCAGTTTTACTCATGTTGATCTTGTAACCACCAATTTGCTCAAATTCATTAAACAGATTAAAGACCGCTTCCTGAGAAGAACGTTCAGTATCTAAAAACAAAATGATATCATCGGCGTAAAGTTTAATCTTACCCATTGACTTTAACGTAGGTTGGATCTGAATATGTTGTCTGATTTTAATAGCGAAAGGCTAAAAAAAAGGGCAAATAAAATGGGGGATAAAGGACATCCCTGTCTAGTCCATCGTTGTATTTGAAGTTGTCCGACAGACTTCGAATTTATAATGATATTGGCCTCTGAGTTTGAGTACAACCTTTGAATTAGTGCAGTGACCTGAGAAGGTATCTTGTAGCTAGTCAAGACTGCGAAAAGTGTGTCCCAAACAACTAAGTCAAATGCTTTTTCCGCATCCATCAAAAGAATAATGGCAGGGACTTTATTAGTAGCAAAATAATCAAGAGCCTCAGCTAAATAATGTGTGTTTGTAGCCAGTTGTCGGGCAGCTATAAACCCGTTTTGATCGGGATGTACCAGTTTATTAACTACCCTACTAAGCCTATTGGCAATAGTTTTGTGATTATTTTATAATCTGAGTTTAACAGCGAAAATGGACAATATGCATTCGGATCCTCCCTGTCCTTATTTTTCTTAGGAAAGCTGACCACGTTTCCTGAATGCCAGGTCTTAGGAATCTGTTTGCCCGCAGCAGACCATTGATTAAAGCCAAAAAAACCTCGGCGAATGCATTTATAAAAGTCTTATAGAACTCAGCAGGGAAGCTATCCGGTCCAAAGGCTTTCCTCGTGGGAAGGTTCTTAACAACGTCTAGAAGTTCTGGCTTTGTGAATGGCTGTGAAAGTGCCACAGAGTCTTCCTCTGAAAGGCAGGAAATATCTAAGTCCCTCAGGAACTTTTCAATAGTCCCAGGATCTATAACTGAGGCATAACTATAAATTTGCCTATAGTGTTCCAGCATAATTTTGTCAAGATCCCCGGGGTCAGTACGTCTAGCCCCGGTGACCGGACATCTTAGAGCGTGTATTACATTATCAGCAATACGATCTCGAGCTTGCCATGCCAAAAATTTTCCTGAAAGTTGCTCTCTTCGTACGCCTTTTGTTTATAGATCCGATATTCTATATCCACCTTCTTAAAAAAAAAATCCGCCAACGCTTTCTTGGCAGCTTCGAAGGCCTGCCTATTAATTTCCGAGGGGGCGTGTAGATAGGCAATTAAACACTTTTGAACTACGTCTTCCAATACAGCGATTTGTTGTCTCAAGAGCCGTTTATCCGCTGCCTCTTTGGCGATTACCCAGCCCCTAAAAAAAGCCTTAAATTAATCCCAGACTACCGCTGGAGTTGAGGATCCCTGATTGCGTTTGAAAAAATGCCTTATTTCGTCCTGAGAAGCCTGTATCCACCCTTCGTCTAAAAGAAGCCGAAGTTTGAAAACCCACCTTTTGGTCCGAGTTGTGTAAGCTGAGGAGGAGAGAGACACTTCCAGCAGCAAAGAGGCATTGTCTGAAAGACCAGAGTGCTGAACCGACTGAGATCTATAGCACAATGTGTCTGATATCAGTAAAAAATCTATTTGTGAGGAGCTTTTAAACCGAGTGGAAAAACAAGTATATTCCCTCGCATCGGGGTGTTTGTTCTCCAAGGATCGGACAACGTCAAAACCTTAGCGAAATCTCTGAAGATTTTTGCAACTTTAGGTTTGTGCTGTCTCTTACCTCTTATTGTAGTATCTAAAACTGGGTCCTGAAGGAAATTGAAATCCCCACCAATAATAATTTTACCTGTCAATTGCAAGAGGGAGTGAAACAGGCCTATATAATGGGGCTGGGTCATCTATCAAACGACCATAAAAACTAACAAAAATGACTCTCTCCTTGGCGATTAAACATTGAACCCAGCACCAACGCCCATCAGGGTCAGAAAAAAGATCCAATGGCTGTGCATTGAGGGCTCTGGCTAAAAAGACTGCCACACCTCTATGAGCCGCTGACGCCGCAGCAACTACTTTCAAATCAGCCATTTTTTAAACATGCAAAAATCTGGACCTTTATTAACCGGAATATTAGTCTCCTGAAGAAGTATAACTGAAGGATTGAACGCAGATACCCTTTCCTCAATAGCGGATCTTTTCCTACTATTATTTAGTCCATTAACATTCCAAGAAAGTATTCTTAATGGAAGAAATGATATTACAATTGATTTATACCTAGAGTTAGTCTGCCTAAGCGCTCCCCTAATCTGGAGTAAAATACACTATCCAAAACATGACAGTCCTCCAAAGTGACAAAGCCGGATCCTGGTGTCCATACCTCTCTCCCTCCCCCCCCCTTCTTTGCTCCCCCATCCCTCACCCTCAGTGGACCACACCTGGAGCCCTTCCGCCCGGACAACCCAAGGCCACATCCCTCCCCCACCCCCTGCCTGCAACCTTTCCTAGGATGTTGCCTTGTCATAGCACCTTAAGCCATAGACTAGAGAGACCGCAAATAGAATAGCCTGAGCATGCGCTGTGGGGGAAAAAAAAAAAAAAAAAGTGTCCGTATGTTCTTAGAATATCATTATCCTCATAGTCCAATATGTCACCCTGATAGTGTCTTATTATCTTATTAAGTCTTTTCCACCCCGGCCCTGGCCTCACCACCCCTTGCTCGTCCTAGCTGCTCAGAGTTCTGGATTACATGAAGCAAGGACTTAGCAGCATCGACTGTAAAATTCGAGCGACCCTGAAAAAAAACTTTGTTTAGATTGTTGCACAAGTCCAGCCTGAGCTCCTGCTTTTTGAAATGCTGGAATCATCCCTTTCAGTTCTCTTCTCCGATGCTCAGCCACCACCAGCATGTCTGAAAAAATCTTGAATGCATAATCGCCGGGAATCTGGAAGGTTTTAGCCTTAATTGCTTTCTGTAGAATCTGATCCTGGATACAAAAGCCACCAAAATTCAATAAAAAATTGCGAGGACATTTAGGATTTGACGGCTGGACTGCGTGTACATGATGGGCCCGCATAATGGTAAGATCTGGATGCTTATCCGTTAGTCCTACCAAAACATGACCTTTAATAAAATCAGTTACCAAATCTATGACTGTCTGGCCGTTTTCACGTCCTTCAGGGATTCCCGTGAATCGCAGATTGGATCTACGTGATCGATTTTCAGCGTCGTCGAGTCGAATCTGTAAATCTAACAAATCAGCTTGACATTTTGCCAGAGATGGTTCTACAGTCACCCGGATGTCCTCAAGGTCAGAAACTCGTTGCTCGATATCCGTAATTCGCGAGTGAATTTTCTGGATATTACTACAGATCAAGTTCAATTGTGATTCTGTTTTCTGATTTGCATCGTCCTGGGAGACTTTCAGCGTTTTTAACTAGCTTAGAATCTGCAGAAGTAAGTTTTCCGGGGGAGCGCTAGTGCTTGCCATATCTTTCGGCTCCTGAGAAGGACCCCCATTTTGGCCATTAAATCCGGAAGGCATAGCAGAAAAAGCAGCTTGAAGAGAAGATCCCGCTGCTGTGTTTATCTCGTGCACTGATAAAGAGCTGTCTACCTGAGGGGCAGGAGTGCAGCTACTAGATAGTGCAGAGGTACCCTCCTTTTGGGTTCCCCCCCCACAAAAAAGGGATAGAGGGGTCTGGGAGCAGAGTCCATATCCGTCGCCTGATCACAAGAGGTCTCAGAGTTCCAGCCGGGGGTCGACTGAGTAGGCAATGGAGAGCCTTCGAATGACCGCGGGCTAGGGTCCAAGTTGGCTGGCAGAGCCCTAGACTCGTCAGATAGGCAGTCCCAGCTGAGGGGGGGGACTTGACAAGTTAGACCCAGAAGGTGGTAGATTAAGAGGTAGGGGTGAAGTAGGGTTAGAGACTGAATCTATGGCGGAAGAAAGGAGAGGTACGGAAGCTGGAGCCTTGTGAAAATGATTATCTGAAGGCGCAGGGCGTTTCTGTTTGGCAGTGCGTGTCACTCTAGGAACTCTGGAGTCTCTCATAACCTTTGTAAAATTGGCTCCTGCGATTTTATTTATTTCTTTAGTAATAATTACACCCAGGTACCTCATCTTGTTCTTTACTGGGACACCTTCCCTAGGGATATTCCAAGCCATAACTTCTGTCTTATCATTATTGACAGGATACCCAACCACCCTTCCAAATACTGCTGTAAGCTCGTCCAAGGCTGTTATCGCACGATTTAAGTCACTCGTATAAACCATTAAATCATTCGCATACAGGGAGACTTTCCTTAACCACACCCTACACCTGAAGGGGGATATCCTCTGCTGCCCCCTGATTTTACATGCTTAATATTCTATATATAGATGAAACAACAGTGGGGACAGTGGACATCACTGACTCATTCCTTTTTAAAATTTAAAGGGTTGATTTAAAGAACTGTGAGTCAATACTCTGGCACAGGGGTTCTGGTAAATCCTTTGTCGTGCCTGGTTGAACTTATCCCCCAGGTTGAAAATCTCAAATAAAGTACTTAAGTATGTCCAATTTACCCTGTCAAAGGTCTGATACAGAGGAGTTCTTTCGTTTAAATTCAGGTTCAGCCCCTATGGCCATGGTATGGGATGCCTATAAGGTCTTTTTAAGGGGAAGACTTTTGAGATTGGGCTTGTTTAAAGGACATTTGTATGAGGAGGAGATTAATAGGCTGGGAGCGCTTGTACGGGAGGTGGAACAGGGATTGCCACAGCCAGATCTCGGTAATGAGGAAATTGACCAATTGAGAGAGCAAATACAGGTGGCATGGGATGAGCTCTCAGCAGTCATAGAGGGTAGATTTAGGAAGAGATGCGAGGTAAATAGGGTGGCATACTTTGAGTATGGGGAAAACTGTTCAAACTATTGACCCAGAAAATAAAATCGGACTCTGTCAGGAATATAGTTAGTGAAATACAGTGCAAGAAAACGGGGGCCATTAGTAGAATTAGCAGCGAGATTGGGGAATACTTCTGGAGTGTTTTTGAGGAATTATATTCAAGGATTTTGGAGGTTTCGGCAGTGGCGGTTAAGAGCTGGGTTAGGGAGTTAGACTTAGCCACATTGAGAGGTGAATAAAATATGATTCTAAATGAGCATATCGGTCAGCTTGAAGTCAAGCAGGCCATAAAGTCCGGTAAAATGGGAAAAGCATCAGACCCGGATGGCTTGCCTCTGGAAATATATAAAGTCTTCCGTAGTAGCATAACACAGGTTTTGGGGGAATTGTGTGATGGCATCTTAGAGGCAGTAGACATGCTCCATCCACCATGTAATGGGGTCATTGTTACGCTAATATTAAAACCAGGAAAAAGCCCAAACATCTGTGATTCATATAGGTCCATATCTCTGTTAAATTGCGATGATGAAATATCTGCAAAAATTCTGGCTGATAGACTAAGTGGTGTTATTGGTGGGCTTTTACATGAGGATCAAAAAGGGTTTCTTGAGGGCAGATACATGCATTAGTTGACGCAGGGGTTCATAGGCTCAATAGATCTAGCCAATATATGTGAGGCACCCTTGGCTGTAGTGATGTTAAACGCTAGCAGGTCCTCTATTTTATAGGAGTGTACTCAATCACTGTGCTAGTCTCTTGCAGATCACCTTCAAAACAGTGAAAGTGTGTGTTATTCAGGTCTTTCTCATGTGTCCTACTCTTTTCAACATTTAGTTTCACCTACTGGCACAGCTAATACAATTGTTTGATTGCTGTTCTACGGCTATGGGAGCAATAAACAGGTGATTATCTGTTTACAGAATCATTTTGAGTCTATCAACATTACTTTTTAACCTCTATGCTGAATATTGCAAATAAGGTGAAGGGCAATGAGCTACAATGAGATACAACTGAATGCTAGTAAGACCTGGGTTCCTATTGATGGGGAATTCAAGTAATGTTTGGTCCAAATCTGAACTGCATCCAAAGGACATCGCCAATTGGGGTGGAAGAGGTAAAAACTTTAGCAAGCTAATTTGAGATGTAAATGTAAAGTTCTAGTGGAGGAGGAAGTCACCCTTTTCACTTGCTTTTTTACTTTGTAGAACTCATTTACATTTTACCTGTCCTTCCAATTGAGTGCAGGAAAATAAGTACACACAATGAGTGCTTTTTACTTAAACGTAGGCTATGGTAACTGCTTTACCACTACTTGATCAGAAAGTTGCAGGTTAATCAAAATGCAACTGTAAGGCTTACACAGTAGCATATCTGCTTACCAATAGTTGGTTGATCTATACTGGCTTTGGAGGCAAGCAAGTATCAGGTTCAAGTGCGTATGCATGTGACGAGATCTCAGGAGATTCCCATGCAGCTCCCTTGCCTGACTCTTAGCAAGAACCTTTTTTTTCAGACTTGCTAGCAGAACCTTTGCCTGTGTTAGCAGTATATGGTGCTCTCTTTGATGGGAGGCCTGATTTGTCTTAACTTCCCTTCTAGAGACAACTTCATAACAGTTTATCTTTCACACCTTTTGGGTTGCTTTGAACTATTTATTGAATAATTGCACTAATGTATTGATTATTAATTTATACTTAATTTCATGATTTTTAACTTTGCTAATCCTTCAATAATACTTTATGGTTTGAAACAAGTTAACCACTCTCTGGTGGTCATTACAACCCTGGCGGTCGGTGTTAAAGCGGCGGTAAGACTGCCAACAGGCCAGCGGTAAAAATTTGGAATCACGACCCGGGCGGAAACCGCCAACAAAGACAGCCACTTTAACACTACGACCGCCACGGCGGTACAAACAAACAGCGCAGCGGTCACCGCCAACACTATTATGACAGGCCAATCCACCACCTTTTCCGGAGCGGATTCACCGCGGATAAAAACACGGCGGAAACAGGAATCCTGAAGGAAAAACGCTCACCTCTACACACTCCACCAGGAAGGAGGACGCCATGGAACCAGAGCGTCACATTTTCCCAGCCTTCATCTTCTTGCTCCTCTACCAGGAGCACGAACGCCGGCGGCGAAGACCATGGTGAGGTCTGCACCTACGTCACAGGGGAGGGGGGAGGGAAAAAACAGGGACACACACACGCAACACCCCCACCCACACCCTCACCCAGTACAACACACACACTAATGCGTATCAATACATCACAGTTACACCCCCCAAACCCCCCAGAAGAATGCAAAGACAATAGAAAATGAGTGTAACCATTGCAATATATTAAAAGCAAGTAGGCAGAAATAGATATATACACCATGTACATAATATATACCAAGCATAGTAGTCCAGGCAGTGTTCTAAGAAAGTCCGTGGAACACCGGGACCACACGGTATGGGCGAGGCCCACACAAGATCCCCGACCATGACGGAGAGAACACTGCAGGGGCATCAGACAGCAACTAAACAGGCACCTCAGGGGGAGGGAAAGGGGGGCACCTCAGCCGCTTGAGCGCACGATGACAAATCCACAAGGGGGCCACATGCCCACTGTTCAATCCTGGGGAGTGCAAAGACACAGTCTCTCAAGTCTCTACAGTGGGTGGGCTGCCCACTGTTCAATCCTGGGGAGTGCAAAACCACAGTCTCTCAAGTCTCTACAGTGGGTGGGCTGCCCACTGTTCAATCCTGGGGAGTGCAAAGCCACAGTCTCTCAAGTATCTACAGTGGGTGGGCTGCCCACTGTTCAATCCGGGGGAGTGCAAAGCCACAGTCTCTCAAGTGGCTGCCTTCTCCACTGCTTCTGGAGGGGGCATGGTGCCCAGACTGCTTCATCCTGCTAAGGACAGAGGGAGTGGATGTATCTCTCCACGGGTTCTTGAGGGGGCATGGTGCCCAGAGTGCATCATTCACCCCGTGACGGACTCAGTTGCGTCAGTGCCCTTGCCGCTCATGGGCCAGCGGTGCTTGAGACGGCGGTGTCCTGTTCAGCGGTGCTTGAGATGGCGGTGCCCTGTGCAGCGGTGCTTGAGATGGTGGTGCCCTGTGCAGCAGTGCTTGAGACGGCGGTGCCCTGTGCAGCGGTGCTTGAGACGGCGGTGCCCTGTTCAGCGGTGCTTGAGAGGGCAGTGCCCTGTGCAGCGGTGCTTGAGACGGCGGTGCCCTGTGCAGCGGTGCTTGAGATGGCGGTGCCCTGTTCAGCGGTGCTTGAGATGGCGGTCTCCATTGGGTCCTTCATGCCCCAACGGGGCTTATGCTGGCGGTCCTTCATGGCCCAACGGGGCTTTTGCTGGCGGTCCTTCATGGCCCAACGGGGCTTTTGCTGGCGGTCCTTCATGGCCCAACGGGGCTTTTGCTGGCGGTCCTTCATGGCCCAACTGGGCTTTTGCTGGCGGTCCTTCATGGCCCAACGGGGATTTTGCTTGCGGTCCTTCATGGCTCAACGGGGATTTTGCTGGCGGTGGCCTCCTGGGCAGCTGGGCTGGTGCTGGCGGTAGCCTCCTGGGCAGCAGGACTGGTGCCGGCGGTGGGCACCTGGGCAGCTGGGCTGGTGCTGGCCTCCTGGGCAGCAGGGATTGTGCTGGCGGTGGCCTCCTGGGCAGCGGGGATGATGGCGGTCTTCTCCGCTGTGCTGCTCTTCCCAGACTTGCCAGGTTTCTTGTGTCCCTTCCCCACCTTGGAAGGTGTCCCAGCTGACTCCACACTCCCACCGGGGACCGCTGGGAGCGGCTTTGGTGGCTGGAGTCTTCCTCCTCTCCCGCCGGGCACTGGCCAACTTTTGATGCTTCACAGGTGGGGGACTGTTTGTACTGTGGCTCCGTGCCACACTGGCTGCCCTGGTGGCCGGTGCACTCCAGATTCTGGTGACTACAGGCACCACTGGTCCCGGAGATGTTGTGGCTGAGGTGCTAGTTATGGACCTATGAAATGGACGGGTGGGGGAGGTGTGGGAAAGAGGTCAAGGGTGGACAGGAAAAGTTTTTTGGACACACTGGGACGGGTAGCTGGAGGGGGTTTGGGAGTGGAGGAAGAGGTGGTGGTTGTAGGAGGTGTACATTTGGTGACTTTGGGTGAAGGTGCATGCGCTGGAGGCTGTCGTGAGGTGGATGGCTGTTGGGTGGGTGTGTGCCTGCGTTTGTGTATCTTGGGAGGGGGCGTCACAGACACACTGGGAGAGGACACAGGGGACGTGTGAATGGTAGTGGGGGTGTGACTGCACGTGAGCGGGGTGTGGTGGTGGGTGTGCTGGAGAGGGACGTAGTGGCTGTAGAGGTAGTGCATGCAGGTGTGAGTGTAGACGTCACTGGGAGGGAGGAGGGAGAAGAGCAGGAGGGGGACACAGTGGAGGCAGTGGATGTTGGTGTGTCTGCATGTGTGTGATGCTTGCGTGAATGCCTGTGGGATGTGTGGTGCTTATGTTTGCCTTAACTACCCTTGGGTGTTGACGTGTGTGCATGTTGATCTGTAGGTGTGCTTGGGATGGGCTGAGGTAGAGGGGATTGGGTCTGGGTGGAGGAAGTTGGAGGGGGGAGGCTAGAGACGGGGACAATGGCTGCCATCAGTGCTGAGGCCAGAGTCTGAAAAGCTTGGTGAAGGGCTGCCTGACCAGAATGAATGCCCTCCAGGAATGCATTAGTTTGTTGCAACTGCCTCTCTACACCCTGGATGGCATTCAAAATGGTAGACTGCCCAACAGTGAGGGACCTGAGGAGGTCAATGGCCTCCTCACTGAGGGCAGCAGGGGTGACTGGGGCAGGGCCTGAGGTGCCTGGGGCGAAGGTGATGCCCACCCTCCTCGGTGAGTGAGCACGGGGCAAAGCCTGAGGGGCTGCTGGGAGGGCGGTGCTGGTAGGGGGGGTGGCGGCTGTACCTGTAGATGCGGGGGAACAGATGTTGCCGCCACCACAAGGGAGCTCCCATCAGAGGACGAGTCCGTGTCGCTGGTCTCAGCTCCTTTCCCTGCCGTGGAGCTCCCCTCGCCCTCCGTCCCACTGGTGAATTCAGACTCCGTAGTGTCGCCTCCAGGGCCATGTGGGATGCAGCTCCCTCCTGCTCCGGTGCCACTGCTCCTCCGCCTGATGATGCTAATGCACACAAGAACAGGGAGCCCACAAAAAGGGGGGGGAAGACAGAAGAGAGACATGTTGAGTGCATGCATTACCGCTACCGTTGGCGGACACGACAGACACAGAAGCCCCCTGCACTACGCCGCGCTCTTGGGCTCCACTGTTCAATTCCTGGGAAATGGCCTACAAGGCTATGGACGACATCTGCACACATAGATGACACAGGGGGATGACTAGGTGTACTTGGCACTCTACAGAGGTGGGCTGGGGTGCCACATGGCCTGCCTTACGGAGGGGCCTTGCCTACGGAACTCGCCCTGGCCTAGGGAAACCCACAGCCCACCTCCCCCACCCAGACAACTCCACTGCGCGCAAAGTCAGCAGAATGAGAGTGTACTCACCCCCTTGTGTCCGCTGTGATGCCCTCAAGCGCCCATCCAACTCCGGGTACAACACCGCCAGGATCCGGAACATCAGGGGTGTCATGGTGCAACGGGCACCCCTCCCACGTTGGGAGGCCATCCCCAGCTGAGCCTCCGCCATCTTCTTGCTCCAGCGGCGAATGTCCTCTCATCTTTTACGGCAGTGGGTGCTCCGTCTGTGGTAGACCCCCAGGGTCCGTACATCCTTGGCAATGGCACGCCAAATATCTTTTTTCTGGTGGGCGCTGACCTACATGAAATGTACAGGGGAAAAAGAGTAGTTATTACCAACTGCACTGTCAAAGTGATTGGCCCCCATCACTACCCTTGCCATGATGCACATTGACTCACCGTCGTTTCATGCACGCCTCAATCTCCCCCCCCCATCTTTCATCGACCCCACTCCACACAGTCATAGCCCATACAGCATGCTCACAGTGTATTTACCTGTTTGTCTGGAGGACCGTAGAGTAGCGTGTACTGGGGGAGGACCCCATCCACGAGCTTCTCCAACTCCTCTGATGTGAAGGCAGGGGCCCTTTCCCCAGACACTCGAGCCATTGTCTCTTCCAGACCGAGGTCACAGCAGCACTTGCAGTGTAGGTCCTCTCCTGTCGAAGATCAGGTATCGAGTGATTGAACAGATAGAAAATGGCGGTCACGTCCGTGGCGGTGCGTACCGTCACCGCCGGCGCACATCGTCATTGGCTCCTGGGACCAGTAGGGTCCAATGTTAACCAATGCAGCATTGCGCCGCGGTCTTCGACCGCCTACCGCGACGGTGTACAACGTCAGCGCAGTTACCTCACATCCCATTGTCCCACTTTAGAGGTCAGGCAGTCGCCATTTCAGGGGCCCACATGGCTTCATTTCCAACTGCGTCACACATACCTAGGCCTAGACTCAACACACATACAGGCCACCTTTTGTGTATGATTGGTGTCCAGAGTCCATTCCTCCGCCTACTCCTGCGAGGCCCTCAGGATGCAGAATCGCCAAGACCTGCTCCTCCCATGTTGTTAGTTGTGGGTGAGGAGGTGGGGGTCCGCCGCCAATCCGCTGAACCGCCTGGTGGTGTCTTGAGACCACGGAACGCATCTTCCCCCGTAGGTCGTTCCACCTCTTCCTGATGTCCTCCCGATTTCTTGGGTGCTGTCCCACTGCGTTGACCCTGTCCACTATTCTGCGCCATAGCTCCATCTTCCTTGCAATGGAGGTGTGCTGCACCTGTGATCCGAATAGCTGTGGCTCTACCCGGACGATTTCCTCCACCATGACCCTGAGCTCCTCCTCCGAGAACTTGGGGTGTCTTTGCTGTGCCATGGGGTGGTGTAGGTGATGTGTGGGGTGGATTGTGTGGTGATAAGTGTGCTGATATGTAGTGGTGTGTTGTGTGAGGTGCGTGGAAGTTCTGTGGGTGATGGTATTGTGTGCCTGTGGATGCTGTTGTTCTTGCTGGTGGTGTCTCTCTCTGGCCTTATTTCTGAATTTTTTGTCATAGGGGTTTGTGGGTGATGTGGGTGTGTGTTTTATATTGTAATGGGTGTGTGGGAGTGGTGTGTGTATGTGTGTGTGTGTGTGTATTTTGAATTGTCCAATGTGGCTGTGTTTTGTAAAGGTGTGTGGATTCGTGTGTTGTGATACTGTGGGCGTATTTCTGTTGCCGTGACAGTGTCGGTTTTGTTTTCGCCAGTTTATCACTGACCTTTGGTGTGGCGGATTTGTGTGGGTGTCTGAATTTTGGCAGATTCCGAAATGTGGGTCATAACAGCTGTGGCGGTTTTCCACGGCTGCTGCGGTGTGTTGGCGGGCTTCTGCACGGCGGTAAGCGGCTTTTACCGCCAATGTTGTAATGAGGGCATCTGTCTGATTTGTGGAGACTAATGTTCTTCATGTAATTTAGATGTATTGAATGTTGATGTTTAGCCTCAGTTGGAGCTAAAGACTCATCAGAGAAGGTTTGATGGGTCTAAAAGTTTCACGAAGCAAAGCGCCCCATCCGCATTTGCCATAAAACCTTTTTCCATCAAGGACCCTCTTTTCTGCAAACTCAAATAAGTATATGTCATTGAGTTAGTTTACATTTTTACTAGCTAAGTTGTTAAAAGGTCCAGGAGCCAGGTTGTGCATTATCATTCTGGACAGGGTAAGTGTGGAATCAGCGTCCTTAGTCCATCAGTAGCAAAAAAAAGCCATTGTAGGTTTACGAAAATACTCAAAACATAGCTCTTTGCCAATACCCCTTCTGTGTAAACTGCTTCAGCGTATTTTGTCCTTTTCATTTACATCTTAGCACTGGACCAGTTACCGTGTAGGTTGTTGTAATGCTCTGGAAATATTTTAAATAAAGGATAGGCTGCAGTACTGAAGCGATCGTCTGCATGGTAATTAGTAGACAGAGAATAACAGCAAAGTGCTGTGATCTCTAGAGTCTTGATATCATTGTTTCAGTGGATTTTAGCAGCCGTGTTGGATGTATGCCTATATTTTATTGTTAGAGAAGTGACATTACAAATCAGCCCCTGGTCTTGTAATAGATCCCAAAGCTTTAGATGTAGATGACCCCTCCTACACAATCTAGGAGGCTCTCAATATTTGCCTACTACATATTTGATGACAGCAACTGAAGTCCGATTGATGGCCCTTCTTTTTCAGATTACATCCAGTGCCCCTACTGTGGGAGAAGATTTAATGAGGCAGCAGCAGCGAGACACATCAGTTTCTGCAAAGAACAGGCTGCAAGACGTGCCATGATAAAGCCCTCAATGCAGGCGACGGCCAAGAGTTTCTCAAGGGCACAAGTAAGTAAAAATCTTTGTCTTTATTTCTAGTTTACAGCCATTTAATGCTGTTGTCTAAATGGTCCCCAATAATATTATACATATGTTGTTATTACTTATGAGTCTTCTTCATTACTCCTCTGTTGGTTCCATCAGCAAGGACACAGGTCTGTGTGCTCTTCATTCAGGTGGTTGTTGATGAGCTTGGTCTCTGACAGGAAAGGCTTTCTCTGGGAAGGTTTCCTGTGAATGACATGAGTAGGGTGCCAGGGACAATAAATCTGAAGAATGGCCAAGACCACAGGGTGGATAGAGAAAATTTATCTGTTCTCCCTCTGAGTTGTGAACAAGGGTGCTAGGTGTATCAGGGTGAGGACTCTCATCACCAATGTACATAATGACTGTGACAGGAAGGACAGAACATATGGTAAGTTGGCTTTCATCAGAATTTCACAAGGATCCTGTTAGTATCCTATTTCCATGTGTTCAATTGTGAAACAGTGCAGGGGAAGGAGGAACCAATTAGGTTCTCTGCCGGGAAAAGACATTTGACAAATGTTTGACTATAAGGTCCATCTGCCTCCATTGAGCTCCAAATAGGACCCTTCTAAAGAAATACAAACATACAGACCAAATGAGATGATATGTATGGCATGTATGAGGGTAGTGAACAGAAATGTCACTCTTAAATGCAAGCAAATAGGATACTGACAGGATCCTTGTGAGGTCCTGATGTAAGCCATCTAGCCTGGTGAGGCATTGATGATATGGCTGAAACATGTTGACCCAGCATTTCAGAGGATACTAATTTCCTTTGTGAATCCCCACATGTTTTTAACTCCATCAGGATGCCCTTTGAAAATAACATTAACCTTCGGGACACCATGTTTTAAGGCCTGCCTCCTCCTGTGCGTCATTTTGACGCCGGAGGATAAATAAGGCGCACATGCCTTAGAGTCATTTTTTGCACGGGAACGCCTACCTTGAATGTCATTAGCGCAAGGTAGGTTTTCACGTACAAAAAAAGACTCAAACTCCATAACGGGTCTAGCGCCAAAGTATAAATATGGAGTTAAGTTTGCGCTGAATTTGCACCAAAATAAATGACGCAAATCCGGCAAAAACAGAGTATAAATTTGGTTCTAGGTATCTGGAAGAGAACTCTATAATCAAGCATGCCACTTGGAGTCCCAGTGGCTGAGAGCCCTACAGAGAGACAGGCTAGGCACAATAGGGATTCCCTCCTGTTGTTTACGAATTGCAAACTCCACTTTTTCCACTTTTCTTTTTACCTTTTTTATTGGATTTTGCATAACATCATTCAGGCTGTGAACAAGTCCACTCCTCAACACCAATGACATAATTTCATATTGGGTACCCTTCTAGCATAGCACAATACTTTAGTAATTTTCCCACATTTTTGCAGTATCTGCGGTGAATAACAATATCAGTGCTTTGCATGCATATCTGCCGATTACTTGGGGCAAAAAAACTAACCCTCTCTCCCTTCCTCCCCTCCCCCCACTGGTGAGGAGCGACAGTGGGCCTAGTGTGTCTTTTAAGCCCATGTTGGTGAGCAGTGTAGCTGTCGTGTGTCATGTTTTACTTTTTTTTTTTTGATCTCCTCATTATGTCCCATAGGCCTTTCATCTCATTCTTATTCCTCCTGGGGATTAATACGGGCCATGACTAGCGAGTCCTAAACCCAAGCATTTTCCAATGTGCCTATCCCCTTATGTGCCTCTCTACGCAGCAGGGTCCCTTCACATTCTGCCCATTTCTCCAAATTCCTTTATCCAGGACAGCAAGGAAGTGCCTGTAGTGTTTATCCATTTTCTTGTGATTTCCTTCTTAGCTAATAACAAACCCAGACCGTGAAATCTGCTAGTGGTTTTTGTTCTTAGCAGTGTGTGGATACCAGTGTAGTAGGCAATGAGTGGTTGTGAGTGAAATAGGTTTTTCAATAATTTCGGCAAGTCGTTTTACAACCTTTGTCCAGTATTGGTTGAGAAGAGGACAAGTCCGCAGCATGTGCATAAATGATGCCCCCACCTCTCTACGGCGGTAACAAGCCGCTTCTTGTGTTGCAATATCTATTAATCCTTTCTGGGTGTAAATATGCTTCTGTAGGATATAAAAATTGACGAGCTGAAATCTGACATTTCTGGAGGTTCTGGGCATTCTATCCAGTATGCCCTCCTAATCTGCCTCTGATATAGTACCTCCCAGTTGATTCCATGTATGGGCCTGAGAGTCTCCATTTGTAAATGTCGATATAGACAAGTAACCGCCTTTGCTCTCACAGTTGCTTGCAGGACATAAGAGCAGCATGCATGAGTTTGCGGTTCTGCAACTCCCATTCCGCAGTACCTATGTATGATTGTCAGTGCTGTCCGGTGGTTCAGGAATTGTCCTCCTGGTAGATTAGATGGGGGTTAGGATCCCATCCCGGAATAAGTCACCCAGTTTAGTTACACCTGCTGCAGTCCATGTCCCCAGGCCATGCCAGTTCCGTCCCCCCACTCAGTAACGGCTAGACCAAAAGGGGGAGTTCTGGGGAATATGGCAATTGAATATCTGATTTTTTAATGGATGCTCTCCAGCATTTCTTGTGGTTGTGAAGGCCTTCAGGCCCATTCCAGCAGGGGTCTCGTCTCTCAGGATCATTCCAAGTAGTGCCCGGTATGCGGGTGTAAACCATCTATTGGCCCATCCTGCTGCCGCATATTTGTCATACATCTGGCGAGCCACTGCAGCTGCGGTGACAAATAGTACAGTTTAAAGTCTGGAGCTGCTAGACCTCCCTGTCATACCCGATGTCGGATTGTAGCATATGCCACTCGCCGCCACCCTCTGTCCCATACAAATGCCGTACTAAGTGAGGTTAGTTCTTTAATATAGGATTGGGGCACCCAGAGAGGAAGCGCTCCAAAGAGGTACAATAACCGTGGTAGTGCCATCATTTTCAGGAGGGCAATTCTGCCCTTCACTGATATGGGCAGTGTCTGCCAAAAGGCTATAGATGTCTTCAGGTTGCGAAGGCCTAGCCCGTAATTACCTTCAAACGTGTCCTGGACAGTTCAATATATATTGTGACCCCCAGGTATGATATGCAATGGGGCTCCACCTCCAAATCCCTGGGCAAGTTAGCCGGGGTCTCATTGTCCTCAATAAGGAACAATTTTGTTTTGGACCAATTCACTTTAAGTCCTGAAACCTCTGCAAATCAGTATAACAGGTTTTGCGCCCTCCGCGAATCGCTTCCAGTGTCTCGTAAAAATAGTAACAGATCGCCAGCTTACAATGCAATACTCTGTATGTCTTCCCCTGCTTGGATACCCTCAAAGTGAGCTCCCCTCCTGGCTAACGCCGCCAAGGGCTCCATGGAGATAGTGAAAAGCAAGGGAGACACTGGGTATCCCTGCCTCTTACCTCACTCTATTTCAAAGCCCTCTCAAATAGTCTGTCCCATCCGCACCCTGGCTGTGGGGCTAGTATATAGGAGCTTTCTCCAATCCTCAAATCTCTGTCCGATTACCATAATGGTCATGACTTCATAGAGGTATTCTCACTTGAGGCTGTTGACAGCCTTTTCAATATCTACAGATAATATAGCAGTAGTTGTTCGTTCATATGAGGTATCTGCTAATAAAGCCATAAGACGTCTGATGTTAGCTGCCATGTTCCGTTTGTGAATAAACCATGATTGATTAGGGCAAATTAACTTGGGCATAAAGGGGAGAAGTCAGGAGGCTAAAATACTACTCAGGATCTTATAATCGACATTCAGCATGGAGAGCGGCCGATACGCTCCCACTTCTGAAGCCTCTTTCCCTGGTTTAAGTAACAGGATCATCACTGCTTCTCTGGTAGTCACTGGCAGGCGACCTAGTGCATATGTCTCGTTAAACATCTTCACGAGACTCGGGCCAACTCTGTTCAGTAAGTACTATAAAATTTGATCGGCATGCCATCCGATCTTGGAACTTTACCTGGGGCCATTCTTAAAATGGCTCCTAATACTTCAGGCACAGTTATTCCTTCCCCCAGGGTTATTGCAATGTCCTGGCCAATGCAAGGGACTGTGATATCTTGCAAAAATCTAGTTTGTTGAGTGGGGTCAGCTAAGGGTCTGCTACGGTGTAAGGTGTGGTAAATGGCAGTAAAGTTGGCATTTATTTCTTCTTGAGTTTCCAGCGGGGTCCCGTTGCTCGAGTTTATTTGCACTATTGGGGAGCCCCTCCCGCTGGGTTCGCAAGCCAAGCCAAAAGTTTTCCCACCCAATCCCCTTCATTATGTTGTCGTGCAGTATATGCCTTATAGTCAAACGACCAGAGCCGTTATGTGTTCTCTGCCACTTGCTCCCTGATCTCCTGCAGTCGTGGCTCTAGTTCTGGGTGGCCAGGTCTATCCGATTCTAAAGAGCGTAGTTTAATTTCCGCATCTCTACTGTCCTTTAGCAAGGTGGAGCGAACCCCAACCCTCTCTGAAATACAATGACCCCTAGTCATCACCTTGAACATTTCCGACTCTGCTTGAGAGTTTCAGGCAGTGCCCTCATTATCAGCAAAATAATACACCATTTGCTGCCGTGTCCTTCGATCCTCCAGCATCTCCGGATTCAGCCACCAGTTTGGAATCACCAAGAGCAGTTTCCCCCAGGACAATCTAAGTAGCACTGGATTATGGTTTGATAGTGTGCAAGCAAGGTATTCAACACCCATCACCTTCATGTGAATTTCTGGTGAGCAAAGAAAAAAATCTAGGGGGACATGTAACTCATGTATGCTTGAGAAAAAGGAGCAGTCCCTTTCTAGGGGGTGGAGTATGCACGAGCTATCCCAAAATCCCCAGTGTTCCTGCCACTGTGTCAGCGCCTTTGCTAACCTGCGTGCAAGTGAGTACGGCAAGGGAGGGTAAGATCGATCCATCTCAGGGTCAAGTATGCAATTAAAATCACCCCCCAAAACTACTCTGCTCATAAGACGTGAGGCAAACGCGCTGACAATTGACAATTGATTGAGGAAGAGTGATTGGTGTATATTGGAGCTATAAATGTTAATCAGTGAGATATCCTGCACATCTAGCCTACTCATCACTGCAACATATCTGCCTCTACGCGCACTAGTGAAAAAGGCAGACTCTCCCTGATCCATATCAGAACACTCACGCATAAGCAGAGACGTAGTGTAATATAGCTGCCCTTGCCATCGTCTCTGCAAGGCCATGCCCTTTTTTGCAGTCATGTGTGGTTCTTGCTGGAATGCATTGTCCACTCCCAGTCTCTGTAGGTATGTGAAGACCTTATATCGCTTAGCTAATCTTATGGGGGGTAAGTAATTTGAATCGGGAAGTGGATATTTTCCTTCACATTCTGCAAGAGATTGCAAATAGCTTCACCCCTCAGCCCAGCATGCACTCTCGACCAATTCCACACCAGCGGTAAATCCCAACAATCCCAAAGCAAATCTAAGTAGTTAAGAATCCAACTCCCACTCCCCAGGACAGGAAGAATCATTCGCCCCATCGAAACAGCAGATTAAACAACAGTTCTATCTCAGTATAAAACTTTGCAGGGGTGTATCTAGGCAGCGGTCGGCTCTCAAGAAATCCAGCCCCCACCTGGCTTCAAACATTTCTTGCTTGCAACATCTTGTAGCCCTCCATCACGGGAACATATATAAGACATTAGAAAAAGCTGTGCTCAGCCCTACAGGGGAAACGATGGTACCTCTCCCTAACAAGTATTTCAAGTTCACTCACATAGTCAATACATTTCATGTTATATCAGATCATCGGCTGAGCAGGGTGTCATCACCGGTAGGCCCTCATTAGAGAGGAGCTATATGTTTGAGTCATTGTCCGAGTCTGAATTTATGTTAGCACTTAGTGGTGGCAATGTTCATTCTCCAGACTTCTTCCTGCTAATAGAGGCCCCTTCTTCAACTGCCTTCAGTTTTCCTTGCTGTACCTTTTCTGCTGTGGGGGATCCGTGCATCACGGATCTTCCCCTCCTCCAGGATCGTGCCCGGCGTTTCCTCTTCCCAGCGTGCTGTTCCCCACTAGGGTCCAGTCCAAGCTTGCATTCCGCCCAGGACCAAGCCTCCTGCAGAGTGAGGAAGAATTGTACTCCTATTGGAGTGATCACTCGGAGAAGGGTTAGAAACTGCATGGAATATTCCACTCCTAGGTCTCGTAACTTCTTTTTACCATGCAGAACGCCGCCCATTGTCACTGTACTTATTTAGAAAAGTCAGGGAATATTAGCACATTATGGTTTTCAATCACCAGATTGTTGTTTTGGCGGGCGCATCGCAGTATATGGTCACGATCCCGAAAGTGTAGCAGTTTTGCCACTACTGTGCTTGGTGGCGCTCCTGGAGGGAGGATTCTGTGTGGCACTCGATGCGCTCTTTCAAAGGCACAAAATGGAGAGAGCCCCTCTGGGACTAGCTCCTGAGCAATCCATGTCTCCAGATAGCCCACAAGGTCATTTTTCTCTATCTTCTCCGGCAGGCCCACTATTCGGATGTTATTGTGTCAGGCTCTATTTTCAGCATCTTCTGCTCTAGCTTCCAGTGCTTTCAAGCGCTGCTCCACATCGTTTAGCCTATTGCTGACCACAGTTCCCGCTGGAGTCGTCCCGCCAGTTCCCTTTCTGTTGCGGTCAGGTGTTCTGCCAGGTGTCTATGATCATTGCGGAGAAGTCCCAAATCTGTGCATATAGCGTCTATCTTCTGTTCTAGAGCTTCCCGAGATGCCGTGATTGCTTGCATCACATCTTGAAGCGTGGCAGTGGGGTGCATGTTTTCCAAATACGGGTGGGCCCCCTGCGCTTCTAGTTCAGGCCCTTGGGAGCCACTTATTTTGTCCTCCGCCATCACGTCCCACTTTTTAGTAGCCTTCCCCATAGTTATGGGGTTCAGTGATGCCCGGTGAGTGAGAAATGGGGTAATCTACTGTTCTCACCAGGTGCCCTATGCTAGTGACCCCAGTGGGCCTGCTGCTACTGTGTAGCCATTGCTCCTCACTTGCAGAGTATATTTTCCTGTTGTTGTGGGCCACACATGCGCTTCTGTTCTTATCTTATCCGTCCGCCTATGATCGTGCATGCGCTGGCCTTATTCAGCCAGAAACCCCACCTGCGCTGTGTTTCACCCGAAAGCGTTTAGGGCATCTCCCCAGGTGTCCTTCAGGCAAGGTATCAGAAGTGGTCCGTGCCCCCAGCAATCTCCGGGACCCAACAACTAGCCAGGCCCCCTCGTCCTCCTTCCTGTCACTCCTCTCCCCTATAGGGTTCTAGTCATCGTTTCCGGTGAGGGTGTGTAGTGTGGGGAAAGGGACACTTCCCATGCAGCGGGGGATTCCCCCCCTCCAATTTTTGGGACCCCCACTATTTTGCAGCCGTCGGCGGGCCCCCAGCTTCTTTCATGTCCAGGTCGCCCTTCCTGGCTCGACTGTCCTTGTGGGGGAGGGGGGGGGCAGGCAGCCCCCTACAGGCAATGTTAAGCAAAAGGAGTGGTTGGCACCGCTCTTCATTTGCGGTGGGCCTGGTCTCCGATGCGCAAGAGCCTGCGTCCCCTCCATCACTGTCACCCACCCCCAATGTCAGGGCCCGCTCCTCACCTCCCCTCGGGGAGTTGGTGCCCTTGGCACAGCCTGCTCTTCTTTGTCCGAGGTTTCCAGCCCCAGCACTCAGCACGGGCTCCACTGGTGCGCACTACCAGCCCCCTGTCTCCCTTGGATGCTGCTGCCATTTGGAGGCCCTCGCGGTGTCCAGAGTCAGCTGCCTGCTGCCTTACTGGGCCCCACACGGTCCGCTTTGTCGTGGATTTTCTCTTCCCTGGGGCCTAACCGCGCTTATGTGGCGGGCGGAGTCCTTAGGGAGGGCAGCACAGCAGCCGGATGGGTTGGGTGAGGGCCGATTCCTCGGGAGTCCGAGGTTCTGCGACTCACTCCATCGGCCGCTCAGCCACGCCCCCCTCAGAGTTTTCTACTTATGCTAGATAACTGCACTAACCATATAATATACCATCTGTTATATAGTTTGCATATTTCAGCAAAAACTGAATGAGTAACTGTTGGTCAGGTGCAGTGGCAGACCCTTTGGAAAGATTATCTGGTCCCCTTTCAGTTGCTGATTGCTGCTGTCCTGAGTTAAAACAGTACTAATGAGGTGAAACAATGACCTTTGCACAGTGTTACTGTGTGGTAAGACGACAAAGTATGAAAATAAGAATTTGCTTGTCTTTCCATGTAATTTGGTTAGCTCTGACACACAGTTTGGCCCTTCATTGCCACATAATTCTAATTGTCCTACCTTAAACCACAGTTGTTGTACTTTTCTGTTAGTGTAAATACACCATCTTTCCATTGCTGCATGTATTCCTAGTCTTCTTAGCATTTTAGGTAACTCTAAAAGTTTTAATTAACCAGCCCTAAAAACTGTACATCTGCAGACTTATCACAATGTGCCCACAATAAATAGTGTAATGTATAACAGTTGTGTAACTACGGATTATAATGAATTTAGGACCAGATTTAAGAAAAATGGCGCTGCACCGGGTGCAGCGCCACTTTTCTTGTGCCCATTGGCTCCCACCTAATGCCACCATTTGTGTGCCGTATCTAAGATATCTGGCGGTAGTTAATTTTTAACGCTAGTTCGGAGCTTTGCAGGATTAGAGTCTAAAATAGTACATTATCCTTACTTAATTATAAAATGTTATAATAACGTTTTTTGAAGTTGTAATGTAATGATACAATTTAAAAAAAATATATTTACATTATTTTAAATTAATTATGTGCATAACTTTTGATAATGATAAATTCATAATAAAAAATGTCTTTTTTGTCTTTAGATAGGAACTTTTTTGCACTTCAAAAAATAAATTTACTTTAATATTTACCTTTATTAATGATTTAATTAAAAACTAAGCTAACAGTGCTGTAGCACTGTATTTATTTAGGTAACACAAAATAGATATATAAAATTAATTTACATTAATATATATCACACAACCCTTTTACATTTTCCCTGCACTTTATACCATAATGAGCTCTCCGCACTTTACACCATAATGAGCTCTCTGCCACTATGCTGGAAATCTCCCTATGGTAAGTATAGAAAACTTTTCCATATGCAGATTACCATCCCGACTGCAAAGTCTCCCAATGGTAAACCATATATTATAACCTGTAGGGGAAGATTTACAAACAGTTTTAGCTAGGTTAGTATCACAAAAGTGATGCAAACCAGCAAAAAATGTTTTTTTCCTAACTTACTTTCCAGTGTAAAACTGGTTTTGTGCTGGAAAGTACCCTAAAAGTAATGCAAAGCAGGGCGAAGTACTGCTCTGCGTTACTTAGCGCCAAGGGGGTATTACATGAGTGGTACGTGGGTGTTCCCATGCAACCACAAATGACCTTTGAAGCAACTCTCTGCTAACAATAATAGACAGGGTTTTTGCACCAAAAGTTTTTATTTTTGGTAAAATATTTTATTATTAGTGAGCAAGTGATAATTTATAGACCCACACACCAACATTATCGTGAAGTCACAAAAAACAGCGCCATGACATTATCACTGTAAACATATCCCAAACATCCCCCCACGCCCCTGCTGCTCTAACAGCGATGTAATTTCTGCCCTGAATGCAGAATCCATATAGTGATCAGTAAATAGTTTGGAGCCTGTTTGACCATTTTACTTCTGGACCATTAACCCATCGGTCCCCACGCATTAGGGGAGCTGTGTAATCTGCCAATCTACCCAAGCTCTTCCACATCTCAAGCCTATTTCCCCATTAGGGTTGTCAGAAGAGGCCCTGCACAGCATATCGTCCCCGTTCATCCCACATCCCCCACCTCGTCAGGCATATCTTTCAAATCTGTCAACATCTGCTCTCATGCAGCAATGTCATCCACAAGTTTTTGATCCCTCCGTTCATGCTTCATCCTCATCTCTTCTGCCGCCACCCATGCCAGCATACCATGGAGCCAGCCTTCATACCTAGGTGGCCCTGTACTCAGCCATTTAATAGTAATATAGTGCTTTGCCAACAAGAGTTCCTATGATACAAATTTACGACTGAGGGGCATATTTATACTCTGTTCGCGCTGAATTAGCATCATTTGTTACGCTAATTTAGAGCAAACCTAACGTCATATTTATATTTTGATGCTAGACCTGTCTAGCGTCAAAATATTGGAGTTAATGTCAGTTTTTGGATGCATGACACCTCCTCGCGTCAATGAGATGCAAGGTAGGCGCCCCCGTCCAAAAAATGACTCTAAGCCCATAGCGCCATATTTATCCTTCCGGGCAAAAATAAACCACGGGTCGGAGGTGGACCCAAAAAATGATGTTAACAACAATTTGCGTCAAATTTTAACGACTGGGTCAGACCAGGTGTTAAAGTGAGGCAAACTCATCACTACTTAAGGAAAACACACAGAAGCAACATTACCAACCAACAGGAGAAGATGGAGGTGCTACTGATCCAGCGTGCAAGATGACACAGAGGACAGCAACCACTACAGCAATCACCACCACAACGCGGCCCACAAAGGCAACGCAGAAGGCAGGAGAGGGTCTTCAGAACCAGGACAACCCTCCTTGGCCTCACGGACCAGGACATGATAAGGACCTACAGACTGAACCGGTAAGCCATACTACACCTGCTGCACCACATTGAGCCACTAATCACAGCCAGCCTGCAGACCCCACACCACATACCACCTGTGACAAAGCTGCTAGCTGTCCTGCACATGCTGACAAATGGCTCATTCCAAATAAAGGATGCCCTGGTTGCTAGGGTCTCACAGACGTAATTCTCTGTGTTCCTGACAAAGGTTTTAGATGCTATAGTCTCCCTGACACCCCACCACATCAGCTTCCCCAACACCCAGCAAAAGCAGCAAGAGACAAAACAGGGGTTCTACCAATTCCATAGCTTCCAGCATGTGCTCAGTGCAATTGACTGCACCCATGTCTGGCTGGTTCCACCTGCAGCAACAGAGCACTTATACCGGAATCGCAAGTACATGCATTCCATTAATGTGCAGGGCATGGTGGACCACCGGGGACTATTCATAAACATTTTGGCCAAGTATCCTGGGAGTGTCCATCGCGCCTTCATATTCCGGCACAGCAGGATCAATGAACACTTCCAGGATGGACAATATGGAAATGGCCTACTTGTGGGTAACAAACCTAGCAATATACACACAACACACCAACCCTGTAGGACACACAAGACACACACCACTACATGAACACATGGCCAGGGTATCAAAGATGTGCAGGTAACAAGACATACGCACCTTGCTGTAGTACAGCGCAATCAGTGCACACCAAACACATATACCCACATGTACGTAACACACCCACAACTTGACATGCCCACAGGTTGTCTAATATGTACACTTCACGTATAGTACACCAAATAAAGAATAGCACAGCCATGTCAATGGCATACACCATGCTCATGTTACATAAGTCTTATATAGGCACAGATCCCTCAAATCATGCTGTGCAAGTCACTGCCAGAACAAACAGTAAATGCCAGACAACTGCTGACAATACCAAATACATCTCATCAACACATACCTGACTTACCTGTAGTGTGCATAGACGTCTGCCTGATGCATTGGGTCACACACATAGGAATACAAAACCACTGCCCATCACATACCATGTGCCAGATTTGTGATAAGTGGCACCACACATACTGTAGTGCCACCTCACATGCGCCACTTACTGCCCCACAACACCATCATGTAAATACCATAAACAATAAATGGCCCACCATGGGGCAAAGACAGTGCAGCTCATGAATGCCATAGTGGGACCCTGTAGGAGAATACAGGACATCACTGACCTCACATGCACTATGCCAAGGGACACATTTGCTAAGTAGCTGAGCTCCATCACATAGGCTGCACTGTGCATGTGATGATAGTATAAATGCTGAATAATGTATTGGAAGATAGGATAGACACTGGTAGTAATGTTGATCATCCTGAAACAATGAAATACACACCCTTGGACACCTGATGGCTGCAACAAACATTAACTGCCCCTCAGGATCACCGAAGGACCAATGTAAAAGCCCCCAGTACCAGTGTCATGGCCTGCACTGTATGTACAACTTGGCAGAAGACCACTTTTTGTGTGACTTGAACCCACATTGTAAAACGTCCACCCTCCCAAGCAGCATGTAGCGTGAAAGGGGTGTGGAATGTGTGTTGCTGCAGGTCAGTCACCACAAGATATAGAGCATGATGATGCTGACTCAGATGTAGGTGTCACCTAAAACCTGAAGCAGTGCCAACATCAAACACCACCCCAGGAGTGCCATTTGCAGGTTGCAGTAAGGAAGTAGACTGTGCTTTGAACTCATATGAATGTGCCACCAATGCAAGCTGCATACTGCTGCACATACCGAAAGAGCCAATTGTCAATCAAAACAGCATATGTATAGGGTGGTGTTTTTTCCTGCCCAGATACATCCATTTCCACAGGGCAGCTAGCCAAGCTGGTGCAAGGTTGGTGGTGTAGGTGCACGGCTGCATATTGGCCATTGGCGCAGGGGACAACAAAGGGTTGCCTAGTACTATGTCACAGATGGGGCATTCATGCATAGTCAAAATGTTGCAGGACAATGCTGCCAATGTTGAAGATGTGGTGTGCACTGTCACTTACTCATTTCAATGGGCCTAAGTGTCGCACATCATCTGTAATGACACATGTCAAAATGGATGGGATCTCCAGGCTCTGTAGTGCTACCATGTTGCCACCACATCTGACTCCATTGTGTTGTGAGGATGTGTCATGTCCCCTCCAGTGATAGCACACTGATACGAAGGTGCACTACACAAAGCATTGTACATACAGACTGACCATCAGTTAGGATTCCAAATCACATGTCTCAGGTCCTTGAGCCAAACTCAAGGTTGTCATGTCCAACAACACTGTGCTGAGAAAACCTTGCACAAGGCCAGGAACTCACACCATACCACAAACACAAATGAGTCACAACCAACTCAAAATATTAACTGCCATGCTACATGACAAACTTGTTGCAAGTTTTCACAACAACTTACTCCTTTTATCTTTTGCAGTGGATCAGGGTTCTGGCATACAGCCATTGATTATGACCCCATGTGCCAACCCAAGCACAGAAGCAGAGCATGCATATAGTGAGGGACATCGGAAGATACAGAATATTGTGGAGAGGACAATTGGTATCCTGAAGTCAAGATTCAGGTGCCTGGACTTCAAAGGAGGCACCCTCCTATATGCCCCACACATTGTCTGCAAGGTCATAATGACAGGTGCTATCCTGCACAACATATGTGTGCAGATGAACATCCCCTTGTATGAGCAGGTTGATGACCTGCCTGAGGAGAAGGAGGAGGATATGGTGAAGAAATGGAGGGGGAACAGCACAACACAGCTGCTGGGATATGCCGCAGAGAGCACATAGTTGATAACTTCTTCACCTAAACATCACTTAACTCACCTTGTATATTTTGTAAATAAACACCTCACTTATTCAAACAATCCTGCTTTGGACTCTTTAATCTCCACAACATATACTTTAGGATTGTGAGTCTAACCTCAGGGAGCATGTTACAGATACTAATCTGAAAAGTACTGTTGCAGCATCACATGTGATGCCTAAGATTGTACTGCCACCATCACACACATCACTAATAGCCTCATCACTAGTATGTGACAACTGAAGGACACAATCTATGGACCATGACATATATATTACATCCACTTTGCCAACTTGTTCATCAATAGCTCATCACACACAACTACAACATGTCCAAATAGGAGGTCAGCAAGGGGCCACACATGAGGCTGTGGATGTCCAAAATTAGAAAGACAATAAAATTGGAACAGAACACTGTCACAACTCAGTGTGAGAGTTGCAATGGCTGCATGGAACATGTGTAGCAAGGGTGGGGGGACATCATTGGTAACAATGGTCATCATGGAAAAAGTTGGTCCTGCGCAGTGCATCCATGGTAATCATTCCTGCCACTGCCATGGGGCCCAATCCTGACACAAGGTACACATGCCCTCACACTTTGCACGGACACGTCTGTGGAATGCACATCAGTATGGATGAGAACATATGCCCGCTAAGGCTGAAGGTCCACCACACAAAACAACAACCAACGCTAAATGTAATGAGTTTAATCAAACATTTGTGGTCAAAACATAATCTGGGTGGAATGTAGGCAGAGTGTGCCATACTCTGTATGTACCAAAGATGTACACATGTCAGGCATATGTGTAGGCCACACACAAGTCACCATATATTCCAAATCTACACATGGAGACAGTTGTCGGGTAACATTTCCTAGGTAGCATTGTAAAGCCATCATCAACAATGCCTGAGTGCTGTGTATGTTGTCTTAAATACTGTGCTCTGTAGGATAACTTCACATACGAAAACACAATTCACAAACCAGAACTATTGCATTGTACTGACTGTCATATATATATAGATACACTGTTGTCACACATGCAGACATATGCTCGATGTGCAACTAATTGCATGCTGTTGACTCTGTAACACACATCGGCGTAACAGACCAATCACACCCTCATCACATTGTTGCATGGACAACCACATGTGGCCATACACAATATGCCACACTGCAGCACAGGCCATGTCATTTGTATGTTGATAAAGGGTGCATCTATAGACAATGGAACAAAAACGTGCAATCAGGAATTGAGTCAAAAAAATGGACGCAAATGTGTCCAAAACATCCACAAATGCAAAATATATGACACATGGGCCCTAAGTCTGAATTCTTCTCAATTCAGATTTTCAGTGAATTTGACACATAAAGATAATGCGTCAATAAAATGACGTGTGTACGTCATGCGTCTAAAATACCCATGCAAATATCACATGCGTAATATAAATACATGCATAACAGAAAACGTGACAGACGGGGACAGGAAGTGATGTAATAGGAAATACTGTTTACAAGCATGGTACAGTGTAGTAATTGGGCTTAAGTTTACTTTATATTTATTTAATTTTTTTTCAAAGTAGTTGTGGTCAACCTTTACTGTCATAATATGTTTGGTAGGGGGAGTTTGACCAGAATGGAAGAGGAAGGGTTGGGTGGCTTTGCGTGGCTGGTAGCCCACTACCTGCTGTTGATGTTGGAGATGGGGGGCTGGGTCATACAGGGTTACTGGACCGAGGCGAGGTGGCTACGGTGGGGCAAGATGCTCCACCACCTGAAGAGGGTATTTCGGAGCACCAGGAATGAGCACCAGCTGAAGCATCACTGGGCAGATCTGGTGGCCAGGGAGCAGGATCTGCTCGATCATCTTGGTGTGGAGATCGGTGGCCCTGTTGGTGAGTCTCCCACTGGCATACTATTTTGCTGTTCACCGTTCTTGAATAACAGTAGCAGATGTGTTGGAGTGCTGCATGCAAAAATTGTGGACAGGTTGCATGCAACCAGAATAAAGTGTAACTGCGCCAGTCTTGACATGGAGTTCATATGTCCTACCATTGTACTAATGCAGATGTCTGATGAGTCATGCACAACCATCACTAAGTCACACATTTCAGGGACCATGGCGACACCTGTGCCCCGGCATAGTGTCATGTATGATACACGAAGACACCGCCAGCATACCATATTTACCTGGATTATGTTGACAAAGTAGGGAAATGTGTGTATAGTGCTACTTTGTCATCATTTCACACACATGATCCCTGCCATTATATTAGCAAAGGGGGCTTACCCGCCAAAGGGAAAATGTAAATGGGACATTTGATACCATCAGCCAACTTTGCCACATCAGTCATGGAATACTCAACGCATGATCATTGTAGACTAATAATTGAGCCGCATGTCCATCACAAAGTGCCCCTGGGTGCCTTGCAGGACAAACTTGAATGCCTGAGTCAATTGTCTTGCAAAGCACCAGGGTAGTGTCATGTATTTGATACACAACTCCCCCTTATACCATGGAGTTCCATCTTCTATAGATTGCCCACATATGGTTGTTGAAGGGTGTAGCATACATGAGTCTAAGGCTCAGTGTAAATGTGCAGATGTGTGGCTCTCACTCACCTGAGTGTCAGTGTCATGTGTGTTTGCAGTGGTGCGTCTGTTGGACTGTTTTACACCAGGATAACTAGCTTGCTCCTGTAAAATAGTACACACTGTAATTTGTTGTCTACTAATAGTGACAGTGATATGACACTAAGCATGATTTTCCATTCATATCTTACAGTTGGACCTACCCCAACACAATCAGTGAAGTGGCGAGATTTGAGGACCCAGTAAGTGTGATAATGTGTGTCCTGTGAAGTAATCCAGGGTTTGGTGTGAGTGAGTCATGTGTGTTGCACACAATGCAGATGTGATATGCTGTCAAATGATCAGAGATCAAAGTAGGCTGGCTGGTGACATTGTGTCCCATCTCAAGGTTCCCCATGCACCACCAGAGGGTCATATTTTGTGAGCTTGTGGTGCTCAGTGGGCAACATCTTGTAAACAAGGTAATGACAAGCTACATGTAGGGCCATATGTGACTAAGAAGTGCAATGCTGTGAGAAAAGTGGCACTCAGTCATTCTCACAACACAGGGATGCATCATTCTGAATCCAATTTAGTGCAGCCCTGTGTTTTTTTTAACCATATGTTATTGATTTTATAACATAACCACGTACAAATCTGCATACTTGGGGTGCACCACCCCTACAACAGATATTGCTGTACCCAGAAACACAGTATAAGGATAGTCTCAGTTCACTCAGGCTAGGGTCATACTCAACCGCATTCTTGTCACCTATAGGCCACAACTCTTGCTCATGGTCTAGCGGTGCCTGGTTCCTACGAGCTCATCTCGTAAGGGTGGGTTTCCCATGTAGGCAGTGAACCCCTCCTCCCGCCCCCCTCCCTCTTGTATGCCAGGCTATTTCTGGAAATCTCAGCAGTCAGAATGTGTGTTGCTGTGATGAGCATCCTCCGATCAGGTGTCACCCTCTACCCCCTCAACACCCACTACCGTGCCTACGGTAATTAAGGGAGTGAGTGCTGGGGAATTAGTCACTAGGCGGGAAAAGTAGATATCTCTTCCTTAAGGGGCCAGTGTCTCATCTTGAGGTGCTTCTCGCATGCTGTCCCAGTCATATACTAGAGTAGTCCAGGCTCTTGCTCGCTCTGTCATCCTCTGACCCCGTCTAGCCTCCTGGTACTGTATCGTTTCCTCTGCTTGTGCCCCTTTCAGCACCTCCCCTCTCCACTTCTCCTCCTGGGGTCCGTGAGACAGCTTCCAATTCATTGCTATTTCTCTTTTAGGCAGCAACAGAGCTAAATCTCTGAACTGGTCAGTCACTCTATTGCGGGCTGTGTGCTTATATCCTCCGAGTAAACAATGTCTGGGGTCATTGAGAACCTCTCACTCTAGAACCTCAGTTATTGAATTGATAACAGCTCCCCATAATCCCTTCACATTCGGGCAAGTCCAAAACATGTGGAGGAATTCTGCTTCTATCTTCCCACATCTTGGAAATTTAGCCCCTGCCACACCAAAGTGTCTCCGAAGCCTCCCCGGCGTCTGATAGGCCCTTTGGAGGACGTATATGTTTATAAGCTTAAAGCGGGCATTCCGTGAGACCCTCGGGCCCAAGCCAAAATCTCCTCCCAGTCTTCATCTGTGATGGTAGTGTCTAGGTCTGCTTCCCACTTCTGTTTTAGAAGTGTAAGTGGAGCACATAATGTTTTCCGTATTTTCTTGTAAAGGCAGGTCACTGCTTTATATGTGCCCGTGGCAGATGTCATGTATTGGCACACCTCAGGCAACAGGTGTTCTACGCGCCCAGCTTGCCATTGCCTTCAGTGACCGCTCTATGGAGTAAAAAGTAGCCTGGGGGAAGGTTGTATCGTCCACGAAAGTCTTCAAACGGTAAAAGGGTGTTAGCTTCATACAAGGTGCCCATGGACGTCGCTCCGGCCGCACCCCAACTCATCAGCCTCCTCCAGTCCCCTCCATGCGGTAACGTCAGCAAACACTGCAACAGGATTTCTGGTGCATAAGGCTTGCTACCCTTAGAGCGCCGAAGACAGTGCGCCCAGCATTTATGTATGACCTTCAGTTTGGTGGGATTAGCAACAGCCGGTGGGGCCAGCCGGAGGATCAACCTAGTTAAGGATGGAAGATCCGGGGTAAAAGGTGTGGGCTGTCTGTCAGGCATTATACGTCCAGCCATCCAGTGGGTCAGCCACTGTAACTGACCCGCCAAATAGTAGGATTCAAAATCAGAAACGGACAGTCTGCCTTCTGCAAGCAGTCTTTGTAGCACGTTATGGGCCAGATGGCATCTGCACGTCCCCCATACGAAGCCGACCACCATTGAGTTCAGTTCCTTAAAATAAGTTCTTGGGATTCACAACAGGAAGGTAGAGAAGTATAGCAATCGAGGTAGAGCTATCATTTCAGGAGCCCGACCTTCCCTGCTACTGCCAGTGGGACGGATGCCCAGAATGTCATAGCACTGCGAAGACCCTGAATCACCCATTCTATGGTTCCCTCTAGTAAGTCTGTCCGGTTATGATAGACATGGACTCCTAAGTAGGACAAACAGCATGGTTCCCACGCCAGATCATCAAGATCTGGAGGGGCCGCTCTGCCTTTCATTACTGGAAACAGGCTAGATTTTTGCCAGTTCACTCGGAGCCCGGATATAGCGCTGAACGTTTCCAAAAGCTACCATGCCCCATGCAGTGCATCTCCTGCGTTTCCCCAAAAAAGCAGATCGTCAGCATAGAGGGCTATGAAATGGGTGAGGCCCACCACTGCTAGTCCTCTATAAGCTTTTCCCTGTCTAGCTATATAGGCTAGTGGCTCGATAGCAAGAGCGAATTGCAGGGGGGTGAGTGGGCAAACTTGCCTTGTCCCCCTCTCCACCCTATAGGTCTCTGATATGGTGGCCCCTGTGCAAACTCTGGCTGACGGACCAGCATAGAGCAGCCAGGTCCACGCAACAAACTGATCCCCATCCCGGAACCTACGGATGACCTCATGCAAATATTGCCATTCTAGACTATCAAAGGCTTTTTCGAAATCTATAGCGAAGACCATTGCCTCCTGCTTATTATAAACGTCACTGTCTAAAATAGAAAAAAGCTGCCATATGTTAGTAGCTGGGTGGCGCCCAAGGATAAACCCGGCCTGATCTACATGAACCAAGTGCGGCATATGCTTTAAGAGGTGCATAGCTAATACTTTACTTAATATCTTATAATCTACTGATAACATCAACAAGGGCCGATAAGTCTTAACGTCTGTGGATAATTTCCTTGGTTTCACTAGTGGGATAATTAGGGCTTCTCGGGCCAACGACGGGAGTGTGCCACATTTCCTGGCCTCCTCAAACACCTCTATCAGTTTTGTGCTGAGCTTGGTTATATATGCTGACTAGAACTCCACTGGATGCCCGTCCGGTCCCGGCGTTTTATTTCGCGCCATGCCTGCAACTGCCTCTTTCACTTCTGCAAGCGTAATTGCGGCCCCTAGATCTTCCGCCTCCTGCACTGAAATAGTCGGGAGGGCCAGAGGTGATAAGAAAACTTTGATATCCCTCTCAGCTGGCTTCATGTTGCTTGTGTAGAGGTCAGCTTAATAATTATAGAATTCCTTGTTAATAGCTCCTCCGTTCTGGGTTTGCCAACCAAGCCGGGGGGGAACTGGCCTGGTCTCCTTCTGAGTGTGTGCATGCTATATAGGCTTTGTAGTCACAACAGCGAAGTCCCTCGATTGCTACAAGTGCGATTTCCAGAGCAGTGAGAAGCGCTTTTCGCAGGACTGAGTCCTTTGGCGTCTTTTGTTCAAGTAAGCGTAGCTCACGTTCAGCTTGTGCTATGTCGTGTAGCAGAGCCTGACGCTCTGCCTTGGTTGTGGAGATGCACCGCCCTCGGATCACTGCCTTGAATGCATCCCATTCTGTCAGTTGGGAATGCGTCAAGCCCTTATTTGTCTCAAAGTATTCAGTGATAGCACTACCTATGGTGTCTACGAAAGCCTGATCCTCCATCCGTAGAGGCTGGAGACGCCATGTGGGAATCGGTGTCGGGATGCAGACCCATCCCCCTGTTAGAAGGAGGGGGTTATGATCTGAAATCGTTTGGGTCAGATATCCCGACGTGTGTTGTCTCATGTACATCCGGTGAGCAAAGGAATGTATCTAATTGTACATGGAGATCATATAATGGGGAATAAAAAGAGTAGTCTCTGAGCCCCGGGCGATGAGCTCACCAGGAGTCAATCAAGCCCCATTTCCTCTGCCAGTTGCGGTACACATTAGCCGTCCAATGAGTCGGGGAAGATGGTAACTGAGGGTGTGATCTATCTAATGTTGTGTCTGATATACAGTTGAAGTCCCCTCCCAACAACATAAATCCCATAAAGTGTAGGGTGAGCCGCTCAGAGAGGGATGCTTGGAAACTTACTTGGTCTGTGTTTGGACCGTATATGCTCCCCAGGACTATTTCCCGCCCATCCAATTTACCTATGGCTATAGGGTATCGCCCCAGAGGGTCAATAAGGGATGTGACATGCTGATATGGGACCCCGTGTTTGATTTATAGTAACGTCCCTCTGGCATATGCCGAATAGGTAGTATAGTAGATCTGGCTCCTCCATCGCTGCTGAAGAGCCTTCCCCTCAACAGCATCTAAGTGCATCTCCTGCAGCAGAGCTATGTGGATTCCTTGCCTAGTGAGGTGCAAAAAAGCTTTATATTGTTTAGCCATGCACCACATCCCCCCTAACATTCGAGGTTAAGACCTTAATCTTCGGCGGTGAGACCATTGGTGGGGCAATGGATAATATGTTAGGCTGCGAGGGGTTTTCCTATCTATCTTGGAGGTAACAGCACTCACCGCATTATACATGTATGAGAAAGCTAGGCAACACTTTATAGGGTTTTCAGTAAACAAATAATATTGACCCCAACTCCCAGTCCCCAGGACAAGAAGTGTGACATTCTTACCCAAGCAGTTAAACAACCAGAAATCAAACTTGTTCATGCCGTCTGTTGTTCAGGCTTCGATTTATGAGGGGGTAGTGGCTCCATTGTTGTTCAGCGGTGGGCTCCAGGGAATCCCATCCCCCATTACGCCCCCCACTTTTTATGGCTGCAACGCCGGTACCTCGTATAATCAAGCTGCATCAAGTCCCGTGCATACGGCATGGAGACAAAGCCCATCAGTCCACTCGGCAACCAGCGGCAACCACTTACTGAAGGTGTTCAGTGGCTCATTAAATCAATACCTCTGCAGCAGACTGGTGTTCGTGTAAATAAGTTCATCTGAAGTGCTTGGGGTGACTACTGGGAGGATGACACTCAAATGGGTCGAAGCTGCGGATTCATTGTCTGAATCAGTCTGTTCCCTGCTCATCTCTCTAGCTGGTGACATGTTACTCAGCGGGGAATCCCCCAACGAAGCGACTTCTGCCACCATTCTCTGCCGTTCCTCCTGTGCTTCTGCAGCAGTGGGTGAACCAGGCCCAACTGTTGGACGTCTCCGTCGGGATCGAGGATGCCTCTTCTGCCTCTGGGATGATTCGCCTGGGTCCAGGTCAGGCATACGCTCTAACCAAGACCAAGCTTCCTGTAGGCTGGCAAAGAATTCCACTCCTGTCGTGGTAACCACCTGTGTCCGGATGGGAAACTGCATTAAATAAGAGATCCCCAATTTCCTACGTTTCCGCTTGACTGTCACAAAAGCTGCTCTTTGGTGCTGGACCTCTTTAGAGAAGTCGGGGAATAAGGACACTGCTGTCTTCCACCATTAAGTTCTCGTGCATTCTCGCTTGCTGCAGTAGGTAATCTCGATCCTTGAAGTGGAGCAGTCGTGCTACCACTGTCCGTTACGGTGACCCCGGGGGCGGCTTTGTAGTAGGCACCCTATGGGCTCTTTCCAATGTGAAATAGGGGTAGAGTCCCTCCGGAGCCACTACAGACGAGTCAGGCCTCCAGATAGCGTACCATGTCCGTGCCGTCAACTTTTTTAGGGAGGCTCACCACTCTGATATTGTTACGACGTGCTCTATTCTCTGCATCATCTGCTCTATTTTCCAGTGTTTTTAAGCAAGCTTCAATGGGCGTCATGCAGCTATCTGCTAGTACCAAGGCAGGAGTTGCCGCTGATATTTCTCGTTCCGTTGCGGTAACCCGCTCCGCCAGGCGGCGATGATCGTCTCAGAGGAGTCCGAGGTCTATGCTTAAAGTGTCGATATTGACCTCCAGTGCTGTGCGAGATGCTGCTATGGCCTGTAGGACATCCTGCAGTGCAAGAGCTGTAGTTGATATTGTCGATGTCCCAGGCAGTGCCTGTTCCGTCCCGAGATTGGTAGCCCATGTGCGTTGGGGGCCACCCAGCTCCTCATCTCTCTTCTTGAGGGCCTTACCCATGTTATACGGTGGGAGCTGGAAGTGCGCCACTTGGATGCCCCTTCTAGGACAAAATCAGCGCTCTCTGTGAGCCCTGTGTAAGGGTTTGCGTTATAGAGGGCAATCGTTCCTCAAGTTTCTCATGCCGTTAGGGTCTAAACCAGTCTCATCTACTCTCGGACCTTTTCTACAGCTCTCTGGAGTCTTTCAAGTAGAGGTAGTCCCTACCAAGCAGTGAAGAGTCGCTCCAGCGGCAGGTAGGAGTTCCCAGGGTCTCGCCGCCTCACTTATCTGTCAGCTCGGCCCCTTGCAACCACCGATGTCAGTCTTCCACATAAGCGGACGTTCCACAACAACAGATCTCAGAACCCCGCAATGGCCATTTGCTGTAGGGGATCCGTTCCGATGGATTGCCGTCCTCAGCTCGTCCTCATCCATGACTGCTCCTTTGGATATGCTTCGTTGGATCATGAAGTCGGGTCTGAGGCCCCACCTCTGTATGTTCCGACGATCTCAGCCCTGCTTCGGTCCCTCATCTAGCGTAGACTCTCCACAAGCCCCTCCTGGGGACCAGGGGCAGGCATCGCTCCAACAAGCTACCTCTTGCCTGCAGTTGCCAAGCTGTTACTCCTCCCAGCTGCTCATCTGCGAGCCCCCACGGGGAAGAGGGCCCCCATCAGGCCGCCCGGGCCCAACATCGACTCCAGGGCCGAAGCCCTCACCACAAATTGCTCCCTAGGCCTCTCTGACCTGCTCCTGGCAGTGCCATCGCCGTCCTGTGCTGCAAAGTACCTGAAGTGGGTCACTAGCTCCTGACCCGATCCGTCCACTCGGCCTCCGGATTGTTTAATGTGCAGTGCTTTTCTCCAGTCCTGCTCAGCTCCGTCTGCAGGGACCCCTGTCTGCTCCAACCAGCAGTTGGCTCCTCAGTCCGGCACACAACAGGGTCCCCCTCTTAGGCCTCTCCTTTGCCGCCAAGCGGGAGGGTCTCTCTCAATGTGCTTAGCCCGGGGGCGCCGCGGGACCAAAGGACACTTCTCCCCCCCTGGGTGCACTCCGCAGCTCTCCCGCTAAGGGCGCATCGCCCCCAGCCCAAGGTCCTGGGGGGCCCCTGCAGCACCGGGGCCCAATGTATTGATTTTGCCAGCTGCCCCATGGCTCCGCGGGTATGGCCATATTCTTCTCACGGCTGCCGGGCGCTGCAATTAGGAGGCCGCCATCATGAGTGCGGCCGGCTTCTCCTCTTGGACAGCAGCCCGATCGGAGGAGGCACAGTGGTTGCGGGGGCTCCATGAGCAACCCCCCGGTGCCTCCCCACTTGTAGGATGGAAGGATAGGGGACCAATGAGGCGACGGGATCCGGAGCACCGGCGCTATGCTTCCTAAGCCATTAAGCACGTAGCCACGCCCCCCCCCGGTGCAGCCCTGTGTTGTAATGAATATGTAGGACTGGGCTGGCAATTGTCCGCCAGCATGGCACTCTGTATTTTGCACTCCACATATGTAACACTTATGTGGAATTTAATAGGCGTGCATGCAGGTCAAGGCCAAATGTGTGCTGGCATGGATATGGGTGTGTAAGGAATAGTATTGGCAGATCAGATATTGATGGATGTCTACACCTGGACACATGAATGTAGATGTGATAGACCTATGGATACCTGCTTCCTAGTTTTCAGCCCTCCTAACAAATGGTCGACTCCCTGACTCCATGTATGAGTGGGCATGCCTTGGTGGATGACCATGACAGTTGAGATGATGGATTGCATGACCATCCCCACTTAGGCACAGGGGGAGAGGAATACCAACTTTTGTAGGTAGATGTGATGTTCACAGTGTAGGTGACAGTCATATTGATTAGGCTTGCATGTGTACCTATCAGCACTGACCCCTTATGGTTATCAACTGCATCCCATCCACCCAATAACATATTCAAGTTACTGGTGATGTATGGTTGACATTTGACGCAGATGATGAGGAAATTTAGGCCTGATCTATATGAAGTTTACGCTGCCTTTGCATCATTACATTTGGCACAAAAGCAATGCACACCTCATTTGGTTTGGTTCCTTATCTTGTGGTGCGTCGCTTTGGTGTCAATGAAATGATGCGAAGGCAGCGTTCTTGTTGCATTTATCAGGGCCATTGTCTTTTCCAGAATGTGAGTTGGAGTGCATGTGTAATTAGATATAGAGTGTAAGCCAATAATCTGTACATACTCCACACAATGCTGACACTGATGAGCAATGAGGAACTGCGAGCATTCCAGAAGAGGGCAGTTTGCTACAGACATATCCTGGCAGTGGAATCTGGGTCAGGAGGATGGCACATCGCTATTGCGCAGAGAGATCAACCAGGGAATGGCGGGCATTCACCCAAGGGGGGCCCACAGTGGTAGTGGCCAGACTGAGGAGACTAAGGTCCACAGCTGTGCACTGGGGCACAGCTGCCACCACAACTACAGCCCTAGCTGCAACACCTTCCACATCCGTTCCACAGCCCACACCACCTGCTGCCATGGACCAGAAAATGCTGCAAGATCTGGAGAGGGACATGGCACTAGTCTTGGATAGGTTGGACAGTTTGGAGAAGGAGGTAGCAGCCAATACAAAAAAACTAAAGTAAATAAAAAAACCCTCAAGAAGTCAAAGCTGTGATTGGATTTGGAACTCTCACCCCCAGTTCTGTCTCCTCCCTCCTCAATTGTATTAATGTTTTATAGTGGGTTTTAGGGGGTTAGTGTTAGGTCAAGGTAGGTATGTAGTTTAGCTAGGATAAGTGGGTTTGGGGGTGGGTTTTATACTTTTTACATGTTACTTTGTAGGTGGGAGTAATGTTGGGGTATATATGTGTTTAAAAAAAAAAAAAAAATATATATATATATATATATATATATATATATATATATATATATATATTTGTTTAGATATAGTTAGTATAAGTGTAGTTTAGTATATGTTGTCCTGCACGTGTCTCAAAACGTAAGTGGGGTGGGGGGCCAATGTTTGGAGTGTGTTGTTAAATGTGTTAGGTAAGTTTAGCATAGGGTAGTTAGGGTTAGTTGTTGGTTAAGTAGAGTTAGAATTGGTTAGGTTAGGATAGCCTTTCTTGATTTTTTTAGTTAGTTTTATTGTTATTAAAACATTTTGGGTACTCCCTTACTTCATGTGTCATATGCTTGTGTCTCGGGTCTCCCCATGAGAGCACAGAGAAACTTGTGTGTTGGCCTGCGGATTCCATTCTGCCTCCAAATCCCTCTCTTCACATGTTCATCACCTGTTTACAACTGAGCTGTCACATTGGCAGCTACAACACATCTACTTGTCTATGCATCTGCCATCCAGTGTACCAACCACTCAAGGTGACTGTGTTTACTTTGTATTGGATAGGTAGGTGTGGCAATTCAGCTGTCATTGTTAGGGTCCTGTGAAGGAATGTTGGGCACTGTGGCACATCTGCCAACATCCTACATTTAATATCTATCCTGCTAAACTGACCAGTGGCAATTAAAGATGAGGTTACGTACCTCTGTTTTACACCAATGTGTTTTACTGGTACTCCCAGCTGATGATATTGCCTGAGAACTGTTTCACAGCCATTCCTGCTGTATGTAGTGGGTGAAGCATACATGTGTTCTACATTTTTGACACACTCAGTGAATTGCTCATAGGGGATGAGACCAGCATTGTCATTCATCATGTAGGAACTTTGTGTATATATATGTTCCCCACATATTCCCGCACTCTTGTACTGACACTCTGTGGGTAAAGACATGGTTACACACATCACAATTCCTAAGCGTAGTAGATGTGTCACAATACACAAAGATATGCTGGTTGTGTAGGAGGTGTTTATTTACAAGTGTCGTAGTGCAATATTTACAATGTCCAGGTCTGTGACCCCATTAGTGAAATCCAGACAATTGTGATACAACATAAGTCCAGGGTTGAGGGAAATGTCATGGGACATGCTTGGGTGAAGTGTTGTTAAGTGCGGACGAACATGATTTGCCAATTTGTAGGTGAGAGACGATAACAGTCCATAGCAGACAGGTCAACAGTGTGTCTTTGAAGAGTGCACATATCCAACTGTGCTAATACTTGCATGATCTCAAGCACAGGTCAAAGGAAAACACTGGCCATGGAGCATGGTCTGGTGCTACAGGGAACTCTTGTGGGTGAAGATGATCTGTTTCGCATCTTCATCCTCCAATGTGTGTGGTGTCTCCTCTGCCCTTGATGGTGGTGGTCGGGAGGTAGAGGGGGTCACACACTCCTTTCAGTGGTTGGAGATGTGGACTCCCATTTCCTGGCAACTGCCATCTGTCGAACAACATATGGCATCACTGCAGCAAGGAGGAACTGCTGATTTTTTAGAATAGCAGCAACATCCCTCTGGTAGGCAGCCATGTCTGCCCTGAGGGAGGCCAGTTCACGGTGCATAGAGTCCATCTTGTTCTTAAGCACGCTGCTGCCAGTTTGGGAGGGTAGTTGTTGTGGACTCTCCCTCATGGCAGCAGCTATGTCCCTCAGACACTGCCGGGCACCATGCACTGGGGAGTGTGTGCCTCGTTTGGCTGCAGTCTGTTCAGTGGCTGTAACGAGGCACATGCGTATACCCTCTAGGCTGGCTGCCATAGTCTGCATCCCCACCTGCACCACATTAGCCAGTTCCCGCTGGACTCCTACCATTATCCTCTCAAAGCTGGTCCCTGGGTCCTCGGACTCCTCAGCTGTGTCGGAGCAGGCAGGTCGTACTATTGGGGTGTTGGGTGGGGCTTCTGGGATGGCTGCTACATTATTACTCCTCCTTGCGACTGTAGGTGGTGTCTGGAGCGATACAAGGACTTTTTGGGGGGGTCTCTTGGCTGATGGTTGTTAGCTGGTCATCCAGGTCATCGGGGTACTCCAGGACAGGCAGATCAGCAGGTGAGTCATCATCCTCTACAATGAGATTGTTCGAAATCGGTCTTTCTGTGTTGTGGCAGTTGATATGTCAAGTCACTGCCTTGCTATTGGTGGCTCATTGTTGTCTTAGTTCCCAAACATTGTTCCTGTACTTCATGGTTGCAGTCTATCAGCCCTTTGCCCCACCTGAGTGTCACATGAGGGGAAGCTCAGGTGGGGCTATTTGCTGTGTTATATCTACTAGGTATGATCTATATCCTTTCTGTGGCTTGACACCATCTTATCATTCTCAACCCTCCCTATGCATCCATTTGCATGGTGAGGCCTTGCAATGGGTGTTGCAGTGCTCAAGCCACAGCACCACACATGTCAATATACCGCTGTCCCAGTCTTACATGTTTCACTTACACCCATGAGGTACTGTAACCTTGCACCACCCCAGGGTTGGCATTGCCAGGACACTATGGGGGTCATTACAACATTGGCAGTAAAAGCCGCTTACCGCCGTACAGAAGACCGCCAACACACCGCGGCAGCAGAGGAATTCCGCCACTGCCATTATGACCCACAGCTCGCAATCCGCCAAAATCTAGACACCCACACAAGTCCGCCACACCAATGGTCAGTGATAAACTGGCGATAACAAAACCGACACCGTCACGCCAACAGGAATACACCCACACTATCACGACTCACAAATCCACGCGACGCTCTTTCAACCACGGTATTCCATTGGCGGTACACACTGCCACACTCAAAATACACACACATATACAAAACACAACCACATTAGACAATTCCAAATATACACACCTGATACACATACACACACCACACCCACACACCCAATACACTATAAACATCAGGAAGAGGTGGAACGACCTATGGGGGAAGGTGCGTTCCGTGGTCTCAAGACACCAGATTGCGGTTCAGAGGACTGGCGGCGGACCCCCACCTCCTACCCCAGAACTCACAACATGGGAGGAGCAGGTCTTGGCTATACTGCATCCTGAGGGCCTCGCAGGAGTAGTTGGAGGAATGGACTCTGGTAAGTCAAAACTTTAACTACTTCATCCCCCACCCACCTGCATGCTATCACATATCCCCACCCTCGCCCTCACCCCCATCACTCCAGCTCCTCATATATGTCCCAATATCACAACCCACCCATCCCAAACCCAAGCCCTGCATGTAACACCAAAGCATGGACACCCATCACCAAAGCATGTCCACTGCACATACCCATACACCCCCCTAAACCATTACCACACAAGGTCCCACACAAGAATGCAAGCACTGGGGTACAGGGTCACCTACCCATTGCACACCATGGCACACACAGATGCAATAATCATGCTTTTACACCCCTGCAGGACCCCTACCCAACGTCACCGGACAGAAGGGTCCAGGCATGTCCACTCCACCCACAGGAGAGACCCACATTGATTACAGCAGCTCTGTCTAACTGGATCTAGATGACCAGGACACGTCAAGCAGCAGTGTGTCCACCACTACAGGGAACCCACGCTAACCCACCACCCCAACAACACCAGGGACCTGGGGGCAGTGGAAGTGGGCACATGGTTCAGGGGACAGAGGGCCAGGGAAACAGGGGAACTGGGAGGGCTGCTGTGGGACAGGGTGAGGACAGGCCCAGGGAACCCACTCTCCACGATGCCCTCTCCAACATCATGGGAGCGTACCACCATTCCCAGGAGACGATGGCAATGGTACTGGCCAAGTTTCAGGAGACCCAGCGGCTGCAGGAGAAACAGTATTTGGGGTTTAGGGAGGAACTCAAATCCATCAATTCCACCCTGGGCACCATTGTAGGGGTGCTGAAGGAACTCGTCAACACCAGGAGGGACACTGTGGCATAACAAGGGACCCCTGACACTAGCCTGGACGATGAACTGCACACCACCTCCGCTGGCGCTAGTGGACAGGAGGCACCGCCACAGGACCACGACACCAGCACCCCACCCCCTGCAGATGGAGAACCACCCCACAAGCGGTCCCTGAGATCCAGGACAAAGACAGAGAACAATGGCAAGACCACCGCCAAAAAATGAGACCACTCTGATTGTCATCCTTTTGTCCCACTTTGTCACCCTGTCCATCCTTAAACTGCCCTAGCTCCACTTCCTATGCCCCTTTGGACAATGCACTTGTGAGACTAATAGACTGGACTCTGCCATGGACATTCCTCCACCACCAACCCTGACCATTTTGCAACCCCCCAACTATTTAGCACTTAAATAAACACCCTTAAATCACAAAACAAACTGGAGTCAGTCTGTGCTTTCGAAAACGTGTATTAGCAATAACTGTGGCAAAATGCTATATCCAATGTAATGTCAACATACCTATGTCACACAGCTCTAGTCCATACGGAAACAAAGCAGAGGTCACACAGTGGGACACACATCTGTGAATTCGAAAGGGAAAGTTACAACTCAGTGTCCATACACTGGGTGAAAATGACAGACAGATGAGAGGTAGAAGAATTAAATCAGATGTAGCAGGCAGTGTTGTCTTCTTACCTGTGTCTCACTGGAAATATTGCTGTATCACCCATTTCCTGTTGTCTATGTCCTCTTCTTCTGCTTCCTCGTCTTCACTGTCCACAGGCTCCACAGCTGCCACAACACCTCCATCTGGACCATCCTCCTGCAGAAAAGGCACCTGTCATCGCAAAGCCAAGTTGTGAAGCATACAGCAGGCCACGATGATCTGGCACACCTTCTTTGGTGAGTAAAATAGTGAACCACCTGTCATATGGAGGCACCGGAACCTGGCCTTCAGGAGGCCGAAGGTCCTCTCTATAACCCTCCTAGTTCTCCCATGGGCCTTATTGTAGTGTCCCTTGTCCTGGGATTCCTCACTGGGGTCAGTAGCCATGACAGGTTGGGGTAACCAGAGTCACCTGCAAATGTCGAGGGAAATCTGTTAGACACACACTAACTCTTACTCTAACACTAACTCTTAGGGACATCCCCAGACCCAGACACCAAGTCACACCGTATAGGGTCCATATCCTCACCTAATAGCCACACACGGTGCCTCTGGAGTTGCCCCATCACATAAGGGATGCTGAGGAAGGCAGCCGAGGATTCCCTGGAGCCTGGGGGCGGGGCAGTGAGCCCTTTATTTTGAACTAAAACGCGCCCGCTTCGCGGGACGCGCGAGCAGAGGAAGGCAGCCGAGGATTCCCTGGAGCCTGGGGGCGGGGCAGTGAGCCCTTTATTTTGAACTAATACGTGCCCGCTTCGCGGGACGCGCGAGCAGAGGGAGGCAGCCGAGGATTCCCTGGAGCCTGGGGGCGGGGCAGTGAGCCCTTTATTTTGAACTAATACGCGCCCGCTTCGCGGGACGCGCGAGCAGAGGAAGGCAGCCGAGGATTCCCTGGAGCCTGGGGGCGGGGCAGTGAGCCCTTTATTTTGAACTAAAACGCGCCCGCTTCGCGGGACGCGCGAGCAGAGGAAGGCAGCCGAGGATTCCCTGGAGCCTGGGGGCGGGGCAGTGAGCCCTTTATTTTGAACTAAAATGCGCCCGCTTCGCGGGACGCGCGAGCAGAGGAAGGCAGCCGAGGATTCCCTGGAGCCTGGGGGCGGGGCAGTGAGCCCTTTTGAACTAATACGCGCCCGCTTCGCGGGACGCGCGAGCAGAGGAAGGCAGCCGAGGATTCCCTGGAGCCTGGGGGCGGGGCAGTGAGCCCTTTATTTTGAACTAAAACGCGCCCGCTTCGCGGGACGCGTGCGGGGCGCGCCCGGGCTAATCCCGGGCCAAGGGCGGGCCCGTCCTTTGCCCGTCAGTGCCCGGAAGAGGCTGGGCTGGGCCACCCCCCTTGGTTTTCCCTTCCTAATTCTTTGTTTACGCATCTCATAAGAGTGTAGTGAGTGCCTTTTTTTTCCTTTTCTTTCTGCCCTACCTATCTTACTTCCTTTGCCAAGCATGGGGAAGCGTAAGGCGCGCACCAGTCCTGATGCTGCAGGTGCTAAATCCAAAAACCTAAAACTTAATCGAGTAGCGCAAGCCCACTCAAACTGCGTCTCAAGAGAAATTGACAATTTAATTGAGGAGGTGGAATCTATTCTTAAGGAAAAGGAGAGCAAGGCCTGCAAGAGACTGAAATCTGGGACTTTACTCCCGTTCCTAACAGTAGGCCCAAACCTTTCTACTGATCCCCAGCCCTTGAATTCCCCTGTGCAAGTCTCTGTATCACTTAGTCAGTTGGGTTTGCCTAAACCTTTGACTCCCCTAGGTCTATTGGACAACTTAGAACCCACTTCTTATGATCTCATTCTCAGTGGCATCCCTTGCGCTAATCGCTTTTCTATTTTAGACCAGGCTGACTCGGTGGGTGCCAATCCCTGTGATTCTTTAGGAGAAGACGTACTAACAATAGTCTCTACCTTAAAACGTGAAGTCGGGGAGCTAACGGGTATATTGTTTGAGGTCCTCAATCTCCTAAAAAAAATTGATTCACCTCCTCAACGTACTTCGATTCCTGTGCCGGTACAATCTTCTTGTCCTTTGGGCCCGGTTGCACTGCCTGTTATTTTTTCAACAAGTGAGGTCCACAACAAGGGCCCCACTAATAAGCCAGGCCATAGGATCCACCCGGCCACCTTGGCAGTACGTTCAGTTCCCTCCTCTTTTGACTTTGGTCAAGTTGTGGCCCCTTCTATTCACGTGGCTAACTCTAATTGTATTTATTTGTGCAATGTTCCTCCTCTTACATCCCATATCAGAGAAGATACCTCCTCCCTTGTCAACAAGGTGGTATATTGGATTCGTCATACCAGGGGCTGTGCTTCTATCATTCATTCTGATATTGTTTTTGCTTCTCGAGTACGTGGTTGTCCCGGTGGCCGTGATACCATCAAAATTAACCTCACTAACCTCGAATTAGTTAGGGGACTTTTGCAGATGGAAGCTCGCAATACGCTAAAAACTGATTTTGATATACATTTCCGCGAACGCCTGCCTGCTATTGGCCACGAGATCTTGCCTGCACATCCTCTTAGGCCCAAGGGAAGCCCCTGCAGTGTTCCAGTTCCTGCCCCTAAGTCTGGCTTGTTGCCTTTCCCGGTTGATGGGGCTGCTTTGGCTCATAATCCTAAACATAGTGGTACTCAAGACCCCGCCAATATAGGGGATACATCCAATATTGATTGACTACTCTTCCCTAATCACTGCATAACTTGTGTTCCACTTGTACTGTCTCAAAGACCTTTAATCAGCCCAGGTGGTCCTAACCCAAGTGCTTCTTTCTGTACTCCTATAGTTAATTCTAAACTAATTATGGATTCTGATTTTGGTACGCTTACTTGTAATACTCCAACTTCTGAAGGGTATTTGCTGTCCTGGAATGTGGCGGGTATTAAGAGCAAACTGCCTGATCCGGAGTGGGGGGCTTTTGTGGAATCTTACTCTATCTGTATGTTCCAGGAAACTTGGGCAATGGGTGGTATGTATAGGCAAGGTTATCGTTCTTTTATAAAAAAGGCAATTCAATCCCCAGGGGAAGGGCGGTTGGGGGTCTATGTATCTGGGTCAAGATGTCTGAGAGGGTCAGGGTCAAGGAAATTCCTGTTGATTCTTGTGATATTTTAGCCATAGTAATACAGCCTAGGTCTAGTACCCCTGTGCTGTGTATTAACATCTACAACCGTCCAGGCGCCATTAACCAGCAGTCTGATACCATTTATCGCTTGCATAATGTTTTGTCAGAATTCCATTCTAAATACCGAGTCATCATTGCTGGTGATCTTAACGCCCAAATTGAATTTGGCTCAGCTTTTGCTGAGTCCACTCAGGATGAGGACGTAGTGTGGAACATTCCCCCACTCCAACTTCATCCTACGCCACTTTCTCCTTCCCCTAGGGTGTCTCAGATAATAGACCTTGCACTTACTTACGGCCTCCGTTTTGGAAATGGCCGATTTCCAAATGATAACCCTGCTAGGCCCACTTTTTTTTAGAGGTAATTATAGTAGCTGCTTGGATTATGTCATTTTGGACTTACGAGTTTGGCACTTTATAACTAATGTAGAGGTGGGTCTTCCTCGTACAAGTGACCACGCCCCCCTGCAAATTGCATACAACATAGCCCTGTTTGACCTACCCACTGGTTTGCCTGGCCGAAGTGTTCTGTCAAAACTTTCCACTAATAAGCTTGCGGTAAAGTGGCCCTCTTTTTTGAAATCCGACTTACTGAACCATAAGCTTGACATTATGATGTCCCGTCACCAACTTTTTGAGGTCTCCATTGCATTATCTCCTTCAGAAATTTTGTCCGCCCATGTGGGGTTTTTTGCGGAACTTAAGGAGCTTTTCACTAAACCTGCCAAATCCCAAACAAAATCTTCTGTTCCTAGGTGCAACTGGTTTGACAAAGAGTGTCGGGTGGCCAAGCATCTTTTATCTGAAGCCTTAAAGGCAAAGAATCGGGACGACATTACACATGCGAGAAAGAACTATGGGTCTACTCTCACTCTATCAAAACTCTAATATGAGGAGCATTTATGGGAGTGTTTGGCGGAGGCTGCTAGCTCTCGCGACGCCAAGCTCTTTTGGACTTTGGTTGCGCGTAGCGATCCAGGCCTGTCACCCACTACTGAATGTCATATCGACCCAGGAATTTGGCTTTCTTACTTTCGTGAACTGTATGGCTCTCGGACAGAGCCCTATGATACTCCCATAGATTATGCACTGTGCCAGCCCGAAATGCCGCCCTTCACCCTAAAAGAAACAGAGATGGCAATTTGCGCTCAAAGATCTGGAAGGGCCCCTGGCCAAGATGGTATTCCCTCTGATCTGTACAAATCAAACCTATCTGTGTGGACCCCTTATATAAACAGGGTATCAAACATCGCCATGACATCTCGATCCTATCCACTCTCGTGGAAGATGGCGATTATTGTCCCTGTTCATAAAAAAGGAGACAAGAGCTCCCCTGGGAATTATAGGCCCATTAGTCTGTTAGACAACTTGCAGAAAATCTTCTCGTACCAGTTGCTAACTAGATTAAAACAATGGATAATGAAAAACCAGGTCTTAAGCCATCTCCAGGCAGGATTTAGGGACAAGATCAGCACTATCGATCAGATCTTCCGATTTACCACCATCAAGTGGAAGACGGTAGACGCAGACAAAGGCCACTTATTTGTGGCCTTTGTTGACTTGAAGTCTGCGTTTGACCTGGTCCCGCGTGCCAAGCTTTGGGAGGTCCTTAATACTACCGGTGTTCCGGGTTCCATGATTAATATTATTAAGGATCTTTATTCTGATAATTGTGCTAAAGTCCGCTGGGGTACCATTGGTGATTTAACCCCTGCTTTCCCAACTACACGGGGCGTGAGGCAAGGCTGTGTTTTGGCACCCACCTTATTTCTTTTGTTTATTAATGCCTGTTTGCCATATCTCTTAGACTGTCAAAGTGACGCCCCTAGCCTGGGCGGGCAGAAGATCCCCTGTCTTCTGTTTGCAGATGATACCCTCTTGCTATCACGTACTGCCATGGGCCTTTCTAGGCTGCTCTCCAGATTTCTGGAGTTTTGCACTGATCATGGGTTATCAATTAATTCAGCAAAAACAAAATACATGGTTTTTGGAGATAGTAGAAAATAAATAAAGAGGCCTGTATATTTAGATGATGTCCCTTTGGAAAGGGTGGGCACCTTTGATTATCTTGGTATCAAAGTGGAAGATTCACATCTTTGGCATGCCCAGCGCCATAAATCTTTATTATGCCTGAAGCAGAGGGCAGGTGGAATTGTCAGATTTGCCTCTAGTTCCCCGAAATTTGCAATATCTCCTGCACTGGAAATATACAAAGTTCAAGCTAGGGGGGCCGCCCTATATGGAGCCGAACTTTGGGGCCATTGTAATTTGGTGAATCTGGCTAGCGCGGAAAACCAGTTTTTAAAAATGATGCTAAAAGTTCCATCGAGTACCCCATCCTTGCCCATTCACTTGGACCTAAATCTTTTCTCAATCTCACAGATTGCTGCCCTAAGGCCCCTGCTGTTTTGGATTCGGCTGTGGACAACTGATGCCCTAACCCCTTTTCGGTGTGGCCTCTTAAATGTGGTGGGCCGTGATTTTAGTATCAAACCTAAATGGTGTGTATTCGTTGAACAATCTTTTTCCCGTCTGGGGTTAGGTTCCTATTGCCATGATCCTATTTCTATTCCTAAAAATGCTGCACAGCTGTTAAAGGATGCTTATTGGCATAATGTTCAGGTTGGGCAATTTGCTGGTTCAATCCCATTGTCCATGTCCGACAATTTTTTACTTGTCAAATGCCATTACAAATTTGAGCCCTTTTTGGATGCAAAGTTATCTCCATTTGCTCGTGCCCTCTTTATTAGGTTTAGGATTGGGTCCCTCCCCCTGTGTTGCCTTACATACAAATGGTCCAGTTCAACTAATAGATCTAAAGGTTGCCCGATGGGTTGTAAAGATGCAGAAACTGTTTCACACGTTTTTTTCCACTGTTAAGCATATCACAAACAAAGAGCACTTTGGCTTATCCCACTTCTTAAACAATTAGGAGCTAGATCCTGTCTCCATGCTGAGAGAATTTTAAAAAGCGACTCGTCCGTCAAGATAGCTCTACCAGTGGCAAGTTTTCTCGAGTCTATCTGGAGGTTGAGATTAGCAAGTTTAAGGGATAAAATGATGTAGTTACTGTTTAGTCCTATTTATGTATATTTTTCCAATTTGGATGTATGATTGTAGCTTTTCTCTGTACAGGACATGGATTTTGGCTTGATTCCTTATGGATTATTTATAGACCTATGGAACTGTTCCCTTATTTTATGAGAATTTTTAAATGAAAATCAGGGAAAGGGGAAAATTCTTATATTATTATGATATCCGAGTTCAGCAATTTCAAGGAGCAAGAGTGGGGAACTCATTTTTTTATTTTTACACTTATCTATTTATATTTATCAAATTGGATGTGTGATTGCTCCACAGTATACAGATATTGGTGTATTATATTTTTAACTAGTGCTGATCCATGGAACTATTTTCATTTTTGAGTATTGCCTTTTACTATATTAAGTGATGTTTATCTGACTGCTTATTTCTTGTTTGTTTCTTAACAACCTGTCTTGCCCCTTTTTTAACTGTACTTTTACCTATGTTTTTATTACCTTCGTGTTTTTAGAAGTTCTTTCTTTCTTTGTTGTGTATTGTACTTTAATGGTTTGTTTTTACTCACCGAAATAAAGTTAAATGATGATGACATAAGGGATGCTGCTATTCCTCAGAATGTAAGCGTCATGCACTGAGCCAGGAAACTTGGCGTTCACATGGGAGATGTACTGGTCGGCCAAACACACCATCTGCACATTCATCGAATGGTAACTCTTCTGGTTTCTGTACAACTGTTCGCTCCTGCAGGGGAGGGGGACCAAGGCCACATGTGTCCCATCAATGGCATCTATGATGTTGGGGATATGTCCCAGGGCATAGAAGTCACCTTTCACTGTAGGCAAATCCTCCACCTGAGGGAAAACGATGTAGCTGCGCATGTGTTTCAGCAGGGCAGACAACACTCTGGGCAACACCTTGGAGAACATAGGCTGGGACATCCCTGATGCTATGGCCACTGTTGTTTGAAAAGACCCACTTGCTAGGAAATGGAGTACTGACAGCACCTGCACTAGAGGGGGGATTCCTGTGGGATGGTGGATAGGTGACATCAGGTGTGGCTCCAACTGGGCACACAGTTCCAGGATTGTGGTACGATCAAGCCTGTAGGTAATAATTACATGTCGCTCCTGCATTGTTGACAGGTCCACCAGCGGTCTGTACAACGGAGGATGCCGCCATCTCCTCACCTGCCCCAGCGGATGTGCTCTAAGGAGGAGAACAGCGAGCAGAGAGTCAACCGACACTGAGGTACGTAAACACAACCTACTCGGAAAATGTTTTTAAATCGACATATGGCTGTATTAGTGTTTAAGCAAGGCCTAGATTTGTGTGACGCAGTCAAAAATAAAGCCATGTGGCCCCCTGAAATGGCGGCTGCCTGACCTGTAATGTGGGACAAGGGGATATGAGGTAACTGTGCTGGCATTGTAGACCGTCGCGGTAGGCTGTTGAAGACCGCGGCGCAATCCTGCATTGGTTAACATTGGACCCTACGGGTCCCAGGAGCCAATGCCGATGTACGCCGGCGGTGACTGTACGCACCGCTGCGGACGTCACCACCATTTTCTCTCTGTTCAATCACTTGATACCTGATCTTCGACAGGAGAGGACCTACACTGCAAGTGCTGCTGTGACCTCAGTCTGGAAGAGACAATGGCTCATGTGTCTGGGGAAAGGGCCCCTGCCTTCAGCACGGAGGAGTTGGATAAACTAGTGGATGGGGTCCTCCCCCAGTACACGCTACTCTACGGTCCTCCAGACAAACAGGTGAGTACACTGTGAGCATGCTGTATGGGCAATGGCTGTTTGGAGTGGTGTGGATGAAGGACGGGGGGAATAAGGCGTGCATGAAACAGCAGTGAGTGCATGTGCGTCATAGCAAGGGTAGGGATGTGGGCCTATGACTGTGACGGTGCGGACGGTTATATCTTCTCCTTTTCCCCTGTACTATTCCTGTAGGTCAGCGCCCACCAGAAGAAGGATATTTGGTGTGCCATCACCAAGGAAGTCCGGACCCTGGGGGTCTACCACAGACGGAGCACCCACTGCCAGAAAAGATGGGAGGACATTTGCCGCTGGAGCAAGAACACGGCGGAGGCCCAGCTGGGGATGGCCTCCCAACTTTGGAGGGGTGCCCGTCTCACCATGACCCCCCTGATGTTACGGATGCTGGCGGTGGCGTACCCGGAGTTGGATGGGCGCTTGAGGGCATCACAGCAGCCACAAGCGGGTGAGTACACTCTCATTCATCTGATTCAGCGTGCATTTTAGGTGTCTGGGTGGGGGAGGTGGGCTGTGGGTTCCCCTAGGCCAGGGCGAGTTTAGTAGGCAAGGCCCCTTCTTTAGGCAGGCCCTGTGGCACCCCACCCCACCTGTGTACAGAGCCAACTACACCTAGTCAGGCTCCTGTGACTTCCATGTGTGCAGCAATCGGGCATAGCCTTGTAACCCATGTCCCTGTGATTGATTAGGGAACTCCAAATGCACGGCGTAGTGCAGGGGGCTTCTGTGTCTGTAGTGTCCGCCAACGGTAGTGGTATTGGATGCACTCAACATGTCTTTCTTCTGTCTCCCCCCGCCTTTTTGTGGTCTCCCTGTGCTTGTGTGCATTAGCATCATCAGGCGGATGAGCAGTGGCACTGGAGCATGAGGGAGCTGCATCCCACATGGCCCTGGAGGGTGACACAATGGAGTCAGAAGCCACCAGTGGGACGGAGGGCGAGGGGAGCTCCACGGCGGGGACAGGATCTGAGACCAGCGACACGGACTCCTCCTCTGATGGGAGCTCCCTTGCGGTGGCGGGCCCCTCTGTGCCCCCGTATCTACAGGTACAGCCGCCACGCCCCCTACCAGCACCGCCCTCTCAGCAGCCCCTCATTGTTTGCCCCGTGGCCGCTCACCCAGGTGGGTGGGCATCTCCTTCACCCCAGGCACCTCAGGCCCTGTCACAGTCAGCCCTACTGCCCTCAGTGAGGAGGCCATTGACCTCCTCAGGTCCCTCACTGTTGAGCAGTCTACCATTTTGAATGCCATCCAGGGTGTAGAGAGGCAGTTGTAACAGACCAATGCATACCTGGAGGGCATTCATTCTGGTCAGGCAGCCCATCAGCGAGGTTTTCAGACTCTGGCCTCAGCACTGATGGCAGCCATTGTCCCTGTCTCTAGCCTCCCCCTCCAACTTCCACCAACCAGACCCAAACCCCTGTACCTCAGCCTATCCCAAGCACACCATCAGACCAGCATGCACACACGTCAACACACAAGGGAAGCTCAGGCAAACATAAGCACCACACATCCCACAGGCACTCACGCAAGCATCATACACATGCAGACATACCAACAGCCACTGCCTCCACTGTGTCCCCTTCCTCCTCGTCTCCCTCCTCCCTCCCAGTCCCGTCTCCACTCACACCTGCATGCACTACATCCTCAGCCACTACCTCCATCACCAGCACTACCTCCGACCCCGCTCATGTGCAGTCACCACCACCACTACCATTCACACATCCCCTGTGTCCTCTCCCAGTGTGTCTGTGAGCCCACTTCCCAAGGTACACAAATGCAGCCACACACGCACCCAACAGCCATCCTCCCACGACAGCCTCCAGCCCATGCCCCTTCACCCAAAGTCACCAAACGTACACCTCCTACAACCACTACCCTTTCCTCCACTCCCAAACCACCTCCATCTACCCGTCCCAGTGTGTCCAGAAAACTTTTCCTGTCCAACCTTGACCTCTTCCCCTCACCTCCCCCACCCCTTCAGTCTCCTAGGGCCCACCTCTCCAGGTCCCAACCCAGCGCCTCAGCCACAACATCTGCGGGAACTGTGGTGCCAGTAGTAACCGGCTTCTGGAGTGCGCCAGGCAGCAGGGCAGCCAGTGTGCCAAGGAGCCAGAGCACGGACAGTCCCCCACCTCAAAAGCACAAAAAGTTGGCCAGTGCCCAGCAGGAGAGAGGAAAAAAATCTTCCACCAAAGCCTCTCCCAGGGGTACAGTTGGGAATGTGGAGACAGCCGCACCACCATCCAAGGTGGCGAAGGGGCACAGTAAAACAGGCAAGTCTGGAAAAACCTGCACGGTGGACAAGACCGCCACAAGCACCGCTGCCAAGGACACCGCCACCACAAGCACCGCTGCCAAGGACACCGCCACCACCAGCACCGCTGAACAGGACACAGCCGCCACCAGCACCGCTGAACAGGACACCGCCGCCACTAGCACCGCTGAACAGGACACAGCCGCAACAAACACTGCAGGCCAGTGAGCTGCAAAGATTCTGACGCTACTGAGGCCGCCACGAGCAGGATGAAGCACTCTGGGCGCAAAGCCCCCTCCAGAACCTGTGGAGATTTACATCCACGACCTCAGTCCTTGGCAGGATGAAGCACTCTGGGCACAAAGCCCCCTCCAGAACCAGTGGAGAAAGACATCCACTTGAGAGACTGTGGCTTTGCACTCCCCAGGATAAAGCAGTGGGCAAACCACCCACTGTAAAGACTTGAGAGACTGTGGCTTTGCACTTCCCAGGATAAAGCAGTGGGCAAACCACCCACTGTAAAGACTTGAGAGACTGTGGCTTTGCACTTCCCAGGATAAAGCAGTGGGCAAACCACCCACTGTAAAGACTTGAGAGACTGTGGCTTTGCACTTCCCAGGATAAAGCAGTGGGCAAACCACCCACTGGAGAGATTTGGGAGACTGTGGCTTTGCACTCACCAGGATAAAGCAGTGGGCAAACCACCCACTGGAGAGACTTGAGAGACTGTGGCTTTGCACTCCCCAGGATGCAGCAGTGGGCAAACCGCCCACTGGAGAGACTTGAGAGACTGTGGCTTTGCATTCCCCAGGATAAAGCAGCGGGCAAACCGCCCACTGTAAAGACTTGAGAGACTTTGGCTTTGCACTCCCCAGGATGCAGCAGTGGGCAAACCACCCACTGGAGAGACTTGAGAGACTGTGGCTTTGCACTCCCCAGGATGCAGCAGTGGGCAAACCACCCACTGGAGAGACTTGAGAGACTGTGGCTTTGCACTCCCCAGGATGCAGCAGTGGGCAAACCACCCACTGGAAAGACTTGAGAGACTGTGGGTTTGCACTTCCCAGGATAAAGCAGTGGGCAAACCACCCACTGTAAAGACTTGAGAGACTGTTGCTTTGCACTTCCCAGGATAAAGCAGTGGGCAAACCACCCACTGTAAAGACTTGAGAGACTGTAGCTTTGCACTTCCCAGGATAAAGCAGTGGGCAAACCACCCACTGGAGAGATTTGAGAGACTGTGGCTTTGCACTCACCAGGATAAAGCAGTGGGCAAACCGCCCACTGGAGAGACTTGAGAGACTGTGGCTTTGCACTCCCCAGGATGCAGCAGTGGGCAAACCGCCCACTGGAGAGACTTGAGAGACTGTGGCTTTGCATTCCCCAGGATAAAGCAGTGGGCAAACTGCCCACTGTAAAGACTTGAGAGACTTTGGCTTTGCACTCCCCAGGATAAAGCAGTGGGCAAACCACCCACTGGAGAGACTTGAGAGACTGTGGCTTTGCACTCCCCAGGATGCAGCAGTGGGCAAACCGCCCACTGGAGAGACTTGAGAGACTGTGGCTTTGCATTCCCCAGGATAAAGCAGTGGGCAAACCGCCCACTGTAAAGACTTGAGAGACTTTGGCTTTGCACTCCCCAGGATGCAGCAGTGGGCAAACCACCCACTGGAGAGACTTGAGAGACTGTGGCTTTGCACTCCCCAGGATGCAGCAGTGGGCAAACCACCCACTGGAGAGACTTGAGAGACTGTGGCTTTGCACTCCCCAGGATGCAGCAGTGGGCAAACCACCCACTGGAAAGACTTGAGAGACTGTGGGTTTGCACTTCCCAGGATAAAGCAGTGGGCAAACCACCCACTGTAAAGACTTGAGAGACTGTTGCTTTGCACTTCCCAGGATAAAGCAGTGGGCAAACCACCCACTGTAAAGACTTGAGAGACTGTGGCTTTGCACTTCCCAGGATAAAGCAGTGGGCAAACCACCCACTGGAGAGATTTGAGATACTGTGGCTTTGCACTCACCAGGATAAAGCAGTGGGCAAACCGCCCACTGGAGAGACTTGAGAGACTGTGGCTTTGCACTCCCCAGGATGCAGCAGTGGGCAAACCGCCCACTGGAGAGACTTGAGAGACTGTGGCTTTGCATTCCCCAGGATAAAGCAGTGGGCAAACTGCCCACTGTAAAGACTTGAGAGACTTTGGCTTTGCACTCCCCAGGATAAAGCAGTGGGCAAACCACCCACTGGAGAGACTTGAGAGACTGTGGCTTTGCACTCCCCAGGATGCAGCAGTGGGCAAACCACCCACTGGAGAGACTTGATAGACTGTGGCTTTGCACTCCCCAGGATGTAGCAGTGGGCAAACCACCCACTGGAAAGACTTGAGAGACTGTGGGTTTGCACTTCCCAGGATAAAGCAGTGGGCAAACCACCCACTGTAAAGACTTGAGAGACTGTGGGTTTGCACTTCCCAGGATAAAGCAGTGGGCAAACCACCCACTGTAAAGACTTGAGAGACTGTGGCTTTGCACTTCCCAGGATAAAGCAGTGGGCAAACCACCCACTGTAAAGACTTGAGAGACTGCGGCTTTGCACTTCCCAGGATAAAGCAGTGGGCAAACCGCCCACTGGAGAGATTTGAGAGACTGTGGCTTTGCACTCACCAGGATAAAGCAGTGGGCAAACCGCCCACTGGAGAGACTTGAGAGACTGTGGCTTTGCACTCCCCATGATGCAGCAGTGGGCAAACCGCCCACTGGAGAGACTTGAGAGACTGTGGCTTTGCATTCCCCAGGATAAAGCAGTGGGCAAACCGCCCACTGTAAAGACTTGAGAGACTTTGGCTTTGCACTCCCCAGGATAAAGCAGTGGGCAAACCACCCACTGGAGAGACTTGAGAGACTGTGGCTTTGCACTCCCCAGGATGCAGCAGTTGGCAAACCACCCACTGGAGAGACTTGAGAGACTGTTGCTTTGCACTCCCCAGGATGCAGCAGTGGGCAAACCACCCACTGGAAAGACTTGAGAGACTGTGGGTTTGCACTCCCCAGGATGCAGCAGTGGGCAAACCACCCACTGGAGAGACTTGAGAGACTGTGGCTTTGCACTCCCCAGGATAAAGCAGTGGGCAAACCACCCACTGTAAGACTTGAGAGACTGTGGCTTTGTACTCCCCAGGATAAAGCAGTGGGCAAACCACCCAGTGTAAAGACTTGAGAGACTTTGGCTTTGCACTCCCCAGGATAAAGCAGTGGGCAAACCACCCACTGGAGAGACTTGAGAGACTGTGGCTTTGCACTCCCCAGGATGCAGCAGTGGGCAAACCACCCACTGGAAAGACTTGAGAGACTGTGGGTTTGCACTCCCCAGGATGCAGCAGTGGGCAAACCACCCACTGGAGAGACTTGAGAGACTGTGGCTTTGCACTCCCCAGGATAAAGCAGTGGGCAAACCACCCACTGTAAGACTTGAGAGACTGTGGCTTTGTACTCCCCAGGATAAAGCAGTGGGCAAACCACCCACTGGAGAGACTTGAGAGACTGTGGCTTTGCACTCCCCAGGATACATCAACGGGCATGGAGCCCCCTCGTGGATTTGACGTCGTGCAATAATCCGGCTGAGGTGCCCCCGTTCCCTTCCCCCTGAGGTGCCTGTTGTATTTCTATCTGATGCCCCAGCAGTGTTCTCTCTGTTTTGATCGGGTATTGAGTGTGGGCCTCGCCCATGAATTTTGGGCCCAGTGGTCCAAGGACTATGATGGTTGAATACATTGGACTTGTATTCTTGGTGATATGTTTGTTTCTAGTGTAAATACAGGGAGTGCAGAATTATTAGGCAAGTTGTATTTTTGAGGATTAATTTTATTATTGAACAACAACCATGTTCTCAATGAACCCAAAAAACTCATTAATATCAAAGCTGAATATTTTTGGAAGTAGTTTTTAGTTTGTTTTTAGTTTTAGCTATGTTAGGGGGATATCTGTGTGTGCAGGTGACTATTACTGTGCATAATTATTAGGCAACTTAACAAAAAAAATATATATACCCATTTCAATTATTTATTATTACCAGTGAAACCAATATAACATCTCAACATTCACAAATATACATTTCTGACATTCAAAAACAAAACAAAAACAAATCAGTGACCAATATAGCCACCTTTCTTTGCAAGGACACTCAAAAGCCTGCCATCCATGGATTCTGTCAGTGTTTTGATCTGTTCACTATCAACATTGCGTGCAGCAGCAACCACAGCCTCCCAGACACTGTTCAGAGAGGTGTACTGTTTTCCCTCCTTGTAAATCTCACATTTGATGATGGACCACAGGTTCTCAATGGGGTTCAGATCAGGTGAACAAGGAGGCCATGTCATTAGATTTCCTTCTTTTATACCCTTTCTTGCCAGCCACGCTGTGGAGTACTTGGACGCGTGTGATGGAGCATTGTCCTGCATGAAAATCATATTTTTCTTGAAGGATGCAGACTTCTTCCTGTACCACTGCTTGAAGAAGGTGTCTTCCAGGAACTGGCAGTAGGACTGGGAGTTGAGCTTGACTTCATCCTCAACCCGAAAAGGCCCCACAAGCTCATCTTTGATGATACCAGCCCAAACCAGTACTCCACCTCCACCTTGCTGGCGTCTGAGTCGGACTGGAGCTCTCTGCCCTTTACCAATCCAGCCACGGGCCCATCCATCTGTCCCATCAAGACTCACTCTCATTTCATCAGTCCATAAAACCTTAGGAAAATCAGTCTTGCGATATTTATTGGCCCAGTCTTGACGTTTCAGCTTGTGTGTCTTGTTCAGTGGTGGTCGTCTTTCAGCCTTTCTTACCTTGGCCATGTCTCTGAGTATTGCACACCTTGTGCTTTTGGGCACTCCAGTGATGTTGCAGCTCTGAAATATGGCCAAACTGGTGGCAAGTGGGATCGTGGCAGCTGCACGCTTGACTTTTCTCAGTTCATGGGCTGTTATTTTGCGCCTTGGTTTTTCCACACGCTTCTTGCGACCCTGTTGACTATTTTGAATGAAACGCTTGATTGTTCGATGATCACGCTTCAGAAGCTTTGCAATTTTAAGAGTGCTGCATCCCTCTGCAAGATATCTCACTATTTTTGACTTTTCTGAGCCTGTCAAGTCCTTCTTTTGACCCATTTTGCCAAAGGAAAGGAAGTTGCCTAATAATTATGCACACCTGATATAGGGTGTTGATGTCATTAGACCACACCCCTTCTCATTACAGAGATGCACATCACCTAATATGCTTAATTGGTAGTAGGCTTTCGAGCCTATACAGCTTGGAGTAAGACAACATGCATAAAGAGGATGATGTGGTCAAAATACTCATTTGCCTAATAATTCTGCACTCCCTGTATATGTATATGTATGTATATATTTTTGATAACTGTTTTTGAATAGATTACAAACGTTCAACTCATTTCCTTTTGTCCTTGCATTCTTCCAGGGGAAGTTGGGAGTTGTAAATGTAATGTATCAACATGTACTTGTGTGTGTGTTGTAGTGGGTGAGGCTGGGGGTGGGAGTGTTGCGTGTGTTTGTCACTCTCTTTTCCCTCCCCCCTCCCCTGTGTCGTAGGTGCTGTACTCACCGTGGTCTTCGCCACCGTCTTTGTTGTTCCTGGCAGAGAAGCAAGAAGATAAAGGCTGGCAATATCTGGAGCTCGGGTTCCCTGCGTCCTGATTCCTCGTGGGGTGTGTAGAGGTGAGCGTTTTCCCTTCCATGTCCTGTTTCCGCCGTGTTTTTGTTCGCAGTGAATCTGCCCCGGAAAAGGTGGCAGATTGGACTGTTGTAATACAGTGGGCGGAACCTTGTCTTCCGTCTGTCTGTTGGTGGTTACCGCCGCGTTGTTTGTTTGTACCGCCGTGGCGGTTGGAGTGTTAAAGTGGCTGTCTATGTTGGCGGTTTCCGCCACGGTCGCGATTCCATTTTTTTTACCGCTGGCCTGTTGGCAGTGTTACTGCCGCTTTAACACCGACCGCCAGGGTTGTAATGAGGGCCTATGCTTTTGCTACCATTGATAGCTCCTCATGTTGATGCATGTGAATGTGTGATACATTGCAGAGCACACATGGACCTAGCTGAGTTCAATTTCATCTTCTGTCTGTGCAGGTAGGTAGGTGAGCCTTCCTACACACCTATTATCTCCCCCTCAATGCAGCCATCCTTGCACCATGATCCATGAGATGCAGCATGGTGGCAGTGCAGCTAATTTGACCCAGGCACAGAGGTAGACCTAGGGATGGCCAGCAAGTGCGGAGGTCCTATTACCACTTGACTGCCATTGTCTATATGACCACCCCCAACAGCGCTTTAGTAGTGGCAACTGTTGGCAATGGGAAATGCCCCAAGGGCCAATGGCCTATCACTGGGAGGTTTCCAGCAACTCACAGACTGGCAATGGCACCAGTCCAGTATTGCATTCAATGCTACACTCCAGGTCTGTTTCCGCATTTCCACCAGCCTTTGCATGGCGGTGAAACCCCCATGCAAAGGTTGGTGGTGATGTGTGTGGTGTGGTGTCCCCCTGGGTGCCCCTGCACAGCCCATGCACCTGGCATTGGCAGTGCAGGGGATCCCATACACTGCCCCTTTGCCCTTCCCACTGCCTGATCTGCAGAGCTAAGTGCAGTATGTCCTCTCACACCCAATGCACCCCAAGAATAGCACTGACTCCATTTGATCCATTAACAATGTTGTGCTAAGTGCCCCACAGAGCTACCATGGGCAGACAGATTTCTACCCGCCACCCCAACGTGTGACTAATCATGCGAACCGCAAAAGGTACACTGCACTGTCAGTCTTACCAACACCAGACTTAGCCATGCACCATCCTCCACCCATCAATGTGGAATTATACACCATTATGTTCACAGTCATACCCCATGTGTTGTATATGTGTGTTTATTTCTTCATTCCTATGTGTCTCAAATGGTTGTGTCAGAGCAGTTGTGGGCTCAGCCTGTAACTGTTGTGACCTACAGTTTGCTATCTATGGTACATATTTTCTGTAGTGGCACATTTCTGTTCAGCATCAAGGTGTGTGGTTCCACACTACACCAGTTTAGTTGGTCTGGGTGGTGGCATGTTTCTGGGGATACAGGACCACCCTCCTAGTCCCTCCAGCACCTGCTCTGATTATTGTTCCCTGCACCCAGGGGGCATCCTCACTGCATGATGGAGTGGTGGCTGCCTTATGTGGATATGTTATCAATGTGCTGGTGTGCGGGGGCTACTACCGGCACATGTCTGGGACAGTTGCAATGAATTGTGTGCTGTGAGATGCAGCACACGTGTTTGGGCAAGAAGGCAAAGCAGTTGCAAGGTGTTACTGCAAGGTACACCACCCTGACATGACCCCAGGTATGGCATTGACTGACTACCTAGTCTCTGAAGTCTTGGTCAGGTTGGTAGGGTTAATATGACTATATGCAAGGGATGTTGTGATGACACAACCAGAGGCACATTCATTATACATGCCATCCATCCCATGTGCTTCCTATGTACATGTAGGTATTTAGGCCTGGTGATTGACATATGTCCAGGTTGTGTATGTGCTATGGTGCAGGGCACTACCAAGGCGTAGGTACATGTGTAGCTTACGTCAGCATGGTGCAACTTGCTAAATGTGCAATGTGTCCCTCCGTGCTCCTTTGGCATGCATTGTGTGAGTCCTATGTGCCTCCGCCTTCTAGCATTTGACAGTTTGACATTAATTTCCCCATACAACTTACCCTGCATTTGTGGTGTTTCCTGGAAGTCTGCACTGTCCTGTCCCATGATTCCAGCGACCAGTTCCTCCGGGATGACCGCTGCAACCATCTCCTCCATCTTGTCCAAGTCCTCTTGTGGTGCTGGACTCCCACCTCCAGTTTGCAGTGCTGCCTTCCTGTGCCTTGCGATTTCTTGCACTCTGTTACGGTTCTCCTGACCTCTGCCACACTGTTAATCTTGTCTACTATCTGCTGCCAAACTGCCTCCCTCCTGCCAATTGGCAATTTAGAGGTGAGGAAGTCTTGAAGTTGATGCTCCATCTCCTCGCTCACCAATAGCTTATGCTCCTCCGCTCTGTAACAACACTTTCTCTTTTTCTTCTCCCTCCCGGGGTCTTGTCTGTGTCCTCCTGGCTTGTTCCTGGTCTATTTAGGTCCCCCTGGGGTCTCTCCTGGCTTTCTGGGTCCATTTTGCCTCTCCTTTGCACTGTGTTTGTATTTGATGCTAATGCTGGTAAAATTGGTCCATTTCCGTTTTGTGCCCCCTCATGGACTTTCTCCCATTCCTGCAGTCAGCACATCATCCAGTGTATCCTCCTATTTCTTCTGTGCCTTTGGTAGGAACTTAGGGAGGTTCTCTCTCAGTGCCCTATACATATCAGATACCAGTTGGAGTCATCCCGCCATATCCAAAAGCATAGTCAGCGTATGGTTGACCAGCAGTTCCTCCGAGAAGCAAGGCCACAGGGATCGCGCCATTGCTGAGATTTTAGCGTACTGTAACTATTCTCCAGTGTCCAATCCAAATGAGTCAATAACATCATTCTGAGTCATAAACTGGCCTCTCAAATATGTCTCCCAAAATTTCGCAACTGCTGCCTTTCCCCTTTTTTTATGGACATTGACTCAGCAATTTTAGTGAATTGCTTTATGCCCCACATGGACTTATCTCTTGGCCCGGCGCAGCACATTGGCAACAGTCCACGTCCATACCCAGCCTACATATCGCAACAGAAGGGTGTGTCTCTCTGCATCGTAAAAGTCACCCATAAGTAGAGCAGGCAGTGTCTGATCTCCATAAGTGCCCCTTTGAATTTTGTTTTCCCAATTGTTTTCACTATTCAACCAATGAACCGCATGTTGTAACTTTGATGCCAAATAGTAACGTTCCAGATTGGAAAGTTCAATCACACACTGTTCCCATGTCTGTTTAAGCATATTGAGACTCACACTCTTTCTCTTATTAGCCCAGAGTAAACCCAAGATCAGTCTGTCCAGTTGTGTAAAGTATCTTTGGGGTATTTCATAGAATGTATTTTGTTGCCCATACAGGCATCTAGGAAGCACTACCATTTTTACAATAGCAGCCCTACCCATTAACAAGAGGGTGGGCTCTCTTCAAAATCAAATGGATGCCTTCAACTCCTCCAATAGTCTTCCCATATTGAGGTCGTAACACTTACTTTCAGTAGGGTCCAGCCTTAGTCCCAAATATCTAAATCCCTCAGTACCCCTTGGAAGACCCACTTTTGGAAGGAAGTCTATTCATGTCTCGGCCAAGGAGCTCAGAGGGACCAGGTGGGACTTCCGTGTGTTCACCCTCAGCCCGGCTCCTCCCCAAGGAGCTGCAGGGCATTCAGAAGAATAGGGATCAAGTATGCAGGACCACGCACATACATCAGGGCATCATCCGCATAAAGGGAAATGTCATGTGTGGTCTCACCCATCCAGATCCCCCAGGGTGCCAGCACTCTGTGCAAGAGCACCACCATGGGTTCTATAGCTGGAGCAAATAGTAGGGACAACAGGGGACAACCCTGCCCATCTCTCTAGACAGCTCAATTCTATCAGACACTACAGTGCCCATTCGTACTTGGGCAATTGGGCCCATGGACAGTAACTTGACCCATGCAATATACTGTGGGCCAAGTCCCATCTTCTACATTACAAGCCATAAGTATTCCGATTACACCATGTCAAAGGCCTGCTCAATGTCGAGCAGGGCCAGGCAGTAAGGGTCATGTGTCAGGTGCGATACGTGGTAATCATGAGCCAGCCAACGCAGGTTATACATGGTGCTACGGTGTGGTATAAAACCACACTGATCAGTGTGAATGAGCACCGGTAAGTGCGGCAGCAACCAGGCCACCAGTATACTGCTAAATAATGTTAATGTCTATGTTTAGAAGTGACAGTGGTCTGTAGGATGAGGGATCCAATGGATCCTTGTCCAGTTTTGGGACTAGTACAATTACCCCTTCCTGCATTTCTGTGCCTTGTGATACACTTCCAACAGTCTGTCCAGTAGGATGGCCCCATACTTTTGATAGAATTCTGCCGGAAGACTGTTGCCCCCTGGTGTTTTTGTGGTCTTTAAGTTACGTATACTGGTAAAGGTTTCCTCCCTGGTGGTGGGCTCTCCCAGCGAGGCAAGCTTCTCCTCCCCAACCTGGGAAGCTCTATATCCGCTAGAAGAGTCACTCCATGACCACTCAACACCTCTCTGCGGTTTGTATAAAGTCTGCTTAGATGAGCCCTGAATATCTCATTAATGTAAATTTGTGTATGGCTCTTCACCCCTCTGTGTTCAATAACATCGTAACTGGTACACGTGACATCTGTTGCCTGTGTAACTGTGCTAACATGGCTCCAGTGGTGTCACCTTCTGCATAGAGTCTCTGGTGGTATGCTGTGTATATATGTATATATTTTTCCAGTCTACGCCAGTCATCTAAGAGCTCTCAAGGGTCCTGTTGCCATTTTCCCATTTTCTGCGGCTGTGTCGGAAGAGCCTCTTCTAAAGTACTCAGGGGCATATTTATACTCTGTTTGCGCTGGAATTGCGTTGTTTTTTTTGACGCAATTCCGACGCAAAACTAACTCCATATTTATACTTTGGCGTTAGACGCGTCTAGCGCCAAAGTCCATGGAGTTTGCGTCATTTTTTTGCGTGGACATCTACTTTGCGTTAATGATATGCAAGGTAGGCGTTCCCGTCTAAAAAAGTGACTCAGAGGCATGTGCGCCGTATTTACACTCCCGGGCAAAATTCACGCCCAGGAGTGGGCGGGTCAAAAAAAATGACGTACGGCCGCTTTTGCGCCGTTTTTTAGCGCCTGGACAAGGCAGGCGTTAAGGGACCTGTGGGCTCGGAAGGAGCCCAGAGGTGCCCTCCCATGCCCCCAGGGACACCCCCTGTCAACCTTGCCCACCCCAGGAGGACACCCAAGGCTGGAGGGACCCATCCCAGGGACATTAAGGTAAGTTCCGGTAAGTATTTTTTAATATTTTTTTTGTGGCATAGGGGGGCCTGATTTGTGCCCCCCTACATGCCACTATGCCCAATGACCATGCCCAGGGGACAGAAGTCCCCTGGGCATGGCCATTGGGCAAGGGGGCATGACTCCTGTCTTTGCTAAGACAGGAGTCATTTCTATGGGGGTTGGGAGTCGAAAAAAATGGCGCAAATCGGGTTGAGGCGAAAATTTTGCCTCAGCCTGACTTGCCCCATTTTTTGGCGCCCAAGCTCCATATCCCCCTACGCCGGCGCTGCCTGGTGTACGTCGTTTTTTTCCACGCACACCAGGCAGCGCCGGCGGCTAACGCCGGCTAACGTCATTGATTAAATACGGCGCCCGCATGGCGCTTCAGAATGGCGTTAGCCGGCGCTAATTTTTTTGACGCAAAACTGCGTTAGCGCAGTTTTGCGTCAAAAAGTATAAATATGGCCCTCAGATTCTCTTCTTCATGGCTAATTTCATGCTCTAGTTGTTTCCTAACCCCATATGTAGTTTTAATACAGGCTCCTCAAAGCACCATCTTCATTGCCTCCCAGTCACAGGCCCTAGTGCTAGAGCTTCCCCAGTTCTTGTCAAGATAATGTGAAAGTTCTTCCCGGACCACTGACTAGAAAGGGAGGTCAATCAGTGCTTCTGCACGGAGGTGCCACAGTTAGACCACCGGACGTCTACCCACCTTCCCCAAGGCCATGAGTAGAGGAGAATGATCAGATAAATTGCTGGTCAGTTAGGCAACGTCCCATACCTGCTGTAACAGAGCCACAGATTTAAAATAGTAGTACTGTCGGTTGTAAGTGTTAGTTTCTGGTGTGTAGCAGGAGTAGGTTCTGGTGGTCAGGTGCCTATGTTGCCAAGTGTCCATCAGCGCAGGCTCTCTTAAGAGGTCCACTAACTGCCCAGTCATCTTTGGTTTTGTGTGCATCCTAAGGGGCTCTGTGCCAATCTATGACACAGTTGCAGTCTCCTGCCAGGACTATGTCTGCTGTCAGATGAGGTGCTGCTGCCTTGACTGCCAGGAATCCCCAAGGTGCCTCCTGCGTTATCTGTCAGCATCCCCAGGGATTAGGGTTAAATCATATCTCTGTTCTTGGTTAAACCTTCATGTTCCTAAGTAAACATAATGTGCTGTGTTACACAATTGGTTTTATCAATGCTTGTTTTACCAAAGCTTGTTTGCTAATGTGAGCAGGTGTAGACATGTGCTTCTAATTGGGTGTGGTGTAGACATGTGCATCTAATTGGGTGTGGTGACTCATCCACATGTGGAAACTCAACTGCTTTCCTGATTGGCTATAAATAGCAGAGTGAAGCATGCCTCCCTGCTTAGCTTTGTTTTGCTTCCTGATCTCAGCATCTGATTTGGCAGTCCAGCCCCTGCTGTCATCCTCGTATTCAGGACTTTTGAGGCAATTCTTTCCTTCGTTCCTGTACCAGATGACACCAGGCATTCCTCCAGCCCTCCGGAAAAGACTGCAGCTAAGTGACTAGTATTCTCCAGTGAGTTTGTTCTTTGAGCGCTGCGCTTTCCTAGAACAGCTGGTGTATTTCAGACCTCTTATTTTGGCAAAGTGCTTATCTTAAAGAGACAAATGCATTTCTGAACATTTTACGTTATTATTGTAGTTACTTGCCTAAATGTGCTTCAGGAAATCTGCTTGAGCTCAGGTACTACAAAAAGTGACAGTGCAATTTTAAAAGACCATTTACGTGACTTTTCTTTCTCTAATAGCATAACTTGGATTTAAATTGTGTCATTCATGCCTGTGTTTCAGGTTTGAGGAATTTGCTTTTGAGGGGTTTTTCACACACACAGTGAAACCAAACCAAACTGTGCCACACTAAGGGCCAGATGTAGCAAAGGGTTTGCGCCTCGCATACGGCGAAAAACGCCGTTTGCGAGGCGCAAAAGCCCCTCTGCTATGCAGAAATGCATTTTGCGAGTCAGATCCGGCTCGCAAAATGCATTTCCGACTCGCAAATAGGAAGGGGTGTTCCCTTACTATTTGCGACTCGCAATGCTATTCAATTTCATTTGCGACCGCGAAAGCGGTCGCAAATGAAATCGCAGTTACCATCCACTTGAAATGGATGGTAACCCAGTTGCAAACAGGAAGGGGTCCCCATGGGACCCCTTCCCGTTTGTGACTGGAAAAAAATATATTTTTTCAGAGCAGGCAGTAGTCCAATGGACCACTGCCTGCCCTGAAAAAAACCGAAACTAAAGGTTTAGTTTTTTTTTTCCAAGTGCAGCTCGTTTTCCTTTAAGGAAAACGGGCTGCAGATGGGAAAAAAAACTGTTTTATTAAAAAGCAGTCACGGACATGGTGGTCTGCTGACTCCAGCAGGCCACCATCCCCGTGAGTGCCCATACTCGCAATGGGGTCGCAAACTGCGACCCACCTCATCAATATTAATGAGGTGGGTCTTTGCGACCCCATTGCGAGTTGCAGAAGGTGTCTGAGACACCTTTCTGCATAGCAAATTGCGACTTGCAATTTGTGAGTCGCACGGACTCGCAAATTGCAAGTCGCAATTAGCTTTGTTGCTACATCTGGCCCTTACTGTTTAAACCCAGAGTGGATATTTGTATTTCTTGGTTTGTTTTTGTTCCTTTTAGTTTAACCACATGCATGCAGGAAAGTTTTATACGTGATATACTAAATGCCCTTGTTTGTCTTTCTTGTGCATGATAAGTGCAACCAAAGTTCTAATTGTAGTGTGCAACAGTGAATCTCTGTCAAGCCAGCCCTAGTGTTGCAGTACTTATTGTTATGGTACACAGTTTGGGTTTTTGGTAATGCAGTGTTAGTAATTGTGCCAACAGTTATTATTATCCAAGAAAAGTGCTGGAGCATCCCGGTTTTCTTCTACCGCTCCCGTGCCCATATCAGAAAGAGAGATTCAGTTTCAAGGAAGTTGAGTGCACTAACTCTACTATCACTCTGTCAACAACGACCTGCCCCCCGAAGATACAGGGTGCCTGGCTGAACCGGCAAGACGTGGCAGTGTTTTGTATCTTTCTCTTCCACTCCCCCTTTCCTTTTTGGACACCTGCTGGGGTTGCTGTGTCCACCAGGAAAGCCGAGAGGTGTTCCAGGAGGTCAGGGGTCATACCATCGCCCCTGCAGACATCCTGTTTTTCAGGTGAGTGGCCCAGTCTCAACATAAAGCCACGCCACAACATACAGGGCTGCCTGGGATGATGGATTCCTCAATGGGTCCTTTCAAAGGTTTAGCACAGGCTTTACCAGCTGATCAGGATGCTCCATCTTTATTAGATTTAACTAGGGCCCTAGTGGGATTACAGAAGGACGTTCTTTCCTTAAAGCAAGAGAACCTGGAGTTGCACACTGAACTACAGCGGTATAAACCACAAGACACCCCCTGGGGAGGAGTCAAAGTAAAACAATGATCTCAAGTACTACAGGCCCCTCTGTTTGACCCGTCTAATCATGTTCCTTGACCCGATTCAGGCCCAACAACTTCCACCACACAACCCATGCAGGTAAGGGTCACAACAACAACCCCTGTGCCCTTAACCCATCCAGAAAGGTTTTCCAGAGATAGTGCCAAGTTCAACATTTTTCTTAACCAGTGCCAGCTACAGTTTTTGTGTTGGGCAGCTGCATTCCCCAACGATGCTGCAAAGGTAGCTTTTATTACCTCTTATTTGGGAGGTAAGGCAGCTAATTGGTCTATTCCGCTGGTGGAGCGCAATGACCCTATACTGTATGATTTCAACGGGTTCAAGGAAGCCTTGCGGGAACTGTTCGCCAAACACCTCTTCGTGCAAGCCAGTGACAATGAGTTGCTGAATTTGCACCAGGGAAACAAGGATCTACTGTCCTAAATCACCTCTTTCAATCGGTTGGTGGCAGAGACTGAGTTGCCCGAGGAGAAGAGAACCTCCCTCTTCTATCGTGGCCTTCGGGACGATCTCAAGGATGTTCTAGCCCAAATTGTGGAACCTCCTAAGGAGTGTTCAGAGCTCATTGACCTGGTGGTACGATTGGATCACGGCTTGAGTGAACGTAAGGGAGAAAAATTCTGGGGTGACACACGCTTAGTGGTGCTCAAAACTGAGAAAAAGGAGTCCACCATTCCCACTCATGAAACACCTGAGCCCATGCAAATTGGCAGTGTGCAGGGCCCACTATCTAAGGAAGAGAAAGAACGTAGGAAAAAATTGAAGCTGTGTTTATACTGCGGTAAGGCAGGGCATTTTGCTCAGGAATGTCCTAACAAGCCTACTGCTCCAAGGAAAGCCATCGGAGCGGTAACAGGGCCTGAATTCTCTCTTCCTGACCAGGCGGAAAACTAACTGGCTCGATAACTTCTGAGACCATTTTATCGAGCACTTCTTTCAATATGGTCTCACAACTTCTGGCTAATACCACCAGTCCAGTACCTCAACATCTAACTCTTATTGTGATGTTAGTGTTGTCCCCTCAGGTTCGTAAGGTAATTCCCATATTGCTTGACTCTGAGGCTACCGGAAACTTTTTAGAATTGGGTTTGGCTAAAACCCTAAATATTACGACTGTCAGAAAAGACGCACCTGAACCAGTCAGAGCCGTGAATGGCTCAGAAGTGTCCCCAGGCTTATCATTTATGAAACAACACCCTTGTCCATGCTTTGTGCAAACATCCATACAGAACAAATTCAGTTTGACCTCATAGATACCCCAGTATTTGGAGCCATTTTGGGGATACCCTGGCTTCAGTTACACAATCCCAAAATTGACTGGGCAGCAAGGACAGTGACATTAAACTCTAAACATTGCTGGCACTCCTGTTACCAAGACAAACCATTACTACTGACACCCTTGTATTTTGGGTCCACACATAGTACGGCTATCATGCCGGACGACACACTGGCCATTCCTGCACTGTTTAAAGACTTCCATGATGTTTTTAGTGAACAGAAGACCTCCCAGCTGCCGCCACATAGGTCATATGATTGTCGTATAGACTTGATTCCGGGGCAACGCTACATGTAGTAGGGTGTATGCTCTTTTTGAGCCTGAGAATCGATACCTGAGAGACTACCTGGATGATCTATTGGCTAAGAGTTTAATTTGTCATTCAACTTCACCAGTATCGTCATCTTTGTTCTTCGTGCCCAAGAAGAATCGCGTGTTGCGCGCCTATATAGATTATCGCACATTGTAAAAAGTGACCATAAAAAATCTGTATCCACTTCCGTTGATCCCAGTACTTTTAGATCGTATATGTCAGTCGACCATTTATACTAAACTCGACCTCCGGGGCTCCTACCACTTGATCCGAGTGATGAAGGGGGATGAGTGGAAGACAGCGTTCCAAACTAAATTCAGACTCTTTGAGTACACAGTGTTGCCCTACAGGTTGTATAATACTCCTGCAGAGTTTACATTTTTCATCAATGAAGTGCTGCAGGAGTTTCTGGATATCTGTGTAGTGGTATACATAGACAACAGCTTGATTTATTCATCTTCCACTGAGGAACATATGGGGCATGTAAGAGCAGTTTTACAACGGCTTGGTGAGCATCATCTCTTCGCCAAGCTGGAAAAATCTGTTTTTCACACTACAACTGTAGAATTCCTGGGATATGTGATCACTCCCAATGGAATTTCCATGGATAGGTCCAAGGTACAGGCCATCCTGTATTGGGTAGGCCCAAGATCCATCAAGGAAGTGCAACAGTTTTTGGGCTTCGCAAATTTTATCGCAGATTTATACCCCACTTTTCTACCCTGGTATCTCCCATAACTCGTCTCCTACGAAAGGGGGTTAAGTTCCTCTGGGATGCCGAAGCTGAGAAAGCCTTCCAACATCCTAAAAACACATTCACTGAAGCACCCATTCTCCATCATCCCCACCCGGCTCAGCCATTTTTAGTGGAAGCAGATGCTTCCCAAATGGCAGTGGATGGTGTCTTGTCCCAACGAGATCCTGAGTCTGGGCATCTCCATCCAGTAGCTTACTCCTCGAAGAAATTGCTATCCGCAGAGCAAAATTACACGGTGGCGGAGTGGGAACTTCTGGCCATCAAGCTTGCCTTCCAGGAATGGCATCACCACCTACTAGGAGCTAAACACACTGTAACTATTTACACAGATCACTGTAATTTATAGTTTTTTCAAGCGACCAAGGGCCTGACACCTCATCAATTACGCTGGCTTCTTTTCTTTATTGAGTTTGACTTCGTAATCACCTATAGGCCCGGTACTACACAACAAAAGGCAGACACGTTGTCTAGGATGGGTTTCTCCTCTGATGTTGCACTAGTACAGGTCAGAAGCATTATACCCCCAGAAAGTATCGTGGCTGTGTGCACTTCCCAAAAGTTCCTTGAGAAAATACGGTTAGCCCAACACAAGGTTCCCTGTTCAACTGATATGTATGAAAAAGAGGGTTTACTATACCATGCTGATTAGCTGTACGTCCCTACCAAAGAATTACGGATACAGTGTTACATTGGGGACATGATTCTGTCCTCGCAGGTCACCCGGGTGAGAAAAAGATGTTAGATCTCTGTCAAAGATGGTTTTGGTGGAACACACTTGTGCAGGTTATCAGAAGCTACGTCCAGACTTGTTTCATCTGTGTTCAGGTTAAAACCCCACATACTCAAGCCACAGGATTGTTACTTCCCATGCCAATTCCGGTGACCCCATGGCATACCATAAGTATGGATTTTATTTCTGATCTCCCAGTTTCCAGTGGACACACTGTCATATGGGTGGTTGTAGATTACCTAACTAACATGGCTCATTTTGTTCCATTAAAATGCCTCTCTACGGCTTCCAAGCTCTCTGATTTGTTTGTCCAACACATTGTATGGCGTCATGGGTTGCCCACCACAATTGTTTCCGTTCGTGACCCCCAATTTATATCACAGTTTTGTTGTAGCTTCTGTTTCTCTGTCGGTATGGACGTCCGCTTGTCCTCTGCATATCATCCACAAACAGATGGGCAGACAGAACGTGCCAACCAATCGCTGGAGCAAATCCTGAGATGTTACATTGACATATGGTCTACTGAGTGGGATATGGATTTACCTTTTGTTGAATTTATATATAACAAAAGTGTCCACATGGCTACAGGAGTATCCCCATTTTACTGTTTGGTTGGTCTGCACCCAAGAAGGCTACCTACAACTGGGTCCCAAACATCCACAAGAGTCCAATCAGTAAAGAAACACCATAAAGAGTCACAGGAGATTCAAAAACAAGTACAGCACCATTTAAAACTCTACCAAGCTCAAGTAAAGAAAACAAGCAGGCAGAAGAAGGAGACCTGCTCCCTCTTATCAGATAGGAGATCAGGCGTGGCTTTCATAAAAAAATCTCCATCTTTCAGGATCCAAAAAATTAAACCCCCAATTTTTAGGCCCCTTTCCTATTGTCAAAATCATCCATCCTGTGGTAGTAGAACTGACATTGCCAGATGATTTCAAGGTACACCCCATGTTTCATATGTCGTTACTCCGCCCCTTTTCCCCTGATACCCGTGAGGTCCCACCACCTCCCCCTGTAAAAGTACACAGGCAATGGGAATTTGAAGTGGCCAAAATTCTTGACTCCAGGCACGTCCGTGGTGTTCAACACTAGTTTTTGGCTTGGAAAGGCTATGGGCCTGAGGACAATTTCTGGGAACCTGTGTCCACAGTTCATGCTCCACGTCTACTAAAAAATGTCATATCCTGCACCCTTCCAAGCCCCGTCCTTTGAGAGGGTCCTTGGTGGGGAGGACTATCAGGAATCACCAAGGTGCCTCCTGGTTTATCTGTCAGCATCCTCAGGGATTAGGGTTAAATCATATCTCTGTTCTTGGTTAAACCTTCATGTTTCTAAATAAACATAATGTGCTATGTTACACAATTGGTTTTATCAATGGTGGTTTTACCAATGCTTGTTTGCTAATGTGAGCAGTTGTAGAAATGTGCTTCTAATTGGGTGTGGTGAAGACATGTGCTTCTAATTCATGTGGACACTCAACTGCTTTCCTGATTGGCTATAAATAGCAGAGTGAAACATGCCTCCCTGCTTAGCTTTGTTTTGCTTCCTGATCTTAGCATCTGATTTGGCAGTTCAGCCCCTGCTGTCATCCTCATATTCAGGACTTTTGAGGCAATTCTTTTCTTCGTTCCTGTACCAGCTGACACCAGGCATTCCTCCAGCACTCCGGAAAAGACTGCAGATAAGTGACTAGTATTCTCCAGGGAGTTTGTTCTTTGAGCGCCACATTTCCTAGAACAGCTGGTGTATTTCAGACCTCGTATTTTGGCAGAGTGCTTATCTTGAAGAGGCAAATGCATTTCTGAACATTCTACATTATTATTGTAGTTACTTGCCTAAATGAGATTCAGGAAATCTGCTTGAGCACAAGTACCACAAAAAGTGACAGTGCAATTTTAAAAGAGCACTTATGTGACTTTTCTTCTCTAATAGCATAACTCTTGGATTTAAATTGTGTCATTTATGCCTGTGTTTTAGGTTTGAGGAATTTGCTTTTGAAGGGTTTTTCACACACACAACTAAACCAAACCAAACTGTGCCACCCTAACTGTTTAAACCCAGAGTAGACATTTGTATTTCTTAGCTTGTTTTTGTTCCTTTTAGTTTATCCCTATGCATGCAGGAAAGTTTTATACATGATATAATTAATGCCCTTGTTTGTCCTTCTTGTGCATGACAAGTGCAACCACAGTTCTAATTGTAGTGTGCAACAGTGAATCTCTGTGGAGCTAGCCCTAGTGTCGCAGTACTTATTGTTATGGTACTCAGTTTGGGTTTTTGGTAATGTGGTGTTAGTAATTGTGCCAACAGTTATTATTATCCAAGAAAAGTGCTGGAGCATCCTGGTGTTCTTCTACCACTCCCGTGCCCATATCAGAAAGAGGGATTCAGTTTCAAGGAAGTTGAGTGCACTAACTCTACTATCGCTCTGATAACAATGACCTGCCCCCGAAGATACAGGGTGCCTGGCTGTACTGGCAAGATGTGGCAGTGTTTTGTATCTTTCTCTTCCACTCCTCCTTTCCTTTTGAGACACCTTCCGGGGTTTCTGTGTCCACCAGGAAGTGCTGAGAGGTGTTCCAGAAGGTCAGGGGCATACCATTGCCCCTGCAGACATCCTGTTTTTCAGGTGAGTGGTCCGTCTCGACATTGACCAACTCACTATAAAAGGTCCCACTATCGATATTTGGAGCATAGACGTTTAGTAGGCACAGCTCTCTCCTGTATAGTTTCCCAAACAGAATCACATACCTCCTCTCTAGATCGAGGACATGTCCCCCAAACTGAAATAGAACACTGGGACCTCCCATGTAAAAGGCACCTCTAGCAAAACCATAGTAGGATGTTGCATAAATTAGACCTCTCCATCGCCTCTGGAGACTTGGGATACACTTTCCCCTTTCATGCATTTCTTGATGGAAGGCTATTGATATGCTATAGCATTTTAGATAAGTGTCAGAGTCACCAGATCCTCAGGGTCTGTACACGTTCCCAACACTTCCACCACAAGAAAGCTCCAATACTCTGATTAGATTTATCACAGAGTCTAAGAGAGTCCAAGTGGGGAAAAGGGGATTAGGACGGGAACAGCTGGGAAGGAGACCTATAGGAAGCAAAAGGTTAAAACACAACATCAAAATTACATCTCATGAATTCAGTACCATGCTACAACTCTAAGCTTCGTCTTTTCCAAAAAACATGAACAACCCTAGAATAGTCCTAAAACTGACTAGGCTTTAGATGACCGAATACCTGAGGAGGAAACAGGAAAAGTTCAATAGGACTTTCAGATTCGAGTACTTTCTTTAGCATGAGAATCAGGAAACACTCTGAGCAATTTCTAAACAACCATATAAATCTCCTTTTAAGAATACATATCAGGAACACACAGCATTACATCTAGAATTCTGGTATTGTTGTGTTCATCTCAGAAAAAACATTGGGAAGTGAATTGCGCACATTGCAGGTTTTTATATGAGTATTAAACACCATAAAGGATTGTGCACCATGAAATCACACAACGTAGATTCAAGGAATAAATCACGCAACGTGTCAACTTGAAATGCTACCAAGAAAATGTCTTAGAATAGTAGCGCACAGTAATTTACCTTATTTATACACGAGGAAAGAATTGCACGTCTTGCCGATTCAAATGCCACCATACAAATATCAAGAAATGGTAGCGCACAATGAACAACATGAAAAGCACTCAGGGAAAGAATTGCGCGTCTTATCGATTCAAATGCCACCATGCAAATGCCAAGAAATGGTAGCGCACAATGAATAACATGAAAAAACACTCAAGGAAAGAATCGCGTGTGTTGCCGATTCGAATGCCACCATGTAAATGCCAGAAAATGGTAGCGCACAATGAACAGCATGAATTACACACGAGAAGTGAATCGCGCATTTCGCAGATTCGAATGCCACCATGTAAATGTCAAGAAAAGGTAGCGCGCAATGAACAACAAAGTTAAATACTCATGAAACGAGTTGCACGTCTTGCCAACTCGTAAAACATCATGTAAATGTCAAGAAATATCAGCGCGCAATGAACAACCATGTAATAACAAAGTCAAATCTTTATGGAATAAATTGCGCGTCCTCCCTATTTGCAAACCACCATACAAATGTCAAAAAATGGCAGCGCACAAGTAATCTGTTATTCATTTAAGAATTAAAATCAAGAATATGAAAATTCTCAATTACGGTGTTGGGAAATGTCCAAACACTGTCTTACCGCCTGGAAACAGTGATCACCAATGAGAGATGAGTGCAGAAGACTGGAAAATCCAAATAGGCCGCTGGGACAGGAGCTCAGGAAGAAGCTGCTGCTCTGCACCGGGACCTCTGAATAGTGAGCACTGGAAGTTGGGCTGACTCTCTTTTATAGAGTCTTGGCCCAGCCTAGAACCACGCCCAGGCATGTTGCAGGGAAGGTCTCTAGAAGGCCCTGGAAAGGGACCACACCCTAACACACTCTGAATGTCTGCAGCAATACATTGCAAATGTACAGTATTTATAAACACCTTAAAAATGAATCTTTTGGATGGAATTCTGCAATGCAAAAGGTTAAACAATAACATATCATCCCAATGCATAAATTACATTATCTTGCGAGTGTTGGGTTTTTTCATTCTAGATGCCCGTAGAGCGCGCACTGTCCTGGTGTTGACAGTGTTAACTAATTGGCGCTTCTCCAGCTGAGCCAGGCCTCTCACATTCCATGTCAGCAATTTAAATGTAAAACACACAGGCCCTCATTATGACTTTGGTAGTCAGCTGACGATGGCAGTAGTACCCCCGCCAGGGTGGCAGTGAAGACCGCCCTATTATGACCACGGGGGTGATTCCTCCCATATACAGCCAATGCACCACTTGAACCGCCAGTGCGGTCTGTCCACCTACCACAGCGGTTTCCATCTCCAGCCCGGAGGAACACCATTCACCGCCAACCATATTATGACATAGCAGACCGCCAGGATTTCCGGGGTGGGACCACCGCCATGAAAAGCCTGGCGGAAACAACCCATTTAAAAGGAGACACACACTTCCAGGGACACAAAGGAGTCCGTGGCTACCATGGAACCCAAACTGGAAGTCCTGCCGATGCTGTACATTGTGATGAGAGTACAGGAACAGCAACGTCGATGAAGACGACGACAGTGTGTACAGCCACCTAGCACACAAGGGAGGGAGGGGAGAGTGACACACCCACACGCACAACACACACTGTACAGACATACCAGACACGGAGAACAATCAGCTGAAAAATACAACATTTATAGAAGCCATAAGAAAAGAAAGTCAGGACAAATACCTGTGACACAACCGTTGTATTCAGCCGGGAACAGTGCCCACAACAATACATAACAGGTAAACAAAAGGCCATTGGCCAGTCCAAAAGTGTCCATGCCACTACACAGGGCAACATAAGAGTCCCAACTTGACTCCTGACAGCCAAAGTGACTCCACTGGGCAGGGACATCAATGTTGGAGACAGGCACCTCAGAGGGGTAAGGGAGGGGGGGTTTGCCTTGGAAAGGGGTTCCTTGGACTTGGATTTTGGAGGGTCTGTGCTCTTGCTTCTCTGTTTGGGGGTGGGTGAGTGAGTCTGGAGCAGGGTTGTGGGACTGGCCACCGTGTGTTCCGGAGTGGAAGTCTTCTTAGTGGAGGTGGGACATTGGAAACACAAGGGGGGCATGGGAGGACTGGGAGCTGGAGGGACCGGACTGGGGGAGTGAAATGTTTCTGTTAGGAACAACACGGGGTGGGTCAGGAAGAGAGAAGAGGTCAAGGCAGGCAAGGAAAAGTTTCTTAGGTACAGTGGGGCAGACTGTCGGAGGAGGTTTGGGAGTGGAGGTAGAGGGAGTGGTCGTAAGATGTGTAGGTGTGCTGGCATGGGTTGTAGGTGCATGCAAAGTCCGCGTGTGTGAGGTGGATGGCTGTTGAGTTTCTGAGTGGGAGGGTTTATGTGTTTTGGGAGGAGGGTGGTAAGAGATGGAGGGAGAGGACAAACAGGTCATGTGCATGTATGTTGGGGTGGTGTCTGCAAGTGAGGTGGGTGTACTGCATGTCGTTGTGATGGTGGTGGTGGTGACTGCAAATGTGGTGAATGGGCTGCTAGTCTGCGTGTCTGCTGTTGTGATGAATGTGGGCAAGGCTGACAGGTGGCAGGATCTGGGACTGAGGATGCACTGCTTGCAGGTGTGAGTGCTGATGTGACTGTTAGGGAGGAGGTGGAGGGGGAGACATTGGAGGCAGTAGCTGTTGTTATGTGTGCTTCTGTGTGTTAGATGTGTGTATGCTTGTGGTGTGATCTGTGGTGCCTGTGCTTGTCTTTGCGTGTCTTGTCTGTTGACTTGGGTGCATGCTCGTCTGATTGTGTGCTTGGGATGGTGGGGGGGTGAGGGCTCTGGGACTGGGTACAGGTAGTTGGAGTGGGGACGGAAGAACTAGGGACACTGTCTGCCATCAAAGAGGAGGCCATGGCCTGAAATGATCTCTGTAGGTCAGCCATACCAACGTGAATGGCATTCACTATGGTTGACTGCTCTGCAGAGATGGGTCTCAGGAGGTCAATAGCCTCCTCAGTGAGGGCAGCAGGGCTGACTGGGGCAGGGACTGAGGTGCCTGGGGCGAAGAAGACATCCACCCTCGTGGGTGTGCGGGCACAGGCAACTGGGTGGGGGGCTACTGGGAGGGTGGTGCTGGAACAGGGAGTGGCGGAAGATGATATAGCTGGGGTGGTCCCAGAGGGGTCCACAACCACCAGGGTGCTCCCATCGGAGGAGGAATCAGAGTCAGTAGTATCAGCTCCTGTCTCTCCTGTGGGGCTCCCCTCGCCCTCCAACCCACTGGTCCCCTCGGTGTCAGTGGACACTGCCTCCTGGGCTGCAGCTCCCCCACTTGCCGGTGCCCCTGCTCCTTCGCCAGATGGTGCTAATGCACACAAGGACAGAGGAAGAAAAGGAGGGAGGGTGGGGGAGAAAAAAAAGGAGCACAGGGTCAGTTATAGCAATAACAGCACATATGGCATACACATCAAAATGACTCAATGTTAGATACCACAATACCACACCATTGCCTGGGATCAACAGCTGTAAATAACTCAGAAGAAACTACCATCTGCACACCTACTGTGACTCACTAATTTATGTCTGCCTGATGACAAAGGTACAGCTACACTTAATCCGTTATAGTGTTTGCACAACGTGCAACTGCCAGGTCACACCACATAGGCAGTGGACATCAGACCATCACTCCAACAGTGGTGAGTCAGAATGTAGGCCCTTACTAAAGCAGCAATCCCAGCAAATGACTGATACTAATTGTACATGACACTCACTAGAGCAATGCAGACAAATAGGGCATACTGAGGCATACACTGACTGTTACGTTGACAGCCAAAGACTGTGCCAGGCATTAGGAAACAAATGTACACAGTGAGTACTCACCCCTTGTGGCTGCTGCGCTGCCCTCAAGTGCCCATCCGACTCTGGGTTGGCCACCGCCAGTATGCAGGCCATTAGGGGGCTCAGGGTCCCACAGGCATGCCTCCTTTGTTGGGAGGACATCCCTAGCTGGGCCTCCCCTGTCTTCCGGGCCCAGCGTCTCAGGTCCTCCCACCACTTTCTGCAGTGGGTGGTCCTCTGGCCATGGACCCCCAGGGTCCGCACGTTCTTGGTGATGGAACGCCATAACCTTTTCTTCTGATGGGCACTGACTTGCATAAGAAACACCAACAGAATGACAACATTAACTACTCACTACATAATGTTCCTGCAATGAACTAAATACTACATTGATCCCACAAACATCTTGCCCATCACTCGTACCTCTGTGTCCATATGGCTTGCAGCAAGCAACACTCCCCAAAGGGCACACTGCATGCACACATATCCATCAACATACAGCCATGTTGCAACCAAAATACATAAAAGGTGCTCACCTGTTGATCTGAAGGCCCATACAACTGTCCATACAGGGTTAGGACCCCATCCACAAGCTTCTCCAGTTCTTTGGATGTAAAGGCTGGGGCCCTATCCCCTGTAGCATGGGCCATTGTAGTTTCCAGACACAGGACACAGCAGCTGACGCAGTGAGGTTCTTGATAGGGTGAAGTCAGGAGTCAAGTGACTTGGGCTCCTCAAAATGGCAGTCACGCCGCGCCGGTAATCACTGTCACCGCCTGCAGTGATCATCATTGGCCCCTGTGCTTGGCCCCTGTGCTCCATAGACTTCAATGTTAACCAATGAGGTGTTGCACGGCAGTTCAGACCACCCTCCGCCATGACGTCAAAAGCCGGTGGAGTGAGGTCACTTCCAGCTGTACTATCCAAGCAGGGCAGGCGGGTGCCATTTCCTGATGATTGCAATCATGTTCGATGAAAAAATGTGCGTCATAGGTACTAATGGTATACACCAAGGCAATTCCTACACGTCATCATATTACATTTGCTGAAAAGATCTGACTCTTCAAAGAGAGCTCCTACCAGTGCACTGCTTGCGGAAGAGTAGTTGCAAAACATGTCAAATGTGATGGTAGTTATCACGTCTCACAACTGGGATGACATTTGTGTAGCAGTATGACAATGTATGGTATCAGAAGTCCGTTTGAATGTAGAGTTCAACATCACTGGTTGGCTGAAATGTATGAGACAGCTCTATTGACTGTGATGTTTTATGTTCCCATCCTTCCTGCTATCACACACTTGTGATGTTGTGTGTGTACAGATATCAACCAATGCAAAGAAGAAGGCATATTGACTTGGCTACACTGGAGGAACGCCATATACTACTCACCTATCGTCTGGGCATGGCCACCATCACTGAACTGTGTCAACAATTGGAGCCAGATCTCACTCCTGTTCTTCGTAGCCCTACTGCTATTCTCCCTACACTACAGGTGCTGTCAGTGCTCCACTTCCTGGCCAGGAGATCATTTCAAGTGACAGTGGGCTTGGCTGCAGGCATGTCACAGTCAATGTTTTCTATTGTGCTGAGTAGAGTTTTGAAAGCCTTGCTGAAACACATGAGCAGCTATATTACATTCCCCCAAAGTAATGATTTGCCCACTGTTAAGGCTGCTTTCTATTCAATAGGACACATTCCACGTGTAACTGGGGCCACTGACGGGTCCCATATTGCTTTGATCCGTCCAAGGGGAAATGAGCAGGTGTTCTTCAATAGAAAGAGTTACCATTCTATAAATGTAAAGATAGTGTGCCTTGCTGATCAGTATATTTCCCGCTTTACTGCCAAGTTTCGAGGATCTGTACATGATGCCTACGTTATGCTGAACAGCAGTGTCCCACAGATGATGGCACATCTACAGAGAAAGAGAGTCTGGCTCATTGATGAGCATGATGTTTCACAATATGTATGACACAATATGTTACCTGGAGTTGTCCCTTGTGCTTTTGTATACATGTAATGTGGGTTTCTCACTATTTCCAGGAGACTCCGGCTACCAAACCTATCCTGGCCGTTGACTCCAGTGAGGAATCTGAGGACAGGGGCAGATATTTGATACAATGAGGCACATGGACAGACCAGAAGAGTCATCGAACAAACTTTTGGGCTACTGAAAGCCAGGTTCAGGTGCCTCCGTATTTCAGGTGGATCCCTTCTCTACTCCCCTGGAAAAGTCTGCCAGATAGTAGTGGCCTGCTGCATGACTTAACAATTTGGCCCTCAGACGACATGTGCCATTCCTGCAGGAGGAAGGGGGAAGTCAATGCACCTGTGGCAGCAAAGGAAACCGATGACAGTGATGGAGATGGGGAGGAGGATGTGGACAACAGGACATATCGTATACACCAGTACTTCCATTGACAGTCAGGTAAGACTATAGATCTGTCCCTACCACCATGTCAATGAAGAGCTGTGCGGCAGATATAATGTACCAAACTCTTATGTGTGTAATCTGTACCCTGACACTGTTCCATCTGTGGTATGTCGTGCCAGTGGTATGATGATTAGGAAAAAGCTGATTAAGCCTATGCACTGTGTCAGCTGTTTAGCAGTGTCAGATACATGCCCATGTCAAACTGTGTCCTCATTCCATACAGTGCTTTGCATTTGTCACTGGGTTGTGTGAGTTTCAATGTGCTTAAACAATGGCTCTGTGACTTCATTGTCCCTAATAGTTTGGCTTGGTCTAGGTGTACCAGAGGAGGGATTGGCATACTGACAACATGGCCTAGAGAAAACCGTGGTGTCCTGACTGTGGCCATTACATCAGTTGTTTCTTGTCACTACTGGTGTAGGGAGTCAATTGCAGTGCAAAATATTAAGTTGATGTGACCAGATGAAATATGACTGTTATGTAACAGGGGCTCGTGTTGCTTTCCTTCCCTTTACTGCTCATTTGAATGTGACAAATGGTTTGCCTTTTTTCAGATGTTAGTGTGGTCACTAAAGTGAAATCATGGAATGCCTACAGACTGCTTTCACACAGTTTGGTGGATGCTGACTTATGGCAAGCACTTACACTAGTGATGTGTACCCGAAGCGGACTATATATTGGATGAATTCACACTTTACATTACATTTGCACAGGATAATAAAGGTCAAGTCATTGCATATTGATGCAATCAAAGCACAAATCCTTCAGTTGTGTTTAAGTGTGTTTATTGTAGTGACAAAAAGGAAGGGATAGTACAATAGAGTGGGGTGGTGGTGGATGAAATCTTTAGTGTAGTGGCCTAGTTAATTTGTAGCACAGGTCCAGTATCCATGGGGCCATAAGAAAAGGAGCAATGGCAGGCCAAAGTAAACAAGGTGTCTCAGTGGCACACAAGGGAGACATATAGGAGAGGCTCACTTCCTGGCAGTGGTTTGGGTCTTGGCTATAGTCTCTGGTGGATGTCTGGCTCGCAGGGAACGTTTGCGGGGTGGTTCTTCTGCTGCAGGGGGAGGGGTGCTTGTGGTCTGTGAGTCCTGTAGCAGCTCCTCCTGTCCACTAGCTGCAGCAGATGTGGAGGGCTGGTCAGTACAATGGCTAGTGGAAGGGGCCCACTGGTGTGTTGTGTACTCACGCATGATGGTAGCCATATCACTGAGCACCCCTGCAATGGAGGCGATGTTGGCTTTGAATGCCGATCAGCTGCTGCATGACCACCTGGTGGTGTTCCCCATGAAGCTTCTGGTTCTCCTGCAAGATGGTAGGTACCTGGCCCGTCCTGTCCTGGGACTTCTGGTATGCTCCCAGGACATGTGACAGTGCCTCCTGGGCAGTTGGTTCCTCAGGTTAGCACACCCCTTGGCACACAGATATCCTCTCACTGGCCCTGGCCCCCTGTGCCTGTGTCCCCTGAACGTGTGCCCACTCCCACTGACATCAGGACCTTCTTCTTCTTCCCTGGGAGATGTTGACTCCAGTCTCTGTACAGGTGGGCATACTGTTGAATGATGTGTCCTGGGGACAGAGGTTTGGGGACATTGTGTGGTTGCTGTTGTTGTGGAGTCCGTTGGGTGGTGCTCTGGGGTGGACTGGGTGTTGCTGGTGGTGTCTGAATGACCAGTGGTACCAGATGGGCCAGGGAGATCTATCTAATCCAGGCATGCAGAGTAGCTGTCATTCCTGGGGCCTTCTTCTGGTGGTGGACTGGGTTGACGTGCACAGGCAGCCGGCTGACATTGACTGGGATACCTGTGGAAATGTATGATAGCTGTATACTTCATTCTTAGAAACATATTCGGCATTTATGGGTTTTCCTATGGGATGGGTGATGGTTTTCCACCTTTAGTTTGTGATTGGTGATGCATTGTGGGATTGGTAGTGCTTCATGCTGCCCATGCATTACTCAGGTGTGTGACCGATGACCTTGGAGAGGTGTGCTCTCTGTGAGTTGGACATGCAGGGGAGAATTGTTGAGTGTGGTTATGGGAGTGGTTCTAGGTTTGGGATGAGTGGGTTGAATGGAGATAGGTTGACGGGGAGACATGTCATGCAGGTGTACGAGGTGTTAGAGAAGTAATGTTGACTTACCAGTGTCCAGCACTCCAGTTATTCCAGTTAGGCCCTCGGGATGCAGGACAGCCAAGACCTTCTCCTCCCATGTTGTCAACTGTGGGGGAAGTGGTGGAGGCCCAACTCCAGTCTTCATAACGGCAATGTGGTGCCTGGATACCATTGCACGCACCTTTCCCAGTAGGTCCTTCCACCTCTTCCTTATGTCATCCCTTGTGCATGGATATGTTCCCACTGAGTTCACCTTGTCCGTGATTCTCCGCCATAGCTTCTGGCAATGGAGATCTGCTGGGCCTGTGCACCGAACAGCTGTGGCTCTACCCTTACGATTTCGTCTACCATAACCCGCAACTCTTCATCATAGAAACATGGGTTCTTTTGTGGGGAGAAGCTGATTGTGTTGTTGGTGTAATGTGTGTGCTTTGCAGAGGGTGGTATGTTTGGAGTGTGTGAGTATGTGGGATGCTGTGACGTACTGATTGTGTGCACTGGTATTGAGTGTGTTTGGGTTAGTGGTATGATGTGTGATGCGTGCATGGTGTAAAGGCGGCTGTGGTTTGTGTATGCAGTTTTGGCAATATGTGGGCTGACAACGTGTTGCAGATTTTAGACTTTTGCAAACAATTATAGGTTGTGTGGGGGGGTGTTTTATAGTGCTGTTGGTGGATGTGTATGGCGTGTGTATGTGTATCAGGTGTGGGTTTTCCAATTTTGCCAGTGTTGGCTTCTGTTGTTGTGGAGTGTTAAAATCGACTGCGCGGTCCGCACCGCCAATGGGTTGCCACCGTTGAGGGTCTGCAGTGGTGATTCGTGGGTCGTAATTTGCAGGCATGTTTCTTATAGGTGTGACAATGTGGGTGGTGTGACCGACTTCCTCTGGCCTTCGTTTGCTCTGGTGGTGTTAAACTTATGGCTGCTTTCTGGCAGTTTTGTCTCTGTGGGTCATGATACGGCAGGTGGATTGCCACCTCTGTGGTGGTCGTTTGGCAGCCATCACCACGGCGGTCTTTGGTAAAGACCACCAAAGTCATAATGAGGGCCACAATGTTCAGGAAGAATCATTTGCATACAAATATTTCAGCGATATCAAATACTATTAATGTTGTAATTAATCATAAATCAAATTCCATAAATGAATACATTTTCAATTACCATGTAAAAATGTAGGATTTTTATATATTCACTAATAGTATAATCATCAATATAGCAAAGAAACAAATAATTTTTAGTGTTTTTATACAAACTCACTGGTGATCCCTCTAGTCCACAATCCCTTTACTTCCAAGGGACAGATGGAGAGCACCAACCCTCCTGACTCTCCAACTACAAAAGGTTTGAATCCTATATGCAGTCTTTCAAACAATGAGAAATCACTCCTAATGGACTCCATCAGCTCATGCGAAGAATTGCGTCATGGAGCGATAAGGTAAACGTTTTGGTCTCAAACCATCCATGAGACCATCCCCAGGACAATGTGTCAACTTGAATTAAATCACAATTATCATTGCTTTCAACATCAACTTTCTAGAAAAGTTTAATCATTTTCGTCTGGCACATCCAACGCTTTCATATAGCTTTAGGACTGATTCAAGTCCGATGGGAGTTTACAAATCTGTGGTGAAATTACATTGTCCTTTCTTGATACTGGGGTAACTGAATAGCATTGGATGTGAGGGACAAAAAGGATTAAGCAGTGCTTTTCTAGGAAGTTGATGTTGAAAGCATCATTTTAGTAGTATCTAAAGAACATTTTAGAACTATCAGAAGTTGAGGTTTCTCAGTGGCTGCACCCACAAAATCGAATAAGATGCCTTAGCCACCAGTAATCAAATTGGCTTAAATTTCACTAACATGAGCTATGCTGTGGTACCAATTATTTCCTTTCCTCCTCAAGATACCCTGTGTGAGTGAATGTTTGCAGTTTGCAAAAAAAAACATAAATAAGTACCATCAATACAGTCCTATCTTGATTGAAGCTAAAGGTGTGAGGGCTATGTTCCTTTTCACGAGGCAAGAAGCAGCTAGCCTCATTTGTCACCTTCTCTCTTTTGCCTGAAATAAGTCATTCCGAACCTTTCTAGAGGCCCCAGTGTGCATTGAATTTATCCTGTACCTGAGTCATTTGTGTTAATGGTGGTGCTGGTTCCTTAATTCTATTTTTTAGCTGTAAAAAAGAGAGTACACGCCTCATCCTCATTGTGAAAGGCCTGCAATTCCCTCAAAAATGCATGTTGCTGTGCAAGACGGAAAATTGTGCATCTCTTGCTATCCACGTCCCAACACCTCTAGAGAAGGATTAATATAATTAATTGCAAAACTTTCCGCTCCACCTTCTTTTTTGATATTTCCCTCTTCTCAGTTCACAAATGTGCTTCTTAAAGGAAGCTACATGTTGCCATTCCTTCTAAGGAAAGATACCATTCATATTTTATTGAATGTACTGTTAACATTTGTATCAATCAAAGTTAGTATGTTCATATTTCATGCTGTTTTGCTGTTCTGTCTTGTAATTCTACAGAAGATCGTCGTCCACTGGTAGGGAATCCACTCACTGCACATCTCACTTGCCCTCCTACCTCCACCATTTGACATGAGTAAGAGCTGCCACTTTGGGGGGCATCAACTAAAATACCCACATTCAACATAAGGACAGTAATTCTGTCCTGGTGCATTCCCCATCAGTTGTGTGACGACTTTAAACTGTTTTTCCACCCAATCCTGTCTCTTTTCCAGAACAAATAAAACAAAATAGATAAAATTAAGCAAATCAAAACTAGGAATGTACACTGAAGGACTAGAATATCTAACTCACACAAAAGACCATTTTGTGAGTACAACACAAGCCCAGGTACACCTAAGCAGATGTATCACCCGCTCTATATCATGGCCTCAGGGTTCCGTAGGTTCCAATGGGGAACTCCTGAAAAGCAACAGCAGTGTGTAAGTTATATGTTAGTATAGTCCACTTACCCTGCACCGCAGGGTGACCAATCACCTTTGTCTGATCCTATGCTACACACACTTATGTCCCACTCTTATACTCAAATATCTAGTAGTCATTCAGCAAAACCTAACACTGGCGGCTTACTCGGTGTCTATTACTCAAACCCACTCACTGCTACCCTCCTCAGAGGTAATTTGCTGTTCAGAGATGGTGACACAAGATGGTTAATGTCTGTTTCAAAAAAGTGGCTTCTTGCCTGGCAGCACATATTTAATGTTCATAGCTTTTAGCTTCTATTTCACTGCATCATAGCTTTTCCTCTACTGCTACCTGTGATTAAAAAACAACACTATGTTTGCATTTTTGTATTGGAATGGGATTTATATTTTGGCCACCTTGAGGATCGCATCCCTGGTCATGTAGCTTAATGAGTGGAATATAAGCGCACTTGGTTGCTTTCCAAGTGGATAGGTCAGCACATTAGAGTGAGAAAGTCATCCTTACAGCCCCGTTCACCCCAATTTATTCTGACTGATACTGGTGATAACTGACTCTGACTGTGCCCTGTGCTCTGCTGGCCAGGTTCAGGGCCACCAGTGCTCTGATGAAAAAGGTATATGGTAATTAGGTATAATTACAATTGGTAATGACAAACCCCTGTAAGTTCATAGTATATAATAAGGCAAGGGGGAGTCAAATTACCTAGAAGTTCCTAGTATATATTAGGGCAGAGATGTTTAGAGGCCCCGTAGATTTCATGCACTGGGATGTGCACTGCTGTGATGCCTACTGTCACAAAGCAGCCTTGCCTTGCAGACTGACTTTAAAAGTACAATATATGCAAATTCGACTTTAGAATTAAAGGTACTTCCAAAGTGGTAATCTACCTTATTCTTATATAAAAGTCACACCTAAGGTCTGCCCTAGGTGCCACAGGAATGGGGTGGCATTTAACTATAAGCAGGAACATTATAAAATATGTTTTACATGCCCTGGTGAGGGTCAAACTGCCCATTTCGTTTTTCCCCATTGTAGATACTTAGCTCCATCGGCTAACATTGGAATATTTTATGTAAGTATAAATATTGTTAGGAAGGAGAGAGGAATGTCATTCAAGGACTCAAAAGATTGGTAAGTTGCTACTGTTGGAAGTATCATACCTATTGCAGACAAAAGGTTATACAACTTTCTTTTCTGTGAGCCAAAATACAGCCTTCTAGCAGCCTCTCCTGATTGGTCAGCCTTAACAGGCTTAGCCAGGCTCTTTGACGAGGTGATAAGTGGCCTGCATAGAGCAGAGATTATCTGGCATGGAGAGCTCTGCAGCTGTAGCACACAGCAAGAAAGGGGGCTGGGTAAATCAAACTGGGCTTCAAAGAGAACAGGACTGAAAGGAATGCCAGCCAGTCCTACCCCCATTTCCTGTAACCTACAGCCAGATGGCAGGCCGAGGGGGAGTGTTAATGGAAATGAGCCATACCAGTAGTTTGGTTTAGCCAGGTCTTACTATACTAGAAATAAATCCTCCATCTTGGATTTATGAAGTGCAGTGCTTTGTGGGTCAAGAATATGCCACACTTTGGAGGAAACTGTCATGCTTTTGGGTGGCACCCTGCATTTCACAGGACAGGGGTGCCCCCCTATTTGTTCCCCCAGGTCATTGATTAAAAATGTGAGAGCTTTAGAGCATCTCAGATCTGCTGACTGAAACTACAAGGAGAAGAAAGAGCCCTGGAACCCTGGTCTTCACCCCAAAGGACTGTTATCTGAAGGATGGCTCCTGCTGCACATTAGGTTCTACAGCCCTGAGGTCTTTGCCTTGCTTCCAAAAGGAATAAGGAGTGGACTTACTGAAAGGTACAGGTTAACAGAGCTTTCCTGCACCATCTCCACAAGAAGATCCCACCCTGGATTGTGTCCAATGGACTTTTAAGGATTTGACCAGGTGTATTGTGGGAATTGGAATCCAAACTTCCAAGGACCATCTCAGAGCCTATAGACCCTTGGATTTGTGTTTAGACACATTGAACCCTCAAGGGGAGCTTCAGTAAAAAGTTCCAGAAGTTTGGAGCAATCTTTGGTGAAAGCTCCAGAAGTGGATCGAACCGACATTGAGAGCCAAGCCAACTACCTTCAACTGTGACCTGGCCTAAATTTTGGGTCTGTCCCGCTGAAAGCTCTGGAGCTCCAGATTGCCAGGATTTGACCGGGAACTTGCAGAAAAGCAATCTGACAACGTTACATCAAAATCGGCTCGCTGGAGAGGATCACACGACTTCGGGAGAAAATCCTCCAGAAAGGTTTCTAAGTTCAAAGGTAAAGTTTTGACTGAGGACTCCCGCTCAGTGTATCCTAATGGGGCTCCATCGCAATCGGCCTCAAATTGAGACTTGGTCTCCATCTAGCACGACTAGGGGCCATATTTATACTTTTTGACGCACAACTGCGCCAAAAATTTGAACGCCGGCTAACGCCATTCCAAAGCGCCATGCGGGCGCCTTATTTATGGAATGACGTTAGCCGGCGCAGCTGACTGGTGTGCGTAAAAAAAAATGACCCACACCAGGCAGTGCCGGCGTAGGGGAAAATGGAGCTTGGGCGTCAAAAAATGGGGCAAGTCAGGTCTGAGGCAAAATATTGTCCTCAACCCGATTTGCGCCATTTTTTTTGACTCCCATCCCCCATTGAAATGACTCCTGTCTTAGCACAGACAGGAGTCATGCCCCCTTGCCCAATGGCCATGCCCAGGGGACTTATGTCCCCTGGGCATGGTCATTGGGAATAGTGGCATGTAGGGGGGCACAAATCAGGCCCCCCTATGCCACAATTTTTTTTAAAAAAAATACTTACCTGAACTTACCTTAAGTTCCCTGGGATGGGTCCCTCCATCCTTGGGCGTCCTCCTGGGGTGGGCAAGGGTGGCAGGGGGTGTCCCTGGGGGCATGGGAGGGCACCTCTGGGCTCCTTCCGAGCCCACAGGTCCCTTAACGCCTGCCCTGACCAGGCGTTAAAAAATGACGCAAAATCGGCTGGACGTCATTTTTTTTGACCCGCCCACTCCCGTGCGTCATTTTTGCACGGGAGTTTAAATAAGGCGCACATGCCTTGGAGTCATTTTTTAGACGGGAACGCCTACCTTGCATATCATTAACGCAAGGTAGGTGTCCACGCTAAAAAATGACGCAAACTCCAAGATCTTTGGCGCTAGACGGGTCTAACGCCAAAGTATAAATATGGAGTTAGCTTTGCGTCGGATTTGCGTAAAAAAAAACAACGCAATTCTGGCGCAAACAGAGTATAAATATGCCCCTAGATGTCCCCAGTTGGCGCTATTGGCTTTTAAGCACTAGAAAGTACATTTTTTTATTTAATCTTTAAAAATTCATATCTCTGGTTCCCTATATTGGATTTTTGTCATTTTTATGTAATTTTAAAGATAAAAATATTGCTATTTACTACATAAATTTGTGTGATATTTTTGTTGTGTGTTGTGTCTTACTTATTTACTGTCTTGGTGTACTTGAATGCTTTACATACCTGTCTCCTGAGTTAAGCCTGCCTACAAGCAGCCAGCTACCAAGGGGTGAGCCAGGCAGGGGCTAATGTATTTAGACCATGACTGGACCTTATGTTGGGGTAGCGGCCTTGTTGATAGTGGTAGGTGCATAGTTATCCCCACTAATCCATCCTCCAACATCTTTGGAGTTCAACTGTGTGTGTGGATATGCACTTGTGTTTTAATAGCATCATACAGTAAAGTATGTTAAGATCTGTAAAAATCCTCTAAATTGACTTAGAACAAAACTTTTGATTTTGAATTTTTGAACTGTGGACTAAAGCTGATTTTTCATCCATTCTTTTGATTTTTCTAAATTTGTTTCAATTTTGTTTGTAAAGTTTGTATGACCCAAAACTAGTTGGATCTTGCTAAGCTGAACAAACTCAAAGTGGCTGAGCTTAGGGCTCAGTGTAAGTCCGGGGGGCTACCTAATAGCAACAAGATAAGGAAGGCAGAGTTGATTAGGTCCCTCAAGGACTTGGCATAGACAGCTTCAGAGAAGCAAGGGGAGAGTGACCCCTCAAGCCACCTCCAGGAAGTGGATGATGACACCTTATCTATTTCTTCTGGTGCTAGGTTCACACTTCCAGCTAATGGGGGGAGGAGCGGGTCCTCCATGGGGGACTCGGATAGGGCCCCCATAAGTCAAGAGCCTAAGGCTCAGTTGGCTTCCACAGCCCTGGAAGAGAAGGAGATAGCGCTAGCTAGAGGGAAGTGGCATGTGACAAAATTAAAAGGATATGTTAGCAGTGACAATGAAGAAGATGTTGAGATGCCCTGAGGTCGTAGGTTTAATCCCAGGCTTCCCAAGGGAATAGTTCCCATGTGCACCGAGGGGGTGATATTGACAAATGGTTGACTGCATCTGTAAGGGCCCTTGAGATGAGAAGGATACACTCTAACTATTGGGGTTCACACCTATGAGAACTGATCCCAGTAGCTGGGAGGGACAGGCTCCTGACCCTACAGGGAAATTAAGCAAAATCTTCCTCCCACATGAGACAATGTTTAATCAAGACATTTGGTCTTACCCCAGAACAGTACAGGGTGAAGTTCAGGGACACCCAGAAGGTGAGCACACAGTCCTGGGTGGACTTTGTAGATATCTCAGTGAAGCCACTAGAGGGCTGGATTAATGGTAACCAAATTAGTACTTATTAGGGGCTGTATAATTCAATTCTTAAAGAGCACATCCTGACTTGTGTACAAGAGAAGTTACACCAGTGCCTATTGGACTCAAAGTTGTCTGGTCCCAGGGAACTGGGAAAGACAGCTGATGAGTAGGTGAGAACCCGGGTTTCTAATCAACACCAAGGATGTGATCAAAAAAAAGGAAGACCTGACCCTTCCCAGGGGAAAGTAGGTCAAAAACAGAAAGAGTCCTAACAAGGTCCAGAAAAATCTGCATATGAGAGAGGGAGCCTGAGCCAAGCCACTTTCAAGAAGGTGTATCTGGGGAAGAACTTTGATCCTAAAAAGGCAAGAAGGAAAGGTCAGTGACCTGATAAAGGAAGGTCAGTGTTTTAACTGTTATCAGCCAGGACACAAGAGAGGAGATGCTGTCTGCACAAAGAAGCCCCCCACTGCTGGGCAGTCCACAGTGTAGGTCTGCGGGGGTAGAGACTGTCCCAGAGATGGGGAAGGGGTTAACAGAGGCAACCTTAGTGTTCTTGTCTGGGGTGGAAATTGGAACCCAGGCTACCTTGCCTTCCAGCATGGAGAGGTACAGGCAGAGGCCTAACATCAATGGAACTGAGATTGAGGCTCTGTGAGAAACAGGAGCCAGTGTGACTATGGTCACAGAGAAGCTGGTTTCTCTAGAGCAGACCATACCTGGTGTGTATCACTAGGTAACCTATACAGACAGCAGAGCCAAACTCCAACCCATGGCAATGGAGAGTTTGGAATGGGGAGGTGTGACAGGCCCTAAACACAGCTGTGGCTGGCATGTAGGAAGAGTGGGAGGGCGGGCATAATGTGGTGTTGGTTCGTGTGTGCATGCATGCAAGGTGAATAGTGTTAAGAAAAAGAAAAAAAACACTTACCTTGCTTGCTGAACGATGTCCAACATCCCACGTCTTCCTCGCTCTGGTCTCCTCTTTGGCTCCAGCAAATTCCCTGAAGCAATCCTGGTGCTGCTTTCATGATGGTAACCAGCATGAAAGAAATGTCAAGATTGGAGAGAGTGGCCTTTCTCAGCGTTCACAAGAGCCCTGGAGGCCTGTGCTTTCTCTAACCCAGCTGTCTTAAGACAAAAGGACATGGGCACTCTAAACTTAAGCGCACCTCTCACTGCTGCCACTCAGCAGCAGTGGTCCTGCCCCATCCTGAAACTCAGTTCAGGACTGGAGGATGGAAAATAAAATGGTAATAAATTAACTTTATTACTCATCCCTGGGAGATATTTTAGGCAGAGGGGCGACACTCCTCTGCCCTAAAGGAGAAAGTGCTGCTGCCTAAACAGGTAGTTGCGTCTCCTGCACTTCCTGTCGACTGCCTACTGGGAAATTATCTTGAAGCATCTGACTAGTAAGGGGTGGACAGAAGGTTCTATGCAAGGATACTGGATCTCCTTGAGTCGATATATGCTGTGACCAGGTCACTGGCTGATCAGCAGGGAAAGGCCTGGACTCTGGAATAATGGACCAAGCATCCAATGACAAGAGAAAGGGCACACGGTCTGGTGAGCCAACCCAGAGAACTCCATAGGGGCAGGAGGATTCTAACCCTGAAGGAGGGAAACTGACAGTAGAGGGTGGAATTCCACCCCTGCAAGATCTGTCTGACTTGGCAGAATTGACAAATGCTGGTGGACCCACCAGAGAGGAGTTTTGTCATGGGTAAATAGAGTGTCCTACTTTCGAGGGCCCGAGGCAGCCTCCTCTAGGCAAGAGAAGGGTGATGTCAGTGGACGCCAGAAACCTCAAAGAGGGAGCCACCAGGAGGTTGGTTGTCCCCGAAAAGCACAGGGAATTCCTCCTCACCCTAAGTCATGACATCCCCTTGGCAGGTCATTTGGGTCAGAATAAGACTTGTAACTGGTTGGTTAACTATTTCTATTGTCCTAACAAGCGTATCAAAGTAAATGAGCTATGAAGCTCCTGCGCAACCTGTCAGGCCAGTGGCAAGACAGCAGGCAAACCAAAGGCTTCCTTGATACCACTACCAGTGATTGGGACTCCCTTTGAGAGGGTGGGGGTAGACCTTGTTGGTCCTCTAGACCCACGAACTGCATCAGAGAACAGATATATCTTGGTGGTAGTGGACCATGCCACAGGATACCCTGAAGCAATTCCCCTGAGAACGGTCACTGCTTCTTCAGTGGCTAGGGCCCTACCTGGTGTGTTCAGTGGGTTTCCCAAAGGAGGCTGTTTCAGATAGGGACACACATTGCATGTCCAGCTATCTGAAGGTGATGTGGGAAGAATGTGGTGTCACCTACAAGTTCACCACCCCATATCATCCCAAGACTGATGGTCTGGTAGAAAGGTTCAATAATATCCTGAAGGGCATAAACTATGGTTTGTATGCCAAACTCAGGAGGAGATGGAATGTTCTCCTACCATGTCTACTGTTTGCCTACAGGGAGGTCCCACAGAAAGGGGTTGGCTTTAGTCCCTTTCAGTAGCTGTTTGGGCACCCTGTAAGAGGCCCATTGTACCTGGTGAAAAAATCTTGGGAAAAGCCCCTCAAGGAAGCCTAGGACAATGTGCTGGACTATGTACCAGGCCCCACATGGCAGAGTGTATGTACAAAGCAAACAGGAACCTGGAGGCCAGCCAAGAAATCATGATGCTCTGTTATGACCAGAAGGCTACCATGCTTGAGTACAAACCAGGACAATTGGTATGGGTGCTGGAACCTGTGGCTCCTAGAGCTCTCCAGGACAAGTGGACTGGACCCTATCCAATCCTAGACAGGAAGGGTGAAGTTATCTATCTGGTAGACTTTAACATCCCCAGTTACCTTCACAAGGTCCTGCATGTCAATAGAGTGAAACCCTGCCAAAACAGGGCAGACATTACCATGCTGATGGTCACAGATGAACTAGGAGAAGCGAAAACTGAGCCACTGCCAGATCTCCTCTCCCACAATGTACAAGATGGGGCAGTGAAGGGAGTTGCACTCTCTCCCAAGCTGACAGACCAGCAGCAAAACTACTGCAAGCAAGTGTTAGAGCAATTTGCCGGGCTGTTCTCCTTTACCGTCGGAGTCACCACTCGGTGTGTCCATAACATTGACACTGGTGACAGCCTACCTGTCAAAAACAAGATGGACAGGTTGTATAAACAGGCCAGAGCCAGCGTCAAAGCTGAGGTAGGTCAGATGCTGGAACTGGGGGTAATTCGGCCCTCTGACAGCCCATGAGCCAGTCCAGTGGTGCTGGTACTCAAACCTTATCCCCAGGGGTAAAGAAAGAGTTAAAGTTCTGTGTGGACTACAGAGGACGGAATGCAGTGACAAAGACTGATGCTCACCCTATACCTAGAGACGATGAGCTCATTAATAGGCTAGGGGCTGCTACGAACCTGAGTACATTTGATTTGACCAAGGCTACTGGCAGACTGCCCTCAGTAAAGAAGCGGCCAGCATTCTCCATACCAGAGGAACGTTACTAATTTAAAGTAATGCCCTTTGGCTTACAGAATGCCCCTGCCACCTTCCAAAGGTTGATGAACAGGGTCCTGTCTGGCCTGGAGCAGTGCAGTGCAGCTTTTCTGGACAACTTAGCTGTGTACAGTTCCACCTTGGAGGACCACTTAATCCACCTGAAGGAAGGGCTTCAGTCCCTGAAGCAGATAGGCTTGACTATTAAGGCCAGTAAGTGCCAAATAAGGTAGAGTTCAGATGTGTATCTGGGTCACCTTGTAGGTGGAGGCCATGTACAACCTCTCCGGGCCAAAATCCAAGCCATATTGGATTGAACTACTCCTACAACCCAGACACAGGTCAGGGCCTTCCTTGTCCTGACTGGGTATTATAGAAAATGTGTTCAGAACAATTGGACCATTGTGACTTCCCTGACAGAACTCACTTCTAAGAAGAGGCCAACAAAAGTCATGTGGACCCTAGAGTATCAGAAGGCCTTTGACACTCTAAAAGAGGCTATATGTTCAGCATCAGTGTTACTGGTCCCTGACTACACAAAGGAATTTGTGGTACAGACAGATGCTTTAGAACATGGGATTGGGGCAGTGTTTGCACAAGTAAATGAGGAGGGCCTTGATCAGCCAGTTGCCTTCATTAGGAGGTGACTTCTCCCTAAAGAACAAAGGTGTAGTGCCATTGAGAGGGAGGCCTTTGCTCTAGTTTCGCCCCTGAAAAAGCTGAGACCATACTTGTTTGGTACTCACTTCCATTTGCAAACTGACCTGGCCACAGATCCCTGCCCAGGGCCATTGCTCTGATGAAAAAGGTATATGGTAATAAGGTATCGTTACAATTGGCAATTGCATACCCTTGTAAGTCCCTAGTATATAATAAAGCAAGTGGGATTCCAACTACCTATAAGTCCCTTGTATATAATAGGCCAGGGAGGTTTAGAGGCCCAGTACATTTCCTGCACTGGAATGTGCACTGCTGTGTTGCCTACTGTCACTTTTAATGGCAGCCCTGCCTTGTAGACTGTCTTTAAAAGTAAAATACATGCAAATTCCAAAGTGGTAATCTATCCTATTTTTACATATACGTTGCCCCTGAAGTGTCTCCTAGGTGTCCCATGGGTGGGGTGCCATGTAACTATAAGCAGGAATATTAGAAAGGATGTTTCATATGCCCTGGTGAGGGAAACACTGCCCATTTCATTTAATTTTTCCCAATTTAGATACATAGCTCTATAGGCTATCAATGGAATATCTTATTTAAATATAAATATTGTTAGGGAGGAGCTAGAAATATCGTTCAAGGACTCAAAAGAAAATTATCCGAACTATTGCAGAAAAAAATAATATGACTTTCTTTTCTGTGTGCCAAAATTCAGCCTTCTAGCAGGCTCTCTTGATCGATCAGCCTTAACATGCTTAGACAGGCTGCTTTGATAAAGTGATAAGTGATCTGCATAGAGCAGAGGTTATCTGGTGGGGGGAGCATTGCAACTGCCAAGCACAGGACAGAAGAAGGGCTGGGTAAATCCAACTGGGCTTCAAAGAGAACAGGATAGAAAGGAATACCAGCCAAGCCTACCCCCTCTTCCTGTACCCCACAGCCAGATGGCAGGCCGAGGGGGATTGTTAATGGAAACGAGCCACACCGGTAGTTCGGTTTAACCAGGTCTTACGCTGCTGGAAAGAAATCTTCCATCTTGGATTTTTGAAGTGCAGTATTTTGTGGGACAATGACATGTCACACTTTGGAGGAAGCTGTCATGCTTTTGGGTGACACCCTGCATTTAATCGGACTGGGGTGCCCCCCCGTTTGTCTGCCTAGAACATTGAATAAATATGTGAGAGCTGCATAGCAACTCAGATCTGCTGCCTGAAACTACAAGGAGAAGAACGACTGCCCTGCTGTAACCCTGGTCTTCACCCCAAAGGACTGCTCTCTGAAGGGCTGCTGCTGCTGCACACTAGGAACTACAACCCTGAGGAGTTTGCCTTACTTCCAAAAGAATTAAGGAGTGAACTCCCTACAAGCAATAGGTTAAGCCAGGAGTGTGTCCTGTGGTCTTTTAAGGATTTGTCCAGGTGCATTGTTGGAATTGTAGTCCAAACTTCCAACGACCATCTCAGAGCCTCTAGACCCTTGGATCTGTGTTTTGGTACTTTGAACCCTCAAGGGGAACTTCAGGAAAAAGTTCCAGAAGTTTGGAGCAAGCATGTTTTGGAGAAAGCTCCATAAGTGGACAGACCCAATGGCGAGAGTCAAGCTGTCTACCTTCAACCACAACACAGCCTGAATTTCAGGTTCTGAAAGATCCAGCGCTCCAGACTTCCAGAATTTGACTAGAGTCCTGCTGAAAAGCAACCCGATGATGTTGCATCAAAATCGGCTTGCTGGAGAGGACCGCACGATGTCGGGAAAAAATCCTCTAGAAAGGTTTCTGAGTCCGAAGGTAAAACTTTGACCTAGGCCTCCCGCTCAGTGTATCCGAACAGGGCTCCATCGTGGTCGGCGTCAAATTGTGACTTTGTCCCAGTCTAGTGCGACCAGATGTCCTTGATTGGTACTATTTACTTTTAAGCACTACAAATCCCATTTTTTTATTTAATCTTTAAAAATTCATTTCTACAGTTCCCTATATTGGATGTTTGTTGTTCGGTGTAATTTTAAAGATAAAAATATTTGTTATTTTTATAAATCGGTGTGGGATTTTTAATGTGTGTTGCATCTTACTTAGTTACTGTATTGGTGTATTTGAATGCTTTCCATAACTGTCTCCTGAGTTAAGCCTGCCTGCTCGCAGCCAATTACCAAGGGTTGAGCAAGGGGCTAATGAATTGGGACCTTGACTGCACCTTTTGCTGAGGTGGTGGCCTTGTTGCTATTGGTAGGTGCATACTTTTCCCTACTAATAATCTATCCTCCAACAATTAGTCTAGTGCTCTCTCTTAGCAGAGAAAATACTTAGGAGGCACTCAACTTTAGGCACTTTGTTATCTATTACTATAAGGCTAGGCCTTTGTCTTTTTTCCTGAGAGGCCCAGCATGTGGATTGTGTTTTTGTGGGACCTTCCTTCCACATCCACATCTCCTACTTCCTTCTCTATTCTTGAAGAAGTCAAATACTTGACTTAGCTCAAACAAAATGATCAATGGGTGCTGAGACTTATGTGTTCACAGATTCAACACTTGAGATCACCAATAAGCTTTTGTCTCACTTTTCTATACACGCTTCAGGCACACATTTAGGGATTCTGTATGGAATGATTTTATTACCCTGTCCTCAATTTGTATGTCCCAAGGGACATGGGCATTTTCTCGGATCCCCTATAAGGGTTTCAATTATTTCAGCAGTAAAACCATGGCTGGTAATAGTGATTGCCCTCAATGTTTACTCTTCGTATATGGTTAAACCTCTAAGTTTGAAGTAGTTGTCACCCATCTAGATGTCTGGATCCGAAGCTTCCCTCTATCGCCTTCTAATCTGCAGTTTAAGATCATTCTTTATAATGTGTATAATCATGCCATAGGCCCTGCAAGTGGTTCAAGATGTACACATTTGGACTGGATTTTGTGTGTTGGACAGATATGACTTGGGAGAACAGTCAGTATACATCTCTTAGGATAATTTTTTCCCCCTCCTTCCTCCCTCCCTGCATGTCAATCACAAACTCTCATCCTCATGGAGGAATTGCTTTCCAATTTTAGGAAAACCCTTGCTAATATGATTGCAGAGGGGATTGTGTTTATATTGACCTTTTAAGGGAGGAAGATGATGTAAGAGATTTATCTGAAACAATAGCTTTTAGCAATAAATACTGTGGAGAAGTTGACTGATAACCGGTTTGCCTGCATTTAACAAGTTGAGATTGTGTAATGAGCCTACTCTCGCTGATCTCTCCCATATTGCTACAATCAATTGGGAAGCTCTCACTAGTTGTACTGAATATGCTATAATTAGCTGTGAACTTTGGCATCTTGTTGGTTTGGAAATTACTGTGCAAACAGAAAGTGATCATATTCCACTCATTTGCTTTTTAAATGCCACCCATTTGTTTCTTAAATGCCTAATTATTTTACCCCTCTGTGTCCTGGGATTTGCAAGCAATCAACAAAAACTTTAATTGGCATCCACTTATCTTATTGACTGCCCTACCTAGCATGTTTATCCAGTCTTGACTGGTATATTAACCATCCTTTGATCAGAATGGGAAAATGCACAACATCTTCAACATCATTTACATGGTAGTGTGTATAGTTACAAAGAGTATCCATACACATAGCCACTTTCCATTGGGTATACATTGGTTATTGCACTCTGACTGTAAAAAGCCCAATGTAAATCTTTTCAGTGCCTTGTAGGATAAACGTGGGCACACTGTCAGAGTGCATTACAGATTTCAGAACGAACTTAGTAAAAATAAGAAAGAGGAATGAGAATCCAGTCAAATGTCTACAGCAATGTGCACTTCTAGGACAAAAATGCCTTGCACCTTTTGACATATCATTATAACAGGATAGTTGGTCATCTTAATTGAGAACAGATACCATATCTCAGATTCAACATGGTTTAAGCATTTTGTGAGTCTTTATGTCCATCCTATGGCATATTCAGTACCACCACCAGCCCCTGATAGGACTCTTCTTGTTTTCATAATGCTAAGGAAGCCTTGCACTTCTTTCTGGACACGCGTTTCTATAGTGCTCAAGAGTCAAAATAGTGGTAAGGCACCAGGCCTTGACAAAGATCCTGTCAATATACATACTTCCAGACCTCATCTTTGGCTTCCTTTTATTGCCATTGAATAATGCTGTAATGAGTGTGCAACCTCTACAATACTTATGGTTGGGTGATGTGATCATCCTAGTTTGCAGGGAAATGATTCAGTTATCTATCATCCAATCATTCTGATGAATAAAGGCAGAAAGATTTTGGTGAAATGGCGTTAGCTAGGTCTGAAGAATATTTGCGAATAATAACATTTGTCAGGATCTTGCTGCAGGATTTAGAAAACAAGGTTGATACCATTGATCAAGTGTTCAGTTATTCTTTAATTGCCTAAAAGTATCTTACAGTAAAGAGATTTGTTGGTCATTGTTTTTGTTGATTATCAGTTGGCATTCAACATTGTCCAGTGTATCAACCTTTGGAACATTTTGAAAGTGTTCCAGATAAATTGCTTAAGATTTTGGTGAGACTAAACATTGACAATTTAGCAAGGGTTGGGTGTAGCCAAAGTGGTGAGACTGCTATTGCCATTGAGGCATTTAGAGATGTCCGCAAAGGCTTCATCATTGCCACAACTCTGTTCTCTTTCTTTGTACTGTAAGTAGCGTTTTATGTTAAAAGGTGTGTCAATGAAGCCTTCTTTCTTGTTGCATCAAGACTGCCACCATTATTAAAGGAGATAAAATAAAAGTGTTAAGCATTATTTCGGATTTTGTACTCTGGTGGGTTTGACCACCAATACTGCTGGAAAGGGTTTCTGCCCATTGACCCACATAAATGTTTTAGATCAAAGCTGGTACTAGACTGAGTTCCCCTTGAAAAAGAAAGAGATACTGATCATACAGGTGTAAGGGTCTTAGCTAGCCATTATTCAGGATAACAATTTTATAAAACTAATGCTCTCTTTTTTTTAAAACGTTATTTTCATTTTTGTCTTACCATACATAGAACAGCAGTAACCCCGAGCACGGGGACCATTATAAATCGAAAAACCAGGATGATATTTTGCAGGGAAATTAACATACAGTGAGTGATATTTTTGTGGAAATTAATTCTGACAAATGGAAAGGAAGCATATGCATTATCGTAGACATTGTGGCAGATATTGTAGAATATTGATAGCACATATGTGCTGAGGCCCATGTGACTTTCTAGGAAATTGAAGGCACAGTTAGAGTCAGGAATCTAGCTCTGAGATATCCAATGTTAGCATATAATCTCTCAATGGCTGCCAAACATCTTTTGGTCTGGAATTTGGGGACTGGAGTGTTGCATACAGTTCGCTGGTAGTGCCACAATGCATGAGACTCTATGTCCAAGCGTTTGTCGTAGGTGAGTGTCTACCCCACCAGTGAAGCGAGACCTCACGTGTGGCCAGGAGAAGTGCAATGACTGTGTATCATTGTACACTTTTAGGTATGTCCGGCACATATCCTAGTAGTACAAGCAAGGGATAACATTCAAGTGTGAAGTTAATCATTAAGGTTATGTGTCTCAATGTCTCTCCAGAAGGTTGCAACATGACTACATGTCCATGCCATATGGGCAAAGTTAGCCCTGTCAATGTAACATTTTGGGCAGCTAGCCAATCTTGTGGGATCAACTTGTGTTAGTGTGTTCGAATTGGGTGTGACGTAAGCTCTGCGCAGGAACTTATAATGCATATGCTTGTGGCTGTGATTGGGGGGGATAAGGCATGTTTGAGCGCAGAAGGCATACCAAATGTTGTCAGGAAGGGGCCGTCCTAAATCCGTTTCCCAGTGACCTCTAAGTTTCACATCATTTGTGGTTAGCAGGCCTATGCAGGTGTGGTATAATCTGGAAGTTATTCTGCTCCCATCACTATCTGTAATCACTACGCTCAGCAGAGTGATTTTTTCATTGGCTAGCAGATAGGAGGGAATCTGGGCTTGCAGGGCACTTTAATGGCTTCACAGTACGAAGTGGTCCATCTGTGTTGTAGAAGTAAATCTGATGTCTTCTGTCCGGGAAAAGACATGGTTGTCAGCGAATATGACTCTGAAAGTATGTGGGGTAAATTGTGTCAGTGTGCGTTGGAACAGCTTTTCCTGCATTAAGGGGAGCTAGTGATTGTTTGCCAGTGGTATCACAGGGGAATAAAGAATCCCATCTCAAAGCACTCTGTTAAACTTCCACCAGGCCCAGCTAGTGGTGGATAGGGTTTGTACTGGACATCCGTCGAGTCTAGAGGTAGCCCTGTGGGAAGTATTGCGCACAAGTGTGTTGGAACGGCTTGATTTATTTCAGGTTTGGAGTATGGTAGGAAGGCATCAGTGGTAGGCAAACTGACACTGAGCAGCCAAAGTAATGACCTCTTATGTAATTTGACAGATGAACAGTAAGACAAGCGTGGTAGTCGATTTATTTTGCTGCCCCCGAGATATACAGGTAAGAAGCTCAGATAGTAGTGTTGGAGCAGATATGCTAATATGAGAAATGTTAATGATTTGCGTGTGTTTACTAATGAGAAAATTCGATAAGGAAACTACGTGTGTAAGCAAAATGTGCCCACCGGGAGTTGTCACCATGTGTAGTAACAAGACGCTAAATAATGGAAAATATTCATGAAAAATGTATTAATATGTCATTTTTGGATGTATAACCTATGTTTTGTGTTAATTTGCATTCTTAACTTAGCCATGCTAAGGGCCTGGTTTTCGCTGGGCCTTGCTTTCTCTAACGTGGAGACGCAACAAGTCTTTCGAGGACTGGAACTGGAGAGAAGGACCTGGAACTGTGCAGAGTTCAGAAGGCTCTGCTAGAACATTCTGCAAATGTACCCGTAGACAGGAGATGATTAAGTCAATTTGATAAAATTATGTGTAGTATAGGCTAAAAGCACTTTCCCAGGACTTGAACAATGGAAGCACTGACTAAAAGACTGTGTGCAACAATTTTGTTACCTGAAGAGCTGGATGATGTTCTCATCGACAGAAGAACCAATCAAACTAATGGAACTTGAATCTTGAGTTGATGTCTATATGCGGTAAACAAAAACTATAGGTTAGAGTCATAACCTCTGATAAGGTTGACCAATTAGTAATTAGTGGGATGGACTGAGAGACCCTAATAAAAAGTCGTGACAAGGGGAGAAAAATTAGAGCGGAGAGGAGAAAGTTGATGACGTAAGGAGACACTGTCCGAAGTGCTGATATTTGGGCTTACATTCTGTGAGCCTGATAGTTTGCTGAGTTTGCTGATGACTGATGACCTGGAGACGAAGACTGATTCATTGCTGATCCATCTTGGATAGGTAGCTATAATAATGTGACTGAATAATTCGTGCTTTTTCTTCTAGGTACCAACTGCGCTGTTTTAAATGTTTACTCTGTTATATAGATTTTTCCAAATTAATGTTTTTCCAAATTGTTTTCGCATGAAGACCCACATGCTGATGCTAATCTGTGTTAGGTAGGCTGACAAGGGTGATGTGGACGGTGACAATTGACTGACAACAATCGCTTGCTGAATTACTAAGCCATATGTTGAGAAATTATTAATAAACATTGCTTTGATTCGCGATTCATGGATGAATAATACTTTTATGATGATTTATAAGGCTTGATTAACAATAAAGTCGAATAAAGGGTTTTGATTAGAATTGTAAATAATAGGGAATAAAAACGATTAACCTTTTTGAGAGTGATGGTATCTCTTATTAAATAGGTTTTCATCCACGTTTGATATTGATTATGGTGATGTTGATGGTTCAGTAGTCTACCACATAAATGGGATACCCCATGCGATCCAAAAGGTTCAGCGGCCTATACGCGTCCCTTTGTAAGTTTACTTACTAAGGACCAGGCGCGCTAGCAGTTTTTAGTAGCAGCTTGATGGTTAGTTTCCTTGGGGAACTAGTTAGGTGATGACTATTGGTTATGGTAATAGTTTAAGTTAGGTACAGTTGTTTGTATTTTATGAGGTTTGAATTTTGTTTTTCTGAAATGGCAATTGTAGCAAGGGTGATGTCCCCTTAAACCCAGAAATGAATTTCCCAGATCCTGGATCCCGTTGGTAAAGTTGGGTATGTTCTCGGTGTAATTTTGAAGTAGTATGAAAGTAGTAGGTTGCGCTTGCAAGGCTTAAGTAGATCGCAGGTGAATTGTAATGTATGTGAGGTGTCTGCGTACTCCAATTGAGGTTAGTAGGAGTGTGCGTACTCCACAGTGTGAGAGTAGGGAAGTCGTCAAACTTCACATGTGTGTGGTGCTTTGTGCTAAAAACCTATCCACCTGGTTGTTGGTGATGTACGGACCCTGCGTGGTCTAAGACTCCGGAGTATATTGACAAGTGTAGGAGACACTTGGTTATATGTTGTAATCTGTCTGGTTTAGTAGGTTGATCGGGCGTGGTCAACAAGTCAGTGTGCGTGGTAGTCCAGTAAAAGAAGTTTTGACTGAGATTTGGCGAGTCCTATGTGCACCAGGACAACCCATTTATCAGTTGGGAGTAAAATTTGCGGGTCAAATTTTGCTTGCGAATGTGGGGGCCTGAGAAAGAGGAATAGAAAAAAAAGAGCCATTAGTGAAAATCCGTAAGGTCCCTGAAGCGATTGTGTTCCTTCCTGTAGTAAACCAGCAGGTTTGTTTAATTATTGGTTGGTAAAGATGCTCGCAATCAAATAGCATTAGTTGAGTGAATTGAGAAAAGGCGGACAAGCCGCAAGACTTTGTCAGCCGCTGTGTGTCAGTGTGCTGTCAGAGTGTGTCATGCTGGGATAGGTTGGTTAGTAAGAAGAGTTGCGACCGGATTGGCAGTAGTCCGTGAGAGGCAATTGGCCGAGTAAACGGGTGAAGGGAATCTCGGGAGTAAAAGTCATTTAATTTATTGTATTAATCGTACACAAAAACAGCCAAAATGAAGTTTTTCAAGGCTTTTAAGAGTGCGATGTGGGGTTATTCTTATCTTAAGGCATCAGTGGGGGAGCCGAACCCACCAGAGGATTCTCCTGCATATTCTGTGATGGCAGAGAGAGGTGTAGCTCCGTGTCTTTGGTTAAAGCAATGGAGTAAATTGACGAATTCTGGATCAGTTGCGATTATCACTGTATGATATGAAGCCATTACTGAGACCAGCACAGTTCGAGGCTTTAGCAGTCGGGGAGCTAGTGGGCAGACAGCAGCAGGAGCTGAAATTCAATAGAAGGGTGAAGAAAGTGGAAAAGTCACTAGCGGAAGCCAGATGGGATTGGGAGCAAAAGAGATGGAGGATGGCGACAATGACAGAGATTAAAAGGCAATTTTGAGGAAAATGATTCAGAGAAAGGGGATAGTGGCAAGGAAGAAGAGAGTGAGGGAAAAAAGAAAAGGAAAAAGTCTTATGTAGAGGATCTCATTACACAGTTGTTAAGAGACAGATCTCCACCTATGACAACTGTAAACTTCGTACTTATATAGCGCACTACTCACCCGTTAGGGTCTCAAGGCACTGTACGCATACCGCTGTGGAACCCCTCCTGGCTTTTTCCCTGTGAGGTGCCCACTCCTGGGCAACCTCCAAGGTGAAGCCAGGCATCCCAGTGCTGTTGGGGCCTTTGTGGAGATCAAGCAAGCTATTGCCCTGAGTTACAGAGTGGGTCCCATGAATTAGATTAGGCACCAATGCAAGAATTATCAGGTCTGAGGAAATTGAGCCTAAGACCTGCCGAGGCAGGAATTGAACGCTGGTCCTGGGCCAGATTTCTGCATCAGGGTCTGCCGCTCTAACCATTGAGCCACACTTCTCCACTGATTGTGCAGGGGGTCCGGATACTAATGTTACAGCCCCTCCTGCTACTCCTGGACAATCCCAGGGAGCTGTGGGAGCTGTACAAGCAGAAGGACAGTTATCAGGGGTAGTACAGAGTACACCTATTGCAGGAACTAGTATTGTAGCTCAGGCGCAGAGGCATCCACCTGCAGTATAGAGAATTTATCCAGATGTACCAGTTCTTGAGACTGTGTCAAATATCATGGTGCTGAGGGAGCAGGTGCTTCCGAAGCCAATGTTGATTCAGACAGACCTGACACCAATGTTTTTACCCTCAGCACAGGTAAAACCCCTTTTACAGTTTACCCAGTTTTGCACAGTTTACCCCTTTGACAGGAACCTCGACTGATTTCACCCCAGTTATGAATCAGGCAATGGGAGTACCACTCGCACAAGGTGTAGGTGCTAGGGCAGCCCCGGATGCTATATCGCTACCGATTACTGTTGGTCCAGCGGTACCTTTATATGCACAGAAGAAAACGGAGATAGAAGAACAAAATGACATGTCACAGAGTCTTGAAAGAGTGAGAGATTCTGCACAATTTACATCATCCATGGGACAGGCTTTCAATGAGCCCAGAACTTCTATGGGTCTTAGTCCTCTTGTAGCGTTGCCAGATGGGGTAAATGTCTCAAATGCAAGTCAGAGCCTGAGACTTCTAACACTGCAAGCTTCGGGCACAGTGGGCCAGCAGCTGCCAATCCCGAATGCAAGTCATATTTCACTGCAAGGGTTAACAGCTCAGGCTGGATAGTCTAAATTCTTCACAGAGTGCATCAACAGGGGAAGATCAGCTGAATCGAGTGAGACTGAACATTGAAGCAAATGAGTTAGTTGAGGGAGCAATGGGATTGAATAGGTTAGAATCCTATACCGAGGAAGAGCTGAGGTATTTATGCCCAAGAATTACAAAAGACGTGGGAAAAATAAATCAGAAGCTAGCGGAATTAGCAGAGAAACATGACATTGATCTTAAAATGACAAAGCATCTGAGGCGAAGTTACAGATTAGATTTTGAGGCAAAAGATTTTGAACACATGAGATCAGCTGGGATGAAGGCACACTTGTGAGACTTATTGCAAACTGCACAGATTTGGGGAGCATTAGAGAAGTGGGAAGGCAGATGGATGAAAAAAAAGGAGAAACTAAAACGAGATTCTTAAGAAGGGGCAGAAGGAGTTGATAGAGGGGAATCAGTTAAAATGCTCCAGATGAGGGAAATTCCAGGGGGTCAGTTTGTTCATGTCCAATGGCACAGAAGTGACATATTGTCTTTTATGAATTAATATTCCAAGTTGAGAGAGAAACCAGTTGAATGGTATCAACAGACTGAGAGATTTGTGAAGCTTTCTAAATGTTTGTGGGAGGATCTGAACACACTATTGGAGATAGTTGTTCCAGCTGACTTCTGGGTCGAGTGTAAGACGGCAGTAGACTGACCAACGAGTGAACCTGAGAGAGACAAGATTACAGGTGCACCATCACCCGAGGTAATAAAGAATTATTGTAAGGTGATTGAGTTCCTGAAGGCTAGGATTTCTCCTAAGAACATTGATTGGCAGCGGATTGATAGAACAGTCCAGGAGTCTAAAGAGTCAATACATATGTGCTATGAGAGGTTGTCGAAAGCTTTCAAGGAGTACAGTGGCAAGGAGGCAATCGAACCAAAAGACATGCTGCAGGCCAGAAGTAGGACAGATGATTAAGAGTCATTTGATTTGCTCGCAGGCAAAACCGATTGATGATGTGTTGCAGTATGCTAAATACTGTAGTGATGAGATTGAGTTGAAACAAAAGAAATTGAAGGAAAAAGCAATGGTGATGCAGATTAAGGTAGCCCAAACAGGAGCGCAAGGAGCTTTAGTGCCTCCAATGCTGCCGCAACAGAGAGCTGTCATGTTTCAACCTCAAGTGAGGGGCAGAGGGCGTGGAATGGATGTGATGCGCGGTCCGGATTTAGGAACTTTGGTGGTACAGAATGACATGCAGGGTATGACAAGGATGTTACTGTGCCATTTGTGCGGAAATGTGGGACACTGGAAGCGGGAGTGCCCATTGATGGTGCAGGAAGGAGTGGTTCAGCAAGGTGATGTCAGTACAATTCAAACTGTAAAGATCCCGAAAATGAGGGGCATAGTTCCGAATGCTCAGAATCGAGGACAGAATTTCTTGCCTGTACAACAGTTGCAGGTGCCTCGAGCACAATTTGCTCCATTATCACCAGTACAGCAGCAGGTTTCTACGGAACCTAGACAGCAAATGTAAAGGCACCGATGGAACAGCAACAGGTTATGCTTACTCAACAGGTCACAGGTCAAAGACAGGATAATAGTAACAATACAGTACATCAGTTCCCATTTCACAGTGAGGATTAAATAAACGATGGATGGATGAGTGACAGTTCGGATGAGGGAGCCTGTATCCTTGCTGCGTCCCTAGAGGTAGATCAGAGAAGGCCTTTTGTGAAAGGAAAGGTGATGGGTCACAAGGTTTCATTCTTAGTTGATACTGGAGCTACGTGCTCTACAGTGAGGAGTGTAGAAGTACCAAACTTACCTCTTTCAGGCAAGACACTTCAGGTTGTGGGAGTGGAGAATAGACAATTGACGAACCCCATCACAGAACCAGTGCAAGTTGAAATTGGAAATTATTTGGGTCTGCATAGATTTGTGGTGTGTGATTCAAGTCCTGTATCCTTGCTAGGTAGAGATTTGCTGTCCAAGACCAAATGCTGTATAATTTGTACAGATGCAGGGATAGAAGCCCAAACAAATAGTGATGATGAAGAGGAACAGGTATCAGCTATGGTGTTTAATGATGCTTATGAAGATTACCCATTGATTGAATTTTTCCCGATGTTCACTATGAAAGAGTTGCATGCAGATTTACAGGGAACTGTAAAGGAGGAAGTTTGGGATTTGACAGGAAAAGAAGTGGGATTGATTAAAGGAGTGGAACCTATTAAAATTATTTTTAAGCCAAATGTTGAATTCCTGAAGCTTCCTCGGAATAACATAGCGCAAGATGTATTGATGAAAGTGGAGCAGATAATTGGAGACTTTCTAAAACAAGGAGCTCTAAAGGAAGTGTTGAGCAGCCCATGTAATTCACTGATAATGGGTTTGAAAAAGCCATGTGGAAAAGTGTGAGTTGTGCAGAACTTGCGAAAGGTGAATGACATGGTTGTTAAATGTTGTCCAATTGTGCCCAAACCAGCAGTGATACTGTTTCAGATTTCGTGCGAGGCAGAGTGGTTCACAGTGGTCGATTTGCCACAAGCTTTCTTTTCAGTACCACTTCACGAGGATAGACAGTTTCTTTTCAGTTTCAAATTCCTAGATAAAGTCTATAGCTGGTGTATGCTTCCACAAGGGTACGCAGAGTCACCATCCCTATTCAATCAGATCCTGAAGAAGAAGCTGGAGTCATTGGAATTACCTTGCCAGTCGACTCTTGTAGAGTACATTGATGATTGACTGATCACATCCAAAGCAAGGGATGAGTGTAAACATGACTTGATTGCTCTGTTGAATCATTTGGGAGAGTTCAGACACAATGGCCCGTATTTATACTCCGTTTGCGCCGAATTAGCGTCGTTTTTTTGGACGCAAATTCGGCGCAAAACTAACGCCATATTTATACTTTGGCGTTAGACGCGTCTAGCGCCAAAGTATGGGCAAATAGCGTCATTTTTTTGCGTGAACGCCTTCCTTGCGTTAATGAGATGCAAGGAAGGCGTTCCCGTCTAAAAAAATGACGGCGACGCAAATGCGTCGTATTTATACTCCCGGGCAAAAGTCACGCCCGGGAGGTGGCGGGTCAAAAAACCCCGCATTTGCGCCACTATTTAACGCCTGGGTCAGGGTAGGCGTTAAGGGGCCTGTGGGCTCAAAATGAGCCCACAGGTGCCCTCCCCTGCCCCCAGGGACCCCCCCTGCCACCCCTGCCCACCCCAGGAGGACACCCAAGGATGGAGGGACCCACCCCAGGGACATTCAGGTAAGTTCAGGTAAGTATAATTTTTTATATTTTTTAATTTTTTTTTGGGTGGCATAGGGGGGCCTTATTTGTGCCCCCCTACATGCCACTATGCCCAATGACCATGCCCAGGGGACATAAGTCCCCTGGGCATGGCCATTGGGCAAGGGGGCATGACTCCTGTCTTTACTAAGACAGGAGTCATTTAAATGGCGTCTGGGCGTCGAAAATAATGGCGCAAATCGGGTTGAGGCGATTTTTTTGCCTCAACCTGACTTGCCCCATTTTAAGACGCCCTAACGCCATTTTCCCCCTACGCCGGCGCTGCCTGGTCTACGTGGTTTTTTTCCACGCACACCAGGCAGCGCCGTTCTGCTAGCGCCGGCTAACGCCATTCCATAAATACGGCGCCCGCATGGCGCTTCAGAATGGCGTTAGACGGCGCTAAATTTTTTGACGCTAAACTGCGTTAGCGCAGTTTAGCGTCAAAAAGTATAAATATGGGCCAAGGTCTCACCTGCGAAGTTACAGTATTGTCAGAAATCAGTTAAATATTTGGGACATCAGATTGAGAAAGGATTGAGAATAATCTCCAGAGAAAGGATAACAACGATTTTGCAGAGAAGTTCTCCGACTTCCCAGAAGGATGTACACATGTTTCTGGGAATGGTAGGGTACTATAGACAGTGGATTCAAAATTTTGCTGAGATAGCCAAACCCCTACAGCAGTTGACTCACAAAGGAGTTACAGATCCCATTATCCTAGATGAGGACCAGATGAGGGCGTTCACTGAATTGAGAGAGAATTTGTGCAGAGCTCCAGCATTGGGAATGCCTGATTACACAAAGCCTTTCACATTGTTTTGCCATGAACGTGATGCTTGTTCTTTGTCTGTTTTGACACAGGTCCATGGAGGTGCTTATCGGCCAGTAGCTTATTTTTCAGCTACCTTGGACCCGGTTGCAGCATCTTTACCAGGTTGTCTGCGAGCAGTAGCCGCAGTTGGTCAAAGTCTTTCCCAATGTGAAGGGGTAGTCATGGAATACCCAGTGACGGTAATGGTTCCACATTCTGTTTAAATTTTGGTGACGAAAACACAACATTTGACGGGGGCCAAACTGACAAGGTATGAGACGAGCATCTTGGGAACTCCAAATGTAACTTTGAAAAGATGTACAGTGTTGAATCCAGCAACATTACTTCCAAGTGATACTGTTGAAATTGAGAAGGAGGAGAATATAGGGCATGATTGTCTTGAGGTGACTGAATTGTGCACAAAACCGAGGCCTGATATTAGAGATACTCGGTTAGAAGAAAATTATCAAATTGCCTTTGTCGATGGCTCATGTCTCAGAGATGGGACTGGCACCTTGAGAGCAGGATATTCTGTATATATAATTACAGGAACTTTGGAGGCTTCATGACTTCCCGGAGTGTATTCTGCTCAGGTGGCAGAACTGGTAGCTCTTACTAGAGCTTGTTATGTATCTACCAGGCTGCGAGTGACAATATACACTGATAGTCAGTACGGATTTGGAATTGGTTATGATTTTGGTCAACTGTGGTCGCAGATAGGTTTTATGACCTCCAGTGGAACACCAGTAAGAAATGGCGACCGGATAAAAGAATTATTGTATGCAATTCAGTTACCTGAAGAAATTGCTGTAGTAAAATGCAGTGCACATCAAAAAACACAAGATTACATTTCCTTGAGAAATGGGTATGCAGATCGAGTTGCAAGGTTTCGCGCTTTGAACTGTATATCGTTCAAGGATAAGTGGGAATTGATGCCAGAAGAAGAAACAAATTGTGAAAGTTTTGCTTTGAAAATAATTGATACTCTGGAGGAGTTAAAAACATTGCAAGAAAATGCAGACAAGGAAGAGAAAAAGCTGTGTTCGAAGTTGAAATGTGTACAAAGACCAGATGAAATTTGGGTATCTGAGGAGGGCCAGATGGTATTGCTGAATAGTCTGTTGACTCAGATGGCTCGGTATTACCATGATCAGGCACACATTGGAAGAGATGCCATGGTCAGGTTATTCAAAGTTGATTGGTTCAATCCAAAGTTCAAGCAAGCAGCTGAAGTGGTGTGTCACAGATGCGTGATCTGTCAGCAGTTAAATGTGGGGAAAGGGACAGTGGTGAATTTGAGCCACATTGGAAGAGCAGGAGGACCATTCAGCAGAATGCAATTGGATTTCATTGAGATGTCTGCATGTGGTGGATTGAAGTATGTGTTAGTGATTGTGTATCTGTTTAGTCACTGGATTGAAGCATACCCTACACGTAGAAATGATAGTCTCACAGTTGCAAAGCTGTTGCTTAGAGAGTTAATACCACGGTTCGGATTCCCGATCTCTTTAGAATCAGATAGGGGAACGCACTTCAATAACAAAGTGATTAAGCTCTTATGTGCAGCATTGAATATTGAACAGAAGCTTCACTGCAGCTATCGTCCAGAGGCATCAGGACTTATAGAGCAGATGAATGGTACTCTGAAATCGAGAATTGCCAAAATGTGTTGCTGCAACGAATCTGAAATGGCCAGATGCATTGCCTTTGGTGTTGATGTCAATGCGAAATATACCTAACAGGAAAACAGGACTGTCCCCACATGAAATTCTCATGGGTAGAGCAATGAGGTTGCCAGCAATACCAGCAAATGCTCTTGTCAATATTACAGATGATATGGTGTTGGACTACTGCAAAGGTCTGGCTGATGTGGTTCGATCTTTCTCTCAGCAGGTACAAGCAGTTACTCTGCCACCCATCCATGATCCAGGTCACAATCTGAGAGCCAGAGACTGGGTCGTGATCAAAAAGCATGTGCGAAAGACTTGCCTAGAGCCACGTTGGGGAGGTCCATACCAAGTGGTGTTGACAACTACAACAGCTGTGAAATGTGCAGGTTTGCCTAACTGGATACACGCAAGCCATACCAAGAGAGTGGTGAGTCCTCAGGACCATGAAGAAGTGTTGTTGAGAGCACCAACAGCAGCAAAGCAAGTAATTCTTCCTGAACCAGAGCCGGAGCAGGTTGAGCCTGAAGTGGATCCAGAGCTGGTGGAAGATGGATTGATTACTCCAGTGAGAGACAAAGGTGCAGAAGCTCAGGAGGCAGAGCATGAACTAATCTGACGGAGGTGACTGGAGAACCAAGCACAGGGGAGGTTCTCTCAGAAGCAAATGGTGACACAGCACAAGGAGACCAAGTGCCAGAACCTGAGGGGGAAAGAGTTGAAGCAGATCGAAGTCGAAGTGATCTGACTCCTCCTGAACCCGTTGCAGGTCCATCAAGAGAAGGCACTACAGTCAAGGCAAGGGAGAAAAGTCCGATCTTAAAGAGATTGTTGACAGAAGGAGCAAGAAAAGGAGACAACTGGCCTGAATCTCAAATAGGCAAGAAGAAGGACTTGGTTATAAATGAAACAATAGAGGAAGAAATAGACACCACAAAGAAAGACAAACTAAGTGATGGAGAATTAGCAGGAGAACGAAAGTTGAAAAGAAAGAGAGTAGCAAGTTGAAGATACGCAGGACCTGAGTGGGCATTTGTCGCGACAAGTGGCAAAACGAGTTCATGTCCTTTTGCTTTGACAGAGAAGTTCTGAGTCAGTATTTTGATGCAACCTGAAGAGAAGCAATAGACTGAGTTGTTGAACTAAGCAAAAGATCAATTGAGAAAACTATCAAATTTAACCGGAAGAGACACTTATAACCTGATATGAAATCTGAAAATCTGAATGTGACCAGCTGCTAACCGATTTTGACAAGGAAGAAAAAGGGTCTTTTGTGTATGAATCTGAATTGTGAAGAAGAAGCATATTTTCATTTTAGATTTTTCTTGTTGCACCTTACTTAAGAGTTAATTCTACTTTCTGATTCTTTACAGGCCATGGCTGAGCTAAATAATAGCACTAAAAACATTAGGTATTGTAGGTATTTGAGTGTAGGAATGGCAATTGTGTGTGGTATATTGTTTATAATAATGATTGTGGGAATGTCTATTCTTGAGATGAAAGAAGTTGATATTACATCTGTATCTGAGACTACTACACTAACGGCTTTACAGAGGTTTAAGCTAGATGAACAATATTTGCATGATTAGACTAACGCAAAGGGAGAGCTGTCTTCTAACGTCTTCTATCGGTTGTTGAGTAAGTATGTGGAGACGATGGATGCAAAGGATTGTCTTGTGTGTACACAAATGCCTTCCTCTGTGGAAGAAGGGGTTACTTATCATAGTTTGCCTTTGATTTATGGTATAACTTGTAGTTTGCTACTAACCCGGTTCTATAATCAGAAGTATATACAGTATTTTTACTCTAATCATGATTTGGTGTTTTCTTTTGTTCCGATTATTAGATATTTGAGTAAGATAGCTAAGGATCATGATATAGTATTAGTTAGAGGATTCTTTGAGCCAAAATTGACTTTTGGCATGGCTTATGCGCTCCGTAACAATCTCACTTGCTTATTAACACCTATGGAGCAGAGCTTTCTTGGGCATACTGACGATAGGAGGAAGGCACTGAAAGAGAAATTAGAAAAAAGATTAGAGAAAAGGACTTACGAAAATGATTATGCTTACACTGCTATTAAAAAACAAGGGAAACTAGCTTTAGATGCACTACATGTAGGGAAGCTTTGTATATATAGGCCAAAATCATGCACTGACACTTTATTTGTGGGAACGAGTGAATGTAGGCATGTGTTTTTGTTTCAGAGTGAATGGACATTTATGTTGAATGGTGCAGACCCTGTGATTCCTGGAATGTATTATATTTGTGGACTTAATGCTCATTACCGTCTTCCTAGAGGATGGTATGGGACATGTTACTTGGGAATAGTTTTTCCTAAGATTTATCCAATAGATGATCTGTAGAAAATACCGAAAGTGACTGAATTACACCAGATGAGACAAAAGAGAGAAACAGCCTCTGCAATTGTAGGGGATATTTTTGGGGCAATAATTCCTTCTGTAGGAGTTATACTGAATGCAAATAAGATACGAAAACTGTCTACTATTGTGGATAATATGCTAACTAACTTTAGTGGAGTCATCCTTTTGCTAAATACTGAACTAGCTGCGGATGGAGCTATGATGCTTCAAAATAGGCTTGCTTTAAACATAATATTAGCGAAGGACGGAGGAGTCTGTAAAATGATTAATGCAAGGCATTGTTGTTCTTACATACCTGAGAATGAGAAGGAGATAAGAGATATGCTTACTAATTTAACTAATGCAAGTAAGGATTTGAAAGAATTAAAAGAATCAGGAGTTTGGGAAAAGGTTGGAAATAGATTTGTTGCTGTGGGAAATTGGTTTGGCCAAATTTGGGGTGGGATATTGTGGGAAATTGTCCAAGGAATGCTAATTGTGGTCATTGTTATATTGGGCTTATGGGGTGCATGTAAAATATGGCAGAAAATAACATTAAAAAGGGGAATAAAAAATCAGAGGAGGGAAGAACAACCCAGGAGAAGAATTTATAGAGAGAATACAAGAAGGAGAAATAAAAATATAGCTGAAAGCAATTTGTAAAATGTTGACAAGGGAAAGGTGTGATGACATATTTAGTCATCAGAGGAGGGACTGTTGGAGCAGATATGCTAATATGAGAAATTTTAATTGGGAATGGATAAATGAGAGCAGTGCAATGGTGAGGGAACTGGTTCACACAAAGGCATCCTAGGCAACACAGCAGAGCACAGCTCAGGGCCAAATATAACATTTCATATTTAACAATAGGGATATTCCAATGTGGAATGAGCACATCAGATCAATAGGATCGAGGCCAGGGCAAGAGGTAAGTTTAAGGTGAAGACAGAAGATGTATTCTATTCCAGTGTAATGAGGACGCAATTAATGGCTAGCGTTCACTCAAAAGTGTCACGTGTGCAACAATAGAACTAAACACAAATCAAGTGCAGCAAGACAAGAAATTACATTTCAGGTGTAGTGTTGCATATATGGAGAGTGGACAAGACTGCAGGCCACTGATTAGTTCAAATGTCAATGGGCTTACCGGAATCCAACCCATATTTGAGTAGGGCCAGATTATCAAATTACAATTCAAGGGCAGGGTTCACCAAAATGCAACCAGGGCACTACAAAGCATCGGTTTCAGGCCTGAGTCACATGTAGCGTCCTGAGGATGAGTTTCTATAATATTGGGTGGTTTGCACCAGTCCCAACAAAATCATATTCCATTTATGCGTGCGGGGGAGAGAGGTGAAGGAAAGACAACTCAATGAATGTTACTGAGTTTAATTCTCCGAGTATCTATTGTCTTTAGAAGGAACTTTGAATCTGGCGAATGGAATAAGAAGTTAATGGCTTAGGGTGGTGAGGGGAAATTTTGCAGTCTTTAAACCATATACCACAAAATAACTTTGCCAAGGTTGTTACCTTAGAATTGTGCTATTTCTCACTGTATTTAAATACATGTCGCAACTCATGGATAGTCTTTTCCTCCTCAGTCAAGAAAAGCAGGACCACTATACAAAATGAAAGAAGGAGCTGGAACGACCAGTGCTCTGGGAGAAGGACCGTCTGACACATCGCCTGACCCCACTAGCTCAAGCAAATCAGGAACAGGTAAGAAGAAGAGCTTAAGACACCAAGGGCCATATTTATACTTTTTGACGCACAACTGCGCCAACGCAGTTGTGCGTCACAAATTTGAACGCCGGCTAACGCCATTCCAAAGCGCCATGCGGGCGCCTTATTTATTGAATGACGTTAGCCGGCGCAGCTGACTGGTGTGCGTAAAAAAAAAAGACTCACACCAGGCAGCGCCGGCGTAGGGGAAAATGGAGCTTGGGCGTCAAAAAATAGGGCAAGTCAGGTCTGAGGCAAAATATTGGCCTCAACCCGATTTGCGCCATTTTTTTTGACGCCCAAACCCCATTGAAATGACTCCTGTCTTAGCACAGACAGGAGTCATGCCCCCTTGCCCAATGGCCATGCCCAGGGGACTTCTGTCCCCTGGGCATGGTCATTGGGCATAGTGGCATGTAGGGGGCACAAATCAGGCCCCCCATGCCACAAAAAAATAAAGAAAAAAATACTTACCTGAACTTACCTTAAGTTCCCTGGGATGGGTCCCTCCATCCTTGGGCGTCCTCCTGGGGTGGGCAAGGGTGGCAGGGGGTGTCCCTGGGGGCATGGGAGGGCACCTCTGGGCTCCTTCTGAGCCCACAGGTCCCTTAACGCCTGCCCAGACCAGGCGTTAAAAAATGACGCAAAAGCAGCTGGACGTCATTTTTTAAGGCCCGCCCACTCCCGTGCGTCATATTTGCACGGGACTTTAAATAAGGCGCACATGCCTTAGAGTCATTTTTTAGAAGGGAACGCCTACCTTGCATATCATTAACGCAAGGTAGGTGTCCACGCAAAAAAATGACGCAAACTCCAAGATCTTTGGCGCTAGACGGGTCTAACGCCAAAGTATAAATATGGAGTTAGCGGCGCAAACAGAGTATAAATATGCCCCCGAGTACATATTTACATATGCATTTATTATTGAATCTATATATGATATGTATGTATATGGAAGTAATTGGGATCAGTGTTTGAAAAGGGGTAGTGCTACACCATAACCTCTAACTAAAAGTATGAACTACAACATAGTTTGCAAGTTCATGTGTAATAAAGAGGCCGTGTTAATTTAATGAACATTCACTAAATGCATACAGTAGCCTTTTTATCATTTTTTAACCATACACTGACATTGACCATTGCACAAATGGACCAGCAATACACATACAACTAGCGAAGTGCTCTCAAAATATATGATGAATTTTAACTATTTTACATTTGCAGCTGCAGCCCAGAAAACATGCCAGCTTCTACATATATGGAATAATATGTGTCATTCTAGCAACAGTGTAAAGTAAAACATACTAGATAACCATGCTATGTGGGCACAGAAATGACTCCAGGTTTAGGGTCCTTTGTCACCACTATTTGTTAAGTAGTGGAAGTAATTGTATGCCTATCATTCCCTTCTACAGGCCCTAGAAAAGATGCAATAGTTTCTGCAGTAGTTAACTTATGTTTCCCATAGACTTGGCATCCTCTTATCAGATTTCCTGCATTCTCCATCTGTACAATAAGTTATGCTTCAAAGTCTACCTTGTGACATAGGAATTTGGTTGAAGATTACAGTCTGGTCTGGAGGAATTCATATTTGTCCATTTCAATCAGCATGGATCCCGTCTCAAAGTAACCTAGAGATATCTCAACGTAAGATCTCAAAACAGGGGTAACTGAGACTCTGACTGGACACTGGCCTCACAAAGGGCTGTTTTAGACACCTTCAACATGAACCAGGCTGACATAGCCATGTGATTGACTCAACACTTATGTGAGATGGCCCTCTTGAAGCTCCATTTTAACCGTGGCCTCACTACTTGATACAACATGCACAGTTGAAAACAACACAAACTCATTAAATAAATAACCCATAGAAACGAAAGGAAAGTTATCAAACCAGACGGATATAGCATGTGGTTGCTTTCCTTTTATTCTCAAAATGTCCAATTTGTGGATCACTTTGATGTCCTGTCCAGTGGGAGATTTGTTCACATTTTCACAGATTCCATTGAGATTTTCCTCTTCTTTCCGTGCTGTAGGAGCATTTATCATGCACCAGTCAAGCTTCATGAAAGTGGTTTCAAGCTCTAATACAAACAAATGGTGGACCATGCAATAGTAGAACTAGAGATAGGAATAGGAAACCGTTGTGGAACATGTGTTTGATGGAAGAATGTTAAGAACGTTTTGAAGGATGATGACTTCAGGGAATTACTCTAAAATAGCAGACCATAGCTTATCTACTGCAATCTAGGGTCTGCAAATTGGAAATCAATTTAGGATGTATGTAAAGTCATTCTGGGAAGCAACATTGCACCTCTTTACATTACAAGAATGGAGGGAAGAGGAGTAAACTAACAGAGTTTAAAATGAAGATCAAGAAACTTGAGAAAGAACTAGGCAGGATCCTAAAGGATAATTTGTTAAATCCATGTAATGAAATGGTACAATATACATCAGACTAGTGGAGATCAGTTAACCAAATAGGTATATATAAAAAGTGGAGTTACTCGTTTGGAGGTGTGAAAGCCCCACCCAAATAATGAACACAACCCTTTTCAGGGTGAACACCAAAAGTCACTAAATTAAACAGTGCCCAACCCTCTAGTAGCTTGGCACAGAAGCAGACAGGCTGAACTTAGAGGCAATGTATAAAGTATTTGTGCAGTACTCAAACAGTAATAAAGTGAAAACACAACACAAGAAAAATCCTAAGCCAATTTAGAAAAATAGGGTAAATATTAATAAATAAAATGACAACCAAGTCGTAAAAATACAGTAAGTAGAACCAGAGTTATTATTTTTTAAATTGTAGGTAAAAATAGCACCAAGAAGATCAAAGCGCCAATTATGGTTCTCGAGTCATGCTGGAGTGGGTCAAAGTCAAAAGTTCATGATGACCACAATGGAGCACAGGCTGGAAACAGGGACAAGGTTTATCTCTGGGGAAGTACCTTCTGACTTAGTCAAATCCCACACGAGGGGCCTCAGTCATAGCTTTTGTTGGCGGTTTGCTCGCTGTTGATGTGAAGAGCTTTGCGTTGACAGAAAATGTGGGGAGGTTGTTATCAATGTGAACAGCACTGTGCAATGAAGTCAGGAATCTGTACCCGTAAAGCTCACGTCAGCAGTCGGATGCTGGTCCTGCATCGGTCTTGGTGAAATCCTCTTGCAGTCACAAGTAAACCAGCTGCGGTTCTTTTTTGTTACAAAGAGCCCATAACCTCATGATTTAAATCTGGAGTCTTGTTCGTGCAGTTTGTAGGTTGGAGGAGTACACTCTGACACCAGTCAGGGGTACAGGGCCTGGGGAGGCTCTTCACGTGGGCTAAGGACTCACTCCAGCAGAGAGCAGCAGCAGGGCCCAGATTGGTGCTGATCAGTTGGGCAGTTGCAAAGGAGGCCTCTGGAAGCTTATTGTGTCCATGCAGCTCAAACAGGAAGTCAGCCAACTGCCACTTGGAGTCACTTCTAGGGCCATGGCTTCAAGGCAAGCAGACCTAGCCTTCATTGGAATCTTCTCAGGTCCAGGAGTGTTGAGAGGTTTTGAAGGTGCCACTTTTATATCCAGTACCACCATGTGTGGGGGAACACTCTCTTTTCGTAGCACTAAACTAGTTCTGGTCAGTTCTCTCCTCTTCCCTGGATTTGGCTCTAGTCAGTCTAGTGAGACAGGCCCAGGTGTGGGCTGCATTTGCCAGTGACAGAAAATCATATTCAGAAGTCAAGAAAGGCTGCGCACAGCCCTCAGGTTACCCTTTGACGTTCAGGAGGGGCTGAGTACAACCCCTAGTCAAACACCCTTCTCTACACCCAAGGCCTTTTTGTCCCATGTCTTGAAGATATACACATCACATGACTGGAGGGTCATTAACAATCATATGACCATGGACACTGGCAGAAAGACACATTTAGTTTAGGCATGAAAATGTCATCTTTCTAAAAGTGGAATATTAGGAATAATAACTAGAAATCCAACAATACAAATAAAGTGAACTATAAATTACAATTCAAATGAGTGCAACAAGTATTTCTCTATCGCTTCCCAAACTGAATTTATCACTTCTTAAGCGGAATAAGGCAACCCATTGTTAGTTTATGAGTGAGCTAGCCTTGCTGCAATGAAAAACAATATAAGGAGTTTCTTTTACTGTCAGAACATGTTAAATGTAAACCCACATATCCTACTTTTTGAACCATGCAGCCTTTAGAGCTTACCTTAGGGGTAACTTATTAGTATTAAAACAGAAGGTTTAGGTCTGGCAAAAGGTTTATTTTACCAGGTCAAAATGGCAGTTTACAACTGCACACACAAGCTGCCAGTGGCAGACCTGAGACATGTTTTGAGGAGCTACTTTAGTGGGTGGCAAGTGAGTGCTGCAGCCCACTTGGAGCATTTAATTTACAGGCCCTGTGTGCAGATAGTACCATATACTAGGGACTTATAAGTAAATTCAATGTGCCAATGATCAGTAGGCTAATTTTACCATGTTTAGAAGGAAGAGGACAAACACTTAACACTGGTTAGCAGGAGTAAAGTGTGCTGAGTCCATAAAGCCAACAAAAACAAGTTCAGAAAAGGAAGGCAAAAATCTGGGGTGACCCTGCAGAAAAGACCAGGTCCAAAAGAGTTTAAGTGTGAATCTAAAAGAAATGTGTCTTGAGGGGAATGAGGTTCAGTACTTGCCTAGTAATAGCATGCACATTCTCTGTATAGTGAAGCAAAATGTGGTAGCAGTACTATGCCTCAAATACAATATTGTGGGAGATTCAGTAAAAGCCAACCTAGACATATACAGGATAAAGGCACCTGTGGAGGCCAGGGTTATCAAAGAATGCCTTAGAGGTGAAATAAAACCTGTTCTTTGAAGAAATTCCTGCTTTTGGCACCTGGAATCCCACGAAAAGCTCTTAAGGTTAGAATCGGGGGCCTGTCCCCTAGAAGAAGTGATCCAACTGCACTCAAGGGTTCATGTAAATCCTCACACAGAGATGTACCCAAAAGGCCTGTGTATATTCATTACTTAAGCCCCTATCAATAGCCCATGGATAAATTATGGAGAGAAAACCTTGAAACCGATCTGGTGTGGAAAATTGTGGAAAATCCTACTAAATGTAGTGCAACAAGTATACCATTGATTAAGGGAAGCTATTTTCAGAGAAAAGCTAGCAAGGTTATTAACAGCACCAGAGAAAGACTTCTGTTGAAAACATATTTGAACTAAAAATCAAAATAAGTCCATAATCTTGCCTCGATATAAATATTGACAGAGGCCAGATGTTCCAGGTACCTAAAGTTTAAACTTGGTACCTTGCCATTACTTGCCTTTAGTTTAAAATGAATCACTAAAGATGATAACACTGGGCTGGGCAGCTGAAAACTGGATGGTTCGGAAACAACTCATTTTTTGCGTACAATCCTCTGGCCTAGGAGCTACACCAGCGAGATGGAGGCGATGAAGAAGTGCTTGTCCCCACTGAAGATCCCAGGCAAGAAATTTTAGTGTGCAAGAGCAATGATAGAGGGTGAGGCGCAGCTGTAACTGTTGCAACGGGCCTTGAGCCCACAGAAACGTTAACTAGCCATCCCTGTGGCTCTGCAAATGGTTCAGTGTGTCTCTAAGGGTGGTGCAGTGAGAACAAAGCAATGACTGCACAGCACAATTGAAGTCCATGCTGTGACACGTTGGAGGCATCCTCCTTCTGTCCCTTGGGCACTGGCTGAACTCCAGTTGGGGACATAGAGGCACGCCTGGCGGAAGTGAGTGCAGAGGGACATGGCCCAGAGCAGCATGCCAGTCACTGGGCCTAGTGAAACTACAGAGGGGGGCACACTGGGGCACCCATCCAGAGATCTGACAGTCTCTGAGGGGGAAGCATTATAAGATGGGTGTATGTAGTGGGCTCAGACAGAAATGGGTGGACCTGCCCCTATCACCGGAGACACACAAGATGATCCTGGGCAGAGAGTGCCCGATAGCCTGATCGGATCCGGAGTTACATAGTTGACTCCCTCTGGCAGAAGAGACCCAGCCTCTCAGATGGTGGTGCACTGGGAGTCACTGATCCCCAGACGCAGGCCCCTAACACCTCTGGAGGCACAGACTGGGGATTCCCACATACCATTCCAGAGTGGCAGAGTCTTGCCTGTGTGTTGCTGACCAGTGGAGGTCTGTTTCTGGGAAGGAAAAAACACCGACCAGGAGCAATGGTGTGCCCCAAACACAGGGGTTACAGGGGTCTGAGAAACCCAGCATGGAGCTGGACGAGGGCGCGAAGCCAGGGGGTTGTCACCACTCGAAGCGCACACCAATAGAATACTAGCTGGTATCTACACAAAGGTGGCACTTGAGCTATAAATAGAGACAGTGGCTCATGATGTTGGCCTATTGCGGGTGGATCACCATAAATTGGCGCAAAGGCAGGAGAGGCTAACACTCCATAACTGACAAGGCTCCTTTGGACAAAGCCCAATCTGCACAGATCCAACAGATGTAGTCTGAAAATATGTAACTGATGGCCTGTGTGGATGATGCAGATGGCTGCTCCAGATATAACAATGTCTCTATCATATGGGATCCAGAACATGCCAAGGGCCCAAGCATGGACCTGTTTGTGGAGCAATGGCTGCTAAAAGAGGTGTGTGATGGCAAGGCCTTCAACTGGTATACTGTGGATTGGCCCCACAGGATTCCAGGTAGGCTGCCCTCACCGGGGTCTCCCCTCAGGCCAAGCATAGTCAGAATGCTTGATTTCAGAGACCAGGACCGTATACTGCAGGAAGCACATGCGAGGAACCCCTGGCAGGTGGAGGCAACCAAGTCAATATCCAAACGAACTATACTGCGACAGTTCAGCGGCAAAGGGAAACATTTCTGATAGTGAAATGGCACCTGAGAAGCCTGAACCTGAAGTACTCTCTTCTTGTTCTGGATAAACTATGCATCACAGTGGTGGGGGCAGCGTCCTTCTTGGCTTCAGCTGTGGAGGTTTGGAACTGGTTGGAGTGTAAGGGCTACCTGGTGCCCGAATTGGCAGACTAAGGTGGCAGCCAGAGTGGTGAGAGCAGAGATCCTGAAGCTCACCTTGGAGATGAGGCAAAAGGACCCCCACAAAGGACCAGGGACGGAGGGAGTACTTGAGGGTGTTTCAAGAGGTACAGAAAGGGCAACCATGGTCTACCAACAACAGGTGTTCCATCTTGGCGATGGCCTCCCCATACTTGAGAGACAGCAATGAGGCTTCTGGTGGCGGAGATGGCAAGCATTTCTCTCCTGTGGTGACTCCCATGACAGCAGACGAAATTGCATGAGCACCATCCCTGGGGCGACAGACGGCTGGTGCCAATGATAGTGAGGCTCACTGAGAACAATGTTGAACAAACAGATGGGCAACAAGGTCTGATGATATGAGGTGGAACAGCAGAACCACACAGATCACCAGGGTGATGTATGACATGTTGGGGGTGGCCAACAGGTACCTGGTCATTGGTGGGGGGTGAGAGGTTCTATTCTCACCGTATGAAGAAACAGGGTGGGTTAGGAGTTGGGGGACGTTTGGGGGATTCATTTGGGTCGACAGGTGGAGTGGCTCTCAATGGCGACTGTGGGTCAAAACCCTACCAAGTGTACAGACATAGAATCAATGGGCACACACAGCTGAGACACATCACATATCTATCTGTTTTATTTATTTTTGTAATTTATATGGAGTATTTTGGCTGTATGCTTTGATGATTATTATGACCAAATAAAGCTTATTTTTGATGATGATGATGACATCACATATGTTGTGCAGGAGGGGCCCCTCTAACTTCTTATCCTGGAACGTGAGTGATATGGACGATTAGCTCAAACGGGGAATGGTAATGAAATATCTGGTGAGGCATTCATCAGATATTGTTCTGCTACAAGAAACACACCTGTTGGGTAGCAATTGTGGTTTCCTGGGTAGAGGCAGATACACATTGTTAGCCTACTTGGCATTCATGAGGGGATCCCAGGGTACTTGTATCCTGGCCTGTAAATCCCTTCCCTGCTAAATGTCGGAGACATGGGTCGATCCCCAGGGATGCTGGGTGGCTACAGGGGTCACAGGACAGGGGGATAAAGTGTATGTGGCATCTTGGTATTTCCCCGGGTCTAGACAAAATGTTGAGATGGATTACATAAATCCCCGCGGCATGCTGGTGGTGAGAGAAGACCTGAATTTGGTTCTGTAGGGGAACTAGACAGATTGACCAATAGTGGAAAGAGCCCCCAAGATGACCCAAGATTGAGGAACTTTCTTGGGTCACTGTGGTTAGAGGACACATGCTGAGCAGCACATCCTGATGGGAGGCAGGTTTCCTATGCATCCAAAGCACTGCAGTCTATGTCCCGAATTGATTACTTGCATGTCCCAGTGGGGCAAATAAGCAGATGAAGGAATGTGAGATACTTGCCACAGGGGTTTCATACCACTCTCCACGATCTTGCTGGCACTAGACTCACTGGGGTGGCCCTACCTTGTGGCACTACTGTAGAAAATAGGCTTTGGCCCCTCTTTTCGAGCCAATGTTTGGCTACTGTACACTGGCCCCATGGCTCGTGTCAAGGTTAACAATGCTATTTTACCAACCTTTGGCATTGGAGAGGGGGACGAGGCAGGGCTGCCCGCTAGCCCCGCTACTCTTTGCAGTAGCCATAGAACCAGTGGTGAATTGAATCCGCACTAATGCCTTTGTGCGTGGCCTTCGATGGGATCATGACTGGGAAGACGTTGCCTCATGGTATGCAGACAATGTCTTGTTGTACCTGGCTGGCCAGAGAAATCAATTGAGAGGATTTTGGAGATTTTTTACATTTTTTGGCTGTTACTCTGGGCTCTACATAAACTGAGACAAATCTTACCTCAACAGTGAGAGTTGGAGCTGTTCAGTCCCGGTGGAGGAGCAGGGATTCAGGTGCCTGGGCATTCACATCACCAGATATTAACAGCTATTCTACAGCAATAACCAGGGCAGGCTGTTAGGAGAACACCTGAAAGACATGAGTAGATGGCATACATTGCCACTATCACTGCTGGGGTGTGCATCACTTTATAAGACGATCTATGTACCAAAATTTCTATACGCCCCCTACAGAGTTCCTTGTGTGAGGTCTGGGCGGCTTCTTTAAACTTGCGGCAGCCACAGTGAGATTGCTGTTGCAGGACGGCAGGGCCCCAAGGATATCGCTGTTGGCCTTAACCAGAAAGGTGTTTGATGGGGGTATTGCTCTCCCGGACCTTTGTTTATACTATTGGGCAGCACAGATGGTGGTGGCTAATGACGGATCATTTGCGGAGCAGAGGGTTTGGCGGCGGATAGGAGAGCTGTGGCGCCAGGGAGTTAAATTAAACAACTATATGGCAAAGGGCGCTTGAAGCACCCCTCATCCCTCTTCCACAGCTATGGTGGTCAATGCTTGGAGAAGGGACAGAAAGAATATCAGATGGCAGGGAGTTTTCAAGCTGAAAACTCCTCTGTGGGAGATTAATATACTGGTGCAGCTTCAGAGAGTGGAAGGGGGGACTAAATGGGACCTGCTGGGGATCTTGAAGCTTGGAGACCTATGGAATGCAAGCGGCCTGATCCCCTTTGAAACCCTACAGGTGGAATATGAACTGGTAGGGAGCCAACAACTGCATTATATTCAGATCCAACAGCTCATTAAGGGATGTATAGGTCGGGTCGAGGAAATCCTGGACGAGAGCCCTCTGGAGTTTCCAGTGCTTTGTGTCCCTTTACACAGACATGCCATATAGCTCTGTACAGTACCCTGCTGGCACACAGTATCCCTATTCTCTGGAACTTGAGGGAAAGGTTGGAGTTTAACCTCGGTAGGACTGAGGATGACGAGTAGGGAGAAGCCTGTCGCTACCCAGGTGAGGCGGCCGTTCAGGTGAATTTTAGGCTTGTCCAACTTAGAAAACTTCACAGGGCACATTATATAAGGTTGCGACTCTTTGCTATGGGATGGTGCAGTCTGACAGGTGTTTGAGGGGCTGCCTGATAGAGGGTACATTGATTCACAAGGTATGGGAGTGTTCAGAATTGCCGCCCTTCTGGGCAGGGGTAGGAAACTGGGTGTCTGGGATCATAGGTAGCACACTAGACCACATATCATTATGTTAGGCATCTGGGGAGAACAGTCACTAGACGAATATACCCTTTTGTTCTGCAAAATGGTGATAATGGTGACCAGGCGGGATGTGATCCAACAATGGAATGGGGCCGGTGTATGAGGAGGGAAGAACAGATCTTCAGAGCAGGAGCCTGTCCAAACAGGTTCGAGAGAAGTTGGGGAGTGTGGAAGACCCTGTAGCAAGAACATGGAATTAAACTCTGAGGGAGCAGCAACTGCCTTTTGAGGATGAACACCTGAGGTGCTGATAACGCATCCCACCTTTAATAATTTAACTTACACGGAGACTCGTTTTAGGCCAATGAACCTTTTGACCCTGATTGGGGACTCCTTAAGACGAGATATCTATTCAGCATTTCAATCAATAGATCAATAACCTCATCAATATTCACAATAGCGATCAATCAAATTAATTAATAAGAATTGGAACACACCATGACCCTCCAGCCATGAATAACCACACCAATTTAGTAAGATTTATGATATTTATTCCCTATTTGTTACACTCTACTAGCAAGTTTAGTAGTCTCAATACCAGAAAACACATCAACAATGTCACAATGTGGCAACTTGAATATGACTTAAACAAAGCAAAGATCATGAACATTAGAACAAAGCACGACGTCAACATGAATCAACTTTAGCAGAGTATCATTAGCACGTTATTCAACAAAGCAAGATTCAGTCATTTGTCTATTTGCATCCAAATTAGTGAACCCCTTAACTATCCTTTAATTAGCATCAGCATGTTGGGCTTCATGCAAAACAATTTTGTAACATAAATTTGGAAAACATCTAACTATGGCCTCTATCAATAGTGCAGTTGGTACCTGGAAAGGAAAGGCAAAAAACAATTACAATTCATCATCATATAGTTACCCTCCGAAATGGGTCAGCATACAGAATCAGTCCTCGTCCTCAGGACAGCAGTTGATTTGCCATCAGCCAGGATAGAACGGCAAAGTCTCAGCAAACAGGGCAGAAATATTTTCCCTCATAGGGAGGAGAAGTGCGTTATAGGGCAAGGAAAAGATGAGGTTTAAGGTATCAGGCAACAAAGTTTTAAGGCAGAACAGCATGACAGGATAAAAGGCACGCAATGGCAATGGCTGATTTCTCCTTGTAACACGTCGTTAAATTGAATTTGCCAGACAAGTCTCTAATTTCAAATTGGTCAATATGTGGTGCGTCGTTATCTCTGTCCAATAATCCATTGATCACCTTACTAGAATTTCACTTAAAACAGTTCTCATGCAGTTTATTGGCTCCTGTGATTTACATCTTCAACGGGTAGAATGTCAGGTGGGAAAAGTTACACTCGCTTCAGTCAGTAGCTCCATTGTCTTTACCAGTTTAGGCGACCTTGTACCTGTTGCGAATTACACTGTTGCATTCGGCAAGAATGTCTCCTTGAGCAAGTCGGGTCTCATGAGAAAGAATTTACTACGGTTACACACACATTTCTCTAGTCTCTGGAAAAGTACAGTTCCATGTCCTTCAGGAAGACAGCACATTGCACGTTAGAAACACACATTTAATATGGGACTAGGCAGCTAGGCCCAGACCCTTGCTAACTAGGGCCTAGTGATTAACTTAGCAAAACCTTAATACAAGATTCATAAAGCTAGTACAAAATCATATATTAGTACATTATTTATTCATCATTAGTCAATTTCATTAATTATCGTATACATTGGTGGCCACTCCCCGTGGGCACATTTCAAACGCGTACATTTAGTTTTCTTCTATCATGTTTTCTATGCAGCTTCACTTTACATTATTTTGCAAACTTTTCATGTTAGCATTTGAATATAAAAGCTACACTCCAACAGTGCTATCTTCCTCGAGTGAGCGATGAACCCGGGGCACCGGGCAAAAGGCATCGGTGAATGCCAACAACAGTGACTGATTTCTGTGTGTACTGGGGGGAACTGTCTCTCTGAGCGCCATATGATGCCTTTGGGGGGGTGTTGTGGGTGGGGCGGTGGGAACTGTTGGAATTCTTTGAGTTTATTTGCAACTTTGCCTTAAAAGTGAATACAATATATTTTTTTTAAAGTGAAGATGAGTATTTCGCTTTAATTTTATAAGACAGCTAGTTTCCTGATCTCATCTGTTTCTTTTAATATCGTTTTAGCTACTTTACGGTCTGAAAAAGTTTCTTTAGCTTTAGAAAAGTTGACTGTACTTCTCTTCAAAAACCTACATTTTCTGTATCATTTGATATTATGGTCCGTATTTATACTTAGAGCCGCATTTGTATTTTGTACATTTGCGCCGGTTTTGTGTCACAGAATGAGGAAATGCGGCGCTAAAAAAGTATAAATATGGGCCTATGTTCTTTAGATGAAGAATTACGTGTAATATTGTTTACAGTTCTGAATTATTTAGATAAGTGCTGTTCTCACCAGCAAATATTTCCTCTAAAAATACTTTTACTGGAGTCTTAAGTTGTGTGCATTGCCTTATTAATTTTAGATCATTGATTAGTTTGTTATTGATCAGCTCATATGTTTAATTTTCCGCTGCAAAGTCTCTGATTCATCCTGGTTAGTTACAGAGTTTTGCAGGCTTTGAATTCTTTTTGATTTTCTAGGAGATTTATAGCTGCGTAACTATTTTTAGATTCTCTCCCATTTACGTTTGAAAATCTATTTTTATTGATTCTTTTTTAGTTATTTTTCATCATCTCACCCTATTTCTTCTATTTTTTTTCATTATTAGTTTGAGCATCCATATTTACCCCTACATTGGGGAAAAGAGCAAGATTATTTATTTGCTTCCTTGATGTCCTTGCCTATTCTTCTCCAAGTCATGATTTATAGACCTTTCATTCTATATTCAATTCTCATTAGAGACTTGCTTTCAAATTTTCTGCCACTAGACTCCTGTTTTCATAATTGAATTCTTCATTACAATGTCAGTTTTATTTCTACTTTTATATTTTTCTGACCAACTCAATTCAGTATCTGTTGAAATTGCTTTTCCCCATTTATTATATTGTTGTTCTTTACTAGAGTATTCAGTATTATGTTAGAATTTCCAATGTATGGCTCGAATGCAAAGTTCCTCATTAGTTCTAACATAGTGCCCGATTATGATATAATTTACGCGGTCCGACCACCAGCATGCCAACACGGCGGAGGGGAGAACGTGTCAAGTCGGCGGCTTCCACACCTCCGTATTATGATCTCTCTGCTGGGCCGCCTAGTGGAAAAAGTGTGTCAGCGTTGACCCCGGCTCCCAAGGACCACCATACTCGTAATCAGGCCCATAGAGTCTAGCATACAGTCTATAGACATTACCATAGATGATCCTAAGATTGGATCTATTATCAGAGCTTGTATTTCATGTATGGTTTTCCCTGTATCCTTTGTTGTTATTGGTATGAAAGGGCCCATTTCATTCAAACTATCTTCTTCAGTTGGTGAAAACAGTGGGCAATTCATTTTTATAAAAGCTTCATCGCTGTTTTATTCTACTAAGGCTGCTACAAATCTCTTCTGCTATTTTTCCATAAATTAATTGAAATAGTTGTGGTTTATCGGACGTCATTGAGCACAATGCAGTTATTTTACTTGTTTCTTGAGCAATCGTTATCCTTCTGAAATGGTTTTGTCACAAATACAGTTCTGATTCAGAATCTTTATTGCTTCGGGTAAGATTATTATTTTTAAGAGAATGGTTTCTGTTGTTTCACTTGGAGCACCTGGGTTGACATTAACCTTCATGGTTTCCTTCTCATCCTGTTCCTAATGATGTAAGGTGTCCCCCCACCTCCTAACAGCTGTAGCATGTTCAAAAATGCCCGCCCCCTTTTTTTCAAACACAAATACTCTTTGAGCATGTTTCTTCTATGTCTCCTGCCCGCATGGCATAAAGGGTCCCTCTCCCTGCTCCGCTGCTGGTTTCCTGCTGGTTTACTGCCTAGACAGCTGACAAAGTGAGTACAATTTAGTCATTTATCTATTTAAAGATTTTTTTTCTTTCTCATTAACTTTTCATAAAGGCTCATACTTACTTACCCATTCGCTGATCGAGCAGCCTCTTTAAGTGCAACAATCATGAATGTGCTTCCTGCCCATGTGCTGAGCTGGGGTGGAGAGGCTTGCAACGTGTTCATGGTTGGTCAGATTGGGAGCTCTGTGGTGAGGATTCTGGACTGCTCTGGTGTGTCTCGGGTGAGCATCATGTGAAATAGCCGGCAAGTGTTTGTTGGGCAGCCAAATCTTTTGATAAAACAGGAAATGCAGCACTGTTCTAGCACATATCTACTTTACTGAATCACAATGGCAGCCAGGAAAGTGGCTGCACAACAGAAAAATCTGCAGCCCTCTGTACAGGAGCATGGACAGGATGTGCTGCAAACTTCAAGAACAGACATGCAGACATTAAAGAGTCAGTAGACAATGCCCTATCAGAGCCTCCAAACAAACAAATGAGGATGTTCCGAAACATATTATAGAGGTGTTTGGATTTGAGTAAAAACATTGGGTGAAGAGTGCCAAATACAGCACTATTGACAATGATATGTTTGGATTTGAGTAACAACATTGGGCTGAAGAGTGCTCAGTACAGCACTGTTGACAATGAAACTCTCCCTCGTCAAGATGTAATAAAGACTTTAATACTAAAGGAGTGGAAAGAGGTGGAGATTCCTAGATTTCTGTATAAGAGATATGTCATTGAAGGGTTTTAGGACATCTTTCCACAAAACTCCAAATATTAATACTATATTGGCATCTAAGTCTTCTTCATCCTCCTTTGCCTCAGAAGATTCGACATTATCAGATTCAATAGATAGGAAGATAGAAATGCCTTTAAAACAGCCTTTAAATATGCAATGAGATCAAAACTTTGAGACTTATGCACCACAGATCATTCTAAAAAGATTTTCATGCTCTTTTTGACTGCCTACAAGCAAAAGAAGACCCAGCTACTCTTCTGGCAAATATGGAATTGTTGGCTTACTTACTCTTGGATACCCCATTTGACAGTTTGTGGGCATCTACTTCAGCAGCAGATTCATCAGTTGGTCTCTGGGCCTGGAAGTTGGAGGCAAGTCAGAAGTTATTTTTTCTTAAGCTGCCTTTCATTGGTCAAGAGTTGTTTGGCCCTGACTGCAACATAGTAAGACCTTTTAAACACTTCATTGATTTAAAAAAATAATTCTTATCCAAGATGTTTGTCAGGACAGACATCCCTTATGAGGAAAGGGCCTGATTCTAGGGACTGCATTCTATAATAAAACGCGACAATCCATCTCATGTAGTCAAGACCAACATCAACATAAATGACTATCTGGACGTGGGAGGAAGATTGAACTATTTGTTTCAGCAGTGGAATCAGGTGATAACGGACACATGGGTTCTCTCAATAATAAAACATAGTTATTGGATAAGGTCCACTTTTCTCCTATTATGATTAATTCCAGACATACTCCATTACCAAAAGAAAGTATGAAGTCATTCCTTAACATTCAGCATCCACGCTCTAGTCTTCAAGAAGGTCATACTACCAGTCCTAGATGATCTGGAAAAGAAGTCACTGCGGTTACCTTGAAAGAGCATCGAGTCATAAAACTGGAGAGAGCTGTCAGCTGTGATGAAGGCTTTCTTTACGTCCACTACCTTGTTGGAGGGAAAGAATGTAATTGTGAGAATAGACAAGCAGATAGAAAGTGCTAATAAAAGCAGTAGGGGACGATGACCAGCTAATCCATGAGCTTGGTAGCCTCTTAGATCTTTGCCTGGGCAGAGAAACAAATACGCACAATAAGGGCAGTGTACATCAAAGGAACATAGAATTTTTGGGTGGACAGTCTCAGACACAACCTTCCTTCATCAGTGATGTGTCACAGGTTAACCCAGTAGTTCTATCTGTCATGTTTGGGGTTGGATATATTTGCCTCCCTAACCAACACAAAGTGCCTGCACAGAATGTCATGCCCACACTTATGGGTAGTGGATTCTTTGGCAATTCCATGGCATCAAGAGTTACTGTGTGCCTTCCCCCTGATTCTTCTTCTTCCATGAGTGATTCGGAAAACCCAAAAGGAAGGGGTGAGAGTATTCTGTTGGCACCTTTTTGGCTGACATGTCCTTAGTTTCCTCTGCTTCAATCATTATCCAAGGGAGAATTCTTTCACCTTCCGTACAGTCCACCTCCACTACAGTGCTCAAACTCTTTCACTTGGAGCTCGCTCTCCAGGTGGTGCTTATCATGATCAGCTTCAGATTTTACAATTTCCAAGAGATGGATTACTTAAGGGGTTAATTATGAAAACAGAGTGCCTACCAATTTCTCTATTCAATGGGAACAATCATGACATTTAGACCATTTTCAGGTTATCTTTCTAAAATATCCCCTTTGGTGCTGAGATCCCTAAAGTGTTTCAGATTGAGGAGACTTAAGATCCATATCTACAAGGAATCTATCTGTACTGCCAAGAGTTTTGTGGGAAAAAATCTTTTGAACTTTTGGAAGATGCAGATCTAATTTGGTTATCGGCTAAGACAGTGTTCATAGTCACTATAACCCCAGTTCAAAGACTTGGTGAATTAGGAGCCTTAATGGCTACGCTTTCTTACCTGAAGGTTTTCCCTGATCATGTGGTTTTAAAGTTAGATCCCAAGTTTGTACCTAAAGTTCAATCCTCTTTTCTTTTAACCCAAGAAGTAATGTTATCCATGTGTCAGGGTCACCCAAGTGATACCATCCCATCATCTTTAGATGTTAAATGAGCCCTACTTATTTATCTGGAATGCACAGAAATGTTCAAAACCTCTAATTCACTTATTGCACGAGTCAGTAGCAAAGCAAAGAAAGGTATCTTCAGCAACTTTGAGTAGATGATGTCGCCAAGCTATTTTTCAAGCTTACAGTTCCGTAGAGAAGTCTCTTCCTGTTAACATCCAAGATTGCTTGACAAGTGAAGTGCAAACTTCTTGGGCAAAAGCGGGGGGGTTTCTTTGCTAGAAATATGCAGGACAGCAACACTAAACCTTTATAAAGCACTACAGGAGCATTGTATCTGATTCTGAAAATGAAAATTCTGGTTCTAATGTTATTTCTTTTAAACTGAAGTAAATGAAAGAAAATAAAGGATATTATGTATCTTTGGTGGTCACTGCAAATTTGATTAAGTTTGAGAAATTCTCACATCATTAGAAATAGGACAAGGAGCACACTGTCAGAGGATAATGAACCAATGCTTTCTTCATCCCTCCCTTCCAGTTTTGCACCTCCAATACTGAACTTGGTACAGCAACAGGGGAGTGGCGAGATGAATGGGGAGTAAAGATCGAAGAAATAAGTGTGTACTATGTGTTAAAAAAAAGGGGGAGCGATTCTTAAGATTGCTAAAGCTGTTGGGAGGCAGCGAACACCTCACATCATTAGGACTGGTACAAGGAGAACCCATAATTATGCTAATGAAGATTAACAGTAAGTAATTGGTTCATTATCCTTGTTTTGCCTTTGAGACTCCTTAAGTTCCAGGAAAGTTTCATTCATTGCTTGAACTTCAGCATTTATCTGATTTTGAAACTTTGATTACATCGATTGTTGCTCTCAGTTGCTTTCCTTGAGATCATTCTCAAATATTTATTCTTATTATTTTTTTGGTATCCTTACACTTTTCATGTTGTTTTATGTTTTCATCAATTTGTTCTAATAAAAAACAGGTGTAGTACATTTGTAATTGTCTCTGATTTTTCATCAGTGGGTTTTTCTTTATGCATGGCTTCCTTACTTTTCTATTACATTCTTGTTACCATATTTTTGTAGAGTCATGAGGGAAATGTTTTGTGATTTCCATCTTTAATAGATCCACCATTTTATCCAGGTTTAGTCTCTAAACATTTGGGGCCAGATGTAGCAAAGGGTTTTACCCATTCTGTGTCTATGGGAAAATGCGTTGGTACATATGGCCCTTGGTTTTAACGTGGTTTGTAAAGCTCTTTTCTTTTGATTTACATTTAATTTTACCATCCTTTTCTATTACTGTATTCCTTAAGGTTCTGATCCCATGATCATGGCGTGGTAAACCCACTGTAGCATTCTTACCCCTGTCCTGATCTTTATTTTTAACTAGAATATTCTTCAAGACTGTATTCTTTGCCATTTTGACCACAGGTCTACAAAGAGTTTTCTTCTGAATCTTACCATGTTCTATGGGAGTATCAGATTCTTTTATAATTATCACAGTAACCATGCTTATTCCACTGAACTGATAAACAATGCAACAATTTGTTTTGTTTGTAATCCACCAAGCACTTCACACCAAGACAACAAGTGTAGGTTGTTAGCTATGATTTTGTACTACAGCAATGCTAATAAATTCTAAGTCTTGGCTCTGCCTTTGCTACGCATTCTAGACTGTTGCTACTTTCATCTTGCACAAGTAGTTGTAATCACTTTGCTGTCAAGCCATCAAGGCAACCAAATTCAACCGCCATCAATTGTCAACTGTTACTTTCATCTCTACTACAGCTACCAAATCCGTCAACCTCTATCCACTCCTTTACCCCTCTTTACCCCGTCTGAGGGATCAAAGCAGAGTGCACCCACCAACCCACTAAGCTGCCCCCAAATCTCAAGTAGCTCTCTACCACAAGTCAGAGGTGCCAACTGGTGGTGGGAGGCACCAACTGACTTATTGTTTTCCAGTAACAGGGCAAGGCACGGAGAAGTGCAATCAGTGTGGCAGGATGGTGGCCCGTGGTGCGATGCAGTACAATGACCAGTACACCTTCACTTCTGCTTAGTCACAAGCTCACATGGGAGGTGAACCCCCCCACAAAAACAGAACTTGGGGGTTGGGGATAGACACCACCCTAGTTAGTCTTGCTGCTCCTGCAACCCTTTGGGCAAGTGGGCAGGACGAACAATTTCAGTGCTCTCGGCATTCGCTATTCTCAATCAATCAATCAAACAATTTATAAAGCGTGCTACTCACCCATTAGGGTCTCAAGGCGCTGGGGGGGAGGGGAGGAGGAGCTATAGGTCGAATAGCCATGTCTTGTGGTGTTTTCTGAAGGCCAGGAGGTCTTGGGTCTGGCATAGTTGGAGCGGTAGGGAGTTCCACGTCTTGGCGGCGAGGTAAGAGAAGAATCTTCCTCCGGTGGTGGTGCAGTGAATGCAGGGGATGGAGGCGAGGGCAAGGCTGGCGTAGCGGAGCTGGCGGGCGGGGGTGTGGAAGGTGAGTCTGTTGTTGAGGTAGGCCGGACCTGTGTTGTGGAGGGCTTTGTGTGCGTGGGTGAGTAGTTTGAAAGTGATCCTCTTCAATACGGGTAGCCAGTGTAGCTCTCTGAGATGGGCTGAGATGTGGTTTCGGCGTGGGACGTCAAGGATGAGTCGGACGGAGGAGTTTTGGATAGTTGCATTTTCTTTTGTAGTTTGGCTGTGGTTCCTGCATAGAGTGCGTTGCCGAAGTCCAGTCGGCTGCTGACTAGGGCGTGGGTGACTGCTTTTCTGGTTTCGACGTGAATCCACTTGAATATCTTGCGGAGCATGCAGAGGGTGTTATAGCAGGAAAAGGAGACTGCGTTGACCTGTTGAGTCATGCTGAGTGCTGAGTCAAGGATGATTCCCAGGTTCCGTACTTGGGTGGTGGTAGTGGGGGTGGCTCCGAGGGAGGTAGGCCACCAGGAGTCGTTCCAGGTGGAGAGGTTGCTGCCGAGGATGAGGACCTCTGTTTTGTCTATGTTTAGTTTGAGGCCGCTTGATTCCATCCAGTTGGCGATAGCGTGAAGTCCATTGTTGAGGTTTTTTATTGCTGTTGTGGGGTTTTTTGTGAGGGAGATGATCAGCTGGGTGTCATCTGCTTAGGATAATATGTTGATGTTGTGGGATCGAGCGATGTTGGCGAGGGGAGCCATGTAAACGTTGAAAAGTGTTGGGCTGAGGGAGGATCCTTGAGGGACGCCACAGACTATTTTTTAGGATTCGGACAGGTAGGGCAGAAGGCGGACTCTCTGGGTTCTGTCGGAGAGGAAAGAGGAGATCCAGTCGAGGGCCTTGCCGCGGATCCCGGTGTTGTGGAGGCATGCTCGAAGGGTGTGGTGACAGACGGTGTCAAAAGCGGCAGAAAGGTCCAGGAGGATGAGAGCTGCGGTTTCGCCTTTGTCGAGCATGGTCCTGATGTAATCTGTGGCAGCAATGAGTGCGGTCTCCCTGCTGTGGTTCTTGCGATGACCTTCGCTGGGAATGGTAGGAGGGAGATAGGTCGGTAGTTAATGGGGTTCTCTGGATCTGCTTTGGGTTTCTTCAACAGGGCGTTGACATCAGCGTGTTTCCATCTTTACAGGAAAGTGGCTGTCTCAAAGGAGCTGTTGATGATTGCGTAGAGGTGGAGTGCGATGAAGTTGCTGGCTTTGTTGAAGATCTGGTGCGGGCAGGGGTCCGAGGGGGAGCCAGAGTGGATGGAGGCCATGATGTTGATGGTGTCTTCATTGTTGACGTGGGTCCAGGAGCATAGAGGGTTGGTGTTGTTTGATGCATCAGGTTCTTGTTTTTTTGTGGTTGGCTGGGGTTTGAAGCTGTTGTGGATGTCTTCGATCTTTCGACGGAAGTGAGTGGTGAGGGAGTTGCAGAGTTCCTGTGATGGCGAGGGTTCGTGGGAGCAGGTCCTGGGGTTGGAGAGTTCTTTGATGATGCCAAAGAGCTCTTTGTTGTTGTGGGCGTTGGTGTCTATTCGGCTTTTGTAGTAGGTTCTTTTGGGAGTGCGGATCAGCTGGTGATGTTTGCAGATGGCGGTCTTGAGGGCGGTGTGGTTGGATTCAGTGGGTGCAAGGCGCCAGGTCTTCTCCATTCTTGGACATTCCCATTTGGAGGCCTACAGGTGGGGGGTGAACCAGCTGGCCTTGGGTCTGTTGTGGGAGTCTGAGGGTTGTTTGAGTGGTGCGAGGGTGTTGGGGCAGTCTTCTAGCCATTTGTGCAGGTATGTGGTGGCTGTGCTGGGGTCCCGAGTCCTGGGAGGGGGTGCCTGGGTGAGGGTAGAGATCAGCTGTTCTGTTGAGATTCTGTTCCAGTAGCGGCGTGGGGGTTTCGTGGGGAGGTGGTGAGTGACCGGCTTCCGAAAGAAGAAATGGATGCAAAGATGGTCGGTCCATAGGAGTTCGGTGGTGTGGCTGAAGGAGACGTGGTTGCTGGCTGAGAAGATGGAGTCGAGTGTGTGTCCTGCGGTGTGGGTGGGTGACGTGACGAGTTGCTTGAGGCCGAGGTTGGCGAGGTTGGCGATTAAGTTGGTGGTGTTGATACTGTTGTTGTTTTCTAGGTGGAAATTCAGGTCGCCGAGGAGGATGTAGTCCGTTGAGGGCTTGGGAGCTGATGGTGTCGGCGATGTCGTCGCAGAACTGCGGTCTGCGGCCTGGGGGTCTATAGACCAGTGTTCCTCTAAGGGTGGTGTTGGCGTTGATGTGGATTTTACAATGGAGGTGCTCGGCGGATTTGATGATGTCGTGGGAGCTGGTGGAGACTCTTATGGTGTTTTTGTGGACTATGGTGATTCCTCCTCCTGGTTTGTTGCTGCGGTCTCTTCTGGTGATCTTGTAGTTTTCTCACAATCTCACAATTCTCTCCCTCTAACTAGATGCCAGCAAGGAGCAGGGACCCTCAACCATCTCGGCCTTGGCACCACCTCGGCATCATGCTGTGGTTGGCTCCAATGTCCGAGCCCCGGACTTCAAGCTTCTGCAGGTGCTGTATGCCATTGGTGACCACTGTGCTCACCCCTGCTGGGCGCATCTCTTCCATTCCTCAGGTGGTGGCAGTCAGGAGAGAACAGGGCTCTCAGAGATCTTTCTGTGGTTTCAGGGGTGGGGGCAGGTGTTCCTTTGAGATCCAGGAAGAACTCTAGGCCGCCGGTAGTCCCTGCTAGCACTGTCAATAACCATGCACAAACCAGGCTCTCCATATCTGCGCAGCCCAATTTAGTCTCTTTCTAAATCAAATCCCTAGTGTATCAGAATCCTGTGAGTGAGCCTCTAACCCTCCACTTGCACAGCCCCACTTCAAGACCGCAGGACTGTCTGCATTCTGAACATGGCCTGCTCTAGACTCATCCACAGGGCCTTAGCATCTCCTTTGTCTGCTTGCCCACAGGACATCAGTTTGGTCCAGCGGAGCCCTGGTTGTCATCTCCTGAGACCCAACCGCATGTGAGCTTCAAAGAGCACTTCCATCTTTTGGGGCAATTAGCCTCCAAGATAAGGAGTTCCATGAAGAGTTAGTGTTCTAAAAGTATGAGAAAAGTGTACAAACTTACAATGAGAAATATCTCCAACTCAGTCTCAGACATTCACTGAAAATTAGCACTTTTTAAATGCCCCGGAAAGTACCAGGTTTTCCAGATGATGAAAGTGGGGATGGTTCAAACCATTGTGCCGAAATAAAAGCAGAGATTGCATCTATTTCACATAAGACAATGCTTAGAAATCCTCTCATAGAGCTGAAATGAAATTGTGTCATTCACAACACTCTATGGCAACCAATGAGTTTTCTGTGTCTATGAAGAACATTGCAAATGAAATATTGCCCCATATTGTTCCTGTTTGCTTTTGCATGACTTCAAAGTTTCTTTTACATTCTCAAACGTTGATATGTGAGTTCAGCGAGAGTGTGCAGTCTAATATTTGTTACTCAAAAATCACTGTCTAAAATTTTAAGTGAACCTTTAATACTTTGATACCAATTTCTCAAATGTGTGTCGTGCTTTCCTATAAATATGATTTTTGCATAATCACCATAAATGCAAATGTGTTCAAATCCATTTCAAATCAAGTTGGCCTTGCTAGACCTTAAAGAAAATGACTTAAATGTGAATGCTCAATAAAAAGATTCAAGGCACTGTGTAACTGTACTGGAGGAATGATCATAAATCCATATTTGGCAGAACTTACTAACACTATGTAATGTGATCTGAATCTTACCATATCTAGGATACACCTTGGATTTGTCCGAGGATGACCTACAATTACATTGGCAAATATTTGATGACATTCATTTCTGTGCAAACTTGAAACAATTTTGGTTTATAAGCATCTTTCAGGATGGAATGTACCATTTGCTCCTAATTTTCTAATTTGAGTCTCTCTCAAATCTCCACTCCTTATCTATTCTGGAAAATTTGAATATTGGAGTGCTTGACAAGTGCACCAATAGGACATCTTGCCAATTCTGGCCATAAGGTAAAGTCAAGTTATGACCCATGCATCCCCCTCTACCTACCATAAGATAATGCGTGTCAGGCATATGACCTCATCTAGGTAGAGAAGGTGGACCCTGCTAGAATATCATATTGTGTTTGGCTTTCCTATTGCCATTATCAGGGGTGTCTTTATCATTTTTCTCAGTAACCTTGGTGAGAATTGTGTCCCAGCTGATTATGTGAGGATGGCCTTCATTTTTAGGTCGAGCTTTAGCGTTCGGCCTGCTGTATACTTTTAAGTATACTATAGAGTGAGTTCCAGCGGTTTCATTTGTTAGTTGCAGTGTCCTTCAAAAATTCTTGCTTGCTAATGGTCAGTTCTGCCCATTTGTCCTGACTTTTTTCACTTTGGGAGCAGCACAAAGTACTGTGTAATAACGCTTTGTCCTGTTTATCTCTTCTGTAAGGGACTTTTTATGGCATTTGCCTGTTTCACCTAAACAGTGTGGATGCTTGTTCAGTTACTCTTCCTCACCAGCTCCCTCTGTAAACATAAACCAACAGCAGAGGGGGGCTTTTCCAGGGCCAGCTCACCCTCGCTCTCTTCCTTTTGTTATTTTCAGTCTTTGTGGCAATAAAAGTCCAGTTCGTAATTTACAACGCTATGAGCTCTAACTTGAGCAAACACAAGACTATTGCATTCCAAATGCTTGTTTTCAACTGAATCAAAAATGGTTTGTTTGCTCTGGAAAAGGAAAAGTGAGACAATCGTTGTGGCCTGCCGGTGAGATCAAGCAGCAGAACATGTGACCATGCGCAATTCCAATAGCTTTCTCTTGCTCTTCTCAGCGAAAGGGCTGAAAGGAGGGATTTGGCAGAGGCAGAGCTTGGGTGCGTTCGCTGGTGCCCTCCTCTTCCTCTAGTCCCTGCTGCTCCCTTTCTCCTTGGCCAGGGTCCCCATTGCCGGAGCCTTCTCTACAACCTCGTTTTCCTTGTGCGTCTGCTCCAGCTCTTGCGCTGGCCTGCTAGCGGGTGGATGGTGGTCGTTATCCTGCCCTGGAGCTAGCAGAGCCGGTCTGGTCAGGGGGTAAGTAGGTGGCTGGCACGCACTGCAAAACTGTGCCTCTCCTGTGTTGTGATGATGCACGATGCCAGTGACCTCGCTGCTGTGCTGGTAATGTTAACATGGTATGGAGGTAATACTGAGGGAGGTGCTCTCACAAACCCTTCCATCCCCGACGTGGGGCTAGGCTACATCACCCAGTGCCCAGCTGCTTTATACAAAAACTGATTTAATCCCCTCCCTTTCCCCTACCGAGCAACTCAATTTAAAATAGGACATTTTAATCCTCTCATGTCCCTTTTCCATTACAAACTGCTAACTCCGACGCCTTTTTCCCATCAGATTATTTTGTTAAAAATATGTTGAATGGGAAGCATCTTTCAAAAAATAAAGCGTTTTCTGAAAATCTACGCGTGGTGCCTAGCAACAGGGTGGCGCTCTGCTTTTCTGCGTACCAGCCCTGTGGTTTGTGTTTCTATTCCTATATTTGTGGTTTTTCATATTGGCTGTAATGTTTTTTAATTAACGTAGCTCGGTGCTTTCAATGCAGATGATCCACCCTCGCCCTTTAAAAGGGATGCATGTATTTTTCAGGGCACAAGGTACCGCAAAGTTGACAGGGTGTGTGGGTGGTGCTGGCATGTTTGTTCCTTTCGCCTTTGACCACACCTTTCACTGTGGCCGCTGACAGGTGAGCACGCAGCTCTGGCAGGAACAGCGATGATGTTGCAAAACAGATTAAACGGAGTGTCATCAGGAGTCTCCCTGCCCGCGAGGCGCAGCGCGTCAGCACAAGGCTCTGTCTCTGCTGTGCCATCTCCCTTACCGCCTTTAGTGGAACTGTGATACTTTATTCATTGATTTGTACTTTTACATAGCATCTTACATGTCAAACAACGGCAGGCGCTTTGTGCTTGAGTCAATGTGTGGGTATATAGTGTATAGTTCAAACGACAGGGCGTAAGTGAGGGCGGGTTCTGCCAGGTCTCACAGCCAGCAGTAGGTAAAACTGAATCTGAAACGTGTCTATACCGGACCTTAACGTTCATGTCCTTCACTTTACAGACAAAAACACGGATCGATTCCTCTGCAATGACCATAGAACCCTTAATAGAATTTAAAGTGTCTAACAGTGGTAGAGACTACAGAGGAAATTGGTGTGAAGGGGAATACTGGAGTGAGACACTCAGGAAACCACCGCCTCTTCTACATACATTAATAATGTTTAATCCCACTCATAATTTCAATTCTAGTTATTGACAGCAAAATCATTGTACTCATTTTTAGGTGTCGCCTGCGACAGAGCATTTGCTCTCGCTAGAGATCTTTTTTGTTAACTCAACAAAAACTCACAAGGGCTTAAGCCCACTCACTACTTACCATTGGTTGGCTTAATCGTTACTCTCATTTCCCTGCTTTTTGTTGGTTAGCAACTTCCAGTTACACTTCCTCTTCGTGTAAGTCACCCTTCGATGGAGCGTGGGCCAAGGAATGAATAATCTATTTGTTAGTGTCCTTCCACTGCACGCTAAGTTTGAAGTATTTGTTTAGGTTGAGCGCACAAGTGCTTTTCAACCTATCGTTAAGTATTCTGTGGGCTTTGAACCACGCCCATCACTTTCACTCATCCGTGGCCTGACCTTTCAAAAATCCCTTGATGTAATTGGTAAATGCTTTTCATTTGTCCCACCTTGGGGCGGTTTTGTTACCGCCTTGTGAACTGACCCTGGTACACGAATTATTGCATGATTGCTGTTATACTTCAGTGTGGGTGAACTATTGTTTTCTTTTGTCTCTCCCCTTCATGCTCCATGGTGGCTGTGGTGCTCACAGAGTAAGACAGCAGGGCGAACTCCATCGGTGGTATTGAAGCACTAGTGACATTGTTCACACTGTTACATAATCAGAGTCATTTCCTTTGACTCTCCCCTTCGTGCTCCATAGTTTTAACAAAAACACTTGTAATTGATAAATGCTTCACGTAAAAAAACAACAGAAATCTTCAAAGCTGCTCTTCCGACACAGCGAGAGAGCTTATACTACAATATTCACTACACCCGGTAAACTTGCCCCACAATGCTTGTTAAGCAATCTTTTGCAAAACATTTGTTTCCATAACTCAGCCTGTGGTGGTCCTGGGACAATAAGACCACCACCAAAACGTTCATCACAACACACTCTTTCTGTCTAGGCCATCTCTGTGCCAACAAACTAGGTTAGTTGGGACCCCAAAATAATAGCTCCTTCCATCATTCAGTGTCTTTTTAAGCTCTCTCATGGCTGGAACTTTAGTTTTACAGCTGAGAGTAGTTAATGTTTTAAGGGCCTTGTTTGAAAATAATATTTCAGTATGCTTACTAGTTCCTTAGTTATATGAAGGGTCCAGGGTCACTGGAATTATGTGGCAGAAAGGACCAAAATATGCAGAAGGGTTTACCAATTAATGTTGTAAGAGAAGTCCAGTTATGAATTTACAGTGCCAATAGCTCATTCTCAAGTAAATGCGAGACCTGTTGCATTGCAAATGCTTGTTACTTTTGTCTCTGTTCGCGCCCACGGCGGCACTTTGAATCCGCTCGCTTATGTCAACTGTTTTACTTTTTATTTTCAGTTTGTGTGGCAAGAAAAGTCCAGTTAGGAATTTAAAACAGTAACAGCTCTACCTCGAGCAAACTTGAGACCTATTGCGTTGGAAATGCTTGTTGTGTCTGTAATTGTCAGCTATGGATTGTCCCATAAATAACTCAAACCAATGATAATTAAAAGCTTTTTAATTTGGTAGAGCCAAGTAATTTTGTTAGAGATATCTGCCTCAATCACTTCTTTAAGCGCCAACCTATACTGTGACAATTCAGGTACCATCCACAACCTTCTCCAAAATTATAACCGGCAAAGTATAGCTTTTCCAGCAATTGATTTCATGCCTATTCAAACAACAGCGACACCACAGAGGTTCTGTCAGGGAGACGAGCAATAGTTATTAAAATGTATTCTCAGAACGAGTTAGTAAACATATATTTACAAAGCCCCACAACTCAGAGCCATACACCATATATTTTACTACCTTTGCTTCATGAATTTGCACAGCAGGGACGATGGGTTTTGAGAAAGAAGAGCTGTGTTCTTTCATTATAGCATCTGAAATCTGCTTGTCATTTGTGGTCATTAGGCCAACCTGGGGTTTCCAAGCAAGAGTTGAGGACAAGGTGACACCCAAGTAAGTAAAAGCATCCATGCTTTCTAATGGTGTGCCCTCCAGCTCTAATCTAAACGTTACATTCTTTGATCTCCTAAGAACCGTAAACTTGGTTTTGAGGAATTGATCTTTAGTCCACAAGCTGTACAAAATTCTCCAAATTGGATGAGGGCTAGCTAGAGCCCACTAGGGGCCTGATTTATGAAACGTTTGCGCCACATTTGCGTCATTTCTTGACACAAAAACAGAGTAAAGTTACAAAATATAATTATATTTTGTAAGTTTGCGCCTCATCTGCGGCACAAAGTGACACAAATGCAGTGCTAATGTTTCATAAATCAGGCCCTAGGTGTAGAGATCAATAAAGTATCATTCGCAAATAAGAAGATGAGTATTTTAACCACCACTGGGATAGGAGCATCAGTGGGTGAGCCTGACAGAAATATGCTCTTTCAAGAAAGTATACATTCACAGCAGTGTATAACCAAAAATGAAATGGTAGTAGAAAAAAGACCAGTCAGATAGGCAAGGAAAGCACCAGGTCAATTTTTAAGTGGATGGTGTCGGAGAGAAGTGTCTGAAGAATTTTTTTGGCTTTATCATTCTCTGGAACACTCTCCTGCCAAGGAAGTCAGATCCTCATGTTTGTAGTAAAGAAGTATGGGAACAAGTTAATTCCTGGATGACCGAAAAAGCAAGGGAAAGAGATGTATATCTGGTTGTGGTGAGGAAACCGATGCATCAGGCAGACAGGTGAAAATATCATTATGAGAAAGTGAAAGCCAATTTCTAGTAAGGGTGTGTGACCCAAAAAAATACTGTAGGGAAAGTCATTGTCTACATCTCTGCTGCCGGTGGGGAAGTGTGAAATGTAGCATATCTCATTTTGTACTTGGAAAAAGGAGGGATATAAGGATCTTGATGAAAGAGGCCTGTTTTACTGCGGTTAATGAGATTGTGGAAGAAATTTATGTATTCTCTTTTACGTAAAAAGATGGGCTGAATATTATTCAGAAGATACCTAAGCATAGTTCAGTGACTATTAAATGTGCTAGTTTATGTGTTAAATAATGTATATTTTATTCACTTATAATTTTTTGGTCTTGCCTAGAGACAGTTGCAGCTGTCAGTCCGAGACCGCTCGTCTCCTGTAAACATACATACATATATACATACATGCAAACATAAGCACATACATAGAGTACAAGAAGAGTGGGGTTCTGGTCAGCTCCTTTAGCCATTGACCCATGGCATTTTTAGGTCAAGGCTAGGCAGCGCACATGCACATTCTGCAAGACCTGTTGGAATGAGATTAGGACTTTGCTCCCGCCTCTGCTTACTATAGGATGAGGGCAGTATCGCTCCTAACTGGTTTGGCAGCCAATACGTAATTTCATGTACTTGGCTGAGGAGCACCCACCAAGTACAGTTTATTTATGCCTGCATTGTTTTTCTGTTGTTTGGAAGGACTATTATTTTGTTTCCTTCCTCTCGTATTTGTCAGTAAGCACTCGTGTTCATGCGTGCGGTTTGTTAACTGCATGTGCCCTTCCCTTTTTCCTTACTTTACTTAATCCGTAAATACATGTAGTTGTGTCTTGTGTGTGTGTTTTGTACATTTTTGTGTGGCTTTATATGGCGTGAAATTGACCCAGGTATTGAATCCTCAACAGCGGCTCTCCCGGGAAAGCTGATACTACAATATTCACTGCATTCTGGGAAACTCACCTGTTAGAAATGGGGTCTCTAGTTGGCAGAGGGGTACACCCTTGTCCAAGTAGGGATCACAATAGTAGTCAGGGTAAGTCACAACACAATCTAAATTATCCAGTGCCCTCCCTCTGGTAGCTTGGCACTGAGCAGTCAGGCTTAACTTAGAAGTCAATTGTAAAGTATCTGTGTTATACCATAACACAGTAAAAACACCACAAAAAGACACCACACAGGTTTGGGAGAATAGAGAATATTTATCTAGATAAAATACTGTTGAAACAATGAAAATCCAAAGTACACAAGCAAAGTTATGAATTTTTAAAGATTAAATCCAACCAAAACACCTAGAAACACTAAAGCTCCAACTGGGGCTACCATGGCTTCGTTGACGGAGTAGTTCCCATCAATCTGACACCAGTGCTGGTGACTGAGTCACGCTGACTCCCCAGGTACAGTACCTTTTTGAAAACGAAAGCAAGGACGTCGCCCGAGTCGGAAATAGCTGTCACTGGAGTTGGTGCAGCGCCAGTCCCTTACGGCTTCTGAGGTAAGAGGTGTCGGTTCCGCACTGCAAAGCAGGTGGAGGTGAGGCGTCGGTTCCGTCCAGATGCCGGGGGAGTGGATGCGTGTCGATCCCTTGTGACCCAGCGGGATCACTGGTTCAGGTTCATCAGGACGTGATGTATCGAGTTCACAGTGTCGCTATGACCCTGAGTGACGTCAGTCCAGATGTGGCAATGTCGGACTTGCGTTGCAGGCCGCGGTAGTTGTGTGCAGCAAGGTCCACAGAGCAGGTGCAGGCTGCGGCATTGCTGACACCACTGAAGTCATTCCGGAGTCGCTGGAGTCGGGTACTAACAAAAAGTTAGTAGTGAAGTCTTTGCTGTCCCTGAGACTTCACAACAGAGGAAAGCTCATTCCAAGCCCGTGGAGAGCACTTTTGGGGGAAGGCAAAGTCCTACCAGCACAGTCAGAGGCCAGCAGGCAACAGGGCAACAGCAGGGCAGCAGTCCTTCTCAGCAAAGCAGTACAAAGAGTCCTTTGGGCAGCCTGCAGGTCATTTGACAGAGCGCAGGTCCACAAGTGTCTGAGTTGGTGGGGTCAGAGACCCAGTTTATATACCCAAAAACTCCTTTGAAGTGGGAGAGACTTCAAAGAGTGGTTTTGAAGTGCACAAGGTCCCCTTTCAGCCCAGTCCTGTCTGCCAGGGTGCCGTGGGTGGTTATCAGTTTTTTGTGTGAGGGCAGGCCTCTGGCCTTTGAAATGTAAGCGTCAGGCCCTCCACCCTTCCAGCCCAGGAAGACCCATTCAGTATGCAGATGAATGCAGATGTGACCGACTGTCCTGTGTTTGTGGGTGTCTGGGTGAAATGCACAAGGCAGCTGTCAACCAGCACAGACCAGACGTTGATTGGAGACAAGCTGTAAGGCACAGATAGTTTTGAGTGCAGAGAAATACTCACTTTTTAAAAGTAGTATTTCTAAACTAGTAATATAAAATCCAGCCTCACCAATAAGCAGGATTTTCTTCTGGCCATACTAAATATGACTTGGTTACCCCTTTCAGATCAGAATCTACCACTCAAAAGTGTATGAGGGCAGGGCTAATGCTAGTCTATGAAAGGAGCAAGCCTCACAGTAGTGGAAATAGAATTTAAGAGTTTTTCACTTGCAGGACATATAAAAAACATATGTACATGTCCTGCCTTTTACCTACAGAGCACCCTGTCCTATGGGTTACCCAGGGCCTACCTTGAGGGTGACTTATATGTAGAAAAATGGGTGTTTATGGCTTGGCAAGTACTTTTAGATGCCAAGTCGAAGTGGCAGTGAAACTGCACACACAAGCCTTACAATGGCAGCCCTGAGACATGGTTAAGGGGTTACTTATGTGGATGGCATAATCAGTGCTGCATACACACTAGTGGCATTTAATTTACAGTCCCTGGGCACACATAGTGCACTTTGTTAGGGACTTATAAGTAAATCAAATATGCCAATTGGGGATGAACCAATTTTACCACGTTTAAGGGGGAGAGCACATGCACTTTAGCACTAGTTAGCAGTGGTAAAGTGTGCAGAGTCCTAAAGCAGCAAACTGTGTCAGAAAAGTAGATGGAGGCAGGCAGAAAGTTTGGGGGATGACCACCCTAAGGTCATCAGGTCTAACATCACCCCATAATGCTTTGCAGCCATTCCTTTTACAACATATTTTTGGCTGTAACTCAGTCCTGTGGTGGTCCCTGGGCAATGGGATCACCAAAACATTCAGATCGGTGTGCTCTTTCTGTCCAGGCCATTTTGTGGTTCACACTAGGTTAGAGGAGGCCCACAAATCATCATAGCCTCTTCCACCATTCTATGCCTATTTAAACTCTCTTAAAGATAGAACATTTTTTTTTTTAAAACAGCTGAGAGGAGTCTGTGTTATAAGGGCTTTGTTTGTAGGCACTCATGTTCACTCGTGTGGTTTGTTTTCTGTGTTTGCTCTTCACTTGGTCCTTACTTTACATAATCAGTAAATGCAAGTAGTTGTGTCTTGTGTGTGTGTTTTGACATTTTTGTTGTGGCTTCATTTAGCATGAAATCGACCCAGGATTTCACCGGCTCTCCCCGCAAAGTGGGAGCCCCAATACTACAGTATTCACTGCACGTGTTCTTTCTGCCCAGGCCATCTTGTGGGTCACTTTAGGTTGGGGATGGGAACCATAACATATTCCATTATTCATTGCATATTTAAATTCTCTTATAGCTGGAACTTTTGTTTTTACAGCTGAGAGGACTTTGTATTATAAGGGCCTTGTTTTTAATAATATTCTGACAACCTTGCTCAACCTGCAAATGTGTGATGCACTGTGTCCTCCAGGGGCTGAAGGATGATAATTGTTCCAAGACACTACTGACTCAGTAGGCACCACAGGGAGGACATCTAGCCACACCAGTGGTAATATGCCTTCCGCTGTTGCCTTTACAGGGACGTTTAGCCACGACCCTTGGTACTCCACCTTCTGCTGTTGACTCTACAGGGACATCTAGCCACAACCAGTGGTACTGCACCTTCTGCTATTGACTCTACAGGGACATCTAGTAACGACCTGCGGCACTGCACCCTTGTGCCGCTGACTCCACAGTTAAATATTTAAACGGCCTGCTAGGCCTGAAAGTGTGCAATACACTATGCCCTCAAGGGGCTGATTATATGGTTGCACTGCAATATTCTTTATTATTCGTTTTTCTGTGATTATGCCCTCTATGGGCTCAATATATGGTTACATGAAAATGTTTCTTCCAAATGCTATATTTACTCTGGGGCTCTGTAGGGGCTGTTCAGACCATTATAGACTAAAGCCAAGCGTATGAAGGAATGCACAAACACAGTTTATTTCTGATAAAGGTCTAATGTGCTGCATGGCTAATATTTATAAGGTCCCAAATGTGAGGTTGTCATTCTCATTTACACCGCCAACAGCTCTAACTCTCGCTAATGTGAGACCTATTGCATTGCAAATGCTTGTTTTTACTGCTGTTCTCACCTTTCCCACAACCTTGCTCAGCCTGCAAATGTGTGATGCACTGTGTCCTCCAGGGGCTGAAGGATGATAATTGCTCCAAGACACTACTGACTCAGTAGGCACCACAGGGACATCTAGCCACACCAGTGGTAATATGCCTTCCGCTGTTGCCTTTACAGGGACGTCTAGCCATGACCAGTGGTACTGCACGTTCTGCTAATGCACAAACACAGTTTATTTCTGATAAAGGTTTAGGGCCGTATTTATACTCTGGTTGCGCCGAATTTGCGTCGTTTTTTTCGACGCAAATTCAACGCAGAACTAACGCCAACTAACGCCATATTTATACTCTGGCGTTAGACGCTTCGGGCGCCAAAGTGCCCGGAGTGTGCGTCATTTTTTAGCGTGAACCCCTTCCTTGCGTTAATGATATGCAAGGGAGGCGTTCCCGTCTTAAAAAATTACTCCCAGGCCTTTACGTGGTATTTATACTCCCGGGCAAAAGAGACGCCCGGGAGTGGGCGTGGCCAAAAACGGCGCAATTGCGCCGCTTTTTAACGCCTGGGTCATGGATGGCGTTAAGGGACAAGTGGGCTCAAAATGAGCCCAGAGTGCCCTCCCCTGCCCCCAGGGACCCCCCCTGCCACCCTTGCCCACCCCAGGAGGACACCCAAGGACGGAGGGACCCATCCCATGGACATTAAGGTAAGTTCAGGTAAGTATTTTTTTTTTATTTTTTGTGGCATAGGGGGGCCTGATTTGTGCCCCCCTACATGCCACTATGCCCAATGACCATGCCCAGGGGACAGAAGTCCCCTGGGCATGGCCATTGGGCAAGGGGGCATGACTCCTATCTTTACAATGATAGGAGTCATGTTGATGGGGGATGGGCGTCGAAAAAAAATGGCGCAAGTCGGGTTACGACGATTTTTTCGACGTAACCTGACTTGCCCCATTTTAAGACGCCCATACGCCATTTTCCCCCTACGCCGGCGCTGTCTGGTGTACGTGGTTTTTTTCCACGCAAACCAGGCAGCGCCGGTCTGCTTGCGCCGGCTAACGCCATTCCATAAATACGGCGCCCGCATGGCGCTTCAGAATGGCGTTAGACGGTGCTAAATTTTTTGACGCTAAACTGCGTTAGCGCAGTTTAGCGTCAAAAAGTATAAATATGGGCCTTAATGTGCAGCATAGCTAAATATTTCAGCCATTTCACTGAGGACCTGGTACTTCTTCATCTGCTTCCGTGTTTGGGGGACATTCTTAGCTTCTGACATCAGAAGAAGTTCTGGAAGGGTTCTGTGACACTGTACTCTGAGGGCCATATTTATACTTTTTGACGCAAAACTGCGCTAACGCAGTTTTGCGTGAAAAAAATTAGCACCGGCTAACGCCATTCTGAAGCGCCATGCGGGCGCCGTATTTAATCAATGACGTTAGCCGGCATTAGCCGCCGGCGCTGCCTGGTGTGTGTGGAAAAAAACGACGTACACCAGGCAGCGCCGGCGTAGGGGGATATGGAGCTTGAGCGCCAAAAAATGGGGCAAGTCAGGCTGAGGCAAATTTTTCGCCTCAACCCGATTTGCGCCTTTTTTTCGACTCCCAACCCCCATAGAAATGACTCCTGTCTTAGCAAAGACAGGAGTCATGTCCCCGTGCCCAATGGCCATGCCCAGGGGACTTCTGTCCCCTGGGCATGGTCATTGGGCATAGTGGCATGTAGGGGGGCACAAATCAGGCCCCCCTATGCCACCATTTTTTTTTTTTTAAATGACTTACCTGAACTTACCTCAATGTCCCTGGGATGGGTCCCTCCAGCCTTGGGTGTCCTCCTGGGGTGGGCAAGAGTGACAGGGGGTGTCCCTGGGGGCATGGGAGGGCACCTCTGGGCTCCTTCAGAGCCCACAGGTCCCTTAACGCCTGCCTTTTCCAGGCGCTAAAAAACGGCGCAAAAGCGGCCGTACGTCATTTTTTTTGACCCGCACACTCCCGGGCGTGAATTTTCCCCGGGAGTGTAAATATGGCGCACATGCCTCGGAGTCAATTTTTTAGACGGGAACGCCTACCTTGCATATCATTAACGCAAAGTAGGTGTCCACGCTAAAAAATGACGCTAACTCCATGGACTTTGGCGCTAGACGCGTCTAACGCCAAAGTATAAATATGGAGTTAGTTTTGCGTCGGAATTGCATAAAAATAAAAAACGCAATTCCGGCGCAAACGGAGTATAAATATGCCCCTTAGTGCTTTTGGCTCCACAGGGACATCTAGCCACAACCCTTGGTACTCCACCTTCTGCTGTTGACTCTACAGGGACATCTAGCCACGACCAGTGGTACTGCACCTTCTGCTATTGACTCTACAGGGACATCTAGTAACGACCTGCGGCACTGCACCCTTGTGCAGCTGACTCCACAGTTAAATATTTAGGCCCATATTTATACTTTTTGACGCTAAACTGCGCTAACGCAGTTTAGCGTCAAAAAGTTTTGCGCCGTCTAACGCCATTCTGAAGCGCCATGCGGGCGCCGTATTTATGGAATGGCGTTAGACGGCGCAATCAGACCGGCGCTGCCTGGTTTGCGTGGGAAAAAAACACGTAGACCAGACAGCGCCGGCGTAGGGGGAAAATGGCGCATGGGCGTCTTAAAATGGGGCAAGTCAGGTTACGTCGAAAAAATCGTCTTAACCCGACTTGCGCCATTTTTTAACGACGCCCATCCCCCATCAACATGACTCCTATCATTGTAAAGATAGGAGTCATGCCCCCTTGCCCAATGGCCATGCCCAGGGGACTTCTGTCCCCTGGGCATGGTCATTGGGCATAGTGGCATGTAGGGGGGCACAAATCAGGCCCCCCTATGCCACAAAATATTATTAAAAAAAAAAAAAAAAAAACTTACCTGAACTTACCTGAATGTCCCTGGGGTGGGTCCCTCCAGCCTTGGGTGTCCTCCTGGGGTGGGCAAGGGTGGCAGGGGGGGTCCCTGGGGGCAGGGGAGGGCACTCTGGGCTCATTTTGAGCCCACTTGTCCCTTAACGCCATGCCTGACACAGGCGTTAAAAAGCGGCGCAAATGCGCCGTTTTTAGCCACGCCCACTCCCGGGCGTCGCTTTTGCCCGGGAGTATAAATACCACGTAAAGGCCTGGGAGTCATTTTTTAGACGGGAACGCCTCCCTTGCATATCATTAACGCAAGGAAGGGGTTCACGCTAAAAAATGACGCACATTCCGGGAACTTTGGCGCTATTCGCCTCTAACGCCATAGTATAAATATGGCGTTAGTTGGCGTTAGTTTTGCGTCGAAATTGCGTCAAAAAAAACGACGCAATTTCGGCGCAAACGGAGTATAAATATGGCCCTTAAACGGCCTGCTAGGCCTGAAAGTGTGCAATACACTATGCCCTCAAGGGGCTAATTATGTGGTTACACTGCAATATTCTTTATTATTCGTTTTTATGTGATTATGCCCTCTATGGGCTGAATATATGGTTACAGGAAGATGTTTCTTCCAAATGCTATATTTACTCTGGTGCTTTGTAGGGGCTGTTCAGACCATTTTATACTAAAGCCAAGCATATGAAGGAATGCACAAACACAGTTTATTTCTGATAAAGGTCTAATGTGCTGCATGGCTAATATTTATAAGGTCCCAAATGCGAGGTTGTCATTCTCATTTACAACGCCAATAGCTCTAACTCTCGCTAATGTGAGACCTATTGCATTGCAAATGCTTGTTTTTACTGCTGTTCTCACCTTTCCCATAGCCTCTGCCTTCTTGGCCCGTTCTCTCTGCCACATTTTGATTTCTGGAGCAATGCCTGACTTCCTCATTTTTAAGTTGCACCTGCACAACGGTTGCGCTGTGCTTGAGAAGTCTTATTTTACCAAAAATAAATTCTTTAAAGGGATTTAGAACCCGCCCCCACTTTGCCCTTTACTTACCTGAACTTCCAGTTTGTTCATTCGAACATCGCTCCAACCTTGCTTAAATGTATTTGCTTTTTACTGGCTGGCAGGTCACTTCCTTCTCTTCTGTTTTCTGTTCTGCTTTTGCTGTCGCATTGAGCGGAGCCAAAGTACACCATCCGGTTTTTGATGATTGGTTACTTTTTAGTGTTTGTATGCGAAAAGAAGATGAACTAAACACAAGTGAAGTCGCATTGAAATGTGTGTAAACATATCAGCCGTCTTGCAAAGAAGTATTGAGTGCAGATGCAAAGCAGTCAACAAAGGGGCTCATTATGTTGTGTTTTTCATTTCTTAATAATTACATTTCTGATGAATAACAGTTGTAAACATTACAATTTTTTTTGTGTTCATTTCTCAAATTACCACTCACTCATTTTTAAAGAAAAGTCATTTGTATAATTGGGCGATGTTTTATTTTGAATTGTTATTCTCTCAGTGACTTAATTGCAGGCATTCTCAAATGTAGTTTTCGTGCAGGCATTAATGTCATAATTTGAATGTTGCAGCAGGTGCAGTGGCACCAAGTCCAAAACTTGTCAGAACTCCTCTAAACACCAGATATTGCTATGTTTTACTACTAAAGAGACAGTCACAAATACAATTACCTTACAGGCATTAGGGTCATGATTTGAATGGTGCAACAGGTACAGTACACGGGGGCCACAGGGTGTCAGAACCCCTATAAAGGCAGATTATTGCTAACGTCTACTACTAAACAGGCTGTGACAAGTGCAGTTATCTAGCAGGCACTAGGGTCATGATTTCAATGGTGCAGTAGGTGCAGTGGCACTGGGAACAAAAGTTGTCATAACACCGCTAAACACAAAATATTGCAATATTTTACTACTAAACAGGCAGTCACCAGTGCAGTTATCTTGCAGGCACTAAGGTCATGATTGGAATGGTGCACCAGGACCAAAAGTTGTCATAACTCCTTTAAACAACAGATATTGCTATATTTTACTACTAAACAGGCAGTCACAAGTGCAGTCTCCTTGCAGGCACTAGGGTAATGATTTTACTGGTGCAGCAGGTGCAGTGACACTGGGACCAAAAACACTAGGAACCCGTCTAAACACCAAGGCCCATATTTATACTTTTTGACGCAAAACTGCGCCAACGCAGTTTTGCGTCAAAAAAATTAGCGCCGGCCAACGCCATTCTGAAGCGCCATGCGGGCGCCGTATTTATTGAATGACGTTAGCCGCCGGCGCCGTCTGGTGTGCGTTAAAAAAAACGACGTACACCAGGCAGCGCCGGCGTAGGGGGATATGGGACTTGGGCGTAATTTTTTTCCACTCCCAACCCCCATAGAAATGACTCCTGTCTTAGCAAAGACAGGAGTCATGCCCCCTTGCCCAATGGCCATGCCCAGGGGACTTCTGTCCCCTGGGCATGGTCATTGGGCATAGTGGCATGTAGGGGGGCACAAATCAGGCCCCCCTATGCCACAAAAAAAAAAAAAAATCACTTACCTGAACTTACCTAAATGTCCCTGGGATGGGTCCCTCCAGCCTTGGGTGTCCTCCTGGGGTGGTCAACGGTGACAGGGGGTGTCCCTGGAGGCATGGGAGGGCACCTCTGGGCTCCTTCAGAGCCCACAGGTCCCTTAACGCCTGCCTTTTGCAGACGCTAAAAAACGGCGCAAAAGCAGGCGTACGTAATTATTTTTGACCCGCCCACTCCCGGGCGTGATTTTTTCCCGGGAGTATAAATCTGACGCACATGCCTCGGAGTCGATTTTTTAGACGGGAACGCCTACCTTGCATATAATTAACGCAAAGTAGGTGTCCACGCTAAAAAATGACGCTAACTCCATGGACTTTGGCGCTAGACGCGTCTAACGCCAAAGTATAAATATGGAGTTAGTTTTGCGTCTAAATTGCGTCACAAAAAACGACGCAATTCCGGCGCAAACGGAGTATAAATATGCCCCCAAATATTGCTATATTTTACTACTAAACAGGCAGTCACAAGTGCAATTACCTTGCAGGCAATAGGGACATGATTTGAATGGTGCAGCGAGTGCAGTGGCACCAGGCCCAAAAGATGTGAGAACTCCTCTAAACACCGAATATTGCTATATTTTTTCCTACTAAACAGGCAGTCACAGGCAGTGTTACCTTGCAGACATTCGGGTCATGATTTGAATGGTGCAGCAAGTGCAGTGGCACCGTGCAAAAAAAGCTCTAGGAACACCACTAAACACAATTTATTACTAATTTTACTTCTAAACAGGCAGTCACAAGCGCTGTTATCTTGCATGTATTAAGGCCATGATTTGAATGGTGCAGCAGGTGAAATGGCCCCGGGGCCAAAAGTTGTCATACCTCCTCTAAACATCAAATATTGCTATATTTTACTACTAAACAGGCAGTCACAGTTGCGGTTACCTTGCACTTAAAAGGGGCATGATTTGAATGGTGCACACATTACTATGCTCTAATACAATGCCATATAAATAAGGTACAAATTACAAGTTTGGAACCATGGGATATTAATTCAACATACATCACAATATAAACAACTATTAACGGTTTATCAAACTTAAAACAAACAATATTATAACCTTTTTCTAATATTTATAATCCAGTTAGTAGGAAAGAATGCAAAAGAAAAAAACAAAGGTGAAACCTATTGGCTTTGCCAATGCTTGTTTAGAAGTTGTCTCTTGGCCAATAGGAGAGCCATATCCACAAACCTATATTTGTATCTATTTTTCTTGGGTCACGTTTGTAAGTCTAGGAGACAGGTTTTGGGGCCGCTTGTTATTCTGATGTCTGCTGGCTATTTTGTAGCAAGAATGCCCTTGCCCATGAATGGATGTATTGTTGTGCATGCCCACACATGTGTAACAGAACTGTGCTGTTTCCGCAGCATCTTGGGCTTGCGTCTGTAATCGAGAGTTACATTTTGTGTGATTACTTGGGTATCAGGTAAATGTGATGCAATATATTGTGCTGGATCAGCTTGAATGTGGCACTTCTGTATACTATTTTTAGGTAAGTTTTGATTTCTTTTTCTAGTCTGTTATTCCCTCATATAGGTATGTGTCCCAGCTCCCCCTACAGCTCTTCCCCAATAACTTAAAGACTGTATTCAGCACAGAGTGGGTGATATGATAATTCTGTTAAGGGTCTTTGTGGGTATACGTAGAGTGGTTGTTACGGCCTCTGGACAGCTGCAAGTAATGTTCTGGTGTCAACCTTTTTAAATCTGTTCAATCAACGTAGTTGTCTAATATGCCCCACTGGGTGTCCCAATGTGTTTTATACATTTTAGTGAAATAATCTTTAATTACATATGGGGTGTTGTGGAATCTAAAAAAAAGCACTATAGCAGCTGGCTTGTTCTATACCTTTTTACTGTGCTGTCTGGCCCTTTATGCACGGTCGCTCTTCAGTTATTCTACAGATTTTCCTAGTATTTGCTAGATGATTCCTCATGCATGGTTCCTAAACAACTGTAATTTCTGGAAGACCTTTTCAGGTGCATGGTCCGGTTGTGTTTCGAGTGTGACTTTTTGCCTGTGTATATGCCCTTTCTTCTGGTGTTCCACAGTGTGGAGTGGAGTCATGAGCCATGGGTAGTGTAGGTATCCAAAGTCACCTGAATTGATGGGAAGCATACTGTTAGTGCAAATAATATCACAACTTCAATTATAGCCTTATGTCACATTTCAAAATAAAATGTTACTACGTCAATGTGTTTTACCTTTAAACATTGATACAAGTGTTGAGATAATACTATGATGACCATGATGCATTGCTTTTGTCCGTCTCTTAATTATGCGTGCCAGGTGATTGAAATCGTCAGCCTAACAAGTTTGTGCTTAATTTTTAGTTTTACACAAGATTTACTGTTAGGGACTGTCTGTGGTAGTGAGGGTGAATTGTTAGGAGATATATGTCCTCACCCCTTACGCATGTCCATCTAAAGTGATGTGTCTCCCTGGGCTATGGAATCCTGCTGTCGCAAAAGATAGTGGAGTTATGGGTTGCTCCAAGAAATTATGCACAGCAGTGGGTGAAGACAAGAGCAACATCATACGTTATGGGTCGCATTACAGAAGGTGCCTTGGAGGCACAATGGGCATGTGCGCCCGCTTTGTGCACCAACAGGACCTTTTACAAAAGGGTGTTCGCAGCTGCTTGTGTGTCCCCTTCTGTAATACTGATATCACCAGCGCACTGTCTCAAGAGGGCGTGTTCTCATTTGCATGGGAGGGTGGCCCCATGCAAATGAGGGAATCATTTTGCCTCTGGTCCTGTACCATTTTATGGATGTGGGTGCAGAGGCAAACATTTCCTTAGGAGGTGCACTGAAAGTGTGCCAGAAAAGGGTGGTGCACGTTCAGTGCGCCTCCTAACGGCAGCCCTCTGGAGGGGAGAAATGGGATTAAATGGACCCCTCCAGACATCTCTTTGCAGACAGGGGCAGTCATTAATTGCATTCACATTCAAGGTGATCTTAATTCCTCTTGAAAGTGCAGGCGGGTGCCGCCTGCACTGTGAAACATGGAGAGCCAGCAGCTCCATATTTCAAGAGAATGCTCGTCCTAGAGGGCAGCGCAAGTTTGTGGCTGCCCCAGTGTCAGCGCATCCCCTGTAATAAGGTCCACTGTCCCTGTATGCACCTGGTGCACCTGTTGAAAGGTGTTCTGTGGCACAAACAGGGAAAGTGCACTGTACAAATAATACGTCTGAATATGGATGGTGTCTTAACGTTCTTAGCTGTGACTTGTTTGTTCAGTTGCCCTTAGTGGAACCAGACCATTCATGGTTGCAGGTTGAGGTACATAACACATTTGGAAAACCTCCAATTGCATAGAACATTTCCTTAATGTCATTGATTGTGTGTGGATCTGTAGGGAAAATTCTGTGTTATAGGACTAAGGTAAGAAGGGAACCATCACCTGCCCGAGAGACTTACAAAAGGTTAGCTGGATAATTTTATGCAGATGGCCTACTGGTCTCTGATCTCTTTCTGTTGCACAGAAATGTAGGACAGTCATGAAGGAAGGTACTTCACTTTTGGTTAATTATGGGCTTTAAATGTGTATGTCATTTTTTTTTTAATGTTACACATAATTTGCACCTGTGCTGGTCAGATGGAAGAAATTGGCACCCATTCCTCATGTGGTAATGGTTACCATATAGCTCATAATTTCATTTTTTCTGCATGTGATTTTACTTCACAGTAATTCTAGGTGTGTTTCCGAACGTGAACATATTACGTGCAGTTCTACAAATCATGTTTCCACATACGAAAGGCTTGTAAACAATTTTACCAATCTGTATTGCCATACACAATCTACACCCATACTGAGATATTTGAACTGGAAGGAGCCAAAATGCGCCTGACTCGTAAACAGAGCACTGTGTGAATACCTCATTTATGATGTAAATTATGCTTTTATATGTTATGTCTAAGCTATGTCATTAAGCCTGCACTACGAACATTTTGAGCTGCATGTGTATTACAGTGTTAATTCATGTTCTAAAACTAATCTGTAGGAGCCACCAGGTAAACTTGTGGTTTTGATGGTAGATAGACATGGTATTACTATTCACTAATTTTGTAACTCTTGCAGAATTCCCTTTAAATCCTTCTCAACTTCAGGCGGTATCTGGTACTGCCACAGCACCTCCTGTTGTTTGAGCAAAAAAATTACATATGGAATTTCTTCTTTATCCCTACCTGCTTGATTTTTATAAAGGGCTGAAGATAACTATATTATACATACTCCAACTTGGCCTTCCTTAAATGTCTAGAGCACTAGAGAAGGAAAAGAGCCCAATATAACTTCTTCCTTAACTAGAACTTCAATCACAAGCAGCAGGAAACAGGCATCCCGAACTAATAATATAGCCTTATAGGGGGAGGAGCCAAAATGGCGGCCGCGACAGACGCCTAAAGCGTGGGCTCCGACGCGGGCTCACGAAAAATATCCTGACAGGCGCTCCTGGAGCGATGTTCGATGCCCGAGAAGTATAGCAAAACTGCCCGTGAAGTCAATGTGCCAGGCGAGGGCCCTGTGTGAGCCTGCAGCTGTGGCCTCGAGTAGTTCCCGGGGGCCACGGAGGCGAGGACGGCGCTGGAGGCCATCTACTGGGCCAACCGGGAGACACTGGCGCTAGCTGAGGTAAGCGGGTCGGAGGGGTTCTCAGCGGGGAGAGCCAGAACTGTCTACGGCCTCTCCCCCTCCACCTCCCTCCCCTTCCTCAGACAACAGCGGTCGCCGCCCTCCCCTTGTTTCCCCCCCAACGGGGCGTCTCTCCGAGCGAGGAGTTGCTGCGGAGAGGATCGCGCCCGAGGACCGGTGGGGCGCGCTACTCCTCCACATCTATCTTCCTGCCGGGGGAGCAGCTGGGGTAAAAGAGGTGATTTAGGCGTGGCGCGTGCATAGAGGAGCCGCGCCATGCCAGAAAATATACGCCCGGGTCCGGCAGTGACGCTTACAAAGCTGAGAGACAATAACCTCTGCACTGCCCACATCGGAATTCTTCTTCCTCCTCTCAGCGGAGGCAATAGCCCCATATGATCTAAGCCGTGGCTAGGCAGTCAGGGGAGATCGGGGTCCCCCCCTTCTTTCTTTCATTAATTCTCCCCGGCCCCTCCGTCCCCACCCGCGGTCAAGATTGCATGGAAGAATTGTGCATAGGGCGGGTCGGCTGGGGAAACACAGGTCGCCCAAAACACCATCGCACTTGCAGTGGCTGAACAACCCGGGGGAAGTCGATTACTCATGACCCAGGATACCTACTCATTGGCGGCAGCGCTAAACATTTATTTGCTTGTAACTTGCGCCGCTGCTGCCCAACGCGTCCATGGGGCAGCGCAGACGGACTTGGGCTGTGCCACAGTGAGGAATCACATATCTTGAGACAGGTGCGTACTAATAGTGGAACCCGATGTCCAAGCAACGCATAGCCACACCGCCCTGAACCACGAAAGCTGAACAACATAAACGCGTCAGGGCCGGGAAATCCAAATCCGCGAAAGGCCAAGAACGAAACACACCTGGACCGGCACCAAGTGATCAACAGTTAATACCAACCTTACAGTCGTTAGAAAGCACCCTCCAAGCCCACTCTACACAATTTGAAAAAGTATTGCAGGCAATCATGGACACTAAATCCTCTTTAGAAAACAGAATAGACACAGTATCACAAGACCTGAACCTACTTAGAGTGGACCACCGCAACCTAGCGGAGAAAGTGAAGTCAGCAGAAGATGTGTTAAATGTGTTGAACCCCACGGCTACGGACAATCAAAAACAAATTCGACTAGATGCAGAGGTGAAGGTCCTATGGCGACGTGCTGAAGAAGCAGAAGGCAGATCCCGGCGTAATAATGTACGCTTCCTAGGGTTCCTTGAGAAATTGGCAGAGCAGAGCACGGAAATATTCTTGGAGCAATGACTAATCAAAGAAGTGCTAAATGGGGCCCCATCGAAGTTCTTCTCTGTGGAAAGGGCGCACAGAGTTCCAGGGAGGCCACCGGCTCCAGGCCAACCACCTAGACCACTGATAGCAAGATTCTTGAACTAAAGAGACCGTGATACAATATTACAGCAGTTCCGTAGCAAAGGCCCATTCTGACACGAGGACTCAGTTGTTAATGCCTACCCAGACTTTACCCAAGAGGTACAGAGACAACGCAATTCCTATGCGAAAATCAAACAATGCCTCTGCGAGCATAATATGAAATACGCCCTAATGTTCCCTGCTAAATTAAGAGTGATAACAGATGATCGTACCCACATATTCACCTCCCCAGAAGACACCTGGACATGGTTGCACGCCAAAGGGCTGGCACAATCCCAAGAGGGGACGGGCGAGGGAGAGGAATGGCTTACCTCTTCATCGTGTAAGCGCACCAGGAAACGATCCAAGGGACAACCCACTGTAAAACAGGCAGCAGAAGAAAGGTCAAAGGTACTGAAAGAAATATCCCTACACACACAAAATTATTTTGAGGCACTACGGGCGGTTCCCATCGACAACACAGATTCCGACTCAATCAGCTCAGACTCCACGATAACAGAGGTGTTCAAGGGTCCGAAGCTCACCCCCAGATCTGCGGATGCACTGTAAATGCAAGCTGCCAGACCTCAACTCTACCCGAACTGAGTAATAAGTAGAGGGGCGGCAAATTACAACTGTGAGGAAAACCACACGGAGGACATAGCTGTCACCTATGAGTATCTTTTGAACAATTTATCTTTTACTTGATAACAATGATTAATTACATTGTACATGTGGTGTGGAAGAGGCTAACACTCCGGGAGCGCCCATACGTATACACAGACCACGTCTGTGGAAGGATGTGAGCCACGTATAAGAGCCACATCCGGTTGTCAAAATAGCTCCCCTCTAGGTATTCACATGGATACAGGTTTTCTTAAGTATTAGTGTGTTGTGTAGCTTATTACGAGTTCATAATAGTGCGAGGGAATTAGTTGGAGCGGGTACTCCAGAACACCAGAAACATTGCTGCAGCTGTTAGTCTTGATTATATATTTGGTAGTGATGGTGGGGGTCCGGACGGGTATTGAAATCTGGAGTGCGTCACATGTAGGTACACCACATAATGCTACATGGCTCAAAATGTAAATCATGCCACACATGAATATGAAATAGTCACGTGGAATGTGAGGGGACTGGGTGCACCAGGCAAAAGATCTCGGGTATATGCCCGCCTCAGACGTCAGGGAGTTCATATCGCCATTCTACAAGAAACACACCTACTGGAGTCTGACTTACAGGAGTTGCGTGGGAAATGGGGAGGACAGAATATAGGCACAACATACTCAGCCTTATGCTAGAGGAGTATTGGTGTGGATAGCAGGTGGCATCCCATATGTCCAAACCTCGCATAGGATAGATCAAGGGGGCAGATACGTGGTAATAGAGGAGCAATTAGATGTGAGACAATTATCGATAATCTGGATCTATGCCCCCAACAGTGCGATAGCTGAGTTCCTGGGCACACTTACTACAGCATTATTGGTAAACCCCGAGGCCCCGGCCTTCTGGGGTGGTGACTTCAATGGCACACCAGATGTAGTATTGGACAGGTCAAACACACACCCGAGCGGATCGACAAATAGAAGTGCCAGGGGCTCATTGCTGACATGGGCGGGAGACATGAGACTTTATGATGTATGGCGCATAAAACACCCACAGCAGAGGGAATACTCATTCTACTCAGTACTCCACAAAGTACACACCAGAATAGAAATAATATGGGGAACCCTTGACACATGTGCACTGATTAAAAGGACAGAATACCTGGCCAAGACACTGTCGGATCACTCGCCGCTTAGACTAACCCTGAATTGGGGCAGGAGACGCTCAGCAATCCCTACCTGGCGATTGCAGGTGGAGGCTCTCCATGATCAGGCGTTCGTAGAAGGATTGAACACAAAAGTGAGACAGTACTGGGAAATCAAAAAGGACTCCACAGACACAAGAGCGGTAGAATGGGACACACACAAGGCTGTAGTTAGAGGACATTGTATCTCAACCACCTGGGGAGTGAGATGCACCCTTCACGCGGAGGTCAGCAAATTGGAAAAGGAACTGAGAATATTGGGAATTGTAGTGGCACAAAATGAGACACCATACACAGCGCTAAAAGAGGCGCATACAAAATATACTGAAGCGGATACACGTCTCTGCCAACACAATCACAAATATCATCTGATGCGCTTACAAACAGAGGGAGACAGATCGGGTCTGCTGGCGTGGCTCCTTCGTGAGAACCGTCAGCAGTCCCCCATAGGGACCATAAGGCTAGATGGAGGCAAAATGGCCACCACGCAAGAAGAGATTAATGGGGCATTTAAGGAATATTACACTAACCTCCATACCAAACGCACAGTATGCACTGCCCAACAACTTGAATCCTTTCTTGCAGAATAACCCCTGCCACAACTGTCGCAGGCAGACAGGGAGACGCTGGAGGCTCCTTTAAGAATGGAGGAATTGGACTTAGCTCTAGCGCAGATGCCTAGGAACAAAGCGCCAGGAATAGATGGCCTCCCAATAGAATACTACTCCATTTATTCGAAATACTTAAAACCTCACTTGCTGAAAGTGTTTGAGGAGGCATGGATCTGCAAGCTATTACCCCCAACATAGAGAGAGGCAAGGATAGTGGTTCTCCCTAAGCTAGGTTGTGATCCCACAGACGTTAAATCTTATAGACCACTCTCGCTTCTAAATCTCCATTGCAAAATCCTAGGTAAAATACTGGCTAGCAGGATAGCTCCCATTATACACACCCTGATCCATGACGACCAAAACGGATTTATTCCAAAACGCAATACTTTTCTAAACATCCACAGATTGCTGAGTGTCATGGGAGATACCCCTCCGGATGCGCATGATGAAGTGGTATTATCATTAGATATTGAGAAGGCATTCGATACACTAGGTTGGGACTATCTGTTTGCCACTATGCAGAGTATGGGAATTGGTCCTAACTACATACAATGGGTACAGACACTGTACGCCAATCCACAAGCTAGGGTGAAAACGGGAGGGGTTATATCCGATAGCTTCCCAATCACCAGAGGCACCAGGCAGGGATGCCCCCTTTCTCCCTTACTGTTTGCTATAGCGATGGAACCATTAGCGACTCGAATACGTGCAATGAAAGATAGATGGGGAATCATCAGGAGCTGGGCTGCACCATGTTATATCATTATATGCAGATGACACCCTAATATATGTGCGGAAAGGAGGTGAGGTGATACCCGCAGTGACCTCACTTTTGATTGAATATGGGGAGATATCAGGCTTGGTAGTAAACTGGGAAAAATCATGTGTGTTTCCATTAACAATCTGGTCCCCGATGAGAAAAGAAACTGCCCCCACAGGACGCCTGAAGTGGTGTTTTGATACATTCAAATATCTGGGGGTCCACATTTACCATAGAACTGAGGATCTTAGAGATTGGAACCTGGGCACGCACTAAGCTCTATGAAAGGGTCGCTGCGTTTCTGGTGTAAATTGCCATTATCACCCCTGGGCAAGGTGGCGGTGGTGAATATGCTGTTACTGCCCCGGCTGTTATATTACTTCGTGGCATTGCCAGTAAAAGTCCCCAAAAGCTTCTTCCGGGATTTGAACTCAGTCCTACTGCAGCTCATATGGGGAGGGGACACTTACCACACTGCAACGCCCAATCAACTAGGGAGGTCTGGGCGCCCCCAACTTCGAACTCTACTACGCTGCCGCACAGTTACAGTGGATACTGAACTGGATACATAGACCCACACTGGCAGAATCCACATGGGTGTTGGCGCGATTACATGGAGAACCATTGGTCACATGGCTAACAAACGAAACAGCGAAAAGGGCACCTGATAATCTGTTAATGACAGTGGCACACGCATGTTGGAAGAGATACATACAAAAAGGCCACAGGGTATGCCCCTATTCCCTGCTCATTCCCCTGGGACTGATTCCTGGATGGGCTAACGCGGCTAGAACGCACTCACTTACGACCTGGACGGAGGCGGGTATACTGATGTTAGGAGACTGCTTTGAAGAGGGGAGATTAATGACATTTGAATCCATACAAGCCCTCACAGCAGTGAATTCAGGGCAATTTATAGCTTATTATGCTATATGTCACTCGATCAAAAAGACATGGGCGGCTGGCGACCAACAACCAGAGATCTCCCCCACACTACACCATATGCTGCAATATGATAACCAAATAAGAGTAGAAACAAACTTATATAAAATTCTGAATAATTCCCCTGAACCTAATTTGGAGAATGTAAGAGAAAGATAGAATACAGTACTGCCAGACCCGATATCACAAGAGGACTGGTCGAAAGTACTATACCATACTCAGGGGGTATCGAGAAATCCTAGATTTCGCTACACTCTGTTCAACTACACACACCAAACATTCATATCACCAGCTAGGATTAAACGCATGTTTCCTGGATCGGACCCAGCCTGCCCTCGATGTAATGCCCCATTGGCACACTTTTACCATATGGTCTGGGAGTGTGCCCAGGTGTATAGGGAGTGGAGTGGTAGAAGAAGTTTCAGGATTGACAGGTCATGTATTAGCAGTTGACCCTAAATCCTGTCTGTTGGGGCTGAGACTGAGAGAAAAGAAACATAGTCACCTACACAAGTTTGCAAACCTAGCATTCGTGATGTGCAAAAGATTGATAGCCATGAATTGGAAAGCACCCAGAGCCCCAGATTTGAAAACTTGGCGTGCCCTGACACTGCGCTGGACCCGTATAGAATACCAGGTATTACGAAAATTAGCAGGGGAGGGCCAACCACACCTGGGAAACATTAGTGACCAAATTAGAGGCTAAGAATGATGAGAGACCACCATAAACTGGACAACGATACAGTACCAGAGATAAGTTAGATAGTTCTAGACTATCTCTAACATAATATAACAAACTGGACGAGCCATGCCACACTGGCTGAGAGTGCAACCACACCCACAAATCATTGGTCTCCACAGCAGAAATCATGTGATGAGTAAAAAATCAGAACACGAACAATAAGTATAGCTACATCACACACCAGAAAAGACATCACTCCGGCCTCCCTCACCCTCGCAAACAGAGCATGAAACAGCAGGAAACAGTGTAACCAGGTAGTTAAAGGGGCGACAAACCAAGTACTACACTGCAAGACCCAGTAACCAGCCACAGCAGACAAATATACAGAGTGATGCAACAAGACCTAAGTAATGTTTTTTTTTTTTTGTTTGAATGTAAACGTTATAGCTGATCAATCGAATCTTACCAGTATAAACACAAAATTATTGTAACAGGATCTGCAATGAAAATGTAATAAAACATTTAAAAAAAAATAGCCTTATAGCCCGCTGTAACTGGCTATAATGGCCATTAAAGGCCTGCTCCAGTATTAAAGGCCCCAGCTGAAGGTGAGGGCCTTTAACAAGGGAGAGGGACTTTAATGTGTTATAGCCCTGCTAAGGAGGGCTATAAGTCTATTAGAACATTCCGATATTAGAGTGCACAATGTTCTAGTAAATAAAACAAAGGCCTTACAGAGCCCAAGGGGCGCTGAAATCCCCTATGGCTCTGTGAGGCCCTATGTTCATAGCAACAGCTGTGAACACAGCATTGAAATGTTGGCGCTTCGGGCTACTATCAGCCAATAGAAGCCTGGAGCACTCTATTGTTTTCAGTGGACTTCCAAACATTCCAATGTTCTATCATCTCATAGCAATCTGTAAGGTTAGCCTCGAATATTATTGAAATTGCCTACTTAATTTGAGTTTGAGTTCTACAAATTAAATCAGGTTTACTCAAATGCCTGTCTGGAATTGTGAATTGAACATAGTCTTTACAAGCCTGAGATTGAGCCCAGATGTTGTGATTTCTGCCGCGCTCTTGAGGATGTCTTGCTCCATGGTCAGCAGGGAATACCTCCTTTTGTGAGGTAACCTGGTATTTAGTCACCCTACTTTCCTCTTTCGAAAGGTCTCCTGCCGTTCTGATCCTGTTCCATTCCCTCTCCCTTGCTGGTAAGCTTTGCCCTTTTCAGGTCCTTGGGATCAGTAGGCACTCTTGCGTAGATTACATCTTGTATGTTTTTTTATCATGTGAAGCAGCTATTAAAGCCACGTTATGAATATTGTCATTCAGTTTCATGTCAGGGTTCACCACTGGTGAAGCACCATGATCTTCTTGAATTTGTTTAAAAATGTCTTGAAGGAATGCCATGGAGGGTGGGATATAAGGTATGCTTCCCATCAATTGACATTGTTGAGGATTAGGCACCTCGTACATTTGAAATCACATATTCATTTTTCTTTGTTTATTCTGCCATGTGGAATGTGGGTACACTCGATCCCCTCAAGTTTATATGTTTTTCTAGTGGTCCAAAATGGAGTTTCATTCCACTTGGTTTGGTAGTGCCCTATTATAGTATTCAGTTTGTGGATTAATGATACAAGATATTGAGTTTCTTAACTTTACCCATCACCCCAGTATCTTTCTGCTGTAACACATGCTTTCTATGCTAATTTCTAGGTTTCTGTCACTGTCTTCAACATTTCACTTGCCATGTCTACATTGTGTTGATCCCAAGCAGAACAAAGCCCAGTGTAAAGTGTAAGTTGAGGGTATTTCGAAATGCCTGTAAGGATCATGCTGTGCTGGAAGATATATAGGGGTATACTTGCAAAGAAGCCTCCAACACCTGCAGTCATTTGCTCATTTCAGGGGTGGAGCATCTCTGTTGTATAGTTTAGGTCTATCCCCATAGAAAGTGTTCCTTTGCCCCCTAACACTAGAAATCCCATCCCTGCTAAAAGTACAATAGGGATGGGACACATGTTTTACATAGACTCGGATACCTTCCCTCTTTCTTTCATCTCGCCTCCATATCCCTAGTTTTACTTTTAACCCAATCCCATTTAGGTCCACAATCGTTTTTGATGTTATATTGCGGTTAAAGGGATAATTTTGGTACTCCTTAAAATGTGTAATTTCTATTTATGTTCTTGTGATGACCATTTTCCTCTGGGAACTTTTGTTGTATTATGTGTGACACCCTTAATAAAGATTGTTTCTAAAAACAAATGTGGAGGACCTGTGGTATTCCACTTAAATATAATTTTACAAATACCATGCTACCATATTATTGTGTGAAAAATATTAAGGACCAAAATATTGAGAAGGAAAGAAAATATTAACTTTATATGTACCTTGACATTATACAGATTCAACATTCATAAAGGTGGAGTTAACAAGAGCAAATATATACTCAACTGTATGTTTTTATCTTCTTGATATTTTGGTCTTTAGTATTTTGCACACAATAGTGTTGTAGCCCACTGTTTTTAAATCATCTTTTGAAATACAACTGCACGTGCAAAGATCATACCAGGAGTATGACTGTGCTGATCCTACATCATACTTGACTTACCTCATACCACTCCTGCCTTTGTGGGGATCTGTACGCGCTCTTTCTCAGAGAGAGCAATAGAAATATGGTTTTGGCCCTAGTCGCTTAGCAGGAGTCCAGTGGTACAGGTAAAGTGCGACCTTACATGAGACCTTGAATCAACCCCCGGCACCATAAAACCATACTACTGTTGTGGGTGGGAATAGCATGTTATTTCGGGTGGGGCCGTTCAAAAATTCAGATTTTTTAACATTTGTTTAAGTAACTAAAGGGCGTATTTATACTTGATTTGCGCCGAATTTGCGTAATTTTGTTTACGCAAATTCAGTGCAAAAAACTCCCTATTTATACTTTGCCGCTAGACCCGTGTAGCGCCAAAGTTATATAGTTAAAGTCATTTTTTGGACGTGGAAACTTGCTTTGCGTCAATGAAATGCAAAGTAGGCATTCCCATGCAAAAAAATATTCTATGGCCTTAGTGCCATATTTATCCCCCAGTTCTAAAACCACAAACTGGAGGGAGGAGGGGTCAAACAATGGCGCAAAGCTTGCTTTGCACCATTTTTTAACGCCTGGGTCAGGGCAGGCGTTAGGGGACCTGTGGGCCTATTTCCATAGTTGAACACCATTGAATAAGCCCACAGGTGCCCTCCCAGGGTCCCAGGGATACCCCCACCCACACCAAAGGGACAGCGGAGGATGGGGAACCCCTTATCAGGTAGTTATAGGTAAGTACAGGTAAGTATACTTTTTTTTTTAAGTGCCATTGGGTGCCCGAAATGGGCCCCCTACAATGCACTGGGTGCAATGGCCACGCCCAGGGGACCCTGGTCCCCTGTGCTGGCCATTGGGGTGGTGGACATGACTCCTGTCTTTTTTTAAGACAGGAGCCATATGGTATTGATGGTTTTGTGTCAGAAAATGACTCTAGGCAGGTTAGAGTCTTTTTTTTTTTACTCTAACCTGCCTAACGTCATTTTTTGGTGCAAAACCTCCTTCTTCCATACTGCCAGCCCCACCCGACTAACGTCATTTGTTTTTTTGCTAGCCTACCCTTTGCACCGGCTTGCACCATTCCATAAATATTGTGCCCGGCTGGTGCACAGAAATGGTGCAAGCCGGTGCTAAACTTTTTGGTACAAAACTGCATTAGTGCAATATTGCACTAAAAAGTATAAATCAGGGCCTAAGCCTCCTGGCTCAAACCTATTGATTGTCCCTTCTTTCACAAGTAAATTCTGACTGTCCTTGGACGAAGAGAAAGGGCGTCATAAGGCTCCTGTTACTTGGACAATGTACGTACGTTTTGGTCAGCTATAAGAAATTGTGAAACAACTTCTCTTATTACTGGTCAGCCTGAAGACAATCTGGGGAATATAATCTTATACTTTTTAAATAGTTATGATTTCTTGTTTTATACTATTTGGTAACTTCAACATGATTCATGGGATGTTAACATGTTTAGCCACCGATAACATTCCCAGAGATTTTCTTTGTGTGAACATCAAAACCAATCAGCAATGCTAATACATGGACTGTAATTTCCCTATACACTCATTAATACATGTCTCTAAAAACCGCATGAATAGTTTTTGTGCTTTATTTCAGTCAATCTGTCTGAAAATGATAATTACCAATGGATGATTTGCTGGAGTTCCACTGTTTCAGTCTTCCATAAGATGTAGATCTCAGTAGATCGTAAAAAAGATGGTCGAACCTCTGCTTTGTGATTCCTTTGTACTAGAATAACAGAGGGATGGGTACCCAAAGAGCAGTATGCCATTTCAGACACCCTGGTGATTGGAAGGGCACCTCTGCTGAATGAAGATGTTTTTTCCCCTGTCCATTTGTCGCAGGGTTTTGATGAAACCCAAAGGACTTTCCCTCGTGACCTTTCCTCCACTTGCTGCATTTTCTTGGATTGTTAAAATTCTGATCAGCAGTTTTGGAGTTTTTAGCAAAATGTGTGTTCAATGCCCAGTTAGTTAAATTTCCTGGCCAAAGTTGTTGTCAAAACACCACAAGTCACAAATGTTTCATTCGGGCATTGTCCTGGAGACATTTTAGCCAATAATGGGAGTTAGGAATCGATGTGAAAACACCAATTCCCCATTCCAGATACAAGCCGATGCATAGCTCAGTACAGGGGCCAGAATCCTGGGCGGTAACAGTAGTTACATGGCTGGTATTACTGTGACTTGCAGTCCTGTGCCCCCTCAACCGAGCCACTCGGGATCTGCCCGTCTCTTTCTTGAATACTTCGAAGTAAGGAGGATTGTCTAAAAAATACGCAGAGTAAGTTGACAATCCCTGTTCAAAGGCAGGCAGGGTACTCAAATTTGGGCCACGGGCCCATGTTGAAGTAATCTTCCTGGGCTTGCACAAGGGCCTTTTTAACTTCACCCCCACCAGGCCCAAAGGAATTTGTAAATTATAAAATGCTATCAGTTGCCAGTCTTTTGTAGGCAACAAATACTTTCAGCCACAGTGGATCAGTAGCAGACCCAGTGCCCAGGCCACAGGAACAGCTTTGAGCTGGCCTGGTCCTCCATGGTCGGCAGTATTTGTGGGCCACGGCAGACAGACAGATGCGTGCCACTCATGTCACCTATGTTTGCAATATCGGATAAAATAGAACAAGGGAGATATGAGCATGGGATCCATTGGGTGCTATCCACCATGTAGCACATCGTTGCTTGGAGCTCTCATCAAAAATGGATGCATCAAGTCCTTGTCATGATTCAGAGTGGAGAAGTCAAGAAGTCTGTGGAATTATCCTTCATACATGGCAACCAACATTGTTATTAGAAATTGGATCTTTAGTTGGCTGGGGTATGCACCCTGTCCAAGTAGGAGCCACACTCCTAGTCAGGGTAAGTCAGTCACACACCATAAATTGACCTTTGCTCGCCCTCTGATAGCTTGGCACAGAGCAGGCATGCTTAACTTAAAAGGCAGTGTGTAAAGCATTTGTGCAACACTTACCATAACATAACATGTGTATTTGTAAAGCGCACGTAATCTGCAGGTATCTAGGCACTAAATAACAGATGTTTATTGTTACCCAGCTCAATGGCACTCACTGTATCGACCTCAGAATTTTGGATGAAAGGCTGAGTGGACCCGCCGAGATTTGAACCTGTGACCATGAGGTCAAACACAGGTTCCTACAGTGGATGCCTTAGTCCACTAAGCCACCAGACATGGCTAAAACAGCAAAACACTGAAAACCCCCCACAAAAATAATCCACACCAGGTTAGAAAAATAAATCTTAATTTAATGAACAAAACAAAACAAAAACAAAACAACAAAAATCCAATAAGTGAAGTCAAAATATGAATAAAAAAGATATTTGGAATTGTAGTGCTTAAAAACTTAAAGTGCCAACTGTGGCTATGTGGTCATGCTAGACCAGGGTAAATCCAAAGTTCAGGCTGACCGCAATGCAGCACAGGTTGGCTACAGGGACCAAACCATGTCCCACTGAAAGGGTACCTTGTATGGAGGATTGCTGTGACGTTGAGGATCCAATGCAGGGAGCAGATGAGATGATGCAAAGGCGATGCATTGGTTCAGATCCTCGCAGTCAGGGGATGCATCGTCATTGAGCTGCGCAGTCTTTGATCCTCAAGCAGTGGTGCAGCGTCGAACTAGCTTTGCAAAGGCGATGCACTGTTGTTGAGCCGTGCAACCAGGTGATGCAAAGGTAAGGTGGCAAGGCTGAAGGCGATGCACTTGGTGCAGTGAAGTCTTTGTCCGCTACAGCAGCAGTGGTGCATCAGCACCGGGGGTGATGTGGCAGTTCCAATTGGCACAGCAGAGGCGGTGTCAACATCGAGGGCTGCAGAACAAAATAATCCACTGCCAAGGGCCTAGGACTACTTTGCCGCCACTTGGCAAGGCAGGAATCATAGGTGACAGATTCCAGGTGGTGTAGGAATGATGCAGGCAGTCTTTGATGTCCCTGAGACTGCAGAACAAGAGGCTAGCCATGAAGCCCTTGGAGTCACTTGGTTATGGGAATGGAAAGATTCAGGTCTGGTCCTTCTCACTCCCAGGCAAGGAGGCAGCAGGCAGCAGTGCAGGCACAGCAAAGCAGGAGTCCAGCAAAGTCCAGCAGAGTTCTAGCAGAGTGACAGTCCTTTCAGCAGCACAACACTCTTTCTTCCTGGCAGAGTATCCTCAGGTCCCGAAGTGTACTGATTTGGTAGGGTTAGAAGTCTAGTTTGTATACCCAGTGGTGCTTTTGAAGTGGGGGTGACTTTAAAGCCGGAGCTTTGATGTGCACACAGGTCCTCCCTTTCTTGCCCTGGCTCCAGACACACTGCAAATGGTGATATGCAACTATTTGTGTGAGGACAGGCACAGCCTTATTCAGATGCAAGTGTCAGCTCCTCCTTCCCATCCTGCCCAGGATGGACCATCAGCCTGATGAGTCCATCAAGTTGTGAATGGCCCCTCAGTCACACCTCAGCTCCCTTTGTGTGTGACTGGTTAGAGGGAATGCACAAAGCTCAGCTGTCCCCCAAACCAGACATGTATTGGAGGCAGGCAGCAGGCACACATGGCTTAAGAGCAGGAAACTGCAAACTTTATAAAAGTGGCATTTTTAAAGTTGTAATGATAAACCCAACTTTACCATTAAGGAAGATTTATTATTTCAAGTCCATAGATACCAAACAAGGCGGCTGCTCCATTAGGGCGGAGGAGCATTGCCCCCCGCCAGCAGCGGCAGCTGCAAAACAAAGTTTATTATAATTTTCTTTCAAAGTGGCGAGCCCACGGGGGTGACGAGCTGTGCCGGGCTGGAGAGAGCCCAGCCAATCCAGACGCTGCTCTGAGCAGCGTCAGGAATGGCTGCAGGACAGGTTGGGAGCCTGTGCCTGTGCCTGCAGCCTGGAGCGACGAGGGACAGAGGAGCATTGCGGCGGCAGAGAATGTAAGTGTTTTTTTTATTTAATAAATGTATTTATTTCCCGCTACTCCCCCCTGCGTGCCGCCCGCCCCTTCCGCGTCCCATGAACCGCTCCTCATACCAAACACAACAGTCCTACTCCTTCTCAATAGGGATTTACACTTAATAGATGTATTAAGGAATCCTATGAGAGGGGTAGGCCTCACAGTAGTGGAAAATGAGCTTGTGACGTTTTCAATACCAGGACATATAAAACTAATAAGTATATGCTCTGCCTTTTACCTACACCGCACCCTGCTCTATGAGCTACCTAGGGCCTACCTTAGGGGTGTCTTTAGTGTAATAAAAAGGGAGTTCAAGGCTTGGCCAGGGGTTTTAAATGCCAAATCTACATGGCAGTGAAACTGCACATACAGGCTCTGCAGACATGTTTAAAGGGCTAAAGTAGGTGGCACAATCAGCGCTGCAAGCCCACTAGTAGCATTTAATTTACAGGCCCTGCACACATATAGTGCCCTTTACTAGGCCCATATAAGTAAATTAAATGTGGCAATTATGGATACACCAATGTTACTATGTTTTAGGGGAGTGAGCACATGCACTTTAGCACTGGTTAGTGCCCAGCAAAAGTGAGGCAAGGCAGGCAAAATAATTGTGGGAAGACCTCCATAAGGCTGTCAGGTCAAACAATTGCAAAACTGGAGAGTGTTATAGTTTGAAAAAGAAATTGTGGGGATGTATTTTCACATTGACTTGCATTGAAGCAGAGGATATTCTAGGCGGGAGACACCTAAAATGAAGTAATTTTGGGGTTACAAATCGGGAGTCTCTGTGCTTGAATCAGTTCTGTTGGTACACAGGACTTGGTTGTTCTGAGTCAGTGGAGCTGGATATGCTTGGTTGTTCTAAATCAGTGGGGCTGGATATTCTCGACCTACCGCTAGATCGCTGGGAAACCATGTGTGGGTAGCTGTGCACTATTCAAGACTCGCCAATAAGAATAATCCATGAAACTCGCTCACCACTGCACTGCCTCACTTCGCACTTCGGGAGAGGCCTAGATGTTGCTGCATGGAAGGCCATCGTAAGAAGTAATCTTTGTTGTCTGGCTTTAACAGTGAAAGCAAATTACATCAACATGGTTTTGCACTATAGTGCCTGGCATAAACCTGGAACTCTTTTTTTCCCATGAGCATGTAACTTTATCTCAAACTGAGGCTGAAATTACAAATTTATTAGAATTGCATTGACAGCCAAGCAGATTTTCCCCACAGAACCAACAGAGAGGAGTAAGTCGCAAACCATAAAGGTTTATTAGCAAATCAGTAAAGTTACAATTGCTAGAAATTAATTAGACATAAATCCAAATTCATCTGAATATAGCATACATGAATATAAACCAAATATTTCAATTACTGAGGCGATTATCGCATTATTAAAGGCAAAATATACAAATCAAAGGAAGTCTTGTTTCCATTAGAGAAACTCCCTAAAGTTAAGGTAAGCTTGAAGGCAGGTCTGGGTAGTTCAGAAGCAAATTCAGCAAATTCAGAATCAAAAGAAGAACCAAATAAGGTTTCAAACAGAATGAAAGGAATTCACTTGCTTTTGAGACTATCTCTATGAGCAGAAAACTAACTAATAAGCTTCAGTAACTTAAAACATACCATTTCATCCAACTGATAATTCTTCAGGTTCCTACCAGGCAAGAACCAATGAAAACCAAATGTTTTCTCCATACTTGGTGTCGGTCTCCTTCTCACGTATAATACAATGCCGACTTCTTCTCTCATTGCTATCTTCATGATATCTCACAAATGAGTATTCACCTCCTCAGTTTCCCATCCTGTGGAGATGCAGCAGTCACTGTCCAAACTAACTAATTTCTACTCTATTACCTGGAGACTATAGGCCATGAGTACTAGCAAATATTCTCACAGGGGCCACAAAGAAAAGTCTGTGGTGTACTTGAGGACCGCACTGATGCTAGTACTGTCTTAGTGGAGTTTTTTGTTATGATGTATCTGAGTCGCTATCCCTCTACCGCACCTTGGGGTAAGCCTTGTCTGCTTGCTATCCCTGCTGTGAGAATCTCAGGTGTAAAAAGGAAGCAACTTATTTATTGAATTGAATGAAATAGTATTGCACAATGTGAAACCAAAAAAACTGTGATTAACCATGGTTTCACCACTTGACCTAATAGAGTGATCCTAGGTAATTGTCTAATATCACTTTGCCTCCTGTTTCTTCATTTTGACATATAAGAGCACCTTGAAATACATGTGGTCAAGATATACACTGTGTAAAACTTTTGCTTGTGTTTGATTTATTAAACTATAAAGGTGTCAATCTATAACAACCACGGAGAGGGTTCCTTGTGATAACTGACTGCCTCTTAGTTCAAAAATGGCATTGTTGCCAGGTTGGGAGGAGGCATAACTGTTTCTATGTTCATTTTGAAAACTGATATACTAAGGTGTAATACATGTTAATGAAATACTCTTTTTTTTTACTTCTCAAGAGACTTTGGCGGTCATTATGAACATGGCGGGAAAGATCGCCGACCGCTGTGGCGGCGGTGAACAGGATACCGCCGGCGGCGGCAAATGGAAACACGCCATATAATGATCGAAAAACCGAACCCTGCCAAAAATTCCAAGACTACCACTCCCCACCAGGACCCTGTCAGCGGGAATCCCGGCCCACCCCACCCCGCCACCGCCAAGCACACCCACATCCCACCCTCCAAATAATGATGCACAAATCACCTCAGTGGACAGTGGAGGCCGGACGACCATTGGCGTCTGCTACCGCCACGGGCGGCAAGTGGGCCCAACAGCAACCAGTGCACACATTGGCTAGGCTTAGCACCCACATACCTGACACACATCCAGAACACCATAAAACACCCCCAGACACACCCCACAGTCCCTTGCAACGAAACCAGGACCAGAAGATGGAGAGCACCAGAGCCAGACAGAGAATACCAGCAGATAGGACGCGCATATCGACCCACACAGGAGCACCCAAACCCCGTCCCCAGTCCTGACGCCATCCACCACCCTCACCATGCCACCCCCCCAAAAAATCCTCACTTCACCGAAAGGGAGCTAAGGACCATGGTGGATGAGATCCTAAAAGTGGAGCCACAAATATTCGGGTCCGAGGTGCAGCACACACCCATCGCACGGAAAATGGAGCTGTGGCAGACCATTGTGAACAGGGTGAATGCAGTGGGACACCATCCTCGCACCAGGGACGACATCCGCAAGAGATGGAACGACCTGCGGGGGAAGGTCCGGGCCATGGCATCCAGACACCACATCGCAGTGCAGAAGACTGGGGGAGGACCGCCACCAACACCACCCCACTACAAAGACTGGGAGGAGAAGGTACTCGCCATCCTGCACCCAGAGGCACTCACTGGACTCACTGGAGAAATGGACTCGGGTAAGTCATCTACAATTACCCCATATACACCATACCTGTAATGCATGCACCATCCCACCCACACCCACCTAGACCCACACCCCACCCAGCCTTTACTCACCACATCCACCACCCTGCATCACCCACCACTCACTACCAGGCCCACATCACTCCTGCACGTTCCCACAATGGAATAATAAGCTGCATCACAATGTAACCCCACCACTGCCACTAAGTGCAATGACCACCTCACAAAGGCACCCTGGAAGGCCACTGAAAGGCACACCAGCACAAAATTGCACGATTCAGTACACTTCAAACCCTCATGCATATGTGACATTCATTTCTATGTCCACCAACAGGCACCACCACCCATGCAACCCTAATGGAGAGGACAAGGAGTGCCACAGCACTCCAGGGAGACAGAGGCAAATCACAGGACACTGGTGAAGGATCCCTGATCACTGATGAGCAGGCAGGCCCCTCACACAGCCCTGGATGATCACCATGCAGCAGCCCCACGCAGGAAAACACTGTCACCCCTAACACCCAGTCAAGACCAGCAGGCCAGGGGAGGCGTACCCACACTAGTGGACCCAGGGCGCAAACAGGTGGAAACACAGCTACAGAGGCCACAGTCTCCCACCCCCAATATGCAGGAAGATGAGGGCCCCAGTACAAGTGGCACGTCAAGACCTGCGCAGGGGACACAGGCACAGGGGGCCAGGGTGAGGTCAAGTGCCCCAGTGGGTCAGGGGGTAGGGCACTGGATAGATGCAGCAGCCCAGGATGTCATTGCAGAGGTATTGGCCCAGATTGTATCCACCCTGGAGCAAAGTCAGAGGATGCAGCTGGAACAACACCAACAGGCCATGGAGCAGTGGAAAGAACACAATGCCACAATGGCCACCATTGCTGGAGCACTGCTGCGGTTGGTCAACAAACACTCAGACACCCACACAGGACAAGAGGCCCCCACAACAGCCCTGGAAAACCAGCAACAGATGACCCAAGCAGCTGAAACAGCACAGGAAATACCCTCCCAGGAATCACAAGGCCCAACCATGCCTCCCCAAGAAGCTCCTCAGCAGGCGCCCAAACGTAGTCTCAGGCCAAGATATGGCACTGGAAACCCAGCTAAGAACAAGCCCCACTCCAACAATTGACACTGCTACTACTGCCAAGCAATCATTCCACCCATTCACCAACTACACTTAGCTGAGGGCTAAATAAAGTACTAAACTACAAATAGAACCCACCTATGACATCAAACAGGCCTGCCACCAAGTCGGTTTTGAGGAAACCCAACCATTACGACTTCCATCACTGTACATAGCACATTTCACTGTTTTCCACCAATAAACCACATATCTCACCTGTAACACTGCCTCCTGTCTTCAATGTTGAACAAAGTGGAGTATGGATGCAACTGACAGGGAACCACTTTATTGTCAATTTGTGCATGGTGGTGGTAATGTGTGTTTCAAATTAGGCAAGGAGGGAATGCATTTATTGTCTGTCAATACCATGCTGAAGAGGTTCATATCTCGCCTATCATTACCAATTCCCCCTAGATGGCATGGCACACTTACAGTATCAGTCACTAACCACATTTACAGGCTTAAGTCCCACACAGTTATTGGAAGTAGAGTTGTATCAGTTGGTTCCTGGAATTGACATCTTCCCCTTCCTCATCCTCACCATCACTCTCCTCACCTCTCTGAGGTAACTGATCATGACCTATAGCACCCTCCACCTCCAAAAGGGGGATAGAATGTCTCACTGCCACGTTGTGCAGCATGCAGCAGGCCACCACTATTCTACACACCTTATCAGGCCCATAGGCCAGGGAACCCCCAGAGAAATGTAGGCACCGGAATCTAGCCTTCAGGAGACCTCTAGTATGCTCTATCACCCTCCTAGTACGTCCATGGGCCTCATTGTGTTTCCTCTCTGCATCCGTCCTGGGATTCCTCACTGGTGTCAGGAGCCAACACAAGTTTGGATAGCCAGAATCACCTAGAAAATGGTGCAATACAGAATCGTCATTGTTATGCCCCTTAGTCAGACAGGCTAGTTATCAGAAATGTGTCAGTGTTGGAAAATGGGTTATTGGTAAGGGCAGGTAGGTACCTACACCTAGCAACAAGCCACTAACCTCCACTTAGGTCCAGTTAGGTCTCAGTAAATTAACCCCAGCTCAACCCTTGGTAGCTTGGCAACGAGCATCAAGGCTTAACTTAGGAGACAGTGTGTAAAGCATTCAAATATCACAAAACAGTAATTAAATAAAACACAGGAAACAGTTTAAAAATCCAAAACCAATTTATAAAAAATAGTTTATATTTTTATCTTTAAAATGACACAAAAACGAATAAAATCGGATAAAGGGAACCGGAGATATGAATTTTTAAAGAATTATTATTTTTCTAGCGCTTAGAAACAAAAAGTGCCAATCGGGTCATCTGGTTGCACCTCGACCGGGGCAAAGTCAAACTTTCAGGCCGACCGCGATGGAGCCCTGCTCGGCTACAGGTCGCGGGAGGCCTCGGTTAAAAAGTTACCTTCTGACTTAGTCTTTATTTTGAAGATTTTCTTCAGCGGGACGAACCTGCCAGTCCTATCCGACCTCCTGGAGCCCTTCTCCGGATACGCGATGCTGGATTCCTCGGTGGAGATTTTTACCTTCGGACTTAGTCGCTTTTTCGAGGTGAAAATCCTTCGACCGGGGTAAACGTGGATCTTGATCCGACGTCCATGGAGCCCTTCTCGGATACGATGGCTGGGAGGTCCCGGTCAACTTTTTACCTTCGGACTTAGGCCCTCATTACGACCCTGGCGGTATAGAACCGCCAGGGCCGCGGGACGCGGTGGCACCGCCGACAGGCCGGCGGTGCCCCGCGGGGCATTCTGACCTCGGCGGCTTAGCCGCGGTCAGTAAAGGGAAACCGGCGGTGTCCCGCCGGTTTCCCGCTGCCCCCAGGAATCCTCCAAGCCGGCGCAGCTTGCTGCGCCGGCTTGGGGATTCCGACTCCCCCTCCCGCCATCCAGTTCCTGGCGGTTCTCCCGCCGGGAACCGGATGGCGGGAGGGGGAGTCGCGGGGCCCCTGGGGGCCCCTGCAGTGCCCATGCCAATGGCATGGGCACTGCAGGGGCCCCCGTAAGAGGGCCCCTACAAGTATTTCACTGTCTGCTTGGCAGACAGTGAAATACGCGACGGGTGCAAATGCACCCATCGCACCTTCCCACTCCGCCGGCTCGATTACGAGCCGGCATCCTCGTGGGAAGGGAGTTTTTCCCTGGGCTGGCAGGCGGTCTTTTGGAGACCGCCCGCCAGCCCAGGGAAAAACTCTTAATACCCTCCGCGGTCTTTTGACAGCGGAGCGGTATTATGGAGGGCTGAATTCTGGCGGGCGGCCTCCGCCGCCCGGCAGAATCAGAATGAGGGCCTTAGTCTCTTTTTCGGAGATTTTTCTTTACCGGGACGAACCACCAAATCAGGCCGGGTCGCGGTTGAGGCAAGCCGGCTAGAATTTCCGCGGCGGGTCGGTCCCTCTATGGAGCTTTTTAAAAAAAATTCTCAAATCTTCTCCAAACTTCTGGGGCTTCACCCAGATGTTCTTTTAAGGTTCTTTTGGGGTCCACAGCTCACCCCAAGGGTCCAGAAGTTCTGAGATGGTCCTTGGGAGGTGCGGACTACCACTCCCAGAATGCACCTGACGCAAACTCCTTTTTGGCCACTGGACAGTGGTCAGCTGGTCACTTTCTTCAGGAGTTGGTGCAGGGGACTCTGGATATCAATTTTTCACCTGTAGCAAACAGGGAGTCCCTTCTTGAACCAGTTGAAGCCAGGCAAAGTCCTTCTTGTGGTGAAGCCCAAGTGTGCAGCTGGTGCAGTCCTTCTGAGTGCAGGTTCCAGGTGCAGGCCAGGGGTCCAGCAGGGCAGTCCTTCTTCTCCTTTAGTTCTTTTCTTGTTGAATTCTGGTGGGGATCTGAGGTGTGGGTGCAGGTCTGCCAGTTTTATCCTTGCTCCTGGGTGAAAAGCAGGGGGGTCCTGGTTCTCCAATCAGGTACAGGGTCGTCCCCCTGTGATGACCACTTCCTGGGAAGTGTGGCAAAAATCCATCCCAGAAGGCAACATTCTCTAAAAATCCAACATGGCGGAATCTGATTTTTGGAGGTTACATCTGGCTGAGCCCACCCACTGGTGTGGCTAAAAATCATAAACACACCCCTCTCCTGCCCTCTCCTAATCTAATCAAGGGGGCACCTAGTTGTCTGGGGTTGCAGAATGTGGGGGTGTTGCTGGTTGCTCCAAATGTCTTTCTCTGCCTTTGAAGACCAGTTTGGCAGCCCTCCCCCTTCCTGCCTCACCATCTGCTGAGGGGAGATTCTCTCCCACAAGCACATTCCTTTGTGTGAAGCCAGGCCACTTCACACCTCATCAAGGCAGCTTGGCTAAGCTGCTGCAAGCTGGCCAATCAGAGCACAGCAGCAAAAACAATGCAGGGCTGAAATTGGCAACTTTTTAGGTAAAGTCTAAAACTTTTTACCTGAACAAGTTATATTAAATCCAACAACTGGAAGTTGTGGGATTTATTACAACAATTAATTTGATATCAAATTCTTGGTATGCATCTTTTAGGAGACTTTAAAATTTAAAACAAAGTCTCCCCATTCTAGCCTATGAAGGCCATTTACTACAATAAGGGAAAAATTTTTTGGCTGTTTTTACCTCACCAGGGCTTATAAAACTATTTTTATAAAGTCCCTGCTTATAGTTACATGGCACCCAACCCTAGGGGCACATAGGGCACACCTTAGGGGTGACGTATATGTAAAAATAAGGTAGTTTAAGACTTTGGAACTACTTTTAATTCCAAAGTCGAATTTGCATATAACTTTAATTTAAAAGCAGCCAGCAAGGCAGGCCTGCCTTTAAAATGACACTGGGCACCTCAGCAGTGCACCTATGGGTGCACTACCTATGCTGTGGTCCCTAAACCTACATGCCCTACCATATACCAGGGACTTATAGGTAGGTTAACTTAGCCAATTATAATTAGCCTAATTTGCATATTGATTTTACACAGAGCACAGGCCCTGGGACTGGTTAGCAGTACCCAGGGCACCATCAGAGTCAGGAAAACACCAGCATAAAGTGGAAAATGGGGGCAAAAAGTTAGGGGGCCTCTGCAATCAGCCCTGTTTTCTCACACAAGCCCCCCCCAGCCCACACGCCCAGGAGACTCAGCCCAACCCTGGGAGAGTCTTCCTGGCTTGTTAGGCGAGGAAGACAGTGAAGAAAACTGGCTGTCCCTTTGCAGGGCCTACTCTGCCTTACATCCTCCTGTCATGGTCACTCCCTCTGGGTAGTGAAGCCATCCCAACAGTGAAAGGACCCATCTCAAACTGAAACTTCCCTCTAGGGGGGTCTTCCTCCTCTCTCTCTGCCAACTTGGGTAGTGAGGTGCCCACCTCCCCTACTCCTAACTTTGCTAGGGCAACACCTAGTTTACCCAAAGAGGTCACCCAACACTTGAGCAACCCCACCATGACCAACAGGGTCAGGGGGCCTACTTTGCTATTGGCCCTGGGGTCTGCCTCCCAGGCCAAGTACAGTGCTGCCAGGAAGGCTAGCACCCAGCAGAGGCTACTGACAGCTGTCAGTACCCAGAACCACACCCTAAGCTCTCCACTGACAGGTGGCTGAGCTGCTTTAGGGGCAACTTTGTGGTCCTGGCACCCCTCTTGCTGTCTAGAGTGGGGGGCTACCACCTCCTGTGGCAGACACCCTCCTTCCAATCTCCCTTCTGTCAGTGCAGGGGCAACACCCTGCATCTGGACAGCTGCCTGACTACTCAGGACTTCCTTGGGGTCAGGGGAGGCCTCACCAGTGCCAACTCTGGGCTCCCCCCCTACTGGGGCAGAAGGCCTTTGGCTCCCTGGAACTCTCTTTAAGAGTGGCCTACCCTTCCTTTTCTTCTTTCCTTTTCTTGGGTACCCCTGTCTCCTAACTGTAGGGACTGACTCCCCAGGACTTTGGGTTGGGGGGGCGCCCTGGGCGACCGCCCCATCTGGGACCAGACCCACCTCTGGGAGGTCATTGCCCAGGATACAATCTAGGGGGAGGTCAGCACTGACTACCACCCTAAACCAGTCAAGGATACCCTCCCTCTCTAGGGGCACTATGGCTACAGGTTTGGTGGTGACCTCCCCTGTGGCTATCCTGACTTTCCTTGTCTCTCCTGGGATATACATGTCTGGGGTCACTAACCGGTCACTCACTATAGTGTGACTGGCACAGGTGTCTCTCAGGCCAGTGGTAGGGATCCCATTCACCTGAATGGGGTGGAAGTGCCTACTTCCACCCTCAGGGATCACCAGCTTACCATCTGGTCCTGTCTCCCAGCTCAATGCTAGGAGGACTTCATCATCTGAGGAGTCCTCCTCCATGGCTACACTGGACAGCCCAGTGCTAACCACCTTCTTTGGACAGGCTGCATCCCCTCTGAAGTGACCTGTCTGCTGACAGTCAAAGCAAGCCCTACTGTCCAAGAGCTTTTTTAACCCTGGGTCTCCCTGTCTCTGCTTGTCAGAGTGGGAGTGGGATTTACTCTCCTCCTTCTTAGGGTTCTGGGGTACAGAGGGAGTCTCTGTGGTGGGCTTACCACCTCCCTCCTTAGGTTTTTGGGGACCTGACCCCCCCTTCTTGGAGTCTCCCCCCTGGGACTTGACAACCACCCTGGTTCTCAACCACTCATCAGCTGCCTCCCCTAGCTCTCTAGGGTTGGTCTGCTTAGAGTCCACTAGATGCTGGCGTAACCTTTCTTGGGTACAATTGGTCAAGATGTGCTCTCTCATGATCAGATTGTATAACCCCTCATAAGTATTTACTTTGTTACCAATAATCCAGCCCTCTAGTGCCTTTAGTGAGGTGTCTACAAAGTCAACCCAAGACTGGGTACTGACCTTCTGGGTGTCCCTGAACTTGAGCCTATACTGCTCTGGGGTCAGACCAAACTTTTTAGTCAAGCAACTCTTCATACTGGGGTATGAGTCTGCATCCTCCCCCCTCATGGTTAGGAGCCTATCCCTCCCAGAGTTGGGAACTAACTCCCAAAGAAGTGAACCCCAGTACTGAGGCTTGACTCTCCTCATCTGGAGGGCCCTCTCAAAGGCCCCCAGCCACTTATCTATATCATCCCCCTCTATATAGGCAGGAACCACCCCTTTGGGTAATCTGGGGGAAAAAAACCCACCCAGGGACACCTCAGCTTCTTTATCGCTGCCACCATCTCTTTTCTCCTTGTTTGCCCACTTTTTCTTTTCTAGGGCCAGCTTGTCTACTTCCAAAGCTATATATGCTAGCTGGGCCTCCAGCTCTCTTTCCCTGATGGATGGGTTCTCTCCTCCTGAAAGGACCCCCTTCCCACCACTAGCTTTGGGTCTGCCCCTAGTGACTGTATGTACTGAGGACCGTTCTTCCTCATCCTCACTTAGGCTCAGATGCCCAACCTCCCCTGAGTGGTTAGAGCTAGCACCCTCCCCTGTTTCTTCCTCCCCTGTAGCTTCCCCTAGGTCTACCTCTTGGGCCTCAGCCCATGCTGTCAGGGATTTGATCAGGACTTGCTTCCTGAGGTCAGTGGTTGCAGGCAACCCTCTTTCAGTACACAACCCCCTAAGCTGGACTACTGTCAGTGTGGGTAGGCTAGCCAGATCAAGCTCCATGGTTCCCTGGTTTTGTGTCAACAAAAACTTTTTGCAAAAATTGGAAACAATAATTTTAGAAAAATTACAAAAATTCAATAATAGAAATTAATCCAAATTAAAAAATTTAAAAAAACAAAACAATTTTTGCACTAAGACAATTTAAAGGATTTTAAATTTGTTTTACTTAAAACTGTAACGTGATACTGAACACAAGTACAGGATCCCACCGCTGCCACCAAAAATGTTGGAAAATGGGTTATTGGTAAGGGCAGGTAGGTACCTACACCTAGCAACAAGCCACTAACCTCCACTTAGGTCCAGTTAGGTCTCAGTAAATTAACCCCAGCTCAACCCTTGGTAGCTTGGCAACGAGCGTCAAGGCTTAACTTAGGAGACAGTGTGTAAAGCATTCAAATATCACAAAACAGTAATTAAATAAAACACAGGAAACAGTTTAAAAATCCAAAACCAATTTATATAAAATAGTTTATATGTTTATCTTTAAAATGACACAAAAACGAATAAAATCGGATAAAGGGAACCGGAGATATGAATTTTTAAAGCATTATTTTTCTAGCGCTTAGAAACAAAAAGTGCCAATCGGGTCATCTGGTTGCACCTCGACCGGGGCAAAGTCAAACTTTCAGGCCGACCGCGATGGAGCCCTGCTCGGCTACAGGTCGCGGGAGGCCTCGGTTAAAAAGTTACCTTCTGACTTAGTCTTTATTTTGAAGATTTTCTTCAGCGGGACGAACCTGCCAGTCCTATCCGACCTCCTGGAGCCCTTCTCCGGATACGCGATGCTGGATTCCTCGGTGGAGATTTTTACCTTCGGACTTAGTCGCTTTTTCGAGGTGAAAATCCTTCGACCGGGGTAAACCTGGATCTTGATCCGACGTCCATGGAGCCCTTCTCGGATACGATGGCTGGGAGGTCCCGGTCAACTTTTTACCTTCGGACTTAGTCTCTTTTTTGGAGATTTTTCTTTACCGGGACGAACCACCAAATCAGGCCGGGTCGCGGTTGAGGCAAGCCGGCTAAAATTTCCGCGGCGGGTCGGTCCCTCTATGGAGCTTTTTTACAAAAATTCTCAACCGGCAGAGCACCCACTGTCGAAAGAGGTGGGAGGACCTGTGGCGCTGGGCGCGAAAGATCACTGAGACCCAGCTGGGAAAGTCCTCCCAACGTGGAAGGGGTGCCCGTCGGGCACTGACCCCGCCTCATGCGAAGGATCCTGGCGGTGGCGTACCCAGACCTGGATGGGCGCTTGAACGCTGCACAGCAGTCACAAGGGGGTGAGTACTCACAGTCCATTCTTCAGCCTGGAAGGATGAGTGTGTGTGCGATAGGGCTCATGGTGATTAGATCAGGGATTTTGACTGGTGTGCAACTACTGTTTGCTCCTCAAAGGGTGTAGGGGTGTCCCTGGCAGGTTTCACCTACCTCAGCTCCAATACAATTTCAGGATATGGGTGTAGGTCAGTATACTACTCAGTAGTCAGGGCCATGGCCATGGGCCTAGTGCACGGTGCTGCCTGTTGGGTGTGTCTGCTGGGTAGGTGTATGTCTGGCCATTGTGTATCAGCATTCAGCTACTTACAAGTGTCTCTCCTGTTTTGTCTCCCCATCCCTGTTCTCTTGTGTTTGTCTGGTACAGCATCAACCTTAGGCGAGGGAGCTGAGGCACCGGCAGGGGGGGAGGCAGCGGCCCACGTATCCTCCAAGGCAGAGGCAACGGACGCCCAGGGGACCAGTGGGTGGGAGGGGGAGGGGACTTCCACGGGTGAGGCTACTACCACAGGAGGTAGTGACTCTGAGACCCCCTCTGATGGTCCTCCGGCGTTGGCGGACACTAGTGGACAAACCACGACCGTGAGATCTTCTCCCACCCCCATCCCATCAGCACCCTCCCTTCTGCTGCCCACTGAGTTGCCCGTGCCCGCCCACCCAGGAAGGCGGGCGTCTCCTTCGCCCCAGGCACCTCCTTCCCTGCCCCAGTCAGCCCTGCTGCCCTCACAGAGGCTATTGACCTCCTGAGAACCATCTCTGTAGGGCAGACAACCATTGTCAATGCTATCCAGGGTCTGGCTTCTGAGGTGCAGCAGACCAATGCCTATCTGGATGGCATTCACGGTGCCGTGTCTGCCCTACAGAGATCTTTTCAGGCTCTGGCTTCCTCTTGGACGGCAGCCAGTTTCCCTGGCCATTCCGTCCCCCCTCCAACCTCCTCTACCCCTTCCAGCACCCCACTCCCTTCACCCGTCCAAAGCACACAATCAGACCCGCTTTAAGGCACATCAAGACACACAAAGCACACTTCCAAACACAAGCACCACACCTCCCACCGCAAGCATTCACACAGCCAACAGGCACCTGCACACACAACAAAGTCCACTTCCCCCAGTGTGCCCGCCTCTTCCGCCTCCCTGTCTGTCCCCTCTACATCCACACCCTCATGCACTGCACCTTCACTCACTGTTACTGCTCCTCTTCCTGCACTCACCACAATAGCAGACAGCCATACATGCACCCCATACACCACACCTGCAGTCACCACGTCCACTGTAATTGCCACATGCAGCACACTCACCCGACTTGCAGACACCCACCCAACATACATCCACACTAGCTGTTTGTCTTCTCCCACTGTGTCCACCCCCCACCTCCCAAAACACTCAAACGCATCAAGACACCCACCCATCAGACATCCACTATACCACAGCATACTGAGCAGTCACCTGCACCCACTACACGCACACCTACACCCCATACATCAACTCCCTCTGCCTCCACTCCCACGCTCTCATCCACGCCCACCCCAATTGCTCCAAAAAACGTTTCCTCTCCCATGCAGACCTGTTTGAACCCACTGGCCCACCCCGTCTTGTCCCAAAACGTGCCCACCTCCTTGCCCTTTCCGCTCCTTCCACATCGCAGCCCACCCCGGTCCAGCCTTCCGATTCCCGTGCCCCTTCTCCGGTGAAGAAGAAGGCCGCTCGGAGCCTAAGCCATCTAGCTCCACCCGTTCAGTGGAGTACCCAGCACTTGTGGGAGTCAGGTGTGGCCAGTTGTGGCCAAGGGCAAATTACTTTTGAAGGAATGGCCATTGGCCCTGTTGGTACCATTTCGCTCACTGAGCTACATAATAAAGTTTCGGTGTGGCCTGTGTTTGGGCTGCACGCAGTTCCACCCTGGTGTTTTTTTAAATTATTTATGAGTATGGGACTATTGTATGTACTATGGCCAAGTTGCAGTGGCCTTCGGTCGGGTACGTCCCTCTTGGTGTGGGGTGTCCTACTTGTGCTGCTGGGAAGGGTTGGGGCGTTGCGGGGTGGGTGGAGTGGGTGGGTATGTAACTTTGCCCTTTTCTCCCTTGTGTCGTAGGTTGCGGTACTTACAGTCGTCGTCTTCGTCGATGGTCTTGGTCGTGTAGATATATGGCAAGGAGCAAGGCTGGCATGATCTGCAGCTCTCTGTCCATGGCTGCCGCTGCACCTTTTGTTGAACTCCGGTGAGTGTTTCCTTCTTTTTGTTTCTTTTCTGCCTGGCTTTGTGTGGCGGTGGTTCCCGCCCCGGAACTGGCGGCGGAATAGTGTTTCATAATTTGATGGGGGCGTTGGGCCTTTCCGACGGCCTGTGGGCAGACTCTGCCATCGTCAGCGGGACTCCTTTCTTGGCGGTGGGTGGTGCGCGGGATGCGTGTGTTTCGTTTGGTTCATTATTTGGTGTCTGGGCCACTCCTCTGTTGGCGGTTTTTACCGCCAGCGCCAGCGGTGCGAAACGGACCGCCATGTTCATAATGAGGGCCTTTATTTTTTAACGTTTGTTGAAAGATGTCCTAACAAAATGTATTTGTTCCTAAAGTTAAATGGTGCAGGGCACATTATTAATGTATTTTCTTTTAGTTAGTGTAAATAAACATTTGTCTATTCAATTAACTTAGTTAGTGCTCTCTTCAGCCCAGTGCAGACGTTCATCTGTGGACCTCATGTGAGGGTCAGGAGGGCCGCATGCGGCCCCCGGACCATACTTTGAGTATCACTGCTGTACGCTAACAAAAAATAACATTTCTAGATGAGCACAAGATGGCTCTGTTGACTGAAACATAAAATGTGTATGGCATAAGGCACCTAAGCCTACTCTTGACAATTTTAACATGCTGACTAAAGTTAATCAAAATATACGATTCATTCAGTACGCTGCACCTAAAAAAAAAACATGAAAAATAGTATCTGAAATAATATGCCTAAATAATACACAGTTGTAAATCATCTATAAATCACATCAGCAGTGGTTCTGCGGGTTACAGATTAATAAGCACAAATAAGTGATGGTGTCGATGTGTCATCAACAGCAAAACAATGGTAAAAGGATAAATCTTTGAATATGCACTTCATAATGGACAACAGAAAGAGGAGGTAGGAAGACAAAGAAGAAAGAGAAAGAAAAGCCAAAAGTAAACGGTGAACTTATGTTGCATAGAGGAGCCTGAAGCGATGGGGATCGAGGAGAGGGCGTGGGAGGGGGCGAGGGGGAGAGAAGAGAGAGAGAGAGAGAGAGACATGTAAAGAGGGCATAGAGGTGTGTGGCGGTGCTATCTGGACCCTAACTCCTCAGCTTTCCACTACTTCACGAGTGCTTAAGCAACACTATGATTTGGAGGCAGTTTTTTGTTTACCTTCAAAGCCTGTATGTAAGAATGTCAGGTGCATGTCTGTATGAGTAATTCCACGAACAATGTAAATAACACTCACTAATTTATCTTTTAATTTCTTTTATAGTGCTATTTGTCCTAAAGTATAATGCCAGAGGGCTTTACATCACACAAACATAACAAACAGGGACAATCAATTATACAAGTGTGTAAATCAATGTGCGTGGGATTTTACATAAGACAGTGAAGGCAGTGATGGTTACCAGGTTTAGGAGCCTCATATTATCGATAATGATTGGCATTATATCACACCCCATGAACGTCATCTAAAGGTAATTCAAACTGTCACATTGAAAGCATTTGCTTTCCAAATTAATTAAATGAAGGAGTTCATTTTTTCATATAGAATATGGTGAATGCTCTAGAGAGCTAAAACACATTTTCTATAAATTCTCAATTATCTTCCTTATCATTGTCAGAAAAAAAGTCTGTTATCCTGAGTGAATGAAACATGTACTTTGAACACCAGCAGTACCTTGCCAGTTGACTCTCCAGTGTTCTACAGCAGCTTCACTGCAAGGTTGTAATGAGCAACTACAGCTTTAACATTCCATATTTCTGACAAAATTGTGGGACACCTTATTGCCACCTTCATGGAATCAGAGCAGTTAAACTAAATGCATTTCCTTCATAGTAGAATACTCAAAAGGAACAAAACTAGGGATATTTTTGTCATAGAAATTTTGATTAGTGCTTCGGAATGCTAAAATGATCATATATTTTCTATCCGTTCTCAAATATCTTCCTTGTCTTCATCAGTAAAACATTCTAAAATGCAGAGAGAAACATATGCTTACAACACCAGCAGTAGTCCTTCAAATAACTCCCAACTTATCAACCGAAGCTTCACCACAGACTTCCTATGAGCAACTAGAACGATAACGGAATGTGCTTATGGCAAACCTGTAGTGCACCTCAACTCTATCTTAATGAAATCAAATCAATAGAACTGAAAATAATGTTCTACAAAGGATACTGTAGAGTATGACCAAATGAGAGGTTTCTTTTTGTTATGGAAATTATGTTTAGAGCTCTTGGAAGCTAAAATGAGGACACATTATGGGCCTCATTCTGACCCTGGCGGACGGCGGAGGCCATCCGCCAGGGTACCGCCGCTGAATGACCGCACCGCGGTCAAAAGACCGCGGCGGCCATTCAGACATTTCCTCTGGGCCGGCGGGCGCTCTCCAAAAGAGCGCCCGCCGGCCCAGAGGAAATGCCCCTGCAACGAGGACGCCGGCTCAGAATTGAGCCGGCGTAGTTGCAGGGGTGCGACGGGTGCAGTTGCACCCGTCGCGTATTTCAGTGTCTGCTTAGCAGACACTGAAATACTTTTCGGGGCCCTCTTACGGGGGCCCCTGCCGTGCCCATGCCATTGGCATGGGCACGGCAGGGGCCCCGCGGCACCCCCTACCGCCATCCTGTTCCTGGCGGGCGAACCGCCAGGAACAGGATGGCGGTAGGGGGTGTCAGAATCCCCCATGGCGGCGCAGCAAGGTGCGCCGCCATGGGGGATTCTAAGGGCAGCGGTAAACCGGCGGGAGACCGCCGGTTTGCCTCTTCTGACCGCGGCCGAACCGCCGCGGTCAGAATGCCCTGCGGGGCACCGCTGGCCTGTCGGCGGTGCTCCCGCCGACCCTGGCCCCGGCGGTCCTAGACCGCCGGGGTCAGAATGACCCCCTATATGTGAGTTCTCAAATATCGGCCTCTTTCATTTCAGTAAACCATTGCCATGCAGAGTGAAACATGTACTTCCAACACCAGCAGCAGTCTGTCAGCTACCTCCCTAGTATTCAACTGCTGCATCACCACAGAGTTCTAACGAACAACTAGAAGTCTGAAATATTTTTTCATTAAGACAAAAGTTAGGTACTCCTGAAAAACATTTTTTGACATAGGAGCTGTTGAATTTAAAGCATTTCCTGTGTACCAGGCTAAAGTAAATGATCTTTAAAATGTTAATTCAGGTGTGAAGTCAGTAGTTTAACAATGTGAGGGAGGTATGGGTTTTTAGTCATTTTAGGCAAAATGTAAAGGTGATGAAAACAGTTTACGAGAGAGGTCTGCATAGGTACAGCATCCCCTTTCTACATCTTATTACTCAACCTATCCATTTTTACAGTCATGTATCTACTCAATAATTTAAAAATATTAACATTTTAATATATATATAAATATATATATATATATATATATATATATATATATATATATATATATATATATATACAAATATGTAAAGAACTCAAAGCTAAAATTGACGTTATCGTTAGGTTATGTGCTAGACCCCTTATGTTAAAAAAAACAGAAATGCAGAATTTCATTGAACAAAATAATGGTTAGCATGACATTATAGTTAGGTGTAGCATGAGACACAAGCTATCATAACAAAACCCCAAAAATACTGAAATACGCCTGTTAGAGCTTAGTGAACTAACTATGACTTGTATCTTTATCATGCACTGCTTATAACCTCACATATAACATCACTCATGGTATGTTAAATTACATCATTGATGACATCAATGATTATATTTTAATAACAACATTGCTGAAAGTGCTAATGAGATTAACCAATGATTCTGACGTTGTGCTCTAGGCTATGTAACGGAAGAGTTATGCTACACCTAAATCAATGGTTGGACTCCTATAAGCTTTTCTGTAACATTTTGAAAGATTTAAAAGAAACTGAATATTTCAGAAGTGAATCACTTTTGATGGATGTCATTGTCTTTCTATTTGTATTCACCCAAAAAGATGGGGGTAGTGGAGTACATCTGGCATTAGTCAGCCTTCTCCATTTAAGAATGCCCTCTCCATTTAAGTTTTTAATGGTAGCCATGATTTCTCTAACTTATGACCCTTGCCATTCACTGTTGCTGGGGTTAGCTGTTGTATCCAAAATTGCATGAAAGACAATATAGCGGCCAGGAGCTAATGCATGATTAATTGATTAAAGTCTAGAATAACAAAGATGGAATACTGACTGGCCACAATATCCTGAACAAAATATCGAAAACCAAAATACCTTTGAGTTGATTAAATATAGGTAAGTATGAATTTACTATTATTAACTGCACATTTATGTAGCTGATGATGTATATAGCATCAAGCTACATATATGTGGAGTTAGGTATAGAAAATGTATACATACTTACCTGTTGATATTTTGGTCACAACACTTTGGCCAATTGACATTCAGTCCTCAACATTCCAAATCTATACCTGATCAATTTGCATAGCTGAGTTGCGAGAAAGTAAACAATATTTTCCCTGGGATCCCATAATAATAAGGTTTTAGGAGTAAGAGGAAGGTACAACCCAGTGAAAGCCTTAATGTTAGGAAGCAACATCACTCCTCCCCCCTCAGGAACTACTTAATGTTGACTGCAGCATGGATGCAGCATGGATGCAGCATTGGTGCACTTACTGATAGCCTAACGCAAGCCCATCTGCACCTGTCCACACCAGGACTGTGACCAGCGCCAGAAGCCCTGGTCTTCCCCCCTTCTGCGGCTACCCCACTGCAACCATCTGAGCTGTCAACCTTGTCCACCACTCCACATGCTGCTGCCTTGCAGCACCAAACAGCACTGAGGGAGTGTTCTTGTGATCTTCCTTCAAGTTTTAATGCACTTACAGATACGTAACACTCATTGCACTTGCACTGACAGCACCCAACACCGCCGTCTCACGCACTCACACAGTGCACTAACCACTCACACAACACTCCGCACTGGCATGCATGCTTCTCGATACCGCTCACATAGCAAACATACCATAGAGATCTGGGACCGGCTGCATGACAATACCCTGGACCTTCATTTCCTCATGGAAACCTGGCTGAGCCCCAACATCAGCTCCTGACATCTACACAACCATTCCCCCCTCCGGCTACAAGATCACTAGGCAAAACAGACTTTGCAAGTCTGGAGGCAGAATCATCATCATCCACAAGCTCATCCAGCAGCTACACCACCTCCATGGACAAGTCATCTTCCAACATGAAACGCCTGTTGTTCAAGCTCCATGTCACAGCCAACTTCACCCTAAGTGGCACTCTCATCTACTGACACCAGGGACTGTGCACTGACTTTACCGACACCATCACAGGCTTTGTCGAACCACTCCTTATTGATGCTAGCAAAAACATCCTACTGAGAGACCTGCATTTCCACCTGGAAGACCACAATGACGCCAACACAAAAACTCTTATTGAAGGCCTTGGAAGCCTAGGTCTCATCCAACAAGTAAAGAGACCTACCCACATTGCCGTACAACTTTTGGACCCTATTTTCACCACTTTCGACAACATCCGTGTGAAGAAGCTCATACCAGTCTCAAGGACAAACAGCAAAAAATCACCACCATTTACAGCAACTTCATCCTGCAATCGGACACGACAGACCTTTGCAAATCCTCCTGATCTTGTCCTAAGAACCAATGCTAATCACGTAGCCCATCACACACAAAAAGATACCGCCTCTCCAATGAAGTCCATCAACTCAGCGAAGAAATGGGACCCCTACCTCCACCACTCCTACCCCAGCGGATTGAAACCCATTCCCATCATCCTCACAACCATTCTGAGTGCCTCCACCTCTTCCTCAACCTTCTTAGATGCCAGGAAACACACACCTGTCCTCCAATTGCTGAAGAAACCATTCAGCACTCGCCAACTACAGATGGGTCTCCCTGCTACTATTTCCAGGCAAGGCCTTGTAGAAAATCATCAACAAATGCCTCACCAAACGCCTCTACAACCACCAACTTCTCAACACCCCTCCCAAACCCAACATGGAATCTGCCCTTACAGCCTCCATAGGTGACATATGAATGACTCTGGACAGAGGTGACACAGTAGTCTTCATCCTCATGGCCTTCTTTATAGCATTTGACAGGGTCCCCCACCCCATCCTCATCCAAACCAACACAATGACTTTCTAATGATGAACACCGACAAGACTGAAATAGTGATCTTCAGGAAGAGCACTTCACCACAGGACTTCACCTCAAGGCCAACAGAACTAGGACTGACACCCTCCCCCAACATCCACGCCAAGAGCTTCAGGATTGCCTTTAGAAGAAAACTCAACATGACTGCCCAAGTCAACACCATCACACCCTCATGCTTCCGTACCCTGAAGATACTGCTGAAGATTGTGAAATGACTCCCAATTAGTACCTGGAAAACAGTCATGCACACCGTCTTCACAAGCAAGTTAGACTACGGGAATACTCTCTAATCTGGGATCAACAAAAAAACTCACCAGAAGGCTGCACACCATTCAGATCTCGGTACACTATCAATGTCCCGTGCTTCACTCACATCACACCACACCTGAAGGAGCTTCACTGACTATCCACACACCAAGGAGCACAATTCAAACTCTTCATCCACATTTCCAAGACACTACACAACACTGGTCCAGCATACCTCAACAATTGCATCTGCTTTCACAAGCCTTCCAAAAACCCCGACTCACCTGGATTCCTACCTATACACATTTCATGCAAACAGAAAACTAGATGTGGCAATGGTGCCTTCTTCTACATTGCTCGCAAGGCGTGGAACCATCTGCCGCTGCACATAAGACCTTCCTCCTCATTTCTCGAATTTCACATGAACCTGAAGACCTGGCTTTTTGGGTACTCTCACTAGGCCCTTAGTTTGGCTAGACTCACACCTGCTCAGCACCATGATACCCTCCTGACTGATAGTGTGCTCTACAAAGCTGCAAGCCATGACATGGCATAACATGACGTACAATTTCCCTCCAATATAGTTGTATAAAGTCCCATTCACTGTAAGGTGACAATAGCACCCTGCCACCGCAACCTTTCCAACATGATTCAGAGCTGCAAACATCCCTTGTAAGCAGAAGTGGATAAAGTACTACCTAGTCAATAGTTTATACAAACATTCCTTGTGCTGGATGTATATAAAAGATTTGGCCTCCCTCTAAATCTTGAATCATGCCTTATTTTGTATTGTCACATTCAAGTTTGTTTCCCAATGCACCTTGCACTTGTGTTTGCGACTCAGTAGTAAATTATTGATATAGTAGTATAAGCTTAGAATACTGTTTTGTGTACCTGTTATAAAACATTGTTTCTAGTGGGGTCCTGTCTGTTTGCTAGATATTGCGCCTACCTAGAGTTTGCCCAGTGTAGTAATTCAACTGGTTCATAGTTGTCGCTTTGAGCTAGGTGGAATGGGCCAGCACAAGTCTCTCTATATATCAATTTCTCATTTACACACAAATTGGCCAACAATGGTGATGGCCTTCCCCCCATCTGTAGAAGCTTGCACCCGTCATCCCTGAGATGAACTATAGGTTGCCTCCTTGGAAGGACAAGGGAGAAGGGAATGCCATAGTGCCCTAATTTCAACTTGAGCCAACCCAATGCTCCAACACAATTGTCATTGAGAGCAGGAGACCTGAACACCTTGGCATGAGTCTCTTAGGTAGTCGAAAATATGGTTTTAGAAGACAGGGAAGTACAGTTGCTCCAGAGTTATGCATAGCATCTTGTACGGAAGGTGTGGTCAATCTAGGGCTAGGCACAAGTGTCTAGTGCAGATTCTTTTTCTATATTAAAAACAAGTAGACTGATGTCAGGAACAGCCCCTTGAGAAGATCAGATAACACCTTGAACTCAATGGATTCATGAGACATCAATAAAAGTGCAGGAAATGAAGGGGATGGAGACTCTGGAGAGCTGATCAGTGGTAGCTGGATCACAGAGGGATTAGGGAAGGCTTTCTCATCATATTAGCAACAGGACCTATGAGGGACGAGCCCTGAGGGAAGGCAGGTTCTTTAGGGGAACTTAAGAAGCGGCATTTGCCTCTCAAGTGCGTAGTTGTAAGTTTCATCAATTCTTGTTCAACCACTTTTCTCTCTATCCTGCACCTTTGTTGTTTTTCCATCTTTCTTCCATGTTTTCTCCCTTTCTGCAATAACATTGTATGTTGAGCATTTTTGAGTGTTTAGATTAATTGGATATTCAGCAAATCGATCTGAACGTAACAGTTTTCCGCCTGTAATGTTGTCCTCTTGTTGTCTCATCTCAACATCCCTTATCATCAAATGGCCATCTACTCCAGTCTCTACAATCTCTGAGTTATGGGAGGGATTCCCAGTAGTCCTTTGGCTTCTTATCAGCATTGCTGTGGTGAGACAAGGTAAATTCTGTTTGGTATGAGAAGCCATAATCACTCATATGAATACTTGTTGCCTGTCCTTTATATGTATCATTTTAGCAGTGTTTTCGCTGGGTGCACTTTGGCTGGGCTAAATGTACCTACTTGAGATGCAACCATTCCACCAATGGGAAGTCACCTTCTTTTCTCTCCCATGATCCTTTCCACTATTCTAGAATAGAGTGCACTGGCTTAGGAGTCCATTCTACAATTTGTAGTCATGTTTCTCTCTTGGTGTGGAAGCTTGGAAATTAGTATTAGTATCCTAAATCTTGCTCCCCTCAACAAACGATCCGAAATAGCTAGATCAGAATCATCTCCCTATTGAGTAAAATCACTTAAATAGGAAGCAAGATTGAGGTTCAAGCGGTCAATAAATTGTGACCAACTTCAGGAGCAGGAGTTTCTCACTCTCTCTCCTGCTCAGCAGGTATTTCTTATATGTTAGTTAGTCTTTTTATGCCTGGAGAAAGTCGGACTGACCCTGAAAATTATGACAGCAATACTTAAAAATGTCAATCCATTATGTCGCAATGTAAAATACAATTTACAACCACAATCCTTTTTTATGGAGATATCCAATGTGACATTTATTTCTTACATTTAGCAAGAGAAGATTTAACATGGGCCACTCCTTTTGTGAATAACAGCAACCCAAATCTGAACAATTTACAGCAGTTTCTGGATCACTTTGCACATGCCTTTGATCGAAGACAAACAGAACAGTCAACGCATCTGGAATTACTTGCCTTGCAACAGAGAAATTTTGATATAGAACATTGCCTCTCAAAGAGTGTCACTCTTGCCCTAATTTCATCAAATTCTAATTCATCTTTGCCATGTTGTACAATGTGGGCTAAATCCTGTCTATATTATTTCCACTGGCATTTCTTCTCTTACCATTATTCTATTATTTGAACATCCTGCAACTCTACCAGTAGTTCATTAATATCCTGTGTTCCAAATTGAGCACCTCTAACATTATCATGTATTTCTTATGTCAACGTTTGACTATTATTAACTTTATTGATTTCCATTTTTTTAAACCAATGTGACTTAATAGTCTCTTGTTTAAGTTAGGTTGTATTTTAGTATCCATCAATAAGTTAACCATGATTTCCAGTTTTTATTTTGATGACACAATTAAGGGCTTGGTGATCATTTAATCTTCTTGGCGTAAGTGCATTCAAATGTTCCATCCCAAACAAATTGCAATGGAATAATTCTTCCCAGCTATTACCTCCTCTCGAGTCTATCATAAGAAGTTTGTGTACCTGGAATTTTATTTGTCATATTTGATGATCTGTTTTCATGAAATGTTTCATCAATGGCATTTTGTAACTAACATTTTACCTCTCTTCATTCTGCCTCAATGTCACAGCCTGTTTTATTATTCCAACAACATACACATCACATGCTCATTTAGGGTCAGATGTACAAAGCCACTTTGCGGTTGCAAAATTTTCATTTTGCTAAATCATTGGGTTTGAACCTGTAAAATTGCTTGTAGGTACTATTAAACCCATTTTACAAGTCAGAAAGTCTTTCCAGTATGCAAAATGACTTTAGCGATGCATTCTGAATTGCAGTTAGGAAGAGGTGTGAAAGAAAAATCCTCTCTTAACGAATGATTGGTATTGCTTGTGTCAATTGTGGCTGCAAACCATTGATCCGTTATCAATTCCTCAAGGGGGGGAGGATTATCTGATTTGCAATGGGAATGGGGGCATCTTCTCCTTTGTTTGTGGTGTCCATTGACTTCAGCAAAAGTGGGCAGTGATTCAGAGCACCACTGTCTGCTCCCTAAAAGTTTTCCCAAACAGGAACTTGGACTTCTTTATAAAAAAAGAGTTCCACTTGGTAATGCAAAAACATGGTTAGTTGTGTGCTTTTACATGCAGGCCACCATCCCTGACTTTATAGCCAATCACATGGTGTCGCAGATAGTGACCTACTGATTAATGTACATCAGCCAAGTCATTCTGCGAACTTCTGTACCTGGGCATTTTGTGAGGTGACCTATAAGTACATAGGTTTCATCACAAAATCAGAAATAGGTTGCAACAAGTAATGCACAATGTACTACCAATTTTTACAATATGCTTTCTAGTACATCTTGCCCTTTGTTCCACAAATGCATTCTTTATTTTCAGAGATGGCAACATTTCTCAATTTACATTTTTTACCAGTTGATTGGTAATTTATCACATGTCCTTTAAGAACAAACATACATTTAGAGCAATTTAGATGTGGGTATGTCCCAGCTTTTCTTTTTGTTAAATATCTTTGTTGTTCCTGTGTTAGTATTGAGCTCTAATTAGTTCCATACCTAGACTTTTCCATATGTGTATGCCATCAAAGGTTGTTGTCTAAACAATTGTTTCTATTCCAAATGGTATTCAATTCAATTCCAGTTTTTATTCACACACTCTCTATTCTTATTTAACTGCTAAGAATAGCTAATCACGTTTCAGACTTTCTTTATTTTCACGTTCTTTGTAGTTTAATTCAATTTCATCTGCAGATTTCATAAAAGCACTTGCTGCCCATTTTTTATTCTTCTTCACAAGTTTTACATCTCAGCAGTTATTTCTTGTTCTTGACTATTGATATTAAAGTATATCCTAGACCCCTGATACTCAAAGTACGGCCCTGGGGCCGCATGCGGCCCTCCTGACCTTTACATGTGGCCCTCTGGTGTACAGCAGCACTTTGCTGCTGTTTACTCAGATAGATGCTATCAATAAAAAAGATGTTAAAGAAACAGGCTAGTGTTTATTTAAAGGATATTTTGTGTTAAAGAAAGGAAGTAACTGTTAAATCCTGCATCACTTAACTTTAGGAGCACCTTCATTCTTAAAGCCAGCTTGGAGCGAAGTGTAAACACATGATTAAGTCTCTTCAAAAAGTGACTCAAAAGTGTATTTAATTCACACGCAGAACCTTTTCAGATTACTACATCAGATTATATCAGCGCATTGAGAAGTATTTTTTTTAAAGTGATAGTTTTCAAACATGAATTTAGAAAACATCAATTCTTCCCCCTACCCTGATGACAATGCCAATAGTGAAATGTGGCAAATAGGTTGTCATGTGCACCCTTTAGATGACCTGGGTTCCGATTAAAAACATTATAGTTTTTTAAATCAAACATAGGAGAAGGTTTTGTACATCAGACATCCTGAAGTCATGTATTTTTTTAGGTCCTCTTTATGTGATAACAAAGTGAAGAGAAATAAACCTATTGCTTAGGATCACACAATTTGGTAAAGTGGGGAAGCCGGGATTAATCCCAGGTTTTCTAGTTTCACATTGTGCAATTCAGCTACTACATGTATATGCTTTGCTTCCCCTACACCCACTTTACCATCAATGCTTCCACACATCCCAATCCCTGGCCTGACCACACCCCACTGGCCTCAATGTGGCCTTCGGACACATCACAGACCACACCTTTTGGCCCCTGGAAAAATGTTTGTGAGTTCCCATGTCCTAGACGGAATATAATTTGTTTTCTATGTTTTTTGTTCCAGTTATTCATTATTCTGATACTTTATCAGGAAGGCATTTTCTCTATATCTTCCATAGAAGATTATTCCATTGTTCCAGGAACATTGAACATTTCATGGTAGTGCATGTGTATATTTGCTACGCATAAAAGCACATTGGATCCTGTGGAAACCCCTGCAACCTGAAAGAAACATCTTTGTTTCCATTGGAAATGTTTGTTTGTCAAGGTTTTTCACAGAAGTGGCATCAGGCTTTATTTGCTCCACTTTTTGTCAGATTCAATAGTGCTTGCTCTACATATTCCTTAAATTCAGTATGGGCTATATTCACATACAGTTTATTGACATGCATCAGATATATTAGGCATTCATTTTCCCACCTGTTTCATTATGGGGGTTGAAGAAGATAACCTACATAGTTATAAGGTGGTTGAAACATGGAATGTATTACTGCTATGACTATTATGTTTGGTGGAGCACATAATTTGTGAGTATTTTTTGAGTAAATATATTGTTGGTATCTTGGTAGTAGGAGGCTATAGTCTTCTCTGTAGTTTGTCAGTAATGTATCCAATGTCTTTATCTTGTTCCACAGCATTTTTTATAAATGCTTTATATTCATTTATCACATTTCTTTCTAAAAATAGATAATCCAAGGTGCCTTAGAGATGTGATTCAATTATTTGCTCTTTGATTTATATTTTAATGTTTTCCCAAATTGTTCAATGCTTGTCTCGCTTTGTATTGTTCTTTTTCATACCAATGTTGCATTAATTTTCTTCAAGCAATTTAATAACAATGTTTCAAAAACATCAGTCTGAACTGCTGTATTTCTAATTGATCCTTCAATTTGTGAAAAAAGAATTCCATCTGTCTTACAACATTAAAATACAATTTTTGGTTGGTACCCAGTTAGCTGCATTCATAGCAATAAAGGACATTCTTTTCTGTAACTGTCTGACATAAAGGATAAAAATTTGATTTATAATAGTGTCCCTCGTTTTGCTTCTTCTCCTGGTTTTCAAAACTACCTTCTTTTTAGAATATTTCTTTTTGAGTGATCCACCCGGTTTTCTTGTATTGCTTCTTCAGAAATTGTTGACCCCATAGTTGTTGAATCAATTTTCTAAAATGTATTTTTATTCCTTCCAATATTATATTTTGCCACCCATGTGTACACCGCATCTTTGAGATAATCATATGTATCTATGGGCCATATGTACAAACACATTTTCCCATTGACACAGAATGGGAAAAACCCTTTGCTACATCTGGCCCTATAACTCTAGGAAATGTCCATATTTTTCTTTCTTCTCTTAATTTTTTTATAGATTTCTAATTTGGTATTAATTTATTTCCTCTTGAGTTAGATCCCGGTTTCCCACATTTTCAAGCTCACATATTTCTGCCTTTAATTCCTGTAATTTGTTTGGATTACTCTTGTAAAGTTTCTGACAATTCCCCAGTACTGAGTAAATTTGAATTTAGAATACATTTTGTTTTAATTTGATACTATTGTTTTGCAAATTCTTTTCTATTTTTCATCTAACTTGGTTTTCAATTTGATCCCAAATCTCTGGGAATAGATTACTCTCAAGTTTGCAGACCCAAATCTAAGTTTGGAAACCTAAGAGGGGTTCCACAAGGATCCAAGCCCCTTGCCAAGTCAGCAAAACATCAAAGCTGCATAGGAGGTCAGCGAATGCCAGTGCAAAATGTACTTTTTTCACATTTAAATCCGGGTGGAGCAGCACTTTGCAAGCCTTCAGCCTGAGGTTGGGAGTCAGCAGATGCTTCTCCTGCTTCACTTTTATTTTCCAGAACATGGGGACCAAGTCTTGTGTACTGTAATGGAAGCTGCCACAGATTTTTCTCCGTTGTGGCCAGCCATCAAAGCCTTCTGTCCATAATTTCTGTGTCTGTGGACCCATTTAAATGACAGGAATAAAAGCTGTGATCAATGATGCCCTCAATGGGGTAATTTGAGATTTAATTAGTGATGATTATTACAAGATCCGACTATAGCGTCACAAAAGCCTCTGTTTTTCTTAGTGAATTTCTAGGGTTATTTTCAAAATATAAGCTAAAATCTTATTACCTTGCCTATTTGTAGCTTCACTTTAACCTTTGTTTTTTTCAGTGAATTTCTGAGTTTTTTTGTATTTAAAGTAAAGCTGTTTTTCTGTACCTAATTGTAATGTCACTTTAACCTGTGGTTTTCTCAGTGAACTTCTGAGGATCTTGATCATATTCACCCAACTGCCTCACTGAGCATAGCTTTGGCCATGTACGCCTTCGGCTTATATGTGCTCCTTTTTGTCACTCTTAGACCTGGCATTCACTGTAATGCATTTCATTTGAGACCATGTTCCCGAGTCCTGTAATGAGTGCCACAAACATGTTGTCCATGTTGCTGCCGGTTAGTCAAGGAGGGTTCCCTTTGGGGCCAACCACATGCCTGATCGGGTCAGAGTGTACTCATTATGCTCCATTATATTTTTGTAATTCATTTTCAGGTAGCAGTGACCATGCCCTAAGTCCTGTAATGGCTGCCACAACATATTGTTATTGTTGTGGCCACCCAGTCAGAATTCAATAGTTCCCTTTATATTTCCAAATCAGAGCATTCTGGACATCCACAGATATACATAAATTATTAACCCCCTACGGCCCCCTCCCCATAAAGATTGCAGCAGGCCCCAGGGAATGAGGTCAGGAGGGCTGAAATGGGTCTGGCTAGGGTTCCTGCTTGCCCCCTCCTCCTATAAAAATTGCTGGACCCTGGTAAATGAAGTCCCTGGGACCGAAAGTGGCCCAGGAAGGGGAGCTGCATGCCTCCCAGGAGGAGATGCAATGTGCCCCCGTTACCAATAAAAATAATACTGGACCCTGGGGGATGGAGCCCGACGGGCTACATCAGCCCTGGGAGGTGGGCCATGCTCGCCCCTCCCCTCTATTCAAAAGAGTGGCCCTGGGAAGTGGGGTCTCCAGGCGTAACAAGGCTTGGGGCCATACAGTCTCCGCCCCTTTATTTTAATAAGTGGCTCTAGGGGATGAGGTCCCTGGGGCTGATAATGGCTCAGGGAAGAGGCCGCGCAGCCCCCTCCCATTTAATTACAAAAAGAAACCATCCTGTGGATGGGGTCCCCAGTGCCAGGCCATATGGCCAACACCCCACTGCATGGCATAAGGCTGTGCACAGCATGGGGTTGGCTGTGTGGGCCCTGCAGCCAGCCCCACGTAATGCACAGCGGGGGATTGCATTTACCTATGGTAATTAAGTATTACTTTACATTAACAAAATCCTGCAAATTCATTGAAAAAAACAATGGTTAAAGTAATAATATAGTTGGATGTGATAAAAGGATCTGTTTTTTTTTTTAAAAGAAGCCTTAGAAAGTCACTGAAAAATCAAAGGTTTTAGTAACGTTATAGTTAGGTGAATGTGCCAGTGATTACATTAACGTTTTGAATTAAAAAACACAGAAAGCAGCGATAACTATAACTTGAGACCTTGCCATGCACTGATTATTACCTCACATACAACATCACTGATGACAACTCAAATGACATCATTGGTGACATCACTGACGACATCTCAATTAACAGCAATGATGACATCACTGTTGAGACCACTGATAACATGACAAAGCTTTGTTTTCCCGCATATTGGTCTATAAATTACAATGGCATTAGAGGCCTGCCAGCAAGTACAAAGCAGCTTAGGAGAGTATCAGACATCATTGCTGCCATCATAGATATAACTCCCTTAGGGGTTGAAAGTATGCATTATGTACTACATTGACCCCATAACATACACTTTACAGCTAGCATAGTTCACATTAACAATCAACGACAGATATAGGAAATCCTCATTGAGAATGGTGTTCAATCTTTATGCAACTGTTCAGAAATAGGCAACTTCCTGAAAAAAAGTGAATGTCAGTTCCACAACAAAGGACCTACTATGGATAGCTTTTATTTGTATCACACACCTAAAACTCACTGAGCCTACATTGAGAAATAAAGTCAGTATCATTAGAGAACTAGGTACTGTAAGCAGTGGTTACTCTGGAGAAAGTTTACTTTATGCCACAGTGTTTGCAAACAGTGAAACTTTTATAAGAATCACACCATAGAGTATTAGAAAGTATCTACTAAGAACGGTGTACACTCTATGGAACAGTTATAAAAATGACACAAGTTTCTGAACATAAATACGATCTGAAAGTGCTAAACATCCTACTACCTGCACCCATTATGCTGCCGGGAAACTTTACAGATAGCCCGTCTTCTCAAACACAATATGCACATGTATAATAGGTTAGAACCGGGTGCACACAGTCTTCTAAGTTGTTTGGCCATGCTGACAATATTCTGTCTAGTAACTCAAGGCTGCTTACAAAAGTTAGTTTCTACTACGTAGAATTTTACTCATGTTGAAAATGTTTTCAGTAGAAGCAAAAAACTTTTGAGGAACTTAATGCACATGTGAACTCACCTGCACATAGTGTTACTCTTGGATACAAAGTTTTCTAACATGTTCAATACCCCTACTACCTTTGGTGCATTAGGAGCAGATGTGTTTTTAAACACTACACACATTAGCTGGACCCATGCTGTACAAAATTAGATAGACAAGTAATATACTTACCCGCCACTACGTAAATTATAAAACAAACTAGCACATTTATTGGATGATGCCATCAGTGATGTCAATGCCATCATGGTATCATTTGATTTGTCATCAGTGATGTCATAAATGATACCATAAACATGTCATGCCATGATTTATTTTAGTTTAAGACGTTTATCACTGACATATCCGCCTGAGTTGGGCTACTATGTCAGTAATAACATTAATGTTTTAACTAAAAAAACACGGAAATTCACCAGTTACAGTTAACATCGCTAACTATAACTTGTGCCCCTGCCATGTATTGCCTATGACCTCACATATGACATCACTGTTGAGGTTCTGTGACTCACCCGAACCCCAAGATGACAATATAGGACCCTATTGCATGTTACCTAGTATGTAAATGTTATATTACATGGTTTATGATTTTATTCTCTTAGGGCCCAGTTGTTAAAACAAGTAGTACCCGTTACCCATCATGTACATTTATCCGTTATCCATTTTATCTCTCTTGTATTGAAAGAGTGGCTGATATTTCTTAGAACTTGAAATTGGCAATGAAATGCATGGATAGAAAGGGAATGCAGGTTCATGCCAGTTTAATGATACTGCAGTCTTTTGTTGTAATAAACATTTAGATACTGTATGCCACTATGTACTACGGAACTGCTAACTACAACAAAAACTGCAAAACCCAAACATGATGAATTGTATATCAAAGAAGCAAGATTACCTTTTCAGGTCAGCTTCTTTTGCTGTAAAATGTTTAACGTTGTATTAATAATGTTTTTGTACTTTTAAAGGAGCCAACCTTGAAGGGAAGGTAAAAGCTAAAAGTGTAGTAGGTAATTATGCAACAACTTCAAAAACACCTGCCCCTGGTAACAGGTAAGTCACAACCATTAAACTGTTTCATTTTTATTGTAATAATAAAACAATATTTTCCTTTAATTTTCTAAGCTTTTGCTAAAAGAGAGTGTCTATGCGTCTATGGTATGGATGAGTAATATACTTTTATCGTGTGACAGTTGTGTCAATTATGTTGTAAGTAACCTAAAGAATTCTTTAAAAACTGAAATAATATGTACCTTTCTCTTTCAGACAACCAACTCGAAGTAGGAAACAATGAAGTTACAGATCTGAAGGGCTCTCGGTTCCACAACAACAAATTGATATTTGAACCCACCAGTAATTTCGGTTCAACATCTAGACACCACAATAAGACTGCTGGAAGGAAACTCACGTGTTGATCCCTAAACTGTTCAATAAAATAGGCCTTACGCTTTAGACTGTTCTTGTGTATCATAAGCAAGACCTCTGGTTTCCTTGAGAAAAGCTGAAGAAGGCCTTCAGCAGTTCTGAATTCATAGACTAAGAGTAAAACGGATTATCTTTAAGTTCTAAATGTGTAAATTCATCGTTTCATTCAATGTGAACTTTAACTTGAAGCAGTTAACTGTTAGTTACTTGTTTTGTCTCCAGCAAGACAAGCTTCCATTTAAAGGCATTGCCTTGCGTTATCCACAATGAAACACCAGACGGTTTGTCCAAGCACAACGTGTGAGACAAAAACTTCTTTCTGTCACTACTTCTTGGCTTTTTCACGGATTTAACTATGTGGTTATATAGCACAGACCTAGCCACAATGTATTGAAGCACTGTACAAACAACCATTGGTAATTCCAGCAAGTCTCCGCTCTGAAAGACAAATTGTTTGTTTTGTCAATGCTTTTTGCCATTTGCAAGCATGCATATACATCAAGAAGCAAGCGCATTCATTGCCAACAGTCTAGCAATCGTGCTTTGAGTCAAGAACACCCATTTCAAGATTGCACCCAATGGGCATGTATTTTACATCGTAGAGCGTACGTTTGAGTGTATTGTGACGCATGTATGTGCATGGGTTGTGATTTTTAATTTTCCATCGTAACATGGCACGTAGCCATTTTCAGACAGTAAGTAAAATATGGAAAAGAAAAAAGATTTGTACAGAGAGTGTCAAAAAAGAAGCACGAAGCCTGGTAGCACTTTAAAGCTGCCACCCCACACACACTCCCTCCCCATTCCATTACAAGCATTGGGATTGGGGTCGAGATCAGGGCCGGGAGCATGGGGGTGCATGGAGGGGTGGATCAGGAATGGCTAAGGTCTGGAGGAGAGAGGGTTCTGTTGGCAGGTGTGAATACCAGTAGAAGAATGGCTATATGCAGGAGGAGAAGTCAGAGGAAGGAGGCAGAGGCAGGTAATGGGTGCACAGAGGAGGACAATTGTAGAAATGTGAGGCTGAGAGTTGAGAACATGTAATAGAATGCAGGCAGAGGGCCAAAGAAGGGAGTAAAGACTGAAGAGATGGGGGCATATGGTGGTTGGATTGGAGCGCGAAGAGGAGATTGGATAAACGGGCACTGTAAGGCAGCACTGACAGGCAAAATGGTGATTGATAGAGAGGGGATTCAGAGGAGGAGAAATAGGGCAGAACTGTGAATTGGCAACTAACAAGTATAATATAACATGTAAAAATGTAGGAAGACTCTAAACATTCCTGCTGGTAACCCACTCAGTTTCAATGTTCGTGATGATGCATTTATAGGTATACATTTACTTATTATCAGATTGGAGAGAAGTCACATGGATTGCACAGACCACAAATAATGTCATATGAAAACTAACACATTCACTTCAAACTTCTAAAGCCATTGACCCCTGGTTTCTGTGCCGCTCCCCCGCCTGTCTCCTCGTTCCAGGGATTCTGCTTCCAACCTCTGTGCCCTCTGCTTGAGCTTCCTGCTTGTCTGCTGTTTGTCTCACTGGAGCAGCACTCAAGGTCTACCCAGCCCTGAGTGTGCTCCTAGCTGCATAGGTGCTTGTTCTTGGGTACTAAGGGGCATATTTATACTCTGTTTGTGCCGAAGACATTCGGCACAGCCGAAGACATTCGGCACAAACCTTGCCCCATATTTATACAATGACGCCTGACCCTGCGAACGTCAAAATCCCTCCGTGTTCGTCATTTTCTGGATGCGGGAAACCGCCTTGCGTTAATGACATGCAAGGTAGGCATTACCATCCAAAAAATGACTTTAAGGCTTGTGTGCCTTATTTATACTCCTGCGTCATTTTGACGCACAGGAGGGGGCGGGCCTTAAAAAACGGCGCACAGCCTGATGTGCGCCGTATTTTAACGCCTGGGTGAGGGCAGGCGTTAAGGGACGTGTGGGCCCACTTCCATGGTCTCTGACCATGGAAGCAGTCCAGAGGTGCCCTTCCCTGCCCCCAGGGACACCCATGGATGCTACCCTCGCCCACCCCTGGAGGACACCCATGGATGGGGGGACCCATCCCTGCTAAGTACAGGTAAGTTGGGGGTAAGTATATTTTTTTATCTTTTTTAAAGTGGCATAGGGGGACCTAACTTGGGCCCCCCTACATGCCACTGTGCCCACCGGCCTTTCCCAGGGTACAAAGTTCCCTGGGCATGGCCATTGGGCAAGGGGCAGGACTCCTGTCTTTGCTAAGACAGGAGTCATTTCAATGGGGGTTGTGCCTCAAAAAATGGCGCAAGTCTGGTTAGAGCAAAAACAACAAGTGATGGACGGAATGCTGAACATTGTCAAACACTCACCCCCAGTCATAGATCTGGGTTTAATCCATCGTTCTTTTGAAGCACGGGACCCACGTCTGGGCATACCCTTCCCACTTAGGGCGACAAAGCAAAAACAACAAGTGATGGACGTAATGCTGAACATTGTCAAACACTCACCCCCAGTCATAGATCTGGGTTTAATCCATTGTTCTTTTGCTCACCATGCCACCCCAGTTTGGACCCAGCCAAATGCAAATCAGTCTTGACCCTGTTCCTCATGGGAACAGTCCAGACCGAACTACCAAGCCAGGTCCTCACTGGACCGGAAACAAGCATCCTGGGACCGGTTTCGGGGTTTCACCCCTCATCAGCCAGGCTAGCTTGAATCCAGTGGCATGGGAAGCACAGGACCCACGTCTGGGCATACCCTTCCCACTTAGGGCGACAAAGCAAAAACAACAAGTGATGGACGGAATGCTGAACATTGTCAAACACTCACCCCCAGTCATAGATCTGGGTTTAATCCATCGTTCTTTTGCTCACCATGCCACCCCAGTTTGGACCCAGCCAAATGCAAATCAGTCTTGACCCTGTTCACTGGGAACAGTCCAGACCGAACTGCCAAGCCAGGTCCTCACTGGACCGGAAACAAGCATCCTGGGACCGGTTTCGGGGTTTAGAGCCATGATTTTTTACTCAAACCTGACTTGTGCCATTTTTTGACGCACAACCCCCATTTTTCCCTATGCCGGCGCTGCCTGATTTAAATTATTTTTTTTACTCTGACCAGCCCGCACCACTGGCTAACGACAATCCTTAAATAAGGCGCCCACCTGGCACATAGGAATGGCGTTAGCCAGCGGTAAATTGTTTGCATCAAAAAGTATAAATATGGGCCTAAGTTTTAAGTTTTAGTCTTTTGTTTTGGTTTTACCTTGGATTTGTTTTGGTTTTGGTTTTATCCTAAAGTTTAGTCACTAGTCCTCAGTTCTCCGTCCCACTTCCTGTCTTTTCTCCAGCCCTGCCCCTGCCTCCCACACAGATCCACCCTCCACCAGAACTGCTTATGGAGGCTGCTGCATGGCTCCGTCAGTAGCCCATTGACCCCTGGTCTATGCACCACTCTCCCATCTGTTTCCTCATTCCAGGGACTCTGTTTCCATCCTCTGAGCCCCCTGCTCGAGCCTTCTCTCTGTCTCACTGGAGAAGCACTCAAAGTCTCTCCATCCCTGAGGGTGCTCCCAGTTGCGTAGGTGCTTGTCCTTGGGTACTACGCCCATATTTATACTTTTTTAGCACCGCAATTGCACCGCTTTTTGATGCAAAAGCGGGGCAAACTTACAAAATACAATTGTATTTTGTACGTTTGCCCCGCTTTTGCATCAAAAAATGATGCAAATGTTTTAAGTTACAGGGGCATATTTATACTCCGTTTGCGCCGAATGTGCGTCAAAAATTTTGACGCACTTTCAGCGCAAACGTTGCCCCATATTTAAACCCTGACGCCCGAACCGGGGCACCAGGAAAAAGGCACTATGTGCGCCAGTTTTTGGAAGCGCCACCCCGCCCTGCGTTAATGACATGCAGGGTAGGCGTTCCCGTCCAAAAATAGACGCACATAGCGGTGCGTGGTATTTATGCTCCAGGGCAAAAATCACTTCCGCGCGGCAGGCGGCGCAAAAAAATGGCACAAAGCACGAATAGCGTGAAATTTTAACGCCTGGGTCAGGGCAGGCGTTAAAATGGGGCAAACACACCTGTACTTAATCAGAACACACAGAACAAACAACAGAGCAGCAGAGCAGCAGAGCAGCAACAGGGAGACATGGAGGTGCTTTTTCTTCAACGTGCACGTAGACGCAGAGCCCTGCAGCAACAACAGCAGCCACAACAACAACAGCAGGGACCCCAAAGACAGCGCAGAAGGCAGGAGAGGATATTCCACCCACGAACAACCCTGCATGGCATCAGGGAACGAGACATCATCCAGAGGTACCGGTTGAACTGGCAGGCCATTCAGCAGCTGCTGACAAATATTGAACAGCAATTGGCCCCCACTTTAGTGACTCCACGCACTATCCCAACCGAAACAAAGCTGCTTGCCGTACTTCACCTGCTGGCAAGTGGCTCCTTTCAGACAACTGGTGCCCTGGTTGGTGGAATCTCACAACCATCTTTCTCCGCATTCCAGCCTAAAGTACTGGATGCCATCATTGGACTGACACCCCGCCACATCTGCTTCCCTAACACAGTGCAGAAGCAGCAGGAAACAAAACAGGGGTTCTACGCCATCAGTGGCTTTCCGCACGTCCTTGGTGCAATCGACTGCACACACGTACACCTTGTGCCACCTGCTGCGAGTGAACACCTCTACCGCAACAGGAAGCACACACATTCCATCAACGTGCAGGCCATAGTCGATCACCAAGGACTGATCAGCAACATTGTGGCTAAATATCCTGGGAGTGTACATGACGCATTCATCTTCCGTCACTGCACCATCAACCAACACTTCCAGGATGGACGGTATGGCAATGGACTACTTGTTGGTAAGGACAAAAATCTACTTATATACTCACTGCACAGAAACCCTCTAGGATAAACAACACATACACCACAATAGCAACACCTAGACAGGAACACACTGAGGTACTCACATCACTAGCCATGTGTCACAAGTCACCATTGAACCTCTCACACATTTGAATTTACTCCACAGCTTAGTGTGAAGACATTCATGACTGTGGTTGCCTAAATGTCACCTTGCAAATTGGAAGTCTCACAATAACCTGTACACTAATACAATGCATAACTTTTAAGGGATGGGATGGCCTGGCTATGTTCATATGAACGTTTCTAATACCCTTTCATGTTTCAACTCTACATGGAACTATCATCACACCCCCAGTGAGGACACACGGACACCTGTGTCACAAGTCACAATGCAAGGGAGGGCACACTGTACTTGAGAAACCAATACATCCTGCTGACAAACAGTTAAACAACAAACACTTGCTCAGCCAAGGGAAAAAAACAATGCCAAAGTTTCCACCAACAACCATAGGTTGTCACATTAGTACACAAAATAGTCACAGACAACACAACACAACTACTGCCATCAAAGATACGTACAACAGTGCCTCCTACATCTAATTGATACCATTCTGTGTTTCTCTTTCAGCTGATCAGGGGTATGGCATCCAGCCTTGGCTAATGACACCATATGGGAACCCAAATACTGCTGCTGAGCGGGCATACAATGACGCCCACAAGAGGACCCGCAGCATTGTGGAGAGGACCTTTGGGATCCTAAAGTCAAGGTTCCGCTGCCTTGACATCACTGGCGGAAGCCTACTCTACTCCCCAGAGATGGTCTGCAAAATCATACTCACTTGTGCCATATTACACAATATTTGTGTACAAAGGAACATTCCCCTCCTTGAACCGGACCCAGACATGCCTGAGGATGATGATGAGGAGGATACTGGCCTGCAACAGGATGGGGAACAACCTAACACCGCAGCAGGAGTGCGTAGGCGCCAACAGCTTGTGAACAATTTTTTTACTTAAGTTATTATAATCACTTGTATTCCACACTTGTAAATAAACACAGATAACAAACACCACATCATGCTTTGGCCTATTCATTTCTGACCACCTTTAGTTTGAAATAGCTGAAGATGAATGTCGTCTCATTGATCAAGAATGCCATTAAAATTCATCACACCAAAAATAAACATCACAACTGTATGCACAGAGGGTAGGATGTGACATGTTACATTACCATACACAGAGCCCAACAAGAGTACAAATGTGACAATTACACATGCCGGATCCAAACAACTGAAACAGTCTCTCATCCAGCCCAAAATTGGAGATCATTTGAAAGTCACATCACACGTGTTCAGAGACAGGGTGGGACCATCCATGTGTACGTGAACATGTCATCAATGGCTTCTCTCAAGTGTATGGTGTGAGCAATACACAATTGCAACAACATCAGCTGCCACTAACTCAGGAGGAGACCTTGAAGTTACAGTGACAACATACACACAGACAGGTCATACTGGATCCACATTCCCACACACATGTACACATATGTCATACAACCAACCTAATATTTGAAAGTAGACCATCACAGTTGTGTCCCAGTTTGAACCTAGCAGGAAGATTGTAACATGACACTAAACCAGTTTATGCAGAAAGGGACACAGACAAGCAAAACAATCTTCGCATTATCACATCGTGAACGCTGAGAGTCTTGCAAACTTAGGGGGTCATTCTGACCCTGGCGGTAATTACCGCCATGGCGGAGGTCGGCGGTAGCACCGCCAACAGGCTGGCGGTGCGCCGATGGGCATTCTGACCGCGGCGGTTCAGCCGCGGGCAGAAATGGGAAGTCGGCGGTGTACCGCCGACTTCCCGCTGCCCTTGAGAATCCGCCATGGCGGCGGAGCGCGCTCCGCCGCCATGGGGACTCTGACACCCCCTACCGCCATCCTGTTCCTGGCGGGTCTCCCGCCAGGAACAGGATGGCGGTAGGGGGTGCCGCGGGGCCCCTGGGGGCCCCTGCAGTGCCCATGCCAATGGCATGGGCACTGCAGGGGCCCCCGTAAGAGGGCCCCACAAAGAATTTCAGTGTCTGCTTTGCAGACACTGAAATTCGCGACGGGTGCAACTGCACCCGTCGCACCTTCCCACTCCGCCGGCTCCATTCTGAGCCGGCGTCCTCGTGGGAAGGGTGTTTCCCGCTGGGCTGGCGGGCGGACTTTTGGCGGTCGCCCGCCAGCCCAGTGGGAAAGCCAGAATGACCGCCGCGGTCTTTCGGCGGGAACCGCTTGGCGGGCGGCGACCGCCGCGGTCAGAATGACCCCCTTAGTCATATGAAAATGGTATGCAACTTAGCTCCAAATCATCATTACTGCAAACGTCAAATGGGCTAATGAGATGAATGAATGGTCAACAGTCATTCATACCATATGGCCTTACATTCGCCCGCTGCTGCAGGTTTGCCAGGATATGATAAAAATACTCCATGGATACAGTAGCTATTCTGGATGGTCAAATCCTAGGGTGCTGGGGGCCTAACTCCACCTCTACCACCCCCAAAACATACAAGAATCATGTACTTGTGAACTAAACACATGCATAAGGCACATGTGTGGCCTCCATGTCACAAGTCCTACACAAATATGAAACACAAAATCATAATGGGACATGGTCAGCCCCATAAAAACTGAAAGTGACTCTCCCACTCCCTGTTAGGACTACAGATAAAAGCATCCCCATCATAAAGGTGGGGACATTTTGGAGACGGAATACATAATGGTATCAAAAACATCATTTCAAAATAGCCATCAGCAATTACACCAAATATGTTGTCAAATATGGTCAATACATTAGTTAACGTATCCCAAACATCACAGTGTGAAGGCCGTCTATACATAAAAGTACGGACATTTGTCATATACAAACACAAATGTGTCTCACATCGCACCGTTTGACCATGACAAATCACCTTTCCAAAGCTAAACACATGAAGACATTTGGATAAATTTGCTCCATATTCTACGCATACAGCATGGCCGTCATAATTTGTTCACGTACATGAGTGCACACAATGCAGAGTCAGATACAAATGTATCCAAAAGTGTCTTGATATTTCACCTTCAAATTATTATTTACATCCACAATATTTTTGACTCTGCATCATGTGCACTACTGTACGTGTAAAAAAAAACACGCCCATGATGTATGCGTCGTGAAATTGACGCTACATGGACAATATGTTGGTCATTTCATGTACAGTATTAATTATTAATATTCATATCATATTTTTTCACTCCGCATCATGTGCACCACTGTACGTGTAAAAAAAACGACGCCCATGATGTATGCGTGGTGAAATTGACGCTACATGCACAATATGTTGGTCATTTCATGTACAGTATTAATTATTAATATTCATATCATATTTTTTCACTCCGCATCATGTGCACCACTGTACGTGTAAAAAAACCGACGCCCATGATGTATGCGTGGTGAAATTGACGCTACATGCACAATATATTGGTCATTTCATGTACAGTATTAATTATTAATATTCATATCATATTTTTTCACTCCGCATCATGTGCACCACTGTACGTGTAAAAAAAACGACGCCCATGATGTATGCGTGGTGAAATTGATGCTACATGCACAATATGTTGGTCATTTCATGTACAGTATTAATTATTAATATTCATATCATATTTTTTCACTCCGCATCATGTGCACCACTGTACGTGTAAAAAAAACGACGCCCATGATGTATGCGTGGTGAAATTGACGCTACATGCACAATATATTGGTCATTTCATGTACAGTATTAATTATTAATATTCATATCATATTTTTTCACTCCGCATCATGTGCACCACTGTACGTGTAAAAAAAACGACGCCCATGATGTATGCGTGGTGAAATTGACGCTACATGCACAATATGTTGGTCATTTCATGTACAGTATTAATTATTAATATTCATATCATATTTTTTCACTCCGCATCATGTGCACCACTGTACGTGTAAAAAAAACGACGCCCATGATGTATGCGTGGTGAAATTGACGCTACATGCACAATATATTGGTCATTTCATGTACAGTATTAATTATTAATATTCATATCTTTTTTTTTCACTCCGCATCATGTGCACCACTGTACGTGTAAAAAAAACGACGCCCATGATGTATGCGTGGTGAAATTGATGCTACATGCACAATATATTGGTCATTTCATGTACAGTATTAATTATTAATATTCATATTTTTTCACTCCGCATCATGTGCACTGTAATGCCTCATAAAAAATTGACGCACAACTGTGTATGCGTGAAAATATGACGCATAACGGGAAAATAAAAACGGCGGCCATTTTATGCAGGAAGTGATGTAATAGGATATCCTGTTTACAAAATCTGTACTGGGAGGTAACTTTCACTTTCACTTTGCAGTCTCAGATTTCTCTAGACTGTGTGGTTGTGTGAAAGGTGTTGTCCTGTGTTTTACTGCTCTAGTGTCCTGTGTGCCTTGTATTTTGTCTTAGTGTCAATCTATTATTGTTGTATCACATTGTCTCAGTCTGTTTAGTGTTCACCAGGGAACAGGACCTGCTGGACCACCTGGGACTCCAGATTGGTGGCCATGTTGGTGAGTAAAAAACAATTACATGGGAATGACAGAAATCGGTGTGTGAACATGTGATGATTGTTAGCGAATCTGCAAAATAAGTAGCTGAGTGTGTGTAATGCCAGGGAAACCTAGGCCCATGGTTATACACATTAATCCCCATTCTTGCAACACATGTACACGCAATGACAGCTTTATAAATTCAACATCTATTTGTATTATGCTAAGTCGCCCCCCTCTCTGCGTCCCAAAATGTTTCAAATGCTGCGCTACAAAGGTATACATATCTGTCCTAATGTGTATTTGTTGCAGAATGTGTATGAAGACCTATGCTACCAGTCCGATGGATCATTTTTGCAACACATACCAGATGCCTGTAGCTGCATGTAATGTAGTGTTGCCTTTGTGTCAGAAATGCAACACGTGAACGGCTCCATTTGTACTCCACTGGTCATAATGGCCAGTGAGTACGTCATGTAGAAACAACATACCTACAGATGCAGACGCCATAGCTAGACAGAAAATTGGAAACACATGATGATGCTATACATGTGTGTTGCCGTCACGTCACATGAAGTCAGTCATGTTGTTCACACATATGTCACATGTGTGTCTGGTTGCTGTCTGTTGACCCTGTCCAAATAGCCTGTTTTATTGTGAGTGGTCATGCAGTCCTCATGGAACCAGTTTTGGAATGTCTCTCGGGGATGCACATGCTGAGATGTATGGATAACATTATTGTTGGGGCATACTAATGGAGGATTAACTTGGACGACACCTGCCTGTCCTGACCACTGCATGAGTGTAGTAGGGTGTGACACTGGAGCAGGAGACTCATCCAATGTTAATGTTGAATACAAAGTGATCCATGCAGGATGAGCATGTGTGAAAGTCTATCATTACCATGTCATTTTCACACAGTGTCATTGTAACAGAAATCTTTTGTCCGTTCACCCAGTCTGAGTATAATCTTTGTTTCATGCTTTACAGGTGGACCAGCCCCGTACACCGTGGGAGAGGTGGCCCATTTTGACGACCCCGATACCTACAGTGAGTGTCGCCTGAGTGCTATTTACATTGTTTGGTAATGACGCATGATGGATTACTGTGTGTTCAAGAGAATTCATGATTTGATGTGCTGGCCGTTCATTTGCTTTGTTCTTTTAGTGTGATATCAAATTAGAATTATGTTTCTGCCAAGCAATACGTAGTCATCTCTCAGATTGAGGGGCTGTAGCCCATTCAATTAGGGCGGCAATTGGGAATGGTATGACTCATTTCGAATAGACTGGTCAATGTTAGATTTGGTCAGGGACTTGCCATGAACTGAGTCTGCATATCAGACTGACAGTCTCCCAGATAGCTCAGGCACATGGCATTGATGACAAGTGCTTCTTCCTAGTTGAGGATGGACTGTGTACACTGTAGGTTGGATCTCCCATGGGCATGTACTTCCACAAGGTGAACTCGAAGTGTGTGTGACTTGAGTGCAATGCCCTAGGTGTTCAGTTGAATCATGTGAATGGGTGTACTACCTCCCCTGTGTGTGTTGTTAAACATGCCTCACTAATAGTATGTTATGTTGGGCTAAGTCATAACATTTTGACATGTGTGGACCTGGGATGTGACAAGGTTGGGCTGACTACAACGTGTTGCTAGCCCTTCATAGGTGTTGTGTGTGAAGGCACATAATTGTTGCACTTTCTGTACACTCCTGGGTGTGCATTGAACATGGGATTGTTGGTTGTTCTTCCCACACCACCCACAAAGACTGGGATGTTACTGTGAAACAGGGTACCTAGGACTGTAGCAACCAGTATGTTACACGTACTTAACACCTTTTGTGACTTGAGTTAGTACCTTGGGCCAGAGTGAGAAAAATGTCTACACGTTGCAAATGGCATAAATATCTGTGTGGGATTTGCAAACGTCTGTTTCCTAATCCAAAATGTCTTTGGTGGTCATGTACATATGAGTAAAATGCTTTTCAAAATTGATATAATGAAGGGTTTTACCAGACTTACTTGCAAATCACAGTGGTAGGCAATCCCATTTGCAACCGAGTACGTGGTTGCAAAGTGAGTAGCTGTTATCATCCACTTGAAGTGGATGGTAACCACCTTGCTGACTGGAAGGGGTCCTCATTGTAAAGCTTCAGCCTTTATGAGTGGACTAAAAGAATCCTGCGCAAAAAAGCCAGTGGTCTAAGGGACCAATAATTACCGTGAAAATTTCCAAGTACAATTGTTGTGATTTAAAAATAATTGCTGCTCATTTTTCTTTCCGGTAAACGGCCTACACTTGGGGAGAAATAACTTGCTTAATTTAAAAACAGTCACGTCTATGGAGTTCTGCTGGTCCCAGCAGGCCACCATCCCCGTGAGTGCCCATGTTGCTAAGGTAGGGCAACTTGGAACCCACATCATTGATGTTCATGAGGTGGGTTTTATGGACCCCATAGCGACTCGCAGACGGTGTCAGAGACACCGTTCTGCTTTGCAATTTGCTAGTTGATTTTCCTAATTTCCTACATCTGACACCTAGTGTGGACACATGATTCTGGGCCAGGGGTTCAATCTTAGCACACAACTAATTAAAAATGCTATTGAGTGAGGAGTGTGAGTGTAATCACATAGAATGACATATGTACTGAAGTCAGTATGCGGAAGAGCTGGTGCCATAATGTCAAATGCCTTAGGTATGATTTGGATGAGTAGTTTAGGGTGATGTCATCCATCATGTAGAGACATGGATATGCTAGGTGTGATATGACCTTAGGGATGCATGATTCACATGTACTTCCTCTGAGCATTTCCGTGAACTATGTTGTAACAATTGCTGCATACAATATATTTCTAGTAATGGACAAATGAGCCATTGTGGGATTCAACCCACTGTAAATTCAATGCTCAATATTTCCCTTTTCTCTTCACAGCTGCAAACCTGAGTGCCGCAGAGCGCAACCATTTTGAGCACAGGGCAATGAGGTACAGGCACATCCTGCAGGTGCAGTGTGGGTATCGGAGGATGGCCCGCAGATACAATTCTGATCGGGCCTCCGGGGCGTGGTATGCCACACCACAGGCTCCACCAACAGTGCCACCTACAACCACCAGGTCTGCCCAAGGGGACCCAGCGACGGACCAGCCATCTTCCTCAAGACCTGGACCCAGCCGTGTGTTGGGAGCAGGGCTGTCCCATGGCCACTCCACTCCAGCGACAATCTCCACCTCCACCGGCACGCAGACCAGCAGTGACCCTCCAATTGACCCTGCAGCCTTCCAGGCATTGTCTAGGAAACTGGACAGGTTAATTCAAAAGGTGGACAACCTGACGGAGGACATGGCGGAGGTTAAAAAGAAGGTGCGCTCCATCCGGCGCACACTTCAGAGGGCAAATCTTTAGTTCTTTTGCCCTCCTGAACTTTTACCCCTCCCCTCTCCCCTCTTTCCTCTTTTCATACTGTTAGTTGGGTTTGGGGGGTTAGTTATAGGATAAGTATAAGTAATTAGCTTAGTTAGTGTTAGGTAAGAGGGTGGGGGTCCTTATACTTTCTATCTAATATTTTTGTGTGGGTGGGTGGGGGTCAATGTTGGGATTCCTGTTTAATAAAAAAAAAAAAAAATATATACAAAATAACAAATACAAAAAAATATATGTTTGTTTAGGATAGTATAGTATGTGTGTAGGTTAGTAAGTGTTGTCCTGCATGTGTCTTGTCTCTTAATGGTGGGTGGGGGGTTGATGTTTAGATCGTTTCGTTACATGTGTAGAGTAAGTTTAGCTTAGGTTAGTTAGGGACAGTTGTGGGTTAGTAGTAGTCAGGTTAGATTAGTGTAGGTTTACCTTTCCCTTAGTTGCCTCTTTTATTACTACTTTTAAATAAAAATTTTGTTAACCCTTTACCTGATGCGTTAGGTGCTACCTTTTCATGGCCTTGACATCAGTGTAGCAGAAATGTTAAGTATGACATTTGTGTTCCATGCTCCCTATCCCCAGGCTTATGAGGTTTAACATGCCAGCTACCCGTGTGCTAACTTGGTAAGTATCCACCATGTTGGAGAGCCACCATTGGTAGTGTGCATTGATCATCAAGGTTTGGGGTTGGTATGTATCCTACTTCACAAAGAGTGCTTCCAGACTTGTTATTGTAGGTAAATAGATAGGTCGGACAGCATTGTGAAGTTCAGGGAGAGCTTTATAGATGATGATTTGTTCACACTCTTGTCTTGTTGCTATCATTGCTGACCTACATCATGTGTGTACTGATTCAGCATGACTTTCCTTCATGGAAGTATACGCCGTAAGGGTGATTGATGCAGTGTAATTTGTTTATCATTCCTTTCATTCTACAGCATAATTTCAAATTTTAGTATTGCATGGTGCCTACATTTCTCAGCCACCATTAGTTGTGTAGAATAGCTATAGATGGTGCATCATTCTGTCCAACACAGCATGATTGTGTGTGCTTAGTCCCTTCATCAGTTATTTTCCTCAGTATAGTAAAGCTATGATGCAATCCTGGCCACTGCACAGATGATTCAGTATACATGTAATCAGGACAGTAGTATAGAGAATCGACATGGTTTCCACACAGCCACTTTGGAGTTATCTACTGCACAGTTGAATTTTGAAATGACACAGAGACACAATAGGTGTGCAAGTGATATTTATTTATAAGTGGTGTTGTGCAAAATGTCCATTCACCATGTTTGCTGACTCCTTTCTGGTGCATTATTACATGGTGATCCTACAGAAGGGGTGTGGATGATGCTCCTGACATGCTGGGGTGATGTCACAGACAGTGCAGAGGAACATGAAATGCCAAATGGTAGGAGAGAAACATTCACTGGCAAGGTGGACAAGTCAGACAGTGGATTGCCGAACAGTCATTGAGGTTAGTTGTAGTGAGACTGGCATGTGTCAAAACGTAGGACCTTGGTCAGAGTAGGGCATGGTGCAGGGACTAGGGCTTCCGGGTACTCTTGCGTGTGAATGTTATCTGTTCCATGTCTTCTTCTTCTGATGTGTGTGTTGCCTGGTGTGTCCTTGTTGTTGTTGGTTGTGAAAGGGCAACACACACCTCAGTGTTAGAAGACATGGAGGCAGACATCCCGGGGGCTGATCCCTGTTGAGTAAGGAAGGGCAGTACTGCAGCAAGGAGGGCCTGCTGGTTTTTCAGAATGGCAGCCACATCCCGATGGTAGGCAGCCAGGTCGGCCCTGAGGGGTTCTATGTTGCATTCGTGCACACGTTGAGTGGCTTGCAGTTTGAGTTGTTGTGTCAACTGGATGACACCTGTGCCAATTTCCTTCAGTGTTTTTGAAATGTCCTCCAAGAGAAAATTTCTGGCTTGCATTGCAGCTGCCTGATCAGCAGTTGACAACATGCACGAATGCACCCCCTCAAGGCTGGCTGCCATATTTTGCATCCCCACCCGCACCTCCTTGGCCAGCTCCCGCTGGACCCCAACGACAGTTCTTTCGAAGCTGGTGCCAGTGTCGTCAGAGTCCTCAGCTGTGTTGGAGCTGGCAGGTCTTACAATTGGGGTGGCGGGTGGTTCTACTGTGGTGGCTGCTTCTTCTGTGCTCCTCCTTGTGACTGAAGGTGGGGTTTGGAGGCTTTCAAGGACCATGTCAATGGTCTCTTGTGGGAGGTTGATGGTGTCGTCATCCATGTCATCAGGGAACTCATGGACAGGCAGATCAGCAGGAGATCCGTGTTCCTCTGCAATGAAACAGGGTACAATTAGTGTGTCTGTGTTGTGACAATTTTGCAGTAAGATACAAGCCTTTGGATGCCTTAACATTGTACTCTGTGTTTGTCTAGGTATCTGCTGTCCGTCGTAGGGCATTGTTGTAGGCCTATGGCCCACCTGTGTGTCACATGTTTGATATGGATCTTTCAGACATGTCTGCCAGGTCGCCTCTAGGTGTTGCTTTGTAATTATTTAGGAATAGGTGTTTTTTTCTCCAACTCCTCACTCGGTGTTTCACTATTGTTATGGAGGGACATTTTGTAGGGTGGGCTCTCATTATCCAACATGTGATTCTTGGCTTTCTAGGCAGCAGGATAGCTAATGGTGTGGGGGACTAAGTTTGACCCACTTGAAAATAACTCTGTCACCCAGATATTCAATTTAGCTAAGACTAACTAGCAGTGCCTCTGGTCTCCCACATCAAAGGAATGTTTAGACATCCGAGCGCATGACATCTTTGGAACTTCTCAGGGAAGTGGTGGTCACTCAGGTCCTACATATTTGTATCTTTTCCGGTAGGTTCCCATACACAAATGACATAGACAGTATTAGTTTGATATGAAGTTTCATTGTACAACTGACTTGTAGGAATTTAGGTGTGAGCCCCATTTACACAAACAATACACACTGTTAGAATTGAAATAGTCCGCAGGAGAGTAATACATTAGTACACAGCTTTCATGGTGCCTAACTGTTTCTACTCTCCCCCTGCATGTTCTATGTATAGCACAGCTTGTTAAGTTTGGAGGTTGCCTGTCAGAATCACAGGGGAGACATCATCCCTCATATCAGAGGAATGGGCTAGGATCTGGTTGTGCATCAGCAGCAAGGCAGGCAGCATCTAGTTGTTATTTTCTGTTTGGAAACTCCCCCATGCGTGTCTTGGGACAAGGGAGTGAATGTAAAAGACATATGTCATGGTGATGACAAAGTTTCCATAAGCAGGAATGCCAAACCTTGACCCCTACCACATCTATCAGCAACGTACCAGACGGTATCCTTGACTGGGGCACAGAGTGAATATGTTCTGGCAAACTCCAGTGCAGAAGTAGGCAAAACAGTGTGATTTGACTAATTGACAACACCTTAGGACTGACTATTTGCTACATTAACTGATAGGAAGGGCAATGAGAATCATTTAGTGCAAATTGCTCTGAGGCACTTAGATGTGAGCAAATGAGTATAAGTGCATTCAGGGTAAGATGCACAAAGGCCTCCAGCCTGAGGCTAATGCGCAAAGTATACGTTTCACTTGCCACACTACACTTTGACTGACTGTGGGTGTTGTGACTGCCCTGCCAGAACACTTGCCTCTCAGGCCCTGCCCCATACACTTTTTATTCACATTGCATGATCTGTACATGTAACGTGGCATTACCTATGCATGTCAATGTTAGGATGTGGTATGGATGCAAACATTCTTGATGTTTTGAGATGGTGTTGGGTGATGTGTTTTGAATTGGATTGGCCTGTTTATCGTATGAAGGTCCTATTTGTTTGTCCGACTTTGCAGGTGTGTTTCAGTGACCAGTTGCCTGTGTCCCCTCCTCAATGTTGTTGTCTGAGCAGTATGACATTAGTGATGTAGCCTTGTTAGCCAGGCACGTGAGGGACCCTGACGTATGCAGCATGTGTGTATCGTTAGTGCTGTGTGGCTCCTATTGCTGTTTACTTAGGCTTATGTATGTGTCAGTTATGGACATTCGGCATTTGAGTGTACTGGTACCTTTGTCTTATTTCTAGGAGTAATTGCAGATGTCACCCTCACCCCCTAATTTAGGTATGTATGTTCCAGGGTGGGGTTTCTGCCATTTGGTACTATAGCTGCACAGAGATGAGAGGTGTTATTGTCAACTGTGTTTGCAGTTAAGTTACAGTTGTTGTATTTGCTACTGCATTACAGATAGGGACCTAGTTGATGTAGAATAGATTTTGCAATACAAGTGCCTGGATGTGGATTTGAGGTAGTGTCCTTCCCACCTGTCACTGCTTTCCCTTGGCTCTCTTGTTGTAATTACAGGATGTCCCCGTGGGACTGTTGTGGTTGCTGTATTTTGTCGTGCCCCAGCTTCGGTCAGTACTGGGCATGCCCCCCTGCCGTGCCCCTTTCCCCATGCCACTTCATATATGTGCTGACTTACATGCATTGTGTAGTAGGTATCCCCCCCCTGCTTACAGTCCCCATTATTGTATTATGATTCCCCATGCGACTTACCCTGCATGTGCGTAGTGTCGTGGTAGTCTGCGCTGTCCAGTCCTTGAATCCCTGTGACGATCTCCTCCGGGATGATGGCTGCGACCATCTCCTCCATGTGGTCCAGGGCCTCCTGTTGTGCTGGACTCCCCCCTCCAGTCTGCATTGCTGCCTTCCTGTTCCTGGCCATTTTCTCTTTGGTCCTACGTTTGCAGTCATGCCAGCGTTTCTTACACTCGGTGACTGTCCGGCGTTCTTCAGCCACACTGTTAATCTTGTCCACAATTTGTTTCCAGATGGCCTCTCTCCTACTGAGTGGCAATTTTGAGGAGATGAAAAGTTGGTGCTGGTGTTCCGTCACCTCTTTCACCAGGATTTCCTGCTCCTCTGCACTGAAGCGACACTTTCTTTTTTTTTAAAAAATGTCCTGGGTCCTGTATGCTTCCTCCTGGCTGGTTCCTGGTCTGCTCTCATCCTCCTGGGGTCTGTTAGGGCATCTAGGATCCATTTTGGGTCTCCTCTCCTGAAAGGGCAGTTTTCGCGCAAAAATGTGACGCTATTGTGTGAAAAAAACCAGCGTTTTCACGATTGCGCTGTCGTAAATCGACCCACAGTGATGTGCGTCGCATTTACGTTGGTTTCCTTTACGACAGACCGACGCTGTGTGCGTCACGAAATAATGACTCCCACCTGTTGGTTGCGCCGCCGTACGTCAAAGTATAAATTTGACGCCCGCATGGCGCATCCAAATGGCGTTAGACGGCGCAAATTTTTTTGACGCAAAATTGCGTTAGCGCAATTTTGCGTCAAAAAGTATAAATATGGCCCTTAGTGTTTTGTTTTGGTTGTACATTGGTTTTGTTTTAGGTATTTTCTTTAAGTTTAGTTGCTCTTCCTCTGTTCACCGTCCTGCTTCCAGCCTTTTCTCCAGCCCTGCCCCCCGCACAGCCCCACCCACCCCCAAGACTACTTATGGAGGCCGCTGCTCAGCTCCATCAGCAGCCCGTTGACCCCTGGTCTCTGCATTACTCCCCCACCTGGCTCCTTGTTGCAGGGACTCACCCTCTGAGCGCCTTGCTTGAGCCTGCTGTCTGTCTCACTGGTGCAGCACTCAAGGTCTCCCTGGGCCAGAGCACGCTTGCTGATGCGTAGGTGCTTGTCCTTGGGTGCTTAGTTTTACACTTTAAGTTTTAGTGGGTTTGTTTGGTTTTACCTTAGTCTTGTTTTGTTCTTGGTTTAATCCTTAAGTTGTCACTCGTCCTCAGTTGACCGTCCCGCTTCCCGCTCTCGCCTTTTCTCCCACCCCACCCCTACCTCCCATACAGCCCCGCCCACTTGAGTTCTACTTATGGAGGCCGCTGTAAGGCTCCATCAGTAGCCCATTGACCCCTGGTCTCTGCGCTGCTCCCCTGCCTGGCTCCTCAGTCCTGGGACTCTGCTTATGCTTATAACTACTGAGCCCCCTGCTCAAGCCTGCTGTCCGTCTCACTGGAGTGGCACTCAAGGTCTCTCTGGCCCAGAGTGCGCTCTCTCACCTGCGTAGGTGCTTGTTCTTGAGTACTTAGTTTTAAGTTTTAGGCCCACATTTATACTTTTTTAGCGCCACATTTGCATAACTTTTTAACGCAAAAGCGGCGCAAACTTACAAAATACAACTGTATTTTGTAAGTTTGTGCTGCTTTTACGTCAAAAAGCAGCGCAAATGCAGCGCTAAAAAAGTATAAATATGGGCCTTAGGCCCGTATTTATACTTTTTTTGCGCCACATTTGCGTCGTTTTTTGACGCAAAAACAGCGCAAACTTGCAAAATACCATTGTATTTTGTAGGTTTGCGCCGTTTTACGTCAAAAAGCGGCGCAAATGCGGCGCTAAAAAAAGTATAAATACGGGCCTTAGTGTTTTGTTTTGGTTTTACCTTGGTTTGGTTTTGTTCTTGGTTTTATCCTTAAGTTTAGCCGCTCGTCCTCAGATTGCCGTCCCGCTTACCACTTCTGCTTTTTCTCCCGCCGGGCTCCCACACAGCCCTGCCTACTTCCAGGACTTCATATGGAGACCATTGCGTGGCTCTATCAGGAACCCATTGAACCCTGGTCTCTGCGCCTCTCCCCCACCTGGCTTCTCGTTCCAGGGACTCTGCTTCCAAACTCTGAGCCCCCTGTTCGAACCTGCTGCTTGCCTGCTGTCCATCTCATTACAGCAGCAGTCAAGGTCTACTCGGCCCTGAGTGTGCTCCCACCAGCGTAGGTGCTTATCCTTTGGTACTTACCCTTAAATTTTTATGTTTTGTTTTGGTTCTACCTTGGTTTGTTTTCTTCTTGGTTTTATACTTACAAACATTTAGTCACTCACCCTCAGTTCGCTGTCCCGCTTCCCACCTTTTCTCCTGCCCCACTCCTGCCTCTTGTGCAGCACCACCCTCCCCCAGGACTATATATGGAGGCCGCTGCGCATCCGCATTGCCGGCACGCTGAGGGCACGCCAAAGACCTTGCCCATTGCCGTGACCACTGGCCCTCCTACCATCCTCAGCTTCATCACCCAGGATCTCATGGCCCTAGACACTGGATGCCAGAATAACTGCTTCACAGCCTCACTGTGCTCAACCAAAGGACCTTTCACCTGCCATCTTTGCCGTTTCATCAAGCCCATGTTCGCACCAGCACCTCTCCAGTGCATCCTGCTCAATGCCCGATCTCTCTGCCGGCACTCTATAGACGTCTGGGACATAATCTCCACCCTTGCTCCTGACGTAGCTTTCATCACAGAAACTTGGGGCAGCCCAACTGTGAACCCCGACTTCACAGTTGCAACCCTCACCAGCTACACAAAGACCGTGCATACACAGTGGAGGAATCGCTATAATCTTCAAGGACACCATCCATTGCACCATCACCAGTGACGACCCCACACCCTTCATGGAACTCCTCAATTTCCAACTAAACATACAAACGCCAAGACCACATTAAGAGGCACCCTTGTCTACCAACAACCTGGACCCAGTCCGGTCTTCTGCGATGCCATCCCCTACCTCATCACCCGTCTGTCCTCAGACTCCCAACACTACATCCTGCTTGGCACTCACAACATCCACATTTGTGACCCCAAAGACACTGTCACCCTCCTCGAGAACCTCAACATTGGCCATCACCTAATTAGTCGCCGCACCCTCACAGGCAGTGATCAACATGCACCCATCACTACCAACGAGTCCACCTGCTGCAGCTGGGGAAAAATTACCAAAACACAATGGACCCAATTCCTCAGTACCTCACAACACAAAACCTCAGCAGATCTCAACCAGGCCATCTGGAGCTTCAACACCTGGATAACCAACTGCCCCAACGAAATCTCCCCACTGAAGCCAGCCAAATCCACCAGAAGCACAAAATGAGCAAGCTGGTACACCCCAGTGCTCAAAACCACCAAGCGCAGTTGCTACCAACTCAAGAAGCAATGCCGCACCTCCTAAGACCCCTCTGACTGAGTCAGGTAGAAGATAGCCCTCAGTGAATACCACCAAAACATCAAACCAGCCAGGAAAGCAGCCATCACTAACCGCATCAACTCCGTGGTCACCGCGCTAAGGAACTTTACAAGATCGCCAAGGACTTTGCCAACCCTCCTGCCACAGAGAACACCATCCATCCCTCCCAGGAACTCTGTGACTCCCTCTTGGACTACTTCCACAGCAAGATAACCACAATCTACAACAACTTCAACTCTGTACCCTCAGTCTTATCAACCATGAGCAACCAGGAAACGTCAACCAAGAGCTCACCACCGGGACCCCCCTCACTACCCAGAAAACCATGACATTATGCTGTCCATCCACTCCGGAGTACCAACCAATCCCTGCCCCCACCATCTCTTAAACCTTGGCACCAACTCTATCAATCCAGAACTCACTAACATCCTCAACACCTCCATCTCCACAGCAACTTTCCCAGATGAATGGAAACACATGGAGGTCAGATCCCTCTTGAAAAATTTCTCAGCCGACCCCAGCAACCTCAAAAACTACATCTCAATCTGGATTCCACACAAATCACAGCACGGAGACCACACTTATCACCATGACAGATGGCATAAGAGCTTTCCTCGACTTTGGAGAAGCCACAATATTGTTCCTCCTCGACCCCTCAGTGGCATTTGACACCATCTTCCACCTCACCCTCATCGACAGACTCCACTCCTTCGGCATACAGGAAAATGCCCTCAAATGGATTGCTGCCTTCCTATCTGGATGAACACAGAGTATCCAACTGCCTCCCTTATTCTCTGCACCTAAGAACATCACCTGCAGCGTACCCCTGTGATCGTCTCTCAGCCCCACCCTATTGCAGATATCATCAGATCCCTAGGCCTCAACATAATCTCCTATGCTGACAACACACAACTCATTCTCTTCCTCACTGAAGACTCAACCTAAGCCAAAATCTACTTCTGCAGGACCATGACAGACGTAACCAATTGGATGAGAGACAGCTGCCTCAAGCTCAATTTGACAAAACAGAAGTACTGATATTTGGTAACAACCTCTCCACCTGCGACCACGGCTGGTGGCTAGCAGAACTCAGACCAACGCCCACACCTGCAACCCAAGCCTGCAACCTTGGCATATTCATGGACAGCCAATTGGCAACGGAACACAAAATCAACCCATTCACCTCTGCATGCTTCTACACCCTGCTCGTGCTCTGCAAAATCTTCCAATGGATCCCCTTCCAACTCCAGAAATACACTCACACAGGCCTTTGTCCCCAGCTGCTTTGATTACTGCAACACTCTACACCAGACTACCCACCCAACTCCTCGGAAGACTCCAGACCATTCAGAACACTGTGGCCAGGCTCATCCTGGACCTACCAAATCAGACCCACATCAACCCCCCCCCAACTCAGACACCTCCACTGGCTCCCCATCCAGAAGAGATGCCTATTCAAAACCCTCATGCATGCCTACAAAGCACTGCATAAAGCTGGACCATCTTATATCAACCACTGCATACACTTACGCCAGTCCAGAAGACCCCTGCGTTCTGCCACACTGCTGCCAAGGCCTGGAACTCCCTACCACTACACCTCTGAAAAGCATTAACCCTGTCAGAGATCCAGAAAATGCTCAAGACCAGGATTTTTGATGGAGACAAGGCACCAAAGTGCCCAGAGACCCTCAAGGGTGAAAGTGCATGCTCTACAAATGAACAGATTGATTGCTTGATACCTGATTAAGGGCGTGACTTAGAAACACATAAACTAAAACCTGTGCCGACCGACTGGTATTTTGCTGCTTCTTTCTGTTGTTGCATCAAGATATTTAGTACAAGTAACGTTACACCTACAACAAGCCAGGACTGTTGGTCTTGTCAATGACTTTTATTTGCATAACATAAATAAGCAACAGCTTCTGTGTATAAAATACATACCATTCTTCAGTTCTGAAATGAGACTATGAAAGAACTGTAACAAGTCTCTTTAGAGAGACATAAAAGGCAGTAAAGGGTGGAACTGCTGCTGAGTTAAGATTTGTTTTCACCCCGAGGGTGAGGGGAAAAAATGGAGAGCCCGATAGGTACCCCTCTTAGCACCTGCTTTTTAGAACTGCTAGTGCTGAACACCGGCAGCACCGGCACTGAGCACTGGCAAGACCCGGCCCACTTAAAGCTCTGGGGTGGAGTGATAAGCTGGAGGAGGAAGGGAAGGACCCAGGAACGCAGCAGAGAAGGGAACTGGCTGGGCAGTAAGATTCAGAGAAGTAATGATATGAAGCCATCCCAGATTTCTGGGGTAGGTGATGATGAGCCTTGCTCCCTGTGATCTTTGGGCGATTAATGCAGGGCGGTGGCCTGCTAGGAAAGGGGTTGGTCATTTTGGCAATGGGTGCAGGTATTCTGTGTCAAAAAGTGTAGTCAGTTAGAGTAAGATTCTCTTACAATGGGTACATGCTGACCCAGTGGAGTCTTTTCATTGTCAGAAATTAGATTTTGGTGGTAGGTCTTTTAGCTGAAGCCAAATCTATTCAACAATAGGAAAAATATGGTTGCATATTTGTGGGGTCTTTGGAGTTTAGAATTATGGCTAGTGCTAAGATGCCAGAGGCTTTAAAGTGTCGGACGAGATGGGCTGACCTCCTTAAACTGGGGTTTGGAAAAGGCACGGGGTGCAGACGTCTTTGTGTCCCAAGAGGCAGGCAGCTGGGATGTGGTGGACACAATACTTGCAGGCTCGTCCCCTGCGGAAAAGTTAGGGAGGATGGCCAAGCACCATTTCAGGCATAAAGGATGGTAGGGCTGGAGCTTGGAGGGTGGGAACCAGCAATGCATCAAACGTGGTCAAAAGGCCCCTTTGGAACATTCAATTTAGTAAAGTACAAAAATTCACTGAGCAACAGAAGAGGTTACCTGGTGGGAAGAGAGGGTCAGCAGGCCATGGCAGCAGGGTTGACAATGCAGCGGGGGTGGTCCCGGGCAGCTTGCTGAACACAGTGTCTTGTCATGGCCTCCAGGGGTTGAGGGGTCTAAGCATGGAGGTGGAGGTCATCTGCAGCGTCATCACGATGAAAGCACTGGAACATTCCCACCACTTGATAAAGAGCGAGAAAGGACTGCATCGTCCACACGTGCCAAGTGAGACATCAAGGCAATTAATGACAAGGTGACGAAGGGGAAAGATGTGCAGGGAGGTAGTCTAGGCTCAATAATGTGGAGAGAGCACACAGGGAACACAGCGCAATGCTCCTTACAACTGGTTGGTAGTTTTAGGGAGGAAAAGCACAGGAGGCGGGGATGATAAAAAGGTGAGCAGGGCAAGGTGGTACAGGAGATACAGGGAGAGTTGAGAGGACCCAGAGATAGATGGGTGTGGATGTCAGAAGAGGCAGGTATAGAGCATAGTAGCGGTCAAATGCTGCAGCAACATTGTGGAGGCAGAGTGGGTGAGGCAGGTAATATGGGAGAATGTGATGAGTGGAGGCCTGCAGCAAGCAGTAGGAGCGAGCCGGGAAAGTCTGGTGTGGTTTGCCTGGTCTGGCATGAAGTGGAGGCATGGTCTTGTGTGGCTGGCCCGAGATCAATAGTGGACCCATACGGAGTGTAATGTGTGGGTTTCGGGCATCTCTTCTGTGACTCTCTTCTGGCGGTATGAAGATGGCGAAAGGTGTTGTCTCCAAAATGGTGGAAAAGAAGTCATGACTCCAGACCCAAGCACTTCACACCCTCTAGCTTGATAGCAAAAAACAAGTTATTTGCTCAGAATGTTGAACCAGTACCGAGACTCAAACCCTGTTCCCTAGCTCCAAGGTCAGCAGCTCTGGCCCTTACGCCACATCCTCTCCCCTAGGGTTCTTTGTCTGGTGCCTGTTGGGGCAGTCTGGGAAAAACTCATTTTTTAAAATACAGCGCTTGGCAATACAGGTTCTGCCATTTCATAGCACTGCAAAGCAGGTGCTATTCTTAACAAAATCACTATAATTCATTTGCTGTTAAGCTGCCTCTTCTGTTATTCTCTTTGTATACAGTCAATGTTTTTAAAAGTTAGGCTGGTATTGCCAATGTAGAGGAATAATACCTTTAAAAGTTTAACACACAGAAATATATGGCTGCCCCCTTTTCTTTGCTCCTAACTCTTTTGACCCCCTCATTCTCCAGGTTAAATGCTATGAAGGTGCCTCTTTGTGGCTTGTTTGGTGCTATAAAAGTTTAGGTAAACACAGTAGAAAGGGTTGCATATCTAGAGTATAACAGCCGGTCTATTGGAATGTGGCAAAAACACTCCCAAGATGGCAGCCTTGTTGTGTCTCTCACCTGCAGCAGCAGGCCTGGGAGGGTTACTGTGGCACCTGGCATATATCCACTACACTCCAAACCAAAATGCATAGGTAATAAAATAGTCATTTGTCACTCGGGCACTCCGCACATTTCTGGGTACCGCATTACTTCTGGCAAAAAGAGACATAGCCATGTGTTGGGTGACGAGTGCCTCCCCCTTGGTGCCCTGCTGGAGACAGGAGTGGACTGGTGTGCCCGAATGGTGAGGCCTGTGTATCAAGCGAGAGGCTGCCTGAAAAAGTACAATAAGGTGTGGGCTGGATAGTGGGGAGCTGCATGATGAGGACTGTCTTGTATATTTACTGTGGATAGTTGAAATGGTACTATATTGTGATGTCACAAATTGCCTTCTCCTGTAATGTGCTCCTATGCACATAAATCCATAAAGTTGGTTATAAAAAAAGGATGTTGTCATTTACAATGCCAATAGCTCACAAATGCGAGACCTATTGCATTGCAAATGCTTATTAATATATGCCGTACTGCGAAAAATATCTGAAGTACTCTAATTGTGCTGGCATGGGTATATTATGATACAGGGTTCCGGACCAGATTGCGAGGAGATGTAGAAGGGAAGTAGGGAGAGTTAGACAATGATTTGTGGCTGCGCACAATGGCACCCAGCAGGCAGGCACCCACTACCTACAGCAAGTGGTTTACTACTGATCTATCAGCCCTTTCAAAGGGGCAGGAGTGAGACTAGCAGGCTGACAAGATGGCCAACAGGTATGCTGGAGGTATAATAAAGTTTGTGTAATCTTCCGATTCCGTCAAGAGTGCTCAAGGTGTAGCAGCGGGCATCCGGTCATGCACTGTGGAGTGTTCAGGCCTGGTACACACATAGCATGGTAGAACAGGCGCTACCTTTCTAGCCTGGTGGCAGCAAAGGGACAGGCAGGCTGCAGTCAGTGGTGGAAAAAGGTACATACTCCACCTAAAGTGTAGCGACTGTGGTGTTCCCTTCAGGAGTACAGTAAGAGGGAAAATGAAGATTTATTAGTACAACGTTTTTCATTTGACTTTAATTTAAGTGACAAAGGCCCAGGGAGGCACAGTGAATGTTGAATTTACGTTCTATCGCATCATTGCGATCCCACCTTTATTAGAAATGGAAATGAAAGTAGGACCATTCGAAGGCAAGGGATTCTTGGGTGCGGCCCTCTTTTCGTTTCTTATCTGACTTTGACGTGCTTTACGCTGTTAGCGTTAGTAGTATATTAAACCTAGCTCAGCTGACTTGTTAGCAATGTGTTTAAATACTTTTCTGGAAAGATGTATCATTCAGAGTAAATCAGTCTCTGTTTTTGTAAGTTGTATTTTTATTTATTATTTATGAGCATGAGCTGTACCGTGTTTAGTGCAGAAAGACAAACGGACAGGCTGCATACATTTCACTATTGGCATCGTGCTCTTGATGCAGCAGGACACGCGGACAACCCAACAGTGTGCATTTTGGATCCCGCGCTTAGCGTAAGCAGCCCGCGGTACACTCTGAGGTGGCTGCTCCATGTGAACCTCTGGATGTATTAAATGTTATCACACAGGACTTCTGTTTTAGTTACCTCCCCCGCTTCATATGTGTCTCTCGTCCTTAATAATGAACAGTGGTGTGTTTTAAGCTGATGTTGTCTGAACCAAAAAGAGGAGAAGCAGTTTTCTTAGGTTAGAAATGTAAACCACGTATGATGGTACAGTATAGCTCGGACACCGAAGGAAGGCACAATGAGCAGGTCTTCCTTTTCTTTTAAATGAAAAGAAAAAAGAAAAATCGGGGCCGCACATAACGGACATTTAAGCTTGAACTAACGTTGCCTTCAACAGACGCTTGTCTCACCGAGCTCGAAGCCAAGCTTCAGTCATCCATTATCATGAAATGGAGGCAGTGTGTGGACTTCCATACATATTTTATATCCTTTATGTTTCTGATGTTAAGTACTCAGTGGCAAGAGGCAGAAAGATGGCTCATTGAGTCAAATGTTGGTTGCTGACATCTGGTGTGAGTTTACAGTCGCAAATCCGAATAAAAGTAGGGCCAACTCAGCTTTAACTCTTCCTAAATCTAACGTTTAGTACTTTCAAGATGGATGATGGTTGTTTCTAGCTCTTAAGACAGTAGAACTGTGAAATTAAGTCCTAAAACTCATGTTACATCTTAACATAAAGTGCTACATCAGAATTTATATCTGAAAAGCGCTAGACTTTGAAAAATCATAACTGACAGATGATAGAATTTATTTTTAAAAAGTGTCTTTTAGCATTTTGGAAGCACAGAATGCATCTTGACAAACTTAGGGCCTCACTACGAGTTGGGCGGTCGGAATGCCAGACTGCCATGGTGGTGGTCTTTCGAACGGCTCCAGGCAGACAGTCCCAAGACCTCTGGATTATGAGCTCCCCACGGGGCTGGTGTTACTGGCAAGGGGAGCCAGGAGGCAGTATAATGGAGCTACTGCTTTCCATGCATCCCTTCTTGTCAGCATGAAGGGTAGACTGTGCCCATGCACCATGTTGTGCACGGGACACAGTGTGCCCCCGGACCCCAAATTGTTTTGGGGGGCAACATTGGACCCCTGCCTCACCCCCCATGGTGCCGCACTTCCTTCAGCCCCCCATTTTGGGCCCCTTACCTGCCTGACCACCAAGCTTTCCATGGCAGTGGGATCACCATTGAAAGCTTGGAAGTCCTAAAGGTCATAATGGTCATGGTGGTCTCAATAAAGGGGTCTTTAACATTGGCCACTGTGGTCAAGACCGTTGTGGCCCCCGCCGCACTGACTATGGCACTGCCGGCAGTCTACTGTCGGTCTCCTGGCAGTCTGACTGTCAAATTCGTAATCCGGCGGTCAGACTGACAAAGTTGCGGCGGTCGGACTGCCACTGTCACCAACTCGTAATGAGTCTCATTATGTGTGCATTGTGATTTAAAATATTTTCAGTTTGTGCTGTAGGAGAGCACATCCCTTGTTTTGTGCTGCATTTTGATAACCTTTTCTAAAAAGTAACATGCATGTCCTTTCGGTGGTAAGCTCCACTCGTCAACAGATCTTTATGTAAGTGACCTTATATTTAAACATCCATCTATCAGCGTGGTGATAGAAGTGATGTGTATCTGAGCAAAAAGGTTATCTTGAGTCTTTTTGTTCAGTTAGGTACTGCATGACGATGGCCCCCAACGCCTCTGCCTTATCCTGTAAGAGGTGAGCTGGATGAATCCTCATACTTGCCAGCAGCCTTCTATTTTTAAACAGAGATTTTCATTTTAAATTATTGTTTTCACCATGTCTGTGGCACAATGTGGTGAGATTCCACTGGGTGGCCAATGTATTTCAGTGCTGTCGGCCTTCACTGAAATGAATGGTGGTTTGAATGAACTGTCTTGTAAGTGCTTTTATAAGATGTAGGGAATGGGGTGAATGGTCTACTTGGAAGTTGTCAGGAACAATTTGATATAGTGGCATTAAAGGATTTTTAAACATTGTGGTTTTGTTTAGTAGGATAAACAGCAACAGCTCTTGGGTCATTTGTGAGCCAGTTAATAAATCAACCTTAAGAGTTATAATGGAGTAATCCACTCCTAACCGGTGTATGTTTCATTTCTCAAAGTTCAGGACAGTCAGTCACATTCAAAATGTTACTAGATTAGATTAATTTTAACATGGCCTTACTTTATTTGAAGTAACCATATGTTGTAGTGGATGGATAGGTTATATATATGTACATGCATACATACTACACTTAATAGTACCATTGTTTGGAAATGTTATATCTCTCCTTAATATTTACAGTGGTTAGAATCCATCAGGTTTATCAAATCCTATAACTCTACGAGGCCAAGAGACTTTTAATCCTCCTGTTCTTGTAGGCCTTGTGAACTTGTCTGTTGGTTCCTATTCGGTCGATTAATCCTTTTCTATGGAAAAGTAGATTGCAGCAGTGTCCTTTAGCCTGGCTAATTTTAGACATATTTAACCTGTTCTTATCCTGTCTCTTCTGGCATTTGGACTCTTCAACATGCTGGCGCCTTACAAAACTCATCATACAGGTAAAATATTGATGATTTAAGTTACAATATTGGCAAACTCTAAAGGTGAATGGTGAAGAGGCAGGAGACTGCAAGGGCTCTCTCTTCTCCAGGGTTGATAGAGCCGGAGAGGACAGAGGGGGTCATTCTGACTCCCGCCGGCCGCGGTACCCGCAGGGCCGGTGGGAGCCGCCAGAATACCGCTGCGCGGTCACAAGACCGCCGCTGGTATTCTGGGTTTCCCGCTGGGCTGGCGGGCGACCGCCAGAAGGCCGCCCGCCAGCCCAGCGGGAAACACTCTTCCACAAGGATGCCGGCTCCGAATGGAGCCGGCGGAGTGGAAGGGGTGCGACGGGTGCAGTTGCACCCGTCGCGATTTTCAGTGTCTGCATGGCAGACACTGAAAATCATGGTGGGGCCCTGTTACGGGGGCCCCTGCAGTGCCCATGCCATTGGCATGGGCACTGCAGGGGCCCCCAGGGGCCCCACGACACCCCATACCGCCATCCTGTTCCTGGCGGCCAAAACCGCCAGGAACAGGATGGCGGTATGGGTGTCGGAATCCCCATGGCGGCGCAGGGGAGGATTCCCCAGGGCAGCGGAAAACCGGCGGTACGCCGCCGGTTTGCCGTTTCTGACCGCGGCTGTACCGCCGCGGTCAGAATGCCCTTGGGAGCACTGCCAGCCTGTTGGCGGTGCTCCCGGGGTCGGAATGACCCCCAGAAGAGTGTCCACATTTTGGGTTTGAGAAATATCATACAGAAATAATGAGCCTACAGAAGAGTTTTGATTGTTGAGAACCCCACAATATAGGTTTTTAAATTGGCAGGAGTGTTCCACCCAATAGCTACAGACTACCATGCGAAAGAAGTGAGGCAGAGGCTAAATGTACAGAGTTCTTGCCAGGGAATGCCTAAGACTTAAGATTCCTGGCCCTTGTATGCTGTACTTTCTATATTTACATTTATCCAAAACTGTGCAATAGACATTTTCTGTCTTTTGTTAGGGCAGTGGTTCCCAACCTGTGGTCCGCGGACCCCCAGGGGTCCGTGACACATTCCCAGGGGGTCCGCAGGCCTGGGCTGGGAGGAAGGCACTTCCCCAGCTGGGGCCGCGTGCGTGTTTTCATATTTACTACTTTCTTTGTTGAGCAGTTTTAAATGCACTGCAAAGCTCCTTGTACTGCAAAAATAAAAGCGTCAAGCTAACTCAAGTGATTAATGTATCTGCTGGAGAGAGATGGGAGTTTTGTGCAGTGGCTGTTTTGACTCAAAAGGTAGCGCAGAGGGTTAATATGCCTGCTGCAAAGAATGTGTATCATGCAAAGAACAGTATTTTATGTGCATGGCACAGTGGGTTACTGCTTTTGTCACAGAGATTCTTTTGTTATTATGCAGTTCATAATCGTAATCTAGCACAGTGAGCTGTGAACTGCCATTAAATAGCTGCACGCAAACCTCATGGCACAAATTAGAAAGTTGTTTTTTTCCTAGTCTTTCATTTTCCTTATGCTGCTAAAAAAGGTTTGCTTGTGTAGAAATACATTCTTATTGCTAACGCAGTGCTTAATTTGTGCTTGTTGTTTCCGTTGCTGAGCACCAGCACTTATTTTTGGGTGAGCAAAAGACACATATGGGAAAGACGGAGGAAGGGAAAAATGAAAAAGCATCACAAAGGGAGAAAGTAGAAATCTGCTAGAGTGAGCTGAAGGGGCAGGGAGTGGCTTTATATGGATTGAAGAGTCCCGAGATGGCTTCAGGATTATGCTGCCTCAATATTCTGTGTACCCACATTTAATTACAGCAGCCACATGTTTAAGAGGAGGGCTTTGGGCACCAGCACGTTTTTATTTACAAATTAAGCACTTTGCTAACGCCATCGCTAATCACCGTGCTGTGTTCTGAATCCTAAGTTTGTACTTTCCCCGGACCAAGCAGTCTTAGAAAATGCCTACCAGTGTGGATGACATGTGAATCCTACACCTTGTAGTCCCCTGTAAAGTGTCCTGACACCCTACAGTGGTGTGAGAGGTGCTATAAAACAAAGTACATGTGACGGAGAGGCTAGGGAGAGATGAGTGGCCCTCATGATTTACTTCCTTTCCCCTTCACTTATTTATGTGAAAAAGCTTTCTCAGATCTTGCATACCAAAAGATAAAAACAGAAATCACTCTGGAAATGTAGAGTCTGACCTGAGGATTCACCTTTCCTAAATAAAACCAAATATTGAAAAGTTAGTTGCCGAGATGCAGCGCCAACCTTCCCTATAAAATGTTTCGATTTCTCCATATTTTTTCAATATAAAAGAATTTTATCTTTATTAATTTGGGTATTTGTTTGGTGTGTACTTGTTATATTTTTTGCGAATTACTGTTTTAATGTTTGAAAATTAAATCGTACAAATTGCTGGGGGTCCCTGGCTTCCAGTAATGATTCATTGGGGGTCCTCAGGAGTCAAAAGGTTGGGAACCACTGTGTTAGGGTATTCTCCAACAGTGTAAAGAACAAACCTGCATGTCTCTACATATTAGGGAAGAAAGCTCGGTTAGACATATATATACATATTTACACATTGGTGTCATCTGGCAAGCAGTACGCAGCTAACTCTAGAACTTCGATATTGTATAGCAATCCCAATATGTCCACCTGCATAGTGCACTCTGAAACATACCAAATGATGGTGCGTTTGAAGTTGGGATGTAATGTGTTTGAAGTTGAAGTTGGTATGTGATGGTACAGTACTAAAGACTGCTACTCATCACAAATGAGTGATTATTGACTGCATTGCATGGTTGAAGGGAAGGTGGTTTCTCCTCCATGAGGAACCATGCAGAAGGGTGGCTCTCATCAGAGGGTAACAAGGCTAAACTGCCCTCTGTGTTGGTTACATTCTAGAGTCGCAGGACATTTTTATCAGTGAGCCTTCCCCCCAGTGATGGCGAGCCTTGTGTTAGAGCAGACTGAATGGTGTAGTAGCTGTCTGTAGCGAATGGACACTACCTCTGAGAAGACTGAATAGCCTAATTCCATAATTTTTATCATGTATCTATATATGTATTGCTTAGAAGAAAAAACAAACTTTGACTGTTTCCAATGCACTACTCTCTGTCTCATCCTATATCTCTCTTCTCAATATATCCTCTTCTCTCTGACTCATCCCAAACCTCATTCTGCTACTATGATCTTCTAAATGATCCTCTCTAGGCTCTTCCCTCCTTGGCTCACCCCAAACCTCATTTTACTAATACGATATCCCTAATAACCCTTTCTAGATTATTCCCTCAGGTCTCCACCCTTTGACTCATCCCAAACCTCATTTTTACTACTACGATATCCCAAATAGCACTGTCTAGTCTCTTCCTTCCTCTATCCCTCCATTATTCTATTCAATGCAGCTAACAGATGTAGGAAAGTGGAGTATTATGTGTGTGAGGGTTGGTCCTCACAATGAAATACTCTTACAGCACTCCAAAGATGGTCACTGGATTCACAATTATAAATTCTTAGCTCTGTGCTCAGTCCTGGTAGTGTGGCAAAGGGCAGCCAGGCTTTACTAGAGGAACATGTGTTAAGCATTTCAGAGCACCAACATGGATGATCAGTAATTGGCACGAACTGAAAGAAATCCAACATCAATTTAGAAACATAGAGCTTATTTATATCTTCATTTAGACACCAACATGAACAGAATTGCATAAGTACAACTGGAGTTATAAATTTTAGAAGCAAAATTAAAGCAAAGTAAAATAGCATTCAAACATTACGTTGAAGTAAATGGAGAAAAAACACTAGTGACAAAAGACCACTTAGAGGTCGAGTTATGTGGAACCGTTGCAGGGTTAAGATTGTGCGGGTCCTAGGACCAGGCCACAACAGTCAGTTCAGTTTTACCTGGCCCATGGTGTCCAGGTGCAGAGTTGTGCTGGCTGTCTGTGGTGCTGATCAGGACTTGTGCTGGTGCTGATTTTACTGCTTACATGATGATGCAGAAACAAGATGCAAAAACTCAGCTGGGCTGACGATGTTGAAAGCAGGCTGAATGGTGTGCCCTGTCGATGCAGCATTGTGTGTGGGGGTCAGTTACCTGACTAGCAACCAACAAGCCTTGGCAGCGGTAAAGGTGACAAAAAGCTTTGGGAACTTCATGGGGTCCAGGGAAGTGATGAGTGGCCTGAAACTTCGGGGCTGGTGAGACTACAACTCCCTGAAGACACTGGACCACCTGCTTCTGGGTGATCCTATGGAGGGCCTAATGGCTGGTGAATCTTCGGATCCTGCAAGTGTTTTTACCTGCAGTTTGCAGGGGACTAGTGCCACTAGTCCAAGGGAGACTTAGGGTGCTTCTGGCATCCACAGGGTTCCCTCTGGTGGGGAGTGCTGAGTTTGAGACAAGGATGAAGGTCATTCACACAGTTCCCAGTCTATTGCCTCAGGGACAGAGTATCCCTCTTTTGCTTTGTTACAGTGGGCAAAATCCGATTGTCAGTGACACAGGGCTCCTCTTGATCCTTCTTAGAAGTCAGTTGTTTAGATCTGAAGTTCCGGTGTCAGGGGTGTCCCTTAAATCCCGAATTTAGGGGAGTTAGGGGTGTGGAAGTTAGTCGCCAACAGGTAATCCGCCCCTTAGGTGACCGCATCCGGTGGAGTGGATCACCTTTTGCTTCCCAGAACCCTCTATCTGCTACTCCAAAGATGACAGAAATCAGAATTTAGTGCACAGACCGGGTTGCTCACCCTAGAGGTGTGGTCAGCCTGCTGTGGGTGTGCACTGTCGTGCATATCTAATTTCCCACCTGATCATGAGCAAATGTGTGTCTAGGGGTAGGGATAGGGCTGTTTCCACCTCAGGGGTCAGCACAGATAGCTATCAGGGGAGGTGAAGCCTTTGAAGCTCACCATCCTGATACACCTATTCACAAACCCTTCTGGAGGGTGGGAGTTGTGACCTCCTTCCTACCTTAGTTTTTGTCTCTGACTCCTAGGAGTGCCTTCACTACCTGGCAGGAGGTCAGTATCCTGTCTTTGTGACACCAGGCTCAGGAAAAGCAAGGGCTGACCGTCCAGAGCACAAAGACGTTGGGGCAAACATGTGGGTTACCTGTAAGGTACCACCTGGGTACATACCAGCCGCCGCTCGACACCAGATTCATGTCAGGGGAGAGAAGGCACATTGTCTGACACCAAACTCAACCTATCTAGGTGGTACCATAATGGAGCTAGCAATCCAGGTCTGCCCAGGTGCAAGCCCCGTGTTATCCTGTGGACCAGCTAGCACTTATAGTGTACTTTAATGGTAAAGACATTATAGAGACATTTAAGCTTGTGCTTACATGCCTGCAGTTTAAATATAATGCACCCTGCCTCCTGCATTGTGGAGGCCTTCCTTAGGGGTGTCTGACTTATATGTAAGTCAGTGCATTGGACTGTGCCACTCATGGTGAGGGCACAGTCGAATATGAGCAGTTTGCACTGCCCCTGCAGTCTGCAATGGCAGGCCTGCAATCAGTAGTTTGCAGGGTGGCACAAACTTGTGCTCTAACCCTAGGTACTCCTTTACCACCTCTGCCCTGGGTACCATTCACTAGGGACTTATAAGGGGGCAAAGACTTTGCCAATCCGAGAATTACCAATTTGACAAACCAATTTAGGGAGAGAGCACAATCACTGGGGCCTAGTTAGCAGGCTCCAGTGCACTGACAGATTCATAACCATCAGTATTGGGGGCAAAAAGTGTGGGGGGGGGGTGACCATACACAAAGGGGCAAAGGAGCTACTACAGACTTGCATGTTCACCGCACAACTTAACTCATATTTCCCTATACTAATCCACCACTAATCCTTTTTGGGTTCCGGAGTAGCATGCTACTCACTGAAAAGTGCTTCATCTCCTCGTCCGGGGTGATATATGTAATTTAAATACAATTACAATTGCTGGAAGTGGTCCTGGACAAATTGATGGAAGAGATAGGTGTGGGGCAGATAGATGGAACTTTTCATGAATAGCCACTAGCGGACTTTATCATTTCCAAATGGGAGTGATACCTGAAAAAGAAAAAAGGCAGTAACGCCTCATTCAACATTTATCATGGCCAGAAGGAATTTTCAGCAATCAACCATATTGAGGATGTGTTACAGAGAAGGAAGATTACAGTGAGGGCGATAAAGGTTTTGTTGGGGCATTTGAATGTTTACCTACAGAGTGGGAAGGTGCTGAAAACTTTTTGTAGACGGGTGAGTTTGGCTATGTCAGGACATCACATGCCGCATCATAGCACTCGCTTGACAGCTGCTGTGAAGGTGGATTTGCGAGTCTGGAAAGTGTGTTTGGAACATTTACCACTGGAAAGAGTAGAGAGGAGAGTGAGTGCTGCAGGTGGGGGGTGGTTTTGGTTTTGACTGGCAAGGGAAATTATGTTTTTTACACTGGTTTTGGGAGTAATAATGTAGGGGTGTATTTTTAGGAACAAGAAGGTTTCTGTCAGGAATAAGGCTGTGCGCAGTCCAGGTCCCCCCAGAAACTCCGCTGCGCGGTTTTGCAGCGCTTTATGCACACCACTTGTTATCCCCTCTTGTTCCAAAAGTGGCCATCAGCGTTGTCTGCCCTGTGGGAAAGCTCATGTAGCTGCAGGGTCAGGGCATTGGTGGATAAGAGACACTTATCAGTGCTATTTTATGAAGGGACTACAATTCCCATGTTTTTAGAGGCAGCAGCCATCGTAGGGTGTGGCAGGCCTATAAAGCCCAGCCACACCCAAGCACATTGCTCACTATTTGGAAGACTTCGATGCAGTCAGACCTCGTGGGGGTTCCTCTGAAGAAGAGCAGATTTCCTGCATGGCAGATTGACGGCAAATCGGAGTATCCTTGTTTCCATGGTGAATTCAGATACGAGTAGGTCTTACTCGTAGCGGTAAGGTCTTGATGAGCCCAAGCTTGAAGGGAGTTGTTTTCTTCCAAAAGGTGAAGCACCCCTTAGCACAATGAGCAAAGCGTTTTCAGTTTTCAGAGTAAAGCACCCTTGGCACGGCAATCAAAGCGCTTCAGTCCACAGAAGTAAAGCGCCCTTGGCACGACAATCAAAGTGCTTCAGTCCACATGAAGAAAGCGACCTTGGCACAGCAATCAAATCGCTTCAGTCCGCATGAGTAAAGCGCCCTTGGCACGGCAATCAAATCGCTTCAGTCCATATGAGTAAAGCACCCTTGGCACGGCAATCAAAGCGCTTCAGTCCACATGAGTAAAGCGCCCTTGGCACGGCAATCAAATCGCTTCAGTCTACATGAGTAAAACGCCCTTGGAGCAGCAATCAAAGCGCTTCAGTCCACATGAGGAAAGCACCCTTGGCACAGCAGTCAAAGCGCTTCAGTCCACATGCGTAAAACGCCCTTGGCACAACAATCAAAGTGATTTAGGCCACATGAGTAAGGCGCCCCTTAGCATAACGAGCATAGAGCTTCAGATAAGACAAGTGAAATCGCTTTCTGGCATAAGGAACAAAGCACTTCATGTACAATAATCAAAACGCTTCATGAACAATCAACAAGGCGCTTCTGCCCAACTAATAAAGCGCTTTAAGTTCAATGAGTAAAACTTACAGGCCTATAGTTGTAAATGTGAAAGCATTTTTGGAGATAAGCAAATTATAGTTTCATGTTTTTTTGGAAAGCATAATATGTGAAAAGAATATTTAAGTCTTTGAGAATCTCTAGGCTGTGATCAAATGTTTATGTTATGAATGCATAGTTGTTACAGGATTGATATTCAGAGTATGACCATAATCCAAAGCTCCTGCCATCTCTTGGTTCTGAGGTTGTAGTTTGTGTAGTTTGTTTTTGTTCCATGATTCAAAGATGGGGCTTCGCCCTCATTTGAAAAGAGGTCTCAATCTGATATCACGGAGACGCCTTTAGTCAAGAGTCTATTGATTTATACTGCTATGAATGAGTATATGCATATTCGTTCTAACCTTTTCTTTTCAGATCCCTCTCGCTGCAGTTCCCTACCCTAATTCCCTCCCCCCCCCCCGGCTTCATCATAACTCTGTGCTATAATAGCTTTCTGAGTTGGTGACGCCAGGAGGTGGGCCTTTTGTTCAGCAGCGTGCAGATCCCGAGGAAAGGACACTGTGACAGTTTCCTTTCATGTAAGTAATAAGGTGATTGTAGATATCATGAATGAGCAGTCAGCAAGGGATCTTGAGATTCTACAGTTGATGAGAGTGTTCTCATTGGGCCGTCTGACTTATAATGTGACATTTTCTGCATGGCATGTCCCAGGTGTTGACAATGACATTGCAGATGCTTTGTCTCATTTGCAGTGGTGGAGATTCCATGGGCTAGCACCAGAGATGGACAGTGAGAACACCTATGTCAGTGGAACTGTAGAATGTAGGCAGCACAGAATGATGACATTGATTGAAGGGCACCATCAACCAGAAGAACTTATCTGAAGGTTTGGCATGAGTTTAAAAGTTCAGTTGCTTAAAGAAGAACTGAGAATGGATCTGCAGCAATGGAGCATATGAATGTCTTGATTGATCAACACACAGTTGATCCTCTCCCTCACCAACGAACCCAAGGTCGTCAAGAACAACTTCTACAATGGAATGAAGGCAGTTGCCACCTGGATGAAGGACAGTTACCTCAAGCTCAACTCTGACAAGACCAAAGTCTTGATCACGGGCCCCATTGCCTCCACCTGGGAGGACTCCTGGTGGCTCACAGTGCTCGGACACCCCGCCCCTCAGGACCACACAAGAAATCTTGGCATCATCCTGGACTCTTCACTCTAGATCAATGAACTGCCTGGTCAACTCCATCTTGTCATCCTGCTCTGCTTACTCTGGAAGATCTTCAATTGGATCCCAATCGAATCCAGGAAAACGGCCACCCACACACTGGTCAGCAGCAGACTCGACTATGGCAATGGTCTCTACGATGGCACCACCCTGAACATCCAAAGAAATCTCCAGAACATCCAAAAAGCTGCCACGGACTCATCCTATACATCCCTCGACACAGCCATAGCTCCCAATCCACAAGAGGATCACCTTCAAACTCCTCATCCACTCCTACAAAGTGCAGAAGGAGTGCCCCACTCTTGAGGGTCTGAGGCAATGACCATATATACTGGGAGAATGATCTCCTCTACAGTGAGCCTAAGGCTCCGGCCATTGGGGCAGCATGTGTGCTGGTGGTCCCCCAGTGTTACCGGGCCTTCCTACTGGGCCTGGCTCACGGCATCTCCCTGGCAGGACATTTGGGCCAAGACAAGACCTTTACTAGGCTTGTCACCCACTTCCATTGGCCTAGAATGCAGGTAGCCTCCTTTCTGCAGGGTCTGCCCCTCCTGCCAAGCTAGTGGGAAGACAGGAAAAAGGCTTAAGGCCCCCCTGATCCCACTCCCCGTCATTGGCACCCCCTTTGAAAGAGTGGGCATTGACGTCATTGGTCCCTTGGACCCCAAAACCGCCCTAGGCAACAGGTTTATCCTGGTTTTGGCAGACCATGCCACCCGCTACCCAGAGGCAATCCCTCTGAAGACGGTGACTGCACTGGTGGTGACCAGAGCTCTAATGGGAATATTTACCCATGCAGGGTTCCCAAAGGAGGTTGTGTCTGACAGACGCACAAACTTCATGTTAGCGTACATGAAATCCATGTGGGATGAGTGTGGAGTAACCTACCGGTTTACCACCCCTTACCACCCTCAATCCAATGGGCTTGTTGAGAGATTCAACAAGACCCTAAAAGGCATGATCACTTACCTACCTGAGGCCATGAGGCATAAGTGGGATATCCGCTTGCCAAGCTTTCTCTTTGCTTAAAGGGAGGCGCCCCAGAAAGGGGTGTGGTTCAGCCCCTTTCAACTTCTCTATGGCCACCCTGTCAGGGCCCCACTAAGCTTAGTGAAAGAGGGATGGCAGAAAGCTCCAAGAAACCTCCCCAGGATGTGGTCAGTTACATGCTGGCCCTCCGCAACCAGACACAGCACTTCTGGAAGCAGGCCAAGAGTTACCTCGAGGCCAGTCAAGAGGTGATGAAGGAGTGGTATAACCGGAAGGCCACTCTGGTTGAATTCTCACCTGGCGACAAAGTTTGGGTAATGGAGCCAGTAGAACCTAGAGCTCTCCAGGACCGCTGGACTGGCCCATTTGAGATCAAGGAGCGGAAGGGTGAGGCCACTTACCTAGTGGACCTCAAGACCCCTAGACACCCCCTAAGGGTTCTCCACCACAACCGACTAAAGCCTCATTTTGAGAGGTCTAAGGTCAGTATGCTCCTTATGACAGATGAGGGCATGGAAGAGGAGAGTGAGCCTCTCCCAGGCCTCCTCTCTGCCAAAGAAGGTGATGGGTCAGTGGAGGGTGTCAATCTCTCTGACTCCCTGACTCTAGATCAGAGAGGAGACTGCTACGAGTTGTTGGAGCAGTTATCTTTCCTGTTCTCCCTCACTCCTTGACCCACACACTTGTGTGTCCATGACATTGACACAGGAGACAGTCCACCTGTGAAGAAATTTTTTTACAGGGTGTCAGACAAAGTGAGGTCCAGTATCAAGGATGAGGTTTCCAAGAGGCTGGCTCTTGGGGTGATAGAGAAGTTCAGCAGTCCCTGGTCCAGCCCAGTGGTGTTGGTTCCAAAGGCTGCTGCTCCCGGTGCCAAGCCAGAACTTAGGTTCTGCGTGGACTACCGGGGTCTCAACTCTGTCACGAAGACAGATGCTCACGCCATCCCCAGAGATGATTAGCTCCCAGATAGGCTCGGCGCTGCCAAGTTCCTTAGTAACTTTGACTTCACGTCAGGGTACTGGCAGATCACCTTGTCTAAAGGGGCTCAAGAGAGATCCGCTTTCTCCACTCCTGAGGGACATTACCAGTTCAAAGTAATGCCCTTTGAATAGAAAAATGTCCCCACTACCTTCCAATGGTTGGTTAACGGGGTCCTAGCTGGCAAGGATACCTTCTGCGCAGCCTACCTAGATGACATAGCCATCTTTAGTTCCAACTGGGAGGAACACCTGCTCCACCTCCAGGAGGTGCGTCAGGCCCTGCAACAGGTAGGCCTGACCATCAAGGCCAGTAAGTGCCAGATTGGGCAGGGTTCCGTGGTTTACTTGGGACACATAGTTGGTGGTGGCACGGTGCAGCCACTACATGTCGCTATGTATTTCACATGTCCTGGTAGTGCAAAAATCCTAAATTCGTTTTGCACAGCTGCAAGGCCTGCTCCTTTCATAGGCTACCCTCATATACTGTTTGAGTGGTAGCTTCTGATCTGAAAGGAGTAACAAGAACACATTTAGTATGGCCCCAATGGTAATACAAAAATCCTGCTGACTGGTGAAGTTGGATTTAATATTACTATTACTAGTCTTAGCAAAGACAGGAGTCATGCCCCCCTGCCCAATGGCCATGCCCAGGGGACTTCTGTTCCCTGGGCATGGCCATTGGGCACAGTGGCATGTAGGGGGGGGGGCAAGTTATGCCCCCTATGCCACTTAAATAAAAAATAAAAATTACTTACCTCTACTTACCTGTACTTACCATAGATGGGTCCCACATCCATGGGTGTCCTCCAGGGGTGGGTGAGGGTGGCAGGGGGTGTTCCTGGATGTAGGTAAGGGCACCTGTTGACTGCTTCCATGGTCGGAGACCATGGAAATGAGCCCACAGGTCCTCTAATGCTTGGCCTGACCCAGGTGTTAAAAAATGACTCTAAACAGGTTTAGAGCCATTTTTTAAGGCCCTCCTCCTCCCGTGCGTCATTTGTGCACAAGAGTGTAAATAAGGCGCAAATGCCTTTGAGTCATTATTTGCCTTGGAACGCCTACCTTGCATCTCATTGACTCAAGGTAGGCTTCCACGGTAACAAAATGACTCTAACTCCATATATTTGGTGCTAGACAGGTCTAGTGCCAAAGTATAAATATGGAGTTTGGTTTGCGCCGGATTTGCATCAAAAGAAATGACGCAGATCCGGCACAAACAGAGTATGAATATGGGCCTTAATGTGGATTTTACAATTCATTGTTGTTCTACTATGCTAAAAGCAAACCTTTACTTTGTGGAAAGCGACACAAAGAGTACACCCCATCCTTTTATGTAGAAAGAAATGAACCAACATTTGAGCAGCCCATTGCTTGTAGAAAACATCTGATTTCGGAGTTACCTTATAATTAAGACATTTGGCTTTTCTGCATGATAAAATCTTTACATGCTTCAAAATATGTACCTAATAGACTTTATTCAAGACATTTCACTCTATTAGTAGATGTGTTTTAGAGAAGACTAAATTATTTTTTCCACATCTTTTCTTAAACAGTGTTTGAACGTGTAAGTGTTTTGACTTTGAGTTAGGTATGGGATCACTTTGCTGATTTAGACTTTTAACACTAGTATTTTATATACCTATCTATTTTCTAAAACAAAATTACAAAGGGATTTCATTTAAGCGATTGCTGCTTCACATTGGGGCACTAAATGTGCAACTCAATTCAATTTTGTAGTGAACATGCAACCTCAGTATATAAATAAGTGTACTATTTTTAATGCACTGACTTCAAGATACTATTTATTTTTTTCTATAACTTTACCAACTGTTGTTACATTTGGTTGGTTTGATGGAGCATTTAGCTCTTCTTCTTTGGGCAATGGGTCTTTTCTTCCCTAGAAAGGATTAACTTAGAGAGTTAGGTCACAACCACTCATCATTAATTTCCAGTGTAACCAATTCGGTCACACAATGAAGACCCAAATTGGAAATAAAGTTAAGGGATTTTATTACAAGTTAACAGTCAGGTTCATGTAAACGAATCTCAAAAAACATACTGTAGAGATCCAGAATAACATCAGGATAACAACATCTCCTGAAGAAGTTTAGGCAAATTAGCATAAGGCAAACCAAGAATTCAATTACAGCAAGGCATAATATCAGCAATAATATTGCTTGGATCTTCCCTCCAATACATGGGTACAATCTAAGGGCATCTACCTCAATTAACCTATAAAGGATCATAAAAATCTCAAAAAGTCAAAAGGCTATGGCAAAAAGGACAGAATCAAATGCATAGGCATACGAGAAAGGGAAAAAATGTATTAGCCTTTCAGAAGCTTGGTTAAGAATCTTTTTGGAGAGTTAAGTGTTAGCCTAAGCCACACACAGCAAAGCATCGGGGCAAAAGGGAAAGTTAGAGGCCTGAGGGATAGTGTCCAAAATCAATCTGTGAGGCGCTAGTTAATACCACACAATTCTGTTAGGTAACACCCTGTTCCCATCGTCAGGAGCTCCATTGTATTCTTCTGTCTCACAATGTAAGCTTGCAACATTTGCTCTTTCTTCCAGAGGAGTCCTGGTCCTCTATACATTATTTGCAACATATATGAAAAAGGGACAGTCGTCTCACACTCCATCAAGGACTTTTTTACAAACTCTCTCTTACTAAAACAATAATATATCCAGTTCCAAACTAACATTTCGTGTGAATGCACCTGCAATGAAATGACACGTTGGCAAAAGTGAAATCAGTTTCTCATGTTAAAAAGAAATTTAGTCCTACTCATGTCAACTTAAAAAATTATTTATTTAATGCACATTTAATTTCATGTTATGTTGCACACACTTTAATTTTTAGCATTCATCTAAATGTCAGTTGCATCTTCTCAAATAAAGCTTCGTTACCGTTAATATAAATGCAATACAATGGAGGATACATAACCCTGCATGACTAAGAGCTACATTTATAAGAGTTAACTGAAAACATTGGTGTGCACATCATATAAATTGTTTTCGGTATTAATGAAATTGTACTCCATTAATATGAGGATTTTTTCTTACTTATTCCAATGATTACATTCCATTTAATAGGTGAAGACACAGAGTGTATCAGTTTGTAATATTAATAAGAAGGAAATTATTCATGTGATGTGATCAACAAATCTAATTGTCATTGGAGGTGTCTGGATGGTATTCAACTAGAGCTACATCATCTGCATACACAACCTGATTAGCATCAATTCCAATAAAAATACTGCCTTTATTCTTAAAAGAATTTGGAAGTATGTTGGTAAAGGTGCTAGATATATTTGGTGTCAGTACATAGCCCTTTCGTAGATAAAACCAACATGTTGAGTAGACATTATGCTTGATGCCATTTTTACTTACAGCAATATATTAGTATATACAGTCAGCAAGAATATCAACAAAACCTCATGCCTGTTGACAATCAAAGATTTGTTTGATAACAGACAACTTAGCAGTTTAGGAAAAGCATTTGATAAGGCTGTAACGGGGCTAAACATTCTTCAATCACAAATTGCAGCTCTTTCCTTTCCTGCTATGGGCCACATTCCAAGTTTGGAGGAATTCCCGATTCAGCCAAAATAGGGAATTAGAACTCTTGCATGAATGCAGAAGTTCCGATTTCCACCCTGGACATTTCACCAGCTAGAAGCTGCAGATATTTCTGGGTGAGAAATGGGTGAATATGCAGAAGTACTGCAGGAATCTTGTGCTGTAACCCACATTTCCAATGGTTTTGCCCCTATAGGGTGTAATTTGAAAAACAACAGCATTCCCCCATCCCAAAATGATCAACATCCATGGCATTGATCATTTTAGGGAGCGCGAATACTACACTAGTGTTGCAGCCCACCTTGTAATAATGGTTTCCTGATATAGACCTGGTGCTCTATAAAATGCCTGCTTTTTGGGTCCATTTATCCAAATATGCAATTATGTCTTGTGCAAAGTTCTTTGGCCAGATCAAAATGGGATGTAAAATGCGGGTGCAAATTGCATGTCTGTAAATTTGGGTAAGTGCAAGTTGTATATTGTAGCAGGTGCTTGAATTTCAACCTCGATTTTGAGTTTGGAACCTTGGACTGCAGAACAATGCACTAAACGTGTTATTCTGGAAACAGTGTATGTACACTATTTGTTCCTATAATAGTACGTTGTAGGGCATATCATGATTTTGTGTCCCAAACAGGATTGCAGACACCATCATGATTTGGCTTTAAGTGGTACAATTAGGAGTCTCCAGCCTAATAGATCTCCCATCCTACAGTCACATCAGCTCCCCAGGTAGTTGTCTTTATGTATGTATTGGCAGTTTTATACAAGAAGCCGGGGTAACAATGCACTTTACAGGAGAAGAGACAATCAAATACTTAATACAATATTATATAACATTAGTTCACAGATAATTAGACATCTTGCAGGGAAATGAATTCCATTTATATATACAGTGGACCAGGCAGAGTTTTCAAAATCTTGCAGATAGAGGTGAGACATACATTTGCAGAATGGTTGATGGACTGGCAGTTTTTTTTTTTATAAAGACAAACTGTCTCAGATTCAAAGTCAAAAGTAAGACCAGAGGGAAAGGGAGATTATTGATCCAGTGTACACTCTCCCTGACAAGACTAATAATAGTAATACAGTACACTGTTCCAAACAAAAAAATAAACAAAAAAGAAACGCAACTAGTCTACAGGAAACAGGAAAAATATGGAGCAAAGCAGCCCTCACACATCCAAAAGGATGTCAAGCTTCATCACTGGGCAAAGCTCCACATCAGACCGGCACTGCAATGTCTGATGGGCCGCCCTTTTAAAGAGGAAAGGGTGGCACTTAACCGGGGAACATGTTTCTAATGAAGTGAGTGCTTGCACGGGACACACACTGAAGATGTGTACAGGAGAAAAGAAAAAAATGTATAAAATTGACTCTGAACCACAAACATCACATTTAATAATTCAGTAAGGTAAGGTCAAGGCCAAGATTAAAAACAGGTGTGGGGAGTGCTGGAAGAAATAATGCCCGACCGCACTCACGCTCAACTAGGAAGATGAAAACCTCTTCACGTTCCTGTAGTATAAGGTCGACATGTTTCGCTTCTAGGTGGCCACAAAGAGTCTGATGACGCTTCCTCAGGACCAACAAAACATAATTTCTCCTGGAGAAAGTGCCTAGATTCGGATACAGTCAATGAAAGGTAACTGGTCACTTACTTCAACTGCTCATTGCGGACAGTCTTAATCAACAAGTCGCCCATCCCTCATTACGGACTGGGCTCTATAGGAAAGCACGTTGCCCAGAAACAGGTATGCTATGTTGCGGTTTTGCCTGTTTCGAGCCCGAGACCTACCCGGGCACTGCATTCCTCATCTAAAAAATGGTGCTAACCCCATAGCCCCATACTTATCAATCTGTGCTAAAATGATGCATGGGTGGGAGGAGGGGCTAAATAAGGGTGCAAAGCTTGTTTTGCACCATTATTTAACACCTGGGTCAGACCAGGCGTTAGGGGACCTGTGGACCCATTTCCATGGTTAAACACCATGGAATGGGTCCACAGGTGCCCTCCCCAAGCCCTAGGAACACCCCCACCCACACCAAAGGGACACCGGAGGATGGGGCACCCCATCCCAGGTAAGTAGGGTAAGTATAGGTAAGTATTTTTTTTTTAATTAAAGTGCCATCGGGGGCCAAACTTGGGGCCCCCTGCATGGCACATGGTGAAATGGCCATGCCCAGGGGACACTGGTCTCCTGTGCCACCATTGGGGTGGTGGGCATCACTCCTGTCTTTTCTAAGACAGGAGTCATGTGCTATGGATGGTTTTGCGTCAGAAAATGACGCTAGGCTGGTTAGAGGCATTTTTTGCCTCTAACCAGCCTAACATAATTTTTTGGTGCAAAACCCCCTTCTTCCATACCACCACCCCCACCCGGCTAATACCATTTTTTTTACGCTAGCCCACCCTTTGCACTGGCTTGAGCTATTCCAGAAATATGGCGCCCAGCTCGCGCTCATGAATGACGCAAGCCGGTGCTAAACTTTTTGATAAAAAACTGAATTAGTGCAGTTTTGCATCAAAAAGTATAAATATTCCCCTCAGTTTCCAAAATTGTAGCATGCTTCCTGAAAATAATTTTGAGATAGTTAATTGTTTCATGAAACGCTTAGTTCAAGGAGTATGGATTCAGAACATCAGAGACAGCACCTTCCCCTTCCAGCAGTTATTTGTGTGCCAATTATTTAGGGATGTCCCTGTGCCCTGCTAGAATTAAATCATAGTTCCAGGAACTTCACATATTGGGGCACTGGTGTTCAATTATTGGCAACACACCCCCCAAGTTCATTCTTCAGGATGTGTGCCTGGGCATAACAACACCACTCATCCTTTCCCATTACTTGAATTCAAGACACATTTGTGTGGATTTTTAAAACTTTCCTTGCTCAGTTTCTAAGTCAAATTAGAGCATTGGAAAGTTGGGATCGCTGTTTTAGAGAGGGTTCTCCTACACCTGTGCCTTTAACCTGGGCTGATGGTCTTTAGCGATCGGTGCAGCCATCAACAGGTGGCTATAATGATATGTTAACTAAGAGTAGAAATTTGAAACAAGGCAAGCTTTGTCTATACTTTGCAATATTGTGCAATAAATCAATTTGCATTTTTAAATTAAATTACTAAAGTCCACCTTTATTTGGTTAATTAGGCTTTTTCTTACTAATAATGTTGGTCATCTTATTCATTATCGTAGAAAGTGCCTCATCATCTTTTAAACTTCGAAATTGGTTAGGCTCATGAGATGTTTAAACTATTTAAAGCGTTCTACTGTATGTGAATTCAATCTGGCAACTATGTCAGGTTTTGAAGCAAGCCATTCCTCAACAGAACTATGGGCCAGATTTACAAGACCCTAGCTATTTACTGCACCATATTTACAAGGAGGCGTTAAGTGCCTTTTTGTGACGTTAAGCTTCCTTGTAAATATCCTCCCCTCCAATGGAGTTTTCTCCAGCAGTAAGCCTTCCTGCATATAAACAATCACACCCCTCAGCGCAGACATCCTTGCACTATGGCGCAAGGGTGCCTGCGTTGGCTCTAGGCAGCTAAATTTAGCACCTGCGCAGGGGGAAACACCAGGGTGCACCGTATGTTTGTGAATACACCGCATCCCAGTTTTTCAAAGGTGGTGCAGCGCGGCACTGCAAATTTTGTCGCAGTGCTGCAATGTGCCACTTTTTTGTAAATATGGGCCTATATTTTTTTACTGAAGAGGCAGCAGTAACACCTTCGCCTAAGCCCATTACAGAAATCATGTGTTCAGTTTTCAGCACACATGAACTGTCTCTTCCAGGTGGTAAAGATGAGATAGGGAAGGCTTACAGACTTCTGTCGAGAGCTGCATGAACTAGGAGATGGCCAGCTGATTGCCCTCTTCCCACAATTTAGCGAACACATACAGAGGAGAATGCAGATACCAGAGTGTAGGTATGAAACTCTGCAAGGCAGAAAGTATGACACGGCCAAAGGAAATATGTTTTTTCACTCGGAAGCACTGCAATCATTCCTCAGAATCTTAAGGTCGTGACTTGAATCTGGTCCACATGTGCTGCTTGTTGACACTTGGAAGAATTGCCCTGTATACTGCGGGGTTTAAGCATCACATGGAAGAGGGTTTTTGTTCTTTGAGTGTTTTTATTTTTATGTGGTTTTACTTCCAGTCATATTCTTTGATCCCGCTTCCTACACTTCTTTTCCTTATCTTTCTCTTTTCCCATTTTCCAAATTAGTGATGTTTAATGTGGAGTCTGCTGTATTAAGATTACGGGGGTTATTACAACTTTGGAGGAAGTGTTAATCCGTCCCAAAAGTGACGGTAAAGTGACGGATATACCACCAGCCGTATTACGAGTCCATTATATCCTATGGAACTCGTAATACGGCTGGTGGTATATCCATCACTTTACCGTCACTTTTGGGACAGATTAACACCTCCTCCAAAGTTGGAATAACCCCCTATGTGTGTTAAAAGTTTGTTGCTGCAATGAATGATGTGTGCGGGACCAGAAAGGAAGGGATGTGTACTGAATTGTTTGTACAGACTAGAGGGGTCTTAGAACCCTACCTGTTATGCTGTGTATCATGTTGCCAATTTTAGTAACAATTATTTAAAGCTAGAAATTGACATTACTGTCAATTTATTGTTACTTGTCCTAAATTATTGTCTGCACAGAAACTGAAATACATATACTTTAGTGAATTTTACATCCGCCTTGAGTGGAGAGTTCTCACACCCTAACACCTGATCACCAAATCTATCAATTTTAGCTTTTCCGCTTCACTCTGGACAGCATGGTCTCTCTCCTCTAAACAGGACGTAAGAAATCCTCTATTTTATTGTACTGATGTATTTCATTATTAATTTTAAATCATTAAGCAAGCAGATTTTATTTTTAAATGCTGATTTAATAATGAAGTGTCAATATTTTTTGTGATTTGGATGAAATACCGTATTTGAATTTATAATTTTATTATATTATTGTAGTTGTGGATTGTCATTTTCTGAAGATAAATATTTTTGAAATAAACAATGTGGTGATGAGGGCAATATGTTCACCAAACGGTTTATCTAATCGACCACCCACTGCATATTCCACTCACCAGCTACTGTTTTTTTTAGATAAAACCAAATAGACATGATTCTAAATACATCTCATCTCTATGTTTCCTGATCGGGCTGCCTAAATTAGAATTAAAACTACTGCTCAAAGTTTGCACTTTGTCCCAGCACAAATTTAGCCAGAAAATACCTGACGCAGTTTTGGTGAGGAAACACTATGAACCAGAGTTACAAGGCCCTAGCACCACCGGAGCATCACTTTTTGTGACAGTCGGTGGCACTGTGCACTGCGCTGTATTTACAATGTGGTGTTAAGTCACTTTTTGTGGCTTAATGCCACCTTGTAAATATGGCCCCTTCATATGCAGCACTTTGCGTGGAAGGGGCATGCAATGGGTGTTGCTCTGGGCACTCCACAGCAACACCCATTGCATTTTGACTCTGCCCCATATTTATGTGGAATCTGTGGCAGTGCCAAAATCAAACAACACCCGTGGCGCAACGAGAAGAAATACTTTAATTTCTCCTCGTTTCTTGCTCTTTCTATGTGTGCTGCACTCTGCACCACACATACAAAGAGTAAATCGCCATTAAAGGTTGTTTTTGTGCAGGAAGGTGACCCTCCCTGCACAAAAACAATCTCCCACGCAACGCAGCAATCCTTCCACCATGGCGCTAGGGTGGTGGCGTTGGCGCTCGGCAGCAAATTTTTGCACTGGTGCAGGGGGAAACACAGGGATGCGCTGTATTGTTGTTAATACGGTGCATCCCTGCGTTTTGAAAATGACGGAGCGCGGCGCTGTCAAATTTAGCGCAGCGTCATGCTCCGTCATTTTCTTGTAAATCTGGGCCTATAAGATTCCAAAATTTGCAGCCCAGAACAGCGAAGCAAGCAGTGTAACGGTGCTATCCCCATTCAGATGTCTGGGTGCCAGAGTCGGAAGACAATACTTCATTTGGTAAATATCACACCAAATGGTATGTTTGTTTACCAGTCCAGAAAATACTGGGACAATAGTAGTGAATCCAAAACACTCAGTGATCCATCAGACAACCGTAGGTAATCTATAATATTGTTTGATTTGACAAGAAATAATTATTTGAATGTTGGGGGCAAACATTGACACCACGAAATTACATATGAGCAAACAATTTAGGTGAGGAATGCCAGGTGCAGCATAACTAAAAATATAATTGATTGATATAGTATCTTTCGAAACATAAAGATGTCCAATGATCGGTTTCTATATCCTTTTGAAGTTCCCTTTCTGATTTATGTATAATTTGATATAATAGACCAATCTACAACAAGAGTATTCTCCTGAAGTGATAGTCATCCAATGTCAAGTTTGTAGTTTCAGATTAATTAAGTAACATCAGACTTCAAATGGAAGAGCTTCTTCTTGGTATCCATGGATTTTCTCAGAGTCCCACCTGAAACCGTCCTCAGTCCCTCTAAATACCCTTACCATCCTAGTAAACGTCTACCATGTTAATATGGGTTTGAGTAAAGTTGTTTTTCAAGATGTGCAAATATTAAATTATGAATACGCTCCACTAATTATGTTTTGGTGACTTTCTTTAACTATTGGATTTCACCCATGAATTAACTGCTGTCATGAAGAAAGTTACAGAGAAAGCTCAAAAGTAACTAGCTGGCCAGTCCGTTAAGCCTAGTTGTCTGAATTGAATCCTCTCCTTCTGAAATCAGACATGACCATAACACCAGTGTATTTTGTTTTATAAATATTTCGCTTGTTTTTGTGCACATTGCCTTTGTTTAAGTTAGCCAGCTTCCTACACAGTTTGCCTGAATTATCTATACAACCTCGATTTTTCAAATGGTTTCTGGTCCGATTCACATTAGTTGTGACTTAATCATGGCTTACTCCTGATTTCCAGGATTAAGCGAGAAGTATTCCAAGAGTTCGCCTGGAATTCACGACTAAACCAGGAGCATTGCAAGATTATCTCGCACTTTTTTCAAACACTAATATTTATGAGTAGAACCCCCTAATGATTTTACTAATTGATTAATTTACAACGAAATAGTGCTAGAGGTTAGTCACAGTTTAATTTGAATCTCCTTCAACTGCTAGGACAAGTAGTCCGCCTCTAATAGACCACTGTTCACTTGGCAAATGCAACAGGAGTGAATTTCCCTTTTCAGCTGAGCTTTCTCCCCCCTCTTGCTCAGGAAGCAGATAGTACACACTCGTTAAAGTTAATAAAATAACACACACTAGGACTACGATAATTATCTTAGATTTAGGGCTGCTTAAAGATTTCTCACTGTGCTTTTAGGTTGTGGTTCTGGCTGCTACCATGCTCCTTTCACCTTAACATGGTTTGCCATTTTGAACACCACAGAAATATAATTCGTGACATTACCTTTTTTAGAGTGAAGGGCCCTTCCACATACATTTTTTAGTAACAATTGTTTCTGTATCACATGCCCTTATTCTTAACATGGATAAGGATCACTGCTTTGCCTTTTGTTTCAGAAAGTGCATGTTTTTCTTCTGGAGTCTGTAAAATTAATTTAATCTTCAAACCACACTGAGGTGACGTTTTGGGGTTCTATGATTTGGAGATGAAGGCGACAGGACCAGTCTTCCTTCTCTGAGAGCCAGGAAGGCTATAAGCAGCAGGGCAGTCCTCTGGAAGTAGGCAGGGTGAGTGTATTGAAGGCAGCCTCCTTGAAATGTGATTGGGGCAGGAAACATCTCTGCCCCTCCCATCCTGGAAGGGTGGCCCATCCTGCAAGCAACTAGTCCCCCTTTGTCTCACTGTCTGTGAGGAATACACAAAGGCCAACTGCCAATTACATTTAGGCCCTCATTACGAGTCTTGCGGTCCTAGGGCTGCCAGACTCGTGGTGACGGACGGACTGTCTCTAATGCAGCGGCCTGGCCTCCACATTATGACCATGGCAAACGCGCCACAGTCGGACCACAGTCACCGCCACTTTTTCACCGGCCGACGACCTGGCGGTGCCGGCAGTCTCAATCCGCCAGGGAAGCGCTGCCCTGGGGATTACAAGTCCCCTCTGTGGTGGCTTTGACATGGCGGTTGCACCACCATGTAAAAGCTGGGCGGAGACGGGGCGCTGGGGGCCTCATAGGGCCCCTGCACTGCCCATGCAGGAATGGGCAGTGCAGGGGCCCCCATGGCCAGCCTGTAGCACTTTTCACCGTCTGTGTGGCAGACAGTGAAAACCACAACAGGTGCTGCTGCACCCGATGCACCACAACATTGTTGCAAGCTCTACTATGAGCCGGTGTCAATGTTGTGGGTTGTTTCCCACTGGGCCGAAGAGAAACTCATAATAGCCCTCGTGGTCAGGTCACTGCACAGGCGGTTTTATGACCGCACTGCTTCAGCGGACAGGCTTTTCTGTCCTCCAAAGTCGTGATGAGGGCCTTAGTCATGTGACCCAGGACACAGGCTGCAAACATCAAATGGTGAGGACGAATGCCAACTTTTTAAAAGTAGCATTTTCAGAAATATGATTTGAAATCTGACTTTACCACCAAAGAGGAGTTTAAATTACAGCTCTTTTGTGTGTAGACATGGCATTTCTACGTGTTCCCAATCATAAGTTATCACTTATTAAATGTAATAAGGTAGCCCAATGTTACCCTATGTTAGAGGAAGGCCTCACAATACTGAAAGACTAATTTGGGAGTTTTCCACTACCAATATATGTAAAACTTAAAAGTACATGTCCAACATTTTAAATTCACTGTGCCCTGCTCCATGGACTGTTTAGGTCCTTCTTAGGGTGACATATGTATTAAAAACAGAGTTTTAGGCCTGGCAAAATGTTTATTCTACAAAAGTAGAATGCACACCCCTATAGATCCAAAAACTTCAATTAGATTAACATTGCTCGAAGGATAGATTTTGGTGTGCAGTCCCGGTTCGTGTTCTGCCCTGGGAGCGTGTGAAAATTCCATGAACCAGCAGGTGCATCTGAGTGCACCAGACCTGGGATGCACAACCACAAGGCAAACGTCATTGCAATCAACAGTCATTAATCCATTTCCATCTGTGTTATCCTTATTTAAACAATTCTTTACTTGCTTAAGTGAATGCAATACTGTAGGAAAGCACCATTTTTGACAAGGTTAGCCCCCACTTTTTGCCTGGTTTCTGATGTGGCTTTGACTGTTAGTGCACTGGGTCCCTGCTAATGAGGTCCCCAATGCCAGATCTCTTCCCCAAAACTGCACAGTTGTTTTGCACAATTAACAAACTCTTTGGGAACCACTACTAGTCCCTAGTAAATGGTACCCCTGGTACCAAAGGCCTGGGGTACTAAGGAGGGTCTATGAAGGCTGCTGTACCAATTGTGCCACCCCCCTGAGGCCCCTCACCAAACCCACACAGCGCTGCCTTTGTAGGCTGCATGTGTTGGTGCAGGATAAATTGAAAACATGACCAGTCACACACACTTGTGTGCCAAACCCCCTGTCCCTGCATGTGCCAGATGTAAGTCACCCCTAAGGCAGGGTGCATCAAGGCACCTGTGACGGAATATATGCAAGAGCAGATATGCCCCTGCTACGTCTCTGTCAATTCTGAGACATAGGAAGTGAACAGGGAAGCCATTTTAAATGCATGTGCTGGACACAGGTCATTACGCATTCCCCAGCTACATAATGGCTTCTCTGAATCCTGGGATGTTTGGTATCAAACATCTCGGAATAATAAACCCTCACTGTACCCAGTGATAGATTTACTAATAAATGCACAGAGAGGGTACCTTAGAGGTGTCCCCTGAAAACCTACTATTAGTGTGTTGACTGACTGGTCCTGACCAGTTAAGCCACCACAGACGCATTTCTGCCCCCACCCAGGGTGAGAAACAGCACTCTTGAAAGCCCGAGATGAAAGCCTGCATTGGGCTGAGTTGTTAACACCTCACCCAGGCAGGATGGGCATTCCAGAGTGGGAAGCTTCAAAGGCCTTGCCGCCTTTGTAATATGACCCAGGTCTCTCCAAATGGTGAAGATTAATGACCCCCTTGTCCTGACCCCACTTTTGGCAACGCAGGTAGGAAAATAAGTTAAATTAGGAGGAGTTCCCACTTCATACCAGTCCTACCCCTAAGGTGGATGAGCTGATGTGGACACTACATTTTAAATTCCCCCATCTGGTATGGAAGGAATTAGGCCACTAGGTTTTGGGTTATGCACACTTCTCAGCAGAAGTGGTCATAGAAAAGGTGTAGTCACCCTAATGGTGGGCAGCCCATTGGCTACCACCTGGCACTCCCTGTAACACCTCTAAATTGAGTATTTTGGTAGCACCCCTAAACCCTGAAACTCAGATCCTAACTACCTACAAAGCAAAGGACAAAGAAGAGTGACACCAGCAGAAGAGGAAAACTGACTGGGAACCAGTCCCTCCGGCCTGCCTGCTGACCGCGACAGACTATTCCCAAAAGATGACACATCCTGCAGCTGAACCTCCTAAAAACCCAGGAGTACTGCCTGCCTCCTACAATGACTCAGACTCCCGTGAGCAGAGGAACTGCTCTGCAACAGTGATTTAAGAAAGGACTCTGCAGCCCCTCAAGCAGCAAAGACCCAACATCCAAAGAGGCTGCTGCACCCGCCGTCCATGACCCGGGCTGAAGCCAACCAATGGTGTCAGCCAAGTTCTCCTGCTTCCTAGATTCCGAGTCCACTGAGGTTTTACCCCTCTTGGACTCCTTCAAGTTGCCTACAGCCTCTGGATGCAGGCCCCCCTTTCCTGCAGCCTTTTGGTGAGAAGGAACCCGACACCTCCAGCAACCACAGCACCTGTCACTCAAGATGCAATCTGAGGTGGGTCACCAGTGCTAACGATTTCCCCTGGCTCCCCTGAGCTTGAGACCACCCTCGGTCCCCCCTGCTGGGCTCCTCGACAACACTTGCATCCTGACCATGAGTGCGCCTGGATGGAGAAACCTGACGCATAAGAACACCCCTGCATCCGTCGCCCCTCGGCCCTGGAGAAAAGGACCAAAGGTGTACCTACATCCCAACGCACCCCAAGTCTATTACCTACCTGTTTGATGTCCCTGACTGGCTTCCTAACCAGGGCCTGCAGCCTGTTTGTCACAATGTCCAACTCCCATAGAGAATCAATGAGCACCTGATGCATTACTGCACTCTGCACCCAGCCGTCCCAGTGCCACTCGGCATGACCTGTTGGTATGGTTCTGATCACTGCCCAGTACTTACTCGCTCCCCGAGTTTGAGCTCGCAAGTCTTTTGTTAGAAATGGGGTCTTTGGCTGACAGTCAGGTCACCCCCATGTCAAGCAAGGACCCTCACTCTAGTCAGGGTAAAAGAGAATCACCCTCAGCTAACCCCTGCTTACCACCTTGGTAGCTTGGCAGAGCAGTAGGCTTAACTTCAGAGTGGAAGGTGTAAAGTATTTGTACCAACACACACAGTAACTTAATGAAAACACTACAAAATGACACAACACAGGTTTAGAAAAATAGGAAATATTTTTCTAAACAAAACAAGACCAAAGCAATAAAAATCCACCATACGCAAGTCAAGTTATCAATTAAAAAGCAAAAAGAGTCTTTTTGTAGTTTAAAACACATGCTAACACTGTTAGCGTGAAAATGTACCTTGGGTGCGTCAAAAATAACCCAGCACAGGCGAGTGTGCGCCAAAAAGGGCTTGTGATGCTTCGCTTTCACTCACGAGCGAGACCTTGCGTTGTTTCTCCTTTCATCGGGTCGGGCACGTCGTTTCTTCTCTCTGCAGGAGAGCGATGCATCAATCCGGTCAGCACTCTCGGGTCTGGGCAGGCCTTGCGTTGTTTTTACACGCCCAGCGGTGCTTGCGTGGGAAATCCAGCTGTACAATGATTCAAAAACCACGCAGCGTGGGTTTCGATCTCCGAGTCTCCGTCAACGATGCTGTGTGTTGTTTCTCCAGCTCCCTGCATCAATTATTCGGTCGCGTTTCCGGCGAGTGTCGATTTTCAGCTGCAGAGCTGGCGGCACGTCGTTTCTTCAGCCGCAGATCGGAGTTGCGTCAATCTTTTCACCACACTGCACTCTGTGCGTGAATTTCCTCCTCTTAGCTGCCAGCTTCTCCTTTCAGGGTCACAGGAACTGGATGGCACCACAGGGCAGAGGTGGAGTCTCTCCAGAGACTCCAGGTGCTGGCAGAGAGAAGTCTTTGCTGCCCCTGAGACTTCAAACAACAGGAGGCAAGCTCTAAATCAAGCCCTTGGAGATTTCTTCTCAAGATGGAAGGCACACAAAGTCCAGTCTTTACCCTCGTACTCTGGCAGAAGCAGCAACTGCAGGATAGGTCCACAAAGCACAGTCACAGGCAGGGCAGCTCTTCTTCCTCAGCTCTTCTCCAGGCAGAGGTTCCTCTTGGTTTCCAGGAGTGTTCTAAAGTCTGTGGTTTTGGGTGCCCTTCTTATACCCAATTTCTCCTTTGAAGTAGGCCTACTTCAAAGCAAAGTCTCTCTTGAATGTGAAATACTGCCTTGCCCAGGTCAGGCCCCAGACACTCACCAGGGGGTTGGAGACTGCATTGTGTGAGGGCAGGCACAGCCCTTTCAGGTGTGAGTGACCACTCCTCCCTCCCCTTCTAGCACAGATGGCTCATCAGGAAATGCAGACTACACCCCAGCTCCCTTTGTGTCACTGTCTAGTGTGAAGTGCAACCAGCCCAACTGTCAAACTGACCCAGACAGGGAATCCACAAACAGGCAGAGTCACAGAAATGGTAAAAGCAAGAAAATGCTCACTTTCTAAAAGTGGCATTTTCAAATACACAATCTTAAAATCAACTTTACTAAAATATGTATTTTTAAATTGTGAGCTCAGAGACCCCAAACTCCACATGTCCAACTGCTCCCAAAGGGAATCTACACTTTAATCAGATTTAAAGATAGCCCCCATGTTAACCTATGAGAGGGACAGGCCTTGTGACAGTGAAAAACGAATTTAGCAATATTCAGGACATATAAAACACATTACCATATGCCCTACCTTAACCATACACTGCACCCTGCCCTCGGGGCTACCTAAGGCCTACCTTAGGGGTGTCTTACATGCAAGAAAAGGGAAGGTTTAGGCCTGGCAAGTGGGTACACTTGTCAAGTCGAATTTACAGTTAAAACTACACACACAAACACTGCAATGGCAGGTGTGAGACATGATTACAGAGCTACTTATGTGGGTGGCACAACCAGTGCTGCAGGCTCACTAGTAGCATTTGATTTACAGGTCCTGGCACCTCTAGTGCCCTTTACTAGGGACTTACTGGTAAATCAAATATGCCAATCATGGATAAACCAAGTACATACACATTTTGTAAAGGAGCACTTGCACTTTAGCACTGGTTAGCAGTGGTAAAGTGCCCAGAGGAACAAAAACAGCAAAATTATAGTCCCGCACACATCAACAACCTGGGGAACAGAGGCAAGAAGTTAAGGGAGACCACACCAAGGATGAACAGTCTAACATCTTTGTTAACCCTGTGTTTGCTGAACATTGTTTTTCCTGCATAGGATAACATTGAGTGAACTCTGAAAATTGCACTGTGTTGATTTTTGATACTGAAAAGTAGTTATGCTAAAACTTCTACTTAACCTGATTACAAAGTTCTTGGGTTTGAAACATATATGTAAAAATAATTATTTTTCTAAATTGGTCTCGGATTTATTCTTTGAGTGTGTGTCTCATTTCATGTGTCTGTGAGTACAACAAATGCTTAGCACTACCCTCCGATAAGCAAAACTGCTCACCCACACTACCACAAAATAGAGCATTAGTCCTATCTACCTTTGCCTCTGCAAAACCAACTGGTGATCCACTGGAGACTGCACAGAGTACTTCATTTTAGTGCACTATATAGAGAGCCAGCATCCTACAATTACTCATACAGGGGAATCATGATTTCAATTTTCAAATGTATGAGAATGCCAGTCCAGGCATATTTTGCAAACATGTCAAAATTCACAATTCTTCATACCTAACATGTTGTTGAAAACCAAATACATTTCGGGCAAATAGTCCTTTATCGGGGGTAACTAATGTAAAAAGAGCCACACCACTAACCATCTATACTCATGTGCATAAAAACGTCAGTTATTAATCTCTTGATTAAGCTGCCTTATATACAGTAGTGTAACAAAACTTGAGGGCCCCCCTGCAGAGTACGTGGAGGCCCCCCCACTCCGGACTCACGCAGAAGCTCTGAGGCAAGAGTACTATGCTGAGGGGGGTCCTAGTTCCAGGCAATCCACTCAGCAGTATGCCCCCTAGTGCTCGCCCGGCCCCCCCCCAGCTGCGGGGTCTGCCGGGGCCTTTGTTACACTACTGGTTCTACCTAATAAATACTAACTCATTAACCCACCACCAAGATGTAACATGATTGTCAAAATCAATAACTTGTGCCAAATGTGAAACACCAAAAAACAATATATGAAAGCATATAAAACAAAGCATGACGGTGTTTAACACCAGTGCTCAACAGCGTACCTGACACAAATGCATTTCACAGACCTAAAAATACAATTCCCCAAATAACGACAAACTTTAAGTTAACAATATGTACCTGGTAAACTGAACTTAATCTTCGGCAACCCGTGCATAATCTATTAAACAAACCGAATACTCCATCAAACAACCCTCCACAAGCAGGATCAAGTGATGTGAGTGCTTTTTAAACCTGCTGTGATACGACGCAATATCACGTGACACTCAACCCAGAAAAAATGAAAATAAACGACATACATAAAGCCAACCATGCACAACGTGCTTACGCTAAAGTATGTTTAATAATGTACATCCAGAAAAAACAAACGTCAAAGTGAAAAAGAAAGGAAACAAAGCAAAATGAAATAAAGCGCACATTGATGATGTATATGTGTATATGTCAACTAGATCTTTTGAAATTCATCAAGTGCAGCACAAACAAATAATGGTAATATGAATGCAATCCAGATCACTCCCATGGGGTTTTGGGGGGAGTCAGGCATGCCTGGTCTCCCCCCGGGCTTATCGGGCTGGTGGAGCTGGCCACAAGGGGACCGGGTATTTGATTGGTTAAGGGACAGGAAGGGGTGGTAGCCTGGGGGTCACTATAAAAGGTGTGGGTTGGGCTTGGGCGGCCTCTTTGGCCGTAGTCACACCCAGGAGGCGGTACTCGGGCAGTTTTTTGGGCGTTTTTAGGCCGGAGTTGGTAAATCGGAAAAAGTGTTATTTGGTTGCCATGGAGATTAATCCAGTGGTTCAGGCATTGAAGGTTTTGCAGGAGGCTGGGAGGGAAGATTTGATAAGGGAAGGGGTTTTAGAACAAGCGTGGGTGGGCTTGAGGAGACCGAAGAGGCCTTCTTCTGACAGGGTTTCAGCTGCCGTTTTGGCCTGTAAATCCCCTGTAACAAGCCCTAAGAAAGGCAAGAAATTTAAAGTTAAAAGTGTGGCCGGGCGAAAAGTTTCGTTTTCACCGGACCACGGAAGTGAGGAGCCAAGGGTTAGCAATGAGGGCGGCTTACCTGGAATAGGGGCGGCGAGGAGGGGTGAGGCGAGTAATGCACGTCGTTATGGCGGTTTTTTGGCACGGAGGGTGGCAGCCAAGGGTAGAGTCGCCCGTGTGGTCGGCGATGGCTCTGCGGCGGGGAAAACGGTTGGGCGCGGCTCTCGCGCGCGTTCTGGGACTGGAGCTGGGAGGCTGAGGGGCGCGATACGCACCCGCGGCCAGAAGGGGGCGGGTGCGGCACGCGCAAGCTTGGCAAAAGGCGCGCGTGCGCACCAGGTTCTCTCACCTCGAGCCCCACTCGCCGTAGAAAGCGAGTGGGAGCAGGAGGGGCTGCCTTTTGAGGAAGGACAGTTAGGAGGGGCAGCCAAGATGGCCGCGCCCTCCGATTTGAAGGATTTAAGCGTCGGAGAGGGGAATTTGATGAATTTCGGAGTCGAGGAAGAGAATTTCCCGTCGGGTGAAGGTAGCCATATGTTTATGGCTACGCGAGATAATAAGGCTGTAATAGTCATAGATTCCGAGGAGGAAGGTGAGGTTTTAGAGCTGCAGGTTGAGGAAGGGAGTGGCATTGGTGGGCACTTTGAAAGGGGTTTCTTAGTGCCTAGTGGGGGGGGGGGGTCGGCAGTCTTCCAATATACTTTGTCAGGTGGGGCTTGGGGTGCAAGAGTGGGAGGTGGAGGATCATTCAATTTTTAGGGCAGGAGGGCGGGGTATTTTCCGGAAGGAACAAGGTAGGATTTCACAGGGTAGCATTTGTGGCGCAGCATTGGAATGTGGGGGTGCAGGGTCAGCGCAGTTGGGTCAGAAAGTTTTGGGTCACGAACAAAGGGCGTACCTTTCTGAGTGTGCGGCCCCTCATGTTTCAAGCGGACATGGGGTGTTAATAGAGCACCAGCGGTCTGGACGGTCGGCTGGAGGTCCTGTTTCGGTGGGGGTCAGGGCACCTCCGGGACGCCGAACAGAAGGGAGGGCGCAATCCGGAGCGGTTCGCCTGACGGCGAGGGAGGTCACACCTATGGAAGTCAGATCGGTCGAGTCGAATGCCAGAGGTTCGGAGTCTAGGTCTTATAGCCGGAGCGCTATGTTGACTGGTGAGGAAGAAGAGGAGTTGGACTATGATGAAGATGTTGAACAAGTCGAAGCTCCTCAAGGGTCAACGAGTGGGCAGGCGTTCCGGGGCGAGCGGCTGTCTCGTCGAGATGTGGCTGCAAATTTATCTAGAGGTGAGGGTTGTGTATTGGGGGGTACCAGGTCTGGGCTTCGAGTTTCAACAAACGTGGATGTAGCAATTCAGGCGGGTGGAGAAGGAATAGAGAGCAAAGTGGGGGATCCCATGAGTGCGCAGGAAGAATCAGGTAAGGTTGGGGTGGATCAGGTGAGTGTGGGACAGAGTAGTAGCATTAGTCAAGGTTTGGGAAAGGGAAAGAGATTACCGTATACGGGAGTGTCGATGCCTTTGGGGGCGCATCTCACTCTAAGTTTGAAAGAAAAAATTTGGAAAGGGGAGTTTGTGGATGTGTTTAAGTTACTTCATAGAGAAGTTCAGGCTAAAGAGGGTTCTAAGGAGGAGGAGTGGGAATTAGCTCGGAGACCTAAAGTTCCCACGACAATTGAGAATTGGACGTCAGCTTTCTTGATTTATGCCAGTGTTCTGTGCGAGCGTTTCCCGGATTGCTCGGTGGCGCTTTTGAAATACATGGACGTGGTGAGAAGGGCACAGATGGATTATGGTGGATTTGGCTGGTTCCGTTATGACGAGGAATTTAGGGCAAGGAAAGCGGTCTACCCAGAAAAGGCTTGGGGTGAAATTGATAATGAATTGTGGATGCAGTGGTTGAGAACTGCTCGGACTGCCCCAGCAACGCATACGGCGAGCGGTTTACCGGTTCAGTATCGGCCCTTTCAGAGCCGTCCCACCCATTTTGGGGTGGGATCTGGGCAACGGGGACAATTGCCACATAATGGGGCCTGCTGGTCATTCAACAGTGGGATGTGTACAAGGCAACAATGTAAATTTAGGCATGATTGTTCCAATTGTGGGGGCAGGCATCCGGTTTACCAATGTTTTGGAGGATTCAATTGGGCTGGACAAGGGGTACAGGGTAGAGGAGTGGACAGGGGAAGAGGGCAATTCCAGCAGTTGGCAGGAAAAGGGCCCTACTCCCATTAATATAGAGGTTGTTACGCATTGGTTACAATTTTATCCACGTTCGGAGGATGCAAAAGTTTTGGTTCGTGGTTTCAGGGACGGATTTAAGCTATGTTACCAAGGTCCGAGGATGAGGAGATGGGCCAACAATTTGAAGTCCGCAAGGCAATTCCCCGATGTTGTTAGGGCTAAAATTAAAAAGGAAGTGGAGTTGGGTAGGATTGCAGGCCCCTTTTTCAGCTGGCCATTGCCGAATTTGATCATTTCCCCTCTAGGAGTGGTGCCAAAAAAGCAGAAAGGCGAGTTTCGTCTTATCCATCATTTGTCTTGGCCGGCGGGTGCGTCGGTGAATGATTTCATCGCCACGGAGGACTCAGTGGTGCATTATGCATCGGTTGATTATGCTATTGCTTTGGTGAGGAAGTGTGGCCGGGGCGCTGAAATGGCTAAGTCAGATATTCAGTCGGCTTTCCGGCTTTTGCCAGTGCACCCAGAGGATTTTTCCTTATTGGGTTTGCAATTTGAGGACGCAATTTTTGTGGATAGGATGCTACCTATGGGATGTTCTGTATCTTGTTCTCTTTTTGAAATGTTTAGCACTTTTTTGCAATGGATTTTACAGTACAGGGGTGGAGTGAAGTTTGTTACCCACTACCTGGACGATTTTCTGTTCATTGGGACACCTCAGTCTAGTGAGTGTGGTCAGGCGTTGGAGACCTTTGAGTGTCTTATGGCAGAGTTCGGGGTCCCGTTGGCTCAGGACAAAACTGAGGGGCCATCCACCTGCTTAAGCTTTCTCGGAATTGAGCTTGATTCGGTTAAACTGGAAGTTCGTTTGCCCCAGGAAAAGGTTCAGCAATTGATTTCCTTATTGGAAGAGGCGGTAAAAAGGCCAAAAATTGAGCTACGGCAAGCGCAGAGTGTTTTAGGACATTTGAATTTTGCATGCAAAGTGGTTAGAGTTGGTAGAGCTTTTTGCAGGCGCTTAGGTTTTGCAATGAAAGGGGCAGTTTTGCCACACCAGCACATTCGGCTTCGGGCAAGTGTCAAAGAGGACTTGAGGATTTGGATCAGTTTTCTGGAACAGTTTAATGGAGTTAGCATGTTGATTGATGAAATGGATTGGCAGTGGCAGATACAGAAATTTTCAGATGCGGCAGGAGCGCATGGTTTTGGCCTCTTTTGGGATGGACATTGGGCGGCTGAGAGTTGGCCCTTGACTTGGAAAAAAGCGAAACATAGCATCGCTTTCTTGGAATTTTTCCCTTTGGTGGTGGCTTTGTCGGTTTGGGGTTCACATTTGGCAAATCGCAATGTTGTTTTCAATGTGGATAATCAGTCAGTGGTACATTTGGTGAATTCCCAGAGGGCGAAAGACGAGAAGGTTTTGAGGCTGTTGAGAGTTTTCTTGTTGAAATGTTTGCAATGGAATGTGATGTTTAAGGCGAAGTATGTTCCTGGTGTGAATAACGATATTGCGGATGCACTGTCTCGTTTCCAGTGGCAGAGGTTCCGTGGTCTTGCGCCGGGAGCGGATGTACAGAAGACGGTGGTTCCCAGGGAGTTGTGGGATTTAGGAGAGTGAGGATGTTGCAGCTGGTCCAGCAATCGATAGCTCCATCTACACAGAAGAGTTACGAGCAGGCCTGGTTGGAGTTTTTAAGGTCAGGCGCGGTGAGACGGGTTGGGGGTAGAGAAGTTTTTATGCAAAGGAGGGAGGACGCTGTTCATTTTATTATGCAGCAAATAGAGTTGGGGTTATCGGCGGTGACTATTTCAGGTAAGTTGTCGGGGATATCATTTTTTGGTAAGTATTTTTGGGGGTATGATCCGGTGGAAGGGGAGCTTTGCAGACGTTTGATTGCGGGGTGGGCTAGGGAGGGGGGGGCGAGGAGGGATGGGAGGAGACCTATTACGTCAGATTTGCTTCAAGAGTTGTTGGGAGTTTTAGTTGAGGTTTGTTTTTCACCTTGGGAATGTCATTTGTTATCTCTTTGCATGTCTTGGCTTTTTCATGGAGCATTTAGGGTTTCGGAGCTCTTGGGAATCAAGGGTCGTGATGGAATTTTGCAGTCTGATGTGCAGGTAAGGAGCGGGGCGGTGGTGGTTTGGTTACGAGCATCAAAAAATGATCGGTTGGGGAGGGGACAAGAGGTATTTTTGAAGGGTACAGGTCTGGCTACTTGCCCGGTTGGGCTTTGGATGTCATTCGCACGAAGATTATCGGAGTCATCGAGGTTTGTATTCCTGCATGAGGATGGTTTGCTTTTGACGGCTTACCAACTTCTGGCAGTCATGAGACGGGCTTTGGGGTGGCTGGGGATGGATTATTGGTACTATGGGACACATTCCTTCCGAATCGGAGCGGCTACAGAAGCAAGGACGGTAGGTAAATCAGATGTGGCAATAATGAATTTAGGGCGTTGGAAATCACAATGTTTTAAGCGTTATGTCCGCCAATTTAGATGAGTATTGGTTTGGGGTTTTTTGCAGGGGATAGTTTTCAGTTGAGGTTTTTGTTATGGTTATTTCGGTTACTGTTAATGTTATGTGCATTCCAGTTTGGTGTTTTTTATTTCTCTTTTCCATTGTTCTTTCATAGGTTGTGTTGCCGGTCCTGAGGGATGCTGTATCGTTTGGATCGTGGGGCACTCTTTTGTGCGATGGGCAGAGAAACAGGCGGCGACTAGGCATTTTGGGAAGCAGTTGGGTTTAGATGGGTCAAGGATTAAGGTCAGTTGGGTGGGTAAGAGCGGTATGAGGTGGGGAGAGCTCTTGTCAGTTCTATCTCGTAGGATGGAGAAGGGGGTTTGTCCGGATCTTTTAGCAATTCATTTGGGGGAAAATGACTTAGTTTCCTTATCAGGTATTGGTTTGTTAAAAGCAATGAACATGGATTTGTTAAGAATTAAAGAGCGTTGGGCTGGCACTCATATTGTATGGACTTGTTTGGTACCTCGCAGGTTTTGGAGAGGAGCATATTCGGTAGCAGGTATCGAGAGGCAGAGGAGGAAGGTAAACAGAGAGATGAGGAATTTCTGTCACAAAAAGGGAATTTCGATATTGTGGCATGATAATTTGGTGGCTACGGAATTGGCTTTATTCAGACAGGACGGGGTGCATTTGTCTTTTTTGGGGAATGAGATGTATTTATTTGAATTGAGAATGCTCATTGCAGATTTATTGGGTGGGAAGTTGTGGGATCGTTAATTCGGGGTCTGGGTGGGTGGGGGCAGGAAAACACTGGGCGGTTTTCCTGCGTGGCGGGGGATTTGCACATAAAGCCGTTGGGGGGGAGGGGAGGAGGCGGAAGTTTGAGGTCAGGGAGGTTGTAGCAAGGGTCACAAGGGAGGAAAGGGAAGGGAAATACAGAAGGGGGGCAGGAAGACAGATGGGAAAGGTTTTGATTAAGGGTTTACTGGGAAGGGGAAGTTTAGTGGGGGGGAGGGGTTAGGAGAAAACTTTGTCTAGTGAGGTTATAGTTTTGTAAGGCTTGTTGCCAAGGTTAATTGTTTCACTGGACCTGTTCTATTAAAGCGGCCTTTTATCCCTTAGAGCGGTGTCGCGTGGTCTGTTCCTCATTTTCAGCCCGATGGGGTTTTGGGGGGAGTCAGGCATGCCTGGTCTCCCCCCGGGCTTATCGGGCTGGTGGAGCTGGCCACAAGGGGACCGGGTATTTGATTGGTTAAGGGACAGGAAGGGGTGGTAGCCTGGGGGTCACTATAAAAGGTGTGGGTTGGGCTTGGGCGGCCTCTTTGGCCGTAGTCACACCCAGGAGGCGGTACTCGGGCAGTTTTTTGGCCCACCCACCCTCCCTCGTTTTGTTTCAAGTTTTGGGTTTTTTGCCTTGTTTGAGGTTTGTTGATGTCAAGGTTTTTCTTTTTTAGCTTAAAGAGACAGAGTTACCAGTTTTGGGCTTAATCAGGCTTTAAGAGGACAGGTAATTGCTTTGCACTTTGGTGGTAGGTTTGTTGTTTATTGAAAATAGGCTGCCGCTGGTAGACAGGTCTGGTGGGGGCGGGGGATTTGCACATAAAGCCGTTGGGGGGGAGGGGAGGAGGCGGAAGTTTGAGGTCAGGGAGGTTGTAGCAAGGGTCACAAGGGAGGAAAGGGAAGGGAAATACAGAAGGGGGGCAGGAAGACAGATGGGAAAGGTTTTGATTAAGGGTTTACTGGGAAGGGGAAGTTTAGTGGGGGGGAGGGGTTAGGAGAAAACTTTGTCTAGTGAGGTTATAGTTTTGTAAGGCTTGTTGCCAAGGTTAATTGTTTCACTGGACCTGTTCTATTAAAGCGGCCTTTTATCCCTTAGAGCGGTGTCGCATGGTCTGTTCCTCATTTTCAGCCCGATTGATACATTTGGTGACCGATGTGTCACTCAGTGTTGCCATATGGCCTCCGATGAATATTGGAAATGCTCTGATGAATGGTGACGTTCTCCAGATGGGGTGCAAACTAACCAAGGGAAAGATTCTAATTATGTTTAGGCAAAGGTAGAATGCGCACCCCTATAAATCCATAAACTTCAGTTAGATTAACAGATCAAGCGACATATGTATGAGCCCCTAGTGCCAAAAGAGCATCACTTTATATGGCGCTCTGGTGGCACTATGCTCTCGCCGTATTTGCAAGGTGGCCTTAAGCCACTTTTTGTGGCTTAATGCCACCTTGTAAATGCGGCCGCTTCACACGCAGCATTTTGCGTGGAAGGGGTATACAATGGGTTTTGCTGTGATCCTGCCACAGCACCACCCATTACATTTTGACGCTGCCACAGATTTACGTGTTTCGTAAGCCTGAGGCAGCGCCAAAATCTGACGCCACCCCAGGGGTGACATAAGCAAGGCGCAACAAGGAGGAATACTGTTATTCCTCCTTGTTTTTTGCTTTTTTCTATGTGTGCTGCATTCTGCAGCACGCATAGAAAGATCAAAGTGCCAGAAATTATTGTTTATGTGCAGGGAGGTGTCCCTTCCTGTACATAAACAATCATTCAAAACGATGTTTTGGCACTTCTGTGTGTGCTGCATTCTGCAGCACACACAGAAGTGGCAAATCGCCATTAGTGATTGCTTATCTGCAGGAAGGGACACCTTCCTGCACATAAACAATCACACCCCTCAACGCAGACATCCTTGCACGATGGTGCAAGGGTACCTGCGTTGGCACTAGGCAGCTCAATTGAGCGCCAGCGCAGGGGGAAATGCAGGGATGCCCAGTATTCTAATAAATACAGCACATCCCTGCATTTTAAAAGTGATGCAGTGCGGCGCTGCCAATTTTGGTGCAGCACAGCGCTGCACCATTTTCTGTTAAATATTGGCCATAGTCTTTGAGCAATGTAAAGTCATGCTGCCACACTCCGGGGCAGATTTAAGAGGTCCTCCTTGCGCTACATTACTGTCATATTTTTACACTAATGTGGCCCCACGAGGCCAAAATCGGAGTGCCAATTTTACAAAGTGGCGCAATACATGCATTGCGCCACTTTGTAACACTTTGCGCTACATTATGCCTGCGCCAGGAATAATGTATGCAAAGTGGGCATTCCCTCATTAGGGGTTGCAGAAAATATGGTTGCAAAGAAATCAAAGTGATTTCCTTGGGTCATTTATTTCGGCACTTTTAACTCTTGCTCAGAGCAGGCATTAAAAGGAGGCACACCATTGTTTACAATGGCCTCAATGGGCTTTGGAGGATTAGCATCAAAAATGTTGACGCTAATCCTGCAAAGCTGTGAACTAGCATTAAAAATTCGGATGCTATTTCCCTAACTACCGCCATGGTGCACCATATCTTAGATACGGCGCACACATGGTGGCGCTAGGGGGTCGCTAAGAGGTGCAAGAAAAGTGGTGCTGCACTGGTTTCTTAAATCTGGCCCTCAGCTTCTTAAGAGGCAGAGGATTCTATGTGAGTCTTTGGGAGACCTGGGGTATTCCAGGTGGCATAAGGTTTTTTGGGGGTAAGACAATAAGGGACTACTGTCAGAATGCCATGCATGTGTCAGGTGGAAGTAGTGGAAATAAGGCAAGATGTACTGAAATGTAAAGCAGTAGGTTTTTAATCGTCTGAGCATTATCTGCATATGTCTATTATGTGCTAAGTGGTGCTGACAGTGCAAACATGGCTGCAGATGGGGACTGCACTCTTGCCACACTGGTCTTTGTAGGGATTACCTGTCTCAATTAGCACTGTTGGCAATACTGCATCAGCAGCTGAAAGGTTTACTGTTTGTGCTTCTAAATGCATGAGAATACCATCACAAGGGGCCATTGTGGCAGGGTCCAGTGACAAGGAAGTCCAAGACACGCAAATATTTACTGCACTGTTCATAGCACCTGGGAAGAGGGTTGCAAGTTAAGTTGATAAACTAGATGATCAGGGTAGTGCATTCTTTGCAAACCACTGCAGGGCCATGCAAGGTTGCCGTGTACTGCTTGGTAAATCTGACTTTAGTCTGGTGTTGCCCTTGCATGACCTTGCATGACACAGGGGCAACACAACACTATGATAGGCCCTTGGTGTAGGAAACTTGGTTACTGGTTGATGCTGGTGAAACCTTACTTAAGCAGCAACCATAATTCTTATCAGGGTGAAACTCAATTAAGTTGTGCTTAACTTCTGATAGCTTGCCACATAAGCAGTCAGGCTAAACTTCGAGGTAATATGTAAAATATTTATGCAGCACACCAACAGTAATAAAGTGAAAATATATCACAACAACAATCCCACATCAATTAAAAAAATAGAGTAAACTTAAAAAACATATTTTAGACCAATAAATAGAACCGTAGATATGCAATTTTAAAGGTTTGGGAAAATCAAGCGCTAATAAGCAAAAGGCACCAACCACGGTTATCTGGTAGCTGCAGACCAGGTTCTAGTCACAAGTTTAGGCCAACCGCAATGGGGCTTTGAATTCATTCCACTGAAAAGTACCTTGCGGTACTGGGTATCAAGATGCAGACTCCTTACGTAGAGCTGCACAGGCTGGCATCAAGGAACCATCATTGAGGAGCTGCGACGCAAGGTCTGGAGTCCATCTGTATCATGCAGCAATGTAGTGGATGACTGTCGACAAACAGCTGCGATGTGAGGTCCTCTGTAGTCATCAAGGAAGCCAGTGGGGCTTGCAGAGACTTATGCTCCATATGTCAGCATAGAGGGTTGAGAAGCATCGCGCTGGGCCGGTGTCCGCGCTTGGGCTCTGTCAGCATTAAAGAAGCCACCAGGGCTTGCAAGGACTTGCACTGAGGTGTGTTGGCACTGAGCATGAGCTGCGTTGCACTAGGCCGGAGTCGATGGCAGCGTGCTTCGCATTGCGCTGGGATTCAGGGAGGTACATCAACATCAAAAAAGCCTGCAATGTCCCTTTAGGTTAAATCGGAGGTCAGATGACTGACCTTTGGCGATACCTTGGAGTCCAGACAGGCATGGTAGAGTCAGCAGGGCAGCTTACAGCAACAGAAGAGTCCTGGCGCAGCAACACCAGGACTTGAGCAGCAAAGCAGTCCTTGGTCAGCAAGCAAGTTAGCAGGGTAGACTTTACTGCTCCACAAGTCCAACAGTGATCTAAAGAGTTGGGTTGGAAGGTTTACTGTTTACACATAGTGCCCTCTCTGAAGAGGTAGAAACTTCTAGAGTCCTCCCCCTACAGAGGTGCCCGGAATTTCCTGCCACCCTGCCCTGGACTCAGCTTGTCTGGGGTACACTGTAGACTGGTGTGAAACTCTTTGTGAGTGTGCTGAGGTAGAATCTTTGTGATGTGCAAGTATGGCAGGTGACAGCTCCTCTCTGTCATCCCGACAGATATGGCCTATCCCGCCATCACCCATTCGCCCTTTGTCTCATTGTCTGGGCTGAATACACAAAGACCAATGGCCAGTTACACCTAGTAATATGACCCAGGATACAGGCTGCAGGCACCATGTGGTTGGAGCAATAAAATTCCAACTTTCTATAAGTGACATCTTCAGAATTGTGACTTAAAATCCACCTTTACTATTAAAGATGCTTTTTAATTAAAAATTTCTGGACATCAAACTTAGCATTCCTACCTGTACCCGATTAAATGTCAACACTTATTAGATGCAATAACTTAACCCAATGTTATCCTATGGCAGAGGTAGAACTCACAGGAGTGAAAAACGACTTTAGGAGTTTTTCACTACCAGGACATGTAAAACGTAGAAGTACATGTCCAGCGTTTTAGAGGCACTACATCCCACCCTATGGACTATGTAGGGAATACCCCAGGGATGACTTTCATGTATTAAAAATAGGGAGCAGGGGTAAATTCTGCTGCACCAGTGGAGTTGGCGGTGTTTTGGCCACTCCACTTCATGCTTGTAAAATGGTGTTTGGGCCGAATTCCACCAACTACAGTGTGGCAGAGTTTTTTCTCATGCTCAGATCACCAAAAGTAAGTTGGCGAGTGGGGCAAGAATTGGCATCCCCCTAGTGTCACTTTTGGAGCGCTAGGAGGACACCCAATGAGATTTTCCTAACATGGGCAGTTGCGACAGTTGACCAAGAGAAAGCTGCAGCATGAGTAGAAAATCTAGTCAAGCCGCAGCAAAATTAACTGAAGCAGCAGCTCCCTCTGGAAAGATGTGGGGTGCTGTTCGCACTGATTTTTCAGAGTAGAGCAAGCTCCTGGTGCTAAAAATCAGTGTAAGCAGTACAACATGCCATTTTCACCAGTTTGCGGAACTCCGCTGAATCTCGGGAAGTTTTCATGTAACTCTGTTGAATTCCATGTAGTGAAACTCTGTGAGTTCCATCCATCCCTAATAAAAAAGAGAGGTGACGACTGTCAAAACGTTTATTTTGCCAGGTTGAAATGAAGTTTAAAACTGCCCACAGAAGCTGCAATAGCAGGCCTGAGAAATGTTTAGAGAGCTACTGAAGTGGTGTTGCACAGGAAGTGCTGGATGCCCACTAGTAGCATTTAATTTAAAGGCCCTGGGTACATGTAGTACCACATTACTAGAGACTTACAAGTAAATTAAATTGGCTAATTGGGTGGAATCCAATCTTATCAGGTTTAAAGGAGAGAGCACAAGCACTTTAACAATGAAGGCTCCAGAGTGGGATAACTGACAGAATATCAGGAACACAAATATCATGTAAACAGAATATCATGCCAAAAATATCGAAAAACAAAATATGGAGAAAGTAAGTGCAAATAGGTAAGTATAGATTTACTATTCTTAACTCTACATCTACCACCTTAAAGAGATATAGATATCATCAAGGCAAATATATATGGGGTGTTATATATAGTAGAACTTTGTTTGCCCATAGAAACTTACCTTCACAATATTTTTGTCCTTGATAATCTTGACATTGTATTTTATCCACACAATATTTTTTCTCTGATATTTTTTTTGCACACAACAGTGTGCCTGGCTCCAAGATGGCCTCACTCCAGTGAGACTCCTTGCACTGGGTGCACCATTTGTTGAATTCCGTCCAGCATTGAGGCCTCTGAACCCCATATTGGCAAGCAGGATGACAGCATTGTCATGAAGGGACTAATAGCACAATCAGGGTCCTGCTGTGAAGCCAGCCGGTTACGATTGTCTTAGCTGCTGTCTCTGCGGATGCCTGGACAAGATGACAGCACCGTGGTTGTGGGCTGGGCCACATGAGGCAGTTCAATGGATTGGCACCTGGTTACTGGTGTCTCAGACAGGGCCCCCCTGACTGTGGGGAACCAAGAAGCTGGAGAGGTATTCTCCCTGTCTTGAAAGCATGTGTCCAGCTGTAGAGAGCGAGGATGCACTAGGGCAGCCCTCTTTCGGGCGGCGTAGAGAAAAGGAGCTGCATAGGGGGTGTGAAGTGCACAGCTCCCCTGCCCCCCCCCCCCTTTGGTGGCTGCTGCGGATGGCACTGCCAGAGATTGGCTGTGGCTGGCCCCAGGCAAGGGATTAGAGCATGGCAATAGGTTCCAGCAGTGGACTTGGCTGTGCACCGCACCCGTCCAACCTTCAACAGAAACAGGAGGGCCCCAGTAGGAAAGAAGTCTCACTGAAGTTAAGCGGATTCTGCCAGGCTTGCTTGATTCTGATGGCATGGCACCAATGAGGCCCTGACAGAGCCTTCTGCTACCAACGAAGTAGGGAATGGCATGCAGCGATACATAGGAGAGGACTTTCCTGGGAAGATCCTCTTTGTTTCACTTGGATGTGTTACTGGGGGGCAGCCAACTGAGCTTTCCTACCCCATGCTGTCTCCTAGAATCGCATAGAATCTGCTTCAGATTTGAGGGTCTTGGGAGGGGGCCCCAGCGATAGGAGAGAGAGCTCTGGGAGGGGCTGCATGGTACAGGACCCACATATATCATGCAAGATCATAAAGTGTGACCAAAAGGAAGCAAAGCTGGTTTTTGACACAAAAGGGTAGATTTATGGAAAGTGGTTTGCACTGAGTGCAGCTCCACTTTCTCTGTGCCACTTAGCACTCCCCTCAGCTAGCTAGCTATGTAGCAACATGAGAGCAGCATCAGGATTGGCTTGAGGGCACTCTATTTAGACTCCCAGGCAGGCTTGGATCCTGTGCCTGCTGTCTCCATCCTGACAACACAGCTCGGGTTGGAGACAGCTCAGTGTGCATGTCAGTTTGGCTGCCATGGGATGGTTGGCCAAATCCACATGCGCACTAAGGGAATTGCACACCACTCCCCCTCCATGGCTGTCATCCCAATGGCCCTGCTCACTAGAAAAATAAAATAAAATGCTAATAACCATAGGGGCTGATTTAAGAGCTCCTTCTTGCACCACATTAGTGTCATTTTTTTTACGCTAATGTGGCCCAACGGGGCCAAAATCAATACCCCAAATTTACAAAGTGGCATAATGCATGCATTGTGCCACTTTGTAACCCTTTGCACTACATTATGCCTGTGCCTGGCATAATGAATGCAAAGGAGGAGCTCCCCTGTTAGGGGGGACGAACAAAGGGTGCAAAGAAACATAAGAGATTTCTTTGCAACATTTTTTTTTGGCACTTTTAACACTTGCTCAGAGCAGGCATTAAAAGGAGCTGCACCATTGTTTTCAATGGGCCTCAATGGGCTTTGCAGGATTAGCATCAACATTTTTTACGCTAGTCCTGCAAAGCACCGAATTAGCTTAAAAAATGTTGATGCTAGTTTCCCTAACTACAGCCATGGTGCACCATATCTTAGATACAGCGCACACATGGTGGCATTAGGGGGGCGCTAAGGGGCGCAAGGAAGGTGGCTCTGCACTTGGCGCAGCACCACTTTCCTTAAATCAGGCCCATAGTTTATTATTATTTTATATTTCAAGTTTTGCAGCTATGGGACGTGACGCTCCTCCGCCATAGAGGAGGAGCTACTGCTGCCCATTTATGCAATTTACCAAAGAGAAGCACGCAATCCATATACTCCAGGGGTGTGGGGTACACAAGGCTTATGACATTTTCCAAAACGGTGGATTTGTTGACCGTCCGGGCAGGGAGGCCTGTTCAGGGCTGAATACATTTACGTACATTAGGATCTGTGCTCTGGGTAGAACTAATTACCCCTCCTTTCCACAGAGTGCAAAGCACTGGGACTACTTATTGCCAGTCCATCTAGCAGACACTTGGTCATGACCCTCTACTATGTAATACAAAAGGGGTCCCGGTTGCCCGGCTGCAGCCCAGAATGCAATGGAAGGCTGACTTAGTGGTGTTCCTCACTGATAACGAATGGACATATTGTTGTGAGCAACTAGGAGGGCCGTCCCCTGATAGCAGACTGCACCTTACACCCGTTAAATATTTGTATCAACTATATCACACCCCACTGAGTGTGGCCAGGTGTGAGGGAGAACTGGACTCCTCCTGTCGTAGATGTAGAGCCCCAGCTGCAGACTTTCTACACTGGGCCTGGCATTGTGCACATATTGAGTAATACCTGTGATTCGCCGTGGCGGTGTTCTGTTGGCGGTGTGGTGTCGGCGGAGCTGCCCTAATGGCTCCCGTCCCCTCCCGGAGGATCGTTGGACCAAGTAAGTCGATCGTCCGTGAGGGTAGGGGGGGTGGGGGGTGTTGTGTGGGTGCATGGGGGTGTGGTGTGTGTATGTAGAGGGGGTGTGTGAGTGCATGTATGCCTGCGGGGGTGTTGTGTGTATGGGAATGGATGCATGTATGTCTGTGGGTATGTCTGTATGGATGTGTGCGTGTATGTTTGAATGTGGGTGTGCGTGTATGACTGTGTGTGTGGATGTAGGCATGTATGTCAGCGTGTGTGCGTGTAAGTATGTAGGTTGTGCCTGCGTGCGTGTCGTGTGGCTATGGGTGAAGTGATGTTGGGCATCGGGGTGGGGAGGGGGGCCCTGCCACCTTTGGGGGGTGGCAGGGGTTTTGGGGGGGTAGGGGAGGGAGTCAGGGTGGGGGTGAGGGGTGGGGGAGACCCCTATCAGTGGCACTGATAGTGCTTACCGCCATGGATTTCATGGCGGTTCAAACCGCTGGAAATCCACGGCGGTAAGCCGGGTCCAAATACCGCCGGCGGTATAGGCGCGGCCCGCCGGGCTGGAGACCCAGGTCTCCAGCCCGGCGGGCGGAATGGGGAACCGGCGGATGACTATGGCGGTTACTGCCATGGTCATAATTCCACAGAGTAAGACCGCCAGCCTGTTGGCGGTCTTACCGCCGGTTCTCCTCCATCTGCCAGGGTCGTAATGACCCCCATTGTCTTGCTGCTGTCCCCTTGGGTGAGCGGGCATTGTACTGGTAACAGCAAACCCATGTTGGGTTGCAATCTGATGATTTTAGTCAGGTTCCCTCCTGTTGTTTATGTGAGTTAGATATGACCCTGTTTACCTTTTTGTTTTTCTTGATTTTTCCCTTTGTTACTCTTTTTATACTGTAATGTTCCCCGTGATGTGGGGGATTCCACTATCCCTGCAACTTTTGAATAAAATAAAAGAGAACAAAAAAACACTATTTGGCACTGTTGGCAGTGGTAAAGTGCACAGATTTATTCAAAGCCAACAAAGACAGGTTCAGAAAACAGGAGGAGTGAAGGCAAAACGGTTGAGGGTGACCCTGAAGAGAGGGCCAGGTCCAAGACCGGCCTCTTCGAGTAGTCCTACTAGGCCACAGGTGTGGCTGGACTCATACGTGCTCAGCACCATTATGCCCTCCTGAGTGATAGTGCACTCTTCCATTCAGCATGACATAACACAAACCTCTTGCAATCAAGAGGAACTTGCTGGCCATGTCACAGCAGACTAGTCCGATTTATTCGGGTAGAGTAGCAGTAAGCCACCCCAAAGGGGTACACAAAAAATGGTGTGTACCCCAGGACTATAGATCACCTGCCAACAACCAAAAGTTGTATCATGACCTGGTCATAGGGAGACTAGTCACCCATGATGTAATGAATACATGTGTACCCCTATTTCCCTGTACCTAAGCAAAATCATTTTCATGACAAACCCTGAGGATTGATCGTACGGATTCAGTTTCAAATTAGGCTTATGTCGACACAATAATATGAATAACATTCAAATCAATTGCCAAGTTAAATGAGTAACATAATGAAATACTGTGGCAAAGTATTCTCGGCGGCAGGTTATTCGCTGTTAAAAGCGAATTGGAATGCACCGTCGTCAATAATCTCCTGCAAAAGCTCTCACTCGGAGGCAGGAATCCAGTCCTCATAAATGCAGGCGCACACAAGGCAGCACTTTGGATCAAAATAAATATCCAGTTAGAAAAAAAACCTCTCAAATAAAGTTATGTGTATTTTTTTGACAATCTAAATATGTTTGCATCTTTCTTGTGGTCTCTAGCATTAAAAAAATCACTAATATTTTAATTCTTTAAAAACAAGATGACCAGATCAAGGCAAATTGCACCCAAAGATAAATCTAATTTCACCTTTAATTTAAATTGCTTTGGATAGGATTATGCACTCCTGTGCAATCCCGAAAATACCCGCACCTTCAAATGCACTTTTACGGATCTATCTTGGACCCTAAATGCACCTACACAACAAGAGCCGTCACTCTTCAGGAATTCAGCACTCTGACCTTAAAATATGAGGCCTAAATACTGCGCACACATCTCCCTTGTGGAAAAGAATGCTTTAACAAACATGTATTTACGTAAATGATATTGAAGAATACGTTCAAATGTATTCCCTTGTTTATCATTATGCTTTTGGTAATTAAAACAGTCCTGAAGCCGCAATGTAAATCTCATTTATTATATCAAAACAAGGTGAAATTCCTGGCAACAAAACAACCTAAACTCTCCATTCTTGCCTCAAGAATTCAAGGCCACAAGTCACAGAATCGTGTCTTACTGTCCGTGGATAGCTTTTATCTAAGCTAACAATAGAAGAGCTGTGTGTTTAACGCCTGTGATTACTTGCATGAAGTTATCTAGTTTGTAAGGAACTAATTCTGTCGGTCAATTGGTTATATCTGATTAAAACATTAGTATTTTGTGCCAGAATGAACTATCGGATTTATCTGTATTTTTCTCCCAGTCCAACTCAGAATTAACCCAATGCAACATATTATTGAAGTAAAATGTATTACATATTTGGTAGAATTTTGAAACAGGTTAAGAGCAAAATAACTAAATCAAAATTAATTCATGCATTTCACGTGTACCACCCTTATTGGAAGTATTCCTTCTAAAAAGAAAGAGAAAGTTTTGCCCAAGTGGGCGTACCCTGTCAAAGCTCCTCATACATGATTTGAATACAATGCTATCATCAATCATTATTATCATACATGATGGTGTATTCTGCAGGATGACAAATCTCACTTGCTGATGACTTAAAATATAAATAAGTAAACACACGAATCACCACAAACCCAAACTCAATGTGCAAAGCCGTCGCTTCCTTTAAACACCCCCCACGCAGTGAAACAAAGCGAGCCATGAGTGCAGTTTGGATGCACCTTGATTAGCTGATGATTGGCCTTTACTGGTGGAGAGGTGTCTGAGATAAGCGGTGGGGCTCGCTGGACATGTGTAGAGCAGGCCCGGTGACAGATGCAAGCACGCAACGGACAGACACAGGGACAGATGCAAGCATGCACAGACACGGCGACAGACGCAAACACACATAAAATACACACAGCCACACTAATTCAGAAGCACAAAGGAATGTGAAGGCATCACACACATGGAGACAAGAACACAACCACAACTACTTACAGAGTCAAAGAGTAAGAAGGACAAACATATGCAGACAAGCCAATAGTCACAGAGGAACATTTTCAATTAACCGTCACACAGACAAGTACAGAGAAACACATCTAGACATGCACATGTAGATGCTGGCATGTATGCAAAAAGTAAGTCAGAATGGTAATGCAGAGCACACAAGGCATTCCGACAAGTACATACAAATGCACATCGGCACGCACACATGTAATACCGCAAATAAACAGTGGGGGAAGGTAGGGGAGGGCAAAATGAGAGCCGGAAAGGTGCCTAGGTAGTCATACGCAAACACACAAGCACGCACAAGCACAACACACAGTTGAGTTTGTATTTCCTGCACTTCTCTTTGTTTTTTGGTCACGCCAATGCAACCTTGCAGGGCTACAGGCAAAAACACAGAGAAAACAGCCAACAGACAAGGAGGCATATCAGGTGTAAGAAAAAGCAAGCGTGAAGGGGAGGGACTATAGATACATGCACTCAATAGGAGTGCATGTAGAAAAGTAAAAAAGAGTACTTGCAGGAGCCTGCAGTGGAAGGCCACTGGCCACTGGAAGCAGTACTTGGTCTAGACTCCACAGCAATATGAAGACCTGCCACCCAGGAGAAAGACAGAGCTGAATAGAAGGTACTAACCAATAGGAAGCAAGGAAACAAGACTGACATGGAACCCATGTGGGATCCAGTCAATAGTAAGTAAAGTGACGTGGAAGCTAGTAGGAGCCAGACATTGGCAAATAAAGGTAAGTAATGGATGGGCTCTACGGCTCTTTTAAAATTTGTTTTTTCAAAAAAATTTAAAATACACAAGATTTCACAAGCACAGTGCAAGTGCTATGTGGGCAAAACCTAAAAACTGGGTATTGCAGAAACTGAAAAGTAGCAGCAAAAATAAATAAATAATAAAAAGAACCAAGATGTACATGTAATGACAACTTTTTAAAAAAATGTACAGCTCCTAGATGGAGTGCTTTAAGCAATAAATTGAAAGAACAAATATACATGAAAAATAAATATAAATGAAAGTTTTGCAAAAGGGCATTTTTACAAAAGAGCAGCTTGTCGGCAAACTGTAGTTTCTGTCCCCCCCCAAACAGTTGAAAAAATAGCAACATAGTACATAGTAGAGGAGCGACGGAGGAGGAGGAGGGATGTGCAGGAGGAGCAACCCAGTGGCAGGAAGAAAGATGGGCATAGCTGCATCTGCAGGGTAGGAGAAATAAAAAAAAGCAGAGCAGGAGGTGTGGGGTGGGAGAGGCAACTGATGAGCTGGGGCTTGGATAGCAAGAAGGACAATGCTGGGTGGCAGGTGTGTGAAGGGCAAAGCAGTACACATGGGAAAGGGAGAGAGAGCAAGATTACACATGCACTATCATGGAGTACTAAAAGCAGAAGGAAAACAATAGTCCCCGGTATGTAAGAAGTAGAAGGACACGTTAAAATAATGTAATGAAGAAATTACCAGAGGTGAGACAAACAAAGAATAAGCAGGAAATCAAATCGTGAAGTAGGGAAATGATAGACAAGAAAGCCATTCAACTAAGAGTAGGGGGCTGTCCCTAAGTTCATTATGTATTTGTGTTTTGATATATTTTAAAGTATTTGCTAAAGCTGTCTGTGGGCAAGACCCAAAAAGGACACCTATATAAAAATAAGAAAAGCTGAAAATGGAGGAAACATTGCTATCACGAATACAATTGATTATGGGGTGTCTCAAAACCAACTTTCGTATTCTAAAAATGATGAGTATCAAAGAGATTCAATAATTATATAAGGAATATTTTATATAGAGGCCATAACAAGCCTGCAACCAATATAGGGCTACCTGTGGTGCCTGACAGACCCTGGGCTGGAGCCTTCCACAGTCTCCAGTTCTAGTCAGCCGTGGTGGGAGAGGTGCCACCCTCTCATCTCTCGCCCTCCAGTCACTCCAATCGTTCCCTCGGGACAGCATACATATAGCAAAAACATAGCTCTGCTACTGCAGTGCTTTAAATGTGCCGGTACTGTCCGGTACTGAGTACCAGCACTTTTTTATTTTGAGAGAAGAGTACCTGAAAATGATGAATGTAATACTTTTAATTGTGGAGTACCTGGCACTTCTCAGAAGTAAGTAGGTACTCAGATACAGGGAACCTGCACTTCTATTTTTCCATTTCAAGCACTGTGCTACTGTGAGGTGCTAGTGCTGTTGCTTTGAAAGTATAGGTCCCAGAGGGGCAGTTTCGGTATTTCAAACTACTGCAGTCGTTGTATTAGGTTCCAGTATTGTCAAAAGTAATCCAGCCATGGTGATAAATAGTAGTACTGTAATTCAATTAAAAATGCAAAAAAACTGATGAAAAGTTCCAGGAATGTGATGTAGGCAGTGCTTAATTTGTAAATAATAACGTGCCGGTGCCCAAAGATCTCTTCTTAAACATGTGGCTGCTGCAATTAAATATGCGGACACAGAATACTGAGGCAGCGTAATCCTTAAACTATCTCAGGACTCTTTAATCCATTTACAGCCAATCCCTGCCCCTTCAGCTGACTCTTGCAGCTTTCTGCTTTCTCCCATTGTGACGCATATTTGTTTTTCTCTTCCTCCGTCTTACCCATATGTGTCTTTTGCTCACAGTAAATGCTTAAGGCAGAAAAATAAGCACCGGCATTCAAAAATAAGTGCCGGTGTCCTGCACCGAAAACAACAAACACAAATTAACCACTGGACGTAGGGTACAATAATGACGAAAATAATTCACTTGAAAATGTGCCGAGAAGAGGAGAGGCACCACTCCTCGATTGCACAGCACTTTGTAGGTGAACTTTGTATGCATTCCTTTGAAAGTACAGCTCCGCAGAAAAGTACCGATACTGTCCCATAAAAAAGCACCGAAAATCTGCATTTGCTCACTGAAAGCATAATAACCGTGTGGTGGAAAAGCAGAGGTAGAGAGTGCTACTACTTCCACTGCTCTGTTGACAGCTTTCAGTACTGTGCAGTATTATTACATTTGTTGAAAAGTACATATGTAGAAAATATGAAATATGAAGCATTTCTCTCTGTTTTGGAAAATCTCGACTAAGAAGAAGTCCAGAAAGTTCGGTACACACCCTATTCGGACCCAGATCCATAACATAGACTTTAGGAAATGTTGCTACTTCTGTTATCTGACAGGTACTGGGTCCTGTGGGTGGACATTTGGATGGCAACAGAGCAGGAGGCCGTGCTTTGCAGGAAGGAGAGGAAGACCAGGATCAGAAATGAATAGGCCGACAAGCACCCTCTATTTATCCTGATTCAGCATCCTCTGTGCACCCTGAATCTCATCATAGTTGTGCCTGGCCGCCCGGCTCTGTTGCCAGTGGTTGGCTGTCCAGACAGACCATCATACTCCGGGACTGGCCTGATGCAAACAATTGTGTGGCCTCATTGTACGTGGCTTGTGCTCAGTTTAACTTGAGAGGGGAGCTGCATTATTGGTAAGGCACTCGAGCATGGTTATTTTGCTAGTGGGTGATGACAGCCATATTTGTGCCACAGGAAGGGTGACACCTGCTGGCTTTTGGCAGTACTACAACTTAGAGGAAGGCAGGTAGAGGCATGCTCTGGTTACTTATCGGTAACCTTCATTACTCAGGGTCCAAGTCTTCTCCAATCCAGTCCTTACAAGTGAGATCTCATCTCCTTCTGGCAGACCCTATTCCCTAGCTGACTCAAAATACTTCCCCCAACATGGCCGCCATTACCCAGGTGCCACTACAAAGGGGAGGACGTCAATCCACACATCCTGTAGTACCAAGCAAACCACAGAAAAAAACACATATAATCAATTCCCCCAAAAAAGAGATGGGAGAGGGAAGACCCAGTACTGTATCAGGAAAGACTTGGACCTGGAGTAATGAAGATTACCGGTAAGTAACGGGAGCATTACCTCCATGTCCATCTTCCCCGATCCAGTCCTTACAAGTGAGAAATACCAAAGCTAGACTGATTGATTATATGCACAGAAAAACATAACACAACAGACTGCGAAGTACAAATGGAGAAAGACTTCAATAAGAGCAAACATAAAATTATGGCGATACTGCAGGCAGCACATGATCTGCAAAAGAATAATAAAACCCCTTCCCCAAGAGAACCTGGTAATGGGACAGAAAAGTATGAGGGGAGGACCATGTGGCAGCACAGCAAATGTCTTTCAAGGAAGCACCTTTGAAGGAAGCCCAAGATGTAGCCACTCTCCTGGTAGACCTACCCTGCACTTGAGAAGGGACATCACAGGCAAACAAATCATAGGCACACAAAACCGCAGATTTAATCCAACGGGAAAGGGTAGAATTAGAAGGACGAGAACCTCTATTACTCACCCCAAAGGTAATAAACAGGGAGTCAGATTTCTGAAAAAGGGAGGTCCGATGCAAATAAATTGACAATGCCCTGTTAACATCCAGCGTGTACAAATGAATATCCTCCTCTGAGGATGGATCAGGGCAAAGCAAAGGAAGAACAATATACTGAGAGCAGTGAAAAGAGGAAGGAACCTTAGGAAAAAAGCAGGACTGGGACTACCTTATCAGGAACAAAAAAAAAAATTAATGAAAGGGGAGACAGAAAGCAAAGCTCCAATTTCACCAGTCCTGCACCCAGAACAAATAGGCACCAAAAACATAACCTTTTGCATCAGATAGTTAAGATCCACAAAATCCAGAAACTCAAATGGTGTCTCCATCAAACCCTTAAGGAACAAAGGTAAATCCCAAGGAGGAATCGGGGACCGGATAACTGGGTGCTGCATAAAAAAACTGCCAGGAAACCAAAGGAGGAAGGGTCAACATCTCCTCCCCCTGAACAGCATGAATAGCTACCCACTGAGCTCGAATTGTGGGTACAGCCAAACCCAGGACAAAGCCATCTCTCAAAAAAATCTAAAATCCTGACAGTGTCACAAACAAGGGGAAACAACTATTTGGAGACACAGGGCCTGATTACAACTTTGGAGGAGGTGTTAATCCGTCCAGCCGTATTACGAGTTCCATAGGATATAATGGACTCATAATACGGCTGGTGGTATATCCGTCACATTTGGGACGGATTAACACCTTTCTCCAAAGTTGTAATCAGGCCCATAGTATTTCTTAAAGTTCCCCCAATACCTATTGTATGACTTCCTAGTGGAAGGACACCAGGACTTTTGAATGGAGTCCACCACACCTGATGAAAAACTGCTCAGAAGCCAAACCCCTAGTTGAACTGACAGAGACCGCTGGGAAAGAGTTGATGGGAGTAATGGGGGAGGCTGAATGGGCAAGGTCCAAGGAGGAGCCACTGCCATCTCTCTCAGCAGGGGAGCCAAGGACTCCTCGACCAATCGGGACCATAAGAGGACCCAAGCATGATCTTCCCTGATCTTCTGAAGGACCATCAAGATCAATGGTAAAGGAGGGAAACAAAATAGGAGATCAGGAGGCCACTGGACTGAGAAGACATGACACCCACACCCCTCTGGCTGGAATCAGAGAGCAAAATCGAGGGAGGAGCAAGTTCTCTTGTGGCAAACAGGTCTAATCATGGGAGGCCGAACTGGCAAATAATGACCTGAAAAACCAGGGGAGAGAGACACAGGGAGATTGAAGATGGGAAAGACCTGCTCAACTGACCAGCAAGCCCATTGTCCTTATCTGAAAGATAGACTGCCCGGAGAGAGAGAAGCTTGAGCTCTGCCCAAGCGCAAATCTCCCTGGCCAACTTGTAAATATAGACCCGACACTCTGGTTGTCTGTCTGAACACAAACAGAACCCCCCTGTTTTAGACGATGGAACCACAGTATGGCTAGCCGCACAGCCAACGACTCCCTCCAATTGGAGGAATTGAGTGCCTCCAGCCTGGACCACCGGCCCTTAGCTTTGTGGTCCCTAAAAACTGCACCCCAACCCATTTTGCTGGTGTCCATGGTGATTACCAGAGGAATGAGCTGTGCCAACCGGAACCCCTTCTGCAAGTTCCCCGGAACCAACCACCTGTAAAACTCTGTCCTGATCTGAGGGGAACAGGAACCACTGCCTCGAAGTTCTGGGAGAGGGGGTCCCACAGGTGCAACAAATGGTGTACTAAGGGATACAAATGCGAAGGGCCCCAAGGACCAAGGTCAAGGGTTGAAGCCATTTCCCCTTGACTGCGCAACCACAGGCGGGCACCTTAGGACGCTTCAACATATCTGAAAGATGAGCCACAAGCCTGGTGGCCCTGCCTGGGGAAATAAAAACCACCCCCTTGTCCACACAAAACAGACACCCAATGAACTAGAGTGTCTGGACTGGATGCAGATTGGGCTCGGTCAGATTCAACAGGAAGCCATGACTCTTCAGAACATCACACACTTCCATGACATTGGCTTTGGCCTTGGAAAAAAACAGAAGAACTGATTAACCAGTAATTCAAACATGGGTACACGTGTATACCAGCAGAATATAAAATACCCCCGTTTGAGCAAAGGGAACATGCTTTGCAATGTTGTCATTTTAAATGTCTGGTGAGCCTAAACCCTGTTCAAGTTCTTCAAGTCCAGAACTGGACCAAAGTCCATTGAAGGCTTTTGGACAAGAAACAGAATGGAATAAAGGCCTCAACCCCAATCTGACTGGCAAACAGGGATAATAGCCTTCTTTTGTAACAACATCTGCAATCCTTCCAGCAGTGCCTGTCTTGTCAAGGGCTCCCTGGGGAGTGGGGTGGCCTTGAAAAAATCCTCCAGAACGTTTGTGAACTCCAAACGATAACCTCTGGAAATCACTTGAACTGCCCAAGCATCTGACATGGTGGAAGCCCAAGTCTCTCTGAAATGCCACAGACGACCACCCTACCCCACTGGGACATCCAGAAGAAAGTCAGGACTTTTCCAGCACTGTATCTGAGGATCCAGCTGCTGAGGGCTGAAACTAGGATCTGTCAGAGTGAGGGGGCCCCCGGTCACAACCCCTACCCCGAAAGGGCTGAGATGCCCCCCTGGAGAATGAAAAAGGAAAAACTATTTTATAAGCAAAGCCTTTACCCCAGGAAAGAATTTTAAAGGTGCACTCAGTTTCTTGCTCTCTGCAGTCTTTTTAACCATATGCTCTAATTGCTGCCCAAATAACTTAAAACCACCTAAAGGAAATTCCAACAAAACAGCTTTCTGAGAAGCATCCGCCCTCCATGTATGCATCCACAAGGACCGACAGGATGAAACAGCTGCCCCTGAGGCTGCTTCAGAGGAACACAAAGTATCAAAAGTAATTTGAAAGAAAAATACATTGTTCCATTAGAGCATGGGGGGCCTAATCCTTCAGTCATGTTTTCTGCCAAGGACTGGATATCCTTGAGCAAGGATTGAACTCTGTAAATGGAATATGCATTTGCAAAGGTGGCTGCTGCATATGTCCTCTTGATTGCCAATCCACCTTTTTATCCACAGCGTCAGAAATCAAGATGCCCGAAATCACGTTGCCCTGGGTGGATAAACCCACCATAAGGTTATCAACCTTAATCGAGGCAGGAAATTCCACTTAAAAGTTGGCACTGTGATACCGCTTGGCCAAAGATCAAGAAAAACAGGACTTAACAATGTCCTTCCATTCATGCTGCAACACTTTCTTACTTGCAGCATGTATTGGGACAGAGTTAGGTTCTGGCCACAAATACTGTGCTAAGAAGTCATTATCCTCAGCAGCCACATCCACTTCTGGAAAATCCAGATTACTGCGCAAATGCTCCAGAACCTCAGAACGCTCAGCTCCCTGAATAAAACAACAGTTTCTAAGCAACCCTGTTCATGCAAAATCCCACGAGAACTGCAGGGACATGTAAATAAAAAAGGGCCCGAACATGAACTAAAAGCCATAGGTGCTTTATGAATGTGGGCCAGAAATGCAGCAAAACCTGGCGCTCAGCGCCAAATAAGTAACGTAGTTGGGCGGGAAACCCAAACAGTGCCTCCCGACTGCTAGAGCAAATCTGGAAACTTGCCGAAACCCACAGCATAGAATGAAAACCCGTGTCTCTCCCCTGCAGCTAAAGTGAGTAGTGGAAAATGCGAACACAGGAATCCCTGACTGCTGTAGCTAAGCCCTGGGATAACAACGAAGAAAAAAGAAGGACGCAAAAGCAGTACCTTTACCCCCAAAAGTGAATAAGCCCAACTTACCTGAGTCAGCCAGGGGATCCGCCTGCAGAAAAAAAATGACTGGATGTGTGGATTGACTGCTTCCCATTTGTAGTGGCGCCAGGGTAAAGGCAACAATGTTAGGGTAAGTATTTTGAGTCGGCTAGGGAATAGGGTCTGCCAGAAGGAGATGAGATCTCACTTGTAAGGACTGGATCGGGGAAGATGGATAGGATCTGGTGCATTAGGAGTATCCCCACCCTTTTCTTGTGCACTGCTAGGCACCAGAGTCTGGCAGCACTGAAAACAGTACACCAGCACAGCGCAGGTGGAGGAACAACAGTAAATTGATGTATAGACTTCCAGTCTCAACGTCTGGGCAGGCGAGGCAGTGACTTAAGTAGTCAAAGTGAAAGGTAAAGTAGAGCTCAACCTCTCCACCTTTGTCAGTTCCTTTATTTTTCTCAGCCAAAAAAATAGCCTAGTATCTCCTTTGCAACCTGGTCACTGGTGATACACATTACATGACTCTCAACTGCTCAAGCAGCAGTGTACCTGGCTGCAGTGCAGAATCGTGTGATTGAGCCACACATGCCCCATGCCTATCCTGTACTGCCATGCGCATGCATGTAGGACTCCCTGGGAGGTGAACCATGCATGTCCAGAGACGGGCAGGATAAATGATACAACTATCAGAGCCAGTACTCTCAAGTGTCAAGCATCACTAAACGGAACTAAACACAAAAATTAAAAACAAATAGAATTAGATGCATCATAAATTTAGAATGGGAAACAGTAATATATATATATATACATATATATATATATATATATATATATATATATATATATATATATATATATATATGTGTGTGTGTGTGTACGTGTGTATATATATATATATATATATATATATATATATATATATATATATATATATATATATATATATACATATATATATATATATATAATGATGAAAAGCATCAATAAGCAGTTTCAACATACAACAAATAAACTGAATTCAACATGTTCTAAAACAAGGGTCCATATGTGTCAGTACAGATGTTTTCATGTGTATTTTTCATATCTTGTTCCATATATATCAAATACATTGAATTTTTAACATTATGCCATCTCTATATATTTCTATACATTCTTTGCCATCCTCCTAACGTAAATGTTCACAGTTTTTATTCAGGTTATCGCAGTTTCCCTTTACTGCATCACCCACTTTCTGTTATTGGCGTTTCACCATCTGAAGCCAGGTCACGTCTTTTTACCATATATTTTACTCCAGTCTCTTCATATTAAAGGTATCACCAAAATTGGCAATCGGTTTCTGCTACTTAAAGATGTAGGAATAGTTATTTCATTCATACCTTTCGATAATAATGCTTATGAATACTCAATCCACCACATTTCCCTTTGCCCGAGTTTTCTTTTGCTGACCTCCCCTTGCATAGTTTTGAATACCACCTCTCCCAGTTGATACCTTAACTGAGTCAGATCGTCTGTGTTCCCAGAAACGTTTAGCCACATTTGATTTACTAGTCTAATTTCTAGAGTGTTTGGGTAAAGTATACTAGCATACAGTGTTCTTACATTCTATCATGTATTTCAGGTTGTAGAACCACCTTATATGTATGGAAGCAGAGCTCGACGAAAAAAGCTTGACCAACCATACACTGCATTGCATTATGTTGGCATTTATATAATGCTTTCTTGACGAGGCACTGAAATGTTTTGAGGTTGAATGGTACTCTGTGGAATGTTTACAACATTAAAGTCTTTTGGTCTGATTTAGAGTTCGTAGGAGGGATTACTCCATCACAAACATGGCGGTTATCCTGTGTGCTTCATTCCAAGCACCATAGAGTACAATGCACTTGTAATAAAGTGGACTTGATACCTGGTGTGTTTATGATGAAGTACCCTATCCACTAATCTCTGAATCAGGGACCAAGGGCCTGATTTGGAGTTAGGCGAATGCAGAAGAGTTCCTAGTGATGGTGAAAGACATTACCTTCGCTATCTTGATGGCACTGTGCTTGATAAATTTAGAGATGACCACCAGCCAGCAGTCATCTCTGTACATTGAAGGAAGCCTCCATCACAGTTGTTTCTTTCAATATTCTAAACGTTTGGTGGATGGCCACCATCAGTTTTAACAGCTGTCCACCAAACCTTTGTCCTTTTATTTTGTTTTTCAGAAATAAACAACCATAAGGGGAGTTTGTGTCTGGAAAAAAAAATGAGTCCCACACACTGGACAATTTCTCCCAGTGTGTGGGAGTCATTATTGTTCTTTTCATGTCCCTAAAAGTCAGATTTTTTCAGGCAGTGATGAACAGGAGAAAAAGAAACATTGAACTCTAAATAGTGTGAATGGTGTAATTTCCTCACTTTAACAGCCCCCATTGACAAGCCTACAGGGACATGGTTGATGGAATACTTAAGGTCTGTCAGAGTCTAAAAGAGGTGGGCAGGTTCCTCTGTTTGCAATCTTCATGCAATCTATCATAGAGTAAGTCCTCAAGAGGTTAAGCTATTTTAGGAGGTTGTGCATGATTCAAGAACACCGCTGAATATTAGAGCTGAAATCATAGCTTAGTTTTTGTCCCCTTGTGAACTCAGAAAAATGTTTCTGAGCAGAAGACAGTTCATGCTCAGAAGACAACTAATGCTTTTATAAAAAAAATGCTGCATGGCTTAATTAGTCAAGCTGAGTAGAATTTCGCATAGATGACCCTGACAAGGAAATAGTCATGTTTCTCCATCTCTTCTGTTTTCCAAAAAGAAGAAAGACTTTGCCTTGCAAAACTGCTCACATTATCATCAAAATACCTACAAGAGGAGGTGATATTTTGGTAAATGCACAGTCTATAACGTTCTTGAAGAAATAAATTACAGCTTTTAGATATTTAGGCCCATATTTTACAATTATATTTTGTAAGTTTGCGCCGCTTTTGGGTAAAATAATGATGCAAATGCGGCGCTAAAATAGTATAAATATGGGCCCTAGGGCAGTGTATTTGCCATTTATTAGCCATTTGCGCGCATGCTTGGGGCAAAGCACCATGTGATTGCCAAGCTGTACTTCCAGGTGGCAGTGGAAGGACCCAGTCAGGGTGTGAATCTCCCACAAGGGCAGCAAAAGGAAGTGTTGACTTGCTTCCTTGGAATATTCCCTCTATGTATTTCATTCCTTGTGCCACACTTACAGTATGTGCTTTAATACATCATAGTATCACAGTTAATCAATGCTTGCTAAAACTCCTATTGGGTGGGGTTTCTTGTGTTTTGTCAGAGTATCAACTTTGGCACATGAGTCCAAGAACACACCTCAGTTGCAGTCACACTGGTACAAGTCATCCAGCAGTTTTGTCATTTTGTCTACAAGATGAGCACAATATATTTCAATTTAATTCACATGAGTGCTGAAAACTATAGTTCAAAGAGAAATCACACTACACTGACCCATTTATTTACTGGGAGCTCGGTCTCTGAAACCATTTTAACATGTGTTTCTCCTAAAACATCCATTTATTTTATTTGCATTTTCATCTTATTATTTGTATCCGTAGCAGGAACATTGGACACCATTGCACTTTTGGCAAGTGCAAAACTGCTAAAAGATTAAACCAAGTTATTTAGGGCCTAATTTAGAGTTTTGGCAGGTGGGGTTACTCCATCACAAATGTAACGGATATCCCGACCTCTGTATTGCAATTTCGTTATATCCTATGGGAATCGTAATACAGTGGGACAAGCAATAGTTTGAGTTAAATTCTAATAATAGAATTATGGTGCTTGACAGTACAACTATTGGAACATATTGCCCACTGAGGCATAATTGTGATGTTACTTCCACTATCAAGATCTATTTATTATATTTTTATTTTTAACTCATAATCAATTTCTGTGCATTCAATGCACATGTAATTTTTCACACCTTTTGGGTTATCTAATAAGACCCATTTATTGAATGACTCAAAGCTACGCATTGTGCTACACCTGGTGTCATTTTGGTTTATTCACTAGCATGAGATGAGCTAGCCTTGTGAGGTTTTATACCTGCACAAATGTACCTAATAATATTGGCCCGCAGGCGATTCGGTTCCCATTCTAGTATGGTGTTAGAATAAGTGGGGTAGAATTTATGCTAGTTTATTTTTAAATTCTTTAATTTTCTTTTCAAGGCACTTGGCAAAATTGAAATTAGAGCATTTATGAACTGTTCATGTATACAAGTGATTGTGATTTCATCATGAATTTATTCTCGAAAGTGGTTCTTATACATTTTTACACAGTGTATGAGTTTGTTACGAGCATGTGTATGTCCTCCATGGCTATTGCGAGTACGTATGAGCCAACATGTTAAAAGACTATCATGTGATGTGTTTCCTTTAATGTGATCAAGGCGTCATGGAGCTGAAACACGTCATTCTTGGCATTGTTCCTCAATAAACGGTTGTTTGCTGTTGTAAGCAGTGTACGGTTGCGTACTCTTTGCCCCTGGATGTTGTGTGAACTAAACTGTATTTAATTTATGCCTTTTTATGACTCAATAGCTAGCTTTATTTCCTTGTTTTCCTTTCCTGTGACTTTATGTATTTTGTGTCTGAGAATCTCAGACACAGAGAAGGAAATCTGCAAATCTGAAATTCATGGCCTCATTTTTTACAGCCCATTAAAAGCAACTCATGGTTTACAATTTGTAATAAAGTTAAAAGAAGCATACACGTTCATGACTGTCAATTCACCAAAATGCCAAGGGTTGCGGAAGTGACATCACATGCCCGTCGACCCCATGTGACATCACATGACCTTAAGACCTCATGACAACATAGGAAGTGACATCTGATGTGCCCTGAACAAGCCACAAAAGTTGACTTTAAAGAAGTGGATGTAACATTATAAATATCGATTTGTATCTCATGAGGAAAAGATCAGTGTTGTGAATGATTCCAACAACAACTTATGATTTAGGGGGTCATTCCAACCCTGGCGGTCGGTGTTAAATCGGCGGCCAACCCGCCAACAGGCAGGCGGTAAAAAAAATTGAATTCTGACCCTGGCAGGAACCGCCAACACAGCCCGCCACTTTAACACTCCGACCGCCACGGCAGGACAAACAAACTACGCGGTGGTCACCGCCAACAGACAGGCGGCAGACAATGTACCGCCCACACTATCACGACCCACCAATCCGCCACCTTTTCCGGGGCGGGAGCCCCGCCGATAAAAACACGGCGGAAACAGACTATGAATGGGAAAACGCTCACCTATACACACTCCACGAGGAATCTGGACAGCATGGAACCCAAATTAAACATCCTACCAGCCATTGTCTTCCTGCTCCTCTACCAGGAGCACGAACGCCGGCGCAGAAGACAACGGTGAGTACTGCACCTACGACACAGGGGAGGGGGGAGGAGAAAAGGTTACGGGCACACACATACGCGACCCCCTCCCCCCCCAAATCCCTACACACCAATGCAGAGCAACAAGTCAGAGTGACACCCCCTAACCCCCCCGGAATAATGCCAAGACAAAATAAAATGTTCATTAAAATTGAAGTATATTAAAGCGTATTTGAACTTAAGTGAAAAATCAAATAAATAAATCAAATAAATATATTACAACATGAACAATATATCCATAGTCCAAAACTCCGGCCCATATTGCCTACATTCCATTGTTCGTGGGCCAATGTGCTTAAACACATGGGCAAAGGCCACACACGAGACCCGATTCCATTGGAGAGAACACTGCTGGGGCATCAGATGATAAAACCACAGGCACCTCAGGGGGAAGGGAAGGGGGGGCACCTCAGCCACATGAGTCCACAACGCCAGATCCACGAGGGGCCTCCATGCCCACTGTACCATCCTGGGGAGTGCAAAGCCACAGTCTCTCAAGTCTCTACAGTGGGTGGATTGCCCATTGTACCATCCTGGGGAGTGCAAAGCCACAGTTTTCCAAGTCTCTACAGTGGGTGGATTGCCCACTGTACCATCCGGGGGAGTGCAAAGCCAGAGTCCATCAGGTGGATTACAGACTCCACTGGTTATGGAGGAGGCATGTTGGCCAGAGTGCTTCGTGAAGCCCTGCCCGACACAGATCCGGCCCTGCCAATGGGCCAGCGGTGCTTGAGATGAAGGGCCCAGCGGAGCAGTTCAGAGACGGCGGTGCCCAGCGGAGCGGTGCTTGACAGGAAGGGCCCAGCGGAGCGGTGCTTGAGATGAAGGGCCCAGCGGAGCGGTGCAGAGACGGCGGTGCCCAGCGGAGCGGTGCTTGACAGGAAGGGCCCAGCGGAGCAGTTCAGAGACGGCGGTGCCCAGCGGAGCAGTGCTTGAGATGAAGGGCCCAGCGGAGCAGTTCAGAGACGGCAGTGCCCAGCGGAGCGGTGCTTGAGATGAAGGGCCCAGCGGAGCAGTTCAGAGACGGCGGTGCCCAGCGGAGCGGTGCTTGACAGGAAGGGCCCAGTTGAGCGGTGCTTGACAGGAAGGGCCCAGCGGAGCGGTGCAGAGACGGCGGTGCCCAGCGGAGCGGTGCTTGACAGGAAGTGCCCAGCGGAGCAGTTCAGAGACGGCGGTGCCCAGCGGAGCGGTGCTTGACAGGAAGGGCCCAGCGGAGCGGTGCTTGACAGGAAGGGCCCAGCGGAGCGGTGCAGAGACGGCGGTGCCCAGCGGAGCGGTGCTTGAGATAAAGGGCCCAGCGGAGCAGTTCAGAGACGGCGGTGCCCAGCGGAGCGGTGCTTGAGATGAAGGGCCCAGCGGAGCAGTTCAGAGACGGCGGTGCCCAGCGGAGCGGTGCTTGAGATGAAGGGCCCAGCGGAGCAGTTCAGAGACGGCGGTGCCCAGCGGAGCGGTGCTTGAGATGAAGGGCCCAGCGGAGCAGTTCAGAGACGGCGGTGCCCTGTTCAGCGGTCCTTGTTTTGGCGGGGCCCTGTTCAGCGGTGCTTCTCACGGCGGGGCCCTGTTCAGCGGTGCTTGTCTTGGCGGGGCCCTGTTCAGCGGTGCTTCTCACGGCGGGGCCCTGTTCAGCAGTGCTTCTCACGCCGGGGCCCTGTTCAGCGGTGCTTCTCACGGCGGGGCCCTGTTCAGCGGTGCTTGTCTTGGCGGGCCCTGTTCAGCAGTGCTTGTCTTGGCGGGGCCCTGTTCAGCGGTGCTTGTCTTGGCGGGGCCCTGTTCAGCGGTGCTTCTCACGGCGGGGCCCTGTTCAGCGGTGCTTCTCACGGCGGGGCCCTGTTCAGCGGTGCTTGTCTTGGCGGGGCCCTGTTCAGCGGTGCTTCTCACGGCGGGGCCCTGTTTAGCGGTGCTTGTCTTGGCGGGGCCCTGTTCAGCGGTGCTTGTCTTGGCGGGGCCCTGTTCAGCGGTGCTTGTCTTGGCGGGGCCCTGTTCAGCAGTGCTTGTCTTGGCGGGGCCCTGTTCAGCGGTGCTTGTCTTGGCTGGGCCCTGTTCAGCGGTGCTTCTCACGGTGGGGCCCTGTTCAGCGGTGCTTCTCACGGCGGGGCCCTGTTCAGCGGTGCTTGTCTTGGCGGGGCCCTGTTCAGCGGTGCTTGTCTTGTGTTCCTAGGGAACCAGATCTGGCCAATAATTCCCGCTCAGTCGCCATCCGACCTTTCGCTTGCGGGGCTCTCCTGTGCTGGAGTCCTGGGCCCGTGGGTGTCCTCCGTCACACCCCAAATGGGGCTCGTGGGGCCCTCCTGGGCAGCTCGCCTGCTGCCGGACTTGTCCGCCCTGCTGCCCTTGCCCTCCTTGGCAGAAACTCTGGGGCCCTTGCCTCCCTTTGTGGATGGGCCAGGTGACGGTGCAAGGGTGGTGTCCTTGGGGGCAGCCGTCTCAGGCCTGTCGCGCCGGCCCTTCCCTTTTTTGGTTCTTTTCCCAGGGGGTGGGCTGGCTGTCCCCTTGCTGCTGGCCGATGTTCCTGCCCTAGGAGCTGGTGGACTCCAATAGCCCTGAACAATGGTCCTAGTAGGTGCAGGGCTTGTGGTGGCTGAGGTGCAGATTGGAGTCTTATGAAATGGAGGGGGTGGGTCAGTTGTTGGAAAGAGGTCAAGGTTGGAAAGGAAAATCAATTTAGACAGACAGGGACGGGTAGTTGTAGTGGGTATGGGAGTGGAGGAAGAGGATGTGGTTGTAGGAGAGTCAAGTCTGGTGTCTTTGGGTGCAGGTGCTTGTGCTGGAGGCTGTCGTGAGGTGGATGGCTGTTGGGTGGGTGACTGCCTGTGTTTGTGTGGTTTGGAAGAGGGGGTGACAGACACACTGGGAGAGGACACAGGGGACGTGTAAATGGCAGTGGGGGTGGTGACTGCACATGTGCGGACTGTTCTGGTGGGTGTGGTGGTGATGGACGTACTGGCTGATGGTGGTGTGCATGCAGGTGTGAGTGGAGACGTCACAAGGAGGGAGGAGGGAGACGAGGAGGAGGGGGACACAGAGGAGGCAGTGGCTGTTGGCATGTCTGCATGTGGATGTTGCTTGGGTGAATGCTTGTGTGATCTGTGGTGCTTATGTCTGGATGAGCTGCCCTTGGGTGTTGAGGTGTGTGCAGGCTGGTCTGTAGGTGTGTCTGGGATAGGCAGAGGAACAGGGGAGTGGGACTGGGTTGAGGAAGTTGGAGGGGGGAGGCTAGACACAGGGACAATTGCTGTCGTCAGTGCTGAGGCCAGAGCGTTGAACGATCGCTGATGGGCAGCCTGACCCGAATGAATGCCCTCCAGGTATGCATTGCTCCGATGCACCTCCCTTTCTACCCCCTGGATGGCACTCAAAAGGGTAGACTGCCCAACAATGAGCGTCCTCAGGAGGTCAATGATCTCCGCACTGAGGGCAGCAGGGGTAACTGGGGCAGGACCTGAGGTGCCAGGGGCGAAGGAGATGCCCGGCATCCTGGCCAAGCGGGCACGGGCGAACGCTGAGGGGCTGCTGGGAGGGCGGAGCTGGTGCGCTGGGTGGCGGCTGTACCTGTTGTTGCGGTGGGCACGGATGTTGCCCCACCACAAGGGAGCTCCCTTCCGAGGACATGTCGGTGTCGCTGACGTCTCCACGGGTCCCCGTTGTGGAGCTCCCCTCGCCCTCCGTCTTACTGGTGTACTCGGAGTCGGTTGCATGGCCCTCCGGGGCCATGTGAGATGCAGCTCCCTCGTGCGCCGATGCCACTGCTCCTCCGCCTGATGATGCTAATGCACACATGAACAGGAAAACCAAAAAAAAGGGGGGGGGGAGAAAGAAAGACATGTTGAGTGCATGCATTGGCGGCACCGTTGGCGGAGAGGACCGACACAGAAGCCCCCTGCACTACGCCACACACTCGGTGGACACTACTCAATTATTGTGACTTGGCCTACAAGTCTATGGATGACAAATGCACACATAGGTGAGCCCGGACCATGGATAGCTGTACTTAGCACCCTACAGAGGTGGGGGGCGGGGACACAGGGCCATGCCTAACGGAGGGGCCTAGCCTACAGAAACCGCCCTGGCCTAGAGATAGCCACAGCCCTCCTACCCCACCCAGACACCTCCACTGTGCGCTAATATAGCAGAATGTGCTGATACTCACCCCTTTGTGTCTGCTGTGATGTCCTCACGCGCCCATCCAAATCGGGGTAGGCCACCGCCAGGATCCGGGACATCAGGGGTGTCAATTGCCGTGTGGCACCCCTCCTAGGTTGGGAGGCCATCCCCAGCAGAGCCTCGGCGGTCTTTCTGCTCCCGCGGCGGATGTCCTCCCACCTCTTGCGGCAGTGGGTGCCCCGTCTGTTGTGGACCCCCAGGGCCCGGACGTCCTTGGCGATGGCACGCCAAATGTCGATCTTCTGATGGGTGCTGATCTATGTGACATGTACAGGGTGGAACAAGAAATATTATCACTTTCCTGCATGGTCGATGTGAGTGGCCCCCCCTCCCCAACCTTGCCATGTGGCACATGCTCTCATCTGTCGTGCGTTGCACTCGTCATTCGCTCCCCTCCCCACCATCTTGCATCCACCCCACTCAACACAGGCATAGCCCATACTATGTGCTCCCTGTGTACTTACCTGTTGGTCTGGAGGACCGTAGAGTAGCGCATACTGGGGGAGGACCCCATCCACAAGTTTCTCCAATTCCTCAGATGTGAAGGCAGGGGCCCTTTCCCCAGTCGCAGCAGCCATTGTATCTTCCAGACCGAGGTCACAGCAGCACTTGCAGTATAGGTCCTCTCCTGTGGATGATCAGGTCTCGAGTGATTAAGCAGTTACAAAATGGCGGTCACGCCCGCGGCGGTGCGTACCGCGGAGGTGCATACCGCGACCGCCGGTGCACATCGTCATTGGCTCCTGAGACCCATAGGGTTCAACGTTAACCAATGCTGCTTTGTGCCGCGGTCTTCGACCGCCTACCGCCACGGTGTGCCACGCCAGCGCATTGACCTCACATCCCATTGTCACACTTCACAGGTCAGGCAGCCGCCATTTCAAGGGCCCACATGGCTTAATTTCTACTGCGTCACACAGGCCTAGGCCTTGCATTGCCACTCATACAAGCCATTCAATGCATAGCGAATCGTGTACTGTGCAAGCTGTGGTTACGTACCTGTGGGTTGCTTTACTCTGTGCTCCATGTTGTCCTTCCTAGGCACCGTCCGATGGGACTTGCGAGGAGATGGAGGAATCCTCCCGTGTACAGACCGCTGGTGGACCTGTCGACAATGGAAGAAAGACATGTCATACTGACATATAGACTTGACCGAGCCACTATACAAGAACTGTGTGCCCAGCTGGAGCCAGACCTGATGTCCCCCATTCGCCAACCCACAGGGATTCCCCCTCTGGTGCAGGTTCTGTCAGTACTCCATTTTTTGGCAAGTGGATCATTCCAAACAACAGTGGCCATATCATCAGGGATGTCTCAGCCTATGTTTTCTAAGGTTTTGTCCAGAGTGTTGTCTGCCCTGATGAAATACATGCGGAGCTACATTGTTTTCCCTGAGGTGGGCGATTTGGCTACAGTGAAGGGTGATTTCTATGCCCTTGGACATATCCCCAACATCATTGGTGCCATTGATGGGACCCATGTGGCTTTGGGTCCCCCCATTGGAAGTGAGCAGGTGTACAGGAACAGAAAAAGTTATAATTCAATGAATGTCCAGGTGGTCTGTTTGGCTGACCAGTACATCTCCCATGTAAATGCCAAGTTCCCTGGGTCAGTGCATGACGCGTCCATCATGCGAAATAGCAGCATCCCTTATGTGATGGAACAGCTACAGAGACACCGTGTGTGGCTAATAGGTGACTCTGGTTACCCCAACCTGTCGTGGCTACTTACCCCAGTGAGGAATCCCAGGACAAGGGCAGAGGAACGCTACAATGAGGCCCATGGGCGAACTAGGAGGATTATAGAAAGAACCTTCGGCCTCCTGAAGGCCAGGTTTAGGTGCCTGCATATGACAGGTGGATCCCTAATGTACTCACCAAAGAAGGTGTGCCATATCATCGTGGCCTGCTGTATGCTTCACAACCTGGCTTTGCGACGTCAGGTGCCTTTCCTGCAGGAGGATGGTCCAGATGGTGGTGTTGTAGCAGCTGTGGAGCCTGTGGAGAGTGAAGAGGAGGAAGACGACGAGGACGACACAGACAACAGGGACACAGTGATACAACAGTATTTTCAGTAGCACACAGGTACGAATCAACCACGCCATTTTACATTTACTTAAAGTCTCCTGCCTCTCTACTGTCTGAGTTCCCCCCCAGTTCCTGTTAACTGAGTTGTGACTTTCCCTTCCGTTTTCAGAGCTGTGGGCCCCACTGCGTGACCTCTGCTTTGTTTGCCCATGGACTACAGCTGTGTGACAGTGGTATGTTGTCATCACAATGTAACAGAACATTTTTGCACCGTTATGTCTAATACATTTGTTAAAAATACAAGCAGACTCCAGATTTTTTAAGTGCAATGAGTGATTTTATTAAAGTGCTAAATTTAGGAACATGATTGTAAAACGGTGATGGGTGATGGTGGAGTAATGTCCATGGCAGAGTCCAGTTCTTAGTCTCACAGGTGCATTGTCCATATGCCTGTGGAAGGATGGAGCAGGGGCAGTTCAAGGTTGGACAGGGTGACAATGTGGGACAGTGGGATGACATCAGGGGGTATCATTTGCTGGCGGGGGTCTTGGCATCCTACTCTGTCTTCTTGTGAGATCTCAGGTTCCGCTTGCGGGGTGGTTCTTCTTCTGCAGGAGGTGGGGTTCTGGTGGCCTGTCGTTGTGTGGGGGCCTCCTGTCCACTAGCGCGGGCGGAGGTGGTAGGCTGTTCCTGGTCCAGGCTAGTGACAGGGGCCCTTTGTGGTGCCACATGGTCCCGCAATGTGGTGACTATCTGGTTAAGGGCCACGACGATGGTCCCCATTGCGGATCTAATGTTCCTCAGTTCCTCTCTGAACCCCATGTACTGTTCCTCCTGCAGTACCAGGATCTCCTGGAACCTGGCCAGTACCGTAGCCATCGTCTCCTGGGAGTGGTGGTATGCTCCCATGATGGAGGAGAGGGCCTCTTGGAGAGTCGGTTCCCTGGGCCTGTCCCCCCCCTGTAGCACAGCAGCCCTCCCAGTTCCCCTGTTTCCCTGGGCCTCTGTCCCCTGGACGGTGTGCCCACTACCACTGCCCCCAGGTCCCTGTTGTTGTTGGGGTGGTGGGTCAACCTGGGTGCCCTGTAGTGGTGGACACACCGCTGATTGACGTGTCCTGGAGACAGAGGCATGGGCCCGCTGGGTGGGAGCTGTGCTGGTGTTCCCAGAGGGGGTTAGGTCTGGTGTAGCCTGTGGCTGTCTGAGGGGAACCGAATGTCCCGAGGTCCCCGATGGGCCGGGCTGGTCATCTGGGTCCAGGGAGACAGAGCTGCTGTCATCACTGGGGGCCTCTTCTGGGGGTGGGATGGACATCTCTGGACCCTCCGTGGCGGTGTGGTGGCGTTCGGGTCCTGCAGGGGTATAAGAGTATGGTTATTACTTCTGTGTGTGGCATTTCGTGTAATGGGTGGGTGGCCGTGTACCCCAGTGCTGGCATTCCCTTGTGGGGGCTTTTGTGACGGTGGCTTGTGGGGGTGATGGGTGTGTGCAGTGGGCATGCTTTGGTGATGGGTGTCCATGCTTTGGGGACGCATGCAGGGCTAGGTTTTGGGATGGGTGGGTTGTGATGGTGAGCCATTTGCAAGGAGTTGGTGTGATGGGGTGGGGGTGAGGGTGGGGGTATGATTTGGCATGCAGGTGGGGTGGGGGGAATGAAGTAGTGGAGATTTGCCTTACCAGAGTCCATTCCTCCGCCTACTCCTGCGAGGCCCTCAGGATGCAGGATGTGCAAGACTTTCTTCTCCCATGCTGTGAATTCTGGGGGAGTAGGTGGGGGTCCGCTGCCAGTCTTCTGCACCGCGATGTTGTGCCTTGATACCATGGAACGCACCTTCCCCCGTAGGTCGCTCCACCGCTTCCTGATGTCGTCCCGATTGCGTGGATGCTGTCCCACAGCGTTGACCCTGTCCACTATTCTTTGCCATAGCTCCATCTTCCTGGCAATGGTGGTGTGCTGCACCTGTGCCCCGAAGAGCTGGGGCTCTACACAAACTATTTCCTCCACCATGACCCTGAGTTCTGCGACAGAGAACCTGGGGTGTCTTTGGGGTGCCATGGGGTAGTGTGGATGAGGTGAGGGGTGGTGTATGTGTTGTAGAGTGTGGTGAGTGTGGTGGTGTATGGTGTTTTGTGCGTGGAAATTGTGTGGGTGATGTTGTGATTTGCCTCTGTGTGATGGTCTACTCTATGCTGTGCTGTCTCTCTCTGTCCTTCAATCGCAATAGTGGTCGTAAGGGTTTGTGGGTGATGTGGGTGTGTGTTTTATATTTAATTGGGTGTGTGGGAGTGGTGTGTGTATGTGTCTCAGGTGTGTATATTTTGATTTGTCCAATGTGGCTGTGTTTTGTAAAGGTGTGTGTATTTTGACCGCGGCGGTGTGTACCGCCAATGGAATACCGCGGTTGAAAGACCGCTGCGGGGATTTGTGGGTCGGAATGGTATGGGTGTATTTCTGTTGGCGTGACGGTGGAGGTTTGGTCATCGCCAGTTTCCCGCTGATCTTTGGTGTGGCGGACTTTTGTTGGTATCGGGTTTTTGGTGGTTTGCCAGTTGCGGGTCAGAATGACCGTGGTGGTTTACCGCGGCGGTGTTATGGTGGTCTTCTGACCGGCGGTAAGCGCCTTTTACCGCCGAGGTCAGAATGACCCCCTTAATGTCTTTATTGTCTGGAGCCAGTGGACACAGTGTCCACCCCTGCCGCTTTCACCGTTGGTCTGCCTCAGTGTTCCACAACGCACATAGAAACGATGGAACATACATTTAAATATAAACACAACACATCCCCTTACTTTTGAACACAACAAATACAAAAACAAAAATAAGCGTGTACAAAAACAAGGGGAAAGATTCTAATTCTCAATACCACTACAAATACACAAAAAAATCTTTAAGCCAACTGGGCGGCTTCCTTACTTTAACTCCATTCAATACTCCCCCGACATCTTCACCCTCAACACTTCCTCTTTCCAACACTTCACCACCATCATCACCCTCGACAACCTCAATCACCTCATGACATTCCACATCCTTGTTCACTTCAATGCTATTTTCATTCTTATTGTTCTCCTTAAGTACCCCATCGTTACTTATACTAGGATCTACCTCCCCTTCCAAGCATCTAAATTCCTACGTTGAAGGGTTTTATCTCCTAACTTCCTTATCCACCTTGGCCACACGCTTGAGATTTCACACTTTCCCATTGCTCACTTCGACTGCGTTGCGCAAAACTTCTAATACTTCCTCCAGTTCGTAAAATTGACTGTGTCCTTTTATCACCTTACCAGGTTTCTTAACCTGAATCCAGTCACCCACTACAATGTCAACTGGTTTAGTACCTTGTTGCTCATCATAACGTCTTTTCATATCAGCATGTTTCTCTTTCATCCTATTTTGAACTGATTCCAAAGACCACTATACAATATTGAGTTGATGCAACCAATTTGGACTGTACATGGTCCTATGTTCCCGCCCTCTCATCATTACAAAGGGTGAGAATGCAGTTACCTCATTCTTCATCACTCTATATGCCCATACAGCCCTGTGTAACTGTAGTTCCCAATCCATACCACTAGCAAAGGCTGACTGAATAACTCCCTTGATCACCCTGTTGAATCTTTTCCACCATACCATTGCCACTGGGGTTGTAAAGGGAGGTAGTTTTATGTTGCACACCAATCCTCTTGAAGTATTCCTTTGATGCTTTGGACAAAAATTGAACCCCATTGTCATTTAACACCAGCCATCTTAGGTAAACCTTCAGTAAAAAATGTTCACTCATTGGTGGCCTAAATGTTTGTAACGTTTTGTCAGCACTAGAACACTTGGAGCAACTTCTACAAACCTCTTAACTTCAATATCTACATTCGGCCACCAAATTAAATTCCATACCACACCCTTAGTTTTCACAGTACCAAAATGTCCTTCGTGGCATAACACCACAATTATTTTCCTTAAGCTTTTAGGAGGAACGATCCACTCACCCTCATAATAGTACCATTCTCCACAGACAACTGCGATCTCATTTCCCAAAAAGGTCTAACTTCTTCTTGCAGTTTATCTTTATCTAGCCAATTTCCCTAAAAGCAATTCTTAACTTCAGTCAGTACCACATCCTTATCATACTCACTATCCACTCTTCCCTACACACAGCATGACTACCATCAGCATGCACAAAGGCTACTTGAAAAGTGTTCCAACTCTCATCCACACACTCCTCTAACTTTGTAGGCATTCTTGTTATTCGATTGTCTTTGCCGGGTAAATGTACCAGTTTATGCACATAATCCTGCATTCTTATGGACAATCTAGCAATCCTCGCTGATGTATTAACTGTACCCTCAGTAGTTAACATTTTCACTAGTGGTTTATGATCATTTAAAAATTGTCACTGGTTTCCCCCAAACAAAAGCTCTAAAATGTTCCAAAGCCTCAGCACATGCTAACTCTTCCTTCTCAATTATTGGATACTTTTCCTCAGTTGGCGACAAGGTTCTGAAAGCAAATGATATTATAAATTCTTTCCCACTCTTAACCTTCTGGCTTAGCACTGCTCCCAATCCATTACCGCTGGCTTCCGTTGTAATACAGTTATCCAAGTTTGGGTCAAAACATTGCAAAGCTTGAACCTTGTCAATTTCAGAAGTGATGCAGTTGAACTCGTCCTGGCATTCCTTAGACCACTCAAATTTTACTTTGGTTTTCAACAGCTGCCTTAAATGAAAACGTTTATCAGCAAAACGTAGAATAAATTTTGCACAGTACTCGACTAATCCTAAAAAGAATCTGACATCATCTTTAGAACTTAGAGAAGGATCTTCTCTAATGACATTCACAAGAGAAGCTTTAGGTCTGACACCTTGAGCCCCAATGTCGTGACCCAAATAAGTGACACTGTCCCTAGCAAATTTGCATTTTGAAAGTTGCACTGTTAATCCACTTTTCTCTAATATGCTCATCACATCCTTCAATCTGGAATCACGTTCCATTTTGATTTTTCCATAGATTAGAAAGCCATCCTAAAAAAAATAATACCAGATTTATTTCCAAATGACTGAAACATAAGTCTTTGGAAAACTGCAGCAGCAGATGCTAGCCCAAATGGCATTCTCTTGAATTGGAAACACCCGAAAGGAGTGATGAATGCTGTGTACCTTTTGGAGTGAGAGGTCAAAGGAATCTGATGATATACAGCAGATTAATCTATAGTGGAAAATATTTTTGCATCCTTCAAGGAGAAAACCATTTCATTACTCTGTGGTAGAGGAAACTGATCAATAACAATATTATTGTTTAAATGGCGCAAATCCACACATAGTCGAATCTTACCATTACTGCGTCTGGCAACCACTAATGGAGAAATCCATTCCGAAGCCTCAGTTGGTTGTATTACTCCTAAGGCTACCAATTTATCCAGTTCTTTTGATACTTCATCTCTAATCATAACAGGAATATTCCTGACTTTGTGTGGCTTTGGAACCGCATCACTCTTCAAAATGATATGGTGTTCAAAACCCTTCAAATTACCTAAGGTCATGTTAAAAACAGAAGGAAATTTGCACAACATTTCCTTAGCAACATCTAACTCCTCATCCACAACTTTCACTTGTTCATCACTGTTGGGGTCAAGAACAATGTGCAATTTACCTTGATCAACCCAACCAAGTACTGGTGGCCCTTTTTTACTCACATACAACTTAGCACGTGTGGACCTATATTTAAATCTAAAGGTTAACTACCTATAACCCAACATGTCAATTTTCTCTCCACTATACCCTTGTGGTTGTATATCTGGTTCACATAATACCTCACCTACTTTCCCTTCAAATTTGTCTCTCCATACTTTTTCATTTACAATAGTATATGGCAAACCTGAATTTGCAAAAATGTTCATTTTGACCCCTCCAAACCTTATGAGACACTCTGGCTTATTCTTTATATGCTCCTCATTAATATTCAGAATCAAATTCATGGAAGAGCTCATGTTCACATCATGCTCATTGGACTCTACATCCTCCTGCTCAGAGTTTTCAAATATTCATTTCACATTACTTTGTTTTTTCCTACAAACTTTCGCAAAATGACCAATCAAGCCGCAATTACTACATTTCCTTTGAGCAGCTGGACGAGTCTTGCTATACGCTAGGTGATCCTTACTACCACACCTGTAACATCTATTTTTTTCATTTGAATACATTTTTGATTGGTCACTGAAAGTCTTATTTGCAGGTTTAGGGTTCACTTTACCCATAACCACAGTTTCTTTATCCTTTGATAATAACTCCTTACAAAATTCATAACATCCTCAAGTGATGAATCCCATTTACTCATCAACATTCTTGAATACTCTGGTTGCAAACATGCATAACTAACTGGTCCCTAATTCTAACTCGAGCCGGGTCTGGAGCTCCCATCATGCTCAGCGGCTGAGGGAAACCGAACACGTAGTGGAGGAAGCAGCGTTTTTACCACATCAGATGCGCTTTCACTGGCAGACGTGCTACTCTGACAGGATTTTTGGACAGCGTGATGGCCCTAATGAATTTGGATCCGTGGCTCTGAACAGGCTGACAAAAGTTATTAAAAAGGTACGAGGGATAGGTGGGGGGGCTCCTGAAGGAAGAGACAAAGACTAAGATATTTTCCTTCTGCCTTCCTCGTAAGAGGTCGAGAAAGTGGCATTGCGAGAGGCACTCAAGGCTTTGGGGAGGCTGGGGGAGGCCTACAGTGGGGTACCCTCCCCCCACTAGGGACCAATAGGGGCCACTAGGGGCTCCCTGTGGTAAATAGGTTTCTCTGCCCTGCCCCTCCCCTCAATCATACCTAGTACAGAGCTTCAAGTTCTACATTCTACGTACCCAGCCAGATTCACCTCTCCCCGCAGGAAATGGCATTAGGTACTCCTGCTCTGCTGCTAGTGCACATTGAGGAATCACAGAGGCAGCCTGTAGAGTCACAGGTGTGGCTTGGGCCCCTCAGGTGTCTCTGGCTACCCAGCAAGAGGTATCACAATATAATAACTATATACATCGGTCTCACCCCCTGTCTGTAACGAGACGCTCTCCCAGAGAGCAAGAGAACAAGGACCGCCCTTAGTCAAAATCTTTAAAAACATTGTGCAGTATAAAAAATAAGCACCCTCTACTCCCAGAGAAGATGGCCAAGAATGAGCCTACTACAAGTAAAATGGGATCTCAGTCCACAGCTAAAATTGATCTGCAATCGGCTATTGCCCTCAGCTCGACAGGCATACACCAGCTAAACCCCGGCGATTATGGCATGGTAGCAAAAGCTAATATGGAAAACCCTGAACCAGACAATCAGTTAAAAATTACTTCAACCCCAATTTCACTAGCAGAGAGGGGTAACTCTGATGAGGGTGGCAGCACTCTCAAGCAGGCATACCCATTATTCGCCAGGGGTGGCACGAGCTCTAAGGAGACCTGTTTGGGCCCACAATCCTCCAGTCATACCCCAGCACTACTAGAAGATACCCTTTCTCCCTCGTTCTAAATGGCTCGGATATAAACGAAACCAACTTTTTCAGGAATCCTAAAACCTAAGTGGAAGGTCTGCTAGACCAGCAGGGCCAACGGGGGGAGGGGCAGATAATGCCACCCACAGGATTTCAAGAGACGCTACAGTCTAGTGCCCAACCTCAGGAGTTCCTGCTCCTGCAATTACTAAATGAATTGAAGCCTTTGAAACTTTCACAAATGGAAGCAAATCATAAAATTGAGAAACAGTTAAACTCAATAAATACTAACATTCAGCAACTTAATTTGCAGATAGTGGAGGTAGAACAGCGAGTCTCAGATTTGGAGGATGCTAGTGCCCAGATAGCTCCCTCGGTCTCCAAATGTCAAGCTGATCTCCTGGAATTACAGATTCGCCTGGATGATGTGGAAAATCGCTCACGTAGAGCAAATTTAAGATTTACGGGGGTGCCAGAAGAGTGCGAGAATGGGTAGACTATTATAGAACTGTTCACGAATCTCATTAAACAACATGTACTTCCGGACTTAGCTGATGATCAGCAGGATCTTTCCATTATGCGCGCCCACTGCATCCCGGCTACACAATCACTCAATGCAAAATATCCTTGCACAGTCTTGGTGAACTTTGGTGATTATCGTATTAAAAAACAAATTTTGTCTCAGCAATTAAGTTCAGAGTACATCAAATTCCTGGCGATTATACTTTCAAAATTTTCTCCGAAATGTCTGCCACTGCTGCTCGAAGGAGAAGGGAATTGAGAAAAATTATTCCAGCATTTCCAAAAGCTGGTACCCATGCTGGTCTGTTCCAGAAATCAAAGCTCAAAGTTCTTTTCAAGGGACGCTCAAATATAATCCATACAGTGATGGCAGAGAAAACTTTGCTTCATGCGATAAGTAGTGGAAACGGGGCTGGTTAAACTGAATATTAATTGGGGGGATCTGTGCTTGAAGATTTTACAGGAATTATAGTGCATTCTAACACTATGGGGGTGATTCTAACCCTGGCGGTCAGTGATAAAGCGGCGGCCAACCCGCCAACAGGCCGGCGGTCAAAAAAATGCAATTCTGACCCTGGCGGGAACCGCCAACACAGCCCGCCGCATTAACACTCCGACCGCCACGGCGGAACAAACAAACAGCGCGGCGGTCACCGCCAACAGCCAGGCGGCAGACAATGTACCGCCCACCCTATCACGACCCACCAATCCGCCACCTTTTCCGGGGCGGGAGCCCCGCCGATAAAAACACGGCGGAAACAGACATTTTCAATGGAAAACGCTCACCTCGAGACACTCCACGCGGAATCCGGACAGCATGGAACCCGAATTGAACATCATACCTGCTCTCGTCTACCTGCTCATCTACCACGAGTACGAACTCCGGCGCAGAGATCAACGGTGAGTACTGCACCTACGACACACGGGAGGGGGGAGGACGAAAGGTTACGGGCATACACATATGCGACCCCCCCAATATGTACACACCAATGCAGAGCAGGAAGTCACAGTGACACCACACAAACACCCTTTAAAAATACAATGACACAACCAAATTTGGAATAAATATTTATGTACAAAAAAAGCACCTGGAAATAATTGAGCAACCGTGAAAAATATTTACAAAAACCAAAAATATATACACATCAGTGTATCACTGAAGTAACAAGTCCTGCACATCCTACGAATCTAACATGTCCGTGGGCCAATGTTCTGAGAAACAAGGGCAAAGCCCACACACGAGACCTGAGTCCTTTGGAGAGAACACTGCAGGGGCATCTGATGTTAAAACTACAGGCACCTCAGGGGGAAGGGAAGGGGGGGCCACCACAGCCACATGAGTCCACGACACCAGATCCACGAGGAGCCACCATGCCCACTGCACCATCCTGGGGAGTGCAAAGCCACAGTCTCTCAATGTCTCTACAGTGGGTGGGCTGCCCACTGCACCATCCTGGGGAGTGCAAAGCCACAGTCTCTCAATGTCTCTACAGTGGGTGGGCTGCCCACTGCACCATCCTGGGGAGTGCAAAGCCACAGTCTCTCAATGTCTCTACAGTGGGTGGGCTGCCCACTGCACCATCCTGGGGAGTGCAAAGCCACAGTCTCTCAATGTCTCTACATTGGTTGGGCTGCCCACTGCACCATCCTGGGGAGTGCAAAGCCACAGTCTCTCAATGTCTCTACAGTGGGTGGGCTGCCAACTGCACCATCCTGGGGAGTGCACAGCCACAGTCCATCCGGTGGATGACAGTCTCCACTGGTCAAGGAGGAGGCATGGTGGGCACAGTGAACCATAAACAGTGCCTGAGACGGCGGGACCCAGCGCAGCGGTGCATGACATGGCGATGTCCAGCGGAGCGGTGCCTGAGATGAAGGGCCCAGCGGAGCGGTGCTTGAGATGAAGGGCCCAGCGGAGCGGTGCCTGAGAGGAAGGGCCCAGCGGAGCGGTGCTTGAGATGAAGGGCCCAGCGGAGCGGAGCTTGAGATGAAGGGCCCAGCGGAGCGGTGCTTGAGAGGAAGGGCCCAGCGGAGCGGTGCTTGACAGGAAGGGCCCAGCGGAGCGGTGCTTGAGATGAAGGGCCCAGCGGAGCGGTGCTTGAGATGAAGGGCCCAGCGGAGCGGTGCTTGAGATGAAGGGCCCAGCGGAGCGGTGCTTGAGAGGAAGGGCCCAGCGGAGCGGTGCTTGACAGGAAGGGCCCAGCGGAGCGGTGCCTGAGAGGAAGGGCCCAGCGGAGCGGTGCTTGAGATGAAGGGCCCAGCGGAGCGGTGCTTGAGATGAAGGGCCCAGCGGAGCGGTGCTTGAGAGGAAGGGCCCAGCGGAGCGGTGCTTGAGACGGCGGGGCCCTGTTCAGCGGTGCTCTTCTGCACGGCGGGGCCCTGTTCAGCGGTACCTGTCTTCACGGCGGGGCCCTGTTCAGCGGTACCTGTCTTCATGGCGGGGCCCTGTTCAGCGGTGCTCTTCTGCACGGCGGGCCCTGTTCAGCGGTACCTGTCTTCACGGCGGGGCCCTGTTCAGCGGTGCTCTTCTGCACGGCGGGGCCCTGTTCAGCGGTACCTGTCTTCACGGCAGGGCCCTGTTCAGCGGCGCTCTTCTGCACGGCGGGGCCCTCTTCAGCGGTACCTGTCTTCACGGCGGGGCCCTGTTCAGCGGTGCTCTTGCAGTATGTCAAGGGAGTCAGACCTGGCCTGGACACTCTGCTCACTCGCCCTCCGACCGTGCTGTGTCAGGCCCCTTCGGGGAGTGAGTCCTGGGCCCTTTGGTGTCGTCCTTTGCAGCCGGGATGGGGCTTGTGGGGCCCTCCTGCTCCGCGCTCCTGGTGGTTGTCCTCTCCGCCCTGCTGTCCTTCCGCTCCTTAGATGGGGTTCTCGGCCCCTTGCCTCCCCTGGCTGCTGTGGCCGGTGAAGTGGCCGGAGTCACCTCCTTGGGGGCAGCCGTCTCTGTCCGCTCACGGCGGCCCTTCAATTTCCGGGTCCTCTTGCCTGGGGGGGGGCTGGCTGTCCCCTTGCTGCTCACCGAAGTGTTACTGCCGCCAAAGGGTGGACTCCACATGCCATGCACCACTTGCACTGTAGAAGTTGGGCTGGTGGTGGCTGAGGTGCCCTTGGGACTTTTCCCAGTTGGAGGGGGTGGGTCGGGGGAGGGAAAGAGGTCAAAATTGGAGAGGTAATATTTCTTGGGACCAAGGTAAGGGGTAGGAGTAGTGGTGAGAGAAGTGGAGGAAGAGGATGTGGTTGTATGAGAGCCAGGTGTGCTGTCCTTGGGTGCAGGTGACTGGGACTTAGGCTGTGGTGAGGTGGTTGGCTGTTGTTTGGGTGTCTGCCTGCGTTTATGTGTCTTGGAAGAGGGGGTGACAGACACAGTGGGAGAGGACACAGGGGACGTGTAAATGCCAGTGGGGGTGGTGACTGCAGGTGTGCGGACTGTAGTGGAGGGTTTGCTGGTGGTGGAAGAACTGGCTGATGTTGGGGTGCATGCAGGTGTGAGTGTAGACGTCACAGGGAGGGAGGAGGGAGACGAGGAGGACGGGGACACAGAGGTGGTAGTGACTGTTGATATGTCTGCATCTGTGTGTTGCTTGGGTGAATGCTTGTGTTTTCTGTGGTGCTTATGTTTGGATGAGCTGGCCTTGGGTGTTGAGGTGTGTGCAGGCTGGTCTGATGGTGTGGATGGGATAGGTTGAGGTACAGGAGACAGAGAAAGGGTGGAGGCAGATAGAAGAGGGAGACTGGAAACAGGGACAATGGCTGCCGTCAGTGCTGAGGCCAGAGCAGTGAACGCTTGTTGATGGGCAGCCTGACCCGAATGAATGCCCTCCAGGTAGGCATTGCTCCGATGCACCTCCCTTTCCACCCCCTGGATGGCATTCAGAAGGGTAGTCTGCCCAACAATGACCGTCCTCACCAGGTCAATGAGCTCCGCACTGAGGGCAGCAGGGGTAACAGAGGCAGGGGCTGAGGTGCCTGGGGCGAAGGAGACGCGCGCCTTCCTGGCCGAGCGGCCACGGAGCGAAGACTGAGGGGCTGCTGGGAGGGCCCTGCTGGTGCGCTGGGTGGCGGCTGTACCTGTTGTTGCGGGGGGCACAGATGGTGCCGCCACTGCTAGGGAGCTCCCAAACGAGGACGTGTCCGTGTCGCTGGTGTCTCCACCGGCCCCCGTTGTGGTGCTCCCCTCGCCCTCCGGATCACTGGTGCCCTCGGTGTCTGTGTCAGTGCCCACCGGGGCCTGGTGACCTGCAGCTCCCTCCTGCTCCGACGCCAAATCTCCTCCGCCTGATGATGCTAAAACACAAGAAGACAAAGATTTAGGGTGGGGGGAGAAATTAAACAAAGTTGAGTGCATGCCTTAGCAATACCCTTTGCGGAGAGGACAGACACAGGTGCCTCGTGCACTAAGTCGCGAACTTGGGGTACACTACTCAGTACTTCTGACTAGGCAAACAGGTCTAGGGACAACAGACGCGCACATGTGTGATGCTGGAGCATGGGTAGCTGCACTTGGCACCCTACAGAGGTAGGGGGCGGGGGCACAGGGCCATGCCTAAGGGAGAGGACTACACTACAGAGAGCGCCCTGGCCTAATGTCACCCACAGCCCTCCTCCCCCACCCAGACGCCTCCACTGCGCATACAGATAGGAGAATGTGCAGATACTCACCCCCTTGTGTCTGCTGCGCTGTCCTCAAGCGCCCATCCAAATTAGGGTAGGCCACCACCAGGATCCGGGACATCAGGGGGGTCATGGTGCGACTGGCACCCCTCCTAGGTCGGGAGGCCATCCCCAGCAGTGTTTCTGCGGTCTTCCTCGTTCCGCGGCGGATGTCCTCCCACCTCTTGCGGCAGTGGGTGCCCCGTCTGTTGTAGACCCCCAAGTTCCGGACTTCCTTGGCGATGGCACGCCAAATATCGATTTTCTGATGGGCGCTCACCTGTTTGACATGTACAGGGTGGGAAAGAGAAACCGTCACATATCTGCATGTTTGGAGTACATGCCCCCCCCTCCCCAACCTTGCCATGGTTCCCATTCTCTCATCTGTCGTGCGTTGCACTCCTCATTCCCTCCACACCCCACCAACTTACATCCCCCCCACTCCACACAGGCATAACCCATTCAATGTGCACTGAGTGTACTCACCTGTTGGTCTGGAGGACCGTAGAGTAGCGCATACTGGGGGAGGACCCCGTCCACGAGCTTCTCCAACTCTTCTGAACTGAAGGCGGGGGCCCTTTCACCCGTAGCAGCAGCCATTGTCACTTCCAGACCGAGTTCACAGCAGCACTTGCAGTATAGGTCCTCTCCTGTGGATGATCAGGTCTCGAATGATTGAGCAGATAGAAAATGACGGTCACGCCCGCGGCGGTGCGTACCGCGGCGGTGCGTACCGCGACCGCCGGCGCACATCGTCATTGGCTCCTGAAACCCATAGGCTTCAATGTTAACCAATGCGTCTTCGCACAGCGGTCTTCGACCGCCTACCGCCACGGTGTGCCCCGCCAGCGCAGTGACCTCACATCCCATTGCCCCACTTCACAGGTCAGGCATCGGCCATTTCAAGGGCCCACATGGCTTAATTTCTAATGCGTCACACAGGCCTAGGCCTTGCAATGGCACACATACAAACATATCAAACCATACATTTACCTGTACTGTGCAAGCTGTGTTGTACGTACCTGTGAGTGGATTGACTCTGTACTCCATATTCTCCTTCCTAGGCACCGTACGCTGGGACTAGCGATGAGAAGGAGGAATCCTCGCGTGTACCGGCCGCTGGTGGACCTGTCGACAATGGAAGAACGCCATATAATACTACGATACCGACTTGACCGAGCCTCCATCCATGAACTGTGTGCCCAGCTGGAGCCAGCCCTGATGTCCCCCATCCGCCAACCCACAGGAATTCCCCCTCTAGTGCAGGTTCTGTCTGTCCTCCATTTCTTTGCAACTGGCTCATTCCAGACAACAGTGGCCATGTCATCTGGGATGTCTCAGCCTATGTTTTCCAAGATCTTATCCAGAGTGTTGTCTGCCCTGATGAAACTCATGCGGAGCTACATCATTTTCCCAGAGGAGGGTGATTTGCCTACAGTGAAAGCTGATTTCTATGCCCTTGGACACATCCCCAACATCATTGGTGCAATTGATGGGACCCATGTGGCTTTAGTCCCCCCAAATGACGATGAACAGGTGTACAGGAACAGGAAGAATTACCATTCAATGAATATCCAGGTGGTCTGTTTGGCTGACCAGTACATCTCCTATGTAAATGCCAAGTTCCCAGGGTCAGTGCATGACGCGTATGTTATGCGAAATAGCAGCATTCCCTATGTGATGGACCAGCTACAGAGACAGCGTGTGTGGCTAATAGGTGACTCTGGTTACCCCAACCTGCCGTGGCTATTGACCCCAGTGAGGAATCCCAGGACCAGGGCAGAGGAACGGTACAATGAGGCCCATGGGCGTACTAGGAGGGTGATTGAGCGAACCTTTGGGCTCCTGAAGGCCAGATTTAGGTCCCTGCATATGACAGGTGGATCCCTAATGTACTCACCAAAGAAGGTGTGCCATATCATCGTGGCGTGCTGTATGCTTCACAACCTGGCTTTGTGACGCCAGGTGCCTTTCCTGCAGGAGGATGGTCCAGATGGTGGTGTTGTAGAAGCCGTGGAGCCTGTGGAGAGTGAAGAGGAGGAAGACTCTGAGGACGACACAGACAATAGGGACAGAGTGATACAACAGTATTTCCAGTAACACACAGGTAAGAATCACCCACGACATTTCACAATTGCTTATAGCCTCCTGCATCTGTACTTTCTGTAGTTCCCCACAGATGTTTTTCATTAATTTTTGCCTTTCCCTTCCCTTCTCAGTGCTGTCTGACTCAATACCTGACTTCTGCTTGGTTCACCCATGAAATACAGCGTATTGACATTGGTATGTTGTCATGACTAATTGACAGAACAGAAATTGAACAGTAATATGTAATACATTTGTTAATAATACAGCATGACTCAAAACAGATTTGTGTGCAAAATGTGATTTATTTACAGTGCTAGATATCGGTACATGTGATTCTAAGGGTGATGGGTGGGGGTGGAGGAATATCCATGGCAGAGTCCAGTTCTCAGTCTTACAGGTGCATTGTCCTTTTGCCTGTGGAAGGATGGAGCATAGGCAGTTCATGGTTGGACAGGGTGGCAATGTGGGACAGTGGGAAGACTTGATGGGGTATGTCCTGCTGGCGGGGGTCTTGACATCCTACTCTGTCTTTTTTTTTGGTCTCAGGCTCCTCTTACGGGGTGGTTGTTCTTCAGCAGGAGGTGGGGTTCTGGGGGGCTGTCGAGGTGTTGGGACCTCCTGTCCACTAGCGCCGGCGGAGGTGGTAGGATGTTCCTGGTCCGGGCTAGTGACAGGGGCCCTGTGTGGTGCACCATGGTCCCACAACGCGTCCTCTATCCTGTTGAGGGCCAGGACGATGGTCCCCATTGCGGTCCCGATGATTCTCAGCTCCTCCCTGAACCCCATGTAGCGTTCCTCCTGCTGTGCCTGGATCTCAGTGAACCTGGCCAGTACCGTCGCCATCGTTTCTTGGGAGTGGTGGTAGGCCCCCATGAGGGTGGTGAGGGCCTCTTGGAGAGTGGGTTCCCTGGGCCTCTCCTCCCCCCCCTGTCGCACAGCAGCCCTCCGAGCTGCCCGGTTTCCCCCGGCCTCTGTCCCCTGGACGGTGTGCCCGCTACCACTGCCCCCAGGTCCCTGTTGTTGTTGGGGTGTTGGGTTAGCCTGGGTGCCCTGTAGTGGCAGACACACCGCTGATTGAGCTGTCCTAGAGACAGAGGCATGGGCCCGCTGGGTGGGAGCTGTGCTGGTGTTGGCAGAGGGGGTCGGGTCTGGTGTGGCCTGTGGCTGGCTGAGGGGAACCGACTGCCCAGAGGTCCCCGATGGTCCGGGCTGGTCATCAGGTTCACTGTCGACAGAGCTGCTATCCTCAGTGTGGGCCTGTTCCGGTGGTGGGATGGACACTTCTGGACCCTCCTGGCTGGTGTGTTGTCGTTCGGGTCCTGAATGGGGTAAGAGAGTTTGGTTATTGTTTCTGAGTGTGCAATAGCGTGCGTGTTATGGGTGCCCTTGTCCCCCAGTGCAGGCATTCCCTTGAGGGAGGTGTTGTGAGGGTAGTTAGTGGGGGGGAGGGGTTAGTGCAGTGGTCATGCTTAGGTGATGGGTGCCCATGATTTGTGTTGGCATGCAGGAGTTGGTGTTGGGATGGGTGGGTTGTGCTGGTGAGACATTGTCAGGGAGGATGTGTGCTGGGGGGTTGGGGGTGAGGGTGGGGGTGTGGGTTGGCATGCTGGTGGGGTGGGGGGGATATAGTAGTTGAGATTGGACTTACCAGAGTCCATTCCTCCGGCTACTCCAGCGAGGCCCTGAGGATGCAGGATGTTCAAGACGTCTTGCTCCCACGATGTAAATTCGGGAGGGGTGGGTGGGGGTCCGCCGCCAGTCTTCTGGACCGCGATGTTGTGCCTGGAGACCATCGATCGGACCTTCCCCCGTAGGTCGTTCCATCTTTTGCGGATGTTCTCCCTATTCCTGGGATGCTGTCCCACCGCGTTGACCCTGTTCAAGATCCGCTGCCATAGCTCCGCCTTCCTGGCTATACTGGTGTGCTGCACCTGCGAGCCGAAGAGCTGGGGTTCCACTCTTAGGATTTCCTCCACCATGACCCGGAGTTCTTGGTCCGAAAAGCGTGGGTGCCTTTGGGGTGCCATGGGGTGGTGTGGGTGAGGTGTGGGGTGGTGTATGTGATGAGGAGTATGTTGGTGAGTGGTGCTTTGTGCTACTATGTGGTGTGTGTGATGGTGTAGTGTGCCTCAGTGTGTCTTGCTATGGATTGTCTGCTGTGTCTCTCTCTCCTTCTCTCAGTAATTATGGTCGCAGGGGTTTGTGGGTGATGTGGGTGTGTGTTTTATAGTTGGTTGATTGTGTGGGAGTGGTGTGTGTATGTGTATCAGGTGTGTGTATTTCAAATTGTCCAATGTGGCTGTGTTTTGATGATGTGTGTGTATTCTGACCGCGGCGGTGTGTAGCGCCAATGGAATACCGCGTTTGAATGACCGCTGTGTGGATTAGTGGGTCGTAATGGCATGGGCGTATTTCTGTTGGCGTGACGGTGGAGGTTTGGTCATCTCCAGTTTATCGCTGCCCGCTGATGTGGCGGGCTGCAGTGGAGGACGGATTTTTGGAGGTTTGGCCGTTGTGGGTCAGAATGACCGTGGCGGTTAACCGCGGCCGCGGCGGTGTTATGGCGGTCTTCTGACCGGCGGTAAGGGCCTTTTACCGCCGAGGTCAGAATGACCCCCTATGTTATTTATCACCATCCTTCACTGCCTTCGGTGACTCTGTGCCATGCCACGGCACCTACATGGGATAGTAAGGGGGGGATGGGGAGTGGCTGTGGTTTGCCCAGACGGGAGGGCTCCAGATATAGGCCACCTTGAAGGGGGGTTGGCTTTCACGTATGGTGGGGGGTAAGTCGGGTTACGAGGAAGGGATGGGGATGCAGTCCCCTAAGTTGAGAATGTTCAGGTTTTATCAAGAAGTATCATAGATCAGCTTTGGTTGGAGAAAAATGATTAACAAACTAACCAATAAGAATGGTAAAGTTTAAAGTCATTTCCTGCAATGCGACTGGCATCTTAAGTAGGAAGAAATATAAGGCAATGGTGAAATGGTTGAAATCATTCAATCCTGATGTTCTTTACTTTCAAGAAACTCATCTAAAAAGTAATATCCCAATATATATTTCCCAAACAGTCCTCACTAGCTTTATTTGCGTCATCTGGCTTGGCAGTTAGAGGGGTAGCGATATATCCCAGTAACAGACTAGACTGGGTAATAAAATACGTCATTAGAGACCCCAAAGGGAGGTGGATCTGGCTCAAAGTTTTACAAACCCATGCAAACCTTTGGCATGGAATAAGTGTCAAGATCTTTTAATGCTGTCTCAAAAACATTCAAATCTCCAACCACTGGAGCCTTTAACATTTGGTTGTACACCCTTAAACCACAAGGGCCCAAGGAAAGCAGCAAAATGCATTTTTTCTGTTCAGGAGACATGTTACCAGAATCATCCACAGCAGCAATGTAATTAATGAAGTACTCCTTCCACTCTATCCACTTAATAGTTGGCTCAGTACCTGTTGGTCAAAACGCATGTGGGGGACAAATGCTGAAATGTTGTGTAGCTATTGCGTACTAATTCCACTGAAGTATATAAAAGGAAAAATAGTGCCTGTCCTCTGTAGGAAAAAAAACGAAGGAAATGCAGATATTATGATGTATGAGTCCACGTATTTAAAACACAGTGGTGTTTCTTATATTCAATAAACTTTTCCCAACAATCCAAGCTGGCCGTCACACAACACATCATGTCGATTTCTGAGGAATTTGGCCTTGTGTCAGCAACGTACGATACACCAGCAACGTCTGTTTATGAAGCTGGTGGAAGTATCTAACACAGCGCGCAATGATTCCTTGGCAGTGCTTGCACGTGTAAGATCCCATGGCACGCGATCATGAAGTCATCAGCAACAGAGCCTGCATGAGGGTCCTCATAACGGTAAGACCCTTCGGTTCTTCTTTTAAATAAAGTAAGGGATTTACTTGAGGAATCCTTGAAGATTTCCTTCCCTCCTGCGAGTGCCTCTCCTCAGCGTTCAGCTGTATTGCCACATCAACGATCCTCACAGAAGTAAAACGGCTGCGATCACTGCAGTGACTTTCATAATTTCTTAAAGGTCCTCAGCATGTGTAGATTCTTGATTCCAGACCCTCCTCGCCAAATTGTTGTGAATGAATCCAACAACAATTTATGATTTAGGCCCATATTTATACTTTTTGACGCTAAACTGCGCTAACGCAGTTTAGCGTAAAAAAGTTTTGCGCCGTCTAACGCCATTCTGAAGCGCCATGCGGGCGCCGTATTTATGGAATGGCGTTAGACGGCGCAATCAGACCGGCGCTGCCTGGTTTGCGTGGGAAAAAAACACGTAGACCAGACAGCGCCGGCGTAGGGGGAAAATGGCGCATGGGCGTCTTAAAATGGGGCAAGTCAGGTTACGTCGAAAAAATCGTCTTAACCCGACTTGCGCCATTTTTTAACGACGCCCATCCCCCATCAACATGACTCCTATCATTGTAAAGATAGGAGTCATGCCCCCTTGCCCAATGGCCATGCCCAGGGGACTTCTGTCCCCTGGGCATGGTCATTGGGCATAGTGGCATGTAGGGGGGCACAAATAAGGCCCCCCTATGCCACCAAAAAAAAATATAAAAAATAAAAAATAAAACTTACCTGAACTTACCTGAATGTCCCTGGGGTGGGTCCCTCCATCCTTGGGGGTCCTCCTGGGGTGGGCAAGGGTGGCAGGGGGGTCCCTGGGGGCATGGGAGGGCACCTGTGGGCTCATTTTGAGCCCACAGGCCCCTTAACGCCTGCCCTGAGCAGGCGTTAAAAAGTGGCGCAAATGCGCCGTTTTTTGCCACGCCAACTCCCGGGCGTCTCTTTTGCCCGGGAGTATAAATACCACGTAAAGGCCTGGGAGTCATTTTTTAGACGGGAACGCCTCCCTTGCATATCATTAACGCAAGGAAGGGGTTCACGCTAAAAAATGACGCACATTCCGGGAACTTTGGCGCTATTCGCCTCTAACGCCATAGTATAAATATGTCGTTAGTTGGCGTTAGTTTTGCGTCGAAATTGCGTCAAAAAAAACGACGCAATTTCGGCGCAAATGGAGTATAAATATGGCCCTTAATGTCTTTATTGTCTCATCAATGCCTAGAAAAGAAACCAGGGAATTTTTATTCAGATGCTTTCTCTTTTGTCCATCTACTGGCTTAGGGTATACTTGTTTGAACCCAGAAGAAAAGAGAAAAACATTCTGTCCAACTAGTAATGAACACTTCTTGGGACATAGTAGTTTAGAAGTCCCACTGTCAGTTAACATAACCATCATCAAGGTGAAGATTAAATGACAGTGTTTGTAAGCTGCAAACATCTGGCAGTAAGTGCTATGTAAATGCTGTAAAATCAACGTTAATTGTTTATATTATTCAATCAAAGAAGACAGTGATGTTACGAAAATCACCCTGAAACATGTTCTAGAGGAAAGGTCTGGGTGATGGTCCCTGGGACAGAGGGCACATCTTCCTGAACTTCATAAAATCAAGGAGCAGCCGAAAGACAGAGAAGAGGGCTAACAGAAAAGGGGTGTTCTAACAAGAGGTCAGCAGTACCATCTGTCTTTCTTCCCCGTCTCTCTCCTGTCTCACTCCTGTGTTCTGTCTAGCTCTCCAACTTTGTTACCTTTCCCTTTCTATCGCACCTTCTTTCACTCTCCCATCTCTCTCTACCTGTAGTTCTAGCTCATTTTCTCTCTATCTCTCTATTTAGCTATCAGCCTTCTCACTTCTGCTCTCTCACATGAACTCAACCACTTTACTATTTTCTCTGTGCCTCTACACTATGAGCTTCACTCTCTCCTCTTAACTATTTCACCTAATATATGTCTCTCCACATCTTTTCCTTGCATTTACTTTCTTTTTTTAGTACTAACTTACGGTCACTTTCTAGTTGCATCTTTTCACCACTTTTAATTTTATTTCTTTTCTCTGCCTAATTCAGGGGGCTATTTAACAAAGCCAGTGCTGCACACACTTTTCTTGCATCCCTTACCGCCCCCCTAATGCCACCATGTGTGTGCTGTATTTAAAATACAGAACACCATGGCGGTAGTTAGGGACTAGCGTCAGAATTTATTACAGTAGTCCGGCGGTCTGCAGGATCAGTGTAAAAAATTCAGACACAAATCCTGCAAAGCATCCAGAGGCCCATTGTAAGCAATAGAAACTTCCTTTTAATGCCTGTTCTGAACAGCTGTTAAAAAGTGCTGAAAAATATGGCGCAAGGAAATCTCTTTTACTCGTGCCATTTTTTGCCTCCCCTAATGGGCCAACGCCCCCTTTGCATACATTATGCCTGGCGCAGGCATAATCCAGCAAAAAGGGTTAGAAAGTGGCGCAATGCAAGCATTTCACCAATTTGTAAATATAGTGCTGCTGTCTTGGGTTTCTAATGCCACATTAGCACAAAAAAATGACACTAATGTGGCGTTGGAATGGCGCTAGGGGCTCCTCCTTTATACTCTTTCAGCTATGATATTTGTATTGTATTTGTACTTTTCCTTCCTCACTGCAATCTGCTTGTTATCTCCATGTTCTAAGCTTACTACATCTTAAGTTCTGGTAGGCATCTCTTCACCATGCACAGTCATGAACAGGAGGGCTGCAGAAAAAGGCTCCTGGTGATCAGGACACGCCAGTGTGCAGTCCAAGGAGGGGCAGTGGGCAAGTAAAACTGTGCACAGCTGCAAAGTAGACCCATGACTAGGGTTCTCACGGAGCTGGAATTTTACCAGCCTGCCCAAGATTTTTGTGTCAACGCCTGGAAAAAAATGGTAAAATCAGTGAAATAAAGATTTTTTGGTTCTTCTAAAATAGCAAATTAAAACACCGACAGGGGGGATTTGGATGTTTTCATAGCTGAAAAGCGACAAGAAGAAATAGCCTGCCATCCACGTTAGTCCAGTGTTGCAGATTTAATTGACCTGGGTTGCAAGCATTTTCATAGGGTAGCAAGCCAAAACACAAACGTCACAAATGCAAACTATAGTTACTGCTAAACTATATCCATTCACATAAGCAAATTTTAAACTTTTCAGCTCTGTAGTGCAGCTGTAGCAACTAGGATTGATACATTCTTTACAGAGAAATATTAGCTATTTGCTCCTCTTTGAGGTTACAAAAAATCTAGGGACTGGTGCACGCCTTTCTGTAAAATCCTTTTTTTAAATTGCATTTTTCTCTCTGTTTCATTTTATAGTGATTTAAGATTAAAGCAGAGAGCTGCAAAATACTTCTATATGGAACTTTAGATTTATATTGAAAATAAATAACATGCTAGCTTTAGCTGATTTTGTCACTGTTTTTGTTTTACCTTTTACCATACATGCCAATTGACACAATTCAGGTGGGAGCCACCTGATTTTTGAAGCCAAAATGAGTTGTTTTGGCAGTCTCCCACCTGAATTTACCTCTGCTTCAATGGAAGTGAATAGAGGAAATACATTTGCCTGATTATTTTTTTTTAAACTCCCACTGTACTTTTCGAAAATGTTGGCATGTAGTCTTTGCCAATCTTGTCATCAGAATTCTGTCCAAGCTGGTACAATACTGGCCACGTGGCAAGTAAGCAATATAAAGGCACACTGTGGCACATGGGAGGAAAAAATTAAAGCACTTACCGAGCCTGTGTCCAAGACTCTGACAGCCATTGATATTAAAGCTACTGGCCCAAAAGCAGCTGGGGCCCAGCAGCACAGGACAGCTAGGATGGACTATTTCCACAAGTCGTCCTAATTCCATTGCCCTTTTCTACAACAGTCCGGTCAACCAAACCAAGACACTCAGGCCCTGATTTAAGAAAAATGGCGCTGCACCCAGTGCAATGCCACTTTTTTTGCGCCCCTTAGCGCCTCCCTAATCCACCATGAGTGCCCTTTCTGAGATACAGCGCACCATGGCGGTAGTTAGGGAAACTAGCATAAAAGTTTTTGACACAAGTTCGGAGCTTTGCAGGGTTTGCGTCAAAAATGTTTTGACGTCCTGCAAAGCCCATTGAGGCCCATTGAAAACAATGGCATGCCTCCATTTAATGTATGCTCTGAGCAAGTGTTAAAAGTGCCAATACAAATGACACAAAGAAATCTTATTTGCGGCATTTTTTTGGCTTGCCTAAAGGGCATACATCATTCCTGGCACAGGCATAATGTAGTGAAAAGAGATACAAAATGGCAGAATGCATGTATTGCATCACTTTATAAATTTGGTGTGGCGATTTTGGCCTTGTTGGGCTACATAAGCCCAAAAACAATGATGCTAAGGTAGCACAAGGAGGCGGTAGGGGCCCTTAAATCAGCCCCTCAGCATGCAGGTGAAACAAAGTTATGCTGCCTGGGCCTGGGTGACCTAGAAGGCAATGTTGCTAGGCAACGCCTCCCTCAATGGGGAAAATTGAAGCAGGTGCAAGTTTGAACTGTGTACAGTCCCAGTAAAGTGCAGCCTGGAGATGCTGCTTTTTCATATAGAGCAGATTAATTTCTAAATGAAAATGTGTTGCCTTTAAAATCAGGGGTTCCAAATGCAGCACTGGGGGTGACAAAGGACAAGCAAGAGGTCACGACCCCTGGTGACCCCTAAATGACATCCATGTACAGGTTACTGGAAGCAACACAGAAATGAAATATGTTTATAAAAAAGCTAATCACTGGCAAATTTGGCAATTAACTGTATGTAAAGAATTATACAAAATCTAACCTATCTATATTTTAACTCACTCATTTTTACTTGCATATTTTTATACTGCAAAGTCGACCAGAAGGTATTGGAGCGATTTCCATTACCATCATTTACATTACACAAGGAGACATTCATTTTTGTTTGTTATACACAGGGGGATTACGTGATTTGCCAAGAATCACAGGATGTTGGGTCAACCCTGAGACTGAAACCTGGTTTCTAGTCGGCAACTCTGGCTGTTACACTACATGCTCTCCCCAGAGGCGAGGGTTGCTTGTAAACAACAGGCACTGGCAAAACCAATAGGCTCAGCATGTGTGAAATTTATTGATTTTGTCAGTGGTGTTTTTTTACATGTTGCACAGCAGTTGAGCTAGTGTACAACATGGTTTAAAGTTTTTTAAAAAGCACTATGACGCAGCCAGCTCTGACTGCGTCATAGTGCTTTTTTTAGTTTGAGCCATATTGCATAGCAGCTCAGCTGCTGTACAAAATGTAAAAAAAAAAGTCAGCATTGTCGAAATCCATTGGGTTTGCCAATGATTGTTTCTCTTTTTTACAGATGCTGTCAAAAAACATTGACAAAGGACATATATTTTAATTGGCAAAGTCAAAAGACAAGACCAGTTTGCCAATGCTTCTTATGTTCTGTAATGTATCCCATATTAACGTGGACATATTAGAATATTATTATTCATTTCAATTGTCTCATTGTCTTTCTGAGGAGCTTAATAAAAAATATTAGTAGTACCCTTACCTGGTTATTCTGACAAATTTGAATATTAAACCACTTTCAATGACATTTCTTTGTCTAAAAATAAAGATTCAGCTAATTTTCAGAACTCATATGCGTGTAGGTGTATTTTCTAATAATGACGTCAATCTGATATCTTCTAAATCATATATTTTGTTACCACTTGAATCAAACCTGTAGTGCTAGCATGAGTTTTAGGCAATTTCATTGCAAAGACGTTCCTAATTTGAGTTTTTCCTACGATGAGAAACATATCTAATTTCAAATGAGTCAAGTCCACATTTTTAGAAGCTACAAATAAAAACTCTTTATTAAGTATTCTAATTTCGATGATTGGAATAAAAGGATCAGAAATGTTCATGACAGAAGATTTGTCAATCATTCATTTCGTATTCACTGTGAGAGATATTGTAATTAACCTTTGAATTGTTTTTTAAACTTTTTTCTTTATCTCCTTTTCACCACTTTTCATTTTTTGTGTATTTCAATTCATGCAATTCGCTCTGGTTTCTGATTGGAAGCTGGCCAACCATCCTCAATGTCTTCATTTCCTGTATAACTAACGAAAAAGGTGATGGTTGACAGGTCGTAGGTTTCTTCTGGTTGTCACTCTCAAAACTCAGGTTCGAAGATTCCGGTGCAGGCGATGAAATTTCAATTGTCTCTTCTGTTGATTCTAAAACTGTTTTGCATTAGATGTTAGAGCAGCATCAAATTTCTAGCATATGCCTATATTTTGCTTTGTGTGTAATATTTTCAACCCTCTAGAGTTTTCTTCTTTTTTTAATCTCCTCTTGGAATAAACCCATAACAATTTTCAAAATCCATGCGTGGATGCACAGGACTTCTGTGCACCACCAATGTAGTGCTTACACTATGCAAGGTAGCACAAGGCAACACTATGCACTACCTTTCATTACTTTTTCTTTTGCAAAATCACACTAATTGGATGTTGCATGGCTTTTTAAATCACAAAATGGATTTTGCATTAGGGTGAGGCACAGAAGTGATGCAACCGTGGAGCAAACATCTTGGCTTAAGATTGGGTTCTTTTCTGGCCAACTGACTATTTAACTATTCTAATGATATGGTTAGGTTGTTAAACAAAAGAATCCACCTGTGTAATACATGTTTTAATTTTCCTTCTGGAAAGTATTAATTTTGCAAAAGTTGTCAATTTTAAAAGACCATGGCCCATATTTATACTTTCTGACGCACAATTGCGCCAACGCAGTTGTGCGTCAAAAAATTTACCGCCGGCTAACGCCATTCCAAAACGCCATGCGGGCGCCTTATTTATGGAATGACGTTAGCCGGCGCTGCGGAATGGTGTGCGTCAAAAAAAATGACTCACACCAGGCAGCGCCGGCATATGGGAAAATGGGGGTTGTGTGTCAAAAAATGGGGCAAGTCAGGTCTTAGGCAAAATTCAGGCCTCAAACCGGATTTGCGCCATTTGTTTTGACGCCCAACCTCCATTGACATGACTCCTGTCTTAGCAAAGACAGGAGTCATGCTTCCTTGCCCAATGGCCATGCCCAGGGGACTTATGTCCCCTGGGCATGGTCATTGGGCATAGTGGCATGTAGGGGGGCCCAAATCAGGCCCCCCAATGCCGAAAAAATTCGGAAACAAATACTTACCCGAACTTACCTTTCCTTCCCTGGTTTGGGTCCCTCCATCTTTGGGTGTCCTCCTGGGGTGGGCAAGGGTGGCAGGGGGTGTCCCTGGGGGCAGGGGAGGGCACCTCTGGGCTCCTTCCGAGCCCGCAGGTCCCTTAACGCCTGCCCTGACCCAGGCGTTAAAAAACGGCGCCCATCAGGCTGTGCGTTGTTTTTTAAGGCCCACCCCCTCCTGTGCGTCAAAATGACGTCAGAGTATAAATAAGGGGCACAGGCCTTAAAGTCATTTTTTGGAAGGGAACGCCTACCTTGCATATAATTAACGCAAGGCTGGTTCCCCCTTCCAAAAAATGACGCACATGGTGGAATTTTGACGCCCGCGGGGTCGGACGTCAAAGTATAAATATGGGGCAGGGTTTGCGCCGATTGTGCGTCAAAATATTTGACGCACATTCAGCGCAAACAGAGTATAAATATGCCCCTATGGGGCCTCATTTACGTGGCCCTTGCACCACCATATCATCACTTTTAGCGACACTCCAGTGGGACTGTGCCCTGCTCCATATTTTCAAGACGGCATTAATACAGCACATTCCTGCATTTTAGAAATAACGCAGCTCAGCGCTGCAATATTGCTTGCGGCACTGCGCTGCACTATTTCCTAATAAATGAGGCCCTGTAGATATTAAAGGATACAAACTAATTCATAACCTCCACTGTGTGATATCTTTTTAAACACACTGTTTTCAGGACATTTTAAGAATTAGGATTGATTTAAAGTTTGGGAGTGTAATTGCCTCACTGTTTTCTTTCAGAGATATTTGATTTTTAAATTTAATTCTAAAGACAATTTATTACTGAATTAAAAAGTTGAAAATATTACATTAACAACTTCTTTATTAATACTATGAATAGTGAATATATGAATTGAGAAAAATATCTCATGATTAGTATTTTTTTAAAATAAAAATCAAGTGTAGTTTGTTGTGCCGAGTGAAGTCTCTAGGGGGCAGATTTATGAAAAGTGGCGCTGCACAAAGCGCAGCGCCACTTTTACTGTGTTCCTTAGTACCCCCCAATGCCACCATGGTAGCGTCACATTTAAAATACGTTGCACTATGGCTGTAGTTAGGTTGATTAGCATCATCATTTTTTACGCTAGTTCAGTGCTTGCCAAGATTAGCGTAAAAAATAATGACGCTAATCCTGCAAAGCACCCAGAGGCCCATTGTAATTAATGGGAGCCTCTTTTTAACGCCTGCACTTAGCAGGTGTTAAAAAATACCGATAGAAATGGCACAAAGGAATCTCAAAGATTCCTTTGTGCCATTTTTACGGCCCTCCTAGCGCTGGAAAGTCCCTAAATACATTATATCTGGTGCAGGCATAATGTGGAGCAAGGGGTTACAAAGTGGAGCAATGCATGCATTATGCGACTTTCTAAATATGGCGCTGCGTTTTTGGCCTTGTTGGACCACATTTGCTTAAAAACAAAAATGACGCAAATGTGCCACAAGGAGGCACTAGGGGATATTAAATATGCCTCTAAATTTGGGTATAATTTCTAACAAGTGCAAGTGAGACTGAGTTGTCACCTCAAGAATCTCAATCAATAAAATAGAAAGTCTGAAACCTGAAACAACCCACTATACATTAATATACAGCCAAAAAAAGATGATTCTGCTTCAAACAATGCATTCATATGTGTGTCATCATTCATTCTCACCTTGGAAGCAACAGAACCACTTCCTAAACAAAAGAAAAACAAAAAAGAGCGTAAATTAGCAAGAATAGTTAGAGCGCCAGAGAATGACAGAAACAAGGATGAGAAGAAGGGGAGAGTGGAGAAAATAATGGATGAAAGACGTATGGCCGGAATGCAGGCGAAAGAAAGAGAGAGAGAAAGAAAGAAAGAAAGAAAGAAAGAAAGAAAGAAAGAAAGAAAATAAGGGAGGGAGAAATAAGTGAAGGAGGGAACAAGCAAAGCAGAGGACACAGAGGGAAGAAAGAAGAAAGAAAGCCAAAATATAATGGGAAGGAACGTGGAGGAAGGAGAAAAAGAGGATTAAAAAGCCAATGAAATGCAGAGGAAGGAAAGGCATGGAAAAGGACGTGAACGGAAGGGAAAGTGAAAATAAAAGGAAAAAAAGAAATAGAAGGAAAAAGAAGGTAACTTAAATTAAAAAAAAGTGAGGGAGTTATAGAAAAATAGGAAAGAAGAAATATGTCATAAAAAAGGACGAATGGGAAAGAGAATAATGGAAGGTAAGCGAAAAATATTGTTTACATTACAATGGAAACAAATGAAAATTATAATGCAAGGGATGCAGGGAAATTTCATATAATTGAAGGAAAAGTAATGGAAAGATGCTAAAGGGAGAAGATAGAAGAGAGGGGAAAGTCATTACGTGTGAGGAATAGAGTGAGTGAAGTGGAGGTGAGTGCAATAGGGGGGAAAGATCATTGGAGCATAACAGAAGTCAGTAGAAAAAGAGTTAGTTGGAATGATGCAAAACAGAAGTCTGTTTTTCTGATAAAGCATTGAATGATTATTCTGTGGTATAGTACTTTATGTCAGTTACATAAATCTTTACAATATATGGATAATGTACCAGGCAGGTGGGATCCTTCTTTCCTGTTGGTATTTACATTATTTCAACATTTTTGTTTGATAAATAGTTTTGGAAATTATCTCCTGATCCAAAGGAAGAATGGCTGCTTTAGAATATGGCAGACTATTATTAGCAGCATCTTGACTTTGTAGTCTATGTCTAGTATTAATAATGTCACAACCAATACCACACCCAAGAATAACAACCACCATTAATAACAATAGAGCCATCAGTACCACTCCCAACACCGTAATCAACCACCAGAAACATTACCATCAGCGTAGCTACCATGCATTGCCACATACAATAGGTTGGGCTTTAATGTTCTTTTAAATGAAAGCCCATTTGGGAATGTCTGTGATTGCATGCATTGCACATTGAACCTAAAGTTGTCAACTGGATTAACCAAAGATGAATTCTTTTGTCCCTGAAACTTTTTCTCTCCTTTTCTTTTTAACAATATTTGTGGGGTGCCTGATTCTGAAGGAGTCCTCAAACTTTTTTTTGCAAGAATGGCAGTTTCAAGTTGGAAGATGGATTGTGCCCAGGATGCAAAAATGAACACCCCATACCTTGCACATTATTCTTTCCTGTTCTTTATGCCCAGCACTGCCTGAAGAGAATACCAAGGTTTTCAAACTGAGCCGTTCCCTCGAGCTTGCACCTGGCCAGCTGTGAGTAGGCAATGGCCAATACATTGCATTCTGGGAAAAGGTTATCAAGAATCCTTCACACAACCCTCTCTAGAGAGGGAATGTCTGTTCCAGTCTTGTTGGTTGTGAATTCAACATTTGAACATTTTTTGTTTGAGAATACAAAAAACAGATTAAACATGTTAACCTTACCACCAATAAAATCTAGTACGAACAGAAGTATCCCGTGAACTCTTCTGACTAAGAAATATTTCACAATAGCAGAGTACAGCAGGAAAGTCAGGCATTTATGAACATACATTTCTTATAATATATTATTTGTCATCCCATCATGTGCATCACAATGACACCAAAATAGGTACAGGTTCCCATTCCAAACATTTTCATTACATTATATTGTGTTGTTTCTTACATACTATGAGGAATCTTCGCAGTGTTTATCTGATGGGAAATGTAGTGCATTAGGGACAACATCGCATACATCTATACCTCCAAACGCTGATCACTTTTGTTGCCTTTGTATCCTGGGGTCTGCCTCAGCCATCACCTATTTACTCAAATCATGCACCTACTGATGCCTTGGTGGACCCATCTGTGTCATTTCAATAGAAATCTATGCCAGTGCAAGTCCTAGCAACATGTGTTTAGTAGTCAGTTGACTCTTTTTTTCTTATTGGTCCTGAACCCATCAGACGTACCTTAGGAGAAGGGGCCAGCACTTGATATGTTAGAGAAGAAATGCTTCACAGGTGAATTGAAAGCCTAATATAATCCCGCATTCATCAATAGCATCCAATATATGTGGAAAATCCACCTTTGGGGGTTCTAATATGCAATGACAAGTTGTGCCCAAATACTGGGAAACAACGTGAGCCTTGTGGCCTACCTTGACCCCTTAGGCACAAACCTATTTCTTAATAACTGTACCAAAGGTTCACCCCTGTCTCATGCCCCAGTTCATCTCTGACATTCACAATAACAGATGTTGTATGGTGGTGTAATATAAAGAAAGATTAATCTCGATTATCCTGTAAAGTTTGCCTCCTGGTGTTTTTTTCTAATACCTGTTTATCCACATTTATCATGAACAAACGGTGGTTTGAGTTGCATCCTAACATGTCCTTAAAGAGTACTATTACTTTTGCATCATCATGATGAGTCCATGGACTGGACGTCTGGCAATAGGGATCTGATTATGCTTTCAAAATATTTGGGGCTAGAATTTCAGAATACTTTGTGTAAAACTCTACTGAGACCTGTTCTGCTCTCATCTGTTGCGTGTATAATTCCATTTAACAGTCTTCAATACCATGATTATTTCACGGTGACCCGTTACTCTATGTGTGTCCTGCTTTGTCATTGAGATTCTTTGCCTATGGATCAATCGGGCTAAGTGGTCCTGAAAGGGGTCTCATTACTTGCCTAGAACCATCCAATGAAGGATGCAAAATGCAAATGCAATTTAAGTCACCTACATAAAGCACATCATAGTCAATGTATTCATCTAAAACTGCTTCTATGGTGCCCTCATTATCTACATTAAGGAGCAATATAACTTGCTCATGGGTGTCCATGACACTTACACATATCTTTCACCCGTAAAAGAGTGGTCCACCAGTATTGAGCTTACCCACAAGAGGACCCCTTTCTCTGAGGAAGTAAAGGAGTAGTGCTATCTCTGCCCTAGACATTTCTTACCCAATTTGTTGCTGATATTTTATCCAAATTATTTCCTAAAGCAAGACTGTGCTGGCCTTTTTCTGCTATTTGTGTGATCAGGAGTCATGTTATTACCTCAATAATGCCCTTGACATTCCACAACAAGAAGGTATTATGAGCCATCACCAGGGTCTTCATATACTAATTCTGAATCCCACTCATAACATTGCCCTCCTGTGCAAAGCAGTTCACATCAACTGTGACTGCAACCGTTGAACTGCCAGATAAACCTCACTAATTCTTATTTCCACCCTTTTATGAACAGTGGGAAACACAAAATAAATAAGTACATCTTAGAAATGGTAAGGACAAATATAAACTAACTTTATTATCGCCTTCGGCTATCAATCTGCCTCTTTGCCTCAATAGGCAGAAGTAGCATTGGAGCATTGGCTTAGGTCTGTGAGATGTGAAAGAGTTGACGCAGCAGTAACTAAAACCGGTACTTGTTAATCAAGGAGAGACACCCAGAGGTAACTGGTGTCTGCACCTCAGACGGCACATAGTATGGGAAAATTGCTTCTTTTCATTTTATATTTTATGTCGATTCTAAGCTTAATTGACGCAGTGGTGCATATGGGATATTTAGTCTCACAATCTGCACCTAACGTCTCGAACTGAATGCTTCCTTTTCTGCACCTCTGTTCTGAAATACAGGTAGATGTTATATAGATCCTCTTCTATTATATCTCTGCTTATCTCCTAATAGCTATACACAGGCATATCTTCTCGCTAACATCCCATGTGTATCATAATGATTCTCAGGAAGGCGCCTAATGGTTGGACCTTTATCTGAGACTGATGGACCCTATCAGTCTTCACACCTTCATTCTTTTCAGCATCTGTAAATAACAGATGGTATGTTTTTTCCAGATACGTTTCCATAGACTAGTGTTTAGAACCACCTGAATGTTCTAAAAGTAGAATATTGTTGCATCTCAAGAGGTCGTCCAAATCCACAATCTCCTCTTCATGCAGCTAAAGAGAGGATTAGCTGTCTGTTGACAAGCCCTATTGTTTCAAGTACCCACACATATGATTGTAGTGGGCTCTAGGTCAGCCCCTTTCTCATGATTGGGTGGTATTGTTACCTATCTCCGTTGTATGCACTTGATTTGATGGCTTGTCTCCCTATTCTCGTGTATAACCCACCCAGGCTCATTTTGGTCTCACAGTGTTCTGGTCAGATGAGCTGCCTGCTTCCAATGCATATTTGAGGAAACTCTTTTTTTATTTGTATTGAGTACTCCATGGAAGTGCTTTTTTTTCTCTGCTAACTTTGCTAAAGCCACCACCTCCTTTGTAATGCTCCCCTAACCCTAATGCCCTGCTCCTTGTCACATTAGTCATGTTACATTTTTTATGTGATTAATGTATTTATTTCCAAAGGTCAAGCAGCTTCAAAGGGCTTCCAGGCCACTTGCTTTCTCTTTTGCATTCTGTGCACACTTATTTTTAGTTTTTTAAACATTTTAAACATTTTAATTTATTATGCCCATCAGCCATGTTAAAATAGTAAATTAAAAATGGCCACCATGGGGAATAACACATTTGCAAGCATGTGTTAAAGCGCATGCTTGTACATCAGTGGCCTTCTTTAAATAGGGGTTTCTTAGTAGAAAATCAATTGCAAAATTGCACATTCAGTGACCAAAAGCAATGGCAAAGCCAGTAGCTCGACCTTTTTAAGCCATGAACTATTGACTTTCATTTGACTTTGTCAATATTTGTTTACTATCTTTCTCCTTGTGGTCAGCATAAACTAGATTTCAGTTGTGTGATGTTATGTACTTCTTCATGAGTACTTCATTAAGCACCAAGACTGAGTTAGAAGTCTAACCATTTAGGGCATAATTGTGACTGGCACTGTGTTCCGGCACCTGGTTTTTCTTGATGCGGAAACACCAGACCTGATTTTACTGGCTGTTAGTTCAGGCTGTTACATTCAACAGGAGCGGATCCTCTGTTTTGGTGGAGGAACATCGCCCCCCTGGGCCAGCAGCAGCAGCTGCAAAACTTTTACAAGAAATTACAAGAAAAAATTATAAACTAAGTCTATTATTGCTTTCTTGCAAAAGGGGCAGGCCACAGGCAATGACAGGGACACCTCAGTGCACATGTATGTTTGTCCGGCTGTTTCGACCAACTAAACACACATGCGCACTAGGCTCTCTCCAACCTGGCACTGCGTTGCCAGGTTGGAGATAGCGGGTAGAGACTTTCAGTCTGACTCGAAGTGCCCCGGCCAAAATACCAGCCAAGCCTCATCCCTTAGTCTCTTAGAAACCTTTTTCTTTGGCAAGAGTGGAGCATGCATTACTCCACCTTGCCCAAACTATTCTGCCTTTCACTTCTCTACCCAGCAAGACACCACATCCCTCTACAGATTAGCCACAGTTCCCATTTACCACCTTCAAGCAGGTGGTAATGAGTATATTGGGCCCCTTGAAATAGGGAATACTATGAGGAAATCTGTATGGTAATTCCATGTATATGCAGTTTTTCCCCATTTCGAGGGGCAATAGGTAAAATTCTATGTGAAGATACCAACAGGGAACACGAATTCTGTTTAACCTGTAGTCAGAGTATTAAACAGGATATGTTAATCTTGAAATCTTAATTACTTAACATTTATTTTTTTCCAGGCAGATTGGGTCACCTCAATTAAATGTGCTTGCCAGTGAGCCAAATTATATTGAACGCTGTTCATTTTTGCCTGTAATGTTTTAGACCTGCTGCTATCCCATAGTGTGTTGATTGTGAATATGAGGAGAGTACAATTTATGGCCGATATATATGAAATTTTGGGGCAGGACAGCGCAGCACGTCACCTTGCCGACTGCCCTGCATCAAAGGGAAAGAGCAGAAATTTGCCGTAAATATGCCATACTGTGCATTCTTGTCCTTTCTCCCTGCGCTAGTGCTGTTTTGGCAGCCTAGCCCCAATGCAGATACCTTTGCAACACAGTGCAAGGGTGCCTGATTTGCATGCAGGATTGTTTTTTTGTAGGAAGTGGCACCCTCCTGCACAAAAACAATCCTAGGTGGCTTTTCCTACTTTCTATGTGTGCTGCACAGTGCATAGAAAGAGGAACAAACAAGGAGAAATACTGCTATTTCTCCTTGTTATTCCTCCCCTGGGGAGGCGTATGGTTTTAGTGCATCTCCAGGTTTACAAGGTCTTGTAAATCTGGGGATGCATCAAAATCCATGGGTGTTGCATGGGAACACCCATTGCAGTACCCATGGAACGCCTACCTAAGGCAGAGTAAGGCGGCGCAGCAATTTGTGCTGCCTTGCCTTACTCCATATCTAAGAGGCCATTCAAAGCCATGCGAAGTGGCTTTGTGTGGCCTAATAGATATGATTTATAGGTTTGAGAAACTACTGCATCACAAAACGTGACACAACAGTGGTGCAAGAGGCTCATAAATATGCCCCTAAGGGCCGAATTTAAGAAAAGTGGCACTACATCCAATGCAGATGCCCTTTTCCTGCGCCACACCTGCACCCCTTAATGCCACAATGTGTGTGCCATATTTAAGATAAAGTGCACCATGGCAGTAGTTAGAACAATAGCATCAACATTTGTTATGGTACTGTGGTGCTTTGCTACACTAACGTCAACATTTTTTTACGCTAGTGTAGCAAAGTGTAAGGAGGCCCGTTAATTTAAATGGATGCGTCATTTTAACGCCTGCTCTGAGCAGGTGTTAAAAATGATAGAAAAAAATGGCACAGTGAAATCTTTTAAATTTCACTGCGCCATTTTTTCCGGCCTGCTAATGGGGTACATACATTATGCATTGTGCAGGCATAATATGGCACAAGGGGTTACAAAGTGGCTCAATGCATGCATTGTTCCACCTTGTAAATATGGCATGGGGAAAAGGCCACCTTAGCGCCGCCTTAGCATAAAACAAATTACACTAAGGCGGTGCTAAAGTGGCGCAGGGGGCTCTTAAATCTGCCCCTATGATTTTTGGGCCATCTGTGGGAGTTTCCTCACTACTATATATTGGTAGGTCTCTTTGAAAAAGTTTCGTTTTCAGGTGATCTTACCTGGAATGAAATGAAAGCATACTCTTTTTGACTTCTGATTGCTCAGATTTGGTGGGGACAATAGAAAATTCCTGTCACAGTTGTATGTTGTTTCGATGTTAACTGAGTGTATATGCACAGTTATGTAAGCACTGACTATAAAGGATTTCTTGCCTGATGACAGGGCCTAATTCAAACATGAATCAATGAGGGGTACAATGCTGGAGAACAGTTACTGCAAAAAGAACAGATGATGGACAGAATGCTGAAGATCTCAAACATTCATCCCATCAGAAATATGAGCCTGAATTCATCATTGTTTTGCTCACCATGCCATTCCTGTTTGCACCCAGCCATATGAAATCAGTCTTGACCCTGCTCCCCATGGGAAGAGTCCAACCCAAGCTGCCAGGTCAGGTCCTCCCCAGATCAGAAACAAGCATCCTGGGACCTGTTTTGGTCCTCATCATCATTCATGCTAGCTTGATTCAGGTGGCATGGCGAGCACAGGATCGATGTCTGGGAACACCAATCCCACTTAGGGCGACAAATGCAAAAAGAACAGATGATGGACGGAATACAGAACAACGTCAAACATTCACCTCCAGTCAGAGATCTGGGCATGAACAGTTACTAACAGCTTTTTGGGAATTTGATGGATGCATTTGAAGTTTTAATTATCAGATGACAAAAGTAGTTATACTGCATTATTGAAAATTAATCATAAATTCAAGAAGAGGTAGAAAATGCGATGTCAACACGAACTGCTTTCCTGACCACCAACCAATGTAATAATAATGCTAACACATTATTTGGAACATTGTAATAATGTTACAGCACTTGTGTCAATATACACACAGTAATACGTGCACCATAATGCCACAAAAAGCAGTGATCTGGTTAAAATAAAATATTATGGCTCCAGAGACTGGCACTCATGATGTTTAGTGCCACTTACTCAAAACCTTATATTCCCTTCATGCTATTGCCTCTTCTCACATCATTGACAGAGTGGTCCAGATCCCTATTGATTCACCATGCTGTGGAGCACACACATTCACTTTCCATCCTTACTCCTTCTATCCTTCCACCCTAATCTCTATGGTGGGCATAGTGCCTTCCAGGCCAATGTTATATTCCCATGACCAATGTGTCTGTTCTTCCTTTAGTTTTAAAGTGCTATTTTCAGCCCGCAACGGGCCACTTATATGTTGGTGAACATACTCTTTTTCCACTCATTTCACTTTCCACTCTTCCTCTACTCCTGCTGCGGGCCCAAGGAGCTTGAGGTAGGACCGGAGTACACACAGCATGGTATCAGCAGTGGGTTACCACCTTATTCAATGTCCTGCAACATTCAATACTTGTGGCACAACAAGAAAGTGCCATTGCACCTCTTGCTAATAAGTGTAAACAGTTCATATTGTTCCTCAGATCACCACCCAAAATTAGAACTAGAGAATACCTTTGGTAGATGGTGGTATCAAGCCCTACATAATAGACACCTGTTTGTTCTGTTTACTTGCTCCTAAACTCATAGGACAGAAGCTCACAGTCATAGACAGGAAGCAGTGAGTCTCTGTGCTGCATTGATATGTAGATCTTTCATGTCTCTTAGGTCCCAAATGACCTGCGCACTTGTGCATAACTCAAGAGGTGTGAGGCTTCCTCCTGGGAGTCAGAAGTGAGCCTTCTATTGTGGCGGTGTGTCAGTGTAGCCACTCCTTCTCCTTTGGTACACACAAAACAAATACATGACCACTATACAACAATAAACACTAATCGCAGTACCTCCATCCTCGAGTGTTTGATTGACTGTTGCTTATCGGGCTGCTGTGAGAAGCAGAGAGACAGAGAGAAACAGATTTGTGATTAAATGAATGTGTGAATATTAATAAAGGAAAGATGCACAAATGTTTAGAGAGCAATCCTTGAATTCTGTGTAATCATGTGGCCCAGGTAGTTGACCAACATAGCAGGATATCCAGAGCATTTGATTCTTTGAAATACTGTGTGCTGTATATAGCTCAGAACACATCCTTGTTAGTATAAAAAACAGAGCAAGGAGGGAGGAGCTGTGTGAGAATGTTGGGCTCATATTCTATGGCATTGTTCCTGATGTGTCGGTGGCCACGAGTGGTTTAATATTAAAAGACTTGTATATTTGGCACTAATTTGGTACAATGGACCTGTGTGGGAATCATTGTGTTCGATATGTCTTTCAGCAATTAAAAATTGAAAAAACTGAAATAGACGTTGGCTACAGCTTCGAAGTCTCACTTGTCCCCCAACCCACACAAACTATCCGCAGGATAAAACTTCTTGATAGTCCTGAGGGGGGAAATCTGTCTTAAAAGGTGAAAAACGGAGTGTTTCATGCATTAGCAGTCATGTGCCCCCTGCTCTTAATTTCCTCATTTTGTAACATTCCTAGGATACTTCCAGCCAGGGAGAGAGATACCAGGAGTCCTTTCACAGTTGATCTGCATGATTTGCTAGTGATTTACTTACCAGCAGAGTACTGGACTCTGCTGGCGACTGGGCTAATCAAACTCCCTTTACCGAGGGTGATACTGTTGGTTGCAGCTGAAGCTATGGGTTTTAAGGTATAAGCCATTTATCTGCCACACCAGGATTTGGAAGAGTCCTATTATCCCACACTGGTAAACATATATTATCATGACTGGCTACATGTCTCCAAGAATGAAAAATCTGGGGGTGTAGTATTCCAGGTTGGGGGAGGGGGCAGTATATGTGTAGGCTCAAGAGGGAAGATTTTCCTAACCAGACAGTATAGGTACTGAAAGGACTATCCCTTCTGCCTCTTCTAACCCTGCAGATCCTCACACTACTCTACCTTCTTCCACTCCTGTCCCAGGCCTTTTTGGAGCCATGTTGTTCGTTTGGCTCCGATTCACAAAGTTCACACTCGGCAGGGAGGGATCCCCTGTGCTTAGCCCACTGGTTGAGACCTGATTGGTTAGGTCTTCCTGTGAACTTGAATAGATCCTGAGGCCAATGGGAAGTCATCTGTAATATCAGAACTGTGCCATTTCTTTGACACTATGACACAGTTCTGCTCTGGCTAGGTGACGCTATGAAGTGTGGTGCAACACATGTCTAGCACCAATGCAGTTACCCTTGCACCCGTACCTTTGTTGCATGAAGAGTTGTTTTGTGCAGGAAGGGGCACTTTACTGCACGAAAACAATTCCCTGAGACTTTTTCCTCTTTGTATTTGTGCTGCACAATGCAGCACACATAGAAAGAAAAAGAAAGAAAGATATTTCTCCACGTTATGTCTTACCTTGAGAGGCATTGGCTTTTGGTGCATTCCAAGGTCTACTGCTTCTGATAAGCCTGTGAATGTGTCAAAATCTATGAATGTTGATTGTGAACACCCATGTAACACCCATGGAAATGCCTGCCTGGTGCAGAGTAACACAACGCAGCGAGGTGGTCTTGCGTTGCTTTATAAATCAAAATTTTAATTTGCTTCCCTCTTGCACCACATTGCGAGAGGCAGGCAAAGGGGCTCGGAAATATGCTCCTCAGTCACAAAGGATCGCATCGCCTTCACCTGATAACACTGTAGTAAATATCAGTGGATAAATAAGTCAAATAACTGTTACAAAATGTCATGAACCGTGGATACTGGTCACCAGTTAAGGCAAATTATTGTCTAGACCCTTACTGATATCTAGGGGCAACTACTTACATCCTTGCTTTCACTTCCAAACCTCTCTCATAGCAATGGTGATATTGCTTGAGGTTATTACTGGCACACTATGGTATCCAGCCTATATTTGCATTCACTCTTCTTTCACTCCATCGAACTAGAGGCCCAACTCCAACTGATACTTTCCAGCCTTGCATTATAATTTCATCAACCATGTGTTTACCCTCTCTTTGCAGAGGTGGGGAGGCTTGAGGCCATCAAAAATGTTTTGTTATGATAGTTTCTGATCCCTTTGTCCTCTGTTCCCTACTCATGTAAAGTGACCAGAGAGCTCAAGCTCTGAACTATGGCACTGTGGTATTCAGCACACAACCACGCTATTACACAGCATTGTACTGAGCAGTTTATTTTCACCTTATTCTTCCCTATTTCTCCTCGTTAATTTAGAGCCAGAAGACCTTTGTGGGATAGGCATACCTGAGTTCTGAATGGAGACAGAATGCACTGGAAGGATTAGAGAAAGTCATTTGGAGTGAAGGGTCAGGGAGACGCCTCTTCAAAGGCAGGTATCTGACATCTTCAGGCATTCAGCCCATGGATAAGCCCTTTATGGTAGCGCCTCCAAAGGTCTTTAACAGGAACATGGGCTAGACCGAGGGTACGACAGTTGTCAACTCGACTCAATCCTGAGCCAGTGAAGTGGGTCAAATCGATGTCCCTTCCTCCAACCTCTATGAGGGTTGTGGTGATCCTGAACCTGATAAAGACACAGCACCAAAGACTCGAGGAGAGCATTGGCCAGGGAAGAAAGCAATGTACAACATAGTGGCACCAAACATAAGGATGTGTCTAAGCTTGCAATTACTGACCCCTACCGATGCCCTGCATTTCTGTTGCAAACATGCAGGAAGGGGTTCTGGCATACAAATCCCTACAATATTTCTAGATGAATTGGATAACTGATTGATTCCTCAACTTAAACGGGCAAGCCATGTGTTTCACCCAAAATAATGCCCTTTGTTCCTCAGGGCAGAATGCACCCTCATCTTTGGAAGCCACAAAAGCAAGCAGTGAGAACACTTGGTAGCCCAGTGCCAGTAAGAATATAGGGAGGCCTGGTGTAATTTTGATCCAACACTCTACCCTGTGAGCATATGCAGACCCGCTACAGCCAACGCAACTTTGAGTCCAATATTTGTTTATATGTTGAGGGACTCCTGATTGAGAGGGATCCCCTTTGCAGTCGGATGCAGTGGGTGACTGCACCTGCCTCCAGGGGGATGTCTGGGGAGTCAGTGGGACCCACTTTCTCACATCACGAAGGGTTGCCTTTAGGAGGCACACAGAAAGTTCTCCACATTTTTGTGGCGCACTTTCACTGTGCCCTCTAAAGGCATGTTTGCTCCTGCACCTATTTTGGTAGTTGGTAATAAGGTGTGGGCTCAGCAGCAAAATGACTCCCTCGTTTGCAGGGGGTCACACTCCCATGCAGATGAGGGTGTGTCCCCTCATGATAGTGCTGGCACTACATGTGCACCACCAATATATGTATTACAGAAGGGGATGCACAAGCATCAGTGCCCTCTTCTGTAGTACCATTGTTTTCCGGGGGGGCACACAAAGTGGGCACACACATCCGTTGTGACCCCGGGACACAATGTATATAGCCCCAGGCCTCTTGAGTACCAGTTTGGGATGCAGTTCTAGCACTGAGAATTATCAGCGCTGTTTATTTGTGCCCAGAACCACTTAAGGAATATCCAGTGTCTTACTGCGTTAAATCTATGTTGATGCCGCTGTCTGCATGGCGTGATGCTGAGTATTGTCCAAATGAATCTTCTTGATCCTCATTACTAAAGAATAAAAGAAAGATACATTCAGTCCTCTAAATTGTACAGCTCAATAATGGCATTCATGAAAGGAATCACAACCATGATGAAGAAACACTAAAAATCATGAATAACGCTGTGCTAAGTCACACAGGGTGTCTGTCACATTTTTAACTAGTACCCGTCAGCAAACTATAGGGCATATTCAAGAAATGTGGCGCTGCACCCAGTACAGCGTCACTTTCCTTGCCCTTAGCACCACCTGGCGCCACCATGTGTGCGCTGTATTTAACATACAGTGCACCATGGCGGTAGTTAGGGAACTAGCATCAAAAATGTTGACGGCAGTTTCGTGCTTTGCCAGATTAGCATCAAATATTTTGAAGCTAATCCTGCAAAGCACCTAGAGGACCACTGAAATCAATGGGAGCATCATCTTAACAACTGCTCTGTGCAGGCATTAAAAATGCTGAAAACATGGTGCAAAGAAATCTCTAAAGCCCCCCATGCATACATCATGCCTGGCGCAGATATAATATGGAGCAAGGGGTTACAGAGCGACACTATGCATGCATTACACCACTTTGTAAATATGGTGCAGCGATTCAGACCTTGTTGGGCCACATTAGCGTAAAAAAAATGATGCTAATATTGTACAAGAAGGTGCTAGTGGCTCTCAAATATGCCCCAATCAATCATGGCCTATGTTACATATGAGCAAATGTTTTATATTGTCTACTAAACCTTACAGTACTATTACTTTAATTCTCAAAAACAATTTTTGAGGTTTTCTTTCCATGATAATTTATTAATCTTTAGTTTTTGCCACCTACTAGTATATTTTGTAAATGTTTATTGAGGTGGAATACGTTTTTGGAAGAGAAACACTATGACACTCTACTGTGTGCAGACATCAAAATCGATGTTCTCAATTTCAATGTCATTGGTACTTTTGAAAAAGGGGCTGTGTCCTCCCTAAAGCAAATGTATTAGTAATTTTGCATAGTTATTTTGTCAGTCACAAAAAGTCCTGGAATGTCACATAGCTCTGAAGGTCATGGTGATATGCATGAATACATGTTAGATAGGCCCTACTTTGGCAGTAGTATCCAGAATAATTTCTAGATCATGTTCACTATTTACATATTGTGAGGGCTCTGGGATGCCAATGGAACCTCGAGGCACACTGCTAGGTGGTCCAATGAGCACAGTTAATTAAACAGGGGATAAACCATCAGTAATTCACTTGAACTCAGTATTCAATCCAATGTATGGTTGACTTTCTGAATAGTGCCATCTAAACTTTGTGTGGCTTGATGTACGCTTCTAGGAGGTCCCCTTTGCCTGTTTAGTTGTAAAAGTAACTAAAGGTGGTTAAATGGCTGTGTTTAATTATTAATGAGGCCACCAAGGCCCATAATTATGGGAAAATGACGGGGTGTGACGCTGCAGCAAAATTGGCAGTGCTGCGCTCCGTCATTTTCACAATGCAGGGATGCATTCAACTGACTATGGCACACCCCTGTGTTGTCCCCTGCACTGACGCTAAATTTAGCTGCCAGCGTCAATACAGGCATCCTTGCACTTTGTGCAAGGATGCCTGCATTGAGGGGTGTGATTGTTCATGTGCGGGAAGGTGTCCCTTCCGGCACATAAACAATCATTAACAGCGCTTTGGCTCTTCTGTGTGTGCTGCAGATGGCAGCACACACAGAAGTGCCAAAGCGTAATTTTTAAATGATTGTTTATGTGCATGAAGGGACACCTTCATGCACATAAACAATCAGTTCTGGCATTTTGCTCTTTCTATGCGCTCTGCAGAATGCAGCACGTATAGAAAAAAGCAAAAAAAAAGGAGGAATAAAAGTATTCCTCCTTGTTCTGCCTTGCTAACACCTTGTTTTTGCGCTGCCTCAGGTTTACGAAATCTCATAAACCTGAGGCACTGTCAAAATGCAATGGGTGTTGCTGTGGGCGTGCCCTGCATCAAAGGGAAAGAGCAGAAATTTGCCGTAAATATGCCATACTGTGCATTCTTGTCCTTTCTCCCTGCGCTAGTGCTGTTTTGGCAGCCTAGCCCCAATGCAGATACCTTTGCAACACAGTGCAAGGGTGCCTGATTTGCATGCAGGATTGTTTTTTTGTACGAAGTGGCACCCTCCTGCACAAAAACAATCCTAGGTGGCTTTTCCTACTTTCTATGTGTGCTGCACAGTGCATAGAAAGAGGAACAAACAAGGAGAAATACTGCTATTTCTCCTTGTTATTCCTCCCCTGGGGAGGCGTATGGTTTTAGTGCATCTCCAGGTTTACAAGGTCTTGTAAATCTGGGGATGCATCAAAATCCATGGGTGTTGCATGGGAACACCCATTGCAGTGCCCATGGAACGCCTACCTAAGGCAGAGTAAGGCGACGCAGCAATTTGTGCTGCCTTGCCTTACTCCATATCTAAGAGGCCATTCAAAGCCATGCAAAGTGGCTTTGTGTGGCCTAATAGATATGATTTATAGGTTTGAGAAACTACTGCATCACAAAAAGTGACACAACAGTGGTGCAAGAGGCTCATAAATATGCCCCTAAGGGCCGAATTTAAGAAAAGTGGCACTACATCCAATGCAGATGCCCTTTTCCTGCGCCACACCTGCACCCCTTAATGCCACAATGTGTGTGCCATATTTAAGATAAAGTGCACCATGGCAGTAGTTAGAACAATAGCGTCAACATTTGTTATGGTATTGTGGTGCTTTGCTACACTAACGTCAACATTTTTTTACGCTAGTGTAGCAAAGTGTAAGGAGGCCCGTTAATTTAAATGGATGCGTCATTTTAACGCTTGCTCTGAGCAGGTGTTAAAAATGATAGAAAAAAATGGCACAGTGAAATCTTTTAAATTTCACTGCGCCATTTTTTCCGGCCTGCTAATGGGGTACATACATTATGCATTGTACAGGCATAATATGGCGCAAGGGGTTACAAAGTGGCTCAATGCATGCATTGTGCCACTTTGTAAATATGGCATGGGGAAAAGGCCACCTTAGCGTCGCCTTAGCATAAAAAAAATTACACTAAGGCGGAGCTAAAGTGGCGCAGGGGGCTCTTAAATCTGCCCCTATGATTTTTGGGCCATCTGTGGGAGTTTCCTCTCTACTATATATTGGTTGGTCTCTTTGAAAATGTTTCGTTTTCAGGTGATCTTACCTGGAATGAAATGAAAGCATACTCTTTTTGACTTCTGATTGCTCAGATTTGGTGGGGACAATAGAAAATTCCTGTCACAGTTGTATGTTGTTTCGATGCTAACTGAGTGTATATGCACAGTTATGTAAGCACTGACTATAAAGGATTTCTTGCCTGATGACAGGGCCTAATTCAAACATGAATCAATGAGGGGTACAATGCTGGAGAACAGTTACTGCAAAAAGAACAGATGATGGACAGAATGCTGAAGATCTCAAACATTCATCCCACCAGAAATATGAGCCTGAATTCATCATTGTTTTGCTCACCATGCCATTCCTGTTTGCACCCAGCCATATGAAATCAGTCTTGACCCTGCTCCCCATGGGAAGAGTCCAACCCAAGCTGCCAGGTCAGGTCCTCCCCAGATCAGAAACAAGCATCCTGGGACCTGTTTTGGTCCTCATCATCATCCATGCTAGCTTGATTCAGGTGGCATGGCGAGCACAGGATCGATGTCTGGGAATACCAATCCCACTTAGGGCGACAAATGCAAAAAGAACAGATGATGGACGGAATACAGAACAGCGTCAAACATTCACCTCCAGTCAGAGATCTGGCATGAACAGTTACTAACAGCTTTTTGGGAATGTGATGGATGCATTTGAAGTTTTCATTATCAGATGACAAAAGTAGTTATACTGCATTATTGAAAATTAATCATAAATTCAAGAAGAGGTAGAAAATGCGATGTCAACACGAACGGCTTTCCTGACCACCAACCAATGTAATAATAATGCTAACACATTATTTGGAACATTGAAATAATGTTACAGCATTTGTGTCAATATACACACAGTAATACGTGCACCATAATGCCACAAAAAGCAGTGATCTGGTTAAAATAAAATATTATGGCTCCAGAGAATGGCACTCGTGATGTTTAGTGCCACTTACTCAAAACCTTATCTTCCCTTCATGCTATAGTCTCTTCTCACATCATTGACAGAGTGGTCCAGATCCCTATTGATTCACCATGCTGTGGAGCACACACATTCACTTTCCATCCTTACTCCTTCTATCCTTCCACCCTAATCTCTATGGTGGGCATAGTGCCTTCCAGGCCAATGTTATATTCCCATGACCAATGTGTCTGTTCTTCCTTTAGTTTTAAAGTGCTATTTTCAGCCCGCAACGGGCCACTTATATGTTGGTGAACATACTCTTTTTCCACTCATTTCACTTTCCACTCTTCCTCTACTCCTGCTGCGGGCCCAAGGAGCTTGAGGTAGGACCGGAGTACACACAGCATGGTATCAGCAGTGGGTTACCACCTTATTCAATGTCCTGCAACATTCAATACTTGTGGCACAACAAGAAAGTGCCATCGCACCTCTTGCTAATAAGTGTAAACAGTTCATATTGTTCCTCAGTTCACCACACAAAATTAGAACTAGAGAATACCTTTGGTAGATGGTGGCATCCAGCCCTACATAATAGACACCTGTTTGTTCTGTTTACTTGCTCCTAAACTCATAGGACAGAAGCTCACAGTCATAGACAGGAAGCAGTGAGTCTCTGTGCTGCATTGATATGTAGATCTTTCATGTCTCTTAGGTCCCAAATGACCTGCGCACTTGTGCATAACTCAAGAGGTGTGAGGCTTCCTCCTGAAAGTCAGAAGTGAGCCTTCTATTGTGGCGGTGTGTCAGTGTAGCCACTCCTTCTTTGGTACACACAAAACAAATACATGACCACTATACAACATTAAACACTAATCGCAGTACCTCCATCCTCGAGTGTTTGATTGACTGTTGTTTATCGGGCTGCTGTGAGAAGCAGAGAGACAGAGAGAAACAGATTTGTGATTAAATGAATGTGTGAATATTAATAAAGAAAAGATGCACAAATGTTTAGAGAGCAATCCTTGAATTCCGTGTAATCATGTGGCCCAGGTAGTTGACCAACATAGCAGGATATCCAGAGCATTTGATTCTTTGAAATACCGTGTGCTGTATATTGCTCAGAACACATCCTTGTTAGCATAAAAAAACAGAGCAAGGAGGGAGGAGCTGTGTGAGAATGTTGGGCTCATATTCTATGGCATTGTTCCTGATGTGTCGGTGGCCACGAGTGGGTTAATATTAAAAGACTTGTATATTTGGCACTAATTTGGTACAATGGACCTGTGTGGGAATCATTGTGTTCGATATGTCTTTCAGCAATTAAAAATTGAAAAAACTGAAATAGACGTTGGCTACAGCTTCGAAGTCTCACTTGTCCCCCAACCCACATAAACTATCCGCAGGATAAAACTTCTTGATAGTCCTGAGGGGGGAAATCTGTCTTAAAAGGTGAAAAACTGAGTGTTTCATGCATTAGCAGTCATGTGCCCCCTGCTCTTAATTTCCTCATTTTGTAACATTCCTAGGATACTTCTAGCCAGGGAGAGAGATACCAGGAGTCCTTTCACAGTTGATCTGCATGATTTGCTAGTGATTTACTTACCAGCAGAGTACTGGACTCTGCTGGCGACTGGGCTAATCAAATGTGGAACTCCCTTTACCGAGGGTGACACTGTTGGTTGCAGCTGAAGCTATGGGTTTTAAGGTATAAGCCATTTATCTGCCACACCAGGATTTGGAAGAGTCCTATTATCCCACACTGGTAAACATATATTATCATGACTGGCTACATGTCTCCAAGAATGAAAAATCTGGGGGTGTAGTATTCCAGGTTGGGGGAGGGGGCAGTATATGTGTAGGCTCAAGAGGGAAGATTTTCCTAACCAGACAGTATAGGTACTGAAAGGACTATCCCTTCTGCCTCTTCTAACCCTGCAGATCCTCACACTACTCTACCTTCTTCCACTCCTGTCCCAGGCCTTTTTGGAGCCATGTTGTTCGTTTGGTTCCGATTCACAAAGTTCACACTCAGCAGGGAGGGATCCACTGTGCTTAGCCCACTGGTTGAGACCTGATTGGTTAGGTCTTCCTGTGAACTTGAATAGATCCTGAGGCCAATGGGAAGTCATCTGTAACATCAGAACTGTGCCATTTCTTTGACACTATGACACAGTTCTGCTCTGGCTAGGTGACGCTATGAAGTGTGGTGCAACACATGTCTAGCACCAATGCAGTTACCCTTGCACCTGTACCTTTGTTGCATGAAGAGTTGTTTTGTGCAGGAAGGGGCACTTTACTGCACAAAAACAATTCCCTGAGACTTTTTCCTCTTTGTATTTGTGCTGCACAATGCAGCACACATAGAAAAAAAAAGAAATAAAGATATTTCTCCACGTTATGTCTTACCTTGAGAGGCATTGGCTTTTGGTGCATTCCAAGGTCTACTGCTTCTGATAAACCTGTGAATGTGTCAAAATCTATGAATGTTGATTGTGAACACCCATGTAACACCCATGGAAATGCCTGCCTGGTGCAGAGTAACACAACGCAGCGAGGTGGTCTTGCGTTGCTTTATAAATCAAAATTTTAATTTGCTTCCCTCTTGCACCACATTGCGAGAGGCAGGCAAAGGGGCTCGGAAATATGCTCCTCAGTCACAAAGGATCGCATCGCCTTCACCTGATTACACTGTAGTAAATATCAGTGGATAAATAAGTCAAATAACTGTTACAAAATGTCATGAACCGTGGATACTGGTCACCAGTTAAGGCAAATTATTGTCTAGACCCTTACTGATATCTAGGGGCAACTACTTACATCCTTGCTTTCACTTCCAAACCTCTCTCATAGCAATGGTGATATTGCTTGAGGTTATTACTGGCACACCATGGTATCCAGCCTATATTTGCATTCACTCTTCTTTCACGCCATAGAACTAGAGGCTCAACTCCAACTGATACTTTCCAGCCTTGCATTATAATTTCATCAACCATGTGTTTACCCTCTCTTTGCAGAGGTGGGGAGGCTTGAGGCCATCAAAAATGTTTTGTTATGATAGTTTCTGATCCCTTTGTCCTCTGTTCCCTACTCATGTAAAGTGACCAGAGAGCTCAAGCTCTGACCTATGGCACTGTGGTATTCAGCACACAACCACGCTATTACACAGCATTGTACTGAGCAGTTTATTTGCACCTTATTCTTCCCTATTTCTCCTCGTTAATTTAGAGCCAGAAGACCTTTGTGGGATAGGCATACCCGAGTTCTGAATGGAGACAGAATGCACTGGAAGGATTAGAGAAAGTCATTTGGAGTGAAGGGTCAGGGAGACGCCTCTTCAAAGGCTGGTATCTGACATCTTCAGGCATTCAGCCCATGGATAAGCCCTTTATGGTAGCGCCTCCAAAGGTCTTTAACAGGAACATGGGCTAGACTGAGGGTACAACAGTTGTCAACTCGACTCAATCCTGAGCCAGTGAAGTGGGTCAAATCGATGTCCCTTCCTCCAACCTCTATGAGGGTTGTGGTGATCCTGAACCTGATAAAGACACGGCACCAAAGACTCGAGGAGAGCATTGGCCAGGTAAGAAAGCAATGTACAACATAGTGGCACCAAACATAAGGATGTGTCTAAGCTTGCAATTACTGACCCCTACCGCTGCCCTGCATTTCTGTTGCAAACATGCAGGAAGGGGTTCTGGCATACAAATCCCTACAATATTTCTAGATGAATTGGATAACTGATTGATTCCTCAACTTAAACGGACAAGCCATGTGTTTCACCCAAAATAATGCCCTTTGTTCCTCAGGCCAGAATGCACCCTCATCTTTGGAAGTCACAAAAGCAAGCAGTGAGAACACTTGGTAGCCCAGTGCCAGTAAGAATATAGGGAGGCCTGGTGTAATTTTGATCCAACACTCTACCCTGTGAGCATATGCAGACCCGCTACAGCCAACGCAACTTTGAGTCCAATATTTGTTTATATGTTGAGGGACTCCTGATTGAGAGGGATCCCCTTTGCAGTCGGATGCAGTGGGTGACTGCACCTGCCTCCAGGGGGATGTCTGGGGAGTCAGTGGGACCCACTTTCTCCCCTCACGAAGGGTTGCCTTTAGGAGGCACACAGAAAGTGCTCCACCTTTTTGTGGCGCACTTTCACTGTGCCCTCTAAAGGCATGTTTGCACCTGCACCTATTTTGGTAGTTGGTAATAAGGTGTGGGCTCAGCAGCAAAATGACTCCCTCGTTTGCAGGGGGTCACACTCCCATGCAGATGAGGGTGTGTCCCCTCATGATAGTGCTGGCACTACATGTGCACCACCAATATATGTATTACAGAAGGGGATGCACAAGCATCAGTGCCCTCTTCTGTAGTACCATTGTTTTCCGGGGGGCACACAAAGTGGGCACACACATCCGTTGTGACCCCGGGACACAATGTATATAGCCCCAGGCCTCTTGAGTACCAGTTTGGGATGCAGTTCTAGCACTGAGTATTATCAGTGCTGATTATTTGTGCCCAGAACCACTTAAGGAATATCCAGTGTCTTACTGCGTTAAATCCATTTTGATGCCGCTGTCTGCCTGGCGTGATGCTGAGTATTGTCCAAATGAACCTTCTTGATCCTCATTACTAAAGAATAAAAGAAAGATACATTCAGTCCTCTAAATTGTACAGCTCAATAATGTCATTCATGAAATGAATCACAACCATGATGAAGAAACACTAAAAATCATTAATAACGCTGTGCTAAGTCACACAGGGTGTCTGTCTCATTTTTAACTAGTACCCGTCAGCAAACTATAGGGCATATTCAAGAAAAGTGGCGCTGCACCCAGTACAGCGTCACTTTCCTTGCCCTTAGCACCACCTGGCGCCACCATGTGTGCGCTGTATTTAACATACAGTGCACCATGGCGGTAGTTAGGGAACTAGCATCAAAAATGTTGACGGCAGTTTGGTGCTTTGCCAGATTAGCATCAAATATTTTGAAGCTAATCCTGCAAAGCACCTAGAGGACCACTGAAATCAATGGGAGTATCATTTTAACAACTGCTCTGTGCAGGCATTAAAAATGCTGAAAACATGGTGCAAAGAAATCTCTAAAGCCCCCCATGCATACATCATGCCTGGCGCAGATATAATATGGAGCAAGGGGTTACAGAGCGACACTATGCATGCATTACACCACTTTGTAAATATGGTGCAGCGATTCTGACCTTGTTGGGCCACATTAGCGTAAAAGAAATGATGCTAATATTGTACAAGAAGGTGCTAGTGGCTCTCAAATATGCCCCAATCAATCATGGCCTATGTTACATATGAGCAAATGTTTTATATTGTCTACTAAACCTTACAGTACTATTACTTTAATTCTCAAAAACAATTTTTGAGGTTTTCTTTCCATGATAATTTATTAATCTTTAGTTTTTGCCACCTACTAGTATATTTTGTAAATGTTTATTGAGGTGGAATAAGTTTTTGGAAGAGAAACACTATGACACTCTACTGTGTGCAGACATCAAAATCGATGTTCTCAATTTCAATGTCATTGGTACTTTTGAAAAAGGGCCTGTGCCCTCCCTAAAGCAAATGTATTAGTAATTTTGCATAGTTATTTTGTCAGTCACAAAAAGTCCTGGAATGTCACATAGCTCTGAAGATCATGGTGATATGCATGAATACATGTTAGATAGGCCCTACTTTGGCAGTAGTATCTAGAATAATTTCTAGATCATGTTCACTATTCACATATTGTGAGGGCTCTGGGATGCCAATGGAACCTTGAGGCACACTGCTAGGTGGTCCAATGAGCACAGTTAATTAAACGGGATAAACCATCAGTAATTCACTTGAACTCAGTATTCAATCCAATGTATGGTTGACTTTCTGAATAGTGCCATCTAAACTTTGTGTGGCTTGACGTACGCTTCTAGGAGGTCCCCTTTGCCTGTTTAGTTGTAAAAGTAACTAAAGGTGGTTAAATGGCTGTGTTTAATTATTAATGAGGCCACCAAGGCCCATATTTATGGGAAAATGACGGGGTGTGACGCTGCAGCAAAATTGGCAGTGCTGAGCTCCGTCATTTTCACAATGCAGGGATGCATTCAACTGACTATGGCACACCCCTGTGTTGTCCCCTGCACTGACGCTAAATTTAGCTGCCAGCGTCAATACAGGCATCCTTGCACTTTGTGCAAGGATGCCTGCATTGAGGGGTGTGATTGTTCATGTGCGGGAAGGTGTCCCTTCCGGCACATAAACAATCATTAACAGCGCTTTGGCTCTTCTGTGTGTGCTGCAGATGGCAGCACACACAGAAGTGCCAAAGCATAATTTTTAAATGATTGTTTATGTGCATGAAGGGACACATTCATGCACATAAACAATCAGTTCTGGCATTTTGCTCTTTCTATGCGCTCTGCAGAATGCAGCACGTATAGAAAAAAGCAAAAAAAAAGGAGGAATAAAAGTATTCCTCCTTGTTCTGCCTTGCTAACACCTTGTTTTTGCGCTGCCTCAGGTTTACGAAATCTCATAAACCTGAGGCACTGTCCAAATGCAATGGGTGTTGCTGTGGCACGCCCACAGCAACACCCATTGCATGCCCCTCTGATGCAGAAAACTGTGTCAGAGGGGCCCATATTTACATGGAGGTGTAACGCCACAAAAAGTGGCGGTACACCTACTTGTAAATATGGAGCAGAGGTTAGCGCAACTGGAGCGTCACGGAAAGTGATGCTGCAGCGGCGCTAGGGGCTCTTAAATATGCCCCTAAATCTGCCTATTTTGAGGGGAATGTTGAACAAACTTACGGCCTAAACAAATTAAAGAAAACCTGCTATGCCAGATGAGAAATATAGCATTACACACGGAGGGACATGCTTTTGAGAATCAATTTACAGAGAAGTTCATCAATAGGTAAGTTGTAAAATACATTTTTTAATTGTACTAAGTACGGTGAAAGCTTTTTAGCTTTTGATGGAGTATTACATTTGTGGAGGAGCATTGACTATGCACTCCCATAACAGAGAAGGACTCTAATGTAATTGTTAGTATCACTTTTTAGTGAGAAATCTAAAGAACTCTATAAGACAGGAGTTTGCTTAATGTTGTGATATAACGTGGTCAGCAGTATAAGGATGGCTGCCAATATGACTCTTGCTGTACGGTGCTTGCAGAAGAATCAGTGGAACAGCTCTTTAGATCCTGCAGTATAGCCCCAAAACCATGGGCACTGGTGAGCCTATGGCTGACTTGACCTAATACAAATACCATGCTTAGAAGTCAGACTGTACTTTATGGCTTGAATTGCTCCTAATGGCTTTGGTTCAAACAATGTATTGCACTTAACTGGTGCAAGGATGTGCTAAGGAGGACCTAAAACCATCATCCTTATTAAAGGGGAAGACCTCTTCCAACAGGTTGTTTACTCCTTGCCTCAATCTCTGGCAAAGAATACCAGACTAGGGATGTTTGCATTGGTACTTAGATGATCAGAGATGATTTCATTTTTGTGATATATTTGGTATACTCAAAAATCATTACAAGGTGTACATTTTGTAAATGTTTCATGATTTAAGGACTGTTCATTTACTCATGGGGGCTTCTTTTGCACCAATTCTAGCCATACTTTACATGTATGACTTTGGAAAAAAGTCTCTTCTCAATGATAACAACAGATCCCATGCTAATATAACAACTTGGAAATGTTATATTGATGATGTTTTCTTGATTTGGTCAGGCTCAGTATCAGATCTCAACCTTTTCCATCAATGGTTGAACCAGAATAATCCTCATATTCAATTCACTATGCCATCAAAGGTGGGATAAGCTACTTAAATCTATGGGTGAGGCATGATCGGGGCAGATTTATGTGTGACTTTACAGAAATATGATTGAAAAGAACTCCACCTTACAGCATTACAGCTTTCATCTATGCAGCTTAAGACACAACTTGCCCTTTGGACAATACCTTAGGATTCGATGGAATTTCTCAAACAAAGAGGACTTTTTTCAAGAATCAGATATTTTGATCTCCCACCTTCTGAAATGTGGGTATCCCAAACGTCTCCTCACCAGGGCACGTAAATGAGCTCGGTATTCACATAGAGATATTTTATTATCCTGTCAGAAAAGAGAACCTGCACCAAGGTTGACGTGTGTTACCCAATTTACACCGGTTAGCATCCAACTCAAAATAAATGGTTCTTCAAATTGGAACATTCTTCAGTCTATTGAATCTAACTTGGAAGTTCCCATGTTTGCTTTCAAGAGAGTGGGGAACATGCAAGATCGTTTATTAAAGGCATCTCCACCAGCTGACCCTACATCTAGGAATCAGATCTCTCAGTTCATAGGACTTAATCCGGTTCTGGAACATTTCAAATTTAGAGCATGCTGTGCATGTGAATTTACTTGTGACACTAAGGTTTTTCAACATTTGAATGTACAGTTTACTTTGATATAGCATACAAATTGTAATTCTGAAATTGTAATTTATGCGATTTGGTGTCTGTGTGGTAAAATCCATATTAGGACGACCACCCAAAGAATTTGCTGCAGGATCCTATAACCTATAAGTCGGATACGTTTCCGGGAGATGACTGCACCATTTGTTGAACATTTCCATCAAATGGGCCACTCAGAACAACAAATGAAATGGCAAGTGGTTGAACAAGTTTACAGGACAGACAAAATCACTAAAGTTTCATAAACTCTGATGCTTCTGGAATGCAGGTCAATTGACCGCTTAAATTTGGCTACTACTGGTTTGAACATCAATGATGGGACCATACAGATGTTTTTTTTAAAATTATTTTCATTAGCGTTTCAACACCAATACAGGGAAGGAAAGAGAAGGGGTTCAGCAGTACACAATAAATATATCCATCAGCAGTGTTCAGATATCACAATCAGTTTGCGACCCTTGACCCCAGGGTAGGTCGCTCCCCTGTCCTCACAGCGCCACCAGATCCAGATCCCCTGTTCTGCCTTCTCTTTTGCCTGCATCGCTGCCTGTGCCCCGAGTGTCTGTGTTGCCGTGTGTCTGCGTTCGCGCTCCCCTTTTTTTCCTTCTGTATCCCTGAGTGCCTGTGCTGTGTGATCGCGCTCCCCTTTTTTCCTTCTGTATTCCCGAGTGCCTGTGTTGTGTGATCGCGCTCCCCTGGTTTTCTTCTGTATCCCCGAGTGCCTGCATCTTCTGAGTGCCGTCCCCCTTGCCCTCCCGCCGTCTCCCCCTTGTTTTTCCTGTTTTTCTGCGCCTTTCGGCACTTTGCCATTTTTCTAGGCCTCCTCGCCTTCGGAGCCTTTTTCCCGCCGCTTTTTTGCCGCTTTTTTCGCCCTACCCGCCCTCCTCCCGCCTCCCAGCTGACCCCGCCTCCCCGGCTACCCCTTAAATGGCGGCTGCTGCGAGGCAGTAGTAGCGACCCTTGACCCCAGGGTAGGTCGCTCCCCTGTCCTCACAGCGCCACCAGATCCAGATCCCCTGTTCTGCCTTCTCTTTTGCCTGCATCGCTGCCTGTGCCCCGAGTGTCTGTGTTGCCGTGTGTCTGCGTTCGCGCTCCCCTTTTTTTCCTTCTGTATCCCCGAGTGCCTGTGCTGTGTGATCGCGCTCCCCTTTTTTCCTTCTGTATCCCCGAGTGCCTGTGTTGTGTGATCGCGCTCCCCTGGTTTTCTTCTGTATCCCCGAGTGCCTGCATCTTCTGAGTGCCGTCCCCCTTGCCCTCCCGCCGTCTCCCCCTTGTTTTTCCTGTTTTTCTGCGCCTTTCGGCACTTTGCCATTTTTCTAGGCCTCCTCGCCTTCGCAGCCTTTTTCCTGCCGCTTTTTTGCCGCTTTTTTCGCACTACCCGCCCTCCTCCCGCCTCCCAGCTGACCCCGCCTCCCCGGCTACCCCTTAAATGGCGGCCGCTGCGAGGCAGTAGTAGCGACCCTTGACCCCAGGGTAGGTCGCTTCCCTGTCCTCACAGCGCCACCAGATCCAGATCCCCTGTTCTGCCTTCTCTTTTGCCTGCATCGCTGCCTGTGCCCCGAGTGTCTGTGTTGCCGTGTGTCTGCGTTCGCGCTCCCCTTTTTTTCCTTCTGTATCCCCGAGTGCCTGTGCTGTGTGATCGCGCTCCCCTTTTTTCCTTCTGTATCCCCGAGTGCCTGTGTTGTGTGATCGCGCTCCCCTGGTTTTCTTCTGTATCCCCGAGTGCCTGCATCTTCTGAGTGCCGTCCCCCTTGCCCTCCCGCCGTCTCCCCCTTGTTTTTCCTGTTTTTCTGCGCCTTTTGGCACTTCGCCATTTTTCTAGGCCTCCTCGCCTTCGGAGCCTTTTTCCCGCCGCTTTTTTGCCGCTTTTTTCGCCCTACCCGCCCTCCTCCCGCCTCCCAGCTGACCCCGCCTCCCCGGCTACCCCTTAAATGGCAGCCGCTGCGAGGCAGTAGTAGCGACCCTTGACCCCAGGGTAGGTCGCTCCCCTGTCCTCACAGCGCCACCAGATCCAGATCCCCTGTTCTGCCTTCTCTTTTGCCTGCATCGCTGCCTGTGCCCCGAGTGTCTGTGTTGCCGTGTGTCTGCGTTCGCGCTCCCCTTTTTTTCCTTCTGTATCCCCGAGTGCCTGTGCTGTGTGATCGCGCTCCCCTTTTTTCCTTCTGTATCCCCGAGTGCCTGTGTTGTGTGATCGCGCTCCCCTGGTTTTCTTCTGTATCCCCGAGTGCCTGCATCTTCTGAGTGCCGTCCCCCCTTGCCCTCCCGCCGTCTCCCCCTTGTTTTTCCTGTTTTTCTGCGCCTTTCGTCACTTCGCCATTTTTCTAGGCCTCCTCGCCTTCGGAGCCTTTCTCCCGCCGCTTTTTTGCCGCTTTTTTCGCCCTACCCGCCCTCCTCCCGCCTCCCAGCTGACCCCGCCTCCCCGGCTACCCCTTAAATGGCGGCCGCTGCGAGGCAGTAGTAGCGACCCTTGACCCCAGGGTAGGTCGCTCCCCTGTCCTCACAGCGCCACCAGATCCAGATCCCCTGTTCTGCCTTCTCTTTTGCCTGCATCGCTGCCTGTGCCCCGAGTGTCTGTGTTGCCGTGTGTCTGCGTTCGCGCTCCCCTTTTTTTCCTTCTGTATCCCCGAGTGCCTGTGCTGTGTGATCGCGCTCCCCTTTTTTCCTTCTGTATCCCCGAGTGCCTGTGTTGTGTGATCGCGCTCCCCTGGTTTTCTTCTGTATCCCCGAGTGCCTGCATCTTCTGAGTGCCGTCCCCCTTGCCCTCCCGCCGTCTCCCCCTTGTTTTTCCTGTTTTTCTGCGCCTTTCGGCACTTCGCCATTTTTCTAGGCCTCCTCGCCTTCGGAGCCTTTTTCCCGCCGCTTTTTTGCCGCTTTTTTCGCCCTACCCGCCCTCCTCCCGCCTCCCAGCTGACCCCGCCTCCCCGGCTACCCCTTAAATGGCGGCCGCTGCGAGGCAGTAGTAGCGACCCTTGACCCCAGGGTAGGTCGCTCCCCTGTCCTCACAGCGCCACCAGATCCAGATCCCCTGTTCTGCCTTCTCTTTTGCCTGCATCGCTGCCTGTGCCCCGAGTGTCTGTGTTGCCGTGTGTCTGCGTTCGCGCTCCCCTTTTTTTCCTTCTGTATCCCCGAGTGCCTGTGCTGTGTGATCGCGCTCCCCTTTTTTCCTTCTGTATCCCCGAGTGCCTGTGTTGTGTGATCGCGCTCCCCTGGTTTTCTTCTGTATCCCCGAGTGCCTGCATCTTCTGAGTGCCGTCCCCCTTGCCCTCCCGCCGTCTCCCCCTTGTTTTTCCTGTTTTTCTGCACCTTTCGGCACTTCGCCATTTTTCTAGGCCTCCTCGCCTTCGGAGCCTTTTTCCCGCCGCTTTTTTGCCGCTTTTTTCGCCCTACCCGCCCTCCTCCCGCCTCCCAGCTGACCCCGCCTCCCCGGCTACCCCTTAAATGGCGGCCGCTGCGAGGCAGTAGTAGCGACCCTTGACCCCAGGGTAGGTCGCTCCCCTGTCCTCACAGCGCCACCAGATCCAGATCCCCTGTTCGGCCTTCTCTTTTGCCTGCATCGCTGCCTGTGCCCCGAGTGTCTGTGTTGCCGTGTGTCTGCGTTCGCGCTCCCCTTTTTTTCCTTCTGTATCCCCGAGTGCCTGTGCTGTGTGATCGCGCTCCCCTTTTTTCCTTCTGTATCCCCGAGTGCCTGTGTTGTGTGATCGCGCTCCCCTGGTTTTCTTCTGTATCCCCGAGTGCCTGCATCTTCTGAGTGCCGTCCCCCTTGCCCTCCCGCCGTCTCCCCCTTGTTTTTCCTGTTTTTCTGCACCTTTCGGCACTTCGCCATTTTTCTAGGCCTCCTCGCCTTCGGAGCCTTTTTCCCGCCGCTTTTTTGCCGCTTTTTTCGCCCTACCCGCCCTCCTCCCGCCTCCCAGCTGACCCCGCCTCCCCAGCTACCCCTTAAATGGCGGCCGCTGTGAGGCCGCGCAGCGGACGCGCCTAAGGCAAGCCCGTCTGCGCCCGTCCGCGCCTGGACCGCGCACAGCGCCCGAACCCCTGGCCCCCGCGCCCCCCGCCTGACCTACGACTCCGCCACCCTCGTCAACCTCAACCCCGGCCGCACTCCGGGCTGCTACCGCGCCCCCCCCCCCAAACGGACCCACGGACCCTTCACCTGCAGCAACTGTCACTTCACCTGCCTATGGACCAACACCGCTCCCGTCAAGAACGACTCCCCCGGAAGCAATCTCCACTGCATCCTGGTCAACACCCGATCCGTCCACAGGCACCGAACTGTGGAACCTCATCAACTCTACGAACCCGGACATCGCCTTCCTCACCGAGACCTGGATGAAACCCTCCTCGGCACCCGACATCACCATAGCCATCCCCGACGGCTACAAAATCATCCGGAAAGACCGCACCAACCGCATCGGAGGAGGCATCGCCATCGCACACAAAAACTCCATCCGCATCTCAACCGACACCGACAACTCACTCCCCGACGCCGAACATCTCCACTTCACGATCCACAGCGACCCCAAGACCACCCTCAGAGGCACCCTCATGTACAGACCACCAGGACCCCGCAACAAGTTCAGCGAAGACATCGCAGACTTCGTCAACCCTCACGCACTCTCGTCCACCGACTACATCCTCCTAGGAGACCTCAACTTTCACCTGGAGAACCTCACCGACAACAACACCACCGCCTTACTGGACAATCTCACCAACCTGGGACTGAATCAGCTAGTCAACACCCCCACCCACTACGCCGGACACACGCTCGACCCCATCTTCTCCTCCAGCAAACACATCACCTTCAGCCACACCACCGAACTCACCTGGTCGGACCACTGCTGCGTCCACTTCATCTTCAAGAAGACCACTGTGCACCACCACACCCAGCAACCACCAAGAAGACACTGGAATCGTATCACCACGGATCAGCTCGCATCAACCCTCTCCCAGAACCGACCCACCAGCACCACCGACCCAAACGAAGCCGCCAACAACCTCACCAACTGGATCTCCGACTGCGCCAACCTCCTGGCCCCCCTGAAAACTCAAGCCAGCACCAACAACCACAAGAAAAACTCCTGGTTCACCCCCGACCTCAAGGACTCCAAGAAAGAATGCCGCGCCCGCTAGAAGACGTGGCGCCTCAACCAGACCGAAGAGAACATGTCAGCTCTCAAGGACGCCACCCGCCAACACCACCAACGCCTCCGCGCCGCACGAAAAACAGCCTACCGGATCAGACTTGACAACAACGCCCACAACAGCAAGGAACTATTTGGCATCGTCAAAGAGCTCTCCAACCCGGACGCAGAAAACAACTCCATCCCTCCATCACAGGACCTCTGCGACTCCCTCTCGACCTTCTTCCACCACAAGATCACCGACATATACAACAGCTTCCCGACCACCGACGCGAACCCCCCCCCCCGGAACCCGCTACCGACATCGCCACCATCCTCACCTGGAGCCCAACCACCACCGAGGAGACCACCCGCGTGATGAACTCGATCCACTCCGGATCCCCATCGGACCCCTGCCCGCACCACATCTACAACAAAGCCGACGACATCATCGCACCGCACCTCCGAGATGTCATCAACGCCTCCCTCACCACCGCCACCTTCCCGGAGAGGTGGAAACACGCAGAGCTCAACGCCCTCTTAAAGAAACCCACAGCAGACCCCACCGAACTCAAAAACTTCCGGCCCATCTCTCTCCTGCCGTTCCCCGCCAAAGTGATTGAGAAAATTGTCAACACTCAACTCACCAACGCCCTGGAAACCAACGACTCCCTCGACCCCACACAGTTCGGTTTCAGGACCAACCACAGCACCGAAACCACCCTCATCGCAGCCACGGACAACATCAGAGCCCTGACCGACAAGGGTGAGACCGTGGCCCTCGTACTCCTGGACCTCTCCGCAGCCTTCGACACGGTCTGCCACCGCACCCTGATACGACGCCTCAGCAACGCCGGCATCAGAGGCAAGGCCCTCGAATGGATCATCTCCTTCCTCTCCGGAAGGACTCAGAGAGTCCGCCTGCCCCCCCTTCAGATCCACAGCCACGGAGATCATCTGCGGCGTACCTCAAGGATCCTCCCTCAGCCCCACTCTCTTCAACATCTACATGACCCCCCTGGCGAACATCGCACGCAAACACGGACTCGACCTAATATCATACGCCGACGACACCCAGCTCATCTTATCCCTCACAAACAACCCCACCTCAGCTGGGACCAGATTTCATGAAGGAAGTGGCGAACTGGATGACAGACAGCCGCCGGAAACTGAACGCCGACAAGACGGAGGTCCTCATCCTCGGCCCCACCCCCACCGCATGGGACGACTCCTGGTGGCCCCCGCCCTAGGCAGCACTCCCCAACCCACCGACCACGCACGCAACCTCGGCTTCATCCTGGACTCATCCCTCACCATGACCAGACAGGTGAACTCGGTGACCTCAGCATGCTTCAACACCCTACGCATGCTCCGCAAGATCTTCCGCTGGATCCCCACCGACACCAGGAAGACTGTCACCCACGCCCTCGTCACCAGTCGCTTGGACTACGGGAACACCCTGTACGTGGGCATCACCACCAAGCTGCTGAGGAAACTCCAACGGATCCAGAACGCTGCCGCAAGACTCATCCTGGACATCCCTCGCCACCACCACATCTCAGGACACTTGAAAAAACTCCATTGGCTCCCCGTCAACAAGAGGATCACCTTCCGACTCCTCACCCACGCACACAAAGCCCTTCACAACCTCGGACCCAAACTCATCAACAACCGCGTCTCCTTCTACACTCCTCCGCGCACTCTACGATCCGCCGGACAGGCCCTGGCAGCCGTACCCCGCATCCGCAAAGCCACCGCCGGAGGAAGATCCTTCTCTTTCCTGGCAGCGAAGACCTGGAACTCTCTGCCCAGCCACCTTCGCGCCATACCTGAACACCTCTCCTTCAGAAGGCAGCTCAAGACCTGGCTCTTCAAGCACTGACCCCCCCCCCAGCGCCTTGAGACCCTTTATGGGTGAGTAGCGCGCTTTATAAATGCGAATGATTGATTGATTGATTGATTGATTTGTAAATCCAAGTGCCACACAATGGAGAAAGTCCTCATCCAATAAGAACTGTGAGTGTACAGTAGAAAGAGGCGGAGGGGGAAAAAGGGAAATCTACTACTCGGCAAGGTCGTTGCGGGTCAGGGCCCTGCTAGCATAGTACAGGTGCAGCAATAAGGGCTTTACAGTTGTGTGTGGCTATCTTGAACCACAGCCACTCAGGGGGCCACAGACAACAGGCTCAACATCTTGTTATCCGTTGCCAGCGGAGGCACCGTCCTTCCACCACTACCCGTCCGCACACTCAGATACCGCTCCCAGGGGGCCCAAATGTCCCAGGGATGCGATCTCACTGGCATCAGCTCCCAGAATGTTGTTAAATTATCTTGACAGTGCTCTGCATCTTTGAGCCAGGCAGCCTTTTGCTGACGGGGAAGCACCCCCAATGCATCACCAGCAGCAACAGAAGCACAGTCAGCTTTCCCGATTCTGGAGGACCCTCTTTTACATAGCTAGCAATGCAATCTGGGGTGTGTGCTCTAGCTGGAGTTCAACTATTTTCTCAATAGCAATGAAAACAGTGTTTGAGAACACCCCCACACCTGAGCAGTCCCAGGCCAAATGTGAAAAGCCAGTGCATAGCACCGAGAATCGGATGCAGCACGTGTCTTCCAGGAGGCCCATTTGATGTAGCCGCTCCGGGGTGCAATAGAGCATATGTAAGTATTTAAAGTGCATTGAGGGCAGCCAGTAGTTGGGCAATTGGGCTCAAACCTGAAAGCAGCAGAAGTGCCACTGCTTCTCTGAAATGGGGGTGTCGAGGGCATCGTCCCGCACTGGCCGAGTGCCAGGGACACGCACCGGAGCTGTATCTTGCACATCAGAGTATATTCTAGTGATGAGTCTGCACGGGGACGGGTTTACCAGGAAAAACTCAAGAGCTTGGAAAGTAGGGGTTGCGGCAGCGAATAAGCCATAAAGGCCATGCATGGCTGCTCTCAGCTGGAAGTATGTGAACTTGTCTAGTATAGAGATAGCTGAGCCCTGCAGTGCTTGCTAAGAGGTGATGAAGGAGCCCTCTGGATAAATGTTGCCTATGGTTGTGAGGTTCAGCTTGTACAATTTGTTGCCTGTGCCAGTGTCCTGCGTGAGGGGCAAGGCAGGGGGATCAATTAGCAGGACAGTGGGGCTAAAGAGGGAATCCATCTGGACCCACCTTCTCATTTCGTCTAATGCCCAGACTGTGCAGCCCAAAGTGTCAATTGTGGCCCTGGGGCATCTCAGAGTTTGGTATAATGCCAATCGGAGGGGGAAATGTGAGTGAGAAACTGGGTGGGGTATAGCTAATAGTGTGCAAATTACTTTTGCACACTATTATAGTAAAGATCTGTTCTGGTCCTGCTAGTCCGTCCTGCTCAAATGGAAGCGTAAGTATCTCCCAGACAGTTTGGGGTTGCTTTCCTGACCCACACAAGTGATATATGAAGGGAACAGATGCAGCATCGAAAGTATTGTGGCAGGGGAGCAGGAGGTTAAAGAACAGGTATATGAACTTGGGTAGTATCACCATCTTATCAGCCATAGAGAGCAGAAGATTTCTCCATATCTCCATGTGCTCCTCCAGCCAATCCATCAAACAGCCATTTTTGAACATATAGAGGGTGTTCAAGTCTTGACTCAGCCAGACCTCCAGGTACCCAACTGGCTCGGTCACCCAACACAGAGGGAAGTCTGACGTAACCTCCTGAGTCCATGTCGTGAATGGGAAAATTACTGATTTTGCCCAGTTTATAGAAATTCCAGAGAGCCCCCCAAACCTGGTGAATCCCCTAATTAGGGGATGTAAATTATCACAAGGGTGTTCGACGATAGGGTAACATCATTGGCGTACATGGAAACCAAAACAACACAAGGCGAAAAAGCCAGGCAAGGTGAGAGTGGTATTGGCGGAGTCTAGCTGCGAGCAGTTCCATTTCAATGGCAAAAAGAATTGGAGGTAAAGAACACCCCTGGTGCGTTCCGCGATTCACTGGGGAAAAGGGAGGTAATCTGTCCATTAATGTGAAGGCGGGTCACAGGGCCTTCATAGAAGAGGTGGATGAGATTTAGAAATCTAGGGCTGATACTGAGCCAAGACAACAACACAAAGAGGTATGGCCATTCCAATGAATCAAAGACCTTAGTGGCATCTAGAAAAACTGCGGCAGTGCTGATGCTGGGTCAGTGGTGTGTAGTAGTGCAATAGAGGTCTGAAGGTTGTGGGATGTAGAATGCCCAGGGACGAATCCAGACTGATCTGATCTGACAATGAGCGGAAGCAGCGGGAGCAGCCGGGAAGTGTTTAACTTGGCAAAGATTTTACTATCGATGTTAATCATGGATAACTGTTTATAGAATACACATCTTTGAGGATCCTTGTCGGGCCTTAAAATGGTAATGATCTCTCCCATTCCAAACCTGGCCACTGGTGCCAGAAAAGAAAAACAATCAAGGACTCATCCCACTGGGGCAGCTAGAAGCTGAGCACACTACCAGCTAGGAAGAAGCTGTGGACTAGGGGAGAGATCATAATAACAAATGGTGCCTGTCAGCAATGGACCAACAGTCCAGGAACTCCTAGCAACTTGAAACTATCTAAGGCGAGGCTTGCAGGTCAAATAATGCCTTCGGTGTTCGGCTGTCAAAGACTTAGTAATATAGTTGGAGTGCACAGAGCTTATTCATTTTCACTTAAATCTCACTGTTCTGGTGGATTCAGCGTGCGACCTAGTTGATGTCAGCGGGATACCCTTAAAAAATTTGGCGCCCGCCTTCAGGTTGGTGAAATACGTGGTCTTTCCTGCATAAAAAAATCTGACTTTGGCTGGGTACAGCAAGCAGTATTTTGTGTTTGTTTTGAGAAGGGAACGTTTACCAGGCAAAAAATCTCTCCTGACTAGCTGTAAGGCAACAAATAAATTCCGGTTAGAAGGTGACAGTTGTGCTCTAGTAAACAAGGCTTTGTTGATCTCTTGCGAGACACAGCACTGTGTCTCTGTCCCTGTAGTTCAGTAGATGGTGCTGGAGTGTGTCTTTCAAAAGCAATATTAACATGAAAAGCTTGCAATATATTGTGTAATGAAGCTGCGTAGAAAATGTGTTAACATAAAAATAATGCACACGTTTGAAATGTGCCCACGGGGAGTGGCCACCAATGTATACGAAAACAAATGAAAGCTTGTTAATTCTGAATTATTATGCAATAATGTTTTGACTTGTATTAGCATATTATAATTAGAGTTATGTAGTAAGACGTTGCTTATTAATTGATAGGCCTTAGTCTAGCGAGGGTCTGGGCCTAGTTGCCTGGTCTCGTATTAAACTGCATTTTCTAAACGTGTAATGTGCTGTTTTCCTGAAGGACATGAAGCTGTACTTTTCCAGAAGTTAGATGTGTGTCAGTAGCCGTAGTAAATTCTTTCTCAAGAGAACCGACTTGCTCAAGGAGACATTCTTGCTGAATGCAACAGTGTAATTCGTAACAGGTGCAAGGCTGACTAGAGTAGGAGAAAACAATGGGGACACTGACTGGAGCGCAAAGTGTAACTTTTCTTACCTGACATTCCAACCGATGAAGACGTCGATAAAATGGACCAATCAGCGACATGAGAACTGTGGTTTGTGGAAAATTCTGGCGAAATGCATGAAGGATTATTGGATAGAGATAACAATGCACCAATTATTATCAAATGAGGAGTGAAGGGCAAACTGGGTAGTTTTGATTTAACGGAGTGACCCAAGGAATGACCAGGAGAGACTGAGCAGAGCAGAGACGCAGAGAGACAGAGACTTGGTCATTTCCTTTTGCTTTGTCCTGATACTTTAAACCATCCTCTATCCATTCTTATCTGATACTTACTTCTCCCCCATATGAGGGAAGTGTCCTATACCTTAGTTATGCTATATTGAGACTTTGCCCCGTCCTATCTCTGCTGATGGGAATCGACTGATGTCCTGAGGACGAAGACTGAAGCTGTTTGCTGATCTGTTGGATTGGTAACTATCTGATGCAAAAATTGTAATTGTCTGTTTGCCTTTTCTTTCTAGTTACCAACTGCTCTTTTGATAGAGGCCATAGATTAGATGTTTTCCAAATTCGTGTTTGCTAAAATGTTTTGCATGAAACCCAACATGCTAATGCTAATTTGAGGTTAGTTAAGGCGTTCACAATTATCTGGTGCAAATAGACAAATGACTGAGTTCTTGCTTTGTTGAATCATGTATTACTGAGACTTTGCTAAGTTGCTTCATATTAGTGATGTGTCCAAATGCTGAATAATATTCTCTATGCATTGATTAATTGCGTTCTAATTGCTAATTAGATGAGTTCTTAATGAGATTGATTGCTAATGAGATTAACAGAGATGGCATTAGATTGTAACCAATAAGGAAATAAATATCCTAACACTTAAATTAAATTGGTGTGGTTATTCATGACTGAAAGGTCATGGTGTGTTCAACTATTGATTCTTATTAAATGTCATTGATTAGCTTGTTGATTAGTCATCTTGAATACTGATTGGGTTATGAATCTATTTAATTGTGATGCCAAAAAGATACCTCGTACTGGGAAGTCCCCGAACGTGGTCCAAAGGTTCATCGACATAGGCGTGTCTCCTTGTAAGTTTACTTATCAAGGCTCTGACGCGCTATCAATGGGCAAATATGGGTCGGGCTGAAGTTCTGGATGGAGGGTGTGGGTGCAGCGATCTGTGTGCTCTCTCCAAAGTCAGCATGGCAGAGAGCGACTCACCAAAAAGTGTGCATAGCATAGTTTCAAAGTAATCCTTCATGCATCCCATGGCAGTGGGCTCCAGAACTCCAATGATACTTAGGTTCTTCTGTTGGGAGCATACTTCAAAGTCTTCATTTTAATTTCAGATGACTTCCAAAACCTTTTCCATCTGTAGCAATTTCTCACTCACCAGTACCCCTTTGTTTTCATTCGTTGATCGAATACACCGTGAACGCCTCACCGTCACCTCAGTCACTGGCACACCGGGGGGTTGCTCTGCTGAGCCTGCCCCCATCACAGGACAAGCAGTTGCAATCCAAAGTCTGGGTGGGGAACACATGGAAGCCCCCAGTGGCACGTGGCAGTTGATCTGCAGTAGCGTCATCGCAGCAGACTATGTCGCTAGCATTGAAGCCTCAAGTGGCTCGCGGCATAGACCCATTAAGGGTAGACCCCGTAAATTGATACTATAGTCTAAAGGGTGGCAATTTAGGTAATTTCTTGGTAGAATACCTGTATACCTGTAGTCCAAAATCATCTCTACATTCTGCTATACAATATCTGCATACTTAGAACCTTTGTCACAATCCTAAACACTTTTTTTACATTCTCATGAAAAATAATACAGCCTTCATAGTATTGAGTACTAGATATTCAGTGTTTGCTTCCTTGTTGTTTCTGAAGAAGACTATGGTTCTTAAAGATTTCCCTAACCCTGAAGTCTTAATTCTCCTCATTATTATCATTTGCATAAAGCTTATAAATCATGAAATGAGCGAATGCTAATTTTTCAGAATGCTTATTTTTGAAGGTGAAGGAAATAGCAAAAATATAAAAGATGGTTAACATCTTGTTTTCTATGAAAAATGGCGGCCATAGAATGAAATTTTGATTATTGTGAAAAAGCCCAATTTAAAAAGGCAGCCATTGATTGTTATAATTGGGAGGAACTCATGTTCCTTGCAAGCAGTGATGTAGGAGGTGGACTAAAGCAGCACATACAACCAGCAACATTGAAGAAGAACCACAATAGCACAAAAAATCCAAAATGTATCTCCAGTGTGTGCCACTATCCTATTGAGTGAAATGCCAGACAAATTGTGTCAGCATAAGTCACTCGAGATGCTGCAAGAGACCTATGCCAATCACATATGGATGCCATGTACATTAAAGTGCTTAATGGAGGCTAGTGTGCTGAGTAGCACATGTATACTGTTTCAGTAGAAAAGAAGGACCACAATGCCACATTAAACAGACTGAAACAAACAAATTAAAAGAAACCAGTAAATCTGACCCTTGGAATGAAGTAGGGTCTAGAGTAAAGCAATGCACAGCTCATCAAGAAAAGTATGTAAATGCTGGATAATATTTAACATCTGTTTAAAGAAAATAATTTTTAATATAGAGTTTTTTTTCCCTAAACCAAAAATTATTTTCTTTAAAAGTAAAACAAGACACATAATTTAGAGCACTCACATACTTATTTTTGTTCTCATACTTTGAGTAACCATTTGCTGAAACTGCAGGACCTTTTGCTTTTATAGAGCATATGCTCTCCTTATTAACCAAATAGTACTTGTTAACTCGTGAAAAAAATTCAACTATACATTGGAATACGAGGAAAAAGTATGCATCAAACATCAATATATGTGTATGATAAAGTATGGCAGCAATGGATAATGGACTCTGACCCAAACAGGCAATTCTCTCTCTCTGTATGTAAGAAACTCACATCTCAAGTCAGCTTTTAAAAAAAAATTGGCCGTATTTATAGGCCCCTAGTACCACAGGTGCGTCACTTTTTGTGACTCTCCTGTGGTGCTGAGCACTGCACCGTATTTACAAGGTGGCGTTAACGCCACCTTGTAAATACGGCCCCCTTCCCACGCAGCACTGTGCGTGGAAGGGGTGTGCAATGGGTGTTGCTTTGGCATGCCACAGCAACACCCATTGCATTTTTACGCTGCCTCAGATTTATGAAATTTTGTAAACCTGAGGTCAGCGCCAAAATCTAATGGCACCCCCAGGGGTGGCGTTAGCAGGGCGCAACGAGGAGGAATACTTTTATTCCTTATCGTTTTTTGCTTTTTCTATGCGTGCTGCATTCTGCAACATGCATAGAAAGAGCAAAATGCCAGAAATAATTGTTTATGTGCAGGAAAGTGTCCCTTCTTGCACATACACAATCATTTGAAAATTACACTTTGGCACTTCTGTGTGTGCTGCATTGTGCAGCACACACAGAAATGCCAAAGCGCCATTAGTGACTAGTGAAGGGACACCTTCCCGCACATAAACAATCACACCACTAACCACAGACATCCTCACACAATGGTGCAATAATGTCTGTGTTGGCGCTGGCAGCTAAATTTAGTGCCAGCGCAGGGGGAAATGTGGGGGTGCGCCGTATTCAATTAAATACAGCACATCACTGCCTTTCTAAAGTGACTCAGAGCAGCACTGGCAATTGTGATGCAGCACCGCGCTGCACCACTTTTCCTTAAATATGGCCCAATATGTTGGAGTCTAACAACCGCTGCTATCCTTTGACAGCTGAGCCACCAAACCGTTGATATACTGAGCTACCTTTGCTTTACCGATGGCAACTAGAGAACCATATTTAAAGTTTATCAGAATCGCAGCACACTTTTTCATAAAAGTAGACTCTGCCCCCACAGCGGGGGCAATTTTTGGGGAGTTCCTGGTGTCAACAGGCAGTAGTGATAAGGGTAAAGTATTGTCACTTGTGTGAGGCCTGTACATAGATTCTCAGAGCAGTGTAAATTTCCAAGACTCACATAGCAAATTTTGCTGACACACTTGGGGCCTGATTCACAAAGATAAACTTAAACCTTAGTGTAAGTTTATGATTCCTGTGCTATATACAAACAATTTTTGCATGTGATATCTTTACGACTGCGGCTCATACTCGCTTTGGAGGTTTGTGCAGCAATGCTAGTCTTCATTTTTGAGGATTAATTTCACTGGATTGATGAAGTTGTCACATATGGCAATGGATATGTACAGTTTCTTTGTGATGTAGTATTCGGGTAGATGAACAAGAGTATGGGCCCTTTATGAGTTATCAATTACAGTTGATGAGTCTTGTTGAGGATTGTGAAGCATTTACTTTATGGGGTGACGGTTATGTTGGTTTGTTTTTTAATGGATTTAGCCCTGAAGAAGCGAATATTCTGAGAAACATGTGTTGGCAACTACAATGGATGGCAACTCCAGCTACGTCTTGTGGATGGATACATTTTGGCAACTATAATCAATATATGATGTACATGCTATGAACATTAATTGGTACAATTATGATGTGTATGTGATGAATATTATAGGTGCATTTAACTGCTAAAAATGTCATATGGGAAATAATTCTCATGATCAGATAGATGTGATTTGTCTTGTCTTTTTTATACAATGAATTTGCATTAATTGAATAATATAATAATTGTTTTTCAACGATTTAGAATTTGTGATGTATTTATTTTGTTTCTGTGTAAATGTTTCCAGTATTGACATTTTTCACTCCACAATTCTGTGGCTTAGTAAAGTGTAAGTTTACCTTTGTGAATCAGGCCCTGGGACTTTTATTCCAATGCATGGAGCTATTAGAAGAATTCTCTCTCCATGAGTGCTGTGGATTCAACAGTCTCAATGGTAGCCCAGGAAAGAAAAGATGCAAATGCAAATGGAAATGATATCTAATGGGCTGCCCTAAATTGGATGGCACGTCCAAAATCATTTCCAGCACTGTCAGATCTGCTGATGTTGACCTTTGAACATCTGAAATTCATACAAAGTTCTCACCTCCCACTATTAGTCTATAACTTTTGGTAACCCTTAATCGGAAAATGAGCAGTACACAAATGGGCTTGTCTCTAATACATGATACCTACACTACTGGTTGGATCACAAGCTCTGGTAAAAAGAGTAAAATATAATGTTTGTGGATGTTTTAATTTTAGTTATTGAAGTCATTTTTGAACTTTTCCAACTATGGAGATGGTCAGTTTCTGTGTTAAAAATTTAAGCATATTGTAAAATAATTGACTGTGAGGATGAAGGTATACTCTACCTGGTCAGGGTCTGCGTAGCAGCCTCCCTGTGTGAGAAAAGGAAGATGTGTTAAATTGCACAGTTGGCAACATAATGGAGATAAACATGTTCTTGCCCTAGTAGTGTCAAAATATATTGTAATAAATTGCTTCTTAGTGGGATTAGTTTCCATTAAACTGTTCATATTCCATAAAGAATTAGAGCTATAGATATGACCAATCCTCTCATTTGTATTCGTAATTATAGAATGCTATCAGTTAATCAAAAGTAAGAGAATTGTGCCCCAGGAAAAATGCCTTTAGTGCTGCTGATTGATATAAAAGTTACCCAAAACACAAAAAGAAGCTGTAATGGAAATCAGTCAAACACAGTTTAAAATCCTTAGATGCAGTGTCCATACTTATCTACACTTGGAAAGTGACACCTGGATCGCAGTAGTGCAAGTGGTACAAGAAGTGTGGGAAAGTGCATCAAGATACCTCATTTGCACATGAGAGATGGAGTAAATAAATATGTCATTTTTCATGAACAGAAAACAGAAGCAAGAAAGAAATTTATAAAACTTCTTTAATTAACACTGTGCCTGTAGATTTTCTGCATTGTGGAAACTTCAGATTTAGGGATCAGTGAAACAGAGGTTCAACACGTGTATGCCTGAATATCTTACATTTACATGTGAATGTTCAGATATTTAGAGGGAACATAAACATTCTCCTGTGGGTGTTAGTAAATTGTGTGAGCTGTCTCATATTTCTGCAATTAAAAGGTGCAGCAATTAGAGTATCTGGATTGAGTGGGTCTTTATTTTGATGTACAATATATGATTAAAATGAGAGACTTGGTTTTCAGAAACCTTTTTCTCTGGTAATTGTTGACACTTTTCCAAATTTTTGCTCAACTTTTCTCTTGTACTCCTATGTATTCTGGCGTCTGCATCTTTTTTCTGCTATAAACAGCCTTAGCTAGCTGGACATTTAAATAATCAATTCTTCAAAACAGAACATGAGAAGAAGTACAGTGAGAGAACGTAGGCTTTGAGTCAACCTTTTTCAGCTCTAGGCGTATTGCATGCCCAGCACGATTAAATATCATCCTTAGTCACCTGCGGTGACTGCCATGGAAAGCCTGGAGGAAAGCTGAGTTGTAATCAGCACGGCAGCGCTGAGTTTATCGCCACTGTGGCTGGGCTCAACTCAGAACTCTGTCAACCTATGGTAATCATGTTCCTGGCTGTGACGGCGGTCCCCTGGTGGTCCAACCGCCAGGGTTGCAATGTGTAGGTCGGACTGCCTGGAGTGCAGCAGTCCGACTGTCGCCGTGGGTATGGCGGTCCTCAGACCGTAAGACTTGTAATGAGGCCCTATGTGTAAATAGAAAAACATAAATTTAAGATTATATAACATGTGGTGAAGAATAAAATGTAAAATCTGGTCTGTTTCGGTTATGGCAGCGGCAAATAACTACAAGTCCAGAGAAGGTCCTTATATGTTAAAATGCTGCACAAGATAGTTGCGTGCAAGAGGAATTTTCTGGATTCACAGGATATTTGCTAGGTTCAATTGTTAAATTAATAGACCCACAAACAATTAAAGGGCCTTACCAGAGAGAACGTTCTAGCAAAAGCTGCTGAAAGATTGAGGGGTCATCTTTATTTGGGGCATAAGTATTCAAAACTGTGAGGGTACATGATTGGTTCCTAAGTCTTGCGATAACCAATCCTTCTTGATTATCATGCATGGTATTACCTTTCACCAATACAGCAACTCTCCTTATTACAACTTCTCACATTGACACCAACAATGTTGAGCTCAGTTTCCTGAATCATTCTTGATAAGGTGTGTTTCTTGAAGGCACACAATATTGTGAGCAATACGCCATAACTCTGCTTGCTTGTTGTGACTTTTACTAGCACATATGAAACCCTTTACATTCCAGGCAAAAATCCTTACATTATTGAGTTGATTATTCCATCCCTGTTGATTACCTTTTTTTATAAATAACAAATGTATTAATATTTGCTGCTGTTCAAACTATTCATGTTCTTTGCATATTTTTGTATATAACTTCTTCTCCCACCCTTCACCCCTCCCCTTCTCCAAAAAGCCATCCTTTGGCGAAGCCCGCCTAATATCCTTATCCAAATAGAAAACAGTCCCAATTGAAGGCAGTATGAGCTCCATTTGGAAACCCCAAGTGTCATTGAGAGGGTGTTGCCCTACCCCTACAGAATTTCAGAAAAGAGAAGAGAGGTCATTAATTAGACTAGTCCTGCATCATTCCTTGTATAACCCCATGTTGACTCCAAAATTTAACAAAAGTTGATTATCCCTCTCTTTTTTTAGTGTAGAGTTTCGAAATCAGTTCACATCGGAAGTATTCCCGTTTTGACCATTTGTCAAGGAGCGGTTGGGCTTTTATGTCCGTAGTGCAAAACTGTGTACGTAAATAATTTATAATTTTAAGTTTTGCTGGTTCTTAAACAAACACCCGTGTTCCTAGTAATTAAAAGACTGGTATCATTCTCCGAAGCTTCTATTGACGTTCCACTGGGCATGTCATGGCAAAAATCTGAACTGACAACTGTTTTAGAGGGTTGTGCAAGTATTAATAAGAATGATGTGTGGATAAGTATTGACCTGAGTGGACCTGGCCTTTTGAAAGGGAAAGCAGTGAGCCCACTGAATTGGCCAATCAATATCCTAATCGGTCAACTGAAGAAATATCCCCAGCACATAGCGAGTTTCTTCTTTTTTCAGTGTGTTGCCCGGAACAATATTGTCTTCTACTTTGGAGTCGCCTTCCTTATCTGACCCAATTTCTGATTGATAAAATAGTGCAAAAAACAATTCTGCCGTCTCAGCTGCATCAGTAGATGGTAACCTGGATGTTAAAATGGGCTGGGAATGAGACCTTATCTCTCCCAGTGTCTGACATGACTGAGCCTCCCCACTGGTGTTTATGCCATTTAAAGATTCTTGATCACTGAAAGGGTCTCTCTCCCCCTTATCACTCCCTGATAAGGCTTTGCTTGTATTGGCCCCTGCTTTCCCAACCACTGTGTTGGAGTCATTGTTCAATCCTATGATAACTGAGCCAGATGTCCCAAAAGCACTGACTTCACTATTGTAAGTCTGAGCCTGGTTTGGGGTGTTAGTCACCAAAGAGCAGCCCATATCATCAGTTCAACTGTTTTCAATTTATTGTCTGATGTGTCATCATCTACTGTTAAAGAAGAAGTAATACCCATTGTGGATTATTGTCCATGTACGCTTTAAGCTGCTGACTCCGAGGAACATAAGTCCTCCAGAGCCTACCCCTCATGTGGAGCAGAATGCTACTGCTGTGCTTTGTAGCAGACATGAAGGAGGACCTCCTCATCTCCCTCCTCTAATAACTCCTTCAAGCTCACAGGGATTAACACTGTGGAGCTCATGACGGCCCACTCTAGTGTTTCCTCTGTCTGCTATGCCTGACATTGTCTATTGGCCAAAGCAGAGTGGACCTCTGTGGTTAGCAAGGTACCAAAGAGAAAGGGCAGGTGCCTGCTGGGAAGCCAGACCACAACTTTCTGCTAGATAAATCAGAAGTTTGGGGGTGGGGAGGGAGTAGTAAAAAGTTACTTTGCTCCTATTACTTTTATGCTCTTTTTGTTTGTCCTTTGTACACCTTTATCAATTAATAAAAGCATAACATCTGCTGTAGCGCTTAGGGATAGGGTGGCACTGGCACCTGCGGGCACTGTTGAGCTTTAGGCTGCCATCTTTCCTCCTCAAGTGACCAATGGAAACTCAGCAACAGTGAGAATCCCCTTCTTTGTTCTTTAAACTATAATCTCAACCTGTCTGATTTCCATCATAATTCATTCTTGAATGTGCCTGCTTTACTCAACTTTTAACCTCCCTTCCTCATATTCTTGGGGCCTTCCATAGCTTGATCTTCTGCTCTAAACACTCACATTCTATTCAATGTTTGATTGCTCTCTCATGTCTCTTTCTCCTTTCCTGTTCTTACACTTTTCAGCCCCACCTGTTCTTCTCACTAACATCCTTTTACTTTAAAGAGGTCTTAAGTCAGCAGAAATGTCCTCTGTTGCATCCCCCACTCCCTCTGCCCTCCAGGCTTTGGTTGGACCTATATTCAGAACGTTTTCATTCATGCATACTGTCTGTACTTCACCTATTATTGTCACTAAAATGTTGATACTAAGCTCTTAAACTGGACGTTACATCCCTCTGCCACTGGTCACGTACATCAAAGATGGCTCTCACAGTGCTTTACTCTTACTAAGACTGCACTGTAAACAGCCAAACAACTTTCAGTATCTCACTACAAGTCTGGAGACAAATCTTAGCTCATTTTGTCATCTTTATCTTTTTTCACGACTTATCTGTCATTTTGGGATTCAGGATTACACTCATGGGGTTTTAGGCCAATATACAGATTTCTTGTTTTGGTTGTTTAGGGTTTCTTTGTATTATTTTTGTAATGCTTTAAAGCCAGATCTGCATTTGAGCAGGTGGAGGACCTATTTCAGTGCTATCACCATTATGTGTGGGATCTATATTCAAAAACTTGAAGGTGATCAAAATAGTTCATGGAAAATTCATGAGCTATTCGCAGTGGAGTCAGAATAGACTGCAATTAAAAGTGCATGATTACACACGTTCTAGGGAAACAAGTACTGAACACTGGAAAAAATGCCGGAGAAGTAACAAATAGGACAGTTTGAAGAATCTTCAGACTTCCAATGTAGCTTTCCCTGCCTCTGCCCATGATAGGTCATTCTGGGGTTGGTGAACAGACGGGTCTCACTGTTGGCTGTTCGCAATTGCTTTATGCATTAGCTCCATGGGCAATACCTACTTTCTGCCATACTGACTATGGGCATAGCTTGGTCATTAAGATTGTGGAGGTGTGATCTTCAGATTTCCCCACAATCACGCTGGTATACAATGTCAAAATACATTATACGACAAATAGGGTGCATAAGTGGAGCTTAAGAGGTAGTGGAAAGGGAGAGGTATGCAGATTGGTAGGAGTACTAAGTGAAAGTAGCACCATATTTTGTAAAACAAGGAACATTTTACGGCTTTCAAAACATAGGGGAGAGTGTGTGTGTTGTTTTGTTAGTGTGTGTGTGTGCATAAATCCTAGGTGAAATCCGACAGACATGTCACCATATCTGACTGAAAACTATTGTACCGAACAATTCATCAGAAAATACATTTATTAGGGGGTGTAATACCCTGTACACCCCACAAAGCTACGCCCCTGATTCTGGGGATAAAACCTATGAACTGATATAACATGTGGAAAGTGTCTAAATTAGAGGGCAGAGTGCCAGCCCTTTCCCTTGTTTTTTTTTTTTACCAATTCCAGTCGCCACTAGCCCTGCACACTGCTTATTACCTAAAAGTGCTGAATGGAATTCTTAAATTAATGTCTGCCATGGGTAATTGCTCAGTGCACATCCCAGTCTATTGTTACTTTGCACAACACACCACCTCAGTGTTTACGCAACCATATGCAAAACAATCTTGACCCTGCTCCAATGGGATCAGTCCAGCCCGAACTGCCAGGCCGGACGCAGCTCGGATCCAGTGACACAGTAGATTTGATGTTGTTGGGGTTAGGAAGGAAAAAAAACAGAAAAGATAACTGATGCTAATAGAGTGAAGGAAGGTGTCACTCATGAAAAAAGATTTTGAGGACCTGTCGATTGGCTAGCTACGGCATGACATTTTTCACCAATTATGTTTACATGTGTTTTAGTGTATTTTTATTATTAGATTTGTGGAGAACTGCTAATATACAGAAGCTGAAGCTTTATGTAAAAAGGTCAGTCATTGGTAAAATAGCATGAAATTGAAATAAAATGTACAGTACCTGGTGAGGATTTGTGTAGACGTTTCACTGCACAACAAAAAGGTAACATGTTTGAAATTACACATTAACAAACATAGTTAAATAGTGATTTTTATTGTCCTGTCAGTGTCAAAACATCATATTGTTAGCGCTTTTTTATCGAGCTAAGATGACGCTTGTGCGTTTTCATGTATATATCTGACTGAAAAAAGTGGCAGTAAAATCTCAAGGGCATATTTATTTTTTTATTTTTTATTCAGCAGGTGATATTTGCATTACATATATTCATTCAACTTACATCATACCTTATACATTGAAGCTAAACTTATTCATTAGAGCACTATGTCCATAGATAAACTTCTTAAGTCTTCATCCTCAGCTTCCCCTCCACCCCACCTGATCTGCCGCCAAATTATTCATCTTTGCCCATATCCCTTGATATCTTTGCATTGCTCCTATCCGTTGGGCATACAACTTTTCTTGACCATAGTAGAGTCCATTTTTGCCTCCCATAATGCATATTTCGGAGGAACTGGTGATTTCCACACCTGAAGAATAAGTGATAAGGCTATTACAGTACCCACAAATATCATTTGTCTGGATGAAATAGGAAGATCTGTGATTTGCGAAAGGCCCCAAAGTGCCACTAATGGGCCTGGGGCTATCTCATAGGCTATCAAAGTACTCACCCTCTGAAAGATCTTCTCCCAGTAATTAGCCAGAAACATACATGAAAAGCACATATGTAACCAATCCCCCTGGGATGTTTGGCAGCGTGGACAGAGACCTGATACCTCTGGGTGCATTTCCCTTATCCTAGCGGGGGTATAGTAAAGCAACCATTTAGAGAATTAAGCAATCATTTTAAAATGTGCTCCTCTAAGTGCCTTATGTGACACCTCGTTGTGCTTTCGCCAGTGCTGTTCCCCTACCTTACACCCTGTAATATTTACTATTTGAACCAAGAGTTGGGAGGTTGCCTTGATTGACCCCGCGTCCTGAAGTAGTTTATACCATTTACTGATACCTAATTGATTGTCGTAGAAAGCCAGGCCAATGGCTTCATTAGCGCCATTTGCTGCTTGTTTCGTTAAGTGTAAGGAATGCTGAATTTGACAATATCAATTTTTTTTATTTTCTGGAATATCGCTTGCACCCATTACACACTGCGTCCATGTTTTGATATGACCTGCTAGATAAAAATCCGCTAAAGGCTTAAAACCCAGCGCCTCCCATTGCTGCACATTTCTTTGACAGTTCTACTCCTATCATCCACTTGTCCCTTACTTGTAATGCCGAATAGGTCTTATCAGTTTGGTACTTTGCCTGTATCTGTGATATAGCAAACTGAATCATTACCAGTAATTTGTATCTAACCCTTTTTGGTAGGCGAGGAAATTTCAGAAAACGTGAAAGATGGATATTGGTTTCTACCAGCATCTGATTGAGATAGAAGTTGAGTTTTGGTTTTTGTGCCGCTCTTGACGCCCAATCCAAAAATGCTGCTTCATAATAGGTTGTAATATTGGGAAGAGCCAGTCCCCCATCTTCCACTGCAAGAGTTAGCTTTGCCAACTGGAGCCGGGATTTTTATGATTCCATATGAATTGTCTGATTACTAAGTCTAGCTTGTCAAAAAACGTTTTAGGTACTCAGAATTACACTAGAGAAAACAAATAGTAATAGAGGCAGGATCATCATTTTGACCAGTGCGGTCCTTCCTATAATGGTCATAGTAGTTTCCTGACACTTAAGAAATAGCCCTTGCATCTTTTTAAGAACACTCATGTGATTCAACTGGAGCAGATCTGCCGAGCTCCTGGACACATATATTCTTGGATATCTAATGGGGTGAGAAGATGAAGATACAACACGGATATCTTTCAGCAGGACCAATGTCTCTGCATTATACAACAAAGCCTCTGATTTAGATTGGTTGATTTTATACCCCCCCAGCTCTGAAAAGGCCTTGATCATTGCAAACGTTCTGTCGATATTGTGCTGATCCGCACAAAGATACAAGATCATATCATCAGCAAATAACTTCACCTTATGGGCCAAAGGCAGTGGCACCTGTATATAGATCTTGTTGAATCGATGCAGCCAATGGCTCAATAAAGAGTGCAAACAGAACTGGAGATAGGGGGCAGCCCTGTCGCGTGCCCTGTGAGATTTGTACCGACCCTGCTATTTGAGTGTTTACTGAAACTTTGGCTGGGCCCCTGCATTAAGTGTCCGTAGTATCTGAATAAACTTCCCGGGGAAGCCAAACTTCGCAGGCACCAAAAATAACACTTGCCATTGGACTAAGTCAAATGCCTTTTCAGCGTTGAGCATTATGATTGCCGCCGGATGGGAACTATGTGATAAATAATCTATTGCCTGTACCAAAAAGTTGGTATTAGTGGACAATTGCCTACCCCACATAAATCTGCACTGGTCCTCATGTACCAGTCCTTGCGTCACCTGAGCTGTGCGAGCTGCCAGAATCTTGGTAAATAATTTATAGTCCTGGTTTAACAAGTTAATCGGGCGATATGAGCTGGGATATTCCGGTGGTTTATCTTATTTAATTAAGCTAACCACTCCAGCTCTTGAAAATTCGGAAGGTACTACCACTCCTGCTAGTATTTCGTTGAATAAGTCTACTAATATTTAGGCAATTTGATCTTCTAGAATTTTATAGATTTCTGCCGGAAGGCCATCTTCTCCTGGAGCTTTACCATTAGGAGTGCCCCTTATTTCTTTAATGACTTCTTGAAGAGTAATTGGGGATAATAATATATTCTGTACCACTGCGTCTAGCCTTGGTAATATTACTGTATCTAAGTATTGTTTAATTTGCTAACTATTTACTTGTGTCTTCTCTGTGTATAATTTGCAATAATGTGAAAGAAATACTTTTTCAATCTCTTTGGGCTGTGTAACCATTCTGCCCTGCTCTTCGTCGAAAATAAATTTTATTAAATTAATACTGGATCTCTTTTTGATTGACCAGGCAAGAAATCTACCTGCATGCTCGCTTTCTTCATATTGTCGCTGGAAACTAGTATGTCTATTTAGTATCTCCCTTGAAACAAAAAAATCCCTTAATTTGGCCTGAGCCCTTGTCAGCCTTAGTGCCATCTCCGGACTAGAAAGTAGTTGATTTCTTTTTAATGCCTGTTCTAACTAATTTTGCAGTATATTACTTCTTTCACGGGCAATTTTACCTAGATATGCCTTGAAGGAGATTGTCTCCCCCCGTAAGAAAGCTTTGGTGGCCCCCCAGATATGAAAGAGAGAGGCAGACCTCTTATTTATCTCTAAAAATGTAATAATTAATACTTTAAGATTTGCTACCCAATCTTCGTCTGCCAAAAGAGATCTATCTAGGCGCCACTGCGAGCAGTGCTGCTGATTGCCAGGCTCATTAAGATCATTAAGATCGATCCAGGGAGCAGAATGATCTGAAAAGGAATTTGCAAGTATTCCTGTCTGCTTCCATTTTCATGCAAATGAGATTAGAATGTAGTCAATTCTTGATGCCGTATTATACCTTTTAGAATAACATGTGAATTCTTTATCATAAAGATGGTCGGCTCGCCACGCAGCTACTAAGGCTAGATCTAACATCAATTTTGCAAGCATTTGGGAAGTTTTTGGTTTATTCTGCTTACACTTCCGTGATGTGTCCCATAAAGTATTTGGTATAGTATTGAAGTCCCCTCCTATTATGAAATAGCTTTGGAGAAGGGAAAGGTACATATGCAGTGCCTGCATTGGCTTTGTATCATCCTCTATCGGGCCGCAGTAGCTTTCAAAGTGGACCTCTTTGCCTACCAGTATAGCAGTAACTATTATCCATCTCGCCTTAGGGTCTCTCACAACACTATTTATCCTCCCTACAAATTTTCTAGAGAACAGAACTGCCACACCCCATACCCCGGCATCCACTGATGCAAAAAAGATGTGAGCAATACATGCCGGGAGTCTGGGTAGTTTGGCGTTGGCCTTTAGATGTGTTTCCTGTAACAAAACCACTTGAGCCTGTGCTGATTCCAGCCAGTAGAGTGCAGCTCGGAGTTTCATGTTATTATTAGCCCCATTTAAATCACAGAAAGCTACTCTTAACTTAAATCCCATCCTTTCTCAATGTGCCAAACCCATCGTCACCTCACCCCATTGTGCTAGTACTGCTAATTTGACTAAACTTTTGTCTTGTATCTTCTCTTCAAATAAATAGTAAAGTTGGCTGATCACCACCTGCATTTGTTGTTCTGACTCCTCTATGTGCTTCCCATCCCTCCCAACTACATTTGGGGCCTTACCCGCCCTGGCGCTTCCCTCCCTCAACCCCCCTCGGGTTTCCCCTGTCGTCCCCCATATCCACCCCACCTCCCTCCAACCCCCCTCCCCCAATTCCCGGATTGGAGTGCGCTGACACAGCACTTGTAGGGCATAACCCGGTGCAGTCAGCAAGACCAACAGACGGGAAAAAACAAAGAAGAGAGGGAAAAACCCCCAGAATTCCAGGGAGGGACATGGGGAAGAGGGGCACATCACAAATGGTACATTTTGTTCCAAAAGATAACATTACTTCCCCTATCTTCCCCAACCCCCCTCACTTGGTCATCTTGCTCATCTCTTCTGGCTCCTCCCCCCTCTCCTTATCACCTCAGCCCCTGTTCCCTATGTTAATCATGTTGGCACTGTTTTAACAATACCAAAAAATTCTTATCGTCCTGTACGTGTTGAAATACATGCACTTGACCTTTATGCAATACTTTAAGTTTTGACAGTTGTACGATCCCAGCCGGAGCTCCCAGCCCTTTAAAGTCATCTATAAGACGTACAAACTCTCTTCGTCGATGAGCTGCATTAGCTGACATATCCGACAATACTCTAAAGGTAAAAGTGTCCCCAGATTTAAACTTTTTTTTCTGGATTGCTTGCGATAGAATCTGTTCTTTGATCCTACAATTCCCAAAGTTGACTAGTATGGTACGAGAATATTTTGAAGTAGCAGAGCGCGTGAAGGGTACTCTATGTGCTCGCATTATTGAAAAATTGGTCTCTGCTCTTGCTGAATTACGAAGAATGCAGTTGGTAATGAGGTCTGAAACCACCTTAATTACTGTGAATGCTGCCTCTGTCCCTTCCGGCACTCCAACTTTAGTTGGACATCCTCTAATTCTGATTGAATCTGAGGTAATACTGGTTCCATTTGTTTGCTGGCATCTTCTAGGTCCGAGACTCTCTGTTCTACTTACATTAGTTTGGTAGAGAGATGGGCTAGATGGGTGTATAATTGGGTAAACTGATCTTTAGTCTCTTTATGAGCCACCTCTTGGGATAGCTTTATTGCACGCAGTTCCTAAAGAATCCGCCTCATCCAGCCCTCCATTGAAACAGTATCACACATTGCACTGTGATTATTAGGACTAGGATTTGGAGTACCAGGAAGAGTACTAGCATCTTCATCTATGGTGGTATTTGATATTAGCGAATCTGTTGTGGCGAGGGGGACCTTATTAAAAATTATAGCACTCTCTACAACCCCTGTTCTGAGTGTAGGATTGGCTTCCTCCCGGTCTACTATTCTGACCTCCTTTCCTTCTGGTGCTTCTGGTGCTTTCACAGGTGCTTTGTTGTTGGTGGAGATTGAAAACAAAGGATATGTAGACAGTTCCTTAAGCTGAGACCTAATCGCCAATAGAGCGGGGGATTCGCTGCCAGAAACTGCCATAGTTGATGTAGAGGCTGATGGGGGGGATATCGATAGTCTTGACGTCCTACCAGTTTATGCTTGCCCTGATGCTGATGTCACGTCTTGTAGTACTGAAGCACTGCTAGCCCTGGAACTGCTGGTAGCACTGATGAAGCGGGAGAAGAGACCTGCTGCGGCGAGCCTTGCACCACAATAGAGACTCTGAGCCCCCTATCTGCAGGCAGAGCCTCCGAAACTGCCTCTCAGTCTGCCCGTGGCGGGAGTCAATGGCTTAGTCGATGTTTTAATTTTAGGTCCTTTGGCTATTTTCCCCATTGTTTGTGCCCTACAGCTTGTGTCTCTAGTAATCCTTTTCATACTAATAAGTAAGGCACAACCAATTTAAAGATGCCCCCCAGGAATTCGCCTTGAATTCACCAAGAGCTCCTAGAGTCCACACAGTGAGACAGAGAAAGGGAAGTCACGTCCAACATCTGACACCTCAACTGCTTGTGTCTCTCGTGCCCCTTTTTAGTGACTAACCCCAATGTTACTCAGGTTCTCTGCGCTTATCAAAAAATATTTTGCTGCTTGTAGTGCTACTTGCGAATGGCCTTGGTTTTGGGCGAAGAATCCATGGTTGGGGAAACAGATATTATAGCCCTCCCCAGACCCAGCCACTTTCATACCTTGTTGGAGTCTCTCTCCAGTCTCAGCAGTCTCACCAGTCTCGCATCAGATGGCTTGATTTTTCTGCATAGCCCGTTTTGGAGGGAAGCAGGAGGGGCTGCAAACCTTAGCCCCTTAAAGCAGCTGGGAAGCTCCCCTTGACCGTGCCTGGGGAAAGCAGAATCCATGCAGGATTGTGCCGTCAATTAGGCTGCATACTTCAAAAATAACGACGTGCCTGCAGCGTGCCCGTGGTGACCGAAATCCTTTCAAGCGTCCAAGAACGCTATCCACTGCTGTATTTACCACCGTATGGGCCGTCTACGGCACAGTGCGCAACGTGGGAGCGATATGCTCACCAAAGGCTGTGCAACTTCTTACAGACTTGGTTTTCCTCGAGCCAGGTGCGCCTCCCACTCAAAGGAACGCTGCGGGTAGAGTGCTTTGACTTTACCGAGCAGTAGCGCAAGCCTCCAGCGCTCTGCTCGGCCGCCTACCGTCTTGCCGCCAACTGCCGGATCACTGGTCCCGGAGTATGACGGGAGCTCCCACGGGACCCGACTTTGGACTCCTCCGGGCGGGGGTGGAGGGGTTGCAGGCATATTTCATTATTTGTGGGGTATGCCTATCTTCTGTAACTTTAGAACTTTCGAAAATCGAAGGCCCACTTTCACCCTTGTTTGGGAATTTCTCCGTTGTAGTATTACACCCTCTTGAGGTAGTGTTACTTAAAGTTAAAAGGCTCCACTATCTACTTGTAAATATTACACTTGTAAATCCAACCATTAATGCTTGTAAATCAGATCTACAAGCGCATGTCTGTCTCTCTAGTACAATTTAAATTTTAAATAATGGGTGCCTTCTTCTTTTATGGAAAACACATTGAAAATCCTGTATTAGTTAAGGCTGCCATGTGAACATTCCGGTCTCAAAATGTTCATAAAGTCCTGTGACTAAAATGGTCCTCTGTTTTTAAACATATGTAATGGCAGGAACTGTTTGTACCAGGTATAATCTATTTGTGTACCTCAGGGTAATGCAAATCAATCACAAATCATTAGCAGGTTTACGTGTAGGTAGAGGCCAGATTTTTCAAAGTGTTGTATTGCCCATGAGTGACACAAGGTAACAGAAGGGCAAGGTAACATTGAAGTCAGATTTTCCAAGCCACCCAAGGTGACCTTGCGCGGGCTTGCGGAGCATGGTAAATCTGGAGTAACACAAGGCAGCACAAGTTGATGCCTTGCCTGACTCTGCCCCAGGGAGGCTTCGAATGGTGAAGCATAGGTGTTCCCATTCATCTACCAATGGATTTTGGCACTTTGGCAGATTTCCCATGAATGGTTGACCTGAGAATGCGTCAAAATGCTACACTTTCCTAGGAGAGGCGTAACAAGGAGAAATATCTTTATTATCCTTCCTTATCTTTATTTCCCTTCCAGCACAAAAACAATTCTGCCGGCAAGGCAGGAACCCTTGCATCATGACGAAAGGGTGCATGCGCTGATAGCATGTAGCCAAAAGTGCACCAGTGCAAGGAGAGGACAGGAATGTGCAATTGAATGTTAAATATGGCATATGCATGCTCTCTCCCTTTTATGCAGCAACAACAAAACAGCCAACAACTTTTACATAGAAACTGTAAACTGCTAAAAGTAGTTAATATCAGACAATAATTAAAAATAAATATAAGTGCAGTGTTGTTGGACAGTAAAGAAATTGAACAGTTGTCCACCTAGTATTATCTAAACATAAAATTACTTAACTAATTGCCTATTATCTGTGCTATGTTTTGACACCATATGTTATTCCGGGGTCACCATCAGGACAATACAAAGTCATGAGCACTCAAACAGTTTACTATATCCACATGAGACAAAAAACGGTCAATGTGTATGAGTGAAAATCTGCCAGACGTATATGTGTAAAATGGCTGTCAAGAAGAATTCATGTGGAGAAGAGTCACAAAATATCTTTCTATTAAAGTAGAGTAGGTACTCTCTTCTAATTGTAAGTCATTTTGCTAGCACTTTTCACTGTGTGCTGTGCTCATGTCTCTCTTTTATTAATCTAATTTTGGAATATTTTTCTGGTTTCGATGTTGCGGCCCTGACTTACTCATCTACTATAAATTCAATGAAAAGAACCTACGTTTTTGTAATTCTTCAGCACATATTTTTTTGTGGAGAACCAACTCTCTTATAAGTTTTTCAGATTTATTTCTATTCATGAAATATTTGACAGTTTTTAAGTCTCATGTTATCACAGAAAATTGCTTGAGTGGTTCTGACTTTGAAGTCTCCTGATGGACAAAATGCCATGGAGTTCATCGGCAGTTGGATCAGTCATGATATGTCTATATTAGACTAGATGGACAATTGGTATATTCAGCCATTGTTTCGCAAACATTCCTATTGGTCTTTTGCTCTCTGTATTTTTTTTGGATAAACACGTATTTTGCATTGTATCTTCATTGTGTCTGTTTGATCATGTTTTTAACACCTAGCACCTCTATTTATATTTAATTATTGTCTGACGTTAAACTACTTGTTGCAATTAAATACGTTTTATATGAGAGTTGATGGATGTTCTGATGGTGAATGCATAGCTAATTTGATTGATTTATAAGGCTTCTGCTATTGTGATAACCTAGAAGAGTTCTAAGTGCCAGGGAATGTTACAGGTCTTCTCATGCCATATGTGAAAATATGTAGGTTGTTAACACTGGTAAAGAAAAATGTTCTACTTTGCATCAAGTATATAGAGACTCTTGTCCTCAGCCTCTCATTTTCTTATCTCTGTATGCAGTAACTGCAAGTTACAGTGGAATGGAGGTCAGTCTGTGAAGAGGGCAAGGCTCTGTAACTTTCTTCCATAATTACAGGAAACTACATGACAAGGCAAATTGCAGTGTGTATTCTGTCTGTATATCACCGCTGCAATATCCATCCACAGAAAATATTGGATTCACTATTGATCTTACCACTACATTACAAGGTAAGTCCAGGTAAGTGGATGTGGAGTTTATAATCGTAAGTACATACTCATCCCTTGATGATGTACTGGTAGGTGAATGGAGTATTTTTGTAGGTCCATATTTCGACCATGTTATATGGATATACAACCCCGTGGGGTTTGAAATCACAGCTGTAGGTCTATATTTCCTAACATGTGCTGCTGAAACTGCTATTGTGTAGGCAGGATCATCCCTTGATCTGGTACAATGTAACAGGAACACAATACACATAATATAGTTAGTGAACGTATGCATAAAATTCATACCTGCTTTTCCTGGTTTTTTCTACATAAGAAAAAAAATCTTAATTCATTATTGAATACATTACTACAAGTCGATAAATTACTGGTGGTAACATACAATCTGGAGTTGTGTGCAGTGGTTTACAGAAAGCATGGTGCCATTTGCTTTGAACAGGACTTTTACTTGGGACATTTATCGGGGGAGCCAGCATATTATTTGTTACACTAATACATTGAGAATATTATGTCTGCCTGAATGGCAGTTCTCTGATCAGCTCCTAGTCAATGGATAGAATTGCATGTATTGTCAGTGGGGTGATGTGGTTCACAATGTGTGGTTCTACATCTACTAACATAGCAGTGATCCCAATTAGTAGTGCACCTCACTATTAAAGTCTGCTGAGAGGCCTTGTGCACTTGGCCACAAGTGGGGTTTCATATACAGCATTTAAACCTTACATCCTCTGTTCTTGCTGTCACATCTTAGGTGTGGTTTGTACTTTTAAAGGTAAATTGCTTACAGTCATCATAAAAGGTACTCCGTCTCTTTTACTTCATTGCTCAGTAGACATTCAGCTTCTCCATACAACCTAGTGAGTTCCCAGTAAGCAGATGTTGCTACAGGTACCAGTTGTTTTAGGCCTGGGCTTTGGGATAGCTTTAGCTGCCTCCCCAGATAAGTGATTTGTCAAAAAATCATATAAGATATACATTTCTATGGGGTCTTTTTAGCCAGCACTCTTTATCTATTGGTCTGTTCAATTGTCAATCACACTTTGCTTCCACAACCAAGCTAGATTGATGGGTTAGACAGTCTACTTCAGACGTTGGCTCATGTCTGAATGCATTTACATTCATGTTCGTGCACGGGTGACCATCTTGAAATTGTTTTTGCTCTTCTTTATTATTACCTTACTGTTCCATGATGGTCAATATGTTGCTTTCTTGGACCGTTAAACTCATGAAAAATATACCATTACCCACATTGGAGAGCTGACTAATGTAACTGCACAGCATATACATAGGAATTACACTTATACAACAACCAATTTACCAATCTCTACCCTACCTAACATGTGTATCACGCTGCAATGGGAATAGTCAAAGGGTCTCCTTCAGAAGGATGCAAAGAGTTGACAGGACACGACAGGAATCGATTAATGAGCCAGAAAATCGAGCACAAAAGCAGATTTTATGTTTATTTTTCAGACAAATATTATATTATTCACTATAAGTGTAATACAAATACAGTACATTTAGCTGGAATATGCCCTTCCATGGCAACTGAGGTAAGCAAACAATGCTTTAAAAATTTTGATGTGCGCTTTCTTGCGGGTTACAGTGTGTTTATGTGAGAGAGAGTATGTAAGTGTAAATTTGTGTGTATGTATAAGTATGTGTGCGTGAGTGGAGGCAAAAGGACGAGTGATGTCACTTCCGCTACCCCTGGCTTTTCTGTGAAATTGACGTCCATGAGTGAGGAGGTGCTTCTCAACGTTTTAATACAAGTGTAATTTGAAGTCTTAGAACAACTTGAGGTATTTTTGTTCTGGCATAGATCCTTCCAAGTAGCAGGGTTTATATCATTTACTGTCTTTATTACATTTGCCCTGGATTAATGATTGTATATTTTGTGTAGAGTCTAACGCCAACAGAGGTTTGCAATTTAACAGTCCGTTTTTCTAATCTCTGTACTGTAACAATGACAGCCTAAAAAACAATCAATACACAATGTGTTTTTTTGTTGCTGTTGTTGTTGTCAATTTTATAGTCACCTGTTTCTCTGTTTGTTTTCAATATTATGTTTCACGACTAAAATCAAATTCTTCGATGAAGTGTCAATTTCACTTTTACTGAGCAAAAACACACTTTCCTACGAAAACTTCAATTTCAGATGGTTCTTCAGCTGTTGCCAGAGAAGTTATATTCCTGAAAAAAACAGATAGGACAATTTATGAAAAGTGGCGCATCATGTCACGATCCGCCACTTTTCTTGTGTCCCATTGCGTCCCATTGCGTCCCCCCTAACGCCACCATGTGCGCGCAGTATTTATGCTATGGCGCACCATGGCGCACATTAGGGAACTAGCGTCATAAATTTTGGCGCTGGTTTGCTACTTTGCAGCATTAGCGCCAAAAACTATTGACGCTAATCCTGCAAAGTGACAGGAGGCCCTTTGAAATCAATGGGCGTCTCATTATAACACCTCCTAGATTCTACTGCACCATTTTTCCGGGCCTCATAAACCCAGAACGCCCCCCCTTGCATACATTATGCCTAGTTCAGGCATAATGTGGCACAAGGATTTACAAGGCGGTGCAATGAGTGTGTTAGACCTGACATCCTTGACGAGGTTTCCCCTGTCTTTTTTCCTCTGCTTCCCATATTTTTGACTGTGTGCTGGACTTCGTTTTTGCTAGTTTTATGGTACTCTGGGCACTTTACCACTGCTGACCAGTGCTAAAGTGCAAGTGCTCCCTGTATAAATTGTGATTATGATTGGTTATTCCTTATTGGCATATTTGAATTACTAGTAAACCCCCAGTAAAGAGCACTGGAGGTGCCCAGGGTCTGTAAATAAAATGCTACTAGTGGGCCTTCAGCACTGATTGTGCCACCCACACGAGTAGCCCTGTAAACATGTCTTAGACTTGCCACTGCAGTGTCTGCATGTGCAGTCTTGCACTGCCAATCCAATCTGGTAAGTGTGCCCACTTGCCAGACCCAAACATTCCCTTTTACTACATGTAAGTCACCACTAAGGTAGGCCCAAGGTAGGCCCATGGGCATGTTGCAGTGTATTTAAGAGGTAGGACATGTGCTGGTGTGTTTTGCATGCTCTGAAAGTGAAATACTGCCAAATTCATTTTTCACTATAGCAAGGCCTATCTCTCCCATTGGATAACATAGGGAGTGCTTTTATGTATCTAAGTGCACTTTCCCATTGGGAACAGATAGAGATAAGACGTTTTGGGCCTCTGAACTCACAATTTAAAAATGCATCTTTTGTTATAGTTGGTTTTTAGATTGTCTGTTGGAAAATGCCACTTTTAGAAGGTGGGCACTTTCTTGCTTAACCATTTTCTGACTGTGGAATCCACGTATGGGTCAGACTGACAGTTGGGCTGTTTGTGAATTCCCTCTAGACAGTGACACAAAGGGATCTGAGGTGTGTCCTGCATATTCTGATAAGTCTTCCTGGACTAAAGTGAGGAGGGGAGAGCTGAAACCTGCACCTTAAAGGGCTGTGCCCTCACACACTGCAGTCTCCAACTCCCTGAAGAGTGTCTGGGGCCAGGTCTTGGCAAGGCAGAAACTTGTGAACAACAGAGACTTTCCTTTGAAATTTGCCTACTTCAAAGGCAGAAATGAGTATAAGTAGTGGACCTAAAACCCCAGACTTTTAGAACACTTATGGATCAAGAGGAACCTCTGCCAAAGAGAAGAGCTGACGAGCTGGAGGAGGAGTACTGCCCCTTTGCTTGTTGGCCTGCAGTTGCTGCTTCTGTCTTAAAGAGGACAAAGACTGGACTTTGCTGTGTATCCTGCTTGTGAAGTTTCTCCAAGAGCTTGGACTGAGCTTACCTCTTGTTAAGAAGCCTCAGGGACATCAAAGACTTCAACTACCAGCCTCTGGGTTTGCTTGCTGTGGACCCTAACTCGCAAGGTGGTGCCTATTCCAGTTTTTGGGACCCTGAGAGTGAAAGCTGACCTAAGAGCAAGAAGAACCAGGTGCACTGACACCGGAAGACTCCAGGACCAGCGCCGCTGCCCGACCCCGCGACACCACCTGCAACCGAAGCCGCGGTCCCCGCTGGAGTGGGACGACTGTGACTGACAATGCAGGCCAGATGCTGCTGCAGCCCCTCTGATGGCCCGTGACTCAGTGAGACCCGAGTGCTGTGTCACCGACTTCCGTGACATCCACTGCGGCGCCTGTAGCCCTGTGGCGTGACCCCATGAGGTCGCCAAATGTGTCTTGACCCACTGGATTCATTGACCCCGCCAGATCATAATGAACCGATGCCTTGCACTGATGCCGCATCAAGTCCCCTGCTCTGCAGTAAGGAACCGAAGGTGCACCAGATCCAGAGACGCCTCACCTCCCTGACTCTGTGCACGGTTTGTTTCCTTGTTACCAAAGGTACTATACTGGGGGCTCCATGCAACTCTGTGACTGCTACTGCCCTCCTCACAAGTTGCATTGGATTGTTGGGAACGACTCCGTCAACAACGCTGTGATAGCCCAAGTTGGAGCTATTTGTGTTTCTAAGTACTATATTAAAGTTTAATCTTTGAAAATTTGTATCTTTGCTTGTGAATGTTGGATTTTCATCCTTTTGGTCTTGTTTTACTCAGATAAATGTCGGCTATTTTCTCTAAACTGGTGTTGAATACTTTTGTGGTGTTTTCACTGTGTTACTGTGTGTGTTTGCACAAATACTTTACACATTGCCTCTGAGATAAGCCTGACTGCTTGCGCCAAGCTACCAAAGATGTGAGCAGCAGTTATCTGAGCTTTCTATCTCCCTTACTCTGACTAGAGTGAGGGTCCCTACTTGTACAGGGTGTAAACTGACTGCCAGCTAGAGACCCCATTTCTAACAGCGTGCATTGCGCCTCTTTGTAACTATGGTGTGGTGTTTTTACCAACCTAAAGCCACAGCGTTAAAAAATGACGCTAATGTGGTGCTAAGGAGTTCTTAAATCTGGCCCGGAATGTTTTTGCAGCAGTAAAACAATTTAGCTATAATTTCTCTGAAGGTGATTAGGGTGTACATGATAATCTTTGATTGACTAAGGTGAATGAATGATGATTAGCATGTGGCAAAAAAGAAGCAAACAAATGTATTTTAATTTTTAGGTCTGGTCAGATAGTGAAAATAAAATCCTAAATAAAATACATGCATTGATGCATTCAGTGGCTTTTGGGTCAGCTCTCTTCATACCTTTGGTCTGTTCAGTTGTCATTTACACTTAGCTTCTGCCCATCACACTATACAGTTTGGCACAATACAACAACCTTTTCAGAATTAGCTTTCTGGCTCTTCCACTAGCGATATTTGTTTTCCTGCCAACATGTGCAAATCTGCTGAAAAAGAAGTGCACTTCAGTGTCAGGGCTAATGGGCAAAACCTTTAATTTGCCAATGTTTCTTCTGCTATTTTATTATCCATTTTTTCACGTTTTTTAGCTACCATGTGTTTAAACTATTTCTTGATGTTACAATAATGTAGATTTTCCTAGTAACTTATAAACGAAAGTCTTAATTTTATTAAAGACACGGAGGCGAGTATTATGCTTCTCCATCTTGCTTTATTTCGAACAGCAGCAGTCAAGAGAAAACTACATTTCCCATGAGGCTGAAGGAACACACAGCCAATGGGGAAGAAAAACGTATCGGCAAGGCCACCAATAACATGCTCGAACATACTATAAACAGTATACTTGACTGCGACCAGCCCTCTTTCTTGGTGCGAGGAAGCTAGACTGTGTGAGAAAATAATGGAATAATAGAAACAACTATGGCAACTGCTAGAATTAGGGAACAAAGTTCTTGGCAGAAGTTCATCCATGACTTGAGGAGCGAGGAGGTCCAGGACGGTGAGTGTAGGATTTGTTGAACCTTGGATAGATGGGAGATGTGGCTTGATGATGTTGGAGACATTGTCCAGCAATCAAGAAGGGTTCTGAGGTTGGTTTGTTGTTGCCGTGGGAGGGAAGAAGAATCGACAAAGATTAGAGCATCTGAGGTGGGATAATACTCGCCTCCGTGTCTTTAATAAAATTAAGACTTTCCGTTATAAGTTACTAGGAAAATCTACATTTTATGGCAAGACCGGAGGCTCCTATTATGCTTTTTTAAAGCATGTTAACAATTATTGAGGTAGCTGTATGAACTGGTTTACAACCAGTCGGCCGATCTCAGAATGTCCTCCAATCTGGAGCCTACCCAGAATGCTTTGGAGGCTATGGCACCCCTGGAAGAGTGAGCTCCGAATATGGAAGTATCTATGCCCGCTAAGGTCATGACCCAGCAGACCCATCTGGCTAGAGTAGCAGATGAAACAGGTTTATGGGGTTTGCGGAAAGAAGTGAGGAGTTGGGAAGAGGACGTTCTGAGATTGGCTGTGCGGTCTTCATAGGCTTTGAGACATTGTCCCACACATAATTTGGGTTGATTGGGGAAATAAGGGTAAAATACTGAACGTATATTCGTTTTGGTACGTTTGTTGATGGTAAATAAAACACCTGTAGGAGAAAATTGACGAGATGATACATCTAATGCTTTGACATCTGAAAGGCGTTTGATAGATACTAAACATAATAACATTGTTAGCTTGGCTGAAAGCATCTTTAGAGACAGGTCAGCATTGTCTTGCCATGAAATAAACAGATTTAAAACAACATTGACATCCCAAAGTTTAGAATATTTGGGTAACGGTGGGAAAGAAAACTTTACTCCCTTGAGAAGGCGACATATCAGGGGGTGTTCCCCGATTGGTTTTCCGTTGATGTGGGTATGATGTAGGGAAATAGCTGATCTGTAGAGATTAATTGTCCTGTAAGACTTACCTGTACCGGCTTGGGCCGCCAGGAAATTTACAATATAATTTAAATCTGTTGAAAAGGGATCGATATTCCTTCCCATACACCAGCTTGACCAAAGCGACCAGGAGGATTTGTACGCTTTTCTATTGCCGGGGGCCCAGGCGTTGTTAATGAAATCTGAAGCTTCTATCGAAATCGGGACGGTAGGTTGGGTATACCTGAAACCTTCCAGGCCGAAAGGGTGAGAGTATTGTTGAGAATGAGAGGATGAGGAGAACCAATGGGATTCCGAAGGAGGGAAGGAAAAGTTGGGAGGAGGACTGGGAAGTCGATAGTTAATTCGAGGAGAGGGGGAAACCATACTTGAGATTGCCAGAATGGAGCTATGAGGATTGAAGAAGCTTTTTGGCGTCTGACTTGGGCGAGAACTCTGGTAATCATTAGGAAAGGAGGGAAGGCATAATTGAGAGTATATGACCAGTCCTGAAGAAAAGCATCGGAGGCTAGGGCCGAAGGATCCGGGCGCCAACTGAAGAATAGAGGGAGTTGCGTATTTAGACGAGACGCGAATAGGTCTATTTTGAAAGGACCCCATTTGTGAAGGAGAGATTGAAAGACTGAGGGGTGAAGTTTCCAGTCGCTGAAGTCTCTGAGGAAACGGGAGTGCCAGTCTGCAACGTCATTGAGGGAACCTGGAAGATATTCTGCTAACAGTGAAATTTTGTTGTGAAGGCAGAATTCCCATAGGCTTTTTGCCAGGTCTGCTAGGGGTATTGACCTGGTGCCCCCTAAGTGGTTTATGTAGCGGGCAGCTGACACATTGTCCATACGGAGGAGTATGGTACATTGGACTCGTTTTTTTGAGAGGCTCTTGATTGCAAAGGAACCCGCAAGCATCTCTAAATAGTTGATATGCAATTTGGACTCCTCTGAAGACCAGAAACCTCCAGTCGAGATTGCACCACATCAGGCGCCCCAGCCCGTCAGACTTGCATCTGATTCTAACACCAGATCTGGGGCTGATGGAAAGATAGCCTTGCCGTTCCAGGCATCTAAATGGTCTATCCACCATTGGGGGTCTAGACGGGACTCTTGGTCGAGATTGATATTTTCTGAATAGGAGAGGCCTCTTCTGAGGTGCCGGATTTTTAGCCTCTGGAGAGCTCGATAATGAAGAGGGCTGGGGAAGATGGCTTGGATTGAGGAGGCAAGAAGGCCTACGACTCTGGCTAGGGACCGGAGAGAGAATTGAGAACTCCGAAGCAGTTTCAGGATCTCTGATTTCGTGGACTTTACCTTTTGTTGCGGAAGTTGCAGTATGGCTGTCGAAGAGTCGATTATGAAACCCAGAAATTCTATCCTTTTTGAAGTGATAAACACAGATTTTTCTTTGTTGACAAGACAACCCAATTGGGATAAGAGAGAACATGTGATTTGGAGGTGGTATTGAAGGGAGTGATAGTCCTGGTGCATTAGTTGGATATCGTCTAGGTAAATGAGCAATCTGACTCCCAAAGACCTGAGGTGAGTCGTGATTGGTTTCATTATTTTTGTAAAGCAACAGGGTGCTGAGGAGAGGCCGAACGGAAGGGAGGAGAAATGAAAAGTTTGTCCTTGCCATTGAAATTGGAGACATTTTCTGTGTGTTATATGTATGGGCACGGATAAATATGCGTCTTGGAGATCCAGACGAACCATGTAATCGTGGGGAAGAAGGATATCTCTTAAGTGAATAATGGTTTCCATTTTGAAGTGTCTGTATACGACAAATCGGTTGAAATTTCTTAGGTTGATGACTGGTCTTGGTTTTTTGTTCTTCTTTTGGACTAAAAAGAGGGTGCTGAGAAAACCGGAGGGGTCCGGACGGGATATCTGAATGGCTTGTTTGAGGAGCAGTGACTGGATTTCTGAAGAAATTAGGGATGTCATTTCCGAAGAGAAGAAAAGGGGGGGAGGGAGGGATGTTTGGTGTGGTACTGAATAAAGTTCTATGGTGTAACCTTGTACTGCATTGAGTACCCATGGATCTGAAGTAATGCTCTTCCATTTTTGTATGAAGTGACGAAGACGGCCGCCTATAGGAGGAAGGCCATAATTGGGGCGTACCTTGTTGGTAATTGAACTTGGATCCGCGTTGTCCACGGCCACGGGAGCCTCTGTAGCGTTGGGGATAGAATTGAGGCTTGTAGGGCTGTGTATCGTAGTTGGGATTGTAGGAATTGTAGGTATTGAAGGAGCCTCTGGATCTGAAGGAACGGCCGGTAAAGCAGCTCCTGCCTGTACCGGCCTTGCCAAAAACACGTTGGTGGTAAACTTTTTTAATTGATTGCTGTGCCTTGTCTATGGAGGCAAAGGTGGAGACGAACTTTCCCAAATCCTTTATAAAAGAATCTCCAAAAAGGAGGCCATCGGCTTTGACACCAGGGTCAATGAAAGCTAGATTGGCCAGTTTAGGGTCCAATTTGAGTAGGAGACCTTTCCGTCTTTCATAGATAATAGCAGAATTGGCGTTGCCCAGGAGGCAAAAGGCTCTCTGTATCCACAAGGATAGTTCTGCAGGATCAATGTCAATGTTCTCAGATTTGGCTGATTCTGCCATGTCGAAAATTCTAGCCAGAGGACCTACCAGATCTAAAAGTTTGTCCTGGCAGTTACACTAGGCTTTATCAACGCCTTTATGGGGGTCTTTACCGAATTTGGAAAAGAAGGTGAGGAGGGATTGGTCGATAGATGGGGTAGAGGTAATATTGGATGAAAGGGAAGGTCTGGGCATTCTGATCTGAGTTTGGACCTAGTGGGTTTATCAAGTGGAAGTCTGAGTCTGGAGGAGATATAGGCCCTCATTCTGACCTTGGCGGGCGGCGGAGGCCGCCCGCCAAAGTCCCGCCGTCAGGTTACCGTTCCGCGGTTGAAAGACCGCGGCGGTAATTCTGACTTTCCCGCTGGGCTGGCGGGCGGTCGCCTTCAGGCCGCCCGCCAGCCCAGCGGGAAAGAGGCTTCCACGATGAAGCCGGCTCGGAATCGAGCCGGCGGAGTGGAAGCTGTGCGACGGGTGCAGTTGCACCCGTCGCGTATTTCACTGTCTGCGCAGCAGACAGTGAAATACATTTAGGGGCCCTCTTACGGGGGCCCCGCGACCCCCCCTACCGCCATCCGGATCCCGGCGGTCGGACTGCTGGGATCTGGATGGCGGTAGGGGGGGTCGGAATCCCCACGGCGGCGCAGCAAGCTGCGCCGCCTTGGAGGATTCAATGGGGCGGCGGTACACTGGCGGGAGCCCGCCAGTGTTGCCGGTCCGACCGCGGCTTTACCGCCGCGGTCGGAATCCCCATTGGAGCACCGCCGGCCTGTCGGCGGTGCTCCCGCGGTCCTCCGCCTTGGCGGTCTTTGACCGCCAGGGTCAGAATGACCGCCATAGTCTGCAACATGTGAAGAGGGTAGCCATTCGGTCGAGTTAGGGTGATGTATGAAGGAGGGATTGAACATGGGATTACCATCTGGGTCAAGGATTTGTTTGGGTGTGAATGGATTAGTGGAAGAGTAAAGTTTTGTCTTTTTGGGAGGGTGGGAGGATTGAGACTGGGAGCCCCAGAAATCCGTGTCATCATCAGGATCGTCTAAGTCACCCATGTCGTCATCTGTGTCAGAAATGTGAGAAATAATTATTTTTTGTGGCGCAGCTAAAACATGCTTAGACTTTTGGGAACATTTTAGTCTGGGTTTCACCTCCCGAGAAGGAGGCCTTTGAGGAGACTTGTCCTCGATCTGGGGTGAAGAATTTTCACCAGTCAAGCTAGCGCCATCAGGGGTGACTGTATTGAGGGCTTTTTGGGCAGGCAAATCCTTAGTTATTTTTCTTTTTCTGCATTCCCCCGCAGAATGGGCCGATAAGGATTTGGAAACCATGTCCTGTTTAGAGGACTGGAGGTTTTTTGTAATTTTGCCCATTGAAATATTGATGGCTTTTGCCACTGAATCGTTAATAAAATTATCAAGTTCTTGATTAAAATTATCTTCTTCATTTTGGGCATTGTCTGTCATATTTAGAGGAAATTAGGGAGTAAAGGGTTAAAGAAATGTTGAAGGAACACGCCCCCGGGGGCGTTACCAGTGTGAGGAGGCTGGCCGGATACAAAGACGAAGAGTAGGCAGCAACGAGAGGCAGCTGGGCGGTAATGGAGAAGAAACGCGGTCGTCTGAGGTGAAGCGGCACCGCGTAACGAGGAAAAAACGGCCGTTGGAACGTTCGTGCGTTCCTGAGAAAGGCCGGCGCGAGGGGCGGGGGGGGGGAAAATCAATAATATTCGAGGAGAAAACAGTACAAGGTAGCTATAATAAAGCTCAGCGTCGCGTGACAGAAACGGAGAAGGAGCGCAATAAACAGTGATAAATATCGATATAAGCGCGCACACATAGTAAATACATAAAAAAAAAAAAATTGAAACACTTATCTTGACTGCGAGCAGCAAGAAAGAGGGCTGGTCGCAATCAAGTATACTGTTTATAGTACGTTCGAGCATGTTATTGCTGGCCTTGCCGATACGTTTTTCTTCCCCATTGGCTGTGTGTTCCTTCAGCCTCATGGGAAATGTAGTTTTCTCTTGACTGCTGCTGTTCGAAATAAAGCAAGATAGAGAAGCATAATAGGAGCCTCCGGTCTTGCCATAAAATTCGAAGTCAACAGTACCTTTTCTTTGTGCCAATAATAATCATAGATTAAGAACTTATTTTCGATGTGCATTAAAACTAAAAAGATTCTTTACTCCTGTTTAACACACACCACCTTCTAGAAATACTCATAGGCTTCTATTCAAATTATTTGTAACGGTTATTTTTTCTTTAACTTAAAGATTTTTTACAAGCATATAGCCACTCATTTATATGGCAACATGTTTTTTTATGTTTGTGGAAATGCATCCAATAAAAAAATATAAACATCTCACGAACCTGCCAAGGCCAAACTGATGGTTGTTTTTATTACAAATAGATATGCCATATCACCAAGTGGCTACCACTGTAATTAATATATGACCAGTACTTTACCTTCTAAAATAGATGAAATACTACCTTTATATCAATTGTAGTATTTACTTATGAATGAAGGTACATATTTCGAATCCCCTAGCACCACCTTGCTCCACAATAACGTCATTATTTTTTACATTAATGTGGCCCAACAACGCCAAAATTCCTACACCCTATTTACAGAGTGGCGCTATATTATGCCTGTGCCAGGCATAATGTATGCAAAGGGGTCGTTCCCCCGTTAGGGGGGTCAAAGAAATGTTGCAAGGAAATCTCTGAGATTTCCTTGCACCATTTTTCACAACACTTTTAACACCTGCTCAGAGCAGGCATTAAAAGTGGGCTTCCATAATCTAAAATGGGCCCCTATGTACTCTGCAGGAGTAGTGCCAATGTTTTGGCAGTACTCCTGCAGAGTACATCAATAGCGTCATGAAAAATGACACTATTGCCCCCTACCCTGCACGATGGTGCGCTGTATTTTAAATACGGCACACACCTGCGGTAGAGGGGTGCTAAGGACGCAGGGCAAGTGCAGCACCACTCTCCATAAATCTGGCTCAAAGTACTTTACTAGGAGTGATGTACATACCATTAGTTTGCCTGGAGTTGAAGGGTTACATTGACAGTGAAGATGATTGGTGAGTCAGACAGAAATGTATATAGCAAACACCTTGGAGGTGATGATGAATCAGTTACAGAGGATGACCAAAGAACAGAGCGTTCCTATAATCTAGGTGTGAGAGAATAAGGGCCCCCCACCATGGTTTTCAGGAAGCAGAAAGAAAGAAGCTACAGAATCTTCTGGAGAACATGAAAAAAGAGAAAACTGCTAGATGCAACCCTGTGGAATTAGACAAAAAGGGACAGAGCCAAATCAAAGTAAACTCCAAGATTCTTGATGGCATTCTAGGAAGCTGGCTCTGTATATACTATTTCAAAGTAAGAAATAGTGTGCACAGAGTCCAAGGGTTACCCTTAGAGGTAAGATAGTGGCAAAATTAGATAATTCTAATGCTCTATTTTGTGTCAGTGTGGTCGAGCAGTAGGCTTATCAGATAGTAGTGTTAAGCATTTGTTGTACACACACAGGCAATAAATGAGGAACACACACCCAAAGACTTACTCCAGGCCAATAGGTTTTTATATTGAAAATATATTTTCTTAGTTTATTTTCAGAACCACAGGTTCAAGATTTACAGTAAATGTAAGGTACTTCACTTAGATACTTTAGGAACTTTGAATATACAGTCTTTGTTAAAATGCAATAAGCTATTTTCAAAGTGGATATAGTGCAAAAATCAACAGTTCCTGGGGTAGGTAAATAAAGGTTAGATTAGGAGGTAAGTAAAACACCTCAGTCTCAGTTCTGGGGCAGAGGCAGCCCACAGTTGGGGGTTGAAGGCAACCCCAAAGTTACCCCACCAGCAGCTCAGGGCAGACCAGGGGGGTTTTGTAGAGCACTGGGGGGGGGGAGAACACAAGTAGGCACACAAAACACACCCTCAGGGGCACAGGGGTGGCCTGGTGCAGTTTGCAAAGCAGGCGTCGGGTTTTAGGTAGAAAACAATGGAGAGACCTGGTTGTCATTCTAGCGGGGCAGGCAGGCACAGGGGGGACTTCTCGGGACAGCCACCACCTGGGCTAGGCAGAGGGTCGTCGGGGGGTCACTCCTGCGCTGTAGTTCGGTTCCTTCAGGTCCTTGTGGCTGCGGTGCAGTGTTGGTTCCAGGCGTCGGGTCCCTTGTTACAGGCGGTCGCGGTCAGGGAGAGCCTCTGGATTCTCTCTGCAGGCGTCGCTGTGCGGGCTCAGGGAGGGTCGTCTCTGGTTACTCACGGGCTCGCAGTCGCCAGGGAGTCCTCCCTGAGGTGTTTGTTCTCTGGATCTCGAGGCGGGGGCGTTGGGTGCAGAGTGTGAAGTCTCATGCTTCCGGCGGGAAACGTGCAGTCTTTGAAAGTTGCTTCTTTGTTGCACAGAATTAGCTGGTTTTGAACAGGGCAGCTGTTCACTGGACTTTCTTGGTCCTTTAGTCCAGGGCTGTCCTCTGAGGGTGGGAGGATTGAGACTGGGAGCCCCAGAAATCCGTGTCATCATCAGGATCGTCTAAGTCACCCATGTCGTCATCTGTGTCAGAAATGTGAGAAATAATTATTTTTTTGTGGCGCAGCTAAAACATGCTTAGACTTTTGGGAACATTTTAGTCTGGGTTTCACCTCCCGAGAAGGAGGCCTTTGAGGAGACTTGTCCTCGATCTGGGGTGAAGAATTTTCACCAGTCAAGCTAGCGCCATCAGGGGTGACTGTATTGAGGGCTTTTTGGGCAGGCAAATCCTTAGTTATTTTTCTTTTTCTGCATTCCCCCGCAGAATGGGCCGATAAGGATTTGGAAACCATGTCCTGTATAGAGGACTTGAGGTTTTTTGTAATTTTGCCCATTGAAATATTGATGGCTTTTGCCTCTGAATCGTTAATAAAATTATCAAGTTCTTGATTAAAATTATCTTCTTCATTTTGGGCATTGTCTGTCATATTTAGAGGAAATTAGGGAGTAAAGGGTTAAAGAAATGTTGAAGGAACACGCCCCCGGGGGCGTTACCAGTGTGAGGAGGCTGGCCGGATACAAAGACGAAGAGTAGGCAGCAACGAGAGGCAGCTGGGCGGTAATGGAGAAGAAACGCGGTCGTCTGAGGTGAAGCGGCACCGCGTAACGAGGAAAAAACGGCCGTTGGAACCTTCGTGCGTTCCTGAGAAAGGCCGGCGCGAGGGGCGGGGGGGGGGAAAATCAATAATATTCGAGGAGAAAACAGTACAAGGTAGCTATAATAAAGCGCAGCGTCGCGTGACAGAAACGGAGAAGGAGCGCAATAAACAGTGATAAATATCGATATAAGCGCGCACACATAGTAAATACATAAAAAAAACAAATTTGAAACACTTATCTTGACTGCGAGCAGCAAGAAAGAGGGCTGGTCGCAATCAAGTATACTGTTTATAGTACGTTCGAGCATGTTATTGCTGGCCTTGCCGATACGTTTTTCTTCCCCATTGGCTGTGTGTTCCTTCAGCCTCATGGGAAATGTAGTTTTCTCTTGACTGCTGCTGTTCGAAATAAAGCAAGATAGAGAAGCATAATAGGAGCCTCCGGTCTTGCCATAAAATTCGAAGTCAACAGTACCTTTTCTTTGTGCCAATAATAATCATAGATTAAGAACTTATTTTCGATGTGCATTAAAACTAAAAAGATTCTTTACTCCTGTTTAACACACACCACCTTCTAGAAATACTCATAGGCTTCTATTCAAATTATTTGTAACGGTTATATTTTCTTTAACTTAAAGATTTTTTACAAGCATATAGCCACTCATTTATATGGCAACATTTTTTTTATGTTTGTGGAAATGCATCCAATAAAAAAATATAAACATCTCACGAACCTGCCAAGGCCAAACTGATGGTTGTTTTTATTACAAATAGATATGCCATATCACCAAGTGGCTACCACTGTAATTAATATATGACCAGTACTTTACCTTCTAAAATAGATGAAATACTACCTTTATATCAATTGTAGTATTTACTTATGAATGAAGGTACATATTTCGAATCCCCTAGCACCACCTTGCTCCACAATAACGTCATTATTTTTTACATTAATGTGGCCCAACAACGCCAAAATTCCTACACCCTATTTACAGAGTGGCGCTATATTATGCCTGTGCCAGGCATAATGTATGCAAAGGGGTTGTTCCCCCGTTAGGGGGGTCAAAGAAATGTTGCAAGGAAATCTCTGAGATTTCCTTGCACCATTTTTCACAACACTTTTAACACCTGCTCAGAGCAGGCATTAAAAGTGGGCTTCCATAATCTAAAATGGGCCCCTATGTACTCTGCAGGAGTAGTGCCAATGTTTTGGCAGTACTCCTGTAGAGTACATCAATAGCGTCATGAAAAATGACACTATTGCCCCCTACCCTGCATAATGGTGCGCTGTATTTTAAATACGGCACACACCTGCGGTAGGGGGGTGCTAAGGACGCAGGGCAAGTGCAGCACCACTCTCCATAAATCTGGCTCAAAGTATTTTACTAGGAGTGATGTACATACCATTAGTTTGCCTGGAGTTGAAGGGTTACATTGACAGTGAAGATGATTGGTGAGTCAGACAGAAATGTATATAGCAAACACCTTGGAGGTGATGATGAATCAGTTACAGAGGATGACCAAAGAACAGAGCGTTCCTATAATCTAGGTGTGAGAGAATAAGGGCCCCCCACCATGGTTTTCAGGAAGCAGAAAGAAAGAAGCTACAGAATGTTCTGGAGAACATGAAAAAAGAGAAAACTGCTAGATGCAACCCTGTGGAATTAGACAAAAAGGGACAGAGCCAAATCAAAGTAAACTCCAAGATTCTTGATGGCATTCTAGGAAGCTGGCTCTGTATATACTATTTCAAAGTAAGAAATAGTGTGCACAGAGTCCAAGGGTTACCCTTAGAGGTAAGATAGTGGCAAAATTAGATCATTCTAATGCTCTATTTTGTGTCAGTGTGGTCGAGCAGTAGGCTTATCAGATAGTAGTGTTAAGCATTTGTTGTACACACACAGGCAATAAATGAGGAACACACACCCAAAGACTTACTCCAGGCCAATAGGTTTTTATATTGAAAATATATTTTCTTAGTTTATTTTCAGAACCACAGGTTCAAGATTTACAGTAAATGTAAGGTACTTCACTTAGATACTTTAGGAACTTTGAATATACAGTCTTTGTTAAAATGCAATAAGCTATTTTCAAAGTGGATATAGTGCAAAAATCAACAGTTCCTGGGGTAGGTAAATAAAGGTTAGATTAGGAGGTAAGTAAAACACCTCAGTCTCAGTTCTGGGGCAGAGGCAGCCCACAGTTGGGGGTTGAAGGCAACCCCAAAGTTACCCCACCAGCAGCTCAGGGCAGACCAGGGGGGTTTTGTAGAGCACTGGGGGTCGGGGGGGAGAACACAAGTAGGCACACAAAACACACCCTCAGGGGCACAGGGGTGGCCGGGTGCAGTTTGCAAAGCAGGCGTCGGGTTTTAGGTAGAAAACAATGGAGAGACCTGGTTGTCATTCTAGCGGGGCAGGCAGGCACAGGGAGGACTTCTCGGGACAGCCACCACCTGGGCTAGGCAGAGGGTCGTCTGGGGGTCACTCCTGCGCTGGAGTTCGGTTCCTTCAGGTCCTTGTGGCTGCGGTGCAGTGTTGGTTCCAGGCGTCGGGTCCCTTGTTACAGGCGGTCGCGGTCAGGGAGAGCCTCTGGATTCTCTCTGCAGGCGTCGCTGTGCGGGCTCAGGGAGGGTCGTCTCTGGTTACTCACGGGCTCGCAGTCGCCAGGAAGTCCTCCCTGAGGTGTTTGTTCTCTGGATCTCGAGGCGGGGGCGTTGGGTGCAGAGTGTGAAGTCTCATGCTTCCGGCGGGAAAAGTGCAGTCTTTGAAAGTTGCTTCTTTGTTGCACAGAATTAGCTGGTTTTGAACAGGGCAGCTGTTCACTCGACTTTCTTGGTCCTTTAGTCCAGGGCTGTCCTCTGAGGCTTCAGAGGTCGCTGGTCCCTGTCGGATGCGTCACTGGTGCAGGTTTTCAAAGTTGGAGACAGGCCGGTAGGGCTGGGGCCGAAGCAGTTGTCGTCTTCCTCCTTCTCTGCAGGCTGGTAGGTCAGCAGTCCTTCTTGTTTCTCCAGGTGGCAGCAATCTAGTTTCCTAGGTTCTGGGGAGCCCCTAAATACTGAATTTAGGGGTGTGTTTAGGTCTGGGAGGGCAGTAGCCAATGGCTACACCCTCTTTGTGCCTCCTCCCTGTTGGGAGGGGGGCACATCCCTAATCCTATTGGGGGAATCCTCCAAACTCAAGATGGAGGATTTCTCAAGGCAGGGGTTACCTCAGCTCAGGACACCTTAGGGGCTGTCCTGACTGGTGAGTGACTCCTCCTTGTTTTTCTCATTATCTCCTTGCCGCCAAAAATTGGGGGCAGTGGCCGGAGGGGCGGGCATCTCCACTAGCTAGGATACTCTGGGGCGCTGTAACAAAAGGGGTGAGCCTTTGAGGCTCACCATCAGGTGTTTCAGTTCCTGCACGGGGAGGTGAAAAGCACCTCCACCCAGTACAGGCTTTGTTACTGGCCACAGAGTGACAAAGGCACTCTCCCCATGTGGCCAGCAACATACCTGATGTGTGGCAGGCTGGCAGAAACTGGTCAGCCTACACTAGAAGTTGGATTGGTACTTAGGGGGCATCTCTAAGATGCACTCTGGGTGTATGTTACAATAAATTGCACACTGGCATCAGTGTGCATTTATTGTGCTGAGAAGTTTGATACCAAACTTCCCAGTTTTCAGTGTAGCCATTATGGAACTGTGGAGTTCATATCTGACAAGCTCCCAGACCATATCCTCTTATGGCTACCCTGCACTTACAATATCTAAGGTTTTGCAAAGTCACTGTAGGGGTATAGTGCTCATGCACATATGCCCTCACCTCTGGTATGGTGCACCCTACCTTAGGGCTGTAAGGCCTGCTAGAGGGGTGACTTACCTATGCCACAGGCAGTGTGAGGTTGGCATGGCACTCTGAGGGGAGTGCCATGTCGACTTAGTCATTTTCTCCCCACCAGCACACACAAGCTGTAAGGCAGTGTGCATGTGCTGAGTGAGGGGTCCACAGGGTGGCATAAGACATGCTGCAGCCCTTAGAGACCTTGGTACCAGGGGCACCAGTTACAAGGGACTTACCTGAGTGCCAGGGTTGTGCCAATTGTGGAGACAAAGGTACAGTTTAGGGAAAGAACACTGGTGCTGAGGCCTGGTTAGCAGGGTCCGAGCACACTTTCAAATCAAAAGTTAGCATCAGCAAGGCAAAACGTTAGGGGGTAACCATGCCAAGGAGGCATTTTCTTACAGGCATCATAAAGGGTCCCCATAGAACCTAGCTCCAAAGGCCACTAAGCAGAAGATCACAACAAGGGTGGACAACCCATGCTGCTCTGAGTTCTATATTAACCAAGGATCTCCTTGATTTGCAGAGGAGGGGAAGGGAAGACCAACAGCAAAGGCATATTCTTGAACTGTGATGTAGGTTGAACAGCTCAGGTAACACAAATAACATCCAATAATTTTATTGCTCCAACAGTGTAAAATCTATTTTTTAAATGACTATGACTTTTAGGATAAACTGTTTTTATTTTAAATATACTGATACCTAAAACAGGAAGAAGTCAGGTCAGGAAGAAGCCAAATGTAACAAGCATTTGCAATGGAACAGGTCTCGCATTTGCTTGAGTTAGAGCTATTGGCACTGTGAACTCATAACTGGACTTTTCTTGCTTGTTCGACCCTGCCTCATAATTTCGACTTTTCCTGCATATAATTCCAGTGGCCCTGCATATAACTAAAGCACTTCCATTTAACTTCTTCCGCTATTCTACATCAAAACATGACAATGTTGCCATTTTAGCATCCTAATTGAAATCTGCCATGCTAATTCCAATAGGATACCAGTTTCACCCCCTCGCCCCCCACCCACACCACCATCAGAGTTGCTGGGTGGCTAAAACAATTCCCCTGAAAAAGTCACAAGACAGCCACGGATGCGAAAAAAAAACTAGAAGTATTACCCAAACATATCAAGAGTGTTCAAACAGTCATAGTGTAACAAGGATGTTAAGTTAGCCTGGTCATAATTGTAATAAAGAGAGATTATTAAAACCTATACAATTATCATATAAACTTTTAACAGAAATAAACTTTTGTCATTAGACTTCAATGCTCAAGATAGCCTCTAGTGGACACCAAAACAAAATTATAATTTGTAATAAACATGGTCAGGTAACCTTATTGTTAGTCCCTAGAGGGCATAACCCCATGAAAAAAAACAGGAGAAAGTAATGCAGTGTAACCATATACTTACCCCTAGAGGACATTTTTAGGACTAACAGGCCTACTGCAATAATTACAAACAAGGCCTTTAAAAAAAACGTATCCCAGCTGTAAAACAGAAGTTCTAGCCATGAGAAAGCTTAAGAGACACTGAATGATGGGAGGATTTATTATTTTTGGGTCCCTATTAACCTGGGCCCATATTTATGCTTTTTTAGCACCGCATTTGCTTCATTTGTTTATGCAAACGTACAAAATAAAATTGTATTTTGTGCGTTTGTGCCGCTTTTGCATCAGAAAATTATGCAAATGCAGCACTAAAAAGCATAAATATGGGCCCTAGTGTGGGGACTCAGAGATGATGTAGACAGAAAGAGAATTTTGAAGGAGGTCCCATTGTCTTAGGACCACCACAGGCTGAGTTATGAGCAAAAATGTTTTGTAAAAGTAATGCCCTGCAAAGCATTATGGGGCGAGTTTGCATGCTGCAAATATGTTGACAGCAACGCTCAGAACAGCCCCTAGAGAACACCAAAGTAATCCAATGTAACCATATATTTAGACATTAGAGAGTGTAGTGAAATACACATTTTCAGTGTTAGCACATCTATTAAAACGAAATTACAAACAAGGCCCACAAAATATAACTTCTTCTAACTATAAAACAAATTTCCAGCCACCAGAGAACCTAAAAAGACACTAAATGGTGGGAGGGGTTATTATTTTGGGGTCTTCCACTAACCTAGTGTGGGGACTCAGAAATGATATAGGTGGAAAGAGCACGCTGTTGTGAATGTTTTGGTGGTAGTCCCATTATCCTAGGACCACCACAGGCTGAGCTATGAGCAAACATTTTTGTAAAAGTAATGTCCTGCAAAGCATTATGGGGCGGATTTCCCAAGTGTAGTGAATATTGTAGTTTCAGCTCTCTCACTGTGCTGTGAGAGCCACTTTCGCTTTGAGGATTTCTGTTTTATATAAAGCATTTACCAATTTCAGGTGGTTTAAGGGGAGAGCTACAAGAAATTACTCTGATTAGGTAACTGTGAACAATGTGACCAGCTCTCCAATACGGCAGATCGAGTTGACTCGGTTGTGCCTCTTCGCGCTCTGAGTGCAATGGCCGCCATATAGCATGAAGGGGAGACACAAAAGAAACAAAATAGTTCACCCACTCTGTAGTATCTCGGCAACTGTGCAATAATCATTGTAACAGGGGCAGTCTGTAAAGCGTGACAAAAATATTCTCAAGGCAGGTAAAACTTAAAGCATTTACCAATGACATCAAGTGATTTTTGAAAGGCAAGCCCAGGAACAAATGGAAGTGATGGGTGTGAGATGGGCGTTGTTAAAATCCCACAATACTTACAGCAGGTCAAAACGCTTGCGCGCTCAACCTAAAAAGTTCAGTGGACAACCAGCTCCTCATTCACCCCACGCCCCCAGCTCCCATGGCTGAGGCTGCAAAACTAAAATGTGAACATGGAGAACAGATTTCATCCCTGCCTCACTCCAGCACTCTTGCAAAGGGAGTAAACAACTCTGAGGATGTGTGTTCATCTGTTCTGGAGGAGCTTGGAATGTTTTGAGGAGGAAGGAGCAATCCTCAGAGATAGCTATAGCATGTGACTCCTTTAACCCCGTTGACAGAAGCAATAAAACGGGGGTCCAATCACTGTCAAATAACTTGGGTTTGTATTCTAATGAGAATGTAATCTTTCCATTTACTACAACATCTCAGAGTTGAAATAACCTGTCTTTCAACTCTGGCCTACCCAGGTTCCACAGAGACTAGTATGGATTGAGTTTCGGACATTTAAGTTAACATTAAAGTTAAAGTTACTTGACTGCCACTTTGCAATTTAAGGACATTCCTCTGGAAATGATAAAATAATAGGTCTAGGAGGACCGTTAACGCGTAAAGTGGGTCCTGAATTTCCAACATAGGATTTACTGCCTTTAAGTCATTGTTCCACTATCTACCCAGAGTCGGACAGTGCTAGAGTTAAGTGTAAGGGGGCTGCTGTTACCCCACATCCACTGCAGCCAGTAATTGTCGTACTCTTGTTCCTGGGCCCTATTCTTTTTGGGGATGGTACCAATAAATGATCAGTTTGTGATGAATACCCCTCTTGCCCCGAATTTACGTTTGGCGGAATGTCTTTTCATAAACTCTCACCCATTCTTTGTGAGTTCTTTGTCAAGTTCCTTCTCCCATCGTTTTTGCAGGTGTTTCTATTGTGGGGTAGAGTCCCCTGAGATAGTTTGTACAGGACAGATATTATGTGACTATTGTGCCTCCAATATTTCAGCCAGGGCTTGAAGTGAGGGAGGTCAAGGGATGTCCTAAACTTGGTCAGAGCTGCAAGACCCAGTGTTACACTTAAAGACAGTGAAACTTTACAATTTTTCTCATCGACCATACCAACATTTTACTTCTTTAGCTGCAGATAATCTTCCATTTATCAAATGAGAATCAAACATGAAGCAGTCATTCTCCTACTATGGTATTGAATATTATTTGCATTTGCTATTAGATTTAATGGCTTAGTAATTATGCTATAGCAAGCAAATATCTTGTTATGTCCTGTGGCTTCCCTTGCCGAGTGCAGACCAGTGCAGTACCTCAAACTAACATGCACCAAGGTTATTCTGAGTAAGGAAAGGTTGGCAGTGGTCCTGGAACATCAGCATTGCTTGGGAAAAGGCTTTGCATCTCTAGAGGATGCACAACCCATCAGCGCATGAACACAAGCTACATTTCCCTTTAACTCTCGTCATTTCTAAATTTCTCCTTGGGATTGTTTAAACGTCTCCAGCAAGAGTACATAAATCCATTTATGAGTGGGTTCATCTTTATCTTTAGCTGAAGTCGTTATATTCCACCTCGAAAAATGAGGTTGTCCAGTGGTAATTTGGTTAGAGTTTAATTCCATTGTTCTAGAATCGGTGCCAGGCCGTTTCAGTCAAAACGGCAGCGCTTTGGAACACTCTGCATCCCTTCCTACGAATGCTGCAACAGCTACTACCATTTCGTAAAGATTTTAGGCCTGCCTTTTCACACTTTGTGCCTTATTCATCCAAACATGTATGTGTACATTCCCATTACGTATCCAGCTTTTAAAGATATAGGGCCTGATTTAAGGTGGCGTAGAACCCATTTTTCTTGCGCCCCTTAGTGACCCACTAGCGCCACCATGTGTGCGCCGCATCTATGATACGACGCACCCTGGCACTAGTCAGGGAAACTAGCGTCAACATTTTTGACGCTTGTTTGGAACTTTGCAGGATTAGCGTCAAGGATTTTGACACTATTCCTGCAAGGCCTGTTGAGGCCCATTATAACTAATGGTGTGCCTTCTTTTAATGCCTGCCCCTAACAGACATTAAAAGTGCTGAAAAAATGACGCAAAGAAATCTTTTAGACTTCTTTGCACCATTTTATCAGCTCCCCTAATTGGGGAACCCCCATTTGCATACATTATACCTGGCGCAGGCATAATGTAGCACAAAGCATTACAAAATAGTGCAATGCATGCATTGCGCCACTTTGTAAATTTTGTGCAGCAATTTTGGCCTTGTTGGGCCACATTAGCGTAAAAAAAATTACGCTAATGTGGCGCAAGGAGGCGCTAGGGCCTCTTAAATCAGCCCCTAATTCTGTTAGCTGTGCTATCACTCTACCTTAATGTCAGGACATCTTTTTAGACATAAGTCGCGCTCTAGAGGTTGCATTTACATTACATTGCTATTAGAAATGGTGTCTTTGGTTGGCAGTCAGGTTTCCCCCTGTCCAAGCAAGGACCCTCACTCTAGTCAGGGTAAGGGAGAAACACACGTGGTTAACCCCCACTCACCTCCTTGGTAGCTTGGAGCAGGCAGTCTTAACTCAAAAGCAATGTGTAAAGTACCAACACACAGTAATACAGTGAAAGCACTACAAAATGTACACCACACCAGTTTAGAAAAATAGGTAATATTTATTTGAAGCAAACAAGACCAGAACAACAAAAATCCAACATACACAAGTTAAGAGTCGTACTCTATAGAAAACAATGGAAGCGCTGATTTTGCGTTCAGCGTTCTGTGCGCAGATTTCAGTTCTTGTTCTGCCAACATCACCTTTTAAGGGCCAAGGGACTGGATAGGACACCACTTGGCAGGGCAGGAGTCAGTGCAGAGAGTCCAGGTGCTAGAAGAGGAAGTCTTCGAAGGCCCTGAGACTTCTGATCAGGAGGCAAGCTCAGTTCAAGCCCTTAGAGATTTTTCTCAAGCAGGAATACACAAAAAAGTCCAGTCTTTTTCCCATTTAACAGGCAGAATCAGCATCTGCAGGATAGCCCAACAAAGCACAGTCACAGGCAGGGGCACCTCTTCTCCTCTGCCCTTATGCTGTTTTCCTTAGCAGAGGTTCCTCTTGAATCCAGCAGTCATCTTGAAGAAATCTAAAGTCTGGGGTTTTGGGTCCACTACCTATACCCCTTTCTGCCTTTGAAGTATGCAAACTTCAAAGGAAAGTCTCTGTTGTTCACAAGATCCTGCCTTGCCCAGGCCAGGCCCCAGACACACAGAATGGGGTTGGAGACTGCATTGTGAGAGGGCAGGCACGGCCCATTCAAATGAAAGTGACCACTCCTCCCTCCAGTCTAGCTCAGATGACTCATCAGGATATGCAGGCTACACCCCATCTCCCTTTGTCTCACTGTCTAGAGGGGATTCACAAACAGCCCAACTGTCAGTCTGGCCCAACAGGGAATCCACAAACAGGCAGAGTCACAGAATGGTTTAAGCAAGAAAATGCCCACTTTCTAAAAGTTACATTTTCAAACTGACAATTTAAAAAAACAACTTTACCAAACTCCATCTTTCTATCTACACCCAAAGGTAATCTGCACTTAAATATGATTTAAAGGCAGCCCCCATGTTAACCTATTGGAGGGATAGGCCTTGCAACAGTGAAAACCAAATTGGCAGTATTTCACTGTCAGGACATGTAAAACACACCAGTACACAGCCCACCTTTAACATTCACTGCATCCCGCCTATGGGGGACGTAGGGCCTACCTTAGAGGTGCCTTACATGTAGAAAATGGAAGGTGTAGGCTTGGCAAGTGAGTACACTGGCCAAGTCGAAATGGCAGTGCAAGACTGCACATACAGCCACTGCTGTGGCAGGTCTGAGACATGTTTACGGGGCTTACTCATGTGGGTGGCACAATCAGTGCTGCAGGCCCACTAGTAGCATTTGATTTATAGACACCTGTAGTGTACTTTACTAGAGACTTACTAGTAATCAAATAGGCCAATCATGGAAAAGCCAATGACCAATATAATTTACACAGAGAGCATATGCACTTTAGCACTGGTTAGCAGTGATAAAGTGCCCAGAGTCCTAAAGCCAACAAAACAGGTCAGAAAAAATAGACGGAAGCAGGCAAAAAGATTGGGGATGATCCTGCAAAAAGGTCCAGGGTCAACAATTGCATTACCTTATTTGGACATGGCAGCAGACTAAAGTTATTTGGTATAAGTTTTGAAGTATGTATGGAAACAGAAGTTGAACACTAAAAAGTATTCTAAGGATAATAGTCACATTTGAAAAGATACTTTGATAGCAGCAGCGGCTGCCACCGATATTAAATCGAGTGTAGCTTGGTTCCTCCCATCACCTTTTGTGTGTTTGATGTACCAATCTAAGTGGCCCCAGAATGCCGAGAAGCGGGTCCTGTGCTCACTGAGCTATTGGAACCAACCTACATCTGAGTGACAGGCCTCTTTCTCATCCAGCAGGATAGGAACCATGTCTGAGTATCTCAGGACTCTGAGGATACGAAGATTCTTTCACTTTTGCAGTGTCCAGTTGTGGAGGGGTCCCAGAAAAACTGTCAGGGTGGACAATACCAAACAGTCCCACTCTGCAGCTTAAATTAGAAATGTGGGGAAATATTTACTAAAAAGGTATGCAATGCACTTCAACAACAAATGATGCTGTGTTGTGTTGCTTGAAAGGCAGAGAGCAGGACAGCGCCATATAGCCTAATAACTAGTGTGCTGGTGGATTTTAAGCTGCCTAGCGCAATGCACACACCCTTGTAACATTGTGCAAGGGTGTCTGTGTGATGTTTAGAATAGGTTTTAAACTGTAAGGTTCCCCTTCCAGTGCAAAAAACCTATACTTTGTTATACTTTACAACTTTCCTCACTTCATACATGTGCTGTACAATGCAGTTCACATCAAATGTTTGAACAATTGGAGACATTTAAATAATGCTCCAGCTTTCCACCTGCCTCAAGGAGGTGTAATTGTTTGGTGCAAATCCCTCTCTACCAATGTTACTACATAGGAATTTCTGTCGAAATCAGTGGGTGGTTGCATGGGAGTGCCATGTATCACCCTTGAGATGCCCTATGACACAAAGTAGCAGAAACAGCTACTTTGTGTTACTTCAGGGTTACCTTGCACACCAGTTTTTGCTGGAAAGTTAAATCCACAAAAAAATACTTTGCAGTGTGCAAAAGGGTACATAAATCTGGGCCATGGTTATTCTCTGCAGCATCTCTGTTCCTGATTTTATCCTCCAGTATCATTCTTTTCTACTGAAAAAAACCCAAACATCTTGTATTATGCTTTATATCAATGCCACTTTGAACATTTTTATAACAAAACAGTCCTTACAGAAGACTAATGTTCATGGTGATGTACTTTCTTAAGGAGGACTTTTTATAAAACATGAACAGTGTATTATTCAAATAAATGATCACTCTTAAACCTTGAGCTATCAGTGCAACTGACATGGGTCATAGAGTTTTTTTGAAGCATCATAGGGCCGCTGACAAGCCGAATGAGGTGCATGTAAACTTTCACACCAAGCTGCCCCACTCGAAAAGCACAATTTTTCTATAAGGCTAGACAGCAGGTTCATTCCTCTTCTAATTTTCATCAGGTCTAGAAATGTTCTGAAGTGGGTACCTGGAGGTGCCACATGTATGCCTGTTACAAGTGAGTGTACCCTAACTAAGGGGATAAAATTCAATGGACCAACCCTACACACTTTGGACATTTTCAAGATGGTAAAAGTATTTGACCACAATAACTGTGGGCTCTGAAGGCTGAGGATGTATGTGGTGAGTATACTATGGTAATCCTAGTATCCTCCCACATCTAATACTGAAAACTAGTTTGGGGCAGCCACTGTACCCACAATAAACCCAGAGACAGAACTCTGGTATAACCAAGTTAGGGTTTTCCAGCAACCAGGCCGAGAATACACAAGAATTGTTTTGGCATTCTGTTTCCCCTCCCCTCAAGTATGCCTCCAGAGTTATACCTAAAACTCAGCGACAGAAGTCTGGCATACCAAAAGTAGGGATTTCAGCAACCAGACAACAGATTCACAAGAATTGTTTCTGTATCATGTTTCCCTTCATTGCAAAGTGCCCCAAAGTGTTATATGTAAATCCAGCAGACTTCTGCTGCAGAATGTGGCATTCAAGCAGGATTTGACACTGTACTGTCAAAAAGGTTGTTCACAGCCCCCTTGCATAGTCTGTCAGGTTCAGAAGAGCCATCTCTGCCCCTTCATGTCAGCCTATTCTTTGCTCCTGGAAGCATTTGTCACTCTTTTTTTATGTATATTCAAATGCTACTTACTAGCTGGCACATGTGGAAGAGCAAATGCAGATTTAGCCTCCTGGAAATTTAGGCATAGAAAACTTAACTTTCTAAAAGTAGATTTTCTTAATATTTAGTACCAATCCTCCTTAACCCTTGCATTATTTTTCTAGCTAGTCCCATTCCAAGAATACCGTATTAGGATTTTAAACTACACTCTGGTTTTCTACATAGAACACAATTCAACCTCTCTGAGATGCCAGGCCTCTCTTAGAGACTGTTTTCCCAGTTTGGGGTCCACCTTAGCCAGGAGGCCTCTGCATCTCTCGGTGGGATTATCAGAATCAACATTACCTAGCAGACATGCAGCCCAGAAACATATTGAGTCAACTTGGCCAGGACGCTCTTGTTACTTGCCACTTCACCGTCAATAGGTCACGGATATCATGCCCGGAGACAGCTACACATCTTATCATGAGGTCTGCACAGTGGTTTTTGTATTTAATCAGACACCTTCAGAGATGGCACACAATAAGATGCCACACATGCCTTATTTCTTCAGGTTCAACGTAGGGGCTATATTATCCAGACTCTTTTCCCAGTCAGTAGGGTAGGATTGGCTATCTATCTTCCTCCAATTGAGTCTGATTGACAAATACTAGTGTGAACATTTCTCTGAGTCTGAATTCTAATCTCAGATGGGTTATCAACACGCTGCACATCCTCTTTTCCATGGTTGGAGGGAACTAGGCATGTCCAAAGTCAAACCAGAATCTTCGTGATGAAGGTCCTCCTGATGGAAATATTCCTTGGGTGACCGTTTATCCCAGATCGATGCCTCTTCAGTCTTTTTTAGAAAAGCTCTATGTAGCTTAGCAAAAGGTTCCATACTCTGGTAATCATCCTCCCTTGGTTTCCTTACCTGTGATGGAACCTTGATAATGATGAAACCTTGAATCTTTCCCCCTGGATGGCTCCTTGCCAGGAGAGTTCACCTCGTTTGCCCTCTCATGCTCCATAATGTATCTTGGGAGAACATACAGGGTGGTTGAAGGGAAAGCCAGGTGGGGTTGCACTGCCATCAGTGCCTTATGATGAGCACCATCATGTTTCAGCTAGCCTTTCTTACCAGCAGGGAGAGATCAAGGGCTGTTTTGTTTTTGTGTCTGAATAGGATGTCAGATGATAGATTATACCAGTAGGTTATCTTGACGGTCTGATTAGAACTTCATTAGTTAAAAAGGACTGCAGACCAAACAACAGAAACGATATAAATAGCTGTTATCATAGAGCGAGGGGACAGCAGTTCAACTTCTGAACCAACTTCTGAATTGGTGCATCTTCCCTAAACAGTCAAAACCCTAAAAAAAAGCTGTTGAGGATTATTCAGTACTGTCGTCAGGTGGTGTAGCTAAGTCCTTGGTGTCGTAACAGTATCTTTTATTGGGGTTACAGCTTACAGATCCACAGCCCCTCCCAAATCGATGCCTGAGGAGTTGGCTTCACAGCTTGACTAATCACAACGTCTCAGTGATTCTTGGAAAGGACTCAGGAGAGCTAGGATGAAGTGAAGAGGGAGAGGGGCTAATGGCCTCTCATGCTGCACTGTGTGGAAGCCTGCTTTGGAAAGCCTACAAAGTAATAACATAGATCTCCGATGTAAAAACAGGGCAAATCAGCATAATTTCATAAACACATTACCCTATAATTAAAGCAATATAAAATACAAAAAGAGCTTACCCTGTGTATAAATACAAATGCATAATAATCAAACTGTTCTTTATAGTACTTATCTGGCAACAACAGCAAAGAAAGAGGTGGCGATGAGGGGCACTGAGAATGATATTTGATGGAAGACTGTTTCGTTAGTTATCGCGGTTACTTCATTTGTAGTTGTTTGCTCATGTCCCCTTGCCTGATGTTCATGGAAAACATAGTTTGCATGTTTGTTTGAATGTTATCACTTAGGAAAGGAAGAGAGAAGCGTAATTCTCACCTCTGGTCCTGCAGTAGAAGTATTTTCTTCCTCTCATACTCACTCACTGGGCTTTCCTGGTTCACCCTGTGTCATCTTTGCTTTTCTTAGTGGAGGTTGCGGAGGGAATGCTGCAATGTCTGTGGTTTCCTTGATGTCAGTTCATCTAAGCATGTTTCAAAGTGTTTTATTTCCTGTGTCTCCTCAACAAATTTAAAGGAAGGACCTCAATTTTCCTGCCTTGTTGTCCTTCCTCCCGAAGAATTTTCTATAAACTACAAGTCTGGGGGTCTTGGATTCTCTGCCTTCTAAAATGTAATGTCTTCTCATAAGCATTGGAATGATAATTGTTGGGCCTGGCTTCTTGACGGGGACATCCCCAAACTTTTTGCCTCCTTCCTCCTATTTTTTCTGACCTGTTGTTGTTGGCTTTTGACCTCTGGGCACTTTACCACTGCTAACCAGTGCTAAAGTGCATATGCTCTCTGTGTAAATTGTACTACTGATTGGTTTATCCATGATTGACTATTTAATTTACTTGTAAGTCCCTGGTAGAGTGCACTACATGTGCCTAGGGCAGGTAGATTAAATGCTGCTAGTGGGCCTGCAGCACTGGTTGTGCCACCCACTTCAGTAGCCCCTTAACCCTGTCTCAGGCCTGCCATTGCAAGGCCTGTGTGTGCAGTTTCACTGCCACTTCGACTTGGCATTTTAAAAGTACTTGCCAAGCCTAGAACTCCCCTTTTTCTACATATAAGTCATCCCTAATGTGTGCCCTAGGTAACCCCTAGAGCAGGGTGCTGTGTAGGTAAAAGGCAGGATATGTACCTGTGTAGTTATATGTCCTGGTAGTGTAAAACTCCTAAATTCGTTTTTACACTACTGTGAGGCCTGCTCCCTTCATAGGCTAACATTGGGGCTGCTCTCATACATTGTTGAAGTGGCAGCTGCTGATCTGAAAGGAGCAGGAAGGTCATATTTAGTATGGCCAGAATGGTAATCTAAAGTCCTGCTGACTGGTGAAGTCAGATTTAATATTACTATTCTAGAAATGCCACTTTTAGAAAGTGAGCATTTCTTTGCACTAAAACCTTGTTGTGCCCTTCAATCCACATCTGGCTAGGTTTAGTTGACAGCTCCTTGTGCATTCACTCAGACACACCCCAAACACAGGGTACTCAGCCTCACTTGCATACATCTGCATTTTGAATGGGTCTTCCTGGGCTGGGAGGGTGGAGGGCCTGCCCTCACACAAAGGACTGCCACACCCCCTACTGGGACTCTGGCAGACAGGATTGAACTGAAAGGGGGCTTGGTGCATTTCTTAGACACTCTTTGAAGTCACCCCCACTTCAAAGGCACAACTTAGTATAAAACAGGGCCTCTGCCCTACCTCATCAGACACTTGCTGGAGAAGAAACCTGAACCAGAAACTACATCCTGCCAAGAAGAACTGCCTGGCTGCTCAAAGGACTCACCTGTCTGCTTTTCTACAAAGGACTGCTGCCTTGCTGTTGGCCTGCTGCCTTGCTGAACTCTTGTCTGGCTGTAAAAGTGCTCTCCAAGGGCTTGGATAGAGCTTGCCTCCTGTTTCCTGAAGTCTCAGGACCAAAAAGACTTCTCTCTTCCTCTTGGACGCTCCGTGCGCCAAACTTTTCGACGCACAGCTTGTTCCGCGGCAAGAAAAACGCCGCACACCGACGCTGATCGACGCGACGTCTTCGGGACGACCGAAACTTTGACGCACGGCCTCGCAAGGACAACGCCGCCCGACTTCCCGGGAGAAATCGACGCGACGCATGCCGTGAGATCAAAACTTTGATGCACGGCCTCGCAAGGACAACGCCACCCGACTCCGCAGGAGAAATCGACGTGACGCCTGCCGTGAGATCGAAACTTTGACGCACGGCCTCGCAAGGACAACGCCGCCCGACTTCCCAGGAGAAATCGACGCAACGCCTGCCGTGAGATCAAAACTTTGACGCACGGCCTCGCAAGGACAACGCCGCCCGACTCCGCAGGAGAAATCGACGCGACGCCTGCCGTGAGATCGAAACTTCGACACGCAGCCGGAAAACAAGCAGGAAAATCCACGCACAGACCCGGGTCATCTGGTACTCCCCGCAAACCACAGTAAGAGACTGTCCGCGCGCCGGAAAACGACGCAAGACTCCCCGCGTGGAAAATAACGACGCAAGTCCGTGTGTGCTGAGGAGAAATCGACGCACACACCAGTTTTCCACGTACCTCTTCTCCTGTGGCCCTGTGAGGAGATTTTCCACTAGAAACCAGGTACTTTGTGTTTGAAAGAGACTTTGTTTACTTTCTAAAGACTTAAGACACTTTATATCACTTTTCAGTGATATCTTTACAAATTCGTATTGCAACTTTGATCGTTTTGACCAGAAGATACCCAGATAAATATTATATATTTTTCTAAACACTGTGTGGTGTATTTTTGTGGTGTTATGCTATGGTGTTGTATGATTTGTTGCACAAATGCTTTACACATTGCCTTCCAAGTTAAGCCTGACTGCTCGTGCCAAGCTACCGGAGGGTGAGCACAGGCTGATTTTGGATTGTGTATGACTTACCCTGACTAGAGTGAGGGTTCTTGCTTGGACAGAGGGCAACCTGACTGCCAACCAAAAACCCCATTTCTAACATTGGTGATCAGCGGTGAGGATAGGACTTGTGTTTGTGCAGTGACATACAATAGCTAAGTATTTCACTACCTACCCACAGTTGAAGGTCAACTTGATTTTTCATCTTTTTTTTGGATTTTGGTTCTCTGATGTCCTCCTGGATATACTATTGATATTTTGGACTTTGGATTTTGGTTTTTGCTGATAAGATCTTATCAGAATGGGATTGTGTACCTACTCATTCTTTGTTCGTACTGACCACCTCACTAAGGCTGACCTAAGGAAGCTTTGCAGAAAATGGGGCCTTCCTGTAGCAAGGAGATCTACTAAGGCGGAGATGCTACATAACTACATAGTCTGGGGGAGGAAAGATGGGCAGAGAGAGAGGCAGCAAGAAACCAAATGACTAAGTACCCCTCAGATGAGGAGGAGGACTACGCACATGAGGAGGAAGACTGCTCACATGAGGAGGAAGACTACTCAGATGAGGACAGTGACCCAGAAATAGATGAATGGCTCCGAGGTCAAAGGCGACAGGAGCAACAATTAGAGGAGTATCTTGCAAGGGTTGAGGCAAAAAGACTCTTAGCCCTGGAAGAAGAAAAGATTGCAGCTCAAGAGCTGAGCTATAAAGAGCTGAAACTGGAGGCCGGAAGGGCTGAGTCCAGTTCAGATGGTGGCAGCAAAAATCTTGCATCCAGTACTGCTGAAGAAGGGCACAAGCCCAGAGATGTGGTGCCCAACTTGAAGAAGGGAGTTGACACACCCCAGGCGGTTCAAGGGTATGAGGTAGTTCCCGTTATGCACAGGGTCCCTGAGAAGGATTGGGGAACTGGCACAGGGAGTCATATTCCTACTGGGGGGAGGGACACTTTACTGACTCTAGCAGAGAGTGACAGAGAAAAGGGTTCCCCCCTGGTGGACGTCCTGGATATAGAGTGTAGAGACATCCCAGAAGAGTATGGGTTGAGTGTCAGGGACAGACAGATACTGTCTCACCAGTCTCAGGAGGGTGAAGTAGAGTGCTTTTCCAAGGTTGAGTTACTGGGTGGTTGGGTGAAGGGTACTGTGGTTAATACATGTGAAGGGCAGAGTGATGTAATTGCTGGAGAGCATATCTCTGGTCCTTATTTTCCAGAGCTACGCCAACACCAGGTGGAGTGTGAGTTCTCTGACCCCAGGGAACTTACAATGGAGGCAGACTTCTGGGTGAGTACCAGAGAGTCTGAAGAGGCATTTGGGGGTGCTCCTGAAGGGAGTGGTCTAGGTGGTTCCCAACCGAGTGAGGTGGGAAAGGATTGTAGTGTCCCAGGTAGGTCCCAGGTCCTAGAGGGTTCCATGAGGGAACACCAGGAGGGAAGACTAGCCTGTACCGTAGGGCCACCTTTTGAGGGAAGCCCCGCAGTGTCAGAAGAACTTGGGGGGGTGACTGTAGCCAGCATCCCAACAGTTCTGGTGTCTGGCAGTACTCCTCCTAGTGAGGGGGTGCAGAAGTCCAGACATAGGGTTGAGAGGGGGTTGCAGACCCCAGTGGAGGACCTTGAGAGTCAGGGGACAGCTCTGAGAGCAGAGCCCCCCAGGAATGACCCAGGTGAAACCGTTTCTGGTTTGGAGGGAAACCCAGACTCTGCCGGATGGGCAGAGGTCGGGAGACCTGCGCCAACCAGACTCTTGTGTGGCCCTTGGGGACGGTGTGTCTCTTGTGGGGGGTGAGAGTGCCCCCCAGGAAGTCCTGGCATGCCAGGCAAAGATTCAACCTCAGGGTGGTGACTCTGGGTTGGATACCCAGGTTCAGAGGTTAAACTCTGACCTGGTGGGAGGTAGGTGTGCCTCCCAAGAAGTCCTGCTGTGCCAGGCAATTGTCCAACCTCAGGGTGTTGACTCTGGGTTGGATGACCAGGTTCAGAGGTTAAACTCTGACCTGGTGGGGGGTAGGTGTGCCCCCCAGAAAGTCCTGGCGTGCCAGGCAATTGCCCAACCTCAGGGTGGTGACCCTGGGTTGGGGAACCAGGCTCAGAGGTTAAACTCTGACCTGGTGGGAGGTAGGTGTGCCTCCCTGGAAGTCCTGGCCTGCCAGGCAATGGTTCAACCTCAGGGTGATGACTCTGGGTTGGCTAACCAGGTTCAGGGGATAAACTCTGACCTGTTGGGGGGTAGGTGTACCCCCCAGAAAGTCCTGGTGTACCAGGCAGTTGTCCAACCTCAGGGTGCTGACTCTGGGTTGGATAACCGGGTTCAGAGGTTAAACTCTGACCTGGTGGGGGGTAGGTGTGCCCCCCAGAAAGTCCTGGCGTGCCAGGCAATTGTTCAACCTCAGGGTGGTGACTCTGGGTTGGATACCCAGGTTCAGAGGTTAAACTCTGACCTGGTGGGAGGTAGGTGTGCCTCCCAAGAAGTCCTGCTGTGCCAGGCAATTGTCCAACCTCAGGGTGTTGACTCTGGGTTGGATGACCAGGTTCAGAGGTTAAACTCTGACCGGGTGGGAGGTAGGTGTGCCTCCCTGGAAGTCCTGGCCTGCCAGGCAATGGTTCAACCTCAGGGTGTTGACCCTAGGTTGGAGAACCAGGTTCAGAGGTTAAACTCTGACCTGGTGGATGGTCAGTGTGCCCTCCAGGAAGTCCTGGCGTGCCAGGCAATTGTTCAACTTCAGGGTGGTGACTCTGAGTTGAATGGTCAGGTGCAGAGGTTAAACTCTGACCTGGTGGGGGGTAGGTGTGCCTCCCAGAAAGCCCTGGTTTGCCAGGCAGTGATCCAGTCTGAGGGTACAGACCCTGGGCTGGAAGACCAGGTTCAGGGCGTCCCCCCGGACCTGGAGGGAGGGGCTACTGATAACAGTGCCCCTACCATGTTGTCTTCTGAGGAGGCCACTCCTAGTTGGAGGGTGCTGGACCCCAGAAGGGAGGGCCGGGGGAGGGAAGCCTCACCCCAGGCCCTAGTCCAACCTGAAGGTACAGACCCCAGGTTGGAGGGCCAGTTGCAGGTTAACAGCCCTGCACTGGTGGAGGAATGGTACAGGGCGACTTCTGTAAGCACCCTGACCATGTTGGACTCTGGGGGTACCGCTCCAGGAGGGAGGGTACAGAGCCCCAGAGGGGAGGACCAGTTTCAGGCTGTCATCCCTGACCTGGTGGAAGGGAGAGTGGTTAAAGGGTGCCCAGCACCTGGGGCTACCGCCCCCCACTCTCCACAGCCACAGTGGTTGGAGAGCTTTGAGAGGCCTGGGGCCTGGCTTTCATCCCTGACAGCTGTCAGTAATCACTGAGGCTTGCTGTCCGGGTGGACAGAGTTATCCCTGGGGAGGGGAAAAGTGTCACACCCCGGGGGTAGAGTGGGCAACACCACTGTGTTGGTCATGGTGGTACTATTCTGCTCCTGGGATACATCTGTGAGCAAAGTAAGGTTAGGTGCTGCACAGATGGGATCCGCAGGTAAGGAGAAAGGTTCCCCATGGGTTGTCTTAGTGGGCCCTGAGAGTATGGACAGAGGGATCCAATTGGAGTCAGGAAGGCGAAGAACTGGAGCATGCCCCTGCTGTTGTGGGCCTGGGTCCTTGTTCTGTCGCCTCAAACAGGGAAGTACATCAGGATAGTGATTGTTCTCCCCTGGCTTTAGGCTGGTAGGGGGTCATGTTGGACCTGGCTTTTTGACGGGGACATCCCCAAACTTTTTGCCTCCTTCCTCCTATTTTTTCTGACCTGTTGTTGTTGGCTTTTGACCTCTGGGCACTTTACCACTGCTAACCAGTGCTAAAGTGCATATGCTCTCTGTGTAAATTGTACTACTGATTGGTTTATCCATGATTGACTATTTAATTTACTTGTAAGTCCCTGGTAGAGTGCACTACATGTGCCTAGGGCAGGTAGATTAAATGCTGCTAGTGGGCCTGCAGCACTGGTTGTGCCACCCACTTCAGTAGCCCCTTAACCCTGTCTCAGGCCTGCCATTGCAAGGCCTATGTGTGCAGTTTCACTGCCACTTCGACTTGGCATTTAAAAGTACTTGCCAAGCCTAGAACTCCCCTTTTTCTACATATAAGTCATCCCTAATGTGTGCCCTAGGTAACCCCTGGAGCAGGGTGCTGTGTAGGTAAAAGGCAGGATATGTACCTGTGTAGTTATATGTCCTGGTAGTGTAAAACTCCTAAATTCGTTTTTACACTACTGTGAGGCCTGCTCCCTTCATAGGCTAACATTGGGGCTGCTCTCATACATTGTTGAAGTGGCAGCTGCTGATCTGAAAGGAGCAGGAAGGTCATATTTAGTATGGCCAGAATGGTAATCTAAAGTCCTACTGACTGGTGAAGTCGGATTTAATATTACTATTCTAGAATTGCCACTTTTAGAAAGTGAGCATTTCTTTGCACTAAAACCTTGCTGTGCCCTTCAATCCACGTCTGGCTAGGTTTAGTTGACAGCTCCTTGTGCATTCACTCAGACACACCCCAAACACAGGGTACTCAGCCTCACTTGCATACATCTGCATTTTGAATGGGTCTTCCTGGGCTGGGAGGGTGGAGGGCCTGCCCTCACACAAAGGACTGCCACACCCCCTACTGGGACTCTGGCAGACAGGATTGAACTGAAAGGGGGCTTGGTGCATTTCTTAGACACTCTTTGAAGTCACCCCCACTTCAAAGGCACAACTTAGTATAAAACAGGGCCTCTGCCCTACCTCATCAGACACTTGCTGGAGAAGAAACCTGAACCAGAAACTACATCCTGCCAAGAAGAACTGCCTGGCTGCTCAAAGGACTCACCTGTCTGCTTTTCTACAAAGGACTGCTGCCTTGCTGTTGGCCTGCTTACTTGCTGAACTCTTGTCTGGCTGTAAAAGTGCTCTCCAAGGGCTTGGATAGAGCTTGCCTCCTGTTCCCTGAAGTCTCAGGACCAAAAAGACTTCTCTCTTCCTCTTGGACGCTCCGTGCGCCGAACTTTTCGACGCACAGCTTGTTCCGCGGCAAGAAAAACGCCGCACACCAACGCTGATCGACGCGACGTCTTCGGGAAGACCGAAACTTTGACGCACGGCCTCGCAAGGACAACGCCGCCCGACTTCCCGGGAGAAATCGACGCGACGCCTGCCGTGAGATCAAAACTTTGACGCACGGCCTCGCAAGGACAACGCCGCCCGACTCCGCAGGAGAAATCGACGCGACGCCTGCCGTGAGATCGAAACTTTGACGCACGGCCTCGCAAGGACAACGCCGCCCGACTTCCCAGGAGAAATCGACGCAACGCCTGCCGTGAGATCAAAACTTTGACGCACGGCCTCGCAAGGACAACGCCGCCCGACTACGCAGGAAAAATCAACGCAACGCCTGCCGTGAGATCAAAACTTCGACGCGCAGCCCCGCAGAACGACGCGCAGCCGGAAAACAAGCAGGAAAATCCACGCACAGACCCGGGACATCTGGTACTCCCCGCAAACCACAGTAAGAGACTGTCCGCGCGCCGGAAAACGACGCACGACTCCCCGCGTGGAAAATAACGACGCAAGTCCGTGTGTGCTGAGGAGAAATCGACGCACACACCAGTTTTCCACGTACCTCTTCTCCTGTGGCCCTCTGAGGAGATTTTCCACCAGAAACCAGGTACTTTGTGTTTGAAAGAGACTTTGTTTACTTTCTAAAGACTTAAGACACTTTGGCCCTCATTCCGATTCTCCGCCGCCCGCCAGAATTCAGCCCTCCATAATACCGCTCCGCGGTCAAAAGACCGCGGAGGGTATTATGAGTTTTTCCCTGGGCTGGCGGGCAGTCTCCAAAAGACCGCCTGCCAGCCCAGGGAAAAACTCCCTTCCCACGAGGATGCCGGCTCGTAATCGAGCCGGCGGAGTGGGAAGGTGCGACGGGTGCTACTGCACCCGTCGCGTATTTCACTGTCTGCTATGCAGACAGTGAAATACATTTTGGGGCCCTCTTACGGGGGCCCCTGCAGTGCCCATGCCGTTGGCATGGGCACTGCAGGGGCCCCCAGGGGCCCCGCGACTCCCCCTCCCGCCATCCGGTTCCCGGCGGGAGAACCGCCAGGAACTGGATGGCGGGAGGGGGAGTCGGAATCCCCAAGCCGGCGCAGCAAGCTGCGCCGGCTTGGAGGATTCCTTGGGGGCAGCGGGAAACCGGCGGGAGACCGCCGGTTTCCCTTCTCTGACCACGGCTAAGCCGCCGCGGTCAGAATGCCCCGCGGGGCACCGCCGGCCTGTCGGCGGTGCTCCCGCGTGCCGCGGCCCTGGCGGTTCTATACCGCCAGGGTCGTAATGAGGGCCTTTATATCACTTTTCAGTGATATCTTTACAAATTCGTATTGCAACTTTGATCGTTTTGACCTGAAGATACCCAGATAAATATTTTATATTTTTCTAAACACTGTGTGGTGTATTTTTGTGGTGTTATGCTATGGTGTTGTATGATTTATTGCACAAATGCTTTACACATTGCCTTCTAAGTTAAGCCTGACTGCTCGTGCCAAGCTACCGGAGGGTGAGCACAGGCTGATTTTGGATTGTGTATGACTTACCCTGACTAGAGTGAGGGTTCTTGCTTGGACAGAGGGCAACCTGACTGCCAACCAAAAACCCCATTTCTAACAATAATGTATACCTCTTTTGTTCAAAGAACAGAATTTGGCTGTGTGAACATAATTCTGTCCTCCATGCTTCAGATGAGGCAGAATTCAGATGAGAAATTAGCTTGGTTATGCCTCTCAGTTCTGCTGGGAAGGGCAAGAACAATCTGGGAGAGAAGTCTCCAACTTTTTCAGTAATAAGAGCTACCTATGTTCAATGAAAATCATCCAGAGCTACTAATATTCTTAGAGTTGTAAAAGTGTCCATATCAAACAAGATGTCATTAGTGATCACCATATGCAAGATTACTAGCAGTGACCATCTTGGTGCACCAAGCACTGATGCCAGCAGTAATATAAAAACACTTTGTCAATGTGGACCAGCTCTCCATGGCTAAAAATAACAGCTGTAACTGCAGTACCCCTGCCATAAAGTAAAAAATATTAGTGAAGTCTCCCAATACCAGTATATTTATCATTTAAATACATTTAGGAAATGAAATCATTTTTCTCCAAATACCATTTTATGAATTCTGAAAATACACACATTTTCATATTGAACACAGACCTCTACATAATAGTATACATGAATGGCATACACTACCTCAACCAAGTACAAGCTTCTAATTTAATCGACTGACTGCCCACAGGAGAAGCTTCTTACAGGTAGTTGGACAGCTAGTGATAGATTACAACCTCCTCGTTGGAGAAGCCTGAGATTGGCTTTTCCAGATGCTCCTTGACATCTTACCCATCAGCAAAAGTGCCCTTGCCTGTTGGCTGTTAAGGACACTCTACAAGAAGCATGGGGGTGGTCCTGGATAGGGTTTAACAAGCCCCTCAGGTGAAGATGTATGGGGTATGGACCCGGACTGCACGGTCTACATTTGCTCCTCTCAGCATGTTGCATTGCAAAGAGCTTGAGGCGCCCTTATTTGGTTCAGGGACTCAGAAAGCGGACCATTATGACTGCACACCTTAGGGTTTATGACTGTTACTGTACATGGGTCTATCAGGGCTTTACAGTGACTTTTTCATCTGTAAAATGGCTTTGCCGCCTGTACATTGACTTTGCCTTGGCATTGCGTGCGTGGGATAAGAAGGTACAGCTTTGATTGCTTTTTCGTAATCATCATTACTCCGAGTCCTCTTGCTGCACTCATTAGATCCCTCCTGTCCTGCCTCCTGCTGCTCAGGCCTTTTGGTACTAATATGGGAACCAGGCAGGATCTCATATGAGTAGACTGTTCTTTAACAATTGATCAAGGCAGGGGACAGGATTTCTTTAGGGCTTAAAAGGGTGTGGAAACAGTGTGCTTGTGTAGGGAGGCCAGCTCACCCCAGCCCATTAATGACTCTGCATGGGGAGAGATGGATGACTTGAAGTGATGGAGTTTACTGTTAGATAACAGAATAAGAAAGTATTAAGCGGAATATTGGTATTACCATTCATGATATTCCTTTATCATTTCCTATGTTCATATAATGCAGCAACAATATGAATCCCTGCCTGCTGTGTGGTCCAAACACTTCACATTACAAGCTCACTTTAATTTTTGCTGTAAAGCAGAAAGGATGGAGAGCAAATGAAACGTTCTTGTGTTATTTATGTAAATCATTACAGTACTCGATCTGAAAATTCAAAAGACTTTTTAGAAAAAAAGACACAATTTTCACAGGGAAATATGAATAAAATGTGCTGGAAATACATACTTCGTCTCTCCTCCTTGCTCTGAAACAGATGATAAGAAACATGTCAGTATACATTCGGTATCCCACGCATTACAACACTTACATGTCCCCAGATCATTGCTATCCTGAGAAATAGTAGGCTGTGCACATTTAAAAAATAATAAGAAACTTCTAATCGGAGCAAGCAATAGAATTTAACATTCCATAAGGCACTGCGCTATCAGGGAACACAGGGATTTAAAAATGCAATGAGGCCAGCTGCCGATAATTGTCTATATATTTGTAACCTAATGCTCGTGGAGGATCAAACGCAATCGAAAAGAGGTGAAATCTGCAGTTCTCAAAGTGGGACACATATATTATAGAGTAGGAGGGAGAGATTTCTATCAGTGAAAATAAAAGCCTTATTGCCCTGACTGTGAGTCGCGATTACTGTTTGCCCAAGGACCAGACTAATGAGTAATGCAATAATAACTGCACCCACGCAACTTACTGGGGGGAAACATTGGGAAAATGTTTTATATTCTTGGAAATGTGTACAGAAACCACTTAATGTATATGTTATTCCCTATATTCCAATTTTAACTTGGGATATGAATTAATTAAATACCGCACTACAGGATATTGCTATGTGCGAGTATGTTAAATACTGCATTAGGGTCCGCTGAAAATCATAGCTTTCATGTTGTTTGAGGTGCCGATTGTGAGGTCAACGATCCAATTCAGTTGAGTCACTTGCATGTCTCAGTTGTATGTTCTTCTCATGTTAAAAACCTTAATAGTATACGTGTGTGTAAACCTGCCAGTGTATCCGGTATCCTCACTTTTTTATGGCCCTCGCTACGCAATAATCTAGTGTCTCTGACATTGCTGGTCCAGGCCCTGTGAGGGTTGCATCAACTTTACTGTTAGAGTTGACAGAGGTCTACTATTCTATTGTTTACCATACAAGATGGTGGAGGAAGCATGCAGTGTTTTTGTGATTGATAGTGAGACCAGACTTTATATCTGTGTCAGTGAGAGAGTGTGGCCTAATGGCGCCTTTTGTGTAAAGTTTGTTGTTAAGTGAAAAACAAGAGCATTGCCCTGACATCATGTGTGTATGTTGAGTACTTGGGTGTGCGTGCAGCATGCCTGCAGAACGTGTAGTAGTAGGTCTATGTGTGAAGGAGTCGACAACTGAAATCTGTCGGAGTCATATTGGATTCACCTGGTTTACTGGACCACAAGATGGAGGATGAGGGCCGATTCCCCAAACAGTGGAAATATAAGTGTGTTGCCTGCATACTTGTGGCACAAGAGTAGAGATCCACACATTGAAGATAGGAGGAAGGACGGCTACCTTTGAAAATTCCATGAAGGCTTTATTAGCCAGGGGCACAGGCACTGTAAGTCGGGGTGCAGTCGATGGAGCAGCATACCCACAATTAACCATGCTGGAGTTCAGAAGGTGAAAGGACAATAATAGCATTTTGTTTCTAGCTTGTTACATTTGCTGTGTATGTTCAAAGACAGAGGCCAAATGTCAGGCTGCGTCTTCTTTTAACATGGAAATTGGTATTTACTTTTCTTTCTCTGACTTCAAAATGAGAGACAGTCATGCTGACGGGAAAGAAAATGCTGCAGGCTGTAATTTTTCTTACACACAACCCAATTTAAATACCTATAAATGAACAGTACTTATATTTCAAAATATATTGGCAGTTAGGTAATCACAAATGAAGCACTTTTTTGGTAGGTAATTCTGAAATGTAATGGAAACAAAGTTTTTGACATGATCAAAACAAATCAAGACATTTTATTAGGTGATCTGCAATAACACAAACATCTGCTGAAACTTGATTTCCGCTTATTATAGTTTGAGAGCTAAATAGCTGTATCAGTAAAAATGTATGTCTTTGCAAATTTAGTGGTCATTTTAATTGAGAATGTGCTGTCTCTAAATGACAGTGTGATATCACACCGTGCTTCATAACTTTTTTGTTACAGTGTGCTCCAAAATTCACCACCAGCTACATACTACATCCTTACTGTGAATGGTTGTGGCTCATTTACTACACTTCTTTGTGTAACCCTTGTATTTTTCTCAGTGCCCGTGTAATGTAACATGATGGTAGCATCTACGCTGTGAAAATTGTTACAGCACCACCGGCAAGGGGCTGCTGTTTAGTTCTTTCTGAGAACTGCCATTAGGTAGATGGTAAGTGTGAAGGGTAAGACTGCAGTTTCTGTTGTTCCATGTTTGGAATTGGCCTAGTCACAAAATATATTTTGTAGCATATTTAGTAGTATTAAAATAGTACCACTAACGTACTACAAAATGCTCTTCGCTAAGTGACATATAAAGGTCTCTGCCTCCACCACTCCTGTCTTTTATTTGTAGAGATCCCCCCCAACTGCAGAGATCTCTGCACTTTTACACCTATGTTGTAGTAATAAATGTGGAAATGATGGGGGAGTGGCTGGTACGGAGTAAATGGAAGGGGTTAGGGAAGAGGAAAGTGAGGTTAAGAGAGGGCTTGGCAGGTTTTTAGGGTGGGACATGCACCTGCCTACAAAAGATTAAGCCATTGTTTTTCACATATTGGACTTCCATAGTAACCACATCCAAAAAGACCATTGCCGGTACCAGTTACAGTTACCTGAGATAATTTATAAATGGTGAATTTCAATGGTTTGTTAGTTCAAAACGGTATGTCTTAACTGACATTTTCAACTAACTATAACAGTGTTTTTTCAGTATTTATATATACATATATATATATATTTTCATATATATATATAAATATATATTGAAAAAACAAAGGTTACAGGTATGTTATAGTTAGGAAATAGAATAATAAGAAAACAGAAATTCACTTAAAAAACAAAGGTTACAGGAACGTTATACAAAACCAAAGAAATCCACCTGCTATTGTTAGAGTTAGAGGTAAGTTTATCTCAGGCCCACCGACATGCAAGTTTTTTTCATAAAAAATGTTACAGGAAGTATTACACTGATATTATCAATGATGTTATGAAAGATGTCATGAGTGCCATAATTGGTGAGGTAATTAGCAGTGCATGGTGAGGGGGCGAGTTATAGTTACCTTTGGGCACGAGTTACAGTTATTAGAGATAACTAACTATATATAACAGGTGAATTTCTATGGGTTTGTGTGGTTAAAATGTTAAACTATAGTGTCCCTGTAATCTTGGGTCTTTAAAGTGAATTTCTATGTTTTTTTTATTTCTATTTCCTAACTATAATGTCCCACCAGCCTTTGTTTTTTTCAGTGAATTTCTATGTGGTTTTTAACGTGAAGTAATTTTCATTACTATAGATTAATCCAACCACCACCAGACATGGCCTGTGGCCAGGCCATGCGTCCAACCCTCTATAACCACCCAACCTTACACCAAGCACGGCCTTCGGATGTGCACTGTAGTGTTGGCTGTAGGACCTGACCTGCGGCCAGACCCCGCAGCCAACTTCCCTAACCACCCAACCCTATGCTGCAGGTCAACCTGGTCCCCCTCCCCCTGCTAATTTTGTCCCCGGGGATCCCTTCCCCTGGGGCCCAGCCTTCTAATATATTGTACTGGGGGAGGGGGCCATTCAGCCCCTCCATCCCAACCGATTTTGGCCCCAGTGACCCAGGAAATGACCATAGACACACACACACTTGACCCCTCAACCTTTTTGTGTACAGGTCTGAGACCTTAAACACTAAGCCAAAATCGACTCCTTAACATGTGGTGTACAGACTTAGGGCCTGATTACAACTTTGGAGGAGGGTGTTAATCTGTCCCAAATGTGAAGGATATCCTACCCAACGTATTACGAGTTCCATAGGATATAATGGACTCGTAATACGGCAGGTGGTATATCCGTCACATTTGGGAAGGATTAACACCCTTCTCCAAAGTTGTAATCAGGCCGTTAGCTGTGACATTGAACCCAAAGATTTTGAGTGGAAAAAGACTTCAATGTTACATCAATAGGAATGTTTAACAGTGAGAACACTGGAAAATAAGCAGACACACAGCCATGACATACAATGATTTGAACCTTCAGTCTACTGAGTGACAGTCTAAGAGCTTTACCATTAGGCCAGAAGTGACCATGGTCTGCTGACCATCAAAACATAACTATAACATCCCTACCAAACATCTTGCCAGTCTGACTCTTTAAAGTGAGTGTATGCAGAGGCCATTACAATAACAATCGCTCGCTCTCTATTCCATCCCACAATGGGATGGAAGAAACAGAGAGAGAGAGAGAGAGAGAGAGAGAGAAAGAGAGAGAGAGAGAGAGTGACAGGACTGCAGAAGACGCCTCAAGGCCCCTGTGGTCCTAGCCAGCTCCCTGTGTCCTGCGGGAGCTGGCATTGCTCCACAAGCAGGGAGCTGCCTAAAATAGCAGCTCCCTGCTTGTGGGAGTAATTTTCACATCTGTTTCCCTGCACACATATAAACAGATGAAAACTCTGCTTACTGCCAGCGGGAGCTGTTTGACAGCTCCTGCTGTCAGAAAGCGGACATTATTTGGGTTGCTTGGTAGGAGCTAGAAGCAACAGCTATATCCAAGGGTGGGCACCCCGGGACAGAGCAGGAGCCGGCCCCGGTGGGTGGTGGTCCTCAGGGGTGGCATTCTTAAGTATAATCAGACCTTTATTTATCATTAACAAATAGTTATTTAGTTGCAATAGTTTCATTGTACGATTATAAGTATACATAGGGCTACTATAATCTGAATAGTTAAGTTTGTTTATGAAATAGACTTACATAGCAACAGATTACATTTATAAGAGTGTACTCTCTTTAATAGGTACCAGCACAATTACAGATAAGGAGAAATAAACAAGCATAACTATTCATATATTATTTTATTTTTTTAGACTTATGCAGCTAATAGGATATGAACATTTATTAGGATTGATAACCAGGTTTGGAGTACTAAGTTAACTAGTATGAATATACCTCTTGTATGAGAATGAGGGGAAAATAGGATCACCTCTAATTAATATATATGTTTCTCAGTCAGAAAGTTTTCTTTAGTTCAGTTGATGGAGCCAATTGATATATGATAGCTATGTTTCTTTTTTTTGAGCAATTACAGACCTTAGGCTTTATGAAGATCTTTAAAATTAACCAGTAGGACGTTGAAAGGGACTGTTCCAGTCCGCTTTCTATCTCTATGTACTGCAAACTAATGAATACAATTGAAAGTGAAGTAGGACTTATTGGAGCAAAGACGCCGGCCTCCAAGCATGGCATGTTTTGACTGCCATTTAACAGTCGAGCGCTCACTAGGATGGTTTAGATGAGCGTACTCACAGCCATGGAAACAGCTACACGATACTATATCGTACTTACAGGTAAGCGGTACTGGGAGAATGCAGCTAATGGGTGTGATTCAGATGTTCGTAGTTACATAACATCTTGAACCTAGTTGGTAATATGCTTTTCTTATGGATTTAAATAACAGCAGAATTGTTGAAGATTTTCTTCATCAATACAGTATAGTAAACTACAACAGGAGCGTTACTGATTATTTATATTTCAGATACAATATGATAACCAAATTAAAATATTAAAGATAAGGCAAGGTGGCAACCATAATTTTGAGGAATTTCATCAATGAAATAACCGCCGCAGATTGGAAACAAGTGTTGTGCCAATAAGCGCAGGTCAGCATATATATTAAGCAGGGAAATATTCACATGTGTGTGTGCATGTCCACAGGGTGATGTACAAATTGGGATGAGGCAATTAATACAATGAGAGATAATATCATATTTATATAAAATCAAGACTTAATATACTTACTTATAATATATTGTATATTTCACTTTGAATACTAAAGATTTCAAGTGGACCAAGTATTCAACAACTATTAGTCACACCATCTACAGTCTAGTGATAAAAGAGACATCTTGTTCTTCACTGAATATCACTGGGTGGTTAATCATTAGCAATTGTATAGACATGAGTTATTGAGCTGTGTTATGTGATATATTATTACAGCCCTGAGGAAGTTGGCTGGGAGATATCCCTAACGAACCACGTATTGGCTCAGTGTGGACATATTAAAGGCTTATATTGGACTCTGGCTCGGTGTGGATGCCGCAATAGTCTGTTTGGACTCTGGCAAACATTGGGATTCAATGTGGATGTAATTGAGGCTTATGTGTTGATTTGGAGGAGCTTAAAAACCAATTATAATTCAAATATGTCACTTTATGTATTATATTTTGCTTAGAAGAGGTATCAGTGAGAATTTAATTTAATATTGCTATATTAAATAGAAAAAAAAATTGTATACCAGTATAAATATCAACTGTGAATTAATTTCAGACGGTTTTGTGCCTGGAGTTAACTAATGGTAAATTTATTAACTGTTTTGTTGATCACTGGGTATTTTTGGCTGTTTTCACCCAATCCAGTGCACCGTCTGGTTTAGCAAGTTAGTGAATCTCAGGCAGGAAGCACCACTTACTCTGTGAAAACTTCCCTATCATTATTAAAACAGAAGTGACCATGGTCTGCTGTCCATCAAAACATAACTATAACATTCCTACCAAACATCTTGCCAGTCTGACTTTTTAAAGTGAATGTATGCATAGGCCATTACAATAACAATCTCTCTCTGTCTATTCCATCCCATAATGGGATGGAAGAAACAGAGAGAGAGAAAGAGAGAGTGACAGGACTGCAGAAGACGCCTCAAGGCCCCTGTGGTCCTCACCAGCTCCCTGTGTCCTGCGGGAGCTGGCATTGCTCCACAAGGAGGGAGCTGCCTAAAATAGCAGCTCCCTGCTTGTGGGAGTAATGTTCACATCTGTTTCCCTGCACACATATACACTGATGAAAACTCTGCTATCTGCCAGCGGGAGCTGTTTGACAGCTCCTGCTGTCAGAAAGCAGATTTTGTTTGGTTTTGCTTGGTAGGAGCTAGAAGCAACATCTATATCCCAGGGTGGGCACCCCAGGACATAGCAAGAGCCGGCCCCAGTGGGTGGCGGTCCTCAGTGGTGGCGGGCCCCAGGGCCATGATTGGATCCTCAAGGGGGCCGCAATGTGCATTGCCCTGGGGAGGTGGTGGTCCCGCAGGCCAGTGTCCAAAACAGCCCCGCCTCATTGTTATATTTTAGCCTCAGGGGGTGGTGGTCCCTCGGGCTGCGGCGGGGCTGCGCATCCCCTGCACACAACTAAATCTTTGCCCTCTGGAGGTGGCAGTCCCTGGGTCTGTGGGGAGCAAAAACAACAAGTGGATTAAACCCAGATCTATGACTGGGGGTGAGTGTTTGACAATTTTCAGCATTCCGTCCATCACTTGTTGTTTTTGCTTTGTCGCCCCAAGTGGGAAGGGTATGCCCAGACGTGGGTCCCGTGCTTCCCATGCCACTGGATTCAAGCTAGCCTGGCTGATGAGTGGTGAAACCCCGAAAGTGGTCCCAGAATGCTGGTTTCCGGTCCAGTGAGGACCTGGCTTGGCAGTTCGGTCTGGACTGTTCCCATGAGGAACATGGTCAAGACTGATTTGCATATGGCTGGGTCCAAACTGGGGTGGCATGGTGAGCAAAAGAACGATGGATTAAACCCAGATCTATGACTGGGGGTGAGTGTTTGACAATGTTCAGCATTCCGTCGATCACTTGTTGTTTTTGCCTTTATAGGTGACCATTACATCAAAGACGGCTCCAAAGATGCTGACAAAGCCACGTGGAGCCGGATGATGCACGTGGATCCGAACGACGCCACCCAACGGCGCGCGCAGGGTATTGCTCAGCAAAAAGATTCCAGATTTGAAGCTGATGCCAGGGAACTCAAACGTAAGGAATCTGCAGGCAGAAGTCTCTATCAGATTTTGGTTTTAACTTCTTTGTTTTGTGAACTCTAGGAAATTATGGATGTTTTCTAATATGTTTGCTGCAGAAATTGAGAGCCCTGAAGAAGCGATATGTGTGTGTGCGTTTGTGTATATATATATATATATTTGTGCATATATATATATATAAATATATATATATATATATATATATATATATATATATATCTATCTCTCTCTCTCTATAGATATATATATATATATATATATATATACAGATATATATATAGATATATAGGTATGTATTACTTATTAATTATAGTTAGGATTCCCAGAAGTGGGAATTCCTTGGATTTTTGCTCGCTAATAACTTTGCACCTGTTTGGCTAATTTATTGGACAATTTACTTTTTGATGGGTTCAGGATATTAACATATATAAAGCAGATATATTGTCTTTGTTAAAACATTACAATAATCACAGTTGAATGTATACTTCAATAAGTCACACAGTGCAACGTTTAATAAACGTGATGGTCTTAAAAATCGAATAAATCGTAATTAAAAAAAAATTATTTGAGAATTTATTTCAACATTTTTAAAACTGCACCGATCTCCAGCGAGGAATGCTTTAAAAAATATGGTAAGCTCTCCTAGTGTCATGGACTTAATGACCAATGAGACTTACTGTTGTTTTAATGTTGCTGGGTGGGGGCTGCTGCATTCCCTGCAGCACCCCGCAAATTAAAAACTGTGCTTGATGGCACCCCTGCGTCTTCTAGGAACATCACCAAGCTAAAAAAAAAAGCTTAAAAAGCCCTCACAGGTCATTATGAAGCACTCCTTAAAGGTGCAGGGACTAATAAATGAGTGGCTGTTGCAGCTAATTTATTATTCTATTTTCTTTTTTTATTTTGGTTGCCGACCCAGAACACCCAGATTCTTATTTTTTGTTGCGGGTCTTGTGGAGAGTCCCAGTGCCTCTACTGTAGAGCGCCCCCGGCTTCCCTGCCAGCACCAATCATGGGTGCCACCAGAAGCCAGCAGTTCTTTAAATAAATATATATATATTTGGGGAGGGGGCATGCAGCCCCCCTCCCTGAGCCTTTACATGCTCCGGGAACACCATCACATGGAACATATTCTTTTAATAAGGTGAGTGGGTTGTGTGGCCCCCGTCCTGAGCCTTTACAGGCCACAGCTACCCCCATTCCCAGGGGCTATATTCTGTTTGTTAAGTAAACCAGGCATATGGCCCCCCTCCAAGGGCCATAATTGTCCCCTGGGAGCCCATCCCCATGGGACTTAGGTGTATACCTCAGTGCCCACCTATGTCATCCACAACACAGAACATTAGGGACTCTGGGCAGGGCATGGCCATTGTATTGCAGCGGCAGACGGCTATGTTCCTACCTGTGGGACCAGGTTTTTTTCTCTGCTGTAGGAATCTTGGTATTCCTGCCCACAGGAGCACGGGCACAGAAAAAAATGTGTGATGCCACCAAGCGGGAGCATTTTAGCAGCTCCTGCTTGGTGGGAGCACACATTTTTTCCCTGCCTGTGCTTTTGCAGGTAAGGGAACTGTGTCCTGGGTGCGGGCTTCCTGGGACACAACTATGGAGCTTGCCATCTGGGAAGGGTCTTCAGTGGCCTTTTGAGATTCATGGATGGGGGACTCATGTCCTCCTCCCCTTTTTAGGTTGCACTGCCTGGTTTGCTAAAGATCTCTTGGAAACATTCAGAAAGTTGATCTAGGAATGCATTCTGCTTGTTGATTACCATTGGCTTTGTGGTTTGTAACTCACACTCTCTGGCTTTCCATTTGCTGGCTTTATTTGCTTTAGGTTCTCCAGATTCAATTTGTCCTTCCTGTTGCCTAAATCAAGTTTTCTGTATTCTTCCAATAATTTGCTTTCTGTTAACAGGTATTTAAATCTTGTTCCTATCTTGTCAAGTTCAAGTTTCAAGTTTTATCTATTTATGATAAGGAACTCTTAACGGGGTCCATATAAAAAGTAAAAAAGAGGAACATTTAATACATACACGTACAATCACCCAGCAAACATTACACTAAACATATAAAATACGTCATATTTAAAATCTATATACTTAATATAGATTATATAGATTTAAAAAACACTTAAAAAGAGGTAGTAATTCTAAAACAGAACAATTCATGAAAGAGGTCATACAAGGATTGAAAGGACTCTGGAACAGACTAAATAAACAACTAGAAAACCATCCCTGGTGCAACAGAATCCAGAATCACCCACTACCCAACAAACTTTACACTAAGCATACAAAACACATCATATTTAAAATCTAAATACTTAATATAAGTTTAAAAAGCACTTTAAAAAAATAAAAATCTGAAAACAAAAAAGTTCATTAGGAGGATCATACAAGGACTGAAGGAACTCCGGTATAGAGAGCTGGAGACAAATGGGTCTTAACCACTTACCACGGAAAGGTAGGAGAACGGGAAAAAAACAAATAGCGCATGATTTCAATCTTGGATTTCAGCTCAACAGAATTTACACTCCATTGAGGAGCCATACCATTTTGCCAAAAGAACATTCAATGGAAGTAATCCCTGATGGAGCAAAATCCAGAATCACCTAACCCCATGCAGTAGATTCCACATAATATAAGGTTGCACTTTTTTTTTATTAAAAAGGAATCCGCTAAGTTCTGGAAGCTGCACTTTTTTAAACAAACTTCTTTATCTGTTTGAAAACTTAAAGACCACGTGGCCTGTTTAAAGCAGATTTTTAATTGTGATGAGGTGATAGCCAAGACGTGATTGCGGTCTAACTCCAACATCATCTCTAATGCATAGGAAAAATTCCTACAAATAGTGAACCTGCAATTATTATTCACCAGAATTTATTTCATCAGCAAGGACCTTAATGTTTTATCTTCAACCCTTGCAAGGCACACAACCCAACGCAAAGCCCATGCTAAATCCTGAGAGAACACGCTCTTCAACCCCATCTCCAAACTTAAGGCCGCCACTGAGGTAGCCGTGTTAACAGAAGTACGTTTTCTAAGAATTTTTCCTTCCATCAAATTCAAAACCCCCCACTTGGAAATATCAATCACTTCCAGACCATAAAGAAGGGATGCTGGAATGTTTGAACGATTTTGAATGATAGACCACTAAAAGGTGTACAAAATGTCTCCTCCCATTAGCCCTATGTAAGGCCGCTAAGCCTCTTGCTTGGCACCCAGCTTTACACATATTGTTTTCTATGTGAGCTTTATCAGTGCAATTCCCACACATTATCTTCCCCAAAAATGTGTATGAGTTCACAATTTCAAGCTTTTGAGCCCATAGGGACCAGTGAAAATTAGAAAATACAATTTTTTGTTCCCACGGAAGCACATCATTTTGCTTTTAGAAGCATTAACCTTTAAAAAGTGGGCGTTCATAAAATGTGTCAAAAAGTGGAGAATAGCAAATAGCGCTTATTCGCAGAATGCCTTTTGCACATGCAATTTGCCACAAAGTGAAATCAGGTGGTAACCAGGTGCAACCTGTATAAAGAGGCCCGGAATGACTCAGCCGCTTTTCCACAATGGCTGCACTATATGTGATAGCAAGGAGAAATAGGATCCTGGCAAGTTTGAGGAGAGGGGGAGGAGACAGGAGCGCATTTTCAGAGTGCGCATAACCCTTTTTGACCAGAGGAGGAGATATATGAGAAGTACAGGTTAAGCTCAGCCATGATACTTGACGTCATAGCTGATCTATAACCCATATTGCAGTGCACCACACACAGGACCAATAGTATACCCACCCATGTGCAGGTATTATGCTCCCTGCACCTATTAGCCTCAGGGAGCTATCAAGGGGTTATAGCAGCAGCTGGAGAGGTCTCACAGAGAGCTCTCTCACTTTTTTTCAATGCATTTTTCAATGCCATGCTGAGCAAAATTCAACAGCACATAAGATTCTCCAACACCCCACTACAGACAAAGTTTGATTTCTACCAGATTGCCCGATTCCCTCATGTAATAGGCGCCATCGATGGTAGACATGTAGCTATCTGTCCACCATCAGCCACAGACTATGTTTATCAGAACCGTAAAAATTCACATTCCATGAACATACAAGTAATTAGCAATGACTCCAACATTATAACCGATCTCGTGGCCAGATATCCAGGTAGCACACATGACTCCTACATCTTTCGGCACAGTGGAATTTACATAAGACTACTAGCTGGGGAGTTTGGCGAAGGATATCTACTGGGTAATGTAATAGTTGACAACGTTGCATTGATGTAAAGGTGACATCACGTATAACAAGTACTCATTTTACTCTCCAGTCATTCCAGGAGACATTGCCTATGCCGTGCCGTCATTCAAACTGACGCCCTACCTGAATCCTGCAACGCCAGCTGAAAGGAGGTTTAATGCTGCTCACAGGACAACCCGCAGTGTTGTGGAGAGGACCTTTGACCTGCTGAAGAGTGTCAGAGTCACCAGATCCTCGGGGTCTGCGCACGTTCCCAACACGTCCACCACTGAACAGCTCCAAGACTCTGATAGATAAATCACAGAGGCTAAGAGAGTTCAAGAGGGGAAGAGGGGATTAGGAAGGGAACAGCTGGGAAGGAGACCTGTAGTAAGAAAAAGGTTAGAACACACACTATGAAAATTATATCTCCTGAAATCAATACTAGACTATGATACAAAGCCTAGTCATTCTGAAAACATGAGCAATCTAAGAATTAAACTTAAAATGACTAAGTTTCAAGATGGCCGGATACCTGTAAGGGAATCAAGATGGATTAAATGAAGACTTTCTTATTCAAGTACTTTCCTTTACATGAGAATCAGAAAAACATTCTGACTAAATTTTAAACCAGTCATATAAATCCTTTTTTGAGAATGCATACTAGGACCATACAATATTGAATCTAGAAACTCTGGCCTTCTGTGTACTCTTAAAATGTTTCAACACAAATTGCGCATATTGCAGATTTATATATATATATATAGTAAACACCATAAAAGGATTGTGCACCATGAATAACACATTATGGATTCAGGAAACAAATCACATAACTTGTCAACTCAAATATTACATAATAAATATCTTAGAATAGTGGCATACAATAAACAACATGAATTAAACTCGAGGAGAGAATCGTGCGTCTTGCCGACTCGAGTGTCACCATGTAAAATGCCAAGAAATGGTAGCACGCAATGAATGTCAAAGTCAAATCATCATTAAACGAATCGCGCGTCTTGCCAATTCGTAAACCACAATGTAATTGGCAAGAAATAACAGCTCACAATGAATAACAAGAACAAAGTACAATGAAACAAATAGCACGTCTTTTGCCGATTCTTAAGCCACCAGGTAAATGTCAAGAAATGGTAGCGCGCAATGAACAACAAAGTTAAATCCTCATGAAACGAATCGCGCGTCTTGCCGATTCATAAGAAATCATGTAAATATCAAGAAATAGTAGCCCGCAATGGACAACAATGTTAAAACACCATAAAACGAATTGCGCGTCTTGCTATTTTATAAGCCACCATACAAATGTCAAGAAATGGTATCGCGCAATGAATAACAAAGTCAAACCTTTATGAAACAAATCGCGCTTCTTGCCGATTTGTAAACCACCATATAAATGTCAAGAAATGGTAGCGCACAAGTAATCTGTTAATCATTAAAGAATTAAACCAAGAATATGAAAATTCTCGATAATGGTGTCGGGACAGTCCAACCACCGTCTTACCGCCTGGAACAATGATCACCAATGAAGGATGAAGGGCAGAAGCCTGGAAAATCCAATAGGCCGCCGGGACAGGAGCTCAGGAAGAAGCTGCTGCTCCGCACCGGGACCGCTGAATAGTGAGCACTGGGAGTTGGGCTGGCTCTCTTTTATAAAGTCTTGGCCCAGCCCACAACCACGCCCAGGCATGTTGCAGGGAAAGTCTCTGGAAGGCCCTGGAAAGGGGCCACACCCTAACTCACTCTGAAAACCTGCAGCAATACATTGCAAAGGGACAGTATTTGTAAGCATATTAAAAATAAGTTTTCAGGATTAAACTTTGCAATGCAAAAGGTTAAACCACAACATATCAGCACAATGCATAAATTACGTTGTTTTGAGTGTGCTGGTTTTTTGCATTCTAGTCACCAATAGAGCGCGTACTGCTCTGATGTTGACAGTACTCCCCTCTTCCAGACGCGCTCTATAGCCTGGTTTGCCTGGATTAAGACGATGAGAGCGTCTCACCAGTACTGTAGCATGAACATCAGATGCGGAAACCCATGAGTTACTTTCAGGACCATAACCTTTCCATGAGATTAAGTACCATAGATTACACCCTCTCAGTTTAGAATCCAACACTTTCTTGACTTCGTATTCTTCTTCCCCTTGTACTAGAACAGGAGCTGGATGAGGGTGGACCTTTTGGACTGCCTTTTTCAAGAAGGAAGTGTGGAACACTGGATGAATCCGTAAGGATCTGGGCAATTGTAGTTTATAGGTCACCGGATTGATTTGCTGAAGGACAGTATAAGGACCCATGAATTTGGGGTTAAACATGTGCTTCTTCTTGAAGTCTATTTGTTTTGTGGAAAGCCACACCTTGTCACCTGGTTGATATTGCCTTCCCTCACAATGTTTCTTGCCATAATGCCTTTTGTATTTTTGTTTGGCTTTTTCTAAATGCTGTTGAATCAGTTTCTGGGTTTGATGCAAATGCTGAATGGTTTCTGACACAGCTGGAGTAAGAGAACTTTCTTGAGGAATTGTGATGGGCAAGGTGTCAGGATGATAGCCAAATAAACCAAAAAAGGGTGTAATGCCAATAGAAGTGTGGAATGAGTTATTGCACGCTAACTCAGCTAACCAGAGCATAGATGTCCAAGAATGAAGTGCCTTTTCAGCGTAGGCACGTAGGTATTGTTTCAAAGTCTGATTTAGTCTCTCCGTTTGACCATCTGTTTGAGGATGGTGACTAGTAGATAGTGTAGATGTCACTTGGAGTGTTTTACACCATGTCTTCCAGAAATTGGAGGCAAATTGTGACCCCCGATCGGAGAGGATAACCTTTGGCAGTCCATGATAACGAACCACTCTGTTCAGTAAAATAGTTGCCAATTCACTAGAAGTGGGCAATTTTTTACAGGCAATGAAATTTCCATATTTCGTGAGACTATCTATACCACCAGAATTACTGAATGCTGTTGAACCACTGGCAGACCGGTAATAAAGTCTAAAGAAATGTGCTCCCATGGACGACTTGGGGTTGGAAGTGGATGTAACAACCCTTTTGGTTTTCAATGACCTGTTTTAATGCGAGCACAAACTTTGCAGTTGTTTACCATTGCTTTTACATCTTTTGTTAGGGTAGGCCACCAAAAATAGCATTGGATCAATTCAAGAGTTTTAGGAGTACCTGGGTGACCTGCCGTAGGTATAACATGCAACCAATGAAACACTATCTTGCGAAGTTTGGTAGTGGGTATGAACAAACGAGCATCATGAAAGGGTAATCCTTGCTTGATTGACCTTTTGTGATCTGCTTGGGCCCATGTTTGCCATTTTTCAACAGTGAAAGAGTTGCGAATTTCTTCAAAAAATCTTCAGTTTCTATGATACATAGAACCTTGTCAGGAGCAATGATAGCTGTGGAGGCTTGAAATGCAGGCAACGTGGTAGACTCTTGACGGGACAAGGCGTCAGCCTTGTGATTATCTTTACCAGGCCGGAAGGTTACTACAAAATCAAATTCAGCAAAAAACAGCATCCAGCGTAATTGCTGAGGGGTCAAAAGTCTGGCGGAACTCATGAATTGAAGATTACGATGATCAGTATATAATGTGACAGTGTATTTGGTACCCAACAAATGATGTATCCATTCTTTAAAGGCGTCACAAATCGCCAGAAGCTCTTTTTCAGCAATGACATATTTCTGTTCGGCTTCATTCAACTTCCGAGACATAAAAGCTACAGGATGAAGTTGACCAGTGTCTTTATTTCGTTGTGATAAGACGGCTCCTATTGCTACATCTGAAGCATCAGCTTTTAACTATGAAAGGTCGATTAGCATCAGGATGAGTCAAGACTGGGGCAGTGGAGAAAACTTCCTTCAAAGTCGAGAAGGCTTGATCAGCTTCTGGGGACCATACAAACTTTTCTTTTGTTCTTAGTAGCTTAGTGATTGGAGCCACTGTCTGGGAGAAATGATTTATGAACCTCCGGTAAAAATTTGCAAACCCCAGGAACATTGTACATCACGAACAGTCTTTGGGGTGGGCCAATCAGTTACGGCTTTTACTTTCTTTTCTGCCATCACCATACCTTGAGGGGTAAGAATAAGCGCTAAAAACTCAACTGTGGTAACATGAAACTCACACTTGGTAGTTTGCAATATAAATGGTGTTTTCTAAGGGCTGCAAGAATTTTCTTGACATGTTGGACATGTTCGTTTTCATTGTCTGAGTAGATCAAAATGTCATCGATGTAGACTATGGCAAATATGTCGAGGTACTCTCTAAGAACGTCATTCAAAAAAATTGAAATGCTGCTCGAGCATTACACAGACCAAAAGGCATGACGGTGTATTCAAAAAGGCCATATCTTGTCTTGAACACTGTTTTACATTCGTCACCCTCTCTCATTCTGACCAAATGATAAGCACCTCGAAGGTCAAGCTTCGTGTGGATTTTTGCTCTCTTTACTTGTTCCAATAAGACCGGAATTACGGGTAAAGGATATTTATTCTTGATGGTGACTTTGTTCAAATCCCTACAGTCGATGCAAGTTCGAAGTTCTCCATTAGCTTTTGGAACAAAAAACAAAGGCGAAGCTGCAGGAGACTTAGAGGGGCAAATGAAACCATTCTCCAAAAATGTATCTAGGTATTTTCTTAAATGTTGATTTTTCATGTTCTGACAGGGCATATACATGACAGTTGGGAATTATCGCACCTGGGGCTAGATCAATTTGACAGTCATAAGATCTAAGAGGAGGTAGAGTCCCTGCTCCTTTCTCATCAAATACATCCTTGTAAGATGAATTCTGTTTGGGCAGCTGAATTTCTTTCTCCGCAGCAGTAGCTATGTAAGAGTTGTAAACTTTTGGTACTTGAATCTTTTGGAGACATTGTTCGTTTCATAGCGCAGATGAGAACACGATTTTTCGTTCTGCCCAATTGATCTCTGGATTGTGATGAGTTAACCATGGCAAGCCAAGGATAATCCCATATTGGGGAGCATGGATCACGTCAAAGATGATTTTCTCTTTATGTTTCTTTCTCTGATTCTTATCTTCACAAATCATCGACAAGGGGATAGTCTGAAGGGTTACCGGACCTCCAGTCAAGAGTTTTCCATCGACTGCCTGGATGATTTCTGGGGTCTTCTTTTCAATACATGGGATCCCCCATGCACGAACCAATTGGACATCAACAAAGTTCCCAGTAGCCCCAGAATCGACTACAGCTTTTTTTAAATAGATCTTTTTCTTGACCTGAACTCTTATTTCCAGTTTAAGATGTCTAGATTGTGAAGGGTCCACAGTGACACCCAAGAGCAACCCTTCTCTGCATCTCAGGTGTTTTAGTTTTCCAACTCGACTGGTGCATTAGCTGCGACCTTCTGAACTGGACCTTGCTTGTTCTTTGGTTTGATTGGACAATCTTTGGCAAAATGACCCTTTCGCCCACAATAAAGACATTGTCTATTTTTTCTGCGTAAGTCCTTTTCATCTTTGGTCAAAGGTCTTCTGATGGTTCCAATTTCCATCGGTTCTGGCGTTCTTTCTTTCAAATTTCTTGAGTCTCTGTTATCATGAACGCGCCATGAATATTTTTCAATCTTTTTGCACGTTCCTTTACGTTCTGCTAAACGATGATCAAGTCGCAAGACAAGGTTTATTAATTCTTGACAGTCTGTAGGTTGTGGGTCGATTTGCGCTAAGATATCTTTTAGTTCTTCTTTGAGTCCCTTGTAAAACAAGACCGCTTGTTTTTCTTCAGGCCAGGATGTCTCGGCAACCAGGCTGTTAAAGTTGGCTAAATACGACACAAGGTCTTGATTCCCTTGGCGTAAATCTAATAATTCACGATCTGCTGACTGTGGTACAGTTCTATGATCAAAAACTCTCTCAAAGTCACGATCAAAATTTCTCCAGTTGTACAACAAGGTACTATTTTTACGCACAAGAGGAATTGCCCAAGTAGCTGCATCCCCAGACAGATATGATAACAAGAAAGCTACTTTGGACTGGGCATTGGGGAAAGTATGTGGTCTGCAGGTGAAGTGCAGTTCCACTTGAACCAGGAAAGATTGCACTTTCAAAGGGTCACCTGAGAAATGTTCTGGGGGAGCCAAAGGAATTGCGGAAGGAACATTTAGGGAAATGCTTGTCGGATTACTTCCAGAAGCCTGAGAAGAAGTACCTGGCCAAGACACACCTGTGGGACTTTGTTCCTTCTTCTCTACCTTATCTTGCAACTGACTCACTCTGCTAAGCTAGTAGTCAATTCTTTGGATGATACCACCTCTGCTTGGAGCTGGGTGATAGCCTTGACTAACTTGTCTAGCGTGGCCATGCTGAGAACATACACAAACCAGGAGTGTAATAATTTGTGGGCTCACTATTCTGTCAGAGTCACCAGATCCTCAGGGTCTGCGCACGTTCCCAACACGTCCACCACTGAACAGCTCCAAGACTCTGATAGATAAATCACAGAGGCTAAGAGAGTTCAAGAGGGGAAGAGGGGATTGGGAAGGGGACAACTGGGAAGGAGACCTGTAGTAAGAAAAAGGTTAGAACACACAATATGAAAATTATATCTCCTGAAATCAATACTAGACTATGATTCTAAGCCTAGTCATTCTGAAAACATGAACAATCTAAGAATTAAGCTTAAAATGACTAAGTTTCAAGATGGCCGGATACCTGTAAGGGAATCAAGATGGATTAAATGAAAACTTTCTTATTCACATACTTTCCTTTACATGAGAATCAGAAAAACATTCTGACTAAATTTTAAACCAGTCATATTAATCCTTTTTTGAGAATGCATACTAGGACCATACAATATTGCATCTAGAAACTCTGGCCTTCTATGTACTCTTAAAATGTTTCAACACAAATTGCGCATATTGCAGATTTATATATATATATATATATATATATATATATATATATATATATGCAAGCATTTCAAAGATTGTCCCTGTTTTGGCATGTACTAGCGCACTTAATTCAGCGGTGGTGCTGGTGACGGCAGGACACTCCGTAATTTATCAACAACATTCATGAAATACTTCACGAACGACCGCACTCCGGGATCTCTTATTTCACAAAATTCATTTATTCAGGCTCCGTTAACTTCGTTTACAGCTCAACAATCACCTGCCCTACGCGTTTCGGTCTGAGAGACCTTGATCACAGGCATTTCCGGTAGGGGGTTTCTGTTTCCACATTTATATCTACAGATAACAATTCATTAAGACTCAACATATTACTAAATGCACTTAGAAACTACTTCTCTCTGCTTATTAAGTTTAATAACTGCGGTCTACACAACTAAAACTCTCCCATAATTTCCAAATACATTCAATTATTAACTAGTGCACTATAAACTTATAATGCTGCATTCTGGGAGTTGTAGTTACCGCAAAACAAAACCAATTTAACCAATATGTTGATACACCTCATAAACGTGCGTATGTAACATCCTGTCCATGTCTCCCCCCATAATAAAAAAACTAAAATATTAACCAAACTGAATATTAGCTGCAAGTGCTACAGAATAGAAAATAGAAAATAGAAAAAACTGTGTTTTATGATTATTTGCAATGGCTGCCATGTAAAATTACAAATGTACAAATAACTCCTCATCCTGATTCATCCCCAGAGGGGTCAAGGTTCGAATCTCCAAGGTGTGTTTAAACTCCAATTGTCATAGTCTCTTTTCTCTGTCCCCTCCTCGTTCACTTATGGGGACATGGTCAATCGCATAAAAAGTCATTGTTTCCCATTGGCTATCATGTGCCAACTCCATATGCTTAGCCGTGGCATAACTTCTGTCTGTGTTGACGATGGCACGAATATGTTCAAGGATCCTTTTCTTTGTTTCACATATGGTGCTCCCAACATACTTTAAACCGCAGGGGCATTCAATAACATATACTGTGAACCGGCTCTTACAAGTGATATGTTGTTTAATGCTTTTTGTGACACCATTGCCAATGGTGTATTCCTTAGTGTTTTTCGCAATTTTGCAAGCCTTGCAATTGCCACATTTCCAAAAACCTGTTTTTTGGAGCCAGTTGCCCCTTTTCTGAGAGCTAAAGTGACTTTTCGTGATTCTGTCCCGCAAATTTTGTGCTCTTCTAAAAGTCATTCGAGGAAAGTCTCCCATAATCTCCTTTACTATAGGATCCAATTGGAGAATAGACCAGTGTTTGGTTAGAATCTTCCGTAACTGGGAGACATTATTAGAGTATGTTGTGATGAAACGTATAGGATCCTGCGATTGACCTTCCAAAACAGAAGTTTTTTTATGAACTAATTCTGTTCTCAAGATCTTTTCCACCCGCTGTTTTGCCTTATTAATACATTTCCTGGGATATTGTCTGGAGATAAATCTTTCTTCTGAGGCCTTTATATGTTTAGCAAATTCTCCAGATTCTGAACAAATTATTTTTATCCGTAAGAATTCGCCATATGGTATGTTCCATTTGGTATTGGGTGGGTGAAAACTATTGGCATGTAACACTGAATTTGTGGCAGTAGATTTTCTGTGTAATGTGGTATGTATCTCTCCTTCTCTTATATAGATTTCTGTATCCAGGAACGTCACTCGTGTGTCACTGATTTCATAAGTGAATTGCAGTTTGGCAACAGTATTGTTCAGAACGTTAAAATATTCCTTAAATTCAATTTCTGTGCCATCCCAAATTAGAAATAAATCATCAATGAATCTTAACCAGCTAATGACTTTCTGCTGGAGTCTTTCATTTTCTTCTGCCCATGCTATTCTCTGTTCAAACCAGCCCATTGTTAAGTTCGCAAAATTTGGAGAAAAGGAAAAGCCCATGGCTGTTCCTTTTATCTGTAAAAATAACTGCTGGTCAAACTGAAAGAAATTATTGGTAAGGCAGAGATGGATCATTTCTAAAAGCATTTCATTGTGTTGTGCAAATTGAATATGTCTTTGGCTCAGAAAGTGCCTACATGCCTGGATGCCAATCTGATGTTCAATATTGGTGTATAGTGAAATGACATCCATTGTTATCAACTTATATGAATCCTGCCACGGAATGCCATCCAAATGTCTCAATAAATCCCCTGTGTCTTTCAAATATGAATTTAAGTTACATGCCACTGGTGCTAAAAAGAAATCAATATAATTTGATATAGGTTCCAATAAAGATTGATTCGCTGAAACTATTGGCCGAGGAGGGGACAGAGAAAAGAGACTACGACAATTGGAGTCTAAACACATCTTGGAGATTCGAACCTTGACCCCGCTGGGGATGAATCAGGATGAGGAGTTATTTGTACATTTGTAATTTTACATGGCAGCCATTGCAAATAATCATAAAACACAGTTTTTTCTATTTTCTATTTTCTATTCTGTAGCACTTGCAGCTAATATTCAGTTTGGTTAATATTTTAGTTTTTTTATTATGGGGGGAGACATGGACAGGATGTTACATACGCACATTTAGGAGGTGTATCAACATATTGGTTAAATTGGTTTTGTTTTGCGGTAACTACAGCTCCCAGAATGCAGCATTATAAGTTTATAGTGCACTAGTTAATAAGTGAATGTATTTGGAAATTATGGGAGAGTTTTAGTTGTGTAGACCGCAGTTATTAAACTTAATAAGCAGAGAGAAGTAGTTTCTAAGTGCATTTAGTAATATGTTGAGTCTTAATGAATTGTTATCTGTAGATATTAATGTGGAAACAGAAACCCCCTACCGGAAATGCCTGTGATCAAGGTCTCTCAGACCGAAACGCGTAGGGCAGGTGATTGTTGAGCTGTAAACGAAGTTAACGGAGCCTGAATAAATGAATTTTGTGAAATAAGAGATCTCGGAGTGCGGTCGTTCGTGAAGTATTTCATGAATGTTGTTGATATATATATATATATATATATATATATATATATATATATATATCAAACACCATAAAAGAATTGTGCACCATGAATAACATAATATGGATTCAGGAAACAAATCACAGAACTTGTCAACTCGAATATAACATAATAAATATCTTAGAATAGTGGCATACAATAAACAACATGAATTAAACTCGAGGAGAGAATTGTGCGTCTTGCCGATTCGAGTGTCACCATGTAAAATGCCAAGAAATGGTGTCACGCAATGAATATCAAATTCAAATCATCATTAAACGAATCACGCGTCTTGTCAATTCGTAAACCACAATGTAAATGCCAAGAAATAACAGCTCAGAATGAATATCAAGATCAAAGTACAATGAAACGAATCACGCGTCTTTTGCCGCTTCTTAAGCCACCATGTAAATGTCAAGAAATGGTAGTGCGCAATCAACAACAAAGTTAAATCCTCATGAAACGAATTGCGCGTCTTGCCGATTTGTAAGAAATCATGTAAATATCAAGAAATAGCAGCGCACAATGGACAACAATGTTAAAACACCATAAAACGAATCGCGCGTCTTGCCGATTCACAAGCCACCATACAAATGTCAAGAAATGGTAGCGCGCAATGAATAACAAAGTCAAACCTTTATGAAACAAATCGCGTGTCTTGCCGATTTGTAAACCACCATATAAATGTCAAGAAATGGTAGCGCGCAAGTAATCTGTTAATCATTAAAGAATTAAACCAAGAATATGAAAATTCTCGATAACGGTGTCGGGACAGTCCAACCACCCTCTTACCGCCTGGAACAATGATCACCAATGAAGGATGAAGGGCAGAAGCCTGGAAGATCCAATAGGCCGCCGGGACAGGAGCTCAGGAAGAAGCTGCTGCTCTGCACCGGGACCTCTGAATAGTGAGCACTGGGAGTTGGGCTGGCTCTCTTTTATAAAGTCTTGGCCCAGCCCACAACCACGCCCAGGCATGTTGCAGGGAAAGTCTCTGGAAGGCCCTGGAAAGAGGCCACACCCTAACTCACTCTGAAAACCTGCAGCAATACATTGCAAAGGAACAGTATTTGTAAGCATATTAAAAATAAGTTTTCAGGATTGAACTCTGCAATGCAAAAGGTTAAACCACAACATATCAGCTCAATGCATAAATTACGCTGTTTTGAGAGTGCTGTTTTTTTGTGTTCTAGTCGCCAATAAAGCGCGTACTGCTCTGATGTTGACAAAGAGTTGCTTCAGATGCATCCACAAGAGTGGTGGTGCACTACAATATAGCCCTGAAACAACATGCAAAATCGTGGCTACATGTGCTATGTTGCACAACATTGCTACCATGAGGGGCATACCTGTGGAACCCACCAAACCGGACTCAGATGAGGATGGTGATCCCTTGCCACCCCTTCACCTAGTAGACAGAAGCAGTGCAGCAGAGGGCAGACAAAGATGTGGTGTCATCACGTGCAACCATTTCTGATGTAAGTAATGACAATACCATGTCTATTATATGTATTGCTGTATGTAGCATCTTTATTGCCTTGACTTCAGGTAATATATGGGTGATTAGGACATAGCTATGCACTATACACAAACAGGTGCGAGTAACAGTGTCACACTATTAGCATCATAGTATAGTTGTTTTGCTACATGTTAAGGTAGTCCTCTACACCCCTCATCATTACTTCCTACGTCCACGGACTCCACTTGAGTGCTCAGTGGCCTTGGTGGCAACTCTTGTAGTGGGTTCAAAGACAGTACTGTGTCTGCTACTGCGATGCCTAGGATCCATTGTTGTGTAGCCATTTTAGTCATAGCTCCAAGCACAATATTTTAGCATACTAGGCCTGCCGCTGTGCACTTTAACCTAGATATATGTTATTCAGCTTCATTTTATTATTGTTATAATAGCCTTTTTTACGGTCTTGTTTTATTTATTCTATCTAACTGTTTTTGCCTAGGCCAGCACTATGTTCTCAAACAAGTCATTCTTGCTCACTCTGTGCTTCTTTCAAGGCTGTAGTAAGATAGGTTGCCGGTGAATGTGGTACAAGTTCTGTCTCTGACATTCATAGGAAAACACACATCCTTACGTAGGGACATTTTCTCAGAACATCAGCTGTTTTATTATAAAAACACTTCCTTATCTCTTACACATTAGAGGGAGATTCCAGCCAGAGAACCACAACTGTATGCTGATTGCTGAACGCTTCGCTACAGCTGCTTATGCAGACTTCAGGCTTTTGCTCAGGTATGGGGGATAATGTCTTCCCAGGGAAACCTGAAGGGCAGAATTAGAGCTTAACACGCTGTGCTCAATTATAACCTAGGTAGGAATTAGTCCATTGATTTTAGTGACAACATTGTAGCGTTATTTCTATGCTTTCCTCTCCTTGTCACAATTTTAATCTTGTCATGCTGTATCGTCCTGGTTATTGCAGCCCATGCTTTGCTATCTAAGATGCAGCCGCTTCATTAAAATCTTACTGAAACATATACTGCCTTTGTTTGTCATTGTGTATGTGAGACTAATATAACGGAGAGAAACGGATGAGATCTGAGTGACCACGGCTCCCCTGAGAAATCAATTATGTCATGCTCTCGGCTGCCCAATCATCCCTGCCCTTGGGTAGAGATGAGTCACTGCTAGTTAGCCAGAGCAAAACCCGGATTGGGGTGGCAGGTGTCATCTGTAGTGGGTCAGACTCAGTCTCCAACACCGCAGGCGATTCTGCCTCTCAAAATCCAGTAGTCTCATTAGAATAATGAAAGCCTGCGCGACATGGCACCGCCAACGCTTGGTCAGGCTCTAATTTTCGGGTCCTTCTGAGTATCTCTCTCTCACTATATACAAAGACACCTCAGAACTATATACAGAGATGTCCGTGGTATTCAGTATTTCCTCCTCAGCAAAGTAGGGAACACCTATCTGATGCTGGAGATTGTTCAAGCTTGAACCTTAAACGGGAACTCCCCATTTGGTGTGCTCATCTCTGAACAAATTTATCATCTAATATGGCGAATCCACAGCAGGTAGCAATTGCAGACAATATGAGACAACCCCTGACTGCACATTTATTGGTAAATGGTCCAGTCACATTTGTGTGACGCTGCACTTAACCGCGGCGTCTCTTTTTTCAGCCGTGGTCAGATCGCGACTCTGATTAGCGGAGCGCCGTCCTCCGTGTTTTTTCACACATTTCACAACATGTTTCAGGATGCATATTTCTTGCTTCCGGTCGCGTTGTTCTCATCTGTTTCCTTAATATTCTTCTTACTTATTGGTGGTGGATTTCTATTCTTGTCTTTTTTCCTTATTTTTCTTCTGTTTTCTAAGCACTTCATTTTTTCTTTCTCCTGCGTTCCATGTTGCTGGTTTCCATGTTGTCTTCTTCTGTTCCTTTTTCCCAGCATGCCTTTTTCTTTTGTACTTCTGCCTTTTTCCCATTCTGTTCTATGGGTCTTTCCCAATCCAAGATGGTGTAGCCTTCTCTTTCCTGTGTTGTCACTTCCTGTCTTCCGGTGTATAAGTCACTCAGTCCTGATCTGCCTTGCGTTGCAAACACTTCCTCTTGGCGGTGATCTTCGCTCCTGTTCATCGTGTTTTTTCCTGTTCCTTTTGCTGATTGAGATTTTCCCTTTTTCCTGTTCCTGTTTGAAATGTTTTCCTTTTATTCCTTTTTTCATTCCTGGTTTTTCCTCTATTTCAGGAGTTCCTGTTTTTGAGGTTTTTCCCATTTTTGGTTTTTTTTACCTCTGGGACTCTTTCTGGTGGGGAACGGTCTGCTTAGGCATTTTCCTGTCAAGCAGCATTGTGGCTACTAGAAAGGGTCGCCCCTATCTTGGTCTATCTAGAACCAGAAGAAGACCTGGTATCCTTTCAAATCCTGCATTCAAAGGTGAGAAGCATCATGCACATTGTGACAATTTGTTTTTGCCGCAGATGCAGCACATAGAACAGAACTATTTTGTTCTTGGGTCACTTTTCCACCAGTTGCTAGGAATACAAATACATTTCATCGTTATACACCTGCAAACGTACCTGGACAATGCAGAGCATACGCATATTTAGAAATACCTTTATCATATCAAGAACATAATAATTGGCTTGATGGCGCCCTACCCCACACAATTTTACCAGTTAGTTTAGGTCCTGTAAGTAATGATGGTCCTACCTGGCCTTTATTGGCCACTTATACTTCTCACCCTGCAGTAGCAAACTTAGCAGTAGCTGAAGTCCGTCGCTTACATACTGAGCTGACGGCAATATATAGACGTTTATTACAATTTGTAATGCAAACGTTAAATACAAACCCAGTGCGTGCTGCTCCAGTGCAACCACATGCAGTAACACTAGGCATTAATCCTGCAACTGTGTATTCGATCATGGGTAAGGTACTCGCCAAACAAGAAGAAATTCCATTTTGGTTAGCTCAAAAAATAAATGTACTGGAAGCAGTTTTTCCCCAAACGGGACCTCATGATAAACACAGAATACTAACAATGTCCTTGCCATTTGGGATGGTTCCCACAGTAGATAACTGTAATACATGGGGAACGGTATTTGCCGCGCTATATACTACCACACACGGTACACCGACACTTGGCAACTTACCGGAAGTGTTAAAACAAATTCAAGATGAATACAGGGCTGCCCCGGCCCTAGACTTGGGGATGCAATTAATGGGGAACTTTGCCACAGTATCCTTAATTATTTTAAGTAACCTTAAAGGGGAAGCGGTCGCACTAGCGGTGCGCATGCAGCTCTGGGATGTTCCTCAACAGGATCAAGAACGTGAGTTGCCAAAGATTATCGCAGAGACCTACTCTAGCATTGGTCGAGATAGTCTAGGGGCCAGACCAACAAAACCACAATTTCAGGGTAAATCTAATAAAGATTTTCCTAGGCAAGGTCCTGAGGGTAATAAGAAACGCTGGGATACACAAACAACAAACTCCTAAAAAAGAAAGGGGGGAATCTCCATGCATGGAAACACCACAGAATAGATGTAACCTCAGAAATAGACATAATATAAAACCCCCTGACAGATATCAATATACTGATACGCGCCAATCTCTTTCCTTTCAGGACTCATCAGAAAAATGCAGTGAGAGAAGTGGGCGGTCAGAGCGAAGAACAGAGTATGTGAAACCGAGACAGGAATCACAACGCTCAATAGAGGTTTCTGTTAAAAAAGGAAGAGGAACCTCCCCAACAAAAACCCCAATTTAAAAAGAAAAAGGTGGCAGCATTTGCTGTTCGACATGGTACTCAAGAAGAGGGTCCTCTTGAAGAACAGGAAATGGGCACTAGTGCTGCTAGACATCGCGGCAGAGGTCACAATAGTTCGCCGGAATCTTCTAGAGCATCTGGAGGTGAAAGCAACTGATGACTTTCTACAAGTCGAAACTGCGGACATGCGTGTCTCCATGCCTGATAGGGTGTACAAAGTAACGCTGCAGTTAGATGGAGACATTGAACGCACAATAGACACAATCTTCTGGGATCGGGTAGTAAGCATATACGATATCTTGTTGGCTAAACAAGAGTGGCCACCTGAATTTGTCAGTACCTGCCAATATGGGGAAGAAGTTATCAAACCTTCTTTCTCGCTCCTTGTTCCCAAGGAACTCGCAGAATCCTATGCCATTGATTGGGCATTGGCGCAGGCACCCGCGTTATATCGCGTAGGTTGGGACAAAGAATCCCCTTACCACGTAATTCCTATTAAAAATCAACCCCAACCTCAACCCCAATATCCAAGAAAACATGATGCTAAAGCACCCGTGAGAGAGATTCTCACACAACTGGAGTATCAGGGGCGTAATTGAACCATGTGTCTCCCTAACGAATAATCCTTCATTCCCACTAGCTAAACCGGACCGTTCATATTGGATAGTCTTAGACTACAGACATTTAAACAGTCATACACGCACACATGCGATACAAAACTCACATAGCACAACACTGATGAACAACATAGTGCGCAAAAAATACAAAACAACAGTGGATATTTACAATGGTTTCTTCTGCCAAAATATTGCGCCTGAGGGTAGAGACTTAACACGTTTCAGCGCACTAGGCTCTCAGAAAAAAAATCAGTTGTTTACCCCAGGGGTACAAGAACAGTCCAGGACTGTTCGCAGCTCGTGTCACTGCAATTTTGCCCGACATTGACCCTGAAGCATTGTCCTATGTGGATGATATCTACCTCATGGATGATGAATTGCTACAACATTTAAGACGGGTAGCCTGCATTGTTGTGGGATTCACTGAATTTGGCTACAAAAACAAAAATAGCCTTCCTCAGCGTCCTGTTTCTTGGATATGAGCTATTGAGTGAAGGAAAGTGCCTAGCGCCACAATTCTTAGAAAAGTGCGCACAATTACAAGCTCCAAACACCATCAAAAAACTGCAATCTCTATTGGGTTTCCTAAATGTTGGCAGAACTTACATTCCTGACTATGCAACACGCATAAAACTTTTCTATGATTTAATACGTCCTGACTTTTCAAGTACATTTTGGACAGTTGAACACACACGCATTCTCAGAGATCTGCAGACAGACATGCTTGCAGCACTACATCTACACACAAGGGACAGTAAAACACACTTGGTCATCAGAGTAACTGCTGGTGACATTGGTTTTACCTATGTAACTTTTAATGAGGGTGGGACTGTCCTGATTGCATATAAATCACACTTGTATTCAGCAGTAGAACAACGCTTTGCTCCCACTGAGAAAATTCTCACTGCCATACAGATGGCTGTCATTAAAGAAAGGCCTCTAGCTCAGGGCAAGCGCATTATCGTCGTCTCCCCAATCCCAGTCCTTGAGGCTGTCACCAAAGCCAGCATTCCAAACGCTAAAGCATTACATCCACGTTGGATACAATGGGCTACATCTTTGACAGCCACTGATGTAGACTACATTTGTGACCTAAAATTACAAACTCAATAATTTTTGCAATATGAACTAGAATACCCAGTTCCTGCAAACACACTGCCTATTGATCAATATCAAAGAGTCATGTACACCAATGGCTCTGCACAACCTACAATAGGCACAAAGCATCAATACTCCCCTGCTTGTGCAGTCATAAGTGGCTACATGGAGGATAATAAATTTTGTCTCACACATACATTCACGCAAACCCTAGGGGATTGCACAGCACAGCTGGCAAAGCTAAAGGCTCTGGTGATGGCCTTGGAACATACGGATCCTGCACAGTTAACACTGATTGTTTGTGATTCGTATTATTGTGTCCAGTCCTTTAATGAATGCCTGAATTACTGGCACCAGAATGGATTCAGAGATTCTATAGGCAACACCATTACACACAGACTTCTGTGGGGGAAAGTAGCAGATCTGAAGGAAATGCTACCAAATGTCCATGTTGTACATACACTTGGACACCAGTGCGTTGGAATACATGTAGCTCGGAACACACTGGCTGATGAAACCGCAAAGTCAGCAGTCGCTGCGGCTACTGTTGGTGCAGTAACCCGCTTAGGTGTGAAACGGGACGAAGACATATGGGCTGCAGTGAAAGTTACTGCTGATGGTGCGCCCTATCCAAAAGCATTTCCTGATAAATATTCCTACTGCATGGGAGGATGCCTAAATGCTGAGGTTGAGATACCAGGCGTAGGGGTTTGAGAAATTCCCAATAAAGATATAAGACCAAAGTTGATTAAAGCAGCGCATGAGGGGTCAGCATCTGCCCATGCTCGTGTGGCGGCTACAATATCATTGTCACAAGCCCGTTTTTGGTGGCCAGGCCAATACAAAGAGACCAAGCAGTATCTCCTTTGTTGTGACATCTCCAAACAAATTTAAGGGCCAGATGTAGCAAATTCCCAAATTACGACTTGCAATTTGCGAGTCCCTGCGACTCGCAAATTGCAAGTCGCAATTTGGGATGCAGAAAGGTGTCTCAGACACCTTCTGCGAGTTGCTATGGGGTCGCAAAGACCCACCTCATTAATATTAATGAGGTGGGTCGCAATTTGCGACCCCATAGCGATTCAGGGCACTCACGGGGATGGAGGCCTGCTTTAGTCAGCAGACCTCCATGTCTGTGACTGCTTTTAAGTAAAGCAGTTTTTTTTTTTCAAAGTGCAACCCGTTTTCCTTAAAGAAAATCGCTTTGTCTCTATCCACAATGTCAAATGACACCATGTGCCTGATCCTGCACAGCCGACCAAAAGGAACAGCCAGTAGTTCCCGAATCGCTCTCACTACTGGTCAAGAAGTTCCTCTACAAGTTGTAAGCAGCAACATTGATACCTCTCCGAGCTTGGGGAGGGTGGAAAATGATTTTGCATTAGTTTCAATAACATCAAATAATACAGAAATAACTGATCGATTTGACACAACTTCAACACAGACGGATGGCGCCATTTATTCTGAGCCACCGCTGTAAATACCCACTCCACCTACAGACACAGCTCCAGTTTTTGCACAAACTGCTTCTGGATACTTTGCTGACATCAACAACAATGTTTCAGACTCATTCGCCTCATCGACAACTGTCAAAGACACGTAAGCTGATAAACTTGCTTAAAGTAACTTACTTTTTTCTTCCATGGAACTATCTGTGGCTTTCCCTGACTGTACTAGCTTTCCTACTTTGGATTGGGTTTGTCATAACGTTCTTTTTATTAATACATGGTCATTTGTTTCTTGAAAAATCAACAGTTGAACTGGTGGATGAAGTCCTAAAACCACATTTTTCTTCTCACAAGGTGCACAGAGACTTGTCTTTTGTGAACATTTCTGCTATACCAATTCCTGATGGGATTGTTTGGGACAAAGTAACATTTGATATATACGGCCCCACAGAGGTCATTCAAATACCATATGTGTTTAAACTTTCAATGAACAATGTAATAATACCCGGAGTTGTTTCTGATGATTGGGATGTCGAAAAAGTTGATTCTATGAATTGCAGTATTACACTGTATTTGAAAACTAAGATGTTTATCAATCTAAAGAGAATTATGGTTATATGTTTTGCCATAATTATTATGGGCACCATTTCATCCACAGGGCAAGTACCCCAAATACTAATTGTAATTACACACAATGGAAACATTGTCCAACTCCACCGCAAGGGAGTTCTAAAATATACTCTGAAAACTTTGCATATTTTTCTGGGCACAATGTTAAAAATGCTGAGTCATATTATTTTAAATTGCTACCGACAGCAAATGTGCGCATACTAATGACAAATACGAAATGTATTTATTCGGATTCCTTTGTTTCCCGGTTGACTATAGAAGGCTATGAATATTGGCTGAAGTCGATTGACTTAAAAAGTGTGTGAGGAACTAGACATTGGCAAATACGGGGGAAGGAAGCTTTATTTAGAGCATGCCTGATACCTGTTCAAATGATATTTTTAAATGAAACTGTACAACAAAGAAGTTGTTTAGGCTTAGCAAAGATTAAGGAATTGAACACGCCCAGTATTCCTGCATCTTAAATTTTTTATAAATGGCAAAAATATATAAACGCAACTGAAGATCAGCTTAATGAAGGGGTCCAGAATGGCACGTTTAATGCTTCACTGTCACGTCCTGCTGGGTAGTTATTGTGGGCAATAGATACCAACGGGTGTCTTAAACATTTATAAACTCTACTGGGGTTTTAGCACTAGCAGGCTGGACCCTCGCTATAAATCGTCTAAACATGCGGGTATACTAACAACATACCGTGTAGAGAAACTAGCCAGCAATGGTTAAAGGGTTCCTCACTAGTTGCAGTTAGAGAACACCTCAGTCTCCTGTCTAATAACACTGACTTACAGGACTTCCTGTTAGGCCCCAGAAAACAATGCAGAAAGCGCTTCTTATATGAAGTATATAATGACATTTGGAAGCTTTTCCAACAGGAAGCCGCGGCCCGGTTAAGGCAAATAGACAAGGAAAACTTTTAGAGGGCATTAGCTGTTGTAGATAATGGGATTAATACCCTGTCCGACCGGATATACACCTTAAATAACATTGTCTCTTCTGCAATAAAAATCATACAAACAGATATGTCATCATTATGCCTTGGACAGAGTCAAGTAAGGTCCATTATGCAGTTGGGTTGGACACTTCAAACACTGAAGGCAGGTTGCATTCCCTGGCAACATGTCAGCGCAAGGGAAATATTTTCTACATTTAATTTAACGTGACAACAACTAATGGCTAAGAAATAAGCGACTTATGTCATGTTAAACATTGAAAAGTTAGAAAAGTAGCTTTTTACTGTGGCTGAAATACCATCTGCTGAGTGGTTAATACACAGGGTCATTAATGTGCCTATTTCCACACTTCAATTCACCTCCTGTTTAAAACACATTCCGGTAGGCAGATATGAAAGGCTGGGAGATAGTTACATCCATGAGGTGTGGGAGCTACCCTTCTTGTAGAAATGTCTCAGTGGCATGAAAGAAAACTTTCTTAGCGGTAGTGAATTCAAGACTTCTGTCAGCCCTTCAATGGTTTGTAAACAGCTGTCCTTGCATGGGGCGTGTAATGCGTCTGCTGCAAACTTGGCTTGTTATCTAAAGGGAGTTCCAGTCCCCTTGATTAGACCTACGTTCCAGGTGCTTTCAAACAGCAGCAATGTTCTCCTCAATGGTGAAGACTATTGTGGGATGCGAGCCGGAATAGTTTATGTTGTTTCAGTCTCTAAGATTGTTACATGCTGTTGGAACGTACTTTTTCCTCCCACTAGAATAAAAGAGGTAGCTGACATTTGGCCTACTTCTAATGTGAATTTTGACAAGTTGAGCAGACTCAAAACTTTACTGTTTCAAAAACATGTGGCTCTTACATCTGCACTCAAGACCTACGCACTTCAGGTGGCAAGGTCATCAGCAGAGATACAGTCCCTTTTAAGTACCAACTTTCTGAGACACTTTGGTGAACTCGTGGGACGAATATTTAATGTGTTCAGTACTGCTGGAATCGCATATTTTTTTAAGCCTGCTGGTTCTGGTTTCGTTCACACCGTCTCCTCCATATTCGGTTTAATACCATCAGCCATTCACTCAATATTCTCAAGTATTTTGGGGGGATTTCGAATAACTTTGGATCTAATAGTTGGCATTTTGCTGTTGCTATTTTTCATGCGCAATGGCTGTCCCGCCACAACAAGGAGGAATGAGAGTGCTCCCATCAGTGCAGCTGTGTCGTGAACGCATGATGTAGTATTTTGGAGCAACACTCCTGGAGCAATTGGATTGTGACCGGTCCCTGTCATTCAGACCGGTTTTGCATTGTGTGCAACCCGTGTTTCGTTGCCTTTCGTGCTCTTTCAAATATGCACTGGATGTTTGTCTTTCTACGCAGCGCTTGCTATCATTGGACACTGATCTGTTGATGTTCTTGCTGACGGCTCATTACCAGACATGCGCGTTAAGGGTGCGTTTGCTACGGGAAGCTGCTTATGAGTTGCCTTTCATGGAGGATGCGGCTCTTAACTCATTATTGGGCACACCACGGAATGCCACTTTGGCTGAGGCTCAAGCTTTGGAACACAACTGCTCCTTGGTCCTTCTGGGCGATGCATTTCCAACTTTAACACATGCCGAAGTGGAAGATTTCCTGTCCTCCATTGTCCCGAAATCGATTGGAAATTCTAAAAATAACTCTGACTCTTGAAATTCAGTCCTTTTATGCCATATGTTAACATTTTGAATTGTCCTTTTATATATTCTCATGTGTCCCTTTAATTTGTCATTATTGACTTTTTTTACATATATATCTTAGGTTGAGTTTTAGTAGCTTTTATGTACATTTAGGCTTTGAACCACCTTCAACCGACAAGGGGAGGGTGTTGTGTAGCCATTTTAGTCATAGCTCCATGCAAATTATTTTAGCATACTAGGCCAGCCGCTGTGCACTTTAACCTACATATATTTTATTCAGCTTCATTTTATTATTGTTATAATAGCCTTTTTTACGGTCTTGTTTTATTTCTTCCTATATAACTGTTTTTGCCTAGATCAGCACTATGTTCTGAAACAAGACATTCTTGCTCACTCTGTGCTTCTTTCAAGGCTGCAGTAAGATAGGTTGCCGGTGAACGTGGTACACATTTTGTCTCTGACATTCATAGAAAAACACACATCCTTACGTAGGGACATTTTCTCAGAACATCAGCTGTTTTATTATAAAAACACTTCCTTGTCCCTTACACGTTAGAGGGAGATTCCAGCCAGAGAACTCTGGGAGAGGTAACACTCTTGTTCTGTGTCTAGTTGGTGCATTAATGAAGGACTCCCTGGTGTGTGAGTCGGACTGTGGCTGTGTTTCGCTATCCCCCACATTTCCACCTTCTGCTGCGTCAGGCACCGGAACATCTACAACGACAATGTGCAGCATGTAATTTTTGATTATTTCAGAAATAGTTGCTGTTAGACTTTTCATCCTTTGCGTGGTCTCCCTTAACTTTTTACCTCGTTCCCCAGGTTGTGGATGTGGGCTGGACTCTGAATTTGCTGTTTTTGTTACTGTGGGCACTTTGCCACTGCTAACCAGTGTTAAAGTGCAAGTTCCCCTTTAAAAAGTGTGTATGTAATTGGCTTAACCATGATTGGCATGTTTGATTTACCAATAAATCCCTAGTAAAGTGCAGTAGAGGTTCCAGGTCCTGTAAATCAAATGCTACTAGTGGGCCTGCAGCACGGGTTGTGCCACCCACGTAAGTAGCTCTGTAATCATGCCTCAGACCTGCCATTGCAGTGTCTGTGTGTGCAGTTTTAACTGTAAATTCGACTTGGCAAGTGTACCCACTTGCCAGGCCTAAACCTTCCCTTTTCTTACATGTCAGACACCCCTAAGGTAGGCCCTAGGTAGCCCCAAGGGCAGGGTGCAGTGTATGGTTAAGGTAGGACATATAGGGGGTCATTATGACCTTGGCGGGTGGCCAAAGCTGACCGCCAAGATCTGACCACCGTGCGGCCGCCAATGCGGCCGCACCCCCGCCGCGGCCTTTTTGAGATCCTCGCTGGGTCGGCAGGCGGAAACCTGGTTTCCGCCCGCCAGCCCAGCGGGGATCACGGCTGCAACATAGGAGCTGGCTCCAAATGGAGCCGGCGGTGTTGCGGCTGTGCGACGGGTGCAGTTACACCCGTCGCGTTTTCACTGTCTGCATAGCAGACAGTGAAAAGCTGCATGGGGCCCTGTCAGGGGGCCCCTGCACTGCCCATGCCAGTGGCATGGGCAGTGCAGGGGCCCCATGACTCCCCGTTCCGCCAGCCTTTTCCTGGCGGTGCAAACCACCAGAAAAAGGCTGGCGGTCGGGGATTCGCAATCCCCTGGGCAGTGCTGCAAGCAGCGCTGCCTGGTGGATTACAACCGCCGGGGCAAAAGTGGTGGAATACTGCCGGCCCCGGCGATGTGACCATGGCGGTTCCGCCGCGGTCGTAATACGCCTGGAAGCACTGGCAGCCTGTTGGCGGTGCTTCCGTCATTTTAGCCCTGGTGGTCTCGTACCGCCAGGGTCAAAATGACCCCCATAGTAATGTGTCTTATATGTCCTGGCAGTGAAATATTGCTAAATCCGTTTTTCACTGTTGCATGGCCTGTCTCTCTCACATGTTAACATGGGGGCTACCTTTAAACCTGATTAATGTATAGATTCCCTTTGGGAGCGGATGGACATATGGAGTTTGGGGTCTCTGAGTTAACAATTTAAAAATACATCTTTTAGTAAAGTTGATTTTAAGATTGTGTGTTTGAAAATGCCACTTTTAGAAAGTGAGCATTTCCTTGCTTTTACCATTTCTGTGACTCTGCCTGTTTGTGGATTCCCTGTCTGGGTCAGTTTGACAGTTGGGCTGGTTGCAACTCACACTAGACAGTGACGCAAAGGGAGCTGGGGTGTAGTCTGAATTTCCTGATGAGCCAGCTGTGCTAGGAGGGAGGGGAGGAGTGGTCACTTACACTTGAAGGGGTTGTGCCTGCCCTCACACAATTCAGTCTCCAACCCCCTGATGAGTGTCTGGGGCCTGGGCTGGGCAAGGCAGAATTTCACAATCAAGAGAGACTTTCCTTTGAAGTAGGCCTACTTCAAAGGAGAAATTGGGTATAAGAAGGGCACCCAAAACCACCCAAAACCACAGACTTTAGAACACTTCTGGAAACCAAGAGAAACCTCTGCCTGGAGAAGAGCTGAAGAGCTGAGAAAGAAGAGCTGCCCTGCCTGTGACTGCCTTTGTTGAGCTATCCTGCAGTTGCTGCTTCTGCCAGAGTAGGAGGGCAAAGACTGAACTTTGTGTGCCTTCCATCTTGAGAAGAACTCTCCAAGGGCTTGATTTAGAGCTTGCCTCCTGTTGTTTGAAGTCTCAGGGACAGCAAAGACTTCTCTCTGCCAGCACCTGGAGTCTCTGGAGAGACTCCTACTCTGCCAAGTGGTGCCCATCCAGTTCCTGGGACCCTGAAAGGAGAAGCTGGCAGCCTAAGAGGAAGAAATCCAAGCACAGAGCGACGTGCGGGGAAAAGATCGATGCAACTCCAATCTGCGGCTGAAGAAATGACGCGGCGCCGGCTCCGTGGCTGAAAATCGACGCTCGTCGGAAACGTGACCAAAGAATCGATAGATGGAGTTGGAGAAATGACGTGCAGCATTGCTGACAGAGGCTGGGAGATCGCAACGCGCGCTGCGTGGTTTTCTGATCATTATGCGGCTGGATTTCGGACAGAAACACCGCTGGGCATGTAAAAACAATGCAAGGCGTGCCCGGACCCGAGAGTGCTGACCAGATCGACACAACGCTCTCCTGCGGAGAGAAGAAACAACGGGCCCAACCCGATGAAATGAGAAACAACGCAAGGTCCCGCTCGTGAGTGGAATCAACGCATCGCAAGCCCATTTTCACGCTAACAGTGTTAGTGTGTGTTTAAAACTACTTGAAGACTCTTTTTGATTTTTAATTGATAACTTGACTTGTCTATTGTGGGTTTTTGTTGATTTGGTCTTGTTTTGTTTAGATAAATATTTTCTATTTTTCTAAACCTGTGTTGTGTCATTTTGTAGTGTTTTCATTAAGTTACTGTGTGTGTTGGTACACATACTTTACACGTAGTACTCTGAAGTTAAGCCTGCTGCTCTGCCAAGCTACCAAGTGGGTAAGCAGGGGTTAGCTGAGGGTGATTCTCTTTTACCCTGACTAGAGTGAGGGTCCTCGAACAGGGGTTAACCTGACTGTCAACCAAAGACCCGATTTCTAACAGTTGCATAATAGTATTAAATGTACACTGACATAGTATCACTAAGAGTCTTGTGTGTTGCTTCTCTATTTGGCTGAAAACTACCTTGCTATTTATGTGGTAGTTGCACTTTAGGGGTGTGGACTACCACTCCCATAAGGCATTGTTGCGTTGTATGTAAGATGTGGCATGGGCTACTTATCACACTCCATGCTGCTAATAGCTATTTTCTAGGGGGCATTTGTACATGCAGATATGGGGGAACACATCATTACTGCCCTTACCTTTGCTGGTGCTGGGTGTCCCTGAGGTGCCAATGTCAGTGACACCACTGACAGCTTCAGGAAGCAGTGTGGACTCCACTATGTCTTCAATTGGTGTGGACGGTGTCTGGGTTGGTGGTCCTCCTCTGGTGCTCCTTGCCTCCTTTAGCCTGCTGGCTACCCTCTCTTTGGCACCAAAACCCAAGTCGTACCATCGCTTGCGTATCTCCTCCACGGAGCGCTGCACAACGCCCACAGTGCATATTTTGGTCTGGATGTCTGACCACAGTTTCCTCTTCTCACTTTCAGGTACCTGGAGTGAGTTCTTCCCAAAAAGGTTTTCATGGTTTCTGACCACCTCCTCAGTGAGCACCTCCAATTCCTGCTCACTGAATTGCAGCTTGCGCTTCATGTCACCTTCTCCTTCACATTCCCATCAGTGGAGTGGCCATGTTGCTGTTTGGTCCTTGCTGGCTCACAAGGCTGCCGCCCTGGTGCTGGGCTGAGTCTCTCTGCCTGCTCCTGTGGTTGTGGCTCCTGGAAACAGCATGAACTGACTCACTTTTTTGCGATTCGGTATTTGCAACTCCCAAATTACGATTGCTAATTTTAAGAAATCGCTATTACTGACTCACAATTTTGATACATCCCATTTTGCATTTCTTAAATAGTGATTTCTTAAAATTTGCTATCTAAGAAATGCAAACCGGGAGCTTGATACATCTGGAACTTCAACTGCAAGGCTAGATCAACCTTATTCTGTAGGGGGTTAGATTTCATTTTTATACATGTCCTTCGTGGAAGCAAGCGCCCTGAGTGCAATTTCTTGAAATTCATAGGTGGCCATTATGACCCTGGCCGTCTTCTGACCACCAGGGTTAACGTGGCAGCATCAAGGCCAACAGGCAGGCGGTAATGACCGCCAAATTATGACGGTGATCCCTCCCATAGACAGCCAATGGACCACACCAACCACCAGCGCTGTACGAACACCGAACACAGCGGTAGCCACCTACAGGCAGGTGGAAGACAAGGATCCGCCCACAATATTAAGAACTTAGCCCACCGCCGTGATTTCCGGGGCGGTAGCAATGACACCAAAAGCCTGGCAGAAACAAATCATTTAAAAGGAGACACTCATCTCTAGGGACACACAGGAGTCCGCGGCCGCCATGTAACCTGAACTGCAAGTATTCCTGATGCAGTACCTCATCATGGCCATCCTGGAGCACCAACGGCAATGAAGACGACGACGGTGAGTACAGCCGCGTAGCACACAAGGGTGTAAAAGAGGGCGGGGAGAGTGACACACACGCACAACACACACCATACACATACCACACACCCAGAAAGACATGCACAGGAATATACATTAACAGAACCCCGGAATAAATAAAAGCAGGACACATACACAGTTCCAACCACTGTATTTGTTTTGAAGGAATATGTAAAATGCAAAAACATGCACAGCTGCAGAAATAAATAAATACAGGCCCAAATGCCAGTCCAAAGTCACTAATGCCCACAGGGCAAAGTCCAAGCCCCAACTTGACTCATGACAACATCGGGCTCCACTGTTGAGGGGCATCATGTTGGAAATGGGCAGGCACCTCAGGGGATTAGGGTTGTTGCATCTCATTGCGATGGGGCTCCTAGCCCATTGGTTCTGGAGGGGGCATCATGCCCATAGGATGAGGAGGGGGCTGGTTGCCAACAGGTTGAGGATGGGACTGGCTGCCCACTGGTTCTGGAGGGGGCTTCCTGCCCACAGGATGAGAAGGGGGCTCCTAGCCCACTGGTTCTGGAGGGGGGTTTCCTGCCCACAGGATGAGGAGGGGGCTTCTAGTCCACTGGTTCTGGAGGGGGCTTCCTGCCCACAGGTTGAGGAGGGGACTGGCTCCCCACTGGTTCTGGAGGGGGCTTCCTGCACCCATGATGAGGAGGGGACTCTTAGCCCACTGGTTCTAGAGGGGGCTTCCTGCCCACAGAATGAGGAGGGGGCACCTAGCTCACTAGTCATGAAGGGGCTTTCTGCCCACAGGATGAGGAGGGGCGCTTCCTGCCCACAGGATGAGGAGGGGGCTCCTAGCCCACTGGTTCTGGAGTGGGCTTCCTGCCCACAGGATGAGGAAGGGGCAGGCTGCCCACTGTTTATTGATGGTGCCCCTTGGCCTCTGGTTCTGGATGCTGCTCATTTGCCTCTGGTTCCGGGTGCTGCTCCATGGCCACAACATTGTGGGCCTTCTCGTCCAGGCATTTCTGGGGGGCCATCCTGGCCCAGGGATTTCTCAGGCCCCCCTTGGCCTTTGATTTCTGGGGGGGCCTCCTTGGCCTTTGATCTCTGGAGGGTCTCCTTGGCCTTGGGTGTCTAGGGGGCCTCCTTGGCCTTTAATTTCTGAGGGGCCTCCTTGGTCTTGGATTTCTGGAGGGTCTCCTTGGCCTTCCATGTCTGGGGGGCCTCCTTGCCCTTGGATGTCTGGGGGGCCTCCTTGGCCTTTGATCTCTGGGAGGGCCTCCTTGGGCAGGGACTTCGTTGGGGCCTTATTGGCCCTGGATTTTGGAGGTGGTCTCATGGTCTTGCCAGTATGTTTGGGAGGGGGCAGCACTTTAGCCTCTGTTTTGGGGAGGAGTGTTCATGATGCAGGGGTCCGGCTACTCACTCATGTGCCCCTTAGTGTCAGCTGGAGACTTTTGGGGTGGAGCTGTGTCGGGTTGGGTGCCTGAGGTACTGGCCTGGGGTGGTGTGACCTTCCTCTTATGGGAAGTATGGGGGAGGGGGAGGGAAGAGGTCAAGGCAGGCAAGGAAAAGCTTCATAGGGCCAGTAGGGTGGGACGTGGAAGGAGGGATAGGAGAGGAGGTAAAGGGAGTGGATTTAGGAGGGGAGGTGTGCTGGACTTGGGTGGAGGTGCATGGACAGTGTGCATGTGTGAGGTGGATTGATGTTGGGGGTCTGACTGTGAGTGTGTGTGTGTGTTACTGGAGAGGGCAGACATGGTGGGGGAGGACAAACATGACGCGTGGATATATGTTGTTGTGGTGTCTGCAAGTGAGGTGGGTGTGCTGCATGAGGCCTCTCAGGAGGTCAATAGTCTCCTCACTGAGGGCAACAGGGTTGACTGGGGCAGGGCCTGAGGTGCCTGGGACGAAGGAGATGCCCGCCCTCCTGGGTGAACGGGCATTGGCAACTCAGTGGGGGGGCTACTGGGAGTGCGGTGCTGATATGGGGGTGGGGGTAGAACCTGCAGTTGTGGTGGTCCCCGAGGGGTCCGCCACCACCTGGGAACTCCCATCGGAGGACGAATCAGAGTCAGTGGTGTCACCTACTGTCCCCGCCGTGGTGCTCCCACGCAATCCACCCCACTGGTCTCCTCTGCAGCGGTGGACTCTGCCTCCTGGGTCACGTGGGCTGCAGCTTCTTCACTTGCCGGTGCCCCTGCTCCTTCGCCAGATGATGCTGATGCACACATGGACAGGATGGGAAAAGGAGAGGGGGGAGAGAGAAAGTGAGCTCAGGGTGAATCTCAGCACCAACAGCACAGATGGCAGACACATCACTGTCACACACTGAGACTGCGAATGGGCAGTAGGGACCACACTAGCATACCATTGGCTAAGTACCACAGCAGGTAGAAGCCACACACTGCCAGCTACACACCACCTGGGACCAGCTAAGCCCTGCCTGACATGGGAAGCTACCTACCTATCTAATACATGCTTTACACCCTGTTATCCTGAGCTGGACAATGCAGCAATAACTGAACTGGCATGTTGGGGCATCCACTGACTAGAACTCTGAACCCAAATCCCATGCCAGGCAACAGAGATGGTTGACATACACACTGAATTCCCCACTTGTGGCTGCTGTGATGCTCTCAAGCGCCCATCCAGCTCTGAAGCTCTAAGTAGGCCACCACCAGTATGCGGGCCATCAGGGGGGCCAGCTTCTGACGGGCACCCCTCCCTCGTTGGGGGGCCATCCACAGCTGGGCCACTGCTGTCTTCCAGGCTCAGCGCCTCAGGTCCTCCCACTGTTTCCTGCAGTGGGTGTTCCGCCTGCTAAAGACCCCCAGGGTCTGCAGGTCCTTGGCGATGGCACACCAAAATCCTTTCTTCTAATGGGCGCTTGCCTGCAGAGGAAACACAGAAGGCGGTACACCATGAGTCTGAAAATCCAGCCTGTCAAACATATGGCCCACAAAAAGCAATTGCCCTTATCAGGCACACACATCACCCGTACCCCTGCATTGACGCTGCCACCAGCCATACCCCGCCACCTGACACACTGCCAGCACACACACAATCTACATTGAGTCATGTTGTATGCAATGTAACCATGGTGTACTCACCTGTCGGTCCGGAGGCCCATTCAACTGGCCATACTGGGGTAGGACCCCATCACGAGGCACTCCAACTCCTTCGACGTAAAGGCTGGGGCCCTTTCCCCTGTAGCACGAGCCATGGCAGGTTCCAGACGCAGGTCACAGCAGCACACGCTTTCTGTGGAAAGTCAGGAATCAAGTGAAGTATTAGAAAGGAAATTACAGTCACTTCCACAGTGGTGAACACCGTCACCGCCGGTGTTGATCATCATTAGTTCCCATACTCCACAGCGGGCCATGTTAGCCAATGAGGAATTGCACGGCGGTGCAGATCGCCTTCCGCCATGATGCCAACGCCGGGGGTGTGAGGTCACTTCCACCTGTCCCTGAATACAGGACAGGTGGGTGCCATTCTCTAATCCTGGTACACATGTACAGATTAATTAGTGCGTTATTGTAGTCGAATGTACTCACCTACACAGTTGCAGTGTCCAACATACAAACATGCTCTGTGTACACTGCTGCAGTGTGTTCATGATTTCTGTTGACACTCCTTTTCTACATTTGGGTCCCTTAGGTACCAACCACTGCATAGGAGGAAGCAAGCACCCGTGTACAGACCCCTTGTGGACTTGGCCACACTGGAGAACCGGGACATCATAATCACCTTTCGTCTGGAGAGGGCCACAATTGCGGAGCTGTGTGCACAATTGGAGCCTGATCTGCTACCTGCTATCTGTAGCACCACAGCAATCCCCCCTCTTGTACAGGTACTCTCGGGGGCTCCATTTCCTGGCAACAGGCTCTTTCCAGGTGACAGTGGGATTGACTGCAGGGATATCACAGCCAATGTTCTTGATTGTGCTTGCAAGGGTTTTGTTTGCCTTTCTCAAACACATGTGCAGCTACAACAAATTTCCCCAGGTAGATGATTTACCCACTGTGAAGGCTGGATTCTATGCACTAGGACACATACCTCATATTATTGGGGCCATCAATGGGACCCATATTGGCTTAGTCCCCCCCAGGGCCAATGAACAGCTGTCCTCCGACCGTCCCTGGCTCCCTGTGCCTGTGTCCCCTGAAAGGTGTATCCACTGCCACTGACCCCAGGACCCTCATTGTCTTTCCTGTGAGGTATGGACAGGGGTCCCTGTTCAGGTGGGCACACTGCTGATTGACGTGTCCTGGGGACAGAGGTCTGAAGACATTGGGTGGCTGCTGTGGTGTTGGATACTGAGGGGGGAGGCTCTGTGGTGGACTGGGTGTGGGCTTGGGTATCCGACTGAACAGTGGTCCCTGATGGGCCAGGGAGTTCATCCAGATACAGAACTCCAGAGTTGCTGTCATCACTGGGGGCATCTTTTAGGGGGGGCTGGGTAGCCATGGCACCTCCTCGCCAAAGAGATTGGCTGGGGCACCTGTGGGGATGTAAGTGGCGTATTATGCTACATGTCTATGACATATTGTGTATCCCTAGCTTCCAGTATATTGTTGCTGTTGCCCTGCCACCTTTCTTTGTGTATGGTGATGTACTGTGGGATTGTTCTCCATGCTATGCATGCATTGGAGTTGGGTGTATTTTCAGGGCTGGAAGGGGCGTGCATACAGTAGGTATGGCACGGAGGGCTTGGCATTTAGGTTAGTTAATTGTGGTGGTGCACAGTATGGGATGGCGTGGAGTGATGGATTTCAGGGTGAGGGGTGGTGGTGGCATGCAGGTGGGGTAGATAGGAAGTAAAATTGACTCACCAGTGTCCAGTCCTTCAGCAACTGCAGTGAGTTCCTCAGGATTGACAAGACTTGCTCCTCCCATGCTGTTGGCTGTGGGGGAGAAGGTGGGGGTCCACCGCAGGTCCTCTGGATGGCGAGCTGGTGCCTTGCTGCTATGGAATGTACGTTCCCCAGTAGGTCGTTCCACCTCTTCCTGATGTCATACATTGTTTGTGGATGCAGTCCCATGGCGTTCAACCAGTCCACGATTCTCCGCCTTAGCTCCATCTTCCTGGCAATGAAGATCTGCTAGATCTGTGCTTCAAACAGCTGTGGCTCTACCAGGACTATTTCCTCAAACATGACCCGCAACTCCTCATCAGTGAAATAAGGGTGCCCTTGCAGGTACATGGGGGTTGTGTGGTGTGTGTTGTGCAGAGGGTGTTGAGCAATGCAGTGGGGTGTACGGTGTGTGGTGCATGATGGTTGAATGGGTGATTCTGGTGTGTGTGTCTGAAGCTGTCTGTGATTTGTGTGGCTAGCCACTGCAGTGTTCTCGTGGGTGGATGTGGGTGTGTGTTTTATAGTGCTGTTGGTGGGTGTGTGGGGTGTGTGTAGCCCTTATTTGCTGCAGCGTTGTTCACCGCCAATGGTTTATCGTCGTTGAATGTCCGCTGTGGTGATTGGTGGGTCATTATTTGGAGGGTGTATTGTTGATGGTGTAACAGTATGGGTGGTGGTACCGACAGTTTACCACGTTCAGTGGGTCTGGCGTATTTGTGGTTGTGGCTGTTTTCTCTCAATTTTGTATGTCTGTGTTACAATGTGGTGGACGGATGTCAGCCTCCGGAGTGGTATGCTGGTGGCAGTTAGCCCGGCGGTATTTGTTATTTACTGCCAAGGTCATAATGAGGGCCATAGTCTTTTTGCAGTAGAGATAGAAAGAATCAAGTTCTTATAATTATTTGGGCCTTATATATCCAAAGCTGCTGTCACACTTCGTTGGGTAATTCCCCACAATCCAAATTCATGTCTAAAGGGGGTAAGGCCACACTGTCCTTAACCACCTATAGTGGGACTATAGCATTTCTAAATTAGAAGGAATGGGAGGATTCAGGTATACGACTCCCCTACCTCCCTCACCCCTGGGAACAAGCCGCATCGGCCAAATGCCGACTGCTTCCGCCCCATGCAGTGGAAAACCGCAATCCTAGGCCCTTTATCCAATGCACCCAAACACCCCTTGCCACCTTCAGCTCTTTAACTCTTCAGGCCCTTTAATCCACCACCGGATGGAAGCAGAGACCGACAGATGGGGACAAGTGCCATCAACAGGGCAGCAAGGCTGCAGCAGTAGCACTAGCAGAATTGCAGGAATACATGTTTACAGCATCGTGAACTGTCAAAGTCTTTAAGAAAGAATTTTATATTTTTCACCGTTTTTGCACATTTAGGCTCACACAAAACCTCATAAGACTCTCCAAGATCTTCCGCTTGTTCGATAAATAAAGGGCATTTATCATGAAGTACAAGCAACTGTTTCCTGCCTTTTGTGCTCCTTTACACTCTGAGTGACACAACACAATGCGAGATATAGCTATTAATGTACAGGGACATGCGAGTAAATACTGCGGGCACGGAGCATTCACCACCCTGAACTTGTCTATTTAGTACGGCCTAAGGCCGCTCTCTACTCCTTCACCAGCCTACTCCACTAATATTGAATGTACAGCAGAAACCGTGGTGTCCTGGCCCAAGAGACCCAGTTCCTTCAAAACTATGGTGTTCCCACCCACAGGACCCGGCTCCTCCAGATAATGTGCTGTATTGCTGTGTTACCGCAGCCAATGCCGTACACCGCACCACTCTCACAACTGCCCCGGTCCACTCCTCAGTCCTGGCTTCTGGCTCTCAGCACAATTTTCAGCCTGGCCAGTGCTGCCGCCACCGTGTCCTGCTGCCCGGCTGCCTTCTTCCTCCTCCTCCTTCTCAAGTGTAGCACGTAGCACATAACACGTAATGAAGTGTGTCAGAATGTTACTAGTCTACGGTTGCTGTGCATAAAGCTAATAATAAACATGGAGAATGGAAAGACTTATCTTCTAATATTGGCTGTGCATTCAAAGACCGAGGTCAAATGCCAGGCGCTGTCTTCAAGGGAACATTGTTTACTTTTCTTTCTCTGAACTTCAAAGTAAGAGGATTTATGTGACAATCCTGCTGGATATAGGGGTAGGAAAGAGATTTTTTCTAGCACCCAACAACATTCAAATGAACTATGTAAGTGTTTTAGAATATATCAGAACTATGAACGCACAAATGAAGCATATTTATGTTATTTCTGAAGTGTGTAGGAAACAAATACTTTAATATGATCAAAAAGAATCGTTAAACTATGTGATACAATTTCCACACATTTTCATCTGTGTACTGTATAGCTTTATTAGTAAAGCTGTATATTTGTGCAAATATAATGCTAATTTCAATTGAGAATGTGTTGTCTGTAATGGTAGTGGTGCTACCACACCATGAATACTTCACTCTTTGCCACCTCACTCTACTCTGCACAACTCCATGCCACTGCACTCTACTCTGCACAACTCCACTCTACTCCACTGCACTTAACGCCACTTCATGCTGGGCTTCTCTACACCACCCTGCACCAGTCTACTATATGCCAAGGTACTCTTTGCCTCTCTAATCTACACCACTGCACTCTTTACCACTACACTCTACACTACTCCAGTCTAAGACACACCAATATACTTTATACAACTTCACTGTGTACTACTGAAATATATGCCACTCTCCAGCTCTGCACTCTACGTCAATCCACTCAATGCCAATTCACTTTACTCTGTAATACTCAACGCTATGCCCTTGTACTCTACGCCAATCCAGTTAATGCAACTCTAATCTACACTACACCACTGCACTCTATGCCACTGCACTCTACACTACTTTACTTTATGCTATTACGCTCTATGCAACTGCACTCTGCCCTGCACCACTCTACTCTATGCCACTTCACTCTACTTTGAAACAATCTACTCGATGCCACTGCACTGTATGCTACTCTACTCCACTCTTTGCCACTTCCCTCTATGCTACTACATTCTATGCCACTTTACTCTTAACCACTGCACTCTACACCAAAGCACTCTACACAACTTTACTCTATGTCACTGCTCTCTACACCACTGCACTCTACTCTTCATTACTGTACTCTATGCCAATGCTCTCTATGTTACACTAGTCCACTCTACACCATTGCACTGATACTCTACTCTGCAACACTGCACTCTCCACCACCACTGAAGACTATGCCACACAACTCTGCACTACTCCACTCGATGCCACTGCACTCTATGGCACTATACTCTACTGTACACCACTCTACGGTACTCTACTTTGCACTACTCCACACCACTCCACTCTATGCCACTCAACTCTACTCTATGCCACGGCACTCTACGCCACTGCACTCTATAGTACTCTATTCTACTCTGCACCACTCTACACCACTGCACTCTATGCCACTCTACTCTACTCTATGCCATACTACCCTGCACCACTCTACTCTGCGCCACTCCGCTCTTCGCCATTCCACTCTGTGCCACTCCACTCTGCACCACTGCACTCTTCTATGCACCACTCTAACCTACACCACTGTATTCTATGATGCCACATTGCACACAACACTCTCTGTCACTCCACTCTACAACACTCTACACCACTCTTCACCATTTCACTTTACCACACCCCACGCCACTCTTCTCTATGCCAATAACTTTTACCCATGGTGAACAGTAGCCACGCTGGTGAACAACATGGCTAAAACACTTTGGCAAAGCCAATAGCTTTAGCATAGGTGAGACCTATTCACTTTGACAATGTTTGCTAAAATAGTGGCCCCATGAGATGGGTCCCCAAGGCCTTAAAAGTCTCAAGGTGAGGGCCTGCATGTACCCCTCCCCTTTTAAACCATTTCAGCCCCGGGGATGTGGTGCCCAGGGGCTTTGGAGACACAAGTAGGGGGGCTGTGTGCTGTCAGCCCTGAGGATGGTGTCTCCTAGAGGCTCAGGGAAGGGGGGGCATACACACCCTACCCAGAATATATATATATATGTGCGGTGCCTGGGCCCTGACCCAACCCATGGTAATTTTTCAAGCAAGGGATCCCACACTTTTTTAACAAAAAATTGCAGTGGATTTGCAGATCTACCTCAATTTTGTGTCAACCTTACAAACAATGATTGGCTCTAGGGCCACCCCTCACCCCACCCACCAGACCCATGGGGGCAAGGTATCCCTATCCTGCCCCTTATATCTTTTTGACCAATTTTATTCTAGGGCTCAGGTCTGAGTCCTGAGCTTTAAGATTCCTGCCACCACAATTGTTGTTGATGTGGCGGCAGCCAATCGGATATCATCTTGAGATCTGTTGGCTCTGCTGATCCCCCTTTGTTCTTGGCTCCCTCTTTACGGATAATCCCACACCTTTCCATGAAGATTTGTCAAACTGCTCTAAAGTTATATTGAAACCAAAAAATGCTTTCCTTGTGGAATCTCAATCCTAACTACCACCACCGGTTTTATATATATATATATATATATATATATATATATATATATACAAAAATAATATTCAAGGCACTTCTCACGGTGAAATGTGTATATTGCAATATGTAATAAACATGAAATTTCACCTTGAGGAGTGCCTTGACGATTCTTTTTTGTATACTGACACTGATTCGGCACAGCAGTCCGTTTATTAAGACATCAGCTAGATTGCGGATGTGAACATTACACATTATTGTTTACAATATTTTTGGGCTACTCTATTTTATGTTGACACAAATATTTTGGTTGTCAATGTTGTATTTTTCTATATAATTTATTTTTGATATTTTTGTTATTGATATTTGTGTGCTTTTTGTTTCTGAATGGGCTAGCAATATTTTGGTATTCTATATTGCTTTCTGATATTCTGGCAAATCAATATTGTTTTCCTTGATATTATGTCAAACAACCATAAATAATTTAGTCATCACCCTTAGTTAAGTCTTTCTGCTCTGTGCCAGAGCTACCAAGGGGTCGAGCTCCCATTAATGTAACAACTTTCATGACAGGTATTGTGATTATTATCTGAGGTGGGGGCTAATCCACCTCAACTAAAACTCTAATTTCTTACATTGGTGAAATGGATTTGCAGTTAGACACCTCAACCCTGGAGCAAAAAAGAGTTTCAAGATCTCTACTGGCGAGGCACCCTTGTTTCGGCTATCAAAATCTTGGTAACATAGCTAGTATTTTCTGCCCATACTTATATCAATGTTGCTAAAGTTTGACTAGAAGGCTAGTTTCGGGCAGTTCATGACTTTCGTGTATTCCCTATTTGTTCCAGAATAGTATAACAATAGCCCCTGCATTATAGTGTCAGTAGGATGGTGTGGTATGGTTGAGAGTCTCCTCTCAGGGGAATCCCAAAACAAAGGCACAAAGAGGGAGAGTCTTACACACTAAACTACCACTCAGACTACCGTGGATAACATGTCTGGTTGACAATGGAGCAGAAAAGTGCATGCAGTTTTCCCTACAATACAAAGCTCCCCTCTGTCTCCTTTCCTCGATACCCAAGAGACAGACTCTATACACAGGACCTCAAAATGCTTTGCAAAAGCCCTACAATTCACATTTCTATCGCGGACTGTCTCCATTCTCCATTTCAGGTACTACAACCAGTGCAATAAGTATAAAATGCATTTCTAGTTGGCTACATGAAGCTCTAGCACAAACACTCCATGCAATCTCTGCCACACTTACATAAGTTTCACATACACCCACCATCCAAGTCCCACATTGATAAAGCAAAGCACCTAGTTGCATGAGGAGTAGCAAACCAATGTAAACACAGGTGAGGATAATGGGCAGCCCTTGTAGGTACGCAAAAGGTTAAAAGTCCTGACTCACTGCTATATTCTGTTGCTAGTATCATTGTCAGTTATCTACAGCCAGTTGAGTTGACGGTAGTTACCTTAGCGAAGAAGGGCTCACACTTGGGGGCATATTTACACAGAAGTGGGACAGCATAAAGAGCTACTCTCTCAACTAACTGCGCAGAACAAGTTACTCACCTTCCGGAACACATTATCTGATAGAGACTCTATCTAGCTGCAGATTCCTTACATCATGGTCGCCTATAAAGGCACCACCCAGGCACTCGTACGTCAGTATTTTTCCACAAACATCCACACTAGAAGCTCAGAGCCATGGAAACAACCAACAGTTTTGTCTGTGTGAAAAAACTAAGGCCCTGAAAGTGACAATCCTTAACTCTAAGAAATGGGTCTGCAGAGCGGTGAGGCATGGGTGGGTGTAAGGAATCTGCAGCTTAATAGAGCTTCTACCAGATAATGCGTTACCAAAGGTAAGTAACTTGTTCATCTGATAGAGACTCCTAGCTGCAGATTCCTTACCTTTAGAAACAGATATCCAAGCCATAACATGTGGGCTGCGGCCAAATTGTCCTCAAACTAAAAGGTCATGCAGGACCGAACAAGCAAAGCGCCCATCTCTGCAGACCCGATTCTCCAGGCAGTAGTGTTTAGCAAACGTGTGCAGAGACGCCCAGGTTGCAGCCTGGACTGGACTGGTACACCTCTTGATAACGCAGTGGTAGCAGCTTTGCCCCTGGTGGAATGAGCCCTCTGGAGGAGACCTTCTGGCCAGAGCATTGCAAATTTTTATACTGAGATCGACCAAACGCGAAATGGTTTGTTTACACACTGCGCATCTTTTCTTTGCTCCCACGTACCCCACAAAGAGTACGTCGTCCACCCAGAACACTTACAACAACGCTCTTTTTGGGTCCAGTTGATGGAGTTGCTCCTCTTACATAGAGGGATGTGGTGGAGCAAAGAAGGTTGGTAGGGTGATGTTCTGACCCAAGTGAAATGGGGTCACCACCATAGGGAGGAAAGAGGCACTAGTGCGAATCACTACCCTGTCTGAAAACATGGTGAGATAAGGAGGTTTTGACGAGAGAGCCTGCATCTCACTCACACTCCTGGTAGATGTTATTGTCACTAAGAAGGCTGTCTTGATGGTGGGCAGCCAGAGGGGACAATTATGTTGAGGCTCAAAGGAAGCACACATTAGAAAAGTGAGAAACAAAAATAAGTCCCACTGAGGCATGACAAAGGGCATAGGAGGATACATATCAACAAGCTTTTTAAGGAATCTATTTGCAATCAATTTGAATAATGAAGGCTGATTGGGCAGCCGACGAAAAGCAGATAAGGTGGAAAGATAACCCTTGAGAGTGCCCAGTGCGGAGCCCTGTTAGGCAAGGGACAAGATAAAGTGAAGAATATCAGAGGGAGAAGCAGAAAGAGGATCAAATGGTCTTTCTGTATAATAATACACAAAACGATTCCAACAGGAGGCGTATACTTCGGGAGGAAGATCGAAGACTGTCAACTGCTGCCGCTCAATCTCCATGCATGAAGGCGCAGAGTTGACAGGTTTGGCTGGAGAACCATCCCCTGCTGGTGTGACAGAAGATTTTCCCAGAGGGGCAGCTTGATCGAGGATCGATGCTCATCTTCAACAGCTTGGGATACCAGACTCTCCATGCCCAGTCCAGAGCCACCAGGATTACTAGGGCCCAGTTTTTCCTGATCTTCTTGAGAACTTTGGCCAGAAGTGGAATGGGTGGAAAGGTTTACAGAAGGCCTGAACTCAACTTGTGATGAAAAGAGTCACTGAGTGGGTGCCACCTTGGAAACTCCAACATGCAATACTGCTGACATAGGGCATTCTCGTCAGAAGTGAACAGATCTAACCAAGGCTCTACCCACTGCTGAAAGAGTCCTTGTGCCACCTCCGAATGGAGACGCCACTCGTGGTCCACTAGGCATCAATGGCTGAGTTTGTCCGCTCTGGCATTTAGAGAACCTGCCAGGTGTTGAACCGCCAGGGTTATGCCCTGCTGTTCCAGCCATGTCCAGTGGCACAAGTCCTCTTCACAAAGGGTCCTGTCCCCACACTGCCCTGCTTGTTGCAGTACCACATTGCGTTGGTGTTGTGTGGGAATGCATGCACTATCTTCCCTTTGACAACTGGAAGAAATGCCTTCAATGCTAGCCGGATCACCCAGAGTTCCAGTAAGTTGATATGGAGTCTGGATTCCACTGGAGACCAGAGACCTCTGTTCCACCTCTCCCAGGTGGCCTCCCCATTCCAGAAGTGACGCATCGGACACTACCGTAAAATCTGTTAGGGAAAGGGAAAGAAGTCTATCTCTGACCCCCAATCGCGGTTCTTTAACCACCACTGCAGATCTTTTGCAGTTCCCTCCAAGATCTGAACGTGTTGGAGAGATTTCTCTGATGCTCCGCCCACTGGAACTCCAGGTCCCACTGCAAAGCCCTCTTATGCCATCAGGCATGTTTTACAGGATGCAGGAGGCCATGAGGCCTAGGAGCCTCAGAGTCTGTCTCACCGAAATCCAGGATAGAGGCCGAAATATTGGAATCATAACCTGAATTCTTCTGGACTTGCTGCTCAGGGGGGTAGGCCTGAAACTGCTCAGATGAAAGGGGCATCTGAGAAGAAGTCAGGTCTGACTTTGGCACGTTTATAGTGAACCCCAGCGAATGCAGGAGGTCCACTGTAGTATGAAGGTGGGTGACAACAGCCTGCAGTTGTCGACGTAGGGGAAGACTGAAACCCCTAACCTGCGCAGATGAGCTGCGACCATCACCATCACTTTGGTGAACACCCGAGGGGCACTGGTGAGGCTGCAGAAGAGCACAGTAAACTGAAAGTGCTTGTGGTCCACCCTGAATCACAGGTAACACTTGTAGACAGGCAAGCTGGGAATACAGAAATATGCATGCTACAAGTCCAACGCTACCATCCAGTTTCCTTGGTCTAGGTCAGGCAAGACCTCAGCTAGAGTAAGCAATTTTAATTGCTCCTTTTTGAGGAAGAGATTAACATCCCGTAAATCCAGAATACGCCAAAGACCCTTGTTAATTTTTGGTATCGCAAAGTAGTGGGAATAACAACTAATGCCTACTTCTGATGTCTGGACCCTTTCTATGGCTCCCTTAGCCAAGAGAGCCGCAACTTCCTCACAGAGCAAAACCAAGTGATTTTCCATCACACGTTCTTTTGAGGGAGGCATTGGGGGAGGGAAAGACTGGAAGGGAAGGAAATAGTCCTTCTGTATGATTTGCAGGACCCATTTGTCTGATGTTATGGACTGCCAGTGAGGGAAATGAAATTGAATCCTTGCTCCAACTGGACGTACATGGTCTTGCAGAATCACACTAGGAGGTCTTGGACACTGTAGAGGTGGGGGGCTGGGTGGAGGATGACTTCTGGCCAGACCCTCTGGGTCTGAAGGCACCACGACGGCATCCCCACATAAGATGTTGACCTGGCGCAGGACGGTGGAAGGTGATAGACAGAATATTGGGAAAGGGTCGCTGGGAGGCCCAAGGACTTGGCCATAGCCCAGGAGCCCTTAACTCCCCGGGTGTCTTGGATGAGCTGGGCTCGCCCTGGGCCACGGTTGCCATGTGCCGAGGATGAGCCCAGCTCGTCCTGCACCCGGCCCACGCCGGGCCTCCCACCCACACCCCGTATCAGGGATGAAAGGGGAATCGCTTCCCCTTCGAACCCCGACCCGACACAATCCCCCCCAGTGACTTCTGATGACGTCAGCATGCGATTGTGTGCTGACCTCATCAGAGGTCGCCTCCCGCTTCGCTGGAAGCATGCTTCTTGCGCAATGTGAAAGAGAAATGCTAAGCATTTCTCTTCCACTCGGGAGGAGTGGGCAGGCAGGGATATTAAAAGAAAGAAAAGGCTTTTCCTTTCTTTTGATTGTAGAGGTGGGGGGCTGGGTGGAGGATGACTTCTGGCCAGACCCTCTGGGTCTGAAGGTACCACGACGGCATCCCCACATAAGATGTTGACGTGGCGCAGGACGGTGGAAGGTGATAGACAGACTATTGGGAAAGGGTCGCTGGGAGGCCCAAGGACTTGGCCGTAACCCAGGAGCCCTTAACTCCCCAGGTGTCTTGGAAGAGCTCGGCTCGCCCTGGGCCACGGTTGCCATGTGCCGAGGACGAGCCCAGCTCGTCCTGCACCCGGCCCACGCCAGGCCTCCCACCCACACCCCGTATCAGGGATGAAAGGGGAATCGCTTCCCCTTCGAACCCCGACCCGACACAATCCCCCCCAGTGACTTCTGATGACGTCAGCATGCGATTGTGTGCTGACCTCATCAGAGGACGCCTCCCACTTCGCTGGAAGCATGCTTCTTGTGCGATGTGAAAGAGAAATGCTAAGCATTTCTCTTCCACTCGGGAGGAGGGGACAGGCAGGGATATCAAAAGAAAGGAAAGGCGTTTCCTTTCTTTTGATATCATTCTGAGCATTTCTGTAGCCCGATGGCGATCGGGCTGCAGAAATGCCCACTAGGCACTAAGAATTTGTTTTTTTTGTTGTTTGTGTGTTACTACATAAGGGGAGAGGCCCCTTGGGCAAGGGCTGCTCCCCAGGGGGGCAAATCATTATTAGGCCATTTCTGCCCCCCTGGGGACAGATCGACCTATATTGGTTAGGCCGATTGTCCCCTGGTGGGGCAAAAGGGGAAATCAGCCTAAATTGATGAGGCCGATCTGCCCCCAGTGGGGGCAGAAGTCACTAGACATCAGAGACTTATTTGTATTTGTTCACATTGATAAGGGGAGCAACTCCTTAGGCAAGGATCGCTCCCCTGGGGGGACACATTTAATTTACACCATTTCTTCCCACCTTGAGGACAGATTGGCCTATTTTTCTTAGGCCAATCTGCCCTCAAAGGGGGCAGAAATCACTAGACACCAGGGATTTTCTTTTTGCCAATTTCACGCAAGGGGAGCGCCCCTTAGGCAAGAGTCGCTCCCCTGGTGGGAATATTTATTTTAGGCCATTTCTGCCCCACTTGGGGGCAGATTGGCCTATTTTTGTAAGGCTCATCTGCCCCGGAAACCCCACCAAACTACAGGGAAGAACGTTTTCAAAAAATAGGGCAGGGTTATGGCCATAGCCCCACCCCAAATAAACGGGGATAAGGTGTTCTGCCCACCAGTGAGCAGATGGGGCAATTACCCCTGATCCACTCCCTGGGGGAGGGTGGGCAGAAAGCCCACTAGATGCCAGGGAATACAAAAAAATAGTGGGCTGGTGGCTACCAACCAGTATGAGTACGGTTATGCCCCACACCAACTGAAGGGGGTAACAGTCTTTCAGCTCTCCCCTGAACACTAAAACATGTTATCCCATGGCAAGCAAGAGGACATCTGATTATTTTGGGTTTAGGTTTTACATTTGGGCCATGAGAGGTTGGCTAACTCTCAAAATCGTTCCAATTGGGATGGTGAGGGCTGCACTTTTTGGACTTTGGGACGCTGCCAAGTAGAAAAATCCACAAGACCTAGACACATCTGAAAAACTTTACATCTGGGTGAGTCCAGGGCGGTGTGCTTCACATGCACCCTGCATCATTTTCTTACCCACAATGCCCTGCAAACCTCCAATTTTGCTGGAAATGACACATTTATCCCACATTTTTGTGACAAAACCTTCCAGAATCTGCAGGAATCCACAAAATTCCTACCACCCAGCATTGTCGCATCTATACCGATAAAAATTCTGCCCCACCTGTCAGCCTAAAAATATATTTTTTTCAAATTACCCTTTTGGATCCGCTTTGGCTCCCCCTCAATTTTTACATGTTTTTGGCTCTTCCCTGTCACAGGTACTTGGCCCACCTACACAAGTGAGGTATTATTTTTACCCGGAGACTGAGGGGAACGATGGGTGGTAGGAAAATTGTCCCAGTGCGGTGATCCCACTCAGAAATGTGGGAAAAATATGATTATTTGAGCTTTGCTGAGGATTCTGGGTAAGAAATCACTCGGGGATCCACGCAAGTCACACCTTCCTGGACTCCCTCGGGTGTCTAGTTTTCAGAAAATGTTTGGGTTTGGTAGGTTTCCCTATATGGCTGCTGAGCCCAGGACCAAAAACGCAGGTGCCCCCTCTGCAAAAACAGGTAGTTTTGTATTTGATCATTTTGATGTGTCCAGATACTGTTTTGGTGCATTTCCTTTAGGGGGCACTAGGCCTACCCACACAAGTGAGGCACCATTTTTATCGGGACACTTGGGGGAACACTGGGTGGAAAGAATGTGTGGCTCCTCTCAGATTCCAGAACTTCCTGTCACTGAAATGTGATGAAAAAAAGCAAATTTTGAGGTTTGCAAAGGATTCTGGGCAACAGAACCTTGTGAGAGCCCCACAAGTCACCCCGTCGTGGATTTCCCTAGGTGTCTAGTTTTAAAAAATACACAGGTTTGGTAGTTTTCCCTAGGTGCTGGCTGAGCTAGGGGCCAAAATCCACAGCTAGGCACTTTGCAAAAACCAACTCTGTTTTCTTTGGGAAAATGTGATGTGTCCACGTTGTGTTTTGGGACATTTCCTGTCATGGGCACTAGTCCTACCCACACAAGTGAGGTACCATTTTTATGTAGATACTTGGGGGAACACTGGGTGGAAGGAAATTTATGGCTTCTCTCAAATTCCAGAACTTTCGGTCACCGAAATGTGAGGAAAAAGTGCTCTTTTGGCTAAATTTTGAGGTTTGCAAAGGATTCTGGGTAAAAGAACTTGGTGAGTCACCCCATCCTGGAATTCCCTAGGTGTCTAGTTTTAAAAAATGCACAGGTTTGGTAGGTTTTCCTATGTGCCGGCTGAGCTAGAGATCAACATCCACAGTTAGACACTTTCCAAAAAACACGTCAGTTTTCAATGTAAAAATGTGATGTGGCCATGTTGCATTTCCTGTCATGGGAATTAGGCCTACCCATGCAAGTGAGGTACCATTTTTATCGGGAGACTTGGGGGAACACAGAATAGTGAAACAAGTGTTATTGCCCATTGTCTTTCTCTAAATTGTGACATTCCAAATGCCCTGTAATTCACATGCTAGTATGGGCACCCCGGAATTCAGTGATGTGCAAATAATCACTGCTTCTCAACACCTTATCTTGGTCCCATTTTGTAATTACAAAGGTTTCCTTGATACCTATTTTTCACTCTTTATATTTCAGCAAATAAATTGCTGTATACCCAGTATACAATGAAACCCCATTGCAAGGTGCAGCTCATTTATTGGCTCTGGGTACCTAGGGTTCTTGAAGAACCTACAAGCCCTATACATTCCCACAACCAGAAGAGTCCAGCAGATGTAACAGTATATTGCTTTAAAAATCTGAAATCGCAGGAAAAAGTTACAGAGTAAAACATGGAGATAAATTGCTGTTTTTTTCACCTCAAATTCTATATTTGTTTATTTCAGCTGGTATTTTCTGTAAGAAAACCTTGTAGGATCTACACAAATGACCCCATGCTGAATTCAGAATTGTGTTTCCTTTTCAGAAATGTTTTGCTTTCCAGGATCCAGCATTGGTTTCTCACCCATTTCTGTCACTAATTGGAAGGAGGCTGAAAGCACAAAACATTGTAAGAATGAGGTATGCCCCAATATAATGCCAAGATTGTGTTGAAAAATGTGGTTTTCTGAGGGTGCCTGTTCCTGAAAGCTGGAAAGATTGTGATTTTAGCACCACAAACACTTTGTTGATGCCATTTTCAGGGAAAAAACACAAGCCTTCTTCTGCAGCCCTTTTTTCCATTTAAAACAAAACAAAATTGCTGTAGTTTGGCTAACTTCTTGGTCTCCTTCAGGGGAACCCACACACTCTTTACCGTTAGAATCCCTAGGGTGTTAAAAAAAAAGGATGTAAATTTGGCATGGGTAGACAAAAAGTTATGAGGGCTTAAGCGTGAACTGCCCTAAATAGCCCCCCCAAAAAAGGCCTGCCACCTGAGGGGGAAAAGAGCTGGCAGCGAAGGGGTTAGAGCGCTTCAGCGCCAAGTCTACCTTTTTGCCAAATAGGCAGGACCCATTGAAGGGCATGTCCATGAGGTTTGCCAGGAAATCCTCTGAAAAGCCAGATGTACAAAGCCAGGCGTAGTGTCAAAGGGCCACTGTCGACAAAATCGCTCTACCCAGCGAGTCAGTTGTGTCCAAACCATACCTTATGTTAAACATTGCCGCATCTCACCCATCCTTAGCTGCTTGGTAAAGAATGGCTTGTGTGGCCTCCAGGACCTGAGGCAGCACCTGCGCCACTGTATCCCACAAAGTGTGGGAAAAACACCCCAAGAGGCATGAGGAGTTTACTGACCTCAATGTCAGCTGCTGGAGCACAACATCTTCTTCCCGGCTGATCCAGGCTTTTGGATTCCCTACCTGGAGGTGGGAAAGGGAAGGTACCATGGGAAGTAGATGCTTGGACTACCAAGCTTTTTGGGTTGGGGTGCTGTGTAAGGAAACTAGGGTTGCCCAGCGTTGGGCGATGGCTGTGGCCAATTGTTCTGGTTACATGAGTCCCTGTGCTGGGTTTGGACCACGTCCCCTGCAAGACATCAGTGAGGGCTTAATGGGTTCCAATATGGAAGTCCCCGGCTGAAGCACCTCTTTTAGGAGGTTAGTCCTGACTGGTAGTGTAGGCATATCAAGGTCAAGGCCCTCCGCTGCCCTAAGCACCACCATTGCGTACAATAGACCCACCTTAGTATCCACCATGGCAAGGGAGATCAAGCCACTATCTGGAGAGGTGTCCAGTCCAATGGTCTCTCCTAGTTCCTCATACCAGTGCAATGGCTCCACGTGGGTTTCTAGATTCCTCATCAGTGCCCGGCTGTTCAAATAAATGCTCAGGCATAGATCTGGAATCAGTGGGCACCGTTGGTGCCGAAATTGGCATTGTGCGACACCGTTCTGGCTCCGGATTGTCGGCGATGAGAATGGTGCATGAAGCACCAGTGGCATCGAGAGCGTTGCCATTGGGGGAGAAGGTCGACTGTGTGCACCTGGTGGAGTTCCCACATGAGGCCCCATCGAAGCTGAGGCTGCAGACGCCGCCGTAGAACCTGATGGGGCCTCTGATGACCCCGCAGGGCCCGGGTCGGCCAGCTCAAACACGAGGTGGATGGCCTCATAAAACTCCTTAAGTAGAGCAGGGGTCGCTCCAGCTTCCAGAAAGGGAGAAAGTCTGGGAGTCGGCCTTGGCATCGATTCCACCTGGAACGTCGACATTCCCGAGTTGCCTCGTCGGCCGACATACTTGGACTTCTTCTTTTTCTTGTGCCTCTTCCCTGAGTGCCCGAAGGACCACGAGTGAGATGAAAAGGACTGAGGGCTCCTGGAGTGGTCCCGTTACCTTTTCCTCGACCAGGACCATGATCTCTGGGGAGTTACCTGGCCACCATTAGCTTCAGGGACCGCTCTCTCAAAGCATTTGGATCCATGGCCCAGTAGTCCAAGCACGACTTTGAGTTATGGTTGCGCTTGAGACACCATAGACATACCTGGTGTGGATCCATTATGGCGTGATGGCAGGTGCCACATGGCTTGAATCCAGTCTTTCTCAAGGTCATCCTGGCACAGTCGCAAAAAGTCTTGAAAAAATGGTCAAAAAGGCCTGTCAAAAAAGGCACAGTAAGCTCTGTTCCAGATCTGTGCTTAACCAGCGCGGAAGGAAAAGAACTGATGTATGGGGGCCTGGGTGGTGCCTTTATAGGTGACTGTCACATCACAGATGATGCCGACGATGCCAACCGGTTCTAAATGACGTATTGCTCAGCAACCGTTCCGGATTGCAAGCTGATGCCTGGAAATTCTAAAGGTAAGGAATCTGCAGCTAGAAGTCTCTATCAGATAATATATGTTTTGTGATCCTCAAATCAGAAACCCAGCAGGAGGTGGAAAAATCCACTGCAAAATGGAAGCTGTAAAAAATAACATTTTCTAGAGGAGCCAACCAGCCTGAAAGGAATTGTACTCAGTTTTTGCAAAACACTTTAAATCTCCTATTCGTGGTTTACCATGTCTGATAATATGTTCCAATAAGTAAACCAACCCCAGAATTCCACTCAGGAAGTTTTAAGAACCTAGGATCACTTGTGCCTCAGTGCAAACAGTCCTATAAACAAGAAATCACAAATGCAAGTACACAGAAAAGTATGAAAATGATATATAACATCCACTCAGATGTCACAGTAGAAAATTGCTTCCTAAGTATTATTGTTCCACACTCAAGCTTGGCAGCATAGTGGCTCATCTCCATACTGAATATGCAATTATAATAAATGGGAGCCTCCAAAACCTTTTAAAAGTCCAACTCTATTTTTCTTATTACATGTCACTTGTGATGTCCAGTAATAAAGAAATGGCTTAGCTGCTAAATTGTGATAAGTTTCTACAGCTGGATTCTGGTCTCACAATGACTGCTACCAGAGCCAGCAGCCAAGGTGAAAGCCAGATAACAGAGTATAATTACAGCTGCAATTTAGGAAAACAGGGAATGGTTTTTCCATCTTATCATGAGTTTTTCTAAAAAGAAAGAGTGAATAGCAGAAAAGAGACATTCATGGTATTATGTTTATTTTTTAAATATAGGTGATTGCAGAAAATATAGAATCTCTGCATGTTATACAAAATCTGAGCCACAGTATTCTTTAACCTGACATATATTAAACTGATTCTCAAAATAACTAATTGCGTTTTAGTATGTTTAAACTTGCAGTACAGATTCTGATTGTATTCTTCTTGTCTCCAATAAACACGAAAGACTGATGATTTAAATAGTATGGGGTAATTTTACCATGTATTATAAGGAATAAAGTACCTTGTGCTATACATCATGAGGACACTGTAAGCCACTTTGGAATTCAATTACTCTTCCTTTGGCTTTTGTCCTTAATATGGTCATGGATAGTCTCTGAAATTTGAAATATTCCTATAATATACAAAACATACTTTAGCCCAAATATTAGTTTAGTGCAAATCATGCATGAAGCATGTCACCAATCTATAGGAGGAAAAGGCTAGTCCACCAACGAGAAAGAGGAGAAAACTCCTACTCCCATGGAATGGATTTATGCTATGAACATTGGCTTCTCTTGAGGCCCACCAAAGCATCCCAAAGACAGACATTCTGTAAAAAGATGTTTACTAATAGACAAAAATGTTAGTCAACACTTAATACTAATAATTGTTTGAAAATTAACCTTCTTACCAACTGAGAGTTTTCTGCACGAATGGCTTGCATATCTCTCTCCAGGTCATAGATTTGTCTAAAAGAGAAAATGTATTTTACTCATGTGAACTAAAAAGGGGGTCAGCAGAACCACACAACAGCAATTTTTTCTTGCATTATACAAATGCAGGGCTGCACCATGTTTCATTTCATGGAATTTTATAGAAACAAAATATTTTTCATAAATGTAAGGATTGCAATTGTAATTGCACTTACCAACACTAATGAGGCCTCAAAGTGTTTTACAACGAGTAGCACACTAATGGGGAACCCAAGGTTAGTGGATAATTTAGTGATTATTGTTGGTTATTGTGGTTAGTCTTGCACTCTCAAGAAAAATTGCATGCATTTACTCCAGTTATTTTTTGATATATTAATACCAGGTAGGTGCGATCATTAGTGGGGCCTGTTTGGTTTCTGGTGAATGGCTGGTGAGACAGATAGGCTAGTGGAGATTCGGTAATATTCAATTACATGGATAGGGTTTTAAAGAGGGGAGGTTGTGATCTATGAAATGAGGTATCAGCCAGAAGCAGAATTTCAATAAGAAGGGCTGAGGCAGACCTGAGACAGAGTGTAGGCTATACTCAGAAATAGAGCATGTGGAGGATGGCAGATAAGAAGAGGGTCACTCTGAAGAAAAAAAGACAAGGTAATGTTTTCATGCAGGCATTAAGGAGTAAAGCAGGGGAAGTCTTTCTGAGATAATAATTACAGAATCAACAATTAAAATAGTGCTCCATATCTGGGGCAGGCAGCTTAAACATGCAATTCCGTGTGTACAGATCATTTAAACAATAAAGCCTTAGCCTGTTGTGTGACAAGATTAAGACAGCCCTTTTAAACATAGTCTGGAGTATCCCAACCTTGGTAAAGGATCTGTATGCTGCACAAGGGGTGTTGGTGCAAAAAAGTTATCATCTAAAGATCTTTCCTCCGTATTCTGTAGTTAACAGCTTTTTCACTCACTCACTAAATATGAGTTATTTGACTCTGGCTAAGTGTCTCGCCGAGGTGCTTTCAGATTTGTACCCCATTTTGTCACCAATCCCTTCCAAGTGTATGTTATGTGTGTTTGTGTATGTGCTTACTGTGCTTTGTGTGTTGCATATATAAGCCAGAGTGATGAAGGCCTGTGGGTCCCATTTTGAAAGTCCCAGGCCAGTTCCTGTGCACAAGTTGGGGTGATGTTGTTTTCCAAGACCGGAGAAGTGTATCAGAATACAGAAGGGAGGAGAACTAGACAGTGAAGATAGGACAAAGGAGACAAGGCTCCTGTAGGAATTCGATTAGATGCTTCCTGCAGCACTGCCAGTTGGTAGATTGTAGGGGTGAAGAGGCTGCAGTCTGTTGTTCAGTGGAAGAAGGGTCTTTTTGGTAAAACCACCCTTTAGTCTTTTGTTTGACAGTCTTTGTGGCTGTTCGCAGATAAATTCACACCCTCTTGGTCCTCTGTTGCGGGTGCTTCTAGCTGCAGACTACACTGCTGTGTGAAGCATCACCTCACACAAAGGCTGTGGGTTTGATTCACAAGGGTAAACTTAGACCTTTGTGGAAGTTTACGATTGTTTGCTACTCACAAAGGGATTTGCGAATAGTAACCTTATGAGTGGAGAGTCTCTGCTCATAACACATAACACCTTTCTCTTAATGTGCAGAGACTCCGCACTCATAAAGATACTACTTGAAAATCGGTTTGTGAATAGCAAAATGTGAATCAGGTCCTGTGTTTGCAGAACTGCATAACGAGGTGGTTGAAAAATAAGCCACCATAAATCAGTTCTTCTGCCTGCAGATTCCTAAAAAAATAAAACATTTAGGGGTAGCTATTACCATGAAACATGTTCCTTGTGCATTTTGCTATGCTTCCTAGGTCAACTCACCAGGGACATTGTGGGCTTAATGCCCTTGAAGCCCACTGGAGCCACTCACTGCAAAGCAGTTCCTAGAACAAATCTGAAAATAGACTCTCCAACTCATCGTGCGATGACAGACACTAAGGAGACTAGGAATTCCGGTGCTCCATAGATTTAAAAGTGAAATGGCTTGTCAGAGGCACCACAATCCCCCAACTTGCAATGAAAATAATTGGTTCCACTGAAGCCATAATGGCCCTATCCAACTGTTGAAGGGTCTGGCCCATGGGGTAGACCCTTGGAAGAGACCAGTGTCCATCAAGATTCCAGCATGCGGTCCAAGGTCCCTCCATACATGTATCTCTCAAGCAGTGCTGGCTTATCATGCCTAGAAAGGCAAATTCACCAAGACAAAGAAAAGTCTTTTCCACTTATAACACACAGGGGGGTAGATTTACAAACATTTTGGTCTGGATTTTCATCACAAAAGTAATGCAAACCAGCACAAAATGTTTCTTTTCTAATGTACTTTCCAGCGTAAAACTTATTTTGCACTGGAAAGTAGCAGACAAGTTATGCAAGGCAGTGAGAAGAGCTGCTTTGCATTACTTAGCGCCAAGGGGACATTACATGGGTGGTACATGGGTGTTCCTATGCAACTTCCCATGCTTTTTGACGCAAAACCTTGTCTACTAATAATAGTAGACAGTGTTACCCATCAAAAATGAACGCCTTTGGAAAGGAGACTCACGCCCACACCCTTGCACTATGGCGCAAAGTTGTGCATGGAATTCAGCAGCAACGTTCTGCGCTGGTGCTAGGGAGAGGGGAGTGCCATTTTGCAGTAGATATGGATCTCTCCTTCTCTCTCACGCAACGGAGCATAGCATTTTTGGCTGGTGCATTGCATGACAGTTTTGTAAATCTGGGTTAGGGAGAACAAACAAAAGTCCAGTGCATACAGAAGACAGCTGGCAGCTAAGACAGCTGGCTACAGGAAACCAGTGGGTGCACTGTAGATAAGGCCCTGAAAAGTACTCTGTTAATGCTTCTGACATAAAAGATCTTCCTGCTTCAGCATCAGAGCACACAGAAATGCTAGGACAGAACAGGAAAATGAGGAGTTCAAGAGGGAAGAAATAATTGTGGGGTACATCCTGCTGACGTATGATCAGTATTAAAGAATAAAATAAATGTGACAAATGAGGAAAGAAATACTTTTAGACCTGACAGCCTTAGGGTGGTCACCCCCTGACTTTTTGCCTGCCTCCCTCCATTTTTCTGACCCTGTTATTGCTGGATTTGGGATTATGCACACTTTACCACTGCTGACCAGTGCTAAAGCGCATGTGCACTCTCCTCTAAACATGGTAACGTTGGTTCCTACTTAATTGGCATATTTAATTTACTTGTAAGACCATAGTAAAGTGCACTAGAGGTGCCTACTGCCTGTAAATTAAATGGTACTAGTGGGCCTGCAGTACTGGTTGTGCCACCCACATAATTAGCCCCTTAATCATGTCTCAGGCCTTCCATTGCAAGGCCTGTATGTGCAGTTCCACTGTCACTTTGACTTGGCATTTAAAAATACTTACCAAGCTTTAAACACCCCTTTTTCTGCATATGTCACCCCTAAGGTAGGCGTTAGGTAACACATAGGGCAGGGTGCTATGTAAGTAAAAGGCAGGACATGTACATGTACATGTTTTACATGTGCTGGTAGGGGAAAACTCACAAATTTGTTTTCCACTACTGTGAGGCCTGCTCCTCTCACAGGCCAGCAGGCACGGCCTGTCCTTTAGGCCGGAGGGGCCACGCTCCTCCCACCTTTTCACCTTATGAAGAGTGTCTGACAGGCTGAACAAAGGTCAGCCTGACAGACACTTCATTTTCAGCTCAGACAGCCAGGAGTGAGACATGCACGATTTGCGCAGACTCCTGGCTGCCTGAGCTGAACTTTACTGGGCTGAGGAGGTCACAGCTCCTATGGGCGTGACCTCCTCAGTTCAGCAAAGGTGCCTCGAGGCCCTCCTCTGGGTGACGAGGAAAGCATCACCCATTGACTTCGACATGAGCACTTCAGGTTTAAGCCCTGAAGCGCCCAGGCCGAGTGTCAATCAGTGACACTATGTCACAGAGTGGGGTGGGGTCAGCAGTCTCACTAACCCCATCCCACTCTGTGACGAGGCTAGGACTGCTGCCTTCCCTCATTGGCTGAGCTTAGGTCAGCCAATGAGGGAAGGCAGCAGTCCCAACCCTCCTGAGATTTCCGAGGCTGAAGGTAAGTGTGAGTGATGTTTGAAAATGAATGTTTGGTGCGTGCGTGTATGTTTGAATGTTATGAGTGTTGTTAATGGATGTGCGTGCGTGTGTGTGTGAAAGAATGAGTGTGTGTGATGTTTTAAAATGCATGTTTGGTGCGTGCGTGCTTGTTTGAATGTTCTGAGTGTTGTTAATGGATGTGCGTGCATGTGTGTGTGAAAGAATGAGTGTGTGTGATGTTTTAAAATGCATGTTTGGTGCGTGCGTGCATGTTTGAATGTTCTGAGTGTTGTTAATGGATGTGCGTGCGTGCATGTGTGTCTGTGTGTGAAAGAATGATTGTGTGTGAACTTTTAAAATGAATGTTTGGTGCGTTCGTGCATGTTTGAATGTTTCTGAGTGTTGTTAATGGATGTGTGTGCGTGCATGCGTGTCTGTGTGAAAGAATGAGTGTGTGTGTGTGAGTGCTTCCTGCCCACCCCCTCCCTCCTAAAACTGCCGGCCACCACTGCAGGCCAGCCTTCGAATAGCCTTTATATATTTTTAAGAGGGAAAGCTCTGCTGTGAAAGGAGTAGCCCTGTCATGTTTAGTATGGCCAGAATGGTAATAAAAAATCCTGCTAACTGGTGACGTTGGATTAAATATTACTATTTTAGAAATGACACTTTTATAAAGTGGGAGTTTCTTTGCTCTTACTGCTATCTGTGCCTTACACCCTGTCTCCAATTCTCTTCTGGTCTATGCTGGTTTACAGCTGCCCTTGTGTATTAACCCAGACAACCATAAACACAGGACACTCAGGGGGTCATTTTGACCTTGGCGGACGGCGGAGGCCGTCCGCCAAGGTACCGCCGCTGAATGACCGCACCGCGGTCAAAAGACCGCGGCGGCCATTCAGACATTTCCTCTGGCCCGGCGGGCGCTCTCCAAAAGAGCGCCCGCCGGCCCAGAGGAAATGCCCCTGCAACGAGGACGCCGGCTCAGAATTGAGCCGGCGTAGTTGCAGGGGTGCGACGGGTGCAGTTGCACCCGTCGCGTATTTCAGTGTCTGCTTAGCAGACACTGAAATACTTTGCGGGGCCCTCTTACGGGGGCCCCGCGGCACCCCCTACCGCCATCCTGTTCCTGGCGGGAGACCCGCCAGGAACAGGATGGCGGTAGGGGGTGTCAGAATCCCCATGGCTGCGGAGCACGCTCCGCAGCCATGGAGGATTCACAAGGGCAGTGGTAAACCGGCGGGAGACCGCCGGTTTACCCTTTCTGGCCGCGGCTGAACCGCTGCGGTCAGAATGCCCTCGGGAGCACCGCCAGCCTGTTGGCGGTGCTCCCGTGGTCGGTGACCCTGGCAGTCACCGGCCGCCAGGGTCAGAATGACCCCCTCAGTCACATCTGCATTTATCTGCATACTAAAAAGGTCTCCCTGGACACGAAAGGTGGATGGGGCTGTCTCTTACTCTTCAAAGGACAGTGACCTGCCCTCACATAAAGGACCGATAACCCCCCACAGGGATACTGGCAGACAGGACTGGGCTGAAAGGGGAACATGTGCACTTCAAAACCACTCTGTGAAGTTTCCACTATTTCAAAGGCACTTTTGGGTGAACCCACCAATTCAGACACTTGGGGATCTACACCTGGACTCTGTCAGAGGGACCGCCTGGCTACAAAAAGGACTCGTTTGGACTGCTTTGCTGAGAAGGACTGCTGCCCTGCTTGTTGCCCTGCTACCTGCTGTCCCCTGACTCTGCTGGAAGGAGTCTGCCTTTCCCACAAGTGCTCTCCAAGGGCTTGGATTGAGCTTGCTTCCCATTCTGAAGTCTCAGGGCCACAAAGACTCCACCCCAGAGAAGAAAATCCCCATGCGCCAGAAAATAGAGAGGCCTGCAGAAATCGATGCAGCGCCTGCCTTGCGACAGAAAATTTGAAGCATTGCCTACTGAATCGATGCACTGCCTGCTCCTTCTTACCAACGTGTCAAGGATTTTCAACACATCGTCCATGGATGTCAAAATATGCCTGCATCGCAGTGAGGAACCAAGGCTGCGCTCCTGGAAATCAACACATCACCTTGCCGCAAGGAAAGAAACAACGCATTATCTGTGCTGCACATAAAAATCCAACGCAGCGCCTTATTTTTCAACACTTCTCCTCTGTGGCTTCCGTGTGTCACTATTTTTGGCGCATTCCATGTACTGTGTGTTACAAGGATACAACCACTGTTTCTTAAGGATTGAGAATCTTTTAAACCTTTAAAAGTTTATATCTCGACTTGTGCATATTGGATTTTTGTCGTTGGATCTTATTTTATTCAGATAAATATTATCTAGTTTCCTAAACTGGCGAGCAGTACTTTTTGTGGTGTTTTCACTGTGTTACTGTATGAGTTATTGCACAGTACTTTACACATTGCCTTCTAAGTTAAGCCTACTTTCTCTGTGCCAGACTACCAGAGGATGAGCACAGGATAATTTAGATTGTGACTAGGATTGTGGTCTCTACTTGGACAAGGGTATATACTTCTGCCAACTATAGACCCAATTTCTAACATATACCATACATCAAAACAGGCAGTAAGTATTGATGACGCAGAAAAGAAGGTTTAACAAATATTCATATATCATATAACCAAAAACGTATAAGGTAGTGTGATTTTAGCAAAGAAAAATAATGTACGTGGGAAATTGTGCCCACGGAGTAGTTCGCAATTATTATAAACAAGCTTAATTAATCATGAAGAATTGACAAATGTAGTAATCCGTCATAATTGCAAATGTATTCTATGATTTTCTTGTTGAAACTGTTTTATGCTTAGCTTAAATTTAGCAGAGGCTTTGGCCTAGTTGCCTAGTCTCAAATTTTAACTGTGTGGTTTTACTTGCATTAACAAAGACATTATTTTACTTTAAGGCTGTATTTTTCCAGTAGAGATGACTAATACACTTATCTCAAGGTTTCGTGCTAGGCCGGTTTCATCCCTTTTAAGCAAGGTCAGTTTCTGCAGGTGCGGACAATAAAAGCACTGATACCGAAATAATTGGCAAACTTTGTTGCAACTTGTGTTCCAAGGCTCCAAGGACAATGTATGCATAAATGAGTACTAGGAGAAAGACACTATTCATTGGTCAAATTGAAGCCACCCTATGAACCCTCCAATGGAAGACCCTGAAGTATTTGGAATGTTTCTTACTTAAACCCACCGGACAAAGAGAAGTCAGCCATTTTTCCTTGATGCCAACTTTGAAGCCAAATGCCAGACGCCATCCTAGACGACATCTTGATGCCCTTTTCTCTATTCCAGAGAAAGAGACTTTGAGAATTCTCACCCTAGAGACTTTAACTTTAAACCTGCCCCGTCTTGCCCATGTAGTAACTTTTGCCCCATTCTCCTTGCTGCTGCAAGGAAACTTGCCCTTAACTTTGCCCCTCTGAAATCTGCCCCATGCTGATCGAACCGATACCTGAAGGACGAAGACTTTTCTTGAATGCTGATTGTATTTGGTAAATATGAAAGGATAATTGCATTATGCATTGTGTTTTCCTTCCTAGGTACCAACTGCTTATTTTGATAGGGCCCAAGCTAGAAGTTTTCTAAATTTGTGCTGACTAAATTCGTTTTGCATGAAGCCCCACATGCAAATGCTAATTAGAGGCTAGTCGAGGTATTCATCTGATGCACCATGCTAAATTGAAATGTTGACCGATGTATGAAATTAGTCAAATTCAATTGCTTATATTAGTGATTTGCATTGCTATAACCGAGTGCATTATAATCCAGATATTGCGTAGAATGCATTTCTTCCGTCGTTATGGACAGCTAGTAATGTTCGTATACATATATCATTTGGTTTTGAGACTCATATACATTGTGCTAGCTTTGTTAATATAGGGAAATAAACTCATTAACTTTTAATAAACTGGTGTGGTTATTCATGACTGAAAGGTCATGGTGTGTCAATTACTGATTTTTATTGATTCCTAATGTATTGATTGATTATTAATCGATTATTGGTTGTTGATTATAATTAGTTATCGATGATTGATTTGAGTGATCCGACTATTCTTGGATGAGGAGAACCCAACTAGGTTAAAAGGTCCACCGACCTCCAGCGTGTCCAAAGTACAAGTAATTTATAAGGACTGGACTAATTTATAAGGACTGGACGCGCTATCAGTATTATAAAGTAAGCTACATTGAGTATACCAGTCCCCTTCATAAGAAAACATGCCTGGTCAAGAGCAGTCCATTAAAACAATCATGTTAATGGTTTCCAAACCCAAAGCAAAAAACAGGCAAACCTACGCCGTGATAATGAAAAGCGTCGATACAGTAACAGTACTTGTTTTCTGTAGATGTCACAAGCGCACAGAAGGCACACTCAGAAAGGCAGCCTGCAAGGCTCCTAAGTAAATGGCCGTACTACTGGTGGTGCCAGATGACACTGGTGGAGAAAAGGATCAGAGTACACCCCTAATAAACCCAATTCCACAGCACACGGCCACGTTAGCGCTCAAACAATATGTCCCCGTCTGAAAACTAGAAAAAACATTACATTGTTCATACTACGAGAATTTATTCCACAGAAGATGCGAAGTTCTTAGCGTTATCAGGATGTCAGGGTGGCCAGAAATTCACCCTTCTCCCTTTATCGCCCTGCTAGCTCTTTGAAAAATAAAAAGCCGTCATACAGGTAGAAGAGCGATTGTCTTGTTATGGTAGTATGTCGATGTTATATATTTAGACAGCACCTTCAGTAGCAGTAACAGAATCGCGCTTTTCTCTGCACAACAAGGTGCTTTTTAACTAAGCACTTTTCCCAGATTCAAAAATAACAAAAGAGCAATAAATAAACCACAAGAAAGCTCAGATTTCGTTCCCTCGCCCCTTTTCTGGCACTCATCCGTTCGCCATAGTCTTCCTGGGCTACGGCAAGCAATCACACGTCCACCGGTCATTAAGGACACAGCGGAGGACAAAACCTCTCCTCGTGAGTGGGAGGGCCGTGTTGTCTCTGTTAGCATGGCATCCAGGGATGCAGAGTCTGACTTTTATTCCCCAGTGCAGGGCTCTCACTGCCAAGGTCTGGATCCTAAGAAAGTGCAATGTGGTAATGTCCGTAGTGTAAGGATTTTGGGGAGGCTCCCCTAGCAATCTGCCATGTCCTGCTCCCCATCCACCGAGCCCTCCTCCACTTCCTCTGTCCTCATTCAAAGTTGGCTAGCTTTAGTACTTATTAAGCACAACATTCACGTGGTGGAGTGTCTAAAGGTTAGATAAAAATAATCAACCATTGCTCAGGACAGCAGAACACGAGTAATTCACTAAGTACCTTCTTTGTCGAGGTTGATCGCTGGCGTGTATACTCAGATGCGGGTGCCATGCTCACTGTGTCATAAGATTCAAGCAACACCTGCTAATGAGGCCCAAAAAGGCTCAAACTGGTCTCTGATTGCTTGTTGTCTCTTCCTGAGAGGGTCTTGCTGGGCTATTTGTGATGGACTGACCCCATGAGGAGCAAGGTCTGTACTGATTTCCATCTCTGGAGTAGCATCGTTGACAAAAAATTATGGACTGGAATGCAGCCTCGAGCGATCACCAGTGGCTGAGATTAAATCAAGCATTCCATCTAAAAGCTTGTTGTCTGTAGAAGTTTGCATTCTAAGTGTGATGCCAATGCCAAGACGAAGGTCTTGTGTTTACTGTGCCATAGGATTCACGTAACACCTTACTGACGAGGTCCAGTAAGCTGAAACTACTCTGGCATTGCTTGTGATCCTTTCTAGAGAAGGCCTTACTTGGCAGTTCAAAATGGACTCTTCCTATGAGGAAAAGGGTCACTACTGATTTACATAAGGCATCACTCTGTCTAGAGAGACCTGGTGGATGAGAAAGGATGGACTAGAATGCAGCCCTAGTGATTACCAGGAGGAGATTAAATCAAGCATTCCATCCATCACCTTGTTGTTTGTTGTAGCTGCTTCAGTGTTCCTATTACTTGAAAAATAATGCCTAGTTCAGATTATTTTAAATTAGCATGACTAGGCTGCAGCCAGCTTGCATTGACATATATTCATATTTGTAGATGAAATGTGCACTTTTATTCAATGTGAATGAGCTTTTCCCCGTCTTTGTGTTTCTGTATGTGCTTTTACATTTCAGAAAATCAGTGAAACCTAATTTATGGTCTTCTTATTGATAAATTATAATAATTCGTGTTCCTCTCAAGGAAGCCATGCCCAGGATATTCCTGCTTTTTTTTACTTTCAAGGTTCTTTGCTTGAGCCTTTCCAAGGGATTATTGATTAGTTGATTTGCCTATTGTATTTCTGTATTACATAACTGTCATGAGCTTTGTTTGCTGTGCATAACTCATTCACTAATATGGAGTGAAGTAGGTCTTTCTAGCTGTAACTTACTGAATCCTATGTATTAGAATATTCATTTGATTACTAGGAGCAAACATTGCTAGTTCAACACTATTATGTCACATATCACCACTGAATGTGTGCAACTCTCCTGCTTAAAACCCTATAAAAGATTATGGGTCTGATTTAAGGTAAGTGGTGCTGCACCCAGTGCAGTGTCACTTTTCTTGCACCACTTAGCGCACACCTAGCGCCACCATGTGTGCGCCGCATCTTAGATAAGGCGCACCATGGAGGAAGTTAGGGAACCTAGCGTAAAAAATGTTGGCACTCTCGAGCTATGCCGGACTGAGAAGCAAAGCCCATTGAGGCTTCTTGAAAACAATGATGTACCTCCTTTTAACTCCTGCTATGAGCTGGAGTTAAAAGTGCCAAACAAAATGACATAATAAAATTGCTTAGATTTCTTTGCCCCATTTATTTCGACCCTGTCCGACCCCGCTTAACGGGGGAATGCCCCCTTTGCATACATTACTGTATGCTTGGTGCAGGCATAATGTAGAGCAAAGGGTTACAAAGTGGTGCAATGCATGTCTAATGTAACACCAGCACAAGTATCAGAATTGATTGCTATTACAAGGGCATGCACAGTGGCCAATGACTTGAGTGTTACATTGTACAGTGACAGCCAATATGTTTTGGAGTGGTTCATGACTTTGGACAATTGGGGACCCAGTGGTGTTTCATGATGTCCGCTAGCACACTAACAAATAATGATTCAATAATTTTGAATTTACTCATTGCATTAAATTGGCAAAGAATATTCTTGTAAATTTTGCTGCATATAAGAGTTGATGTGAAATCATTAGGCAAAAACTTCACAGACACATTTGAAAAATGCTATGCTTTCATGTCTGGTACATTGCCATCAAAGGAGAATTCTAAAATCCGAAGTTGAAAATATAAATCATTTTCTGTCAATGTTAATTCAAACTATTAAATAAACTAGGGATTTGCAAACTGAAACATCACAGGATGAAAAAATATTTCAGGAAAAAACAAGATGTGTACAAGATAAAAATGATTTGCGGAAATAAACTTATGGGAGGTATGTGTTGCCAGACTGAATACTATTGCAGAAGGCAAGATACATGAACAGACTTACACATGTGGAGCATGAGGGCATGATAAATATATTTAAGAAATATTGGTTTAATCCTCATTTTAAAAATATTGCAGAAGATTTGTGGCAAATGTGTGTCATATAACAGCAGGAAGATGTGGACAGAAGGGAACCAGTGACTATGAGTCACATGGGTAAATCAGAAGATCCTTTTACAAGGCTGCTGATTGATTTTGTAGAGAAGCGACTCTGAAACTTCCTTGAAATATTTTAGTGAGTATTTATTTGCTTTAGAAAAGGTTTGAGGCATTTTGAACTAAGATAAGATACTCTTTAATTGTAGCCAAAATATTATTGAGGGAGTTAACCCCATACATTGGTTTGCCAACTTCTATAGAATCAGATAAGGGAGCTTGTTTTAAGAATGAGATAATGAGGGTCCCATGCCAGACACTGACAACAGGACAAAAGTTCCATTGTAGTTACCATCCCTAATAGTCCGATATAGTGGAAAGGGCTAATGGTACTATGAAAGCAAAATTCCCTAAATTGTGTACTTCAATGTCATTGGAATGGCCAGAGGATCTTCCTTTAGTTCTATTCAGCATGAGAAGTAACCCATATAGAACAACAGAAATCATCACGCAAAATATTGATGGGGAGAGCCATGAGGATTCCTGGTATTGCATCAGCTGTGCTCTTCAGTCTTACTGATGATCTGGTTCTGGATTACTGCAAAGATGTGGCTGATGTGGTGTGCTCTGTCTCTCACCAGGTGAAGCCTGTTACACATTCAGCAAGCAATGAACCCTGCACGATCTAGAACCTGGGGGGGTTGGGTCATGGCAAAATGGCATGTTTGAATTTAATATTTGCATGTGTAAGTCTCTCGGAATAAGAATTGGTATTGCTCACATTTATAGAAGTGTACCTGGCTTTTAAAAAGACTAACTTTTGCACAATCATAGATTCTAATTGAGGATAGGATTTGCCACATAAACTGAAACATTCCAGTAGAACTACATTTATGAGGCTTAGATTTCTCTTAGTTTCACTTGCAAAAGTGAAATATGGATTATATTTGATAATGGTCAAGGTGTGTAAATGCTGCAGATAATGAGGCTTTTGTCTAGAATCACTGATGCCTATAATCTACCACACATACGCATGTTTCCTGTACCTGGGTAGATAATTTCTGTGATCTTGCTTTTTCAGGCTGTGCCCTCTTACAGTCAAAACTCTGACATCCATAAATCCACATGGTGTTGATAGTCAACTTGTCTGTTGACGTGTTACATGTGTGGACTTAGCATTTAAGGAATTGGATAAATGTGATAACTGCCTCCACAGTGCAGACTTTCGGGAAATAGATAGTAGCAGTAGTTAAAAACTTGGACAATAAGCCATGAGTTATGTTCCTGTATGCAGACTAGTTCCTCCTTAGAAAAGGCTCAGTCTGTTTATTATTAAAACAAAATTTTTTCAAGTTTGGTATGAGGGTTGACAAATGTTTTGTGATTTGTTGACTGATTATGTTGATTGCTTAACTGACCTTTTGAATTATTGCTTATTGTGGCAGCTTTGCTTATCTAGACAATTAGACATACTGTATGAATATAAAGATGATTAGTTAATAGAATTATGTTGCCATAGACCATAGACAGAATCAAATGCACTCTTAGGATTATATCAAGCTGTCTTGCAACATTATGAATACTGATTATGATACTGAAGAGTAAGACCACTAAGAGACCATAGTAAGGCATTCTGGGGGTCATTATGACCCCAGCGGATGGCGTTAATATGGAGGAAAGTACTGCCAGCAGGCTGGCGGTACTTTTCTTCATATTAAGACATTGGCGGTTTTGCTGAAGCCAAACTGACAATGTACCACACCGTCCGCCCACCAGCCCGGCAGCCATCACTGGCCCACCTGTGGGATTATGACCCAGCCTACCGCCATGGTTTTCATGGCTTCCTTACCACCACGAAAACCATGGCGGTAGGTGGGGTCATAATCCCGCAGGCGGGCTAGTGAAATTCCTTCCCTGTCACTGATAGGGGTCTTCCCCGCCCCCCTCCCCAGGTTCCCCCCAACTCCCCCCCCCTCTCCAGACCCCCCTTCATTCATGCACCTTCATTCACACACACACAAACGCATTCAGACACTCATTCCCACATTCAAGCACGCATGCAGACATCCATTCACACACACATCCACACACACTTACATACATACAGGCACACTTGCATACACACAACACAACATACACGCACTCACAAATCCATACATGCACACACACAACACTCAACACACACCCACAATCATGCAGACGTACACACACACACACCCCCACCCCCACACAACATCCCCCACTCCCCTCCCCTGTCAGAGCACCGTATCACACTGCCAGGCCGTATCATGTGTCATGATATGGTCTGCGGTGATCTACTGGCGTGGCGCTGCTGCTGGCAGCAGCGTCACCTTACCGCCATCCACCAGCATGGCCACAGCCGGATTACCCCCATACTTCTGGTGGAAATCTGACTGTGGTCATAATCTGACTGACGGCTGGTAGCCACGGCTACGGTCTTTTGACGACTGTCCTGCGGCAGTAGGCGGTATATACCACCAATGTTATAAAGAGGCCCTTTTTCTTCACCTGTATTAGAAAGGACCATTAATAAGGATCAGGTTAGATCACCTTAGAGGGTAAATAACTCCCAGAGTCCAATTTTTAGGTCTTCCTAGGTGGAGTAGGCACAACAGCAGAGGAGGTGATAGGAAGCTATGGGGCTGATCTAAGAGCCCTTAGCAATTCCTTGCGCCACTTTAATGTCATTTTTTTATGCTACTGTGGCCCAACGAGGCCAAAATCGCTTTGCCAAGTAAGTGGCACATGCATTGTGCCACTTTGTAACCCTTTGCGCTATATTATGCCTGTGCCATGCATAAAGTATGCAAAGGAGGCGAGCCCCCGTTAAGGGGGGGGGCGACAAAATGGTGCAAAGAAATCTAAAAGATTTCTTTGCTTCATTTTTTTTTGTGGCACTTTTAACATCTGCTCAGAGCAGGCAATAAAAGGAGGCACAACAAAGTATTCAATGGGCCTCAATGGGCTTTGCAGGATTAGCATCAACATTTTGTATGATAATTCTGCAAATCTTTGAATCTTCAACAATTTTGACGCTAGTTCCCCTAATTACCGGCATGGTGCGTCATGTCTTAGATACGACACACATATGGTGGCGTTAGGGGACGCTAAGGGGTGCAAGAACAGTGGTGCTGCACTGGGTGCTGCACCACTTTTCTTAAATCAGGCCCTATATCTTTAAAAGCTGGAATCGTAATGGGAATTTACACATACATGTTTGGATGATTCAGGCACAAGGGTAAATATTATTTGAAAATCTGACTGTACATAGATTTGAATCCATCAATATTTTTTTTAATGTGAAAGCTATTATTTTATATTTTAGCTGCTGTGTTTTATAAATGTATATCTGTGTAATTATAATTAATGAGGTGTGGATTTTAAACATCATTGCAACAAAAAATTATAATAGATAGAATAAAGATTTCACTTTCTCATGAAAAGCCATTGAGTTGCAGTGAAAAATAATGGAAGATTAAAAAAAGAAAGAGAGAGCTATGGAGAGGATCAAAGAATGCAAGAAAAAAAATAATTGAGAAAAGCAAGAGACAAAAAAGGTGAAGGAATGAAAGAAAAATAATGGAAAACAAAGAGAAAGCAATAGAGAAAGAGAGAGGGAGAACCAAAGATTCAAATGTAGTGCAAGTATCCTCCAAATATTTTACTGCAATTGGTGTTAAGGAAATAAACTTCTGAGACTTGTTATCACGGATGTAATATTTTTTCAGTTAACATTCTCTGCCGCCATCGCATACCCATGAGTAGACCTCTGAGAAATTATGGAAACAAGAAGAACAGAAAGACAAAGAAAAAGATAAAGAGATAGAAAGAGAAAGAAGGAGAAGAGAGAAAGGCAAAGGGAGGAGGAGAGAACGAGAAAGGGAAAAGGAGTGGAAGAGAAAGAATAAAAGGAAGACAGAAAGAAGCAGAAAAAATAAGGAGGACAGAATGAGAGAAAGGTGGGGAGAAAAAGAAAGAAAGTACAGGAGAAAGGAAGAAACAAAGGAGGAAAGAAAGGATGCGAGTAAAGAAGAGAGGGTGAAAGAATGCAAGAAAAAGAGAAAAACAGTTGAGAAAAGCAAGAGAGAAAAGAAGAGAAAGAAAGACAAGCAAAGGAAAACAAAGAGAATGCAAAAGCGTGAGAGAGAAAGAAAGATTCAAATGTATTGTACCTCTCCTCCAAACATTTTACTACCCTTGATTTTAAGGAAATAAACCCTTAATATTCATCATCACCAATGCAATATTGTTTCAGGGGGAAGATATTTAAACTGACCTCTGATGTGAAGCTTTTGTTTAGTGTTTATTTAAGGTTACTTATCACGAATCAGCACAACGCTTTTTAAAGAAAAGAGTGGTTAGTTTGCTGCTCCTGCATTGTCTCCTTACACAACTTCATGATTTCAACTCCCATAGCTGGACGGACAGACAACTACTCCAAGACAGCCTGCGAGCTACCAGTAGCTTGTGAACAATGTTGTCAGAATGCTAACTTATCCTTAATGATCATGCCCCAAAAGGTGCACCAATAGCTAGGACTGAGAGCGGTGTAGGCGCTATACAGATTTTAGTGCTCCACCCATTGGATCTGTCTCTAATACTAATTTGATCAAATTCAGTAACCAATGCTGAAACGTTCTTATTAGAATCAGGGGTGGCTCCTTTGCTATGACGAAGGAGCAGCACCCCACTGACTGTGCCAGAAGACACATTTCTACTTTTGGCACAAGCCAGCAGGGCAGGAAGGGGCAGGGCTGGGCCACAGGGAGTGGGGAGGAGGGGAGAGTGCCGTCCCTCTGAGGCCAGCAAAATACACATACGCACGTAGGTTTCCACAGCCTGGCTGTACGCACAGCCGGGCTGGATAAACTGCACAGACCCCTGGGCTGTGTCTGATCGGCAGTCACTGCCACTCAGACCAATCCTTGCGCTGCTTTCATGCAAGGTTTTGCTTGAAAGCAGTGCAAGGATTGCTGGGGAGCCTGTGATGGGGTCCCAGCAGTGAATGCTGGGACAGCAGAAGAAGTGGAGCACGAGGCAGCAGGAATGGAGGCAAGGTACTTTAAAAAAAAAAAAAAATGTTGCCTTGTCTCTGCCCTGCCCCCTTCCCTTGCGTTATGCGGTGGCCGCCGCTGATTAGAATGACAGACACGAGTTGTCGTTTGAAATTTTACATAAAGAATTGATTGGCAATATACATGAAATATGCCATCAGTAAGTTTAGCCATAAAACCTACAAATCATGAGTATTGAAGAGAGTGCAGTTCTATATGAAATCTGGCATAGATTCACCTTCTAAAGGTAGGAATAAGGGATTCTGGGGTACCAAAAAATACACTTCCTTTCATAGGGCTTTAGACAAAGGGCTTGATTTAGATCTTGGCAGAGGGAATACTCTGTCACAATCGTGACGGCTATCTCGTCCGCCATATTATGATCCCCATAGGATAGAATGGGCCTGTAATGAGGCTGATGGGATATCTGCCGCATTTGTGATGAAGTATTTCCCTTTGCCAAAACCAAAGTCAGGCCCAAAGACTTTAGAACATTTCTACATGAGTACATGGTTCTCTGGACATGCATCAATAAGGAATAAGTAAGAAATTATTTTTTTCCTGCAAAATACATTTGGACATTATCCCATGGTAGTATTATGTTGGATTTCAGTCATTCTCAGTGTAAATTTGAGCATGTTAATTGATACATTGTATGTCAATAGCCTGAGACAGTTGAGATTTCCTTGGTTAGGTATATTGCAGTAAAAGTCTCTTGGGGCTGTCAGTTTAATAGTGTAAAGCTCACAATTCTTTGTTTAGAACAAGAAACAACAGGAGTAATATTTATGTGATGCGTTGTGACATTTATGCAAGAGGGAGTACAGTATAAACTAACCACAGTTTGTTAACTTAAGCCCAAATTAGAATGTATTAGAAAGGAAAAGAAACTCCCACAATCTGTTTGAGACTCTTGAGTTAAAGACTTGCAGGATACAGACAGAGGCCAAGAGGAGAGTCCAGTCTAGATCCAGTTGCTGCTAGTCAACTGTGCAGTTGCTGAAAAATGCCTCTGGTAGCTTATTGAGTCCCTCCAGCCTTATGACCATTAGTCTCAACTTCTTTGTCCTAGGTACAAGAGGGAGTCTCAGGTCATAGACAGCAGATTACATCCTCTTCTTGTCTTCCACGGGTCCAGAAAGTGTTCTGAAGTAAGTGCCTGAGAATTCCACATGTGTGCCTGACAACAGCTATCCATATTAACAAATAGGCTGAAGGCTCCCAGGGATAACCCTACCCACTTTGGGTATTTCCATGATGGTCAAAGTCTTCAGCCATACTAAACTTGGACTCTGAGGGCTGGAGATGTGTGTGGGGAGTGTATTATAGTAATCATGGTATCCTCTGACATGCACCACTAAAATATTGTTTGAGGCAGTACCTGTACACACAGCACCCTCAGAGACAGATTTCTCTTTCAACGAAGCTGAGTTTTCAGCAACCAGACAGCACATAGAAACAATTGGTTTTGACATCCTGTCTTCCTTCTTTGAAGGGTTCCCCATACGTTATTTCGACAGGTTGAATTGTTTTTAAAACTATACAGGCAGGCTTCAGTGGTACGCCTAGAGACAAGTTTTACAATGCTATTGCAGTGGGTGACACATTGAGTGCTGCGGCCCACTGGTAGCATTTCACTTATAGCTACTGGGTACACATGGTAACAAAAACTGGGGACTTATAAGTAAATTAAATGTGTCAACCAGGAGAGTACCAATGTTACCATATTGGAAGGATGAGTGTAAGCACTTTAACACTAGTTAGCATTGGTAAAGTGCACAGAGGTCTATACTCAGTAAAAATAGGGTTCAGGAAAAAGGCAAAGAAATGTGGGTCAACGGTGTTGAAAGGGCAAGTTTGCTACAATAGGAGCGGCTCATCATAGTATGAATGATTTCTACATCTGTGAAAGTGGGAATAAGCTCCCTGGTTTCTGAATTCGACTTCTGGCACAAAATAAATATATATCTCATGAAGACCTGTGATTCTTTGGTTCTTCTTTTAGTCTTCCCTGTCTCTGTCTCATCTTTATCCTCATTCTGCACCTTATTGGCTGGAAGAGGATTGCTCGATACTCGTATAGTGGAAGCATTGCAGCAATAAGAAAGTCTACAAGTGCAAGTGGAACCAGAGCCAGTGCAGTAACAGGTGTCAATGTGTCTAAAGGAAAAACAGCTAATGGCTTAAGGCCATCAACAAGGAAAGTGATGACGAGTGCAGATGCAAGAAGTGATGACTAGAGGATTGCTGGTGACAAGAGGGCTGGTGAAAAGATTATTGATGTCACATGTGCTGATGTGACAGGCAGCAAGGTAAGTTGTGACAAGAAATTTGTTGAATGAAGAAATACATCCTATGATCGAAGAGATGGTGGCAACTGCAGCTGACAGGTCACGAGGCAGGTCGCTCCCCCCATCTGCCACGCAGCCCCCTGTGGGTTGAACCTCCGTTGCCGCTTTTGCCGCCTGACTACTCGCTCCCTTTTTTCTGTACCCCTGCGCTTGGCTTCTGTGCCACTTCGTTTTTTCATTCTGTGCCCCTGTGTTTTGCTTTCTGTACCCCTGTGCTCTGTTGTCCCTCTCCCGCCGTCTTTTCCCACCGTTTTTTCCCCAGATTTTCCACTGGGTTTTTCCCCGGGGTTTTCCCTTCCTGCTGAGCCCCTGCTGCCCCGCCCCCTTCAATCCCATTGGCCGCCCTGCTCCCACCTCCCAGCTGCTCCTCCCTCCCTCTGCCCTCATATGGAGGCCGCGAAGCGGGCGCGCCTAAGGGAAGCCCTTCTGCGCCCGTCCGTGCCTGGACCGCACCCAGCACCAGAACCCCTGGAACCTGCACCCCCCGCAATGCCAGACTGCACTACGACGCAAGCACCCTCCACGCACTCAACACCAGACGAGACCACCCCTGCTACCGGGCCACCCCGAAACGCACCCAGGGTCCTTTCACCTGCCGGAACTGCAGATTCACCAGCATCCAACCCTCCACACCACCAGCCAGAGAAACCAACCACCTCCGCTGCATCCTCCTCAACACCCGCTCCGCTCGCAAGCATGCCATCGAACTTTGGGACCTCCTAGACTCCACCGCCCTCGACGTCGCCTTCCTGACGGAGACCTGGCTGAACGCCACCTCAGCACCAGACATCACCATAGCCATCCCACAGGGCTACAAGATCTCCCGCAGAGACCGCACCAACGGAGTGGGAGGAGGAATCACCATCATCCACAAAGACTCCATCAAAATCTCAACGAACACCGATGACACCCTCACCACCGCGGAGCACATGCACTTCCAGATCCACACCAACCCCAACACCACCCTCAGAGGAACTCTCATTTACAGACCTCCCGGACCCCGCCCACAGTTCAGTGACACCATCGCCGACCTCATCAGCACCCACGCCCTCGCTTCCACGGACTACATCCTCCTCGGGGACCTGAACTTCCTCCTCGAGAACAACAACGACGCCAACTCCACCGCCCTGATCGCCAACCTCGCCAACCTTGGACTCAAACAGCTCGTAACGACACCCACTCACGCCGCTGGACACACGCTCGACCCCATCTTCTCCGCAAGCCCCCACGTCTCCTTCGACCACACCACCGAACCACACTGGACCGACCACAGATGCGTCCACTTCACCTTCAGAAAACCCACCACCGCACCCAACCGCTACCACGCCGCTGCTGGGGCAAGGTCACCGAGGACCAACTGACTACCGCCCTTGCCCTGAGACCACCCACCAACCCCACCGACCCAGACACCGCCGCGACCAACCTCACAGAGTGGATCAACGACTGCGCCAACACCCTCGCCCCTCTCAAGACCTTTACAACCAACCACACCAACAAGAAAGCTGCCTGGTTCACTGAGGACCTCCGGATCTCCAAGCACACATGTCGGAAGCTGGAGAAGAAATGGCTCCATGACCGAACACTAGACAACCACACAGCCCTCAAGAGCGCCACCCGCAGACATCACCAACTCATCAGGACCGCCAAGAAGACCGCCTTCAAGGACCGCCTAGACAACAACGCACACAACACCAAAGAGCTCTTCAGCATTGTGAAAGAACTCTCCAACCCCAGCTCCATCACCAACGACATCCCGCCATCTCAAGACCTGTGCGACTCCCTGGCCACCTTCTTCCACCACAAGATCACCAACATCCACGACAGCTTCAACCCCGACCCCCCCGCGCCCACCACTGAGTCCACCACCCCTGCGACTACCACTTGCACCAGTCACCTGACCGTTTGGTCCAGCGTCAGCGCCAAAGACACCATCAAAACAATGAACTCCATCCACTCCGGATCCCCATCGGACCCAAGCCCTCACCACGTCTTCAACAAAGCCAGCGCAGCCATCGCGCCCCACCTCCGGAAAACAATCAACTGTTCCTTCGAGACAGCAACCTTCCCAGAAAGCTGGAAGCACGCCGAGATCAATGCCCTTCTGAAGAAGCCCAAGGCGGACCCCAAGGAGCTCAAGAACTTCCAACCCATCTCCCTGCTCCCTTTCCCGGCAAAAGTGACCGAGAAGATTGTCAACAAACAGCTGACCCGCTACCTCGAAGTCAACAACATCCTGGACCCTTCCCAATCCGGTTTTCGCAGTAACCACAGCACCAAGACCGCCCTCATCGCCGCCACTGACGACATCCGGACCCTGATGGACAAAGGAGAAACAGCCGCCCTCATCCTCCTGGACCTATCAGCAGCCTTTGACACGGTCTGCCACCGCACCCTATCAGCACGCCTCCATGACGCCAGTATCCAAGAGAAGGCCCTGGCCTGGACCACATCCTTCCTCTCCGGCAGAACCCAGAGCGTCCGCCTCCCACCCTTCCGCTCCAAAACCACCGAGATCATCTGCGGCGTCCCACAGGGATCCTCCCTCACCCCGACACTGTTCAATATCTACATGGCCCCCCTCGCCCACGTCGCATGACAACACAACCTCAACATCATCTCCTACGCCGACGACACCCAGCTGATCATATCCCTCACCGAAGATCCCCACACCGCCAAAGCTAACCTCCACCGAGGAATGAAGGCCCTAGCCGACTGGATGAAGGACAGCAGACTGAAGCTGAACTCAGACAAGACGGAGGTCCTCATTCTCGGACCTACCCCATCAGCCTGGGACGACTCTTGGTGGCCCACGTCACTAGGCACAGCCCGGAACCCACGGACCACGCACGCAACCTGGGGGTCATCCTCGACTCCACTCTCTCCATGACCAGGCAAGTCAACGCCATCTCCACGTCCTGCTTCAACACCCTCCGTATGCTCCGCAGGATCTTCAAATGGATCCCCCTCGTCAAGAGAAAAACCGTTACCCAGGCCCTCATCACCAACAGACTCGACTACGGGAATGCCCTCTATTCAGGAACTACAAACAAGCTCCTGAGACGACTCCAACGCATCCAGAACACCTCAGCCCGACTCATCCTCGATGTCCCCCGCCGCAGCCACATCACACTCCACCTGAGAGGCCTGCACTGGCTCCCCGTCAACAAAAGGATCACCTTCAAGCTCCTGATCCACACACACAAAGCACTGCACAACACCGGACCCACCTACCTCAACAACCGACTCAGCTTCCACACCCCCACCCGAAGCCTCCGCTCAGCCAACCTTGCCCTCGCCACAGTCCCCCGCATCCGAAAAACCACCAGCGGCGGCAAATCCTTCTCCTACCTCTCCGCCAGGACCTGGAACACTCTCCCCACCATCCTACGGCAGACCCAGGACCTGCTGGCCTTCAGAAGACTCCTCAAGACCTTGCTCTTCGACCAGTAACACCCCACCCTCCCCAGCGCCTTGAGACCCTCGCGGGTATGTAGCGCGCTTTACAAATGCAGTGATTGGTTGATTGATTGATTGATGACAGTTGTTGATTGAAAAGTCAGCTTTAGTGGTGCTAAATAGGAAGAACTATACTTAGCACTTATTGAAAGAACAGAGGACCACATGAAAATCTTTTTGCTTTTATAATTAGCATCTTCAAAGATCCTGGTGGCCTACTGCAGAACTTCTGTAGGGAAGACACTGTGATCACGGAGGTCACAGTTGACTGTAAAGCACCAAAACTGGTTAGCAGAACCGCTCTATGCCTTACAGAAAAACTCAGGATCCATTGACCAACTTTAAGAAAGTCTAAGAAGAAGAATTTGCTTTTGCGCTGACAAAGTCTAGTTTTTTTTTTGTACAGTAGACTGTCAAACATGCACTGCCTGAAAAGTTAAAGATATAAGATTATTTAAAAAGAAATTCTGATGTGACTTTAAGATGTGAATGGAGGAGATTGCAGCTACAAAAGACTAACCATCATTATGGCATTAGGCCATTCAATGAACTGTGTCTACCAAACAGTACTGTAGACCCATGTTCACGCCATCGTAATAGCGGTCATCCTATAGTTGGCAAGTCGAATCAATGCTGCTTTTTCACCTTCAACTATATGCCTCTGCACACAACATTGCACCTGCAGAGATACGCCAATAAGAAAAAGAATATGTAGTGCAAAAAGTTTTTTTTTTCTAAATCCCAGAACCTGGTAAGAAAGGATCCAACCCATTTTATAAAGACACTTGCAGCACACAGGGACAGTTCATCTGTCAGACCACAACATGATTTAATAATCCTTTCAGAGGATTTAGGGATCTCCATCCAAGAGGTTAAGCAGGAAGAATTTTTGTGGCCAACAATGCATTTGGTAGCACCCTGGGCCGATTGCATTATATGATTGATCTTTATTAGAGTTTTGCATGTAATATACAGCAGAACATTTGCCTTCTTCCGTCATAGAAAAACACATATGGCACTGTGCACCAGTCCTTCCAGGTGCAAAAGGTAAAACATAATGTGAATTAAGATCTTGTTTGGCACAGTATTGTGATGACAAATCCATAGTAACAAAGAAATCATAAAAAAACATAACATCCACAACTAAATAACTGAAGAGGTACTCAATGCCACATTTCAGTAGGCACCCTTTTTGGTTGGAATAACATCAGTACCCTGGCACGGGGTTATCTTTCGGTTATATTTTCATTTCTCAATGATAATCGGTGGTCAGGGTTCTATTGCAACGACCCTCATTGGCGACAATGCCTACAACTGTAATGCATGAACATCTGCACATCAAGTAGGGGTGACTACTACACCAGTTTGTCATTTGACCTAGGGTTGCCTGCACTTACCAAGGGCTCACAGTTGAAGACTGCTGCTAGTCTACCATTGTGCTGTGGGTCAAGCAGACAAACCTCAATCTTGGCCTCCGCGAACCTGCAGATGACACTACTCCCCCTGTGGATATCAGATGTGAGGTGACTCTGCAAGATCATAGCAATTTCAGTTTCCCTTTTAGCCATTTCAAGGGCCAGATTGATAAATTTGCTGACCGACCTATTAGCTTGCGTCTTGGTCTCAATCCCTGCAGGCAGGGCTTCAGGTTATTTAAATTTCACCCACTAGTCCTCTGCAATACCAACGCAGTGACCGTCTTCCACTAGTCCTGCATCATTTCGCTGAACCACAATGTGTGGCTAAAGCAAGCCCCATCTGCCCCACTTCATGGACAACTATGCCTAGTGCTGGGAAACATGATATGCAGTTGTGCTGGGGTCAGGTATGTGCAGTGGATTATGTTAAATTGTATTCATTTTAGACATGCATTTATAGATACTGTGGGCACATGTCATAGAGAACGTTGCCCGTTACTGCCTGTAAGGTCTTCCGTCATGTCTACTTTCTTAGTTCTAAGGGACATCAGCTCCCTGACTCTCACTTGCCTAATGGCTTTGGAAAGCATTGTAATTAAGTAACACTGCCGACCCCCACGTAAGGAGCACCTGCATTGCTTTGTCTGTTTCAGGTCAGTCTTTTGCACGGATGCACGTATGTTTAACCCTTTTGACTAAACCTGCATGTGTTAGAAGTTAGCCCGCAGTAACTTCTGGAGCCCTGTTAATATTTCTTTAGACGTTGGCCAGGATTTAGCTAGGGTTTGTGTTGCCCATGCAAGGTGAAGCAAGACAAGTCAAGCCCTTAGTGTAGATTTACTATGCCAAGCAGAGTCACACTTTGTGGCTCTGTTTGGGATAGTAAATCTGGGTTCACTCAAGGCAGCTCAAATTGCTGCCATGCTCTACTCTGCTTAGGGGTTCTATAAGTGAATGCATGGGTGTTTCCAGGCATCCACTCATGCTTTTTGGTGCATTCCCAGATGGATAAAGACTAGTAAACCTGGGGATGTGTCAAAATGCTATGCCCTCCCACAAGTTGAAATATTATTTCTCCTCATTATTTCCTCTTTCTCCATGTGCTGCATTCTGCAGCCCACATAGTAAGAGGAAAATGAGAAAAGAGGAAAATGCCTCTTGGGACTATTTTGTTCAGGAAGGTGTCCCTTATTACACAAAAACAATCCTATCTTTAAAACAGACACAGTTGTACCATAGTGCAAGGGTGACGGCATTGGAGCTTGGCAGCTACAACTGCGCCAGTGCAGAGAGAGAACAGGAATCTGCCATATCTTCGTAATTATGATTACCTACCCTCTCCATTTCATGCAGCACAGCATTCAGATAGATACATAAACACCCTGCATGTGAGTAGGACATCAATCCCATGTTGCTTCCCAGTACATGCACTGGGCACGCCAGCAGCTCCATGATTAGCACAAAGAGCTTTGGCGAGAGAGGCCAGTGTTGTCTCGAACTTGGCTTAACCAGCCACACATCCCATGCTATGTCCCCATTTTAATTCCTTCATGGGATTTGTGTAAAGTAGCTGTTTTCACTTAAGAATGTTGTCCTTGAAGCCTATACTTTACAATGCCATCAGGTGCAATCAAGTCTGTCAGAGGCCACTGCTGCCCACTGTGTCAGTGATGAGCCACAACTAATAATATGAAACAGTCACAGAAGATTAGGGTTAGTGGTTTTGCCAGATTTAAATCCAGCAGATCTGGGTGCACCTAGCTTGGGATCCTGTTCATCGGGAGCTTGCCTAAAAACCTACAGTCTACTTTCAATACTGTCAAGGGGACTAGTTCTGAAAGGAGATCCAGAAGTTTGGAGATTTTGGAGAACTTTTGTGAAAAAGCTCCAGAAGGTGACTGATCCACCAAGCCTCGACCACACCTGAATTTTAAGTTTGTCCCGCTGAAACTCTGGAGGTTTTCCCCATCGACGAGATAAAAATAGGAAATATGTATATCTTTAAAATTATACCAAAATGACAAAAATCCAATATGAGGAACCAGAGATATGAACTTTTGAAGATTAAATTTAAAAAATGTGCTTCCTATTGCATAGAAATCAATAGCACCAACTAGGGACATCTGATCACACTAGACCGGGACCAAGTCACAATTTGAATCCGACCATGATGGAGCCCTGCGCGGAGAGACTGAGTGGAAGGCTTCGGTCAAAATTTTACTTTTGGACTTTGTCATTTTTCTGGAGCTTTTTCTCTCGTCGGCTGCCCATGCTCCTTGTCAGGCCGAGATCCGATGAGTCTTATTTACAAAAACAACAAAGACCCCTGGGAGCAAACAATTAATAACTCCAAACCCCTCACTCCTCATATACACACACACCATTTCCTTTCACTTATTCCAAGTGCAAATGAGATAAAGTGCTTGTGTTTTAGTAAAGAATGAAAATAATAGATTTCCCATTAAATCATTCCAGAAAAAAATCTTCTTAAAAAACATATAAAATAGCCTGTTGGTTAATCCTTCAACCACACTGAATCACAATATTATTTCATCAAAGAATTGTATCCCTAATTCGGTCCTCTTCAAAAATAAACTTAATCCAGGCTAGAGCAACACCGTTGACGTTTCGACCCCCTCGTGCTCTCGGGCCAAATATCGGCTCCACACGGGTCTTCCTCAGGACTGATAGACAGGGGAACCAAATTAATAAATCAACCTACATATCATCAACTTCATCTCCTTGGTAATGTGCCACATCCTACATCCTCTCCATACTCACCCATCTAAACCCACACTAAATTAAATGTCCATCTTCATCAATAACCCTTAATGAGTCCATTAATCTAAAACACAGAAAAAAACACTCAGATAATATCACATCACATATCCACTTACAACCATATACAAAAAACACCCCTACAAAAAACACTCTTACCTACAAAAGGGATCCGATGAGTCATCGTCAGTTTGAGTTCCTGTGAAGCCCCGGTCAAATCTTGGAAGTCTTGTCAACAGGAAAAAGCTCTGAAGCTTCAGCGGGACAAACTTGAAATTCAGGCTGGCTCGTGGTTGGTCAGAGGTGGCTTGACTCTTCCCAATAGGTCAGTCACTTTATGGAGCTTTTTCACAAACGTTGTCCAAACATCTGGATCTCCTTTCAAAAGTTCACTGTTGGGTATGGTCTCAAGTGTCAAATTTGGTGTAAAACTAACTCCATATTTATACTATGCCGATAGACCCGTATAGCGCCAAATTTATGGAGTTAAAGTCATTTTTTGGACGTGGAAACGTACTTTGTGTCAATGAGATGCAAAGTAGGCGTTCCTGTGCAAAAAAATGTCTCTATAGCCTTAGCGCCTTATGTATCCCCCGTGCTCAAATCATGCATGGGGAGGAGGAGGGGTCAAATAATGGTACAAAGCTAGCTTTGCACCATTATGTAACGCCTGGGCAGGCGTTAGGGGACCTGTGGGCCTATTTCCATGGTGGTTTTCCAGTGCCCCCACTGAACAAGCCAGCAGGTCCAGGGCAAGCACAAAGAGCCCTGGCCACAGAGGCCAGTGTTGTCTCGCACCTTGCTTAACTTGCCACACATCCAATGCTATGCCCCCATTTTAATTTTGTTCATAGGGTTTGTGTTAAGTAGCTGTACCCACTTAAGGTTTTTGCCCTTGAAGCCTATACTTTACAGCATCGTCAAGTGATAGAACCAATAAAGTCTGTCAAAGGCATTTTGCATTACTGCAGAGGTCACTGCTGTCCGCTGTGCCAATGATGAACCTCAACTAATAATATGAAACAGTCTTCGAAGATTAGGGCTACTGATTCTGCTAGGTATAAATCCAATCTGATCTGGATGCACCAAAATTGGGATCCTGTTTGTCAGCAGCTTCCCCAGAATCCTACAGTCTCCGTTCAACATCGTCGATACCCTGTATGAATGTATGGAACAGGCAAGAGGTCATAATCAGCCTTTGGGAACATGACTGTGTGGACTTCTGTGGTCATGGGGGCACAGTTCTCCTTTCTGATAATGGTAGGTACAACTTAAATAGGCGCTGGAACAACTGCTTCTCAAACACTTTATCTCAAGAGGCAAGCCATCGTTTCCAGGTGTTTTGTTTGGGGCCATCTGCTAGACAGCCATTTCAGTCTCCTGTGTGGCACAGGCTCCTCAAGGTCATCCGCCAGTTTCGTCATTTGCCCCTACAAGCTGGCTGTACTCATGTACTGCTGCGCATTCTCTGCTCGCAGGATGCACACCCATGTATAGGCTGCGGTAGAATTCAGCGAAAACCTCATTAATTTCAGTCTTTGTGTGTCCTATTTGACTGTCAACTTGCCCTAGTGCTGTGATCCCTGTCAGCGCTGCTTCAGAACATGATATTCAGGCTAGCACCTGGTTCACTTTGTGTCCCTCCGAGTGATGCATGCTAAGGTATTCATGGTAGTCGTACACACTAACCCTTTCATGCAGCTCCTTTTGCTAGGATCGTTTGTCTATCTGTGCTTTGTGGCCAGGTTGCAGTGTCAGCTCCCCACGCTCTAGCTGTGCCAGCTTTATCGCTAAGCAAATCAGTGATCGCATGTAAGCTTTCTTACACCAGTTGTTTTTAATTAATAAACCAAGCATGTAGACCTTGAAGGCCTCCCATACAATTAGGGGACTATCAGCTGACTCGCCGTTCTGCCAAAAGTAATGGGCTATCTGTTCTATCAAAGTGGTTTCGAAGATGAAGTAGCTTAGCATTGATGTCTGAAGGCACCACATTGGAAACTTGACTAATGAGTGATCTCAACTTATGGATAACAGCAAGGAATTAAAATCCAATTTTATTTTAGCAAAACATTTTACCTCGAGAAGTCTTGCCCCGAGTTCAGATGTTATGAAGAACTTGTCAATGTAAGTGTGGAGAGTGTGTATGTCATGCCTGGCAGTGGGGGTGCAATCTGTCCAAATTTACATTCAAGACACAATTAGTTTCACCCTAACATATTGGGATTTTAAGGGCACCTGGTCGTGAAACCTGCACCAACTGGAAGGCCTGCCCACTGTTCAGATAGTACAGTCTTAAAGACATCAAGGCCTGTGTCGTTGAGCTGCCCTGATACAAGCCTATACCTACGCTCCATGTCTTTAGGGACATAAACAACCCCCTTGGGTACCTAGAGAATGTTGTGTAGTAAAGCTTTCCTTTCAACTTATGTAACAGTTTTTTAACTTCCTGAGTTTCTTGCAGTATCCCAATGTGAATCCATCTCCGTGTACCTGGTGCCTTTTAGTCCCATTGCCCAGGGTGTGGATGCTTCTGGCCATGTGGACGCACAGCTGGCATTATAAGGATGCTGCTGCAGTCCACTTATGGGCAAAAAAGTGAGATTGCTGTCCTCTCTTAGCCCCAACATCACTCGCATGTCTTATTAGAGTACCCCTCCAACCTGGCCTCATCTTCCATCCCATCTCAAAGATTAACCTGGCATGTAACTGAACAACACAAACTCTTTGGCTCTACTACAGCTCCCTTCCCTGAGCTGGGCTACAAGCTGCTCTGCTCCGACTGTGAAAATAAAATCCCAACATCGCAACTAAATTTAAAAGCTTGAGTACTGCTTACACTTAGATCACTTAATCTAATGTGAAGGGACGTGCATTCAAGCGAGAAATGCACTTCTTTTAGCCATGCCCCTTCCACTGCTCCATATTTAAGTGTGCTGGAGGACCCACTGCAACAGACTCATCTAGTTGACCTACAAGTATGTTTGAACAATGTGCTCACACTGAGTCCTAGAGCGGTGTTGATTTAGAGTTTGAAGGAGAAGATACTTTGTTGCGATGGTGACTCATGCCCTCTCTCCAAACTCTTGGTTATCCTGCCTGAATAAGAAGTGGTCTGATTCCAGGTTTATGCTGATGGAGTAATATTTACACTATCAGCATAAACCATCCGCACACGGCCTGAGAGAGAAGAGGCCATCAGAGGTAAACCATCAGACAGTCTGCCCTATTCAGAGAGGGTGGTCAGATGACTCCTGTCCTTCGGTGAAGACAGTAAGAAAAGGGAGAAAACTCTCATGGTGTGTTGGTCATTAGTTTTTTATTTTTTAAAAACAAACTTCTCCTTGGGGACTTTGGTTTCGAAAAATCAAAAACTATGGAATAGTTTGACAACTAGCTGTCATGTTTGATGGAGCTGTTCAGCAAACCTTTTCTACATTGACAGAAAACGCCATAATGGCGGTAGCTGGCAATGTATAAAGACATCCACAGCACCAGCAGACATCTCTAAATTTGGCAGGTAGATTAATGGCAGGGTGATGGACGTGAAGTCTTCTGCCATCGTGCCTGCCTTTACTCTGTCTGCCAAACCCTAAATGAGGCCCAGAATCATTTATTGGCAGGAGCCTGCTGCTCTTGGTGTGATCAAGGAAGTTCTTTATCACTCACTTTGGAATGTTTCATGATGATGTGCTTTGCCACAAGGTGCCTCATCACTTCACTCTGAACTGCTGAGCGATCTCTGAATGGCAGCAACCCTTACAACTTCTTCAAAGCGTCCTATGCTGCCTGAAGTAGAGTAGGCCATCTTATCCTTGTATTCTGTGTCTAATGCCTGTCCTCCTTTGAGATTTGGAAGCCGTGCCCTCAGCGGTGGAGAGTGGGGCAAGAGGATTGATGGGGGAGAGTGCAATGTCTTCATGTCAGTCCAATCCCACTCTTCCTTTGATCTGTGAAGAAGCAAGTCAATTCATCTGTTATCTTGAGCTTTGTCCAAAGAACTAGTAGGTAGTGAAGATCCAGTTTGTGCAGCTTCTTCTGGATTGCATGGGATGAGTTTTTCTTTGCTGCACCACTGTCAAGTAAACAGGAATACCTTCCAGTTGTCCTTGTCAATTGCACACAGCTCCCTTGCCCTCTGCAGAAGCAAGTCACAAACCTTGTAGTGCAAGAGTTTGTTGACCATTTTCCTGGGTGGGAACACAAATTTACAGGCCACCGATGGAACCCTGTTGTCCGTCTCAATTGCAAAGAAACTGGACAGCCCAGTAGGTGTGATGATGTTTCTAATCCTGTGTTCGAGATATGGCTTTATGGGGCATATTGATACCTGTTTTGCGCTGAATTTGCGTCATCTTTTTACGCACATTCGGGGCAAACCTAACTCCATATTTATACTTTGGCGCTAGACCAATCTAGTGTCAAAGTTATGGAGTTAAAGTAATTTTTTGGATGTGGAAACCTACCTTGCGTCAATGAGATGCAAGGTAAGCGTTCCTGTGCAAACAATGACTCTATGGCCTTAGCACCGTATTTATTCCCCCGTGCTTATATCACACATGAGGGGGAGGAGGGGGCAAATAATGGTGCAAAGCTTGCTTTGCACCATTATTTAACACCTGGGTCAGGGCAGGACTTGTGGGCCTATTTCCATGGTGGACCACCAGGGAATAAGCCCATAGGTGCCCTTCCCAGGCACCAGGGACACCCCCACTAACACCAGAAGGACAGCGGTGGATGGGGGATCCCATCCCAGATAGGTAGAGGTAAGTATTTTATTTTATTTTTCAAAGTGCTATTCAATGCCCTGAAATGGGCCCCCTACATGACACTGAGTTAGTGCACTTTTGCACCAAATAGTATAAATATGCCCCTATGTCTTTCCCTCTCTTGCCCTCAGCAAAGTCACAAATATTAGGCTGCTGCACCCTGGCCTCCCATCTGCATCTTCCAATAAATATTCAAGGAAGAGGATCCTTTCTAGCATAGCAACAATCTCTGCCCTATTTCTCACCACCTCTGGTGGAAGCTCAGATTTCCTTCTTACTCTTTCTGTCACGTTTCTCTAATCAGCACCAGGCACCCAGATCCAAAGCAACTGAATCTGTGTATTTTTCTGGGTCTGATTCAGTGCTCATGATGGCCTCCAAAAAAGAGTCTAGTTAGACTGCAATGTCCATTGTGGACTCTGTGGCCAAAGGAGGACTTGCCCCACCGTGGTTGTCTTGGCACATCTCTAGGGAGCTTTTGAAGCATCCTCTCTTGTGACACTTAGGTGTCATAACCAGAAGACACTGCCTTCAGGACCAGGTGCTATATTTGGGAAGAAAAAAGTGGTATGTGACAATATGGTGCCACTGGCACCCATGCAAGGACCAGCACTTTAAAGGCCAGATGCTGGTGCCGCCCTTAGAGAGATCACAGCATCAGTGGCTGGAAAGGCCTTTCTCCACACTCATGCTCTTCTTGTGGAGTAGGCTTCTCTTGCTCCTTCGGAGAAAAGGCAGTAGGGTCCCTGCTCAATACTGCTCCCCTGTAGGCCCACCAGTCAGCATGTGTTCATCCACTTACTGGCCCAGGGATAGCTACCTTCACAGCACAGTAAGGACTAAAACCCTCCACCCACCTCAATATGGGGCCCACTGCTGTCCAGTGCTCTGTTCCGCCTCACAGCAATTTACAGTTCAGTGATGTTTGTTCTCAGATGTACAGGAGCATCGCACGGCCCATACAGGCCATCTTCTCTCACCAGCAGCCATCTTGCTTGAGGGTTCAGCAGTGCTTAGTTTGTAAAAGAAAGAATGCTGGTGCCCAAAGCAATTCTCAAAAGCCTGTGGCCAATAGTATTCAATGTTGGCACACCAATACTAAGGCTGTCCTGTATTGAATCCAAGCCATGCCGCTTTAATCCACTGCCAATCCATGTCTCTTTATGTATCTTTTGCAGGTTCCTGCTTTCTCCCTCTGTGACAGTTTTTCAGTTTTTTAACTCCTTCTTTCCCTTTTCCCTTTTGTGCATTCTTCCCTCTCCTGCTCTTGGAAAACATCCGATAAGGACAATATGTGTTGATCCCCAAAAATGAGTGCTGTTTGGCCACACCACAACCACTGGCTCAAATTACCACTGGGGTCCGGCCACCAAGTTTACCCAAAATCGTCTCTGTATCTCTCTGAAATGGTTTCTATTTCTACTGTTCCCTGCTCATCAGGGTGTTTCCTCAGCCTTGAGCTACCCAAAGATGGTGGTGGGGGCTAAAACAGAGCTATATGACAGTAGATGCAGCCCGGCCTTATATTGCTCAGTTGCCACATGGCCAGTATTTTACCAGCTTGGCCAGAATTCTGATGACAAGATTGGTAATGACCCCCATAGTCTTGTCCCTTCGAGTGTGCACTGCATTTTACCACTGCTACTTCTCCTGGTAATTGGATGGCATGTAACAATTCTCTTATTCTTTCACCATTTTTCACTGATGATCCTGAAGAGGTCATGAAGCCTCTCTGTGACCACAATTGTCCAAAGTCACGTACTATTCCGAACCCGTACTGGCTGTCAGTGTAAATGGTAACTTTAATTAATGCAGAGAGTTGGCAAGCTCTAGTAAGGGCTACCAATTGCGCTACTTGTGCAGAGTAAACTCCTTGAAGCCAAGATGCTTCCAGAACACCTGTTACCGTACATACAGCATATCCTGCTTTCAATATTCCCAGTGCATCTCTTAAACATTAACCCTCAACAAAAATAACTTGATCATTTTCTTCCAATCGGGTATCTTTGATATCAGGTCTTGGTTTGGTGCAAAATTCAGTCACCTGAAGACAGTTGTGCTCGATGTCTTCAGTGTTCTCAATTTCGGCATTTTCACTGGGAAACAAGGTTGCTGGATTCAACGTAGTGCACCGTTTCAGCTGCACATTAGGTGATCCCAGAATTATTATTTCATACCTTGTGAGTCTAGCACCAGTCATGTGCTGTGTTTGGGAACGTGTCAAAAGTATCTCGACTGAGTGAGGGACCATGACTGTTAAAGGATGTCCCATCACTATTCCTTCACTCTGGGTTAGGCTGATACCAACTGCGGCTACGGCACGCAAACACCCTGGCAGTGCTGCTGCGACCGGATCCAAAGTAGCTGAAAAATATGCTACCGGTCTGTTTACGCCACCATGGGCTTGAGTCAAGACAGACAAGGAACATGCATCACGTTCATGATAAAACAGTGTGAAAGGCTTTGTGTAATCAGGCATACCTAAAGCTGGAGCCCTGCACATGCATTCCTTCATGTCAATAAAAGCATCCATCTCATCTCCTTTCAGCCCTATTTCATCCAGCGCATCTTTCTGGGTCAGTTTCAGTAAAGGTTTTGCTAGAGTCGAGAAATTGGGAATCCATTGGCGACAGTAGCTCACCATTCCCAAAAACTTTCTCACCTCCCTCCTCGTCTTTGGGGTACTCATTTATTCTTTCCTTCATAATTCTTCGTGACCCTTTCTCTATTTGGTGACCCAAATATTTCACTTTCTTCTGGCAGACCTGTAATCTTGAAGGGGACACTTTGGGCCTGATTCTAACTTTGGAGGACGGTGTTAAACCGTCCCAAAAGTGGCGGATATACCACCTACCGTATTACGAGTTCCATAGGATATAATGGACTCGTAATACGGTAGGTGGTATATCCGCCACTTTTGGGACGGTTTAACACCGTCCTCCAAAGTTAGAATCAGGCCCTTTGTGTCCGTTCCTTCCCAAATGGTTCAATAGGGCAATGGTATCAGCTGTACAGTCGCTTTCTGTCTTGGATGCGATCAGCAAATCGTCAATGTACTGTACCAGCGTTGACTCAAATGGTAACTCCAACGATTCCTGATCTTTCTTTAGAATCTGATTGAAAATTGATGGTGACTCAGAAAACCCTTGAGGGATTCGACACCAACTGTAGACTCTGTCTAGGAATTTGAAACAAAAGAGAAATTGGCTGTCCTCATGAAGAGGCACAGAAAAGAATGCTTGTGACAAGTCGATGACTGAGAACCACTCAGCATCACAGGGAACTTGAAACATTATCACAGCTGGATTTGGTACTACGGGGCAACATTTGATTATTATGTCATTTAATTTCCTCAAATCCTGAACGATTCGGACCTTTCCACTTGGTTTTATTAGTCCCATGATTGGTGAATTACATGGGCTGCTTAACACTTCTTTCAATACTCCCTGTTTTACAAACTCATCAATGAGTTGGGCGACTTTCATGAGGGTGTCTTGCGCCATATGGTACTGTGGGGTCTGGGAAAAAGTTACATTAGGTTTTACAGTCACCTTCACTGGTTCTACTCCTTTGACCAATCCTACCTCTTTCCCTGTCATATCCCACACTTCCTTTCCGACTGTTTCCTGTAATTCAGCAGGAATATCTGTTTCAGTGAGCATTGGATAAAGAGTAATCAGGGGATACTCTTCATCGACAGTTTCCACTTCGTCCCCTCCTCCACTGTCCTCTTCTTCCCCATCACTGTTTGTCTGAATTTTAATTCCATCGTTTGAACACATAATCGAACACACCAATTTGCACAATAAGTCTCTCCCTAACAGTAATATCGGGCTTGAGTCACAGACCACAAATTTATGTGACCCTTGATAGTTACCAATTCTGACTTGAACTGGATCTGTGATTGGGTTCGTCAGGTACCTATTTGCTACTCCCACTACTTGAACTGTTCTCCCTGAAAGTGGCAAATTTGGTACTTCAATGCTCCTAACAGTGGAACGTGTAGCTCCTGTGTCAACCAAGAATGAAACGCGGTGACCCATAACTCTTCCCTCCACATACAGACCCTTTTGATCAACTTCCAAAGATGCTGCAAGCATACAATTTCCCTCCTCATCTGAACTTTCACTCTCCCATGCATCGTTTATTCCACTCTCACTGTGTAATGGGAATTGGTGTACTGAGTCATTTTGATTCATTCCTTGACCCGTGACCTGTTGAGGAAGCATTGCTTGCTGCTGATTCATTGGTGCTAAGGGTATTTGCATTTGCTGATTAGGTACCATAGGAAACTGCTGTTGCATTGGCTGCAACTGTGCCATTTGCACACGGGCATTTGCACCTGCTGCGATTGTTTGAGTTGTAAACCCTGCATCTGGTTTATATTGTTTTGAAAATTTGGATTCGGACCTCTCAATTTCGGTCCTCTCATAGTCTGAAATGCATTGACATCCTTGTTTTGCTGACCCACACCTTCCTGCACCATCATTGGGCACTCCCGTTTCCAATGCCCGACGATTCCGCACGTGTGACACAGCATCACCTTCTTCATTGCCTGTATACCATTTGGAATCATAACGGTATTCAAATCAGGACCATTATTCACAAAACGTCCTCGGCCTCTGCTTCTCATCTGCGGCTGAAACATAGCATTTCCCTGCTGCTGCTGCTGCGGCATCTGTTGTTGAAAACCTTGCAAACCTTGCAAACCTGTCTGAGCTGCTCTAAGCTGCATCACCATCACTTTTTCTTTCAATCTTTTCTGCTTTGTCTCAATCTCATCACTGCAGTATTTTGCATAATTCAACACTTCATCGATCGAATTTGACTGCCAACAAATCAAATGCGTTTTAATCATCTGGCTGATTTCGGGTCTCAACCCTTGCACAAACCTGAACACAAAATGAAGCATGTCCTTTGCCTCAACCGTTTCCGTGCCACTGTAATTTTTAAACGCTTTCAACAATCTCTCATAGTATGCATGTATAGATTCTTTAATCTCTTGGGCGGTCCTGTCAATCCTCTGCCAATCCACATTTTTCAATGCAACTTTGGTTTTCAAGTGCTCGATCACCTTGTGGTACAAACTAATTACCGTAGGTGATGGCGCACCTGTGTCCCTATCTCTCTCTGGCTCACTCGTCGGCCAACCTACAGACCTTTTACAATCTTCCCACAAATCTGCCGGAACCACAATTTCAAATAAGGTATTCAGGTCTTCCCAGAGACATTTTGCAAGTTTCACAAATCTATCTGTTTGTTGATACCACTCGATCGGTTTCTCTCTTAATTTAGGGAAATCATCCATAAAGGATTGAATATCGCACCTGTGCCACGGTACATGTACAAGTTTGCCCCCTGCTGTCTCTCTCATTGGTAACATGGTTATCAGGTCATCATTCTGTTGTGCTTTCTCATTCCGCTCTGGGGTATTTTCTTTCTTTTTGTCCTTTTTCTTAACCCACCTGCTTTCCCACTTGTCTAAACATCTCCGGACCTGTGCGCTCTGCAGTATCTCTTTAAGGTGTGTTTTCATCCCTGCGGATCTCATGTGTTCAAAATCTTTTGTCTCAAAATCTAACCTGTAACTTCTGCTCAGGTGTTTAGTCTTACTTATATTGATCTCGTTCCTGTCTGCAATTTCTTGTAACTTCTTATGTATGCTGCTTACTTCTCTTGTAATCCTAGGGCACATGTATCTTAGCTCTTCCTCTGTGTATGATTCTAATCTGTTCAAGCCCATTGTTCCCTCTACCAGTTCATCTGCCTCCATACCCAATCTTATTTTATTCAGGTATTCTTCTCCCTTCTCGCTGGATGTACTCTGTGGGGAGTTCAGGCTGTTGAACCATTGTGTTAACTGTTGCGCGTTCAGTCCCATCAGTGTAGCAGTTACATCAACTGCTACTGATGGTTTCTGCAATGTTTCAGTCTCTGAGGTTAACGGTACTAATAGTGGTGGATGTGACCTTACCACGGTTGACGGAGCACAAATTGGAATTGGACTAAATTCCGACAAGGACCCAGATCCATTTGGCAGTGCCGCTATTGGAGTTGTTTCCGGAGTGGTTTCTATGCATCTTCTCCCTATCCCACTCTGTGTCATTACTACCCCTTGTTCGCATACGTTTGGGTTTGCTTGTATGTACAGTGGTACTGGTGGACCTACAGTAATAGGCAGAGATATCGTGTCTGGATTCTGTCTGTTCCCCGAATTCTGTGGCATGTAAATCCCCACATTATGGTTCATCATTGCTGGTATACCTAACTGGCTCTCTGTTACTCGAGTATACTTCGGCACTTCTTGTGCCTGCTTTTGAGGCATCAAAAACTGTATTGATTCGGCTTGAATCAATGTCGGTCTTTGATAGTTTTGTCCTCCCTGCGCCATTGAATCAGAAGTCATTTCCATGTTATACCCATCACAGCAATGCCTTTGAACCTGTGGCTGATAATTATCAGCAGGTTTCAATTTAGGCACGTCTGGGTATATTCTCTGAATCTGTGGTATTTGTGGTGAGAAAGGCATGTCGGAGCTGCTCGGCCTCTGAGATATTCTCAAATTTGGTGTTACATTACCCTGTATTGGTTCTGGAGGGGCAGTACTAATGCTTGAGCCCTTTTCGCTTTCCACATATGGTGGCGGGCGATCATTCAATAATTGTATGATGAACTCCTCATCGTCCGACTCGTCTGATCTTTTCGAGTTTCTGTTATTCTCTCTATCTCTGGACTGACTCCTGTTTGTATTATAGGTAGCTTTCCTTCCTTCCGTCTCCACTTCATCAGTAATTGCTGGAAACAATTTAATCCCCTGCAATACATCTGATCTCCAAACCTTTTGTGTGCTGTCCCATCTAGCGTCCGCTAGTGTCTTTTCTACTTTTCTTATTCTTGTCTCGAACTTCTTTTGTTGTTGGTTTCTAGCTATTAGCTCCCAAATTGCTAGTGCCTCAAACTGTGCTGGTCTTGGAGGTACTTTCATGTCCTACAACGCGAATCTTGGATTCTCAAAAACCCTTAGGTTAAACGACCCATGGATAGGGAACACTACACTCCCTTGCTTCTCTGTTAGTTTGCACCATTGCTTTAGCCAAAGACATGGTGCGACCCCCTTTTCTTCAAATCACGATGTAAGCTGGTGTACCCTCAGGTGGTGTTTCTTCTCCTACATTTGCTTTAATATAAACGTCTCCCCTCATGGCACTCTTAAATGCTTTGAAAAATTTCATCTTTCCGTCTTTTATTTATTTTTCTTAAAATGTGTAATCAATAACTGACTTTAATTCCCGGAATACTCTTCGCTTGCCTTTCCCCTTCCAATTGCGCTTTCACGGACTGTGTCCAATCCGTGCGCGACCCTTCTCACCAACCGACCTATCCCAGCGCGGCTCCTAGTGACGTCACACTCACACACTGCGGCTGACAAAGTCCCGCGGCTTGTCCTCATTCGTTCGTCTTCACTCAAATATTAAGTTCTGCAATATATCGCGAGCACTAATCAAAGGAAGAAAACAAATCTGTTGGTTTACTACAGGAAGGGTAATACAATCGCTTCAGAAACCTTAGGGATTTTTCACTAGCCTCTGCAGTTATTCCATCTTTCTCGGTTTCCCACTTTCGCAAGCAAAATTTGACCCGCAAACTTTACCCTCAACTGATCAATGAACTATTCTAGTGCACTTTAGAATTCGTCAAATCTCAAAGTCGAAAATTTTCTTTCATTCCTCAGAATTCATACCAACTTGTTGACCACGCCCGATCAACCTATTAAACCGACCAGATCACAACATCAAACAAGTGTCACATACACTTTTCAACATACTCCGGAGTCTCTTGACCTCGCAGGGCCCGTCTCAACATCAACAACCACGTGGCCAATTTTTTTTTTCTGCACAAAGCGCTACACACATGTGAAGTTCGACGACTTCCCTACTCTCACACTTTTGGAGTAACACTCCTCTAATATCTTTTAACCCCCTAAAATCCTCACAAACTTCTCAATTAATCTGCGGCAGTAAGCTGTGCAAGCGCAAAACCCTAACCTCTCTCATACCGTCACTAGAAACGCCGAAAACATTCTCACACCTCCATGTCCTTCATTCGCAAGCTCCGAGATCCCGGGAAAGTCATTGGGGACTTAGGGCATCATCATCCCTCCAACTTGTTTTATCAAAGAAAATTCTAACTTGACTCCGTCTATTGTTCGGATGGGGTCTCAAGGGCTAAACCATCAATCTCTGCTACCATCTACTGATAACGCGCCAGCCCTTATAAATTACCTGTACCTGGACGCGTTGGAGGTCGGTGAATCTTTTAGCCAAGTCGAGCTCTCCTCATCCTAGAATAGTCGGGTCATTCAGATCAATAATCAATAACTCTCGTAATCGGTAATCAATACTCAATTAATAGATCAATATAGCACATCAGAAATCAATAACAGTTGGTATTTCGGCGCACCATGACCTTTCAGTCATGAATAACCACACCAGTTTATTAAAAGTTAATGAATTTATTTCCCTATATTAACAAAGCTAGCACGATGTATATAAGTCTCAAAACCAAATGATATATGTATATGAACATTACTAGCTGTCCATAGCGGCGGAAGAAACGCAATCTATGCAAAATCTGGATAATGATACACTCAGTTATGGCAATGCAAATCACTAATATCACTAACTGTATTTGACTAATTTCATACATTGGTCAGCATAACAAGATTTCAAATTAGCATGGTGCATTGAATGAATACCTCGACTAACCTCTAATTAGCACTGGCATGTGGGGCTTCATGCAAAACGAATTTAGTCAACACAAATTTGGAAAACTTCTAGCTTGGACCCTATCAAAATAGCAGTTGGTACCTAAAAGTAAAAACACAATGCATAATACAATTATCCTTTCATATTTACCAAATACAATCAGCATTCAAGAAAAGTCTTCGTCCCTCAGGTACCGGTTCGATCAGCATGGGGCAGGTTTCTTAGGGGGCAAAGTTAAGGGCAAGCTTCCTTGCAGCGGCAAGGAGAATGGGGCAAAGTTACTTCATGGGCAAGACGGGACAAATCAAAGTTAAAGTCTCTAGGGTGAGAATTCTTAAAGTCTCTTTCTCTGGAATAGAGAAAAGGGCATCAGGGTGTCGTCCAAAATGGAGTCTGGCATCTGGCTTCAAATTGGCATCAAGGAAAACGGCTGACTTCTCTTTGTCCAGTGAGTTTAAATAAGAAACATTCCAAATTCTGCAGGGTCTTCCATTGGAGGGTTCATAGGTTGGCTTCAAATTGCCCAATGAAAATTGTCTCTTTACTAGCGCTCATTTATGCATACATTGTCCTTGGAGCCTTGGAACACAAGTTGCAACATGGTTTGCCAATTATTTTACTATCTGTACCTTCATTGTCCGCACCTGCAGAGACTGACCTTGTATCAAAGGGGATGAAACCGGCCTAGTACGAAACCTTGAAGATAAGTGTATTAGTCATCTCTACTGGAAAAATACAACTTCAAGCAAGAATATATGTTTCATTAGTTCAAGGAAAAGCCTTGCAGTTAGAATTTAAGACCAGGCAACTAGGCCAAAGCCTGTACTAAATTTAAGCTAAGCAAAACAGTTTCAATAAGAAATCATGGCATACATTTGCAATTATGATGGATTACTACAATTTTCAATTCTTCATGATTAATAAAGCTTGTTTATAATGATGGCGAACTACCCCGAGGGCACAATTTCCCTCGTACATTATTTTCTTTACTAAAATCACACTACATTATACGATTTTGATTATGATATATTAATATATGTTGGACCCTCTTTTCTGCGTCATCAATCCCTCCTCTGATGACTAATTATGTCATCACATCAAATCTACCCACAAATTTTATTCCATTAAAATTCTGTATAGTAATTTGGCACTTCAGTCAATTCCCTTTTTCTTTTAATCCCTTTAGATTTTTCTCTATAGAATTCTACCATTTTGGCTTGTTCTTTTTCTTCTCTCTTTCTTCTGCGCCTTGTTTTCAATATTTTGATCGCTTTCCATATTCCCCAAGAGCCTAATAAACAAATTAATATTATTAATATTCCCTTGACTATTTTTAATAACAATCCGTTCCATATGTTGCTGAGCCAATTTCCAACTGAAGCAAATCCTTTTCCAACTTTCTCCCAGACTCCTGGTTCTTTCAGTTCCTTCAAATCTGTACTTTCATTAGTTAAATTTGTAAGCATTTTTCTAAATTTTCCACTGCTGTCTGGTATATATGTACAACAGTGACGTGTACCAAGCATTTTGCAAACGCCGCCATCCTTTGCTAAAAGAATGTCTAAGGCAAGCCGATTTTGAAGAGTCATAGCTCTTTCTGCAGCGAGTTCAGCATCCATCAGGATTATAGCTCCTGAAAATTTTGTCAGCATGTTATCCACAATAGTAGACAACTTTCGTATTTTGATTGAATTCAATATGACTCCCACTGAAGGAATCAATGCTCCAAATATATCTCCTACCACACCAGAAGCTGTCTCCCTTTTCTGAACATGATGTGATTCAGACAGCTTTGGAAATTTCTTTAAATCGTCCAGTTGATAAATCTTTGGGAACACTATTCCCAAATAACATCTTCCATACCATCCTTTAGGAAGACGATAATAGGCGTTAAGTCCACAAATATAATATATCCCAGGAATAACTGGGTCTTGTCCATTCAGCATGAACGTCCACTTAGGTTGAAACAAAAACGTGTATTTACATTCACTCGTTCCCACAAAAACTGTGTCATAGTATGATTTATGTCTATGTATACAGAATCTCCCTACGTGCAATGTATCTGAAGCTATTTTCCCTTGTGTTTTTATTGCGGCAAAAGCATAATTATCTAAAGATGTCCTTTTGTGTAACTCCCTTTCTAACTCCTCCTTCATTTCTTTCCTCCTATCATCAATGCGGTCTAAGAAATGTATCTCCACTGGTGAAAGCAAGCATGTAAGGTTCTCTCTATGTGCGTGAGCTGTGTGAAAAGGTGACAACGGCTCAAAGAAGTCTCTCATTAACTTGAAATAATAATCTCTAGCTATTTTACTCAGGTACTCGATTATGGGGACATATGCAAATATAACCTCATAATTAGAGTAAAAATAATGAATGTACTGTTGACCATAAAATCTGGACATTATTATACTACATGTAATTCCGTAAGTAAGAGGCATGCTATGATACATCACCCCTTCCACTACTGAGGTAGGTATTTGTGTGCACACATAACAATCTTTCGCATCCATTGTCTCAACATACTCACTCAACAAGCAATAGAAAACGTTAGACGAAAGTTCCTTTTTATCATGCAAATGTCTCTCGTCTTGTTCGAGTCTCTTCAGAGCTGTTAGTTCAGTAATAATAGTAGGTTTAGAAGTAGAAGCATCATTCGTCTCACTCTCGTTCTTACCATGCATTCCAAGAAGTATTGCTACAATGATTAGTACGCATGCTGTTATTAGACCTATACACATGTATTTACAACATTTCATTTTACGTCCCTGTGTAGTGTAGCCTGTCATGATCTGTATAGAATCAGAAAGTTGAAGACACCTTATCAATTGAGTTTGCGGATATATACAAAGCTGAACGAGTTCAATGTTCACACAGTTTTCTTTAGCAGCTTAGTCTCTTATCGGTTAGCAGCGTTGTCTCAAAATCGGTTTCAAAGTCAATCAAGTTAGCAATGTCTTTATTCGGTAAAGTTCATGGAGTTTTTATTCCTCAGGTGCCAAAGTGAAGTTCTGCCTCTTCGTTCTCAAGACTGAGGGATACAAATTTGTCTGACCAATCGTTAGTGGCTAAGTATGCCCACTCCAGACCAGAATATCTTTTGCTCTGTTTTCTCTTTCTTTTCAATTTTGCATCTCTCTTTGACTCTCTCTCGCAGGTACTTTCTTCATTAGCCAAGTCTTTCTCTTCACTTGGTGCTGCTATTGCGACAGACACTTAGGGGGTCATTCTGACCCTGGCGGCCGGTGACCGCCAGGGTCACCGACCACGGGAGCACCGCCAACAGGCTGGCGGTGCTCCCAAGGGCATTCTGACCGCGGCGGTTCAGCCGCGGTCAGAAAGGGTAAACCGGCGGTCTCCCGCCGGTTTACCGCTGCCCCATTGAATCCTCCATGGCGGCGGAGCGCGCTCCGCCGCCATGGGGATTCAGACACCCCCTACCGCCATCCTGTTCATGGCGGGAAACCCGCCATGAACAGGATGGCGGTAGGGGGTGCCGCAGGGGCCCCCGTAAGAGGGCCCCACAAAGTATTTCAGTGTCTGCTTTGCAGACACTGAAATACGCGACGGGTGCAACTGCACCCGTCGCACCCCTGCAACTACGCCGGCTCAATTCTGAGCCGGCGTCCACATTGCAGGGGCATTTCCGCTGGGCCGGCGGGCGCTCTTTTGGAGAGCGCCCGCCGGGCCAGCGGAAATGTTTGAATGGCCGCCGCGGTCTTTTGACCGCGGTGCGGTCATTTGTCGGCGGGACCTTGGCGGACGGCCTCCGCCGTCCGCCAAGGTCTGAATCAGGCCCTTATTTTCTTTTCTCTTTCACCTTTGGCCCTTCACTTTCGTTTAACGCTTCTCTGATCCTTAATTTCACTGGCGATATGCTTTGTCTTCTTTTTGCACTGTGTCCACTTGATGGACCTGCAACCTCTTCTGGAGGAGTTTGAACTGCTTCGCTCTGTCCTGCCTTGTCTTCTCCCTCTGGGAAGTCAATCAGGTTCTCCTTTTCCTTTCCTGTATCGTCTGCTTCTGGGAAAGCCCTCCTCTGATCAGGCTCTCCTGCTTCTTCACCTGTTTCGAGCTCTTTGTCACCGTTACCTGCTTCAGGCTCTTTGTTACCTTCAGCTGTTTCAGGCTCTTTGTCACCTTCAGGGCCTTCGTCACTTTCTGAGGCTCCTTCTTGGTCTTCCCCAAATGAATCAGTTGCTTTGTCCTCAGAAAATATTTCTCCTTCTATTTCTACCTGTTCGCTTCTAGTTCCTCTTCGCTCTGTCTCGGCGCTTGGCACTTTGTCATCAGACACTGGTGATTTCAGTGCTTCAACTTCCTCATCCGTGGGGCAAGTCAACCTCTTCGTGTGACTGGCGTGAATCCAGTTGGGAACTCCCGCACACTTCACAGCGGTGGAAGTTGTCAGAATCACTTGAAAAGGTCCTTTCCACCGGGGTTCCAAACACGACTTCCTCACGTGCTTCTTTATCACGACCCAGTCACCTGCTTTCAGGGCGTGTCCTGGACCTTGGATCGGTGGCAAGGTGGTTGCCTCCACCTGGTGAGAGAAAGAGCGGACCACATCAGCTAGACCTTTGCAGTAGTCTAACACCATATCATCTGTAATATTCAAAAGAGCATTTGCAGGAACTGCTGGAAGTCTCATGGCTCTGCCCATGAGGATCTCGTGCGGGGACAATCCAATCTTTCTGTCAGGGGTGCTTCCTATTGACATTAGCACCAAGGGCAATGCGTCAGGCCATTTTAAGTTTGTTGATGCACATATTTTCGCCATCCTTGATTTCAATGTGCCATTCATTTGCTCCACTAGTCCTGATGCTTCAGGGCGGTAGCTACAATGCAACTTTTGCTCAATGTTCAGCGCTGCACAAAGTAATTTTATTACTTCGTTATTGAAGTGACTTCCCCTATCTGACTCTAAGGAGATCGGGAATCCGAAACGTGGTATTAGCTCTCTCAAGAGTAGTTTTGCAACTGTGAGACTGTCATTTCTGCGTGTAGGGTATGCTTCAATCCAGTGACAAAAAATGCACACAACCACCAACACATACTTCAAGCCCCCATGCACAGGCATCTCAATAAAGTCCATTTGCAGCCTGCTGAAGGGACCCCCTGCTCTTCCAATGTGGCTCAAATTTACTACGGTTCCCTTCCCTGCGTTCATCTGTTGGCAAATGACGCAACGGGGGCAAACTGCTTCAGCAACTTGACGGAATTTGGGGTTAAACCAATCCGTTTTAAATAGTCTAATCATGGCATCTCTCCCAAGATGGGCTTGTCCATGGTAAAATCTGGCTAACTGTGTCAAAAGACTGTTTGGCAGAACAAATTTCCCTTCACTTGAAACCCATAATTCATCTAGTCTCTTTACACATTGCGATTTGGTCCATGAGAGTTTCTCATCCTCACTGACATCATTCTGTAAGGACTTCAATTCATCCATTGTATCTACAACCTTTAGAGCAAATATTTCGCTTGGTTCAAGTTCTGGCTCATTTATCAAGTTCCATTCATCCCTGAGCAATATACAGTTCAATGCGCAAAACCTTGCGACTTGATCCGCATATCCATTTCCCAGAGAAACATAGTCTTGTCCCTTCGAGTGTGCACTGCATTTTACCACTGCTACTTCTCCTGGTAATTGGATGGCATGTAACAATTCTCTTATTCTTTCACCATTTTTCACTGGTGATCCTGAAGAGGTCATGAAGCCTCTCTGTGACCACAATTGTCCAAAGTCACGTACTATTCCGAACCCGTACTGGCTGTCAGTGTAAATGGTAACTTTCATTAATGCAGAGAGTTGGCAAGCTCTAGTAAGGGCTACCAATTCCACTACTTGTGCAGAGTAAACTCCTTGAAGCCAAGATGCTTCCAGAACACCTGTTACCGTACATACAGAATATCCTGCTTTCAATATTCCCAGTGCATCTCTTAAACATGAACCATCAACAAAAATAACTTGATCATTTTCTTCCAATCGGGTATCTTTGATATCAGGTTTTGGTTTGGTGCAAAATTCAGTCACCTGAAGACAGTCGTGCTCGATGTCTTCAGCGTTCTCAATTTTGGCATTTTCACTGGGAAACAAGGTTGCTGGATTCAACGTAGTGCACCGTTTCAGCTGCACATTAGGTGATCCCAGAATTATTGTTTCATACCTTGTGAGTCTAGCACCAGTCATGTGCTGTGTTCGGGAACGTGTCAAAAGTATCTCGACTGAGTGAGGGACCATGACTGTTAAAGGATGTCCCATCACTATTCCTTCACTCTGGGTTAGGCTGATACCAACTGCGGCTACGGCACGCAAGCACCCTGGCAGTGCTGCTGCGACCGGATCCAAAGTAGCTGAAAAATATGCTACCGGTCTGTTTACGCCACCATGGGCTTGAGTCAAGACAGACAAGGAACATGCATCACGTTCATGACAAAACAGTGTGAAAGGCTTTGTGTAATCAGGCATACCTAAAGCTGGAGCCCTGCACATGCATTCCTTCAATTCAATAAAAGCATCCATCTCATCTCCTTTCAGCCCTATTTCATCCAGCGCATCTTTCTGGGTCAGTTTCAGTAAAGGTTTTGCTAGAGTCGAGAAATTGGGAATCCATTGGCGACAGTAGCTCACCATTCCCAAAAACTTTCTCACCTCCCTCCTCGTCTTTGGGGGACTCATTTGAAGTACACTTGTTATTCTTTCCTTCATAATTCTTCGTGACCCTTTCTCTATTTGGTGACCCAAATATTTCACTTTCTTCTGGCAGAACTGTAATTTTGAAGGGGACACTTTGGTGGTCATTCCAACCTCGGCGGTAAAAGGCGCTTACCGCCAGACAGAAGACCGCCATAACACCTCCACGGTCGCGGTAAACCGCCACGGTCATTCTGACCCACAACAGGCAAACCGCCAAAATACCGGCATCCACAAAAGTCCGCCACACCAAAGGGCAGCGATAAACTGGCAATGACCAAACCTCCACCGTCACGCCAACAGAAATACGCCCATTCCATTACGACCCACGAATCCACGCGGCGGTCTTTCAACTGCAGTATTCTATTGGCGGTACACACCGCCGCGGTCCAAATACACATACTCGTACAAAACACTACCACATTGGACAATTCGAAATACACACACCTGATACACATACACACACAACTCCCACACACCCATTACAATATAAAACACACACCCACAAACTTCAACTCCTAGAGATTCGTGAGCACGCAGCGAGAAAAGACATCCGAGCACCCAGACGCCCAATTCACTGTCACCCAGCAATATTTGCACGCACTTCACACAACACAACAATACACATCACCACACTTAGCACCACACAATCCATCCCACACATCACCCACACCACCCCATGGCACCTCAAAGACACCCCAGGTTCAGAGATGATGAACTCAAGGTCATGGTGAAGGAAATTGTACGAGTAAAGCCCCAGCTGTTCGGAACACAGGTGCAGCACACCACCATTGCCAGGAAGATGGAGCTATAGAGCAGAATAGTCGACAGGGTCAACGCTGTGGGACAGCACCCAAGAAATAGGGACGACATCAGGAAGAGGTGGAACGACCTACGGGGGAAGGTGCGTTCCATGGTATCAAGGCACAACATCGCGGTGCAGCGGACGGCGGCAGACCCCTACCTACTCCCCCACAATTTACAACATGGGAGGAGCAGGTCTTGAACATCCTGCATCCTGAGGGCCTCGCAGGAGTATCTGGAGGAATGGACTCTGGTAAGTCTCATCTTCACTACTTCATCCCCCCCACCCCACCAGCATGCCAACTCATACCCCCACCCTCACCCCCACCCCCATCACAACTACCCCTTGAAAATGTCTCACCATCACAACCCACCCATCCCAAAACTTAGCCCTGCATGCGACCCCAAAGCATGGACACCCATCACCAAAGCATGCCCAATGCACATCCCCATCACCCCCCCCCCCCCAAAAACACCGTCACAACAGCCCCCACAAAGGAATGCCAGCACTGGGGTACACGGGCACCCACCCATTGCATGCCATTGGCACACACAGAAGCAATAACCATACTTTTAAACCCCTGCAGGACCCGAACGCCAGGTCACCGCGCAGGAGGGTCCACAAATGTCCACTCCACCCCCAGAAGAGGCCCACAGTGAGGACAGCAGCTCTGTCTCCCTGGATCTAGATGACCAGCCCGGTCCATCGGGGACCTCGGGACAGTCGGTTCCCCTCAGACAGTCACAGGCCACAGCAGACCTTCCCCCCTCTGGGAACACCAGCACAGCACCCACCCAGCGGGCCCATACCTCTGTCCCCAGGACACGTCAATCAGCGGTGTGTCCACCACTACAGGGAACCCAGGTTAACCCACCACCCCAACAACAACAGGGACCTGGGGGCAGTGGTAGTGGGCACACAGTCCAGGGGACAGAGGCCCAGGGAAACAGGGGAACTGGGAGGGCTGCTGTGCGACAGGGGGGGAACAGGCCCAGGGAACCCACTCTCCACAAGGCCCTCTCCTCCATCATGGGAGCATACCACCGCTCCCAGGAGACGATGGCGACGGTCCTGGCCAGGTTTCAGGAGATTCAGCTTCTGCAGTATATGGGGTTCAGGGAGGAACTAAGAAACATCAGTTCCGCCATGGGTACCATCGTAGTGGCCCTGGATGAGTTAATCACCACATTGCGGAACACTGTGGCACCTCAAAGGGCCCCTGTCACTAGCATGGACCAAGAACTGGCTACCACCTCTGCCGGCGCTGGTGGACAGGAGGCCCCGACACAAGACCAACAGGCCACCAGAACCCCACCCCCTGCAGAAGGAGAACCACCCCGCAAGCGGGCCCTGAGATCCAGGAAGAAGACAGAGTAAGATGTCAAGAGCCCCGCCAGCAAAGGATACCGCCCTGATTATCATCCCACTGTCCCACATTGTCACCCTGTCCAACTTTGAACTGCCCCTGCTCCACTTCCCACAGGCATTTGGACAATGCACCTGTGATACTGATAGTCTGGACTCTGCCATGGACAATCCTCCACCATCACCCCTCACCGATTTGCAACCACCCATCCAAATTAGAGCACTTGAATAAACACATTTATTGCACATAAACAATCTGGAGTCTGTCTGTGATTTTAACAAATGTATTAGACATGACAGTGCCAAAATGTATATCCACATTGTGATGCCAACAAACCGCTGTCACACAGCTGTAGTCCATGGGGAAACAAAGCAGATGTCACGCAGTGGGGCCCACATCTCTGAAAACAGAAGGGAAAGTCACAACACAGTTACCATACACTGGGGGAAAAAGTCAGACAGTAGAGAGGTAGGAGTCATTAAGTAAATGTAATATGCCGGTGTCTACTCTTACCTGTGTGTCACTGAAAATACTGCTCTATTACTGTGTTCCTGTTCTCTATGTCGTCCTCTTCGGCTTCCTCCTCTTTACTCTCCACAGGCTCCACAGCTGCTACAACACCACCATCTGGACCATCCTCCTGCAGAAAAGGCACCTGGCGGCGCAAAGCCAGGTTGTGAAGCATACAACAGGCTACGATGATCTGGCACACCTTCTTTGGTGAGCACATTAGGGATCCACCTGTCATATGGAGGCACCTGAACCTGGCCTTCAGGAGGCCGAAGGTGCGTTCGATCACCCTCCTAGTCCACCCATGTGCCTCATTGTAGCGTTCCTCTGCCCTGGTCCTGGGATTCCTCACCGGGGTCAGTAGCCAGGACAGGTTGGGGTAACCAGAGTCCCCTAAAAGCCACACACGGTTCCTCTGGAGTTGACCCATCACATACGGGATGCTGCTATTCCGCAGTATGTAGGCGTCATGCACTGACCCAGGGAACTTGGCATTAACATGGGAGATGTACTGGTCAGCCAAACACACCATCTGGACATTCATGGAATGATAACTTTTCCTGTTCCTGTACACCTGTTCACTCCTGCTGGGGGGTACCAAAGCCACATGTGTCCCATCAATGGCACCTATGATGTTGGGGATATGTCCAAGGGCATAGAAATCACCCTTCACTATAGGCAAATCCCCCACCTCAGCGAAAATGATGTAGCTCCGCATGTGTTTGAGCAGGGCAGACAACACTCTGGACAACACCTTGGAAAACATGGGCTGGGACATCCCTGATGATATGGCCACTGTTGTTTGAAATGACCCACTTGCTAAGAAATGGAGTACTGACAGCACCTGCACTAGAGGGGGGATCCCTGTGGGTTGGCGGATGGGTGACATCAGGTCTGCCTCCAGCTGGGCACACAGTTCATGTATAGTGGCTCAGGTCAAGCCTGTATGTCAGTCAGAATGACATGTCGCTCCTCCATTGTCGACAGGTCGACCAGCGGTCTGTACACAGGAAGATTCCTCCATCTCCTCGCATGTCCCAGCGGACGGTGGCTAGGAAGGACAACAGCGAGCCAAGAGTCAATCAACCCACAGGTACGTTCCCACAGCTTGCACACAACACGATTCACTATGCATTGAATGGTTTGTATGAGTGTTGAGGAAAGGCCTAGGTATGTGTGACGCAGTAGAAATTAAGCCATGTGGGCCCTTGAAATGGCGGCTGCCTGACCTGTGAAGTGTGACAATGGGATGTGAGGTCAATGCGCTGGCGTGGCACACCATGGCGGTAGGCGGTCGAAGACCGCGGCGCAAAGCCGCATTGGTTAACATTGAAACCTATGGGTTTCACGAGCCAATGACGATGTGCGCCGGCAGTCGCGGTACGCACCGCCGCGGGCGTGACCGCCATTTTCTATCTACTTAATCACTCGATACCTGATCTTCCACAGGAGAGGACCTACACTGCAAGTGCTGCTGTGACCTTGGTCTGGAAGGGACAATGGCTGCTGCGACTGGGGAAAGGGCTCCTGCCTTCACTTCTGAAGAATTGGATAAACTCGTGGATGGGGTCCTCCCCAGTATGCGCTACTCTACGGTCCTCCAGACCAACAGGTAAGTACACTGGGACCATGCTTTGTGGCCAATGCCTGGGTTGAGTCGGGTGGATGAAAGATGGTGGGGAGGGGAGCGATTCAGGCATGCATCAAACGACAGATGAGAGCATGTGCCACATGGAAAGGGTGGGGATGGGGGGCCACTCACATCGAGCATGCAGAAGGTGATGATTTTTTTTCTCCCCCTGTACATGTCACATAGGTCAGCGCCCACCAGAAAGTCGCTATTTGGCTTGCCATCGCCAAGGACGTCCGGACCCTGGGGGTCCACAACAGACGGGGCACCCACTGCCGGAAGAGGTGGGAGGACATCCGACGCGGGAGCAGGAAGACGACGGAGGCTCTGCTAGAGATGGCCTCCCAACGTAGGAGGGGTGCCAGTCGTCAATTGACCCCCCTGATGTCCCGGATCCTGGCGGTGGCCTACCCCGATTTGGATGGGCGCGTGAGGACATCACAGCAGACACAAGAGGGTGAGTACACTCTCATTCTGGTGACTTTGCGTGCAGTGGAGGTGTCTGGGTGGGGGAGGAGGGCTGTGGGTCTCCCTAGGCCAGGGCGATTTTTGTAGGCTAGGCCCCTCCGTAAGGCATGGCCCTGTGCCCCCGCCCCCCACTCTGTAGGGTGCCAAGTTCAGGTATCCATGGCCCTGTGTCATCTATGTATGCAGTTGTCGTCCATAGGCTTGTAGGCCATGTCCCACTGATTGAGTAGTGGACCCCAAGTGCGCGGCGTAGTGCAGGGGGCTTCTGTGTCTGTCTTGTCCGCCAACGGTAGCGGTAATCCATACACTCAACATGTCTTTATTTCTCCCCCCCCCCCTTTTTTGTGGTCTTCCTGTTCATGTGTGCATCAGCATCATCAGGCGGAGGAGAAGTGGCATCGGAGCACGAGGGAGCTGCATCCCACATGGCCCTGGAGGGCCATGCAATGGACTCTGAGTACACCAGTGGGACGGAGGGCGAGGGGAGCTCCACAGCGGGGACTCGTGCTGATGTCAGTGGCAGCGACTCGTCCTCTGAAGGGAGCTCCCTTGTGGTGGCGGCAACATCCGTGCCCCCCGCAACAACAGGTACAGCCGCCACCCAGCGCACCAGCACCGCCCTCCCAGCAGCCCCTCAGCGTTTGCCCCGTGCCCGCTCACCCAGGAAGGTGGGCATCTCCTTCGCCCCAGGCACCTCAGGCCCTGCCCCTGTCACCCCTGCTGCCCTCAGTGAGGAGGTCATTGACCTCCTGAGGACCATCATTGTTGGGCAGTCTACCCTTTTGAATGCCATCCAGGGTGTAGAAAGGGAGGTGCACCGGAGTAATGCATACCTGGAGGGCATTCATTCGGGTCAGGCTGCCCATCAGCGATCGTTCAACGCTCTGGCCTCAGCACTGACGGCAGCAATTGTCCCTGTCTCTAGCCTCCCCCCCTCCAACTTCCTCCACCCAGACCCAATCCCCAGTACCTTTGCCTATCCCAGACACACCATCAGACCAGCCTGCACACACCTCAACACCCAAGGGAAGCTCATCCAGACATAAGCACCACACATCACACAAGCATTCACACAAGCAACATCCACATGCAGACACACCAACAGCCACTGCCTCCACTGTGTCCCCCTCCTCCTCGTCTCCCTCCTCCCTCCCTGTGACGTCTCCACTCACACTTGCATGCACAACATCTTCAGCCACTACGTCCATCACCAGCACACCCACCCGAACACTCCGCACACGTGCAGTCACCACCACCACTACCATTTACACGTCCCCTGTGTCCTCTCCCAGTGTGTCTGTCACCCCCTCTTCCAAACCACACAAACGCAAGCAGCCACCCACCCAACAGCCATCCACCTCACGACAGCCTCCAGCCCAAGCACCTGCACCCAAAGACACCCGACTTCACACTCCTACAACCACATCCTCTTCCTCCACTCCCATACCCACTACACCTACCCGTCCCTCTCTTTCCAAATTGCTTTTCTTTTCCAAACTTGACCTCTTTCCTACAACTCCCCTACCCCGTCCATCTCATAAGACTGCAATCAGCACCTCAGCCACCACCAAACCAGGACCTATCAGGACTGTTGTCCAAGGACTGTGGAGTCCCCCACCCTCAAGGGCAACTACTCCTGCTAGGAGCCAAGGCACGGCCAGCCCACCCCCGGAAAAGCACCCAAAAATTAGCAGTGCACGGCACGAGAGGCCACGGACACCAGGGACCAAAATCCCTACCCTGGCTCTGGCTGCAAGTGGGGTGCCACCTGGCACACCGCCAAAGGTGGCAAAGGGCCACAGACGACAAGGGAAGAGTGGGAAGGACAGCACGCCCGACAAGTCCGGCAGCAGGCCAGCTGCCCAGGAGGGCCCCACCAGCCCCATCCCAGGTGTGCAGGAGGACACCCAGAGGCCCGGTACTGCAGCCCAGGAGGGCCCCGCAAGCCAACGGACAGATGGGCAGGAAGGCCCCGCCAGCCACATGTCAGGTGGCGAGTGACATCCATGCCTGGGCCGGAACCGCTGCACTGGACACTCATCTCAAGCACCGCTAAACTGGGCCCTTTCACTCAAACACCGCTGAACAGGGCACCGCCGTCTCAAGCACCGCTGAACTGGGCACCGCCGTCTCAAGCACCGCTGAACAGGACACAGCCATCTCAAGCACCGCTGAACTGGGCCCTTTCACTCAAGCACCGCTGAACAAGGCACCGCCATCTCAAGCACCGCTGAACAGGGCACGGCCGTCTCAAGCACCGCTGAACTGGGCCCTTTCAATCAAGCACCGCTGAACAGGGCACCGCCGTCTCAAGCACCGCTGAACAGGGCACCGCCGTCTCAAGCACCGCTGAACTGGGCCCTTTTACTCAAGCACCGCTGCACTGGGCACCGCCATCTCAAGCACCGCTGAACTGGACACTCATATCAAGCACCGCTGAACAGGGCACCGCCATCTCAAGCACCGCTGAACTGGACACTCATCTCAAGCACCACTGAACAGGGCACCGCCGTCTCAAGCACCGTTGAACTGGGCCCTTTCACTCAAGCACAGCTGCACTGGGCACCGCCATCTCAAGCACCGCTGAACTGGACACTCATCTCAAGCACCGCGGAACAGGGCACCGCCATCTCAAGCACCGCTGAACTGGACACTCATCTCAAGCACCGCTGCACTGGACACCGCCGTCTCAAGCACTGCTGAACTGGGCCCTTTCAATCAAGCACTGCTGAACAGGGCACCGCCGTGTCAAGCACCGCTGAACTGGGCCCTTTCACTCAAGCACCGCTGAATTGGGCACCGCCGTCTCAAGCACCGCTGAACAGGGCACCACCGTCTCAAGCACCGCTGAACTGGGCCCTTTCACTCAAGCACCGCTGAACAGGGCACCACCGTCTCAAGCACCGCTGAACAGGGCACCGCCGTCTCAAGCACCGCTGAACAGGGCACCGCCATCTCAAGCACCGCTGAACTGGGCCCTTTCACTCAAGCACCGCTGAACAGGGCACCGCCGACTCAAGCACCGCTGAACAGGGCACCGCCGTCTCAAGCACCGCTGAACTGGGCCCTTTCACTCAAGCACCGCTGCACTGGGCACCGCCATCTCAAGCACCGCTGAACTGGACACTCATCTCAAGCACCACTGAACAGGGCACCGCCATCTCAAGCACCGCTGAACTGGACACTCATCTCAAGCACCACTGAACAGGCCACCGCCGTCTCAAGCACCGCTGAACTGGGCCCTTTCACTCAAGCACAGCTGCACTGGGCACCGCCATCTCAAGCACCGCTGAACTGGACACTCATCTCAAGCACCGCGGAACAGGGCACCGCCATCTCAAGCACCGCTGAACTGGACACTCATCTCAAGCACCGCTGCACTGGACACCGCCGTCTCAAGCACTGCTGAACTGGGCCCTTTCAATCAAGCACTGCTGAACAGGGCACCGCCGTGTCAAGCACCGCTGAACTGGGCCCTTTCACTCAAGCACCGCTGAATTGGGCACCGCCGTCTCAAGCACCGCTGAACAGGGCACCACCGTCTCAAGCACCGCTGAACTGGGCCCTTTCACTCAAGCACCGCTGAACAGGGCACCGCCGTCTCAAGCACCGCTGAACAGGGCACCGCCGTCTCAAGCACCGCTGAACAGGGCACCGCCATCTCAAGCACCGCTGAACTGGGCCCTTTCACTCAAGCACCGCTGAACAGGGCACCGCCGTCTCAAGCACCGCTGAACAGGGCACCGCCGTCTCAAGCACCGCTGAACTGGGCCCTTTCACTCAAGCACCGCTGCACTGGGCACCGCCATCTCAAGCACCGCTGAACTGGACACTCATCTCAAGCACCACTGAACAGGGCACCAGCATCTCAAGCACCGCTGAACTGGACACTCATCTCAAGCACCGCTGAACAGGGCACCGCCGTCTCAAGCACCGCTGCACTGGGCACTGCCGTCTCAAGCACCGCTGAACTGGGCCCTTTCAATCAAGCACCGCTGAACAGAGCACCGCCGTCTCAAGCACCGCTGAACTGGGCCCTTTCACTCAAGCACCGCTGAACTGGGCACCGCCGTCTCAAGCACCGCTGAACAGGGCACCGCTGTCTCAAGCACCGCTGAACTGGGCCCTTTCAATCAAGCACCGCTGAACAGGGCACCGCCGTCTCAAGCACCGCTGAACTGGGCCCTTTCACTCAAGCACCGCTGAACTGGGCACCGCCGTCTCAAGCACCGCTGAACAGGGCACCGCCGTCTCAAGCACCGCTGAACTGGGTCCTTTCACTCAAGCACCGCTGAACAGGGCACTGCCGTCTCAAGCACCGCGAACAGGGCACCGCCGTCTCAAGCACCGCTGAACAGGGCACCGCCATCTCAAGCACCACTGAACTGGGCCCTTTCACTCAAGCACCGCTGAACAGGGCACCGCCATCTCAAGCACTGCTGCACTGGGCACCGCCGTCTCAAGCACCGCTGAACTGGGCCCTTTCAATCAAGCACCGCTGAACAGGGCACCGCCATCTCAAGCACCGCTGAACTGGGCCCTTTCACTCAAGCACCGCTGAACAGGGCACCGCCATCTCAAGCACCGCTGAACTGGGCCCTTTCACTCAAGCACCGCTGAACAGGGCACCGCCATCTCAAGCACCGCTGCACTGGGCACCGCCGTCTCAAGCACCGCTGAACTGGGCCCTTTCAATCAAGCACCGCTGAACAGGGCACCGCCGTCTCAAGCACCGCTGAACAGGGCCCTTTCACTCAAGCACCGCTGAACAGGGCACCACCGTCTCAAGCACCGCTGCACTGGGCACCGCCGTCTCAAACACCGCTGAACTGGGCCCTTTCAATCAAGCACCGCTGAACAGGGCACCGCCATCTCAAGCACCGCTGAACTGGGCCCTTTCACTCAAGCACCGCTGAACAGGGCACCGCCATCTCAAGCACCGCTGAACTGGGGCCTTTCACTCAAGCACCGCTGAACAGGGCACCGCCATCTCAAGCGCCGCTGCACTGGGAACCGCCATCTCAAGCGCCGCTGAACTGGGCCCTTTCAATCAAGCACCGCTGAACAGGGCACCGCCATCTCAAGCACCGCTGAACTGGGCCCTTTCACTCAAGCACCGCTGAACAGGGCACCGCCATCTCAAGCACCGCTGAACTGGGCCCTTTCACTCAAGCACCGCTGAACAGGGCACCGCCATCTCAAGCACTGCTGCACTGGGCACCGCCGCCTCAAGCACCGCTGAACTGGGCACCGCCGTCTCAAGCACCGCTGCACTGAGCACCGCCATCTCAAGCACCGCTGGCCCATTGGCGGAAGGGGCAGTACCGCATCTGTGTCGGGCAGGGCTGCACGAAGCACTCTGGGCACCAGTCCCCCTCCAGAACCAGTGGACACTGTCATCCACTTGAGAGACTGTGGCTTTGCACTCCCCAGGATGGTACAGTGGGCAACCCACCCACTGTAGAGACTTGAGAGACTGTGGCTTTGCACTCCCCTGGACGGTACAGTGGGCAACCCACCCACTGTATGGACTTGAGAGACTGTGGCTTTGCACTCCCCAGGATATGACAGTGGGCAACCCACCCACTTTATGGATTTGAGAGACTGTGGCTTTGCACTCCCCAGGATATGACAGTGGGCAACCCACCCACTGTAGAGACTTGAGAGACTGTGGCTTTGCACTCCCCAGGATGGAACAGTGGGCAACCCACCCACTGTATGGACTTGAGAGACTGTGGCTTTGCACTCCCCAGGATATGACAGTGGGCAACCCACCCACTGTAGAGACTTATGAGACTGTGGCTTTGCACTCCCCAGGATGGTACAGTGGGCAACCCACCCACTGTAGAGACTTGAGAGACTGTGGCTTTGCACTCCCCATGATGGGACAGTGGCCCTGGAGGCCCCTCGTGGATCTGGCGTTGTGTACTCATGTGGCTGAGGTGCCCCCCCTTCCGTTCCCCCTGAGGTGCCTGTAGTTTTTCTATCTGATGCCCCTGCAGTGTTCTCTCCGTTGGTGTCAGGTATCTTGTGTGGGCCTTGCCCATGTGATTTGGGCCCAGAGGTCCATGGACAATGACTGCTAAAATTATCGGACTTTTAATATTTATGTATATATTAGTTTTAAATGTGTGATATTTTTATAAGCCAATAATACAATATATTCGACTGTTTATGATAATTTCATTTTGTCTTTGCATTCTTTCGGGGGGGTTTAGGGGTTGTAACAGTGATGTATTGCTATGCATTGATGTGTGTGTTGTAGTGGGTGAGGGTGGGGGTGGGTGTGTCACGTATGTGTGTCCCTGTAATATTTTCTCCTCTCCCCTCCCCTGTGTCTTAGGTGCAGTACACACCGTTGTGTTCTGCGCCGGCGTTCGTGCTCCTGGTAGAGGAGCAGGAATACAATAGCTGGTAGGATGTGTAGTTCGGGTTCCATGCTGTCCAGATTCCTCGTGGGGTGTATGGAGGTGAGCGTTTTCCGTTTCAAATGTCTGTTTCTGCCGTGTTTTTATCAGCGGGGCTACCGCCCCGGAAAAGGTGGCGGATTGGTGGGTTGTGATAGGGTGGGCGGTACTTTGTCTCCCGCCTGTCTGTTGGCGGTGACCGCCGCGCTGTTTGTTTGTCCCGCCGTGGCGGTCGGAGTGTTAAAGTTGCGGTCTCTGTCGGCGGTTTCCGCCATGGTCAGAATTAAAAAAATTTAACCGCCAGCCTGTTGGGGGGTTAGCCGCCGCTTTAACACCGACTGCCAGGGTTGGAATGACCCCCTTTGTGTCCGTTCCTTCCCAAATAGTTCAATAGGGCAATGGTATCAGCTGTACAGTCGCTTTCTGTCTTGGATGCGATCAGCAAATTGTCAATGTACTGTACCAGCGTTGACTCGAATGGTAACTCCAACGATTCCTGATCTTTCTTTAGAATCTGATTGAAAATTGATGGTGACTCCGAAAACCCTTGAGGGATTCGACACCAACTGTAGACTCTGTCTAGGAATTTGAAACAAGAGAGAAATTGGCTGTCCTCATGAAGAGGCACAGAAAAGAATGCTTGTGACAAGTCGATGACTGAGAACCACTCAGCATCACAGGGAACTTGAAACATTATCACAGCTGGATTTGGTACTACGGGGCAACATTTGATTATTATGTCATTTATTTTCCTCAAATCCTGAACGATTCGGACCTTTCCACTTGGTTTTATTAGTCCCATGATTGGTGAATTACATGGGCTGCTTAACACTTCTTTCAATACTCCCTGTTTTACAAACTCATCAATGAGTTGGGCGACTTTCATGAGGGTGTCTTGCGCCATATGGTACTGTGGGGTCTGGGGAAAAGTTACATTAGGTTTTACAGTCACCTTCACTGGTTCTACTCCTTTGACCAATCCTACCTCTTTCCCAGCCATATCCCACACTTCCTTTCCGACTGTTTCCTGTAATTCAGCAGGAATATCTGTTTCAGTGAGCATTGGATAAAGAGTAATCAGGGGATACTCTTCATCGACAGTTTCCACTTCGTCCCCTCCTACACTGTCCTCTTCTTCCCCATCACTGTTTGTCTGAATTTTAATTCCATCACTTGAACACATAATCGAACACCCCAATTTGCACAATAAGTCTCTCCCTAACAGTGAAATCGGGCTTGAGTCACATACCACAAATTTATGTGACCCTTGATAGTTACCAATTCTGACTTGAACTGGATCTGTGATTGGGTTCGTCAGGTACCTATTTGCTACTCCCACTACTTGAACTGTTCTCACTGTGTAATGGGAATTGGTGTACTGAGTCCTTTTGATTCATTCCTTGACCCGTGACCTGTTGAGGAAGCATTGCTTGCTGCTGATTCATTGGTGCTAAGGGTATTTGCATTTGCTGATTAGGTACCATAAGAAACTGATGTTGCATTGGCTGCAACTGTGCCATTTGCACACGGGGCATTTGCACCTGCTGCGATTGTATGGGTGAAAACCCTGCATCTGGTTTATATTGTTTTGATAATTTGGATTCGGACCTCTCAATTTCGGTCCTCTCATAGTCTGAAATGCATTGACATCCTTGTTTTGCTGACCCACACCTTCCTGCACCATCATTGGGCACTCCCATTTCCAATGCCCGACGATTCCGCCCGTGTGACACGGCATCACCTTCTTCATTGCCTGTATACCATTTGGAATCATAACGGTATTCAAATCAGGACCATTATTCACAAAACGTCCTCGGCCTCTGCCTCTCATCTGCGGCTGAAACATAGCATTTCCCTGCTGCTGCGGCATCTGTTGTTGAAAACCTTGCAAACCTTGCAAACCTGTCTGAGCTGCTCTAAGCTGCATCACCATCACCTTTTCTTTCAATCTTTTCTGCTTTGTCTCAATCTCATCACTGCAGTATTTTGCATAATTCAACACTTCATCGATCGACTTTGACTGCCAACAAATCAAATGCGTTTTAATCATCTGGCTGATTTCGGGTCTCAACCCTTCCACAAACCTGAACACAAAATGAAGCATGTCCTTTGCCTCAATCGTTTCCGTGCCACTGTAATTTTTAAACGCTTTCAACAATCTCTCATAGTATGCATGTATAGATTCTTTAATCTCTTGGGCGGTCCTGTCAATCCTCTGCCAATCCACATTTTTCGACGCAACTTTGGTTTTCAAGTGCTCGATCACCTTGTGGTACAAACTCATTACCGTAGGTGATGGCGCACCTGTGTCCCTATCTCTCTCTGGCTCACTCGTCGGCCAACCTACAGACCTTTTACAATCTTCCCACAAATCTGCCGGAACCACAATTTCAAATAAGGTATTCAGGTCTTCCCAGAGACATTTTGCAAGTTTCACAAATCTATCTGTTTGTTGATACCACTCGATCGGTTTCTCTCTTAATTTAGGGAAATCATCCGTAAAGGATTGAATATTGCACCTGTGCCACGGTACATGTACAAGTTTTCCCCTTGCTGTCTCTCTCATTGGTAACATGGTTATCAGGTCGTCATTCTGTTGTGCTTTCTCATTCCGCTCTGGGGTATTTTCTTTCTTTTTGCCCTTTTTCTTAACCCACCTGCTTTCCCACTTGTCTAAACATCTCCGGACCTGTGCGCTCTGCAGTATCTCTTTAAGGTGTGTTTTCATCCCTGCGGATCTCATGTGTTCAAAATCTTTTGTCTCAAAATCTAACCTGTAACTTCTGCTCAGGTGTTTAGTCTTACTTATATCGATCTCGTTCCTGTCTGCAATTTCTTGTAGCTTCTTATGTATGCTGCTTACTTCTCTTGTAATCCTAGGGCACATGTATCTTAGCTCTTCCTCTGTGTATGATTCTAATCTGTTCAAGCCCATTGTTCCCTCTACCAGTTCATCTGCCTCCATACCCAATCTTATTTTATTCAGGTATTCTTCTCCCTTCCCGCTGGAGGTACTCTGTGGGGAGTTCAGGCTGTTGAACCATTGTGTTAACTGTTGCGCGTTCAGTCCCATCAGTGTAGCAGTTACATCAACTGCTACTGATGGTTTCTGCAATATTTCAGTCTCTGAGGTTAACGGTACTAATAGTGATGGATGTGACCTTACCATGGTTGACGGAGCACAAATTGGAATTGGACAAAATTCCGACAAGGACCCAGATCCATTTGGCAGTGCCGCTATTGGAGTTGTTTCTGGAGTGGTTTCTATGCATCTTCTCCCTGTCCCACTCTGTGTCATTACTACCCCTTGTTCGCATACGTTTGGGTTTGCTTGTATGTACAGTGGTACTGGTGGACCTACAGTGATAGGCAGAGATATTGCGTCTGGATTCTGTTTGTTCCCCGAATTCTGTGGCATGTTAATCCCCACATTATGGTTCATCATTGCTGGCATACCTAACTGGCTCTCTATTACTCGAGTACACTTCGGCACTTCTTGTGCCTGCTTTTGAGGCATCAAAAACTGTGTTGATTCGGCTTGAATCAATGTTGGTCTTTGATAGTTTTGTCCTCCCTGCGCCATTGAATCAGAAGTCATTTCCATGTTATGCCCATCACAGCAATGCCTTTGAACCTGTGGCTGATAATTATCAGCAGGTTTCAATTTAGGCACGTCTGGGTATATTCTCTGAATCTGTGGTATTTGTGGTGAGAAAGGCATGTCGGAGCTGCTCGCCTCTGAGATATTCTCAAATTTGGTGTTACATTACCCTGTATTGGTTCTGGAGGGCCAGTACTAATGCTTGAGCCCTTTTCGCTTTCCACATATGGTGGCGGGCGATCATTCAATAATTGTATGATGAACTCCTCATCGTCCGACTCGTCTGATCTTTTCGAGTTTCTGTTATTCTCTCTATCTCTGGACTGACTCCTGTTTGTCTTATAGGTAGCTTTCCTTCCTTCCGTCTCCACTTCATCAGTAATTGCTGGAAACAATTTAATCCCCTGCAATACATCTGATCTCCAAACCTTTTGTGTGCTGTCCCATCTAGCGTCCGCTAGTGTCTTTTCTACTTTTCTTATTCTTGTCTCGAACTTCTTTTGTTGTTGGTTTCTAGCTATTAGCTCCCAAATTGCTAGTGCCTCAAACTGTGCTGGTCTTGGAGGTACTTTCATGTCGTACAACGCAAATCTTAGATTCTCCAAAACCCTTAGGTTAAACGACCCATGGATAGGGAACACTACACTCCCATGCTTCTCTGTTAGTTTGCACCATTGCTTTAGCCAAAGACATGGTGCGACCCCCTTTTCTTCAATCACGATGTAAGCTGGTGTACCCTCAGGTGGTGTTTCTTCTCCTACATTTGCTTTAATATAAACGTCTCCCCTCATGGCACTCTTAAATGCTTTGAAAAATTTCATCTTTCCGTCTTTTATTTTTTTTTCTTAAAATGTGTAATCAATAAGTGACTTTAATTCCCGGAATACTCTTCGCTTGCCTTTCCCCTTCCAATTGCGCTTTCACGGACTGTGTCCAATCCGTGCGCGACCCTTCTCACCAACCGACCTATCCCAGCGTGGCTCCTAGTGACGTCACACTCACACACTGTGGCTGACAAAGTCCCGCGGCTTGTCCTCGTTCGTTCGTCTTCACTCAAATATTAACTTCTGCAATATATCGCGAGCACTAATCAAAGGAAGAAAACAAATCTGTCGGTTTACTACAGGAAGGGTAATACAATCGCTTCAGAAACCTTAGGGATTTTTCACTAGCCTCTGCAGTTATTCCATCTTTCTCGGTTTCCCACTTTCGCAAGCAAAATTTGACCCGCAAACTTTACCCTCAACTGATCAATGAACTATTCTAGTCCACTTTAGAATTTGTCAAATCTCAAAGTCGAAAATTTTCATTCATTCCTCAGAATTCATACCAACTTGTTGACCACGCCCGATCAACCTATTAAACCGACCAGATCACAACATCAAACAAGTGTCACATACACTTTTCAACATACTCCGGAGTCTCTTGACCTCGCAGGACCCGTCTCAACATCAACAACCACGTGGACAATTCTTTTTTTCTGCACAAAGCGCTACACACATGTGAAGTTCGACGACTTCCCTACTCTCACACTTTTGGAGTAACACTCCTGTAATATCTTTTAACCCCCTAAAATCCTCACAAACTTCTCAATTAATCTGCAGCAGTAAGCTGTGCAAGCGCAAAACCCTAACCTCTCTCATACCGTCACTAGAAACGTCGAAAACATTCTCACACCTCCATGTCCTTCATTCGCAAGCTCCGAGATCCCGGGAAAGTCATTGGGGACTTAGGGCATCATCATCCCTCCAACTTGTTTTATCAAAGAAAATTCTAACCTGACTCCGTCTATTGTTCGGATGGGGTCCCAAGGGCTAAACCATCAATCTCTGCTACCATCTACTGATAACGCGCCAGCCCTTATAAATTACCTGTACCTGGACACGTTGGAGGTCGGTGAATCTTTTAGCCAAGTCGAGCTCTCCTCACCCTTGAATAGTCGGGTCATTCAGATCAATAATCAATAACTCTCGTAATCGGTAATCAATACTCAATTAATAGATCAATATAGCACATCAGAAATCAATAACAGTTGGTATTTCGGCGCACCATGACCTTTCAGTCATGAATAACCACACCAGTTTATTAAAAGTTAATGAATTTATTTCCCTATATTAACAAAGCTAGCACAATGTATATAAGTCTCAAAACCAAATGATATATGTATATGAACATTACTAGCTGTCCATAGCAGCGGAAGAAACGCAATCTATGCAAAATCTGGATAATGATACACTCAGTTATGGCGATGCAAATCACTAATATGACTAACCGTATTTGACTAATTTCATGCATTGGTCAGCATAACAAGATTTCAAATTAGCATGGTGCATTGAATGAATACCTCGACTAACCTCTAATTAGCACTGGCATGTGGGGCTTCATGCAAAACGAATTTAGTCAACACAAATTTGGAAAACTTCTAGCTTGGACCCTATCAAAATAGCAGTTGGTACCTAAAAGGAAAAACACAATGCATAATACAATTATCCTTTCATATTTACCAAATACAATCAGCATTCAAGAAAAGTCTTCGTCCCTCAGGTACCGGTTCGATCAGCATGGGGCAGGTTTCTTAGGGGGCAAAGTTAAGGGCAAGCTTCCTTGCAGCGGCAAGGAGAATGGGGCAAAGTTACTTCATGGGCAAGACGGGACAAATTAAAGTTAAAGTCTCTAGGGTGAGAATTCTTAAAGTCTCTTTCTCTGGAATAGAGAAAAGGGCATCAGGGTGTCGTTCAAAATGGAGTCTGGCATCTGGCTTCAAATTGGCATCAAGGAAAAACGGCTGACTTCTTTTTGTCCAGTGAGTTTAAATAAGAAACATTCCAAATTCTGCAGGGTCTTCCATTGGAGGGTTCATAGGTTGGCTTCAAATTGCCCAATGAAAATTGTCTCTTTACTAGCGCTCATTTATGCATACATTGTCCTTGGAGCCTTGGAACACAAGTTGCAACATGGTTTGCCAATTATTTTACTATCTGTACCTTCATTGTCCGCACCTGCAGAGACTGACCTTGTATCAAAGGGGATGAAACCGGCCTAGTACGAAACCTTGAAGATAAGTGTATTAGTCATCTCTACTGGAAAAATACAACTTCAAGCAAGAATATATGTTTCATTAGTTCAAGGGAAAGCCCCGCAGTTAGAATTTAAGACCAGGCAACTAGGCCAAAGCCTGTACTAAATTTAAGCTAAGCAAAACAGTTTCAATAAGAAATCATGGCATACATTTGCAATTATGATGGATTACTACAATTTTCAATTCTTCATGATTAATGAAGCTCGTTTATAATGATGGCGAACTACCCCGAGGGCACAATTTCACTCGTACATTATTTTCTTTACTAAAATCACACTACATTATACGATTTTGATTATGATATATGAATATATGTTGGACCCTCTTTTCTGCGTCATCAATAGCTATGTGTGACTTCCAAGTAATTCTGACCCTACAGATATTAGGTCAGTGGGCTGATCCCACTTTTGCATGATACACAAACTTACGTATATCAAATGAAGGAGGACCCACAGTCCATGTGCAATATTATAATATGCATTTTTTGAGAACTTGTGAGTCCATAGTCAAACGAATAATATTAAAGCTTTAATGATTCCAAATTACGCATATGAGAGAGACTATCTAGCAAAATACTGGCATTACATTCGATATATGGAATCATGGGTGTGATGGCGATACTACTCTTGGCGTTGACTGCAAGCATGAACCATTCTAAAACCACAATAAAATATGGACCAATGATATGTTGCCACCACGTATAATTACACCCTATTAAAATTAACTGGACTGATATCACAGTGTAAATATATCTTCACACCAGCAGTATAAAGAACCATCATAATCATAAACTCTACAAACTACAGCATGCTTGTAGTAGATTGCTCATTTGCTACAGATTTTCTGAGTTTTTTTTTATTCTTGCTGTTTTGTATACAGCGAACTGTGCCCAAGAGCACGGGAGCGCGTTACCCGAGGACCAGATTATATTACACAAGGTGAAATCATGTTTTTTAACGGATGGGGAGATTAAGGGGCATATTTATGAAGTTTTGGCACAGGGCAGCGACGCATTAAATGGAAAGGGCAGGAATGCAAAATGGCACATTCCTGTCCTTTCCCCCTGCGCTGGCGCCCTTTTTGTCAGCCCAGTGCAAATGCAGGTACCCTTACACCATGGTGCAAGAATGCCTGCATTGCATGCAGGATTGTTTATGCACAGAAAGCAGCACTTTCCTGCTGTAGAATGCATAGATGAAAAAATTAGGTGAATCAAACACATTTCTCCTTGTTACACCTCTCCTAGGGAGGTGTACCTTCTTGGCGCATTACCAGGTTTACAAGTTCTTGTAAATCTGGGAATGCATCTAAAGCCATGGATGTCCAACACAACACCCATGGAAACGCCTCCCTGGTGCAGAGTAATGTAACGGAGCGATTTGCGCTGCTTAACATTACTTGAGATTTATGAAGCCACGCAGGGCCACGCAAGGTGTTCTTGGGTGGTTTTATAAATCTCATTTAGGGTTTGCCTATTTTTTCCACCACTTCGCGTGGTGCAAGAGCGACGCAAATCAGGCCATATTTATGGCCCTAAGTGATTTGCCGAGAATCATCGGATGGTGAGCCTGGATTCGAGGCCGAGACTGGTTCCCCAATTTTAAAGTCGGCATTTCTGACAGTTAGGCAACATCTCCTCCTTAAATGTCTAATTAGAGCCACTTTGCTAAGCGTCAACCACAATAAACATACACAGTAACTCAGTTCATTTTTAAGCTTCCATAAGGGGACATAGGTGACACTAACGGAAGACTACACCCTACAAGAATTATTTAGCCGCTGTTGTTGTTTACAACATCATTAAAAGAGCTCCTAGAGGGAGTGAAACGCCTCATAACTTTGAAAATAACAGATGCATTTAAAATAAGAAAAATGTGAATCTAACACTTAAAACTGCATATAACAGAAAAATATAGCTATAACAGCATAAGCACAGCAGTCAGCAGATTCAATAAATAGTGACAATAAAAATATATTGCCAGTAGCCTATAATGGTGCTTTCTGTCAAATAATTGCATAAGAATGCATTAAAAACAGAACTCTATATTAAAATGATTTTCTAGACTGAGCATTTTTATGTGTCATAATTGACATGGGTTATTTCTGTGGAAAAAAGCCATAAACAAGGAAAAGCAACAACATTCAAAAATAATAATAAAGACAGTGAGCATTAGATAAGGATTTACACTTTTCATCAGGGCAACCAAACACCAATTGGCAGATGCACTGAACTGGGATGCACTTAACTCGCATGTGAGCGTTCCCAGCAACTTCATAATAATGGCTGGTACACAAGGAAAGACAAATAGGAATCATCTAAATAACTGGCTCGGATGGGGCTTTCTGGGACGATTAAGAAGCTATTGTCTAGCCGGGTTCATGCAGAGGTGTGTATGTGGTGACTAAGAACTCGCCTAGGTTCATTCGGTGCGACCTCTACGCCTGAGAGAGGGATGAGAAGAGGGGCAGAATGAAAGGAAATATATTACTAGATCTAGAGGACATTCTTAAACTACTGTCGGTAGAAAAGAAGGTTTTACACTCAATGTCACACTGTCCTTGGAGAATGGAGGCAAACACACAAGACCTACATTTCAATTTGACGGCTACCAACAAATCTGTTTTGTATATACTAATGTTTAGCAGACTTGCAAGCATTGGCTTAAAATTCAGCTGTGTGGAGATATAAGCACCTGACTGGGGTCCCACGGAGGACCACTGAAAGGGTTTGAAGGGCATTTCTCTGGAATACCTAAGAAACCCAGAAACAAATGGCTAAGTTGCCCAAGTGAGATGCCCATCCATGGAGAGAGACGGCCCTGGTCACTGTTTCTTAAGGCCATCAGATGGGAAAAAATGGCTTCCAAGTGGACGAATGGGTGGGGGGAACGCCCCATTCAAATGCCAGAGTGTAAGCCAACAAGAGCTGTACCATGTTCTTGATATGACCTTAGAACTGATTCTGTTGTTGATGGAGTACCCAGTGCAAACTTCTCATTTGTAACCTTACACATTGCACAAGAAAAATGCACAACACCTTAAAAACCTGTAGATGCAAGACTGATGTGATTTTGGGGAAATGGCTGTTTAATAAAATCAGACACCATCCGTTGAGTGTAGCCTAGCGTCTCTCCAGGGGGAAATGTTGATAGGCTCTGACCTTTCATAACTGCCCTAATGAATAGTAGGCATTGAAAGGGAGTCACAGATTTCCCTCAGTTGCTGGGAAATAAAAAGGTAGCAGAAGGGTGATTTTAGTTCAGAGGATCACTAGCAGAAAATTCTGGGAAGATGCCTTCATTAGCCAGTCATTTAAATAAGGGCAAAGATATTCCGGGCATCAAAGGTGGGCCACATGCTGCCATGTCTTTCCGATGCCTCTGCGAAGACTCTGGGAACAGGAGAAAAGTCAAAAGGATTGCAAATGGATAGAGATCAACCCTAGTCTTAAATCTGAGATACAATCTGTGATTCTTTACAACAGATATGTGAAAAGCATCCTGAGGATCTGGAGTAATGATCCAGTCCTGTCCCTGTAGGGCTTGCGGAAACTGGAGAAGGAACACTCATATTCAGATTCTCTTTCAAGAGGAATTTAAGGTCCAGAATTGGAGTCAAACCATTTATTTCCATCAGAATCAGGAAATACAGGGAGAAGCAATGCAGTCCTTTTTCCGATTGCGGCATTCTCTGAATCTCACATTTTTGTACGAGGGTGGAGTTGAAATACATTTGTCAACATTTCATGTTATGAGACCCCAACCAATCCGTCTCCATATCTTCTCCCACCTCTAACTCCTCTGAGTACAATTGTGTAAAAAAAGTTTGGAAAGCAAATTCAATCGCCGCATTGTCCATTCCTCTTTCTCCTGACTGCTCCATTTCAATCTCCTTAATATAGTTCCTTACTCGATCTGCTTTACCCTTCCAGGCTAACAACTTCCCGGCATTTTCCCCGTACTCAAAATGATCCAATTTAAGTGCCTCCCATCTCCTTAGAATTCTTCCCTGTAATACATTATCCAACTGTTTTCCCAGCCCATCCATACTAGCCCTCAAAGCCTCTGTCTCACCTGATTCTATCAACTCAAAATTATGCTTCCGCATTTCTTGCTCTAACAAATTAATTTAATTTCTAAACAATTTATGCTTCTGATATGAGATATTCGTAATCTCCCCCCTGATAACAGCTTTGAATGTATCCCATACTACTGATATTGGGGCGGACCCTACATTTACACTGAAAAAGAATTCTGCTTCCTTGCGCAATTGCATCACCACCTCCTGATCCAGTAGTAAAGAGCGGTCAATGGTCCACCGATTACTAATTATTCTCTGCGGAAAACTCATATCTAGCACGACCGTGGAATGGTCAGTAAAGTGAGAGGGCAGATATACTATCTTACTCACAGCCTCTCTCAAGCGTAAATCTAATAGGAAATAATCAATTTGGGAGGCATGCCTGTATTTCTTATTGAAAAAAGAAAAATCCCTACTATTCCCCATTCTCTGTCTCCAGATATCGCATAAACCAAGTTCTTTCATCATCCTCCTTAAATATTATTGTGATTTGGGCGTGCCTCGTGACTTACAATTATGCCTGTCCAGCTCATTATCTAACACAACATTAAAATCACCCATCATAATGACTGGGTCAGAGAATTCAAGAAGCTGAGAAAAAAGCCGTCTTAGAGGTTCTATATCATCACAATTAGGGCCGAAGTACCCTACTAAAACAAAATTACGACCGTCAAACTGTACTTTAACTACAACCCACCGCCCGCTGTATCCGATCTTACCTCCAAAATTACTACAGTTCCCTGTTGTAACCGTTTAAACAAAATAGCCACACCTTTAGTATGATAATTGTGCCCAGTACATGCAAACGCTTGAACCCACCTCAGCTTTTTTATTACGCTCATACGTTCAGCCTTAGCTAAGTGTGTTTCTTGCAAAACTAAAATTTGGGCAGTTGAATCATGCAAATACTGTAATATTCGATCCCTTCCTTCCTCTCGTCCTCAGACCATTAACATTCCAAGAGAGAATTTGCAATGATGTGCTCCTTGTCCCCTGGTCTCTTACCCTACTAGCTATCTCTCAAATATCGCAAGACAAATAACTGGGTTGAACAAGGCACTTTTTTTTTTTATACTCTCCCCCCTCCAACCCCCACCCTACCCAGCCCCCCAACTCCCATTCCCCGCTACCCCACCCGTGGAGAACCCCCCCTTATAAGGACCATGATTGGTCCAAATTTTAGAACACCCCCGCATTCCTGGGTGATTTAACTTAGGAAACCCCTAAAACGACGCTATTTTATGATCTGCCCACCTTTAACTATTTCCAATAGTTCATCCGCATCAGTCGTATCTCTAATATGATACATTTTGTTATTATACATAACCCGGAGAAAGGCTGGAAATTTCAACTGAGCCGAGACCCCCAAAGACTTAAATATCTCCAAACGCTTCTCGAGCTCCAACTGCCTGTCCATAGTAGACCTAGATAAATCAGACCTAATCTCAAAGACAACATCATTCACTTTTAAAGATTTTTGTTTTAAAGCTCTAGATAAGATCTTCTCTTTCATCTGATATGTCAAAAAATTTATCAAAATTCTCTGAGGTTCACTACTATTCATCCGCATCCTAAAAGGATCCTGATGGAATCTCTGAATATCCTTTACGATTTCCTCCTCACTCTCTTCCAGTCCCCCTGCCGATTTAATTAGCGAAACCACAAAGGCCTTGAGATTGTTGCCTTCCGCACCTTCTGGCACTTTCAAAAGTCTTAAGTTATTTCTTCTTGAATAATTTTCCAATTGCTCAATCCTATTTTTTAATACCTGCTCATTTCCCTTCAATGCATCAATCTCAACCTTGTGTTGACCCAGTTCCTCCTTCATACCGCCCATAGCTTCTTCGAGAACCTGAGTTCTCTGCATTAAGCCATCAATCTTTCTTTTTAACACCGCTCAAACCTCTCTTATCTCCCCTTGATTTACTTCTGAATTCGCAAAGCCTCTCTTTACATCCTCAGAAATGGACAAAATCAGTGCCTCAAACGAGGAGCTCTGGGAAAGAGAGGGGTCAGGAACAGCTTGAGAGGTTTCTTCAACAACCGTAAGTAAAGGGTCTTGTGACTGCAGAGGCACTGTGGTTAAGCTCCGAACTTGAGGGGCGCCCAACTGCTCCTTACCAGACTGCATCGGGGGAACTATCTTCTCCAACCCTGCTCCCTCTTTGTTTCTTCCATTAGCTTGGGACAACGCAACCATGCTATTATCCACCAACCCCCTACCCTCACGAGAGGAATCCTCAAGCTGTAAGGTAGAAGCCTCCATCGCCACTCTAACCTGACCGGGGGTAAGCTTGACTACTTCCGGCCTCACTTTAAAAAATGACCTCAAGGAGGGAGTCAACTTATCTCTCCCCTTACGCTTACTTTCCCCCTCTTTCCTCGCGGCGCTCCTTCTTCCTTCACATGGTTTAATTGTAGTCGTTTTCTTGCCTAAGCCCGCCTTATCTTCCAACACCAGATCAGATTTGTCAACCTGAAGCTGACCAGACCCCTCCACACTCGTTAGACCGAAAGGGGGAGGAGGGGTATCACCATCCCCCCCCACTTTGCCTCACCGTTCTTTGACTGGTCCCCCTTTCAGAAATGCTGTTAGTCAGTGCTCCTTGCCTCGCCTTCTTTATAACCTCGCTGGTGCAGCCGCTGCTGCTATTCCCCCCGAAGGGGAGTACGCACCGCTCCTCTCCGTGTTCGGCGCAACTCCAGCGTGGCACGGCACCACAACCCAGCCCCAGTGGCCTTCCAACTTTCATCCGGTCTAAGGAACTGCGGTGCGCACATCCGCGTATCCACCGCCACCGCAGTTCAACCGGCAGAAACTGTTTCGTCACTCCCCCAGGAACCAGAACCGGAACCGTCCTAGCGTGCTGCTAGTACAACGCAGCCCACCATGTTCTTTATGTATAGCACCGCAGGAAAGGGAAACACTGAATGCCCCAATTACGCCAGAGGAAATTAGGAGAGTCTTGAATGGCAGTAAGACCGGGACTGCTCCAGGCCCTGACGGCATCCCAGTGAAGGTATATAAGGCATTAGGGGATTCGATAATCCCAGTTCTGACAGATTTGTTTGGGGGGATTTTTGAACATGGCGATAGTATTCCTCATTCGTGGAACGAGGCTGTCATTTCCTTAATTTTGAAACCTGATAAAAACCCTGCGAAATGCGCTTCTTATAGGCCTTTATCGTTGTTGAATAGCGATTATAAATTATTAGCAAAAATTTCAGCGAACAGACTGAGTAAGATAGTTAATAACTTGGTTCACCCAGACCAAAAAGGCTTTTCTAAAGGTAGATATCTGCATGAGTTAACTTTTGAATTGATCGGGGCGATAGCTATAGCTACAACCTTTGGGTCACTGTTGGCAATTATTATTTTAGATGCAATGAAAGCCTTTGACCAGGTAAACTGGAACTACTTGAAATCAATTTTAAGGCGGGCCAACCTAGGAACTAAGGGACAGATGTAGGTAGCCTTTTGCGCCTCGCAAACGGCGAAAAACGCAGTTTGCAAGGCGCAAAAGGCCTTCCGCGATGCAGAGTCACATTTTGCGAGTCGGTACCGACTCGCAATATGTGATTCCGACTCGCAAATAGGAAGGGGTGTTCCCTTCCTATTTGCGACCGCATAGCGATGTAGAGTTGATTTGTGACCTCGAAAGCGGTCGCAAATCAACTCGCAGTTACCATCCACTTGAAGTGGATGGTAACTCATTCGCAAAAGGGAAGGGGTCCCCATGGGACCCCTTCCCCTTTTCCACTGCCTACTCTGAAAAAACCGAAACCAAATGGTTTCGGAATTTTTTCTTTTTGCAGCTCGTTTTCCTTTAAGGAAAACGGGCTGCAAAGAGAAAAAAAAAATGCTTTATTAAAAAAGCAGTCACGGACATGGTGGTCTGCTGTCTCCAGCAGGCCACCATCCCCATGAGTGCCTAGACTCGCTATGGGGTCGCAAACGGCGACCCACCTCATGAATATTCATGAGGTGGGTCTTTGCGACCCCATAGCAAGTCGCAGAAGGTGTCTGAGACACCTTTCTGCATCTCGGATTGCGAGTTGCAATTTGCGAGTCGCTATGACTCGCAAATTGCAACTCTCAATCTGATACCTATCTACATCTGGCCCTAAGTTCTGTGGGGTAATTGACCAGATATATACAGCACCTTTTGCTAAGGTGCTGGTTAATGGGCATCTTACAGGACCTATCACAATTTCTAGAGGTTGTTTAACTTGTATTTTGAACCATACGCTATAAAAATTAGGCAAAATAGTCTCATCCCTCCCTTTCGCTACAATGGTTGGGAAAAAAAAAATCTTTATATGCAGATGATCTGCTGATATACACCAATAATTTACCATTGGCCTTTAATGCAGTAAAAAAATTGGCTGAGAAATTTGGAAGCATATCAGGATATCGGGTTAATGTGGGAAAAACGGAAACTATGCAATGGAATATGGAGGCAGGGTTGATACCGAGTAAGCAGGAAGTACGGTATTTAGGTATCTTAGTGACTCATGATCTTAAGGATCTAGTTGAAAGGAATGTACGAAAATTGTTAGCTGAGTGTAAAGGTATGTTGCAGAAATGGGCATATCTCCCTTTAACGATACTCGGCAGAGTAAATTTAATTAAGATGTTTATTTTGCCTAAATGGAACTTTGTGTTTGCAGCAATCCCTCTGGCAATGCATAAGGGGGATTTGGATAAAATGCAGCAGGCGATAAATGTTTTTATTTGGAGTTCAAAGGGGCCAAGGATATCTTGGAAAAAATTACATAGAAGAAGGGAAAAGGGAGGATTGGCTTTACCAGATCTGGCATATTATGCTTGGGCCTTCTTATTCAAGAATTCAAGGATGTTGTTTGTATGCCCAGATGTTTCAGTGGTGGGTGGGATGTATAAGGCAATGCTCTCAACTGTTAAAGGGGCTTCAAGGTATTTTCTTTTTAAATTTGTCGATCCTAACTTTTTCAAAAAAATCTAATTGAAAGTACTGCAAGGGCTGGCAAGGAGTTGGTATCAGCTGAGACGACGACTTGGTATTCTTTATTACAACTATTACATGCCTATTTGGGATTCCCCGGGCACCCCAGAGTGCTTTAAAGATATTTTAGCATTACCACTCAAAAAGGCAGGGGTGGAAAGTTGGGGAAATCTCTCTCGAGATGGAACTTTGCTTTCATGGGAAGAGTTAGTGGGGATAACGAGCGGATCCCTGTCTAGGTTGAAGTTTCTGCAGATAAAAGAGTGGGAAAAAGGAATTAAGGGGTGTATGGGGGTGGGAAGCCCATTGGAGGATTCTTTTTTACAGTTTTCTGTCTCTGTTTCCGCTAAGAAGTTGGCGGTTTGGTATTGGGAAATGTTAGAAACGTTTGATGGGAATTTTACACTACCGACCGATTTGTGGGGTAATAATGTGCCCAGGGATAAGGTTGGTGTATGGTGGAAGAAGTCGTTGTCGATTCTCTACGAAGTAGTGAAGCCAGCCCAGTTGAGGAAAAATCATCTTTATACTCTACACAGAGCTTATATCTCGCCGGCAAAACTTTCTATGTTTAAGAAAGAAGAAGTGGTTAAATGTTTGAAATGCGGTGGTGTTGGAGCAACAGATGTTCATATGTTTTGGGATTGCCCCGCTATTTGTTTGTTTTGGGAGGAAGTTTTTGGTGTGGTGTCATCTATGTTGGGTTGGGAGATTATTGCATCGCTCCCGCTGATTATATTTGGGCAGCTACAGGAAGAGGGCATAGGGAGTAGGGTGAATAATGCAAAATTTAAATTTTTGTTTTAGATAATTTTGGTGGGGAGAAATGAAATTTGCAAAAATTGGATGAAGGACTCTCCTCCGAGTTATATGGATTGGCTCAACGCAGTTCTCCGCATCTCGAACATGGACTTGAATACGCGGGGGACTAGGACAAATGCGGATCTCTGGTCACCTTTGTTAAATTGGGGGGGAGTTTTATGAATGATTTGAAAATTGTTGCTTTGTAATATTTGAAATTAGTTTGTTGTTTATCGTCCAATGATTATTCACCGCTTGCTAACCCTGCTTGTCTTTTAAAGTGGACCGGGAGATATAATGGTGCCCCTCCCCGGTTTGGGTCCCTCTCTTATCTAGATGGTGAGAAGGGTGTACGGATTAAGAGGTGGCTCAAAATGCGGGGTTGAATGAGGACAAAAAAAAAACATTTAATGTTATGGGCCTGTATTCATTCTTCCAGGCAGTGGTTAAGAGGCATTTTTTCTTTCTGTCAAAATGTGAATGAGGCTCAATCTGCACCTGCCCTGCTTTATGTGATAGAAAGAAAAAGCTGAAGGAAGGATTTTGAAGTCTGTATTAGGCCTAGTGCTAGTCTCAAGGCTTATACTACCCTAATAGGAACCTGGCTTAGTAGTAACATAAAGAGTTCTAGTTGAGTGGTTCCCAACCTGTGGTCCGGGGACACCAGGGGGTCCGCGAAGCTCCCTTAGGGGGTCTGCGACAGCTGAGAAAATGAAATAATATTAACAGATTAGGTTCTGAGCTTTCAGTAATGACTCAGTGAGGGGTCCTCAGATTCCAATAATGTAGGGGTCCCTGGGTTCCAGTAATGATAAAGTAGGAGTCCACAGAAGTCAAAAGGTTGGGACCCACTGTCCTAGTTCATTCGGAGAAATAGTCCATCAAGAACTGGTAATAGATGTTGTGTTTTTTTATGAACTTAGGGCCAGATGTAGCAAAGACTTTGCGACTCGCAAACGGCGAAAATCGCCGTTTGCGAGTCGCAAATGCGTCTTTGCTTTGTTGAAACGCATTTTGCGAGTCAGAACCGACTCGCAAAATACCATTTCCGACTCGCAAATAGGAAGGGGTGTTCCCTTCCTATTTGCTGGTCGTAATGCTATGCATTTTCATTTGCAACCCCGATTGCGGTCGCAAATGAAAGCGCAGTTACCATCCACTTGAAGTGGATTGTAACCCAGGCGCAAACGGGAAGGGGTCCCAAGGGGACCCCTTCCCCTTTGTGTCTGGCAAAAAAAATAATTTTTCAGGGCAGGCAGTGGTCCAATGGACCACTACCTGCCCTGAAAAATACCGAAACAAAAGGTTTCGTTTTTTTTTTTCAAAGTGCAGCTCGTTTTCCTTTAAGGAAAACGGGTTGCACTTTGAAAAAAAAAGACTGCTTTATTTAAAAGCAGTCACGGACATGGTGGTCTGCTGTTCCCAGCAGGCCACCATCCCTGTGAGTGCCCTGAATCACTATGGGGTCGCAAATTGCGACCCAACACATTAATATTAATGAGGTGGGTCTTTGCGACCCCATAGCGACTCGCAGAAGATGTCTGAGACACCTTTCTGCATTCCAAATTGCAGGTGCCGGTGAGTGCCCCAGGGGCGCTCCTGAGAGCGCGTTTCGCCCCGGGGGCACAGAAGGAGCACGTTTGCTCCTGTTGACAACTCCAGGGTGCCCCGGGGGTCCCGGGGGAGCGCGGCACTCGGACTACGAAGGATGCAGCCTCCCGAGCTGCGGCGGTGATTTAATCAGCAGAGGAGCGCTTATCAAAGCGCGAGGGCACTTTTATAAGCCCGGGTTGCGGCGGTGGTTCCAGCAGGAAAAGGTGCCTCGAAGCGCACAGGGGCACAGAGGAGCGCTCTCTCAGCGCTTAGGATTCCTCGAGGCAGCACCCTAGTACAGGGATCGTTGCAGGGGTCAGAGGACACGGTACCCTGCCTCCTGGAGACAAATGAGAACCAAAAAGAAGCACAGGGCTGGGGGCCCAGCTACAGGCCAGCACAAGGTTTGCAGTCAGTGGCAGTTCCTCCTAGTGACCAGGCAGGTCACAGGTCAGCAAAGCAGCAGCAGTCCAAGGTTGGTCCTGGTGAGTCCTCTCAACAGCGTCCTGTGTCCGGTTGCAGGTAGAGTTTCTGGAGTCCCAAGAATGTCCAAAAGATGTCTAAATTGTGGGGAACATTCCCCTTGTACTTATACTAGGTTTACAGTGTGATTTACAATGGCCAGGAGAGGGGGTTCCAACCAGTTACAAATGGTTCTGGGAGTGCCCTTTCTCTCCTCCAGCACAGGCTACAAACATCAGTGGGGGGTAAACAACCCTATTGTGTGAGGCCAGGGCACAGCCTTCACAAATGCAGGTGTGCCCTGTCTCTACCTTCTCTCAGCCCAGGAAGGCTTTACAATATGTAGATGCACCGCTGTGACACCTCCACCCTCCCTGTGTTCAGGCTGTCTGAGAAGTATGCACAAAACCCCAACTGTCAGTCTGCCCAGACGTGGATTGGAGGCAAGCTGCAAAACACTAAAGTCATAAGCACAGATAAATGCGCACTCTAGAAGTGCCATTTCTGTGATAGTAATAAAAAATACACCCACCCCAGTAAGCAGCATGTCTCACTACTATCACAACCATACCAAACATGCCTACGCTACCCCTCACAAATCAGACAATACCCCTTACACATAAGGCAGGGCATTTCCAATGCAATCCTATGAGAAGGCAGCACTCACAGCAGCGAGACACCAAGTTAGGCTGTTTGTCACTACCAGGACAGGCCACGCAACATGGCACATGTCCTGCCTTCTACATACATGGCACCCTGCCCAAAGGGCTAGCTAGGGCATACCTTAGGGGTGACTTACATTTAGTAAAAGGGGAGTTCTGGGCCTTGTAAGTAAATTTAGATGCCAGGTCCCTGTGGCAGGAAACTGCACACACAGGCTCTGCGCTAGCAGGCCTTACATAGGTTTGACAGGCTACTTCAGTGGGTGGTGCAAGCAGCGCTGCAGGCCCACTAGTAGCATTTATTTACAGGCCCTGGGTATAGGGATACAACTTTACAAGGGACTTATAGGTAAATTAAATATGCCAATTAGGTATAATCCAATCATACCAATTTTGTAAGGGAGAGCAAATGCACTTTAGCACTAGTTAGCAGTGAAAAAGTGCTCAGAGTCAAAACATTAGCCAACAAAGGTCAGAAAAATAAGGAGGCAAAAAGCAAAAAGTCTGGGGAAAGACCCTGTAAAAGGGCCAGGTCCAACATGACCCCCTACCAGCCTAAAGCCAGGGGAGAACAATCAATACCTTGATGGGCTTCCCTGCTTAGGGCGTTAGAACCAGGACCCTGGCCCGCAACTGCAGGGGCATGATCCAGTTCTATGCCAATCTGAAACCAGTTGAATTCCTCTGTCTATGCTCCCAAGCCAATCTAAGCTAACCCATGGAGGTGTCCTAGTTGTCGGTGGCCAGAGACAGGTCCCTGGCCAGCCAGGGCCTCTGGTCTCTGAAACCTCTCAGAGTGGGGAGTGGGAGCCCCAGGTGCATAGCATCCTGTTTCCACTCTCATTCCCACCAGTTCAGGAGTTACCCCCTACCACTGGTCTTCAAGCCTAGGGACTGGTCCCATAGCCTGAATAGGGTCCAGGGGAGAGTCTCTCCTCCTGCCCTTCCTTCTAGGGTTCCGCCTCCTCCAAGAAGTAGTTGTACCCCCAGAATCCAGAACTTCCAGGGCGCTGGTTACAGTAATCCTGGACAGCTCACCCACCACTTCAGAGGAGCCCCCCTGTAACTGGTCTCCCAACCCAGGGTCCTTCCCCTCTGGCTGAGCCGGGGTCAGGAAAGAGCCTCTCCTCCTCCTGCCCCTCCTTCTAGAGTTCTGCACCCTCCCATCAGGAGTGATACCCCCAGAAGTAATGGTAAAGAGACTGGGGACAGCCTTCTCCACCTCCAGGTCAAGGGAGCAACCCTGGACCTGGTTCTCCAACCTAGGGCCTGGTCATGAGTTAGGGGAGCATCCTCCCTCAAACTCTCCCTTACAGGAACTGAATCCCTAGGGACTGCATCAGTAGGGATGCTGGTTACAGCAGTCTCTACTCCCAGATCTAGGGGGTGGCCCATGATCTAGTCTTCCAGCCTAGGGACGGTACCCTTGGGCTGGACAGGAGTCAGGGGACTGCCCTCCCGCAAACCCTCCTTTACAGGAACTGAATCCCTAGGGACTGCATCAGTAGGGATGCTGGTTACAGCAGTCTCTACTCCCAGATCTAGGGGGTTGCCCATGATCTGGTCTTCCAACCTAGGGACAGTACCCTTGGGCTGGACAGGAGTCAGGGGAGTGCCCTCCCTCAAACCCTCAAAAGGAAGCGTCTGCACCCCCCCCCTCTGCGGGGTGGGGCTGCTGATCTCCAGAGTTGGAGCAACCCTGTTCCCAGGTCCCCCCCCTTCTCCTTCAGACTCTAGGGGATCCCTTTTAGAGGATCCGCCTTTGGTAATGACTACCCTCCCGCCTTGGGTCCCCTCCCGGGTGCCTTCTAAGGCCTGCGGAGGAGGACAGGTCCCTGCGGATCCTGCACCCTCCCTCCTCAGAACGTTGTTGGGGTCGGTTAAATTCTCGCCTTGGTACACCGATAAGGAGCCCTCTAAGACATACGTAAGAGGATAGGTACTTAACAATCCTACTCCCTCCCCGCTGAGAACTTAGCCTGGAGTACCCAGAACCTCCCCCACCCCTTCTAGGGGTGAACCTAAGACGGCCCTTGATGTCTGACCAGTCCCCTGGCACTAAGCCAGAGGTCAGCCTCCTTTGCAAGCTCCCTGGGGTCAGAGAACTCACAGTGTGATAGGTGTTGGCGTAGCTCTGAAAAACAGCAACGGAACATGTGCTCCCTTAGAATGAGACTAAACAGCCCTTCATAAGTGGTTGCTCTGCTACCCTCCACCCATCCTTTTAGTGCTTTGCAGCAATTCCCCATGAAATCCTCCGAGACTGGTGAGACCACTTCTTGCTGCCTCTGAACCTCAACCTGTAGTCTTCAGGGGTGAGACCATACTTCTCTATCAGGGCCTTGCTGATGTGGGGATACCCCTGTCTGTCACTCCCTTCTGGGGCCAGTAGGGCATCCCTTTCCACCTCAGGAATATAGCTCTCTAGGACAGTTCCCCAACCTTTCTCAGGAATCCTGCGCGCAACTAGAGCTTCCTCATACTCCCTCAGCCACTGACATATGTCATCCTCCTCCTTGAACCCAGGTACCAAATCTGTGGGTAGGCAAGGATTGTGCCTAACACTACAATTGCTGCCACCACTGGACTCCACCTGCAGTACTGGTGAGTCCAGATTTGTAAGACTGCGCTCTAGAGCGAGCCTTTCTCTGGCAAATGCCCTTTCAGCCTCTGCCATCCTCTCCTGGACTAAGGCTTTTTCAACCTCAGCCTGTCTCTCTTCTACAGCCAGCCTGGCTAGCTGTTGCCTCAGGTCCCTCTCTTCCTGCCTATCTCTGAGCTCCTCAGGTGACAGGGAATGGGAGGTGGCGCTGCTGCTAGGCAAGGACCCATTAAGGGACTCCCAATCTATGGGGTCCTCTCTCTCTACTGGCGTCCCTGGCCAGTCATCTTCTCCCTCAGTGTCTAACTCCTCGGGGTCACTATCCCCCTGGGGTGTGGACTGGGGACCCTCCTCCTCAGAGTCCTCACTACTCTCATGGGTCTCTCTAGGGTCTCCCTCAGAACCATCCCTCTCTAGGGCCTCTTTTTGTGCTATATAGTCTGCCTCCTCAAAATTGAACAGGGCTCTCCTGAGGATCCCTAGTGTAAAACAACATATAATCCATGTCAAAGGTAGACTCTATTTTGTCAAGAGCACAATACTGGTGTAAAGCAACAAGAGTCCAAAGTGCAAGTATACAACACTGGAGTAAAAATAAAAATGACTAGTTTGAGAGAACAGGATAATAATTTAAAAAAGAGAATTAAAACATGTAATGGTCTAAGTGCAATTTGCGGTGCAAAAATGAGTCACAAGGTACTGTGCAAGCGCAAGTCCTATCCTCACCGCTGACAACCAATATTAGAAATGGGGTTTCTGGTTGGCTAGGGTATGCACCTCAGCCAGGCAGCTCTAGTCAGGGCAAGGGAGTTACACGTCCAAGATAACCCCTGCTCACCCCCTTGGTAGCTTGGCACGAGCAGTCAGGCCTATCCCAGAGGCAATGTGTAAAGCGTTTGCACAACACACAAAACACATGTGATGCAAAATGTACACCACAAAGTAAACACCACACTGAGCTATGTAAAAATAATCTGTATTACACAAAACATAATTAGACCAACATTACACGTAAGTAATACCCTGCTACCTTAGCAGTTGTCAGAACGTTACACAAGTTACTGATACTCTGCAAGAATACTCAGTTGTCACATTAGAGCACGTAAGTACTCAAGATTCGGCAACATAAGCAGTAGTCAGGAATTACAATAAGACTTCTATGCACTTGTCATGAATACATCATACATGCCCATAAAAGGAACAGGATTACCTCTGGCAAGTCACGAAAAACATATATCCATAATGCCCATAGCAAGAACACTGGGAAAACATATGTACACCAAAAGAGTACCTGTTTTTTAGAAAAAGGCACTCCTAGTGCCTGGAAGGAGGTGTATGGGGGCCCTGGCTCTCCTATGCGAGAAAATGGGGGACACACAGGTCTCCTGGGGGAGAGGGGCGGTCTACACCCTCTCTACTGTGAAAAACGGGCCCCTCCAGGGACCCGCGATCTCTGTGGGGGCCAGGCAAGCCCAAACAACAACAAGGGCCCTAAAGACGACCACGTGTGGCCCACGCGAGGCTCCTGCCCCACCCGCGAGCGTCAGGGAGAATGGAGAAGGAGTTGCAGCCCCGCTCTCCTCTTGGGGGCTGCAATAATCCTGGGGGGCTCCCAAAGGGTGCCCTTCTCCCCTTCCTTAACAGGGACCAGCAGCCTGCGACTGTGTCCACGGGGTCGTGCTGCCTGTCTGGAGGCACGACTCCGTTCTGCCTTGTCTGGCTGGGTCGCGGCAGTGATGTAGCAGAATCTGGTGCCGGTGAGTGCCCCGGGGGCGCTCCTGAGAGCGCGTTTCGTCCCGGGGCACAGAAGGAGACAACTCCAGGATGCCCGGGGGTCCCAGGGCAGCACGGCACTCGTACTTCGAAGGATGCAGCCTCCCGGGCTGCGGCGGTGATTTAATCAGCAGAGGAGCGCTTATCAAAGCGCGAGGGCACTTTTATGAGCCCGGGCTGTGGCGATGATTCCAGCAGGAAAAGGTGCCTCGAAGCATAGAGGAGCTCTCTCTCAGCGCTAAGGATACCTTGAGGCAGCACCCTTGTGCAGGGATCTTTGCAGGGGTCAGGGGCCACGGTACCCTGTCCCCTGGAGACAAATGAGAACCAAAAAGAAGCACAGGGCTGGGGGCCCAGCTACAGGACAGTACAAGGGTTGCAGTCAGTGGCAGTTCCTCCTATTGACCAGGAAGGCCATAGGTCCGCACAGCAGCAGCAGTCCAAGGTTGGTCCTGGTGAGTCCTCTCAACAGCGTCCTGTGTCCAGATCCAGGTAGGGTTTCTGGAGTCCCAAGAATGTCCAAAAGATGTCTAAATTGTGGGGAAAATTCCCCTGTACTTATACTAGGTTTACAGTGTGATTTACAATGGCCAGGAGAGGGGGTTCCAACCAGATACAAATGGTTCTGGGAGTGCCCTTTCTCTCCTCCAGCACAGGCTCCAAACATCAGTGGGGGGTAAACGACCCTATTGTGTGAGGCCAGAACACAGCGTTTACAAATGCAGGTGTGCCCCGCCTCTCCCTTCTCTCAGCCCAGGAAGGCTTTACAATATGTGGATGCACCGCTGTGACACCTCCACCCTCCCTGTGTTCAGGCTGTCTGAGAAGTATGCACAAAGCCCCAACTGTCAGTCTGCCCAGATGTGAATTGGAGGCAAGCTGCAAAACACCAAAGTCATAAGCACAGATAAATGCGCACTTTCTAGAAGTGGCATTTCTGTGATAGTAATAAAAAATACACCTACCCGAGTAAGCAGCATTTCTCACTACTATCACAACCATACCAAACATGCCTACGTTACCCCTCATAAATCAGACAACACTCCTTACACATAAGGCAGGGCATTTCCAATGCAATCCTATGAGAAGGCAGCACTCACAGCAGTGAGACACCAAGTTAGGCTGTTTTTCACTACCAGGACAGGCCACGCAACATGGCACATGTCCTACCTTCTACATACATGGCACCCTGCCCAAAGGGCTAGCTAGCTAAGGCGTACCGTAAGGGGTGACTAAAATGTAGTAAAAGGGGAGTTCTGGGCCTGGTAAGTAAATTTAGATGCCAGGTCCCTGTGGCAGGAAACTGCGCACACAGGCTCTGCACTAGCAGGCCTTAGATAGGTTTGACAGGCTACTTCAGTGTGTGGTGCAAGCAGCTCTGCAGGCCCACTAGTAGCATTTAATTTATAGGCCCTGTGTATAGGGATACCACTTTACAAGGGACTTATAGGTAAACTGAATATGCCAATTAGGTATAATCCATTCATACCAATTTTGTAAGGGAGAGCACATGCACTTTAGCACTGGTTAGCAGTGAAAAAGTGCTCAGAGTCAAAACGTCAGCCAACAAAGGTCAGAAAAACAAGGAGGCAAAAAGCAAAAAGTCTGGGGAATGACCCTGTAAAAGGGCCAGGTTAACAGAGATGGTAGGTACCCATCTCAGTAAATAACCAAAATCCTCAAAGTCACTAAATTGACTTGAGCTCAGTCCCCTGGTAGCTATGGCACAGAGCAGACAGGCTTAACTTAGAAGTAGTAAGTAAACTATTTATGCAATACTAAATCAGTAATAAATTCAAAATTAAAAAGAATAAAAATCACGAACTAAAAAATTTGAAACATAGAGTAAAATTGGACATCACAATGATAAATAATCTACTAAGGAGAATAAAGTGCCTATGATAGACAATGGTCACAGTAGAACAGGATGTATGTGCTCTTTGACGCTGACTACGAAAGAGCACAGGTCGGACACACTGACTAGGTTCATCCTAGTCAACAGTTTACCTTCTGATTTTAGTCCTGTAAATCCCAACCACAGGAGTACACTTCTAAAGCCTCCCAAGAATTTAGGGGAGGTACTTAGAGACTGACAGTGTGGCAGCAGGCAGAGGCCCACTGGAGGGTCCAGGTCCAGATGCCAATGACTAGCTTGGCAGTTACAGGAAAAGGCCTCTTGTACATTGTTGTTGTCCCTGTAGCTTCAACACAAGGTCTTCTTTATGACTTTTTGAGTCCACGTCTTTGTCCTGGGTAACAAAAGGGAGAGCAGTCTCAGTCTCCTAGTTTCTTCTCAGGTTTCAAGCAGCAAGGTCAATCTTCTTCTGATGTTCCACAGGTCAAGAAGTGTTCTGTAGTGATTGCCTGGAGATGCCACATTTATGCATGGCACAAGGTAGTGTATGGGAATGCTCCATTGGGACACCCTAACCAATGGAGTAAAGGTTCCTGGCCTAACTATACCAACATTAGGCATTTTCAAGATGGCTGAAATCTTCAGCCACAGTCAACTTGGGCTACAAGGGCTGGGTGTGTGAGTGAGGAGTATACAATGATAATCATAATGCCCTCCCAGATTTAACCCCAAATCTAGTTTGAGGCAGTCCCTTGTATCAAACAAACTTCAGAGGTGGACTTCTGAAAGCACAGAGCTGAGTTTTCAGGAACCAGGCAGGGGATACACAAGAATTGCTTTGGCATCTCTTGTTTGCCCCTCGAAGTGCAGCCCAACTGTGACATATAAAACCCAATCAGCTGGGTTTTACAGCCGAGCAGGACCTAACACTCTGACAACATGAGGCCCACTGTGATGGGATCTGGTCTGGCTAGGGGATAAAAGAAGGCTGCAGGCCTCGGTGTTAGCTACATCTTCTTGCGACACAGTATCACTCTTTAAACTTAATCATGTTCTTAGGTCCAGCACACAGGCCATCTTGTTGAGGGCACAATAACATGTCCATACACCCCTTTTGTTTCTGCCCTGGCCTCATTCACACCTGTTAAACTGCAAATTTCTGGCTAGCTGATTTGGGAGGGCAAAATACAGACTTAGCTTCCTGGGACCTCCAGCACAGCAGAGCAAAGTTGACTTTCTAAAAGTCCCCTTTCCTAAATTTCTATCACAAATCCTACTTCACCAGTAAATTGGGCTTGTAATAAATATTTCAAAAAGTTCCCAAAAATGTGTTTGCAGTTCTTTAGACAGGGATGATATTTATTAAACTTAATATTTTATTTCTATACTTTTCTATGGAATAATCAAACCTTCTACAGTGAAAATAGCTTTTAGGGTCTTTTTACTGAATGGATATGTTTAACACCACTCTTTTAGATGCCCTACTTCTACATTTCATGCTCCCTGGCTAACAGGCAATAAGACCTACTTAGGGGTGACTTACCAATAATTAAAAGGAAAGTTTAGGCCTGTCAAAAGACCTTGTTTTGACAAATTGAATTTTCAGTTTAAAACTGTGCAGCCAGGTTACAATGGTAGATCTTGAGACATACTTTACAGTGCCACCACTCTGGATGGCACAATGAGAAATTAATTTACTGGCCTTCAGAACACTTGGTACCAAATACCAGGGATTTATAGTCAAATTAAATAAATCAATCAGGTGTATACACACTTACAGTGTTTAAAGGAGGAGCACACTAGTTAGCAGGGGTAAAGGGCACAGCGTTCTAAAGCTAAGAAAAATAGGTTTCTGCAAAAAAGCTAATCAACCTGGGGTGATCCAGCAGAAAGGGTAAATTTCCAACATATTTGAAATCCAACAAATATTGTAATGTGTTATAAAATCCCAGGGCCTGATTCATAAAGGTAACTTACACTTTTGAGTAAGATAACACTTTTGAGTAGTTTTACTACTTTTTGGTATTCACAAACTGCACTTTTGTAGTAACAAACACTTTTGTAGAAAGTCCAGCACCACACCTGGCCAACCACTGATATTGCAACACGGTCCCATAGAACATAATTGAATTAGGGACTTACCACAAAAGTGCAGGCGACTACAAAATATAAGTTACAACAAAGGTGCAATTGGGAATACTGGAAAGTAGTAAACTTACTCAATAGTCTAAGTTACTAAAAATGTGCAGTTTGTAAATAGCACTTTGTAGTAAATTTTATAGTACTTCTGTACATACTACAAAGTGTAGTTTGTAAATCAGGCCCATTATGTTTTAGGAATTTTAGGAATTACATTTAGAGCAGGGAGAAATGTACTGTATAATAGTGTATTGTGACAAATCTTATTGCATTTGAAGTGCTGGATCAGTTAATTCAATACATGGTCTGGAAATTCCTCTATCAAAATGTTTGCATAGAAACAAGAAGATTGGCAGTTCTTGAAATTCACATTTCAAAACCACTGTTCCTATTTGAATCTAAGGCATGAATGTTCTGGATACCTGTTGTGACAAAGTGGCCCCTAGTGATAAATTGACAATGACAAAGCGTGGTGTAGAACAGTTGCTATCATCTCTATAAAGGGCCTTTTCATGATGTAGTCATGAATGTTTACTTATTTCATGTTCTTAAAATCCCAAGTTTGCCACTACCCTTGTTTATAACAAAAAGAGAATTTGTGTCCGGGAAGGGGAGGGGAAGTGGATACTGGTTGCTGGAGCTTTCTTCATGATGTGAAGGGAGTAACATGATTGTGATACTTGAAGGCCCCATTGGCCATGGTGTAATGGCATTTTCTTCCACTCACCAAAACACGACTGTTAGACTTTTCATCCTTGGTGTGGTCTCCCTTAACTTTTTGCCTCTGTTCCCCAGGTTGTTGATGTCTGCTGGACTCTGATTTTGCTGTTTTTGTTACTCTGGGCACTTTACCACGGCTAACCAGTGCTAACGTGCAAGTGCTCATTTACAAAATGTGTATGTAATTGGCTTATCCATGATTGGCATATTTGATTTATTAGTAAGTCCCTAGTACAGTGCACTTGAGGTACCCAGGGCCTGTAAATCAAATGCTACTAGTGGGCCTGCAGCACTGGTTGTGCCACCCACATATGTAGCTCTATAATCATGTCTCAGACCTGCCATTGCAGTGTCTGTGTGTACAGTTTTACCTGTAAATTCGACTTGGCAAGTGTACCCATTTGCCGGGCCTAAACCTTCCCTTTTCTTACATGTCAGACACCCCTAAGGTAGGCCCTAGGTAGCCCCAAGGGCAGGCTGAAGTGTATGGTTAAGGTAGGACATATAGTAATGTGCTTTACTTGTCCTGACAGTGAAGTATTGCTAAATTTGTTTTTCACGTTTGCAAGGCCTGTCCCTCTCAAAGGTTAACATGGGGGCTATCTTTAAATCTGATTAAAGTGTAGATTCCCTTTGGGAGCAGATGGACATGTGGAGTTTGGGTTCTCTGAGCTCACAATTTAAAAATACATCTTTTAGTAAAGTTGATTTTAAGATTGTGTGTTTGAAAATGCCACTTTTAGAAAGTGAGAATTTTCCTGCTTATTCCATTTCTGTGACTCTGTCTGTTTGTGGATTCCCTGTCTCGGTCAGTTTGACAGTTGGGCTGGTTGCACCTCTCTCTAGACAGTGACACAAAGGGAGCTGGGGTGTAGTCTGCATTTCCTGATGAGCCATCTGTGCTAGGAGGGATGGCAGGAGTGGTCACTCACACCTGAAAGGGCTGTGCCTGTCCTCACACAATGCAGTCTCCAACCCCCTGGTGAGTGTCTGGGGCCTGGCCTGGGCAAGGCAGGATTTCACATTCAAAAGAGACTTTGCTTTGAAGTAGGCCTACTTTAAATGACAAAATGGGTTTTAAGAAGGGCACCCAAAACCACAGACTTTAGAACACTTTTGGAAACCAGGAGGAACCACTGCCTGGAGAAGAGCTGAGGAAGAAGAGCTGCCCTGCCTGTGACTGTGCTTTGTGGAGCTATCCTGAAGTTGCTGCTTCTGCCAGAGTAAGAGGGCAAAGACTGGACTTTGTGTGCCTTCCATCATGTGAAGATCTCCAAGGGTTTGATTTAGAGCTTGCCTCCTGGTGTTTGAAGTCTCAGGGACAGCAGGCACTTCTCTCTGCCAGCACCTGGGGTCTCTGGAGAGACTCCTACTCTGCTCTGTGGTGCCCATCCAGTTCCTGGGACCCTGAAAGGAGAAGCTGGCAGCCTAAGGGGAAGAAATCCAAGCACAGAACTCCGTGCGGGGAAAAGATTGACCTGTCTCCGATGTGCGGCTAAAAAATAGACGCGCTGCTGGCTTTGTGGCTAAAAATTGACACTCGCCTGCAACGTGACCAAAGAATTGACGCACGGAGCTGGAGAAATGAAACGCTGCATCGCTGACGGAGGCTGGGAGATCGCAACCCACGGTGCGTGGTTTTTGGATCATCGTACAGCTGGATTTCCGACACAAGCACCGCTGGGCGTGTAAAAACGATGCAAGGCCTGCCCGGACCCAAGAACGCTGACCGGATCGATGCATCGCTCTCCTGCAAAGAGTAGAAATGACGCGCCCGACCTGATAAAAGGAGAAACAACGCAAGTTCTCGCTCGTGAGTGAAATTAACGCATCGCAAGCCCTTTTTGACGCACACCCGCCCGTGTGAGATTATTTTTTATGCACCCAAGGTAAATTTTCACGCTAACAGTGTTATTGTGTGTTTTAAACTACATAAAGACCCTTTTTGCTTTTTAATTGATAACTTGACTTGTATATTGTGGATTTTTGTTGTTTTGGTCTTGTATTGTTTAGATAAATATTTCCTATTTTGCAGTGTTTTCCTTAAGTTACTGTGTGTGTTGGTACAAATACTTTACACCTAGCACTATGAAGTAAAGTCTACTGCTTGTGTCAAGTTAATAAGGGAGAAGCAGGGGTTTGCTGAGGGTGAGTCTCTTTTACCCTGACTAGAGTGAGAGTCCTTGCTTGAACCTGACTGCAGTGCCTGACTGTCAACCAAAGACCCCATTTCTAACATTGGTGATCAGCGGTTGGGATTTGTACTTGTACTTGACATACAGTGATTAAGTGTACACTACTATTTTGAGTGCAGACCACTATGTGACCATATACTACTTGTTTGGTGATCTTTGTTATTTGTCTTTTGCTTGGATTTTTCCCTACATCCATTTTTGTGGTAATCTTTGATTGACTTTTGAACTTCATTTGGGAACTTGTTTTCTGCTTTTTTGGAACTTTGCACTTTTGTTGACTTTTCATCATGTCCCAATCTGGAGATGCATCAGTTGGAGCTGCTTTTGACCTGGAGAAATTGGAAATCAATACAAAGGCCCAGTTAAAGCAGTTCTGTAAAAGTTTTGACTGTCCTATTAAGAGATCATCAAAGAAGGAGGAGCTGCAAAAGGCGCCGAGGGCCTGGGTGACAGCAAAGAACACTGAAGGACAAACAGAGGATGAGGAGGATGAGGAGGAGGAAGGACAGTTCATACAAAATGGTATTGTGGGTGGGCCTGTTATGTCCAGGGAGAGGGTCTCCAGGGCAGGTAGCAGTGTCTCATCTAAGGGCCTGACCATTGAGGAATTGCAGGACAGAAAAGCAGAGAGGGAGCACCAGAGGGTGTTGGAGAAAATGAAGATGGCCATTGAAGAGAAAATGTTGCTGTTGGCTCATGAGCTCACTTGAGGGAGCTGGATCAGAGGAGCCAGTCTAGTAGGGATGGTGGCAGCCACATCACAGTGCAGCCTAAAAGGAGGGAGCACATTCCTAAAGATCTTGTGAAGAATTATAAAAGGGAGGGCGACATATACTTGTTCTTTAAAGAGTATGAGCCTGCTCTCCATATGAATCTGGTCCCTGAAGCTCAATGGGGGGGCGGGTCTGTGGAAGCACTTTGAGATAGAGGGGAGGGTCACACTGACAGCCCTAGGGGATGCTCAGAATCTCACCTACTCTAGCATGAAGGATGCGCTATTCACAATGTATGGTCTCACCCTTGAGCAGTACAAAGATAAGTTTAGATCCTATAACAAGAAGAAGGAATCCCAAACATGGTTGGAATGTGTTGATTCTTATAGCAGGTCACTGGATGGTTGGGTGAAGGGCAGTAAGGTAACTACGTATGAGGGGCTTTACAATCTGATTGCTTGGGAGCACTTGTTGTAACGCTGCGCTCTGACGCGGCGTCTCTTTCTGTCCTCACGGGTGGAACGCGCTACCGATATTCGGAGCGCCGTTCCCTGCATTTTTTGACTATGCTTTCTGGGAAGCATAAATTTCGCTCCCGGTCGTGCTACACTTACTTGAAGCCTTTTTTCCTCTTTTGTTGTTGTTGGTGGTTTTTTTGTTGGTCCTTTTGCCTGTCTCTATCCATGTTGTGTCCATCTTGTCTTCTTCGTGTTTTTGTCCCAGCATGCTCTGTTTTTCTTTTATACTACTTTTTCCTATACTGGTCTATGGGCTTTTCCCAATCCAAGATGGTGTTACTTCCCTTTCCTGTGATGTCACTTCCCTTTTCTCAGTATATAAGTCAGTCAGTCTTGTTCCTCCTTGCGTTGCAAACACTTCCTTCTGGTTGTGCTGTTCACTCCTGTTCTTTGTTCCAGCTTTTTGCCTTGGGATATTTTTGCCTGTTCTTTGTTCCTGCTTTTGCCTTGGGATATTTTTGCCTGTTCTTTGTTCCTGCTTTTGCCTTGGGATATTTTTGCCTGTTCCTTTTTTCCTGCCTTTTACCCTGGATATTGCCCATTTTTGTTTCCTGTTGTCAAGTCCTGTTTTTTCTTGTTTTCCTTCAGGAGTTCCTGTTAGAGGTTTTTTCCCCAGTGTTGGTTTTTTTTTCCCTCTGGGACTCCTTCTGGAGGTTACGGTCTGCTTTGGCGTAGCATGTCAAGCGGCACCGTGGCTACTAGAAGGGGTCGTCCTTATCTGGGAGTCTCCAGGACCTATAGAAGACTTGGTGTATTTGCCATTCTGAAATCCAGAGGTGAGAAGTCCAGCGCAGTACGTGACAGATTGCAACGCCAAAAGATTCTGCGTTGCGAGAGCGCCATGGAAGATCCACAGGGAGAGGCGTCAGAAAATGCTCAAGCTATGTTACAGACTGTCCAACAACAAGCCCAAGAGTTACAACAGTTACGGGCAGAGAACACTGCACTACGACAGGTCTTGTCTTCCTGATCAATGGACATACCACCCGTATCTGCTACTATTCCTCGATATTCCGGAGATCCTTTAAAGATGAAGGAATTTTTGGACGCCCTGACGGTTTTCTTTGCCTTTCTTCCACTCCAGTTTTCTTCGGATAAGACTAAGCTGGGCTATCTGATCAGCACCTTGTCTGGTCCAGCGCTTGCTTGGGCGACTCCTCTGGTTTCTGAAGATGACCCAGTCCTGGCTAACTATTCCGCTTTCCTGACTGTTTTCAAACAAATGTTTGAGAGACCTGGGGTAGAAGCAGCAGCTGAAGAAGCCTTATGTGACATTCAGCAGGGTAATCAGGATGTACTGCAGTACATAACCCGCTTCAAACAGCTGGCAGCTGAAACCTCCTGGGTAGAACGCACCTTCGTAACCCTTTTCCGCCGAGGCCTCCATGAAGAAATTAAAGATGAGCTTGTACACTCTTCTCCAGCTTGTTCTTTGAAAGAATTAATGGATCAATCTATGAACATCGAGTATAGACTTCGAGAACGCAAGATGGAAAAACGTAGAACTAGAGCTCCATACCAGTCCGGTACCTTCCGTGCTAGCAGTCGGCGAACGGAAGATAGTCCATCTGAAGCCTCTCCACCTCCCCATGAAGAGCTCATGCAGATAGATCTGGTTTGTGGGCCATTGACAGATTCAGAAAGTGAGGAACGATGATGAAGGGGACTTTGCCTATACTGTGGTAAGGCTGGTCACCTGATCTGTAGTTGTCTGGTACGTCCCTCAAGGCCTGCTGGAAACGCCAGCTCCCGTCCCCTGTAAAGAGGAAGGAGATGGGAGGAGCTTAAGTACCATCAATATGTTCCTCCAAAGAAAGCATGTCCACCCTGTTTATCCTCTCGGTCAAGTTACAAAGTTCACAAGATCAAGAAGAACATCTTCTGGCTCGCCTTGATTGTGGAGCCAGTGGACTCTATCTGGATGAGACCTGGGCTACGAGTAAAGTAATTCCCCGCATTCCTAAAGAAACTCCTGAGCAGGTTCACACAGTGGATGGCTCTCCGTTAACCTCAGGACCTGTGGTGGCCTCAACTCCTACTCTTTGTTTGACATTTGGGGGGCATCAAGAACACGTTGCCTTTGATCTCATAGCCTCACCAAATAACATCATGATTTTGGGAATTCCCTGGTTAGCCCGACACAACCCCTATATCAATTGGGAAACACAAACTATTTCCCTAACGTCATCATTTTGTCAACAGAATTGTTATTCCACTACTTCTTATTGGACTCCAAAAACGTCCTGTCAGTCAACTAAGAATAACACTAACTCTATCAATATTATCCAGGGGGTTCCAGATTGTTATCAGGAATATATCAGGATTTTTCAGAAACCTAGTAATCCTATTTTGCCACCTCATCGCAGTTATGACTGTGCTATTCCTTTCATTCCTAATGAACTCGTCCCCTTCGGTCGAATGTATTCTCTGACAGACCAAGAAAAGAAGGTGCTAAGGGAATATTTAGACGACAACTTACACAACAGTTTGATTGCTCCTTCCACATCCCCCGCTGGGGCTCCTCTCTTCTTCGTCCCAAAGAAGACTAAGGATCTGTGTCCTTGTGTGAACTTTTGGGAACTCAACAGAATAACGATTAAGGATCGATATCCACTGCCTTTAATCAGAGATATATTGGATGACCTTCAAGGAGCCAAGATATTTACTAAATTAGACTTACAGGGTGCCTATCATCTCCTTCGGATCAAGGAAGGAGATGAATGGAAAACTGCTTTCCGTACCCCTTTTGGGCACTATGAGTATCGTGTTATGCCCTTTGGACTGACTAACGCCCCTTCTGTTTTTCAACGATTTATGGATTCAGTGTTCTCTGATGTACTCAATCAATATGTAGTCATTTATTTGGATATCTTGATATATTCCCGTGATCCTGAGCACCATGTAGATCATGTCCTGCAAGTCCTGGAAAGACTCAAGAAAAAACAATTGTTTTGTAAACCTGAGAAGTGTGAGTTCCATAAATCTGAAGTAAGGTATCTCGGGTTTTGTATTAATCAACACGGAATATCCATGGATTCCGACAAGGTCAGTGCCATATTAGATTGGCCTTCTCCAACGTCCATTAAAGAAACGCAATGTTTTCTTGGTTAATCAAACTTTTATCGTCAGTTTATTCAGAACTTTGCCCACCTACAAAGTTTCATAACACAAACAATTAAGAAAAAGAACCTGAAGAAGGGTTTCATTTGGACCAAGGAGGCTGAACGTGCGTTTCAAGAATTAAAGACAGCCTTTACCCAAGCACCCGTGTTGCGTCATCCTGACAATACCAAGAAATTTATCGTCGTGACTGATGCCTCAGACAGAGCTATTGGAGCAGTTCTGCTGCAGAAGCAAGACAATGATGGATTGCAACATCCTATCTTTATCTGTCCCAAATTCTATCAGAGGCTGAACAAAATTATTCTGTACTGGAACGAGAACTACTTACTCTCAAAGTAGCTAGTAAGGAATGGAGGCATTTCCTGATGGGTTCCAGAGAGCCTTTTGAAGCTAGGACTGATCACCGTAATCTCCAGTGTCCTCGGAGCTTTCAGTGTCGCAACAGTTGTCAAGCTCGATGGGCTTTCTTCTTTAGCCAGTACGATTTCGTGATCACGTACATACCTGGTTCCCAGAATTTAGTGGCAGATGCCTTATCCCGCAGATATCCTGACATAGCCCAGAACTCCTCTCCACATCTTATTGAGTCTAGCAGGATCATCGGAGCTACTCAATCTTTTCAAGAACGCATTCAATCTGAGTACCAGTTTCTGTCTGCTTCAGAATGGGATAGAGTGACTCCTTTTTTGCAGAAGAAGGACAACTACTTCTATCATCAACATGCTCTTTTCCTACCTACCAAGAAAGTGCAGACAGAAGCCCTGCAAATGTGCCATGATTCTCCTATAGCCGGTCTTCGAGGTATCAGGAAGACCCAGGAGCTGCTTCAGCGATCTTTTTGTGGCCTTCGCTAAAGACAGACACTGAAACCTATGTGTCAGCATGCCCAGTCTGTGCCCAGACTAAGACATCCCGAACTAAGGTGGCAGGTTTATTAAGACCTTTACCGGTTCCTTCCGCTCCTTGGTGTACTCTATCCACGGATTTCATATGCTCTCTACGTTCCTCCTCTGGTAACCAAGTAATCATGGTAACCGTAGTTTCATTCACCAAGATGGCCCATTTTTCAGCCTTGAAGAAACTACCAACGGCCCCAGATTTGAGTCGCATTTTTCTACGGGATATTTTTCGCCTCCATGGTCTTCCTCAAGAGGTCATTTCGGACAGAGGGCCTCAATATGTATCACGTTTCTGGAGAGTCTTTTGTGCCTTCTTTAACATTGAGATTTCTTTATCCTCGGGTTTCCATTCACAAACAAATGGGCAAACTGAACGAGTGACTCAAGAACTTCAGCAGTATCTGAGATGTTACTGTAATGCCACACAAAGCAATTGGTCGGAATATCTTGCTCTTGCCGAGTTCTCCTATAACAACACAATACATAGTGCGACCAAGACCACACCCTTTTATTGTACTTATGGATTTCATCCGAGGACTTTCACTACTGTTTCTCGAACATCCTCTTCTGTGCCTGCAGTCACTTATTTTTCACAACAGATCCGTCGAATCCAGGGCCTACTTCACACAACTCTCCTAGCTTCGAAACAAGCTATGAAGCGAAAGGCGGATCGTTATCGGCAAGCCGCACCTTTGTATCAAGTGGGCCACAAGATATGGCTTTCTTCCAGATTTCTACCATCCCGGTTTTCCACCAATAAGTTCAAACCACGTTTTTATGGACCCTTTCGAATTTCGCACATCCTGAATCCTGTAGTTGTGCGTCTCCGCTTACCTCACACCTGGAGGGTTCGTCCTGTTTTCCATGTGTCCCAGTTAAAACCCTTTGCTCCTGATCCTTACCATCGCCAGTTCCAACGTCCACCTCCTCTTTCTATCAACGGACAGCCTGAGTATGAAGTCCAGGAGATCTGTGATTCCAGAATTTTTCGATGCAATCTACAGTTTTTGGTCCATTGGAAAGGATACCCCCTCAGTGACTGTTCTTTGGAGGATGCTTCCTCCGTCCATGCTCCCCGTTTGGTTTGCCTGTTTTTTGACAATCATCCTGACAAACTTGGTGCCTCGGGGAGGGGACCTACTGTAACGCCGTGCTCTGACGCGGCGTCTCTTTCTGTCCTCACGGGTGGAACGCGCTACCGATATTCGGAGCGCCATTCCCCGCGTTTTTTGACTATGCTTTCTTGGAAGCATATAGTTCACTCCCGGTCACACTACACTTACGTGTAGCCTTTTTTCTTCTTTTGTTGTTGGTGGTGGTTTTTTTTGTTGGTCCTTTTGCCTGTCTCTATCCATGTTGTGTCCATCTTGTCTTCTTCGTGTTTTTGTCCCAGCATGCTCTGTTTTTCTTTTATACTACTTTTTCCTATACTGGTCTATGGGCTTTTCCCAATCCAAGATGGTGTTACTTCCCTTTCCTGTGATGTCACTTCCCTTTTCTCAGTATATAAGTCAGTCAGTCTTGTTCCTCTTTGCGTTACAAACACTTCCTTCTGGTTGTGCTGTTCGCTTCTGTTCTTTGTTCCTGCTTTTTGCCTTGGGAGATTTTTGCCTGTTCTTTGTTCCTGCTTTTGCCTTGGGAGATTTTAGCCTGTTCTTTGTTCCTGCTTTTGCCTTGGGATATTTTTGCCTGTTCCTTTTTTCCTGCCTTATACCCTGGATATTGCCTATTTTTGTTTCCTGTTGTCAAGTCCTGTTTTTTCTTGTTTTCCTTCAGGAGTTCCTGTTAGAGGTTTTTTCCCAGTGTTGGGGTTTTTTCCCTCTGGGACTCCTTCTGGAGGGTACGGTCTGCTTTGGCGTAGCCTGTCATGCGGCACCATGGCTACTAGAAGGGGTCGCCCTTATCTGGGAGTCTCCAGGACCTATAGAAGACTTGGTGTATTTGCCAATCCAAAATCCAGAGGTGAGAAGTCCAGCGCAGTACGTGACACTTGTACAGTTTATGTTTTCCAGAGCTGCGCCAGCACCTGATTGACAGAAAGCTGAATGACCCCAGAAAGCTTGCGCACGAAGCGGACTGCTGGGAGAGCACCAGGGTCCAGAAGAGGTATGGGGGAGACCACGCCAAGGGTAGGCAGGGTCCCTCTCAGAAGAAAGGGGGGGGCACGGGTAAACAGGGGGAGTTTTCTAAACGGCCCCAAACTGATTCCCAGGGCAAGGATTCCCAACCCCCCAGTGAGAAGACGCCATGGTTCTCCAAAGGGAAGCCAGTGGCAGGCGGTCCCCCACGTAAGTGCTATGCATGTGACCAGGTGGGTCATGTGAGGGCGGACCCCAAATGCCCCAAAAGTACACTGGCACCCACTGGTGCATTGTCCCAGGGTTTGGCCAGTGTAGCGCTTGGGGAGGAGTTGGTTTCAGGTGGGTGGGAACCAGCTGAGATGACCCTAGTCTCACTAGGGGACAGTGAGATGGTCCAGAGAACCCTCGTGCCTGAGAACAATAGGAAGTACAAGCAATGGGTGACCATTAATGGACATAGGGTGGAGGCTCTGAGAGACACAGGACCCAGCGTGACTACAGTGAGGAGTCAGCAGGTGTCTGGAGAGCAGATTGATCCCGGGTACTTCACCAAGTAGTTGCAGTACACAACTCAGAGTGCCTGTGTAGAGTGGCGCAGGTTCCCTTTGAATGGGGGGGGGTCTCAGGTTCATTGAAGGTAGCTTTGAGTCCAACCATGCCTGTTGATTGTTTGCTAGGCAGGGACCTGGAGCATTCCCCTAGGAAGAAGGTGGAACACAGGTCTCATTTGGAGATGTTGGGTCTGCCTGGGTGGGTATGCGTATCCACCCTGTCAATGGCAGCCCGTCAGGGTAATCAAGAGCCCCAGGAGCCTGAAACAGTGGCCCAGGGGACCGCCAAGAAGAGTAAGGGCAGGGGCGCGGGAAACTGGCCCCAGAAGTTCCCACGGTCTAGGAGGAGGCAGAGTCTGAGGGTGACGCCCCAGAGCCTACAAGGAACAGGTGGTGGAACTTGGGGAGGTCCCTGAGCTGTTGCAGTGGCAGCAGGAAGGGGGGCCCACCAGGGAAGCATTCTGTGCAGCACAGAAGACATGCCCTACTCTGCAGGGTTTGTGGCAGCAGGCTGCAGACCAGGTGGCTGGCAAGGAGCCAGGATCACACCTGATTTGTTGGGAGGATGACCTCCTGTGTAGCGAGCCTAAGGTTCCTGAGCCTGGGTCAGCCCGTGTGCTAGTGGTACTCCAGTGCTTCAGGGCCTTTCATATTGGGCTTGGCTCATGATGTGCCTTTAGCCTGACATTTCTGGCAGGACAAGACCTTTGAGAGGCTTATCACCCACTTTTACTGGCCCCTAATGCACAGGTACTCAGATGTGCATTGCAGGTCTTATCAGACTTGTCAGTCAAGAGGCAAGAGTGGGGGAAATGTAAAGCTCCCCTCCAACCTTTACCTGTGGTCAATACTCCCTTTGAGAGGGTAGGCATTGACATTGTGGGGCCTCTGGATCCCAAGACAGCCATGGACCATGCCACCCGGGACCCTAAAGCCATTCCTTTGAGATCAACCACTTCCCCTGTGGTGGGTCGTGCTTTGATGGGGGTTTTTACACACATGGGGTTCCCCAAGGAAGTGGTATCTGATAGGGGTACCAAATTCATATTCATGTATATGAAGTCTCTGTGGAAGGAGTGTGGGGTAACCTACAAGTTCACCACCCCTTACCACTCCCAAAGTAATGGCCTGGTTGAGATATTCAAGCGCACCTTGAAAGGCACGATCATGGGCCTGTCAGAGGCCTTGAGGCGGAAGTGGGAAGTCCTCTTGCCATGCCTTCTGTTCGCCTACAGGAAGGTGCCTCAAAAGGGACTTGGGTTTAGTCCCTTTGACCTGATTTATGGCCACCCTGTGAGGGGACCTTTGAGTCTGGTGAAGGAGGCTTTGGAAAAAGCTCCTTATAAACCCCCCAGGATGTATTCAGTTACATGCTGGCTTTGAGAAACCAGACTGCCCGCTTCAGGAGTCTCGCACAGGAGAATCTGGAAGCAAGCCAGGAAGACATGAAACGTTGGTATGACCAGAATGCCACTCTGGTCGAGTTTCAACCTGGACAAAAAGTGTGGGTGATGGCACCAGTAGAGCCTAGGGCGCTCCAGGATAAGTGGACTGGGCCATTTGAGGTGGTGGAGTGCAAGAGTGAAGTCACCTACCTGGTGGACTTGCGGTCTCCAAGGAACCCCTTAAGGTTTCTGCATGTCAACCGCCTCAAACTTCACTTTGAGAGGACTGAACTGTCCATGCTCCTTGCAACAGATAATGGGGTAGAGGAGGAGAGTGAGCCTCTTCCTGACCTCCTGTCTGCAGGAGAGAAAGATGGGTCAGTGGAGGGAGTGATCCTCTCCCCCTCCCTGACTGAGGAGCAGCAAGGTGACTGTTGACACATGTTGGGACAGTTTTCCTCACTGTTTTCCCTGATCCCAGGAGTCACACACTTGTGCACACATGATGTGGACACTGGGGATAGTACACCTATTAAACATAAAGTTTACAGGGTGACTGACAGGGTCAGGGCATGCATTAAGGATGAGGTATCCAAAATGCTTACCCTAGGGGTTAATGAGCACTCCAGCAGTCCTTGGGCCAGCCCAGTGGTATTGGTCCTGAAGGCTGCTGCACCTGGTGCCACTCCAGAACTCAGGTTCTGTGTGGACTACCGGGGACTCAATGCGGCCAGCAAGACTGATGCACACCCCATCCCCCGAGATGATAAGCTCATTGACCGGTTAGGGGCTGCCATTGTAATTTCCCTGGGGTCAGAGAACTCACACTCCACCTGGTGTTGGCGTAGCTCTGGAAAATAAGGACTTGACATGCTCTCTAGCAATTACATCATACTGCCCCTCACATGAATTAACCAAAGTACCCTTCACCCAATCATCCAGTGACTCAGCCTTGAAAAAGTACCCCACATCACCCTCTTGAGACTGCTGAGACAGTACCCGACTGTCCCTGACACTCAGCCAACACTCTTCTGGGATGCCTTCACATTCCATAACCAGGACTTCTATCTGGGGGGGAACCCCTCTCCCTGTCACTCTCACCTAGAGTCAGTAGAGTGTCCCTCCCAGCAGTAGGAATATGACTCCCCATGCCAGTTCCCCAATCCACCTCAGGGACCCTGTGCATCACTGGAGCTACCTCATACACCTGAACCTCCTGCTGTGTGTTAACTCCCTCCTTCAAGTAGGGCACCAGATCTCTGGGCATGTGCACTTCTTCAGCAGTACTGGATAGAAGATTTTTGCTGCCGCCATCTGAACTGGAATCAGCCCTCATGGCTTCCAGCTTCACAGCTCAGCTCTTGAGCTGCAATCCTTTTTTTTCCAGGGGTAAGGCACTCTTTTCCTCAGCCCTCTCAAGCTCTGCTTCTAGCTCTTCCAGACTCCAGATTTGAGCTAGGAGCCAATCACCTCTTTCTGTTCCCTCCTCAGGGCCACTGCCCTCCTCCTCAGAGTATTCCTCCTTTTCAGAGAAGTTGTCCTCCTCAGACTCATTTGGTGGTGTTGCCTGACAACGTTTCAACTCATACTGAAACAGGGCTGACTCAAGATCCTCCCTTCTGGATTTCTTGTTCACAGCCAGTCCCCTTTCCATGCAAAATGCTTTAAGCTGCCACTTTGTATACATAAATAGGTGCCAGAAATTGACTTCCATTCTGCAAAGGCTTCACAACCAAAGACCAGAGTCCAAAAATATTAGCAATATTTCCAGGAGGGCATCAGAGAACAAAAATCAGAATCACAAGACAAGTAGTATGTGGTTACGTAGTGGTCTGAACTCAAAACAGTACTGTACACTTAATCACTGTATGTCAAGTACAAATACAAGTCCAAATCTCAACCGCTGATCACCAATGTTAGAAATGGGGTCTTTCTTTGACAGTCAGGTTACCCCCTGTTCAAGCAAGGACCCTCAACTCTAGTCAGGGTAAAAGAGAATCACCCTTTGCTAACCCCTGCTTCCCCCCTTGGTAGCTTGGCAGAGCAGTAGGCTTAACTTCAGAGTGCTAGGTGTAAAGTATTTGTACCAACACACACAGTAACTTAAGGGAAACACTACAAAATGACACAACATCAGTTTAGAAAAATAGGAAATATTTATCTAAACAAAACAAGGCCAAAACGACAAACATCTGACATACACATGAATTTTTAAAGATTAAACTCAAATATAGCGCTTAGAAACACAAAATGCTTTGATGAGGTATTAACACGGTGTCGTAACGGAGCTGTTCCCAACAATCTGACACCAGCGGCGCCGGACACGGAGTCGCGTAGACCCCCAGGTACAGTACCTTGGTGAAGAAATGAAAACGAGCCGATGCGCAAAGTCAGGGATCTCGGCGTCTGTGTGAAACGTTGAATCCACGTACTTTGAGCGGCGTCAGTCACGACGTGGTGCGGCGACTTCCACGGAGTTGCGGACTTCGGCGGGGATACAGCGGTGTAGAAGTTGTTTGAAGTCTCAGGGACAGCAAAGACTTCTCTCTGCCAGCACCTGGAGTCTCTGGAGAGACTCCTACTCTGCCCTGTGGTGCCCATCCAGTTCTTGGGACCCTGAAAGGAGAAGCTGGCAGCCTAAGAGGAAGAAATCCACGCACAGAATGCTGTGAAGGGAAAAAATCGACGTGACTCCAATCTGCGGCTGAAAAAGTGACGCGATGCCGGCTTCACGGCTGAAAATCAACGCTCGCATGCAACTGAAAAATCCATGCACGGAGCTGGAGAAACGACGCGCAGCATCGGTGACGGAGGCTGGGCTATCACAACCCACGCTGTGTGGTTTTCGGATCATCGTGCAGCTGGATTTCTGACGCAAGCACCATTGAGCGTGTAAAAACAACACAAGGCCTGCTCGGACCCAAGAGTGCTGACCGGATCGACGCATCGCTGTCCTGCGGAGAGAAGAAACGACGCTCCCAACATGACAAAAGGAGAAACAAAGCAAGGTCTCGTTCGTGAGTGATATCGGCACATCGCAAGCCCTTTTGACGCACACTCGTCCGTGCGCGGTTATTTTTGATGCACCCAAGGTAATTTTCATGCTAACAGTGTTATTGTGTGGTTTAAACTACATAAAGACTCTTTTGCTTTTTAATTGATAGCTTGACTTGTGTATTGTGATTTTTGTCATTTTGGTCTTGTATTGTTTAGATAAATATTTCCTATTTTTCTAAACCCGTGTTGTGTCATTTTGTTGTGTTTTGCTTAAGTTACCGTCTGTGTTGGTACAAATACTTTACACCTAGCATTCTGAAGTTAAGCCTACTGCTCGTGCCAAGCTACCAAGGGGGTAAGCAGGGGTTAGCTGAGGGTGATTCTCTTTTACCCTGACTAGAGTGAGGGTCCTTGCTTGAACAAGGGGTTACTTGACTGTCAACCAAAGACCCAATTTCTAACAACGACACTGCCCATGCCCATGCCCAAACCAGGTATATGACATCCCCGGCGGGGATGTCAGCCGTAACATTGGAGCCGGCTCCTACTGGAGCCGGCGGTGTTGCGGCCGTGTGACCGGTGCAGCTTTATCCGTCACGCTTTTCACTGTCTACAGTGCAGACAGTGAAAAGCAGGGTGGGGCTGTGCCTGGGGGCCCCTGCACTGCCCATGCCAAGTGCATGGGCAGTGCAGGGGCCCCCAGGGGCCCCGCGATTCCCCTTCCCGCCAGCCTTTCCATGGCGGTCTCTACCGCTGGGATGTCGGCCCAGCGGGGATGTCGGCTGTAGCACTGGAGCTGGCTTCTACTGGAGCTGGCGGTGTTGTGGCCGTGCGACGGGTGCAGCTGCACCCTTCGCGCTTTTCACTGTCTCCTGTGCAGACAGTGAAAAGCAGGGTGGGGCTGTGCCTGGGGGCCCCTGCACTGCCCATGCCAAGTGCATGGGCAGTGTAGGGGCCCCCAGGGGCCTCGCGTCTCCCCTTCCCGCCAGCCTATCCATGGTAGGTCTCCACCGCAATGGACAGGCTGGCGGGAAGGGGACGCTGCAAGCAGCGCTGCCCTGGCGGATTAAAAACGCCGGCACAACCATGGCGGGAAACTGCCGGGACAACCATGGCGGGAAACCGCCAGACCCGGCGGTGCGACCGCAGCGCTACCGCCACAGTCGTAATTCTACAGATTGTACCGTCAGCCTGTTGGCGGTACAATCGTCGAAACAGCCCTGGCGGTCTTTGACCGCCAGGGTTGTAATGAGGCCCTAAGAATAGTGGGACTTAGGCTGCCTTCTTCTATTCGACCATCTACCTTTGTTAGATAAATAAATGCTGCTGTGAGACAAAAGCTATGTTGCTGAAGTGATTTATTGACCTACATTTTTCATACTTCTGGAGCATCTTTGCATGGGGGAAGTCCGTCCAAAGACACTAACAGGAGCACCTGATAGAGACTTCTAGCTGCAGATTCTATACCTTTGATTTTCCCAGGCATCAGGCTGGATCTGGAAACTTTTGCTGAGCAATACCACTTGCATGCGCCGTTGGGTGGCTACATTTGGCTCCGCATGGCGTCATGGTCATCACTGGAGTCTGATGTGATCTCGCGGTCACCTATATAGGCGCCACCCAGGTGCACAGATGTCAGTTACTTTTACCACAACTTTTGCACGCCAAAAGCCTGGATTCCGCCGGAGTCCAGAGCCCTCTAGTTGTTTTCTTCCACCAGCCTGGCACTGAGGTTGGTGAACACCTCATGCTTATTGGGCTGTTTCTCCCATACCATTTAGGACATGGTTACACAAGTGCTGCCTCAGGCCCTAGAGGAGGCCGGGCAATATTCTTCCAATCAGTGAAAGACGGGAGAGATGCAGCTAAATTCATCATACGGTGTGGATTGGATACAACTGACACCCTAGGCAGTGCGGTTGCGTTGATGGTGGCCTTGAAGCACCACGCCTGGCTGAGGACATCTGGCTTTTTGAGGGATGTTCAAACAAATCTGATGGACATGACTTTCAACGGCACTTGCATTATGGTAATAAGGCAGACTTATCGCTGGAGCGCTTTAAGGAATCTTGGGCTATGGCCAAGTCCTTAGGCCTCTCAGCAACCACTCATCCACAGTCAGCCTACCGCCTCTTTGGTTGCTATGGAAAGGGTGTGGCACCGTGCAAGCCACCGCCCAATGCAACCAACCCAGGATATGCACGGATATTGTGTCTCCAGATCTAGAGTATCTGCAGGCCAGAAGTTGTCTACCACACAGCCCCTGGCAACTGCAGACTCTAAGTCCTCCTAGTTTGCATCTGCAGGACCATGCTTGCTGAGTGGGAGGGTGAATATACCATCATCTCCTCCACTGGAAGTCAATAACATCAGATGTATGGGTACCACAGATCATCAGGAAGAGATATGCCCTGCCTTTTCTATCCTTTCCTCCTCCTATTCCCCCAATGGTCAAACTAATGATGGAGGATCATTTAAATCTACTCTGATAGGAGGTTTCATCTCTCTTGGCCAAGAGAGCCATAGAAAGTGTCCCAATATCAGAAGTAGGAAGTGGTTATTATCCCCTCTACTTCCTGATACCCAAAAAGAACAAGGGTCTTTGCCCTATTCTATATTTATAGTCCATGAATCTCTTCCTCAAGAAGAAAAAATTCAAGATGCTCACATTGGCTCAAGTCTTGTCTGTTCTAGATCCAGAAGACTGGTTCGTAGTGCTAGACTTGCAGGATGTGTACTTCCATATCCCAATCCTGCTGGCCCACAGGCACTACCTGCGGTTCAAGGTAAGCCACAAACACTTTCAATTCATCGTGCTGCTATTCGACCTTACCAGTGCACCTCAGGTTTTCACCAAGGTGTTGGTGGTGGTTGCAGCTCATCTGAGCAGGTCAGGGGTTTCAGTCTTCCCTTACCTCAATGACTGGTTGTGGAAGGCAAGTTCGCCCCAGACTGTTGTTTCCCACCTCCAGACTACAGTGATTCTACTGCATTTGCTGGAGTTCACTATAAACATGCTGAAGTCACAAATGAATCCTTCTCAGACACTCTCTTTCATCAGAGCTGTTCTGGACACAGTGCAGTTTCGGGCTTATCCTTCCAGACATGGAGTCCAGGATATTCAGGCTATGATACAGATGTTTCAGCCTCTATTCTGGATTTCGGTGACAATGACTCTGATTCTGCTGGGCCTCATAGCCTCCTGCATCCCATTGGTAAAACATGCCAGATGGTATATGTGGGCTTTGCAGTGGGATCTGAAGTTCCATTGGGCACAGCATCAGGGAAATCTCTCCCACATGGTCCAAATATCAGAGGGAACTGCAAAAGACTTGCAGTGGTGGTTAATGAACAGCGATTGGGTCAGAGGCAGACTGCTCTCCTTTCTCCAACCAGATCTCACAATAGTGATGTATGTGCCACTTCTGGGATGGGGGGGCCATCTGGGAGAGGTGCAGATCAGAGGGCTCTGGTCTCTAGCGGAATCCAGGCTCCAAATTGACATGCTGGAGCTCAAGGCAATCCGACTAGCATTGAAGCCATTTCAACTCTGCACCTTTGTGCGTGGAGATTGAGTGGTGACAGTAGATAGCTTTGGACCTTCCTCCTGAAGTCTGCAATGTTATCTTGGAAGCCAGGCGTTTCTCCACAAAGACAGTATACACCTCTCATTGGCAAAAATATGTAAAATATTGTACACAGAAATCTATAGATCTTCTCTGTGCTTTTCTATCTGATATTCTTTGATTCATTCTTTTTCTTGCCCAATAGGTTCCTCTCTGAGGACACTGAAGAGCTATCTTTCTGCTCTATCAGCCGTTTTGCAGCTGCCTGATCAACTCTCTCTTTTCAAATCCCCGATTGTGAATAGGTTTTTTGAAGATCTTGTAAATATGTTTCCTTCTACGCTCTTTGTAATGTATATGGTACTTAGGTACCCAGGGCATTGGAACACCCTGGGCCTCTCATGGGTTGCAGCATGTATTAGGCCACCCACGGGAGCCCCGGCAAACTGTGTCTGCAGGCCTGCCATTGCAGCCTGCGTGAAATGGTGCGTGCCCTTTTCACTTCAGATATAAGGCTTACCTTTTATCACAGTCACTGCACTTGGGCACTGTAAGTCACCCATCTACTAGGCCCTTCAGTCCAAAGGCAAGGTGCATGTCCCTAAGTGTGAGGGTACTCCTGCATGAGAAGGGTACCCCAATAAACCCCAGAATCAATTCCCTGTGCTTTGTAAGTGCTTTGAAGCCATCTTAAGGTATGTAGTGAACACTGGTCAACACAAGTGCTCCAACTACATAATGACTTCTCCGAAGTTAGGCATGTTTGGTATCAAACATGTCGGAATCATGCAACTACACTGATTCCAGTACTAGTTGCATGATCCCATGTATTCTCGGGGTTCCTAAGAGTGTCCCCCTGTTCTGCCTGTGCAACCTTATCGGGTCTGGTTGCCAACCCACACTGCTGCTGACCCCAGACACTGTTCTGATCTCCTGAGTTTTCTTGAGTCTAACTCAAGCAGGGAAAGGCAGAACAAAGGATTTCCTGCAAGGGAGATTTGTGCCCACCTCTCCCTTTGAAATAGGTGTCTTTAGGCTGGGGGTGGGGTGGGCTCTGAGCACCACCATACTATTTTGAAGGGCACATTTGGTGCCCCTCTTGCATAATCCAGTTTGCACCAGTTGAGGAACTCCCAGTTCCCACTCTGGCAAAAAACCACACAAAGGACAGGGGAGTGACCACCCCCCTATGCAGCTCTTCACCTAGGGAGGTGCACAGAGCTCTGCCAGATGGCCACTTGATTCTGTCATCTTGGAAATAAGATATGCAGAGGCCTCTGGGAGCATCTGAATGGTTAGGCCAGGTAGATGACATCCCTGACCCCCTCTGAGAGGTGGGGCATTACAGAGAGTGACCAACCCCCTTTTAGGGTTACTTAAGGGCTCACCCGAGGGTGGGTCCTCCGATTCATCAAGCAAGACTCTCTTCATAGACTTCTCTCCAAGACATCTTCTTCTCCCGCCCTCCGGAACCACTGCTGGTTTGCTGTTGGAAATGAAACAAGACTGTATTCAGTTGTGAGGGCTCCCACTGCAACATTGTTTCTTCATCTCCTGCAAGATTTCTGCAACATCCGTGGCTGTGCATCCTCCAGGGTCACAAGGACTCTGACTGTATCCAAAAAGCCAGAAGGAATCTCCCTTGGTGTGAAGGAGTCACTCCCCTGCATCCGAAGGCACCTCAAGATGACAACAACCGGCTGGTGGATCCTGCTGCCCCACGACAACAAAAAGGCTCTGCTCACAGGTGGGAGTTAAGTGGTCCTCTTTGGGTCCTACTTGTCTTCTGACCAACTCCTTGCTGCAGCCACTGGAACGAAACCCCTGTGCACCACAACGGTTGCTCTTGCCAACGCTTGTTCATTCGTCCTGCAGCAGATCATCAGGGTCCAAGAAGCCCCAACCTCCAGCATTCTGCACCTTGAAAGTCGGCATCCACTCAACAGCCCCTAAGACGTGGACTCTGGTTTTGTTGTGCTGCTGAGGCCTCCCTGCAACTCCCTGTACCTGCTGCCAGTGGGTCACTTGTGGGGGCTCCTCCGACTCCAGTTGAATTTCCTTACTGCTAATGCCTGCCCTGACTCTCCTCCAAGGGTTGAGTCACTAAGACTTTGCTGGTCCCCTAAAAGCTACAATCTTCCTTGAATCAGATATTTGCATCTGACAAGGCCTGTTGGTGGCCCTGCTGGCCACTGACCCCCCTGCAATCCGGCGACAAATGTGGGACAGCTTGTTGGTAACTCCAAGGATTGCCATCATTCCCTAGACTCCGCAGCTGGACTTTTTCTGTCACCAGCGTGCAGCAAGTTCACCTCCAAGGGGGTGTACATTGTCTACCTGCACCACTTGGACATTTCTGAGTGGTCTTGACACTGCTCACTACTTTTTCAGGTTCTTCTTATCCAGAATCCACCCTGGTGTTCCACTGACCTTGTCCATGGGCTGCGACAGCAGCTGGACAATTGAGACTTCAATGAGGATTTCTGACACCTCTTCACTGCTATGTATCTGGGCTCCCTGGTGTAGGTACTCCAGTTTTCAGGGTATCCACAGGTGGGGCACTCTCTAATCTTCTTTGTGCAACTGCTTTTCCACTGTGAAAGGTCCTCGATCCGTAAAAATCCAACTGCCATGGTCCTGTGTTTGCTAATGGGACACCTGGCTCGATAACAACTCTGCACTCAGGCACCTGTGGGATTTCTGGTACTTAGCTTGGGTAATTTCCTACTCACCCAGCCACTGGGAGTCTAACACACTTACCTTGCTTGGGTGCCTCCATTCATATACCACTTTCTTAGTATACAGTTTAGCCCACCTATAGGGTCCAATACATTTCTATGCTTCTCCTGCTTGTTTCTAAATGAATATTTTGTGTATTGATATTTCCAAGTGGAGATATACCAATGTTAGTATAGTCCTTGTGTTGTAATAAAGCTTACTTTATTTTTGCAACACTTGGTGTGGTTCTTTCTTGTGAACAGTTACTGACTGACTATTGTGGTATTGCAAATGCTTTACCCTCCTCCTGGATAAGCTTTAGCTGCTCACCAGAGCTACCCCTAGAGAGGCTTTGCTATATGGACACCTAAACACTATCATTAAGGGTTGCCTGACCTCAGGATAGGGTGCCACACCATGGGTGTACACCATAAACTGAGCCAGCCTCCTACTACAACCAACGCTTTGTGGGGTATGTGGAAGCAAAGAAGGGAGGGCTAGTACAGAAGCGAACCATTTCACGCTGGGTTGTTCACTCTATCAATGTCTGCTATGCCCTGTCTAAGAAGCAGCCTCCCGAGGGCTTAAGGGCCCATTCCACCAGGGTAGAGACTGCAACAATGGCACTAGCGCGTGGAGTCCCAGTACTGGATATCTGCCAGGCAGGAACGTGGGTGTCACTGCACATGTTTGCAAAGCACTACTGCCTGGCCAGTCAAGTCTTCAGGACAGGCATTTCGCCTGTTCGGTCCTGCAGGACTTTTTGGTCTGAAAACATTGTCCCCCAGCCCACCGCCAGGAGGATATGGCTTGGGTATCTAACCAAAGGTAAGGATTCTGCAGCTAGAAGCCTCTATTAGATGAACAAGTTACTTATCTTTGCTATCGCAATATCTGGTAGAGACTCTATATAGTTGCAGATTCCTTACACCCACTCATGCTTCCCCGCTCTGCTGACTTGTTACTAGGGTTAGGTTGATCCCTTTTTCAGGACCCTAATTTTGACACACTTCGCGTCAGTTCTTATGAGGCCTTGCCCTTCTGGTGTGGAAAGCTGTGGTAAAAGTAACTGACGCTCGTGCATCTGGGTGGCACCTATATTGGTCGCTGTGACGTCAAATCTGGTTCCAACCACGCCCATGACACCACGCAGAGCCGAATAGAGTGACCCGATGGTGTGCGCAAGGGGTAGTGCTGAGCAAATGTTTCCGGGTCCAGCATAACGCTGGGGAAAATCAAAGGTAAGAAATCTGCAGCTAGATAGAATCTCTACCAGTTAATGCATTACCAAAGGCAAGTAACTTGTTCTTCAATCCTCTTGAATCACTCAAGACAATTATCTGCCTTGTATCTAAAAAGATGCTGACCTTGGAAAGGCATGATAGTTGGGCCTCTCTGTCAATGGAGAAACAAGTGAACTGTATTGAGGCCTGCCATTTGAGAAGGATCATAGGTACCAAAAGCCGAAGCCACTGTAAGTAACATCTTCAACTCAGTCAAATACCTCTTCTTGAATTAAGCCCTTCCTGAACCAGGGGTTGAAAATAACTCTCTCCTATGCTGGAGTAACTTTGAAACCACAAAGGTAGCCATCACCAGTTGGCATGTAAGTAAGTGACAATAAGCAGTTTCAGCTGTTCACCCTTATCCCCAGGCTGTTTGTCACAAAAATATTTTCTCCTAAGACAACTAGTCAGCGGTGGCTGCCACAGATATCAAGGGGAGTGGTGGGGGGAAGAATTGGGTGGGAGGGGGGAATAAATTTAAAAAAGAAAAAAACATACTGTTCGGCACCACCGCTGTCTTCTCCTTCTGCCTCGTTTGTCCTCCTTCATTGTTCTATACCAGAAGAGGTTCCCCAGCCATCCTGGCACTGCTTACGTGCTAAACATAGCATGTAGGCAGAGTCAGGATTGGTCTGTAAGGCAGTGACTGCTGCTCAGACACAACCCTGTGGCCTGTGCACTTTCTCCAGTCCAGCTGAGTAGACAGTCAGGATGGAGAAACCTAAGTGCGCAAGTGTGTTTGGATGGCCGCCTTAGGCCGCCCAAACACACATGCGTACTTAGTGCAAACAAGTCCTCATCCCCCTTCCCGCCTCCTGAGGCCCAGCCCCACCCCTACCCACACCTGCTGGCTGAGCCAGCAGCAGAAAAATAAAATGGCATTCAAATATTCTTTTATTTTTCTGCTGCTGGCTCTTAGACACAGGGGCGACGCTCCTCCGCCACTGTGAAGGAGCCGCCCCTGCATCTAGTGTTTTTTTAATATCCAGTAGGAAAATGGGCTCTCTAAACATGCCTGAAAGACAACATCCTCCATGAAAATGTTCTAGGCCAGATGAGTGGATAGAAAAGGAGAATCTGAGGGAGTTTTAAACCTCGCTTCCTTGGTGTGGTCTCCCCTGTCTTTTTTTACCTCAGCTTTCCATGTTTTGACTGTGTTCTGACTCTGTTTTGCTGTTTTTGGTATTCTGGGCACTTTACCACTGCTGACTTTACCATTGTCAAAGTGCAAGTGATCCTGTGTAAAATGTATGTGTAATTGGCTTTCCATGATTGGCATATTTGATTTACTAGTAAGTCCCTAGTAAAGTGCACTAGAGGTGCCCAGGGACTGTAAATCAAATGCTACCAGTGGGCCTGCAGCACTTGTTGTTTTACCCACATAAGTAGCCCTGTAAACATGGCTCACACCTGCCACTGCAATGTCTGTGTGAGCAGTTTTAACCCGCCATTTCGACTTGGCAAGTGTACCCACTGGCAGGCCTGAACCTTCCCCTTTTACATATGTAAGGCACTCCTACGGTAGGCCCTAGGTAGCCCCTTGGGCAGGGTGCAGTGTATGTTAAAGGTGGGACATGTACTGACGTGTTTTACATGTCCTAACAGTGAAATACTGCTAAATTTGTTTTTCACTGGTGCAAGGCCTATCTCTCTCATAAGTGAACATGGGGGCTGCCTTTAAATATCTTTTAAGTGTGGGTTCCCTTTGAGAGTAGATAGAAATGTGGAGTTTGGTGTCTCTGAACTAACAATTTAAAAATACATTGGTTAGTAAAGTTGGTTTTTAAATTGTCAGTTTGAAAATTCCACTTTTAGAAAGTGGGCATTTTCTTTCTTTAACCATTCTGTGACTCTGCCTGTTTGTGGATTCCCTGTCTGGGTCAGACTGAGAGTTGGGCTGTTTTTGAATCTCCTCTAGACAGTGACACAAAGGGAGCTGGTGTGTAGCTTGCATATCCTGATGAACCATCTGTTCTAGAATGGAGGGAGGAGTGGTCACTTACCCCTGAATGGGCTCTGCTTGTCCTCTCACAATGCAGTCGCCAACCCCCTGGTGTGTGTCTGGGGCCTGCCGGGGCAAGGCAGGATCTTGTGAACAATCTCCAAGGGCTTGAACTGAGCTTGCTCCCTGTTTTGAAGTCTTTGGGCCATCAAAGACTTCCTCTGCCAGCACCTGAACTCTCTGCTGAGACTCCTGACCTGCCAAGTGGTATCCTATCCAGTCCCTGGGCCCTTGAAAGGTAAAGATAGCAGAACAAAATCTGAAATCCAGGTACAGAATGCTGTGCAGAAAATCTTCGATGCACCATCTTCAACATGGCTGATAAACAAAGCACTGCTGGCTTCGCTGCTCAAATTGATGCTCCACCTGCATGGTGGCTGGGAGATTGATGCATCGCAGCTGGAGAAACGACATGCAACACCTGCTTGTGGCTGCTGATGACAAGGCAAACTCCACGCAGTGTGGTTTTCTAACACCGCACGACCGGATTTCTTTTGCATCGTCCCTGGGCGTCAAAATAATCCCACCCTACGCGGATCCAAGGTGCCCCGCCTGGAAATCGATGCATCACTCTCTTGCGAGGAAGAAAAATTACACATCGCCAACCCGAAAGGAGAAGAAACAGCAAACGGCCTCACTTGCAAGTAAGGAATCGACACATCACTGTCTTTTCTGACGTACGCTTACCCATGCAACTTTATTTTTGACACAAACTAGGTACTCTGTGTAAAATCAATGTTTCCATTGTTTTCTATGGAGTAAAACTCTTATTCTTTTGAGAATTAATATCTTCACTTGTGCATGTTGGATTTTTGTCGTTTTGATCTTGTTTGATTTAGATAAATATTACCTAGTTTTCTATACTGGTGTGGTGTCCATTTTGTAGTGTTTTCACTGTATTACTGTGTGCGTTGGTATAAATACTGTACACATTACTTCTGAGTTAATACTGCCTGCTTGTGCCAAGCTACCAAGGGATTGAGTGGGGGTTAACCAGGTGTGTTTCTCCTTTGCCCTGACTAGAGTGGGGGTCCTTGCTTGGACAGGGGGTAACCTGACTTCCAACCAAAGACCCCATTTCTAACATTGGTGATCAGTGGTAAGGATAGGACTTGTATTTGTACTTGGCACACAGTGATTAAGGGTACACTGCTGTTTTCAGTGCAGACCATTACGTGACTACATACTACTTGTTTTTGCTCTCGCTCTTTTGGACTTTTTTCCTGCTTCCATATTTTTGGTGACCTTTTGGTTGATTCTTGAACTTCTCATTGGGAACCTTTGAACTTTACACTTTCGATTTGCCATCATGTCTCAATCTGGAAATGCACCAGCTGTAGCTGTTTTTGAGTTAGGGTAGCTGGAAAGTTACACAGTTGCTCAACTGAAACAGTCCTGTAAGGATCTTGCCTGTCCCATTAAGAGTTCCACCCGGAAGAAGGAGCTGCAAAAGGCACTGAGGGCCTTGGTGACAGCCAAGGAGGCTGGGGGCACACAAAGGAGGAGGATGGGGAGGTACAGAGTATTCCACATGGTGTTCTGGACATACCTGTTATACCTGGGGGGAGGGTCTCTGGGGCAAGTAGCAGTGTGTTATCCAAGGGTCTGACTCCTGAAGAGTTGCAGGACAGACAGGCAGAGATAGCTTACACAGGAGGTTACACATCCCAAAGGACCCAGTGAAGGATTACAAGAGGGAGGATGACATATATCTGTGGTTTAAGGGGTATGAGTCTGCTCTCCATATGAATCTGGTCCCTGAAGCACATTGGGAGGGCGGGTCTGTGGAAGCACTTTGAGTTAGAGGGGATGGATACTCTGACATCCTTAGGGGATCCTAAGGGGCTCACTTATCCTATCACGAAGGACGCCCTATTCCCAAGGTATGGTCTCACACCTGAGCAGTATAAGGACAAGTTTAGGTCCTACAAAAAGAAGAAATCCCATTCATGATTGGAATGTGTTGACTCTTTTTGCAGGTCAATGGATGGCTGGGTGAAGGGCAGTAAGGTAACAACATTTGAGGGGCTGTACACTTTGATTGTTTGGGAGCATTTGTATAGTCTGTGTTTTCTAGAGCTGTGCCAGTACCTGATTGACAGCAAGCTGATTGACAGCAAGCTGACTGACCCCAGGAAGCTTGCACAGTAGGCGGACTGATGGGAGAGCACCAGGGTCCAGAGGAGGTATGGGGGAGACCACGCTAAGGGTGGGCAGGGTGCTTCTCAGAAGAATAAGGGGGGAGAGGCAAACAGGGGGAGTTCTCTAAAGGGCCCGAACCTAGTTCCCAGGGTAAGGATTCCCAGCCCCGAGTTGCAAAGAAGCCTTGGTTTCCCAAAGGGAAGCCAACAGAGGGGGATTCCCACAAATGTTATACATGTGACCAGGGGGCTCATGTGAGGGGGGGACCCCAAATGTTCCAAGTGGACACTGGCACCCACTGGTGCTCAGTCACAGGGTTTGGCCAGTGTAGCACTTGGGAAGGAGTTGGTTCCAGGTGGGTGGGAGCCAGCTGAGATGACCGTTGTCTCACTAGGGGACAGTGAGATGGTCCAGAGAACCCTTGTGCCAGGGAACACTAAGAACCACAGGCAGTGGGTGACCGTCAATGGACAGAGGGTGGAGGCTCTGAGAGACACAGGAGCCAGTGTGACTACTGTGAAAAGTCACTTGGTGTCTGAAAAGCAGCTAGATCCCCATGAACTTCTCCAAGTAGATGCAGTAGACAACTCATAGTGCATGTGCAATGGGCACAGGTTCACTTTGAATGGGAGAGGGGTCATAGGTGCCTGAGAGTAGCAGTGAGTCCAACCATGCCTGCAGATTGTCTGTTTGGCAAAGACCTGGGGGATTCCCTTGGAAGGAGGTGGAACGCAGGTCTCACTTGGAGATGTTGGGTCTGCCTGGGTGGGTGTGTGTGTCCGCCCGGTCGATGGCAGCCCATCACTGTGATCAGGAGACCCTGGAGCCTGAAAGAGTGGCCCAGGTGTCTGCCAGAAGGAGGAAGGGTAAGGAGTGAGGGAAACCTGCTCCAAAAGTTCCCATGGTCTAGGAAGAGACTGAATCTGAGGGGGAATCCCTGAAGCCTACATGGTAGCAAGTGGCTGAACTGGAGGAGGTCCCTGAGTTGATGCAGTCGCAGCAGGAGGGGGGACCCACCAGGGAGGCATTCTGTGAGGCCAAAAAGACATGCCCTACTCAGAAGGGTTTGCGGCAGCAGGCTACAGACCAGGCGTCTGGCAAGGTGCTTAGAAGTGTTTTACTGGGAGGATGACTGCCTATATAGTGAGCCTAAGGTGGCTGAGCCTGGGTCAGCCCATTTGCTGGTGGTACCCCAGTGCTTCAGAGCCTTCTTAGTGGGTGTGGCTTATGATGTACCTTTAGCTGGTCATTGTGGGCAGGACAATAACTTTGAGTGGCTTGTCACCCAGTTTTACTGGCCCAAAATGTACAGGCACTCAGATGCACACTGTAGGTCTTGCCAAACTTGTCAGGCAAGTGGCAAGACTAAGGGGAAATGCAAGGCTCCCCTCCAGCTATTTTCTGTGGTCAGCACCCCCTTTGAAAGGGTTGGTATTGCCATTGTGGGGCCTCTGGATCCCAAGACAGCTATGGACAACAGGTTCATCCTGGTCTTGGTGGACCATGCCACCCGGTACCCAGAAGCCATTCCTTTGAGGGCAGTCACCTCCCCTGTGGTGGGACGTGCTTTGATGGGGGTTTTTACCCACATGGGATTCCCCATGGAGGTGGTATCTGATAGGGGTACCAACTTCATATCATCCTATATGAAGTCTCTGTGGAAGGAGTGTGGGGTGACATATAAGTTCCCCTCTCCTTACCTCTCCCAAAGTAACAGTCTGGTTGAAAGATTCAACCGTGCCTTGAAAGGCATGATCATGGGCCAGTCATAGCCCTTGAGGCGTAAGTGGAACATCCTCTTGCCATGCTTTCGGTTCGCCTACAGGGAGGTGCCTCAAAAGTGTCTTGGATTTAGCCCCTTTGAGTTACTGTATGGCCACCCTGTCAGAGGACCTTTGAGTCCGGTTAGGGATGGCTTGAAGAGAGCCTCCAGTAAACCCCTGCCATGATGTATTCAGTTACATGCTGGCTTTTAGGAACCAGACAGCTCGCTTCAGGAATTTCACCCAAGAGAACCTGGAAGCAAGCCAGGAAGATATGAAGCTCTGGTACGACCAGAAGGCCACTCTGATTGAGTACCAGCGTGGACAAAATGTTTGGGTGATGGCCGCAGTGGAGCATAGGGCACTCCAAGATAAGTGGACTGGGCTATTTAAGATAGTGGAGCACAAGAGTGACGTTACCTATCTAGTGGACCCTTTGAGGGTCTTACATGTCAATCGCCTCAAGCCTCATTTTGAGAGGACAGAGGTAACAATGTTCTTGGCAACAGACAATGGGGTGGAGCAAGTGAGTGAGCCTCTTCCTGACCTCCTGTGTGCCAAAGAGAAAGATGGTTCAGTTGAGGGTGTTAACCTCTCCCGCTCCTTGACCCCAGAGCAACAGAGGGACTGTGGCCAAGTGTTGGAACAGTTTGCTTGATCCCAGGGGCCACTCATTTGTGTACACATGATGTGGACACTGGGGACAGTCTCCTGTGAAACATAAGGTTTACAGAGTGACTGACAAGGTGAGGGCCAACATTAAGGATGAGGCATCAAAAATGTTAGCTCTTGGGGTTATTGAGTTCCCCATTAGCCCTTGGGCCAGCCCTGTTTGGTCTTGGTCTTGGTCTGAAAAGCTGCTGCTCCTGATAGCACTCCAAAACTCAGGTTCTGTGTGGATTACCGGGGACTCAATGAGGTCACTAAGTCTGACGCACACTGCATCCCCGAGCTGATAAGCTCATTGACAATTTAGGGACTGCCAAATATCTCAGCACGTTTGACTTAAAGTCTGGATATTGGCAGATTGCCCAGACTGAGGGGGCCAAGGAGAGGTCTGCATTCTCCACCCCAGATGGGCACTACCAATTTAGGGTGATGCCCTTTGGGATGAAGAATGCCCCTGCCACCTTTCGGAGGTTGGTCAACCAGCTGTTGGCTGGCCTGGATGATTTCAGTGCCCCCTACCTGGATGACATTGCTGTGTTCAGCTCCACGTGGGAGGATCACTTGCAGCACCTCTGCAAAGTGTTGGAGGCTCTGCAGAAAGCAGGCCTCACTATTAAGGCTAGCAAGTGCCAGATAGGGCAGGGTTCTGTGGTGTGCTTGGGACACCAGGTAGGGAATTGCCGGGTGGCCCCCCTGCAGCTAAAAATTGACACCATTCTGGCTTCTGAGCCCCCCAAGACTCACACTGAGGTGAGAGGACTTTTAGGTCTCACAGGATACTATAGGAGGTTTGTCAAGGAGTATGGCACTATTGTTGCTCCCTTGACTGAGTTAACCTCCAATAAGCAGCCCAGAAAGGTGATCTGGACTGAGACTTGCCAGACAGCTTTTGATGCCCTGAAAGCAGCCATGTCCACAGCACCTATGCTGAGGGTACCTGACTTCTCCAAAGAATTTGTCATGCAGACTGATGCTTCAGAGCACGGTGTGGGAGCAGTGTTATCACAGCTAAACAAAGAGGGCCTAGATCAACCTGTAGCCTTCATCAGTAGGAGGTTACTTCCCCTGGAAACGTAGGTGGAGTGCAATTGAGCATGAGGCTTTTGCTGTGGTCTGGGTGATGGAGGAAGAAGCTAAGACCCTACTTTTTTGGGACTCACTTCCGGGTTCAGACTGACCACAGGCCCCTCAGATGGTTAATGCAGATGAGGGGTGGGAATCCAAAACTGTTGAGGTGGTCCATTTTCCTACAGGGGATGGACTTTACAGTGGAACACCAACCTGGAACAGAACACGCCAATGCTGATGGTCTGTCCAGATTCTTCTGCCTTAGTGAAGAGAATTCCATGAGGTAGGGTAGTTCTCCCCAGCTGGGGGGACACGTGTTAGACCTGGCATCCTCGGCGTGGTGCTCCTCTGTCTTTTTTTGCCTCTGCTTTCCATGTTTTGACCAAGTGCTGGACTCAGTTTTGCTGTTTTTGGTACTCTGGACACTTTACCACTGCTGAAGAGTGCTAAAGTGCAAGTGTTCCTGTGTAAATTGCTTGTGTAATTGGCTTTCCATGATTGGCATATTTGATTTACTAGTAAGTGCCTAGTAAAATGCACTAGAGGTGCTCAGGGCCTGTAATCAAATGCTACTAGTGGGCCTGCAGCACTGGTTGTGCCACCCACATAAACAGCCCTGTAAACATGGTTCAGACCTGCCACTGCAGTGTCTTTGTGTGCAGTTTAACCTGGCAATTCGACTTAGCAAGTGTACCCACTTGCCAGGCCTGAACTTTTTCTTTTTACACATGTAAGGCACCCCTACGGTAGGCCCTAGGTAGCCCCATGGGCTGAGTGCACTGTATGTTGAAGGTGGGACCTGTACTGATGTGTTTTACATGTCCTAACAGTGAAATACTGCTAAATTTGTTTTTCACTGTTGAAAGGCCTATCTCTCCCACAGGTTAACATGGGGGCTGCCTTTAAATATATTTTAAGTGCAGATTCCCTTTTGAGAGCAGGTAGAAATCAGGAGTTTGGTGTCTCTAAACTCACAATTAAAAAATAAATCTTTTAGTAAAGTTGTTTTTTAAATTGCCAGTTGGAAAATGCCACTTTTAGAAAGTACAAAAAACAGCGAATGGTGGATGGAATACAAAGTAAATCAATAATTCACCCCCTAATCACAGATCTGGGTTTAATCAGTTTTTTTGCTTGCCATGCCATTCCAATTTGGACCCAGCCATATGCTAATCAGTCTTGTGACTGGTCCCCATAGGAACAGTCCAGTCCAGAATGCCAGAGCAGATCTTCTCTGAATCAGAAACAAGCATTCTGGGACGGGTTTCAGGATATCACATTTCATCAGCCAGACTAGCTTGAATGTGATGGCATAGCAAACACGGGACCCACGTCTGGGCATACCCTTTCCACTTGGGGCGACAAATGCAAAAACAACAGAAGATGGATGAAATGCAGAACAAATAAAACATTCACCCCTAGTCACAGATCTGGGTTTAATCCATCAGTTTTTTTGCTTGCCATGCATTCCAGTTCGGGCTGGGCTGTTCCCATGAAGAACAGGGTCAAGACTGATTTGCATATGGCTGGGTCCAAACTGGGATGGCGTGGTGAGAAAAAAAACAATGGATTAAACAGAGATCTTTGTGACTGGGGGTGAGTGTTTGCATTGTTCAGCATTCCGTCCACCATGTGTTCTTTTTGCATTTGTTGTCCCAAGTGAGAAGGGTATGCCCAGACATGGGTCCCAGTGCTCACTGCACCACTGGTTTTAAGATAGTCTAGCTGATAATGCGTGATATTTTGAAACTGGTCCCTGGGAGCTTGTTTACATTCCAGGGAGAATCTGGCTTAACAGTTTGGGCTGCACTGTTCTCATGAGGAACAGTGTCAAGACTGATTTGCATATGGCTCGGTCCAAACTGGGGTGACGTGGTCAGCAAAAAACACTGGGTTAAACCCAGATCTTTGTGACTGGGGACGCCACTTATTTTTGAGGGTTGGTGCTTGTTTTTCTGCCTCAAGCATTTACTACGAGCAAAAGACACACATGGGAAAGCCAGAGGGAGAGAAAAACAAAAAAGCGTCACAATGGGAGAAAGCAGAAAGCTGCAACAATGAGCTGAAGGGGCAGGGAGTGGCTTTAAATGTATTGAAGAGGCCTGGGACAGCTTCAGGATTACGCTGCCTCAGTATTCCGTGTTCGCATATTTAATTGCAGCAGCCATGTGTTTAAGAGGAGGGCTTTGGGCAGCAGCACCTTTTTATTTACAAATTAAGCACTGATCGAATGGTCCAACCAGGCACAGGTGACATGCTGTTTTACTGAAGGCATTCTTTACTTCTCAAACTGTGTTTAGAAGAGTGGGAAGACAGTGATATTTGCTGTTTGATTGTTACTATGGCTCAATCGCAAAGTAGCCATAGCCAATCAGTGTGACATGCACTCTTTTAAATAATTTCCTATAGAGTTAGGAATCCACATGGACATTTAGCAACATCATTGTGTAAGTCCTGAAATTGATGTTACATTGACAATCATGAAAAGAAGCTATGTATATATACACCAAACTACAAATTAGAAAACATTTCTTACCTTAAGTATGATGAGCTGCCCTCTGTCATCTCTGTGAAAGATGACATACAATAACTGCAGTTAAAAACCCAGACCAGAATAGGACAGACACTGATTAATTACATTTTTCATAAATAGCAAAGTAATACTTCATTTTATCTACAAATTTGTATTCCTTTTTAAGTTGGTCTTTGGTTTATTGTGTAAGCACCACATAGAGATATAAACTGCAGTGCGACAGTGTTGGCACTATATAAATAGATGTCACAGACCTTTGTGAACCCCTCTCTGCCTCCAAAATGTTTTGTATGTATAAGTGCATGGGTTGATGGCACCAACATTTTGTCTTTTTTGAGGCTTTGTTTAATCCTGTGTCAAGAGGTGTAGCAGAGGCATGCTGCAGCCTCTGCGGTGCAAGGGGAGGTGGGGTGTTCTTGGCACAGCACAGCGTCAAATTATACCGCCAACGCGCCAGCTGGGCGCCTTATTTATGGAATGACGTTAGCTGGTGCTGCGGCCTGGTTAGCGTAAAAATAAATTACTCTAACCGGGCAGTGGAGGCGTAGGGAAGAATGTGGGTTGTATGTCAAAGAATGGTGCAAGTCAGGTTAGAGTAAAAAATATTGACTCAAACCTGACTAGCGTCATTATTTGACGCACAACCCCCATGGTAATGACTCCTGTCTTAGCAAAGACAGGTGTCATGCCTCCCTTTCCAATGGCCATGCCCAGGGGACTTCTGTCCCCTGGGCATGGCCATTGGACACAATGGCATATAGGGGGGCCCAAGTTAGGCCCCCCATGCTACTTTACAAAATAAAATAAAAATACTTACCTTTACTTACCGTAGATGGGTCCCCCCGTCCATGGGTGTCCACCAGGGGTGGGCGAGGGTGGCAGGGGGTGTCCCTGGGGGCAGGGAAGGCCACCGGTGGACTGCTTCCATGGTCAGAGACCATGGAAATGTACCCATAGGTCCCTTAACGCCTGCCCTGACCCAGGCATTAAAAAATGACTCTAAACTGGTTTAGAGTCATTTTTTAAGGCCCTCCCCCTCCCGTGAGTCATTTTTGGAAGTATAAATGAGGCGCAAAGGCCTTAGCCCTGGAACGCCTACCCTGCATCTCATTAACACAAGGTAGGTTTTCACTGTAAAAAAATGACTTAAACTCCATAAATTTGGCTCTAGACAGGTCTAGGGCCAAAGTATAAATATGGAGTTAAGTTTGCGCTGGATTTGCGTTAAAACAATGACGCAAATCCGGCGCCAACAGAGTATAAATGTGCTCCGTGGTGTCTTATCCCCTCTCTTAATGAGTGGATTTGTAAAATGGCTTCACATAACGATTTGTCAGATCTACTGTGTCTTTGTCTCAAATACCACACAACTATGAGATATATGGGGCCCACTTCGTATTTTCATAAATGACAACGCACAAAATTCAGGCAAAGAATGAGGCAATCACACTCTTGAATCAACCACTAACAGACTGCATTGGTAGCTTGAAATTACATGTTAAATTTAATGGTCTAGGAGAACAATTTGTAAACACAGTCCATGCATCGCCTGGCTGGCATATTCCTGCAGTCTTTTGCATCATGATACTGACTATGAGTAAAATCCACTCATAATGTAGCCATACTTACTGTGTCTCCATTGTCATAATGCCCATGTTTGCTGCTTCTTTTATTATGTTTTAAGAACATTTTTTATAAAGTTGGAATTGAAAGGTAAATGCCATTAAAGGGTAACTGCTTTTGACACATACTTGTCACTTGTTATTCAGCACGTGAGGGTCTGACTTTGACATCTACTGGGCGTTCAAGAAGATGCTGAGACTGAAGGCATTAAATTTGAGGGTGCACAAGACAAATAGAGTCATAAACATCAGGTAAACAGGATTCGGTTTATTAGTGGCTCAAAGTGGTCTAGCTCCCTAGCACTGTGGAAATGAAGTCATGCCACATGGACATCTTCACATTCAATTGTTTAGAGTCTTAAATATCACTGTGCATAATTACTTTGGCGGCCAATGGCCATTGACTATTGGATAGAGTAGAAACCATTGCCCTCTACAGCTGTTTAGCATTAATAAGTGTTCACTAATAAGTCAGAGATGGCAGCTGCAACAATCCAAAGTCAACGTCTTGCCCCATGATGGCTTTGTATATTCAAAGCCTACACTCTGACCTTAAAGAACAAGTTACTTACCTTCAGTAATGTATTATCTGGTAGACTATATCTAGCTGCAGATTCCTTACCTTTGAATTTCCCACTGGATCCTGAAGATGTTTGCGTGAGCAGTACCCCTACGTGCTATTGGGTGGCTTTGTTCGGTTCTGTGGGGCGTTGTTGGTGCTCGAGGTGATGTCCCAGTCACCTATAAAGGTGCTACCCAGGAGCGTGGATGTCAGTTACTTTTCACGACTTTCCACGCCAAAAGCTCAGAGCCATGAAGTAAACTGACAAATGTGTGTCCAAACTAGTGCCCTGAGAGGGATCAACCCTAACCCTAGAAAACCTGTCTATGGAGTGGGGAAGCATGGAGGGTATATAGAATATGCAGTTAGATATAGTCTCTACCAGGCAATGTGTTACCAAAGGTAAATAACTTGTTCATCTGCTAAAGACTACCTATCTTTCAATAGATACCCAAGCAATACCAACCTGGTGGTGGGCTCTGAATAAATTAATTAGATTAAAAAGTCCTGCAGGACTGAATGGGCAAAATGTTCATCTATACAGACCTGACTGTCCACGCAGTGGTGTATGGGAAACATGTGCAGGGACCCCACATTGCTGCCTGGCAGATGTCCAGGACTCCACGAGCCAATGCCGTGGTTGTAGCTTTTTCTCTGGTGGAATGGGCCTGTTAGTCCTCAAATTGCTTTCTAGCCCGGGCGTAGCAGATCTTGATACAGAGAATGACCCAGCATGAAATGGCTTGCTTCTGTATTGCCCTACATTTCTTTCCTCTAACAAAGAGTTGGTCGTCCATCTGCAACTCTTTTTTGCGGTCAAGGTAAAACAACAACATTCTTTTTAGGTCCAGATGGTGGAATTTCTCCTCTTTTTTGAGGGATGTGGAGGAGCATAAAAAGGTGGGCAGGGTGACAGACTGTTCCAAATGAAATGGGGTCATCACTTTTGTAAAGAAAGAGTCCCTGGTGCAAAGCACCATTTTGCCCGAAACCACCATCAGATAGGGAGGCTAGGAAGATAAAGCCTGCAGCTCACTCACGTTCTGGGCACATTTTATTGCCACTAAAAAGGCTGTTATGATGGTAAGCAGCTGGAGAATACAATTGTGCAGTGGCTCAACGGGAGCACACATGATGTAGGTGAGAACTAAATTAAGATCCCACTGAAGAATGATAAAGGGCGAAGGGGGAAACATCTGTACAAGTCCTTTGAGAATCCTATTTACAATAGGGGATTTGAACAAAGAGGGTTGGTCAGGCAGCAGCAGGAAGGCAGACAGAGCAGAAAGATAACCCGAAGGAGTGCCCTGAGCAGAGTCCTGCTGGGCAATGGTAATAACTAAGTTAAGAATATCATAGAGAGAGAGAAAGCAAAAGGGTTGGTAGACTTTTCTGTACAATGTAATGCACATTTTTGCCAATGGCAGGTGTACACTGTCTTGGTGGAGGGACGCCTGGCTGCCAGAATAGCATTACAGACTTCGGGCGGAAGGTCGAAGGCTGTCAACTGTCGCCGCTCAATCTCCATGCAAGAAGTTGGAGAGTTGACAGGGTGCTGGTGGAGAACCCTCCCCTGCTGCTGCGACGGAAGATCATCCCGAAGAGGCAGCCTGATTGGAGGATCAATGCTCATTCTAAGAAGCTCGGGATACCAGACTCTCCGTGCCCAGTCTGGTATCACAAGAATGATTTGGGCCTGGTCGTTCTTGATCTTCGTAAGAACTCTTGGCAGAAGTGGTATGGGCAGAAAGGTGTATCTCCAAGCGAATGTCACTTTGGAAACTCCAACACGCAAAACTGCTGACATTGTGCATTCTCTTTGGAGGTGAACAAATATAACCAAAGCTCTCCCGACTGCTGAAAGAGACCGTGTGCCACCTCTGAATGGAGATGCCACCCATGATCCACTAGGCATCAACAATTGAGTTTGTCTGCCCTGGCATACAGAGAGCATGCCTGGTGTTGACCCACAAGGGTTATGCCCTGCTGTTCCAGCCATGTCCAGAGACGCAGGGCCTCTTGACAAAGAGACCATGACCTCTCCACTCCTTGCTTGTTGCAGTCCCACATAGCAGTGGTGTTGTCTGTGAACACCTGCACTAACTTTGCTTTGACAGAGGGAAGAAATGCTTTCAATGCCATTCAGATCGCTCAGACCGCCAGCAAATTGATGTGGAGTCCGGCTTCCACCGGAGACCTGAAACCTCTGATCACCACCTCTCCCAGATGGCTTTCCCATCCCAGGAGTGACAAATCTGTCACAACTGTGGAATCTGGTTGGGGAAAGAAGAGGAGTCTGCCTTTGACCCAATCATGGGTCCTGAGCCATCACTGCAGAACAGTTGCTGTTCCCTCTGGAATCTGGACTAAATTAAGAGAGATTTCCCTGATGCTGTGCCTATTGGAACTTCAGGTCCCACTGCAGATCCTGCAGATCCCAGCTGGCATGATTCACCAGCAGGATGCAGGAGGCCATGAGGCCCAGCAACCTCAGAGTCTGTCTCACCGAAATCGAAGACAGAGGCTGATACATCAGTATCATTGCCTGAATATCCTGGACTCGCTGCTCTGGAGGATAAACCCGAAATGGCACTGTGTCCAGAACAGGTCTGATGAAATGGAGCATCTGAGGAGGAGTCAGATGTGACTTCGGCATGTTTATAGTGAACCCCAGCGACTGCAGGAGGTCTGCTGTAGTTTGAAGGTGGGAGATGACAGCCTGGGATGAATCTGCCTTCAACTGCCAGTCACTGAGATAGGGGAAGACTTACACCACTAATCTCCACAAATTAGCTGCAACCACTGGCATCACCTTGGTGAACACCCAAGGGGTGCTAGTAAGGCCAAATGGAAACACAGTGAGCTGAAAGTGCTCCTGCCTTACCTTGAACCACAGGTAACACCTTGGGCAAGCAAGATGGGGATGTGGAAATACACATCCTGCAATTCCAACGCTGCCAACCAATCTCCTTGGTCTAGGGCAGATAAGACCAGAGCCAAAGTGAGCATCTTGAATTTCTCCTTTTTGAGGAAGAGATTCACTGTTTTGAGGTCTAGGATAGGTCAAAGACCCTTGTTCTGTTTGTGAACCAGAAAGTAGAGGGAATAACAACCACTGATACCAGAAGCCTTTCTATGACTCCTTTGGCCAAGAGAGCCGTAACTTCTTCGTGGAGCAGGGACATATGATCCTCCATCAGCCGATCTATTGTCGGAGGTATAGAGGGAGGGGAACATTTGAAGGGGAGGGAGTAGCCCCTCCAAATTAATTTCAGGACCATCTGTCTGATGTGATGGTCTGCCAGTGAGGAAGATGATGATGAATTCTCCCTCCAGCTGGAAGAGCCATGATGCCTGGTCAGGAGACTACAAGGGCTTAGAGCCTGCAGCTGTTGGGGAGTTGGTGGTGGATGACTTCTGGCTACCTGACCCATGGGGTCAGAATGCACTGCATCCACGCAAAGCTTGGGAAGCTTGCAAAGGACGGTGGCTGGGGTAGGGCTGATGTGGTAGCACACCCCTTCTGTAGCCATGAAAGTGGCAAAAGGCAGATTAGGGACGCAGGGTCACTGAGAGGCCCAACGACTTGGTTGTAGCCCGAGAGTCCTTAAAGCACTCCAGCACTGAGTCTGCTTTCTCTCTGAAGAGATGAGCCCTATCAAAGGGCATGTCTATGAGGCTGGCCTGGACATCCCTCAAAAGGCCAGATGTTCTCAACTAGGTGTGGCATGTAAGACCACTGCTGAGGAAACCGCCCTGTCCAATGAGTCAGTCATGTCCAATCCACACCCGATGGTGAACTTTGTTGTATCTCTCCTGTCTTTTACTGTTTGGGAGAAAATGGCCCGGGCCTCCTCAGGGACCTGTGGCAGCACTTTCCCCACCGAGTCCCACAACATGTGGGGCTATTGGCCCAAAAGTCGTATGGTATTCACCGACCACATTGCTAGGCTGTTGGAAGAAAACATTTTCTTTGCTAAGGTGTCAAGCCTTTTGGTTTCCATGTACGGGGGTGCAGAAGGGAATGCGCCATTGAAAGTTGACGCTTGAACTATCAAGCTCTCGGGGGGGGGGGTGTTGGGTGAGGAAACTAGCATCACCTGGGTGGGGCGATAGCAGCAGGCAATTGTCCTGTTCGCAGGAGCCCCTGTGCTGGGCTTGTACCAGGTTCCCATCAGGACATCAGGTAGTACTTTGTTGGAGAGAAGCAGGGGTTCAGATGAGGAAGCCCCAGGCTAAAGCACCTCTGTAAAGAGGTTTGTCTTGACTGCCACAGATGGTGGTTCAAGATCAAGGACCTCCACTGCCCTCTTCACCACCATTGCGTATGATGCTCTCTCCTCCATAGCCACGGTAGGGGCAGAAGACAAGTATCTGGAGATGTGTCCAGTTCACTAGCATTTCCTAGTTCCTCATACTTGTCCATTGATAGGGTTTTCTAACTGGTATTCTAAAGGGTCCATTGATCCCTCCATTCTAACCCCATGCCTGAGTGCAACAGAAGATGGTGGCGTGGCCCGTTAGTCTTAGCACAACTTTGGATCATGGTCATTCTCTAGACACCATTTGCACATAAGGTGCAGGTTCGTAAGCAGGCATCACGCGGCTTAAACCCTACCTTCCTGGATGACATCCTCAACACACTTTAAAAAAACAATCAACAAAATGTTGAAAAAAACTGTGAAAAAGAGACAGAAGGGTAGCTCTTTCTCCGGATCAGCGCTAGCTGTTGCAGAAAGAAAAGAACTGATATCTGCGTACCTGTGTGGCCCCTATATAGGTGACTACAGCATCACTTCCAGCTCCAATGACGCAGACGATGATGGACAGAACCGGATAAAGCCACCTGATGGTGCACAGGGTTCCTGCTTATGCAAAAATCTTCTGGATCGAGTCTAACACCTGGTAAATTGAAAGGTAAAGATTCTGCAGCCAGAAGTCTCTAGCAGACTTCTGGTAAAAATTGATTTAATGGTTGAGGTGTTCTCAGCCATCCTTAATTACATTTTCTTAATTTATTTCAGCCATAAATGCTGTTCTTAAGGAGTTGATGATCATCCACCACAGGCTATGCATAGAAACACAACACAGTCTCACTGAAGTTACATTGACCAAAGAAGAGTGCAAGGGACGAGTGATATCTAAAACAAGATTTTGCACAAGGGGTTTAAGGCATCTTAGGGTGTGGAGAGCTTGGGATTACAGTGACAGCTGTGTATGTACAAGTCAACTCTTGGTTTCTGGTAGCAGATTAGATAAGGGCACTATTTGCACCACACCAACTTGGCGCAAACTCACAGTTACGTTAAGTTCATCAAGATTAATCTTTATCTTGAACTGAGGCTGAAATCACAAATTCATTAACGTTGCATTGAAAGAGCAGCAGGTTTTGTCCCACAGTAACAAAGGAGAGAATTAAGGGCCAGATTTATACTTTTTCACGCAAAACTGTGTTAGCACAGTTTATCGTGAAAAAGTTAGCGCCGGCTAGCGCCATTCCAAGACACCAGCCAGACGCCATATTTATGGAATGGGGCTAGCCGGCGCTTATTGCCTGTTACCGTCCTTGCAAAGGACGCTAACAGGGCGGGGGATGTGTGGGGGAACTGGGGCTTGTGTGCCGAATTATGGTGCTACACTGTTTAGAGGCAGAAAAATGCCTCTAAGCAGTGTAGAGCCATTTTCTGGCGCAAAACTCCCATGGACATGGTTCCTGTCTTAGTAAAGACAGAAGCCATGCCCACCACCCCAATGGCCATGCCCGGGTGTAAAGGTCCCCTGGGCATGGCCATTGGGGCCAGCGCTGTGCAGGGGGCCCCAACTCAGGGCCCCCGAGCGGGGAAAAAAATTATTTACCGGGACTAACCTGGGATGGGTCCCCCATCCTGTGGTGTCCCTTTGGTGTTGGTGGAGGTGGGTGGGGGGTGTCCCTGGGGCCAGGGAATGGCACCCGTGGGCACTTTCCATGGTCTCTGACCATGGAAATATGCCTACAGGTCTCCTTACGCCTGCCCATACCCAGGTGTTAAATAATGGCACTAAGCAAGCTTACTGCCATTATTTAAGGCCCCACATCCCCCTGTGCTGGATTTTAGCACAAGGGGATAAATATGATGATAAGGCCATATCGTCCTTTTCTGGACAGGAACTCCTACCTTGCATCTCATTAACGCAAGGTAGGTTTTAAAGTCTAGAAAACGACGTAAGCTCCATAACTTTGACCCTAGACGTGTCTAACGCGAAAGTATAAATATGGAGTTAGGTTTGCTCTAAAATAGTATTAAAAAAGTACGCTAATTCAGCGCATACCAAGTATAAATATGAGGCTAAGTATGCCAACCAAAAAGGTTTATTAACAAAAAAGTAAAATTACAGTCAAATCAATTAGTCAGAAATTGAAATTCAACTGAATACATCACACATGAATATAATCCAAGCAGTTCAATTAGTAATGCAAATATTGCATTGTTAAAGGCAACATATGCAGATTAAGAGAATGGCTTGCTTCCATAAAGGAAACTTCCTAATGCTAAGCTACAATTGTGTGCAAGTCTGGAAAATGTAGAAAGAGCAGGTTTCAGCAAATTTAGCATTGAAAGAAGTCCCAAATAAAGGTTCTAATTAGAATGAGGAGGAATGTAATTGGTCTCAAGAGTAACTCTATGAGCAAAAAAATAGGGAGCACTGATCTCAAGAGGAGAAGCAATATGAAGCCTGATTGCGCAGGTGAAAAGGGGCAAGTGATCTAACTAACAAGCTTCACATAGTTAAAACATAACATTTTGTACCAAATGATACAATGTTCTGGTTCCAACCTGGCAGGAACCAATCAAAATCCAGTGCTCACTCTGTACTAGGTGTCAGCCTCCTTGTCACAGATACTACAATGCCAACTTCTTTTCTCATCACAACCTTCATAATATCTCACAAAGGAGCGTTCAATACTTTGTTTTCTCACCCCAGACTGGTGTTGAAGTTAACCAATTAATTGCTACTCCACGATCTTCAAAATGTAAGCGAACAAAGAACAGCATTTCTAAATTACCTCACCCTGATTTTTGGAACAGAAACAAAAAGTGTTATCACAACAAGTAGAAATAAAGGCCCTCATTCCGACCCTGGCGGTTTCAAACCGCCAGGGTGGAGGGCAGAGGAAGCACTGCCAACAGGCTGGCGGTGCTTCCCGGGCCATTCTGACTGCGGCGGTAAAGCCGCGGTCAGAAAAGGGGTTTTCCCCTGGCCCAGGGAATCCTCCATGGCGGCACTGCTTGCAGCGCCGCCATGGGGATTCCGACCCCCTTCCCGCCAGCCTGTTCCTGGCGGTTTACACCGCCAGGAAGAGGCTGGCGGGAACGGGTGTCATGGGGCCCCTGGGGGGCCCTGCACTGCCCATGCCACTGGCCCCACAATGATTTTCACTGTCTGCTTAGCTTTCAGGAAATTGGCAGATCTGAATGAGATGTTGATGATGTGGGTGAGGATGTTGGTAATCAGAGATCCTCTCATATTGTAGATGCATCTGGGGCAAGGATCTTGGAATCCCATTTCAGGTGCTAACTGCAGCCTTCCACCAATTTTTAATTAGCTCTGGTTTTGCAGTCAGGCAATAAGTTCTCCAATTCTCATTCTTACTTCAAGACGAAGATTTTAAATTACAAGGTAGGAATAAAGAATACTCTACTAGTAGCAATAGCCATCCTGGTGAAGCAGATGTGTCTCTGAGGGATGGAAGGGATACTGTAAGAAAGTGAATTATTAGTTGGAGGTGATGTGTCTCACCAAGTAATAATGTCAGAATTCTGTACTATGTCCAGTTATGTCCAGTTAGGTCTCAATAATTTGAACTTGAGCTCAACCCTTAGTAGCTGTTGCACAGAGCTTAGGAGTTAACTTAGGAGTTAAAGTATTTATCAGTTTCAAAACAGCTAAAAGTAGAAAATACAACACAATAAAAACCCACTCCAATTTCTAAAAATTTAGAAAATATTTATGCCAAAATAGACACCAAAACACCACAAATCTGATGAGGGGAACTAGGGATCTGATTTAAAGAAGTTTTAAATACCAATAGCGACTTAAATCCCAAAGTGCCAAAAGAGTATATCTGGTCATGCTAGACCGGTCATGCAAGTCCAAAGTCAAGGTCAGCTGCATGCTACTGCTGGTTGGACACAGGGACCTGGTTTATCTTGGTAGAAAGTTTACCTTTGACTTAGAAGATTTACTGAAGAAAAGTCCCCATCAATTGGCCTTGGGCAGGTTAGGCTGCAGGGTAGAGGGCTTGACAACCATAGCCTGATGAAGTGCGGGTCCTCAGTGGGAGCCTTGGCTCCAGTGGAAAATATTTTGTGGTCAGCATCAAGGGTGGGCAAGCTCTGAGGAGTGAAGTGTGAAACCTGTACCAGGAAGGTCTTGTCAGTGGTTGGATGTTTGACATCAACAAACCCTCTCTATGCTCTGACTTTTTTTCTGGAAGTTGAGATCCTTTCAGCGGGGTAAACCGGCAAGTTGAATCTGACTGATAATATAGCATTGTGGAAGCGGCTTTGTTACCTTTGCTAGTCATTTTTAAATATCCAGTTTTGCAGGTTTTACGGTCAGAGGAGTACATTCTAACCAGGGGAAGCTTCTCCATAAGGGTGGAGGAGCGTCGCCCTCCCCCGCCAACAGCAACCACTGCATTGGGGTGACAAGCAGAGGAGTGTGGACTGTGCACTCTCCTCAGAGCGCATGTGTGTTTGGCCGGCCTTTTCGGGCTGGCCAAACACACATGCGCACAAGGCTCTCTGCAGCCCAGCAACACAGTTGCTGGGCTGCAGAGAGCCTGCACAGGCTCCCAGTCTGCCTGGGAGCACCCTGACCGGGCACTCCCAGCCAATCCTGACGCTGCTTTGCCACAGGGCAGACTGGGAGTCTGTGTCTGTGTGCAGCAGTGAGCAGTGGCGTGGGAGCAGAGGTAAGTTTTTTAAAATGTTACTTTATTTTATTTTTTGTTGTTGGTATTAATCCCCACCCCTGCACCACCCCGCCCCCAGGAATCCCCGCAAGCCGCAACTCATTCTAACACCCGTAAAGGGTTCAAGACCCTGTGAACACTACTTGGGGATTATAACGCACTCTCCCAGAAGCAATTAGCAAGGTCCAGGGTGAATCTAGTTGGTACTGGTCAGTTAGGCCCTTGAAAAGTAGGCTTCCTGCAGCTTTAGAGAATGTGCAGCTTGACAGGAAGTCAGCCCTCTTGATCCTTAAGGACCAGTTCATTATCCTGGGTTCATGTGGGAGCAGGTCGAGTCTTTTGGGGCACTCTCCACAAGTTTACCAGCAGATACAGTCCCTTTTCTGCTTTCTACGGGTCCAAATGTGTTTTGAAGAGGGTAATGGAGGTGTCACTTTAATGATAAGTGCCAGCCTGTGGGTGGAAATTTTGTCCATTTACTAACCAATGGGGTAAAAGTTCCCGGGGTGACCCTACCAACCTTTGCAGTACTTCCTGTGTGTTTCCTGCAAACGAGCCCAAAGTGCCCCTCTCTACTTAAAACCAACATGGCAGAACCTTTCTTCCCTTTTACAGAGCTCTCTGCCAGAGATGTAGCTATGATATGTGGCAAAGCCTCCCTTGTGGTCACTCAAAACTGATTCTGAACTGAAAGCAGCCCCTCTCCAACTGGGAATGGTGTCTGGTTGGCTAGCAGAACAAGGAAGGGGAAAGGCCTAGATGTATATTACATCTGCTTGTGACAGGGTAGGCAGATTTTGAAGTTTAAGTTCCTGGGTCCAGCCGAGATGGCCATCCTGTCAAAGGGAAAAACATTTCCCCACACCCAAGCCTTTTGTCCACTGTTTGGGAGCAATACACAATTCACTACAGGAAAGACAGTAACAATCAGATGACACTGAACACTAGCGGAAAGGCACATTTCGTTTAGGTATGAAAATGGCAAATTTTAAAACTGGCATATTCAAAATAGTAATTAAAAATCTGTCCTGACCATTAGATTGGACTCCAAACTACCTATAGTCTGAGTCTTTGAATCATTTATCTAGCTAGTCCCAAACTAAAGGTATGCATTACATAAGGTGTTATAATGTAATCCAGTGTTTTTGTTTATGGGAGAGCCAACCTTACCATAGTGAATAAATGACTTTGGAGATTTTCACTGCCAGGACGTGTAAAACCTAAGTGCACATTCCCTACTTTTTAAACACCATGCACCCTGCTGTATGGGCATTTAGGGCCAGATGTACAAAAGTATTTAGCATTTCTTAACTGACCGAATCACAATTTTGATCCGTTAAGAAATGGTGAACTGTTTTTTTCTGATGCACAAAAGCCAATAGAGAATCGCAAAATGTGATTTCTACCCAGTAGAAATCACGTTTTGTGTTTCCCAAATAGGAAATTGCGAATGGGGATTTCATATTTGTGATTTCCTAAACAGTTCCTAAATGTGAAATGGGCATTTAGGAAATGCTATTAGCATTAACTCCAAGTCGATAGTAACCATGTGCAAGTTTAAAAAATGCATTTGAGATGCATTTTTTAAAGTGCCATGTTGCATGCAAGTGGCCCTAGGACATTTGTGGGCTTTACATGTGCACCACTTTTTTGGGGGGTGCATCAAGGGGGGGCCATAGACACTTAGGCACCCCTGGGTTTGCATTCCCTAATTTGTGATTTCCTACTAGGAAATCACAAATTTGGAAATGTAAAACTATTTGTAACTATTGGCCTTTAGGTCCACGGACCGAAGGTTGTAGCATTTTTTAGATAGCAATTTCCTAATTGTGATTCCTAGTCTGTAGGAATCGCTGTTAGGAAATCTCTATTTTTGTACATTCCATTTCCTAAATAGGGATTGCTTAGGATTAGCAATTTAGGAAATTCAAAATAGGAATTCCGTTCATCTGGCTGTTATGGCCGCCTTTGGCGTGTCTTACAAGTATTAGAAAAGAAGTTTAGGTCTGTCAAAAGGTTTATTTTTCTAGGTCCAATTAGCATTTTTAAAATAAACTGCACACTCAGGCTGCAGGGCCAGACCTGGCAACATGCCTTGGATTGTCACTTTCGTGGTGCGGTCTACAGACAGGTCTTGGGTACACTGGGTACCACATACCATGGACTTATAGGCAAGTTAAATGTGCCAATCGGAGCTTTTAACCAGTTTGACAAGTTTTCATGGGTCAGTGTCCTAACAGCAGTAATAGAATCCAGCAAATAGCAGTGGTGACCAAGCACAAATGGCATTTTCTTATAGATACGCACACTAATTGACCCTTTTGGAGCTCACCTCTCCACCCAGGGCCAGCTTTTGGGTGGGGCGACCGCACTGGGCGCCGACCTCAGGGGGGCGCTGTGTTTATCAATAACTTCCAAAACATGCGATTTAAAAGCACTTGCTGAAAAGTTCCTTATGCGTTTAGCATTCAAGAAACAATTAAAATGTCAAGATACCTCTTGTGAGTAATGTTCCTGCTAGAGAGAGAGATGGAAGTTTTGCCTAGTGGCAGCTTTGACTCAACAATAAGTAGCATAGAGGGGTAATATGCCTGCTGCAAAAACACAGACCTATGGGGCTTATTTAAGAAAGGTGGCACTGCACACAGTGCAGCACCACTTTTCTTGCACCCCTTAGCGCTCCCCTAACGCCACCAAGTTGGCGTCATATTTAAAATACGGTGCACCATGGCGGTAGTTAGGGGACTAGCGTCAGAATTTCGTATGCTAGTCTGGCGCTTTGCAGTAATAGCGTAATTTTTTACGCTAATCTTGCAAAGCACCCAGAGGCCCATTGTAACAAATGGAAGCCTCCTTTTAATGCCTACTCTGAACAGGTGTTAAAAGTGCCGGAAAAAAAATGACACAAAGAAATCTAACGGATTTCTTTTTGTCATTTGTTTGACCCCCCCCCCCAAATGGGGGATGCCCCCTTTGCAAACATTATGCCTGGCGCAGGCATAATGTAGTGCAAAGGGATACAAAGTGGCGCAATGCATGCATTGCTCCACTTTGTATATATGGTGCAGCGTTTTTGGCCTTCTAACGCCTCATTAGGGTAAAACAAATGACACTAATGTGGTGTTAGAGTGGCACTAGGAGCCCTTAAATATACCCCTTTATTTGTGCTTGTCGTTTCCGGTGCGGAGCACCAGCACTTATTTTTGAGGGCTGGCGCTTATTTTTCTGCCTCAAGCATTTACTGCGAGAAAAAGACACATATGGGAAAGACAGAGGAAGAGAAAAACGAAAAAGTGTCACAATGGGAAAAAGCAGAAATCCGCCAGAGGGAGCTGAAGGGGCAGGGAGTGCCTGTGAATGGATTGAAGAGGCCCGAGATGGATTCAGGATTACGATGCCTCTGTATTCCGTGTTAACACATGTAATTGCAGCACCCACGTGTTTAAGAGGAGCGCTTTGGGCACCGCCACCTTGTTATTTACAAATTGAGCACTGCCCTATGGGACATATTTGAAAAAGTGGCACTGCACACAGAGCTGCGCCCCTGTTTTTGCACCCTTTAGCACCCCCAATGCCACAATGTGTGCAGCATATTTTAAATTCGGTGCATCATGGAGTTAGTTTGGGGACTAGCATCAGAATTTTTTATGCCAGTCGACCCTTTGCAGGATTACCATTAAAAAAATTGACGCTAATCCTGCAAAACACCCAGAGGCCAATTGTAACCACTGGAAGCCTCCTTTTAATGCCTGCTGTGAGCAGGCATTAAAAGTGCTGGAAAAAAATGACGCAAAGAAATCTGTCAGATTTCTTTATGCCATTTTTTGGCCCCCCTGACGGGGGAAAGCCCCCTTTGCATACATTAGGCCTGGCGCAGGTATAATGTAGTGCAAAAGGTTACAAAGTGGCACAATGCATGCATGCACGCTTTGTAAATATGGCACAGCGATTTTGGCCTTCTAACTCCACATTACCTTAAAAGAATTACCCTAATGTGGCGTTAGAATGGCACCAGGGGCTCTTAAATATGCCCCTATGGGGCATTTTTTTAAAAAGTGGCACTGAACACAGTGCTGCACAATTTTTCTTGCGCCCCTTAGTGCTCTCCTAACGCCACCATGTGTGCTCTGTATGTAAAATATGCTGCAACATGGCAGTAGTTAGGGGACAAGTGTCAGAATTTTTTACGCTAGTCTCGCGCTTTGCAGGATTAGAGTCAATTTGATGCTAATCATACAAAGCACCCAAAGGCCCATTGTAACCAATGGAAGCCTCCTTTTAAGGCCTGCTCTGAGCAGGCGTTAAAAGTGCCGGGAAAGAATTACGCATAGAAATCTAACAGAATTCTTTGCGTAATTTTTTTGACCCCCCCCCAATGGGGGAATGCCCCCTTTGCATACATTATGCCTGGCACTGGCATAATGTAGCGCAAAGGGTTACAAAGTGGCACATTGTATGCATTGCGCCACTTTGTATATATGGCAGACCATTTTTGGCCTTCTAACACCCCATTAGAGTAAAAAAATGACACTAATGTGGTCTTAGAATGGCAGTAGGGGCTCTTAAATATACCCCTATGGCAGTGCTTAATTTGTGCTTGTTGTTTCCGGTGCGGACAACTGGCACTTATTTTTGAGGGCCGGCACTTATTTTTCTGCCTCAAGCATTTACTGAGAGAAAAAGACACACGTGGGAAAGATGGAGGAAGAGTAAAACGAAAAGCGTCACAATGGGAAAAAGCAGAAATCCTCAAGAGTGAGCAGAAGGGTCAGGGAGTGCCTCTAAATTGATTGAAGAGGCCCAAGATGGCTTCAGGATTATGCTGCCTTTGTATTCCATGTTCACACATTTAATTGCAGCAGCCGTGTGTTTAAGGGGAGCGCTTTGGGCACAGCACCTTTTTATTTACAAATTAAGCACTGCCCTATGGGGCATATTTGAAAAAAGTGGCACTGCACACAGTGCTGCACCACTTTTCTTGCGCCCTTTAGCACCCCCCCGCCACCATGTGTGCGTCATATTTAAAATACGGTGCACCATGGCAGTAGTTTGGGGACTAGCGTCAGAATTTGTTTATGCTAGCCCAGCGCTTTGCAGGATTAGCATCAAAAATGTTGACGCTAATCCTGCAAAACACCTAGAGGTCCATTGTAACCAATGGGAGTCTCCTTTTAACGCCTTCTGTGAGCAGGCATTAAAAGTGCTGGAAATGACGCAAATAAATCTGTCAGGTTTCTTTGTGCCATTACACCCCTCCCCCCCCCCAACGTCGGGGATGCCCCCTTTGCATGGCACAGGCATAATGTAGCACAAAGGGATACAAAGTGGTGCAATGCATGCACTGCGTCTCTTTGTAAATATGACACCGATTTTTTGCCTTCTAACGCCACATTAGCATAAAAAAATTATGCTAATGTGGCGTTAGAATGGTGTTAGGGGCTCTTAAATATGCCCCTATATTTTATGTGGCTAGCTGATTGGATTAGTAATGCAGGCCTTTAAAAGTGCTTTAAAACACATAAATGTATGTGAAAGGGGAGCAATGGAGACATGAGGGGCACATTTGCTGGGTGGTAGTGAGTGAAACCGAGGAGGAGGTCATGGGGTGGAGGCACCACAATAAACTGTCGCACAGGGCACCACCAGTCCTAAAAATCGCCCTGCTTCCACCACATTAGGAACAATCACCACTCATAAGAGAAAACATCCAAGATAAAAAGTACCTTGCACTACCTAAATAACTGGAGACCAAGGAAGCGAGTCTCACCCCGGAAATTATACCATTGCATAAATTTACAATATTAATTGTTGTCCTTCCCTTTCTATCACACAGTACTTCGGGCTGGAGAAATAAATGTTCCCGGTATTGGTGGGTCTTATAATAGATCAATACACCTTCTATTTGAGTCGAATCGAACCTTCCCTGCACACTTGTTGGGGGTGAATCCTTCAAGCGAACGGAATAGTACCGCATAATTTATTAAAGACGACATCTTTTCAAATGTTCAGTCATGGAAGAAAGTGCTGTCTTCACTGTATGATATAATTGTCCTCTTATTTCTAACATTGAATCTGTTTCCTCATCTAAGGATCTGTCCCCTATTTTAGGAAGATTCACTCTTTCAAATGGTCTCAGTATGCTATTGATGTAATATGTATTGTAACTGCTGATCCTGTTAAAATTCGTTTGAATCCAAAGAAAAAACTTCCCCACAAATGGCAATGCCCTCTCTGAACCCAAGATGATGTGGGAATCCATCCTGTTATGACATTATTAGAACATTGGAATGTTGGGAGCTCCATTGAAGAAAATTGAGTGCTCTGGGCTTCTAATGGCTTGAAAAAAAACGGAGCTCCAACATTCCAATGTCTTTCACACAGCAAGAGCTGTGAACAAAGGCTTCACGGAGGCTGGGGGAAATTCAGTCCCCTTGGGCTCCTTGAGGCCTTTGCTTTATTTATTAGAACATTCTGCCCTCTAGTGGTGGAATGTCCTAATAGCCTTACAGCCCTTCGTGGCTGGGCTACAGCGGCCCATAAAGTTTTAAGGTTCCTCTCCCTTGTTAAAATCTCTAGATTTCAGCTCGGGCCTTTAATGCTGGAGTGAGACTTTAATAGCTGTTATAGCCCGCTACGGTGGGCTATAAGGCTATATTAGAACAATATTTTTTAGATCCGACTAGAAGGATTTCAGATTCTTCCCATGAAAAGGCCCATAATGGAAACATAGGCCCTGATTTATACTTTTTGGGGCAAAACTGCACTAATGCAGTTTTGCACCAAAACGTTTAGCACCGGCTTGCACAATTTCTGTGCACCAGCCGGGCCCCATATTTATGGAATGCTGCAAGCCGGTGCAAAGGGTGGGGTAGTGTAAAAAAAAGTGTAAAAAAGAAATGATGTATGTCGGTTGGGGCTGGCAGTATGGAAGAAGGGGGTTTTGCACCAAAAAATGACGTTAGGCAGGTTAGAGTAAAAAAAGTTACTCTAACCTGCCTAGAGTCATTTTCTGACACAAAACCATCCATACCACATGACTCCTGTCTTAGAAAAGACAGGAGTCATGCCCACCACCCCAATGGCCAGCACAGGGGACCAGGGTCCCCTCGGCATGGCCATTGCACCCTGTGCCATGTATGGGGGCTATGTCAGGGCCCCCATGGCACTTTAAAAAAATAAATATAATACTTACCTGTACTTACCTGAGATGGGGTCCCCCATCCTCCGCTGTCCCTCTGGTGTGGATGGGGCTGTCCCTGGCACCGGTGGGCTTATTCCATGGTGTTCACCAGGGAAATAGACCCATGGGTCCCCTAACGCCTGCCCTGACCCAGGCATTAAAAATGGGGCAAAGCAAGCTTTGCACCATTTTTTGACCCCTCCTCCCTCCCATGCACCATTTGTGCACAGGAGTATAAATATGATGTTAAGGCCATAGAGTAATTTTTTTGCATAGGAACGCCTACCTTGCATCTCATTAAGCCAAGGTAGGTTTCCACGTCCAAAAATGTCTTTAACTCCATAAATTTGGCGCTAGATGGGTCTAGCGCCAAAGTATAAATATGGAGTTAGTTTTGCACTGAATTAGAGTAAAAAAAAATGACACTAATTCGGTGCAGAGTATAAATGTGCCCCATAATTTTTCCAAGATCTAAGAGTCATTAGCGCATGTACTGCCTTGGTTTCTTCTTTTTGCAAACCCTGCTATATATCTAGCATTCTACTGACAAGTACTTATTTTACTGTTGTTGATGCAGCCTCCTCAGGGAATTACCAAATCTCCCTCTATTATAGCCCCAGCTGTAAAAAAAAAAGATTTAGAGCCAGATGTAGCAATATACGAATTTGCAAATCGGGAATTGCGAGTCGGTGCGACTTGCAATTTCCGATTCACAAATTAGTATGCAGAATGGTGTCACAGACACCTTCTGCGAATCAGAAGGGGGTCGCAGAGACCCACCTCATTAATATTAATGAAGTGGGACGCAATTTGTGACCCCCTTGTGATTCCCTGCACTCACAGGGATGGTGGCCTGCTGGAGACAGCAGACCTCCATGTCTGTGACTGCTTTTTCAATAAAGCAGTTTTTTTGTGTGTAATGTAGCCCGTTTTCCTTAAAGGAAAACGAGTTGCATTACAAAAGAAAAAATGAAACCATTTGGTTTCGTTTTTTCAGGGTAGGCAGTGGTCCTTTGGGCGACATTCACAAAGGGGAAGGGGTCTCATGGGGTCCCCTTCCCTTTTGCGAATGAGTCAGCACCCTCTTCAAGTGGGTGCTAACTGCGAATTGCTTTGCAATTCTGCACCGCAGTGCGAGTCGCAAATAGGAAGGGAACCCCCCTTCCTATTTGCGAGTCACATTCCCATTTTGCAAAATGGGAATGTGCATCACGATGGCCGTTTTGCATGGTGCAAACTGCGATTTTTGCAGTTTGCGCCATGCAAAACGGTTCGTACATCTGGCCCTTAGACATTAAGAGCCTGATTATGACCTTGGCGGATGTGATTCTCAGTTACAAATGTGACGGCTATCCTGCCTGCCGTATTACAAGTTCTATTTTATCCTATGGAACTTGTAAAATGGTGGGCGGGATATATGTCATGTTTGTGACGGAGTCTCCCATCCGCCAAGGTCGTAATCATGCCCTAAGGGCCAGATTTACAAGGACTATCTGGTGGCGCTAAGCACTGTGCCATATTTACAAGGTGGCGTTAAGACACTTTTTGTGGCTTAACACCACCTTGTAAATACAACCCCTTCACCTGCAGCACTTTGCGTGGAAGGGGCGTGCAATGGGTATTGCTGTGGGCGTGCCACAGCAACGCCCATTACATTTTGATGCTGCCCCAGATTTAGGAGTTTCATAAACCTGAGGTAGTGCCAAAATCTAATGCCACGCCAGAGGTGGCATTAGCACGGCGCAACAAAGAGAAGTGCTTTTAATTTTTCTAGTTTTTTTGCTCTTTCTATGTGCGCACATAGAAAGAGCAAAACGGCATTGCAGATTGTTTTTGTGTCCCTTCCTGCACAAAAACAATCATCCACACAGCACAGCCTTCCGCAAGGGTGGCTGCGTCGGCACTCGGTAACAAAATTTAGAGCCTGCACAGGAGGAAACACATGTGTCGTCTTCTATTAAATACGGCACATCCCTGCATTTTGGAAATGATGGAGCGTGGCGCTGCCAAATTTGGTGCAACCTCGCACTCTGTCATTTTCTTGTAAATTTGGACCTTAGCTTTCTCTGGAGATCAGCTCTGATTTTGTTGACCAAATATAACATGATGCATTGTCGCTGCTCATAGAAGTATCTATTTATGCACAGAAGGCTTCTAAAGAAAAATGACAATCTTTGTTGCCATGTGTACAAAATTTAATTCATAATATTTCTGGCGGAGAGAGACTGCGTCCACGCCATTTGAAAATTACCCCAGGCCATTGCGGTATGCCATATACCTAACCGTTTAGGTTTGGAAGATTATTGTCATCAAAGGATTTTAGTTTCTGCTAGCATTGTCAAGTCCCTTCGGGATTTAACAAAAAGAGACGTTCCAGAAGCTTTGCACTGGCCTGCAGAAGCAAAAAACACTTTGCTTCTCAAAAGACTACACTGCCTTCTGCTCCTGATCTGTGTTTGCCTGGTTATTCAAAATCTTTCACATTGTATTTTCACGAAAGAGAGAGATTTGCCTTGAGTATACCAGTGCAAGACCATTGTAGCAAAAAAAAATCAATTGCCTGTTATCCTTCTTCTTTAGATACCATAATTGCTAGATTAGTCCCCTATTCGTGTGTGGTGCACAATGCTGACCTTATTGAAGTTTATGAAAACATTGTATGAGACAGAACACTGTTTCTAAAACTCAGTGACTAAAACCTAAATTCTGTCAGAGCCTTGGTGTCCAGGAATGAATTGATGTTACAGTCATCTTCTCTTTCTTACACTTGTGAGATGTCTTACATCAGTGTTTCCTACCTAATAAGATGGAGAAGCTCATCACTGCTCATCTTATCAAACCCTGTTTTGATATCACTGATAAATCTTTGCCTTATTGTGATGTTGTGTATTATGTTAATAGGCCTTGCATCCAAAATAACAATAGGAAATTGGTAGCAGGGTATGGTATATGTCCATAATATACAAAATGAGGTAGTGGTGAACCGATGTTTACCCTAGATACATTGTGTCCAGTTACTGCACTTTGTGTCCTTGTCTGAACTTACATTTTAGATACAATTAAAGTGCCATGATCCTCACCAACTCCAAAAATGTCTTTGGCATTGCACATAACATTGGCCTCTCCAAGCTGTACATATGTGTCTTCATTTGAGCAGGTACACCAATAATGAATAGGGCTTTTGTAAAAGGTTTGCTTGATGCTCTCCAAAATCCAAGTAAGGTAACAACGGTCAAATGTGTTTCACACCAATCCTAATTTATAACAGTTGATTAATGCAATGTCTGCCACCTTTCGTCTCTCTACTCTATCTCTGCAGGTGTCATATTTGTTTTTCTATACTGACGATGACTTTGTAAAGCAGTTATTGAGGTCACAATGTCATTGACAGATTAGGTACCTATGCAATTATTTATGGACTAATCTGAGAATTGTTAGGAAAATCTAATCCAGCTCAGTTTATTGGATTGTTGTCATTAGTTTGCCCATTGTATATACAAACCTATAGCCACATCTCGATTATAATAATTATTTGTGTGATCCGTGGGGGCACTGGGCATGTGTGACATGGTCTCTTCTGTGAGTTTGGTTCTCCACTCATGGACTTTCTTGCAGTATGTCTATAACTAGATAGGATACTGTTTCAAGGAAGGCTAGCTCATGTTTGTATCATCATTTTATGTGCTTCACAAAATACTTATCGTCTCATTTTCTGTCCTCATAAGTAACTGCTTTCTGGTAATTAAAGTGCTACTTCATTGTTAATTTGATCTTAAATGAGCCTTTGGAAAATCATTGTTTTTTTACATGCAGGCCTCAAGATGACCTGTGGTGGGACAAGAATGGTACATTGGTTGCTCCATGAATTCTGTTATGTACCTTAGCTAATTTGTACCATGGTATTGTACATTTTAAGCAGGAATGGTATGGTTAGTGTTGCTAATTTTCATTATTGTGCTCCTTATTTCCTGCTATGTCTCTGCAATATTACTGTTCGTGCGCTATCTGTCAATCAAGCAACATTATTAAAGCGCTCCGAGCAGTTCACTCTGGATCCGTGGTCCCTCTGTTCACATGCAAATTTAATTCATTTAGTGGGCTCATGGCTCTTCAATCAGTTTGCGTTGGTTATTGTTTGTGTTTTTGTTCAGTGGGTGGAAGCCTATCCATATGCTCAGGACAATGCAATCACTGCTGATAAAAGATAAATGCAGGACTTGATCAGAGGGTTCTGATGAGTGCTCAAAACTGACAGTCAAAAAAGGAACCCTGTTGTGTTGTAGGCAGGTTATTACTAATTATACTAATTAGAAATAATGTGTGATTTAAACGTAATTCAATTATTGTAACTTGGCCGCAGTCAGCTTGCACTGACACCTACACCTATTGGCAGAACAATTGTGCACATTTATTTTAAGAGCCTGTGCCTTTCTCTCACACTGTGTGCTTATGTGTATTTCACTTTCAAGAAAATAATAGAGAAAAAGTCTTATCTGGGATGTTTGTGATTTATTTATTCTCTATTGAGGAAGCAATGTACAGAATTGATCCTTATTTTGTAAGTTCCCAAGGCTTTCTGCAATTGTTCTGTGTATGCCATTCATTAGCTGAACAAACCATTGTATTTCTGTGATACATAAATGTCAATTCATTTTCTTAATTAGTTAAGACTAACCAATGAAGTGCACTAGGAAGTAGGTATCTCTAGAAGTATCTTGTTTACAAGAATATTGTTTGATTTACGTATTTGCAACATTGCTAGTCCAACCCTGTCATGTCTTATCATACCATGAAAAGCCTGTGGCTTCTGTACCCTGACACATTATAAAAGCTTCTTTATTTTAGAGAAGAATCATTTTTCAGAGTCTTCTTTGAGAACAGTCTTTATATCAGTCTGTTGACTAATTTGTACTTAGTTATATCTGGAATTCCTTAGAAGACAGACTCTGTGCTAGTCTGTTTATTGATTTATATTTAGACTTTCTTTGGCTTCCTAACTGAACAGACTCTGTGTCAGTCTGTTTACATATTTATACATAGTTTTTCTTAGGGCATTATTTAGGAGCAGACCTTATGTTAGTCTACTTGCACAATTATCTTTTGATTATTTTCTTTTAAATATGTCAGCCTTAGGGTGGTCTTTCCCCAAATGTTTGCCTTCACCCCTCTTATTTTTGCTGATCATGTTTTTTGCTGGCCTTAGGACTTGGTGCACTTTACCACTCTGAACCGATGCTAAAGTGCATGTCTTCACTCCTTAAAACATAGTAACATCGGTGTATCCCCACTTAATTAGCCCTTTAAACATGTCTTAGGCCTGCCATTGCAGCCTATGTGTGCAGTTTTAAAATACCATTTCGATCTGGCAAAATAACACTTTTTAATGCCTATGTTTCCCCTAGGATAGACCCTTTTCAGCGCAGAGCAGTTTATTTAAAAAGTTGGACATGTACTTTTAAATTTCACATGTCCTGATAGTGAAAAATTCTTAAATTACTTTTTCACAAATACTAGGTCTAGCTTTCTCTAGTATAACATTGGAGTTACCTTATTACATTTAATATGCTGCAACTATTAAATTGGAAGAGGTAGTCAGTTTATGTTTGGCATCTTTGGAACTGCATCGAAAAATCCTCGCTTATGGTAAAGTCAGATGTTAAATTATAATTTTGAAAATGCCACTTTTGGAAAGTTAAAAGAACACATGATGGACAGATTACTGAACAATGCAAATATTCACCCCCAGTCACAAAGATTTGGGTTTAATCCATCGCTTTTTCAGTACCATGCCTCCCCTGTTCGACTCCCTGCTAAACGAAAATCACTCTTAACCATGTTCCCCATGCTAACAGGGCAGCCCGAACTGACAGGTCAAGTCCTCCCAAGAACGGAATCAAGCATCTTGAGACCAGTTTTGGGCCATCACCCCTCATCAACCACGCTAGCTTGAATCCTATGGCGCAGTGAGCATTGGACCCCTGTCTGGGCATACCATTCTCACTTGGGACGACAAAAGCAAAAAAAAACAGATGATGGACAGAATGTTGAACAATGCAAACATTCACCCCCAGTCTCAAAGATCTGGGTTTAATTCTTTGTTTTATATCCACAGCACCACACTAGTTTGGACCCAGCCATATTCAAATCAGTCTTGATCCTGTTCCCCATGGAATCAGTCCAGCCTGAAAGCCTGAACCCCCAGGCAAGGTCGTCCCTGGACTGGAAAAAAGCATCCTAGGACCAGTTTTGGAGTATCACCCTTCATCAGCCAGGCTAGCTTGAACCTGTGCAGTGAGCGTGGGACCCACGTCTGGGCATACCCTTCCCACTTAGGATGACAAAAGCAAGAACAGATGATGGACGGAATGCTGAACAATGCAAACATTCACCCCCAGTCTCAAAGATCTGGGTTTAATCCATTGTTTTTATGCCCACCACACAACCCCAGTTTGGACCCAGCCATATGCAAATCAGTCTTGAACCTGTTCCTCGTGGGATCAGTCCAGCCCATGAATCCTATGGCGCAGTGAGCATTGGACCCATGTCGTCCCATTCCCACTTGGGACGACAAAAACGAAAAAAAAACAGATGATAGACAAAATGTTGAACAATGCAAACATTCACCCCCAGTCTCAAAGATCTGGGTTTAATTCATCATTTTTATATCCACAGCACCACCCTAGTTTGGACCCAGTCATATTCAAATCAGTCTTGATCCTGTTCCCCATGGAATCAGTCCAGCCTGAAAGCCTGAACTCCCAGGCAAGGTCATCCCTGGACTGGAATCAAGGATCATAGGACCGGTTTTGGAGTATCACCCTTCATCAGCCAGGCTAACTTGAACTTGCGCAGTGAGCGTGCGACCCACATCTGGACACACCCTTCCCACTTAGGGCGAGAAAAGCAAGAACAGCTGATGGACGGAATGCTGAACAATGCAAACATTCACCCCCAGTCTCAAAGATCTGGGCTTAATCCATTGTTTTTATGCCCACCACACCACCCCAGTTTGGACCCAGCCATATGCAAATCAGTCTTGAACCTGTTCCTCATGGGATCAGTCCAGCCCAAATGTCCTGGCCAGGTCCTCCCTGAACCCAAATTCAGCATCCTGGGACCGGTTTTGGAGTATCACCCCTCATCAGCCAGGCTAGCTTGAATCTTGTGGCGCAGTGAGCACAGGACCCACATCTGGGCATACCCTTCCCACTTAGGGCTACAAAAGCAAAAAGAACAGATGATGGACGAAATGCTGAACGATGCATTCACCCCCAGTCATAAAGATCTGGATTTAGTCCATTGTTTTTTTGCCCACCACGCCACCCCAGTTTGGACCCAGCCATGTGCAAATCAGTCTTGACCCCACTTCCCATGGGAACAGTCCAGCCACAGCTGGACAGCCATACACAATAGAGAGCTTAGGTGTGCCTGGATGGGCCATCACTGACAGGATGGCAGGATGGTAGGGTGGAGCTGGGCACAGCCCTACCTACACTTGAATAGGCTGCATCCTGTCTGCACACAAATGGCTGCATACATACCCGCTGTAGTTTGTCTGGAACCCGGGCAGAGAAGGCAGGGCATCTATGCACTTCAAAGGCACGCCTCTAGAAGCTTCTCCCCACTTCAAAGGCACAACTGGATATAAATATTGAACCTCAGAGCCAACTCCTCAGTATACTACTGAACCTGTGGATACTCTGCCAGTAAGAAGGACCCCTGTGTTTTCTGAAAGGACTGCCACTCACCTGGATTGTGGTCCTCAAATAACTGCAGATCTGCTGTGCTGAGCTGCTGCACTCTTGTCTGAGTGAGAAGAACTGGCCCTTCATCTGTTGAACCCAGGACTCCATAGTCATTTCAAGCACTATTTGGCTGGCCTTCAGGCTTGAGCCTCAGGGACAGAAGGCTCCAACAACGGAAAACATATTTTACTTAACACGTTTTAACAGTGACCATTCATATATATTAATTTCAAGTTTGGCGATATTAAGCTAAAGGCCAAGAGGAGGTTCTGTGAATGTAAAGTGCATCTTGACATGGTCTTACACATCCACAAAAGGGCAGGCTTTATGCCTGCATGTTCACTAAAATCAACATATGGAACAGCCTTGCAGTGTATCTCAACGTGGGCTCAATCTACAATTCTAAGCCCTATAGGCAGTCTATCTATTTTCAAGGTCCACCATTGAAATGCCATGTAAACCCCATGGCCATGAATGCTTCCCTGCTTCATTTTATTACTCCTTCTGAGAATGTCAGTGGTGATCAGGAAATACACAGTAGATTTATTTATTTACCTATTTAGAGTTTTTGTAAAGTGCTAAATATCACTCTCCAGTTGCCTAAAAGTACAAAGTAAGGAGCAGAAGATGCCAGTCAACGGACTGGAAGGACCAAAGACCAACATTTCAGGCAGAAAACTTATAGTGCAGACCGTAGTGACATCTCAAAAACCAGTTACCATTCAAGTTGGGGAAGCCGTGAAGAAGCAGGGTAGAAAGCTATGTGAGCACAATTGGGTGATGTGCCAATGGAAAAGGCAAACTGGTGGAATGCCTTTGGTTAAACATCTCTTGCCCTTCATCTGGCAGAAAGCCTGTGGAAGAGCTGTGACAGGGGAGAAATGGGGCTCCCAGGATTTCACAGACACTAGCACATTATTACAGGACAATTATTTGCCTCACACATTTCTTTTTTTAATGCATTTTGTTGTTATGAAAAAATTAATAACCCAATGCAACACCACTTTCCTGCAGATTGTCTACAAGTCCAACATCTAGTACCATGAGGAATATTGCTACTAAAAGAGTTATTTGTCCAAAACCAAAGGGCAATATAGTAAATTATGCATCACTTTTCCTGTTACAAGGCCTGTCATAAGTATGCACTTTGCTCTTGTGATTCCCGTTCAGCCAATGTTGCCTTCTTACCCAAACCATATATGTCTCTTCAGGAAGCCCCTATTTTATCAACCCTATTGCAGTAGCACTTACTCCTGCGTATTCACTTTTTCCGTTTCCATTCACCAGTCAATATATGCCATTCCTCAACTGCTGGTAGTTTATTTGTACCCCACTTCATTGGTAGGTATATATTACAATTCAGCTTACATTTACAAACAGTTTCTGACTCACATCAGGTCTTTGTTGCCGCATATTAAGAGTAATTCTGTGAGTGTCTCTACGTGCTGTGGTATTTTGTGCATCTTTTCTTTTTTTCTTTTACAGTTTATGACATTTCCACAGTATATGGATGAATGTACCAGTTGGTTCATATCCTCTCAAGCATCTGTCGCAGTGTCCTTGTCTGAAACCGTGGGAGCTGCTTCCTGGAATAATAAACTCAATTTTTTTGTTGGATCAGACGTAAACTATATCTAGTGCAGTGGTTCCCAACCTTTTGACTTCTTAGGACCCCCACTTTATCATTACTGGGACCCAGGGACCCCCACTGAATCATTATCGGAATCTTGGGACCCCCCCCCCCAACTAAGTCATTACTGAAAGCTAGGGACCTAATCTGTCTATATTATTTACATTTCTAAGCAGTGGCGGACCCCCTGAGGAAGCTTCGCGGACCCCCAGGGGTCCCCGGACCACAGGTTGGGAACCACTGATCTAGTGGATACTTCTCTAGGATGGACAAGTTCTCCCTCCCACGTCACATCTTCCTTTCACCTATGTCTTGCTCCCATTGTCCTCTGACGTTTCCTAGTTGTTTAGTGCAGTTGTTTAGAAGTGCACTTTATGTTATCGATTCAGTTTTTTCTTATACAATATCATCCTAGGAGCCAAATGTAATTTCAGGATTCCTCCAGGGAGGGTGTTTGTTGCTTGTCAGTTCTTCCCAAACGATGCTTATGCAGGGGTGACTCCTCCGCAGTAGCGGAGAGGCATCGCCCCTGGTTGAGCCAGGAGATGAAAAATAAAACAATAGCTTGCTATCGTTTTATTTTTCATAATTTACAGAGAGGGGTAGGGCTGGACCATGGAAGGTGGGAGGAGGGAGGAAGGTAGAGTGCTTTAAGTGCGCATGCACTGAGGCCGGCCAAACACACATGTGCACTTAGGTTTCTCCAACTGTATAGACAGCCGGGCTGAAGAAACAAAGAAACAGCACAGACTCCAGGCTTGTGTCTGAGTAGCAGTCCAAGCCACTCAAACCAATCTTGACACTGCTTTTAGCAGCAATCTCATATCTGTAAGGTCAGCCTATAAAGTGCAAACAATAATAGCTATGTGACCAACAGCAACTTGTCAACATCCTTCTTCAGTGCAAGTGCATAAAAATAAAGATTAAAGGAAACATAAGCACCACGATGTCTCCAACTGCATGCTTTCCTGCTATAACCTAATCAGACTCCCAAAGCAGTAGGCAGTTCCCTCATGAATGGCCAAACTTCCCATAGATACGAAGCTAGTGAATTTAAAATGTATTCATTGTCTGTCGATTCCGATTTAACAAGGTAAATCTCATAAAATCTAAAAAGAGTCAGAAGCCATCTTTTGCGTACTAAGTCCTATTTTGTGCAAAAGAGCAGGAAGCGCAATAAAGTGACCTTCCCCCGATCTTATAGTTGCAATGTTCACCACTTCTGGAAACCTTGAACATTGAACTAGGTATTCCTTGGTTGGCAACATGCATAATTTAACCTTAATACAGAATTTACATTTTTGTTCAGGGTGGATCAAATCTAGAAATAACATAAGGGAAGGGTGATGTCTGTTACTAAAGTAATGTCTCATTGTACTTCTTAGTCTAATCATGAGGAGTTTCTTCTTCCACATAGCTCCAAAGTAATGCCCCTTCAAGCTCTGCAGTGTCCCGCCTTACTTTGCTTGACTCGGACCATAGGAACCCATCTGGAGTTCTGTTAATGTATGTTTTACATAAGACAGCCATTTATCTCTGCTGTGGTCAATAGCGTAGTCAGCGTCTTCCAAGGATTTTAAATAAATCGTTGCCTTTGGATTCATCGCCACTCTAATCCAGTATAACAATGGTTTTATGGCCGCTAATTCCGCTATTGCTGTGTGATTGAGTTATGCATAGAGTGCTAACAAGGGTGTACCTGGGCAAAAAAATATTCCTTGCCACCTGCAGTGGGCATAGGTCCTCAAACCCCCATAGCTTGGCTCTGTAAAGTGCTGCTGCCTTCTGCTTATAGATTTGGAGAATGGTGCTAATACCCTTGGCACCAGCCTTGTGCCTACATTTTAAAACTGTTCCCAGAGATCTGTCTTAGAATCATGGTTGCCATCTGTATGTGGTTCTTCCTTTATAGTTTCTCAGTAAACCGCATCTCCAGGTAATCACATGGTTTGACCGGCTCAATGGACTCCCCATGTATCTTTAACTTTCTCTTAAAACTAAGATTAAGAACGGACACAACACCATACTCTTTGTATTTTTGCAATTAAAGGTCAAATATTTTTTTGTGACAATAATCTACAAGTCTTGCTAATAATCTATCCATTGAGTTTTCTGTCTGGGCTAGCAGGACTGCATCATCAGTAATAATAATATGTGGACCTTTCTTCCTGCTATAATAGGGATTTGATAGGTTCTTCCAGCAAACATTCCACTCCATCATTTAAGAAAAGACCTACTGGAAAGATTTCAGTGCATTCACCTCTCTGTCCCGGTGTAACCCTGGCTGTATTATCAGTGTGGAGGGCTATTATTGCATGCACTGAGGTGATATCGGCCCTTTGTTCTACCAGTGAACTCCATAACTTTTCCCTGACCAAAAGATCAAAAGCTGCCTTTATATCAACAAAAATTTTGCATAGTGAGGATTCTCTTCTAATTGTATATTTGAATGTGAGCCTCTCTAGGCGTACTGCTTTGTTGACGGTTCCAACCTTTGCTCAAAAGCCAGATTGGGCCTCTGTTAGAATATTCCGACTCTTCGCCGAAACTTGCAACCTATTAATAGAACATTTCCAAGTTTTTTCTGTCTCTGTCCAAAAGACGGTACTTGAAGGGACTAAGTCAGCCTCCGTTCTGAAATATTAGTACTAAGATGGCTGAGCGCATGAGGATGGAACACAATTAATAGCTAAGGACGAGTTGAATACTTTTACAAGAACTCTAGCCCATATTTGGGGATCCTCCTAGTAGATATCAGTGGGCACTGGATCTGGGCAAGGTGCTTTATGTTTTTTCATACTTCTCAGTGCCCGTTCTACTTCTGGTACCACAATGTTCAGAGCGGGGTGGCCCTTATAAATGTACACACTATCTGCCTGGGAATCAGAGGAAACGTTAGTGTCAGCCCTAATATTTAAAGTAATAAAGTGCTTGACCCAGGCCTCCAGGCCAGAATGACAATACAGTGTATTTGGTGCCCCCTTCTTTGTACAGCTGACACTTTTCCAAAACCTTTGATGTTTTTCATGGAGGAGCACTCTTTCAACTCAGCCCAAAGGTTACTGTGTAATGCAATTTCTTTGTATTTAAAAGATGTTTGTATTCCTGCCTGAATGATTGGAAATATGCTTCGGTCCATGAGTTGCGACGACAAAGCATCAAACCTTGCGAGACCATCTTCAACTAATTGGAGTTGCTCCACAAGATTCTCCATACACCTGATACTTGACTATTAGGCATCACACCGACTGGGATATTAAGAATGAAATGTTCTGTATCCGTGATGAGTTTGAAAAGTGCACCCATTGTATACTGATCAAAATGAAGTATGTGATAAGATATATGATTGTGTAATAAAGATAAGTTTTAAAAAAGCTTGTGTCACAACTCTTGTATTGGAAAAGCACTCAGCATCGTACCAACTATACCTGGTACTGCACTTTCTATTAAAAGACAGGCTGCCTTAACCTCAGTTGGCTTTGACCACAGCAGGTGGCACCCTATAGGATCTTTATCAGAATCTGCAATAGTCGATCCTAAGTAAATCAGTTAGTCTACCCTCTCATCGTATTTCTGTTACTGGTAGCCAGCGCTGCTGCTATCCATGTTCAATCTTGGCAGTCTGGTTTGGCATCCATTTCTCCAGAACTTGGGAGTTTGATTACCCTTAAATAGTAATTTGTGATGATGCGAAGGTTTTCATAGATAACCCCGTCGGGGTCCAGCTGGTTCTTCGTTCTGGGGCTCCTTAGAGGGCGATGAGTAGTAAGGCTTCATAACCCAGGAACCTCTTTCTGAGGCTGCTTTTGCCACAGTGCTGCTTTGACGCTATGAACTGGGAGGGGACATGGGAGAACATCAACTCCCATTACACTGAAATGTCAAGATGATTTAGCACTAATCTAGTTATACTTGGAGCTGCAAACTCTACTTTAGATGTTAGTGCATTACTCAGTCTGCCCCAGCTTGTTTGCTAAACAATCAGTACTCTCTTTATATCCCTTGAGGACACCACCCTTAACTAAGGGGCTGTATAAACAGGGCTAGGAGCCTTGATCTATTCAGAGGGTTCTTAGACCCTGTATCAGTAAAAAGATCAATTAATTCAAAGGTGCTAGCTATTACTTTTTGATCATTTGTGCATCCTTGCCCACACCGGGGTCGGTGCTCATTGTTATGTCCTTGGCTTCTCCTCCCATTATTAGGAATTAAAATTCTAGTGGGTTTAGTCCCTGCATCAGGGGCCTGGCATCAGGGCCCTCATTCTGGGTAGCATCAGAACCTTCAGTAGGAGGCATCATATCACTGGGCTCTGGTGTGGCTCCTGCTTCAGGGCTCTTAATAACCCTTCTATTAAAATGGCGTTTCTTCTTCAGTGACCTTTTCTTGGGCAATGTTGACTTTTTTTAGCGCTTCTTTATGTTCGGCTGAGCCTGTTAACACTGAGTTTATCAATGAGCTTATTAATGAATATTCATGTATTTTGAGTGTTGGATTTGCGTAGAAAATGTATTAACTTAAAGAAAAATAATGCACACATTTGAAGGTGCTCTCACATGATTGGCCGCCAATGTTCACGAAGTATACGTATTAATGGCTTATTAATATGAAATGTTGAGCTTATGCTTGATTAATGTAGTAATATGTAACACTGAGGATTATGTATTATGTATTAGCTTTATTAATTGTAGGCCTTAACGTAGTGAGGTTTTGGCCTGGTTGCAAGGCCTCATGCCAAGCTGCATTTCTTAATTAACTTATAAAATGTCTGCTTAGAGAATTAACTTGTGATTTTCCTTTGTGCTAACCTAATGCTCATAGCTGAAAGTCTTTCTCATGAGAACTGCTAGCTAGAAGATGCTGTACTTGCTAGTGAAACAATGTTTAATGTAGTGTGTGTAAGACTTACTTTCCCAGGAGAAGACAATGAATGCACTGTCTGGCGTATAAGATGCAACAATATTGTTACCTAATGAGCACGAATGACAAGAGCAGGAGCTCAGGAGCCAATCATTGACATGTGAAAGATGTACTAGTAGAAATGTAGATTTGAAGTTTCAGTTTTATTGGACTAAGTGTAAACATGTGATCCCCTGACCAATTAGGATATCAGAAGTAGTTTTAGTAAATCTAACTTAGCCAGACTGCACAGAGAGGAGAGAAGCCATTCTCCCCATTCTTCTGGAGAGTTTAGGCTATTAGCTATATTCGAACTGCTTAGGGAGACTTTGCTCTTTCTGAACTTTGATGCTGAATCCTGTTGACTCACTGACCAGACTGATGGCCTGCACGCGAAGACTATCTGAGCTTGCTGATTCAATAGAGGAGAGGTATACTGATTATGATACTGAATGTTTTGTCTATTTGCTTTTGTTTCTAGGGACCAACTGCTATTTTGATAGAGTCATAGTTAGATGTTTTTCCAAATTTGTGTGGCTAAACTGTTTTGCATGAAGCCCAAACATGCTATTATAATCTGGTGTTAGTTAGGGTTTTCACAGATGAGGTTTGCTACATGTAATAACAGCTGATGTCCTTTCTTTGCTGAATCTAATGAATGTAATATTGTTTGCACAGTTATTCTTGCTATTAATATGTACTGTAACCTTAAAATGTGTAGTAGCTCAAGCTTTGATTAGATTGCAATTCTTTCGCCGCTTTGGACAGCCAGTGTTGTTTCTGTATGTTTATCATCTGATATTGAGATTAAGTTATGTAACATTAGCATTGTAAATATAGGGAAATAAACATCCTAACTTTACAAAAGTGTGGCTATTCATGACTGCAAGGTCATTGTGTGTGCAAACTGCTGACTCCTATTGAGTGTTGATGATATTGATCTGTATTGGTACGGGATATATGGTGGGAAAACTTCAAAGCGAGTCAAAAGGTCCATCAGCATATTCGTGTCTCCTTTGTAAGTTTACTTAATAAGGTCTGACGCGCTAACAGAGATGGTAGCAGAGATTGATGGTTTCTCTCCTTAAGAGCCCATCATAGATGCCCGGTACATGGTTTGTCTCCTTAAGAGCCCATCATAGATGCCCGGTACATGGTTTGTTGCCTTAAGAGCCCATCATAGGTGTCCGGTACATGGTTTGTCTCCTTAAGAGCCTACCATACAGTCCAGAGATAGGTAGTAGAGTATTTGGTCCCAGAGATTGTAAGTGAGATATAACATGTGTCCCCAGAGATGATAGTAGGGTAATGGTTACTATCCTACATTTGTTGGAATTGATGACATTTTGGATTTTTCTAGATTCTATGACACAAAGTGGATAGAAAATGTGCCCCAACGTACTTAAAATGACTTTCCCAGAATCTAGGAGCATACCAATGTTTGTTTGAGGATGTTCTCGGCGTTCTAGTGACGGTATGAATGAAGTAGGTTTTGCGCTCGCACAGCTTATGCTAATCGCAGGTGAATTGTGATGTTTGTTTAGGGAGTTTGCATACTCCAAATGAAGCTGTAGAAGGAGTGTGCGTACTCCAAAGTGTGAGAGTAGGGAAGTAGTCGAACTTCACATGTGTGTGGTGCTTTGTGCTCAAACATTGTCCATGTGGTTGTTGATGTATGGACCCTGCATGGTCTAAGACTCTGGAGTATATTGAAAAGTGTGTGAGACACTTGTTTTTTGTTGTAATTTGTCTGGTTTAATAGGTCGATCGGGCATGGTCGACAAGTCAGAGTGTGAGTCAAAGTGAGTGAAATAATTTTTTGACTGAGATCTGGAGAGTCCTATGTGTACCAGGACAGACCCACTGATCAGTTGAGAGTAAAATTTGCTGGTCGAATTTTGCTTGAGAATCAGGGAAACTGAGAAAGAAGGTGTAGCTGTTAGAGCGAAACGCTGTCAGTGAAAAACCCGTAAAGTTTCTGAAGCGACTGTGTTACCTTACCTGTGGACAAATTGGGTTTTTGATTTTTTTTTGTGCTTGCAATAATTTTGCACTAGTTTCGTGTGAATCTGAGTTTAGGAGGACAAGCCGCAAGACTTTGTCAGCCACAGTACTTGTGAGTGTGACGTCATTGGAGCCGAGCTGGGATAGGTTGGCTAGTGAGAAGAGTCGCGCACGGACTGGCACCTGTCCATGAAGTGCAATTTGTGGAGAAGGTGGGCAAAGAGATTCTGGGATTAAAAGTCACTTCCTGATTTGATTTTGAATAACTTAAAGGTTGCAAAAATGAAATTTTTCAAAGCTTTAAAGAGTGCCTAAAAGGGGAGATACGTACATTACAACAGGGATATTGCCTCGCCAGAAGTTACACCAGCTTATATTGTAATGGAAGAAAAGGGTGCTGCGCCATGTCTTTTGTTGAAGCAGTGTTGCAAAGTGACAGAGAAGGATGGGAGCTTAGCATTTCCAGCCCATCGAAGATTTAATTTGAGGAGTTTAGAGAATTTAAGGAGGGTGCTGAATGATATGAAACCCCCACCGAGACCAGCACAGTTCGAGGCATTAGCAATCTGGGAGTTAGAAGCCAGGCAGCAACAGCAACAGAAATTTGAGAGGAGGATGAGAAAAGCAGAGAAGACACTAGCGGAGGCTAAGTGGGACGATGTCCAGAGATTTTGGAGAATCAAGACTTTACAGGTGATTAAGTTGTTCACAGCACTCACACAAGACAGCGAGAGAGAAGGAAGGAAAGTTACCAGAAAAACAAACAGGAGTCCTTCTGAGAGTATAGAGAGGAGGCCAAAGGAGTCTAAAGGACCATTGACATATGAGGAAGAATCAGACAATGATGAGTTTATTTTACAGTTATTGAGAAATCACCCTCCACCGTATGCTGTTCAAGAGAATGGTCCAAGCACTAATATAAATCCTACAGCTCAGACCCAGGTTAACGCAACAATCAGTCCAGTACAGGTTAATCCGAGTATGACGCAAAGCCCAATGCAGAGCAGTCTAAATTCACCTATTACTCCAGCAGCACAGAATGAGGTGCCACAGTCGAGTGTCCTGAGAATTTACCCCGAAGTACCTATTGTGGAAACTGCTACAAACCTAATAGTGTCTACACGACAGGTCTTCCCGAAACTGGCATTGGTTCAGACAGGTCCAACTCCACTTTTACTGCCTCAGGTGCCGTCACAAGTAATGCCAAAGTACACTCCCATAACAGGGACTCAGACTGTCTGTACTAATGGGCCAGAATATGGGAACTATGCAACCAAAGAACTTGAGTAGCAGACGAAGCCCAGATGCTGTACCTGTGCCTGTTACTATTGGTCCGATTGTACCTCTGTTTGCAGAGAAATCCAGTGCGGATGGACAGGGAGTCCTGAGTCAGAATTCAATGAGGGGAGGACTTAATGAGAATATCCGAGAGTATCTCCTGTGGGGCAGACCTTTAATGGATCGAGATCATTGCTAGACATTAGTCCATTCGGAGTTCCTCCGGATACTGTGATAGGGTCGAATGATAGTCAGAGCCTGAAATTACTGACGCCGCAGTCCCCGAATACAGTTTTGCAACAAGTGCCACATGCCCAGGCCAACAATATTTCGCTGCAAGGTTTGACTGCCCAACAATTGACTAAATGGTTAGACAAGTTGAACACCCCGCAGAGTGCTCCTAGGGGAGAGCAGTACTTGAACAATACGAGACTAGGAATGGAAGCGGATGAGCTTATTGAAGGGACGATGGGTGTGAACAAATTAGAGTCCTACACAGAAACAGAGTTGAGACATCTGTGCCCAAAGATTACAAGGGATGTGAGCAATGTGCACCAGAATTTAGCAGACCTGGCAGAGAAATATGGCATAGAAATATAGAAAATGAAGCATTTGAAAAGGAGTTACAGATTAGATTTTGACGCTAAAGATTTTGAACACATAAGATCTGCAAGAATGAAGGCAAACCTTAGGGAATTACTCCAAATTGATCAAACATGGGGAGCCTTAGACAAATGGGAAGTGTATGAAGGTAGCCTCTTTCTAGCCTTGTTACCCCCACCTTTGGCCTGTTTGTGAGTGTATGTCAGGGTGTTTTTACTGTCTCACTGGGATCCTGCTAGTCAGGGCCCAGTGCTCATAGTGAAAACCCTATATTGTCAGTATGTTTGATATGTGTCACTGGGATCCTGCCAGGCAGGACCCCAGTGCTCATACGTTTGTGGCATATATGTGTTCCCTGTGTGGAGCCGAACTGTATCACTGAGGATCTGCTAACCAGAACCTCAGTGTTTATGCTCTCTCTGCTTTCTAAATTTGTCACTGCAGGCTAGTGACTAAATTTACAAATTCTCATTGGCACACTGGTACACCCATATAATTCCCTTCTATATGGTACTTAGGTACTGAGGGTATTGGGGTTCCAGGAGATCCCTATGGGCTGCAGCATTTCTTTTGCCACCCTTAGGGAGCTCAGGCAATTCTTACACAGGCCTGCCACTGCAGGCTGAGTGAAATAACGTTATTTCACAGCCATTTTTCACTGCACATAAGTAACTTCTAAGTCACCTATTTGGCTAACCCTCACTTGGTGAAGGTTGGGTGCCAAGTTACTTAGTGTGGGAGCACCCTGGCACTAGCCAAGGTGCCCCCACATAGTTCAGGGCAATTTCCCCGGACTTTGTGAGTGCAGGGACACCATTACACGCGTGCACTATACATAGGTCACTACATAGCGTCCGAACATGGCCATGTAACATGTCTAAGTTCATGGAATTGTCACCCCAATACCATTCTGGTATTGGGGGGACAATTCCATGACCCCCCGGGTCTCTAGCACAGAACCTGGGTACTGCCAAACTGCCTTTCCGGGGTTTCCACTGCAGCTGCTGCCAACCCCTCAGACAGGATTCTGCCCTCCTGGGGTCTGGGCAGCCCCTGCCCAGGAAGGCAGAACAAAGGATTTCCTCTGAGAGAGGGTGTTACACCCTCTCCCTTTGGAAAAAGGTGTGAAGGGCTGGGGAGGAGTAGCCTCCCCCAGCCTCTGGAAATGCTTTGCTGGGCACAGATGGTGCCCATCTCTGCATAAGCCAGTCTACACCAGTTCAGGGATCCCCCAGCCCTGCTCTGGAGCGAAACTGGACAAAGGAGAGGGGAGTGATCACTCCCCTGACCAGGTGCCCAGAGCTCCTCCAGTGTGTCCAAGACCTCTGCCATCTTGGAAACAGAGGTGTTGGGGGCACACTGGACTGCTCTGAGTGGCCAGTGCCAGCAGGTGATGTCAGAGACCCCCTCTGATGGGCTCTTACCTTTCTTGGTAGCCAATCCTCCTTTCTTGGTAGCCAAACCTCCTTTTCTGGCTATTTAGGGTCTCTCCTCTGGGGAATTCTTCAGATAACGAATGCAAGACCTCACCAGAGTTCCTCTGCACTTCCCTCTTTGACTTCTGCCAAGGATGACTACTCCAGGACACCTGCAAAACTGCAACAAAGTAGCAAGACGACTACCAGAAACATTGTAGCGCCTAATCCTGCCGGCTTTCTCAACTGTTTCCTGGTGGTGCATGCTCTGGGGGTCACCTGCCTTCACCCTGCACTGGAATCCAAGAAGAAATCTCCCGTGGGTGGACGGAATCTTCCCCCTGCTAACGCAGGCACCAAAAGACTGCATCACCGGTCCTCTGGGTCTCCTCTCATCCTGACGAGCGTGGTCCCTGGAACACAGGAACTCTATCCAAGTGATGCTCACAGTTCAGTGATCCTTCAGTCCAAGTTTGGTGGAGGTAAGTTCTTGCCTCCCCATGCTAGACTGCAAACCTGTGTACTGCGTGATTGGCAGCTGCTCCGGCTTCTGTGCACTCCTCCAAGGATTCCATTATGCACAGCCTAGCATGGGTCCACAGAACTCCATTCTGCAGTGCTCAACCCTCTGAGTTGGACTCCAACTTCGTGGGACCCTCCTTTGTGACTCTGAGCCAGCTCCAGTTCACAAATCTTCTTAGTGCCTGCTCCAGTACTTCTGCAGGTGCTGCCTGCTTCTGTGGGGGCTCTCTGAGTTGCTGAGCACCCCCTCTGTCTCCTCCTCCAAGGGACGACTTCCTGGTCCTTCCTGGTCCCCAGCAGCACCCAAAAACCTCTACCACAACCCTTGCACCTAGCAAGGCTTGTTTTCGGTATTTCTGCATGGGAACACTTCTGCAACCTTCAGCACGCCATGGGACATCTTCCATCCAAAGGAGAAGTTCCTAGCTCTCTTCGTTGTTGCAGAATCCTAAGCTTCTTCCATCTGTAGGCAGCTTCCTTTGTGGTATTCTGGGCTCCTGCCCCCCCCTGGACACTATCGCGACTCTTGGACTTGGAGGTCCTCAGGTCCAGGAATCTGTCTTCTGTGCTTTGCTGGTATTTGTGGTTCTTGCAGAATCCCCCTATCATGACTATAGTGTCCTTTTGGGGTAGTAGGTGTACTTTACTCCTACTTTTCAGGGTCTTTGGGGTGGGGTATCTTGGCCACCCTGACTGTTTTCTTACAGTCCCAGCGACCCTCTACAAGCTCCCATAGGTCTGGGGTCCATTCGTGATTCGCATTCCACTTTTGGAGTATATGGTTTGTGTTGCCCCTAGACCTATGTTCACCTATTGCATCCTATGGTAATTCTACACTGTTTGAATTACTTTTCTTACTCTTACTTACCTGTTTTGGGTTTGTGTACATATAACTTGTGTATATTACTTACCTTCTTACTGAGGGTACTCACTGAGATACTTGTGGCATATTGTCATAAAAATAAAGTAACTTTATTTTTAGTAACTCTGAGTATTGTGTTTTCTTATGATATTGTGCTATATGATATAAGTGGTATAGTAGGAGCTTTGCATGTCTCCTTGTTCAGCCTAAGCTTTGCCATAGCTACATTCTATCAGCCTAAGCTGCTAGAACCACCTCTATTCTACTAATAAGGGATAACTGGACCTGGCACAGGGTGTAAGTACCACAAGGTACCCACTATAAGCCAGGCCAGCCTCCTACAGGAAGGCAGATGGGCAAAAGGAAAAGTGATTCTGGGGAGCTGACTGCACATGTGCAGCAGGGCAAGGATCAAGTGAAAATTTTACCAATGAGAGAGATTTCAGGAGGGAATTTTGTTCATGTCCCTTGGAGAAGAAGTGACACTCTGCCATTCACAAATGATTATCCCAAGCTGAGATAATACCAGTAGAATGGTACCAGCAGACAGACAGGTTTGTGAAAGTGTCTGTGGGAAGACTTGAACACTCTGTAGCTAGTAGTTCCGGCTGATCTGTGGATGGAGCGTAACAGGACTATAGATTGGCCGACAAAAGAACCAGAGAGAGATCAGTTTACAGTTGCGCCAGCTCCTGAAGTAATGAAATATTACTATAAAGTGATTGAATTTTTGAAGATGAGAATTTCACCCAAAACATTGACTGGCAGAGAACAGACAGGACAGCTCAGGAAGCTAAGGAGTCGATGCATGCGTACTATGAGAGATTGTTTCAGGCGATTATGCATTACAGTGGTACAGAAATGATTGAGCCGAAAGACATGATTAATTTTGTGTTCAGATTTGTGGATGGATTGAGACCTGAAATTAGCCAGATAATTGAGTCATTTGATTTGCTTGCAAGCAAAGCCGATTGATGAGGTGTTGCAGTATGCATAGTACTGTAGTGACGAGATTGAGTTGAAGCAGAGAAAGCTGAAAGAAAAGGCGAAGGTGATGCAGATTAACGCGGCACAAACAGGGATGCAGGGAAATTTCCCACAACAGCTACCAAAGCAGCAGCAGCAGGGAAATGCAGAATTTCAAAATCAGATGAGAAGCAGAGGTCGCAGAGGAAATGTAAGCTGTGGTCTGTAGTGGTTCAGAATGATGTACAGGGAATTAAGAGATTGTTGCCTTGTCACACTTGCGGAGCGGTTGGACATTGAAAATGGGAGTGTCCGATGATGGTGCGTAAAGGTGTCATTCAGCAACCAAGTGATACCATTAGTTCAAAAACATGAGAGGATCGAGAATGAGAGGTCACAGTCTGAATTTTCATAATGCTGTGATTCAAATGCAAAAATTTCAACTGATACAGCAGGTGCAAACGCCACATGTACAAATGACACAGTTGCAGCCAATGCAGCAGCATGTTCCAATGGTACCTAGACTGCAAATTCAATTACCTCAGGCCCCAATGGAACTGCAGCAGGTGATGCTTCTTCAACAGGTCACAGGTCAGAGGTCCAACCAAAGTAGTTCACCAATTCCTTTTACACAGTGAGAATGGAATAAACGATGATTGGTTGAGCGAGAGCTCAGATGAATAGGAATCTGTGCTTACAGCTTCTCTGAAAGTAGATCAGAAAGGCCCATATGTGAAGGGAAAGGGAATGGGTCACAAGGTTTCATTCTTGGTTGATACATGAGCTACACGTTCTACAGTAAGATTGGCAGAAGTTCAGAATTTGCCCCTTTAAGGAAAGACAGTCCAGATTGTAGGAGTAGCGAATCAGTACTTGACCAACTCAAATACAGAACCAGTTTAGTTTAAAAGTGGCAACTTTAAAGGGTTTCAAAAATTCGTAGTCTGTGATTCAAGTCGGGTTTCCCTGCTGGGAAGAGACTTGCTGTGTAAAACCAGGTGATCAAATACCTGTTCAAATGATGGAATCGAGATACAAATGAATAGTGATGATGAAGATGACCTAGCCCCAGAGACCGAGTGTAAGACAATAAGTGAAGAGTAACCCCTGATTAATTTCTTTCCAGTGTTTACTGTGAAGGAGCTTCCTCCTGATCTACAGGGAACGGTTAAAGAGAAAGTGTGGGATCTGATAAAGGGAGTTGAGCCAGTTAAAGTTCCTGTAAAGCCGATCACAATTTTTCCTCCGATTCCCTAGTATCACATGCCACAGGTTATCCTTATAAAGGTTGCTCAAATAATTGCAGAATTTGTGAAATAAGGGGTTTTGAAAGAGGTGTTGAGCAGCCCATGTAATTCACCAATACTGGGATTGAAAAAGGCCAATGGGGAATTTCGAATTGTCCAGGACCTGAGAAAAGTAAATGACATTGTGATCAAATGTTGCCCCATGATGCCAAATCCAGCCGTCATTCTGTTCCAAATTCCATGTGATGCTGAATGGGTCACTGTCATAGACTTGTCACAAGCCTTCTTTTCTGTTCCTCTTCATGAGGACAGCCAATTTTTCTTTTGTTTCAAATTTTTAGAATGAGTTTACTGTTGGTGTCGAATTCTTCAAGGGTTTTCAGAGTCACTTTCCATATTCAATCAGATTTTGAACAAGAATTTGGATTCGGTGGAATTGCCTTTTCAATGGACATTGGTACAATACATTTATGACTTGTTGATTGCATCCAAAACGAGAAATGGGTGCAAGTATGACACGATTGCCTTGCTGAACCATTTAGGAAAGAATGGTCATAAAGTGTCTCCACTTGAATTGCAGTACTGCCAGAGAGAAGCAAAGTACTTGGGTCATTAGATTGAGAAAGGAACGAGGAAAATATCCATAGAAAGGGTCACAGCCATATTGCGAATGAGTCCCCCAGCCACATAGAGAGATGTCAGGATGTTCCTAGGGATGTTAGGTTACTGCCACCAATGGATTTCCATTTTTTCAGTCATTTCCCAGTCATTGCAGAAGCTGACCCATAAGGAGATCACTGATCCCCTAGTGTTAGACCAGGCTTGCATGAAAGTGTTTTCTGAATTGAGAGAGAGTCCGTGCAAGCTCCAGCTTTGGGTATGCCTGATTACACAAAGTCCTTCACGTTGTTTTGTCATGAGAGTGATGCATGTTCTTTGTCTGTCTTGACAAAGGTCCATGGAGGTGTAAACCACCCAGTAGCATATTTGTCAGCTACTTTGGACCCAGTTGCAGCAGCTCTTTACCAGGCTGTCTGCATGCAGTTGCAGCAGTTGGACAGAGCCTCACACAGTGTGAAGATGTTGTGATGAGACACCCCCTGACAATAATGGTCCCTCACTCAGTTGAAGTTTTACTTACACACACCAAGACCCCAATACCTGACAGGTGCTAGATTGATGTGTTAGGAGATGTGAATTCTAGGGTCACCAAATATATCACTGAAAAGATGTACAGAGCTGAACCTTACTTCCAAATGAAAATGTTGAAACTGAAAAGTTGGAAGACACTGAGCATGATTGTCTTGAAGTAACTGATCTGTGCACAAAACCGAGACCTGATATTAGAGATACCCGAATGAAGAAAATGACCAAATTATTTTTGTTGATGGTTCTTGTTTAAGAGACAATACAAGAGTCCTGAGAGCAGGATATGCCATGTGCACAATTTCTGGTATCCTGGAAGCGTCTTGGCTTCAAGGAGTATATTCTGCACATGTAGTGGAACTGGTAGCCATTACTAGAGCTTGCCATGTTTCTGCTCAGCTTAAAGTTACCATCTATACGGATAGCCAGAATGGATTTGGAATAGTACATGACTTTGGCCAGTTGTGGTCACAGAGAGGTTTCATTACCTCTTCTGGTTCACCAGTGAGAAATGGTGAGAGAATTAAAGAGTTGTTGCATGATATCCAAATGCCTGAAAAGATTACCATGGTGAAATGCAGTGCACATCTGAAATCGCAAGATTTTGTGTCAATGGGAAATGGATATGCGGATCCAGTCCAAGGCTTTGCGCATTGCACTGTATATCGTTCAAGGATAAGTGGGAATTGTTTCCTGAAGAACCTAAAGCATGTCCAAGTTATGCATTGCAAATAATAGATACATTGGAAGAATTACAAACATTGCAGAATAATGTTCACAGGGAGGAAAAACGATCATGGAGCAAAATGAATTTGTACAGAGACAGAATGAATTGTGGGTTTCAGAAGAGGGTCAATTGGTTCTGTCTAATAGCCTGTTGTCTCAAATGGCTAGGTTTTATCATGGTCAAGCACATGTTGGGAGGGATACCATGATTCGCCTTTTTAAGCATAATTGGTTCAACTCGAGGTTTGGACAAGTTGCTGAAGCAGTTTGCTATTGTTGCGTCATTTGCCAACAAATGAACACAGGAAAAGGGACAGTGGTTAGTTTAAGCCACATTGGAAGAGCAGGAGGTCCATTCAGCAGAATGCAAATGGATTTTATGGAGAGGCCTGTGTGTGGAGGTGTGAGATATGTGTTGGTGATTGTCTGCATTTTTAGTCACTGGATTGAGGCATACCCTATACAAAGAAATGACAGCCTCACAGTAGTGAAATTACTGCTTAGGGAACTGACACCACGTTTTGGGTTTTCAATCTCTTTAGAATCAGATAGGGGAGGTCACTTCATTAATGAAGTAATTAAATTACTATGTGCAGCATTGAACACTGAGCAGAAGTTGCATTGTAGTTACTGCCCTGAAGCATCAGGACTAGGGGAACAGATGAATGGTACCTTGAAATCTCGAATGGCGAAAATGTGTGCATCCATGAATCTAAAATGGCCTGATGCACTACTGTTAGTTCTGATGACAAAGATGACACACCCGACAGGAAGACAGGATTATCACCGCACTAAGGGCTTCATTACAACTTTGGTGATCTTTGTGAAAGACCGCCGAAGCTGCGGGTGCCAGTATACTGCCAGTGCTGGCGGTATATCTGGTTCCCTATTTTGACTTTTCCGCTGGTCCAGCGGACGGTAACAGTGTTACCGTCCGCTGGCCCAGCGGAAAAGTCACATCAACAACATTGCAGCTGGCTCGTAATAGAGCCGGCGGCAATGTTGATGTGCAGCGGGTGCAGCAGCACCCGTTGCGTATTTCACTGCACGAAATTCGGGCAGTGAAATGCACGATGGGGTTGTGCCTGGGGGCCCCTGCACTGCCCATGCCAAGTGCATGGGCAGTACAGGGGCCCCCAGGCACAACCCCAGGGGCATCCAGGTGCACCCCAAGCCCCCCTTACCGCCAGCCTTTCCATGGCAGTGTTTACTGCCGTGGACAGGCTGGCGGTTGGGGACTCATAATCCCCAGGGCAACGGTGCTTGCACCGCTGCCCTGGGGATTATGACCGCCAGGCAGAAGCCTGGAGGTATAGTGGAGGGGCTGGCGGTATGGCCGTGGCTATTGCGCCACGGTCATAATAGCTGGCAGAACACTGTCAGCCTGTTGGTGGTGTTACCGCCAGCTTAACGCCGGCCACCAGGGTCGTAATGAGGCCCTAAATCCTCATGGGCAGTGCAATGAGGTTGCCAGCAGTTCCTGCAAATGCGTTTGTGAACATAACAGATGATATGGTGTTGGACTACTGAAAAGGTCTGGCTGATGTGGTTCCCTCTTTCTCTCAGCAGGTGGAAGCCACCACACTGTCAGCGATTCAAGGAAAAGGACACCTCCTGAGAGTGACTGGGCGGTGGTCCGGAAACACGTGTGGAAGACGTGTTTGGAGCCTCGCTTGAAAGGCCCGTTCCAGGTGGTTATGACCACTACCACAGCTGTGAAGTGAGCTGGAGGAGTTCCGAGCTAGATCCAGGCAAGCCACACGAGAAAAGTGGCATGTCATTTGGACGATGAAGAAGAGTTGTTGAGAGTACCAACAACTACCAGATAAGCCTCAAACTAAGAGAGGAAAGAGGAACTGAAGCCGGATCTGAGCACATTGAGGATGGTTCAGTTACTCCTGTGAGAGACGAAGGAGAAGACCTCAAGGAGGGTGACAGTGAGCCAATTTCAATTGAGGCAGGAGGAGAATCTAGTCAGAGGAGGGCTCTCCCAGAAGTAGACAAATTTGAGAGACAAACAGAGCAAATGCCAGACCCCGAAGGGAAAGGAGCTGAGGCGGATCAAAGCCAATGTGATCTGGCTCCTCCTGAACCTGTTGCAGGTCCACCAAGAGAAAATCCTGCAGAGCAAGAAGTTTCTAGTTCAACACTGAAGAGAGCATTGACCAAGGGTCCACTGAAAGGAGATAAGTGGCCGGAGTCACAAGCAAAGAGAAAGAAAGCAGTTGTTGTGACAACAATTGAGGAAGAAGTAGATACGACAAGGAGAGAAGATCTAAGTGAAGGAGAATTGAATGGAGATCGAAAATTGAAAAGAAAGAGAATAGCAAGTCGAAGGTACCAAGGTGCTGAATTGACATGTGCAACTACAAGTGAATGGGAAAGATAATTTTTGTCTTTTTGTTTTGATTGAGACATTCCAGGTCAATATTTTGGCACTTGAAGAAAAGTGACGAACTGAACTGTTGGGATACATTTGAGAAAAAGTGCAAGGAGAGAGACACAGTTGAAAGTAACTGGAAGAGACTTTGATAACCTGATTTAACAAAATAACCTGACTTGACAATCTGCTAAACAGATTTTTGACAAGCTTACCGATTTTGAGAAAAGGATCCTGGAAGTGAGATTGAAAGCTGTAAATAACTGCTGAAATAAGATTTTTTATTTTGATTTTTGCGGCATAGTTTCTAAATGTTTTCTTTTACTTTCTGATCATGAGTAACATTAGCCAGCAGGGTAGATAAAACAGGTGCTGTAAATACATGAGTGTTGGTTTGGCAAATTTATGTGTTATATTCGGTGTGATATTGATTGTGGGTATGACTGTTCTTGACAAGAGTAAAGCCAACCATACTTCAGCTTTAGAGCCGACTACTGCATTAACTGTGATAGATAAATTTAGGCTAGATGAGAAGTATCTACATATAGACAATGCTCAAGGGGAACTTTCTTTTTATGTGTTCTATCGCTTAGTGAGTGAGTATGTTGAGACGATGGATGTAAAGAATTGTTGTGTGTGAAAGCAGGTTCCTTCATCAGTCGAAGAAGGACTTACCTATCATAGTAGGTTCTATAACCAGGAGTGCATTTCTACTCCAATCATAATGTAGTGTTTTTGTTTGTCCCAATAATTAGGTACCTGAGTAGAGTAGCTAAGGATAATGACATAGTACTAGTGAGAGGTTTCTTTGAGCCTACATTAACTTTTGGAAATGCTTGCTCTCACAGGAATAACCTGACATGCTTGCTTACACCTTTAGAAAAGAGCTTTTTAGATCACACTGATGATAGGAGAAAGGCATTAAAGGAAATGTTAGAAAAGGGCTTAGAGAAAAGGAATTATAAGAATGATTATGCTTTTAGTGCAATAAAAACACAAGGGAAATTAGTTTTAGATGTGCAACACATAGGTAAGCTTTGTGTATATAGGCCTAAACCTAGCACTGACACTTTCGGGCATATTTATACTTGTTTTGCTCTGAACTTGCGTAATTTTTTTTACATAAATTTGGTGCAAAACTAACTCCATATTTATACTTTGGCGCTAGACCTGTCTATCACCACAATTATGGAGTTAAAGTCATTTTTTTGGATGTGGAAACCTACTTTGCTTCAATGAGATGCAAAGTAGCCACTCCCGTGCACAAAATGACTATGGCCTTAGCGTCATATTTATCCCTTTGTGCTAAAATCATGCACAGGAGGGAGGAGGGGTCAAAAATGGTGCAAAGCTTGCTTTGCACAATTTTTTAACACCTGGGTCAAGCCTTAGGGGACCTGTGGGCCTATTTCCATGGTGGAACACCATGGAATAAGCCCACAGGTGCCCTCCCCAGGCCCCAGGGACACCCCCACCCACACCAGAGGGACAGCAGAGGATTGAGGACCCCAACACAGGTAAGTATAGGTAAGTACAGGTCAGTATTTTTTGTGTGTGCCATTGGGGGCCCTGAAATGGGCCCCCCTACATGGCACTGGGTGCAATGGCCATGCCCAGGGGACCCTGGTTCCCTGTGCTGCACATTGGGGTGATGGGCATGAATCCTGTCTTTTCTAATACAGGAGTCATGTGGTCTGGATGGTTTTGCATCAGAAAATGACTCTAGGCAGGTTAGAGTCATTTTTTTTACTCTAACCTGCCTAACGTCATTTTTTGGTGCAAAAACCCTTCTTCCATACTGCCAGCCCCACCGACTAGGATCCTTTTTTTTTTTACACTAGCCTACCCTTTGCACCGGCTTGCACCATTCCATAAATATGGTGCAAGCCGGTGCTAAACTTTTTGGTGCAAAACTGCATTAGTGCAGTTTTGCACCAAAAAGTATAAATCAAGGCCTTTGTGGGAACGAGTGAATGTAGACATGTTTTTTTTTTTCAGAGTAAATGGACATTTATGTTGAATGGACAGGATCCAGCGATTCCTGGCAGATATTACGTTTGTTGACTTAATGCTTATTACCGTCTTCCAGTAGGATGGTATGGTACATGTTACCTGGGGATAGTTTTCCCAAAGATTTTCCAACTCGATGACTTAAAGAGATTACCGAAACTGACTTAATTACATCACATTGGGTAAAGGAGAAAGTCTCCTTCTGGAATAGTGGGAGATATAGTTGGAGCAATGATTCCTTCAGTAGGAGTTGTTCTGAATTCAATAAAGATTCAGAAGTTGTCTACTACTGTGGATAACATGCTGACAAATTTTTCAGGAGCCATACTCCTGATGGATACTGAATTAGCTGCGGAAAGAACTATGACTCTTCAGAACTGCCTTGTGTTAGACATTCTTTTAACAAAGGATGGCGGAGTTGGCAAAATGCTTAATTTGAAGCATTGATGTTTGTTTATTCCTGATAATAGTAAAGAAGCTTACTTACTAATCTGACTAATGAAAGTGCTGATTTGAAAGAGTTGAAGGAACCAGGTGTTTGGGAGAAAGTTGGCGAAGGATTTGCTTCAGTGGGAAATTGGCTCAGCAACATTGGGAAAGTTATATTATTGAAAATAATTCAATGGATATTGATTATTTTGATTTGCATAATTGGAGCATGGGGAATGTGTAAATTATGCGGAATGATTAAATTGAAGAAAATGAAAAATGATCAGAGGAAGGAAGAAATTAAAAGAGAACAATTGTTTAGGGGAAATTCAAAAAGGGAACGAAGTTTTGAGGGGATTGAAATGACAGAATTTTAGCTGATGCAAACATTTGTGTGGGAAGGTCATCAGAGGAGGGATTGGTAACGCTGAGTTTATTAATGAGTTTATTAATGTATATTCATGTGTTTTGAGTGTTGGATTTGCACAGAAAATGTATTAACTTAGAGAAAAATAATGCACGCATTTGAAGGTGCGCTCACACGAGTGGCCGTCAATGTTCACAAAGTGTACTTTTCAATGGCTTATTAATATGAAATGTTGACCTTATGTTTGAATAATGTAGTAATATGTCATATTGAGGGTTATGTATTATGTATTAGCTTTATTAATTGTAGGCCTTAACTTAGCGAGGTTTTGGCCTAGTTGCAAGACCTTATGTCAAGTTGCATTTCTTAATTGACTTATAAAATGTCTGCTTAGAGAATTAAATTGTGATTTTCCACTGTGCTGACCTAATGCTCGTAGCGGAAAGTCTTTCTCGTGAGAACTGCTTGCTAGAAGATGCTGTAATTGCTAGTGAAACAATGTTTACTGTAATGTGTGTAAGACTGATTTTCCCAGGAGAAGACAATGAATGCACTGTCTGGCGTATAAGCTGCAACAATATTGTTACCTGATGAGCACGAATGACGACAGCAGGATAAGAAGAGCCAATATGTACTAGTAGAAATGTATATTTGAAGTTTTAGTTTTATTGGACTAGGTGTGAACGTGCGATCCCCTGAACAATTAGAATGTCAGAAGTAGTTTTAGGAAATCCAACTTAGTCAGATTGCACAGAGAGCAGAGAAGCCATTCTCCCCATTCTTCTTGAGAGTTTAGGCCATTAGCTATATTCATTCAAACTGCTTAGAGAGACTTTGCTCTTTTTGAACTTTGATGCTGAATCCTGATGACTCGCTGACCAGACTGATGTCCTGATGACAAAGACTATCTTAGTTTGCTGATCCAATTGAGGAGAGGTATACTGATTATGATACTGAATGTTATGTCTATTTAGTTTTGTTTCTAGGTACCAACTGCTATTTTGATAGAGCCATAGTTAGATGTTTTTCCAAATTTGTGTGGCTAAATTGTTTTGCATGAAGCCCAAACATGCTATTCTAATCTGATGTTAATTAGGGTTCTCACCGATGAAGTTTGCTACATGTAATAACAGCTGATGTCCTTTCTTTGCTGAATCTAATGTATGTAATATTGTTTGCACAGTTACTCTTGCTATTAATATGTACTGTAACCTTAGAATGTGTAGTAGCTCAAGCGTAGATTAGATAGCAATTCTTTTGCAGCTTTGGACAGCAAGTGTTGTTTCTGTATGTTTATCGTTTGATATTGAGATTAAGTTACGCAACATTAGAATAGTTAATATAGGGAAATAAACATCCAAACTTTACAAAAGTGTGGTTATTCATGACTGCAAGGTCATGGTGTGTGAAAATTGCTGATTCCTATTGATTGTTGATGATATTGATATGTATTGGTACGGGAGATATGGTGGGAAAAGCGGATCAAAAGGTCCATCGGCCTATTCGCATCTCCCTTGTAAGTTTACTGAATAAGGTTTGACACACTAACAAGCCCCTTTGATCTCTAGTTACAGTGCTCTCAGCTCACTTCGTATCCTTTAAATGGAAGATGGGATAGGTGGAGATTGGTGCCTGATCATCAGTATTTTCTTTGACATCAGATTTCGCAGTGTTTTTGGTATCTATTCTGTTCTTGCGCAAGTTAGGGTCGGGAAAAAGCCATTTTAGTGAGTATACAAGATATTTTGACTCCTTTCTTTGCTTAGTCCTCTGATCACGACTCTTCCCATTGTTTTTTCTTCTGCCAATTTCAGGGGTTACACTCGCCTCCTTGCAATGTGCAGGATCTTTTCATTTACGTTTTAGTGGACACTGGGTTGGGCTTACTCTTCCTTTCACTTTTGGAGGTTTTTACCCTTGGATTATTGATGTGAGTGTGAGTACTTCCCATGTTGCTTGATTTTGCCTCAATTTGGTTTAAGTTCCCAACTGGTAGCACTTTGGTTGCTGTACTTCCATCGAATGGTTTGCTAAGGACTGCATTTATAGCCTCTTGATCCCCTGTTTCTCATCGATCATCCGACTAGGAAGCTGCATCAGTATTTTGTCTTGTTGACACTGCAGCACACAGTACTGCGGTCAGTAAAGATGCTATATGTTCTAACTCCCTCCTGGGGATTTCTCCAACAATAGGAGTATAGACCAGCTGACTGTGGTCTGCGTCCCCCCCAGGGGTCCGTGACACATTCCCAGGGGGTCCGCAGGCCTCGGGCAGGAAGGCATTTCTCCAGTTGGGGCCTCTTGAAACACACATGTGTTTTTTTATATTTATTACTTCCTTCATGCAGCAGTTTTAAAAGTACTGCAAATGTCCTTGTACATCCAGCAGCTTTCAGGCAAAAATAAAAACATCAAGATAACTCTGGCGATTAATGTACCTGCTGGAGAGAGAAGGGAGTTTTGTCTGGTGGCAGTTTTGACTCATCTAAGGTAGCGCAGATGGTTAGTATGCCTGCTGCAAAGAACGTGTATCATGCAAAGAACACTATTTTATTTGCATAGCACAGTGGGTTACGGCTGTTCTCATTCTTTCTCATAGGTTTTCTTTGGTTACTGTGCAGTTCATAAGTTACAATTGTAATCTAGCACAGTAAGCTATGAACTGCCACCAAGGAGCTGCATACAAACTGCACGGCACAAATTAGAAAGTTTATTTTTTTTCCCAGTCTTCCATTTTCCTTATGTTGCTCAAAAAGGTTTGCTTGCATAGAAATACATTCTCTTTATTAAGGTCAATGCTAACCTCTGAGTCCTGAGTTTGTGCTTCTCCAGACCAAGCACTCTTAGAAAATGCCTACCAGTGTGACTGACAGGTGAATCCTACACCTTGTAGACCCCTGGAAAGTGATCCGGCACCCTACACTGGTATAACGTGTGCTATACAACAAATGATTTACATGTGACAAAGAGGCTATGGAGAAATGAGAGGCCCTCATGGTTTTACTTCCTTTCCCCACCATATATTTATGTGACAATTTCGCACAATTTTTTTTTATTTTTTCATATTTTTTCAATACAAAATAATGATATCTTGAGTAATTAGAGTACTTGTTTGCTGTGTACTTGTTTGTGTATTTTTTGCGAATTACTGTTTTAATGTTTGAAATTTAAATCGTACAAATTGCTTGGTGGTCCCCGGCTTCCAGTAGTGACTAAGTGTGGGATCCTCAGGAGTCAAAAGGTTGGATCCTCTTAGATAGGAAACAAAACGCTGTTCATAGCTTCTGAGATGACAAATTATTGGGGATTTTTGGGCTTAAAAGTGATGCTCTCCACATAGTTGTTGCCTGGAATGTTCAGGAAACTTGAATCATCTGATTGTGTTCCCTCGATGGAGGTTCTGCTGCTCTTTGCAAGGAACAGATCTGGCTCTCCAAGCCCATTAAGCCCATCAGGGGCTGTTCCGTCTGTGTTACTCACCTCAACATTAATCCTTTTCCTAGGCTTGATTGTATTTGTAGGTAAATCTGGGAGCGTATAGTCAAGGATTTAGGGAGCTGGCACTCAAGGATTCATTTCCTTGGGACCATGAGCTTCAAAGGTCTTGTGAGTTTCACACTTCGTAATGATGCATTTGATGGGACTAGTGTTCTAAAGCTCCTCTTCAATAATAGGCTTCTTTGAAGCATGAACATAACAGTCGGCTGCATCTGAACGTTCAGCCGCTTGGGCAGCGGATGGTTTACTGAATTAAGACAGCTCTTATTGTTCCCCCGGTTCATTTTTATCATTCTCTTTACCTTTGTTGATGCCTTTCTTCTCCTCTCCTCCACCTACATTGTGATTTGTGGGATTACCTTTATTTTGTAGTGCCCTCGCCAGGTAGGCTTCCACCCAGGGTTTGATTGACTAAGTTGGTACTGGCATTGAAGGCAGGTGCTACTTCCTTACTGACTGTCTGGAAGAAGCTTGTTACAAGCTTAGAACTAGCATTAGGCACTTCTGAGGTTTCAGCTTTAGGCTTTTAGGAGTCCGTAGGTCGAGCCACTGTCTGTCTCAGACGTATCCTTTTTCCCTTTTGGAGAGTCATGATTTACTTATTGTAGACTCTCAGGGAGTGTCTCTGTATCACCTGATACCCCTTGGTGCATCTACTGCTAATCGTCATTGCGCAACACAGTTTGAAGGACACAAGCAAGTATTTGTGCAGGCTTCCCTGTTGGTGATTTTAGCACAATGTTTTATAGGCTGTACTATAAAATATAAACAAACGCATCCAGAATAACAAGGAGTAAACTGTGGCCTGACTGGCCTTCCCTTAGGCACTGTGCGCTGTACTTTTACGTTGCACTCAGGGAAGTGGTACGAGCACACCTGCGCCATCACACTGGTGCTCAGGCAGTATACATGCACCTATGGATCCATGAGGTCTTAATGTGCCTTTACGCAGTGTTGGATATCGTGGCATCCCAAAGTTCGCACCTCAGTTTTCAGCTCTACTACCTAGTTATAGTAAATCTGAGGCTCTCTTCTTGAGACTTAGGTCTTTTGCCCTTTTCTCCAAAAAGAGGGAGTGGTAGAACTGGGGGGAGGGATTCGTCAGGGGGGGGGGGCAACTAATAACATGGGGACACAACACTCAGGCTGACGATTGGGCGTTGATGGTGCACTGCAAGCGCTGGAACAAACAATGGAACATGTGGGGAGGGAGGTGGGGTACCACCTGCAGGTTTCTCCGAGCAAGCACGCAACACTGGCTTGACGTCGGCTGCCTCATCTTGCTAAGAGAGCCTGCGTGGTGCCTATGCACTTTCTGCCAGCAATTCTGCTCTCTCCCACTGTCCCGTGCTGCTCTCTCACAGCTCCTCTCGCACTTGCTTGCTTCAGCCTCCCTCTGCAGCCTGTACACCAGGAGCCGCGGGTCCAGGGAGCGGGGGGCTGCTGTCTGATGCAGCGGATCCGATATCATGGGGCCCGTTGTGAATCATTCCCAGAGCTGTGAGCACAGAGATTGGAAGGTACGTTCTCCCTTGATCCACCGCGGCTCCTCCCTCCGCTACAGGAGCGCTGCAACTTGCAACACGTCGTCTCCTCCTCCAACCCCCTTGCCTTCTCCTCTAGCCGTACGTTTTAAAAATATACTACAGCCTCTATGGCGTGTTATCTGGGTCTTCAACATACAGCAGTCTCAGCCGGACAGAGTGGAACAGGATGGATCAGGAGTTCAATTCCTGTTACAGATAAATTCAGGTAGAGTGGACAGCCCTGCCTTGCATCCTCACAAGCATCAGAATTCTTTGATTGAGTGGCGTTACCTCTTATTTTGGCCAGTAGATGTGTATACAACGGTTTACCCAAATCCCATCTTCTCCAACATCAAGAACGGAAAGAGACATTCAGCAGAATTGAGTGACCCTTCACGATCAAGTGATAGAAAAACTATTGGTTCCATGACCTTTTCAGCATCTAACATTCAGTTGTACAGTCTTCCCAGACTAGTGGACCGTGGAGATGTAAACCCAGGTTGATCCAGGTGTGTCGAGTCAGATATAACCAGAAATACTCTGCTGGAAAGAATGTTCTCCAACATTTATAACCGTGCATTCAGGAGTGATGTGAGGGGTAAGAACTTCTCCATTTACTAATTGCAGTAACGGAAGACAAGCCTTATATGTAGTGGCGTTGTCAACACCGCGCTTTCGCAGCTACAGCAGGGGTGGTATTTCATGGGGGCCTCTTCTGTCTGCAACTCGGCGGAAAACACTCACTGTTAACGGAAGATGAGTGAGTGAAAGGATGAACGGATGTGTGAGTGAAATGGTGGATGGATGGTTGAGTGAAGGGGTGGATGGATAGATGCATGAATGAATGAGTGAAAGGATAGATGTAAAGATGGATGAGTGAAAGGGAGGAGGATGGATGAGTGAAAGAGAGGAAAAATGAATGAATGGATTGATATGGGAAATGGAGGATGAAAGAAAGGATGAATGAGTGAGCGAAAGGATAATGATGAGTGAAAGGGTAACTGGAGGGTGGATGAGTGGAAAAATGCATGGATGGATGAGTGAAAGGATATATGGATGGGTAAAAGGGTGGATGTAAATGAGGATGCGTGAAAGAATGGATGAGTGAGCCAAATGGAGGATAGATATATGACTGGATGAAAGACTGGATGAATGAATGAGTAAAAGGGTGGATGGATGAGTGAGTGAAAGAATGGATGAGTGAAAGGCTAAGTGGATGGATGGATGCATGTGTGAGTGAAATGGACGTGTGAGTAAACATTTAGATAACTGGATTCATGGCTGAATGAGTGAACGGATGGATTTAAGGATGAATGAGTGAAAGGGAGGAATGGTGGATGAGTGAAAGGCTGAGTGGATGTGTAAAAGGATGGATGGTTGATGAGAGAAAGGATGGATGGATGAGTGACTGATGCATTGATGAGTAAAAGGGTAAATGGGTGGATCGATGAATGAATGAACTGAGTGAAAGGGCGGGTGGATGAGTGAACAGATAGATGGATGGATGAATGAACGAAAGGATGGATGGAAGGAGGAATAAGTGAAAGGGAGGGTAGATGGATGGCTGGATGAAAGATTAGATGGATGAATGAGTAAAAGGGTGAATGGATGGACGATTGAGCAAAAGTGCAGATGGATGGCTGGATGAGTGAAAGGATAAATGGATGGATGGATGAGTGGTTGGAGGGGTAAAAAGGTAGATGGGTGAATGAGTGAAAGGGAGGATGGATGGATGGACTAAAAGGATTGATGGATGAGTGAGATGGTGGATGAATGAGCGGAAGTATGGAAGGATGACTAAAAGGATGATGGATGAATGGATGAAATGGAGGATGGATAAATGAAAGGATGGATGACTGAGTGAAAGGAAGGATATGTTTGATGGGTAGGTTTGAAGATAGATGAAAAGATTTGGATATGCATGGGTGGACGGATGGTCAGAATGGTGACTGACAATATTGGATGAAAGCTGAATGGATGACAGAATTTAAAGGTCAAATGATGGAAATCATTGGGTCGCTGGAAGGAAGAAAAGGTGAATGGATAGATGCTTGGATGGAAGAGACAAGCAAGCTCTTGTGGGGAAGGTGGTGATGACTTGCTTTGCTTGTTTGGTGCCATAAGAGCTTTGGTTCAAAGTGGGCGGGGGATTTAATTTGCTGGCTGCTCCCTTGCTCATATTCCTGTAATCAACAGGGTTTTCTGACACTGCTTATATAAATTCCTAACTGGTTGTTATAAGGAGTCCTGACTCTTCCATTTTTCAAATGCAAACGCATATTATTCCCACTAGTAAGCCCTGCTCGGAGATCACAGAACATCTCGCCAGCCAAATCAGAGTTGTGTCTGCTGTAGTCACATATCAGACAGGAAGCTGGATGCAGGCTGATACTGAAGGAACCACAAGCCATCCATTTTAATGAGATTTCCAAATGTTACAAGGTAAAAAAAAACACAAGTGTATCAATCTGGTTCCTGGACTTTCTACTGATGATACAAAAATCCGTGTAGACATATATGTAGGGGCAGGATGCTAGCAACGTATCAGCTGCAACATGGCTGAGGAACCCCCAACATACTAGAGCTGGGATCATGACAATCGTACAGACGTAACATTGACTGCCTCTTCATAGAAATCATAGTAAGAGGGGCCCATTCTGATCTCAATCCACCTCCGGGGTGATTCATATATCAAACCAACCCCCAGGGCACATTGAAAAGGCATTGACAAAGTAGTGGTGCATCTAAAAGCCCCATGGCTTACTTTTGGAAATTGTTTCACCACCATCATAATTACATAGCTGTATTTTAATTAGATTTCACTCTGTCTCTTGTAAAATGCTGTCTACAGCACACTAGTATAACTGTTGAGCAATGCACAGATTGCCTTATCATTATGTGTGTGGAAGGCCAGCTCTCCGGAGTCTAAGGAATTCAAGAGCAGCTGGACAAGCCATGCACCGGGTATTGTCTCGGTCACTGGAACCTCAGGAACAGCTACTGGTACAAGCTCAGTGAATGCTAACACACTACTTTTAAAGTTGTGAGTCTCGTGGAGTGGCACACGTGAACAGTCAATGTTTATCCTTGAAAGGTAGCCTGGTGTATAAGGCTTATAAACAGACAACACCAGAATGACGTAAAATAAATCCAATGTTCTGGCAGTGTTATAACTTTGATTAAAAATTATAGATTTAATTCACAAGTTAAGTGTCAATACCTTCATAAGATGTATTTCTTCCCTCTCATTCTAAGTTTCGGTCAACATAAGCACTGTCAGTAGAGGCAATCCACCTTTGGAAGGTCTGCATGGGGAGTCACACATTAAACAACATCAATAGGGATCTAATGCTGGCATGATATGCAGGGAAATGTCAGACAGCTCTGTGCAGACATTTTGCCAAGTTCAGCTTTTCAGTGGATGAAAGCACGTCTGCCCCTAGACTTTGGATGAGATCTGGGCACAAATGGGTAGAGTTTGCCTGCAGGCAGTATCAAGTAGAGGTGTGAACAGGCATCAGTGCTGGCAAGCAGTGCGGAGCCACTCAGATTCTCTTTTTACCCACAGACCTAATTTCCTATGGGTATATGTATTTAAACAAAACACAAAGTTCCATATTTACAAGAAAGTGGCGTATTAGTTTTGACATGATGTGCGCCCCCTAACGACACCATGTGTAAGCCATGTTTACAAAATGGCGCACCATGGCGCATGTTAGGAAAATAGCATCAAAGATTTTTGATGCTAGTGTGGTACTTTGCAGGATCGGTGCCACAAACTTTGGCACTAATCCTGCAAAGTAAAGGGCGGCCCATTAAAAGTAACGGGTGCATCATTTTTACGCCTGCCTTAGATAGGTGTTAAAAATGACACTAAAAATGGTGCAGTTAAATGTTGTAACTTTTACTGCGCTATTTTTGCAGGCCTCCCTGCGTGGGAACGCCCCCCTTGCATACATTATGCTTGGCACAGACATAATGTGGCACAAGGGGTTACAAAGTGGTGCAATGCATGAATTGCCATATTTTGTAAATATGGCAAAGGAGAATGGCCTCCTTAACACCACGTTAGCAAAAAATAAATGACACTAGTGAGGTGCTAAGAGGTGCTAGGGCCTTGTAAATCTGGCCTAAAAGGTGGTACACAGTTTAGGTGGATGATATGAGCATTGCATTTAGATTGTTCAGATTCAGAGGACCCATGTGATTGTTGGAACACACACATACAACACACACACATACACACGAGGAAGAGTGCCCAAAGCAACTTCTTAGACAAGCAGTTCAATTCAGAATTACTTGAGCGCACACTCTCACACCTGGTGGCAGGCACCAGGACTCTCTGGCGTAGTTATAGCTTGACAACTTATGAGGAGAGCTCTGTTCTCTGTACTGTCACCTCTGGGTTTGGGCTGTGCAGCAATCCCAAGTCTCAGCAGCACTTTTTGATCGGGTAGTAGAGCTCGCAGCAGAGCCTGGGTAGATGGTCCTGAATGCTTTACCGGATAGTATGGATTTCTCAGCAGTTAGGTAATTGTAACAACATTCCCCTTCAGATCACAGCAACACAAGTCTTTTCCTCAGTCCTTCGAATCTGGCCTTTGCTCTTCAGGAAGGCAGTCAAGTGGATACAACATTTCCCATGTCCAGTCACAGAACTGTTATTGCAGTTCAATAACAGTCGAGGTGGGAGGTTGAGGGATTGGAGGGTAACCTCCGCTCGGTATTGCTGCACAGCTTGAGCTTTGGCCTATTAATTAGAGCCAGGCACATCCTTAGGAAAGTACAGTTTGGTTGTTCAGTAATAAACACCCATAGGGGTGTATTTACAAGCCCCTTGCGCCACCTTAGCTCCGCCATAGCATCATGTTTTTTTAATGCTAAAGCGGCACTAAGGTGGCTTTTCTGCCGCGCAATATTTACAGTGTGGCAATGCTTGCATTGCGCCACTTTGCGATCCCTTGCGCCACATTATGCCTGCATCAGGCATAATGTATGCAGTGGGCGTTCCGGTGCAGGGAGACCTGAAGAAATGGCGCAGTGAAATGTACAAGATTTCACTGCACCATTTTTCTGTCATTTTTAACGCCTGCTCAGAGCAGGCGTTAAAATAACACACCCATTATATTCAATGGGCTGCCTCTGCTTTGCGGCACTAGCATCAAAATGTGACCGCTAGTGTAGCAAAGCACCACAATAGCATAAAAAATGCTGATACTATTGTGCTAACGACCGCCATGGTGCGCCTTATTGCCTTATTGTAAATACAGCACATGGTGTCATTAGGTGCCTGTAAGGGGTGGGAGGGCACGAAAAGTGGCACATCATCTATGATGCACCACTTTCTTGTTAATATGCCCCGTAGTTTTTAATGCTCCTTGTTCAATGTCATAATTTCAGGCCATGTGTGACCAATGTTAGACAGTACAATGTATTGCTGATGTTTTTCAAGTCAGCAGACCAGGCCTACAAACATTGGTCAGCTTGCGTCACCCGATGGGGGAGGCTGCAGGATCTGGTGGGGATCAAGCAGTTTACCCATGAAGCTTTATGGGTGCAATGTGCTTTAACGAATCCTCATATTTGGAATCATGAAAAAAGAGACACCGACTCAGGAATCTCTCAATTTGCAAGAAAGTGAAACCGGAATGAGACTGGTACAAAGCAGAACCCAGCTCAGCAATACATTGTGACATTTGCTTGTCTTTTATTGGCCTTTCTTCCCATCAGGGAGTCCCATGTCTGACTGGAAGAAAACATTTGTTGAGTGTTAATCTTGTCTGCAAACTAATTAGACACCTCGAGGGTCCTTGGAGGCTTAAGCCCTGAGTAAATGTACTACTGCGTGACAACCGCTTGCGCAGTGCTGAAGTCAGCAGTGTTGGCATTCCTGGGATCTCTATAATGTAGACATTTTGATGATGTAATTACGCCTTGGGTTGCTGAGCACATCTCTTTCTCTCTGACGTCATCTGACAACAATTCATTGACATGGCTCGCTCAGTCTCAAGGTGGTTCCATTAAGCAGGTTCTTTTACTTAGGCAATCATCCTTTACTGAGGAGATATTTTGCTTGCAGCCCTTCTCCTAGCATGCAAGTAAAGTGTCATGTTGCATTGAAGATATATATATATAGTGAATCTTATGAATGGCCCAGAAACGGGAATCTGGGACAGCTGATAGTAGATGCTTTAGCACACGCAAAACCTGAATTATAACATACATGGCAAAGTTTGAGAAAACACTTTTGCAAATACATGCAAAACGCAGATATGGGACATCCGTGGTCCCTGTTCTCATGGATTGTATGAGTTCTAACTGATAGGATTGTTCCTTGGTCAGCACTCACACAGTACTGAGTGAGCCTTAGTGCAATCAAGAATCACCATCATCACAGGAGCAAATAGCGCTTATGAAAAAACGATACATGAAAGGGTCAATAGAACTTAAAAATGCAAGTACAAGCAAAACATAGTTTGTTTGGAATCTTACCCTCAATTCTGTTAACTAGTCTTTCAACCTTAAAAATACATAATATTACAGTTACTTAATGTTTTTAATCAATACTTCTACAATTTAATTTCAGAAAGCACACGTGAGAACTATTTTTAAAAGAATATGATCTTAATGGATGTGACAAATTTATATTCAAATAGAGCCTTACAAATAATACACAAATAACGAAAGTAACCTGCACTACTATCTAAATTCCTTAAATACTATTCAAATCATATCTTTTAATTAATTACTGTATGGGCCCTGATGAGGTGCCACAAGCATAAAGTGCATCCTGAATTACTTGTCATCCCATGCCAATGCCCTAGCAATTCAGGTTTGACTTCTCTATTTGGGATGCTGTGTATGCAGATATGTGTGTGGTAATTTCTCCCCTGTAATGGCACAGGCAAACTAAAAACTGTTGCTTGGCGTGCTAACCAAATGACTATCAGGTGGTTAAAACATTTTAACTCAAGAAATTCCCTCCAGCTTTTTGGTTGTCTCAGTAGTTTTCCGAAATTGATGGTTAAGCCCAGATGTGGGTCCCTGGTTTACTGTGACAATGGACCTACGTTACACAGCACTGATGAGGGCCAATAAGGTTGAAATCCCGTTGTGGTGCTTGTATTGCTACACAGAGGGCATTTGCCCAATGCATGTGTTTTGCCCTTTTTGGAATGGCACAAAAGAGCAGGAAATGAATGTAAGCATATGGATGCACATAAAGAGAAGACTTGATCATTTTCGTGTGTCTACATGAGTATATATAGGTCGAACTACTTAGAAATGTATGCCCATGTGTGGTTACTTTTCAGAAGGGATATCGGGTAGCAATTTGACTGAACTCTACTTCTGGGAGAGGTGAAGTGTGAATTCCCTTTGGTTCTTATGTTAGGCAATGAGACGAACAAGTAGAAGGTTTTGAAAAGGAATGATGCCAGAGAAATCTTTAGGTGTCCCAGAGAAGGAAATGTGCCCCAAGGATCAGTTGTTTTCTATTGTCTCTGACCCAACTCGTTGCTGAGCCGGCCAAAGGCTGAAGGTACATTGAGCTCAAAGGGAGGTAGTGGTACTGGCTGATGATAAACATGGAATTTCCAAATGTTCAGCTTGATACAACTTTGTATTTCACAGAATATGACAAGAGTTATGTGGGACGAGATGTAGGGGAGCCCCGGGGCTTGAACTTATTTGTCCACTAAACTCATTGGTTATGATTATATGTGGCTAACAAATATAAAAACATAATTGTTGTGATAGGGCCTCCATTACAAGTCTGGTAGAGAGGAATCACTTAATGGAATTCCTTTCATCACAATTGGGCCAGAGTTCCTGCCCCCGGTTTCTCAAGGTGAGGGAACACCTGACCCAATATTATCAGCCAGAAAAACGCTGATAAAATCACGAGAGGCTTTGGCTTCAACGACATCCAAGTCCCAATCCCCATCCATGCTTTTTTTCAGAAAGAAGGCTCTATATGCTCCCCCCTGACAGGGCATCTTTTTGTCCAACCCCCGACCCTTTTAAACTCCCTCTGTTGATCCCCTCCAAAGTGTGTGTTAAACCCCATAGAACAGGGAATTCTGTGAGGTTTTACTCCTTTCGAAATGGTATCCGCGCAGTCCTCATTCCATGCAGTGGTGTAACAAAGGCCCCCGCAGCCCCCGCAGTGCTGGGGGGGTTCTGTGCTCCAGAAGCCCCCCTCAGAACAGCACATGGCCTAAGTGAGTCTAGAGAGGGGCCGCCTCAAAGTTCTTTGCAGCCCCCCCCCCCAGGTTTGTTACGCCGCTGGTTCCATGCAGTTTATTAAATCTTAATTGCAGGTACTGGTGCTGGTTTACTGTGCTGTGTCTGTGATCACAGGTTTGGAGTTTGCACTCTTCCAGCACCGTGCAACTCCTTGTGAGGGCCCAAGTGCTAAATAAAGACCAGTTTTCAAAAGCAGGACGGTACTCACTAGATTCCTTCCTTGGTTGATTTGCTTTTGCTGCAAATAAAGAAGAGAAGTTCAGTTTAAAAAAAGGAAGAAATGTCAGAACCTAATTTGTTCAGATCACCTAGATATTATCTGCAACAAGCTGTTTACCTGCATAAATCATGCAAAACACATTTTAAATAGATGAGAAACGTCACGGTATCTATGAAAACGGAGCTCGCATTGAAAATGAACAGCGTTTGCATTGAGGTGCCAGGACCTCTGATGATCAGTGATGGCAAGATTAATAGCTCGTCACCCTGGCCTCACTCCACTATTTAAGAACTATCTCAGAGTTTCTCAGACGGATTTCACCCAATATTTAAAAAAATGCACTAATCTCAAACGTATAAGAATTAGCTGGAGAGGATGATTAGAAGTACCCCTCAATGGACTTTCTGCAAAACTCATGAACCTCACTGATGAGGCCCAAACATACCAAAATGCAACTGTGGTTGCTTGTGTTCCCTCACGTATGGGTCGTTTCCCAATATTTTGGGCTGAGCATCTCCCTTGTGGCAGGATCAAAAGTGATAAACACAAGGATGGCCACCTCCTGTAATGGCACAGACGAGCAAAAACAGATGGAATTTAATTCTATCCAGAATAATTCCCAATGGTTAAGAAGTCACGGCTCAGCTTTTCCTATCCATAGATTTTTATTTGCCATAAATAAGGAATGGGACTAGTGATCTTTGTCATCCGGGTCATGCTCTTCAACCTGCAATTGAGTTGAAATGGAGAGAGGGGAAATCATGAAGCTGCAGAATGTGTAAGTGGTTACACTTTTCTCATATGCTGATGACAATATGAACGATAATATATGCAGGAGGGTTGTGGGGTTCATTGTTTATTCATGCCTGTCCACATATCTCATTAATAATATCTAACTGTGAATAACCAATGAGACGACGTGATAAGATGCACCAGCAATTCATAACATTGAATGTATCGTTCTCAAAGTCAGAGCTGTACTTACTGCGTTTTTCCATTTTAATTCTAGGTCAAGGGAACGGCGATATGCCGTCTCGAGCTACAAATAAAGAGAAAAGGTAAGAGTTGAAACCAAAAAGAAACAAGGCCATCCCTTCCTCTTACATATAATGTACTCCAAAGGTCTAGTGATGACGAGCCACGCAGCCTCCTACTCTGTGATACACATTTTAATTAAGAAGTGCCACCTCACTCTTTGCCTAAAATCCAGAAGCAGATGTGGTGGTACTTTTCTTCCTATGCAGAAGGGACATGGACTAGTAGTTCGGGATGCTGCTCTGCGGAGGGCTCAGCACTGATATCCCTGTGACTGCTCATGTTATGTAGTGGGACTGACACGCTAAAAATATTGGAATGCGATGTTACCTCAGGAAGTTGCGTTGGTCAAGAAGTGTGACCTATGCATTTCCATTCATCTCCTTTTAGTACTTTAGAGAAGGAATGAAGAACTTTTACACGTTTTATCTTGTTCCTCCATGTGCCTCTGAAGAGGAAGATGAGGTGACAGACCCATAAAGCATGTCATTAACAATCGCACAGATTTAGATGAAACCTTTCACAAAGTTCTTATCAATACTTTACACTACAACAGAAGGAAGTCTGTGGTTGGGCCTGCACACCTGGATCTTGGGTCACAGCGCCTGCCTCCTTACCACCTGTAACTCTGGAATTATCTGCAAAAAAGCCATGGGACCTTATTCTTTGCCTGATTAGAAACATGTTTCATTTTCTGAGAATGATTGGCCTCCATGGTGGGATAGAAGTGTTTTGTTTGACTGGTTCTGGATTGTCATTCTATGGACATGGTGGGGTGAAGAGCTGTTTGTCATTGGAGGAGGTCTTTGCTTCCTGTCTGCATCAGCTAACCCCACCCTTTCACCGCTCATCATAAGGTGGCATGGGATCACTAAAGATTGCTAATCCTACCCAACCCTGGGACTAGTGGTAAAAGGATGGGGTGATGACTCCAGTCCCGATTAGCATGAGCCTCTTGGTGCTACAGGGCTTTTAGCTCATATCATTGGAGTGGAGCTTAGCCCAGGTGGCTATGGCTCTGCCAGGTTGACTACTTCACAGGCTTCAAGGCTGTGAGATCATCTTCTCTGCAATCATACATTAATGATAGCAGCCTGAACATGTGTATTGCAAAGCCTGAAAAATGAAGCAACGGCAAGAACTTGTCAGTGCTTTAGTGTGTAGTAGCCCACACAAATTCCTCCAAGGTTGTACTAATCATATTCTTCATCAGACTATAAGAAGTAGGTGACCGCCAGCTGAGATGTACAAGACAACTGCCCTCATTAGAACTTTTCCCACATCCACATTCTCAGCATCATCACAGGTATATACATCACAACCACTTATTACATACCACAAGGCATCTCCACACCGTGCTGCCCTTAACCAGTATGTGCATTTCTATTTTTTTATTGCCTTCTTAAAACATCTAAAAAAAAACAATCAGCAGAGAAACTAAAGAGGGCAGAGCCCTGACAATCACAACAGTGAGAAACCACTGGTATCATGTTTTCTAATGTTCCTACAACATAATGTGTTTCAGATTACAAGCACCATGAATGAAACAATTTTACCTTTCACAGTTTGCAGGCTAACTTTTAACATTTCATATAACATCTCAAGGCCAACAAATTCTCGAAAGTCAAAGGTCCTACTTCTCCCCCTCATTTGTCTTCTTTACACTGGCATCCTGTCCCTGCCTTCATCTTGGTCAAAACGTCTTGCTTGGATTAACGGGCCTTTGATAAAGTAGGGTCTTTTTTCTTCAAGTCAAATTCCTTCACTACCTCCAGATTGAACCAAGCTAGACCCAGCTGTGGCAGGATACCCTATTGGTGGACAATAGGCACATAATGAATTCCACAACATCACCTCCCTCATCAATCATGCATCCTGCCTCTTTCAATTTAGTCACTTCCAGGAATCCTCCAATCCCAGATTAAAGATCGCTAATTTTCCATTCTTACCTCTAAACACTGGCATATGTACCCCCATTGTATCCCAATGACAGATGATCCACTCCTTTTTTGTAAATTTCTAAAGACCTTCTTCTTCTCAACTCTTTTGGAGTCAGCCAGGTATCTCTCTTCTCCAATAATCCTTCAGTGTCTGGATACCTTGCTGGGTGATGGTCACGCCTTGGAAATATTTTTCATCATCATCAAGATTCTTTTAGAATTGAGACAGGCTTAAAGGCTGAAAAAAGTATTATATTTTTTCCTAATTAAAGTTCCTTTTTGCTTTGGAATTTAAGGAAAAAAAATCAATGAGGAGTAGTATCCCCTTCTTCATTTTATTTCTATTTTCCATTGTTCAATAAGACAACATCAGGGAGGAGCAGTAACTCCTTCTTCATTTAATTTCCATTGTTTAACTTTCTCCTGAAAAGGGCTCACAATGCCTCTTCCCCTTTCCCTTTCAGCTCAGGTGTATGTACTGGTGAAAGAGTGCAGTAGCAACGCATGAATTGCAGACCATTTTGTGCCTCAAACAATTCAAATGTGAGTATCCACTAATATTTCTGAGGAGAATCTTCAGGTTGTCATAGTAGTTTAGTGTTTTATTTAAAAACAATGACCAATGTTTTTCCAGAAGTTCTGGTAACAGCTGTGCCACGAAGATAAGTCATCAAATCGTCTGGACTGGTCCCTCAGACTCCAGTCCACTTTTATAAGCAAAAGGGAATTCCCAAAACTCAGCTTCTAGTCCATAAGAAATGTCAAGTTCTAACTGTCACACTGCTATTTTTCTAGGAAGGGAAAAGTGTTATCAGACTTTGGACCTTATCATTATTTGGAGTATGTGAAATTAACACAATTTTGTTTTGCATAATTACACAAACTTCCAGAAAAAATAAACAGGGTTGTGCAAATTTATACAAAATGCAAATCCAACATTTGTCACTATATTTTAGTGCAAAAACCAATCATACTGCAAACAACTACTGCTCCCCTCTGTTCGCTCACATAATTCCTGTGTTCCGTCAAATAGGATTTTCAAGTACCTGAAAGGACTTGCAATTACTCAATGTGGGGTAATGGAGGTATATCAGGAATTTTTTGTTTAACAAGTGCAATGTGAAAGGATAGAATTGTCACATGATCAAGCAAGCTTCATTGGAAATACCCTGCCAACAGTTGCTCTGGAGGAGATTTGCAACAAACGTCCTGGAGCAAAATGCTGGAAGCAGAATTTCAGCCAGTGGCAGGAATACCTCTCTTTGGAGATCTGTGGCTGGTAGGCAGTGGTTCCTCAGTGAATCTGACCATGAGTTCTACTCTCCAGTTCCGATCAGGCAGAATGGGTCAACCAGGGTGCTTTAAATGGTGAACCAGCTGGTCAATGGCTATGACATCTTACCCTGTGGTAATTAAAGTTCCAGGATCCATAGTTTTGAAGCACTTTCTATCCTGCTGCATTGCATCACAAAATATCCATGAGTTCTGTGCACCAGAATCCAAACATGTAGGCCCTGGGTACCAGTGAATGTGTTATTTGCTGTTCCTGATAAACAACGATACCATGGGGTATGTAAATTAATGGGTGTGATAAATAATACCTATTATGAGTTAATGGGGAATAGCATGCAGATTTTGCGCACCAAAATCTGCAAGGTAAGGTAAATATCGTACACATTTCCCCTGTTAAATTTCAATAGGTTTGACCTGTCGAAATGTATTGAAGCTTGAGGTGTTTAACGCATCCGATAATTATTGAGTTCATGAAATACCTTTTAACTCCTAATCCCGAAATTTACCTAAACAGGGGTTTACGAACAGGTCAGAATAAAACGAGGCACTAATATTTAAGTCCACAGAAGTCCACACTGAGGTGTTAAGAACTGTCTTGCCTCCTAAACCCAATCCTGGTCTTTCCAGTTCAGAAACTCAGCTTCCAAGCAACACTTCTCTCCTGGCTCAGACATTGTGCAGGCTACCCCTAGCCTCACCCTCTGAATGCAGGATGGTGCTACAGATTGTATTCAGTTGTTCATTTTCCACTTGACAGGGCCCAATATCTTCCCATTTTGTGTGAGCCTTTAAGGCGTCAGCTGATGAGCATGGCCAACAAAAAATGTGTGAATTGGATGGCATTCCAGACTGAAATGTGGATGCCAAAATGCGCTTTATCTGAACTCAGGCAGAATACATTTCATTTCTCATAACTGCCATAAGGCTAATCGGTAGTAGGACATTACTTTCAGCACTGGTGTTTTCAGTCAGTTTACATATACCATTGATACTATTTTCAATTAAAGGTTACAAATGAAATGTCACATGATATTTTCTAAAGTAGACACTATCTCCAGAAGAAGAGGCTGCTGGGACAGTACGCATTCTAAATTCATAATGTTTTATACAAAGCGGGACAAAGATTGCCTTCTCTCGTGCTTTCCATGTCTATACTCTGTGTATTTTCACTTGTGACCTGCACATGTACAGTTCAACCACATGGGTGCACATATGAGATTGCTGAAAGATGTGCTTAGTTAGCTGTTGGGAGCGACTGAGGAGGTAAAAATACTTGATGTTCAGCACCATAAAACGTTTAACATGAAAAATATGAATTTCCTACACTAAGATCATACTATTAAATCGTCTATTTTGTTTAGAAATATTTGTATTGATTTTTTGTCAGATACATAACAAAACTAACATAAGCATATGTCCAAAGCATAACAGAAGACAACGCAGTAGTACATCAAATAATGTTGCAGGGTACAATAGCATCAGTTTAAGGGTATACAGGGGGGCAATATCCTGCACATGCGCACAGTCTCCTAGGCAGTGCTGAAAATCAGCACTGAGTAGGCAGCTCTGTGCTTACATCATCTTGGGAATCAAGGTCATAGTATTTAATCTAGACATCCCATATCTTATGAAATTTACGAGGGCATCCTCTGCTCTTATATACCACTGCTCCACCTCCATAGAGAAGTCCATCCCTCACTTCCTTTCTGCTACAGTCAGCGTCTCAGGGGCACGACAGTACCTGGCCAGGTCTCTTTTGGCAATCACCAGACCTAAATTACAATTACAAAAGGGTAATTTTATCCAGGGAAGGTCCACATCATTTGGGATAACTAAGAAGATATATTTTGGGTCATCTGGTAGCGTAGTCTGGTAGCGTAGTCTCAAGTACCTTACCTAATTCAGACAACAATTTTTCCAGAAGGGGTGTACGACCCGGTAGGTCCAAAGAGTGTGAAATAAATTACCACCCTAACACATGCAACGCAGGCAGTCCGACGATGCAGCCCTCACCATTTTATATAGGCATGCTCTGTCATAATAGAGCTGGTGTAGAATCTTTAGTTGGATAAATTGTAATCAGGATTTAATCACCACCACTCTGGGGAACATGAGGGCAGAATCCCAATCCACATCATCCAGTTCACCAATCTTGGCTCCCAGGTGAGCCTAAATTTCTGGTGGGTGTCAAGCGTATGATTTTTAATTTTTTTAAATATAAATGAGACCACCTTTGCCATTATTTCTCACATTAACACCCTACCATCTAGGGGTGCATATTCCGGGAGGTCAGACGGGATAGATCCTTCTCCCGAAGCATGTTTAAGTAGGAGGTACTTGAAATGCTGTGTATCATGGGGCTGGTACTCTCGCTGGAGGGAAGAAAATGATATAAGGGCACCTCCCTCTTGTAAGTAACCCACCTTAGAAATTCCTATGTGGTCCCAGTCATGAAACCCTCTCTATCTAAGACTGTTTCCAGCCCATAATGGAGTTTCCAGAGTAATTTTCCCCACCCAGCCTAGGCGCCTACTCGCTTTATGCCACACCTCAATTGTTACTTGGGTTGGGCGTAGGAAGCGCCTCATCCCCCTCTAGAGATAGTGGAGATAATAGTGGTTTGTAAATTGCACTCTTGCCAAAGCATCAGTGGGGTAATCCCCCTCCGGTTAACTCCAGTCATTTATCACAGTCTATGGAAGGCCCAGTAATATGCCTTAACATCTTGAAGGGCTATACCTGCGCTGTAGCAACTCAGTTGCAATGTCTGGAAGCCTATCCTAGGGTGCATCTCATTCCACAACAGCCTCTGTTGTTCTCCTTCAATTTTGGTGAAAATGTAATCTGGGAGTTTACAGTAGCAGTATTGTAGAGTGTAGAGAAATTTGGGGAGGGTGTCCATCTCAAACATGGCTGCTCTACACATTATAGTGAGAGGAAGGTCCCTCCAACACACGGCATGTGCACGAAAATCTAACAGTTTCCCTACATTACATTCTATACTTCTCCCGGGGTTCAATACTGCATAAATGGCCAAATATTTGAAGCCCTCCTGGGTCGCACTCAGCTGCCCTGCTAGGCTTTGTAGAGCGCCATAGTCAGTTCCCGAATAGAGGACTGATTTAATCCAATTCATAGTATATCCTGAATGGGCACCATAGGTCTCAAACGTCTGGAACATTGCTCAGATCGAAGTGTGCGTGTGGGTGAGGTAGAGGATATCGTCCGCAAAAATTAGATTTGTTCTTCCGATATGGAGGATCCAGAGGCCCTGAACAACCTTTATAGATGGGTTGTCATGGACCATGCAGGTTAAATGCTCCAACGAAAGGACAAATAAGAGGGGAGAGAGCAGGCAGCTCTGATGGGTACCCGTTCCAATGTGAAATGTTGTCAACATTATGGCCCTCATTAAAACATTTGTGGTATTGACTGCCTACTGTCACGGCGACGGCCGGCAACATACCGCCGCCGTGGCTACCAGCCGTCTACGCGTATCATGACCGCCGACGGTATTACGCCAGAGCGGACGGCGGTAAGGCGGCGCTGCTGACAGCAGCACCACCACGCCAGCAAAACACCGCTGACCGTATTAAGAGCAATTATACGGCCTGGCGGTATTTTGCTGGTGGACGCTGCTGCTGACAGCTGTGCGCTGACCGTCTCCAACTGAAGGACCCCCTGCAAGCAGGTAAGTCGGGTTCTCTGACCGGAGCAGGGGGTGGGGGTGTTGGGGGTATGTGGGGGGGATGGTGTGTGTTTGTTTTGGTATGCGTGCATGCAGGTGTGTGTCGTGTAGGATGCATGCGTGAATGAGTGATTGTGAGTGTTGTGTGTTGTGAATGCATGTGTGTGTGACAAGGTATGTTGGTGTGTGTTGCGGTGTGTGGGTATACATGTGTGCATGGGTGGGTGGTGGTGGGTATGCGTGTGTGAATGTGTGTATATGGGTGCACATGTGGGTGTGTATATGTGTGGGGGGCAGGAGAGGGAGGGGGATGGTGGTGGAGGACTCTGGGGAGGGGGGCAGGGGCAGGGAGACCCCTATCAGTGCCAGGGAATGGATCTTGTGGCAGTAATTTTGGTGCGAAAACCATGGCGGTAGGCCGGGCCGTAATCCCAAGGGTGGGATTGTGACGGCCGCTGGGCTGGAGACCGAAGTCTCCAGCCCAGCTGTTGTTACCTCCCTGGTGCTCAGTGTGTTAAAGTGGCGGTCTTGGATGGCGGTAGTCACCATGGTCAAAATCCCATTGTTTTTTTACCGCTGGCCTGTTGGCGGTATTACCGCCGCTTTAGCACTGACCACCAGGGTTGTAATGAAGGCCTATGTCATTAACTCACACCATTGCCTTGGGTTCTCGATATATTAGCACTACTCAGGCCAAAAATGTTTGTTCAAATCCCATTCTCCTCAGGGTTTGCATCAATAAAGGCAAATGAACTGCATTGAAGTCCTTCTCCCCATCTAAAGACACAAACACATTAGGGTTGCGGTGGGACTCTATCATCACCATTGAGTTATGGAGTCTGCAAAGGTTACCCCTGGTAGAGTGCTTTGGCATGAAACCGGACTGGTCTTTATGAACCAAGGGGAAAATTACACTTCAGAATCTATTAGCAAGCACTGTGGCCAGGACCTTAGTTTCAATATTGAGTAGGGAAATCGGACAATAGGATCCACATTCAGTGGGTGGTTTTCCTGCTTTATGAATCACTACTGTTGTTGCTCTGTGCAGATCAGGTGGAAGAATTCTCTCCTGCAGGACTGTCACATATAGCTTATGTAGATGAGGCACCAATAGATCTACCTGATTTTTATAAAACTCTGCCGGAGGGCCATTAGGGCCTGGAGCTTTTCCTGGAAGTTTTGTCCCTGCCTCCAATATCTCAGCGAGAGAGATCACACCTTCTAGGAACTTGGGGGGTCATTTTGACCTCAGCGGTCTTTTTCCAAGACCGCCGAGGGACCGCCGTGCGGAAGACCGCCGCTCGGCCTATTATGACCGTTGGCAGCTCTCCGTCCTTTTTCGGACGGGGAGCCGCCAACAGCCATAATGGCGGGAGGCGGGGAAGTGGAGGTTGCTCCACCTCCACCGCCACGCCAACAGAACTTCGCCAGTGAATCACGTCCTGTGATTTGCCGTGGCGGTGTTCTGTTGGCGGTGTGGTGTCGGCGGAGCTGCCCCCATGGCCCCCGTCCCCTCCTGGAGGATCGACGGAACAGGTAAGTCGATCGTCCGTTAGGGGAGGGGGATGGGGGGTGTTGTGTGTTGTGTGGGTGCATGGGGGTGTGCGTCTGTGTATGCAGAGGGGGTGTGTGAGTGCGTGTATGCTTGCAGGAGTGTTGCGTGTTTTGGGAATGAGTGCGGGTATGTCTGTATGGATGTGTGCGTGTATGTTTGTATGTGGGTGTGCGTGTCTGACTGTGTGTGTGGATGTAGGCATGTATGTCGGCATGTGTGCGTGTGAGTGTGTAGGTGGTGCCTATGTGCGTGTCGTGTGGGTATGGGTGATGTGATGTTGGGGGTCGGGGTGGGGAGGGGGCCCTGCCACCTTTGGGGGGTGGCAGCGGTGGTGGGGGGTGTAGCGGAGGGAGTAGGGGTGGGGGTTGGGGGTGGAGGAGACCCCTATCAGTGCCAGGGAAGGACTTCCCTGGCACTGATAGTGCTTACTGCCATGGATTTCATGGCGGTTCAAACCGCAGGAAATCCGCGGCGGTAAGCCGGGTTAAAATACTGCCGGCGGTATAGTGACGGCCGCTGGGCTGGAGACCCAGGTCTCCAGCCCGGCGGTCGTCTCCGCCCTGGCGGGCGGAACGGAGAACCGGCGGATTACCATGGCGGTAACCGCCATGGTCATAATACTACAAAGAAAGACCGCCAGCCTGTTGGCAGTCTTACAGCCGCTTCTCCGCCTTCCACCAGGGTCATAATGACCCCCTTACTGTCCTCTGCAGAGAGTGTCAGTATGTCTATCGTATTCAGATATTCCTCTATCTTGTGCTGGTCTAACCAAGGATGTTCTTTATAGAGGGCCTCATAAAAGCGCTCAAATTCATTTTTTCTGTTTCATAAAGAGTTTCTCCAGCTCCCTCTATTCGATTCACTGTATCGCCTCCAATTTGCATCGGCATAGCAATGTCAACAATTTCTCTGCTTTGTCGCCAGTGTCATAGAGCGGTATTGTGTGGCTAAGAGATGGGTATGTAAATTATTGGTAGCTAGTGCTCTACATTCTGTATGCAGGGTCTCCATCTGCCTTAGGGTCAGGGTGTTAGATAGGGCTGAGTTTGCGGCTTTCGTTTTCACCAAGAGGCGCTGTAGTTCTTCCATTTCTTCGATTGACTTCTTTTTTAAAAGCAATGATTTTTTTAATCCTATCTCGGATCACTGCTTTATAAGCCTATCACAGAGTCACTGCCAAGTCCACAGAATCTTTATTTTCTATAAAAATAGAGTTCTGTGTCTGTCATAAGTTCTTTGAGACTGTTTTGTCCCTTAACTCCCAAGCACTCAGCCTCCGTCCTTTACTTCAATCTCAGGGCCTCTGTCCTATGGAAACCCAGAGTCTGGAGTGATCAGATAGACCCTGTGCTAGATACTATGCTCTATGCATAGTTGCAGCTTCCCTTGCCAACGCAAATATATAATCCAATTTGGAAAAGAATTTATGCACTCCAGAATAACAATAACCTCTTCAGATGATGTTGCAGCCAGAGGTCAGTCATGCCCAGTGTATCTACAAAGTGTTTCAGGGGCATGGGTTTAGGGGTGGTGGGTGATGTTTGTGACCTATCTAGTGTAGTTGACTGCACATCATTAAAGTCTGCCCCAGTAGTACGCAAAGAAGACTCAGTTTCTAAGAGAATTCCAGCTACTGCATTTAATGTGGGTTGTTGCTGACATGGGGCGCATAGATGCTGATGAAAGTGACATCCTCCCTTCCCCACATGCCCTGAACAGTTACAGTCCTAATGGGGTCTATCCATGTTCTTTGGACCTGGAAGGAGACCACTTTTCTTACTAGGATAGCTACACCTCAGGCTCCTCGAGGGAACCCAGAGAGCGCCAGCATGGCGTATGCCCCCAGGACAACAGCGGTTGCCCCAGAGTTGGATCTCTTGCAAGAGAACGACATCCAGTTTCTGGTGCCTGATAAAGGCAGTCACCAACCCCCTCCTAATTTTATTGCCTAACCCACTGACATTCTATGTGAGAATGGACCGTATCCCCAGATCAGAAATAGTGGTGTGCATCATACCAACATATCTGTATACCTGCTACCTTTATTCTGCAGAGAAGAGTTTCTCTTGTGAATAATGACCTCTCCTCAATGTTTCATACCAGAAAACAAGAAATAACACAACAAACATAACACCGAGTAACTGCTTGAATGAATTCCCCTTTCGCCACCCCTGCCCAGTGCACGCATTCATCCACATGTTGCACTGTGCTAACCACGTAGCAGCACCAGGCCGGTGAGGTCTGTAGGCCACCCTACTAAAAAATTATGAACAATAAGAACTCATAACTTGTCTCTTAAAAGGCATTCGTTCAACAACATTCACTCTGAACATCGGGGCAAGAAATGACTAAGTCAGCAGCCATCACGTCACCCCTGCACTTATACTCTGGCATAAAGAGGCCATAAACCCCAGTCACTCTAAGAACACATTTAACATGTTCCACACCAAGGAGAAGAAAAAGCAAAATAAAGAGAAAAAGACTGGAACAAAGGGGGGGGAGAATGGGAGGTGGAAAGAGAAAGAGGAATACTTTCACCAATCCCATCCGTGCCTTTCCAAGCACTCCGGTGGCCCCTGTAAGAAAAACGTTTCCTCCACTTGAACATCAATGTTCAGTGTCTCCATCATTCCCTCTGTTCAGATCAATGGAGGCTAGTTCAACCTGTTAAGTCAAACATGCCTCATATTGTGCTTGCCCCCCTTGAGCCAAATCCATGCTTCCCTTCCAATACCAGTTCCGGTGGACAGCTGGTTTCACCATGGGGGGAGTCAACTTTCTCAGTTTTCCAGTGCCAGATTAGGAGGAGTGACTGCCCAATGGGTCCTATGCAGAGGATGTCTCCCGAGACCTTTTGCAACATCCCCTTATAGGGGCCCAGCGTTTGCGCTTGGAGGTTAAGGTTTTGGGTCTGGCCCCCTGCTCCTTCCCCTTCAGTGTGGTTGTTATCACAGGTGTCTGTGTGGGGTGTGGCGGGAGTCTTTCCTCCAACCATCTGCAGGCCTCTTCAGGTGTTTCAACTAAGTATGTTTTATCCTGTAGGGTACCCTTCAACTTCTCTGGAAAGAGTAGCATATACCAAATTTGTATTGCATGAAGTTTCAATTTGACTGCATCAAAGGAGTAACACTGCTTCTGTACTTCACAGGAGTAATTCGGGAAAAGCAGTATGGCACAGTAGTCATAAGTGAGCATGCCAAGCTGCTGTGCTTCCTTGAGTATAACATCTTGATCATGGTAAGAAAGGAAGCTTGCAATGAGGGCTCTCTGAGGTGCCCCCACCAGAGGTCTTGCTGCTAATGCCGTATGGGCCCTCTCTATCACAAAGCTTGCGGAAAAATAGTGGAAATGAAGTGACCCAGAGCCAGTACTCTAAAAGTGCAAGTACCTTCACACCCTCAGGAAAGCCCACAAAGTGGAGGTTGATGAGCCTTATGCAATTTTCAGCATCATCTATCCTCCACAAGAGATCTTTAGTGAGAGCTTTGATGATAGTCAACTCTTTACTCTGAGAGTGGGCTGTGACTTCCAGTTCTGATATCCTAACTTCTGTGGCTTTCACTCAAACAGCAAAATTATGGAGTTGTTGTCTCAGCAGGGAGACGTCCACGGCCACTTGTCCCACTGTAGTTCACAAGGCCACCCTAGATTGTTGAATTGCCAGCAGAAGGGCTTCGTTATCCAGTGGTGGGGTTGCAGCATCACTCAGGGTGGGGGAACCTTCAATGTCTATTTTCCCCTGTTTGGGAGGTTTTGGGTCTTTATCTTTAGCCATTATATGTAGGGGTGACAAGGCATTTGTTCCTGTTCCCCTGTCCTCTTCCAGAGATACTCACCGCTAACAGGACACCAGGGCCACTCTGAGGTTACCAGCACAGGTTTCTGCTTTTCAGGGATTTTGCCCCAGGGGCAGCGTTAGGTCCCATATAATATCCCTTTCTTGGTCAGAATTCAGGAGGAGAGGCTCTCTCAGCATCTAACATCTAGTGAAGGAGATGTTCCAGTAAGCGTATCACCAATTCCCCGGCTTCAATGGAGGACCAAGATTGTCAATCTTGCCGCAGTGGGCCCTAATGCTTAGGGGCGATCCCCCAGCAGCAGGGGATTTCGGTGTCTGCGCAGCCCACCTTTCATTTCTCTGTCTCACAGGAGTATGTGCAGGCCATGAGCCCCATGCAAAGAGGAGGAGAGAAGGACTGGGGAACCAGGTACTGAGGCACAATTCAGCTCAGGCTGCAGTGTTGCAGAGGACTTGTTTGGGGGGTGATCTACCGAGTTGAGGGCCAAAGATGCCAGATTTCCCTGCCTTCACCACAGTCATTACTAGGAGGGTATTGAGAGGCTCACCCTCCAACACTCTGTTCACCAGAGCCGGATATGGGCAGCCAGGAGAATGACCCCCCAGGCCCATCAAAACTCAACCATCACCCCAAGGGGGGTTCGTAACTCAGTCATTGGGCATCCGCACCGCACATTTCCAGGCTTTCGCCGGGAGCACTGCTTCCAGAGGTCTCGGCCTGCGATCCGCGGTAGTCACCGCAGTATGGGTGGATCTGCTGTGTCTCCATCATGGCAGCTGCTTTTCAATGTTTATGCCGGTGAGGCACTCACTACAGCTGGGCACAGGCGGTCAGAGCTGAGCAGAGTCATCGCTAGGGAGCGACTCGCAGATGTCATCTAGGGCGTGGTGGGACACACCAGGTTGATCAACTTCACTGAATCTCAGGCCCTCAACACTGCCTCAGGTGCGTACTTACCTCGGGCAAAGGGGTGGGGCAATGGGATGGCTCATAGGGATCTCCGTCCCACTGGTTGTGCACTCTCCACATCTCTGCCCTCACTCTGGAGTGGGCAAGGTTCCGTCCTCAGGCTGCAGTGAGGACGGGGGCATAATGCACAGGCCGCCTTGGGTGAGCTGACCCCCTCCCCTCAGCTCTGGGCCCTCATCAGGGCCTTAAGTTCGTCTTTTTGTAACCTAATTGTAGTCTTAGAGGTGGAATGGGCAGAGTTGCGGGATGGATAAGGATTGGTTATCAAGATTCAAGCAGGATGTGAATGGGCTCGCCCGGACCTCAACTCAGGCACATCAAGCCTGCCATGCTATCGGCCATGCCTTGAATAGTCTATTTTTAACTCTAGAAAAAAACCTTTTCCATTGCGCAAGGGGGCTTTGTTATAGGATCCTATCTGCCCTATATGTTCGTCGTTATTAAAAACATCATTTGGAATAATTTCAGAAGGTTAGTGGTGCGCTCCAGTTTACTACTCATACAACTGACTGTTCCTTATGAAGTCATTTAAGCTGACCAATTCAAGTGTAACTAGCTAAGAAAGAGTGTTTGATTAAGAACATGGATTTGTGCTATTTGTAACTCTTTATTGCTTACTCTGAAAATTGTCCTTTTTAGCATTTTTATGATCTTTTTATTTGTGTTTATTGTGTATGTAATGGTTTTAGATAGAACACTGTTAACTGAAACTGAAACTCTTTATTGGAAAAGATCTCTTTAGTTAAATGCAGTTCTGTTAATGTTTTCACGTAGTCACTCAATAACCCTCTAGTGAGAAAATGATAGCTCTCGACATATTAAGCTAAGAAGTCATACACTTAAATTATTCTATTGTGCAGTAAAACAAACAATTTAGATATTGTCATACTTATATTGAAAGTTTTGATGTGCACCTCTCTTCCCCAAGTCTTCTGGTAAGGTTGCACGGCCGGAGACATTCCTATTTACTATTCATCTTTAATGCCATGTTAATGTAAATAGTATGTCCAAACTACAGCAAAGGATTTTCTTCTACTCCTTTCGTGACATCCTCCAAAATTGTGAACATTTCCTTTAAAATAACTACTTTTGAGTACACACAGGGCTATCACAATGTTTCCATTCCAGAGTCGAATATAGACACCCTACCCGAAGAGTGAAAGTTTTTCTTTCCATTCAAGCATCTTTTAAAATAGGTTGAGTTCTATAGAGGGGTTTTGCACCCATATGTATCAGGGTAAAGATAGATAAGCTATGAGGGCATAAGCTTCAAAAGCGCCATTGTTTGATGTTGATTTAAAGGTTGACTTCTGGGACTTCCACGGTCCCCTTGACGGCATAAGTAGCTCGATAATAATTAAAATTGTGGAGTAATGAGCTGTCAACACGTGTGCCTTCTGAAACATAATGCAAAAAAATGACCTAAACTATCTAAAAAATCACATGCTCCATTATTAAGGTGGAAGTTGAGGTAGCAATCTTTAAACATGGGAAACTGACTGTATCTGGGCCAGGGAGGGAATACGTCTGCTGCTCCTGCCTTTTCGTGACCAGACCACCACGGACGAAATATCTCCCCATGTTCCTTATTTGATCTCAAATTGTTCTTGTTTTTTAGGGGAGGATGAGGGTGCAGCATAGATACACTGGCATTTGTTCAGGACAGAATGGCAGATAGGGTGAGAAAGGAGTAGGACGGGGATGCTTCAAGGGTCTGTATTAATCTGCCACTCACTCATGCCCCATCTCGTTCTCGACTCTGGCAAGTTCCCAGCCTTGCTACTCCGTAAGCTGGATAATACTCTACCAGCACCTGTTTCTGTTCCAGATGGCCACTGCTCTTTCAGCCTTCTGCAACTCTAGAATCCCCTATAATCTCTCACAGCATTGTGGATCGTCATAGCCACTGTTGCACATGAGGTCTCCTAATGTTCTACCAGCAATTTGCTGCTATCCGTCCTGCTCTCAGACCTTTACTGATGAACAAGTTACTTACCTTTGGTAACAAATTGTCTGGTAGAGGCTTTTTCTATCTGCAGATTCCTTCCCTTAGAATTCCCTGGCGTCAGCTTTGAATCCGGAATTTTTCTGCTGAGCAGTACCCTGCGCGCACCGTCGGGTGGCGACGTTCGGATCCGCATGCATCCTCCGGCTCCGCATGGCATCGTCAGTGTCGTTGGAGCTGTCTGTGATGTCACGGTCCTCTGTATAGGCACCACCCCAGCGCACGTACATCAGTTCTTTTCCACAACTTCCCACTCCATAAGCGCAGAGTCATGGAAGAACCAACTTTTATCTTTGTTATTTTTCCTATTCTGATTATCTGGACAAAAAGACATGCCCTGGAGAAAGGGTAAAAATATGAATAACATAATATATATCCACAGAGCGGGAATGCTTGGCTGGGTGGAAGGAATCTGCAGCTAGATAGAGTCTCTACCAGATAATTTGTTACCAAAGGTAAGTAACTTGTTCATCTGAAAGAGACGTCTAGCTGCAGATTCCCTACCTTAGATTAGGTACCCAAGCTATAACTCCTGGTAGTGAGATATGGCGTTTGCGATGATAAAGCCTGCATCTCACTAACTCTCCTGGCAGATGTGATCGCCACTAAGAAGGCTGTTTTGATAGTGAGCAGCCGGAGAGGACAATTATGTAAAGGCTCAAAGGGGGGACACGTGAAAAAAGTAAGCACTAGATTAAGGTTCCACTGGGGCATAACAAAAGGCGTAGGTGGAATTTATGCACAAGCCCTTTTAAGAATCTCTGTACAGTAGGAGACTCAAACAAAGACTGTTGATCAGGCAAGCGAAGAAATGCTGATAAGGCAGAAAGATAGCCCTTCAGAGTCCCTAAAGAGGAACCCTGTTGGGCGAGTGACAGAATGAACAGAAGGATGTTAGAAAGAGAAGAATAAAGAGGTTTAATTTGACCTCTCTGTACAATATAATACAAAACGTTTCCAACGGCAGGCGTAAATCAACTTAGAGGGACGCCTGGCTGCCAGAATGACATCACAGACTGGGAGGTCATAAACCATCAACTGTCACCAATCAATCTCCACTCATGAAGCCGAGAGTTGACAGGTTCGGGTGGAGCACTTTCCCCTGCTGCTGCGACAGAAGATCCTCCCGAAGAGGCAACATTATTGGAGGAATGATGCTCAATTTGAGAAGATCTGGATACCAGACTCTTCCTGCCCAATCCGGAGCCACTAGATTTACTTGGGCCCGGTGGTTCTTGATTTTCTTGAGAACTCTGGGAAGAAGTATTATGAGTGGAAAGGCGTACAAGAGGCCTGAGCTCCACTCGTGACGAAAAGCGTTGGCTAGCGATGGCCACCTTGGAAACTCCAACGTGCAATACTGCTGACATTGCACGTTCTCTTAGCAAGCGAACAGATCTAACCAAGGCTCTCCCCACTGCCGAAAGAGCCCTTGCCACACCCCAGAATGGAGACACCATTCGTGATCCGCTAAGCATCACCGGCTGAGTTCGTCCGCTCTGGCGTTCAGAAAACTTGCCAGGTGTTGAACCACCAGTGTTAAGCCTGATGTTCAAGCCATGTCCAGAGACGTGGAGCCTCTTGATAAAGGGTCCACGAGCTCACACCGCCCTGCTTGTTGCAGTACCATATTGCGGCAGTGTTGTCCGTGATCACCTGCACTACCTTCCCACTGACAACAGGAAGAAATGACTTTAATGCTAGCCGGATCGCCCGAAGCTCCAATAAGCTGAAATGGAGTCCGGATTCTCCCAGAGACCAGAGGCCCCTGATCTCCACCTCTCCCAGATCGCCGCCCCATCCCAGAAGTGATGCATCTGTCACCACTGTGAGATCTCACTAGGGAAGGGAGAGGAGTCTGCTCTTGACCCAATCGCAGTTCACTAACCACCACTGCAGATCCTTTGCAGTTTCCTCCAAGATCTGAACCATGTCGGTAAGATTTCGCAGAGGAGCTGCCACCACTGCCATCACTTTTGTGAACAACTGAGGGGCACTGGTGAGACCGAAAGGGAGCACGGTAAACTGAAAGTGCTCGTGGCCCACCTTGAACCGCAAGTAACGCCTGTGGGCAGGCAGGATGGGGATGTGAAAATACACATCCTGCAAATCCAACGCTACCATCCAGTCTCCTTGGTCTAGGGCAGACAAGACCTGAGCAAGAGTGAGCATCTTGAATTTCTCCTTTTTGAGGAACAGATTGACGTCCCTTAAATCCAGGATAGGGCGCAGGCCTTTGTTTTTTTGGGGAATCAGAAAGTAGAGGGAATAACAACCACTGCCTACTTGTGACATCGGGACCCTTTCTGTGGCTCCCGTTGGCCAAGAGAGCTGTAACTTCCTCGCAGAGCAAAAGCAAATAATCCCCCATCAGCCGTTCTTTTACTGGAGGGACAGAGGGAGGGAAAGACTGGAAGGGGAAGGAATAGCCCTTCTGTATGATCTGCAAGACCCATTTGTCCGATGTGATGGACTGCCAGTGAGGGAGATGAAATTGAATCCTCCCTCCAACTGGATGGACATGGTCTTGCAGAATCATATTAGGAGGGCTTGGGCGGTGTGGAAGAGGGGGACTTTATGGTGGCCGACCTCTGGCTAGACCCTCTGGGTCTGACGGTACCACAACCTCATCCTCACACGGGATGGTGGGAAACCAGAGGACGTTGGCTAACTTGTGGCTGGCGTGGTACCATGCCCCTTCCGAAGCCTCGAGAGGGATGAAATACAGACTGCTGACGAGCCGGCGCTGAAAGGCCCAAGGATCTGTCCGTAGCTCGAGAATCCTTAAACCTCTCAAGCGCAGAGTCTGCCTTCTCACCAAAAAGGCGAGAGCCATCAAAGGGCATATCCATCAAACTTGACTGGATATCCCCTGAAAAGCTAGTAGAACATAGCCAGGCATGGCGACGAAGGGCCACTGTCGAAGAAATCGCCCTGCACAGCGAGTTGATTGTGTCCAAGCCACACCTGATAGTAAACTTGTCTACATCTCTCCTATCCTTGACAGCCTAGTTGAGAGTGTCCCGTAAGCCCTCCGGGACCTGGGGCAGCACCTGTGCCACTGTATCCCATAAAGTATGGGAAAAACATCCAATAAGAAAGAGGTGTTTACTGACCTCAATGCCAGGCTGGAGAAAGAAAACAACTTCTTTCCAAGTTGATCCAGCCTCTTGGATTCCCTATCCAGAGGGGCGGAAGGGAAGGCACCATGGGAAGTGGAGGCTTTGACCACCAAGCTCTTCTGGGTGGGGGGTTGGGTGAGGAAACTAGGGTCATTTGGAGCAGATCTATGGCCGCAGCCAATTGTCCTATTCACAGGAGCCCCTGTGCTGGGTTTGGACCATGTTCCCAGAAGGATATCTGTGAGGGTCTCATTGAAGGGTAACATCGGCACCGATGTAGCAACCCCCCGCTGAAGCACCTCCGTCAGGAGATTAGTCCTGACTGGCACCATAGGCAAATCTAGGTCTAAGACCTCAGCTGCCCTACGCACCACCATGACATAAGATGCACCCTCCTCCATAGCCACAGTGGGAGGAGAGAGCCTGCCAGCATCTGGAGAAGTATCCAGTCCACTGGCTTCCTCTAGATCCTCATACCAGTCCTGTTCGTGCTTCAATCCATATTCCAAAGGGTCCTCAGACCCTCCCACTCCTCTCCTCTGCTTGGCTGTTCTGAATAAGCCTCAGGCACTGATCTGGGCCTAATCAGCGCCGGCAAAGTCAGATTCGCCATCTTACGATGCCAATTCCGGCTCCGGATCATCTGGAATGAGGATGGGGCTACCACCACAAGTGGTGCCCGTGGTGGAAGGAGCGTCGACGTCGGACGCGGCGTCGGAAGACGTCGACTGTGAGAAATCGGCGCCAGTCCGGATCCACTATCGGATCCCGGGATCCCCAACGGCGCCGAGGCCAAAGCCGCCGACTTCGAATCCGATGGGGCCCCTGCTGACCTCACGGGGCCCAAAGACCCAACCGAGGGTGCAGCCCGCTCAAAAACAAGGCACATAGCCTTGTTGAATTCTTTAATTTGAGCGGCAGTCGCTCAAGTCCCCGGAAAAGGAGAAAGATGTGGAGTCGGCCCTGGCGATGGCTCCGCGGAACCGCGCTCCAAATATTGATGTTCCCTGGATGCCTCGTCGGACGACGGGAATGGCAAAGTCGAAGTCCGCTTGGACTTCTTCTTCTTCTTGTGCCTCTTACCTGAATGTCCCGAAGACCTCGAATGCGAGGAAGATGACTTGGGGCTCCTGGAGCAGTCCCGCGACCTCCTCCTAGAGCAGGACCCTGACCTCCTCAGAGTTGCCCTAACCGAAGACAGCTGCCGGGCCGCTAGAAGCTTGAGAGATCTTTCTCTCAGGGCCTTCAGAGCCATGGCCTGACTGTCGGAACACGACTTCGAATCGTGGTCCTTTTCAAGGTACCAGAGACACACCTGGTGCGGATCCGTAACCGACATGGTGCGATAATACCACACGGTTTGAATCCCGTCTTTCTCAAAGACATCTTTCAGACAATCGAAAAGCTGCGACAAAACCATCAAAAAAAGGGTAGCACTTCCCAGATCTGTGCTTAACCGGCGCAGAAGGAAAAGAACTGACGTATACGCGCAGAGGTGGTGCCTATATAGAAGACCGTGAGGTCACAGATGGGTCCAACGAACTGATGCAGAGCTGGATGACGCATGCGGATCCGAACGACGCCACCTGACAGAGGGCGCAGGGTACTGCTCAGCAGAAAAATTCCGGTTTCGAAGCTGACGCCAGGGAATTCTAAGGTAAGTAATCTGCAGCTAGAAGTCTCTATCAGATATGCTAAGTTCATGTATCTCTTCTATGACTCTGATGCTTTACAAATCTCCTGATCTTTCAGCCCTCTACTGTTCACATGCACCATTCCTCAGACATTCTCCCACACTCAGCCACCTCCAGCTGCTGCTTCATCAGCCTCCTCCTGGTCTATATGAGCCATGCAGCCCTACTAGAACCAAGGTATTCTTCCACGAGCAGAGATCCTATAGTGCCTTTGTCTGGTACTTACTGTGGCCTGTTTTGTGACCCCAGTCCTCAGTGGTGCCTTGTTGCTACAGGTGTTTTTATTTTTTCCATACCAGCTTTAGGTCCTTGGTCTGGAAGCTGTAGGTTGCTTTTCTGGTTAGCCTTCACTCTTATTTTTCATTCTAGCGCTTCTCAACATTATGGTTGAGGTTGTGGATGATGCCCCAGCTCTCAAGTCCCACTTGAGAATTGGAAGATTTCAGAAATTGATACAGCATGTCTTCTGATCTTTACAATGTAGGAACTTGGAGTCCACGCCATAGTTTGTCTTGGGAACTTTGCTTTTTGACCATTTCTTTACCTGAATACTAGCTCCTTTTCAAACCTGGTGATAAATGTTCCGGGTCATTTTGTGGCATTTTGAGATAAATATGAGTCAGGAAAAGTGGTTCAATGCATCACAGCTTTGAATTTTGTTTTGCTTACTCTAACCAGCGCTCCTGGGTTGTTATTCTCTCCACTGTTTTTCTTGTTCCTGCTTGTCTGTCTTCAGTTTGCCTGTATTCAGATGGTCTTTTTCAGAATTTTTGGGCTTTTTTCTCTCTGAAGACTGGACTAGTCCCAGTTAGCTCTTTGGTCTGTCCTAAATCCAAGGTAGCAATAACCCAACCAGGTGCTGGATCATCCTTGTCTGAGCCACAGGCTATTTCTCAGAAGTAAACTCCAAGTGTGAGACTCATCAAAAGAAACAGAACTTGACGGCCTTGCTGTGCTCCCATCCACCCACCAATCTACCTGCTGCCCAGTACTATGCCAGCTCCATACTGGACTATAAACTGCTTGTTTCTCTTTAGGTTCCCTGCTACTCTAATAGCCTTTTCGCTCTACTAACTTCATGCTCCATTACATCACTGATGTTCTACATAATTTCTGTTATTGCATTGTACTTTTCCCTAACTGGCTTATCTTCTCACTGTTGGTTTTCCTTTCTCCTTCTGCTCTAGAATCTCCTTGCGGCTTGAAAAAGTGACTTCTTGCTGCGCCACCAGTTTATTTTTTTTGTGTGTCTATACCTAGTGCTCATGACACCAAGTGGTTGTAGAAAATGATGGTGAGCTCCAAGCAGGCAAGGGGATTATAACTGGGGAAACACAGTACTGATAGATTAGGAGGTCTAGGTCCCTGCTTCTTTACCAGCTCCGGCCTCTGAATTCAGCTCCTCTGAGTTCCCTATATAATATGCATGGGACTCTAACGAGAGAAGTTCAGACATATTGTGTAAACATCATCAATGGGACTAAGGGACATCAGGGATCATGGTATTGGGTAGCCTGACTGCTATCAGCAGAAATGGCCTATGGCTTGAGACAAAGGCACCATTTGTAGATGTAAGAGGCTGGGCACTTCAGGGATTCTGGCAAATAAAAGCTGGAGCAAGCAGGCAGGATAGACAGGACTATTGTCAAAATGTTTCTTCACCTAAAATGAAAAAGAGTCCTTCGACCAGTCCTGGCTATATATTTTTTCATAAGCTTCATAATATGTGAGGGAGCATAGAAACTGTATGAGGGTACCTGAGAGTTACTGGTAAGAATTGTTTGACAATCAAATCCTTAGTTATTCACAACCTGTTAATAACTTGTTAGGACATTATAAGTCTGATTGGCTGTCACTACAAAGAGTTCTGAAAGTCAGCAATGTACTTACTGCATCCCTCATTTCATCCAACTCCTGATTCGCGTGCTGAAGCTGGAAATAAAGCGAGAACATTTAGAATTTAATACAAAAATGAAGCAATATCAAGGGTGGTGGGAAGCTCCACATCTACAACAAAACACAAGTAGCATCTAATCAGGGCTGTTGGGACGATTTTTGGAGTGGTGGTGGTGCCACTTCATTATAGTCATTGCTGTTAATTGAGCAAGCAAGTGTGGAGTCAAACCTATTCCTGGTTGAGAGTGGCAATCCCTGTCATCTCCTCATTGGCACTCTTGGACAAAAATGATACAAGTGTGCCTTTTTACGTACATTTTCCCTAAAACATTAATTCCATTTAGTCTGGTATGCACTTTTATAGAGAGTATACTCTATTTAAGTGGTTTATAATGCTGGGAAATCAAAGTAAGCAACTGGCAAAACAACTCAAAGTGTTGCTGAGCTAATCAATGTTATCTAATTATCACAGTTTCTTGTATATGTTGTTTTGAAGATAGAACAGAAAATATTAATCAGAAACTTAAGAAAGAGATTTTTTGTAGATGTGTGGTTTAAGAAACCTTTGGAAAGATGTTTGCCTTCTCTTGTGTGCTTGCAAGGGAGTTCAAGACAAGAAATGCTCATAGCTTGGTCACAGGCTCACATAAACACAGCTCCAAGAAGAACTAAGCAGCAGTCCTTTGTTAGAAAACAAATGTTCTGTGTTTAAGGTTTAATTACACCTGACATTTGACTTAACATAATATGTTTTTGGGAAGAGATGTAAAATACAGCATTATAACCTGTATTCCTGAAAAACAAGTTACTTACTTTTGGTAACGCCTTTTCTGGTGGATACAGTAACTATCTGGCAATTTCTCACCTTATGAATTCTCCCAATGGGCCAGCATTCGTTGGAAACTTTCCCTCCAGCTCTCCACGTCAACGGGGACGTCATATTAGCACGGCTCCACACGCAACTCCATCTGATGTGATCGGAGCCAGAAGAAGTCCTCATCGGCGTGGTGACCTCATTTCCACCCACTTTTTTACTGTGCCTTCAAGGCGAGCTGGTGAATACCAACATCACAAATGCATAACATGTGCAACTCATTGTATATAAGCACTTTATATGCATAAGTTATATATACTGATATATACATATGTACATAACCTAATAAGCATCCTTGATAAAAATATTATGTACAATTATTTTCTATAATACAAGAATAAAACAACCTAAACTAGTGTTGCTATGACAGACAGGCAATGGTGAGGCAGGTGGGACTGTGCGGAATCCACAGGTAGCTACTCTATCCACCAGAAAAAGTGTTGCCGAAGGTTAGTAACTTGTTCTTCTGATGGATATAACTACCTGTAGATTCCACACCTTATGAGCAGAATCCCAAAGCCCTCCTGCAATCGGAGGTGGGTGCCTGACTGGTCAAACCAAGAATTCCTGGAGAACAGAATGGGCAAGATGGCATCCCTCCTCACTTCCGAGTCTAAACAATAATGTTTTGCAAAAGTGTGGAGGGAAGCCCAATTCTCTGCCTTGCAAATGTCAACAACAGGCACACCCATGGAAGCCGACTTCGCCCTGGTTGAATGAACCCTAATACCTTTAGGAGGATCCTTCCTTGCCAGCAAATAACAAATATTTATGCAAAGAATGACCCACCTTGAAAGAGTCCTCTTGTGGACAGTTTTCCCTTTCAATTTGCCCATGTAGCCAATGAAGAGCTGCTCAGCAGTTCTGAATTCCTCTGTCCTCTCTACATAAAAGCTTAGAGCCCTTTTTGGATCCAGGCAATGCAGCCTTTCGTCCTCCTTTGATGGGCAGGGAGGAGGATAAAAAGGTCGTAGTGTTATAGTCGGCCCCAGATGGAAGGGTGTAACTACCTTGGGCAGGAAAGCCGCCCTGGTTCTCAATACCACTTTACCCACAAGTAAGGTAGTGTACACTAAAAGCTTGCAGATCACTCACTCACATGTCTAGCGTGATGGCTGTTTAGTAGATTGTTTTAAATGTAAGGAGCCTCAAAGGGCAACTGTGCATTGGTTCAAATGGTGAACCCATCAAAAAAGTTAATACCAAATATAAATCCCACTGAGGCATAATGAATGGAGTGTGAGGAAACGTGTTTATTAAACCCTTTAGGAATCTAAGAACTATAAGGACTTAAACAAAGAGGGTTGATCAGGAAAACAAATGAAAGCCGACAGTGAGGCGAGATAGCCCTTTACTGTCGCCACAGCGTACCCTTATTGTGCTAAGGATACAGAAAACACCAAAACATCAGACAAATGGCCCTTTAAAGGGTTGATGTGTCTTCTCTCACACCAACTAATATATTTTGCCCATCTGCCGGCATAAACAGTCAGTGGTAGAATGTTGCCTGGCCAATAAAATAACATCCACCACTTCAGTGCAGAGAGAAAAAGAACTCAGATTGCCCCCGTTCAATCTCCAGGCATGAAGGTGCAGGCTCTGGAGGTGAGGGTGTAGAACCTGCCCCTGTGACTGCAAGGGGGGTGTGCCCGGGGAGGGAGACAGAGCGGAACGCACAGCGAGAGATGAAGGAGGTCTGTGTACCACACTTTCTTGGCCAATACACGGCTGTTAATATGACTTTGGCCCGGTCTTGGTGAATCTTCCTTAGATCTAGAGGAAGGCCTTGGGAGCCAGACGTATTGTTCGCAACTCTAACAGATTGATGTGACCCATCTGTTCTACTGGAGACCAAAGGCCCTTGATCTCCACGTCCCATAGATGAGCTCCCCACCCTAGAGTGGAAGCATCCGTTATGACTGTGGTCGCCAGAGGTGGAAGAGAAAGTGGCCTCCCTTGATACAGGTTGCCCTGTACACTCCACCATCGCAGATCCACTGCAGCGTCTCTGGAGATCGTTATAGACTCCTCGAGATACCCTTTGTGCTTGCGGAGGCACCACTGGAAAGCCCTCACGTACCAACAGAATGCAGGAAGCATACATATCTAGCAGGCATAGGACCTTTAGGACTGGAACAGGCGCTCCTTTTTGAAACATTGGAATCATCAACTAAATGCCCTGAACCCTCTGGGGAGGAGGATAGGCCTGATTCAATTTTGTTTCCAGTGCTGCCCCATGAACAGGAGGCGCTATGAGGGCTCCAGGTGAGATTTGGGTATGTTCAAAGAAAAGCCCAGGTTGAACAACAACTGGGTTGTCACCTGCAAATGGTGCACCACTAATTCTGGCGACTTGGCTTTGATCATTCGATCATCCAGGTAAGGGAAAACTGATAGTCCCTTCCTTCTGAGATGCACTGCCACCACTGTCATCACCTTCGTGAAGACTCGAGGTGCAGAAGTAAGACCAAAAGGAAGGATCGCAAACTGATAGTGTTTGTGACTCTTCCACAAAAAGGAGACACTTCCTGTGTGATTTCGGAATGGGGATGTGGAAATATGCATCTTGCAATTCAATAGGCACCTCCAGTCTTCCTTGTCCAACGCAAGAAGCACATGTGCTAGGGTCAGCATTTCAAACTTTTCCTGTTTGAGGAACACATTCAAAATCATCAGGTCCAGGATAGGCATCAAATGATCTTCCTTCTTGGCAATCTGGAAATACCTTGAATAACATCCCTGATCCCTTTCCTGCTCCGGAACCAACTCCACTGCGCCCTTTAATGAAAAACTCTGCACCTCCTGTTGAAGCAACAGAAGATGCTCTTCTGAGCAAAAGGAATGTCGGGGTTGGAAGGGAGGAGGAAACTCCGGAAAGGGAAGGACATAGCCTTTTCTCACAATAGTTATACCCATGAGTCCGAAGTCATTGACTCCCATTCCCTGAGAAAATGTAACAACCTTTCCCCTAAGGGCAACACACGCTGGAGGAAGGGGAGAGAAATAGGGTTGCTTCCCTGACTGGTTCCCTGCAGAGGACAAAGAGGAGGAGGAGGAGGAGGAGGAAGGCTGCTTGGGGGACCTCTGGATCTAATCTTTCCACAACGTCTATAGAACCTGTAGAGGGGATTGGAAGGCTGCTGAACTCGAAACTGCTGTCTTCCACGAAAGGATGAGCCACTACCAAACCCTCTGAATCTCCGGAATGGTCTATAAGATGATGAAGACGACTGAAGGCCCAAAGATTTTGCAGTGGCTCTGCTATCTTTAAATCTCTCCAGGGCTGAGTCTGCCTTTGCCCCAAACAGGCCAGCACCATCAAAAGGGAGGTCTATTAATGTTGCTTGTACATCAGATGAAAAGCCAGAACCTCTAAGCCACGCATACCTCCTGGTGGTAATTGATGTCCCCATGGCTCTTGTGTCAGAGTCTGCAGAGTCGAAGCCTGACTGGATTACTTGCTTGGCTGCTGCTTTACTATCCTGCAATGGATCTTGAAAATGTCCTTGAATATCCTGCACCAACTTAGCAACCACCTCTTTGGCCACATCCATCAAGGGGGAGGTGTATCTACCCAGCACAAAGGTTGCGTTCAAAGACTTCAAGGCCATACTCCCTGAAGAGAAAGTCTTTTTAGCAGTTTCCTCCATCCGTTTCGACTCCCTATCCGATGGAGTTGTAGTGAACTAGCCTGGAGCCACCTTAGAAGAACAAGAAGACTGAACCACCAAGCTTTCTGGCTTTGGATGCTGTGTAAAAAATGTTAGGTCGCCTGGAGAAACCTTATATTTCCTGGTTACAGACCCGGAAACTGCCGGAGTTGTCACTGGCTTTCAATTCAATTCAATTCAAAGGAGCTTTATTGCAGCTACAAGAGACAAAAAAGCGCAAGCAGTAATAAATACAAATAAATACATATAATGATAATTACAAGTAGATATATAATGATAAAAGGGAGTAAAAGATAAGAGAAAATGGAAAAAAGTGGAATAAAAATGGAATAAAATGGAACACAAATGTGCTGCACAGGACGATGGGACAGTGTTATTTGGAGTCTTTATCCAGAAGGGTTTTCCCTCTAACAAGCCAACTGGCTCCGAGGAATTTGGCGACGGCGATCACAAGTGTTGGCCTGGTGTCTGATCTGAGGATTCGCAGGGCTAGCGCAGAGCTGCGGACTCCCAGTAGTCTGCATGCCGGGGCCAGCCATTTCCTCCGGGGGCGGTGTACGCGGGGCAGGCAAAAAGGACGTGAGGGAGATTCTCGATGGGGGCTTTGCAAGCTGGGCATACAGTTGAATCATTGTGTGACCAGCTACTGGTGAAAAGTCTTAATGGGAGTGTTCCGATGCGGAGCTGGTAGTACAGTTTCCTTTCCCTTGGGGCCATGATTTGGTCCCAAAAAGCTTCGTACTTGCATGACTCTTTTAGGTTGGCAAAGTCACAAGATAGTGTAGAGTGGAGTGCAGCCCTTGAGTCTTCGTAATTTGCCATTTGCCAGTATAGTTTCTTTAGTGCTCTTTTCGAGGGGAAGACTGACGTGGATGGTGAGTTCCAGAGATCATCGAGCCCAAGTGAGTACAGTGAACCCTTGATGGATCGTAGCCAGGGGATTCTGTGAAGATGGTCGGCTTTTAGGATGACCTGTAGAGCTTTGGTGAAGATGTCGAGCTCCGGAGTGGTCCAGAGACGCCGCCAGTACAGCAGAGGTCGCAGGCGGGCTTTGTGTCCAATGCGTTTGATACCGAGATCCTTGAAAAGGGGGAACAGTGGGATGCTTAGCGGAAGGGACACAAGGTTTCTTAGGAAGTTGTTTTCAGCTGTGGTTAAGTCTTGGGTTTTGGTATAGCCCCATAGTTCAGCCCCATAAAGCGCTGAGGAAACGGCCTGGCTTTCCCAAATATCCAATATGGGCTCAGTCAAAGCATCATTAAATGGAAGCAGAGTTTCCAAGGATGAGGTTGTAGGGTGCAGTACTTCCGTTATAATATTAGTCCTCAGTTCAGAAGTGGGCAGAGGTAGATCTAAAAGCTCCGCCGCTTTCCTGATAACCCCATGGTAGATTGAAATTTCTGTCGAAATGGTACCTCCGGGTGTCAAAAGCTCCCACTTAGGGGAAGTGTCCAGTCCACTAGCCACACAGAGTCCCTGGAACTCATCAGAAGGAACCAGAATCTCTCCTTCTCCTAGGTGTTGTTTGTGTTGCTCCTCTAGATACTGCTGCTCCTCCAGCAGTCGTAAGGCTTCCCTCCTTGATCTAAGTCTTGACTCCAAATTCAGCGTCGACAAGGAGTTCACTGACATTGATGGCACCCCCAAAGTCGGAAGAGGAGCTGGATCCACACTGTGCACCAGAGCAGACTGAGCTGACTCCACTCGAGGCCTGTCATACGTCGGTAACGTTGGTGGTGTGTCATCATTGGCACCAAACCAGATGCCAGAAGGAAAGGCAGAAAAGGAATTTGCATGTACAGTGTCAGCAACCCCAACGTGAAGGTTAACAGACCTGTGGGGCTGGCAGGCGCACCAGAGGGGACCACTGCCTTACTGAATATGCTGAACGTAGCATTAAGGCACAAGGACGGTTTTGTGCCCGGAGCTGGAAAGGCAGGATAGCCCTGTTCCTGTTGTGGAATCTGCTCTAACTCCTTAACCTCAAACTCCTGATGCGAGGATGTCAGAGAAAATTGAGCCACTGGGCTGGTAGGTGACGCCGAAATCTCCACCAGCAACGGCGCCGGAGACACTTCAGGTTACTTTGGCTGGGGAAATACTGTGGGACTGACCTCCCAAGTCATACGGCGTTGTGGCCTCAAAGTAGGTGAAGGCGATCTAGGACTGTCTCTGAATGAACGGCAATGTGATTCATAACGATGACGCTTTTTGTGGGACTTTGAATATCTATGTGACGAAGAGTCCTAAGTTTTTGACCAACGACATCCTCTCTTCTTCTTCTTAGCTTTAGAAAGAAAGAGCTCCGCCTCTCTCTCCTTCAGCTCTGACAGGACGAGTAACCCATAACATCATAATCTGAACTCAGACACCACAAACCATTTTTGTGCGGATCTGTCACTGGCATGTGACCTCAGCACTCGCTACAAGGTTTAAAACCAGATTTCTTTGGCGGAGACGTAGTAACTTGTACAAGATCCCTCGACCTTTGAAGAAGGCTATGTAGCCTTACGTACGAAGGTTCATCTGATGCATGCATATAGGTTAAAGAGGAAAGGTGACATGGCTGATACAATTTTTGAGATAAAATGCACTCAACATCAGTACCTGAGGTGAGAACATGGGCAGGGAAAGGAAAACAAACAACAACATTTTCCCTGGAGTGAGATAAAATAAAGTGAGCCAATCACTTTATATAAACATTTAAATGTATAATTGTACATTAGGTATAATTACCCATGGGTACTCCTAGAGATTTGTGTTTTCTGCAGATTACTATAGGAGGTGCTGGAATTTACTGTGCACGTATAGGCTGGAATATTTTCTCTCTTTTAATCACTTTATCCCCTTTGCCACAAAATTGATGAGAATTCTCGAATATGTGCCGACTCGGTTAGTTGGCACATCTGATATTGAGTGGAAGCGACGAGGGACATAGTAACCTTTTGTACTGCCTGGATAAGACTTATATCCAGATTGCTCCACAATGAGCATCTATATTCGAGAATTCTCATCGATTTTGTGGCAAAGAGGATGACGTGATTAAAAGAGAGAAAATATTCCAGCCTATACGTGCATGGTTGTGTACAGCCCTGAGGAAGGTGGTTTAAAGGATTAGCACTTGTTGGGATCCTCCGAAACGTGCGTCGGCAAGGAATTTGTTGGCTGGCAGAAGATTGTTATTTAGGTTCATTGGTCAACAAGGTTGAACAACAAAGTTATTGATATATATTTGATGGAAGACTATGGAAACACATTGGAATCTATGATCTCAATGAAGTGAAGGACTATTCAAAGACTGTGAAAAATAAAACCAGTGGACAATAAAACAGAAGATTTAGATTTCATCATATCGGAGAGAGATTTTGAGAAATTATACTTCTTGATTTGATACATTGCGTATGTGTGTATAAGTGTGGTGTACTTGTGAAATATGAAGTAAATATTAGTAGGTGGTTGTAATTTGTCCTATCTGTTTTGTATATGTGGTGTGTCTTGAGTCCTGTCTGTGTCATTTCAGTTTGTTTGTTTTTCCATGTCCGATGTGAAGTATAGTTAGATTTTTTAATATTATTATGAATAAAAATTTGTTTATGATTTGTTTCTGTGATTTGATATGTTAGGTTGGTTATATTTTCTATGTTTGGATTATTTGCTTGAGAATTAGAGAGAGAAGTATTTCCCTTTTTAATGTAAAAACACAGACTCCAACACAGTGTCTGAGCATCAGACCAAGCCGCTCAGACGAATCCTGACGCTGCTTTCATGCTAGGTATAGCATGAGAGCGGTGCCAGGATTGCATGGGGAGCCTGTGCTGGTGTCCCAGGGATTGCTTGGACACCAACATGATCGGGAGTGGAGTGAGGCGGCCGGCAGAGAGGTAAGTGCTCTTTTTAATTTACTTTTTATTTTATTGTTCCCTGTCCCCGGCCTCTGCCCCTCCCCCCCTTGAGAAGTGTGGCAGCCGCCACTGTGATTATTGCAGGATTTACATGCCAACTATTTTCATGTTTAAGCTTGCGAACAGGCTTTTACAGCCAAACCCCACCCTAGTCCCAGTTCTCGCTCGACTCTCCCTGTTAATATGTTGGCTTGCCGACTTCTACTGATCCTTCAGCCACAGTGCATTGATGTCACATCTTCCAAGATCACCACTGCATAAGAACGTTAACCATCGAAGAATAGATTCTTTTGTGTACTATTCTGGTTCCTTTGCACCCTATCTTCTACTTAAATATATATCAAATACCTGGTCGTTCTCCACACATGCAAAGAAAACACTCTACTTCAACGAGGCCAGATGTTACACAGATCTCACAATCTCACACCACAGACAACAGAGGACGACAGAGCCTATACGCCTACGCTATGGCACTCAGCTTGTACAAGCCTTGCAGGTTCAGACAGCAGACATTTTAAACCAATCCTGCAGACCCAAACCTCAGACAGCAGAAGCATTAATGTCCAAAAGGCTTTGCTTTATTAGCATAGATGATGAAATGCAGCCAAGTGTGCACCTTGCCATCTGGAATCAAGTAAACAACATAATCACAAGCCTCCTAATTTCAGCATGAGTTTTCAAATATCAGTTCTAAACATAGACTTGATGGCGTTTTCACAAAAATAGAACATATGCCACTTAAATTACTCATCATCTTAAAATAAAGCATTATGAGACAAGTCACCAATTATGATGGGAATACACTGATTACTTCAGAGAATCAATACAAGTGCCAGAAAATAGTCTGAAGAAAATAGACTTTTGTTTTACAATACTCATCTGCTTTATCCAGAGACAGGTGAGAATGGGGTGTATATTTGAACCATTATTTTCATTAAAACAATATTTTTTTTACATACAGGAAGTAAAACCTTCCTCCACATACACGTGCCTAATCAGTCACTATCATTCCAGAGGCCAGGGCAGCCTGGTCACTAATAAATGGCACACGAAGAAATGCATGTGTGGAGTAAGTGGTTCTCACAGGAGGGCTTGCATCAGGAGGTGTTCAGCCCAGTATGATGCATGATGGACATTGAATACAGCCCGAAACATCTCAGCATGTGTCTGAAACATGCATTCTTTTTCCAAATTAAGTAGTAGTCATCGATATCCGATGTCACAGAATCCTTCAGCAAACGCTTCGATTCCCACTTGAGAGCCACGAGATCCAAAACTGAACTGTATATCGAATTTGTGTAAACACGTATTATAGATTCCACTGACTGTCATCCTCTTACATTCCACGTCAATGAGAGTAACCTTTCATATGCCTTAACCAAGCAATTTTGTGATCATTATCTTGAGCCACCGCATCCTTCAAGATGGGTTTGTTAAACACATGGGAAATGAGTCGCACTGCTGCCTGCAGGAGGTGAGGTTTATTGGTGCGTTACAAATTTACCTGTTTATTAGGATCATGTTGAAGTCTTCTCTGAGATCTAATCTCCTGTATCTCCAATGGGGACACGTTTGTGTAGCCCCACATTTCAGCACCATAGGTTGCAGTTGGTACACTTTGGTTCTCTACATTCTAAGCACTGCATTCAGCATTCTGTCCCTGTTTTGGCTAGCAAAGTTGAAAATTGTCCCATTTAACCAGGTTACCTATAGTCTCCAGTGCTGCACAAAGGAACCCCGTTCAATCTGTTTTTATTCCATCACTTAATACACGTATGAAGATGTACAACTTGCTTAATGGTGGGACGATATTCACACTGTCCTCATTTTAATATTCATCAGGCCAATTGGCATGATGTGTGATTTGGGGATATTCATTATTCAGTTTGTCACTTCGGTAGATTGCACATAGTGGTCAGTGAAACGGCATACAGGAGTAATGCTATATGTCTGTTTTTCTAGTTTGTGTCCCAGTACCTCATTCTTTTATTCACCCAGTCAGTCAGGAACGGTGCCAAGAGACTCAGCTGCCTTACCCCTTAGAAAGATTTAACAAATGAATGCACTCAACATTAGATATCCAATGGAACTAATGGGAGCTGAGAGTGGATTTTTGGAGAAGGACGATCAATGCATTGTCAAGGCGCATATTGTTTCAAAAGACCCCATTTTATAAAAAGTAATGGCCAATCCGTAATCGATTAAGATAATATTAGGTATACATTCAAGCACTATTATTTCTTCGCCAGGACATTTATAAATACATATTCGACAAACAGAGAAAGTTCCCGATAAACATGACAGGAACAATGAATATTGTGGCATGAGGGTGGGTGGCAATGGAAGGGGATTTTGACCCTCTTGAGTTTCCACGGAGACCAGTACTAATGGTTCCGAATTTTGAAGTATAACAATTTCAGCCTTGAATGCCTGAGAACCCCGTCATGACCAAGAAGCATGCGTGTCCATTCTTCTGGTGAGTATTTCTTGCCCAGGAGTGCTTGCAATGCGAGTCAAAATGTATTTAGGGAGGTACTTGAGAGTAATGTTTTAATGAGGACCCCGTACAGTCTGGAAATCACACACGGGTACTGACCCAGTGGATGGTGGTACTGGAGGATTGGTGACAGGGGCAGCACCACAGAAGGCGCTCCACATGTGGTGCGGAAACAATGGGCCAGGTGGCAATACTTGCAGTGATCTCTGCCTTGAAGCACAAAGTCAAATTATGCCATAATGGAGATCTATGTTGCAGAAGCAAGGGGATCCCCGTTAGCTTATGAGCCTTGCCTTTACTCTTTTTTGTTTGTTAAATATAATTATTCATGTTTTCTCTGTGTTTGTATTGCCCACAACCACTAACTACTATTCTTTTAGGAAATGTATATTTGACTCCCTTTGTTTTGATTTTTCCATTTTGCAACATTCGTTTTTTCTGTATATATTCCTTTGAATATAAGAAAGTGAATTGTTGTATTCAAAATATCTGTGCATAAGCACAAGAGAAGCTTCTCTTGGAGAAAGGCAGTGAAACAGCTGAGTCTAAATATTCTGCTTGTCTTATGTGAGTGATACATTTATCCTGGCTTCTGGTCTAAGAATAATGCATCAGATGTTCTTATCGCTGCTCATTATAAGACTATTGTCTAAACTGCTTCGGTTGTGAGTGTCTGCTCTTATGAAAGTGGCATAGGATTCATTACTCTTGAACCCTATTTTGTGTCCTAGTACTTCCTCGTACAGTATACTATACACGTTAGTGAGGAACGCTGCCAAGACCCTCCACTGCCTTATGCCCTCCGTTTTGACCTGTTTTAACAAAAACAGTGGCCAGATCTGTAATTGATTTAGGTGGAATCAGGTTTAAATTCAGATGCTTCTCTTTGTTCCCTGGCCTTCCCTGAAACATAGTGGACACCAATTAACATTCCCTTCTCCCAACCCAGGTTTGGAGACAGGCCAGTAATATCCTTCCAATTTTAAACCCAGCCCAGTAGTGATGATGGCTCCATCATCATGCAGGGCCTGTCCTTCCGCCCAAAGGGCGCCACCCCTAGGTGACACTAAAATAAAAGTCAAGGCCAGAAACGTGCTCTCTACATTAGAAAAAGAAAAGCACCCAACTGTAAATAGAATTTTCTTGGAAAGCTGAAAATCCTTGCAAAGTTCTTGAATGAATGGCACTGCTTTTGGTATAATGAATGCTTTAATTTTTAAACAGCGAGGGAATGCAGCGTTTACCTGATGCTTCAACCAACTGTTATCTTCATCCATTGCTTAACACTTCACTGAAAATATAAGTATTAACACATTACAATTTGTCACACAACATTATCTGTCAACAATCATTGCACGCAATAATTCAATGTTTAACTCTCATTATTCTGAACACAGAAGTTTACAGTAAACAAAATGTTTTTTAGAGGAAGAGCTACATACATCCAAGTGTTAATGAGGTTTCTTATTAAGCTTTACAAAAAGAGGGTAGATTGAGGACGGGTGCTGGGATCACTGAAGGTGGTTTGATGAAAATACATACCTCAGATTGTAGGGAGCAGGCGAACAAAGCAAACAAGATCAGTTTCCTTTATGGGATTGTGTCCTCAGTACGAGTTTATAAGATGCGGAAGAGGACGGTAAGTACAAGTTTCATTTTTAATGAAGACATAGATCCAAGCTATGAAATGAAGGACCTTATTTATACTTTTTGGTGCAAAACTGCACTAAGGCAGTTTTGCAGCCAAAAGTTTAGCACTGGCTTGCACCATTTTTGTGCACCAGCCGGGCACCATATTTATGGAATGGTGCAAGCTGGCGCAAAGGGTAGGCTAGAGTAAAAAAAATGACTTTAGTCATGTGGGGCTGGCGGTATAGAAGAAGGGGGTTTACCACCCAAAAATGACTTTAGGCAGGTTAGAGTAAAAAAAAAAATGACTCTAACCAGATTAGCGTCATTTTATGGTGCTAAACCTACCATGCCATACGACTCCTGCCTTAGAAAAGGCAGGAGTCATGCACACCACCCCAATGGCCAGTACAGGGGATAAGGGTACCCTGGGCATGGCCATTGCACTCTGTGCCATGTATGGGGGCCCATTTCAGGACCCCCTATGGCACTTCAAAAAATAAAATGCAATACATAACTGTACTTACCTGTACTTACCAGGGATGGGGTCCCCCATCCTCTGCAGTTCCTCTGGTGTGGGTGGGGGTGCCCCTGGGGCTTGGGGAGGGCACATGTGGGACTATTCCATGGTGTTCCACCATGGAAATAGGCCCACAGGTCCCCTAACGCCTGCCCTGACCCAGGAGTTAAAAAAACGGAGCAAAGCAAGCTTTGCACCATTTTTTTTACCCCTCCTCCCTCCCGTGCACCATTTTTGCACGGGAGTATAAATATGGCGTTAAGGCCATAGAGTTATTTTTTGCACGGGAACGCCTACCTTGCATCTCATTAAGGCAAGGTAGGTTTCCACTTCCACGAATTGACTTGAACTCCATAAATTTGTCACTAGACGAGTCTAGCACCAAAGTATAAATATGGAGTTAGTTTTGCACTGAATTAGAGTTAAAAAAATGACACTAATTCGGTGCAAACAGAGTATAAAAATGCTCCGAAGAGTGCCTGCTCTACGCCAGAGCTCAGGTTCAATTAATTTAATCTAGACAGTGTGTTTAGTATATGGTCGCTGAGGCATTTTTAAACTATGTGTTTATTGATTTTGATAGCATGAATGCCAATTGCTTTACAAAAAGGACACTTTGCAGGATCAGAAGTGCCTAGCATATTACTTTTACAATCACATAATCATACTGTTTTTGATATTGATACCGAATAGGTGGGATAACTGATGAGGCAACAACTGGGAGAAAAGGGATGTGGGTGGTCTGAACCTGGAAAGGGAGGTGGCTGTGAGGGTAGGTATGTAGGCTTCAGGAGGGGTGGGTCCATCCATGCTCAGTGCATGAATGGGTGAGTTTGGGTCATGCTCTGGGTGGAGAAATGTATAACTGTTCATGTGGGAACTCATACCCCAATGGATCTCCCTCGGTCATATTTATTTCACTTTTTGCCTTGACAAATGAGACCCTGGCCCTCATTATCACAATGGCGGTATAGACCGCCTACCGCCGTGGCAACAGCCACCAAAATACCGTTGCCGTGGCTACCAGCCATCCGCCATATTATGACCGTAGCCAGAATTCCGGCAGAAGGATGGCGGAATTCAGGCTGCGGTCATGGCGGCAGATGGCGGTAAGGTGGTGCTGCTGCCAGCAGCAGCGCCACGCCAGTAGACCGCTGTAGACCATATCATGACACATGATACGGCCTGGCGGTGTTCTGTTGGCAGACGCTGCTGCTGGCAGCAGCGCCCCATCCAGTCTCCTGCCGGAGGACCCCCTGAAATCAGGTAAGTCGGGTGCTTTGACAGGGGAGGGGGTGTTTTGTGTGTGTGTTGGTGCATGCGTGTATGCGTTTGTGTGGAATACGTGTGTGCATGTATGGCTGTGAGTGTGCATGTATGTTGTGTTGTGTGAATGCATGTGTGCCTGTATGTATGTTAGTGTGTGGATGTGTGTGTGAATGAGTGTTTGCATGCGTGGGTGAATATGAGTATGTGTGTGAATGCATGTGTTTGATGGTGCGTGCCTGTTCGTGTATGTCGTGGGGGGTCTGTAGTGGGAGGGCGCGTGTAGGAGGCTGGACTGGCTTGTAGTGAGTACCAAGGGGTACTTACACCTTGCACCAGGCCCAGTTATCTCTTATTAGTGTATAGGGTGTCTAGCAGCATAGGCTGATAGATAATGGTAGCTTAGCAGAGCAGCTTAGGCTGAACTAGGAGACGAGTGAAGCTCCTACAGTACCACTAGTGTCATATGCACAATATCATAAGAAAACACAATACACAGATATACTAAAAATAAAGGTACTTTATTTTTATGACAATATGCCAAAAGTATCTCAGTGAGTACCCTCAGTATGAGGATAGCAAATAAACACAAGATATATGTACACAATACCAAAATATGCAGTAACAGTATTAGAAAACAGTGCAAACAATGTATAGTTACAATAGGATGCAATGGAGACACATAGGGATAGGGGCAACACAAACCATATACTCCAAAAGTGGAATGCGAACCACGAATGGACCCCAAACCTATGTGAACTTGTAGAGGGTCGCTGGGACTATTAGAAAATAGTAAGGGTTAGAAAAATAGCCCACCCCAAGACCCTGAAAAGTGAGTGCAAAGTGCACTAAAGTTCCCCAAAGGACATAGAAGTCGTGATAGGGGAATTCTGCAGGAAAGACACAAATCAGCAATGCAACAACGATGGATTTCCATTCGAGGGTACCTGTGGAACAAGGGGACCAAGTCCAAAAGTCACAAGCAAGTCGGAGATGGGCAGATGCCCAGGAAATGGCAGCTGTGGGTGCAAAGAAGCTACTACTGGACAGTAGAAGCGGGAGATTCTGCAGGAACGACAAGGGCTAGGAACTTTCCCTTTGGAGGACTGATCCCCCACGCCGTGGAGAGTCGTGCAAAAGTGTTTTCCTGAAGAAAGACTGCCAACAAGCCTTGCTAGTTGCAAATCGTGCGGTAAGGGTTTTTGGGTGCTGCTGTGGCCCCGGAGGGACCAGGATGTCGCCAATTGCGTCTGGGGACAGAGGGGGCATCGAGCAAGACAAGGAGCCCTCTCAGCAGCAGGCAGCACCCGTAGAAGTGCCAGAAACAGGCACTACGAGGATGCGTGAAACAGTGCTCACCCGAAGACGCACACAGGAGTCCCACGTCGCCGGAGGACAACTTAGGAGATCGTGCAATGCAGGTTAGAGTGCCGTGGACCCAGGCTGGACTGTGCACAAAGGATTTTTGCTGGAAGTGCACGGAGGCCGGAGTAGCTGCAAAAGTCGCGGTTCCCAGCAATACAGTCTGGCGTTGGGAGGCAAGGACTTACCTCCACCAAACTTGGTCTGAAGAGTCACTGGACTGTGGGAGTCACTTGGACAGAGTTGCTGGATTCAAGGGACCTCGCTCATCGTGCTGAGAGGAGACCCAAGGTACCGGTGATGCAGTTCTTTGGTGCCTGCGGTTGCAGGGGGACGATTCCGTCGACCCACGGGAGATTTCTTCGGAGCTTCTAGTGCAGAGAGGAGGCAGACTACCCCCACAGCATGCACCACCAGGAAAACCGTCAAGAAGGCGGCAGGATCAGCGTTACAGAGTTGCAGTAGTCGTCTTTGCTACTTTGTTGCAGTTTTGCAGGCTTCCAGTGCGGTCAGCAGTCGATTCCTTGGCAGAAGGTGAAGAGAGAGATGCAGAGGAACTCGGATGAGCTCTTGCATTCGTTATCTAAGGAATCCCAAGAGACAGAGACCCTAAATAGCCATAAAAGAGGGTTTGGCTACCTAGGAGAGAGGATAGGCTAGCAACACCTGAAGGAGCCTATCAGAAGGAGTCTCTGACGTCACCTGATGGCACTGGCCACTCAGAGCAGTCCAGTGTGCCAGCAGCACCTCTGTTTCCAAGATGGCAGAGGTCTGGAGCACACTGGAGGAGCTCTGGGCACCTCCCAGGGGAGGTACAGGTCAGGGGAGTGGTCACTCCCCTTCCCTTTGTCCAGTTTCGCGCCAGAGCAGGGCTAAGGGGTCCCTGAACTGGTGTAGACTGGCTTATGCAGAAATGGGCACCATGTGTGCCCATGAAAGCATTTCCAGAGGCTGGGGGAGGCTACTCCTCCCCTGCTTTCACACCATTTTCCAAAGGGAGAGGGTGTAACACCCTCTCTCAGAGGAAGTCCTTTGTTCTGCCATCCTGGGCCAGGCCTGGCTGGACCCCAGGAGGGCAGAAGCCAGTCTGAGGGGTTGGCAGCAGCAGCAGCTGCAGTGAAACCCCGGGAAAGGCAGTTTGGCAGTACCAGGGTCTGTGCTACAGACCACTGGGATCATGGGATTGTGCCAACTATGCCAGGATGGTATAGAGGGGCAATTCCATGATCATAGACATGTTACATGGCCATATTCGGAGTTACCATTGTGAAGCTACATATAGGTAGTGACCTATATGTAGTGCACGCGTGTAATGGTGTCCCCGCACTCACAAACTCCGGGGAATTGGCCCTGAACAATGTGGGGGCACCTTGGTTAGTGCCAGGGTGCCTACGCACTAAGTAACTTAGCACCCAACCTTTACGAGGTAAAGGTTAGACATATAGGTGACTTATAAGTTACTTAAGTGCAGTGTAAAATGGCTGTGAAATAACGTGGACGTTATTTCACTCAGGCTGCAGTGGCAGGCCTGTGTAAGAATTGTCAGAGCTCCCTATGGGTGGCAAAAGAAATGCTGCAGCCCATAGGGATCTCCTGCAACCCCAATACCCTGGGTACCTCAGTACCATATACTAGGGAATTATAAGGGTGTTCCAGTAAGCCAATGTAAATTGGTAAAATTGGTCACTAGCCTGTTAGTGACAATTTGAAAGAAATGAGAGAGCATAACCACTGAGGTTCTGATTAGCAGAGCCTCAGTGAGACAGTTAGTCATAACACAGGTAACACATTCAGGCACACTTATGAGCACTGGGGCCCTGGCTGGCAGGGTCCCAGTGACACATACAACTAAAACAACATATATACAGTGAAAAATGGGGGTAACATGCCAGGCAAGATGATACTTTCCTACACAACCCCCCCCCCCCCCCAAACGAAGGACAATAAGACTAGCCATGACCTGATGAGTCTTCATTGTCTAAGTGGAAATATCTGGAGAGTCCATCTGCATTGGAGTGGCTACTCCCAGGTCTATGTTCCACTGTATAGTCCATTCCCTCATTCCCTGTAGGGATATGGACCACCTCAACAATTTAGGATTTTCACCTTTCATTTGTTTTAGCCAAAGTAGAGGTTTGTGGTCTGTCTGAACAATGAAGTGAGTGCCAAACAGGTAGGGCCTCAACTTCTTCAGTGCCCAGACCACAGCAAAGGCCTCCCTCTCAATGGCAGACCAACGCTTTTCTCTAGGGGTCAACCTTCTACTAATAAAAGCAACAGGTTGATCCTGGCCCTCAGAATTAAGTTGTGATAGGACTGCCCCTACTCCTAATTCAGATGCATCAGTCTGGACATAGAATGTTTTAGAGTAACAAGGGCTTTTCAGGACAGGTGCAGAGCACATGGCCTGCTTCAGCTCCTCAAAAGCTTTCTGACAGTTTGCTGTCCATAATACCTTTTTAGGCATTTTCTTGGATGTGAGGTCATTAAGAGGGGCTGCAATGGAGCCATAGTTCTTAATGAACCTCCTGTAATACCCAGTGAGGCCTAGGAAGGCTCTCACCTGAGTCTGAGTAGTAGGGGGAATCCAATCTATAATAGTTTGGATTTTCCCCTGAAGTGGTGCAATCTGTTCCCCACCAACAAGGTGTCCCAGATAAACCACCTTCCCCTGCCCTATCTGGCACTTTGAAGCCTTGATAGTGAGGCCTGCCTTTTGCAAGGCCTCTAAAACTTTCCATAGGTGGACCAGGTGATCATCCCAACTGGAGCTAAAGACAGCTATATCGTCCAGATATGCTGCACTAAAAGCTTCCAGCCCTTGCAGGACTGTGTTCACCAACCTCTGAAAAGTGGCAGGTGCATTTTTCAATCCAAAAGGCATTACTGTGAATTGGTAATGGCCTCCAATGGTTGAAAATGCAGTTTTAGGTTTAGCATCTTCTGATAATTTGATCTGCCAATACGCTGCAGTCAAATCAAAAGTGCTTAGATACTTGGCAGATGCCAGTGTATCTATGAGCTCATCTGCCCTGGGTATAGGGTGAGCATCAGTTTTGGTTACCTGGTTGAGACCTCTGTAGTCAACACAAAACCGCATTTCTTTCTTTCCATCCTTGGAATGATGTTTTGGTACAAGTACCACAGGAGAAGCCCATGGACTTTCAGAGTGCTCAACCACTCCCAGTTCTAACATTTTCTGCACCTCTTGCTTTATGAAGTCCCTGACATGGTCAGGCTGCCTATAGATTTTACTTTTGACAGGCAAGCTGTCTCCAGTATCTATAGTGTGCTCACACCAAGAAGTGGTACCTGGCACAGTAGAGAAGAGTTCAGAAAACTGACCCAGGAGATTTATGTAATGGTCTTTCTGCTCAGCAGTAAGACAATCAGCCAAAACTACACCTTCCACTAGAGCATCTTGTTCTGTGGAAGAGAAGAGATCAGGTAGAGGATCACTGTCTTCTTCCTGTCCCTCATCAGTTGCCATGAGCAGGGTGAGATCAGCCCTGTCATAGTAGGGTTTAAGGCGATTGACATGGAGCACCCTAAGGGGACTCCTGGCAGTGCCTAAGTCAACTAAGTAGGTGACTTCACCCTTTTTCTCAACAATTGTGTGGGGTCCGCTCCATTTATCTTGGAGTGCTCTTGGGGCCACAGGCTCCAAGACCCACACTTTCTGCCCTGGTTTGTACTGAACCAAAACAGCCTTCTGGTCATGCCATTGCTTTTGGAGCTCTTGGCTGGCCTGAAGGTTTTTACTGGCCTTTTTCATGTACTCAGCCATCCTTGATCTGAGGCCAAGTACATAATCCACAATATCTTGCTTTGGAGCTTTTAAAGGTTGTTCCCAACCCTCCTTGACAAGTGTTAGTGGACCCCTAACAGGGTGTCCAAAGAGGAGTTCAAAGGGGCTGAAGCCCACTCCTTTCTGGGGTACCTCCCTGTAGGCAAAAGGGAGGCATGGTAAAAGGATATCCCATCTCCTGCGGAGTTTTTCAGGGAGTCCCATAATCATGCCTTTGAGAGTTTTGTTAAATCTCTCCACCAGTCCATTTGTTTGTGGATGATAGGGTGTAGTGAACTTGTAAGTCACACCACACTCCTTCCACATGGCCTTTAAGTAAGCAGACATGAAATTGCTTCCTCTGTCTGATACTACTTCCTTTGGGAAGCCCACCCTAGAAAATATTCCCAGGAGGGCCTTTGCCACTGCAGGTGCTGTAGTGGTCCTTAAAGGAATTGCTTCAGGATATCTTGTGGCATGGTCCACTACCACTAAGATAAACCTATTGCCTGAAGCAGTAGGAGGGTCAAGGGGGCCAACTATGTCAACCCCTGCCCTTTCAAAGGGAACCCCAACCACAGGCAGTGGGATAAGGGGTGCCTTTGGAGTGCCACCTGTCTTGCCACTGGCTTGACAGGTTTCACAGGACTTACAAAATTCCTTTGTGTCCTCTGACATTCTAGGCCAATGAAACAAGGGAACAAGCCTGTCCCAAGTTTTCATTTGTCCCAGATGTCCAGCTAGGGGAATGTCGTGGGCTAGAGTTAGGAGGAACTTTCTGTACTCCTGAGGAATCACTAACCTCCTGGCAGTTCCAGGTTTAGGATCCCTTGCTTCAGTGTACAAGAGGTTGTCCTCCCAGTAAACTCTGTGAGAGTCACTGACATCCCCATTAGCTTGTTTGACAGCTTACTGTCTTAGACCCTCTAGTGTGGGACAGGTCTGCTGTGCCACACTCAGTTCCTCCCTGGCAGGCCCCCCTTCACCCAAAAGCTCAGCAGTGTCTGCTTCCAGCTCCTCTGGTGTAGGTTCTGCACAGGGTGGAAATTCTTCTTCCTCAGAAGTAGAATCCACTGTAGAGGGAGGGATAGTAGGAAGTGCTTTACTTCTACTAGCCCTAGCTTTAGGGAGCACTTGGTCCATTGTTCCAGGATCCAAGTCACCCTGTCCTTTTTGCTTTTTGGCCTGAGCCCTGGTTAAAGCAAAAATATGCCCTGGGATGCCCAGCATTGCTGCATGGGCCTCCAACTCCACATCTGACCAAGCTGATGTCTCCAAATCATTTCCTAGTAGACAGTCTACAGGTAAATCTGAGGCTACCACAACTTTCTTTGGACCAGTAACCCCCCCCCCCAGTTGAGATTTACAACAGTCATGGGGTGGCTAAGTGTGTTGTTGTGAGCATTGGTTACTTGGTACTGGTGACCAAGTAGGTGTTGTTCAGGGTGGACCAGTTTCTCTATGACCATAGTCACACTGGCACCAGTGTCCCTGTAGACCTGAACCTCAACACCATTTATTAGGGGTAGCTGCTTGTACTTATCCATGTTAAGGGGACAAGCAACTAAGGTGGCTAAATCAATAGCCCCGTCAGAGACTAACACAGCCTCTGTGGTCTCCCCAACAAGACCAACCCCAACTAAGTTACCAAAAGTGAGCCCAGCTACTCCCTTGGATTGGCTATTAGTAGGTTTGCTCCCACCACCACTGCTATTAGTAGGGACACTAGGTGTAGCAGTAGGGGTTTTAGTGGTAGGAGGCTTGGTGCTTTTCTTTGGACAACTGGGATCTGTTGTCCAATGGCCTTTTATTTTACATAAATAGCACCATGGTTTCTTTTCTTTGTTTTGATTAGAAGAGGATTTGGCTCACCACCCCCACCAGAGTGTTTTTGTGGGCCTGATGAAGACTCATTTTTAGATTTGTCCCCACCCTTGTCAGAAGACTTACCATCCTTCTTCTTGTTGCCATCTTTGTCACCCCCTGTATGAACTTTTCTGTTCACCCTTGTTCTGACCCATTTGTCTGCCTTCTTTCCCAATTCTTGGGGAGAGGTCAGATCAGAGTCCACCAGGTACTGGTGCAACAAATCAGACACACAATTATTAAGAATATGCTCTCTCAGGATCAAGTTATACAGGCTGTCATAATCAGTAACTTTACTGCCATGTAACCACCCCTCCAAGGCCTTCACTGAATGGTCAATGAAATCAACCCAGTCTTGTGAAGACTCCTTTTTGGTCTCTCTGAACTTTATCCTGTATTGTTCAGTGGTTAAGCCATAACCATCCAGGAGTGCATTCTTAAGAACTGTAAAATTATTGGCATCACTTTCTTTCACAGTAAGGAGCCTATCCCTACCCTTTCCACTAAATGATAGCCATAGGATAGCAGCCCACTGCCTTTGAGGGACATCCTGTACAACACAGGCCCTCTCAAGTGCAGCAAACCACTTGTTAATGTCATCCCCCTCCTTATAAGGGGGAACTATCTTGTGCAGATTCCTGGAATCATGCTCTTTTGCAGGATGACTATGGGGAATACTGCTGCTGCCACCATGGGTTTCAAAACCCAACTTCTGTCTTTCCTTCTCTAGTTCTAAGGACTGTCTATCCAAATCCAGCTGTTGCTTCTTAAGCTTCAGTCTGGTTTGTTCCACTCTCAACTTATTGAGTTCCCTTTCTAACATTCTGTCATCAGGGTTGGTGGGAGGGACATGTCTTGAAACAGAGGTATGATGAGAATTGACAGAAGGAGACCTGTCCCTTACAGAAGGCACCCTAACAGCTTGGTTAACAGAAACATCACTTCTACTGTGGTGAGAATGAATGCTCTTGCTATGATGTGAGACAACACTATCTGTATGGTGTGACTCAACCTCAGTACCAACTATGCTAGGCTGTCTAGTATTGGGCAGGCTAGGAAGTTTCTTTCCTGAATCTTTTCCTAAGGGAGTCCCTGGATCAGATTGGGAACCATTAGCTACTTTTTCAACAGATGGGGCCCTTTTGGCCTTATCTTGTTCTCTAAGCATGTTAAGCAATAATTCCAAAGAAGGATTCTTCCCTACACTCAAACCTCTTTCTACACAGAGACTCCTTGCTCCTTTCCAGCTAAGGTGGTCATATGTAAGTTTGGACAGATCAACATTTTGACCTGTGCCAGACATTTTTAGAAAGGGAGTTTAAGTGATAGAAAAAGAGAAAAAAGTTTTCAGAACTTTTAGAAAGACAGAAAAAAAAGTTTTTAAACTTTTAAGAACTTTTTACAAAGTTTAGAGGTACTTTTCAGCACTTTAGAAAAGAGGTGAGAAAAAACCTTTTTGGTTAGGTGTACATACACTGAACTTGTTTTGTATATTTTTCTCTTATGAAAAGTACACTGACAAAAGTGGTAAGTAGTCTCAAAGCACTTATCCCACCGCTGCACAGCCAATGTAGGAGGCTGGACTGGCTTGTAGTGAGTACCAAGGGGTACTTACACCTTGCACCAGGCCCAGTTATCCCTTATTAGTGTATAGGGTGTCTAGCAGCATAGGCTGATAGATAATGGTAGCTTAGCAGAGCAGCTTAGGCTGAACTAGGAGACGAGTGAAGCTCCTACAGTACCACTAGTGTCATATGCACAATATCATAAGAAAACACAATACACAGATATACTAAAAATAAAGGTACTTTATTTTTATGACAATATACCAAAAGTATCTCAGTGAGTACCCTCAGTATGAGGATAGCAAATATACACAAGATATATGTACACAATACCAAAATATGCAGTAATAGTATTAGAAAACAGTGCAAACAATGTATAGTTACAATAGGATGCAATGGAGATACATAGGGATAGGGGCAACACAAACCATATACTCCAAAAGTGGAATGCGAACCACGAATGGACCCCAAACCTATGTGACCTTGTAGAGGGTCGCTGGGACTATTAGAAAATAGTAAGGGTTAGAAAAATAGCCCACCCCAAGACCCTGAAAAATTAGTGCAAAGTGCACTAAAGTTCCCCAAAGGACATAGAAGTTGTGATAGGGGAATTCTGCAGGAAAGACACAAATCAGCAATGCAACAACGATGGATTTCCAGTCGAGGGTACCTGTGGAACAAGGGGACCAAGTCCAAAAGTCACAAGCAAGTCGGAGATGGGCAGATGCCCAGGAAATGCCAGCTGTGGGTGCAAAGAAGCTGCTACTGGACAGTAGAAGCGGGAGATTCTGCAGGAACGACAAGGGCTAGGAACTTCCCCTTTGGAGGACGGGTCCCCCACGCCGTGGAGAGTCGTGCAGAAGTGTTTTCCTGAAGAAAGACTGCCAACAAGCCTTGCTAGCTGCAAATTGTGCGGTTAGAGTTTTTGGGTGCTGCTGTGGCCCAGGAGGGACCAGGATGTCGCCAATTGCGTCTGGGGACAGAGGGGACGTCGAGCAAGACAAGGAGCCCTCTCAGCAGCAGGCAGCACCTGCAGAAGTGCCAGAAACAGGCACTACAAGGATGTGTGAAACGGTGCTCACCCGAAGTCGCACACAGGAGTCCCACGTCGCCGGAGGACAACTTAGGAGGTCGTGCAATGCAGGTTAGAGTGCCGTGGACCCAGGCTGGACTGTGCACAAAGGATTTCCGCCGGAAGTGCACGGAGGTCGGAGTAGCTGCAAAAGTTGCGGTTCCCAGCAATACAGTCTGGCGTGGGGAGGCAAGGACTTACCTCCACCAAACTTGGACTGAAGAGTCACTGGACTGTGGGAGTCACTTGGACAGAGTTGCTGGATTCAAGGGACCTCGCTCGTCGTGCTGAGATGAGACCCAAGGTACCGGTGATGCAGTTCTTTGGTGCCTGCGGTTGCAGGGGGACGGTTCCGTCGACCCACAGGAGATTTCTTCGGAGCTTCTAGTGCAGAGAGGAGGCAGACTAACCCCACAGCATGCACCACCAGGAAAACAGTCGAGAAGGCGGCAGGATCAGCGTTACAGAGTTGCAGTAGTCGTCTTTGCTACTTTGTTGCAGTTTTGCAGGCTTCCAGCGCGGTCAGCAGTCGATTCCTTGGCAGAAGGTGAAGAGAGAGATGCAGAGGAACTCGGATGAGCTCTTGCATTCGTTATCTAAGGAATCCCAAGAGACAGAGACCCTAAATAGCCATAAAAGAGGGTTTGGCTACCTAGGAGAGAGGATAGGCTAGCAACACCTGAAGGAGCCTATCAGAAGGAGTCTCTGACGTCACCTGATGGCACTGGCCACTCAGAGCAGTCCAGTGTGCCAGCAGCACCTCTGTTTCCAAGATGGCAGAGGTCTGGAGCACACTGGAGGAGCTCTGGGCACCTCCCAGGGGAGGTACAGGTCAGGGGAGTGGTCACTCTCCTTCCCTTTGTCCAGTTTCGCGCCAGAGCAGGGCTAAGGGGTCCCTGAACCGGTGTAGACTGGCTTATGCAGAAATGGGCACCATGTGTGCCCATGAAAGCATTTCCAGAGGCTGGGGGAGGCTACTCCTCCCTTGCCTTCACACCATTTTCCAAATGGAGAGGGTTTAACACCCTCTCTCAGAGGAAGTCCTTTGTTCTGCCATCCTGGGCCAGGCCTGGCTGGACCCCAGGAGGGCAGAAGCCTGTCTGAGGGGTTGGCAGCAGCAGCAGCTGCAGTGAAACCCCGGGAAAGGCAGTTTGGCAGTACCAGGGTCTGTGCTACAGACCACTGGGATCATGGGATTGTGCAAACTATGCCAGGATGGTATAGAGGGGGCAATTCCATGATCATAGACATGTTGCATGGCCATATTCGGAGTTACCATTGTGAAGCTACATATAGGTAGTGACCTATATGTAGTGCACACCTGTAATGGTGTCCCCGCACTCACAAAGTCCGCGGAATTGGCCCTGAACAATGTGGGGGCACCTTGGCTAGTGCCAGGGTGCCCACACACTAAGTAACTTAGCACCCAACCTTTACCAGGTAAAGGTTAGACATATAGGTGACTTATAAGTTACTTAAGTGCAGTGTAAAATGGCTGTGAAATAACGTGGACGTTATTTCACTCAGGCTGCAGTGGCAGGCCTGTGTAAGAATTGTCAGAGCTCCCTATGGGTGGCAAAAGAAATGCTGCAGCCCATAGGGATCTCCTGGAACCCCAATACCCTGGGTACCTCAGTACCATATACTAGGGAATTATAAGGGTGTTCCAGTAAGTCAATGTAAATTGGTAAAATTGGTCACTAGCCTGTTATTGACAATTTGAAAGAAATGAGAGAGCATAACCACTGAGGTTCTGATTAGCAGAGCCTCAGTGAGACAGTTAGTCATAACATAGGTAACACATTCAGGCACACTTATGAGCACTGGGGCCCTGGCTGGCAGAGTCCCAGTGACACATACAACTAAAACAACATATATACAGTGAAAAATGGGGGTAACATGCCAGGCAACATGGTACTTTCCTACAGCGCGTGAGGGGGAAACCTGGGGAGGGGTGGAGGGGCGGCTAAGACCCCTATTGGTGAGAGGGAAGGGATTCCCTATCACTGATAGTGTCTACCGCCATGGTTTTCGTGGCGGTAAGGAAGCCACAAAAACCATGGCGGTATGCGGAGTCATAATCCTGCGGGTGGGACAGTGACAGCCACCTGGCTGGAGACTGAAGTCTCCAGCCCTGCAGCTGTTACCGCCCGGTGGACAGAGTGGTACATTGGCGGGTTGGAATGTCATATTTTGGGGAAAGGTACCACCAGCCTGTTGGCAGTACTTTTCTCCAAAATACCGCCGTCTGCCAGGGTCCTAATGAGGGCCTCTGTCCTGTGATCTAATGTTTCAAAAGATGGGGGGGTGGGCCATTTATGCTGTCATGTATGATCGCCTTCTCTATCCTTTGGTAATTCCCCAATGTCGTCTTCGGTTTTTCTTAGTTAATTCCTCTAATATTTATGTTGTTCACTCTGGAATGTTTTCTTTTTGTCTTTGAGCTTTTCAGCGAACTCAGCTGGTGCTTCACAAGGGCAGAAATTCTTTCCTTCTCTGCATCCTGTTTGTGAACCTGCTCTGCCACCATGGTCTCCACTTACTCAAGTCTGTTTTCTACTTTTTGAAAGTTATGATTTTGATCTGCTAAGGATTTTGCAATATCTTGACAGAAGAAGGACAACTCAGATTTGAATTCTCTACTTAAAGGTTGAATATCTCCAATGGTGAAAGGAGATTGGGCATCAGTTGTGCTTAGGGATGCCTCTGTTTCAACTGTTGCTGGTGGTATAAAGGCTTCCAGAATGTCCTTCTTGTGTTATGCATATTGCTGGCTGAGAGTTGTTTAATAGATGGAGTCTTCAGCTGTTTGTGTGTGCCCTGACCATGTGTGGGAGAAGTGAAGGACGGTATTCTGATCCAGCCAGGGACCCCAACAAGGACCTAAAAAGTCACCCTCTACTTGGGAAAGCTTTCTCCTGAGTGTACATGAGTCACAATTGTCATTCCACTGGGCTCAAAGTGGTCACTGATGATGGCACATTGAGCCTCACTACACTCTGGTACAGTCACTCTTCACTGCCACAACTCTGTTCTTCTGCAGGTTTATGGGGATCTGTTCTCTATATGAGCAGCTCATGCCCTGAATCGCTTGTGGAACACTTTCAGGAGTGTCTCAGCTGTTCACAATAGTGGTGCCTTCGGTCACTTCTCTGGTGCTTAATCAACTTTTCCTTCATGGAGCCCTGGCCACCGCAATGACATTGTGTGCAGGCTTCACTGTTGTCTTTTTATGTGTACAGGCCAGAGTGCATGTTTTGCGGCTCTTCTATTTGTGCGCCAATATGATGAGGGCAGAATTAATGGGTATGATGGGGGTTCTGGAGTACTTTGCAATGCCCTCACCTTCTTTGGCCTCATCTGTGCAGCTTCTCATCAGTCACTGTGTCTCCAGAACCCGCTCATCTTGATCCACCTAAATCATTCAAGTGGTGTCTCGTGTGGCATCTGCTCAGGTTGATTCTGCACCTTGTCAGCTAGAGCACTCTCAAGCCCAGCTCTCACCGGCATATCGTTCGCTTGTTGCCGAGGTGCCCCTTCTTCTTCTGATTCTGGACTGCGTTTGCCTATCCATATGCCACTGGGCCCAGCCTTTCAATGGAGCACAGCAAGGACATATCTTGCTGGGTCCTTGCTCTGGCCACGCCTCCTGAGGCAGTTAAAGGAAGTGTCACAAGCACAGACGCAGAATTTGAGAGACGATGGAGACTGTTCACAAAGATAGGTTTACGGGCAAATTTCTTCCCACATGGACTTCCATCCCTATACCTGGGTTAGATGGAGGGTTAGAAAGTAATAGGGAATCTTAAAAAAGTTAATGTTACATATAAAAAAAAACAATTATATTGTAATTGAATTTCACTTTTAAAGTTTTACATTTGAATTAAATTAAATTAAAAACAATTGTAATGTTCCTTCCTTTCTATTTTCATTATCATTCATGTTGACTGTATCACAATCTTTAATGCAAGTTATGTATTATTTTATTTATGATGTTAGTTAAACAAGCTAATTAGAATTTACAACATAGTTTATTAAAATATTATTAGGTTTGCTAAAAAGTTGGCATTTTTATTTTAAACATATATTTGAATAAAGTTGACATTTATTAAAATATATGGTATTTCAATGTTTTTTAATTATATTTATTTTACATGTTGCTCTATTTGTTAGTGTTGTTCCCTGTCTACATTGATTTCTATAGAAGTGTTTATCAGCACCAGTGTTTAACAATCTGGTGCTTAACTCAGCCCAAGGCTCGGCTGGAGTACACTTAAGCCTCTTTTGTCATTAGTTCTACTGAGTTAAATGTAGGTGTATAGTTTGTGGCTAGGAATTACCTCACTCATTTATTTGGTGTGTTTGTTAAATTGTCCTTCATTTAACCCCTTCTTTAATTTCTCTACACCCCACCCAGTTTATAGTAATTTGTGTCCATTTTCAAAACACTGCCCCCATTTACTAATAAAACATATACCAACATGTGTTCCCTCACTGGAATAGCTTTTATGAATGGAGTCTGTAGACTGGCACCTTTCATTTCACATTGCTAGAGCAGTCGATTTAGTTATGTTAGCTTTGAAACCCAGATGCCAATATTTAAGCAAAATGATCACTAACCTAAGTAAGGACCTACTAACCAGAGTTGAAGGGGGAGAATCAAGATAGGCTGCCTTCTTAAATGCTGAACATTTTTAGATTGCTTAAATAACTAATGGCAGATCTTTCCAGATCCTGGGTCCCACTGACTAAAAAGCACTACCTCATACTATAATGCTCAATCTTTTTTTGTTTTACTCTGGTATACTTTAAGCAGTAGAGCAGAGCTAGAATGCAGGGCCCTCATCGGATAATATGGGGCTATCAGTTTTGAAAGAAAGGGGTGGTTGCACTTTAAGAAATGCTCTGTGGACAAGACAAGGTGTATTTGGTTTAATCCTTTTTATACAGACTTAAAGGCCGGTTCTTTGGTTCAGAAGTGAGGCAGAGGCGGAAGGCGCCTCACTCTGCGAAAGCTACTCAAAGAGGTGGAAGCGAGGAGGAGGAGGTGGAGTTAGCTTGGCTCGGCAGGCAGGCAGGCCGGCCATGATCAGTGTGCCACAGGGGGGCCGTGAGAGGGCGAGGCCAAGGAGACAACGGAAGCAGGAGAAACCTAGCCGAACACCAGCACCGTTTCAGTTTAACCCAGCCTAACTCAGCCCCAGCCTTTCTCAGCCATGCTCAGGTGCCATGCTCTGTTCTCCATGACCTGCGCACCATTTCGGAATTTCGGGCAGTGAAATGTGCAACGGGTGCTATTGTACCCGCTGCACATTTGCATTGCCACCGGCTCTATTACGAGCCAGCAGCAATGTTGATGTGACTTTTAAACTGGGCCAGCGGGCGGTAACACTGTTACTGTCCGCTGGCCCAGTGGAAAAGTCAAAATAGGGAGCCAGACATACCACCAGCAATGACGGTATTCTGGCGCCCGCAGCCTCTGCGGTCTTCCGGGAAGACCGCTGAGGTTGTAATGAGGGCCTTTGTTTGCTTTAAAAAGACTTAAGACACTTTATATCACTTTTCAGTGATATTTCTACATTTACTTATTGCATCTTTGATCGTTTTTGACGTGCAAATATCTAGATAAATATTATATATTTTACTAAAAACTGTGTCATGTATTTTTGTGGTGCAATATTGTGTTATTGTATGATTTATTGCACAAATACTTCAAACACTGCCTTCTAAGTTAAGCCTGACTGCTCAGTGCCAAGCTACCAGAGGGTGGGCACAGGATAATTTGGATTGTGTGTGACTTACCCTGACTAGAGTCAGGGTCCTTGCTTGGACAGGGGTAACCTGACTGCCAACCAAAAACCCCATTTCTAACACTAGATATCTAGCAAACGTAATCCCCTGACATCTTCAATCCCCTGGCACCTGAGCGGATCCTACAATTGGAGCGGCTGGCCAATATAAATTAACAACCATGTTTCAGTTTCTTGAACTATTTAGGAGCTGCCATCTATTCTGTAATTGTCCCAGTCCCTGGCCTTCCTGTTCCTCTAACACCTGTGGTGATTATCAAATCGAAGTCTCAATGCTCACTTCAGTCCCAAAACTGTGACTCCACTGTACAACAATTCTCTGAATCTGATAGCACAGAGAAAGTACCTAGTGGCTTCTCAACCGGTTCTCCTGCACAAGAAAACAGCCTAGAGAGGGATATTTTGAGAAGCCCAAAAGCACAGGACACAAATATTAATGATGACTACAGCAAGCCAGGGGCCATTGTAAAAAGGGGAGACCCAAACGGCAAGTCAGACGAAATTACTCTATCTCCAACAAGGCGAAATGGCAGTGCCACAGTTGGTCCGTCCATCTCAAATCCCCAAATTACGGACAAACTCTCCAGGAGGGCAAGGCCTGGGAGCCCAGCCAGCTCTTCTTCAAGCCCTGCCAGAGAGAAAATCCAGCAGGGCCAGACAACCACAGGAAATGCACTACTGAACTTAAATAGCAAGCCACCTGTAGCAACTATGGAGTGGTGCTTCTTGCCCGATAAGCCAGCGCATCCCCAGACTGAAGCTGGATCGAGATCAGCGGGCGACTTCGATGACTTAACACAGGAAGAGTGGAATGAGCTCCTTGCTTCTTACGTGTCAAAGAAACACAATGACAGCTTGGCAGCATCCCTGGCAGCTGATAGTACAGGTATCTTGGATCCACATCACACCCACTCTTCGGGCGACAGTAGCAGGTCACCAAGTCTGTCCGATCAAGGTGCCTGGCCAGCAATGCTAACGACTATTTAATCATTGGCTGATGCGCTCAACTACCACTCGGCAAAGATGGACACGCAAGTGGAGGTCCTGAACACCTTGGCAGCCTATGTGGCTGGAATTGACAAGTGCATTGCAGACCTAAACAACTTAAAAAAGAGAGCACAAGAAGACACAAGGGATCTTGCTCCAAGAAGCTGCTGCTCACCAGTTCTGGATAAACTGAGTTCACTACAGTGTGGACTAGGGGAGTACCTCTCGGCAGGGGGCGATGTGCCTGTGCCAGAACCACTACAACTGCCAAATAAGGGCAAGAAGTGTAAGGATAGCGCCACAGCCTTTACAGCTCTGACTGGGAAAAAAGCAAAGTCCAAAAGGTCACAGTAGTGGAAATCACATAACAAAAACTATCCAAAAACCATGCAGCTGCAATCTTATGTCACATTTGACAAAACCTGTCTTGGAACGAAGAACACTTGCAAAAATCCATCCGCCAGTGATGATGCAGCCCTACACTTGATCCAGTCTGCAGACCACGGTCAGCATTCGCCCCCAGCCAACTTTACTGAAGCCAACTAACCCAATGGTGTGAACAGCTGTTCCAGGCAAACTATGGAGCAGGTAAGGGATGCATGCCCCTCATGCCATCACCGAGGAGCTATTCCCCCTTAATTCAGAGGGCGAGGTGACTCAGACCCAGGCATCTGCCTACCCTTGTAAGCCCGCAGTTCCCAAGCAGCTGAAGCAACAAAAGATAATCTTTGCTGGGGAGAGACACAATCGTCTGGCCTCATTACACAAGGGGTATCACAAGCCCTCAAGCCTGGACAAACGACCTGGGAGCATGCTGCAGGGCAGAGTAGCTTCCATGGCCTGGCGGCCAGCAAGGGCATGCATCAATGCATCACTGTAATAACATTGCTGAAAATCATCTCCCCTAACCCTGATGAGGACAACCTCAGTATGGGGTCTGATGACAGCAACATCAAGATCACTCCAGGGCAAGGCCTATATCGTACGATTATATTCCACCAAAAATATTGATCTCTTGAAAACAAGAACATTCTCAACTGGGGAAATATACTTAAACTTCTAGGGCATATTCCAGCCCTAACTGGGATCATGTCAACGATGATCGAATCAGTGGAATTCATCGACCAAGTGCCGGGGCACGTTGGCGAATAAACCAAAGTCACCTGGCGGTCTCCAAAAATGGCCGAGGCAGTCCTCAATGAAAGCAAACAATTTAAGGAATGGGGCCTCATCATAGAAGTGGCCATTGAGCCATGTTACCCACATCCCCTGAGGACACGCATGACTGCCCTGGATGACAAAGCATGGCAACCTATAGCCCACTTCTTGGTACTGTGGGGAGAGTAGGGGGCTTCCCCCATGAAGGCTTCCAATGCAACAAACTGTGACAGGCTTTCACCTCACACTCAAACAGTGGGAAGTCAACAAGAAGGGCAATCGGGGGCAGAAAGTCAAAACACTTAACCAGCAGCCAATAATGAACTGAACCTTGGCCCTAGGGAAAGAAGTAGCCTAGGAGCCATCCATTTTAAGGCTCTGTTCTTGGAACATCCATGGTCTGAAAGGTAAGCTTGGCGATACTGACACTCTAAGTTACCATCAGAGTTTCTTGGTAATCGCCCTAGAAACCTGGGCCTTGGAACTAATTCCCATTCCAGGCTACTCGCATTCTACTCTACCTGCAGTTAAGGAAGGCAAATTCAGCCGCAGCAAAGGCAGCCTTGGGATTTACCTGTGTACCACCCTAAACGCTAATTGCAAGGGGCTCTCATCTGGTGATGACACATTTTAATGCTGTACCTGCACTTTGACAACCGAAGGAAGGAGCAGGGGATAATTCTAATTAACATCTAGATGCCTCCAAGATGGAAGGACCAGGAGGTGATGTCCAAACTACTTGTCGACCACAGCATTTGACTCAATAGCTCACATCCTCACCTTCCACTAATAATAACGGGAGACTTCAACATGAACCTACTCTGCCAGTCCGAAACCAAAGAAGTGGTTTAGGCTCAGAAACATCAGTGGTTCATTCCTATTCAATCTCACATCAAAACAGTAAGGATGGGCTCAATGGGCCCACCCCTGTTCAGGTCACTAGAGCACCGAGGTCTCAGAGCCCTAAATGGTTGGTTCAGCAAAGACACCCCTCCATCTTGCTCGTTTCACTCTACAAACAGTGACTCATTATATAGATTTCACATGGATTTCCTTACCCCATTTGCAGATGGTCCTCTCGTTTAAAGTGGGCCTAAGGTCAGAAAGCGATCACCTACCTCAGGAAGTGGATTTCACCCTCACCCCAGCAGTGAATGAGCGTATTGCTGAACCTGCTAACAACGAATATTTGTGCCATCTAAAAAGAGTCAATCAGCTGCTGATCATTTACAAACTTCACTATGAACTGAAGAGTCTGCCAAAGACCAATGGGAATCATTTATTCAATCATATACCCTGCAATTTGCCAGGAAGGTTGCCACACCGGGCGGCAGTTATAGCACAATCCCAACGCTCATTATGAAACAGTTAACCTCACGTGTCCTGAGACAACTAAAGAGGAATGTCATCCCAGCGCTCAAGCTTGTTCATCATTTCCCAAAACAAGAATGCCACCTTGCTAATCTGAGACAAGCAAAATTTAATCTGAAGCACGCTGTATGCGGAATCAGGAGGCATCACTGTAGGAAGTTGGCTCTGTATATACTATCTCAAATTGAGAGTATGCACAGAGTCCAAGAATTCCCCTTAGAGGTTGATAGTGGCAAAATGAGATAATACCAATGCTCTATTTTGTGGTAGTGTGGTCGAGCAGTAGGCTTATCAGAGGGTAGCGTTAAGCATTTGTTGTACACACACAGGCAACAAATGAGAACACACACTCAAAGACTTAACTCCAGGCCAATAGGTTTTCATATAGATTCAAAGTTTAGTTAAGTACATAAATTGTAAGGTACTTCACACAGGTAAGTATGTAACTTTCAAATAAAATAGCAATGTACACAGTTTTGGCAAAAATGGCAATAAGCTACTTTAAAAGTGGACACAGTGCACAAATCAACAGTTCCTGGGGGAGGTAAGTATTGGTAAGTTTCTCAGGTAAGTAAAGTACTTACAAGTTCAGTCTCCCGGGCATAGGCAGCCCACCGTTGGGGGTTCAAGTCAACCCCAAACACCCAGCACAAGCAACACAGGGCTTGTCAGGTGCGGAGGTCAAAGTAGGGCCCAAATAGCATAGGCGCCTATGGAGAACAAGGGTGCTCCGGTTCCAGTCTGCTAGCAGGTAAGCACCTGCATCCTCGGGAAGCAGACCAGGGGTTTTTTGTAGAGCACTGGGTAGAACAGGCACACAAAATATACCCTCAGCTGTATAGGGGTGGCCGGGTGCAGTGTGCGAAGTAGGTGTCAGGTTTTGTGTTGAAAGCAATGGAGGGACCAGGGGATCACTCTGGTGATGCAGGCAGGGTATAGGGGGGCTTCTCGGGTCAGCCACTGACTGATGTAAGCAATTTTGGAATTATTGGAATTATTTGTTGTTCCCTCTATACATATTAAATGAGTGAATCCCTGGCATTCAATAACGAAGCTTTCTGAAATTTTGTTTACCTGAATCGTTTCAAACATTTGGCATTAGGACCTTGATATTGATATAGATACTCTCTCAAGTGGGATGACTTCTGCACTGGTGGTTGGTTCCTCTCGGTCCTGAGGGCTGCGGGTGCAGTCCTTTGTCCAGGCGTCGGGTTCCTTTGTTACCAGGCAGTCGTGGACAGGGGGAGCCACTGGATCATCTCTGAAGGAATCGCTGTGAGGGTGCAGGGAGGTCGACTCAGGGTGTCCACGTAGTTGGAGTCGCCTGGGGGGCCTCTCTGTGGTGTTGGTTCTCCTGAACTCGAGACGGGGTCGTTGGGTGCAGAGTGTGAAGACTCACACTTCCGGAGTGAGGCTGGTGTCTCTTTAAAGTTGGTTTCTTGGTTTCTGTTTTTGAACAGAGCCGCTGTCCTCAGGAGGTTCTTGGTCCTTTAGGCATAGGTCAGTCCTCTGAGTCCTCAGAGGTCGCTGATCCCCCTGGATGCATCGCTGTGCAGGTTCTTTGAGTCTGGAGACAGGCAGGTATGGCTGTGGCCAAGTCAGTTGTCATCTCCGTCGTCTCTGCAGGGCTTTCAGGTCAGCAGTCCTTCTTGTTTCTTCAGGTTGCAGGAATCTGATTACCTGGGTTCGGGGTCTCCCCTAAATACTCAATTTAAGGGTGTGTTTAGGTCTGGGGGACAGTAACCAATGGCTACTGTCCTTGAGGGTGGCTACACCCTCTTTGTGCCTCTTCCCTGTGGGGAGGGGGGCACATCCCTAATCCTACTGGGGGGAATCCTCCAAAACAAGTTGGAGGATTTCCTAAGGCAGGGTCACCTCAGCTAAGGACACCTTAGGGGCTGTCCTGACTGGTGGGTGATTCCTCCTTGTTTTTCTCATTATCTCCTCTAGACTTGCCACCGAAAGTGGGGGCTGTGTCCGTTGGGGTGGGCATCTACACTAGCTAGAGTGCTGTGGAGCACTGTAACACCAGAATTGAACCTTTGAGGCTCACCACCAGGTGTTATACTTCCTGCAGGGGGAGGTGTGAAACACCTCCACCCACTACAGGCTTTGTTCCTGGCCACAGAGTGAGAAAGGCACTTACCCCATTTGCCAGAAACCCCTCTGGATGAGGCAGGCTGACAGAAACTGGTCAGCCTAACACTAGGAATTGGACTGGTATACAGGGGGCATTTCTAACATGCTCTGTGTGTGTCTTTGTCAATAAATCCCACACTGGCATCAGTGTGGATTTATTGTGCTGAGAAGTTTGATTCCTAGTATTCAGTGTAGCCGTTATGGAACTGTGGAGTTCGTGTTTGACAAACTCCCAGACCATATACTCTTTATGGCTACCCTGAACTTACAATGTTTAAGATTTGGCTTAGCCACTGTAGGGGCATAGTGCTCATGCAACTATGCCCTCACCTGTGGTATAGTGCACCCTGCATTAGGGCTGTAAGGCCTGCTAGAGGGATGACTTACCTATGCCACAGACAGTGGGTAGTGGGCATGGCACTCTGAGGGGAGTGCCATGTCAAATTTGTCATTTTCTTCCCACCAGCACACACAAGCTGTGCGGCAGTGTGCACATGCTGAGTGAGGGGTCCCCAGGGTGGCACAATACATGCTGCAGCCCTTAGAGACCTTCCCTGGCTACAGGGCCCTTGGTACCAGGGGTACCATTTACCTGGGGCTTATCTGGGTTCAGGGCTGTGCAAATTGTGGAGACAAAGGTACAGTTTAGGGAAAGAACACTGGTGCTGGGGCCTGGTTAGCAGGGTCCAAGCACATGTTTAATCATAACTAGCATCAACAAAAGGTAAAAGGTTAGGGGGTAACCATGCCATGAGATGCATTTTCCTACAATAACCTAGAGCAATTTTGGGCAAATCTTGTTTGGGATATTAAACTGTAATACCGCGGGCTTTAACGGCTCGTGCAGGGGAACAGGTCCGCACTGCGGTTGGAGCCGCGGTATGTTTTCCCAGCAGCGGGGCTCGCCGCGGCACCTTTTTCCGCCCGTGGCTGACATCGTTTTCCAGGGCCCAGGATTGGGCATCGTGCCGTGCCATGTTCTGAGCATGGCGCGGGCCTCAGAGTTTGGTGTATGCACCCACCATTCCTCACTTACCTGGTGCCTTGTTCTTGGGCTATTTTCTTCTTCCTTTCTTGTCCTTTTCTTCTTTTTTCCTAGTGGGGCCATGTTCTCTTTCTCCCTGCATGCATCCGGTTCCCTTTCTAATATGGCGTCCTCTTCTACTCTGCTCTATAGTCTTTTCCCAATCTAAATGGCGTTCTTGCTTTTTCCTGCATATCACTTCCTGCTCAGCTGTATTTAACGGGTTAGATTCTTGTTCTCCTTGCGCTGCAACACTTTCTCTGGTGGTGATCACACTCTGGCTGGCTTTTTTCCGACTCCAATCTTTATTCCTGTTTATTCCAGCTTTCTTCCACTTATTTTTTCTTGGCTTGGAAGTCTGATATTTTTTCACATGTCTTTTCTTCTGTTCCAAGGAGTTCCTGTCATCGAGGTTTTTTCCCCTTTGAGGTTTTTCCGCTGCGACTCCTTCTGGAGGGCACGGACTGTTTTTGATGTACCATTGTCAGCAGCACCGCGGCTACCGGAATGGGCTGCCCTTACCTTGGCCAGAGCAGGACCTGCAAGAATGGAGGTTGCCCTCCAGTTCCAGCTGACAAAGGCCGTAAGCAAAGGGTAGATCGTGACACAAACGTAAGAATGTGAGAATGTTCTAGAATACAGTAAATGCCCTACAAAACCCACACGGCCTCAAATCAGAATCATGCATCTCCGAGGCTGATTGGGCATATGTTCTAAAAGCTCACGTCAACCAGAACAAAGCCGCTGAGAACACCACACTCTCCAGAGCACCAGCTAGATCAAGTCATTCTGAAGAACCAGATCACCACATGACTGTAAGCAAGGCTAGAGAACTCATCGTCACTCCAGAAGCTGTCCGACAGCTTAGAGTCAGGTGACGAAAACAGGGTCTCCTGGTCCAAACGGGGTCCCGGAGGCCATTTACAAATCTGCCCCGTCCAAATGGGTGGACGCCATGGTTCATCTTTTTATTCACTCCCTGGCCGGCGAGTCCATTTCAGAATCCTGGAGAGGATTGATCATTTCCCTAATCTATAAAAGGGGGATCAAATTGGACCTTTGGAACTATCGGCTGCTAGCACTGATCGACAAGGAATCAACATATTATGCTGGGGTCCTTCTCGAACATCTCTGCGAATTGGCCAGTCAAAATTCAATAATTCCCCCAAATCAAACTGTGTTCACCAGCAAGACAGGTACAGAAACAACTATAATGGCCTTAAAAATGGTTTTCAACTCCTCAAAGGCCATCAAACTTCCACTCTACCTCTACTTCATTGACTTTAAAACTGCCTTCAACAGTGTCAACCGAAACAAACTCTGGGGGAAAAGCAACAGCTGGCAAATCCCAACACAGCTTCTGAAAGCCATTGAGAATCTGTAAGCCAGAACTAGGGTCAGGATCAAACTGGGAAATGGATCAAACCTCTCAAGGAGGATCCCAACAACTAGAGGCCTAAAACAGGGCTGTTTCCTGGCCCCAACTTTCATTAATCTTTTCCCAGCTGAATTTTCAACTGTTTTATCTTCCATTAATTAGCATTCACCATGGCTGGGCTTGGCCGTATTGTCGAACCTCCTCTACGCCAACGATGTCACATTACTCAGCAGAACTAGGGTAGGAATCAAGTACCTGATGAATGCAACTGAAGTTTACTCGCTGAAGAACAGGGTGCAAATCAACCACAAAGAGACCAAAATATGATTTCAGACAAGACATCCCTCAAGGGGACAGCAACCTGGAGTCTAGATGGGAGAAAGCTAGAAGAAACTGCCACCTACAAATACCTTGACCTCCTGTTTGATTGCCATTGCTCCTTCACTAGACACAGGGACGAAATAAGACAGAAACGGGCCGCCCTGTCTTCAGGGCTTCGGATGCTTTTGGAAAAACTGAATAAGTACACACTCAGCCCGCTGAAGTAGTTAGAGCAAAGGTGGTTCCCATTTTAGCCTATAGAAGCGTTGCCCTTCCCGGCACAGACTCTAAAGTCTTAGATGACACTATAGTAAGTATATACCTGCACCTGTTCAAGCTTCTCTGACATACCTCACCAGCTCAGATTAGGTTGGAGTTTGGCCTGCTCAAATAGTACTCTGAGATTCTTTCCTCTGATCCCTGAGGTAATCGCCTCTGCCACTTACTGTGGCCAGAGACCGGCTAACCAGAGCTAAACATCTTCACCAAAGACTTCTCAGTCTTATGCCCATTTAGCCTGTGAAAGTTGCTGGTCATCAAGAAGGCAATTTCTCAGCCTTCTGATATTATATGTGGAACCTGGATCAAATTGCCAGAGTAGATGGACGATATCAGAATTAGAAAGATGATTATAACAATAGGATCAGATGAATCTAATGAGGGGCTACAGGTATGAGTTGAAAAAAAGGGACAAAGCTGAACCCTTGGAAACACCACAACATAGTGTGATTTCCTGAGATCAAAATGTTGACTTCACTGTGGACTGGGCTCTGTTCTTCATGAAGGAGATAAACCAGATAGTGCCTGCACTCTAAATCTCACTCTATTTATGGATTGTCTCAGTCGGGAAAGAATACAGGACTAGCATGAGCAACTGGAAACAACAAAGTTAAAACATATGTCTTTGATCAAAAATGGAATTTCAAAAAAAGGAAGGGATCTATGGTCTGAAATACTGACCCCCGGCCACTCTGAAGTTGATCTTTTTAGACATCTCTGGTCTTCGACCTGGACTTCCATTTGACATGTGACTGATGCACTAATTAGTTGCATCACAATATGACTATTTGCAGGAGATTGCAAAAACCCTGCCTGATTAATATGCATGAGGCAGGGGGCGTTAAGCAGCCCCTCTATGGGTGGAGGGCAGTGGCTGCTTTTAAAAATTGAAGTACGCATGCAGGGATTAATATAATGGTGGAGCATGCAGTGGCACCCTTGGCCACTGTCAGTTGGCCCCAATGCTGAAAGCACCATTCACAAAGTGGAAACTGTTCCGCTGGGACAGCTTCTAGCTTGTGAATCAGATACCTCCCCATGTACCATGTTGGTATATTTTTAAAGATTTGCAACCACAATAGCAGTTGCAAAACATTAATACATTTTATTGTGAATCTCACTGAGGAGGGGGCATCCCTTACATGCAACCTCATCTATTTGTAGTTAGTTGACAAAAAATACTTTGTGGTTCATGAAGTCTTTTTTGACTCTCAAGAGCCTTTCTCATGTTGGAAATCTTTACTACACTGCAACACACTCTTTTGTGGGTGCAAATCTTGTGATTTGTGAAAATAGTTTTGCATATCTAACCTCTAGTTTAAGACATATGGCTATGTCCCATATTCAAGCCTCTCAGAGTAACATTTTAAAGTAGGACTTTCACATGAATATGGACACTATGGCCCATATTTATACTTTTTTAGCACCGCAATTGCGTCATTTCTTGGTGCAAAAGCGGCGCAAACTTACAAAATACAACTGTGGGCCTTACTTATACTTTTTGGTGCAAAACTGCACTAACGCAGTTTTTCACCCAAAAGTTTTTCACAGGCTTGCACCATTTTTTAGCACCAGCTGGGCACCATATTTATGGAATGGTGCAAGCCGATGCAAAGGGTAGGCTAGCGTAAACAAAAATTACGTTAGGCAGGTTAGAGTCAAAATAAATGACTCTAACCAGCTTTGCGTAATTTTTTGGCACTAAGGGACATATTTATGCTCTGTTTGCACTGAATTAGCATCATTTTTTTTTACTCTAATTCAGTGTAAAACTAACTCTATATTTATATTTTGGTGCTAGACCCTTCTAGCACCAAATTTATGGAGTTAAAGTCATTTTTTGGAAGTGGAAACCTACCTTGCCTTAATTAGATGTAAGGTGGGCGTTCCTGTGCAAAAAATGACTCTATGGCCTTAACGCCACATTTATATTCCCATGCAAAAATGGTGCAAGGGAGGGAGGAGCAGTCAAAAAATGGTGCAAGGCTTGCTTTGCCCCATTTTTTAAAGCCTGGGTCAGGGCAGGCGTTAGGGGACCTGTGGGCCTATTTCCATGGTGGAACCCCATGGAATAAGCCCACAGGTGCCTTCCCCAGGCCCCAGGGGCACCCCCACCCACACCAGAGGAACTGCAGAGGATGGGGAACCCCATCCCAGGTAAGTACAGGTAAGATTGCATTTCATTTTTGAAAGTGCCATAGGGGGCCCTGAAATGGACCCCCATACATGGCACAGGGTGCAATGGCCATGCCCAGGGTACCCTTGTTGTAGGAAGCTGGCTCTGTATGCACTATTTCAAAGTAAGGAATAGTATGCAGAGTCCAAGGGTTCCCCTTAGAGGTAAGATAGTGGCAAAAAGAGATAATACTAATGCTCTATTTTGTGGTAGTGTGGTCGAGCAGTAGGCTTATCAAAGGAGTAGTGTTAAGCATTTGTTGTACATACACACAGGCAATAAATGAGGAATACACACTCGGAGACAATTCCAGGCCAATAGGTTTTTGTATAGAAAAATATATTTTCTTGGTTTATTTTAAGAACCACAGGTTCAAATTCTACATGTAATACTTTGCATGAAAGGTATTGCAGGTAAGTACTTTAGGTACTTTGAATAATCACAATAGCATATATACTTTTCAAATAAAACACATATAGCTATTTTAAAACTAGACAGTGCAATTTTCACAGTTCCTAGGGGAGGTAAGTAATTGTTAGTTCTTGCAGGTAAGTAAACCACCTACGGGGTTAAAATTTGGGTCCAAGGTAGCCCACCGTTGGGGGTTCAGAGCAACACCAAAGTTACCACACCAGCAGCTCAGGGTCGGTCAGGTGCAGAGTTCAAAGTGGTGCCCAAAACACATAGGCTTCAATGGAGAAGGGGGTGCCCCGGTTCCAGTCTGCCAGCAGGTAAGTACCTGCGTCTTCGGAGGGCAGACCAGGGGGGTTTTGTAGGGCACCGGGGGGACACAAGTTAGCACAGAAAGTACACCCTCAGCAGCACGGGGCGGCCGGGTGCAGTGTGCAAACACACGTCGGGTTTTCAATTGGAATCAATGGGAGACCAAGGGGTCTCTTCAGCGATGCAGGCAGGCAAGGGGGGGCTCCTCGGGGTAGCCACCACCTGGGCAAGGGAGAGGGCCTCCTGGGGGTCACTCCTGCACTGGAGTTACGATCCGTTAGGTTCTGGGGGCTGCGGGTGCAGGGTCTTCTCCAGGCGTCGGGATCTGGGAGTCAGGCAGTCGCAGTCAGGGGGAGCCTCGGGATTCCCTCTGCAGGCGTCGCTGTGGGGGCTCAGGGGGGACAACTTTGGTTACTCACAGTCTCGGAGTCGCCGGGGAGTCCTCCCTGAAGTGTTTGTTCTGCACAAGTCGAGCCGGGGCGTTGGGTGCAGAGTTGCAAGTCTCACGCTTCTGGCGGGAAACGCAGTTGTCTTGAAGTTGCTTCTTTGGAAACAAAGTTGCAGTCTTGGGTGAACAGGGCCGCTGTTCTCGGGAGTTTCTTGGTCCTTTTAGAGCAGGGCAGTCCTCCGAGGATTCAGAGGTCGCTGGTCCTGGGGAAAGCGTCGCTGGAGCAGTTTTCTTCCGAAGGGGGGAGACAGGCCGGTAGAGCTGGGGCCAAAGTAGTTGGTGTCTCCATCTTCTCTGCAGGGTTTTTCAGCTCAGCAGTCCTCTTCTTCTTAGGTTGCAGGAATCTGCGTTCCTAGGTTCAGGGGAGCCCCTAAATACAGAATTTAGGGGTGTGTTTAGGTCAGGGAGGGCAGTAGCCAATGGCTACTAGTCCTGAGGGTGGCTACACCCTCTTTGTGCCTCCTCCCAAGGGGAGGGGGTCACATTCCTATCCCTATTGGGGGGATCCTCCATCTACAAGATGGAGGATTCCTAAAAGTCAGAGTCACTTGAGCTCAGGTTACCTTAGGGGCTGTCCTGACTGGTCAGTGACTCCTCCTTGTTTTTCTCATTATCTCCTCCGGCCTTGCTGCCAAAAGTGGGGCCGTGGCCGGAGGGGGCGGGCAACTCCACTAGCTGGAATGCCCTGTGGTGCTGTAACAAAGGGGGTGAGCCTTTGAGGCTCACCGCCAGGTGTTACAACTCCTGCAAGGGGGAGGTGATAACCATCTCCACCCAGTGCAGGCTTTGTTACTGGCCACAGAGTGACAAAGGCACTCTCCCCATGTGGCCAGCAACATGTCTTGAGTGTGGCAGGCTGCTAAAACCAGTCAGCCTACACGGGTAGTTGGTTAAGGTTTCAGGGGGCACCTCTAAGGTGCCCTCTGGGGTGTATTTTACAATAAAATATACACTGGCATCAGTGTGCATTTATTGTGCTGAGAAGTTTGATACCAAACTTCCCAGTTTTCAGTGTAGCCATTATGGTGCTGTGGAGTTCGTGTTTGACAGACTCCCAGACCATGTACTCTTATGGCTACCCTGCACTTACAATGTCTAAGGTTTGGCTTAGACACTGTAGGGGCACAGTGCTCATGCACTGGTGCCCTCACCTATTGTATAGTGCACCCTGCCTTAGGGCTGTAAGGCCTGCTAGAGGGGTGACTTATCTATACTGCATAGGCAGTGTGAGGTTGGCATGGCACCCTGAGGGGAGTGCCATGTCGACTTACTCGTTTTGTCCTCACCAGCACAAACAAGCTGGCAAGCAGTGTGTCTGTGCTGAGTGAGGGGTCCCCAGGGTGACATAAGATATGCTGCAGCCCTTAGAGACCTTCCCTGACATCAGGGCCCTTGGTACCAGGGGTACCAGTTACAAGGGACTTACCTGGATGCCAGGGTGTGCCAATTGTGTAAACAAAAGTACAGGTTAGGGAAAGAACACTGGTGCTGGGGCCTGGTTAGCAGGCCTCAGCACACTTTCAAATCAAAACATAGCATCAGCAAAGGCAAAAAGTCAGGGGTAACCATGCCAAGGAGGCATTTCCTTACACTTGTCCTCTGTGCTGGCCACTGGGGTGGTGGGCATGACTTCTGCCTTTTCTAAGGCAGGAGTCATGTGGCATGGCAGGATTAACACTATAAAATGAAGCTAATCTTGTTAGAATCATTTTTTTTTTACTCTAACCTGCCTAAAGTAATTTTTGGGTGCTAAACCCTCTTCTTCTATACCCCCAGCCCCACCCGACTAAAGTCATTATTTTTTACTCTAGCCTACCCTTTGCATCGGCTTGCACCATTCCATAAATATGGAGCCCTGCTGGTGCACAGAAATGGTGCAAGCCAGTGCTAAACGTTTTGGTGCAAAACTGAGTTAGTGCAGTTTGTGTCAAAAAATGACATGCAGTGCAAAAAAAGTATAAATCAGGGCCTTGTTGCTATATGGGTCTAGCACCAAAGTATAAATATGGAGTCAGTTTTGCACCGAATTAGAGTTAAAAAAATGACGCTAATTCGGTGCAAACAGAGTATAAATGTACCCCTGTATTTTGTAAATTTGATCTGCATTTGCGTCAAAAAGTGGCGCAAATGCCGTGCTGAAAAAGTATAAATATGGGCCTATTTGTGCTCATAAATGTTCAGATCCAGTGCTTATTATGCCTACCCTGCTAATAGCAGACACCCTTAATTTATGAAAAACAGCAGATATTCCAAATGGCCTTCTATTACCACACTGATCAATGGCCTTATGTGAGGCCACATATGGGCGGAATGACCACATTACCATGAACACAGGAAAGTTTCCTAAGCTCCATATAGCCTTTAACAAGTAAACATTAAGGATTTACCGTATGAAAATACTTCTAATCCATGTTTGCTTCTTCCACACAAATCCACAAGGTGGGCTATTTCATTAGGAACGAAATTGACGATGGATACTGGAATTTACATTCTTTAATGTTTAGTTAATATACCGGATGTGTTCTCCAAGCCCGGTTTATCTGTTTTATTTATTCAATTATCTAATTAAAACTCTTATGAAATGTCAATATATACATTGCTTTGCGGTTAAAATGAAAGCTGACAAGTCTTATATAGTTTCCAGTTACCAAAACAACACACAATGGAATTAATCTCATGACGATTCAAACATACGAATTCATTTTTATGCACGACTTTTGTAAATCACTATTAATAATACTATATGTGAAAGCATAAAACACTGTGTGGTTATGTGTTTGGATGAGTAAAGTTGCCGTACACTCTGTATTAGGACTTATACGCAGAAGCTCTTCCTTAATTGGTTTAAAATGAAGAAAGCTGTAAAAGCCATCACATGCTTCTCTCATGCATAGAGGCTTGACTGGATTCTGGTAATTGTCCTAACAACAACATAATGTAAAAAACATTTGCACAAATTAAAGGAATTCAAATAATTCCTTACACAGGTAGAACTTCTCGTTTTCCTTCAGAAGACAGAAAAAATAAACTAGACATTGTTCTTTTAATAATTAACCAGTGCTATTTCTCTCTATTTCCTGTATTTCAGCAGAAGCAGACAAACCCAAGACCACCACGTGGGGCAAACAAACGTCAATAAATTTACAGGAAGCTAAAATACATTGTGGTTCACAAAGGAAAAATGCGCTTCAAAATCAATGAATGAGAAATCCCCTAATATATGGAATTCATTGCCACAAACTTCTACATTTAAAGTTCATTACCCCACTTATTCATTTTTAATCCATAACTTAGTAAATGTCAGCTGACTTCAAGACTTACCAGAGATCCGCGTTAAACAAAATATGAACGGCAGCGACAGAATGTCGGTAATATTTCCAAGACTGTCAGCATGCTTCTTTATGACATCATCACTTCAGCTCTTGTTTGTGTTACTATGGAGACGAATGCTTATTTTGGAGGGACTTTTTGTAATTAATTGATTTTCGCACCTACACGGACAGTAGTTTAGACTGTTTTGTTGTTGAGGGCCACTTGTGTGTTGGGCTCTTAAACTAATAAACTTATACTAGGACTGGTTAGACATTAGACAGAGGGTGGGGTATGGGATTATTTAAACTATGGTGGAGATGTACATCAACTGTATATCAGTGGGTGTTCCATCCTGCCACACTTGTTCCCACACTGCGTTTAGACTTGGAGGAACCTCCAAGTTTTGGATGGAGGAGGAGAAGTCATCTGTGCTGTTGAAAATTATTTGCTAGCAGACAGTGCATAACACCATGAGCTTCTCTATTTCACCAAAAGGCTTGCCTTAATTATGGTGACACACTTAGAAATAACCTGTACTCACTCTCTGGTAGCTTGGCACATAGCAGTCAGGCTTATCGAACGAGGCAATGTGTAAAGTATTTGTGCAACACACACATACAGGCACACACTGATACAATGAAAACACCACAAAAAGTACTCTACACAGTTAGAAAAATTGATTTTATTTTTATGAGTAAAACAAGACCAAATTGTAAAACATCCAATAAGTAGAAGTTGAGGTATGAATTTTTAAAGAATAAACCAAAAAGCAGTGCTTAGAATTTAATAGCGCTTCAAGGTTACTTGAGGTCATGCTAGACCAGGGAAAATCCAATATTCAGACTGACCACGATGAAGGGAAGCTGACTTCAGGACTCACACAGGAACCGCTAAAAAAGTACCTTGGATGGAAGACGTGTTGACACCAAGGATTCAATGTGTGGAGTAGAGGACGAGATGTGTTGCTGTCGATCTAAGAGATGTAGGTGATGCATCGTTTCTGAGCTGAGCAGCATCAAGGATGCGTCGAAGATGAGGCAGAGAGATGCATCGTCGTCAAACCGCTGAGCTGGAGAAGATGCGTTCAGCATGAAGCGATGAATCAGTGCCGAGCCACACAAAGTCGACCAATATCTTTGGCTTGAGCAGCAGTGGCAATGCGTGATGTTGAGTGGAAGTGGGCCGTTCCGATCGGTGCAACGTCGTTGATGCTTTTTTTTTTTTTAGGTTGCAGCACAGGTATTCACTTCCGAGGGCCCAGGACTGGATTGGGACCACTTGGCAGAGTCGGACTCACATCAGATAGAGGGAGTCTTTGATGTCTCTGAGACTGCAGAGGAACAGGAGGCAAGCCAACAAGCCCTTGGAGTCACTCTGAGTTGGGATGAGAGGGGTCTAGTCCTTATCCTCAGCAGGGCAGGGTGACTCATCAAAGCAGAAAGCATTCCTTTTTGGGGAACAGTCCAGCAGAGTGGCACTCTTTGTAGCACAGCAGTCCTTACTCCTGGCAGAGTTCTTCACAGGTTCAGTAGTGCATTAATTTAGTAGGGTCAGAGAACCAGTTCTCATACCAAAATGTGCCTTTGAAATGGGGGTGACTGAAAAAAAGGGTCTTTGAAGTGCACAGAGGCCCCTTCTTCCTAGCTCTGGCCCCAGACTACCAGTACGGAGTAATTAGCCCGTTGTGTGGGGACAGGCGCTCTCTATTCAGGTGTGCCAGCTCCCCCTCCTCTTCCTTCCAGGAAGAGCTATCAGAATACAGATGACTGCAGATGAGTTCTCTTTCACACCCACCTTTTCTGTGTTTGTGGCTGTTTAGAAGGACTGCACAAAGTGAAGCTGTCACCAACCCCAGACATGTATTGGAGACAGTCTACAAGGCACACAGAGCAGTATGAGCAGAGAAATGCCCACTTTCTAAAAGTTTGATTCTGATTCTCATGTGTTGAGCGGATGTGGATGGAGACAGACGCTAGCAGTCCCATATTTAAAAGGTTGAAGTCCCCTGGTGTATTGCTACAGAGCCTATTTTTGCAACCTGTTGTATTATTTAACAACACTGAGTCCTGATGATGGTCTGACGGACCTCTGACTGCCACTACAGGCTGAAACGTCGACATTATCCTCTCATTTGACAAGCTGAATTGAAAATCTATGATTTAGCTTGAACTGGGACTGAAAACCAGGCAATTATTGTGCAGAAATGTGACATGAGGAGGGTTAAAACCCCTTCCTGGATCTGCAGTTGGGCTTCAATCTTATAATCTAGAGGGGTTATATACAGTGTTGTTGTTTATGAAATGGACATTCATTGGAATTATTGTACATTTGTTTGAACTTCCTGAATCCTATTGAGTAACATATTTGATTTTAACAGTAGGGAGTTGTCTTATTCATTAATTGAAGACTGGATAATATGTACGCATACTATATCTGAATAATTTCTCTAGGAGCATTTTTAAGTGAGACACTTTCTAAAAGTGGCATTTCTAAAATAGTAATGTTAAATCCAACTTTATCAATAAAGAGGATTTATCATTACCATTATTCCAATGATATAAAACTTGATTTAGCTACTCCTTTCTGATCAATAATTTTAGCTTAAAAGTCTATTAAGGAATTCCCAATGATGGCCTATGAGAGGAGTAGGCCTCACAGTACTAAAAAAAAATGACTTTGGGAGTTTTTCACTACCAGACATGTAAAACTTAAAAGTACAAGCCCTACCTTTTAGTTACAAAGCACCCTGCCCTTTGGGCTACCTAGGGCCGACCTTAGGGGTGCTTATTTGTAATAGGTTTGGCAAGGGGGTTTGAATGCCAAGTCGAAGAGGCAGTGAAATTGCACACACAGGCTCTGCAGTGGCAGGACTGAGACTTGTTTGAAAGGCAAGAGGGCCACACGCACCCCTTCACGAGCCTTGTCAGCCCCTGGGGACACAATCCACCAGGGATGGGGTTTTTCTTAATGGGAGGGGGCCACGTGGCCCCTCGTCCTGAGACTTTCATCTCCCTTGGCCTCTATTTATCTTAAAGGGTAGGAGGCGCATGGCTCCCCTCCCCGAGCTGTTTGTGGCCACAGGGACCCATCCCTGCGTCCCATATTAATTAAAGGTGGGTTCCCTTGTGTCCACAAAGGGCACCCAGCAAACACTCATTGAGGACTGTGAGGGGAGCCCCAAGGCCCCTGCAGCCCAGGCTGGCTCCCCGCATGCTACAGTAGCTGGCATATTTCTACTGCTCCTGGGTGTGAGCAAAATCTTGATCTGTTTTCTTGCCCAAATCAGTGTAGGCAGGGTAACATATCATAACTACCATATTAGTTTTCTACCTAATTTTGTATAGCCTGTGTCCAGATAATCGGTGTAAGTGTTTACAAAATGCATGTGCTTCTAATGCACGATAGGTGTGTAAAGGTATTGAACACATTATAAATCTTTGTAATGAAGAGTAACTGTGTATAGGTGATAGTTGATGACTTATGTTCATTATGTTCCACACAGGTTTTTTCGTACTGTAGGAAAAAGTTTCCAGCAGGGCAAAGATTCTAGATACATGGGGGCATATTTACAGGTGTCTTATGCCGCCGGTGAATCACTTTTTTGATGCACCAGTGGTGCAGGCTCCAGGCCCATATCTACAAGGCCACGCAAAGCCTCTTTACATGACTTTTCATGACGTTGTATATTTGGTGTAAGGCAACACAGCGCAGGTCGCTGCGTTGCCTTTCTCTGCATCAAAGAGGCATTCCATGGGCATTGCAGTGGGTTTTCTTACATTCTCAGATTTACAAGGATTACAAAGGCCTACGCCTAAAAGGCGCCCTCAGGACTCACACAGAAGCTCTGAGGCAAGAGTACTATGCTGAGAGGGGTCCTAGTTCCAGGGGATCCCCTCAGCAGTATTCCCCCTGTTGCTCGCCTGCCCCACAGCGCTCCAACTGCGCGGTCTGCAGTGGCCTTTGTTACACTACTGCTACTACCTAATAAATACTGACTCATTAACCCACCACCAAGATGTAACATGATTGACAAAATCAATAACTCGTGCCAAATGTGAAACACCCAAAAACGAAATATGAAAGCATATAAAACAAAGCATGGCAGTGTTTAACACCAGTGCTCAACAGCATACCTGACACAAATGGATTTCACAGACCTAAAAAACGAATACCCCAAATAACGACAAACTTTTAGTTTACAATCTATAACTGGTAGACTGAACTTAATCTTGGGCAACCCATGCATAATCTATTAAACAAACCGAATACTCCATCAAACGGACCGGCCGTGGCAGACGTCCTTCAAACAGCCCTCCATAAGCAGAATCAAGTGCTTTTTAAACCTGCTGTGATAGGACGCAATATCACGTGACACTCAACCCAGAAAAATGAAAATAAACGACATACATAAAACCAACCATGCACAACGTGCTTACGCTAAAGTATGTTTAATAATATACAACCAGAAAAGAAAAAAAAATCAACGTGAAAAAGAAAGGAAACAAAACAAAATGAAATAAAGCACACATTAAGTATATGTGCATATATCAACTAGATCTTTTGAAATTCACCAAGTGCAGCACAAACAATTACTGGTAATATGAATGCAATCCAGATGACTCCCACTGATACATTTGGTGACCAATGTGTCACTCAGTGTTGCCATATGGCCTCCGATGAATATTGCATATGCTCTGATGAATGGTGACATTCTCCAGATGGGGTGCAAACTAACCAAGGGAAAGATTCTAATTATGTTTAGACAAAGGTAGAATGCACACCCCTATAAATCCATAAACTTCAGTTAGATCAACAGATCAAGGGACATATTTATGAGCCCCTAGAGCCACTTTATGTGACACTCCGGTGGCACTATGCTGTGCGCCGTATTTACAAGGTGGCATTAAGCCACTTTGTGTGGCTTAATGCCACCTTGTAAATACGGCCCCTTCACATGCAGCATTTTGCGTGGAAGGGTTGTGCAATGGGTGTTGCTGTGATCCTCCCACTGCACCACCCATTACATTTTGACGCTGCCCCAAATTAATGTGTTTTTGTGAAAATGAGGCAGCGCCAAAATTAACGCCACCCCAGGGGTGGCACAAGCGAGGCGCAAAGAGGAGGAATACTTTTATTCCTCCTTGTTTTTTGCTTTTTCTATGTGTGCTGCATTCTGCCAGAAATTATTGTTTATGTGCAGAAAGGTATCCCTTCCTGCAAATAAACAATCATTCAAAATGATGCTTTGGCACTTCTGTGTGTGCTGAGTGATTGCTTATTTGCAGGAAGGGACACCTTCCCACACATAAACAATCACACCCCTCAACGCAGACATCCTTGCATGATGGTGCAAGGATGCCTGCATTGGCGCTAGGCAGCTCAATTTAGCGCCAGTGCAGGGGGAAACGCAGGGATGGGCAGTATTCTAATAAATACAGCACATCCCTACATTTTAAAAGTGGTGCAGTGTGGTGCTGACAATTTTGGCGCAGCACAGGGCTGCACCATTTTCTGTTAAATGTGGGCCCTAGTCTTTGAGCAATGTAGAGTCATGCGGCCACAGTCAGGGGCAGATTTAAGAGCTCCTAGCACTTCCTTGCGCTACATTACTGTAATTATTTTATGCTAATGTGCCCCCACGAGGCCAAAATCGCAGTGCCAAATTTACAAAGTGGTGCAATACATGCATTGCGCCACTTTGTAACCCTTTGCGCTACATGATACCTGCACCAGGCATAATCTATGCAAAGGGGGCGTTCCCTCATTAGGGGGGGTGAAAAAATGGTTGCAAGAGATTTCCTTAGGTCATTTATTTCGGCACTTTTAAATCCTGCTCAGAGCAGGCATTAAAATGAGGAACACCACTGTTTACAATGGGCCTCAATGGGCTTTGGAGCATTAGCGTCAAAAAATTTTATGCTAATCCTGCAAAGCTGTGAACTTGCATAAAAAATTCTGATGCTATTTCCCTAACTACCGCCATGGTGCACCGTATCCTAAATACGGCGCACACATGGTGGATTAGGGGGGCGTTAAGAGGTGCAAGAAAAGTGTTGCTGCACTAGGTGCAGCGCCACTTTTCTTAAATCTGGCCCTCAGCTTTTTAAGAGGCAGAAGATTCTATGTGAGTCTTTGGGAGATCTAGAGTATTCCAGGTGGCATAAGGTTTTTTTGGGGGTAAGACAATAAGGGGACACTCTCAGAATGCCATGCATGTGTCAGGTGGAAGTATTGGAAGTAAGGCAAGATGTGCTGGAATGTAAAGCTGTAAAATTTACTAAGATAAGTATCACACATAGGTTTTTAATCGTCTGAGCTATATATCCAAAACCATGGTCCTTTTAAAGAGGTAGAGTGCTGGACACTAGACATGGAACTTCAGAGAATAGTTAGTTTGCTGCAGGACAACTGGCCTGGGGTCTTTTGATTGGTGGGTAGTGTTGCTCAGCCGTATTTATGGTAACAGATTTGAAAGAATGGAAATGACAGGATATGCTCTGATTAGAACGAGAATGTAGATTGTCTATAGTTCTTTAATTATTTCCATCTGAGACGTGATGTGAATGATGGAGAAAATGACCAATGAGTGAGCTCGTCAATCTTGAGTACTCCTGTTTATGCTCTCATTTGGCACTTAAGAATGAAATTACATCATGATGCCAACAAAGAATTTTATAGAGAAGTAGCTGGACCTCTGCATGCAATGGAACTGTTGAATATTATATTAAAGAGGCTATTAACGTGAATTCTTGCATTCTCTGCATGTCTATTATGTGCTAAGTGGTGCTGACAGTGCACACATGGCTGCAGATGGGGACTGCACTCTTGCCACACTGGTCTTTGTAGGGATTACCTGTTTCAGTTAGCACTGTTGGCAATACTGTATCAGCAGCTGAAACATGTACTGTTTGTGCTTCTAAATGCATGAGAATGCCATCACAAGGTGCCATTGTGGCTGGGTCAGGTGACAAGGAAGTCCAGAGTCACGCAAATATTTACTGCACTGTTCATGGCACCTGGGAAGAGGATTGCAAGTGTGATCTGATAAACTAGATGAACAGGGTAGTGCATTCTTTTCAAACCACTGCAGGGCCATGCAAGGTTGCTGTGTATTGCTTGTTAAATCTGACTTTAGTGTGGTGTTGCCCCTGCATGACCTTGCATGACACAAGGGCAACACTATGATAGATCTGGCCCTTGGTGTAGGAAACTGGGTTACTAGTTGATGCTGGTGAAACTCTACTTAAGCAGCAACCATAATTCTTATCAGGGTGAGACTCAATTAAGTTGTGCTTAACTTCTGGTAGCTTGCCAGATAAGCAGCCAGGCTCAACTTCGAGGCAATATGTAAAGTATTTATGCAGCACACCAACAGTAAGAAAGTGAAAATACATCACAACAAAAATCCCACATCAATTAAAAAATAGAGTAAACTTAAAAAAATTATTTGAGACCAATTAATAGAACCGTAGATATGCAATTTTAAAGGTTTGGGAAAATCAAGCGCTAATAAGCAAAAGGCACCAACCACGGTTATTTGGTAGCTGTAGACCAGGTTCTAGTCACAGGTTTAGGCCAACCGCAATGGAGCTTTGAATTAATTCCACTGAAAAGTACCTTGTATTACTGGGTATCAAGATACAAAGGCCCTCATTACAACATTGGCGGTAAAAGCCGCTTACCGCCGTGCAGAAGACCACCAACACACCGCTGCGGCCGCGGAATTCCACCACAGCTATTATGACCCACATCTCGGAATCTGACAAAATTCAGACACCCACACAAGTCCGCCACACCAAAGGTCAGTGATAAACTGGCGATAACAAAACCGACACCATCATGCCAACAGAAATACGCCCACACTATCACGACACACGAATCCACGCAGCGGTCTTTCAACCGCGGTATTCCACTGGCGGTACACACCGCTGCGCTCAAAATACACACACTTTTACAAAACACAGCCACATTGGACAATTCGAAATACACACACCTGAGACACATACACACACCACTCCCACACAACCAATACAATATAAAACACACACCCACATCACCCACAAACCCCTACAACCACTATTACAGAGAGAAGGCCAGAGAGAGACACCACCATCCACAAACTAGCATCCACAGGCACACAACACCATCACCCACACAACTTCCACGCACAAAACACCACACACCACTACATATCACCACACTTATCACCACACACACCACCCCACACATCACCTACACCACCCCATGGCACGGCAAAGACACCCCAGGTTCTCGGATGAGGAGCTCAGGGTCATGGTGGAGGAAATCGTCCGGGTAGAGCCACAGCTATTTGGATAACAGGTACAGCACACCTCAATTGCAAAGAAGATGGAGCTATGGCGAAGAATAGTCGACAGGGTCAACGCAGTGGGACAACACCCAAGAAATCGGGAGGACATCAGGAAGAGGTGGAACGACCTACGGGGGAAGGTGCGTTCCGTGGTCTCAAGACACCACCAGGCGGTTCAGCGGACTGGCGGCGGACCCCCACCTCCTCCCCCACAACTAACAACATGGGAGTAGCAGGTCTTGGCGATTCTGCATCCTGAGGGCCTCACAGGAGTCGGTGGAGGAATGGACTCTGGTAAGTCAAACCATTAACTACCATATCCCCCACCCTACCTGCATGCTATCACATACCCCCACCCTTGCCCCCACCCCTATCACTCCAACTCCTCACAAATGTACCAATATCACAAACCACCCATCCCAACACCAAGCCATGCATGCAACACCAATGCATGGACACCCATCACTAAAGCATGCCCACTGCACATACCCATACACCCCCCTAACCATCATCACACAAGCCCCCACACAGGAATGCCAGCACTGGGGTACACGGTCACCCACCCATTGCACACCATGACACACACAGATGCAATAATCATGCCTTTACACCCCTGCAGGACCACTACCCAACGTCACCAGACAGGAGGGTCCAGGCATCTCCACTCCACCCACAGAAGAGGCCCACAGTGATGACAGCAACTCTGTCCACCTGGATCTAGATGACCAGCACGGACCATCGTGGGCCTCGGGACAGTCGGTTCCCCTCACATAGGCACAGGCCACCACAGACCTTCCCCCCTCTGGAAACACCAGCACAGCACCCACCCAGCGGGCCCATACCTCCGCCCCCAGGACACGTCAATCAGCTGTGTGTCCACCACTATAGGGAACCCAGGATAACCCACCACCCCAACAACAAGAGGGACCTGGGGGCAGTGGCAGTGGGCACACGGTCCAGGGGACGGAGGCCCAGGAACACAGGGGAACTGGGAGGGCTGCTGTGCGACAGGGGGCGGACAGGCCAAGGAAACCCACTCTCCACGAGGCCCTCTCCTCCATCATGGGAGCATACCACCACTCTCAGGAGATGATGGCAACGGTACTGGCCAAGTTTCAGGAGACCCAGCGCATGTAGGAGGAACAGTATTTGGGGTTCAGGGAGGAACTCAGAACCATCAGCTCCGCCCTGGGCACCATCGTAGGGGTGCTAAAGGAAGTACTCAACACTAGGAGGGACACTGTGGCACTACAAGGGGCCCCTGACTCTATCATGGACGATGAACTGCCCACCACCTCCACCGGCGCTAGTGGACAGGAGGCACCGCCACAGGACCACCACACCAGCACCCCACCCCCTGCAGAGGGAGAACCACCCCGCAAACGGTCCCTGAGATTCAGGAACAAGACAGAGCACGATGGCAAGACCCCCGCCAAGAAATGAGACCACCCTGATTGTCATCCCACTGTTCCACTTTGTCACCCTGTCCATAGTGAAACTGCCCCAGCTCCACTTCCTATGCCCATATGGGCAATGCACCTGTGAGACTAATAGACTGGACTCTGCCATAGACATTCCTTGCCATCACCCCTCACCATTTAACTTCCCCCTCCAATATTTTGTATTTAAATAAACACACCTAAAGCACCAAAAGATCTGGAGTCTGTGATTTCAAAATTGTGTATTTGCAATTACAGTGACAAAATATTCATGAAATAGTAATATCAACATACCTATGTCACACAGTTCTAGTCCCTGAGGAATCTAAGCAGATGACAAACGTTGGGACCCACACCTGTGAAACCGTAAGGGAAAGTGACAACTCAGTGACCATACACTTGGTGAAATCGACAGACAGGATAGAGGTAGAAGTGTAAAAGTACATGTAGTAGGCATGAATGTATTCTCACCTGTGTTTCACTGGAAATATTGCTGGATGACTGAGTCCCTGTTCTGCATGTCTTCTTCCTCTGCTTCCTCCTCATCACTGTCCACAGGCTCCACAGCTGCCACAACCCCGCCATCTGGACCATCCTCCTGCAGAAAAGGCACCTGTCGTCGCAAAGCCAAGTTGTGAAGCATACAGCAGGCCAAGATGATCTGGCACACCTTCTTTGGTGAGTAGAATAGGGATCCACCTGCATATGGAGGCACCTGACCCTGGCCTTCAGGAGGCCGAAGGTCCGCTCGATCACCCTCCTAGTTTACCCATTGGCTTCATTGTAGCGTTCCTCTGCCCTTGTCCTGGGATTCCTTACTGGGGTCAGTAGCCATGACAAGTTGGGCTAACCAGAGTCACCTAATAGCCACACACGGTGCCTCTGGAGTTGACCCATCACATAAAGGATGCTGCTATTCTGCAGGATGTAGGCGTCATGCACTGAGCCAGGGAACCTGGCATTCACATGGGAGATGTACTGGTCTGCCAAACTTACCATCTGTACATTCATGGAATGATAACTCTTCCGGTTCCTGTACACCTGTTCACTCCTCTGGGGGAGAGCAAAGCCACATGGGTCCCATCAATGGCACCTATGATGTTGGGGATATGTCCAAGGGCATAGAAGTCACCTTTCACTGTAGGCAAATCCTCCACCTGAGGGAAAACGATGTAGCTCCGCATGTGTTTCAGCAGGGCAGACAACACTCTGGACAATACGTTGGAAAACATAGGCTGGGACATCCCTGATGCCATGGCCACAGTTGTTTGAAAAGACCCACTTGCAAGGAAATGGAGCACTGATAGCACCTGCACTTGAGGGGGGATTCCTGTGGAATGGCGGATTGCTGACATCAGGTCAGGCTCCAACTGGGTACACTGTTCATGGATTGTGGCACGGTCAAACCTTTAGGTGATAATCTCATTTCTTTCCTCCATTGTCGACAGGTCCACCAGCGGTCGGTACAACGGAGGATTCCGCCATCTCCTCACATGTCCCAGCAGACTGTGCCTATGAAGGACAACAGCGAGCACAGAGTAAAACAACTCAGAGGTATGTACCCGCAGTCTACACAGAACAACATTCATACACAAAATGTGGCCTGTATGTGTGTTGAGAGTAGGCCTAGGTATGTGTGACGCAGTTGGTAATTAGGCCATGTGGGCCCCTGAAATGGTGGCTGCCTGACCTCTAAAGTGGGACAATGGGATGTGAGGTAACTGCGCTGGCGTTGTACACCGTTGCAGTAGTCTGTCGAAGACCACGGCGCAATGCTGCATTGGTTAACATTGGACCCTATGGGTCCCAGGAGCCAATGACGATGTACGCAGGCGGTGATGGTACGCACCGCCGCGGACGTGACTGCCATTTTCTATCTGTTGAATCACTCAATACCTGATCTTCGACAGGAGAGGACCTACACTGCAAGTGCTGCTGTGACCTTGGTCTGGAAGAGACAATGGCTCGTGCGTCCGGGGAAATGGCCACTGCCTTCACATCGGAGGAGTTTGAGAAGCTCGTCCATGGGGTCCTCCCCCAGTACACGCTACTCTAAGGTCCTCCAGACCAACAGGTAAGTACACAGGGAGCATGTTGTATGGGCTATGCCTGTGTGGAAAGGGCTGGTTGTAAGAAGGAAGGGGGCAGAGTTCTGCGTGCATGAAAGACGGTGGGTGCATGTCCACCATGGCAAGGGTAGGGATGGGGGCCACTCACTTTGACGGCGCAGTTGGTAATGACTTCTCTTCTTCCCCTGTACATTTCATGTAGGTCAGCGCCCACCAGAAGAAGGATATTTGGTGTGCCATCGCCAAGGACGTCCGGACCCTGGAGGTCCACCACAGACGGAGCACCCACTGCAGGAAAAGATGGGAGGACATTCGCCGCTGGAGCAAGAAGACGGCGGAGGCTCAGCTGGGGATGGCCTCCCAACGTGGGAGGGGTGCCCGTCGAACCATGACCCCCCTGATGTTCAGGATCCTGGCGGTGGCCTACCCGGAGTTGGATGGGCACTTGAGGGCATCACAGCAGACACAAGGGGGTGAGTACACTCTCATTCAGCTGACTTTGCGCGCAGTGGAGGTGTCTGAGTGGGGGAGGAGGGCTGTGGGTTTCCCTAGGCCAGGACGAGTTCCGTAGGCTTTGCCCCTTCGTAAGGCATGGCCCTGTGGCCCCCCACACCACCTCTGTAGAGTGCCAAGTACAGCTATTCATGCCCCTGTGTCATCTATGTGTGCATATGTCGTCCATAGCCTTGTAGGCCATTTCCCAGGAACTGCACTGTAGAGCCCAACAGCGCGACGTAGTGCAGAGGGCTTCTGTGTCTGTCTTTTCCGCCAACGGTAGCGGTAAGCCATGCACTCAACATGTCTTTCTTCTGTTTCCCTCCACCCTTTTTTGCGGTCTCCCTGTTCTTGTGTGCATTAGCATCATCAGGCGGAGGAGCAGTGGCACCAGAGCACGAGGGAGCTGCATCCCACATGGCCATGGAGGGCCACACTACGGACTCTGAATACACCAGTGGGACGGAGGGCGAGGGGAGCACCACGGCGGTGACAGGAGCTGAAACCAGCGACACGGACTCGTCCTCCGATGGGAGCTCCCTTGTGGTGGCGGCAACATCTGTGCCCCCCCCCACTTCTACAGGTATAGCCGCCATCCCCCCTACCAGCACCGCCCTACCAGCAGCCCCTCAGCCTTCGCCCGTGCCCGCTCACCCAGGAGGGTGGGCATCACCTTTGCCCCAGGCACCTCAGCCCCTGCCCCTGTCACCTCTGCTGCCCTCAGTGAGGAGGCCATTGACCTCCTCAGGTCCCTCACTGTTGGGCAGTCTACCATTTTGAATGCCATCCAGGGTGTAGAAAGGGAGTTGCAACAAACCAATGCATTCCTGGAGGGCATTCATTCTGGTCAGGCTGCCCTTCACCAAACCTTTCAAACTCTGGCATCAGCACTGATGGCAGCCATTGTCCCTGTGTCTAGCCTTCCCCCTCCAACTTCCTCCACCGAGACCCAATCCCCTGTACCTCTGCCTATCCCAAGCACACCATCAGACCAGCCTGCACACACCTCACCACACAACGGAAGCTCAGGCAAACATAAACACCACACATCCCACAGGCACTCACGCAAACATCACACACATACAGACACACCAACATCCACTGCCTCCACTGTGTCCCCCTCCTCGTCGTCTCCCTCCTCCCTCCCAGTCTCGTCTACACTCACACCTGCATGCACTACCTCTACAGCCACTACGTCCCGCACCAGCACACCCACCAGCACACCCCGCTCACGTGCAGTCACCACCCCCACTACCATTCACACGTCCCCTGTGTCCTCTCCCAGTGTGTCTGTGATGCCCCCTCCCAAGATACACAAACGCAGGCACACACCCACCCAACATACATCCACCTCACAACAGCCTCCAGCGCATGCACCTGCACCCAAAGCCACAATACTTACACCTCCTACAACCACCACCTCTTCCTCCACTCCCAAACCCCCTCCAGCTACCCGTCCCAGTGTGTCCAAACAACGTTTCCTGTCCACCCTTAACTTATTTACCACCACCCCCCCCTGTCCAACTCATAGGTCCTGTACTAGTACCTCAGCCACAAAATCTCTGGGACCAGTGGTGCCTGTGGTCACAGGTATGTGGAGTGCACCGGCCACCAGGACAGCCAGTGTGTCACGGAGCCACAGCACAGCCTGCCCCCCCCCCCCTGTGAAGCACCAGAAGTTGGCCAGTGCCCGGCGGGAGAGGGGGAAGACTACAGCCACCCAAGCCGCTCCCAGGGGTCCCGGTGGGAGTGTGGACTCAGCTGTGACTCCTCCCAAGGTGGGGAAGGGCCAGAAGAAATCCGGCAAGTGTGGGAGGAGCAGCACGGCGGAGAAGACCGCCATCATCCCCGCTGGCCAGGAGGGCCCCGCCAGCCCCATCGTCGCTGCCCAGGAGGCCACCGCCAGCCCCATCGTCGCTGCCCAGGAGGCCACCGCCAGCCCCATCGTCGCTGCCCAGGAGGGCCCCGCCAGCCACAGCCCAGCTGCCCAGGAGGGCCCCGCCAGCCACAGCCCAGCTGACCAATGAAGGACCGCCAGCCCCAGCCCAGCTGGGCAGTGAAGGACCGCCAAGTCAAGCACCGCTGAACAGGGCAAGGACCGCCAAGTCAAGCACCGCTGAACAGGGCAAGCACCGCTGAACAGGGCAAGGACCGCCAAGTCAAGCACCGCTGAACAGGGCAAGGACCGCCAAGTCAAGCACCGCTGAACAGGGCAAGGACCGCCAAGTCAAGCACCACTGAACAGGGCACCGCCAACTCAAGCACCGCTAGCCCATGAGCGGCAGGGGTACTGACGCAACAGGGACCGTCACGGGTAAGTGATGCACTCTGGGCACCAGTCCCCCTCCAGAACCAGTGGAGACATGCATCCACTACGTCTGTCTTTGGCAGGATGAAGCACTCTGGGCACCAGTCCCCCTCCAGAACCAGTGGAGACATGCATCCACTACGTCTGTCCTTGGCAGGATGAAGCACTCTGGGCACCAAGCCCCCTCCAGAACCAGTGGAGACTGTCATCCACTTGAGAGACTGTGGCTTTGCACTCCCCAGGATTGAACAGTGGGCAACCCACCCACTGTAGAGACTTGAGAGACTGTGGCTTGGCACTCCCCAGCATTGAACAGTGGGCAACCCACCCACTGTAGAGACTTGTGAGACTGTGGCTTTGCACTCCCCAGGATTGATCAGTGGGCAAACCACCCACTGTAGAGACTTGAGAGACTGTGGCTTTGCACTCCCCAGGATTGAACAGTGGGCATGGAGGCCCCTCGTGGATCTGTCGTCGTGCACTCATCCGGCTGAGGTGCCCCCCTTCCCTTCCCCCTGAGGTGCCTGTTGTATTTCTATCTGATGCCCCTGCAGTGTTCTCTCTGTTTTGATCTGGTATCGTGTGTGGGCCTCGCCCATGCATTTTGGGCCCAGTGGTCCATGGACTATAAATGGTGCAATACCTGGACTACTAATCTTAGTGTATATTTTGTTAATAGTGTATATATGTATATTTTTGCTTACTGAATTTGGATATATTATAATGGTTACACTCATTTCCGTTTGTCTTTGCACTCTTTTGGGGGCGGTTGGGGGGTGTAACTGGAATGTATAGATATGCATTGGTGTGTGTGTTGTAGTGGGTGAGGGTGGGGGTGGGGGTGTTGCGTCTGTGTGTTCCTGTTTTTTGCCTCCCCTGTGTCGTAGGTGCAGTACTCACCGTGGTCTTCGCCGCCGGCGTTGGTGCTCCTGGTACAGGAGCAGGAAGACTATCGCCGGGAGAATATGGAGTTCCGGCTCCATGGGGTCCTCCTTCCTCGTGGAATGTGTAGAGGTGAGCGTTTTCCCTTCGAAATTCCTGTTTCTGCCGTGTTTTTATCCACGGTGAATCCGCCCCGGAAAAGGTGGCGGATTGGCCTGTCATAATAGTGTGGGCGGCACATTGTCCTCCACCTGTCTGTTGGCGGTGACCGCCGAGCTGTTTGTTTGTACCGCCGTGGCGGTCTGTGTGTTAAAGTGGCTGTCTTTGTTGGCGGTTTCCGCCACGGTCGTAATTGCAATTTTTTTTCCGCCGGCCTGTTGGCGGTCTTACCGCTGCTTTAACACCGTCCGCCAGGGTTGTAATGACCCCCAAAATCCTTACGTCGGGCTGCACAGGCTGGCATCAAGGAACAGTCATTGAGGAGCTGTGATGCAAGGTCCGGAGTCCATCTGTATCATGCAGCAATGTAGTGGATGACTGTCGACAAACAGCTGCGATGTGAGGTCCTTTGTAGTCATCAAGAAAGCCAGTGGGGCTTGCAGAGACTTATACTCCATATGTCAGCATAGAGGGATGAGAGGCATTGTGCTGGGCCGGTGTCAGGGTTTGGGCTCTGTCAGCATTGAAGAAGCCACCAGGGTTTGCAAGGACTTGCACTGAGATGTGTTGGCATTGAGCATGAGCTGAGTTGCACTGGGCCGGAGTTGATGGCAGGGTGCTTTGCACTGCGCTGGGACTCAGGGAGGTACTTCAACATCAAAAAAGCCTACAATGTCCCTTTGGGTTAAATCGGAGGTCAGATGACTGACCTTTGGCGATACCTTGGAGTCCTGGGTCCAGACAGGCAGGGTAGATTCAGCAGGGAAGCTTACAGCAACAGAAGAGTCCTGGTGCAGCAACACCAGGACTTGGGCAGCAAAAAGCAGTCCTTGGTGAGCAAGCTGGTTAGCAGGGTATACTTTACTGCTCCACAGGTCCAGTAGTGATCTAAAGAGTTGGGTTGGAAGGTTTACTGTTTACACAGAGTGCCCTCTTTGAAGTGGGAGAAGCTTCTAGAGTCCTCCCCCTACAGAGGTGCCTAGAAATTCCTGCCTTCCTGCCCTGTACACAGCTTGTCTGGGGTACACTGTAGACTGGTGTGAAACCCTTTGTGAGTGTGCTGAGGTAGAATCTTTGTGATGTGCATGTATGGCAGGTGACAGCTCATCCCCCTCATCCTGACAGATATGGCCTATACCGCCATCACCCATTTCCCCTTTGTCTCATTGTCTGGGATGAATACACAAAGATCAATGGCCAGTTACACCTAGTAATATGGCCCAGGATACAGGCTGCAGGCACAATGTGGTTGGAGCAAGAAAATCCCAACTTTCTAAAAGTGGCATCTTCAGAATTGTGACTTAAAATCCACTTTTACCATTAAAGATGCTTTTTAATTACAATTTTCTGGACATCAAACTCAGCATTCCTACCTGAACCCGATTAAAAGTCAACACTTATTAAATGCAATAACTTAACCCAATGTTATCCTATGGGAGAGGTAGACCTCACAGGAGTGAAAAAACGACTTTTGGAGTTTTTCACTACCAGGACATGTAAAACTTAAAAGTACATGTCCAGCATTTTAAAGACACTACATCTCACCCTATGGACTGTGTAGGGAATACCCCAGGGATGACTTTCATGTACTAAAAATAGGGAGCAATGATAAATTCTGCTGCACCAGTGGAGTTGGCGGTGTTTTGGCCACTTCACTTCATGCTTGTAAAATGGTGTTCGGGCCAAATTCCATCAACTACAGTGTGGCAGAGTTTTTTCTCATGCTCTGATCACCAACAGTAAGTTGGCAAGTGGGGCAAGAATTGACATCCCCTAGTGTCACTTTTAGAGTGTGTGACTGGATGGTGGGGAAGGAATCACTCCGACAAAAGTCCAAGTGTAAAAAGAAAGGGGGTGATTCTGACCCTGGCGGTCGGTGATAAAGCGGCGGCCAACCCGCCAACACTCTGGCGGTCCAAAAAATGGAATTCTGACCCTGGCGGGAACCGCCAACAGAGACCGCCACTTTAACACTCCGACCGCCACGGCGGGACAAACAAACAGCGCAGCGGTCACCGCCAACAGGCATGCGGCAGACAATGTACCGCCCACCCTATCACAACTCACCAATCCGACACCTTTTCCGGGGCGTGAGCCCCGCCGATAAAAACACGGCGGAAACAGACTACGAACGGGAAAACGCTCACCTCTACGCACTCAACGAGGACGGAGGACAGCATGGAACCCGAATTGAACATCCTACCTGCTCTCGTCTACCTGCACATCTACCACGAGTACGAACTGCGCCGCAGACGTCAACGGTGAGTACTGCACCTACGACACACGGGAGGGGGGGAGGAGGAAAGGTTACGGGCACACACATATGCGACCCCCACCACCCCCCCAAGATGTACACACCAATGCAGAGCAACAAGTCACAGTGACACCACCCAAACACCCGTAAAAAATTCTATCACATAACCAAATTGAGAAAAAATATTTATGTACAAAATAGTTTCAGAAAAGTATTTTTCAACCATCAATATTTTTTCTGATAAACAAATTATTTACACAGCAGTGGATAACTGAAGCAAGTAGTCCTGCACATCTTACGAATCCATCATGTCCGTGGGCCAAAGTGTAGCGAAACAAGGGCAAAGCCCACACAGGAGACCTGAGTCCTTTGGAGAGAACACTGCAGGGGCATCTGGTGACAAAACTACAGGCACCTCAGGGGGAAGGGAAGGGGGGAGGCACCACAGCCACATGAGTCCACGACGCCAGATCCACGAAGGGCCCACCATGCCCACTGCCATATCCTGGGGAGTGCAAAGCCACAGTCTTGCAAAGTCTCTACAGTGGGTGGATTGCCCACTGTGCCATCCTGGGGAGTGCAAAGCCACAGTCTCTCAAGTCTCTACAGTGGGCGGCTTGCCCACTGTGCCATCCTGGGGTGTGCAAAGCCACAGTCCATCAGGTGGATAAATGTCCCCACTGGACAAGGAGGATGCATGGTGGGCACAGTGAACCCTGAACAGTGCCTGACAGGAAGGGCCCAGCGGAGCGGTGCTTGAGATGAAGGGCCCAGCGGAGCGGTGCTTGAGACGGCGGGGCCCAGCGGAGCGGTGCTTGAGATGAAGGGCCCAGCGGAGCGGTGCTTGAGACGGCGGGGCCCAGCACAGCGGTGCTTGAGATGAAGGGCCCAGCGGAGCGGTGCTTGAGATGAAGGGCCCAGCGGAGCGGTGCTTGAGACGGCGGGGCCCAGCGGAGCGGTGCTTGAGATGAAGGGCCCAGCGGAGCGGTGCTTGAGACGTCGGGGCCCAGCGGAGCGGTGCTTGAGATGAAGGGCCCAGCGGAGCGGTGCTTGAGACGGCGGGGCCCAGCGGAGCGGTGCTTGACAGGAAGGGCCCAGCGGAGCAGTGCTTGAGATGAAGGGCCCAGCGGAGCGGTGCTTGAGACGGCGGGGCCCAGCGGGGCCCAGCGGAGCGGTGCTTGAGATGAAGGGCCCAGCGGAGCGGTGCTTGAGACGGCGGGGCCCAGCGGAGCGGTGCTTGAGATGAAGGGCCCAGCGGAGCGGTGCTTGAGACGGCGGGGCCCAGCGGAGCGGTGCTTGAGATGAAGGGCCCAGCGGAGCGGTGCTTGAGATGAAGGGCCCAGCGGAGCGGTGCTTGAGACGGCGGGGCCCAGCAGAGTGGTGCTTGAGATGAAGGGCCCAGCGGAGCGGTGCTTGAGACGGCGGGGCCCAGCGGAGCGGTGCTTGAGATGAAGGGCCCAGCGGAGCGGTGCTTGAGACGGCGGGGCCCAGCGGAGAGGTGCTTGACAGGAAGGGCCCAGCTGAGCGGTGCTTGAGATGAAGGGCCCAGCGGAGCGGTGCTTGAGACGGCGGGGCCCAGCGGAGCGGTGCTTGAGATGAAGGGCCCAGCGGAGTGGTGCGTGAGATGAAGGGCCCAGCGGAGCGGTGCTTGAGACGGCGGGGCCCTGTTCAGCGGTGCTCTTCTGCACGGCGGGGCCCTGTTCAGCGGTGCTTGTCTTCATGGCGGGGCCCGGTTCAGCGGTGCTTGTCTTCACGGCGGGGCCCTGTTCAGCGGTGCTTGTCTTCACGGCGGGGCCCTGTTCAGCGGTGCTCTTCTGCACGGCGGGGCCCTGTTCAGCGGTGCTTGTCTTCACAGCGGGGCCCTGTTCAGCGGTGCTTGTCTTCACGGCGGGGCCCGGTTCAGCGGTGCCTGTCTTCATGGCGGGGCCCGGTTCAGCGGTGCTTGTCTTCACGGCGGGGCCCGGTTCAGCGGTGCTTGTCTTCACGGCGGGGCCCGGTTCAGCGGTGCTCTTCTGCACGGCGGGGCCCTGTTCAGCGGTGCTCTTCTGCACGGCGGGGCCCTGTTCAGCGGTGCTTGTCTTCACGGCGGGGCCCTGTTCAGCGGTGCTTGTCTTCACGGCGGGGCCCTGTTCAGCGGTGCCTGTCTTCACGGCGGGGCCCGGTTCAGCGGTGCTTGTCTTCACGGCGGGGCCCGGTTCAGCGGTGCTCTTCTGCACGGCGGGGCCCTGTTCAGCGGTGCTCTTCCAGTCAGTGTAGGGAGTCAGACCTGGCCTGGACAACCTGCTCACTCGCCCTCCGAACGTGCAGTGTCAGGCCCCTTCGGAGACGGAGTCCTGGGCCCTTTGGTGTCGTCCCTTGCAGCCGGGATGGGGCGTGTGGGGCCCTCCTGCTCCGCGCTCCTGCTGGCTGGCCTCTCCGCCCTGCTGCCCTTCCGCTCCTTAGATGGGGCTCTCGGGCCCTTGCCTCCCCTGGCTGTTGTGGCAGGTGAAGTGGCCGGAGTCACCTCCTTGGGGGCAGCCGTCTCAGTCCGCTCACGGCGGCCCTTCACTTTCCGGGTCCTCTTGCCTGGGGGGGGGCTGCCAGTCCCCTTGCTGCTCAGTGAAGTGTCACTGCCGCCAAAGGGTGGACTCCATATTCCATGCACCACTTGTACCTTAGAAGCTGGGCTGGTGGTGGCTGAGGTGCCTTTGGGACTTTTCCCAGATGGAGGGGGTGGGTCAGGGGAGGGAAAGAGGTTAACATTTGAGAGGTAATATTTCTTTGGACCAAGGTAAAGGGTAGGAGTAGTGGAGATAGAAGTGGAGGAAGAGGATGTGGTTGTAGGAGAGTCAGGTGTGCTGTCTTTGGGTGCAGGTGACTGAGACGTAGGCTGTCGTGAGGTGGTTGGCTGTTGTTTGGGTTTCTGCCTGCGTTTATGTGTCTTGGAAGAGGGGGTGACAGACACAGTGGGAGAGGACACAGGGGACATGTACATGGCAGTGGGGGTGGTGACTGCACGTGTGAGGACTGTAGTGGAGGGTGTGCTGGTGATGGAAGAACTGGCTGATGTTGGTGTGCATGCAGGTGTGAGTGGAGACGTCACAGGGAGGGAGGAGGGAGACGAGGAGGAGGGGGACACAGAGGTGGTAGTGACTGTTGGTATGTCTGCATCTGGGTGTTGCTTGGGTGAATGCTTGTGTGTTCTGTGGTGCTTATGTTTGGATGAGCTGGCCTTGGGTGTTGAGGTGTGTGCAGGCTGGTCAGATGGTGTGGATGGGATAGGCTGAGGGACAGGAGACAGAGAAAGGCTGGAGGCAGTTAGAAGAGGGAGACTGGAGACAGGACAATGGCTGCCGTCAGTGCTGAGGCCAGAGAAGTGAACGCTCGTTGATGGGCAGCCTGACCCAAATGAATGCCCTCCAGGTAGGCATTGCTCTGTTGCACCTCCCTTTGCACCCCCTGGATGGCATTCAAAAGGGTAGTCTGCCCAACAATGAGCGTCCTCACGAGGTCAATGAGCTCCGCACTGAGGGCAGCAGGGGTAACAGAGGCAGGGGCTGAGGTGCCTGGGGCGAAGCAGACGCGTGCCTTCCAGGGGGAACGGGCACGGAGCGAAGGCTGAGGGGCTGCTGGGAGGGCGGTGCTGGTGCGCTGGGTGGCGGCTGTACCTGTTGTTGCGGGGGGCACAGATGTTGCCGCCCCCGCTAGGGAGCTCCAACACGAGGACGTGTCCGTGTCTCTGGTGTCTCCACCGGCCCCCGTTGTGGTGCTCCCCTCGCCCTCCGGATCACTGGTGCCCTCGGTGTCTGTGTCAGTGCCCACCGGGGCCTGGTGACCTGCAGCTCCCTCGTGCTCTGACGCCAATTCTCCTCCGCCTGATGATGCTAATGCACAAGAAACAAAGAATAAGGGTGGGGGGAGAAATAAAACAAAGTTGAGTGCATGCCTTGTCAATAGCCTTGGCGGAGAGGACAGACACAGGTGCCTCATGCACTAAGCCGCGAACTTGGGGTACACTACTCTGTACTTCTGACTAGGCCAACAGGTCTAGGGACAACAGACGCGCTCATTGGTGATGTTGGACCATGGATAGCTGCACTTGGCACCCTACAGAGGTGGTGGGCGGGGGCACAGGGCCATGTCTAAGGGAGGGGACTACACTACAGAAAGCGCCCTGGCCTACTGTCACCCACAGCCCTCCTCCCCCACCCAGACGCCTCCACTGCGCGTAAAGATAGGAGAATGTGCTGATACTCACCCCCTTGTGTCTGCTGTGATGTCCTCAAGCGCCCATCCAATTCAGGGTAGGCCACCGCCAGGATCCGGGACATCAGGGGGGTCAGGGTACGACTGGCACCCCTCCTAGGTCGGGAGGCCATCCCCAGCAGTGACTCGGCGGTCTTTCGGGTTCCGCGGCGGATGTCCTCCCACCTCTTCCGACAGTGGGTGCCCCGTCTGGTGTAGACCCCCAGGGCCCGGACTTCCTTGGCGATGGCACGCCAAATATCGATTTTCTGATGGGCGCTCACCTGTTTGACATGTACAGGGTGGGAAAGAGAAAACGTCACATTTCTGCATGTTTGGAGTACATGCCCCCCCTCCCCAACCTTGCCATGTGGCCCATACTCTCATCAGTCGTGCGTTGCATTCCTCATTTTCTCCCCACCCCACCAACTGACAGCCACCCCACTCCACACAGGCATTACCCATTCAATGTGCACTCAGTGTACTCACCTGTTGGTCTGGAGGACCGTAGAGTAGCGCATACTGGGGGAGGACCCCGTCCACAAGTTTCTCCAACTCTTCAGACGTGAAGGCAGGGGCCCTTTCCCCAGTCGCAGCAGCCATTGTCACTTCCAGACCGAGTTTACAGCAGCACTTGCAGTATAGGTCCTCTCCTGTGGATGATCAGGTCTCGAGTGATTAATCAGATAGAAAATTGCGGTCACGCCCGCGGCGGTGCGTACCGCGGCGGTGCGTACCGCGACCGCCGGCGCACATCGTCATTGGCTCCTGAATCCCATAGGGTTCAATGTTAACCAATCCGACTTCGTACAGCGGTCTTCGACCGCCTACCGCCACGGTGTGCCACGCCCGCGCATTGACCTCACATCCCATTGTCCCACTTCACAGGTCAGGCAGCCGCCATTTCAAGGGCCCACATGGCTTAAATTCTACTGCGTCACACAGGCCTAGGCCTTGCTTTTGCACACATACAAACATAGCAATCAATACATTTTCGTGTACTGTGCAAGCTGTGTTGTACGTACCTGTGAGTTGATTGACTCAGTGCTCCATGTTGTCCTTCCTAGGCACCGTCCGCAGGGACTTGCGAGGAGAAGGAGGAATCCTCCCGTGTACCGGCCGCTGGTTGACCTGTCGACAATGGAAGAACGCCATATAATACTCCGATACCGACTTGACCGAGCCACTATACATGAACTGTGTGCCCAGCTGGAGCCAGACCTGATGTCACCCATCCGCCAACCCACAGGAATTCCCCCTCTAGTGCAGGTTCTATCAGTCCTCCATTTTTTGGCAAGTGGCTCATTCCAGACAACAGTGGCCATGTCATCTGGAATGTCTCAGCCTATGTTTTCAAAGATTCTGTCCAGAGTGTTGTCTGCCCTGATGAAACTCATGAGGAGCTACATCATATTCCCAGAAGAGGCTGATTTGGCCACAGTGAAGGGTGATTTCTATGCCCTTGGACATATCCCCAACATCATTGGTGCCATTGATGGGACCCATGTGGCATTAGTACCCCCAAACGACGATGAACAGGTGTACAGAAGTAGGAAAAACTACCATTGTATGAATGTGCAGGTTGTCTGTTTGGCAGACCAGTACATCTCCCATGTTAATGCCATGTTCCCTGGGTCAGTGCATGACGCGTATGTTATGCGTAATAGCAGCGTCCCCTATGTGATGGAACAGCTACAGAGACAGCGTGTGTGGCTAATAGGTGACTCTGGTTACCCCAACCTGCCGTGGCTATTGACCCCAGTGAGGAATTCCAGGACCAGGGCAGAGGAACGGTACAATGAGGCCCATGGGCGTACTAGGAGGGTCATAGAAAGGACCTTCAGCCTCCTGAAGGCCAGGTTTAGGTGCCTGCATATGACAGGTGGATCCCTAATGTACTCACCAAAGAAGGTGTGCCACATCATCGTGGCCTGCTGTATGCTTCACAACCTGGCTTTGCGCCGCCAGGTGCCTTTCCTGCAGGAGGATGGTCCAGATGGTGGTGTCGTAGAAGCCGTGGAGCCTGTGGAGAGTGAAGAGGAGGAAGACGACGGTGAGGAAACAGACAACAGGGAAGCTGTCATACAACAGTATTTTCAGTAGCACACAGGTAAGGTTCAGCCACGCCATTTCCCATTTACTTAGAGGCTCATGCATCTCAACTTTATGTATTTCCCCCCAGCTCTTTTGAATAACATATTCTTTTTCCCTTCCCTTCTCAGTGCTTAATGACTCATAGCCCGACTTCTGCTTGGTTTGGCCATGTACTGCAGCGTATTGACATTGGTATGTTGTCATCACTAACTGACATCACATATTGTGAACTGTTATGTGTTGTACAATTTTTTGAGAATACAGCATGACTCCAAACGGTTTTCTGTGCAATAATTGTTTTATTTTGTGTGCTTAGATAATGGTACATTATATTAAAACGGTGATGGGTGGGGGTGGAGTAATGTCCATGGCAGAGTCCAGTTCTCAGTCTGACAGGTGTATTGTCCATATGCCTGTGGAAGGATGGAGCAGGGGCTGTTTGAGTTTGGACAGGGTGGCAATGTGGGACAGTGGGATGACTTCTGGGGGTATCTCATGCTGGCGGTGGTCTTGGCATGCTACTCTGGTTTTTTTTGGGTCTTAGGCTCCTCTTGTGGGGTGGTTGTTCTTCAGCAGGAGGTGGGGTTCTTGTGGCCTGTCGTTGTGTGTGGGCCTCCTGTCCACTAGCGCCGGCGGAGGTGGTAGGCTGTTCCTGGCTAGTGACAGTGGCCCTGTGTGGTGCCACATGGTCCCGCAACGTGTCTTCTATCCTGTTGAGGGCCTGGACCATGCTCCCCATGGCGGTAGCGATGGTGGTGAGTTGGTTGCTGAACCCCATGTAGCGTTCTTCCTGCTGTGCCTGTATCTCGGTGAACCTGGCCAGTACCGTCGCCATCGTCTCTTGGGAGTGGTGGTATGCTCCCATGATGGTAGTGAGGGCCTCTTGGAGAGTGGGTTCCCTGGGCCTCTCCTCCCCCCCCTGTCGCACGGCAGCCCTCCGAGTTGCCCTGTTTGCCTGGGCCTCTGTCCCCTGGACGGTGTGCCCACTACCACTGCCCCCAGGTCCCTGTTGTTGTTGGGGTGTTGGGTTAGCCTGGGTGCCCTGTAGTGGCAGACACACCACTGCTTGACCTGTCCTAGAGACAGAGGCATGGGCCCGCTGGGTGGGAGCTGTGCTGTTGTTCCCAGGGGGGTTTGGGTCTGCTGTGGGCTGTGTCTGTGTTTGGGGAACCCACTGCCCAGAGGTCCCCGATGGTCCGGGCTGGTCATCAGCTTCCAGGTCGACAGAGCTGCTGTCATCACTGGGGGCCTGTTCCGGGGGTGGGATGGACATTTGAGGACCCTCCTGACCGGTGTGTTGGTGTTCGGGTCCTGCATGGGGTGAGAGAGTATGGTTATTGTTTCTGTGTGTGAAATAGCGTGCGATTTATGGGTGCCCTTGTCCCCCAGTGCAGGCATTCCCTTGTGGGTGGTGTTATGAGGGTGGTTTGTGGGGGGGATGGGTATGTGCAGTGGTCATGCTTAGGTAATGGGTGTCCAATGTTTGTGGTGGCATGCAAGGGTTGGTGAGGGGTTGGGTGGGTTGTGCTAGGGAAACATTCTCAGGGATGATGTGTGATGGGGGGTTGGGGTGAGGGTGGGGGTGTGGGTTGGCATGCTGGTGGGTTGGGGGGGATGAAGTATATGAGATAGGACTTACCAGAGTCCATTCCTCCGGGTACTCCAGCGAGGCCCTCAGGATGCAGGATGTTTAATACTTCTTGCTCCCATGCTGTGAATTCTGGTGGGGTGGGTGGGGGTCCTCCGCCAGTCTTCTGCACCGCGATGTTGTGTCGCGACACCATCGAGCGCACCTTCCCCCGTAGGTCGTTCCATCGTTTGCGGATGTCGTCCCTGTTTCTGGGATGCTGTCCCACCGCGTTGACCCTGTCCACGATCCGCTGCCATAGCTCCGCCTTCCTTGCTATAGTGGTGTGCTGCACCTGTGAGCCGAAGAGCTGGGGTTCCACTCTTACGATTTCCTCCACCATCACCCTGAGTTCTTGGTCCGTAAAGCGTGGGTGTCTTTGTGGTGCCATGGGGTGGTGTGGATGAGGTGTGGTGTGGTGTATGTGGTGATGAGTGTGTTGGTGTGTGGTGCTTTGTGCTACTATGTGGTGTGTGTGATGTTGTAGTGTGCCTCTGTGTGTCTGGCTCTCTATTCTCTGATGTGTCTCTCTCTCCTTCGTCTCTGATTTTTGGTTGTAGGTGTTTGTGGGTGATGTGAGTGTGTGTTTTATATTGTATTGGATGTGTGGGAGTGTTGTTTGTATGTGTATCAGGTGTGTGTATTTCAAATTGTCCAATGTGGTAGTGTTTTGTAAAGGTGTGTGTATTTTGACCGCGGCGGTGTGTACCGCCAATAGACTACCGCGTTTGAAAGACCGCCGCGTGGATTTGTGGATCGTAATGGCATGGGCGTATTTCTGTTGGCGTGGCGGTGGAGGTTTGGTCATCTCCAGTTTATCGCTGGCCGCTGATGTGGCGGACTGCAATGGAGGTCGGATTTTTGGAGGTTTGGCAGTTGTGGGTCAGAATGTCCGTAGCGGCTGACCGCGGCCGCGGCGGTATTGTGGCGGTCTTCTGACCGGCGGTAAGCGGCTTTTACCGCCGAGGTCAGAATGACCCCCAAAGAGGTTTTATTGGAATTATATGGATGAAGCAAGTGCAGGTACGTCTTTTATGATCATTAATTGCTGGATAGAAGGTGGTGAGGGTTTGTTTGTATTCAGTTTTCACTCTCCTCTTCTCTGCTCCACTTCCTTAGGGTTTTCCCCGGAGGTACATGCAGAAAGAAGAGAACAGAAGTGGTAAGTGGACTGGGTATTATGGCCGTATGGTAAGTATCAAATTCCTTATACTTTCATCCTCACTTTCTATTACTGATATTAGTCATTTCAGTGTTTCTTTTATCTTTAACCCCCTTTCTTTCTATGGTTTTATTTGCTTTTTGTCCCCCCCGCCTCTTATAGTGCTCGTGATCCTGTACGTGATGACTTCGGTGATATAAACTCTTATTGTTTTACGTGTTTAGTGGTAAGTGAAGTTTTCAGCTGTTCTCCCACCCCTTTCCTGCACTCCTTTCCCCCCCCTTTATAGTGCTCGGTTGTGCCCTCGTTCGACTCTCTCTCTCTCTCTCTCCGCTGTTATTCAGGCTCAGGCTCGTGATCCCACGCACCTGTACTGCCACGCTTCTCCGGAAGCATGGCGGGCTGCAGCAGCTCGTCCTCCCGGTCTCTGGGCTTCAGGATGGCTGATGTCCGTTCCCCACCGTCACCGCCAAGATACGAGTGCTCCGCCTGCCTCCTTGGATTCCTTTGGCTCCATCCTCTGCTCCCGATATCCGTATGGTTGTCATCCGTCTCCTTGGTTTGATGGGATTTCCCTGGTCCTTGATCGCCTCCGACTTCTTCCTCATAAACCCCGGACCCCGAAAACTCCGACAGCGGCGATTTTAACTTCCTGAAATCCCGCTGTTTACAAACGTCCAGACAATCACGGAGCGGTAAACTGGGCTGCCTAGGCCCACCGGTGGCAGTGTCAGCACAAGTGAAGTCCGGGTACGGGCGAACAGCGTCCACCCCGTCACAGAGTGCTAGGAGGACACCCAATGAGATTTTCCTAACGTGGGCAGTTGTGACCGTTGACCAAGAGAAAGCTGCAGCTTGAGTAGAAAATCTAGTTAAGCAACAGCAAAATTAACTTAAGCAGCAGCTCCCTCTGGAGAGATGCGTGGTGCTGTTTGCACTCCTTTTTCAGAGCAGAGCAAGCTTCTAGTGCTAAAAATCAGTGTAAGCAGTACAACATGCCATTTTCACCAGTTTGCAGAACTCTGCTGAATCTCGAGAAGTTTTCATGTAACTCTGTAGAATTCCATGGAGTGAAACTCTGTGAGTTCCATCCATCCCTAATCAAAAAGAGAGATGACGACTGTCAAAACTTTTATTTTGCCAGGTTGAAATGAAGTTTAAAACTACTCACACAAGCTGCAATAGCAGGCCTGAGAAATGTTTAGAGAGCTACTGAAGTGGTGTTGCACAGGAAGTGCTGGATGCCCACTAGTAACATTTAATTTAAAGGCCCTGGGTACATCTAGCACCACATTACTAGAGACTTACAAGTAAATTAAATTGGCTAATTGGGTGGAATCCAATCTTATCAGGTTTAAAGGAGAGAACACAAGCACTTTAACAATGAGGGCTCCAGAGTGGGATAACTGACAGAATATCAGGAACACAAATATCGTGTAGACAGAATATCATGCCAAAAATATTGAAAAACAATATATGGAGAGAGTAAGTGCAAATAGGTAAGTATAGATTTACTATTCTTAACTCTACATCTACTACCTTGAAGAGATATAGATATCATCAAGGCAAATATATATGGGGTGTTATATATAGTAGAACTTTGTTTGCCCATAGAAACTTACCTTCACAATATTTTTTCCTTGATAATCTTGACATTATATTTTATCCACACAATATTTTTCTCTGATATTTTGTTTGCACACAACAGTGTGACTGGCTCCAAGATGGCCGCACTCCAGTGAGACTCCTTGCACTGGGTGCACCATTTGTTGAATTCCGTCCAGCATTGAGGCCTCTGAACCCCATATTGGCAAGCAGGATGACAGCATTGTCATGAAGGGACTAACAGCACAATCAGGGTCCTGCTGTGAAACAGGCCGGTTACGATTGTCTTAGCTGCTGTCTCCGCGAATGCCTGGACAAGATGACAGCACCCTGGTGGGGGCTGGGCCACAGGAGGCAGTGCAATGGAGTGGCACCAGGTTACTGGTGTCTCGAACAGGGACCCCCTGACTGCGGGGAACCGAGAAGCTGAAGAGGTATTCTCCCTGTCTTGAAAGCATGTCGTGTCCAGCTATGAAGAGCGAGGATGCACTAGGGCAGCCATTTTTCGGGCAGTGTAGAGAAAAGGAGCTGCACAGGGGGTGTGAAGTGCACAGCTCCCCTGGACTCCCCATTTGGTGGCTGCTGTGGATGACGCTGCCAGAGATTGGCTGTGGCTGGCCCCAGGCAATGGATCGGAGCACGGCAATAGGTTCCATCAGTGGACTTGGCTGTGCACCGCACCAGTCCGACTTTCAACAGAATCAGGAGGGCCCCAGTAGGAAAGAACTCTCACTGAAGTTAAGCGGATTCTGCCAGGCTTGCTTGATTCTGATGGCATGGCACCAATGAGGCCCTGACAGAGCCTTCTGCTACCAACGAAGTAGGGACAGGCATGCAGCGATACATAGGAGAGGACTTGCCTTGGAAGGTCCTCTTTGTTTCACTTGGATATGCTACTGGTGGGCAGCCAACAGAGCTTTCCTGCCCCATGCTTTCTCCTAGAATCGCATAGAATCTGCTTCAGATTTGAGGGTCTTGGGGGGCCCCCAGCGATAGCTCTGGGAGGGGCTGCCCGGGGAGGGGCTGCCCGGTACAGGACCCACTTACATCATGCAAGATTATAAAGTATGGCCAAAAGGAAGCAAAGCTGGCTTTTGACACAAAGGGGTAGATTTATGGAAAGTGGAGTTGCACCTAGTGCAGCGCCACTTTCTCTGTGCCCCTTAGCACTCCCCTCAGCTAGCTAGCTACGTAGCAGAATGAGAGCAGCATCAGGATTGGCCTGAGGGCACTCGATTTGCACTCCCAGGCAGACTGGGATCCTGTGCCTGCTGTCCCCAACCTGACAACACATCTCGGGTTGGAGACAGCTCAGTGCGCATGTCAGTTTGGCTGCCCTGGGATGGTTGGCCAAACTCAAATGCGCACTGAGGGAAGTGCACACCACTCCCCCTCCATGGCTGTCATCCCCGTGGCCCTGCTCCCTAGAAAAATAAAATAAAATGCTAATAACCATAGGGGCTGATTTAAGAGCCCCTAGCACCTCCTTACACCACATTAGAGTCATTTTTTTTAGACTACTGTGGCCCAAAGGGGCCAAAATCGATGCATCAAATTTACAAAGTAGCAAAATGCATGCATTGTGCCACTTTGTAACCCTTTGCACTACATTATGGGCCTGATTCTAACTTTGGAGGACGGTGTTAAACTGTCCCAAAAGTGGCGGATATACCACCTACCGTATTACGAGTCCATTATATCCTATGGAACTCGTAATACGGTAGGTGGTATATCCGCCACTTTTGGGACGGTTTAACACCGTCCTCCAAAGTTAGAATCAGGCCCTATGTCTGGTCCTGGCATAATGAATGCAAAGGAGGAGCTCCCCCGTTAGGGGGGACAAACAAATGGTGCAAAGAAACATAAGAGATTTCTTTGCGTAATTTTTTTGGGCAATTTTAACACCTGCTCAGACCAGGCATTAAAAGGAGGTGCACCATTGTTTTCAATGGGCCTCAATGGGCTTTGCAGGATTAGCATCAAAAACATTTTTGACGCTAGTCCTGCAAAGCACCGAATTAGCAACATTTTAATGCTAGTTTCCCTAACTACAGCCATAGTGCACCATATCTTAGATGCGGCGCACACATGGTGCCGTTGGGGGGCGGGCGCTAAGGGGCGCAAGGAAGGTGGCTATGCACTGGGTGCAGCACCACATTCCTTAAATCAGGCCCATAGTTTATTATTGTTATATTTTTAAAGTTTAGCAATTTACCGAAGAGAAGCACGCAACCCATAAACTCCAAGGGTGTAGGGTACAAAAGGCTTTGTCCAGGAAGGGAGGCTTGTTCAGGGCTGAATACATTTATGTACATTAGGGTCTGTGCTTGGGTAGAACTAATTACCCCTCCTTTCCACAGAGTGCAAAGCACGGGGACTACTAATTGCCAGTCCATCTAACAGACACTTACTTGGTCATGACACTCTACTATGTAATACAAACAGGGGTCCCTGGTTGCCCGGCCGCAGCCCAGAATGTGATGGGAGGCTGATTTAGTGGTGCTACTCACTGATAAAGAATGGACATATTGTTGTGAGCAACTAGGAGGGCTGTCTCCTGATGGCAGACTGCACCTTACACCCGTTAAATATTTGTATCAACTATATCACACCCCACTGATTGTGGCCAGGTGTGAGGGAGAACTGGACTCCTCCTGTTGTAGATGCAGAGCCCCAGCTGCAGACTTTATACACTTGGCCTGGCACTGTGCACGTATTAGGTAATACTGGGAAGAAGTGTTTAGCAGGATTTCACATATGATTAACAAGCCGCTACAGCCATCCCTGAAAACAGCCTTATTGGTATGCACCATTGCAGTGAGGAAAGACTTGTGGTGTTTTGTCTCTCTTGCTTTGCTTTAAAGTGTAGTGGCTTGTGTTGGGCAGAGAGAAAGTTCCTACTGAACAAAAACGGCTAAAAAACATGGTGTACTGCAATGCCCATTTGGAACAATACCATGCCACGTTGCCAGTGGCCAGCAACCCCAAAGATATTTGGGGCCCACTACTGATGTACCTGTTAAGTATAATTAGCCAAGTAGCTTAGGCCTGGCAGCAATGGGGCCCAAAAGGTGGGGTTGGTTCCGCTGCTTGGGTCTGTTACTTGTAACCTGTTGGTGTGCTTGAATCTGGCCAAATATTGTCTTTCTGCTGTCCCCTTGGGTGAGCGGGCATTGTACTGGTAACAGCAAACCCATGTTGGGTTGCAATCTGATGATTTTAGTCAAGGTTCCCTCCTATTGTCTATGTGCGTTAGATATGAACTTATTTACCTTTTTGTTTTTCTTGCTTTTTCCCTTTGTTACTCTTTTTATACTGTAATGTTCCCCGTGATGTGGGGAATCCACTATACACTATCCCTGCAACTTTGGAATAAAATAAAAGAGAACAAAAAAACACTATTTGCCACTGTTGGCAGCGGTAAAGTGCACAGATTCTTTTAAGCCAACAAAGACAGGTTCAGAAAACAGGAGGAGTGAAGGCAAAACGTTTGAGGGTGACCCTGAAGAGAGGGCCAGGTCCAAGACCGGGCTTTTCAAGTAGTCCTACTAGGCCACAGGTGTGGCTGGACTCATACGTGCTCATCACCATTATGCCCTCCTGAGTGATAGTGCACTCTTCCATTCAGCATGACATAACACAAGCCTCGTACAATCAAGAGGAACTTGCTGGCCATGTCACAGCAGACTAGTCCGATTTATTAGGGTAGAGTAAGCAGGTGTGTACCCCAGGACTATAGATCACCTGCCAACAACCAAAAGTTGTATCATGACCTGGTCATAGGGAGACTAGTCACCCATGATGTAATGAATACATGTGTACCGCTATTTCCCTGTACCTAAGCAAAATCATTTTGATGACAAACCCTGAGGATTGATCGTACGGATTCAGTTTCAAATTAGGCTTATGTCCACACAATAATTGGAATAACATTCAAATCAAATGGCAAGTTAAATGAGTAACATAATTAAATACTGTGGCAAAGTATTCTCAGCGGCAGGTTATTCTCTGTTAAAAGCGAATTGGAATGCACCGTCGTCAATAATCTCCTACAAAAACTCTCACTCGGAGGCATGAATCCAGTCCTCATAAATGCAGGCGTACACAAGGCAGCACTTTGGATCAACATAAATATCCCCCAACAAAAAAAAAACTCCCAAATAAAGTTATGTGTATTTTTTTGACAATCTAAATATGTTTGCATCTTTCTTGTGGTCTCTAGCATTAAAAAAATCACTAATATTTTGATTCATTAAAAACAAGATGACCAGATCAAGGCAAATTGCACCCAAAGATAAATCTAATTTCACCTTTAAATTAAATTAATTGGATAGGTTTATGCACTCCTGTGCAATCCCGAAAATACCTGCACCTTCAAATGCACTTTTACAGATCTATCTTGCAACCTAAATGCACCTACACAACAAGAGCCGTCACTCTTAAGGAATTCAGCACTCTGACCTTAAAATATGAGGCCTAAATACTGCGCACACATCTCCCTTGTGGAAAAGAATGCTTTAACAAACATATGTTTAAGTAAATGATATTGAAGAATACATTCAAATGTATTCCCTTGTTTATCATTATGCTTTTGGCAATTAAAACAGTCCTGAAGCCGGCAATGCAAATCTCATTTATTATATTAAAAACAAGGTGAAACTCCAGGCAGCTAAACAACCTAAACTCTCTATTCTTGCCTCAAGAATTCAAGGCCACAAGGCAAGTCACAGAATTGTGTCTTAATGACCGTGGATAGCTTTTATCTAAGCTAACAATAGAATAGCTGTGTGTTTAACGCCTGCGATTACTTTCATGAAGTTATCTAGTTTGTAAGGAACTAATTCTGTCGGTCAATTGGTTATATCTGATTACAACATTAGTATTTTGTGCCAGAATGAACTATCGGATTTATCTGTATTTTCTCCCAGTCCAACTCAGAATTAACCCAATGCAACATATTAGTGAAGTAAACTGTATTACATATTTAGCAGCATTTTGAAACAGGTTAAAATCTGTTGGACCTGGCTTTTTGACAGGGTCATCCCCAAACTTTTTGCCTCTTTCCTCCTATTTTTTCTGACCTGTTGTTGTTGGCTTTTGACCTCTGGGCATTTTACCACTGCTAACCAGTGCTAAAGTGCATATGCTCTCTGTGTAAATGGTACTATTGATTGGTTTATCCATGATTGGCTATTTAATTTACTTATACGTCCCTAGTCGAGTGCACTATATGTGCCTAGGGCCTGTAGATTAAATGCTGACTTAAGACACTTTATATCACTTTTCAGTGATATCTTTACAAATTCATATTGCAACTTTGATCGTTTTGACCTGCAAATACCCAGATAAATATTATATATTTTTCTAAACACTGTTTGGTGTGTTTTTGTGGTGTTATATTATGGTATTGTATGATTTATTGCACAAATGCTTTACACATTGCCTTCTAAGTTAAGCCTGACTGCTCGTGCCAAGCTACCGGAGGGTGAGCACAGGCTGATTTTGGATTGTGTGTGACTTACCCTGACTAGAGTGAGGGTTCTTGCTTGGACAGAGGGCAACCTGACTGCCAACCAAAAACCCAATTTCTAACAAAATCAAACTAACGAAATCAAAATTAATTCACGCATTTTATGTGTACCACCCTTATTGAAAGTATTCCTTCTAAAAAGAAAGAGTTTTGCCCAAGTGGGCGTACCCTGTCAAAGCTCCTCATACATGATTTGAATACAATGCTATCATCAATCATTATTATCATACATGATGGTGTATTTTGCAGGATGACAAATCTCACTTGCTGATAAATTAAAATATAAACAAGTAAAGACGTGAATCACCACAAACCCAAACTCAATGTGCAAAACCATTGATTCCTTTAAACACACCCCACGCAGTGAAACAAAGCGAGCCATGAGTGCAGTTTGGATGCACCTTGATTAGCTGATGATTGGCCTTTACCGGTGGAGAGGTGTCTGAGATAAGCGGTGGGGCTCGCTGGACATGTGTAGAGCAGGCCCGGTGACAGATGCAAGCACGCAACGGACAGACACAGGGACAGATGCAAGCATGCACAGACACGGCGACAGACGCAAACACAAACAAAATACACACAGCCACACTAATTCAGAAGCACAAAGGAATGTGAAGGCGGCACACACATGGAGACAAGTACACAACCACAACTACTTACAGAGTCAAAGAGTAAGAAGGACAAACATATGCAGACAAGACAATAGTCACAGAGGAACATTTTCAATTAACCGTCACACAGACAAGTACAGAGAAACACATCTAGACATGCACATGTAGATGCTGGCATGTATGCAAAAAGTAAGTCAGAATGGTAATGCAGAGCACACAAGGCACTCCGATAAGTACATACAAATGCATATCGCACACACATGTAATACCGCAAATAAACAGTGGGGAAGGTAGGGGAGGGCAAATGAGAGCCGGAAATGTGCCAAGTCATACACAAGCACACAAGCACATACAAGCACAACACACAGTTGAGTTTGTATTTCCTGCACTTCTCTGTGGTTTTTGGTCACGGCAATTCAACCTTGCAGGGCTACAGGCAAAAACACAGAGAAAACACCCAACAGACGAGGAGACATATCAGGTGTAAGAATAAGCAAGCGTGAAGGGGAGGGACTGCAGATACATGCACTCAATAAGAGTGCATGTAGAAAAGTGAAAAAGAACACTTGCTGGAGCCTGCAGTGGAAGGCCTCTGGCCACTGGAAGTAGTACTTGGTCTAGACTCCACAGCAATATGAAGACTTGCAACCCAGGAGAAAGACAGAGCTGAATAGAAGGTACTAACCAATAGGAAGCAAGGAAACAAGACAGACATAGGACCCATGTGGGATCCAGTCAATAGTAAGTAAAGTGATGTGGGAGCTACGTAGGAGTCGGCCATTGGTAAATAAAGGGCAGTAATGGGTGGGCTCTAGGGCTCTTTTAAGATATTTTTTTTAAAAAAATTAAAAATACAAAAGATTTCACAAGCACAGTGCAAGTGCTAGGTGGGCAAAACCTAAAAACTGGGTATTGCAGAAACTGAATAGTAGCAGCAAAAATAAATAAATAATAAAAAGAACCAAGATGTACATATAATGACAGAGGGCATTTTGTTTTTTTTCAATTTACAGTTCCTAGATGGAGTGCTTGAAGGGATAAATTGAAAGAACAAATATACATGAAAAATAAATATAAATGAAAGTTTTGCAAAAGGGCATTTTTACAAAAGAGCAACTTGTCAGCAAACTGTAGTTTCTGCCCCCTCCCCAAACAGTGAAAAAAAATAGAAACAAAGTAGAGGAGCGACAGTGGAGGAGGAGGGATGGGCAGGAGGAGTAACCCGGTGGCAGGAAGAAAGATGGGCATAGCTGCATCTGCAGGGTAGGAGAAATAAAAAAAGCAGAGCAGGAGGTGTGGGGTGGGAGAGGCAACTGATGAGCTGGGGCTTGGATAGCAAGAAGGACAATGCTGGGTGGAAAGTGTGTGAAGGGCAAAGCAGTACACATGGGAAAGGGAGAGAGAGCAAGATTACACATGCACTATAATGGAGTACTAAAAGCAGAAGGAAAAAAATAGTCCCCGGCATGTAAGAAGTAGAAGGACACGTTAAAATAATGTAATGAAGAAATGACCTGAGGTGAGACAAACAAAGAATAAGCAGGAAATCAAATCATGAAGCAGGGAAATGATAGACAAGAAAGCCATTCAACTAAGAGTAGGGGGCTGTCCCTAAGTTCATTATGTCTTTGTGTTTTGATATATTTTAAAGTATTTGCTAAAGCTGTCTGTGGGCAAGACCCAAAAAGGACACCATTATAAAAATAAGAAAAGCTGAAAATGGAGGAAACATTACTATTGCAATACAATTGATTATGGGGTGGCTCAAACCCAAATTTTGTATTCTAAAAATGATGAGTATCAAAGAGATTCAATAATTATATAAGGAATATTTTAGATAGAGGCCATAACAAGCCTGTTACCAATATAGGGCTGCCTCTGGTGCCCGACAGACCCTGGGCTGGAGCCTTCCACAGTCTCCCGTTCTAGTCGGCTGTGGTGGGAGAGGTGCCACTCTCTCATCTCTCGCCCTCCAGTCACTCCAATCGTTCCCTCAGGACAGCATACATATAGCAAGAACATAGCTCTGCTATTGCAGTGCTTTAAATGGTCCGGTACTGTCCGGTACTGAGTACCAGCACTTTTTTTGATTTTGAGAGGAGATTACCTGCACTTCTCATGATAAATGTAATACTTTTAATTGTGGAGTCCCGGCACTTCTCAGAAGTAAGGAGGTACTCAGATACAGGGTACCTGCACTTCTATTTTTCCATTTCAAGCACTGTGCTACTGTGAGGTGTTTGTGCTGTTGCTTTGAAAGTATAGGTCCCCGAGGGGCAGTTTCGGTATTTCAAACTACTGCAATCGTTATATTAGGTTCCAGTATTGTCAAAAGTAATCCAGCCATGGTGAGAAATAGAAGTACTTTAATTCAATTAAAAGTGCAAAAAACTGATGAAAAGTTCCAGGAATGTGACATAGGCAGTGCTTAATTTGTAAATAAAAACGTGCCGGTGCCCAAAGATCTCTTCTTAAACATGTGGCTGCTGCAATTAAATGTGTGAACACAGAATACTGAGGCAGCGTAATCCTGAAGCTATCTCAGGCCTCTTTAATCCATTTACAGCCACTCCCTGCCCCTTCAGCTGACTATTGCAGCTTTCTGCTTTCTCCCATTGTGATGCATATTTGTTTTTCTCTTCCTCCTTCTTACCCATATGTGTCTTTTGCTCACAGTAAATGCTTAAGGCAGAAAAATAAGCACCGGCATTCAAAAATAAGTGCCAGTGTCCTGCACCGGAAAAAACATGCACAAATAAAGCACTGGATGTAGGGTACAATAATGACGAAAATTATTCACTTGAAAATGTGCTGTGAAGAGGAGTGGCACTATTCCTCGATTGCACAGCACTTTGTAGGTGAACTTTGTATGTGTTCCTATGAAAGTACAGCTCCGCAGAAAAGTACCGGTACTGTCCCATAAAAAAGCACCAAAAATCTGCATTTGCTCACTGAAAGCATAACAACCGTGCGGTGGAAAAGAAGAGGTATAGAGTGCTACTACTTGTACTGCTTTGTTTACAGTTTTCAGTACTGTGCAGTATTATTACATCTGTTGAAAAGTACATATGTAGGAAATATGAAATATGAAACATTTCTCTATGTTTTGGAAAATCTGGATTAAGAAGAAGTCCAGAAAGATCGGTACACACCCTTTAGGAAATGTTGCTACTTCTGTTATCTGCCAGGTATTGGGTCCTGTGGGTGGACATTTGGATGGTAACAGAGCAGGAGGCCATGCTTTGCAGGAAGGAGAGGAAGACCAGGATCAGAAATTAATAGGCCGACAAGCACCATCTATTCATACTGATTCAGCATCCTCAGTGCACCCTGAATCTCATCATAGTTGTGCCTAGCAGCCCGGCTCTGTTGCAGGTGGTTGGCTGTCCAGACAGACCATCGCACTCTGGGACTGGCCTGATGCAAACAATTGTGTGGCCTCATTGTACGTGGCTTGTGCTGAATTTAACTTGAGAGGGGAGTTGCATTATTGGTAAGGCACTCGAGCATGGTTAGTTTGCTAGTGGATGATGACAGCCATATTTGTGCCACAGGAAGGGTGACACCTGCTGGCGTTTGGCAGTACTACAACTTAGAGGAAGGCAGGTAGAGGCATGCTCTGGTTACTTATCGGTAACCTTCATTACTCAGGGTCCAAGTCTTCTCCAATCCAGTCCTTACAAGTGAGATCTCATCTCCTTCTGGCAGACCCGATTCCCTAGCTGAATCAAAATACTTCCCCCAACATGGCCGCCATTACCCAGGTGCCACTACAAAGGGGAGGACGTCAATCCACACATGCTATAGTACCAAGCAAACCACAGAAAAAAACACATATAATCAATCCCCCCAAAAAAGAGACAGGAGAGGGGAAACCCAGGACTGTGTCAGGAAAGACTTGGACCTGGAGTAATGAAGATTACCGGTAAGTAACGGGAGCATTACCTCCATGTCCATCTTCCCCGAACCAGTCCTTACAAGTGAGAAATACCAAAGCTAGACTGATTGATTAAATGCACAGAAAAACATAACACAGCAGACAGCGAAGTACAAATGGAGAAATAATTCAATAAGAGCAAACATAAAATTATGGCCATACTACAGGCAACACATGATCTGCAAAATAATAACAAAACCCTTTCCCCAAGAGAACCTGGTAATGGGACAGAAAAGTATGAGGGGAGGACCACGTGGCAGCACAGCAAATGTCTTTCAAGGAAGCACCTTTCAAGGAAACCCAAGATGCAGCCACTCCCCTGGTAGACCTACCCTGCACTTGAGAAGGGACATCACAGGCAAACAAATCATAGGCACACAAAATCACAGATTGACTCTAACGGGAGAGGGTAGAATTAGAAGGAAGAGAACCTCTATTACTCACCCCAAAGGTAATAAACCGGGACTCAGATTTCTGAAAAAGGGAGGTCCGATGCAAATAAATTGACAATGCCCTGTTAACATCCAGCGTGTGCAAATGAATATCCTCCTCTGAGGATGGATCAGGGCAAAACAAAGGAAGAACAATATACTGAGAGCAGTGAAAAGAAGAAGGAACCTTAGGCAAAAAAGCAGGACTGGGACATAGCCCCACCTTATGAGGAAAAAAAAAACGAATGAAAGGGGAGGCAGAAAGCAAAGCACAAATTTCATCAATCCTGCACCCAGAACAAATAGGCACCAAAAGCATAAGCTTTTGCATCAGATACTTAAGATCCACAAAATCCAGAAACTCAAATGGCGTCCCAGTCAAACCATTAAGGACCAAAGGTAAATCCCAAGGAGGAATTGGGGACCGGATAACTGGGTGCTGCAGAAAAAACAGCCAGGAAACCAAAGGTGGAAGGGCCAACATCTCCTCCCTCTGAACATCATGAATAGCTACCCACTGAGCACAAATGGTGGGTACAGCCACACCCAGGACAAAGCCATCTCTGAAAAAAATATAAAATCCTGACAGTGTCACAAACAAGGGGAAACAACTGTTTGGAGACATAGCATTTCTTGAAGTTCCCCCAATACCTATTGTATGACTTCCTAGTGGAAGGACGCCAGGACCTTTGAATGGAGTCCACCACACCTGATGAAAAACTGCTCAGAAGCCAAACCCCTAGATTGAACTGACAGAGATCGCTGGGAAAGAGTTGATGGGAGTAATGGGGGAGGCTGAATGGGCAAGGTCCAAGGAGGAGCCACTGCCATCTCTCTCAGCAGGGGAGCCAAGGACTCCTCGACCAATCGGGACCATGAGAGGACCCAAGCATGATCTTCCCTGATCTACTGAAGGACCATCAAGATCAATGGGAAAGGAGGGAAACAAAATAGGAGATCGGGAGGCCACTGGACTGAGAAGACATGTCACCCACACCCCTCTGGCTGGAATCAGAGAGCAAAACCGAGGGAAGAGCGAGTTCTCTTTTGTGGCAAACTGGCAATTAATGACCTGAAAAACCAGGGGAGAGAGACACAGGGAGATTGAAGATGGTAAAGACCTGCTCAACGGATCAGCAAGCCCATTGCCCTTATCCGAAAGATACACTGCCCGGAGATAGAGAAGCTTGAGCTCTGCCCAAGCGCAAATCTCTCTGGCCAACTTGTAAATATAGGCCCAACACTCTGGTTGTCTGTTTAAACACAAACAGAACCCCTCTGTTTCAGACGATGGAACCACAGTATGGCTACCCGCACAGCCACCAACTCCCTCCAATTGGGGGAATTGAGTGCCTCCAGCCTGGACCACCGGCCATGAACTTTGTGGTCCCCAAAAACTGCACCCAAACCCATTTTGCTGGTGTCCATGGTGATAACCAGAGGAATGAGCTGTGCCAACTGGAACCCCTTCTGCAAGTTCCCCGGAAACAACCACCTGTAAAACTCTGTCCTGATCTGAGGAGAAACAGGAACCACTGCCTCGAAGTCCTTGGAGAAGGGGTCCCACAGGCGCAACAAATGATGTACTAAGGGATACAAATGCAAAGGGCCCCAATGAACAAGATCAAGGGTTGAAGCCATTTCCCCTTGACTGCGCAACCACAGACGGGCACCTTAGGATACTTCAACATATCTGAAAGATGAGCCACAAGCCTGGTGGCCCTGCCTGGGGAAATAAACACCACCCCTTGTCCACACAAAACCGACACCCGATGAACTAGAGTGTCTGGACTGGATGCAGATTGGGCTCGGTCAGATTCAACAGGAAGCCATGTTTCTTCAGAACATGACACACTTCCATGACATTGGCTTTGGCCTTGGAAAAAAACAGAAGAACTGATTAACCAGTCATTCAAATATGGGTACACGTGTATACCAGCAGAATATAAAATACCCACTACGGGAGGCAAGAGCTTGGTAAAAACCCTTTGAGCTGAAGTTCACCCAAAAGGTACGACTCAAAACTGGTAATGGCAGTCCACAAATGTGAAGTGTAGAAACCTTTGGTGCCCGAGCAAGACCGGCACATGAAGGTAGGTATCCATCATATCCAGCATGGCCGGAAACTACCCCCTGTTTGAGCAAAGGGAACATGCTTTGCAAGGTTGTCATTTTAAACGTCTGGTGAGCCAAAACCCTGTTCAAGTTCTTCAAGTCCAGAACTGGACAAAAGTCCATTGAAGGCTTTTGGACAAGAAACAGAATGGAATAAAGGCCTCAACCCCAATCTGACTGGGAAACAGGGATAATAGCCTTCTTTTGTAACAACATCTGCACTCCGTCAAGCAGTGCTTGTCTTGTCAAGGGCTCCCTGGGTAGCGGGGTGACCTTGAAAAAATCCTCCAGAACACTTGTGAACTCCAAACGATAACCTCTGGAAATCACTTGAACTGCCCAAGCATCTGACATGGTGTAAGCCCAAGTATCTTTGAAATGCCACAGACGACCACCCTACCCCACTGGGACATCCAGAAGAAAGTCAGGACTTTTCCAGCACTGTACCTGAGGACAAAGCTGCTGAGGGCTGAAACTAGGATCTGTCAGAGTGAGGGGGCCCCCCGCCACAACCCCTACTCCGAAAGGGCTGAGATACCCCCCGGCGGATGAAAAAGGAAAACCTCTTTTGTAAGCAAAGTCTTTTCACCAGGAAAGGATTTTAAAGGTGCTATCAGTTTCTTGCTCTCTGCAGTGTTTTTAACCATATGCTTATATTGCTGGCCAAATAACTTAACACCACCAAAAGGAAATTCCAACAAACCAGCTTTCTGAGAAGCATCAGCCCTCCATGTATGCATCCACAAGTGACGACAGGATGAACCAGCTGCCCCTGAGGCTGCTGCAGAGGAACACAAAGTATCAAAAGTAATCTGAAAGAAAAATACATTGTTCCATTAGAGCAAGGGGGGGTCTAATGCTTCAGTCATGTTTTCCGCCAAGGACTGGATATCCTTGAGCAAGGATTGAACTCTGTAAATGGAATATGCGTTTGCAAAGTTGGCTGCCGCATATGTCCTCTTGATTGCCCATCCACCTTTTTATCCACAGAGTCAGAAATCATGATGCCCTAAATCACGTTGCCCTGGGTAGATAAACCCACCATAAGGTTATCAACCTTAATCGAGGCAGGAAATTCCTCTGAAAAGTTGGCAATGGGATACCGCTTGGCCAAAGATCAAGAAAAAAAGGACTTATCAATGTCCTTCCATTCATGCTGCAACACCTTCCTAATTGCAGCATGTATAGGGACAGAGTCAGGTTCTGGCCACAACTACTGTGCTAAGAAGTCATTATCCTCAGCAGCCACATCAACTTCTGGAAAATCCAGATTACTGCGCAAATGCTCCAGAACCTCAGAAAGCTCAGCTCCCTGAATAAAACAACAGTTTCTAAGCAACCCTGTTCATGCAAAAACCCACGAGAACTGCAGGGAGATGTAAATAAAAAAGGGCCCCCGAACATGAACTAAAAGCCATAGGTGCTTTATGAATGTGGGCTAGAAATGCAGCAAAACCTGGCGCTCAGCACCAAAATAAGTAACATAGTTGGGCGGGAAACCCAAACAGCACCTCCCGACTGGTAGAGCAAATCTGGAATCTTGCCGAAACCCACCTCATAGAATGAAAATCTGCATCTCTCCCCTACAGCTAAAGCGAGAAGTGGGAAATACGAACACAGGAATCCCTGACTGCTGTAGCTAAGCCCTAGGATAATAATGAAGAAAAAAGAAGGACGCAAAAGCAGTATCTTTACCACCAAAAGTGAATAAGCCCAACTTACCTGAGTCAGCCAGGGGATCCGCCTGCAGAAAAAAAATGACTGGATGTGTGGATTGACTGCTTCCCATTTGTAGTGGCGCCAGGGGAAAGGCAGCAATGTTAGGGTAAGTATTTTGAGTCGGCTAGGGAATAGGGTATGCCAGAAGGAGATGAGATCTCACTTGTAAGGACTGGATCGGGGAAGATGGATAGGATCTGGTGCATTAGGAGTATCCCCACCCTTTTCTTGTGCACTGCTAGGCACCAGAGTCTGGCAGCACTGAAAACAGTACACCAGCATAGCGCAGGTGGAGGAACAACAGTAAAATTATGGATAGACTTCCAGGCTCAACGTCTGGGCAGGCGAGGCAGTGACTTAAGTAGTCAAAGTGAAAGGTAAAGTAGAGCTCAACCTCTCCCCCTTTGTCAGTTCCTTTATTTTTCTCAGCCAAAAAAGAAGCCTAGTATCTCCTTTGAGCCTGGTCACTGGTGATACACATTACATGACTCTCAACTGCTCAAGCAGCAGTGTACCTGGCTGCAGGGCAGAATCGTGTGATTTAGCCACACATGCCCCATGCCTATCCTGTACTGCCATGCTCATGCATGTAGGACGGCCTGTGAGGTGGACCATGCATGTCCAGAGATGGGCAGGATAAATGAGACAGCTATCAGAGTCAGTACTCTCAAGTGTCAAGCATCACTAAACGGAACTAAACAGACAAAAATAAAAACATATATAATTAGATGCATCATATATTTAGAATGGTAAACAGTAAACTATATATATATATATATATATATATATATATATATACATGTATGTGTGTGTGTGTGTGTACGTGTGTGTGTGTACGTGTGTGTGTATATATATATATATATATATATATATATATATATAATGATTAAAAGCATCAATAAACAGTTTCAACATACAACAAATAAACTGAATTCAATATGTTCTAAAACAAGGGTCCATATGTGTCAGTACAGATGTTTTCATGTGTATTTTTCATATCTTGTTCCATATATATCAAATACATTGAATTTTTAACATTACGCCATCTCTATATATTTCTATACATTCTTTGCCATCCTCCTACCGTAAATGTTCACAGTTTTTGGACAGGTTATCGCAGTTTCCCTTCACTGCATCACCCACTTTCTGTTATTGGCGTTTCACCATCTGAAGCCAGGTCACGTCTTTTTACCACATATTTTACTCCAATCTCTTCATATTAAAGGTATCACCAAAATTGGCAATCGGTTTCTGCTACTTAAAGATGTAGAAATATTTATTTCATTCATACCTTTCGATAATAATGCTTATGAATACTCAATCCACCACATTTCCCTTTGCCCGAGTTTTCTTTTGCTGACCTCCCCTTGCATAGTTTTGAATACCACCTCTCCCAGTTGATACCTTAGCTGAGTCAGATTGTCTGTGTTCCCAGAAACCTTTAGCCACATTTGATTTACTAGTCTCATTTATATCGTGTTTGGGTAAGGTATACTAGCATACAGTGTTCTTACATTCTATCATGTATTTCAGGTTGTAGAACCACCTTGTATGTATGGAAGCAGAGCTCGACGAAAAAAGCTTGACCAACCATACACTGCATTGCATTATGTTGGCATTTATATAATGCTTTCTTGATGAGGCACTGAAATGTTTTGAGGTTGAATGCTACTCTGTGGAATGTTTACAACATTAAAATCTTTTGGTCTGATTTAGAGTTTGTAGGAGGGATTACTCCATCACAAACATGGCGGTTATCCTGTGTGCTTCATTCCAAGCACCATAGAGTGCAATGCACTTGTAATAAAGTGGACTTGATACCTGGTGTGTTTATGATGAAGTAACCCATCCACTAATCTCTGAATCAGGGACCACGGGTCTGATTTGGAGTTAGGCGGATGCAGAAGAGTTCCTAGTGATGGTGAAAGACATTACCTTCGCTATCTTGATGGCACTGTGCTTGATACATTTAGAGATGACCACCAGCCAGCAGTCATCTCTGTACATTGAAGGAAGCCTCCATCACAGTTGTTCCTTTCAATATTCTAAACGTTTGGTGGATGGCCACCATCAGTTTTAACAGCTGTCCACCAAACCTTTGTCCTTTTATTTTGTTTTTCAGAAATAAACAACCATAAGGGGAGTTTGTGTCTGGAAAAAAACAAATGAGCCCCACACACTGGACAATTTCTCCCAGTGCGTGGGAGTCATTATTGTTCTTTTCATGTCACTAAAAGTTAGATTTTTTCAGGCAGTGATGAACAGGAGAAACAAAACAACTGCACCCAAATAGTGTGAATGGTGTAATTTCCTCACTTTAACAGTCCCCATCGACAAGCCTACAGGGACATGGTTGGTGGAATACTTAAGGTCTGTCAGAGTCTAAATGAGGTGGGCAGGTTCCTCTGTTGCGGCTAGTGTTTGCAATCTTCATGCAATCTATCATAGAGTAAGTCCTCAAGAGGTTAAGATTTTTTGGGAGGTTGTGCTTTATTCAAGAACAGGGCTGAATATTAGAGCTGAAATCATAGCTTAGTTTTTGTCCTCTTGTGAACTCAGAAAAAATGTTCTGAGCAGAAAACAGTTCATGCTCGGAAGACAACTGATGCTTTTATTAAAAAAAATGCTGCAAGGCTTATTTCATCAAACTGAGTAGAATTTCGTATAGACGACCCTGACAAGGAAATAATCATGTTTCCCCATCTCAACTGTTTTCCAAAAAGCAGAAAGACTTTTCCTTGCAAAACTGCTCACATTATCATCAAAACACCTGCAAGATGAGGTGATATTTTGGTAAATGCACAGTCTATAACGTTCTTGAAGAAATAAATGACAGCTTTTAGCTATTTAGGCCCATATTTTAAAATTATATTTTGTAAGTTTGCGCCGCTTTTGCGTAAAAAAATGATGCAAGTGAGGCGCTAAATAGTATAAATATGGGCCCTAGGGCAGTGTATTTGCCATTTATTACCCATTTGTGTGCATGCGTGGGGCAAAGCACCATGTGATTGCCAAGCTGTACTTCCAGGTGGCAGTGGAAGGACCCCGTCAGGGTGTGAATCTCCCACAAGGGCAGCAAAAGGAAGTGTTGACTTGCTTCCTTGGAATATTCCCTCTGTATTTCATTCCTTGTGCCACACTTGCTGTGTGTGCTTTTATACATCATCGTATCACAGTTAATCAATGCTTGCTAAAACTCCTATTGGGTGGGGTTTCTTGTGTTTTGTCAGAGTATCAACTTTGGCACATGAGTCCAAGAACACACCTCAGTTGCAGTCACACTGGTACAAGTCATGCAGCAGTTTTGAAATTTTGTCTACAAGATGAGCACAATATATTTCAATTTAATTCACCTGAGTGCTGAAGGCTATAGTTCAAAGAGAAATCACACTGCACTGACCCATTTATTTACGGGGAGCTCGGTCTCTGAAAGCATTTTAACATGTGTTTCTCCTAAAACAGCCATTTTTTTCTTTGCATTTTCATCTTATTATTTTTATCCGTAGCAAGAACATTGGACACCATTCCACTTTTGCCAAGTGCAAAACTGCTAAAAGATTAAACCAGGTTATTTAGGGCCTGATTTAAAGTTTTGGCAGGTGGGGTTACTCCATCACAAATGTAACGGATATCCCGACCTCCGTATTGAAATTTCGTTATATTGTTTGGGAATCGACAACTAATCGTTTGAGTTAAATTCTAATATTATAGTTATGGCATTAGACAGTACAACTATTGGAACATATTGCCCACTGAGGAATAATTGTGACATTATTTCCAGTATCAAGATCTATTTATTATATTTTTATTTTTAACTCGTAATCATTTTCTGTGCATTCAATGCACATGTAATTTTTCATAGCATTTGGGTTATCTAATAAGACCTGTTTATTGAATGACTCAAAGCTATGCATTGTGCTACACCAGGTGTCATTTTGGTTTATTCACTAGCATGAGATGAGCTAGCCTTGTGAGGTTTCATACAGCACTCTGCACAAAGGTACCTAATTAATATTGGCCAGCGGCCGATTCGGTTCCCATTCTAGTATGGTTTTAGAATAAGTGGGGTAGAATTTATGCTAGTTTATTTTTAAAGTCCTTTCATTTTCTTTTCAAGGCGCTTAACAAAATTTAAATTAGAGCATTTATGAACTTTTGATGTATACAAGTGATTGTGATTTCATCATGAATTTATTCTCGAAAGTGGTTCTTATACATTTTTACACAGTGTATGAGTTTGTTAGGAGCACGTGGTGTGTCCTCCGTGGCTATTGCGAGTACGTATGAGCCAACATGTTAAAAGACTATCATGCAATGTGTTTCCTTTAATGTGATCAAGGCCTCATGGGCTGAAACGCGTCATTCTTGCTATTGTTCTTCAATAAACGGTTGTTTGCCGTCCTAAGCAGTGTCCGGTTGCTTACTCTTTGCTTCTGGATGTTGTGTGAACTAAACTGCACTTAATTTATGCCTTTTCACGACTCAATAGCTAGCTTTATTTCCTTGTTTTCCTTTCCTGTGATTTTATGTATTTTGTGTCTAAGAAGCTCAGACACAGAGAAGGAAATCTGCAAATCTGAAATTCATGGCCTCATTTTTAACAGCCCATTAAAAGCAACCCAGGGTTTACAATTTGTAACAAAGTTAAAAGAAGCATGCACGTTCATGAATGTCAATTCACCAAAATCCCAAGGGTAGCACCCCATGTGACATCACATGACCTTTAGACCTCATGACAACGTAGGAAGTGACGTGTGATGTGCCCTTAAGAAGCCACAAAAATTGACTTTAAAGAAGTGGATGTAACATTATAAATATCGATTTGTATCTCATGCGGAAAAGGTCAGTGTTGTGAATGATTCCAACAACAATTTATGATTTAATGTCTTCATTGTCTGGAGCCAGTGGACAGCGTGTCCACCCCTACCACTTTCCCTGTTGGTCTGCCTCAGTGTTCCACAACGAACATAGAAACGATGGAACATAAATTTAAATATAAACACAACACATCCCCTCCCTTTTGAACACAACACATACAAAAACAACAATAAGCATGTACAAAACAAGGGGAAAGATTCTAATTCTCGATACCACTAAAATACAGAAAAAATCTTTAAGCCAACTGGGCCGCTTCCTTACTCTAACTCCATTCAATACACCCCACCATCTTCACCCTCAACACTTCCTCTTTCCAACACTTTACCACCATCATCACCCTCGACATCCTCAATCACCTCATGACATTCCACATCCTTGTTCACTTCAATGCTATTTCCATTCTTATTGTTCTCCGTAAGTACCCCATTGTTACTTATATTAGGATCTACCTCCCCTTCCAACCACCTAAGGTCCTGCATTGAAGGGTTATATCTCTTAACTTCCTTATCCACCTTGGCCACATGCTTGAGATTCCACACTTTCCCATTGCTCACTCTGATTGCGTTGTGCAAAACTTCTATTACTTCCTCCAGTTCGTAAAATTGACTATGTCCTTTTATCACCTTACCAGGTTTCTTAACCTGAATCCAGTCACCCACTACAATGTCAACTGGTTTAGTACCTTGTTGCTCACCATAACGTTTTTTCATATCAGCATGGTTCTCTTTCATCCTAATTTGAACTGATTCCAAAGACCACTGTACAATATTGGGTTGATGCAACCAATTTGGACTGTACATGGTCCTAGGTTCTCACCCCCTCATCATTACAAAGGGTGAGAATGCAGTTACCTCTTTCTTCATCACTCTATCTGCCCATAAAGCCTTGTGTAACTGTACTTCCCAATCTATACCACTAGCAAAGGCTGACTGAATAACTCCCTTGATCACCCTATTGAATCTTTTCCAACATACCATTGCCACTGGGATTGTAAACGGAGGTAGTTTTATGTTGCACACCAATCCTCTTGAAGTATTCCTTTGATGCTTTAGACAAAAATTGAACCCCACTGTCACTTAACACCAACCATCTTAGGAAAACCTTCAGAAACAAAAACCTTATCTAAAAATCTCAAAACACCTTTGTCAGCTTTCTCCACAATTTCCAAAAGAGACCATATTGAAAACAAATCCATCAAGACTATTACATATTTTTGTTCCTCACCAATCGGTCCCACAAAGTCAATTGCTACAAATTTCCACGGCTGTTTCGGCAAAAACGTTCACTCATTGGTGGCCTAAATGTTTGTAACGTTTTGTCAACACTAGAACACTTGGAGCAACTTCTTACAAACCTCTCAACTTCAATATCTACATTCGGCCACCAAAATAAATTCCATACCACACCCTTAGTTTTCACAGTACCAAAATGTCCTTCGTGGCATAACTCCACAATTATTTTCCTTATGCTTTTAGGAGGAACGATCCGCTCACCCCTCATAATAGTACCATTCTCCACAGACAACTGCGATCTCACTTCCCAAAAAGGTCTAACTTCTTCTTGCAGTTTATCCTTATCCAGCCAATTTCCCTGCAAGCAATTCTTAACTTCAGTCAGTACCACATCCTTATCATACTCAACTATCCACTCTTCCCTACATGCACAAAGACTACTTGAAAATTGTTCCAACTCTCATCCGCACACTCCTCTAACTTTGTAGGCATTCTTGTTAGGAAGTCTGCTATTCGATTGTCTTTGCTTAGACAGTCATCCTGAAAAAATTAATACAAGCCTTAATTCCAAATAACTGAAACATAAGTCTTTGGAAAACTGCAGCAGCAGCAGATGCTAGCCCAAATGACATTCTGTTGAATTGGAAACACCCGAAAGGAGTGATAAAGGCTGTGTACGTTTTGGAGTCAAAGGACAAAGGAATTTGATGATATGCAGCAGATTAATCTATAGTGGAAAATATTTTTGCATCCTTTAAGGAGAGAACCATTTCATTACTCTGTGGTAGAGGAAACCGATCAATAACAATATTACTGTTCAAATGGCACAAATCCACACATAGTCGAATCTTACCATTACTGCGTCTGGCAACCACTAGTGGAGAAATCCATTAAAGCCTCAGTTGGTTGTTTTACTCCTAAGGCTACCAATCTATCCAGTTCTTTTCATACTTCATCTCTAATCATAATTGGAATATTTCTGACTTTGTGTGGCTTTGGAACCACATCACTCTTCAAAATGATACAGTGTTCAAAACCCTTCAAATTACCTAAGGTCATGTTAAAAACAGAAGGAAATTTGCACAACATTTCCTTCGCAACATCTAACTCCTCATCCCCAACTTTCATTTGTTCATCACTGTTGGGGTCAAGAACAATGTGCAATTTACCTTGATCAACCCAACCAAGTACTGGTGGCCCTTTCTTACTCACATACAACTTAGCACGTGTGGACCTATCTTTAAATTTATAGGTTAACCACCTATAACCCAACATGTCAATTTTCTCTCCACTATACCCTTGTGGTTGTATATCTTGTTCACATAATACCTCACCTACTTTCCCTTCAAATGTGTCTCTCCATACTTCTTCATTACAATAGTACATGCCGAACCTGAATTTGCAAAAATGTTCATTTTGACCTCTCCAATCCTTATGAGACACTCTGGCTTATTCTTTATATGCTCCTTAATAATAATCAGAATCAAATTCATGGAAGAGCTCACATTCACCTCACACTCCTTGGACTCTACATCCTCCTGCTCAGAGTTTTCAAATATACATTTCACATTACTTTGTTTTTTCCTACAAACTTTCGCAAAATGACCAATCAAGCCACAATTACTACATTTCCTTTGAGCAGCTGGACAAGTCTTGCTATATACTAGGTGATCCTTACTACCACACCTGTAACATCTATTTTGTTCATTTGAATACAATTTTGATTGGTCATTGAAAGTCCTATTTGCAGGTTTAGGGTTCACTTTACCAATAACCACATTTTCTTTAGCCTTTGATAATAACTCCTTAGCACATCTGCCTTACATCTCTGCTTTGCGTACAATATTCATAACATCCTCAAGTGATGTATTCCATTTACTCATAAACATTCTTGAATACTCTGGTTGCGAACATGCATAACTAACTGGTCCCTAATTCTAACTCAAGCGGCGTCTGGAGCTCCCATCATGCTCCGCGGCTGGGGGAAACCAAGAGTGCTACCCTAACAGGATTTTTTGACAGCGTGATGGGCCTACTGAGTTTGGATCCGTGGCTCGAACAGGCTAACAAAAGTTATTAAAAAGGTTCGAGGGAGAGGTGGGGGGGCTCCTGAAGAAAGAGACAAAGACTAAGATATTTTCCTCCTGCCCTCCTCATATTAAGTCGAGAAAGTGGCATTGCGAGAGACACTCAAGGCTTTGGGGAGGCTGGGGGAGGCCTACAGTGGGGTACCTCCCCCCTCTAGGGACCAATAGGGGCGACTAGGGGCTCCCTGCAGTAAATAGGTTTCTCTGCCCCGCCCCTCCCCTCAACCATACCTAGTACAGAGCTTCAAGTTCTACATTCTACGTTCCCAGCCAGATTCACCTCTCCCCGCGGGAAACAACATTAGGTCCTCCCGCTGGGCTGCTAGTGCACATTAAGAAATCACAGAGGTGGCCTGTAGAGTCACAGGTGTGGCTTGTGGCCCTCAGGTGTCTCTGGCTACCCAGCAAGAGGTATCAGAATATAATAACGATATACATTGGTCTCACCCCCTGTCATTGATGAGACGCTCTCCCAGAGAGCTACAGAACAAGGACCGCTCTTCGTCAAAATCTTTAAAAACAGTGCGCAGTATCAAAAATAAGCACCCTCTACTCCCAGAGAAGATGGCCAATAATGAGCCTACTACAAGTAAAATGGGACCTCAGTCCACAGCTAACATGATCTGCAATCCGCTATGGCCCTCAGCTCAACAGGAATACACCAGCTAAACCCCGGCAATTATGGCACGCTAGCAAAAGCTAATTTGGAAAACCCTGAACCAGACAATCAGTTAAAAACTACTTCAACCCCAATTTCACTGGCAGAGAGGGGTAACTCTGATGAGGGCGGCAGCACTCTGAAGCAGCTATACCCATTATTCGCCAGGGGTGGCACAAGCTCTAAGGAGACTTGTTTGGGCCCACAATCCTTCAGTCACACTTCAGCACTACTAGAAGATACCCTTTCTCCCTCAGTTCTAAATGGCTCAGATATAAACAAAACCAACTTTTTCAGGAATCCTAAAACCCAACTTGAATGTCTGCTAGACCAGCAGGGCCAACGGGGGGAGGGGCAGATACTGCCACCCACAGGATTTCAAGAGACGCTACAATCTAGTGCCCAACCTCAGGGATTCCTGCTCCTCCAAATACTAAACGAATTGAAGTCTTTGAAACTTTCACAAACAGAAGCGAATCATAAAACTGAGAAACAGTTAAACTCAATAAATACTAACATTCAGCAACTTAATTTGCGTATAGTGGAGGTCGAACAGCGAGTTGGAGACCGAGCGCCCTCGGTCTCCAAATGTCAAACTGATCTCCTGGAATTACAGATTTATCTGGATGATGCGGAAAAACACTCACGTAGAGCAAATTTAAGATTTACGGGGGTGCCAGAAGGGTGCGAGAAAGGGCAGACTATTATAGAATTGTTCACAAATCTCATTAAGCAACATGTACTTCCACACTTAGCTGACGATCAACAGGCTCTTTCCATTATGCGCGCCCACTGCGTCCCGGCTACACAATCACTCAATGGCAAATATCCTCACACAGTCTTGGTGAACTTTGGCGATTATCGTATTAAAGAACAAATTTTATCTCAGCAATGAAGTCCAGGGTACGTTAGATTCCTGGCAATTATACTTTCAAAATTTTCTCTGATATGTCTGCCACCACTGTTCGAAGGAGAAGGGAATTGAGAAAAATGATTCCAGCATTTAAAAAAGCTGGTGCCCAGGCTGGTCTGTTCCAGAAATCAAAGCTCAAAGTTCTTTTCAAGGGGCGCTCAAATATAATCCATACAGTGATGGCGGCCCAAACTTTGCTTCATGCGATAAGTAGTGGAAACAGGGCTGGTCAAACTGGATATTAATTGGGGGGATCTGTGCTTGAAGATTTTACTGGAATTATAGCGCATTCTAACACTATGGGGGTTATTAGAACTTTGGAGGAGGTGTTAATCCATCCCAAAAGTGACGGTAAAGTGACGGATATACCACCAGCCGTATTACGAGTTCCATAGGATATAATGTACTCGTAATACGGCTGGTGGTATATCTGTAACTTTACCGTCACTTTTGGGACGGATTAACACCTCCTCCAAAGTTCTAATAACCCCCATGTTATTTATCTACATCCTTCACTACCTTCGGTGACTCTGTGCCATGCCACGGCGCCTACATGGGATAGTAAGGGGGGGATGGGGAGTGGCTGTGGTTTGCCCAGACAGGAGGGCTACAGATATAGGCTACCTTGAAGGGGGGGGGTTGGTTTTCTTGTAGGGTGGGGGAAGTCAGGATACGGGGAAGGGATGGGGATGCAGTCCCCTAAGTTGAGAAAATTCAGGTTTTATCAAGAAGTAGCATATATCGGCTTTGTTTGGAGAAAAATGATTAACAGACTAACCAATAAGCATGATAAAGCTTAAAGTCATTTCCTAAAATGCGAATGGCATCTTAAGTAGGAAGAAATATAAGGCAATGGTGAAATGGTTGAGATCATTCAATCCTGATGTTCTTTACTTTCAAGAAACTCGTCTAAAAAGTAATAGTCCCAATATCTATTTCCCAAAACAGGTCTTGGTAGCTTTATTTGCGTCTTCTGGCTTGGCAGTTAGAGGGGTAGTGATATATCCCAGTAACAGACTAGACTGGGTAATAAAAGACGTCATTAGAGACCCCAAAGGGAGGTGGATCTGGCTCAAAGTTTAACAAACCCATGCAAACCTTTGGCATGGAATAAGTGTCAAGATCTTTTAATGCTGCCTCAAAAACATTCAAATCTCCCACCACTGGAGCCTTTAACATTTGGTTGTACACCCTTAAACCATAAGGGCCCAAGAAATGCAGCAAAATGCATTTTTTCTGTTCAGGAGACATGTTACCAGAATCATCCACAACATCAATGTAACTAATTAAGTACTCCTTCCACTCTATCCACTTAATAGTTGGCTCAGTACCTGTTGGTCAAAACGCATGTGGGGGGCAAATGCTGAACTGTTGTGTAGCCATTGCTGAGTAATTCCACTGAAGTATATAAAAGGAAAAATAGTGCCTGTCCTCCGTAGGTAAAACAAACAAAGGAAATGCAGATATTATAATGTATGCGTCCACGTATTTAAAACACAGTGGTGTTTCTTATATTCAATTAAATCTTCCCAACAATCCAAGCTGGCCGTCACACAACACATCATGTTGATTTCAGAGGAAATTTGGCCTTGTTTCTTGTAACGTACGATACACCAGCAACGTCTGTTTATAAAGCTGGTGGAAATACCTAACACAGCGCGCAATGATTCCTTAGCAGTGCTTGCGCGTGTAAGATCCCATGGCTCGCGATCATGAAGTAGTCAGCAACGGAGCCTGTACGAGGGTCCTCATAATGGTAAAACTCTTATTTTCTTCTTTGAAATAAAGCAAGGGATTTACTTGAGGAATCCTTAAAGATTTCCCTTCCTCCTGCGAGTGCCTCTCCTCAGCATTCAGCTGTATTACCACATCAACGATCCTCACAGAAGTTGAACGGCTGCGATCACTGCAGTGACTGTCACAATTTCTTAAAGGTCCTCAGCATGTGTAGATTCTTGACTCCAGACGCTCGTCGCCATATTGTTGTGAATGAATCCAACAACAATTTATGATTTAATGTCTTTATTGTCTGGAGCCAGTAGCCAGCGCGTCCAACCCGGCTGCTTCCACCGTTGTTCTGCCTCAGTGTACCACAACGCACATAGCAATGATGGAACATACATTTAATTATGAACACAACAATCAGCCATACATCACACTTCCGAGGTCATCAATGCCTAGAAAAGAAACCAGGGAATTTTATTCAGATGCTTTCTCTTTTGTCCATCTCCTTAGGGTATCCTTGTTTGAACCAAGAAGAAAAGAGAAAAACACTCTGTCCAACTAGTAACGAACACTTCTTGGGACATGGTAGTTTAGAAGACCCACTGTCAGTTAACATAACCTTCTTGAAGGTGAAGATTAAATGACAGTGTTTGTAAGCTGCAAACGTCTGGCAATATGTGCTATGTAAATGCTGTATAATCAACGTTCATTGTTTATATCATTCAATCAAAGAAGCCAGTGATGTTACGAAAATCCCCCTGAAACATATTCCAGGGGAAAGGTCTGGAGGAGGGTCCCTGGAACAGAGGGCACATCTTCCTGAGCTTCATAAAATCAAGGAGCAGCCGAAAAACAGAGAAGAGGGCTAACAGAAAAGGGGTGTTCTAACAAGAGGTCAGCAGTACCATCTGTCTTTCTTCCCCCTCTCTCTCCTGTCTCACTCCTGTGTTCTGTCTAGGTCTCCAACTTTGTTACCCTTCCCTTTCCATCTCACCTCTTTCACTCTCCCATCTCTCTCTACCTGTATTTCTAGCTCATTTTCTCTCTATTTCTCTGTTTAGCTATCAGCCTTCTCACTTCTGCTCCCTCACATGAACTCAACCACTTTACCATTTTCTCTGTGTCTCTACACTATGAGCTTTACTCTCTCCTCTTAACTATTTCACCTAATATATGTCTCTCCACATCTTTTCCTTGCATTTTCTTTCTTTTTTTAGTACTATCTTACGGTCATTTTCTAGTTGCATCTTTTCACCACTTTTCGTTTTATTTATTTTCTCTGCCTCACTCAGGGGCATATTTAACAAAGCAAGTGCTGCACACACTTTTCTTGCATCCCTTAGCGCCCCCCTAATGCCGCCATGTGTGTGCTGTATTTAGAATCAGAAATTATTACAGTAGTCCGGCGCTCTGCAGGATCAGTGTAAAAAATTTGGATGCAAATCCTGCAAAGCATCCAGAGGCCCATTGTAAGCAATGGAATCCTCCTTTTAACGCCTACCCTGAACAGCTGTCCTGAAAAATATGGCGCAAGGAAATCTCTTAGATTTACTTGTGCCCTTTTTTTGCCCCCCTTAACGGGGCAACGCCCCCTTTGCATACATTATGCCTGGCGCAGGCATAATGTAGCACAAAGGGCTACATAGTGGCGCAATGCATGCGTTTCACCAATTTGTAAATATGGTGTGGCGGTTTGGGGCTTCTAATGCCACATTAGCATATAAAAATGACACTAATGTGGTGTTGAAATGGCGCTAGGGGCTCCTACCTTATACTCTCTCAGCTATGATATTTGTATTGTATTTGTACTTTTCCTTTCTCACTGCAATCTGCTTGTTATCTCCATGTTCTAAGTTTACTACATCTTAAGTACTGGTAGGCATCTCTTCACCATGCAGAGTCATGAACAGGAGGGCTGCAGAAAAAGGCTCCCGGTGATCAGGACACGCCAGTGTGCAGTCCAAGGAGGGGCAGTGGGCAAGTAAACCTGTGCACAGCTACAAAGTAGACCCATGACTAGGGTTCTCAAGTGGCTGGAATTTTAACACCTTGCCCAAGATTTTTGTGTCAACGCTTGGAAAAAATGGCAAAATCAGTGAAATAAGGATTTTTTGGTTCTTCTAAAATATCAAATTAAAACATTGACAGGGGTCTAGCTTGTATTTGGATGTTTTCATAGCTGAAAAGCGACAAGAAGAAATCGCCTGCCATCCACGTTAGTCCAGTGTTGCAGATTTAATTGACCTGGGTCGCTAGCATCCTCATAGGGTAGCAAGCCAAAGCACAAAACTCACAAACGCAAACTATAGTTACTCCTAAACTGTATCCATTCACACAAGCAAATTTAAAACGTTTCAGCTCTGTAGTGTAGCTGTAGCAGCTAGGATTGATACCTTCTTTGCAGAGAAATATTAGCTATTTGCTCCTGTTTGAGGTTACAAAAAGGCTAGGGACTGGTGCACGCCTTTCTGTAAAATACTCTTTTTAAATTGCATTTTTCTCTCTGTTTCGTTTTATAGTGATTTAAGATTAAAGCAGAGAGCTGCAAAATTCTTTCTTCGAGTGGTTTCTTTATATGGAACTTTAGATTTATATTGAAAATGAATAACATGCTAGCTTTAGCTGATTATGTCATTGCTTTTGTTTTACCTTTTACCATACATGCCAATTGACCCAATTCAGGTGGGAGCCACCTGATTTGTGAAGCCAAAAATGAATTGTTTTGGCAGTCTCCCACCTCAATTTACCTCTGCTTCAATGGAAGTGAATAGAGTAAATACATTTGCCTGATTATTTTTTTTAAACTCCCACTGTCCTTTTCGAAAATGTTGGCATGTATCCTTTGCCAATCTTGTCATCAGAATTCTGTCCAAGCTGATACAATACTGGCCATGTGGCAACTAAGCAATATAAAGGCACACTGTGGCACATGGGGGGAAAAAATGAAAGCACTTACCGAGCTTGTCTCCAAGACTCTGACAGCCATTGGTATTAAAGCTACTGGCCCAAAAGCAGCTGGGGCCCAGCAGCACAGGACAGCTAGGATAGACTATTTCCACAAGTCGTCCTAATTCCATTGCCCTTTTCTACAACAGTCCGGTCAACCAAACCAAGACACTCAGGCCCTGATTTAAAATGGGACTGCACCCAGTGCAACAGCACTTTTCTTGCGCCCCTTAGCACCTCCCTAATGCCACCATGAGTGTGCCATTTCTTAGATACAGGGCTCCATGGCGGTAGTTAGGGAAACTAGCAGAAACATTTTTGACACAAGTTCGGAGCTTTGCAGGATTAGCATCAAAAATGTTTTGATGTCCTACAAAGCCCATTGAGGCCCATTGAAAACAATGGCATGCCTCCTTTTAACATATGCTCTGAGCAAGTGTTAAAAGTGTCAAAAAAAAGACACAAAGAAATCTTCTTTGCGACATATTTTTGGCTTGCTTAACAGGGGAACGCCCCCTTGGCATACATCATTCCTGGCACAGGCATAATGTAGCGAAAAGAGATACAAAATGGCAGAATGCATGCATTGCGTCACTTTGTAAATTTGGTGCGGTGATTTTGGCCTTTGGTGGGCTGCATTAGCACAAAAAAAAAAATGGTTAAGGTAGCACAAGGAGGCGCTAGGGGCCCTTGAATGAGCCCCTCAGCATGCAGATGAAGCAAAGTTATGCTGCTTGGGCATGGGTGAGCTAGAAGGCAATGTTGCTAGGCAACGCCTCCCTCAATGGGGAAAATTGAAGGAGGTGCAAGTTTGAACTGTGTACAGTCCCAGTAAAGTGCAGCCTGGAGATGCTGCTTTTTCATATACAGCAGATTAATTTCTAAATGAAAATGTGTTGCGTTTAAAATCAGCACCAGGGGTGACAAAGGACAAGCTAGGGGTCGCGACCCCTGCTGACCCCTAAATGACATCCATGTACACGGTTTTGCGAACAATGAAATGAAATATGAATATAAAAAAGCTAATCAGTGGCAAATTTTGCAATTGGAACTAAAATAATTGCAGGTAAAGAATTATACTAATTCCAACCTATTTATAATTTAACTCACTCATTTTTACTTGCAAATTTTTACACCGCAAACTCGACTAGAAGGTATTGGAGCAATTTCCATTACCATTATTTACATTACACAAGGACACATTCATTTTTATTGGTTATACACAGGGGGATTAGGTGATTTGGTAAGAATAACAGGATGTTGGGTCAACCCTGAGACTGAAACCTGGTTCGTAGTCGGCAACTCTGACTGTTACACTACATGCTCTCCCCAGAGGCGAGGGTTGCTTGTAAACAACAGGCACTGGCAAAACCAATAGGTTCCACATGTGTGAAATCTATTGACTTTGTCAATGGTGTGTTTTTTACATGTTGCACAGCAGTTGAGCTAGTGTACAACATGGTTTAAAGTAAAAAAAAGCACCATGACACAGCCAGCTCTGACTGCGTCATAGCGCTTTTTTTAGTTTGAGCCATATTGCATAGCAGCTCAGCTGCTGTACAAAATGTAAGAAAAATGTCAGCAAAGGCGAAATCCATTGGCTTTGCCAATGATTGTTTCTCTTTGTTACCGAAGCTGTCAAAAACCATTGACAAAGGGTATATATTTTACTCGGCATAGTCAAAAGACAAGACCAGTTTGCTAAGGCTTCTTATGTTCTGCATGTATCCCATAATAACGTGGACATATTAGAATATTCTTATTCATTTTAATTATCTCATTATCTTTCTAAGTAGCTTAGTAAAAAATATTAGTAGTACCCTTACCTGGTTATTCTGACAAATTTACACTGAATATTAAACCACTTTCAATGACACATCCTTTGTCTAATAATAAAGGTTCAGCTACTTTTCAAAACTCATATGTGTGTAGGTGAATTTTCTAATAATGACATCAATCTGATATCTTCTAAATCATATATTTTGTTACCACCCGAATCAAACCTGTAGTGCTAGCATGAGTTTTAGGTAATTTCATTGCAAAGACGTTCCTAATTTGAGTTTTTCCTCCAGAGAGAAACATATCTAATTTCAAATGAGTCAAGTGCACATTTTTAGAAGCTACAAATGAAAATTCTTTATTAAGTATTCTATGATTGGAATAAAAGGATCAGAAATGTTCATGACAGAAGATTTGTCAATCATTCATTTCGTATTCATCGTCAGAGATATTGTAATTAACCTTTGAATTGTTTTTAACCGTATTTCTTTATCTCCTTTTCCACCACTTTTCATTTTTTGTGTATTTCAATTCATGCACTTCGCTCTGGTTTCTGATTGGAGGCTGGCCAACCATCCTCATTGTCTTCGTTTCCTGTATAACTAACGAAGAAGGTGATGCTTGACTGGTCGTAGGTTTCATTTGGGTGTCACTCTCAAAACTCAGGGTCGAAGATTCATGTGCAGGCGGAGAAATTTCCGTTGTCTCTTCTGTTGATTCTAAAATTGTTTTGCATTAGATGTTAGAGCAGCATAAAATTTCTAGCATATGCCTATATTTTGCTTTGTGTGTAATATTTTCAACTTTTCTTCTTTTTTTAATCTCCTCTTGGAATAAACCCATAACAATTTTCTAAATCTATGCGTGGATGCACAGGACTTCTGTGCACCACTGATGTAGTGCTTACCTGATGGAAGGTAGCACAAGGTAACACTATTCACTACCTTTCATTACTTTTTTTTTGCAAAATCACACTAATTGGACGTTGCAATGCTTTGTAAATCACAAAATGGATTTTGCATTAGGGTGAGGCAAATAAGTGATGCAATCATGGAGCAAATATCTTGGCTTAAGATTGAGTTCTTTTCTGGCCAACTGACTATTTAAATATTCTAATGATATGGTTAGGTTGTTAAACAAACAAATCCACCGGTGTAATAATTTTTTTTATTTTCCTTATAGTAAGTATTAATTTTGCAAAAGTTGTACATTTTAATAGACAATGGGGCCTCATTTACATGGCCCTTGTACCCCCGTATCGTCACTTTTAGCATCACTCCAGTGGGACTGTGCCCTACTCCATATGTATGTACAGCACATTCCTGCGTTTTAGAAATGACACAGCTCAGCGCTGCAATATTGCTTGCAGCACTGCGCTGCACTATTTCCTAATAAGTGAGGCCCTGTAGATCTTAAAGGATACAAACTAATTCATAACCTCCACTGTGTGATATCTTTTCAAACATACTGTTTTCAGGCCATTTTAAGAATGAGGATTAATTAAAGTTTGGGAGTGTAATTGTATCACTGTTTTCTTTCAAAGATATTTGATTTTGAAATGTAATTCTAAAGACAATTTATTACAGATTTAAAAAGTTGAAAATGTTACATTAACGACTTCTTTATTAATACTACGAATAGTGAATATATGAATTGAGAAAATTATCTCATGATTTGTAATTTTTTTTAATGAAAATCAAGTGTAGTTCGTTGTGCTGAGTGAAGTCCCTAGGGGGCAGATTTATGAAAATATGAAAACTTTTCCTGCGTTCCTTAGCAGCCCCCAATGCCACCATCGTAGCGCCACATTTAGAATACGGTGCACCATGGCTGTAGATAGGGTGACTAGTGTCATAATTTTTTACACTAGTTCAGTGCTTGGCAAGATTAGCGTAAAAAATAATGATGCTAATCCTGCAAAGCTCCCAGAGGCCCACTGTAATTAATGGGAGCATCTTTTTAACGCCTACACTTAGCAGGCGTTAAAATACTGATAGAAATGGCACAAAGGAATCTCATAGATTCCTTTGTGCCATTTTTACGGCCCTCCTAGCGCCGGAAAGTCCCTGCATACATTATGTCTGATGCAGGCATAATGTGGAGCAAGGGGTTACAAAGTGGAGCAATGCATGCATTGTGCCACTTTCTAAATATGGCGCTGCGTTTTTGGCCTTGTGGGCCACATTTGCGTAAAAACAAAAATGACGCAAATGTGGCACAAGGAGGCGCTAGGGGATCTTAAATATGCCTCTAAATTTGGGTATAATTTCTAACAAGGGCCAGTGAGACTGAGTTGTCACCTCAAGAATCTCAATCAATAAAATAGAAAGTCTGAAACCTGAAACAACCCACTATACATTAATCTACAGCCAAAAAAGATGATTCTGCTTTAAACAATGCGTTCATATGTGAGTCATTATTCATTCTCACCTGGGAAGCAACAGAACCACTTCCTAAACAAAAGAAAAACAAAAAAGAGCGTGAATTAGCAAGTATAGTTAGAGAGCCGTAGAATGACAGAAACAAGGATGAGAAGAAAGGGAGAGGGGAGAAAATAATGGATGAAAGACGAATGGCGAGAAGGCAGGAGAAAGAAAGAAAGAAAGAACGAAAAAGAAATAGAAAATAAGGGAGGGAGAATGCAGTGAAGGAGGGAACAAGCAAAGCAGAGGACACAGAGGGAAGAAAGAAGAAAGAAAGCCAAAATATAATGGGAAGGAACGTGGAGGGAGGAGAAAAAGAGGATTAAAGAAGCCAATGAAATGCAGAGGAAGGAAAGGCATGGAAAAGGACGTGAATGGAAGTGAAAGTGAGAACGAAAGGAAAAAAAGAAATAGAAGGAAAAAGAAGGTAACGGAAATTGAAAGAAAGTGAGGGAGTTATTGTAAAATAGAATAGAAGAAATATGTCCCAAAAAAGAACGAATGGGAAAGAGGATAATGGATGGTAAGCGAAAAATATTGTTTACATTACAATGGAAACAAATGAAAATTATAATGCAAGGGATGCAGGGAAATGTAATATAATTGAAGGAAAAGTAATGGAAAGATGCGAAGGGGAGAAGATAGAAGAGAGGAGAAAGTAATTACATGTGAGGAATAGAGTGAGAGAAGTGGAAGTGAGTGCAAAAGGGGGGAAAGATCATTGGAGCATAACAGAAGTCAGTAGAAAAATTGTTAGTTGGAATGATGCAAAACAGAAGTCTGTTTTTCTGATAAAGCATTGACTGATTATTCTATAGTATAGTACTTTATGTGAGTTACATAAAGTTTTACAATATATGGATAATGTACCAGGCAGGTGGGGTCCTCCTTTACTTTCGGTATTTACATTATTTCAACATTTTTGTTTGATAAATAGTTTTGGAAATTATCTCCTGATCCAAAGGAAGAAGGGCTGCTTTAGAATATGGCAGACTATATTGGCAGCATCTTGACTTTGTAGTCTATGCCTAGTATTAATAATGTCACAACCAATACCACACCCAAGAATTTCAACCACCATTAATAACAATAGAGCCATCAGTACCACTCCCAACACCGTAATCAACCACCAAAAACATTACCATCAGCGTAGCTACCACGCATTGCCACATACAATAGGTCAGGCTTTAATGTGCTTTTTAAATGAAACACCATTTGGGAATGACTGTGATTGCATGCATTGCACATTGAACCTAAAGTTGTCAAGTGGATTAGCCAACGATTAATTATTTTGTCTCTGAAACTTTTTGTCTCCTTTTCTTTTTAGCAATATTTGTGGGGCGCCTGATTCTGAGGGAGTCCTCAAACCTTTTTTTGCAAGAATGGCAGTTTCAAGTTGGAAGATGGATTGTGCCCAGGAGGCAAAAATTAACACCCCATACATTGCACATTATTCTTTCCTGTTCTTTATGTCCAGCACTGCCTGAAGAGCATACCAAGGTTTTCAAACTGAGCCGTTCCCTCGAGCTTGCACCTGGCCAGCTGTGTGTAGGCAATGGCCAATACATTGCATTCTGGGAAGAGGTTATCAAGAATCCTTCACACAATCCTCTCTTAGGAGGGAATCTCTGTTCCAGTCTTGTTGGTTGTGAATTCAACCTTTTGAACATTTTTTGTTCAAGAATACAAAAAAACAGATTAAACATGTTAACCTTACCACCAAAACAATTTAGTACAAGCAGAAGTATCCCGTGAACCCTTCTGACTAACAAATATTTCACAATAGCAGAGTACAGCAGTAAAGTCAGGCATTTATGAACATACATTTCTTATAATATATTATTTATCATCCCATCACATGCATCCCAATGACACCAAAACAGGCAGTGCTTAATTTGTAAATAAAGAGGTGCCGGTGCCCAAAGCCCTCCTCTTAATCATGCGGCTGCTGCAATTAAATGTGTGAACACGGAATACTGAGGCAGCGTAATCCTGAAGCCATCTAGGGCCTCTTCAATCCATATAAAGCTACTCCCTGCCAAATCAGCTCACTCTTGAAGCTTTCTACGTTCTTCCTTTGTGAGGCTTTTTCGTTTTTCCCATCCTCCGTCTTCCCCATATGTGTCTTTTGCTTGCAGCAAATGCTTGAGGCAGAAGACTAAGCCCCGGCCCTCAAGAATAAGTGCTGGTGCTTAGCCCAAATTAAGCACTGAAAACAGGTATAGGTTCCCATTTCTAACATTTTCATTACATCATATTGTGTTGTTTCTTACATACTATGAGGAATCTTCGCAGTGTTTATCTGATGGGAAATGTAGCGAATTAGGGACAACATCTCATACATCTATACCTCCAAACGCTGATCACTTTTGTTGCCTTTGTATCCTGGGGTCTGCCTCAGCCATCACCTATTTACTCAAATCATGCACCTACTGACGCCTTGGTGGACCCATCTGTGTCATTTCAATAGAAATCTATGCCAGTGCAAGTCCTAGCAACATGAGTTTAGTAGTCAGTTTACTCTTTTTTTTCTTATTGGTCCTGAACTCATCAGACATACCTTAGGAGAAGGGGCCAGCACTTGATATGTTAGAGAAGAAATTCTTCACAGGTGAATTGAAAGCCTAATATAATCCCGCATTCATCAATAGCATCCAGTATATGTGGAAAATCCACGTTAGTGGGTTCTCATATGCAATGACAAGTCATGCGCATATACTGGGAAACAATATGAGCCTTGAGGCCTACCTTGACCCCTTGGGAATCCTTAGGCACAAGCCTATTTCTTAACAACTGTACCAAAGATTCAACCCTGTCTCATGCCCCAGTTCATCTCCGACACTGACAATAACAGATGTTGTATGGTGGTGTAATATGAAGAAAGATGAATCTCGATTATCCTGTAAAGTTTGCCTCCTGGTGTTTTTTTGTAATAACTTGTTATTTACATTTATCTTGAACAAACGGCAATTTGAGTTGCATTCTAACATGTCCTTACAGAGTACTTTTACTACTGCTTCATCATGATGAGTCCATGGACTGGACGTCTGGCAATAGGGATCTGATTATGCTTTTAACAGATTTGGGGCTAGAATTTCAGAATACTTTGTGTAAAACTCTACTGAGACCTGTTCTGCTCTCATCTGTTGCGTTTATAATTCTATGTAACAGTCTTCAATACCATGATTATTTCACGGTGCCCCGTTACTCTATGTGTGTCCTGCTTTGTCAATGAGATTCTCTGCCTATTGATCAATCGGGCTAAGTGGTCCTGAAAGGGGTCTGATTACTTGCCCAGAACCATCCAATGATGGATGCAAAATGCAAATGCAATTTAAGTCACCTACATAAAGCACATCATAGTTAACGTATTAATCTAAAAAAGCTTCTATGGTGCCCTCATTATCTACATTAAGGAGCAATATAACTTCCTCAAGGGTGTCCATGACACTTACACATATCTTTCACCCAAAAAAGAGTGGTCCACCAGTATTAAGCTTACCCAAAAGAGGACCCCTCTCTCCGAGGAAGTAAAGTAGTGCTACCTCTGCCCTACACATTTCTTACCCAATTTGTTGCTGATATTTTATCCAAATTGTTTCCTAAAGCAAGACTGTGGAGGCTTTTTTTCTGCAGTCTGTGTGACCAGGTGTCATTTTATTACCTCAATGATGCCCTTGACATTCTACAACAACAAGGTATTATGAGCCATCACCATGGTCTTCATATACTAATTCTGAATCCCACTCATATCACTTCCCTCCTGTGCAAACTGTGACTGCAACCGTTAAACTGCCAGATAAACCTCAGTGATTCTTATTTTCACCCTTTTATGAACAGTGGGAAATACAAAATAAACAAGTACATCTTAGGAATGGTAAGGACAAATATAAAGTAACTTTATTAGCCCTTTCAGCTATCAATCTGTCTCTTTGCCTCAATGGGCAGAAGCAGCATTGGCTTAGGTCTATGAGATGTGAAAGAGTCGACACAGCAGTAACTAAAACGGGTATTTGTTAATCAAGGAGAGACACCCAGAGGTAACCGGTGTCTGCACCTCAGTCGGCACACAGTACTGGAAAATTGTTTCTTTGCATTTGATATTTCATGTCGATTCTAAGCTTAACTGACGCAGTGGTGCATATGGGATATTTGGTCTCACAATCTGCACCTAACGTCTCGAACTGAATGCTTCCTTTTCTGCACCTCTGTTCTGAAATACAGGTAGATGTTATATAGATCCTCTTCTATTATATCTCTGCTTATCTCCTAATAGCTATACATAGGCATATCTTCTCTCACTAACATGCCATATGTATCATAATGATTCTCAGGAAGGTGCCAAATGGTTGGACCTTTATCTGAGACTGATGGACCCTATCAATCCTCACACCTTCATTCTTTTCAGCATCTATAAATAACAGATGCTATGTTTTTTTCAGATAAGTTTCCATATACTTTAGAACCACCTGAATGTTCTAAAAGTAGCATATTTTTGCATCTCAAGAGGTCGTCCAAATCCACAATCTCCTCTTCATGCAGCTAAAGAGAGGATTAGCTGTCTGTTTACAAGCCCTATTGTTTCCGTACCCACACATATGACTGAAGTGGGCTCTAGGTCAGCCCCTTTGTCATGATTGGGTGGTATTGTTACCTATCTCAGCAGTATGCACTTGATTTAATGGCTTGTCTCCGTATTCTTGTGTATAACCCACCCAGGCTCATTTTGGTCTCACAGTGTTCTGGTCGGATGAGCTGCATGCTTCCACTGCATATTTGAGGAAACTCTTTTTTTTGTTTGTATAGAGCACTCCATGAAAGTGCTTTTTTTGGCTCTGCTACCTTTGCTAAAGCAACCACTTCCTTTTTAATGCTCACCTAACCCTAATGCCCTGCTCCTTCTCACATTAGTCATGTTACATTTTTTATGTGATTAATTAATTTATTTCCAAAGATTAAGCAGCTGCAAAGGGCTTTCAGGCCACTTGCTTCCTCTTTTGCATTCTGTGCACACTTATTTTTTGTTTTTTGAAAATGTTCATTTATTATGCTAACTTGCCCATCAGCCATGTTAAAATTGTAAATTAAAAATGGCTAACGAGGTGCATAACGCATTTGCAAGCATGTGTTAAAGCGCATGTGTGTACATCAGTGTCCGTCTTTAAATGGGGGTTTCTTAGTAGAAAATCAATTGCAAAATTGCAAATTCAGTGACAAAAAGCAGTGGCAAAGCCAGTAGCTCGACCTTTTTAAGCCATGAACTACTGACTTTTTGAATATTTATTTGCTATGTTGCTCCTTGTGGTCAGCATAAACTAGATTTCAGTTGTGTGATTTTATGTACTTCTTCACGAGTACTTCATTAAAGCACTAGGACTGAGTAAGATGTCTAACCATTTAGGGCATAATTGTGACTGGCACTGTGTTCCTGCACCTGGTTTTTCTCAATACAGAAACACCAGACCCGATTTTACTGGCTGTTAGTTAAGGCTGTCACATTCAACACGAGCGGCTCCTCTGTTCTGGCGGAGGAACATTGCCCCCGAGCCAGCAGCAGCAGCTGCAAAACTTTTACAAGAAAACAATAATAAACTAAGGCCCGTATTTATACTTTTTTAGCGCCGCATTTGCGTTGTTTTTTTACGCAAAAGCAGCGCAAACTTACAAAATACAATTGTATTTTGTAAGTTTGCGACGATTTTGCGTCAAAAAATGTCGTAAATGCGGCGCAAAAAAAAGTATAAATACGGGCCTAAGTTTATTATTGCTTTCTTGCAAAAAGGGTGGGGCCACGGGCAAAGACAGGGACAAAGGTGGAGTGCACAGCACTTCCCCTCATTGCACATGTATGTTTGTCTGGCCGTCTCAGCCAGTCAAACACACATGCGCACTAGGCTCTCTCCAACCCGCCACTGCGTTGCCAGGTTGGAGACAGCAGGCAGCGACTCTCATTCTGCCTCGAAGCACCCTGGGTGAAATACCAGCCAAGCCTCGCCCCTTAGTCTCCTAGAAACCTTTTTTTTTGGCAACAGCAGTGCTTAATTTGTGCTTACTTTTTCTGGAGCTGAGCACCAGCACTTATTTTTGAGAGCCGGGGCTTATTCTTCTGCATCAAGCATTTGCTGTAAGCAAAAGACATACAGAAAAGAGGGAGGAAGAGAAAAAGAAAGAGTCAGCTGGAGGGGCAGGGAGCGGCTTTTAACGAATTAAAGAGGCCGGAGATGGATTCAGGATACGCTGCCTCAGTATTCCGTGCTCGCACATTTAAATTCAGCAGCCGCGTGTTTAAGAGGAGGGTTTTGGGCACCGGCACATTTTTTATTGACAAATTAAGCACTGGGCAAGAGTGAGCATGCATTGCTCCCCCCTTGCTCAAACTATTCTGCCTTTTTGCTCCCCTACCCACCAAGCGCCCACATCCCTCCACAGGGAAGCCACAGTTCCCATTTACCACCTTCAAGCATGTGGAAATGTGTATATTGGACCCCTTGCAATAAGGAGTACCACGAAGAAATCTGTATGGTAATTCCATGTATATGCAGTTTTTCCACATTTCGAGGGGTTCAACTCACAATAGGTGAGATTCCATGTGAAGATACCAGCAGGTAACACAAATTCTGTGTAACCTGAAGTCAGAGTCTTAAATAGGCTATGTTAATCTTGAAATCTTAATTACTTAACATTGATTTTTTTCCAGGCAGATTAAGTCACCTTAATTAAGTGTGCTTGCCAGTGAGCCAACTTATATTGAACGCTGTTCATTTTTGCCTGTAATGTTTTAGACATGCTGCTATCCCATAGTGTGTTGATTGTGAATATGAGCAGAGTACAATTTATGGCTCATATATATGGAAATTTGGGGCGGGTCAGGACAGCGTAGCAAGTCACCTTGCCAACTGCCCTGCATCAAAGGGAAAGAGCAGAAATGTGCCGTAAATATGCCATACTGGGCATTCTTGTCCTTTCTCCCTGTGCTGGTGCCGTTTTGGCAGCCTAGCCCCAATGCAGGTACCTTTGCAACACAGTGCAAGGGTGCCTGCATTGCATGCAGGAATGTTTTTGTGTAGGAAGCAGCACCTTCCTGCACAAAAACAATCCTGGGTGGCTTTTCCCACCTTCTATGTGTGCTGCAAAATGCAGCACACATAGAAAGAGGAAAAAACAAGGAGAAATATTGATATTTCTCCATGCTGTTCCTCCCCTGGGAGGCATATGTTTTTAGTGCATCTCCAGATTTACAAGGTCTTGCAAATCTGGGGATGCGTCAAAATCCTTGGGTGTTGCATGGGAACACCCATCGCAATGCCCTTGAAACGTGTCCCTAAGGCTGAGTAAGGCAATGCAGCGATTTACGCTGCCTTGCCTTATTCCATATTTATGAGGCCATTCAAAGCCATGCAAAGTGGCTTTGCGTGGCCTAACAGATATGATTCAAAGGTTTTAGACACCACTGCTTCACAAAAAGTGACACAACGGTGATACAAGAGGCTCATAAATATGCCCCAAAGGGCCGAATTTAAGAAAAGTGGCACTGCATCCAATGCAGCTGATTTGTTTTTCAACCCTAATGCCACAATGTGTGTGCCATATTTAAGATAAGGTGCACCTTGGCAGTAGTTAGAACAATAGCGTCAACATTTTTGATGCTATTTTGGTGCTTTGCTACACTAACGTCACTATTTCTTTACGATAGTATAGCAAAGTGTAAGGAGGTCCATTGATTTAAATGGGTGCGTCATTTTAACGCCTGCTCTGAGCAGGCGTTAAAAATGATAGACAAAATGGTGCAGTGAAATCTTTTAAATTTCACTGTGACATTTTTTCAGGCGTCCTAACGGGGGAATGCCCCCCTTGCATACATTGGGGGTTATTCTAACTTTGGAGGAGTGTTAATCCGTCCCAAAAGTGACGGTAAAGTGACGGATATACCACCAGCCGTATTACGAGGTCCATAGGATATAATGGACTCGTAATACGGCTGGTGGTAAATCCGTCACTTTTCCGTCACTTTTGGGACGGATTAACACCTCCTCCAAAGTTAGAATAACCCCCATTATGTCTGGGGCAGGCATGATGTGCCACAAGGTGTTACAAAGTGGCTCAATGCATGCATTGTGCAACTTTGTAAATATGGCGTGGGGAAAAGGTTACCTTAGTGCCGCCTTAGCGTAACAAAAATGACGCTAAGGCGGCGCTAAAGTGGCGCAAGGGGCTCTTAAATCTGCCCCTTTGTTTTTTGGGCCATCTGTGGGAGTTTCCTCACTATTATGTAATAATAATGGCAACACATTATTTGGTTCATTGAAATAATGTTACAGCACTTGTGTTAATATACACACGGTAATTAGTGCACCATAATGCCACGAAAAGCAGTGATCTGGTTAAGAGAAAATATTATAGAGACAGAGAATGGCACTCGTGAAGTTTAGTGCCACTTACTCATAACCTTATCTTCCCTTCATGCTATAGTCTCTTCTCACATCATTGACAGAGTGGTCCAGATCCCTACTGATTCACCATGGTGTGGAGCACACACATTCACTTTCCATCCTTACTCCTTCTATTCTTCCACCCTAATCTCTATGGTGGGCATAGTGCCTTCCAGGCCAATGATATATTCCCATGACCAATGTGTCTGTTCTTCCTTTAGTTTTAAAGTGCTATCTTCAGCCCACTTATATGTTGGTGAACTGTACTCTTTTTCCACTCATTTCACTTTCCACTCTTCCTCCACTCCTGCTGCATGCCCAAGGAGCTTGAGGTAGGACTGGAGTGGACACAGCATTGTATCAGCCGTGGGTTACCACCTTATTCACTGTCCTGCAACATTATGTACTTGTGACACAACAAGAAAGTGCCAATGCACTTGCGCACCTCTTGCTAATAATTGTAAAAATTTCTTATTGTTTCTCAGTTCGCCACACAAAATTAGAATTAGAGAATACTTTTTGCTAGACGGTGGTATCCAGCCCTACATTATAGTCACCTGTTTGTTCTGTTTACTTGCTCCTTCACTCATAGGACAGAAGCTCACAACCATAGACAGGAAGCGGTCAGTCTCTGTGCTGCATTAAAATGTAGCTCCTTCATGTCTGGCCTCTGTGAGGACTGTCAGATCCGCAGAGCATTATTAGGTTACCAATGACCTGTGCACTTGTGCATAACTCAAGAGGTGTGAGGCTTCTTCCGGGAGTCAGAACTGAGCCTTCTACTGTGGCGGCGTGTCAATGTGGCCACTCCTTCTCCTTTGATACACACAAAACAAAGACATGACCACTATACAACAATAAACACTAATCAAAGTACCTCCATCCTCGAGTGTTTGATTGATTGTTGTTTATCCGGCTTCTGTGAGAAGCAGAGAGACAGAGAGAAACAGATTCACGATTAAATAAATGTGTGAATATTAATAAAGGAAAGATGCACAAATGTTTACAGAGCAATCCTTGCATTCCGTGTAAGCATGTGACCCAGGTAGTTGACCAACATAGCAGGATATCCAGAGCATTTGATTATTTGAAATACCGTGTGCTGTATATTGCTTAGAACACACCCTTGTCAGTATAAAAAACACAGCAAGGAGGGAGGAGCTGTGTGAGAATGTTGGGCTCATATTCTATGGCATTGTTCCTGATGTGTCGGTAGCCACGAGTGGGTTAATATTAAAAGATGTGTATATTTGGCACTAGTTTGGTACAATGGACCTGTGTAGGAATCATTGTCTTCGATATGTCTTTCAGCAATTAAAAACTGGAACAGACGTTGGCTACAGCTTCGAAGTCTCATGTGTCGCCCAACCCACAGGAACTATCCGCAGGATAAAACTTCTTGATAGTCCTGAGGGGGGAAATCTGTCTTGAAAGGTGAAAAACTGAATGTTTCTTGCATTAACAATCCTGTGCCCCCTTTTCTTTATTTCCTCATTTTGTAACATTCCTAGGATACTTCCAGCCAGGGAGAGACATACCAGGAGTCCTTTTACAGTTGATCTGCATGATTTTCTAGTGATTTACTTACCAGTAGAGTACTGGACTCTGCTGGCGACTGGGCTAATCAAATGTGGAACTCCCTTTAACAAGGGTGACACTGTTGGTTGCAGCTGAAGCTAAGGGTTTTAAGTTACAAGCCATTTATCTGTCACACCAGGATTTGGAAGAGTCCTCTTGTCCCACACTGGTAAACAAATATTATCATGACTGGCTACATGTCTCCAAGAATGCAAAATCTGGGGGTGTAGTATTCCAGGACGGGGGCAGTATACGTGTAGGCTCAAGAAGGCTGATCTTCCTTACTAGACACAATGGGTACTGAAAGGACTATCCCTACAGCCTCTTCTAACCCTGCAGATTCTCGCAGTGCTCCCCCTTCTTCCACTCCTGTCCCTGGCCTTTTTGGAGCCATGTTGTTCATTGGGTTCTGATTCACAAAGTTCACACTGGGCAGGGAGGCATTCACTGAGCTTGGCCCACTGGTTGAGACCGGATTGGTTAGGACTTCCTGTGAACTTGAATAGATCCTGAGGCCAATGGGAAGTTATTTGTAACATCAGAACTGTGCTATTTCTTTGACACTATGACACAGTTCTGCTCTGGCTAGGTGACGCTATGCAGTGTGGTGGAAAATGTGTCAAAAAAGCTGGCCCATAATCTGTCCCTGTGAGTTGAACATAATTCCATACTAGATACATGAGGCCATTTTGTATGACCAAGTGATGCAGCACAGCAAGTTACCTTGTTGCTCTGCCCCACAGAAGAAGGGCAGGAATGTGCTGTATTTATCTCAATATGGCCCATTCCTGTCCTCTCCACAGTGCTGGCGCACAATGGGCTGCCTAGCACCAATGCAGTTACCCTTGCACCCATACCTTTGTTGCATGCAGAGTTGTTTTGTGCAGGAAGGGGCACTTTACTGCACAAAAACAATTGCCTGAGACTTTTTCCTCTTTGTATTTGTGCTGCAGAATAAAGATATTTCTCCATGTTATGCCTTATCTGGAGAGACATAGGCTTTTGGTGCATTCCAAAGTCTACTGCTTCTGATAAACCTGTGAATGTGTCAAAATCTATGAATGTTGATTGTGAACACCTATTTAACAGGCATGGAAATGCCTCCTGGTGCAGAGTAACACAACGCAACAAGGTGGTCTTGCGTGGATTTATGAATCAAAATTTTAATTTGCTTCAGTCTTGCACCACATTGCGAAAGGCAGGCAAAGGGGCTCGTAAATATGCTCCTCAGTCACAAAGAATCGCATCGCCTTCACCTGATTAGACTGTAGTAAATATCGATGGATAAATAAGTCAAATAACTTTTACAAAATGTCATGAACTGTGGATAACGGTCACCATTTAAGGCAAATTATTGTCTAGACCCTTACTGCTATCTAGGGGCAACTACTTACATCCTTGCTTTCACTTCCAAACCTCTCTCATAGCAATGGTGATATTGCTTGAGCTTATTACTGGCACACCATGGTATCCAGCCTATATTTGCATTCACTCTTCTTTCACACCATTGAACTAGAGCCTCAGCTCCAACTGATACTTTCCAGCCTTGCATTATAATTCCATCACCCGTATGTTTACTCCCTCTTTGCAGAGGTGGGGAGGCTTGAGGCCATCAAAAATGTTTTGTTATGATAGTTTCTGTTCCCTTTGTCCTCTGTTCCCTACTCATGTAAAGTGACCAGAAAGCTCAAGCTCTGAACTATGGCACTGTGGTATTCAGTGCACAACCACACTAGTACACAACATTGTACTGAGCAGCTTATTTTCACCTTATTCTTCCCTATTTCTCCTCGTTAATTTAGAGCCAGATGACCTTTTTGGGATATGCATACCTGAGTTCTGAATGGAGAGAGAATGCACTGGAAGGATTAGAGAAAGTCATTTGGAGTGAAGGGTCAGGGAGACGCCTCTTCAAAGGCTGGTATCTGACATCTTCAGGCATTCAGCCCAGGGATAAGCCCTTTATGGTAGCGCCGCCAAAGGTCTTTAACAGGAACATGGGCTAGACTGAGGGTACGACAGTTGTCAACTCGACTCAATCCTGAGCCAGTGAAGTGGGTCAAATCGATGTCCCTTGCTCCAACCTCTATGAGGGTTGTGGTGACCCTGAACCTGATAAAGACATGGCACCAAAGACTCCAGGAGAGGATTGGGCAGGTATGAAAGCAATGTACAACATACTGGCACAAAACATGAGGACGTGTCTAGGCTTGCTATTACCGACCCTACAGATGCCCTGTATTTCTGTTGCAAAGATGCAGGTAGGGGTTCTGGCGTACGAATCCCTATATGTTTCTAGACGAATTGGATAAATGATTGATTCCTCAACTTAAACCGACAAGCCATGTGTTTCACCCAAAATAATGCCCTTTGTTCCTTAGGCCAGAATGCACCCTCGTCTTTGGAAGCCACAAAAGCAAGCAGAGAGAAACCTTGGTAGCCCAGTGCCAGTAAGAATATGGGGAGGCCTGGTGTAATTGTGATCCAACACTCTACCCTGTGAGCATATGCAGACCCGCTACAGCCAACGTAACTTTGAGTCCAATATTTGTTTATATGTTGAGGGACTCCTGATTGAGAGGGATACCCTTGCAGTCGGGTGCAGTGGGTGACTGCACCTGCCTCCAGGGGGCTGTCTGGGGAGTCAATGGGACCCACTTTCTCCCCTCTCAGAGGGTTGCCTTTAGGAGCCACACAGAAAGTGCTCCACCTTTTTGTGGCACACTTTCACTTTGACCCATAAAGGCATGTTTGCATATGCCCCTATTTTGGTAGTTGGTAATAAGGTGTGGGCGCAGCAGGAAAATTACTCCCTCATTTGCATGGGGTCACACTCCCATGCAAATGACGGCATGTCCCCTCATGATAGTGCTGGCACTGCATGTGCGCCAGCGATATATGTATTACAGAAGGGGATGCACAAGCATCAGTACCCCCTTCTGTAGTGCCATTGTTTTTGGGGGCACACAAAGCGGGCACACACATCCATTGTGACCCCGGGACACAATGTATACAGACCCAGGCCTCTTGAGTACCACTCTGGAATGCAGTTCTAGCACTGAGAATTATCAGTGCTGTTTATTTGTGCCCAGAACCACTTAAAGAATATCCAGTGACGTACTGTGTTAAATCCATTTTGATGCCACTGTCTGCCTGGCGTGATGCTGAGGTTTGTCCAAATGAACCTTCTTGATCTGCATTACTAAAGAATAAAAGAAAGATACAGTCAGTACTCTAAATTGCACAACTCTATAATGTCATTCATGAAATGAAACACAACCATGATGAAGAAACATTGAAAATCATTAACGGGACGTCTGTCACATTCGTAACTAGTACCCGTCGGCCAGACTATAGGGCATATTCAAGAAAAGTGGTCCTGCACCCACTGCAGCGTCACTTTCCTTGCACCCCTTACAACTGCCTAACGCCACCATGTGTGCGCTGTAACTAACATACGGTGCACCATGGCGGTAGTTAGGGAACTAGCATCAAAATGTTTGACGCTAGTTTGGTGCTTTGACACATTAGTGTCAAACACTTTGAAGCTAATCTTGCAAATACCTAGAGGCCTATTGAAATCAATGGGAGTCTAATTTTAACACCTGCTCTGTGCAGGCATTAAAAATGCAGAAAAAATGGTGCAAAGAAGTCTCTAATACCCCCCCCCATGCATACATCATGCTGGCACAGACATCACATGGTGCAAGGGGTTACAGAGCGGCACAATGCATGCATTACACCACTTTGTAAATATGGTGCAGCGATTCTGGCCTTGTTGGGCCACATTAGCGCAAATAAAATGACACTAATATGGTGCAAGAAGGTGCTAGTGGCTCTCAAATATGCCCCAATAAATCATGGCCTATGTCTACATTACATATGAGCAAATGTTTTATATGTCTACTAAACCTTACAATACTATTACTTTCATTCAAAAACACAATTGTTGAGGTTTTCTCTCCATGATCATTTATTAATATTTAGTTTTTGCCACCTCCTAGTATTTTGTAAATGTTTATTGAGATGGAATACGTTTTTGGAAGAGAAACACTATGACACTTTACTGTGTTGATTGTTCTAAGCTGACATCAAAATCGATGTTCTCAATTTCCATGTCATTGGTACTTTTGAAAAAAGGACTGTGTCCTCCCTAAACAAATGTATCAGTCATTTTGAATAGTTATTCTGTCAGTCAAATAAAGTCCTGGAATGTCACAAAGCTCTGAAGGCCATGGTGATATGCATGAATGCATGTTTAGATAGGCCTTACTTTGGCAGTAGTTTTTTAGATCATGTTCACTATTTACATATTGTGAGGGATCTGGGGTGCCAATGGAACCTCGAGGCACACTGCCAGGTGGTCTGATGAGCACAGTTAATTAAAAGGAGGATAAACCATCAGTAATTCACTTGAACTCAATATTAAATCCAATGTATGGCCGACTTTCTGAGTAATGCTGTCTAAACTTTGTGTGGCTTGACGTACGCTTCTAGGAGGTACTCTTTGCCTGTTTAGTTGTAAAAGTAACTAAAGATGGTTAAATGGCTGCGTGTAAGTATTAATGAGGCCACTAGGCCCATATTTATGGGAAAATGATGGAGTGCGACTCTGCACCAAAATTGGCAGTGCAGCGTTCCGTCATTTTCACAATGCAGAGATGCATTTAATTGAATACGACGCACCCCTGTGTTGTCCCCTGCGCTGGCGCTAAATTTAGCTGCCAGCACCAATGCAGGCATCCTTGCACTTTGGGAAAGAAAGTCTGTGTTGAGGGATGTGATTTTTTATGTGCAGGAAGGTGTCTCTTCTGGCACATAAACAATCAATAACGACGCTTTTGCACTTCTGTGTGTGCTACAGAATGCAGCACCCACAAAAGTGCCAAAGCGTCATTTTCGAATGATTGTTTATGTGCATGAAGGGACACGTTTCTGCACATAAACACTCATCTCTGGCATTTTGCTCTTTCTATGCATGCTGCAGAATGCAGCAAGCATAAAAAAAAGCTAAAAACAAGGAGGAATAAAAGTATTCCTCCCTGTTCCGCACTGCTAATGCCACCCCTGGGGTGGCGTTAGATTTTGGCGCTGCCTCAGGTTTACGAAATCTCGTAAATCTGAGGCAGCGTCAAAATGCAATGGGTGTTGCTATGGTACGCCCACAGCAACACCCATTGCATGCCTCTCTGTAGCAGAAAACTGTGTTGGAGGGGCCCATATTTACAGGGACGTGTAACGCCACAAAAAGTGGCGGTACACATTCTTGTAAATATAGAGCAGAGGTTAGCATCACTGGAGCGTCACGGAAAGTGATGCTCCAGTGGTGCTAGGGGCTCGTAAATATGACCCTAAATCTGCCTGGTTTGGGGGAAATGTTGAACAAACTGAGTGGCCTAAACAAATGAAAGAAAACCTGCTATGCCGGATGACAAATATAGCTTTGCACAAGGAGGGACATGCATTTGAGAATCAATTTACAGAGAAGTTCATCAGCAGGTAAGTTGTAAAATACATTTTTTAATTGTATTGAGTACATTTGTGGAGGAGCATTGAATATGTACTCCCATAAAAGATAAGGACTCTTAATTGTAATTGTTAGTATCACGTTTTAGTGAGGAATCTACAGAACTGTATAAGATAGGAGTTTGCTTAATGTTGTGATATAATGTGATCAGCAGTATCAGGATGGCTGCCATTATGACACTTGCTGTACTGTGTTTGCACTAGAATCAGTGGAACAGCTGTTTAGATCCTGCAGTATAGCCCTAAAACCATGGGCACTGGTGAGCCTATGGCTGATTTGACCTAATACAGATATCATGCTTAGAAGTCAGACTCTACTTTTTGGCTTGAATTACTCATAATGTCTTTGGTTCAAACAATATATTGCACTTAACTGGTGCAAAGATGTGCTAAGGAGGACCTAAAACCTTCATCCTTATCAAAGGGGAAGACCTCTTCCGACAGGTTGTTTACTCTTTGGCTCAATCCCTGGCAAAGAATACCTGACTAGGGATGTTTGCATTGGTACTTGGATAATCAGAGATGATTTCGTTTTTGTGATATATTTGGTATACTCAGAAATCATAACAAGGTGTACATTTTGTAAATGTTTCGTGATTTAAGGACTGTTCATTTACTCATGGGGGCTTCTTTTGCACCAATTCTAGCCATACTTTATACGTATGACTTTGAAAAAAGGGTCTTCTCAATGATAACAACAGATCCCATGCTAATATAACAACTTGGAAATGTTATATTGATGATGTTTTCTTCATTTGCTCAGGCTCAGTATCAGATCTCAACCTATTCCATCAATGGTTGAACCAGAATAATCCTCATATTCAATTCACTAGGCCATCAAGGGTGGGATAAGCTTCTTAGATCTATGGGTGAGGCATGATCGGGCAGATTTATGTGTGCCTTTACAGAAATCTGATTGAAAAGAACTCCGCCTTACAGCATTCCAGCTTTCATCTATGCAGCTTAAGACACAACTTGCCCTTTGGGCAATACCTTTGGATTTGTCAGAATTTCTCAAAGAAAGAGGACTTTTTTCATGAGTCAGATATTTTGATCTCCCGCCTTCTGAAATGTGGGTATCCCTAACGTCTCCTCACCAGGGCACATAAATGAGCTTTGTATTCACATAGAGATATTTTATTATCCTGTGAGAAAAGAGACCCTGCACCAAGGATGACGTTTGCTACCCAATTTACACTGGTTAGCAACGAATTAAAAAAATGGTTCTTTCAAATTGGAACATTCTTCAGTCTATTGAATCTAACTTGGATGTTCCCATGTTTGCCTTCAAGAGCAGGGGGAACGTGCAAGATCAATTATTAAAGGCCTATCCACCAGCTGCCCTACATCTAGGAATCAGATCTCTCAGTTCATAGAACTTAATCAGGTTCAGGAACATTTCAAATGTAGAGCATGCTGTGCATGTGAATTTACTTGTGACACTAAGGTTTTTCAACATTGGAATGTACAGTTTACTTTGATATAGCATACAAATTGTAATTCCCAAATTGTAATTTATGCGATTTGGGGCCAGATGTACCTAAGGATTTTACCCATTCTGTGTCTATGGGGAAAAGCTTTCGTACATATGGCCCTTGGTGTCTGTGTGGTAAAATCCATATTAGGACGACCACCCAAAGAATTTGCTGCAGGATCCTATAACTTATAAGTCGGATACGTTTCCGGGAGATGACTGAACCATTTGTTGAACATTTCCATCAAATGGTCCAGTCGGAACAACAATTGAAATTGCAAGTGGTTGAACAAGTTTACAGGACAGACAAAATCACTAAAGTTTCATAAACTCTGATGCTTCTGGAATGCAGATCAATTGACCACTTAAATTCGGCTACTACTGGTTTGAACATCAGTGATGGGACCGTACAGATGTTTTTAAAAATAATATATTTTCATTAGCATTTCAAAACCAATACAGGGAAGGAAAGAGAAGGGGTTAGGCAGTACACAATAAACATATCCATCAGCAGTGTTCAGGTATCAGAATCAGTTTGTAAATCCAAATGCCACACAATGGAAAAAGTTCTCATCCAATAAGAACTGTGAGTGTACAGTAGAGAGAGGCGGAGGGGGGAAAAGGGGAAATATACTACTCGGCAAGGTCGTTGCGGGTCAGGGTACTGCTAGCATAGTACATGTGCAGCAATAAGGGCTTTACAGTAGCGTGTGGCTATCTTGAACCACAGCCACTTAGGGGGCCACAGACAACAGGCTCAACATAATCTTATCCGTTGCCAGCGGAGGCACCGTCCTTCCACCACTACCCGTCCGCGGACTCAGATACCGCTCCCAGGGGGCCAAAATGTCCCAGGGATGCGATCTTACTTGCATCAGCTCCCAGAATGTTGTTAAGTTATCTTGACAGTGCTCTGCATCTTTGAGCCAGGCAGCCTTTTGCTGACGGGGAAGCCTCCCCAATGCATCACCAGCAGCAACAGAAGCACAGTCAGCTTTCCCCATTCTGGAGGACCCTCTTTTACATAGCCTAGCAATGCAACCTGGAGTGTGTGCTCTAGCTGGAGTTCAACTATTTTCTCTATAGCATTGAAAACAGTGTTCGAGAACACCCCCACACCTGGGCAGTCCCAGGCCAAATGTGAAAAGCCAGTGTATAGCACCAATAATCGAGTGCAGCACGTATCTTCCAGGAGGCCCATTTGATGCAGCCGCTCCGGGATGCAATAGAGCATATGTAAGTATTTAAAGTGCACTGAGGGCAGCCAGTAGTTGGGCAATAGAGCTCAAACCTGAAAGCAGCAGAAGTGCCACTGCTTCTCTAAAATGGGGGTGTTGAGGACATCGTCCCGCACTGCCCGAGTGCCGTGGATCCTCACCGGAAGCTGCATCTTGCATACCAGAGTATATTCTAGTGATGAGCCCGCATGGAGACGGGTTTACCAAGAAAGACTCAAGGGCTTGGAAAGTAGGGGTTGCTGCATGGAATGAACCATGAAGGCCACGCATCGCCGCTCTCAGCTGGAAGTATGTGAACTTGTCTAGTATAGAGATAGCTGGACCTTTCGTCCAGTGCCCAGATTGTGTACCTCAAAGTGTCAATTGTGGCCCTGGGGCATCTCAGAGTTCAGTATAATGCCAATCGGAGGGGGAAATGTGAGTGAGAAACTGGGTGGGGTGTAGCTAATAGTGTGCGAATTGCTCTTGCACACTATTATAGTAAAGATCTATTTCTGGTCCTGCTAGTCCGTCCTGCTCAATGGAAGCATAAGGATCTCCCAGACAATTCGGGGTTGCTTTCCCGACCCACACAAGTGTTATATGAAGGGAACAGGTGTAACATCGAAACTTTTGTGGCAGGGGAGCGGGAGGTTAAAGAACAGGTATAAAAACTTGGGTAGTATCACCATCTTATCAGCCATAGAGAGCATAAGATTCCTCCATATCTCCATGTGTTCCTCCTGCCAATCCATCAAACAGCCACGTTTGGACGTATAGAGGGTGTCCAAGTATTGGCTCAGCCAGACCTCCAGGTGCCTAACTGGCTTGGTCGCCCAACACAGAGGGAAGTCCGACGTAACCTCCTGAGTCAATGTCGTGAGTGGGAAAATTACAGATTTTGCCCAGTTTATGGAAATTCCGGAGAGCCCCCCCCACACCTGGTGAATCCTCTAATTAAGGGATCTAAATTATCACAAAGGTATTCAATGATGGGGGAACATCATTGACGTACATGGAAATCAAAACAACACAAGGAAAAAAGGCCAGGCACGGTGAGAGTGGTATTGGCGGAGTCTAGCTGTGAGCAGTTCCATTTCAATGGCAAAAAGAATTGGAGATAAAGAATACCCCTGGTGTATTCCGCGATTCACTGGGGAAGAGTAGGTAATCTGTCCATTAGGGCCTTCGTAGAGGAGGTGGATGAGTTTTAGGAATCTAGGGCTCATACCGAGCCGAGACAACAACACAAAGAGGTATGGCCATTCCAATGAATCAAAGGCCTTAGTGGCATCTAGAAAAACTGTGTTAGTGCTGATGCTGGGTCAATGGTGGGTAGTAGATCAAAAGAGGTCCGAAGGTTGTGGGATGTAGAATGCCCAGAGACGAATCCAGACTGATCTGATCTGACAATGAGCGGAAGCAGCAGGAGCAGCCGGGAAGCGATCAGCTTTGCAAGGATTTTACTATTTATGTGAATCATGGATAACTGTTTATAGAATACACATCTCTGAGGATCCTTGTCGGGCTTTAAAATGGTAATGATCAGCACCTCCCATACAGACTGTGGTAATGCACCTGATGTATGGGATTCCTTGTACATGACGAGGAGGTGAGGGGGTAAGAGGAGATCAAACTTTTATAAAATGCAGCAGTGAGTCCATCTAGACCTAGGGTCCTGTCCCCAGGGAGTGAACTAACCACTTGTACAACTTCTTCTACTGTGAACGGCTTATCTAGGAACCTAGGGTGCCCATCCTGTAGGCAGAGGAGTTGTAGCGAGTCAAAAAAGGAGTCAAGGTCTGGGGGTGCAGTTGATTGAGCTGTGTGGTGCAGTGTAGAGTAGAAATTAGTCATTTCCCTCTGCACCACTGCTGCCCTAATTACCACCTCATAGTATTCCCATTGTAATTGTTAGCCCAGCGCTTACGCAACATATTTGCAAGTGTTTTGCCTGCCCTGTCACGATCACTGTATCGCCGGGCATGGGCCTCCTTGCCCTGATAATGTGCTTCCCTCTGCGCTGCATTTTCGAAATCAATCAATTTGCTTTGTATGCTAGCTAGCATGGCTTTACTTTTGTCAGTCAAGAACTGAAGCTCCAGTGCCCTGATCTCAGCCTCGAGGTGCGTCAGGTCACTCTGCAGTGTGCGCAGTACCCCAGCCTGTTTGGCTACACATACCCCACGGATTACAGTTTTGAATGTCTCCCAGAGTGTGGCGTAAGAATCCACTGGACACAAGTTATGTGCAAATTATTACATATTTGCGGCCCGCATCCCCTCCTGAAACACCTGATCGCACAGTGCACCTGATGGTAGGTCCCACGTAAAAGTGCAAGACCAAATTCTGGAGCAGAGCCACGGGCATGATCCTACAGGGTACATGGCATGTGGAAAATCTTGCTGATGCATGCATCAACATCCTGTGTGACCAGGCATAAATCAATATGCGACCAAGCAAGGCAAGCTTCCTCTATGAGGAGCTCTCCATAGGTCAGTGAGGTCATTATCCTCCTTGATGGACATGGGTGGTGTCGCCGAGAGTCACTTGATCTGTCTGCCAAGGGGTCAAGCACTACAATAAAATCTTCACTCTACAGTGTTGCCCCAGGGACAAAGGAAACTGTAAGTGTCCAACCCTAGCCAAAGAAGCCAGGATCATCCACATTGGGGCCATAAATAGAAATGAGCTTAAGCAGGTGACCTTGTAACAGGCATGCTAGTATCACATAGCAAGCTTGGTTGTCAAAGGGGGCTTGACCTGAGAGCCAAGGAATGCCTTTCCGGAGATGTATAGCAGCTTCCTGTGAACTGTATGCTATGTGCCGTTCCCATATCCAGCCCACTTGTAGGCACCCCCAGCGTGCCCTCTGCTTGGTGTATTTTCTGTAGGAAGCAAAGGTCTGCACAGGCTCCTGCAAGTACGCCAGCACGTGGTGTCCTATACCTGTCATTTAATCCACAAACATTCCACATCACACAAGTTAGTGGTGCCTTAGAGTGTCCTTCATAGTCTTAGCCAGAAATCTCATTGTGCGCTCGCTGGGGGAAATAGCGCGTCACTGAGTTAGTGGGTGTTTGCTGAGTGAAGGGAGGGGAAGAGAAGCGAGTGAAAAGACACAAATATAAAACAGTACCCTGACAAAAGTAGCACCCACCACCCAATTCAGCCCCCCAACTAGACAGAAGGAATCTCTCCCATTCCAAACCTGGCCACTGGTGCCAGAAAAGAAAAACAATCAAGGACTCATCTCACTGGGGCAGCTAGAAGCTGAGCACACCCCCAGCTACGAAGAAGCTGGGGAATAGGTGGGAATAATAATAATAGCAAATGGTGCCCGTCAGCAACCGTCCATCAGTCCAGGAACTCCTAGCAACTTAAAACTATCTAAGGCGGGGCTTGCAGGTCAAATAATGCCTTCGGTGTTCGGCTGTCAAAGACTTAGTAATATAGTTGGAGTTCACAGAGCTTACTAATTTTCACTTAAATCTCCCTGTTCTGGTGGATTCAGTGTGCAACCTAGTTGACGTCAGCGGAATACAATAAAAAGAAATTGCTGCCCGCCTTCAGGTTGGTGAAATACATGGTCTTTCCTGCATAGAAAATTCAGAGTTTGGCTTGGTACAGCAAGGAGTATTTTGCATTTTTGTTTGAGAAGGGAACATTTACCAGGCAAAAAAATCTCTCCTGACTACCTGTACAGCAACCATAAATTCCGGTTAAAAGGAGACGGTTGTGCTCTGGTAAACAAGGCTTCGTTGATCTCTGACGAGACGCAGCACTCTGTCTCTGTCCCTGTAGTTCAGTAGACAGGCAAATATGGGTCGGGCTGAAGTTCCGGGCGGAGGGTGCGGGCACAGCAATCTGTGTGCTTTGTCCAAAGTCAGCATGGCAGAGAGTGACTCACCAAAACGTGCGCATAGCATAGTTTCAACGTAATCCTCCAGGCAGTGGGCTCCAGAACTCCAATGATATTTAGGTTGTTCTGTTGTGAATGTGCTTCAAAGTCTTAATTTTAATTTCAGATGACCTCTAAAACCTTTTCCATCTGGAGCAATTTCTCACTCATCAGCACCCCTTTGTCTTCAATCGTAGATCGAGTACACCGTGAACGGCTCACCGTCACCTCAGTCACCGTCACACCGGGGGGTCTCTCTACTGAGCCTGCCCCCGTCACAGGACAAGCAGCTGCAATCCAAAGTCTGGGTGGGGAACACATGGAAGCCCCCAGGCTCACGTGGCAGTTGATCTACAGTAGCGTCACCGCAGTAGGCTATGTGGCTAGCGTGGAAGCCTCATGTGGCTCGCGGCATAGACCCATCAAGGGTAGACCCTGTAAATTGATACTATAGTCTAGAGGATGGCAGCTTAGGTAATGTCTTGGTAGAATACCTGTAAACCTGTAGTCCAAAATCCTCTCTACAGTCTGCTATACAATATCTGCATACATAGAGCCTTTGTCACAATCCTAAACACTTTTTTTACATTCTCATGAGAAATAATACAGCCTTCATAGTATTAAGTACTAGATATTCCGCGTTTGCTTCCTTGTTGTTTCTGAAGAAGACCATGGTTCTTAAAGATTTCCCTAACCCTGAAGTCTTAATTCTCCTCATTATTATCAGTTGCATAAAGCTTATAAATCAAGAAATGAACGAATGCTAATTTTTCAGAATGCTTATTTTTGAAGGTGAAGGAAATAGCAAAAATATAAAAGATGGTTAACATCTTGTTTTCTATGGAAAATGGCAGCCATAGAGTGGAATTTTGATGATTGTGAAAAACCCCAATTTAAAAGGCAGCCATTGATTGTTATAACTGGGAGGAACTCCCATTCCTTGCAAGCAGTGATGTAGGAGATGGATTAGGGTAGCACATACAACCAGGAACATTGAAGAACCACAATAGCACAAAAAATCCAAAATGTTATCTCCAGTGTGTGACACTATCCTAATGAATGGAATGCCAGACACATTGTGTTAGCATAAGTCACTCGAGATGCTGCGAGCGACCTATGCCAATCACATATGGATGCCATGTACATTAAAGTGCTTAATGGAGGCTAGTGTGCTGAGTAGTACATGCATATTGTTTCAGTAGAAAAGAAGGACCACAATGCCACAATAAACAGACTGAAAAAAAAGAAACCAGTAAATCTGACCCTTGGAATGAACCAGGGTCTAGAGTACGGCAATGCACAGCTCATCAAGAAAAGTATGTAAATGCTGGATAATATTTAACATCTGTTAATTTTAAAGAAAATAATTTTTAATATAGAGTTCTTTTCCCTAAACCAAAAATTATTTTCTTTAAAAGTAAAACAAGACACATAATTTAGAGCACTCACATACTTATTTTTGTTCTCATACTTTACCATTTGCTTAAACTTCAGGACCTTTTGCTTTTATAGTGCATATGCACTCCTTATTAACCAAATATTACTTGCTAACTCGTGAACAAAATTCAACTATACATTGGAATACGAGGAAAAAGTGTGCATCAAACATCAATAGATGTGTATGACAAAGTATGGCAGCAATGGATAAAGGAATCTGACCCAAACAGGCAATTCTCTCACTCTGTCTGTAAGAAACTCAGCTGTCAAGTCAGATTTAAAAAAAACAATAGGCCGTATTTATAGGCTCCTACTGCCACACGAGTGTCACTTTTTGTGACGCTCCTGTGGCGCTAAGAACTGCACTGTATTTACAAGGTGGCGTTTTTGTGGCTTAACGCCACCTTGTAAATACGGCCCCCTTCCCACACAACACTGTGCGTCGAAGTGGAGTGCAATGGGTGTTGCTTTGGGCGTGCCACAACAAGACCCACTCATTGCATTTTGACACTGCCTCAAATTTCTGAAATCTCGTAAACCTGAGGCAGCGCCAAAATCTAACGGCACCCCGAGGGGTGGCGTTAGCAGGGCGCAACGAGGAGGAATACTTTTATTCCTCATTGTTTTTTGCGTTTTCAACGCGTGCTGCATTCTGCAGCTTGCAGAGAAAGAGCAAAATGCCAGAAATAATTCTTTATGTGCAGGAAGGTGTCCCTTCTTGCACATACACAATCATTTGAAAATTACGCTATGGCACTTCTGTGTGTGCTGCATTGTGCAGCGCACACAGAAATGCCAAAGCACCATTAGTGATTGTTTATGTGCAGGAAGGGACAACTTCCCGCACATAAACAATCACACCGCTAACCACAGACATCCTTACACAATGGTGCAAGAATGCCTGCGCTGGCAGCTAAATTTAGTGCCAGCACCGGGTAAAATGCAGGGGTGTGCCGTATTCAATTAAATACAGCACATCACTGCGTTTCTAAAGTGACTCAGCGCGGTACTGCCAATTTTGGCACAGCACCTCGCTGCACCTATTTTCCTTAAATCTGGCCCAATATGTTAGAGTCTAACAACCGCTGCTATCCTTTGACAACTGAGCCACCAAACCGTTGATATAGTAAGCTACCACATTTGCTATACCGATGGCAACTCGAGAACCACATTTAAAGTTTACCAGTATTGCAGCACACTTTTTCATAACTGTGAATACTGCCCCCACAGTGGGGGACACTTTTTGGGGAGTTCCTGGTGTCAACAGGCAGTAGTGATATGGGTAAAGTATTGTCACTTGTGTGAGGCCTGGACATAGATTCTCAGTGCAGTGTAAATTTCCAAGACTCACATAGTAAATTTCGCTGACAAACTGGGAGCCTGATTCACAAAGATAAGCTTAAACCTTAGTGTAAGTTTATGATTCCTGTGCTATACACAAACAATTTTTGCATGTGATATCTTTACAACTGCGGCTCGTACTCGCTTTGGAGGTTTGTGCAGCAATGCTAGACTTCATTTTTGAGGATTCATTTCACTTGATCATTGAAGTTGTCACATATGGCAATGGATGTGTACAGTTTCTTTGTGATGCAGTGTTCGGGTAGATGAACAAGAGTATGGGCCCTTTATGAGTTATCAATTACGGTTGATGAGTCTTGTTGCGGATTGTGAAGCATTTACTTTATGGGTTGACGGTTATGTTGGTTTGTTTTTGATGGATTTTGCCCTGCAGAAGCGAATATTCTGCGAAACACGTGTTGGCAACTACAATGGATGGCAACCTCAGCTACGTCTTGTGGATGGATAAATGTTGGCAACTATCAATATATGATGTACATGCTGTGAACATTAATTGGTACAATTCTGATGTACATGTAATGAATATTACAGGTGCATTTCACTGCTGCAAATGTCATATGGGAAATAATTCTCATGATCAGATAGATGTGCTTTGTCTTGTTTTTTTTATACAATTAATTTGCATTAATTGAATAATATATATCATAATTATTAAATTGTTATTATTTTTCAACGATTTCGAATTTGTGTTGTATTTATTTTGCTTTTGTGTAAATGTTCCCAGTATTGACATTTTTCACCCCACAATTCTGTGGCATAGTGAAGCTTAAATTTACCTTTGTGAATCAGGACCTGTGACTTTTATTCCAATGCATAGAGCTATTCGAGCAATTCTCTATCCATGAGTGCTGTGGATTCAACAGTCTCAATGGCAGCCCAGGGAAGAAAAGATGCAAATGCAAATGGAAATTATATCTAATGGGCTGCCCTAAATTGGGTGGCACGTCCAAAATCTTTTCCGGCACTGTCAGGTCTGCTGAGGTTGACCTTTAAACATCTCATATTCATACAAAGTTCTCACCTCCCACTATTAGTCTATAACTTTTAGTAACCCTTAATCAGAAAATGAGCGGTACACAAATGGGCTTGTCAATACATGATACCTACACTACTGTTTGGATCACAAGCTCTGGTAAAAATTGTAAAATATAATGTTTGTGGATGTTTTAATTTGTGTTATTGAAGTGATTTTTGAACTTTTCCAAATATGGAGATGGTCAGTTTCTGTGTTAAAAATATAGGAATAATGTAAAATAATTGACTGTGAGGATGAAGGTATACTGTACCTGGTCAGGGTTTGCGTAGCAGCCTCCCTGTGTGAGAAAAGGAAGATGTGTTTAATTGCACAGTTGGCAAAATAATGGAGATAAACATGTTCTTGTCCTTGTAGTGTCAAAATATATAGTAATAAATTGCTTCTTAGTGGGATTAGTTTCCATGAAAATGTTCATATTCCATAAAGAATTGGAGATATAGATATGACCAATCCCCTAATTTGTATTCGAAATTAAAGAATGCTATCAGTTAATCAAAGGTGAGAGAATTGTGCCCCACGAAAAATGCCTTAAGTGCTGCTGATTGATATAAAAGTTGGTCAAAACACAAAAAGAAGCTGTAATGGAAATCAGTCAAACACAGTTTTAAAATTCTTAGATGCAGTGTCCACACTTATCTGCACTTGCAAAGTGATACCTGGATCACAGTAGTGCAAGTGGTACAAGAAGTGTGGGAAAATGCATCAAGATACCTCATTTGCAAATGAGAGATGGAGGAAAGAAAGAAGTAATTTTTAATGAACAGGAAACAGAAGCAAGAAGTACATTTATAAAACTTCTTTAATTAATTGACACTGTGCCTGTAGATTGTCTGCATTGTGGAAACTTCAGATTTAGGGATCAGTGAAACTAGAGGTTCAACACGTATACCTGAATATCCTACATTTACATGTGAATGTTCAGAAATTTAGAGGTAACTTAAACATTCTCCTGTGGGTGTTAGTAAATTGTGTGAGCTGTCTCATATTTCTGCAATGAAAAGGTGCAGCAATTGGAGTATCTGGACTAAGTGTGTCTTTCTTTTGATGTACAATATATGATTAAACAGAGACTTGGTGTTCAGAAACCTTTTTCTCTGGTAATTGTTGCACTTTTCAAAATATTTGCTCAACTTTTCTCTTGTACTCTTATGTATTCTGGCGTCTGCACATTTCTTTTCTGTTATAAACAGCCTTAGCTAGCTGGACATTTAAATAATCAATTCTTCAAAACAGAACATGAGAAGAAGTACAGTGAGAGAACGTATGCTTTGAGTCAGCCTTTTTCAGCTCTTGGCTTTCATTTTACGACATGCCATTGCTTGGATTGCCAATCCATCAAGGATATTGCATGCCCAGCACGGTTAAATATCATCCTTTGTCACCGCGGTGACTGCCATGGAAAGCCTGGAGGAAAGCTGAGTATTAATCAGCACAGCAGCGCTGAGTTCAGCGCCAACGTGGCTGGGATCAACTCAGACTGCTGTCATCCTATAGTAACCATGTTCCTGGCGGTGATGGCGGTCCCCTGGTGGTCTGACCGCCAGGATTGTAATGTGTAGGTCAGACTGCCTGGAGTGCAGCGTTCGACTGTCACCGTGGGTATGGCGTTCCTTGAACCGCCAGACTCGTAATGAGGCCCTATGTGTAATTAGAAAAACATATATAACATCTGGTGAAGAATAACATTTAAAATCTGGTCTGTTTGGGTTATGGCAGCGGCAAATAACTACAAGTCCAGAGAAGGTCATGATATGTTAAAATGCTGCACAAGATAGTTGCATGCAAGAGGGATTTTCTGGATTCACAGAATATTTGTAGGTTCAATTGTTAAATTAATAGCCCAACAAACAATTAAAGGGCCCTACTAGAGAGAATGTTCTAGCAAAAGCTGTTGAAAGATTAAGGGGTCATCTTTATTTGGGGCATAAGTAGTGCAAACTGTGAGGGTACATGATTGGTTCCTAGGTCATGCGATAACCAATCCTTCTTGATTATCATGCATGGTATTACCTTTCACCAATACAGCAACTCTCCTTATTACAACTTCTCACATTGACCGCAACAATTTGGAGCTCAGTTTCCTGAATCATTCTTGATAAGGTGTGTTTCTTGAAGGCACACAATTTTGTGAGCAATACGCCATAACTCAGCTTGATTGTTATGTCTTTTACTAGCACATATGAAAACATTTATATTTTAGGCAAAAATCTTTACATGATTGAGTAGATTATTCCATCTCTGTAGATTAACTATTTTTTAATAACAAATGTATTAATATTTGCTATTCGTGTTCTTTGCATACTTTTGTATATAGCTTCTTCTCCCACCCTCACCCCTTCCCTTCTCCAAAAAGCCATCCTTTGGTGAATCCCTCCTAACATCCTTATCCAAATAGAAAATAGCCCCAATTGAAGGCAGTATGAGCTCCATTTAAAAAACCCAAGTGTCATTGAGAGGGCGTTGCCCTACCCCTACAGAATATCAGAAAAGGGAAGAGAAGTAATTTGTTCGACTGATCCTGCATCATTACTTGTATCACCCCTCTCCCCCCTGTGTTGACTCCAAAATTTAACAAAAGTTTATTATCCCTCTCTTTTTTGCTATTTTTTTAGTGCTGAGTTTCAAAATCAGTACACATCAGAAGTATTCCCGTCTTGACCATTTGTCAAGGATCTGCTGGGCTTTTATATCCGTAGTGCAAAACTGTGTACTCAGATTATATATAATTTTAGGTTTTGCTTGTTCTTGAACAAAAACCTGTGTTCCTGGTGATTAAAAGAGTGGTATCATTCTCCGAAGCTTCCATTGACATTCCACTGGGCATGGCAAAAATCTGAACTGACAAAAAAAACTAAATCCCCCCCCTCAGACAGAGTTTTAGAGGGTTGTGCAACTATTAATAAGAATGATCTGCGGATAAGCATTGACCTGAGTGGACCTGGCCTTTCGAAAAGGAAAGTGGTGAGCCCGCTGAATTGGCCAATCAATATCCTAATCAGTCAATTGAAGAAATATCCCCAGCACGCAGCGAGTTTCTTATTTTTTCAGTTTGTTGCACAGAACAATATCGTCTTCTATTTTGGAGTCATCTACCTTATCTGACCCAATTTCTGATTGATAAAATAGTGCAAAAAACAATTCTGCCGTCTCATCTGCATCAGTAGATGGTAAGCTGGATGTTGACGCAGGCTGGGAATGAGACCTTATCTCTCCCAGTGTCTATGACTGAGCCTCCCCACTGGTGTTTATGTCATTTAAAGATTCTTGATCATTGAAAATGTCTCTCTTCCCCTCACCACTCCCAGATAAGGCTTTGTTTGTATTGGCCCCTGATTTCCCAACCACTGTGTTGGAGTCATTCTTCAGTCCTATGGAAACTGAGCCAGAAGCCACCCCCCACCTGTCCCAAAAGCACTGAGTTCACAATTGTGAGCCTGAGCCTGGTTTTGGGTGCTAGTCACCAAAGAGCAGCCCAAATCATCAGGTTCAACTGTTTTGGACAAATTGTCCGATGTGTCATCCTCTACAGTTAAAGAAGAAGTGATAACAATTGTGGATTGTTGTACATATACGCTTTAAGCTGCTGACTCCAAGGAACATAAGTTGTGTGCAACAAGTGGATTCTTATTTTCCTGTCCCACTCTTTCCATTTGCTACATCTGCTATTTAGAGTTGGAGTGAAAGTCAACAGCCAGGTACTATTGATCCAGAAAGAAGTCCTCCAGAGCCTACCCCTCGTGTGGTGCTGTTTTTAAAGGAGGATCAGCCAAGATGTTCGGTTGAAGGCAGAAGGCTAGTGCTGTGCTTTGTAGCAGACATGGAGGAGGACCTCCACATCTCCCTCCTCTAATAACTCCTTCAAACTCACAGGGAGTAATACGGTGGAGCTCATGATCGCCCACTCTAGTGTTTCCTCTGTCTGCCATGCCTGACATTGTCTACTGGCCAAAGCAGAGTGGACCCCTGTGGTTAGTAAGGTACCAAAGAGAAAGGGCAGGGGCCTGCTGGGAAGCCAGATCACAACTTTCTGCTAGGTAAATCAGCAGCTTGGGGGAGGGGAGGGAGTAGTAAAAAGTTACTTTCCTCCTATTACTTTTATGCTCTTTTTGTTTGTCCTTTGTACACCTTTATCAATTAATAGAAGCATAACATCTGCTGTAGAGCTTAGGGATGGGGTGGCACTGGCACCTGTGGACACTGCTAAGCTTTAGGCTGCCATCTTTCCTCATCAAGTGACCAATGGAAACTCAGCAACAGTGAGAATCCCCTTCCTTGTTCTTTAAACTATAATTTCAACCTGCCTGTTTCCATCATCCTTGCATGTGCCCCGCTTTACTCAACTTTTAACCTCCCTTCTTCATATTCTTGGGGCCTTCCGTAGCTTGATCTTCTGCTCTAAACACTCACCTTCTATTCAATGTTTGATTGCTCTCTCATGTCTCTTTCTCCTTTCCTGTTCTTACACTTTTCAGCCCCATCTGTTCATCTCACTAACTTCCTTTTACTTCAATGAGATCTTAAGTCAGCAGAAATGTCCTCTGTTGCATCCTCCACTCCCTCTACCCTCCAGGCTTTTGTTCGAACTGTATTCAGAATACTTTCATTCTTGCATACTATCTGTACCTCACCTATTATCGTCACTAAAATGTTATTCAAAGCTTTAAACTGGACGTTACATCCCTCTGCCAATGGTTGCTACATCCAAAACTGGAATGCTCATACAGCAAATCACGCCCTTCCTCATCAGAGATGGCTCTCACAGTGCTTTACTCTTACTAAGACTGCACTGTAAACAGCTAAACAACTTTCAGTATCTCACTACAATCTGGAGATTGCTCTAAGCTCATTTTTTCATCTTTATCTTTTTTCACTACTTATCTGTCATTTTGGGATTCAGGAATTGCACTCATGGGGTTTTAGGCCAATAAAGAGATATCTTGTTTTGGTTGTTTAGGGTTTCTTTGTATTATTTTTGTAATGCCTTAAAACCAGATCTGCATTTAAGCAGGTGGAGGACCTATTTCAGTGCTATAACCATTATATGCCATTATATGTGGGATCTAGATTCGAAAACTGTGAGGTGATCAAAATAGTTCACAGAAAATCATGAACTATTCGCAGTGAAGTCAGAATAGACTGCAGTTAAAAGGGCATGCTTACACAAGTTCTAGGGAAAAAAGTACTGAACACAGGAAAAAATGCCAGAGAAGTAACAAATAGGACTGTTTGAAGAATCTTCAGACTTCCAAGGTATCATTCCCTGCCACTGTGCATGATAGGTCTTTCTGGGGTTGGTGAACAGACGGGTCTCGCTGTTGGCTATTCCCAATTGCTTTATGCATTATCTCCATGGGAAATACCTGCTCTCTGACATCCTGACCAGGGGCGTAGCTTGGTCATTAAGATTGTGGTTGTGTGAGGTTCAGATTTCTCTACAATCATGCTGGCATACAATATCAAAATACATTATACGACAAGTAGGGTGCACAAGAGGAGGTTAAGAGGCAGTGGAATTGGGAGGTATGCAGATTGTTAGGAGTACTAAGTGAAAGTAACACAATTTTTTGTAAAACAAGGAACATTTAAGGGCTTTCAAAACAGAGGGGAGAGTGTGTGTGTGATTTTGTCACTGTGTGTGTGCATAAATCCTAGGTGAAATCCTACAGACATGTCACCATATCTGACTGAAAGCTATTGTACCCAACTATTCATCAGAAAATAAATTTATTAGGGGGTGTAATACCCCATACACACCGCTGAAACTATGCCCCTGATCTTGACGCAACTGTTAGGTTGTCTGACGATAAAACCCGTGAACTAATTAAACATGTGGAAAGTGTCTAAGTTAGAGGGCAGAATGCCTGCCCTTTCCCTTGTTTTTTTTACCAATTCCAGTCACCACTAGCCCTGCACACTGCTTATAATTCAGTTATGCACTGAAGTATACTTAAAAGTGCTGAATGAAATGCTTAAATTAATCTCTGCCGTTGGTAATTGCTCAGTGCACATCCCAGTCTATTGTTACTTTGCACAACACACCACCTCAGTGTGTACGCAACCATATGCAAAACAATCTGGACCCTGCTCCAGCCCGAACTGCCAGGCCAGGCCGGACGCAGCCCGGATCCAGTAACACAGTGGATTTGATGTTGTTGGGGTAAGGAAGGAAAAAAAAAACAGAAAAGATAACTGATGCTAATAGAGTGAAGGAGGACGTCACTCATGAAAAAAGATTTTGAGGAACTATCGATTGACTAGTTTCGGCATGACATTGTTCACCAATTATGTCTGCATATGTTTTCGTTTATTTTTATTATTAGATTTGTGGAGAACTGCTAATATACAGAAGCTGAAGCTTTATGTAAAAAGGTCAGTCATTGGTAAAATCGTTTTTTTTTATAACAGTATAAAATTGATATAAAATGTACAGTACCTTGTGAGGATTTGTGTAGACGTCTCACTGCACAACAAAAAAAGGTAATATGTTTGAAACTACACATTAATGAACATAGTAAAATAGTGATTTTTATTGTACCGTCAGTGTCAAAATATCACATTGTTATCACATTTTTATCGAGCTAAGATGATCCTTGTGCGTTTTCATGTATATATCTGACTGAAAAAAGTGACAGCAAAATCCCAAGGGAATATTTCATTTTTTTCTTTTTTATTCAGCACGTGATATTTGCATTACGTATATTCATCCAACTTACATCATACCTTAAACATTGAAACTAAAGTTATTCATTAGAGCGCAATGTCCATAGATAAACTTCTTAAGTCTTCACCCTCAGCTTCCCCTCCACCCCACCTGATCTGCCGCCAAATTATTCATCTTTGCCCATATCCCTTGACATCTTTGCATTGCTCCTAACCGTTTGGCATACAACTTTTATTTGACCCTAGTAGACTCCATTTTCTCCTCCCATAATGCGTATGTCGGAGGAACTGGTGATTTCCACGCCTGAAGAATAAGTGATAAGGCTATTACAGTACCCACAAATATCATTTGTCTGGATGAAATGTGAAGATCTGTGATCTGCGTAATGCCCCAAAGTGCCACTAATGGGCTAAGGGCTATCAAAGTACTCAACATCTGAAAGATCTTCTCCAGTAATTAGTCAGAAACTTACATGAAAAGCACATATGTAACCAATCTACCTGGGATGTTTGGCAGCATGGACAGAGACCTAATGCCTCTGGGTGCATTTCCATTACCCTAGCAGGGGTATAGTAAAGCAACCATTTAGAGAATAAAGCAATCATTTTAAAATTTGCTCCTCTAAGTGCTTTATGCAACACCTCGTTGTGCTTTCGCCAGTGCTGTACCCCTACCTTACACCCTGCAATATTTGCTATTTGAACCAAGAGTTGGGAGGTTGCCTTGATTGACCCCGCGTCCTGAAGTAGTTTATACCATTTACCGATACCTAATTGATTGTCCTAGAAAGCCAGGCCAATGGCTCCATTAGCGCCATTCGCTGCTTGTTTCGTTGAGTGAAGGAATGCTGAATTTGACAATATGAAAATTAAAAAAATTCTGGAATATCGCTTGCACCCATTACACACTGCGCCTATGTTTTGATATGATCAGCTAGATAAAAATCCGCTAAAGTCTTAAAACCCAGCCACTCCCATTGTTGCACATTTCTTTGACTTAGTTCTACTCTATCATCCACCTGTCCCTTACTCGTAATACTGAATAGGTCTTATCAGTTTGGTACTTTGCCTGTATCTGTGATATAGCAAACTGAATCATTACCAGTAATTTGTTTCTAACCCTTTTTGGTAGGCGAGGAAATTTCAGAAAACGTGAAAGATGGATATTGGTTTCTACCAGCATCTGATTGAGATAGAAGTTGAGTTTTGGTTTTTGTGCCGCTCTTGACGCCCAATCCAAAAATGCTGCTTCATAATAGGTTGCAATATTGGGAAGAGCCAGTCCCCCATCTTCCACTGCAAGAGTTAGCTTTGCCAAGTGGAGCCGGGGTTTTTATGATTCCACATGAATTGTCTGATTAATAAGTCTAGCTTGTCAAAAAACATTTTTAGGTACTCTCAGAATTACGCTAGAGAAAACAAATAGTAATAGAGGCAGGATCATCATTTTGACCAATGCGATCCTTTCCATAATGGTCATAGTAGTTTCCTGCCACTTAAGAAATAGCCCTTGAATCTTTTTAAGAACACTCATGTGATTCAACTGGAGCAGATCTGCCGAGCTCCTGGACACGTATATACCTAGATATCTAATGGGCTGAGAAGATGAAGATACAACACGGATGTCTTTCGGCAGGACCGATGTCTCTGCGTTATACAACAGAGCCTCTGATTTCGATTGGTTGATGTTTATACCCCCCCAGCCCTGAAAAGGCCTTGATCTTTGCAAACGTTCTGTCGATATTGTGCTGATCCGCACAAAGATACAAGATCATATCATCAGCGAATAACTTCACCTTGGGGACAAAGGCAGTGGCACCTGTATATAGATCTTGTTGAATCGCTGCACCCAATGGCTCAATAAAGAGTGCAAACAAAACTAGAGATAGCGGGCAGCCCTGTGCGTGCCCCGTGAGATTTGTACCGACCCTGCTATTTGAGAGTTTACTGAAACTTGGGCCCCTGCATAAAGTGTCCGTAGTGTCTGAATAAACTTCCTGGAAAAGCCAAACTTCGCAAGCACCTAAAATAACACTTGCCATTGGACTAAGTCAAATGCCTTTTCGGCGTCGAGCATTATGATGGCCGCCGGGTGGGAACTATGCGATAAATAATCTATTGCCTGTACCAAAAAGTTGGTATTAGTGGACAATAGCCTACCTGGCATAAATCCGCATTGGTCCTCATTTAAGAGTCCTTGCGCCACCTGAGCTGTGCGAACTGCCAGAATTTTGGTAAATAATTTATAGTCCTGGTTTATCAAGTTAATTGGGTGATATGAGCCGGGATATTCCGGTGGTAAAGAGATAACCACTAACGCTCTTGAAAATTCGGAAGGAACTACCGCTCCTGCTAGTATTTCGTTGAATAAGTCTACTAATATTTCGGCGATTTGATCTTCTAGAATTTTATAGATTTCCGCCAGAAGGCAATCTTCTACTGGAGCTTTACCGCTAGGAGTGCCCATTATTACTTTAATGACTTCTTGAAGAGTAATTGGGGATAATAATATATTCTGTACCACTGCGTCTAGCCTTGGTAATATTACTGTATCTAAGTATTGTTTAATTTGTAAACTATTTACTTGTGTCTTCTCTGTGTATAATTTGCAATAATGTGAAAGAAATACTTTTTCAATCTCTTTGGGCTGTGTAACCATTCTGCCCTGCTCTTCGTCAAAAATAATTTTTATTAAATAAATACTGGATTTGTTTTTGATTGACCATGCAAGAAATCTACCTGCATGCTCGCTTTCTTCATATTGTCGCTGGAAATTAGTATGTCTATTCAGTATCTCCCTTGAAACAAAAAAATCCCTTAATTTGACCCGAGCCCTTGTCAGCCTTAGTGCCATCTCCGGTCTAGAAAGTAGTTGATTTCTTTTTAATGCCTGTTCTAACTCATTTTGCAGTATATTACTTCTTTCACGGGCAATTTTACCTAGATATGCCTTGAAGGAGATTGTCTCCCCCCGTAAGAAAGCTTTGGTGGCCCCCCAGATATGAAAGAGAGAGGCAGACCTCTTATTTATCTCTAAAAATGTAGTAATTAATACTTTAAGATTTGCTACCCAATCTTCGTCTGCCAAAAGAGATCTATCTAGGCGCCACTGCGAGCAGTGCTGCTGATTGCCAGGCTCATTAAGATCATTCAGATCACTAAGATCGACCCAGGGAGCAGAATGATCTGAAAAGGAATTTGCAAGTATTCCTGTCTGCTTCCATTTTCATTCAAATGAGATTAGAATGTAGTCAATTCTTGATGCCGTATTATACCTTTTAGAATAACATGTGAATTCTTTAACATAAAGATGGTCGGCTCGCCACGCATCTACTAAATCTAGATCTAACATCAATTTTGCAAGAATTTGGGAAGTTTTTGGTTTATTCTGCTTTAATATTCCGTGATGTGTCCCATAAAGTATTTGGTATAGTATTGAAGTCCCCTCCTATTATGAAATAGCCTTGGAGAAGGGAAAGGTGCATATGCAGTGCCTACATTGGCTTTGTATCATCCTCTATTGGGCCGCAGTAGCTTACAAAGTGGACCTCTTTGCCTGCCAGTATAGCAGTAACTATTATCCATCTCGCCTGCGGGTCTCTCACGACACTATCCTCCCTACAAATTTTCTGAAGAACAGAACTGCCACACCCCATACCCTGGCATCCGCTGACGCAAAAAAGGAGTGAGCAATACATGCCGGGAGTCTGGGTAGCTTGGCATTGGCCTTTAGATGTGTTTCCTGTCCCAAAACCACTTGAGCCTGTGCTGATTCCAGCCAGTAGAGTGCAGCTCGGAGTTTCATGTTATTATTAGCCCCATTTAAATGACAGAAAGCTACTCTTAAGTTAAATCCCATCCTTTCTCAATGTGCCAACCCATCGTCACCGCACCCCATTGTGCTAGTACTGCTAATATGACTAAACTTTTGTCTTGTATCTTATCTTCAAATAAATAGTAAAGTTGGCTGATCACCACCTGCATTTTTTGTTCTGACTCCTCTCTGTGTGCCCCCCATCCCTCCCAACTACATCCAGGGCCTTACCCACCCTGACCCTTCCCTCCCTCCAGCCCCCTGTGCCCCCCCTGTCACCCCATCATACACCCCACACCCCTCCAGCCCCCCTCCCCCAATTCCCAGATTGAAGTGCGCTGACACGGCACTCGTAGGGCATAACCCAGAGCATTCAGCAAGATCAACGGACGGGGAAGGGACATGGGGAAGAGGGGCATTTCACTAATGGTACATCTTGTTCCAAAAGATAACATTACTTCCCCTAGCCCTTTAAAGCCATCTATAAGGCGTACAAACTCGCTTCGTCAATGAGCTGCATTAGCTGACATATAAGAGAACACTCGAAAGGTAAAAGTGTTCCCAGATTTAATGTTTTTTTTCTGGATTGCTTACAATTGAATCTGTTCTTTGATCCTACAACTCCCCAAGTTGACTAGTATAGTACGAGGATATTTTGAAATAGCAGAGCGCGTGAAGGGTACTCTACGTGCTCGCATTATTGAAAAATCAGTCTCTGCTCTTGCTGAATCAGGAAGAATGCAGTTGGTAATTCGGTCTGAAACCACCTTAATTACTGTGGACGCTGCCTCTGTCCCTTCCACCAGATTGAATCTGAGGTAATACTGGTTCCATTTGTTTGCTGGCATCTTCTAGATCCGAGACTCTCTGTTCTACCTACGTTAGTTTGGTAGAGAGATGGGCTAGATGGGTGTTTAATTGGGTAAACTGATATTTAGTCTCTTTATGAGCCACCTCTTGGGATAGCTTTATTGCACGCAGTTCCTCTAGAATCCGCCTCATTCAGCCCTCCATTGAAACAGTATCACACATTGCACTGTGATTATTAGGACTAGGATTTGGAGTACCAGGAAGAGTACTACCATCTTCATCTATGGTGGTATTCGATAGTAGCAAATCTGTTGTGGTGAGGGGGAGGACCTCCATACCGAGGTCTACCTCCTTATTAAAAATTATAGCACTATCTACAACCCCTGTTTTGAGTGTAGGTATGGCTTCCTCCCGGTCTACTATTCTGACCTCCTTACCTTCGGGTGCTTCTGGTGCTTTCGCAGGCGCTTTGTTGTTGGTGGAGATTGAAAACAAAGGGTATGTAGACAGTTCCTTAAGCTGAGACCTAATCGCCAATAGAGCAGGGGATTCTCTGCCAGAAACTGCCATAGTTGATGTAGAGGCTGATGGAGGGGGGGATATCGATAGTCTTGATGTCCACCCAGTTTGTGCTTGCCCTGATACTGATGTCACGTCTTGTAGTACTGAAGCACTGCTAGCCCTGGAACTGCTGGTAGCACTGATGAAGAGGGAGAAGAGACCTGATGCGGCGAGCCTCGCACCATAATAGAGACTCTGAGCCTCCTATCTGCAGGCAGAGCTTCCGGAACTGCTGCTCATTCTGCCCGTGGCGGGAGTCAATGGCTTAGTCGATGTTTTAATTTGAGGTCCTTTGGCTATTTTCCCCATTGTTCGTGCCCTACAGCTTGTAATCCTTTTCATACTAATAAGTAAGACAGAACCAATTTAAGGACCCCCCAGGAATTTGCCTAGAATGCACCAAGAGCTCCTAGAGTCCACACAGTGAGACAGAGAAAGGAAAGTCATGTCCAACGTCCGACGCCTCAACTGCTTGTGTCTCTTGTGTCACTTTTTAGTGACTAACCCCAATGTTGCTCAGGTTCTCTGCACTTATCAAAACATATTTTGCTGCTTGCTGCTTGTAGTGCTACTTGCGAATAGCCTTGGTTTTGGACAAAGAATCCATGGTTGGGGAAACAGATATTATAGCCCCCCCCCCCCCCAGACCCAGCCACTTTCATACCTTGTAGGAGTCTCTCTCCAGTCTCACCAGTCTCACATCAGATGGCTTGATTTTGCCGTATACCCAGCTTTGGAGGGAAGCAGGAGGCAGGAGGGGCTGCAAACCTTAGCCCCTTATTGCAGCTGGGAAGCCAGGTGCGCCTCCCGCTCGAAGGAACGCTGCGAGTAGAGTGCTTTGACTTTACTGAGCAGTAGCGCAAGCCTCCAGCACTCCGCTCAGCCGCCTGTCATCTTGCCGCCGACTGCCGGATCACTGGTCCCGGAGCATGATGGGAGCTCCCATGGCACCCGACTTTGGACTTCCCCGGGCGGGGTTGGAGGGTTTGTGGGCATATTTCATTGTTTGTGGGGTATGCCTGTCTTCTGTAACTTTCAAACTTTCAAGACCCACTTTCACCCTTGTTTCGGAATTTCTCAGTTGTAGTATTACACCCTCTTGAGGTAGTATTAATTAAAGTTAAAAGGCTCCACTATGTACTTGTAAATATTGCACTTGTAAATCCAACCATTACTGCTTGTAAATCCGATCTACAAGCGCATGTCTGTCTCTGTAGTACAATTTAACTTTTTAAATAGTTGGTGTCTTCTTCTTTTATGGAAAACACATTGAAAATCCCGTATTAGGTAAGGTTGCCATTTGAACATTCCAGTCTCAAAATTTTCAGAAGGTCTTGTGACTAAAATGGTCCTCTGTTTTTTTTATATATTTAATGGCAGGAACTTTCTGTACCAGGTGTAATCTATTTGTGTACCTCAGGGTAATGCAAATCAATCAGAAATCATTAGCAGCTAGGTTTACGTATAGAGGTCAAATATGCTTGGAGCTGTGATGGAATTGTGCATTATTCATCTACCTTGGAGAAGTAGAGGCCAGACTTTTAAAGTGTTGCATTGCCCCTGAGTCACACAAGGTAACAGAAGGGCAAGGTAACATTGAAGTCAGATTTACCAAGCCACCCAAGGCGACCTTGCGTGGGCTTGCAGAGCATGGTAAATCTGGAGTAACACAAGGCAGCACAAGTTGATGCCTTGCCTGACTCTGCCCCAGGGAGGCTTCGAATGGGTGAAGCGAGGGGGTTGTCATTCATCTACCCATGGATTTTGGCACTTTGGCAGATTTACCATGAATGGTAGACCTGAGAATGAGTCAAAATGCTACACTTTCCTAGGAGAGGCGTAACAAAGAGAAATATCTTTATTCCCCTTCATTATCTTTATTTCCCTTCCTGCAAAAAACAATTCTGCTTGCAATGCAGGCACCCTTGCATCATGACGAAAGGGTGCATGCGTTGATAGCATGTAGCCAAAAGTGCACCAGTGCAAGGAGAGGACAGGAATATGCAACTGAATGTTAGATATGGTACATTCATGCTCTCTCCTTTTTATGCAGCAACAACAAACAGCCAACAACTTTTACATAGAAACTGTAAACTGCTAAAAGTAGTTACTATCAGACAATAATTAAAAATAAATATAGGTGCAGTGTTGTTGGACAGTAACGGAATTGAACAATTGTCCACCTAGTATTATTAATACATAGAGTGACTTATCTAATTGCCTATTATCTGTGCTATGTTTTGACACCATATGTTATTTCGGGGTCACCATCAGGACAATACAAAGTGATGAGCACTCAAACAGTTTACTGTAACCACATGAGACAAAAAACTGTCAAAGTGTATGAGTAAAAATCTGCCAGAGGTATATGTGTAAAATGGCTGTCAAGAAGAATTTATGTGGGGAAGAGTCACAAAAATACCTTACTATGAAAGTAGAGTATGTACTCTCTTCCCTTTGTAAGTCATTTTGTTAGCACTTTTTTCACTGTGTGCTGTGCTCATGTCCCTCTTTTAGTAATCTAATTTTGGAATATTTTTTCTGGTTTCGATGTAGCAGCACTGACTTACTCGTCTACTACAAATTCAATGAAAAGAACCATACATTTTTGGAATTCCTCAGCACATATTTTTTAGAGGAGAACCATCTCTCTTATAAGTTTTTCCGATTTATTTCTATTCATGAACTATTTGACAGTATTTAAGTCTCATGTTATCACAGAAAATTGCTTGAGTGGTTTTGACTTTGAAGTCTCCTGATGGCCAAAATGCCATGGAGTTCATAGGCAGTTGGATCAGTCATGATATGTCTATATTAGACTAGATGGACAATTGGTATATTCAGCCATTGTTTCGCAAACACTTCTATTGGTCTTTTGCTCTCTGTATTTTTTTTGGATAAACATGTATTTTGCATTGCATCTTCATTGTCACTGTGTGATCACGTTTTTAACACCTAGCACCTCTATTTATATTTAATTATTGTCTGACGTTTAGCTACTTGCTTCAATTAAATACGTTTTATGTGAGTGTCGATGGATGTTCTGATGGTGAATGCATAGCTAATTTGAAACGGAAGGATAATTTACAGACCTCTTAAATTGGCATGACCCTAACCAACTTAAATATTTCTCCTGTCAGCAATGCTGCTGTGAACCATCGTCGTGTGTTTGCTTGATATCCCCGCTTTATGATTGATTTATAAGGCTTCTGCTGTTGTGATAACCTAGTAGAGTTCCAAGTGCCAGGAAATGTTACAGGCCTTCTCATGCCATATGTGAAAATATGTAGGTTATTAACACCGATAAAGAAGGATGTTCTACTTTGCATCAAGTTATAGAGACTCTTGTCCTCAGCCTCTCATTTTCTTATCTCTGTATGCAGTAACCAAAAGTTACAGTGGAATGGAGGTCAGTCTGTGAAGAGGGCAAGGCTCTGTTACCTTCTTCCATAATTACAGGAAACTACATGACAAGGCAAATTGCAGCGTGTATTCTATCTGTATATCACCGCTGCAATATCCATCCACAGAAAATATTGGATTCACTATTAATCTTACCACTACATTACTAGGTAAGTCCAGGTAAGTGGATGTGGAGTTTATAACAGTAAGTACATACGCATCCCTTGATGATGTACTGGTAGGTGAATGGAGTATTTTTGTAGGCCCATATTTTGACCATGCTATATGGACATACAACCCTGTGTGATTTACATTCACAGCTCTAGGTCTATAATTCCGAACATGTGCTGCTGAAACTGCTATTGTGTAGGCAGGATCATCCCTTGATCTGGTACAATGTAACAGGAACACAATACACATAATATAGTTAGTGTACGTATACAAAAAAATCATACCTGCTTTTCATGGTTCTTTCTACATAAGAAAAAAAAATCATAATTCATTATTGAACACATTACTGTAAGTCGATAAATTACTCGTGGAAACATACAATCTGGACTTTTCTGCAGTGGTTTTCAGAAAGCATGGTGCCATTTGCTTTGAACATGACGTTTACTTGGAACATATTTCGGGGAAGGCAGCATATTATTTGTTACACTAATACAATGAGAATACTATGTCTGCCTGAATGGCAGTACTCTGATCAACTCCTAGTCAATGGATGGAATTGCATGCATTGTCAGTGCGGTGATGTGGTTCACAATATGTGGTTCTACATCTACTAACATAGCAGTGATCCCAATTAGTAGTGCACCTCGCTATTAAAGTCTGCTGAGAGGCCTTGTGCACTTGGCCACCAGTGGGGTGTCATATACAGCATTTAAACCTTACACCCTCTGCTCCTGCTGTCACATCTTAAGTGTGGTTTGTACTTTTTAAGGTAGATTGCTTACAGTCATCATAAAAGTTAATACTTCTCTTTTAAACTTTATTGTTAAGTAGACATTCAGGTTCTCCGAACAACCTAGTGAGTTCCCAGTAAGGAGAAGTTGCTACAGGTACCAGTTGTTTTAGGCCTGGGCTTTGGGATAGCTTTAGCTGCCTCCCCAGATAAGTGATTTGTCAAAAAATCATATAAGAGGTACATTCCTATGGGGCATTTTCCGCCAGCACTCTTTATCTATTGGTCTGCTAAATTGTCAATCACACTTTGCTTCCATGACAAAGCTAGATGGATGAGTTGGACAGTCTACTTCAGACGTTGGCTCATGTCTGATTGCAGTTACATTCATGTTTGTGCACGGGCGTCCATCTTGAAATAGTTTTTGCTCTTCTTTATTAAAACCTTACTGTTCCATGATGGTCAATATGTTGTTTTCTTGGACCGTTAAACTTATGAAAAATATACCATTACCCACATTAGAAAGCTGACTAATGTAACTGCACAGCATATACATAGGAATTACACTTATACAACAACCAATTTACCAATCTCTACCCTACCTAACATGTGTACCACACTGCAATGGGAATAGTCAAAGGGTCTCCTTCAGAAGGATGCAAAGAGTTGACAGGACACGACTGAATCGATTAATGAGCCAGAAAATCGAGCACAAAACCAGATTTTATGTTTATTTTTCAGACAAATATTATATTATTCACTATAAGTGTAACACAAATACAGTACATTTAGCTGGAATATGCCCTTCCATGGCAGCTGAGATAATCAAAAATGCTTTAAAAATTTTGATGTGTGCTTGCTTGCGGGTTACAGTGTGTTTATGTGAGAGAGTGTATGTAAATGTACATTTGTGTGTATGTATAAGTATGTGCGCGTGAGTGGAGGCAAAAGGACGCGTGATGTCACTTCCGGTACCCCTGGCTTTTCCGTGAAATTGACGTCCATGAGTGAGGAGTGCTTCTCAATGTTTTAATACAAGTGGAATCTGAAGTCTTAGAACAACTTGAGGTATTGTTGTTCTGGCATAGATCCTTCCAAGTAGCACGGTTTATTTCATTTACTGTCTTTATTACATTTGCCCTGGATTAATGATTGTAAATTTTGTGTAGAGTCTAACTCCAACAGAGGTTTGCAATTTATCAGTCTGTTTTTCTAATCTCTGTACTGTAACAATGACAGCCTAAAAAACAATCAATATACAATGTGTTTTTTTGTTGCTGTTGTTATTGTCAATTTTATAGTCACCTGTTTCTCTGTTTGTTTTAAATATTTTGTTTCACAACTAAAATCAATTTTTTCGATGAAGTGTGAATTTCACTTTTACTGAGCAACAACACACTTTCCTATGAAAACTTCAATTACAGATGGTTCTTCAGGTTTTGTCAGAGAAGTTGTATTCCTGAAAAAAACGGAGGGGAAAATTTATTAAAAGTGGCGCATCATGTCACGATCTGCCACTTTTCTTGTGTCCCATTGCGTCCCCCCTAACGCCAACATGTGTGCACCGTATTTATGCTATGGCGCATCATGGTGCACATTAGAGAACTAGTGTCATAAAGTTTGGCGCTAGTTTGCCACTTTGCTGCATTAGTGGCAAAAATATTGACGCTAATCCTGCAAAGTGACAGGAGGCCCTTTGAAATCAATGGGCGTCTCATTATAACAGCTGCCTTAGACAGGCGTTAAAAATGATGCTAGAAATGGTGCAGTGGAATCTCTCATAACCCCAGAATGCCCCCCTTGCATACATTATGCCTGGTTTAGGCATAATGTGGTGCAAGGATTTACAAGGTGGCGCAATGAGTGTGTTAGACCTGACATCCTTGATGAGGTTTCCCTTGTCTTTTTTCCTCTGCTTCCTATATTTTTGACTGCGTGCTGGACTTCGTTTTTGCTAGTTTTTCAGTACTCTGGGCAGTTTACCACTGCTGACCAGTGCTAAAGTGCAAGTGCTCCCTGTATAAATTGTGATTATGATTGGTTATTCCTGATTGGGATATTTGATTTACTAGTGAACCCCCAGTGAAGAGCAATAGAGGTGCCTAGGGTCTGTAAATAATATGCTACTAGTGGGCCTTCAGCACCGATTGTGCCACCCACATGAGTAGCCCTGTAAATATGTCTCAGACTTGCCACTGCAGTGTCTGTATGTGCAGTCTTGCACTGCCAATTAAATCTGGTAAGTGTGCCCACTTGCCAGACCCAAACCTTCCCTTTCACTACATGTAAGTCACCCGTAAGATAGGCCCTAGGTAGTCCCATGGGCATGTTGCAGTGTATTTAAGAGGTAGGACATGTGCTGGTGTGTTTTACATGCCCTGATAGTGAAATACTGCCAAATTCATTTTTCACTATAGCAAGGCCTATCTCTCCCATTGGATAACATAGGGAGTGCTTTTATGTATCTTTTAAGTGAACATTCCCATTTGGAGCAGATAGAGATAAAAAGTTTTGGGCCTCAGAACTCACAATTTAAAAACACATCTTTTGGTAGAGTTGGTTTTTAGATTGTCTGTTGGAAAATGCCACTTCTAGAAGGTGGGCACTTTCTTGCTTAACCATTTTCTGACCCTGCCTGCCTGTGGAATCCACGTATGGGTCAGACTGACAGTTGGGCTGTTTGTGACACAAAGGGAGCTGAGGTGTGTCCTGCATATTCTGATAAGTCTTCCTGGACTAGAGTGAGGAGGGAAGAGCTGAAACCTTCACCTTAAAGGGCTGTGCCCTCACACACTGCAGTCTCCAACTCCCTGAAGAGTGTCTGGGGCCAGGTCTGGGCAAGGGAAGATCTTGTGAACAACAGAGACTTTCCTTTGAAATTTGCCTACTTCAAAGGCAGAAATTAGTATAAGTAGTGGACCTAAAACCCCAGACTTTTAGAACACTTATGGATCAAGAGGAACCTCTGCCAAAAAGAACAGCTGAAGAGCTGGAGGAGCAGTACTGCCCCTTTGCTCGGTTGGCCTGCAGTTGCTGCTTCTGTCTTAAAGAGGACAAAGACCAGACTTTGCTGTGTATCCTGCTTGTTAAGTTTCTCCAAGAGCTTGGACTGAGCTTACCTCTTGTTAAGAAGCCTCAGGGACATCAAAGACTTCACCTACCAGCCTCTGGGTTTGCTTGCTGTAGACCCTAACTCGCAAGGTGGTTCCTATTCTAGTTTTTGGGCCCCTGAGAGAGAAAGCTGACCTAAGAGCAAGAAGAACCAGGTGCACTGACTCCGGATGACTCCAAGACCAACACCGCTGCCCGACCCTGTGACACCACCTGCAACCGAAGCCGCGGTCCCCGCTGGAGTGGGACGACTGTGACTGACAATGCAGGCCAGATGCTGCTGCAGCCCCTCTGATGGCCCGTGACTCAGTGAGACCCGAGTGCTGTGTCACCGACTTCCGTGACATCCACTGCGGCGCCTGTAGCCCTGTGGCGTGACCCCATGAGGTCGCCAAATGTGTCTTGACCCACTGGATTCATTGACCCCGCCAGATCATAATGAACCGATGCCTTGCACTGATGCCGCATCAAGTCCCCTGCTCTGCAGTAAGGAACCGAAGGTGCACCAGATCCAGACGCCTCACCTCCCTGACTCTGTGCACGGTTTGTTTCCTTGTTACCAAAGGTACTATACCGGGGGCTCCATGCAACTCTGTGACTGCTACTGCCCTCCTCACAAGTTGCATTGGATTGTTGGGAACGACTCCGTCAACAACGCTGTGATAGCCCAAGTTGGAGCTATTTGTGTTTCTAAGTACTATATTAAAGTTTAATCTTTGAAAATTTGTATCTTTGCTTGTGAATGTTGGATTTTCATCCTTTTGGTCTTGTTTTACTCAGATAAATGTCGGCTATTTTCTCTAAACTGGTGTTGAATACTTTTGTGGTGTTTTCACTGTGTTACTGTGTGTGTTTGCACAAATACTTTACACATTGCCTCTGAGATAAGCCTGACTGCTTGCGCCAAGCTACCAAAGATGTGAGCAGCAGTTATCTGAGCTTTCTATCTCCCTTACTCTGACTAGAGTGAGGGTCCCTACTTGTACAGGGTGTAAACTGACTGCCAGCTAGAGACCCCATTTCTAACAGCGTGCATTGCGCCTCTTTGTAACTATGGTGTGGTGTTTTTACCAACCTAAAGCCACAGCGTTAAAAAATGACGCTAATGTGGTGCTAAGGAGTTCTTAAATCTGGCCCGGAATGTTTTTGCAGCAGTAAAACAATTTAGCTATAATTTCTCTGAAGGTGATTAGGGTGTACATGATAATCTTTGATTGACTAAGGTGCATGAATGATGATTAGCACGTGGCAAAAAAGAAGCACACAAATGTATTTTCATTTTTAGGTCTGGTCAGATAGTGAAAATAAAATCCTAAATAAAATACATGCATTGATGAATTCAGTGGCTTTTGGGTCAGCTCTCTTCACACCTTTGGTCCGTTCAGTTGTCATTTACATTTAGCTTCTGCCCATCACCCTATACAGTTTGGCACAATACAACAACCTTTTCAGAATTAGCTTTCTGGCTCTTCCACTAGCGATATTTGTTTTCCTGCCAACATGTGCAAATCTGCTGAAAAAGGAGTGCACTTCAGTGTCAGGGCTAATGGGCAAAAACTTTACTTTGCCAATGTTTCTTCTGTTCTTTTATTATCCATTTTTGCATGTGTTTTAGCTACCCTGTGTTTAAACTATTTCTTGATGTTACAATAATTCGAAGTCAACAGTACCTTTTCTTTGTGCCAATAATAATCATATAATAAGAACTTATTTTCGATGTGCATTAAAACTAAAAAGATTGTTTACTCCTGTTTAACACACACTACCTCCTAGCACCATTTTTTACGACACTTTTAACACCTTCTCAGAGCAGGCGTTAAAAGGGGGCTTCCATAATCTAAAATGGGCCCCTATGTACTCTGCAGGAGTAGTGCCAATGTTTTGGGCAGTACTCCTGCAGAGTACATCAATAGCGTCATGAAAAATTACACTATTGCCCCCTACCCTGCGCCATGGTGTGCTGTATTTTAAATACGGCACACACCTGCGGTAGGGGGGTGCTAAGGACGCAGGGCAAGTGCAGCACCACTCTCCATAAATCTGGCTCAAAGTACTTTACTAGGAGTGATGTACATACCATTAGTTTGCCTGGAGTTGAAGGGTTACATCGACAGTGAAGATGATTGGTGAGCCAGATAGAAATGTATATAGCAAACACCTTGGAGGTGATGATGAATCAGTTACAGAGGATGACCAAAGAACAGAGCGTTCCTGTAATCTAGGTGTGAGAGAATAAGGGCCCCCACCATGGTTTTCGGGAAGCAGAAAGAAAGAAGCTACAGAATCTTCCGAAGAACATGAAAAAAGAGAAAACTGCCAGATGCAACCCTGTGGAATTAGACAAAAAACGACAGAGCCAAATCAAAGTAAACTCCAAGATTCTTGATGGCATTGTAGGAAGTTGGCTCTGTATATACTATCTCAAAGTAAGAAATAGTGTGCACAGAGTCCAGGGGTTCCCACTTCGAGGTAAGATAGTGGCAAAATTAGATCATTCTAATGCTCTATTTTGTGGTAGTTTGGTCGAGCAGTGGGCTTATCAGATGGTAGTGTTAAGCATTTGTGTACACACACAGGCAATAAATGAGGAACACACACTCAAAGACTTACTCCAGGCCAATAGGTTTTCATATTGAAAATATCTTTTCTTAGTTTATTTTAAGAACCACAGGTTCAAGATTTACAGTAAACACTTTAAATGTAAGGTACTTCACTTAGATACTTTAGGAACTTTGAATATACAGTCTTTGTGAAAATGGCAATAAGCTATTTTCAAAGTGGACATACTGCAAAAATCAACAGTTCCTGGGGGAGGTAAGTAAAGGTTAGATTAGGAGGTAAGTAAAACACTTACAGGTCTCAGTTCTGGGGCATAGGCAGCCCACCGTTGGGGGTTCAAGGCAACCCCAAAGTTACCACACCAGCAGCTCAGGGCCGGTCAGGTGCAGAGGTCAAAGAGGTGCCGAAAACACATAGGCGCCTATGGAGAACAGGGGTGCTCCGGTTCCAGTCTGCCAGCAGGTAAGTACCTGCGTCCTCGGGGGCAGACCAGTGGGGTTTTGTAGAGCCCTGGGGGGGACACAAGTAGGCACACAAAACACACCCTCAGTGTCAAAGGGGCAGCCAGGTGCAGTGTGCAAAGCAGGCGTCGGGTTTTAGGTAGAAAACAATGGAGAGACCCTGGGGTCACTCTAGCAGGGCAGGCAGGCACAGTCGGGGCTTCTCAGGACAGCCACCACCTGGGCTAGGCAGAGGGTTATCTGGGGGCCACTCCTGCACTGGAGTTCGGTTCCTTCAGGTCCTGGGGGCTGCGGGTGCAGTGTTGGTTCCAGGCGTCAGGTCCCTTATTACAGGCAGTCGCGGTCAGGGGGAGCCTCTGGATTCTCTCTGTAGGCGTCTCTGTGGAGGCTCAGGGGGGGTTGTCTCTGGTTACTCACGAGCTCGCAGTCGCCGGGGAGTCCTCCCTGAGGTGGTTGTTCTCTGGATCTCGAGGCAGGGGCATCGGGTGCAGAGTGTGAAATCTCACGCTTCCGGCGGGAAGCGTGCAGTCTTTGAAAGTTGCTTCTTTGTTGCAAAGAAGTAGCTGGTTTTGAACAGGGCAGCTGTTCATGGGAGTTTCTTGGTCCTTTAGTCCAGGGCAGTCCTCTGAGGCTTCAGAGGTCGCTGGTCCCTTTCGGATGCGTCACTGATGCAGGTTTTCGAAGTTGGAGACAGGCCGGTCGGGCTGGGGCTGAAGCAGTTGTCGTCTTCCTCCTTCTCTGCAGGCTGGTAGGTCAGCAGTCCTTCTTGTTTCTTCAGGTTGCAGGAATCTAGTTTCCTTGATTCTGGGAGCCCCTAAATACTGATGGCAACTGTCCTTGAGGGTGGCTACACCCTCTTTCTGCCTCCTCCCTGTGGGGAGGGGGGCACATCCATAATCCTATTGGGGGAATCCTCCAAACTCAAGATGGAGGATTTCTAATGGCAGGGGTTACCTCAGCTCAGGACACCGTAGGGGCTGTCCTGACTGGTGAGTGAGTGACTTCTCCTTGTTTTTCTCATTATCTCACCCAGCCTTGCCGCCAAAAATTGGGGGCAGTGGCCAGAGGGGCGGGCATCTCCACTAGCTGGGATGCCCTGGGGTGCTGTGACAAAAGGGGTGAGCTTTTGAGGCTCACCGCCAGGTGTTACAGTTCCTGCAAGGGGAGGTGAGAAGCACCTCCACCCAGTACAGGCTTTGTTACTGGCCACAGAGTGACAAAGGCAGTCTCCCCATGTGGCCAGCAACATATCTGATGTGTGGCAGGCTGGCAGAAACTGGTCAGCCTACACTAGAAGTCAGATTGGTACTCAGGGGGCATCTCTAAGATGCCATCTGGGTGTATGTTACAATAAATTGCACACTGTCATCAATGTGCATTTATTGTGCTGAGAAGTTTGATACCAAACTTCCCAGTTTTCAGTGTAGCCATTATGGAACTATGGAGTTCGTGTCTGACAAACTCCCAGACCATATACTCTTATGGCTACCCTGCACTTACAATGTATATGGTTTTGCTTAGACACTGTAGGGGTATAGTGCTCATGCACATATGCCCTCACCAGTGGTATAGTGCATCCTGCCTTAGGGCTGTAAGGCCTGCTAGAGGGGTGACTTACCTATGCCACAGGCAGTGTGAGGTTGGCATGGCACTCTGAGGGGAGTGCCATGTCGACTTAGTCATTTTCTCCCCACCAGCACACACAAGCTGTAAGGCAGTGTGCATGTGCTGAGTGAGGGGTCCCCAGGGTGGCATAAGACATGCTGCAGCCCTTAGAGACCTTGTTACCAGGGGTACCAGTTACAAGGGACTTACCTGAGTGCCAGGGTTGTGCCAATTGTGGAGACAATGGTACAGTTTAGGGAAAGAACACTGGTGCTGGAGCCTGGTTTGCAGGGCCCCAGCACACATTCAAATCAAAAATTAGCATCAGCAAGGCAAAAAGTTAGGGGGTAACCATGCCAAGGAGGCATTTCCTTCCAGGCATCATAAAGGGTCTGCATAGAACCCAGCTCCAAAGGCCAATAAGCACAAGATCACATCAAGGGTGGACAACCCATGCAGCTCTGAGTTCTCTATTAACCAAGGATCTCCTTGATTTGCAAAGGAGGGGAAGGGAAGACCAACAGCAAAGGCATACTCTTGAACTGTGAGTGTAGGTTGACCAGCTCAGGTAACACAAATAACATCCAATAATTGTATTACTCCAACAGTGTAAAATCTATTTTTAAAATGACTATGACCTTTAGGATAAACTGTTTTTATTTTAAATATACTGATACCTAAAACAAACTGGTCAGAAAGAAGTCAAATGTAACAAGCATTTGCAATGGAACAGGTCTAGCATTTGCTTGAGTTAGAGCTATTGGCACTGGAAACTCATAACTGGACTTTTCTTGCTTGTTCGACCTTGCCTCATAATTTCGTCTTTTCCTGCATATAATTCCAGCGGCCCTGCATATAACTAAAGCACTTCCAATTAACTTCTTCTGCTATTCTGCATCAAAACATGACAATGTCGCCATTTTAGCATCAGAATTTAAATCTGCCATGCTAATTCCAATAGGATACCAGTTTCACCCCCTCGCCCCCACCCAACACCACCATCAGAGTAGCTGGCTGGCTAACACAATTACCCTGAAAAAATCACATGACAGCCACAGATGAGAAAAAAACTAGAAGGATTATCCAAACATATCAAGAGTGTACAAACGGTCATAGTGTAACAAGGTTGTTCAGTTAGCCTGGTCATAATTGTAATAAAGAGAGAATATTAAAACATATACAATTATCATATAAAGTTTTAACAGAAATAAACTTTTGTCATTAGACTTCAATGCTCAAAACAGCCTCTAGAGGGCACCAAAACAATACTATAATTTGTAATAAACATGGTCATGTAACCTTATTGTTAGTCCCTAGAGGGCATAACCCCATTAAAAAAACAGGAGAAAGTAATGCAGTGCAACCGTATACTTAGCCCCTAGAGGACGTTTTTAGGGCAGACAGGCCTACTGCAATAATTACAAACAAGGCCTTTAAAAAAAAGTATCCCAGCTGTAAAACAGAAGTTCTAGCCATGAGAAAGCTTACGAGACACTGAATGATGGGCGGAGTTATTATTTTTGGGTCCCCATTAACCTGGGCCCATATTTATGCTTTTTTAGCACCCCATTTGCCTCATTTTTTTATGCAAACGTACAAAATACAATTGTATTTTGTGCGTTTGTGCCGATTTGCATCAGAAAATGATGCAAATGCAGCACTAAAAAGCATAAGTATAGGCCCTAGTGTGGGGACTCAGAGATGATGTAGACAGAAAGAGAATTTTGAAGGAGGTCCCATTGTCCTAGGACCACCACAGGCTGAGTTGTGAGCAAAAATGTTTTGTAAATGTAATGTCCTGCAAAGTATTATGGGGTGAGTTTGCATGCTGCATATATGTTGACAGCAATGCTCAGAACAGCCCCTAGAGAACACCACAATAAAAATAGCATTTGGAGAAAGCCTGGTTATGTATCCATACAGTCAGCACTTAAAGAACATAATCACATGACAAAAAGAATGGGAGAAAGTAATCTAATGTAACCATACACTTAGACCCTAGAAAGTATAGTGAAGTACACATTTTTAATACTAACATATCTATTACATTGATATCACAAACAAGACCAACAAAACATAACTTCTCCTAGCTATATAACAAAAGTTCCAACCATGAGAGAACTTAAAATGACACTCAATGGTGGGAGGAGTTATTATTTTGGGGTCCCCACTAACCTAGGGTGGAGACCCAGAGATGATATAGGTGGAAAGAACACATTGTTGTGAATGTTTTGGTGGTGGTTCCATTATCCTAGGACCACCACAGGCTAAGTTTTGAGCAAAAATGTTTTGTAAAAGTAAAGCCCTGCAAAGCATTATGGGGCAAGTTTGCGTGCTGCAAATATGTTGACCACAACGCTCAGAACAACCTCTAGAGAACACCACAATAAAAATAGCATTTGGAGAAAGCCTAATCACGTCTCCATACAGTCTGCCCTTAAAGGGCATAACCACATGAAAAAAAGAACAGGAGAAAGTAATCCAATGTAACCATATATTTAGACACTAGAGAATGTAGTGAATTACACATTTTCAGTGCTAGCACATCTATTGCAATGATATCACAAACAAGGCAGACAAAACATAACTTTTTCTAACTATAGAACCTAAAAAGCCACTGAATGGTGGGAGGGGTTATTATTCTGGGGTCCCCACTAACCTAGACCCAGAGATGATGTAGGTGGAAAGAGCACGTTGTGGTGAATGTTTTGGTGGTGGTCCCATTATCCTAGGACCACCACAGGCTGAGTTATGAGCAAAAATGTTTTGTAAAAGTAATGCCCTGCAAAGCATTATGGGGCGAATTTCCCAAGTGTAGTGAATATTGTAGTATCCGCTCTCTCGCTGTGCTGGGAAAGCCACATTCGCTTTGAGGATTTCTGTTTTATATAAAGCATTTACCAATTTCAGGCGTTTTAAGGGGAGAGCTACAAGAAATTAGTCTGATTAGGTAACTGTGAACAATGTTACCAGCTCTCCAATACGGCCGATCGAATTGACTCGGTTGTGCCTCTTCGTGCTCTGAGTGCCTTGGCCGCCATATAGCATGAAGGGAAGACACAAAAGAAACAAAATAGTTCACCCATGCTGTAGTATATCGGCAATTGTGCAATAATCATTGTAACAGGGGCAGTCTGTAAAGCGTGACAAAATAGTCTCAAGGCAGGTCAAACTTAAAGCATATACCAATGACATCAAGTGATTTTTGAAAGGCAAGCCCAGGAACGAATGGAAGTGATGGGTGTGAGATGGGCGTTGTTAAAATCCCACAATACTTACAACAGGTCAAAACGCTTGGGTGCTCGACCTAAAAACTTCAGTGGACAACCAGCTCCTCATTCACCCCACGCCCCCAGCTCCCATGGCGGAGGCTGCAAAACTAAAATGTGAACATGGAGAACAGATTTCATCCCTGCCTCACTCCAGCACTCTTGCAAAGGGAGTAAACAACTCTGAGGATGTGTGTTCTCCTTGGAATCATCTGTCCTGGAGGAGCTTGGAATGTTTTGAGGGCGAAGGAGCAGTCCTCAGAGGTAGCTATAGCATGTCACTCCTTTAACACTCTTGACAGAAGCAATAAAACTGGGGACCAATCACTGTCAAATAACTTGGGTTTGTATTCCAATGAGAATTTAATCTTTCCATTTACTACGCCATCTCAGAGTTGAAATAACCTGTCTTTCAACTCTGGCCTACCCAGGTTCCACAGAGGCTAGTATGGATTGAGTTTCGGACATTAAAGTTAAGGTTAATTGACTGCCACTTTGCAATTTGAGGGCATTCCTCTGGAAATGATGAAATGATAGGTCTAGGAGGACCTTTAACGCGTAAAGTGGGTCCTGAATTTCAAACATAGGATTTACTGCCTTTAAGACATTGTTCCACTATCTACCCAGAGTCGGACAGTACCAGAGTTAAGTGTAAGGGGGCTGCTGTTACCCCACATCCACTGCAGTCAGTATTTGTCGTACTCTTGTTCCTGGGCCCTATTCTTTTTGGGGATGGTACCAATAAATGATCAGTTTGTGATGAATACCCCTCTTGCCCCGACTTTACATTTGGCAGAATGTCTTTTCATAAACTCTCACCCATTCTTTGTGAGCTCTTTGACAAGTTACTTCTCCCATCGTTTTTGCAGGTGTTTCTATTGTGGGGTACAGTCCCCCGAGATAGTTTGTACAGGACAGATATTATGTGACCAATATTTCAGCCAGGGCTTGAAGTGAGGGAGGCCAGGGGATGCCCTAAACTTGGTCAGAGCTGCAAGACCCAGTGTTACACTTAAAGACAGTGAAACTTTAAAAATGTTCTCATGGACCATACCAACATTTTACTTCTTTAGCTGCAGGTAATCTTCCATTTATCAAATGAGAATCACACATGAAGCAGTCATTCTCCTACTATGGTATTGAATATTATTTGTATTTGCTGTTAGATGTAATGGCTTAGTAATTAAGCTATAGCAAGCAAATATCTTGTCATGATCTGTGGCTTCCCTTGCCGAGTGCAGACCAGTGCAGTACCTCAAACTCACAAGCACTAAGTTTATTCTGAGAAAGGAAAGGTTGGCAGTGGTCCTGGAACATCAGCATTGTTTGGGAAAAGGCTTTGCGTCTCTGGAGGATGCACAAACCATCAGCGCCTGAACACAAGCTACATTTCCCATTAACTCTCGTTATTTCTTGATTTCTCCTTGGGATTGTTTAAACGTCTCCAGCAACAGTACATAAATCCATTTATGAGTGGGTTCATCTTTATTTTTAGCTGAAGTCATTATATTCCACTTCGAAAAATGAGGTTGTCCAGTGCTAATTTGGTTAGAGTTTAATTCCATTGCTCTAGAATTGGTGCCAGGCCTTTTCAGTCAGAACGGCAGCACTTTGGAACACTCTGCATCCCTTCCTATGAATGCTGCAACAGCTACTACCATTTCGTAAATATTTTAGGCCTGCCTTTTCACACCTTGTGCCTTATTCATCCAAACAATGTATGTGTACATTCGCATTACAAATCCAGCTTTTAAAGATATAGGGCCTGATTTAAGAAAGGTGGTGTAGAACCCAGTGCAGCGCCATTTTTCTTGTGCCTCTTAGTGACCCCTAACGCCACCATGTGTGCGCCGTATCTGTGATACGACGCACCCTGGCAGTAGTTAGGGAAACTAGCGTCAACATTATTGACGCTTGTTTGGAACTTTGCAGGATTAGTGTCAAAGATTTTGACACCAATCCTGCAAGGCCCGTTGAGGCCCATTATAACTAATGGTGTGCCTCCTTTTATCGCCTGCTCCGAACAGGCGTTAAAAGTGCTGAAAAAATGACGCAAAGAAATCTTTTAGATTTCTTTGCACCATTTTTTCAGCCTCCCTAACGGGGAACCCCCATTTGCATACATTATACCTGGCGCAGGCATAATGTAGCACAAAGTATTACAAAATGGTGCAATGCATGCATTGCGCCACTTTGTAAATTTTGTGCAGCAATTTTGGCCTTGTTGGACCACATTAGCATAAAAAAAGTTACACTAATGTGGTACAAGGAGGCGCTAGGGCCTCTTAAATCAGCCCCTAATTCTGTTAACTTTGCTATCTCTCTACCTCAATTTCAGGAAACCTTTTTAGACAGAAGTCGCACTCTAGAGGCTGCATTTACATTACATTGCTGTTAAAAATGGGGTCTTTGGTTGGCAGTAAGGTTACCCCCTGTCCAAGCAAGAACCTTTATTCTAGTCAGGGTACAGGAGAAACACACGTGGTTAACCCCCACTCACACCCTTGGTAGCTTGAAGCAGGCAGGCTTAACTCAGAAGCACTGTGTAAAGTATCAACACACACAGTAATACAGTGAAAGCACTACAAAATGTACCACACCAGATTAGAAAAATAGGTAATATTTATTTGAATCAAACAAGACCAAAACAACAAAAATCCAACATACACAAGTTAAAATATGAATTTTCAAAAGAATAAGAGTCGTACTCTATAGAAAACAATGGAAGCGCTGATTTTGCACAAAGTACCTGGTTAGTGTCGAAAATAAAGCTGCACAGGAGAGTGTCCATCGGAAAAGGCAGCGATGCGTTGATTCCTTCCACGCAAGGGAGGCCATGCGTCGTTTCTTCTCCGCTCGGGTCGGCGGTGCATCATTTTTCTCCCTCACAAGAGACCGATGCATCAATTTCCGGACGGGGCACCGCGCATCCACGCAGAGTCGAGGTGACTTTGACGCCCATATATATATATATATATATATATATATATATATATATTCTAAACAACTAGTAAACCATAAAAACCAAAAAGAAAACCTTACCTTAAAATTAGTTGTTCAGGCAATTGTTATTTAGGCACAATTGTTGTTTAGACAGTAGTTGTTCAGTACTTAGTTGTAGAGACTTTTTAGTGGTTTAGCAGTAGTGGTTCAGGCAAGTAGTGGTTTAGACCTAGTTGTTCAGGATGTTTCCCGTTTTGGAAAGGTCCACATCAGTTCCCATGGTGGGACTTGGGTCGAACACAGCTCTCTGGAACGATTGCAAGGATATCTGTGGCATTTTATAAAGTTCCTAAAAAAGTTAGCATGCATGTACTGAAAGCTCTCCTGAAGACATCAGGCACTGGGGGTAGATGCTCATCTGTCAAGGGCAGCACTCAAGGGAAACAACAATATATGGACTGGATATCCCAATTCTGATATAAGATTTGATCACTGGGTGATGAAGGGCAGAGCCTATTGCCAAGTTCATTCAACATGCCCCTTAATCATCTGCTAAAGATGTTATGACATTCAAATGACATACTTATGGTATTTACCAGGTTCTCAGGAGAGAAAGACCCAAATACACAATTCTATTGTTTTGGTAAGTGCAAGCCCTACACTCTGTCATCTACTATTGATCCTGAGGTCCCTGTTGACTTCTCTCTCAGGTGGAAATTAGGACAGTAGGTGCCCTAAAAGCCCAAAAACAGTTGAAAACCAGAGGCTCTAGGGAATCGACCGCTGTGTCAGAGGGCCATATTAACAGGACATTTTGTTAATTATTAGGGCTTTTGTAAAGTATACTATATACTACTACATTAAGCCACCATGTCCTTAGTAGAATGAGAATTTCATTGATGGTTTTTGGGAAATCTATATTCTATTGCAGCACTATAGATAAGAAATATGATATTTCAAAATGTTCTCTCCTCTAATGATGCTGCATGGGAAGACAGTTTAAAGCATAATGTCTTTAAACTGAATGTCTGAACCAATCTGACAGCTTTGAAATGCCTTCCAATGTAGTTTCTTCTAGCAAAGATTTGTAGGCCATTGCTTCTCTAGTTGAGTGAACTGCTCAGCCTACTACTTTCATTATCCATCTCACACATGTGGTCCTGCAAGAACTAGGACTATAAATCTTCCTAAATGAGATGAAGAGTAGAGTGAGATTATCTTACCTCACTTCCATCATGAATTCCATTAACCACCAAATGGCACATCATTGTGAATGCTTTGGGAAGCACAGTAAAAGACTTAGCTTAAGATTTGTCTTAGCCTGAGACCAGAAACATCACACCATTTGGCATGAAGGATCGGCCAGCTAAATTTAAGACCCTCCTGTCAAACCCACTATAACAAGAAACTAGGCACAGAAGCATCACCAGTTTTGCAGGAAAGCTTTACTGATTATATCCCCCTTACTGAGCTACTCCTATAAAGGTCTGAGAACCGTGTTCATGTCCCACATGAAAGAATGTTTCCATTTTGGAAGGTTGAGTATTCTAATACCCCTCACCATCCAAAGTACCAGAAGGTGCTCTACCACTTGATGTCATAACTTGACCAGGTCTTCTTTCACCTCCTGCTTGCCCCATATGTTGCCCCCAGGAAGTTCATGAGTGTTTAAACTGCTGCTTCAAAAGCCCCAGAAACACTGCATGACTATTATCCATTGTAGCCCACATTGCCCCATCACTTTCAGTTCCCTTAGCCTGCCCTCTCCTGTCCTGTTGTAATCCGGGCCCTCTATCCGCCTGCTGCGGTTCAGCTTTTTGGGCTGGGGTATATTCCTGTGATGTTTTAAAATCTTGCAGGAGTTTCCAAAGGATTTCTATCTCCTGACCCACATGCCAGAGCCTTCAAAATGTAACTCATTTACCTGTCCATAAACATTCAAAAATAGATGGGAGGAAGGCCTGCAGTTTGTCTACCCACTGGCAATCACTTAGAGTAGCATTGCAATCCATCTTTCTTTTGTCCACCACACCACCTCAGCTTGGACCCAGCCATATGCAAATCTGTCTTTATCATGCTCAAAAAGGAACAGTCCAGCCTGAACTGCCAGGCCAGGTCCTCCCTGAAACAGAACATAAGCAACCCAAGGATCAGTTTGCCTTGACTGGGGTTCTTCAGTTGGGTTTTTTTGTTGTTCCAGTGGCACAGTAAGCACAGGGCCCACGTCTGGACATACCCTTTCCACTTAGGATGCCACATCAAATGCACAAATGGTGATGGGGGAATGCTTGCAGTTTGTCTAACCACTGGCAATCACTTAGGGTAGCATTGCAATCCATTGTTCTTTTGTCCGCCATACCACCTCAGCTTGGACCCAGCCATATGCAAATCAATCTTGACCCTGCCCCAATAGTAAAAGTCCAGCCGAAACTGCCAATCGATGTACCCTCTGTACCAGAACACAAGCAACCTAAGACTGGTTTTGCCCTTACTGGGGCTCCTAAATCGAGTGTAGCTTGGTTCCTCCCATCACCTTTTGTGTTTTGATGTACCACTCTAAGTGGCCCCAGAATACCCAGAAGCGGGGCCTGTGCTCACTGAGCAATTGGAACCAACCTACATCTGAGTGACAGGCCTCTTTCTATTCCACCAGGATAGGAACCCTGTCTGAGTATCTCAGGACTCTGAGGATATGAAGATTCTTTCACTTTTGCAGTGTCCAGTTGTGGAGGGGTCCCAGAAAAACTGTCAGGATGGACAATACCAAACAGTCCCACTCTGCCACTTAAATTAGAAATGTGGGGAAATATTTACTAAAAAGGTATGCAATGCACTTCAACAACAAATGATGCTGTGTTGATTTGCTTGAAAGGCAGAGAGCAGGACAGCGCCATATAGCCTAATAACTAGTGTGCTGGTGGAATTTAAGCTGCCTATCCCAATGCACACACCCTTGTAACATAGTGCACGGGTGTCTGTGTGATGTTTAGAATAGCTTTTAAACTGTAAGGTTTCCCTTCCAGTGCAGAAAACCTATACTTTGTTATACTTCACAACTTTTCTCACTTCATACATGTGCTGTACAATGCAGTTCACATCAAACGTTTGAACGATTGGAGACATTTAAATAATGCTCCAGCTTTCCACCTGCCTCAAGAAGGTGTAATTTTTTGGTGCAAATCCCTCTCTATCAATGTTACTACATAGGGATATCTATCGAAATCAGTGGGTGGTTGCATGGGAGTGCCATGTATCACCCTTGAGATGCCCTATGACACAAAGTAGCAGAAACAGCTACTTTGTGTTACTTCAGGGTTACCTTGCATACCAGTTTTTGCTGGAAAGTTAAATCCACAAAAAAATACTTTGCAGTGTGCAAAAGGGTACATAAATCTGGGCCATGGTTATTCTCTGCAGCATCTTTGTTCCTTTTTTTAACCTTCCAGTATCAATCTTTTCTACTGAAAAACTCAAACATCTTGTATTATGCTTTACATCAAGACCACTTTGAACATTTTTATAACAAAACAGCCCTTACAGAAGACTAATGTTCACAGTGATGTACTTTCTTAAGGAGGAATTTTTATAAAACATGAAAAGTGTGTTATTCAGATAAAGTATCACTCTTAAACTTTGAACTATCATAGTGCAACTGACATGGGTCATAGAGTTTTTTTGAAGCATCATAGGGCCGCTGACAAGCCGAATGAGGTGCGTGTAAACTTTCACACCAGGCTGACCCACTCGAAAAGCTAAATTTTTCTATAAGGCTAGACAACAGACAGCAGGTTCATTCCTCTTCTAATTTTCATCAGGTCTAGAAATGTTCTGAAGAGGGTACCTGGAGGTGCCACATGTATGCCTGTTACAAGTGAGTGTACCCTAACTAAGGGGATAAAATTCCATGGACCAACCCTCCATAATTTGGACATTTTCAAGATGGTAAAAGTCTTTGACCACAATAACTGTGGGCTCTGAAGGCTTAGGATGTATGTGGTGAGTATACTATGGTAATCCTAGTATCCTCCCACATCTAATACTGAAAACTAGTTTGTCACTGTACCCACAATAAACCCAGAGACAGAACTCTGGTATAACCAAGTTAGGGTTTTCCAGCAACCAGGCCGAGAATACACAAGAATTGTTTTGGCATTCTGTTTCCCCTCCCCTCAAGTGTGCCTCCAGAGTTATACCTAAAACTCAGCGACAGAAGTCTGGCATACCAAAAGTAGGGATTTCAGCAACCAGACAACAGATTCACAAGAATTGTTTCTGTATCATGTTTCCCTTCCTTGCAAATGTGCCCCAGAGTGTTATATGTAAATCCAGCAGACTTCTAATGCAAAATGTGGAATTCAAGCAGGATTTGACACTGTACTGTCAAAAAGGTTGTTCACAGTCCCCCTTGCATAGTCTGTCAGGTTCAGAAGAGCCATCTCTGCCCCTTCATGTCAGCCTATTATTTGCTCCTGGGAAGCATTTTTCACTCTTTTTTTATGTATATTCAAATGCTACTTACTAGCTGGCACATGTGGAAGAGCAAATGCAGATTTAGGGGGTTATTCTAACTTTGGAGGAGTGTTAATCCGTCCCAAAAGTGACGGTAAAGTGACGGATATACCACCAGCCGTATTACGAGTTCCATAGGATATAATGGACTCGTAATACGGCTGGTGGTAAATCTGTCACTTTTGGGACGGATTAACACCTCCTCCAAAGTTAGAATAACCCCCTTAGTCTCCTGGAAATTTAGGCATAGAAACCTTAACTTTCTAAAAGTTGCTTTTATTAATATTTAGTAACAATCCACCTTCACCCTTGCATTATTTTTCTAGCTAGTTCCAATTCCAAGGATACTGTATTAGGATTTTAATCTACACTCTGGTTTTCTACATAGAACACAATTCAACCTCTCTGAGCTGTCAGACCTCTCTTAGAGCCTGTTTTCCCAGTTTGGGGTCCACCTTAGCCAGGAGGCCTCTACATATCTCGGTGGAATTATCAGAATCAACATTACCTAGCAGACATGCAGCCCAGAAACATATTGAGTCAACTTGGCCAGGACGCTCTTGTTACTTGTCACTTCACCGTCAATAGGTCACGGATATCATGCCCGGAGACAGTTACACATCTTATCATGAGGTCTGCACAGTGGTTTTTGTATTTAATCAGACACCTTCAGAGATGGCACACAATAAAATGCCACACATGCCTTATTTCTTCAGGTTCAACGTAGGGGCTATATTATCCAGATTCTTTTCCCAGTCAGTAGGGTAGGATTGTCTATCTATCTTCCTCCACTTGAGTCTGATTGACAAATACTAGTGTGAACATTTCTCTGAGTCTGAATTGTAATCTCAGATGGGTTATCAACCCACTGCACATCCTCTTTTCCATGGTTGGAGGGAACTAGGCATGTCCAAAGTCAAACCAAAATCTTCGTGATGAAGGTCCTCCAGATGGTAATATTCCTTGGGTGACCGTTTATCCCAGATAGATGCCTCTGCTGGCTCCATTCGGTCTTTTTTAGAAAAGCTCTATGTAGCTTAGCAAAAGGTTCCATATTCTGGTAATCATCCTCTCTTGGTTTCCTTACCTGTGATGGAACCTTGATAATGATGAAACCTTGAATCTTTCCTCCTGGATGGCTCCCTGCCAGTAGGGTTCACCTCATTTGCCCTCTCATGCTCCATAATGTATCTTGGGAGAACATACAGGGTGGTTGAAGGGAAAGTCAGGTGGGGTTGCACTGCCATCAGTGCCTTATGATGAGCACCATCATGTTTCAGCTAGCCTTTCTTACCAGCAGGGAGAGATCAAGGGCAGTTTTGTTTTTGTGTCTTAATAGAATGTCAGATGATAGATTATACCAGTAGGTTATCTCGACAGGTCTTATTAGAACTTCATTAGTTAAAAAGGGCTGCAGACCAAACAACAGAAACTATATATATAGCTGTTATCATAGTGAGAGGGGACAGCAGTTCAACTTCTGAACCAACTTCTGAATTGGTGCATCTTCCCTAAACAGTCAAAACCCTAAAAAAAAGCTGTTGAGGATTATTCAGTACTGTCGTCAGGTGATGTATCTGAGTTCTTCGTGTCGTAACAGTATCTTTTATTGGGGTTACAGCTTACAGATCCACAGACCCTCCCATATCGATGCCTGAGGAGTTGGTCTCACAGCTTGACTAATCACAAGGTCTCAGTGATTCTTAGAAAGGACACAGGAGAGCTAGGATGATGTGAAGAGGGAGAGGAGCTAATGGTCTCTCATGCTGCACTGTGTGGAAGCCTGCTTTGGAAAGCCTACAAAGTAATAACATAGATCTCCGATGTAAAAGCAGGGCAAATCAGCATAATATCATAAACACATTACCCTATAATTAAAGCAATATAATGTCACAAAGAGCTTACCCTGTGTATACATACAAATGCATAATAATCAAACTGTTCTTTATAGGACTTATCTGGCAACAACAGCAAAGAAAGAGGTGGCGATGAGGGGCACTGAGAATGATATTTGATGGAAGACTGTTTCGTTAGTTATCGCGGTAACATCATTTGTAGTTGTATGCTCAAGTCACCTTGCCTGATGTTCATGGAAAACATAGGCGGTCATTCCACCATGCGGTTACCGCCGAATGACCGCGGCGGCCATTCTGGCTTTCCCGCTGGGCCGGCGGGCGACCGCCAAAAGGCCGCCCGCCGGCCCAGCGGGAAACCCCCTGCAACAATGAAGCCGGCTCCCAATGGAGCCGGCGGAGTTGTAGGGGTGCGACGGGTGCAGTGGCACCCGTCGCGATTTTCACTGTCTGCATAGCAGACAGTGAAAATCTTTGTGGGGCCCTGTTAGGGGGCCCCTGCACTGCCCATGCCAGTGGCATGGGCAGTGCAGGGGCCCCCAGGGGCCCCACGACACCCGTTCCCGCCATCCTGTTCCTGGCGATAAAAACCGCCAGGAACAGGATGGCGGGAAGGGGGTCGGAATCCCCATGGCGGCGCTGCTTGGATTCCCTGGGCCAGGGGTAAACCGCCGGTTGCCCTTTTCTGACCGCGGCTTTACCACCACGGTCAGAATGGCCCTGGAAGCACCGCCAGCCTGTTGGCGGTGCTTCCGTGGTCCCCGGCCCTGGCGGTCATGGACCGCCAGGGTCGGAATGACCCCCATAGTTTGCATGTTTGTTTGAATGCTATCACTTAGGAAAGGAAGAGAGAAGCGTAATTCTCACCTCTGGTCCTGCAGTAGAAGTATTTTCTTCCTCTCATACTCACTCACCAGACTTTCCTGGTTCACCCTGTATCATCTTCGCTTTTCTTAGTGGGGGTTGTGAAGGGAATGCTGCAATGTCTGTGGTTTCCTTGAAGTCAGTTCATCTAAGCATGTTTCACAGTGTTTTATTTCATGTGTCTCTTTAACTAATGTAAAGGAAGGACTTCAATTTTCCTGCCTTGTTGTCCTTCTTCCCGAAGAATTTTCTATAAACTACAAGTCTGGGGGACTTGGATTCTCTGCCTTCTAAAATGTCATGCCTTCTCAAAATCATTGGAATGATAATGTATACCTCTTTTGTTCAAAGAATAGAATTTGGCTGTGTGAACATACTTCTGTCCTCTCTGCTTCAGATGAGGCAGAATTCAGATGAGAAATTAGCTTGGGTATGCCTCTCAGTTCTGCTGGGAAGGGCAAGAACAATCTGGGACAGAAGTCTCCAACTTTGTCAGTAATAAGAGCTACCTATGTTCAATGAAAATCATCCAGAGCTACTAATGTTCTTAGAGTTGTAAAAGTGTCCAGATCAAACAAGATGACATTAGTGGCACCATAAGCAAGATTACTAGCAGTGACCATCTTGGTGCACCAAGCACTGATGCCAGCAGTAATATAAAAACACATTGTCAATGTGGACCAGCTCTCCATGGCTAAAAATAACAGCTGTAGCTGCAGTACCCCTGCTATGAAGTTAAAAATATTAGTCAAGCCTCCCCAATTCCAAATGATTTATCATTAAAATATCAGTTTTAAATACATTTTGGAAATGAAATAATTTTTCTCCAAATACCATTTTATGAGTTCTGAAAATACACACATGTTCATATTGAACACAGACCTCTACATAATAGTATACATGAATGGAATACGTTACCTCACGCAAGCACAAGCTTCTAATTTAATCGACTGACTGCCCACGGGAGAAGCTTCTTACAGGTAGTTGGACAGCTAGTGATAGATCACAACCTCCTCGATGGAGAAGCCTGAGATAGGATAGTACTGAGTCATTGGCTCTCATTGGCTTTTCCAGATGCTCCTTACCCATCAGCAAAAGTGCCCTTGCCTGTTGGCTGTTAGGGACACTCTAGAAGAAGCATGGGGGTGGTCCTGGATATGGTTTAACAAGCCCCTCAGGTGAAGATGTAATGGGTATGGACCCGGACTGCACGGTCTACATTTGCCCACAGGACGTATTTAGAGTTTCAAAGGGTGTGGAAACAGTATGCTTATCTAGGGAGGCCAGCTCACCCCAGCCCATTAATGACTCTGCATGGGGAGAGATGGATGACTTGAAGTGATGGAGTTTACTGTTAGATAACAGAATAAGAAATTATGAAGCGGAATATTGGTATTACCATTCATGATATTCCTTTATCATTTCCTATGTTCACATAATGCAGCAACAATATGAATCCCTGCCTGCTGTGTGGTCCAAATACTCCACATTACAATCTCACTTAATTTTAGCTGTAAAGCAGAAAGGATGGAGAGCAAATGAAATGTTCTTGTGTTATTTATGTAAATCATTACAGTACTCGGTCTGAAAATTCAAAAGAGACAATTTCCACAGGGAAATATGAATAAAATGTGTTGGAAATACATACTTCGCCTCTCCTCCTTCCTCTGAAACAGATGATAAGAAACATGTCAGTATACATTCGGTATCCCACGCATTACAACACATACATGTCCCAAGATTATTGCTATCCTGAGAAATAGTAGGCTGTGCACATTTACAAAAATAATAAGAAACTTCTCATCGGAGCAAGCAATAGATTTAACATTCCATAAGGCACTGCGCTATCAGGGAACATAGGGATTTAAAAATGCAATGAAGCCAGTTGCCGATAATTGTAGATTTATTTGTAACCTAATGCTCGTGGAGGATCAAACGCAATCGAAAAGAGGTGAAACCTGCAGTTCTCAAAGTGGGACACATATATTATAGAGTAGGAGGCAGAGATTTCTATCAGGATTTCTATCAGTGAAAATAAAAGCCTTATTGCCCTGACTGTGAGTCGCGATTACTGTTTGCCCAAGGACCAGACTAATGACTAATGCAATAATTAAGGCACCCGCGCAACTTACTGGGGGAAAACATTGGGAAAATGTTTTATATTCTTGGAAATGTGTACAGAAACCACGTAATGTATATGTAATTCCCTATATTCCAATTTTAACTTGGGATATGAATTAATTATTGCACCCGGTAAATACTGCACTACAGGATATTGCTATGTGCGAGTATGTTAAATACTGCATTAGGGTCCGCTGAAAATCATAGCTTTCATGTTGTTTGAGGTGCCGATTGTGAGGTCAACGATCCAATTCAGTTGAGTCACTTGCATGTCTCAGTTGTATGTTCTTCTCATATTAAAAACCTTAATAGTATACGTGTGTGTAAACCTGCCAGTGTATCTGGTATCCTCACTTTCTTTTTATGGCCCTCCCTACGCAATAATCTAGTGTGTGGCAGGGGCCTAGGCCTGTCTCTGACATTGCTGGTCCAGGCCCAGTAAGGGGTGCGTCACATTTACTGTTAGAGTTGACAGAGGTCTACTATTCTATTGTTTACCGTACAAGATGGCGGAGGAAGCATGCAGTGTTTTTGTGATTGATAGTGGGAACAGACTTTATATCTGTGTCAGTGAGAGAGTGTGGCCTAATGGTGCCTTTTGTGTAAAGTTTGTTGTTCAGTGAAAAACAAGAGCATTGCCCTGACATCATGTGTGTATGTTGAGTACTTGTGTGAGCGTGCAGCATGCCTGCAGAACGTGTAGTTGTAGGGCTTTGTGTGTAGGAGTCTGACACCTGAAATCTGTGGAATTCATCTTAGATTCACCTGGTTTACTGGACCACAAGATGGAGGATGAGGGCCGATTCCCCACACAGTGGAAATATAAGTGTGTTGCCTGCATACGTGTGGCACAAGAGTGGAGATCCACACATTGAAGATAGGAGGAAGGACGGCTACCTTTGAAAATTCCATGAAGACTTTATTAGCCAGGGGCACAGGCACTGTCAGTCGGGGTGCAGTCGATGGAGCAGCATGCCCACAATTAACCATGCTGGAGTTCAGAAGGTGAAAGGGCATTAATAGCATTTTGTTTCTAGCTTGTTACATTTGCTGTGTATGTTCAAAGACAGAGGCCAAATGTCAGGCTGTGTCTTCTGAAAAATTGCTGCTTTTTCTTTTAACATGGAAATTGGTATTTACTTTTCTTTCTCTGACTTCAAAATAAGAGACAGTATTGCTGATGGGAAAGTAAATGCTACAGGATGTAATTTTTCTTACACACAACACAATTTAAATACCTTTAAATGAACAGTACTTATATTTCAAAATATATTGGCAGTTAGGTAATCACAAATGAAGCACTTTTTTGGTAGGTAATTCTGAAATGTAATGGAAACAAAGTTTTTGACATGATCAAAACAAATCAAAACATTTTATTAGGTGATGTGCAAATGACAAACATCTGCTGAAACCTGATTTCCGCTTATTATAGTTTGAGAGCTAAATAGTTGTATCAGTAAAAATGTATGTCTTTGCAAATTTAGTTGTCATTTCAATTGAGAATGTGCTGTCTCTAAATGACAGTGTGCTATCACACCATGCTTTATAACATTTTTGTCACAGTGTGCTCCAAAATGCACCACCAGCTACATACTACATCCTTACTGTGAATGGTTGTGGCTTATTTACTACACTTCTTTGTGTAACCCTTCTATTTTTCACAATGCCCGGTAATGTAACATGATGGTAGCATCTCCGCTGCGAAGACTGTTGCAGCACCACTGGCAAGGGGCTGCTGTTTAGTTCGTTCTGAGAACTGCCATTAGGTAGATGGTAATTGTGAAGGGTAAGACTTCAGTTTCTGTTATTCCATGTTTGGAATTGGCCTAGTCACAAAATATATTTTGTAGCATATTTAGCAGTATTAAAATAGTACCACTAACGTACCATAAAATGCTGTTCGCTAAGTGACATATAAAGGTTTCTGCCTCCACCACTCCTGTCTTTTATATGTAGAGATCCCCCCCAACTGCAGAGAACTCTGCTCTTTTACGCCTATTTTGTAGTAGTAAATGTGGAAATGATGGGGGGGGCGGCTGGAAAGGAGTAAATGGGAGGGGTTAGGGAAGAGGAAAGTGAGGTTAAGAGAGGGCTGGGCAGGTTTTTAGGGTGGGACATGCACCTGCCGACAAAAGATTAAGCCATTGTTTTTCATATATGGCTTCTATAGTAACCACATCCAAAAAGACCATTGCCGGTACCAGTTATAGTTACCTGAGATAACTTATAAATGGTGAATTTCAATGGTTTGTTATTTCAAAACGGTATGTCTTAACTGACATTTTCAACTAACTATAACAGTGTTTTTTCAGTATATCTATACATAAATGTATGTATGTTATAGTTAGGAAATAGAATAATAAGAAAACAGAAATTCACTTAAAAAACAAAGGTTACAGGGACGTTATAGTTAGGCTAACCTTTCAACCATACAAAACCAAAGTAATTCACCTGCTATCATTAGAGGTAAGTATATCTCAGGCCCACTGCCATGCACGTTTTTTTCATCAAAAATGTTACTGGAAATATTACACTGATATCAATGATGTTATGAAAGATGTAATGAGTGCTATAATAGGTGGGGCAATTAGCAGTGCATGGTGATGGGCGAGTTATAGTTACCTTTGGGTACGAGTAATAGTTATTAGAGATAACTAACTATAACAGGTGAATTTCTATGGTTTTGTGTGGTTAAAATGTTAAACTATGGTGTCCCTGTAATATTGGGTTTTTAAAGTTAATTTCTATGTTTTTTTATGTCTATTTCCTAATTATAATGTCCCACCAACCTTTGTTTTTTTCAGTGAATTTCTATGTGTTTTTTTAACATGAAGTAATTTTGATTACTATCGATTAATCCAACCACCACCAGACATGGCCTGTGGCAACGCCATGTGTCTAACCCTCTATAACCATCCAACTTTGCGCCACGCACGGCCTTCAAATCTGCACTGTGGTGTTGGCTGTAGGACCTGACCTGCTGCCAAACCCCGCAGCCAACTTCCCTAACCACCCAACCCTACGCTGCATACGGGCTTTGACCATGCGCAGTAAGAGTTGGCTGCAGGTCCACATGGTCCCCCTCCCCCTGTTAATGTTGTCCCAGAGGATCACTTCCCCTGGGGCCCAGCCTTCTGAAGTTTTGTTTTCGGGGGAGGGGGCCATTCAGCCCCCCATCCCAACCGATTTCGGCCCCAGTGACCCAGGAAATGACCATAGACACACATGCACTTGACCCCTCAACCTTTTGTGTACGGGTTTGAGACCTTAACCACTAAGCCAAAATCGACTCCTTAACATGTGGTGTACAGACCTAGCTATGACATTGAACCCAAAGATTTTGAGTAGAAAACGACTTCAATGTTACATCACTAGGAATGTTTAACAGTGAGAGCACTGGAAAATAAGCAGTCACACAGCCATGACATACAATGATTTGAACCTTCAGCCAACTGAGTGACAGTCCAAAAGCTTTACCATTAGGCCAGAAGTGACTATGGTCTGCTGTCCATCAAAACATAACTATAACAATACTACCAAACATCTTGCCAGTCTGACTCTTTAAAGCGAGTGTATGCAGAGGCCATTACAATAACAATCTCTCTCTGTCTATTCCATCCCATAATGAGATGGAAGAAACAGAGAGAGAGAGAGAGAGAGAGAGAGAAAGAGTGACAGGACTGCAGAAGATGCCTCAAGGCCCCTGTGGTCCTAGCCAGCTTCCTGTGACCTGCGGGAGCTGGCATTGCTCCACAGCAGGGAGCTGCCTAAAATAGCATCTACCTGCTTGTGGGAGTAATGCTCACATCTGTTTCCCTGCACACATATAAACAGATATAAATCTGAAAAATCTGCTTTATGCCAGCTGGAGCTGTTTGACAGCTAATGCTGTCAGAAAGCAGACATTGTTTGGTTTTGTTTGGTAGGAGCTAGAAGCAACAGCTACATCCCGGGGAGGGCACCCCAGGACATAGTAGGAGCCGGCCCCAGTGGGTGGTGGTCCTCAGGGGGTGGCGGTCCCAAGGGCCACAATTGGCTCCTCAAGGGGGGGGCGCGTGGACCCATTTCCAATGTGCATTGCCCTGGGGAGGTGGTGGTCCCTCGGGCCGGTGTCCAAAACAGCCCGCCTCATTGCTATATTTTAGCCTCAGTGGGTGGTGGTCCCTGGAGCTGCGGAGGGGCTGCGCATCCCCTGCACACTAAATCTTTGCCCTCTGGAGGTTGTAGTCCCTGGGTCGGGGGGGGGAACCCTGTGTTCATTTAGTTTAAAGCCCTGGGGAGGTGGCAGTCCCTGGGGCTGCAGGTGGTGGCCGGGCAGCCCCCGCACATTGTTTTAGTTTAAAGCCCAGGAAGGTGGCAAACACCAGGGCTGTGGGGGGCTGAGCAGCCCACCTGCATTCAAAATGTATATGCCCCCAGGACCTATCACACCCGGGAGCAGAATTTAAACAAGTAAGGATCCGCTGCGACTCCCACCCAAAAAGTTTTCAAAATGCTTTTTGCTCTAGGTGTCCCTCTGGGACCTCAGCACCAGAGCTAAGAGGCCATGGTGTCCCTACCCGGACCCTTTTCCTTTTTTTAATCTTTTTTCTGGGATTCGGCTGAAGCCTAGTTACAACATGGCTGCCAACACTTCCTTGTTGAAGTGTTGTCAGCCAACCAGATCTCAGCACGAGATCAGGAGGGTTTGCGGAGCCTTTGCGTTCCTATATTTACAAATTTGGATTTTCTTTAAGTTCTAAAAAACTACCAAATGGATTTACACCCAATAACAAAAAAGTCTTTTAATGGACCAAGAGCTACCTTTCTGCCACGTTTTGTGTAATTCCCTCCAGTGGTCCTATTGCTGTTCAAAATCCCTATAGAAAAATGCATGGGGAAAAAATGTTTTGGGACCCCCTTTTTCTCCCCCCTGCTTGATGGATCACCCCAAACATTCCAGACAGCAGCTGACATGAGCGTTAAATGTTTTTGGAAAATGTTGTGAAGATTCGTCAACCGGTGCCAAAGATATAGGAAAGTCAAAAAAAGCTTTTTCTATAAAAACTAGGTCCTAACTTTATTGACAACCACCACTAGGTAACAAGGCGGGATGGCAGGCACCACAAGGCTTAAACCCCATCTTCCTAGATGACATTTCCTTGTACAGACACGGAAAAATCTTCAACAAAACAGTTGAAAAAGTCTTGGAAAAAGGAAAAGGGTAGCTCGATCCCAAACCTGCGCTTAACTGGCACAGAAGGAAATGAACTGACATACACGTGCCAGGGTGGTGTCCTTATAGGTGATCGTGGCAACACAGATGGCTCCAAAGATGCTGACAAAGCCACGTGGAGCTGGACGACGCACGCGGATCCAAACGACTCCACCCGACGGCACGCGCAGGGTATTGCTCAGCAAAAAGATTCCGGATTTGAAGCTGATGCCAGGGAATTCAAACGTAAGGAATCTTCAGCTAGAAGTCTCTATCAGATTTTGGTTATAACTTCTTTTTTTTGTGAACTTTAGGAAATTATGGATGTTTTCTAATACGTTGCTGCAGAAATTAAGAGCCCTGAAGAAGCGATATGTGTGTGTATGTGTGTGTGTGTGTGTGTGTGTGTGTGTATATATATATATATATATATATATATATATATATATATATATATATATATGTTAGGATTCCCAGAAGTGGGAATTCCTTGGATTTTTGCTTGCTAATAACTTTGCAACTGTTTGGCTAATTTATTGGGCAATTGGCTTTTTGATGGGTTCAGGAAATTAACATATATAAAGCACATATATTGTCTTTGTTAAAACATTACAGTAATCACAATTGAATGTATACTTCAACAAGTCACTCAGTGCGACGTTCAATGAATGTGATTGTATTAAAAGTCGAATAAAGCTTAAATAAAAAAAAGTATTTGAGAATTGTTTTCAACATTTTTAAAACTGCACCGATCTCCAGCGAGGAGTGCTTTAAAAAATATGGTAAGCTCTCCTGGTGTCATGGATTTAATGACCAATGAGGCTTACTGTTCTTTTAATGTTGCTGGGGGGGTGCTGCTGCATTTCCTGCAGCACCCGGAAAATTAAAAACTATGCTTGATGGCACCCCTGCGTCTTCTAGGAACATCACCAAGCTAAAAAAAAAAATTAAAAAGCCCTCACAGGTCATTATAAAACACTCCATAAAGGTGCAGGGACTAATAAATGAGTGGCTGTTGCAGCTAATGTATTATTCTATTTTCTTTTTTTATTTTGGGTGCCGACCCAGAACACCCAGATTCTTATTTTTTGTTGTGGGTCTTGTGGAGAGTCCCAGTGCCTCCACTGCAGAGCACCCCCCCCCCCGGCTACCCTGCCAGCACCAATCATAGGTGACACCAGAAGCCAGCAATTCTTTAAATAAATATATATATTTGGGGAGGGGGCATGCGCGCCCCCTCCCTGAGCCTTTATATGCCAAGGGAACACCATCACATGGGACAGATTCTTTTAATAAGGTGAGTGGGTTGTGTGGCCCCCGTCCTTACAGGCCACAGCGACCCCCATTCCCGGGGTCTATGTTCTGTTTGTTAAGTAGACCAGGCGTGTGGACCCCCTCCAAAGGCCAAATATGTCCCCTGGAAGCCCATCCCCATGGGACTTAGGTGTATACCTCAGTGCCCAGCTAAGTCATCCACAACACAGAATGTTAGGGACTGTGGGCAGGGCATGGCCATTGCGTTGCAGGGGCAGCCGGCTAAGTTCCCACCAGTGAGACCAGGTTTTTTTCTCTGCTGTAGGAATCTTGGCATTTCAGCCCACAGGAGCACGGGCACAGAAAAAAATGTGTGATCCCACCAAGCGGGAGCATTTTTGCAGCTCCTGCTTGGTGGGAGCACACATTTTTTCCCTGCCTGTGCTTTTGCAGGTAAGGGAAATGTGTCCTGGGTGCAGGCTCCCTGGGATACAACTATGGAGTTTGCAATCTGGTAAGGGGTCTTCAGCGGCCTTTTGAGATTCATGGATGGGGGACTCATGTCCGCCTCCCCTTTTTAGGTTGCACTGCCAAGGTTTGCTAAAGATATCTTGAACACATTCAGAAAGTTGATCTATGAATGCATTCTGCTTGTTGATTACCATTGGCTTTGTGGTTTGTAACTCACACTCTCTGGCTTTCCATTTGCTGGCTTTATTTGCTTTAGGTTCGCCAGACTCAATTTGTCCTTCCTGTTGCCTGAATCGAGTTTTCTGTATTCTTCCAATAATACACTTTCTGTTAACAGGTATTTAAAGCTTGTTCTTATCTTGTCTAGTTCAAGTTTCAAGTTTTATTTATTTACGATAAGGAACTCTTAACGAGGTCCACATAAAAAGTTAAAAAGCTGAACTTTAAATACATACATGTACAAACAAATTAATCACCCAACAACCATTACACTAAACATAGAAAATACGTCATATTTAAAATTCATATACTTAATATAGATTATATAGATTTGAAAAACATTTAAAAAGAGGTAGTAATTCTAAAACAGAAAAATTCATGACAGAGGTCATACAAGGATTGAAAGGACTCCAGAACAGACAAAAGAAACAACTAGAAAACCATCCCTGGCGCAACAGAATCCTGAATCACCTATTACCCTACAAACTTTACACTAAGCATACGAAACACATCATATTTAAATTCCATATACTTAATATAAGTTTAAAAAGCACTTAAAAAAATTAAAAATTTGAAAACAAAAAAGTTCATTAGGAGGATCATACAAGGACTGAGGGAACTTCGGTATAGACAAAATAGAGAGCTGGAGACAAATGGGTCTTAGCCACTTACAATGGAAAGGTAGGAGAACGGGACAAACAAATAGCATATGATTTAAATCTTGGATTTCAGATCGACAGAATTTACACTCCATTTAGGAGCCATACCATTTCGCCAAAAGAACATTCAGCGGAAGTAATCCCTGATGGAGCAAAGTCCAGAATCACCTAACCCTATGAAGTAGATTCCATATAATATAAGGCTGCACTTTTTTTTTTACTCAAATGGAATTCGCTAAGTTCTGGAAGCTGCACTTTTTTAAACAAACTTCTGTATCTGTTTGAAAACTTAAAGACCACGTGGCCAGTTTAAAGCAGATTTTTAATTGTGAAGAGGTGATAGCCAAGACGTAATTGCGGTCTAACTCCAACATCATCGCTAATGCATGGTGAACCTGCAATTATTATTTACCAGAATTTGTTTCTTCATCAAGGACCTTAATGTATTATCTTCACTCCTTGCAAGGCAGGCAACCCAACGCACAGCCCCTGCTAAATCCTGGGAGAACACACTCCTCAACCCCATCTCCAAACTTAAGGCCACCACTGGGGTAACTTTGTTAACGGAAGTAAGTTTTCTAAGAATTTTACCTTCCATCAAATTCAAAATCACCCATTTGGAAATATCAATCAATTCCAAACCATAAAGAAGGAATGCAGGAATTTTTTAACGATTTTGAATGATAGACTGCTAAAAAGTGTACACAATGTCTCCTCCCAGTAGCCCTATTTAAGGCCTCTAAGCCTCTTGCTTGGCAGCCAGCTTTACACATATTGTTTTGTATGTGAGCTTTATCACTGAGATTCCCACACGTTACCTTCCCCAAAAATGTGTATGAGTTTACAATTTCAAGCTTTTGAGCCCCTAGGGACCAGTGAAAATTAGAAAATTTCATTTTTTTTTTCCCATGGAAGCACATTATTTTGCTTTTCGAAGCATTAACCTTTAAAAAGTGGGTGTTCATAAAATGTGTCAAAAAGTAGAGAATAGCACATAGTGCTTATTCGCAGAATGGCCTTTTGCTCATGCAATTTACCACAAAGTAAAATCAGGTGGTAACCAGGTGAAACCTGTATAAAGAGGCCCAGAATGACTCAGGCCCTTTTCCACAGTGGCTGCACTCTATGTGATGACAAGGAGAATGAGGATCCTGGCAGGTTTGAAGAGAGGGAGGAGGAGACAGGAGCGCATTTTCAGAGCGCGCATAACCCTTTTTGACCAGAGGAGGAGATATTTGAGAAGTACAGGTTAAGCTCAGCCATGATACTTGACCTCATAGCTGATCTACAACCCATATGAAAGCTCACCACACACAGGACCAATAGTATACCCATCCCTGCACCTATTAGCCTCAGGGAGCTATCAAGGGGTTATAGCAGCAGCTGGAGAGGTCTCACAGACTGCTCTCTCACGATCTTTCAATGTATTTCTCAATGCCATACTGAGAAAAATTCAACAGCACATAAGATTCCCCAATACCTCACAGAAATTACTACAGACAAAGTTTGATTTCCACCAGATTGCCTGATTGCCTCATGTAATAGGTGCCATCGATGGGAGACATGTAGCTATCTGTTCACCATTAGCCACAGAGTATGTTTATCGGAACCGTAAAAATTCAGTCTCGTGGCCAGATATCCAGGTAGCACACATGACTCCTACATCCTTCGGCACAGTGAAATTTACATAAGACTTCTAGTTGGGGAGTTTGGCGAAGGATATCTACTGGGTAATGTAATAGTTGACAGTGTTGCATTGATGTAAATGTGACGTCACGTATAACAAGTACTCATTTTACTCTCCAGTCATTCCAGGAGACAGTGCCTATGCCGTGCGGTCATTCATACTGACGTCCTACCTGAGTCCTGCAAAGCCAGCCGAAAGGAGGTATAATGCTGCTCACAGGACAACTCCCAGTATTGTGAAGAGGACCTTTGGCCTGCTGAAGAGTCGCTTCAGATGCATCAACAAGAGTGGTGGTTCACTACAATACAGCCCTGAAACAACATGCAAAATTGTGGCTACATGTGCTATGTTGCACAACATTGCTACAACGAGGGGCATACCTGTGGAACCCACCGAGCCAGACTCAGATGAGGATGGTGATCCCTTGCCACCCCTTCACCCAGTAGACAGAAGCAGTGCAGCACAGGGCAGACAAAGATATGCTGTCATCATGCTTGACCATTTCTGATGTAAGTAATGACAATACCACGTCTATTATATGTATTGCTGTATGTAGCATCTTTATTGCCTTGACTTCAGGTAATATATGTGTGATTAGGACATAGCTATGCACTATACACAAACAGGTGGTAGTAACAGTGTCACACTATTAGCATCATAGTATAATTGTTTTGCTACATGTTAAGCTAGTCCCCTACACCCCTCATCATTACTTCCTATGTCCACGCACTCCACTTGAGTGCTCAGTGGCCTCGGTGGCACCTCTTGTAGTGGGTTCAAAGACAGTACTGTGTCTGCTACTGTGACGCCTAGGATCCATTGTTGTGTAGCCATTTTAGTCATAGCTCAATGCACATTATTTTAGCATACTAGGCCTGCCGCTGTGCACTTTAACCTTGATACTTTTTATTCGGCTTCATTTTATTATTGTTACAATAGCCTTTTTAACGATCTTGTTTTATTTATTATATCTAACTGTTTTTGCCTAGGCCAGCACTATGTTCTCAAACAAGACATTCTTGCTCACTCTGTGCTTCTTTCAAGGCTGTAGTAAAATAGGTTGCCAGTGAACGTGGTACAAGTTTTGTCTCTGACTTTCATAGAAAAACACACATCCTTAAGTAGGGACATTTTCTCAGAACATCAGCTGTTTTATTATAAAAACACTTCCTCATCCCTTACACGTTAAAGGGAGATTCCAGCCAGAGAACCACGACTGTATGCTGATTGCTGAACGCTTCGCTACAGCTGCTTATGCAGACTTCAGGCCTTTGCTCGGGTATGGGGGTATGTCTTCTCAGGGGAACCTGAAGGGCAGAATTAGAGCTTAACACTCTGTGCTCTATTATAGCCTAGGTAGGAATTAGTCTATTAATTTTAGTGACAACATTGTAGCGTTATTTCTATGCTTTACTCTCCTTATCACAATTTTAATCTTGTCATGCTGTATCGTCCTGGTTATTGCAGCCTGTGCTTTGCTATTCAAGATGCAGTCGCTTCATTAAAATCTTACTGAAACATATACTGCCTCTGTTTGTCATTGTGTATGTGAGACTAATGTAACTGAGAGAAACGGATGAGACCTTAGTGACCACGGTTTCCCAGAGAAATCAATTATGTCATGTTCTCGGCTGCCCAATCATCCCTGCCCTTGGGTAGAGATGAGTCACTGCTAGTTAGCCAGAGCAAAACCCGAATTGGGGTGACAGGTGTCACCTGTAGTGGGTCAGACTCAGTCTCCCACACCGCAGGCGATTCTGCCGCTCAAAAATCAAGTAGTCTCATTAGAATAATGAGGGCCTACACAACACCACCACAGGGGCTGTGAGACTGCTAAGGCTAGAGAGCTCCTCACTATCCCCACCACCCATTTAGCTGTTTGTAGCACTCCGTGCTGTCTGCATTGTCTCCAAAACATTGTTTTTTTGCACCAATCCTTGTGCAATGTCCTAACTGCAATGTGCCATCTCCACTTGTATGCATGTCTGATATCAAGGCAGTTGAGGTAGAGAGCTGATTGACAGATCTGCAGAACCCATCCAACCTGCCCATCAATTGGTGATGACGCCTACGGTGGCTGACATGCTCCTGCTGAATCACAGTGCAGAGTTCCCTAATGGCGTTTGTCATCTCCTTTGTGTTTTCTGCTGCTGTTTGCTGTCCCTCATGCAGCTTGCACATGTTTTCATTAAGAGACTCTAACTGCTTGTGCATTACTCCCATGTTGTCATTGTGAGACTCAAACTGCCTATCCATTGCGCCCATGTTATGATCGATTGACACCACCTGCCTGTGCATTGACCTCATGTGTTTACATTGCAGGCGCTGCACTTTCAGCATGGAAGCTTCAAGGCCGTCAAAGAGTGATGGGCCCTCTCTTTCATCAGTGCATTGTTTGCCTGCATCGTGATGCCTCCTGAGGGAAGTGGACTGACGCTGGGGCAGGGACTGCTGTCTTACTGTGATTCTAGCCCCGGGGGGTGGTATGGGTACTTCATCCGCCATTTCATCAGAGTCCAGGTTATACTCTGGGAGAGGTAACACTCTTGTTCTGTGGCTACTTGGTGCATTAATGAAGGACTCACTGGTGTTTGAGTCGGACTGTAGCTGTGTTTCGCTATCCCCCACATTTCCACCTTCTGCTGCGTCAGGCCCCGGAACATCAACAATGACAATGACAATGTGCAGCATGTCATTTTTGATTATTTCACAAATAGCTGCTGTTAGACTTTTCATCTTTGAGCGTGTTCTCTCTTAACTTTTTGCCTCTGTTCCCCAGGTTGTTGATGTAAGCTGGACTCTGATTTTGCTGTTTTTGTTACTCTGGGCACTTTACCACTGCTAACCAGTGCCAAAGTGCAAGTGCTCCTTTACAAAATGTGTATGTAATTGGCTTAACCGTGATTGGCATATTTGATGTGCACTAGAGGTACCAGGGGTTGTAAATCAAATGCTACTAGTGGGCCTGCAGCACTGGTTGTGACACCCATGTAAGTAGCTCTGTAATCATGCCTCAGAACTGCCATTGCAGTGTCTGTGTGTGCAGTTTTAACTGTAAATTCGTCTTGGCAAGTGTACCCACTTGTCAGGCCTACACATTCCCTTTTCTTACATGTCAGACACCCCTAATGTAGGCCCTAGGTAGCCCCAAGGGCAGGGTGCAGTGTACGGTTAAGGTAGACATATAGTAATGTGTTTTATATGTCCTGACAGTGAAATATTGCTAAATTTGTTTTTCACTGTTGCAAGGCCTGTCCCTCTCATAGGTTAACATGTGGGCTACCTTTAAATCTGATTAAAGTGTAGATTTCCTTTGGGAGCAGATGGACATGTGTAGTTTGGGGTCTCTGAGTTCACAATTTAAACATACATCTTTTAGTAGAGTTGATTTTAAGATTGTGTGTTTGAAAATGCCACTTTTAGAAAGTGAGGATTTCCTTGCTTATTCCATTTCTGTGACTCTGCCTGTTTGTGGATTTCCTGTCTTGGTCAGTTTGACAGTTGGGCTGGTTTCACCTCACACTTGACAGTGACACAAAGCGATCTGGGGGGTAGTCTGAATTTCCTGATGAGCCAGCTGTGCTAGGAAGGAGGGGAGGAGTGGTCACTTACACCTGAAAGGGCTGTGCCTGCCCTCACACAATGCAGTCTCCAACCCCGTGGTGAGTTTCTAGGGCCTGGCCTGGGCAAGGCAGGATCTCACAATCAAGAGAGACTTTACTTTGAAGTACGCCTACCTCAAAGGAGAAATTGGGTATAAGAAGGCACCCAATACCACAGACTTTAGAATAGTTCTGGAAACCAGGAGGAACCTCTGCCTGGAGAAGAGCTGAGGAAGAAGAGCTGCCCTGCCTGTACTGTGCTTTGTGGAGCTATCCTGCAGTTGCTGCTTCGACCAGAGTAAGAGAGCAAATACTGGACTTTGTGTGCCTTCCATCTTGAGAAGAACTCTCCAAGGGATTGATTTAGAGCTTGCCTCCTGTTGTTTGAAGTCTCAGGGACAGCAAAGACTTTTCTCTGCCAGCACCTGGAGTCTCTGGAGAGACTCCTACTCTGCCAAGTGGTGACCATCCAGTTCCAGGGACCCTGAAAGGAGAAGCTGGCAGCCTAAGAGGAAGAAATCCACGCACAGAGCGCCATGCGTGGAAAAGATCGATGCAACTCCGCTCTGCGGCTGAAAAAACAATGCGCCGCCGGCTCCGTGGCTGAAAATCAATGCTCTCCGGAAACATGACGGAAGAATCGACGTTGGAGAAATGACGTGCAGCATCTCTGACGGAGGCTGGGAGAACGAAACCTGTGCTGCGTGGTTTTCGGATCATCGTGCGGCTGGATTTCCATTGCAAACACCGCTGGGCGTGTAAAAACAACACTAGGCATGCCCGGACCCGAGAGTGCTGACTGGATCGACGCATCGCTGTCCTGCGGAGAGAAGAAACGACGTGCCTTGACCCAACGAAAGGAGAAACGATGCAAGGTCCTGCTCGTGAGTATTATTGATGCATCGCAAGCCCTTTTGGGCGCACACTCACCCATGTGGGGTTATTTTTGACGCCTCCAAGGTACATTTTCACGCTAACAGTGTTAGTGTGTGTTTAAAACTACTTGAGGACTCTTTTTGATTTATTTTATTGATGACTTGTGTATTGTGGATTTTTGTCGTTTTGGTCTTGTTTTGTTTAGATAAATATTTTCTATTTTTCTAAACCTGTGTTGTGTCATTGTGTAGTGTTTTCATTAAGTTACTGTGGTGTTGGTACAAATACTTTACACTTACCACTCTGAAGTTAAGCCTGCTGCTCTGCCAAGCTACCAAGGGGGTAAGCAGGGATTAGCTGAGGGTGATTCTCCTTTACCCTTACTAGAGTGAGGGTCCTTGCTTGAACAGGGGGTAACCTGACTGTCAACCAAAGACCCCATTTCTAACATTGGTGATCAGTGGTTGGGATTTGTACTTGTATTTGTACTTGACTTACAGTAATTAGGTGTACACTACTGTTTTGAGTGCAGACCACTAAATGACCACATACTACTTGTTTGGTGATCTTTGATTTTTCTCTTTTTCCCTACATCCATTTTTGTGGTGATCTTTAATAGACTTCTGAACTTCATTTGGGAACTTTTCTGCTTTTTGGAACTTTGCACTTTTGTTGACTTTTCATCATGTCCCAATCTGGAGATGAATCAGTTGGAGCTGCTTTTGACCTGGAGAAACTGGATAGCTATACCAAGGCTCAGCTAAAGCAGTTCTGTAAAAGTTTTGACTGTCCCAGTAAGAGCTCATCCAAGAAGGAGAGCTGCAAAAGGTGCTGAGCGCCTGGTTGACAGCCAAGAGCACTGAAGGGCACATAGAGGACGAGGAGGTGAGGAGGAGGAAAAGCAGTCCCTACACAATGGTATTGTGGGTGGGCCTTTTATGTCCAGGGAGAGGGTCTCCAGGGTGTCTCATCTAAGGGTCTGACCCCTGAGGAATTGCAGGACAGGCAGGCAGAGAGGGAGCACCAGAGGGAGTTGGAGGAAATGAGGATGGCCCCAGAAGAGAAAACAATTTTGTTGGCTCATGAGCGTAGCTTGAGAGAGCTAGATCAGAGGGGCCAGTCTAGTAGGGATGGAGGCAGCCACATCACAGTGCAGCCTGAAAGGAGGGTGCACATTCCTAAAGATCTTGTAAAGGATTACAAGAGGGAGGATGACATATACTTGTGGTTCAAGGGGTATGAGTCTGCTCTCCACATGAATCTGGTCCCTGAAGCTCATTGGTGGGTGGGTCTGTGGAAGCATTTTGAGGTAGAGGGGAGAGATACACTGACAGCCTCTGAGGATGCTCAGAATCACACCTACTCTAGCATGAAGGATGCTTTGCTTACAAGGTATGGTCTTACCCTTGAGCAGTGCAAGGATACGTTTAGGTCCTACAAGAAGAAGGAATCCCAAACATGGTTGGAATGTGTTGATTCTTATTGCAGGTCACTTGATGGTTGGGTGAAGGGCAGTAAGGTAACTACGTATGAGGGGCTTTACAATCTGATTGCTTGTGAGCACTTGTACAGTTTATGTTTTCCAGAGCTGCGCAAGCACCTAATTGACAGCAAGCTGACTGACCCCAGTAAGCTTGCGCAGGAAGCAGACCGCTGGGAGAGCACCAGGGTCCAAAAGAGGGATGGGGGAGACACTGGAAAGGGTGGGCAGGGTCCCTCTCAGAAGAAAGGGGGGGTCAGGGTAAACAGGGGGAGTTCTCTAAAGGGCCCCAAACTGATTCCCAGGGCAAGGATTTCCAATCCCCCAGTGAGAAGAAGCCATGGTTCTCCAAAGGGAAGCCAGTGACAGGTGGTCCCCCACGTAAGTGCTATGCATGTGACCAGGTGGGTCATGTGAGGGGGGACCCCAAATGCCCCAAAAGTACACCGGCACCCACTGGTGCGGAGTCCCAGGGTTTGGCCAGTGTAGCGCTTGGGGAGGAGTTGGTTTCAGGTGGGTGGGAACCAGCTGAGATGACGCTTGTCTCACTAGGGGACAGTGATATGGTCCAGAGAACCCTTGTGACGTGACTGAAAACACTAAGAAGTACAGGCAGTGGGTGACCGTTAATGGACAGAGGATGGAGGCTCTGAGAGACACAGGAGCCAGCGCAGACTTCAGTGAGGAGTCAGCTGGTGTCTGAAGAGCAGATTGATCCCCGGGTACCTCACCAAGTAGTTGCAGTGGACAACTCAGAGCGCCTGTGCAGAGTGGTAGAGGTTCCCTTTGAATGGGGGGGGGTCTCAGGTTCCTTGAAGGTAGCTGTGAGTCCAACCATGCCTGTTGATTGTTTGCTAGGCAATGACCTGGAGGATTCCCCTTGGAAGGAGGTGGAACAGAGGTCTCACTTGAAGATGTTGGGTCTGCCTGGGTGGGTATGCGTATCCACCCGGTCAATGGCAGCCCATCAGGGTAATCAATAGCCCCTGGAGCCTGAAACAGTGGCCCAGGGGACCGCCAAGAAGAGGAAGGGCAAGGGGTGCAGGAAACCGGCCCCAGAAGTTCCCACCATCCGGGAGGAGGCAGAGCCTGAGGGTGATGCCCCGGAGCCTACAGGGGAACAGGTAGCTGAACTGGGGAAGGTCCCTGTGCTGTCGCAGTGGCATCAGGAAGGGGGGCCCACCAGGGAAGCATTCTGTACAGCACAGAAGACATGCCCTACTCTGGAGGGTTTGCGGCAGCAGGCTGCAGACCAGGCGGCTGGTAAGGAGCCAGGATCATACCTGATTTATTGGGAGGATGACCTCCTGTATAGCGAGCCTAAGGTTCCTGAGACTGGGTCAGCCTGTGTGCTGGTGGTACCACAGTGCTTCACGGCCTTCCTACTGGGGTTGGCTCATGATGTGCCTTTAGCTGGACATTTGGGGCAGGACAAGACCTTTGAGAGGCTTGTCACCCACTTTTACTGGCCCCTAATGCACACTCAGATGCACATTGCAGGTCTTGTCAGACTTGCCAGGCAAGTGGCAAGAGTGGGGGGAAATGTAAGGCTCCCCTTCAACCTTTGCCTGTTGTCAGTACTCCCTTTGAGAGGGTAGGCACTGACATTGTGGGGCCTCTGGGTCCCAAGACAGCTATGGGAAACAGGTTTATCCTGGTCTTGGTGGAACATGGCACTCGGTACCCAGAAGCCATTCCTTTGAGATCAATCACTTCCCCTGTGATGGGTCGTGCTTTGATGGTTTCTTTTTACCCGCATGGGGTTCCCCAAGGAAGTGGTATCTGATAGGGGTACCAAATTCATATCCACGTATATGAAGTCTCTGTGGAAGGAGTGTGGGGTAACTTATAATTTCACCACCCCTTACCACCCCCAAAGTAATGGTCTGGTTGAGAGATTCAACCGCACCTTGAAAGGCATGATCATGGGCCTGTCAGAGCCTTTGAGGTGGAAGTGGGACGTCCTCTTGCCATGCCTTCTGTTTGCCTACAGGGAGGTACCTCAAAAGGAACTTGGGCTTAGTCCCTTTGAGCTGATTTATGGCCACCCTGTGAGGGGACCTTTGAGTCTGGTGAAGGAGGCTTTGGAAAAAGCTCCTAGTAAACTCCCCAGTATGTATTCAGTTGCATGCTGGCTTTGAGAAACCAGACTGCCCGTTTCAGGAGTCTCTCTCAGGAGAACCTGGAAGCAAGCCAGGAGGATATGAAACCCTGGTATGACCAGAATGCCACTCTTCTGACCCCATTTCTAACAGTTGCATAATAGTGTTAAATGTACACTGACATGGTATCACTAAGAGTATTTTGTGTTGCTTCTCTATTTGGCTGAACACTATCTTGCTATTTATGGGGTAGTTGCACTTTAGGGGTGTGGACTACCACTCCCAGAAGGCATTGTTGCATTGTATGTAAGATGTGGCATGGACTACTTATCACACTGCATCGTGCTAATAGCTATTTTCTAGGAGGCATTTGTACATGCAGATATGGGGAAACACATCATTACTGCCCTTACCTTTGCTGGTGTTGGGTGTCCATGGGGTGTCAATGTCAGTGACACCACTGACAGCTTCAGGAAGCAGTGTGGACTCCACCATGTCTTCGATTGGTGTGGACGGTGTCTGGGTGGGTGGTCCTCCTCAGGTGCTCCTTGCCTCCTTTAGCCTGCTGGCTACCCTCTGTTTGGCACGGGAACCCAAGTCGTGCCATTGCTTGCACATCTCCTCCATGGAGCGCTGCGCAACGCCCACAGTGCATATTTTGGTCTGGATATCTGACCACAGTTTCCTCTTCTCACTTTCAGGTACCTGGAGTGAGTTCTTCCCAAAAAGTTTGTCATGGTTCCTGACCACCTCCTCAGTGAGCACCAACAATTCCTGCTTACTGAATTTGAGCTTGCGCTTCATGTCACCTTTCTCCTTCATATTCCCATCAGTGGCCTTGTTGCTGTTTAGTCCTTGCTGGCTCACAAGGCTGCCTCCATGGTGCTGGGCTTAATCTCTCTGCCTGCTCCTGTGGGTGTGGCTCCTGGAAACAGCATGGGTTGACTCACTTCCTGGTTGTGATGTCATCAGGCTGTTCCGGTTTGCCGTTTTCGCAATTTGCGATTTTCAAATACCGATTCCCTATTTTTTGTGATTCAGTATTTGCAACTTGCAAATTGCGATTGCAAATTTTAAGAACTCGCTATTACTGTCTCGCAATTTTTATACATCCCATTTTGCATTTCTTAAATAGCGATTTCTTAAAATTTGCTATTTAAGAAAGGCAAACCAGGAGCTTGATACATCTGGCCCTTGGTTCTAGCCCTTCAACCGCAAGGCTAGATTAACCTTATTCTGTAGGGGATTAGATTTCGTTTTTATACATGTCCTTCCTGGGAGCATGCGCCCTGAGTGCAATTTCTTGAAAGTCATAGGTGGCCATTATGGCCCTGGCTGTCTTCTGACGACCAGGGTTAACGTGGGAGTATCACCGCCAACAGGCTGGCAGTAATAACCGCCAAATTATGACGGTGATCACTCCCATAGACAGCCAATGAACCATACCAACCACCAGCGCTGTACGAACACCGAACACAGTGGTAGCCACCTACAGGCGGGTGGAAGACAAGGATCCGCCCACCATGTTGTGACATAGCACACCACCACGATTTCAGAGGCAGTAGCAATGACATCAAAAGCCTGGCGGAAACACATAATTTAAAAGGAGACACTCACCTCTAGGGACACACAGGAGTCCGCGGTCACCATGGAACCTGAACTTCAAGTATTCCTGATGCAGTACCTCGCCATGGCCGTCCTGGAGCACCAACGCCAATGAAGATGACGACGGTGAGTACAGCGGCGTAGCACACAAGGGTGGGAAAGAGGGCGGGGAGAGTGACACACACACATGCACACCATACACACACCCCACACCCAGAAACACATGCACAGGAATAAACAGTAACAGAACCCCGGAATAAATAAAAGCAGGACACATACACAGTTCCAACCATTGTATTCCTTTTGTATAAATATGTAAAATGCAAAAACGTGCACAGCTGCAGAAATAAATAAATGAAGGTCCAAAGGCCAGTCGAAAGTCACTAATGCCCACAGGGCAAAGTCCAAGCCCCAACTTGACTCCTGACAACATTGGGCTCCACTGTTCAGGGGCATCATATTGGAAATGGCCAGGCACCTAAGGGGGGGGTTAGGGTTGTTGCAACTAATTGTGATGGGGCTCCTAGCCCACTGGTTCTGGAGGGGGCATCATGCCCACAGGATGAGGAGGGGGCTGGCTGCCAACAGGTTGAAGATGGGACTGGCTGCCCACTGGTTCTGGAGGGGGCTTCCTGCTCACAGGATGAGAAGGGGGCTCCTAGCCCACTGGTTCTGGATGGGGCTTCCTGCGCACAGGATGAGGAGGGGACTGGCTGCCCACTGGTTCTGGAGGGGGCTTCCTGCTCACAGGATGAGGAGGGGGCTCCTAGCCCACTGATTCTGGAGTGTGCAACATGCCCACAGGATGAGGAGGGGGCTGGCTGCCAACAAGTTGAGGATGGGGCTGGCTGCCCACTGGTTTTGGGAGGGACTTCCTGCCCAAAGGATGAGAAGGGGGCTCCTATCCCACTGGTTCTGGAGGGGGACTTCCTGCCCACAGGATGAGTAGGGAGCTCCTACTCCACTGGATCTGGAGGGGGCTTCCTGCCCACAGGATAAGGAGGGGACTGGCTGCCCACTGGTTCTGGAGGGGGCTTCCTGCACTCATGATGAGGAGGGGGCTCCTAGCCCATTGGTTCTGGAGGGGGCTTTATGCCCACAGAATGAGGAGGGGGCTCCTAGCCCACTGGTCATGAAGGGGCTTTCTGCCCACAGGATGAGGAGGGGTGCTTCCTACCCACAGGATGAGGAGGGGGCTCCTAGCCCACTGGTTCTGGAGTGGGCTTCCTGCCCACAGGATGAGGAGGGTGCTGGCTGCCCACTGGTTATTGATGGTGCCCCTTGGCCTCTGGTTCTGGATGCTGCTCATTGGCCTCTGGTTCCGGATGCTGCTCCATGGCCACAATATTGTGGGCCTTCTGGTCCAGGGATATCTGGGGGGCCTCCTTGTCCAGGAATTTCTGGGGGTATCCTGGTCCAGGGATTTCTGGGGGCCCCCTTGGCCTCTGATTTCTGGGGGGCCTCCTTGGCCTTTGATCTCTGGAGGGTCTCCTTGGCCTAGGATGTCTTGGGGAGCCTCCTTGACCTGTGATTTCTGGGGGGCCTCCTTAGCCTTGGATTTCTGGAGGGCCTCCTTGGCCTTGGATGTCTGGGGGGCCTCCTTGGCCTTTGATCTCTGGGAGGGCCTTCATTGAGGCCTCCTTGGCTCTGTGATTTGGAGGTGGTCTCATGGTCTTGCCAGTCTATTTGGGAGGGGGCAGCACTTTAGCCTCTGTTTGGGGGGAGGAGTGTCCATGTTGCAGGGGTCCGGCTACTCACTCATGTGCCCCTTAGTGTCAGCTGGAGACTTTGGGGGTGGAGCTGTGTTGGTCTGGGTGCTTGAGGTACTGGCCTGGGGTGGTGTGACCTTCCTCTCATGGGCAAGAGGGGGGGAGGGAAGAGGTCAAGGCAGGCAAGGAAAAGCTTCTTAGGGCCAGTGGGGCGGGATGTGGGAGGAGGCATAGGAGAGGAGGTACAGGGAATGGATTTAGGCGAAGGAGGTGTGCTGGACTTGGGTGCAGGTGCATGGACAGTGTATGTGTGTGAGGTGGATGGCTGTTGGGGGTCTGAATGTGAGTGTGTGTGTGTTACTGGAAGGAGGCAGACATGGTGGGGGAGGACAAACATGACACGTGGATGGATGTTGTGGTGGTGTCTGCAAGTGTGGTGGGTGTGCTGCATGAGACCTCTCAGGAGGTCAATAGTCTCCTCACTGAGGGCAACAGGGCTGACTGGGGCAGGGCCTGAGGTGCTTGGGGCGAAGGAGATGCCCACTCTCCTGGGTGAACGGGTATGGGCAACTCAGTGGGGGGCTACTGGGAGTGCGGTGCTGGTACGGGGAGTGGCGGTAGAACCTGCAGCTGGGGTGGTCCCCTAGGGGTCCGCCACCACCAGAGAACACCCATCGGAGGATGAATCAGAGTCAGTGGTGTCACCTCCTGTCCCCGCTGTGGTGCTCTCCCGGTCTTCCATCCCACTGGTCCCCTCTGCATCTGTGGACTCTGCCTCCTGAGTCAAGTGGGCCGCAGCTTCTTCACTTGCCGGTGCTGATGCACACATGGACAGGATGGCAAAAGGAGAGGGGGGGAGAGAAAGGGAGCTCAGGGTGAATCTCAGCACCAACAGCACAGATAGCAGCCACATCACTGTCACACACTAAGACTGCGAATGGGCATTATGGACCACACTGGCACACCATTGGCGAAGTACCACAGCAGGTAGAAGCCACACACTGCCAGCTACACACCAACTGGGACCAGTTAAGCCCTTTCTGATATAGAAAGCCACCTACCTAACTATCTAATACGTGCTTTACACCCTATTATCCTGAGCTGTACCATGCAGCAATAACTGAACTGGCATGTTGGGGCATCCACCGACTAGTACTCTGAACCTAAATCCCATGCCAGGCAACAGAGATGGTTGACATACACACTGTACTCACCCCCTTGTGGATGCTGTGATGCCCTCAAACGCCCATCCAGCTCTGAAGCTCTGAGTAGGCCACCACCAGTATGCGGGCCATCAAGAGGGTCAGGTTCAGACGGGCACCACTCCCTCATTGGGGGGGTCATCCCCAGCTGTGCCTTTGCGGTCTTCCGGTCCCAGCGCCTCAGGTCCTCCCACAGTTTCCCGCAGTGGGTGCTCCGTCTGCTATAGACCCCCAGAGAATGCAGGTCCTTGGCGATGGCACACCACAATCCCTTCTTATAATGGGCGCTGACCTGCAGAGGAAACACAGAAGGCGGTACACCATGAGTCTGAAAATCCAGCCTGTCACACATATGGCCCACAAAAAGCATTTCCCCTCATCAGGCACACACATGACCCATACCCCTGCATTGACGCAGCCACCAGCCATAACCCCCCGACCTGACACACTGCCAGCACACAAACAATCTACATGCAGTCATGTTGCATGCAACATACCCCTGGTGTACTCACCTGTCAGTCCGGAGGCCCATACAACTGGCCATACTGGGGTAGGACCCCATCACGAGGCATTCCAACTCCTTTGACTTGAAGTCTGGGGCCCTTTCCCCTGTAGCACGAGCCATGGCAGTTTCCAGACGCAGGTCACAGCAGCACACACAGGGGAGATCTCATTATGTGGAAAGCCAGGAATCAAGTGAAGTATTAGAAAGGAAATGGCAGTCACTTCCACGGTGGTGAACATCGTCACCGCCGGTGTTGATCATCATTAGTTCCCATACTCCACAGAGGGCCATGTTAGCCAATGATTAATTGCACGGCAGTGCAGACAGCCTTCTGCCATGACGCCAGCGGTGTGAGGTCACTTCCACCTATCCCTGAATATAGGACAGGTGGGTGCCATTCTTTAAAGCTGGTACACATGTACAGATTAATTAGTCCATTATTGTAGTCAAATGTACTCACCTTCACAGTTCCAGTGTCCAACATACAAACATGCTCTGTGTACACTGCTGTAGTGTGTTCATGATTCCTGTTGACACTCCTTTTCTACATATGGGTCCCTTAGGTACCAACCACTGGGGAGGAATAGGAGGAGGTAAGCACCTGTGGACTTGGCCACACTGGAGAACCGGCACATCATAATCACCTTTCGTCTGGACAGGGCCACAATCACAGAGCTGTGTGCACAATTGGAGCCTGATCTGCTACCTGCTATCCGTAGCACCACAGCAATCCCCCCCTCTTGTACAGGTACTCTTGAGGGCTCCATTTCCTGGCAACAGGCTCTTTCCAGGTGACAGTGGGCTTGACTGCAGGGATGTCACAGCCAATGTTCTCGATTGTGCTTGCAAGGGTTTTGTCTGCTTTGCTCAAACACATGTGCAGCTACATCGCATTTTCTCAGGTAGATGATTTACTCACCGTGAAGGCTGGATTCTATGCAATAGGACATCTACCTCATATTATTGGGGCCATTGATGGGACCCATATTGCCTTAGTCTCCCCCCAGAGCCAATGCACAAGTGTACAGGAATCAGAAGAGTTTCCACTCGCTCATTGTCCAGTTGGTGTGTCTGGCTGACCAGTACATCTCCCACGTCACTGCCAAGTATCCAGGGTCAGTGCATGATGCCTTTGTCCTGAGGAATAGCAGTGTCCCACAGCTGATAGCACAACTACAGAGGCATAGAGTGTGGCTTATAGGTGAGCCTGTGTCCCCACCCAATGTTTGTGAGTGTAGGCCTTCAGGAGTCATGGCCCGTGCCATTGCGCAAGGATAATGTGTGTTCCTTACTTCTTGCAGGTGATTCCGTCTACCCAAACCTGTCCTGGCTCATGACCCCTGTTAGGATTCCGAGAACAGGGGCTGAAAATCAGTACAATGATGCCCATGGGTGTACCAGGAGGATTGTAGAAAGGACCTTTGGTCTCCTGAAGGCTAGATTCAGGTGCCTCCATCTGACAGGTGGATCTCTATGCTACTCCCCTGAGAAGGTCGGCAGAATCGTTGTTGTGTGCTGCAGATTGCAGAATTTGGCCCTCAGACGGCATGTACCCTATCTGCAGGGCAAGAGGGGTGACAATATAGCTGTGGCAGCAGTGGACACTGAGGACAGTGCGGAGGAGGAAGAGGAGGAGGATGTGGACAACAGGTCACATTTAATCCAGCAGTACTTCCAATGACACTCAGGTTAAACTGTTGAACTAAGCAATACTACATTTTAGTGTTATATTGTGTGACTGCAGCATGATGCCAGTCATTCCCTTTGCATCCCACCTGACCGTCACCTATATCTTCCCTTATTTCAGATGTTGGTGTTGTTCAGACAGTGTACTGCTGTGATGTGTACTGATTGCTGACAGACATTTGTTGGATGGGTCAACATGTTACTGGGCATTTACATAGGATCATGCAATTCATTACAGTTCATTACATTGTACATTATCTGTAGATAAAGCACTATTACTCAAGTTGTGTCCAAGGGTGTTTATTGAAAATTGTTCTACAATGGAAAGTGCAATAGATTGGGGTAAAGGTTGGAAATAGTCCAGGGTAGTGGCCCAGTCTGTTTCTAGCACAGGCCCAGTGTCCAAGGGGCCATAGGAAGGGGAGCAATGGCAATTCAAAGTGGACAAGGTGGCACAGTGGAACATAAGGGGTACATTCAGGAGGGGCTCATTTGCTGATGGTTTTCTTTGTCTTGGCAAGTGTCTCTATTGACTGTCTGGGTTGAACAGGCACCGCAGGGGGAAGGGAATGGGGGGCACCTCAGCCGGATGAGTGCACGACGCCAGATCCACGAGGGGGATCCATGCCCACTGCTTTATCCTGGGGAGTGCAAAGCCACAGTCTCTCAAGTGGATAACAGTCTTCACTGGTTCTGGAGGGGGCTTTGTGTCCAGAGTGCTTCATCCTGCCAAGGACAGAGGTAGTGGATGCCTTTCTCCACTGGTTCTGGAGGGGGCTTTGTGCCCAGAGTGCTTCATCCTGCTCGTGGCGGCCTCAGTAGCAGCGGTGCTTGCAGCGCTCATTGGCCTGCGGTGCTGGTGGGTGGCTCAGTGAGCGTGCTGCTGGCGGCGGTGTCCTTGGCATCAGTGCCCTTGTCAGCGATGCTGCTGTCGGCGGTGTCCTTGGCAGCGATGCTGCTGGTGGCGGCGGTGTCCTGGGCAGCGGTGCTGGTGGTGGCGGTGTCCTTGGCAGCGGTGCTGGTAGCAGTCTTGTCTGCCATGCAGGTTGGCGGCGACTTCCCTTTCTTTTTGTGCCCCTTCCTCACCTCGGATGGTGGCGCAGCTTTCTTCCCACTCCTAACTGTAGTCCTGGGAGAGCCTTTGGTGGCAGGTGTTTTACCCTTCTACCTCCGGCAATTGGCCAACTTCTTATCCTTCTGAGGTGGGGGACTGTCCATGGTCTGGCTCCTTGGAACACTGGCTGCCCTGCTGCTTGGCGCACTCCAGAAGCCGTTTACTGCTAGCCCCACTGTTCCCGGTGATGTGGTGGCTGAGGTTCTGGGCTGGGACCTGGAAAGGCATGCCCTAGGGAACTGAAGGGGTGGGGGAGGTGAGGGGAAGAGGTCAAGGTTGGACAGGAGAAGTTTTTTAGACACACTGGGACGGGTAGATGGAGGGGGTTTGGGAGTGGAGGAAGAGGTAGTGGTTGTAGGAGGTGTATGTTTGCTGACTTTGGGTGAAGGTGCATGGACTGGAGGCTGTCGTGAGGTGGATGGCTGTTGGGTGAGTGTGTGACTGCGTTTGTGTACCTTGGGAGGTGGGCTCACAGACACACTGGGAGAGGACACAGGGGATTTGTGAATGGTAGTGGGGGTGGCGAGTGCACGTAGGCGGTGTGTGGTGATGGGTGTGCTGGTGATGGACGTAGTGGATGAAGATGTAGTGCATGCAGGTGTGAGTGGAGACGTGACAGGGAGGGAGGAGGGAGACGAGAAGGAGGGGGACACAGTGGAGGCAGTGGCTGTTGGTATGTCTGCATGGGTATGATGCTTGTGTGAGTGCCTATGTTTGCCAGAGCTTCCCTTGTGTGTTGAGGTGTGTGCATGCTGGTCTGATGGTGTGCTTAGGATAGGCTGATGTACAGGGGTTTGGGTCTGGGTGGGGGAAGCTGGAGGGGAGAGGCTGGACACAGGGACAATGGCTGCCATCAGTGCTGAGGCCAGAGTCTGAAAAGCTTGCTGTTGGGCAGACACTACAGACACAGAAGACCCTGCACTACGCCGTGCACCTAGAGTTCCCTAATTAATCACAGGGACATTGGGTACAAGGCCTATGCCCAATTGCTGCACACATGGAAGTCACACAAGCCTGACTAGGTGTAGTTGGCTCTGAACACTGGTGGGGTGGGGTGCCACATTACCTGCCTTACGAAGGGACCTTGCCTACTCAACTCGCCCTGGCCTAGGGGAACCCACAGCCCACCTCCCCCACCCAGACACCTCGTAATGCACGTTGATTCAGCTGACTGAGAGTGTACTCACCCCCTTGTGGCTGCTGTGATGCTCTCAAGCGCCCATCCAACTCCGGATACGCCACCGCCAGGATCCGGAACACCAGGGGGGTCATGGTGCGACAGGCACCCCTCCCACGTTGGAAGGCCATCCCCAGCTGGGCCTCTGTCGTCTTCTTGCTCTAGTGGCGAATGTCCTCCCATCTTTTCCGGCAGTGGGTGCTCCGTCTGTGGTGGACCCCCAGGGTCCGGACTTCCTTGGCGATGGCACGCCAAATATCCTTCTTCTGGTGGGCGCTGACCTACAGGAATAGTACAGGGGAAAAGGAGAAGATATAACTGTCCGGACCGTCACAGTCATTGGCCCCCATTCCTACCCTTGCCACGACGCACATGCCCTCACCGTCTTTTTATGCACGCCTCATTCTCCCCCCCATCTTCCATCCACACCACTCCACACTGGCATTGCCCATACAGCAGGCTCACAGTGTACTTACCTGTTTGTCTGGAGGACTGTAGAGTAGCGTGAACTGGGGGAGGACCCCATCCAGTAGTTTCTCCAACTCCTCCGTGGTGAAGGCAGGGGCCCTTTCCCCAGACACATGAGCCATTGTCTCTTTCAGACTGCGGTCACAGCAGCACTTGCAGTGTAGGTCCTCTCCTGTCGAAGATCAGGTATCAAGTGAGTGAATAGATAGAAAATGGTGGTCACGTCTGCGGCGGTGCGTACCGTCACCGCTGGCGTACATCGTCATTGGCTCCTGGGACCCATAGGGTCCAATGTTAACCAATGCAGGATTGTGCCGCGGTCTTCAACCGCCTACCGCGACGGTATACAACGCCAGCGCAGTTACCTCATATCCCCTTGTCCCACATTACAGGTCAGGCAGCCGCCATTTCAGGGGCCACATGGCATTATTTTTAAATGCGTCACACATATCTAGGCTTTGCATACACATTAAGACAGGTACATAGCGGACTGAAAAATGTGTGCAATAAAGTTGTGTTTTCGTACCTCAGTGTTGGCTGACCCTCTGCTCACTGTTCTCCTCCATAGAGCACGTCCGTTGGGGCAGGTGAGGAGATGGCGGCATCCTCCGGTGTACAGACCGCTGGTGGACCTGTAGACAATGGAAGAGCGCCATGTAATTGTCACCTACAGACTGGACTGTGCCACAATCCAGGAACTGTGTGCCCAGTTGGAGCCGGACCTGATGTCAGTTATGCGCCATCCCACAGGTATCCCCCCTCTAGTGCAGGTGCTGTCAGTACTCCATTTCCTGGCAAGTGGGTCTTTTCAGACGACAGTGGCCATAGCATCAGGGATGTCCCAGCCTATGTTCTCCAATGTGTTGTCCACAGTGTTGTCTGCCCTGCTGAAACACATGCGCAGCTACTTCGTTTTCCCTCAGGTGGAGGATTTGCCTACAGTGAAAGGTGACTTCTATGGGACATATCCCCAACATCATTGGTGCCATTGATGGGACACATGTGGCCTTGGTCCCCCCCTACAGGAGTGAACAGGTGTACAGAAACCGGAAGAGTTACCATTCTATGAATGTGCAGATGGTGTGTTTGGCCGACCAGTACATCTCCCATGTGAATGCCAAATTTCCTGGCTCAGTGCATGACGCTTACATTCTGAGGAATAGCAGCATCCCTTATGTAATGGGGCATCTCCAGAGGCACTGTGTGTGGCAAATAGGACATGGACCCTATACAGTGTGACTAGGTGCCTGGGTCTGGGGTTGTCCCTAAGGGTTAGTGTGTGTCTAACAGTTGTCCCTCGACATTTGCAGGTGACTCTGGGTACCCCAACCTGTCATGGCTACTGACCCCAGTGAGAAATCCCAGGACAAGGGCAGAGGAACGCTACAATGAGGCCCATGGGCGAACTAGGAGGGTTATAGAGAGGACCTTCGGCCTCCTGAAGGCCAGGTTCAGGTGCCTCCATTTGACAGGTGGTTCCCTATTCTGCTCACCAAAGAAGGAGTGCTGGATCATCGTGGCCTGCTGTATGCTTCACAACTTGGCTTTGCGACGACAGGTGCCTTTTCTGCAGGAGGATGTTCCAGATGGAGGTCTTGTGGCATCTGTGGAGTCTGTGGACAGTGAAGATGAGGAAGCAGAAGAAGATGATATCGACAACAGAAACACGGTGATTCATCAATACTTCCAGTGAGACACAGGTAAGAAGACATCACTGCCTGCTACATCTGATACACTTGTTCTACCTCTCATCTGTCTGTCACTTTCACCCAGTGTATGGACCCTGAGTTGTCACTTTCCCTTTCGATTTCACAGATGTGGGTCCCACTGTGTGGCATCTGCTTTGTTTCCTCATGGGGTAGAGCTGTGTGACATAGGTATGTTGACAATACAATGGATATTGCATTTTTCCTCAGTTATTGCAAATACACATTTTCGAAAGCACAGACTGACTCCAGATAGTTTTGTGATTTAAGGGTGTTTATTTAAGTGCTAAATAGTGGAGGGGGTTGTAAAATGGTCAGGGGTGATGGTGGAGGAATGTCCATGGCAGAGTCCAGTCTATTATTCTCACAGGTGCATTGTCCAAAGGGGCATGGGAAGTGGAGCTGGGGCAGTTGATGGATGGACGGAGCGACAAAGTGGGACAAAAGGATGACAATCAGGGTGGTCTCATTTCTTGGCGGGGGTCTTGGCATTGTTCTCTGTCTTTGTCCTGGATCTCAGGGACTGCTTGCGGGGTGGTTCTCCATCTGCAGGGGGTGGGGTGCTGGTGTCGTGGTCCTGTGGCGGTGCCTCCTGTCCACCAGCGCCGACCGAGGTGGTGGGCAGTTCATCGTCCAGGCTAGTGTCAGGGGCCCCTTGTTGTGCCACAGTGTCCCTCCTGTTGTTCACGAGTTCCTTCAGCACCCTTACAATGGTGCCCAGGGTGGTATTGATGGTTTTGAGTTCCTCCCTGAACCCCAAATACTGTTCCTCCTGCAGCCGCTGGGTCTCCTGAAACTTGGCCAGTACTGTTGCCATCGTCTCCTGGGAATGGTGGCAGGCTCCCATGATGTTGGAGAGGGCCTCGTGGAGAATGGGTTCCTTGGGCCTGTCCTTCCCCTGTCGCACAGCAGCCCTCCCAGTTCCCCTGTGTTCCTGGGCCTCTGTCCCCTGAACCGTGGGCCCACTGCCACTGCGCCCAGGTCCCTGCTGTTCTTGGGGTGGTGGGTTAGCCTGGGTTCCCTGTAGTGGTGGACACACCGATGCTTGACGTGTTCTGGGGACAGAGGTATGGGCCCGCTGGGTGGGTGCTGTGCTGGTGTTTCCAGAGGGGGGAGGCTCTGTTGTGGCTTGTGCCAGTGTGAGGGGAACCGACTGTCCCGAGGTCCCAGATGGGCTGGGCTGGTCATCTAGATCCAATTGGACAGAGCTGCTGTCATCACTGTGGGCCTCTTCTGTGGGGGGAGTGGACATGTCTGGAAACTCCTGTCCGGTGACGTTGGGTAGGGGTCCTGCAGGGGTGTAAAGGCATAATTATTGCATCTGTGTGTGCCATGGTGTGCAATGGGTGGGTGACCCTGTACCCCAGTGCTTGCATTCTTGTGTAGGACCTTGTGTGATAATTGTTTAGGGGTATGTGTGGGTATGTGCAGTGGCCATGCATTGGTGATGGGTGGCCATGCTTTGGTGTTGCATGCAGGGCTTGGTGTTGGGATGGGTGGGTTGTGATAGTGGGACAAATGTGAGGAGTTGGAGTGATGGGGGTGAGGGCAAGGGTGGGGGTATGTGATAGCATGCAGGTAGGGTGGGGGATGAAGTAGTTAAAGATTTGACTTACCAGAGTCCATTCCTCCAGCTACTCCTGCGAGGCCCTCAGGATGCAGTATAGCCAAGACCTGCTCCTCCCATGTTGTTAGTTGTGGGGAAGGACGTAGGGGTCCGCCGCCAGTCCTCTGAACCGCAATGTGGTGTCTTGAGACCACGGAACGTACCTTCCCCCGTAGGTCGCTCCACCTCTTCCTGATGTTATCCTGTGTTCTTGGGTGCTGTCCCACTGTGTTGACCCTGTCCACGATTCTGCGCCATAGCTCCAACTTCCTAGCTATGTTGGTGTGCTGCACCTGTGATCCGAATAGCTGTGGCTCTACCCGGATGATTTCCTCCACCATGACCCTGAGCTCCTCCTCAGAAAACCTGGGGTGTCTTTGCGGTGCCATGGGGTGGTGTGGGTGATGTGTGAGGTGGTGTGTGCTGTGATGTGTGGGGTGATGTTTAGGGGTGTGTGGTGTTTTGTGCGTGGATGTGTATGTGTGGTGGTGTTGTGTGCCTCTGTATGGTGGGGTTGTCTTTGCTGTGCTTTCTCTCTGTCGTTCCTCTAAATTTCTGGTCGTAAGGGTTTGTGGGTGATGTGGGTGTGTGTTTTATATTGTATTGAGTGTGTGGGTGTGGTGTGTGTATGTGTATTAGGTGTGTGTATTTCGATTTGTCCAATGTGGTTGTGTTTTGTAAATGTGTGTGTATTTTGAGCGCGGCGGTGTGTACCGCCAATGGAATACCGCGGTTAAAAGACCGTGGATTTGTGGGTCGTGATAGTGTGGGCGTATTCCTGTTGGCGTGATGGTGGAGGTTTTGTTATCGCCAGTTTATCACTGACCTTTGGTGTGGCGGACTTGTGTGGGTGTCTGGATTTTGGCGGATTCCGAGCTGTGGGTCGTAATACCTGTGGCAGAATTCCTCGGCTGCGGTGGTGTGTTGACGGTCTTCTGCACGGTGGTAAGCGGCATTTATCACCAATGTTGTAATGACCCCCTAAATCTCCTATTCGTGGTTTACCATGTCTGATAATATGTTCCATTAAGTAAACCAACCCCAGAATTCCACTTAGGAAGTTTTACGAACCTAGGCTCACTTGTGCCTCAGTGCAGACAGTCATATAAACAAGAAATTACAAATAAAAAGTACATAGAAAAGTAAGAAAATGATAAATAACATCCACCCAGATGTCACAGTTGCCAACTGATTCCTAAGTATTCCACACAGCATAGTGGCTCATCTCCAAACTGAATATGCAATTATAATAAATGGAAGCCAGCAAAACCTTTTAAAAGTCCAACTCTATTTTTCTTATTACATGTCACTTGTGATGTCCAGTAATAAAGAAATGGCTTAGCTGCTCAACTGTGATAAGATGCTACAGTTTAATTCTGGTCTCACAATGGCCGCTACCAGAGCCAGCAGCCAACGTGAAAGCCAGATAACAGAGTATAATTACAGTTGCAATTTAGGAAAACGGGGAATGGTTTTTCCATCTTATCATGTGTTTTTCTAAAAAGAAAGAGTGAATAGCAAAAAAGAGACATTTATGGTATTATGTTTATTTTTTTAACTATAGGTGATTCCTGAAAATATAGAATCTCAGCATGTTATACAAAATCTGAGCCACAGCATTCTTTAACCTGACATATATTAAACTGCTTCTCAAAATTACTAATTGTGTTTTAGTATGTTTAAACTTGCAGTACAGATTCTGATGTTATTCTTCGTGTCTCCAATGAACACGAAAGACTCCAATGATTTAAATAGTATGGGGTAGTTCAATTACTTTTCCTTTGGCTTTTTGGTCATGGATATTCTCTGAAATTTGAAATATTCCTATAATATACAAAACGTACTTTAGCCCAAATATTATTTTAGTGCAAATCATGCATGAAGGATGTCACCAATCCACAGGAGGAAAAGGCTTGTCCACCAACGAAAAAGAGGAGAAAACTCTTACTCCCATGGAATGGATTTATGCTGTGAACATTGGCTTCTCTTGAGGCCCACCAAAGCATCCCAAAGACAGACATTCTGTAAAAAAATTATTACTAATAGACAAAAATGTTAGTCAACACCTAATACTAGGACTTGTTTGAAAATTAACCTTCTTACCAACTGAGAGTTTTCTGCACGAATGGCTTGCATATCTTTCTTCATCTCATAGTTTTGTCTGAAAAGAGAAAATGTATTTTACTCATGTGAACTAAAAAGGGGGTCAGCAGAACCACACAATAGCAATTTTTTCTTGCATTATACAAATGCAGGGCAGCACCGTGTTTCAGTTCATAGAATTTTATAGAAACAAAATATTTTTCATAAATGTAAGGATTGCAATTGTAATTGCACTTACCAACACTAATGAGGCCTCAAAGTGTTTTACAACGAGTAGCACACTAATGGGGAACCCAAGGTTAGTGGATAATTTAGTGATTATTGTTGGTTATTGTGGTTAGTCTTCTACTCTCAAGAAAAATTGCATGCATTTACTCCAGTTATTTTTTGATATATTAATACCAGGTAGGTGCGATCATTAGTGGGGCCTGTTTGGTTTCAGGTGAATGGCTGGTGAGATAGATAGGCTAGTGGAGATTCGGTAATGTTAGATTACATGGATAGGCTTTTAAAGAGGGGAGGTTGTGATCTATGAAATGGGGTATCAGCCAGAAGCAGAATTTCAATAAGAAGGGCTGAGGCAGACCTGAGACAGAGTGTAGGCTATACTCAGAAATAGAGCATGTGGAGGATGGCAGATAAGAAGAGGGTCACTCTGAAGAAAAAAAGACAAGGTAATGTTTTCATGCAGGCATTAAGGAGTAAAGCAGGGGAAGTCTTTCTGAGATAATAATTACAGAATCAACAATTAAAATAGTGCTCCATATCTGGGGCAGGCAGCTTAAACATGCAATTCCGTGTGTACAGATCATTTAAACAATAAAGCCTTAGCCTGTTGTGTGACAAGTTTAGGACAGCCCTTTTAAACATAGTCTGGAGTATCCCAACCTTGGTAAAGGATCTGTATGCTGTGCAAGGGGTGTTGGTGCATAAAAACAGTTCTCATCTAAAGATCTTTCCTCCATATTCTGTAGTTAACAGCTTTTTCACTCACTCACTAAACATGAGTTATTTGACCCTGGCTAAGTGTCTTGCATAGGTGCTTTCAGATTTGTACCCCATTTTGTCACCTATCCCTTCCAAGTGTATGTTATGTGTGTTTGTGTATGTGCTTACTGTGCTATATGTATTGCATATATAAGCCAAACAGAGTAATGAAGGCCTATGGGTCCCATTTTGAAAGTCCCGCACCAGTTCCTGTGCACAAGTTGGGGTGATGTTGTTTTCCAAGACCGAAGAAGTGTATCAGAATACAGAAGGGAGGAGAACTAGACAGTGAAGATAGGACAAAGGAGACAAGGCTCCTGTAGAAATTCGATTAGGTGCTTCCTGCAGCACTGCCAGTTGGTAGATTGTAGGGGTGAAGAGGCTGCAGTCTGTTGTTCAGTGTAAGAAGGGTCTTTTTGGTAAAACCACCCTTTTGTCTTTTGTTTGACAGTCTTTGTGGCTGTTCACAGCAAAGAGCAGATAATGCGCACCCTCTTGGTCCTCTGTTGCGGGTGCTTCTAGCTGCAGACTACACTGCTGTGTGACGCATCACCTCACACAAAGGCTGTGGGCTTGATTCACAAAGGTAAACTTAGACCTTTGTGGAAGTTTACGATTGTTTGCTACTCACAAAGGGATTTGCAAGTAGTAACCTTATGAGTGGGGAGTCTCTGAACATAACACATAACACCTTTCTCTTAATGTGTAAAGACTACGTTCTCATAAAGATACTACTTGAAAATCGGTTTGTGAATACCAAAATGTGAATCAGGTCCTGTGTTTGCAGAACTGCATAAAGAGGTGGTTGAAAAATAAGTCACCATAAGCCAGTTTTTCTGCCTGCAGATTCCTAAAAAAAAAGAAAACATTTAGGGGTAGCTATTACCATGAAACATGTTCCTTGTGCATTTGGCTATGCTTCCTCAGTGAACTCACCAGGGACATTGTGGGCTTAATGCCCTCGCAGCCCACTGGAGCGACTCACTGCAAAGCAGTTTCTGGAAAAAGTCAGCAAATAGACACTCCCACTCATCGCGTGATGACAGACACTAAGGGGACTAGGAATTCCAGTGCTCCATCGATTTACAAGTGAAATGGCTTGTCAGAGGCACCACAATCCCCCAACATGCAAATAAAATAATTGGTTCCACTGAAGCCATAATGGTTGCTTGGCTTATGCAACTGTTGATGGGCCTGGCCCATGGAGTAGACCCTTGGAAGGGACCAGTGCCAGTCAAGGTTCCAGCATGTGATCCAAGGTCCCTCCATACATGTATCTCATTATCTTGCCTAGAAAGGCAGATTCTCCAAGACAAAGAAAGGTCTTTTCCACTTATACCACACAGGGGGTCGATTTACAAATATTTTGGTCTGGATTTTCATCATAAAAGGGATGCAAACCAGCAAAAAATTATTTTTTTCTAATGTACTTTCCAGTGTAAAACTTATTTTGCACTTGAAAGTAGCAGACAAGTTATGCAAAGCAGTGAGAAGAGCTGCTTTGCATTGCTTAGCGCCAAGGGGATATTACATGGGTGGTACATGGGTGTTCCTATGCAGCTTCACATGCTTTTTGACGCAAAACCTTGTCTATTAATAATAGTAGACAGTGTTACCCATCAAAAATGAACGCCTTTTGAAAGGAGACTCACGCCCACACCCTTGCGCTACGGGCAAAGGTGTGCATGGCACTCAGCAGCAAAATTCTTCGCCTGTGCTGGGGAGAGGGGAGTGCCATATCGCTGTAGATATGGATCTCTCCTTCTCTCTCTCTCGGTCATGCAACGGAGCACAGCACTTTTGGCAGCTGCCTTGCATGACAGTTTTGTAAATCTGGGTTAGGGAGAACAAACAAAAGTCCAGTGCATACGGAAGACAGCTGGCAGGCAAGACAGGTGGCTACAGGAAACCAGCAGGTGCACGGTAGATAAGGCCCTGAAAAGCACTCTGTTAATGCTTCTGACATAAAAGATCATCCTGCTTCAGCATCAGAGCACACAGAAATGCTAGGACAGAACAGGAAAATGAGTTCAAGAGGGAAGAAATAATTGTGGGGTACATCCTGCTGACATATGATCAGTATTAAAGAATAAAATAAATGTGACAAATGAGGAAAGAAATACTTTTAGACCTGACAGCCTTAGGGTGGTCACCCCCTGACTTTTTGCTTGCCTCCCTCCATTTTTTTGACCCTGTTATTGCTGGTGTTGGGAATATGCACACTTTACCACTGCTGACCAGTGCTAAAGTGCATGTGCTCTCTCCTCTAAACATGGTAACGTTGGTTCCTACTTAACTGGCATATTTAATTTACTTGTTAGACTATAGTAAAGTGCACTAGTGGTGCCCACTGCCTGTAAATTAAATGCAACTAGTGGCCCTGCAGCACAGGTTGTGCCACCCACATAATTAGCCCCTTAATCGTGTCTCAGCCCTTCCATTGCAAGGCCTGTATGTGCAGTTCCACTGTCACTTTGACTTGGCATTTAAAACTACTTACCAAGCCTTAAACTCCCTTTTTTCTGCATATAAGTCACCCCTAAGGTAGGCGTTAGGTAACCCATAGGGCAGAGTGCTATGTAAGTAAAAGGCAGGACATGTACATGTACATGTTTTACATGTCCTGGTAGGGGAAAACTCACAAATTTGTTTTCCACTACTGTGAGGCCTGCTCCTCTCACAGGCCAGCCTTGAAATTGCCTTTATATATTTTTAAGAGGGAAAAGTCTGCTCTGAAAGGAGTAGCCCTGTCATGTTTACTATGGCTAGAATGGTAATAAAAATCCTGCTTACTGTTGAAGTTGTATTTAATATTACTATTTTAGAAATTACACTTTTATAAAGTGGGCGTTTATTCGCACTTACTGCTATCTGTGCCTTACACCCTGTCTCCAATTATCTTCTGGTCTCTGCTAGTTGACATCTCCCCTTGTGCATTCAACCCAGACAACCATAAACACAGGACACTCAGTCACATCTGCATTTATATGCATACTAAATGGGTCTCCCTGGGCACGAAAGGTGGATGGGGCTGTCTCCTACACTTCAAAGGACAGTGGCCTGCCCTCACACAAAGGACCGATAACCCCCCACAGGAATCCTGGCAGACAGGACCTGGCTGAAAGGGGAACATATGCACTTCAAAACCACTCTGTGATGTTTCCCCTATTTCAAAGGCACTTTGGGGTGACCCCACCAATTCAGACACTTCGCGATCTACACCTGGACTCTGTCAGAGGGATTGCCTGGCTACACAAAGGACTCGTTTGGACTGCTTTGCTGAGAAGGAATGCTTGTTGCCCTACCTGCTGGCCTCTGACTCTGCTGGAAGGAGTCTGCCTTCCCCACAAGTGCTCTCCAAGGGCTTGGATTGAGCTTGCCTCCCATTCTGAAGTCTCAGGGCCACAAAGACTCCACCCCAGAGAAGAAAATCCCCATGTGTCAGAAAATAGACACGTCTGCAGAAATCTATGCAGCGCAAGCCTTGCAACTGAAAATTTGACGCATCACCCACTGAATCGATGCACTCCCTGGTCCTTCTTACCAGAGTGTCAAGGATTTTCAACACATCGTCCGTGGGTGTCAAAATATCCCTGCATCGCAGTGAGGAACCAAGGCTGTGCTCCTGGAAATCAACACATCACCTTGCCGCATGGAAAGAAACAACGCATTATCTGTGCCGCACAGAAAAATCCAACGCAGCACCTTATTTTTCAACACATCTCCTCCTCTGTGGCTCCTGTGCGTCATTATTTTTGGCGCATCCCAGGTATTGTGTGTTACAAGGACACAAAAACTGATTCTTAAGGATTGAGACTCTTATAAACCTTTAAAAGTTTATATCTCGACTTGTGCATATTGGATTTTTGTCGTTTTGATCTTATTTTATTCAGATGAATATTATCTAGTTTCCTAAACTGGCGAAGAGTACTTTTTGTGGTGTTTTCACTGTGTTACTGTATGATGTATTGCACAGTACTTTACACATTGCCTTCTAAGTTAAGCCTACTTGCTCTGTGCCAAGCTACCAGAGGATGAGCACAGGATAATTTAGATTGTGACTAGGATTGTGGTCTCTACTCGGACAAGGGTATATACTTCTGCTAACTATAGACCCAATTTCTAAAAAATACCATACATCAAAACAGGCAGTGAGTATTATAAAGTAAGCTACATTTATACTTTGAGTAGACCAGTCCCCTTTATAAGAAAACATGCCTGGTCAAGAGCAGTCCATTAAAACAATCATGTTAATGGTTTCCACACCCAAAGAAAAAAACAGGCAAACCTTTGCTGTGATAGTGAAAAGCGTAGATACAGTAACTGTACTTATTTTCTGTAGATGTCACAAGCGCACAGAAGGTACACTCAGAAGGCAGCCTGCAAGGCTCCTAAGTAAAAGGCCGTACTACTGCTGGTGCCAGCTGTACAAAATCCATTTTAGGACATCCTCATTCCTCACTCCTCATTCCTACTTCTCATCCCTGCTTCTCATCCATCATCTCTACTTCTCATCTATCATCCCTACTTCTCTTCCATCATCCCTACTTCTCATCCCTGTGTCTCATCCCTGCTTCTCATCCATCATCCCTACTTCTCATCCATCATCCCTGCTTCTCATTCATCATACATCATCCCTACTTCTCATCCATCATCCCTACTTCTCGTCCATCATCCCTACTCCTCATCCCTGCTTCTCATGTGCAAATGGAGTATAAATATGCCCCATAGTGTAGACACAGAAAAAGTAGTAAAGGGGCTGGTGTGCATGTGAAAGAGGCAGAAGTGAGAAAGCTGATAGCTAAACAGAGAGATATAAAGAAAACGAGCTAGAAATGCAGGTAGAGAGAGATGGGAGAGCAAGGGAGGGTGAGATGGAGAAGGTGGGGTAGCAAAGTTTGATCGATAGACAGAATACAAGAGTGAGAAATGGGGGGAAAAAGACAGATGGGCATAGCTATAGAATCTGTTCCCTGCCCTGTATGTACTGCTGACCTCCTGCGGGAGGACCCCTTTTCTGTTAGCCCTCTTCTCTGTCTTTCTGCTGCTCTTTGCTTTTACGAAGCTCAGGAAGATGTGCCCCCCACCCCAGAGACCCTCATCCAGACCTTTCCTCCAGAACAAGTTTCAGGAGGATTCTCGAACATCAATGTCTCCTTTGATTAAGTAAAATAAACAAGGAGCATTGATTATACAACATTTACATAGCACTTACTGCCAGAAGTGTGCAGCTTACAAGCATTGTTATTTAATCTTCAACTTGATGAAGGTTATGTTATCTGCTGGTATGTTTTTTCTAAACTTTTATGTCCCTAGAATTATCATTGCTAGTTGAACTGATTGTTTGTCTCTTTTCGTCTGGGTTCAAACATGGATACCTTCAGCCTGTAGATGGGGCAAAAGAGAAAGCATCTGAATAAATTGTCTTGGTTTCTTTTCTAGGCATTGATGACCTTGGCTTGTGATGTATGGCTGGTCTTTTCAATTTTTGCTGGCCATAAAGGTCCTGTGTAGCCTACAGCTTTGCAGCTGATAGGCAATTCAAATCTAGCTTTAGATTACAAAATTATATAAATAATGTAACATCCAGTTCCTTAAAATCAATTTTGGTGGCTCCTTCGGGGCACATCATCACAGATCGCTTACCATGTTGCCATCAGGTCCAAAGCTCATCTGATGTAACATGGGATCAAAGGGCATGTGGTGTAACTTCTGCTACCCCTGGCATTTTGGTGAATTGACATCCAAGGTTCTTTGAATTGTTTGCATTTGGATTTGTAGTTTTCGTGTATGTCTATGTTTAAAAATAATTTCCTTCTGCTAATTGCCAAATTATGGGGCAAGGTTGTGTTTAGCTGTATTCCACTGGGATCAAGGCTGTCAGACGTGTTTGTTAATCATGTACGAGAGGGCGCTGACATTCTGATTTGGAGTTTGCACGGTGGACTAAACTAGACCGGTAGATTGAGCAGAGTGAGACGAGTTTAAGAGGTTAGGGCCGGAAAAGAAAGGGGTCCTCTACTGTCAGTGTGGCAGCATACATGTTGAGAGGTGGGGAGAGCAGGATTGCGCAAGATCGTTTAGCTACGGAGCTATTGAGGAGAGAGAGGTTGTGTACTATCTATGTGGGTAGTGACGTGTAGTGTGGTAAGCCTTATCTGATTACATAATGCCGTCCCTTAAACACCACTAAATTTGATGCAATGTAAGAAATATAAAATTGTCTTGATACGCTGGCTTCATGAGACTCTGGTTATCTTAATCTGGGAAATATGATCTCTACAAAAAATGTCACGTGGTTCAAATCATCCTCACTCACCGTGACATTTATAGAGCACATCGAAACTCAGACATTCAACACAACATTTGCCATAGAAGGCAATCTACAACCAATATCCTTTGCAACCTTACACTCTGACAGGATGACCAGGAACCAGGTGCAAACTGGAGCACTTGCGATCCCCATCAGAGATGTAAGTGCTATACAAATGCTAACAATACAATACCGAACGGTAACTACACTAACATGAAAAAACAGAAACAATTCATGCTGCAAAAATGTAGATTTTCCTAGTAATTTATGAAGGAAAGTCTTAATTTTATTAAAGCCACAGAGGCAAGAATTATGCATTCTTTTCTTACTTTATTAAAACAGCAGCAGTCAATAACTACAATTCCCAAAAGGCTGAGCAACAGGCTAGCCAATGGGAACAAAACATAGGCATGTACTACACCAATAGAATGACACCAAGTCCCATAGAGTACACCCTTGACTGCAAGCAGCCCTCTTTTCTTGAGTGAGCAGGTCAAATAGAGTCATGAAACAAAGGAACAATTGATCCAATAATTGCCAAAGCAAGAATGAAAGAGAAAAAGTCTTGAAAACAGGAAACAATCCAGGCGTAAGTTGGGGAAGACCAAAATGGTGATGGAAAGGCATCCGAGGATTCCGCGGGCCGGAACACCATGTAGAGGATGAATAAAGGTTGGCTTCATCCTGATGAAGAAGGTAATGCTGGAGTCGCTTTGAGGCAGAAAAAGATACACATTAGTAGAAATAGCGGTGGGATAATACTCGCCTCCGTGTCTTTAATAAAATTAAGACTTTCCTTCATAAATTACTAGGAACCTCTACATTTTATGACAAGACCGGAGGCTCCTATTATGCAAGTTTAAAGCTTATCAATTACTAATGAAGTTGCAGTTTTAACAGGTTTACAATAAAACGTTTTAAAAACATTATAATTGGACCAATCGGCAGACCTGAGAATGTCCTCTAAGCTGGAGCCTATTGAAAAGGCTTTAGACGCCATGGCTCCTCTGGAGGAATGAGCTCCAAAAATGGAAACATCTATACCCGCTAGGGACATAACTCATTTGACCCAACGGGCTAACGTGGCGGAGGAGACAGGTTTATGGGGTTTACGGAAGGAAATTAACAGTTGATGGAGAGAGGACATTCTGAGGTTGAGTGTTCTCTTTTCGTATTCTTTTAAACAAAGGCCCACACAAAGTTTTGGTTTGTCTGGAAAAAAGGGATAGAAAACAGAATAAAGATTGTTTTTTGTGCGTTTTGAAATGTGAAAAAGGACGGCAGTAGGCAAGAATTGGCGGGAAAAAACATCTAAGGATTTAACATCAGACACACATTTAATGGAAATTAAGCACAACAACATGGTCAATTTAGCAGAAAGCATTTTTAGAGAAAGATCTGGATTGTCCGGCCATGTAAGGAACAAATTTAGAACTAGCGATAGGTCCCAAAGGTAAGAGTATTTGGAAGCTGGAGGCTTGGACAATTTTACTCCCTTTAGAAGGCGACTGATAAGAGGGTGTTCCCCTACAGGTTTGCCATTAATATTTTGGTGATGCATGGAGATAGCAGATCTATAGAGATTTATAGTTCTGTAAGATTTTCCAGAACTGGCTTGAGCAGCCGAGAAGTTAATAATTAAGTTCAAATCTGTTGAAAAGGGATCAATACATTTTCCCACACACCAGCCTGTCCAAAGAGACCAGGCTGATTTATAGGCTTTCTTTGTGCCGGGAGCTCAGGCATTACTAATGAGTTCTGAAGCTTCTGCCGAAATAAGAGTGGTTGGTCGAGGCGACCCGAGACCCTCCAAGATGAAAGAGTTAAAGAATTGCTGAGAACAAGATTGTGGGGAGATCCGGACGGGTCCAGGCGGAGGGACGGAAAAACTGGGAGAAGGATCGGAAAGTCCGAGTATAGTTCGAGAAGAGGAGGAAACCAAACCTGGGACTGCCAGAAGGGAACCACGATGACCAGAGAGGCTTTTTAACGTCTGACTTGTGCTAAAGTTCTGTTGATTAGAATGAATGGAGGGAAAGCATAGTTGAGTGATTGGGACCAATCCTGAAGAAATGCATTTGTTGCCAAAGCGCGAGGGTCCGAGCGCCAACTGAAAAAGAGTGGAAGATGAGAATTGAGTCGAGAGGGGAATAGATCTATGTAAAAAGGACCACATTTGTTGAGGAGAATTTGAAAAACAGACGGATGAAGTTTCCAGTCGCTGGTATCCTTGAGATGGCGTGAGCGGCAGTCTGCTATCGAATTTTGGGAACCCAGAAGATATTCTGCAAGAAGAGAAAATTTGTGCTAGAGGCAGAATTCCCAAAGGCTTTTTGCTAGGAGGGCCAAAGGCGTTGATCTGGTTCCTCCAAGGTGATTTATGTACCGGACCGCCGAAACGTTGTCCATGCGAAGCAGGATAGAACATTGAGCCTTGTTTTTCATGAAACTTTGAATCGCAAAGGAACCTGCAAGCATCTCTAAACAGTTTATGTGCAATTTGGACTCCTCTGGTGAAAATATACCGCCAGTAGATATTGGTCCACAGCGGGCGCACTAGCCCGTAAGGCTTGGATCCGATTCTAACACAAGATCGGGCGCAGAGGGGAAGATGGTTCTGCTGTTCCAGGCATCTAAATGGTATATCCACCATTGCATCTCTAACCGGGATTCTTTGTCTACAGCTATGAGGTCGGAAAATGCAAGTCCCTTGCAAAGGTGTAGGATTTTTAGACGCTGTGGAGCGCGGTAATGAAGAGGACCTGGAAATATGGCCTGAATCAAAGAAGAAAGAAGACCTACTACTCTTGCTAGAGATCTGAGAGGGATTAGAACTTTTAGGAGCATTTGGGAAAGTACTTTCTTGATGGAAGAACCTTTGAAGGTGGAAGATGAAGGGTAGCAGAGGTGGAATCTATTTGGAAACCTAAGAATTCTATTTGTTGGGAAGGAACTACTATGGAGTTTTCCGGGTTTATAAGAAAACCGAGATCCGTTAGCAGAGAAGATGTAAGGTGAAGGTGAGAGTGGAGGGATGGCACATTCTGATGCATGATGAGGATGTTGTCCAGATAAATTATGAGTCTGATACCTACTGATTTGAGACTATCGGCTTCAGCATTTTGTGAAACACCAGGGGCTGAGGAAAGGCCGAAGTGAAGTGAGGAAAATTGATAAATTTTTGAACGCCATTGAAATTGTAAAAAATTTGTGTGGGAAGGATGAATTTGAATAGTTAGATAGGCATCCTGAAGATCTAATCTTACTAGCCAGTCGTTTTGAAGTAAGATGTCTCTGAGATGGGCAATCGTTTCCATCTTGAAATGACGATATATTACGAATTGGTTGAATGACTTGAGATTGATTACTGGCCTGAGTTTTTTGTTTTTCTTGTGTACGAGAAACAGGGAGCTCATGAATCCTGACGGATTGAGAAAGGAAGGTTAAATAGCGCTTTTGACTAGAAGAGATTGGACCTCTGTGGTAATGAGGGATGACATTAGGTGAGAAACTTTTGGAGGATGCGGGAAGAAAGATTGAAAAAGAGGGCAATATAGTTTGATGTGATAACCTTGGACCGTATCCAGAACCCAGGGATCTGAGGTGATTAAACACCATTTTGGGAGGAAATACTTTAGACGTCCTCCCACGGGAAGGCCAGAACACACACAGGCTTACCTTGGAAATTATTGACCTGGAGAAACGTTGTCCGCGCTTGCAGAAACCTCTGGACCTCTGAGGATATAATTGAGGTTTGTACTCTTGCATGCTGTAGGAGGACTTGCAGCAGCCTCTTGTGCCTTGATTTCGGTAGGTACGGCCTGTAAAGCGGCTCCTGCCTCTACCGGCCAGTGCAAAAACACGCTGGTTGAATACCTTCTTCAAGGATTGTTGTGCTTTGTCGATAGAAGAGAAAGTCATAACATAGCGACTGAGGTCTTTAACCCCTTCCCCGCCACGGACGTAATGGTTACGTCCATGGCAGCGCCCGTGTGGCGCCATGGACGTAACCATTACGTCCTGAATGCTGCCCTGGGGAGAAGCGCTAGCGCTCCTCCCGAGGGCCGCCCCCCCACCCCCCTAGGTCAGGGCTGACAGGGGAATCCCTTCCCCTTCAACCCCGACCCCCCCCACCCCCCCTGTGACGTCGCGCGCTGACAATCACACAACCTCCCCCATCGCTCTGGAAGCAGAGCTTCCAGCGCAATCGAAAGAGAAATGCTCAGCATTTCTCTTTCGATCAAGTGGGGGAGGCCCGGAGGGGCTTCAAAGGGAAGGAAATGTATTTCCTTCCCTTTGAAGTCTCTCCGAGGGTTTCAAAAGCCGGATTGCTTGCAATCCGGCTTTTGAAACCCCACTAGACACCAGGGATTTTTTTTTTTTTTATATGAAATTGACAGAAGGGAGCGACCCCTTGGGCAAGGGTCGCTCCCAGGGGGTCATTTTTTTTTAAGGCCTTTTCTGCCCCCCCTGGGGGCAGATCGGCCTATTATTAGGCCGATCTGCCCCCAGTGGGGGCAGAAACCTCTAGACACCAGGGATACTTTTTTTTTTTTTGTTTTTTTATTTGTTTTCTTTTGTTTTTTAGGTGTGGGATGCGACCCCTTAGGCAAGGGTCGCTCCCATAGGGGGAAATTATATTTAGGCCATTTCTGCCCCCTTTGGGGGCAGATTGGCTTATTTTTATGAGGCCAATCTGCCCCCAAGGGGGGCAGAAACCACTAGACACCAGGGAGTTTTTTTTGTTTGTTTGTTTTTCACGTAAGGGGAGCGACCCCTTAGGCAAGGGTCGTTCCCTTGGGGGGCAAATTTATTTTAGGCCATTTCTGCCCCCCATGGGGGCAGATCAGCCTATTTTTATTAGGCCGATCTGCCCCCACGGGGGGCAGAAACCACTAGGCACCAGGGATTTTTGTTGTTGTTGTGTTTTACAGATGGGGAGCGTCCCCTTAGGCAAGGGTCGCTCCCCTGGAGGGGCAAATTGTATTTAGGCCATTTCTGCCCGCTTTGGGGGCAGATCGGCCGATTTTAGGTCAATCTGCCCCCAAGGGGGGCAGAAACCACTAGGCACCAGGGATCTTTTTTTTGCGCCGTCACGCAAGGGTCGCTCCCCGGGGGGGGGTGAGGGGGGCAAATTTATTTTAGGCCATTTCTGCCCCCCCTGGGGGCAGATCGGCCTATTAGTATTAGGCCGATCTGCCCACAGGGGGGGCAGAAACCTCTAGGCGCCTGGGCAAATAGTTTTTTGTGTTTTTTTTTTGTTTGTTTGTTTTTTTAGAGATGGGGAGCGACGCATTAGGCAAGGGTCGCTCCCCTGGGGGGCAAATTGTATTTAGACCATTTCTGCCCCCCTTGGGGGCAGATTGGCCGATTGTAGGTCAATCTGCCCCCAAGGGGGGCAGAAACCACTAGGCACCAGGGATCTTTTTTTTGCGCCGCACGCAAGGGGAGCGACCTTGTAGGCAAGGGTCGCTCCCCGGGGGGGGGGCGAGGGGGCAAATTTATTTTAGGCCATTTCTGCCCCCCCTGGGGGCAGATCGGCCTATTGGTATTAGGCCGATCTGCCCACAGGGGGGGCAGAAACCTCTAGGCGCCTGGGCAAATAGTTTTTTTGTGTTTTTTATTTTGTTTGTTTGTTTTTTTAGAGATGGGGAGCGACGCATTAAGCAAGGGTCGCTCCCCTGGGGGGCAAATTGTATTTAGACCATTTCTGCCCCCCTTGGGGGCAGATTGGCCGATTGTAGGTCAATCTGCCCCCAAGGGGGGCAGAAACCACTAGGCACCAGGGATCTTTTTTTTGCGCCGTCACGCAAGGGGAGCGACCTTGTAGGCAAGGGTCGCTCCCCGGGGGGGGGGTGAGGGGGGCAAATTTATTTTAGGCCATTTCTGCCCCCCTGGGGGCAGATCGGCCTATTGGTATTAGGCCGATCTGCCCATAGGGGGGGCAGAAACCTCTAGGCGCCTGGGCAAATAGTTTTTTTGTGTTTTTTTTTTTGTTTGTTTGTTTTTTTAGAGATGGGGAGCGACGCATTAGGCAAGGGTCGCTCTCCTGGGGGGCAAATTGTATTTAGACCATTTCTGCCCCCTTTGGGGGCAGATTGGCCGATTGTAGGTCAATCTGCCCCCAATGGGGGCAGAAACCACTAGGCACCAGGGATCTTTTTTTTGCGCCGTCACGCAAGGGGAGCGACCTTGTAGGCAAGGGTCGCTCCCCGGGGGGGGGGGGGTGAGGGGGGCAAATTTATTTTAGGCCATTTCTGCCCCCCCTGGGGGCAGATCGGCCTATTTGTATTAGGCCGATTTGCCCCCGGGGGGGGCAGAAACCTTTAGGCGCCAGGGTAAATTTTTTTTTTTGTGTTTTTTTTTTTGTTTGTTTGTTTTTTTAGAGATGGGGAGCGACGCATTAGGCAAGGGTCGCTCCCCTGGGGGGCAAATTGTATTTAGACCATTTCTGCCCCCCTTGGGGGCAGATTGGCCGATTGTAGGTCAATCTGCCCCCAAGGGGGGCAGAAACCACTAGGCACCAGGGATCTTTTTTTTGCGCCGTCACGCAAGGGGAGCGACCTTGTAGGCAAGGGTCGCTCCCCGGGGGGGTTGGGGGGGCAAATTTATTTTAGGCCATTTCTGCCCCCCCTGGGGGCAGATCGGCCTATTGGTATTAGGCCGATCTGCCCCCGGGGGGGGCAGAAACCTCTAGGCGCCAGGGCAAATTGTTTTTTTTGTGGGTTTTTTTTGTTTGTTTGTTTGTTTTTGTAGAGATGGGGAGCGACCCATTAGGCAAGGGTCGCTCCCCTGGGGGGCAAATTGTATTTAGACCATTTCTGCCCCCCTTGGGGGCAGATTGGCCGATTGTAGGTCAATCTGCCCCCAAGGGGGGCAGAAACCACTAGGCACCGGGGATTTTTTTTTTGGCACCAATGTCACGCAAGGGGGGGCGACCCCATAGGCAAGGGTCGCTCCCGGGGGGGCAGGGGGGTTGGGGGGTGGGGGACAAATTTATTTTAGGCCATTTCTGCCCCCCCTGGGCCCGGCTGAGCTAGAGGCCAAAATCCACAGGTAGGCACTGTTTTCTATAAAAAAATGTGATGTGTCCACGTTGTGTTTTGGGCCATTTCCTGTCGCGGGCGCTAGGCCTACCCACACCAGTGAGGTATCATTTTTATCGGGAGACTTGGGGGAACGCTAGGTGGAAGGAAATTTGTGGCTCCTCTCAGATTCCAGAACTTTCTGTCACTGAAATGTGAGGAAAACATGTTTTTTTAGCCAAAATTTGAGGTTTGCAAAGGATTCTGGGTAACAGAACCTGGTCAGAGCCCCACAATTCACCCCATCTTGGATTCCCCTGGGTTTCTAGTTTTCAGAAATGCGCTGGTTTGCTAGGTTTCCCCAGGTGCCGGCTGAGCTAGAGGCCAAAATCCACAGGTAGGCCCTGTTTTCTATGAAAAAATGTGATGTGTCCAGGTTGTGTTTTGGGCCATTTCCTGTCGCGGGCGCTAGGCCTACCCACACAAGTGAGGTATCATTTTTATCGGGAGACTTGGGGGAACGCTGGGTGGAAGGAAATTTGTGGCTCCTCTCAGATTCCAGAACTTTCGGGCACAGAAATGTGAGGAACATGTGTTTTTTTAGCCAAATTTTGAGGTTTGCAAAGGATTCTGGGTAACAGAACCTGGTCCGAGCCCCGCAAGTCACCCCTCCTTGGATTCCCCTAGGTCTCTAGTTTTCAGGAATGCACAGGTTTGTAGGTTTCCCTAGGTGCCGGCTGAGCTAGAGGCCAAAATCTACAGTTAGGCACTTCGCAAAAAACACCTCTGTTTTTTTCCAAAATTTAGGATGTGTCCACGTTGCGCTTTGGGGTGTTTCCTGTCGCCGGCGCTAGGCCTACCCACGCAAGTGAGGTATCATTTTTATCGGGAGACTTGGGGGAACGCTGGGTGGAAGGAAATTTGTAGCTCCTCTCAGATTCCAGAACTTTCTGCCACAGATATGTGAGGAACATGTGTTTTTTTAGCCAAATGTTGAGGTTTGCAAAGGATTCTGGGTAACAGAACCTGGTCCGAGCCCCGCAAGTCACCCCTCCTTGGATTCCCCTAGGTCTCTAGTTTTCAGAAATGCACAGGTTTGGTAGGTTTCCCTAGGTGCCGGCTGAGCTAGAGGCCAAAATCTACAGGTAGGCACTTAGCAAAAAACACCTCTGTTTTTTTCCAAAATTTAGGATGTGTCCACGTTGCGCTTTGGGGTGTTTCCTGTCGCCGGCACTAGGCCTACCCACACAAGTGAGGTATCATTTTTATCGGGAGACTTGGGGCAGCTCTGGGTGGAAGGAAATTTGTGGCTCCTCTCAGATTCCAGAACTTTCGGACACAGAAATGTGAGGAACATGTGTTTTTTTAGCCAAATTTTGAGGTTTGCAAAGGATTCTGGGTAACAGAACCTGGTCCGAGCCCCGCAAGTCACCCCTCCTTGGATTCCCCTAGGTCTCTAGTTTTCAGAAATGCACAGGTTTGGTAGGTTTCCCTAGGTGCCGGCTGAGCTAGAGGCCAAATTCTACAGGTAGGCACTTCGCAAAAATCACCTCTGTTGTCTTCCAAAAATTTGGATGTGTCCACGTTGCGCTTTGGGGTGTTTCCTGTCGCGGGCGCTAGGCCTACCCACACAAGTGAGGTATCATTTTTATCGGGAGACTTGGGGGAACGCTGGGTAAAAGAAAATTTTTGGCTCCTCTCAGATTCCAGATCTTTCTGCCACAGAAATGTGAGGAACATGTGTTTTTTTAGCCAAATTTTGAGGTTTGCAAAGGATTCTGGGTAACAGAACCTGGTCCGAGCCCCGCAAGTCACCCCTCCTTGGATTCCCCTAGGTCTCTAGTTTTCAGAAATGCACAGGTTTGGTAGGTTTCCCTAGGTGCCGGCTGAGCTAGAGGCCAAAATCTACAGGTAGGCACTTCGCAAAAAACACCTCTGTTGTCTTCCAAAAATTTGGATGTGTCCACGTTGCGCTTTGGGGCGTTTCCTGTCGCGGGCGCTAGGCCTACCCACACAAGTGAGGTATCATTTTTATCGGGAGACTTGGGGGAACATAGATTAGCAAAACAAGTGTTATTGCCCCTTGTCTTTCTCTACATTTTTTCCTTCCAAATATAGGAGAGTGTGTAAAAAAGACATCTATTCGAGAAAAGCCCTGTAATTCACATGCTAGTATGGTCACCCCGGAATTCAGAGATGTGCAAATAACCACTGCTCCTCAACACCTTATCTTGTGCCCTTTTTGGAAATACAAAGGTTTTCTTGATAGCAATTTTTTACTCTTTATATTTCAGCAAATGAATTGCTGTATACCCGGTATAGAATGAAAACGCACTTCAGGGTGCAGCTCATTTATTGGCTCTGGGTTCCTCGGGTTCTTGATGAACCTACAAGCCCTATATATCCCCGCAACCAGAGGAGTCCAGCAGACGTAACGGTATATTGCTTTTGATAATCTGACATTGCAGGGAAAAGTTACAGAGTAAAACGTAGAGAAACATTTATGTTTATTTCACCTAAATTTCAATATTTTTCTTTTTCAGTTGTTATTTTCTGTAGGAAACCCTTGTAGGATCTACACAAATGACCCCTTGCTGAATTCAGAATTGTGTCTACGTTTTAGAAATGTTTAGGTTTCTGGGATCCAGCATTGGTTTCATGCCCATTTCTGTCATTGACTGGAAGGAGGCTGAAAGCACAAAAAATTGCAAAAATGGGGTATGTCCCAGAAAAATGCCAAAATTGTGTTGAAAAATTGGGTTATCTGATTCAGGTCTGCCTGTTCCTGAAAGCTGGGAAGCTGCTGAGTTTAGCACCGCAAACCCTTTGTTGATGCCATTTTCAGGGGAAAAACCACAAGCCTTCTTCTGCAGCCACTTTTTCAATTTTTTTTGAAAAAAACAAAATTTTCCCTGTATTTTGGCCAATTTCTTGGCCTCTTTCAGGGGAACCCACAAAGTCTGGGTACCTCCAGAATCCCTAGGATGTTGGAAAAAAAGGACGCAAATTTGGCTTGGTTAGCTTATGTGGACAAAAAGTTATGCGGGCCTAAGCGCGAACTGCCCTAAATAGGCAAAAAAAGGCCTGGCACAGGAGGGGGAAAAGGCCTGGCAGCGAAGGGGTTAATGAAGGAATCCCCGAAAAGCTTGCCGTCAGCCTGGATGCCAGGATCAAGGGAAGCAAGGTTGGCCAGTTTTGGATCTAACTTGAGGAGCAAGCCTTTTTGCCTCTCATGAATAATAGCCGAATTGGCGTTTCCCAAAAGGCAGAAAGCCCTTTGTATCGAGAGGGAGAGATCTGAAGGGTTAGTTGGTGAGTCATCCAATCTGGCTGTCTCGACCAGGTCAAAAATACGAGCAAGGGGGCCCACCACATCAAGGAGCTTATACTGACAAGTTGTCCATGCTTTGTCAACCCCTTTACGGGGATCCTTGCCGAACTTTGTAAAGAAAGTTATCAAAGATTGGTTTATAGAGGGGGTAGCAGTAATGTTGGATGCCAAAGAAGGACTTGGACACTCGGATTTTAACTTTGTACGGGTTTGTTTGTCCAGAGGGAGACGTAGACGAGACAAAATGTATTCCCCCCACATGAGCGGAAGGAAGCCATTCAGTATAATTGGGGGGATGGATTAGAGTCGGATCAAACATGGGAACTCCATAAGAATCCATGATGGCAGAAGAAAAGTCAGCAAGAGTGTGTTTAAATCGTTTAGTAGGAGGAGAGGAGATCGAAAAACTGTCATCAGGCATATCAGAATAGAATAAATCATCCATATCATCATCGTCTGTGTCCAATATATTAGAAATAACAATCTTTTTAGGCGCATTATCAGTGTTCTTTGATTTAAATTTGCATTTAGAGTGAAGAGGTGAAGAAATGTTGGGATTTTTTGTGGAATTCCCTTCCTTAGAAGGAGGCCTGGGAGGAACCAAGTCCTCAATCTGTTGTGAGGAAACCTCACTAGTCAATTCAGTGCCTTTAAGAGTTTTTTTTAAAGACAATTCTCGTTTTCTGCTTTCCCCCGCAGAATAGGCCATAGAATTGGACACCATGTGTTTGACAGTATTTTTGATATTTTTTTAATTTTTTACATTGAAGCTTGTAAAGCTTGATTGACAGAAGCCTGAATAAAAATATTTAAATCTTGTTTAAATATTTCCTCATCCTCATTCAAAGTAGGCATGAGAGGGGAACTGTCTGAATCCATGCTGACAATAGAGCCAGGAGAAAATGGCCAGTAAACAGTGAATGAAAGGCTGCAGGAACACAGTAGAGAAAAACACTCCCCCTCAGGGTGGAGCCAAGCCCAGTGAAGAGGCGGAGGAATGGTCGTGCCCCCTGGAGCAAAACTAACCGCCAGGTAGTGCCTGCGGTCGGAGTTTATTGACGAGCGAGCGTCCGAAAGACGCGCTCGCAACCAGAAATGCTGTGCCCCTGTAAGTCGCGTCGGACCGCAGAGTATGGAAGGCGGTCGACTCGGGAGACAGCGAGCGTCCGGGAGACGCGTTTCAAAGAAGGGACCGCAGAATGTAGGAAGCGGTTAGAATGGAAGGCAGCGAGCGTCTGGGAGACGCGCTGTCGGAATATACGAGGTAAACGAATCCTGAAGCGAGGCGAGAGGCGCGTATGAAGCACACTCGCGAATAACAGTGAGAGAATAGGCGCGCGATGGTTGGAATAACCATTAGGAACACACGCAAGAGACGCCGAAAACGAGTAAACGGGGGGGTGATAGAAAACCGGTGCCTGAAAACCTGAAACAGAAAGGTATATTAGTACAACAAACTGAATTAACTATAAAGCTGCCAAAGATAAACATACAGTAAATACAATATTGAAGAGGATAAAATGAGAGTACTTATCTTGACTGCGAGCAGCAAGAAAAGAGGCCTGCTTGCAGTCAAGGGTGTACTCAATGGTACTTGGTGTCATTCTATTGGTGCAGTACATGCCTATGTTTTGTTCCTATTGGCTAGCCTGTTGCTCAGCCTTTTGGGAACTGTAGTTCTTGACTGCTGCTGTTTTAATAAAGTAAGAAAAGAATGTATAATAGGAGCCTCCGGTCTTGTCATAAAATGTACATTTATTTTACATTACCTTGCTACGGGTGTTATATAAAAGTACACCTCATGAACTAAAAATATTGGCACACACAAAAGGGTCTTGCCATTTTATATGCAAAATTGCTTTTTCATTAATCGACGAGTTTGTGGATAAGGATGCAGTATCTTGAACTGTTACTAGATGTCGCTCTTGAGCTAACCAAGCGTGCTTGAAGAATCTTTCATGAAGATAAAGTGCCACACTTGTGGTTCTTGATAAGCCACAAAAAAGCACCTCATGTATCAAGATGCTTTTCTTTAGCAATTTAAATTTGTTGAAAATGTAACAGAAAAGTGGCAAAAAACTTTATTTTTGGTTTTCAGAATGGAAGATCGTAGAGAGAATAAACATGTCCAAAGTGTGCTTTGCTATTCTAGTGATTTCTGCTTATATTCCATAGGCTACATGACTATGCTAAAGCTGAGGTTTTCTTTGCGATATTCATTGCTGGGGCGCTGAGGGCATGATTATATGTTTTAGCCCCGCGTTTGCGTCATTTTGACGCAAAAGCAGCGCAAACAAAAAATATCATTGAATTTGGTAAGTTTATGCTGCTTTTGCGTCACAAAGTGACGCACATGCGGCGCTAAAAAAGTATAAATCAGGCCCTGAGTGTGTCCCTTATATGTTGTGGAAGAAGAAGGGGAAGGCTCCCTAATGTGCGTAGGTATTATCAGTAGCTGGTACTTAAAAAGTGCCTTCATGATGCAAAGAGCAGCTCTGCAGGTGTGCGTTTATGAAGAAGGCGTTGTTTCCAGAGAGGTGGCCCACACTGGCAAAGAGCCATCCGTGGTGCAGTGAAAGTAGAGGGAAGAAAGAAACGGAAGCAGAGCAACAGAAAAGCAGAAAACACCTAGAAAAGATAGTACAGCACCAGAGAGAAAAAACACAAAGTTGAAGTGAAATTGTGACTGGAAGAAAGAGGGAAGGATAGAAGTGAAGTGAACGGAAAGCAGAGGGAGGACAAGGGGATCGTGACCACTAGCAGAGGCACCAGCGAAAAGAAGGAGGGAACGAAGCATCAAGACGAAGCCTAGTGTAGAAACACCATGGGATGGGGGGGGGGGGGAAGAGGGAGGTGGCGGGGGCAGCACCAGGTACTAAAATGCTGGAACCACTGCAGTCACACCGAGGAACAACGTACGCAATGACTTACAACCGCTGGCCAATCACGTTATCCTCCCATGTTGCAGTAAAACAAGTATCAGGCCCTCCATTTAATGAATGCTGTTGTCCGTCCAAACAGGAAGCCCATTTCAGACTGCCAGTAGCTAAAAGGGGTAGACTTCTTCCTACACTTAGGGCCACGTTTAGTAACGATTTGCATTGGGATTGTATTACTTTTGTAACACAAACGTGATGCAAAGTGTTGTGGTGGGATTTACTATCTGGCACAATTCTGGATTTGCATTGGATAGCATCCCAAAGTAGTGCACAGTAAGATATGACATATAACTTTACATAAAGGGACATTCCCTTGGTGGTGCGGGGCGTTCCCATGGGTTTTGATGCAAATCCCTCGCTACAAACAAACCTAAACAAGTAGGTGCCAAAATCCCACACCTCATAAGGTAGGCACAATGAGGAGCAATGTTTTAATTTCTCCTTGTTTTCTCTATTTTGCATGGATGCTGAAGTGTGCAGCTCACATACATAGTAGGAAAAGACTAAGGCCCATTTATACTTATTTAATGCCGCATTTGTGTCATTTTTTTACGTAAAAGTGGTGCAAACGTACAAAATACAATTATATTTTGTAAGTTTGTGCCGCTTGTGCGTAAAAAAATGATACAAATGCTGCGCTAAAAAAGTATAAATATGGGCCTTAAACGCTTAGCTTTTGTACTGGAAGAGACTCCTTTCAAATCAAATCATATGCTTTAGAAAACTCAGACACACTTACACTATGGTGTCTGCATTGGTGCATGGTCGGCAAAAGTGTGGCACCAGAGGGAGAGAGGAGAACAGCGCCACATTGTAGTCGATATGGCACTGTTCTGCTCTCTCCCTTTCACGCAAGGCAGCTGAAGATGCTGCATAGCTATGTGTGACTTCCAAGTAATTCTGACCCTACAGATATTGGGTCAGTGGGCTGATCCCACTTTTGCATGATACACAAATTTATGCATATCAAATGAAGGATGGCTCACAGTCCAAGTGCAATATTATAATATGTATTTTTTGAGAACCTGTGAGTCCATACTCAAACGAATAATATTAAAGCTTTAATGATTCCAAATTACGCATATGAGAGAGACTATCTAACAAAATACTGGCATTACATTCAATATATGGAATCATGGGTGTGATGCCAACACTACTCTTGGCACTGACTGCAAGCGTGAACCATTCTAAAACCACAATAAAATATGGACCAATGATATGTTGCCACCACGTATAATTATACCCTATTAAAATCAACTGAACTGATGTCACAGTGTAAATATATCTTCACACCAGCAGTATGAAGAACTATCATAATCATAAACTCTACAAACTGCAGCATGCTTGTAGTAGAGTGCTCCTTTGCTACAGAATTTCTGAGTTTTTTAAATTCTTCCTGTTTTAAATACAGCAAACTCTGCCCAAGAACACGGGAGCGCTTTACCTGAGGACCAGATTATATTACACAAGGTGAAATCATGTTTTCTAACGGATGGGGAGATTAAGGGGCATATTTATGAAGTTTTGGCACAGGGCAGCGGTGAGTTAAATGGAAAGGGCAGGAATGCAATATGGCACATTCCTGTCCTTTCCCCCTGTGCTGGCGCCTTTTTGGCAGCCCAGTGGCAATGCAGGTACCCTTACACCATGGTGCAAGCATGCCTGCATTGCATGCAGGATTGTTTTTGCACAGAAAGCAGCACTTTCCGGCTGTAGAATGCAGCACACATGGAGGAAAAAACGAGGTGAAATAAACACATTTCTCCTCGTTACGCCTCTCCTAGGGAGGCGTATCTTCTTGGCGCATTACCAGGTTTACAAGTTCTTGTAAATCTGGGAATGTGTCTAAAGCCATGGATGCCCCACGTGACACCCATAGGAACGCCTCCCTGGTGCGGAGTAATGTAATGGAGCGATTTGCACTGCTTAACATTACTTGAGATTTATGAAGCCACGCAGGGCCACGCAAGGTGTTCTTGGGTGGCTTTATAAATCTCATTTAGGGTTTGCCTATTTTTTCCACCACTTCGCGTGGTGCAAGAGCGACGCAAATCAGGCCATATCTATGGCCCTAAGTGATTTGCCGAGAATCATCGGATGGTGAGCCTGGATTCGAGGCCGAGACTGGTTCCCCAATTTTAAAGTCGGCATTTCTGACAGTTAGGCAACATCTCCTCCTTAAATGTCTAATTAGAGCCATTTTGCTAAGCGTCAACCACAATAGACATACACAGTAACTCAGTTCATTTTTAAGTTTCCATAAGGGGACATAGGTGACACTAACGGAAGACTACACCCTACAAGAATTATTTAGCCGCTGTTGTTGTTTACAACATCATTAAAAGAGCTCCTAGAGGGAGTGAAACGCCTCATAACTTTGGAAATAACAGATGCATTTAAAATAAGAAAAATGTGAATATAACATTAAAAACTGCAGATAACAGAAGAATATAGCTATAACAGCGTAAGCACAGCAGTCACCAGATTCAATAAATAGTGACAATAAAAATATATTGCCAGTAGCCAATAATGGTGCTTTCTGTCAAATAATTGCATAAGAATGCATTAAAAACAGAACTCTATATTAAAATGATTTTCTAGACTGAGCATTTTTATGTGTCATAATTGACATGGGTTATTTCTGTGGAAAAAAGGCATAAACAAGGAAAAGCAACAACATTAAAAAATAATAATAAAGACAGTGAGCATTAGATAAGGACTTAAGCTTTTCATCAGGGCAACCAAACACCAATTGGCAGATGCACTGAACTGGAATGCACTTAACTGGCATATGGGCGTTCCCAGCAACTTCATAATAATGGCTGGTACACAAGGAAAGACAAATAGGAATCATCTAAATAATTGGCTCGGATGGGGCTTTCTGTGACGATTAAGAAGCTATTGTCTAGCCGGGTTCATGCAGAGGTGTGTATGTGGTGACTAAGAACTCGCCTAGATTCATTCTGTCCGACCTCTACGCCTGAGAGAGGGATGAGGAGAGGGGCAGAATGAAGGGAAATATATTACTAGATCTAGAAGACATTCTTAAACTATTGTCAGTAGAAAAGAAGGTTTTACACTCAATGTCACACTGTCCTTGGAGAATGGAGGCAAACAAACAAGACCTACATTTCAATTTGATGGCTACAAACAAATCTGATTTGCATATACTAATGTTTAGCAGACTTGCAAGCATTGGCTTAAAATTCAGCTCTGTGGCGATATAAGCACCTGACTTGGGTCCCACGGAGGACCAGTGAAAGGGATTGAAGGGCATTTCTCTGGAATACCTAAGAAACCCAGTAAACAAATGGCTAAGTTGCCCAAGTGAGATGCCCATCCATGGAGAGAGACAGCCCTGGTCACTGTTTCTTGAGGCCACCAGATGGGAAAAAAGGCTTCCAAGTGGATAAATTGGTGGAGGAAACGCCCCATTCAAATGCCAGAGTGTAAGCCAACAAGAGCTGTACCATGTTCTTGATATGACCTTAGAACTGATTCCATTGTTTATGGAGTACCCAGTGCAAACTTCTCATTTGTAACCTTGCACATTGCACAAGAAAAATGCACAACACCATAAAACCCTGGAGATGCAAGACTGATGTGATTTTGGGGAAATGGTTGTTTAATAAAATCAGACACCAGCCATTGGGTGTAGCCTAGCGTCTCTCCAGGGGGAAATGTTGATAGGCTCTGACTTTTCATAACTGCCATAATGAATAGTAGGCATTGAAAGGGAGTCAACGATTTCTCTCAGTTGCTGGGAAATAGAAAGGTAGCAGAAGGGTGATTTTAGTTCAGAGGATCACTAGCAGAAAATTCTGGGAAGATGCCTTCATTAGCCAGTCATATAAATAAGGACAAAGATATTCCGGGCATCATAGGTGGGCCACATGCTGCCATGTCTTTCCGATGCCTCTGCGAAGACTCCGGGCACAGGAGAAAGGTCAAAGGGGCTGCAAATGGATGGAGATCACCCCAGTCTTAAATCTGAGATACAATCTGTGATTCTTTACAACAGATATGTGAAAAGCATCCTGAGGATCTGGAGTAATGATCCAGCCCTGTCCCTGGACCGCTTGCTGAAACTGGAAAAGGAACACTCATATTCAGATTCTCTTTCAAGAGGAATTTAAGGTCCAGAATTGGAGTCAAACCATCTATTTGCATCAGAATCAGGAAATACAGGGAGAAGCAATGCAGTCCCTTTTCCGATTGCGGCATTCTCTGAATCTCACATTTTTGTATGAGGGTGGAGTTTAAATACATTTGTCAACATTTCATGTTATGGGCCTGTATTCCTTCTTCAAGGCAGTCGTTAAGAGGCATTTTTTTCTTTCCGTCAAAATGTGAATGAGGCTCAATCTGCACCTGCCCTGCTTTATGTGATTGAAAGAAAAAGCTGAAGGAAGGATTTTGAAGTCTGTTTTAGGCCTAGTGCTAGTCTCAAGGGTTATACTACCCTAATAGGAACCTGGCTTAGTAGTAACATAAAGAGTTCTAGTTGAGTGGTTCCCAACCTGTGGTCCAGGTACACCTGGAGGTCCGCGAAGCCTCCTTAGGGGGTCTGCAACAGCTGAGAAAATGAAATAATTTAACAGATTAGGTCCTGAGCTTTCAGTAATGACTCAGCGGAGGGGTCCCCAGATTCCAATAATGTAGGGGTCCCTGGGTTCCCGTAATGATAAAGCAGGGGTTCACAGAAGTCAAAAGGTTGGGACCCACTGTCCTAGTTCATTCCGAGAAATAGTCCATCAAGAACTGGTAATAGATGTTGTGTTTTTTTTAAGAACTTAATAACTTGGCCTTGGATAAAATAGGAATATTCAAAAACATGGAGGGAGGTGGGTGATCTTTGATTGAGTTGAATATTCCTTGGAAGATACTATAAATCAAACTTTGAGCTGACTTACGACATTGCCAATGTATGTCTCATCTATCTAAACTTTGAAAATCTGCTCAACGGAGAACGACTCAGTAAAAGTTTTGATTGTTTAATAATTATAAATTATAATGCTCAATGGTTTTATCCCAATCTACGTACTGGAGTGATGGGGTTTGGGCTTGAATTAGAAGTTTATAAGAGGGTTTGGTCCAGTGTGCACTAGTTAAGTCGTACTTGCCTATTCTCTGATGTGGGATCCAGGAGATGGAACATATCTTATCTTCAAGTGAGAAACTAAGACTTTCAAAAGAGATGTACCGCAAATGAGGTTAAAGAGGAAAAGTATAAAGACAATTAAAGAAGTTACGTAATGTAATGTATTCTCTTAGTTGAAGATGATAGGTACCCATCTCAGTTAATATCCAAAATCCTTGTCAATGAGAACCCTCAAAGTCACAAAATTGACTTGAGCTCAGTCCCCTGGTAGCTATGGCACAGAGCAGACTGGCTTAACTTAGAAGTAATAAGTAAACTATTTATGCAATACTAAATCAGTAATAAAGTCAAAATGAAAAACAATAAAAATCACACAATAAAAAATTTGAAACATAGAGTAAAATTTGACATCACATTGAAAAAATAATCTAAGGAGAATAAAGTGCCTATGATAACAATGATCACAGTAGAACAGGACGTATGTGCTCTTTGACGCTGACTACAAAAGAGCGCAGGTCGGACACACTAACTAGGTTCGTCCTAGTCAACAGTTTACCTTCTGATATTAGTCCTTTAAATCCCAACCACAGGAGTACACTTCTAAAGCCTCCCAAGAGCTTTGGGGAGGTACTTAGAGACTGGAAGGGTGGCAGGCAGAGGCCCACAGGAGGGTCCAGGTCCAGATGCCAATGACTAGCTGGGCAGTTACAGGAAAAGGCCTCTTGTACATTGTTGTTGTCCCAGTAGCTCCAACACAAGGTCTTCTTTGTGACTTTTGGAGTCCACATCTTTGTCCTGGGTACAAAAGGGAGAGCTGTCCCAGTCTCCTAGCTTCTTCTCAGGTCTCAAACAGCAAGGTCAATCTTCTTCTGATGTTCCACAGGTCAAGAAGTGTTCTGAAGTGGGTGCCTGGAAATGCCACATTTACACCTGGCACAAGGTAGTGTATGGGAATGCTCCATTGGGACACCCTGACCAATGGAGTAAAGGTTCCTGGCCTAACCATACCAACATTAGGCATTTTCAAGATGGCTGAAATCTTCAGCCACAGTCAACTTGGGCTATAAGGGCTGGGTATGTGGTTGAGGAGTGTAAAAAGATAATCATAATGCCCTCCCAGATTGAACCCCAAATCTAGTTTCAGGCAGTCCCTTGTATCAAAAAAACTTCATAGGTGGATTTCTGAAAGCACAGAGCTGAGTTTTCAGCAACCGAGCTGGGGATACACAAGAACTGGTTTGGCATCTCTTCTTTGCCCTTCGAAGTGCAGCCCAATTGTGATATATAAAACCCAATCAGCTGGGTTTGACAGTTCAGCAGGATCTAAAACTCTGACAACAAGAGGCCCACAGTGATGGGATCTGGTCTGGCTAGGGGATAAAAGAAGGCTGCATGCCTGGGTGTTAGCTACATCTTCTTGTGACACAGTATTGCACTTTAAAGTTAATCATGTTCTTAGGTCCAGCACACAGGCCATCTCGTGAGGGCACAATAACATGTCCATACACCCAAGGCCCTTTGTTTCAGTCCTGGTCTCATTCACTCCTGTTAAACTGTCAATTCCTGGCTAGCAGATGTGGGAGGGCAAAATACAAACTTAGCTTCCTGGGACCTCCAGCACAGCAGAACAAAGTTGACTTTCTGAAAGTCCCCTTTCTTAAATATTTATCACAAATCCTACTTCACCAGTAAATTGGGCTTGTAATAAATATTTAAAAAAGTAAACAATAAAATTTCTTGCAGTTTTTTAGACAGGGATGATATTTATTAAACTTAATAGTTTATCTCTATACTTTTCTATGGAATAATCAAACCTCCTACAGTGAAAATAGCTTTTAGGGTCTTTTGACTGAATGGACATGTTTAACACCAAACTTTTAGATGTCCTTCTTTTACATTTCATGCACCCTGGCTAACAGGCAATAAGACCTACTTAGGGGTGACTTACTAATAATTAAAAGGAAGGTTTAGGCCTGTCAAAAGACCTTGTTTTGACAGATTGAATTTGCAGTTTAAAACTGTGCAGCCAGGCTACAATGGTAGATCTTGAGACATACTTTATAGTGCCACTACACTGGATGGCACAATGAGAAATTAATTAACTGGCCCTCAGAACACTTGGGACCAAATCCCAGGGATTTATAGTCAAATTAACTACATCAATCAGGTGTATACACATTTACAGTGTTTAAAGGAGGAGCACACTAGATAGCAGGGGTAAAGGGCACAGAGTTCTAAAACTAAGAAAAATAGTTTTCAGCAAAAAGGCAAATAAACCTGGGGTGATCCCGCAGAAAGTGTACATTTCCAACATATTTGAAATCCAACAAATATTGTGATGTGTTATAAAATCCCAGGGCCTGATTCATAACGGTAACTTACACTTTTGAGTAAGATAACACTTTTGAGTAGGTTTACTACTTTTCGGTATTCAAAACTGCACTTTTGTAGTAACATACACTTTTGTAGAAAGTCCAGCACCACACTTGGCCAACCACTGATATTGCAACACGGTCCCATAGAACATAATTGAATTAGGGACTTACCAGAAAAGTGCAAGCGACTACAAAGTATAAGTTACAACAAAGGTGCAATTTGAGAATACTGGGAAGTAGTAAAAATAAAGCTAATAATGAATGAAAGTAGTAAACTTACTCAATAGTGTAAGTTACTAAAAATGTGCAGTTTGTAAATGGCACTTTGTAGTAAATTTTATAGTACTTCTGTACGTACTACGAAGTGCAGTTTGTAAATCAGGCCCATTGTATTTTTAGGAATTTTACGAATTACATTTAGAGCAAGGAGAAATGTACTGTATAATCGTGTATTGTGACAAATCTTGTTGTATTTGAAGTGCTAGATCAGTTAATTCAATACATTGGGGGTCATTATGACCCTGGCGGAAGGCGGAGAAGCGGCGGTAAGACCGCCAACAGGTCTTTTTTTTTCTTCTTATGACCATGGCCATGGTCATCCGCCGGTTCTCCGTTCTGCCCGCCAGGGCGGAGACGACTGCCGGCGGTATTTGGACCTGGCTGACCGCCATGGATTTCATGGGGTTTGTAACCGCCAATTAAATCCATGGCGGTAAGCACTATCAGTGCCAGGGAATTCCTTCCCTGGCACTGATGAACGAGTTACTTACCTTCGGTAACAACTTTTCTGGTGGATACATTAGCTACCTGTGGATTCCTCACCTAATGAATACTCCCATGGCGCCAGCATTCGATGGAAATCTTCTTCCTAGCCTCTGCACGTCGACGAGGACGTCACTCTAGCCCACGCGACGCCGTCTGATGTCATACAGACAATAAGAGGTCCTCGCCGACGTGCCGACGTCAGTACCAACATTTTTTACGTGCATAAGAACATCAACCCAATGCAATGAAAGAGCAAGGCAACATCCCATAACATTGTAAAATACACAACATTGCAATAAAATGGCTGTAGATTTAATATAACTCTCTTTTTTTTTTTTTTTAAACAACAAATATATGCAAATCATGTATATACACAAAGATATATACATATATATACATATAAATATTTACAAGTATCCATATATACAACATCTATTGCAACCTTGAAGACCAAGAGGAGCGCACTCAAGGATTACTTGGTAAGACCAGAAAGGCAACGGGGAGGCGGGTGGGACCGTGAGGAATCCACAGGTAGCTAATGTATCCACCAGAAAAGTCGTTACCGAAGGTAAGTAACTCGTTCTTCTGATGGATACAACTACCTGTGGATTCCTCACCTAATGAATAGAGTCCCAAAGCAGTACCACGGCCGTTGGTGGGTGCCTAAATGGTCAAACCAAGAAATCCTGCAGCACTGACAGTGCAAAATGGCCGTCTCTTCTGACCTCAGAGTCCAAACAGTAATGCTTCGCAAAAGTGTGAAGGGACGACCAAGTTGCGGCCTTGCAGATGTCGACCACAGGAACACCTCTGGCCAAAGCCGAAGTGGCCGACTTAGCTCTGGTGGAATGAGCTCTAATGCCATCAGGAGGATCCTTCTTTGCTAAAGAGTAACATATTTTAATGCAAAGAACAACCCACCTGGAGAGTGTTCTCTTGTGGACTGCCTTTCCTCTCCTCTTGCCCACGTATCCGATGAACAGCTGATCCTCCAGCCTGAAGTCCTTCGTTCTATCAATGTAGAAGCTTAACACCCTCTTTGGGTCCAAGCGATGTAGTCTCTCTTCCTCCTTTGAAGGAAGAGGCGGAGGATAGAACGTGGACAAAGTAATTGTCTGGGCCAAATGGAAGGGTGAAACAACCTTCGGGAGGAAAGCAGCCTTGGTCCTCAACACCACCTTATCCCCATAAAAAGCTGTATAAGGGGGTTTTACCGATAAGGCCTGCAACTCACTCACTCTCCTTGCAGATGTTATAGCCACCAGGAAGACTGTTTTAATAACCAAATACCTTAAGGGGCAAGAATGCATAGGCTCAAAAGGGGACCCCATAAGGAAAGTGAGGACCAAGGACAAATCCCATTGAGGCATAACGAATGGTTTTGGAGGATATTTATTTAGAAGACCTTTCAAGAATCTGAGAACAATAGGGGATTTAAATAACGATGGTTGATCTGGAAGACAAATGAAGGCTGACAAAGCCGACAAATAACCCTTAATGGTAGCCACTGCACAACCCTTCTGCGCTAGAGACAGAGCAAAAGACAAAACGTCCGACAGATGAGCATGTAAGGGATCAATCTGTCTCTCCCCACACCACATAACAAATTTAGACCACCTATTAGCGTAGATAGATTTAGTGGAGTGTCGCCTGGCCGCTAATATAACATCCACTACATCAGGCGGGAGAGAGAAGGAACTCAGGTTGCCCCGTTCAATCTCCAGGCATGTAGGTGTAGACTCTGGAGGTTGGGGTGTAAAACCTGCCCCTGCGACTGCGAGAGGAGGTCTGCCCTGAGAGGGAGACGGAGCGGAGGGCACAGTGAGAGTTGGAGAAGGTTGGAGTACCACACCCTCCTTGGCCAATCCAGAGCTATTAAGATGACTTGGGCCCGGTCTTGGCGAACCTTCCTCAACACTTGAGGAATCAAGGGTATGGGGGGAAACGCGCAAAGCAACTGGTCGCACCAGGTTATCAGAAACGCGTCCCCCAATGCTCCCTGCACCGGATACTGGAGGCTGCAGAATAACGGACAATGCACGTTCTCCCGAGTGGCAAACAGATCTATCCGAGGAAACCCCCACATCTGGAAGATTAAACGGACTTGATCTGGATGGAGACGCCACTCGTGGTCGGCCGAGAATTGGCGACTGAGACTGTCCGCACGTACATTCAAGACCCCGGCCAAATGATTTGCTACCAAGCAAATCTGATGGTCCTTTGCCCAGGACCATAGTCGAAGAGCTTCTCTGCAGAGAAGGTACGACCCTACTCCTCCCTGTTTGTTTATGTACCACATCGTGGTAGTATTGTCCGTCAGGACCTGTACCGACTGACCACGAAGGGAAGGGAGGAAGGCCTCGAGAGCCAGACGTACAGCCCGTAACTCTAACAGATTGATATGAAACATCTGTTCCTCTGGAGACCAAAGTCCTTTGATCTCCAGATCCCCCAGATGAGCTCCCCACCCTAGAGTGGAAGCATCCGTTATGACCGTGGCCACTGGTGGCGACTGCGCGAACGGCTTTCCTTGCGAAAGATTGTTGCTCGCAATCCACCACTTCAAGTCCACAGCAGCATCTCTGGAGATCTTGACCGCACCTTCTAGATCTCCCTTGTGTTGAGACCACTGCCTTCGGAGGCACCACTGAAGAGCCCTCATGTGCCAGCGAGCATGCGTGACCAACAGAATGCAGAAGGCAAACAGACCGAGCAGACGAAGGACCTTGAGGACTGGAACTACCGCTCCATTTCGAAACATTGGAACCAATTCCTGAATATCTTGAACCTGCTGAGGCGGAGGAAAGGCTCGATTCAATGTTGTATCCAGTACTGCCCCTATGAACAGGAGGCGCTGAGAGGGCTCCAGGTGAGATTTGGGCACGTTCACCGAAAAGCCCAGGTCGAACAACAACTGGGTTGTTGACTGCAGATGATACGACACAAGCTTCGGGGACTTGGCTTTGATCAACCAGTCGTCCAAGTAAGGGAATACTGCTATCCCCTTCCTTCTGAGCTCTGCCGCAACCACTGACATCACCTTCGTGAAGACTCGAGGTGCTGAAGTAAGACCAAACGGAAGGACCGCAAACTGATAGTGCTGCGACCCTACCACAAACCGGAGATACTTCCTGTGTGACTTGAGTATCGGAATATGAAAATAAGCATCCTGCAAGTCGACAGACACCATCCAATCGTCTTTGTTCAACGCCAAAAGCACCTGTTCTAGGGTCAGCATCTTGAACTTTTCCTGATTGAGGAACCAATTCAAGATCCTCAGATCCAGGATCGGTCTCAACCGACCATCCTTCTTGGGAATCAGGAAGTACCTTGAGTAACAACCTCGACCCCTTTCCTGCTCTGGGACCAACTCCACCGCACCCTTTGAAAGGAGGACTTGAACCTCCTGTTCTAGCAACAGGAGGTGTTCTTCTGAACAATAAGATGGGCGGGGCGGGAGGAGGGCGGAAACTCCCGAAAGGGAAGGGTGTAGCCTTTTTCCACAATACTGATAACCCAAGTGTCCGTTGTAATAGTCTCCCACTTGTGGAGAAAATGCCTTAATCTTCCCCCTACAGGAGAGGAGTGTGTGGGAAATGGTGGAAGCCTAAGGCTGCTTTCCCTGCTGCACCCCTCCAGAGGATGAGGAAGAGGCAGAGTGCTGTTGAGAGGCTCCTCTGGTGTGGGCCCTACCTCTCCCTCTAAATGATCTATAGGGGTGAGAAGAGGCGGGTTGCTGGAACCTCCCCCGAAAGGAAGAGGAGGAAGAGCCACGCCCAAATCCACAAAACCTCCTGAAAAACCTGGAAGAGGCAGAGGAAGAAGGAGCTTGCAGCCCTAACGATTTGGCTGTGGCCCTGCTCTCTTTAAATCGCTCCAAGGCCGAATCTGCCTTTGCTCCAAACAGTTTGTCCCCATCAAACGGGAGGTCTAATAGGGTCGACTGCACGTCTGCAGAAAACCCTGAATTACGGAGCCAGGCCTGTCTCCTTGCCACCACAGCCGTGCCCATCGCCCTAGCCACTGAGTCGGTCGTGTCCAGCCCAGACTGGATAATCTGGGTTGCGACAGCCTGGGCGTCCGAGACAACATCCAAGAGTCCCTGGGTAAGCTCCGTAAAAGAAGATTAAATATCATCCATAAGAGCATGGATATACCTCCCCAGAATGCAAGTTGCGTTGGTGGCCTTCAACGCCAAACTGCAAGAAGAAAATATTTTCTTGGATTGTGCATCCAGTTTTTTGGAGTCCCTGTCTCCAGGTACCGTCGGGAAAGATCCAGGCGCTGATTTCGATGAACAGGAGGCTTGCACCACCAAGCTCTCCGGCGTAGGGTGTCTTGAAAGAAAACCAGGCTCAGATGGTGCAGCCCGATATCTTCTGGCCACAGCCCTATGAACTGCCGAGGAAGATACAGGCTTCTTCCACACCTCCAACACCGGATCAAGCAAAGCCTCATTAAACGGCAAAAGAGGCTCCGCTGCAGCAGAGGCCGGATGCAGCACCTCCGTCAATAAATTCTGCTTCGCCTCTGCCACCGGCAAAGGCAGGTCCAGAAAGTTAGCCGCCTTCCTCACCACCGCGTGAAAGGTAGCAGCCTCCTCCGTATACTCCCCTGGAGATGAAAGGTCCCACTCAGGGGAAGTATCCAGCCCACTGGCTGTATCCAGACCATGCAGTCCATCACCAGAGTCCTCAACCTCTCCTTCCTCCAGGACTTGCTGGTACTCCTGCTCTTCCAAAAGACGGAGAGCACGCCTCCTTGAATGTAGTCTCTGCTCAATACGCGGAGTCGACATGGCCTCTGCCGAAGTCGAAGATCGGCGCCGATCTCCAGAAGCATCTGACGCCGCATCCGGCGCCACAGGCAGCTTCGGCGCCGACGAAGGAGCAGGACAAAGAGATCTTGGAGCCGATGGACCCACCGGAGTCACAGGACGAAATCCCGACGTTGACGGGATGGAAACCTCCGGAGCCAATCCCTCTGAAGCCACCGGAGCGGCCACCGGAGCGGCCACCGGCGCCGAGCCCACATTCCCAAAAGGGAGAAAGGGCATAAAGGGTGCCGGCCGAAGAGGCGCAGGATCACCCAATGAAAAGGCCAAAGTACCCGAAGGACCAGCCGGAGCACCTCCTGGAGCCATCTTCTGAAAGATGATATACATCGCATTCAGAAATGCGGTACTATCGGCTCCAGGGGCGGGAAAAGCCGGATACTGAGGTGCCTGGATCGAAGACGACCCCGACGCCGGCCTCGACGTCTGCGACGCCGGAGACATCACAAGAGGCTGCATCACCTCAACCACAGACGCTTGTCCAGGCGAAGTCGGTGACGCCGGACAGGGCAACGGCGTCGATGGATGCGGCGTGACCGTGGGACTGACCTCCCAAGTCCTCCGACGCCGAGCCGAAGGCGACCTCGAACGAGTCTCCTTGCTGGAATGACGCCGTGAATCTCTACGGCGCCGGGAGTCTCGATGACACCGATGAGACCTTGGCGAGGAAGACTTTTTGTGATGTTTTTCCTTTCTCTTCGACTTCGCCAGGAATAGTTTAGCCTCACGTTCTTTGAGGGCCTTCGGATTCATGTGCTGACATGAATCGCAAGTCACGATGTCGTGGTCGGAGCTCAAACACCAGAGACAGTCGGAGTGAGGATCTGTAATAGACATCTTGCCCCCACACTCTCGACAGGGCTTGAATCCCGACTTTCTCTGAGACATTGTTACCGCAGAGAAGAACTACGCAGCAGAAAATACACTGTAACTACTAAAGTAACAGTAGCTCCCTCGAAGATAACGTTTCGAATGCACGGAAAAAAGGGAACTGACGTCGGCGAGGACCTCTTATTGCCTGTATGACGTCAGACGGCGTTGCGTGGGCTAGAGTGACGTCCTCGTCGACGTGCAGGGACTAGGAAGAAGATTTCCGTCTAATGCTGGCGCCATGGGAGTATTCATTAGGTGAGGAATCCACAGGTAGTTGTATCCATCAGAAAGGGGTCTCCCCAAACCCCCACCCCGACTCCCTCCCCTAACCCCCCACCACCCCTGCCACCCCCCAAAGGTGGCAGGACCCCCCTCCCCACCCCGACCCCCAACATAACATCACTCATACACACACGACACGCACGCAGGCCCCACCAACACACATACACGCACACACACCGACATACATGCAAACATCCACACACACAGTCAGACACGCACATCCACATTCAAACATACACGCACACATCCATACAGACATACCTACAGACATACACGCACTCATTCCCAAACACACAACACCCCCACAAGCATACAGGCACTCACACCCCCCCTCTACATACACACACGCACACCCCCATGCACGCAGACAACACACAACGCCTCCCCCCCTCACGGACGATCGACTTACCTGGCCCGACGATCCTCCGGGAGGGGACGGGAGCCATGGTGGCTGCTCCGCCGACACCACACGCCAACAGAACACCGCCACGCTGAATCACAGGACGTGATTCGCTGGGCGGGGTTCTGTTGGCGTGGCGGTGGAGCAACCTCCACTTGCCCGCTGCCCGCCAGTATGGCTGTTGGCGGCTCTCCGTCCGTAAAAGGACGGAGAGCTGCCAATGGTCATAATAGGCCGAGCGGCAAAGCGCCAACACTGGCGGTCTTCCGCACGGTGGTCCCTCGGCGGTCTTGGAAAAAGACTGCCGAGGTCAAAATTACCCCCATTGTCTGGAAATTCCTCTATCAAAACGTTTGCATAGAAACAAGAAGATTGGCAGTTCTTGAAAGTCACATTTCAAAATCACTGTCCCTATTTGAATCTAAGGCATGAATGTTCTGGATGCCTGTTGTGACAAAGTGGCCCCTAGTGATAAACTGACCAGGACAAAGCGTGGTGGAGAACAGTTGCTGTCATCTCTATAAAGGGCCTTTTCATGATGTAGTCATGAATGTATACTTATTTCATGTTCTTAAAATCCCAAGTATGCCACTACCCTTGTTTATAAAAAAAAAAAGAGAGTTTGTGTCCGGGAAGGGGAGAGGGAGTGGATACTGGTTGCTGGAGCTTTCTTCATGATGTGAAGGGAGTAACATGATTGTGATACTTGAAGGCCCCATTGGCCATGGTGTAATGGCATTTTCTCCCACTCACCAAAACATGACTGTTAGTCTTTTCATCCTTGCCGTGGTCTCCCTTAACTTTTTGCCTCTGTTCCCCAGGTTGTTGATGTCTGCTGGACTCTGATTTTGCTGTTTTTGTTACTCTGGCCACTTTACCCCTGCTAACCAGTGCTAAAGTGCAAGTGCTCCTTTACAAAATGTGTATGTAATTGGCATATCCATGATTGGCATATTTGATTTATTAGTAAGTCCCTAGTACAGTGAACTTGAGGTGCCCAGGGCCTGTAAATCAAATGCTACTAGTGGGCCTGCAGCAATGGTTATGCCACCCACACATGTAGCTCTGTAATCATGTCTCAGACCTGCCATTGCAGTGTCTGTGTGTGTAGTTTTACCTGTAAAGTTGACTTGGCAAGTGTACCCACTTGCCAGGCCTAAACCTTCCCTTTTCATACATGTCAGACACCCCTAAGGTAGGCCCTAGGTAACCCCAAGGGCAGGGTGCAGTGTATAGTTAAGATAGGACATGTTGTAATGTGTTTTATATGCCCTGACAGTGAAGTATTGCTAATATTCTTTTTCACTGTTGCAAGGCCTGTCCCTCTCATAGGTTAACATGGGGGATACCTGCAAGTCTACCTTTTTTCCCCTATTTTTCTAAACCTGTGTTGTGTCATTTTTTAGTGTTTTCCTTAGGTTACTGTGTGTGTTGGTACAAATACTTTACACCTAGCACTCTGAAGTTAAGCCTACTGCTCGTGCCAAGTTACCAAGGAGGTAAGCAGGGGTTAGCTGAGAGTGATTCTCTTTTACCCTGACTAGAGTGAGGGTCCTTGCTTGAACAGGGGGTTACCTGACTGTCAACCAAAGACCCCATTTCTAACAACGACACTGCCCGTGCCCATGCCCAAACCAGGTAGAAGTTTAAAAATAGTGGGACTTAAGCTGCCTTCTTCTATTCGACCATCCACCTTTGTTGGATCAAAAAAATGCTGCTGTGAGACATAAGCTATGTTACTGATGTGAATTATTGACCTTATACCTACATTTTTCATACTTCTGGAGCAACTTTGCATGGGTGAAGTCAGTCCAAAGGCACTAACAGGAGCACCTGATAGAGACTTCTAGCTGCAGATTCCATACCTTTTATTTTCCCTGGCATCTGGCTGGATCTGGAAACTTTTGCTGAGCAATACCCCTTGCATGCGCCGTTGGGTGGCTCCATTTGGCTCCGCATGGCATCATGGTCATCATTGGAGTCTGATGTGATGTTGCGGTCACGTATATAGGCGCCACCCAGGTGCACAGATGTCAGTTACTTTTACCACAACTTTCCACGCAAAAAGCCTGGATTCCACCAGAGTCCAGAGCCCTCTATTTGTTTTCTTCCACCAGCCTGCCACTGAGGTCAGCGAACACCTCATGGTTATTGGACTGTTTCTCCCATACCATTTAGGACATGGTTGCACAAGTGCTGCCTCAGGCCCTAGAGGAGACCGAGCAATACTCTCCAAAGCAGTGAAAGACGGGAGAGATGCAGCTAAATTCACCATACGGTGTGGATTAGACACAACTGACACCATAGGCAGAGCGGTTGCTTTGATGGTGGCCTTGAAGCACCACGCCTGGCTGAGGACATCTGGCTTTTTGAGGGATGTTCAAGCAAATCTGATGGACATGCCTTTCAACGGCACATGGAATATGGTGATAAGGCAGACTCATCGCTGGAGCCCTTAAAGGAATCTAGGGCTCTGGTCAAGTCCTTAGGCCTCTCAGTGACCCCTCATCCACAGTCTGCCTACTGCCTCTTTGGTGGCTACAGAAAGGGCGTGGCACCGCGCCAGCCACTGCCCAATGCAACCAACCCAGGATATGCGCGGATATGGTGTCTCCAGATCTAGAGTATCTGCAGGCCAGAAGTTGTCTACCACACAGCCCCTGGGAACTGTAGACTCTAAGTCCTCCTATTTTGCATCTGCAGGACCATTCTTGCCGAGTGGGAGGGTGAATATACCATCATCTCCTCTACTGGAAGTCAATAACATCAGATGTATGGGTACCACAGATCATCAGGAAGAGCTATGCCCTGATTTTCTATCCTTTCCTCCTCCTATTCCCCCAACGTTCAAACGACTGATGGAGGATCATTTAAATCTACTCTGATAGGAGGTTTCATCTCTCTTGGCCAAGAGAACCATAGAAAGGGTCCCAATATCAGAAGTAGGAAGTGGTTATTATTCCCTCTACTTCCTGATACTCAAAAAGAACAAGGGTCTTTGCCCTATTCTATATTTATAGTCCGTGAATCTCTTCCTCAAGAAGAAAAAATTCAAGATTCTCACATTGGCTCAAGTCTTGTCTGTTATAGATCCAGAAGACTGGTTGGTAGTGCTAGACTTGCAAGATGTGTACTTCCACATCCCAATCCTGCCGGCCCACAGGCGCTATCTGCGGTTCAAGATAAGCCATGAACACTTTCAATTCATCGTGCTGCCATTCGGCCTTACCAGTGCACCTCAGGTTTTCACCAAGGTGTTGGCGGTGGTTGCAGCTCATCTGAGCAGGTCAGGGGTTTCAGTCTTCCCTTACCTCAACAACTGGCTGTTGAAGGCAAGTTCGCCCCAGACTATTGTCTCCCACCTCCAGACTACAGTGATTCTACTGTATTTGCTGGAGTTCACTATAAACATGCTGAAATCACATATGAATCCTTCTCAGACACTCTCTTTCATCAGAGCTGTTCTGGACACAGTGCAGTTTCAGGCTTATCCCCCCGGACAAACGAGTCCAGGATATTCAGGCTATGATACAGATGTTTCAGCCTCTATTCTGGATTTCGGTGACAATGACTCCGATTCTGCTGGGCCTCATAGCCTCCTGCATCCCATTAGTAAAACATGCCAGATGGTATATGTGGGTTTTGCAGTGGGACCTGAAGTTCTAGTGGGCACAGCATCGGGGAAATCTCTCCCACATGGTCCAGATCTCAGAGGGAACTGCAAAAAGACTTGCAGTGGTGGTTAATGAACAGTGATTGGGTCAGAGGCAGACTATTCTTCTTTCTCCAACCAGATCTCACAATAGTGATGGATGTGTCCCTTCTGGGATGGGGGGGCGCTCTGGGAGAGGTGGAGATCAGAGGGCTCTGGTCTCTAGCGGAATCCAGGCTCCACATTGTCATGCTGGAGCTCAAGGCAATCCGACTAGCATTGAAGCCATTTCTTCCCTCTAACAAGGGGAAGTTGGTGCAGGTGTTCACTTGCAACACCACCGCCATATGGTACTGCAACAAGCAGGGTGGCGTGGGGTCATGGACCTTTTGTCAAGAGGCCCAGTTCTGTGGAACAGCAGGACGTAATCCTGGAGGTTCAACACCTGGTAAGTTCCCCGAACGCCGGGGAAGACAAATTCAGCGGTCAATGCCTACCGATCACTCCACTCGGAGGTGGTGCAAGGACTCTTTCGGCAGTGAGGAGAGCCTTAATTAGATCGATTTGCTTCCAAAGAGAACGCACAATGTCAGCAGTATTGCTCACTGGAGTTTCCAAGGTGGCACTCGCCTTTCCACCCATACCACTCCTGCCCACAGTTCTCAAGAAGATCAAGAATGACCGGGCTCAAGTAATACTTGTGGCTCCAGATTGGGCACGGAGAGTCTGGTATCCTGACCGTCTGGAAATCAGCATCGATCAGGCTGCCCCTTTGGTGGGATCTTCTGTCATGGCTGCAGGGGAAGGTTCTCCACCTGCACCTGTCAACTCTGCACCTTTATGCGTGGAGATTGAGCGGTGGCAGTAGACAGCTTTTGACCTTCCTCCTGAAGTCTCTAACATTATCTTGGCAGCCAGGCGTTTCTCCACAAAGACAGTATACACCTCTCATTGGCAAAAATGTGTAAAATATTGTACACAGAAATCTATAGATCTTCTCTCTGCTTTTCTATCTGATATTCTTCTCTTCATTCTTTCTCTTGCCCAATAGGTTCCTCTATGAGAACACTGAAGAGCTATCTTTATGCTCTATCAGCCTTTTTGTAGCTGCCTGATCAACTCTCTCTTTTCAAATCCCTGATTGTAAATATTTTTTTTGAAGATCTTGTAAATATGTTTCCTTCTATGCCCTTTGTAATGCCTCAGTGGGATCTAACGTACCTCATGTGCGATCCCTTTGAGCCATTACACAATTGTCCCTTCCGGCTGCTCACCATCAAGACAGCCTTTTTAGTGGCAATAACATCTGTCGGAAGGGTAAGTGAGATACAGGCCTTATCATCTAACCTGCCATATCTCACTGTATTTCTGGAAAAAGTTGTGTTTCAAACCTGTGCCTCTTTCCTTCCCATGGTGGCGAACCCTTTCTATCTGCTTAAACTATCATCTTGCCCACCTTCTTTGCTTCCCCACGTCCCTCTAAGGACTACGCCAGCTGGACCCAAAAAGAGTATTGTCGTTCTGTCTTGATCACACAAAAGAGTTCCAGGTGGACAACTGTAGGAAAGTAGCATCTTTCTGACATTGTTACTCCCACTTTTTGCCTGGTGTCAGTGTGTTTACACTGTATTACACTGGGATCCTGCTAATCAGGATCCCATTGTCTATGCTCTCTCCTCTAAAATTTGGTTGCTGGCAAACCTTTACACCCCACAATTGGCATACTGGTGTACCCATGTAAGTCCCTAGTATATGATACTTGGGTACCCAGGGCATTGGAACACCATGGGCCTCCCATGGGCTGCAGCATGTATTATGCCACCCACGGGAGCCCCGGCAAACTGTGTCTGCAGGCCTGCCATTGCAGCCTGCATGAAATGGTACGTGCACCTTTCACTTCAGATATAAGGCTTACCTTTTATCGCAGTCACTGCACTTGGGCACTGTAAGTCACCCCTCTACTAGGCCCTTCAGTCCAAAGGCAGGGTGCATGTCCCTAAGGGTGAGGGTACTCCTGCATTAGAAGGGTACCCCAACAAACCCCAGAATCCATTCCCTGTGCTTTGTAGGTCCTGGGAAGCCATCTTAAGGTATGTAGTGACCACTGGTCAACACAAGTGCTCCAACTACATAATGACTTCTCCGAAGCTAGGCATGCTTGGTATCAAACATGTTGGAATCATGCAACTACACTGATTCCAGTGCTAGTTGCATGATCCCATGTATTCTGGGGTTTCCTAAGAGGGTCACTCTGTTCTGCATGTGCAACCTTATCAGGTCTGGTTGCCAACCCACACTGCTGCTGACCCCAGACACTGTTCTGATCTCCTGAGTTTTCTTGAGTCTACCTCAAGCAGGGAAAGGCAGAACAAAGGATTTCCTGCAAGGGAGATTTGTGCCCACCTCTCCCTTTGAAATAGGCGTCTTTAGGCTGGGGGTGGGGTGGCCTCTGAGCACCACCATACTATTTTGAAAGGCACATTTGGTGCCCTTTTTGCATAATCCAGTTTGCACCATTTGAGGAACTACCAGTTCCCACTCTGGCACACGACCACACAAAGGACAGGGGAGTGACCACCCCACTATGCAGCTCCTCACCTGGGGAGGTGCACAGAGCTCTGCCAGGTGGCCACTTGATTCTGCCATCTTGGAAATAAGATATGCAGAGGCCTCTGGGAGCATCTGACTGGTTAGGCCAGGTAGATGATGTCCCTGACCCCCTCTGATAGGTGGGCCTTTACAGAGAGTGACCAACCCCCTTTTAGGGTTACTTAAGGGCTCACCCGATGGTGGGTCCTCCGATTTGTCAAGCAAGACTCTTCATGGACTTCTCTCCAAGACATCTTCTGCTCCTGCCTTCCGGAACCACTGCTGATTTTCTGTTGGAAATTAAACAAGACTGTATCCAGTTGTGAGGGCTCCCACTGCAACATTGTTTCTTCAGCTCATGCAAGATTTCTGCATCATCCGTGGCTGTGCATCCTCCAGGGTCACAAGGACTCTGACTGCATCCAAAAAGCCAGAAGGAATCTCCCTTGGTGTGAAGGAGTAAATCCCCTACATCCGAAGGCACCTCAAGATGATAATGACTGGCTGGTGGATCCTGCTGCCCCATGACAACAAAAGGCTCTGCTCACAGGGGGGAGTTATGTGGTCCTCTTTGGGTCCTACTTGTCTTCTGACCAACCCCTTGCTGCAGCCACTGAAATGGAACCCCTGGGCACCACACCGGTTGCTCTTGCCAAGGCTTGTTCATTCATCCTGCAGCAGATTTTCAGGGTCCAAGAAGCCCCAGCCTCCAGCATTCTGTACCTTGAAAGTCATCTTCCACTCAACAGCTCCTGTGACGTGGGACTCTGGTTTTCTTGTGCTGCTGAGGCCTCCCTGCAACTCCCTGTGCCTGCTGCCAGTGGGTCACTCGTCGGGGCTCCTCCGACTCCAGCTGAATTTCCTTACTGTTGAAGGCCTGCCCTGACTCTCCTCCAAGTGTTGAGTCACTAAGACTTTGCTGGTCCCCTAAAACCTACAATCTTCCTTGAATCAGATAATTGCATTTGCCAAGGCCTGTTGATGGCTCTGTTGGCCACTGACCCTCCTGCAATCCGGCGACCGATGTGGGACAGCTTGTGGGGACTCCAAGGATCTCCGGCATCCCGTAGACTCCGCAGCTGGACTTCTTCCGTCACCGGCGTGCAGCAAGTTCACCTCCAAGGGGGTGTGCATTGTCTACCTGCACCACCTGGACATCTCTGAGTGGCCTGGACACTGCCCATTACTTTTTCAGGTTCTTCTTATCCAAAATCCACCCTGGGGTTCCACTGACCTTGTCCATGGGCTGCGACAGCAGCTGGACAATTGAGACTTCAACAAGGATTTCTGACGCCTCTTCACGGCTATGTACCTGGGCTCCCTGGTGTAGGTACTCCAATTTTCTGGGTATCCACAGGTGGGGGCACTCTCCAATCTTCTTTGTGCAACTACTTTTCTCTGGATCCACTGTGAAAGGTCCTGGATCCGGAAAAATCCAACTGCGATGGTCCTGTGTTAGCTAATGAGACACCTGGCTTGATAACAACTCTGCACTCGGGCGCCTGTGGGATTTCTGGTACTTACCTTGGGTAATTTTCTACTCACCCAGCCACTGGGAGTCTAACAGACTTACCTTGTTTGGGCACCTTCTTTCTTATACCACTTTCTTAGTATACAGTTTAGCCCACCCATAGGGTTCAATGCATTTCTATGCTTCTCCTGCTTGTTTCTAACTGAATATTTTGTGTATTGATATCCGCAAGTGGTGATATACCAATGTTAGTATAGTCCTGGTGTTGTAATAAAGCGTACTTTATTTTTGCAACACTCGGTGTGGTTCTTTCTTGTGAACAGTTACTGACTGACTATTGTAGTATTGCAAATGCTTTACCTTCCACCTGGATAAGCTTTAGCTGCTCACCAGAGCTACCTGTAGAGAGCTTTTGGTATCCGGACACCTAAACACTATCACTAAGGGTTGCCTGAACTCAGGATAGGGTGCCACACCATAGGTGTACACCGTAAACTGAGCCAGCCTCCTACTACAACCAATGCTTTGTGGGGTATGTGGGAGCAAAGAAGGGAGGGGAGGTACAGAAGCGTACCATTTCCTGCTGGGTTGTTCACTCTATCAATGTCTGTGATGCCCTGTCTAAGAAGCAGCCTCCCGAGGGCTTAAGGGCCCATTCCACCAGAGTAGAACCTGCAACAATGGCACTAGCGCGTGGACTCCCAGTTCTGGACATCTGCCAGGCAGGAAGGTGGGTGTCACTGCACACGTTTGCAAAGCACTACTGCCTGGCCAGTCAAGTCTGGAGGGACAGGCATTTCGCCTGTTCGGTCCTGCAGGACTTTTTGGTGTGAAAACATTGTCCGCAGTCCACCACCAGGAGGATATGGCTTGGGTATCTAACCCAAGGTAAGGAATCTGCAGCTAGAAGCCTTCAGATGAACAAGTTTCTTACCTTTGCGAACGCATTATCTGGTAGACTTTATATAGGTGCAGATTCCTTACACCCACAAATGCTTCCTCGCACTGTGGACTTGTTACTAGGGTTAGGCTGATCCCTTTTTCAGGACCCTAGTTTTGACACACTTTGCGTCAGTTCTCATGAGGCCTTGCACGCTCGTGCACCTGGGTGGCACCTATATTGGTCACTGTGACTTCACATCTGGTGCCAACCATGCCCATGACGCCACGCAGAGCTGAACAGAGTGATCCAATGGCGTGCGCAAGGGGTAGTGCTGAGCAAAAGTTTCCAGATCCAGCCTAACGCTGGGGAAAATCAAAGGTAAGTAATCTGCAGCTAGATAGAATCTCTACCAGATAATACATTACCAAAGGCAAGTAACTTGGGGCCACATGTAGTAAACTCCGAGATTGCGACTCGGAAATTGCGAGTCTGTCTGACTCGTAATTTCCGAGTCGCAATCTCGGATGCAGAACGGTGTCTCAGACACTGTATGCGACTCACTATGGGGTCGCAAAGACCCACCTCATCAATATTCATGAGGTGGGTCGCATTTTGCGACCCCATAGCGAGTCCCTGCACTCACAGGGATGGTGGCTTGCTGAAGTCAGCAGACCTCCATGTCTGTGACTGCTTTTTGAATAAAGCAGTTTTTTTTTCATTTTGCAGCCCGTTTTCCTTGAAGGAAAACGAGTTGCAAAATGAAAAAAATACCGAAACCATTTGGTTTCGTTTTTTCAGAGTAGGCAGTGGTCCATAGGACCACTGCCTGCTCTGAAAAAATATTTTTGTCGACATTCACATTTGCGAATGAGTTACCACCAGTGTGACACTGGTGGTAACAGCGAGTTGCTTAGCGACCGCATTCGCGGTCACAAAGCAATTCTGAATTGCGATGTGAGTCGCTAATAGGAAGGAAACAGCCCTTCCTATTTGCGAGTCGCATTCCCAAATTGCGAGTCGGTACCGACTCGCAATTTGGGAATGAGCATCATGTTAGGCTGTTTGCATGGCGCAAACTGCGATTTTCGCAGTTTGCATTATGCAAACGGCTACCTACATATGGCCCTAGTTCTTCAATCCTCTTGAATCACTCAAGACAGTTATCTGCCTTGTATCTAAAAAGATGCTGACCTTGGAAAGGCATGATAGTTGGGCCTGTCTGTAAATGGAGAAACAAGTGAACTGTATCCAGGCCTGCCGTTTGGGAAGGATCATAGGAACCAAAAGCCCAAGCCACTGTAAGTAACATCTTCAACTCAGTCAAATACCTCTTCTTGAATTAAGCCCTTCCTGAACCAGGGGTTGAAAATAACTTTCTCCTATGCTGGAGTAACTTTGAAACCACAAAGGGAGCCATCACCAGTTAGCATGGAAGTAAGTGACAATAAGCAGATTCAGCTGTTCACCATTATCCCCAGGCTGTCAGTCACAAAAATATGTTGTCCTAAGACAACTAGAGAGCGGCGGCTGCCACAGATATCAAAGGGAGGGGTGGGGGGAAGAATAGGGTGGGAGGGGGGAATAAATAAAATAAAAAAACATACGGTTCGTCACCACCGCTGTCCTCTCCTTCTGCCTTGTTTGTCCTCCTTTATTGTTCTATACCAGAAAAGGCTCCCCTGCCATCCTGGCATTGCTTACATGCTAAACATAGCATGTAAGCAGAGTCAGGATTGGTCTGTAAGGCAGTGACTGCTGATCAGATACAACCCTGGGGCCTGTGCACTTTCTCCAGTCCAGCTGAGTAGACAGCCTGGATGGAGAAACCTAAGTGAGCAAGTGTGTTTGGATGGCCGTCTAAGGCCGCCCAAACACACATTCGCACTTAGTGCAAACAAGTCCTCATCCCCCTTCCCACCTCCTGAGTCCCAGCCCTACCCCTACTCGCAACTGCTGGCTGAACCAGCAGCAGAAAAAGAAAATGGCATTCAAATATTGTTTTATTTTTCTGCTGCTGGCTCTTAGACAGAGGGGCAACGCTCCTCCGCTATTGTGAAGGAGCCACCCCTGAACTAGTGTTTTTTTTAAATCCAGTAGGAAAATGGGCTCTCTAAACATGCCTGAAAGATGACATCCTCCACAAAATTGTTCTATGCCAGATTAGTGGATAGAAAAGGAGAATCTGAGGGAGTGTTAAACCTGGCATCCTTGGCGTGGTCTCCCCTGTCTTTTTTTACCTCTGCTTCCCATGTTTTGACTGTGTTCTGACTCTGTTTTGCTGTTTTTGGTATTCTGGGCACTTTACCACTGCTGACCAGTGTTAAAGTGCAAGTGATCCTGTGTAAAATGAATGTGTAATTGGCTTTCTATGATTGGCATATTTGATTTACTAGTAAGTCCATAGTAAAGTGCACTAGAGGTGCCAAGGGCCTGTAAATCAAATGCTACCAATGGGCCTGCAGCACTTGTTGTGTTACCCACATAAGTAGCCCTGTAAACATGGCTCAAACCTGCCACTGCAATGTCTGTGTGTGCAGTTTTAACCCACCATTTCGACTTGGCAAGGGTACCCACTTGCCAGGCCTGAACCTTCCCCTTTTACATATGTAAGGCACCCCTACAGTAGGCCCTAGGTAGCCCCTTGGGCAGGGTGCAGTGTATGTTAAAGGTGGGACATGTACTGATGTGTTTTACATGCCCTAACAGTGAAATACTGCTAAATTTGTTCTTCAATGTTGCAAAGCCTATCTCTCTCACAAGTGAACTTGGTGGCTGCCTTTAAATATCTTTTAAGTGTGGGTTCCCTTTGAGAGCAGATAGAAATGTGGAGTTTGGTGTCTATGAACTCACAATTAAAAAATACATTGTTGGGTAAAGTTGTTTTTTAAATTGTCAGTTTGAAAATTCCACTTTTAGAAAGTGGGCATTTTCTTTCCTTAACCATTCTGTGACTTTGCCTGTTTGTGGATTCCCTGTCTGGGTCAGACTGAGAGTTGGGCTATTTATGAATCTCCTCTAGACAGTGACAAAAAGGGAGCTGGGGTGTAGCCTCCATATCCTGATGAGCCATCTGCGCTAGAATGGAGAGAGGAGTGGTCACTTACACCTGAATGGGCTCGGCTTGTACTCTCACAATGCAGTCTCCAACCCCCTGGTGTGTATCTGGGGCCTGGCCGGGGCAAGGCGGATCTTGTGAACAACAGAGACTTTCCTTTGAAGTTTGCCTACCTCGAAGGAAGAAAGGGGTATAAGTAGTGGACCCAAAACCACAGACTTTAGATTTCTTCAAGCTTGCTTCTGGGATGAAGAGGAACCACTGCCAAGGAGAAGAGCTGAGAAGAAGTGCTGCCCCTGCCTGTGACTGTGCTTTGTTGGGCTATCTTGCAGTTGCTGCTTCTGCCTGTGAAAGGGGACAAAGACTAGACTTTGTTGTGCATTCCTGCTTGAGAAGAATCTCCAAGGGCTTGAACTGAGCTTGCCTCCTGTTTTGAAGTCTCTGGGCCATCAAAAACTTCCTCTGCCAGCACCTTAACTCTCTGCTGAGACTCCTGACCTGCCAAGTGGTGTCCTATCTAGTCCCTGGGCCCTTGAAAGGTGAAGTTGGCAGAACAAGAGCTGAAATCCACGCACAGAATGTCGTGCAGAAAATGTTTGATGCACCATCTTCAACACAGCTGATAAACAACGCATCGCTGGCTTTGCGGCTCAAATTGATGCTCCACCTGCATCGTGGCTGGGAGATTGACGCATTGCAGCTGGAGAAACGACATGCAACACCTGCTTGTGGCTGCTGATGACAATGAAAACTCCACGCAGTGTGGTTTTTTAACACCGTATGGCCGGATTTCTTACGCATCGTCCCTGGGCGTCAAAATCATCCCAAACCTGCACGGATCCAAGGTGCCCATTTGGAAATCGATGCATCAGTCTCTTGCAAGGAAGAAAGATGACGCATTGCCAACCCGAACGGAGAAGAAACAACAAACGGCCTCATTTGCAAGTAAGGACTTGACACATCACTGACTTTTCCGATGTACGATCACCCGTGCGAGTTTATTTTTGACACAAACCAGGTACTTTGTGTAAAATCAACGTTTCCATTGTTTTCTATGCAGTAAAACTCTTAATCGTTTGAAAATTAATATCTTCATTTGTGCATGTTGGATTTTTGTAGTTTTGATCTTGTTTGATTTAGATAAATATTACCTAGTTTCTATACTGGTGTGGTGTCCATTTTGTAGTGTTTTCACTGTATTAATGTGTGCGTTGGTATAAACACTTTACACATTGCTTCTGAGTTAAGACTGCCTGCTCTTGCCAAGCTACCAAGGGGTTGAGTGGGGGTTAACCAGGTGTGTTTCTCCTTTGCCCTGACTAGAGTGGGGGTCATTGCTTGGACAGGGGGTAACCTGACTTCCAACCAAAGGCCCCATTTCTAACATTGATGATCAGCGGTGAGGCTAGGACTTGTATTTGTACTTGGCAGACAGTGATTAAGGGTACACTGCTGTTTTCAGTGCAGACTATTACGTGGCTACATACTACTTGTTTTTGCTCTCGCTCTTTTGGACTTTTTTCCTGCTTCCATATTTTTGGTGATCTTTATGTTGATTCTTGAACTTCTCATTGGGAACTCTTTTTTTCTGCCTTTGAACTTTACACTTTCGATTTGCCATCATGTCTCAATCTGGAGATGCACCAGTTGGGGTTGTTTTTGAGTTAGGGTACCTGGAAAGTTACACAGTTGCTCAACTGAAACAGTCCTGTAAGGATCTTGCCTGTCCCATTAAGAGTTCCACCAGGAAGAAGGAGCTGCAAAAGGCACTGAGGGCCTTGGTGACAGCCAAGGAGGCTGGGGGCACACAAAGGAGGAGGATGGGGAGGTACAGAGTATTCCAAATGGTGTTCTGGATATACCCGTTATACCTGGGGGAAGAGTGTCCGGGGCAAGTAGCAGTGTGTAATCCAAGGGTCTGACTCCTGAAGAGTTGCAGGACAGACAGGCAGAGAAGGCTTACCAGTTGGAGTTAGAGACGTTTAGGATGCAAAGAGAGATGACAGAGAGGAGACTGGCAATTGAAGAGAAGAAGATACTGCTGGCTCATGAGCCTAGTTTGAAGGAATTAGATCGGAGGAGCCAGTCTAGTAGAGATGGTGGCAGCTGTACACCAGGGAAGCCTGACAGGCGGGTACACATCCCAAAGGACCCAGTGAAGGATTACAAGAGGGAGGATGACATATATCTGTGGTTTAAGGGGTATGAGTCTGCTCTCCATATGAATCTGGTCCCTGAAGCACATTGGGAGGGCGGGTCTGTGGAAGCACTTTGAGTTAGAGGGGATGGATACTCTGACATCCATAGGGGATCCTATGGGGCTTACTTACTCTATCATGAAGGACGCCCTATTCCCAAGGTATGGTCTCAAACCTGAGCAGTATAAGGACAAGTTTAGGTCCTACAAAAAGAAGAAATCCCAGTCATGATTGGAATGTGTTGACTCTTTTTGCAGGTCACTGGATGGTTGGGTGAAGGGCAGTGAGGTAACAACATTTGAGGGGCTGTACACTTTGATTGCTTGAGAGCATTTGTATAGTCTGTGTTTTCTAGAGCTGTGCCAGTACCTGATTGACAGCAAGCTGACTTACCAAGGGAGCTTGCACAGTAAGCGGACTGATGGGAGAGCACCAGGGTCCAGAGGAGGTATGGGGGAGACCACGCCAAGGGTGGGCAGGGTGCTTATGTTATGCATGTGACCAGGGGGCTCATGTGAGGGGGGACCCCAAATGTGCCAAATGGAAACTGCCACCCACTGGTGCTCAGTGACAGGGGTTGGCCAGTGTAGCATTTGGGAAGAAGTTGGTTCCAGGTGGGTGGGAGCCAGCTGAGATGACCCTCGTCTCACTAGGGAACAGTGAGATGGTCCAGAGAACCCTTGCGCCTGGGAACACTAAGAAGTTCAGACAGAGGGTGGAGGCTCAGAGAGACACAGGAGCCAGTGTGACTACTTTGAAAAGTCACCTGATGTCTGAAAAGCAGATAGATCCCCATGTACTTCACCAAGTAGATGCAGTCGACAACTCAGAGCGCCTGTGCAATGGGCACAGGTTCCCTTTGAATGGGAGAGGGGTCTCAGGTACCTGAGAGTAGCAGTGAGTCTAGCCATGCATGTAGATTGTCTGTTTGGAAAAGACCTGGAGGATTCCCTTGGAAGGAGGTGGAACGCAGGTCTCACTTGGAGATGTTGAGTCTGCCTGGGTGGGTGTGTGTGTCCACCCAGTCGATGGCAGCCCATCACTGTGATCAGGAGATCCTTGAGCCTGAAAGAGTGGCCCAGGTATCTGCCAGAAGGAGTAAGGGGTGAGGGAAACCTGCTCCAAAAGTTTCCATGGTCTAGGAAGAGGCTGAACCTGAGGGGGAAGCCCTGAAGCCTACATGGTAACAAGTGGCTGGACTGGGGGAGGTCCCTGAGTTGATGTAGTGGCAGCAGGAGGTGGGACACACCAGGGAGGCATTCTGTGAGGCAAAAAATACATGCCCTACTTAGGAGGGTTTGCGGCAGCAGGCTACAGACCAGGCGTCTTGCAAAGAGCTTAGCTCTCATGTGTTTTACTGGGAGGATGACCACCCATATAGTGAGCCTAAGATGGCTGAGCCTGGGTCAGCCCATTTGCTGGTGGTACCCCAGTGCTTCAGAGCCTTCTTAGTGGGTGTGGCTTATGATGTGCCTTTAGATGGTCATTTTGGGCAGGACAATACCTTTGAGCGGCTTGTCACCCACTTTTACTGGCCCAAAATGTACAGGCACTCATATGCACACTGTAGGTCTTGCCAAACTTGTCAGGCAAGTGGCAAGAGTGAGACCATTTTCCGTGGTCAGCACCCTCTTTTAAAGGGTTGGTATTGACATTGTGGGGCCTGTGGATCCCAAGACAGCTATGGGCAACAGGTTCATCCTGGTCTAGGTGGACCATGCCACCCGGTACCCAGAAGCCATTCCTTTGAGGTCAGTCACCTCCCCTGTGGTGGGACGTGGAAGGAGTGTGGGGTGACATATAAGTTCACCACTCCTTACCTCTCCCAAAGTAACAGTCTGGTTGAGAGATTCAACCGTGCCTTGAAAGGCGTGATCATGGGCCAGTCGGAGCCCTTGAGGCATAAGTGGAACATCCTCCTGCCATGCCTTCTGTTCGCCTACAGGGTGGTAACTCCAAAGTGTCTTGGATTTAGCCCCTTTGAGTTACTGTATGGCCACCCTGTCAGGGGATCTTTGAGTCCGGTTAGGGAAAGCTTGAAGAGAGCCTCCAGTAAACCCCCGAGGATGTATTCAGTTACATGCTGGCTTTTAGGAACCAGACAGCTCGCTTCAGGAAATTCACCCAAGAGAACCTGGAAGCAGGCCAGGAAGATATGAAGCGCTGGTACGACCAGAAGGACACTCTGATTGAGTACCAGCCTGGCCAACATGTTTGGGTGATGGCCGCAGTGGAGCCTAGGACTCTCCAAGATAAGTGGACTGGGCCATTTGAGATAGTGGTGCGTAAGAGTGATATTACCTATCTGGTGCACCCTTTGAGGGTCCTACATGTCAATTGCTTGAAGCCTCATTTTGAGAGGACAGAGGTAACAATGTTCTTGGCAACAGATGATGGGGTAGAGCAAGAGAGTGAGCCTATTCCTGACCTCCTGTCTGCCAAAGAGAAAGATGTTTCAATGGACGGTGTTAACCTCTCCCGCTCCTTGACCCCAGAGCAACAGAGGGACTGTGGCCAAGTGTTTGTGTACGCATGATGTGGACACTGGGGACAGTCTCCTATGAAACAGAAGGTTTACAGAGTGACTGACAAGGTCAGGGCCAGTTCTCCATTAGCCCTTGGGCCAGCCCTGTGGTCTTGGTCTCAAACAAAAGCTGCTGCTCCTGATGCCACTCCAGAACTCAGGTACTGTGTGGATTACGGGGGACTCAATGCGGTCACCAAGACTGACGCGCACCCCATCCTCCAAGCTGATAAGCTCATTGACAATTTAAGGACTGACAAATATCTCAGCACGTTTGACTTAACGTCTGGATATTGGCAGATTGCCCAGACTGAGGGGGCCAAGGAGAGGTCTGCATTCTCCACCCCAGATGGGCACTACCAATTTAGGGTGATGGCACCTTTCAGAGGTTGGTCAAAAAGCTGTTTCCTGGACTGGATGATTTCAGTGCTGCCTACCTGGCTGACATTGCTGTGTTCAGCTCCACGTGGGAGGATCATTTGCAGCACCTCTGCAAAGCGTTAGATGCTCTGCAGAAGGTAGACCTCACTATTAAGGCTAGCAAGTGCCAAATAGGGTAGGGTTCTGTGGTGTACTTGGGACACCAGGTGGGGGGTGGGGAGTATTTGATTTACTAGTAAGTTCCTAGCAAAGCACTAGAGGTGCTCAGGGCCTGTAAATCAAATGCTACTAGTGGGCCTACAGCACTGGTTGTGCTACCCACATAAGTAGCACTGTAAACATAGTTCAGACCTGCCACTGCAGTTTCATTGTGTGCAGTTTAACCTGGCAATTCGACTTAGCAAGTCTACCCACTTGCCAGGCCTGAACCTTCTCTTTTTACACATGTAATGTAAGGCACCCCTACGGTAGGCCCTAGGTAGCCCCATGGGCTGGGTGCACCATATGTTGAAGGTGGGACCTGTACTGATGTGTTTTACATGTCCTACCAGTGAAATACTGCTAAATTCGGTTTTCACTGTTGCTAGGCCTATCTCTTCCATAGCTTCACATGGGGGCTGCCTTTAAATATCAGAAATCAGGAGTTTGGTGACTCTAAACTTACAATTTAAAAAAAAACATATTTTGGTAAAGTTGGTTTTTAAATTGCCAGTTTGAAAATTCCACTTTTAGAAAGTGAAAAACACAACAGATGATGGATGGAATACAAAGTAAATCAATCATTCACCCCTAATCACAGATCTGGGTTTAATCCATCATTTTTTTTGTTTGCCTTGTCATTCCAGTTTGGACCCAGCCATATACCAATCAGTCTTGTGACTGTTCCCCATAAGAACAGTCCAGCCCGGACTACCAGACCAGATCCTCCCTGAACCAAAAACAAGCATTCTGGGAATGGTTTCAGGGCATCACCTTTCATCAGCCAGGCTAGCTTGAATGTGATAGCATAGCAAGCACTGGACCCACATCTGGACATACCATTTCCACTTGGGGCAACAAATGCAAAAACAACAGAAGATGGACAGAATGCAGAACAAATTAAACCTTCACCCCCAGTCACAGATCTGGGTTTAATCCATCAGTTTTTTTGCTTGCCATGCATTCCAGTTTGGACCCAGCCATATGCAAGTCAGCTTTTACCCTGTTCCCCATGGGAACAGTCCAGCCCAAACTGCCAGGCCAGGTCCTCCCTGAACCAGAAACAAGCCTCCTGGGACAGTTCGGGCTGGGCTGTTCCCATGAAGAACAGGGTCAAGACTGATTTGCATATGGCTGGGTCCAAACTGGGGTGGCGTGGTGAGCAAAAAAACGATGGATTAAACCTAGATCTTTGTGACTGGGGGTGAATGTTTGCATTGTTCAGCATTCTGTCCACCATGTGTTCTTTTTGCATTTGTCGCCCCAAGTGGGAAGGGTACGCCAAGACGTGGGTCCCAGTGATCACTGTGCCACTGGGTTAAAGCTAGCCTAGCTGATGAAGGGTGATATCCTGAAACTGGTTTTTGGGAGCTTGTTTACAGTCCAGGGAGGATTTGGCTTAACAGTTTGGGCTGCACTGTTCCCGTGAGGAACAGTGTCAAGACTGTTTTGCGTATGGCTGGGTCCGAATTGGGGTGGTGTGGTCAGCAAAAAAAACCTGGGTTCAACCCAGATCTTTGTGACTGGGGATGCCACTTATTTTTGAGGGCCAGTGCTTATTTTTCTGCATCAAGCATTTACTGTGAACAAAAGACACACATGGGAAAGACGGAGGGAGAGAAAAACAAAAAAGCGTCACATTGGGAGAAAGCAAATAGCTGAAACAGTAAGCTGAAGGGGCAGGGAGTGGCTTTAAATGTATTGAAGAGGCCTGGGACGGCTGCAGGATTGCGCTGCCTCAGTATTCCATGTTCGCGCATTTAATTGCAGCAGCCGTGTGTTTAAGAGGAGAGCTTTGGGCAGCGGCACCTTTTTATTTACAAATTAAGCACTGATGGAATGGTCCAACCAGGCACAGGTGACATGCTGTTTTACTGAAGGCATTCTTTATTTCTCAAACTTTGTGTAGAAGAGTGGGAAGTCAGTGATATTTGCTGTTTGATTGTTACTACGGCTCAATCACAAAGTAGCCATGACCAATCAGTGTGCCATGCACTCTTTTAAATAATTTCCTATAGACTTAGGAATCCACATGGACATTTAGCAACATCATTGTGTAAGTCCTGAAATTGATGTTAAATTGACAATCATGAAAAGAAGCTATGTAAATATACACCAAACTACAAATTAGAAAACATTGCTTACCTTAAGTATGATAAGCTGCCCTCCGTCAACTCTGTGAAAGATGACATACAATAACTGCAGTTAAAAACCCAGACCAGAATAGGACAGACACTGATTAATTACATTTTTCATAAATAACAAAGTAATACTTCATTTTATCTACAAATTTGTATTCTTTTTTTTAATTGGTCTTTGGTTTATTGTGTAAGCACCACATAGAGATATAAACTACGGTGCGCCAGTTTTGGCACTATATAAATAGCTGTCACAGACCTTTGTGAACCCCTCTCTGCCTCCAAAATGTTCTGTATGTATAAGTGTGAGAAGGTAGCCTCTTTCTAGCCTTGTTACCCCCACTTTTGGCCTGTTTGTGAGTGTATGTCAGGGTGTTTTGTCACTGTTTTCACTGTCTCACTGGGAACCTGATAGCCAGGCCTCAGTGCTCATAGTGAAAACACCATGTTTTCAGTATGGTTGTCATGTGTCACTGGGATCCTGCTAGTCAGGACCCCAGTGCTCATAGGTTTGTGGCCTATATGTATGTGTCACTGGGACCCTGTCACACAGGGCCCCAGTGCTCATAGGTGTGCATGTATATGTTCCCTGTGTGGTGCCTAACTGTCTCACTGAGGCTCTGCTAACCAGAACCTCAGTGGTGATGCTCTCTCATTACTTTCAAATTGTCACTAACAGGCTAGTGACCATTTTTACCAATTTACATTGGCTTACTGGAACACCCTTATAATTCCCTAGTATATGGTACTGAGGTACCCAGGGTATTGGGGTTCCAGGAGATCCCTATGGGCTGCAGCATTTCTTTTGCCACCCATAGGGAGCTCTGACAATTCTTACACAGGCCTGCCACTGCAGCCTGAGTGAAATAACGTCCACGTTATTTCACAGCCATTTTACACTGCACTTAAGTAACTTATAAGTCACCTATATGTCTAACCTTTACCTGGTAAAGGTTAGGTGCAAAGTTACTTAGTGTGAGGGCACCCTGGCACTAGCCAAGGTGCCCCCACATTGTTCAGAGCCAATTCCCTGAACTTTGTGAGTGCGGGGACACCATTACACGCGTGCACTACATATAGGTCACTACCTATATGTAGCTTCACCATGGTAACTCCGAATATGGCCATGTAACATGTCTATGATCATGGAATTGCCCCCTCTATGCCATCCTGGCATTGTTGGTACAATTCCATGATCCCAGTGGTCTGTAGCACAGACCCTGGTACTGCCAGACTGCCCTTCCTGGGGTTTCTCTGCAGCTGCTGCTGCTGCCAACCCCTCAGACAGGCAGCTGCCCTCCTGGGGTCCAGCCAGGCCTGGCCCAGGATGGCAGAACAAAGAACTTCCTCTGAGAGAGGGTGTGACACCCTCTCCCTTTGGAAAATGGTGTGAAGGCAGGGGAGGAGTAGCCTCCCCCAGCCTCTGGAAATGCTTTGTTGGGCACAGATGTGCCCAATTCTGCATAAGCCAGTCTACACCGGTTCAGGGACCCCTTAGCCCCTGCTCTGGCGCGAAACTGGACAAAGGAAAGGGGAGTGACCACTCCCCTGACCTGCACCTCCCCTGGGAGGTGTCCAGAGCTCCTCCAGTGTGCTCCAGACCTCTGCCATCTTGGAAACAGAGGTGCTGCTGGCACACTGGACTGCTCTGAGTGGCCAGTGCCACCAGGTGACGTCAGAGACTCCTTGTGATAGGCTCCTTCAGGTGTTAGTAGCCTTTCCTCTCTCCTAGGTAGCCAAACCCTCTTTTCTGGCTATTTAGGGTCTCTGTCTCTGGGGAAACTTCAGATAACGAATGCATGAGCTCAGCCGAGTTCCTCTGCATCTCCCTCTTCACCTTCTGATAAGGAATCGACCGCTGACCGCGCTGGAAGCCTGCAAACCTGCAACATAGTAGCAAAGACGACTACTGCAACTCTGTAACGCTGATCCTGCCGCCTTCTCGACTGTTTTCCTGCTTGTGCATGCTGTGGGGGTAGTCTGCCTCCTCTCTGCACCAGAAGCTCCGAAGAAATCTCCCGTGGGTCGACGGAATCTTCCCCCTGCAACCGCAGGCACCAAAAAGCTGCATTACCGGTCCCTTGGGTCTCCTCTCAGCACGACGAGCGAGGTCCCTCGAATCCAGCGACACCGTCCAAGTGACCCCCACAGTCCAGTGACTCTTCAGCCCAAGTTTGGTGGAGGTAAGTCCTTGCCTCACCTCGCTGGGCTGCATTGCTGGGAACCGCGACTTTGCAAGCTTCTCCGGCCCCTGTGCACTTCCGGCGGAAATCCTGTGTGCACAGCCAAGCCTGGGTCCACGGCACTCTAACCTGCATTGCACGACTTTCTAAGTTGGTCTCCGGCGACGTGGGACTCCTTTGTGCAACTTCGGCGAGCACCGTTTCACGCATCCTCGTAGTGCCTGTTTCTGGCACTTCTCCGGGTGCTACCTGCTTCAGTGAGGGCTCTTTGTCTTGCTCGACGTCCCCTCTCTCTGCAGGTCCAATTTGCGACCTCCTGGTCCCTCCTGGGCCCCAGCAGCGTCCAAAAACGCCAAACGCACGATTTGCGTGTAGCAAGGCTTGTTGGCATCCATCCGGCGGGAAAACACTTCTGCACGACTCTCCAAGGCGTGGGGGATCCATCCTCCAAAGGGGAAGTCTCTAGCCCTTGTCGTTCCTGCAGTATTCACAGCTCTTCAGCCTAGTAAGAGCTTCTTTGCACCAACCGCTGGCATTTCTTGGGCATCTGCCCATCTCCGAGCTGCTTGTGACTTTTGGACTTGGTCCCCTTGTTCCACAGGTACCCTCAGTCAGGAATCCATCGTTGTTGCATTGCTGATTTGTGTTTTCCTGGCATTTTCCCTCTAACACGACTATTTTGTCCTTAGGGGAACTTTAGTGCACTTTGCACTCACTTTTCAGGGTCTTGGGGAGGGTTATTTTTCTAACTCTCACTATTTTCTAATAGTCCCAGCGACCCTCTACAAGGTCACATAGGTTTGGGGTCCATTCGTGGTTCGCATTCCACTTCTGGAGTATATGGTTTGTGTTGCCCCTATCCCTATGTTTCCCCATTGCATCCTATTGTAACTATACATTGTTTGCACTGTTTTCTAAGACTATACTGCATATTTTTGCTATTGTGTATATATATCTTGTGTATATTTCCTATCCTCTCACTGAGGGTACACTCTAAGATACTTTGGCATATTGTCATAAAAATAAAGTACCTTTATTTTTAGTATAACTGTGTATTGTGTTTTCTTATGATATTGTGCATATGACACTAAGTGGTACTGTAGTAGCTTCACACGTCTCCTAGTTCAGCCTAAGCTGCTCTGCTAAGCTACCATTATCTATCAGCCTAAGCTGCTAGACACCCTATACACTAATAAGGGATAACTGGGCCTGGTGCAAGGTGCAAGTACCCCTTGGTACTCACTACAAGCCAGTCCAGCCTCCTACATTGGTTGTGCAGTGGTGGGATAAGTGCTTTGAGACTACTTACCACTCTTGTCATTGTACTTTTCATAAGAGAAAAATATACAAAACAAGGTCAGTGTATATACACATAGCCAAAAAGTTTTGCATTTCCTCTTTTCACTCTTTTCTAAGTGCTGAAAAGTACTTCTAAACTTTCAAAAAGTTCTTAAAAGTTTAAAAAGTTTTTTCTGTCTTTCCAAAAAAGTTCTGAAAACTTTTTTTTTCTCTTTGTCTATCACTTTAACTCTCTCTAAAAATGTCTGGCACAGGCCAAAAAGTTGAACTGTCCAAACTTGCATATGATCACCTTAGCTGGAAAGGAGCAAGGAGTCTCTGCATAGAGAGAGGTTTGAGTGTAGGGAAGAATCCTTCCTTAGAACTGTTAATTAATATGCTTAGAGTACAGGATAAGGCCATAAGTGCCCAATCTGTAGAAAAAGTAGCTAATGGTTCTCAATCTGATCCAGGGACTCCCCCAGGAAAAGGTTCAGGAAAGAAACTTCTCAGCCTGCCCATTACTAGACAGTCTAGCATAGTTGGTACAGAGGTTGAATCACATCATACTGATGATGTGCTCTCACATTATGCTGGTAGCCAAGCTGTTAGGGTGCCCCTTGTAAGGGACAGGTCTCCTTCTGTTCATTCCCATCATACCTCTGTATCTAGAAATGTCCCTCCCACCCACCCTGATGACAGATTGTTAGAAAGGGAGCTCAATAGATTGAGAGTGGAACAAACCAGACTGAAGCTCAAGAAGCAACAGCTGGATTTGGATAGACAGTCTTTAGAAATAGAGAGGGAAAGACAGAAGTTGGGTTTAGATACCCATGGTGGCAGCAGCAGTATTCCCCATAGTCATCCTGCAAAAGAGCATGATTCCAGGAATCTGCACAAGATAGTTCCCCCTTATAAGGAGGGGGATGACATTAACAAGTGGTTTGCTGCACTTGAGAGGGCCTGTGCTGTACAGGATGTCCCTCAAAGGCAGTGGGCTGCTATCCTATGGCTATCATTTAGTGGAAAGGGTAGGGATAGACTACTTACTGTGAAAGAAAGTGATGCCAATAATTTTACAGTTCTTAAGAATGTACTCCTGGATGGTTATGGCTTAACCACTGAACAGTACAGGATAAAGTTCAGAGAGACCAAAAAGGAGTCTTCACAAGACTGGGTTGATTTCATTGACCAGGCAGTGAAGGCCTTGGAGGGGTGGTTACATGGCAGTAAAGTTACTGATTATGAAAGCCTGTATAACACAATCCTGAGAGAGCATATACTTAATAATTGTGTGTCTGATTTGTTGCACCAGTACCTGGTAGACTCTGATCTGACCTCTCCCCAAGAATTGGGAAAGAAGGCAGACAAATGGGTCAGAACAAGGGTGAACAGAAAAGTTCATACAGGGGGTGACAAAGATGGCAATAAGAAGAAACATGGTGAAAAATCTCAAGATAAGCATGGGGATAAGGGTAAAACCAAAGATCCCACTTCAAATCTTAAACACTCTTCAGAGGGTGGGGATAAAACAAATTCTTCCTCTTCTTCCCAACCTGCACACATTAAAAAGCCTTGGTGCTTTGTGTGTAAAAACAGAGGCCATAGGCCAGGGGATAAGTCCTGTCCAGGTAAACCCCCTGAGCCTACCACCACTAATACATCAAGCTCTAGTGCCCCTAGCAGTAGTGGTACTAGTGGTGGGACTGCTGGCAACAGTCAAGCAAAGGGTGTAGTTGGGTTCACTTATGGGTCCATAGTGGAAACTGATGTAATCAGTCCCAAGACAGTTTCTGTCACACCTAGTGGCATTGGCCTTGCCACACTGGCTGCTTGTCCCCTTACAATGGATAAGTACAGGCAGACAGTTTCAATAAATGGTGTTGAGGCCTTGGCCTACAGGGACACAGGTGCCAGTTTCACTTTGGTGACTGAAAACCTAGTGCCTCCTGAACAACACATCATTGGACAACAGTATAAGATTATTGATGTCCATAACTCCACTAAGTTTCTTCCCTTAGCTATAATTCAGTTTAGTTGGGGTGGAGTTACTGGCCCTAAGCAGGTGGTGGTATCACCTAGCTTACCTGTAGACTGTCTCTTAGGTAATGACCTAGAGGCCTCAGGTTGGGCTGATGTAGAGTTTTATGCCCATGCAGCCATGCTGGGCATCCCTGAGGAATTGTTCCCTCTCATTTCAAGTGAAATGAAAAAGCAAAGGAGAAAAGGCCTGAAAACTCAGGATCCCTCTCCATCAACAGGTAAAAAGGGTATCACAGTATCCCCTAACCACCCTACCATTCAGGATACCATTCCTGTGGTGGGAGAAACCTCTCCTGGGGTGGCACCTGTTCCAAGGGAATCATCAGTTGGCAAAACTGTACTCCCTGAGGTGGAAGTACCTCTCTGTGGGATAACTAACATTGGTGAGAAAAAGAGCACCATTTTAGTTAACATGGAGCATCCCTCCAACCCTCCCAGAGAAACTTTAGTGCAGAAACCCTGCACTACCTCACAACACTTAGGACAGCATCCCTGCCCTAGTGTGGAGCTCATAGGACAGCATCCCTGCCCTGCTCCAACTCAAGAGAAACAGCATCCCTGTTCTCTCTTCCAGCCAGATGGACAAAGTTTTTGCCCAGCTATGGCTTTTCTGAGACAGCATCCCTGTCTGGCATTTCCATCACTACAAATAGGTTCAGTGGACAATTCCCACTGCTCTAAACTAAAACTTACTGATAGAAACTCTGAAAATATATCTTCACATTGTTGCTTAGCTAAAAAACTTCAAACAGGGTGGTTTACATCCCCACAGGGAAGTAACCATATAGTGGATGATAAAGGGAGTAACCAGTCTATTGCAGAGCTACTCTCTACTTATCACCACTTAGACAATAAAGTCTCAACTGGCCAAGGTTAGCCTTATTGTCCTTCGTTTGGGGGGGGGTTGTGTGAGAAGGTAGCCTCTTTCTAGCCTTGTTACCCCCACTTTTGGCCTGTTTGTGAGTGTATGTCAGGGTGTTTTGTCACTGTTTTCACTGTCTCACTGGGAACCTGATAGCCAGGCCTCAGTGCTCATAGTGAAAACACCATGTTTTCAGTATGGTTGTCATGTGTCACTGGGATCCTGCTAGTCAGGACCCCAGTGCTCATAGGTTTGTGGCCTATATGTATGTGTCACTGGGACCCTGTCACACAGGGCCCCAGTGCTCATAGGTGTGCATGTATATGTTCCCTGTGTGGTGCCTAACTGTCTCACTGAGGCTCTGCTAACCAGAACCTCAGTGGTGATGCTCTCTCATTACTTTCAAATTGTCACTAACAGGCTAGTGACCATTTTTACCAATTTACATTGGCTTACTGGAACACCCTTATAATTCCCTAGTATATGGTACTGAGGTACCCAGGGTATTGGGGTTCCAGGAGATCCCTATGGGCTGCAGCATTTCTTTTGCCACCCATAGGGAGCTCTGACAATTCTTACACAGGCCTGCCACTGCAGCCTGAGTGAAATAACGTCCACGTTATTTCACAGCCATTTTACACTGCACTTAAGTAACTTATAAGTCACCTATATGTCTAACCTTTACCTGGTAAAGGTTAGGTGCAAAGTTACTTAGTGTGAGGGCACCCTGGCACTAGCCAAGGTGCCCCCACATTGTTCAGAGCCAATTCCCTGAACTTTGTGAGTGCGGGGACACCATTACACGCGTGCACTACATATAGGTCACTACCTATATGTAGCTTCACCATGGTAACTCCGAATATGGCCATGTAACATGTCTATGATCATGGAATTGCCCCCTCTATGCCATCCTGGCATTGTTGGTACAATTCCATGATCCCAGTGGTCTGTAGCACAGACCCTGGTACTGCCAGACTGCCCTTCCTGGGGTTTCTCTGCAGCTGCTGCTGCTGCCAACCCCTCAGACAGGCAGCTGCCCTCCTGGGGTCCAGCCAGGCCTGGCCCAGGATGGCAGAACAAAGAACTTCCTCTGAGAGAGGGTGTGACACCCTCTCCCTTTGGAAAATGGTGTGAAGGCAGGGGAGGAGTAGCCTCCCCCAGCCTCTGGAAATGCTTTGTTGGGCACAGATGTGCCCAATTCTGCATAAGCCAGTCTACACCGGTTCAGGGACCCCTTAGCCCCTGCTCTGGCGCGAAACTGGACAAAGGAAAGGGGAGTGACCACTCCCCTGACCTGCACCTCCCCTGGGAGGTGTCCAGAGCTCCTCCAGTGTGCTCCAGACCTCTGCCATCTTGGAAACAGAGGTGCTGCTGGCACACTGGACTGCTCTGAGTGGCCAGTGCCACCAGGTGACGTCAGAGACTCCTTGTGATAGGCTCCTTCAGGTGTTAGTAGCCTTTCCTCTCTCCTAGGTAGCCAAACCCTCTTTTCTGGCTATTTAGGGTCTCTGTCTCTGGGGAAACTTCAGATAACGAATGCATGAGCTCAGCCGAGTTCCTCTGCATCTCCCTCTTCACCTTCTGATAAGGAATCGACCGCTGACCGCGCTGGAAGCCTGCAAACCTGCAACATAGTAGCAAAGACGACTACTGCAACTCTGTAACGCTGATCCTGCCGCCTTCTCGACTGTTTTCCTGCTTGTGCATGCTGTGGGGGTAGTCTGCCTCCTCTCTGCACCAGAAGCTCCGAAGAAATCTCCCGTGGGTCGACGGAATCTTCCCCCTGCAACCGCAGGCACCAAAAAGCTGCATTACCGGTCCCTTGGGTCTCCTCTCAGTACGACGAGCGAGGTTCCTCGAATCCAGCGACACCGTCCAAGTGACCCCCACAGTCCAGTGACTCTTCAGCCCAAGTTTGGTGGAGGTAAGTCCTTGCCTCACCTCGCTGGGCTGCATTGCTGGGAACCGCGACTTTGCAAGCTTCTCCGGCCCCTGTGCACTTCCGGCGGAAATCCTGTGTGCACAGCCAAGCCTGGGTCCACGGCACTCTAACCTGCATTGCACGACTTTCTAAGTTGGTCTCCGGCGACGTGGGACTCCTTTGTGCAACTTCGGCGAGCACCGTTTCACGCATCCTCATAGTGCCTGTTTCTGGCACTTCTCCGGGTGCTACCTGCTTCAGTGAGGGCTCTTTGTCTTGCTCGACGTCCCCTCTCTCTGCAGGTCCAATTTGCGACCTCCTGGTCCCTCCTGGGCCCCAGCAGCGTCCAAAAACGCCAAACGCACGATTTGCGTGTAGCAAGGCTTGTTGGCATCCATCCGGCGGGAAAACACTTCTGCACGACTCTCCAAGGCGTGGGGGATCCATCCTCCAAAGGGGAAGTCTCTAGCCCTTGTCGTTCCTGCAGTATTCACAGCTCTTCAGCCTAGTAAGAGCTTCTTTGCACCAACCGCTGGCATTTCTTGGGCATCTGCCCATCTCCGAGCTGCTTGTGACTTTTGGACTTGGTCCCCTTGTTCCACAGGTACCCTCAGTCAGGAATCCATCGTTGTTGCATTGCTGATTTGTGTTTTCCTGGCATTTTCCCTCTAACACGACTATTTTGTCCTTAGGGGAACTTTAGTGCACTTTGCACTCACTTTTCAGGGTCTTGGGGAGGGTTATTTTTCTAACTCTCACTATTTTCTAATAGTCCCAGCGACCCTCTACAAGGTCACATAGGTTTGGGGTCCATTCGTGGTTCGCATTCCACTTCTGGAGTATATGGTTTGTGTTGCCCCTATCCCTATGTTTCCCCATTGCATCCTATTGTAACTATACATTGTTTGCACTGTTTTCTAAGACTATACTGCATATTTTTGCTATTGTGTATATATATCTTGTGTATATTTCCTATCCTCTCACTGAGGGTACACTCTAAGATACTTTGGCATATTGTCATAAAAATAAAGTACCTTTATTTTTAGTATAACTGTGTATTGTGTTTTCTTATGATATTGTGCATATGACACTAAGTGGTACTGTAGTAGCTTCACACGTCTCCTAGTTCAGCCTAAGCTGCTCTGCTAAGCTACCATTATCTATCAGCCTAAGCTGCTAGACACCCTATACACTAATAAGGGATAACTGGGCCTGGTGCAAGGTGCAAGTACCCCTTGGTACTCACTACAAGCCAGTCCAGCCTCCTACAATAAGTGCATGGGTTAATGGCGCCAACATTTTGTCTTTTTTGAGGCTTTGCTTAATTCTGTGTCAAGAGGCGTAATAAAGGCCTGCCACAGCCTCCGCAGTGTGGGGGAGGTGGGGCGTTCATGGCACAGCACCTGGCCTGAAGGAGTCCAGAGGTGGGTCCCCTCTATGTTCTTTGCAGGGGGTGGCGTTACACCTCCAGTGTCGTTAGGCCACTGCCTGTGTCTCAACTCCTATACCTCAAATATAACCTGGGCTTCCTGCATGGTGTCTTCGGATACATGTAGGATATGTAAAAGAAGTCCATAAATTCATGAAGTGTAGCTACATCTGTCAACTCACCTGCATCCTGCATTTTGACAGCTGTCCCTCTCTTTCTAATGATATTCACCCTCCTATAAAAATAACTTGCCTCCATAGCCTACATAAGGTCAACCTCTCTCCATTCACCCTGTAGGGATCACGCTCCTAAGCATCTGACCTTACTCTCAATAGACAGCCAATAGGTTTACACGTCTAAATAGCAACTGGATAGATGTGGGCCCATATTTATACTTTTGGATGCAAATCAATGCTAGCGCAGATTTGCGTCAAAAAGTTTACCACCAACGTGCCAGCTGGGTGCCTTATTTATGGAATGACGTTAGCTGGCGCTGCGGCCTGGTTATCGTAAAAATAAATGACTCTAACCGGGCAGCGGAGGCGTAGGGAAGAATGGGGGTTGTGCGTCAAAGAATGGTGCAAGTCAGTTTAGAGTCAAAAATATTGACTCAAACCTGACTAGCGTCATTGTTTGACGCACAACCCCCATGGAAATTACTCCTGTCTTAGCAAAGACAGGTGTCATGCCCCCCTGCCCAATGGCCATGCCCAGGGGACTTCTGTCCCCTGGGAATGGCCATTGGACACAATGGCATGTAGGGGGCTCAAGTTAGGCCCCCCATGCCACTTTACAAAATAAAAAAAAATACTTACCTCTACTTACCGTAGATGGCTCCACCCAACTATGGGTGTCCTCCAGGGGTGGGCGAGGGTGGCAGGGGGTGCCCCTGGGGGCAGGGAAGGGCACCTGTGGACTGCTTCCATGGTTGGAGACCATGGAAATGAGCCCACAGGTCCCTTAACGCCAGCCCTAACTCAGACGTTGAAAAATGACTCTAAACTGGTTTAGAGTCATTTTTTAAGGCCCTCCCCCTCCCGTGAGTCATTTTTCCACAGGAGTATAAATAAGGCGCAAAGGCCTTAGAATCATTTTTTGTCCTGGAACACCAACTTGCATTTCATTAACGCAAGGTAGATTTCCACGGTAAAAAAATGACAAACTCCATAAATTTTGCGCTAGACGGGTCTAGCGCCAAAGTATAAATATGGAGTTAAGTTTGCGCCGGATTTGCGTAAAAAAAATGGCACAAATCCAGCGCAAACAGAGTATAAATGTTATGTTATACTATTTATAGATTGCATGGCTACCCTGGGGTTTCCCAGCGCTAAAGGACCAAGACCGAAAATAAAACAGGTCTAAAATAACCAAGTTTTTAGGGCCTTCCGAAAATTGTACTCTTGGTTCATCAGCCGTAGGCTGGGAGGAAGGGAATTCCACAACTTGGCTCCCAAAATGGCCTAGGTGGCTCCAGCCCATTTGGTTTTCTTTGTTTTGGGTAGGGTAGCCAAAGCAAGGGTGGCAGATCTCAAAGCTCTATTCGGTTTATAGAAAGTAGCAATATTCTTCAGAAGAGGGGCACCCTTATCATGAAGGGACCTGTGTATATAGCATAGGGCCTTAAATTGTATCCGCTGTTCGATTGGTAACCAATGTAAAGAAACTAGACCCGTCTTTACAGATGACCATCTTGGAATGTCCAAAAGCAGCCTGGTAGCGGCATTTTGGACCCTTTGCAATTTCTTTTTAACGTAAGATGGGGAGCCAAGGAAAAGTCTGTTACCATAATCAAGTATTGAAAGGATGGTGGCTTGCACAATATGTCTCTTAGCCAAGGCTAGTAAGATGGAGAAGACCTTCCTCAGAAGTCTGAGGAGGCTAAAGCAAGTAAAGGATATATGCTTAGTGCGGCTATCCAATGTCAAAAGAGGGTCAAGGCAGATCCCCAAACTCTTGATCGATTTCTTAGGGGGCGGAAGATCGCTGAGTGCCTAATCTAGGTTCTGGGCCCAGAATCATTAGTTCTGTCTTTTCTTCATTTAATTGTAATTTACTATCAGCCATCCAATCTGAGACAGCTTGTAGGCAGCTGGATAATATGGCCCCTTCCAAATCCACGTTGGAAGAGAAAGAGACGACCAATTGAGTATCGTCAGCATAGGACACCAGCGTTAACCCAAAAGACTCTACCAGTTAGCTAGCGGGGACATGTATATATGAAATAAAGTAGGGCTCAAGGAAGAGCCCTGTGGAACACCGCACTTACACTGTAGTTTATCGGACAGATGGGAACGGTTTAAAACCTGGAACGATCTACCTTCTAAGAAGGACGTCAGCCACGCCAGTGCTTGATCCCTGATACCGATGTTCCTCATCCTTCGGATTAACACTTGATGGTCAACCGTATCGAATGCTGCACTCAGGTCCAGCATAATAACTACGGTGGTGTGTCCCTGATCTACACACTTCCTAGCTTCTTCCATGACAGCTAGAAGTGCTGTTTCAGTACTATGCCCTGGTCTAAAACCCATCTGAGTGGGATGAAGAAGGCTATTGGCTTCGAGAATAGTGGAGAGCTGTGAGTTGATGTGTTTATCTAAAATCTTAGCGGGAGTAGGTAAAAGGGGAATGGGCCTGTAATGTTTCAACACTGCTGGATCCAAGTTGGGTTTTTTCAGCAATGCTTTGACTATCGCATGCTTCCTTAGACTGTCCACTGATCCTTTAGTAATGGAAGTGTTGAGCAATTCTGTGAGGACTGGGCCTATGACCTCGGATCCTTGAGCAAGGATGGCGGGAGGGGTGGGGTCTAGCGGGGATCCCAACTTCAGAGGGGTAAGGAAACCTATGACCTGTGCCTGAGAGAGGGGGGTGAACTGGGAAATGGATGATGAACTCATTTCCATAAGATTCCCCCCCTCTTCATTTATGGGATTAGTGCTACCAAAATTTGAATAGATATCCAAATATTTTTGTTGCAAGAAATAGGCCAGGACGTTGCTATGTTCTGTGGAGGCTTCCGTAGGAGTCTCCTCCACTGGTACTTGGAAAATCTCCTTTAAGATCTGGAAGACTTCTTTTGGGGAAGAGGCAGCTTCATCGATTCTCTGCTGATAGAGGGAGCTTTGAGCTAGTTTAATCTTGTTATAGTATCTTCTAATAGCTTTTCTGTACATGTCCCTATCCTCCAAATCATATGTTTTCCTCCAACTCTTTTCTAACTTTTTACATATGCCCCGTGGTTTCTTATCTCCTCTCTTAATGGGTGGATTTGTAATATGGCTTTACATAATGATATGTCAGATCTACTGTGTCTCAAATACCACACAACTATGAGATATATGGGGCCCACTTCGTATTTTCCTAAATGACAATGCACAAAATTCAGGCTAAGGATGAGGCAATCACACTCTTGAATCAACCACTAACAGACTGCATTGGTGGCTTGAAATTACATGTTGAATTTACTGGTCTAGGAGAAAAATTTGTAAACACAGTCCATGCATCGCTTGGCTGGCATATTCCTGCAGTCTGTTGTATCATGATACTGACTATGAGTAAAGTCTGCTCATAATGTAGCCATACTTACTGTGTCTCCATTGTCATAATGCCCATGTTTGCTGCTTCTTTTATTATGTTTTGAGAACATTTTTTATACAGTTGGAATTGAAAGGTAAATGCCATTAAAGGGTAACTGCTTTTGACACATACTTGTCACTTGTTATTCAGCATGTGAGGGTCTGACTTCGACGCTGCTGGGAGTTCAAGAAGATGCCAAGACTGAAGGCATTAAATTTGAGGGTGCACAAGAGAAATAGAATCATAAACATCAGGTAAACAGGATTCAGTTTATTAGTGCCTCAAAGTGGTCTAGCTTCGTAGCACTGTGGAAATGAAGTCATGCCGCATGGACCACTTCACGTTCAATTGTTTAGAGTCTCAAATATCACTGTGCATAATTACCTTGGTGGCCAAAGGCCATTGGCTATGGGACAGAGTAGAAACCATTGCCCTCTTCAGCTGTTTAGCATTTATAAGTGTTCACTAATAAGTCAGAGATGGCTGCTGCAACAATTCAAAGTCAACGTATTGCCCCATGATGGCTTTGTATATTCAAACCTTAAAGAACAAGTCACTTACCTTCAGTAATGTATTATCTGGTAGACTATATCTAACTGCAGATTCCTTACCTTTGAATTTCCCACTGGATCCGGAAAATGTTTGCGTGAGCAGTACCCCTACGTGCTATTGGGTGGCTTTGATCGGTTCTGCAGGGCGTTTTTGGTGCTCAAGGTGATGTCCCAGTCACCTATATAGGTGCTACCCAGGCTCGTGGATGTCAGTTACTTTTCACGACTTTCCACGCCAGAAGCTCAGAGCCATGAAGTAAACTGACAAATGTGTGTCCAAACTAGTGCCCTGAAAGGGATCAACCCTCCCCCTAGAAAACCTATCTATGGAGTGGGGAAGAATGGAGGGTATATGGAATACGCAGCTAGATATAGTCTCTACCAGACAATGCGTTACCAGAGGTAAATAACTTGTTCATCTGCTAAAGACTCCGTATCTTTGAATAGATACCCAAGCAATACCAACCTGGTGGTGGGCTCTGAATAAATAAATTAGATTTAAAAAGTCCTGCAGGACCGAATGGGCAAAATGTTCATCCATACAGACCTGATTGTCCACGCAGTGGTGTTTGGGAAACGTGTGCAGGGACCCCACATTGCTGCCTGGCAGATGTCCAGGACCAGGACTCCACGAGCCAATGCCGTAGTTGTAGCTGTTTCACTGGTGGAATGGGTCTGTTAGTCCTCAGGGGGTTGCTTTCTAGCCAGGGCGTAGCAGATCTTGATACAGAGAATGACCCAGCATGAAATGGCTTACTTCTGTATTGCCCTACATTTCTTTGCTCTAATAAAGAGTTGGTTGTCCACCCGCAACTCTTTTGTGCAGTCAAGGTAGAACAACAACATTCTTTTTAGGTCCAGATGGTGGAATCGCTCCTCTTTTTTGAGGGATGTGGAGAAGCATAAAAGGTGGGCAGGGTGACAGGCTGTTCCAAATGAAATGGGGTCATCACTTTTGTAAAGAAAGAGTCCCTGGTGCGAAGCACCATTTTGCCCGAAAACACCATCAGATAGGCAGGCTAGGAAGACAAGGCCTGCAGCTCACTCACATTCCTGGCAAATGTTATTGCCACTAAAAAGGCTGTCTTGATGGTAAGCAGCCCGGAGAAGACAATTGTGCAGTGGCTCAACGGGAGCACACATGATGTAGATGAGAACTAAAGATCCCACTGAGGCATGATAAAGGGCGAAGGGGGAAACATATGTACAAGCCCTTTGAGAAGCCTATTTACAATAGGGGATTTAAACAAAGAGGGTTGGTCAGGCAGTGGCAGAAAGGTAGACAGAGCAGAAAGATAACCCGTAAGAGTGCCCCGAGCAGAGTCCTGCTGGGCAATGATAATGACTAAGAGGAGAATATCACAGACAGGGAGGAAGAAAAAGGGTTGATAGACTTTTCTGTACAATGTAATGCACATTTTTGCCAATGGCAGGTGTACACTGTCTTGGTGCAGGGACGCCTGGCTGCCAGAATAACATTACAGACTTCAGGCTGAAGATCAAAGGCTGTCAACTGTCGCCTCTCAATCTCCATGCAAGAAGTTGGAGGGTTGACAAGTGCTGGTAGAGAACCTTCTCCTGCTGCTGCGACAGAAGATCATCCCGAAGAGGCAGCCTGATTGGAGGATCAATGCTCATTCTAAGAAGCTTGGGATACCAGACTCTCTGTGCCCAGTCTGGTACCACAAGAATGATTTGGGCCTGGTCGTTCTTGATCTTCGTAAGAACTCTAGGCAGAAGTGTTATGGGCAGAAAGGTGTATAGGAGGCAGGAACTCCGCTTGAGATGAAAAGCATGTCATCTTGGAAACTCTAACACGCAAAACTGCTGACATTGTGCGTTCTCTTTGGAGGTGAACAAATATAACCAAAGCTCTCCTGACTGCTGAAAGAGACCTTGTGCCACCTCTGAATGGAGATGACACTCATGATCCACTAGGCATCAACAGTTGAGTTTGTCTGCCCTGGCATACAGAGAGCCTGTCTGGTGTTGACCCACAAGGATTATGCCCTGCTGTTCCAGCCATGTCCAGAGATGCAGGGCCTCTTGACAAAGAGTCCATGGCCTCTCCACTCCTTGCTTGTTGCAGTCCCACATGGCGGTGGTGTTGTCTATGAACACCTGCACTAACTTTGCCTTGACAGAGGGAAGAAATGCTTTCAATGCCATTCAGATCTCTCAGACCTCCAGCAAGTTGATGTGGAGTCTGGCTTCCACCGGAGACCTGAGTCCTCTGATCACCACCTCTCCCAGATGGCTTTCCCATCCCGGGAGTGATTAGTCTGTCACAACTGTGGAATCTGGTTGGGGAAAGAAGAGGAGTCTGCCTTTGACCCAATCATGGGTCCTGACCCACCACTGCAGAATATTTGCTGTTCCCTCTGGAATCTGGACCAAGTCGGAGAGATTTCCCTGATGCTGTGCCCATTGGAACTTCAGGACCCACTGCAGATCCCGCATATCCCAGCTGGCATGATTCACCAGCAGGATGCAGGAGGCGATGAGGCCCAGCAACCTCAGAGTCAGTCTCACGGAAATCCAAGACAGAGGCTGAAACATCAGTATCATTGCCTGAATATCCTGGACTCGCAGCTCGGGAGGATAAACCCGAAACGGCACTGTGTCCAAAACAGCTCCGATGAAATGGAGCATCTGAGAAGGATTCAGATGTGACTTCGGCATTATTATAATGAACCCCAGTGAATGCAGGAGGTCTGCTGTAGTTTGAAGGTGGGAGATGACAGCCTGGGATGAATCTGCATTTAGCAGCCAGTCACTGAGATAGGGGAAGACTTACACCACTAATCTCCGCAAATGAGCTGCAACCATCGGCATCACCTTGGTGAACACCCAAGAGGTGCTAGTAAGGCCAAATGTAAGCACAGTGAGCTGAAAGTGCTCCGGGCTTACCTTGAACTACAGGTAACACCTTGGGCAAGGAAGATGGGGATGTGGAAATACGCATCCTGCAAGTCCAACGCTGCCAAACAATCTCCTTGGTCTAGGGCAGATAAGACCAGAGCCAAAGTGAGCAACCTGAATTTCTCCTTTTTGAGGAAGAGATTCACTGTTCTGAGGTCTAGGATAGGTCGAAGACCCTTGTTCTGTTTAGGAATCAGAAAGTAGAGGGAATAGCAACCACTGCCTACTTCTGATACCAGAAGCCTTCCTATGACTCCTTTGGCCAAGAGAGCCGTAACTTCTTTGTGGAGCAGAAACAGATGATCCTCCATCAGCCGATCTATTGTCGGAGGTATAGAGGGAGGGGAACGTTTGAAGGGGAGGGAGTAGCCCCTCCAAATGAATTTCAGGACCATCTGTCTGATGTAATGGTCTGCCAGTGAGGAAGATGATGATGAATTCTCCCTCCAGCTGGATGAGCCATGATGCCTGGTCAGGAGACTAGGAGGGCTTACAGGCTGCAGCTGTTGGGGAGTTGGTGGTGGACGACTTCTGGCTACCTGACCCATGGGGTCAGAATGCACTGCATCCACGCAAAGCTTGGGAAGTTTGCAAAGGACAGTGGCTGGGGTAGGGCTGATGTGGTAGCACACCCCTTCTGTAGCCATGAAAGTGGCATAAGGCAGACTAGGGACGCAGGGTCACTGAGAGGCCCACCGACTTGGCTGTAGCCCGAGAGTCCTTAAAGCACTCCAGCACCAAATCTGCTTTCTCTCTGAAGAGATGAGTCCTATCGAAGGGCATGTCCATGAGGCTGACCTGGTAATCCCTCAAAAGGCCAGATGTTCTCAACAAGGTGTGGCATGTAAGACCACTGCTGAGGAAACCGCCCTGCCCATTGAGTCAGTCATGTCCAATCCACACCTGATGGTGAACTTTGTGGTATCTCTCCTTTCTTTTACTGTTTGGGAGGGAATGGCCCGGGCCTCCTCAGGGATTTGTGGCAGCACTTTCCCCACCGTGTCCCACAACATGTGGGACTATTGGCCCAAAAGGCATACGGTGTTCACCGACCACAATGCTAGGCTGTTGGAGGAAAAAAAATTATTTGCTAAGGTGTCAAGCCTTTTGGATTCCATGTATGGGGGTGCAGCAGGGAATGCGCCATTGAAAGTTTAGGCTTGAACTATCAAGCTCTCAAGGGAGGGGTGTTGGGTGAGGAAACTAGCATCACCTGGGTGGGACGATAGCAGCAGGCAATTGTCCTATTCACAGGAGCCCCTGTGCTGGGCTTGTACCAGGTTCCCATCAGGACATCAGGCAGTACTTTGTTGGAGAGCAGCAGGGGTTCAAATGAGGAAGCTCCAGGCTAAAGCACTTCTGTAAAGAGGTTTGTCTTGACTGCCACAGATGGTGGTTTAGGATCAAGGACCTCCACTGCTCTCTTCTCCACCATTGCGTATGATGCTCTCTCCTCCATAGCCACGGTAGGCGGCAGAAGGCAAGTATCTGGAGATGTGTCCAGTCCACTAGCATTTCCTAGTTCCTCATACTTGTCCATGATAGGGTTTTCTAACTGGTATTCTAAAGGGTCCATTGATCCCTCCATTCAAACCCCATGCCTGGGTGCAACAGAAAATGCTCAGGCAACGACCTAGGACCAAAGGGCACTGTCAGCACTAGAGTTGGCGTCGATCGTCGACCTTCTGACTCCTAGTCATCTCGGATGAGAATGGGCCTACCACTGCCAGTGGTCGCCGGCGGCACCAGGACCTTCAGCGTCGGGACCGGCTCTGGAGAAGGTCAGATCCACAAGAACCCATCGGAACTGAGGCAGGAGCCATTGGCGTGGAACCTGATGGGCCTCCTCTGACCCCAAGGGGTGCAAAGGAGCTCCGGAGGGGCCGGCCCTCTCAAACACGAGATGTATAGCCTCATATAACTCTTTCAACTGAGCGGCAGTCACTCCGGCTCCCAGAAATGGGGGAAAGCGAAGGGTTAGACCTGGCATCAGCTCTGCAGAACTGTGCCTGGAACGCTGATGTTTCGTATTAATTGCATTGATTGACAGACAAGGAGAAGTCAAAGGCTTTTTATGCCTCTTCCCCGAATACCTTGAGGGCTTCTAGTGAGAGGAAGAGGACCTGAGGCTCCTAGAGTGGTCCCACAATCTTCTTCTCGATCGGGACCGAGAACTCCTAGGAGTCACGCTAAGTGGCATCAAATGCCGGGCCGCAAGCAGCTTTAGGGACCGTTCTCTCAACGCTTTTGGTGCCGTGGCCCGGTAGTCTGAGCACAATTTTGGATCATGGTCATGCACAAGACACCATTTGCAAATAAGGTGCAGGTTCGTAAGCAACCTGACACAGTGGCAGGCATCATGCGGCTTAAACCCTACCTTTCTGGATCACATCCTCAACACACTTTCAAAAAACAATTAGCAAAATGTTGAAAAAAACTGTGAAAAAGAGACAGAAGGGTAGCTCTTTCTCCGGATCAGCACTGAGTGTTGCAGAAAGAAAAGTACTGATATCCGTGTACCTGTGTGGCCCCTATATAGGTGACTGCAGCGTCACTTCCAGCTCCAATGACGCCGACGATGATGGACAGAACCGGATGAAGCCACCTGATGGTGCACAGGGTTCCTGCTCATGCAAAAATCTTCTCGATCAAGTCTGACGCCTGGTAAATTGAAAGGTAAAGAATCTGCAGCTAGAAGTCTCTAGCAGACTTCTGGTAAAAATGTATTTAATGGTTGAGGTGTTCTCAGCCATCCTTAATTACATTTTCTTAATTTATTTCAGCCATAAATGCTGTTCTTAAGGATTTGATGATCATCCACCACAGGCTAAGCGTATAAACACAACGCAGTCTCACTGAAGTTACATTGACCAAAGGAGAGTGCAAGGGACGAGTGATATCTAAAACGAGATATTGCGCAAGGGGGTTAAGGCATGTTAGGGTGTGGAGAGCTTGGGATTACAGTGACAGCTGGGTATGTACAAGTCAAGTCTTGGTTTCTGGTAGCAGATTAGATAAGGGGCGATTTGCACCACACTAACTTGGCGCAAACTCACAGCTCCGTTAAATTCATCAAGATTAATCTTTATCTTGAACTGAGGCTGAAATCACAAATTCATTAACATTGCATTGAAAGTGCAGCAGATTTTGTCCCACAGTAACAAAAGAGAGAATTAAGGGCCAGATTTATACTTTTTCAGGCAAAACTGTGTTAGCACAGTTTTGCGTGAAAAAGTATAGCGCTGTTCAGATGTCATATTTATGGAATGGGACTAGCCAGCGCTCATTGCCTGTTACCATCCTTGCAAAGGACGCTAACAGGGTGGGGGATGTGCAGGGGGAACCGGGGCTTGTGTGCCGAATTATGGCGCTACCCTGTTTAGAGGCAGAAAAATGCCTCTAAGCAGTGTGGAGCCATTTTCTGGCGCACAACCCCCATAGACATGGCTCCTGTCCTAGTAAAGACAGCAGCCATGCCCACCACCCCAATGGCCATGCCCGGGGGGGGAATGTCCCCTGGGCATGGCCATTGGGGCCAGCGCAGTGCAGGGGGCCCAAGTCAGGGCCTGAGCAGGGAAAAAAACAAATTACTTACAGGGACTAACCTGGTGTTGGTGGAGGTGGGTGGGGGTGTCCCTGGGGCCAGGGAAGGGCACCCGTGGGTACTTTTCATGGTCTCTGACCATAGAAATATGCCTACAGATCTCCTTACGCCTGCCCATACCCAGGCGTTAAATAATGGCACTAAGCAAGCTTAGCACCATTATTTAAGGCCCCCCCATCACCCGTGCTGGATTTTAGCACAGGGGGATAAATATGGTGCTAAGGCCATATCGTCCTTTTCTGGACAGGAACTCCTACCTTCCATCTCATTGACGCAAGGTAGGTTTTCATGTCCAGAAAACAACGTAAGCTCCATAACTTTGGCCCTAGATGTGTCTAACGCCAAAGTATAAATATAGAGGTAGGTTTGCTCTGAAATAGCGTAAATAAATGACGCTAATTCAGCGCAAACCGAGTATAAATATGAGGCTAAGTATGCCAACCAAAAAAGGTTTATTAACGAAAAAGTAAAGTTACAGTCAAATCAATTAGTCAGAAATTTAAATTCAACTGAATTCATCACACATTAATATAATCCAAGCAGTTCAATTAGTAATGCCAAATATTGCATTATTAAAGACAACATATGCAGATTAAGAGAACGTCTTGCTTCCATAAGGGAAACTTCCTAATGCTAAGCTACAATTGTGTGCTAGTCTGGAAAATGTAGAAAGAGCAGGTTTCTGCAAATTTAGCACTGAAAAAAGTTCCAGATAAAGGTTCTAATTAGAATGAGGAGGAATGTAATTGGTCTCAAGAGTAACTCTATGAGCAAAAAAAATAGGGAGCACTGATCTCAAGAGGAGAAGGGATATGAAGCCTGCTTGCACAGGTGAAAAGGGGCAAGCGATCTAACTAACAAGCTTCACATAGTTAAAACATAACATTTTGTACCAAATGATACAATGTTCGGGTTCCAACCAGGCAGGAACCAATCAAAATCCAGTGTTCCCTCTGTACTAGGTGTCAGCCTCCTTGTCACAGATACTACAATGCCAACTTCTTTTCTCATCACAACCTTCATGATATCTCACAAAGGAGCGTTCAATACTTCGTTTTCTCACCCCAGACTGGTGTTGAAGTTATCGTCCAAACCAATTAATTGCTACTCTACAATCTTCAAAATGTAAGCGAACAAAGAACAGCTTTTCTAAATTACCACACCCTGATTTTTGGAACAGAAACAAAAAGTGATATCACAGCAAGTAGAAATCAAATGTTTATTTCAAAGTGGAGTGAGACACCAAGGCCCACTTATGTCAACTTTAAATGCACATAAGCTAACTAAGGTTAAGCAGAATCATGATTCAAACAGCCTGCTAAACATCCATAAAAGACAACATTGTAAAATAATATTTGAAATCATACACATAAATAATGAATAAATCGTGTAAGTTAGTATACTATGGCTATACAGGTTACAGATTAACATACTATTAAGCGCAAATCATGAGGATAATGCTTCATCAATTTTGAAGTATGCAGCAATGGCATGCTCCAGCAACCTAGGCAACCTAGATCACCAGACAACAAATGGTCAGCCTCTACTACATAGCTTGAATCAAAGAGACATTCAGCTCACCTTAAAGTAAGATGAACATCTCCACTTTTCTAATGTAGGGACAACAGAGAGATCTGTGAATTGCACCATGCCACGTATGACAATCTGGTCTCAAGACACACTGAGACAGGCTTAAAAAATATTTGCTCCTAATAGTGAACAATATTAAGGTATGTGGAGCTAATTCCTTTTAAAACAGGATTTCAGGTATGGAGGTGTTTGCTCATGTGCTAATTGCTCTTGTGCTATTTGCTCATATGCATAACCCATGCTATTTATCCCCAGGAAAGGTACACCCTGAGGAGGAACTTGTTAGCAAATCTGTGCATTATGGAATGCATTTCAGGGTGTGAAATTCTGATTTTTACAAAGTGGTGCACTCTTCAGGATGCTCACATAGCAATTTATTGCTATTTGCTAACATGATTCCTGTCAGGTTTAACCTTCAGGGAATATGTGGACAAATAGCAAAGGATATATCATCTGAACATGGGCAAATAGGTCATGTGTACATCCATATGAACAAATACAGGTAGTCTTCTTATTTTATGTCATGTGCATTTGTGTAGCACACTTCTCAGCCGTGAGAGTATCTAGGTGCTTGAGCATAGTGCGTCCGCACAGAAGCCCAGCAGTGTTAGCCAAAGAGGCAGGTCTTCAGCTTCTTGCAGATTTCAAGAAGCAAGGAGGACGTTGTTCCAGATTTTGGGTGCGATGTAGGAAAATGAGCAGCATCCAGTTCTACTTTTGTGGATGAGGAATGTGTGTGTGCGAGTGAGAGTGAAGCTGAGTGTAGGTTTCTGGTCAGCTGCTGAAAGTGTATGTTGTTGTGGAGGTATGCTGGTCCAATGTTGTGCAGTAATTTGTATGCATGAATTTTAATTGGCTACGTTTGTGCACGGGAGCCAGTGGAGCTTTCAGGAAATTGGCGGATCGGAATGAGATGTTGATGATGTGGGTGAGGATGTTGGTAATCAGAGATCCTCTCATATTTTTGATGGATCTGGGGCAAGGATCTTGAAATCCCATGTCAGATGCATACTGCAGCCTTCCCCCTATGTTCAATTAGCTCTGGTTTTGCAGTCAGGCAATAAGTTCTCCAATTCTCATTCTTACTTCAAGACGAAGATTTTAAATTACAAGGTAAGAATAAAGAATACTCTACTATTAGCAATAGCCATCCTGGTTAAGCAGATGTGTCTGTCAGGGATGGAAGGGATACTGTAAGAAAGTGAATTATTAGTTGGAGGGGATGTGTCTCACCAAGTAATGATGTCATAATTCTATACCATGTCCAGTTAGGTCTCAATAATTTGAACTTGAGCTCAACCCTTAGTAGCTGTAGCACAGAGCTTAGGACTTAACTTAGGAGTTAAAGTATTTATCAGTTTTAAAACAGGTAAAAAGTAGAAAATACAACACAATAAAAACCCACTCCAATTTCTAAAAATGGAGAACATATTTATGCAAAAACAACTCAAATCTGATGAGGGGAACTAGGGATCTGATTTAAAGAAGTTTTAAATAACAATAGCGACTTAAATCCCAAAGTGCCAAAAGAGTATATCTGGTCATGCTAGACCAGTCATGCAAGTCCAAAGTTAAGGTCAGCTGCATGCTACTGCCGGTTGAACACAGGGACCTGGTTTCTCCTGGTAGAAAGTTTATCTTTGACTTAGAAGATTTACTGGAGAAAAGTCCCCGTCAATTGCCTTGAGGAGGTTGGGCTGCAGGGTAGGGGGCTTGACAACCATAGCCTGGTGAAGTGCGGATCCTCAGTGGGAGACTTGGCTCCAGTGGAAAATTTGTTGTGGTCAGCATCAAGGACGGGAAAGCTCTGAGGGGTGAAGTGCGAAACCTGTACCCAGGAAGGTCTTGTCAGTGGTTGGATGTTGTTTGACATCGACAAACCCTCTCTATGCTCAGACTTTTTTTCTGGAAGTCGAGATCCTTTCAGCGGGGTAAACCGGCAAGTTGAATCTGACTGATGATTTCGAATCATGGAAGCAGGTTTGTTCCCTTTGCTAGTCATTTTTAAATGTCCAGTTTTGCAGGTTTTAGGGTCAGAGGAGTACATTCTAACCAGGGGAAGATTCTCCCTGGTTAGAAAAAACAGGAGTCATGCCCACCACCCAAATGGCCAGAACAGGGAACCAGGGTCCCCTGGGCATGGCCATTGCACCCTGTGTCATGTATGGGGGCCCATGTTAGGGCCCCCTATGGCACGTTAAAAAATAAAATAAAATACTTACCTGTACTTACCTGTTCTTACCTGGGATAGGCACCCATCCTCCGCTGTCCCTCTGGTGTGGGTGGGGCTGTCCCTGGGGCATGGGAAGGGCACCTGTGGGCTTATTCCATGGTGTTCCACCAGGGAAATAGGCTCACAGGTCCCCTAATGCCTGCCCTGACCTAGGTGTTAAAAAATAGGGCAAAGCAAGCTTTGCACCATTTTTTGACCCCTCCTCCCTCCCGTGCACCATTTTTGCACGGGAGTATAAATATGGTGTTAAGGCCATAGAGTCATTTTTTGCATGGGGATGCCTACCTTGCATCTCATTAAGGCAAGGTAGGTTTCCACGTCCAAAAAATGACTTTAACTTCACAAATTTGGTGCTAGACGGGTCTAGTGCCAAAGTATAAATATGGAGTTAGTTTTGCAGTGAATTCGAATAAAATAAAATGACACTAATTCGGTGCAAACAGAGTATAAATATGCCCCATAATTTTTCCAAGATCTAAGAGTTATTAGTGCATGTATTGCCTTGGTTTCTTCTTTTTGCAAACCCTGCTATGAGACTTTCTAGCATTCCACTTACAAGTACTTATTTTACTGTTGTTGATGCAGCCTCCTCAGGGAATTACTAAATCTCCCTCTATTTTAACCCCTGCTGTAAATAAAAAGATTTAGACACTAAGGGCCTGATTGTGACCTTGGCGGATGTGATACTCCGTCACAAATGTGACGGCTATCCTGCCTTCCGTATTGCAAGTTCCATTTTATCCTATGGAACTTGTAAAATAGTGGGGATATCTGTCATGTTTGTAACGGAGTATCCCATCCACCAAGGTCTTAATCATGCTCTAAGGGCCAGATTTACAAGGCTCTATCCAGTGGCGCTAAGCACTGTGCCATATTTACAAGGTGGCGTCAAGACAGTTTTTGTGGCTTAACGTCACCTTGTAAATACGACCCCTTCACCCACAGCACTTTGCGTGGAAGGGGCGTGCAATGGGTATTGCTGTGGGCATGCCACTGCAACGCCCATTGCATTTTGATGCTGCCCCAGATTTAGGAGTTTTCATAAAGCTAAGGTAGTGCCAGAATTTAATGCCACCCCAGAGGTGGCGTTAGCACAGCGCAACGATGAGAAATGCTTTAGTTTTTGCTCTTTCTATGTGTGCTGTATTTTGCGGCGCACGTAGAAAGAGCAAAATGCCATTGAAGATTGCTTTTGTGCACAAAGGTATTCCTTCCTGCACAAAAACAATCACCCCCACAGTGCAGCCTTCCACAGGGGTGGCTGCGTTGGCACTCAGCATCAAAATTTAGCGCCTGCACAGGAGGGAACACGTGTCGTATTCCCTGCATTTTGGAAATGATGGCGTGTGGCGCTGCCAAATTTGGTGCAACCTCGCGCTCTGTCATTTTCTTGTAAATTTGGGCCTTAGTTTTCTCTGGGGGTCAGTTCTGATTTTGTTGACCAAATAAAACATGATTCATTGTCGCTGCTCATTGAAGTAGCTATTCATGCAAACAAGGCTTCTGAAGAAAAATTACAACCTTTGTTACCATGTGTACAAAATTTAAGTCATAATATTTCTGGCACAGAGAGACTGCGTCCACGCCATTTGAAAATTACCGCAGGACATTGCGGTATACCATATACTTAACCGTTTAGGTTTGGAAGATTATTGTCATCAAAAGATTTTAGTTTCTGCTAGTATTGTCAAGTCTCTTCGGGATAAAAAAAAAAAAAAGAGATGTGCCAGAAGCTTTGCACTGGCCTAGAAGGAAAAAACACTTTGCTTCTCAAAAGACTACACTGCCTTCAGCTCCTGATCTGTGTTTGCCTGGTTATTCAAAATCTTTCACATTGTATTTTCACGAAAGAGAGAGATTTGCCTTGAGTATACCAGTGCAAGACCATTGTAGCAAAAATTCATCAATTACCTGTTATCCTTCTTCTTTAGATACCATAATTGCTATGTGGTGCACAATGCTGACCTTATTGAAGTTTATGAAAACATTGTATGAGACAGAACACTGTTTCTAAAACTCAGTGACTAAAACCTAAGTTCTGTCAGAGCCTTGGTGTCCAGGTATGAATTGATTTTACAGTCATCTTCTCTTTCTTACACTTGTGAGATGTCTTACATCAGTGTTTCCTACCTAAGAAGATGGAGAAGCTCATCACTGCTCATCTTATCAAACCCTGTTTTGATATCACTGATAAATCTTTGCCTTATTGTGATATTGTGTATTATGTTAATAGGCCTTGCATACAAAATAACAATAGGAAATTGGTAGCAGGGTATGGTATATGTCCATAATATACAAAATGAGGTAGTGGTGAACCGATGTTTACCCTAGATACATTGTGCCCAGGTTACTGCACTTTGTGTCCTTGTCTGAACTTACATTTTAGATACAATTAAAGTGCCATGATCCTCACCAACTCCAAAAATGTCTTTGGCATTGCACATAACATTGGCCTCTCCAAGCTGTACATATGTGTCTTCATTTGAGCAGGTACACCAATAATGAATAGGGCTTTTGTAAAAGGTTTTCTTGATGCTCTCCAAAATCCAAGTAAGGTAACAGCGGTCAAATGTGTTTCACACCAATCCTAATTTATAACAGTTGATTAATGCAATGTCTGCCACCTTTCGTCTCTCTACTCTATCTCTGCAGGTGTCATTTTTTTTTTCTATACTGACGATGACTTTGTAAAGCAGTTATTGAGGTCACAATGTCATTGACAGATTAGGTACCTATGCAATTATTTATGGACTAATCTGAGAATTGTTAGGAAAATCTAATCCAGCTCAGTTTATTGGATTGTTGTCATTAGTTTGCCCATTGTATATACAAACCTATAGCCACATCTCGATTATAATAATTATTTGTGTGATCCGTGGGGGCACTGGGCATGTGTGACATGGTCTCTTCTGTGAGTTTGGTTCTCCACTCATGGACTTTCTTGCAGTATGTCTATAACTAGATAGGATACTGTTTCAAGGAAGGCTAGCTCATGTTTGTATCATCATTTTATGTGCTTCACAAAATATTTATCGTCTCATTTTCTGTCCTCATAAGTAACTGCTTTCTGGTAATTAAAGTGCTACTTCATTGTTAATTTGATCTTAAATGAGCCTTTGGAAAATCATTGTTTTTTTACATGCAGGTATCAAGATGACCTGTGGTGGGACAAGAATGGTACATTGGTTGCTCCATGAATTCTGTTATGTACCTTAGCTAATTTGTACCATGGTATTGTACATTTTAAGCAGGAATGGTATGGTTAGTGTTGCTAATTTTAATTATCGTGCTCCTTATTTCCTGCTATGTCTCTGCAATGTTACTGTTCGTGCGCTATCTGTCAATCAAGCAACATTATTAAAGCGCTCCGAGCAGTTCACTCTGCCTCCGTGGTTCCTCTGTTCACATGCAAATTGACTTCATTTAGTGGGCTCATTGCTCTTCAATCAGTTTGTGTTGGTTATTGTTTGTATTTTTGTTCAGTGGGTGGAAGCCTAGCCATATGCTCAGGACAATGCAATCACTGCTGATAAAAGATAAATGCAGTACTCCATCCGAGGGTTCTGATGAGTGCTCAAGACTGACAGTCAAAAAAGGAACCCTGTTGTGTTGTAGGCAGGTTATTACTAATTATACTAATTAGAAATAATGTGTGATTTAAACCTAATTCAGTTATTGTAACTTGGCCGCAGTCAGCTTGCACTGACACCTACACCTATTGGCAGAACAATAGTGCACATTTATTTTAAGAGTATGTGCTTTTCTCTCACACTGTGTGCTTATGTGTATTTCCATTTCAAGAAAAGAATAGAAAAAAAGTCTTATCTGGGGTGTTTGTGATTTATTTATTCTCTATTGAGGAAGCAATGTACAGAATTGATCCTTATTTTGTAAGTTCCAAAGGCTTCCTGAGGTTGTTCTGTGTATGCCATTCACTAGCTGAACAAACCACTGTATTTTTGTGATACATAACCGTCAATTCATTTTCTTAATTAGTTAAGACTAACCAATGAAGTGCACTAGGAAGTTGGTATCTCGTTTACAATAATATTGTTTGATTTACGTATTTGCAACATTGCAAGTCCAACCGTATCATGTCTTATCATACCATGAAAAGCCTGTGGCTTCTGTACCCTGAAACATTATAAGAGCTTCTTTATTTTAGAGAAGAATCATTTTTCAGAGTCTTCTTTGAGAACAGTCTCTATATCAGTCTGTTGACTAATTTGTACTTAGTTATATCTGGAATTCCTTAGAAGACAGACTCTGTGCTAGTCTGTTTATTGATTTACATTTAGACTTTCTTTGGCTTCCTAACTGAACAGACTCCGTGCCAGTCTGTTTACATATTTATACATAGTTTTTCCTAGGACATTATTTAGGAACAGACCTTATGTTAGTCTACTTGCACAATTATCTTTTGATTATTTTGTGTTAAATCTGTCAGCCTTAGGGTGGTCTTTCCCCAAATGGTTGCCTTCACCCCTCTTATTTTTGCTGATCATGTTTTTTGCTGGCCTTAGGACTTGGTGCACTTTACCACTCTGAACCAGTGCTAAAGTGCACGTCTTCACTCCTTAAAACATAGTAACATTGGTTTATCCCCACTTAATTAGCCATTTAAACATGTCTTAGGCCTGCCATTGCAGCCTATGTGTGCAGTTTTAAAATACCATTTCGATCTGGCAAAATAACACTTTTTAATGCCTATGTTTCCCCTAGGATTGACCCTTTTCAGCGCAGAGCAGTTTTATTTAAAAAGTTGGCCATGTACTTTTAAATTTCACATGTCCTAATAGTGAAAAACTCTTATATTACTTTTTCACGAATACTAGGTCTAGCTTTCTCTAGTATAACATTGGAGTTACCTTATTACATTTAATATGCTGCAACTATTAAATTGGAAGGGGTATCAAGTTCATGTTTGGCATCTTTAGAAATTGCATTGAAAAATCCTCGCTTATGGTAAAGTCAGATTTTAAATTATAATTTTGAAAATGCCACTTTTGGAAAATTAAAAGAACAGATGATGGACAGAATACTGAACAATGCAAATATTCACCCCCAGTCACAAAGATTTGGGCTTAATCCATCACTTTTTTCAGTACCACGCCACCCCTGTTTGATCCCAGCTAAATGAAAATCAGTCTTAACCCTGTTCCCCATGGGAACAGGGCAGCCTGAACTGCCAGGTCAAGTCCTCCCAAGAACGGAATCAAGCATCTTGAGACCAGTTTTGGGTTATCACCCCTCATCAGCCACGCTAGCTTGAATCCTATGGCGCAGTGAGCATTGGACCCATGTCTGGGCATACCATTCCCACTTGGGACGACAAAAGCAAAAAAACCAGATGAAGGACAGAACGTTGAACTATGCAAACATTCACCCCCAGTCTCAAAGATCCAGGTTTAATTCATCCTTTTTATATCCACAGCACCACCCTAGTTTGGACCCAGCCATATTCAAATCAGTCTTGATCCTGTTCCCCATGGAATCAGTCCAGCCTGAAAGCTTGAACTCCCAGGCAAGGCCCTCCCTGGACTGGAATCAAGCATCCTAGGACCGGTTTTGCAGTATCACCCTTCATAAGCCAGGCTGGCTTGAACCTGCGCAGTGAGTGGGGGACCCACGTCTGGGCATACCCTTCCCACTTAGGGCTACAAAAGCAAGAACAGATGATGGACGAAATGCTGAACGATGCATTCACCCCCAGTCATAAAGATCTGGGTTTAGTCCATTGTTTTTTTTCCCACCACGCCACCCCAGTTTGAACCCAGCCATGTGCAAATCAGTCTTGACCCCGTTTCCCATGGGAACAGTCCAGCCCCAGCTGGACAGCCATACACAATAGAGAGCTTAGGTGTGCCTGGATGTGCCATCACTGGCATGATGGCAGGATGGTAGAGTGGAGCTGGGCACAGCCCTACGTACACTTGAATAGGCTGCATCCTATCTGCACACAAAATGGCTGCATACATACCCTCTGTAGTTAGTCTGGATCCCGGGTAGAGAAGGCAGGGCATCTATGCACTTCAAAGGCACGCCTATAGAAGCTTCTCCCCACTTCAAAGGCACAACTGAATATAAATATTGAACCTCAGCACCAACTCCTCAGTACACTTCTGAACCTGTGGATACTCTGCCAGTAAGAAGGACCGCTGTGTTTTCTGAAAGGACTGCCACTGTCCTGGAATGTGGTCCTCAAGGAACTGCAGATCTGCTGTGCTGAGCTGCTGCACTCTTCTCTGAGTGAGAAGAACTGGCCCTTCATCTGTTGAACCCAGGACTCCATAGAGATTCCAAGCACTATTTGGCTGGCCTTCAGGCTTGAGCCTCAGGGACAGAAGGCTCCAACAAGGGAAAACATATTTTACTTAACACGTTTTAACAGTGACCATTCATATATATTAATTTTAAGTTTGGCAATATTAAGCTAACGGCCAAGAGGAGGTTCTGAGAATGTAAAGTGCATCTTGACATGGTCTTACACATCCACAAAAGGGCAGGGTTTATGCCTGCATGTTCACTAAAATCAACATATGGAACAGCCTTGCAGTGTATCTCAACGTGGGTTCAATCTACAATTCGAAGCCCTATAGGCAGTCTATCTATTTTCAAGGTCCACCATTGAAATGCCATGTAAACCCCATGGCCATGAATGCTTCCCTGCTTCATTTTATTACTCCTGGGAATGTCAGTGGTGATCAGGAAATATACAGTATATTTATTTATTTACCTATTTAGAGTTTTTGTAAAGTGCTAAATATCACTCTCCAGTTGCCTGAAAGTACAAAGTAAAGAGCAGAAGATACCAGTCTATTGACTGGAAGGACCAAAGACCAACTTTTTAGGCAGAAAACTTATAGTTCAGACCGTAGTGATATCTCAAAGACCAGTTACCATTCAAGTTGGGGAAGCCTTGAAGAAGGAGGGTAGAAAACTCTGTGAGCACAATTGGGTGATGTGCCAATGAAAAGGCAAACTGGTGGAATGCCTTTGGTTAAACATCTCTTGCCCTTCATCAGAACATCTGGCAGAAAGCCTGTCGAAGAGCTGTGACAGGGGAGAAATGGGGCTCCCAGGATTTCACAGACACTAGCACATTATTACAGGACAATTATTTGCCTCACACATTTCTTTTTTTAATGCATTTTGTTGTTATGAAAAAAATCATAACCCAATGCAACACCACTTTCCTGCAGATTGTCTACAAGTCCAACATCTAGTACCATGAGGAATATTGCTACCAAAAGAGTTATTTGTCCAAAACCGAAGGACCATATAGTAAATGGTGCATCACGTTTCGTGTTACAAGGCCTGTCATGTGTATGCACTTTGCTCTTGTGATTCCCGTTCAGCCAATGTTGCCTTCTAACCCAAACCATATATTTCTCTTCAGGGAGCCCATATTTTATCAACCCTATTGCAGTAGCACTTACTCCTGCTTATTCCCTTTTTCCATTCACCGGTCCATATATGCCATTCCTCAACTGCTGGTAGTTTATTTGTACCCCACTTCATTGGTAGGTATATATCACAATTCAGCTTACATTTACAAAAAGCTTCTGACTCACATCAGGTCTTTGTTGCTGCATATTAAGAGTAATTTTGCGAGTGTCTCTAAGTGCTGTGGTATTTTGTGCACCTTTTCTTTTTTTCTGTTACAGTTTATGACATTTCCACAGTATATGGATGAATGTACCAGTTGGTTCACATCCTCTCAAGCATCTGTCGCAGTGTGCATGTCTGAACCGTGTGAGCTGCTTCCTGGAATAATAAACTCAATTTTTTAGTTGGATCAGGCGTAAACTAGATCTACTGGATACTTCTCTAGGATGGACAAGTTCTCCCTCCCACATCACATCTTTCTTTCACCTATGTCTTGTTCCCAGTGTCCTCTGAGGTTTCCTAGTTGTTTAGTGCAGTTGTTTAGAAGTGCACTTTGTGTTATCGATTCAGTTTTTTCTTATACCATATCATCCTAGAAGCCAAATGTAATTTCAGGATTCCATCAGGAAGGGTGTTTGTTGCTAGTCAGTTCTTCCCAAATGATGCTTATGCAGGGGTGACTCCTCCGCAGTAGCGGAGGGGCAACGCCCCTGGTTGAGCCAGCAGATGAAAAATAAAACAATAGCTTGCTATTGTTTTATTTTTCATCATTTTTCATCTGCTGGCTCAGCCAGCAGAGTGTACAGAGAGGGGCGGGGCTGGACCATGGAAGGTGGGAGGGGGGAGGAAGGGAGAGTGCACTAAGCGCGCATGCACTGAGGCCGGCCAAACACACATGTGCACTTAGGTTTCTCCAACCCAGCTGTATAGACAGCCAGGCTGAAGAAACAGCACAGACTCCAGGCTTGTGTCTGAGCAGCAGTCCAAGCCGCTCAAACCAATCTTGACACTTTTTATGCTATTTTTAGCACATGAAGCAGCACTCTCATATCTGTAAGGTCAGCCTATAAAGTGCAAACAATAATAGCTATGTGACCAACAGCAACTTGTCAACATCCTACCTCTGTGCAAGTGCGTAAAAATAAAGATTAAAGGAAACATAAGCACCACGATGTCTCCAACTGCATGCTTTCCTGCTGTAACCTAATCAGACTCCCAAAGCAGTACGCAGTTCCCTCATGAATGGCCAAACTTTCCATAGATATGAAGATAGTGAATTTAAAATGTATTCATTGTCTGTCGATTCCGATTTAACACGGTAAATCTCATAAAATCTGAAAAGAGTCAGAAGCCATCTTTTGCGTGCTAGGTCATGCTTTGTGCAAAAGAGCAGGAAGTGCAATAAAGTGTCCTCCCCCCGATCTTATAGTCGCAATGTTCACCACTTCTGGAAGCCTTGAACATCGAGCTAGGTATTCCTTGGTCGGCAACGTGCATAATCTAAACTTAATACAGAATGTACATTTTTGTTCGAGGTGGATCAAATCTAGATATAACATACGGGCAGGGTGATGTCTGTTACTAAAGTAATGTCTCGTACTTCCTGGGGTAATCGTGAGGAGTTTCTTCTTCCACATAGCTCCAAAGTAATGCCCCTTCAAGCTCTGCAGTGTCCCGCCTTACTTTACTTGAGTCGGACCATAGGAGCCCATCTGCAATTCTGTTAATGTATGTTTTACATAAGACAGCCATTTATCTCTGCTGTGGTCAATAGCGTAGTCAGCGTCTTCCAAGGATTTTAAATAAATCGTTGCCTTTGGATTCATCACCACTCTAATCCATCATAACAATGGTTTTATGGCTGCTAATTCCACTATTGCCGTGTGATTGAGTTATGCATAGAGTGCTAACAAGGGTGTACCTGGGCAAAAAAATATTCCTTACTACCTGCAGTGGGTATAGGTTCTCAAACCCCCATAGCTTGGCTCTCTAAAGTGCTGCTGCCTTGTGCTTATAGATTTGGAGAATGGTGCTAATACCCTTGGCACCGGCCTTGTGCCTAAATTTTAAAACTGTTCCCAGAGATCTGTCTTAGAATCATGGTTGCCATCTGTATGTGGTTCTTCCTTTATAGTTTCTCGGTAAACCGCATCTCCAGGTAATCACATGGTTTGACCGGCTCAATGGACTCACCATGTATCTTTAACTTTCTTTTAAGACTAAGATTAAGAAGGGACACAACACCATACTCTTTGTCTTGTTGCAATTAAAGGTAAAATATTTTATTGTGACAATAAGCTACAAGTCTTGCTAATAATCTATCCATTGAGTTTTCTGTCTGGGCCGGCAGGACTGCATCATCAGTAATAATAATATGTGGACCTTTCTTCCTGCTATAGTAGGGACTTGATAGGTTCTTCCAGCAAATATTCCACTCCATCATTTAAGAAAAAACCTACAGGAAAGATTTCAGTGCATTCACCTCTCTGTCCTGGTGTAACCCTGGCTGTATTATCAGTGTGGAGGGCTATTATTGCATTCACTGAGGTGATATCGGCCCTTTGTTCTACCAGTGAACTCCACAACTTTTCCCTGACCAAAAGGTCAAAAGCTGCCTTTATATCAACAAAATTTTTGCATAGTGAGGATTTTCTTCTAATTGTATATTTGAATGTGAGCCTCTCTAGGCGTACTGCTTTGTTGACGGTTCCAACCTTTGCTCAAAAGCCAGATTGGGCCTCTGTTAGAATATTCCGACTGTTCGCCGAAACTTGCAACCTATTAATAGAACATTTCCAAGTTTTTTCTGGCTCTGTCCAAAAGAGAAATTGGACGGTAATTGAAGGGACTAAGTCAGCCTCCCTTCTGAAATATTAGTACTAAGATGGCTGAGCGCATGAGGATGGAACACAATTAATAGCTAAGGACGAGTTGAATACTTTTACAAGAACTCTAGCCCATATTTGGGGATCCTCCTAGTAGATATCAGTGGGCACTGGATCTGTGCTAGGCGCTTTATGTTTTTTCATACTTCTCAGTGCCCGTTCTACTTCTGGTACCACAATGTTCAGAGCGGGATGGCCCTTATAAATGTACACACTATCTGCCTGGGAATCAGAGGAGACGTTAGTGTCAGCCCTATTATTTAGAGTACTAAAGTGCTTGACCCAGGCCTCCAGGCCAGAATGACAATACAGTGTATTTGGTGCCCCCTTCTTTGTACAGCTGACACTTTTCCAAAACCTTTGATGTTTTTCATGGAGGAGCACTCTTTCAACTCAGCCCAAAGGGTACTGTGTAATGCCATTTCTTTGTATTTAAAAGATGTTTGTATTCCTGCCTGAATGATTGGAAATATGCTTCGTTCCATGAGTTGCGACGACAAAGCATCAAATCTTGAGAGACCATCTTCAACTAATTGGAGTTGCTCCACAAGATTCTCCATACACATGATACTTGACTATTATGCCTCACACCACTTGGGATATTAAGAATGAAATGTTCTGTATCCTTGATGCGTTTGAAAAGTGCACCCATTGTATACTTATCAAAATGCAGTATGTGATAAGATATATGATTGTGTAATAAAGATAAGTTTAAAAAAAGCTTGTGTCACAACTCTTGTATTGGAAAAGCACTCAGCATCGTACCAACTATACCTGGTACTGCACTTTCTATTAAAAGACAGGCTGCCTTAACCTCAGTTGGCTTTGACCACAGCAGGTTCAGTTCTTTGACCATGGGGGTCATATGCCATCAGTATGTCGTCACTACTATCAATCGGGGCATTCAGAATTGTGATGCCCTACTTTTGCATTAAAGCTTCTAGAGTTGGGGTTTTATTCTGGTGTGTCTTTATATTCCACTTTACGCTCTTCCTGTTGTTAGCTGAAATGATCTCAGGGCCTTAATTTCCCTTGCTTTACATGCCAATATTAGAGTGCCTTGCGGAGCTCAGTTTGATACTTAATACCACAGGGCCACAATCGCTTCTAACTCGTTTATTGACAACCATGTCAAAGACGCTCTTCCAGTGTTAATTATAGATTATAATATAATCTATCAATTACGTCCTTCTGGTATTGGGATAGGTCACTTTGACAAGACAATCTGAGGGAGTACCACCATTGATAAAGTATTGATTTATAAGGAATGATGAAAAGACTTCACCCTTCTTGTTTGACTTGAAGGAACAAATATCTGACTCAGGAACACCTAAGCAGTGGCCTTCGGTCAATACCTCTCTACTGGCAAGGGTGTCAGACGGTTGTGTGTTAAAATCACCGCATATCAATATCACATTCTTACGTTCTGCCTCCGCTAAGTGCCATCCGGGCATCAACTTCCTCTCTGATGTGCTCAGTGTAACTGATAAAGTTCCCCTAAACTGCCTGAACATCCGGCGACCACTCAGGTGGGATATAAACATTAAGAATATCACCCAGATCGGTTAATAGACCAGTAATAGAGACCCTCACATGCACGACATTGGGTGGGAGCTGCAGCCACACCGAGTTACTCTATCTTACAATTCAGCTTCCAGGACACCCATAAGGAGAGGTCCCATGCTGAGTGCACTTTTTAGAGTGTTTTGCTGGCACACTTATTTCCAAATATTAATTTACATTACTTTCAGATTAAGCCCATGTTTCCTGAAAACAGCATATACCATATTGCTTTATACATTTATGCCAGTGCTTGTTCTCTAGTTTACTGGTCACACCTGCTTTGTCCCAGGATAACATACACAAACAATCCTTCTTAATGCAGCTCCCTTCGTTGTCTCTCGGCACCCTATAGGATCTTTATCAGAATCTGCAATAGTTGATCCTAAGTAAATCAGTTAGTCTACCCTCTCATCATATTTCTGTTACTAGTAGCCAGTGCGGCTGCTATCCATGTCCAATCTTGGCAGTCTGGTTTGGCATCCATTTCTCCAGAACTTGGGAGTTTGATTATCCTTAAATAGTAATTTGTGATGATGCAAAGGTTTTCATAAATAACCCCGTCGGGGTCCAGCTGGTTCTTCGTTCTGGGGCTCCTTAGAGGGCGATGAATAGTAAGGCTTCATAACCCAGGAACCTCTTTCTGAGGCTGTTTTTGCCACAGTGCTGCTTTGACCCTATGAACTGGGAGGGGACATGGGAGAACATCAACTCCCATTACACTGAAATGTCAAGATGATTTAGCACTGATCTAGTTATACTTGGAGCTGCAAACTCTACTTTAGATGTTAGTGCATTACTCAGTCCGCCCCAGCTTGTTCGCTAAACAAGCAGTACTCTCTTTATATCCTTTGAGGACACCACCCTTAACTAAGGGGCTGTATAAACAGGGCCAGGAGCCTTGATCTATTCAGGGGGTTCTTAGACCCTGTATCGGTAAAAAGATCAATTAATTCAAAGGTGCTGGCAATTACTAGTTGATCATATGTGCATCTTTGCCCACACAGGGGCCAGTGCTCATTGTTATGTCCTTGGCTTCTCTTCCCATTATTAGGAATTGAAATTCTAGTGGGTTTAGTCCCTGTATCAAGGGGCCTGGCATCAGGGCCTGTAGGAGGCTGGCCTGGCATATAGTGGGTACCTGATGGTACTTACACCTTGTGCCAGGTCTAGTTATCCCTTATTAGTAGATTAGTAGTATTCTAGCAGCTTAGGCTGATAGAGGTAGCTATAGCAGAGCAGCTTAGGCTGAACTATGAGACATGCAAAGCTCCTAATATCCCACTTGTATCATATAGCACTATATCATAAGAATCACAATACTCAGAGTTACTAAAAACAAAGGTACTTTATTTTAGTGACAATGTGCCAAAAATATCTCAGAGGATATACTCCCTTAGGAGGTCAGTAAAATACACCAAATATACACACAAACCAAAATCAGGTAAGTAAACAGTTAGAAAAATAATGCAAACACTGTAGAATACAATAGGATGCAATAGGCCTAGGGGCAACACAAACCATATACTAAGAAAGTGGAATGTGAACCAGTTAGGGACCCCATGCCTAGTGTAGTGTGTAGAGGGTCACTGGGAGTTTAAGAAAACACTAAGGGTGTCCAGGATACCCCACCCCAAGACCCTGAAAAGTAGGAGTAAAGTTACCCTACTTCCCCAGAAAAAACACTAAAGTTGTGATAGGAGATTCTGCAAAGACCACAACAGACTGCAAAGCACTGAAGACAGATTCTTGGACCTGAGGACCTGCAAAGAAAGGGGACCAAATCCAAGAGTCACAAAAGTGTCCAGGTGGGGCAAGCGCCCACTAAACCCCGGATGAAGGTGCAAAATAGCTGCCTCTGGGTGGAAGAAGCTGAAGATTCTACAACAACGGAAGATGCCAGGAACGTCTCCTTTCCACAGAAGATGTCCCACGGCGTGCTGGAGGATGCAGAGTTGTTTCCACGCAGAAATACTGCAAACAAGCCTTGCTAGCTGCAAAGGTTGTGGTTGAAGAAAATGGGTGCTGTCCGGGCCCAGGAAAGACCAGGAGTTCGCCCCTTGAAGGAGGAGACAGAGGGGGCGCTCAGCAATACAGAGAGCCCATGTAGAAGCAGGCAGCACCCGTAGAAGCACTTGAACATGGGTTCAATAGAACTTAGGATGGCAGTCATATCACCACTACAAAGGAGGGTCCCACGAAGCCGGTGGTCAACTCAGCAAGTTGAGCAATGCAGGATGGAGTGCTAGGGACCTGGGCTATGCTGTGCATGAAGGATTCCTTGCAAAAGTGCACAGAAGCCCTAGCAGCTGCAGTTCACGCAGTGCACAGGATTACTGTCTGGCGTGGGGAGGCAAGGACTTACCTCCACCAAGTTTGGACAGATGGACCACTGGACTGTCAGGGTCACTTGGATCCAGCTCCTGTGTTCCAGGGACCACGCTTGTCAAGATGAGAGGGGACCCAGAGGACCGGTGAAGCAGAAGTTTGGTGCCTGCGGTAGCAGGGGAAGATTCCATTGACCCACAGGAGATTTCTTCTTGGCTTCCAGTGCAGGCTGAAGGCAGACAGCCCTCAGACCATGCACCACCAGGAAACAGTCGAGAAAGCCAGCAGGATTAGGCGCTACAATGTTGCTGGTAGTCTTCTTGCTACTTTGTTGTGGTTTTGCAGGCGTCCTGGAGCAGTCAGCGGTCGATCCTTGGCAGAAGTCAAAGAGGGAGATGAAGAGGAACTCTGGTGAGCTCTTGCATTCGTTATCTGAAGAGAAGCCCACAGGAGAGACCCTAAATAGCCCTCAGAGGAGGATTGGCCACATAGTCAGGTAAGCACCTATCAGGAGGGGTTTCTGACGCCACCTGCTGGCATTGGCCACTCAGAGGCCTTCATTGTGCCCTTACACTTCTCCATTCAAGAGGGCAGAGGTCTGGGACACACTGGAGGAGCTCTGGGCACCACCACTGGGGTGGTGATGGACAAGGGAGTGGTCACTCCCCTTTCCTTTGTCCAGTTTCGCGCCAGAGCAGGGGCTGGGGGATCCCTGAACCGGTGTAGACTGGCTAATGCAAGGAGGGCACCATCTGTGCCCTTCAAAGCATTTCCAGAGGCTGGGGGAGGCTACTCCTCCCCAGCCCTTAACACCTATTTCCAAAGGGAGAGGGTGTAACACCCTCTCAGAGGAAATTCTTTGTTCTGCCTTCCTGGGACTGGGCTGCCCAGACCCCAGGAGGGCAGAAGCCTGTCTGTGGGTTGGCAGCAGCGGTAGCGGCAGTGAAAACCCCAGACAGCTGGTTTGGCAGTACCCGCGATCCATGCTGGAGCCCCGGAGATGCATGGGATTGGCACCCCAATACCAGATTTGGCATGGGGGGACAATTCCATGATCCTAGACATATTACATGGCCATATTTGGAGTTACCAATGTGAAGCTACATATAGGTATTGACTTATATGAAGTGCATGTGTGTAATGGTGTCCCCGCACTCACAAAGTCTGGGAAAATTGCCCTGAACTATGTGGGGGGACCTTGGCTAGTGTCAGGGTGCCCTCACACTAAGTAACTTTGCACCTAACCTTCACTAGGTGAGGGTTAGACATATAGGTGACTTATAAGTTACTTAAGTGCGGTGTACAATGTCTGTGAAATAACATGGACGGTGTTTCACTCAGGCTGCAGTGGTAGTCCTGTGTAAGAATGGTCTGAGTTCTCTATGTGTGGCAAAAGAAATGCTTCAGCCCATAGGGATCTCCTGGAACCCCAATAACCTGGGTACCTAGGTACCATATACTAAGGAATTATAAGGGTGTTCCAGTGTGCCAATCAGAATTGGTAAAAATGGTCACTAGCCTGCAGTGACAATTTTAAAAGCAGAGAGCGCATAAGCACTGAGGTTCTGGTTAGCAGAGCCTCAGTGACACAGTTAGGCACCAAACAGGGAACACATTCCGGCCACAAACTATGAGCACTGGGGTCCTGGCTAGCAAGGACCCAGTGAGACATATAAAACACACTGACAAATAGGGTTTTCACTATGAGCACTGGGGACCTGGCTAGCAGGATCCCAGTGAGACAGTGAAAACACCCTGACATATACTCACAAACAGGCCAAAAGTGGGGGTAGCAAGGCTAGAAAGAGGCTATTCATGTATTTTGAGTGTTGGATTTGCGTAGAAATGTATTGACTTAAAAAAAAAAAAAATACACACATTTGAAGGTGCTCTCACGTGATTGGCCACCAATATTCACAATGTATACTTATTAATGGCTTTCTGATATGAAATGTTGAGCTTATATTTCATTAATGTAGTAATATGTAATACTGAGGATTATGTATTATGTATTAGCTTTATTGATTGTAGGCTTTAATTTAGTGAGGTTTTGGCCTGGTTGCAAGGCCTCATGTCAAGCTGCATTTCTTAATTGACTTATAAAATGTCTGCTTAGAGAATTAACTTGTGACTTTCCTTTGTGCTGACCTAATGCTCATAGCTGAAAGTCTTTCTCATGAGAACTGCTTGCTAGAAGATGCTGTACTTGCTAGCGAAACAATGTTTAATGTAATGTGTGTAAGACTGACTTTCCCAGGAGAAGACAATGAATGCACTGTCTGGAGTATAAGCTGCAACAATATTGTTGCCTGATTAGCACGAATAACAAGAGCCGGAGCTCAGGAGCCAATCATCGACATGTGAACCATGTACTAGTAGAAATGTAGATTTGAAGTTTCAATTTTATTGGACTAAGTTTAAACATGTGATCCCCTGACCAATTAGGATATCAGAAGTAGTTTTAGGAAATCTAAGTTAGCCAGACTGCACAGAGAGGAGAGAAGCCATTCTCCCCATTCTTCTGGAGAGTTTAGGCCATTAGCTATATTCATTCGAGCTGCTTGGAGAGACTTTGCTCTTTCTGAACTTTGATGCTGAATCCTGTTGACTTGCTGACCAGACTGATGGCCTGATGACAAAGACTATCTTCGCTTGCTGATCCAGTAGAGGAAAGGTATTCTGATTACGATACTGAATGTTTTGTCTATTTGCTTTCGTTTCTAGGGACCAACCACTATTTTGATAGAGCCATAGTTAGATGTTTTCCCAAATTTGTGTGGCTAAACTGTTTTGCATGAAGCCCAAACATGCTATTATAATCTGGTGTTAGTTAGGGTTCTCACAAATGAAGTTTGCTGCATGTATTAACAGCTGATGTAATTTCTTTGCTGAATCTAATGTATGTAACATTGTTTGCACAGTTATTTTTGCTGTTAATATGTACTGTAACCTTAGAATGTGTAGTAGCTCAAGCGTAGATTAGATAGCGATTCTTTTGCATTATCATTTGATATTGAGATTAAGTTACGTAACATTAGCATCGTTAATATTGGGAAATAAACATCCAGACTTTACAAAAGTGTGGTTATTCATGTCTGCAAGGTCGGATGTGTGAAAATTGCTGACTCCTATTTATTGTTGATGATATTGATATGTATTGGTACGGGATATATAGTGGGAAAACCTCAAAGCGAATCAAAAGGTCCATCGACCTATTCGCGTCTCCCTTGTAAGTTTACTTAATAAGGTCTGATGCAATAACAAGCCCCTTTGATCTCTAGTTACAGTGCTCTCAGCTCACTGTGTATCCTTTAAATGGAAGATGTGATAGATGGAAATTGGTGCCTAATCATCAGTATTTTCTTTGACATCAGATTTCGCACTGTTTTTGGTATCTATTCTGTCCTTGCGCAAGTTAGGGTTAGGAAACAGCCGTTTTAGTGAGTATACAAGATATTTCCTTTCCTTTCATTGCTTAGTCCTCTGATCACCGCTCTTCCCATTGTTTTTTCTTCTGCTAATTTCGGGGGTTACACTCGCCTCCTTGCAATGTGCAGGAACTTTTCATTTACGTTTTAGTGGACACCGGGTTGGACTTACTCTTCCTTTCACTTTTGGAGGTTTTTACCCTTGGATTATTGATGTGAGAGTAACTACGTCCCATGTTGCTTGCTTTTCCCTCAATTTGGTTTAAGTTCCCAACTGGTAGCACTTTGGTTGCTGTACTTCCATCAAATAGTTTGCTAAGGATTGCATTCATAGCCTCTTGATCCCCTGTTTCACATCGATCATCCGACTGGGAAGCTGCATCAGTATTTTGTCTTGTTGACACTGCAGCACACAGTACTGCGGTCAGTAAAGATGCTATATGTTCTAACCCCCTCCTGGGAATTTCTCCAGCAATAGGAGTATAGACCAGCTGACTGTGGTCTGCGTCCCCCCCAGGGGTCCGTGACACATTCAGAGGGGGTCCGCAGGCCTCGGGCAGGAAGGCATTTCTCCAGCTGGGGCCTCTTGAAACACGTGTGTTTTAATATTTATTACTTCCTTCATGCAGCAGTTTTAAAAGTACTGCAAATTTCCTTGTACATCCAGCAGCTTTCAGGCAAAAATAAAAACATCAAGATAACTCTGGCGATTAATGTACCTGCTGGAGAGAGAAGGCAGTTTTGTCTGGTGGCAGTTTTGACTCATCTAAGGTAGCGCAGATGGTTGAAATGCCTGCTGCAAAGAACATGTATCATGCACAGAACACTATTTTATTTGCATAGCACAGTGGGTTACTGCTTTTCTCATAGGTATTCTTTTGTTACTGCGCAGTTCATAAGTTACAATCATAATCTAGCACAGTGAGCTATGAACTGCCACCAAAGAGCTGCATACAAACTGCACAGCACAAATTAGAAAGTTGAGTTTTTCCCATTCTTCCATTTTCCTTATGTTGCCCAAAAAGGTTTGCTTGCGTAGAAATACAGGTGGTCATTACAACCTCGGCGGTCTTTTTGAAAGACCGCCGAGGGACCGCCATGCTGAAGACCGCCAGTGCAGGCGGTTTTCCGCTCGGCGAATGATGACTGCTGGCAGCCCTCTGTCCTTTTTTTGGACGGAGAGCCGCCAGCAGCCATACTGGCGGTCGGCGGGGAAGTGGAGGTTGCTCCACCTCCACCGCCCCTTCATCAGAACACCGCCCACCGAATCACGTTCCGTGATTCGGCATGGCGGTGTACTGGTGAAGGGGTGCTGGAGGCAGAGCAGCCCCCATGGATCCCATCCCCTCCCGGAGGATCAACGGACCAGGTAAGTTGATCGTCCGTTAGGGGAGGTGGGTAGAGGGTTGTTGTGTGTTGTGTGTATGCATGGAGGTGTGCGTGTGAGTATGTAGAGGGGTGTGTGAGTGCGTGGATGCATGCAGGGGGTGCAGTGTGTTCGGAAATGTGTGCGTGTCTGTCTGTATGTATGTCTGTATGGATGTGTGTGTGTATGTCTGTGTGCGTGTATGACTGTGTGTGTCTGTTGGCATGTTTGTATGTGTGTTGGTGTTGTATGCATGTGTGTCTGTGTAGCAATGTTGGGGGTAGAGGTGGGAGGGGGGTCCTTCCATCTTTGGGGGTGGCAGGGGGCTGCGGGTGTGGGGGGAGCACTCGGGCAGGGGTGTGGGGTGGATGGAGGCCCCTATCAGTGCCAGGGAAGGAATTCCCTGGCACTGATAATGCTTACCGCCATGGATTTCATGGCGGTTCCCAACCCCATGAAATCCATGGCGGTCAGCCGGGTCGTGATACCGCCGGCGGTCTTGTGACGGCCGCCGGACTGGAGACCCAAGTCTCCAGCCCAGCGGTCGGAACGGAGAAGTGGCAGATGACCATGGCGGTATTCCATTTTTTTTCCGCCAGCCTGTTGGCAGTAATACCGCCACTTCTCCGCCGATCGCCAGGGTCATAATGAGGGCCACATTCTTAGTATTAAATTCAATGCTAACCTCTGAGTCCTGAGTTTGTGCTTCTCCAGACCAAGCACTCCTAAAAAATGCATACCAGTGTGGCTGACAGGTGAATCCCCCACCTTGTAGACCCCTGGAAAGAGATCCGGCACCCTACACTGGTATAACGGGTGCTATACAACAAACGATTTACATATGACAAAGAGGCTATGGAGAAATGGGAGGCCCTCATGGTTTTACTTCCTTTCCCCACCATATATTTATGTGAAGAAGCATTCTCGCATCTTATGTACCTAAAAAATAAAAACAGAAATCGCTTGGAAAATGTAGAATCTGAACTGAGGATTCAGTTTTCCTAAATAAAACCGAACATTGAAAAGTTAGTCACTGACATCAAGCAGCATCAACCTTCCCACTAAAAATTTCAACGTTTTCATATTTTTTCAATATAAAATAATGATATCTTGAGTAATTCGAGTATTTGTTTAGTGTGTACTTGTTTGTGTATGTTTTGCGAATTACTGTTTTGATGTTTGAAATTTAAATCATACAAATTGCTTGGGGGTCCCCAGCTTCCAGTAGTGATTCAGTGCGGATCCTCAGGAGTCAAAAGGTTGGGAACCACTTGCATAGAAAACAAAGCGATGTGTAGGGTGTTCATAGCTTCTGAGATGACAAACTATTGGGGATTTTGGGGTTTAAAAGTGATGCTCTCCACATAGTTGTTGCCTGGAATGTTCAGGAAACTTGAATCATCTGACTGTGTTCCCTCGATGGAGGTTCTGCTGCTCTTTGCAAGGAACAGATCTGGCTCTCCAAGCCCATTAAGCTCATCAGGGGCTGTATCTCCTTCTGTGTTACTGGCCTCAACATTAATCCTTTTCCTAGGCTTGATTGTATTTGTAGGTAAATCTGGGAGAGTATAGTCAAGGATTTAGGGAACTGGCACTCAAGGATTCATTTCCTCGGGTCTATGAGCTTCAAAGGTCTTGTGAGTTTCACACTTCGTAATGATGCATTTGATGGGACTAGTGTTCTAAAGCTCCTCTTTAATACTAGACTTCTTTGAAGCATGAACATAACAGTTGGCTGCATCTGAACGTTCAGCCGCTTGGGCAGCGGATGGTTTACTGAATCTAGACAGCTCTTATTGTTACCCCAGTTCATTTTTATCATTCTCTTTATCTTTGTCGATGCCTTTCTTCTCCTCTCCTCCACCTACATTGTGATTTGTGGCATTACCTTTATTTTGTAGTGCCCGAGCCAGGTAGGCTTCCACCCAGGGTTTGATTGACTAAGTTGGTACTGGCATTGAAGACAGGTGCTACTTCCTTCATGACTGTCTGGAAGAAGATTGTTACAAGCTTAGAAGTAGCATTAGGCACTTCTGAGGTTTCAGCTTTAGGCTTTTAGGGGTCCGTAGGTCGAGCCACTGTCTGTCTCAGACATATCCTTTTTCCCTTTTGGAGAGTCATGATTAACTTATTGTAGACTCTCAGGGAGTGTCTTGGTATCACCTGATACCTCTTGGTGCATCTACTCCTAATCGTCATTGCGCAACACAGTTTGAAGGACATAAGCAAGTATTTGTGCAGGCTTCCCTGTTGGTGATTTCAGCACAATGTTTTATAGGCTGTACTTTAAATATAAACAAACGCATCCAGAATAACAAGGAGTAAACTGTGGCACTGCCTGGCCTTCCCTTAGGCACTGTGCGCTGTACTTTTATGTTGCACTCAGGGAAGTGGTACAAGCACACCTGCGCCATCACACTGCTGCTCAGGCAGTATACATGCACTTATGGATCCATGAGGTCTTAATGTGCCTTTACGCAGTGTTGGATATCGTGGCATCCCAAACTTCGCACCTCAGTTTTCAGCTCCACTACCTAGTTATAGTAAATCTGAGGCTCTCTTCTTGAGACTTAGGTCTTTTACCCTTTTATCCAAAAAGACGGGGTGGTAGAACTGGGGGAGGCAACTAATAACATGGGGACACAACACTCAGGCTGACGATGGGGCGTTGATGGTGCACTGCAAGCACTGGAACAAACAATGAAACATGTGGGGAGGGAGGAGGGGTACCACCTGCAGGTTTCTCTGAGCAAGCACGCCACACTGGATTGACGTTGGCTGTCTCAGCTTGCTTAGAGAGCCTGCCTGGTGCCTATTCACTTTCTGCCAGCAATTCTGCTCTCTCCCACTGTCCCGTGCTGCTCTCTCACAGCTCCTTTCGCACGTATGGCTTGCTTCAGCCTCCATCTGCAGCCTGTACACCAGGAGCCGCGGGTCTAGGGAGCGGGGAGCTGCTGTCTGATGCAGCGGATTCGATATCATGGGGCCCCGTTGTGAATCATTCCCAGAGATTGGAAGGTACGTGCTCGCTCACTCGATTCTATGTCAGGACCGGAGGCTTCGGATTATGCTAATCTCTTATCTTTACTGCAACACACAGCAGCCAATAACATTAAAGGAAACATGAAAACTACATTTCCCATCATCCTTATCATCCTCGTAATGACCCTCCAATCAGGCAGCATAATCACTCATTAAAGTCCGAAGCAAGCAAAGTCCGTCCTCTTTCTTTGCTGCTTTGCACCACAGACAAGTGCCTCGTTTTACTGTGTTGTGATTACAAGTGTTTTCATTCATATTTTATTGTCTAGTAAAAGCGCGGCTATTGCCTTCATGCGCTGCATCAGTAAACGTTAATTTAAATAAGCGGTTTCATTTGTTTTTCTTAAAAATGATCGACGATAAATTTTTTCTCACGATCGTCTTGCCGGTGGGGGGCCTTGGAGAAACGCGACCTCAAAGAGCAGTCCCCTTTCTGCTCCGACGTTTGGCCATGCTCAAACCAAGACTTTCTTGGTTTCTTGCTAGTGCGATCGTCGGAGAGAGGGCTCTCTGCTCAGCTGACACTCCGTTTTTCCAGTACACGCCCGGAGGGGCTGAAATAATACCCTGCTTTAGGAGGGACAAGTGCCAGGCCCCTCAAACACTCTGACTGCCCCAAAGTGAATGTTTTTTGTTGCCAGTAAATTGTATTGAGCCCTACCGGCAAGGAAGGTCTGTTGACCTTTTGGGCACTGGTGTTTTTACTCCCTCCCTCATTGCTAAGTGGCAATAAAGATATATTTGGGTCCTCTGTTTGCCAAATTGTCCCCCTTTTCTCATTATGGCTGAACAAGATGATTACTATGGGGAATATTCAGAAGGCCATCAGATGGAAGAACGCCTGGTTTGAGGCTCTTGATTTTCATGTGCAAGACTCTGTAAATACGGCTTTAGTTAACGCTTTATGCCCTTTTGCCCAACCTATATTTAATTTTGGCCGCTGACACTTTGGTGCAGGCTCAGGGAACCCCACCCCTAATGAGGTCGAAATAAATGAGCCTGGCCGGTCTGATTCAGACCCCTTTGAACATAGTATTAATGCGTTATTAATTGATCACGAATATGGCGCCTTTTTTCGAACAGGGCTCTGTTCACACACCACAGTCTACACGCGACTCTTCACACTCCCCCTCTACTTCCGACTCAGAGGATAAGTCCTCCTCAGATAAACGTAAAGGCAAACGCAAATCCAAAAAGTGCCATTTAGACAATCATGATCCTTCTTCCCCACCGGCAAAGAACCTGCTCTTCGACCCAGATAATATCATCCACCCAAAATCAACCGAATGGACTCCCTGCCCACAAGTGGCAGCTTACATCCAATCCAGACTCAGAAAGAGTTTTGAGAAAGATGTGCACAGTACTCTGAGATCAGAATGCCCTCGCCCAGCCCTCGAGGGAAAAGTAGCGGACACTCCAGAATTGGACCCACATATGATTACTTTTCTTAAAAAAAATTCCAGAGATCCCAAGAAGGGGATTGATAGAGCTTGGCGAGGCTGCCAAGATAAACTCCTGGACATCTCAGTTCCCCTTACCAAAATCCTGGATTTGGCACTCCAGGCAAAGAGGTCACAAGAGCCCATCAACCCTGACACCCTGTTGGAATGGGCACAGCGAGCCATCTGCCTGCTGGGTAACGCGAACTGCTCAATGTCTACTGAACCCAGGAAGTCCTTCCACCTCTATATCGACCCCAAACTGTCAGAATTGGCCTCAGCGGTCACTGGGCCAGAGACTAAGGGACTCTTGTTTGGTGATAAATTTGCGAAAGATCTTGCCAAATACGTCGCTACTTTTTCGGCGCTAGACAAAGCCCAAACTTCCATTAAAAAAGTATTTCACAGTGGCCTTTTTCAGTGGGCCGGGCGTTTCAGGGGTCGCTTGTCAGGCCGTTTCTCTTCACAGACCTCCTGCCCTTACCAAAGATCTCGTGGGGACTCCAATTATCAATCCAACCCCAACTTCTATCCCAACAGAAACCGTGGATACAGAGGTCGTAAACCCAGAGGACCTCACAGAGGAGGTTATTATGGACAGAATGCCTCTCAAACAGGTGAGTCTAATCCCCCACTCAGAGGTTGTTTTGGGGGGCAGAGTGAGTCAGTTTATGCAAAACTGGTTGTTGATTACTCAAGACTCCTGGGTGCTAGACACCATTTCGGGCTACCAACTGGAATTCTACTCCGAACCCCTCCAACACAAGATTCCCCCCTCTCCTTTTTTCCCAACAAGAGATGTTTTTATAGATCAAGAGTTAAGGCGCTGTTACAAAAAGGCACTATTGTGGAATCGTACCCGCATCCAAGAGGATTCATCAGCACAATCTTTTTAGTCCAGAAGAAAGGGGGAGGGTCCTATTTAGTCCTAAATTTGAAGCAATTCAACTCTTGGATAATATATCAACACTTCAAGATGGAGGGTATTCATCTCCTCAGGGACCTGTTACAACAGGGCAATTGGTTGGTCCATTTAGACCTCAAAGATGCATATTTGACCATTCCAATTTTTGCCCCTCATCGCAGATTTCTTCAGTTCTTTTGGCTAAAACAATGCTACGAATTTACGGCCCTTCCCTTCGTCAGTGCCTGGTGCTTCATGAAAGTGATGCGCCCAGTGGTGCAATGGCTGCGAGAAAAAGGAGTTAGTTTGATCATTTATCTAAACGACATCCTAATTATGGCCCAGGAAAAACGCCTCGCTCATCTCCATCTTTCATGGACGATGCAGCTTCTTCAGGATCTCGGGTTCATAATAAACGCAGAGAAATCTCAACTTACCCCAGTTCAGAACATAGAATTCTTAGGTTTCAGGATAGATTCCGTGGCGGCTCTTTTGAAACTGCCTTTGACAAAGAGGCTTGCTATAAAGAAAGAATTGAGGAAAGCCTTGTTAGCTTCTTCGATTTCCTTGAGGGTACTTGCCTGTCTGGTGGGCCTCCTAGCATTGTCTATTCAAGCCATTTTCCTGGGTCCTCTTCATTATCAGGCTCTTCAAAGACTGAAGATCCTTCATCTTCAAAAGGGTTTGACATATTTCAAATCGATTGTACTCTCCCAAGACGCTCAGACAGAACTTCAATGGTGGCTGAATCATATGGGCGCTTGGAACGGCAGATCGATATTTCCCTTGGTTTCAGAAGTGGTCATAGAATCAGATGCCAGCAGATGGGGCTGGGGTGCCAGATATGGACAGATAAAAACAGGGGGTCGCTGGTCTCCGGAGGAACTTAAACTCCACATCAATTGCTTAGAACTCCTAGCGGGCTCTTTCGCAGTGAAGACTTTGTCCCCGTCCAAATAAAAATGCTGCATTCTCCTGAAAATGGACACTATTTCCGCTGTTCAATATATCAACAAACTGGGGGGAACTCGTTCCAAGATGTTAGCGGAAATTGCCAAGGATTTTTTGCACTTTTGTCTAGATCACCAGATTTTGGTGACAGCGGAATACATTCCAGGGAGAGTGAATTTAGTGGCAGACTGGAATTCCAGGTATCTGAGGGATGCCAGCGATTGGTATCTGCAACCCAGAATTTTTCAGTTTCTGAACTGCCACTGGGGCGCATGCAAGATAGATCTTTTTGCTTCCTGTCTGAATTCTCAACTCCCACTCTTTTTCAGTTGGAGACCAGAACGATTTCCCTCAGCTCAGATTGCTTTCCCCCCTTTCTCCATGATTCAACGGGTTCTATCACAAACCTTTCGACAAAAAGCAGAATTGAATCTAATAACCCCGTATTGGAAAGCACAACCATGGTTTCTGATAGTTCTAAGCTTGTGCTGTGCCGCCCCAGTTCGAATTCTCCCATCCTGGGACCTCCTCTTACTAGTCCCTCTGGGGAAACCTCATCCCCTGATCCTGGAGAATCAGTTGATATTCATAGCTTGGAAGATTTCAGAGAACCCCCTCATGGTTCGGGAATTTCAGAAGACACTAGATTTTTTCTTGCCCAATCCTTGGCACCTAATACGCATAAACGTTAAGCCTCTGCCTGGAAGAGATGGTTGGATTGGTGCGATCAAAGGAAAATGGATCCCCTGGGGACCACAGTGCAAATGACTGCGAATTTTTTGTCTCATGTGGGGGCTCAGGGTCTAGCATCAGAACAGTGAATAATTTTAGATCAGCCATTTTGAATAAGCACCCCTATGTAGATGGGAAACCAGTAGGTGAACAGCCACTAATTTGTAAACTGTTGCGTGTTCGTATGCTTCGCCCTCCTCTTCCAAAGTATTCATCTCTTTGGGATGTAGATGTCATTTTAAAATTCTTGATGGCTTGGCCGGCTAACGAGGGCCTTTCAAGGAAGCAGTCATCAGCAAAATTAACTATGTTGCTTTGTTTAATCTCATGCAGGAGAGTTTCGTATTTCAAAGCACTGGATATTGCAGGTAGAGTTTTTACTCCTTTCGTATTTCTAAACGCACAAAATCAAATAAAAAATGTATTCGTTATCCAGCATTCCGGGTAAATTCCAAACTGTGTGTAGTAAATTGTTTGAAATCATATGAAGATGTGACTAGAGAATTTAGAAGAGATGTACACGGACAATTGTTAATTTCTTTGAGAAAGCCCTTTGGGCCAGTCTCTTCTGCCACTCTTGCAAGATGGGTCAGAGTTTTGTTGCAAGAAGCTGGCATAGATGTTTCCATTTTTGGAGCTCACTCTGTTAGAGGACCTATGGCATGTAAAGCTTTTAATACAGGCTCCAGATTAGAGGATATAATGACAGCAGCTGACTGGTCATGGTATTCTACATTTAAGTTATTTTATCATAAACCAATTGTTGATGTTGCTTCTAATGTGATCGCTCAACTTTGAACTAGCATAATCCGAAGCCTCCGGTCCTCACATAGAACAAAAAAAATTTTGATTACCGTTTTTCTTTTTTTTTCTAGATGAGAAAACTATCTGATGGAAGTGGACGATTTCTGTGATGTCTTGGAGATATCCTGATGTTTCCGGCACTGTTGTGCTTTTCTATCTGTGTTCCGGTTGAAGTTTTGCTAATGATGGTCTCAGTTTTCTAGGATTGGTTCAGTTATATGGTTAAGGACATACAAAGAAAGAGGACGGACTTAGCTTGTTTCAGACTTTAATGAGTGATTATGCTGCCTGATTGGAGGGTCATTACAAGGCTGATAAGGATGATGGGAAATGTAGTTTTCGTGTTTTCTTTAATGTTATTGGCTGCTGTGTGTTGCAGTAAAGATAAGAGATTAGCATAATCCTCGCCTCTGTGTCCTTAATAGAATTGAAAATGATTTTCGCGTAAGCTGGAAAATGTTTGATCCACCGCAGCTCCACCCTCCGCTGCAGGAGCGGTGCAACTTGTAACACGTCGTCTCCTCCTCCAACCCTCTTGTCTCCTCCTCCGATCTCAAACCCTATAGCAAATTCTGGGTACCAGCCATACATTTTAAAAATATACTACAGCCTCTATGGCGTGTTATCTGGGTCTTTAACATACAGCAATCTGGAACAGAGTGGAACAGGATGGTTTAGGAGTTCAATTCCTGTTACAGATAAATTCAGGTAAAGTGGACAGCCCTGCCTTGTATCCTCACAAGCATCAGAATTATTTGATTGCGTAGCGTTACCTCTTATTTTGGCCAGTAGATATGTATACAAGAGTTTTATCTAAATCCCATCTTCTCCAACATCAAGAACGGAAAGAGACATTCAACAAATTGAATGACCCTTCAGGATCAAGTGATAGAAAAACTATTGGTTCCATGACCTTTTCAGCATCTAACATTCAGATGTACAGTCTTCCCAGACTAGTGGATCGTGGAGATGTAAACCCAGGTTGGTCCAGGTGTGTCGAGTCAGATATAACCAGAAGTACTCTGCTGGAAAGAATGTTCTCCAACATTTATAACCGTGCATTCGGAAGTGATATGAGGGGTAAGAACTTCTCCATTTACTAATTGCAGTAATGGAAGACAAGTCTTATATGCAGTGGCGTTGTCAACCCCGCGCTTTAGCAGCTACAGCAGGGGTGGTGTTTCATGGGGGCCTCTTCTGTCTGCAACTCGGCGGGAAAAAACTCACTATTAACGGAAGATGAGTGAGTGAAAGGATGAATGGATGTGTGAGTGAAATGGTGGATGGATGGTTGAGTGAAGGGGTGGATGGATAGATGCATGAATGAATGAGTGAAAGGATAGATGTAAAGATGGATGAGTGAAAGGGAAGAAGGATGGATGAGTGAAAGAGAGGAAAGATGAATGAATGGATTGATATGGGAAATGGTGGATGGATGATGAAAGACAGAATGAATGAGTGAGTGAAAGGATAATGATGAGTGAAAGGGTAACTGGAGGGTGGATGAGTGGAAAAATGCATGGATGGATGAGTGAAAGGCTGTAGAGATGGGCAGATTAAAAGGTTGGATGGATGAGTTTAATGGATATATGGATGGGTAAAAGGGTGTATGTAAATGAGGATGCGTGAAAGAATGGAGGAATGAGTGAAATGGAGGATAGATATATGACTGGATGAAAGACTGGATAAATGAATGAGCAAAAGGGTGGATGGATGAGTGAGTGAAAGAATGAATGAATGAAAGGGTAAGTGGATGGATGGATGCATGTGTGAGTGAAATGGACGTGTGAGTAAACATTTAGATAACTAGATTCATGGCTGAATGAGTGAACGGATGGATGTAAGGATGAATGAGTGAAAGGGAGGAAGGGTGGATGAGTGAAAGGGTGAATGGATGAGTAAAAGGATGGATGGTTGATGAGAGAAAGGATGGGTGGATGAGTGACAGATGCATTGATGAGTAAAAGGGTAAATGGGTGGATCAATGAATGAATGGAACTGAGTGAAAGGGCGGATGGATGAGTGAACAGATAGATGGATGTATGCATGAATGAAAGGATGCATGGAAGGATGAATAAGTGAAAGGGAGGGTAGATGGATGGCTGGATGAAAGATTAGATGGATGAATGAGTAAAAGGGTGATAGGATGGACGAATGAGCAAAAGGGTGGATGGATGGCTGGATGAGTGAAAGGATAAATGAATGGATGGATGGATGGATGAGTGGTTGGAGGGGTAAAAAGGTAGATGGGTGAATGAGTGAAAGGGAGAATGGATGGATGGACTAAAAGGATGGATGGATGAATGAGATGGTGGATGAATGAGCGGAAGTGTGGAAGGATGACTGAAAGGATGATGGATGAATGGGTGAAATGGAGGATGGATAAATGAAAGGATGGATGACTGAGTGAAAGGAAGGATATGTTTGATGGGTAGGTTTGGACATAGATGAAAAGATGTGGATATGGATGGGTGGACGGATGGTCAGAATGGTGACAGACAATGTTGGATGAAAGCTGAATAAATGACAGAATTTAAAAGTCAAATTATGGAAATCAGTGGGTCGCTAGAAGGATGAAAAGGTGAATGGATAGATGCTTGGATGGAAGAGACAAGCAAGCTCTTCTGGGGAAGGTGGTGACAACTTGCTTTGCTTGCTTGGTGCCATAAGACCTTTGGTTCAAAGTGGGGGGTGGGGGGGGGGGTAATTTACTGGCTGCTCCCTTGCTCATATTCCTGTAATCAACAGGGTTTTCTGACACTGCTTATATAAATTACTAACTGGTGGTTAGAAGGAGCCCTGACTCTTCCATTTTTCCAATGCAAACACATATAATTCCCACTGATAAGCTCTGCTCGGAGCTCATAGAACATCTTGCCAGCCAATTCAGAGTTGCGTTTGCTGATCAGACAGGAAGCTGGATGCAGGCTGATACTGAAGGAACCACAAGCCATCAATTTTAATGAGATTTCCAAATGTTCCAAGGTAAAAAAAAAAAAGTGCATCAATCTGGTTCCTGGACTTTCTACTGATGATACAAAAATCCATGTAGACATATATGTAGGGGCAGGATGCTAGCAACATGTCAACTGCAACATGGCTGTGGAACCCCCAACGTACTAGAGCTGGGATCATGACAATCATACAGACGTAACATTGACTGCCTCTTCATAGAAATCATAGTAAGAGGGGCCCATTCTGATCTCAATCCACCTCTAGGGTAAATCATATATCAAACCAACCCCCAGGGCACATTGAAAAGGCATTGACGAAGTAGTGGTGCATCTAAAAGCCCCATGACTTACTTTTGGAAATTGTTTCACCACCTCCATAATTATATAACTGTATTTTAATTAGATTTCACTATGTCTTTTGTAAGATGCTATCTACAGCACACTAGTATAACTGTTGAGCAATGCACAGATTGCCTTATCATTATGTGTGTGGAAGGCCAGCTCTCCGGAGTCTAAGGAATTCAAGAGCAGCTGGACAACCCATGCACCGGGTATTGTCTCGGTCACTGGAACCTCAGGAACAGCTACTGGTACAAGCTCAGTGAATGCTAACAAACTACTTTTAAAGCTTTGAGTCTCGTGGACTGGCACACGTGAACAGTCAATGTTTATCCTTGAAAGGTAGCCTGGTGTATAAGGCTTATAAACAGACAACACCAGAATGACGTAAAATAAATCCAATGTTCTGGCTGTGTTATAACTTTGATTACAAATTATAGATTTAATTCACAAGGTAAGTGTCAATACCTATCATAAGATGTCTTTCTTATCTCTCATTGTAAGTTTCGTTCAACATAAGCACTGTCAGTAGAGGCAATCCACCTTTGGAAGGTCTGCTTGGGGAGTCACACATTAAAAAACATCAATGGGGATCTAATGCTGGCATGATATGCAGGGCAATGTCAGACAGCTCTGTGCAGACATTTTGACAAGTTCAGCTTTTCAGTGGATGAAAGCACATCTTCCCCAAGACTTTGGATGAAAGTTGGGCACAAATGGGTAGAGTTCGCCTGCAGGCAGTATCAAGTAGAGGTGTGAACAGGCGTCAGTGCTGGCAAGCAGTGCGGAGCCACTCAGATTCTCTTTTTACCCAAATACCTTATTTCCTATGGGTATATGTATATAAACAAAACACAAAAGGGGTGATTCTGACCCCGGCGGTCAAGGACCGCCGGGAGCACCGCCAACAGGCTGGCGGTGCTCCGCAGGGCATTCTGACCGCGGCGGTATGGCCGCGGTCAGAACAGAAAAACCGGCGGTGTCCCGCCGGTTTTCCGCTGCCCTGCTGAATCTTCCATGGCGGCGCAGCTTGCTGCGCCGCCATGGGGATTCCGACACCCCATACCGCCATCCTGTTCCTGGCGGTTCGCCCGCCAGGAACAGGATGGCGGTATGGGGTGTCGTGGGGCCCCTGGGGGCCCCTGCAGTGCCCATGCCAATGGCATGGGCACTGCAGGGGCCCCCGTAAGAGGGCCCCACAAAGAATTTCAGTGTCTGCTTAGCAGACACTGAAATTCGCGACGGGTGCAACTGCACTCGTCGCACCTTTCCCACTCCGCCGGCTCCATTCGGAGCCGGCTTCCTCGTGGGAAGGGGATTCCCGCTGGGCTGGCGGGCGGCCTTCTGGCGGTCGCCCGCCAGCCCAGCAGGAAACACAGAATCACCGCGGCGGTCTTCGGACCGCGGAGCGGTGTTCTGGAGAGGGAACTCTGGCGGGCGACCTCCGCCGCCCGCCAGAGTTAGAATGACCCCCAAAGTGCCATATTTACAAGAAAGTGGCGCATCAGTTTTGACATGATGTGCGTCCCCTAACAACACCATGTGTAATCCATGTTTACAATATGGCGCACCATTGCGCATGTTAGGAAAAGAGCGTCAAAGATTTTTGACGCTATTGTGGTACTTTGCAGGATCGGTGCCACAAATTTTGGCACTAATCCTGCAAAGTAAAGGGAGGCCAATTAAAAGTAATGGGTGCGTCACTTTTACGCCTGCCTTAGGTAGGTGTTAAAAATGACACTAAAAATGGTGCAGTTAAATGTTATAACTTTTACTACGCTATTTTTACGGGCCTCCCTGCGTGGGAACGCCCCCCTTGTACACATTATGCCTGCCACAGACATAATGTGGCACAAGAGGTTACAAAGTGGTGCAATGCATACATTGCCACATTTTGTAAATATGGCAAAGGAGAATAGCCTCCTTAACACCACGTTAGCAAAAAATAAATGACATTAGTGAGGTGCTAAGAGGTGCTAGGGCCTTGTAAATCTGGCCAAAAAGGTGGTACACAACTTTAGGTGTATGACATGAGCGTTGCGTTTAGATTGTTCAGATCAGAGGACCCATGTGATTGGTGGAACACACACATGCAACACACACACACGAGGAAGAGTGCCTAAAGCAACTTGTTAGACAAGCAGTTCAATTCAGAATTACTTGAGCGCACACTCTCACACCTGGTGGCAGGCACCAGGACACTTTGGCGTAGTTATAGCTTGACAATTTATGAGGAGAGCTCTGTTCTCTGTACTGTCACCTCTGGGTTTGGGCTGGACAGCAATCCCAAGTCTCAGCAGCACTTTTTGATCGGGTAGTAGAGCTCGCAGCAGAGCCTGGGTAGATGGGTCCTGAATGCTTTACCGAAAAGTATGGATTTCTCAGCAGTTAGGTAATTGTAACAACGTTCCCCTTCAGATCACAGCAGCACAAGTCTTTTCCTTCGAATCTGGCCTTTGCTCTACAGGAAGGCAGTCAAACTTCCTGCCTTCGATACAACATTTCCCATGTCCAGTCATAGAACTGTTATTGCAGTTCAATAACAGTCGAGGTGGGAGGTCGAGGGATTGGGGGGTAACCACCGATCGGTATTGCTGCACAGCTTGAGCTTTGGCCTATTAATTAGAGCCAGGCACATCCTTAGGAAAGTACAGTTTGGTTGTTCAGTAATAAACACCCATAAGGGTATATTTACAAGCCCCTTGCGCCACCTTAGCTCCGCCATAGCATCATGTTTTTTTAATGCTAAAGCGGCACTAAATTGGCTTTTCTGCCGCGCCATATTTACAAAGTGTGGCAATGCTTGCAGTGCGCCACTTTGCGATCCCTTGAGTCACATTATGTCTGCGTTAGACATAATGTATGCAGTGGGGGTTCCGGTGCAGGGAGACCTGAAGAAATGGCGCAGTGAAATTTACAAGATTTCACTGCACCATTTTTCTGTCATTTTTAACGCCTGCTCAAAGCAGGCATTAAAATGACACACCCATTATATTCAATGGGCTGCCTCTGCTTTGCGGCACTAGCGTAAAAATGTGACCGCTAGTGTAGCAAAGCACCACAATAGCATCAAAAATGCTGATAATATTGTGCTAACGACCGCCATGCTGCACCTTATTGCCTTATTGTACATACAGCACATGGTGTCATTAGGTGCCTGTAAGGGGTGGGGGGGCACGAAAAGTAGCACATCATCTATGATGCGCCACTTTCTTCTTAATATGCCTCGTAGTTTTTAATGCTCCTTGTTCAATGTCATAACTTCAGGCCATGTGTGGCCAATTTTAGACAGTACAATGTCTTGCTGATGTTTTTCAAGTCAGCAGACCAGGCCTACAAACATTGGTCAGCTTGCGTCACCCGATGGGGGAGGCTGCAGGATCTGGTGGGGATGAAGCAGTTTACCCATGAAGCTTCATGGGTGCAATGTGCTTCTCTAGAGAGGCTTGAGAAGAACGAATCCTCATATTTGGAATCATGAGAAAAGAGACACCGACTCAGGAACCTCTCAATTTGCTAGAAAGTGAAACCGGAATGAGACTAGTACAAATCAGAACCCAGCTCAGCAATACATTGTGACATTTGCTTGTCTATTATTGGCCTTTCTTCCCATCAGGGAGTCCCATGTCTGACTGGAAGAAAAAAAAATTTGAGTGTTAATCTTGTCTGCAAACTAATTAGACACCTCGAGGGTCCTTGGAGGCTTAAGCCCTGAGTAAATGTACTACTGCGTGCCAACCGCTTGCCCAGTGCTGAAGTCAGCAGTGTTGGCATTCCTGGGATCTCTATAATGTAGACATTTTGATGATGTAATTACGCCTTGGGTTGCTGAGCACATCTCTTTCCCTCTGACGTCATCAATTCATTGACATGCTCGCTCAGTCTCAAGGTGGTTCCATTAAGCAAGTTCTTTTACTTGGGCAATCATCCTTTACTGAGGAGATATTTTGCTTGCAGCCCTTCTCCTAGCATGCAAGTAAAGTGTCATGTTGCATTGAAAATATATATATATAGTGAATCTTATGAATGGCCCAGAAACGGGAATCTGGGACAGCTGATAGTAGATCTTTTAGCACACGCAAAACCTGAATTATAACATACATGGCAAAGTTTGTGAAAACACTTTTGCAAATACATGCAAAACGCACATATGGGACATGCGTGGTCCCTGTTCTCACTGATTGTATGAGTTCTAACTGATAGGATTGTTCCTTGGTCAGCACTCACACAGTACTGAGTGAGCCTTAGTGCAATCAAGAATCACCATCATCACAGGAACAAATAGTGCTTATGACAAAACGATACATGAAAGGGTCAATAGAACTTAAAAATGCAAGTACAAGCAAAACATCTTTTGTATGGAATCTTACCCTCAATTCTGTTAACTAATCTTCCAACCTTAAAAATACGTAAGATTATAGTTACTTAATGTATTTAATCAATCCTTCTACAATTTAATTTCAGAAAGCACACGTAAGAACTATTTTAAAAATAATATGATCTTAATGGATGTGACAAATTTATATTCAAATAGAGCCTTACACATAATACACAAATAACGAAAGTAACCTGCACTACTATCTAAATTCCTTAAATACTATTCAAATCATATCTTTTAATTAATTTCTGTATAGTCCTTGATGAGGTGCCACAAGCACAAAGTGCATCCTGAATTACTTGTCATCCCATGCCAATGCCCTAGCAATTCAGGTTTGACTTCTCTATTTGGGATGCTGTGTATGCAGATATGTGTGTGGTAATTTCTCCCCTGTAATGGCACAGGCAAACTAAAAACTGTTGCCTGGCGTGCTAACCAAATGACTATCATGTGGTTAAAACATTTTAGCTCATGAAATTCCCTCCAGCTTTTTGGTTGCCTCAGTAGTTTTCCTAAATTGATGGGTAAGCCCAGATGTGGGTCCCTGGTTTACTGTGAGAATGGACCTACGATACACATGAGGGGCAATAAGGTTAAAATCCCTTTGTGGTGCTTGTAGTGCTACACAGAGGGCATTTGCCCAATGCATGTGCTTTGCCCTTTTTGGAATGGCACAAAAGAGCAGGAAATGAATGTAAGCATATGGATGCACATAAAGAGAAGACTTGATCATTTTCATGCTCCATTTCGAATGTTTTCAATGAGTCTTTTGAAGTGGAGGAAGTATGTCTACATGAGTATATATAGGTCGAACTAATTAGAACTTTATGCCCATGTGTGGTTACTTTTCCGAAGGGTTATCGGGTAGCAATTTGACTGGACTCTACTTCTGGGAGAGGTGAATTGTGAATTCCCTTTGGTTCTCATGTTCTGCAATGAGACTAACAAGTAGAAGGTTTTGAAAAGGAATGATGCCAGAGAAATCTTTAGGTGTCCCAGAGAAGGAAATGTGCCCCAAGGATGAGTTGTTTTCTATTGTCTCTGCCCCAGCTCGTTGCTGAGCCGGCCAAAGGCTGAAGGTACATTGAGCTCAAAGGGAGGTAGTGGTACTGGCTGATGATAAACATGGAATTTCCAAATGTTGAGCTTGATACAACTTTGTATTTCACAGAATATGACAAGAGGTATGTGGGACGACATGTATGGGAGCCCCGGTGCTTGTACTTATTTGTCCAGTAAACTCATTGGTTATGATCATATGTGGCTAACAAATATAAAAACATAATTGTTGTGATAGGGCCTCCATTACAAGTCTGGTAGAGAGGAATCACTCAATGGAATTCCTTTCATCACAGCTGGGCCAGAGTTCCTGCCCCCGGTTTCTCAAGGTGAGGGAACACCTGACCCAATATTATCAGCCAGAAAAAACACTGATATAATCACGAGAGGCTTTGGCTTCAACGACATCCAAGTCCCAATCCCCATTCATACTTTTTTTCAGAAAGAAGGTGCTCCCCCCTGACCCTTTTAAACTCCCTCTGTTGATCCCTGCCCAAGTGTGTGTGGTTTTACGCCTTTTGAAATAGTATCCGCGCAGTCCTCATTCCATGCAGTGGTGTAACAAAGGCCCCCGCAGCCTCCGCAGTGCTTGGGGGTTCTGTGCTCCAGAAGGCCCCCTCAGAACAGCACATGGCCTAAGTGAGTCTAGAGAGGGGCCGCCTCAAAGTTCTTTGCAGCCACCCCTCCAGGTTTGTTACGCCACTGGTTCCATGCAGCTTAAATCTTAATTGCAGGTACTGGTGCTGGTTTACTGCACTGTGTCAGTGATCACAGGTTCGGAGTTTGCACTCTTCCAGCACCGTGCAACTCCTTGTGAAGGCCCACGTGCTAAATAAAGACCAGTTTTCAAAAGCAGAATTGTACTCACTAGATTCCTTGCTTCGGTGATTTGCTTTTGCTGCAAATAAAGAGAGAAGTTCAGTTTAAAAAAGGAAGAAATGTCAGAACCTAATTTGTTCAGATCACCTGGATATTATCTGCAACAAGCTGTTAACCTGCATACATCATACAAAACACATTTTAAACAGAAGAGAAACGTCACGGTATCTATGAAAACGGAGCTCCCATTGAAAATGAACAGCGTTTGCATTGAGGTGCCAGGACATCTGATGATCATTGATGGCAAGATGAATAGCTCCTCACCCTGGCCTCTCACTCCACTATTTAAGAACTATCTCAGAGTTTCTCAGACGGATTTCACCCAGTGTTTAATAAATGCACTAATCTCAAACGTCAAAGAATGAGCTGGAGAGGATGATTAAAAGTACCCCTCAATGGACTTTCTGCAAAACTCATGAACCTCACTGATGAGGCCCAAACATACCAAAATGCAACTGTGGTTGCTTGTGTTCCCTCACGTATGGGTCGTTTCCCAATATTTTGGGCTGAGCATCTCCCTTGTGGCAGGATCAAAAGTGATAAACACAAGGATGGCCACCTTCTGTAATGGCACAGACGAGCAAAAACAGATGGAATTTAATTCTATCCAGAATAATTCCCAATGGTTAAGAAGTCACGGCTCAGCTTTTCCTATCCATAGATTTTTATTTGCCATAAATAAGGAATGGGACTAGTGATCTTTGTCATCCGGGTCATGCTCTTCAACCTGCAATTGAGTTGAAATGGAGAGAGGGGAAATCATGAAGCTGCAGAATGTGTAAGTGGTTACACTTTTCTCATATGCTGATGACAATATGAACGATAATATATGCAGGAGGGTTGTGGGGTTCATTGTTTATTCATGCCTGTCCACATATCTCATTAATAATGTCTAACTGTGAATAACCAATGAGACGACGTGATAAGATGCACCAGCAATTCATAACATTGAATGTATCGTTCTCAAAGTCAGAGCTGTACTTACTGCGTTTTTCCATTTTAATTCTAGGTCAAGGGAACGGCGATATGCCGTCTCGAGCTACAAATAAAGAGAAAAGGTAAGAGTTGAAACCAAAAAGAAACAAGACCATCCCTTCCTCTTACATGTAATGTACTCCAAAGGTCTAGTGATGACGAGCCACGCAGCCTCCTACTCTGTGATACACATTTTAATTAAGAAGTGCCACCTCACTCTTTGCCTAAAATCCAGAAGCAGATGTGGTGGTGCTTTTCTTCCTATGCAGAAGGGACATGGACTAGTAGTTCGGGATGCTGCTCTGTGGAGGGCTCAGCACTGATATCCCTGTGAATGCTCAAGTTATATAGTGGGACTGACACGCTGAAAATATTGGAATGCGATGTTACCTCAGGAAGTTGCGTTGGTTAAGAAGTGTGACCTATGCATTTCCATTCATCTCCTTTTAGTACTTTAGAGAAGGAATGAAGAACTTTTACACGTTTTATCTTGTTCCTCCATGTGCCTCTGAAGAGGAAGATGAGGTGACAGACCCATAAAGCATGTCATTAACAATCACACAGATTTAGATGAAACCTTTCGCAAAGTCTTATCAATACTTTAGACTACAACAGAAGGAAGTCTGTGGTTGGGCCTGCACACCTGGATCTTGGGTCACAGCGCCTGCCTCCTTACCACCTGTAACTCTGGAATTATCTGCAAAAAAGCCCTGAGACCTTATTCTTTGCCTGATCAGAAACGTGTTTCATTTTCTAAGAATGATTGGCCTCCATGGTAGAGAAGTGTTTTGTTTGACTGGTTCTGGATTGTCATTCTATGGACATGGTGGGGTGAAGAGCTGTTTGTCATTGGAGGAGGTCTTTGCTTCCTGTCTGCATCATCTAACCCCACCCTTTCACCGCTCATCATAAAGTGGCGTGGGATCACTAAAGACTGCAAATCCTACCCAACCCTGGGACTAGTGGTAAAAGGATGGGGTGATGACTCCAATCCCTATTGGCGTGAGCCTCTTGGTGCTACAGGGCTTTTAGCTCATATCATTGGAGTGGAGCTTAGCCCAGGTGGCTATGGCTCTGCCAGGTTGACTACTTCACAGGCTTCAAGGCTGTGAGATCATCTTCTCTGCAATCATACATTAATGATAGCAGCCTGAACATGTGTATTGCAAAGCCTGAACTATGAAGCAACGGCAACAACTTGTCAGTGCTTTAGAGTGTAGTAGCCCACACAAATTCCTCCAAGGTTGTACTAATCATATTCTTCATCCGACTATAAGAAGTAGGTGACCGTCAGCTGAGATGTACAAGACAACTGCCCTCATTAGAACTTTTCCCACATCCACATTCTCAGCACCATCACATGTATATACATCACAACCACTTGTTCTATACCACAAGGCATCTCCACACTGTGCTGCCCTTAACCAGTATGTGCATTTCTATTTTTGTATTGCCTTCCTAAAATTCAATCAGCAGAGAAACTAAAGAGGGCAGAGCCCTGACTATCACATCAGTGAAAAACCACCGATATCGTGTTTTCTAGTGTTCCTACAACATAATGCATTTCAGATTACAAGCACCGTGAATGAAACAATTTTACCTCCCTCAGTTTGCAGGCTAACTTTTAACATTTCATATACCATCTCAAGAACAACAAATTCTCGAAAGTCAAAGGTCATACATCTCCCCCCTCATTTGTCTTCTTTACACGGGCATCCTGTCCCTGCCTTCATCTTGGTCAAAACGTCTTGCTTGGATTAATGGGCCTTTGACAAAGTAGGTTTTTTTTTCTTCAAGTCAAATTCCTTCTCTACCTCCAGATGATCGAACCAAGCTACACCCAACTGTGGCAGGATACCCAGTTGGTGGACAATAGGCGCATTATAAAGTACATAACATAACCTCTCTCATAAATCTTGCATCCTGCCTCTTTCAGTTTAGTCACTTCCAGGAATCCTCCAATCCCAGAATAAAGATCGCTAATTTTCCATTCTTGCCTCTAAACACTGCATATGTACCCCCATTGTATCCAAATGACAGATGATCCACTCCTTTTTTGTAAATCCTTAAAGACCTTCCTCTTCTCAACTCTTTGTGGAGTCAGCCAGGTATCTCTCTTCTCCAATAATCCTTCAGTGTCTGGATACCTTGCTGGGTGATGGTCATGCATTAGAAATATTTTTCAGCATCATGAAGATTCTTTTAGAATTGAGACAGGTTTAAAGGCTGAATAACATATTATGCTTTTTCCTAATTAAAGTTCCTTTTTGCTTTGGAATTTAAGGGAAAAAAATCAATGAGGAGTAGTATCCCCTTCTTCATTTTATTTCTATTTTCCATTGTTCAATAAGACAACATCAGGGAGGAGCAGTAACTCCTTATTCATTTAATTTCCATTGTTTAACTTTCTCCTGAAAAGGGCTCACAATGCCTCTTCCCCTTTCCCTTTCAGCTCAGGTGTATGTACTGGTGAAAGAGTGCAGTAGCAACGCATGAATTACAGACCATTTTGTGCCTCAAACAATTCAAATGTGAGTGTCCACTAATATTTCTGAGGAGAATCTTCAGGTTGACATAGTAGTTTAGTGTTTTTTTTAAAACAATGACCAATGTTTTTCCAGAAGTTCTGGTAACAGCTGTGCCACGAAGATAAGTCCTCAAATCGTCTGGACTGGCCCCTCAGACTCCAGTCCACTTTTATAAGCAAAAGGGAATTCCCAAAACTCAGCTTCTAGTCCATAAGAAATGTCAAGTTCTAACTGTCACACTGCTATTGTTCTAGGTAGGGAAAAGTGTTATCTGACTTTGGACCTTCTCACTATTAGGAGTATGTGAAATTAACACAATTTTGTTTTGCATAATTACACAATCTTCCATAAAAAATAAACATACTTGTGCAAATTTACACAAAATGCAAATCCAACATTTGTCACTATATTTTAGTGCAAAAAACAATCATACTGCAAACAACTGCTGCTCCCCTCTGTTCGCTCACATAGTTCCTGTGTTCCGTCAAATAGGATTTTCAAGTACCTGAAAGGACTTGCAATTACTCAATGAGGGGTAATGGAGGTATATCAGGAATTTGTAGTTTGACAAGTGCAATGTGAAAGGATAGAATTGTCACATGAACAAGCAGGCTTCATTGGAAATACCCTGCCAACAGTTGCTCTGGAGGAGATTTGCAACAAACGTCCTGGAGGAAAATGCTGGAAGCAGAATTTCAGCCAGTGGCAGGAATACCTCTCTGTAGAGATCTGTGGCTGGCAGGCAGTGGTTCCTCAGTGAATCTGACCATGAGTTCTACTCTCCAGTTCCGATCAGGCAGAATGGGTCAACCAGGGTGCTTTAAATGGTGAACCAGCTGGTCAATGGCTATGACATCTTACCCTGTGGTAATTAAAGTTCCAGGCTCCATAGTTTTGAAGCACTTTCTATCCTGCTGCATTGCATCACAAAATATCCATGAGTTCTGTGCACCAGAATCCAAACATGTAGGCCCTGGGTACCAGTGAAGGTGTTATTTGCTGTTCCTGATAAACAATGATACCATGGGGTATGTAAATTAATGGGTGTGATAAATAATACCTATTATGAGTTTATGGGGAATAGCATGCAGATTTTGCGCACCAAAATCTGCAAGGTGAGGTAAATATCGTACACGTTTCCCCTGTTAAATTTCAGTAGGTTTGACCTGCCGAAATGTATTGAAGCTTGAGCTATTTAACGCATCCGATAATTATTGAATTCATTAAATACCTTTTAACTTCTAATCCCGAAACGTACTAAACATGGGTTTACGCACAGGTCAGAATAAAACGAGGCACTCATATTTAAATCCAGAGAAGTCCACACTGAGGTGTTAAGAACTGTCTTGCCTCCTAAACCCAATCCTGGTCTTTCCAGTTCAGAAACTCAGCTTCCAAGCAACACTTCTCTCCTGGCTCAGACATTGTGCAGGCTACCCCTAGCCTCACCCTCTGAATGCAGGATGGTGCTACAGATTGTATTCAGTTGTTCATTTTCCACTTGACAGGGCCCAATATCCTCCCATTTTGTGTGAGCCTTTAAGGCGTCAGCTGATGAGCATGGCCAACAAAAAATGTGTGAATTGGATGGCATTCCAGACTGAAATGTGGATGCCAAAATGCGCTTTATCTGAACTCAGGCAGAATACATTTCATTTCTCATAACTGCCATAAGGCTAATCGGTAGTAGGACATTACTTTCAGCACTGGTGTTTTCAGTCAGTTTACATATACCATTGATACTATTTTCAATTAAAGGTTACAAATGAAATGTCACATGATATTTTCTAAAGTAGACACTATCTCCAGAAGAAGAGGCTGCTGGGACAGTACGCATTCTAAATTCATAATGTTTTATACAAAGCGGGACAAAGATTGCCTTCTCTCGTGCTTTCCATGTCTATACTCTGTGTATTTTCACTTGTGACCTGCACATGTACAGTTCAACCACATGGGTGCACATATGAGATTGCTGAAAGATGTGCTTAGTTAGCTGTTGGGAGCGACTGAGGAGGTAAAAATACTTGATGTTCAGCACCATAAAACGTTTAACATGAAAAATATGAATTTCCTACACTAAGGTCATATTATTAAATAGTCTATTTTTTTAATAAATATTTGTATTGCCTTTTTTGTCAAATACATAACAAAACTAACATAAGCATATGTCCAAAGCATAACAGAAGACAATGCAGTAGTACATCAAATAATGTTGCAGGGTACAATAGCATCAGTTTAAGGGTATACAGGGGGGCAATATCCTGCACATGGGCACAGTCTCGTAGGCAGTGCTGAAAATCAGCACTGAGTAAGCAGAGAGGGGGTGGAGATGTTGTGTGTATGTGGGGGGGTGTATCTTTTGGTATGCGTGCATGCAGGTGTGTGTCGCATAGGATGCATGAGTGAATGAGTGATTGTGAGTGTTATGTGTTGTGAATGCATTTGTGTGACAAGGTATGTTGGTGTGTGTTGCAGTGTGTGGGTATGCATGTGTGCATGCGTGGGTGGTGGTGGGTATGCATGTGTGCATGTGTGTATATGGGTGCACGTGAAGGTGTGTATATGTGCAGGGGCAGGAGAAGGAGGGCGAGGGTGGTGGAGGACTCTGGGGAGGGGGGCGGAGAGACCTGATAAAAGCGCTCAGATTCATTTTTTCCGTTTCATAAAGAGTTTCTCCAGCTCCCTCTATTCGATTCACCGTATCGCCTTCAATATGTGTCGGCATAGCAATGTCAACAATTTCTCTGCTTTGTCGCCAGTGTCATAGAGCGGTATTGTGTGGCTAAGAGATGGGTATGTACATTATTGGTAGCTAGTTCTATACATTCTGTATGCAGGGTCTCCATCTGCCTTTGGGTCAGGGTGTTAGATAGGGCTGAGTTTGCAGCTTTCGTTTTCACCAAGAGGCGCTGTAGTTTTTCCATTTCTTCGATTGACTTCTTTTTTAAAAGCAATGATTTTTTGTATTCCTATCTCGGATCACTGCTTTATAGACCTCTCAAAGAGTCACTGCCAAGTCCACAGAATCTTTATTTTCTATGAAAAAAGAGTTCTGTGTCTGTCCTAAGTTCTGTGAGACTGTTTTGTCCCTTAACTCCCAAGCACTCAGCCTCCATCCTTTACCTCAGTCTCAGGGCCTATGTGCAATGGAAACCCAGAGTCAGGAGTGATCAGATAGACCCTGTGCTAGATACTCTGCTCTATGCATAGTTCCGGCTTCCCCAGCCAACGCAAATATATAATCCAATTTGGAAAATAATTTATGCACTCCAGAATAACAATAACCTCTTTGGATGATGTTGCCGCCAGAGGTCAGTCATGCCCAGTGTATCTACAAAGCGTTTCAGGGGCGTGGGTTTAGGGGTGGTGGGTGATGTTCGTGACCTATCTAGTGTAGTTGACTGCACATCATTGAAGTCTGCCCCAGTAGTATGCAAAGAAGACTCAGTTTCTAAGAGAATTCCAGCTACCGCATTTAATGTGGGTTGTTGCAGACAAGGGGCGCATAGATGCTGATGAAAGTGACATCCTCCCTCCCCACATGCCCTGAACAGTTACAGTCCTAATGGGGTCTATCCATGTTCTTTGGACCTGGAAGGAGACCACTTTTCATACTAGGATAGCTACACCTCGGGCTCCTCGAGGGAACCCAGCGTGCACCAGCATGGTGTATGCCCCCGGGACAACAGCGGTTGCCCCAGAGTTGGATCTCTTGCAAGACAACGACATCCAGTTTCTGGTGCCTGATAAAGGCAGTCACCAACCCCCTCCTAATTTTATTGCCTAACCCACTGACATTCTATGTGAGAATGGACCGTATCCCCAGATCAGAAATATTGGTGTGCATTATACCAACATATCTGTATACCTGCTCCCTTTATTCTGCAGAGAAGAGTTTCTCTTGTGAATAATGACCTCTCCTCGTTGTCTAATACCAAAAAACAAGAAATAACACAACTAACATAACACAGAGTAACTGCTTGAATTAATTCTCCTCTCGCCACCCCTACCCTGTTCACGCATTCATCCACATGTTACACTGTGGTAACCACGTAGCAGCACCAGGCTGGTGAGGTCTGTAGGTCACCTTACTCAAAAATTATGAACAATAAGAATTCATACCTTGTCTCTTAAAAGGCATTCGTTCAACAACATTCACTCTGAACATCGGGGCAAGAAATGACTACGTCTGCAGCCATCACGTCACCCCTGCACTTATACTCTGGCATAAAGAGGCCATAAACCCCAGTCACTCTATGCACACATTTAGCATGTTCCACACTAAAGAGAAGAAAAAGCAAAATATAGAGGAAAAGACTGGAACAAAGGGGGGGAGAATGGGAGGGGGAAAGAGAAAGAGGAATACTTTCACCAATCCCATCCGTGCCTTTCCAAGCACTCCGGTGGCCCCTGTAAGAAAAACGTTTCCTCCACTTGAACATCAATGTTCAGTGTCTCCATCATTCCTTCTGTTCAGATCAATAGAGTCTAGTTCAACCTGTTAAGTCAAACATGCCTCAGCCATTGTGCTCGCCCCCCTTGAGCGAAATCCATGCATCCCTTCCAATAACAGTTCCGGTGGACCACTGGTTTCACCATGGGGGGAGTCAACTTTCTCAGTTTTCCAGTGTCAGATTAGGAGGAGTGACTGCCCAATGGGTACTGTGCAGAGGATGTCTCCTGAGACCTTTTGCAACCTACCCTTATAGGGTCCCAGCGTTTGCGCTTGGAGGTTAAGGTTTTGGGTCTTGCCCCCAGCTCCTTCCCCTTCAGTGTGGTTGTTATCACAGGTGTCTGTGTGGGGTGTGGCGGGAGTCTTTCCTCCAACCATCTGCAGGCCTCTTCAGGTGTTTCAACTAAGTATGTTTTATCCTGTAGGTTAACCTTCAACTTCTCTGGAAAGAGTAGCATATACCACATTTGCATTGCATGAAGTTTCACTTTGACTGCATCAAAGGAGTAACACTGCTTCAGTAGTTCACAGGACTAATTCGGGAAAAGCAGTATGGCACAGTAGTCATAGGTGAGCATGCCAAGCTGCTGTGCTTCTTTGAGTATAACATCTTGATCATGGTAATACAGGAAGCGTGCAATGAGGGCTCTCTGAGGTGCCCCCGCCAGAGGTCTTGCTGCTAATGCCGTATGGGCCCTCTCTATCACAAAGCTTGCGGAAAAATAGTGGAAATTAAGTGACCCAGAGCCAGTGCTCTAAAAGTGCAAGTACCTCCACACCCTCAGGAAAGCCCACAAAGTGGAGGTTGTTGAGCCTTATGCAATTTTCAGCATCATCTATCTTCCACAAGAGATCTTTAGTGAGAGCTTTGATGATAGTCAACTCTACTCTGAGAGTGGGCTGTGACTTCCAGTTCTAATATCCTATTTTCTGTGGCTTTCACTCTAACAGCAAAATTATGGAGATGTTGTCTCTGCAGGGAGACGTCCACGGCCACTTGTCCCACTGTAGTTCATAAGACCACCCTAGATTGTTGAATTGCCAGCAGAAGGGCTTCGTTATCCAGTGGTGGGGTTGCAGCATCACTCAGGGTGGGGGAACCTTCAACGTCTATTTTCCCCTGTTTGGGAGACTTTGGTTTTTTTTTTTTGCCATTAGATGTAGGGGTGACAAGGCATTTGTTCCTGTTCCCCTGTCCTCTTCCAGAGATACTCACCGCTAACAGGACACCAGGGCCACTCTGAGGTTACCAGCACAGGTTTCTGCTTTTCAGGGATTTTGCCCCAGGGACAGCGTTAGGTCCCATATAATACCCCTTTCTTGGTCAGAATTCAGGATGAGAGGCTCTCTCAGCATCCATCATCTAGTGAAGGAGATGTTCCAGTAAGCGCATCACCAATTCCCTGGCTTCAACGGAGGACCATGATTGTCAATCTTGCCGCAGTGGGCCCTAATGCTTAGGGGCGATCCCCCAGCAGCAGGGGATTTCGGTGTATGCACAGCCCACCTTTCATTTCTCTGTCTCACAGGAGTATGCACAGGCCATGAGCCCCATGCAAAGAGGAGGAGAGAGGGACTGGGAAACCAGGTACTGAGGCACAATTCAACTCAGGCTGCAGTGTTGCAGAGGACTCGTTTGGGGGGTGATCTACCGAGTTGAGGGCCAAAGATCCCAGATTTCCCTGCCTTCACCACAGTCATTACTAGGTGGTTAATGAGAGGCTCACCCTCCAAAACTCTGTTAACCAGAGCTGAATATGGGCAGCCAGAAGAACAACCCCCCAGACCCCTCAAAACTCAACCAGCACCCCAAGGGGGGTTCGTAACTCAGTCATCGGGCATCCTCACCGCACATTTCCAGGCTTTCGCCGGGGCACAGCTTCCAGAGGTCTCGGCCTACGATCCGCGGTAGTCACCGCAGTATGGGTGGATCTGCTGTGTCCCCATCCTGGCAGCTGCTTTTCAATGTTTATGCCGGTGAGGAACTCACTACAGCTGGGCACAGGCAGTTAGAGCCGGGCAGAGTCACCGCTAGGGAGCGACTCGCAGATGTCATCTAGGGTGTGGTGGGACACACCAGGTTAATCAACTTCACTGAATCTCAGGCCCTCAACACTGCCTCAGGTGCGTACTTACCTCGGGCAAAGGGGTGGGGCGATGGGATGGCTCATAGGGATCTCTGTCCCACTGGTTGTGCACTCTCCACCTCTCCGGCCCTCACTCTGGAGTGTGCAAGGTTCCGTCCTCAGGCTGCAGTGCGGACGGGTGCGTAATGCACAGGCCGCCTTGGTTCAGCTGACCCTCTCCCCTCAGCTCTGGGCCCTCATCACAGCCCCAAGTTCGTCTTTTTTGTGGGCTAATTGTAGTCTTAGAGGTGGAATGGGCATAGTTGCGGGATGGATAAGGATTGGTTATCAGGATTCAAGCAGGATGTGAATAGACGCGCCCGGACCTCAACTCATGCACCTCTAGCCTGCCATGTGATCGGTCATGCCTTAAAATAGTCTATTTTTAACTCTAGAAAATAACCTTTTCCCTTGCGCAAGGGGGCTTTGTTATAGGATCCTATCTGCCCCATATGTTCATCGTTATTAACCACATCATTTTGATTAATTTCAGAAGGTTATTGGTGCGCTCCAGTTTACTACTCATACATCTGACTGTTCCTTATTAAGCTGACCAATTCAAGTGTAACTAGCTAGGCAAGAGTGTTTGATTAAGAACATGGATTTGTGCTATTTTTAACTCTTTATTGCTTACTCTAAAATTTGCCTTTTTAGCATTTTTATGATCTTTTTATTTGTGTTTATTGTGTATGTAATAGTTTTAGATAGAACACTGTTAACTGAAACTGAAACTCTTTATTGGAAAAGATCTCTTTAGTTAAATGCAGTTCTGTTAATGTTTTCACGTAGTCACTCAATAACCCTCTAGTGAGAAAATGATAACTCTCGACATATTAAGCTAAGAAGTCATACAGACACTTAAATTATTCTATTATATAGTAAAACAAACAACTTAGATATTGTCATACTTATATTGAAAGTTTTGATGTGCACCTCTCTTCCCCAAGTCTACTGGTAAGGTAGCAAGGCCGGAGACATTCCTATTTACTATTCATCTTTAATGCCATGTTAATGTAAATAGTATGTCCAAACTGCAGCAAAGGATTTTCTTCTACTACTTTCGTGACATCCTCCAAAATTGTGAACATTGCCTTTAAAATAACTACTTTTGAGTACACACAGGGCTATCACAATGTTTCCATTCCAGAGTCGAATATAGACACCCTACCCGAAGAGTGAAAGTTTTTCTTTACATTCAAGCATCTTTTAAAATAGGTTGAGTTCTATAGAGGGGTTTTGCACCCATATGTATCAGGGTAAAGATAGATAAGCTATGAGGGCATAAGCTTCAAAAACGCCATTGTTTGATGTTGATTTAAAGGTTGACCTCTGGGACTTCCACGGTCCCCTTGATGGCATAAGTAGCTCGATAATAATTCAAATTGTGGAGAAGGAATGAGCTGGCAACACGTGTGCCTTCTGAAACATAATGAACAAAAATTGACCTAAACTATCTACAAAATCATATGCTCCATTATTAAGGTGGAAATTGTGGTAGCAATCTTTAAACATTGGAAACTGACTGTATCTGGGCCAGGGAGGGAATGACGTCCGCTGCCCCTGCCTTTTCGTGACCAGACCACCACGGCCGAAATATCCCCCCATGCTCCTTATTTGATCTCAAATTGTTCTTGCTTTTTAAGGGAGGATGAGGGGGCAGCATAGATACACTGGCATTCTTTCAGGACAGAATGGCAGATAGGGTGAGAAAGGAGTAGGACGGGGATGCTTCAAGGGTCTGTATTAATCTGCCACTCACTCATGCCCCATCTCGTTCTCGACTCTGGCAAGTTCCCAGCCTTGCTACTCCGTAAGCTGGATAATACTCTACCAGCACCTGGTTCTGTTCCAGATGGCCACTGCTCTTTCAGCCTTCTGCAATTCTAGCATCCACTATAATCTCTCACAGCAGAGTGGATCGTCATAGCCACTGCTGCACATGGGGTCTCCTAATGTTCTACCAGCACTTTGCTGCTATCCGTCCTGCTCTCAGACTTTTACTGATGACCAAGTTACTTGCCTTCGGTAACAAATTGTCTGGTAGAGGCTCTTTCTAGCTGCAGATTCCTTGCCTTAGAACTCCCTAGCGTCCGCTTCGAATCCTGAATTTTTCTGCTGAGCAGTGCCCTACGCGCGCCGTCGGGTGGCGTCGTTGGGATCCGCATGCCTCCTGCGGCTCCGCATGGCATCGTCAGCGTCGTTGGAGCTGTCTGTGATGTCACGGTCTTCTATATAGGCACCACCCCAGCACACACACATCAGTTCTTTTCCACAACTTCCCACGCCAGAAGCGCAAAGTCATGGAAGAACCAACTTTTATCTTTTTTTATTTCCTCTTCTGATTGTCTGGACAAAAAGACATGCCCTGGAGAAATGGTAAAAACATGAATGACATAATATATATCCACAGAGCGGGGAGGCTTGGTTGGGTGGAAGGAATCTGCAGCTAGATAGAGTCTCTACCAGATGATTTGTTACTGAAAGTAAGTAACTTGTTCATCTGATTGAGACTTCTAGCTGCAGATTCCTTACCTTAGACTAGGTACCCAAGCTATAACTCCTGGTAGTGAGATATGGCGTTTGCGATGATAAAGTCTGCATCTCACTAACTCTCCTGGCAGAGGTGATCGCCACTAAGAAGGCTGTTTTGATAGTGAGCAGCCAGAGAGGAATGTTATGTAAAGGCTCAAAAGGAGCACACATGAAAAAAGTAAGCACTAGATTAAGGTTCCATTGGGGCATAACAAAAGGCGTAGGTAGAATTTATGCACAAGCCCTTTTAAGAATCTCTGTACAGTAGGAGACTTAAACAAAGACTGTTGATCAGTCAAGCGAAGAAAAGCTGATAAGGCAGAAAGATAGCCCTTCAGAGTCCCTAAGGAGGAACCTGTTGGGCGAGTGACAGAATGAACAGAAGGATATTAAAAAGAGAAGAATAAAGAGGATCAATTTGACCTCTCTGTACAATATAATACAAAACGTTTCCAACGGCAGGTGTAAATCGACTTAGTAGAGGGACGGCTGGCTGCCAGAATGACATCACAGACCTCAGGAGGGAGGTCATAAACCATCAACTGTCCCCACTCAATCTCCACGCATGAAGCCAAGAGTTGACAGATTCAGGTGGAGAACCTTCCCCTGCTGCTGCGACAGAAGATCCTCCCGAAGAGGCAACATGATTGGAGGAATGATGCTCAATTTAAGAAGATCCGGATACCAGACTCTTCCTGCCCAATCCGGAGCCACTAGATTTAATTGGGCCCGGTGGTTCTTGATTTTCCTGAGAACTCTGGGAAGAAGTGTTATTGGTGGAAAGGAGTACAAGAGGCCTGAGCTCCATTCGTGACGAAAAGCGTTGGCTAGCGATAGCCACCTTGGAAACTCCAACACGCAATACTGCTGACATTGCACGTTCTCTTCGCAAGCGAACAGATCTAACCAAGGCTCTCCCCACTGCTGAAAGAGCCCTTGCCACACCTCAGAACGGAGACACCATTCGTGATCCGCTAAGCATCACCGGCTGAGTTTGTCCACTCTGGCGTTCAGAGAACTTGCTTGAACCACCAGTGTTAAGCCTGATGTTCAAGCCATGTCCAGAGACATGGAGCCTCTTGATAAAGGGTCCACGAGCTCACACCGCCCTGCTTGTTGCAGTACCACATTGCGGCAGTGTTGTATGTGAACACCTGCACTACCTTCCCTCTCACAACAGGAAGAAATGCCTTTAATGCCAGCTGGATCGCCCGAAGCTCCAACAAGTTGAAATGGAGTCCAGATTCTCCCAGAGCCCCCTGATCTCCACCTGTATCAGATCGCCACCCCATCCCAGAAGTGATGCATCTGTCACCACTGTGAGATCTGGCTAGGGAAGGGAGAGGAGTCTGCTCCTGACCCAATCGCAGTTCACTAACCACCACTGCAGATCATTTGCAGTTTCCTCCAAGATCTGAACCATGTTGGTAAGATTTCCTTGATGCTGTGCCCATTGGAACTTCAGGTCCCACTGCAGAGCCCTCATATGCCATCTGGCATGCTTGACCAATAGGATACAGGGAGCCATGAGTCCCAACAGCCTCAGAGCCTGTCTCACTGAAATCCAGGATAGAGGCCAAAACATTGGTATCATAACACGAATATCCTGGACTTGTTGCTCGGGAAGATAGGCCCGATACTGCACTGTGTCGAGAACAGCTCTGATGACAGTGAGTTTCTGGGAGGGAATCAGGTGTGACTTTGGTACGTTTATGGTGAACCCCAGCAAGTGCAAGAGGTTCGCTGTCGTCTGGAGGTAGGTGATGAGAGCCTGGGGCGTCGGAGCCTTTGACAGCCGATCATCCAGGTAGGGGAAGACTGAAATCCCTAAACTGCGCAAATGAGCTGCCATCACTGCCATTAATTTTGTGAACACCCGAGCGGCACTGGTGAAACCGAAAAGGAGCACGGTAAACTGAAAGTGCTCGTGGCCCCACTTGAACCGCAAGTAACGCCTGTGGGTAGGCAGGATGGGGATGTGAAAATACACATCCTTCAAATCCAACGCTACCATCCAGTCTCCTTGGTCTAGGGCAGACAAGACCTGAGCAAGAGTGAGCATCTTGAATTTCTCCTTTTTGAGGAACAGATTGACATCCTTTAAATCCAGGGTAGGGCGCAGGCCCTTGTTCTTTTTGGGAATCAGAAAGTAGCGGGAATAACAACCACTGGCTACTTGTGACATCAGGACCCTTTCTATGGCTCCAGTTGGCCAAGAGAGCTGTAACTTCCTCGCGGAGCAAAAGCAAATAAGACCCCATCAGCCGTTCTTTTACCAGAGGGATAGAGGGAGGGAAAGACTGGAAGGGGAAGGAATAGCCCTTCTGTATGATCTGCAAGACCCATTTGTCTGATGTGATGGACTGCCAGTGAGGGAGATGAAATTGAATCCTCCCTCCAACTGCACGGACATGGTCTTGCAGAATCATACTGGGAGGGCTTGGGCACTGTGGAAGAGGGGGACTGTGTGGTGGCCCGACCTCTGGCTAGACCCTCTGGGTCTGACGGTACCACAACCTCATGCTCGCACGGGATGGTGGGAAACCAGAGGACGTGACTAACTTGTGGCTAGCGTGGTACCATGAACCTTCCAAAGCCTCAAAAGGGATGAAAGACAGACTGCTGACGAGCCGGCGCTGAAAGGCCCAAGGATCTGGCCGTAGCTCGAGAATCCTTAAACCTCTCAAGCGCAGAGTCTGCCTTCTCACCAAAAAAGCGAGAGCCATCAAAGTATATATCCATCAAACTTGACTGGATATCCCCTGAAAAGCCGGTAGAACGTAGCCAGGCATGACGACGAAGGGCCACTGCCGAAGAAATTGCACTGCACAGCGAGTTGGTTGTGTCCAAGGCACACCTCATAGTAAACTTGGCTGCATCTCTCCTATCCTTGACAGCCTGGCTGAGAGTGTCCCGTAAGCCCTCCGGGACCTGGGGCAGCACCTGTGCCACTGAATCCCATAAAGTATGGGAAAAACAGCCCATTAAGCAACGGGTGTTTACTGACCTCAATTCCAGCCTGGAGAAAGAAAACAACTTCTTTCCAAGTTGATCCAGCCTCTTGGATTCCCTATCCAGAGGGGCGGAAGGGAAGGCACCATGGGAAGTGAAGGCTTTGACCACCAAACTCTCCTGGGTGGGGGGTTGGGTGAGGAAACTAGGGTCATTTGGAGCAGGTCTATGGCTGTGGCCAATAGTCCTATTCACAGGAGCCCCTGTGCTGGCTTTGGATCATGTTCCCAGAAGGATATCTGTGAGGGCCTCATTGAAGGGTAACATCGGCACCTATGTGGCAACCCCCGGCTGAAGCACCTCCATAAGGAGATTAGTCCTGACTGCCACCATAGGTCTAAGACCTCAGCTGCCCTACGCACCACCATGACATAAGATGCACCCTCCTCCATAGCCACAGTGGGAGGAGAGAGCCTGTGAGAAATCAGCGCCAGTCCGGATCCACTATCGGATCCCGGGGTCCCGAATGGCGCCACGGCCAAAGCCGCCAACGGCGAATCCGTTGAGGCCCCTGCTGACCCCCCGAGGCCCAAAGACCCAACCAAGGGTGCAGCCCGCTCAAAAACAAGGCACATAGCCTTGTAAAATTCTTTAATTTGAGCGGCGGTCACTCCGGTCCCCGGAAAAGGGGGAAGACGTGGAGTCGGCCCTGGCGATGGCTCCTTGAAACCGCGCTCCAAATGTCGACGTTCCCTGGATGCCTCGTCGGCCTACGGGCGTGGCAAAGTCGAAGTCCGCTTGGACTTCTTCTTGTGCTTTTTACCTGAATGCCCTGAAGACCTCGAATGCGAGGAAGATGACTTGGGACTCGTGGAGCAGTCCCGCAAACTACTCCTAGAGCAGGACCGTGACCTCCTCGGAGTCGCCCTAACCGAAGACAGCTGCCGGGCCACTAGAAGCTTGAGAGATCTTTCTCTCAAGGCCTTCGGAGCAATGGCCCGACGGTCAGAACACGACTTCGAATCGTGGTCCTTTTCAAGGTACCAGAGACACACCTGGTGCGGATCCGTAACCGACATGTTGCGATAACATGCACCACACGGTTTGAATACTGTCTTTCTCAAAGACATCGTTCAGACAATCGAAAAGCTGCGACAAAACCGTTGAAAAAAGGATAGCACTTCCCGGATCTGCGCTTAACCGGCGCAGAAGGAAAAGAACTGAGGTACAGGTGCAGGGGTGGTGCCTATATAGAAGACCGTGACGTCACAGATGGGTCCAACGAACTGACACAGAGCCGGATGACGCATGCGGATCCGAACGACGCCACCTGAAGGTGGGCGCAGGGTACTGCTCAGCAGAAAAATTCCGGTTTCGAAGCTGACGCCAGGGAATTCTAAGGTAAGGAATCTGCAGCTAGAAGTCTCTATCAGATATGCTAAGTTCATGTATCTCTTCTATGACTCTGATGCTTTACAAATCTCCTGATCTATCAGCCCTCTACTGTTCACATGCACCATTCCTCAGACATTCCCCCACACTCAGCCACCTCCAGCTGCTGCTTCATCACCCTCCTCCTGGTCCATATGAGCCCTCAGCCCTACTAGAACCAAGGTATTCTTCCACTAGCAGAGATCCTATAGTGCCTTTGTCCGGAACCTACTGTGGCCTGTTTTGTGACCCCAGTCTTCAGTGGTGACTTGTTGCTACAGGTGTTTTTATTTTTTCCATACCGGCTTTACGTCTTTGGTCTGGAAGTCCTGGGTTGCTTTTATGGTTAGCCTTCACTCTTATTTTTCTTGCTAGCGCTTCTCAACATTATGGTTGAGGTTGTAGATGATGCCCCAGCTCTCAAGTCCCACTTGAGAATTGGAACATTTCAGAAATTGACACAGCATTTCTTCTGATCTTTACAATGTAGGATCTTGGAGTCCACGCCATAGTTTGTCTTGGGAACTTTGCTTTGTGTCCTTTTCTTTACCTGAATACTAGCTCCTTTTCAAACCTGGTGATAAATGTTCCGGGCCATTTTGTGGCATTTTGAGATAAATATGAGCCAGGAAAAGTGGTTCAATGCATCACAGCTTTTAATTTTGTTTTGCTTACTCTAACCAGCGCTCGTGGGCTGTTATTCTCTCCACTGTTTTTCTTGTTGCTGCATGTCTGCCTTGAGTTTGCCTGTATTCAGATGGTCTTTTTCAGAATTTTCAGGTGTTTTTCTCTCTGAAGACTGGACTAGTCCCAGTTAGCTCTTTGGTCAGTCCTAGATCCAAGGTAGCAATAACCCAACCAGGAGTCGGATCATCCTTGTCTTAGCCACAGGCTATTTCTCGGAAGTAAACTCCAAGTGTGAAACTCATCAAAAGAAACAGAACTTGACAGCCTTGCTGTGCTCCCATCCACCCACCACTCTACCTGCTGCCCAGTACTGTGCCAGCTCAATACTGGACTATGAACTGCTTGTTTCTCTTTAGGTCCCCTGCTACTCTAATAGCCTTTTCGCTCTACTAACTTCATCCTCCATTACATCACTGATGTTCTACATCATTTCTGTTATTGCATTGTACTTGTCCCTAACTGGCTTATCTTCTCACTGTTGGTTTTCCTTTCTCCTTCTGCTCTAGCATCTCCTTGTGGCTTGAAAAAGTGACTTGTTGCTGCTCCACCAGTTTATTTGTTTTGTGTGTCTTTACCTAGTGCTCATGACATCAAGTGGATGTAGAAAGTGGTGGTGAGCTCCAAGCAGGCAAGGGGATTATAACTGGGAAAACACAGTACTGATAGATTAGGAGGTCTAGGTCCCTGCTTCTTTACCAGCTCCGGCCTCTGAATTCAGCTCCTTTGAGTTCCCTATATAATACGCATGGGACTCTAACAAGAGGAGTTCAGACATATTGGGGGTCATTCCGACCCTGGCGGTCCATGACCGCCAGGGTCGGGGACCGCGGAAGCACCGCCAACAGGCTGGCGGTGCTTCCTGGGCCATTCTGACCGCGGCGGTAAAGCTGCGGTCAGAAAAGGGCAACCGGCGGTTTCCCGCCGGTTTACCCCTGGCCCAGGGAATCCTCCATGGCGGTGCTGCTTGCAGTGCCGCCATGGGGATTCCGACCCCCTTCCCGCCATCCTGTTCCTGGCGGTTTTTACTGCCAGGAACATGATGGTGGGAACGGGCGTCGTGGGGCCCCCTAACAGGGCCCCATAAAGATTTTCAGTGTCTGCTTTGCAGACACTGAAAATCGCGACGGGTGCCACTGCACCCGTCGCACCCCTACAACTCCGCCGGCTCCATTCGGAGCCGGCTTCATTGTTGAAGGGGATTTCCTGCCGGGCCGGCGGGTGGCCTGCTGGCGGTTCCCTCCAGGTCATTCGGCGGTTCCCTCCAGGCGGGCGGCTCCCGCCGCCCGCCAGGGTCAGAATGTCCCCCATTGTGTTTACATCATCAATGGGACTATGGGACATCGGGGATCATGGTATTGGGTAGCCTGACTGCTATCAGCAGAAATGGCCTATAGATTGAGACAAAGGCACCATTTGTAAATGTAAGAGGCTGGGCACTTCAGGGCTTCTGGCAAATAAAAGATGGAGCAGGCAGGCAGGATAGACAGGACTATTGTCAAAATGTTTCTTAACCTAAAATGAAAAGGATTCCTTGGAACAGTCCTGGCTATATATTTTCTCATAAGCTTCATAATATGTGAGGGAGCATAGAAACTGTATGAGTGTACCTGAGAGTTAGTGGTAAGAGTTGTTTGACAATCAAACTCATTAGTTATTCACAACCTGTTAATAACTCGTTAGGACATTATAAGTCTGATTGGCTGTCACTACAAAGAGTTCTGAAAGTCAGCAATGTACTTACTGCATCCCTCATTTCATCCAACTCCTGATTCGCGTGCTGAAGCTGGAAATAAAGCGAGAACATTTAGAATTGAATACAAAAATGAAGCAATATTAAGGGTAGTGGGAAGCTCCACATCTCCAGTAAAACACAAGTAGCATCTAATCAGTGCTGTTTGGACGATTTTCGGAGTGGTGGTGGTGCCACTTCATTATAGTCATTGCGGGTAATTGAACAAGCAAGTGTGGAAAGAGTCAAACCTATTCCTGGTTGAGAGTGGCAATCCCTGTCATCTCCTCATTGGCACTCTTGGACAAAAATGATAAAAGTGGGCCTTTTTTCCGTACATTTTCCCTAAAACGTTAATTCCACTTAGTGTGGTATGCACTTTTATAGAGAGTATACTCTATTTAAGTGGTGTATAATGCTGGGAAATCAAAGTAAGCAAGTGGCAAAACAACTCAAAGTGTTGCTGAGCTAATCAATGTTATCTAATTATCACAGTTTCTAGTATATGTTGTTTTGAAGATAGAACAGAAAATATTCATCAGAAACTCAAGAAAGAGATTTGTTGTAGATGTGTGGTTTAAGAAACCTTTGGAAAGATGTTTGCCTTCTCTTGTGTGCTTGCAAGGGAGTTCAAGACAAGAAATGCTCATAGCTTGGTCACAGGCTCACATAAACACGTTTCCGAGCAGAACTAAGCAGCAGTCCTTTGTTAGAAAAAAAAAATTCTGTGTTTAATGTTTAATTACACCTGACATTTGACTTAACATAATATGTTTTTGGGAAGAGATGCAAAATACAGCATTATAACCTGTATTCCTGAAAAACAAGTTACTTACTTTCGGTAACGCCTTTTCTGGTGGATACAGTAACTACCTGCGAATTTCTCACCATGTGAATTCTCCCAATGCGCCACCATTCGTTGGAAACTTTTCTTTTCAGCTTTCCACGTCAACGGGGACATCATATTAGCACGGCTCCACACGCAACTCCATCTGATGTGATCGGAGCCATAAGAAGTCCTCGTCGGCGTGGTGACCTCATTTCCACCCACTTTTTTACTGTGCCTTCAAGGCGAGCTGGTGAATACCAACATCACAAATGCATAACATGTGCAACTCAATGTATATAAGCACTTTATATAGATAAGTTATATATATCGATATATACATATATACATAATCTAATAAGCATTCTTGATACAAATATTATGTACAATTATTTTCTATAATACAAGAATAAAACAACCTAAACTAGTGTTGGTATGACAGACAGGCAATGGTGAGGCAGGTGGGACTGTGAGGAATCCACCGGGAGCTACTCTATCCACCAGAAAAAGCGCTGCCGAAGGTTAGTAACTTGTTCTTTTGATGGATATAACTACCTGTGGATTCCACACCTTATGAACAGAATACCACAGCAGTCCTGCAAATGGAGTTGGGTGCCTGACTGGTCAAACCAAGAACTCCTGGAGAACAGAAAGGGCAAGATGGCATGCCTCCTCACTTCCGAATCCAAACAATAATGTTTTGCAAAAGTGTGGAGGGAAGCCCAATTCTCTGCCTTGCAAATGTCAACAACAGGCACACCCATGGAAGCCGATTTTGCCCTGGTTGAATGAACCCTAATACCCTTAGGAGGAACCTTCCTTGCCAGCAAATAACAAATATTTATGCAAAGAATGAGCCACCTTGAAAGAGTCCTCTTGTGGACAGCTTTCCCCTTCATTTTGCCCATGTAGCCAATGAGGAGCTGCTCAGCAGTTCTGAAGTCCTTTGTCCTCTCTATAGAGAAGCTTAGAGCCCTCTTTCGACCCAGGCAATGCAGCCTTTCATCCTCCCTTGATGGGCGGGAGTAGGATAAAAAGACTGTAGTGTTATAGTCTGCCCCAGATGGAAGGGTGTAACTACCTTGGGCAGGAAAGCTGCCCTGGTTCTCAAAACTACCTTGCCCACAAGTAAGGTAGTGTACACTAAGAGCTTGCAGTTCAGTCACTCACATGTCTAGCCGACGTGATGGCTGTTAAGACATTTTTTTAAATGTAAGGAGCCTCAAAGGGCAACTGTGCATTGGTTCAAATGGTGAACCCATCAAAAAAAGTTAGTACCAAATGTAAATCCCATTGAGGCATAATGAATGGAGTGGGAGGAAACTTGTTTGTTAATCCCTTTAGGAATCTAAGGACTGTAGGGACTTAAACAAAGAGGGTTGATCAGGAAAACAAATGAAAACCGACAGTGCGGCGAGATAGCCCTTTACTGTCACCACAGCGTATCCTTATTGTGCTAAGGATACAGAAAACACCAAAACATCAGACAAATGGGCCTTTAAAGGGTTTATGTGTCTTCTCTCACACCAACTAATACATTTTGCCCATCTTCCAGCATAAACAGTCAGTGGTAGAATGTTGCCTGGCCAATAAAATAACATCCGCAACTTGAGTGGGGAGAGAAAAAGAACTCAGATTGGCCCGTTCAATCTCCAGGCATGAAGGTGCAGGCTCTGGAGGTGAGGGTGTAGAACCTGCCCCTGCGACTGCAAGGGGGGTGTGCCCGGGGAGAGAGACAGAGCGGAAGGCACAGCGAGAGGTGAAGGAGGTCTGTGTACCACACTTTCTTGGCCAACACACGGCTGTGAATGTGACTTTGGCCCGGTCTTGGTGAATCTTCCTTAGAACTGGAGGAAGGCCTTGAGAGCCAGACGTGTTGTTTGCAGCCCTAACAGATTGATGTGACCCATCTGTTCTACTGGAGACCAAAGGCCCTTAATCTCCTGGTCCCATAGATGAGCTCCCCACCCCAGAGTGGAAGCATCTGTTATGACTGTGGTCGCCAGAGGTGGAAGAGAAAAACGGCCTCCCTTGAGACAGGTTGCCCTGTACACTCCACCATCGAAGACCCACCGCAGCGTCTCTGGAGATCGTTATAGACACCTCGAGATACCCTTTGTGCTTTCGGAGGCACCACTGGAGAACCCTCATGTACAACATGTGTGAGTGACTAACAGAATGCAGGAAGCGAACAGACCTAGGAGGCATAGGACCTTTAGGACTGGAAGAGGCGCTAATTTTTTAAACATTGGAATCATCGCGTAAATGCCCAGAACCCTCTGGGGAGGTTGATAGGCCTGCTTCAATTTTGTTTCCAGTACTGCCCCATGAATAGGAGGCGCTATGAGGGCTCCAGGTGAGATTTGGGCATGTTCAAAGAAAAGCCCATGTTAAAAAACAACTGGGTTGTCACCTGCAAATGGTGCACCACTAATTCTGGCGACTTGGTTTGATCATCCGATCATCCAGGTAAGGGAATACTGATATTCCCTTCCTTCTGAGATGCGCTGTCACCACTGCCATCACGTTCGTGAAGACTCGAGGTGCAGAAGTAAGACCAAAAGGAAGGATCGCAAACTGATTGTGTTTGCGACCCTACCACAAACCAGAGATACTTCCTGTGCGATTTCAGAATGGGGATGTGGAAATACGCATCCTGCAATTCGATAGACACCATCCAGTCTTCCTTGTCCAACGCAAGAAGCACCTGTGCTAGGGTCAGCATTTCAAACTTTTCCTGTTTGAGGAACCAATTCAAAATCATCAGGTCCAGGATAGGCACCAAATGATCATCCTTCTTGGCAATCTGGGAATACCTTGAATAACATCCCTGGCCCCTTTCCTGCTCCGGAACCAACTCCACTGCGCCCTTTAACGAAAGACTCTGCACCTCCTGTTGAAGCAACAGAAGATGCTCTTCTGAGCAAAAGGAATGTCGGGGTTGGAAGGGAGGAGGAAACTCTGGAAAGGGAAGGGCATGGCCTTTTCTCACAATAGTTAACACCCATGAGTCCGAAGTCATTGACTCCCATTCCTTCAGAAAATGTAACAACCTTTCCCCTAAGGGCAACACCTGCTGGAGGAAGGGGAGAGAAATGGGGTTGTTTCCCTGACTGGTTCCCTGCAGAGGACAAAGAGGAGGAAGAGGACGAAGGCTGCCAGGTTGCACCTCTGGATCTAATCTTTCCACAACCTCTATAGAACCTGTAGAGGGGATTGGAAGGCTGCTGGACTTGAAACTGCTGTCTTCCACTAGAGGATGAGCCACTACCAAACCCTCTGAATCTCCGGAATGGTCTATAAGATGATTAAGACGACTGAAGGCCCAAAGATTTTGCAGTGGCTCTGCTATCTTTAAGTCTCTCCAGGGCTGAGTCTGCCTTCGCCCCAAACAGACCAGCACCATCAAAAGGTAGGTCTATTAATGTTGCTTGTACATCAGATGAAAATCCAGAAGCTCTAAGCCACGCATGCCTCCTGGTGGCAATTGATGTCCCCATGGCTCTTGTGTCAGAGTCTGCAGAGTCCAAGCCTGACTGGATTACTTGCTTGGCTGCTGCTTGACTATCCTGCAATGGATCTTGAAAATGTCCTTGAATATCCTGCAGCAACTTAGCGACCACCTCTTTGGCCATATCCATCAAGAGGGAGATGTATCTACCCAGCACATAGGTTGCTTTCAAAGACTTCAAGGCCATACTCACTGAAAAGAAAGTCTTTTTAGCAGTTTCCTCCATCCGTTTTGACTCCCTGTTCGATGGAGTTGTAGGGAACTAGCCTGGAACCACCTTAGAAGAACAAGAAGACTAAACCACCAAGCTTTCTGACTTTGGATGCTGTGTTAAAAATGTTAGGTCCCCTGGAGCAACCTTATATTTCCTGGCTACAGACCTGGAAACTGCCGGAGTTGTCATTGGCTTTCCCAAATATCCAATATGGGCTCAGTCAAAGTGTCATTAAATGGAAGCTCAGTTTCCAAGGATGAGGTTGTAGGGTGCAGTACTTCCGTTATAATATTAGTCCTCAGTTCGGAAGTGGGCAGAGGTAGATCTAAAAGCTCCGCCGCTTTCATGATAACCCCATGGTAGGTTGAAATTTCTGTCGAAATGGCACCTCCGGGTGACAAAAGCTCTCACTTAGGAGAATTGCCCAGTCCACTAGCCACACAGAGTCCCTGGAACTCATCAGAAGGAACAGGAATCTCTCCTATTTCTAGGTGTTGTTTGTGTTGCTCCTCTAGATACTGCTGCTCCTCCAGCAGCCGTAAGGCTTCCCTCCTTGATCTAAGTCTTGACTCCAAATGCGGCGTCGACAAGGTGTTCACTGATGTTGATGGCACCCTCAAAGTCGGAAGAGGAGCTGGATCCACACTGTGCGCCAGAGCAGACTGAGCTGACTCCACTCGAGGCCTCTCCTACGTCGGTAACGGTGCCGCTGGCGCCGGCATCTGTGGTGGTGTGTCATCATTGGTGCCAAACCAGATGCCGGAAAAAAAGGCAGAAAAGGAGTCTGCATGTACAGTGTTGGCAGCCCCAACGTGAAGGCTAACAGACCTAAGGGGCTGGCAGGTGCACCAGAGGGGACCATTGCTTTACTGAATATGCTGAACGTAGCATTAAGGAACAAGGACAGTTTTGTGCCCGGAGCTGGAAAGTCAGGATAGCCCTGTTCCTGTCGTTGAATCTGGTCCAACTCCTTAACCTCAAACTCCTGATGCGAGGATGTCAGAGAAAATTGAGCCACTGGGCTGGTAGGTGACGCCGAAATCTCCACCAGCAACGATTCCGAGACACTTCAGGTTACTTTGGCTGGGGAAATACTGTGGGATTGACCTTGCAAAAGTCATACGGCGTTGTGATCTCGAAGTAGGTGAAGGCGATCTAGGACTGTCTCTGAATGAACCCCAGCAAGTGCAAGAGGTTCGCCGTCGTCTGGAGGTGGGTGATGAGAGCCTGGGGCGTCGGAGCCTTCAACAGTCGATCGTTCAGGTAGGGGAAGGCTGAAATCCCTAACCTGCGCAGATGAGCTGCCACCACTGCCATCACTTTTGTGAACACCCGAGGGGCATGGGTGAGACCGAAAGGGAGCACGGTAAACTGAAAGTGCTCGTGGCCCACCTTGAACCGCAAGTAACGCCTGTGGGCAGGCAGGATGGGGATGTGAAAATACACATCCTGCAAATCTAACGCTACCATCCAGTCTCCTTGGCCTAGGGCAGACAAGACCTGAGCAAGAGTGAGCATCTTGAATTTCTCCTTTTTGAGAAACAGATTGACGTCCCTTAAATCCAGGATAGGGCGCAGGCCCTTGTTCTTTTTGGGAATCAGAAAGTAGCGGGAATAACAACCACTGCCTACTTGTGACATCGGGACCCTTTCTATGGCTCCCGTTGGCCAAGAGAGCTGTATCTTCCTTGCGGAGCAAAAGCAAATAATCCCCCATCAGCCGTTCTTTTACCGGAGGGACAGAGGGAGGGAAAGACTGGAAGGGGAAGGAATAGCCCTTCTGTATGATCTGAAAGACCCATTTGTCCGATGTGATGGACTGCCAGTGAGGGAGATGAAATTGAATCCTCCCTCTAACTGGATGGACATGGTCTTGCAGAATCATACTAGGAGGGCTTGGGCGCTGTGGAAGAGGGGGACTGTGTGGTGGCCAACCTCTGGCTAGACCCTCTGGGCCTGACGGTACCACAACCTCATCCTCGCATGGGATGGTGGGAAACCAGAGGACGGTGGCTAACTTGTGGCTGGCGTGGTACCGTGCCCCTTCCGAAGCCTCGAAAGGGACATAAGACAGTCTGCTGACGGAGCCGGCGCTGAAAGGCCCAAGGATCTGGCCGTAGCTCGAGAATCCTTAAACCTATCAAGCGCAGAGTCTGCCTTCTCACCAAAAAGGCGAGAGCCATCAAAGGGCATATCCATCAAACTTGACTGGATATCCCCTGAAAAGCTAGTAGAACGTAGCCAGGCATGGCGACGAAGGGCCACTGTCGAAGAAATCACCCTGCACAGCGAGTTGGTTGTGTCCAAGCCACACCTGATAGTAAACTTGGCTGCATCTCTCCTATCCTTGCCAGCCTGGGTGAGAGTGTCCCGTAAGCCCTCTGGGACCTGGGGCAGCACCTGTGCCACTGTATCCCATAAAGTATGGGAAAAACAGCCCAATAAGCAAGAGGTGTTTAATGACCTCAATGCCAGGCTGGAGAAAGAAAACAACTTCTTTCCAAGTTGATCCAGCCTCTTGGATTCCCTATCCAGAGGGGCGGAAGGGAAGGCACCATGGGAAGTGGAGGCTTTGACCACCAAGCTCTCCTGGGTGAGGGGTTGGGTGAGGAAACTAGGGTCATTTGGAGCAGGTCTGTGGCCATGGCCAATTGTCCTATTCACAGGAGCCCCTGTGCTGGGTTTGGACCATGTTCCCAGAAGGATATCTGTGAGGGCCTCTTTGAAGGGTAACATCGGCACCGATGTAGCAACCCCTGGCTGAAGCACCTCCGTCAGGAGATTAGTCCTGACTGGCACCATAGGCAAATCTAGGTCTAAATCCTCAGCTGCCTTACGCACCACCATGACATAAGATGCACCCTCCTCCGTAGCTACAGTGGGAGGAGAGAGCCTGCCAGCATCTGAGAGAAGTATCCAGTCCACTGGCTTCCCCTAGATCCTCATACCAGTCCTGTTCATGCTCCAATCCATATTCTAAAGGGTCCTCAGACCCCTCCCACTCATCTCCTCTGCCTGGCTGTTCTGAAGAAGCCTCAGGCACTGATCTGGGCCTAATCAGCGCCAGCAAAATCAGATTCGGCATCTTTGTATTACTTGTAAATCTTGAACATGTGGTTCTTAAAATAAACTAAGAAAATATATTTTTCTATATAAAAACCTATTGGCCTGGATTAAGTCTTTGAGTGTGTGTTCCGCATTTATTGCCTGTGTGTGTACAACAAATGCTTAACACTACCCTCTGATAAGTCTACTGCTCGACCACACTACCACAAAATAGAGCATTAGATTATCTCTTTTTGCCACTATCTTACCTCTAAGGGGAACCCTTGGACTCTGTGCACACTATTTCTTACTTTGAAATAGTATATACAGAGCCAACTTCCTACATTGTGTAAACATCATCAATGGAACTATGGGACATCGGGGATCATGGTATTGGGTAGCCTGACTGCTATCAGCAGAAATGGCCTATGGCTTGAGACAAAGGCACCATTTGTAAATGTAAGAGGCTGGGCACTTCAGGGCTTCTGGCAAATAAAAGATGGAGTCGGCAGGCAGGATAGACAGGACTATTGTCAAAATGTTTCTTAACCTAAAATGAAAAAGATTCCTTGGACCAGTCCTGGCTATATATTTTCTCATAAGCTTCATAATATGTGAGGGTACATAGAAACTGTATGAGGGTACCTGAGAGTTAGTGGTAAGAGTTGTTTGACAATCAAACTCATTAGTTATTCACAACCTGTTAATAACTCGTTAGGACATTGTAAGTCTGACTGGCTGCCACTACAAAGAGTTCTGAAAGTCAGCAATGTACTTACTGCATCCCTCTTTTCATCCAACTCCTGATTCGCTTGCTGAAGCTGGAAATAAAGAGAGAACATTTAGAATTGAATACAAAAAATAAGCAATATCAAGGGTGGTGGGACGCTCCAAATCTACAGCAAAACACAAGTAGCATCTAATCAGTGCTGTTCAGACGATTTTCGGAGTGGTGGTGGTGCCACTTCATTGTAGTCATTATGGTTAATTGAGCAAGCAAGTGTGGAAAGAGTCAAACCCATTCCTGGTTGAGAGTGGCAATCCTGTCATCTCCTCATTGGCACTCTTGGACAAAAATGATACAACTGGGCCTTTTTACGTACATTTTCCCTAAAACATTAATTCCACTTAGTGTGGTATGCACTTTTATAGAGAGTATACTATATTTAAGTGGTTTATAATGCTGGGAAATCAAAGTAAGCAAGTGACAAAACAACTCAAAGTGTTGCTGAGCTAATCAAAGTTATCTAATTATCACATTTTTTAGAATATGTTGTTTTGAAGATAGAACAGAAAATATTCATCAGAAACTGAAGAAAGAGATTTTTTGTAGATGTGTGGTTTAAGAAACCTTTGGAAAGATGTTTGCCTGCTCTTGTGTGCTTGCAAGGGGGTTCAAGACAAAAAATGCTCATAGCTTGGTCACAGGCTCCCATAAACACGGTTCCGAGCAGAACCAAGCAGCAGTCCTTTGTTAGAGAAACAATGTTCTGTGTTTAACGTTTAATTACACCTGACATTTGACTTAACATAATATGTTTTTGGGAAGAGATGTAAAATACAGCATTATAACCTATATTTCTGAAAAACAAGTTACTTACTTTCGGTAACGCCTTTTCATGTGGATACAGTAACTACCTGGGGATTTCTCACCTCATGAATTCTCCCAATGCGCCAGCATTCGTTTGGAACTTTTCTTTTCAGCTCTCCACGTCAACGGAGACGTCATATTATCACGGCTCCACAAGCAACTCCATCTGATGTGATCGGAGCCATAAGAAGTCCTCGTCGGCGTGGTGACCTCATTTCCACCCACTTTTTTACTGTGCCTTCAAGGCGAGCTGATGAATACCAACATCACAAATGCATAACGTGCAACTCAATGTATATAAGCACTTTATGTGCATAATTTATGTATATCAATATATACATATATACATAATCTAATAAGCATTCTTGATCAAATATTATGTACAATTATTTTCTATAATACAAGAATAGAACAACCTAAACTAGTGTTGGTATGACAGACAGGCAATGGTGAGGCAGGGGGGACTGTGAGGAATCCACAGGTAGCTACTCTATCCACCAGAAAAAGCATTGCAGAAGGTTAGTAACTTGTTCTTCTGATGGATATAACTACCTGTGGATTCCACACCTTATGAACAGAATCCCAAAGCAGTCCTGCAATCAGAGGTGGGTTCCTGACTGGTCAAACCAAGAACTCCTGGAGAACAGAACGGGCAAGATGGCATGCCTCCTCACTTCCGAATCTAAACAATAATGTTTTGCAAAAGTGTGGAGGGAAGCCCAATTCTCTGCCTTGCAAATGTCAACAATAGGCACACCCATGGAAGCCAACTTCGCCCTGGTTGAATTAAACCTAATACCCTTAGGAGGATCCTTCCTTGCCAGAAAATAACAAATATTTATGCAAAGAAGGACCCACCTTGAAAGAGTTCTCTTGTGGACAGCTTTCCCTTTCATTTTGTCCATGTAGCCAACGAAGAACTGCTCAGCAGTTCTGAAGTCCTTTGTCCTCTCTATATAGAAGTTTTGAGCCCTCTTTGGATCCAGGCAATGCAGCCTTTTGTCCTCCTGTGATGTGCGGGGAGGAGGATAAAAAGATTGTAGTGTTATAGCCTGCCCCAGATGGAAGGGTGTAACTACCTTGGGCAGGAAAGCCGCCCTGGTTCTCAAAACCACCTTACCCACAAGTAAGGTAGTGTACACTAAGAGCTTGCAGTTCACTCACTCACATGTCTAGCCGACGTGATGGATCTTAAGAAATTTTTTTAAATGTAAGGAGCCTCAAAGGGCAACTGTGCATTGGTTCAAATGGTGGACCCATGAAAAAAGTTAATACCAAATTTAAATCCCACTGAGGCATAATGAATGGAGTGGGAGGAAACTTGTTTGTTAAACCCTTTAGGAATCTAAGAATTATAGGGACTTAAACAAAGAGGGTTGATCAGGAAAACAAATGAAAGCCGACAGTGCGGCGAGATATCCCTTTACTGTCGCCACAGCTTACCCTTATTGTGCTAAGGATACAGAAAACACCAAAACATCAGACAAATGGGCCTTTAAAGGGTTGATGTGTCTTCTCTCACACCAACTAGTACATTTTGCCCACCTGCCAGCATAAACAGTCAGTGGTAGAATGTTGCCTGGCCAATAAAATAACATCCACCACTTCAGTGGGGAGAGAAAAAGAACTCAGATTGCCCCATTCAATCTCCAGGCATGAAGGTGCAGGCTCTGGAGGTGAGGGTGTAGAACCTGCCCCTGTGACTGCAAGGGGGGATGTGCCCGGGGAGGGAGACAGAGCTGAAGGCACAGCGAGAGGTGAAGGAGGTCTGTGCACCACACTTTCTTGGCCAATATACGGCTGTTAATATGACTTTGGCCCGCTCTTGGTGAATCTTCCTTCGAACTAGAGGAAGGCATTGGGAGCCAGACGTATTCTTCGCAACTCTAACAGATTGATGTGACCCATCTGTTCTACTGGAGACCAAAGGCCCTTGATCTCCAGGTCCCATAGATGAGCTCCCCACCCCAGAGTGGAAGCATCTGTTATGGCTGTGGTCGCCAGAGGTGGAAGAGAAAACGGCCTCCCTTGAGACAGGTTGCCCTGTACACTCCACCATCGCAGATACGCTGCAGCGCCTCTGGAGATAGTTAGAGACTCCTCGAGATACCCTTTGTGCTTGCGGAGACACCACTGGAGAGCCCTCACGTACCAACATGTATGCAGGAAGCGAACAGACCTAGCAGGCATAGGACCTATAGGACTGGAACATGCGCTCATTTTTGAAACATTGGAATCATCACCTAAATGTCCTGAACCCTCTGGGGAGGAGGATAGGCCTGATTCAATTTTGTTTCCAGTACTGCCCCATGAACAGGAGGCGCTATGAGGGCTCCAGGTGAGATTTGGGCATGATCAAAGAAAAGCCCAGGTTGAACAACAACTGGGTTGTCACCTGCAAATGGTGCACCACTAATTCTGGCGACTTGGCTCTGATCATCCGATCATCCAGGTAAGGGAATACTGATATTTCCTTCCTTCTGAGATGCACTGCCACCATTGCAATCACCTTCGTGAAGACTCGAGGTGCAGAAGTACGACCAAAAGGAAGGATCGCAAACTGATAGTGTTTGCGACCCTACCACCAACCGGAGAAACTTCCTGTGTGATTTCAGAATGGGGATGTGGAAATACGCATCCTGCAATTCGATAGACAACTCCAGTCTTCCTTGTCCAACGCAAGAAGCACATGTGCTAGGGTCAGCATTTCAAACTTTTCCTGTTTGAGGAACCAATTCAAAATCATCAGGTCCAGGATAGGTATCAAATGATTATCCTTCTTGGCAATCTGGGAATAACTCGACTAACATCCCTGACCCCTTTCATGCTCCGGATCCAACTCCACTGCGCCCTTTAACAAATGACTCTGCACCTCCTGTTGAAGCAACAGAAGATGCTCTTCTGAGCAAAAGGAATGTCGGGGTTGGAAGGGAGGAGGAAACTCTGGAAAGGGAAGGGCATAGCCTTTTCTCACAATACTTAACACCCATGAATCTGAAGTCATTGACTTCCATTCCTTGAAAAAATGTAACAACCTTTCCCCTAAGGGCAACACATGCTGGAGGAAGGGGAGAGAAATAGGGTTGCTTCCCTGACTGGTTCCCTGCAGAGGACAAAGAGGAGGAGGAGGAGGAATGCTGCCAGGAAGCACCTCTGGATCTAATCTTTCCACAACCTCTACAGAACCTGTAGAGGGGATTGAAAGGCTGCTGGACTTGAAACTGCTGTCTTCCACAAAAGTATGAGCCACTACCAAACCCTCTGAATCTCCGGAATGGTCTATAAGATGATGAAGACGACTGAAAGCCCAAAGATTTTGCAGTGACTCTGCTATCTTTAAATCTATCCAGGGCCGAGTCTGCCTTTGCCCCAATCAGGACAGCACCTTCAAAAGGGAGGTCTATTAATGTTGCTTGTACGTCAGATGAAAAGCCATAACCACTAAGCCGCACATTCCTCCTTGTGGCAATTGATGTCCCCATGGCTCTTGTGTCAGAGTCTGCAGAGTCCAAGCCTGACTGGATTACTTGCTTGGCTGCTGCTTGTCTATCCTGCAATGGATCTTGCAAATGTCCTTGAATATCCTGCAGCAACTTAGCGACCACCTCTTTGGCCATATCCATCTAGGGGGAGATGTATCTACCCAGCACACAGGTTGCGTTCAAAGACTTCAAGACCATACTCCCTGAAGAGAAAGTATTTTTAGCAGTTTCCTCCATCTCTTTCGACTCCCTATCTGATGGAGTTGTAGGGAACTAGCCTGGAGCCACCTTAGAGAACAAGATGACTGAACCACCAAGCTTTCTGGCTTTGGATGCTGTGTTAAAAATGTTAGGTCCCCTGGAGCAACCTTATATTTCCTGACTACAGACCTGGAAACTGCCGGAGTTGTCACTGGCTTTCCCAAATATCCAATATGGGCTCAGTCAAAGCTTCATTAAATGGAAGCAGAGTTTCCAAGGATGAGGTTGTAGGGTGCAGTACTTCCGTTAAAATATTAGTGCTTAGTTCGGAAGTGGGCAGAGGTAGATCTAAAAGCTCCGCCGCTTTCCTGATAACCCCATGGTAGGTTGAAATTTCTGTCTAAATGGCACCTCTGGGTGGCAAAAGCTCCCACTTAGGGGAAATGTCCAGTCTGCTAGCCACACAGTGTCCCTGGAACTCATCAGGAGGAACAGGAATCTCTCCTTCTTCTAGGTGTTGTTTGTGTTGCTCCTCTAGCTACTGCTGCTCCTCCAGCAGCCGTAAGGCTTCCCTTCTTGATCTAAGTCTTGACTCCAAATGCGGCGTCGACAAGGAGTTCACTGACGTTGATGGCACCCCCAAAGTTGGAAGAGGAGCTGGATCTACACTGTGCGCCAGAGCAGACTGAGCTGACTCCACTCGAGGCCTGTCCTACGTCGGTAATGGTGCCGGCATCTGTGGTAGTGTGTCATCATTGTCGCCAAACCAGATGCCGGAAGAAAAGGCAAAAAAGGAGTCTGCATGTACAGTGTCGGCAACCCCAACGTGAAGTCTAACAGACCTAAGGGGCTGTCAGGCGCACCAGTGGGGACCATTGCCTTACTGAATATGCTGAACGTAGCATTAAGGAACAAGGACGGTTTCGTGCCCAGAGCTGGAAAGGCAGGATAGCCCTGTTCCTGTTGGGGAATCTGGTCCAACTCCTTAACCTCGAACTCCTGATGCGAGGATGTCGGAGAAAATTGAGCCACTGGGCTGGTAGGTGACGCCGAAATCTCCACCAGCAATGGCGCCGGAGACACTTCAGGTTACTTTGGCTGGGGAAATACTGTGGGACTGACCTCCCAAGTCATATGGCATCGTGACCTCGAAGTAGGTGAAGGCGATCTAGGACTGTCTCTGAATGAACGCCATTGCGATTCATAACGACAATGCTTTTTGTGGGACTTTGAAGATCTATGTGATGAAGAGTCCTAAGTTTTTGACCAACAACATCCTCTCTTCTCCTTCTTAACTTTAGAAAGAAAGAGCTTCGCCCCTTCTCCTTCAGCTCTGACAGGACGAGTAACCCACAACCACATCATGATCTGAACTCAGACACCACAAACCATTTTTGTGCGGATCTGTCACTGGCATGTGACCTCAGCACTCACTACAAGGTTTAAAACCAGATTTCTTTGGTGGAGACATAGTAACTTGTACAAGATCCCTCAACCTTTGAAGAAGGCTATGTAGCCTTACGTAGGAAGGTTCATCTGATGCATGCATATAGGTTAAAGAGGAAAGGTGACATGGCTGATGCAATTTTTTAGATAAAATGCACTCAGCATCAGTAATTGAGGTGAGAACATGGGCAGGGAAAGGAAAACAAGCAACAACATTTTCCCTGGAGTGAGATAAAATAAAGTAAGCAAATCACTTTATATAAACATTTTCATGTATAATTGTACGTTGGGTATAATTACCCAGGGTACTCCTAGAGACTTGTGTTTTCTGCAGATTACTATAGGAGGTGCTTGAATTTACTGCCATATGCCCAGTTACTTAAAATATCAGCAGTAATACACACGTATTGTGTATTTTTACATGGAGTACATGGAATACTCCTGCTGCCTTTGGTGCGAGGTGGGTTTTTCAGCCCAGATGCATTGCGAAATAATTGTGACCACCCATAAGCTTGTGTGTTTTCTCTGCTCAGTCTCATGCTGGAAAAGACTGAAGATTTACTTATGTCAAGGGCAGAAGTAAATGTATTTCCTGTATGAAAATTGGTTGGGAACCGACTCAACATTGATGGTGCTTTCTGGGAAAGAGTTTTATCATGGAAAAAGAATTTCCAAATGGAGGGAAAAACATTCAGTAAGATCAAATGCAATTTTATATACTGTGCAAAATTAATGATGTGTAGGTGCTTCAGTTTGAGAATACTCTTTGAAAGCTGTGATTGTCACAATTTTCCACAATGACACCAGGGGCAGTATCATAAATATGTGTGAGACAGAATCAAGCAGTGCAATAGTTTTTTTTGTTAGAAATTGTGGTGCCTCCAATGTATATGCTAATTCTGTAATTGTACAAGTTAGTGTTTGAAACAGAGACAGCACAGCTCAGATCAGAGTGTGATCCACAGCTCTAAGGGACAGATTTACAAGGCCATTTGCACCTCTTAGTAAACGTGACGCCAGCGGGCCATTTTCATAGCACCATATACCTTGTAAACCCTTTGCGCCAAATCATAATATATGCTTGAGGTATGGAAAGGGGACGTTCCCTCATCAGAGGGTCACTAAACATGGCGCAATCAAATCTACAAGATTCCATTGCGCCATTTCTAGCATCATTTGCCTAAAGCATGCGTTAAAATGAGTCTCCCATTTCTTTTTTTTTACGCTAGTCAAGTATAGCGTTACAATAGCGTAAACAAATTATACTATTGCCCCTAACATGCGCCATGGTGTGCCATATTGTAAATAGGGCGTTACCGTGGAGGCATTAGGAGACGCAAGGGGGCCGCAAGAACAGTGGTGCATCACTAGCCACTTTCTTGTAAATATGGCCCTAAGTTTCTGAGCGGTGTTGTCTGCGTTTATAGTTACTGAGTCGATGCATGCTCTTTAGACAGTGCCTTGAGAATTCCGAAAATGTATTGACCTACAACAAAATGTAGGCGTAAAACTTCTTGTTTAGATTTACACATTTTTGTGAGTGGGACCCAAGAGTATTTTTTTAATACTGTGTGGTTGTAGGAATACACTTATCCCCAAATGGTATGAGAAAGCAGGAGCCCTTAAAGTCAGTTAAAAAACCTTTGCTGAAAATTACTCAAAACACCTGCAATTGCTATCATAGTGGGAATACCCCGGGGCATAGCTTAGTCAATAATGTTATTCAGGTGTGAGGGTGAGTTCCCCAAAAAGAAATATATTGTACCCAAATAAAAAGGATAGGGCAGCTGGTGGCAATGAATGGAGATAATGGTTAGGGGGACTCACTTTTTAGTTATTTGGAAAAGTAAGGCCATCCAGTGTTGGGCCTATGTGTGACAGTCTGGACTATGTTGTTCACACTAGTCCATGCCCCCCTCAGAGCAATGTATGGCATAAACCCATACCTCATTTCAGCAGATCAGGCTTAGGATGGGCAGTGAAAGCAGGCCTTTTAGTAGCTGAGATTGCAGGTACATGAAGTCTGAACGCCTTTATGACACACTGACAGGCACTGTGAGAAATACACACTGCCTCCAGACTCATTTCTAGAGCTGTCACTCATGCCCCATCATGAAAGCTCGTCCATACTCATGTTGCATGAGAAAACTAGAGAATCGTAACATGAAAAAATAACAAGGGGACTATAAGGGACTGCAAGATGATATTAAAACGAAATGTAAATGTCAACTGCTTCACTGTTATGGATTGCTTCAAGGGTTTCTAATGTCTTTGTTGGGCATTTGAGCATCGTTTTTGCCTACAAAGGACATGAATTTAGGAGCCTATAGTGACTAATTTAAAATTTCCTAATTACTCCTGCATCTGAGACCTGTCAGGACCGACAGATTTAAAGCCCTGCAGGTGGCACACTTTGGGGAATGAGTAACGGGCAGGGGCCCAGTCAGATCCATGCCCTCAACTCTGCCTGTACATCAGGAAAATCTTTGTAGGTCACGCTGCAGTTTCAGACTGAGTCTTGGAGCTGGGAAAGCTCCCAAAATCTCAAACCTCAAGCCCAAAAAGAGCTGAGCTTTTATGGGGCATCTGCCTCCCGAAAATTCTAACCTCATGTGCCAAGACTTAAGAACACCGCAGTGACCTTTGATGTAAAATGAGCAAGAGAAAGAGATGCACAGAATGATCAAAGAATTGACAGGGTACCCATATAGCAGTTTAATTGCACAATAAGAAACCAAAAAATCTGGGGTCAATCTCAGCTTCCACACTCAAACAAATTGTGTGATCCTGGGTAAATAGTTTATTACAAAGGTCATCCTATTTCTTCATTATCATAAATAAGAGTACCTTCAAATGCATGAGTTCAGAGGGTGCACTGTGCAAATCCCTCATGTTTAACAGACTATGATAATGCTCCATCTTTAATAAGCATCTAGGCCACCTGTAGGGTACACGTGAAAGCTGACTTGCCTCTGATTTCAGTAGTGGATTGTCATCAGGCTAGTACAGAGGCATCATTATTTCTAAGTTTATGTTTCAAAACTATTACTTTTCATAAATGCCTCTCAATGCAGTGATGTAATTGGAAGAGCTAAGATGAAACACATCTACGTGTTAAAGAAATACATTACTTTTAAAGCGACTTTATCAGATCTGTGCATGATGATTATTCAAGGGCTGTTCCTTCGCAATTGGCTCAGAGCCAGCAACTAAAAGTTAAAACGATAACTGATTATCTTTTTATTTTTCAGCTGCTGGCTCTGAGCCAGCATGTGCAGGGAGGGCAGAGCTGTCCATGGGAAGGGGGAGAAAGGACGGACTGAGTACACCTAAGTGCACGTCATACTGACCAAACTGACATGCACACTTAAGTTTCTCTAACCCGGCTGTGTTGCACAGACAGGTTGAAGGAAAAACACAGACTCCAACACAGTGTCTGAGCATCAGACCAAGCCGCTCAGACGAATCCTGACACTGCTTCCATGCTAGGTATAGCAGGAGAGTGTGCCAGGATTGCATGGGGAGCCTGTGCTGGTGTCCCAGGGATTGCTTGGACACCAACACGATCGGTAGTGGAGTGAGGCGGCCAGCAGAGAGGTAAGTGTTCTTTTTAATTTAATTTTTATTTTATTGTTTCCTGTCCCCGGCCCCACCCCTCCCCTCCCCTTGAGAAGTGTGGTGGCCGCCACTGTGATTATTGCAGGATTTACATGCCAACTATTTTCATGTTTAAGCTTGCGAGCGGGCTTTTACAGCCAAACCCCACCCTAGTCCCAGTTCTCGCTCGACTTCCCCTGTTAATATGTTGGCTTGCTGACTTCTACTCATCCTTCAGCCACAGTGCATTGATGTCACGTCTTCCAAGATCACCACTGCATAAGAACGTTAACCATCGAAGAATAGATTCTTCTGTGTACTATTCTGGTTCCTTTGCACCCTATCTTCTACTTAAATATATATCAAATACCAGGTCTTTCTCCACACATGCACAGAAAACACTCTACTTCAACGAGGCCAGATGTTACACAGATCTCACAATCTCACACCACAGACAACAGAGGACGACAGAGCCTACACGCCTACGCTATGGCACTCAGCTTGTACAAGCTTTGCAGGTTCGGACAGCAGACATTTTAAACCAATCCTGCAGACCCAAACATCAGGCAGCAGTAGCATTAATGTCCAAAAGGCTTTGCTTTATTAGCATAGATGATGAAATGCAGCCAAGTGTGCACCTTGCCATCTGGAATCAAGTAAACAACATAATCACAAGCCTCCTAATTTCTGCATGAGTTTTCAAATATCAGTTCTAAACATAGACTTGATGGCGTTTTCACAAAATTAGAACATATGCCACTTAAATTTCTCATCATCTTAAAATAAAGCATTATGATACAAGTCACCAATTATGATGGGAATACACTGATTACTTCAGAGAATCAATACAAGTGCATGAAAATAGTCTGAAGAAATTAGACTTTTGTTTTACAATACTCTTCTGCTTTATCCAGAGGCAGGTGAGAATGGGGTGTATATTTGAACCATTACTTTCATTTAAAAAAACTTTTTTTTTACATACAGGAAGTAAAACCTTCCTCCCTATACACGTGTCTAATCAGTCACTATCATTCCAGAGGCCAGGGCCGCATGGTCACTAATAAATGTCACACGAAGAAATGCATGTGTGGAGTAAGTGGTTCTCACAGGAGGGCTTGCATCAGGAGGTGTTCAGCCCAGTATGATGCATGATGGACATTAAATACAGCCCGAAACATCTCAGCATGTGTCTGAAACATGCATTCTTTTTCCAAATTATGTAGTAGTCATCGATATCCGATGTCATAGAATCTTTCAGCAAACCCTTCGATTCCCACTTGAGAGCCACAAGATCCAAAACTGAACTGTATATCCAATTTGTGTAAACATGTATTACAGATTCCACTGACTGTCATCCTCTTCCATTCCACGTCATTGAGAGTAACCTTTCATATGCCTCAACCAAGGAATTTTGAATTTTGTGGTCATTATCTTGAGCCACCGCATCCTTCAAGATGGGTTTGTTAAACACCTGGGAAATGAGTCGCACTGCTGCCTGCAGGAGGTGAGGTTTATTGGTGTGTTACAAATGTACCTGTTTATTAGGAACATGTTGAAGTCTTCTCTGAGATCTAATCTCCTGTATCTCCAATGGGGGCACCTTTGTGTAGCCCCACATTTCAGCGCCCTAGGTTGCAGTTGGTACACTTTGGTTCTATACATTCTAAGTATCGCATTCAGCATTCTGTCCCTGTTTTGGCTAGCAAAGTTGAAAATTGTACCATTTAACCAGGTTACCTATAGTCTCCAGTGCTGCACAAAGGAACCCCGTTTAATCTGTTTTTATTCCATCACTTAATACACGTGTGAAGATGTACACCTGCCTTAATGGTGGGACGATATTCACACTGTCCTCGTTTTAATATTCATCAGGACAATTGGCATGATGTGTGATTTGGGGATATTCATTATTCAGTTTGTCACTTCGGTAGATTGCACATATTGGTCAGTGAAACGGCATACAGGAGTAATGCTATATGTCTGTTTTTCTAGTTTGTGTCCTAGTACCATCATTCTATTATTCACCTAGTCAGTCAGGAACGGTGCCAAGAGACTCAGCTGCCTTACCCCTTAGAAAGATTTAACAAATGAATGCACTCAACATTAGATCTCCAATGGAACTAATGGGAGCTGAGAGTGGATTTTTGGAGAAGGACGATCAATGCATTGTCAAGGCGCATATTGTTTCAAAAGACCCCATTTTATAAAAAGTAATGGCCAATCCGTAATCGATTAAGATAATATTAGGTATACATTCAAGCACTATTCTTTCTTCGCCAGGACATTTATAAATACATATTCGACAAACAGAGAAAGTTCCCGATAAACATGACAGGAACAATGAATATTGTGGCATGAGGGTGGGTGGCAATGGAAGGGGATTTTGACCCTCTTGAGTTTCCACGGAGACCAGTACTAATGGTTCCGAATTTTGAAGTATAACAATATCAGCCTTGAATGCCTGAGAACCCCGTCATGACCAAGAAGCATGCGTGTCCATTCTTCTGGTGAGTATTTCTTGCCCAGGAGTGCTTGCAATGCGAGTCAAAATGTATTTAGGGAGGTACTTGAGAGTAATGTTTTAATGAGGACCCCGTACAGTCTGGAAATCACACACGGGTACTGACCCAGTGGATGGTGGTACTGGAGGATTGGTGACAGGGGCAGCACCACAGAAGGCGCTCCACGTGTGGTGCGGAAACAATGGGCCAGGTGGCAATACTTGCAGTGATCTCTGCCTTGAAGCACAAAGTCAAATTATGCCATAATGGAGATCTATGTTGCAGAAGCAAGGGGATCCCCGTTAGCTTATGAGCCTTGCCTTTACTCTTTTTTGTTTGTTAAATATAATTATTCATGTTTTCTCTGTGATTGTCTAAGTGTTTGTATTGCCCACAACCACTAACTACTATTCTTTTAGAGAATGTATATTTGACTCCCTTTGTTTTGATCTTTCCATTTTGCAACATTAATTTTTTCTGTATATATTCCTTTGAATATAAGAAAGTGAAATGTTGTATTCAAAATATCTGTGCATAAGCACAAGAGAAGCTTCTCTTGGAGAAAGGCAGTGAAACAGCTGAGTCTAAATATTCTGCTTGTCGTATGTGAGTGATGCATTTATCCTGGCTTCTGGTCTAAGAATAATGCATCAGATGTTCTTATCGCTGCTCATTATAAGACTATTGTCTAAACTGCTTCGGTTGTGAGTGTCTGCTCTTATGAAAGTGGCATAGGATTCATTACTCTTGAACCCTATTTTGTGTCCTAGTACTTCCTCGTACAGTATACTATACACGTTAGTGAGGAACGCTGCCAAGACCCTCCACTGCCTTATACCCTCCGTTTTGACCTGTTTTAACAAAAACAGTGGCCAGATCTGTAATTAATTTAGGTGGAATCAGGTTTAAATTCAGATGCTTCTCTTTGTTCCCTGGCCTTCCCTGAAACATAGTGGACACCAATTTACATTCCCTTCTCCCAACCCAGGTTTGGAGACAGGCCAGTAATATCCTTCCAATTTTAAACCCAGCCCAGCAGTGATGATGGCTCCATCATCATGCAGGGCCTGTCCTTCCGCCCAAAGGGCGCCACCCCTAGGTGACACTAAAATAAAAGTCAAGGCCAGAAACGTACTCTCAATATTAGAAAAAGAAAAGCACCCAACTGTAAATGGAATTTTCTTGGAAAGCTGAAAATCCTTGCAAAGTTCTTGAATGAATGGCACTGCTTTTGGTATAATGAATGCTTTATTTTCTTAAACAGCGAGGGAATGCAGCGTTTACCTGATGCTTCAACCAACTGTTCTCTTCCTCCATTGCTTAACACTTCACTGAAAACATAAGTATTAACACATTACAATTTGTCACACAACATTATCTGTCAACAATCATCGCACGCAATAATTCAATGTTTAACTCTCATTATTCTGAACACAGACGTTTACAGTAATCAAAGTGTTTTTTAGAGGAAGAGCTACATACATCCAAGGGTTAATGAGGTTTCTTATTAAGCTTTACAAAAAGAGGGTAGATTGAGGAGGGGTGCTGGGATCACTGAAAGTGGTTTGATGAAAATACATACCTCAGATTGTAGAGAGTAGGCGAGCAAAGCAAACAAGATCAGTTTCCTTTATGGAATTGGGTCCCCATTACGAGTTTATAAAATGGGGAAGACGACGGTAAGTACAAGTTTCATTTTTACTGAAGACTTAGATCCAAGCAATGAAATGAAGACCCTTATTTATACTTTTTGGTGCAAAACTGCACTAAGGCAGTTTTGCACCAAAATGTTTAGCACTGGCTTTCACCTTTTCTGTGCACCAGCCGGGCACCATATTTATGGAATGGTGCAAGCCGGTGCAAAGGGTAGGCTAGAGTAAAAAAAATGACTATAGTCAGGTGGGGCTGGCGGTATAGAAGAAGGGGGTTTACCACCAAAAAATGACTTTAGGCAGGTTAGAGTAAAAGAAATGACTGTAACCAGATTAGCATCATTTTATGGTGCTAAACCTACCATGCCATATGACTCCTGCCGTATAAAAGGCAGGAGTCATGCCCACCACCCCAATGGCCAGTACAGGGGATAAGGGCACCCTGTGCATGGCCATTGCACTCTGTGCCATGTATGGGGGCCCATTGCAGGGCCCCCTATGGCACTTTAATAAATAAAATGCAATACTTACCTGTACTTACATGTACTACCAGCAGTTCCTCTGGTGTGGGTGGGGGTGCCCCTGGGGCTTGGGGAGGGCACATGTGGGCCTATTCCATGGTGTTCTAATATAAATATGGAGTCAGTTTTGCACTGAATTAGAGTAAAAAATAAATGACGCTAATTCGGTGCAAACAGAGTATAAATATGCCCCGAAGAGTGTCTGCTCTACACCGGAGCTCAGGTTCAATTAATTTAATCTAGAGAGTGTGTTTAGTATATGGTCGCTGAGGCATTTCTACACTATGGGGGTCATTCTAACTCTGGCGGGCGGCGGAGGCCGCCCGCCAGAGTTCCCCCGCCAGAACACCGCTCCGCGGTCCGAAGACCGCCGCGCTGATTCTGGGTTTCCCACTGGGCTGGCGGGTGACCGCCAAAAGGCCGCCCGCCAGCCCAGTGGGAAACACCCTCCCACGATGAAGCCGGCTCCGAATGGAGCCGGCGGAGTGGGAGGTGTGCGACGGGTGCAGTAGCACCCGTCGCGAATTTCAGTGTCTGCTAGGCAGACACTGAAATTCTTAGTGGGGCCCTCTTACGGGGGCCCCACGACACCCCATACCGCCATCCTGTTCCTGGCGGGCGAACCGCCAGGAACAGGATGGCGGTATTGGGTGTCAGAATCCCCATGGCGGCGCAGCAAGCTGCGCAGCCATGGAGGATTCTGCAGGGCAGCGGAAAACCGGCGGGAGACCGCCGGTTTTCCTGTTCTGACCGCGGCTGTACCGCCGCGGTCAGAATGTCCTGCGGAGCACCGCCAGCCTGTTGGCGGTGCTCCCGGCGACCCTGGCCCCAGCGGTCCTTGACCGCCGGGGTCAGAATCACCCCCTATGTGTTTATTGATTTTGATAGCATGAATGCCAATTGCTTTACAAAAAGGACACTTTGCAGGATCAGAAGTGCCTGGCATATTACTTGTACAATCACATAACCATACTGTTTTTGATATTGATACTGAATAGGTGGGATTACTGATGAGGCAACAACTGGGAGAAAAGGGACATGGGTGGTCTGAACCTGGAAAGGGACGTGGCTGTGCGGGTAGGTATGTAAGCTTCAGGAGGGGTGGGTCCATCCATGCTCGCTGAATGAATGGCTGAGTTTGTGTCATGCTCTGGGTGGGGAAATTTATAACTATTCATGCGGTAACTCATACCCCAAAGGATCTCCCTCGGTCATATTTATTTAACTTTTTGCCTTGATAAATGAGACTCTGGCCCTCATTATCACAATGGCGGTATAGACCGCCTACCGCCGTGGCAACATCTGCCGAAATACCGTCGCCGCGGCTACCAGCCATCCGCCATATTATGACCGTAGCCAGAATTCCGCCAGAAGAATGGCGGAATTCAGGCTGCGGCCATGGCAGCAGATGGCGGTAAGGTGGCGCTGCTGCCAGCAGCAGCACCGCGCCAGTAGACCGCCGCAGACCGTATCATGACACATAATACAGCCTGGCGGTGTTCTGTTGGCAGACACTGCTGCAGTGCCCCATCCAGTCTCCTGCCGGAGGACCCCCTGAAATCAGGTAAGTCAGTGCTCTGACAGGGGAGAGGGGTTTTTGTGTGTGTGTGGGGGGGGGGGTGTGTATGTTGGTGCATGCGTGTATGCGTGTGTGTGGCGTGTGGAATGCGTGTGTGCATGTTTGGCTGTGAGTGTGCCTGTGTGTTGTGTTGTGTGAATGCATGTGTGCCTGTATGTATGTCAATGTGTGTGAATGGGTGTTTGCATGCATGGGTGAATATGGGTGTGTGTGAATGCATGTGTTCGATGGTACGTACATGTGGTGTATGTCATGGGGGGTCTGGAGTGGGTGGCGGTGAGGGGGAAACCTGGGAGGGGGAGGAGGGGCGGGTAAGACCCCTATCGGTGACTGGGAAGGGATTCCCATTCACTGATAGTGCCTACCGCCATGGCGGTAAGGAAGCCACGAAAACCATGGCGGTATGCGGGGTCATAATCCTGTGGGTGGGACAGTGACAGCCACCTGGCTGGAGACTGAAGTCTCCAGCCCGGCAGCTGTTACCGCCCTGGTGGACAGAGTGGTACAATGGCGGTTTGGCTTCAGCCAAACCACCAATGTCATATTTTGGGGAAAGGTACCATCAGCCTGTTGACAGTACTTTTCTCCAAAATACCGCTGTCCGCCAGGGTCCTAATGAGGACCTCTGTCCTGTGATCTGATGTTTCAAAAGATGGGGGGGTGGGCCATTTATGCTGTCATGTATGATCACCTTCTCTATCCTCTGGTAATTCCCCAATGTTGTCTTGGGTTTTTCTTAGTTAATTCTTCCAATATTTATGTTGTTCACCCTGGAATGTTTTCTTTTTGTCTTTGAGCTTTTCCGGCAACTCAGCTGGTGCTTCACAAGGGCAGAAATTCTTTCCTTCTCTGCATCCTGTTTGTGAACCTGCTTAGCCACCATGGTCTCCACTTACTCAAGTCTGTTTTATACTTTTTAACGTTATGATTTTGATCTGCTAATGATTTTGCAATATCTTGACAGAAGAAGGACAACTCAGATTTGAATTCTCTACTTAAAGGCTGAATATCTCCAATGGTGATAGGAGATGGGGTGTCAGTTGTGCATAGGGATGCCTCTGTTTCAACTGTTGCTGGTGGTATAAAGGCTTCCAGAATGTCCTTCTTGTGTTCTGCATATTTCTGGCTGAGAGTTTTTTAATAGACGGAGTCTTCAGCTGTTTGTGTGTGCCCTGACCATGTGTGGGAGAAGTGGAGGACGGTATTCTGATCCAGCCAGGGACCCCAACAAGGACCTAAAAAGTCACCCTCTACTTGGGAAAGCTTTCTCCTGAGTGTATATGAGTCACGATTGTCATTCCCACTGGGCTCAAAGTGGTCACTGATGCTGGCACATTGAGCCTCACTAAACTCAGGTACATTCACTCTTCACTGCCATAACTCTGTTCTTCTGCAGGTTTATGGGGATCTGTTCTCTATATGACCAGCTCATGCCCTGAATCCCTTGTGGAACACTTTCAGGAGTATCTCAGCTGTGCACAATAGTGGTGCCTTCGGTCACTTCTCTGGTACTAAATCAACTTTTTCCTTCAGGGAGCCCTGGCCACCCCAATGACATTATGTGCAGGCTTCACTGTTGTCTTTTTATGTGTACAGGCCAGAGTGCATGTTTTGCGGCTCTTCAATTTGTGCGCCAATATGATGAGGGCAGAATTAATGGGTCTGATGGGGGTTCTGCAGTACTTTGCAATGCCCTCAGCTTTTTTGGCCTCATCTGCGCTGCTTCTCATCAGCTTCTGTGCCTCCACAACCAACTCATCTTGATCCACCTAAATCATTCAAGTGGTGTCTCGTGTGGCATATTCTCAGGTTGATCCTGCACCGTCAGCCAGAGCACTCTCAAGCCTACCTCTCACCGGCATATCGTCCGCTTGTTGCCGAGGTGCCCCTTCTTCTTCTAATTCTGGACTGCTTTTGCCTATCCACATGCCACTGGGCCCAGCCTTTCAATGGAGCACAGAAAGGACATATCTTGCTCTGTCCTTGCTTTGGCCATGCCTCCTGAGGCAGTTGAAGGAAGTGTCACAAGCACTGACGCGGAATTTGAGAGACAGTGGACACTGTTCACAAAGATAGGTTTACGGGCAAATTTCTTCCCACATGGACTTCCATCCCTACACCTGGGTTAGATAGGGGGTTAGAAAGTAATAGGGAATCTGAAGAAAGTTAATGTTGCATATAAAAAAAAACCATTATATTGTAATTGAATTTCATTTTAAAAGTTTTACATTTGAAGTAAATTAAATGTAAAAAATGTTAATGTTCCTTCCTCTCCATTTTCATTATTATTCATGTTGACTGTATCACAATCTTTAATGCAAGTTATGTATTATTTTATTTGTGATGTTAGTTAAACAAGCTAATTAGAATTTACAACATAGTTTATTAAAATATTATCAGGTTTGCTAAAAAGTTGGCATTTTTATTTTAAAAATATCAATTAATAATAAAGTTGACATTTATTACAATAAATGGTATTTCAATATGTTACTTAATTAAATTTATTTTACATGTTGCTCTGTTTGTTAGTGTTGTTCCCTGTCTCCATTGATTTCTATAGAAGTTTTTTTCAGCACCAATGTTAAGCAATCTGGTGCTTAACTCAGCCCAAGGCTCGGCTGGAGTACACTTAAGCCTCTTTTGTCATTAGTTCTACTGACTTAAATGTAGGTGTATAGTTTGTGGCTAGGAATTTCCTCACTCATTTATTTGGTGTGTTTGATAACTTGTCCTTCCTTTAACCCGTTCTTTAATTTCTCTACACCCCACCCAGTCTATAGTAATTTTTGTCCATTTTCAAAACACTGCCCCCATTTACTAATAAAACATATACCAACATGTGTTCCCTCACCGGAATAGATTTTATGAATGGAGTCTGTAGACTGGCACCTTTCATTTCACATTGCTAGAGCAGTTAATTTAGTTATGTTAGCTTTGAAACCCAGATGCCAATATTTAAGCAAAAAGATCACTAACCTAAGTAAGGATCCACTAATCAGAGTAGAAGGGGGAGAATCAAGATAGGCTTCCTTCTTAAATGCTGTACATTTTTAGATTATTTAAATAACGAATGGCAGATCTTTCCAGATCCTGGGTCCCACTGACTAAAAAGCACTACCTCATGCTCATTCTTTTTTTGTTTTACTCTGGCATACTTTAAGCAGGAGAGCAGAGCTAGACTGTAGGGCCCTCATTGGATAGTATGGGGCTATCAGTTTTGAAAGAAAGGGGTGGTTGCACTTTACGAAATGCTCTGTGGATAAGACAGGGTGCATTTGGTTTAATCCTTTTTATACAGACTTAAAGGCCGGTTCTTTTGGTTCGGAAGTGAGGCAGCGGTGGAAAGCTACTTGGAGAGGTGGAAGCGAGGAGGAGGAGGTGGAGTTAGCTTGGCTCGGCAGGCAGGCAGGCCGGCTGTGCTCAGTGTGCCACAGGGGGGCCCTGAGAGGCCGAGGCCAAGGAGACAGCGGAAGCAGGAGAAACCTAGCGGAGCTCCAGCACCGTTTCAGTTTAACCCAGCCTAACTCAGCCCAGCCTCCCTCCGCCATGCTCCGGTGCCACGCTCTGTTCTCCATGCCCTGCGCACCATGACTCAGGCCAGTCGGGGAGTTGTGGCGCCCCAGCGGCCCATCAGCCTTCCTGCCCAGCCTCTCAGCTCCAGCAGCAATTAGGAGCGAGCAAGTGCGACGGCTTTAGCAAGTCACTGTGAGTGTGTGCCCTAACACCCTCTGAAAGTGGCTTGGGTAGCACCGAGTGCAACTAACAAAAGTGGTCTGATGAGCCTCACTTGCCTTCTCCCTAACAAGATTCCCACTGCGAATCACCAACCACAAGCTATCATCGCTGAGCCACAAGCCAAGGAAATAAAAAAAGTAGCCAAGGCAGCCAAGGGGGCCAAGAAAAGTAAATTGTCTCCAAGGCACACTGTGGCATGGTGTAGTACTGCCACAGGGATCTAATAGGGATCCCATAGGGGCAAGAGGGTCCTGGGATCCAGGGGAAATCCAGGAAACAAGGCACAAGGCACCGGTGTTGCTACTGGCATCTGTATTGGCACTAGTACTGGCATTGGTATTGACTTTCACACAGGTCCTGGAACTGGTCCTGACACAGGTGCGGCACCACTCCCCATATATGTCAGTGACTGTTGGCACAGGTGGTAAAAGTCATTGGTTGACAGCTCTGACAGCCCAGACAAGTGGCTGAATAGGTTAGCTCACAAGACTCCGTCACAGTGCCTTTGCAGTCACTCTTGTCATCTCTGTTAATTAGAAATCCTAGATGTTAGATCTGACAGCCTTAGGGTGGTCACCCCTAACTTTTTACCTGCCTCCCTCTACTTTTTGGACACTGTTTTTGCTGGCTTTTAGACTCTTAACCAGTGCTAAAGTGCATATGCTCTCTCCCTTTAAGCATGGTAACATGGGATCATACCCAATTGGACTATTTAATTTACTTATAAGTCCCTAGTAGTGTGCACTGTATGTGCCCAGGGCCTGTAGATTAATTGTTACTAGTGGGCCTGGAACACTCGTTGTGCCACCCACCTACGTAGCCCCTCAACCTTGTCTCAGGCCTGCCATTGCAAGGCCTGTGTGTGCAGTTTCACTGCCAATTCGACTTGGCAGTTAAAAGTACTTGCCAAGTCTAAAACTCCCCTTTTTATACATATAAGACACACCCAAGGTATGCCCTAGTTAATCCATAGGGCAGGGTGCTGTGTAGGCAAAAGGCAGGACATGTACCATGTAGTTTACATGTCCTGGTAGTGTAAAACTCCCAAATTCGTTTTTACACTGCTGTGAGGCCTGCTCCCGTCATAGGCTAACATTGGGGCTGCCCTCATACATTGTTTGAGTGGTAGCTGCTGATCTGAAAGGAGTAGGAAGGTCATATTTAGTATGGCCAGAATGGTGATATAAAATCCTGCTGAATGGTGAAGTTGGATTTAATATTATTATTTTAGAAATGCCACTTTTAGAAAGTGAGCATTTCTCTGCACTTAAATCTTTCTGTGCCTTACAATCCACGTCTAGCTGGGTTTAGTTGACAGCTCCTTGTGCATTCACTCAGACACACCCCAAACACAGGATACTTAGCCTCACTTGCATACACCTGCATTTTGAATGGGTCTTCCTGGGCTGGGAGGGTGGAGGGCCTGCTCTCACACAAAGGACTGCCACACCCTCTACTGGGACCCTGGCAGACAGGATTGAACTGAAATGGGACCTGGTGCACTTCTAAGCCACTCTTTGAAGTCTCCCCCACTTCAAAGATACATTTGTCCAGAAAGGCTGGCGGTAAGTGGACTCGGGGTGTCCGTGGGGGCCCCTGCACTGCCCATGCACTTGGCATGGGCAGTGCAGGGGCACCCAGGCATAGCCCCATCGTGCATTTCACAAAATGTGCGACCAGTGCGACTGCACCTGCGGCACATCTGCATTGCCGCCGGCTCTATTACGAGCCGGCAGCAATGTTGATGTGACTTTTACGCTGGGCCAGCGAAAAAGTCGAAATAGGGAGCCAGACATACCGCCAGCAATGACGATATTCTGGCGCCCGCACCCTCAGCGGTCTTCCGAGAAGACCGCAGAGGTTGTAATGAGGGCCTTTGTTTGCTTTAAAAAGACTTAAGACACTTTAGATAACTTTTCAGTGATATTTCTACATTTACTTATTGCATCTTTGATCGTTTTTCACCTGGAAATATCGAGATAAATATTATATATTTTACTAAAAACTGTGTCATGTATTTCTGTGGTGCAATATTGTGTTATTGTATGATTTATTGCACAAATACTTTACACATTGCCTTCTAAGTTAAGCCTGACTGCTCAGTGCCAAGCTACCAGAGGGTGGGCACAGGATAATTTGGATTGTGTGTGACTTACCCTGACTAGAGTGAGGGTCCTTGCTTGGACAGGGGGTAACCTGACTGCCAACCAAAGACCCCATTTCTAATACTAGATATCTAGCAAACGTAATCCCCTGACATCTTCAGTCCCCTGGCACCAGAGCGGATCCTGCAATTGGAGCGGCTGGCCAATATAAAATAACATCTAAGTTTCAGTTTCTTGAAGTATTTAGGAGCTGCCATCTATTCTGTAATGGTCCCAGTCCCTGGCCTTCCTATTCTGCTAACACCTATGGTGATTATCAAATCTAAGTCTCAATCCTCACTTCATTCGCAAAACTGTGACTCCACTGTACAACAATTCTCTGAATCTGATAGCACAGAGAAAGTACCTAGTGCATTCTCAACCGGTTCTCCTACACAAGAAAACAGCCTAGAGAGGGATATTTTGAGAAGCCCAAAAGCACAGGACACAAATATTAATGATGACTACAGCAAGCCAGGGGCCATTGTAAAAAGGGGGGACCCAAACAGAAAGTCAGACAAAATTACTCTATCTCCAACAGGGCAATATGGTAGTGCCACAGTTGATCCGTCCATCTCAAATCCCCAAATTACGGACAAACTCTCCAGGAGGGCAAGGCCTGGGAGCCCAGCCAGGTCTTCTTCAAGCCCTGCCAGAGAGGAAATCCAGCAGGGCCAGACAACCACAGGAAATGCACTACTGAACTTAAATAGCAAGCCCCCCGTAGCAACTACGGAGTGCTGCTTCTTGCCCGATAAGCCAGCGCATCCCCAGACTGAAGCTGGATCGAGATCAGCGGGTGACTTCGATGACTTAACACAGGAAGACTGGAATGAGCTCCTTGCTTCTTCCGTGTCAAAGAAACACATTGACAGCTTAGCAGCATCCCTGGCAGCCGATAGTACAGGTATCTTGGATCCACATTACACCCACTCTTCGGGCGACAGAAGCAGGTCACCAAGTCTGTCCGATCGAGGTGCCTGGCAAGCAATGCTAACGACTATTTAATCATTGGCTGATGCGCTCAACTACCATTCGGCAAAGATGGACATGCAAGTGGAGGTCCTGAACACCTTGGCAGCCTATGTGGCCAGAACTGACAAGCACATTACAGACCTAAACAACTTAAAAAAGAGGGCACAAGAAGACACATGGGATCTTGTTCCAAGATGCTGCTGCTCACCAGTTCTGGATAAACTGAGTTCACTACAGTGTGCACTAGGGGAGCACCTCTCGGCAGGGGGCAATGTGCCTGCACCAGAACCACTACTACTGCCAAATAAGGGCAAAAAGTGTAAGGATAGCACCACAGACCTTACAGCTCTGACTGGGAATAAAGCAAAGTCCAAAAGGTCACAGTAGAAGAAATCACATAACAAAAACTATCCAAAAACCATGCAGCTGCAATCTTATGTCACGTTTGACCAAACCGGTCTTGGAATGAAGAACACTTGCAATGATCCATCCGCCAGTGATGATGCAGCCCTACACTTGATCCAGTCTGCAAACCACAGCCAGCAGTCGCCCCCAGCCAACTTTACTGAAGCCAACCAACCCAATGGTGTGAAAAGCTGTTCCAGGCAAACTATGGAGCAGGCAAGGGATGCATGCCCCTCATGCCATCACTGAGGAGCTATTCCCCCTTAATTCAGTGGGCGAGGTGACTCAGACCCAAGCATCTGCCGACCCTGGGAAGCCCGCAGTTCCCAAGCAGTTGAAGCAACAAAAGATAATCTATGCTGGGGAGAGACACAATCGTATAGCCTCATTACACAAGGGGTATCACAAGCCCTCAAGCCTGGACAACCAACCTGGGAGCATGCTGCAGGGCAGAGTAGCTTCCATGGCCTGGCGGCCAGCAAGGGCATGCATCAATGCATCACTGTAATAAACATTGCACCTGTTCAAGCTTCTCTGACGTACCTCACCAGCTCAGATTAGGTTGGCGTTTGGCCTGCTCAAATAGTACTCCGAGATTCTTTCCTCTGATGCCTGAGGTAATCGCCTCCGCCACTTACTGTGACCAGAGGCCAGGTAACATGAGCTAAACATCTTCACCAATGACTTCTCAGTCTTATGCCCATTTAGCCTCTGAAAGTTGCTGGTCATCAAGAAGGCAATTTCTCAGCCTTATGATATAATATGTGGAACCTGGATCAAATTGCCAGAGTAGATGGACGATATCAGAATTAGAAAGATGATTATAGCAGGATCAGATCAATCTAATGAGGGGCTAAGGTATGAGTTGAAAAAAAAGGGACAAAGCTGAACCCTTGGAAACACCACAACATAGTGTGATTTCCTGAGATCAAAATGTTGACATCACTGTGGACTGGGGTCTGTTCTTAATGAAGGAGATAAACAAGATAGTGCCTGCACTCTAAATCTCACTCTATTTATGGATTGTCTCAGTCGGGAAAGAATACAGGACTAGCATGAGCAACTGGAAACAACAAAGGTAAAACATATGTCTTTGATCAAAAATGGAATTTCAAAAAAAGGAAGGGATCTATGGTCTGATATACTGACCCCCAGCCACACTCAAGTTGATCTTTTTAGACATCTCTGGTCTTTGACCAGGACTTCCATTTGACATGTGACTGATGCACTAATCAGTTGCATCACAATATGACTATTTGCAGGAGATTGCAAAAACCCTGCCTGATTAATATGCATGAGGCAGGGGGCATTAAGCAGCCCCTCTATGGGTGGAGGGCAGTGGCTGCTTTTAAAAATTGAAGGCCACATGCAGGGATTAATATAATGGTAGAGCATGCAGTGGCACCCTTGACCACTGTCAGCTGGCCCCAAGGCTGAGAGCACCATTTACAAAGTAGAAATTTTTCTGCTGGGACAGCTTCTAGCTTGTGAATCAGATACCTCCCCATGTACCATGTTGGTATATTTTCAAAGATTTGCAACCACAATAGCAGTTGTAAAACATTAATACATTTTATTGTGAATCTCACTGAGGAGGGGGCACCCCTCACATGCCACTTCATCTATTTGTAGTTAGTTGACAAAAAAATACTTTGTGGTTCACGAAGTCTTTTTTGACTCTCAAGTGCCTTTGTCATGTTGGAAAGAGCATCTTTACTACACTGCATCACACTCTTTTTGTGGGTGAAAACCTTGTGATTTGTGAAAATAGTTTTGCACGTCTAACCTCTAGTTTTAGACATATGGCTACGTCCTATATTTAAGCATCTCAGAGTAACATTTTGGAGTAGGACTTTCACATGAATATGGACACTATGGCCCATATTTATACTTTGTTAGCGCCGCAATTGCGTCATTTCTTGGCACAAAAGCGACGCAAACTTACAAAATACAACTGTGGGCCTTATTTATACTTTTTGGTGCAACACTGCACTAACACAGTTTTGCACCAAAAAGGTTTTTACCGGCTTGCACCATTGCATATTTAAGGAATGGTGCAAGCCGGTGCAAAGGGTAGGCTAGCGTAAAAAAAAATACTTTAGGCAGGTTAGAGTAAAAATAAATGACTCTAACTAGATTAGCGTCATTTTTTGGCGCTAAGGGGCATATTTATACTCTGTTTGCACTGAATTAGCGTCATTTTTTTTACTCTAATTCGGTGCAAAACTATCTCTATATTTACACTTTGGAGCTAGACCCGTCTAGCGCCAAATTTATGGAGATAAAGTCATTTTTTGGAAGTGGAAACCTACCTTGCCTTAATGAGATGCAAGGTGGGCGTTCCGGTGCAAAAAATGACTCTATGGTCTTAACGCCACATTTGTACTCCCATGCAAAAATGGTGCACAGGAGGGAGGAGGGGTCAAAAAATGGAGCAAAGCCTGCTTTGCCCCATTTTTTAAAGCCTTGGTCAGGGCAGGCGCTACGGGGCCTGTGGGCCTATTTCCATGGTGGAACACCATGGAATAAGCCCACAGGTGCCTTCCCTAGGCCCCAGGGGCAGCCCCACCCACACCAGAGGAACTGCAGAGGATGGGGAACCCCATCCCAGGTAAGATTGCTTTTTATTTTTGAAAGTGCCATAGGGGGCCCTGAAATGGGCCCCAATACATGGCACAGAGTGCAATGGCCATGCCCAGGGGACCCTTGTCCTCTGTGCTGACCACTGGGGTGGTGGGCATGACTCCTGCCTTTTCTGAGGCAGGAGTCATGTGGCATGATAGGTTTAGCACCATAAAATGACGCTAATCTGGTTAGAGTCATTTTTTTAACTCTAACCTGCCTAAAGTCATTTTCGGGTGCTAAACCCTCTTCTTCTATACAGCCAGCCCCACCCGACTAAAGTCATTATTTTTTACTCTAGCCTACCCTTTGCACTGACTTGCACCATTCCATAAATATGAAGCCCTGCTGGTGCACAGAAATACTGCAAGCCGGTGCTAAACGTTTTGGTGCAAAACTGCATTAGTGCAGTTTGCGTCAAAAAATGACATGCGGCGCAAAAAAAGTATAATTCAGGGCCTTGGTGCTAGACGGGTCTAGCACCAAAGTATAAATATGGAGTTAGTAGAGTAAAAAAATTACGCTAATTTGGTGCAAAACAGAGTATAAATGTGTCCCTGTATTTTGTAAATTTGCGCTCCATTTGCGTCAAAAAGTGGCACAAATGCGGAGCTAAAAAAGTATAAATATGGGCCTATTTGTGCTCATAAATGTTTAGACCCAGTGTTTATTATGCCTACCCTGCTAATAGCAGAAGCCCTTAACTTAAGAAAACAGCAGATATTCCAAATGGCCTTGATCAATGGCCTCACGTGATGCCACATATGGGCAGAAAGACCACATTACCATGAACACAGGAAAGTTTCCTAAGCTCCATATAGCCTTTAACAAGTAAACATTAAGGATTTATCGTATGAAAATACTTCTAATCCATGTTTGCTTCTTCCACACAAATCCACAAGGTGGGCTATTTCATTAGGAACGAAACTGACGATGGATACTGGAATTTACATTCTTTTGTGTTTAGTTATTAAACAGGATGTGTTCTCCAAGCATGGATTATCTGTTTTATTTATTCAATTATCTAATTAAAACTCTTATGAAATGTCAACATATACATTGCTTTGCGGTTGAAATGAAAGCTGACAAGTCTTACATAGTTTCCAGTTACCAAAACAACCCACAATGGAATTAATCTCATGACGATTCACACATACGAATTAATTTTTATTCACGACTTTTGTAAATCACTATTAATAATACTATATGTGAAAGCATAAAACACTGTGTGGTTATGTGTTTGGATGAGTAAAGTTGCCGTACACTCTGTATAAGCCCTGTACGCAGAAGCTCTTCCTTAATTGGTTTAAAATGAAGAAAGCTGTAAAAGCCATCACATGTTTCTAACATGCATAGAGGCTTGACTGGATTCTGGTTTTGGTCCTAACAAAAACGTAATGTAAAAAACATTTTCACAAATCAAGGGAATTAAAATAATTCCTTACACAGGTAGAACTTCTTTCGAAAACAACTCGTTTTCCTTCAGAAGACAGAAAAAATAAAGTAGATATTCGTCTTTTTATAATTAACCAGTGCTATTTCGTTCCATTTCCTGTATTTCAGCAGAAGCAGAGAAACCCAGGACCACCACGTGGGGCAAACAAACGTCAATAAATTTACACGAAGCTAAAATACATTGTGGTTCACAAAGGAAAAATGCGCTTCAAAATCAATGAATGAGAAATCCCCTAATATATGGAAATCATGGTCACAATCTTCTACATTTGAAGTTCATTACCCCGCTTATTCATTTTTAATCTATAACTTAGTAAATGTCAGCTGACTTCAGGACTTACCAGAGATCCGCGTTAAACAAAATATGAACGGCAGCGACAGAACGTCGGTAATATTTCCAAGACTGTCAGCATGCTTCTTTATGACATCATCACTTCAGCTCTTGTTTGTGTTACTATGGAGACGAATGCTTATTTTGGAGGGACTTTTTGTAATTAATTGATTTTCGCACCTACACGGACAGTAGTTTAGTCTGTTTTGTTGTTGAGGGCCACTTGTGTATTGGGCTCTTAAACTAATAAACTTATACTAGGACTGGTTAGACATTAGACAGAGAGTGGGGGATGGTATCATTTAAACTATGGTGGAGATGTACATCAACTGTATATCAGTGGGTGTTCCATCCTGCCACACTTGTTCCCGCACCGGGTTTACACTTGGAGGAACCTCCAAGTTTTGTATGGAGGAAGAGAAGTCATCTGTGCTGTTGAAAATTCCTTGCCAGCAGACAGTGCACATGTTTGTGGCTGTTTAGAAGGAATGCACAAAGTGAAGCTGTCCCCAACCCAGACATGTATTGGAGACAAGCTACAAGGCACATAGAGCAGTATGAGCAGAGAAATGCCCCATTTCTAAAAGTTTGATTCTGACTCGCATGTGTCGATCGGATGTGGATGGAGACAGGCGCTAGCGGTACCATATTTAAAAGGTTGAAGTACCCTGGTGCCTATTTTTGCAACCTGTTGTATTATTTAACAACGCTGAGTTCTGATGATGGTCTGACGGACTTCTGACTGCCACTACAGGCCGAAACGTCATCATTACCCTCTCATTTGCCAAGGTGAATTGAAAGTGTATGATATTGCTTGAAACTGGGACTGAACTGGGACTGACACCCGGCAATTATAGTGCAGAACTGTGTCATGAGGAGGGTTATAACCCCTTCCTGGATCTGCAGTTGGGCTTCAATCTTATGAGCTAGAGGGGTTATATACTGTATTCTTGTTTATGAAATGAACATTCGTTGGAATTGTTGTACATTTTTTTGATCTTCCTGAATCCTATTGAGTAATATATATGATTTTAACAGTACGGAGTTGTCTTATTCTTTAATTGAAGACTGGATAATATGTACGCATATTATATCTAAATAATTCCTCCATGAGCATTTTTAAGTGAGACACTTTCTAAAAGTGTCCTTTCTAAAATAGTAATGTTAAATCCAACTTTATCAATAAAGAGGATTTAGCATTACCATTATTCCAATGATATAAAACATGATTTAGCTACTCCTTTCTGATCATTAATTTTAGCTTAAAAGTCTATTAAGGAATTCCCAATGCTAGTCTATGAGAGGAGTAGTCCTCAAAGTACTGAAAAAAATGACTTTGGGAGTTTTTCACTACCAGACATGTAGAACCTAAAAGTACAAGCCCTACCTTTTAGTTATATAGCACCCTGCCCTTTGGGCTACCTAGGGCCTACCGTAGGGTTGCTTATTTGTAATAGGCTTGACAAGGGGGTTTGAATGCCAAGTCGAAGTGGCAGTGAAATTGCACACACAGGCTCTGCAGTGGCAGGCCTGAGACTTGTTTAAAAAGCAAGAGGGCCACACGCACCCCTTCACGAGTCTTATTAGCCCCTGGGAACACAATCCACCAGGGGCAGGTTTTTTCTTAATGGGGTGGGGTACGTTCCCCTTGTCCTGAGACTTTAAAAGGCAGCCCTCAGGTCCTCATTCCCCTGGGCCACTATTTATCTGAAATTGTAGGAGGCGCATGGCTCCCCTCCCCGAGCTGATTGTGGCCCCAGGGACCCATCCCTGGGGCCCATATTAATTAAAGGTGGGTTCCCTTGTGTCCACAGAGGGCACCCACCATACCCTCATTGAGGACTGTGGGGGAGCCCCTGCACCCCTTACAGCCCCTGCTATGGTAGCTGGCATATTTGACTGCTCCTCGGTGTGAGCAATAGCTTGACCTGTTTCCTTGCCTAAATCAGTGTGGGCAGGGAAACATATCAAAAGTCTGCTCCTAGCCAGTGGGAGCATTTTCAAAGCTACTGCCTACTGGAAGCCGACTAAGGGCCTTACTTAGAACTCAGCCGACAGATTACTCTGTCACAGTAGTGACGGATATCTGCCAAAATCTAAATCCCATTGTATCCTAAATCAGTCCTTCACTGTTTGCTCCTGTGAGGCAGAACATTAAAAAATGCTTCTGCCAGGTGGTAGCAAACACAGATTTCGCTGCCCGTGCTGATTGGGCAGGAAACCCGATATGTCCTGTGGATGGGCTTCCCAGGACACACCTGTGAGTTCTCTTCTTCTGCCTTAAATACCATTCATGGGTGCACCAACAACAACGACTGGGAGCGGTGTAGTCTCTGAGCGGACTTTAGTGCTCCCCGACTGGAGCCGCAATCTTTTCAATTCAGTGGCAGGTGGTCAACATTTTTAATAAGAACGACAGACAAGGGTTATAGATTTAATCCTTTATATAAAGATTTATAGGCAGCTTACAAAATATATGCCATCAAGAAGTTAGCAGCAAATCATATGTCATAAGTTCTGAGAACTATTTTTCTGTGAAATCCAGCACAGATTCCCCTTCTAATAGTGGGGAAACGGATGGTTGATCCCCCTAGAATTGTACATCCTTTTATAGTACTATATACACAGACAGTCATACATGCTACATGAGTACGCCTTTTTCAGGATATGCACCAATAGCGAATAAGCAACAAGAAACAATTTACCACAGTATACATTCAAGAATTCTCTCATGATATATTGAATTGAAAGTAAATCCATTCTCTGAGTTAGTTCAGCACTCCTATGGATACATTCCATGCCTATAACCGGGACACTTAAAACCTCTTTGAAACATGGCAAAGAGTGTGAGTCTTGCAATCCTTGATTGGAAACAAAAGAAACTACAACAAGAACATGTGATTTTGGTGACGTTGGTGCAAGATGGAGGAAATTGTAAACCCAACTCGAGTTAGCAAAAGCCCAAATTGAAATGCATTAAAAGTACAAAGAGATCAGCTCCCACACAGCATGCAAACAGGCCCCAGGTTTGGGGTCCCTGGGGCCATAGAAAGCTCAGGGAGGGGTGGGCTCCGGTGCACACCCCTCTCCCCTTTTTTTGTTAATTTTGTCCCTGTTTGTTTTATTATTTACATAGTGGCAGGTAACTACCATATTACTTTTCTGCCTAATTTTGTATAGCCTGTGTCCAGCTAATCGGTGTAAGTGTTAACAAAATGCACGTGCTTCTAATGCACCATAGGTGTGTAAAGGTATTGAACAGATTATAAATCTTTGTATTGAAGGGTAACTCTGTGTATAGGTGACAGTTGATGACTTATGTTCATTATGTTCCACACAAGTTTTTTGGTACTGTAGGAAAAAGTTTCCAGCAGGGCAAAGATTCTAGATACATGGGGGCATATTTACAAGCACCTTATGCCGCTGGTGCATCACTTTTTTTAACGCACCAGTGGTGCAGGCTGCAGGCCCATAAAGCCAATTTGCATGACTTTTCATGATGTTGTATATTTGGAGTAAGGCAACACAGCGCAAGTCGCTGCGTTGTCTTTCTCTGCGTCAAAGAGGCATTCCATGGGCATTGCAGTGGGTTTTCGCATTCAACACCCATTGATTTTGTCACATTCCCAGATTTACAAGGATTACAAAAGCCTTTGCCTCCACAGGGGAGGTGTAATAAGGAGAAATAACTTTATTTCTCTTCATTTGTTTGCAGAATGCAGCAAACATAGAAGGAGGAAAATGCCTACACTGATTGATTTTGTTCAGGAAGGTGTCTCTTCCTGCACACAGCAATCATTCGTACAATGGAGACCCCCTTTGTACCATGGTGCAAGGGTGCCTGCGTTGACGCATGGCAGCTAATTGTGCACTAGCACAGTGGAAGAAGACAGGAATGTGCTGTATCTCATAGATAAAGCATGTTCCTGTCCTTTTCTTTTGACACAGGGCAGTGCTGCAAGAAGCCTTGCGGCACTGCCCTGCGCCAAAATATTGTACATAAGCCTCTAAGTATTTGTGAGCAGCCTTGAGTTATTATACAGAATCTTCGTAAAATGGTAATTGCTACTTAACATAGAAGACTGTGTGCACCAGGTACAAACCTATGTACATGTGCTTGTTTTGCTTTAGAAGATGGGCTATCTGTAACATTTTCACCACAGTAAGAAGACTACAGGTAGTATGACCTTTAGCAATGTCAGACACTGCTTATTTAAAGTTAATAGTCGCTCTTTGGACAAGTTTGGCACATCATGTGCACTGTTCGAGTCCGAGTAAACTTTCTCCATAGAGTAAACAGTGTCAACAGTACCCACTTTTCTACTTCTCAAAGTAGGTTTAGTGACTCTTAGGCATTTGATACAGGCACAGACTGCCCGTAGTAGGACATTAGTTATGTAACAGGGCTTCAGTGTCTGGAGGAACTTGGTTTTCCCTTAGCAGTTGTATGGAGATTGAACACCATGTTTCATCTGTAGTCAATAGTCAACAAGAACTCTGCTACCCATATGAATTGTATGGTATAGAGTGAATGTCGCACTTAACACAATCTTGCTTTACCAGCGTTGCATGTATGATAGCAGTAATGATGCTTCATATTATTCTGAGCTATTTTGTACTTACTTTCATAGCTCTGATGCTCTACCCATTTATAGAGCAAGGTGTACAAAAGAAGCTTGGATGATGTCATCAGTGATGTCCTCAGTGATCTCATAGAACATGTCATGAGTAATGTAATATGTGTGGTCATAAGTAGTGCAAGGCGAGGGTGGAAGTTATAGTTAGATCTGTTAATTATAACTAGTACATTTCTGTGCTTTTTTTAGATCAATATGCAGTGCACAGCTGGGGGTTTGCCACATATGTGCTTTTTAAAGGTAAGAGGGGCCACATGGCCCCCTTCCTAAGCCTCATTAGACCCTGGGGTCCACATACCCCAGGTCCTTGTGTTTTGTAAAGAATTGAAGGACCAAGTGATCCCTCTCCTCAAGCCTTATTAGTCCCAGGGTACCCCAACACCCACAGGTCCGTTTTCTTTTAAAGAGGAGAGTGTCACATTGTCCATTCACCAAGCCTCATTAGGCCCTGTGGACCACATCACCCAGGGCCTTATGTTTTTTAAAGGGCGGGGGACCGAGTGACCCCCCTCTTGGATCCTTATTAGGTCCTGGGGACCCCATCCGCCAGGACTGCTTTTTTAAGGGAAGGTGGGGGGACGCAGCCCCACGATCCAAGCCTTTAAAAGGCCTTTGGGACCCCATCACCCTGGGCCATATCTCTTTTAAAGGGGAGGGGGGCCCACATGGCCCCACTCCCCAAGCCTCATTAGTACCTGGGGACCCCATCCCCCTGGCCCTGAGCATTTGCAAGGAGAGGGGGACAAGTGGCCACTTTCCCCGAGACTTATTAGGCCCTGGAGAACCCCTTACCTGGGCTTTTTTTTCCCCCTCCCCAAGCCTCATGCTGTTGAGACCCCATTCACCAGGCCTTGTGTTTTTTAAAGGAAAAATGGACAGAGTCATCCCCCTCCCAAGTCTTATTAGGCCCTGGGGACTCAATCTCTCCCGTTTTGTTTTTTTAAAGAGGGGGGCAATCCCCCAAGCTTTATTAGGCCCTGGTTACCCCATCCCCGAGCCTCATTAGCCATAGGTGTAACACTGCACTACACAACACACCGCATTTAAACAATAACCCATTGCAATTCCAAAACAACACAACCCGTGCATGCTGAAAACACACATTGACATACATTCATGCCACAACATACACACACCATTGACACTGCATCCAGACATGACACAACCACAACAACAAACACAACTACACACTCAGCTACACAAACAGACCAATGCATGAGACCAACATTGGTCTCATGCAAGTGACACACATACAGACACAACCATATTACCCACTCTAGCTCCCCTTCACCTCAACTAGCTAACCCACACACACATACACACTCACGTACTGACTCACATACAGAACAGATGACACAACCTACCCGTACAGGCCCCCTTAAAATGTGCCCACATGGACACCGCTGTCCAGCGTGAGTGTACCAACATTTGTGGTGTCAGCATTCATTTTGAAATTAATGATGGCACCACAATGACAGTTGTGTATGTGTGCGATATGTGTGTTGTGCAAGTGTATCCCCAGCCATGAGTAGCCCACATATGGGGTCGTGTTTTCTTCGTGGGTCAGTGGCAACAGTGACAGCAGGTTTTGTGAAGTTGTGTCCCATCAAAAACGGGGGTGGAATGGGGAAAAAAGGTGGGTTTTTACCCCCAATCCACCAACTCAGACATGGAGGCTGGACCACCACTTTTTTTTCCTGGCATCCACTTTTCCCTCTCCCGCCATCGACGCTGGTGGTATTTGTTGGTGGAGACGGCAGTTTGAATGCCGGCTTTCGTCTATGGGACCTCCAATATCTGAATATGGCGGGCAGGCCGTCACAGAGGCAGATTGGTTTACAGTCAAAAAGTCAAAGGCTGGACCGTTACCATCAAGATCTAAATCATGCCCTAAGTCAGCGTGTTCTGTAATGGCTACCATCAACATTTTTCTGATGTTGCTGGTAGCCTTTCTGAGTGCTCACTCTTGCAGGAGTCTGACTCTCACGGGAGCGAATTGGTCCAAGGGAAAAAAAGCTCTCTGAGCCAATCAGAACACTCCATTTTTAAATTGGCGCTCCTGAGAGAGTCTCCTGAGCCTCTTGCGGACCCAACTGCCCAGATACCTATATTTTTTTTAACTTTAATTTCTCAAAAACTACTAAACTGATTTACCATAAATCACATAAAGCACAATCTGCATACCAAGACCTAGCTTTCTGCCAAATCTGGCGTAATTCAGTTTTTGCTGTAGCCTTGTCTAAAAAATTATTTGGAAAATGCATGGGTATTTTGCATTTTGGCATCCCCTTTTTTCTCAGCCCCCACTTGACGATTCACCCTGAAGCTTTCCATGCACATGCTAGTTAAAAAGTTGCACCATTTTCAGACGTTTTGTGGAGATTTGTCAAACCTGGCCAAAGTTATTAGCAACACAACAAATGCTTTTTCTATGAAACAACTGAGATAACTATATCTATAGGCAACCTCCGCCATTGGGGAAATTATATCTATATCACATATTCCATTGTGCAATACAAACGCAGGGGATAAGTATCTCCTCGTCATATTTATATTACCTACTTGTGGTCATCTGTAGGTATTTATAATTAGGACCTAGTTTCCATAGGACAAACGTTTTTTGATTTGCTGATAACTTTGGTGCAGTTTGACAAATCTTCGCAAAATTTTCCAAACAACTTTAACGGTGACTTCTGCTGCAATCTGTAAAGTTTTGGGGTGATCCATCTAGTGGCAGCCAAAGAAAAGGGGGTTCCCAAAACATGTTTTCTCCATGCAATTTCCCATAGGGATTTTAAACACAAATACAGTCTGAACCTCCGAGCGCAATTACACCAAATTTGTCAGAAAACTAGATCTTGGTCCTGAAAGAGTGTTTTTTGTAATTTGGTATAAATCTGTTCAGTAGTTTTGGACTTATTTTAGTAAAAAGATTTATGTATATCTAGAGACTCAGATCAGCTGCAGATCCCCTGTGAATGATCGCCTCTAGGGAGTTACGGTTAGTGTTTTTTTTTGCTAATAACTGTGGCGCTGTTTGACGAATCTTCATGAGAATTTCAAAACCAGTTTATCAGTAACTTTGCTGCTGCCGGTAAAATTTCGGGTTGATCCACCAAGTGGTGGCCAAGAAAACGGGAGGTCCCAAAACACGTTTTCCCCATGCAATTTCCCCCAGGGATTTTAAACATGAATACCGTCCTAACCGTTGGACGGAATTACACTAAATTTGGTAGAAAATAGACCTTGGTCCAGAAAGAGTGTTTATTATATTTGGTGTAAGTCTGTTCAGTAGCTTTGGACTTATTTTAGTAAAAAAGATTTATGTATATCTAGATACGCAGGTCTGCAGTGGAGCCTCTGTGGATCAGGCGGATTTGCAGATCCACTCGCCAACAGCAATGCTGTGATGGGCTGGGAGGAAAGTTGCAGCAGCCATTATGTTCACTGGGACTCAGTTCCCAGCGGGGAAAATAAAATTTAAACTTGACAGAAGGGTTCAGGGTCAAGGGACCCTGACCCCATGGAACTCATGGAGGAACCTCTCATGGGCAAGAAATTGTTCAAAAATGTTTTTATTTGAGCACGCAAGAATCCTCATGGATTCAGATGGATCCGCAGATCCAGTCTCCAATAAAAATTAAAAAAACAGATACACCCACTCACAGACCCACACACATATTCACACACTTACACAGCCACAAACACATCCGCACACCCACTCACCCACTCACTCACTCACTCACTCACTCACTCACACTCCCATACAGACAATCACACACCAACTGACAGACCCACAAAACCACTCACACACCCACTCACAAATCCATACACACTCACACAACCAATTACACACATACACATCTACTTGCAGATCCATACAGCTACTCACACACCCACTCGCACACCCACTCACATACCCACACAACCCCTCACACACCCATACCCCCACTCACAGACCCACAAACCCACTCACATACCCACACAGCTCACACACACACACACCTACTCATTCCCACAGCCACTCACAGACCCACACAGCCAGTAACACACTCACTTAAACACCCACCAAACACACTCACACACCCAATAACACACCCACACACCCACTCACACACCTACGTTACAGGGCTGTTATAGTGAGGATATAGCATTAAAAAAACATAGAAATTCACTGAAAAAACAAAGGTTTCAGAGATATTATAGTTAGGAAATAAAATTTAAAAAACCCTATAAATTCACTGAAAAAAACAAAGGTTACAGGAACAATATAGTTAGGTTCAGATTTTACACACAGAAACCATAACCCCTAGCTAAACACCATGGTAGCCTCATCTATAATCAACACCTTTTTCTTTAACTCTGCGGATTCTTGACAGGTATCACTGTTTAATTGTAAGTGTTCTAGTTTGTTATCATGTTCCACTGGTAGTAGTAATAGATGATGGAAAGTAATTATTTTTTATATCATATGCTGCTAATCTGGCAGGAGCAGTAACTACACATGATAAATTAGTATTGGTCACTTTATGGACGTAAGCAGTTATAATAACTTTCATAAGCAAGCTTTTGCACGTACTAGGGGTGGGTAACATATTAAATTCCACCTGCAGAATTGACATAATTTTGGCAACTCTGCCTTATTCTTATATCATGTTGTTCCGGCCGTTCTATACAGTGGGGTTAGGCTGCCGTCAAGGCGGCTGCCTCAGCCCCGTCATATTACTATGTTTCCGCCAGGCTGACCGGTGAAAACTTTGTATTACTATGTTTCCGCCCGTCAGCCCGGTGCAAATAGTGCAGCGGCATTGGCCTGGGCTCCCTGAGGGAGCCGAGTCCAATGCTGTTGCACACCAGCACCATCGGAATGCGCACTGGCTGCATAGCATAGCTTAGAGGGTGCTGGCGGGGGGGGTCCTGTGGCTCCCAGCACTGGCTTTCCGCCAGCTTTTCCATAGCAGTGCAACCACCATAGAAAGGATGGCTGAAAGTGAAGTCGTGATCAGCATGGTGGTACCGACATGGGTAGCGCCGTCGCTGACCACAACTTCGACTGCCGCCAATCAGTCGGGATCCCTGATCCTAGAGGAGGCAGCGGTTTCTTGGTGGTCCGACTACCAGGATCATTATCTGGCAGTCAGACCGCCAGGAGTGCGGCCATCCGTGGACCGCAAAATCGTAACGAGGCCCTTACTGATATATGAAGTGACATAACATGTTACCACTGTAGAGTTATTAGCAGCAAATTGCATGTCCATGATAGAATTCCACACATGCAGTATTAAACGGCTATAGTCGTTGATGTGCTGTGATACGTGGTCTCTTTTTAGATTATGGCCCCCATTATGAGTCTGGCGGGCAGCCTCCGCCGCCCGCTGAACTCATACCGCCATCAGGCCACCTGTGCGGCCTGAACACCTCCGGCCCTATTAGGAATTCACCACAGGGCTTTAACATTGATGCTGGCTCGTAATCAAGCCGGTGCCAATGCAGCAGTGTGGTAGGTGCACTAGCACCCGTCGCGCTTTCCACTGCCCATAATTCGTACAGTGGAGAGTGCAATGGGGCTGTCCATGGGGGCCCCTGCACTTCCCATGCCAGGTGCCTGGGCATTGCAGGGGCACCCATGGGCCCCCCGGCACCCCCTTTCCACCAGCATTTGCATGGCGGAGCTCTCACCATGCGAAAGCTGGCAGAAAGGGGACTCGTAAAGCCCAGCACGCTGCCCTGGTGGATTACATCCGCAGAGACCTGGCAGTACCAGTGGTCTGACTGTGGCGCTTTCGCCGCGGTCGTAATGTCACGGTCGGGCCGCCACTTTGGCGGCAGTCCATCGGCGACCGTCACCCTGGCGGTCTATGTGTATTTTTCTGCAACTTTCCTGTGACAACATGCTTAACTGACGGCATACCATTGTCAGCTTTTTAGAATTACGTTGGTGATTACATTTGTTTTTACATTTACATAAACAGTATTTCCTACACTTATAACTTTGAAATTGGGCAACTTGTTCAAGCACTTTTGCATTTGTTTGATTATTAGGGATCTCACAAGTGAAACATTGTTCAATAAAATTAAGAACAGATTCATCCAAGTAATAGCCAAATTGTGGGGCATTTGTAACCCACAGGAACCTATGAAAATGTGTTGCACCTTTTGTGTGATATTCTATTCTTCAGAAGTAATCAACTACCTCTCCAAGGGACTATTTTTCTTGTTTGTTAGTAGTTAAGCATAGTTTTGAATTTCTGATTAAAATAAAAAAATCTGCACAAATTTGCAGGATCTAAAGAACCTAATTAAGTAGTTGTCTTGAAGGCAACATCTGGAAGATCATCAATTGTTTCAAGTAGAAAACAGTGTAAATCATATCATAGGTATTCAGCACAGCCTAATGTGACTAACCAAGCAGGAGGTCCCAATTCCTCAACATACAACCTAGTTCACCAAGTCTTCAGAACCAATATTTGTTGGCACCTTGGTGACATGCCATAATGTTGATCAATTCATAGTCAAGATTGTAATCATTGTTTTCCTCCTTCTGTAGAAAATCTTTAGCCATTAGGTTATTAACTCCAGTTCTAGTTTGCATCATATGCTTAAAAGCATAAAGGTTAATGGGTAGTTCACTTACATATAATAGTGTGAAAATATAAGGAATGTTTTGCAAAAACGTGGGTACTCTGAATATAGTCTTGTGGAATAATATTCAGAAGCAGAAATTTATAATGGACGATCATCATATATGCCTCTTTTTCCAGTTTGAAATAAATGTGGATGACATCTTGCTTCTAAAGACTTTTCAAATATACTAACTGTAATGTAGCTTCTCATTCTCATTTGATACAGTTCTAATGCATCACCCATCATATCTCTAGAATATGGTGGGTGTAAACTGTACTGCTCATAGATTTGCTCTCAGTGTTCCTTATTAATCATTCCAAACTGACCAATGTTTATTTAATGTGTATATGGTAGTTGAGTGGAACAGATGAAGCCTTCAAGCTCCATATTTTATAGTGGATGTTGTTTTTCTGGAGGTTCAAAATGACTTCTTGTATTTTTCCACTACTTAATAATTCTTGCCAAATCTTTTTTTTTTGTTGGGATTCCATTGACTAAAACAGCTAAAGTTTGTTCTAATATGCGGTGTACCCCAAGAGTTTCAGCATTTTATTACAATTTAATGGAAGGAAAACAACTTGCTTTGCAGATTTCAGTTGCATATTAATAATAGTGATACACAGTCCAAGGCACTCGTGTCAAGTAAATGTAACATTGTCTGTATTTCTATATTCAGTAGATCCACTTGTTTTTATTATATGTATTCTTCAATTCCAATCAGTCCAGCCCATCCAGCCAACACGTGTTTCGTCATGCGAATAATACTCACTTTGACTTTTTCAAGGCTGAAAGTTAACATAAATCAATACAGTTACGACACAAACTGTAATTAGGTTTATATGCAATATCACCCATATCCGATCAAAGAGGCTAGAAAGATAAAAATCCCATAGTAATTGTGAGATAATAAACAGAGGAGAAGACATTTTCATCTACACACATGAGCTCCAAAGTGAGCGCAGTAAGTGAAACTAGCAAAAAGAATCTTAAAATGGTGGGTGGTGTCCAATATATAATTGCCATTGTGCCACCGTAGAGATAAACATGAGTATTATTACACCAAAAGAAGATATTCCACAAGTGTGACGCATTCACATTTCCGACAATGAAAGAAATAGCAAGTTTCTCTAATCTACTCTGTCTTCTTTTTTCAGTTTTTTATATATCAAATGTGTTTTTTTTTTTTAACATAACTAGAGCTTTTGCAGCAAATGCATATTTTATTGAGTATTTATGAAATGGCTTCTTGAAAATCCAGATGTTAGAAACTTGGTTGCTGGTTGATAGGAGTCTGAGCTCTGGTCAAGAAACAGCCACAATCCCTTTCAGGGTGAAACATAAAATGTCACTAAATTAACCTGTGCTTAACCCTGGGCAGCTTGGCACAAAAAGCAGTCAGACTTAACTAAGAAACAATGTATAGAGTATTTATGCATCACACACAGAAATAAAGTGAAAAACAACAAAACCAAAATACCAAACCACTAAAGAAAAATAGAGTAGATTTGAATGTTATTTGGCAGAAAAATAATAAAAGTGCAATTGGTAGAAACAGAGTCATGAATTTGTAAAGTTTTTAGTAAAAAATAGCCCCTAAAAGATCAAAGCGTCATCCACAGACATCTAGTTGCCCAAGACCAGGTTAAAGTAAAAGATATTGCCGACCTCGATAGAGTGCAATTCGGAGACAATAAGTGGATTGCCCTGGTTCTGAAAGGTGGGAGAAACTTCTAGGTAGTGGCTTTAAAGTGCATGGAATTTCTTTGACTTCCCTGACTCCAAGCGGGTTGCAGTGGCAATATGCGGTCATTAGGCCTTTTGTGTGAAGGCAGAGCACAGGCTGCTCGGTTGCAAGTGGGGCAGCGCTTAGCTCCAATCCCCAACCTGTCAGCAGATGGCCAATTGAGGCACACCTAATCCCTCTGTTTGTGTGACAGTCAGGGAGGAATTCACAAAGTCTAACTGTCAGTTACAACCAGTCATGTGACAAAGGCCAGGCTACAGACATCAAAGGGCCAAGGGCAGAAAAATACTAACTTTCTAAAAGTGGCATTTTTAAAATTGTGATAAAAAATGGATTGTACCATTAAATAGAGCTCTTCACTACAATTCAAAGACATCAAACATGAGATAGCTATCAGCTCCCATTTGGAAATTACAACTTAATAACTGTATTAAGAAATCGTATTAGAGGGGTAGGCCTCACAGTAATGAAAAATGAATTTAGGGGGTTTTCACTACCAGGAAATGTAAAACGTAAATGTACATGTCCAACCTTAAATACACAGCACCCACCCATGTGAGCTACCTAGGACCTACCTTAGGGGTGACATATGTAATAAAAGGAGAGTTTAAGGTTTGGCAAAGGGGGGTTTAATGGCACGTCAACATGGTAGTTCAGAACTGCATTCAGGCTGCAATGCTGGGCCAGGGACATGTTTTGAAGTGTTACATGTCACCATAAGTGCTGCAGGCCCACGAGTCACATTTATTTTACAGGCCCTGGGTATATGATATGCCACTCTTCAAGGGCCTCACAAGTAAATTAAATATGCCAATTGGGTTTAAGCCAATGTAACCATGTTTAAGAGGAGTGAGCACAAGCACTTTAGCACTTGTTAGCAGTGATGAAGTGCACAGAGTCCTAAGGCCAACAAAAATAAGCCCAGCAAAAATGGAGGAGGTGAGGCAAAATGGTGTATAGAACATGTGGACACACAGAAGCTTCTGATTCACCCTCAAGGTATTTTTATTGTATGTAGTGTGCAATAGAGAGGAGCTTTGGTGGATGTGAGTGACACAGAGCATTATTAAATTGCTCCAATTGTATCGCTAGTTGACAAAGTATAAAGTCCATACAAGCTTTTTTATAGTTGGATGATGGGTGGAAAGCATTTTAATGTCATGGAATGTTGAATTGCACATCTGTAAGGAAATGCCTCCTTGGCATGGTTACCCCCTGACTTTTTGCCTTTGCTGATGCTAAGTTATGACTTGAAAGTGTGCTGAGGCCTGCTAATCAGGCCCCAGCACCAGTGTTCTTTCCCTAAAATGTACCTTTGTCTCCACAATTGGCACAACCCTGGCACCCAGATAAGTCCCTTGTAACTGGTACCCGTGGTACCAAGGGCCCTAATGCCAGGGAAGGTCTCTAAGGGATGCAGCATGTCTTATGCCACCCTGGGGACCCCTCACTCAGCACAGACACACTGCTTGCCAGCTTGTGTGTGCTGGTGGGGAGAAAATAACTAAGTCGACATGGCACTCCCCTCAGGGTGCCATGCCAACCTCACATTGCTTGTGGCATGGGTAAGTCACCCCTCTAGCAGGCCTCACAGCCCTAAGGCAGGGTGCACTATACCACAGGTGAGGGCATAGGTGCATGAGCCCTATGCCCCTACAGTGTCTAATCAAAACCTTAAACATTGTAAGTGCAGGGTAGCCATAAGAGTATATGGTCTGGGAGTCTGTCATACACGAACTCCACAGCACCATTATGGCTACACTGAAAACTGGGAAGTTTGGTATCAAACTTCTCAGCACAATAAATGCACACTGATGCCAGTGTACATTTTATTGTGAAATACACCCAGAGGGCATTTTAGAGATGCCCCCTGAAAACATACCCAATTTCCAGTGTGGGCTGACTAGTTTTTGCCATCCTGCCACACACCAGACATGTTGCTGGCCACACGGGGAGAGTTCCTTTGTCACTCTGTAGCCAGTTACAAAGCCTGTACTGGGTGGAGGTGCTTCACCACACCTCCCCCTGCAGGAACTGTAACACCTGGCGGTGAGCCTCAAAGGCTCACCCCCTTTGTTACAGCGCCACAGGGCATCCCAGCTAGTGGAGATGCCCGCCCCTTCAGCCACTGCCCCCGCTTTTGGCAGCAAGGCTGGAGGAGATAATGAGAAAAACAAGGAGGAGTCACTGGCCAGTCAGGGCAACCCCTAAGGTGTCCTGAGCTGAGGTGACTCTGACTTTTAGAAATCCTCCATCTTGCAGATGGAGGATTCCCCCAGTAGGATTAGGGATGTGCTCCCCTCCCCACAGGGAGGAGACACAAAGAAGGTGTAGCCACCCTCAGTGCTAGTAGCCATTGGCTACTATCCTCCCAAACCTAAACAAACCCCTAAATTGAGTATTTAGGGGACCCCAGAACCAAGGAAGATAGATTCCTGCAACCTCAAGATGAAGAAGGACTGCTGACCTGAAGCCCTGCAGAGAAGACGGAGACACCAACTGCTTTGGCCCCAGCCCTCCCGACCTGTCTCCCCACTTCAAGAAAAACTGCAACAGCGACGCGTCCCCCAGGGTCCAGCGACCTGTGAAGCCTTAGAGGACTACCCTGCATCTAAAAGGACCAAGAAACTCCCGAGGACAGCGGCCCTGTTCCACAGAAACTGCAACTTTGCAACAAAGAAGCAACTTTTAAAGACCACACGTTTCCCGCCGGAAGCGTGAGACTTTCCACTCTGCACCCGACGCCCCGGCTCGACCAGCGGAAAACTAACTCTACAGGGAGGACTCCCCAGCGAATGCGAGTCCGTGAGTTGCCAGAGTTGGCCCCTCTGAGCCCCCACAGCGACGCCTGTAGAGGGAATCCAGAGGCTCCCCCTGACCGCGACTGCCTGCTTCAAAGAACCCAACGCCTGGGAAACACACTTCACCCGCAGCCCCCAGGACCTGAAGGATCCGAACTCCAGTGCAGGAGCGACCCCCGGGCGGCCCTCTTCCTAGCCCAGGTGGTGGCTACCCCGAGAAGCCCCCCTCCCTGCCTGCCTGCATCGCTGAAGAGACCCCCGGGTCTCTCCATTGAAACCTATTGAAAACCCGACGCCTGTTTGCACTCTGCACCCGGCCGCCCCTGTGCCGCTGAGGGTGCACTTTCTGTGCCTGCTTGTGTCTCCCCCGGTGCCCTACAAAACCCCCCTGGTCTGCCCTCCGAAGTCGCGGGTACTTATCTGCTGGCAGACTGGAACCGGGGCACCCCTATTTCCATTGAAGCCTATGTGTTTTGGGCACCACTTTGACCTCTGCACCTGACCAGCCCTGAGCTGCTGATGTGGTAACTTTGGGGTTGCCTTGAACCCCCCAACGGTGGGCTACCTTGGACCCAACTTTGAACCCTGTAAGTGTTTTACTTACCTGTGAACATAACAATTACTTACCTCCCCCAGGAACTGTTGATTTTTGCAGTGTCCACTTTTAAAATAGCTTATTGCCATTTTTGCCAAAACTGTACATGCTATTGTGATTATTCAAAGTTCCTAAGATACCTGAGTGAAATACCTTTCATTTAAAGTATTGTTTGTAAATCTTGAACCTGTGGTTCTTAAAATAAACTAAGAAAATATATTTTTCTATATAAAAACCTATTGGCCTGGAATTGTCTTTGAGTGTGTGTTCCTCATTTATTGCCTGTGTGTGTACAACAAATGCTTAACACTACCCTCTGATAAGCCTACTGCTCGACCACACTACCACAAAATAGAGCATTAGGATTATCTCTTTTTGCCACTATCTTACCTCTAAGGGGAACCCTTGGACTCTGTGCATGCTATTTCTTGCTTTGAAATAGTACATACAGAGCCAACTTCCTACAACATCTAATTTTGAATTTTGAAGGCAAGCTAAAGAATGTCCCTGGAGGTTTGTAATATTTCTAAATGAGCAAGTGTCTAAGTTTTGCAATATTTTAATGTTACCTTGGGAATGCAATTTTTGTATGTCAGAAATGTTCTCAGTTTCTGAATGGATTTATTTTGAATATTGCACGCAGAAATAAAATCACATTTGAAGAAAGGTTTTTTATACTCCTGAAAATCCTCATCAGACACATGTGGTGGTATTTTTATTTTTTCCCTAAGCCTACCACAGACCAATGTAGCACTTCATAGCAACATCCTTCACCATTCACAAATAGGTTCCTTTTAGTGTATGGATGGTAAGTCTTTTGCTAAATGTATGGTTCTGTACTGAACATTTGTCTTCAACACCTTCCAAAAATATTACAAAAGCTGAATGTTGTTAGATCTTTTTCCATAACTTTATTCCGTAACGTTATTCTATATTTTGCAATCAAATATGTCAGACTTTTCATTCAATCTACTATTGAAATTAATAAAAAAAAATCACTGTGAAAGCTTTCTGAACAATATGTTGAACTTATTGTTTTTGTTTGAGTCTATCATTGTTTTTCCTTTGAAAGGGCATTTTTTGAAGTAAATTACCAAGTACTCTAGGTTTCAATTGTTTACATACAATATTTCTATTGGACACCCTTTGTGTACGTATGTACAATGTAATTAAAGGTTTCTTTGTGTGTTTGAACATTTGATCAGTAGAGATATTAGTAGTCTTTGAGAACTTCTTGACAGTTATGTGCTTTTATTCAACATTATACTGGTCATAAAAATGCATAGATTTGGTACTAAGCATACCAGTATTTAGTTTATTCGGTCCACCTTCTCCTGTTTTAGTGAGGTTGGTGTTTCTCTTATCTCTTTTGAGTATATTTACATTTTAATTTTTTCGCTGTAATCTTTTGTAGGCATACTGGTAAACCTGTATGTAAAAATGAAACATAAGAAAGCATAATTGTTACTGAACATTAAGTAAATAAAAAATCACAGATTAGTTGTACTGGTAAATATTTATGTGATTTGATAACAGCTGTCCATAGGTGTATTTACTTGTTGTAAATGGTGTAATCCAGAAATTAAACAAGTAGAAGATTTTGTGATATGTAGATTTAGAAATTATTTTCTGTTGTAGTAGAGCTGTTACCAAAGTAGCCATGGTACTATCCTAAATTTAGTAGTATTGGGGTACCTTCGTAGCTCAGTTAAAAGTATAACACAATAAGAATCATTATATTAGTTATGTGGCATCTTATTTTGTCTGATATCATGTGATTGAAGGTAGCCTCTGTTTGAGATGTAGTTGTACCAAATGACGAATTGCATAACAAGAGAGCACCTAGCTCGGAGTGAATGGCACTGTGCTAATCCTATGCTTAAAAACTTTGCTAGAAAAACAGACATTTGAGGTTAGCAAATCTACAGTGTCTTGTCCCCGGGGACCCCATCCCCCAGGCACGGCCATGTGACCTGGGTGCCACTTCCAACATTTCAAGTAGCCCGCGGAGGTGCTGGTCTCCAGGGCAGGGATCTGCAATGGACTGCCTATCATATTTTAATTCAGCCTTAGGGAGATGGTGGTCCCCGGGCTGTCGGGGGCAGGCGTCCCCCCACATTAATTAAGTTTAAAGCCCCACATTACACAATTTTAAAGTCCTGTGGAGGTAGTTGTCCCCGGAACTGTGAGGGGCGTGTGACCCCCCTGTATTCAATACTTTAAAGCCCAGTGGAGGTGGCGGTCCATGGGGCTACAGGGGTGCTGCGTGCCCCCCCTTGCTTTCATTTACTTTAAAGGCCTGGGAAGGTGTCAGTCGCCGGGGCTAAGGGGGGCACGAGTTCCCCCATTACATTTATTTGAAGCCCTGTAGAGGTAGCGGCCCACAGGGCTGCAGGAGGACCGGACAGCCTCTCGTATTACACATATTTAAAGCCCCGGGGAGATGTCGCTCCCCAGGGCTGTGGGGGGCAATTTAAAGCTCCAGGGAGGTGGTGCTCCTCGGGGCTGAAGGGGTGCCATGTGACCCCCATGCAATATTTTACTTTAAAGACCCTTGGAGGTGGTGAGCCTGGTGGCCCCCATGCATTTAATGAGATTTTAGCCCTGGGGTAGTGGCGGTCCCCGGGGCTGCAGGCGGCCTTGTGGCCCCCCTGCAATAATTTACTTTAAAGCCCCAGAGAGGTGGCAGTCCCCAGGGCTGTGGGGGGGCCGGATGGCCACCAGCATTGCACATATTTAAAGTCCTGGGGAGGTGGCAGGCCCTGGGCTGTAGAGGGACCAGGCGGCCCCCCTGCATTACGCATATTTAAAGCCTCCAGGTAGGTGGTGGTCCCCTGGGTCTGTGGAGTAGCGGGTGTCCCCCTGCATTAATTTAGTTGAAGCTCCAGGGAGGTGGTGCCTGCATCAATCTAATTTAAAGCTCCAGGGACGTGGCGGTCCCTGGGACTGCGGGAGGGGGCCAGGCGGCCCCCTTGCATTAAATGAGATTTTAGCACTGGAGAGGTGGCGGCACCGGGGCTGCGGGAGGGGCCAGGCAGCCCCCCCTGCATTAACAGTAGCAATGCCCCAGGGACTTGGTCCGGGGGCTTCAGAATTAACAAGCACGGGAGACCCTTTTGTTGTGAACTAGTCACAAATTAGTGACAGTATGTTTTTTTTTAAGTGTTTTTTTCCGTGGGTGGGGGTGCCTCTGGGACCCCACACCAATGGTAAGGGTCAGGGCGACCCTACCCTGGTCCCTTGTTTTATTTTTTAACTTTATTTGTGGGACTTGGCTGAAGACGAGTCCCAAGATGGCTGCCAACACTTTCTGGTTGAAGTGTTGGCAGACAATCAGAGCTGGGCATTTCACTGCACAAGCTTGTTATTATTCGCAAATCCTTCTTGCCTCTAGATATCTATATTTCTTTTTATTTTAATATCTTTAAAACTACTGAACCAATATACACCAAACAAGAAAAAGGCTTCTTTCTGGATGGAAAGCTACGTTTCTGCCGAATTTGGCTTAATTGCCTTAAGTTGTTGTGGCTGTAGTTGTGTTCAAAATACCTATGGGAATTAACATGGAAAATGCTACTCTTTTGACCCTCCCTTTTTCTCTGCCCACACTTACGGATCACCCCGAAACTTCACTTGTACAACAAGAGTCTCGGGAGCACTTTAAAAAAAAAACCTTTTGTGAAGATTCGTCAAACGGCGCCAAAGATATAGGCACATCAAAAAATGCAGTCTCTATGGCAACATGGTCTTAACTATAACTGCCTACTGCCCAATAGGTAAAATACCTACCTGCCAGTAGGTAAAAAATGTATAGATATAAGCCTAAGGTTACCCGGACATTATAGGTAACTATAACTTGGGCCCCATAGTAACTATGACTCACGCCCCCACAAATTTGCAGATCCGTTGCAAGATTTTAAAAAAAACAAAAAACTTTTTAACCTCAGGCGGGATCCCAGTGAGACCCCACCACCAGGCCTGGAGGGTCAGGATATTCCTTCCCAAACCCATTGTGTCTTTTTTGCATTTTCCTTTAGGACTCAGTGAGTCCTGAATCCCAAGATAGCTGCCAGTGCTTCCTGGCTGAAGAGGTGGCAGCCAATCAGATCTCATTTTAAGATCTGTCAGATCTGCCGACCCTATGCGTCCCTAGATATCTATATTTCTCTTTCCTTTAATAATTCCAAAACTGCTAAACAGGTTTACACCAAATCACAAAAAGAGATCTTTCTGGACCAAGATCTAGCTTTCTACCAAATTTGGTCTAATTCTGTTCAGCAGTTTGGGCTGTAGTTCAAAATCCCTATGGGATATTGAATGGGGAAAACGTGTTTTGTGATCCCCCCTTTCTATTTGCCCCTGTGTGACGAATTTTGCCAAATCTTACCACACAGCAGCTGAAGTAAGTTGTGTACTAGTTTTGAAAATTTTGTCAAGATTCATCCAACGACGCCAAAGTTATTAGCACAACCAAAATCACTTCGCCTATGGAAAATAGGTCCTGACTATAACTACCTACTGGTGACTGCCAGTAGGTAAGAAATTCCGCAGTTATAGTTATCTCCAGAAACTATAACACATGCCCTAAAGTAACTATAATTCACGTCCCCACCATGTACAGTTTTCTCATCAATAATTTTATTGCAGATGTGGCATTGGTATTATCAGTGATGTCATAGAAGATGCCATGACTGATGTAATAGATGGTGTTATTAGCAGTGCATGGCAAGGGGGAGTTAGAGTTAATGTAGGGCACCAGTTATAGTTTATTGAGATAACTATAACCATTACTGCTGAATTTCTGTATTTGTATGTGTGTAAAATCTGAACCTAACTGTAATGTCCCTTTAACATGTGCTTTTCCAGTGAATTTCCATGTTCTTTTAGTGCTATTTCCTAACTATAACGCACCTGTAACCTTTGTTTTTTTCACTGAATTTCTAGGGTAATATAAAGTAATATTTAATTACCATATGTTAATCTAAACACCACCATGCATGGCCTTTGACCGTGAGTGGCGGTGGGTTGGCTGCAGCTAACCCTCCGCATGCAGCCAACTTGCCTCAAGCAACCAACCCCATGCTTTGCACAGCTGAGGGGGTTGGCTGCAGGGTCTGGCCTGTGGCTAGGCATTGTTGCCAATCCCCAAAAGACAACCAACCTGAGGGGCCCCTCCCTTGGCTGCTTTTAGGCCTGGGAATCCGATGCAGCCATGGCCGAGTGCATTTTTTAGGGGAATGGGGCACTGGGCCTCCTCCCTGGACCACTTTTGGCCCTGGGGATCCCATCCCCTGGGGTCTTGCAACATATTTCGGGGCCCCCTCCCCATTCCAGTTTTGGCCCTGAGTACCCCATTCCCAGGGGCGCTGTGCCATATTTAATGTGGAGGAGGCAGGCAGCTCCCTTCCCAGGCTGAGTTTAGCAACGGGGACCCACACGCTTTGACCCAGCCTTTAAAAGGTAGGCCACTGGTGCCCACCCTGGGCACTCACCAAACTATGGTTGGGGTCTGCAGGGGGAGCCCAAGGCCTCCGCGGCCCCAGCAATCTCCCCGTCTTTAGCGGGAGCCAACATTGCTCCTGCCTGCGGCTGCAGTGAGCAGTTAAAAATGCTGCTCCCTGTAGGTGATAGAAATCTTTCCATCTGTTTCCTTGCCCGCTCCAGTGCAAGCAAGGAAACAGATGAAAAGTCCACTCACAGTGGGGAAGTGCATATTTCATGCTCCCTCCTGCTGGGAGCAGACTTAGGCTCTCATTACAATTTTGGCGGCGGCGGAGGCTGCATGCCAAACTCTTCCTGCCTTCAGACCCCCTGTGCGGCCAGAACCCCACTGGCCCTATTAGGAGTTCACTGCATGGCCTTAACATAGACGCCGGCGCCAATGTGGTGGTGCGGCGGGTGCAATACCACCCGTCGCGCCTTCCACTGCCCGTAATTTGGACAGTGGAATACGCGACGGGGCTGTGCATGGGGGCTCCTGCACTTCCCATGCCAAGTGCATGTGCAGTGCAAAGGCCCCCAGAGGCCCCTAACGTACCCATTCTGCCAGCCTTTCCATGGCGGTGTATGGTATGGGGACTCGTAATCACCAGGGTGGGCTGCAAGCAGTGATGCCGTGGAGGATGAAGACCACCGGCGGTGTTGGTGGTCCAACCGTGGCGGCTCCACTATGGTCATATTGTGGTGGCCCCACCGCCAGCCTGTTGGTGGTGGGACCGCCACTGCGAGTCTGGCGGTCATGCGACTGCCAGACTCGTAATGAGGGCCTTAGTGTTTGCTCTTATTCGGTAGGAATTTTGAAATTGCTCCCTCCAAGCGAGAACAAACACAGGTTTTCCTGCCCATGCCAGTGTGGGCAGGAAAACCACCCTGGACATGGCCTGAGCCGGCTCTGAGGGATGGGGTCCCGTGAGCTGATAGTGGCCCAGGAAGGGGAGCCACGTGGCCCCCTCCCCTTTTTGGCCTTCGGCAGTGCCCTGCGGATAGGGCCCGAGGACAAAACCGGCCTTGAAGGGGGGGGGCTGCATGCCCCTCCCTACTTTTCAAATGGCCTAGCCCCGGGAATATGGCATTGCGGGGGATCTGCGTCTCTAGATATACATACATATTTTTTCTTTAATAACTCCAAAACTACTGAACATATTTACAGCAAATTTCAAACAGCACTCTTTCTGGACCAAGATCTAGATTTCTGCCAAATTTGGTGTAATTCTGTGTAGCGATTCAGGCTATAGTCATGTATAAAATTCCTTTGGGGAAATTGCATGGGGAAAAATGGGCTTTGGGACCCTCACTTTTTCTCAGTCCCCTCTTGAGGAATCATCCCAAAACTTTCCAGACAGGAGATGAAGTGAGTGGCAAACTACTTTTGAAAGTTTTGTGAAGATTAATCAAATGGCGCCAAAGTTCTTAGAAAAATGAAAAATGCTTTTCCTATGGAACCTAGGTCCTAACTATAACTGCCTACTTTGACCACCCGTAGGATGAGTGTATACAGATATCTATATATATATATTAATAAACACAAGCTTTATTCGGTCATAAATAACCATCAAAGCAATCAAAACCACAATAGTCCAAGGATTACAAATTAAATAGAAAGATAAATATAAGAATTAAAAACATCATTCAATATTTACAATAAAATAAAAATCTCTAATTTCTTATCCTATAGCATACATATTTACAAATTACTATGTTTTAAAAGACGAGTGCGTATATGCCATGCGGCCACAAGGAACTTGTTAACAGCATGAATCAAAACAGTTGAAGTATCACTCTTCAAAATCCGAAAGGCAATAACAAATTGTCTTATGCCCAAATTCCGATAAACTGGACGAATCCACTTGCTCCGAGGAGGAGCATACACTGGGCAAAAAAACATAAAATGTGCGACAGATTCAAGAACAGCATTGCAGCCAGGACATAAATTAGACATTGGTGGTGATCTCCAACTACCAATAAAAGACAATAAAGGGAAACACCGAAGCAAAAACGGGCGCACAAGCTCTTACCCATAGAGTCAGAAATAAGATCTAGATAAGATTAAAACTGGGGATACCACTTAAAATCAAGAAATTGGTTAGTCAATCGTCCATATGATGTACAAAGAAGATAATTATTTCTAACATAGGACCAGCTAACTGATTTCAAAAAATGTTTCTGGGCCTTTCCTAAATTCTGTGGATTCTCCAAATAATTCCCAAGTCCCAAGGTACGAAACCAATTTGACACATACCTGAGCCAAGGGATAGAGGCTGCATTGGGTCTTTTTAAAATATCAAGAAGGGAATCCTTATAAATAGTAAGCTCTGGTGTGGACCAAATCCTTACCCAAAAGAGGAAGGGTCTCAGAGCTATCATGTCAGAAATACGATTAAAACCAAGATAAAAAAAAAAAAAAATCAACAGACACTATTGAATCTATTTTTGCCCACAGACAATTTGGTGGTAATAGAAAATCCCCACACCTCAGCAACATGGGCAGCAGCACTTTGTGCTTTTGCTAAATAGATCTTGATAGCCAGAGAAACGGCTTTTGTGGCAATACTTTTATGAAAACGCAAAATGGCACCTGACCTATGTTGAATAAGGGACTCACTTTTGCTAACCTGATTCTCCCAATGTAAATTGTTTGAGATCCTCACTCCCAAATATTCTATTGAACTGACCTTGCTTAAAGGAACCCCATCTAAAATAATGGTACATCTCCTGGCTGGTCCTGAACTAAACACTATTCATTTGGTTTTAATAACATTCAGTTCCAGGCCATGGTCTGCACAGAATGTTGTAAACCTGTCTACGAGAATCTGAAGACCCATTGGGGTCTCAGAGATGAGGAGGGAGTCATCTGCCAAAAGTAATATAGGAATTTTCTGCGCATTCAGGGAGGGGGCTTCGTTTTGGCTTGTACCACCTCGTTTATTAATAGAGTGAATAAGGTTGGTGCCAAGACACATCCTTGACAAACCCCCCTCAGAATGGCAATATGATCTGTTAATTCTCCCTGATTACACCATCTCTCCTGAGCATTTGTATTCTCATGTAGCCGCTGTAGTAAATAGATAATGTTGGCAGGAGTGCCCATTCTATGCAGAGCACCCCATAGTTTTTCTCTGGGGACCATGTCAATAGCAGACCTAAGATCCACAAAGGCAACATATAGATTTTGTTTATCAAGGACTACATATTTCCAATGTAGGAGTGTCAGCCTGAAGACCTGGTCTACCATACTAGTTTTTGGGTGAGAGCCCGCCTCGAGTGGGGATAACACTTGGTGGGCTTGAGCCCAATCCAACCGCCTATCAAGAAGCTGTTTAGCGAAGATTTTTTGAAGGTTATCAATAAGGCTAATGGGTCTGTATTTGACAGGGAAGCTCACATCACCCTTTTTATAAATAGAAATTATTACTGCCCCTTTCCAGGTACTAGGTATTGGGCCCCCGGCTGCTATAACATTTGAGATCATATTTATATACCATGACCAAATTACTGGTTCAGGTTTATATAGGTCCCCCGGTATCTTATCAGGTCCTGGTGCTTTAGCAGATTTTAAAGAATTAATTGCAGCTGTAGTTTCCCCCTATGAAAAAACAATGAGGTCATCATGGCTAGAAGCATTCCTTCCTAGATCGTCAGGCAAAAGGCACGTTTTAACCCACTGCTTGGGGAAGGATTCAAAAGTTAAAGTATTACAAGGCAGAGCATAAAGTTTAGAAAAATGGTCCACCCAGCTTTCTGGTTGGATATGAGTGCGAATTGTGCTCTTACCCCCTCTGTCTATTGGGCAATAGCTTCCAGAATGTTGCAGTATCATTGTATTTAGTTGCATCAAGCAGATTCTGCCAGGTTGTATCTACCCAACGTTTCTTTGCCTGTGCTATGATCTTACTATAGGCGAGTCTAGCTGTTCTAATCGCCCCTGTGAATGCAACATAATAGCTGATTTTAATGCTAATTTGGCCGTGGAACAGTCCTTATTGAACCACTCCCTAATTTTATGATTATCAATAGGTTGCTTAGTGATGATCTTCTTATAGAAAATGTTCTGTAGTTTGTATATCACTTCATGAATGCTGAGGATTGGAATGTTACTAGCCTCAAGCTCCTCATAGTTGGCCATAACATCAACAAACAGTTTGTAAATTTCCTTGATCAAATAAGGGTTAGACATTACTTTTGGGCAACTGACACGAATATAACTGTTATCCAAAGGTGGCTCTGGGACCACAGTAAGGTGGATGTTCTGCGATCTCCTAAATATGCCACTATGTAAAGTAAGAAGCAGGGTATTATGATCACTCTCATAGTGAGAATCAACCTTCATATCTTCTAATATTGACCACAGCCTGACATCCACTAAAAGGTAGTCAATAACACTGGAAGACTGACCTCGCTTAAAAGTTGGGGCAATACCTAAGTCGGAACGAGTACGACCATTACATCCCCTAAGTCCATATTTGAAACACAGAGATGTCAACTGTAAGGCAGCACGAGAACGAGTGTTCTGTCGCTCGTTCATCAATTATGGAATGCCCCAAAGTTCGTCCTCTTCAGCTGTTAGATCACTACCTAAACAAGAGGGTTTAAAGGTGAAATTCATATCCCCTGCAACCACTAATCAAAAAATGCAGGGTATCCATATATTCACACAGCTGAACCAGAGCCTGAGACACTAGTCCTCGTGGGACAGACCTGGCATATACATTATTTATAGTTACCTTGAACCCTTGATCAACTACAAGCTGGAGCCCAATAAATCGGGGGAATCTATTTTTAATGCAAAATGATCGCACTGTAATTTCTTATTTAGCAATATCAATACCTTCCTTGGCACGGCTGGTACCCCCTATGCGGGCTGGGCCACCGCATAATATGATAAAACCCATCCAAGGAAACTGGGTCCTCATCCCAGGTCTCCTAGAATAGGCATATGTCTTGCTTATTTATATAGTTAATCCACATGGGATCCATTAACTTCCTATCTAACCCAGCTAAATTCCAAGACATGACGGAGAGTTCAGAACTAGTTACCAGGACTCTAGGCCTGGAGCACTGAGCTTCCCTATAATTTCCAATTTCATCAGATGCTCCAGGTTTGGCCACAAAAGTCGAAATTGAGGTTATTGGGTAAGGATCAATGTATAGTCAGTCAGCTTCTGATAATGTATGTGAGTAATTTGCTGCCGGGGCCAGAGCATGCTTTTGACTAAGGTCAAACTTCCTGCCTACTGGACCACCACAGAATATGAGTGGACTGCCAGTAGGCGGGGAAAGTTTGAGTATAATACCAACCACCCTAGGATTCCTAAAATAGCAAGTACGTAATTCAAAATCAATAAGATTATCCCCCAGCAGCCTATCCACAAAACAAATAGAAATAAAATCAAAATTTGAACCAGGCTGACTATGTCTGCCCACCTCAAGAATGTCTGCTCGAATAACAGAAAGGCAATTTCGCTCGACTGGCAGCCAATAAATGACCTTATTTATCAGTGAGTCCTGGGTTTCCAGAGAACCAGAGGGCAACTTAGGTACCTCAACCATAGAAATGGTGCCTCCTGTGCTCCACAAACCTCGGCCCTGTTTCTTAAAGACTGACCGACTCGTTTTAACCTGATGTAAAACATCTTCAGATGACTTAATGTAATGTGTTGTGGGAGTACCTGCTCCAGCAGAGGCCTGGGTGCCAGCAACCCCCCAGGAACCCTTGGGATAATCAACAGACTGGGTTTAAACGGACCTCTCCGACCCAATGATATTCCTGCCCTTGATAACAGTATTATACTTCTGCCTTACAATCACAGACGCAACCTGGGATCCTTCAGTATGAGGTGCAGATGAACCTTCGAGAGGGGAAATAGTAACAGGCCATAAAAATTGGTTACCTGCTCGGGGCCTAGATTCAGGCACAGCAGTAACAGTGGACAGGCCCCCTGTAGCAGCGAAGGTCCCAACCATATTTGACCTCGAACATTTGCACGCACACTTCTGCACCGATCCCCCCATTAGATTGTCCATCAACAACAGCACCAGGGTCTTCTGAAGAATAGAAGCCAGATCGGATTTACCACAGGACAATAACAGTCTGCCCATGTCCAACAGTAAATTTACCGCAACATTGTCATCAACACATGCTCCAGGGTGTAAATATGAAGTGCAATCACAGGACCCCCCCATCATCCGCCAGGGGCCCATGCTGGTTAGAACATGGGATATTAGGAATCACCAAAACCTCAGGACTTAACGGAGGATGGGAAACCTCTTTCCCCACAAGAGGGCCACCTGTAGCACGTGACGCAACGTCCAGATCACTACACAAGGTAGTGGCCGACACAGGAGAGGAATTAGGTCTAAAAGCTTATTTAGTTCAATCTCCATAAAGGGATTGGGCAGCTGTGACTTTTTCTTGAATATATCAGGGATCTTTTTAACAGAAGTACCGCATTTTGTAGGTGGTAAATTAGGGTTACTTATCAAAATAGCCTCCACTTCTTCAAATAGTATATCAATATCTTCTAAGGGGTTACTTCCTTTGCTGGACAGGAAGCTCATTTTATTATTTAACCGTCTCTTGTTTTTTTTAATACCACTAGAGTGTGACGGGGACAGCTTTGTGTTTCCCCATCTCTGATCAGCAGATGATATGAGCAAAAGCAATGAATAAAAAAACATGAGTTCAAAATCCAGGGCCAAAACTTACTTCGCAGAGGTCAGAAGGAAGCAGGCCAGCCCAGTCTCTACCGGGCGATGACGGATGAAGAGGCTGCGTGGGCCTGAGGCGCTTAAGAGCGCGATTGGAAGCAGAGGAACCTGGGGGAAGTAGTCCCACCCCAGGCAATGCAGCCAAGGAAGTGTCCCAACAAAGAAGCACGTACATTACCTAGTGGTGGTCCCCACTAGGTAGTTATAGTTAGGATGTAGGGGCATATTTATACTCTGCTTGCGCTGGATTTGCATCATTTTCTTTTTATGCAAATCTGCCGCAAACTTAACTCCATATTTATATTTTGACGATGTCTAGCGTCAAAATATAGGAGTTAACGTCATTTTTTTTAACTGTGGAAACCTACCTTGCGTCAATGAGATGCAAGGTAGGCGTTCCCGGGCAAAAAATGACTTCAAGGTATTTGCACCTTATTTATCCTCCCGTGAAAATATGACACATGGGAGGAGGAGGGCCTTAAATAATGGCACTAAGCCTGTTTAGCACCATTATTTAACGCCTGGGTCAGGGCAGGCATTAGGGGACCTGTGGGCTCATTTCCATGGTCGGAGACAATGAAAGCACTCCACAGGTGCCCTTCCCTGCACCCAGGGACACTCCCTGGCACCCCCACCCACCCCTGGAGGTCCAGGTAAGTATTTCTATTTTTTTTTAAGTGCCCTATGGGGGGGGCTAACTTGGGCTCCCCTATATGGCACTGTGTCCAATGGCCGTGCCTACGGGACAGAAGTCCCCTGGGATTGGCCATTGGGCAGGGGGGCATGACTCCTGTCTTTGCTAAGACATGGGGTTGTGCATCAGAAAATGACGCTAGTCAGAATAGATTCAATATTTTTGACGCTAACCTGACTAGCGTTATTCTTTGCCGCACAACCCCCAGTCTTCCCAAAGCCTCCCCTGCCCGGTTGGCATAATTTCTTTTGACGCTGACCGGGCCTTAGCACTGGCTAGCGTCATTCCTTATACATGACGCCCGGCTGACGTCTAGGAATGGCGGTAGCTGGCGGTAAATTTTTTGACGCAAACCTGCCCTAGCGCAGGTTGGTGTCAAAAAGTATAAATCAGGGCACTAGTGTCTATAGAAAAAGCTGTTTTTTGCTTGCCTATATCTTTGGAGCCGCTTGATAAATCTTCACGAAATTTTCCCCAAAAATTTGACAGTCACGTGAGCTGCTGTCTGAAAAGTTTTGGGGTGATCTGTCAATTGGGGGATGAGATAAATGGGGGGTGAAAATTAGAGTTTTTCCAATGTTAATTCTATAGGAAAAACTGAACAGCGATAGCCCAAAAACCACTGACGGAATTCCACCAAATTTGGCAGAAAGGTAGCGCTTGGTCCAGGAAGAGTCCTTTTGTTTTTCGGTGTAAATCTGTTCAGTAGTTTTTGAGGAATTTCAGGAAATCCAAATTTGTATATCTAGGGACGAAAAGGATTCTTGTGCTGAGATCTGATTGGCTGCCTACATTTCAAACCAGGAAGTGTTGGCAGCCATCTTGGGACTCAGCTTGAGCCGAGTCCCAGAAACAAAGAATAGAAAATACAAAAGGGGCCAGGATATTAACTCCCTGACCTCTTAGCTCTGGTGCTGGGGTTCCAAAGGGACCCCCACAGCGCTAAAAAGCATTTTTTAAAAATGTTTACAGCAGAATCACAACGGGTCATGAATCCACAGTTAAAATTAAAAAACAAGTGCAGGCTCCCGGGCTTATTTTTAAAAAAGCCCACCCAGGTGGTCCAGGTTCCGTGGGCACTCTTTTCTTTTTAATAGGGGGGACTTCTGGCCACCCCACCACCCAGTGGACCACCACCTCCTGGGCCAAATATTAAAATATGAGCGGGCCATGTAGCCCCTGCACCCCAGGGACCGTCACCCCGGGGCAAAAATGGTTTTATCACATGGGGGAGGCCTGATGGCCTCCCCCACAACCCTGGGAACCACAACCTCCCCAGGACTATAATGAATTATGAGCAGGAGGCCACGCGGACCCCCGTGTCCCGGGGATCACCTCCTCCCAGGGGCACATACTAAATAATGTAAAGGAGGTCCGTTTCGAACACCCATTAGCCCCAGGGATCACCACCTCCCCAGGGCATCGTGCCTGTTGGAAGGGGGGGGGCCACACAGCCCCCTTTGTGGAGCCACTGTTGGCCCTGGGTACCACCACGCCCCAGGGCAAAGATGTTTGCTATGGCTTGGTTGCAGCTTTGAAGCTGTAGCCAAGACACACCAAACACTCCACTTTTTGACAGAAGGATCTGTAAAGCAGGTCCCGCCGTCAAAAAGTGGAGCTTTCATCTATGTTCCCTGTACATGTGCAGGGAACAGGGATGAAATGCTTCAGCAAGCAGGGAGCTGCTGTTCAAAGCAGCTCCTTGCTTGCTGGTGCAATGGCACCATGAGGTAAGCCTTGAGGCTTACCCTGTGGTGCCAGATAGCCCATAAAGGGAATTTTGCAGAATAATTTAAAATAAATAAATAAATAAATTTGTGGGGACCGCAGGAGAGCCCTAAAAGGGCTGAAAAAAAAGAGAGAGAGCAATAGGTCAGTGTGAAGGTAGCAGACCTTCACACTGAGCATTCGGGTATTGGGTCCAGCCAGACTTGCTTACCTCTCTTTTTTTCCTTTTTTTAAAGTACAAATTATTTTAATTTTAAAAAATGACTGATATTTTATTTTATTTTAAATTGTGCAGAAGTATCTCATTCTAAGTTTATCATACATTAAAGCCTAAAAAAACTCAATATCTCTCTCCCTCTCGCTTTCTCTATCTCTTTAAATCAATTTCTCCCACTCACACACCCACTCAGACACTAATGCACCCACTCACAGACCCACTCAGACACTCACACACCCCCCTCACAGACCCACTCACACCCTTGGGCACCCACTCACAGCCCCAGTCAGAGCCTCACTCACCCACTCACAGACCTACTAAGATAGTTACGCACCCACTCACAGACCTACCCAGACTCTCACACACCCACTCACAGACCCACTGACAGCCTTATGCTCCCACTCACAGACCCGCGCACACACTCACCCACCCACTAAAACACTGATGTACGCACTCTCACACCCAAACACTCTCACAGCCACTCTTACCCCCAGATACACTCTCTTGCACCTATTCTCACACCCAGAGAGGCCACAGCCAACTCCCGCCATGCACGTCCAAAGTGCCATGCACAGCATGGGTTTGGGTGGTTAGAGGGGTTGGCCGCAGGGTCTGGCTACATTCCTGGTCTCACGGGAAACCTTTGCTGCGCTTAGGTGAAGGCTGTGCACAGTTGGGTGCTTATAGGGGGTTGGCCTTCCGCCGTGTGCAGCGGTGGTTGGATTTACGTATAGTAATGAAAATTACTATACATAAAAAAACGTCAAAATTCACTGCAAAAACAAAGATTACAAGGGTGTTATAGTTAAGAGATAGAATTTGTTAAAAAAAACAAAGAATTTCACTTAAAAAAACAAAGATTACAGGGCCGTTAACGTTAGGCTCACATTTAAAACGTACAAAACCATAGAAATTCACCAGTTATAGTTAGAGTTACCTCAAGTAACTATAACATGTGCCCTAAAGTAACTATAACTCGCACCCTCGCCATACACTGCTAATTACCCCACAAATTATGGCAGTCAAGACATCTTTGACAACATCATTGATAATATCAAGGTAATATTTGCAGTAAAATGTTTGATTTAAAAAATGTGCCTGGCAGGGGCACAAGTTATAGTTACTTATAGAAATCTTAACAAAATGCTTCCAGAAAAATGGTCCTACTCTGCTTAGTTGTGCATTGAAAGTTTTGGGTTGCTTCGTCAAGCAGAGGCAGAGAAAAAGGTGGGTTTCCAAAACACTTTTTCCCATTCTGTGTCTATGGAGATTTTGCATTTTTTACACATGGCTACAGCCCAAAGCACTGAACAGAATCACACTAAATTTAGCAAGAAGCTTGATGTTGGTCCACAGATTGTGCTTTTTGTGATTTGGTGTAAATCCGTTCAGTAGATTCAGAGTTGTTTAAGGTAAACAAATATAGATATATAGGGGTGAAGACCCTCCATGATTCCACCCTCGGTGGATCAGTTCATCTGGTCGAAAGAAGGTTGGCTGCAACCTGACAGAACAGTTGCTGCTGCCATTTTGTTTATCGCATTGGCTGGGAAGGGTGAAACAACAGTGCAAAAACACATAAGGGGTCAGGATACAGGGCTCTGTAGTTACGTCCCTGCAACTTTTTGTTTTTTTAAGATATATATTTATCAATACTTATTCAAACATACACATTTTAGTGCCCCCCCCTATTCTTGGGTGAGCCGTGAGCAGGGCCAGAGTGAAGGGACGTACTAACTGTTGCGACCAAGGAAGTCTACCTGTCCCAGGACTCCTGCTGATCCTGTTGGAGTGCGAGGGCAGAGGAGGCAGACTCCTCCTCCCTGTCTGTCAGATGCCAACACTTCCTGCAGTGCAGAACGTGTGTGGGTCACATCGGGGCAAAGCCTGGCCCAAGGGCAGATCCAGGAGGCTGCGCGGGCCGCCCATCTTAAATCTTTGATCGAACTTTGGTGACCTTTAGACTGTGTTTTAGATTTGTGCCTATTTGCATTTATATTTAGCAGTATTTGTCCATCCCCCACTCAGTCCTTGAATTAAGACTAAAGATTACACTTTTTATTTAGCACTTAAACCAGAGTGTAAATGATTCACTAAGCTAAGAAATCCCCAAATGATAGAAGAGCTTCAAGCCCCACAGATGTTTCTTTTACTAGTATTGGAGTCCCCTGAGCAATTCAGGAAATGGAGTGTTAAGAAAAATGGGGCAGGCAAAGCATAAAACAAGGTTTGGTAATGACAGTAGTTCTGGTTTTAATGGAATGAGGAACGATGTATGGCAAGTAAATAGTATGGAAATGGATATGTATTTGTGTGGAAGCAAAGAACTGTAGAATTATATTGGTGCAGGTTAAATGGTAGGATGAAAGTTTCACTGTCACAAAGACCTAAAAATCCATTTAGGTCAAGGACTGCCCTCCTACCATCTCTGCTGCTGCCATAGAAAAACAATATCAATTATCTAGTTATCAAAGACACTTTTGTACCTTAACAATGTCATGTGTGTGCCCCTGAAAGATCAACCACAGGCAGCTGGATAAATAAACAAAATTATCACATGTGCATGTAGGGCAAGCACTTTTTTGTGGAAGGACATAACTAATGTCCAATCAAATCATGTACTCCTGGCTCCCAACATGTGGGCGGGGCCAAAGCCCTCTCTAATGGTGCTCACATAATTGTCTGGCAACTGCTTTGCTGTCAAGCCACACCATAAAAAAACATGCTAGGCATACAGCAGGAAATTGCATTTTAAAAAAGATTAATGATTAATTCGCCAAGGTAGAAACTCTGCTTCACTCCAAGCAGTACTTCCCTAATAACATGATGAATTTTAAGCGCCCAACAGAGTTAGAAACTGGGGAGGTGATTTGCTAACATTTTGTGCTGGGTTTCAGTGATGCAAACTGGTACAAAATGTGCTGCGATCCATGCCCAGGAAACCCCACTAGACACCAGGGATGTCATCTGCGATCGACTTCCAAGGAAACCACACACACATGTGTTTTTTATATATATATATATATATATATATATATATATATATATATATATATATATATATATATATATCTCAGCTCCAACAGATCCAAACAGGCGCGCTCTTCTCATGTCGGTGCCCGCATGGGAAGGACCTATTCCCATCAATAATCTTCACACCAGTTTGACAATTAAGTCAAAAATGCGGCACTCACAGGATTACAGCAGATTGCTTTTATTACATACCAGGACCCCAAACAAACTAGTTTGTTTGGGGTCCTGGTATGTAATAAAAATAATCTGCTGTAATCCTGTGAGTGCCGCATTTTTGACTTAATTGTCAAACTGGTGTGAAGATATATATATAAATATATCTATATTTAATCAAAAGTCACTTCCATAGCTTACGGGAACCAGACTCTCAGATTCTCGTCGCATAAATGACGTCGGCAACATCAATCCAGTTCGGAAAGTATCTTCTTTTATTTCATAATGAAACGTACAAAGTGCTAAGTGCTAAATCCAAACAAATATGGCAACGTGTTTCAGCCTGAGCCTTCGACTGGCCATAGAGTTGTGTGCAAAGTTAGTGCTTTTAAATCATGTGACCACCCACCATGCACCAGTTAAAAAACATCCATTGTATTCCCTCTCTAACAATGTCATTATCTATTATATCCACATCATTAAGCTGTTATATAATTTCAAAAGTTGTTACTACACATAATGAGGCACTGTTATTTATGTACTCCAAAATTCATAAGTATAAATATTCTTAAATATTTTTAAATATTGTTAAATACTTCCAAATAGGTTTTTTAGGTATTTTTAAAAAACCTCTCCTTCTTTGTTGTTTATTTATCCAGATCCCGACATTTATAAAAGGCCTTAAAAAAGTAAATTTTAGAGATTTTGTATACAAAGGTGAAGTACCTATTCTTACATAATACCATACCCTGACATATATTAAAATAAATATGAAACTCTGTGTCTGAACTCCCCATCACAAGTTAAATTATTTTCTCGGCAATATAAGATGTTTATATTTTCTATCTACAAGACTTGCTGTTAAATACAAATATCGGTAAAGTACCTTATCTCGGGAGCAGATTAGTTTAATTTAAACTGGCTATAATTAAACCCAAATCTCTTCGATTTATAAGTTCCTCATTCTAAAAATATATATATATATATATAAAGCTATAGATATATATGTATATATATATATATATATATATATATTTATTTATATATATATATATATATATATATATCTATATATATATATATATATATATATATATAGATATATATATATATAGATATATATATATATATATATATATATAGGAACATAATCACATGAGTTATTTTTATTGCTACCTAAAAGATACATATATTTATATATGTATCTCTAAGGTAGCAATACAAAATAACTCCTGTGATTATGTTCCTGCTCGTGAAAGAGATCAGACTTTTGTCTAGTGACAGTTTTGGCACCATAAAGTAGCGCAGAAGGTTTATAAGCCTGCTGCAAAGATCAGATCTGTATTTCTTTCTGTGAATTGCTGAGTGGATTAGTAAAGCCGGCTGTTACCTGCGCTTTATAACAAATGAAATGTATGTGCGAGGGAGGCTATGGAGAGATGAAGGGCAATTTTGCTGGGTGGCATTGAGGAAATCCAAGGAGAAGGTCATGGGAGGGGGAGCGGCAAAAAAGCTTGTCGCACTGGACACCACCAGCGCTAAAGGCTGTGATGAAGGGTATGTGCCAAGGTGAAGTAGTAGTGTATCTGGAGTCCACCGATGTGTGGCTTGTGTGGATTCCCCAATGTTTTCTTACACAGAATACCCTGCAAAGGTGAAACATTGAATACAATTTTTCCTCACATTTCTGTCACGGAACCTACAGGAAAATGCAGGGATAAACAACATTTCTACCACTCGGCATTTCCCCACTTGTCCTGATAAAAATGCTACCTCAGTTGTGTGCCTGTGCCTAGTGCCTGCATCAGGAGTGGATCAACCCAGGGTCAACAGTAACCCTCATGAAGGACTACCATTGACCGTTGTGTGATCCATTCCTGTCAAGGGCAGTAAACCCAGGCACAACAGTGGGGTAGCGTTTTTATCAGGACAGGTTGGGAAACGCTGGGTGGTAGACATTTTGTAGATCACTGCATATTCCTGTAGTTTGTGTGACAGAATGTGAGGAAAAAAAGAGTTTTTGTTCAGCGTTTCACCTTTGCAGGGTATTCAAGGTAAGACAACTATAAGGAACCCACACAAGCCACACTTCTGTAGACTCCCCTGGGTGTCTAGTTTTCAGAAATGTCTGGGTTTGACAGGTTTCCCTAGATGGCTGCTGAGTCCAGGACCAAAAATGGAGGTGACTCCCTTTCAAAAACAGGTAGTTTTATATTAGATAATTTAGATGTGTCAACGTTGTGTTTTGGATCCTTCTCTGCCACAGCCACTAGGCCTACCCACACAAGGGAGGTGCCATTTGTATTGGGAGATATGGGGAAATGCTGGGTGGAAGGAAGTTTGTGGCTTCCCTCAGATTCCAAAACTTTGCAACACCGAAATGTGAGTAAAAAGTGTGTTTTTCCCACATTTTGAGGTTAACAAAAGATTCTGGGTAACAGAACCCAGTGAGAGCCCCACAAGTCACCCCATCCTGGATTCCACTAGGTAAATACCTATGTGAGGCACTCAAATAAATTACAATGAAAGCATATACATAAACACAAAATAATGTAATGAAGTAATCCAACAGTCCAAATTAAGCACTACAATCAGTCCATAGATATGTGGTCAAGTTTTTCATGGTTTTGTTGCAGGAAAAATTCTCCCGAAGCTGGAATCCCAACGTGTCCAATCATTGAAGTTTCACAGAATAATTTGAAACACAACCAAGCCAACACGTGTTTCGTCACGGGAAAATAACCCCAACGACTTCTTCAGGGATGAAAATTACACAAACATAACACTTGAGTGGAGAAACAAAATACTCAGGTATTGAAACGGGTTGCAAACACTCACTCCTGGTAAGTATTAACAGAGCAAAAAGAAACCCAAGAAAAAAAAGGACAGTGACAGCCCAAAGATGCACCTGAACGCCAAAGAAATAAACAACAAGAAAAAGCTCCAAATGTGAGCTGTACCACATAAACATAGTAGACAAAAAGATGTCTCATAAAAGGAGCATTATCATATAACAAAGGGCTGCTAAAGCCGAATATAAATCGTGCATGGAAATTCGTGGCCCTAAAAGCTGAGAATAAGTTCGAACAACTAGAAAACCCCAAGAAAGTTCTGAGTGCAAAGTACTAGTGAAACATGCAGAAAAGATGTATAAACCAAAGAGCCATGCAGGATATCAAGTGGTGTAATGATAGCGTGATCCCATCAAAAGTGAAGTATCCACACCAGTCAAAGTTACCTCAACTGTAAAACATTTGTGGTGTAACAATCTTCTATATGTATCCGTAATACAACACCGCCACGGCCTGGGTCTAGCTAAATGGTATACACACATATATTAATAATAATAGCAACAACCTGTGTTCCAAATTAATTGTCCATTAACAAGCCCACCACATCTAAAACGCGGGTAATTTGTAAACCAATAATACCTTAATAGGATTCCTCGTAAAAGTGCCAGGAGATCCGTACTATAATCTCGACGTACTTAAGTGTACCGCACAACTTTATCTTAGATGAGCTGTGAAGGAAATAATCCCAAATAGTTTGCTTAACAAAGAACAATTTCAACTATTTGGTCATCGGCAACTGTATAGTTACACAGCCAATATTTGCACAAGCAATCCTGACTTACCCTTATTATAGAAACCCCTAAACCGGCGTCCCGGCTCCCATCGCCATCGTGACCGCGAGTACACTAGCCGCGGCCGCTAAATCCGGAAGTCTCTATGTGCATCGGCAACATGACAGAAACAGAGAAAGGACTAACGTCATAGAAATAGAGATAGGAACGAACAGCTCACGTATAACCGTGGCTCCTGTAGCCAAGTTGCAGCTGCTAAACACATAAAAAAATCGGAACATATCGATACTTCAAACTCATAACCTCGCAAAAAGGCCCAATAATGAAGATAGATCCCCTCAGGAAACAGGGAGAAAAAGGAAAAGGACCAAAATCACGATGTATAACATGTTGGAAGAGTAGAAAAGAAAGAAAAGGGAAGTAATAAGTCAGATTAAAGATAAGTAGATGGATATAAATTAAATAAATAGATGAATAGATTAAACAAAAGTTTAACTAGAATATAGATACAAGTGCACAAGTTAAAAAATAAAACACATAAGTGTACCATGTATCTACAACTATGTAAGAGAATTTTGTTTGTCACCTCAAGTGTTACAGGTAATGGTAAATACTTGGTTATGTTACAGAACAAATGAAACAACATCACAAATAAAAATTATATATGTGCACTAATGGATCACCGTTAACTTCTTTGGTATTTGTAAGAGATGGTCAAGTTCAAGTCAGTAGCATAGAACAGTTTACACACCACAATATACAATTTGTTAATAAATGACATCAGCCATTATAATATGATGAGTACTGGAGCCGCTTGTTAGTCTCCCAAAAAATATTCTGGTTCCCTATCAGAATTAAGTCCCAGCTCCACCGATCTCAATCTCATTATCCATAGTGCTTCTTTTCTACGTAGGGCCAATTCCCTGTTACCTCCTCTAGGATTTTTAGGAACCCGTTTGAAACCAAAGAATTCAAAGCTTTTATGAGTATCTTGCGAATTACATGTCATGATATGTGCCACAACAGGATATCTCACATCACAGTTCTGAAGTGCTCTGACATGTTCACTGATTCTAATTCTCAATGGACGAATAGTACTTCCAAAATATACACGAAGACATTTACAGCATATCACATATTTGACATATGAAGTATTACAGTCAATCATTGAGTTAATCTTGTAAGTCTGTTGTCTAAATGTGGACACATCACATTGCCCACTTCTGAAGAAACCCACCCCCGTGGTGATAGCCATGTTCTAGTAGGCATGGTGACAGTAAAGCTTGGGCTAAGAATATTGCTCAAAGTTCTACCTCTGCGATATGACGTAGGCACTCTTGTAGGTACCACATTTTTCAATGTTTCATCATAGAGCAACATATCCCAATGTTTCAACATAAATTTCCCCAAAATCATCGATGCATCATTGTAGTCTGTAACAAATCTAACCTTGTTGGATTTCTTAGTGTCACTGTTATCATCCTTTACTTTTAAGGTATCACTTCTCTTAAGTTGTCTTGCCTGATGTTGTGCCCCCTTGATCAGATTATTAGGATAACCCTGTGTAGCAAATCTCTTTCCCATATCATCTATATGACACAAAAATTCATTATCCAAACTACAACTGCGTCGTGCTCTTACCAATTCCCCATAGGGAATAGAGACAATTTGATGTTTAGGGTGTGCACTATTAGCATGCAGGATAGAGTTGCAAGCTATTGTCTTACGGAAAAGCCTACTCTGAATTTTATTGTTAACAATGAAAAGTTCAACATCCAAAAATTCGATACTCTCAGAGCTAAAGTGATAAGTAAACCTTACATTCATGGTGTTTTAGTTCAAAAATTCACAAAATCAATCAGTTTATCTGTACCACCCGTCCAAATTAAAAGACAATTGTCTATGTAGCGACCCCAGTACAATATATGTGTCTGCCATTGAGTAGATCCAGGGCCCCAAACCCACTTGTCCTCAAACCACCCCACGAAAAGATTCGTATATGAGGGGGAGAATTTGGAGCCCATCGCTACACCTTGTTTCTGTCGAAACCAGTTACCAATGAACAGAAAAAAATTATTCCTGAGAATCAAATCCATCATTTCAATTAGCATGCCTGTATGCTCCCATAGGCGTGCCGATCTCCTATTAAGAAAGTATTGGACAGCCAAACGTCCTAAGTCATGATTAATACAGGTATAAAGAGAGGTAACATCCAAAGTAACCAGTAGCATACTACTTTCCCAATCTATATCACTCAGAATACTAAGAGTATGTGTAGTAGTCTTAATAAAAGACGGAAGATTGTATACCAGCGGTTGTAAAAAGAAGTCAACATATTCGGAAAGTTTCTCTGTCAGGCCAAGTATACCAGACACAATTGGTCTACCTGGTGGAAAAGGTAATTTCTTATGTACTTTGGGTAATGTATATAGGCAAGGAAGTCTAGGATGATCCACCTTAAGATATAGTCCTTCATCCTTGTTAAGTAACCCCTGTTGTTGCCAGGCGAGTAACTTCCTATTGATCTTGTGAGCAAGAGTGGGAATGGGATTACCACTCACTCGTTCGTAACACATCACATCATTCAACTGCGACAAAATCTCATTGTCATAGTCCAGTTTATTCATAATGACTACATTTCCACCCTTATCTGCTTGTCTAATGATAACCTCCTTCTCTTGTTTGAGTGATTTCAATGCAACCAATTCATCAGAACTTAGATTTTTAGAAAATCGTCGAAATCTACTTTTTTTCAATAAATAATTGTCAAAATCTTTACAAACCAAATCAAAGAATCTATCCAAAGAATTCATACCCAACATTTTAGGTGTCCAACGTGATTTGCTCTTAAAGCCACTGGAGATGCTAATGTTAGAAGCAACATCTAAGTCATGTAAGACTCGTGACATAATGTCAGGATCCTCATCTCGCTCAGCAATGGATAGTAAAAGTGCTGTATCTTGAACCTCCTCTATAGATAACGCACTCAACGGCAACCTCTGTGGGTGTACAACTGCAGTCGAGTCGTCGCCTGAGTTTGATAGAAAATATTTTTTCAATTTAAGTCTACAAACAAATTTATACAGGTCTATCTTAGATCTACAGGGATCCCCAAAAGTACTAGGGCAGAAGTTAAGACCTTTCGCTAACAGACTTATAGCTCCAGAGGAGAGCTCTAACTTGGAAAAGTTGATCACATTAATGGATGAAGATGCATCAATTTCTACGTTTTTTTGTCCTGAGACCTCACCCTTATTCCATTTGATTCTTTTGGTCTTACCACCTGATCCTCTTCCACCCCTCCTGATCTTCCTGTGGTTGATATCTTTCTGTTTTGATTGTATTTGCCTTGTTTGATTCTCATCAACTCCTGTAAAAAAAACATTCTTGTTCGGTGTAACATCTCTCTGGGTCAAAGTGCCCATCCCACTTTCAACCTCACTATCACTTGTAATTGAAGTACTGATGGAAGTTGAATCAGATACATTTGACCTACTGGATCCTCTTAGATCTTGATTATTATGTACCAAGTGATCATATTTGCTAGCAGAGGTAAAAACCTTACCGGTCAAGTAATCCCTTTTGTCTCGTTTGAGTTTCCTTGCTTTTCTCTGAGTGATTTCTTCTTGAAATTTAAGGAATACCTCCTCTAAAATTTTATCGTTTTTGTCAGTGGCCTCTTTTAGATTTAAATCCTCAATCTCTTTCTCAAGAATACCAATATCAGACTGTAAACGATCAACTTTCCTTTCTGCATTAATAATCAAAATATCCATGAGTCTAATTGAGCTAGCAGTCAATTCATTGTCCCATAAAGTCAAAAGTATGAAAACTATAAGGAATCCACACAAGCCACACTTCTGTAGACTCTCCCAGGTGTCTAGTTTTCAGAAATATCTGGGTTTGACAGGTTTCCCTAGATGGCTGCTGAGTCCAGGACCAAAAATAGAGGTGACTCCCTTTCAAAATCAGGTAGTTTTATAATAGATAATTTAGATGTGTCCACGTTGTGTTTTGGATCCTTCTCTGCCACAGCCACTAGGCCTACCCACACAAGGGAAGTGCCATTTTTGTTGGGAGATGTGGGGAAATGCTGGGTGGAAGGAAGTTTGTGGCTTCCCTCAGATTCCAGAACTTTGCAACACCGAAATGCGAGTAAAAAGTGTTTTTTCCCACATTTTGAGGTTTACAAAGGATTCTGGGTAAAAGAACCCAGTGAGAGCCCCACAAGTCACCCCATCCTGGATTCCACTACGTGTCTAGTTTTAAAGAATGTGCAGGTTTGCTAGGTTTCCCTAGGTGCTGGCTGAACTAGAGGCCAAAATCCACAGCAAGGCACTTCCCAAAAAACACGTCAGATTTCAATGTAAAAATGTGATGTGTCCATGTTGCGTTTTGGGGCCTTTCCTATCAGGGGCACCGGGCCTACCCACACAAGTGAGGTACCATTTTTATCAGGAGACTTGGGGAAATACAGAATACAAGAACAAGTGTCTTTCTCTACAATTTTTCCTTCCAAATGTAAGACAGTGTGTAAGAAAGAAGTCTGTTTGAGAAATGCCCTGTAATTCACATGCTAGCATGGAGACCCCCGACTTCATAGATGCGCAAATAACCACTGCTTTTCAATACCTTATCTTGGGCCCATTTTGGAAATACAAAGGTTTCCTTGATACCTATTTTTCAGTCTTTATATTTTACCAAATGAATTGCTGTACACCCGATATACAATGAAAACGCATTGCAACGTGCAACTCATTTATTGGCTCTGGGTACCTAGGGTTCTTGATGAACCTACAAGCCCTATATATCCTTACAAGCAGAAGAGTCCATCAGATATAACAGTATATTGCTTTAAAAAATCTGCCATAGCTGGAAAAAGTTACTTCAGCTGTTACTTTCTGAAGGAAAACCTAGAAGGATCTATTCAAGTTACCTCTTGCTGAATTCAGAATTTTGTCTACCTTCAGAAATGTTTAGCTGTTTAGGATTAACCATTGGTTTCATACCCATTTCTGTTGCTAACTGGAAGGAGGCTGAAAGCACAAAAATAGTAAAAATGGGGTATGTCCTAGTAAAATGTCAAAACTGTGTTGAAACATTTAGGTTTCTTTTTAAAGTCTGCCTGTTCCTGAAAGCTAGGAAGATGATGATTTTAGCACGGTAAACCCTTTGTTGATGCCATTGGCAGGGAAAAAAACAGATGTTTTCTTCTGCAGCTCTATTTCCCATTTTTGAAAAAAATACCAATTTTATCTGTATTTCGGCTAATTTCCTGGTCTCCTCCAGGGGAACCATTAAACTCTGGGTACCTTTAGAATCCCCAGGATGTTGGAAAAAAGGACTCAAATTTGGTGTAGATAGCTTATGTGGACAAAAAGACTTAAGCGCAAACTCCCCCAAATAGCCAAAAAGGGCTCAGCACTTCATCATAGTAGTGATTTTCACTAGTTTGTAGTTTGGGGTTTTTGGACACTGTTTAACCAATGTATTGTTATGTTACCTTATGTTAAATTGTGTTATGTTACATATAATTTGATGATTAAGTGTGATGTATATGTGGATTTCTTTTCTTATTGACAGGTTTTCATCTACAAATGTCCTATAGCATTGGGAGTTTCCATTTTGTGCTTTTTAGAGGAAATCAATTGTGGTTTATAAAATATCAATGCTTTTTATTTTGATTTCTTTTTTGGGGGTTTCCTGGAGTGTTTTTAAAAAAAAACTTTTTTTTCATGCTTTTTATGGTTTCTAGATACTTTGGATTCCTTTGAGATATCTATATTACATTTGTTTTCATTTTGCATTTTTTTAAAATAATATTTTCCTGTTTTTTGGTTGATTGCTATGCTTGACTATGCGGATTCAGATAAGGATCAGCAACTACACAACAGTAAGGGCCTCATTACGCCATCAGCTTGCCAGCCGGACCACTGTATTACAAGTCATGTGAACCTTTGGAGCTAAGACCTCTGCAGCCCTGCCGACAGTGCCAGGCAGCGCAGACCTCCACGGTGACGAAGTAGCACAAGCAGTCCGGCGGAGACAATGTTTCCGCCGGACACTTTATGAGGTTGCACACCACCATTTCTCAGCAGGCAGAACCAGAGAGTATAAAGGGAGCAACTCACCTGCAGGCAGCGGTACACATCCTGTGCCCCTATGGAGCCCATCACACACGTCCTGCTGCTCTCATCAAAGGTGCACAAAATCCACGACGCCATGGACGCAACCAATCATAAGTACACACACCTACCTGTGCCATTATGCTCGAAAACAGATCATTGAGCCGCCATCTACATGGTATGAGGTCACGCTAGGGGCATCAAGTGCACTTGTCATTGTGTACACAGTCGGAGTCATTCACAAAAAAGGGCACATTCACAGCCAGTAACTGCCACCTTTAGGCAGGTCACTCACTCTGCACCACAACACAAAATAAAAACACAGGTCTGCACATCTTATGCACAGGGACAATGAAGGGTACGCAACAATGTGTCACACAGCACCAACAATACAGCAACATCACATCTACAAATACAACTGACACGCTCACATTGCACACATGCCATGGACTGTCGTCAGATTCAACACACATAAGCATGAATGTGTCATGGAGCACAAACACCACCCCGATTAAACATTCCTGGTACGTACCCACACACATTGCAACACAATTGAAGGACAATGGGATGCCCAATAGTAAGAGAGGCAAATATCCGAAGCTTACTTTCCAAGCAATACCTGCACAATAGGGTTGGGGCATCAAGAGCACTCAGGGAAGGATGCGGCACTTGGACACATATCACTTTGCACCTGCCCCTAATATGACATTTCCACAGGAACTGGCCCTACATGTACCTCAGGGACAAACAGTACTAGAGCCAAATCACATACCTATCTGCAGAATGTGGAAGTGCAAGTCAAAAAAACAAATACAACATCAGCAGCATGGGACATGCATCTAGATGAAGTAGCTGCAAGGTACACACAGCAAAATGAACACATGCACAGTCAAATCCAAACAAAAGTAGCACAAGTGAACACCCTCCAAGTCTGCAGAAAGAAAACTCAAGCTGCCACACATGAGATGAATCTACAATCCATATCAATGGGGGACAAGTCTAACACCATTCATGCTGATATTGGACCACACAAGATGAAATACGTACCATACCAAATAGAACACAATACAAAGACACCCAATTGCATTAACAAACACATATCTATATAAACAACATCTACCTTTGTCCCAGGTGACACCAGCACTGCCCGTGAAGTCAGATTTTCATAACAACAGTAAATGGATCAGCAATCAGGCTGAAACACACATAACTTTAGGAGGACAACAAATATTACTCTGGAACAACATAAAGGTAGAAAAGAAATTGCACAACAAATGTGTACCCAAAACAACTATTTGGATTTCTTTGAAGCCAGACTAGTATGAGCCAAGGCCATTGGCAAGTCCATCATACAGTCATTGCACAGTACTGTGCTACACTTGACTCCTATTACTGCTAGGGAACCACCACAGAAAGGGGCATCTAGTGGGCAGGCTGGCAACTCAGGGATCATCCTTGGGGGCGGGGCAGATTTGGGATGGGTGTGTTTATGTTTGGGCGGTGTGGGGTGTTTCTTAGGAGTGGTGGGCTTCTTCTTAGGAGGAGGCATATAGGTGCTTGCGGGGGCAGGTGTGACAGGGGAGGACTTGGAGGTGGAAGGGATTGTTTGGGATGTGAGTCGGGCCTCTTGGGATTCAAACGGGGGGAGGGAACATAGAAAAGGGCAAGTTCAAAAAGGAAACTCTCCTTTGGGACACAGGGACGATCATCAGAAGGGGTTGGGGAATTGGAGGTTGAGGGAGTGGTCGTCTGGTGTGTGGGTGTAGATGTCTTGGGTGTGTGCACGTGTGAGATATGGTTTTGTTTGCGTGGTGTGTGTTGGTGTTTGCATGTCTTGGGGGCTGGGAGGTGGAGGTGCTGGGTGATGGAGTGGTAGATGTGTGAGTGTCTGTTGGGGTGGTGTCTACAGGTATATTGGTAGCGGTGGATGTATGTTTGTGTGTTGGGGTGGTGTCTGCAGGTATGATGGATGTGGTGGATGTCTGTGTGTCTGTTGGGGTGGCGTCTGCAGGTATGATGATGTGTGTGTGTGCTTGGGATAGAGAGGGGAATGGGGGATTTGTGGGAAGAGGGGAGGACAGAATGTGGGGGGTGGCTGGCTGCCATCAATGAGGAGTCCAGAGCTGGAAATATATCTGTAGGCCAGACAACGCGCTATGAATGCCCTCCAGGAAAGCATTGGTCTGCTGAAGTTGGCTGGCCAACCCCTGGATGACATTCACAATGGCAGTCCGACCTACAGAAATGTTCCCAAGGAGGTCAACAGCCTCCTCACTCAGGGCAGCAGGGATAACAGGGGCTGGGGAAAAGGTGCCTGTGGCAAAGGGGACGCCCACTCTCTTGGGTGATCGGGCATGACCAACTGGGTGGGGAGCCACAGGGAGGGTGTCGATAAAACTCGGGTGGCAGACAAAGATGGTACAGGAGTACATCCCAATGGGTCCACCACCCCTGGCAATGGCCACTGGAGGTAGAATCTGATGATGAGGTTGTAGATCGGGTCCCCTCCGTGGCTCTTCCGTCACCCACTGGATCACTGGGTCCCTCTGTGCCGTGGTGTCTTGACCGAAGGTACCATGTTTGGATGCTTCCCCACTTGGCTGTGTCCTGTCTCCTTCATTTGCCGGGGCTGATGCTGAAAATACAAAGAAAAAAAGGGTCCCTAGGTGTTCCTGATCACACTTGAACAACAGCTGTGATTATCAAACATTACCATTATGTCAAGTAGGCCCCAGCAACAAACTCTACCAAGCGAGCCATATCATGCCATATGCATGCATGCAATCTGAACTGTCAACAGTTGCCCACAGGAAAATCAGGATCTCAGAAGTTGTGCAATCACAGTAACCATTGAACAAGTAGGAGACCACATCACCTTCAATGCTTTGCCTCATGGAGCATACCTCAGTTACCTCTTGCCATAGTACGGCACTGCCAACTTCATTCCCACAGATCCCACACAAGGTTATGCAGACATTTATTCACTACATATACAATAACACAACCATGTGAAAATGATGCTCCCAGAACATGCCATGTTGCTGACAACAGTTCAGTAGCATGGACAAGGCAACATGGAATTACTTATGGCACACTGGAAACATATCAACAATGCATGCTTCACCAAGTGCAATTTGTCCCAATGGAGTCAAGGAGGTAGTACCATTGTTGCACTGATATACACTGTACACATCATTTGCAAATTGACAGGGAGATATGTCCCTAAAATCCACCACACAATGAATCAGCAAGCCCCAGGGAAATCACCACTAATGTCTGGTACCCCTCACAATTACATACCTGATTGCATCAGTAGACGCCATTAGTCCTTTGTATGGTGGAGAGGCTAAGAGATGTGCCCTTAACATGTTGCCTGATGGGAACCTACATCATTGTCTACATTTTGGTCCTGCAAACCCAGATGTCTGTAGATGAATGGTTGTACCCACCCACATGTGATTTCAACATAACTGCAAGTCACTCCATGATGTATGCTCATGTTATAAACCTTACCCATTACATACATGCAGTGCATTTTCACACATGATGCCACATCAATGACATGGGAATCCACATTGTGGCTAAAAAAATCTAGTCATGCACGTCTTGTCCCTCATTGCTACTTCAGTTGAACATGCCAAATGACATGCAATGAGGGTTGAGGGAATGTGTCAGCCAACAACCAATGGTGATACACTCCTGTCTGTGGCACCACATGAAATGTACTCCCATTGCAAATGTCCTATTCCACACACAGGTTGACATGCACATATATGTGAGGGAAGACATGACTCATCCCATGAACACATGTAGGCCTTGCATGAAACAGCAGCGGACATATTTTGTCAAAAGAGAAAGGGACACTTGCTAGCATGTAGACACAAGGAATGTTGGCAACAGTGATGGCACAGAAATCATGTCAATGGACATGCCACACTTACCAAGGGAAAGTATTGATCTGTAGATGACCCAAAGAACAATGAATGCTCTGTCACATGTATGATGGCCATCTTCACATTACAGACAGATTGAGGCACAAGTATCCTTCACACACTGAAGACAAGTAGTCTCATGGTGGCGGATATACTAATTTGACCAGACACATGGCTGAGGACAGTGATCCATCACTTCCTTTCCTTTGGCCTGTAATACTGATGAGTAGTGGTCTATTGCATAGAATTTGCACCCACTACAACAACAAACAATACTTGATTGATCAATGTACACAGCCATATGTTATCCCTGGAGAGCAGATTGTTTGTGGATTGTACAGAGTTGTGCCCTAGGTCCCTTGGCCAATAGGCAAGGCACATCAGTATGCACCACATGACATATCTACACAGTCACTCATCTAGTGTGTCACACAAGGCCCATTCCTAATCATCAGGGGTAGATATCAGAACCTAACATTTTAACTTGGCAATGTGACAGGCAGAATTATGCCCTGTACTCACCCCCTTGTGGCTGCTGTGCTCCCCTCAAGCACCCATCGAGGTCTGGTTACACCACCGCAAGGATGCTGGACATTAGGAGGTTCATGGTCCGGCGTGTGTCCCATCCACATTTGGAGGACAGCCCCAGATGGACCTCTGTGATGATCTGGGCCCAGCGTCCCAGGTCCTCCGACCTCTTACGACAGTGAGTGCTCAGGCGGCTGTGGACTCCCAGGGTCCGCACCTTCAGGGAGATGGCTCTCCATAGCTCCTTCTTCTGATGGATGTTTACCTGTATAGAAGCAAAAGACAAATAAAGGTATTGCAATCACAAGTTTAGGCACCAATGGTTGTGTCACACATGTCAGAAACACCCAGTTGGAAATTTTCAATTAGTTAACACACCACAGGTATAAAGCACACATGGCAATAATTACAGGGACATGACTACAGACATATATATCCTTTTGCCCACTAACCCATTATCCTGCTCAGGGACTACAATGATTAAGCAGGCCTACTGACATCAGGTAATGCATGCTCAAGCTACATGTACTGTGATCTGAGCCACAATGAAACACCACACACATATGTGACCTCTGAAGGGTAAATTCCTTAGGCCTGAATGGACCAACACATTCACACTCTGTGAGATTGACTCACTGCATTCAGTCCATACATGCAACTGCCACAGTACAGATTTCACCCTTACACTTAAGTGACTATGAAGGAACTGGCATGGTGGGATCAGAAAGTGTCTTCTTTGCACATGTGTGGACATGTGGCCTATTAAATGCAGGCTCATGCCACTTCAGGGGGTGGGTTCAGTGGTATGTACCTGTACCACAGAACACTCATTTGGGCATATTTGTCTATCCTACTAAGATGACATTCAACATTCAAAGGGATGCATTGTACAATTTCTGCTATGTGACCAAGGTACTGACTAACATATCATGGCATCCCAGGAATCAACACATTGTGTGCACTGTGGGACTGTCATTAGTACAATAAGCCTGTACAGGACAAATATGACTTATGTGAAGGTGACAACAGAGCTGTGGGAGTAAGGGACCTGTCATGAGTCAAAGACACACATTGACAATGATGCATAGTGCACATATGGACTACTTCTGGGATGTACCTTAGTACCCCTTCCTAATTTAGTCAATGGGCTGAGGCATTCAGGGCAGTTTTACCACTAGCGCATCATATTGTCCACATGCCAGGATCTGCTGGTGTACACGGAGTGGGCACAATGCCACAGCTGCATAGCCACAGTGACTCCACCCCAGCCTGGACTATGTCCCATATTGGGAGATTCATTATACATGCCCTGGCCTCTGTAGGCTAAGCATACAGAACCTACATGTCACTCCATTTCCATCACTTCCATTCATGACAGTACATCAGGTGGACATCAGCAATTTGGCATGTATTGTGTGGCAACCTGAAGGGTGGAGTGAGTCAGGATATGGATTCCAGACTCCAGTTTGGCAAGGCTAGATGTGGGTTGAAAGATCTGTGGTAATATACAATATACACATTGCTAACAAGATCATCAAATGACTCATACAAAATGCACACACAGCTCATGCTGTCATGCACATACATTACCCAGCATTTGCAACAATCATGAAGAAAGAGATGTCAGTAGCTGGCAGTAAAGTATCCTTACCTAGTTATGTGCATCCAACACAAGGAGGATTTGGGACCCCAAAAGCATCACACAACACAAAGTGACTGAACTTAACATACTGGCCACGAGTACCTGCACAATGTACATCCCATTGATGCCACACAGACTGTAACAATAGGCACACAAGAAGTCTAAGAGACACACAGGAGCACATGGTAGCCTGTGTGGAGGGAAAGGATGGTGCCGGACAGAATCAATTGTGTCTATGAAATTCTTACCTGCTCCTCTGGTGAGCCACAGAGCTCTCCATACAGGGGTAGGACCTCTGGAGGCAGGGGCCACATCACCTGCTGGATTTGGTATGATTGCTCCCAGAGGTAGCACACAGCAGGTCAGGTAGTGGAGGTGTTGCTGGCAGCAGTGTCAGGTGTCAAGTGAGTGAATGTGCACAACATGCTGGTCACTTCTGCCATGTACGGAGTCGTCACTGCTAGCGGACACCGCCATTGGGTCACGATTGCCACAAGCAACAATGTTAGCCTATGGCTGTGTCCACAATGGTTGGAACTGCCTACGGCCCTGACGACTTCTGCCTGGTGTGATTCCTAATGTCCAGTGGAATGGATCAGGCATCCCCCATTTTGGAGGCCTGAAATGCTGTATTTGGCTTTCTAAACTGCATCACACATACAATATATGTATAGGATCATCTCAAACATCCTTATTCTGTCTTGTCAAGTAGGTCCTTCTACACAACCACCAGTATGGTGTGTTGCAGGGCACAGATGGCATTTGACAGTCTTTTTGGCTGACTGAATTTACAGTCACATTTCGAGGGGCAATTGTGTAGCAAGACTTTGAGTTTCGTCCAAATCCATAATGTGGACACATGTGTTGAAAACCACAGGGGTCACAAATGACCCTTGTGTACTTGCCAGCTGTGATGTGTACTGTGTGTCATGTATATTCAGTCAGAAATGCTTTGTCACATGATATTTTTGGCATGCATCATATATGTTGCTGTGGACACACTGACTAATGGTCCATAGGTACCCTGGGAGAGAGAGGATGCAACAACTTCCTGTCTACCATCCACTGCCAGACCACCAGACCATGGAGTAACAACATATTATTATGTTATACCGCCTGGATAGGCAAACAATAGTAAACCTATGCCATTGGTTGGAGCCAGATCTGATGCCAGCTATTAGTTATCCAACCTGCATACCACCCATTGTCCGAGCCATGCCAGTATTGCACTTCTTAGCCCCAGGGTCATTCCAACTTACAGTAGCCCTATCTGCTAGTGTGTCCCAACCTATTCAGTCTGGTGTTGAAGGATTTCCTCTGAGCAATGTTGAAGCACATTGACAGCTATATCTGATTCCCCTGATGTGAAGATATAGCCAATGTGACGTCTGACTTTTATGGTTTTGCCTTCCTCCCACACATGGTGTGGGCCATTGATGGCGCTCATGTTGGCTTGGTGCCACCACAGGCCATTGAACAAGTCTATCACAACAGAAAGAACTTCCATTCCATAAGCGTGCAAGTTGTCTGTTTGGTGGATCTCTACATCTCACACGTCTGTGCCCGTTATCCAGGATCAGCCTATGATTCTTTCATAATGCGGAACAGCACCATACCCCAGTTGATGTCACAACTGCACCCAGAGATGGCCTGGCTGGTTGGTAAGTCACATCTGTCCTGATTGTGTGTGTGCAATGTCAGGTGCTCCAACCATGAAGTGAGTAACTCATTGTTGCAGTTATGTCCATTCCTTGACAGGACACTCCGCATATCCACTGAGTGACGCCACTGAGGAGTCCAATTACACTAAGGGGAAGTCCGCTTCAATGAGGCCCATGGAGGAATATGACAGCCAGTAGAAAAGGCTTATGGGCTCCTGAAGGCCACATTTTGCTGTCTGGACCGGACTGGTGGAACCCTCCTCTTCTCACTTGGGAAAGTGCATCAGATCACTGTGGCATCCTGCATGCTCCACAACATCACCCTGGGGAGGAATATCCTGTACATCCCAGAGGAGGAGGAGCCTGCAGTGCCACTGGGTGAGACTCCTGAATAGCAAGTGAGGATGACAGTGGTGAAGAGGAAGGAGCTGACTTGAGGGAAGATCTTATCAAGAGCTACTTTTCATGAGTGAAAGTATGTCATGTGATGTAATGACTGTGATTGTACAATGAACTGTAGTTGGGAGAATGTGTGGAGTTGAGTGTTTTAGAAACAGCTGGGGTGCTGATACTCTGTAATACTCAGCCAAAGACTGCTTGAAAAGTCAGCCTTTGACATATGCCCACCTTGCTGATGTTGCTGTGTTTGTGTCAGTTCCCTTGCAATGTAATTACATTTACATTTGCTTGCTATGTGATTTGTGTTATAGGTATGTTTTCAAGCCTATACTCCTTGTTTTGTCTTTGCACAGATAACTTCACCATCCATGACATCTTCATGTGGACATTTCAGAGTTGTTACATTGGAAGGTATCTGATGCTGTTCTGACATAGGAAGTGGACATGGATTGTTCCAAGTAATGTAAGTCACAGATTTGGAGCGTACAAGACCTGTGCCAAGGCACTGCATAGTGTTTGGGTGGAAGGTCAGAAATGCACATTGGACTTGTTTTGTGTGCTGTGTTGGGCCAATTGCATCATGTGGGTCATCATGTAGGCATGAAATATGTAGTCATCAATTGCGAGCAAGTCATTCACCTTTCACATTGGCTAAGCACTTTTTTTGTATGACCTGTATGTAGCTGTAGATGTGTTTCATTATTGCAGGCCACAGTGTCTGTGCCACAACACTGGCATATGTTTGTGTCATACCACCAGATGCATTTTCAGTAGATTAAGATGGGCCTGTGATCATGGACTGTTGTACTGCCATCTGTCTGTACCTTGAATTATGTGTTGTTGGATTACTTTGGTGTGGTATGTAATAAGGCTTAAGCTGCTGACATCATCCCCTTTTTATGTTTGCCTATTTAACAGGACAACGACGGACACATTTTTACCTTCTGTGATCTAGGGGGCTGTACCTTGGAATACGTACTTTGACTCAGTATGAGTCACTCATTCTTATGTCAAAAAAGTCCAGACATATGGGCAGTCTGTGTGCGGTACACTGGAATAAAATGTTTGGTGTGAGCAGATACTTGTACGTATGTGTTTGTTTGTAATGGTTGTAATCCTGAGCAGGACACTGTGTACCTGTAACATATCCCTCCTTACACAAGTTATGTCTATATCATATGGTTCACATGGTCTTACCTCTTTACATAGCATAATGGTGAAATTAAGTAGGCAGACAATGAGTTTGTGCTGGGTGAATTTATTACAGTGCTGATGCAGTAAATGCAATTTGGACAGAAAAGAAGAAAAATAATGGCGTGAAGGTGTCAGTCATGGTGAATTAACCCCTTCGCTGCCAAGCCTTTTCCCCCTCCTGTGCCGAGCCTTTTTTTGGCTATTTGGGGCAGTTCGCGCTTAGGCCCTCACACCTTTTGGTTCACATAAGCTACCCACGCCAAACGCCAAATTTGCGTCCTTTTTTTCCAACATCCTAAGGATTCTAGAGGTACCCAGACTTTGTGGGTTCCCCAGAAGGAGGCCAAGAAATTAGCCAAAATACAGTGAAAATTTCTTTTTTTTTTAAAAAAATTGGAAAAAGGGGCTGCAGAAGAAGGCTTGTGGTTTTTTCCCTGAAAATGGCATCAACAAAGGGTTTGCTGTGCTAAAATCACCAGCTTCCCAGCGTTCAGGAACAGGCAGACTTGATGCAGAAAACAACATTTTTGCATTTTACTGGGACATACCCCATTTTTCCGATTTTTTGTGCTTTCAGCCTCCTTCCAGTCAGTAACAGAAATGGGCATGAAACCACTGCTGGATCCCAGAAACCGCAACATTTCTGAAAATTAAACAAAATTCTGAATTCAGCAAGGGGTAATTTGTGTAGATCCTACAAGGGTTTCCTACAGAAAATAACAACTGGAAAAAAAAATTGAGGTGAAAAAATCTGCAATTCTTCTCTACGTTTTACTCTGTAACTTTTTCCTCCAATGTCAGATTTTTGAAAGCAATATACCATTACGTCTGCTGGACTCTTCTGGTTGCGGCGATATATAGGGCTTGTAGGTTCATCAAGAACTCTAGGTACCCAGAACCAATAAATGACCTGCACCCTGCAGTGGGTTTTCATTCTATACCGGGTATACAGCAATTAATTTGCTGAAATATAAAGGGTAACAAATAGCTATCAAGAAAACCTTTGTATTTCCAAAATGGGCACAAGATAAGGTGTTGAGGAGAAGTGGTTATTTGCACATCTCTGAATTCCGGGGTGCCCATACTAGCATGTGAATTACAGGGCATTTCTCAAATAGACGTCTTTTTTACACACTCTCTTATATTTGGACGGAAAAAATGTAGAGAAAGACAAGGGGCAATAACACTTGTTTTGCTATTCTATGTTCCCCCAAGTCTCCCGATAAAAATGATACCTCACTTGTGTGGGTAGGCCTAGCGCCCGCAACAGGAAATGCCCCAAAACACAACGTGGAAACATCCAATTTTTTTACAGAAAACAGAGGTGTTTTTTGCCAAGTGCCTACCTGTAGATTTTGGCCCCTAGCTCAGCTGGCACATAGGGAAACCCACCAAACCTGTGCATTTTTGAAAACTAGAGACCTAGGGGACTCCAAGATGGGGTGACTTGTGGGTCTCTGGCCAGGTTCTGTAACCCAGAATCCTTTGCAAAACTCAAAATTTGGCTAAAAAAACACATTTTCCTCACATTTTGGTGACAGAAAGTTCTGGAATCAAAGAGGAGCCACAAATTTCCTTCCACCCAGCATTCCCCCAAGTCTCCCAATAAAAATGATAGCTCACTTGTGTGGGTAGGCCTAGCGCCCGCGACAGGAAATGCCCCAAAACGCAACGTGGACACATCACATTTTTTTAAAGAAACCAGAGGTGTTTTTTGCAAAGTGCCTACCTGTAGATTTTGGCCTCTAGCTCAGCCGGCACCTAGGAAAACCTACCAAACCTGTGCATTTTTGAAAACTAGAGACCTAGGGGAATCCAAGATGGGGTGACTTGTGGGGCTCTGACCAGGTTCTGTTACCCAGAATCCTTTCCAAACCTAAAAATTTGGCCAAAAAAACACTTTTTCCTCACATTCGGTGACAGAAAGTTCTGGAATCTGAGAGGAGCCACAAATGTGGACACATCACATTTTTTCACAGAAAACAGAGGTGTTTTTTTGCAAAGTGCCTACCTGTGGATTTTGGCCTCTAGCTCAGCCGGCCCCAGGGGGGGCAGAAAAGGCCTAAAATAAATTTGACGCTCCCCCCCCCCTGGGGAGCGACCCTTGCCTACGGGGTCACTGCCCTTGCGTGACGGCGCCAAAAAAAAGATTCCTGGTGCCTAGTGGTTTCTGACCTAAAATCGGCCAATCTGCCCCCAAAGTGGGCAGAAATGGCCTGAATACAATTTGTCTAAGGGGTCGCGCGCCATCTCTAAAAAAAAAACTAAAAAAATAAAATAAATTGCCCTGGCGCCTAGAGGTTTCTGCCCCCCCGGGGGCAGATCGGCCTAATAACAATAGGCCGATCTGCTCCGGGGGGGGGGAGAAATGGCCTAAAATAAATTTGCCCCCCGACCTCCCCCGGGGAGCGACCCTTGCCTACAAGGTCGCTCCCATTGCGTGACGGTGCAAAAAAAAGATCCCTGGTGCCTAGTGGTTTCTGCCCCCCTTGGGGGCAGATTGACCTAAAATCAGCCGATCTGCCCCCAAAGCGGGCAGAAATGGCCTAAATACAATTTGCCCCTCCAGGGAAGCGACCCTTGCCTAAGGGGTCGCTCCCCATCTAAAAAAAAAAACCAATAAAAAAAAAAAAACAATCAAAAAAAAAAAAAATTGCCCTGGGGGCAGATCGGCGTAATACCAATAGGCCGATCTGCCCCCGGGGGGGCATAAATGGCCTAAAATAAATTTGCCCCCCCCCGGGGAGCGACCCTTGCCTACACGGTCGCTCCCCTTGCATGACGGCGCAAAAAAAAGATCCCTGGTCCCTAGTGTTTTTTTACCTAAAATCAGCCGATCTGCCCCCAAAGCGGGCAGAAATGGCCTAAATACAATTTGCCCCTCCAGGGGAGCGACCCTTGCCTAAGGGGACGCTCCCCATCTGTAAAACAACAACAAAAATCCCCGGTACCTAGTGGTTTCTGCCCCCCTTGGGGGCAGATCGGCCTAATTAAAATAGGCTGATCTGCCCCCATGGGGGACAGAAATGGCCTAAAATAAATTTGTCGCCCAGTGGAACGACCCTTGCCAAAGGGGTCGCTCCCCTTACGTGAAAAACAAACAACAAAAAAAACTCCATGGTGTCTAGTGGTTTCTGCCCCCCTTGGGGGCAGATTGGCCTCATAAAAATAGGCCAATCTGCCCCCAAGGGGGGCAGAAATGGCCTAAATATAATTTGCCCCCTATGGGAGCGACCCTTGCCTAAGGGGTCGCTCCCCACACCTAAAACAAAAAACAAAAACAAAAAAAATAAATAAATAAATAAAATTATCCCTGGTGCCTAGAGGTTTCTGCCCCCCCTGGGGGCAGATCGGCCTAATAATAGGCCGATCTGCCCCCAGGGGGGGCAGAAAAGGCCTTACCAAAAAATGCCCCCCCTGGGAGCGACCCTTGCCCAAGGGGTCGCTCCCTTATGTCCATTTCCAAAAAACCCAAAACATCCCTGGTGTCTAGTGGGCATTTCAAAAGCCGGATTGCAAGCAATCCGGCTTTTGAAACGCTTGGAGAGACTTCAAAGGGAAGGAAATACATTTCCTTCCCTTTGAAGCATCTCCGGGCCTCCCCCACGTGATCGAAAGAGAAATGCAAAGCATTTCTCTTTCGATCGCGCTGGAAGCTGAGCTTCCAGCGCGATGGGGGAGGCTCTGTGAATGTTGTAGTTCTAAAAATTCTGGACCCATGTAATTTACTTTGCCACAGCAGTACGATTTTAGTATCAAAAGACCGATAATGACTAGTACACTAAGCATGAGCATTTTCGCTCAATTCCAGCAGCGTTTTCACCTCGAAATCGCCATTTTCGTCCTGCACTCGTGGCTCCCATTTTACACGGCAGCCATTTTTAAAAGTTGCCCTCACATAGGCTTATAATACAGTCAGATTTGATTCCAAGGACACGTACACCTTGATTGACATTTCTCTGACCTGGGCAAGCTGGAACCATTGCCTCAGGCCAAACCTGTTTGGTCAGTCCCTCTCCCAGTGGCCGAATCAGATAGCATCAAGGCACACCATGCCATAAAACCCTTATTATCGCTCACACACCCTGCCTAATCTTGCTCACACCTGCACCTGCTCTTTTCTTCTTCTTACTTTACGATGGGGAGGTGCCCGTTTTTATTGGGGGTCCACACTTATCTGATGTAAAATACTACTGTAGGCCTTGCCGGGTAATTTATTATGGGTTGGATGACATGAAATATGAGGTTTCATCATGACACTGTTTTTTCCTTTGTAGTGAAAACATGTGAATGACCAACCAAAATGTCAAGAATGTTTGCCTGAAGCTTAAAAAACTGTATATAAGGAAACCTGACTTTGCATTGAAACACAGTCTCCTGAGAACATACAAACCGTGCTGTTGTACTTCTAGGACGCTTGTCACTTGGTTGCAGCCAATAAATTCGATCTTTGACTTCACCTAGAAGACTCTGAGTTTCTGTGGTCTGAATCAGGAAAGTACCCGAGGTCTTTGGGTGTACCCTGGCACCACTGGGTTACCGGATCAGTACCGGTTCTGAAAAACCCAGTACCTCAATGTCAGCGCGCGCTCGCGCGCTGACGTCACAGGGGGGGTGGGGGTGTCGGGGTTGGAAGGGGAAGGGCTTCCCCTTCCATCCCTGACTTGGGGGGGTGGGGGAGAACCCCACAGAGGGAGCGCTAGGCTCTGTGACCAGGACGTAATGGTTACATCCTGGGCACAGCAGCACTGTGCCTCAGGACGTAACCATTATGTCCTGGGCACAGAACCGGTTAAATCACTGGAGTAGATGCCACACCACTGGGAGTCCAAAGTCCAGAGTACTACTTCCATTAGACTGGTAAGTTGTTCAGGATCAGTCAACAGAGTGAATGTGTGGCACACAAAGGAATTCCTTTAGGAAGAGGTCACTTGCTGGCAGTGGTGGGTGTCTTGCCATCCACACCTCCTGGATTCTTTGCTGGATGTCCCCACTTGGGCAGTTGGGGGGGGTCTGCTGCTATAGAGGCAAGGGTATCTGGGGCTTGATCCTCTGGCAGGGCCTCTCTTATAGTAGTTGGTACTGATGAAGGAGGGCCTGGTGTTGATGCGCCAGAGGAAGGGGTAAAGTTGTGTTGTAGAGCCCTGCTCATGGTGGTGTTAAAGTATCTCATCACCCCTGTTAGGGAGGCCATGTTGGTATTGTGAGCCTCCCACTGTTCATGCATATCCCTATGGATGTCCCACTGTAGCTGCTTGCTTTCGTAGAGTTCGATTACTACCTGGCCCATCACGCCTTTGGAGTCCTGATGGAGCCCCAAGATGTGGCTGATGGTGCCCTGGCCAGGAGAAGTGCCACAGTGGCCGCACTCTGCTGGCCCACATCATCCCTAGGGGGAATGAGATGGTAGACACTGTGCTAGGGACACAGGTTGAGGGGCGAATGGTTGCCTGTGATGTAAAGGCAAGCGGGCTGGGAGGTGTTGATGTGACCACAGTGAGACTCACTCCTGCTGTCTGACCAGGTAGCCCAGGTGGATCAGATCTGTCCTCCACGTCCAGACGTCCAGGAGTGCCTTCTTCACTGAGGGCTTCATCCAGACGGGTAGTGACAGTGTATTCTGTGGCCTCTGTGTGCCTAGTGGCAGCTCAGCCTGTGGATGTGAAAGATACAATGTTACTGGTTGTATTATGGCATCTACCACCAACAATTTAGTGTTACATTAAGCATAGACCTTGTACAAAGTTATTTTGCAGTTAATCTTATTGTGGCAGGGGGGCGGAGCTTGCCCGGCTACAAGATGGCCGCGTTGTAGTGAGGCTCCCCCAGCCATCGTAAAATCCGTTCACAATCCTACATGTCACATTCGAATTATGCTACCAGGTGCGGTGCCAAGGACAGCTACGAGGCGGGGGCACATGCGGATGCCCTTTTTCCCTGGAAAAAAAGGAAGTACGGGAGCCCTGTAGAGCGAATCGTGTCGGCGACTAGCCGAGAGAGGGACGCGTGGTGGACCGCGGGTGCGGACAGGAGCGGCCCCGGAGGAAAGACGATCGAAGACAAAAGCCCGGAGAGATAGAGAGAGGTGGAGCGTCTCTCGGGCCCAGCGGAGGAGGGCTGCCCCAGAGGCGAACCTTGGACACCGTGCGACGAAGGGAGGTGAGGAGGGCCGGCGTACGAGGTGAGAGAGCACCGAGGGCATGAGTGCGCTCGAGAAACACGGCGTGTGGATGCAGGTGGGCACCCCCTCCCCTCGAAAGTCAGGATCGGTCTTTTGGGGAAAATTAGAAATGGCGCATTAGGGGCAACGGAGTACGCTGGATTGGACATCGTGAGCGTGGGGGCCCCGCTGTTGGCGCACTTGATTAGGCGAGACTGGAACATTAAAGAGAATGATTAACAAGCGTAGCACTTTCAACGTACAACCGAGCAAAACGGGATGATTACACCCAGCGTCGATAGTCATTAACGCACAGCGCCGTCCATAGAGGGGCGGGGTGCGCTGGCGGCGGGTGCTTCTTGGAACCGCGAGTAAAAAACTCCACAACACCTAAAACATGGGCAAGACAGACAAAACGCAAGCCCGGCTGCAATTTGAGCGACGAAGGGCGCAGGGCCCAGCTGGAGATGGAACAGGGACGGACTCAGAGAAAGGCCCGGAGGGCACTCCTAGGGAAGAACAGGACTTAAGGCAGCTCCTAGTTTCAATGCAACACAGCCTTAATCAGATAGACGGGAAAATAGACGCCCTCGCTTACCGTATAGAAAAGAATGTCTGAACGCATAGATAAGCACACAGAGAGATTAGACCATGGGGAGAATAGGGTGTCTGCGACTGAAGACGGGCAAACGGAACTAATAGGCGGCCAATTGAAACTTAGCAAAGAACTAGGGCGCTCAAGCTAAAAGTGGAGGATATGGAAGCCCGGTCCAGAAGGTATAATTTACGCATAGTGGGCCTTGCAGAATCCACCGCGATCACCAACATGGAAAGCCACATTGAACAATTACTGGTGCAACTACTGGGTCGAACTACCTTTTCGGACCTATTCATAGTAGAGAGAGCGCACAGATCCTTAGCGGCTCGCCCACCTCCAGGGGCCCCTCCGCGCCCAATCATCACCAGGTTATTAAACTTTAGGGACCGTGATGCCGCCTTGCGTCGCGCAAGAGAACTTAAACAATTGCAATATGAGGGGACGACGTTGCCGATATACCCGGACTTCACAGTACAGGTACAGGAGGCAAGGAGAAAATTCATTGAGGTGAAAAAACAATTACGGTCCATGCACCTGGAGTACAGAATGCTTTACCCAGCAAAATTGAGAGTTGAAGTGGGTGGGAATCCAATTTTTTTCACAGACCATAAAAAACTGGAACAATTTATGAAACATAGGAAGGCGAACAATGGTGCTGAAGCCGCCGCAGACGTGGACATTTAGGTAGCGACAAGGAATTGGTGCTTCCAACACCACTATCATCCTCGACACACTACCAACCTGCAGAAGATGGAGCGCTTGAGATACAACGTAACAGAGAGATCACATGCACCGCACGTTATTGAACAATCTGAGCGCAATATGAGAGCAAAAAGTGACATGATTACTCACAAAATAGGTGGCTGGCACGCTAACACACAGAGACAAAGCAGGGTAACATCCGCCCTGATGTGTGTTCCACTTATACCTCAGGAAAAGAGAGGTGTTGTTTTGGGAGTGGGGTGGGGGAAGACGAAGTTGGGTAAGGGATGGGTGAGATGGGCAAGTTGGGATATAGCCTATCGTGGGAGGTGGGCAGGAGGGCAGAGGGATATTCGGGGACAGTTATTTGAGTACATACTCTTACATAGATAAGGAGCTACAAATTTACAACACAACAGGATTAATACAACACTGCACAATAATAGAGCAGACAAACCTCTGCACACACACACCCTAACATAAATAAAGATCGCAAGCAGCTTCGATTGATCACTTGGAACGTTCGGGGCCTCAATGACGCGCGAAAGACTCACAAGGTAATTGCGTACCTACGTAATCACAAGGTAGATATAGCTATCTTGCAGGAGACACACTTGGCCCCCAACAGCCCTATGCTCACATCTCGGAGATTGCAGGGACAATTCGTTGCGGCAAGATACACATCACTCTCCAGGGGTGTGCTGATTTGGGCTTCAAAAGAAACTGATATTGGTCTCTCCTTGGTGGCAGCGGACCCAGGAGGGCGATATGTGGTGGCACGTTGCACGGTGCGAGCATTCACATTCTTACTGATAGGTATATACGGCCCCATTTATGATGACCCACTATTTTATCGAGAACTGGCACTTAGGGCGGGCTCCTGGGGAGGGCAACCACAGCTCTGGTGCGGTGACTTCAACTGTACATTGGACCCGGCACTGGACAGATCGGGTGGGGTGGCTCAAAGGCCGGCGGCAGCGGCACGCGAGATATCGCGTTTAGCCGCTGAACTGGATATGGTAGACGTGTGGCGTGATAGACACCCTGAGAGAGGGGGCTAGACACACTATTCGGCTGCGCACAATCTACACACGCATATAGATTTTTGGCTATTGGTTCGCCGGTTGCTTTGCAGCCTGACCCCAGAAGCTCCTTGGCCTCGAACATCTTCAGACCACTCCCCAGTACCAATACTGTTGACAACTGGTACGATAAAGGCTCCTCCATTTTCATGGAGGTTTCCTCCCTTTTTGCTTTTAGACACTGTCTTCAAGGCCGAATTGGCCTCAGAGATCACAGAGTTCTTTCGGATTAATGAGGGTTCCGTTCCTGAGGTAGGCACGGTATGGGAAACCTTTAAGGTGTACATCAGAGGGATTACCATAACCAAACATGCTGGGGTGCTCCGATCGATAAGGCGGCGGCTCTAAATACTTGAAAGCGACTTATCAAAACTGGAGCGAGACCACAGTGACACCGCAGACGCAAACGTGTTGAGCCAAATTCGCGCTAAGATACAAGAATACCAAGAGACAGCTCACACAGAAATACAACACCTGGGTAAATACACCACAGCCCGAATATACGGGGAGGGAGAAAGACCGGGGGCAGTACTGGCGGGATTGATACGTTCCCAGTGAGGCAAAAACACAATTGAAACTATACGATCCGAGGGGGGAGAGGAAATAAGAGACCCTGAACGTATAGCTGATAGATTCCGAGAATACTATCAATCATTATACTCCTCCAGGGTAAACCCAAGCTCGGATGCAATAGCAGGCTACCTCACACATATCGCTATTCCCAGACTGACACAGGAGGATAGAGAGGCTCTCTGTGCACCTATGACTCTAAGTGAAATTACGGAAGCGCTGGAGGGTATGGCTGAGGGGAAAGCTCCAGGTCCAGATGGGCTGACAGTATACTTCTACAAAGCATATCAACACCTATTACTCCCAAAGTTAAAAGACGTATATGATGAAATGGTATAGAAGGGCAGCATGCCCCCATCAATGAGAGAAGCAATGATAATTGCCCTGCTCAAACCGGGTAAACCCTGAGAAAACTGTTCCTCTTATAGGCCATTGTCACTGTTAAATGTAGATGTAAAAAATGTTGCCCGGATTTTGGCTGATCGCTTGGCTGGATTGCAGCCACGTCTGATTCAGCCTGACCAAGCTGGTTTTGTCCCCGGTCGCAGTCTGTCCATGAGTCTTCGCACATTATTTGGCACAATCCAAAACATTAACACGGAGTTGAAGGCGGTGGCAGTCTTCCTGGATGCCGAAAAGGCGTTCAACTCGGTAGAATGGGAGTTCCTAAGGGCGACTTTGCGCAGATTTGGGGTGGGCGACACCTTCCTCCAAATGATCTTCACATTGTATAGCGACCCCCGAGCCAGAGTTTGCACTAACGGTACGGTGACGGAATCGTTTGGGGTTACGAGGGGTACTAGACAGGGATGCCCGTTATCTCTCCTGTTATATGCGCTGGTGGCGGAGCCCCTGGCGTGTGCATTAAGAGAGTACCATGGACACCGAGGCCTCAGATTTCAAAATTACACCCTTGTTTTGTCTACGTATGCAGACAATACCCTATTATATATCAAAAATCCGGAGCGTAACGTCGCTCCAATACTTCGAGAAATCATAAAATTTGGCTCTCTGTCAGGGCTAGTAATAAATTGGAATAAGTCCATCGTGTTTCACTTAACTCCAGTAACAACGCAGGTAGATGTAGACTTCCCGCTGGCGTGGGAGACTAACACTGTCAGATATTTGGGGATACAAGTGCATACTGACCCTAAGAGAGTGATAGAGGATAATTTTGAAACTGCATTGAAAGAATTGTCGATGGATGTGGAGAGATGGATCAAACTGCCGTTGTCATTACTTGGGCGCATAGCACTGATGAAAATGGTGGTTTTACCGCGCTTTTTATTCCTGTTTCAAAATATACCTATAGTCCTGCCGAAGACATACTTTGCTGCTTTTAAAACGTTATTAATTAAATTGGCATGGGCGAACAAGGTACCTCGCGTGAATTGGCGAACTCTGACACTCCCATATGAGATGGGAGGATTGGGCGCCCCAGACCTTGAGATATATTACATAGTAGCGCATGCAGCAGTGGCACAGGAGTGGTTTCATGGGACGGGTGAGGCCCCGTGGCTAAGGATTGAGAGGGAGTTAGCTGCCCCAGAGCAGCTGAGTAGTAGGTTATTCCATACACCCCATAGACGAAATAGGGAATTTGCGTCCATAAATTCGGTCACGCGCGCATGGCATGAACTCATTAACAAGCAGGGGCTGGTATTATTATATTCTCCGCATGTCCCGGTAGAATGCTGTGCCTGGTTTTTTCCTGGGAGAGACCGTAGTTTGGTGCAATCCATGCGCGAAATAGGCATTGACAAAATGGGAGATATCTTCGAAGAGGGCATAGTGAAGACCTGGGACTCAATAGCAAGGGACACGGAGACACCAACTTCCCTACACCAATATCAGTACCACAGGGTGAGACATGCTCTGACGAAATTATTAGGAGATGGTATGCAAGAACCCCCGAGGTACAGGCCCTCTCTGTGGTACTGTTGGGAAAACAACCTCGCCGACTGATTTCTTGTCTCTATGCACATGTTCAGGGGGCTAGGGAACATGAGTTATCGAGAGCTCGCCTGGAGTGGCAGAGAGAGCTAGAGGTGCAGATCACAGATGCACAATGGCGATACTGCTGCTCTAGAACGAAATCTATATCCTTAAACGGCCGACACCGGCTAATACATTTTAAATATCTAAATAGAGTCTATTATACCCCCCTGCAACTCTACCAATATGGACTGAGAGAGACAGCTAATTGTCCCAGATGTGGAGAGGAACGTGCTGGATTCTTACACATGTCCTTGGGGTGCAGAATGGTGCAGCAATTTTGGAAGGCAGTGACACAGGAACTAAATAGTATCACTGGAGAGCAGATGACTTGCGAACCGATGACAGCACTTTTGGGCTGGGATAAACAATTAGAGGCTCAAAATCGCAGACTACTGGCGATGGGGTTCCTATTAGCCAAACGACAGATAGCAATGAGATAGGATCGTGGCCCAGTCCCCACAATACAAGAGTGGCATAGAGATTTGGCATATTGTAACACACAGTCAGACAATTATAATGAGATGCTCCCCCCCACCACTAGGCCGAAGAAATACTGGGAGGCCTATAGCCGCTACCTTGCTGGAATGGAAATAAGCGAACCAGAAACAGGAAAGACATTCTGATGGGACATAATAAAACTGAATCACATGAACATAGGCAGTAACTGTGGCTAGATTGATGACCCGATGTTTCAGAGTGGAGGGGAGATGTGTAGAACTGTTTACCGTATGCGACCGCCTAAATACGTCAAGTGATTGATAAGTTTGCAGCAAGATGAATACTTTGTTATGTTGTAAATGACTACATTAAAAAATAAATAAAGATTTTTTTAAAAAAATCTTATTGTGGCAAGGAGCCGTGATATTGGTGTATTGACCTGACATTTGTGAAGCATGCCAATTCCATCTAAGTCAAGCAGCTGCTAATATGTGCGGATGATTAACCCTTGGGAGGATGGCCTGAGAAAGCCATCTTGCCACCAGTGCAGGGGAAACAGTGATTCAGCAAGATATGTCTTAGGCCATTTTGAGGTCTAGTTGATTGTTATGCAGGCAGACCCAGGACCTTGTTGTATATGGGACTGGAGTCATCATGTGGCCAGTACATTGTGAATGTGTCTGCTGCCATTACCATTCTGGTGATGCATCTTGAGGCCTTTGGGATAATTGTTTTGCACACCGGGTAAGGTGCCCTTCCGGTCCTCAATAGTTTCATCTTGGGTTAGCTGATCAAGATGGAGCTAAGTGGCCAGACACATCTCAGAGTTGAGCATGATCTGTATCTTGGTCACTCCTAGGTGAGTAAACTTCAATTGGGAGTAAGCAGGCAAGGGTATTTTGACAAGTGACCACTGGCCTGGTGTTTGGAGTTGCTGAAACAGTGCCTCCTGTGAGTTGCAGTCAGGATATTCCATCTAGTTCATATGTTAGGTCACTCTCACTGCTCCCCAATACTTGACAAATGGTATCCCCCACCAGGTGAGTAAACTTCATTTGGAAGTGAGTTGCCAAAGGGAGTCTTTCGGCAAGAGAACACTGGGCTAGTGTTTGGAGTTACAGAAACAAGGCCTGTTGGGAGTTGCAGTCATGTCACTCTTTCTGGTGCACACACTATACAATTTCTATCCCCCCAAGTGAGTACACATACACTGAGTGTTAAGAAACAGGGGTCTCTGGGCAAGAGAACACTGTGCTGGTGTTTACAGTTACAGAAACAGGGCATCCTGGCCTTAGCAGTCATGTCAGTCTCTGTACTACACATATACAAATATTTCCCCCTCAGGTGTCTTTGGAGGAGAGGGCACTGGGCTGGTGAGTGAAGTAACAGTCACAGACCCTCTCAGCTGAATAAACTTACATCGAGAGTTGCCAAACCGGTGTCTTTCGATGGATGAACACTGTTCTGGTGTTTTGTGTTGCTGAAACAGTGCCTCCTGTGAGTTGCAGTCTGGTTATTCCATCTAGTTCACACACTGTTCCAATGTTTTCCCCCCAGGTGAGTATACTTCTTCAGTTGTCAAACAGGGGTAGGTGGCCAAGTGACCAATGTGCTGGTATTTGGAGTTACAGAAACAGGACCTGCTGGGAGTTGGACTCATGTTAGTCCCTGTACTAAACACGCTGTACAAATATCATCCACCCAGGTGAATACACTTCAATTGGGATTTAAGACACAGGAGTCTTTGGACAAGAGTACACTGGGCTGGTGGTTGGAGTTACAGAAATGGTCCATGCTGGGAGTTGCAGTCATGTTACTCTCTCTAGTACACACACTTGACCAATGTTCTCCCCCCAGGTTAGTTCATTTTAATTGAGAGTTCACTAGCTGATGTATTGTAGCATCTGACTACAGTATTATTGTTTGTAATTACAGGAATAGTGCCTGCTGGGAGTTGTAGTCATGTCAGGGCCTGTACAACACACACTTGACAAATGTTATCTCCTGTTGGACTTGGCCCTTTTTGCAGGGTCATCCCCAAACGTTTTTCCTTCCTCCTCCTATTTTTTCTGACCCATTGCTGTTGGCTCTAGGACATTTTATCACTGATGATCAGTACTAAAGTACAGGTGCTCTCTCTCCTAAAGTTGGGCCTGCCGTGCAGCTTGCACCACCGACAGAAGCAGGCTTTCAAACCTGTCTCAGGCCTGCCAGCACAGGACCTGCATGAGCAATTTACTGCCACAGGACCTGGCATCTAAATTTACTTGCCAGGCCCAGAACTCCCCTTTTACTACATGTACGTCACCTCTAAGGTAGGCCATAGCTAGCCCCATGGGCAGGGTGCTATGTAGGTAGAAGGCAGGACATGTGTCTGGTTGGGTGGCCTGTTCGGTAGTGACAAACAGCCTATTTGGTTTCTCACTGCTGTGAGTGCTGCCTTGCTCATAGTATTGCATTGGAAATGCCCTACCTTATGACTGGAGGGTATTGTCAAATCTGCAAGGGGTAGTGTAGGCATGTTTGGTATGGTTATAACGGCAGTGAAAAATGCTGCTTACTGCTGTAAGTGGATTACCATTATAGAAATGCCACTCCTAGAAAGTGAGCATTTCTCTGTGCTTATGAATCTGATGTTTTGCAGCTTGACACCAGTCCACGTCTGGGGCAGAGTGACAGTCGGGCTTTGTGTATACTTTTCAGACAGCCTGCTCACAGGGAGGGTGGAGGTGTCACAGAGGTGCATCAGCATATTGAATGGTCTTTCTAGGCTGAGAGAAGGAGAGGCGGGGCACACCTGCATTTGAAAAGGCTGTGCCCTGGCCTCACACAAATGGCTTGTTTCCTCCAACTGATGTCTGGAGCCTGTGCTGGAGGAGAGAGGGGACACTCCTAGAACCTGTTGGAACTGGTTAAACCTCTTTTCCCTCTCTTTGTCAAAGTTATGCAAAACTGAGTACAAGGGGTTTACCCCATGTTGGGAGGACACTAATGGACTACTGAAAGGGACACAGGATGTTGCTGAAAGGACTCCCCAGGAACCACCTTTGGACCTCTGCTGTTGTGCTGACCTGTGACCTGCTGGATCACTAGGAGGAAATGCCACTGCCTGCAAACCTTTGTGCTGGCCTGCTTGCTTGGGTCCTGCCGCCCTGTGCCCCGTCCTGCCGTCTCAAGGGGATGGGTGGTGTGCCCCCTGTCCCCTGCAGCCCTTCCTGCAGTTCAGGGCTAAAGCGCTGCATCTAGCTAACCTTGTGGTGCAGGAAGTGCACCTTTGTTTCTCTAAGCACGAGGAGAGCACTCTGCGGTTGAAGCTCTGAAAGAGCGCTTGATTTACAGCATTTGCAGTGCTGGATCTAGTGTGAGCTTCTCTGAGCAAGGGGAGACTAAAGAGTGGAGCAATTGTGCTCCACGTGGTGCACCTGAGGCGAGGAACCTTTTAAGGAGCGCCCCCAGGGCATAAGAGAGCTATCAGTGGTGCCCTTGGGGCACAGGCAGGAGCTGCTGGCTCGTGAGTCACCGTTGTGGCTCCGGGAGCAGGAGGCTTGTGCACCAGATCGGGTGTGGGCGCATCGTCCGGCAGGGAAGCGGCTCCCTGGAGTAGGTGTTCTACCAGTCCCCTTGGTGGTATTTGTGGCTCGCAAGGGGGAGACCTCATCGGAAGCTGCCTCCCAGTGTCTTCCAGGCCCCCTTTCGGTTTCTGGGGCTCGTGTCCAGGAGGGTGACCCCATCGGAGGTCTCCAGTCCCCCCGGGCCCCTGGGTGAAAGCAAACCCAGGGGCAGGCCGGAAGTCTCAACGGAGGTCCCCCCTGGCTCTCACCGGCCCGCCTTACTTGTTTTTGGTGGTATATAAGCACCCCGGGGTGGCGACCCTTGATGGAGGTCCCTAGTCCTGCCAACGATTAACCTACCGCACCACAGGGGCAAGGATCGGAGCATAGGAACTCCCAGGTTGGGACACAGACATTCCCATTTTCACCAGTACTCCTTTGCTTAGTGCCTAGGTGGTTTTAGGGGAGTCTTATGACCTATGCCACATGAGAATGTCTCCTTGAGTGTGCAGTCATGGTGTTGTTGTTACATTTACGCAATGTAGTTCTCATATGTCAATTCATGATAATGTTTTGGCAGTTGTGATTACGTGCTTATTATGATATGTGCATCTTTGGTGATAACAATGTTTTCCTGACTACTGCTTATGTTTCAGAATAACAAGTAACATATGTGTGTTTTGCAATCACTTTACACATTTCCTCTGGGATAACCCTGACTGCTCGTCCCAAGCTACCAAGGGGGTGAGCAGGTGTTTTCTTGGATGTGTAACTCCCTCGTCCTGACTAGAGTGGGAGGGTTCTGCCTAGCTTAGGTGCATACCCTAGCCAACCAGAAACCCCATTACTAGCATCTCCCCAGGTGTGTCCCCTCAAATTGATAGATAACAAACAGGGATATTTGGAGAAGTGACCATTGGTCTGGTGTTTAGAGTTATTCAACAGTGCCTGCTGGGAGTTGGAGTCATGTTAGTCCCCGTACTACACACGCTATTCAAATGTCATCTCTCCAGGTGAGTAGACATCAATTGGGAGTTGTCAAATAAGGGTCTTTGGACAAGTGAACACTGGGCTGGTGAGTGGAGTGGCAGTAAACGTGGCAAAAGCTGAGCTGTGAGCATGCATGACATAGCATTTTGGTGACATTTTAGTGTTGTGACTTACCAGTCTCCACTCCCCCAGGTATTCCTGACAAGCCCTCAGGATGCGGGATATCCAAGACCTTCTCCTCCCAGCGAAAAAAGAGATGTAATGGGGCACTGGGAGGGGCTGACGGGGCTAACAGGGCTGGAGGTCGGAACGCTTATTTCCAGGCCTCCGTGCCACAGCCTATCTGCCTTTTTGATTGGCGATCTGCAGTCCTGCTTGTATAACTCGCAATAGGGCAGTCTGAAAGACCGCCAAAATGGCGGCCTTTTTGGGACTGTCAACGAGGCAGTCTCGCGGTCTGACTGCTAAACTGGTAATGTGGCCTATTTTCATCTTAAAACGCGCCTCACTAATTCATATTCTTGTGTCCTTATTTACCTGTCCCGGGGTCCGCCTGCCAAAGGGAGCTCAAAGCTTGCTTACTTTTAGGCCCCATGTCCTAAGAGCCTCAAACATTTTTATCATAGATGACTCGAACTTTCACCTTGACGGTGTAAATGACTCCAACTTATCCATTCTCCTACAGGACTTAGAATCCAATTTGTAACTAAGCCTACATATGTAGCAGGCAATCTGCTTTCACAAATTGTCTTGGCACTACAATGTTTGAGTCCATACTTTTGCTATGAACCGACCATCATGCTATTAAGGGCCAGATGTACAAACTTTTGCGTTCACAAACAGAGAGTCACAAAACAAAATGTACTATAGTGCCAACCACACCATTTGCGATTCCCAAATGTGTCTCAAGGGACGTGCCTCATAAATATTCATGAGGCAGTTCGCAATTTGTGACCCATTTGGAAATGGCTGTACTCACAGAGATGGTGGCCTGCTGGGGTTAACAGACCACCATGCCTGTGACTGCTTTTCAATAAACAATTTTTTATAATGAAGCCCTTTTTCCTTAAAATGAAAATGAAAAGCTTTTTTTTTCTTTTTTTTCAGAGTTGGTCGTGGTCTATAGACTGCTCTAAAAAAACATTTTCGCTACCATTTGCAAGGGGAAAGAAATCCGGTGGGCCCCCTTCCCATTTGTGAATGGGTTAACACCAATTTGAAATTGGTGTTGACTGCTATTATTTTGCAGCTGCATTCATGGTCACAAAACAATCATTCATCCGCCTGTGAGTCACAATTAGGAAGGGATGCTCTTGGGGTGCCCCTTCCTAATTAGTCGCAATCCCTATTTTTCGAGTCAGTAACTAGATACCGACTCGTAAAATAGGGATGGTACATTGTACAAGGCCATTTTGCAGTCACAAAAAGGCCATCTAAAGTTATCTAAAGTCTGTGGTTTTGGGTGCCCTTCTGATACCCATTTTGTCCTTTGTAGTAGGCTTACTTCAAAGCAAAGTCTCTCTTGTTTGTGAAATCCTGCCTTGCCCAGGCCAGGCCCCAGACACACACCAGGAGGTTGGAGACTGCATTGTGTGAGGGCAGGCACAGCTCTTTCGTGTGTGAGTGACCACTCCTCCCCTTCCTCCTAGCACAGATGGCTCATCAGGATATGCAGGCTACACCCCAGCTCCCTTTGTGTCACTGTCTAGATAGGGGTGCAAACAGCCCAACTGTCAAACTGACCCAGACAGAGGTTTCGCAAACAGGCAGAGCCACAGAATGGTTTAAGCAAGAAAATGCTCACTTTCTAAAAGTGGCATTTTCAAACACACAATCTTAAAATCAACTTTACTAAAAGATGTATTTTTAAATTGTGAGCTCAGAGACCCCAACCTCCACATGTCTATCCGCTCCCAAAGAGAATCTACACTTTAATCATATTTAAAGGCAGCTCCCATGTTAACCTATGAGAGGGATAGGCCTTGCAAAAGTGAAAACCGAATTTAGCAGTATTTCACTCTTAGGACATATAAAGCACATTAGTATATGTCCTACCTTAAACATACACTGCACCCTGCCCATGGGTCTACCTAGGGCCTACCTTAGTGGTGTCTTACACGTATGAAAAGGGAAGGTTGAGGCCTGGCAAGTGGGTACACTTGCCAAGTCGAATTGGCAGCTTAAAACTGCCCACACAGACACTGCAGTAACAGGTCTGAGACATGATTACAGGGCTACTAATGTGGGTGGCACAACCAGTGCTGCAGGCCCACTAGTAGCATTAGATTTACAGGCCCTGGGCACCTGTAGTGCACTGTACCAGGGACTTACCAGTAGATCAAATATGCCAATCATGGATGAACCAATTACAGACACATTTTGTATAGGAGCACTTTCACTTTAGCACTGGTTAGCCGTGGTAAAGTGCCCAGAGTAACAAAAACAGCAAAAACAGAGTCCTGCACACATCAACAACTTGGGAAGCAGAGGCAAAAAGTTAAGGGAGACCACGCCAAGGATGAAAAGTCTAACAGCGGTTGTATCCTGGAACGTGAGGAGTAGTTGTTTAAAACTCAACTCTGACAAAACTGAGGTTGTGCTGTTTACCTAAAGTTGATCTGTTTGGTAATCTGTCAGGTGACCTCATGGTTTGAGACCTACCCCTTAATCGGCTGATGCTGTTAGAAATAATAGTGAGCTGATTGATCATAATCATACTATGGAAAAACAAGTCATCAACGTCGTAGCATCCTGCTTTCTTTTTTTGAAAATGCTCAGAAAATAGTTTTTCCTGGCTGCCTTCTGTGGTCAGGAAAAGAGCAATGCATAATATTACTTTTCGCCTGGACTACTGCAACGTCTTCTTTCTTGACATTGCTGATCCCCATATGCAATGCCTTCAGGCAATTCACAACACTCCAGCTCAGCTTACTCTAAATTGCCCTGCCTACTCTCATTTATATATGTTTTTTCACCAAGCTTTGCACAAAACTGTATCCAACATCTAGGTAACAAACTCAAATTGTATCAACCCGAGCAAGCCCTCCACTCTGCCAGCCTCCATTTGGCCTATGTTGGCTGCATGTTGTTCCTGATTCAAAAAAGGTAACCTAAGTGTTTGAGTAACTTTGTTAGTTTTGGCAATTGACAAAGGGCCCAATTCACAAAGGTATCTTACAATTGTGTGTAATTTACATGGTTAGAATAGATTTCTATTTTTAGCTTATTCACAAATTCTAAGTGGAAATTACTGTAAAAAGCAATAGCGTGTCCAGCACCACACATGACCAAATATTAGTATTGCAACACCCTCCCATAGAAATGATGAAGGGCAGTAAATAAAAATGAAACAATGTGGCGTTAGATTAAATTATATAAAATAGTTAAAAATATAAATAAATATAATTTAATGTTAAAATATGAAAATAGTACGTATTTATTATTTAGATATAACATATTTTAATACTCTATTTTGAATAAAAAAATGAATATAGCAATACTTTTATTAAAATTATAACTTAATTAATGTTAATTCATTCTTTATACCACTTTAAAGAATTATTTATCCATATTCAAAAAATAATTTTTTGTTAGGTTTGGATTTAAATCTTTAATTTGAACTTCAGAAACATTATATTGACTTAATTTAATATACTTCCATTTATTAACGTGTCCATCCAAAAGAGGTTAATTGGGCTGACATATTTTATTATTGCATTTTACATTTAAAATAAATATATAAATATCTAAAATGAATTTACATTATTATTCTACATAAAATGTTTTGAGTTAAACAAAGGTTTTATATCTTTCCCTATATTTTACCAAACAGAGATCTCTGGCCAGACTATGGAGTCCCCCTATGATTATGTATATTAAATAAATATGTAAATTAAGCAAATTTATGTAACCCAAAAATAAATAATAAAATGATTATTATAATAAATGTTCATGTAATTGTATTTTATATATGTATATACATTTAGCAAACTGCTATAGCACTATTAAATTAATTTTGAAATTAATCTTTAAATGATATAAATGTATTAAATTAAATTAACATTATGTTATGAAATGTAAATTAAAAAAATAAATTCCAATCTTAAGGGAAGAAATATTTCTTGTAATATGCATTAAAGTGGCATGTAAAAATAATTAAGATGTATCTAGGTATATTTAACTTGAATATTTAAATTCAATGTAAGGTATTACAATAATTTGTAATTAAATAATAAATGTGTACTATCTTTTACCATTAAATTATATTTATTTATAGTTAACTATTTTAAATAATCTAACATAATTTAACATTATTTCTTATGGGGCTTTGTTTCAATTCCCTACTGCCATTATTTTATTTTCAATAGGAGGGAACTAGTTGTTAGCTTTGTGGATGCTGGACTTACTACTTTCATTATTTTTGGTAGTAACTTACACTCAGATTTTGTGAATTAGCAGAGAATTGTAAACTAACTCATAAGTGTAAATTATACAACAGTTTATGTTTTCTTTGTGAATCAGGCCGTAAGTGTTTTAGATGAGGTGAATGCTCTCTTTCTCAGGCAGCCACATATTGGATTACTTTATCTCTGCACTTCTGTCAACAAGCCAACTTGTGTATGTTTAGAAAACACCCAAGATCTTGACTTATCCAACATGAGAATTCTTTTCCAGCCCCTTGGTAATCCTTGTACACATGCATAGACACGCCTAACATACACATGGGATGCTAGGGCTAGGATCTGGGTTAGCGCATACAAGGTGAGCTTTAAAAAAGTGATCCAGTAAGACTCCACTACTGTGATGTGGATAAAAAGGTCTGGTCGTATCTAATGACTCTCTAAATATGGTACTCTAGCACTAGTGTGCTATATACTAAATCCTTGACAGGGACGGCAATCCGCTATTTGTCAAATGAGGGCATGCTTGGTGCACTCCTCCATGTCACAGAACAAGTCTAGGAACTCACACTTCTCAAGTGACAGGGCTAGACCTTCACACATACACAAGATTGGTGACACTGGGGTCATAATGAAAAAACAGGTGCCCGCAGTCGAGAAATTAGTGCAAGGAAACACGGACTGTGCACCATTTAGAGACACTGTCCTCCCAACAAAAATCTTGCTAAATAATAACATTAATGTTTTTGATTCAGCTGAAGATGCTTGGGAGCATTTAGAAAATGTTCAACATAATAGGACAAAGGTAAAGAACTTTTAAGGGAAAGACGAGAGGATAGTTGAAAAAAGATATTAAAACTTTAAAGAATTCACAGTTTATTATAACTAACTACAGAAAGAAGGAATTTAGAAGAGACAGTAACCATGGTGAAAGAAACCAGATGGTGGGGGGTTTCATGGTGTGGGAGTAGACAGGGGAAGGACAAAAGCTTGCGTGAGTCTATTTGTGATCAGCTCATGGTGGTGAAGAATACATCTGTCAAAACAAAAATACACTGGGCCAGGGTTCAATTCTGCAAGCATTTTCCTGTGGTAAAATTGATTTGTGCAGTTTGTTTTTATTAGGTCATATAAAGAACACATAGGAATGCCTACAGCCACAAGAGTCAGCAGTGAAAATCCCATCATAACAACATAATCATAATCATAGCAATTCATTACCATACACTGCTATATCAGAAATCCAGTCAATAACCTCCCAATTTATCAAATACTTCAGCTACAGATCTAAGAGTTATGTGAATCTCCGCTGGCGCTTCATGCTTCCGGGAGCAATTAACACCAAGTTTTCCCACAAAAATAAGTGAACCCCACAATGATATCATGTCAACCAGACTAGGAACAATGCAGGATGTAGCTGAATCATCTGTCAGGGTCAGGAATGCACCTCATTTTGGAAAGCCATCCTCACATCTCAAGACTCTGTTGATTCACTTTCAGGGAGTTTTCTTTCCTTCATGATCTGATTATTTGTGAAACTTCAAAAATTGGATGCAGCCAGCTCTTGTAAAATTCGACTTTATGAGGTGCAGGGGCATAATAGAGGCCTGAGGACTCGAATGTAAGGAATTATCTTCTCCCTTGATAGTTTGCATTAGCTTTCTCTTGTGCATGGTTCTGAACTGACATCAGGCTATAGCATTATTCTATATACCTGGGTAGAATAGCTTCTTTTTTTGCCTCCTCTTTCATGATGGGCTCCCATTATCACGGGGCACTACCCCGTGATAAAAACATTCCATTGCTACATGGCACCCTCCTTAAGTTTCCCACTTAGAGCCGAGTCTCCCTTCCCACCAGGATGATACGGTCCCAGTATCCAGGTGATCCTCCATCTCTTCGCCAAGGTTTTGTGACACCACTATTTCTGGCCATCCTCTGATTCTCAAACTTTGGAAACATTTTCTGTTCTACAAGCAATACACTTTTCGAAGCTGCATGGTTATTGGTAGTGCCCACTTTGAAACGTTGCTACTTGAGTGATTTTGCTCTAGCTTTTGCACCCCCAAACCCCAGTCTAGTAAAACTTGAGCCTCCATTCTTCCTTTCTCCTTTCTTCCTTCCTTTCTCGTGACAAACTTCATGTGGGAAGTTTGCGCTCACAGCTCTAATCAATTTTGAACTGTTTATGTGGCTTCTCCATAGATGCCAACAGGACTTTTCCCCCTGCAGTTAAACCCTCCAAATACTCTTCCACCATCTCTGCTTGTGTCATCAGTTTCTTTTGAAAGATGAATTCATGGACCTTCTGTAGATTTTGTTAATGGGTTGACATTTTAGTCACTACCTGAAGCTCTCTCTGTGCCTTCCCCTTCACAGCGCACACTATCAGCAGATCGTCTTAGGGTCAAGTAAATGGCATACTTCTTAAATGTGAAAATCTGTTGACTCATTGGCCTCTCCAGGCTGGCCACCAGCCCGCTTGGCCTTTCTACATGAGCCAATGTCTTGGCTGAGAGGCACTGACAGACCTCACCGGAAGGGAACTGTTGGCAGAGAAAGCCTTTCCCACATCAGAAATATGGATCATGACTCAAGTGGGAAGTCTGCCTTTCTTCTAAATCTGCACAGCAGTTGTCAAATCCCATGCAATGCAATCCAACTCCTTGGAAGCCTCGCTGGTTCTACTTTCCTTTGGGTTACCATTGCATGCAACAGCACTCCAGGGCGAATGCCGGGCTGAGTAACTCAAAGCCTAGTGTGGACATCCAGAATTTGCGGCTGCTCCAAAGCCCATATGGACAAGCCCCCAAAGTAATACGATTTTTACCATGGCTTGACAGGCCTACAGAAACAATTACTTTCTCGACGGGTTGTGACATCAAACATTCGCTCCACGCCCGGTGCAAGCAGAAAGAGGTGTAGCATCCTCCCCAGCCCAGGAGTAGGTAAATGAATATGTACACATTGAGCTCTGTAACAGACATCTTTATTCTTCCAAATACTACTGCACTCTCCTTGCATTGCATCATAACTTTTATGATATTAAAGACACTACATATTTCCTCAGTGAGCCACTGAGCCGCTCGCACTGGTCTGCCAGATCGGGTGCTGTGAGGTAGTTGAGGCACACTGTCATCATGCATCAATGAAATGGGCTCAGATGTGTGATCAGGACATTCAGGCTGGGTTGCCTCACTTGTGATTTCAGCAGCTGATGAAAATTGAGGTAGGTATGTAAAGTGTGATGAGTCCCATGTGATGGATTTTCCAATACTATGCATTTTCACCGTGTGCCCTCTGCACATCACAACCCTCAAAGGGTAGACAGCAAATGGGGGGTCATTACAACCCTGGCGGACGGTGTTAAAGTGGCGGTAAGACCGCCAACAGGCCGGCGGTAAACATTTTGCAATTACGACCGTGGCGGAAACCGCCAACAAAGACAGCCACTTTAACACTCAGACCGCCACGGCGGTTCAGGCAAACAGTGCGGCGGTCACCGCCAACAGAGAGGCGGGAGACAATGTACCGCCCACACTATTATGACAGGCCAATCCACCACCTTTTTCGGGGCGGATTCACCGCGGATAAAAACACGGCGGAAACAGGCATTTCGAATGAAAAACGCTCACCTCTACACACTCCACGAGGAAGGAGGACAGCATGGAGCCGGAACTTCATATTCTCCCAGCGCTAGTCTTCCTGCTCTTCTACGAGGAGCACCAACGCCGGCGGCGAAGACCACAGTGAATACTGCACCTACGACATAGGGGAGAGGGGAGCTAAAAAACAGGGACACACACACTCAACACCCCAACCCCCACCCTGACCCTCACCCACTACAGCACACACACCAATGCATATCTATACATTACAGTAACACCCCCCAATCCCCCCAGAAGAATGCAAAGACAAAGGGAAATGAGTGTAACTATTGTAATATATCAAAAATCAGTAAGCAAAAAAAATAAATATATATATATGTATACTATAAACAAAATATCTACCACGATTAGTAGTCCATGTTTTGCATCATTCATAGTCCGTGGACCACTGGGCCCAAAATGCATGGGCGAGGCCCACACATGATACCCGAACATGACGGAGAGAACACTGCAGGGGCATCAGATAGAAATACAACAGGCACCGCAGGGGGAAGGGAAGGGGGGGCACCTCAGCTGGATGAGTGCACAACGCCAGATCCACGAGGGGGCTCCATGCCCACTGACCAATCCTGGGGAGTGCAAAGCCACAGTCTCTCAAGTCTCTACAGTGGGTGGGTTGCCCACTGTACCATCCTGGGGAGTGCAAAGCCACAGTCTCTCAAGTCTCTACAGTGGGTGGGTTGCCCACTGTACCATCCTGGGGAGTGCAAAGCCGCAGCATCTCAAGTCTCTACAGTGGGTGGTTTGCCCACTGTACCATCCTGGGGAGTGCAAAGCCACAGCATCTCAAGTCTCTACAGTGGGTGGTTTGCCCACTGTACCATCCTGGGGAGTGCAAAGCCACAGTCTCTCAAGTCTCTACAGTGGGTGGGTTGCCCACTGTACCATCCTGGGGAGTGCAAAGCCACAGTCTCTCAAGTCTCTACAGTGGGTGGTTTGCCCACTGTACCATCCTGGGGAGTGCAAAGCCACAGTCTCTCAAGTGGATAACAGTCTCCACTGGTTCTGGAGGGGGACTGGTGCCCTGCCAAGGACAGACGGAGTGGATGCTGTTCTCCACTGGTTCTGGAGGGGGACTGGTGCCCAGAGTGCAGCACTCACCCCGTGATGGTCCCAGTTGCGTCACTGCCCCTGCCGCAAATGGGCTAGCGGTGCTTGCCATGGCGGTCTTTGCCCTGTTCAGCGGTGCTTGCCCTGTTCAGCGGTGCTTTCCCTGTTCAGCGGTGCTTGCCATGGCGGTCTTTGCCCTGTTCAGCGGTGCTTGCCCTGTTCAGCGGTGCTTGCCATGGCGGTCTTTGCATTGTTCAGCGGTGCTTGCCCTGTTCAGCGGTGCTTGAGTTGGCAGTCTCTGACCTGTTCAGCGGTGCTTGCCCTGTTCAGCGGTGCTTGCCATGGAGGTCTTTGCCCTGTTCAGCGGTGCTTGCCCTGTTCAGCGGTGCTTGCCTTGTTCAGCAGTGCTTGAGTTGGCAGTCTCTGACCTGTTCAGCGGTGCTTGCCCTGTTCAGCGGTGCTTGAGTTGGCAGTCTCTGACCTATTCAGCGGTGCATTCCCTGTTCAGCGGTGCTTGCTATGGCGGTCTTTGCCCTGTTCAGCGGTGCTTGCCCTGTTCAGCGGTGCTTGCCATGGCAGGCTTTGCCCTGTTCAGCGGTGCTTGCCCTGGTCAGCAGTCCTTGCCCTGGCGGTCCGTCATTGCCCAGCTGGGCTGTGGCTGGCGGTCCTTCATGGGTCAGCTGGGCTGTGTCTTGCGGGGCCCTCCTGGGCAGCTGGGCTGTGTCTTGCGGGGCCCTCCTGGGCAGCTGGGCTGCGTCTTGCGGGCCCTCCTGGGCAGCAGGGCTGTGGCTTGCGTGGCCCTCCTGGGCAGCTGGGCTGTGTCTTGCGGGGCCCTCCTGGGCAGCTGGGCTGTGGCTTGAGGGGGCCCTCCTGGGCAGCTGGGCTGTGGCTTGCGGGGCCCTCCTGGGCAGCTGGGCTGCGTCTTGCGGGGCCCTCCTGGGCAGCTGGGCTGTGGCTTGTGTGGCCCTCCTGGGCAGCTGGGCTGTGTCTTGTGGGGCCCTCCTGGGCAGCTGGGCTGTGGCTTGTGTGGCCCTCCTGGGCAGCTGGGCTGTGTCTTGTGGGCCCTCCTGGGCAGCTGGGCTGTGGCTTGCGGGGCCCTCCTGGGCAGCTGTGGCTTGCGGGGCCCTCCTGGGCAGCTGGGCTGTGACTTGTGTGGCCCTCCTGGGCAGCTGGGCTGTGGCTTGTGGGGCCCTCCTGGGCAGCTGGGCTGTGGCTTGTGTGGTCCTCCTGGGCAGCTGGGCTGTGGCTTGTGGGGCCCTCCTGGGCAGCTGGGCTGTGGCTTGTGGGGCCCTCCTGGGCAGCGACAATGGGGCTGGCGGTGGCCTCCTGGGCAGCGGCGATGGGGCTGGCGGTGGCCTCCTGGCCAGCGGGGATGATGGCGGTCTTCTCCGCCGTGCTGCTCCACACTCCCCCTGGGAGCCTTGTGAGCGGCTTGGCTGGCTGGAGTCTTCCCCCTCTCCCGCCGGGCACTGTCCAACTTCTGGTGCTTCTCAGGGGGGGACTGGCTGTGCTGTGGCTCCGTGACAGACTGGCTGGCCTGGTGGCCGGTGCACTCCACATACCTGTAACAACAGGCACCACTGGTCCCGGAGATTTTTTGGCTGAGGTGCTAGTACGGGACCTGAGTTGGAGGGGGGGATGGGAAATAGGTTAAGGGTGGACAGGAAAAGTTGTTTGGACACACTGGGACAGGTAGCTGGAGGGGGTTTGGGAGTGGAGGAAGAGGTGGTGGTTGTAGGAGGTGTAACTTTTGTGGATTTGGGTGCAGGTGCATGCGCTGGAGGCTGTCGTGAGGTGGATGGCTGTTGGGTGGGTGTGTGCCTGCGTTTGTGTATCTTCAGAGGGGGCGTCACAGACACACTGGGAGAGGACACAGGGGACGTGCAAATATTAGTGGGGGTGGTGACTGCACGTGAGCAGGGTGTGGTGGTGGGTGTGCTGGTGCAGGACGTAGTGGCTGTAGTGGTAGTACATGCAGGTGTGAGTGTAGACGAGACTGGGAGGGAGGAAGGAGACGACGAGGAGGGGGACACAGTGGAGGCAGTGGATGTTGGTGTGTCTGTATGTGTGTGATGCTTCCGTGAGTGCCTGTGGGATGTGTGGTGCTTATGTTTGCCTGAGCTTCCCTTGTGTGGTGAGGTGTGTGCAGGCTGGTCTGTAGGTGTGCTTGGGATAGGCAGAGGTACAGGGGATTGGGTCTGGGTGGAGGAAGTTGGAGGGGGGAGGCTAGACACAGGGACAATGGCTGCCATCAGTGCTGAGGCCAGAGTTTGAAGGGTTCGATGAAGGGCAGCCTGACCAGAATGAATGCCCTCCAGGAATGCATTTGTGTGTTGAAACTCCCTTTCTACACCCTGGATGGCATTCAAAATGGTAGACTGCCCAACAGTGAGGGACCTGAGGAGGTCAATGGCCTCCTCACTGAGGGCAGCAGAGGTGACAAGGGCAGGGGCTGAGGTGCCTGGGGCGAAGGTGATGCCCACCCTCCTGGGTGAGCGGGCACGGGGCGAAGGCTGAGGGGCTGCTGGGAGGGCGGTGCTGGTAGGGGGGGTGGCGGCTGTACCTGATGAAGTGGGGGGCACAGATTTTGCCGCCACCACAAGGGAGCTCCCATCGGAGGACGAGTCCGTGTCGCTGGTTGCAGATCCTGTGACCGCCGTGGTGCTCCCCTCATCCTCCGTCCCACTGGTGTATTCAGAGTCCGTAGTGTGGGCCTCCATGCCCATGTGGGATGCAGCTCCCTCGTTCTCCGGTGACACTGTACCTCCTCCTGATGATGCTAATGCACACAAGAACAGGGAGACCGCAAAAAAAGGGGGGGGAAACAGAAGAAAGACAGGTTGAGTGCATGGTGTACCGCTACTGCTGGCGGACAATACAGACACAGCAGCCCCCTGCACTACGTCACGCTGTTGGGCTCTACAGTGCACATCCTGGGAAATGGCCTACAAGGCTATGGACGACATCTGCACACATAGATGACCCTGGGGCATGAATTGCTGTACTTGGCCTCTACAGAGGTGGGGTGGGGGGCCACAGGGCCATGCCTTATGAATGGGCCTAGCCTACGGAACTCGCCCTGGCCTAGGGGAACCCACAGCCCTCCTCCCCCACCCAGACACCTTCACTGTGCGCAAAGTCAGCTGAATGATAGTGTACTCACCCCCTTGTGTCTGCTGTGATGCCCTCAAGCGCCCATCCAACTCAGGGTAGGCCACCGCCAGGATCCAGAACATCAGGGGGATCATGGTTCGACGGGCACCTCTCCCACTTTGGGAGGCCATCCCCAGCTGAGCCTCTGCCGTCTTCTTGCTCCAGCGGCAAATGTCCTCCCATCTCTTCCGGCAGTGGGTGCTCCTTCTGTGGTGGACCCCCAGGGTCCGGACGTCCTTGGCGATGGCACGCCAAATATCCTTCTTCTGGTGGGCGCTGACCTACATGAAATGTACAGGGGAAGAAGAGAAGTCATTACCGACCGTACCATCAAAGTGAGTGGCCCACATCCCTTCCCTTGCCATATGGCACATGCATTCACCGTCTTTCATGTACGCAGAACTCTGCCCCTTTCCTTCTTACAACCAGCCCTCTCCACACAGGCATAGCCCATACAACATGCTCCCTGTGTACTTACCAGTTGGTCTGGAGGACCGTAGACTAGCGTGTACTGGGGAGGACCCCGTCGACGAGCTTCTCCAACTCCTCTGCAGTGAAGGCAGGGGCCCTTTCGCCAGACGCACGAGCCATTGTCTCTTCCAGACCGAGGTCACAGCAGCACTTGCAGTGTAGGTCCTCTCCTGTCGAAGATCAGGTATCGAGTGATTAAACAGTTAGAAAATGGCGGTCACGTCCGCAGCGGTGCGTACCATCACCCCCGGCGTACATCGTCATTGGCTCCTGGGACCCATAGGGTCCCATGTTAACCAATGCAGCATTGCGCCGCGGTCTTCGACCGCCTACCGCGTCGGTGTACAACGCCAGCGCAGTTACCTCACATCCCATTGTCCCGCTTTAGAGGTCAGGCAGCCGCCATTTCAGGGGCCCACATGGCCTAATTACCAACTGTGTCACACATACCTAGGCCTACTCTCAACACACATACAGGCCAGATTTTGTGTATGATTGGTGTTCTGTGTAGACTGTGGGTACATACCTCTGAGTTGTTTGACTCTGTGCTCGCTGTTGTCCTTCATAGGCACCGTCCGCTGGGACATGTGAGGAGAAATTTTGTCACTGTTATTGTAAATACACTATTTCAAAATCACAGACAGACTCCAGATATTTTGGTGCTTTAGGTGTGTCTATTTACATACAAATTATTTGAAGGGGAAGTTAAATGGGGAGGGGTGATGGCGGAGGAGTGTCCATGGCAGAGTCCAGTCTATTTGTCTCATAGGTGCATTGCCCATATGGGCATAGGAAGTGGAGCTGGGGCACTTCCAGTATGGACAGGGTGACAAAGTGGGACAGTGGGTTGACAATCAGGGTGGTCTCATTTCTTGGCGGGGGTCTTGGCATCGTGTTCTGTCTTGTTCCTGGATCTAAGGGACCGCTTGTGGGGTGGTTCTCCATCTGCAAGGGGTGGGGTGCTGGTGTGGTGGTCCTGTGGCGGTGCCTCCTGTCCACTAGTGCCGACGGAGGTGGTGGGCAGTTCATCGTCCATGCTAGTGTTGGGGCCCCTTGGAGTGCCACAGTGTCCCTCCTGGTGTTGAGTATTTCCTTCAGCACCCCTACGATGGTGCCCAGGGTGGAGCTGATGGTTCTGAGTTCCTCCCTGAAGCCCAAATACTGTTCCTCCTGCATGCGCTGGGTCTCCTGAAACTTGACCAGTTCCGTTGCCATTGTCTCCTGGGAGTGGTGGTATGCTCCCATGATGAATGAGAGGGCCTCGTGGAGAGTGGGTTCCCTTGGCCTGTCCGCCCCCTGTCGCACAGCAGCCCTCCCAGTTCCCCTGTGTTCCTATGCCTCCGTCCCCTGGACCGTGTGCCCACTGCCACTGCCCCCAGGTCCCTGTTGTTGTTGGGGTGGTGGGTTATCCTGGGTTCCCTGTAGTGGTGGACACACAGCTGATTGACGTGTCCTGGGGACGGAGGTATGGGCCCACTGGGTGGGTGCTGTGCTGGTGTTACCAGAGGGTGGAAGGTCTGTGGTGGCCTGTGCCTGTGTGAGGGGAACCGACTGTCCCGAGGCCCACGATGGTCCGGGCTGGTCATCTGGATCCAGTTGAACAGAGCTGCTGTCATCACTGTGGGCCTCTTCTGTGGGTGGGGTGGAGATGTCTGGACCCTCCTGTCTGGTGACGTTAGGTAGTGGTCCTGCAGGGGTGTAAAAACGTAATTATTGCATCTGTGTGTGTCATGGTGTGCAATGGGTGGGTGACCGTGTACCCCAGTGCTTGCATTCCTATGTGGGGACTTGTGTGATGATGGTTTAGGGGGGTGTATGGGTATGTGCAGTGGGCATGCTTTACTGATGGGCGTCCATGCGTTGGTGTTGCATGCAGGGCTTGGTGTTGGGATGGGTGGTTTGTGATAGTGGGGTATATGTGTGGTGGTGGAGTGATGAGGGTGAGGGTACGGTAGGAGTTTGTGATGGCATGCAGGAAGGGTGGGGGATATAGTAGTAAAGATTTGACTTACCAGAGTCCATTCCTCCACCGACTCCTGCGAGGCCCTCAGGACGCAGAATCGCCAAGACCTGCTCCTCCCATGTTGTTAGTTGTGGGGGAGAAAGTGGGGGTCCGCCGCCAGTCCGCTGAACCACCAGGTGGTGTCTGGAGACCACGGAACGCACCTTCCCCCGTAGGTCGTTCCACCTCTTCCTGATGTCGTCCCGATTTCTTGGGTGCTGTCCCACTGCGTTGACCCTGTCGACTATTCTTCTCCATAGCTCCATCTTCCTCGCAATTGAGGTGTGCTGCACCTGGGATCCAAATAGCTGTGGCTCTTCCCGGACGATTTCCTCCACCATGACCCTCAGCTCCTCCTCCGAGAACCTGGGGTGTCTTTGCTGTGCCATGGGGTGGTGTAGGTGATGTGTGGGGTGGTGTGTGTGGTGATAAGTGGGGTGATATGTAGTGGTGTGTGGTGTTTTGTGCGTGGAAGTTGTGTGAGTGATGGTGTTGAGTGCCTGTGGATGCTAGTTTGTGGATGGTGGTGTCTCTCTCGGGCCTTCTTACAAGTTTTTTTGTCATAGGGGTTTGTGGGTGATGTGGGTGTGTGTTTTATATTGTATTGGGTGTGTGAGAGTGGTGTGTGTATGTGTATCAGGGGTGTGTATTTCGAATTGTCCAATGTGGTAGTGTTTTGTAAATGTGTGTGTATTTTGAGCGCAGCGGTGTGTACCGCCAATGGAATACCACGGTTGAAAGACCGCCGCATGGATTCGTGGGTCGTGATAGCGTGGGTGTATTTCTGTTGGTGTGACGGTGGAGGTTTTGTTTTCGCCAGTTTATCACTGACCTTTGGTGTGGCGGACTTGTGTGGGTGTCTAAATTTTGTCGGATTTCGAGATGTGTGTCATAATAGCTGTGGTGGAAGTCCGCGGCGGTATGTTGGCGGTCTTCTGCACGGCGGTAAGCGGCTTTTACCACCAATGTTGTAATGACCCCCATGGAGTGTCTGTTTTCCACCTCCAATTCTGTTTGACCAGTACAAAGTCCTCTTCTCAAAGACTGTTTCCTGGGCATCTGGGCACTGGCTGGCATATGTTTTCATTTTGCTTGGGCTTGGGTCCAGAGAGCTGTACTCTTTTGATGCTTAATATTGAGTAGACCAAGAAGCTCAATTAGTTATTTGCTAACCACCGGAAGAGGCATGACGTATGCATGCCTTCCACTAATTAAAAGAAGCGGATTCTAATAGGCAAGCCAACTTGCCAATGAAAGACACTGACGTGACGTCGACGGGGCTCCGAGCCCTTTTCTAATACCTAAAGTGTCTCGCTAGCGATACGCATGCGCAAGCTCATGTGACGCAGGCTCAACCCTAAAAAGGGGGCCTAAGAAAAAGCATGTTTCAAAGTCCAAAATGGCAGATGGCCTTTTGCAACTGGAAAAGTGCTTCGTACATCTGACCCCTTGTTCCTAATTTACTCCAGATGTTATTTCAGCTAGTAATTGCTCTTAGACAAACTATGGGGGTCATTCTGACTTTGGCGGGCGGCGGACGCCGTCCGCCAAAGTTACCCCGTCGAAAGACCACAGGGTCATTTCGACTTTCCCGCTGGGCCGGCGGGCGACCGCCAAAAGATCGCCCGCCGGCCCAGCGGGAAAGGCCCTGCAACAATGAAGCCGGCTCTGAATGGAGCCGGCGGAGTTGCAGGGGTGCGACGGGTGCAGTTGCACCCGTCGCGATTTTCTCTGTCTGCAATGCAGACAGTGAAAATCCTTGTGGGGCCCTGTTAGGGGGCCCCTGCACTGCCCATGCCACTGGCATGGGCAGTGCAGGGGCCCCCAGGGGCCCCACGACACCCGTTCCCGCCATCCTGTTTCTGGCGGGGAAAACCGCCAGAAACAGGCTGGCGGGAAGGGGGTCGGAATCCCCATGCAGCGCCGCCATGGAGGATTCCCCCAGCCGGGGGAAATCCGGCGGAAAACCGCCGGACCCGGCTGGGCGACTGCGGCTTCAAAGCCGCGGTCGGAATACTGAATGAAGCACCGCCAGCTGTTGGCGGTGCTTCAGCCGGCCTCCACCCTGGCGGTCATAGACCGCCAGGGTCGGAATGAGGCCCTATATCTTCGAGGTGAGGTATAGATAGTTTTCTATGGGTAATATATGGTGGTGCTTAACGGCGAGCAGCCAAAAGTCGACACAAGAACGAGTTTTCCTGTAATTGCAACATTACCACACCCTATAGAGTAGCCCCATATGAAACTGTAGAAATGCATTTATTCTTGTACAATTGCACAACTTATTGCACTAGTTTGTTTCCTTTTTTTTTTAGCAAATCTAAACAGGGCCTCATTTGTCCTTAGAAATTTAGGTTTAGCTGTTACTATATGGGGATCAGAATTGCCAGTTTGTGAAAAGACTACTCCCAAGTAAAAAAAATGTTAGACTTCCTCTAGTTTGTAACCCCTCACGTAATAGGTATTTTTCCTTGCTTTTCCCCTTCTACAGACCATTACAAAAGTTTTTGCCAGATTACGTTGTAGGGGGTTTTGCTCAATATCTCTGATAAATGTATTGATCAGATGTTGTAGACCATTAGCAGTTTCGAATACCAGTACCACATCTTCAGCATGTAGGAGCATAGGGGTTGGGCGAGAGCTGACTCTTGGGACATCGGCTTCCACCTGATACAATTTCTTCTGGGGCATCCATATCTATCATGGTCTTCCACAATGTTGTACAGCTGACCAAGTCAAAAGAGCTGCTTAAATCAACGAAGCAGAGATAAATATGTTCCTGCTTCGCTACCGTGTATTTGCTGATGAGGAGATGGCGATTGATCCACTGGTCCACTGTACAAATATCCCTCATCCCCCCTGCCTGTTCCAAGCTGGTCCACGCCTGATCTTGTAACTCTTTTCCTTTGGCCTACCACTTGTTTATAGATGTGTCTAATGGATTTAGGCCCTCATTACAACCCTGGAGGTTGGTGTTAAAGCGGCGGTAATACCGTCAACAGGCCGGCAGTAAAAAAATTGGAAGTATGACCACAGCAATAACAGCCAACACAGACAGCCACTTTAACACTCCGACCGCCACGGCGGTAGCAACAAACACCGCGGCGGTAACCGCCAACAGTCAGGCGGAAGACAATGTACCGCCCACCCCATTACCCACCCATCCTTCAGCTTTTCCGGGGTGGTACCAACGCCATCCAAAGCACGGTGGAAACAGTACTTTGAAGGGAAACCACTCACCTCTCGACACTCAAGGAAAAACCAGGACACCATAGAGCCTGAACTACAAGTGTTACCCATGCTGGTGTATCTTCTCATATACCAGGAGTACCTACGGCGGCGGCGACGACGACCACGGTGAGTACTGCACCTAGCACATAGGGGAGGGGGGAGGAAAAAGAAAGTGACACACACAACACCCCCACCCTCACTCACAACACCACACCATACACACAAACACATGCAAAAACATTACATATACACCCCGTAACCCTCAGGAATAATGCAAGGACAAAAGGAATACAGTCAAATAAGTGTTACATTAGAAATAGTCAGAAATTCGTTAATATTTCAGAAACAGTATTTACAAAATATACAATATGTACAAAAGGCGGGACAAGGTCCACTCAAAATGTCCGTGGCCCACTGGGCCAAAACACAGAGGCCAAGCCCACACTTGACTCCTGCCTCAATACGGAGAGAACACTGCAGGGGCATCAGGTCGAAAACACACAGGGATCTCAGGAGGACGGGGAACCTCAGCTGGACTATGGTACGACACCACTGCTCCTGGAGGGGGCTCCATGCCCACAGCGATGTCCTGGGGAGTGCAAGGCCACAGTCTCTCAAGTGGGTGGTATGCCCACTGCTTGGTTCTGGGGAGTGCAAAGCCACAGTCTCTCAAGTTTCTCAAGTGGGTGGTTTGCCCGCTGCCTGGTCCTGGGGAATGCAAAGCCACAGTCTCTCAAGTGGGTGGTTTGCCCACTGCTTGGCTCTGGGGAGTGCAAGGACACAGTCTCTCAAGTGAATGGCATCTCCACTGGTTCTGGAGGGGGCTTTGTGCCCAGTGTGCTTCATCCTGCCAAGGATAGGGTGAGTGGATGCCTTTCTCCACTGGTTCTGGAGGGGGCTTGGTGGCCAGTGTGCTTCATCCTGCCAAGGATAGGGTGAGTGGATGCCTTTCTCCACTGGTTCTGGAGGGGGTTTTGTGCCCAGTGTGCTTCATCCTGCCAAGGATAGGGTGGGTGGATGCCTTTCTCCACGGGTTCTGGAGGGGGCTTGGTGCCCAGTGATGTAGCACTTGGGGGTTGCCAGGTCACAGTCCCTCACCTGGGTGTCAGAACCACGAGATTTGCAGTGACCAGGATGAATGCTAGTCCATGGAGGCAGGGCTACAGTCCATCCACCGGCGGCTACGGCTGCACAGTGGTGGAAGTGCTGGTGCATGTGCTGTTGCTGCCAGTGGTGGGGGGAGGCTCCAGCCCTTCTCCTGCAGCCTCAGATGGCTTCCCACTGGGGCTGCTGCTGCTGGCAATGGTGCTACTGTCAGCGGTGCAGGTGGCGGTGCTTGCGGCGGTGCAGGTGGCAGTGCTGGCCATGGGGCAGGTGCCGGTGCTGCCAGTGGTACAGGTGCTGGTGCTGCCAGTAGTGGGGGGAGGCTCGAGCCCTTCTCCTGCAGCCTCGGTCAGCTGCCCACTGGGGCTGCTGCTGCTAACAGTAGTGGTGCTTGTGGTGATGCAGGTGGCAGGGCTTACGGCGGTGCTTGCGGCGGTGCAGGTGGCGGTGCTGGCCGTGGTGCAGGTGGTGGTGCTGGCGGTTGTGCTGGTAGCCACCATGTCTTCACCTGCAGACTCGGACGGCTGAAGTGCCTTGGCTGGTGGTTTGTGCCCCTTCCTGCTCTTGGCAGATGGTGGAGTCACCCTGGGTCTGGCAGCTGGAGTCTTTGAGGTGGCTTTGCTGGGTGGTTGGGGCTCCTTCCCCTTGCTCAATGCTGTCCTCTTCTTCACCTTGCCAGGTGGCGGAATGTTCTTTGCCTTGGCAGGGGTTGGTGCCACACAGGCTGGGCAGATGGGTGCCCCCTTTGAGCCTCCAACAGCTGTAGGAACCACAGCGGATGTGGACTTGGTGGCTGAGGTGCTGGGCTGGGTTTTGGCCACCCTGGCCTGAGGGGACGGATGGGGAATAGGGGTGGGGAAGAGGTCAATGTTTGCTAGGAAAAGCTTCTTAGGGATATCGGGGCGGGAAGAGGGTGAAGGTTTGGGAGTGGAGGAAGAGGAAGTGGTTGTAGGAGGTGTCAGTCTGCTGTGTTTGGGTACAGGTGCATGAGCTGGATGCCTTTGTGAGGTGGATGGTTGTTGGGTGGGTGTGTGCTTGTGTTTGTGTACTTTGGGAGGAAGGGTCACAGACACAGTGGGAGAGGGCACAGGGGAAGTGTACATGGGTGTTGGGGTGGTGACTGCTAGTGAGGGGAGTGTAGTAATAGGCATGCTGGTGATGGAGGTAGTGGATGAGGATGTAGTGCATGCAGGTGTGAGTGGAGATGCTACTGGGAGGGTGGTGGACGAGGAGGAGGAGGACACAGTGGAGGCAGTGGATGTTGGTGTGTCTGCATGGGGATGGTGCTTGTGTGAGTGCCTGTAAGATGAAGTGTGGTGCTTGTGTTTGCCTGAGCCACTTCTGTGTGTTGATTTGGGTGAATGCTGGTCTGAAGGTGTGCTTGGGATAGGCTGGGGTTAAGGGAATTGGGACTGGGTAAAGGAAATTGGAGGGGGGAGGCTAGAGACAGGGACAATGGCTGCCATCAGTGCAAAGGCCAGAGCCTGAAAAGCTCCCTGTTGGGCCCCCACGCCAGAACGCCAGAGTGAATGCCCTCCAGGTATGCAATTGTTTGTTGCAAATGCCTCTCGACACCCTGGATGGCATTCAGAATGGTTGACTGCCCAACAGTGAGGGATCTCAGGAGGTCAATAGCCTCCCCACTGAGGGCAGCAGGGCTGACTGGGACAGGGCCTGAGGTGCCTGGGGCGAAGGAGATGCCCACCCTCTTGGGTGAGCGGGCACGGGAAACACGCTGAGGGGCTGCTGGGAGGACTGTGCTGGTAGGGGGGGTGGCGGCTGTACCTGTTGTTGGGGTGGGCACACAGGTGTCTGCCACCGCCGGGGACCTTCCATCGGAGAAGGAGTCGCTGTCTGTGGTGACCCCCCTGTCCCTGTTGTGGTGCTCCCCTCGCCCTCCGTCCCACTGGTGCCCTCACCGTCAGTGGATTCGGCCTCCAGGCCCATGTAGGATGCAGCTCCCTCCTCCGCCAGATGATGCTAATGCACACATGAACAGGGTGACAAAACAAAAAGGTGGGGGAGAGACAGAGGATACACTTGGTCAATGCCAGCAACAACACTACTGTTGGTGTACACAACACACAGGGAGCTGCCCTATGCACTAGGCCATGCACTACCAGTTACAAAGCTAGTCGCCAGGCCATGGGGTACATTGCCTAACGCCATTAGCTGCACAGCAGAAACCCACAGGACCCTGCCCAGTAGTAGATGCCCCCTAACACTAATGGGGGTTGGAGTGCTTCAGAGCCTGCCCAACAAGGGACCTACCCTGCCATGTTCTCCCTGGCCTAGGGGCACCCACAGCCCACATCCCCCACCCAGGTAAACCTTACCGAGCGCAAAGTCAGGATTCTGAACCTGTACTCATCCCTTTGTGGCTGCTGTGATGCCTTCAGGCACCCATCCAACTCCGGATAGGCCACCGCCAGGATGCAGAACATCAGGGGGATCAGGGTACGATGTAGGGAGGCCAGCCCCAGCTGGGCCGCCGCCGTCTTCCTTGCCCAGCGGCGCAGGTCCTCCCACTGTTTGCGGCAGTGGGTGCTCCGTTTGTCAAAGAGCCCCAGAGTCCGCACCTCCTTGGCGATCTCACGCCAAATACCCTTTTTCTGAAGGGCGCAGACCTGCAGGAAAAAGACAGCAGAAAAGGGATTAGTCATACCGTCTGGACCGTCACACTCATGGCCCACCAGCTCCCTTCCATCCCCTAACGCACATACATTGACCACCATGCATGCAGCACTTTGCCCGGGACACCTCAGCCCCCCTACATATGGCTTACACACACAGCACTCCATACATTCATGGCCCAGGCATCATGCTCACAGTGTACTCACCTGTTTGTCTGGAGGACCATAGAGTAAAGTGTACTGGGGTAGGACCCCATCCACCAGTCTCTCCAACTCCTCCACAGTGAAGGCAGGGGCCCTTTCCCCAGACACATGAGCCATTGTCGCTTCCAGACACAGGTCACAGCAGCACTTGCAGTGTAGGTCTTCTCCTGTTGAGGGTCAGGTAGCAAGTGAGTGAATAGATAGAAAATGGCGGTCAAGTCCGCGGCGGTGCATACCGTCACCGCCGGTGTACATCGCCATTGGCTCCTGGAACCCATAGGGCCCAATGTTAACCAATGAGAAGTTGTTTCGGCGGTCATCGACCGCCGACCGCTACGGTGCCCAACGCCAGCAGAATTACCTCATTTCCACTTGTCTCTTCACGGAGGTCAGGTAGCCACCATTTCAGGGGGGCACAGGGCATGGCACCTAACTGCGTCACAGCAGACATTGGCACATCAACTGACTCAAATTCACATACTCTTTTTGTAAAGGAAGAAATACATCATTAATTCAATAGATGTGTGAATATGTCCCTCTGCTCACCGTTTTTCTCCCTAGACTTCAACCGCTGAGGACGAATATGAGATGGAGACATACTCCTGTGTACAGACCCCTGGTGGACCTGGCGACAATGGAGGACAGGCATATTATCCTAACCTACAGACTTGATCCAAGAACTGTGCGCCCAATTGGAGTCAGACCTGATTTCACCTATCCGCCAGCCCACAGGTGTCCGACCTCTAGTGCAGGTCCTGTCAGTGCTCCATTTCCTGGCAAGTGGTTCCTTCCAAGCGACAGTGGCCATGGCATCAGGGATGTCACAGCCTATGTTCTCAAACGTGTTGACCAGAGTGTTGTCCGTTACATCGTATTCCCCCAGGTGGAGATTTGGCCACAGCGAAAGCTGGCTTTTATGCCCTGGGACATATCCCCAACATCATTGGTGCCACTGATGGTACACATATAGCATTTGTCCCCCCCAGAGGAATGAACAAGTGTTCAGGAATAGAAAAAACTATCACTCTCTGAATGTGCAGATGGTGTGTCTGGCGTACCAGTACATCTCCCAGGTGAATGCCAAGTATCCTGGCTCTGTGCATGATGCCCCTATCTTGAGGAATAGCAGCGTTCCATATGTGATGTCTCAACTCCAAAGGCACCAGGTGTGGCTAATAGGTGAGCCCATGGTCCCCACCCAGTTGATGTAGGTATATGGGTGTGGGGTTGTCCCTAAGGGTGAGTGTATGTCTAACAGGTATCCCTTGAATATTTGCAGGTGACTCTGTTTACCCCAACTTCTCATGGCTCCTGACCCCAGTGAGGAATCCCAGGACAAGCACAGAGGAAAGTTACAATGAGGCACATGGGCGTACAAGGAGGATAATTGAGAGAACCTTCGGCCTCCTGGAGCCCAGGTTCCGGTGCCTCCATCTGACAGGTGGATCCCTGTACTACTCACCAAAAAAGCTGTGCCAGATCATCATTGCATGTTGCACAACCTGGCCTTGAGACGCCAGGTGCCTTTTCTGCAGGAGGATGAGCCTGGAGATGGTCTTGTGGCAGCAGTGGAGCCTGTGGACAGTGAGGAAGATGAGGCAAAGGATGAAGATGTGGACAACAGAAGCTCTCTCATACAGCAGTACTTCCAGTGACACACAGGTAAGACACTGTAACTTCACCTTCCATTGCAGTTTTCTGTTGGACATTGGACAGCATGATTTCCCTATGTCTATGGCCACTTACTGTACCCTTTAGCATATCTATTTGCAGATCTCTGTGCCCCACTCTGGATCCTGGTGTGTTTACTGCTGCCCACCACAGGCATACCAATGTATAGATAACAGTACATATGAATTGCAATGTTTTCAGATTGTTGTACTAATACTTATTTCAAACAATAGACAGGCTCCAGATTTGTTCCAAGAGTGTTTATTTAAGTGCTTATAAGTAGAGGGGGATGAGCAATGGGCTGGGGTGATGGAGGAATGTCCAGTTAGAGTCCAGTATATTGGTATCACAGGTGCATTGTCCAATGGGGCATAGGAAAGGGGGCAATGGCAGTTCAAGGTGGACAGGGTGACAGAGTGGGACAGAAGGTTGCAAATCAGGAGAGTCTTTTTTCCTGGCGGGGGTCTTGGCAATGTTCTCTGGCTTCTGCCTGGATTGCAGGGACCGTTTGCAGGGTGGTTCTCCTTCTGCAGGGAGTGGGGTGCTGGTGGCCTGTTGGTCCAGTGGCGGGGCCTCCTGTCCACTAGCGCCAGCGGAGGTGGAGGGTTGTTCATCAATGTGGATAGTGTCAGGGGCCCGTTGTTGGGCCACTGCCTCCTTCATGGTGTTGGCCATGTCAGCCAGTACCCCTTCAATGGTGACCAAGATGGTGTGGATGTGTTTGAGGTCCTCCCTGATCCCCAGGTACTGTCCCTCCTGCAGCTGCTGAGTCTCCTGCAACTTGGCCAGTATCTGGCCCAAGGTCTCCTGTGAATGTTGGTATGCTCCCAGGATCCCTGCAAGTGCCTTGTGGAGAGTGGGTTCCCTGGGCCTGTCCTGGGTTCCCTGGGCCTGTGCTCCCCTGTCACACAGGAGTCATCCCAGCTTCCCTGTTGTCCTGTGCCTCTGTCCCCTGAACCGCATGCCCACTGACCCCTGGTTCCTGATTGTCTTGGGTTTGTGGGGTTGCCTGTGGTCCCTGTAGTGGTGGACACACTGCTGATTGACGTGTCCTGGGGATAGTGGTATGGGCCCGCTGGGTGGGTGCTGTGCTAGTGTTTCCTGAGGGGGGATGCTCTGTGGTGGTATGGGACTGTGGCAGGGTAACCAACTGTCCAGAGGTCTCTGATGGGCCAGGTTGGTCATCGTGATCCAGGCGTGCAGAGCTGCTGTCATCACTTTGGGCCTCTTCTGGGGGTGGCACTGGATGTTGGTGGCACCAACTCTCTGGTGACGTTGAGTATCGGTCCTGTGGGGATGACAATGCAATGTTATTGTATCTGCATGTGCTATCTGGTGCATGGGTATGTTTCCCTCTATGGTTGTTATTGGCAAGGCAGCTTTGGGTTGTGTGAGTTGTGATTCGGTTGGCTAAGTGATGGTCACTAGGTTGCATGCTGTGGTGATGGGTGTCCATGCAGGTCTATGATGGGGGTCCATGCATTGGTGTAGCATGCAGGGCTTGGATTTGGGATGGGTGGGTTGTGATGGTGAGGTATGTGTGAGGTGGTGGAGTGATGAGGGTGAGGGTAGGGGTAGGAGTTTGTGATGGTGTGCAGGTAGGGGGTGAAAATAGTAAAGATTTGACTTACTAGAGTCCAGTCCTCCTGCTACTCCTGCAGGGCCTCAGGATGCATGATCGCCAAGACTTGCTCCTCCCATGTTGTTAGTTGTGGGGGAGGAGGTGGGGGTGCACCACCAGTCCTCTGTACGGCTACCTGGTGTCTTGCAACCACGGAACGCACCTTCCCCTGTAGGTCGTTCCACCTCTTCCTGATGTCATCCCTTGTTCTGGGGTGCTGTCCCACGGCATTGACCCTGTCCACGAATCTCCGCCATAGCTCCATCTTCCTTGCAATGGACGTCTGCTGCACCTGTGATCCGAATAGCAGTGGCTCTACCCGGATGATTTCCTCCACCATGACCCTTAGCTCCTTCGCTGAAAACCTGGGGTGTCTTTGGGGTGCCATGGATGTGTGATGTGAGTGATATGTCTGAGGACGTTTGGGGTGATGTGTTGTGGTGTGTGCTGTGAGGTGCATGGATGGTGTATGGGTGATGGTGTTTTGTGGCTCAGATTGAGTGGGTGCTCCTGGCTTGTCTCTCTCTCTCTCTGTTAGCAATTTATTTTTCTGTTGAAATGGTTGTGGGTAATGTGGGTGTGTGTTTTATAGTGGTGTGGGTGTGGTGTGTGTATGTGAGTCAGGTGTGTGTATTTTGAATTGTCCAATATGGTGTAGGTTTGTAAGTGTGTGTGTATTTTGAGTGCGAGCGTGTGTACTGTCAATGGTTTACCACGGTTGAAAGACCGCCATGGGGATTCATGGGTCCTGATACTGTGGGCATATTTCTGTTGGTGTAACGGTGTGGGTTTTGGTACCGCCACTTTATCACTGACCTTGGGTGTGGCGGACTTGTGTGTGTGTGTGTCGGTATAGTGGTGGATTTCTCTGTGTAGGTTATAATACCCGTAGAGGTATACCGCCACGATCACGGTATGTTGGCGGCCGTCAGCGCGGCGGTAGGCGATATTTACCGCCAAGGTTGTAATGAGGGCCTTAATCTCCTCTTTGCTCCTCGGAATCCAATGCAAAGCCTTTTTTACATTTCAATTAGCCTTTGTACATTGATGGTCATACCAGTCTTAATTCTGTTTCTTGGGGTCCTTACTGGTCACTTATAACTTAGTTGCTTCTCCAGATGTAATCTTACTGAAAGCTGCCATGATCCTAATTGTGGTGGCCTTTAATTCAGTGCAGTCTATAAAGTCTTCCTTCTTATCTTGAATGACCCTATCCAGTAGGATTGCTTCATTAATACTCATCCACTTAAGGCTGATCCCATTTTTCCTTGCTACATCAATATGGGCTGCTAACTGGGGAGTTTTACACTGCTTAGTTTTTATGTTGAAGGTAAGAATAAGCAGGAGATAGTCACTGAAACTAGTGGTTTATACAGAGAGGGAGCTAAATAGCTCGGCACCATCGATTGAAAGTATGGTATTATATGGTCAAGATGCGAACAGTGCCTATTTTCTTGAAAGGTGGGCAAGGGAGTTTTTTCCTTATCTGTGCCTTAAGCCAGCAGTTCCAAATTATGGGCCTCATCCTGAATCTGGTGGTCCTGTGACCGCCATGTTGGAGGTCTGACCGCCAAAGGTCTGGTGGCGTGAACTGCTGTATTATGAGTATGGCGTCGTAGAAACAGAAGGCCGCCAGGAGTCCACCAGCTACCCCAGCCAGCACAGACTACCACGGTCACCCGGTAGCACAAACAGGCCGGCGGAGTCTGTGTTTCCACCAAAGTCATCACGAGGTTGCACACTGCCAATGTGACCGTGAAGGTCCAACCACCAGGGAGAAGCTGGCAGAAACAGACAGTATAAAGGTAGACACTCACTTGCAGACAGCTTCACAAGTGTGGAACCGCCATTGAGCCCTTCGCAAACGTCATACAGCCGCTCATGCTCGCCAAAAGCCATAGAAATCAACACCGCTGTGGACGACAGCAACCGTAAGTACACACACCTATCTGTAAAATTAACTTTGAAAACAGATTGTAGTGCCAGCAAACACATCATAGTGGGGGATGCCACAGGCAGCAGGTACACATCTCAAACCACACACACTCACTGACATACAGCAACACGGATGCCTACACTCACAATATGCACACTTTGGCCAGCACACTCACCCTGCACTGCAACAATACACAAATCCACATGGCCATACAGCTCAGGCACAGGGACACTGAAGGCTACACCACATAGTCCCACACAGCAACAACAACACACCTACAGTACATATATAAATACAAGTAACGCACTCACATTCAACCCTGACCAGTGACTTTCCACACATACAACACACAGATCTATTGATGTTGCTTGGAATACATACAACACCACCATGAAACAACCTTGCAATAGGCACACACATCACACACATCACACCACAATGGAAGCACAATGGCATACACAATAGACAGAGAGACAAATAGATGGAATAGACAAAGTGCACAATACCAACAATACCTGCACAGTTGGGCTATGACCATGAGGAGTATACATGGAAGGAGGCTCCACTGGGACACATGTCAGGCCGTACAGGCTCCTCAAGCAACATGTGCAGAGGAAATGGCCCTACATGGATCTCAGGGACAAACAATACCAAAACCAGTTGTTATGCAAATGGAGACGGCAAGTCAACAAAGTACATACAACTCCAACACCATGGGACATACCTCTACATCAACTAGCTACAAGGGACACACACCGGAATGGACACATTCACACCCAAATGCTAAGCAACCTAGCACAACTTAACACACTCCATGCCTGCAATAAAAAACTCAAGAACACACACATCACATGTATACAACAGCCGTATCGGGGGACAAGTCCAACACCATAAATGCCCACATTGGACAACAAAAAAAGAAATACTTACCATACCAAACAGTGGACAATGCCATGAAAAAAACATTGCATATACACACAGACCAAACACACAACATATACCCTTCCTTTGGGGGACAACAGCACTGCACACAAACTAACATACTGCAGAGAACAGCACATGGAGCAGCAAGCAGGCACAAACACACACAACTTGAGGCACACCACCAAAGTCACTCAGGAAGAACATCAACCTAAGAAAGGAATTGCCGGACAAAGGCATACCCAACAAAATCAACTCTTTGGCTTTAATGCCAATGACAATAATGGCAAAAACAATCTCCAAAGGCCATTGGCCAGTCCAATAAATGTCCAAATCATGGCACAGTGTTGTGCCCATACTTGACTCCTGACTAGCATGTCACCTCCACAGTAAAGGGCACCAAGGGAGCTGGAAGGCACCTCAGGAATTATCCAGGGTGGGGAAGGGGATCGAATTTGGGAGGGGTTTGGGTTTGGGCTTGGGCTTGGGAGGGGGGCCTTCTTTTTGGTAGAGATGGGCTTCTTCTTGGGGGGAGGGGTATGGGTCTTTGAAGGGGGGGCAGGAGAGGCTTTGGAGGTGGAAGAGCATGACCTTGGGGATGGATGAGGACCTTTTGGGTGTGGTACGGGGGAGAATAGGGGTAGAGTCCAGTTCACAGAGAAAAGGTTTTGTGACACACGGGAGCCGGCATCAAAAGGGGGGTCAGGATTTGGAGGTTGAGGGAATGGTTGTCTGACGTGTAGTTGCGGACGTCTTGGGTGCGTGCTTATTGGAGATATGCTTGTGTGGTGGGTGTTTGTTGGGTGGGTGAGTGAGGGTGTTTATGTGTCTTGGGCTTAGGGGGGTGATGGTGCTGGGAGATGCCATTAAAAGTCTGTTAGGGTGGTGACTGCAGGCATGGTGGATATGCTGGATATAGATGTGTCAGTAGTTGTGGTGTTTACAGGTGAAGTGTTTGGGGTGAATGTCTGCGGGTGTGCTTGGGTGGTGTCTATGGGTAGGATGGGTGTGGTGGCTGTGCCTGTGACTGTTGTGGTGGTGTCTGTCGGTAGGCTTGATGTCATGTGTGTGATGCTAGGGGTTGTGGGGGCATCAGGGAAAGTAGTGACTGTTGCTGTGTCTGCGAGTGGATGTTGTTTGTGTGCGTGATGGTGGTGTGTCTTGTGGTGCTTTTGTTTGTGTGCGCTACCTTTGTCTGTTAAGGTGAATGCATGAGAATCTGTGTGCTTTGGGTAGGTAGGGGAAGAGGTGATTTGGACAGGGAAGAGGGAAGTGGAGGGTGGAAGGAAGGTGGGAGGTGACTGGCTGCCGGCGGTGTGGAGGCCAGAGCCTGAGAAGATCTCTGTAGGGCAGCCATTGCACCATGAATGCCTTTCAGGAATGCATTGGTCTGTTGGAGTTGACCTGCGAATCCCTAGATGGCATTCACAATGGTGGACTGACCCACAGAGATACTTTTCAGGAGGTCAATAGCCTCCTCACTGAGGGCAGCAGGGGTAACAGGGGCTGGGACGGGGATGCCTGCAGCACATGAAACACCCACCCTCTTGGGTGAGCGGACATGGCCAACTTGGTGGGGAGCAACAGGGAAGGTGGTGATAGAACAGGGGTGGCAGACAAAGATGGTACTGGGGGTGCCCCCGATGGGAGTGGCCACTAGAGGAGGAATCCAACGATGATGAAGAATGTTCAGTCTCCCCTGTGGCACTCCCCTCACCCTCTAGCCATGGGGTCCCTCTCTTTTGGTAGAATCTTGACCTGAGGTTCCATGGCCAGATGCTTCCCCACTCGGCTCTGCCTCATCTCCTTCACTTGCCGGTGCTGATGCTGCCAAAATAAAGAGAAATAGGGTCACAGTAAGTACCTGATAACACTACAAACACAACTCTGAGTGACAAAGAATACCATCAGGTCAAGTAGGCCTCAGCAAAAACTTACGCCTAAGTGGCACATGCATGTGCCATAACATGCTTGCATGCCATTTGGATTTCCCAAAGTTACCCACAAGACAATCAGGATGTCAGACTATTACAATTGCATAGGTAAAGTCTGGCAAACCCCAAAACCTTACTACCGCTATCTCCATCCCCAATGCTGTGACACAAGCAGCAGACTCTAGTTAACTTGTAGCCAACAAATGTATCCTATTGAAAAGTACACACCCATTTTTCACACACAAGTTGTGCACACATCCATTTTGTACTTTCATGATGTACCAACAATTTGGAATGAAGCCAATGACACCCAGCTGACTCTGATACAAAAGTGCAATACCCTAGAGTATTTGAAATGGAAATACCCATGTCCTAATTGACACATGTCAACAATGTACAGATCTACAAGTGACACCTGTCACAACAGAGTCAAGGAGGTATTGTCAGTGTCACACAGAGAGGCCTTACATATGTCAATGAAAGGATCACCATTGGCATCAGGTTCAATATGTCGGGGAGTAATGTCTCAATTATACACACAAAGCAAATCAAGTAAGCCCCGGGATAGTCACCACTAATGTCTGACACCCATGACAATGACAACATCTGAGTGTATCAGTAGTATACATCTGTCCCATGAATGTTGTAGAGATACAGAACTCACAGTCGCAAATAGAAGGACTCCAACCTGTTGTCCAATGAGAAGCAACATCACTACCCACATCTTGGACATGCCAAACATGGTAGCTGTCTGTGGATGAATGCATTAACCCAAAAACATGTGTTCTCAACATCAAGACAAAGTAAAGTGGTTTGCTACATCTGCAAACAATTATCCAGGTAAGCCATGTCACATATGATGGGCACCAACACAGCACAGACTGCAGTGAGGCACCAGTACCAGTCATATACTGAGTATAACTTACTTTTGAGAGTCAGATGTCTACATACCCATATGCCCAGACACATGGCAGTGGGCAGTGATCCATAATACATTTACCTTTTGTCTATGACATTCAGGGGAAGTGATTATTGGCTCACAAATAATACCCAATACAACAAGTAGTACATGTATGAGGAGTGGGCACATCCATGTTTGGACCCTGCAGAGTAAGTGGTTTGTGAATTCCCCCAAGGTTTGTACTAGGTCCCAGGTTCAGAAGGGAAGGTACACCAGTTAGATACACATGACATGTCATTACAAACAATCTTCCAAATACTGTGTGACACATAGCTCATCCCTAATAGTCTGGGGTGGTCAGTACCCCACACAATCACCTGGCAATGGGACAAGCAGGAATTCTCTGTGTACTCACCCCCTTGTGGCTGCTGTGCTGCTCTAAGCTGCCCATTCAGCTCCGGGTAAGACTCCGCCAGAATGTGGGCCATTAGGGGGGTCAGGGTCCAATGGGTACCATGCACATGCTGGGAGGATAACCTCAGCTTGGCCTCCGCAATCTTCCGGACCCAGGGTCTCAGGTCCTCCCATCTCTTTCTGAAGTGGGTGCTCTGCCAGCTGTGGTCCCTCAGGTTCCGCACCTTCTTGGCAATAGCTCTCCAAATCCATTTCCTTTGATGGGCATTGACCAGCATGGATGCACAAACAGAAGACAGGAAATTATGTCCCCAGATCACATACAAAATGGCAGAGTAACATACATGTTGGTACACATTGCAATAAACAATCTGTTTAGCCCAAAATGCCCAAGTGGGGCACACACCAGTCACTGAGTACATGGACAAGACAACAAACATTTCGCAATCTGCAGACCAAACCACCTTCCTGCTCCGGCTCTCTACTAACTAGTTTGGTCAACTGAAATCTTGCGGGATATGCCCTGGCATTCTGACAGAGATTTTAAAAAGTATAGGACACAACACAAATTTTGGCACACGTGTACAATCTCGCCTGTGAGGAGGGAATATATGTTAAAGTATAGGGAAAAAAGTGGATGTGAAACTCCTACCTGCTGCTCTGGTGCACCATAGAGCTGCCTATACAGGGGTAGGACCTCCTCCACCAGCTTCTCCAGCTCCTCCGGCTGGGCAGGGGCCCTATCACCTGGTAGGCGTGGTATGATTGCTCCCAGAGGCGGTACACAGCAGCTCAGGTCGTGGAGGTCTTGCTGGAAGCAGTGTCAGGAGTCAAGTGAGGGTATATTCAGAACATGGCGAGCACGTCTTCCACATACGCAGCTGTCACCGCCGGTGGGCACCGCCATTGGCCCAAAACAGCCACTGGCAACAACGTTAGCCTCCGGCTGTGTTCTCCGCGGTTGCAACCGCCTACCGTCATGATGACTTCCGCTGGCAGATGCGGGTGGTTCTTAGTGTCCAGTGGAGTAGTTCACGCACCTACCATTTTAAAAGCTTTTTATGTGGCATTTGGCTAATAATAAATGCGTCACGACTCCGAATAATAGACTAAACAACTGATAGGTGCTGGTCTTGTCCTGTCATTTATGCCTGTCTACTTTGACAGCATTTGTTTACATTGCAAGGCACATATGGCAAGTTTATTTGGCCACAGACACCCCCCCCCATGATCATTTTAAATTTGGGAACTTAAGTCACATTCTGAGTTGCATGTTTCATGGAACAAATTGTTGCTGTCCAGATTGACGATGAATAGACATTTGAGGTAAAGCAATGGGGAAACATGTTACTTCTGTGGAATTGACAGTGGTAATGTGTACTGAGCAACATGTCATCAAATCATGGCATGCCTTATCACAGTATGTCAATAACGTGCATTATGTATGTTGCAAGAAAAAAATTGGATGATGGCTATACTCATTTTTTGTCCTACAGAGCTACCCAGGAAGGGGAAGGATAGGCATCCTCCTGTCTACCGTCCACTGCCAGACCTTCAGGCCATGAAAGACAGACACATCATCCAGGTGTACTGTCTGAAAAGGCAAACAATTGTGGATCTCTGTCATCAGTTTGAGCCAGATCTCCTGCTTGCCATTTCTCATCCAAATAGCATATCAACCATTGTACAAGCTTTGGCATTCTTGCACTTTCTGGCCATAGGGTCCTTTCATTCGACAGTGGCCCTGTCTGCTGGGATGTCGTAACCTATGTTCAGTCTTGTATTGAAGGATGTACTCTCAGCAGTGTTGAAACACCTGGACAGCTATATCCAGTTTCATCAATGTGAGGATTTCACACATGTGAAGGCTGACTTCTAAGGTTTGGCACATATCCCACATGTGGGAGCCATTGATGGTACACATTGGCCCTCATTATCGATTGGGCGGTCTTTTCACAAGACCGCTGAAGCCACAGGTGCCAGAAGATCGCCATATTACGAGCACTGAAGGATTTCTGCCACAATTTGGGCGGAAGTCCTCCAGTAGTCATGCTGGCGGTTGGAGGTGCATGGGCGACTTCTCCAGCCGTACTATGACCTGTAATACAGCCTGGCGGTGTCCTGATGGCGGGGTGCTGCCGGTAGTGGAAACACTTGTACCCGTTCCTGCCGGACGACCTCCTCACTGGACAAGGTAAGCCAATTGTCCGACAGGGGCAGGAGCGGAAGGGTGGGGGGCATTGTGTGTGTGTGTGTGTGTGTGTGGGTGTTGTCTGCGTGTGTGAATGTAAGTGTGAATGTGTGTGTATGGGTGTTTGAATGCGTGTTTGAATGTGTGTGTGTATGGGTGTTTGAATACGTGTTTGAATGTAAGTGTGTATGCGAGTGTGTATGGGTGTTTGAATGCGTGTATGATTGTTGAAGTGAGTGCATTATGGAATGTTTGTGTGCATGCGTGTATGCATGCGTGAGTGAATGCATGTATGGATCTGTGTGAGTGAATGCATGTATGGATGCATGTGAGTGAATGCGTGCATGTAAGTGGTGAATGAGTGTATGCGGGGAGAGGGGTGCTGGTATGGAAGGGGGTGGGGGTGCTGTTCCGGAGGGGATGGGCGAGGGGGGTGCTGGTATGGAATGGGGGGCAGGGGGTATTAGGATTGCAGGGGGTTTGGGAGTTGACTGCAGTGACAGGAAAGAAATTTCCTGTCACCGGTAGCCTTTCTGCCAGGGTTTTCGTGGCGGTACTACCGCCGCAGAAACCCTGGCTGAAAGCCAACTTGTTATACTGCTGGCGGTCTTCAGTGGGCTGCCGGGTCAGAGATGCTAATCTCCGACCCGGCTGTCCAAATGACCTGGCGGTACAAGCGGGGATGTGACGGTTTGGCACAGGCCAAACCACCTCACTCATAATGTGGCGGTCTTCAGACTGCCACCGCGGCCCTGGCAGTCATCGGACTGCCAGGGTCAAATTGAGGGCGGTAGTGCCTTGGTTCCACCCCATGCCAATGAACAAGTCCATCAGAACAGGAAGAACTGCTATTCCATCAATGTCCAAGTTGTTTGTTTGGCAGACCTCTACATTTCACAGGTAATTGCCCGTTATCCCGGTTCAGTACATGATGACTTCATCATACCAAACAGCGCAATTCCACAGCTGATGTCATGACTGTACCCAAAGAGGGCCTGGCTGGTTGGTAAGAAACATGTTTCGTGTGTTTGTATTAAATGTGTGTTGCAGAAATAACAATCAGAGGGATTAATTGTTGCACATATGTCCCATTCCATAACAGGGGACTCTATATACCCAAACCATCCATGGTTGTTGATACCGGTGAGGAACCCAACTATGCCAGGGAATGTCTGTTTTAACAATGCCCACGGAAGAACATGTGGAGCAGGCTTTTGGGCTCCTGAAAGCCAGATTTAGGAGCATACACAAGACTGGTGAAGCCTTCCTGTACTCACCCAAAACGTCTGTCTGATCATTGTGGCCTGCTGCATGCTCCACAACATTGTCCTGAGGAGGAACATCCCATAAATAGTGTGGGAACTAGCAATGCCACCAGGTGAGAATCCTGAAATGCCAAGTGAGAATGACAGTGATGAGGAGGAAGGTGAAGACTTATGGAGCGATCTCATCAATCAACACTTAACTTGAGTGTAAGTGTGTGGGGATAGTATGGCAAATGGAAGCTGACAGGATGTGTTGAGTCAGGCATGTTTTTCACAAAGGATAGGGACTCTCCTGCCATGCAGTGTACAGCCCAGGTGTAATTCAAATTCCGATTGAAAATAAGCTAAGACCTTCATTATCTTCTTTGTTTGTGTTAGTCTCATGGAAATGTAAATGGATCTACTGAAGTCTAAAATGAGGTTAGGGTCATATGTATGTATGTTTCCTACCTAGACTCCTTACATTGTATTGTATTTCATTCAGGTATCTTCACCATGCCATCCTCATGGAAGCATTTCAGAGTTGACACATTGGCATGTAGCTGTTGCTGTCCTGACATATGAAGTAGATATGGATTCATCCAGGTAATGTTGGTCACAGATTTGAGGTGTATACATCCTTTGCCAAAGGCAACAAGGACAGTGGGTGGGTGGAATTCTGAAGTACACAATACACCTGTTTGATGTGGTGGGTTGATCCAATTGTCTCATGTGTGCGATCATTTGGCCTTGATACATGTTGTCATCCAGTACAATCCATGCATTCTCCCTTCACATTATGTTGACAATGATCCTGTATGACCTGTATGTAACTTTTGAAGTGTTTCCGCATTGCAGGCCACAGTGCCTGTGCCACAACACTGATATAGTTTGTATCATGCCACCAGATGCTAGGTCATTGTAATAGGATGGACCTCTGATTAGAGATTGTTGTACTGCCCTCTGTCTGAGTCATGGTGTATGTCAAGTTGGTAGACATGGTTTTACTATGTGATAAAGCTCAAGCTGGTGACAACATCCACTAATCTGTTAGCCTATTCTACAGGACAAGGTCTGAAATAGCCCTTTCTTCTGTGGTCTGGGGGACGGTACCATGAGAAATCTAGCCTGACTCAACATAGTTCTGCCATTCCTGGCTATGACAGTCTAGTCATTTTGGCAGCCTATGTGATGTACAATGCAATACAATGTTTGGTGTGACTAGTCACGTGTGTCATTGTGTTAGTAGTAATCCTCTGCATGCCACTACCTTTGACATATCCTTCCTTCCATTACCATCTTATGTATTCATCATTGGCATCACATGGACTTAACATTCAAATTTTCACAATGATGAAAAATTACTAGTAGGCATTGTTTTAGTATTAGGTGTGTTTATTTACATGTGCGCACAAAATAAAGGTAAAACTCTAAAAAGGAAATTGACAGTGAAGGAATCAGCCATGGTGGATGTAATCATTATAGTAGATGCCACAAGATTTGATGTACAAAGTACAGTGTCCTACTAGCATGGAAAATGGAAAGTGTATGTAGGACAGTCAATAGAGTGAATCAGTGGCACACAAAGGAGTTTCATCAGAAAGGGTACACTTACTGGCAGTGGTTTGGGTCTTACCATCCGCACCTCCTGGATGCTTGGGTGGACGTCCCCGCTTTCAAGGGGGTTCTTCAGCTACAGAAGCAGTGATGCCTGAGGCAGGTCCTTCCCCTGGCAGGGTTTCCCTTCCGGTGGCTTCCACAGATGTAAAAGGGGCTGAAATAAACTTGCAAATGGAAGGAGTTTGTTGATGATCTCTGCTGATGTCTCTCAGCACCACTGTTAGTGAGGCCATGTTGATATTCTGGGCCTCCCACTGTTCACAAATTTCCAGATGGAAGTCCCTCTGTAGCTCCTTGATCTCCCTGAGTTCAGCATGTACCTGGCCTATCATGTCCTGTGATTATTGGTATGCTCCCATGACTTGGGTGATGGTGTCCTGACAAGAACCTTCCCCAGCAGCCACATGTTGCTGGCCTACACCATCCCTCCCATGCACTTTACCCCCACATGCCTGCACCCTTGGCACAGCTTGCCCCCTACTACTGGTTCCAGGGCCATCAGTGTCAGAGGTGTCTTGCTGAGACTCTGGATCGTGGACTGGGGGGCACAAGATTGTTGAAACTGTCCTTGGGACACAGGTTTGACTGACATGTTGATGCAACTGGGCTGGGAGGAGTCGAAGTGGTCGCGGTGAGGCTGACAGGTGTCATTAGGCCAGGTTGCCTGAATAGGCCAGAGCCGTCCTCAACGTCCAGATGTCCATCAGTGTTGCCCTTACTGAGGGCTTCAACTATGGAGGTAGTGGCAGGGTCTTGAGTGGTCTCTGTGTTCCAGGTGGCAGGTAGACATGTTGATGCGAGAGACAGAATGTTACAGGTTGTATTGTGACATCTACCTCAAATAGTTAACAGTGACATTTGACTAAGGCCATGTACACATTGGATTTGCCAATTTGCCTTATGTGACAGGCACACATGCTATCTACTGTGTCGACCTGACATTTGGGCAACATACCAATGACATTTCAGTCAACTAGCTTCAGGATGTCTGAGTTTATTAGCACCTGGAGGGATGGTCATAGGCTTATATCTTGCCAGCAGTGCAGTGAAAACAGTGGCTTGGCAGGATTTGGTTTAGGGCAGCTTAAGACCTAGTTGACTGTCATGTAGGCAGATCCAGAACCTTGTTGTGCATGTGTTAGTTGTCATCATGTGGTCAGTGCTTTAGGAATATGTCTGCTGCCAATACCATTCAGATGGTGAATTTTGGTGCCTCTGATCTGTTATTAATGTTTTGGTACACAGTTGAGCTGTCCTTCCTGTCCACATTTTTGGCATCTAGGCATAGCTGCTCAAGATGGATCTAAGTGGTTAGCCACATCACAGAATGTAAGATGATCTGTATCTTGGTCCCTCCCAGGTGGGAAAACTTGATCTGTGAGTTCACAGGCAGATGCACATTGTAATATGTACACTGACCTGGTTCTTGGATTTACAGGGACAGGCCCTCCTTGGATATACAGTCATGTTACTTCAGGATATACACACAATATGCACAGGTCATCCTCTCAGGTGAGTACTGTCCTATTGCAAGTTTATGTGCAGTGATACTTGAACAGATGCACAGTGGGCTGATGTTTGACATTGGGTATACAGTGCCTCCTGGCCACAGCATTGCTGTCAGTGTCTGTTGTACACACAGATTATACAGATTCCATCATCTGAGGTGAGTACAGTTTAATGGTGAGTAGAGGGAGAAGGGTCACAGTGGCAGAGAACAGTGTTGTGGCTGAGTAAATTGAGAGTAGTAGGGTCTCCTGGCTTTAGCATTACTGTCAATGCCTGTCGTACACACAGACTTTACAGATGCCATCCTCTCAGGTGAGTACAGTTTAATGGTTAAGTTGAGGCAGAAGGGCCATAGTGGCATAGGACAGTGTTGTGGGTGAGTAGAGTGAGAGTAGCAGGGCCTCCTGGGGGAAACGTCCTCAACCATGCGTTGTAAACAAAGCAGACGTTTCCCACGCAAGCATTAGCACTCTTGCCTAAACAACACATGGCTGTTTCTGTGCCTTAACAACGCATGTGCTGAACTATACATATGCGTGGTTAAAGCTCAGAAACAGCCATGCTTTGTTTGGGAGAGAACGTGGTGAGGTAAATGGGGCTGGGGCAGGGGTGGGGTGGGGAGTGGATTAAGGGATTGGGGTGGGTGAGTGTAGGAAAGTACCATCTTGCCTGGCATGTTACCCCCATTGTTTACTTATATGTATGTCTGTTTTTGCCTGTGCCACTGGGATACAGCTAGCCAGGACCCCAGTGCTCATAAAGTATGCCCTGTATGTGTTCCCTGTGTGGTGCCTAACTGTATCACTGAGGCTCTGCTAACCAGAACCTCAGTGTTTATGCTCTCTCTGCTTTTAAAATTGTCACTGCAGGCTAGTGACTAACTTTACCAATTCTGATTGGCACACTGGAACACCCTTATAATTCCCTAGTATATGGTACCTAGGTACCCAGGGTATTGGGGTTCTAGGAGATCCCTATGGGCTGCAGCATTTCTTTTGCCACCCATAGGGAGCTCAGACAATTCTTACACAGGACTGCCACTGCAGCCAGAGTGAAATAACGTCCACGTTATTTCACAGCCATTTTACACTGCACTTGAGTAACTTATAAGTCACCTATATGCCTAACCCTCAGTTAGAGAAGGTTAGGTGCAAAGTTACTAAGTGTGAGGGCACCCTGGCACTAGCTAAGGTGCCCCCACATTGTTCAGGGCAATTTCCCGGGACTTTGTGAGTGCAGGGACACCATTACACGCGTGAACTACATATAGGTCAATACTTATGTGTAGCTTCACAATGGTAACTCCGAACATGACCATGTAACATGTCTAAGATCATGGAATTGTCCCCCCAATACCATTCTGGTATTGGGGTTCACAATCCCATGCATTCCCGGAGCTACAGCGTGGACCCCGGGCACTGCCAAACTAGCTCTCTGGGGTTTTCTCTGCAGCTACCGCTGCTGCTAACCCTCGGACAGGTTTCTGCCCCCCTGGGGCCTGGGCAGCCCAGTCTCAGGAAGGCAGAACAAAGGATTTCCTCTGAGAGAGGGTGTTACACCCTCTCCCTTTGGAAATAGGTATTAAGGGCCTGAGAGGAGTAGCCTCTCCTGGCCTCTGGGAATGCTTTGAAGGGCACAAATGGTGCCCTCCTTTCCATAAACCAGTCTACACCAGTTCAGGGAGCGCCCAGCCCCTGCTGTGGCACGAAACTGGACAAAGAAAAGGGGAGTGACCACTCCCCTGTCCATCACCCCCCCCAGGGGTGGTGCCCAGAGCTCCTCCAGTGTCTCCCAGACCTCTGCCATCTTCAATGCAGAGATGTGAGGGCACAATGGAGACCTCTGAGTGGCCAGTGCCAGCAGGTGATGTCAGAGACCCCTCCTGATTGGCTCTTACCTGGTTAGGTAGCCAATCCTCCTCTGAGGGCTATTTAGGGTATCTCCTGTGGGATTCTCTTCAGATAACGAAGCAAGAGCTCACCAGAGTTCCTCTGCACTTCTCTCTTCGACTTCTGCCAAGGATCGACGCTGACTGCTCCAGGATGCCTGCAAAACTGCAACAAAGTAGCAAGAAGACTACCAGCAACATTGTAGCGCCTAATCCTGTCATCTTTCTCGACTGTTTCCTGGTGGTTCATGCTCTGAGGGATGTCTGCCTTTACCCTGTACTGGAAGCCAAGAAGAAATCTCCCGTGGGTCGACGGAATTTTCCCCCTGCTACCACATGCACCATACTTCTGCCTCACTGGCCCTCTGGGTCCCCTCTCATCTTGACGAGCGTGGTTCCTGGAACACAGGAGCTGGATCCAAGTGACCCCGACAGTCCAGTGGTCCTTCTGTCAATATTTGGTGGAGGTAAGTCCTTGCCTCCCCACGCCAGTCAGTAATCCTGTGTACTGCGTGAACTGCAGCTGCTAGGGCTTCTGTGCACTTTTGCAAGGATTCCTTCGTGCACAGCCTAGCCCAGGTCTGCAGCACTCCGTCCAGCATTGCTCAACTCGCTGAGTTGACTTCCGACTTCGTGGGACCCTCTTTTGTTGTGCTGAGATGACCGCCATGCTCAGATTTCTTGAATGCCTGTTCAGGTACTTCTGTGGGTACTGCCTGCTTCTGCATGGGCTCTCTCTGTTGCTGAGCGCCTCCTCTGTCTCCTCCTCCAAGGGGCGATCTCCTGGTCCTTCCTGGGCCCTGGCAGCACCCAAAATCTTTAACCCCGACTCTTGCACCTAGCAAGGCTTGTTTGCAGTCTTTCTGCTTGAAAACAACTCTGCATCCTCCAGCACGCCGTGGGACATCTTCTGACCAAAGGAGAAGTTCCTGGCACCTCCCGTTGCTGCAGAATCCTTGGCTTCTTCCACCCAGAGGCGGCCCTTTTGCACCTTAATCCGGAGTTTAGTGGGCTCCTACCCCTCCCCGGACACTTGCGTGACTCTTGGACTTGGTCCCCTTCCTTTGCAGGTCCTCAGGCCCAGGAATCCGTCTTCAGTGCTTTGCAGTCAGTTGTTGTCTTTGCAGAATTCCCTATCTCGACTTTACTGTCTTTCTGGGGTAGTAGGGTAACTTTACTCCTACTTTTCAGGGTCTTGGGGTGGGGTATCTTGGACACCCTTAGTGTTGTCTTACACTCCCAGCAACCCTCTACAGACTACACTAGGCCTGGGGTCCATTCGTGCTTCGCATTCCACTTTTGGAGTATATGGTTTGTGTTTCCCCTAGGCCTATTTTCTCCTATTGCATTCTATTGTATTCTACAGTGTTTGCACTACTTTTCTAAGTGTTTTACTTACCTGAATTTGGTCTGTGTGTATATTTTGTGTATATTACTTACCTCCTAAGGGAGTATATCCTCTGAGATGCTCTTGGCATATTGTCACTAAAATTAAGTACCATAGCTGCGAATGGGGCCTGTATCGCAATTTGCGATTCGGTAATTGCATTTTTAAGAAATCGCAATTACCGAATCGCAAATGTGATACATGGCCCTTTGCGATTCGGTAATTGCGATTTCTTAAAATTAAAAATCACAATTACCGAATCGCACTGGGCCAGATTCATACATCTGGCCCATAGTTCTATATGATATAAGTGGTATAGTAGGAGCTTTCCATGTCTCATAGTTCAGCCTAAGCTGTTCTGCTATAGCTACCTCTATCAGCCTAAGCTGCTAGAACACTACTAATCTACTAATAAGGGATAACTGGACCTGGCACAAGGTGTAAGTACCATCAGGTTCCCACTATAAGCCAGGCCAGCCTCCTACATTGGTGGTGCAGTGGTGGGATAAGTACTTGTAACTGCTTTACCACTTTGTCATTGGTGCTTTTCATAAGAAAAACATATCCCAAATACTTCAGAATATACACAGTACCCCAAACAGTTTAACTTTCCTTCTCTAAAACTTTCTAAAACGTTTCTGAAAAGTTTCTAAAAACATTTAAAAGTTTTCAAAAGTTTGAAAAAGTGTTTTTCTCTGTTCTTTAAAAAGTCCCAAAAACGTTTTTCTCTCTCTGTCCTAAAACATTTCTGTCATGTCTGCAGTAGAGCTTACTCCCACAGTTGTCCAGGCAACATATGGGTATCTAAACTTTAAACGTTTGAGGGGTCTCTGCATTGAAAGAGGTTTAGCAATTGGTAAGAATCCTACAAAAGATCTTCTCCTTAGCCTACTCCTAGAAAGTGACCAGAACCAGTCTGGCCCATCCCAGGATCAGGAGGTGGAGGATGGGGGTACCCAGCCAGACTCAGAGGAGTCCCCTGAGGATGCTGGGCAGGGTTCTTCCAAGGACCTGGTAGCTAACAGGCCACCTAGTGACACTGGTAGTGGGAGGGGGTCACACATTAGTAGGGCACCTTTCACCCCTAAAGGCCAGGTTACTAGAGTCCAGTCAGTTAGGGACAGGTCCAACTCTGCCAATTCCCACATTTCTTCTGTGTCTCACAATTCCCAAACCTCCCACCCTGATGATAACTTAATGGAAAGGGAACTCAGCAAGCTGAGGTTGGAAGAGGCCAGGCTGAATCTTCAACAGCAGCAGCTGGCCTTAGACAGGGAATCTCTGGATGTGGAAAGGGAAAGGCAGAGGTTGGGGTTAGTTCCCCATGGTGGCAGCAGCAGTGTTTTTGCTAGCAATCCTGTTAGAGAGCAAGATTCCAGATACCTGCATAAGATAGTCCCCTCTTACAAGGAGGGGGATGACATTAACAAGTGGTTTGCTGCAGTTGAGAGGGCCTGTATGGTACAGTTGGTCCCTCAAAGGCAGTGGGCTGCTATCTTGTGGCTATCTTTAACTAGTAAGGGTAGGGATAGGCTCCTTACTGTCAGAGAAAGTGATGCTAATAACTACAAAGTTTTGAAGGGTGCACTCTTGGATGGATTTGGCTTAACCACTGAACAATACAGGATTAAGTTCAGAGACACCAGACAAGAGTCCTCTCAAGACTGGACAGACTTTGTAGACTGTTCAGTGAAGGCCTTGGAGGGTTGGTTACATGGCAGTAAGGTGACTGACTATGAAAGCCTGTATAATCTAATCCTGAGAGAGCATATTTTGAACAATTGTGTGTCTGATTTGTTGCACCAGCACTTGGTAGACTCAGATCTGACCTCTCCCAAAGAATTGGGAAAGAAGGCAGACAAATGGGTCAGAACAAGAGTGAACAGAAATGTTCATACAGGGGTAACAAGGAAGGCAAGAAGAAGGATGGTAAGTCTTCTGACAAGGGTGGGGACAAAGATAAAAAACATTCTGAGTCTTCATCAGGCCCACAAAAATCCTCTGGGGGTGGTGGGTCCAAATCCTCTTCTCACAATCAGAAAAGCCATGGTGTTATTTATGTAAAGTAAAAGACCATTGGGCAAGTGATGCCACTTGTCCAAAGAAAAACACCAAGGCTCCCACTGCCACAACACCAACTGCAACCTCTAGTGCCCCTAGTAATAGAAGTGGTGGTGGGAAGTCTACTACAAATAGCCAATCCAAGGGTGTAGCTGGGCTCACTATTGGCAGTGTAGGTGGGGTTGGTCTTGTTAGGGAGACCACAGAGGCTGTTTTAGTCTCTGATGATGGCATTGACTTTGTCATCTTGGTTGCTTGTCCCCTTAATATGGGTAAGTACAAACAACTACTCCTAATTAATGGTGTTGAGCTTGAGGCCTACAGGGACACAGTAGCCAGTATAACTATGGATATAGAGAAACTGGTTCACCCTGATCAACACCTACTTGGTCAGCAGTACCAAGTGACTGATGCTCACAATAACACACTTAGCCACCCCATGGCTGTTGTGAATCTGGGGGGGTTACTGGTCCAAAGAAAGTTGTGGTAGCCACTGAATTACCTGTAGATTGCTTACTAGGCAATGATTTGGAGACATCAGCTTGGGCTGAAGTGGAGTTTGAGGCTCATGCAGCAATGCTGGTCATTCCTGGGCATATTTTTGCTTTGACAAGGGCTCAGGCCACAAAGCAAAAAGGACAGGGAAACTTGTATCCTGGAAAAATGGACCAAGTGCTCCCAAAAGCTAGGGGTAGGAAGGGTAAATCCTTGCCCACTTTCCCTCCCTCACCAGAAGATTCCCCTTTTGAGTAAGAGGAATCCTCTCCCTGTGCAGAACCTACACCAGATGAGCTTGCAGCAGACACTGCTGAGCTTTTGGGTGCAGGGGGGCCTGCTAGGGAGGAGCTGAGTGTGACACAGAAAACCTGACCCACACTAGAGGGTTTCAGACAGCAAGCTGTCAAACAGCAGAATGGGTATGTCAGTGATAGCCATAAGGTGTATTGGGAAGACAACCTCCTGTATACTGAATCAAGGGACCCTAAACCTGAGGAGATTGGTCACCCCTTTGCAATACAGAGAGTTTCATCTTACCTTGGCATATGACATTCCTTTAGCTGGGCATTTGGGCCAAAGTAAACCTTGGGACAGGCTTGTTCCCCTGTTTCACTGGCCCCTAATGTCAGAGGACACTAAAGAGTTTTGTCGCTCTTGTGTGACCTTCCAAGCCAGTGGCAAGACTGGTGGTACTCCAAAGGCCCCCTTAATTCTACTTCCTGTGGTTGGGGTGCCCTTTGAAAGGGTAGGGGTTGACATAGTTGGCCCCCTTGACCCGCCAACAACTTCAGGCAGTAGGTTTATCCTTGTGGTATTGGACCATGCCACTAGGTATCCTGAAGCTATCCCCTTAAGGACCACTACAGCTCCTGCAGTGGCAAAGGCCCTCCTGGGAATCTTTTCCAGAGTGGGCTTTCCTAAGGAAGTGGTGTCAGACAGAGGTAGTAACTTTATGTCTGCATACCTCAAAGCAATGTGGAAGGCGTGTGGTGTAACATACAAGTTCACTACTCCTTATCATCCACAAACAAAAGGTCTGGTTGAAAAGTTTAATAAAACTCTCAAAGACATGATAATGGGACTCCCTGAAAAACTCAGAAGGAGATGGGACTGTCCTGTTACCTTGCCTCCTTTTTGCTTACAGGGAGGTACCCCAAAAAGGAGTGGGCTTTAGCCCCTTTTAACTCCTCTTCGGGCACCCTGTGAGAGGTCCCTTTGCACTTGTTAAGGAGGGTTGGGAACAACCTTTAAAAGCTCCTAAACAGGACATTGTGAATTATGTACTTGGCCTAAGATCAAGAATGGCTGAGTACATGAAAAAGGGCAGTAAAAACCTTCAGGTCAGCCAGGAGCTGCAAAAGCAATGGCATGACCAGAAGGCTGTCCTGACCCAGTACCACCCAGGACAGAAGGTGTGGGTATTGGAGCCTGTGGCCCCAAGAGCACTCGAGGACAAATGGAGTGGACCCCATCTAGTTTTTTTTAAAAAGGGTGAGGTTAACTACTTGGTAGACCTGGGCACTGCCAGGAGTCCCCTTAGGGTGCTCCATGTCAACTGCCTAAAACCCTACCATGACAGGGCTGATCTCACCCTGCTCATGGCAACTGATGAGGGCCAGGAAGAAGAGAGTGACCCTCTCCCTGATCTCTTCTCCACCACTGAAGCTGATGGCTTAGGAGAGGGAGTAGTACTTGCAGACTGTCTTACTGCTGAGCAGAAAGATAACTGTGTAAATCTTTTAAGTCAGTTTTCTGAACTCTTCTCACTGATACCAGGTACCACTTCTTGGTGTGAGCATACAATCAATACTGGAGACAGTTTACCTGTCAAAAGTAGGATTTATAGACAGCCTGACCTTGTCAGGGACTGCATTAAACAAGACGTTCACAAAATGTTAGACTTAGGAGTGATTGAACCTTCAGAAAGCCCATGGGCCAGCCCAGTGGTGCTTGTCCCAAAACCTCACAGTAAGCATGGTAAAAAAGAGATGAGGTTTTGTGTTGACTATAGAGGACTCAACCAAGTAACCAAGACAGATGCTCACCCTATACACAGGGCAGATGAGCTGATAGATACACTGGCTTCTGCCAAGTATCTAAGCACTTTTGATTTAACTGCAGGGTATTGGCAGATTAAATTATCAGAAGATGCTAAACCCAAAACTGCATTTTCAACCATTGGAGGGCACTATCAATTCACTGTGATGCTCTTTGGTCTGAAGAATGCACCTGCCACTTTTCAAAGGTTGCTGAACACAGTCCTGCAAGGGTTGGAAACTTTTAGTGCAGCATATCTGGATGATATAGCTGTCTTTAGCTCCACCTGGGATGATCACCTGGTCCACCTGTGGAAAGTTTTGGAGGCCCTGCAAAAGGCAGGCCTCACTATCAAGGCCTCAAAGTGCCAGATAGGGCAGGGGAAAGTGGTTTATCTGGGCCACCTGGTAGGTGGGGAACAGATTGCACCACTGCAGGGGAAGATCCAGACCATTATGGAATGGGCTCCCCCTACAACTCAAACCCAGGTGAGAGCCTTTTTAGGCCTCACATGGTACTATAGGAGGTCCATCAAGAATTATGGCTCCATTGCAGCTCCTCTTAATGACCTCACTAGTAAAAAGATGCCTAAAAATTTATTGTGGATAGCTAGCTGTCAAAAAGCTTTTGATGAGCTCAAACAGGCCATGTGCTCTGCACCTGTCCTAAAAAGCCCTTGCTACTCCAAAAAAGTTCATATTCCAGACTGATGCTTCTGAATTGGGGGTTGGGGCAGTGCTATCACAGCTTAATACTGAGGGCCAGGATCAACCTGTTGCTTTCATCAGCAGGAGGTTGACCCCTAGAGAAAAGCGTTGGTCTGCCATAGAGAGGGAGGCCTTTGCTCTGGTCTGGGCACTGAAAAGGTTGAGACCATATCTGTTTGGTACTCACTTTATTGTTCAAACAGACCACAAACCTCTACTTTGGCTGAAACAAATGAAAGGTGAAAACCCTAAATTGTTGAGGTGGTCCATCTCCCTACAGGGGATGGACTATGCAGTGAAACATAGACCTGGGAGTACCCTCTCCAAAGCGGATGGACTCTCCAGCTATTTCCACTTAGACAATGAAGACTCATCTGGGCAAGGTTAGCCTTATTGTCCCTCGATTGGGGGGGGGTTGTGTAGGAAAGTACCATCTTGCCTGGCATGTTACCCCCATTTTTTACTTATATGCATGTTTGTTTTTGCCTGTGTCACTGGGATCCTGCTAGCCAGACTAGCTTTACCAATTCTGATTGGCACACTGGAACACCCTTATAATTCCCTAGTATATGGTACCTAGGTACCCAGGGTATTGGGGTTCCAGGAGATCCCTAGGAGCTGCAGCATTTCTTTTGCCACCCATAGGGAGCTCAGACAATTCTTACACAGGACTGCCACTGCAGCCTGAGTGAAATAACATCCACGTTATTTCCCAGCCATTTTACACTGCACTTAAGTAACTTATAAGTCACCTATATGTCTAATCCTCACTTAGTGAAGGTTAGGTGCAAAGTTACTAAGTGTGAGGGCACCCTGGCACTAGCCAAGGTGCCCCAACATTGTTCCGGGCAATTTCCCCAGACTTTGTGAGTGTGGGGACACCATTACACGTGTGAACTACATATAGGTCAATACCTATGTGTAGCTTCACAATGGTAACTCCGAACATGGGCATGTAACATGTCTAAGATCATGGAATTGTCCCCCAATACCATTCTGGTATTGGGGTGACAATCCCATGCATCCCCGGGTCTCCAGCATGGACCCCGGGTACTGCCAAACTACCTCTCTGGGGTTTTCTCTGCAGCGACTGCTACTGCCAACCCTCAGACAGGTTTCTGCCCCCCTGGGGCCTGGGCAGCCCAGTCCCAGGAATGCAAAACAAAGGATTTCCTCTGAGAGAGGGTGTTACACCCTCTCCCTTTGGAAATAGGTGTTAAGGGCCTGAGAGGAGTAGCCTCTCCTGGCCTCTGGGAATGCTTTGAAGGGCACAGATGGTGCCCTCCTTGCATAAACCAGCCTACACCGGTTCAGGGAGCCCCCAGCCCCTGCTCTGGTGCGAAACTGGACAAAGGAAAGGGGAGTGACCACTCCCCTGTCCATCACCACCCCAGGGGTGGTGCCCAGAGCTCCTCCAGTGTGTCCCAGACCTCTGCCATCTTGAATGCAGAGGTGTGAGGGCACAATGGAGACCTCTGAGTGGCCAGTGCCAGCAGGAGACGTCAGAGACCCCTCCTGATAGGCTCTTACCTGGTTAGGTAGCCAATCCTCCTCTGAGGGCTATTTAGGGTATCTCCTGTGGGATTCTCTTCAGATAACGAAGCAAGAGCTCACCAGAGTTCCTCTGCACTTCTCTCTTCGACTTCTGCCAAGGATCGACCGCTGACTGCTCCAGGACGCCTGCAAAACTGCAACAAAGTAGCAAGAAGACTGCCAGCAACATTGTAGCACCTAATCCTGTCGGCTTTCTCGACTGTTTCCTGGTGGTGCATGCTCTGAGTGCTGTCTGCCATCACCCTGTACTGGAAGCCAAGAAGAAATCTCCTGTGGGTCGATGGAATCTTCCCCCGGCTACCACAGGCACCAACCTTCTGCATCACCAGTCCTCTGGGTCCCCTCTCATCTTGACGAGCGTGGTCCCTGGAACACAGTTGCTGGATCCAAGTGACTACTACATTCGAGTGGTCCTTCTTTATATATTTGGTGGAGGTAAGTCCTTGCCTCCCCACGCCAGACAGTAATCCTGTGTACTGGGTGAACAGCAGCTGCTAGGGCTTTTGTGCACTTTTGCAAGGATTCCTTCATGCACAGCTTAGCCCAGGTCCCCAGCACTCTGTCCAGCATTGCTCAACTCGCTGAGTTGACCACCAACTTTGTGAGACCCTCTTTTGTTGTGCTGAGATGACTGCCGTGCTCGGATTTCTTGAACGCCTGCTCAGGTACTTCTGTGGGTACTGCCTGCTTTTGCATGGACTCTCTCTGTTGCTGAGCGCCTCCTCTGTCTCCTCTTCCAAGGGGTGACCTCCTGGTCCTTCCTGGGCCCTGGCAGAACCCAAAATCTTTAACTGCGACTCTTGCAGCTAGCAAGGCTTGTTTGCAGTCTTTCTGTGTGAAAACAACGCTGCATCCTCCAGCACACTGTGGGACATCTTCTGACCAATGGAGAAGTTCCTGACACCTTCCGTTGTTGCAGAATCTTTGGCTTCGTCCACCCGGAGGCAGCACTTTTGCATCTTCATCCGGGGTTTAGTGGGCTCCTGCCCCCCTGGACACTTGCGTGACTCTTGGACTTGGTCCCCTTCCTTTGCAGGTCCTCAGGTCCAGGTATCCGTCTTCAGTGCTTTGCAGTCAGTTGTTGTCTTTGCAGAATCCCCTATCTCGAGTTTACTGTCTTTCTGGGGTAGTATGGTAACTTTACTCCTACTTTTCAGGGTCTTGGGGTGGGGTATCAGGGACACCCTTAGTGATCTCCTACACTCCCAGTGACCCTCTACACAGTACACTAGGCCTGGGGACCATTCGTGGTTCGCATTCCACTTTTGGAGTATATGGTTTGTGTTGCCCCTAGGCCTATTTTCTCCCTTAGCACTCAATTGAATTCTACAGTGTTTGCACTACTTTTCTAAGTGTTTTACTTACCTGATTTTGGCCTGTGTGTATATTTTGTGTATATTACTTACCTCCTAAGGGAGTATATCCTCTGAGATACTCTTGGCATATTGTCACTAAAATAAAGTACCTTTATTCTTAGTAACTCTGGGTATTGTGTTTGCTTGTGATATTGGGCCTCATTATGACCCTGGCGGTAGAGAACCGCCAGGGCCAACGGGGGCGGGAGCACCGCCGACAGGCCGGCGGTGCTCCCATGGGCATTCTGACCGCGGCGCTTTGGCCGCGGTCAGAACGGGAAAACCGGCGGTCTCCCGCCGGTTTTCCACTGCCCCTAAGAATCCTCCAAGGAGGCGCAGCTCGCTGCGCCGCCGAGGGGATTCTGACAATCCTTACCGCCATCCTGTTCCTGGCGGCTCGCCCGCCAGGAACAGGATGGCGGTAAGGATTGTCGTGGGGCCCCTGGGGGCCCCTGCAGTGCCCATGCCAATGGCATGGGCACTGCAGGGGCCCCCGTAAGAGGGCCCCGCTAGTATTTCACTGTCTACGTAGCAGACAGTGAAATACGCGACGGGTGCAGTAGCACCCGTCGCACCTTCCCACTCCGCCGGCTCGATTACGAGCCGGCATCCTCGTGGGAAGGGAGTTTTTCCCTGGGCTGGCGGGCGGTCTTTTGGAGACCGCCCGCCAGCCCAGGGAAAAACTCATAATACCCTCCGCGGTCTTCTGACCGCGGAGCGGTATTATGGAGGGCGGCATCCTGGCGGGCGGCCTCCGCCGCCCGCCAGGGTCATAATGAGGCCCATAGTTCTATATGATATAGGTGGTATAGTAAGAGCTTTGCATGTCTCCTAGTTCAGCCTAAGCTGCCTCTGCCATAGCTACCTCTATCAGCCTAAGCCGCTAGAACACTACTAATCTACTAATAAGGGATAACTGGACCTGGCACAAGGTGTAAGCACCATTAGGTACCCACTATAAGCCAGGCCAGCCTCCTACACCGGTGGTGCAGCAGTGGGATAAGTACTTGTAACTGCTTTATCACTTTGTCATTGGTGCTTTTCATAAGAAAAACATATACCAAATACTTCAGAATATACACAGTACCCCAAACAGTTTAACTTTCCTTCTCTAAAACTTTCTTAAGAGTTTCTGAAAAGTTTCTGAAAACGTTTTAAAGTTTTCAAAAGTTTTTTTCTCTGTTCTTTAAAAAGTCCCAAAAACGTGTTTCTTTTTGTCTTAAACCTTTTCTGTCATGTCTGCAGTAGAGCTTACTCCCACAGTTGTCCAGGCAACATATGGGTATCTAAACTTTAAAAGTTTGAGGGGTCTCTGCATTGAAAGAGGTTTAGCAATTGGTAAGAATCCTACAAAAGATCTTCTCCTTAGCCTTCTCCTAGAAAGTGACCAGAACCAGTCTGGCCCATCCCAGGATCAGGAGGTAGAGGATGGGGTACCCAGCCAGACTCAGAGGAGTCCCCTGAGGATGCTGGGGAGGGTTCTCCCAAGGACCTGTCAGCTAACAGGCCACCTAGTGACACTGGTAGTGGGAGGGGGTCACACATTAGTAGGGCACCTTTCACCCCTAAAGGCCAGGTTACTTGTTTCCAGTCCGTTAGGGCAGGTCCAACTCTGCCAATTCCCACATTTCTTCTGTGTCTCACAATTCTCAAACCTCCCACCCTGAGGATAACTTAATAGAAAGGGAACTCAGAAAGCTGAGGTTGGAAGAGGCCAGGCTGAAGCTTAAACAGCAGCAGCTGGCCTTAGACAGGGAATCTCTGGATGTGGAAAGGGAAAGGCAGAGGTTGGAGTTAGTTCCCCATGGTGGCAGCAGCAGTGCTTTTGATAGCAATCCTGTTAGAGAGCAAGATTCCAGATACCTGCATAAGATAGTCCCCCCTTACAAGGAGGGGGATGACATTAACAAGTGGTTTACTGCACTTGAGAGGGCCTGTATGGTACAGTTGGTCCCTCAAAGGCAGTGGGCTGCTATCTTGTGGCTATCTTTCACTAGTAAGGGTAGGGATAGGCTCCTTACTGTCAGAGAAAGTGATGCTAATAACTACAAAGTTTTGAGGGATGCACTCTTGGACGGATTTGGCTTAACCACCGAACAATACAGGATTAAGTTCAGAGACACCAGACAAGAGTCCTCTCAAGACTGGACAGACTTTGTAGACTGATCAGTGAAGGCCTTGGAGGGTTGGTTATACGGTAGTAAGGTGACTGACTATGAAAGCATGTATAATCTAATCCTGAGAGAGCATATTTTGAACAATTGTGTGTCTGATTTGTTGCACCAGCACTTGGTAGACTCAGATCTGACCTCTCCCCAAGAATTGGGAAAGAAGGCAGACAAATGGGTCAGAACAAGAGTGAACAGAAAAGTTCATACAGGGGGTGACAAGGATGGCAAGAAGAAGGATGGTAAGTCTTCTGACAAGGGTGGGGACAAAGATAAAAAACATTCTGAGTCTTCATCAGGCCCACAAAACTCTCTGGGGGTGGTGGGTCCAAATCCTCTTCTCACAATCAGAAAAAGCTGTGGTGTTATTTATGTAAAGTAAAAGGCCATTGGGCAAGTGATGCCACTTGTCCAAAGAAAAACACCAAGGCTCCCACTGCCACAACCCCAACTGCAACCTCTAGTGCCCCTAGTAATAGCAGTGGTGGTGGGAAGTCTACTACAAATAGCCAATCCAAGGGTGTAGCTGGGCTCACTATTGGCAGTGTAGTTGGGATTGGTCTTGTTAGGGAGACCACAGAGGCTGTTTTAGTCTCTGATGGTGGCATTGACTTTGTCATCTTGGTTGCTTGTCCCCTTAATATGGGTAAGTACAAGCAACTACCCCTAATTAATGGTGTTGAGGTTGAGGCCTACAGAGGAGCCAGTGTAACTATGGTTATAGAGAAACAGGTTCACCCTGATCAACACCTACTTGGTCAGCAGTACCAAGTGACTGATGCTCACAATAACACACTTAGCCCCCCCATGGCTGTTGGGAATCTCAACTGGGGGGGTTACTGGTCCAAAGAAAGTTGTGGTAGCCACTGAATTACCTGTAGATTGCTTACTAGGCAATGATTTGGAGACATCAGCTTGGGCTGAAGTGGAGTTGGAGGCTCATGCAGCAATGCTGGGCATTCCTGGGTATATTTTTGCTTTGACAACCAAGGGCTCATGCCACAAAGCAAAAAGGACAGGGAAACTTGGATCCTGGAACAATGGACCAAGTGCTCCCAAAAGCTAGGGGTAGGAAGGGTAAATCCTTGCCCACTATCCCTCCCTCACCAGAAGATTCCCCTTTTGAGGAAGAGGAATCCTCTCCCTGAGCAGAACCTACACCAGATGAGCTTGCAGCAGACACTGCTGAGCTTTTGGGTACAATGGGGTCTGCTAGGGAAGAGCTGATTGTGGCACAGCAAACCTGACCCACACTAGAGGGTTTGAGACAGCAAGCTGTCACACAGCAGAATGGGGATGTCAGTGATAGCCATAAGGTACATTGGGAAGACAACCTCCTGTATACTGAATAAAGGGACCCTAAACCTGGAGCTGCCAGGAGATTGGTCACCCCTTTGCAATACAGAGAGTGTCATCTTACCTTGGCACATGACATTCCTTTGGCTGGGCATTTGGGCCAAAGTCAAACTTGGGACAGGCTTGTTCCGCTGTTTCACTGGCCCCTAATGCCAGAGGACACTAAAGAGTTATGTCGCTCTTGTGTGACCTGCCAAGCCAGTGGTACTCCAAAGGCCCCCTTAATTCCACTTCCTGTGGTTAGGGTGCCCTTTGAAAGGGTAGGGGTTGACATAGTTGGCCTCTTGAACCTCCAACAGCATCAGGCAATAGGTTCATCCTTGTGGTAGGGGACCATGTCACTAAGTATCCTGAAGCTATCCCCTTAAGGACCACTACAGCTCCTGCAGTGGCAAAGGCCCTCCTTGGAATCTTTTCCAGAGTGGGCTTCCCTAAGGAAGTGGTGTCAGACAGAGGTAGTAACTTTTGTCTGCATACCTCAAGGCAATGTGGAAGGAGTGTGGTGTAACATACAAGGTCACTACTCCTAATCATCCACAAACAAATGGTCTGGTTGAGAGGTTTAATAAAACTCTCAAAGGTATGATAATGGGACTCCCTGAAAAACTCAGAAGGAGATGGGATGTCCTGTTACCTTGCCTCTTTTTTGCTTACAGGGAGGTACCCCAAAAAGGAGTGGGCTTTAGCCCCTTTGAACTCCTCTTTGGGCACCCTGTGAGAGGTCCCCTTGCACTTGTTAAGGAGAGTTGGGAACAACCGTTAAAAGCTCCTAAAAAGGACATTGTGGATTATGTACTTGGCCTAAGATCAAGAATGGCTGAGTACATGAAAAAGGCCAGGAAAACCCTTCAGGTCAGCCAGGAGCTGCAAAAGCAATGGCATGACCAGAAGGCTGTCCTCACCCAGTATCGCCCAGGACAGAAGATGTGGGTATTGGAGCCTGTGGCCCCAAGAGCACTCCAGGACAAATGGAGTGGGCCCCATTTAATTGTTGAGAAAAAGGGTGAGGTTACCTACTTGGTAGACCTGGGCACTTCCAGGAGTCCCCTTAGGGTGCTCCATGTCAACCGCCTAAAACCCTACTATGACAGGGCTGATCTCACCCTGCTCATGGCAACTGATGGACAGGAAGAAGGGAGTGACCCTCTCCCTGATGTCTTCTCCACCACTGAAGCTGATGGCTTACGAGATGGAGTAGTACTTGCAGACTGTCTAACTGCTGAGCAGAAAGATAACTGTAAATCTTTTAAGCCAGTTTTCTGAACTCTTCTCACTGATACCAGGTACCACTACTTGGTGTGAGCATACAATCAATACTGGAGACAGTTTACCGCTCAAAAGTAGGATTTATAGGCAGCCTTAGGAGACTTAGGAGTGATTGAACCTTCAGAAAGACCATGGGGACCATGGGGGGTTTTGGGACAAGCAAGTGGTGCTTGTCCCAAAACCTCACAGTAAGGATGGTAAAAAAGAGATGAGGTTTTGTGTTGACTATAGAGGACTCAACCAAGTAACCAAGACAGATGCTCACCCTATACACAGGGCAGATGAGCTGATAGATACACTGGCTTCTGCCACGTATCTAAGCACTTTTGATTTAACTGCAGGGTATTGGCAGATTAAATTATCGAAGGTGCTAAACCCAAAACTGCATTTTCAACCATTGGAGGGCACTATCAATTCACTGTGACGCCCTTTGGTCTGAAGAATGCACCTGTCACTTTTCAAAGGTTGGTGAACACAGTCCTGCAAGGGTTGGAAGCTTTTAGTGCAGCATATCTGGATGATATAGATGTCTTTAGCTCCACCTGGGATGATCACCTGGTCCACCTGTGGAAAGTTTTGGAGGCCCTGCAAAAGGCAGGCCTCACTCTCAAGGCCTCAAAGTGCCAGATAGGGCAGGGGAAAGCGGTTTATCTAGGCCACCTGGTAGGTGGGGAACAGATTGCACCACTGCAGGGGAAGGTCCAGGTCATTATGGAATGGGCTACCCCTACAACTCAAACCCAGGTGAGAGCCTTTTTTAGGCCTCACAGGGGATTACAGGAGGTTTATTAAGAATTATGGCTCCATTGAAGCTCCTCTTAATGACCTCACTAATTTTAAGGAATTAGGGTGGGGCTGGGGGTTGGGCTAGGGGCAGAAGTGACGCAGTGAGGTGAGTGGAGCTGGGGCAGGGTTGGAGGGTCGATTAAGGGATTGGGGTGGGTGAGGGGCTTGGCGGTCTATTTTTTCAGGGGTGGGAGCGGGGGGTTTGGGGATTCTTTAAGGAATTAGGGTGGGGGTTGGACTAGGGGAGGGAGTGACACGGTGAGGTGAGTTAGGCAGGGGTGGATTAAGGGATTAGGATGAGGGGTTCTGAGGGTGGGCTATTTTTTAAGGGGCGGAGTGGGGCATTTGGGTATTTTTATATATAGGGTGGGGGCAGGGTAGTTTATCTCTAGAGGGTTTGGGGAATGTTTAAGGAAGGGAAAGAGGAGAGAAGAGGGGGAAGGATCGGGAGAGGACGCTGTGAGGTAAGTGGGGTTGAGGTAGGGTTGGTGGGTAGTTTTCAGTGGTGGGGCAGATTTAGGACTTAGGGTGGGTGTTCGGTATGTTGGGGTACTTTAGCTTTAGTTTTTACAGGTGGGGTGTGGTATTTGTTTTTACATCTCAGGGTGGGTGGGGGGTTCAGGATAATTTAGTTCTTAGGGGCTGGGTGGGGGGTCAGGATAGTTTTTTTTTTTTTATGGCTTAGGGTGGGCGAGGGGGCTCGGGGTAATTTACTTATTGGGGGCAAGGTTTTAGGGTTTAGGGCGGGTGGGGGATGACGTGGTAGTTTACGTTTATGGGGTGGGGGTGTCGGGATAGTTTTCTTTTAGGTTTAGGGTGGATGGGGGAGTCGGGCTACTTTATTTTATAGGGAGAGGGTGGGGGTGTTGGGATAGTTTTTTTTAGGGCAGGTGGGGGGTCAGGGTAGTTTAGGTATTAGGGGTGGGGGTAGTATTGGGCCTCAGGGAGGGTGGTATGATAGAACCACCCATGCCATTTTGCATGCTGTTTCCACACATGCCTTTAGTAGGCATGCTTTTACATCAAAAAATAATTTTAAAGGCATGCATGGGAAAGGCATTGGTGGTGACAATGCAGTCGCTGTTCTGACCGCGTTGTTAAGGCATGCGTGGTTCCATCATACAACCCTTCCTGGCCTTAACATTGTTGTCAATGCTTGTCATGCACATAGACTATAGAGATTCCATCCTCTCAGGTGAGTACAATTTAATGGTTGAGTAGGGGGAGAAGGGTAATAGTGGCAAAGGACAGTGTTGTGGCTGAGTAAAGAGAGAGTAGCAGGGCCTCCTGGCCTTAGCATTGCTGTCTGTGCCTGTCCTACACGCAGAATATACAGATGCCATCCTCTTAGGTGACTACACTCCAATGTGGAGTTTGTACTAAATGTTAAATTGAGTAGGCTACACTGTTCTGTTTTTAGTAATGTTGGAAGAGTGCCTACTGGGATGTGTAGAGCTGTCAATCCCTGTACTACAGCCACTATACAGAGATGGCGTTCCCCCAGGTGAGTCTAGTTTACCTGTTGGAGTCCAGACAGGGGTTTGTGGACAGGTGGACACTCGACTGTTGAGTGGGGCGACAGTGAGGGTGGAAAAAGGTGAGCAGTGAGCATGCATGGCAATACATTTTGGTGCCATTTTTATTGTTGTGTGTTACCCCACTACACTCACCTAGGTATTCATGTCAAGCCCTCAGGATGCAGGATGGCCATGATCTTCTTGTCCTATGATATGAGTTGTTAGGGAGGAGTTTGGGTCCCACCACCAGTCTTCCGGAGCTGCAGCTGGTGCTTGGATGCCATGGAATGGTCCTTCGCCCTAAGGTAATTCCACCTCTTCCTGATGTTGTCCCTTGTGTGCGTGCTGGGGCCTACTGAATTCACTCTGTTGACTATCCTTTGCCACATTTCCATTTTCCTTGCAATAGTAATGTGCTGGACTTGTGCTTCAAATAAATGTGGATCTACTCTAATGATTTCATCCACCATGACACTTAACTCGTCTTCAGTGAAACTGAGATTTTTCTGGGGTGACATAGTGGTGAAATGAAATAATCAATATTAAAGATAGGTGTTGGGAATTGAGAAGGTGACAGGTAGTAAATGGAGTGGAGGGGTGCAAATGAATGTGATGTTGGTGTGTTGAGGGGGTGGGATATTTGCTCTTTTTTTGGGTGCTCTGGATGGTGTATTTTGCATTGGAGTTGCAAAGTATTGTGGTGTGTGAAGGGGTGTGTTTTATAATATGGTTTGTAGGTGTGTCGGGGTCGTAATGTGTGTCAGTGGTATTGTTTTTAAAATCATCCATTGTGGTGTTGTATATTACTGTGGTGGCTGCGAACTGCTGTGGTTCGGACCGCCATTGGAGGACCGCCAAGGCATCACCGCCACCACAATTTAGAACTTGTAATAGGTTCAGTGGTTGGCTGACAGGCAGTGGAAGCTGGTGGTCGGGCCACCTATTTCCTGCCCTCCAACATACTGGCGGTGTTGTTTTTTTGACTGAGTTTTGGGGTTCTGGCTGTGTAACTCGTAATACGGTGGTCTTTATGACCACCAACATGGTGGTCTTTTGGCGGCCGCCACTATGGGGGTCTGGCGGTCCTACCACCAAAGTCATAATGAGGCCCTATATTTGTATAATACTTCATTTAAAGCCTCTCCATATCTATTATGGGGGGAATAAGCCTGATTGTTCCCTAGGGCATCGGTGTAACCATATACACCTATCGATGAATACTGACACTTACTGATATTGATGTTCCCTACGCAAATGTATACACACTCTGCCTCAAGCCCCTTTATGGAATTTCCCAGTTATTTATCAAGTCCCTCGTCTACTTTCTTCCTAGTAATATTAAACACATTGATATAAAAGTTTATCAGTACGAAAGATAATCTCAAATCAGTGCCAGCGGAAGGAAGGGGAACTCGGTATGTGCCTTTTTTAGGCATGTAAAGCAGTAGCAGTAGTTGATATCAAAATTGCCAAGTCTCCCTTTGGCAATTTTTGATTGAGGGGTATTGATGGAGTTGAGGGTGCGAGAATAGCAACAAAGCCATCAACAGTAACATTTTGTGGATGGCATGTTTCCTGGGAAACATAGCAAGTGCACAGTTTTTACGTGGCACTGCATTCTTTGTTGTCTATCCTATTTTTTAATCCCTCCGTGTTCCAAGATCTAATAACTAGTGCGCAATCAGGATGGAGCGTTGTTGTTACTTGCTCTTGAACCAGGTTCCCATCGCTTGCATTCCCACGCACTTTAGCATCCTCCATTGTTTCGTAGTCCTCCCATCATCAGTCTTGCGCGCTAAGACCTGGGGGGGGGCAAATCTGTTTAAGCTGGTCACGGGTGTGCCCATTCTATAGTTGCCACAATGGTATGTCGTCAGTGGATCCTGTGGTCTGGGGATAGTCACTGGAGATTTGTAAAAGACTCCCAAGTGTACGGCAACAATCTTCCCCTCAAGGCAGTTCTGATTCTGTTGCTTATGATACAAGTGAGAAAGGAAGGACTTTACCATGACTGGATGTCGAAAATTGACAATGATACAATCACCATGGCCTGTTTTCCTCATATTCCCAACCTAGTTTACCCTTCCGAGCATAATTATTTCTTGGTGCAGGAAGCTGGCATTGCAACTGTGGTTCGATATCAGTAGTAGGAAGGGATACCTTTAATCACCATATTAAAAGTGACAGTTATCCTGCCCCGGAAGTGACGCCATTTCCGGTGGCTGGGACTTCCGGTGTCCCTGAGAGCCCTCCCCGGAAGTACCACGTGTGTAGGGTGTGTCACGTGGTCTGTGCCCTCATGGTGTCATGTGTTAACTATGTGGCTGTGTCCTAGCCCCCATGGGTGCTGGTCTGTGGGCTTTTGTAAGATGTGGGCCTTTGTGTTGTGCAAGTGTTTTCAGAGCCTGTGAGGATAGGTCTGGACATGTCAGACAATCAGGGGCAAGTGACTGTTAGGGGTTCTCTGCACAGGGCGGCAAAGGGGGCGGTCTGACCAAACCTCCACAGTGTTGGCTAATCCAAAAAGAGGGGCAGGTCAAACATCCAAACTGCTGGCTAATCCTAAAAGAGGGGCTGGTCAAATTATAAGTTTGTTAGAGCCAACCAAGCATGGTAGAAAAGTAGACCTAGACAGATGTACACCCCACAGGCCTTTTCCAGGGGTTGGTATCAATGGGAGCCCAGTCGTGGATAAATTATAAACTGGCTATGTAATTAAAAGTTTGAAACAAAACAATGGTCCTGTATTGCAGATTAAAGTAGATGTATACCCCCAATGACTTCACAGGACAGGGCTCAGAGGTTGACAGGCGTTGCAAATCTAAAACAGATGTCTATTAACAGGTCCCAACCAAATACTGAGCCTGGGCATAATTAGCAAAAATGGTTCTGGTATAAAAGCCCCCCACACATTCACAGGCCTCTTTTCTTTCTGAACTACATACTTGAAGTTTGTGGAGAGCCCAGGACCACAAGGTTAAAAACAGGAAGTGCAGAGTCCAGACTGGTACTGCTAAACCTCTTCTACTTAAGGTTTGTAACTGTGTGATTTTTGTATATGTTTAACTATAGATTAACAATGCCATTAGCCCCCGTCTGTTTAACTATACATAGACACGTAAAAATGCATGTTTTTAAAAATGCTAATAATGTATTTTAGAGGGTCTGTAATTATCTTGTGGGATGTATAGGTAATGCTTAACAATGACATTAGCCCCATCCTGTTTAACTATACATAGACAAGTAAAAATGCATGTTTAAAAAAAAAAAATGCTAATAATGTATTTTTGGGGTTCTGTATTTATTTTGTGGGCTGTATTGGGCTTGTTTAACTTGTACAGGCTGGTTCAGGGGCCGTGTAGGGGTCTGTATTTTTTAAAGTCTGCACGTATTTTGGGGGGTTGTTATTGTTTATTTGGTATTTGTGGAGTATTGTGCTATGTATATGTCAGTATCTTTGCAGCTCTGTAATTATTTAATGGGCCGTATTGGACGTATTTAACTTGTACAGGACAGTTCAGGGGCTGTGTAGGGGTCTGTATTTTTGAAAGTCTGCACGTATTTTGGGGGGTTGTTATTGTTTATTTGGTATATGTGGAGTCGTGTGCCATGTATTTGTCAGTATCTTTACAGCTCTGTAATTATTTAATGGGCCGTATTGGACGTGTTTAACTTGTACAGGAAGGTTCAGGGGATGTGTATGGGCATGTATTTTTGAAAGTCTGCACGTATTTTGCGGGTTGTTATTGTTTATTTGCTATCTGTGGAGTCTTGTGCTATGTAATTGTCAGTATCTTTACAGCTCTGTAATTATTTAATGGGCCATATTGGACGTGCTTAACTTGTACAGGGTTGTTGTGTGGTTGTGTAGCAAACAGTCTTTTAAGTGTGGTTGTATTTAAGATGTGCAGGGCTGTTGTGGTGATCTGTATGTATTTTTTTTTATGTGTAATTTATTGGCTAATCACTGTATACTGGGTGGTCACACATTTAATTGTAGGCTTTAGGGGTTAATGAGGGCTGTTCTGGGGACCCCGGTTATTAATTTTAGAGACAGGCCCTCTGCGCTGCAGAGAGCAGAGTTTTAAAATTAATAACTGTGGGCTCCAAAGCAACCTGGAGCTCTAGGAAACCCCATTATCAACTTTTCAGCGCTGTTCTCAGAGCCCAAGTGTGCTCTGAGAACTGCTCGCTGAAATGTTAATAATGGGGCACCCCAAAGCATTCCCTCTCTCGGGGGTGCCCCATCATCAGCATTTCAGAGCTACTCTCAGAGCCCCCGTGGGCTCTGAGAGCAGCTCTAGGCATTTTCTTACATTTTTATTTTTATTTTTTATTTTATTCATAATACTTTCTGCCACGGAGACCTAGGTATAAAGTTAACAGCGCTCTGCTCGAAGCCCACGTGGGCTTCGAGCAGAGAGTCATTAACTTTATACCTAGGTCTCTGCGGAGACCTCGGTATACAGTTAACAGCGCTCTGCTCGAAGCCCACGTGGGCTTCGAGCAGAGAGTCATTAACTTTATACTGAGGTCTCTGCGGCAGCTGCAATCGCCGCGGAGACCTCGGTATAAAGTTAACAGCGCTCTGCTCAAAGCCCCCAGGGGCTTTGAGCAGAGCGTCAAATAAAATAATGAGTTTGGGCCTTCAGGTCCCTACAGGTTCTTTCATTTTAAATAAATACAAATAAAATAAATAATGAGTTTGGGGGCCTGTGGGGGCCTTGAGTCCGTGGTTCTAAGGTCCCCTGGGCCCCATAGGGCCCCATAAAAAAAAAATAATCACATATCATAAATAAAAATAAAAGATGTACAAATTAAATAACAATAAATAAAAAACTATCCCTGCTAAAGATTCTTAGACCCCCAAGCGCCCCACACCACTCACCGTAGTTCATGATGGCCTGGGATCCAAGGTTGTTGCCCTGAAAAACCCTGGACCTCACACATGTTGCATCCACATCCGGCCATTTTCTTTTTTTTTTTTTAAACAAATACTGTGTGCTGTTGGAACTTGCTCAGCTTGGGTGCTCCAACCTGGATGCTGGAGTTTAGACTGAACTCCGCCCCCACACACATGGTTCAGGGCCTTGTTGAGCTCAGTCAAAAACCAGGCATGGATTCTAGGATCCGGTTTTCAGTCTGTTGTACTAGTATAAATTCTAGGAACTGTAATGTTATTAAACCAAGATATGTTATATATTTTTACAAGTGTAATTTTGCGGATTTATAAAGACATTTGACTGCCCTGTAATATGTTTACAATAAGATTGTGGATCCCTCTGAATTATATAAATAATGTCTTATAAAGAGAATCCTAGAGTTTGCAATGTGCTAGAGCGCCACCCTGTGGCCATTGTTTATTAAACCATGTATAGTTTTTGAGAAAAGCTTTACAATTGTCAATGTGTATTTATACTTCCAGAACATCGACATTCACCAGTTTGAACCATGATATATATATATTATTTTTTTTGTTTATTTTAATTTTATTTTTTTTCCAACACTTTGCATGTTTTTATGAAGGGTTGTGACCTAGAAGATGAAATGTGGTGTGTTTAAAGGTAATTCTGTCTCTATTGTACGCAGGACCTTCAAGAGTCTGGGGAGTCCCTTGTGGAAATGGAGACAGTGCAACAAGGTGAGTTACAGGCCATGGGTCATTCTAAACTGAGTTGTCAGGATTGTTATTTTTTTATATTTTACCTCTAATGGGCACCCGTGTGTTTGCATAGGTTATGATGCAGAACTCAGGTGTGCGATTGCCTCTCTGCAACAAATCCTCCATGTTCAAGAAGGGTCAAGCACATTGTCTCAGGATAACGCTTTTGCAGATAAATAATAGGGTTCTTTTTGTAACCCCCTGAAAACCTAAAAAGCCCAACAATCAGCCCTATATTGGGCCGCCTCAGTGAGTTCGTATAGTCTATGTATTATTATATTGTAAATGTAACATTATTTTTTCTTTTTATCCCAAGGTGTCCCTGAGGGAGAAATGTTGCTGAATCTGAGTAGGAGCTTTAAAAACACTGACCGCAAAAGGAAGTCCCCAGCGTCTAAGGACGGCCCACCTATTAAGAAGGGTACATCAAGTCGGAAAACCCCAGGTGAGTTTTAGAAACTGTAGAGTCTGATGTATACAATCCTTAGTGTGTCTAAACCTCTTTCACACCCATAGGTATACCAGCTATAACAATCCCTAATATGTATTTTGCTATCTTTACATCCTAGAGTCACCCCACAAGAGCTCCAAAGGTGCTGGCCATCCGCCTAAATTGCCTCGTCATCTTTAAAGGTCAACACTGGGAGTGCTCAAAACCCCACAGCGCCATCGGTACTCGTGAACAACCCAGACCCCCAAGACCCGCTCTGCAGCCGCTCTACAGCCACCGATCATGGTCCAGGTACAACTCTTAACTACACCACACCATCCGTCATAAAGGGCATGACCAGTACAGCGAACACTTCTGCAACAACTACCCCGGGGAGGGGGCTTGGACACCCGGACATTATCGTGATTACATCACCTAACACCCAACAGTTTGTACCGTGTGAGGCCTCTGGAGGGACCCCAAAACAGTGCAGAAATTCTAAAATAAATCGGCTGTCATTAAAGAATCGTAGGAAGAAGTTCCAGACCCCTGAGCTACAATCTGTGCCTTTAGACCTATCTTTTAAAAATGTTGTTAAGGTGCAGCCGATTCCACCTATGTCCCAATGTTCTAATACAGATGTGTCTGTCAACACCCTAACCCCTCCAGGTTGTACAACTAACCCACCCCTGTTACATGACTCGCCAATGGAAAATGATCACCACGTAGAGGATCCTTATTCCCATTGTATAGGACTTCTTAAGGCTCTAGCTGGTATTGACCAGAGTTCTGAAGCCCCTGCATCCCCTCGTGACACTTCTAAGACGAGCCCCTCAAGGTTACAATCAGTAGGGTCTCAATCAGCAGCACCCAGCCACAGCACTGTCTCTACATCAGCGGCCATCAGTTATTACGATAAACATTTAACCTCCCCATGTCTGATGTCCCCCGATACACCCCCAGGGGCATACGACCCCACCAGTCCTACACCAAGTGCCTGTGCGCAGTGGTCTTCACCATCCGCATCAATATACCCCGCCAGCAGTATAGGGTGTAGCGGATCGCAAAATCAGAGTTTTGGAACACCCCCGAGCGATGATCAGGCCTCTCAAACTCCTGGGTGTTCACACTGAAACCCTGTTTTTACGTCCCGCTCCGATCCAGCAGCAGTGAATGGGGGTGATAACGTCAGCCATTGTCCTATAACCGGGGTGTCTCTGGGAGTTGGCAATCATACCTCTAACGTCACAATTACTGGCCTTGAAACCAACCTTTCAAACCGTACTAGAGTTCTAGACAGCTACATTAAAGAAATACATCAGTCGTTTAGACAATTAAAATTCCAACTCCGTCTAAAAACTTTAAAATTGTGTAAGAACGACTGTAATACAGAGACAAACAGAGCTAACATAAAGGCTTTAAAACAGCTGCTGGCTCGGTGTAGAAGCATGGTGGCCCAAGCTTGCGCTTCAGCAGTTGTAGCCATGGGTAACATACCAGCGTGACTAGGCGATCGTGCAGACCAGGGGAATGTTAGAGCAACATTTACCGGTACAATGGGCCGTAGGTCTCAATATAAAAAGAAGCCACAGCACCTGCTTAGTAGAGCTCTAACAGTTTTACGTCCGCTCAAAAGTCAGAGGCCATGTGAGCCCCCAAAACCACAGTCCATAAGGCCTCAAAATATACACTTAGGAGGTGTTGATGGTATTCACAGGCCCTCTGTGGATGATGGTCAGAGCAGTCTCAGCCCTAAACAACCTGAAGGAGCCCCACCCGCAGTAGGTGAAGTGTCACCACTTGTAAACACCCCAAATATTGTTCAGATCGGCAGAGGTCAGTTACCAAAAACCAGATGGTCCCATAAGAAGCCAAAGTGGATTGGTAGCGCTAGAAACCGCAAGCTTGTAATAAATAAGTTAAAGAAAGCCAGACTCTGCGTTACCAGAAGGTCTAAAAACACACCCACAGCTAACCATACCCCTGCAAGCTCTCCAACAACCAGTAATTCTCATGCTGAGGCTTCAGAACCAGTATTTATGGAAAGTGTGAGACGGTATATTTTGGAAAATGGGTTATTGGTAAGGGCAGGTAGGTACCTACACTTAGCAATAGGCCACTAACCTCCACTAAGGTCCAGTTAGGTCTCAGTAAATTAAACCCAGCTCAACCCTTGGTAGCTTGGCAACGAGCGTCAAGGCTTAACTTAGGAGACAGAGTGTAAAGCATTCAAATATCACAAAACAGTAATTAAATAAAACACAGGAAACAGTTTAAAAATCCAAAACCAATTAATAAAAATAGATTATATTTTTATCTTTAAAATGACACCAAAACGAATAAAATCGGATAAGGGGAACCGGAGATATGAATTTTTAAAGACTTTTTTTTTTTTTAGCGCCTAGAAACAAAAAGCGCCAATCGGGTCATCTGGTTGCACCTCGACCGGGGCAAAGTCAAAGTTTAAGGCCGACCGCAATGGAGCCCTGCTCGGCTACAGGCCGCGGGAGGCCTCAGTTTAAAGTTTACCTTCACACTTAGGTGGTCATTCTGACCCTGGCGGTCTTTGACCGCCAGGGCGGAGGACCGCGGGAGCACCGCCGACAGGCCGGCGGTGCTCCAATGGGGATTCCGACCGCGGCGGTAAAGCCGCGGTCGGACCGGCACCACTGGCGGGGTCCCGCCAGTGTACCGCCGCCCCATTGAATCCTCCGCGGCGGCGCAGCTTGCTGCACCGCCGCGGGGATTCCGACCCCCCCTACCGCCATCCAGATCCCGGCGGTCGGACCGCCGAGATCCGGATGGCGGTAGGGGGGGTCGCGGGGCCCCTGGGGGCCCCTGCAGTGCCCATGCCACTGGCATGGGCATTGCAGGGGCCCCCGTAAGAGGGCCCCTACATGTATTTCACTGTCTGCTGCGCAGACAGTGAAATACGCGACGGGTGCAACTGCACCCGTCGCACAGCTTCCACTCCGCCGGCTCGATTCCGAGCCGGCTTCATCGTGGAAGCCTCTTTCCCGCTGGGCTGGCTGGCGGTCTGAAGGCGACCGCCCGCCAGCCCAGCGGGAAAGTCAGAATTACCGCCGCGGTCTTTCGACCGCGGAACGGTAACCTGACGGCGGGACTTTGGCGGGCGGCCTCCGCCGCCCGCCAAGGTCAGAATGAGGGCCTTAGTCTTTTTTTCGAAGATTTTCTTCAGAGGGACGAACCTGCCAGTCCAATCTGACCTCCTGGAGCCCTTCTCCGGATATGCGATGCTGGAATCCTCAGTGGAGATTTTTACCTTCGGACTTAGTCGTTTTTTCGAGGTGAAAATCCTTCGACCGGGGTAAACCTGGATCTTGATCTGACGTCCATGGAGCCCTCCTCGGATACGCTGGCTGGGAGGTCCCGGTCAACTTTTTACCTTCGGACTTAGTCTCTTTTCAGAGATTTTCTTTACCGGGACGAACCAGCAAATCAGGCCGGGTCGCGGTTGAGGCAAGCCGGCTAAAGTTGCCGCGGCGGGTCGGTCCCTCTATGGAGCTTTTTTACAAACATTGCCCAAACTTCTCCAAACTTCTGGGGCTTCTCCCAGATGTCCTTTTAAGGTTCTTTTGGGGTCCACAGCTCACCCCAAGGTTCCAGAAGTTCTGAGATGGTCCTTGGGGGGTGCCGACTACAACTCCCAGAATGCACCTGGCGCAAACTCCTTTTTGGCCACTGGACAGTGGTTAGCTGGTCGCTTTCTTCAGGAGTTGGTGCAGGGGACTCTGGATAGCAATTTTTCACCTGTAGCAAACAGGGAGTCCCTTCTTGAACCAGTTGAAGCCAGGCAAAGTCCTTCTTGTGGTGAAGCCCAAGTGTGCAGCTGGTGCAGTCCTTCTGAGTGCAGGTTCCAGGTGCAGGCCAGGGGTCCAGCAGGGCAGTCCTTCTTCTTCTGTTGTTATTCCTTGTTGGATGTGGTAGGGAACTGGGGTGAGGGTGCAGGTCTGCCAGTTTTATCCTTGCTCCCGGGTGAAAAGCAGGGGGGTCCTGGTTCTCCAATCAGGTGCAGGGTCCTTCCCCCTGTGATGACCACTTCCTGGGAAGTGTGGCAAAAATCAATCCCAGGAGGCAACATTCTCTAAAAATCCATCATGGCTGAATCTGATTTTTGGAGGTTACATCTGGCTGAGCCCACCCACTGGTGTGGCTAAAAATCATAAACACACCCCTCTCCTGCCCTCTCCTAATCTAATCAAGGGGGCACATAGTTGTCTGGGTTGCAGGATGTGGGGGTGTTGCTGGTTGCTCCAAATGTCCTTCTCTGCCGTTGAAGACCAGTTTGGCAGCCCTCCCCCTTCCTGCCTCACCATCTGCTGAGGGGGGATTCCCTACCACAGGCACATTCCTTTGCGTGAAGCCAGGCCACTTCACACCTCATCAAGGTAGCCTGGCCAGACTGCTAGAGGCTGGCCAATCAGAGCACAGCAGCAAAAACAATGCAGGGCTGAAATTGGCAACTTGTCAGGTAAAGTTTAAAACTCTTTACCTGAACAAGTTATATTGAATCCAACAACTGGAAGTTGTGGGATTTATTACAACAATTAATTTGATACCAAATTCTTGGTATGCATCATTTAAGGAGACTTTAAAAATTAATATAAAGTCTCCCCATTCTAGCCCATGAAGGCCCTTTACTACAATGAGGGGAAAACGAATTTGGCTGTTTTTACCTCACCAGGGCTTATAAAACTATTTTTATAAGGTCCCTACTTATAGTTACATGGCACCCAGCCCTAGGGGCACATAGGGCACACCTTAGGGGTGTCTTATATGTAAAAATAAGGTAGTTTAAGACTTTGGAACTACTTTTAATTCCAAAGTCGAATTTGCATATAACTTTAATTTAAAAGCAGCCAGCAAGGCAGGCCTGCCTTTAAAATGACACTGGGCACCTCAGCAGTGCACCTATGGGTGCACTACCTATGCTGTGGTCCCTAAACCTACATGCCCTACCATATACTAGGGACTTATAGGTAGGTTAACTTAGCCAATTATAATTAGCCTAATTTGCATATCCATTTTACACAGAGCACTGGCCCTGGGACTGGTAAGCAGTACCCAGGGCACAGCCAAGAGTCAGTAAAACACCAGCAAAAAGTGAAAAATGGGGGCAAAAAGTTAGGGGGCCTCTGCAATCAGCCCTGTTTTCTCACACAAGCCCCCCCAGCCCACACGCCCAGGAGACTCAGCCCAACCCTAGGAGAGTCTTCCTGGATTGTTAGGCTAGGAAGACAGTGAAGAAAACTGGCAGTCCATTTGCAGGGCCTACTCTGCCTTACATCCTCCTGCCATGGTCACTCCCTCTGGGTAGTGAAGCCATCCCAACAGTGAAAGGACCCATCTCAAACTGAAACTTCCCTCTAAAGGGGTCTTCCTCCTCTCTCTCTGCCAACTTGGGTAGTGAGGCGCCCACCTCCCCTACTCCTAACTTTGCGAGGGCAACACCTAGCTTACCCAAAGAGGTCACCCATCACTTGAGCAACCCCACCATGACCAACAGGGTCAGGGGGCATACTTTGCTATTGGCCCTGGGGTCTGCCTCCCAGGCCAAGTACAGTGCTGCCAGGAAGGCTAGCACCCAGCAGAGGCTACTGACAGCTGTCAGTACCCAGAACCACACCCTAAGCTCTCCACTGACAGGTGGCTGAGCTGCTTTAGGGGCAACTGTGGGGTCCTGGCACCCCTCTTGCTGTATAGAGTGGGGGGCTACCACCTCATGTGGCAGACACCTTCCTCCCACTCTCCCTTCTGTCAGTGCAGGGGCAACACCTTGCATCTGGACAGCTGCCTGACTACTCAGGACTTCCTTGGGGTCAGGTGAGGCCTCACCAGTGCCAACTCTGGGCTCCCCCCCTACTGGGGCAGAAGGCCTTTGGCTCCCTGGAACTCTCTTTAAGAGTGGCCTACCCTTCCTTTTCTTCTTTCCTTTTCTTGGGGCCCCTGTCTCCTAACTGTAGGGACTGACTCCCCAGGACTTTGGGTTGGGGGGGCGCCCTGGGCGACCGTCCCATTTGGGACCAGACTCACCTCTGGGAGGTCATTGCCCAGGATACAATCTAGGGAGAGGTCAGCACTGACTACCACCCTAAACCAGTAAAGGATACCCTCCCTCTCTAGGGGCACTATGGCTACAGGTTTGGAGGTGACCTCCCCTGTGGCTATCCTGAATTTCCTGGTCTCTCCTGGGACATACATGTCTGGGGTCACTAACCGGTCACTCACCATAGTGTGACTGGCACAGGTGTCTCTCAGGCCAGTGGTAGGGATCCCATTCACCTGAATGGGGTGGAAGTGCCTACTCCCACCCTCAGGGATCACCAGCTTACCATCTGGTCCTGTCTCCCAGCTCAATGCTAGGAGGACTTCATCATCTGAGGAGTCCTCCTCCATAGCTACACTGGACAGCCCAGTGCTAACCACCTTCTTTGGACAGGCTGCATCTCCTCTGAAGTGACCTGTCTGCTGACAGTCAAAGCAAGCCTTACTGTCCAAGAGCGTTTTTAACCCTGGGTATCCCTGTCTCTGCTTGTCAGAGTGGGAGTGGGATTTACTCTCCTCCTTCTTAGGGTTCTGGGGTACTGAGGGAGACTCTGTGGTGGGCTTACCACCTCCCTCCTTAGGTTTTTGGGGACCTGACCCCCCCTTCTTGGAGTCTCCCCCTGGGACTTGACAACCACCCTGGTTCTCAACCACTCATCAGCTGCCTCCCCTAGCTCTCTAGGGTTGGTATGCTTAGAGTCCACTAGATGCTGGTATAACCTTTCTTGGGTACAATTGGTCAAGATGTGCTCTCTCATGATCAGATTGTATAACCCCGCTTAAGTATTTACTTTGTTACCAATAATCCAGCCCTCTAGTGCCTTAAGTGAGGTGTCTACAAAGTCAACCCAAGACTGGGTACTGACCTTCTGGGTGTCCCTGAACTTCATTCTATACTGCTCTGGGGTTAGACCAAACTTCTTGGTTAAGCACCTCTTCATACTAGGGTATGAATCTGCCTCCTCCCCCCTTGAGGTCAGAAGCCTATCCCCCCCTGAGTTGGGGACCAACTCCCACAAAAGGGAACCACAGTATTGAGGTCTAACCCTTCTCATTTGGAGTGCCCTCTCAAAGGCCTCCAACCACTTGTTTATATCATCCCCCTCTACATAAACAGGAACCACCCCCTTGGGTAATCTGGGGCAAAAAAAAACACTCATGGACACCTCAACTTCTCTGTCGCTGCCACCATCTCTTTTCTCTCTCTTTGCCCACTTTTTCTTTTCTAGGGCCAGCTTCTGTGCTTCCAAAGCTATAAATGCTAGCTGGGCCTCCAGTTCTCTTTCTCTGAGGGACAGGTTCTCTCCTCCTGAAGGGACCCCCTTCCCCCAACTAGCTTTGGGTCTGCCCCTAGTGACTGTATGTAATGAGGACCGGTATTCCTCATCCTCACTTAGGCTCAGATGCCCTCCCTCCTCTGAGTGGTGAGAGCCAGCATCCTCCCCTACTTCTCCCTCCTCTGGAGCTTCCTCTGGGTCTACCTCTTGGGCCTCAGCCCATGCTGTCAGGGATTTGATCAGGACATGCTTCCTGTGGTCAGTGGTTGCAGGCAACCCTCTTTCAGTACACAACCCCCTAAGCTGGACTACTGTCAGTGTGGGTAGGCTATCCAGATCACGCTCCATGGTTCCCTAGTTTTGTGTCAACAAAAGCTTTTTGCGAAAATTGGTAACAAGAATTTAGGAAAATCAAAAAAATTCAATAATTGAATTTAATCCAAATTAAAAATTAAAAACAATTTTTGCACTAGGACAATTTAAAGGATTTTTAATTTGTTTTACTTAAAACTGTAACGTGATGCTGAACACAAGTACAGGATCCCACCACTGCTCACCAAAAATGTTGGAAAATGGGTTATTGGTAAGGGCAGGTAGGTACCTACACTTAGCAATAGGCCACTAACCTCCACTAAGGTCCAGTTAGGTCTCAGTAAAATAAACCCAGCTCAACCCTTGGCAGCTTGGCAACGAGCGTCAAGGCTTAACTTAGGAGACAGAGTGTAAAGCATTCAAATATCACAAAACAGTAATTAAATAAAACACAGGAAACAGTTTAAAAATCCAAAACCAATTTATAAAAATAGATTGTATTTTTATCTTTAAAATGACACCAAAACGAATAAAATCGGATAAGGGGAACCGGAGATATGAATGTTTTAACTTTTTTTTTTTTTGCGCCTAGAAACAAAAAGCGCCAATCGGGTCATCTGGTTGCACCTCGACCAGGGCAAAGTCAAAGTTTAAGGCCGACCGCGATGGAGCCCTGCTCGGCTACAGGCGGCGGGAGGCCACGGGAGGCCTCGGTTAAAAGTTTACCTTCTTACTTAGGCCTCATTCTGACCCTGGCGGTCCTAAACCGCCAGGGCCACGGGCAACGGAAGCACCGCCAACAGGCTGGCGGTGCTTCAGTGCCCATTCTGACCGTGGCGGTAAAGCCGCGGTCAGAAAAGGGGATCCGGCGGTTTCCCGCCGGATTTCCCCTGGGCCAGAGAATCCTCCATGGCGGCGCTGCCTGCAGCGCCGCCATGGGGATTCCGACCCCCTTCCCGCCATCCTGTTCCTGGCGGTAAAACCCGCCAGGAACAGGATGGCGGGAATGGGTGTCGTGGGGCCCCTGGGGGCTCCTGCACTGCCCATGCCACTGGCATGGGCAGTGCAAGGGCCCCCTAACAGGGCCCCACAAAGATTTTCACTGTCTGCTATGCAGACAGTGAAAATCGCGACGGGTGCTACTGCACCCGTCGCACCCCTGCAACTCCGCCGGCTCCATTCAGAGCCGGCTTCCTCGTTGCAGGGGCTTTCCCGCTGGGCCGGCGGGCGATCTTCTGGCGATCGCCCGCCGGCCCAGCGGGAAAGTCAAAATGACCCCCGCGGTCTATTGACCGCGGTGCGGTCTTTCAGCGGTTTCTGCCCGCCGGGCGGCGCCCGCCGCCCATTGGGCTCAGAATGAGCCCCTTAGTCTTTTTTTTGAAGATTTTCTTCAGCGGGACGAACCTGCCAGTCCAATCCGACCTCCTGGAGCCATTCTCCGGATACGTGATGCTGGAATCCTCGGTGGAGATTTTTACCTTCGGACTTAGTCGTTTTTTTGAGGTGAAAATCCTTCGACCGGGGTAAACCTGGATCTTGATCCGACGTCCATGGAGCCCTCCTCGGACACGCTGGCTGGGAGGTCCCGGTCAACTTTTTACCTTCGGACTTAGTCTCTTTTTCGGAGATTTTCTTTAACGGGACGAACCAGAAAATCAGGTCGGGTCGCGGTTGAGGCAAGCCGGCTAGAGTTGCAGCGGCGGGTCGGTCCCTCTATGGAGCTTTTTTACAAAAGTTGTCCAAACTTCTCCAAACTTCTGGGGCTTCTCCCAGATGTCCTTTCAAGGTTCTTTTGGGGTCCACAGCTCACCCCAAGGGTCCAGAAGTTCTGAGATGGTCCTTGGGGGGTGCGGACTACAACTCCCAGAATGCACCTGGCGCAAACTCCTTTTTGGCCACTGGACAGTGGTCAGCTGGTCGCTTTTTTCAGGAGTTGGTGCAGGGGACTCTGGATAGCAATTTTTCACCTGTAGCAAACAGGGAGTCCCTCCTTGAACCAGTTGAAGCCAGGCATAGTCCTTCTTGTGGTGAAGCCCAAGTGTGCAGCTGGTGCAGTCCTTCTGAGTGCAGGTTCCAGGTGCAGGCCAGGGGTCCAACAGGGCAGTCCTTCTTTTTCTGTTGTTCTTCCTTGTTGGATGTGGTAGGGAACTGAGGTGTGGGTGCAGGTCTGCCAGTTTTATCCTTGCTCCAGGGTGAAAAGCAGGGGGGTCCTGGTTCTCCAATAAGGTGCAGGGTCCTTCCCCCTGTGATGACCACTTCCGGGGAAGCGTGGCAAAAATCAATCCCAGGAGGCAACATTCTCTAAAAATCCATCATGGTTGAATCTGATTTTTGGAGGTTACATCTGGCTGAGCCCCCCCACTGGTGTGGCTAAAAATCATAAACACACCCCTCTCCTGCACTCTCCTAATCTAATCAAGGGGGCACCTAGTTGTCTGGGGTTGCAGGATGTGGGGGTGTTGCTGGTTGCTCCAAATGTCCTTCTCTGCCTTTGAAGACCAGTTTGGCAGCCCTCCCCTTCCTGCCTCACCATCTTCTGAGGGGAGATTCCCTCCCACAGGCACATTCCTTTGTGTGAAGCCAGGCCACTTCACACCTCATCAAGGTAGCCTGGCCAGACTGCTAGAGGCTGGCCAATCAGAGCACAGCAGCAAAAACAATGCAGGGCTGAAATTGGCAACTTTTCAGGTAAAGTTTAAAACTCTTTACCTGAACAAGTTATATTAAATCCCACAACTGGAAGTTGTGGGATTTATTACAACAATTAATTTGATACCAAATTCTTGGTATGCATCATTTAAGGAGACTTTAAAAATTAAAATAAAGTCTCCCCATTCTAGCCTATGAAGGCCATTTACTACAATGAGGGAAAAACGAATTTGGCTGTTTTTACCTCACCAGGGCTTATAAAACTATTTTTATAAGGTCCCTACTTATAGTTACATGGCACCCAGCCCTAGGGGCACATAGGGCACTGCAATGTATTTCCTCGTGGGGACATGGAACAGCGTGGCATCATTGACATGATGTCACTGTGTTCTATGTTCCTTGCTAGACGGTTATTTCCCTCTGTGCCCCCGTTGTTGAGATGAATCTTCTCCGTCGCTCTTGTGACATTAAATGAAGAAAAAGGAATCGTTTCATTGAGTTTCATTTCCCTCACTTCAATGGCGACGAGGGTGAAACGCGCAATGTGCTAAATCTGGTCTCCAAGGTTTGGCTCTTCAAACTTCAGTTTCGGTGATCATCTGTTCAGTCCTTCTACTCTACACGGACTTCTGCGAACTTCTGTGAGTTTGGCCGAGCGCTTACTTCATTTTTGGTTTCGTGGATTGCGGGGGCACAGAGGTCATTGACACTGTGTGCACTACGCACAAAGTGTAATTTTGTTTATTGCGAGCGTTTATTACTTACGTGCATTTTTGGCACACAAACGAATCGGCGTTCACGGCTGTTGTCATGGTTTCGACACAGCGCGTGTGAAGACGCTAGCACAGCTGAGATCCGCCGCGCACAAACAAATCTAACGACCGTGTTTTGTCATTTTTTTTTCCTTACCGTATTTTGAAGAGACTGTTGTCCAACGCCACAGTACAATCTGAAATTTCAAAGAAATAAACGACGGACTTCTTTAAAAAAAAAAAAAGGAAAACAAAAACAGACTAACTTAATGTATTGTCAGTTCGGCCATCTTTCTGTGGGACATTAACATTTCAGTACTGCTGATTCTGTCTGTCCTTTTCTAGTACTTCTTTCAATCACTTTCTTTTGAAGGTACAATATTAAAGGCAACAGCGTGCATTTGTACATTAATACTCTGGTCTACTATATATATTCTGTGCGTTCTATAGGTAAATATGCAGAATGTTATACCTCCAGCGCCCTTTCTGCAAGATCCAGGCGATCCACCTCTTGAATGGAAACTTTGGTTACGGTTGTTTAAAGCATATCTGGGTGTCATTGATGGTCATAAATTCAGACCAGAAAGAAAAAAAAGTTTATTGTATTATTATTTGGGAATTGAGGGCCAGAATATTTTTGATCATCTTCCAGTCTACGAACTCGCTGTTGATGAGGAGTTAGATGAGTTTGAAATGGCCATGGCTCAATTGGATAAGTACTTCATTAAAACCAAGAACATTGTTGTCCACCGTTATAAATTTTTCACGAGGTCACAAAGCCCCAGTGAGAGCATTGATACCTTTATTACTGCGCTGAAAGTGCTTGCAGCTAAATGTGAATTTGAGAATTTCACTTCGCAGCTCATCCGTGATCAGCTGGTTGCCAAGTGTTCTTCAAAAAGAATTCAGGAAAAGTTACTGACTTGCAAAGATCCATCGTTGGATAAGGCTATCGACATTGCCAAAAGCATTGAATGTTCCATGGAGGATGCCAAAATATTAGAGGCTTCCATGGCCAGTGCAACCATTTCAGGAGCGGTTGTAAATGCACAAAATGATAGCAACAGTAAGCGCTTAGAAAGAAAACAGGACAATTCGTTTTTTAGAAGTAAAACCAATCAGAAACTTACATGCTACAGATGTGGTTCTTCCACGCACGTATCTTCGTTCAGCCAGCTATACAACAACAATGCAGAAACTGCAACAAATTGGGACATTTTGCGAGAGTGTGCAGAAGTGCAAAAAAGAACAATATCCGTTGAGTAATCAGTGGTGATACAGAGAATGTGGTGGAAGAACAAATGAATGAATATGTGTTAGTGGTTAAAGATTCTGCCAATTTTAACAGAGTTGTTGTTGATCCTGATGTGGATGTAATAATTGATGGAAAAAACATTAGGTTATTAGTAGACACAGGGGCTCGCATAACTATAGTGGCTCAGGAAAAGTATATAGAAAGCTGGATTTCTAAAACTCTTTACCTTCCAGATGTTTCCACTGTTGCGTTTGAGGGTAGCAAAATTGATCTGATGGGTTACTTCTGGGCCTCAATAACTATTTTTGATAGAACACTGCATGGTAAAATCTATGTAGCAAAAAAAGGGATTAATGTTCTAGGGTTGCTTCATCAGGCTGAGTTCAATCTAACAATCATGCCGGGTCGAGACAAACCTGTAATGTTAGATGATGAGAGTTTAAGTCCAGTCAACTTGGTCTCCAATCCAGTGGAGGTATGGCAACATAAATTTACCAAATTATTTCAGGAACGACTTGGTAAGATCACTAATTACTCTCACACGATAAAACTCAAACACAATGCTATCCCAGTCAAACATAAGCTAAGGAATGTACCTCTAAGTGTGAGATCTGAATTGTCCAAGTTGCTAAAAGAAATGTGTGATCAGGGTGTGATAGAAAAGGTTGAGGCAACTTTGTGGTTATCTCCCATAGTTCTAGCTAAGAAAAAGTCAGGTGACTTGAGGATGTGTGTGGATTTGAGAAGTTTAAATGAGGCGATTTGGGTGGATAGTTTTCCTCTCCCAAGAATTGATGACTTGATTGCGAAGACTGGTTCTTCTCAGTGGTTCACCAAATTAGACTTAAAGTCAGCATACCACCAAGTAGATTTAGATGTAGATTCTAGACATCTTACTGCATTTATTGCTCCTGATGGTACTTATCAGTTTTGCAGACTACCTTTTGGTTTAGCCTCAGCGGCTGCAGCTTTCCAGAGACTAATGTCTGACATGTTTACGGACAATCCTAACGTTGCAGTCTTTCAAGATGATATTCTAGTGTTTGCTAAAAATGAGGCTGAACATGATAAAGTTTTAGAGCAAGTGTTGTACACATTGGAAAACAGAGACGTTACCTTGAGAAAAGATAAATGTGTTTTCAAGGTTGATGAGATTGAATACCTTGGCCATGTTTTTTCAAGGGATGGCATCAAACCCAAGCCAAGTTTAGTTAAAAGCATACTAGAGGCACCTCCTCCCAAAACCAAGGACCAGCTACTGTCGTTTCTTGGGTTATGCGAATTCTATGCTAATTTTTTGAAGAACTTTGCCAAAAATACTGAGTGTTTTAGAACTATATTGAGAAACCCTGTGTTCTTTTGGTCCAATGAATGTAATGACATGTTTGAGCAAATCAAACAAGAAATTGTTAGTGTTCCGGCCTTACAGCCATTTTCGGAAAACAAGAACACCATAGTTACTGTAGATGCTTGTGAGTATGGGCTTGGTGCTGTCATATCTCAAATTTGCAACGATGGAAAGGAAAGCACTGTGGGATTCGCATCTAGAACTCTAAGGCAGGTGGAACGCAAGTACTCAGTGATCGAAAAAGAATTATTAGCCTGTATCTGGAGTATTGAAAAATTTAAACAGTACTTGTGGGGTAGACAATTTGTGCTGAAGACAGACCATAAACCCCTGGTAGAAATTCTATCAGGTAGAAAAGTGAAACGTTCAACAGCGCGGATTGCAAGGATATCTGCCAAGCTATTGGAGTTCACTTTTACAGTAGAGTACATACCTGGTGGGAAAAATAGGAGGGCAGATTGTTTATCTAGGCTACCCATTAATGATAATGATGAACAAGAATGGGAAACTGAAATTGAAGAATGTTTCATTGCCTGTGTTGCTGAAAGCACTGTGCCTTTAGATGAAAGAGAATGGGTGAAGGCTGTACAGGATGATGAGATTCTCTGTGAAGTGATGTGTTTGGTCAAATCGGGTTGGCCCAAGGAGAGGGGTCTACCACCTGAGTTACAATCATTTTGGAAGGTATCTGATGAGCTGTCCATTGAAGGAGATAAATTGGTTAGAGGCAAAAGGTTGGTCCCACCAGAAAGCGTAAGGAGAAGGTTGATTGCGGCGTCTCACATGGGTCATTTGGGGTCTACAATCACCAAAAGAAAATTGAGATCCGAATTTTGGTGGCCCAAAATGGATACTGAAATTGAAGACTATGTAAAGAATTGCACAAGATGCTGTACTAGTGACAAAGTGTTGATCACAGAAGGAACATTGGAGACTTTCGTTCCTTCTCCAGCAAGGGCTTGGCAGAAACTCAGTCTTGATCTTTTGGGTCCTTATCACGTTTTGCCTCCCAATATGAGATACTTTGTTGTAATAATTGATCATTTATCCAGGTGGGTGGAGGTTGAGCCAGTCAGGTTTCCCACTACTAGTCTAGTAATAGAATGCCTGAAAAAGATATTTAGTCGTGAGGGTTTTCCTGAACAAATTCTAACAGACAATGGTGTTCAGTTTGTCTCGGCGGAGATGCTTCAATTTTTGAATAAGTGTGGTGTGAAGCATATCAGAACACCTCTTTACTATCCATAAAGTAATGGCATGGTCGAACGGTTTAATCGAGTGCTGGTAGACTGTATTCAAGCTTCATATAGAAATCACCTGTCTACTGATCAAGCTATTAAGGAATTGGTATGGTCATATCGCACCACACCTCACACTGCCACAGGGAAAACTCCATTTGAACTTATGAGAGGGAGAGTGGCATCTACTGAGTTGTGCCCTTTTTGGATGGTAAAGTTGTTCCATGGAGGTTGTGATCTTAAGGAACTCTGGCGGGTTGCAGAATTTAACTCCAATGTCTGTGGTCTAAAAAGGGCAACTGGTAAAGGCAACAAGGAAAGTAAGTTAAAAGTTGGCGATTGGGTGAGGGTGAAAAATCCTGTTTTAGTTAAGAAAGGATTATCTAAGTTCAAGGACACTCAGCAAATACGTGAAGTGCGGAAGAATGCTGTTAGGTTGGCAGATGGGAGCTGGTGGAACAATTCTCGCATAGCACTGGATCCGACTGCACAAAGTTATTCTGATGTTGTTGTCTCTGGCGGTGGAATTGTGCCAGGCGTCAATGGTGAACACAAATGTAGAAAAATCACCAGAATATGTCAAACGCAAAAAAAAATTCAAGACTTTGTTATGTCATAATTTACTTTATTTGTTCTCATAATTTACTTTATTTGTTCTAATTTAAAAAAAAAAAAAGATAATTGTGGTGATTGCTTTGCAATGTATTTCCTCGTGGGGACATGGAACAGCGTGGCATCATTGACATGATGTCACTGTGTTCTATGTTCCTTGCTAGACGGTTATTTCCCTCTGTGCCCCCGTTGTTGAGATGAATCTTCTCCGTCGCTCTTGTGACATTAAATGAAGAAAAAGGAATCGTTTCATTGAGTTTCATTTCCCTCACTTCAGGCACACCTTAGGGGTGACCTATATGTAAAAATAAGGTAGTTTAAGACTTTGGAACTACTTTCAATTCCAAAGTCGAATTTGCATATAACTTTAATTAAAAAGCAGCCAGCAAGGCAGGCCTGCCTTTAAAATGACACTGGGCACCTCAGCAGTGCACCTATGGGTGCACTACCTATGCTGTGGTCCCTAAACCTACATGCCCTACCATATACTAGGGACTTACAGGTAGGTTAACTTAGCCAATTATAATTAGCCTAATTTGCATATCCATTTGACACAGAGCACTGGCCCTGGGACCGGTAAGCAGTACCCAGGGCACAGCCAAGAGTCAGTAAAACACCAGCAAAAAGTGAAAAATGGGGGCAAAAAGTTAGGGGGCCTCTGCAATCAGCCCTGTTTTCTCACAGTATAGTCGCGTTGTAGAGCGGTTTAACGCTACAGAACACTATGAGGAGTATAGGTTTGTTAACCTTGATAGCCTACACTCCTCAGATCATGGCGTTATAGCTATACATCAGGCTGTGCAAACGCTAATCGAACGATTGTGACACGATGTGGGGCCTAATGATTTCTTTCAGATGCGTTTTCAGGGCCAGGGTCTCAATAGTCCCCTGTTCACCAGACGGTCGTCTCGGGATGTGTTTGACGCTGTAACGTTTTTAGAAAACCTATCTAAACTTTTACAGAGCAAGGCTGAATTACTGGCGTACGGGTCCTTTAGAATCATCACCCTCGTTGTTAGGGGTCGCGAGGGTGGTGCTTCCAGAACCTTAAAGAGCGTTATGTACAGTAAAATCATCGGCAAGAAAGCTCGTTGGTTGCTCGATTTTAATATCGAAGTTACCAATATGTGTCTGGCCGCAAGCATTGCAGGCTTATTGGTGGACCGCTCTACCCCAGACGCCGTTATTATGTCGATGGCTGTAGCAGCCCATGAGGCGCTTCAACTACCGTCCGAACGGATGGTTGGTTTTGGGGACCTGGGACTTTTTGAGAACCACTTTGCCGTGACAGTAAAAGTTCTATACCACGCTGGTTCTTGGAAGTACTTTACTACCAATGAAGGTGTGAAAAACAAGACCGTGTATGTGCTACATCATGAAAAACACTTTTACGGTGTCTTGAACGTGTGTGAGCATTGCGATCACATATACAACAATCGGACCAAACATCAGTGTGAATTACACTGTAAAATGTGTCAAAGGGACGGATGTGTCAATGACGATACTCAGAAAGTGAATTGCACAACGTGCAAGTTGTTTTGTCAGTCGAAAGACTGCTTAAACCTGCACATCAGCCTAGCCCAATGTGTTCTTAAAGCAGACTGTGGGGTTTGCGGTCGTTACAAGCCTGTCGACCACAAATGTAAAGGTATGCAGTGCCCTAGGTGTACAGCGGCTTTTAAAGCCGGAACAACCCACTCGTGTTACATGCTCAGAAGTCACCACCAGAAAAAAACAGAAGACTATATCGTATTTGATATAGAGTGTACGCAAGAGACGGGGGTGCACCAACCAAACTATATTTACGCCCACCATCTAACAGGTGATGGGAGCTGGGAGTTTGAAGGGCGGTCATGTGTGAATGATTTCCTCAACACGTTCATGCAACCGCGATACCAGGATTATACATTTCTGGCTCACAACTCCAAAGCATACGACTCGTTCTTCATTATCCGCGACCTGATACGTGACAAGCTGCCAGTTAATCTCATTACCCAAGGTTCCAAACTAATGTTGCTTAAGGTTGTGCCTTTTGACATTAGGTTCATAGACACCTTGAATTTTCTGCCCATGAAGTTGAGCAAGCTGCCAAAAGCCTTTGGTTTTGAAGGTTGTAAAGGTTATTTCCCTCACTTTTTTAACACATGGGCGAATCAGAATTACAGCGGCCCTATGCCTCCACCAGACAGTTATGGTTACCAGTACATGATGCCCTCTGAAAAAGAGAGTTTTCTACAATGGTACGATGAAAACTGTGAAAAATGGTTTCATTTTCAAACCGAATTGAAAGCTTACTGTTAGGCGGATGTTGTGATATTGCGAAAAGCATGCAACCTTTTCAGAGACGTTGTGGTGACGATGACGAAGCGGGTCAGGTTTATTAAAACCAAATCACGCAAGAGTTTAAAAAAAAAAAAAAATAACTGCATACCTGGACCCATTTCAAAACATTACTTTTCCTTCAATGTGTATGTCTATTTATAAACACATGTTTTTATTGTCTGGAACTATCGCCTTAGTACCGCCTGACCTCTATAACGTTAAACAGAAACGTTACTCCTCCCCATCTATTTAGTGGCTCATGTACGTCTCTGCGAATGAGAACATCTTCATTCAGCACGCATTGTAGGGCGGCGAATACCGTCTGGGTCGCTACTACCTAGACGGGTATGCATTAATTAACGGTGTGCCAACCGCCTTTGAGTTCAACGGCTGCTTTTACCACGGGTGTCACCAGTGTTACAAACCCCATGAGTTTAACAGACTGCAGGGCACCACGTTTGAACATCTGCACCGTCGGACTCTGGCAAAGGCGCAGTATGTTGAGAGCTGTGGATTTGTTCTGAGAACTCTCTGGGAACATGATTGGGTAGCTGAGCTATCGAAAGATGGTGAGCTGGGGACTTTTATTAAGAGCCAGCAGTTACCTTCACCGTTGGAAACCCGTGACGCCTTATTCGGCGGTCGTCCAACCGCCATACAATTGTACCGTGTAGCTGGACCGGGTAAGAAAAAACACTACTATGACTTCAAGAGTCTGTATCCGTTTGTGAACAAGGTGAAGTTGTACCCTGTGGGACATCCTACGATCATGTACAGGAACTTTAAACCTCTAAAAGAGTACTTTGGAATCAATAAGTGCCAGATTCACCCTCCACGGAAACTTTACTTTCCGGTGCTCCCTTATAGAGTCGACGGTAAGCTAATGTTCCCCCTATGCCGAACCTGCGCTGAAAGTAAACAGATTAGCGAATGCCTGCATAGTGGTGCGCAGAGGCTCCTGGAAGGGACTTGGTGTACCATCGAGGTGCAGACAGCCCTCGAGAAAGGGTATCGTCTAGGTAAAATCCTGGAAATTTGGCACTTTCCAAACACAACCACCCTGCTCTTTTCTGAGTACATCAACTTGTTTCTCAGAGACAAACAGGAGGCCTTGGGGTATCCAGACTGGTGTGTCGATGAGCCCTCAAAGAAAAAGTATATCGCTGATTACAAAGCTCGCAAGGGTATTAAACTGAGACCTGCGTTCATTAAGGTTGACCCCGCCCGCCGTCAGCTAGCTAAGCTCTGTCTCAATTCCTTGTGGGGAAAATTCGCACAGCGTACCAATTTGTCAAACACATCCATCGTCACAGATCCAGATGAGCTTTTTAAGTATATATTCACACCGGTTTATGACATTTCCAGTTGTGAATTTTTGACGACGAGACGGCCGTTCTATGTTGGAAATACGCCAAAGAGTACCCTACAACGTGTAACAATATAAACATCTTTATAGCCTGCTTCACAATCGCTCATGCCCGGCTAGAGCTTTACAGGTTGCTGGACAAGCTTCAGGATCGTTGTTTGTACCACGACACTGACTCTGTTATCTTTGTGAGTAAAGAGGGTGATGAAGATCCTCCGCTGGGTGATTATCTAGGGGATTTGACCAGCGAGCTCGAAAAGGGGGAGTATATACAAGAATTTACCTCATCAGGCCCTAAGACGTACAGTTGTAAGACCTCAAACAACAAGGTTTGCATGAAAGTCAAAGGTATCACTTTAAACGTCAACAATATGATTAAAATAAACTTTGACAGTCTGAAGGGTCTGGTGCACGAGTACTCCGCCTCGAGCGATCACAAAAATAGGAAAGCCATAGTCGTAAACCACCCGAGCATAGTCAGGTCCAAGAAAAAGTGGGAAATTTCAACCCAAATGTTGTATAAAACCTTAAGAGTAGTGTTTGACAAACGGGTCCTCACAGCGGACTACAAAACACTGCCTTACGGTTATTAAAAGACATTAGAGGCTCGAACTCCACCCAGATATGGACACCAGACTACAACACCCATTCTCCTGCATTTTAGCTGGTCCCTCCAATAGCGGTAAAAGTTTTTTTTATAAAGAAACTGCTAGAAAACGCTCCCTGTGTTTTATCTCAGACCCCTAACAACATGGTGTGGCTTTATTCCTGCTGGCAGGATCTTTACACGGAGCTCACCCTAAAGTTCCCACACATCTGGTTTATAGAAGGCATCCCCGGTAATCTCAACGACGATGACTTGTTACCAAAACAACTTGTAAACATGGTCGTGGTGGATGATCTCATGCGTGAAGGCGGAGACCACCCTGAGATTGAACGGGCTTTTACGCAATATTCACACCACCGTAATCTGAGCATATGCTATATAGTGCAGAACTTGTTTTACAAGGGTAAGAGCAGCCGGTCCATAACTCTCAACGCCTCATACCTGGTCTTATTTAAAAAACCCAGAGACAAGCTTCAGATCTCAATTATAGCTAAACAAATGTACCCCGGAAACATGCAGTTTTTCATGGAGGCCTTTAACGATGCTACAGCAAAACCCCACAGCTACTTACTGGTGGATTTAAAACCCAACACTCTTGAAGACTACAGACTACGCGCCGGTATACTACCACCTGACTTCCCTGTCGCCTACACGCCTAAAACCGGGCCAAAGCCTATAAAAAGAACAAGTAAAAAGATGTTTATAACATTTACACTCTAAACCTTGTAATATAAGGTCCCCACAATGTCTGCGAGGCTGCAGTGTAATTTAGGCCTCCTAAAAATGCTGATCACAGCTAGCCCCTCGAAAAGAAAGGCAATCCTTTGCGCTGCCTCGGACGATTTAGTGGCCGCCATTTCAGAAATAGCCCTAAACACCCTAAAAGGTAATGTCCCGATATCAACGAACCAGTTCCGCGTTCTGAAGAAGAAGCGCCACATTATTAAGAAGCTCAGCAATAAGAGGGCGTTGCTCCTTTCTAAAAGAAAACTGTTCAAACAGTCTGGAGGTTTTATAGGGTCGCTGCTAGGTATAGCTATACCCCTAATCACAGGGCTACTGTCGAGACCCTGATGGAGCACGCCCACAAAATGTACCTCGTACCACGGCAACAGCTGGAGCATCTGGGCCCTTCTACCACGGATGTCTGGGAAATAGCACAAAAAAAACGCAGCGTCTCGACGCTGAAATCAAAGCCGTTTTGAACCGAACTGATTTAAAACCACACGACAAAGCGGGGCTTTACTCAGGAGCCCTTCAAAACTTTCTACAGTACTACAAACAACTAACCTCTGAAAAAAACAAACTGACTCTGTATACCCCAGATGCTGAACAGCAGCCAGGACCCTCTATGGCGCCTCAAGACCTAGGACCCACACCCGCAACGGATGCCTTTGTCTTAGACCTTTTAAAAAATATAAGTCAGAAATATAGAGGGGCTGCTCAAATGTTGCTCAGTAAAATGACTGCTACTAAAGATTTGACCACGTGGAACGACCGGGGTGAATTCGTTTACAAGGGTCAGCCGGTTGCTGGTTACCACATGTATGATCTGGTCAGGGGTCTCACACACGGTAAAACCCTATCGACACAAGACGCTCCTAGAGGTTGGGAGCAGTTCCTAAGTGCAGCTGCGGAACTCAACATTCCCTCAACGATTATCGGTAATGCAGAGAATCGCTGTAAGCTTGAAAGTTTAAAAGATCCGACCCCCGCTGTTTTTACAAGGAGCCCCGCTATATCGACATCGCCTTTCTTTCCACAACTAACACCAGCTAGGAGCAGCGTTGCTCTTCTTCTGGGGCCTAAAAAGAGACTATTCAAAATGAACACCTGGCTACCGCTCTAAATTTGCACCCATGTACAGTTTTTGTTAAAAGTTTTGCGGTTCAAAACATTTTGCTTTATTTTATATGTTTACCCTTGTAAATGTTTGTGCTGAAACAGGTTTGTAATAAACACTTTTAAATTTTCAACAGTAGTCTGACATCTTTTTTTTATTATATTTTTTAAACGGTTTGAAAATGTGGGCCGTGTGAATAAAAAAAAAATTGCAGAGGCTGAAATCATGTTTAAGACGTTTTATTTTTATTTTAGACACTCATAAGTACAAATAGCGGATTTACAATACCTTACACTTTTGACAAAGACCATATTCTGTTTTAACAGCGTTCAACATTGTCCTGGAGTTTTCATTCACATATTTCATAACAACACCGTCGTTGTTTACTAGATCAGCTGAGTACAGATTCAAAAAAATTCTAACCGGCATACCTTCAGACATTTTACTAATAAAGTATATACAATGTTCCCCACATGTGATGGGCAAAGGATCCTGCACGCATAGGGGGTCATTACGACCCTGGCGGCCGGCGGTAAGTTGGCGGTAACACCGGCAACAGGCTGGCGGTGTTCCGCTAGCTATTATGACCGTGGCGCAATAGCCACGGCCATACCGCCGGCCCCTCCACTATACCGCCAGGCTTCTGCCTGGCGGTCATAATCCCCAGGGCAGCGGTGGGGATTATGAGTCCCTGACCGCCAGCCTGTCCGTGGCGGTAAACCCCCTGGGGGCCCCTGCACTGCCCATGCACTTGGCATGGGCAGTGCAGGGGCCCCCAGGCATAGCCCAGTTGCGCATTTCACAGCCCGAATTTTGGGCAGTGAAATGCGTGACGGGTGCTACTGCACCCGCTGCACATCAGCATTGCCGCCGGCTCTATTACGATCCGGCAGCAATGTTGATGTGACATTTCCGCTGGGCCAGCGGACGGTAACACTGTTACTGTCCGCTGGCCCAGCAGAAATGTCATAATAGGGAGCCATGAATACCGCCGGCAATGGCGGTATTCTGACTCCCGCAGCCTCAGCGGTCTTTTTAAAAGACTGCCGAGGTTGTAATGACCCCCATAGTTTGTTATACTCAACCGTGGGTGATGCTTTTTTTACACATTTGAATATCGGCTTTGTATAAATGCTATGCTCAGGGAACTCTGCTAAACTATCAAACACTATAACCGTGTCCACATCCAGAAACAGAGCCGCCCAATGTGTACCGGCCTTGTAATGGGGATCAGTGTTAAAGACGAGGATGCGGGGTCTTTCTGGGCCTATCTTTTCAGGTAGTCCATCGCTAGGGAATACACCTAGAAAGTATTTCTTAGCATATTTATGTCTACTTAAGAAGTCTCATATCTCAGCAGTGTCCATTTTTTTTATTTTTTATTTTACACTCTTTTAATGGTAGTCAAACATAAGCTGATGGGCGTGGTTGACCTGGATAACGCTGTCGAATGCCGAGAACACAACCATGTTCACATTGGCCGCCAGCGCCTGTGTAAAGCGTATTTCCGCTTTTAGATTTCCGTTATTGATCAGGTTGTAGTGGCCACCGTCTTCCATGTCAGGCGTCAGGTCGAACGCAAACAGCGTGTAGCCGGCCGCATACCCTTCTCTTGAAACAACTACTCCCGAGTCCCACAGCTGTTTCCCCGTTATCGAGACCAGACCGAGATATTCCCTGACAAAATTTGATGTTCCAAAATTCGGTGTGAAGGGTTTTGCGGGTTTCACGGCGCCCTCGTGAACCAAAGCGGCATAGTTGATATCGTAGTGTTTGAAGTTGAAAGGGTTTGAGTTGTAGAGGCCGCTAAAAGCTGTATTGTCCACAAACCCTATGATGATGAGTTTCGGTAATTGTCCCAGAAATAGATTCTGCTGCTGCGTTAATCGGGTACCGGCAGGGATGCTGAATATCTTCAGAGCAACTCTTTCAATGGCATACTTGGCGTTCGATAATTGTAAAGCTTCTGCATTGGCCAGTCTGACACTCAGGGACACTTTCACTCTCTTTACAAACAGGCTCGCAGACAATATAACCAGTTTATACTGCTCCGCATCACCGCTGATGAGACAGAAAGCGTACTTGTTACGATTGAGTTTGATCTTAATATCTATACCATTGACTAGCAGTTTGTCTTGGAAGAAAAGGTCTGAATGTACGCGCCCCAGGAGGTCAAACTGCCTACTGCTGGCGACGAAGCTGCCTCTTTTTTTAAAACCCTCATTGTCCCCGTCCAAAGCCGTGTTCTCCAAATGCGCTTCGGTATCTCTGTAGAAGAGCCCTGCTGAAAGCTTTGTGTCCAGCGCGTCACGACTATAATTTAGAATACTCTCTATGTAGGCCCTGTAGGCATACATGTTATCACTGTGCGTGAAGAGTCGATCGCCTAGGTTAATGTCCACTTGATTAAACATTGTTGCAATGGGGTAGGCGATCGGGGCCACTCTAGCATCAGCCTCAATGTTGGCACCATTCGCTTTGGTTATTTTACAGACGAGGTGCAGAAGACTGTTGTTGAGATCCAGGTACATATCCGTGGACCCCGACACATAAAACTCTATCGGTGCAATCGGTGTCAGAGCGGCCATAGGCGACACTTCCATGAAAAAACTGTTTTCAATGCTGGTCTGTGTGGGTTTGAGAGAAAACAGATCTAACTCAGATTTGGCACATTCACCCGATGCACAGTGTACGAAGGCCATGACCGATGCTTCAAAAAATATTCGCACTAGAACGTGTTCTCTTCTTCTTGGAAGATCTCTTCCGTCTTACGGCTCTTCTTTTGAAGTAGTCCTACGCTTCTTATAGGGCATTGGTGGACCCCTACACCTCGAAGCCCTTCGCTTCCTTTTAACACCAGCACGCGCATTGTACATCATCCCAGCTCCTCCTTGGGGCTGTCTGTTCATATGCTCGGCGACCACAGACGTTACATTACCCACGACGTCCTGGGCGATGTTCGTAGCAGCCGCTTTAACATGAGGTTTTGCAATTTCGAACCCTCTTCTCAAAAAGGGCATGGCTCGCCTAAACATGCTCTGGAAGAAACCCCCCAATCCAGTCCTGTACATAACAGGAGCCCCTTGAAAGTAGGGCAGGTGACCTCCATACCCAGCCTGAACTCTATAATAGTCCCTGTACATAGAGGGATCCCCGTAGGTTTTCATGATGACCATCGCAGCAGCCTAATAGTCACCGTCGCGACGGGGTCTTAAATGAAGCTTAACAATAACTTTCCCGTATTTAAAGGCCACCGGCTCCGACTGATCGTTCTACACCATGATGGTTATAGTGTCAAAATGTTTTTTAGAAATTGCCACATAGTCGAGTTTGTGATGTTGCATATTAACGATCGTGTTATTTTCGCCCTGCACAGGGACCCATCTCAACAAAGGTGAATAACTGTCCCCGACCCTCTGTGGTTCTACGATATCGCTATACACGTAGAGTGTATAAAATCTGCCGTTAATATCGGGGCATGTAGGGTTTGGATCCACGTGCCTTTGCACATGCTGTACGGTCCCTAAAATCCGCTGTAATTTACCAGTACATGTAAACCTGGTATCAAACTCAGGGGCTTTAAGAAAGACTTTTCTTCTAACGTAATCCGACACCAGATATATATTTGCATACTCTTCAACGATGCTTATAGATTTGTTGATGGCCTCGACCAGCGACGCTACGGTTGGGTAATAGCTGTGTGGGAAAGTCTGGGGAAAGGTCAGGGCATCCTGAGTGCGCTTTATATGAAATTTAGCCTCGGACTTTAAATGTATTCCAAGTTCTAGGGTACTGTATCTCCGTTAGTGCCACCTCCCAGGGGCCTTTCAAATCCACCGGCTTTGCCAGTTTCCCAACTCGAAATCTGATTGTCTGGGAACATGTCCTTCGAAGCATTGGACGGTAGCGTGACATAAAAAGGTGAGTTCTCCATCTTGGCGCTTACAGATTGATCTCACACACAGTGCAGCGAGCTGGCCAGAACCCAACTGTTAAATTTCTCGGGCCACCCTCGCCATTTGACCAACGCCTGTCTCCTGGCACCGCTCCCTTTCTTTTTCAGAACCTTTTCAACCCTGTACACCCTGTTCGGATAGTAGGGAACCTTCTGTAACTCTTCGTTGTAAAAGACACCTGCTACCTTTTCACCATCGTAGTCCTTTAACCTGTAAAAATATACCCCCTCTTTAAGCTCAACACATTCCACTATGAATATCTCATCGTTGAATGTCTGTTGGTAGCCTTTGGTGAAGACACCTTTCAACTTTGAAACCCTGACATGATCCCCTTCTTTTAAAGACGGTTTCTTGACCTTCGGCGTAAGACGACCACCGTACACCGTTCTCCACACCATTAACGAATTATCCCTTGTTACCTCAACGGGGGCCATTTTGATTGTCCTGTGGTAGGTGGCGTTATAAACATCTATAAAAGCCTGTAGAACATCCACGTATCTGTAGGTGTTGTTGGCGGTGAAATATCGCCACATCTTTGACTTTAAAGTTCGGTTAAAACGCTCTACAACCGCAGCCTTTACCTCTGTGTGCGTTACAAAATGTTGAACAGCGTGCTGGTTTAATAATTTTTGGAAAGGTTTGTTTAAAAATTCCTTTCTGGCGTCTGTTTGTAGTTTCTGAGGTACGCGACCTCTAGCGAAGATGTCTTTAAAAGCAGCTGTTACGCTGGTACCACTTTTATCGTTTAATGACTTTGCATAGGCGTACTTGGACAAGACATCTATGACGGTTAATATATACATGGAGCCATAGTTATGTTTTGCTAGATCTTGGAGACTGATTATGTCAGCTTGCCATTGATAATCGAGCTGTGCGCTAACAACGGTGGCCCTCCTCTTAAAGCCTCTCCTGGCCGGTTTGTGGAGCGAATAAGCCTCTTCCCCAGCTAACCATGTCTTCACACCGGATCGTTTTACAGATTCATTTTCAGCTCGAGTCCTTCTAAATAGAGCTTCAGAGCCTCCGAAGCTTCCAACCCCCTGTTTATCGTAATAAAGCTTCCTTAAAGCCGCACCCGTCATGCTGTCACCCACCATCACCCCGAAATGAAAGACGCCTGTTTTGTGTAAGGTCATTTTATTAAACATAAAAAACATAAAAGTGTGGCTGGACTACACAACCAGCGTGTATTTGACATTTTGTGATACATAGCTTATAGATGTCAAAACGATGGCCCACTGGGGCCTTTTTACAAGCGTATACATAGAACAACACCTGTTACACATGTTACTCAGAGCAGATCCTTTTACAAACCCTAAGCGTCACGAACTTTGATATTTTTATAGCTATACTCTCAATAGCTCTAGACATGACTTCCCGCTCCCCACGCCTATAACTCTGAACGCTCAGGATACTGACAGAATTCAACAGTTCATACAGTTCTAGGTAGAACAATACAGAACCTTTATTTGTGAGATAATCTTCAGTCATGTGCTCCAAAGCCCCGTGTATCCCAGTCAATGGTGAAAGTCTTAACTCGCGATCGTGATCTTTGTCCGAGTTCCGGCATTTAACAGATGCGTTTAGCCGGGCATTGATACACCACTTGGTGATACACACATGACTGCTGCACTGCAACAAGGCCGAAGGTTTCGAAATGTTCAGATACCGCAGAGTCACAGGTTGTATTTCAGCTATTCTTTCTTTAACCAGCACAAATATCAATCTCCCAATACAGATGTAGCCCGGGTGTAACTCATAGACATCTTGCACCTCGATACTCGGATTCAACGCCTAAAAGTGAGTAAGTATGGAGCGTTAAGTAACACATTTATGGTCTGCTTTATTATTTTTTTTAAAACAACTTTCGTGGGGCTAAAGACTTCATTCTTCTGTTTTTATAATAAATGTCACACATTTGTCTTTCTATAACCCTTTCTATCATACTTTTGTCAAAGTGGGGACACAGCCCCTGCATACGATGGAGTTTTGAGCAGGGCTCAGCAGCGTATCAGATCTCATTGACAGCCGCAGCCAAGACCTTAATCATATCACCGTGGACACCTTTCTTCACAGCTGACAGCCCGTACACCACCCTTAACAAATTATATACCCGGTGAGGGTCCAGCCGACTACAAATGTGGCGAATTGTTCTTGCAGTGTACGCCTCGTATAGACATTCGTGAGCCGCCCGCTGAGGTTCATTAATTTTATGCCCGTAACAAAGGTCATAATAATCCCATTTAACACAAGTGTTCACAACAGTCGCTGCAAAACCTTTAACTGGCCATATGGCGTCATAGGGAACGCCCTGAGTTTCCTTTTCAAAATCGCGGCTAGTGTAGGTGCAAACACATTTCTTACGAGGCTCTTTGTTCTGGCTTGTAATATTTTCAGACTGTCTGGAACAACATAAGCAGTAAAAATTTACGGCGTTAACCTTTGGCGCGGACCCTTCAAGAGGCTCTCTTTCTTCAGTTGTTTTCTATGGTTCAAACAGAAAGCACAAGACACATTATTAGTTAAAAGTATGACACCAGAGTATACATGAAAAAAAAAAACCAAAAAGAAATGCCTATAGAGTTTTACCAAGCTCAACATTCGCGCCACTCTCAGAGGCTCCTCTGAAAACTTGCGAGTCACAGAGGTCCATCGGGGTAGAAGCATCGTCGGAGTTTACAACGGACGGCTGTACAACAACGGCCTCTGGCTCGGGGTCCTCCTGGTATCCCATGTCCTCATAGACAGGCGAATTCGGTGGTGCTACACACTCTTCAACATCTTCAATGTCGATGAAGTTAACTGCAACACTTAATTCATCTTTCGAGACATCGTTGTCGCTGCTGTCCCCCTTAATAGGGGATATCAGATTCGGCAAATCCTTGAGGTTGAGCTTTTCAAGCCGCTGGCACAGTTCCTCTTGAAAACCGGTAACATCGATATCCCTGTCGTCAGGGACAGCCTGTTGTGCATTCTCATCCATCGTAAGAGGTGTTAGGATCCGGTAATATCTACCAATAGAGTTCAGGGTCCCTGAGGAGGCGGCTTTTCTGGCGATCGGATTGTATCTCTTCATGGCGCCTTGACAAGCTGTTTCAGCAATGGTTCAAGGTTTGGCAGACGGCTCTAACCCATCCTTATATGCCACAGTTCAAAAAAAGGGTGGGTGCTACTCTACAACACCATGAGGGCACAGACCACGTGACACACCCTACACACATGGCACTTCCGGGGAGGGCTCTCAGGGACACCGGAAGTCCCAGCCACCGGAAATGGCGTCACTTCCGGGCGGGATAACTGTCACTTTTAATATGGTGATTAAAGGTATCCCTTCCTACTACTGATATCCAATGAGCAACTTGTTTTTTTTAGACCAAACCAATTTTCTTTAATATGTTTCTCCAGTTTAAGAACACCCTTCAGGACGATAACATAAGGGGTGGCATTGGGAGGAAAGTGTATCGTGTCTGGGACGGGTACCCAGGATTCTGCCCTGTCGTTACTTCGATGGTTAATAATTTTACCTTCCCATTCCAATGAAAATGTATTTGGAAGGCCCTCCTGAATATCACATTTGCTACTGCCTAAATATCTAGGCTTCCACATATATTATCTATATTATATATGATCAAAAATATAATATATTATATGTATATATAATATATTCATATAATACAAAGTAGTAACTGATCACCCTACTCTCAAATTCAGCTTTCCCTCCAATCACAGATTGACTGCATCCTTCACCCTGTACAGAGCTGCTCTACCTCTTAACTAGATTGGTGTTGTACAAATACAATTGACATACAGAGACACAACATAACAGATAAAGGAGGTGTTCATAATGAAGAGATCATTGAAAGAATTTACAGATCTCAGTCCTTTCCATACATATTCCATGGCGGGGAAACTGGGAATTTCTGAAATATATGACAATGCAGTCCCCCCTACAAAATTTGTTCATAGGACCCACAGGTATCCCTTTGTGGGTAAAAAGTACTCTCGCTGGATGCCAAATTCAAAACTGTATTAAATAATCTGTGAACACTCAAAATCCTAATATTTAAACATTTTTAAAAACATTTTGAAGGCAGTAACTTAAACGAAAAACAAAAAAAGTGATGAATGAAGTAATGAGTGGAAGGTTTGAATTAATTTCATCCACCACTTATTAACACTTGGAGGCATTCCAGTTCATTGTTTTTTCATTACTGAGCTACACCAGAGGGGGTTCAATCTCATGTAAAACATCCTTATTCCTGCATCAGTAGAAACTACTTAGCCCAAATTGCCACGACAAGCCCACACTGAACATGTATACAAACAATCACAGACAGTTTTTGTCCATATTGGCATTACCAGTGATATGCTGCTAGCTTCCTATGACACAGCAACCATGGAACGTACATCTGGCTGGGCATACCCTTCTTGTATCCCTATTTCTTGTTTTTATTAGGGTCGAGCCTTCATTAGCATGCGCTAGCGCAGTAATACTCAAAGTACGGCCCTCCTGACCTTTACAGGCGGCCCCCTGCTTAACAGCAGGAATGGGCTGCTGTTTACTCAAGGCTGCACAATGATTGAAAATATGTTAAATAAAATGAAACCCTTTATTTAAATGATAATTGGAGGCAAAAAAGGGAAAGCCTTCATTTTAAAAGACATACTGCAGCAAAAATGTATAAATATAATAAGGTCTCTTCAAAAATCAAAACTGTATTTCATTAGCATACAGTGGTTTCCACTTAGTACATCAGATTATATCAGTGCATTGAGAAGTATTTTCTTTTTAAGTGATTGTTTTCAAACATGGGTCAAAGCAGTGTTCGTGTTTTGTTTCATTTGGGTGCTGTGTTAATAAAAGAAAGATGCGTGGCCACTTCATTTGCCGCGCTTCATCTTTCTTCATGGCTGCCACGCCCTCTTGTTTTTTATTTTCCTTTATCAATGGGCTTTCTGGTCCACTGTTTTCTTTGCAGGAAGGCTTGGAATAGGGTGGCCATTTTTTCTCCTTAGGACCAATTTTTGGGTTTGGCTGCATTGACCATGGAATTCAATGACCATTCCTCTTAAGAGGAGGCCTGCGACATGTAGTGAACAGCAAGCTCGTCCACCTCAGCGCCAAACATGCTGCCTGTTGCAATACAGGCGCGAGACGTTACTATTTATCAGCAGTGTTACACAATACTAAACCTCAAGGTAGCTGCATTAAGATGCTTGTAGTGGTCAATTGCTCTAGCCCACTTCATTTTGGCAGGGCATGAGTGCTGCTGTACACTGAGCTTTGTGAAAAGAAGTGAGCTCAGATTGAGTTGTTCCTCATCACCGCTCTCTGGTGTTGGATTGGTGGTACTGCAGTGTTTGATTGACTTTTTTAAAGTTTCAATGAGTCAACTCATAGGAATCAATGGTTGTATCTTTTTAGCACAAAGTATCTGGGATGCATCAAAAACAAAGACAATGTGGGCCGCAGGGGAGGAATGGCCGCAAAAAGCAAAGCAATGCATTGGTTCCTTACTGTGCAGGGGAGGTGATGCATCAGTTCCTTACTGGCAGGGGAAGTGATGCGTCAATTCTTTCCTCCCTGGAAAGGTGATACGCTAATTTCCGGACAGGCAGCTTTGATTCCTTAATGCGGTGCAGGGTTAATGAGAAATTGATGCTCCGGGGTGATGCATGGAAAATCCAGATGCACTGTGTTGACGGAGCCACTGTGAAACAGGTGCTGCCTCAATTCTGAAGCTGCGAGGCATGCGCTGCGTCGATTCTTCAGTTGCAGGACAGTCGCTGCGCTGCTTTTTCTGCCGCTATCCGGCAGTGCTTGGATTTTCTTCTTCAGTTCACCAGCTTACACTTCCAAGGGCCCGGGGACTGGGGTTGGCTCCACTTGGCAAGTCAGGATTCTCAGCAGAAGATCCCAGGCACTGGCAGATTTAGGCCCTCATTATGATCATGGCGGCAATCACCACTCCGCCGGCGGTAGTGGTAACTACCGCCAATAGGCTGGCGGTCCGGACCGCCAAATAATGAAGCACATGAGAAACAAGTAGCAGTTCATCTGCACACCACCATCATTGTAGTGCCGCCGACGACGGAAGAGACCCCCACAGGCCGGCTGAAAGGCCCCACCCGCCCAACAAATAATGAAGCACAAGACTGCCGTCAGTTCCGGGGCGGGTTCCACCGCCACGCAAAGCATGGCGGAAACGAACCAAATAAAAGGAAACACTCACCAGAGGCACACACAACATGCCGAAGCAGACATGGAGAGAGTTGCAAATAATGCCAGTCCTGCTCCTTGCAATATACCTCCACGACTGTGACCGCCAACGAAGACGACGACAGTAAATACCACAACGTTAGTAAACATGGGAAGAAAGGGCACAGTCACACACCAAAGCAACGCACCCCCAACCCCTTCCACCATCTCAAGCCACCGCCAGAATGCAGGTCATTAGAGGGTCAGGGTCCGACGGGCACCACTTCCTCAGTGGAGTACTTGCATGCATGGGAATCGGGAGTCAAGTTAAATTGGGGTGATGACATGGCGTACGCTCCACTGCGGTGTGCACCGTCACCGCCAGCGGCGATCATTTTAGGCCCAGTTTTCCCATTGACAACCATGTAAACCAATAAATGGGTGCATGGTGGTGAACAACGCCTTCCGCCATGACAACTACCGCCAGCGGAATGATGTCACTTCCACTCCTTCATATCTGGATGGCAGGAGGCTGCCACTTTGCTAGCACCACGTACATATTTCCTGGTCAGGGGCCCCATTCAGGGCCTACAAATCCCAGTCCTTAGTCACCTGCCCACATGAGTGTCAGTTCCTTACATTCACATATCTCATGTAATATATCCACACTGGCATGCCATTAGACCAGAGGTATCTCTGCATACATGTGCCTAACGTTGTACATCTTACATCGCTTGTGTGTGTAACCTACTTATTGCACACCAGTTATCCAGTCACAACGTGTTTTGCATGTGTACGTGCATCCCTCATATGTGTTCTTTCCTCCCATAGGTACACACCCATGTGGCGAAGGAGTGTACAGACCTCTTGTTGATTTGGATACCATGGAGGAACGTAACATCATTGTCTCCTACAGGCTCAATCATTCAACAATCCAGGACCTATGTTATTTACTGGATCCTGTACTGAGACCGGCTATTCGGAATCAGCATGCCATCCCTACTGAAGTGCAAGTGCTATCTGTACTCCATTTTTTGGCTACGGGCTCATTTCAGGTGACAGTGTGCATGGGTGAAGGGTTCTCACAGCCAATGTTTAGCCTCATCCTGTCCAAATTCCTGGATGCATTTGTATAACACATGCAGAAATGTGTCCAGTTTCCCCAAAGGGCTGAACTCCCTGCCAACAAGTCTGGATTTGATGCCTTTACTAACATACCCCATGTGATGGGTGCCATTGATGGAAACCACATAGCTCTCATTCCCCCAAGAGTGAATGAACAGGTGTACAGGAACAGAAAGAACTTCCATTCAATGAACATAAAATTGGTGTGTACTGCTGACCAGTACATATCAAATGTCAATGCCAGGTTTCCAGGATTAGTTCAGGATTCCTTTGTCCTGAGGAACAGCAGTGTGCCACACATGATGGAACATCTACAAGGGAACAGGTTGGCTCATAGGTGAGTGTGTATGACACTGGATCAGTACATAGCTGACAGCCAGGCTGTATGCAAGTAATGGCAGTTTGTTTAAGTCCTCTTTTGCCCACTTTTGCTGGTGATTCTGGCTACCCCAACTTGCAATGGCTCCTGACACCTGTGAGGAATCCCAGGACAGATGCAGAGAGGAATTATAATGAGGCCCATGGACATACCAGGAGGGTGATTGAGCGCACTATAGGTCCCATGAAGACTAGATCTTGTTGCCTCCATCTCTCTGGGGGATCCCTGTGCTATGGCCCTGAGAAGGTGTTGTAGGAAAGTACCATCTTGCCTGGCATATTACCCCCAATGTTACATGTATGTCAGTTGGTTTTTGCCTGTCTCACTGGGATCCTGCTAGCCAGGACCCCAGTGCTCATAGTTTGTGGCCTGAATGTGTATACCTGTGTAGTGACTAACTGTGTCACTGAGGCTCTGCTAATCAGAACCTCAGTGCTTATGCTCTCTCTGTCTTTAAATTTGTCACTATAGGCTAGTGGCCACTTTTACCAACTTCAATTGGCACACTGGAACACCCTTATAAATCCCTAGTACATGGTACCTAGGTACCCAGGGTATTTATGTTTCCAGGAGATCCCTATGGGCAGCAGCATTTCTTTTGCCACCCATAGGGAGCTCAGACAAACCTTTACACAGGACTGCCACTGCAGCCTGGGTGAAATAACGTCCACGTTATTTCACAGTAATTTAACACTGCACTTTAGTAACTTATAAGTCACCTATATGTCTAACCCTCACTTAGTGAAGGTTAGGTGCAAAGTTACTAAGTGTGAGGGCACCCTTGCACTAGCAAAGGTGCCCCCACATAGTTCAGGGCCATTTCCCCAGATTTTGTGAGTGCGGGGACACCATTACACGCGTGCACTACATATAGGTCAATACCTACATGTAGCTTCACAATGGTAACTCCGACTATGGCCATGTAACATGTCTAAGATCGTGGAATTGTCCCTTCATGCCAAATCTGGTATTGGGGTGCCAATTCCATGCATCCCCGGGGCTCCACTATGGACCCCGGGTACTGCCAAGCCAGCTCTCTGGGGTTTTCTCTGCAGCTACCGCTGCTGCCACCCCACAGACAGGGTTCTCCCCTCCTGGGGTCTGGGCAGCCCAGTCCCAGGAACGCAGAACAAAGAATTTCCTCTGATAGAGGGTGTTACACCCTCTCCCTTTGGGAATAGATGTTAAAGGCTGGGGAGGGGTAGCCTCTCCCAGCCTCTGGAAATGCTTTGAAGGGCACAGATGGTGCCCTCCTTGCATAAGCCAGTCTACAATGGTTTAGGGAACCCCCAGTCCCTGCTCTGGCATGAAACTGGACAAAGGAAAGGGGAGTGACCACTCCCCTGTCCATAACCACCCCAGGGGTGGTGCCCAGAGCTCCTCCAGTGTGTCCCAGACCTCTGCCATCTTGGATCCAGAGGTGTGAGGGCACTCTGGAGGCCTCTGAGTGGCCAGTGCCAGCAGGTGATGTCAGAGACCCCTCCTGATAGGTGTTTCCCTGACTAGGTGGCCAACCCTCCTCTGAGGGCTATTTAGGGTCTCTCCGGTGGGCTTTTCCTCAGATAACGACTTGCAAGAATTCACCAGAGTTCCTCTGTACCTCTCTCTTCGACTTCTGCCAAGGAACAACCGCTGACTGCTCCAGGACGCCTGCAAAACTGCAACAAAGTAGCAAGAAGACTACCAGCGACATTGTAGCGCCTAATCCTGCCGGCGTTCTCGACTGTTTCCTGGTGGTGCATGCTTTGGGGGCTGCCTGCCTTCATTGTGCACTGAAAGCCACGAAGAAATCTCCTGTGGGTTGACGGAGTCTTCCCCCTGCTCCTGCAGACACCAAACTTCAGCGTCACGGGTACTCTGGGATCCCTCTCATCTTGACGAGCGTGGCCCCTGGAACACAGGTGGTGGACCCAAGTGACCCAGACTGTCCAGTGATTCTACTGTCCAAATTTGGAAGATGTAAGTCCTTGCCTACCCTCTCCAGACAGCAATCCTGTGCACCGCGTGAACTGCAGCTACAAGGGCTTCTGTTCCACAACATCCTTCATGCACATCCAAGCCTAGGTCCCCAGCACTCTGTCCTGCAATGCTTAGCTCCTTGAGTTGATCTCCGGTGTCGTGGGACCCTCTTTTGCAGTGTTGAGACGACTGCCGTGTTCAGACTTCTTGAACCCATGTTCAAATACTTCTGTGGGTGCTGCCTTCTTGTGTGTGGGCTCTCTGCAATGATGAGGTCCCCCTCTGTTGCCTCTCTCAAGTGGCGACATCCTGGTCCTTCCTAGGCAGCTAGCAAGGCTTGTTTGCGGTATTTTGCCAAGGAAACAACTCTGCATCCTCCAGCACTCCGGGGGACATCTTCTGCACGAAGGAGAAGTTCCTAGCACCTTTTGTTGTTGCAGAATCTTCGGCTTCTTCCATCCAGAGGCAGCCATTTTGCACCTTCATCCAGGGTTTAGTGGGCTCCCGCCCCCCCGGACACTTTCACGACTCTTGGACTTGGTCCCCTTCCTTTGCAGGTCCTCAGGTCCAGGAATCCCTCTTCAGTGCTTTGCAGTCTGTTGTGGTCTTTGCAAAATCCTCTATCACGACTTTAGTTTGTTTCTGGGGAAATAATAGTACTTTACTCCTACTTTCCAGGTTCTTGGGGTGGGGTATCTTGGACACCCTTAGTGTTTTTTTACACTCCCAGCGACCCTCTACATATTACACTAGCCTAAGAGTCCATTCGTGGTTCGCATTCCACTTTCTTAGTATATGGTTTGTGTTGCCCCTAGGCCTTTTGCATCCTATTGTATTCTACAGTGTTTGCACTACTTTCTGACTGTGTTACTTACCTGATTTTGGTTTGTGCGTATATTTTGTGTATTTTACTTACCTCCTAAGGGAGTATATCCTCTGAGATATTTTTGGCACATTGAAACTAAAATAAAGTACCTTTATTTTTAGTAACTCTGAGTATTGTCTTTCTTATGATATAGTACCTATGTGGTATAAGTGGTATAGTAGGCGCTTTTCATGTCTCCTAGTTCAGCCTAAGCTGCTGTGCTATAGCTACATCTATCACCCTAAGCTGCTAGAACACTACTAATCTACTAATAAGGTGTAAGTACCATTGGTACCCACTATAAGCCAGGCCAGCCTCCTACAGGTGTGTAGAATAATTGTGGCATGCTGCATGCTGCACAACTTGGCTGTGAGGAGAGCTATCCCCCTTCTAAATGAGGGTGCTGTCCATCCAGACCTGCAACCTCTGAGGGGGGATGAGAGTGATGGTGAGGATGAAGAGGGGGAAGATGTCCAGGAACCAGCTGATACACCTATACTTCCAGTGACTATGAGGTACTGTTCACTGATGCTGTTGTCTGTACTGCATAATGTTTGTCTGTCTCATTTGCTTGGGGATGTGGTGTCTGTAGTAATTGACACTGTTACCTGAAGACTGAGGTGGCATGTGCCATGGAAACAAACATGGTGTACATTATGACTTACTCCAGACACTGTTGTGTGTGGGGTACCATGTCTGCAACAAAGCTATGATTATGGAATTGACTGGCCAATGCATTCACACTAACAATTGACTACTCACAATGACAGGGGACATACAAATTGGTGTAGATGTGTTTTATTATGTGTCACAATTTCATAGGTGCTCTGTACAGTGATAAGGAGTGGGCTCATGGTGCATATCCATACCACGTACATGGGCTCAGCGATTGGTGGCAGTGGATATTGGTCCACATGTCCCTTGCAAGTTAATATGTTGGTAATGATGGGTGTGGATGGTAGCACAGTGGCACACAGGGGAGACAGTTCAGGGCAGAGGCACTTCTTAGCGGGGGCCTTGGTCTTGGCAGGTGTTCCAGTGCCATATCCGTGTCTGGGGGCATGTTTGAGTAACTGGTGCTGGGCTGCAGGGCTAGGGGTGCTGGTCTCCTGTGTGTCCTCTACCAGGGCCACCAGTCCAGTTGCTGCTGCAGATGTGGATGGCAGGTCTGTGTCCTGGCTAGTGGTAGGGGCTTCCAGGTGTGTGGGGGTCTCAGGCTGGCTAGGGTAGTGGTGCTGCAGCACCCCTGCAATGGTGGCCATGGTGGCATTGAGCTGCTTCCATTGCTCCATGGCTTCTTGGTGTTGTGCTATCTGCATCCTTTGATTCTGTTCCAGGGTGGGCAGGATCTGGCCCATCCTGTCTTGGGTATGGTGGTATGCTCCCAGCACCTCATAGATGACCTCCTGGGCTGCAGCATCCATCATTTGGCCTCCCCCTTGGGCCACTGATGCCCTCCCACTGGGCCTAGCCCCTTGTGCCTGTGTCCCTTGCACAGGTCTGGCAGTCCCACTTGCACTTGGGCCATCGTCAGCCTGTCTGTTGGTTGGTGGAGACTCTGGCCTCTGTACATGTGGCCCACCAGTCTGTGGCCCGGAGACACTGGTGTGTGGTCGTATGGCCAGAGCTGATGTTGGTGGCTAGGTAGTAGGGCTGTCAGTGGTATCCTGGGTGGGGCTGCTGGAGGGTGACAGTCCAAGACTGTGTGACTGGCCAGGGTATTCCTCACTGTCCATACATCCCTCTCCAGTCTCCTGAGTGGGGCCTCTGTCTTCGTGTGGGGTGCTGCCACTCCTTGGCCTTTCCGTCCGGGTGGCATGGGTGGTGGTGCATGTGGGGGGAGAGGACATGTATGTTACATGTACAAAATCAAATAAGGATGCACGGCCCTGCCCCATTTTATGCTATTTATTCCCCTGTCTGGCCATGCAGGGACCTTTTGTGGGATTATCCTTTCATTTTGCATGGGATGTGGAGGTGCATTGTGGGTGCAGTAGTGCCATTGTGAATCCTTGCAGGGGTAGGTGACTGTGCACAGGGGGAGGGATGTGTGCCTGTTAGTGGGTTTATGGGCATGCAAGGTGACTGGTTGTGGATGTTGTGGCCTGGGTGGGAATGTGGTCCTGTTGGCAGTTGGAGGGGTGGGGTGGTACATGCATTATAGGTGTGGTGGATATGAAGTAATTTTAGATGACTTACCCGAGTCCAGCCCTCCAGTGAGTCCCAGTCAGTGTAGTTAGGGGGTGTAGGTGGAGGCTTCCACCAGTCTTCCGTACCGCAATGTTGTGCCTGGATGCCATAGACCTCACCTTCCCGCCCAGATCGTTCCATCTCTGGGGGATGTCGTCCCTTGTGCGTGGTTGGTTTCCCACTGCATTGGCCTTGTTTACAATCGTCTGCCATAACGCCATCTTCTTGGCGATGGGTGTGTGCTGCACCTGTGCCTCGAATAGTTGCGGCTCAACCTTGAGTATTTCGTCCCCCATGGTCCTTAGCGACCTATCTGTGAAACGTGGGTACTTAGGGGGTGCCATGGTGTGTGTTATGGGTGTGGTGTTCTGGGTGTATTGGTGGGGGTGCTTTTGTGTATATTTGTGTGTGACTTTTGTTATGTTGTGTACAGTGTATGCGTGTAGTGTTGTCAGTCTGATTCTTGCTATTGGCGTTGCAAAGGATTGTTGGGGTGTGTATGTGGGTATTTTATACTGTTGTTTGATGTATGTCAGGTGTGTGGGTTTCAAACATGCCAATGTGTGCATTTCTTGTTGTTGGGTCCTATGGCTGGTGATTTGTGCAGCATTATTTGGTGGGCGGAGGATTTGTCTCCTTGGCGTTGACAGGATGGGATGTACAGCCTTTCTGCTATCATGGGCCTTGGCGGTGGCTGGAGGATGCAGGATTTGTGGAGGTTTCTGTTTTTGGCATCAGTATATGGCTGTGTGCTGTTCACCGCCATTGGTGGACTTCTGTTCACCGTCGCCACAGCGGTTGACGGTGTTTCCCATCAGGTTCATAATCACCTCCAAAGTCTTTGATGTCCCCGAGGCTTCTAACAGGAGGCAAGCTCAGTTCAAGCCATTTGAGAACCTTGGAAAGCATGATGTAGAAAGCAAAGTCCAGTCCTTTCACTCCCAGGACAGAAGCAGCAAGCAGCAGACCAGCTCAACAGAGAAACATGCAGAGTGACAGTCCCTACAACTGCATCTAGCTCTTCTACCTGGCAGAATGTCCTCAGTCCAGAAGTGTTCTAAAGTTGTGGTCTCAGAGGTCCAGTACTTATTCCTATTTCTGCCTTTGAAATAGCCAAACTTCAAAGGAAAGTCTTTGTAGTGCACAAGTGTGAGAAAGTAGCCTCTTTATACCCCCACTTTTGTCCTGTTTGTGATTATGTGTCAGTGTGTTTTTACTGTGTCACTGGGATCCTGCTAGCCAGAACCCAAGTGCTCATAGTGAAAACCCTATATGTCAGTGTGTTTTGCCTGTCTCACTGGGATCCTGCTAGCCAGGACCCCAGTGCTCATAGTTTGTGGCCTAATGTGTGTGTTGTCAGTAGTGCTTAACTGTGTCACTGAGGCTCTGCTAACCAGAACCTCAGTGCTTATGCTCTCTCTTCTTTTAAATTTGTCACTATAGGCTAGTGACTTCATTTACCAATTTCAATTGGCACCCTGGACCCCCCTTATAAGTCCCTAGTATGTGGTACCTGGGTACCCAGGGCATTGGGGTTCCAGTAGGTCCTTATGGGCTGCAGCATATCTTTTGCCACCCATGAGAAGCTCAGACAAACCCTTTGCAAAACCACTGCAGCATGCGTGAAACACTGCACGCACTATTTCACAGCCATTTTCACTGCACTTAAGTAACTTATAAGTCACCTATATGTCTAACCTTCATTTACTGAAGGCTAGGTGCAAAGTTACTAAGTGTGAGGGTACCCTTGCACTAGCAAAGGTACCCCCACGCAGTCCAGGGCCAATTCCCCAGACGTTGTGAGTGCGGGGACGCCATTATACACGTGCACTACATATAGGTCAATACCTAAATGTAGCTTCACAATGGTAACCCCGAATATGGCCATGCAAGGTGTCTAAAATCATGGTATTGTCCCCCCATTCCAAATCTGGTATTGGGGAGCCAATTCCATGCATCCTGGGGGCTCCACCATGGACCCCCAATACTGCCAAACCAGCTCTCTGAGGTTTGCACTGCTGCTACAGCTGCTGCCACCTCACAGACAGGGTCCAGCCCTACTGGGGTCTGAGCAGCTCAGTCCCAGGAAGGCAGAACAAAGCCTTTCCTTTGGGAGGAGGGTGTTACTCCCTCTCCCTTTGGAAATAGGTGTTACAGGCTGGGGAGGGGTAGCCTCCCCCAGCCTATGGAAATGCTTTGAAGGGCACAGATGGTGCCCTCCTTGCATAAGCCAGTCTACACCGGTTCATGGACCCCCAGTCCATGCTCTGGTGGGAAACTGGACAAAGGAAAGGGGAGTGACCACTCCCCTGTACATCACCACCCCAAGGGTGGTGCCCAGAGCTCCTCCAGTGTGTCCCAGACTTCAGCCATCTTGTTTTCCAAGGCGTGGGGACACTCTGGTGGCCTCTGAGTGGCTAGTGCCAGCAGGTGACGTCAGAGACCCCTCCTGATAAGTCCATACCTGATAAGGTAGCCAATCCCCCTCTCAGGGCTATTTAGGGTCTCTCCTGTGGATTTCTCTTCAGATTCTACTTGCAAGTTTCCAGCAGGAATCCTCTACAACTACTACTTCATCATCTGATCGACCACAGACTGCTCCAGGAACAGCTGTAACAGCAACAAAGTATCCAGAAGGGCTACTTTTCCTCCCCAACTTCAGCTCCAGCCAGCAACTGCAACAGTTTCCATGGTGTGCATGCTCTGTGTATGCCCTGTCTTCACCCTGCACCAGAAGGACTGAAGAAATCTCCCGTGGAGTGACGGAGTCACTTCCCTGCTCTTGCAGGCACCTTGTAGGTCGACACCCGGTTGGACCCCTCTCCTGGCAACAAGCGTGCTTCTTGGAACATGGGTGGTGACCCCTTCGACACAGACTGTTCTAAGGTCCTGCTGTCCAAATTTGGAGGAGGTAAGATCTTGCCTTCCCCGATTGCGGCAGTACCCTTATGCACCATGTCATCTTCACCTCCTGAGGCCTCTGTGCACTATTTGCAAGAATCCTTTGTGCACAGCCTGGCCCAGGTCCCAGCACTCTATCCTATGACCCTCAACTCATTGAGTTGTCCTCCGGCGGCATGGGACCTTCTTTTGTAGTGCTGCACCAACCACAATTTGCACCTTCTTTTCCCCGTGTCCTGGGACCTCGTGGGTGCTACCTAGTCATCTGTGGGTTTCCTCCAGTGTTGGGAGCCATCTCTGCCTCCTCAGTGCGAGTTGAAACCCCAGGTCCCTACTGGGTCCAGGCAGTGCCACTTTGATGCAAAACACAACTTTGCTTGAACCAAGGCTTGTTTGACGAATCCAGCTCCGAAACTTGCCTGTATCCAACATCTCTTCATGGGACATCCATTGCATCATGCAGGAACCCGCAGCCATCTTCTTTTGGTGCATTTCTGCCGTCTTCGTCCAACCAGGGACTCTTCTTTTGCACCATCTTCTAGGTTGGCAGGGGCCAATATTACCAGTATTTAACTATCAGGACATGTAAAACACACAAGTACATGTCCTACCTTTTAAATATACCACAACCTGCCCAGAGAGCTGTCTTGGGCCTACCCTACCTTAGGGGTTACTTACATGTAGCAAAAGGGAAGGTGTGGGCCTGGCAAGTGAGTGCACCTGCCAGGTCAAAATGGCAGTCTAAAACTGCACACACAGACACTACAGTGGCAGGTATGAGACATGTTTACAGGACTACTCATGTGGGTGGCACATTCAGTGCTGCAGGCCCACTAGTAGCATTTGATTTACAGTCCCTAGGCATAGACTGTGCACTGTACTAGGGAGTTACTAGTAAATAAAATATGCCAATCATGAATAAACCAATCACCAATACCATTTGGACAGACAGCACTTGCTCTTTAGCACTGGTCGGCAATGGCAAAGTGCCCAGAGTCCTAAAGCCAGCAAAAACAACATTCAGCACATGATCAAAAGACAAGAGGTCAGAAGCCAAAAAGACAGGGGAAACCCTGCAGAAAGGGCCATTTCCAACATGGCCTCCTCCCAGCCTAAAGCCAGTGTAGGCCAATCAATACCTTGCTATACTTCCCTGCTTAGGGCGATAGAACCTGGACAATGGCCCACTACTGCAGGGTTTTTTGCTAGTTCTACACCTCTCTAAATCCCAGTGGATCCCTCTGGTTACACTCTCAGGGCTCACTGAACTAACCTAGGGGGAACTCTTCTCGTCATCTGTGGACTCCATCTGTGCAGCACCTAACCTTACCTTGCTTCCAGATGCATCCCAGTAGGCAGACAGTATCACCATGGCCAACAGTGTGATGTTCCCCATTCCACCCCTTGAGGCTGACTTCGGTCTCCAACCCGGGGAAACTCTGACCACAAGAACAACAACCAACAGAGGTCACTGACTGCTGTCAGGTGCCTTGCACCCTTTTTCCACTTCACCTCTCACCAGTCCAGGAGTGGCATCCTGAGACTGGTCACTCAACCCAGGATCTGTACCCTCAGGTTGAGCAGAGGACAGGGGTGGGCTCTCCCTTCTCCTGTCCCTCATGCGGAGGTCCTGTACCTTCTGCTTTGGAAAAACTGAACTGCTAAAGCACCTTTGAAGACCAGCCCTCTCAAAATCTCCTGACACCGAGGGCAACTCATTTCCCAGAAGACAGTCTTTGGCCTTCCGGGGACTAACTATGATTCTCCTCTGGGTCACTTCCCCACCCCACTCTAAGCACACCAGAGCCATAGGATGGAAAACGTCCTGCCCATGGGCGGGAGTTACACCCCACACCTGGCCGGTGTATTGCTCAGGGGAAACTAGCCTTTCCGCACCCATGATCTGGCTAGCCCCGGAACCCCTCAGAGCAGTGAATGGGACCCCCTCTACTTTAACCTGGTGAAAGTGACGACTCCCACTCCCTGAGATGACCAACTCACCCTCTAAGTTCACCTCCCAACTAAGAGAGATTACAGCATGGTCTATGACCTGCCCCTGAGGATTATCTCCCCCTATGGCCAAATTGGCCACACCTGTAGAGGGGCCACCAGTGGGGTTTTCTCAAGAGAGACAGAGTCCCCTTTCTTGTGTCCTGGTTGGGAACACTGAAAGCAACAATGTTGAGAATGGGGCACATCAGAACCTCCCTCCTTCCTGTCAGAAGTTACATGGGAACCTTTTTCTCCCCCCCTTATCCTGGAACCTGTCTCTGTCTCCCTTGACTTCCCCCTCCTTCTTCTGCTGGAGACCCTGCCCACCCTTGGCTGAGTCTCCCACATACAACTTATTTTGGTCCCTGGTGCTGAGCCAGCGGATCGCCTCCTTGGCATTCTTCCGGGGGTCAGTAAGATTTCTGTCAATCAAGTGCCGGCACAGCTCTGGAAAACAATGACTAGACGAGTGCTCCCATGCAATCAAATTGTACCGCCCCTAATAGTCTGATACCTTGCTGCCCTTTACCCAACCATCCAATGCTCTGCAGAAAGAATCAACATATTCCACCCAAGTTTGAGACCCATACTTAGTACTTTCCCAAAACCTCACCTACCTCCTGGTCAGGGCATCCTTCATGGCAGGGTCCCTCATCTGATCTTCTTCTTCTAAGGCCAACAAGGTGTCCCTTCCCTCTACTGAGAAATACTTCCACAGGCCTGCCCCCCAGTTTCTCTCAGGGACCCTGTAAACTCTGTCCATCCTCAGTGCCACCTCATAACCCCTGAACCGCTCTATGTCAAAATCTTTCACCACATCCTTGGGTATATGTACCTTCCCCTCAGACCACACTCTAGAACTACTGCCACCATCTGTGCTCGACCTGCTCTTTAGATCCAGCTTCTTCAAGCTCAGCTCTTGAGCTAAAGGCATTTTCTTTTCTTCCATGGTGATTTTCTCTTCCTCTGCCTCTCCTTTGAATCTGGCTAGTTCCAACTGAAGCTCCATCTCATGCTTCAGCTTGAGCCTCTCCAGCTCCATCCAGGCCTCCTAGCCTCCCTCCCGTCCTCCAGCTCCTCTGGGATCAGATCTCTTGAGGAAACACTGCTGCTTGCCATGGAAGGTGCCCTCCTCGCAGGCAGATCCTGATTCTCCATCAAATCATCCTGCAAGTTTTGCTCCTCTACCTCCACAATAGCATTCTCCTCCTCTGTGTGCTCATCAGCCTCCTTTGCTGACAACCAGGCCCTCAGCACCTTTTGCAGCTCTTCCTTTTTAGTGAGGCCTTTAATAGGATATTTGAGCTCCTTGCTTAACTTTTTGAGATGAGGCACCAAATAGGTCTCCAACCTCTCCTGCTCAAACACCAACTCTGCAGCTCCAATTGATGGCTCACCAGACTGAGACGAGATTGTGAATCAAACTTAAAAGTTGCAAAAAGAGAAAAATCAAACCTGTATGTTGGGGTGTAATGTTTTGCGATATAGAAGTAGTATACATCAATCACTGTATGTAAAGCACAAATACAAGTCCTATCCTCACCACTGATCGCCAATGTTAGAAATAGGGTCTCTAGTTGGTTCTCCACTCATACTGCCATGGGGGTATGAGCCTCCGGGCCAGAGATGTCTATCTTCAGCCCATGGCAATGTGAGCCGGACTACCACCATGTTTTCCGTGGTGTTAGCAACACCATGAAACCCATGGCGGAAGACACTACCGGTGACATGGAATTTCTTCCTTGTCAACGGTAGGCGGCTCCTTCACTCCCTCCAACACTCACCTGATGCCCCCACCCCCTCCCTTCCAGATTCATCCCCCCACCCACCCAATACACATACTAACCCCCCACCCCTTCAATCCACTCACTTACCCCCCATACACGCACACACCACACAACTGACCCCACACACGCACACATCACCCCCTCCCCCACCCCCACTGCAGTCAGAGCACCCCTCACCCCACACCACCCTCCCCGCATACACACACATAGACACCCACACGCACCAGGCATACACCCATTCACTTACACTGACACACCCATTCATTCACACACTGACATACACACATTCATTCACACACTGACATACACGGGTTCATTCACACACTGACATACACGCATTCATTCATGCGTACTTCCAGACATGCTCACACAGATTCTTACACACAATCACCCTGACTTGCAGACGCACTTACTTCACCATTCTTACAAGCCTTCACTCACACGCATACACCCACACAAACAACACACACAGATGCATTCACACACACACTCAGACACGCATGCACACACTCAGACACACACACACAAAACCCCCCACCCTCTCACCCCCTCCCCTGTTGGAAGCCCTATTTACCTTGGGCGAGGAGGTCTTCCGGCAAGGAACGGGAAGGGACACTGCTACTGCCAGCAGCGCCCCTCAGCAGAACACTGCCAGGCGTATTACTGGTCATAAAATGGCTGGTGGCGTTCTAGTGGCGTGGCGGTGCTGGTGGTAGCAGCGCCAGCTTACCACCATCCACCACCATGAGCATTGCCGTATTTCCCACCTTATTGTGGCAGAAGTCAGGCAGTGCTCATAATATGGCGGACAGATGGTAGCCGCGGTGGGAGTATGTTGGCGGCCGTCACCGCGGCGCTAGGCGGTATGTACCACCGATGTTAAAATGAGGGCCTTAGTAACACAGTGACAACACCACAAAAGGACTCCACACCAATTTAGAAAAATAGCCAATATTTATCTGCATTAAACAAGACCAAAACGACAAAAATCCAACATACACAAGTAAAGATATATCACTTTTTAAAGGTTTCAACAAGTCTTAATTCATAACATTAAGTGTTGTATCTTTTTAGCACAAAGTACTAAAAAACAAAGAAGATGTGGGCTGCAGGGGGGCTAAAGCATCGGAAAAAAAGCAATGTATTGGTTCCTTACTGTGCAGTGGAGGTGATGCGTTGATTCTTTCCTCGCAAGAGAGGCGATGCATCGGTTCCTTACTGGCAGGGGAGGTGATGTGTCAATTCTATCCTCACAGGGCAGGCAATGCATTGATTTCCAGACACACAGCCTTTGTCCCTTACTGCGGTGTGATGCCCCAGGGCTGATGCATGGAAAATCTAGACACGATGTGTGGATGGAGCAGCGGGGAAACAGGCGCTGTGTTGATTCTGCAGCTGTGAGACAGGTGTTACATCGATCCTTCAGCCACGGGGCAGGCGCTGCGTCGATTTTCCTGCCACAATGCATCAGTGTGTGGATTTTCTTCTTTAGGTCACCAGCTCACACTTTTAAGGGCCCTGGGACTTTAGTTGGCAAGTCAGGACCCTCAGCAGAAGAGCCTAGGCACTGGCAGATTATTTTTTTGATGCCTCTAAGACTTCCAACAGGAAGCAAGCTAAGTTCAAGCCTCTAGAGAACCTTGGAAAGCAGGATGTAGAAAGCAAAGTCTAGTCCTTTCATTCCCAGGACAGAAGCAGCAAACAGCAGGCCAGCACAACAAAGCAACAGGCAGAGTGGCAGTCCCTCTGATGGCATCTAGCTCTTCTTCCTGGCATAAAGTCCTCAGTATAGTAGTGTTCTAAAATTGTGGTCTCAGAGGTCCAGTACTCAATTCTGCCTTTGAAGTATGCAAACTTCAAGGGAAAGTCTTTGTGGTGCAAAAGAACCTGCCTTACCTGCCCTGGCCCCAAACACACTCCAGGGGGTTGGAGACTGCTTTATGTAAGGACAGTCACAGCCCTATTCAGGTGCAAGTGTCAGCTCCTTCCAGCACCCTAGCACATGAAGACCCATTAGGATATGTAGGGCACAGCTCAGCTCCTGTTCTGTGACTGTCTAGAGTGAATTCACATACAGCCCAACTGTCATCCTTACCCAGACGAGTATTTCACAGCCAGGCAAAGGCATAGAATAGTTAAGCAAGAAATGGCCCACTTTCTAAAAGTGCAAAAAGAACAGATGATGGCCGGAATGCTGAACAATGCAAACATGCACCCCCAGTCACAAAGATCTGAGTTTAATCCATCATTTTTTTGCTCACCACGCCACCCCAGTTTGGATCCAGCCATATGCAAATCAGTCTTGACCCTGTTCCTCATGGGAACAGTCCAGCCTGAACTCCCAAGCCAGGTGCTCCCTGGACCGCAAATAAGCATCCTAGGACCGGTTTCAAGGTGTCACCCTTCATCAGCTAGACTAGCTTGAATCTAGTAGTGCAGTGAGCACGGCGGGACCCACTTTCTGGGCATACCATTCCCACTTGGGGACAACAAATGCAAAAAGAGCAGATGATGGACAGAATGCTGAACAATGCAAACCTTTACCCCCAGTCAGAAAGATCTGGGTTTAATTCATCGATTTTTTGCTCACCACCCCACCCCAGTTTGGACACAGCCGTATGCAAATCAGTCCTGACCCTGTTCCTCATGGAAACAGTCCAGCCTGAACTGTCTAGCCAGGTCCTCCCTGGGACAGAAACAAGCATCCTAGGATCAGTTTCAGGGTATCACCCTTCAACAGATAGGCTAGCTTGAATCCAATGGGCCAGAGAGCACGGGACCCACGCATGGGCATACCTTTCCCACTTGGGGCGACAAATGCAAAAAGAACAGATGATGGACGGAATGCTGAACAATACAAACATTCACCCCCAGTCACAAAGATCTGGGTTTAATCCATCAGTTTTTTGCTCACCACGCCACCCCAGTTTGGACCTAGCCATATGCAAATCAGTCTTGACCCTGTTCCTCATGGGAACAGTCCAGCTCGAACTGCCAACCCAGGTCCTCCCTGGACTGGAAACAAGCATCCTAGGACCGGTTTCAGGGTGTCACCCTTCATCAGCTAGGCTAGCTTGAATCTGGTGGCATAGCAACCACGGGACCCACGTCTGGGCATACCCTTCCCACTTGGGGCAGCAAAAGCAAAAACAATAGATGATGGACGGAACGTAGAGCAAATTAAACATTCACCCCCAGTCACAGATCTGGGTTTAATCCAACATTTTTTTTGCTTGCCAAAGATTCCTCAGGTTTTAGCCCACTTCATTTATATAGCAATTAAATAGGGTTGGGGCCAAAACACACCCTTGTTTGACACCTCGCTGTATTGGAATCTCTGCAGTATAGTCATTTCTCGAACTGTATCTGACCCTGGCGGTGTGTAATAAGATTAGCAACCTTAAGATCTTTCCTGGAATTGCCATTTCCAAGAGTAGTTGCCATAATATTTGGCGATCCACACTATCAAATGCTGTTTGAAGGTCGACAAATACCAAATACAGCGGGGAATCCTTTAGGGAGACATATTTGGAACAAATCATGTTCAGCTTTAAGAGTTGATCTATTGTACTTTGGCCCCTCCTAAAACCAGCTGGGTGTAGCAATAGTAGAACTCCTTCCTCTATCCACTGATCTAGGCAAGACTGGATCAATTTGGCAAAAATGTTTCCAGCACTGTCAAGCAATGAGATTGGCCTGTAATTACACACCATGGGCCAGATGTAGCAAAACTTGGTTTTGCGACTCCGAGCGATTCGCAATTTCCGAGTCGCAAAACCATATGCAGAACGGTGTCTCAGACACCGTCTGCGAGTCGCTATGGGGTCGCAAAGACCCACCTCATTAATATTAATGAAGTGGGTCGCAAATTGCGGCCCCATAGCGACTATGGGCACTCACTAACATGGAGGTCTGCTGTAGTCAGCAGACCTCCATGTCCGTGACTGCTTGTCAATAAAGCAGTTTTTTTTTTTTTAAGTGTAGCCCATTTTCCTTAAAGGAAAACGAGCTGCACTTAAACTTAAAAAAAAATCCGAAACCTTTTGTTTCGGAATTTTTTCAGGGCAGGTAGTGGTCCCTTGGACCACTACCTGCCCTGAAAAAATATTTGGGGGTTTATTCACAAAGGGGAAGGGGTCCCATGGGGACCCCTTCCAATTTGCAAGTGGGTTACCATCCACTTCAAGTGGATGGTAACTGCGACTCCATTTGCGACCGCGTACGCGGTCGCAAATGGAATTGCATCCCACTGCGAGTCGCAAATAGGAAGGGAACACCCCTTCCTATTTGCGAGTCGGAAATGCATTTTGCGAGTCGGTTCCGACTCGCAAAATGCATTTCTGCATAGGAAACTCCGGTTTGCAACTCGCAAACGGCAATTTTTGCCGTTTGCGAGTCGCAAACTGTTTCCTACATCTGGCCCCATGTCCTGTGGCCCCTTTTTCTGTATTAGAACAATTATTGATTTTCTCCATGAAGTCGGGATTTCCTCAAAGAGCCAAACGCTGTTATATAGGCGAGTTAGAGCTGGTAACTATAAGGATAGTTGATTACGATGGTCGTCTGAGGGAATTCTATCTGGCCCTGCAGCCTTGTGCGGTTTTTGGAGGAGGATGGCTTGCGCAGTTTCTTTCTCACTGAATACAAGCACTTGTTCCATAGCACAGGGTATAGCATAGGTTGTTTGTATGTGGGTTGTGCGGGGAGAATTATTAGGAACTGATTCATCTATTCTTTCATGTTCAGGCACCTTGGGCTACCGCACAGTTCTCAGGAGGTGGCGTTATCTTAATTGAGTTACAATCGCTACCATCCGACACTTGGTTGTGGCCTATTGGATTATTGATACTTCTGGGTGCGATCTTATCCTCTTCTTGGTACAGAACAGTGAAATGCTTTACTCAGAGTTGTGGATCGATGTTCAATTCTAAGTTTTTTGGAGGTCCTTCACTTCCCCACCTGATTATTTCCCAAACTTTTTTTTAATTTCCAGACGAGATTGCATGCAAAATATCTCCCCAGAGCTTATGTGGAAAAGTCTTCTTCTTGTGTCTCAGTAATTTCTTGTATTGTTGCCTGCAATCAAAGAATTGTTGCTTATTGAATTTACTCAAATGCCGGTTTTTAATGTTTGTGATAGTGCCTTTTTTAATTTTAAGCACTTGTCATCGAACCAACCCTCAGTCTCTGTTGGGATGTTTTTGAGATTCTTAGTTCTTTCCTTCAATGTTTGTAATAGAAGATTATTGAATTTTTGCAGGAGGAGAGGAACCTCATGACCTGGCAGATCTAGTAACATGGAGAGTGATGACATACAGATATTACTGGGAGCATCCGTATAAGGTTCACCCACGTCTGTCCTTTTAATGTTTTTCCTGTTTGGTCTCAAAGCTATTATTGGGCAGTTTTCTTTATACAGAGCAACAGGTTTCCATGATCTCATGTCATGGTGGACCATCTCCATTAACAGCGGATCATGGTCACTCTCAATCCTGTCCCCTACTTCCATATCTATGATATAATACCAGGCTTCGATGTTTATTGCCATACAGTCAATAATATTTTGCCTTTTTCCAACTCAGAAGGTGGATTTCGATGCTTTGACTGATTTAGTTCTTCCATTTAAAATGCGAATCCCTCCTTCTATTAGGGTTTCAAAGATTAATTCCCCTTTCTTTGAATCTTGGCAATGTTCGAGGGGGAGGATCAGAATATTCCAAGCGTTGTCTTCTTCTAATACTTGTTCATCCCCAAGGATAGGATGGGGTTTGGTGTTAAAGTCACCACATATTAGTAGAAAGTTGTTACTAAAGTGAAAAGGGCAACCATTCATGTAACCAATCGTAGAATCCCACTGGTCTCCAGATCTTTTGTCTAGGATGTGCTCCTTAAGCAGCCGCACTCCTGGCTTAACTTGAACCCAACTGATAGATGGAAAGTACACATTCACTATTTCAAGTGTCGCCTCGTGTTTCACTACTAATGTATGGATATCCTTGCTTAATACGATGTGGGTTGCTACAGAATTTTCCAGTAGTGAAGTTCTGATCCAAATAGTCAAGTCCCCTATAGGTCTACCTTTATTTTGTTTAATTGTGGGTAGATTGAAAGTGGAAAACCCATCTAAGTCGATGGCATTGATAGACCAAGTTTCCTGGAAGCAGCTGACATCTTGTTGTTTGATCAATTCTATCCAATCCTTATTCTCGGTTTTGGCTTTTAGGCCTGCAATATTCCAACTTCAGATTTTTTAGTGGTGGTCTAATTCCATCTTTTATATTTGGGGGGTCCATTTTTTGCTACAGGCTTCTGTATGGCTGCTCTTTGTACATCTGTGGATGTGAGATAAAACCATGGATGTTTCTTGTGGTATTGACTAACAGACGGAACCTCATGTTGCTCAGGTTTATCCGTTCAGGTAATTGTTGTTTGGAGGTAATTGCTTCCTGCAATACTGAGCCAAAGTTATCTCTAGGCTCATACTTGCTTTGTACATTTTGTATTTGAGCTTTTTCAAGAAATATTGATGGATATAGTTCCTTTTGCGGAAAGTCAATTGTTATTCCCCAGGTCTTCAGCAGACTGGGCTGACTCAGGATCTGATTTACTATCCATGATGAGGTCCAGACTGTTTCTGATGATTCCCCGCTATTTGACCCTTTTCTTTGCATGAGTCTTACTGAGAGCAAATCTTTAGTCGTTACATTATGCAGGCCTGGCAAGGAGTTAACAAGATATAAAATATTGCTCCTGTTTAGAATATCTTGGCTCCCTCTTGAGGATACTCAGGGGTAAACACAATCGTATTTTCATGACCTTTGATTCTTTCAGAATGAATCTCAATATTTTCACAACCTTCCTGTAACCGACTTCTTTGGTATCAACTTTCATCTTTCTCTTTGCTGTTAGCTTTAGCTGCAGGTCGTATGGATGCTAGCCCTTCCTGTTCTTTTCACCTTCCATGATGCATCTCAGTGTTCTTACATCCTTCATGTGTTTGACTTCTTAGGGACCAGAATTACATTTTTGCTTTATTTCCCCAGTCGAGTGCTGGCCGTGATAGTGCGGACGAGGCATTATCATACCCCATCTGGCTACTGTGTTCTTCTGACCAGGCCTGATGACAATATTTTATTTTTATCGGGGTGCAGGAGCCGGAGATATTAGATTGTCATTAATTTCCACATGGGTGGTTATTTCCGTACCTTATTCGCTTTCTACAGCCTCAGTACACTTCGGCGTCCTAACTTTTCTTTTACTATTTACTTGCGGTGAACCCTCAATAGTGGTGTTTACCTTTTGTTGACAATTTTCATTATGATTTTCCACTGCATTCGGATGGTGTGCTTGGGCTAGGTGTTCTATTTTCGTGACCACGGGATGCATGTCTTTGTTAAAGCTTAGCTTTGGACTTGATGTTTCTGGACTCTGTTTGTACATTCCATTCGCTGAATCCTCGCTTGCCTCATTTGTCCCTGGATTCGTTGCTTGATCTATTTCCAACCTCTTTTTGTTTCTGATGCCTAGGCTAGATGCTTGACTTCCCCTGTATCCAGTCGGTGTATGATTTGTATGAGAGTGATCGGTGCAGCTCTTATCACACAGCAAACGTGGATTTTTATACTTGAAGTTGCTGTCTTTGTCCGTTGTTTTTCCTGTTTTGAGCCTTTTTTGCTGTTCCTTTTTTACTCCTCTTAGCTTTTTTCCAGTTACTTTTCCATTTCCCTTTTGGTTGAGACCTTTTATTGTGAACCTTCTTTTCTTCTACACCTGGAGCTTCAGTTACTGAAGCAGAAATTCCACTCTTTCCCTCTATCTCGTCTATGCAACGATGACATCTGCGCAGCCTGCTCGTCCTAAGATTAGTGAGCCTATTCTGTCCGTTGGCGTTCTTGGGATTCTTAGCGCTATTTCTGTGGGCTCAGGGTCATGCTTGCATACATTTTTGAGGCTAAGTTTACAGTCTTCAATTATATTGTTAATAATTACCTTTGGGACTTCCAGTAATTTCTCCAGCAGTGGACCACATGTTTACCTATCTGCAATATCGGCAACAGACTGTTGCCGCAGATTGTCCCTTACAGCACCCTCTACCAAGGCCATCCTGTAGTCTATGGTCTTAATCGTAGCTGTAAATTGTCTGGTCAGCTCAAGTTGATTGTCAAGTTTAAGAGACGGGGCCATGATCGCATTAGCAACTGAGTCTAATGTTGTGCATATGATTTTCATAATGCTAAGAATGGGTTGATCTAGTGGGAAGTAATTTCTGTTCTCCTGGCTTTGCTCGTTTTGATTAGTGCTTGTTTGCCCTTCCATTTGCTTGTCCTCCTTCTCCCTGAGAACTTTTATTATGTTGCCATCCGAAAGATTTAGGTTGCCCGATGTTCTACTGTCTAATTGGGGTTCTGTGTTTCCAATTGCAAAGTTGTTGAGTGAGGAGAGCTCCAAACCAAATGAGCTAATATCATGTCTACATAATGTGGAGTTGTTTTTTCCTGCTTGGCCTACGAAAAAGGACTGTGGCTCTGAGGACTTACAGAACTGCTTAATTGATGGTTGTCCCATTTCAGTTCCCTTCATATTTGTATTCTGATGTACTACTGCCTCCACTTCGACAATTTCTATTAAAGTTGTTTGTAGGGAATTTCTGGGTTTTTGTGATCCTGGTTGGACACGGGAATAATTCCTGTGTAGTTCATGGCTCTTTGTTTGCTCTCCTGGGGATTGATCCCACTCTAATGGCTTGATTGTCTCAGATTAACCACCGTTTAAGGAAGTATGCATTGGTTGGAATGCAGTGGAAGTATTTTCAGCTGCCAGGCCTCTGATTGCTCCAGCTCAACCCCTATCACCATAGCATCACCATTTTCCCCCAGTGGCTGCACTGGGGCAGCATTAGTCATGGAATATTGCATCTGTGATCAGTCGGCGCTTGAATTAAGATAGCTGTAATAGTTAGTTATAGTGTTTGCTTCTGCATTTCCCAGCCAGTGTGTTTATCTGTAAGGGGTAGAGGAGTCTTTGATCTCTGATTGAGTGCTATTTGCTTGATTTCTCTTGTCTCCTTATTCCCAACTGGTTCTAGATGCATCAATGTGTTCTCTTGTTTCCTACTCAAAGGAGTTGTAGGGCTCCCCTCAATTTCTCCCCCGTTCAATGTTGCACACCCAGTTGCACACCCAGTATTGCTGGTTGTGCCCTGGCCTAGCCTCCCAATAGACGCCTTATCCTCAGTGTCATCGGAGTCAGCACGAGTTGGCAAAAAAAGTTCCAGATTGGACATCTCAGCCTTCTTCTCCATTAGATCACTTTCATTGCCTAGGCTTCTAAGTTTGGACCCCCCTACCGCAGCCTTTACTTGTCTTGCGGGTTTCATTGGGGTTAGCTGTACAGTTCCAGGGTCCTGCTCTAGCTCCTGCTCAGGTTCCTGCTTAGTGCATAGAAATTTTGTTGTGTGAGCTAACGCCTACTTGACCCTCTTTGATTTTCCCCTTGTTCCAAACATCTTAGGGGAACGTAACCTCTCCTTAGCTCCTTACGAGTTATTTGTTAAAGTTCTTGTTAAGTTCTCGCTGCTTTAAATCAATTCAACAGTTTTATCTTATAGAGAGGTGACTTTAACGTCTTGCTCCTTTCTCCCCTCCTTGCTGCTGCTGTCTCTTTTACACGCAAGTTACTTTGCTTTTGATTTAATTGCTTACTTGCTTTTATCTCCTGTCGTCTGTTGCCTTCTCTCTGCCGCCGCCTCTCCCTCTAAGTTCTCGGAGCAACATTCAAAGTAGTTTTTACATACCTCAGGCCTCAGACCTCACACCTCACAAGGCTCACGATCATCACAGGCCTTGGCAACCCCCAAGGCCCTGACTTATGGTGGGGTGCTTGTGTAACTGGGACCAGGTAGCAGTCAGGCAGTTGGGCAGTCAGGTGGCAGTCAGGCAAATGACACGAGGGCTGCTGCAGAGTCACAGAAGTGGCAGGAGCGGAGAAGCCCCCCTACCGTGACTGCCAGCACCGGTGGACTGAAGCTGGCGATGGCAGCAACAAAGCTGAGAGGAGCGATATGAGCATCCGGCCCGCTCGCCCTTACTCCTTAATCAGGGGACGAACCGGCTGCGGCACCACCGCGGCCACACAAACCGACCAGAGCACCTCCTCTAGCCTCCTCACCTCCTCGTCACGTCTTGCTGCGAGCCACCCGGAACCAGTGTGCTCAACGTCAAAGAGAAGGTAGGTACCACAGATTTCCCCAAAACAATTCCAATACAACCCATCTCTACATAACACTTCCACCAGTGCTGTCATTTCTCCCCCACACACCCACTGCCCTCTCATCTCTCATCTTTCCCTCACAGTCTTATTACCCCCTCTCACCTTGCAATTCCACTACCCCTCTCATCCTTCCTTCACACTCCTTTTCTCCTTCCTATACTGCCTGCTCACATATGCTACCTTCCTGTACCTCCTCATGCTGGGTACTAGTCCACCTCTCTCTACTCTCTGTCAACCTCTCTCGTGCTCTCATACCCACTTCCCACCTCTCTCATATTGGTTCACTTCATGTCTTCGAGGACAGTTTCTTTCCTGTGCCTTGTAAGATTTTGGTAACTCAAACTCACGCTCTCCTCCTCTTCTTGGGGTGTCTTCTACATACAAAGGCGCACCTTCTTTATGGATCTGTGGCCTGCTCTCCCCTTCTTTCTCACACACTCTTTCTGCTCCTCGGTCTGAAGTTCATTTACCACTTTGTCCACTAACTAACTATCCCTCTCTATCTTCCAATCTATTCTGTGCAGCTCTCACATGTATCTATTCACCATGCCACATAACTCCACTTTACCAATACACTACACACAGGAGCGGCTCGCAGAGCGCAGAAGGGGCAGGGCACCGCGCGGGGGGAATAAACATTTAAATACATTTCATTTTTTAATAACACCTTCTCCACCGCCACACCGTTTCTCTTGTTCCTGTCGCTGCTGTGGACTCCCCCTCACTGCTCGTAACCCCTGGGGCCCCACCTCTTTAAAAGAAAACAATAATAAACAAAGTTTATTATCGTTTTCGTTTAAAGGTTTTGCAGCTACTGCTGCTGGCGGGAGGGACAACGCTCCTCCGACCTAATGGAGGAGCCGCCCCTGACTACACACCACACAATTCCACCCCACAAAATTCCACAACTAGCAATTCCAACTCAACCCACATAATTCCACTCCAGACCACATACATCCACTCCACCGCAAGCCAAAACACATGGGTGAAAGACATTGGGGGTCATTACAACATTGGCGGTAAAAGCCGCTTACCGCCGTGCAGAAGACTGCCAACACACCGCCACGGCCGCAGAATACCGCCACAGTCATAATGACCCACAGCTCGGAATCCGCCAAAATCGAGACACCCATACAAGTCCGCCACACCAAAGGTCAGTGATAAACTGGCACTAACAAAACCTCCACCGTCACGCCAACAGGAATACGCCCATACTATCACGACCCACGAATCCACGCGGCGGTCTTTCAACCGCGGTATTCCATTGGAGGTACACACCGCTGCGCTCAAAATACACACACATTTACAAAACACAACCACATTGGACAATTCCAAATACACACACCTGATACACATACACACACCACTCCCACACACCCAACACAATATAAAACACACACCCACATCACCCACAGACCCTTACGACCGCAATTGCGACAGAAGGCCAGAGAGAGACACCACCTGAAAGAACAATAGCATCCACAGGCACCCTACACCATCACACACACAACATCCACGCACCTCACACAACACACCTCTAAATATCACCCCACACATCACAACACACACCACCCCACACATCACCCACACCACCCAATGGCCCTGCAAAGACACCCCAGGTTCTCTGAGGAGGAGCTCAGGGTCATGGTGGAGGAAATCATCCGGGTAGAGCCACAGCTATTTGGATCACAGGTGCAGCACACAACCATAGCTAGGAAGATGGAGCTATGGCGCAGAATCGTGGACAGGGTCAACGCAGTGGGACAGCACCCAAGAACTAGGGATGACATCAGGAAAAGGTGGAACGACCTACGGGGGAAGGTGCGTTCCGTGGTCTCAAGACACCACATCGCGGTACAGAGGACTGGTGGCGGACCCCCACCTCCTCCCCCAGAACTAACAACATGGGAGGAGCAGGTCTTGGCTATACTGCATCCTGAGGGCCTTGCAGTAGTAGCTGGAGGAATGGACTCTGGTAAGTCAAATCTTTCATTACTTCATCCCCCACCCACCTGCATGCCATCACACACACCCACCCTCGCCCTCACCCCCATCACTTTAACTCCTCACGTATGTCCCAATATCACAAACCACACATCCCAAACCCAAGCCCTGCATGTAACACCAAAGCATGGACACCCATCACCAAAGCATATCCACTGCACATACCCATACACCCCCCTAAACCATTATCACACAAGGTCCTACACAGGAATGCAAGCACTGGTGTGCAGAGTCACCCACCCATTGCACACCACGGCACACACCAATGCAATAATTAAGCCTTTACACCCCTGCAGGACCCCTACCCAACGTCACCAGACAGGAGGGTCCAGACATGTCCACTCCACCCATAGAAGAGGCCCACAGTGATGACAGCAGCTCTGTCCAACTGGATCTAGATGACCAGCCCGGCCCATCTGGGACCTCTGGACAGTCGGTTTCCCTCACACTGGCACAAGTCACCACAGAGCCTCCCCCCTCTGGAAACACCAGCACAGCACCCACCCAGCGGGCCCATACCTCTGTCCCCAGGACACGTCAATCAGCAGTGTGTCCACCACTACAGGGAACCCAGGCTAACCCACCACCCCAACAACCCCAGGGACCTGGGGGCAGTGGCAGTGGGCACACGGTTCAGGGGACAGAGGCACAGGGAAACAGGAGAACTGGGAGGGCTGCTGTGCGACAGGGGGAGGACAGGCCCAGGGAACCCACTCTCCACAAGGCCCTCTCCAACATCATGGGAGCCTACCACCATTCCCAGGAGACGATGGCAACGGTACTGGCCAAGTTTCAGGAGACCCAGCGGCTGCAGGAGGAACAGTATTTGGGGTTCAGGGAGGAACTCAAATCCATCAATTCCACCCTGGGCACCATTGTAGGGGTGCTGAAGGAACTTGTCAACACCAGGAGGAACACTGTGGCACAACAAGGGTCCCCTGACACTAGCCTGGACGATGAACTGCCCACCACCTCGGCCGGCGCTAGTGGACAGGAGGCACCGCCACAGGTCCTCGACACCAGCACCCCATCCCCTGCAGATAGAGAACCACCCGGCAAGCGGTTCCTGAGAACCAGGACAAAGACAGAGAACAATGCCAAGACCCCCGCCAAGAAATGAGACCACCCTGATTGTCATCTTTCAGTCCCACTTTGTCACCCTGTCCATCCTTAAACTGCCCCAGCTCCACTTCCTATGCCCCTTTGGACAATGCATCTGTGAGACTAATAGACTGGACTCTGACATGGACATTCCTCCACCATCACCCCTGACCAATTTACAACCCCCTCCACTATTTAGCACTTAAATAAACATCCTTAAATCACAAAACTATCTGTAGTCAGTCTGTGGTTTTGAAAATGTGTATTTGCAATAACTGTGGAAAAATACTATATCCATTGTATTGTCAACATACCTATGTCACACAGCTCTAGTCCATGAGGAAACAAAGCAGATGTCACGCAGTAAGACCCACATCTGTGAAATCGAAAGGGAAAGTGACAACTCAGGGTCCATACACTGTGCGAAAATGACAGACAGAAGAGAGGTAGAAGGATAAAACAGATGTAGCAGGCAGTATTCTCTTCTTACCTGTGTCTCACTGGAAGTATTGTTAGATCACTGTGTTCCTGTTGTCTATGTCCTCTTCTTCTGCTTCCTCGTCTTCACTGTCCACAGGCTCCACAGCTGCCACAACACCTCCATCTGGACCATCCTCCTGCAGAAAAGGCACCTGTTGTCGCAAAGCCAAGTTGTGAAGCATACAGCAGGCCACGATGATCTGGCACACCTTCTTTGGTGAGTAGAATAGGGAACCACCTGTCATATGAAGGCACCTGAACCTGGCCTTCGGGAGGCCGAAGGTCCTCTCTATAATCCTCCTAGGTCGACCATGTGCCTCATTGTAGCGTTCCTCTGCCCTTGTCCTGGTATTCCTCACTGGGGTCAGTAGCCATGACAGGTTAGGGTAACCAGAGTCACCTGCAAATATCGAGGGACAACTGTTAGACACACACTAACTCTTAGGGACATCCCCAGACCCAGACACCTAGTCACACTGTATTGGGTCCATGTCCTCACCTAATAGCCACACACAGTGCTTCTTGAGTTGCCCCATCACATAAGGGATGCTGCTATTCCTCAGAATGTAAGCGTCATGCACTGAGCCAGGAAATTTGGCATTCACATGGGAGATGTGCTGGTCTGCCAAACACACCATCTGCACATTCATCGAAGGTAACTCTTCTGGTTTCTGTACACCTGTTCAATCCTGCCTGGGGGGACCAAGGCCACATGTGTCCCATCAATGGCACCTATGATGTTGGGGATATGTCCCAGGGCATAAAAGTCACCTTTCACTGTAGGCAAATCCTCCACCTGAGGGAAAACGATGTAGCTCCGCATGTGTTTCAGCAGGGCAGACAACACTCTGGACAACACGTTGGAAAACATAGGCTGGGACATCCCTGATGTTATGGCCACTGTTGTTTGAAAAGACCCACTTGCCAGGAAATGGAGTACTGACAGCACCTGCACTAGAGGGGGGATTCATGTGGGATGGCGGATAGCTGACATCAGGTCTGGCTCCAACTGGGCACACAGTTCCTGGATTGTGGCACGATCAAGTCTGTAGGTGATGATCACATGTCGCTCCTCCATTGTCGACAGGTCCACCAGCGGTCTGTACACCAGAGGATGCTGCCATCTCTTTGACTGCCCCAGCAGACGTGCTCTATGTAGAACAGCGAGCAGAGAGTCAACCAACACTGAGGTACATAAACACAACTTTACCTGAAATTGTTTCAAAATCGACATATGGCTGTCTTAGTTTATAATCAAGGCCTATATATGTGTGACGCATTTAAAATTAATGCCATGTGGCCCCCTGAAATGGCGGCTGCCTGACCTGTAAGGTGGGACAAGGGGATATCAGGTAATTGCGCTGGCGTTGTACACCATCGCGGTAGGCGGTCGAAGACCGCGGCGCAAACCTGCATTGGTTAACATTGGACCCTATGGGTCCCAGGAGCCAATGACGATGTACGCCGGCGGTGACGGTACGCACCGCCATGGACGTGACCACCATTTTCTCTCTGTTCAATCACTTGATACCTGATCTTCGACAGGTGAGGACCTACACCGTAAGTGCTGCTGTGACCTCAGTCTGGAAGAGACAATGGCTCGTGTGTCTGGGGAAAGGGCCCCTGCCTTCAGCACGGAGGAGTTGGAGAAACTAGTGGATGGGGTCCTACCCCAGTACACGGTACTCTACGGTCTTCCAGACAAACAGGTGAGTACACTCTGAGCATGCTGTAAGGGCAATGGCTGTTTGGAGTAGTGTGGATGAAAAATGGGGGGGAGAATGAGGAGTGCTTGAAACAACGGTGAGTGCATGTGTGACATGGCAAGGGTAGGGATGCAGGCCAATGACTGTGATGGTGCGGGTGCTTATATCTTCTCCTTTTCCCCTGTACTATTCGTGTAGGTCAGCACCCACCAGAAGAAGGATATTTGGCGTGCCATCGCCAAGGAAGTCCGGACCCTGGGGATCTACCACAGACGGAGCACCCACTGCCAGAAAAGATGGGAGGACATTCGCCACTGGAGCAAGAAGACGGCGAAGGCCCAGCTGGGGATGACCCCCCAACGTGGGAGGGGTGCTTGTCGCACCATGACCCCTCTGATGTTCCGGATCCTGGTGGTGGCGTACCCGGAGTTGGATGGGCGCTTGGGAGCACCACAGCAGCCACAAGGGGGTGAGTACACTCTCATTCAGCTGATTCAGCACGCAGTGGAGGTGTCTGGGTGGGGGAGGTGGGCTGTGGGTTCCCCTAGGCCAGGGCGAGTTTAGTAGGCAGGGTCCCTTCTTAAGGCAGGTCCTGTGGCACTCCACCCCACCTGTGTACAGAGCCAACTACACCTAGTCAGGCTCCTGTGACATCCATGTGTGCAGCAATCGGGCATAGCCTTGTAAAGCATGTCCCTGGGATTGATTAGGGAACTTCAAGTGCACAGCGTAGTGCAGGGGGCTTCTGTGTCTGTAGTGTCCGCCAACGGTAGCGGTATTGCATGCACTCAACATGTCTTTCTTCTGTTCCCCCCCTTTTTGTGGTCTTGCTGTGCTTGTGTGCATTAGCATCATCAGGCGGAGGAGCAGTGGCACCGGAGCAGGAGGGAGCTGCATCCCACATGGCCCTGGAGGGCGAGACAACGGAGTCAGAAGCCACCAGTGGGACGGAGAGCAAGGGGAGCTCCACGGCGGGGACAGGAGCTGAGACCAGCGATACGGACTCCTCCTCTGATGGGAGCTCCCTTGTGGTGGTGGGCCCCTCTGTGCCCCCCGCATCTACAGGTACAGCCGCCACCTCCCCTACCAGCACCGCCCTCCCAGCAGCCCCTCAGCATTTGCCCCGTGGCCGCTCACCCAGGAGGGTGGGCATCTCCTTTGCCCCAGGCACCTCAGCCCCTGCCCCTGTCACCCCTGCTGCCCTCAGTGAGGAGGCCATTGACCTCCTCAGGTCCCTCACTGTTGGGCAGTCTACCATTTTGAATGCCATCCAGGGTGTAGAGAGGCAGTTGCAACAAACCAATGCATACCTGGAGAGCATTCATTCTGGTCAGGCAGCCCATCAGCGAGCTTTTCAGACTCTGGCCTCTGCACTGATGGCAACCATTGTCCCTGTCTCTAGCCTCCCCCCTCCAACTTCTTCCACCCAGACCCAAACCCCTGTACCTCAGCCTATCCCAAGCACACCCTCAGACCAGCATGCACACACCTCAACACACAAGGGAAGCTCAGGCAAACATAAGAACCACACATCCCACAGGCACTCACGCAAGCATGCAGACATACCAACAGCCACTGCCTCCACTGTGTCCCCCTCCTCCTTGTCTCCCTCCTCCCTCCCAGTCTCGTCTCCACTCACACCTGCATGCACTACATCCTCAGCCACTACCTCCATCACCAGCACACCCACCACCACACCCCGCTCACGTGCAGTCACCACCCCCACTACCATTCACACATCCCCTGTGTCCTCTCCCAGTGTGTCTGTGAGCCCACCTCCCAAGGTACACAAACGCAGCCACACACCCACCCAACAGCCATCCACCACACGACAGCCTCCAGCCCATGCACCTTCACCCAAAGTCACCAAACGTACACCTCCTACAACCACTACCTCTTCCTCCACTTCCAAACTCCCTCCATCTATCCGTCCCAGTGTGTCCCAAAAACGTTTGCTGTCCAACCTTGACCTCTTCCCCTCACCTCCCCCACCCCTTCAGTCTCCTAGGGCCCGCCTCTCCAGGTCCCAACCCAGCGCCTCAGCCACAACATCAGCGGGAGCAGTGGTGCCTGTAGTGACCTTCTTCTGGAGTGCGCCAGGCAGCAGGGTAGCCAGTGTGCCAAGGAGCCAGAGCACGGACAGTCCCCCATCTCAAAAACACCAAAAGTTGGCCAGTGCCCGGCAGGAGAGAGGAAAAAAATCTTCAAACAAAGCCGCTCCCAGGGGTACAGGTGGGAGTGTGGATCCAGCTGCGCCACCATCCAAGGTGGGGAAGGGGCACAGTAAAACTGGCAAGTCTGGGAAAACCTGCACGGTGGACAAGACCGCCCCAAGCACCACTGCCAAGGACACCGCGCCACCAGCACCGCTGCCAAGGACACCACTGCCACCAGCACCGCTGAACAGGACACCGCTGCCACCAGCACCGCTGCCAAGGACACCGCCGCCACCAGCACCGCTGAACAAGACACCGCAGGCCACTGAGCTCCAAAGATTCCGACGCTACTGAGGCCTCCATGAGCAGGATGAAGCATTCTGTGCACAAAGCCCCCTCCAGAACCAGTGGAGAATGACATCCACTACCTCTGTCCTTGGCAGGATGAAGCACTCTGGGCACAAAGCCCCCTCCAGAACCAGTGGAGAGATACATTCACTACCTCTGTCTTTGGCAGGATGAAGCACTCTGGGCACAAAACCCCCTCCAGAACCAGAGGAGACTGTTATCCACTTGAGAGACTGTGGCTTTGCACTCCCCAGGATAAAGCAGTGGGCAACCCACCCACTGTAGAGACTTGAGAGACTGTGGCTTTGCACTCCCGAACATGCAGCAGTGGGCAAACCACCCACTGTAGAGACTTGAGAGACTGTGGCTTTGCAGTCCCCAGGATGCAGCAGTGGGCAAACCACCCACTGTATAGACTTGAGAGACCGTGGCTTTGCACTCCCCAGGATACATCAATGGACATGGAGCCCCCTCGTGTATCTGGCGTCGTGCACTCATCCGGCTGAGGTGCCACCCTTCCCTTCCCCCTGAGGTGCCTGTTTTATTTCTCTCTGATGTCCCAGCAGTGTTCTCTCCGTCTTGTTCGGGTATCTTGTGTGGGCCTCGCCCATGCATTTTGGGCCCAGTGGTCCACGGACTATGATGGTGGAATCCCTTGGACTTGTATTCTTGGTGTATATATTTGTTTATAGTGTGAATATCTTTATATATGTATATATTTTTGATTCATGTCTTTGAATATATTACAATCATTCGACTCATTTCCTTTTGTCCTTGCATTCTTCCAGGGGAGTTGGGGAGTGTAACTGTAATGTATCATGATGTATTGGTGTGTGTGTTGTAGTGGGTGAGGGTGGGGGTGGGGGTGTTGCGTGTTGCGTGTGAGTGCCACTCTCTTTTCCCTCCCCCCTCCCCTGTGTCGTAGGTGCAGTACTCACCGTGGTCTTCACCGCCGGCGTTCGTGCTCCTGGTAGAGGAGCAGGAAGACAAAGGCAGGGAGAATCTGAAGTTCTGGTTTCATGGCGTCCTGGTTCCTCGTGGGGTGTGTAGAGGTGAGCGTTTTCCCTTCCAAGTCCTGTTTTTCGCCATGTTTTTGTTCGCAGTGAATCCGCCCCGGAAAAGGTGGCGGATTGGACTGTTGTAATTCTGTGGGCGGTACATTGTCCTCCGCCTATCTGTTGGCGGTTACCGCTGCAGTGTTTGTTTGTACCGCCTTGGCGGTCGGAGTGTTAAAGTGGCTGTCTATGTTGGCGGTTTCCGCCACGCTCGTGATTCCAAATTTTTTTCCGCCGGCCTGTTGGCGGTTTTACCGCCACCGCCGCTCTAACACCGACCGCCAGGGTTGTAAGGACCACCATTGTCATTTACAAAATCAATAGCTCTAACTCTCGCACATGCGTGACCGATTGCTTTGCAAATGCTTGTCAGTGCGATGTTCTCAGTGAGAAGGGTATGTGCCTGGCCTATGAATTGTGAAGAGGACCAAAAACTCAATCGGAGCATTTGCGACCTCTTGGGCCCACTATACTATTTTAGAGTCTTTTAACAGGTTTTTATTTTCACTGAACTTATTTTGTGGTCCGTCCTTCCATACTTACTACATTCCATTCTGAGTTTTTTAAATCTGCTGCTTGCAATTTTACAAAGCATGCAGTCTTCAAAAGCTTAGATTTGTTAATGAAGAGGAGGAATCATGGGAAGGAGGTTGAACATAAAACGTACATTTTCTGTATATCACAAAATAATGTCAAAACATGTCAATAAAAAGTATGCAGAAGTCTTTTGTAGTACTGTGCCGATAATTCGTGCTTGCCACGTGCATGTTTGAGAACATTTCGTACATGCAAAACATACCAATTAAACTTCCTTCAAATTTACCACACGAGGGCAATATTTACCCATATATAACAGTAAACGATCTAAGGATCCAATGGATTACTGGCAACCTCAGGCATTAAGATGGTTTAATTAGTAACCCTGTATCCCTTGTTCTCGCAAAATGTTACATTTTCCATTACATCGTCAACATGACTGTTGTTTTCTATGGTAATATTTTGTCACCAGCTCCACAAAAGTGCTGAGAAGAATAAGAAGGAATTTTTATCAGTGCTTTAAGTGGAGAAAAAATGATGGCGGGAATGAGGGGGCTCTGAAAGTAGTGTGGTCAGAGAAGCCACTTGACCAGTGTAATTAGGGAGTGTGGCCTCAACGCTTTTAATTGCAATTTCGAGAACCATAATGCGCTTTGCTGGAAGGAGCGGGAATGGTGTTAATCCCCTAAGGATTTTGGATCTCCACACCTGAGTCTCCACAAAAAGGACCACTAATATTTTAAAATAACCATGAAGGTTTGTTAAAATAACTGCTTACAGAAGGCAAAATCAGATTAAAAGCAGTTACTAATCAGAATGAGTAAGCACAAAATAATATGGAAATCAGGTTAAATCAAAGTCCTGCGATTCGATGCAACATGGGGTGTGTCTCCAAAGGGCGAAGGGAGTGGCAAGGAAGAGTAACTTTCTCTGCAATGCCCATTTAATAAACACCACAAAAATGATAAAAGTTTGCACAACTACACCTAGTTACCCGGATGATACAATTACATACTCAATAGGTTTTCAAAGTTTACACAAAATAATTTTCTCTTTGTCTCTTTCAAACTTACTCTATCTGTAGCAAGATATGATACATGAACTAGTCTGCACACTGCAAGTGTCTCTTGAATGCAATATTCATTAAAACAACATTCCACAATGATTACAAAAAGAAAACATTTCTTCACATTGGAAAGAAGGAAAAATAACTTTGCACTCAACAATGTAAGAACTCCAGCTTGTCGGAAAATAAAATATACTCATGTCATAAAGCAAAGATTGAATTAATTTTGAAATTCGGGCCTATATTAGCTATAAACAAATTCTAAATGTGAATAAACGTAATTCTCTCTACAAATAGCATCAGTGTAACTATGGGGGTCATTACAACATTGGCGGTAAAAGCCGCTTACCGCCGAGCAGAAGACCGCCAACACACCGCAGCGGAAATCCGCCACAGCTATTATGACACACAGCACGGAATCCGCCAAAATTCAGACACCCACACAAGTCCGCCACACCAAAGGTCAGTGATAAACTGGCGAAAACAAAACCTCCACCATCACGCCAACAGAAATACGCCCACAGTATCACAACACACAAATCCACGCGGCGGTCTTTCAACCGCGGTATTCCATTGGTGGTACACACCGCCGCGCTCAAAATACACACACACATACAAAACACAGCCACATTGGACAATTCGAAATACACACACCTGATACACATACTCACACCACTCCCACACACCCAATACAATATAAAACACACACCCACATCACCCACAACCCCTACGACCAACAATACTAGCATCCACAGGCACACCAGACCATCACCCACATAACTTCCACGCACCTCACACAACACCCCATTACATATCAGCACACTTATCACCACACACACCACCCCACACATCACCCACACCACCCCATGGCCTGGCAAAGACACCCCAGGTTCTCGGAGGATGAGCTCAGGGTCATGGTGGAGGAAATCGTCTGTGCATATCCGCAGCTATTCGGATCACAGGTGCAGCACACCTCCATTGCAAGGAAGATGGAGCTATGGCGAAGAATAGTCGACAGGGTCAACGCAGTGGGACAGCACCCAAGAAATCGGGATGACATTAGGAAGAGGTGGAACGACCTACGGGGGAAGGTGCGTTCCGTGGTCTCAAGACACCACCTTGCGGTTCAGCGGACTGGCGGCGGGCCCCCACCTCCTTCCCCACAACTAACAACATGGGAGGAGCAGGTCTTGGCGATTCTGCATCCCGAGGGCCTCGCAGGAGTAGATGGCGGAATGGACTCTGGTAAGTCAAATTTTAACTATTACATCCCCCACCCTACCTGCATGCCATCACATACCCCCACCCTCACCCCATCACTCCAACTCCTCACAAATGTCCCAACATCACAAACCACACATCCCAACACCAAGCCCTGCATGCAACACCAAAGCATGGACACCCATCACCAAAGCATGCCCACTGCACAAACCCATACACCCCCCTAAACCATCATCACACAAGGTCCCACACAGGAATGCAAGCACTGGGGTACACGGTCACCCACCCATTGCACACCATGGCACACAAAGATGTAATAAACATCCTTTTATACCCCTGCAGGACCCCTACCCAACGTCACCGAACAGGAGGGTCCAGACATGTCCACACCACCAACAGAAGAGGCCCACAGTGATGACAGCAGCTCTGTCCAACTGGATCTAGATGACCAACCTGGCTCATCGGGGACCTCGGGACAGTCGGTTCCCATTACACAGTCACAGCCCCCTACAGAGCTTCCCCCCTCTGGAAACACCAGCACAGCACCCACCCAGCGGGCCCATACCTCTGTCCCCAGGACACGTCAAGCAGCAGTGTGTCCACCACTACAGGGAACCCAGGATAACCCACCACCTCAACAACAGGGACCTGGGGGCAGTGGCAGTGGGCACACGGTCCAGGGGACGGAGTCCCAGGAACACAGGGGAACTGGGAGGGCTGCTGTGCGACAGGGGGAGGACAGGCCAAGGGAACCCACTCTCCACGAGGCCCTCTCCAACATCATGGGAGCCTACCACCACTCCCAGGAGACGATGGCAACGGCACTGGTCAAGTTTCAGGAGACCCAGCGCCTGCAGGAGGAACAGTATTTGGGCTTCAGGGAGGAACTCAGAGCCATCAATTCCACCCTGGGCACCATCGTAGGGGTGCTGAAGGATGTACTCAACACCAGGAGGGTCACTGTGGCACAACAAGGGGCCCCTGACACTAGCATGGACGATGAACTGCCCACCACCTCCGCAGGCGCTAGTGGACAGGAGGCACCGCCACAGGACCACCACACCAGCACTCCACCCCCTGCAGAGGGAGAACCACCCCGCAAACGGTCCCTGAGATCCAGGACAAAGACAGAGAACGATGACAAGACTCCCACCAAGAAATGAGACCACCCTGAATGTCATCCTACTGCCCACTTTGTCACCCTGTCCATCCTTAAACTGCTCCACTTCCTATGCCCATTTGGGCAATGCTCCTGTGAGACTAATAGACTGCACTCTGCCATGGACATACCCCCACCATCACCCCTCACCATTTTGGAACCCCCTCCAATATTCAACACTTAAACACCCTTGAAGCACAAAACAATCTGGAGTTAGTCTGTGATTTCGAAATAGTGTATTAGCAATTACTGTGGCAAAAAGCTCTTTCAATTGTAATGTCAACATACCTATGTCACACAGCTCTAGTCCATGAAGAATCAAAGCAGATGTCACACAGTGGGACTCACATCTGTGAAATCGTAAGGGAAAGTGACAACTCAGTGACCATACACTGGGTGAAAACGACAGAGAGTAGAGAGGTAGTAGTGTTAAAGTACATGTAGTAAGCAGGTTTGTATTCTTACCTGTGTCTCACTGGAAATATTGCAGGATCACCGAGTCCCTGTTGTCGATGTCCTCTTCTTCTGCTTCTTCATCTTCACTGTCCACAGCCTCCACAGCTGCAACAACACCGCCATCTGGACCATCCTCCTGCAGAAAAGGCACCTGTCGTCGCAAAGCTAAGTTGTGAAGCATACAGCAGGCCACGATGATCTGGCACACCTTCTTTGGTGAGTAGAATAGGGATCCACCTGTCATATGGAGGCACCTGAACCTGGCCTTCAGGAGGCCGAAGGTCCACTCGATTATCTGCTGTGTTTGCCCATGGGCCTCATTGTAGCATTCCTCTGCCCTTGTCCTGGGATTCCTCACTGGGGTCAGTAGCCATGACAGGTTGGGGTAACCAGAGTCACCTGCAAATGGCGAGGGACAACTGTTAGACACACACTAACCTGTAGGGATAACGCCAGACCCAGACAACCATTCCCACTGTCTTGCTTCCAGGTGCTCACCTAATAGCCACACACAGTGCCTCTGGAGTTGACCCATCACATAAGGGATGCTGCTATTCCGCAGGATGTAGGCGTCATGCACTGAGCCAGGGAACTTAGCATTCACATGGGAGATGTACTGGTCTGCCAAACATACCATCTGTACATTCATTGTATGATAACTCTTCCGGTTTCTGTACACCTGTTCACTCCTGCGGGGGGCACCAAAGCCACATGTGTCCCATCAATGGCACCTATGATGTTGGGGATATGTCCCAGGACATAGAAGTGACCTTTCACTGTAGGCAAATCCTCCACCTGAGGGAAAATGATCTATCTCTGCATGTGTTTCAGCAGGGCAGACAACACTCTGGACAACACGTTGGAAAACATAGGCTGGGACATCCCTGATGCTATGGCCACTGTTGTTTGAAAAGACCCACTTGCCAGGAAATGGAGTACTGGCAGCACCTGCACTTGAGGGGGGATTACTGTGGGATGGCGGATAGTTGACATCAGGTCTGGCTCCAGCTGGGCACACAGTTCCTGGATTGTGGCACGGTCAAGCCTGTATGTGATGATCACATGTCTTTCCTCCATTGTCGACAGGTCAACCAGCGGTCTGTACACCGGAGGATGCCGCCATCTCCTCACATGTCCCAGCGGAAGGTGCCTATGAAGGACAACAGCGAGCACAGAGTCAACCAACTCAGAGGTACGTACCCACAGCTTACACAGAACACGAATCATAATCTGAAAAGTGGCCTGTATGTGTGTTGAGTCTAGGCCTAGGTAAGTGTGACGTAGTAAAAAATGAAGCCATGTGGCAAGGCAAGGGTAGGGATGGGGGCCAATGACTATGACGGTGCAGTTGGTAATAAGTTTCTCTTCCCCCTGTACATTTCATGTAGGTCAGCGCCCACCAGAAAAAAGATATTTGGAGTGCCATTGCCAAGGACGTCCGGACCCAGACGGAGCACCCACTGCCAGAAAAGATGGGAGGACATTCGCCGCTGGAGCAAGAAGACGCCGGAGGCTCAGCTGGGGATGGCCTCCCAACGTGGGAGGGGTGCCCGTCGCACCATGACCCCCCTGATGTTCAGGATCCTGGTGGTGGCGTACCCAGAGTTGGATGGGCGCTTGAGGGCATCACAGCAGCCACAAGGGGGTGAGTACACTCTCATCCTGCTGATTTTGCGTGCAGTGGAAGGGTTTGGGTGGGGGAGGTGGGCTGTGGGTTTCCCTAGGCCAGGGCGAGTTTAGTAGGCAAGGTCCCTCCGTAAGGCAGGCCATGTGGCACCCCACCCCACCTCTGTAGATTGCCAAGTACACCTAGTCATGCCCCTGTGTCATCCATGTGTGCAGATGTCGTCCATAGCCTAGTAGGCCATTTCCCAGGGATTGACCAGTGGAGCCCAAGTTCGCGGCGTAGTGCAGGGGGCTTCTGTGTCTGTCGTGTCCGCCAACGGTAGCGGTAATGCATGCACTCAACATGTCTTTCTTCTGTCGTCCCCTCCCCTTTTTGTGGTCTCCCTGTTCTTGTGTGCATGAGCATCATCACGCAGAGCAGCAGTGGCACCGGAGCACGAGGGAGCGGCATCCCACATGTCCATGGAGGGCGAGACTACGGACTCAGCGTTCACCAGTGGGACGGAGGGCGAGGGGAGCTCCACGGCGGGGACAGGAGCTGACACCAGCGACACGGACTCGTCCTCTGATGGGAGCTCCTTTGTGGTGGCGGCAACATCTGTGTCCCCAGCATCTACAGGTACAGCCGCCACCCCCCCTACCAGCACCGCCCTCCCAGCAGCCCCTCAGCCTTTGCCCCGTGCCCGCTCACCCAGGAGGGTGGGCATCACCTTCGCCCCAGGCACCTCAGCCTCTGCCCCTGTCACCCCTACTGCCCTCAGTGAGGAGGCCATTGACCTCCTCAGGTCCCTCACTGTTGGGCAGTCTACCATTTTGAATGCCATCTAGGGTGTCGAAAGGCAGTTGCAACAAACCAATGCATTCCTGGAGGGCATTCATTCTGGTCAGGCGGCCCATCAGCGAGCTTTTCAGACTCTGGCCTCAGCACTGATGGCAGCCATTGTCCCTGTCTCTAGCCTCCCCCCTCCAACTTCCTCCACCCAGACCCAATCCCCTGTACCCCAGCCTATCCCAAGCACACCTTCAGACCAGCATGCACACACCTCAACACACAAGCTCTGGCAAACATAAGCACCACACGTCCCACAGGCACTCACACAAGCATCACACACATGCAGACACACCAACATCCACTGTCTCCACTGTGTCCCCCTCCTCCTCGTCTCCCTCCTCCCTCCCAGTCTCGTCTACACTCACACCTGCATGCACTACATCTACAGCCACTACTGCCATCACCAACACACCCACCACCACACCCCGCTCACGTGCAGTCACCACCCCCACTACCATTCACACGTCCCCTGTGTCCTCTCCCAGTGTGTCTGTGACGCCACCTCCAAAGATACACAAACGCAGGCACACAACCACCCAACAGCCATCCACCTCACGACAGCCTCCAGTGCATGCACCTTCACCCAAAGTCACCAAACGAACACCTCCTACAACCACAACCTCTTCGTCCACTCCCAAACCCCCTCCAGCTACCCGTCCCAGTGTTTCCAAAAAACTTTTCCTGTCTAACCTTGACCTCTTTCCCACACCTCCCCAACCCCGTCCGTCTCCTAGGGCCCGACTCTCCAGGTCCCAACCTAGCACCTCAGCCACAACATCTCTGGGACCAGTGGTGCCTGTAGTCACCGGAATCTGGAGTGCACTGGCCACCAGGGCAGCCAGTGTGGCACGGAGCCACAGCACGGACAGTCCCCCACCTGTCAAGCATCAGAAGTTGGCCAGTGCCCGACGGGAGAGGGGGAAGACTCCAGCCACCAAAGCCGCTCCCAGGGGTCCCGGTGGGAGTGTGGAGTCAGCTGCGACACCTTCCAAGGTGGGGAAGGGCCAAAAGAAACCAGGAAAGTCTGGGAAGAGCAGCACTGCGGAGAAGACCGCCATCATCCCTGCTGCCCAGGAGGCCACCGCCATCATCCCCGCTGCCCAGGAGGCCACCGCCATCATCCCCGCTGGGACAGAGAGGACCGCCAGCACAAGCCCCGCTGGAACAGAGAGGACAGCCAGCACAAGCCCCACTGCGACAGAGAGGACCGCCAGCACAAGCCCCGCTGGGACAGAGGACCGCCAGCACAAGCCCCGCTGGGACAGAGAGGACCGCCAGCAGCTGAGTCACTGCAAAGGAGCCCCCCGCCTCAAGCACCGCTGAACAGGGCACTGCCGCTCCAAGCACCGCTGAACAGGGCACCGCCGCTCCAAGCAGCCCTGAACAGGGCACCGCCGCCTCAAGCACCGCTGAACAGGGCACTGCCGCACCAAGCACCGCTGAACAGGGCACCGCCGCTCCAAGCACTGCTGAACAGGGCACCGCCGCTCCAAGCACCGCTGAACAGGGCACCACCGCCTTAAGCACCGCTGAACAGGGCACCGCCACCTCAATCATCGCTGAACAGGGCACCGCCGCTCTAATCACTGCTGAACAGGGCACCGCCGCCACAAGCACCATTGTCCCATGAGCGCAAAGGGCAGTGTCGCTACTGAGTCCGTCACAAGCAGGATGAAGCACTCTGGGCACAGAGCCCCCTCCAGAACCAGTGGAGAACGGCATCCACTACCTCAGTCCTTGGCAGGATGAAGCACTCTGGACACCATGCCCCCTCCAGAACCGGTGGACAGATACATCCCCTACCTCTGTCCTTAGCAGGATGAAGCACTCTGGGCACCATGCCCCCTCCAGAACCGGTGGAGAAATACATCCACTACCTCTGTTCTTAGCGTCGTGCACTCAACCGGCTGAGGTGCCCCCTCTTTCCCTCCCCCTGAGGTGCCTGTTTTCTTGCTCTCTGATGCCCCTGCAGTGTTCTCTCCGTCATGGTCGGGAATCTTGTGTGGGCCTCGCCCATACCGTGTGGGCCCAGTGTTCCACGGACTTCATTGGAGCACTACCTGGACTACTAAGCTTGGTGTATATTTGTTTATGGTGTATATATATATTTTTGCGTACTTGATTTTAATATATTACAATGGTTACACTCATTTGCTTTTGTCTTTGCATTCTTCTGGGGGGGTTGGGGTGTGTAACTATAATGTATAAATATGTATTAGTGAGTGTGTTGTAGTGGGTGAGGGTGGGGGTGTGGGTGTTGCGTGTGTGTGTCCCTGTTTTTTCCCTCCCCACTCCCCTGTGTCCTACGTGCAGTACTCACCGTTGTCTTCGCCGCCGGCGTTCGTGCTCCTGGTAGAGGAGCAAGAAGATGAGGGCTGGCAGGATGTGCAGCTCTGGTACCATGGCGTCCGGATTCCTCGTGGGGTGTGTAGAGGTGAGCGTTTTCCCCTGAAAGTCCTGTTTCTGCCGTGTTTTTGTCCGCGGTGAATCTGCCCCGGAAAAGGTGGCTGATTGGTAGCTTGTCATACTGTGGGCGGTACTTTGTCTTCCGCCTGTCTATTGGCAGTGACCGCCAAGCTGTTTGTCTGTACCGCCGTGGCGGTCGCAGTGTTAAAGTGGCTGTCTTTGTTGTCGGTTTCCGCCATGGTCGTAATTCCAATTTTTTTACCGCCAGCCTGTTGGCAGTCTTACCGCCGCTTTAACACCGTCCGCCAGGGTTGCAATGACCACCTATGTGTTAATTAATGCAAAACATTTGTTATAGGGAAAAACTTCAACAAATTCCTCCCTCTGTTGATTATGGGATTCACCACAAATCACATTTTCACAAATTCTAATTTCCCAATACACAGAAATTGTCAATTTTTGCAGTTTCCATGGTGACTCATCCAACCCCTTGAGTTTTCAGTACACCTTGTCTTGGATGTCATCCATCTCAATTTCATCCACTTTTCACTTTCTTCCTCTTGTTAGTGACAACTTTTCTTCTCTCCTGCAGTTTGACCCACCATTTGCCAAAATCAATATGGTCCCTCTTGGGAAAAGAAGACTATATCACACAAATCAAAAGAAATAGTATCAGTGTTAATATAGTACTGAGTATTCCACCTCCAAAGGTACCAAGCCATTTGCCAATCTTCGAAAATCCTTTCCCTATTACTTCCTTCACTTCGCCTTATCACTGGCTTCACCTTGCGAGAGATATCTGTCATGTTAGTTATCAACTTATTAATCAGTTTACTTGTATCAGTCACAAAAGTACCACATTACCGAGCAAGATGCACATGACAGATTATGCCTTCTTTCACTAATAATATATCTAAAGCAGGCCTATTGTGCAATACCATAGCTCATATGGTCATAAGCGCTTGATTAACTGCAGTTAATGCGCATGCCGTGTTACTAGCTAACCTATCCACCAAAGTGGACAGCTTTCTAATCTTGAAATATTTAAACCTACACTTACAGAAGGTATCATAGCTCCATATATTTTTCTTACTATTTGTGAATCACTATACTTAGCCTTCCCAGGAGCCTTTACATTCCAATCCTATGTGTCATCTATATGATATACCTTGGGAAACACTAAAGCTAAATAATATCTCCCTACCCAATTCTTTGGAAGCTAAAAGCTGGCATTCTGTCCACACACAGAATGAACTTCTGTAACAGAAGGTATTTCTCCTAACAGAACTTTGTCACCCATACCTCTGAACTCATGCACACAATTACCCTCAATTCACCAACTTTGGTCTTTAAATCTGATCTTTCTCTTACCACACATAAATAGATTTTAAGTTTCGGAAGCATTCCAAATTCCTAACTGCTTCTTCTTCCTTTTCCTAACCAATTATTTCTCCTTTCCTTACTCCTTATATATCCTTCGGTTTTTGTTCATTCAATTCTTCTATAAAATATTTCTCAGGTTTATTCAACTTACATGAAGCCTTAAAATTAATCGGGTTAGTGGTGTTCATTTGTGTGATAGGCCTCACATAGTGATACAAGCGCTCAATGGACTTTGCACATGATTGTGGGTTTGAAGACTTAAACATAGGCACATCATCCAAAGACATATACAAATTTGGAAAATAGTGCTCAAAATGATCTTCACAATAGAAGAAATGCATAATTATACTACAAGAAAGTGAATAAGTAATAAGCAAATGGTGATAGCCAACACCATTTTGTGTGGAAGCAGGAAGATAAATGCAAATATATCAATTGTGAACACCCTTATCTTGAAATACTCATTGAACATCTAAAATAGATTTTCTGAAAAACGTCCTTAAGAGTCATCTTTGTGTAATGTTTTTATATTACATCTAAATTCTTATCTAATAATGTTTTCTTAAATTTAGTGTAGGGTGAAGTATGCTTGATATAAGAGTAAAGATTCACTAATGAACCCTCTATTAATATGACTCTGGCAAATGCCAAACATACTAATATAATTTTACAACCATTCTGTGTAGCTGACTCTATTGTTTTGTTTTTTAGTCAGATTAAAAAGAAAAAAAAGAAAATCTACTCGTTGATGCTACTGTGCAAATCAACAAAACATTTAGGGGCATATTTATACTCTGTTTGCTCCGAATTAGCGTCATTTTTTTTTAACTCTAATTCAGTGCAAAACTAACTCCATATTTATACTTTGGCGCTAGACCCGTCTAGCACCATATTTATGGAGTTAAAGTAATTTTTTGGGCATGGAAGCCTACCTTGCCTTAATGAGAAGCAAGTAGGTGTTCCCGTGCAAAAAATGACTCTATCGCCTTAACGCCATGTTTTTACTCCCGCGCAAAAATGGTGTACGGGAGGGAGGAGGGGTCAATAAATGGTGCAAAGCTTGCTTTGCCCCATTTTTTAACACCTGGGTCAGGTCAGGCGTTAAGGGGCCTGTGGGCCTATTTCCATTGTGTAACACCATTGAATAAGCCCACGGGTGCCTTCCCCAGGGACACCCACACCCACACCAGACCAGAGGGACAGCGCAGGATGGGAGACCCCATCCCAGGTAAGTACAGGTAAGTACAGGTATGTATTTTATTTTATTTTTTAAAGTACCATAGGGGGGCCTGAAATGGGCCCCCATACATGGCACAGGGTGCAATGGCCATGCCCAGGAGACCCTGGTCCCCTGTGCTGGCCACTGGGGTGGTGGGCAGCACTCCTGTCTTTTCTAAGACAGGAGTCATGTGGTATGGATCGTTTTGCGTCAGATAATGACTCTAGGCAGGTTAGAGTCATTTTTTTAACTCTAACCTGCCTACTGTCATTTATTGGTGCAAAACCCCCTTCTTCCATACCGTCAGCCCCACCCGACTAGCGTCATTTTTTTTTACACTAGCTTACCCTTTGCACCGGCTTGCACCATTCCATAAATATAGTGCCCGGCTGGTGCACAGAAAAGGTGCAAGCCGGTGCTAAACGTTTTGGTGCAAAACTCCCAAAAAGTATAAATCAGAGCCCCAGTTCCTTTCACTGCAGAGCAATTAATTTGTGTTAATTTTAGGATTAGGAACCTACAATTTTGAATAGTTACCTCAAAGGTAATTCTAATTCTCTTCTGGATACCTATGAGAACCTAATATCTTCACCTGGTTACCTAAGGCACAAAACTTGAATTTTCAAATCTATTGAGATGTCACTCAAGTTCACTAATCAAAAATTCCATTTAATCTTCATCTGTTGTGACATTGTTCATGGAGGTGCAGGTTAAAACACATTTTGTTGATTTTCAGTTTTATATTCTCAGACCAGGATTACTTTTAACGAAGTAGGTCCACTCAGGAGAAAGAATACCTTAGGTTTGGCACTCTTTGGCTCCTAGTCCTTTTGATATCTGGTTATTCACTGCCACTGACACTATCTTCAGTTGGCTCTATCTCTTCACAGATTGTAGCTGAAATTTGTTATTCTGTCACACAGTTTTTCAGTCTCTCGCCACTTTTCTGCCACTTTTCTTGCCTTTGCACTCTGTTATCCAAAGAGGTTGAACTTTCTTCCCGTACGTGGTGCACACTCTTGTTCTCAACTGCTTGATTTATTTTTGTTGTTATTATTCTCAGTTCATTCAACACAAATTGACTTGTGACCCTTGTGTACTGTCTTTTCCTCCCTCTGTTGGTTCACACTGACCTAGAGTTTGAATCTCTGAATCAGTGGTTGCTGTCACAACTTCTTCATTGACGTAGTTTACTCTTTTGGTATGGGGGACATGTATCTAGTGCGGCAATACACCATACTTTACATCAGTGTTCGTCACAAGAATCACCTGAAATAGTCTCTTCCGCTGTGGCTCAACACATGTTTTCCAGGCATGTTTCTTCACCAAAACTCAATTGCCTGGACTGAGGTCATGCACATCTCTTGTCTTGCAGGTGGGATCGTCAAGTTAACCTGATGAGAAACAGAAGGCACCACATCAACCAGTCCTTTATAGTAGTCAAGAACCATATCATCTGGTATATTCACAAGTGCAGATGCTGGCACTGATTGAATTTTCATGGTTTTCTCTCTCAGCACTTCATTTGGGAAAAGTCCAGTCTTTCAGTTGGGAGTGCTCCAAAGGCTCATCATAACAAGGGAAGAGCATCAAGCCATTTCATATAGATAGAGGGACACACCTTTGCTATCTTTGATTTCAGACAACCAATAGTCTATTATACAATGGCTAAAGCTTCGAGGGCCAGATGTACGACCCTCAGTGTTTGTGACTTGCATTTTTTGTGAGTCTTAAATTGCGAGTTGCAAACACTTATGTACAACAGTGTCTGAGACACTGTTTGCAATTCCCAAATGGGTGGCAAGGGACCTACCTCATTAATATTCATGAGGCAATTTGCAATTTGCAACCCATTGGGAATGGCTGGCTCTCACAGGAATAGTGGCCTGCTGAGGTCAGCAGACCACCATGTCTGTGATTGCTTTTTAAATAGAACAGTTTTTCCTTGAAGGAAAAAGGGATGCATTTCAAAAATAAAAATGTTTGTGGGACCACTGCCTGCTCTGAAAAAATGTTTCAGCCCCCATTTACAAAGGGGAAAGGGACCCCTTCCAGTTTGCGAATGGGTTACCGCCTCCTTCAAGGAGTCGGTAAAGTATGACTGTTTTGCGACCGCAATCCTGGTTGCAAAACATTCTTACATATCAATGCGACTCGCTATTAGGAAGGAACACCCTTTACAGGCCCTTTCCTAGTATAGACTCACAAACCCTATTTTGGCGGTTGGTAATACCTACCAACTCGCAAAATAGGGCTGGCACATGGTGAAATGCAATTTACTGGTCACAAACAGCTGAAGGGAAAATGCATTGTACATCTGGCCGTGGGTCTGTAATTGCAGTGGAAACTCTGGTCAATATTCAAAGCTAAACACAGAAAAATGTGTGATCTCATTATTTTGAAATGGGTGTCATTGACTCCAGAGAAACTGGTAGACTGAATCGAGGGCTCAATTCCATCAACAGCAGTTTGGCAACAGTGAGACTATCACATCTCCTGGTCAGGTATGCTTCAACGCATTAGGAAAAAAGACAAACTAGTACTAAAATAAAATAAAGTCCATTGCAGTTGGGCATTTCAATAAAGTCTAACTGCATGTGATTAAAGGAACCATCAGACTTCCCAATGTGACTAATGGTTACAATTACTCTTCTGCCTGCATTTAAATGCTGGCAAGAAAGACTTCTTTGGCAAACATTCTCAGCAGTGCCACAGAAATGTGGATTGCGCCAGTAATAATGAAAGGTGTGGACCATGAGGTCTCATCGTGTGTGTATGTGTGTGTTTGGGTGTGAGTATGTGTGTGTGTGTCAAAATGGATGTGTCTAGCCATTGGGAAAAGCACAGCATCAAGTAAGGCACGTCTCTCATCCTTGGAAACCCAAATCTCACTCTGATTCCTTATACATCTAGCAGTCATCCACTTTTCCTTCTCAAATTCTGGCACTTAATTGTGCAAGTCCCTTAATTCTTCTTACATGTTTAAAACATTCATCATCATGTTTGAAACAGGGTTAATGTCAAGTTCAAATTGCTCACCTTGATTAAATGTATAGATTCAAGAGTTCAACACCTGGCCATTCATCCGCATAGTGGTTTCCTGCGGTAACAAAGTGGCTTTCACTCTTGTGTGCTGCACATTGTATGACTGATTTCTCCCTTGGCACCTGCAGTGCCTCTGACAATGTCCATGACATATATCTTCTACAACAAATTGGAGTACAAGAGAAGGTTTGGAAACCTCCCTGTGACCACAACTGTCCAAAGTGGTGGACCGCGTCAAAGTCATATTGACTATTGGTATAAATGGTGACACTCCAATTATTGGAAACACAGCATGCTCTGGTCAAACAATCAGGTCAGCTAATCTTTGCGGAAGTTACAGTGCACAAATAGAAGGCATCCACAAGACCGTAGCCCAAATCACCTGATTATATTTAGTAAGCCTGCTATTTGTCATGTTCTGAGTTTGAGTGCAGGTCAGGAAGATATTGACTGAATGTGACGCCATTACAATAAGTGAGTGCACCATAACTATGCCCTCGCACTGTTGGAGGCTAACACCTACAATGGCTACAGCTTTGAGACACCCAGGAAACGCTGCAGCCACTGGATCAAGAGTAGCAGATAAATAAGCCACTGGCTGTTTTGCTTTCCTCTGCATCTGTGTCTACTCAGACAAGTTGCTCCCTTCTTTCTCATAGCAGTAAAGTACAAAATCCTAGTCATATTCAGGAATTCCTGGTGTGCTGCAGAGTTTCTTCCTTAGCTCTAGGAAAGCGCTCATGCATTCATTGTCCCTAAGTAGCGGATCAGTCACATCATTGTGTGTAAGTCTCTTTAGAGGCTTGGACACTAGGGAAATGTTGAGAATCCATGGACGGCAGTAGTCCCCCGATCCTAAGAGCATCCTGACTTCTCTCTATGTCTGGGGGGATTTCTCTCACAAGATTATGGACACACATTCTTTGGCACACTCCTAGCTCCTTTCTGACTGTTGTGTCCCAGCTAGAGAACCTCCCTCTGGCAGTATTGACGTTTTGTAGGGGATACCTTGTGTTTGTTTTCTAAAAGGTGATTCCGCAAGGCATTTGAGTCTTGTTTGCAGGCCTCTTGAGTATTAGATGCCACCAACAGATCATCTGTGTACTGCTCAAAAAGGTAGCTATAGGGTTTTCAGATTTTTCTTCAACATCTGATTGAAGATTGAGGGACTCTCTGTAGATTTCTGTGGGACTTGATACCAGAGGGTTACTTTCCCTAAAATCAGAAAGCATAAAGAAATTGGCTATGCTCAAGAAAGTGAAGAGAAAAAATGCTTGACACAGATCAGTGACTTTGAACCACTCTGCATTTGGTGGAATCTGAAAGAGTATCAGAATAGGATTTGGTGCCACAGGACAACACAGGGCTGCAATATGGTTCATCCTTTGGAGATCCTGAACTATTGTCCATTTCTTGTTTGACTTCTATAACCCCATCACCGGTGAGCTGCAATGATTCTCTAGCACTTTCTTCAATATGCCCTATCCTAGCAGCAAATTGATGATAGGCGAAATTCCTGCCACATCCTCATGTGTGAGTTTAGGAATCTTGGCATTTTTGGCATTAGGTTCTTGCTGTAATTCTCACAGGCTCAATGTATTTAAGCAATTCAATACATTTGCATGTACAGTTCCAGACTTCTCATTTCACTGTATGTAAGAAATTGAGTTACTGGTTGAGGAACATAAAACCCTTCTCAAGTAGCAACCACAATTCTTTTCAGGGTGAAGTCACAAGCAAACCCCAAATTAACCTGTGTGCAACCCTCTGGTAGCTTGGCACAGACCATTCAGGCTTAACTTAAAGGATATGTGTAAAGCATTAGTACAACACTTCAAACTGTTATAAAGTGAAACCGTGACACAGGGAAGATCCCACACCAATTAGAAAAACAGAGTAAAATCTAATAAATACAAGATCACAATGACAAAAATCCAACATTAGAACTGAGATATGCAATTTTAAAGATTTCAGTGAATATAGTGTCAAAAAACAAAAAGAGGCAACTGTGGCTATCTGGTTGCGCCACACCTGGACAAAGTTGCAAGTTCTGGTACACAGTGATGGAGTATGGTCTCATTACAGAAACCCAGTTAGGCCCACTGAATAACAGTACCTCAAATCCTGGTTATGAAGCATTGCGTGGTTCCACGTCACAGATGTGTTGCACAACCAAGGAGATGTGAGGTCTGGGTTGGAATTGCAATGCACAGTGTTGGTTCTGAGGAGCTGTGAGGCTGCGATGCGAGGTCCTGCACCTGGGATCCATCATCCAGCGGCAATTCCAATTAGACTGGGTGCTGTGAGAGCAATGCAAAGTCCATGTGATGAGGAGGTCCACACAGCAGGGGTGATGTGTCGGCTCTACTTGGGGTTGTGCAGCGCAGCAGAGGTGATGCACCAGTTTTGATGGATCCATAAATTGGCTGGCAGACCACCTTAAGGCCTTCCAAAGGATCCATGACTGGTATGGCACCACTTGGCAGGGTAGGACTCACAGTTGGAGAGTCCAAGTGCTGGTTACAAGAGACTAGCCCTTGGAGTCCCTCTGGTGGTCCTGGGTAGACGTTTCAGGTCTAGGCCTTCTTACCCAAATAAGGGGCAGCAGATCAGCAGAGCAGATCAGCAGTCCTTCAGGGCAGCAGTCCAGATGAGTGGCAATCCTTTAACCAGCACAGTAGTCCTTCTTCCTGCACAGTCTTACACAGGTCCAGAAGTGTAATGGAGCTGGGGTATGAAGTCCAGTATTTATACCTGGTGCCCACTTTGAAGTAGAAGAAACCTCTAGAGGTTTCCAACCTCCAGAAGTAGCATTTTCAGAATTGTGATAAAAAATCTGACTTTACCATTAAATGTGGCTTTTAATTACAATTCTTTAGACACCAAACTCAACTGTCCATCAGCTCCCAATTGATGGTTACCGCATAATAAATGTAATAAGGTAATCTAATGTTATCCTAATGGAGAGGTAGGCCTTGCAGTAGTGAGAAAGAAATGTAAGAGTTTTTCAAACCCAGGACATGTAAAAGGTAAAAGTAAATGTCCAATGTTTCAAATAACTACCCTAAGAGTTACTTATATGTATTAAAGATAAAGGCTTATTTTGCCAAGGCTGAAATGGCAGTTTACACGGCACACACAGGCTACAGTGGCAAGCCTGAGACATGTATAAAGGGCTACTTAGGTTGGTGACACAATCACTGCTGCAATGCAGGCTCACTTGTAGTATTTCATTTACTGGCCCTGGGTACATGTGGTACCACGTTACTAGGGACTTACAAGAAAAATAAATGTGCCAATTGGGTGTAAGCCAATTTTACCATGTTTAAAGGATCGAGCACCTTGGCACTGGTTAGCAGTGGTAAAGTGCTAAAGACAGCAAAAATATGAAGTCAGCAAAAACAGGAGGAATGAAGGCAAATTTTAGGGGGAAAACATTTGAGCATTTGAAGACCCAGCTTTTTAAATAGTCCCATAATGCCCTGGGTTTGGCCAGGCTCACACCTGCTGAGTTCCAGAATTTCCTCCTGAGTGATAGTGCACTCTAAAAATCTGCATAACATAGCATAGCATAACTATCCTCATGAATAAACAAAAATGCTGCACACAGATTAGTCATGTTCCCATTCTGCATTTGACGGGATATGAAACAAAGGGCCATATTTATACTTTTCGACGCACAACTGCGCCAACGCAGTTGTGCGTCAAAAAATCTAACGCCGGCTAACGCCATTCTGAAGCGCCATGCGGGCGCCGTATTTATTCAATGACGTTAGCCGGCGTTAGCCGGCGGAGCTGCCTGGTGTGCGTAAAAAAAAAATGACTTACACCAGGCAGCGCCGGCGTAGGGGAATATGGAGCTTGGGCGTCAAAAAATGGGGCAAGTCAGGCTGTGGCAAAATTTTCGCCTCAACCCGATTTGCGCCATTTCTTTTGACTCCCAACCCCCATTGAAATGACTCCTGTCTTAGCAAAGACAGGAGTCATGCCCCCTTGCCCAATGGCCATGCCCAGGGGACTTAAGTCCCCTGGGCATGGTCAGTGGGCATAGTGGCATGTAGGGGGGCACAAATCAGGCCCCCCTATGCCACAAAAAAAAAAAAAATTACTTACCTGAACTTACCTTAAGTTCCCTGGGATGGATCCCTCCATCCGTGGGCATCCTCCTGGGGTGGGCAAGGGTGGCAGGGGGTGTCCCTGGGGGCATGGTAGGGCACCTCTGGGCTCCTTCCGAGCCCACAGGTCCCTTAACGCCTGCCCTGACCAGGCGTTAAAAAAGGACGCAAAATCGGCTGGACGTCATTTTTTTTGACCCGCCCACTCCCAGGCGTCATTTTTGCCCGGGAGTGTAAATACGGCACACATGCCTCGGAGTCATTTTTTAGAAGGGAACGCCTACCTTGCATATCATTAACGCAAAGTAGGTGTCCACGCTAAAAAATGACGCAAACTCCATGAACTTTGGCGCTAGACGTGTCTAACGCCAGAGTATAAATATGGAGTTCGTTTTGCGTCGAATTTGCGTAAAAAAAAACAACGCAAATCCGGCGCAAACAGAGTATAAATATGGCCCAAAATCTCTGCTGGATTTGGTGCCAGAGGACAACAAGGGTTCACTAAATCAATTAATTTACTTAGGTCTTGAACTGTTCTCCATTTTCAGTTTGGCTTGTTTAAGCCAATTATAAGTGAGTTACATGGGCTTCTGAACACTTCCATCGAAATGCCCTTCTTAATCATTTTGTCAATGAGTGGTGCAATCTTCTCCTTTGCTTCATGAGTAGGCCTGTATAGAGGAATGCAGAGGTAAATTGCATTCAGTTTTACAGTAATCTACGCTGGTTCAGCACTTTCAGTCAGCCCAATTTCTTTTCCTGAGGAGTCCCAAACCTTGTTTTTCACAATGTGCCTCAAATCTAGAGGTAAGTTCTCTATTTTTACAACTGTTACCATTCTCACTTTTGTTTCTTGTGATTTTAATTTGAAATCGACATAGTCATACTTTGTATGATTTCAAACACCATCCGGTGTGTAGTAACATATGCAAATTAAATCGCACAAAAGAATACAACTGAACAAATTCACTAGACTTGTTTCACTAATTGTGAACTAATGATTAATACTTGAACCAATTTAAATTGGGACATTTGTTGACAACTTTTCAGTCACTTGTTTATGTGAAATGCCCACAAGCTGTACTCCTTTTCCCCAGAGGAATTGGTTGGGAACTTCCACTGGTTTACCCGTGGATCGAGTAGCATCTGTATCAATAAATAATTATACTAGGTTGCCATTAACCCCTCCCATAACTGAAGGGTCATTCTGGTATATCTCTAGGACTGACCCAACCATGCAATCCTCCCCACCCTCAAGCTCTGTCATTGTGCATGACTCAGTCCTGTAGGAACTTGAGTGTAACTGAGGATTGTGTATCGCTGCAATTAACTACTGAATGTTTTTTCTGAAATGTAAAGTCTGTTTGAAATCCCCAGTAGAGCTACGACCATTGAATGTATCTTCCTATTGTGTGCCATATGATTCATATTATGCTGTATTTGATAAACCATTTGTGACTACTTTTCAAACCTTTTCACCTTCTTCACCACAAATGTGACGTGCTTCAGTTTTCATCTTCACATTAATATTGGTGTGAAAAACATTGTTAATAAAACCTCTACCTTTACCTTGAGGACCACCAACTTGCAAACACATTTCACCATCATCAGATGATTGACAAGCTCTGTAACTCCATTTTTAAAACTAGGTTGTGTGAGCAACCTTCAACTTATCATTTGTCATTTCAGTTTTTTGTATCACAAAAGTCACTACAATATTCTGCATAGGCAGGGATCTTGACAAACAATTTTGCGTGCCAGCTTATGACACTGCTGAACCTGGGCACTGATCTCCAGAAGCAGTTCCAACAATTAAGCTGAAATAAATCCCAACCCACTTTCCTTTGCTGGATCATCGACTCTGCAATGCTGTCTGTAAATCTGGATCAATCTAATAATTTGCATGTACTAACTCGTCTTCATTCTGCATTGATTTATAATTTGCGACCAATTAACATGTTTCTGTGGATCCTTTCCTTTGAAAAGTTAAATTACTAAAGTATGCTTCTGCTGATATTCGGAATCACTTTTAAAAAAAGACCATCTCTTTGTAGTTCTTGATATTGCCACTGTTCTATTGTCTTAAACATGTCCCATAAATATTAGGTAGCACAATTGAAAACAGTGCATCAAGATCATCCCAAAGTACCTTAAATATAGTGTAAGGAAATGCCTCCTTGGCATGGTTACCTCCTGACGTTTTGCCTTTGCTGATGCCAAGTTATGATTTGAAAGTGTGCTGGGACCCTGCTAACCAGGCCCCAGCACCAGTGTTCTTTCCCTAAACTATACCTTTGTCTCAACTATTGCCACAAACCTGGCATCCAGGTAAGTCCCTTGTAACTAGAACCCCTGGTACCAAGGGCCCTGATGCCAGGGAAGGTCTCCAAGGGCTGCAGCATGTCTTATGCCACCCTAGGGGCCCCTCACTCAGCACATACACACTGCTTGCCAGCTTGTGTGTGCTGGTGGGGAGAAAATGACTAAGTCGACATGGCACTCCCCTCAGAGTGCCATGCCAACCTCACACTGCCTGTGGCATAGGTAAGTTACCCCTCTAGCAGGCCTAACAGCCCCAAGGCAGGGTGCACTATACCACAGGTGAGGGCATATGTGCATAAGCACTATGCCCCTACAGTGTCTAAGCAAAACCTTAGACATTGTAAGTGCAGGGTAGCCATAAGAGTATATGGTCTGGGAGTCTGTCAAACACGGACTCCACAGCACCCTAATGGCTCCACTGAAAACTATGAAGTTTGGTATCAAACTTCTCAGCACAATAAATGCACACTGATACCAGTGTGCACTTTATTGTAAAAAATACACCCAGAGGGCATTTTAGAGATGCCCCCTGAAAACATACCGACTTCCAGTGTGGGCTGACTAGTTTTTGCCAGCCTGCCACACACCAGACTTGTTGCTGGCCACATGGGGAGAGTGCCTTTGTCACTCTGTGGCCAGGAACAAAGCCTGTACTGGGTGGAGGTGCTTAACACCTCCCCCTGCAGGAACAGTATTACCTGGCGGTGAGCCTCAAAGGCTCACCCCCTTTGTTACAGCGCCCCAGGGCATCCCAGCTGGTGGAGATGCCCGCCCCTCCGGCCACTGCCCCCACTTTTGGCTGCAAGGCTGGAGGAGATAATGGGGAAAACAAGGAGGAGTCACTCCCCAGTCAGGACAGCCCCTAAGTGTCCTGAGCTGAGGTGACTCTGACTTTTAGACATCCTCAATCTTGCAGATTAGGATTAGGGATCTGTCCCCCTCCCCACAGGGAGGAGGCACAAAGAGGGTGTAGCCACCCTCAGGGCTAGTAGCCATTGGCTACTGCCCTCCCAGACCTAAACACACCCCTAAATGGAGTATTTAGGGGCTCCCAGAACCGAGAAAGATAGATTCCTGCAACCTGAAGAAGAAGAAGGACTGCTGACCTGAAGCCCTGCAGTGAAGACGGAGACGACAGCTGATTTGGCCCCAGCCCCACAGGTCTGTCTCCCTACTTCGAAGAAAACTGCAACAGCGACGCATCCAACAGGGTCCAGCGACCTCTGAAGCCTCAGAGGACTACCCTGCATCTAAAGAACCATGAAGCTCCCGAGAACAGCGGCTCTGTTCAAGAAACTGCAACTTTTTGAAACAAAGAAGCAACTTTTAAAGACCACATGTTTCCCGCCGGAAGCGTGAGACTTTCCACTCTGCACCCGACGCCCCAGGCTCGACCTGCGGAAAACTAACACTACAGGGAGGACTCCCTGGCGACTGCGATCCTGTGAGTAGCCAGAGTTGACCCCCCTGAGCCCCCACTGCGATGCCTGCAGAGGAAATCCAGAGGCTCACCCTGACCACGACTGCCTGCTTCAAGGAACCCGACGCCTGGAAAACACACTGCACCCGCAGCCCCCAGGACCTGAAGGAACCGAACTCCAATGCAGGAGCGACCCCCAGGCGACCCTCTGCCTAGCCCAGGTGGTGGCTACCCCGAGGAGCACCCCCCCCTGTGCCTGCCTGCATTGTTGAAGTGACCCCCAGGTCTCCCCATTGATTCCTATTGAAAACCCGACGCCTGTTTGCACGCTGCACCCGGCCGCCCCTGTGCCGCTGAGGGTGTACTTTCTGTGCCTGCTTGTGTCCCCCCCAGTGCCCTACAAAACCCCCCTTGTCTGCCCTCCGAAGTCACGGGTACTTACCTGCTGGCAGACTGGAACCGGGGCACCCCTATTTCCATTGAAGCCTATGTGTTTTGGGAACCACTTTGACCTCTGGACCTGACCGGCCCTGAGCTGCTGGTGTGGTAACTATGGGGTTGCCTTGAACCCCCAACGGTGGGCTACCTTGGACCCAACTTTGAACCATGTAAGTGTTTTACTTACCTGTGAACTTAACATTTACGTACCTCCCACAGGAACTGTTGATTTTTGCACTTTGTCCACTTAGCTTATTGCCATTTTTGCCAGAACTGTACATGCTATTGTGATAATTCAAAGTTCCTAAGATACCTGAGTGAAATACCTTTCATTTAAAGTATTGTTTGTAAATCTTGAACCTTTGGTTCTTAAAATAAACTAAGAAAATATATTTTTCTATATAAAAACCTATTGGCCTGGAATTTGTCTTTGAGTGTGTGTTCCTCATTTATTGCCTGTGTGTGTACAACAAATGCTTAACACTACCCTCTGATAAGTCTACTGCTCGACCACACTACCACAAAATAGAGCATTAGAATTATCTCTTTTTGCACTTACCTCTAAGGGGAACCCTTGGACTCTGTGCACACTATTTCTTACTTTGAAATAGTATATACAGGGCCAACTTCGTACACATAGTCACAATGATTTCTTCCTCAAAATACCACTTTTTTAACTCCTCTCTAAGTTTTGGGAAATTCTTTGCAAAGGCCCACATATCCTGCCAAGTTCAGTGTACAAGCCCCTATGTTCCTCCAGTCACTTCTCTCAACAGAAACTCTTTTCCAACAATCGTTTCACATTCAGAATAACTTGCACTCACATCTCTTTTTTGATTTCTCTTTTTTCACCTTTCATACGTCAAAAACCACTGTCCCTTCAACTCTTTGTCACATTTTTCCAGTCTATGATCACATTGTCATTCTCTTAGATTGTTTCCCAAAAGTGTAACCTTTCCTTTTTGCAAGTTGCATTCTGTCTCATTCTAAAAGTTTCACAAATTATTTTTTAGATAAATCCAACTTTCAATTCTTCAGCCAATTTTCCAAGTTTTTCATATGCATGGCAAGTATGATTTCCTGCTTCCACACTCAAAGTCACTGGTTCATCTTTATTGTATGTTGATATTTTATCACAGTACATTTCTGTTTGCACTATTTCATCCAAACCCACTCAAAGTTTAAAAATATCTCTACTGTTTTCTTCTCAGTTTGTGCACAACAGCCTCTATGTCTTCTCTTCCTACACTTGGCTGTCCTGCCCCCATTTCTCACACTGGCATATGAGTTTCATTATATGGAGTGAGCTTGCTTCAATCAACAGACAATCCTTCAAATCAACCTCTCCTTCAGAATTACTCTTATTTTCATCTCTGCCTCATGTTCAGTTTTATTTTACTTTTTTGTGTTATATCTATCTAATGCAGCAGTAATTGCAGGAAATACACCCACAGTCTCTAATACATTCTCGCACCTCTTCATCTCCTGTAAACGTGATCTTGCATCTAGCAACTTGTTCACAGCCTTACTAATCCAACCATACAGCATTTTCTGATGTGATTTCTCATTGGCCATGTAGTTCCATTCATTTGGGCATTTGTACAGACAGGCCTTGTCTTTGCTCAAACATGGCAAGCCTCAGATACCAAAGTTTCTTCAAATCAGATGTACCGTTACCAGAAAATTGCAATTTTTTATAAATCGGGGTACTTTCATGCCATTCTTTAAACCCCAAATATGGATGTTACCCACATTCTAGCAGCATCTTATGTGCAGCACTTTTATCTGAATGAAGTACGAGGGTAACCCCAACACTTTCTAGAACCAGGACAATCAAATCTATTAAGAGAAGCAATGGTTCACATGGGCTATAATTCAAAAAAGAGCTGACTCTACTGTATAGTTTCAAGTTTTTCCCAGGCAAGTACAGATCAGGAAAAGAAACACTATTTTAGAGCAATTCATTTATTCATTGCATACTTTCTGAGTTTCAATATCCCACAATCTAGAGGTATCCAAGCGATAACAGATTTTCTTAATGCCAGACCAGCACCGGTCCTAGTACCCACTGATTTCATTATTTCACTTTTAGAAATAGCTCTAACAAAAAAAAATTATTTGAGGGAAAATACTACCGGCAACAGAAGGGGACCTCTATTGGAGCGGTTTTTGCCCCAAATTATGCCATATTGTGTGTTGACAATTTAGAAACTCAACGCTATCAACACTTTTTCTTCTAACATACATCTATGGAAAAGATACATAGACAGTATCGTTATGATATGCTTGAGTACTGTAAATGAACTTGAGAGAGCATAGATTTATATAACCTATATTAGAGTAGAATATCTATATTAATGTGTGACAATGTTGCATAGAAAACGACAATAATAGTGACTTTGCTTAAACGTGCATTTGAATAATGACTATAATGTGTGTACCAAACAATGTATACGCAAACTAATAAATAGAATCATTAATGCTATGATTATTTGCGTTATATTAACGATTACGATATTGCATTTATATTAAAAACCTTACAGGCCTTAAGTTAGCGTGAGCTGCAGTTTAGCTACCTAGCTCTCATATTAAAGGCATTTTCTTTCTGTTTTTCAGTGTGCTGAATTGCAAAGGGCCATGACCCTGCAAATGTTCTTTTCTTCCAGCTCGGTAGATGCATGTATCTTTTATGATTCCGTTCCCATCCGCATGCTTACTGCTTTAGTATAAATTTTATGTAGTAAATTGAAACAAATGTAGACTAATGTGATGTGCAAGGACGTTTAAACCATGGACAAAGGAACTCATGACCCGAGAAGACGTGCCAAACCATGAGGAAACCGCCGGATGTGCCCCCTCCGAAGACGTCAATTATGAAGACCAATCAAAATGATATGAATTATCGTGGGGTGACAATTGGGATTACTTAATGTATAATTTGATAGGTTAAAGATAGTGGGGTATAACAAATGTCCAATAGAATTTTGGGGGAAGGTATTACGAAAAAGGGATAAAAACCCATGTCATAGAAAGGTCGAGAGAAGTAGGTAGGGAATGCTATTGATTTTATCCAGAAACTCTGTCACTCTGTTCAGTGATTGGAGACTTTTTAAACCATCCTCACCCATAGACTGCCCTCTATACTTCTCCTCCCTATGAGGGAAGTGTCCCCTGTTCTTTAGTTGAGTCCTGTTTGATGGTGTTTTGACCGATGTCCTGAGGACGAAGATTGATCCTGTGTGCTGACCTAATCCTTGGAGGGTAATTATGACAATGCATTTGTAATTTGTCTGTTTGCTTTTCTTTTCTAGGTACCAACTGCTCGTTTTGCTAGGGACCATAGCTAGATGTTTTTTCCAAATTGGTGTTCTAAATTGTTTTGCATGAAGCCCAACATGCTGATGCTAATCTGTGGATAGGATAGGAATTCACTTGACTGAGGCAAATAGACAAGTGACTGACATTATGCTATGCTGAACTAAGACGTATATGAAATTGGTTGTATTCTAATCTATGTTCACGCTGTGTTATGTTCTTATGTTTGTGATTCTTGCATTACTGAAATCTTATCACAGTTGCCATATCGTGACTATGCTTTTATGTTTCTTGGTATTGAGATTAACTCTTCTGCTCATAGATTGTAATCAATAGGGAATAAAATTCATAAAATTCTATCAAAGGTGTGGTTATTCATGGCTGAAAGGTCATGGTTGCGCCGACAATTTGATTAATGTCTCTATCCAAAGTAAAGTGCATTGTGGTGTTAAATATTGATGATATTATTGATATATTGCTTGACATATTGATCAGTTATCTCGTCCTACGGTGTCTCTCCACTGGGTCACAAGATTCATTGGCCTAAAACGAGTCCTAATGTGTAATAAATTAACATAAAAGGACGCGTTAGCAGTTCTGGTAGCAGAGGATGGTTTTGGCCCTTGGGGGCCCTAGGACGGAATATTATTGTTTAATTTGTTTTTCTGTGGCAATGCAAATTGGAGGTATGGTGGGTTTCTAAGTTCACCATGACTTTCCCGGGATCTCGGAGCCTGCCTAAGTGAGTTGGGGATGTTCTCGGCGCCATAATGTGTGTGGTGTAGGGTTCTTGCGCTTGCTTAGCTTGTGCCTTTTGCAGGTGATTGTGAAAATCTGTGTGTATCTAGGCCAATTGAATGTTGATTTAGTAGGAGTGGGCGTACTCCGCAGTATGAGAGTCGGGAAGTTGGCGTACTTCACATGAGTGTGGCGCTTGGTGCTCAAAATTATCCACGTGGTTGGTTGTTCATGTACGGACCAGTTGTGGTCTAAGACTCCGGAGTATGTTGACAAGTGTAGGAGACACTTGGATTTATGTTGTAATCTGTGCGGTTTAATAGATCAATCGGGCGTGGTTGACAAGTCAAGTTTGAATTGAAATGTATGTGTGAAACCTTCGATGGAGATTTGGCAAGTTCTAAAGTGCACTAGGATGAGCCATTGACAAGTCAAGAGTAGAGTTTGGGGGTCGAATTCTGCTTGCGTGTGCGGGGACTGAGAAGGAGAAAGTAGCGGCTGAGGCTTCAAGTGAAATCTCTGAAAAGTTCTGAAGCGAATGTGTTACCTCTCCTGTAGTAAACCAGCAGATTTGTGTTGTCATTTAAGGTGCTCGCAATAATTTTGCATTAGTTGTGTGAATTCAGTGAGGAGCGGACGAGCCGCAAGACTTTGTCAGCTGCAGTGTGTGTGAGTGTGACATCAGTGGTGCCGCGCTGAGATAGGTCAGTTGTCGAGAGGGGTCGCGCACGGATTGGTTGCCGTCCGTGAGAGGCAATAGGTTGAGAAAGGTGGGTGAAGAGTGTCCTGGGAACTAAGTCACTTCTGATTAAAATACAAATAAAATGAATTTTGTCAAAGCATTCAAAAGCGCTCTGAAGGGAGACGTATACATCATAGCGACCGAGGGGGAGCCTACACCACCTGAGGGTACTCCAGCTTATATAGTTATGGAAGAAAGGGGCATCAAGCCTTGTTTATGGATGAAACAGTGACGCAAATTAACAGAAAAGGAGGGATGTCTAGCGTTCCCAGAACATGGGACATTCAATACGAGGGTCCTAGAAAATTTGAGGTGGATGTCAAGTACACAGAAACCACCTCCAAGGCCAGCACAATACGAGGCTTTAGCGGTTTGGGATCTAATGGCTCTTAAACAGAGGCAAGAAAAGTTTCAGAGAAGACTGAGAAGGGCAGAAAAATCTTATGCCGAGGCTAGATGGGATGATGAGAGTAAAATGTGGAGAAGAGGAATTGTCGATGGAATAAAATTATTTCCAGCGATAGCACAGGGAGAAGAAACACAGGGAAAGAAAGCCTCCTGTAAGACAGATAAAGACTCGAACAATTCTAAAGAGAATAAGAGGCCATGGGAAGAGGAAGATGATTCAGATGATGAGGAATTTATGGACAGGTTATTACATGATCGTCCGCCACCTTATGTGGTGAGTGACAGTGCTCCAAGCACTAGCATGGATCCTGGGAACCAGACGCAGGACAAGGGAGTTGCTGATACGGTACAGACTAGTGATACGGTTTTGATACAGAATGGTGTCAGTGTACCCACTGCACCAGACATACCGATACAGTTGCAGCCTCCACCGCAGATACAGAGAATCTATCCAGACGTTCCAGTACTTGAGACTACTACAAATCTGATAGTGCCGCCAGACCCGATATACACGAAATCAAAATTAGTGCAGATTGAGTCAACTCCGAAGTTGCTGTCTCAGCCACAGCCACAACTGATACCAGGGTACAACCCAGTAGCTGGTCCGCCATTAGTGCCTGTTCCGGGTACTTTGGAACAGACCTACGGAGTTACTTCTCCACGAAGTTTGGGACTAGGTCAGACACCCGCCGCCATATCCTTACCGATTACAGTGCGTCCACCAGTGCCATTGTATGCCCAAGGCAAAACAGGTGTATGTGACCAGGGAATAATGACTCAAGATGCGATAAGAGGAGGGTCTATGGGAACTCCCCAGATAATGGCCCCAGGAGAACAAGCAGTTGAAAAGCCGAGGTCTTTAATAGACCTTAGTCCAGTGGGAGCACCCATAGAAGCAATGCGTCAAGCAGGGCTAGGGGTTTTAACTCCACAGACAATGAGTACAAACACCTCACAGTCACCGATGATACATGCAGGGAGCATCTCACTGCAGGGTTTCACAGTTCAACAGCTGAACGAATGGCTAGAAAAGACATATACTTCACAAAAGACTACAGTAACTACGGTCGAACCAGAAAAGGAAAGGCAAGATGAGTGCCTAAAGTTTGTAAGGTTAGGTGCAGAAGCTGCTGAATTAGTGGAAGGTACGATGGGAGTAAATAGATTGGAGTCATACACAGAAGCAGAATTAAGATTCTTGTGTCCCAAGATTATCAAAGAAGTGGGCAAGGTGCATCAGAGACTAGCGAACCTGGCAGATAAATACAATATTGATATCGGAAACACTAAACACCTGAAAAGAAGTTACAGGTTGGATTTTTACTCTAAAGACTTTGAACACATGAGGTCTGCGGGGATGAAGGCACATTTGAAAGAATTATTGCAAAATGCACAAGTTTGGGGTGCACTGGAAAAATGGGAAGGCAGGTGGGCAAAGAAAAGAGATAAGGAAAAGGGTGACAGTCCAGGGTCTAATCAAGCCAAAGCCTCACCCGATGTGGAATCAGTAAAAATATTACCCATGAGAGAAACAGCTGGGGGAGTCTTAGTACATGTGCCATGGTCTAGAGGAGACATCCTATCTTTTACTAATGACTATCCTAGATTGAGGGAGAAGCCGATCGAGTGGTAACAACAGACGGACAGGTTTGTCAAATTAGCAAAGTGTCTTTGGGAAGACTTGAATACCTTGCTTGAGATCATTGTTCCGCCTGATTTGTGGCTTGAGTGTAAGAGAGGAGTAGATTGGCCGACGAAGGAGCCGACAAGGGATAAGGTGACCGGGGCATCTTCTGAAGAGGTGACGAAGTACTATGATAAGGTGATTGAGTTTTTGAAACAGAAGGTGTCACCAAAGGTGACTGATTGGCAGAAGATTGACCGGACCTCTCAAGAGGTTAAGGAGTCAATACATGCTTACTACGAGAGATTGTGAAAGGCATTCAAACACTACAGTGGTACTGAGACTATCGAACCGAAAGACATGAACCACCTTGTGTTCAGATTCGTCGAAGGGCTGAGACCAGAGGTTAGCCAGATGATTAAGAATCATTTGATTTGTTGGCAAGCGAAGCCGATTGATGAAGTGTTGCAGTATGCAAAATATTGTAGTGATGAGATTGAGCTGAAGCAGGAGAAGCTAAAAGAGAAAGTGATGGTGATGCAGATAAGGGCTGCACAGGCAGGAATACAGGGAAATGGAGTTCAACAGATGATACAGCAGCAAACGCAACTGAATGGTGCATTTCAAACACAGCCCAGAGTCCGAGGGTTTGTGAATCGTGGTCCAGATTTGAATACTGTTGTGGTTCCTAATGACATTCAAGGGACAAAAAAGATGTCACCATGTCACGTGTGCAGGGGCGTGGGGCACTGGAAACGGGAGTGCCCGAATATGGTGCAGGATGGTGTTGTTCAGCAAGGCACTAATGTTGGTACATTGCAAAATGTAAGAGGCCCAAAAATAAGACATCAAAACCCGAGTTTTCAGAATAATCTGGCACAAATGCAAGGGGTACAGCCCAGGCAGCAGATGCAAATGCCGCGTTTTCAGCCAGCGCAAATGCAACCAGTACAACAGCAGGTTCCCATGGTACCTAGACAGCAAATGCAATTACCAATGGCTCCGATGGGACAGCAACAGGTGATGCTTCCTCAACAGGTCACAGGTCAGGTAATGAGTCAAAATGGTACAGTACAACAGTTTCCATTGCGAGGTGAAAACGGCATGAATGGAGAGTGGTCAGATGATAGCTCAGACAGTGAAGAATGTAGGCTTGCAGCATCCCTAGAGGTGGATCAAAGGGGTCCATATGTGGAGGGCAAGGTGATGGGTTACAAAGTCTCGTTTCTGGTTGACACTGGAGCTACATGCTCTACAGTGAGAAGTGCAGAGGTTCCAAAACTACCACTTTCAAGGAGTACCATAAGGGTAGTCGGAGTAGCAAATCAATATCTGACAAATCCAATTACAGATCCAGTGCAAGTTGAGATCGGAAATTTCCAGGGGCTACTTAGGTTTGTGGTCTGTGATTCAAGTCCGGTATCCCTACTGGGAAGGGACTTATTGTGCAAGACAAAGTGCTTGATTACCTGTTCCAATGATGGAATCGAAGTGCAGACAAATAGTGACAATGAAGGAGATGAAGGTCAGTTCTTAGAAGAGGACACAGGAACAACAAATGAGGATTACCCTTTAATTACCCTGTTCCCAATGCTTACCATGATTGATCTACCTGTCAAATTACAGGGAACGGTAACAGAGAAAGTGTGGGACCTGACAGGAAAGGAAGTGGGACTAATAAAGGGCGTGGAACCAGTTAGGGTCCAAGTAAAGCCAAATGCAGTGTTTCCCCAGGTGCCTTAATATCACATGGCACAAGATGTTCTAATTGAAGTCTCACAAATAATTGCAGATTTTCTGAGGCAGGGAGTCCTGAAGGAAGTTTTGAGCAGTCCATGTAACTCTCCCATAATGGGTTTAAAGAAGCCCTGTGGAAAGGTTCGAATTGTGCAGGATTTGAGAAAAATAAACAAGATTGTGGTAAAGTGTTGCCCCGTAGTACCCAATCCAGCAGTGATTATGTTTCAGGTTCCCTATGATGCTGAGTGGTTCACCGTTATAGACCTGTCACAAGCTTTCTTTTCGATACCTCTTCATGAAGACAGCCAATTTTTGTTCAGTTTCAAATTCCTGGATATGGTGTACAGTTGGTGCAGAATTTCACAAGGATTTTCTGAATCACCGTCCATCTTTAACCAGATATTGAAAAAGGATTTGGGTGCCTTAGTACTGCCTTTTAACTCTAGTGCAGTACATTGATGATTTGCTGATTGCATCTAAAACCAGAGACAACTGTAAATACGATACAATTGCTTTGTTGAATCATTTGAGAAAGAACTGACATAAGGTGTCACCCAAGAAGCTGCAATATTGTCAGAAAGAGGTGAAATACCTAGGGCATCTAATCGAAAAGGGGTCCAGGAGAATATCAAAAGAGAGAATAACAGCCATTTTGCAAATGAACCCTCCAACGACAAAAAGAGATGTCAGGATGTTTTTGGGAATGGTGGGCTACTGTCGTCAGTGGATACCCAACTTCTCGATCATCTCGAAACCTTTAATAAGGCTGACAGGAAAAGAAATCAAGGATGAGCCGTATACCATAGCTTTGTCCAAAGAGGAGCTTGAGTCATTCATGAAATTAAGAGAATGCATGTGCAGGGCACCAGCGTTAGGCATGCCTGATTATACAAAGCCTTTTCTACTGTTTTGTCATGAATGTGATGCCTGTTCTTTGTCTGTCTTAACACAGGTCCATGGAGATGCAAATCGCCCTGTAGCATCTTTTTCAGCTACCTTGGACCCTGTCGCACCAGCCTTACCGGGTTGTTTGCGCGCAGTTGCAGCAGTTGGTCAGAGCCTTACACAGTGCGAAGGCATAGTCATGGGATACCCCCTAACAGTAATGGTTCCGCATTCAGTTGAAATTCTGCTGACTCGAACTAAAACTCAGCACATGACAGACTAAGTACGAAACAATCATACTGGGGTCACCAAATGTCTCGCCAAAACGATGCACTGTATTGAACACAGCAACTTTACTTCCTGTTGAAAATGCTGAAATTAACAATGAGGAAAAGTTTGAGCATGACTGTCTTGAGGTAACCGAGTTATGTACCAAACCATGTCCAGACATTCAGGACACACAGTTAAAAGAAAATGATTGTATCATGTTTGTCGATGGGTCCTGTTTAAGAGACTCGGTTGCAACACTGAGAGCTGCATATGCCGTGTGTACCATAGCTGGTATCATCGAAGCTTCCTGGCTCGAGAAAGTGTTCTCTGCACAAGTGGCAGAATTAATTGCTCTTACCAAAGCATGCCACGCAGCTGTGAATCTGAGAGTCACTATTTATACTGACAGCAGATACGGATTTGGAATCGTACATGATTTTGGCCAACTATGGTTACAGAGAGGTTTTATGACCTCTTCTGGTTCTCCTGTGAAAAATGGTGAACAAATAAAGGATTTGTTACATGCGATTCAGTTACCTCTTGAAGTTGCCGTGGTGAAATGCAATGCTCATGTTAAGTCACAAGACTTTGTGTCCATCGGAAACGGTAAAGGTTTTGCGCATTGAACTGTATATCGTTCAAGGAACAGTGAGAATTGTTGCCACAAACTGAAAATGACACATGTTTGAACCTTGCATTAAGGGTGGTTGATACTCTAGATTAATTAAAAATCTTACAAAGTCGTGCAAGCAAGGAAGAAAAACGTTCCTGGCAAAGAATGCAATGTGTACAAAGGGCCGATGATTTGTGGGTCTCAGAGGAAGGAAAATTAGTCTTGCCAAACAGCCTTCTATCCCAGTTTGCCAGGCTATACCACGGACAGGCTCACCTTGGGAGAGATGCGATGATCAGGTCATTTAAAACCGACTGGTTCAACCCGAAATTCAGACATGCTGCAGAGGTTATTTGTCACAGGTGCATCATCTGTCAGCAGATGAATGCAGGGAAATGAACAGTGGTAACATTGAGCCACATAGTGAGAGCTGGCGGTCCATTTAGCAAAATGCAAATGGATTTCATTGAAATGCCTGTTTGTGGAGGATTGAAGTACGTGTTGGTGATTGTATGTATTTTCAGTCACTGGATTGAAGCTTACCCCACACGTAGAAATGACAGTCTTACAGTTGCAAAGCTGCTACTTAGGGAACTGATACCGAGGTTCGGGTTTCCGGTCTCTATAGAGTCAGACAGAGGCAGACACTTTGACAATGAGGTGATTAAACTCCTGTGTGCCGCACTCGACATCGAACAGAAGCTGCATTGTAGCTACCGCCCCGAAGCATCAGGGCTGGTAGAGCAAATGAATAGTACACTGAAATCGAGAATGGCAAAAATGTGCGCAGCTACCAATATGAAATGGCCAGATGCATTGCCCTTAGTGCTGATGTCCATGAGAAACACCCCTGACAAGAAAACTGGACTCTCTCCCCATGAAATCCTCATGGGCAGGGCTATGAGATTACCAGCAGTACCTGTAAATGCTCTAGTAAATATCACAGATGATATTATGTTGGATTACTGCAAAGGTTTGGCTGATGTGGTTCGCTCTTTCTCTCACCAGGTGGAAGCTAACACATTGCCACTGATCAGAGATCCAGGTCACACCTTGCAAGCTGGTGATTGGGTGGTTGTCAAGAAGCACGTAAGGAAATCGTGTCTGGAGCCACGTTGGAAAGGTCCGTATCAAGTGATCCTGACAACCACTACTGCCGTGAAGTGTGCCGGAGTTCCAAACTGGATACATGCCAGTCACACAAAGAAGGTAACGTGTCCTGTTGACGAGGAACTTGAAGCTTCCGGCACAACAGCTCCAGGAAGAGAAGTCTCAGAATTAGAAAACAGTCAAGAAGGAACTGAGACTGCTGGAGGGCCCGCTGAGAACAGCCTCGTCCCTCAAACAGTGAATGAGTTCGAAAGAGGTGACAGAGCGCCTATCTCAGTAGAGGCAGCAGGAGAACTAAATCAAGGAGAGGTTCTCCCAGAAGTAGACAGATACGGGTTAGAGCTTGAACCCGGTACAGATCCAGAAGAAGAAGAAGAAGGAGAAATAATAGAAAAGGATCAGAGTGTGCCAGCATCTCCTGAGACAGCTGCAGGTCCATCAAGCGAAAACACCATATCACAAGAGGAGGGTGCTGTCCAACGTTCTGAAAAGACACATCGGGAAAAGACGCATAAAGGTGATAATTGGCCAGATGAACCACCTTTCAGGATAAAAGACACACCAAATGAAACAATATTAGAGGAGAACGATACATCCAGAGTGGAAGACCTAAGTGAAGGAGAACAGCAAGGTGAACGGAGATTGAAAAGAAAGAGAGTCGCAAACAGAAGATATACAGGTCCCGAATGGGCATATGCTACAACATCTGAGTGGCAACAAGAATTCCTAGCATTTTGTTTTGACCGAGAAGTACCAGGCCAATACTACGGTACCTGAACTGATCTAAAGGAAAACTTGGTTAAAATCGAAATTGAAAATTGAGAAAAGAGACTTATAAATTACCGAATGTGACATTAAAATCGGATTTAACTTGAGAAACCTGATTACGACAAAGCTGCTAACCTGATTTGACAAAAGGGGTCCTGGTGCGAGTGAAAACGCTGTAAATACACGCAAAAAAAAAAGAGAGTTTTAAATCATCCTCTAGTTGATTGTTATTCTGCTGTCTGATTTTATACAGACATGACTTATAATAGAAGTAGTAATAAGGGAAGTAAGGTGTGTGTGTTGTTGGTTGGGTCTTATAATAGGTATTGTATGTGCAATAATAATTGTGGGAGTGATTGTGGGAATGCCATGGATAGAGAAAGAGACTATTAACGCTACTTTAAAACCTGAAACTACAACCCTAACACTGTGGGAAAGATTTGAACAAGATGCAAGACACTTGCATGAGGGAACTAATTCAAAGGGGGAACTTTCTACTAATGTCTTCTATCGCTCACTGAATGAGTATGTGGAAACCATGGATGCGAAAGACTGTTATGTGTGCACTAAAATTCCTTCATCTGTGCAGGAAGACGCACTACATGTAGGTAGACTTTGTATATATAGGCCAGAATCTGAGCAGGACAATTTGTTTGTGGGAACGAGTGAATGCAGACATGTGTTTTTGTTTCAGAGTAAATGGACATTTATGTTGAATGGACAGGATCCAGCGATCCCTGGGATCTACTACATCTGTGGGCTCAATGCTTATTACCGTCTCCCTAGGGGATGGTATGGGACATGTTACTTGGGAACAGTTTTCCCAAAGATTTACCAGATTGATGACTTAAAACAAATACCTAAAACGTCTGAATTGCAACATGCTAGACAAAAACGAGAATCAGTGGCTGCTGTCATTGGTGACATATTTGGAGCTATAATCCCTTCAGTGGGGGTTATCTTGAATTCTATGAAGATTCAAAAGTTGTCTACTATCGTGGATAACATGCTGACAAATTTTACAGGGGCTATACTCCTGATGGATACTGAACTTGCTGCAGAAAGAGCTATGACTCTTCAAAATAGGCTTGCTTTAGACATTCTTTTAGCAAAGAGTGAAGGGGTCTGCAAGATGCTCAATGAGCGTCATTGTTGCTGATTCATTCCAGATAATAGTAAAAAGATTAGAGGTATGCTTACTAACCTAACTAGAGATAGTGCAGATTTGAAGGACTTGAAGGAACCTGGAGTTTGGGAGAAATTTGGAAAGGGAATTGCCAGAGTAGGGAGCTGGTTTACCAATATTTGGAATGGGATACTTGCAAAAATATTAATGGGTCTATTAATTGTTCTCGCTTGTCTATTAGGATTATGGGGGGCATGTAAAATAAATGATAAAATTAAGAAAAATTGGACTAAAAGATCCAGAAGAAATGAAGAAAGTGAAAGAGAGAAAATGTTCAATGAAATTTGGGAAAGTTCACACAAGGGACAAGATGTTGAAATGCGCATTATGCACAAGGTGAAAAATTAAAGTGAAAAGGTCAAGGAAAGGTTGTGTGATGACGAGCGTCATCAGAGGAGGGACTGAGAGAGCGTAGATTTATATAACCTATATTAGAGTAGAATATCTATATTAATGTGTGACAATGTTGCATAGAAAACGACAATAATAGTGACTTTGCTGAAACATGCATTTGAATAATGACTATAATGTGTGTGCCAACCAATGTATAAGCAAACTAATAAATAGAATTGTTAATGCTATGATTATTCGCGTTATATTAACGATTACGATATTGCATTTATATTAAAAACCTTATAGGCCTTAAGTTATCGTGAGCTGCAGTTTAGCTGCCTAGCTCTCATATTAAAGGCATTTTCTTTCTGTTTTTCAGTGTGCTGACTTGCAAAGGGCCCTGACCCTGCAAATGTTCTTTTCTTCCAGCTCGGTAGATGCATGTATCTTTTATGATTCCGTTCCCATCCGCATGCTTACAGCTTTAGTATAAATTTTATGTAGTAAATTGAAACAAATGTAGACTAATGTGATGTACAAGGACGTTTAAACCATGGACAAAGGAACTCATGACCCGAGAAGACGTGCCAAACCATGAGGAAACCGCCGGATGTGCCCCCTCCGAAGACGTCAATTATGAAGACCAATCAAAATGATATGAATTATCGTGGGGTGACAATTGGGATTACTTAATGTATAATTTGATAGGTTAAAGATAGTGGGGTATAACAAATGTCCAATAGAATTTTGGGGGAAGGTATTACGAAAAAGGGATAAAAACCCATGTCATAGAAAGGTCGAGAGAACTAGGTAGGGAATGCTATTGATTTTATCCAGAAACTCTGTCACTCTGTTCAGTGATTCAAGACTTTTTAAACCATCCTCACCCATAGACTGCCCTCTATGCTTCTCCTCCTTATGAGGGAAGTGTCCCCTGTCCTTTAGTTGAGTCCTGTTTGATGGTGTTTTGACCGATGTCCTGAGGACGAAGACTAATCCTGTGTGCTGACCTAATCCTTGGAGGGTAATTATGACAATGCATTTGTAATTTGTCTGTTTGCTTTTCTTTTCTAGGTACCAACTGCTCGTTTTGCTAGGGACCATAGCTAGATGTTTTTTCCAAATTGGTGTTCTAAATTGTTTTGCATGAAGCCCAACATGCTGATGCTAATCTGTGGATAGGATAGGAATTCACTTGACTGAGGAAAATAGACAAGTGACTGACATTATGCTATGCTGAACTAAGACGTATATGAAATTGGTTGTATTCTAATCTATGTTCACGCCGTGCTATGTTCTTAAGTTTGTGATTTTTGCATTACTGAAATCTTATCACAGTTGCCATATCGTGACTATGCTTTTATGTTTCTTGGTATTGAGATTAACTCTTCTGTTCATAGATTGTAATCAATAGGGAATAAAATTCATAAAATTCTATCAAAGGTGTGGTTATTCATGGCTGAAAGGTCATGGTTGCGCCGACAATTTGATTAATGTCTCTATCCAAAGTAAAGTGCATTGTGGTGTTAAATATTGATGATATTATTGATATATTGCTTGACATATTGATCAGTTATCTCGTCCTACGGTGTCTCTCCACTGGGTCACAAGATTCATTGGCCTAAAACGAGTCCTAATGTGTAATAAATTAACATAAAAGGACGCATTAGCAAACTCATACTCTTCTGTGGATGATTAAACAACTGTCAGCCTGTACTTCAATTTGACCATCATTGTAGCAAATTGACTACCTGGATGTTACGGTGAAAATATCGGAAAAACAACTGTATCCCATCGTATTCTGTAAACCAACAGGGAGGAATACTTTGCTCCATTATTCAAGTCCACATCCACGTGCCCTTAAACATGGCCTTCCCAATAGCTAAACTGTGTTCATTCATCACACTTGTAAATCAAGTAAGATTTGTTTAGATATGCTGAGATACTTTCTAATAAACTTATGGAAGGGGTACCCCAGAAGACTTGTAAAAAACTTGCTTAAACGGGCTTGGTACCCAGACAGGAAAGTACTTTTACAACAGATGGATGGGCCTCCTCTGATCGGAATTACATGTGTCCCTACTTTTAGCCCTGTTAGTAATAAACTATCTAAAAGCATTAAAATGCATTAGAAGGTTCTGCCCACAATAAATCTGGCATTAGAGACACCCCTGTTCTCTTTCAAAACAGCATGCAACATTAGGGACCATTTGGTCAGGGCGTATAAGCTCAAATGCTGAAATAATGCTGCAGTCTGAATTTCCTCAAGTACAGGGTCACTACAAATGTGGCAAGTGTGTAGCATACAATTCAACCACTTACACAAAATACTCCATCATGGGAATGTTCATCAACGCCTTACGTTCTTCCCAAACTGTAATTCTACTAATGTTGTTTACTGTATGTGTTGCCCTTGTGATATGATTTACATTGGACAAACAACTTAAAAAATCAAAATGAAAATTTGCCATCATAAGAGCAGAATCCATTGTCACCACAGCGCCTCTGGTGGATCAGTTGTGCTACATGGATGCATAAAGAATGATCTTCCTGATAACAGCTACTTAATAAGCTGTGATGTAAGTGGATCTTCAAATGTTAGTCCATATCGAAGGGTCTCAATACACAGGAAGAATGGAATTCCATCATATAAATCTGTGGATGTCTCCTGAATGTTTTTTTCCTGATTTGTAATTGTGATTGAGATATTCTGATAAGTAGTTGTTTGTAATGTTATGTGCATCTGCCCTTGTTGTTTGTTATTGTATTTTTGTCAACCACTGAAATCAGTAGATGTTCCATTAGCTCATGTCGCTGTATTTTTCTGTATTTGCATATGTATTTGTATGTCTGTGTTATATACTAGTTCTGCAATTTAATTGTAGCTGGGTGAACTTGACCTCATGTAGCTATCACTAAATCAGTAACTTTTGATTCTCCCTACGGGTTCTTTTGCAAGTTACATTGGTTAACAGTAGAAATTCCATATAGTCGCATTCTCATCCCCCCCCCCCCCCTTTTGTCTGGTTGTCCAGAACGTCTTAGGTATGTAGCGGAATAGTAGCCAGTCATTAGAGTTGGACCCTTGCACTGGGGGACAAGGCTGATTCTTGTATTTCAGTGCACAAGTACACAATGCAGTGTAAGCTCCCTACTAAGGTTAGTGGGCTAGTGCTTTGGAGACGTAAGCTGTGTTACTTCCGGGTATCCGTTCTACACGTGTGTGCCTGAATGGAATTCAGGATAGCTGCCAGCAGCTTGTTTGGTACCATTCTGTACCTTTGTCATTTAGTGGTGGCTTCAACCCGGAGAACGGCAGGTCACAGGTACGCCTATCACTAAAGTGAGTGCTCTTCTATTCGGGACACTGTTATTATAAAAGGTCCAGATTCCTCTTTTAGCAATTGATCTGTTCTGTTTATACCTAGAGTGCTTGTTGCAGATGTCCCGAGTTCGTTCTGGACTGGGTGGGCCGGCTGGCTTCTATTGTTACTCTTGAATCTTTCTGATGGAGCGAGCACTCCTTTGAGTTGGGTATGGTAGGTCCGATTTGGTTTTAACTTATTTGACCATGCTTTGGCATAATCATACCTTTGTACTATACATCCTTAGATTTTTGCTGCAGTAGGTTTTTCCACTGGATCGGGGACCTAGGTTTCACTACACTTTATGTATTGGTATGGGTCCCTTTTACTCATTGTGCCCAAGGACTACTTTAGAGCTACATTTGATAACTGGTTAGAAGCAGGGGAGGCTCCTCCATAATAGTGGAGGTATATCACCCCCCTGCTCATTCAGGCAGTGACAAATTTGTCACTGCCTGACAGAGCCATCGGAGTCTAGGGTGGGGGGTCATGGCAGGGAGGAGTAGTGGTGGGCACTTGTGAGTGCACATTTCAGTTTGGCCAGCCGTCTTAGGTCGGCTAGCCTGACATGCCCACTTACATTTTTACAACCTGGCTGTATTACACAGCCAGAATGGAGAAATGGCACAGGCTCCCTGTGCCTGAGCGAGCGTCAAACTGGCCCACTCAGGCCAATCCAGAGGCTGTGCACATGCTTGCTTTAACATGAGAGTAGCATCTGGATTGGCAACCTGTGCTTTGTGCCCCAGAGACGGAAAGAAGGGAGCGTCATAGAGGCGACCGGCAGTGGAACCTTCAGAAATGTAAGGTATTTTTAAACTATTTTTAACACCCCTCTCAACAGTCCTTCCCTCCCACCCTGCCACCCTTGATTGGCAGCAGCCTCCCCTGGTTAGATGACCCTATAAATTTTTTCCAGGGGGTCAGTTCATTGATTTGGTTGTTTATGTGTATTGGATATGAATTACCACACACTGAATCATTATAACTGTTTAAAGGAACTCATGTTGTTCACTAAGTTTTGATGTATAGACTCAGCACTTGATGAGTATTTAATTAGTCTAAGTAATTGTTTGTTTCGTTATTCAATAGGGCTGATTTACACACCTTCATGGCCTTTCTAATTTATGAAAAGCTTACATGATTGATTTTTTCCACTACCCCTTGTAGCAAGTTCATATTCCATCTTTTTCTTCTTAGTTATCAGGCTCTTATTTGATTCATTATAGATTATTATACATATGTTTTTAAATTTCAGATACTGGGTGCTCACGCCCTGTCCTGATGATTACCTTCTATTATCAGAGTTTGTAACGCAGTTGACAATAGCTTTTATAGACTACATGTATATAGTAAAAAATACCTCTAAGGACTTATGTGTCTTTTTATGTGTGATGCATGTCATCTTTTCATTTCTCCATCACTTATCACTGCACCCTTTTTTTATTTTAGTGTGAGCAATGGCTCTGACTATTGAAATTCAGAAAGTATTAAATGAGTAAATGAATTGCTATAAAATAGTGTTTCCTTTACCTGATCGGTACTCACCTGAAAAAACTTAAAACTATAGAGTAGATTCTGCTCTTTTTGGAATTATAGCCCATGTGAACCATTGTTTCTCTTTATAGATTGCACTTTCACCTGGAAGAAGAACGTTGACCAGTGGTAGCCTATTCTTTGAAACAGCATTGTTCCTATTCACAAGTAGACTGTTGAGGATCTCATAAACTTCAACTTATCATTTATTCAACAGACAATATTATATCTAACGTGAGTTCTCCTTAAATCCAAACCTCTATATAACCCGACAAAATCTTCAATGTCTTCAAAAAATATAAACCATAGCACATTACAATGATGCATTACAACTTAAAATACAATTAAACTTTTTTCAACAAATGCACAAAGTACAAGATCATTGACAAAACACCACCACAAATGAAATCACCAAATCAATATCACATCTTGTTCGTCCCATGACATCTCGCACTGCACAAAACCATATTGATACTCACCAAATCTACTTATTAGACGACACGCACAGGTATAAATATTAGCTATAAACCAAGATCTTCACTACTCACCAACTTTTTGCCATCAACAATGTTCACTAATTAGCCCAATGAATTTATGTAAATTATTATTAGATTAGTTGGCCCACTGCCATAGTTTTCCACCAATAGCCTGTCAAAATAATTAAGTAGTTCTATGTGTAGGATCAGAAGTATCTAAAGGTAATTCCAAACCTCTCAAGTAAACTTAAAGAGACAAAGTTCCAAATTAAACCTTAGAGGTTCATTCAAAATTGAGACTATTATAGAAAGTGGTCGGTTAATCAATAGCAATGAATGTCTCAATGTTCAATGAAAAACTTAGGCCCTCATTACAACCCTGGCGGTAAATCCCGCTTACTGCCGTGCAGAAGACCGCCAACATACCGCTGCCGCCGCGGAATTCCGCTACAGGTATTACGACCCACAGCTCGGAATCCGCCACAATACAGACACCCACACAAGTCTTCCACACCAAAGGTCAGTGATAAACTGTCAATAACAAAACCGACACCGTCACGCCAACAAGAATACCCCCACACCATCATGACCCACGAATCAACGCGGCGGTCTTTCAACTGCAGTAAACCATTGGCAGTACACACCGCCGCGCTCAAAATACACACACATTTACAAAACACAACCACATTGGACAATTCAAAATACACAAACCTGATACACATACACACACCACTCCCACACACCCAATCAATATAAAACACACACCCACATTACCCACAAACCCTTACTACCAGAAATTTGAAAGTAGGCCAGAGAGAGACACTATTAAAAACAACACCAGCGTCCACAGACACACAACACCATCACTTATACAACATCCACGCACCTCAAACAACACACACCAACACATCCCCTCACACATCACAACAGACACCACCTCACACATCACCCACACCACATCTTGGCACCTCAAAGACACCCCAGGTTCTCTGAGGAGGAGCTCAGGGTCATGGTGGAGGAAATCATCTGGGTAGAGCCACAGCTATTCGGATCAGAGGTGCAGCAGACATCCATTGCAAGGAAGATGGAGCTATGGCGAAGAATTGTCGACAGGGTAAACGCAGTGGGACAGCATCTAAGAACACGGGATGACATCAGGAAGAGATGGAACGACCTACGGGGGAAGGGGCATTCTGTGGCATCCAGATACCAGATTGCTGTACAGAGGACTGGCACTGGACCTCCACCTCCTCCCCCACAACTAACAACATGGGAGGAGCAAGTCTTGGCGATCATGCATCCTAAGGGCCTCGCAGGAGTAGCAGGAGGACTGGACTCTGGTAAGGGAAATCTTTACTAGCCTTATCCCCCCCACCCCACCTGCATGCCATCACATACTCCCACCCTTACCCTCACACCCATCACCCCAACAATCCACAGATACCCCACCAACACAACCCACCCATCCCAAAACCAAGCCCTGCATGTAACACCAATGCATGGACAACCATCACCCAAGCATGTCCAGTACAGAGACTCACTCATGCCCCAAAATCAGCAATCACACAAGGACCAAGTCAATAATGCAAGCACTGGAGTAGAGGGACACTCACCCATTGCACACGATGGCACACACAGATACAATAACTATGCATTTACACCCCAACAGGACCCTACCCAACGTCACCGGACAGGAGGTGCCAGACATATTCAGTCCCCCCACAGAAGAGGCCCACAGTGATGACAGCAGCTCTGCACGCCTGGATCAAGATGACCAGCCCGGCCCATCTGGGACATCAGGACAGTCGGTTCCCCTGCCACTGTCACAAGCCACCACAGAGCCTCCCCCTCAGGAAACACCAGCACAGCACCCTCCCAGCAGGCCCATCCCTCTGTCCCCAGGACACGTCAATCAGCAGTGTGTCCACCACTACAGGGAACCCAGGCAAACCCGCTAACACAGGACGATCAGGGGCCTGGGGCAGTGGCAGAAGGCACACAGTTCAGGGGACAGAGGCACAGGATAACAGGGAAACTGGGAGGACTGCTGTGCGACGGGGGGACAGGCCTAGGGAACTGACACTCCAAGAGGCACTCTCCAACATCATGGGAGCTTACCATAATTCCCAGGAGACCATGCAACGGTACTGGCCAAGTTTCAGGAGACCCAGCGGCTGCAGGAGGAACACTACCTTGGGATCAGGGAGGACTTGAAGTCCATTAACACCACCCTGGTCACCATTTCAGGGGTGCTGGAAGACCTTCTCAACACCAGGAGGGACACAGTGGCACAACAAGGGGCCCCTGACATTAGCCTGGACGATAAGCAGCCCTCCACCTCCGCCGGCGCTAGTGGACAGGAGGCACTACCCCAGGAACAACAGGACACCAGCACCCCACCCCCTGCAAATGGAGAACCACCCCGCAAACGGTCCCTGAGATCCAGGAACAAGACAGAGAACATTGCCAAGACCCCCGCAGGAAATGAGACCCCCCTGAATGTCACCCTTCTGTCCCACTATGTCACCCTGTCCATCCTTAAACTGCCATTGCTCCACTTCCTATGCCCCTTTGGACAATGCACCTGTGAAACCAATAGACTGGACTCTGCCATGGACATTCCTCCACCATCACCCCTGACCATTTTACAACCCCCTCCACTTATTTGCACAGGAATAAACACACTTCAATCACAAAACAATCTGGAGTCAGTCTGTGCTTTCACAAATGTGTAATTGCAATAACTATGGAATATAGCAATGTCAATGTACTTGTTCACATACCAGTGTAACACAGCTGTAGGTCAGGAGTAAACAGAGCAGAGGGCACAAAGTGGGACCCAGATCTGTGAAATGGAAAGTCAAAGTGACAAGTCAGGGTCCATACACTGAGTGAAAATGACAAACTTATGCTAGCTCAAACAACAGTATGAGATGTGGGAAGCAGTTACATCTTCTTACTTGTGTCTCACTGGAAGTACTGCATGATTATGTTGTTTCGGTTGTCGATATCCTCTTCTTCTGCCTCCTCTTCTTCACTGTCCACAGGCTCCACAGCTGCCACAAGACCCCCATCTGGCCCATCCTCCTGCAGAAAAGGCACCTGCCGTCGCAAAGCCAGGTTGTGCAGCATACAGTAGGCCACGATTATCTGGCACACCTTCTTCGGTGAGTAGTACAGGGAGCCACCTGTCAGATGGAGGCACCGGAATCTGGCCTTCAGGAGGCCGAAGGTGCTTTTGATCACCCTCCTAGTACACCCTTGTGCCTCATTGTAGCGTTCCTCTGCCCTTGTCCTGGGATTCCTGACTGGGGTCAGTAGCCTTGATAGGTTGGGGTAACCAGAATCACCTGCAAATGTCGATGGATATCTGTTAGACACACACTAACCCTTAGGGACAGCCCCATACCCAGACACCTATGTCAACTGTATTGGGACCTTGCCCTCACCTATTAGCCACACACAGTGCCTCTGGAGTTGCCCCATCACATAAGGGATGCTGCTATTTCTCAAAATGTAAGCGTCATGCACGGAGCCAGGATACTTGGTATTGACATGTGGGATGTACTTGTCTGCCAAACACACCATCTGCACATTCATCGAATGGTAGCTGATCCGGTTTCTATACACCTGTTCATTCCTGCGGGTGGGTACAAATGCCACATGTGTCCCATCAATGGCACCAATGATGTTGGGGATATGTCCCAGGGCATAGAAGTCACCTTTCACTGTGGGAAAATCCTCCACCTGAGGGAAAACGATGTAACTGCGCATGTATTTCAGCAGGGCAGACAAGACTCTGGACAACACGTTAGAGAACATTGGCTGGGACATCCCTGATGCCATGGCCACTGTTGTTTGAAAAGACCCACTGGCCAGGAAATGGAGTACATACAGGACCTGCACTAGAGGAGGGATTCCTGTGGGATGGCAGATAGATTAAATCAGGTCTGGCTCCAACTGGGCACACAGTTCCTGGATTGTTGCACGATCAAGTCTGTATGTGACTAGGATGTGTCTCTCTTCCATTGTCGATAGGTCCAGCAGGGGTCTGTACACCAGAGGATGCCGCCATCTCATCACCAGCCCCAGCAGACGTGCCCTATGGAGGAGAACAGCGAGCAGAGAGTCATCCAACACTGAGGTATCACAATTTGTTATTTGCAGAAACGTTATTAATCCACAATGTGCCGGTATCTGTCTATATTCCCGGCCCAGATAGGTGTGACACAGTAACATTCATCCCTTGTGGCCTCCTGAAATGGCGGCTGCCTGATCTGTAAGGTGGGACAAGGGGATATGAGGTAACTGCGCTGGCGTTGTACACCGTCGTGGTGGGTGGTCGAAGACCGCAGCACAATTCTGCATTGGTTAACATTGGGCGCCATGGGTCCCAGGAGCCAATGACGATGTATGCCGGCGGTGACGGTACGCACTGCCGCGGACGCGACTGCCATTTTTTGTCTGTTCCCTCACTTGATACCTGACCTTCAACAGGAGAGGACCTACACTGCAAGTGCTGCTGTGACCCGTGTCTGGAAGTGACGATGGCTACAGTGTCTAGGGAAAGGGCCCCTGCCTTCACTTCAGAGGAGTTGGAGAAACTAGTGGATGGGGTCCTCCCCCAGTACACGCAACTGTACGGTCCTCCAGACAAACAGGTGAGTACACTGTGAGCATGCTGCATGGGCAATGCCTGTTTTGAGTGGTGTGGATGGAAGATACATGGGGGGGGCTGAGGCCTGCATGTGCAGATTGTGAGTGTATGTGTGTCAGGGCATGGGTGGGAACTGGTGGGCAATGAGTATGACAGTCCGGACGGGTAAGTAATTTCCTTTCCCCCTGTACCATTCCTCTAAGTGAGCGCCCACCAGAAGAATGGTATTTGGCTGGCCATCGCCAAGGACCCTGGGGGTCTACCGCAGACGGAGCACCCTCTGCCGTAAAAGATGGGAGGACCTGCGCCGCTGAAGCAAGAAGACGGCGGAGGCCCAGCTGGGGATGGCCTCCCAATGTGGGAGGGGTGCCCGTCGCACCATGACCCCCCAGATGTTCCGGATCCTGGCAGTGGCCTATCTGGAGTTGGATGGGCGCTTGAGGGCATCACAGCAGGCACAAGGGGGTGAGTACACTCTCATTCAGCTGACTCTGCGCGCATTACGAGGTGTCTGGGTGGGGGAGGTGGGCAGTGGGTTCCCCTAGGCCATAGCGAACTTGGTAGGCAAGGTCCCTTATGAGGCAGGCTATGTGGCACCCCAACCCCACCAGTGGTAAGAGCCATCTACATCTAGTCAGGCTCCTGTGACTTCCAGGTGTGCAGCAATTGGTCTTAGGCCTCGTACCCCATGGTCAGCTGAAATTTCTAGGAACTGTCAGTGCATAGCAAAGTGCAGAAGGCTACTCCATGTGTGTTGTGTCCGCCAACAGTAGTGGTGTTGCATGCACTGTACATGTCTTTCTTCTGTCTCCCCCCCCTTTTTGTGTTCTCTCTGTTCTTGTGTGCAATAGCATCATCAGGCGGAGGAGCATTGGCACCAGAGCAGGAGGGAGCTGCAACCCACTTGGCCCTGGAGGGTGAAGCAACGGAGTCTGAAGCCACCAGTGGGACGGAGGGCGAGGGGAGCTCCACGGCAGGGACAGGAGCAGACAGCAGTGACAACGACTCCTCCTCTCATGGGAGCTCCCTTGTGGTGGCAGGCACCTCTGTGCCCACTGCATCAACAGGTACAGCCGCCACTCCCCCTACCAGCACCGGCCTCCCAGCAGCCCCTCAGCGTGTGTCCCGTGCCCGCTCACCCAGGAGGGTGGGCATCTCCTTCGCCCCAGGCACCTCAGGCCCTGCCCCAGTCAGCCCTGCTGCCCTCAGTGAGGAGACTATTGACCTCCTGAGAACCCTCACTGTTGGGCAATCTACCATTGTGAATGCCATCCAGGGTGTAGAGAGGCATTTGCAACAAACAAATGCATACCTGGAGGGCATTCATTCTGGGCAGGCAGCCCAACAGAGAGCATTTCAGGCTCTGGCCTTAGCACTGATGGCAGCCATTGTCCCTGTGTCCAGCCTCCCCTCTCCAACTTCCTCCACCCAGACCCAATCCCCTGTACCTCAGCCTCTCCCAAGCACACCATCAGACCAGCATGCACACACATCAACACACAAGAGTGGACATGGCAAACATAAGCACCACACATGCCACAGCATTCACACAAGCCCCCTCCTCATGCAGACACAGCAACATCCACTGCTTCCACTGTGTCCCCCTCCTCCACGTCCTCCTCCTCCCTCCCTGTCTCGTCTCCACTCAAACCTGCATGCACTACATCCTCAGCCACTACCTCCATCACCAGCACGCCCATCTCCACACACTGCTCACGTGCACTCACCACCCCCACTACCATTCACACATCCCCAGTGTCCTCTCCCAGTGAGTCAGTGAGCCCTCCTCCCAAAGTACACAAACGCAGGCACACACCCACCCAACAGCCATCCACCTCACAACAGCCTCCGGCCCATGCACCTTCACCCAAATTCAGCAGACGTACACCTCCTACAACCACAACCACTACCTCTACCTCCACTCCCGAACCCCCTCCATCTTCCTGTCCCAGTGTGTCTAAAAAACTCTTCCTGGCTAACATTGACCTCTTCCCTACACCCCCGCCATCCTTCACCTAGGGCCAGGCTTTCCAGGTCCCAGCCCAGCACCTCAGCCACCACATCCCCAGGCACAGTGGTGCCAGAAACTGCGGGGTCATCGAGTGCGCCACCCATCAGGGCTGCCAGTGTGCCACGTAGCGAGGGCAAGGACATTCTGCCATCTACCAAGGTGAAAAAGGTGCCCACATCCCGGAGGGAGAAGCCGAAACTACCAGCCACCAAGGGCTCAGCAAAAACAAAAGGGGATAGTGGCAAGACAACTGCGGCACCATCAAAGGTGGGGAAGGGCCAAAAGGTCAGGAGAGGGCATGGTGGCACCGACTGAGGGACCAGTGTCACACCTTCTGTCCACAACCACGCCAACCTGTACGGCGGCGAACACCGCTAGCTGCCCCGCCACCACAACCGCCACCTGCACCGCCACCTGCACTGCCCCCGGCACGTCTGCAGCCTCAGCGACAGTCCCCAGCCTCTTCCCCAGTGGGCAGCCATCCAAGGCTGCAGGAGACGTCCTTCTTTGTCCCTCAGCAGGTGCTGACCCATGCACAGCTGCCAGCACCGCCGCCACAGACACCGCCACAAGCACCGCTGCCACAGACACCGCCGCAAGCACCGCCACCGGCCCCGCGGCGTCCTCGGGCACTGGCACCACCGCTGACATGGCTACCATCCCCAGTGGTCAGTCTGAGGCTGGAGATTAGTTCCTGGACCCTGGGCAGCTTCCATGAGGCATGACTTCCATCACTGTTTGCACCTGCAGATGGAATGCGAAGCCGCAGCAGTGTGGGGTATGTCGCTGCCTCCATGGCGTATCATGCTACCTGAACCTCGCCAATCTCGTGGCACGCACACCCAGGTGAGGGAATTGTACCGGCCACACTGCATGTGGAGCACTCTGGGCACCATGCCCCCTCCACAACCAGTGGAGAATGACATCCTCTACCTCAGTCCTTGGCAGGATGAAGCACTCTGGGCACCATGCCCCCTCCAGAACCAATGGAGTATCACATCCACTACCTCAGTCCTTGGCAGGATGAAGCACTCTGGGCACCATGCCCCCTCCAGAACCAGTGGAGTATCACATCCACTACCTCAGTCCTTGGCAGAATGAAGCACTCTGGGCACCAGGCCCCCTCCAGAACCAGTGGAGTATCACATCCACTACCTCAGTCCTTGGCAGGATGAAGCACTCTGGGCACCAGGCCGCCTCCAGAACCAGTGGAGTATCACATCCACTACCTCAGTCCTTGGCAGGATGAAGTACTCTGGGCACCAGGCCCCCGCCAGAACCAGTGGAGACTGTTATCCACTTGAGAGACTATGGCTTTGCACTACCCAGGATAGAGCAGTGGGCAAACCACCCACTGGAAAGACTTGAGAGACTGTGGCTTTGCATTCCACAGGATAGAGCAGTGGGCAAACCACCCACTGGAGAGATTTGAGAGACTGTGGCTTTGCACTCCCCAGGATACAGCAATGGTCATGGGATCCCCTCGTACAGTAGTGGCGTCATGCGTTCATCAGGCTGAGGTGCCCCCCCCCCCCTGAGGTGCCTGTGTATTTTCGATTTGATGCCCCAGCAGTGTTCTCTCCGTTTTGAGTCAGGTATCATGTGTGGGCTTCACCCATGCATTTTGGGCCCAGTGGTCCACGGACAATGATTGGTACACTATCCGGACTTGTGTAGTTGGTGTATATATTTGTATATACTGAATTTTGACTTTTGACTAATGGATTTTTAATGATTACCATTGTTACAATAATTTCCTTTTGTCCTTGCGTTCTTCCAGGGGGTGGGGGGGCGTATATGTAATGTTGATGCATGGATTTGTGTGTATGTTGTTGGGTGTGAGGGCGGGGGTGTTGCGTGTTGCGTGTTGCGTGTGTGTATCACTCTCTTTCCTCCCCCCCTCCTCTGTGTTGTAGGTGCAGTACTCACCGTTCTCACCGCCGCTGCCGTTCGTACTCCTGTTAGAAGAGGAGGTAAACCAACATAGGTAACACCTGAAGTTCGGGCTCCATGGCGTCCTGATTCCTCGTTGGGTGTTGAGAGGTGAGTGGTTTCCCTTCTGTGTACTGTTTCCGCTGTGCTTTTGATAGCGTTGGTTCTGCCCCGGAAAAGGTGGCGGATAGGCGTCTTGAAATACGGTGGGCGGTACTTTGTCTTCCGCCTGTCTGTTGGCGGTTACCGCCGTGGTGTTTGTTTCTACCGCCGTGGCGGTCGGAGTGCTAAAGTGGCTGTCTATGTTGGTGGTTTCCGCCACGGTCGTAATTCCATTTTTTTTTCCGCCAGCCTGTTTGCGGTACTGCCGCCGCTTTAACACCGACCGCCAGGGTTGTAATGAGGGCCTTAATATGAGAAGATCAACATAAGGTCTATATGCAAAGAATGTGAGCAGCCAGATCTTAGTATTGCGTGGCTTTGAGTGGACTTATCGATATGGAGTAAGGCAAGGCAGCGCAAATCGCTCTATTGCCTTATTCTGAGAAAAGGAGTTATTTGAAGGCCTTTGCGGTTGGTGTCCCCATGCAACACCCATGGATTCTGATGCATCTCCAGATTTAGAAGCCTGGGGATGCACCACAAACTTACGCATCTGCAGGGGAGGCGCAACAAGAAGAAATATCTTTATTTCTCCTCGCTGTTTCCTCATTCTATGTGTGCTGCATTCTGCAGCACACATAAAATGAGGAAAAATCCTCCCAGGTTTGTTTTTGTGCAGGAAGGTGCCCCTTCCTGGACAAAAACAATCCTGCCTACATCACAGACACCCTTGCACCATGGTGCAAGTGTGCCTGCGTTGGTGCTAGGCTGCCAAAACGCACAGTGGGAAAGGATTGGAATGCATTAATTCTGGAACAGAGTCTTCACAGTTAGAAAGGCAAAGAAAGTTTTAGGTATAATGTCAATAAATGTACCAGCTCAGAGTCAGCCTTCTCAGGAAACTCAGAAAGAAATGGAACTTCTGTGAAATACGGCAGTTTTTATAAGGTTTCAGAGTACAGAAGCCACACGCTTCGCATAACATTTCATTACTTCAAAAGAAGTGTTGAGAACCAATGGATCTAAAAGACTAATCAACGTTCTGGTACACACGGTGCTTCGAAAGGCACATATGTCCTAATTCATATTTAAAGAATGAAGCGTGCATAGCAAATGAAGGATATGGAATGATGCTAATGTTATATAGAATTACAATAGAAAGTTCAAATAATGAATGGTCCATAAAAAGAAGTTGTGCAAAGGAACTTGACAGGTACAAGAGAACATTCTGTACATGACTTTCTCAAGAAAAACACAAATCAGTACCATTTATTAAAACATAGGCAATGTGTTAGGCGTGTATTTGGCTGATTTTTCTAAAATGAAAAACACACAGAGAAACACACACGTGTGGAAAAGCTTGTTCACTTAAAATAAAAGTACACATTTCTATCTGCAAAGATGAATAGACATCAGTGCAAGCTGGCTGCAACCTAGCCTTCCTAATTTAGCTTATCTGAAGTAGGCATATTTTTCTAATTAATAAAAATGCTTTAACTGTCCCCATCCAGTCCTTGGCCTCTCTGCAGAACATATAGGGGGTCATTACAACATTGGCGGTAAAAGCCGCTTACCGCCATGCAGAAGACCGCCAACACACCGCTGCGGCAGTGGAATTTCACCACGGTCATTATGACCCACTGCTCGGAATCCGCCAAATTCAGACACCCACAAAAGTCCGCCACACCAAAGGTCAGTGATAAACTGGCGAAAACAAAACCTCCACCGTCACGCCAACAGAAATACGCCCACACTATCACAACCCACGAATCCACGCGGTGGTCTTTCAACTGCAGTATTCCATTGGCGGTACACACCGTTGCGCTCAAAATACACACACATCTCCAAAACACAGCCACACTGGACAATTCGAAATACACACACCTGATACACACATCACTCCCACACACTCAATACAATATAAAACACACACCCACATCACCCACAAACCCTTACGACCACAAATCACGAACGAAAGCCATAGAGAGACACCACCATCAACAAAACTAGCATCCACAGGCACACAACACCATCACCCACATAACTTCCACGCACCTCACACAACACACCACTACATATCAGCACACTTATCACCCCACACACCACCCCACATATCACCTACACCACCCCATGGCACGGCAAAGACACCCCAGGTTCTCGGAGGAGGAGCTCAGGGTCATGGTGGAGGAAATCATCCGGGTAGAGCCACAGCTATTTGGATCACAGGTGCAGCACACCTCAATTGCAAGGAAGATGGAGCTATGGCGAAGAATAGTGGACAGGGTCAACGCAGTGGGACAGCACCCAAGAAATCGGGAGAACATCAGGAAGAGGTGGAACGACCTACGGGGGAAGGTGCGTTCCGTGGTCTCCAGACACCACCTGGCGGTTCAGCGGACTGGCGGCGGACCCCCACCTCCTCCCCCACAACTAACAACATGGGAGTAGCAGGTCTTGGCGATTCTGCATCTAGAGGGCCGCGCAGGAGTAGGTGGAGGAATGGACTCTGGTAAGTCAAATCTTAACTATTACATCCTCAACCCTACCTGCATGCCATCACATACCCCCACCCTCATCCTCACTCCATAACTCCTACTCCTCACAAATGTCCCATTATCACAACCCACCCATCCCAACACCAAGCCCTGAATGCAACAACAAAGCATGGACACCCATTACTAAAGCATGCCCACTGCACATACCCATACACCCCCCTAAACCATCATCATACAAAGTCCCACACAGGAAAGCTAGCACTGGGGTACACGGTCACCCACCCATTGCACACCTTGACACACACAGATGCGAAAATCATGCCTTTATACCCCTGCAGGACCCCTACCCAATGTCACCGGACAGGAGGGTCCACACATGTCCACACCACCAACAGAAGAGGCCCACAGTGATGACAGCACCAGGACAAAGACAGAGAACAATGCCAAGACCCCGCCAAGTAATGAGACCACCCTGATTGTCATCCTACTGTCCCACTTTGTCACCCTGTACATCCTTTAACTGCCCCAGCTCCACTTCCTATGCCCATTTGGGCAATGCACCTGTGAGACTAATAGACTGGACTCTGCCATGGACATTCCTCCGCCATCACCCCTCACCATTTTACAAACCCCTCCAATATTGAGCACTTAAATAAACACCCTTAAAGCACAAAACAATCTGGAGTCTGTCTGTGATTTCGGAATACTGTATTAGCAATAGCTGTGGCAAAAAGATTTTTCATTGGTAATGTCAACATACCTATGTCACACAGCTCTAGTCCATGAGGAATCAAAGTAGATGTCACACAGTGGGACCCACATCTGTGAAATCGTAAGGGAAAGTGACAACTCAGTGAACATACACTGGGTGAAAATGACAGACAGTAGAGAGGTAGTAGTGTTTAAGTACATGTAGTAGGCAGGTTTGTATTCTTACCTGTGTCTCACTGGAAATATTGCTGGATCACTGAGTCCCTGTTGTCCATGTCTTCTTCCTCTGCTTCCTCGTATTCACTGTCCACAGGCTCCACAGCTGCAACAACACAGCCATCTGGACCATCCTCCTGCAGAAAAGGCACCTGTCGTCGCAAAGCCAAGTTGTGAAGCATACAGCAGGCCACGATGATCTGGCACACCTTCTTTGGTGAGTAAAATAGTGAACCACTTGTCATATGGAGGCACCGGAACCTGGCCTTCAGGAGGCCGAAAGTCCACTCGATTATCTGCTGTGTTCGCCCATGGGCCTCATTGTAGCGTTCCTCTGCCCTTGTCCTGGGATTCCTCACTGGGGTCAGTAGCCATGACAGGTTGGGGTAACCAGAGTCACCTGCAAATGGCGAGGGACAACTGTTAGACACACACTAACCTGGAGGGATATCCCCAGACCCAGACAACCATTCCCACTGACTAGCTTCCATGTGCTCACCTAATAGCCACACACAGTGCCTCTGTTGTTTCCCCATCACATAAGGGATGCTGCTATTCCGCAGGATGCAAGCGTCATGCACTGAGCCAGGGAATATGGCATTCACATGGGAGATGTACTGGTCTGCCAAACATACCATCTGTACATTCATCGTATGATAACTCTTCCGGTTTCTGTTCACCTGTTCACTCCTGTGGGTGGGTACCAAAGCCACATGTGTCTCATCAATGGCACCTATGATGTTGGTGATATGTCCCAGGGCATAGAAATCACCTTTCACTGTAGGCAAATCCTCCACCTGAGGGAAAACGATGTATCTCTGCATGTGTTTCAGCAGGGCAGACAACACTCTGGACAACACGTTGGAAAACATAGGCTGGGACATCCCTGATGCTATGGCCACTGTTGTTTGAAATGACCCACTTGCAGGGAAATGGAGTACTGACAGCACCTTCACTTGAGGGGGGATTCCTGTGGGTTGGCGGATAGCTGACATCAGGTCTGGCTCCAACTGGGTACACAGTTCCTGGATTGTGGCACGGTCAAGCCTGTATGTGATTATCACATGTCTTTCCTCCATTGTCAACAGGTCCACCAACGGTCGGTACACCGGAGGATGGCGCAATCTCCTCACATGTCCCAGCGGACGGTGCCTTGAAGGACAACAGCGAGCACAGAGTCAAACAACTCAGAGGTACGTACCCACAGCTTACACAGAACACCATTCATAATCAAACAGTGGCCTGTATGTGTGTTGAGTCTAGGCCTAGGTATGTGATGCAGTTGAAAATGAAGCCATGTGGGCCCCTGAAATGGCGGCTGCCTGACCTGTAAAGTGGGACAATGGGATGTGAGGTAACTGCGCTGGCGTTGTTCACCGTCGCGGTAGACGGTCGAAGACCATGGTGCAATGCTGCATTGGTTAACATTGGACCCTATGGGTCCCGAGAGCCAATGACGATGTACGCCGGCAGTGACGGTACTCACCGCCGCAGACGTGACCGCCATTTTCTATCTGTTCATTCACTCGATACCTGATCTTAGACAGGAGAGGACCTACACTGCAAGTGCTGCTGTGACCTCGTTCTGGAAGAGACAATGGCTCGAGTGTCTGGGGAAAGGGCCCCTGTCTTCACATCAAAGGAGTTGGAGAAACTCGTGGATGGGGTCCTCCCCCAGTACACGCTACTCTACGGTCCTCCAGACCAACAGGTAAGTACACTGGGAGCATGATGTATGGGCTATGCATGTGTGGAGACGGGTGGATGTAAGAAGGAAGGGGGGAGAGTGCGGCGTGCATGAAACAACGGTGAGTGCATGTGCCACATGGCAAGGGTAGGGATGGGGGCCAATCACTTTGACTTTGCAGTTGGTAATAACTTTCTCTTCCCCCTGTACAAATCATGTAGGTCAGCGCCCACCAGAAAAAACATTTGGCGCGCCATCGCCAAGGACGTCCGGACCCTGGGTGTCTACCACAGACGGAGCACCCACTGCCGGAAAAGATGGGAGGACATTCGCCGCTGGAGCATGAAGACGGCGGAGGCTCAGCTGGGGATGGCCTCCAACGTGGGAGGGGTGCCCGTCGCACCATGGCTCCCCTGATGTTCAGGATCCTGGCGGTGGCGTACCCGGAGTTGGATGGGCGCTTGAGGGCATCACAGCAGCCACAAGGGGGTGAGTACACTCGCATTCTGGTGACTTTGCGCGCAGTGGAGGTGGGCTGTGGGTTTCCCTAGGCCAGGGCGAGTTCCGTAGGCAAGGTCCCTCCATAAGGCAGGCCATGTGGCACCCCAGCCCACCTCTGTAGAGTGCCAAGTACACCTAGTCATGCCCCTGTGTCATCTATGTGTGCAGATGTCGTCCATAGCCTTGTAGGCCATTTCCCAGGAATTGAACAGTGGAGGCCAGGAGCGCGGCGTAGTGCAGGGGGCTTCTGTGTCTGTTGTGTCCACCAACGGTAGCGGTAATGCATGCACTCAACATGTCTTTCTTCTGTTGTCCCCCCCCCCCTTTTTGTGGTCTCCCTGTTCTTGTGTGCATTAGCATCATCAGGCAGAGGAGCAGTGGCACCGGAGCACCAGGGGGCTGCATCCCACATGGCCATGGAGGGCCACACTACGGAATCGGACGTCACCAGTGGGACGGAGGATCAGGGGAGCTCCACGGCCGGAACAGGAGCTGAGACCAGTGACACGGACTCGTCCTCTGATGGGAGCTCCCTTGTGGTGGCGGCAACATCTGTGCCCCCCCCCCATCAACAGGTACAGCCGCCAGCCCCCCTTCCAGCACCACCCTCCCAGCAGCCCCTCAGCCATCGCCCCGTGCCCGCTCACCCGGGAGGGTGGGCCTCACCTTTGCCCCAGGCACTTCAGGCCCTGTCCCAGTCACCCCTGCTGCCCTCAGTGAGGAGGCCATTGACCTCCTCAGGTCCCTCACTGTTGGGCAGTCTACCATTTTGAATGCCATCCAGGGTGTAGAAAGGCAGTTGCAACAAACAAATGCATTCCTGGAGGGCATTCATTCTGGTCAGGCGGCCCTTCAGCGAGCTTTTCAGACTCTGGCCTCAGCACTGATGGCAGCCATTGTCCCTGTGTCTAGCCTCCCCCTCCAACTTCCTCCACCCCGACCCAATCCCCTGTACCTCAGCCTATCCCAAGCACACCTACAGACCAGCATGCACACACGTCAACACACAAGGGAAGCTCAGGCAAATATAAGCACCACACATCCCACAGGCACTCGTGCAAGCATCACACACATGCAGACATAGCAACATCCACTGCCTCCACTGTGTCCCCCTCCTCCTCGTCTCACTCCTCCCTCCCTATCTCGTATACACTCACATCTGCATGCACTACCTCTACAGCCACTCCCACCACCACACCCCGCTCACGTGCAGTCACCACCCCCACTACCATTCACACGTCCCTGTGTCCTCTCCCAGTGTGTCTGTGATGCCCCCTCCAAAGATACACAAACGCAGGCACACACCCACCCAACACCATTCACCTCATGGCAGCCCCCAGCGCATGCACCTTCACCCAAAGTCAGCAAACGAACACCTCCTACAACCACAACCTCTTCCTCCACTCCCAAACCCCCTCCAGCTACCCGTCCCAATGTGTCCCAAAAACTTTTCCAGTCCAACCTTGACCTCTTTCCCACACCTCCCCCACCCGTCTGTCTCCTAGGTCCCAAACTAGCACCTCAGCCACAACATCTCCGGGACCAGTGGTGCCTGTAGTCACCGGAATGTGGAGTGTACCGGCCACCAGGGCAGCCAGTTTGGCACGGCACAGACAGTCCCCCACCTGTGAAGCATCAGAAGTTGCCCAGTGCCAGGCGGGAGAGGGGGAAGACTCCACCCACCAAAGCCGCTCCCAGGGGTACAGGTGGGAGTGTGGAGTCAGCTGCAACACTTTCGAGGTGGGGAAGGGGCACAAGAAGGTGAACAAATCCGGGAAGAGCAGCACAGCAGAGAAGACCGCCATCATCCCAGCTGCCCAGGAGGCCACCGCCAGCACCAGCCCAGCTGCCCAGGAGGCCACCGCCAGCACAAGCCCAGCTGCCCAGGAGGCCACCGCCAGCACAAGCCCAGCTGCCAAGGAGGCCACCGCCAGCACCAGCCCAGCTGCCCAGGAGGCCACCAACAGCACCAGCCCAGCTGCCCAGGAGGCCCCCACCAGCCCAGCTGCCCATGAGGCCACCGCCAGCACAAGCCCGCTGGGCCATAAAGGACCGCCAGCAAAAGCCCCGCTGGGCCATGAAGGTCCGCCAGCAAAAGCCCCGCTGTGCCATGAAGGTCCGCCAGCAGCTGAGTCACTGCAATGGAGACCGCCGTCTCAAGCACCGCTGAACAGGGCACCGCCGTCTCAAGCACCGCTGAACAGGGCACCACCGTATCAAGCACCGCTGAACAGGGCACCGCCGCCTCAAGCACCGCTGAGCAGGGCACCGCCGTCTCAAGCACCGCTGAACAGGGCACCGCCGCCTCAAGCACCGCTGAACAGGGCACCGCCGCCTCAAGCACCGCTGAACAGGGCACCGCCATCTCAAGCACCGCTGAACAGGGCACCGCCGTCTCAAGCACTGCTGAACAGGGCACCGCCGCCTCAAGCACCGCTGAACAGGGCACCGCCGTCTCAAGCACCTCTGAACAGGGCACCGCCGTCTCATGCACCGCTGGCCCATGAGCGCTAAGGGCACTGACGCTACTGAGTCCGTGACGGGCAGAATGAAGCACTCTGGGCAACATGCCCCCTCCAGAGCCAGTGGAGAGATCCATCCACTACCTCAGTCCTTGTCAGGATGAAGCACTCTGGGCACCATTCCCCCTTCAGAACCAGTGGAGAGATCCATCCACTACCTCAGTCCTTGTCAGGATGAAGCACTCTGGGCACCATGCCCCCTCCAGAACCAGTGGAGAGATCCATCCACTACCTCAGTCCTTGTCAGGATGAAGCACTCTGGGCACCATGCCCCCTCCAGAACCAGTGGAGAGATCCATCCACTACCTCTGTCCTTAGCAGGATGAAGCACTCTGGGCACCATGCCCCCTCCAGAACCAGTGGAGACTGTTATCCACTTCAGTGACTGTGGCTTTGCACTCCCCAGGATGGAACAGTGGGCAAACCATACACTCTATAGACTTGAGAGACTGTGGCTTTGCACTCCCCAGGATGGAACAATGGGCAAACCACCCACTGTAGAAACTTGAGAGACTGTGGCTTTGCACTCCCCAGGATGGAACAGTAGGCAAACCACCCACTGTATAGACTTGAGAGACTGTGGCTTTGCACTCCCCAGGATGGAACAGTGGGCAAACCACCCACTGTATAGACTTGAGAGACTGTGGCTTTGCACTCCCCAGGATGGAACAGTGGGCAATCCACCCACTTGTGAGACTTGAGAGACTGTGGCTTTGCACTCTCCAGGATGGAACAGTGGGCAACCCACCCACTGTAGAGACTTGAGAGACTGTGGCTTTGCACTCCCCAGGATTGTACAGTGGGCATGTGGCCCCCTCGTGGATTTGGCATTGTGCACTCAAGCGGCTGAGGTGCCCCCCTTTTCCCTCCCCTTGAGGTGCCTGTTTTGTTGCTCTCTGATGCCCCTGCAGTGTTCTCTCCGTCATGGTCGGGGATCTTGTGTGGACCTCGCCCATACTGTGTGGGCCCAGTGTTCCACTGACTTAATTGGAGCACTACCTGGACTACTATGCTTGATATATATTTTGTAAATGGTGTATATATATATTTTTGCCTACTTGATTTTAATATATTACAATGGTTACACTCATTTTCTATTGTCTTTGTATTCTTCTGGGGGTGTTGCGGGGGGAACTGTGATGTATCAATATGCATTAGTGTGTGTGTTGTAGTGGGTGAGGGTGGGGGTGTTGCGTGTGTGTGTCCCTGTTTTTTTCCCTCCCCTGTGTCGTAGGTGCAGTACTCACCGTGGTCTTCGCCGCCAGCGTTCGTGCTCCTGGTAGAGGAGCAGGAAGACTATCGCAGGGAGAATTTGGAGTTCCGGGTCCATGGTGTCCTTGTTCCTCGTGGGGTGTGTAGAGGTGAGCGTTTTCCCTTCGGAATTCCTGTTTCCGCCATATTTTTATCCGCGGTGAATCCGCTCCGGAAAAGGTGGCGGATTGGTGGGTTGTAATAGTGTGGGCGGTACATTGTCTCCCGTCTGTCTGTTGGCGGTGACCGCCGCGCTGTTTGTTTGTACCGCCGTGGCGGGCGGAGCGTTAAAGTGGCTGTCTTTGTTGGCGGTTTCCGCCATGGTCGTGATTCCTTTTTTTTTTGCGACTCTTTAACACCGACCGCCAGGGTTGTAATGACCACCATAGTGTTATGGTCACATATTTGCCTATTGTAATTCTGATTAAAAATGAATTATGATGATCACACTGTAACCCAAAGAAGAGTAACAAAAGAAGCACAGCAATGCGCTTTTTCAGCTTACTCCTGAATCTTCCAACATAAGATCTATTACTTCAAAGCCAATAAGAGGTATGTAAAAATTGTATCAGGGCCTTGATGCGCCATAACTCCACCCTGTGGTCCTCTGATCAGGGCGTCGGCAAGGGATTGCCACTTCAGCGAAGGCTGTTAGTTGCCTGCCTGTCAGGTATGGGGCTGAATCAAGGGCAGGCTCATGAGAGCTGCTAACATCTGATTGCATTTGGACAATATTTAGAATAATAGAATAATTGGAATGTTTTCACCAATAGGTTCTGAATGATGTCAAAAGGACGAGAGTGAAGCTCGAGCTGCTTCTGATGTCACTTAGAACTCCGAGGAGAGACAGAAAAAAATCCTCTCTATTCACAGTTATCCATCTTGAATTTTACATGATGTGAGTCCCCCAAAACAATTCTCACCTCCTTCCCGCATCAGTAGGGCAGGGGTACAGGGGCAATGATGTAAGATATACACGCCAAGCTCTCACCAACACCCCTGGCTCATGCTACATGTGTATCAAAAATAAAGTTATGTGTGGTGTCCTGCAATCCACCTGGCATTTTTCCACATCCCAGGTATCCTGTAACCCATCCACACCATCCTTGGCATTATCTTCCCTTTCCCGTCGCAAATGTTAAAAACTACCTGGGCCCGTATTTATACTTTTTTTGCGCCGCATTTGCGTCGTATTTTGACGCAAAAACAGCGCAAACTTGCAAAATGCCATTGTATTTTGTAGGTTTGCACCGTTTTGCGTCAAAAAGTGGCGCAAATGCGGCGCTAAAAAAAGTATAAATACGGGCCCTGGTGTCTTGCCACTTGCCCTCGGCATTAGCGTCATTTCCCCCACCCAAATATCATACATTCTGATGCCCCATTAGTTACGCACGCCACTGTGTCTTCGTTGCCTTGTCACATTTTCCTCTGCTCAAATATAAAAAGGATTATTTAACGACCTGCCACCCTCCCCACAACAGACCTGTGCCTTACACGGGAGAATGCAGTTGGGGGGTAAATCACCACTTGTGTTCTTCGGCTTCCCTTGGTTCTGCTGATACCTGAAAGAGGCAGGAGAGGAAGGGTAGGAAGGAATACCATCATCTGCCATTTCACTGCTTTCCTCCAGGGTCTGGAGACCAGTCTAGATGGCTGAACACTGGAAAAGCGACTGTTTCCCTGAGTGATGTGACAGCAGTAGAAACATAACATTTTTTTTTCGACTGCTGTGACAAAACAACAGTGAAAAATCTGGTACCAGGTATTTATGCTAAAAATGTTTACCAATGGAGGTCGTACATAATCAAGGATTTTAGTACGGACCCTCCAAATCTCATCAAACATGCATTACTCTTTCACTGACCTTACACTCAAGGCAAACAGAAGTATATATATTGCCAGATTTCTAAGCATTCAGATTGGCTGAGAAGTTCTCAACATTCCGTACAGGGTACCAACCAATTGTACAAAGCTCTCTCTGGGATGCTGTTTGAGCACTGTCAATGCATCCCTCACTCAAGGCATCTTCCCAGAAGCTCTAAGAACTGGCCAGATCCTTACGCTTTAAATAAACCTACACTAGCCCCTGATGACCACACCAGCTACTTGCCCATCACTCATCTATCCTTCATCTGCAAGTTCAGTGAAAAAGTAGTCTATGTTCAATTCCAAGATCACATCAGTGCTAACCATGTCCTGCATGACTATCAATCTGGCTTTAGATCATGCTGTAACACCAAGACCACCACCTTACACATCATAGATGATTTATTTTTTACCACAGACAAGGATAGCCTCTGCCTTGTGTTATTGCTAGACATCTCAGGTGCCTTTGACAATCCCACCCGCCAGTCACAAATGGGATTCACTGGCAATGTCCTTCACTGGTTCTCCTCATACCTTTCCACCTGACAATAGTTTGTTTACATGAGTACTTCCAGGTCACAAAAAATCCCTATTGCAAGTGAGGTATCCCAGGGTTCTGATAGCACGCCTTGTCCTTAGTAAGTAAACTTACAATGGGACGCGTGTAAGTCGATGAACCTTTTGAATCGCATGGAGTATCCTAGTCATGCAGTGACTATTGAATCAATAGCTAACATCAATAATCAAGAAACATTCTATGAAAAACAATGTTGAACCATACTAATCAAGAAAACCACTACTCAGGAATGAGTGGACAATTTTTATTCCCTATTGATTACAATTCTAATTCATCTGTTAGCTCAATCTTTATTCAAATTAATCTTTTATTAATCCATCATAAAAGACATCAATTCTTAAAGAAAGTTTACACGACAATGCAATACCACAACTAAGAATGCCAGCATTAATAATGCAATTCAGCAATTAAGTTTGTCAGTCATTGTCACTGTCAACGTCACCCCTAACAGCCTACCTAACCAAGATTAGCATTAGCATGGGGGTCGTCATGTAAAAACAATTTAGAGAAAACATTAATTTGGAACAATCTACCTAAGTGAGGATCTTAAAACACAGCACAGTTGGTACGTAGAAGAATAGGCATAAAACCATCAGTCACGTTTTCATAGCTAACTATCCAGGATGAATCAGCAACATGTCAGTCTTCGTCTTCAGGTCATCTATTTGTCAGCTATGAATCAGGCTCACAGAATATGAACCCAATATCAGCACCTCGGAGAGCGTCTCCTGACGTCATCAATTTTCTTCCTGCAACTCTGATTTCTTGCCCCTTGTCATGACTTTTTATTAGGGTCTCCCTGTCCATCCCACTAATTGCTAATTGGTCGGTCAGTCGGCAGATATGACTTTAACCTATAGTTTTTGTTTACCAGATCTATTAATTTTCATATGTCCTTATTCCCAAGAAGCGGATTGGTTTACCATGCGATGCCCTCATCTTCCGGCTCATCAGGTATCAAAATTGTTGCATATGGCTCTTCAGTCAGTGCCTCTATTATTCAAGTCCTGGGAAAGTACATTTAGCCTGCTCTACACATAATTGTGTCAAATTGTCTTCATAATCTCCTATCCGCCGGTACATTGAAGAAAATTCTAGCTAAGTAACTTGAACTTTGATTGGGTCAAGGTTGTATGCAGCAGTTTCCAGTCCTTTGCAAGGCGTTCGGTTTATCCATGTTTCGCGTGTGCGAGGCCCAGTGGGACTAGGCCTTTAGTTCAGCTAACTTAATAATACAAAACAGAGGTTATACATCTCATTATGACATATTATTACATTTTTCTCATATATTTTCATTATTTCACACAATTTCAGTCGTTTTAGTACACGTGGGGATCATACCCCGAGGGCACATTTTTCAAAAGTGCACATTATTTTTCTACGATTAATTTCTCTACACATGTTCTCATTAGTAGTAACATATAAATCATTAATAATTTTCTTAATTAGCATATCTGATTCAACAGTTCCATACTGTGTCTTCAACCCTGACAAAGAGATCCATGGTGTTCAACTCACAGATAAAAACATTACGATTCACCAAAATGCTGATGATACACAACTCTGTTTGAACCTTTTCTGTGCTCCAGACATCCAACAGCTCTAACACTGCTTGCACATCATCCAGAAATGGATGTCCGGTGCCTACTTGAAGCTCAACCCAACCAAGTCAGAATTCCTATTATTTGCTAAGAACAAACAAGATACAGTACAAACATTGTTCAATGGCATGAACCTTGATGGCTTTGAACCCCAGCTCTCACTGAATACGAAATCACTTCCATTCACCCCGGATACAAATCTCTTCCTCAAGGAACACATTACAAAAAAAAAGACAGACTCATATTGTTTGTTTCTTCTAAAGAAAGTCAAGATGTGTCTTCCAGAAAGCTACTTTAGGGCAACTTTTTAAGCGCCTGTATGCTTCCATCGGAATGGTGGTAGTACCCTGGTCCGTGGCCTCCCAGACTTCACACTGGCAGGGTGCATCCTACATGCTGCAGCATATCCTATCCAGGGCTTGCACAAATATGATCACATCATCCCGATCCTGATGGAACTCTGATAACTTCCTTTACCGGTCCACACCATCTTCAAAATCAGCTGCATCATTTGTAAAACCCTCACAAGCAGCAACCCCACTTATCTTGTACACTAGCTCACAATCTCTTGTGGTTCTTGCCGCACCAGTAACCTGAACACAATCAGAGTGCAGACTTAAAAGAAGTGCAAAAAAGGAAAAAGGGAAAGGAAAAATAACACAACAGGCCTTATCCATCAATAATAACAATAGAACATCATCCCTGTACCCATCAGGACTGCCCCAACACTGTTCCAATTTATAAAAGAGTGAAAGTCCGCTTTGCTACCTTTTCTCTAGGTTTGCACCATTGAAATAACATATATATATTTATATATATATATATATATATTCACACACACACATGTACAGGAATTGCACTAGCTGTACAAAGAGAGTGGCTTCCCTCACTCTTATTAACTCACTCTACAGTGTATAGCATGTTGCCCTATATTCTGTATTGCACGAAATTAGAAAAAAATAGGTTACATGTTGTAATAGTGTTCTCGCTCGCATGTGCTCAAACCATACCATCTGTTATTTGTCCTTTATATGTCTCTTTATATGTCTTTGCTTTTGACTCAGGCCCATAATTGTGACGCAGAACATAAGCATTTTACACATTGGATTCAAATACCTTGAGCTCTTAAAAGCAGTTCTTCTATCGTTAGACTGGTTGGCCCCGGTACAAACAAATTTGACCACATCACTGCTCTACTAAAAACTTAGATTGGCTCACCTTGGAAGTGCACACAAGTACGTGAATTAATTTCAATGCACTCCATGAAAAATAACCATAATTCCTGCCCAACTCACAAAAACGTTTTTGTGGCCAGAGATATCTGATGAGCAATGAATCTTTATGCCTAGAAACAAAACAATCTTAGATCTTTGGGCTACTGACCAGCCTTTCTCAGGCGCTGCCCCAAATCTTTGGAATTTGCTTCCAGAAAACATGAGATGTAGCAAGGACTTCTGGTCATTCCGAAAAAACTCAAAACGAATTTGTTTTATCTCTATCTGAACTCTGACGTTTCCTTCCATTTAACACACTCCTGGAGCATAAACCACTTTCCTTGATGTACACTTCCTTTTTCCATTATTAATAATTCCATATATTTCTCTGATTTACGATTCAACTAAATAACTAAAAAGTTTCTCAAGAAACTATGGGGCATATTAAAGAAAGGTGGTGCTGCACACAGTGCAGGGCACTTTTCTTGCACCCCTTGGTGCCCCCCCTAACGCCACCATGTGTGTGCTGTATTTAAAATACAGTGCACCATTGCAGTAGTTAGGGGACTACCATCAGAATTTTTTATGCTAATCTGGTGCTTTGCAGGATTAGCGTAAACAATTTTGAAGTTAATCCTGCAAAGCCCCCAGGGGCCCATTGTAACCAATAGAAGTCCTCTTGTAACGTTTTCTCTGAGCAGGCGTTAACAGTGGCAAAAAAACGGAAGCATAGAAATCTCTTACATTTCTTTGTTCCATTTTTGCATATATTATGCCTGGTGCAGACATAATGTAGAGCAAAGGGTTACAAAGTGGCGAAATGCATTCATTATGCAACTTTGTAAAAATGGCGCTGCACTTTTGGCCTTCTAGTGCCACGTTAACATAAAAAAATATATGCTAATGTGGCGTTCGAATGGCGCTAGGGGCTCTTAAATATGCCCCTAAATGTCACCTTCCGTTTCCAAGGCTCACCGCCTCTCCCCAACTTTGGCCCATATTTGTACTTTTTTAGCTCCGCATTTGCATCGTATTTTTGACGCAAAATCGGCGCAAACTTACAAAATACGATTGTATTTGGTAAGTTTGCGCTGATTTTGCATCAAAAAACTACACAAATGCGGCACAAAAAATGTATAAATATGGACCATTGTTTCTCTTTTTGTCACTTATTCTCTCATTGCCCACTTAACATCTCTTTTTTCCTTGCTTCTCATTTGCGTCTCCTCCCTCTTCCTTTGTCCTCGCATCCCTGTCCCGCAATTCTGTTTGATTGTTAGACCAATGGGATTCTCCAGATTCTATTTCTTCCTCCTGTTGAGCTGTCTGTCACCTTCGATCTCCCCTTTGTTCTGAACTCCTCTCTCCCAATTTCCCCTGCTCCTCCAATTGTATACTCCTCACATTCTTTAGTAAGAATCTATAACGAATACATGTTCCAGAGTTCACTTATTGGCGTAGTCCTTAATGTAGCACCTTGTTCAATGTAAAACAACTGTTTGGTTACCTGTACAGCACGCTGGCGCCATTCTCATTATGTTGTGCTATATAGGAATGTAAACAAATACATCAATAAATAATAGCATTATTTATAGTTTAAATATGACACCCCTAGTTATCATAAGTGTAGTGAAAAAAATCTAAAATGGTTCTTCCTCGTTTCTGCTTCCCATATTATTTTTAAACATTCCCTGTTGGCTTTTTAAATATATGAAAAGTAATTACATGCATTTTACAAATAGAAACATGCAAAAACCATTGTATTTCACACAAATCAATTTTCTCGTGGAACATGGGATGGAGATCGCCAGCTACCCACAGCCATTATTCATAAGGAACACAAATCCATTGCTACATGGAGTGCCTTAGTTGAAATCGTGGTGTTTCAGTACCGCTGCATATGTTACACTATATTTGTATCTTCATGAGGACAAACACGCTTCCTCCATTGATTGTTCTAATATATAACAGGTGTCCAAACTGGTCGTCCACATTTTGATGCTGAGGAGACTAGGTTGATACCAGCTTGGGGCACTCTCCCTCTTCACAATTATTAGTCCAAATTATACAGTGAAATATGTTTTCAGTGTTTCTGAAGGCCCCATCGTCCAGTATATTCAACAGTGCCGTTTTTGGAGTCATATCATCCATCTGACCCAAAACAGCCCGCATTGTGTCCCTTAGGACTGGTCCTTTTTTGTGGGGTGCATAACCCAGTGGTCAGAAACCGGCATAGTGAAGCCACTCAGTTTTGTCTCCTATTTACACTGAGTGAATGATTTAATAATACATATATAAACCATCCCCAAGAAAACTAAACCCACCCTCAGTCTACCTGGGCAAAGGGGCCATAATGGAGAGTGGGGGAGAAAGCTGATTTAGAATGTATTGGTGGGTAAAGGAATTGGAAGGAAGTGAGCTTCTGTTTTGTGACTACACTGTGCCAGTTTATCAGTGTAGTATGGACAGATGTGCCAAGATATGCACTAGCAGAACCAGTGCCATTCATAACGAGGCCCCAGGCCGAAGAGTCATTCCCATCAATCCGTTTTTTCGTATGTGGCCAGATGCTATCTGTTTTTGATCATTCAACTAAAATTCTCAGCCATGCTGTCTGACAGAAGACCAGGAAATCACATACAGTCACCTCCCCCACCCCTTCAATTTATTGTGTGGCAGACCTTTCATTGGAATTCGTAAAAGACAACACCTCCATATAAAATATGATATAGATTGCTGCAAGAATTCAAGGAAATATAGTTTGATTTTCACCTGTAAGGTGTGGGAGAGTCGTAAGACCCTTATTAACATGTTCAATTTAACAGCATCAAACCTACCCATTGAAGAAACAAAGAGTGAGGACCATCTTCCAGATCTCAATGGATTTCCATAAGAAGGGACAGGAAATTAATACCGTACATATCTGCCACAGAAGGCTGTAACTTCATCCTCTAGTTCTTAATATAGTTTGCTGCCTATTGCAATTTATATTCTTGTTCTAGGCTGTACATTGTTGCATCGGAGGGTGTGAGATTTAGGCCCAGATGTATGCTTTTTGCCGCAAAACGGTGCTAACGCAGTTTGCTGCAAAACATTTAGCACTAGCTTGCGTCATTTACCAATGCCAGCCGGGCACCGTATTTATTGAATGGCGAAAGCCTCAGCTAAATTTGGGCTAGTTTCTTCAAGAAAGACACTAGCCTGCTGGGGGTGAGGGTAGGGGTGGGAGTGGCGGTAGGGAAGGGGGGTATTGTGCGTCAGAAAATGACAGTAGCCAGGTTATAGGCAAAAAAAGGCCTCTAACCGGACTAGCGCCATTTCCTGGTGCACAACCACCAAAAACATGACTCCTGTCTTAAGAAAAACAGGAGCCATGCCCACCACCATAATGGCCACCACAGGGAACAAGTGTCCCCTGGGTATGGCCATTGAACCCTGTGCCATGCAGGGGGCCCAAAGTTAGGGCCTCAATGACACTTTAAAAGAAATAAAAAAATACTTACCAATACTTACCCTACTTACCTGGGATGGGGTCCCCCATCCTCTAGTGTCCCTCTGGTGTGGGTGGGGATGTTCTTGGGGCTTGGGGAGGGTACCCTTTGACCCATTCCATGGTGTTTAACCATGGAAGTGGGTCCACAGCTCCCCTAACGCCTGGTTTGACCCAGGTGTTAAATAATGGTGCAAAGCATGCTTTGCACCATTACTTAGCCCCTCCTCCCACCCGTGCTTCATTTTAGCATGAGGGATAAATATGCGGCTATGGGGATAGTGCCATTTTTTAGATGGGAACGCCTACCTTGCATCTCATTGACGCAAGGTAGGTTCACGCATCTAAAAAATGGTGCTAACGCCAATATTTTGATGCTAGACGTGTCTAGCATCAGAACATAAATATGGAGTTAAGTTTGCGCCGAATTTGCATTAAAAAATGACTCAAATTCAACGCAAATAGAATATAAATATACCCCTTAATATTACAGATTGCTCCTGGTTTATTTAGTACCCTGCATGGTTCTGAATGGTTTGTAGATGTTTGATCAGTACAGGAAGAGATCTGACTGGGTCCCCAGAGTTAAGAGAGTAAAGTGTGCATGTAGGGATAATTTATTTGCGTGGGTCCCAAAGTATAGGCCAATAACGTTGTGGGGATCGCATACGTGGGATGCTACTAGCTCAATATTAAAAAAAAAAGACTGGGCATAAGGGATATACCTTCCTACATCACCTCACCAATTGTACTAGGTGTTTATCCTTTTATTTTTATCAAGCCAAACCACTGTGATATTTAGCCATGATCACTTTTCAGAGCTAGTTCACAAGCCAAATCTCTTCAAATGTAGCCATAGGAATGACCGGTCCACCAGCTCAAGGTCTTCTCTGCATTTAATAGCAGTCTGCATTTAATGGCAGAACAATCTAAGGTATCTTCTCTTCACACATTTGCCCAGGTGAATCACTCTTCTGATGTCAATGGTTTGTCTGTGTTTATTAAAACCAATTTAGTCTGAATGCACCAGCACTGGGGCTATATGTTCCAGCCAAGTGGCCAGAATCTTTAACTATATCTTCACATTAATATCGGGCAGGACAATTAACCTGCAGAAGGACCAAAGTAAGAGATCTGTCCCTCGTTTGAGTATCACCATCACTTCAGTCTCTCATGTGAAAAGTGGTTGTCTTTCTATGGCTTCTGAGTGATTTCATAGATTTATCAGCTTAAAGGTCAGATGAGAAGCAAAGATCTTATGCAAAAATGCAAGTGAACTCATCAGGTCCTGGGGTGTTAGTCTTATTAAGGGATCGTATGGCCATAGAAACTTCATATTTGGGACCTCTGGGATTTCGGCCAGGGATTCAGAGAGCTCTGTAATATTAGACTGAGTTATGGAGATTACTTTTCCCTCAGTGGGGTATATTTCCACTGAAAATAGTTTAGTATATGTAAGAAATCAGATTATTAGTTGAGGGGTGATGAGTACCCACCTCAAAAGATAACCACAATCCGTGTCCAAGGTAACCTGAGCTCAACCCAATGGCAGAGAGCAGGCAACTTAGAGACAATGTGTAAAGTATTAATGCGGTTCCAAGACACAACACAAGAAAAATCCCAAACCAATTGAGAAAAATAAAATTTGATAGTTGAAGTGCCAATAAACCAACAAAAATATCAAGCACAAGTTAAGGCTGAATGTGAGGGAGCATGGGTGGGATACAGAAACCAGGTTCAACCCAGATGGAAGTTCTACCTTCAAACGTAGGGCATGATTTATATCATGGCAGGTGAACTGTTGTTCCACCAGATGATGGAGTAAATTACTAAACTGTCAAGTTTGTTGTAATTTATAAAGCCTTACCAGGAACTGCTGTCACTAAGCGTGCCACTGCAACATGTTGGAATCTTGCCCAAAATTGTTTTCTTTTTTTAGTTTCAAAAAGAAAATCACAAAACGGAATTTTCTTTTTGAGAATAAAAAAGATAATTTCCCCCTTTCCACAGGAGGCTTCTCCCATGGCGAAGGGGGCAATATTTCTTTTATTACTGTCCCTCACTCCCAGGGTTTGCCTGGAAGTGATGGAACTGTAAAAAAATGGCTACATGCCCTCCCATCCTAATTGGGGGGACGGACATGTAGTTAATTCTCCAGCAGCCCTTACTCCGTTGTGCCATCAGAGACGTTTGGCTGTGGTGGAGCTTGAGTGGCCATCACTGTTGCCTAACTTTATTTTGAATTTTGCACCCAGAGAAGCTCCCTCACCAGCCTGACACGTTTGCCATTTTGCCAGCTTTGTCTGGTGAAGAGTTCTACTTTTGGACATCGTTACTTTTTTTAAGCTGTTTCTCCCAACGGGGCATGGCTGCCGGCTGCAGCCAAAGAGGACTTCACCTGGTCAGATACCTTTTCTGCGAGGTCCAGCTGAATCAAATTTGCTACTTCTGAAAAGTTCTGAGCCAAGCAACCTGAATCATTGGCCCAGCAGCAATGCACATTTATTGGATTAGCTTGGAAGATTGGTCTAGTCCTCCGTAGGCCTTTGGAGCCAAGATGTTTGTAAGTCCCAAGTTTCAGTAAAAATTCTGAAGAGTACACTTTGACACCATCCAAGGGTCCAGGACATTGGGGACAGCACTTTTGGGTGAAGACTCACTCCAGCAGAGACTAGCAGCACGTTACAGTGAAAGTCCTGTTGGAGCTAGTAAACTGGGTAGTTGCAGAAAAGGCCTCTTTTAGCTTGTGTTTCTGTAGAATGAAGAGGATGTCAGCCTTATGACCCTTGCAGACTACGGGCCTGATTACAACTTTGGCGGAGGGTGTTAATCCATCCCAAATGTGACGGATATACCACCAACCGTATTATGAGTCCATTATATCCTATGGAACTCGTAATACGGTGGGTGTAATAGCCGTCACATTTGGGAAGGATTAACACCCTCCACCAAAGTTGTAATCAGGCCCTACATCTTTGTCCTGGGTACGCAAGAGAGAGTAGGCCTAGTCCTCCAGTCTCTCTTCTTTTCACGGGCAACAGGTCTAGTCTTCTTCTGTTCTTTCACAGGTTCCGAAAGTGCTCCAAGCCTGGAACCAGTCTGTGGGTAGGGGAAACCCCTGGCCACGCCTTAACCAATAGATTAAAAGTTCTAAGGGGCCGCCCTAACCACAGTTGCTTTATTCTCTGTGTGTCCTATGGCAAATAATCCCACAGTGCCCCTGTCAAAGCCTTCTTCCCTTGTGCAGTACCTCTGTGGCCAACCCGGTTTTGTGGCCAGGGAAATAAGCAACCCCTCCTCTGTGGTCACTCTAGTTTTGGCAACAACTCCTTCCCCACTGGGATTGGTTCCTTGATGACTGCGGCGGAACAAAGAAGGGTCATGCCCAATTGTCAGCTAACATTTACCCGTGACAGGGTAGACTTCCTTCAAGTTAATCAAGATCCTAGGCACAGCCCAGAAGTTATTCTGCCAGAAGAACAGAGAACATCTTCTTATGAAAGCCTTTGTCATGCTCTTGGGGTCGGTTTTCACAGCGCATCAAGGGTGCTGTTCCTCACCAGGTAATAGATGAAGCTCATGCACATGGACTGCATACGCTGTAGGCAGGGAAAAGGTAATTTCCTAAAAGTACCTTTTACAAAATAGCTATCACAAGTCCGACTTTACCAGTGAATTGGGTTTGAGATAAATATTTCCAAAAGTCCAAGAATTAATTTCCTAGCTGGAGATAACATTATTAAATTTAATATTGTATAGCAATACTTTCATATGGAACAGCCAACCCTGTTGCAGTTAATAGTGCTTTTGGGGCCTTTTGACTGTATGAATATCTGTAATATTAAGGGGGTCATTACGGCAGCCGCCCGCCAAGCGGTAACCGCCGTGCGGCCGCCAATGCGGCCGCACTCTCGCGGCCCCCATCACGACATCCCCGCCGGCCCAGCGGGGATGAGGCCGCAACATAGGAGCCGGCTCCTAATGGAGCCGGCGGTGTTGCGGCCGTGCGACGGGTGCAGTTGCACCCGTCGTGCTTTTCAGTGTCTGCTATGCAGACAGTGAAAAGCTGGCCGGGGCCCCCAGGGGCCCCAGGACACCCCTTACCGCCAGCCTCTTCCTGGCGGTGCAAACCGCCAGAAACAGGCTGGCGGTAGGGATGTCATTATCCCCAGGGCAGAGCTGCTTGCAGCGTTGCCCTGGCGGATTATCACCGCCGGGGCTAAAACGGTGGGAAACCGCCGGCCCCGGCGGTGCGACCGCGGCGCTACCGCCGCGGTTGTAATAAGGGCCTCTGTACCGCTAGCCTGTTGGCGGTACGGATGCTACATTACCCCTGGCGGTCTCCAACCGCCAGGGTCGTAATGACCACCTAAATGTTTACATGTCCTACTTTTAAATACCAGGCATCATGGTTTATGGGCAATAAGGAGGAGTGACTTCTTAATATTTAAAAGAAATGTTTAGGCTTGTCAAAAGGGGTTACTGTAACAGATCGGGTTTTCGGTTACAAAACTGCACAGTTAGTCTACATTAGTACGCCTGCACTCATGTTTCAACTGTAACTACAGTGGATGTCACAATGGGTGCTGCAGCTCATCTGTGGCATTTAACTTAAAGGTCCTCGGTACACGTTTTGTACCAATAAGTACTTAAGTTGTTAGTAAATTATATATGCCAATTAGCAATATGCAGATTTCATCATGTTGAAAGGGGAGGAATCAGCACTTTACCTCTGGTTAGCAGGGGTAAAGAGCACAGAGTTCTTCAGCCAGCAAAAAACAGCCAAAGCAAAACTCTTGGGGTACACCACAGAAAAGACTGCCTTTTTCAACAGAAAAAAAATGTTCTAAATGCTTTAAAATTGTCCTTCTCTTTATGAACATTCACAGCCCTTCTGATTAGGGATGTGCAAAATTATAATTAGGGATTATTTACAATGAATAAATGGGTGGTTGAAAATGTGCCATGCCAATGTCGCTGGTGACGTTTTGTACTCTTCCTTACATCCTTCAAGTGACTCAGAATTTTGAGCTGCCCTTGAAAGCTCAATGAGGGCTCATTTGAAGCTTCTTGCCCAGTCAGTCTCTCAATTGTCTCCCTCCATCACTCGGTGTGCACAGATTACAAGAACAGGACATGCTCTGGTGGGAAAACAGAGAAGGACCCTGGGACCAGGGGTCTGTGTGCTGGCCCGCTATATCACAAAGTGCTCCAGATGTGGTTTTCCCAAGCCCTGGAAGTCCTCCCCTGCCTGCCCTGGTCCAAATACTCTGACCAGGACCTGGTCAGAGCTCAGCAGTTCCAGGGGTGGGAGTCCCTAGCCATGGGATATGTTCTCTAGCCTGCTGTGTCCCAAAGTGCCTGAGATAGGGTTCCCCATGCCCGTAAAGGCCTCTCCTGCCTTCTTGAGTTAAGAAGCTGCAGCTAGACAACACACAAGAGTGGTACAGGTAAACACAAGCACCACACTTCATCCCACAGGCACTCACATAAACACCATCCAGAAGCAGACACACCAACATCCACTATTTCCACTGTCTCCCCCTCCTCCTCCTCCACCTCCCTCCCAGTTCCGTCTACACTCACACCTGCATGCACTACATCATCATCGACTACCAGCATCATCACCACACCAAGCAGAACACACACATCACTGGCAGACACCGCCACAACAGCCGTGCACACATCCCCTGTGTCCTCTCCCACTGTGTCTGTCCCCACCCTCCTAAGGTACAGAAGCGCAAGCACTCAGACACCCAACAGCCATCCACCTCACAACAGCATACTGCCCATGCACCTGCACCCAAAGGCAGCAGACACCTCCAACAACCACTCCTTCTTCCTCCACTCCCATTCCTTCTCCCTCTTCCTGCTCTAATGTCCCTAAAAAACTGTTCCTATCCACCACTGACCTCTTCCCTACCTTCACCCCCCTGTCCTGCACATATGGGCAGGTTTGGAAGAACCCAGCCAAGCACCTCAGCCACTGTTGGTGATTCTTGATCAGGGCAGTAAGACGGAGGTCGGGCTGGGCCCCGGATCCCGTTCTCAAAGGCTTTGGAGTTCTTGGGCCTAATTTTCATGATAAATGATTTTACCTTGTGTGTGTGAATAGACGCTACCATTTCATGGCATTTACAAGGCAGCATTCGAGCCGGCAAGACGTGCGATTCTTTTTTTGTGCTTAATCCATGTTATTCATTGTGCGCTACCATTTCATGGCATTTACAAGGTAGCATTCAAATCGGCAAGACGCGCAATTCATTTCTTGTGCTTAATTCATGTTATTCATTGAGCGCTAACATTTCATGGCATTTACATGGTGGCATTCGAATCGGCAAGACGCGCGATTCATTTCTTGTGCTTAACTCATGATATTCATTGTGTGCAACCATTTCATGGCGTTTACATATTCTTGTGGAAATCAGCAATGTGCGCAATTCATGTTTCTGCATTTAAAAACGAAGGGGGTTATTCTAACTTTGGAGGAGGTGTTAATCCGTCCCAAAAGTGACGGAAAAGTGACGGATTTACCACCAGCCGTATTACGACTCCATTATATCCTATGGAACTCGTAATACGGCTGGTGGTATATCCGTCACTTTACTGTCACTTTTGGGACGGATTAACACTCCTCCAAAGTTAGAATAACCCCCTAAGTGTTAGAATTCTAGATGTTACATTATATGTGCATAATAAGCCCCTTAATACAACTCCTATGGTGTTCCAGAAAACGTTCAGATTATTTCCTTGTCCTCATGCAAAAAGGTTGTGTTTGATTCTGAAGACATAATTCTAGAGGGTTTTTATGTTTCAAGTCAATGTGTAACAATTCATTAAGAGGTTTTATTGAGAAGTTGTATTAATCATTCTTTATTTCTTCCCAGGTAACCAGACGTCTTAAGGCCATGCTTAAGTTATCCATGGTTACAATATGACAATGCTTAGAAATCATAATCTAGTAAAGATTAATATGATATAATTTTGATATTGTGTGTTTTAACCTTTTGCTTCCTACAGGTCTCCTTCCCAGCTGTTCCCTACCTAATCCCCTTTTCCCCACTTGGACTCTCTTAGACTTTGTGACATTCTAATCAGAGTATTGGAGCTGTCTTGTGGTGGACATGTTGGGAGCTTGCGCAGACCCCGAGGATCTGGTGACTCTGACAGCCACCCAGTCCATGGGCCCAGTCGTCACCACACCCGCTCATGGTGGAAAAGGATCCAGGCCACATGTCCTGAAGGAGCCTGCACCAGGTGGCCTCAAGGGAAAGGAGCCTGTCCCAGCTGCCAGAAAGACTAAGGAGCCTGCTCCAGAAGGCAAGAAGGTAGAGGGGCATGCCCCAGCTGCCAGGAAGACAAAGGAGCCTGCCCCAGCAGGATAGAAGGGAAAGGAGCCTGCCACAGCTGCCAGGAAGGCAAAGGAGCCTGCATCAGCAGACAAGAAGGGAAAGGAGCCTGACCCAGCTGCCAGGAAGAGCTAGGAGCCTGCACCAGCGGGCAGAAAGACCAAGGAGCCTGGGGCAGGAACTGTGACAGAGCCCCCACCACCAACCATGGTTGTGCAGCCGTCTGAGGTTGCAGGGGATAGGCAGGAGCCTCCCCCACCAGCAGCACCACCACCTCCACTGAGCAGCCGTCTGAGGTTGAAGGGGATGGACAGGAGCCTCCCCCCCCCAGCAGCACCACCACCTACACTGAGCAGCTGTCCGAGGTTGCAGGGGATGGGCAGGATCCTCCCCCCCACCAGCAGCGCCACCACCTCCACTGAGCAGCCGTCCGAGGTTGCAGGGGATGGCAGGAGCCTCCCCCCACCAGCAGCAGCACCACCACTGAGCAGCCGTCACCGTCGGCGGACGGTGTGTAATCCTGCCTCCATGGGCTGCTGTGCAGCCTTCCCCCTACAAATCCAGTGGGTATGACACCCACCTGAGAGACTGTGACCTTGCACTCCCCAGGATCAAGAGCACAGGGCATGTTGCCCCCTCCAGAACCAGTGGGCAAGTCACCCACCTGAGAGACTGTGGCCTTTGCATTCCCCAGGACCAAGCACAGGACATGTTGCCCCCTCCATAACCAGTGGGCAAGTCACCTCCTCCAGAGATTGTGGCCTTGCACTCCCCAGGACCAAGCACAGGGCATGTTGCCTCCTCCAGAACCAGTGGACAAGTCACCTTCTCCAAAGACTGTGGTCTTACACTCCCCAGGACCACGCACAGGGCATGTTGCCCCCTCCAGAACCAGTGGGTAAGACACCCACATGCCCAACACTCCCCAGGATCAAGAGCACAGGGCACAATGCCCCCTCCAGAACCAGTGGGTAAGACACCTACATGCCCAACACTCCCCAGGATCAAAAGCACAAGGCACGAGGCCTCCTCCAGAACAAGTGGGTAAGACACCCACATGCCCAACACTCACCAGGATCAAGAGCACAGGGCACGATGCCCACTCCAGAACCAGTGGGTGAAACACCCACATGCCCAACACTCACCAGGATCAGCACGAGGCCCCCTCAAGAACCAATGGGTGAGACACCCACATGAGAGACTGTGACCTTGCACTCCCCAGGACAAAGCACTGGGCATGTTGCCCCCTCCAGAACCAGTGGTCTTGTTACATCTCCCGACTGAGGTGCCCCCCGTCCCCTGTCCCCCTGAGGTGCCTGCCTATTTACTAACTGATGCCCCTGCAGTGTTCTCTCCGTGTTGAAGCAGGTGACATGTGTGGCCTTGGACTTTGGCCTGTGGCCATGTGACCTTGTGGTCTGGGCTGTGTCCCTTTTTCTGTACATATGTATATATCTATTATCTTGCATAACTTATTTTTCATGCTGTGTTGATCTCATTACATTCACTTTTTGAAAATGTTTTGTCCTTGCATTATTCATCCGAGTTACAAGGTAAAATTGTTTTTGTAATTCAGCTGATTGTGTGTATGGTGTAGGGGAGGGTGCGTGTGTGTGTCACTCTTGTTTTCCTCCCTCCTTTGAGTGCTAGGTGGCTGTACTCACCGTCATCGTCTTCGCCGGCGTTGGTGTTTGTGGTGGAGCAGAACGTAGAAGATCATTGGGAAGACATGCAGTTCTGGTTCCATGGCGGCGTGGTTGTTCCCTATGTCTCCAATGGTGAGTCCTTTCCCTTCTGAGCTCAGTTTCCGCCAGGCTTTTGATGTTGTTGGTACAGCCCCGGAAAAGGTGGTGGTTTCCAGGGTCATAATATGGTGGGTGGAACATTGACTTCCGCCTGGCTGTAGGCGGCTACCGCCATGGTGGCTGTTGTTTCCGCCCTGGCGGTCAGTGCAGTACATTTGCTGTCTTTCGGAGATCTTTCCACCATGGTCATAATTTGGTGGTAGTTACTGCCAGCCTGTTGGGGGTATTACCGCCACTTTAACACCAACTGCCAGGGTTGTAATGAGGGCCTATGTGTCTTACAGCCTGTCTCCAATCTAGTCTCGTCTGTTCTGGGTGACAGCTCTCCTTGTGCATTCCATTCAGACAGCCATAAACACAGGGCACTCAATTTGCATCTGCATTAATCTGCATACTGATGGGTCTTCCTGGGCAGGAAGGGTGGAGAGGCTCACACACTACAAAGGGTAGTGACATGACCCCACACAATGGTCTGCTAATCCCCCATGCCCCCACAGATAGCCTCGCAGACAGAACTGGGCTGAAAGGGAACTAGTACACTTCAAAACCACTCTTTGAAGTCTCACCCATATCCCCCATAATTACTGGGTCTCTGACCCCATCAAATCAGAAGCTTCTGGACCTGGAACTGAACGTGTGTCAGAAGGACTGCTGTGCTGTTCAAAGGAATCAACTGGACTGCTTTCCTGGAAAGACTGCTCTTCTGCTAGTTGCCCTACTGCCTGCTGCTCTCTGCTGGAAGGACTCTGCATTCCCAGCAGATTGATATCCAAGGGCTTGCTATTTTGCCCCCTGTTTTCCTGCAGCCTCAGGGACTTTAAAGCCTGCCCACTACTCGTCTAGAGCTGCTGGACTCTGCTTTCTGTGAGGCTCATCCTTGCCTGAGGTGCCCCCTCCAAGCTCTGGGCCTCAGTGCACTGCATCTCCAATGATGAGGCAGCGGCTGCCCAATGACAGTGGAGCTACAGCCTGTGTGACCACCAATTGTCTACACAGCACGACGATGACGCATTGCATTTACCTCAACAAAGCCTACTGATGACACAGTGACCAGACTGCATGGAAAATAATGACACATCGTGCCCTCAGCGTCACCGCATCGCTCCACCAAAAGTACTGTTTCAGCTTGCCCTGTGTGGGTTTTGTAGCCAGCCTACCATCAATCGTGATCAGCCTGGAATATGGATTTGCATCGGTGCCTTGCGACCTCAAGTAACCTTTTGATCGCTTGTCACTTCTAAGCACTGTTTTCAGATTTAAACTTTAAAAATTCATATCTAGACTTCCACTGGACGGATGTTGGTTGTTTTGGTCTTGTTTTACTCAGCTAAATATTCTCAATTTTTCTAACCTGGTGTGGAGTCTTTTTGTGGTGTTTTCACTGTGTTACTTTATTAGGTATTGCACAAATACTTTACACATTACCTTCTAAGTTAAGCTTGCCTGCTCTGTGAGCACAAGATCATTTAGGTTGTGTTGTGACTTAGCCTGACTAGGATTATGGTCCCTACTTGGACTGAGTGCATACCTCTGCCAACTAGAGACCCAATTTCTAACATTGGGGGCAGCAATAGGATAGGATTTGTGTTTGTGCAGTACCATACAATAGCTACGTGTACACTACCCATCAACATTTAAAGACCATTTCAAATTTTGCAGCAATTTCCCCTGCTTTACATCCTATACGTCATGTCTCTGGATTGTTCTGCAAGTTGAGCCATGGAGTTTGAGGTGGCTAAGCTGAAGGAGTATTCAGTTAACTAGTTTAAAAGCTTCTGTAAGGGGATGGTGGTAGGAGAAGGTGGAGTTTTAAATGCTACTGAGGACCCGGTCTGAAGCCCACTCCTAAGAGCATGATGAGTCATGGAAGTCTGTAAATGGCGTTTTCAAGGAGCTACCTGCAGGCAACAATGTAAGGGGACAGCCATGGATTTGTGCTCCTCTGAGGTCAGCAAGCAGTCTCTCTAGTCATGGCCTGTCCGTAGAGGAGAGTACAGCAATTCACAAAAGTAAAGATGGAGGCTCAGGAGGGGAAGGCTGAAGCTGAAAGCTCCTCAGCTGAGAAGAAACGTTTGTTAGCTGATGAACTGAGTCAAAAACAGCTGGAACTCAAGGTCACACAGGTGGATTCCAGCAGTGATGGTGGCAGCATACATGCCATATCTGAAGGAGATAAGAAAGTTAATATACCGAAGGATTTGGTGCCCAGTTATGTGGTTGGAGATGACATTGATAAGTGATTTTGTGCTTATGAAGTTGCACCAAAGGTATACAGGGTTCTTGAAGAGCACTGGGGGCGGGTCTGTGGAAACACATGCCAACACTTTAGAGGGACATACTTATAACAGAGGTTTGGAACCAGACCAAGTGCACTCCCATGAAAGCCATTTTGATTGCCAAATTTTGACTGACCCCTGAGAAGTATTGCCAAAGACTCAGGGACAGTCAGAAACTCCCCAACCAATCCTGCATAGATGTAATTGATTTCTCCAGTAAGACACTGAATGTATGGGGGAGAGACATCAAAGTTTATGATTATGTTGGGTTGTACAATTTAATCTTGAGAGAGCACATGCTTAGTATCTGTTTTACCAGCACCTAATTGACAGTAAGCTGACTGATCCCAGGAAGCTTGCTGAGGAGGCGGACCTCTGGGCTAGCACCAGAGTGTCCAAAAAGGTATCTGGTAGAGACAACCACAAAGGTGGTGAGGGTCCCCACTGGAAGAAAGAGAGGGGGGGGAGAAAAACGTAATAATAAAGAGGTCTTGTCTCTAAAGGCCCCAAAAATAATTCCCAAGGGTGTAGTGGTAACCAGTCCCAGTCTGATTCTAAAAAGAAAGGGTTCTTTGACCAGGACACCAGGAGGTTTGTACACTAATGTACAGAGTGCTCCGACTTTGGTCACTCTAATGGTGACTCCAAATGTCCCAATGTCCCCAGAAGGCACAGACCCCCACTGGTGGGTAGACATCTGGGCTGGCCAGTGTAGCACTTGGGGTGGATGTAGTCCCTGGGGGAAAACGATATGGTGTCAAAAGCCCATGCGCCTGCAAATACTTCCAAGTATAGCCAGTGGGTCACCATTAGTTGGCCATGGGTGAAGGCTCTGCGTGACACAGGAGCCAGCATGACAACTGTCAAGTGTCAGCCGACGTCAGCAGAGCAGGTCCTACCAAACTTTCTACCAAGTCATAGTCACCGACGATTGTGAGAGCCATCTACCGGTGGCTCTGGTTCCCATTGAGTTGGGGGAGTCTCAGGTATCTGAAAGTTGCTGTGAGCCATGCCATGCATGCAGATTGTCTGTTAGGCAATGACCTGGAGCCCACTGCCTGGAGGAGGTACTGCCCAGGTCTCACTTGGAGATGATGGGATTGCCTGAGTTGGTCTGTATGACCATATGGTTCATGACTGCCTCAGAAGGGATTCAAGGGAGTCTGGAGCCTGGAACAATGGCCCAGACAGCTGCCATGGAGAGGGGTGAGAGAAACCAGTCCCTGAAGCTCCCACAGTGGACGTTGACAGGGTCCCTGAGGAGGAGGCCCCAAAGCCAATCGGGGCTGACATTGCCATCCTAGGTGAGCTACTTCAGCTTGCTGGCTGGCAAGTTGAGGGTGGGCCTACCAAGGAGGAGCTCTCCAAAGCACAGATCCCCGCCCATGCAGCAGGTGAAGCCTCTGGGGATCACATAGTATACTGGGAGAATTATCTCATCTATAGTGAGCCCAAGACTCTGGGTACTGGGGCAGTTCCTGTGCTGGTGGTCCCCCACTGTTACTAAGCCTTCCTATTGGGTTTGGCCCATAATATACCGGTGGCAGGACATTTAAGGCAAGTCAAGACCTTTGTCAGGTTTGCCTCCCTCTTTTATTGGCCCAGAATGAGGAAACCTCAGGCACCTTTTGCATGTTCTTTCCCACCTGCCAGGCCAGTGGGAAGACAGGGAACAAGCCAAAAGCTCCTTTGATCTCACTTCCCATTGTTGGCATCAACGTCATTGGTCCCTTGTACCTCAAGACAGCCCTAGGCAGACCATGCCACACGCAATCCCTCTGAGCACAGTGACTGCACCTGTGGTGACCAGAACTCTGATGGGGATCTTTAGCCTTGTGGGGTTTCCCAAAGAGACAGTGTCTGACCGAGACACTAATTTTAAGTCTGCATGCATGAAGTCCATGTGGGATGCGAGTGGTGCAACTTACAAGTCCACCACACCCTATCACCTCCAAACCAATGGTCTAGTTGAAAGATTCAACAAGACCTTGAAGGGCATGATTGCAGACGTACATGAGGCGTAAATGGGCCATGCCTTCTCTTTGCCTACAGGGAGGTGCCACAGAAAGGAGTAGGGTTCAGCCCCTTCAAACACCTCTGTGGCCACCCTGTCAGAGGAGGAGAGGGAAAAAGCTCCCAGGAAACTCCCCCAGGATGTGGTCAGCTACATGCTGGTCCTCCGGAACCAGAAGCACCACTTCTGGAAAAAGGCCAAGAGCAACCTCGAAGCCAGCCAGGAGGTAATGAAACACAGGTATGACCAGGAGACCACTCAGTTTCAACCTGGCCAGAAGGTATGGGTCAAGGTGCCAGTAAAGGCCAGAGCTCTCTAGGACCGCTGGACTGGCCCATACAAAGTCAAGAAGCGCAAGGGGAAGGCCACTTATGTAGTGGACCTCAGGGCCCTAGAAAGCCCCTAAGGGTGCTCCATGTAAACAGACTCAAGCCTCACGTTGAGAGGTCCGATGTGAGCATGCTCCTTGTGACAGATGAGTGTATCTGCACAGAAACATGATGCGTCAGTGAAGGGTGTCATCCTCTCTGCCACCCTGACCCCAGAGCAGCAAGGTGACTGTTACCAGTTTCTGGGACAGTTTGCCTCCCTGGCCTCACTCACCCAGGCCTCACACATCTGTGTGCCCATGATATTGACATAGGAGACAGTCCCCCTGTAAAAAACAAAATTTACAGGTTGTCAGATAAGATGAGAGCCAGCATCCAGAAGAAGCCTCTCTTCAAACTAACAACTTGGAGCCTTCTTCCTAGAAGCTGGCTCTCACCCTATATGACAACCTGTAAAATTACTTTTTTACAGGGTCACTGCCTCCCAGAACTTTGGTTCTGTGTTTACTACAGAGTCCTCACCAAGACTGACACACAAGCCATCCCCAGAGCTGACTGGCAGGCTAGGAGCTGCAAAATTCCTCAGTACTTTTGATTTTAAATCAGGGTACTGGCAGATCGCATTGACTCAGGGGGCAAAAGAGAGGTCAACATTCACAACCCCTGAGGGCCATTACCAATTCTAGGTGTTTCCCTTTGGCTTGAAGAATGTCTCTGATCGTGGGTGGTAAAGAGGCTTTCTGTGCCACCTTCTTAGACGATATTGGCGTCTACAGTTCCAGCTGGAACACCTGCATCACCTCCAAGAGGATCTTCAGGCCCTGCTACACACAGGCCTGCCAATCAGGGCCAGTAAGTGCCAGATTGGGCAGGGTTATGTGGTGTACTTGGGACACCTGGCAGGTGGAGGCATGATGCAGCCCCTCCAGGCCAAGTTTGAAACTATCATGGCCTAGCAACCATATAAAATCCAGACAAAGGTGAGGGTCTTCCTTGGCCTCAATGGCTACCTACTACTTCAGATTTGCTAAGGGCTAGGGCACAATTGTTGCCCCCTTAACTTAGCTGACTTCAAAGAAGCAGGCCAGATTGGTGATCTGGACAGAGGCTAGTCAGAAAGCTTTTGGTTCTCTCAAAAAAGCCATGTGTACTGCACCTGTACTCTGGACTTGTGATTTCCCCAAGGAATTCATCATGCAGACGGAACCTTCAGAGCATGGCATAGGGGCAGTCTTAGCACAGCTGAATGAGGAGGGCCTAGAGCAATCAGTAGCCTTCTTTAGCAGGAGGTCACTGCCACGGGAAAAGGAGTGGAGTGCCATTAAAAGGGAAGCATTTGCTGTGGTTTGGGCACTGAACAAGCTGAGGTCATGCGTTTTTGGGACGCCCATCTGGGTTCAGACAGATCACAGGCCCCTCAGATGGCTCATGCAGATGAAGGGTCAAAATCTGAAACTCTTGAGGTGGTCCATCTCCCTACAGAGAATGGACTTTACGGTGAAGCATCCCCCGGGGACTGACCATGCCAATGCTGATGGTATCTCCATATTATTTATTTAGTGAAGAGAGCAGCCAAGGAATTGTGTAGCTTTCCCCACTTTTAGCTGGGGGGGCATAGGTTGAACGTGACAGACAGGTTGGTCTTCTCCCAACTTTTTCCCTGCCTCCCTCTGTTTCTCAGATCTCATTTTGCTGGGTTTTAGATGGGTTTAAGACTCTGCACACTTTACCACTGCTGACCAGTGATAAAGTGCTTGTGCTCTCTCCTCTAAACATTGTAACATTGGCTCTTACCCAATTGGCATATTTAATTTACCTATACATCCCTAGTAAAGTGCACTACATGTGCCTAGGGGCCTGTAAATTAAATGCTACTTGTGGGCCTGCAGCACTAATTGTGCCACCCACATAGGTAGCCCCTTAACCATATCTCAGGCCTACCATTGCCAGGCCTGGGTGTACAGTTTTACTGTCACCTCGACTTGCCATTTAAAACCCTTTGCCAAACCTTAAACTCCCCTTTCAGAATATATGTGACCTCTAAGATAGGCCCTTTGTGACCCAAAGGCAGGGTGCTGTGTATTTCAAGTCCTGGTACTGAAAAATTACCAAAATCAGTTTCACTACTGGGAGCTCTGCTTCTCTAATAGGCCAACATTGGGAACACCTTAATATACTTTAAGCTGTAATTCCTGATCAGAAAGGAGTAGTTACCTCATGTTTCAAATCTTTGGAATTGTAATGATAAATCCTATGTACTGGTAAAGTTGGAATTAGCATCACTATTTTACTATTATACTATTTTAGAAAAGCCATTTTTAGAAAGTAGGCACTTCTCTGCTTTTGTTGCTCAAATTGCTTTACAGTTTGTCTCCAATCCAGCGCTGGTCTGTGCTTGGTGACATCTCCCCTTGTGCATTTTAACCAGACAGCCACAAACAGGACACTCAACTGCAGCTGGATTCATTTGCATACTGGTGTTTTCACTGTGTTACTGTATGAATTATTGCACAAATACTTTACACATTGCCTTCTAAGTTAAGCCTGCCTGATTAGGGCCAAGCTATCAGAGGATGAGCATAGGCTAATTTAGGTTGTGTTGTGACTTACCCTGACTAGGATTGTGGTTCCTACTTGGGCATACCTCTGCCAACTAGAGGCCCAATATCTAGCAGCTGCTGATGAGGGAAGTGTTCAAGACACAGCAAGACTGCAGGCAGGGTACAGAACTAGGTGAGCACTCAAAGAAGAGCGACAACAAAAATAGCTTCCCTCTGCAAACCACAATGATACAAGATGGTGCCAACCACTGTAAGCAACCAGAGTGAGATGAAGCAGGGACGCTCTGGTGAGTGTCATACGTTTTGGAGGCCCAATGCTGGTTTCTGGACCTGTGGGTTGTCTTATCCATCTAAGCAAGCCAAGGAAGTTCCAATGATTCAGGTCTCAGCCCCACTGAAAAGGAGATGAGACTTCCAGACGTGGATGCATCTGTGATTCCAGCACTCCATAGAATTTAAGGTGGCAGGAGTGACACGTATCGAGGTTCTGCATAAATAGCTATCAGGCAATGAAGATGTTTTAGCAGAGACTGTTTGGACCTGGAAGGCTGCTTCTATAATGGTATGAATAGTGTTCATATGAACTGGGTGGAGAAGCCAATAGAGGAAAATATGCTCTCATGGGCAGAGAAAAGAGGCATACAAATGGCACAGAATTAAAAGGACAGACTGCAAAGTAGAATTAATATCTTAGATATTCTACCTTAGAGAGCCAGGTGATAACAGTAGTTGCTAAGTAATAAGGAAAGGTATCAAGAGCATTGAAAGTAAAGTCTCATCCTAAGTTCCATTGCGTGCTGCATTGATGGATACTGAATTGGCTTCCGTATCACTAATTGCCTCTTCGGGAAGCTCAAATGGGAGCGGACGTACCATTGTCCCTATTGGATTGCCAAAGGGTGCCCCAGTAAGGACATAAACCACCCTGCTCCTACTAGAAGAGACCTGGGGAACAACTGAGAGAAGAAAGCAGTTAGGAAGGACACAACAAGCCACTCAAATTCTCTTGTGGGCACCTGGCCCGGTCAGAGGATTAAGCTTGATTTGGATACAGACCTTGTTCATACTGGACACACTGTGTAGGGCACACTGATCTAGGGCGAGAAGACTTTCAACTAGACTACTGTTCATGAGTGTCAACTTAATATAATCATATAGCTCATTTAGGGAAGAATGCTGTTGCGCACTGATAATATTATATTGTATAATGGAATAATATTGACATGTAGATCTGATTCAGTGTATTACTTTCTTCCTAAGGGACTTGACATCTTCCCTAGCGTCAGAGTTCAGTTTGGAAACCTAGTCATAAATATATTAGGTTCCTTTTCTGGACCCCTTGCCCTCATGTGGTTATTATAGTTAATACTATGTGTGTTTTCGTCTACAGCTCGAAAATTAACTGAACAAGCGCGGCTGGGTACGGAGAGTAGAAATACTATTCTGAATGTTCCTATGTTAGCTTGGATATTGCACTTATTCTGTTCCTAACATAGTATCCTGAGCTTGAATATGAAGGTCTCTGATTGTATTTGAAGAATGAGGTGTGTCTCTGACTAAGATGGGTGATCCTGCTTTTAAACTATCGCCTAGCCTATGTGAAAATCCTAGAACTAAGGGCCTCATTTACAAGAATCTGGTGCACCGTGATTGATGCACCAGTTTTCTTGCGCCACCTTGCACCCACCTCACGACGCCATGGGAGTGCTTTATTTACAATACAGTGTTCCATGGCACAAAGTGCTGTTGTGCCTCTGAACCTTAACATTGGTGGAGTAGTGTCAAAATGTTGACGGTAGTCCAGCAATGTTAAGAAGGGCCCATAGACAACAGCACAGCATCACCGTTAATGCATGTCATGAGCAGGTGTTAAAAAAATGATGCTATGCTGGAGCAGTGAAATCTTGTAGATTTCACTGCGCCATTTCTGCTTGGCTTTTAACGGGGGAATGCCTACCTTGCATAAATTGTACCGGGCACAGGTATAATGTGATGCAAGGCATTACGAACTGCCGCAATTTAGACATTGCGCCAGCTTGTAAATATGGAGTGGGGTGGGTGACTGTTTTGCGCTGCCTTAGCGTAAAAAAAAAACAATGACGCCAAGGCGGCACAAAATCTTTGTGAATGAGGCCCTATGTTTTTTAATTCTTTTATCTCTGCTCTCGGATACACCCATCATACCTCCCCCTTGTAGCAGGTTAGATTTGCCGCAGTTGTGAGGTTTGTGACTGGCTGGGAGACATGATGTGCCTCTAATTCAATATCTCCATCGTGACCTAGTGAAGGCTGGAACCAGTTTTGGCATGCAACACCTGTTACGGCTATCTTTAAGAATATACCGATCTGTTATTGATAAAAGGAGACTTGCAGGTAGCAGCACTAGGCTGTGAGTTCTGCACAACATCACACTGCCTGAGGGCTACTTTGGTTTTACTTCTCCTCTGAAAAAAGGTATGGGTTTTGTCAGAGACATTCTGATGCTTTGGGAAATTATTCCTGGCTTCTAATAGACTCCACCTCCTCAATCAAGCAGCCACTGTCTACTAACGTACAATTTTCCACAGCGTGTTTTAGGATCTTATGCGGATCTTAATATGCCCCCATATGTTTAGTTAGATGGGCAGGAGGAGATCACATACATGTATTTAGACAAGGACAGTTAAAAGAAAAAGGATGAAAACAAACTTGAAGCTTGTACACAATCGGTCATTTACAGAGCAAGAGCCCAATACAAAAGGACATTAGAGAAAAATAGGAGATAGAATGATCAAAACTGGGAAGATCTTCTAACTGCGGCTCAGCCTAATGACAGAAAAACCTTCTAGCACCTTGTAGCACACCTGAGTACATATACAACTACCAGTGTGGCACATTATGTTCCCCTGCATAAATGGGTCCATCATTTCACCAATATCTATTCCTCCCTCGCCTGTTTGAACATCCCCTTATGCTTTTATGTGGGCTAATGGACAAAGGAAAAACCAAGAGTAAGGAGAGTTGAGGGACAACCTTTTCTCTCCAGGACACAAAAAAGGCTATCAAAACGTTAGAGTAAGGGATGGCCTCCAGGCCGGAAAAATTACCAGGTGGTCTATCTAATGCTGAATAAGACATTCTGGACACCATGTATTAATTTATTGAGGGCCATTCTATCTGGATGTCAAATCCCTGACAGAGACTATCCCCATTTTCAAGAAGGGAAATGGGGATGATCAATCTAATGATGAACCTATCAGTCTACTGGACAATCTTCAGAAGGTCTTCGCTAGACTGGTACTCAACGAGCTAGATGACTTGATGCAATCCAGTCAGATCCTATCCCCTCTCCAATCCGATTTGCCTTAATACACTGCAAAGAAACTTGTATATGGCATTTGTAGGCCTAGGAACTGTGTCTGACTTAGTACCTAGGTATTTACTCTGAAAGATGTGGAGGAATATGCAAGAACTTGAAGACTTAGGCCCATACTTAAGACAAAGTGGTGCATAAGAGCTGATACTGTACTTTTTCTGCGCCCCCCTACTGGCACCTAATGATACCATGGTTGTGCTGTATTTATGATACGGCGCACCATGGCAGTCTTTAGCACAATAGCATCAACAGTTTTGATGCTATTGTTGCGTTTTTCTAAACTAGCATTTGACCCCCCTAATGGGGAACACCCCCTTTGCATACATTATGCCTGATACAGGCATAATGTAGTGCAAAGGGTTAAAAAGTGGTCAATGCATGCATTGCGCCACTTTGTAAATATGGCGCGCCGTGTTTGGCCTTCTAACGCCACATTAGCGTAAAAAATAAAATCATCATTCATGGCGTTGTTTTCCCTCTAACATTTTGCTTTAAGACCTCCTATTTGCTGACTTTGTTTTTGCTGGCCTTAGAACTCCGCACACTTTCCTACTGCCAACCAGGGCTAAAGTGCTTGTACTCTCCCCTCCAAACAGGGTAAAATTGGCTTATACACAAGTGCCAGGTGTACCTGGATGGACCATCATTGTCAGAATGGGAGAGAGGAGCTGGACCCAGCCCCACTTACACTTGAATAGGCTGAATGCTGCCTACACACAAACAGCTGCATATACCCTATAGTTAGTCTGGAGCCAGGAAGACAGGGCACTTGTGAACTTCAAAGGCCTACCTCTGGAAGCTTTTCCTCTCTACAAAGGCACAGGGACCTCAGGCCAGACTCGGGACCTGTGGATACTCTGCCAGGGAGAAGGACTGCTGTGCTGCTTAAAGGACTGCCATTCTGCTGGACTGCTGTTCTGAAGGATTGACCTGCTGCCCTCTTGCCTGGGTGAGAAGGATTGGACATGCACCTCTTACACCCAGAGTGCCTCCAAGGGCTAGATTAGTGGCCTCCTGATCTGATACTGGCTTCTAACAACCTTGCACCTGGACTCTGTCAAATGTGAGTCAATCCTGCTAAATGAATGAAATTAAATAAATCATTAAAATATGAATATATAAAACTCAAGGAAGAGTCCCAAAAATGGGTAGCAGAGAATCAATAACATTAATTACTTATATTAAAATTAGGTACAAAATATTCATTGTGGATGCTCATAGTAGATCCAAGGCTGCAACTGGCTTAAGCGTTCTTCAGTTTTGGATTTGGGGAGCTGGTGCTTGCTTTGTGAGCACCCTTGCTATGTGAGTCAAAAACCTGCTAAGTGGTGCAACCCCAGTCCTGGACCTTTGGCAGTGGACTTAAGGTGCTCTGCTAGCCTCTGCAGATCCAGTGAATCTGATGCATCTCCTCTGCTGCGTGGTGCAAACCCGAGCAGAATTGACAGATCACTGCTGCTCTGTGGCTTGAAGCCGTCGCAGAGATCCATATCGTCTTCGCAGCCCCATCTGAATCACCATGCATAACGCATCCATGGCACAGTTCTTCACATTTCTCTTCAACGGCAGCATTGGCAATGATGATGGACTCTTGTAACTGACATATTTCCCAGACTGTGCACAACATCCTTGATGTTGGACTTCGTAACATAAGCCCGATCAACGGGATCCTCAACGTTGACACAGATCCTCGCATCTCAGAACTGACGCATCACTTTGGCTGCAGCACACATCTTTGACACGGATACTTGCAACGCTCCACAACCCAGGATTGAGGGTACTCTGTTTAATGGACTTAACTGGGTCCCTGTAGCTGGCTTGTGCTCTATCACGGTCAGCCTGAACTTGTGACTTTGTCCCGTTCCGGCCTGAACTTGTGACTTTGTCCCGTTCCGGCATGGCGCTTTCTGCTTTTTGGTGCTATTTTCACTAAAATCTTTAAAACTGAATATCCCCGGTTCTATTGATTGGATTTTTGGCATTTTGATCTTGTTTTGTTTATTGAAGAAAGTTATCTTTTTCGAACTTTGTGTGGGATCCTTTTGGTGCGGTATTTTCACTTGATTACTGTTTGAAGTGTTGTATACATATTTTACAAATTGCCTCTAAGTTAAGCTTGACTTGCCAAGCTACCACAGGGTTGAGCACAGGTTTATTTAGGGTTGGCTTGTGCCTCATCCTGACAACGACTGTGGTTGCAGCTTGACCAGAGCTTACACCCCAGAAAACCAACAACCAAATTTCTTACAGTGGAACAAGATTATAGTTACCTTTTGATGCTCTTGGACAATTTATTCCACTGAAATTCATCAACTGACTAATGAACAAATGGAATCATATATGTCAAAGAACAATCACCTACCATGGATGAGGTTTCGCTTCAATCTTGGTTTGCAGGCCTGTGATTGGTGGATGCAAGTTTGGAATTACTGACTGCGTCCAACCCATGCACTTGTCTGAAGTCAAGATTTTGCTGCTAATCTAATTTTCCCCAACACACTTCTGTTTAATTACTAGACATGCTTAAAAACGCACAGAAATGTATTGCCAAAATAAATACATAAAATGCACAAATAACGACAAGAATATTTGTTTATTTTGGAAAAACAAACATTTAAACTATAAACCAATAACATCAAGTGTCACTGATTTACATTTCAATTTACGGAGTCATTGTTTTCCTGAACCATCAAAGAGATGGAGCTGCAATTGTTTGCGAAAATGACTGAAAACTGAAATCTAAGCCTAGTTGCTTTTTTCCACCTTTGCCTTTCTCTTCCATGTGGAACCGAGGCTGGGCTTTCTTGAGGACGACTGCCTGCATAGGAATAGGGGAAATCATTTGTGAACAAAGTCAACCATACAAATAAATAATTATGTACAAGGCAGGACACATCAATAGCAGGTAAAGCTTAAGCATAAAGTTGCAAGTCAAACTGACAATTAAGAGCATGTGAGTACAGCTAATAGGCTTAGGACGTTTAAGACTCTACTACATGGTAGTAAAAACCTTTCTCGGTTTAGAAAAACATAGATTTCGCAAGATGCCTTTGCAAGAAGCCAGCAACAGGCCGGCTTTTGCAAACTTTTTTTCTAACAAAATTTTCTAGATCTAATTTATTTCACTTGCTTGTCCACATTGTTTTCATACAGTTTGCTTCTACATTCCTCTTCACCTCTAACAGGTAAATTCATTTAAGCGTTCCTGATAAAAAACTATAATCTCCAATAGCTACACTACAGCAGTTTGGCATACATGATTCCAAGTTTCGCACCATCTTTGTAAATGTTAATATTCACATTTGCCCTTCTTTACTTAGATATATAATATATTTTACAAATGTTATTCACTGGTGGTTAAATAAAGGATGTGTTGTGCATTTACTGATATTCGATTCAGACCAACAGTTTGTGATTGCCTGGTGTGGCCTGGCTGGATTTAATCAGCTGTCCTTCTGGATGTGGCTGACATTATACAGCCAGACTCAGATACAACACCTTTTGGGGTGTGACCACAATATTCTTGTTTATTCACTGAATTACATCTTGAAAAGGTTCATTGGGGTAGCTAGGAGGACTTATCGCTCTATGGTCTAATTCCTGTCAATTTAGTTGCCATTTTCAGGCTACCACACGTTTGACTGGATACCATATTGCAAGCATGTTTTAATCGAATCCTGGCATAAGCACAACCATTTTATAAATATCTGTAACTCTTTCATCATCAAAGAAATTTAATAACTTCTTTGCACTGTCACAGTATGAGAGCATTTCTACCTCCGGCCCGGGAACACTTAGGTTTGGAGACGTATGCATGATATTCACAGTTACCTTAATCCCTCCATGACAAGGAAAGCTGCTGTTGCACGGTCAGTGCAACTGTAATGTATACAGTTGTTGTAACGCTTAAACTAAAATAAGAGGAGAAAACTCAGAGACGTATGCTTGCATTGCCTTCACATCTTGAAAAGCTGCTGGTGAGAAACTGGATAATGCAGAGGTGAGGTGGGATATTGTTATAATACATTGTTTATAGTAGAAATATCACCCGATGGGTATCCTGGCACTGATGAGAAAGGGGTTGCCTGCTGCCCTGTCTGGGTACTACTATATTTTCCTGACTCATGGGACTGAGCTGGCAAACCTCACGTCAATGGCGAATACTTTCCAGGCTTCAGGCAGAAAGACAAAGGCTCAATCACCTTCAATGTTCAAAATACAACAATGAAATTATGTTTCCTCTAAAGCTTTGTCTGTTGAAGGAAGAATGTCTCAGATTGGTCACTCTTAAAAAAATCTTACCATTTTGTGTTTTTTTAATATCAGTAGAAAGGAAAAAATAAAGTATTCCTTTTACAGCATAACATAATTAGGTTCTGTTTCTTAGGGCAACTGTAGGAAGAATCCAGTGTAACTCATTAGGCATTGCATACTTTCTCTCAAATCAATATAATCCCACTTTTTTCTCGTAAATTATTTTCTGAGACCATGCTTAGACTTGCTTAAGGCACAATGTGAGAAGGCACACAAACAAACCTTCTTTATAGTCTATATGCAAAGAGGGACTGTCCTTCACAGTGCGACATAACAAAGAAAACCAAACATGTGTGCATGCACTCTGTGAAACAAGCTGTAGCAAGGGCAGAATAACAATTGTATCCCCTTGCTTTCTCCTTTGTGTCACTTTTTGGCAGTGATTAAATCCAGTTTTAATCGTCTTGAACTTCTTCAAACTAGCGCTCTAGCGCACAGCTAGAATTTTGTGCTGTGGCTGAAGGTGTCAGACATGATGATATTCTTGTAGAAGTTGTCAGAGTGACCAGAACAGTATCCCTTGAATTTGTCGATAACCTGGTGAACAGGGATGATTGGTGTTTGCTCTCCATCCACATGGGCAAACTTTATTGAGGGCTTTTCACAAAATACGTTCTCTAAAAAGGGGAGCAGAAACAGGGTAGTGTTAGTTAACAATGGGTAGATATACAATGAGGATTCAGATGTCAAAGTTCAAGTATGTTTAATAGTTGGTAATTTACTTTCCATCTATGATTTCTACACATACATTTTCCAATTGAAAAAGTCGCCATTGTGTTACAGCATTACTTAACCTACATAAGATCTTTGAGCTTATGTGCTAGGTACACACTCTTTAAACCTGTTTGACTAAGTATATTTACCCACGGTTCTAATTCTGTATTGTATGTACATATATGTGTGCATATGTGTGTGCATTCATGTGTTTATGTATGTGTGTGTGTATGTATATATATATATATATATATATATATATATATATATATATATATATACATATATATATATATATGTATGTGTGTATGTTGTTCTGTGCTTGGCATGTTCGCGGGTCATTGCATGGCTCCTGGGTGGGTTGTTATACTAGATATCTATGAATCCCTGCTCTCATCTTATCACACTTATCTACCCATCATCATATGTCATGTCTCTATCAATCTATCCTCCATTCCCACTCTGACTCATCCCAAATCCATTCTACTACTTTCATCTCCTAAATAACTGCCTAAGCTCTTCCCTCCGCTTCCACATCTAACTCACCAAACCTCACTCTACTACCATGACCTCCCAAACAATCCTACTAAATTCTCCCTCATTTATCTCACCCTGCTACTATGATCTCCTTAACCCTTCCACAGACTCTTCCCTCCTCCATCCCCCTTTACTCACCCCAGGCCTTTGGGATGAGTAAATGAGGGATATACTCCCAATTAACACTTCTGGATTTCTTTCCTCCTCCACCCCTCCATTACTCCAGTCAATCTAACTAACAAACTCTCATATCCGCGGCTCAAATTAACTCATAATATTACTAAAACTGTACTCATATTTCCCGATACTAATCCATCACTAATTCTTGTTGGGTTCCGGAGTAGCGTGCTACTCACCGAAAAGCACTTTGACGCCTTGTCAGTGGTAGTTAGCGCTATATAAATACTATTACAATACAAGAGTCCTTATGATGAATGGCATGATCTGAGTATTCCGTCTCCTATTTTAGATTACCTCAAATTTTTTTTTTATTTAGGGAAGGCAAAGTAATTATTTACAAATCAATTTCTACCATATTCATATAAATATCATAGTTGAGAAGAGAAAAAGATAGTTCCTTTATTTACTATGTCCTCAATTGATACTGCAGGTTGAACTTGCCCCATATTCCCAGGCCTAACTTTTTACCAGCTCTACCTTTTGCTTTGTAAAGTGTGCATTCAACTTCATACATAGCGGGCATTTGGTGCCACCAGGTGCATATTAATGTAAATTACAATTTTCTCAATATTTTGCAGCTATTAATTTAGCTACAGTGATTCCAACAAAACAGATGGCTACAGTAACCAGAGGTACGAGCTGTTTGTTGTAATAGGTAGGTAGTACAAGAATGCACATGTGTGATCTCTTTCTCCATTCTCCAGAACCTGTTCATTATTGCTGCTTGCCACATTGACCAAGGTATGCAAGATCATGAGGTTCCAGGGATGGTTGACAGTTGATGGAGAGCAGGCAAGGGACCTCCTGATATTCAGCTAGATCTTATAATTAAACGCTTGTTAATTAATTACCCATGGTTCAAATTGTTACTTCAATTTTGCGAAAAGCGTCTGTATCAGATGGAGGCCAATTGTGTCAGGGAGCTGCAATATTAAGTTGACTGCACACAGATATTTATGAGATCAGCTGAAGTTTTGCAATATTATTGCAGTTGTTATGAGTGGATGCACAGCCACAGTCCATTTCTCCGTTAGCTGTCGAGTAAAATAGCACAGTTGCTCTTTCAAGCAAGTGTATCTAATTTTAATCATAACAGCTGCTGGATCATTCAGTATTTCAATTATTTCAATTTTATCCATCGATAATTTGGTTTTCAGTAAATATCCTCATTTGAGAATATTTTAAAAATCCTCCTCCTGTGAGCAGAAATTTGTGACTAAGATCTTCATAAGACCTATGTGTTCATGTTTGGAGAGATAACAATTGAACAACCCCCCCTTTTTTAAATCAATTTTGGTGCCATGTGATCCTAAAACAATTACGGGAGCCCTGTTTCGACACCCACAGGGTATACTGATTGAGCGATGTATTTTTACCCACTGCAACCAAATATTTCTGACATCCTTGACTATCTTAAAATGTACATGTTTGTAATAGTTGACATCAAAGGGATGGAGTAGCCAACCCATAGTATTAGTACCTAGGCACTTTGAATATATTTTAGTGTCATGAACCTTTTTCCCAAAAAAAATATATGTGTAAATCTCTTTCCAATAGTAGACCAGAAGTAGAATTGGAAATCAGCCAGGGACTATCCACCTTCTTTTTGGGACATTTTAAACAATTTAGCAGCATGGCTGAACTTCTTATATCCTTATACAAAACTTGCATTTAATTGTTTAAGAGAAGTTAAAGGAATATATATTGGAACAGATGCTAATGAGATGCTTTAGTGCTAGTTTAGATTTATTTTAATCTTTCGTGACGCTCGGTGGAATCTATAAATTGATTAAATGGACAGTTAAAATCCCCCCGGTTCATATATGTTGTTTCCCAAGCTGATAAATCTGGTACTTCTACAGCCATGGAACTTTAGTTTTATGTGTTGTGCATAGAGTTAAGAGTGGGAGGCAGTGCTTACCTAAGCTCTCCTGTGTTCCAGGCTGACAGGTGCTATAATTAGTATTGAAGGTTATTGCAGCAGTTATGAAGTCTTTACAGTAATTCATGGAACCAGCATCACTTGTAATGGTTATTTGAATTCTTTGGTCGGACTGGGCAGTGGTGGCTAACCTGGCATGTGTGGACCTCAGATGGCAGAGTGGGTGGTTACTATTACCGGCATCAGCTTCAGGGGTCGGCCCGCCATTTGAGCAGAGGAGCGTCTCCAAGCCAAAAAAATGCCCCCATAACGGAAAAAAAAAATGGTAATAAAATGTGTTTATTACTATTTTAATTTTCATCGCCCCATCCTGAATCGAGTGTCAAGACCGGGTGGGGCAGTTGCTGCCAAGTGGCAGCAGGGAGCTGTGCACCTATTTAAAGTGCACATACCCCTTTGGCCAGCCGTCTTGCGACTGCAAGCCAGACAGCTGAGTTAGAGAAGGCACAGGCCTCCAACGCTCTGGTGAGCATGGAGAAAGCCTGCTCCCACCAACTCTGATGCTGCTTTCAAGCTGGTTACCAGCATGAAAGCAGCGTCAGGATTGGTTAGTGGTGTTTCCTGGTCCCGTGCATTGAAGCTTCCAGGAGCAGGAGGATGCCACGAGGAAGATTTCCCAAGGTAAGTGCATTTCTTTTGTCTTTTACTTTTTATTATTAATACTGTGTTCCCCCACCTCCTGCCCCCCCGCCGAAAACATAAGACAGCCCCACTGATCAGCTTTCTAATATACTGACACTTACATTAACATTACTCTAACTTGAAAGCATAATCAGTACGTTTATAGAGCGACAACATTGTTTCGATAGGGCCCTGGCAATAGAGTCATAAGAAGAAATCCATTGCTAAACAGTTCCACGATCTACCCCTAGATTGTTACATGCCACTGCAGTGACTAAAGTGAGAAAACAGGCTGAGAAAGGAATCTCGGAATGTTGACTGTAGCGCTATTGGAAAGTCATACCGGACTGTGATTCTTACGTTGCTCCCTTTCTAAGCGCATATCACGGCTACAATGTCGGAGCTGCCACCAGCAGGAGGAATTCCCAGAAGAAGAGCATCAGAAGCCGCACCGATGATGGAGAGGGGCACAACAGCAGGTGATATTTGTGAAGCTGAGCAAGACAGAGACAGTATGTGCAAAGGCCGCCCCCAAAGGGGGCATAAAGGGCCGGCGCCGTAATGGCCACCTTGGCCTGGAAGGGACCGGTCAAACCGGTTTGGTAAGGTGCGCGCCAACTTGGTGGGGAAAGGATAGAAAAACAAAGTGGCCAATGGGAGAGTTTGGAATCGTTCAAACCCCCCAATTGCATTACAGCAAAACAAAACAAGGGGACAAGGGGGGACCATTTAAGGTGCGCGTGTCTCCAAGTGCGGGCAGTTCGTGACCGGGACAACGCGCTTGGGACATCGGAACGAAACATCGGAACGAAACACCACGACGACGTAGCAAATCTCGGGCCAAGATTGTTTCCCCACCTCAGCATCGCAACCGGGGACAAGGCCTCCTTACCCGAGTACTCTGCGCGGTACTCTGTCATCCTGACCGGCTGGACTGCGGGGGACCGCTCACCTGGGTGACGCGACCCTGCAGAATCCCCCGGAGCGCCCCTGGCGCTACAGGCGAAAGGAGGCTTCTTAGAGGGACCGCACCTCTGGCCTCCGGTAGAAGAGGCCCACCATTAAACCTCTGAACCAAGCTCGTTGCCACCCCCTGGGGACCAGGCCCCCCATCCGTGTGCTTGGAGTGGGCAAAGGACGTTTCCGCCGAGGAACCGCTCCCCGGGCTGCGCCTGCGGCGACGACTCGGACCGCCAGCAAAACGCAAGCCAAGTTTGGGCGGCACCCCCCCGGGACCAGGGCACCCCCCTGCAGCTGACTTCAGACCATCACCCACCCGCCCTTCCACAAGGTACCTACCTCGGGCAGTCGCACGTTTCCAGCTCTGAAAGCGGGGACCGCCCAGCCGGGCGACGTGACCCGCTTGTCAGCCTGCGCGTCTCATCTTTGGACCGGCGGAATCCAACATGCATCAGCGTGTAAGCTCTCCTGCGCCCCCACCTCAGGAAGCGGAGACCGCCCTGCTGGGTGACGCGACCCGTTTCTTGCAGCCTGCGTGTCCCGGGAAAGTGGGAATGATTCACTTGCTCCGCCGGCTCACCTGATCGGGGGACCGCCCAGCTGGGCGTCACACATACTGCTTAACAAGAATCCCCGAGGCAACCAAGACAGCCTTGTTTTGAGCTGTTTTTCCAGCACGTGCGCGCTGCAGCTGGTAAACGTGGGACCACCTCCAAAGCAGTGAACACAGTCAAAGACACTGCGAAGTGCACAGGGCTCCACACAATTTTCTTGCATACGAAACAAGGGAAGTATCCATTATTGTGCCTGGTGTAGAATCGTTTTGACTACTCAACAGACCTTTTTTACGCTGTTAAAACCCCAAACTAGCCCCCTTTTTCAAGCGCAAGAGATTGCGAGACCGCCCACGCATCAGGGAGCTGTGGTCAGATATTGTTTCTTAATCCTACACCACCATGGAAGAAGATCAAATACTAGAACAGCAGGATGACTTGGAAAGGATGCTGGCGCATATGAGGGCGGAAGCACTAAAACGTGGAAAAGATTGGCTGCACGCAAAGATGGAGGAGAAAGGCGAAGAAAGTTAATCTCAGGACTTATCAGCCCCAGCCTGCTTGACCCTAACAGGTGAGACAAGCGCTGCAGGAGACATTACGCCTCCCCCACAAAAGTCAAGTAAGCGTCAGAGGACGGAGGGAAAGCCAGCGAAGAAGACAGCCAAAAAAGCAAGGGGCACGGACCAGACTACCGAGGAGCATCCAACGATAGCACCAGTGTCCAGCATTTCACGCATACCGCAGAGGGGTGAGCATATAAGCGCGATAATTAAAGAATGTTTTAAATCATTTGCGCCATTGCTATTGCGTGGGAATGGGGCAGGGCCAAGCATAGAGGGTCCTGCTCCCGTAGACAGGCAGTCAGGCACCCAAGCAGTTTGTCAAGGAGCGCCTTACACCAGGAGAACCCCTTACAGCATGGAGCGCGGCAGGGAAGGTAATAGATACGCCAATGGGTATGGGGAACGCGCCAGAGTCATACACAAGACCATCCCTGGGACCACCAGCTATGACGACAAGAGCCGCGGGCCTGGCAACAGCCATCCCGCTAGCAGTAAAGGAAAGAATATGGAGAAAATAGTTTATTTACATTTTTACCCTGCTGGAAATCCAGCTAGAAGGTTTAGATCTTACCGTATGTGATAAAAAGGAGGAAGACAGGAGGGAAGGAAAGAGAGCTAGGAAGGAGAGAAATTTTGAGAACTGTTTAGACGCTTTCAGAATAATGGCCTGGGTCATAGTAGAGAAATTCCCACGCTGCGCGGCTGATCTCTGGTTGGATGAGTCCAAAATACATGAAGCACACTGCCAATTCCCAGGGAATGCCTGGCTAGAATATGATAAAAGTTTTAGACTAAAAATGCAGGCCCACCCAGAGATGGAGTGGAACCAAGAGGATGTCGCCAGCTACATCCATAAGATGATGGTGGCCAGGGAGGTTAGCTCCTGGACCGGTAAGGGGGACCATTCCTTTCGGAACACGCAGCAAAAAGGCAGATATGACAAATACAAAGCACCATATAGACACAAACCCTGGCACAGCGCGAAAGGGCAAGGTGACAAGGGACCACAGGCCATCTGCTGGAAATTTAAGATAGACGAATGCACCTGGGGGCAGAACTGCAATCTTAGACACATCTGCTCAACGTGTTGGGGGGGGAACACCCAGCGGCGGCATGCAAGAAGCACAGGCAAAAGGTTGACAAGAAAGATATGAAAAAGAGACACTAGTGCCAAGCCACCAGCCAAACTTAAAGCTAACCAAATGATGTTAAAATTAGCCAAGTCCCCAATCACTACATAATTATTGAGAAAACTAGCAAATGAATACTATAACAAACAAGCATTTGCAATGCACTAGGGTCTCGCATTTGTCGGAGTTACAACTGTTTACAGTTGTAAACTCCCAACCGGATTTTCCCTGCATTACACAGTTCACACAAAGTGCAATTCTGATCATAACCGGCAAAAGTGCAATTAACGAATCGCTCGACTTCTGCCCAGCGAGATTGCGCTCTGAAAACAGAGAAAAAGTAGTCCACAACCCCAGCGAGCCTTGCATGTTTCCCGTACTTGGTCGCTGCGCTCAAGGAGGACTAACCACGGAAAAGGCAAGACGTATGCGTGCCTTCCACTAATCAAAAGAAGCGGAGTCTAACAGGCAAGCCAACTTGCCAATGAAAGACACTGATGTGACGTCGATGGGGCTCCGAGCCATTTTTGAAAACCTAAAGCGGCTCGCTAGCGATACGCATGCGCGAGCGCATGCGACACAGGCTCGACCCTAAAAAGATGCGATCACACTGGTAAAAGGCTTTATGGAAGGTTTCATTATTCCGGTAAAAGGGCAGATAACGGGAGGGAATGCCAGTAACCTGAAATCAGCCAGGGAACACCCACAGGTAATTCAGCAAAAAATTTAGAAGGAATTAAGGTTAGGGCGCATTGAGGGTCGCCTGACTGACCCCTCCCCAAAGACCTAATCATCTCACCACTGGGAGTGGTACCCAAGAAAGAAGCAGGCCAGTTCAGACTAATACACCACCTACCATTCCCTGAAGGCGCATCAGTCAATTACAGCATTCCAGAAGAAGCTTGCTCAGTAGGTTATGACACAGTGGAGGATACAATTGATATGATCAAAGCAGCAGGCAAAGGAGCATTATTGGCAAAAGCGGACATTGAGTCAGCATTCAGGTTATTGCCAGTACACCCGGACAGTTATTCCCTGTTAGATTTCCAACACAACGGGCTGGTGTACATAGACAAGGCCATGCCAATGGGTTGCTCCATTGCATGCGCATACTTTGAACAATTTAGTACATTCCTTGAATGGGCTCTACACAGGAAACACCCGACAGGTGGAAAAATGCACTACTTGGACGATTTCTTATTTGTAGGGGGGCCGACACAGGGATATGTGCCAGCCTACTGATGGCTTTTCAGACTCTATCTAAAGAAATGGTTGTCCCATTAGCAGCAGAAAAGACGGTAGGCCCAACAACATCACTAGTGTTCCTGGGTATTAAATTAGACTCAGCCGCTGTAACATCCAGGATACCGGAGGAGAAAGCAGCTGATCTGAGGGCAGAAATCAAGTCCCTGCTAGGGAAACAGAAAGCAACGCTAGGGGAATTGCAGAGGATGGTCGGCAAACGTAACTTCGCAACCAGGGTCATCCCAGCAGGCAGGGTTTTCGCACGGCAGCTAAGCAGACTGACATCAGGCCTTCGCGAAAAGCATCACCACGTGAGACTGGGAGCAGGGGTAAAAAGCGATCTCACCATGTGGGACTCGTTCTTGGAGGAGTTCAACGGCGGTCCCATCTGGAGAGAGGGCTGGATATCGGCTGGGGAAATTTCACTATTCACAGACGCCACAGGGGGTTGTGGCTTCGGGCCGTCCTGGGCAGGAAATGGTGCACAGGCAAGTGGCCAGCCAGATGGTACGAGCTAGGGATCAACAGAAACATCACATTTTTGGAACTTTTCCCCATCGTGGTAGCCATGACTATCTGGAATGACCAGTTGCAAAACATGAAAATAACTCTGGGGTCCGACAACCTAGGCGTAGTCATGAGGGCTTTTCAAACTCTATCTGAAGAAATGGGTGTCCCCTTAGCAGCAGAAAAGACGGTAGGCCCAACAACATCACTAGTGTTCCTGGGTATTAAATTAGACTCAGCCGCTGGAACATCCAGGCTACCGGAGGAGAAAGTCGCCGATCTGATGGCAGAAATCAAGTCCCTGCTAGGGAAACAGAAAGCAACCCTAGGGAAATTGCAGAGGATGGTCGGCAAACTTAACTTTGCAACCAGGGTCATCCCAGCAGGCAGGATTTTCACACGGTGGCTAAGCAGACTGACATCAGGCCTGCGTGAAAAGCAACGCCACGTGAGACTGGGAGCAGGGGTAAAAAGTTATCTCACCATGTGGGACTCCTTCTTGGAGGAGTTCAACGGCCGTCTCATCTGGAGAGAGGGCTGGATATCGGCTAGGGAAATTTCACTATCCACAGATGCTGCAGGGGGTTGTGACTTCGGGGCCATCCTGGGCAGGATATGGTGCGCAGGCAAGTGGCCAGCCAGATGGTACAAGCTAGGGATTAACAGAAATATCAAATTTTTGGAACTTTTCCCCATCGTGGTAGCCATGACTATCTGGAATGACCAGTTGCAAAACATGAAAATAACTCTATGGTCCGACAACCTAGGCGTAGCCATGGCCATTAACAAGGGGTCCACTTCTTGCCCCAACACGCTGAGGCTGTTGAGGCGTCTAGTGTTCATCCAGCTCAAAAGCAACCTGGATGTTAGGGCAAGACATGTACAGGGCATAAAAAACTCACGGGCGGACGCCCTTTCTCGTTCCCAGATGGACAGATTCAGGAAGCCGCAGGATGACACCTTTTCCGGCAGAAATGTGGGAACTGGCAGAACAGACCTGTCTTTACTAGTGCAGAATGCATTCAAACCAGAGACACACAGAAGGTACAACAAATATGCCAAGGTCCTCATGGAAAACGGGGGTTTAGATTCGCTGACAGACCCAGCGGCAACCAGAGCAGCTGCAGAGCAATTCATTATGTGGGCTTTCAAACAGGGGAAAACAAAGTCTTGGGCCTAGGCGCACTTGGCGGCGGTGGCCCATTACTCGAAGCTACAAACGGGCACCGACCCCACCACATCACATTACATTAAAACTGCGATGAAAGGCTGGAAACGTCTTGAGGGGAATAAAACAGACACCAGACACCCCATTGATTTTAACAAACTGACCCTTTTATTGGACACACTACAAACGATAGCAGAGAACTGGTACGAAGTGTTAGTGTTCAGAGCAGCTTTCGCCACAGCCTTCTTCGGGGCATTCAGAGTGGGCGAGCTGGTGGCCTCAACCAAAAAATCAGGAGGCAACAGTTGCCTGCAAACAGATGACTGCCATTTAGGGCCAGACAGGGTATGCTTAACACTGAGGCGGTCAAAAACAGATCAGAGTGGCAGGGGTTCCCATATTGAGCTACAATGCATAAAGCAAACAAAGTATTGCCCGGTTCGCATTTTACGAGATTATTTGGCTATATGCCCCAGGGGGCCAGGCCCTTTGTTCAGGCATTTAAACGGGGATTACTTGAGCAGATTCCAGTTCACCGCCGTCATGCGGAAAACATTAGAGAAGGCAGGCCTTCCCCCTTCGGAGTTTAGTTCCCACTCTTTTCGCATTGGGGCCGCCACAACGGCAGCCGGTCTAGGCTTAGATGCAAGCGCCATCAAAGCAGTCAGCAGATGGCGGTCAAAAGTTTACAAAAGTTACGTACGTCCACACCTGTTGTGATGGAATTGTGTCATTGCATTGGCAGGTGCACCTCCCAAGCCCATATGGGTAGTTGGGCATTCGTTCATATCCAGATTACAAGCATGGTGGAAACAAAACATCAATATAAACAGGAGAGACAGACCAACAAAACCAATACTATGAGATGGTCACAGCTCCAGCAGACCCTACACAACCTACTAGAGGCCTCACAAAGACACCCCGGTACGATAATCATACACCTGGGAGGGAACGTTCTGCCTACAGTGGGGAGAAAGGTCCTCCTGAGCGAAATCAGGCAGACACTATGGGGCCTCACTAGACTTTGTGGGAACACCACCATCATCTGGTCAGAGATAATCCCCAGAATCACATGGCGGGGGCAACATCATGCAAGGCAGTAGATAACTCCAGGAGGAAACTGAACATCGCGGTCGCCAAATATTGCAAAGTGAATGGCCTGGAGAGCATCCGCCATGGTTTGATCCACCCCAGGCGACCAGAACTCTATGCGACGGACGGCATACACTTGTCAACAGAAGGGATGGCCATCTTCTGGTCCAACTTGGAAGCAGGAATGGAATGACGATACAAAAAAAAAATAATAATAATAATAATTTAGTAACAGGGGAGCTGCCAAGAGACGTATACCTCTCTGACAGCGTGGCGATAATTAAACGAGGTTTTACCTAAAAATTGATGGGAAACACACCTAGTAAGGGGGTGTGCGAACAAAAGCCACATACCTGGAGATGCCTCACGGCAAGGTGTAAGGTGGCCAACTAAGGGGAGTAAGCGGAACACAGCACTCGCAGCCCAGACCCGCCAGATCGGATGGCAGGGCATAGGTACATGGCAGGTGGCGAGTTGGACCTAATCCAAAGAACTTAAAGCTACCCCCTGCAACAAGGTGGTAAAACAAACTCTATTGGAGTGAGCCCCCTCCAAAAAAGAGAAAGGTGGGACTGCCAGAAAACCGAAGGGCAAAAGGAGACATGACAAACGGAGGCAGGACTCGAAGGCCCACCAGTCAATGCAATTTGTGAAAAACTTTGAAGTTAGAATTTATTAACTGTATAAGCTGAATGTTTGAATTGTCATAAGTACGAATTTCATTGGCAGTGATTGAATATCATGCTCAATATACTAAAGAATGTAATACATCAAGGGCAGTCGCACGTTCATCCACAGTAATAAAGCGGCCAATTGATCCACAATTAAGACATTGTCAACGTCTGGTTTCATGCATGCCAGTACGTCATAAGTAACACAAGTTAATACATGTTGTTTCATAATGCCAATTCTGGAGTGAGTCAAGTGCGGGTGTTAGTGCAAAGGCCGCCCCGAAAGGGGGCATAAAGGGCCGGCGCCGTAACGGCCGCCTTGGCCCGGAAGGGACCGGTCAAACCGGTTTGGTAACCCCACCCACCCCCAGCAAAGGGGGAAGGTGAGAAAAACAAAGTGGCCAATGGGGTATTTTGGAATCGTTCAAACCCCCTAATGGCATTACTGCAAAACAAAACAAGGGGCAAGGGGGGACCATTTAAGGTGCACGTGTCTCCAAGTGCGGGCAGTTTGTGACCGGGACAACGTGCTTGGGACATCGGAATGAAACACCACCCACCCATCCCGACAACAAAAGCATCCAGACGCAATGCCGGACAGACAAAAGGGGCAGGTGGTAATTAAACAAGGTTTTACCTAAAAATTGATTGGAAACACACCTAGTAAGGGGGTGTGCGAACAAAAGCCACACACCTGGGGATGCCTCACGGCAGGGTGTAAGGTGGCCAACTAAGGGGACTAAGCAGAACACGGCATTCGCAGCCCAAACCCGCCAGATAGGATGGCAGGGCATAGGTACACGCCAGATAGCGAGTTGGGCCTAATCCAAAGAACTTAAAGCTACCCCCTGCAACAACGTGGTAATACAAACTCTATTGGAGTGAGCCCCCTCCAAAAAACGAAAGGTGGGACTGTCAGAAAACCGAAGGGCAAAGGGAGACATGACAAACGGAGGCCAGGACTCGAAGGCCCACCAGTCACTGCAATTTGTGAAAAGTTTAGAAGTTAGAATTTATTAACTGTATAAACTGAATGTTTGAATTGTCATAAGTACGAATTGCATTGGCAGTGATTGAATATCATGCTCAATATACTAAAGAATGTAATACATCATGGGCAGTCGCACGTTCGTCCACAGTAATAAAGCGGCCAATTGATCCACAATTAAAACATTGTCAACGTCTGGTTTCATGCATGCCGGTACGTCATAAGTAACACAAGTAAATAAATGTTGTTTCATAATGCCAATTCTGGAGTGAGTCAAGTGCGGGTGTTATTGTCTGCTAACCGCACCCACTCCCCCGGCAGAAGCAAGCATGAGCATCCCATTAAAACAAAGCCCGGGCATACTGAGGAGTCCGCGTGCAGCTCTAAACAATACACAGAACAAAACTGGGACAAACGCCCAGCTTACCGAGGATTTTCTGAGCAACAGTCATTCTCTTATTAAGGTCAAAGATACAAAAGCTGCCAAGCAGACCGCCAAGAGGCAGCATCTTATAATGGAGATGAACAGGCTACTGCTGTGGCTCATCGGCCGGGATCAAATACATGCGAGTTATAGGGTGATATAGAACCAAAGGTAAATGCTCAGTGAGAAAACCCTCATTGGGCAGAGGCACAGGTCACCTTCCGAAAACAGAAACTGGCATAATCGGCTGCACTCATGCCATGATATTTTTTTTAAAGATATTATTTTCACCAATTAAAAAAAAAAACAACAGATAAGGAACCAATAGCCATCTTCAGCCTTGTTACAAATGAGGTCGTTTTCACATGACATGCAAATCTATAACATAGTAGTGTTGTGCCCACATCGCACATTTACACATACAAAGTAGAAAACCGTATGTTAGCCCTGGAAACTTTCGACGTGGCTCCTGACAGAAACAGAGTCAGTTCTCATCAGTGCCAGCAGGCCATCCTCGTCCGTGGAGGCGTGTAAATGAGAGCCCTCTGGGTCCATGAAGCTGGCCAAGAGTCCCGCGCACACCTTCAGGTCCTGCTCAGTCCTGTCATCACACTTTCCTAGTTTCAAACGTACTTCTTTGGCCTCCCGCCATTCTGCCACATCTGCTGCCCATCGCTTCACACCCGGTCCCTGCTGACCCATCAATGTAATTGCTACCCGCCAATTAGCCAGGAGCAGCAACAAGTGAATGAATTTACAGACCGTTTTCTGGCTCCTCTGCCAGCACATGTCATCTAGTAGGCACAACTCTGGATGTGTGTTCACAGATCTACACCACAGACATCAATCAAGCCAGCTTTTTCAGCTAATAGGCAGACATACCTCTAAATGCAGGAATGTGGCCACAGGAGCCCGACCCCAGGGAACTAACTGCTGTCATTGCCCCAAATGTGATAAATGCCTAATTGGGTAACGAGATGCCCAATGTTTTACAGCCGCCCTTCATCCAGGTCGAGACATCAACAGATTCCAACAGTACATGAAAAGCTGGTACATCCCAAAAGACAAACTCCCTGGTGAAAGTGGCTCTCCTCAGGAGCACTCAAACAGTTTGTTTCCACAATGAGGCAGTGTGCAAATAAGCTATAGAACCCGTGCCACATCCCGCCCCCTGATATCAGAAGAGGGGAAGAGGCAAGCTCATCGACGCATCCTTCTACAATGAATTTTCTCAATTTCCCTCCTGCACAAGACAATGTGCAGCATGTTAGATTTGGGACACCAAATAATATTGTTTCTAGTTTGGGGACTGCCAATCTGCCTGCCCCAGTATACTAAACAAGAAGTCCCTTGCTACTCTGCTCCACCCCCATCTCAAATTAATGAGGTAAGGAGGGAATGCAACCAACAAAACACCACACAGGGTAAAGTACTGAATGCATGCTGAATAGAATATAGGCATTTTGGCAAATACACCATCTATGAGATGGCCACCAGGCCCATGAGTGAGAGAGTGAGTTCCAAAACTGCATAGATGAGTGAAGGCCCTTCGTGACCCTCCCAGTATTACATTGCAAGTACTTCTGCAGTGTATGCGCCACCATCACTCGTAAGTACCGTAATTTATCTGTCTCCCATCTGTGGAGTATGGGAAGCAGAGTGGTCTGGTCTCGAGCGACCAAGGATCCCAAAGACAACACCAGTAATTACCTGTGATTAATTCTAAAACCCCACAGCTCCACAAAAGCAGTTAGAAAGGTTAACAAAATAGGAAGGGATCATAGAGAAGCCAAAAGATAGAAAAGCGTTCCGTCCAGCATACAGGGAAACCAGGTGCGTAATGCTCCCTACCTTAATCCCACACTCGCGTATGGTCTGTCTGATCGGAATGGCCAAGGCTTTGAATGCTATAGCGAAAAAGAGGGGTGACAATGAACATCTCTGGCACGTGACCCTGTCCATCTCCCATGAATCAGAACATAGTATACCCACTCTTATCCTGGTTGTGGGGCCCGTTTACAAAAGGGGCACCAAGACGCAAAAGTGTGCTCCAAACCCCATCATGTCCAACACCCCCATGAGGTAGTGCCAATCAAATGTGTTGAAAGCTTTGGCAATGTCAATGGAGATCACAGCCAATTCCTCTTCTCCACCAACCACTTCACGTAGGACAGGCATTAGCCACTGTAGTCTCATTGTTGTACCACCGTCTGGTATGAAACCACATTGGTCATCATGGATTTATTGCATAGTATCTGGGCCTAATTGAAGAGTGAGAGCTTTGCAAAGTATTTTAATATTTGTATTGATCACTGTGAGCAGCCTATAAGTGGATAGGTTTGAGGCATCCGATCCGGGTTTCGGCATCATACAGATGCAGCTCTCCCACATAGGTGAGGGGAGCACCTGAAGGCCTCAGGCCTCCAAATATACTTCCAGTAAGGGCTGGGTGAGAATGGGGGCAAGGGTCTGGTAAAACTCAGCGGGGAAGCCACTGCTGCCCACTTCCTTCCCTCCCGGTAGTTGCCCTAGAGCCGTACGGATTCCCTCCAGAGACTGACATCATGAACAGCAACCACCCTAACCCCAAGTCGCTGAAGCGTCAAGCAGACCAGAAAAGCATCAATGTGCTCTGGTTCAGGTGGGAACAGATTATGATTCTCCTTTTCCAAATGAGAATTAAGGGCATCCACTATACTCCCTGTGCATAAGCAGGGGACGAAAGGTGAAGAATGGAGGGATGAGGATCCTCCTACCAAAGAATCCAGGCCAACAGCCAACCAGATCTGTCTCCCGCTCTATGGATAAGTCAACAATAAAATTTTAGGGTGCTTTACTCCAGCCTAATTCTCACCTTGGTGACCCACTGATGGGTTAGTACCTCCGCTTGTCACCCGTCCCTACCTACCAGTGCCAGGCATTGAACACGAGCCAGCTCGCCCTCCCTTTGAAGAAGTTCAGCTTGTAGGGTAAGCCTGACCCACACAGGAAAGGCCTAGTACATACCCCCGTATCACAGTTTCCATTGCTTCCCATTCCGTCAATCATGTAGGTGTTGTGGGCCAGTTAAGCTCAAAGACATCCGTCAGTGCATGTGCCAGGACCTCCCTTCCCTCTGGATCTTGAAGGACCTCGGGAGACAACGTTCAGGATGCCCTCACCCATTCAATCTTGCAGTAAACACGGGCATCATCATACAAATAACGGACAGATGTGACGCCATATGGACGCTGGAGCACATGGAAGCAGTTACTAAAATACGATCTAGTCTACTGTGGATGCGGTGAGTTGGAGAAAAACAAGCATATTACTGCAATGCAGGATGTAAAGCCCTCCAAATGTCACAAAGCCACAACTGATCGCTGACCTACCGAAGTGCAGAGTCATCTTAGATTTGGTATTAAGTCGTGGGGGAATGTCTTTCGAGGGTACCATCCAATATACAGTTAAAGTCCACTGCCTACAGAACCCTAGAGTACAAGGCCAGCAGCGAAATAATGTTTTGCACTTTTAGATAAAAGGTCTCCTCATCTACGTTGGGCCTACATGTATTGTCAATGCAACGTCTACCCCGTCAAGTCTCCCCTAGACCAGTATGTAATGACCCTCCATGTCTGCCTCCATGTAGGAGAGGGAAAAGGGAACCTTGGAGGAAACCAATTCATAAGAGTAATTGGTATGATAGGTCTGCCCCCTGCATTATGTTGATAGTTTAGTGGATTCCCCACCTGAAAGATGAGTTTCCTGCAGGTAAGAAATATCTACCATGCATCTCTTAAGTATGGAGATAACTCTATACCATTTTTTATAAGACCCCATCCCCGTACATTCCATGGAAGGAAATTGTAAAATTCAGCCTTACTCACTGTGGTACAAAGCAAACAGGGCCATCTTCACATGCTCCCTATCACATGAGGGCAACAAAAACACTTGGAAACAAAAAAGAACCCATAACCAACGAACCTCACCCACCCTGGACAAGTAACAGTAAACCACCACTTCATACAAGCCCACAAAGATTGATGAATCAGGGCGTATAGCATCGATATCCAACCCCCAAATGCCACACATTACATAACAACCCCCATCCTCCCTGCCAAAGCACCATTAGCACACCTGCATACACACACTAATTAATAAGCAATATACCATGCAGCACCCAGCCACCCCAGAGCCACATTGATGCTCACACAGCACCCATACTCCACAATAGGGTGGGTGACACCAGAAAAGTCATCCTCTGCAACAACAGGTCTTCATTCACTCATGGGGCTACACAGGAACCCTGGTGCCCCCCTCCCAAGTCTAGCAAACAATATCAATAGCTATCATCTCCCCTCCATCGATACTTGGGATAGCAGCCAGCCAGGGATGTCACCTGGGACCAGGAAAAAAGCAAGGGACTATGTGTATCATGAACACCACCACTGGATTGTGATGGAGCATCCGAAAGCCCACCAACTGGTGTGGTCTCTCTCAGCAGTGTCTCTGGCACCCACTGGGTCTCTGGCTCTGCAGTGTCCATGGTGCCATTGTCCTCGACCACAATGCATCTGGTACGTGTGAAAGGGATCTATTCCGTCAAGGAGCGTACATCAAGGTCTTCTGACATGTCCAGCCAGAACCAGATGTCCTCGGGCCATTCAAAGAAGTACAACCTCCCCCTGCAATGACACAGGGCTTAGACAGGTAAAAGGCATGCACTTGAAGTCCATGGCAGACAATTTCTTCTTCTCCTCCAGAAAGTAGTTGCACCGCTCCTGGACCCTCTAGGTATAGTCAGAGTAAACTGAAATGTTACAGTTTTCTATTCATGAAATGGGTGCTTCTCTGGCAACCCTCAGGATCTCATCCCAGCCCCTATAATTCAATATCCTAGTGATGTAGGGCCCCATCAGACCATGTTCAGATGGATGTGCAATGGTACTCTTTCTGTAGCGGGCAGCCACGCAGTCATTTTCAGGACTCCTCAGCAGGTATCCCTCCAGTGCAGACAGGGCCTCTAGAACCTCAGTGGTTGCACCCGAGTGTAGCTGTGAGATGAACATCAACGCTCCCAACCTTGGCATAAGGGCTGAAATCCCTAAGTATCATAGGCTGCCCCTGGACGCAAAGCAGACCTTAGCGCCGGCCTGGCACAGTCTGGGGAATGCCCAAGGTACTGCCTCTCAAGAGTCCACACCCCGAGCACTCCTGCAACCACAGAGTGTAGAGGCATGCCCAGTGGAGGGGCTCACAAGGAGGCCCCAGCAAAGCCTATGTCAGGGGCCGCCCAGTCTCACAGGTGTGCCGCGAGGAAGGATGATGGCCCAGTTCCTCACAGTAACCAGCAGGGATTATCCCAGAGGCATCTGGGTGGGGCCGACTCTCAGCAGTGCCAGGTGAGGGTGTTCTAGAGTCCTTGGGCCCAGCTACACCTCGGGGAGCACGGGCATCCATGCATGCCACACGATCACCCGCTGCCCTGACGCTGCAGCAGAATCACCTCACGTGCCCCCCCCCAAGTAGCAGAGGGGTGTGGGGGAGACACGTCATGGATAGGGAGCATCTGTTAGGGTCGGTGCGGCAGGATAGTGCAGGAATACGAAGCGGGGAGCTGGAGCTCCCTAAGGACACATCCTGTTGGCCATCTTGGTTACCCCCCCTCCACTCAAGCCATGAATAAATGGATAGCCCTTATTCGCAACACTTTTCTCCAGCTAATAACACACTGCTGTTACAGTATCAAGACCGAGCTTCGAGCAAATCTATTAAAGTTGATATAAGGCTACCATCATTAAGAGTTTGTATCGGCTTAGAAAATCCTACTGCGTGGGAAGAAGACAGACCCTCAAAGTATGCAACCACTGACAAAAAATACAGCTGATAATAATCAAATCGCTACCATGCCCTTTTCTGATCTGATTGCAACACCGGACAGGAGAGCAGAATGTGAGGAGAACATAAATGAACAGGGTGTTAACTATCTGAGCATGGATAGCCTTTCTCTGAGCAAGAGTGGGCACAAGGTGGCTGCGGCTCTTCATGTTGGCCAGTTTGTTTCTTCAGGCAATCCCCCTCTGACAATACCAGTGCACCAGAATAGATTTGTACTGTTGGAATATTTACAAGACCCTGAGTCACAGGAAACTGACAAAACGTATGAAACACAGGAAGAATACACCATAAGGACAGCACTCTGTCTCAGCTTATAATCACTAATGATAGCGATAATTTTCTTGAAACTGACAGTCTTCAATAAGTGTCTGAAGGAGTGAAAGGACAAGCACAGACCAAGAGCCAATGAAGAGAAAGGTTGCGTAAGTGGTAAAGAGAACAGCAAAATCCCCTGCCTACAGAAAAAGGATTCTTTATTACATTTAATTCTGCAATCTGAACAGGATACATGCCAAGGCCAGGTAGAACTGGGCAAGGAGATTCACTATATCCCTACCAAAGTGGAGCATATGGACAAGTGGATCATATCCTTCTCAGAACAGCTGGAAATTCTGGAGGAATCAGTTAAGGAAAATAAAAATGTATGTGATACCTACCATGGAGAAACAATACTGGCTCATACATAAAAATGATAACTTGAAGAATAGGTCCCACTGATGAAATCTGCCCATAGCTGGGATTGCAGAAGGCACATAAAGCACAAAAAGGGCTGGTACCGATTTGCTAGAAGAAACAATACCTGATCTACTAAATGAGATGGTATTTCAAACCCAAGCAAGAGAAGAACTGTTGATAATCAGAGTTCATCAAGTACCTTTTCAGAAACGTTTGAAAAGTAGTAAAGCATGTACTGTTATATAATGTTTTCAGAAGGAGAAATTTCAGAGATAAGACCAATTGGAGGACAGATGCAGATAGTACAGCAAACCAATTTAAGAATACTGTAGAATGGGAAAACTAAAGAGATGCAGGAAATAAAGGATGTATTCGCATTTGTTTCTACCTTGAGAAAAAAGTCTTAGAAATAGATATGGCTTTAATGCTTGCGGATTAGCATAACCTTGCCTTCAGGAATACATCACAAGACACCATTTTTGCACAATGGATGCATGCCATTTCATCCAACGTTGGATGGATGATTGCTGCCTCTCCTTCCGAAGAGAGAAAGCTGTTGAATGAGGGGGGCACTGAGGGCTGAGGCTAACAGCTTGGTTTAGGGGGTTGGACACTGGATATAGTGGGTTTGGGCTGGGAATAAAGGGGTGAAGAAAGGGGGGATATAGAAGAACGCTGATCTGCCATTTTCAGGTAGAAATGGACCTAGCCAGAGAGGAAGGGGTAGGGAGTATGCAATGAGGTACAAAAGGGGTAGCTATGAAAATAATCGATATAAGCTCATTTAAAATTACTAGTTGGAACATGAATGGATTAAATGCTAGGTCAAAGAGACCTCTAAACAGTCAATAGTTGGCCAAGTGTAATACTTTAATAATCTGTTTGCAGGAAACATCTATTTCATTCACAGACTTAAAATTCGATGAACAAATGGACTTGAGTATTATAGTTTGTTTCATGCAGACTAAGGAGTTTAATTGATGTCCCTACGTGTAATACACAGCAGGTTTCTATAGCAAATTACCTTCTGAAGCAAATATGTACCTATATCTCTACAGATTTATTTAAGTAGGATGCTGTCTACAGTTTAATCCAGTAACTTTCTGTTTATAGAGGTTGATAATGGTTACTATCCTTATAGTTTTTAAAACACCTGGATTCTTCTTGAAATCTTTCCTCAAGCCTTCACCAGAACTGTCATTGTCACCCATTATTGCAAAGAATAGTGGTGGGGCACTAGGAAGGCAGAATGCCAAGAGTCTGTGCTCTAATTTCTGGCTTAGACCCACTGCTCACTTAACTTCTCTTGAAGCAGGTTACCTAATAACCTGGCTCAGAATGGCTAGATGGGTGCATGCATGGACTGGAATGTAAGTTTCCCACACATAGAGGGAAGGTGAGGTGTATCACTGAAATGAAGATAAGATGAAGTCTACAAAGTTTTATTGTGATTCATAGTCTACTATTTGGCAGCCTGTCTTCAGACCCTGTGGCTGAACAGCGGCACTGACTTAGGTACGGATCTGTCTTTTTAACTCCTTGCAGGGCTATACACCCTAGTTTTGGTTGCATGCCAGTTGCAATATTTATCAGTTCACCCTCTGTATCTATCACAGGGTAAGCAATGTGTATGGCAAACACAGCAGGACCAATTCACAAGAATGTGTACACAAGAGTCTATTTTTGCATAGATTTTTGTATTTACAAAATGCAACAGGTTGATAGTGGAAATCTGTGTTAATCCAAAAATGTTAAAGCATTCTTCTTGACTCCCAGGCATATCCTGTTGATTGGCTTTAGAGGGGTGTAGTATATATGGTGCCTCTGCCGTATATATGAGGCATAGTTTATTTTTCAGTTAATTGTCTACATGGAAAAATATTTGAACCATAGGAAACCTCTTTTAATATTCTATTCCATAAAATTTGATATTTCTCCGATCCTTTCACACCCAAATAAAGTCAAAGAAAGCAACATTTTTGTTAACATCCATAGATGTATGTGTTCTTGGGTGCACCCCACACTTTGCATGGGCCTCCCTCTTGTTCCTACCTCAAACTCCCACTGCCTTGCCATAACATTATAGCTATGACAGCGGACAATCTGCCTAGAAGACTGTCCACAGTGATATGTTTTATCTACCAACACAAATGGCCACTGCTACTGATTCCACAATATTTTTTTGCACATACATTTGCCTTACATGCACAAAATAATGAGTATCAGGCTGTGTGTTACAACTTTATGCGGCTTTGGTAGGCACACCTCACTCAGTCTAGATTTTGGAGTGTCCACTTCCTCCACCAATCTTTTAATTTAGAAAATTGCTTCAACATTTATAACACAGGAAGGTATCACCCAGAGTAGAAGGTTACAGCACATTCCATGTCTGATGCCCCTACCTGGTGACTGGCATAAGCGTCCAATCCCACATCGACAAAACAGCTTAGTATACCTTAGTGGATGTGAGGTTATAGCTTGCCAGCCAAAGACCCAATTGGCAGCTATCTCAAAAATTCCGAGGGTATGTATAAGTTTGTTAAATATATAAGAAATCTGAAAAAACATGAGCCCCTTTGCTCACCTAATTGCACAACACTCAGCACTGTGAACATTTTGTGAGTCTTCAAGTACCTGAATCAATGATTGACTTGTCACATGCACTGACTAGCTTATAACACATGATATGAACCATCCCTTAGGCTATAGCAAGGCCACATCTTTCCCTGTCATTGGACTTTTTTCCTTATGCAAGGTCATCCCCAATCTTTTTGCCTCCTATTTTTCTGACCTGTTGTTGTTGGCTTTAGAACTCTGAGCACTTTACCACTGCTAACCAGTGCTAAAGTGCATATGCTTTCTGTGTAAATTGTATTGTTGGTTGGATTTCCATGACTGGCATATTTGATTTACTGGTAAGTCGCTAGTATAGTGCACTAGAGGCGCCCAGGGCCTGTAAATCAAATGCTACTAGTGGGCCTGGAGCACTGGTTGTGCCACCCTCATTAGTAGCCCTGTAAACATGGCTCAGACCTGCCACTTCAGTGTATGTGTGGGCAGTTTTAAACTGCCAATTTGACTTGGCAAGTGTACCCACTTGCCAGGCCTAAACCTTCTCTTTTCTTACATGTAAGACACCCCTAAGGTAGGCCCTAGGTAGCCCCATGGACAGGGTGCAGTGTATGTTTAAGGAAGGACATATACTAATGTGTTTTATATGTCCGGACAGTGAAATACTGCTAAATTCGTTTTCACTGTTGCAAGGTCTATCTCTCTCATAGGTTAACATGGGGCTACCTTTAAAAATGATTAAAGCGTAGATTCCTTTTGGGAGCAGATAGACATATGGAGTTTGGGGTCTCTGAGCTCACAATTTAAAAATACATCTTTTAGTAAAGTTTGTGGATTCCCTGTCTGGGTAAGTTTGGTAGTTGGGCTGTTTGCACCTCTCTCTAGACAGTGACACAAAGGGAGCTGGGGTGTAGCCTGCATATCCTGATGAGCCATCTGTGCTAGGAGGGAGGGGAGGAGTGGTCACTTATACCTAAAAGGGCTATGCCTGCCCTCACACAATACAATCTCCAACCCCTTGTTGTGTGTCTGGGGCCTAGTCTGGGCAAGGCAGGATTTCACAAACAAGAGAGACTTTCCTTTGAAGTAAGCCTACTTCAAAGGCCAAAATGGGTATAAGAAGGGCACCTAAAACCACAGACTGTAGATCACTTTTGGACATCAAGAGGAACCTCTGCCTGGAGAAGAACTGAAGAGCTGAGGAGAAGTGCTGCCCTGCCTGTGAGTGTGCTTTGTGGAGCTATCCTGTAGTTGCTGCTTCTACCTGTACAAGGGGACAAAGACTGGACTTTGTTGTGCATTCCTGCTTGTGAAGAAATCTCCAAGGGCTTGTCCTGAGCTTACCTCCTGTTGTTGAAGTCTCAGGGCCATCAAAGACTTCTCCTGCCAGAACCTGGACTCTCTGCTGAGGCTCCTGCCCTGCCAAGTGGTGCCCTATCCAGTTCCTGGGGCCTTGACAGGTGATGCTGGCAGACCAAAGACTGAAAATCCACGTGCAGACCGCCGTACCGGGAAAATATTGACGCACTTTCTGAGATGCAGCTGAGAAACGGCGCGCCGCCAGCATCGTGGCTGGAAAATTGACGCACATAGCTGGAAGAACGGCACGCAACACCCGCTGACAGAGGCTGATAACATCGCAACCCACATTTCGTGGTTTTGCTGAAACAGTGTGGCAGGATTTTAGATGCAGACCTTGCTGGGCGCGGAAAAACGATGCAACGCCTGCCCAGACCCTAGTGCTGCCCGGATTGACGCATCGCTCCCCTGCGGGGAGGAAAAATGACGCACACTGACCCGATCGGAGAAGGAGAAACAACGCACCGTCTCGCTTGCAGGTGAGAAATCGACGCGCCGCTTACCTTTTTCTACACACTCGCCCATGTGTGTTATTTTGGCGCTACCCAGGTACTTTTCAATGCTAACAGTGTTTTACCTGTTTTCTCAAGGTTTTAAGACTCTTTTTGCTTTTTAATTAATAGCCTGATGTGTGTATGTTGGATTTTTGTCATTTTCGTCTTGTTTTGTTTAGATAAATATTTTCTATTTTTCTAAGCCTGTGTTGTGTCATTTTGTAGTGTTTTCATTGAGTTACTGTGTGTGTTGGTACAAATACTTCACACCTAGCGCTCTGAGGTTAAGCCTGCCTGCTCGTGCCAAGCTACCAATGGGGTGAGCGGGGTTAGCTGAGCGTGATTCTCCTTTACCCTGACTAGAGTGAGGGTCCTTGCTTGGACAGGGGGTAACCTGACTGCCAACCAAAGACCCCATTTCTAACAACTGTGCATTGTAAGGAATACACAGACTTGCGGGTATCACTATATCCTCCAAACATAAAGTACTACTTGTATTAATATATTGTGATAGTCTCTCATTTATTTTTGATTAGATCAATATGGTTTTAAAATACAATAAAATTGTTTTTGATTCAACTGAAACTCATAAGTCTCTTGACTGGTCCAATGATTAAAACTTGCAAGCGTAGAACTAGCTGCTCTTTTAAGAATGTTTGGTGAACTCACACACACACACACACACACACATACACACACACACGTACATACCCCCATAACAAACCATGAAAATATGCATTGTTGCACATGGGAGAACAAAAGGACATACTCTATTAGAAGTGAGCATGCTGGGTGCCTGTCTCTTCTTTGTTCTCACTCGCCATTGTCAAATTCCATGTGGGGATTTCACCAACTGGTGAAGAGCCAGATGACTGATGGCTCAAGTGTGGCAGTGAATGCAGCACACTCAGGACCATTTATGTAGCACCTTTTGACATGACCTTCCAGGTGAAGCCCATGTTCCTTGAACCACAGTGGTAATGTTAGCAACTTCCTTTGTGACGGTGTCCAAAAAAAAATATCATGTTCATGCAACAATGGGCATAAAGCAGATAGTAACACTATAGTGATGGCCCTTCCTGAGAACATCAGGCGTCAGTCAACAAGTATATGAGAGTTTAATACAGTAATAAGCAAAAATAAATTTGGCTGCATCCACTGATGTATGCCAACCCTAGCTGGTGGAGTTGGGCTGCTTGTTCACTTAGATAGATATAAGTGACCAAGTCCGGGTGCAATTGATTAGCTAATATGCAAGCAAACACACAATTCTCAGGCCAGCCTACTAGGTAGTAACACTGCTTCTAAGCAGGGTTGCCACAATAGAGGCTGAATTTAGCAGCATCCACACAGTGATCTTAGGGAAAAAAACAGTAGACGAGTTGCAAGGGCTGTTGTGGCAAACTGCTCCACAAGGAGCATTGGGCCTTATGTGACACCACTGTGGGATGCCTAAACATGTAACAAAGTTACAAAGTCCTAATCTGATTAAGAATGCTAAGGAGGGGGAGTGAAGCTTATTTGCATTCTTGTTGGGCAAACCAAAAAATCCTTCTCCAAAGTCAGCATACTGAAGTATAAGGGTAAGGAGGCCAAGAAGCACTGAAATGATAATTTGTTAGCTGCGTTTCCAGAAATGTCTGAAGCCATCCTAAGTACATGGTACAGTTATGTATGGTAAAGGGAGACTTCACAGTCAGGACAGATATTTCTGCATGGTACAGTTTAGAAAAAATAAAAGATTTATTTAACTAAATAATAAATATGAATATTTTTTATGTGAAATATTAATATAATTTCATTTATATATTTATTTAAAGTGTAGAACAAAATAAAAAATGATATAGCACTATTAACTTAATTTTGATTTAAAACATTTATAAATGGAAATATATTTTATTACATGAAAATTATTTTTCCCGAAGTTTAAGAAATATTAATAATTTTGTAATTTGCATTATTTATAAAAAGTGTTGTACATAGCAAATTTAAATTAATTTAGTTATGAATTAAAATTAGTTTGGTTATGTGTAATATAAAAATATTGTTATGTTTCTTTTTTCATTCAAAATATAGTAATACAATATTTTAAATTTAAACAGTAAATATTTACTATTTTTTTTAATTATTTTAAACATTTAATTATATTTATTTACCTTTAACAATATTTACTATGTGGTTTTATCTAGTTCCCTACCTTCATTATTTTCCATGGAAGGGTGTATAGCGGCACTAGTTGGCCATGTGCGGTGCTGGACTTGCTACTGTTTTTTAGCAGCAACTTACACTTATAAAACTTACTCAAATGTACAAATTACTCAAAAGTGTTAGTTTCCTTTATGAAAAAGGCCCTTTGTGAATAATCAAAAGTAGTAAAGTTATTCAAAAATGTAAGTTACCTTTGTGAATCAGGCCCACAGTATGATGACACACGAACATGCCACCATCTATGACATTAAAAGGAGAATGCTGCTAACTCGAGCATGTAGGATACACACCCAGAGAGCGTGCTGGATTGCCATTTTCTACAGCCCTGGATGACATTCCTACACTGAACTGTAGATTATCTACAAAAACAATGGCATTTTGTGTCTTGTCTGTCATTGAACTGTACTGATCTCCTAGTCAGAGTCTGCTGCCCTCCCCAGTGTCTCTGGCTGATGCTGCCTCTGCCTTTGCTGGGACGAACTGAGAGTCTCCTGACTCTCAGTTCGAGGACCTCCTCCATCCGCATGCTCGTCCCTGCGCCTCATCCCTGGTGGTCTTGTGGCCATCACAAGTATTTCTTTTTCTGTCTGTCGCTCTTTCACTCTTGCTTTTTCAGCCTTTTTCTCTATCATCCCTCGTTTTTCCTCTGTCCCTTTTTCCTTTCTCCCCTCTTTCTTCTGCCCTCCTCCCGCATCTCAGCTGACTGCCTCCCCCCCTTTGTGATGGCGGCCGCAGCACTGTGAGAGGGCAACTGCACTGACCTCCTGGTCAGCGTCTGCTGCCCTTCCCTGCTCTTCTGGCTACTGCTGCCTCTGCCTTAGAAGGGATCAACTGAGAGTCTTCTGACTCTCAGTTCGAGGACCTCCTCCACCCGCAGGCTCGTCCCTGCACCGCATCCCTTGTTGTCTAGTGGCCATCACAAGTAAGTATTTCTTTTTCTTTTTCTTTCTCTCTGTCGCTCTTTCACTCTTGCTTTTTCTGCCTTTTTCTCTATCACCCCTCATTTTCCATCTATCCGTTTTTCCTTTTGCCCCTCTTTTCTCTGCCCTCCTCCCCGCTAAGCACCTTTCTCGTCCTCCCACCTCCCACCTGACTGCTCTCCCCACCCCCTCCCCTTCTTAATGGTGGCCACAGTGCTGTGAGAGGGCAACTTCACTGACCTCCTGGTCAGAGTCTGCTGCCCTCCCCAGCTCCTCTGGCTGCTGCTGCCTCTGCCTTTGCTGGGACGTACGGAGAGTCTCCTGACTCTCAGTTCGAGGCCCTCCTCCACCCGCAGGCTCATCCCTGTGCCTCATTCCTGGTGGTTTAGTGGCCATCACAAGTATTTATTTTTCTTTCTCTCTGCCGCTCTTTCACTCATGCTTTTTCTGCCTTTTCTCTATCATCCCTCATTTTTCCTCTATCCCTTTTCCTTTCTCCTGCCCCCAACCCCTGCAAAGCATCTTTCCCGCCCTCCCGCCTCCCAGCTGAAAGTTCCCCCAACCCCTCCCCTTCTTAATGGAAGCCGCAAGCAGCGGGCGCACCAAAGGCAAGCCCGTCTGCACTCGTCTACACCCGTCCGCGACTGGACCGCACCAAGGGCCAGGAACCCTGGATCGCCATTAAACCACCCATTGGACTGCCTCTGTTAAAACTCCGAGATCCTGCTCCGCCTCAACACCGGATGTCTTAGCAACTGCTGCACCATCTACCCCAAGGACACCCACAGACTTTTCACCTGCAGGAACTGCAACTTCAGCACCAGCCTCAACAAGCTGAAGGTACTCTCCGCACACAAAGATACCAACAAATTCCACAACCCCTTCAGCTACCTGCTCCTGAATGTCCGCTCCCTCCACAACACGCCACCGAACTTTGGGACCTGATCAACATCACCCGACAGAACACTGCCTTCCTTACTGAGACTTGGACCAACCCCCACCTCGGGTCCAGTCATCGCCATCCTCATTCCCGACGGTTACAGCATCCTAAGGAGGGACTGGCTCTCCCGCCCGGGCGGAGGACTCGCCATCATATACAAGTCGTCACTACGTGTCAAGGCTGTCCCAGAAGAACACTGCACCACCATGGAACACCTTCACTTCCTGGTTCACTCCAACCACACCTCCTCCGTCCGCGGCACCCTGGTGTACAGGCCACCCTGCCCGCCCAGCTTTCATACACAATATCATAGACATCGCTACCCTCCAGACCCCGGCATCAGTCGACTACCTCCTCCTCTGCGACCTGAATTTCCACCTCGAGGACCGCACCGACCCAATCACCACCACTCTACTCAACAACCTCGCCACCGTCGACCTCAGACAGCTGGTCTCCACACCCACACACATTGCAGGACACACACTGGACCCCATCTTCACCTCAAGCAACTGAATCACCATCGAGACCATGTCCACTCCAGACTGGACCGACCACTGCTGCATACACTTCACAATCACCGCACACAGCATCCGTGCCCGCACCTCCAAGATCCCCCACAGGAAATCAAACGAAATCACCCACGAGCAACTCACCTCATCGCTCGCCAAATCCCTCCCACCTCACCCCAACAACACCAACACAGCAGTGTGCAATCTCAACGCATGGATCACCGAATGTGCTGACACTCTAGCCCCTCTCTGGATGACATTGGCCAAACGTGTACCTATGAAAGCCTGCTGGTTCACCACCGAACTCCAAAAATTAAAGCATACCCGCAGACGTTAAGAGAAAAAATGGAAGAACAGCCTCATTCAGAGCCGCAACTGCCTGCCACCGATGAAAAATCAGGAACACAAGGAAGGACGCACTACCGGAGTGCATCCTCTCCTCCAGACACAACTCTAAGGAACTCTTCTCAGTCATCAACGAGTTACAGATCCCCCCTCCGAAGCCACCAGCATCCCCCCATCACAGGAGCTCTGTGACAAACTTGCCTCCTTTTTCCACCGCAAGATTCAAGACATCTATGACAGCCTCCTCCTGGAAAATACTGGCACTGGAACCTGTGACCGACCCACCCCCTCAGAACCCACCCAGACCATCCTCAGCTGGTCCACATTCACCACAGAGGAAACAGTCAACACCATGAACAGCACCCACTCCAGAGACCCCTCGGACCCCTGCCTGCACAACATATACATCAGAGCATCCATCGTCCCCGAGCTCCATAACACAATCAACTGCTCCATCAACATGGGCGCCATTCCCTGAGGACTGGAAACACTCTGAAATACTCCCTGTCCTGAAGGAACCTTCAGCCAACCCATCAGAACTGAAGAATTTCCAGCCCATCTCTCTGCTACCCTACACCACCTAAGTATTGGAGAGAGCAATCAACGCACTACAGAATTTCATCGAGGCTAACAAATCCCTAGACAGCTCCAAGTCCAGCTTCCGCAGCAACCACAGCACGGAGACAGCCCTCTTGGCAGCCACTGACGACATCTGATTACTCCTAGACCATGGCCACGCCGCAGCACTCATACTCCTCGACCTCTCAGCAGCATTTGACACGGTCTCCCACAGCACTCTGTGCACCAGACTGCACAACATAGGAATCCGTGGAAGAACCCTCAAACGGATTAACTCCTTCCTCTCTGGGAGGACGCAGGAGCCAACTGCAGAGTCCCCCAAGGATCCTCACTGAGCCCCACACTGTTCAACGTATACATGGCCCCTCTTGCTGCCATCATCAGAAGCCATGGTATGAACATCGTGTCATATGCCGAAGACATACAACTCATCATTTCCCTCACCGAAGATCCAGATATGGCCAAAAGGAACTTTCCCTCAGGAATGGAAGCCGTCGCCACCTGGATGAGATAAAGCTGCCTCAAGCTCAAATCTGATAAGACTGAGCTCATCATCTTTGGAAATGCCACCTCTGCTTGGGACAACTCCTGGTGGCCCAAATCCCTCAGCATCCCCCCTGCACCGACCAAGCACGCCCACATCTTAGTAATCATCTACAACTCCTCCCTATCGATGACCAGCCAGGTAAACTCTGTCACCTCCACCTGCTGCCACACACTCCGCAAACTTCGGAAGATCTTCAGATGGAACCCAGCAGACTGTTGCAGGAAAGTCACCCACGCCTTAGTCACTAGCAAGCTCGACACATACGGCGACCATACACAACGCCGGACCAGCCTACCTGAACCACTGCGTCTCTTTCCACACCCCCACCAGATCCCTCCGCTCTGCCCAGATGCCCCTGGCCACCATCCCTAGCATCCGTAAAACTACTGCCGGATGACGATCTTTCACCTACACTGCATCAAAGAGCTGGAACAACCTCCCCCTGCACCTCAGACAAAGCCTGTTGCTCACCATCTTCAGGAAGAACCACAAGACGTGGCTCTTCAGATGAGGCCCCTCCCCCCCAGCACCTTGAGACCCTCACGGGTGAGTAGCCGCACTTTACAAATATTGATTGATTGATTGATTGATTGTAGAAAGTCAATATCAGCGTCCATACTGAGTAATAGTCCTGAGCAGCTGTGTGTGTCACATACCACGTATGGATTCAAGAGTAAAAAATATTTGATCATGGCACCTGGAAATTCAGAAGTTCAGGAGATCAGATGATGGGCCTGTGACACAAAGCATGGCTTTAGTAATTGACTGCAATACTATAAGTTTGACTATGAGAAGACTGAGGGAGGAAAAACAAGCAGTCAATGTTGCCTCATATACCATATGGAAAACTTGGAAAAACGATAAATCACATTCAGGGTTCTTCTAAATGCCAATATAAACAAATATAAAAAAAATCATCCCCTTAACTTGTCTTTCGTTTCCACAGTAAACTGACTTTATGCAGCAGATTGAAGGGACCTAAGGCTGAAAAATATATCAAACCAAATACTGACAATTTTTTATTTGTCCTTATGTTTCCGTCCATAAAATGAGTGAATCTACTTTTCCTCCAACATTACCTGAAACACACCAGAATTATGTTACGCCTTTAAGTTATCCACCTGGCAGTTCCCTGCTTGCTCTGCTTTGTCTTGCACATGGTGGCTTCTAAGAGTTATTTTCCGGCTTTATATTTAAAGGTGTTTAGAAACATTTAATTTATTACGGAATCTTTTCTCACACTTATGTAATGAATATGATCTCTCATTAGTGTGGGTCATCTCAGATATTTCATGCTGATTTCTTGCTTCTCAGTTTCTCCCATCTTCTGTGCATTGACAATGTGTCTTTGATGTTCCATATGTTTTTTTACTTTTTCTTTTGCAGTATTTCTTTTATAGTTTGTGAGACAAAATGTTCCTAGATTCTCTCTGGTCCTTCGCTGCATTATCAGGCATGTGTTTTTTCTCAATCAATTTTTCCCCTGGCTAGAGTCATTGTGAGCTTGAAGTAAATATTTCCCGGCTATACGAGTGGGCATTGCCCAGTGAAAATATACAAATTTTGTGAGCCTCTCCAGCCATTTGATCACAAGACTGGCCCACTGAACTTAAGAAGCACGCCATATTTTGGAACTAAATCATTCCAGGCTCCACCACACCTCTAATAACACTTGATAATGTAGGAGACACTGACCAGAAGACACTAACCAATCACTGGAATCTCTAGGTGCTACCGACAGGAAACATCCTCAGTCCTGATGATGACCCTCTAATGATTTATGTCTTTTAACGGGATCGAAACGTCGACAACAAATCGAATGTGGATTGTAGATTGATATTAACCTGTGACCTCATGGCTTCCTGGATTGTGGGCGCCTTTAGAAGTCCATATTGTTCTTAACCACCTTCTTTATATCTTGTATATATCACTATCACTATTCTTCACAATATTCACTTTCACTGTGTTTTAACATAGGAGCACCTACTACCACAGATATCATATAAAGAACATGTACAATACATGCTGTGAAAATTTGTTTTTTAACAAAGTAAAAAGGAATAAAGTATAATAATATACCAGGGATTGTATTTATGTAATTGTCATCTAGACAGTTTTCTGTGGAAGTCTAGGATTACTTCCCCCTTGTATTGACCTTTTATAATTTTGTAGAGTCATTGTGAGGCATGGGCAAAGTCGGCAATTACCGAAGGTCCCCATCTTTCAACCAAAGTGATTTTTTCTCTTTTTATCACCTTAATTTATCTAGCTCAACCTTTATCTCTCTTTCTGCCTACCTCTACCTCTGACTCTGGGTGCTTCAATCCAGTGTCATCAGAAGAATTTTCTGGACCTTGTAAGGATATATTTCAGTTGTCTTTTGTGATCCCGTTTCTGAAAATGTATTGTTTAATTCAATTTTGTATGACATCATGTCAACCTGAATTAGCACAAAATCAAAGTTGTTCAGAACAGGAGGCCCTTAAGTATGTCTTGCCCTAAGCCCAAAAAGCATCCTTGACATTACACTGTACATGGCTTCTAGCCTCTCCCAATCTTGGTCAATTCTGTTGCGCCATAAAAAACCCTACTCATTAGAAAAGACACAGGGTGCAATCTATTAATGATGATAGAGAGGCAACATCTTGTTCTGTTACCAGAAATGTACCAATTCGAATAAGGATTGTGATTGTTTGTGTGGAAAAGCAGAAGTATCAGGAAATTAGAGGGTTTATGCCCAAAATCTGACCAGTTTTTATTTGAAATGTACACACCTGGCTCCAACCATTCAGGATCATCTCAGACCAAGCCCCTCTTCAGGACTCACTCCAAGCTGTAGCAACCAAAATAGTTGTTCTGTGGTAAGCTCTGTTCTAGAGAGGGTTTTGGAAATTGCTTTCACAATCACCCAATCATAGATAAAAGAACTTATATCTACTGGCTGATGGAGCACATTCCCATGGGAGATGGACCACCATGAACCATCTGTCTGCAGTAAGGGCTGATACCGGTATAAGTGTACCAGTGAGCTCCACTTATATAACCTAGTAATGGCTTTTCTATCAACCTTTCTCACCGAACAAGAAATCAGAAATACATCACTTATACTTGAATAAGAAAACTTGACCAAGATAATTTTAAAAAACGAAAACATTAAACATTTCCAATAGCAAAAGGAGGAATATAGAGCGGATTCATTAAAAGAACAAAGAAAAGGCAGATCAGGATATACCAGGATGTCACTACTATAAAGCATAGCCTTATCTGAAATTATGCCACCATGTTGCTTGGAGTGGCATTTGGGCTTAATTTATCCTCTCGCTCACATACTCAGTAGCCTCTGGTTTTATGATTTAAATTTTTTATATTTTGCCAATTAAAAAAAATATATTAGTTCTGTGTACAGTTTCGTAGGACCTAAGATAACAAAAGATTTGAGTTTTCCCACAGATTAACAAAACAGCATTACACGTCCTAAGTGAAACACACTCACCTGCCTGCATTACTCAATACAAGTGAAGCCTAGGCCAGTGGATTGCATTTAATTCAGGTACACTGGTTTAAAACTCGTACATCACTGAATGATACATAAAACCAAAGGCTAGGATTTTATGTGTTTCTGGTGCAATCTACCATTTAGATAGAAATAAAAGGCAGATTTTGTGAGCAGATGATCGTGTGTTCAGTCCCTTTTAGTAATGTACCATGGCACCGCAAGTAGAATATTGGTCCTAACACGCAACTTTTGTATGTCTTTTGTAGCAATTTCAGAACAAACGTAGAATTTTTGAGTTAGGAAGTTCAGTTTTTTTGGCACACTTGACGTACTTGCCATGGTACATTGTCTAGGAGGGTCTGTCTCAGAAGCCCATGCATGACAGAGAGAACAAGTGTACGAAGCCCCCTTCCCCCATGAGAATCAACCAAGCAGTGAATTATTTGTCTCAATTTACTCCATGCAAGAGCATGCCCGCACCTTTCTTTCAAAGAAATCATGCATTCAGCAAAAATGACAAACTTTACCTGTAAGGATCCACCTCAGCTTAGGGAATGCTCTTAGAAGATATTATCTATGCCACAAACATATGAATGTCTCAGTCATTTCCAGATTGAGGCAGTTTTGTTATAACAGTACAACATATAAACTAGCAATCAAGGTGCACACTGAAGCAGAAAATAATACGTTTTTGTTGCTGGTGCACTGGCACTTTAAACGAAAAAGCATATTGACGATCGAGTAAAAAAACAGCATGCAAACAGCTGTAACTGATGCACTTCGAAAACTAAACTAATACGAAATGTTTTCAAAACTAAATAATAAAGTCTGAAATTATGTTATGGTGTATTTCCACTCCTGACACCCCAAAATAAAGGAATAATGTCTGATATATGTCTTACAAAAGCACATATTGGTAAGCATGATATTGTAAGGGTCCACATGGGGTTAAATGACACCGTCTTTGAAAAGGCTAAATAGACCCCAATGTTGGAGGTTGCTGCAATTTTAAAGTTTTGAATGGTGACATTCATAGCAACCTTAAAGAGGGAGGACAAGTAGGAGACGCCAGATCTACTACTAGACGTGCCGCTGCAGCTCTCTCCCAAAGCGTTGTCACACTTTCTAGCTGCCTAGCGTCACCCACACAGGATGTCTGTGTGAATGTAGCATAGGTTGTACAGTGGCAGGGTATACATACAGGACAAAATACCATGCTTAGACTTACTTTCAAACTTTTCCCACTTTGTGTGCGCAAGAACTGTTCACAAACTGCAAAGTCAAAGAATCCTCAACTGGCAGACCAGACCATACAGATATCATTTTAAAGTGCACGAATACTGCACTAGTTTTTCTGTTGTTTTCACGCATTTCCATTTTAATTGGGCATTCACCCCAAACCCCACAGCTAACTGTGTACATTTTTTTTCACACAGTCTGATCTGTGGAAACATTTGAAAAATGCCTCGCATTGTGTAATAACACACCCAACAAAATTGTTCAAGTCGTTGCAGCCAGTCTGATTGTGGGGGTTCACGTATGCCACTATATTTGTACAGATCTATAAACAGTTAAAAGCAGGACGGGAAAAGAACTCTCACAGCCAATCAGATTTGTTTTAACTTTGAATTGAAATTCCTGAACTATTTGCGAGCTAAAAAGCAAGAAACTATGTGAGACTCTAAAATTCCAAATATCCTTAACACCTGGCCTTCAAAGCAATCTAATAGTTTTTTTTTTTAGTGCAAATATTTCAAAAACTGATGAATTTGCACCAAACCCGCAACGAATATATTCTAATTAAAGTTCTATCTATATGACAGGTTTACTGTAATTCCTTCAGCCATTTTTGCTGTAGTGGAGAGCAAAAATTCCTTTGGAATTTAAATTTGGAAATGCTGTTTTTCACTTGCCCCAGATAGCTTTTGCGTCCCTAACCAAATGGGACAAAAACTGAATAAAGAACTAGAACCTGACAGACCACATGCTTGCGCCATTTTGTACAGATTCGTCAAACATGGCAAATTCACATTAGGGTGCAAGGAACATGCCACAGTTATTTTCACGGGTACCCCCAGCAGCAACTTCTCAGGCACAAAGAGCACCTGAAGATCTACGCACAAGTACTTTTTAAAATGTATTTATTTGGAGTTTTTTAGTACTGATACAGACCCCAAGAGGGCGTCAGAGCGCTTTACAGAGCTCAACAATTTTTTTACAAAAAGTAAAGAATTACATTGCCTCTTTTAACTAAGTAAACATGGAGAACTCCAAATGAGAGATACCTGATGAATTTAAGGCAGAAGAAACATATAGCTAGGAGACGTATTTCAAAAAAGAAAAATAGACTTTCTAGGTCTTTTTTGTACACTGAACGTGAAATATCCGGGCTCGTTGGGTGGTGGCAGAGGAAATACTAGATTCTCGGGTGTACAACCTCAGAAAAACTGCATCAGAGTAAGTGTTTTGTATCCCCTTGTACCTCCAGAAAAATATATCACAGTTCCTCCTTGCTGCAGGGACTGTAAGGAGAGGGCTGGTTTGAGTTGTGATTTGAAGGTGGTGAGTGACTGGGTAGATGGATGGAGAATAACTTTACATTCCAGTTGAAAGGAGAAGAATCACAGAAAGGTTGGAAGCATGTGGAGGAGGAGAAGACATAGTAGGGGGGATGGAACAAAGAATCCCTATCTGAGGAATGTGTGGAACAACATGGGAAGCGGGTGAAAAACAAAGAGCAAGTCAGCGAGTTATTTGGCGACTGTTTGTCGGTCTAATCTTACTACCTTCAAAAATAGTGATTCTGAAGTAACAAAAAAATGTTTAACTGAGGCTTCTGAAAATACCCTGGAATTTCTGAAATACTTCTAGAAAGATTCCATAATTTGGTTATTCTTATAATTAAGTACTTGCTAGCATTAGCCTGTTCCATAAAGCAAAGACAGTATTGGACATATGAAGATAGCAGCATCAGTTTCATAATAACACAATCTTGGATTTTTAGGGAGTGGCTAAAATAAGAAGGGATACATTTTCAGTCAGTCAGGATAGCAGAATGCATGTTTAAGCATAGTTGATGCTAAATGTGCATGTATGTGTGGCGAGTTGCAGTTTGGTGTTGCAAAATGTTAATTCTTCTGTGCAGACCTGGCAAAATCACCTTGCTGGTGTATTCTGCAAAGTAAGGCCTGGAAATACAATATTCATTAACCCAGAAATCTATTTTTCTCTAAATTTACTGCTTTGTCGGGAAGCAATTAATAGAAGAGATTTGCTAGGGTGTAGTGAAAACACCTGTGCATGGGCACTATTTTACACAAAGTGTGCTACCGCACCCCACCAGACGGTGCGCATGTATTAAAGGCTCTGGGCTGATGCAGTGGGCACCTGCACTAATTTTTAGGGACCAGGACTTATTTTCACCACTAGATTTTGATATGGAGGAAGAATGGGTAAAGAAGAGAAGTGAAAAATAATGAGGATGAGAAAAAGAGAAAAATAAGGGAAAATAGAGAAAGCAGGGATGGTAAAATCTGGAAGAGTGATATAGAGACAGGAAGTGGGGGGTGGGAAAGAAAGAGGCATGACACTGAATCAACACAAGGAGTGTTAGCATTCGACATGCCTCTTGCCTTTCAAATATGCTTGGGCTTGAGTCAGAATAGTATATTTGTCAACATTTGTGCATGTCGACATTTTAGGTGTTAAGGATAATCACATTTTTACAAGTGCATCGGGATGTAGTGGGAGTAAATGAACATTCATCAAGCTAAATGAACGGACTTGCTTACACTTTGTCCCCATAGTTCCATCCCAAATGAGTTAATGATACCGAGGGTCCAATTTACTCAGGGGTGTGGAATTAATGGGGATTTAGAGACGGACTTTTGGCATACACTGGGAAGTTATGAATTACTAGGGTAATGAGTAATTCTGGGTCTTCTTCCCATGCATAGGGAACAGCCCTAACTACCAGTACAAGTTTTACTCTGAGACCATAGACTACAAGATACTGACGAAGGAAGGCCCCAACTATTAAGGCACAAACCGCACCCCCCCAGTGATCTGTACAGAAGAATAATGGTCTTCCACAAGCTAGTTAACACAAATCCGTCTGAATTAATTGTAATTGTAAATTTTGATTTTCATCCGCAGAATTTCCAGGCCCATATCACTGGATCCACAGCAAAAGTGTGAGCCTCAGAATTTGAACGGACTGGTAACTCCTGTTACTGACTAGTAATGGGGTTCTTATTAAACATGCAATGCCTTTGTTTTGACTGAGAAATGCTTGCATTTTGCAAGTGGAATATCACCCTCTCTCTATAACTCAAATGCAGCTTATAAATATTCTGCATTTATGCCCATTGTCGTTCGCTAAAAAATGCACAAACACGATGGACAACTGAGTCACAACAGAAAACACTCACCTGGGTTGCTGTTTTTTTTGAAGAAATGGTTGGAACTGGATTTTGATTTCGACGTCCAAGACGTAGAGTTGGATCCAATCGAGCTGGAGGATAAAGACTTTCCTAGATTGTCAGAACTGGCCTTTTTTGTGGTGTTCGTATGTGTCTTGCTCCAATCTACAGAAAAGGTTACAAGCTTGTCAGTAACCTATGTGGAGGGAGAAAGGAAGGCAACAAAAAAAAGCATAACAAGTACTGGCAAAACTAAAAGGACTGTTTGTTAGGGGAAGTGCTTGGTAGGAGTATGGGTGACTTTCCGCATGTTACCTCTAGGTGTCCTACCAAGAAAATTCAATAATGAAGTAACATCTATAAGAAAATGAGGGTGGGAGTAGGACCCTTTTGCTGAACAGAGTTAAGATGTTCCCTCAAACACAAGGGTTGTGAAAATGAATCATCAAATGAAGTTGCATTGGAAGTGGTGAAATAAAAGGCATACACCGCAAAATTGAGTGTACTCTTGAATATTGAGTACAATTATCTTGGCACACTAACATCGTGGACAAAATATGTAGGGACAAAATATCGAAAGATAAGTGCATAGAGGGAAGTATAGATTTAATATACTTAACTCCACATTAATGTACCTTGACAATACACATATAATAGATGTGGATTTAGGTACAGAAAATATATACATGCTTACCTTTCAATTAAAACTACTTGATGCATCTTTACCAAAACCTAATAGGAACTCAAGTGGGACAATATACCAATCAACAAAATACCAGGGCCCAGAAGGACACCCCATCCAACTGTCAAACCATGAAAAGCTATGAATACAAGCAATGACAAGATGTGGCTCTAGTTGTCATGAAGCTGGCCCATCTGTGATCCTCCCATTTTGAGCCTTACCATTTTGGAAAATACCTGAGTGAAGGCCTTGAATAGGAATTAACCTTTCAAACATGCTTCTTCTCATTGGGTTGGATCTGAGTGCATTCGAGAGATGGAGAGCCCCGAGTTCGTGTGGCAGTTCTGTGGTGCTGGTAGAGGTTTTTCTCTCATAGGTGAAAACCGTAGGTGTCTTCTGCTCCTAAATTTAGGCCTGGAAAAGTTCCCCACTACATATAGGAACCTGCTGGCGCCTTTTACGCACAGACCTAGTGTGCTACTGAGCTGATTTTTAAAATCATTTTCTTGGCTGGCCTGCTCCTGCTCACATGTCAGGCAGCAACAAAGAACATTCTTTGTGGCCTGTGGTCAGTGATAATTTGTAAAAATATAAAAAATAAGTGCCAGGGTACGTTACTGAAGGCCACTGCAACTTGGACCATCCATTGCTCTGCCAGCACTGCCAATGATAGCACGAACACAACTTCTAACCTTCACACTCCCACAAGTGTGAACATTCAGACTATTTCAGGCCCGCAAAGCTATAAGCATGATGTGGCCAACAGGTATTTGTCATCTTAGTATATATTAAATTAATAAACAACTGTTTTTTTATTCATCTCTAATGTAAGCAAGCAATGGCAGACTCCCATATGTGCCATTGTTGACAACTAACTGCTGGAGCTGAATACCTGAAATCACCAGCTCAAATTAAGAACTGACAGTGGTGCTATTAAAAATAATATAAATCCGGTCACTGCAACATTTGCAACCAATAACTGCTACAAGCTGCTTCTCCTAGTGCCATGTGCTCTAAAATACATGGAGAGCCGTGGCGATAGCCGGAGTTAGAGGAGTTCATGGGAGTGAGAGACAAAAAGAAGGAAAAAAAGACCAGTCTCTCGGAACTCTGGGGAGGTGGAGCCCAGGGAGTAGATGTTGTGAACTAGTTGGAGAGATAGTTCCCACAGCTACAAAAAATGCTGTGGCTCATTATCGACTTATTGATTGAAAGTAATGGGGATCGGGAAAAGTAGGAGGCCTGATTACCATTTTGTGAGGCCGAATGCACTTACATTGTTTTACGTAGCTTTTCATGCAACCGTTTATAACTGCATTAATCTTGTCTACATCTGGCTATTGTTTTATTGAAAGGCCCAGCAGGTGAGTCAGAGTGAATGCTGCCCTTGCAGGGAGTAACCCGAACATATAAACTAACAAAATGGATCAGTGAGGTGGAAACCATGTGAGATAACTGATTCAGATCCCAGCAGGCCTAGCACAGTCATTTATCTTCGCTAGGGGGAGACAGCGAAAACCACTGAACTGAGAAATGATAACTCCTATTTCAAAGTCTCTGCAGGAAATTCCCTTGGTGGTGCAGCCAAGCAAGAGCCATTCTAGGTTCTATAATATTTTCGTAGTAATGGGGTGAGCAGCTATTTTAAGATTTCTAATGAGCATTTTAAACATTCAAATCCACACGTGGATCATTTAAAATACAACTATCTCATTGTGACGTGCAGAGGTGACATGGTTCGCCGCAGGCAGAGCAGTGACGTCATACCATCTGCTCAGGAGCAACCAGCACGCGCACCCTTACCCGAGTTGTCCGCCAACCGCAGTTTGCCACAGCAGAGATGCCGCCTCCATTGCTTCTGAACATTTTCCTTCATTGCACAGTGAAAGACGAATATAAATAAACCTGGAATTGAAAAAAAACTCATGTAAGAAATAGAACATCCCTCACAGGAACTTATTGGATCTTTCTCAAAGTTGACCTTTCAGACACAGAGAAATATTAGTAGAGCTGTGCGGTTTTCCTCTGGTGCGATGCAGTTGGTACCTAGCAGAGACTTCCGTTTTCAGACGTCTGACCTTGACATCTATTCATATTTACAACTGTTTTAGCTAATGAACGTATTTATTTTAATGCATATTGGTATTGGCCCCGAGAGCATATAATTGGCACTTATAGAAGCCTTGCATCTTATAGGTATATCTAAGTTCATTTAAAAAGAAACATAAAACAACATTTCGGATGTAGAGTGTTGTTGGCCCGCATTGGGCCCTGGAAGAGGGGGTGATCCATACTAGATACTCAGGATATCTACTGACTACATACATCATGCCTATTTACTGTACATGACTGTAAATTTACCACAAATGGACATCATGGCAGCTCGGTAGCTCCTGAGATTTTAAAGGAAATATTCAGAAACAAATATGGGCTGCTTATGACTGACACTAGATTTGGCTGAAGATAGTTTGAAGTCTCTTCTGCTCGAAAGCATTTGCAAGTCTGAAGCCAACTGGCATCCTCCTCAAAGCGCCTTTCAGAGAGTGTTGAGGCTTTACTCTTCATACTCACTGTAAGGCACTGATAAGATGGAGACGAAGGCTTAGCAAAATCATTCCCTGTATCTCAGCAGCTGAGGCTGTTTACCTAAAAATGCTATGAGGTGTGAGGTGGCAGACTGCGATGCGCACGAGCTCGAAGATTCGTGATGGGACCTCCAATCTTTAGCCTCAACTAACTATGCTTCATCCCTAGCACTACAATCCGACGCTTTTATCTAGGATTTCTTCTCAGAATGGCTGCTATTGCTTTTCACTTGACTTTCCCTTTCTCTTCCTTATCTATCACTCAGAGCTCTCTTTTAACTTTACATTTAGACGCTTTATCTCTTATTTGCTTTCTCTTCTTCTCACACACTTTATCAGTGCCCTTTCTTTCTTTCTCTGATTCCTACTGTCTACCTTCCATGCTCTCTTTCTCACTCACTACTTTCTTTTCTTTCTCATTTTTCGGCACTGTATGTTTCTTGCTCTCATTCGTGCTCTATTTTTCTATCTCTCTTACTCCTTGCTCACTCATTATTTTGACATGATTCTTTCTCTTTCTCTCTATATATGAACTCTTATTTTGTGTGCTCTCTCTCACTCCTCCTCCTTTTTCCTTTTCTCTCTTTCTATTTCTAATATCCCTCTTTCGTTCTCTCTGTTCATCACTGTCTCTTTCTTTCTCTCTCCCTCTCATTTTTCTTGATACTCACTCGTGTTCTTTCTCATTCTCTGTCTCTATGATTCTCACTTTCTCTGTCTCCTGTACTGTCTCGCATTCTCTATCTCTTTTATTTTGTATTTCTTTCTCTCTTTACCACTCTCATTCCTTCTTTTCTCTATCCTGCCCTTCCTCTGTCTCTCTAGGCCTTTGGATGTATCAATCTCACTCTTCATATCACTCTTTTTTACCGTCGCTCTCTCTCGTCCTACTTTTGCACATCATGGTTGTCACTGGGAAGGTCCATCTTACCTTGCAGAGAGTTGAAGATGGCAAAGAGGTACATGAAGGCGATTTGCACAGGTTCCCAGGCGAAAAAGGCAAAGCCCCAGGTCATTCCCAGCAGGAAGGTGAGGCTCACCACACTGCGCACGTTCCGCAGCACTTCTTCCCTCATGCTCCGACTGTTTCTCTTCCCATTCCTCCCACAGATCTGCAGCATCACCACCACAAACATGGCCACGTTCATAAGAAACATAATCGCAAAGTAGGCCACGCAGGTAACGTAAAAGACAACGTCGTCCTTGATCCAGCAACTGCAAGGAAGAAGTCGATTAATGCTAGTGTGTTGTTTGAGTGTTTGCATGTGTCACACAAATCCACAGTTATGTAGGTCTGATTGTGGTGATTCATACTGCATTTATCTGTTTTCCGAAGCATTCAAGCATTCTTCATTATACACCAAAGGATTCTTCATTATACACCAAACAATTCCAGACATACATCCTGGTCACTGAACACTGGTATGTTTTCCCAGCAACAACTTTTGCTTTGCGTTTTACATCTATTCTTCCTCCCTCCCATTCATGGTGAAGATTTTAAAGTAAGCTTGTCTTCCAGTTGTGCTCCAGGAGCACTTTTCTGCTAAAAATGCCTAGATCTAGAGAGTTACAAATGCAGCAAAGTGCCATGTTTTCCTTTTCAGATTAATTAAATATTATGAAAAAACAGTTTCAGTTTTATTAAGCTGAGGAACATATATTCAATACTTATGTATATGCAACAATAAAGTTGGCTGACCTACACAATAAACACAATACCCATGTTTTCCAGTGAGCATCAGGAGAATGAAAATACCTCCTGTTCGCAGAGCATCAAAGTACAATCCACATCTAGTTGAAACTATGGCCAGTATTTATGGGGAATTGGCATAGGGCAGCGCGGAAAGGCTTCTTGCTGCGCTACTTATGCTAATGTGTAAGGGCAGCAATGCACCATATTTAAGAAATACAGTGCATTCCTGTCCTTTCCCCCTCCACTGGCGCACAATCGGCTGCCTAGCACCAATGCAGGATTGTTTTTGTGCAGGAAGGGACACACGTGTAGAAGGACAGACGATGGTTGAGGTATGATGGTCCGATGTTGTGTAGGGCCTTGTAGGCATGTATGAGAAGCTTAAAGGTGACTCTTTTGTTGATCGGGAGCCAGTGAAGGTCTCTCAGTAGAGCGGTGATCTGGCTGTGGCGAGGGATGTTCAGGATGAGTCTGTATGAGGCGTTCTGGATTCTCTGCAGTTTCTTTTGGAGCTTTTGGGTGGTGTCAGCACAGAGTACGATTCCAGACTCTAACTTGCTGCTAACTGTTCTCCTTGACTCAATGGGGATCGATTTGAAAATCTTTCGGAGCAGGCGGATGTGTGAAAAGAGGAGGATGAGACAGCATTAATTTGGCGGTTCATTGAGGGCGAGGAGTCAAGGATGATGCTGAGGTTGCGTGCGTGGTCGGTTTCAGCGTTCGGGTTCCGAGTGCTGACGGCCACTAGAAGTCATCCCAGGCAGTGGGGGTGGAGCCTAGGATGAGGACCTTGGTTTTGTCGGAGTTGAGTTTCAGGGAGCCGTGCTTCATCAGCTGGGTGTTGTTAGCATAGTTAAGTCTGTTTCTGATGATGTTCGCAAGCGGGGCCATGTAGATGTTGAAGAGGGTGGGGCTCAGGGAGGAGTCCTGAAGAACTCTTCAGCTGATCTCTGTCGGTTTTGATGAGAACGGTGGGAGCCTGACTCTCTGGGTTCGGCCTGTGAGGAAGGAGCTGATCACTCTAAGGCTTTATCGCGGATATGTGGAGTCTGATGCAGCGGGTGTGGTGGGAAATGGTGTCGAAGGCGGAGGAGAGGTCCAGGAGGATGAGGGCTACGGTATCGCCTCTGTTGAGGAGAGTGTGGATGTCATCTGTTGCTGCGAGGAGTACGGTCTTGGTACAGTGGGTGTTTCTCAAGCCTGATTGGGAGGGGTCCGAAGAGTGGTTGATTTTGATACATTCGGTGAGTTGGGCATTGAGTAGTGAGATTGGTTTGTAGTTTTTGAGGTCCGTTGGGTCGGCGGAGGGTTTTTTCAGCAGGGGGTTGATTTCTGCATGTTTCCTGTCTTTCAGGAAGGTGGCGAACTCGATGGAGCAGTTGAAGGTGCAGCTTAGTTTGGGGGCGATGGTGGTGCTGGCTCAGTTGAAGAGGTGGTGAGGGGATGGGTCAGAGGGGGCTCCGGAATGGATGGTTCTCATGATCTTTAGGGTGTAGTCAGTGGTGAGGGTGGTCCAGTTGAACAGGGTCGGCTGGGAACTGGAGCTTATGAGTGTGGTGTTTGCGGGCGGGGTGGGTGGTCTTGGGTTGCGAACCTGTGGTAAATGTCTGAAATCTTGCGGTGGAAGAAGGTGGCAAGTTTGTCACAGAGGTCTTGGGAGGGAGGGGATGTCTGTGGAGTCCGTGCTGAGTTTGGTGGATTCTTTGATCACGGTGAAGAGATCTTGCTGTTGTGTGCACTGGCGTTGATGCGTTCCTTAAAGGCAGTCTCCCTTGCGGTTCTGATGAGGTTGTGGTGTTTGGTGACGGAGGTTCTGAAGGTTGTGTTGTCGGCCGGGGTCTTGCTGCTTCTCCATCTCCTCTTGAGCCATCTGCAGTGGAGAAAAAGCTGGATTTCTTGGGGGGGGGGGTTGTTTGTTGGAAGGTTCTCTGAGGGGGGCCAGTGTGTTGGCCCATTCAGAGATCCATTGGTGGAGGTTGCATGCTGATGTTTTGGTGTCCTCGGTGGCCAGCTGGTCTTCAGAGACCTTGTACCAACTTCTGCGTGGGTGCGGTGGTGTTCGGTGGGTTTGGTGAAGGAGAAGTGGATGCAGTGGTGGTCGATCCAGTGCAGTTCAAAAGTGTGGGTGACGGAGATGTTGTTTCTAGCAGAGTAGGCAAGTTGAGCGTGTGTCTTGCTGAGTGGGAAATGACCAGTTGTTTGAGTCCCAGGGTGGCGAGGTTTTCCAGTAGGGATGATGTGTTGTGGATGTGTTGTTTTTGCTGAGGTTTTCCAGGTGGAAATTGAGATCGCAGAGCAAGATGTAGTCCATTGAGGTGAGGGCGTGGCGTGTGATGAAATCGGCTATGGATTCACTAAAGGAGGGACAGGGTCGGGATGTCTGTAGACGAGGGTGCAGCGGAGGGTCTTGTTTGGGTTGGACTGGAAGTGAAGATGCTCCATGTCTGGAGAGAGGTCGTCGGAGCTAGTAATGAGGCAGAGGGTGTTTCTGTGAATGATGGCGATGCCTCCACCTGGGTGATGCGGCCCTTGTCGATGATCTTGTAGCCAAGGGGAATGGCAGTGGTGATGTCCGGGACTGAGGTGGGGGTCATTCAGGTTTCTGTGAAGAAGGTGACGTCTGGAGCGATGGAGTCGAGAACGTCCCAGGTCTCCAGTGCATGTTTGATGAAGGAGCAGGTTCGGGGTAGGATGCAGCTGAGTTGGTCAGGCCTTGATGTGTCCTTTAGCGAGGTGGCAGGTGGTCGATCGTCCGCAGCTGAGGGAGTGGAAGGTGCTGGCGTCGTAGCGGTGAAAGGCGCTGGAACCAGGGTTTGTGGCGCTGGGCGCAGTCCAGTTGTGGACGGGCACAGACGGGCTTGCCTTTGACGCACCTTCAGTATGCCAGTGGTGCAGCCGCACAGTGCCGCCATCAAGAAGGGTGGGGAGGTGAATGGGGCTGGTCAACTGGGAGGCGGGAAGTGGCCCTGAGAGAGTGATGGGACCACAAGGCAGAGCAACGGCAGGGGCTGGAAGGGGAGAGGAGTGAAGAATAAGAATGGAGAAGGAAAAAAGCAAAAAAAGCAAAAAAAGCAAAAAGACAAGAGAAACAGTATTTTCAGTACTAACAAGCTCTTCTGGCATCACAGTATTGGAAGTTCGATTTATGACATTGAGGTCATTGGCACTGGCTTTTGAAGGGCTCACAAAATAAGGTCAAGGCTAAAGATGCTACAAAAATAAGGCAGAACTGATCATAATTTTGATTACATCTGAAGCTTGGCTAAGATTCTGTCCGACCTTTATCTTGCTTAATACTAAGCAATTGCTTCAAAACGTACTTTTCCCCATTTTAAATCTATTGGCCCTGAGTTTGGTAGTTTACTTCTGCCTAGATTGGTGGTGTATTGGTCTTTCTGGTGGAAAAGCCAGAGCAGAGAAAATTTAGAAGTAACTCCTCTGTTGAGTATTTGGCAAAACAGGATGAGGGTCGATTAGCTTTCCTCACAATGCTCAAGTTTTGCACCTGCAGAAAGGCATATTCGTAGCAGAAGGGTCTCTTTAGACAAATATAAAACTGTAGCTGCCTCCATAAATGTAAGAGGTGCACATTTATGCCTGCTTAGACACCTAAAAAACGTACATTTTGCTTTCTCGCTGGGCAAAATATTTTTCTTAAGTAGCCACCTGTTGCCCTACACAAGTACCATTTTCTGGATGCTATCTCCCTGAGTATGAACTTGCTCCCGCCCTATGTTTCTAACCATAGTCAAGGTGGGAACATGCCTTCCAAAGATTTCTACAAATTCACATATTTAAACATGTTTGGGCATTCACCTATGTTCAACGCATCTCAGTCAGGCAAATCTCATTCTGTGAGTCTCCGTGAGTAGCTGTTACATCATTGAACAATTACACCACGTAGGTGTAATTTTTCATGTGTGGAAATTAATTTGTGCGTGTAAATTCATATTTCCGTTTCGTGAACACAAAACATGGATTCACACCCACATACAAATCATTTGCACCCCGAGTTGAAATTAGTGATGCCAATGGTTTTGAGGTCCTGGACCTACTTGATTAAATGTCCGATAAAGACTTAGGGCCTGATTTATGAAACGTTAGTGCCGCCTTTGCGCCATTTTTTGACGCAAAAGAGGCGCAAACTTACAAAATATAATTAGATTTTGGAAGTTTGCGCCGCTTTTGCGTAAAAAAATGACGCAAAGGCGGCTATAACTTTTCATAAATCAGGCCCTTGGGACCTTATTTGGAGTTTGGAATCTAGTGAACTCCAAAAACTAAGATGTCCGATCTGCCGTATTTAAGTTGTCATTGACTAGAGCGCACAAATAATACGGTGAACTTGGACACCAGACACAGTTGTGAGAGAGTACTCTGTCTGCCAAACTGTAACTAAGGCCCTTACTGATTCTTCTGCAGCCAATCAGAAAATTTTAACCTTTTCTCACAAGTTTTAGCAAATGAGTGTCTACTTTAATTTAGGCTTGTTTTCATGTGAAGAGGACAGAAATACTTTGCTCCAAACTTTAAAAATTGCCCGATCTCATCGGTACGGAACCCTGCATAACAACACCAATTTTTCCCCTTCAGATGAGGTACCAAAACTACCTGGTAGTCAAACTCTCAGGGCTTAGCCTGTTAAGGCAGCAATTTCGACGCCAATTTTCTCCCTCCTGGGCACGAGCCGAAGTGAACAGCATAACTCCATTCCTGCTCCAGATGTGGAAGCATGCCAATGAACATGCAAGATTTGGGCGCTCCTGAATCCCAATCACCTGTTTTGCATCACCGTGTTCTGTTGCACATTCTGTCACTCTTTCAAATGGCTCTCTGATGCTAAGCTTATTCGACCTTCATCACAAGTGCCAAGGAAATACCCATTCGACAGTTAATTAGGATTGCAACAAATGCAGTAATCCCTCACCGCAGGGATTTTCTGGGACTCATTTCTCTAGTTAAAAGCTGTCCACATATACCACAGAAAGAATGCGCACACACATCTAGAAATCAATGTGAAAACACTGATATTAGCAGCAATTAAAAAAAACCTTAAGGGCCTATCTCGTAATGATAGGTAAATACGACACCCGAAAAATGAATGCACCCTGTGGTGTTGGAATTCCAAGGTGTTGTGCTACCTCAATAGAAGATCCATGACACTAGTAAGGGGGATTTGTTGGCAATCAACAAACACACATTAAAGAGAAGTGCAGCTACAGTTGTTCACTTACAAATCATCGCCTCCTTGCCCATTGGTAGCTTTGCCATACTGCTGTTTTCCGTAGGCACTGTTTTTATGAGTGCTTGCTAGAATAACTGCGACAATTACAGCTGGTACACCTGCATAAAGACAGCATATTACATAGGGTTAAAGATAAACAAATAACAAAATGACCAGATTACTTGTATTCTCCAAAGGCAATGAATTACAAAAAGGTTAATGGCACTTTCTAAGAAACACCGGAAGCAGATTGAATTAAATGCAGGATGTGAGAGCAACTGCTTAAAGCTTCTGTTAAAGAGCCCATAAGAGAAGCTGAGGGTGTCACAACGAGCTCCATCGGACCCACGTCCGGGTTCTGCCACCTTGCTATGCCTCAAAGTTACCACATCCCTTCCTCTTACCTCAACCAAAATACCGCACTCTGACTGACCTGGAATATATTTTCACTGCTTCTGCCTATAACAAATTGTTCATCATGATGTATGTGAATAAATGGGAAGAAAACAAACTGAGGACGAACCCCCCCCCCCACACACACACCCCCATAGGAACCCAAATCACGGAAAACCAACTTTAAGGAAAGACAATAGTAAGACAATACAAATAAATCAAAAGTTAAAAGAACTGTTTTAAAGGAAAAATATTTCAAGGAAACATTCAAAATCACATGCTTAGGTGAAGTGAGTTTTTTTAAAAAAGTACGGGATGGGTTATGATTAGGGGTGATGAGGGTTTTTTAGGGTTCTGGAAATGGCTGGAGTTCAGGGGTGGCAATGTTTTTTAGGGATCAAGAATGGGTTGGCGTTTAGGATGGTGAGGGGTGGTTGAGGGTTAGCAAGTGAGTGGAGTTTAGGGGTGGTGAGGATTTTTAGAGTTCACGGATGGGTACAGAGTATGGGTGTTGAGGTTTTTAAGGTTTTATGAATGGGTGGAATTTAGAGCTGTTGAGTGTTTTTAAGATTCTGTGATGGGTAGACTTTTGGGGTAGTGAAGAGTTTTTAGTTGCAACCAATGCACGTACAATGTTACTAAGTTTAAAAATGATGAAATAATGAAGCAATACTATTACAAAATGTAACACATTATGCCACATAATTATCCTTTTCTTGCTACATTATTTACTCAACCCTGCTGCATAATTTGGCCCTCTCCTGCCACATAATTCCAGTTGCCATAAGTATAGGGTGCTGTGGGGTTTTAAGGGTTCAGGGATAAGTTGAGTTAATACTTAAAATGGCTGTTTAGAGTTCAGGGAAGGGGAGTTTCGAGGTGGTGAGGGGTTTTAAGGAATCGGGGATAGGTAGGGTTCAGATGTAGAAAGGTGTTTTTAGGGTTTAGAAATGGGTAGAGTTTAGGGGTAGTGAGGGAGTTTTAGGTGAAGAGATGGGTGGAGTTTACAAGTAGAAAGGGCTTTGAGGGTTCTAGGATGGGTGGTGTTTAGGGGGTCAGAGGTGGGTAGAGCTAAGGTATGGTGATGGGTTTTTAGGGTTCATGGTTGGGTGGAGTTTATGCATGGGGAGGAATTTTTAGGGGGCAGACATGAAAGGTGTTTATGGTTAGCGAGAGTCACCAGATTAAAAGCATTCAAAGTAATTGTTTGACAATGTGAAAGGTATAAATATGAAACATTGGACTGTAATAAATACCTTTGATAAAAATGTTTCTGAAAGACCTGTAACCATTTCATTTGCACCTTACAAATCAAGTATGCAGAAGTTATTCTTTTAAAAAACAGAAATTCTATTAATTGGCTTCTATGAATTGGTAAATACCATTCATCTTCAAAATTTCCATCAACCTGTTTAGATGGAATAGTTTCTCAGTAATAGTATTCCATTACATTGTTTTTCTATGAGATCGCAGTTCATCCTTGCATTGGTAAAGCTATGTCAACCAGTCATCTCTGCCCCATATCAGTAAACTCTTCGATCATTATTGAAAAGGATCCACTCCCATGCAGGCTCTCTGATCAGCTAACTCTATATCAATAGAGTTGTGGTTATTTCCAGTCTCTTATAAGCCAGTGATCATTTGTTTGCATAGTCGCTCACATATAGTTTCTTTGTTGGACGTGTGAGGAATATTCTTGCAAACAGGTACCTGCACTAGATTGCTAACTGGGCAGAGAACAATGCTCTAGTTCTACCCAATGATGCTAGCTTTAGAGTTTTGCTTACTAATGCACACTATGTATTAATTCTGGATTACCTGATGTGAAGGTCCAGTGAGCAGAAGCAATAGTTAATGCCTTATGGTGTTGACTTTTGTATCTCTTTTGACTAGTTTGGAAAGAAATTACTAAAGAAGACGCTTGAAAAGATGGAACATGGTTTACGAGAAGTCCTGATTATCTTCCACTCAAACACATGAAGAATAATTTGTACATGGAGAATGCTGGAGGCTACAGTATATCAAGACAACTGATATGTAGTGTGCCTCGAGTTAGGATGCAGTACTCAGCGCAGGACTTTTGCATTCAGAGGATGTGGACATACTGGACCAAACCCTAGCAGCGTTGAAACATAGTTTGAGGGGCTGGAGGAATACTGTACCACAAATGCATTGGTAAAAAATGATAATAAAACTAAAACAGTGAAAGAAAATGGAAAGTAAAATTGAAGTGTGGCTGAAATCCAGGATACTATACCAAATTCTAACAGATTCAGGCATTCGGTTTAGCAGCTCCCTAGCCAGTGGTCTGGAGGAATGTTTGTGCTCTGCTGAACTAATCCTCCATATTTAGAGGGAGTACAACAGTGATAAAGACACAACGAAAAACAACATATAACTTGACCAAAGTGAACACTTTGTCAGAACACTTAAACTACTGCAAGTGGAGTGTACATTTACAGAGGCATTTATTAACTTTGTAGTGACTATCAGAATTAACTTAAACTCAAACCTAATCCTTGTGAGCCAAAAACATAAAAAAAAATAACCAGTGGAGAAACGGCCTGCAAACCTGGTGGCTTACTCTTCTCACAACTGGTAAGAGGGTGCAAGCAAAAATGTAGTCATATTTGGGATAAAGGGCCCCATCACAAAGTGGCTAAAAACACTGATGTACCTGTTAATTTATGATAGTGTGGAATGTGCAAATTTGTGGGTGTGTAGTTTGCACCTTATTATGAGTAAAGCAAGCTGGAATGCACAATAATGTTCTTAGTAGCGCATATTATTCCCCATTTTGAAGGGCACAAACAGCAGGAGTGCTGTATGTGCTCCTGTGAATTGTGACAGGTGAAAAATCTGTGGCTCTGTGGAGCTTTATTTTGTAGGGTCTCTTAATGAGCAAATGGAAACTCTGCAAGGCAGATGATCACCTTGTCTTTTATATACAACTCTGCACTGTTTTACTGCATGTTAAAGTAAGGTAGTTAAAGCCAGCCCTTTGCAAATGGGAAAATTTACTTATGCAGAAGTAGTCAAGTTTTGGTGCAGTTCCATTTTAAATCATGCACAATATAAATAAAACTTCAAACTCACCCCAGCCAATAATGCAGAACTTAAGAATGTATCGTCTGATGTAGGTGTTGAAAACTTTAACAAGTGCAATGTACATGTGAACGGCCTCCAGTCCCATCCACGTGAAGGTTGCAAGTAGAAAGAAATGCAGAAGGGCCGCCACCGCGATACACAGGCCTTCGATGTCAAAGGATGCAAGCCAAGTGTCGAGCAGGAAGATCAGATTGAGGAACAGCAAGGACGTGCTCAGGTTCATTAAGATCTTGGATGGGTAATCTCGTCGTATTTTTCTGAAAAAAACACAAGACAGTAGTTAAATCTAAATTAGAGGTTGTATGTGGGTCGGATCCATAAACTAGCGGAACAGATCCTGATCATTCATATAGGACTTTCAGATCCCCAAAAAAGGGACTTGTTTCCTGATTTTGTCTACATAAACTTGTAGTTTCAAGATCTGTTTTAGCTAGACCAATAGATAGGATTCAGTGGCTTCTTTACTTAAGTTGAGATTGAAATGGACCATGCTTGAATGGACCACTAACATCTTCTGAGAGCACTGAAAAAACTGGCCAGAATTCAACTAGTAACTCTGGTGTTGCTGCTTAACAAACACCAACAAATGACAAATCACAGGAATGATCTTTATTGATTATTGTTAAAATTCCAAAATACCATAAAGTATGCAATGCCAAAACACCACTAAAATGAATGATACATGTGCTGTGAAATCTGTTACAAAAGCTGTTTCAGCACATTCAATTCACCCTTGGAGAAGTCAAATATTCCCTACACACCCTCTCATTTCACTCTATTTTCAACTGTGCAGGTAGCTATACAACAGCTGCCTAATCCACTTCTTTGTACTCAGTACTTTGCACTGTGAAGAATGTGGGTGTGTTAAATAAGCAATAAATAGTGAGAACACAGTGAACAAGCAACAAGACAAAAAACAGTGGCATAGGCCATTGAAAAAATAAACATAGAGGTACAATTTACTAAACCAAAATAAGTTTGAGTGGTTTAACAGCTGTAAGGTATAATTCAATAGTTCAATACACATTGGATGGTTAAGAGCAGTGGATTGCACATGAAAGGAGAGGAAAAACAGTAATAGTAACCCATACTTCAGTCCACGCCTATTTTAATACTCTCTTCAGAACCCACTCAGTTATTTTACTTGCCATCATCCTTCACAGATACCACATACATAAAATAACCTCTTCACCCTTCCTTTAAAACCAAGCAGGAACCGTAAAGTGTGTATTCCAATTCTACCTTCCTCATTTGTATAAATTGTTTGGTGCTGGGGAAATCCCACTACACTGCTTATAGATTGATGTTTATATAACATGAACCTACCAGGGAAGCAAATGAGCATTGTACATTTATTGGGGAAACGTATGAGCCAAAACAAGACCATGAGTATTAAGTACTTTACATATTTGAATTAACATTCATAACTGCATTTCATTACACATATTATTACAACTTTAGGCACAGGGAAATTAAATATCTCATTACGCGATATTGGGGATTGTGATGGGTAGGTACCTGGTTGGGAATTATTGAACCCCACATTTTGAGCCTCGCCAGTTATTGAGCCCATAATGGGAAAGAACAGGCAACCTAGGTATTACCCGGCCAATATCTACATGTGGATAGCTATTTGATGTTCAATAAAAAGCTTTTTCTGCACCCTCAACACCATTATTAGGTGCAGGTAAAGGTAGAAGATTTACATATAGACATACCAACATACTTGACAAATTGCTGCGCATTTAACTTTTATGTTATGTTATGTTTACCCCAACAGTCTTTTTCAGGTTGCTTAGGAGTTTTAAGTTATTGGTCAATGTCATAAGTTTTCCTGTGATACAAATATAGTGCTAAATCTCAAGCTATCTGTTTATAGACTTTGTTAAACAAGTGAAGCTACCATGCACGCTTCCCAAGGAAAATGTGGGAAATATGTGAAACCCTGTGGTCTTTCAATACAAACTACTGACATCTTGCACGTCTAAAGCACATTTTTAAAGCAAAGAGACTACCTGTAAAATTGCTCTATCATCTCAAGCATCAGTGGTCAATCATGTCTGGTAGATGTGTGTTGTGATAAGGAAAATACACACTATCACATCAATGATTACGTTAAGGGGAGGTGTGGCTCTAGTACCGAACAAGATGGCCTACCGGCTCTGAAGCTCTGCCTGTCAGTGGTTCTTCTTTAAAGGAAAAAAGCACTACTTTGAGTTGACTCACCATATACTTTTATAGGTACCCCAGTCTGGACAACTACAGGAGTAAAAGGAATGCAGTTTTCCAAAATAAGGGGAAGCAGTTTTTTCATCAATATTGCGGGTGTTTGCTAAAGGAAAAACAGTGTGATCACTATTTTTGCTCCACGCTTCACTGAGGAATCTTTTCTCTCAAACTTCAGTATTGCATTTCTGATGCACTGTAGTTCTAGTATGGGGAAGGCACTTCTAATTATAAAGTGAGCCACAAAATGACATGTTTAAAGAGTTCTGGAGCTTTACATTAAGTTGCAGCATTTGAAGAATTTTATTTTTTACCTCATTCTTATTATGGCTATGTTCTGCTGTTTACAGATATTTTGCATATGTTATTTCTTCAGCATATGCATGTTTACCTGACTCAGCTATGAGATATTTGTTCAACAAGGGATTTTCTGCCTAACACTCTGATCTATTGAAGCCTATTTTCAAATATGATTCTTTGTTTTGTGTTTCATTTTATGGGTTATATTCATGGCTTACCTACTGTAATATTATACAAAATAATCATAAACAAGAGGTGGGCAGAGATGCTTATTATTTAAGAATTTAAAAATTAGGCACCTTGGTAGCTGTAAGACTTAAGACCTCTAGGTGCTTCTATACTTGGTGAGCAGGTCAATAAACTGGGTATCATTACATAAGTCTAAGAACTTCTTTTCTAACATGGCCTCTGATTCTAATGTCACAATAAATAATTCTCATAACTTATCAGGTGCTAAACCTAAATGCATTAGGAATGATCCTCCACCTCTGGTATTATCCACTGAAAATCCTATTCTCAACAAAATATCTTACTAAATAATATCTCTTTAACCATTAATGAATATAGGTAGTTATGAAAAACAGATTGAGATGGTGCAACGATTAGTGATGTACAGGATATTACAAGTAAAGAACAAGGTTTCCAATGTGATATAATCATACTTTACCAAATCATGCTGAAAATTTAAAGAATGACAGTAGATGCCATAACTTAAGACTATATGGCACGTCCTATGGAATAAACACTATTAAAATTTTGGAAAAAGCTCTGGCTGATATAGTAGGTCTACCTAATTATTAAAATATAAATATTCAAAAACCTCACAGATTTGGCACAAGAAATCCCATCTGCAGCATCTACTTTTTGTAGGGAGATTATCATGCTAAATTTGGAATATACTGACCTTTGAAAACATAATTAGAGCAATTTAAGATACAAAGTATGTGATCTGGTCATCAGTTGCTCATTTCAAGGATCTTCCTAATGCAATGAATGCCAGAAAGAAAGACTTTCCTGCTTTGACTCCAACATTGTAGCAGCTTAATGCTATGAGTCCAAAACTGAGGCAGCTTACTATTCTTATGGTAATATTCATTCCTTCAATCTTCAAAATAACACATAGTAAAATCTCAAAATCCTTTGATGAATCATGCCAGCTGCTTCTATATATTAACATAAACCTGCCTACTCCTACATTGAAATTTCTGCTGCAATTTAAGATTAATTATTTGTTACAATTTGATTTATGATTGTGCATTCAATTGTTTGGGTGTTGTGTCTATATTACACTTGGGGTTTTTGTTGTTATACGTACATTTACATTCAGGGAGTTTTCCCTTGAACTATTTGTTTCATGTTTTCATTATCATCTAATTTCCATTTTTTCGTTTTTTTTATATATCTATGTTTAAATATCAGTACTGTCTCATTTGTTCCTGTTTATAGAATCGTTCCATGTACACTTTTATTGTTGCTGATGTTTATTTTTCTTTTGGTCATTACAGGCCATCAGTATTGGTGATTTGCTGTATGCTATATTTTTTATTATTCATGATTAGTTTTGTCTCTTGGAGTGTGTATTTGGGGTAACCCAGTTAAGAAGGCAAAAACAAATGCCATATTTGACTTTTTACAAGAAAATCATAGTAATGAACCTGAATTATTAAAGCTTGAATGTTCTTAGTAAGATAATGTTGCCTGTTCTGCAGCTATAACTCTCAGTGGGATTGTTGGTATTTCACAAATGTCTTAATGTTGATATCTTGTCTCAGCAGTGTTATATTGAAGTAAGCTGTATACCACTTGATGTCACTACTGATAGATACGCTTTCCCTTTTTAATATCTATGGTCTTGCAAAATGGGACCCTTCTTTTTGGCAAAATAAAATCATACATTTCTCAAATGAAAATATTATTATTAGTGGTGATTTTAAAAATGTGCTTGGTCCCTTCACTGACATAAAGCCCTCAATTCAAATACAAATCTTATATGGCGTATAACTCTGCAGCATTTAACAGAAAATTAAATGATGTACGGAGACTCTTTAACTAAGACCACTCAGAACTTAAATTTTTTTCTCCAGCTCATAATGCTTTATCTTGAAACGATTATTTTATGGCTAACAAATCTCTTATTCAATGCATATTTTCGATTCAGATGTGTTTGATCTTTATCTCAGATCATGCTCCTGCTGAGGTTAGTTTGAATTATTTAATTTTAATTTAAAACAAAGTAGACAGATATTTAAGAATCATCTTCTATCCGATCCTGATACAAAAGTATTTTAACACTTTCAGTACTGATTTATTTGATTTGAAAAACCATTTGATACTAATATGTAAAAAATTGGGATGCCTTTAAAGTGATTTTGCATTAATTCACAATCACATTTACTGCTACTAAAAAGAAACGAAAATCAAATTTACAATACAACTCCTTACTGAAACAATTAAAGTATTCAAACATATATACATTACAAATAAATCTGTTACTGTACTATAAGATTAAATGCAAGCAACATTTCATATCATTAAAATTTTAACACTTATGCCAGGTTTATAAAGATTTTGCGATGGGTTTGCATTACTTTTTTAATGCAGACTCAATGCAAAACCCAGCTTGTTATTTACAAACCAAAGCATACAGCGATTTGTGTTGGTTTTAAACAAAAAGTAACGCAACACAGCGCAATATGTTGCCATGCTTTCCTTTGCATCAAGGTGCATTTCATAGGTGGTGCATTGGTGTTCCTGTGCATCCACCCATTGATTTTAATGCAAATCTTTAACTACAAAAATTGTAGAAACTGATTTGATATAAAATACTGTTCTTCCTTGAGGCTAGCATAATTAGGAGAAATATTTTTTTCTCCTTGTATTTTCCTCTTTGCCTTTGTGCTGCATGCATGCTTGCCATGGTGGCAAGATATTTTCTGCTTGAACAAACCACAGTCTCATACCCCTATCCTACTTTCATTTTGTACGCAAAGAAGACCCTCTCATCAAATTTTCTATGCAGTACCTGCAAAGTACATTTTGTGTAATGTGCAGCGTTTCATACAATGTTCAAGAAAATTACACATATTACAAAAGGGAAACATTCTGTAACTTTTCCCACCCCTAGATATGTGCTCAATATTTTGGTAATGCCTATCCGCTTTGGTTGACAATAATGACCAAAGATTTATATTATCTTTATCTTAAAGCAGATTAGTAAATTAGGCACAAAGGTGCTTTCAATAAATGACAAATATATTTGAGGCTCCAGAGAGCTTCCTCCTTTTTGTGATTCTGTTGCCTCTCTGTCTATCAGGTTTCATGGTAAGACACCACATAAGAAAGTCAGGGATGCACCATGGGGAAGAGATGGAGAACAGTTCAGTGGAGACTACAGTCATGATAGACAATAGCTTCCAGGGTGGGGTCTGAAATGCACTGTCTCAGCCATTGAAAGTGCAGTCGACTTCCAGGTCACGGAGGGCAGAGCCTTGTAAAGTTTTAGTGGATCCGGAAGACCGTGTCTGGAAACATCAGTTCTTATGTCTCTTCCACTTGACGTGTTAGTTTACACCTATAATTCTGTTTCCTTACATTTAATGTTTTTCCCCTTTATTGGTTCTCTTGGTTTTCCTTCTACCTATTTCTTGGACTAGCCCTTACTTTTGTTTTGGACTGACTTTTGTGTATGAAGCAGCTATAGTTTTTGAACATGCTCATATTATCTCCTGTGATTTGGTCTTGGTGACTAAGAACCTGCTTTTTGGAATTGCCTTCAGATTTCCCTTTTTGGTTTTCTGACTACAATTCTACTTTCCTGTAAAGGAGTGTGCAAGTTATCTTTGGTTCTCAGGCAAGTTTCCATGTTTGACTGGGGGCTAGTAAAAGTAGTGCCTCCCCTCACACAGGGCAAGCTGCATCAAAGTTAGTCCATAATACTTACCCATTACAGAGCCCTTCCTCTGTTATCTGATACTCACTGTCTTCTGTTTCCTCTCTTAACAGTGAGTAGTATTGTACCTCTGCAGTGTTGTGCCGTCCCGTATCTCAATAGCCCAGTCCAGTTCCTCTCACAACCACCCTGCTGGAAATGAGTGTCACTCTCTCTCTAATTCCTCACCCTCTCAATCCTTTTAAAACAGGATCTCCTTACTCTCCTAGAATGTGATACAGGGAGTGAGACCACATACAAGTGAAGAAGGGGGTATTAACCTTACTATCCTTCGAGGAGTGTGCAAAGGGCTATGGAACTATCTGACATTCTTAATCCATATAAGTAATATGTATTTATTTTCCTTAATCATGTTTCTGGTCACAAATAGAAAGTTGGTCAGTCAACTATTGTCTATGTGGATTCATATTAAATTGTAGTGCATGGCAGTCTTCAAAATATATGGTAGATCATGCAAACCTCTTGACCTCACTTTTCACTTTGTATTTAGGGTGTAGTACATCAGCCCAGCCTCTGGGAGCACCGATATCATTGGTGCAGCAGCTGCAATGACAACACTGCCCTGGAATGTAAAGGGCAACTTTATCCAAATTATGGCTGCATTTTCTCACTTAACTAACCTGCATCAATTTTCCTTGCATGTATTTGGACCCATGACTCTATTAATATGCACTGGCATATTATGCTTCTAAACTTTGAACAACTTATTTTTATGGGATTCGCTGGTGGGAAGAATACCATATGCTGTAGATTATATCCTACAAGCCTCACTCAAGGTTTGGTTCTGTTGTCTATAGTAATCCCGGTTTGGTTGGGTATGGGAATAAGCAACAGAATGAGGAATTACAAGGTCTGTGGTAACTCTCTGGATCTGTGGTTTTCATCCAGGGAGTCCAGGTGAAATACCTGGGGAAAAATTAGGTTTTGCTAAGGGAATCAGGGCTGGAATTAATAATTCCTCTAGCAGTTCCCTATTTCTAAGAAAACCCTTAAGGTCCCACCTGCAAGCCCTGGTAACTCCATTCCCTGGAGTCACCCATCAAGTCAGTATCATTAGCTCGTGCGGCAGAGTTACTGCAGTTACTCCGGGCCACTTGTAATTGAACCTTAGGCATGACATGAAATTGCAAGAAGACAGAACACAGTCACGCTGGCGCATAGACTTTGATTATTATTCTCGTGTGTTGCTATAGATAATTCAAACGGGAAAAATGCTTACTCAAATGCAATGTAGGTGAGTAAAGTAGCAGCTGAGCAGATAGCAGATATTCCACACCCGATGTAGGAGATGAAGGTAAGGACTTTGTTGTTGACCTCGTCAATTTGTGTACTTGTCCTCTGGAGGTCCTAAATCAGAAAAAGAAAGATCAAAAGTGATCACAATGGATCTTAAGCCAAAATGTTCCACAAACACAAATTGCTTGTTAGACTTCTTAACATTACCATAATCTGTAATTAACAAGGAAATACTGCTTCGCTGGGAGCAATGGCGAGCTACTCACAGGTCAATATAATTCTATACCAAGAAAAGCTAGCTAGCCTTCGGTGGACTGCATACAGAGTGACAACATACTAATTAAACTTCTCCCAGCCACACACTTTCTCCTTGAGTAACAAACTAAAAATGTATGTTGCACCCAAATTCCATATGTTTCATCAAACTGACATGTTTCAACAGTACAGTTTCAGAGGAGGCATACATTCCTACTAATGTATTTCTACAAATTCCTATCATGGCAGATACTAGACAAGACAGCCACCCCAGATAGTTCTTTCCACATAAGCAAGTTCTTGGTGACTCTGAAGATCACTTAGGAATCGTTCTAAGAATTACTCCTGCAGTGACAGCAGTGCTTAATTTGAAGCAGTGCGTGCAGGTGGAGACAATGGTACGCATTTTCTTTCTTTGGTCCAGAGCAAACAGGAGAAAAACACAAAGTGGGAGGACAGCGTAGAGGAAGACAGGAAAACAGTGAGAAAGGGAGACAGTGTGCAGCCTTGGTATTTAGCACCCTGGCTTTCTGGTCTTTGTTAGTGCCAATTGCAGGCATCTGAACAAAGCTTTTGTCCCCAACACTTATTATTTTACAAATAAAGAACTGCAGCTTCTACATATAAGAATGGTATCAGTTGACGTCATGCTGATAGGATACACTTTTACACCAGACCGCTGAGATCTAAATCTGATTTGGGATACCATGTCAAAATAAAACAGGAGTGTGGTAGTGAAAAGGACACCACACAGTACTCGCCAGAAACACTCTGCTTCTGGCTGGTACCACAATGAGGGTGCAACATCAGAGTATTGCTGCAGCTGCAATACTTGGCACCTATGGACAAAGTACAGCACCCTGTTCCGTTTCCAACACCCACTACTGACTCTGAACCTTTAAGCAAATGGGCACACAGTCCAGAGGCGCCAAATAGACTGAACATGGACCAGTGGGTAATGGAGAGCACTCTGGAGAGAGAAGGCAACCAAGTGGTGGTCAGAGATCACAGACACAAGTGAAAAAGAGCAACAATTGAGGAAAGAAAGAGCAGAGGACTCACATCCTAGTCTAGACAGTAAATGAGAGAAAGTAAATGGGGAGATCGTCATAAGAGAGACCTATAAATCATGGCAAATAATGGATGAGGGGATATATTTAGCTAGGGAAAGAAAACAAAAGGAGTGGAATTTCTTCATACACTTTACATAGTTCTCCTTACTCTTCTCTCAATACATTGCCCTTATGATGAGTTGGAGTGTATATCAGTGCATCACTTTAGTCTACACTTGTTGTTGCATTAAAGAATGAAATGCTGACAGAATATCTCTTCTTAGAAAATCTAGCATTGACAGCCAAAATTATATAAGGAGTATTGCTGCGCATACATTGGGCGAACCACTGAATCCCAAGCATTTTTTATTCCTCAGACTAACTTCCTTTCTCATCCCCTTTTGGGAATTCGTACTTAAACTTGGGAGGAGGTAGGGGTATTATTGTCCATAAGTCCAAAGGAAGATGTAGTTATTGAGTTTTTATATTTAAATGCACTCATGAAATACATCACAATACATTTTAACTTCGAACAAAACCCCTTGTTTAATTTGCATAATGTACAAAAAAATGGCTGACATTGCACCGGCTGGAGTGGGACTACATCCACCAGCCTTCAACTTGCCTGTGACGCTTGTGGGGGAGCTGCCTGATGCATTAAAACCGCAATTTAACTCCTGCTCCTCGGGCGCCTGACATTGCACCGGCTAAAGTGGAACTACATCCCTCAGCCTTCATTCTGCCTTGACACCGGCATCGAAAAGGGGGGGGAGCATCTCACATGCTAAAAGCGTGATTTCAGTCCTGCTGCGTGGGATGCCTGACATTGCACTGGCTGGGATGGGACTAAATCCCCCAGACTTCATCTTGCCTGTGACACCCGTGGGGGGGGTCCTCCTGGCAAGACTGAGCAAAAAGCAGGCCCGTCTGCACCAGTCCAGGGCAGGTCGAGGCTGGGCTGGTTCACCCCTCTGACATTGTCATTCTTCGGCAGAGACAGTGGTTGTGCTCTAACTTGTAAGCGATTGGCCCCCTTTTCAGTGGACATTTACGGGGTAGCTATGGGTGATTTTTCTGGCACAAGTTTTTTCTGTGCCATCTGGGGTTGGCTAATTATAACCAGGGTCATCCTTCATGTCTAGGAATGATCCATATTCCACCATGAGAATCCTTGAGGTGTCTTGTTGTTGTTGCTGGTGCTTACTGATTTGGGACTCCGGCCATCACTTTGAGGTCCCTGGCAGCTGGTAGTCAAAATGGGCAAAAGGAAAGCTCCGACAGACAAAGCCAGTACTTCTGTTAATCCACCTGGCCCCTCTACTTTGGACTCCTTCCTGGTTTGCGCTGTCAGTTTTGTGTCTAAGGAGATTGAACTGGCCGAAAGGAGGCTCTCTTGGGACTCAGGCACTGCATCGGGTTTTTCTTCTGGCATAAACATGGAAGGCCCAGTCACCTTGTCTAACTTGGTTACCACTTCTGACAGAGTAATCGACCAGAGCCCATTCCAGGTTCTATCGTATCTGCCAGTACTCATGCTCCTATGCACACCAGTGATTGTGAACCGTCTCCTAAGAGAAAGCACAGGCACAAACAGGGGGATCATGCCAAACAACTAAGAGGAGCAAGGCAAAGCTTGGGCCAACAGGAGCATGTAGAACATTCCTCATTATTGGTTGGTGGGGATTTGCTCAGGCCTATTGTGGGCTACAATACCATTATGGCCCAAGGTTGAGACAGCATTTCGGAGCGGTTTGCTTTGGTAGTGTGCAGCTGAATTACCCCATTTATGGATATAATTTGCTCTCTAGAATCCACCATTAAACACTTGTCTACTGTTATTTCTGGAATACAATCAAATGCTGTCTCACTAGCAGTCTTACTAGCAAATGTAATTCTATGTCACTGCCGTCTAAGTAAATTATTGTTGTTGGTACCAGCTCTGTTCTTTAAGATTCAGGGCCTAAGCATTATTTGCAGCCTGTATTAGAAGGGAAAAAAGATCCTGAGAGACAGATTCAAGGCAGAAGGGAAATGAATAGGGTATCAGGTGAAGGGTCTAACTCGCAGTTACAGGCCTCCAGCATTCACCCCAGCCTAGGCTTAATCTCCCCCCTGATTGTTGTTCTTATGTGGCAGTCTTAAATGGTGTTCTCTCACTCCAGGGCACACAAAAAATAGACTTTTGTGATCCTTCAAAATAAGGTGTGGAATTGACTGGTGTGTCACTCAGTTTAGAACTAATGACTATAATGATATTTTGTCAGGAGGGTGGGGCGAGCCAGCCCTTTAGTTAAGCATCTCACAATCTCATCAATTGGAGGATCCCCGAAACAGCCTTGTGATTACTGAGGAATGGGTTTGGGGCTAAACAGCTGGGTGGTGCAATCAACCTAGTTCCCCTTCGGTTTTTCTACAGACATCTGGCTCCAAGAGGTAGGGTGGCCCCAAGGACTATCGCCACTAGGGTAGTCGGTGATTCCAAGGCCACTCTCCTGGTTTCCAATAGATATCTCCCCCTTGTGTATTTGAATGAGTTAGACTGGCGCCAGGGTCTCCAAATTAGTCAAAGTAATACCATGACGCCACCCCTCGAGATCAACACTACCCCACTGGTGGAGCTTGTGGTACAGGGTGATGTTGTTGCAACTCCACCCTGTTATACCAAAGTTGCTTCATGGAGTGTTGCCGGCCTAGCCACCAAGCCTGACTGCACAAGTTAGGGCTTGTCTATTGATTTATTCAATATATGTTTATTTCAAGAGGCTTGGTTTGTAGCTGAGCAACATCGTGCAGAGTTTGCCAACTTTTCTATTCTGGAAATAACCTCTGTGAGGGATAGACCCTCTGGGGGGTTGACAACTTGGGTTCAGACCACCTTATACCTTAACCCTGAGGTGACTGATGTGAGCTGCCCTGGTGTTTTATGTGTATCTCAATTCTTTCCCGCTCTGGAAGGGTATTCTATATCCGCAATGTGTATTTGCAGACCCCAGCTAGAGGTGCTGAGTTGCATGTCATTAATTTATTTAGTACGGCATATGACTGATGTTTCATAGGGCTCCTTTAAAATGATGGCAGGTGATTTTAACTGTAGATTTGAGCCATTGGACATGCACAGTATTCCACTGTTGGTAAAGAGGATCAGCTCTGGGGAGTCCCACTTCTCTCTCTCTCTCTCTCACCCGCTAAGAGGTGGTCTTCTGTTGTGCTCCAGCTAAATCCATTTACACTTGGTCATGATTTTTAGGCATGCAATTGTAGATCCAAGTCTGACCAGGAAGAGCTCCATAATTACCATCGACTGCACTGAACCAGCCTTATTGATTATATCCTACTTGACATTCGGCTCTGGCACGTATTGGTTGACATAACTGTAATTCCCATACAGGATAGTGACCATAGTGCTCTGGACCTCTGGCCTTGGGTGGTACTTTGCTGAGCATAGATGAACCACTTGACTGAAGGTTTATTCAGTCTAACAACCAGCGTAGGTTAAAGTGGAGTACCATGATAAGATCAGAACAAATCCTGGGGGAAGTTTTCGAAGTTGTTTCTAATGGCGCTCTGCAGTGGCATATGAAGTTATTCCCCTTGGTGCTTCAGATGTTGTGGTGAGACTGAGCGATATCCACAATACTATGTTTGCCTCCCTAAAAGATTTTTTCCTGGTAAACTCTACGTCTATACCGAACAGGTAGAAAGAGGCCTCTTGGTTCTCGAGAGTATGTGGCGTTGCTAAGCGCACGCTCTCTCGATCTATTAAATCTGGTTCTACAGAAGCAATTCGGGGGGGACTAGACTACATTGCAAAGCTACTGTTACTAGCACCAAGAGAACCTGGGAGCGTTCCAAGTGGAGTACAATGTTGGGTGCCATAAAAGATAAGGATTATTTCGATTTTTGGCAGATTGTTGCCAATAGTAACCTGACTCTGGTCAGTTCCTGAGCATACTCCTTTCCGTGATGCCCTGGAAGATGTGCTGGGGCAGCATGGCACTGCTAAGATTCCCTGACTGAGGTCTCTGAAAGCATGTCTGGGCCAGACTGGGTTTGAACACTTAGGGTCCTGTTGGGCAATCATTACTTCAGTTTCTAAGTCTTACCTGAAAGGTGCTTACTGGCGCTATGTTGACAACGTACATCTGTACACTTTCAGGGTTGGATCCCTTAAGACATCTTTTTTGAGGTTCAATGTGGTGTGTGAGTTTGAGGAGTTCATGGATGAGACTGAACCTCCTCCTGCTAAGAGCTTTTATCTTAAATTCCGTTTGGGGACTTTGCCCCTTTGTTCCTTTACCGCCAAGTGGAAAACTCATCCTAGAGAACAGGGTCATTTTTGTCCATTCTGCCCACCGGTGGTAGAATCATCCGAACACACTTTGCTGTTTTGTCCTGCCTGTCAGGGAGTTAGAAGAACATGCACTCTACCTGTCTGTCGTATTCTGGGGTTACAGAACTTTAGTACAGCCTTAACAGTACTATGGAGCGTCACAAAGCAACTTATTGTCTTTGCTGTCTCTCGGTTTCTGTTGCACATGTGGAGGTTTAGGCAGAAAAAGTTGTCCAGAGGTGTAGGTTTCTATTTATACCCCTCTTCCTCTCAGCTGTTTGATTCTATCATTCATATGGTTTTAATATGTACATTGCTGCTATTGTGTCCTAATTGCTGAGATTTCAAAATGTGAATTGTTTTAGTGTGTATTTATTATTTTATACTGTTGTATTGCATTTTTAACATGTTCTTTTATGGTCATGCAGTCGAAATAAAGATTGATTTACAAAAAATGCAGGGACATATCGTTTTTCACAAAAAACTATGTGAATAATGTGAAATCACAGCAGAACCTTAAAATGGTTCCAGAAAATAAAAGTGAACCTCTAGCCGAAGGTCTTTTTTAAGAGGAAACAGACCGAGGGCTAAGAAAGCCACTTCTTGTAGTAGGATACAAGAACATATGTAAGTAGTTGCAATATGAACTCTTTCAAGTCCTGCCTCCACCGTCGCTGTATACACTACCCACAAAGAACGGCAGCATGCCAGAGAGTATACACTAGCGTCAGAGACAGGGGAATACTAACAAGAATGATTACGTTTGAAAGTGGTACATTTACCCATCAGACCTTTCATTTATTATTCATGCAAGCACTGTTGACCGAATCTAAAGTCTACAGACAAAGGGCAGGCCTCATACCAGTCAGTGTGTTTTTGCACATCAACTGGTTTGAGACGAGCATCTGGGGCAGTGTCTAGGCGCCTCTCCATAAATGTCGCCAATTTTCTTGGGTGTGAGATTGGTTTAATGGAGGAAATTACATTGTGTGACCTTCAGCCGTGTGCTATAGGACACTTTCGTGTATATTAAAAGATCCACACCGATTCCTTATCTATTATATTGTGTGCCAAGACTGCCTGCCCTTTTAGTTTGGCTTTAAGCGGGTATTTTTGTACCATATCATTCAGTACCTTATATAGCCATTTAATAGGATGTTTACAATCTCCTATTGCCAAGAGTAAGTGGAGGAAGTGGTGTTGTTTGGGGTTTCCCTCTTTCTGGCCCCATAATTGTGCAAAGGCTCAGATTACAGCTGCATGCATTAAGAATTGGCCTGGGGGAAGGTTGTAGTCCTCCATTAGTTGTTCTACAGTCAGGGTCTCTCCATTCCGGTACCAATCTCCCACCATAATAATGCCTAGTTCAGTCCATTGTGACAGAAGGGTGGCTTTGAAAATTCCCGACCTATGGGAGGCTTACCAGAGGTATTGTTGGAGAGTACAAGAGCAATGTGCCCTCAGTTTAACACAATTTCTCCAGCACCTGGACAGTAATATCGGAACAGACTGTGCAGCTGATGTCCTCCCAACTAAGAGCGCTACCAGGACACCCTGATAAAGTTCCCTACCAACATGCCCCAACTCCACTCGCCCCTCACTATCCAGCCAGCACTTTAGCCACTGCAGATGTGTCATTAGATGATATAGCTTGAAGTCTGGAACTCTAAGACCTCCAGAGGTCATTGCGAATTTAAATGTATCCAGGGCGACTCTCTTCCTCTCTGTGTCCTAAATTAGTTCCCGGAGCAGGGAGTCCAGTTGTCAAACTATTCTCAGAGGACCCATACCGGTAAGTTGATAGAGAGAGATATAGTAGTCTGGGCAGGACAATTATTTTTGTAAGTGCTATCCTTGCCATGATCAGGAGCAGGAGTGATCTCCAGAAAGTCACCAATCCCATAAGTACCTGAGACACAACTCAACGTTCCCTTCTCACAGGTCCACTGGACTATGGTAAATATTAACTACAGTTATTTGAAAGTATAGGGGGGCCTCGTCATACCCAGTGTCTCAAGGTTTGGTACCTCATCCTCCCGGTTCACAGGGGAAATACATGTTTTGGCTCAGAGACACTGTCAAATTCCCTGGGTGGCATTTGCACCTGGATTAAATCCTGTTCCTCAGGCCTGACATAAAAATAGAATGTCATCAGCGTAGAGGGATATAATGTGGGTACCATCCTATAGGAAATGCCTCTATTCTCACCCTTTGCCTGGGCCACTGCTTCCAGAGTTTCTGTCGCAGTACAAAAAGCCGCAAGGAGAGAGGGCAATCCTGCCTGGTGCTGTGATGTACTGGATCTGAAGATACAGACCTCTGTCCGAACCCAAACCCAAACCCAGGGTTTGGTGTAGACTGCTATGATCAATCTTGAACATCACGCTCCCAGGCCCATACAAGGCATAGTGGCCTCAAGGAAACTCCACTGCACTGTATCAAATGCCTTCTCCGGGTCCAGGGAAGCAACTAGTGCCTTGGGAAAAGCACCGACCTCAGTTTGGTCTAATAGTAGGTAGTCTGCATCAGTAGAAATCCATTCTGATCACTCTGAATCACTGTTGACATGAAGGATACAGGCGTGTTAAAAACATCTTTCTGAGTATTTTAAGATCAAAGTTCAGCATGGACAGTGGTTGATAGGAGCTTGCAGTCTCCCTGGTTTAACTCGGCTTTGGCAGGGCAGCCACCAAATCCTCCCATGTTGTCCCTGGGAGATTTCTCTTTTCTAAGGCCATTGCATATTTGGACAGTTGTGGAGCACAGAGATTAGAGTGTGTTTGATAGAATTTAGCCAGTATTCCGTCCAGCCTTGGCGCTTTCTTTTATGACGCCTCGTATTTCAGAGTAAACAGGCCATCCAATTTCTCCCTATCTCCTTGGCTCAGTATTCAGAGCATGGCCCTACCAAGAAAGGCTTCAACTCCCTCCCAGGAAGCCTCTGCTTATAGTTCATACAGTTTCTTATAGTAATCAAGGAAGAAGTCATCAATGACATCCTGGTCATATTCCCTGGTGCCTTCCATCAGGCACCTTGACACTGAGTATCAGAGAGCCTTTAGACTCCTGTCAAACCAACCACACCAAAAACCTCCCTGGTTTGCCCCCCCTTCATGCACTCTGGTTATATACAACTTGTAGTGGTGACATGTAACTTCTCAATAATTTTTGTGTAGTCAGCTTTGCTATCAGCTAGTTGTTGTTTGGCATCTGGAGGTCAAATTCCTCTAATTCTAACTAGTGAATTAGCTTGACCAGTCACATCATCTCTTTATCCAGTTTGCTAAAAATTCCTAAAGTATTGCACAGGTAATGGCCTCTCACTTTCACCTTAAATGCCTCCCATTCGATAAGGGCTGATAATGTCAATTGTTCATTCAGTGCAAGGCACTCAGTGATGGCTTTACGAAGCGATTCTCAGAAGAAGAGGTCAGTCAAGGAGCTGAGCTGCAGCTTTCAGATGGGTATCGGGGAACAGGTCGTCCCACCCACCAGGTAACTGTGAGGGAGTTATGATCTGAGATTGTTCTACGGAGATACATGGATGTCATGCATGGTAGAATAATAGGAAAAGTCTCTGGTGTCCCTATTATGCTGCCTCCTGACAATCACCAATTGCCAGCTACATACTCAGGTGGATAACCTTTAGCAACCTTAATATATTGTGCCCCCATGGAGTGGAACTGTCTAGTCTCACATCCATGACACAGTTATAATCCCTGTTCAGCATCAAAAAGTTTGTTAGGAATTTACCTAGTTGCTCTGAGAGAGTCTAAATAGTCCAGCTGGCCATGATTCAGAGCATATATGCTACCCAGGAGAATTTCCTGCCCATCAAAGTTGCCTGCCACTATGACCAATCTACCCTTGCATCAATTCTAGTGAGTGTTGGGAAGAAGAAGGTGTTACAACTCTGTCGTCCCATCTCTAGGGGGCGCTGTAAGGGGACTCTCGGTAGCCTGGGAATCACCTTGAACAGTTATCTAGAGTCCCTTGCTGACTCCGGTTTGTTTCTCTTTTGGCCAGGGTATACTTTTGTAGTACTACATTTGCTTACTGGGACTACAAATCCCATAATGCACAGCCTAGTAGTCAGGAAAGCCTGGATTCTGTTTCCCATTGTTTTCTATGGGAGAAATCCAGTTGCTCCTTTACACCGGACCCTCTGCTCCAGGATATGCGAGTGTCTGAAACTACACACACCTGAGACCTCTCCTGTGCAGCCGAGTCATGTAAATCCACCTGGGGTTTTCTGCAGCTTGGAACTGCTTATAAGCAGACATTTCCTCAAGATCCCAGTCGTGCATTGGAGTACGATTCCTTTGTGTTACAGACCCTTTATCGGATGGAGTTCCAGTCTTGTTCTGTTCCAGTTCGAACCTGTTTCCTGTTTCTCTGCCCTGCTCCTGATTGTTCCAGCCAGAGTCTGCTCCCTATCTCTTAGCCTTGTACCTGTCTGTTTCTTCCAGAGCCTGCTCCCTCTTTCTGTCCTGCTCCTGCCTTGTTTCCCAGTCCTGTTTACTGCTTATTCCTACTCCCTGTATTCCAGCCCTGTCCTTGCCTGTTCCAACCAGAGCATGCTCTCTGCTTCCTGTCTCAGTTTGTTCCAGCCAGAAGTTTGCGCCTTGTTTTCAAGTCCTAGTCCTGCCTTTGCTTCAGCCTGAGCCTGTTCCCAGTTCTTGCCTCTGCCTCTTAGTTTGTTCCCTTCTGTTTCCGTTTCTGCTTGGTTATTTGTGTCTGGGAATTGTCCTATCAGTCTTCACCAGTGTATAAGTGTCCTCCTTTGTACTGGGGTTGGCTCCTGGTTTCCAGGAGGCAATTCCAGCCCCCATCCTTGTCTAGTGTTATACATTGTCTTTCGTGCCTAACAGTGACAGTGTGCTATTGCTGTTTTCTCAGGAATTGCCACTGTATTTCCAGCTGGACCCTCAAGAGCGTGTCTTGTGTATGTAAGTACTATCCTTGTTTGTGCTCTAGGATCCAGAGACAGAATCACTTCTGCTGCCTCCTTTTTATGGGGCTGGCAGGGTGACTATCTGTAAGAGCAAACTGCACAGAGGCATTGACATTCCCTCTCACTGTGGGAGGTTCTGCGCCCTACTCTGTGTACAACCCCAGCGTGTTTGTCCATTAGCAATCTGTTTCCTGTTTGTTCACACAAGGGATGCTCTGCTTTTGCTTTCCTGTTTTCCTGTGCCTGTCCATAGCTGTCCTTTCCATGTATGCCTTTATCTGCTCTTCTGCCCCAGTACACTACCTCTTTAGGATATTCGGTGACCTCAAGGGGTGTCCCAACCAGAATCCTGATCAGACTTGCCCGAAACCGTGACAGAAGGCTCCAGGTCAAATCCAAATAAGTGCCTCTCTCACACCATAAGAGTAACTAGTTTTGACAAGTCGCCCCCCTCCATCTATGCTGGGGTCTGGTTACCTCCTGCCATGCCAGGTGCACCTCTTGCAGGCGTACAGGAGTACTATGGCTTCCTCTCTCCACTTCAAATATGTAACCACTGTATCTTTTTTTTTATAACTCTTTTTATTAAGTTTATGCTTCTGAAATACCACAGAAGTGGTAAAAATAAACAAACTATTGTTACACAAGAAAACATTTGTGCAAGGCACGCTAACTCAGTCATCATGGTAACATTCCCCAATACTAAAGACACAGCAAGATAAACTCCCATCAGTGTAGCTTTCAGTATAATACAGCCAGTCCACTCCTCAGCCAGGAAACCCTTAAGTGAGACCTGCTCTGCTCCGAGACCCTGTTGAATCTCCATCTAGGTACAGTCCCTCTGCCTGTGTTCCGTTGAAGTTCTAAGGAGGCCAAGTCCTCCAGCACCCACCATGGACCCCGATTTTATTAAATTTCGTGGGGCAGTCCCTTGCCAGATACACCAGTTCTTCAGCCCTCATGCGCCAGTTCATACCCGTCTTCCATTCCTGTATTGTTGGGACAATAGTGCTTCCCAATTTACAGATCAAGTCATGACGCCCCACTATCAGGGTCACATTAATGAAAAGGAGAGCATGGCAATCCTGGGTCTGAGCCCCCCACACTCCCAGGGCCACCAGCTGCTGGGTGAGGTATATTATTATGCCCAGGGAAGATATTATCGCTCATCTCCTTCCAGAAGCTCTGGATCTTTGGGAATCCCCATATCATATGCAGCAGTGTACCTCTCTGTCCACATCCCCGTACACAGAGATCTGTCTCAGTCTTACCAATAAGAAATAGTTTGGTCCTGGTGTAGTATACCTGATAAAGAATCTTCAGCTGTATCAAGTGAAACCCAGCCCTAATCCCCACTTCACAGGTGTACTGACATGCCACACCCCAGTCATCATTGTCCAGCCTGCACCAGTCCTCCTTCCGTTTTCCCCTCAGGCAGTCAAGCGTTGGGAGACTATTATGCAGCAGAACAGAGTATATATGCAACACCGCATGGTGGGTCAGGGAGGCCCCCAGTGGGGTTTCCTCTGTGGTTGCCCTCAACAGTTCCCCATAACTATGCAATATATATGATAGCTGCAGAATCATCAGATCATATTGGTGTTGCAGTTCAGAAAATGGTAAAATAGTACAGTCATCCCAGATGTCCTTCACTTTTGAGATGCCCAGCAGGTCCGATTTCTTATACTTGTGCCAATAGTTTTATCGCTCGTACCCTGCCAAGGATATCTGCCTCCCATAGCGGGATCTTCAGTATCACTCTATCCTTTCCCCTGGGCTTTTGTTGCCATTTTCCAGATTTTAACCACTGTTGTTCTCAGGGGAGGAAAAGCAGCACCCTTTCTACCCATGTACAAGCAGACAAAATAGCCCCCCAGGATCCATTGCGCACCAGTCTGCCATTATCAATGACTCCTGTTGAGATGAGAAAGTCCAATCGTTGATTACCTGGAGCTGAGTCGCCCAGTAGTAAAGTTGCTGTCTGGGGAGCGCAATTCAACCCTCCAGGGGTTTCCTAGTCAGGGTAAACAGGGCTATCCAGGGTGTCCCCATCCTACAACAGGGTCCTGGCTACCTAGTCCACTACTTTATAGAAACTGCCTGAGATCTCCAAAGGTGTATTTTGTAAGATGCAAAGAACTTTCGGCAAATAAATCATATTTCATTGGGCAGCCCTTCACTGGCAATGATACCACGAGCTTTTGCTATCGACCCACATCTTCTCTATAATGGTCATAGGCCCTGGTGAGGTTTTCCCAGATAAACAGCTCCTTGTCTGTGGTCATTGAGACGCCCAAGTAATTAAATCCAGTCAGTTCATGTTTAGGGAGCTAGCTCCAGACTTTGAGCTGCTCCCCTTGTGAGGTTGGGCAAGCTATTGGTTTACAACCATTAATGCTGAATCGTGAATAAGACAGTCAGAATCTGTAGAATTCGGGGCATGGATCGGTCAGGTCGGCCAGATAGAGCACTATGTCATCTGCATAAAGAGATATAACGTCTTCCCCCCACAGGTCCCATCACAGCCCCCTAAGGAGTGAGTTCTGGCATATCCACATTGCCAGTGGTTCAACTGCCACCTGGAAAAGCAGGGGGGATAACGAGCACCCCTGGTGGGTGTCCCTGCTTAGGTCAAATTCCACTCAAACTGCATCGCTGAACTTCCCTGGCAATCAGAGCTGTATAGAGTAGTCGCACCCAGACCAGAAGATTCAGGCCGAAGCTCATGTTTTCCGAAATCACACACATGTAGAGCCATTCAAGGGAGTAGAATGCTTTCTCGGAGTCCAAGGCTAGGAGAATGGCTGGTTCAGCTATTCTATCTCTACAGGCGAGGCACCGCACCAGTCACTGTAGGTTGCGTCTCGTCACCTAGTAGGGCATAAATCCTGAGTGGTAGAGGTCTACTAGGGAGTCTATCACTCACATCAGGCCATTCTCCAGGGCCTTCAATGTTGAGCAGGGATATTGGCCTATAGGTTGCACTGTCCCAGGCTTATGAATCATCACTATTGTTGCCTTCTTCAGATCACGCAGGAGGGTCCCATGCCAATGGGCTCTGTAAAACAGATCCCGCATTGGGCCTGCTATGCGTGTTCAGGCACACTTTAAGAATTCAGCTGCCAGACTGTTAGGGATGAAGGACTTCCACCCTTTCATTTGGACTTTGGCTTCTGAGATCACCTGCACCGTTATTTCTGCTTCAGCCCTTTACTTGCTTCTCTCCCCAATCTAGGGGCTGTGATATCTGCCACGAAGCCCCTCAGGTCCTCTCCCTTGGCCAAGGTTCCTAACTCCATAAGTCAACCAGCCCCAAAGCCTCTAGGAATTGGTACAGGCAATGGTCTGTCTGATGCCTCTCCCCTATGACTGTCACCTGTTCTATATCCCCTCTTACAGGTAGGTTTAGGACTCCTCCAGTGAGTAGAGTCCTCGGAAGTCCCACTATCCTGCACCCCAATCTATCCAGACCCTTGCAAGTCTGACGGCAGGAAGCAGGACACCACCACTAGGTCTTCCCCATTCCACAGTCTCTGAACTTCCATCGGACTTCCCTGATCATCTGCCCAGACCTGAGTTATCCATAGCGGGAGAGACCTGCGTGCTAATAGTCCCAAACCCCTGGACAAAGTGGGTCAGTATGGGCCAGTAATTTGTATCAGCCTTAGCTCATGAAGCCTCAGCAGGTCCCCACCAGGTGGGGTCATGCCTGGACAGATACTTCCAAACTATGCCTGTCTTGAGCTTATTCCCAGTCCATTGACATTCCAGGAAAGGATTTTTAGGGTAAACCCCAGGACTACCTGTCTGGACGCACACCTTTTCTGTCCATGTTCTGTCACAGAGCGTTTCTCAATGCCTTCGATTAACTGTCCTGAGCCAGCATCCCTCGAATAAACATCCCATTCTACTTTCCCCACTAACCCACACCCAAGGCTCTAAACTACCCGCCAACCCAATGCCCAAGGGGGTCTGTCACATTAAAAACATGAACTTGTGCTGCTTGTCAGCAAACACTGATAATCAATATAGTAAGTGCTGATTAAATATAGAAGCTTGAGAGTCAAGGGGTGTAGAGCCTCAGGGAGCCCATATGGGCTGCAGTCTCCCATGCGCCTGTCCTGTTGGCACTCCACCTGAGGCACCCTCCTGCAGCTCATCAGCTCAGAGTATCTGCCATCATTGAGGGGACCACAGGAAGGGCCTCTTCCTCTGCCTCTCCCTTAGAACCCTCTGAGTCCTCTGTTGACACCAGAGTCTTTCACCAGGGCGGCCCAGCAATCGTCCAGCTGGAGAAATGGGTGCAGTTGAATGCCCACCACCACCTTGGCCCTTTCCGTCTTCACCCTATTCTGGGAGGGGGCAGTCCATGGTCACAAGGCAACCTGCACGGTGAGGTCTGTGTCCACCATCCACTTCGGTTTCCTCTATTTTGCTGTTCAGGGACTGGGTGCCCCCCCATTTCCTACCAGTTTTATGCTTCTCTAGCTGAGTTTAAGAAATGGGACCTATTCCGTTCGATTATCTTCAATTTTGCAGGGAGGAACAGTGCATATTTCAGATTCAGAGTTTCCAGCATTGTCAAATGATGTTTTACTGCAGGGAAAGTCTCTATCTGGCATTGCACTGCATTGGTGTAGTCTGGTATATGCTCACTGTGCCTCCTCCAGCTCCCAAGGGCCATGTGCTAAGCCACCTGAAGGATCTGATCCCAGTCTCTAAAACTGAGGAGTTTGTGCCAACCGTGTACACAGCAACTGGTGTGTCCTTTCCACTGTAAACAGGTTAGGTGACTTGCCCTCTCCTGATCACACCTGCCAGAGTCTTGCAGCCCGGCTGCCTCCACTGCATCCAATCACATGGGCCAGGCCATTTCACTATCTGTACAAGATGGCAAATGGCCTGTCACTGCTGAGTCCATGTCTCCCTGCACGTGCCTGACTGCACCACAAGTGCTTCCCCTGGGGCTCCAACGTCCAACACTGCGGAGGGTCTAATAACTGACTCTGGGTCCCCACAGGACCATGCCAGCTCCTCGGCAGCTCCGGCTAGGCCGCTGCCATCTTGGCTCCTCCTTGTGATCTCAGATCCATGGCGACCGCTCAATCAAACCCCAGTCCACAGGTGCTCCTCGGCATCCTGCACACTCTTCATAGTCCAGGGAGTGATGCAGGCTGGTTCCCATCCCCGAGCTGGGGCATATGATCACAAGAGAACAGTCTCCGAGGCGCCCGCTGCCAGAGCTCTACTCCAATGTGACCGGCTCCATGCACAACAGGCCAAGCCCTTGTATGTAACCAATCTGTGGCGCATTATAGGAGAGCCCAGACCTCTAACATTTCAGGTGACAAGGGTGTAGTTTGGTTTTTTATGTAATCCCCCATCTCATGTTCTTTGTCATCTGCCCCGTAGTTTGTCACATAAAGAAGAGTCTTGTGAGTGTCTCTGTGGACCGAACTCCTGAACACCAGGGCAGGAAAGGGAACAGCCAATCGCCCAAACCAAATAACAACACATTGGCATACTGAAATATCAAGCTCAAAGGCTATTCGCTGAGCAGGGGTGTGTGTATTTAGATGACAATCTGACTATTGAGACTGGCTCTCCCATCTCCCGCCAGACAAATGAGAAATATTGGAAATGTAGAATATCAGAATTCCCAGACAGACGACTCATAGGCAATACAAACCTGAAGTTGCCACTGTTTAGTGTTCTTACCACCACTTTTTTCATTAGGCAATATTGGAGATCATATGCCATCCCCTGGGTAATCTGTGAGCGGCTCTCCCTGTCAGAGGCGGCACCTCCAAGTCAGAGTCCGAGGATCATGGATCTGATACCTTTTCACTGCCCTCATCAGACTGGTGTCTATGCCGACACCGCTGCTGCTCTTTCATTGCGAACTGCTATTTGTCTCAGAGCCATCTTCTCTTGCATTTTGCCTTCCGAGGCAGCTGAAAATGTGATGATAGTGGTGCAAGTTTGTTCACTTCATTCCAATTCAAGCCAGTCCCATGCTGCACTGGGGTTTCGTGAAGAACAATGATTCACCATTTATCAAGACCTTCAGTTTTGTAGGGAACATTAAGGCATATTGAACATTAGCTTCTCTGAGTGTTCTTTTCACTATTAAGAGGGATGCCCCCTTGGTTTGCAGTGCCATTCTGTAGTCTAGGAAGAAATTCATTTTCAACCACATAGGGTTCCTGACCTCCAACCTTCTGCAGAAGGGGATTTCTGACCAGTAGTGCAGGGGTTCGGCCAATATTGTTCTAGGGGGTCTGCTCAGTGTGTAGCTCTCGGCAGGCAACCTGTGCGCATGTTCCAAGGCAAAGAATAGTGTTAAGCCAGTTGAAGCCACTTCAGCACTTATCCAGTTTTCCAAGTAAGTAACCATATCAGAGCTTTCAATTTATTCTGGGATGCTTACAGTGTACATGTTGTTTCTTCTCTGTCTACCTTCTGCATCATCTGCCCTCCGTTCCAATTGTAAGACTCGGGCAGTGCTCAGCTGCATCTGGGTCACCTTGTGCTCAGGTTTCAGATCTTTGAGGCCTTTCTCATTAAATTTCACTTGGTCAGCCAAATCATGGTGCTCTACTCAGAGGCCCCCACCTCCAGAGCCACTTTGTCTATCTCGGTCTTCGATGCTACTCTAGAGGCATTGATCACAGCCTGTACTGTACTGAGGTGGAGTTGGAGATATTCAGGGAGTTCTCCCTGTGCTGGCAGTAATTCAGCATTCTCCCCCCTCTCAGCCACATCATCTGAAGGTCTGACAACCCCAGGAGTGTCAAGTTTGATAACAGGTTTGGGTTTCCCTATTGCATATTGACTAGTCCAAGGTTTCTCCAGTGTCCGCGCTCCAAGACCGTTCACTGTCATCTAGTGCTCTCACTGTCACATAGAGGTAAAGTCCAGAGTGATCCTCGTCTATAAGGGGATATGCTGCAGGGGTGATTCCAGGGCCCCGCTTCTTTGCCCAAATTTGTTGTATTAGTCCTGGTAGCAACCATATCTCATACCCCACCAGTTGTCAACAGTGTAGGCTTTTTTCCACCATGGTTTACACCCCCTCAGTTTGTGTTTTCCTAAATTGGGGATGGTATATTCTCCAGGGCTGTAGAGCAAACAGGGTAATCCTGAATGCATAGTAGAACCTTGGAGGGTAGTCACGATTAGAGCCCCACCATGGGTGTTTAGGGTATTTGGGCGGCCAAGCAACAATCAGGTCCCTTGGTTCCAGGTCGCCCGGCCACACCGTGAAAAGCGTTGAATCTAACAGTTGGGCCTGTCTGTTGTTTCCACACAATATCTATATTAGTAAAGTCTCCAGGGCTGCAGTGCTCAGGGGGGTCATTTGTATTGTGCCCTTAGCAGGTAGTCAAAGTAACTGGATATTGGGAATGGAGTACATAGCTTCTTGGATGTCATAGAAGGCCCTGAGGTTAGTACTGATAATGTAAGTACATAAAATGAGTCAAACTTGTAGAAGAGATTTATAACATGAATTAGTCTTACTACATGCTATTGGGTTAATGTGTCCCTAAACAAAACATTAAGGTGTAGGAGCCATTGCCTTCAGACACTGAACTTACACTTACTGATAAGGACTGGATTACTTAGAGTTCAATGTTCGACCTAAGTTAGTGAGACCATAACATAGCACTTGGCTTATAATTGCTTACGATAAAGTCCACTGTATAATATGATTATTCTTCTCTTATCTTGTCTCTGACCTTGCCCATGATCTTCTCCAGAAAAGGCAAAGAGCTAATGCTGTCTGGTGCTGTATTAATATTTTGACATTTTCTCAGTGCAAAGGGAGCTGACTCTAAGCCTTTGATGTTATCTCTTCCTGTTTGACAACTGGCAAAGACTACCACAATTTATTGAATCACTTACCATTAGTACCCCAAAGTGTGTGAGGTGATTGCAAAGGCACACAGTCTCATTTGCATTGGATTCTGCATGGAGCACACTGCAACCAGTCGAATTCCAGCCACCGCTGTAATCTGTGGGAAGAATGGGGCAATTGTGTTTAGGAAATCTTCAGAAAAGTGGATTTCGTCAATCTCCATTGTCTTTCCTGAAGACATCTGGAGTCTGAATTACGCATTGCAAAAGTCTTATGGCAAAAGTAAACTCTACCTCATGATATGGCCATATTTGAACGTATTTGAACATAATGAGAGGGGGGAGGAAAGGTGAAGAGTGGAATGGAGGGCAGTGGAGGGGAGAGGAGAGGAGAGGAATTGGAAGGGGGTGGAGAGGAGTAGTGATAGATGCTGATTTAATTTCAGAGACATTGAATTTCTGAACTTACTGTTTTTTGTCATATCCCAGAAAACGCATGATGGCTTTGGGTTTTCCTGTTAAGAATACATCAAAATCAATTACTTCTGACAATGTATTTTCCAGGTCATTTCTGCATCCTTTAGCAAGATATGTCAGACTAAATGTATGAAGGTATTTAGTTCTTCCTCAACTCCATGCTAGCAAGACTTCACAAATTGGCATCATCATGTTATCAAGTCATTTGCACCTACTCATCTTGTTCTATAAAGTAAAGGCTTTTTTTCTCTGACACAGATTTCAGAAAAGCTGACCAAGCTTGGACAAATACCATTTTAGCACCCACTAAATGGCATTAATTAATCACAAAATCACATCTAACATCACTTGAACAGCATTCTTGTTGCTGCTCGACTAATTCATGGACTGAAGACGTTTTGCTAGAACCTTCCATACCCTCAAATACCTCAACTCACTACCAGTGCGCATCCTTGTAAAAGTTGCTGCATCAACAGCGGCGCTGTGCACAAGATCACCTACTATTGTGGCAAGCAAGAACAGGAACTCCATTGAGTAACATTACACTTTGATCAGGATCAAGGCACAAAATGTAGAAATGAGACAAGGCACTACATCTTCTTCTTCTTTCCTGAAATTGCTCCGAGTATCTGTTACTTCCTTCCCACCCAGATTCCATGTTCCTGCCTGTGAGAAAGTAGCCTCTTTCTAGCCTTGTTACCCCCACTTTAGGCCTGTTTGTGAGTGTATGTCAGGGTGTTTTCACTGTCTCACTGGGATCCTGCCAGCCAGGGCCCAGTGCTCATAGTGAAAACCCTATGTTTTCAGTATGTTTGTTATGTGTCACTGGGACCCTGCTAGTCAGGACCCCAGTGCTCATAAGGTTGTGGCCTATATGTATGTGTTCCCTGTGTGGTGCCTAACTGTCTCACTGAGGCTCTACTAACCAGAACCTCAGTGGTTATGCTCTCTCATTTCTTTCAAATTGTCACTAACAGGCTAGTGACCAATTTTACCAATTTACATTGGCTTACTGGAACACCCTTATAATTCCCTAGTATATGGTACTGAGGTACCCAGGGTATTGGGGTTCCAGGAGATCCCTATGGGCTGCAGCATTTCTTTTGCCACCCATAGGGAGCTCTGACAATTCTTATACAGGCCTGCCACTACAGCCTGAGTGAAATAACGTCCACGTTATTTCACAGCCATTTTACACTGCACTTAAGTAACTTATAAGTCACCTATATGTCTAACCTTTACCTGGTAAAGGTTAGGTGCAAAGTTACTTAGTGTGAGGGCACCCTGGCACTAGCCAAGGTGCCCCCACATTGTTCAGGGCCAATTCCCTGAACTTTGTGAGTGCGGGGACACCATTACACGCGTGCACTACATATAGGTCACTACCTATATGTAGCTTCACAATGGTAACTCCGAATATGGCCATGTAACATGTCTATGATCATGGAATTGCCCCCTCTATGCCATCCTGGCATAGTTGGCACAATCCCATGATCCCAGTGGTCTGTAGCACAGACCCTGGTACTGCCAAACTGCCCTTCCTGGGGTTTCACTGCAGCTGCTGCTGCTGCCAACCCCTCAGACAGGCATCTGCCCTCCTGGGGTCCAGCCAGGCCTGGCCCAGGATGGCAGAACAAAGAACTTCCTCTGAGAGAGGGTGTGACACCCTCTCCCTTTGGAAAATGGTGTGAAGGCAGGGGAGGAGTAGCCTCCCCCAGCCTCTGGAAATGCTTTGTTGGGCACAGATGTGCCCAATTCTGCATAAGCCAGTCTACACCGGTTCAGGGGACCCCTTAGCCCTGCTCTGGCGCGAAACTGGACAAAGGAAAGGGGAGTGACCACTCCCCTGACCTGCACCTCCCCTGGGAGGTGTCCAGAGCTCCTCCAGTGTGCTCCAGACCTCTGCCATCTTGGAAACAGAGGTGCTGCTGGCACACTGGACTGCTCTGAGTGGCCAGTGCCACCAGGTGACGTCAGAGACTCCTTGTGATAGGCTCCTTCAGGTGTTGCTAGCCTATCCTCTCTCCTAGGTAGTCAAACCCTCTTTTCTGGCTATTTAGGGTCTCTGTCTCTGGGGAAACTTTAGATAACGAATGCAAGAGCTCAGCCGAGTTCCTCTGCATCTCTCTCTTCACCTTCTGATAAGGAATCGACTGCTGACCGCGCTGGAAGCCTGCAAAACTGCAACAAAGTAGCTAAGACGACTACTGCAACTCTGTAACGCTGATCCTGCCGCCTTCTCGACTGTTTTCCTGTTTGTGCATGCTGTGGGGGTAGTCTGCCTCCTCTCTGCACCAGAAGCTCCGAAGAAATCTCCCGTGGGTCGACGGAATCTTCCCCCTGCAACGCAGGCACCAAAAAGCTGCATTACCGGTCCCTTGGGTCTCCTCTCAGCACGACGAGCGAGGTCCCTCGAATCCAGCAACTCTGTCCAAGTGACTCCCACAGTCCAGTGACTCTTCAGTCTAAGTTTGGTGGAGGTAAGTCCTTGCCTCACCTCGCTAGACTGCATTGCTGGGAACCGCGACTTTTGCAGCTACTCCGGCCTCCGTGCACTTCCGGCGGAAATCCTTTGTGCACAGTCCAGCCTGGGTCCACGGCACTCTAACCTGCATTGCACGACCTCCTAAGTTGTTCTCCTGCGACGTTGGACTTCTTTGTGCGACTTCGGGTGAGCACCGTTTCACGCATCCTCGTAGTGTCTGTTTCTGGCACTTCTCCGGGTGCTACCTGCTGCTGAGGGGCTCCTTGTCTTGCTCGACGTCCCCTCTACCTCCTGGTCCAATTTGCGACCTCCTGGTCCCTCCTGGGCCACAGCAGCATCCAAAAACGCTAACCGCACGATTTGCAGCTAGCAAGGCTTGTTGGCGTTCTTTCGGCGGGAAAACACTTCTGCACTACTCTACAAGACGAGAGGGATCCGTCCTCCAAAGGGGAAGTCTCTAGCCCTTTGCGTTCCTGCAGAAACCGCAGCTTCTTCTGTCCAGTAGAAGCTTCTTTGCACCCGCAGCTGGCATTTCCTGGGCATCTGCCCATCTCCGACTTGCTTGTGACTTTTGGACTTGGTCCCCTTGTTCCACAGGTACCCTAGATTGGAAATCCACAGTTGTTGCATTGTTGGTTTGTGTCTTTCCTGCATTATTCCTCTAACACAACTTCTTTGTCCTTAGGGGAACTTTAGTGCACTTTGCACTCACTTTTCAGGGTCTTGGGGAGGGTTATTTTTCTAACTCTCACTATTTTCTAATAGTCCCAGCGACCCTCTACAAGGTCACATAGGTTTGGGGTCCATTCGTGGTTCGCATTCCACTTTTGGAGTATATGGTTTGTGTTGCCCCTATCCCTATGTTTCCCCATTGCATCCTACTGTAACTATACATTGTTTGCACTGTTTTCTAAGACTATACTGCATATTTTTGCTATTGTGTATATATATCTTGTGTATATTTCCTATCCTCTCACTGAGGGTACACTCTAAGATACTTTGGCATATTGTCATAAAAATAAAGTACCTTTATTTTTAGTATAACTGTGTATTGTGTTTTCTTATGATATTGTGCATATGACACTAAGTGGTACTGTAGTAGCTTCACACGTCTCCTAGTTCAGCCTAAGCTGCTCTGCTAAGCTACCATTATCTATCAGCCTAAGCTGCTAGACACCCTATACACTAATAAGGGATAACTGGGCCTGGTGCAAGGTGCAAGTACCCCTTGGTACTCACTACAAGCCAGTCCAGCCTCCTACACTGCCCTTCTCGAAGGAACTGAAATCCTTACACTTGAAATAACACCTTACCCACATGTGACTATTTTTATTATGGACCACAGGCAAGAAATGCACTCTATAAATATCAGATGTTACTTCAACAGCTTTTACATCCAGTCACTACAACCTAATAAGTACATCAGGAGTATGTTGTACATTCAATCATTGTATGCTACATTGGGAGCATCTACACTTCACAGGTTAGTTGGTATTATTTTAAGACCCTCATATATGTAGGTATATATATTTGTGTGTGTGTGTATGTTTGTGTAATTTAATTCTAATCTATTTTTTAAATTACTTTTTAAATGAGATTAATAATTTGTAATAGTTAATGTAATATTAGTTTACATTACCCCTCCCTTAACTCTAAAGGTACTTTCTACCCATATGCCCTACCCATCACTAAACTGTAAAAATCATCACTACCACTAAGCACTATCCATTCCTGTTCACTAAAAACCTTTTCTACCCCTAAATATTACCCATTCTTGAACCCTAAAGATCTCTTATGACCGAGACTTTGTCCAGCAACTCTCCAACGAAGACGTTTCCTCCTCGGGTATTGCCATCTGTCTTGCCCCACTGAATTTTCCTTCTCAGACATATTTCTTCAAAAATTCTTTTAAGTCTGAAGGTGAGCTGAGACCAGCTCCAATCCACTTTGTGTATCCAAACCGTGCTCCATCGTGCTAACTTTTACATGGTCTCGTGGTACTAGATGTCCGTGGTTGGCCCTTAGATTGTTTAGGTGCTATTTTTCACTAACAAATTCAAAAAATCATAACTCCAGTTCTACTGATTTAATTTGCTTTGGTATGATTTTATTCATTATAATGTTCTCTGTTCTTCTAAATTAGTGTGGTATTTTCTTGTGTTGTGCTTTCTTTCACTTTATTACTTTTTGAGTGCTGCAAAAATACTTTACACATTACTTCTAAGTAAAGCCTGAATGTTTTTGTGCCAAGTTACCAGAGGGTTAAGCACAGGTTAATTCTGTAACTTTTGTGGTTCACCCTGATGAAGACTGTAGTTATTGTTCGAGAAAGTTTTTCACCCCTCCACCCCTAAACCCGATTTCATACACTAACATAGCTGCATGAAGTATATTCAATATTATAATAGATAAAGGATAAAATCACTTTTGCAGCATTAACATGCCAATGGAAACTTGGTTTACATGCGTTTGCTTTACTGACCATATCTGAAATATTGCAATTCTATATTTAAAAGGAGAACATTACAAAATTTCAGATGTAGTTCTTAACGTAAATGGAACTCCCTTTGATTATTTTGACCAAAACATGAGGTTTAAATTGTGCTTCTATTCCGTGTCCATGGAAAACAATGCTAGCCTTAGATGAAGCTGAGCTACATTGCTCATTCTCTCTGTAGAAGAGATGCTATCCATTCAAAATGATTTTTTGTGTTGAGATGATTATAGATTCTATTTAACCAAAAAAGTCAAACAACTCGTGTTGTTCCTGTATGAGATAGAGCCATCAAAAGACAAGGCCAGGCCCTTAACAAATGAATATTGAAAATTACTTCAGTTGGTGGGGAGGAGTCAGGTAAAAACATTCATTTCTGGAGCTACCTTTCCACCAGGGTGCAAAAGCTGGGTGAAGAGGTTTGTAGACTCCAATAACAAGTGGTTGGCAATATTTTCAAAACATTATATCTGAAGACTGTTCAATAATATCAGAAGATTCCTGAAAAGTTTACTCAAGGGCATGCAGTGTCCATGCCCAAATCAGTGAGTACCACTCTCTTCATAATTTTTCATTTTCATTTTCATTTATGACTTATCTTGGTGATTAGCACTTTCTAATGTCATTGTCTCGGCTAGGGCAATTACAGTGTGACATGAGCCTGTCTCCAGACTGAGACTACTTGGGCAAAGGTAGCTTTGGTGTAACTGTATATTCAACTTGCCTGCTTTGCCAAAGACCACCTCCTAAGTTACCCACAAACAATATGCAGTAGCAAAATAAATGCCTCACCTGTGCAAACTGCTTTTTAGGTTCCAGCATACCGGACCGCTTAGCTGTCTGGTTTGCTTAAGACTTCTTGGGGACTTTCAAAAGTTGACTTAGGAAGGCCCTTTTCCTGTTGATTTCCATTCACTTTGTGGGTTGTAACTCACATTTTCTGGCTTTCTATTTGCTGGTTTTATTTGCTTTATGATCTCCAGGTTAAGTTAATCTCTCCTGTTGCCTAAACCGTTTTTACAGTACCCTTCTATGAACTCCCTTTCTGTAACCAGGCCTTTAAATCTTGTTCTTCCCTTGTCATATTTGCTGTGCATTCAAATGTTATGCACTGTCTTCCAAGGGTGCTTGCTTACTTTTCTTTCTCTAACTTCAAAGTGGGAGGATTTTTGTGACAATCTTGCTGGATACTGGGTGTATGAAAATGGTTTTTCCTAGCACATGACAACATTTAAATGAACTATGTAAGTATTTCAGTATATATCATAGTTAGGAACACAAATGAAGCACATTTTTGTAATTTCTGGTGTGAATTGGAAACAAATACTTTAATATGATAAAAACAAATCATTACACTAAGTGATGCAATGTCCACACATTTTCATTTGTGCACTGATTTGTTTTATTATTAAAACTGTATGTCTGTGCAAATGTATTGATCCTTTCAACTGAAAATGTATTCTTTGTAATGGTAGTGTGCTACCATACTATGCATACTCTGCTCTATGCCTCCCCACTTTACCCTGCACCACTCTACACCATTGCACTCTACTCTACACAACTCTACTTTACACCATTCCATGCCACTCCACTCCACTGCACTCTATTCCACTTCACGTTACGCCTCACTGCTCTACTCTGTACCACTCTGCTCTATACCAATGCACTCTTAACTGCTCTACTGACACCACTGTACTCTACACCAATCCAGGGTAGGCCACATCAATCTACTCTGCACAACTCTAATCTATGACACTGTATTCTGCAACAGTGTACTTTATGCCTCTGCATTCTATACTGATACATTCTACGCCAATATACTTTACTCTGTAACACTCATCTTTATACCCCTGCACTCTACGCCATTCCACTGTGTGCCACTCTAATCTACTCTGCACCAACACACGCTATGCCTATCCACTCTACAGCACTTTACTCTATGCCATTACAATGTATGACACTCCACACCACTCCACTCTACGGCACTTCACTCTACTCTAAAACAATCTCCTCTATGGCAATGCACTCTACGCCACTCTGTGCCACTGCACTCTAAGCCACTCTACTCTTAACCACTGCACTCTACACAGCTGCACCCTGTCACTGCACTCAATTCCACTGCACTCTACTCTGCATCACTGTACTCTATGTCACTGCTATCTACACCACTTTACTCAACTGCACTCTAACACTCTACTCTGCAACACTGTACTCTGTCATTAAACTCTATGCCACTCTACTCTGCACTACTATACTACACTCTATTCCACCCCATGGCGCTATACTATACGCTGCACCACTCTATGATGCTCTACTCTGCACCACTCTATGCCACTTGACTCTACTCCACTGCACTCTATACCACTTGACTCTACTTTGTGCCACTGCTCTCTGCATCGCTTAACTATACACCACTCCACATCACTCTACACCACTCTACTAGATGCCAATGCACTCTAAGGCCCTGCCCTCTATGCCACTCTACTCTGTGCCACTCCACTCTGCACCACTGCACTCTACTATACACAACTCTAATCTATGCCACTACATTCTATGATGCTGTATTGTATGCCCCTGAATTCAATGCCACTTCACTCTACACCATTATACTCTGCAACACTTTATGGCAATGCACTCTCTATGCCACTCCACTGTATGCCACTCTACATGACTCCACACTATGCCACTTGAATGGACGACACTCCCTGCCACTCCACTCCACAACACTCTATTCCACTCTTTGCTTTTCCATTCTATGACACTCAACTTGACTCTTCTCTACACAACTTTTAGCCAAGGTGAACAGAAGCCATGCTGGTGAACACCATGTTTAAAACACATTGACAAAGCCAATAGCTTTTGCATAGGCGAGACTCATTGGCTTTGCCAATACTTGTTCTCTGAAGACAGTTCAAGTTCCAAATGTTTCCAGTCTGTCTTCTGGCAGCACGAAGTGGCTAATAAGCGGCTCAGTTCATCTAAGGCTTAAGAATTATCCCCACTGAGGATTCTACAAGGATAACTCTGCTGTCTTGTAGAATAAACAATTGATAAGAGGTTGTAATATTCCTGTTCTGTTTTGATGATTACACATTCTTCACCTCCTCCGGATGTTATTACCTTATTTCCTTAGGTGCAATAACTTGTAAATCATTCTTACAATTTTTTATGTTTCCTTTCCTGAGCCATACATTTATTCTCTCTTCGACTGTTCGTAATTCTGTTACGTCAAATCTTACGTCATCCGTTCTCCTCATGCAGGGTTCACGTCTTGAACTCACCCAAGTTTAGGAAGATGGTGTGCCAGGGGTGGCTGTGGGATATTAGACTCGTCTCTGCGTGTAAGCTGCATCCTTTTTAAGGACGGGGGCCAGTTATAGAGCGTTACAACTTTACGCTCTCTCTCTTCCACTTCTGGGACAGTGCGTTCCTTAAAAGAACCCTTGAAGAATCCATTAAAAACTGTTCTCACAAATGGGAAGCTGATTTGCGCACAAGGAACTTGAGGGGACAGGTCTGCTGATTAACGGGGTAGCTGTTCCAGCTTCGTCAGTAAGTGCCCAGAAGGTTATCGCGCAGGTCAAGGCGCATTTTGCGTCAGACACTGCAGGAAATGCTATGAGATACCCTCTGTGCACATTCGCAGGAGTTGTTGCCAATGATTCAGGAAACAATGTCTGCCAGATGCAGTCTGCTCCTGCCTACGAGTATCCTGCGCCTTGATGTTGCTTACCTTCATGCAACACAACTTGAAAGACTTTAAAAACTGAACTTCACAAAAGTTTAACTGAACAACAGCATCAAAACAATTGCGGAATGGAAAGCAAGCACAAATCCAGTTGCACCTGTTTTTTATACTGGTATTTCTAGATTCTGTTGTAGGGCACATTTAAGTGCCCCTAGCGCCATTCTAATGCCACATTAGCGTAATTTTTTGACGATAATGTGGCGTTAAATGGCAAAAAAAGCTGCGCCATATTTACAGAGGCGCAATGCATGCATTGCGCCACTTTGTAACACTTTGCCCTACATTATGCCTGCGCCAGGCATAATGTATGCAAAGGGGGCGTTCCCCCGTTACAGACGGGGGGGCCTAAAAAACAGCACAAGGAAATATAAGAGATTTCCTTGCGTCATTTTTTCGGCACTTTTAAGGCCTGCTCAGAGCAGGCGTTAAAAGGGGGCATGCCACTGAATACAATGGGCCTCTATGTACTCTGCAGCAATAGCGCCAATATTTTGGCGCTACTCCTGCAGAGTACATCAATAACGTAAAAAAAAAAACTGCACTATTGCCCTGTATCCTGCGCCATGGTGCGCTGTATTTTAAGTAGAGGGGCGCTAAATGGCGCACGAAAAGTGGCGCTGCACACACTTTTCTTAAATATGCCCCTGTGAGTTTTGTCAAACGCTTCAGCTGCCAGGAGGGATTGCAATGTGAGGGTGCTATCGGATATGGAAGTTTAACCTCTGCCCAGGATACCGTGTGAGAAGCAGTTCAAAAACACCATACAAGTTTATAGAAAATCACAATGCAGTGAGCAGGGATTTTTTTTAACTTGACAGGCTCTCACATTGTGTTGTGCGCCTTACCGGAGACCCCCTGTTCGCATTTTTGAAGCCTGATAGCAACGCCTCGTGGTTTCCTTTTCCCGAGGCCATGAAGTGAAAACCTTTGAGCTGGGCAATATTTACGCGTTTTTGTCAAGAACTTTATTTGTTAGAGGTTTCTGCCTCCTGTAGACGGCACTAACTGCTGTTGATTGTCCCAGACAAAGGCAACTTGGATATAAGTAGCTACAAACAATGGAGCACTGTGCTCGATGGGTGTTTTACAGTCGATAGAGATTAAGTGAAAAGGGGGCGAGTGTGACTGTAGTTTCAAGGGTGGGATTTACACTGTTGAGGAGAAGGATGCTGAACTGAGGCCTCTAAGGAATGTCATGTCTTCGAGAGCTGGGGATGAGGGGAGAGATAACTCTTCAGACCTTGTTCAGCAACCGAGCTTGGACAAGAACAAGTCAAAATGGCTTGGAATATGCAGTTCCCTGCCTGAAGGAAAACATTAAAATGAGCCATCATGCAACTCAAAGAAAGTGTGGATAAAGCAGGAAACGCACAAAATTATACGGCATAACTGTGCATGACTCACACTGCATGTAATGTGCTTTCATGAGATAAATGCAGGGTATTATCTAGAGCGGCCTGAAGCAGCTCTGGCAATAGTGCCCTAACATATCGTGAATTCTGACCTCACCTGTGCTTTCAGGTGCTTAATGGTGATCCTGACATCTTCTTGAAGATCCCGAACAGTAACGTTTCCAATACTGCATGCCACCACGAAACTGACAAACTCCTGCCCGGTTCCATTGATTTGGGCATCCTTTTACAAAGAGAGAACAAAAGAAGCTCAAATACATTTCCAATAATTAAACAGATGAAACATGCTTTTGAAAACGTGTACATAAACAAATCCTAATAGCTGAAATGCAACCACTCTGCGAGCATAATGTTTATAAACCTCTCTGGGCAATCTGCCTTCGCCTTTATTAACTAGCAAATTTCAGCACCACCAGAAGGGAATTTGCAGGGGTCATAGCCAGAATGACTTCTACTAATGACTCAGACGGCAAACAACGCTACTCTATATGGCACACAATGCCGACTGATAAGGGGTCATTTAATTAGATCGCTTCCTTAACAAATAATGAACTAGTTTTCTTTATCTGATAGGCACACAAGTCCCTTATTAAAAATGACTGTGTAAACAACTGATATTGCTTTTTGTGTTTTGCGTGCTAGTGTCAAATAGACGTAGGCACACAGCAGAATCATGCAACTCAAGGAGAGAACCAGCTGAACATGGCAGCCTATGCATGGAACACCAGGGGCAGATTTAAATGGGCTGTTAGGCTCGAAGCACGGAAGAGGTACTGAGGAATATTGTCTCCTAGCCTTTAGTGAATTGGTGACAGAACAGCTGAACCTTGTTAGTTTCGACATGCGACTGAAGGTCCTGTTCCCTGTCATCTTACACGACCATCAACATGCTTAGGAGCTATAATTCATCTCCATCTCATGTCATCTTGTCAGCTGCAGGGCACAGAGGTCCGGAGTGTGAGGAATTTGTGTGAATTCCTATTACATCATTATGTAAAATTTTGGAAAATGTAAGTGAAATGCAAATCTGGCATTTTGCCTATTTCTAGAGCACAGAGTGCACAAGGATGAACTTTACGCTGGCAAAATAGTGCAAAAATACACAAGGCCACAAATAAGAGCCACTTGTTCTGTCTGTTCGCAGTCTTCCGATGCACCCGCGACAGGCTTTTTTCACACAAGCAACTCTCAACTACACCATGTGGCGTAATGACACAATTTCATATACAATTGTAACATGAAATCTAAATAGCCTTTCTTCAGTTCGATATGCATGGGGTTGCAATGTATACATTTAGGGCTTGATTAATAGTTGGGAGGAAATGAAACTTCTTCCAATTTACAATTTCACTGGGTGTGGAAATTCCACTGCTAGGTATTCTTCTAGACTGAGCTTTTCTTCTAGAATTTTGAGATGTTTTCATTACAGTCCACTTTGAGTTAGCCCCTTATCTTCTTGAAAGGCCTTGCGGGAGACATAAGGGGCAGACTGCATTGTCAAAGCAAATTCAAAGTTAAGTCAAGGGCTTACATTTCAAATTTGATAGCACTTCCACTATAAGATGGTTCATAACAATTCTAAATGCAAAAAACATACTGCATTCAATCTTTTAACTGAATCTGGAGGTCACACACTGGAACTGCTGTGAACTTGAATATGGACAATGCAAATTCTTTAAATGTAATCTTTGCTGAAAATTTGTTGTAAAAGGTCGAACAAGTTACACATATGGCTGTTACAGACAAGCTGTATCTAACTGTAGTACCGTTCCCCTTTACGTTTCCACAAGCAACTGCTTTAATAAGGAATGGGTGAAATTCTTCAACTAAGCCTATACCTACTTCAGCGCCCTTTTAATTGAGTTTGTCACAAATGTAAAGAGGTTGTTTTAAAAATGCCAAAATAACTTCTTAAAGTATTTTTTATGCAAGTGATAACCCTTAAAAACCTATAGTTAGTATGAAAATTGTTCAGCAAAAATGTTAACAAATCACAACTTTTTTGTAGTGTTCTTTTAATTTACTCTACTTTAATTAAACTTAAGAAATGTGCGTATTTGGGTGCCACAAAAAAAATGTTAATGTTTATCTGTCCTCATGCTATGCACACGCGTATATCTCAATAGAACAATGACAGATGCATCAAATTTACGAAAGTTGAGGTGCAAGAATCCCTTCCACAACCTCCTTTGGATACTCAAGAAGAAGGTACTAGAATTCTCCTGGGCAAACAAAATATGAGATGATTCGACAAAATCCCAAAAAATAGTTTTGATAAATTGTATACTCAAATTCAACTCTACTAGTAAAGCATTTGAATGAATTTTCGAAATGTGAATTGATATGGGTATAGATTTGTGGGGTATTTGTGCAATAAATGTATGAAAACACTGTTATGTGCATTATTGGCTGAATTTGTGAACGAACTTGGAATTTGATCACACATGTGATTGTTAAATTTCCTCAAGCATTGATATTGAAAGATAAAGGCACAGTTTAATATATTTCAGACAGCCATGGACGTCTGCACATGTTCCCTTCAAAGAAATTCAAGGCTCATGCCAGAAGCCTTGCTTTGTGTCCTTCCTAAAAAAACAGACGTTTACTCAATGACCCAGCCATCTTTCCAGGGAAAGGGATTTTTTTACGTTTCCTTTATTTGTGAAAAACACTGAAAGTCTTCCTTCCTAATCCACTTGTGTGTGAGGAGCTGCCTGTCCTGATTACTCTCATAGTTCCCTGAAGGTGTCAGGCATTGCCAATGTATGTGCTTCATCATGTTGCTCTGCTTCCGGCCCTTGGTTTTACTTGCGTATTTGGGAAATACCAATCAGTCATAAGATGGGCTGGAATGTTTGGCATTTGCGTTTACATACTTGTATCATGCAGTTAGCTCGTGGAACCTGAATTATGTAAAACAAGAAAGTGCATACAACGTGATGTGGTAAAAGGTGGTGACGCGTGACATGGTGAACTGAAAGAATGAAGAACCTAGGTCCAGGAAAGTAGGATGCTAACCAGATTTTGAGGACAGCCACTAACTATGTAAATGAGTTCCATTTCGATTCTTTGCTTGTAATAATAACACATTGTGTTTTTTAAACAGCACTTCATACCACCCATCTGGCTTCCACCGCGCTATAAGTAGCAGGTGTTAATAATGCTCTTTTTTGCAGAAATCAGAGCTTTCATCCCATTTTAACGCGGTGAGAGGATGATCGTACACGCTTGTGTGTCTGTTTGACTTGAAAAGATTAAAGTTAGAGCTAACTGCGCCAACATTACACATAGGAGATACTGTCCCTGTTTGCATCATGACACACCTTTAAAGTACCCTGACAGTCATAAACAGGGACACAGGCCCTATTGCAGTAAATGTGCTGCTCAAAGAACAGCCAAGAACCTGTGCCTCCCCTGGAGTCAGCTCATTAGTAAAAGGCAAACTGGCTACTTGAAACCACTAGTTTAATCTGCCTTACACTGTGCTGACTGCAACTGGGCCTGCGTTTGAAAGTGGGACAGAGAACCCTTTATAGAGGACTCAAACATTAGCATTGTTTAGCACCTTTTCCACAGCAATGAGTAATTGCATGGTTGTGTGTTCACCTATAGCACGGTTTTTCACACCCTGTGTGCAGTGGTTTGCAGTGATTACTTTCATGCACCGTGTATATTTCCCATGTTTTTAATTTAAATTCAACTTACTATTCTTCTCCTACATAGGCCACCCATAACTGAGCTAATTCTCAGGTAGGCCCAGCGTGTATTATAACCGTGCTGTTCACTCTTAGCTTAGGAAAAGCACACACCCTATATATAGGAGGGATCCCAGGCCCTGACGAATGCCCCACACCAGTTTGGCTAGATGAGTGGGCAGAAACATGTTGGACATTAGGACTAGGGTGACACAATGAATCATTACACTCAATAGTGTCCCATTTGTGTTTTTAACCTTACCAACAAACACCACTATCAAAGGTGTAAGACACACTGATGATTTGTTAGGTAATTTACCTTATAGTTCCACTCAACTGGATCCCCACTTTATCCAGAGAGATATCATTTCAGCACTCCCTTCAAATTATTTTAACAACGAGGTTGATTCTGCTGCCGTGGTACCATCCTACCTTGGTGGGGATAGGTGGTCAAATGATGAAGCATGACACTAAAATGTGAGTGAGACCACCTATTACGTAAGGGGAACCCCCCCCCCAATAGAACACGGCTACCACTACCATACCTCACACCTAAATTAGATCACTACATCTGTGATCTGATGACTAGCTGAACAGGCCTGACTGGTCTGTCCACTAAGTTTCCCATACTCTTTGTGTTGTTGATTCTTTTTTCAGGGAGGTAGTATGCGGACCAGATCCTCCCCTATCTATCTTTGTGTGTAAAACACTTTATAGACCTCTGCAGTGAGTAAGTGCAGTTGCCAGCGGGGAGATGTTTGGAGGGCCACAGAACCCTCCAAACCACATTCTAAGGCACCCCTTTAGGGCTGCACTGAGTTTGAATCACCTATTTGCGGTGCACTGTTAGTGAGCCTCCCGGTAGCTCCTTTGCCTCTGATTCATACCTTTAATACAGAGAAGGTATAGATGAAATAGTGTTTCCTCATATGCAAGGAGCCAGACCCCATCAAATGATGAATCGTCCCCTTGAAATCATGCTGGTACTATCTATATTACAGAGGGGACCACACAAGTGTCCGCAGCCCCTACTAGAATACTAAACAAACCCGGGTTCAAGGGCCTCCCACGGACTGAAATAAAAACATTAAGATGATAGGTGCTGTTTTGTACTCATAACTTTACTTTAACTGTGTGTTTTTAAGTGGCATATTCATGAAGGTATGGCTATGACATAGGGAATACTGCTAGTGAGCTCATGTATTAATGTGCAAAGCCGGGGCAGGAACACATAGAATAGTGTGTAGTTTTACGGACCACAAGTGATAAGTGTTTTAATAAACTAGAACATGTTGAGTGATTGTCTTTATTAAGCACTTGAGAATGGTTGTGTTATCCATTGTTAATCTGTGCAGGTGGACAACTGATAGTATGTTAGAATAGCGTTGACAAAAATATTGTCTGGCAGAAGCAATGTGTACTAAATATTGTTTACAAAAAAAAATACTTTTGGGAGTAGAATTTAAGATATTAGCTCCAAATGGGCAATCTTTTTGCAAACGATATTTAGGACACAACATTTTTGTCAAACTATATAAAGACAAACATACACTAGAACTAAAACAAACTGTTTCAATAATTTAAAAAATAGAATGAGTGCCTATAGTGCTAGAAGCATTGTGGTATCATTGGTTAATTTTAGCTGCAAGGTGCATCAACGTGTAGGAGTATACTTTGTAGTGGATTCATTGGCTGATGAAGCTGCCAAATCTGCAGTTGTTGCAGTAACTGTGGCTGCAAAAACTCGTTCTTATGCGAGGGTGGATGAAGAAATGTTGGCTGTTGCGAACACTTCAGCTGATGACATGCCTTTACTAAAAGTATACCTAACAAAATATTGCAGCCACTTCAGGGCCCAAAACATTCTAAAACAGCAAAGATGTTGAACAGTGTAGCAGCACATAAACAGATAAGGGGAAAGAGTTGAAGTGTAAAACACAATATTATTATGCCTATAGGTGCCAGTTCAGCAGTGGGCAGTTGGTACCAGTATAGGTGCAAGTAGAATGGATATGTTTTTGGTAATTTTCTGAAGGATAATTTGAGTTCTCAGATGCTTGGGAAGAGCGTCCCACTTTGTGTTGCTCATCCCAGAGAAGGATTGATTTAAAGCTTGAGTTTATTTGAATTTGGGTTTTTGCAGCAGGAGACTCCTTACTCTCCTTTATCCTGAGACAATTGATGTATGAGCTGATAGACAATGGGACTTCTTTAGAGTTTGGTCGATGGAACACTCATAACCATGACAAATGTCCTCTCTGCCTTAATACAAGTACATTGTAGCATATGGCGCTTGCAAGTTGGCGGACAAGATATTTGTCACATTTTGATAGAGAATCCCACCTGACAAACTATAAATCAGGCCTAACAATCTCTATCACCTGCTCCCCAATATCTTCCATGGAGTTGCCCAGGCAAACATTATCTGCCCACAAGCTAATCAGAATTCAGCAGTCAGATTGTGGATGCTGAGCTAGTCTCACTACTAGATAATTAACCACATACCATCAATTTAAAGAACTTTCAAGTTCACAGACCTAGATTCTTCTTTGAACAAGGCAACATCACCAGATGGATGAGTAGTTTTGTGATAAACATGGATGGTGGACGTCTGTGGTTGTGGGGGACTAATGAAAGCATCCTGACTGGTGAAACATGGGTGTTCTTCATGAATTGGTTCAAATAGTCTCAAGTGAATTAAACTCTCCTCATTGCTTAATAATGAAATCTGCAGAAATAAAGTCCTACTTTCTTCTACTGCAGATTGAGTTTCCGGTACGAGAAAACAATTGAGAAATTAGAAAATATTATTCTCTTTCAAACCAGAAGTTACTCATTTTTTGGACTCATGACAGAGACTGCAAGAACCATTTAGGCCTGATGGGTGCCTTTTACATGCAAATTTAACACGAAGATCAACCGCACATTAACCCTACTTTCAATTTCAAATGTATCAATGTATCTATTTTTAAGAAGCATGCTTGTGTTGACAACATCGGTGACTATGCAAGTATGTTCTTCATCTTTACCTTAATAGAGGTAGGCAAACCTTTCAAAGATTGCCCACATGTTTGTGAAGTTCTTTAATCTTCATCAAGCTCCTGACAAATTATCAAGCATAAAAGTTGGTTAAAAAACACACTAAAGTCTATTTTTAAAGGCAATGCCTAAGGCTATCAACATAAATATGGATAACTATTTTTAGCAAGAATACCATGCCTCTTTGTACAAGAAGCACTGCCCTCAGGTCAAAGTTATGCGATGAACACAAACCTTGATACTTTGTGAACTACACAACTTCGCACAATATTTACGTGACGAACATTAATGCCTCAGATATACAACTATGTGTTGCCAAATTGGGGACGCACTCTATCATGCTTTGTAAGTAGTTCAAAAGTGCACATTGAAATGCAGATACTCTTACCTGGAACAGTCCCTTCTTTTTGAAGAAAGTAAACTGAGCTCTGGATACCACATCCAAATCAGATGGATGCAACGTTGTCAATAAACTTGAAGGCAGGACCACAGAAGCCAAGGAATTTGACTGAGGGCTCCCCATGTCAATCTGTTTAAAACACACGAAAAGGAATTAAACATTCATCTCACCTTAGCCTAAGTCACCAATACTTAAGTGTTTGGAATTTATCGTATGCTGTAACTAATGCTTATTCTGACATTTTTGGGGAATGGCGTGAATATTGGTGACACCAAACTCTGCATGTCCCAAGACCGAGTTTTTTAAACCCTTGTTAAGGGCCGGCAGGTTTGGCATACTGAAACTTAACAAAGGGTGTGGACTTTATGAAATATATTTAATGGTAATTACTGGATGTGATCAACATGGCACCACTTATAATTAATTGCAATCCCTGCACTAACACGTTTGTTCCGGGATCACACATTAACAGGCCAGCTGTAATCAGCCTGTAGTTGCTAAATGTTCAATATGTATTTCTTACATAATCTGACAATTGTTGACATCTAAAATTCAGAAAAAATGAAGCAAAGCAAGCCAACACAATCAAGTACACAAACCAAAGAAAGATCTTTATATGTACTGATCATCTTAAACTTCTTTCTAAGCAAAACGGTGACAAGTTGGCAGCTCCAGAGGTAAGGAGACAGGTATTATACTAGTCATGTGTTTTTTTTATCCTGGAGGAATTAGGATTTTTACTTTTCTGTTAGGTTTGGTTGTTCCTCCTCAAATGCTCAGATTAGTCCATCACAATGACAGTAAAGCCATCTAACTGAGATATAACGTGGGAGGAAGGAGTTTAAATGCGATATGCATGGCACAGAATAAGACAGAAAAGAAGCAAAGGAAGGAGTTGAAGTATGATAGGAACAGGCACAAATGAAGTCAGTGCAGAAGAGAGACCCAGAAAGAGAGAGAGAAGGACAAAATGAAGATGTAAAACATATGAAGTGTATTTATCAATTTCTCTCTCAAGATTAACATGGGCAGTAATTCCAAGCACCTATGATTACTTAGAACACTGGAAATTTGGGACTACCATTAAAGATAAAAAGCGCCAGAACTCCAGTAATGGCTACCACAGACCTCCTCTTTCAACATTCCTTTGTAGAGCATTGTCCACTCACAAATGCACACATATACTTACATCCATGCACATGCATACTCCCTCGCATCCATTCACAAGCACACAAACACTCACACACCAATCACAAGCAAAGTTACATGCACACACAGAACACACATGCAGATAACCCTCCATTTATGCATACACACCAACATTCAACAATCACTGGGCGGTGGCAGAAAATTCGGGTGGCGGGAGAGAGAAGACGAAAGGCCTCAGTGGTTCCTGTGGGCTTCGGGGAAGGAAGGGACACAAAGAAAACCTCACCACCTCCTCTCGTTGGCTGATCTTGTCATGGCCCCGCAAAAGAGAGGTGGACCTTTCCTAACTCCTCACAGAGTTGGGGTAGGGTCAGTGAGACGCAGAGACCCCCTCCCACTCTGTGACGCGATGTCTACGATACACATCCAGCCTGGGCACTACAGGTCTTAAAAGTGAGGCTCCTAGGGCTGATTCTACCAGAGATTCTCCACCTTGGCTCAGGCTAAAAGGTGGCTGTGCGATACACATGCAAAGCACCAGGCAGCCTGACCATGATATAGTGAGTGTTTGCTAAGCTAACCTTTATTCAGCCTGACAGACACTCATTATGATTTGGAAAAGGGAGGGGTGGAGCCCCAGACCCCTTAAAGGAGAGCTGCTCCTGCACCTACTCTAATACACTGTACAGGTCTCTCCCACTGTGAGTTTGGTCTGACAATATAGGCCTAAAACAAAGTGCACCTCATTGTAAGGGATGATGGGTCAATACTATACTTTGACAATGTTTTTTTTTTCTTTTAATTCCGTAACCTTTTTAAATCATTGTAGTTAGCCCTGTATTCTCCCAACGCAAAGTCACTGTGGAGCTGAAAAGATATCTGAATACTGTAAGGGTCTGTGTAATTACGGCAATACAGCAACATACCATTCCAAACAATAATTATGGCAAGGGTCACAAAGAACTCTAGGAAAACATAGTCCATCACCAAAAATCAGGATTCAAATCGGCAAGAGGGTTTTAAACCACTAACAGACACTTGTGAGACCCTCCTTACAAACCAGGAAAAAAGACCAATTGTTAGACCTGACATCCTTAGGGTGGTCTTACCCCAGACTTTTTTGCCCTTACTTCCTGTTTTGTTGCTGTAACTTTTTGTTGGTCTTAGGACTCTGAGCAATTTACCACTGCCAACCAGTTCTAAAGTGCATGTGCTTCTCCCCTTAACATGGTAACACTGGTAACTCCACAACTGGCATATTTAATTTTCAAGTAAGTCCTTTGTAAAGTGGTATAGCATATACACAGGCCTTGCTGGCTTGACCCCTGTTCTTCCCCAGGTCTCAGAGACATCGAATACCTTGTGAGCAGCTACCTGGATCCTGACGCACCGATCACCACAAGCTCCGTGGGTGGCATATTTGGGATTTGCTGCATGGTTCATCTAAGACCTGCTCTCCTCTGGAATGTCTTTCTGTGCAATTGGCCGTAGTCGGAGAGCGGCGCACACCTGCCCTGTTCGTCCCTCTTCAGGAGAAGGGGAACATCCTTGCTGCAATCCTCCGCTGTGGAGCGCAACGTGTCGCTGCACCCTACCCTCAACATCGGCCTGGTCCGAGGACCCCACCGACATGTAGAGTGCACCCTTCTGGCCCTCTCCGAACACTACAGTTAGAGAAGCCCCACCTGGTTGTCCAGCAACAGTAATGTGCTGTGCGCGCCTGTTCCTCACCAGATCTATGAGTGGCGCTCCAGCCCAACTCTGCTCTCCGCTGCAACCTCTTCACTCACCAGGTATTTCCCTTTGTGTCGAGCCGCAGTGGTGCAATCCTGGATTCAACTTGGACCCACGCAGTCCCAACATTTCCTCGTTACTCTGCCTGCAGTGAAGTGAACGTATTTTTTGCACAAGTACCATAAAGGATCTAAAACAAGCCCCCTGTAAACGACGGCTTTGATATATTCTAAAAATGAATATCTCTCAATATACTGATTGGATTTATGTTATTTTGGTCTTGATGTATTCAGATAAACCTACTCTTTTTTTCTAAACTGGTGTGGGGTCTTTGTGTGGTGTTTTCACTGTGATTGTTGCATGAATGTTGAACACATACTCTACATATTGCCTTCTAAGTTAAGCTTGCCTGCTCTGTGCCAAGCTTTAAGTTGTGTATTTGACTTACCCTGACTAGGACTGTGGTCCCTATTTGGCCAGGGTGCATACCGCTGCCAACTAGAGACCCAATTTCTAACACCAACCAACAATGTTCATTGTCCTCAAACTCAACGATATCTATGACATGGAGGTCCATCAACTACTACTACTTGATCGAATTCAGGAGTGGAAGGAAGTGAGTATCACTACATTTCTTAGACATAACTTCTTCTGGATGAAGAAAAGTTTCCTTTCCTTGAACAAACTAGAATCTGGAAGGACTAATCTTACCTTTCCCATGGACCCCACTTCTAGCATTTGCAGTTTCATCATAGGGTCCACGACAAGCGATAGAAGGTCCTCATGAATTAACAACATTTGAGCATATCACATTTACCTTTCATCTACTTCCAGTACATCAAATTATCCAGTTTAAAATTTTGGGCACCATGCACAAAAACACAAGACACTGAACTGCCCGTTACCTTTTGAAATTAGCATTAAATTACACACTCCTCAGAAATCTCAAAAGCAATATACTACCCTAATATTCCATGACAAGCCAAGAAGGAAAAAGATGGAGAAAGAATGCTCAGGGAACTTGGATTTCATTTTTGGAAGGTTCTTTCCCCAACCCTGAGATATCAACCAAACTTCAGCTACCATTTTGAAAGAAGACTTTGGGCTGTACAACTCAAAATGAGATGACCTGGCCTCTGAATACCTCTGCAATGGCGAAGTTGGGAGTTTCCGACTATCTTTTAAAAATTACTGTGAGATTACATTCCAACAATTATGTCCAAGTTAAATGTTGGCCACAGGGCAAATTGACAGACCCCATTCTGGTAATTAGGGGAGTGAGACATGGGTGTGTGTTGGCTCAACTCTCTTCCTCTTGTACATCAATGACCTGGTATCCCAGCTTGGAAAATGAGAGGGTGACCTAGTCTTCCAGGGGTTAAGACTCCAGCCCTCCTGTTTGCAGATGATACCATATTGCTATCTAAATCCTGGCGATCCAGAAGTTTCTGGGCTGAACTGGGTCATTCTGTAGGCAGCAGGGCTTGAGATCAACCCAAGCAAGACTAAAATTATGGTCTTTAATACTTGTTTGACCTCTCGCCCTAACCCAACCCTTAATGGTGTGCCACTGAAGAGGGATTCTGTGTTTGATTATTTAGGGGTCATGCTCACAGAATGCTTTGATAACCCCTCAACCTCTCGTCAAGATATGCAGGCTCAAGCTGGGGCAATACTGTGGGGGCATTTTGAGGGCCCATCGTTCCTCCTCATTACACCCAGTGTGACCAGCCCTTGAAATTTATAAAACCCAGACTTTAGGGGCCACTTTATATGGTGGGGAGCTTTGGGGGTTTCACAATATTAAAACCCTAGAGCTGACAGAAAACAGTTTTTTGAGATGTTTAAATAATCTCCCTGTCAGTACCCCGCTTGTGCCTTTTGGGCTGGATTATGGTTTGCGACAAATCAATGATATAGCTGGGTTAAGACCATTCCTATATTGGCGGAGACTCTGGACGGTTCCTGAGCTCATGCATTTTCGTGAGGCCTTAGAAGATGTTTTGAAACAGCCCAGTGCCTGTAGGAGTGCCTGGCTTGGGTCACTGAAAGCTTGTCTGGGCCAGACTGGGTATGAGAATCTATGATCCTCTCCTGCTGATATAATCTCAGTATCTAGGTCAGAACTGAAGGGTGCTTAATGTCACTACATTGATAATTTACATCTGCATACCTCTAGGGTTGGTTCCCTTACTGCATCTTTTTTGGAGTTTAAAGTGGACTGCCATTCTGAAGAGTTCTTGGAGAAGATTGAACCTGCCCATGCAAAGACTTTATATGTTAAATTTCGTATGGGAACTTTAACCTTTGGTTCTTTTGCAGCGAAGTGGAAATGCTATCCTGGTGATCTGGATCGGTTCTGTCCAGTCTGCCCACAGGTAGTAGAAACACCTGAACATGTTTTGCTATTTTGTCCCGTCTACCAAGGAATTAGAAAGAGTTAGATTTTACCAGTCTCTTGCAATCTGAGGCTTTGGAATTTCAGGACGTGTTTTAGAGTATTACAGAGTGATACTAGGCAGTTTATTTTCTTTGCCTTTTCCTGGTTTCTGTTGTATATGTGGAGGCTTAGACAGAAACTATTGTCCAGCTGAGGGACTGGGACTAGTAAATTGCACCTCCCATTTTTATTTATCTGTTTCTTTAAATTATATTGTTTTTAACGTTTTTATTTTAGTTTTTCTAAACCTTACTTGCTGGTAATTTTTATGAAATGAAAATTGTTGTACAGTTGTATTTATTGTTTCAAAATATTTTTCTTTATTATATTTTAAACACGCTATTGTATGAATGTTGAACCAAAATAAAGATATGACTGAGTGATATCTGCAACACTAAGGGCTAAGTAAGGGTGGATGAGTTACTCTGTCACAACGGTGAGGGATGTCCCATTCGCCGAAATCTAAATCCCATAGGATATAATCGGATTTAGATTTCGGTGGACAGGATATCTGTCACTGTTGTGATGGAGTAACTTGTCTGCTAATATCTAAATCAAGCCCTAAGTCTCATCAGAACTGTGACTCTCTTTCAACCGGAGGAATGATTGTGCTGCAACTAAGGAACACTGGAACTGGCACTGAACCATTCAGGTACCAGCAGCACCACCATTGAGAAGAAAACGCCCTCCAGGACCAAATGCATGGGGTATTTGTGGTACTTGTAATATCTGACCCACAGTACCAAGAAGAAGAACTCTGAAACGGTTCAGTTGGAACTTATTATAGTGATGACATTTACAACCACTACCTAAATGAACACAAAGTTAGTCTCTTCCCAGCACAAATGCAAAAGAACAGCAGGTGCACCAGTCCATCTAAAGCCCACTCATGTAAACTGAATACATTAAAGGCCACAGAAAAAGGTGTTTGCATGCCACAATATCAGCTTGTACAGTCCAAAATGGCTAGTATACATACAAGCGTAAATACTAAGGAATACACTTGAGCAATAATTCGTTTTTTTGAATATTCAAACCATCTCTGCTCACAGTTGATTTTTTGTTTTTCTGAAATGCTGACTGAGTAACTGCAATTGTTGAAACAAGCTTTTTGCAGTGTTGGAGTATGTTACAATACAGTGAGATACGCCAAGTGTAGGCCTTTATTACTAGCACCGACTAAATGGGTCACCGGCTCATCATGGTGCCTGTGGCTGTCAAATGACGTTCTGGATTCTAACACTGATATCTTGTAGAACATGCACTTCCCCTGTTCACAGGAGGTTAGCAGTGGCAGTCATTTTGGCGACCAGGCTTATTTTCCGTCATCAAACTTTAGCCAAGAACAAAAGAAAGACAGCAGAGAAGAAAAAGAAAGAGGACTAAAAAGATAGGGACAAAGTGAGAAAGGGAAAAAACAAGAATAAAAAATAACTCACAAGAGTGAGATGAAGTGATAGGAAGTGCCAAAAGGTGGAAGAAAGAGGCATGAGGTGCAATCTAGTCTTCTGATATACACTGAACCCTGCACGTACTGTGTTTTTACTAACCAAGCATGGCTCATTCAGTGAACTGCATGGCTACCTCCACCAGTACCATTCACATATGTATGCGATTTGCAGCAGTCCACTGCTTATGCACCCCTTGGCACTACAACGACCTTGAGTGTTTACTTTGAACTTGCCTTGCATATATGGTGAAAGTGAAATTTCCTTTGCGAGCGCTGCCTACACCAAACAATGTATAACTAACAAACCAAGCCTGGTCTCTCTGCTTCATGATTATAAACGTGTCAATCTCTCGCCTCGGGGGCACGAGATCCTCTTATCAGCGCTCGCAGCTTCCGCGTTAAACAATTTATGGAAGAAACAACAAGTGTGTATTAGAATGAAGGCCGAGTTTCCTTTCCTCTGTTAATCGCCTCGCTAACCTGAAGTTCACGTAAATGCAACTCTGTCTGGAACCTATTTCAGAGGAGTGCACAAAAAAACATACGTAGTCGTGTGATGATAAAGGCCCAAGAAAAACAAGTGCCTTTGACCTGTGAGGGTGGGCCGCCATTTCTCAGCTATGTCTCATAAGCAATGAGAAAGGAGTAGTGAGGCTAGATAAGTCGGCTTTACCGAATTTCAGATAGCGCCATCGTGTGATTTTAATGAAATATTCCTCAGTTATTTCACCTTGGTACTTGACAGAAAAGTGACATGACAACCCTGTGCTAGAATCACGAGATGACTCAATGTCACTACAAAACAATGTTGTCAGTCTTGGACTTTAAACAACAAATGCATTCTGCTAGTTGTGATGTTTTGCTTCAGTTGCACCAATTTGATTAAAGCACAAGGCGACAACGATTTGCAAAAAGAATGCTCGAGACTGAAAACAGGCTGTAAGCCGTTTGGTGCGTAGTTTGCGGGTACCAGCATTTTGCCTCCCTAAGACATATACCAGTGCTTGAATCATTGGAGTACTGAGCTAAATCCTCTTGAGACAGAAATAGCGGATCTCGCTGGTGTGCTTCAAACAGCTACAGGAGTTATGTGAAGCAAAATGGATTACTCCTTTATGATATTGCTTCGTAATGCATCTTAATATACATTTTAATTGACAACAGGAAATATGGGAAGAATGACACAGCTGAGTGGCAACTTGAGAGGGGTTTGATGTATGAATGTTCACTCAGTAAAGTACCATGAGTAACAGAGGCGACTTCACACATCTCTATTGATGATTGATGACATCACGAGTTTGTGACCTTGCCCCACCCCTAGCACTTCCTGTCTGATGCCAGGAGACTAGGGGAAGGGCAAGTAGTACTTTCTACAGAGAGAGCACCTCATACACTTCAGTTCACTATGTGTTCTTACTTTGGCCTTCATGATCCCTGAGACTGGAACAATCATATGTAAGAGTCGTGAACAGAAAACAGAATGCAGGCACTTTGTGAAATACCTGCAAATCAGTGACATTGCTCTGCTGACCAGCACTGAAGGACGAACCATTGAATGAGGAGGAATTGAGATGAGAGACTCCAAGTGCCAGGTTCCGAGACACAATACTGACAGATGGCCCAGTGAACTGAATCTTCAAGGCCAAGGCATCAATGGTCTTTAGAGCTCTAAAACACAAAAGAAAACACAGACATCATGATTAAGGAACACTAAAGAGAAGAGTCAAACAAATTAGGAAAACACAACACTACTGTATTGGGAACGAGAAACAGAATAACATGACAATAGATATTGAAATTAGGGAGGTGTTTCTGCACATGCAAATTAGAATTGCTCCAATTGAGCTGAGTCGCTCACAAGCATTTTGGCACGCACAGTTGCAACAGCAAGTCATTTAAAATTACTTGTGAATGACTTCTGCAAGGACTTTGAATGAAGTCTAACAATATAATTGTAAGAAAAGTAAACACTAAGGAGCTACCTCAGGTTTGAAAGGATTCTGAAAGGACACATGGTGGACCAATAGCTGTAAAGTTTAAGTACATGTAACCTTACTACAAGTCCTTCACACTCTCAAAATGAAAATGGCATATTTAGTTTTAAGATGAATTGGATTTCAAACATATAGCAATAATTAAAAAATAGGACCTCCTAAATTTCAAGTCTGCAATGTAGCTACTGGTTGGTAAATTCATAGGAAATGATTCTCCTGTATAGACTGTCCCATGGGGACAGTAAAGTAACGTGTTAGGAGTTTTTTTACATCCTTATTGGCTTGATCTTCGACATCAGAAAGACTGAGGTCCTTCATTGGAGTATGCGGGTGGGTTTACAAATGCCATAAAATATAATACACTTGTAATATGGCAGACGGGACATTTAACAAAGTTGTTATTTTGGGCCAGATGTATAAAGGTTTTACCATTTGCAAACCCTTTGATTCGGAAAATTAGAGGGTTTGTGAACGTTAAAATCCTTTTAGTTATGTACTAAATGCATTTAGCAATCCTGATTTTATTTTTAGAATTGCTAAATGTGTTTAGAAATGGATATTGATTCTGTACCTGGAAGGGGTGCTTTACAGGCGTCCCTTCTAAATATCAAATCAGTACAATATGTAGCAATGTTTTGCAACCAAAATCCAGGTGCAAACATTGATATTTAAACGCCCCCCCCCATGTTGGGGAGGTACCCGTTCACCAACTGGAAGGTGTCAATTTGGGCTCCCTTCCCCTTTATGAATGTATACCAAAAATGCTTATTTAAGAGGAGTGGTCCGCAGGACCACTTCTCCTTTGACCGCTACTCCTCTTAAACAAACAAAAAGGAAAAAAGAATCCATTGCTTTTTAAATGCAGTCTCTTTTCCTTAAAGAAAAAGGCCTACATTAAAAAAAAAGTTTGCTTTATTAAAAAGCAACCACAGGCATGGTGGTCTACTGAACCTAGCAGGCCACCATTCTTGAACCACAGGCATGGTGGGTCTACTGAACCTAGCAGGCCACCATCCCTGTGATAGCTGTTTATCTCAGTGGGACACAATTTGGCCCTACTTAATTAATATTCATATTAGTGTACTGAGGTCGGTTCCCAACATACCCACAGGTTGCAAACTGCTGTGTACAGCCAGCCCAAAGTACCCATTCTGGTAAAGTTAAAATAACGCCCAATGTCATCATAAAATATCAGACTCCAAAGCTTAATAAAATCTGTCTCCAACTCTCCACACATCATAAGCAGCACGTCATATGTTTTAAGAAACCGAGACACATAAAAACCACTTACTCTGAGGAAGACTTTGAGAGTGCCTCATTTGAGCTGTTAAGGATGTTAGAAAACACATTTAAAACAGTGGACCCCAGGGAAGCATTGATTTCGGCGCCGTTCACAAGTTTCTTGAGTTGCTGTACAAAGGTGTCTACTTTTTCTTGCGTCAGCTCTTGACCGTCACCAGTGAGATTCAAAAGCTGGTTGGCTAATTCTTCCGGGTTTTCTAAATTATCTAAAACATACAAATATTGTGAGTGCGCATTTTGTTTTGTGTGTTATTAACCAATAGATCTGTTTTGACAGTTTTATTGATTATGTTCAGACGAGGTTAAGAGGGACAGCTCAGTCAACAAGTAAAAAGAAAAAAAAAGAAAAAAAAGAAGAAGGAAAAATGGAAGACAAGGCATGGATATAGATTCCAGTTGTAAATAAAAAAAGTGCAACAAAATCAAGTAGAAAATGTTCCCAAGTGTTGCAAGTGGTTTAACTTTTGGCCTGAATGCAGCATCAGCAGATCAATTGTTACCCCAGGGCATAATGAGTGACATTGAACTACAACTTCCATTCCTTTTCAAGGCCAATGAGCACAGCCAACGTTCACTTCCATCAACCATACAGGGGAGCTCATAGGTCTAATTACTGAACCTTTCATTCTAGATATTTTGTTCTAGATTTCTGAACATTTAATGCAATTACCTTGTTAACTGTACTGATTTAAAACAACTCGTTTTATATTATGTAACGTATCATGCAATAAACAAACCAAGTTTCCGGACTTTACTGTCTGTATTGCTTGTCAAGCAGCCATGCCAGATAAGGAGATAGGGTTCTTTCGTGATGGGGTGCTGTATTTTACTGGTTGGAAAGTTTACACAAACTTTACTATAATTCGTATGGCAATGTTTTCTGCCTAAACGATATGCAGTTTCCCTGCCATTAAACGTGGCACACATCATACAGATTATTGGTGGCATTTGTATACTTGATGACAGTCTCTTTGTAGTTTCTTGGTGGTTGATGTTCTCATGAGTGGAGCTATCAATATACTTCGCAGCTGAGTCGCCAAAGATTCATTATTTTCAACCTAGCAGTCAGTATCGGAGTCAACAAAACGCAGCTTATCCTCAAAAGTATATAACAAAGGACTTGTTGCATCGAGTATTTAAGTGAACAAATTCACTCTACAGAAACTGGATGGAGAAAGAAGAAAAACACTTACCGCTACAATTTGACAGATCAGGACTGCCCCAGGTAGGAGTGTAATTCCGTGGATCCAAAAAGCTGACAAAGAGAGCATATATGAATGTTCACTAGCTTTGTCTGTCACACAACTCTTTTTCTTGATTTACAATCAATTAAATTTGTCTGAGGTACACATTTTTTCAAATCAATTTAAGATTTAAAATCCCGCAAGTCAAAGTAAACACATGAGAGGAATATGAAGTGGAACTGGATGAACCCGACATTGTAACTAGTGGTGTGTGAAATAAATTGATAACTGCTGTCTTAGCTCAATTTCAGGACTTTTTCCCTTTCCGATCGTAGCCTTTGTAAACTTTATAATATTGGCAAAATGTTTTTAATAAAAAAACAAACTTAAAAAACTACCATAAGTAGGTGTTTGCTCAGGAGACCTTGAGGAAAAACAACATCTGCAGTCCATATTAAAAAGTGTGCAGTATAATGACTCGTTATCCAACCCTCCATGAGTTTCCACTGCTGCGGCATCAGTAACTATGGGGTGGGTGGTGGAGAGGAAAAAACGTGATTTCTGAGTTGTACCCTGAGGGTACCTTAAAAATTGAACTGTGAACACTGCACCTCGTTACCCTGATATTTATTTTTTCACCGAATGTCAGGCTGAAACACTTCATATCAGAGGATTTCTGGAGGATCCCATAATCTCAAAGTGGCCTTAGCTCCTTTTTCCATTTTGATTAACATGGGACTCGAAATAAGGCTATTACAGTGAAAATTGTGCTGAGAAAATTTGACAGCAAAATAATTTTAAGCTGTAAAGTACATTTTACTTGACAATGTAGCAATGTCAGTAGGGCCAAACAGAAAGTGTTTTTACAGTTGCAAATGAGTACCTGTCAAGCTCTTGACTTAAAATTGTAGATCGTGTTAAGTGTTTTACAAAGAAAATCCCATTAAAGTGACTAGCAAACTGTCCACAGTTTTAGCACGTTAAATTTGTTACTTCAAGTCCACAAACCCTATAGGATGGTGCCAGAATGATGTCACCGATGACGTATTTTAAAATGTCATGAGTGATGCAAAATGTGAGGTCATAAGAAGTGCATAGCAGGGCAGCAAGTTATAGTTAGCTAAGATAACAGGAAGTTTTGAGTGTTTTTTTGTTTTTGAACAATATTTTTGTATTATTTCAACACCTAACTATAACTTCACCATAACCTTTCTTTTTTTTCAGCAAAGACAGTGCACAACGTGGGATTGGCAGTCACCACTGTGTGTTTTAGTTAGGTCAGAGTTTCAATATGAAGAAAAGGTTTTATTTCATATTAACCTTTTGTGCTGTTTGATGAATCTGCACAAAAACGTCCCAAAAAAACCTCATTAACCTCGGCTCTTTTATCGAAAGTGTTAAGCTGATCCGTCAAGTGGGGCCAAGGAAAAGGGAGGGGTCTCAAAAGTGTGATTTTCCATGTTGATTCATAAAGGAAAAATGTGTTCTGCTACACAGAAAAAATGGTTGAATGGAATTACACCAAATTTGGAAAAAAGTTAGCACTTTACTCAGAAAGCGTGCTTTTTGTTATTTGCCGTAAATCGGTTGAGCTTTTTTCAAGAAATCAGCATTCAAGGAGGGGTCGGGTTGGGCATGAAAAGGTAAAAAATTAGGCATATCTTGACTGTTTACAGGAAAGTAGTCAGTTTTGATTGGCTGGCCACAACTTGAATAATATTTAGTGGCCACCATTATGGGACTCAGGGACATGGTCCCTGTGTCCTGAACATGAATTAAAAAAATATAAGTGACTGATGTAATATGTGAGGTCATAAGCAGTTCATCAGGGGAACACAAATTACAATTAATTTGCTATACTATAACTGGAATATATCAGTGCTTTGGGGGTTTTTAACACTAGCTTGTGCATCATTCCAACAACCTTAACATTACTTTAACCACTGTTTTTCCAGTTAACAATATATATACAGGGAGTGCAGAATTATTAGGCAAATGAGTATTTTGACCACATCATCCTCTTTATGCATGTTGTCTTACTCCAAGCTGTATAGGCTCGAAAGCCTACTACCAATTAAGCATATTAGGTGATGTGCATCTCTGTAATGAGAAGGGGTGTGGTCTAATGACATCAACACCCTATATCAAGTGTGCATAATTATTAGGCAACTTCCTTTCCTTTGGCAAAATGGGTCAAAAGAAGGACTTGACAGGCTCAGAAAAGTCAAAAATAGTGAGATATCTTGCAGAGGGATGCAGCACTCTTAAAATTGCAAAGCTTCTGAAGCGTGATCATCGAACAATCAAGCGTTTCATTCAAAATAGTCAACAGGGTCGCAAGAAGCGTGTGGAAAAACCAAGGCGCAAAATAACTGCCCATGAACTGAGAAAAGTCAAGCGTGCAGCTGCCACGATGCCACTTGCCACCAGTTTGGCCATATTTCAGAGCTGCAACATCACTGGAGTGCCCAAAAGCACAAGGTGTGCAATACTCAGAGACATGGCCAAGGTAAGAAAGGCTGAAAGACGACCACCACTGAACAAGACACACAAGCTGAAACGTCAAGACTGGGCCAAGAAATATCTCAAGACTGATTTTTCTAAGGTTTTATGGACTAATGAAATGAGAGTGAGTCTTGATGGGCCAGATGGATGGGCCCGTGGCTGGATTGGTAAAGGGCAGAGAGCTCCAGTCCGACTCAGACGCCAGCAAGGTGGAGGTGGAGTACTGGTTTGGGCTGGTATCATCAAAGATGAGCTTGTGGGGCCTTTTCGGGTTGAGGATGGAGTCAAGCTCAACTCCCAGTCCTACTGCCAGTTCCTGGAAGACACCTTCTTCAAGCAGTGGTACAGGAAGAAGTCTGCATCCTTCAAGAAAAACATGATTTTCATGCAGGACAATGCTCCATCACACGCGTCCAAGTACTTCACAGCGTGGCTGGCAAGAAAGGGTATAAAAGAAGGAAATCTAATGACATGGCCTCCTTGTTCACCTGATCTGAACCCCATTGAGAACCTGTGGTCCATCATCAAATGTGAGATTTACAAGGAGGGAAAACAGTACACCTCTCTGAACAGTGTCTGGGAGGCTGTGGTTGCTGCTGCACGCAATGTTGATGGTGAACAGATCAAAACACTGACAGAATCCATGGATGGCAGGCTTTTGAGTGTCCTTGCACAGAAAGGTGGCTATATTGGTCACTGTTTTGTTTTTGTTTTGTTTTTGAATGTCAGAAATGTATATTTGTGAATGTTGAGATGTTATATTGGTTTCACTGGTAATAATAAATAATTGAAATGGGTATATTTTTTTTTTTGTTAAGTTGCCTAATAATTATGCACAGTAATAGTCACCTGCACACACAGATATCCCCCTAACATAGCTAAAACTAAAAACAAACTGAAAACTACTTCCAAAAATATTCAGCTTTGATATTAATGAGTTTTTTGGGTTCATTGAGAACATGGTTGTTGTTCAATAATAAAATTTATCCTCAAAAATACAACTTGCCTAATAATTCTGCACTCCCTGTATATATATAACATTTTATTCTGGTAGACCTATTTGAGGTAGAGAATACAGCGTCTAAACTGGTGCTAAGGAAAATCCAAAAATTTTTGTTAAATCACAATTTTTGCTTAAAAAGCTTAGACAGCATGTAATCTGGCCTCACCAAATAAACATTAAATCACCTTTGCTAGCAAGGGGAGAAAACTATGGAGAAAGAAGAAGCTTAAAAATAGAAAGTTGAGGATCTTTCAGTACTGTAACATTTGAGTGCCAAAGCATGTTTGCCAAGAGGAATGGGCAAATATATTCGTCCAACTTGAATAAAAACTCTATGACAACTGTTTTATATTACCTCATTAATGAGGTCATCAATTAAGTCATTTGAGCTGTCATCAGAGTTGTCATTTGAACTTTCATAAGTCAGATGTCATTCGGGAGATCATCAAGGTGTTTAGGTTTTGTTTGTTCCATTATATAACTTTAACTATGTGTGTTTTCAGGGATACTTTGGATTTATAAAAAGTTAATTTCTTAGGAGCAAAAGAAATCCCAACCTCGCCTTTACAAAATAAGTCAGTAACTTTTTTTTATTATGACACTCTATATCCAACTTTCATGTTTTTATGTTCAATAATTCCAGTGCTCGGTACTGCACTGTGATTGACAGCAGGACATCCACTCAAGATTCTATGGGACCAACGCACACTGCATGTGGGTTGGCCACAGGATCTGGTGTGACCCTGCACCCAACCTCCTCTATAGCCAACTACCACTCCATTGGGACTGAATAAAGGCCTTACCCTGTGGATGGCCGTAACCCAACCATTTATGTGACTTATCTGTGTGTGAATGCAGCAGAGTGCAGCTGTCAGGCCATCACAAAAATAACTAAATAATAATGTCAAAACAATGCAAGGAGCAGGGGGCACTGCAAGATGAGGAACAAATAAGTCAACATCAGCAGTCTGGTAGTAGTGTGCTGCTGCTGGGCCCTTGTAAGAACTAAAATGAATAAATAAAAAATATAGGAGGCAGGTGAGGAGCAAGGGCAGTGATGCACTCTGGTGAAGTTCTGAAAGAAAAAGAAAACATACTCCACTTACATCACTAGAGAAAAGGTATAACTAACCCAAGCAAATCAGTGAGATGGAAATTCTCCATGGGTGGGACAAGCAAAGCATAGGAATAAAGCAACTTTAAGTCAGTGGCATAACAAAGGCTCCCACAGCCCTTGCGGTGCCGGGGGGTGAGCTCCAGGGGGAGCTCTTCAGCACTGCACACTAGCCTGAGATCCATCCCCTGAGTGAGTCCAGAGAGGGGGGCCTCCATGTACTGTGTGGGGGCCCCCCTCACGTTTCGTTACATCACTGCTCTCCGTCTATATTCTTAGTTGGTGAGACCTGAAATTGAAGAGCATAAATAAGGGGCCGGCATGAAGGAGTACAAAAGGACATAAGCACTTACCACTTCCTTGAGGCTGTGTGGATTAAACTGCCTAAACACAGAATAGCCCGGGTCTCTCTTGGTTTAGTTGCTGGCCAGGAATATAATGGAGGACTCTCATCCACTGGACATTGCTCTGAGTGAGAAAAGAAGACGATCTTGTCAAAAGTCCCAAAAACACATTTTTAATTGTCTAGACTTCTTTCTTCTTTAACCTACTTTGCTCCGAATTGTTAAATTGTAAAATATGGATGTAAAATAATACTGCGGTTCTGAATAGAGAAAGTTGCCCATATTATCAAAGTGGCAGAAAGCTGTGAATTCCTTTCTTTGCTTTATGTCTACGGCATGCGTGTAACTGTACCTTTAGCAGATGTAATTTCATTCTTTTTATAACCTCGAGACAACTTATGAATTATACAAGTTAAAGTGAATATTTTCTAAAAATCAATTCAGAATTCATCAAAATGAGAGACTATTTATAGTATATAAAGTTCCTGGAAGTAGCCTGAATCCGACATAGGGCAATATTGCAGTCTGTGCTGGGTCTCTCTAGCCATCAGGGACATTTTGGCATCCTTATAATTTTGCCTCACTTCGATGAATCTGTGCAAAACTTTCCAAAAAAGTGTATTTTTAACATAGCTTTCTGCTGATTATTCAGGAGAATTACCAGCGAGTCCCAAAATGCTCCATTTCACATTTAAACATCTCTAATTACGTTTTTTTAGGCAACGGCAAAAGCCTCTGGACGCATCAGCAGCATACTAGGCATGAAGACAGAGATCACTGTGCTACTGAAATGCGATGAAAATCTGCCCAGCAGTTTGGAAAAAAACTAAGATAACAGGGCGAAAGAAAGACAGCCATCATACACCAGTCGCTAAATTTGTGAAACAGTTCACAGCCTGAGTTTTAAATCAGGGATTGACAACTGATTGACCAAAATGAACCAAATATTTTTCTTTGGCATTCATTTTGGGGTTCGCTGACCCTGGACACGAAATGGAGAAATTGAGAGGCAAGCTCAAATGAAGGTTGGGCCACCATGTCTCACATCCAAGAGGGGTGGCTATGTACAGCAAAGAGAAGAGGACGATACCCTCATCTTTGTTCAAAACCTTAATTGTTTTTAAGATTTAAGATGAGCAGATTCTCTCCCACATTTTACCCCTCCCTTTCCCACATTCTCTTCACAGCCCCACTTCTATTCACCTCTCGGCTTTTGTTTCTTTTCCACTTTTCCTGTTCTTTTGTCTCCGCCCGTACTCTCTATACTTCCCTCCCCTTTCCTCGTCCGTCATCTCTTCTCCTCTTACCCTCCCTCCCAGCTTCTCCTCCTCGCCTCGTTCTCTCCTCCACTTTTCTCCCTCTCTCCTCAGTTTTCTCACCTCCCTCTAGTCCTTTATCTTTCTTGCATTCATCCTCTTTCACCACGCTCCCTTTGTTCTTCTTTTCGTCACTTTCCTCCCACTTACTCTCTTGCCTATTTTTCTTTATCTCTTCTCAACATTGTACCTTTCATCCCCTTTTCCTCACTTTTCTGCATCTTCTCTAGTTTCCTAATTTCTCCCTTGTCATCCCCTATGTGTATCTTTTCTCCTTCCTTTCCTTTCTCCTCTCTCTCCTTCTGCCTCCCCCGCCTGTTCTCCTTTTTCCAACTTGATTGTTTAGTTCGTTTTCCCCCCTCATCTCCCCTTCTTACATTCCTTCCCTCTCTCTCACACTCTTCCCTTTTTCTCCCTCTCCGCATTTTCTCACTTCAACATTCTCCGTCTTATTACATTCTCCCCTCCATCCCTCTTCTTCTCTAGTCCAATCACTGCCCTGTTTGCCTACTTTTGGCTTGTCCCTCTCATCCCTCCCATTCCTCTTCCTCCTTCTTTTCTCTTTTATTCTTACTCCATCTATTTACCACTGTTCTCTTCTGTGAGGCCCATTCTTCCCCTCTCTGTCTCTCTTCTTCTCTGTTTGTTTCCCTCTTTTGCTTTTTCCTTCCTCCTACCCTCTTTCGTACACTTCTCTCCTCTATTCTGATATTTCTCACTTTACCTATTCAATCTCACACATTTTTCCCTCCTCATCGTCCTTGGCCTTCTCTTTTGCTTTCCCTTTCCACCCCTTTCCCTTGAGTAACTTATTTTGAAATATTTATACAGTTCATTTATAAGTATTTATATGTTGTTGCGTGTTAGAAGAAAACAACATCCTTTCCCACTTTATTGTTGGAGGAGCTACCGGGCCCTGGCTAATGTTTTAAAAAAAGTACAGAAAGCCAACATTTTTGGGTCTCAAAGAGCACACATTCCCTGACAACTAAGGTAACTACTTTGCATGTGGATGTACTCCTTGTGAAAGGACAGGTTTGTGTCACTAACAGTGAAATTAATCAATGGCTAAAGATGGCTGACCCAATGGTCCCCATACTGTATACGGCAGTGGGCGGCAGAAAAATATAAATAACACAAGAAACCAATGGATGAAGAGGGTTGTGTGAGAGCCCCTATAACGTATGTATATTTTATATACATAATTTTAGAAAAATCAAAATGTCTTGCCTCACCCCGGACCTTAAAACTGATTTCTCCAGTCACTCAACTGTGCTTCCTAATAGATAAGTATTGAAAAGAGCATTTTGCCACTTATGGCACAGTAAGCTATCCTTTTTGTCTGTCAGTATACTTACTAATCGCAGGGGCTGCCATGCTTTATTAGAGTAGAGACAACATTTCACAGCAAGGGCACTACTTAAGGGCACAGTTTTCATCTGGGTTGTAATACATTGACAGTACAGCAACATCTTAACATGCTACACTGGGGCCAGCCAGGAACTGATCAGCATGGTTCTTATTCTGTTGATTGAGACAGCACTGACCACGTTTAAAATGCTTGCCATACCTTTCATGGGGCAGTTCCTGTACTTCTCATCCGGTAAGTTGTGCTATAAGCAGAAATTTTACCCTGTACTCTGACTCTACAGATTATAACTTTTTCACTTGGCAACATACCTTTCCAGTTAGAGTTTGTACTGCAAAAGGGTAATATTTCGCACTTCTAAGCTACACATTTAATGGAACAGCACAGATACTTCTTGACATAACTGCTATACTTTGACAGGACAGTACCACTGTGTTGCTGTACTTTAACCACACTGGTACAGTCTGCTGTTTTTGTACTGTGTGCCTATGCAGTCACAACCAATGACAAAGTGATACATTTCATGACCACTGTCTCGCAGAGTCTCTTATATGCTTCTTTCTATGTTTCTTAACCTGTGGTCCAGAGACCCATGGAGGTCTATGAGGCATCTTCAGTGGGTCAGCAATTGTTTTACAAAATTAAATAGCACTAGAATTAATAATTTAAGAGTAATAAAGTATAAAAAATAAAAAACTTTTCATATTTGATTGCGAATTAAAATATATATGCCAATATTGGGGAATTTGTTTCGTGTATAATTGTTTTTGTATGTTTGTGTATTGTTTTTAGGTTGAAATCACAGAAATTCCATAGAGTAGAGGCCCATGGCTTCCAATAATGTCTCAGTGGGGATCCCTGAATTGCAGTAAAGATTTAGTGGGGGCCCATAGCAGTGAAAAAGTTAGGAACCCCTTCTCTATGGTATTACTACACCAGAGTTCTCAAGTTGTTCTATGTCAGGTGTGAGTAGCTCATCCAATCCTAGTTTTTGCTTTGTATTTTTGCATTTGTATTCTTAAATTCGCAAGGGGAAAAAAACTACAGATACAGTGGAAAGTTCAAAAGGGATGTGAGGAATTAACTGTTTTATCCAGCTTTGGATCCTACTCTCTAGACATGAGACAAAGGTCAAGGCTGAGCCCCATCTTATATGGGCGACAGTACCACTGCCATACCGAGCATGCTACTCCATGTTTAACAGTCCATCAAGGGGAACACATCTACCGGTTTATCTCTACCTCAAGCAGCTTCCTTCTCCATCCCTACACTTCCTGTCTCTTTAGCCCATTTTTGCAGATTGGGTTTTATTCTCTACTTTCTCCCTTCATTACAGTTGTTCTATCTTTCTTCTCCTTTCCCCCCCCCTTTTCTGCCTTTCTCTCTCTTAGTCTGGGTTAAAGTCTAATATCCCATCACAAACACCCACTGGCACAAATTAAAGAGGGCTTCTAGCATTTCTTTTGCTACCAAATTAGACGATGGGGTCTCAGTGACCTTGCCTGCATTAGGCCCCATGTCACTCTTGTGACACAAGTGCACAAAACCAAAGGACAACACAAATTGCATTCCAAGTCTCGCCTTACCTCGGGAAAGGTAACAACTCACCCAACTTGTCTTGTGAAAGTCTGTGCTTGTAACTTTATTTTACATTTTCCATTCAAGACCATAGCTTACATACCAGGCACACAATGCAAGCTGGATGATTTATAATGAACTGAAGTACAAAGTTTCCTAGAGAAAACGTCCCGCTAACTGCACTTAGTTCACATTAGTTTAAGAACGTTTTTAGGTGGAGGGCTGACTAGGTGGTCATCCGTGAGCATTTCACCTCAGAACTAAAAATGGTGACTTAAGCTTCGGGAGGGGAGTTGTGTGTATTGTGCAAGAGAAAAAATGAATGCTGAGGGGGTACCGAAATGGGTCCCCTTTCTTTTATTTGCTTACCAATTTTTCGCACATTTACGTTCCGTAGCACCAGTCCACCAGGAACGCTATGATTGTGGTTTGTGAGTCTGTCCTCTATGACAAGGTCTGTCAAGGTAGCTTCGTTGGTTTTGTTGTAAACCAGAAGGGCCCAGACCACATAGCTGTAAGAAAAGAGATGCCTGTTAACGACTTGCAAATACTGAGTGGGTCAATGCACCACGCTTTAAAGGTTTATGTGACAGGAAGTGAGTAGAGAAGCCAGCGGAAACCTGCAGATATTGTGCAGCGGTGGTTTAATGCCACAAAAGCAACCACGGTTATGTCACACATACAAAATGACACTGAATATGTCTAACTCGGAGGAAACATCTGGTCAAATTAAATCTTCTGCACTTGAGGCATGTACATGCTTGGGTCACCTTTTCGGAAAACGCAAAGGGAAAAAATGCGGCAAACATTTTTTTTCATGAGTAACAAAATGCAAACTTTTGCTACTGGTTTGCAGAGGGATTTCCAGTTTAAGTGGGAGGGAGCGGGGAAAGTCTCTAAAATTCAACAAACCTGTGAAAATAAGCATACGTTTTATAGTCATCATTGCATACAAAGCAAGTCAAACTCGAAAAATAATGGTTAAGGGGATTACAAAGTGTCTGTCGTCCAGTGCTCATGTAAAATTTTAACAAATTATTATTTTCACGGTCCTTCAACAGATACTGATGCTACTTCCAGTGCTTCCAGAGTGAATACTTTAAACCCTTGCAATGAAAATATAAGAGGCCTACATTTTCCAATGCCTTTGGAATCTCCTATGATCCGCTCCTAATGTCAGAAATTAAGATGCGCCCAAAACAAATAGGCATAAGCATTCTTAACCTATTCGAATCATTCGCGTCCGCACAGATCTAAATAGAATACGCTTAATGTTAGGGGTGTGTGTGTAGCGGGGTTTGAAGGGTATTCTGGGACTTTGTTTGATTATCCCTTTTCAGTTGTCACCTAAAGCAGGCATGCGGTGTCAGCAAAAGCTAGTTATAATGAGAAAAAAAGCTTTAAAAAGGTCTTAAACTCCAGGGACATGGGAGACCAGAAAATCACTAAAATGTACCGATCATTAGGAAGTAATAGCCCATCCACCTTGCCAACCCTCCCACACATATGGGAAGCTGATCTCAATGGTCTGGCGGGTGACAACTGGGCAGTGGGGGCACCCGGGGGGCTGATATATCGGCACGCCAGCGCTTGATTCAGTTGAAATATCTCCACAGGGCCTATTATACTAGATGTTGCATATGGGAGTAATTGCATCACCTTCATGTTACAGGTTTCAGGTGGCAGAGGGTACATTCCTGCATACAGTATCGGCCTGCCTTGAGTTGACCCAATTTTGACTTAAAGTGATACGATGGCTTGGGGTGGTTTTCGCATGGCCCATTCCTGTAGACACTCGACTAACTCTTTTAGATAATCTCTAATGGCCTGGTGGGCAACAGGTACAAACACTCACTCCTCTTTCTGGGAATCACACTTGCTAAGAGAGATATAGCGAGGGCATGGAAATCGAACTCTCTGTCTTCGCATGGAAGCAAGGTATAGACTATTACATGGGACTCAAAATACGGATATACCAAGCCAGCGGCTGACCTCAGAAACACCCCAAAATATGGACAAGAAGGGCCGAATACAGAGGCATAGTCCTCCCCCCAGTATAGACCCATACACAACTGCTGGAAGATGAACTCAGACAATTTCAAGTCACCTGAGATGCTCAGACTCTCCGCAAACACGATGATGGCCTATGGATTATAGGGTGCAGGTGGGGGGCTAATGACGGGGATATGGTTAATCGTACTCTGTATGTTTCGTTGGATACCATTGTTGTTGTTCACTGACTACTGATAATTGTCATGCACCAATAAACTCAATAAAATCTGTTATTAAAAAAAAACGAGATTAGAGCATGCCTTTTACATACCAATGCATACTACTGGTTGGCTTCCACTTCACTCACGTTTCCCTGCTTCTTATGAATCACGCCTCCTGCTACTTACCAATACCTACCATTGGTTGGCTTCCAGTTCACTCATATTTTCCTGCTTCTTACTAGTCATGCTTTCTGCTGCCTGCTGTCTGCTCGCCTCCCCTGCATTCTTCTCATGGTTTCTGACCTTGCTGTGGAGCATGGACCCAGTGTAGCTCCTCGGTTTCAACCATTCTCTTTCCACTGGCTGTGTGCTGCTACTGCTACTCTTTTTTTACATTTGGCGATGCACTCTATAAGAGTGTCTGGCACTATATGGTCTTCCCACCCCCCAACACACCCCTGCCATCTATTTACACCTACCCCACCCCACAATCTGCTCTCCCACCACCCACTCTTGACCTTTCTTTCCACCCTCCGTTTCCCCACAACTTGTTTTCCCCACCCACTGCTGTCCACTTTTCACCCACCCCCGCTGCCTGTTTTTCCCCCACAACCAATGCTGTTTTGTTAACCTCACTCTCCTCTCTCATGTTGCTTATCCACCCAATCCTCCACACTGTTATTACATGGTTAAACATGTCTTAAATGAAAAAAAACACTATGATGATGTCAACACTTGCTGCATTATACAGCCTTTTTTCTATTTTTTTCTTCTTCTTTAAACCATGTTGTATTGCAGCTCGCGCAGCTGTGCAGCATGTCTAAAAGTTTTTTTATAAAACCGATAAATCTCGCAGAGTTGAAACCTACTTGCTTTGTCAATTCTTGTTTCTCTCCTGCTGGAAGATCAATGTTAACTCTAGGGGCCATTGCCCGCTTCACTGTAATGCGTAAAACCCAATAATAACATTTTGAAGTAAATAAAAGGATTAATACTGAAGAGCATTCAATAATGGCCATAGCAGGCTCTGTTGCTAGGGCTGTGAGATCAACCAATTTCTAATGATCTTTTAGACTAATCATGTGAACTTTGAGCAGCACAGATAAAACATTCTAGATATCAATAACGGAGCTCATACACAGTTAAAGTCAACAGACCTGAACTGCTCTTTTACATCATTGACGGGGTTCCATGATGCGTTCAGATGCAGCTAAGTTGGAAATGGTAATGTATTTGGCACTTGGGAAAAAAAGTATCCTAACTATCGAGTAATTTTAATTCTACAATTCTTATTAAGCATCCTACTCAAAGCTTACTTTGAAGTATTATTATTTATGTAGACAATCAAGCACGGTATAAAACATCTAAACTTAAACCCAGTTGTAAACAAACTGAGGGTCACATGTACAAGGCCCTAGCGCCTCCCTGCGCCACATTAGCATTATTATTTTTACACTAATGTGGGTCAACGAGGCAAAAAACGCAGCGCCATATTTACAAAGTGGCGCAATTAATGTATTGCACCACTTTGCGCCCCCCCCCCCCCCACACCACATTATGCCTGCGCCATGCATAATGTATGCAAGGGGGGCGTTCCGGCATTAGGAGGCCCGCAAAAATGGTGCAATGAAATCTACAAGATTTCATTGTGTCATTTTTAGCACCATTTAAAGCCTGCACAAAGCAAGTGTTAAAAGAGCGCACCCATTGAAGTCAATGGGTCTCCTTGTACTTTGCTGCACTAGCATCAACATTTTGGACGCTAGTGCAGCAAAGCGCCACAAAAGCATCAAGCATTTTGACGCTATTGGCCTACGGTGCACCATGGGTCACTGTATTGTAAATACGGCGCACCCATGGTGTCATTAGGTGGCAGTGGAAGCAAGAAATCTGGCTCAGTACTGATGCACCAGATTCTTGTAAATCTGGGCCTAAATTATTTAGTGCAATATGTTTTTCATGCATATTTGCTACGTAATGCCAAAATAGAGGCAACTTCTTGCCAACCACTAGAGTGGTGACATAAAGAAACAGTCACATACCAACTGCGGTAACACTTCACATCATGTCAGAAACACTGGATACTGAATGACAGTAGTTCCTCCCTAAACTCTTCACGCATTCTTACTATGCCCATCATTATCTTTCCGGAAATCCCAAATTGACCACTAACAGGAGCCTCGGGCTGAATTAGGATTATGAGTGATGTCTGATAACTCTAACCATCAGTTTTTCCTTGACACTTATCACATTCATAGAAAAGTTTTTGGGTCAAAAGTTAAATTTTTAGAGGTCGATGTTCAAGTGCCAGTTTCCATGACCACTCACCATTTCAAGGCCCAAAAGTCACAATGGTGTAGTAATACCCCTCTTAGTAACTAACGTACCAAGACCTCAGCAATCTGGAGACCAAAGGTACAATAAAAAAAAAAAACTTAAGGCAGGCATTCTCCATTTACGCACCCAAGATCTGGAAAAACATCCCTATGGAGATCGGAACAACTTCGATCCTTATTACTCCTACACCTGAACCAGTCACATTTCCATGATAATAGCATATTCTCTCATTTATTTTTCTCATTCCATTCCTTACACTTGTGAGGTGTCGTGAGAAATACCCCATTGACATCATCAAAATAACTTATTTTGCATAATTCATAAATATCTTCCCCTTGTTTGTGTATCACAAAGAGGGACTCCTCTTATTTGTTACTATCTCTGAGATGACTACATAGACCTGTTGGATACCAGGCTCCCTTTGGCTCTATTTGTCGGACATTGCTCCGTATCTCTGTCAATGTCTGTGCTGGGTAGTTTTGGGGAGCATCTCTTCTCCAGAATGTCAACAAGCTGTAAGCTAATACAAGTACATGTCTTGCTTTTCCTTTTTGGATCTGATTTTTATCCCACTGACCCAGCCATGGTTATTTCCAGGCTGAGTGATGAGAATACGTTTTTTGTGGCCTCCCTGATTCCGACTTTGCGCCCTAGAGATCTATTATTATACATGCTGCTGCTCACATGGTGGTGGGTGCTTAGAGGTTTGGCCACACCATCTCATATTAGCTTTCTGTACACTGGTGTTCTCTGTACCTTTGTTCTCAAGAATTGCATAGAAGACGATCTAACTTGACTTGCAGTAAATGCTGGCTTACTTAGAAGTTTCCAGAATCAGGCATACCAAATATTCCAATATTTTATTTGGATATATTTTTTTAATTATTTTTAAAAACAGATAAATACACAACAGCAATTGGTGTCATGAACCCCACACCTCAACAGGAACAAATTGTGGCAGTTACTTTCGATAAGTACATGATAGTTCGCACACTGGTGCCTGGGCAGCACATCCCACTTTTTCAGCCCAATAGACAGGTGTGTGAGTTCCTTCATTACCGTCCCCCAATCAACGCAACAGTTGACAAACCAATCTTGTGTTCCTGTCTCTATATTCTCCTCCAGTTATCCCTGTAAATGCACCTCCACCATATCCCGCTCAGCCAGACCTTCCTGGGTCATCCCACTATAGATTAACCTATGCCAGACCCCACACTCCGCCAGTGTCCATTTAGCAAATTCCCACATCCAGTGCTTTTTGGTGGGTATTTTGTTTGTCATTTACCTCAGAGCAACACATGTCTTGGCCACTGCTAGCCCCAGCTCTAATACTTTCACCGTGTGTTTGACTTGTTTGGGTCACAGTACAAGCCCCATGAGACAAAGCTGCACTGATAGCAGGATTACGAGTTCAGGCAAATCCCTCGGTTTGTCGACCACCTCCCTTCGGAAGGCACCCACCCCAGGGCAAGTCCACCACATATGTAAGTATGTTTCCTGCACAATCTTGCATTTAGGGCACAGCTACCGTCTGGTAGGGTCAAGCCTGTGCAGTCATTGCAGTGTCACATAGTCCCTATGTACACATTTATAATGTATCAGCCTTAAACAAGCATTTCTTGTTACTTTCCAGCAATGGCCCATCACTGTCAGCCACTCACACTCCCCTAGCTCTATCCCTAGATCGTCCTCACATAGAGTCCTCAACTTTTCCATTTGGGTAACAGTGTTAGGTAGAAGCAGGCCATTCAGTTGTGTGATAAGTTTGCCACTGTTCCCTAGCTTTGAGAGCGTTCGGTTAACTATATGTGTCTCCGGCTCTTTAGGGAATCCCTCCCAAGCTTTGCGTACAACGGCTGCTTTACCAGCACATGCCAGGAAGCCGCAGCCCCTACTCTCCATGAGGTGCAGAAGTCTGCATAGCTGATCATTAGTTCGTCCTCGTGTAATTCACCCATAGTTATTGGCACATTCCCCTCTGCTCTGGCTCCCAGAAATGACAGTACCTGGGGGATGAATCGTAGCCATCTGTGTACACTCTGTTTAAGATTAAGCAGCAGCCCGCCCACATTCACCTCATAAGTTTCTGTCATGTCTGAGTTCAATTATATTCCTAGGTATTTAACCAGTGTGGTCTGTACTTTGTGCGTGTATCTTGTACCCCTCCCGGGCCCTGTGATGTCGGATACCACATTGATTTATCTGCATTCAAGGTAAAACCTGAGCAGCTCCCCATTTCTTTTATGGTGTTATTGAGGATTGCCCAACTAGTTGCTGGGTTCCTCTTGCCCCCCTCAAAACGCCAATATGCGCCTGTCTTTGGCATATGATCTATGTTCTATGACCAAAGAAGATATTAGAGGAGAGAGAGGGCACTCCTGTCGTGTGCCCCTCTCTATCGCCCAGACATCTGATATTCTATGACCCACCTTCATTCTGGCTGTGTTGTCAGTATATAGTAGCTTCCCCTGTCTTAGGTAGTTCTTTGATAGTCCATATCTGCAGAGAGTCCTGTCCATGAACTGCCAGTCAACAGTATCAAACGCCTTACGAGCGTCCAAGCTAGGCAGACCACATCTCGACCCCTTCCGCAGCTTGCTCTGTGATGAGAAATGCCTTCTGGATATTAGTGGTGGTATTTCATTCCTGCACAAACCCTACTTCGTCTGTGTGTACAACCTTTTCCGCCACTTTAGCTAGTCTGTGGACCAAGATCTTCCCTAGGATTTTTGCATCCACCGTGATCATCGATAGTGGCCGATAAGATTCGCACTTTGCAGGGTACCTCCCACCTTTAGGCAGGGTCACTATGTGTGCTTCCCTACGTGATGCAGGCAGCATTCCTGTTTTAAATGCCTCTCTATACATGGCTAATAATTGCTTGTACAGTACATCCACATTTGTTTGGTAGAATTCTACTGTCAGCCTGTCATGGCCCCAAGCTTTCCTGGTGTTCGTGTGTTCAATAGCCCATCTAATGTCTGTTTCCTCTAGTGGGACATTCAACTGAGCCCTCATTTCCTCATCCACTAGGTGCAGCTGTGCCTCATCTAGTATGATCTCTATGTCCATATCAGGACCCTGAGCCTGTTGTACATATAATGCTGAACAGAATTCAGCAAAAGGATTCAGTTTTGCAGTTTGGGACGTCAGCATTTCTCCATTTACATTCTTGAGGGGCAGCTCTGCACCTACCATCTCTCTCTGTTAACCAGCCATGCCAACAATCAACTGGCAGTGGCACCTTGTTCATGTTGAGTTTCTATGTATGTGCGATAATCATGCTTCCCTAGTGTGTCGTGAGCCTCATACAATTCAGCACATAGATTGTGTCATGCTTCCCAAACCTCTTCCGTATGTGGGGCCTGCCTATCTATGTCAGCTATCTGTTTTTCCAGGTGTATGACTGTATCACGCAGTGACCTTTACACTCCATACATCGCAGCCATACATTTCCCCTTGATATTCACCTTAATGGCTTCCCAACATTTTTCAGCAGACTGAACAATACCGTGTTAAGGTGAAAGTATTCTCGTATAGCCTCCTCGATATCTTCCCTATAAGCCTGATAATGCAACGCCCGGCATTGAAAGCACCATTGTGGCATTGGGGAAACTCACGCCTGACCCTGCAACTCTGCAGCAAGTGAGGTATGGTCCACTAGAGTGCGATTTAAGTATTGTATATCCCTGAACTGCGCCACCTGCTCTGAGTGTATGAACATATAGTATATCCTTGAAAACGTTCAGTGAAGTGGAGAGTAGAAGGAATAGCCACATGTCTACAAACAACGTAAGAGTCAAAGCTCCACCAGATCTAACGTGTCCATCCCCTCTAGTAGTGCTCGTGAGGATCTACCCAGTGGCCACATCATGGTTCTTGAGCTATCTAGCTTCTTGTTCAGCACACAGTTGCAGTCCCCCATCCATATGATATCATAATTTGCATATGGTGTCAGTATACCTGTCACCTCTTCATGAAAGTCTGGTGTATCTATATTTGGTGCATATGTGTTAAGAACCGTCTGCCTGCTGAACATGTCACCCACCACACCAATGTATTGCCCATCTGGCACCTTCAAGAGTGTACCTGCTTTAAGAGGAATACTGGCATCCACCCACAATAAAACTCCTCATCTCATACTGAGGAGGTGAAACTGGCATACCACATTTGGCATCCCCATTTAGATCAGATCTTATCATGTTCATGTGGCAATAGGTGTGTTTCCTGTAGCATTACTATCTTCGCTTGTTGCTTATGGAGATAGGACCATAATCTCTGTCTTTTGATTGGGTTCTGAATCCAGTTAACATTCCAGGATATTATTTTCACCCCCATGTAAGAGATATACAGTTTGTTCGTGTCCCGCGCCCTCTCTATGCCGGTAAGTAACTTTAACTGCCCTTTCCAATTCACATGCTCCTTTCCCTAGATCCCCAAAACTGAACTACCACCCATCCCCCCACTCGTGTCGCCCACCCCAACCTAGCTTCCACAATTGACACTTTCAGTGTCCACCCAATTCTCCACATGTAAGAACAATGCAATGCATATGCCAGACTGTGTCCCCGGAGTTTCTTTTTAACCTCCACGAAGGATCTCCTTTTTTTCTGCTTTGCTGTATATAGTCAGGATAGAAGGAGATCCTGTTCTCACTGTATTCCACGTCCCCCTGTGCATGTACAGCCATTAACACATTCATTTTGTCTTTGTATCTCTGCATCTGGGCGCTAAGCATGCATGGTGGAGCACCCAGCTTCAGTTTACCTCCTTGTGTTCTATGGGCTCTGTCCATCTGTAGGCTACCTTTGACCTTGAATCCCGGCAATATGGCTGGTAGCCAAGACTCCAAGAATTGTTCAATCAGTGTGGTCTCTGTCCCTTCCAGCAGCCCCAGAATACCAGAACAAGGAGGTTATTACATCACAACCTGTCTTCCAGGTCCGCAAGTTTAGCTTCTTCCATCTGTAGTCAGCGTTCATGCTCAGTCAATGTAGTGATGTGCATCCCCACAATCTCCTCCATGCCATCCACTCTAGTTCCCAATCTTTCACTTTGTCTTGCATGTTGTCCATATCTTGCCTCAATTGTGCTACTTTGGTGGCCATCCCATCGATTTTTTCAGTGATGACCTTTTTTTCTTCCAATATCAAAGTTTTAAGTTTAAGCATGGATGGTGTAATGGTGTCCCCCATCTCCTGCTCCTCACCTGGGCTCACACTTTGGACCATCCTGACCAGGCTGTCCTCGAAAGTGTCGCATAGTTTGGGGGTCGTGCCCATAACCCCTTGGGCTTGGGTGGCATCTGTGTCCCGTGTCATTCCCCTCGTGTTCTGGGAGTCGTCCTGATAAGTGAGCATGCTCCCCTTCAGAGTATCAACCGGTCTGTAGCCATGTGGGAGACAGGTGGCTCCTCGCTCAACTGTATCTCAATCAGTGTGTACCTGGTTTCGTCCGTCCGTGCCCTGTCTAATCAATTCGTAAATGGGGGGGGGGGTCACCACCCAGTGCCAGGGAAGTCTCTAGCACTCATATTGGTCCATTCAATGTACAACATTAGCCTGTCCTCAACTCATGTGGCCTTCATTCTTTTTGTAATGTGCACCTCTATCCTCAGGGCCACAGAGACTCTGCTGACTCCTCAGTGCTCAGCCCCCAGTTCACTCAGTCTCTCAGGTTAGCGCTGGTACATGTCAGTGCAATGTACAGTCAAATCCTTCAGGCCCCGCAGCAACGGTAGGCCCCATGCACACTGGCTTCAACCTCCAGGATTTCCAAGGACCTCCATGGGGATGGGGGAATAGTCGGAAGCCTTCCTCCTCAAGTCCAGTCATTGTGTTTGGCCACCCCCACCCAGCGTCCCCGGAGGGTGGACCTCTTACTGGCCTATGCAGCTGAGCTTTTCCTCTCAGCCGATCACCACTGGAGAGCCACCCAGCTCCCGGTTCCTCTGCTTGTTGTGGGGCAGCGAGTGCTCCATCCGCACCAGATCCAGGCACACTCGTGCGGCACCAAGGCCACGCCGCAGCCCTAGCCGCACTGTCTCCAGCACAACAGCACAGTGTGTCTCGGGCAATCCCCTGCATGGCCTGACAATCTCACACTCCTCCTCCCAGGCAGGCTGCTATCCGCTAGGGCCTCCCAGGGATGGCAGATCTGTATCTTTCCTCGGCTGTCCCAGCACCAGAGCGTCTCCCGTCAGATCCATGCGGAGGGGGCTCACCTCTCCCTTCATGGGTGATTTTGCGGTCTTGTTGGGGTCCAAGGGGGATGGTCAAACACAGTGATCGATCGGAGCTGTGATGTGGCGTGTCCATTCAGGTGCCCATTTTCACTCCTCCTCATCCCAAATATTCCAATCTAACCATTTCCAATCAAGCACTTTGAATCAAGTACATATCTCCATTAGGACTAACTCACTACTAAATAATAACTTTTTGTCTATCAATGTTTCCAAAGTGAATTTTTGTGACATGAATTACCTCTTATCCCTTTACTTTTGTTAATTTCATTTATACAATTCTTATTTCTGTTTTCTTTTAAAACTCAGGTTTATGGGCATTTATATTTCTTATATTTTTTGTTCGCTACCTCGTTAACTCTTGAGATATGCATCATTTTCCTCTCACCCCTGCAATGAATGCAAAGTTTTTTTTGTCTGTAGAAATGATTTTGCATTTTTCGATTTAAAAAACACACTAGAAGAGCAGCCTCCTAGAACAAACGATGGCATGTTGTATTAACTTTTCCAACGCAGTTGCTAGAGGGGAGGGTCCTTTTGCATTTTATTCCTCTTCCAAGCCTTATGAGTAAGGTAAGGCCCTTATTCACCTGAGCAGGTTATTTTTTTTAGGTCAGAATGTCAAGGGGGTGCGCTCGCTGCAGACATAGAAGAAATACTACCATAAGCAAGGTCTTTGGAACAAAAGGTCACAGCATGTAGTCTTCCATCTGTTCTAAAAATGATGAAAGACGACAGCGTACAATTGTTATGATGAGGTCAAAGCAGTACATAGTCATTATACTATGTTTTTTTAACAGAACAGCATCATACCATTTTTATTTTTCATTTGAGGTGCTGATGTTTAGTAAAACGAGTGACCACCTCTCATAAATTCATTTTCCAGTCACTCGCTTCATGACACTGTAACTAGTAAAGCCATTGATGGATACATACTTGATTTTAATACTGTGCTTCGCTAGTTGTAGACAGAGTTCAATAATCAGAAAAACTGAATAAAAATAAAATACAGAGCATATGGCAAGAGTCATCATAAGGTTTCTTTCAGTCTTCTTTTCACTATCTCACCAAAGGGTATTCACTCATTACCTTTCTTTCGTAATCCTGCAAGTTGCCAGAAATTAACTCAGTGAGTTCGCACCATTTGCCATGTTGTTCATTGTACACTCAATCATCTCAATATTTTCTGTTAGACTTATTACGGGGGCTTGAGTAAAGATTAACCTTGCACAAGTCAGTACTCATTCATGGTCTAAACATCTGCGGTTGCTTATATGGCTATGACAGCAGGAGAGGTAGCCTACAAGTAAAATTATCGACTCCTGCCTTTAACAGTTGTCATCAGTTTTCCATGACTGCAGCCGTCTCTCTGAGCAAACACAGACTGCCACCTAACAGTGTTCATAGCTCACCTACTGCTGTCTTTGCACTAGCAACCAACCTTAACTGCTGCCATTTTCTGCATCCCAATCCACTCTATATGTTTTACATTTGTTAATCACTGGAGCATAATCCAGGTCAAATCGAGCTAAAAGATTTTAGCAAACAATTCAGGACTTATGCTTTAAGGTATGCCAAAGAATAAATTCAATAAAAACAGATTAAACAGCGAATCAAAATTGAGTGTTTCTGGATAGGTGACTTCCTTCAAGTCAGGGGAGGACGGAGTAACATAACTGGTAAATTCAGGGCTGGATGTTTTCCTGACTTTTTCAGGAGGATTCTGAACATTGGGAGATCTCCAAGGCTCAAAAGTGTTGACACAGAAATTGTGAACATCTGTTTTGCATTTTATTTTGTAATACAGGACGGTAGTATTTAAATATATTTTTACTGCCACAGATTATTTCAGTGATCTCTCTTGGATGAGAGCTTATAATAGTTAATTTTAACAGCCCTGCTGTGATCTTGGCTATTTGTAATATCTTTCTAAGACAACAGCTAGAAGCAGGAGGTACAACCGAATGGCATTAACTTGATTTCCTGTAAAAAATAGAGATATTTTCTAGGCTATTTTCACTGAGGAGACCCTCAGGTCACACAGATACATTTGGACAACTGAGCAGTTAGTTTACAAAGTGGGTGTGAAATGTCATTTTTCTCTTGAAATTCCTGTTGTGCACCTATTGATGAATTGAGAGGGTGGTTTAAGCTCGGGAGATAGCTTTGATTCTACTAAGGAGGCCCTCTGACCTTTCTCATACGTCTTCTGCACATCTTGTCTAGCCACAATTCAAATTACACAGACTACTTTTATATCCCTTTACTGTAGGAAACCTGGGAGTGTTCAGTGGGGCAGTTACTACCAGAAAGGGCGAAATGTCCTCACCAATGGTGTACTAGGTTTGAGCATAGAAATCCACTGCTTAGTAACTTTTCATCAGATCAAGCTTTGCAAATGCCCGTGGCTGCAAGTAAAGCCTATCAACCAATAGAGGAACAGTGAAAGGTCAGTTCTGACCCTTGACTTGGTCCAAAACAGAAATAACTAGTTTCCTTATCTGGCATGTAGGGATAGTGAGTCCTGGGTCTGTTGCAAACTGTTTGCTAGCTAGCTCCTGCACTCTGAGTGCTTCTAGAAATGCAGATACCTATACAGAAGGAAGCCATTAGTTTCCAGTTTTATATAAAACTTTGAATACTGATTAGACTTGCACTTGATGTGTGGGGACACTTGGGCTGAAGTGGGCTAATGTGATCTGCAGTGACATGTCTTGGGTCTCGAAGTACCAGGGAATTGAAAGGGTTCTGGAACAACTCTATGGATATGTCTCATCCGCACTTACTCCGCAATCGCTAATTCAGAGACATCTTTCATCCATGCTATAATGTGGGGGGTGTTGGACTGAGACACGGAATTGCTATGTGCCTCTTTGCCAACACTAGCCCAAGGAAAACAAACTTCCTCCTTAATGTTTTCTTCAAAGGATATAGAACCAGTCCCAGCAAAACCTGCTGGACCCCCATTTGCACTTCCCACAGAGGCCCTATATAGGTTATGTAATATGTCTTGCCAGTAAGAGGACAAGGATGGGCATGTCAACCCCATATGCAGAGAGTCCACTGTTTGGGAGCCACAGCATGCAAAGCCGGCTGGTCGAGTATCATATATATCATGTAGTGTTTGTGGAGTGAGGTAGGTCTAGTGTACAAAATTATATTGCAAGAGTTTAAAGCGAGCATTGGAGCTTCGTAGATCTTCACTCATCTTTAGGTGATAAGTGTCCCCCTAGTATGGTCTCCCACTTGCTCTGTATAGGAAGCACATTCCGTGGTAGACCTTCACACAGGGCTCGATATAGGTGAGATATCAACCTACGGACCTGAGCCAATTCAATCACTGTAATCAATGTTCTGGACCTTGGCGGTTCATCAGGAAAGTATGACCACACTTTGCGAGACATGGTTGAGATCGTCATACACAGAAAGTATTGTTCCGCGCCAGGGAGAAATAGTTGATGGCCTCCTCCCTTGTGATGAAGAGCAGTCCGGGATATAGATCCCTCATAGTTTCACAACCTCCATCTGTCCATCTCTGCACCAATAGAGTTGGCAATACATAAGGAGGACTGCTCCGCCCATAAAGGTATATCTGGGGCATGTGGAGCTCACTGAGAACCCACTGGACCACTCCCTCCCACATCCCTCCACAGTTGGACAACATAGGGGAAAGTGGAGGGAACCTGCAAACCAGACATCAGAAGGACCAGTAGAGGCCTCCCTCAATGAGTTCCCCGCAGAAGCTGCCTCTCCCAATTATCATCCATATTGAGCCAGTGAATCACATGTTGCAATTGGGCCTCCATTTAATAGAGTTCCATATGTGGAACCTCAAGCCCCCCCGACTCGATGTTCTCTTTAGAGTGGTAAGCCTAATATCTCTGCATCTCACTCCCCAGATTAGCTCCATTATCATACCGTCTAAGGTGCGAAACAGTGCCTAGGGATCACGTGTAACGTACTCTGTAGCGCATAGAGGCAGCGTGGCAATATTATAATTTTCCAAATAGAAATCCTGCCCTTAAGGAACAAGGGTAGCTCCCTCTGGAACCTAATCCAGGGGCTCAGTCCCTCCACTACTCTTCTGACAGTTATTTCAAGATAATGTGGAGCCATGTGAGCCAGACGAACCCCGAGATAGAGGGCATCCGTTGTCATCCAGCAGAATCCCGCCCTAGGCAGCTCATCAGCCGGAATCCCCACCAGTCTCCCCGATGGAAATAATTTAGATTCTTTCTGGTTAACACATAGACCTGAGAGCTCCGCAAAGGCCCGCCTGACGTTGAGCATGATAGGCGCCGAATAGGTTGGTTGCCTCAAACATACCAGGGCATCATCAGCATAAAAGGAGACCACATGGCTGGTCTTGCATAGTGATATGCCCCACAGGCCCATCGTCCTTCACAGGGTCTCCACAAAGGGCTCCACAGCAATGTCAAACAGGAACGGCGAGAGAGGGCATCCTTGTTGAGTACCTCTGCTCAGCTGGAAGGGCTCAGAGACCACCCCACCTGAACACACCCTGGCGTATGGATCAGAGTAGAGGAGGCAAACCCGCCAGATAAACCCAGGGCCCAAACCCATCTTCCGAGGGGCACATGCAACAAATGTATCAAATTTAGGGATTCAAATACCTGCTCTATGTAAAGAAGCACCAAGGCATAATCATCAGTCATAAGCCGGTGGACATGATAAACATGGGCCAAGTATTGCAGATTGTGGAGGGTGTTACGCTTCTGGATGAAGCCAGATTGATCCAGTGTTATGTTAATTTGTAGGACTTGCGATTCACCTAGAAGGGAATCCTGGCGCTGTTACAGGAGCAGTCTGGGCCGACCCTCGGCCTGACATGTGTAAAGAGCTACTTCTTAGCTTCTTGCAGACCTCAAGAACTGTGAAGGTGGCCATGATGTGCAGGGGCAAGTCATTTCAGGCCACAGGTGCAAGGTAGGAGAAATGAGAGAGAGAAGAACAACATCTAGTGGACAAATTGTGCAATGTGACAACAGAAAACCTGGTATCAATCCTGGCTTTATAGCTTAGCCAAATTGTATGATTTTAGGTATATATCTTATTTCACTGAGCCATTCCTTAATTATCACACAAGAGAGCAATATGCATGATGTTCAAAAATGCCTTGTGTTTGATTGAATAGACTTTAATAGTGCTAAAGGGTGTAGCTATAACTGATGTAGCTGGTTTGGTGGTACCAGGACCGCAAGCCCTAAGGGGCCCACTGAACTTTGATAAGAACTGTATTTTACTACCTCAGCAGCAAACAAACAGACAATTTGCTTATTGCACCAAGACCTATGGAATAGTTGCTACTTTATTGATGGTGCTCCATCTATGATCTTCCACTTGCTCAAGATTTTTATTTTTTTATTTCTAAGACACTTTATCAAATTTTACTTGATGTTTGCTGCAGTAAATAGATGGCAAACATTTCAGGAGGCGGCTCATGAACGATCACTTGGTGCCAAGCCAGATTTGTGGCTCAGCTCTGGATCGGGTCTCCTTGTTAATTTATTGGCTCGCCCACCATTAGGTATGCAAGGCCTACATTGTATAGAGTTTCAAATGTGTATGTGAGGAGTTTGAAGAGAGCTCATTTGTGAATGGGGAGCCAGTAGAGTTCTTTGAGGTGTGGGGTGATGTGCTTGTGTGGTTAGAGGTTGAGGGTGAGTGTGAGTGTGGCCCCTAAGCTCTGTATAAGCTGGAGTAGCCTGGTCGGTTGAGTGTGGTTCTGGCATAGAGGGCATTTCTGTAGTCCAGTTTGCTGATGGTAAGGGCTTTGATTATGGTTCTGTGGGTATTACTGGGGAGCCATCTGAACAACTTTAGCATCTTTAATGTGTGGTTGGAGCAGAAGGTAGAGTCTGCGTTTACTTGGCCGGTCTTGGTGAGTTAATTGTCAATGACTATCCTGAGGTTTTTGGAATGGGTTGTCAGAAGGTGGGTGGGTCTGAATTCTGAAGGCCACCAGATGGAGTCCCATGGTGAGGTATTTCTGCAGTAGATGATGACTTCTGCCTTGTCAGTGTTTAGCTTGAAGCAGTTGGATCCCGCTGCAACTTCGGCCATGTAGCCAGAGAAATTGCTGTGGGTGTGTGGTACTTTGTTGGAGAGTATGAGCTTATTGTGGTTGATGCATGATAAGAAGTTGTGTCCCAGTGCACGGATGATACTGGTGATAGGGTACGTGTATGGCTGAAAAGGGTGTGTCTAAGTGATGATCCTTGAGGAGCACCACAGATGAGGTTGAAGGGGTTGGAGCAGAAGGGGGCCAGGTTGACTGCCTTGGTTCAGTCTGTCAGGAAGGGCCATATCCAACAAATCGCAAGTCTTTGGTATGCCAGCTTCGTGTACTTGTTGTATGTAGATATGGTGGGAGGTGGTGTCAAAAGCCACAAAGATGTCCAAAGGGAAGAGGGCTGTGGCGTTTCTTCTGTCCATGATTATTTGGATGATGATGAGTGCTTTGGTGATGGTTCTGCCAGTATGTTGGGGATTCATTTGAATATTATTAGAATCCTTAATGTGTGGAAGCCTGAGAGGGAGACTGCATGCGGTGCCAATGAGTTCGATTGTCAACGACTATGCCAAGGTTCTTGGCATGTGTTGTCAGGAGGTGGGTGGATCTGAGTTTTGTAAGCCACCAGGTGAAGCCTCATGGTGAGGTGATTCTGATGAAAACAATGCTGACTTATTAGCAGTGGGGTGACACTCCTCCACCATAGGAGAGGGGTCACCCCTGCCCAGCAGTAAACTGGAGTTGTTATGCACTCCAGGGAAGAACTTTATTTTAATAATGCAATGGTGGACTTTAAGCAGAGAATTGTGAAAAGTAGTAATTTAGCAAATGCATGGATTGTCATTTTAATGTGGCTGAAAACTCCAATTCACCATCAAGCTATAGAATTACAGAAAATTCATTAAGCAAATGCCATTGTCACACATGGTGGCCCTAAGGAGTGAGCATGGGGATGTGGCACACTGCAAGCGACAGCGAGGGCCTGGTGGTAGTGTCTGGGAATTGTAAGGCCTTGTAAAGTTTAAAAAACATGTTTTTTTAAAATTAAGTAAATATATATTTTTTAAAGCATGCAATAGCCTACAAGTCCTTGGCACTAAAACAGACTACTTCTGTTTGAACACACTGTAATTTGGCAGGATTCTTGTCAATTACACAAAAAAGGCGAGTGTTCTGATTTATTGCCCATGCTGTAGGCTGTGGTGGGCTGAAGCAAATGTTAACGACAGTACAGCAGACCAATGGATAAAGAGGGCTTAAACAGTAAAATCTGAATATTTTGGCTGACACTAGCCAAAAATGTCCACATTTCAAACGAAGGTGTCCTCGTGTTTTACCTTTGTCACTAAGGTATCATCCACTTTTTGGGAAATGATCAGAGATCCCTACTCATGAAGATGCAATGACAAGTGGCCGAGTGCAATCATCAACTCAGAATCCCAAGGTGCACACATGGAAGACATCTTGAGGCAGCTGCACAGTGTTTGCTAACCTGTACCACAGACGTTAACTCAGCCCACATTTGGCAGAGCCGCATCTGTTTATTGGGTTTGCTAAGTTTAGACAGGGCTACCTTTCTTTTCTAGAGACTGAGGATAGTATGCTCTCTTGGGCTTGGTAAGTATGTGAGTGGCTGTGGTTATCTCTCCATTCTATCAACAAACATCCCACTGGCATTATTCATTCTGAACTCTGCCAGTTCAAAAAGCCCAAAAAGAAAAATATACCCACAATCTGAGGCGCGTTCTTTTTCAAGTTTCACATAACACCAAAACGTCCTCAGCGTTGAGCAGCAAAATGATTACCCTTACATTTTTCATAAGTGCACCACTTTAAAATAATAAAATATGCACACTTACACGAAGTTCAGTCCATAGTACAGTTACATGGATAGCTTGGGCCTGATATATGACACTTCCAATTGCAAAAAGTGGTTCGAAACTGTGTACTGACTTTTTTTGCGGATGGAAGTAACCTTTTATACTGTAGTGGGCCAAAATCTGACCTAAATTATCAGCAATATTTATGAAGCAGGTTGCAAATTGTGAATCACTACAATTGGATGCCATCGCATAGACGGTGCCCTGCGGGGGTCAACAGACTACCATATCTGTGATCGCGTATGAAATATAGTCCATTTTTTGTTTTTATAGGGGTGCATTTAAAAAGAATGTTTTTGTTTGTTTGAGCGTTTACAGTAGACCCTACGCATTTTAGATCTATTTTTTTCATACACGTAATATATAGTTAACTTCTGTAGAGTTAAATATTATTTGTAAATGTAGTTTGGAAAAACCTGCTGTTTACTGAATTATTTCAAACGGTGCCTGGGTAATTATGCCTCTGTTAGAGTCATTCAAATAATAATAACTGTGGGTGTTTCAGCATGTCATGACTTCTCACTTCTTAGATGTGAAGCTCTTCCAGAATTTCTCTAAGTTCTCTGTTTTCCTCTGTTGCCATCTATTACGGGCCTCCAGCAATACTAGTATTTTATGCTGATTTATGGCGCCACGTGTCAGAAAGCATTTTGCACCTCAATACGTAGCATTACCAAGCCTTGACAAAGCCAATGTCCGTCGCCTTTAATGGCACTGCCAGCCATTTCAGCATCGACAAAAGAGCGAAAAATCGTTTTTTGTTGATGGGGAACAGCACTGGCAAAAACAAAAGCAAGCTGCAGCAGCATGATGACATATATATGCATGTATGTCATCATGTATGTTCAGATATACATCTTGAGATTTCAGCCATATTTTTATTTTTTTGATTTTTTTAATTTACAGTTCCAAGATGGCAAACACCAATCTTAAAGCATTACACAAATAACAAGTATGTACAAAAGCATAATAAGGAAAAAGGTGGGACCAGTAGCAGTGGTGGCTGCTACCAGGCAGGGCAGACGGGGCAGTGATGGGGGAGGGGTGGTGGTAGGGGGGAAATAATATATATATTTTTTATGGACTTACTTCCTTCTGCACCTCTACCGCTCCCACTGCCTCGCCTCTGACGCTCCCACCTCTGTACTTCCTTTGCTCCCCTCCCCACCCAATCCAGACACTTCTCTCAGGCTGTTATATAGCATAAGAGAAGCGCCGGGATTGGCTTGAGCGGGCTGAAAGGTTGCTCAGGGAGGGAGTGGAAGCCTGCACTTGGTCTCCACCTGACCATGCAACAAAGCTGCCTTGAGAGTTCTAAGTGCGCATGTCGGTTTGGCCGGCCTCAGATGGCCAGACAAACTGACGTGCGCAGTTAAGAGTGCACAACTACCCAGCCTCCCTCCTGACACGGAGGATGCTGACAACAACCCAGTCCAGACAGTGGAAAAATAAAATGATAATACTGTATTATAATTTTATTTTTCTGCTGGCTTATTAGCAGTGGGGTGACAGTATTCAACCAGAGGAGCAGTAAACTGGAGTTGTTATGCCCTCCAGGAAATAACTTTATTTTAATAATGCAATGGTGGACTTTGATGTCAAGGTTGGAAATCAACCAGGAGCTTGTAGGATGCCATTTAAGCAAAAGTGGAGCATGGGGGTGGGGAGGGGGAGGTATATGTTTATACAATAAAATAATAAAATCAGGAGGGGAGGGGTGAGGAAATTATATGTGCGTCGCTGTGGTAGCCCAAACCCAATTCATACCAATCTAGACTAAACTTTGCTTGAATAAAAATACTACAGCTGGCATGGAAGGATCGCACATTTGTATTGGAACCCAAATATATATATATATATATATATATATATATATATATATATACCCAGCCTGGGAGAAAAGGGGCACTGTATAAAATGATACAACATCACGTAAACAGGTGGTGTGGCTGAAAGGATCTCGTCATAGTTTAGCACACGAAGAAGGGGAAAATGGATGGTCTGTTATGAATATTAGATTAAATGTGTATGAGAGAAATGCATTTTAGTCCCTCTCTGAAGGGGAAGAAGCAGAGGAGGGCCTAATATGTGGGTTGATGATGTCCTATATCTTGTATGTGCAGCTTTACAATGCTTGTCCTCTAATTGTTTCCTTTTAGCACCTCGAAATCCAATCTAGCAATGTATTGGCTTTGTAGAATATGTTGACAGCTAAGTTGGCATTACTCTGGTGAGGTATTTTGGTGTAGTTGAGGCTACTGTCTGGTAGATAACATAAACAATCTTAAAGAGGATATAAGACTATGAGGGAGGTTAGTGATGCTGATAGTATTGTCATCCTTTAAGTAGGAGTGGGCCAAAGCTTGTTTTGTGATTTTAAAGGTAATGGTTTATTGTGAATTGGATGAATAACTTGCTCTAGGGTGGCTGACATTTCTTTGAGAGTTGTTTGTGAAACAACAATACCTTCTGATTGAGAATGATATTAATTCTGTATTTGATGATGGATTGTAACAAAGAACCACTTCTGGTGTAGTGGGGTAGCAAAGGCCCCCGCAGCCCCTGCAGTGCGGGGGGGGGCACCTCAGTATAGTACACTGTGTTCAGGTGGCAGTCTCCTGAGTGGGTCCAGGGGTGAAGGAGTCCCTTACAGGTAATTTTCAGGGGGGCCCCCTTAAGTTTCTTTATGGCACTGTCCTGAATCTGTATTTCTTTGGACCTGCAGGTAATGAAGGTGACTCTGGCTTTTGTGGAATTTACTTTCAATCCCAACCTTAACATCCACGCTTGCATAAGGGAGAGGTAGTCTTTGATCGGGTTTATGCTACTGCTTGTGCGGGCTTTTGTGTGAGCTTTTATGCAGTGGTGTTTATGTGTAGTCAGCATATTTGTGATTTTTTTCTGTGGCAGAACCCTTGTACAAAAGAGACTCTCTTTGAGGTACCCTCTGTGGCACTGCTATTCACAGGGATCTGGAGGTATTTATGTGAATAGGTTGATTCTGGTTTGTGGGACAAAAGAACCAATGTAACATGGTGTCATCAAATTCCGTGACAAATGATGTGGATGCTGATGAGAACTGAAGAGAACCAAGAGGCAGGAGTTGTCACTGTCTGTGATAAGCATGGCTTCCCCCTGACCTAAATGGTTGCAGTACCTCTGACGCATCATACATAAATGATGGGAGGGAGCTGTTCTTGGGGTCTTTCATTTTTCTCTTTTTATTGCAAATTTATTGTGAGGGCACTCGTCAGGGCCTTCGGGCAAAATAATGTTCATGGCATTAGTCATGCTGGGCTACAATAATGAGGCACCAGGACCCGAAACAACAGTGGAGTACACTCTGCTATTTTGCAGCAGCAAATAATCCCAAGAGTGTTGAATGTTTTCCCTTGCATATAGTTGTGTACAGACCAATAGGTTAGGTGCCCTTTCAACAAGGCTAAAGATAATCGTAAACTAAACCTGTGACCATCTAAGAAATATATAAAGGACCCTTTATTGTATAGATTTACAATATAATGGAATCCCCCTCACTGCTTTGATAGTCTCTGCATAACCCTTGACCAATTGTTTCCAAGTATCCCTTCCCTTAAGGCTTTAGAAAATGAAGACATAATGACATATGTCTCTTTTCACCTCAAACAATAAAAATGTCACCTCCTGGATCAATAATACTCTCATTTAAGTTAAACAACCAGGATCCATATTCCGCAATACAGTGTGTTTGTTTTTGTTTTTTCGCTCACCCTGTAGCTGATTCTTTCCCTTACCTGAACAAAGGAGATATTTATATTTATCTCACACCTGTAAGGCTAGACCATTCTCAAGAAACGTAGTGGTCATACCCAACTGGTCCGACATTCAGGTTTGCAAATTTGACTCTGAAGACTGAGCATGTTGTTTTGGAAGTTGTCATTTCAATAAAAAATGTCCTCCTAGTGCATCTCAACGGTCAATTCACCTTTCTATCAGTGAGCACAAAAACTAGCCTCTTTTGGGTGATTTCTGGCCTGACTTTACACCTACCTTTAATTTTAGGTATAGAAAATGCTAATCCTTAACATGGGGGAAAACACAAAGGTGTCTGACTGTTGGTACACAGGGCCAAGTACCTTACGACGGTCCGAAAGAAAGATCATGAAAAGAGTCGCAGCAGAATCTAATGGATCATGAACAGTCAGTCTCTGTGTTTCTATCTCAGCCAGTGAGGCTACAATGAGAAGATGAGGAAGGTGTGCTTGAATGTGGAAATGATTTTGTTTTGTGAATTGCATTGGGCCAGCGCCTAAACAGAAATAATACTAGTTTAGAAGCTCTAGCACAATTTGTCTGAACGTTGCAAGGACGTCCAGATGGCAAAATTTGCACTGGTAACTTTTTCTAACACTCCAATCAAACTCTGATCGGATTTAGAGAGAAAAGCAATATGGATATACTTATTCCTGGCTGTTATACAATTCTCGCTTAATGGTTCTCAGCCAGAGGAGAAAACGAAGCAGAGCCCATCAGCGGAGAGTTCTGGGAGCACAGACCAGATGCTGCATAGGCTATTGTATTATATACCTAAGTCAAGAGGGCTCTAAAATTACTCATTCCCTGTTAAGGGAACAAGTTAAGAATTTATTACAAACATTGCAAGCTAAATGGGGCACGTATTTTATTGTCTATTAAAAACACCTAACACAGGGGTGTCTAAAAGGCTGGATCTCTGCCAGGTTTTCAGGATATACTCTTCATCAATTTACAGACAATGAATTTCTACAGATTTCGCAATAAAGAGACAACAAAAATCAAACACTGTTAATGTTCTTTCCTATTTGGCCTGAAAGCGTGTCCGGTTTGAGTATGCTCTACAATGGCACGGGAATGTGTTTAACGCTGCACAGATTCGAATAACATAACAACATTTGGGGATAGCCAACCTTCATAGTAGAGATGGGACACTGATCCTGCCTTCAGGGCCTATCATGGACACTCCAGAGCTAATATATATTTAATAACTATGCACATAGGACCAGATGTAGCAAAGGTTTTTACCCATTATGTGTCTATGCGAAAAAGTGGTCGTACATATGGCCCATAGTCTCTAATGCTTACTGAAAATAAACGCAGCTATGGGCTTATGGGTTTTAGTGTTTTGTATTCTTGTACGCTTGTTGGACCATCAACTCCACATTGCTTCTGTTAGCTAATAGTCTGTGATGTTCCCTGTGGCAGAAACGTACAATGTAATTGCTTCTAGGATATGATTCTGATATAAACTTTCCTACTCACAACCTGATTTAGACTTAGGATATTTACTGCATGTTTCACTCACATTATTACCAGCCCATGGTTGCATTCGATTCTGCATCAGTGATAACGTGATATTCATAATAACAGCTTTAGTTACCCTGGTGGTGGCTTTGTAGCGGTGACAACCAGGGACCCTGGCCTAAACATTGTCAATGATTTGAAGTGCAAAACAGTACACAGAAAATAGTGAAACAATCATTCATCAAACACATACACACATGGGTAATTTCTGGCCTGATTTGACATCTACCTTTCATTTTAGGTATAGAAAAAGCTACTGACAACACATTTTATTTAATTTGCAAACAAATAAAATAAAACAAAAAATAGTTTTAATATGAAGGTTGAAGATTTTCTAAATTCAATTGAAGCCACACATCGTCCATACTATATTCTGTTTGACACACCTGCACTGCTCCCATGAATCAATCTGAGGATACCAATTTAATTTTTAGCCTCCAGTTTCAAATTCCTTGGCATCACAGTACATTTTAAGATTTGCAAGTGTACAGCTAGCTACGTTATAATACACTTTATTAATCTATTGATATTATTTAATTTTCAAAGCAGTCATGGGCCCCAGGGGTCGCAGGACCACAGGCTGGGAACCACTGATTTAAATAATCTAGTAGTTTGGAGGCATTAGCCCAAGCACATTTAAAGTAATTATGTAAATATTAAAAAAACTGTAGCATGTAATCCTACATGTGTGCTACTTAAGCTCCCTTCCGTTGCCTGGTTGGTGGTAAAGAAGCCTTCTATGCTGGGCTCTTCCTGTGATGCTCCCAGCCCCTGGAACTTACTGTGAGATTGAGTGACATTCGCTCAACCAGTTCCTTAAAAAAAAGGAAGGTATTTTTTAGACCTAAGTAGTTCTATGTGTGTTCTTCACAATTTAAATTAAAAAAAATCAGTGAAAACTCCTTAATGAAGGATGCTCTTAATAAAAACATTGACTGGAAAAATCCTCATAAAAATCACTTTTGATAGGAAATTTCACATGTAGGCAGTTATGGAAGATGCCAAACTTCTCAAAGTTGCAAGGTTTGCACTTTGCACAACTGTGGTAATACAATTTTGAATTCTCACACCTCTAGCTGCAATATCCACTGTGCCCTATTGGAAGCAGTAAGAAAGGGAGAGAATTACAACTGCGCAACATGTCTGAGTTTGATCAGGACCAAAGTTGCAAGCAGTCCATCAACACAATCCTCTTTTGACTTCAATGGGTTGCACACCCCCAGGAGCAGTGCATATGCATTCCAAGGGTGACAACTGTCCAGACAAAGCGATCTAATCCTCGCTTGACTTTAACTGCAAGAGCTAGAGAAGGTTTGATTACCTGGTACTGTTGATGAGACTGTCGACACTTCTCTTCACGACTTTTGGGGAGTTCCAATTTAGCATCTCAATACTGAAAAGGAAACAGGCCCGTATTCATATTAATAACATATGCGTTTCTCTATACTCTGCATTGCCACTCTAGAACTGTCAATGTGTGTGAAGAGGCTGTGTTCATTTTATAGGCTTTCGAATAAAGATACATTTTTCAATTAAAAAACAACTGTCTCCAATCAGAGTGGCACTCGAATATGTGGCACTACATACCAAGTGAGTTTTTGCTGTCCTCTTTCACTGACAGTGAAGACGTTCTTGATTCATGTTAAATCTTTCAACTATATTTTTATTTTTGCATACGGCCAGTGATTGACCTTTGTGGACTGAAAAAAAGAAGACACAATTTTGAGGAGACCGAGGTTTCTTCCAACCCGAATCATTAGATTGAATGTGGAGAAAGAGGGGCTTGGACTACCATTAAGGAATACATAACGCATGGACATTAGAGGATTTGTGCCATGGGGATTTTTGGACAAGCAGTTTGTGTGACCAACCATATTGGCATTATGCCATCATTTTTAAGCTCTCTCACGCAAATGTAGCCTTGATGAACTGGTGGAGAGAGAATTGGCTTCCTAGAATTGACTTGCAATAGTATTGATGGTTTCAAATCAGGGAGGTGTGAAACTAATAAGTGTCCCACTAGCGTGCAATTGGATAATATTTCTTAACCCAGCTCAGTTCAGTCACTTGCGACTCACTTAAAAGAGTTTAGGATTCTGATACAGGATGCTGCACAATGATCCAGGATCTGTTACGATCTGATACCTCATGGCATTTAGTAGAGCAGGACAGTGGATGAAGGCAGCAAAAGCCATCTTTCCTATCTCTATTCCCCGCCTATGCTAAAGGTGTACATCAAACTGCAAGCATCAACCAATGTTGGGTGCTATCCTGAATTGGGAGCAAAGGTGCATTTACTCCCAAACCAGGATTCTAAGTTGCACGCTAATGGCAACCCCAAGTGAGAGTTTACTGCAAGGTTTTTACCAGGTAAACCCAGAATCAAATTTTGAGGACAAATAAAGCATCTATAAGTTTATGCATCCAAGAATGTGAAGTAGCACATGCAGTTAGTACTTTACTCTTGCATCCCCATGTGTGTAAGTCATGTTACGCTACAACTTGCAAACCCTGCAAGTACTGATCCATTTGTTATAGTTTTTCTACTAGGGGCGAAATTTCTGGCCTTTGTTGGGGCAGACTAGAAATGATGGACTTTATTTGGCTAGCTTAATCACTGCATGGGTCAAAATATTTCTTCCCTGTACAGCATACCCTCTTCCAACTAAAACTCACCAAAGTTTGTGTGATTTCCAAATGCTTAGCTTCAGTACTCTTATTCATCATGGGGAGCTCCTTCCCTCATCTCCACATCCCCTCCACCTATTCAACCAAATGCAATTGGTAGATGTCACACATGCTTTTCAGGCGGGGGTTGGCAGTTCTTTTCCTGGTTGAGCATTAACAAAGTTACCCTCATCAAGGAGCTGAATTTGCAATCAGTCAATCTCCTAATATTAAGGTCCTACTTCCACCCCTTGATGCCACCAATGTGCCGTTGTCGGTTTTCGACTATTGATTGTATTTTCACCTTCCACTTCTTTCACCTTCTCACCTTACATTCATTAGTTATTCTATTTTTACCAGTGTGCGTCATAGACCACGCCCCAGAAGAAAAAGAGACACACCCTCCGTTATCAATTTATTACGTACCTGACATTTACCACAAACACAGAGTAATTCCAGTTCTGAAATGTTCCATTCAACTAAAAAAAAAGAAACGAAAGTCAAGAGCAATCCATACAGTTGGTGTGTTGTAACTAACACACACACACACACACACACACATATATACGCACAAAGACCGTGTAGGGAACGCACAGCTTTTGTATTCTTCATCTGATTGAGGACTGGTGATACATTATGGCCACTGCAGGCAGCTACCGTTCCATGCCACAAGAGGTTACAAACGTCTGAAAAATGTCTGAGCTCTGGTTGGGGTCGATTACAAAATGGCAAATTTTCTTTGCATGGGGTTTCGAAAATCGTGGCATCTGAGCTTCTTTCCAGAGGCAACAAATGGTGGTATTGAAGGCCCCGCATATCTCTGTCCAGGGATGTTACTGGTCCTGCCCTGTCCTCACTTTCACTGACACGCTGGGCCTGTTGTTGACATACATGGAATGCCGGGCTGAAACAGCTGATTCTAGGTGGTGCATAAACAATCTACTGGACATCACTGCTTGGATGGAAACATCCAGTGGATATAGGTCATACTGAAAGTAACGATGATGTTGCTAGGACTTGAGAGGAGGAACAACAGCATGTATCCGACTACTAGAGACATGATAACCTTCATTGAGGCCTTGATGGTGTAAAACCTCATCAAAACTACTGTGGCACACATTCATGAACATGTATGAGCTAGTAAATATTCTGCTAGTGTGTGTCAGCATTACACGGGAGTGTGACCAGAGAACAGACACACAGCTTACACTTACCCACTCTGACACCTTGTTCTGCACCGCTGCCTCCGAATTCAGATTACGACTGGACACAGTTAAAGAAATGCGGTAGAAGATCCCACCTGTTAAGCAAAGACGTAATTTACACATTGAAATATATTACTCCACTTATACACAGGCTACTGTGCTATACAAATACTGTATAGGGGAGCTCTATGTGAACTATGCCGATTGCGCTCGGAACACCTGCAAGCACACGAACTCAAAGCGGATCTATTAATATAAATTTGGTCAATGCATATGTCTATGTTTACATATCTTTTATGGCAGCCTTTTATGAAGCTATTGGTTTACGGCCATAAGCGACTAATGTGTGAAGTGGCGCCCAACAGGAAACTTCAAATAAAAAAAACTATTCTTGCTTGCAGGCAGGGTAATGCAATTTCCTTACGACCGGGATAGATCGATTAAAAGCACCCCACCTTCATACAGGAAAGGAAATTAATAAAGGCTTTATGGGGTAGCACTACAGGTGAAGAGACAGCCGAACTGCAATAAAAACGGCATCATTTGCAGCGACGTCCCACGTGGTTAACTAGGTGACATTTCTGCTGGAAGTCCTAATCCAGAAATTTTCTTAACATGCACTCCCTGTGCCAAAGGGATGGATATACGTCACACAAGGCAATCTGCCCTGAGCATGTGTGTTCCAGGTTTTTAACAAAAATATAGAAGTTTGTACAGTTTTCAAGATAATTCGTCAAATTAGAGGAATAAACAATAGAATGGACCCCTCTACTCCACCTCCCACAATTGTAGACACGAAACATTGTTAGTAGAGGATAGTGCATTTTGGGAGTCTAGAAGAGTATATATGGTGTCTTGCTATTCTAGGGCATCTCTACATAGAAGCTACGGGTACCTCAATCAATGGCAAATCCTTTGACTTCTCTTGATGGAAAGGAGGGTTAGATGAAGATTTTTTTTTTTTTTGGATTAGTTCTTTCGCTTGGATTAGTAGAACCATCTGTTCTGGCTAGTTGAAGCAATCCAATAGCCGAGACTATTACCATAAACGTAAGCATTCCAGAGCATAAGTAGCAATCACAACCCATACTGCCAGATCAAATGACAAAAACTGGATGTGATCAGACACATTTTCGCAACTTGCTAGCATAGAAACAAATTCTAATTCAGGGCCAAAGGTGATGATTATGCTTTATCAATTCCCCACAGGAGGAAAAATAGCACTGTAACATGTGAGCAACAGACTCAACCACAATTTATTTATGTCCTCAAACGCAGAAGCTTGTCCCTATCATCCTATTACTTTGTTGCTCTGTAGCCACAGATATATTTCTCTCTTTTGGAAGTTATGAGAGATTCTAACAAACTCCCCAGTCTCCCGGGCCATGTGCCAACCTATTATATCTTATCTGACCTCTACATCTTATGATGCCTTTTTTTCTCCATTGGAGGCCAAATTGGTAGTTCCACAGACTACAGTATCCATCAAGACTGGTGTTGCAGAGTCATGTTCCTGACAATCTTTTCTCATCAGATCCTATGCAGGTACTTGAGTGTAGCTGTCAGGTAAGGAGAAGCTGTATGGTGTAGCTCCCAGTGGCTGTAAATTTGGAGCACCACCATGCATGAGGAGGAAAAGGGGCCACTTGAAGTGCAGCCAAACTAATTTCCAAGTCAACAGACATGGTCCCAGCTACAAAGCGAAAGGTGATTGGTGCTCCGATGGCAGTGTTTATCCTCAGGCCTCAGCAGCTTTAGGTTTTTGACCCATTTATGGACTCGTCCCCTCATTTATATTTTCTGAAGGTGCAGGGGCAAAGGGAAAAGCTTGAGGATGTTTTTTTACTCTAATTATTAGGAGAACCACCCAAGGACATTCAATGCCAGTGGGCAGTTTGTGAAACATGTCAAATGCTGGGCAGGGAATCCTGTTTACCTTGTGAGAAGTGTGATCTCAATATGGCACAAAGGCATAGGCAGTGATTTGTTTACAAAGTGAGGTGGTAGGTGAAGAGCATATATTTTCCCAATGGATGAGGCATTTCCTTAAGCCATGGATTCCTTCTTGCAGTGGGCCACATTTGACACCCTGAAAAGGTACTATGCACAGATGCAGAAACTGGCAACACTTACCATTGAAACCTTCCCCCTAAAGGAAGCAGTATTTGGGGACTTAATGGTCCTTAGGTACCAGAGGGTTTATGAACCCATGCTGGATGCGAAAACCAAGAGGAAAAGAGATTATATAGAGCATTTGGATGCCTTCAATGTCTAAAAGAAGAGAGCCCTCTAAAAGGGCAGAGGTTGTACCCCCATATCCTCAGTTGAGGAGACTGCAAAATGTAGTTCATGTGGCAACTCAGTTATCTAAAGAAGGTCCTCCAATAGAGAAGAAACCCCTTATGGTAGATGGGAAGTCAGATGACAAGGCATCCTCATGTGAGGCTGAAAGTAGTTCTGATCAGTACTGGTGCGGCATCCAAAGTGACAGTCAATAAAGTAGACTTGAATACCAGGTTTTCCCATTGGAGTTTCATGGCATGAAATGCAACAAAGGGAAGGTGGTGTACAAACTTATTGATATTTGCTACCCTAGGTCTTAATGCTGGGAGCTAGAAGTAAAGTCGTAAATGCCCACTTCAAGACCAAATTCACTAGGGATACTAAGAAGTGAAATACATTTTCTTGGTGGTCTTGCCAAGACAATATCTTAGATGTTCTACCAACTCTTGATATGGCGAAGGAGGCTAGAGAGCCTGGTACCCCAGGCATCTTTTGGAAAAGGCTAACAAGCAAATTTGTTTGCAGTGAAACACCAATTGTACAATTTCAACAGAGAGGTGTAATTTGCTGTTCATCAATATTAACTCCATGCTTGGAGGGGGGCCCAGTTTCCTAGAGCAAATTATTTAGCAACTTTTTCGTTACAGAGTTGGATACATTAGTTAGCACATATATTTCTTTGGATAATGCTTAAGGTATGATCAAAAGGTCTCAAGTTCAAAGTTTTTGTAGTGACCGGTCAGGGCAGGGGGACTCTACCAATGGGGTGGTAAACTAAGGTTCCAAGAGAGGTCAGGGCTCCTATAGGGGCAATCAGAAGCAAGATCAGAAGTGATTGAGAGGCTTGTTTTTTCTTCCAGAGTCAGAACAGGATTTGGCTGCAGAGCAACTACTACTGAGGTTTCTTGGGTAACAATGCCTCCTATTTCCTGAGAACGAATGAAGGGAAGCTTGGCTCAGTTAGTTCTCATCTGATGTCTACTTACTGACTGACTTGGGGCACTTGAGTACTTGAGATTGTAACAAGATTCCACAGCAAACTTTATGCTCCCTGAGACAGGAGGTGACATTTCTAACCTTGATGTTTTCTGAGGACCAGAACTCCTTTGGAGGCAAAAAGGTAGCAGGTCAAAATGGCAAACGTCCAGACACTTGTACGCTTCTGTGCTTGCTGAGAAACATTTTCCTGGTGGAAAAGAAAAACTAAGGATATTTGATAACAAAATCTGAGACGGTTGAAAATGTGGTTGGTTTACAGGCATACAAGTTTAAGCGGCATCCATCTTCTTAGATAAATCCTTCTGGAGGGTGACCAGATGGTTCATTTGGACCTGAATTATCCTACCTCATGGTACATATTCTTACTCCTCACTAAGGGATTGTACAATTTGCCTGGAGAGGGCGGGTGTTCATTTTCACAGCCCTTCATTTCAAACTTTCCTCCTCTCCATGCTGTTTCGCAGAACTGATGAAGTGAATGGTGGAGTGCACAAGGACCAGAGAACTGTGGCTCTATGGTACTCCTAGACTAAATCCTTTTTTGCCAGGAACTACAGATGGAGCACAAACAGTCTGCCCTAGTGGCAGACCTTTTTCAGGACTCAGGCTTTGTAATAAATTCTGACAGGTTAGAACTGGCTCCTAAATGGTCCTTGAATTTTCTAGTTCGTGATACGGTCAGTGACATTGAAGCTTTTGCATATGACAAACATCAGCATGGGGTTTAGGTGATTTCTGTTAAAAGGCAAGAATTCCTTACAACACTTGATGGCACTTGTTTAAGATCGTGCAGCTAACCAAGGGTCTTGCCTATTCAGAACGTATAACTCAGACAGAAGAATATCCTTTGCAGTCTGAATTGTCTGAAGAAGGATTAGCCCAACTTGCAATACACTTTAAGGTGCATTATATTCAAGGGTCAGGTTCAGTTAGATGGTTAACTTGAGGGGGAATAACATTAGATTCGAAATTTAAGGAAGTGAGACTGACTATCACGCAAACCGAAGTATTTCCAAATGCAGGATTTAAAAATGGTTTTACATCTGTTTTTAACAGGGTGCCAAATGATGGTCGCTCTAAGAATGAACTATTGGTTTCGTTACCCATGATTCAGTGTCATGCAGAAGGGTGTCAGATGTTGGGCCATTGGACATACTAGGCAGGATGTTCACAACAAAGGGGGCAAAGTTCACCATCACCATGTGAACAGCATTCTAATACCAATTCAATTTCCTATCATGAGACTTGATGAGGAATTTGAAAAGTTGATTTCAGTGTAGAAATCTTGAGCCCCGGATAATCACTAACCCTAGTAAGGTGGGTTCATTGAGCAAGGGAAGAGATGAAGGATTCCATGACCCTTAAGGCTTTTTAGGTGGAAGGTAACCTGGAGAATATAATGTTGTTTGCCTATAACTTTGAAAATCCATAATCCCCACCACTGGTTAAGAACCAGAATACAAAACATCTTGTTTATTGAGAAGGATTCTATTAAAAACACAGAGGTGAGGGATATCTTTCCAGTAGATTTCGACAATACTTAACTACAGTACGTCCACCCAAGGTTCTGAATGAAAAATTCTTTCCTAGCTTGTTAGATGTGGGTAATTGGTATTTTATGTCAAATATCCTGATGGTGTGATTGTTTTATATGCCTTGAAGACGTCTTGAAATGTCTAACCTGAGTTATCTATTTTTCTGGAGCTGAGCAGAAGAAAGTTTGGATGTGCAGGCTGAGCAAGTACAGCATCTTGAATTCTGCTCCATATATATAAGATGGGCTGGCTATGTTTATTCATGGCATCAAGAGAATTCACAGGCTCCATATTGTAAAATGGATTTAGCAAAGCACATTGTATTCAGATAAAGGGCATCTAACGTGCATTAATACATACATTTGTGAAAGACATCAAAGTATTGACTTCTACTTTTACACCTCTATGTGCTTCCGTGCAGCATTTTCTCTTTAAGTACATGAGTTAGATAACAGGGGTGGGTAGATGCTGGAGTCTATAATCTAATTCTAAGTACAGTCTAATATTACAAACATAGTCTAATCACTGTACTTTGTTATGGGTTTCTAATTGCCTATACATACTACTTTTACTTCTCAGCGATCATTCAACAGGAAATCTAGTTCTACAGAAAGCAGGGCTATCTACAACTTTGTATGCTAACATCTTAACATACTGTACTTGGTGCTGGGTCTGCAGAAGCAGTTATAACCTGAAGAAGAATCACAGGCACAGGGTACAACAGCTCCTGAGGGTGTGACAAGTGGATCCAAGTGTTTAGTGGCATCTTGATGCTTGTCCGTTGCAGGAGACAAAGCACTGCTTAAGCTGTCACCTTCAAGAATGGTGTATGAATGATTGTCATTTTCTGGAGATTCCTTTCCTTGGGATGAAAACAAGGCTGATTCAGCTGTTGACATGGAGCTTACACTTTTTTCTCTCACATCTCCACTGGATGCAGAAGGGGCTGAACCTAGGTGCTTTATCTGCACTGATGTTAGGGCAATGGCATCAATGCTGCTTCTGGTAGGCTCAAGCATAGGTCCATAGTCATTGAAAGACATATATCTAGAATTTGAGAGTTCTGTTTCCAGGGAGAAGTGATGCTGGCCAGACCCTTCATCATGATCAAACGAATAGGTATACTGCTCCCAAGGGGGCATCCCTGACAACAGGCTACCTTCATCATTCATAAGGAAAGCTGTACTACTAGAATGTCCCACACCCATTGCACTTATGCTGTGAGTATTATAATTCAAGGAAATAAGGTCTATATTTGAAATTTCAATTGATTTGGGGCCTGAAATAATTGAATGGTGGCTTATTGGACTTGTTATAGTATGAATTTCCTTTGTTGTCTCTGGGGGATCTGTGCTTGTTGAGATTTGATCTGTAGACAGTTCATGGTCCATTGATAAAGGTATTATAGGATATGCAAAAGGTGCTAATTGAGTGTTGATATGTGCACTAAATCTATCCAGTGTTTCTGGATGTGATAAGAGGGTAAGTTCCAAAGAATCAGTCAGGTCACCTGTTCTAGGTAGTGTCATGGTTCCTGAAACTAAAATGTTGTCAGCTGAATTGCTTCTGTTTCCATTAGTATCAGACAGCGTTCCCTGATGGGCAGAAATGTTTAACATATGTCTTAATGTTGAAAAAGTTGTCAGTTCTGGATCACTCAGTGCCGAGATGCCTAAATAGGTTACTGGTGTAATTAAAGGTTTCTCTTGCAAGCAGCTTCTGTCTGGGTCATTATTGTTGATGCATGTTGACCGACCGTTAATGTCAGTGAGAAAATGTGGGGTAGATGGAAACAGAGTGCTTCCTTGATCTCTAGAACTACCATCTACATTTTGCTTATATTCAGATGATACAATCACTACATTTTCAAATGACTCCATATCAGGTTCAGGCAATGTGCTTGATGCTCCTGAGACTTTGTTCTGCAAGCGTAATGATAGTCGACTCGAGAACAGTTCCTCTGGAAAAAAGGAAGTGTGAGACACAGGCTTTAAAGAGTCACTGGTGTCAAGTGAAACAGAGCTTTTCAACACCAAAAGTGAACCATCAGCAAGATCTAATGTTTTCACAAGTTTAACTGGCTCAGATGTGTCTAAGGTTGTGGGGCCCAGGTATCTGGAAAATGTCATGGCTTCTGATTTAGCTCCTCCTGTACCATGTGTCACACGTGATCCTATGTCACTTTCTATGGCAGAGGCTCTAGCAGATAACATTTTTTGACTGTCTGAAAAATGTAGTTCATTAGCAGAGTATTTCCAGTACATATGAGAAGCCCCAGAAAACAACACTGGCGGGTCTATTTTATGCTGTTGTTCAGAAACAAATCCAACAGAAGTTTGAGTTTGTAGCCTAATGAGTTCTGTTTCCCAAGAGTTATCATGGAGCACAGAGTGTTTTGACTGAAGGGACGGGAGAAGAGGATCCATATATGAGTTATCTTCCCCTGTGTTTGCATGCTCAGCTCGAAGCAACTCACTGGGCTTCCACTGCACACTGTTAAAGGGGTTGAACTGTGCTTTCATGTGGTAGATATGGGGCATGGCTGTGTCCTGTACTCTGTCGTTCTCTGCTGGAGCAGATGTGCCCTGGGTGGCATAAGTGGGTGAAGGACTTTCTATAAGTATGTGATGAGGTATTACTGAGCCACTCAACAACGGTTGGCTCAAAGGTGAAAACATATGTCTGCCCTGATGTATGATTGACTGTTTGTATTCTGCTGTGGTCCATAATGATAAACTGGGTGCGCTTGTGCCACACTCAAGTGGTACAGCGTGAGCATCTGACTTCTTTGGGATGAATGATTCTCTAATTTTCTCTGTAATCGACTGGTTAACTGATGCTGGTTGCCCAATCTTCTTCTCTGCATTTATTTCATTGCTGCCTTTGTAGGAAATTGCTGCTATGGACTGTGTTCCACCCTTCACTGTAGTAATAAGAGAAGAACTTTCTGGATACATTCCTGGAGGTGTCACGCTCAGACTCAATAAAACACTGTCAGCTGAATATCCACGCGACTGGAAACTCTCTGCTACTAGCTGATCTGATGATCCTTGACTTTGCCAGTTCTCCGGACCCAGTGTTCCTTGTGCATTAGCTTGTGTGAAGGAAGCCATACTGTGCCATGGAATAGACACCTCTAGAGATGGTTCAATGTTAGATTCTGTAGTGATTCCTCTAGAAGAAGAAAGGAGTTTGGAGTCATGATTCAATCTTTGATGGCCAGATGAATCAGCACGCACGTGGTCTTCTGCATTTGAAGGCAGTAGAACAGGTTCCATATCAGTATTCAAAGAGAGAGAGTGAGATGGAACTGTTCTGATAATGTCTACCTCATCGTCTTCAGAGAAAGCTGGCTTTTCATAGGATGATAAATTTAGGGCTGTGTTGTTCTCTGCATTCAGATTTTCTACAGTAGGAACCATGGCCTCCAAATTTGACCGTCCAGATACTGTTAAAACAGCAGTGGTTGGTATAGGTGACAAGCCATACATATTTTTTCTCTCTGACATTTGATCCTCCCATGTTATACTTTTCTCCCAAGGGAGGGGTCTTTGTTTCACTGGCCAGATGATTGGAGTTGAGATGATTCCTATGCTTCTGACTCCTTTTAATCGAGAGTCTAACTGCGCCTGGTCATAAATGTGGTCTGCCGACTTTCTCTTCATTCTGATGGAAAATGTAGCAGGTACTTTGAATCCCTGTAAGCCTGAATGCGTTAAGCCACAAAGTTAATGAACAAAAAGGCATAGCTCGTAAATTCACAATACGCTATCTTGAGACCATACAACCTGTTCTGCTACAAATAGGTTATTAATGGGTAAAGCACAAATCTATAAATCACTTGTTTGACTGCATTAAATCTTACTTGCCTCAGGGTACTTTCCCACCCTCTATACTTCAGTCTCATCTGAAGATCCCTAGATATTTAGGCCAGCCTGTGGGTACCACATTTTAAAGGTGCACAGTCATAATGTTGACTGCAAAATATCTACTATACCAATGCTGACTAACATCTCCATAACAATCATAAGTAAATGCTCCTAAAAGCAATCTAGACCGCTGCTGTGACTAGATGTGTCTTACTCTTTAAGTATTCTGGACTTATTCATTCCATTTTAGCCAGAAGAACTCCTGGAATAGAGATGTACAGTCAGGAATACTGCATGAGTAAGTCACAGAAAAAAAGTTTATGAATTGGATGTGATTCTTGTCACAAAATGCAAACAGTTCAAACCAGATATATACGAATAAAGCACCAGAATCAGATTTCCTAAACGCATAACATTTCACTTTAAGCAACATGTAGCTGTGACACGATTTTCAGGGCATTCCCTGCAGTCGCCGGTTCCTAGTGCAGACAACCGAAGAACAGGTGACTGCCTCATGTGATGATCCGGGCATATCTGCCTGTTCTTCACTATGAAATGAGGGAATACAACTTCAGTACATTTTCTGTCAAAGGGGAGACTAAGGAAGGCACGTTCAAACACGTTAAGGTACATTACATTGACACGTTGTAGAGGCACATGAAGGGATAGATCTTTTATACTGCATTAAAGAAGTACTCTAAGATATTTGAACACATCAAAGATATCACATTCCTTATATGCTAAGTAGCAATCATTTGTGAATGTATATGCACCGAGATTTTCTGTTTTTGTTTATTTTCTAGGCTTCATTTCTCAGGGTTTACCGTTATTCTAGAAACATCAGACAATTACTCATGATCCTATCTACTCATACGGTTGCCTGCTGATATGCATCTCAGTGAATGTAAAGTCGAACTTTATTCCGACACTGCTCGCTTACCATAGACTCACCCTTACTTTGGAAACATGGGACATGAGTGCTGACATAGATAAAATCCCTTCAAATATTGTTTTTGTTTCCAGTCAATAGCCGCCATTGTCATCGTGGTCTTCTGCCCTTATCATTAAACACTTCATTGGGAATTCTCAAGGATTCAATGCAAGAATCCAGGGTTACTTATGCTAATGTCTACTTTCAATTGAAAAAAAAACAGTATGTAAATTGATAAATCTGACTCTTATGATCTTCTGACCTTGCTATATATTCCATATTTCATATGCTCAACAAGTGGTGAAGCAAAGTCAATATCATTTATTAGTACTTAATGAAATGTTAATCTGTTACCTGGATAACCATAGCCTGCATGATTTATACGCAATTTATTTACCATTTACACATTTTCCACACATTATTCTGCTTGTTGATTTATATTTAGGTTTAGTAAACTGAATGAATTAAATAGCGATAAGCTTTAGTGAGCCTCACCCTCTGCCTTCTATGCAAGTCCTTCAAGCTGATCCCCCTTGAACAATGAAAGACCATCACACACACACACTCTGATCACTAGCAGACTGGACTATGGCAACGTACTCTATGCCGGAATCAACAAGATTTTCCTACATCGCAGCCACCACCTGGAACACCCTTCCTCTGCCTATCAGACAAAGCACCTCCCTCCTCAGCTTCACGAAGGAACTGAATACATGGCTTTTTTAATAACCACCTCACCGGTATACGCTACTCTTTTCCCCCTTCCCCACCCCCAGCACCTTGAGACCCTAACAGGTAAGTAATTGCGCTTTACAAGCACACATTGATTGATTGATTGATATGTGCATTTATTTTGACATTCTTGTGCCTTCCTCTATGTTTGAAACAAACATTCTTTTTCTGCTTGCTGTGCATAACACATTTTCTGTTTCAAGCACCAGAGTTACTGTGTTCTCAATGGGTTTTAATTGGTTCTTGCCTGGTGGGAACCGGAAGAATATTTCATTTGGATAAAAATTATGGGCCTGATTCTAACTTTGGAGGACGGTGTTAAACCGTCCCAAAAGTGGCGGATATACCACCTACCGTATTACGAGTTCCATAGGATATAATGGACTCGTAATACGGTAGGTGGTATATCCGCCACTTTTGGGACGGTTTAACACCGTCCTCCAAAGTTAGAATCAGGCCCTATGTTTTATTTGTATGAAGATTGTCAAATAGTTAGATCACTTTCCCTTGTCCACCTTTGCAGCATGTCATATCTCTCTTCTAGAGGTCAATTGCTCTTTATTTTTCATAGAGATACTCTTGAGAGCAAGCATATTCCTTATTAGTCTAGTCAGAACCTTTATTGGGTTCTTCTTTCTAAGCTACTGTTGCTGCCACCTGCTGCTTCTAAATTTCTCTGACCTGTTAGCAACCTGTTAGCATTGGGGACTTTCCTTTATGAAACTAGCCTTTGCCTTGATTTGTACATGTTGCCTTCAATAACACAAAATCTGTATATACTAAATTGAATAACTTGGATCATTTTATGGATCATGTGTGCTGTATGCAGGTGAATTTTGGTTTATGATTAGTTGACTTGATTTGAGACTGTAACTTTACTAATCTGCTAATAAATGCTTATGGTTTGTAAACTTACTCCTCTCTGTCATTACTATGGGGTAAAATATATTTTACTGTCAGTGTAATGCTAATGAATTTGCGATTTCAAACTCAGTTTGAGAAAATGGTTCATCCTAGTGGACACTGTGGAGTTCTGAGGTTGCACCAAGTTAGCATAGTGCAAATACCATCCTGATCTAATACACTATCACTAGCCTGCCATGTTTGCTGATATATGCCATAATGATGTATGTTGACGTCTGTGAGCACGCAGCGTCATTACATCATGCCACAGCCTTTTGCACACATTTATATTCTTTCTACAGTGTTGCACAATATTAGTTGTGTGACATCATTGAGCTGTACTCTACATGCTCTTCTGCTGGATGCCCTGTCTCTTGTCAAAAAACTCCTTGCATATTTTGCTACAAGTAAACCATGGCGTGTCTCAGTGTTTGCTGCAGACATGCTTCTGAGCAAACTATCCTGTCTTTCACTGAAGACATATTCAGTCAGTGCATTAAACTAGGCTGGTAGGTCTGGAGTCTATGTCGATTCACTAAGACAAGTTGACAGTAAACAGAATATGTGGATGCACAGTTAAAAAAAAGACAGAAGGGAGGCTGCTAAGTCTTTGTGCCACCATTTTCTTGCCGCTACAAAGTGGATGCTTACAGGCACCTAGCATCTTTAGCAAAGGGCTTTGAAGTATGTGTGTTTATGCTTTAAAAGGAAAAACTGTTGTCATTATGCAATAACCTAACTTCCTGAAAGCAACCGCTCAAGAAATGAGATCACCTTGAAATGAGTCTCTTTCACCACCACAAAGACAGTTCTGGGAGAGGAGCCAAGAAAACAAATACCCCCTAGGCTGTGATTTCCATTGTAAACTCACTGAGAAAAATGTAAACTTGGGTCCCCGGGGCTCTCAGCAGCCATTATTCAAAAATGGCTCCGCAAGAATGGACATGACATATTGCGTTTCTGATAGTTAGTCTTCCCTTGGGAAGTATACCCATTCTGTGGCGACAACAAACTACAGCCTTTAGTCAGGTGAAGGGGACATTTTCAGCTGTATGGTAGAGATTGCTTAACAAATCTTCTAACTGAGAACCTGACTGAAAACGCAGCTGCATACCCTTCAAACGGCAACAACCGATGTGTAGCAGCATACATATTTTCAAGCATACCCCAAACGTTAGGGCTAAAAAGAGCAGGTCAATGGCATCCTTTAGGACAATTCATTATTAGGCTGAATGGTCAAGCAATATATATCATTAGAAACTAAGATCAGACATGCTTTACCAACTGCATCAGAGGTGTTCTTTTTATCAGTCAATCAAGGGACAATATTCATTTGACCTCTTTTCCAACTAGTAAAGAGTTTAAACTGCAGATCATCCAATCTCCAACCTAAATTTTCAGCACTGAAATTTTTCAGCACCTAAAATTTCTAACTTTCATACAAGGAGACCCAACATGAAGGTTTTATAGCACATAAATAGTCCAACAAGACGCCGACAAAGACCAACCAGACTTGCCTGAAAAGCACATGCAAAATTCTTGGAAGACCAGCATGATTAGCACTCATACTATTAACTGGCTGAAAGTAAACTGATGGACAAGTTACTTGCCTTCGGTAACGCCTTATCTGGTATAGACAATATCTATTTGCAGATTCCTTACGTTAGAATTTCACAAGGCATCAGTCTGGATCCGGAGATTTTTCTTGAACAGTACCTCTGTGCACCATCAGGTGGCGTTGATCGGCTCCATGTCTGTTGACTGCATCGTCTGCGCCGGATATGATGTCATGGGTCCTATATAGGCACCACCACTGTGCGCTGACATCAGTTTCTTTTCACAACTTTCCACACCAGAAGTGCAGATGCATGAAGAACACTGACCACTGGTGCATCAAAATTAGGGCCCTGAAAGGGAGTCCCTATTTCTAGAAATCAGTTTGCAGAGCAGGGTGGATGGGTGGGTTGGTAAGGAATCTGCAACTAGACATTGTCTACACCATATAAGGCATTACTGAAGCAAAGTAACTTATCCGTCTGATAGAGACATCTAGTTGCAGATTCCTGACCTCAGAATAGATACCTAAGCAATACCATCCCCAGAAGTGGGGCTGCAGGCAAAGATCATACTAGAAATTCCTGCAGAACCGAACCGGAAAAGTGCCTTTCCAAACAAAGCTGACTAAACTCTTTGGTACGATCAAGGTAGAACGCCAAAGCTCTTTTTTGGGTCTAGGCGGTGAAGTCTCTCCACTTCCTTAGAAGGATGTGGGGGAGCGTAAAAAGTAGGCAAGGTGATGGATTGGCTTACATGGAGGGACGTAACCATATTTGGTATAAAGCAGTGGTTCCCAACATGTTTACCTCTGTGGACCCCCACTTTATCAGTACTGGAACCCGGGGACCCCCACTGAATCATTTGTGGAATCCAGGGCCCTTCCAATGAGTCATTACTGAAAACTGTGGACCTAATCTTTTAATGTTATTAAATTTTCTAAGCACTCACGGACCCCTGAGGAGGCTTTGGGGAACACCAGGGGTACCCGGACCACAGGTTGGGAACCACTGGAAGCCCTAGTGTGACGCACCACTTTGTCAGGATAGATGGAAAGGTAGGGCGGCTTAGATGACAATGCCTGCAGCTCACTCACCCTGCGGGCAGAAGTAATGGCCACAAGGAAGGCTGTTTTCAAAGTGAGAAGCCTGAAAGGACAATTGTGGAGAGGCTCGAAAGGAGCGCACCTCAGAAATGTCAAGACTAAATTCAAATTCCATTGAGGTACAATGAATGTAGATGAAGGAAACATATGAGGAAGGCCTTTAAGAAACAATAGGAGACCTAAACAAGGAAAGTTGATCAGGCAACCGAAAGAAAGCAGTAATGGCAGATATATAACCTCTGAAAGTGCCTATAGCAAAGCCCTGCCTTGCCAGAGAAAGGATAAACAATAGGACCTTAGAAGGAGGGGCAGAAAGGGGGCCGCCAGACCTGTCTGTGCACCAATGCCAAAATTTCTTCCGACAGGTGTATACCATTTTGCCAAGATTACGTTACAGATTAAAGGCGGGAGGTCAAAAGCTGTCAACGCCCACTGCAATCTGCAGGCAGGAAGGCGGAGACTCGACAGGTTTGGGTGGAGAATCCTCTCCTGCTGCTGCGACAGAAGATCCTCCCAAAGGGGCAGTCTGATCAGAGGATGGATGGCCATGCTCAATAGCTCGGATACCAGAGTCTCTGTGCCCAGTCCAGAGTCACAAGGATTACTTGAGCCGGATCATTCTTGATCTTCTTAAAAACTCTGGGCAGAAGTGGTATGGGAGGAAAGGCATACTAGAGGCCTGATTCCACTAGAGACTAAAAGCGTCGCCGAACGTTTGCCGCCTTGGAAACTCCAACACGCAATATGACTGACATTGCGCGTTATCTGCAGAAGTGAACAGATCTAACCAAGGCTCTCCCCACTGCTGAAAGAGAGTTTGCGCCACCTCTGGATGGATACGTCATTTGTGATTGACTAAGCATTGTTGGCTGAGTTTGTCCGGTCTGGCATTCATAGAGCCCGACAGATGTTGAACCACCAGGAAAATGACCTGATGTTCCAGCCACGTCAAGAGGCGCAAAGTCTCCTGACAAAGGTTACATGACCCCTCCCTGCCCAGCTTGTTGCAGTACTACATGGTGGTGGATTTGTCCATAAACACCTTTCCCTTGAGAGAGGGAAGAAATACTTTCAATGTCAGTCTGATTGCACGGAACTCCAACAGGTTGATATGGAGTCCATACTCCGCTGGAGAACCAGATACCATTGATCTTCACCTCTCCCAGATGGCCACCCCAGCCCAGGAGTGACGCTTCTGTCACTACTGTCAGATCTGGTTGGGGAAGGGAGAGGGATCTGCCTCTGACTCAATTGTGGTTTATTGGCCACCTCTGGAGATTTCGCACAGTTCCGTCTGAGATCTGAATTATGTCAGAGAGATTGCTCTTATGCTGCGCCCATTGGAGCTTCAGGTCCCACTGCATAGCCCTTATATGCCATCTGGCATACAGGAGGCCATGTGGCCCAGCAGCCTCAGAGTCAATCTCATTGAAATCAAGGACAGAGGCTGAAACATTAGTATCATAGCCTGAATATCCTGGACTCACCACTCGGAGGATAAGCGCAAAACGGCAAGGTGTCTAGAACAGCTCAGATGAAAAGGAGCATCTGAGAGGGAGTCAGGTGTGACTTCGGCATTTTTAAAGTGAACACCAGCAAATGGAGGAGGTACGCTGTAGTCTGGAGGCGGGAGACTACAGCCTGGGACAAACCTGCCTTCAATAGCCAGTCGTCAAGGTAGGGGAAGACTGAAACCCCTGACCTGCGCAAATGAGCATGAATACCACCATCACCTTGGTGAACACCCAAGGGGCACTGGTAAGGCCAAAGGGTAACACAGTGAACTGGAAGTGCTTGTGACCTACCATGAACTGCAAACAACATCTGTAGGCAGGTGGGATGGGAATAGGGAAAGGAGCGCCCTGCAAGTCCAACACTACGATTCAGTCTCCCGGTTCTAGGGCAGAAAGAACATTAGCCTGAGTGAGCATTTTCAACTTCTCCTTCCTGAGGATGATTGAGAGATGGAAGGTCTAGAAAAGGGCTAAGGCCCTTGTCCTTTTTGGGTACCAGAATGTAGTGGGAATAGCAACGATGACCCACTTCTGGTAGAAAAACCTCTCTATAGCTCTACTGGCCAAGAGAGCCATAACTTCCTCTCAGAGAAGTGCCAAGTGATCCTCTGTCATCCGATTGTAGGATGGTGGCATGGTTGGAGCGGTTGTCTTGAAGGGGAAGGAGTAGCCCCTTCGGACTATCTGCAAAACCAACCTGTCTGACATGATGACTTGCCAGCGGAGCAGGTGATGGCGGATCCTGCCTCCGAATGGTCCCTGGGGTGGAACAGTAAGACTAGGAAGGTTTGGAGGCAGCTGCAGGGTGGGGGAGGGGGGGGGGGGCGGTGGACTGGCTGGACCACTGGCTCCCTAATCCACGAGTGCAGTGGATGCCACATCCCGAACCATGTAGAGGGTGGGCAGCATGCATGGCACGGTGGCTGGATGGGAACGGACATGGCTGGGCACCCCTTCCTTAGCCACGAAAGGGGCAAAAAGCAGACTAAGGGGGACGAGGGGCTGCTGCGAGGCCCAAGAACCTGGCTGTAACATGAGAATCCTTAAAGCGCTTAAGTGCCTAGTGTGTTTTTTTTCAAAGGAGATGGGTGCCATCAAAGGTAAAGCCCGTAAGTTTGGTTTGGACATCCCCTGAAAAGCCAGACATCCTCAACCAGGTGTGATGCCTCAGGGCCATTGTCGATGTAACCGCTCTGCCCAGTGAGTTGGTCGTGTCGAGTCCACATCGGGTCGTGAACTTTGCTGTGTCTCTCTCATTTGCAATTGCTTGGGAAAGTACAGCCCGAGCCTCCTCCGGGACCTGTGGCAGCACTTGCGCAACAGTATCCCACGGAGTATGGGAATAACGGCCCAATAGGCATGCGCTGTTCATGGACCGCAATGCCAGGCTGGTGGAAAAAAACATCTTCTTCCCAAGTGTGTCTAGCCTCTTGGATTCCCTATCCAGGGGTGTGGAAGGGAACGCGCCATGGGAGGTAGAGGCCTGGAAGTCCAAGGTCTCAGGTGTAGAGTGTTGCATAAGGAAACTTGGGTCACCCGGGGGAGAGCGATGAGGGTGGGCAAATATCTTGTTCACAGGAGTCCCTTTGCTGGGTTTCGACCAGGTACCCAGTAGGACATATATAAGGGCTTCATTGCAAGGAAGCAGGGGTTCGCAAGATGAAGCTCCAGGTTGAAGCACCTCTGTCAGGAGGATAGCCCTGACTGCCACCAAAGGCAACTCAGAGCCCAGGACCTCAGCTGCTCTTCTCACCACCATAGATTACAACTCTCCCTCCTCTGTAGCCACAATAGGGAGAGAAAGCATGCCAGTATCCAGGGAGGTATCCGGACCACTAGCTTCACCCATGTCCTTCCGCCAGTCCATAGATTCTTGGGGCTTGTATTCTAAAGGATCCAGCGATGCCTCCCATTCCTCACTGTAACCTTGGCCACAAGAATAAGGCTCAGGATCTGACAAAGGGGGTGGGGGGCAAGGCCCCTGTCAGCATAGGAGTCAGTGTCGCACAACGCCCATCCGGCTCTGTGTCAGAGTTTGCAATGAGGAAGGGGATGGAGCCACCTAGGGGCGTGGGCGCCGCACGGAGTGTTGGTGTCAGGACTGGCGTTGTGGAAGGATGGGATGGTATGACTGATGCCATTCTGGATCCAACCATGGATTCCTGGGTGCCCCTTGGAGCCGACACAGAAGCAGCCGAAGTGGAACCTGAAGGGGCCCCTTTGGATTCCACAGGGCCGAAGGCACACCAGCGGTGTCGGACGGCCCAAAAATGAGGCGCATCACCTCATAGAATTCTTTAAGTTGGGCAGGGGTCATTCCGGCTCCCAGAAACTCAGGGAGGCGGCTAGTCAGCCCAGACGCATGCTCCGCAGACGGAGGCCTAGAGCATCAATGCTCCCTCGTCTCGTTGGCTGATGGAAGAGGTGAAGTCAAAGAACGTTTTGTGTTCTTTGACTTCTTCTTATGCCTCGACTTACCCGATCATCCTGAGGACCTGGAGTGGGGCGATGATGATGGAGTACTCTGCAACCGCTCCCAGGACCTTCCTCTCAAACAGGACCTTAACTTGCGTGGAGTGAAGCAATGGGACCCCATCAGCTTTAGGGACTGCTCCTTCAAAGCCTTTGGATGCATGGCCCCACACTTGGAGAACGACTTTGGGTCATGGTCGCGCTGCAGGCATCAAAGGCACACAAGGTGCAGATCTATCACGGTCATCGCCCAATGACGTGGAACTAAAGGGTTTGAAACTGGTCTTCCTCCAAGAGATCCCTCAACGCACAAAAAGTAAAAAAAACTCAAAACACTTTGACAAAAAGTAAAAAAAGACCAGTCAAAAAATGACTGAGGGCTAGCTCTTTCTTTGGATTGGCGCTGACTGGCGCAGAAAGAAAAGAACTGATGTAAGCGCGCTGGGGTGGTGCCTATATAAGACTCGTGGCGTCATATCTGATGCGGACAAAGGCGACGATGGACACAGTGTCGATCAACGCCACCTTAACAGTGTGCAGGGGTGCTGCTTGAGAAAAATCTACAGATACAGACTGACACCTGGGGAAATTCTAAGGTAAGGAATCTGCAACTATATGTCTATCAGACTGTCTCACTAGAGATTGCAATAGCTGGAAAGCCAATATAAGTTTGTTCCAATGTATTGTTCATCTTGAGGGGACTCCTTAAGGACAGTAAGGGTCTCATTTAGTGTTTGGCAGGTGGGTTACGCTATCACAATGTGACAAATATCGCATCTGACGTATTACAATTGCCATAAGATATAATACACATGTAATAAGACAGAGGGTGTCCATCACATTGTGACAGAGTAACTTTTCCACCAAAATCAGGCTGTAAGTCAGGAATGCATACATCAATCTTCTGTGTGGATAAAGCAACTATCAACAAGGAAAGGGGTGGTTCAACAGGAAATGTGCACTCTAAACAGGACAGTGGAGGCTATGGAAAAGAGGAGGTTGGTGCTTTAGTGATTGCTGTTAGGCGGGCCACCACCAAGTTTGGGGCTTTTCTAGAGCAGGAAAGAAAGAGTGACTAGATGTGGAAAAGTTTCCAGGACAAGACAAGCATAGACAGGAAAAGAAAGTGCAGTCCCAGAGTATCGGTACCTGGAAACTGCAGTTGGTGTGTTTTCCTTTGTTCCTTAAAGTTTGCAGTTCAATTTGCATCACCGCACTTCTTATGTGTTTATTCAGTTGGGGAAGTCTCCCTGATTAGGACGTCTTCTCACTATCCTTTCAGCTGTCACTCAGGCTAGGGTACCAAAAATCATTGAGCCCTCTCTTGCTCCAGAGTGGCATTCTGCGGTGATCCTGCCATACTGGAATGTTCTGACTCTTTACATTACTTTTCACTTCAGCTATCAGGCAGTTTCCAGGTAGCCAAAGGGGCTAGTTACAGCATCAAGTTATTCTCTTGTTTTCTTTTTAACAGTAGGAATACTTAGAGTTACAGTACTCATCATTCCGCCCCTTTGCTCCAGATTCTACGTGGACATCTGAACTCATCCCTGTTGACAGCAGACCAATAGTTCCGAAGCTACAGAGGTGTTGTCTGCTGGAAACAGTGTTGTTGCTCTCTCTCTTTCCATTGCTCTCTTTTACCCCCTAGGTTTTTACCCATAAATGACCTCCAAATGCATTGGAAGTTGCTCTACTGTGTTGAATTAATATCTGTAGTACAGAGCGACCTCCTTGTTGATTCTCTGAACATGATAATCTCAGGTGTATTTACAATACTTTAAGGGGTCAAAAATTCTCTGAGAGAAAATATGCTACATAAACGTTGAGCCAGAGGATTGTGAATACCCCATGTTTGTTGTTGGCCTAAGCAAGAATCTGATGAAGATCTTTTAACTGTGGTAGATTACATTTATGAGTCAGTTGATCTTGTATTCAGGCCACAGTGGTTCTCTATATTGTACCCATTCAGGGATGGCAACTTTCTGTTTTGAGGAAGAAACATAACTTGCAACAGCCAACTAAAGGAGTCAATATTATAGCTGGGGACCCATGGTTATCAGATATGGAAGGCAGCTGCCCACTGTCCCAGCACATTTTCTCTGAAAGTCTCTTTTGGACCTTCATAACCATAAACCAAACAAACATAAATAATTAAGAGGAGATGAAGGGGCTAGTGGGCTTAGGACCTGATTTAGATATTAGCAGAGGGATTACCGTCCGCTGAAATCTAAATCCTATTGGATATAATGGTATTTAGATTTCAGCAGATGAGATATCCGTCACCACTGTGACGGAATAATCCCTTCGCCAATATCTAAATATGGCCATGGGTCTTTAATGAAACACAGAGGGTCACAAATGCAACTGTACATACCCTGCAGGGTAAAGAGCTTGATCTAACGTCATGAAACATGTTTGTTTCTCCTGAAGTGGGAGGCCGCACACCTTGTCATGTCTTGGTTAAACAAAGTGGTGTGTAACCATGCTTGCCTCTTGTTGGGGATTTCACTTGAGTTACATCTGCAATAATTAAGTCGATTTAAAAAAAAAAATGTGTTTGGTATTCCTCACAAACTTAGTTCAGCAATTCCATCACAAGAATCTTAAAGTGCTCAGGAGCTACTATGGCTACTGTGGTTGACAGCTCCAAGAGCTGTATGCAGACTTCCAGACTGTTGGTGCAACACCAGCGTGAGTGAAATCCTGTTATTCATGTAGAGTTAAGGGATTAACTACCTCTCTTTGGGGTACCACATGGGATATAGGTTTTATATTCTTATGAGTTGAAGACTCTATAGGAAAACTTGGGCATTTGATGATGATGTATCGCAGAATTTAGTGAAACAATCTAGACCGAGCAGACATATCAGGGTCTGGCTTTTTTTGTTCTACTAATCTTGATAAATTATACAGATTACCTGTGGCCCATTCTAATTTTGTTTTCAAATAACATTTGTTGCCGGAGCTGTTGGTATTTTTGGGAGTACATTAAAAGAGTATAAATCATGGTTCTACTGGACCAAGAAAATAAATACAGGCATTTCTGATTTGCCCCCCAAAAAAACAAAGAGATTACAAGAAGTGTAGAGGCAAGCCTACTTAGGTTCATTTTCTCTTATACAAGGGACAGTACGAGTCTGTGAATCTCATGCTGACGCTTTTTAGGTTGAGCATTCAAGACCTCTTGCGTATACTTTTAGTAAATACTTATACACCTCTTTGTGTGTTCTCTGCTTTTTTATCGGTTTGTTTCAGTGTCCTTCAAAAAATCCTTGTTTGCTAGTGGTCAATCCTTCCTCTTCGTCCCACCTTTTTCTCAGTTGTACACTCTCCTGGAGCATGGCCCCAGTACTTGTATCCTTCCACTTGTGTCAGTGAAAAACGTGCCCAGGGACTACTTTTTTTCTTAGGCTAAGAGCATTTGACCAGAGCACTGGATGTTTTCAGTGGCTCCAGTCCATTTCTGTAAACAGGAGTGGTTACATGTGCTGTGCATTCAAAGACCGAGATCAAATGTTAGAGGCTGTTTTATAAAGGCTGTTTTATAAGGGTGCCTGTTTCTGCCGCTTTGCAAAGACAATCATGACGTCAACTATGTTTACATAGATTTCTTTACACGCTGCCGATACGTGGAGAATATCGCTACCATTACAATATTTAAAGTATATTACCCCAATTTATGATGGTGATGCGTGATGAGCTCAGTAAGGTCATGACAAGGCCATCCCATTTCCTTCGCCATTGCTTGGTTACCTATGCGACAGCTGCAGAAAGCAGCCATCCTAGCCCTTAACCGCCCGATACCTCTGTGAATGGGCAGGCACTGAGCTGCATGTGTCATTCCCCCCTCCTTCTGGTTTCTGTGTGTGGGCATTGGGTTCCATCACCAAGGCGGCAGCTGGTTCTTTAAGTGTCTGGCTGTTCTGGGAATAACCTGCTGCTAAGGCCAGGTAGCCTGTCCACCGAAGATATTAGCATCGGGATCAGCTGTATAAGTAGGCATTATGTAAAATAGAGCTAACCAGTCAAACCCCACGAAATGTCACCATTCACATTAATAACCGCAGAATTAGGTAGGAGATGTGTCACTGCACAGGATCTATTATTGCATGTGGGCCGTAATTAAAACAGTATTGTACCAGACTATCAAGTTCCAAATACTGTGTTGCAAAAACATTTAGCCAGAAAATCAACCAGAGAAATATCATGAAGGTAAGTATATTTAGGTATGCAAAGATTTACTATACTTAACTCTGCATAAATGTATCCTGACGCTATACATACCTTATCTAACATACGTCGATCTTGAGTAAAGAAATCTAAGTTTACTAGTAAACTACCTTGACGATATATTGCCAGTTGATGTTCTCGCTGCAATATTTTTGTGGCACCTTCTTGGTCCTTGACATTCTGACTTACAGCAGGCTTGTGGTCGTACAGCCACAGAAGTACTTGAGCCATGATAATGTGAATGATGCAATCTTCTGTCTCTCGTCTTCCCATCGTAGTCTGTTTCCATCCCGAACCCCAGCCCCTTTTTAATCTGATCCAGATCCTACTATGCAGGCCACTGCTGAGCAGTCCGTGGGAATAAATATGTTACAACGAACATGGATTTCTTCAGGTTTGTACTCTGGAATAACTGGTTTATTCTAAGTAACATTGTAGGAGATATTGCCTTTGACGTCTAAATATCCTGAACAACTCGCAGCAAAATGGCATGTTAAGCCTTGCTTGCTTGGCTGGGGGCAATGACTACCTCTTATTCTGAAATTATGAAGAACCTGGACCCCCGCAGAAGGATATATACATTTCATAGACCTTTATTGGCAAGTGAGCACAGGCATTATAAAGGTTCATCAGTGACGTCAAGAAACCCCACACCCTTTGAGCAAAAGGCCAGTCAGTGGAATTGATAAAAAATGAAAGCAATGTCATCATAATAAACTCAAGCAACGTATCGTGGGCAACAGCCTTCTCAAAGATTACCAGTCAGGCTTCAGGAAGGGGTGAAGCACGGAATCTGCTATTCAAAATATCACACAATACCCTGACGATTCCGGACTTTAGAGACTCATGTCTTCTTATCATTATCTGATCATGTCTAGACCTGTTCTTTACATTTGATCCAGTCAATTATCATACTCTTTTGAAAAACCTCAGGGGCAGAAGGGGACTAGGCGCTACAGTCACAAACAGGCCGATATCGTTTCCGGAGAACAGAGGACAGGGAATAAAAATAGAGAACACCTTCTCTGACATCTGCAGGGTAGAACAAGGTGTGTCACAAGGTTCAGTCCACTCTTCAACACTTTTTAAACAGCGCCAGGAAACCCAAGGCAATCTCTTGAAAAACATCAATATCTCATTCCACTTCTACAAGGAGGATACTCAGTTTTACATAAAAATCCTCTCCAAACTAAATGGCTCCAGCAGCACAATGTTTAAAGGCATTCAAATATGGATGACATTCCACCACCTCAAACTGAACCCACTTAAAACAGAGTTCGTGCTCATAGCACACCCTAACTCCTCCACAGTGGAGTAATTCAACTTGAGGGGGGCCCTCCTGCAAAGTACATGAAGGGGCCCCCACTGATCCCCCTGGCCCACAACCTACCACTTTTCCCTCTATGCTGAGGCGGCCTCTTGGAGCTCCAGGCCCTGACGCATTGCGGTAGCTGCAGGGGCTAATGTTACGCCACTGCAAAAGTCCTCCACACCTGACCAACAATTGCTCACAGATTTTGCCTCTATTGAGCACACCCCAGAAGTTGGAAACAGCATGAAATCATTTGGCTTTACATAAGACAGAAACTTAACTCTTCAGAGCCACATGAACTCTAGCAAAGGGACACAACATCAATTTAAACCAGGTATTAAAGCGTCTCATCCCAGAGACGGATATCAAACTAAAACTCATAAGCTAGTCTTGCCAGGCCTGGATTAGGATAATTCAATTTTCTGCAGCCTTTCCAAAATTCACAAGGCAAATCTCAAACCAACATTCCACACAGATGTTAAACGCAGTGCAGAGGTAAACAGATACAACCATACCACCCCTCTACTAACTTTATTAAATTGGTTACCCATCGAAGGCAGATGGCAATACAAACTTGAATTATCACTTACAAGGCCATTCATACTGAAACGACACAACCAAAAACTGAATATCTCAGGCAAGCAGGGTGCTCTGAGAAAAGCTGACTCTTTGTTGCTGGAAATCCCAGCCTACAAGACAGAAAATAAATGGAACAAGCCATGTAAGGGGTGCGCCCAGCTCTTCCCAACTTTCAAAGATTTAAGAACGAACTCGGAGCCTTCCTGTTCTATAGACTTTTATGGCAGAAGTATATATCCGACGTCTACCCAGTAATGTCACAGCTTTTAACTATTTATGCTCAGCCTTACATCTAAGCATTGTGCAAGGTATCCATCTTCTATTTATACAACACCCTAACATCCTACAGGTAAATCAGCCGCTCCTCTAAAGGGACAATTGTTTGGTAAAGAAACAATTGTTGAAGAGACTGCAGCAAAGGATATTCGCTAATTGGTTCTGAAAAAAAGGAGTAACTGCAGGGGTGTCCAAAGGGCCAAAGTGTCACTCTGCATATGTAACATGATCTGATGATTATCTGGCATATTGTCCATATATAAATATCCCCACCATGCCTTTGCTTATATAGTGTTGCCATCTGGATTCCATTAATTACTTAATTAAATCAATGCAAAAGCTCTGAATTAAAATAAAGACGGTTCGGTTTTTAATATGCTGCATAGAAACATTAAGGTTGTTGTGTAATTTAATTACATGTCCTCTCCGAGGAAGGACATGAAATAGCATCCGAATTATAGCTCACAAGTGGTGTTCAGTTAGGTTGGACCCATTCCCCCAAATTTTCTGAGAACACAATTGGGTGGTTTTGTAGGGCTCCATAAAATGCCAAAATAAATAATTAAATAAATATGTCACTGCTTTAACTCAAGTTTAGGCAAAATGTAGTGCAGATTCATTTAATGTCATTTATATAACTTCATTTCTATGTAGATGAATTATCCATATGTGAGAGCTCTTCCTGAGTTTCTTGACCAGTTCATAGCATACACAAGTGGGCTTTTAAAGAAAATAGACTAAATGTAAAAACAACATTACCTCTTTTCTTCAAATAAAAGCTTTTTGCGCAAATTAGCCAGAGCCGAAAACACCAGGAGTGTCAAATGTTTAGCCAGGAGGGTCAGATCCTTGATATAATTTTAGTACAACCACTTACAATGTAAATGTGTTCGATTTAAAATCGTTGTATGCAAATGTGTTTTATGTAGAGATACCAAATGTCTGGCGTAGATATAGCATTCCTAGACCTACTTTGAATATGGATGAAGTACACTAAAAAAGCCTAGAAGTCACCTGTACTGGATTTCACCATTTTGCATATCCTTCACTTTTGGAGATCCAACTGGGAGCCCAGGGTCTCAGACAGACTTAACCCATCCAAGGCACTGACTGCTTGGAGTCAGTGACAGAGGTACCCTTGAAATCTGAGTGGATGAAATGAATCAGAGAAACTATGGAAAGAAAATGTGGGGACATACAATGTGTCCGGGGAAAACCCGTGGCTGGGGGCTAAAAGATCCTGATAAACCAGTATTCTCTCCCAGAGCTCCTATGATGGTATCCTTCATAGAGCCCATCACATTTTCTTCCTTACCAGCCAGGTTCACTACGTTATCCTTAACAAAAACAGAAAGGATTTTCCTATCCTTGTTTCCTATAACCTTCCACCACACTCCCTCCAAACACACAACCTGATCTAATGACAAGATGTCACTGGCTACTCCTACAGACTTTGTATCTGCCAATGTACTGTCCAGGTAAGGCTGTCTTCAAGCGGGACTTATTCTTCTGTTCAAGACAGTTAAAGTTGGAAGATGCAGATCCTACACTGTTTGCTGCCAATTATCAAACCTTGTTGAGGAGATCACTGGGCAGACAGGCAATACTCTGCCCCAACTGTGATGGCTGAGATATGTTGCCCCTGGTATACTTGGGCTCAACGCACTATGGCTCTACAAAGTGGGTCAAGTCACCCTTTGTGGGTAAGAGCTCGGAACTCAACATTCAAACAACAGACACAATAAATGGTTTGGCCAGCCTAGTGCTTATCTTAATAAAAAGTAGAGTAGTTAATTATCACAGTAAATCGTGATATTGTACAATTCAATGGGCTCGGTTCAGGTCCAAGCTGGCCTTTGTGTCCGTCCGACATTTGCCCTGTATGCTGAAGGCCACACAGTTTCTTTAAGACAGGATATGGTGCACGACCTAACCAAGCACCCAACGCTCTCTTATAGTTGGGACCTCTTGCACTGTGGGATTAGTTTCACAACATTTTTTGCCAGAGCTGATTTTGGTTTGAGTCTGGCACTGACTCAGATGTGAGTTCATAAATTCAACTTCAATACTTAGTTAAACGACCCACCTGCTATGGCACCCTCTCCCAATTCTAGGATCATGACAATAGGTCTTCTACTGTGCAGTAGGCAGTGGCACAGATTAAGCACAGGTGCATTCACAAAGCCACTACTCACTCAGAGCAGTTTGTAGTTTGCCAATAATTTGTATCGAAATTAAAGGGAGCACTCGCGGTTGCTGTTTCCTCAGCAAACCACAGTCTGCACATCTGGTTCAGTATTTCAGGCAAGGACGCATTACCTGCTCATGCTGTCGCTACCAGCTGATGTTAGCAGGCGCATTCTGGCTCACATGCTCGGTTGCGTCCCTGCTGACAAGGAGCTGCAGCGGAGATTTGACTTGGGATTGGAACCACGGTGGGGGAGCAGCATGGCAGGCCAGCTCACTGGGCACCCATTTTGGCACATGCAACCTCCAGGCCAAGATTTGATAGATGCTCCTTCTGGGCAGGTGCAGCCTCTGGGCTGGGTTCACAGAGGGGCTGCTTCCTTGGACAGTTGTGACCCACAGAACATGATTCAGAAGCAGTCATTGAGTATAGATAAAAAGACAGACCCTGCCTAAAAATGTGCTTAGCTTGAGCAACAGAAACTGAAGTCCCACACTTCACCCTCTAACATATATCAAGTGACAGTGGTCAGAAAGAACTAATATACAGCTGTTTGCTAACATGGTCTTCATTAAGAGAGGGCTCTGTCCCATCCTCCCTCACTTCAGTGTCTGGGTCTCCTCCCTCCAGCCACAAGAATAATGGCAATGCACTTCCATTGTCTAGGGAAACTGTCATCATTCTTCATCTTGTGTTATGCTAACCCAAGGGCATCCAAATGGATACCACTGATCCCAGTACTGATACTCATACCACATCCAGGCGGTCATTATGAATGCGGCGGAAACAACCGCCGTGTTCATGCTGGCGGTCAAAACACTGACCGCCAGCGACCCCGGAACCCCGCCGGCCACATTATGAACTTTTCTGTGAGCCGGCGGGTGGAAACCTTGTTCCGCCCGCCGGCTCACAGAAAGGCATGGCGGGACATTGACGGCGGCTCCACGTGGAGCCGCCGTCAATGCCTCTGTGCGGCAGGTGCAGTTGCACCCGTGGCACAGATCACTGCCTAACCTGCGCGACGGGGCTCTGCACCTGGATATCCCGCCAGGAAAAGGCTGGCGGAAAATGAAACATAATCCGCAGTGTATTGCAGCTATCCTGGCGGATGGTGTTTCAACCGGCTGCCAGGCTGCCTGACGGCGGGAGCCTGGCGGTAGGTGACGGCTGCCGCTGACGGCCGCCACCATGTGTATTATATGGCGGTTTGGCCCGCCATCCCTGCTGGCGGCTTCAGCCGCCACTGCCGGCACGGCAGGCCGAGCCACCATGTTCATAATGAGGGCCACAGTCCTTTTCCCATACATGTTCCACACAATCAATGTACGCACGCACACACACATGTGTGCGCGTACACACACACACACACACACACACACACAAGACAACACTGTCTCTCACACAGAGAACAAATCTGGTCACGGTAAACATTCACAGAACAGGGTAAGGTGCTACCACCACTTTTTGTGATACAGCCAGAACAATGGCATTATTCATTGCCATGAGTGTATCACTGCCCACTCAAAGGCACACCTAGTGTACCCCAAAGTCCAAAGAACAGGTTTAGGGCTTCACAATGTCAGGATCTGGTTTACGCCTGTGTGCACACTATATGAGTGTCATGCCAATACCCATGTAAAAAAAATCAGGATTCCTGGTTCTTAATCAGTCAGGGCAGGGGTACCTGTCTGTTTACCATAGAGGGGACATTTCCAACCCAAGAAGCGCCCCTTCCAGACCAGACTACCCAGAACCTTACTCTCATTTAGAGAAGTCTGGTTATCAGATTATCAAAACCGGCAAGAAAGTAATTTAACGTTTCCATGACTCGTTCAGACTTTGTGCTTCACCATGCAACCTAGGGCTTGTAATGAGATATACCATCTCAACAACAAAGGATTTTCATCTTTTACTACCATCAACCACTTGAAAAGTTTGTGATCTGTCTGGACCAGAAACTTGGCATTAAACACTGAAGGCCAGATCCACCTCAAGGTCCCCACTACTGTAAGGCATTCTTTGTCAATGGCTGCCTAGTTCTGGTCAGTAAGAAGCTTCCTGTAGCTGATAAAGGTGACTGCAATTGTTCCACCCTTGTCATCAAGTTCAGCCAGTACCACTCCAGCTCCTTTATCTGAGGCTTCAATGTGTACAACATAGGGCAACCATATTCAGGAGCCTTGAACAATGGTGCATTACAAAGTGCTGCCTCTAGGTCCTTGACGGCCTTCTGAAACTTCATAGTCCAAATCACTTTATTATGCTGCTTTTAAAATGTTAGGCCTGACAGGGATGCAACTATGGCCTCGTTGTTGGCAGCAAAGTTCTTGTAATATACAGTGAGTCCTAAGACACCTCTCAGTTGAGAATGAGAGCCACCTGGCTCTTGATGACCTTGATGGTAAATGTCACTGTTTGTGTCCTATCAACAACTGTTTTATATACTTCAGGTGGTCATCTCACAAATTCCTACAGATGACAATGGTAGCAGGGAAGGTCATGCAGGATATTTCCAGCCCCAAGAGAACATAGTTCCCCAGGTGCTGAAAAGTGTCAGGAGCATTCTTAAGCCTAAAAGGCATGACAATAAAATGATACAATCCCTGTTTCATAGAAAATGCAATCTGCTCCTGGGCCTTAGGTGCTAATGCAATCTGCCAACAGCTAATGGTGAGATCAAAGATGCACAAGAAGTGCTCAGTACCCAGCCGCTCCACTAGCTCATCAACTCTGGAAATCAGGCAGGCAGTCATCTTGATCATCTCAATAAGGGCCCACTAGTCCCTACAAAAATGCAAGTTTATGGGTTATTGCGTGGGCACCAATACCACTGGACTGAATCAAGGACCAAGGGAATGCACAGTTAACCCCAAGTTCAACACCACTTATTCCCCAAAGCATTTTGCCAAAACAAAGCTTAAGCACCAGCACTTTCTGACCTCCCTGGCACCCAGTAAGCATCACTTTTTAATTCATACAATTCCTTCACCAGTTCTTGGCTCACCTCAAGGTTACCCTTCACCTGGCTCATGTACTGTGCCATCATCTTCCTGACACCTATCACATAGTCTAAAGAATCCTTTTGAGGCGACTCTAAAGTTCCCGCCAACCCTCCTTTGACTAATGTGAATGGGCCATGCCACTGATGCCAAAAACTAAGTTCATATAAACTGAATCCAATAGTTTTCATGGAATTTCTTCATAGGCAAACAAGAGACATTGCAGGAGATCTTCCAGCCTCCTTCTGAGGTTCTCTGGTAGTGTTCCCATCATTCGCTTAAGAGTTTCTGTTATTTCTTTCCCCAACCTATTAGTTTCAGGGTGGTGGACACATAGAGAAGTAGCAGGTCAAACCAGTGTGTTGCAACATCCCTCTTATGTACGAGGAGACAAAGTTGCTCCCCATTTGGAAATCACTTTCTTAGGAAATCTAACCCTAAAAAATATCCAAAGGAGTGCCCTCCTAGCTTCTACTTTCACAGTTGTGCTCCTCAGAAGTAGTGCCTCTGAATACCTGGTAGCATAATCTACCACAACCTAAATATGCTTGTTGCCTGAGGTTGGGCTGTGAGGAGGGGTCAAACGAACCAACAGTGTTAATGTTCAAAGCCCATCTGCTTGAATCGAACACCTGCTACTAGCAGTGGAACTAACTGTCCCTTGGCCTTACTTCCATGCTTACCACTCGACTGGCAAATAGAACATTTTCTACAGAACCGCTCTGTGCCTCGGTGCATCCATGGCCAGTAGAATAAAAAGTTAAATCCATCCTGGGTCTTTTTTCATGCCCAACTGTCCTCCGACCAGCATCTCATACCCCTGTGACAACAATTAATTCCTATCTACTGAGTGAGTCCTGAGCCTCTCACTGGTTCCTGGCATAAGATTAGCACACTAGCAGCCCACTTCCCAACTAACATTATGCACTGCAATCACTTCCTTGCTGACTTGTACCTGGGTTTACTTTAAAATCCCTACAGGAGTACAGCAATCAACTTGTGCCTGGCAGAATTCCCCCTGGGTAGGTCAGCGAGCAACTAACAAAAACTGCAGCTCTGACAGTGATCCCAACTCTAAAAATCTGGTCCCTTTGAGTGTTGCATCTTCCTCTACATGTGAAGCATGGGCAATGAACTCCATGGTCTGTGTCTTCTAAAAGTCTGACCTTACCCATTCACTGCCTTTCTCTGGTCCTTTGAAACCTGGGTGGTTCCATGCCTTTTCCTGAGACTCCAGCTATTCACAAACCTTTACTCTTCTAAGATTGGTAGTCACAAGTTGGTGGATGGACGCTGCCCACAGAGAAGAGAAAAACCCTGCATCTGCTTCCTGCTTTGCTTCCTGCTCTGCTGATTTTGGTTTTCAGGCTTTTCTATAGAGAAGCCATATGTTGCTGCAACAGCAGCGCCATGGTAAGTGTAATTGGTCATCTGAATGTAGGCAATGATTGTTAATCTATTTTATGCATTGCATTCTTGAGAGAGAACCTTCCCAAACTGTTCACTGAGGAGAGACATTGATACCTAAACGTATTTTGGGAAGATGCTTGAAAAACTAGTGTGTGCTTTAATTCAACACTTTTTACAGGGAGGTGGACTGCTGGACGCATACCAGGACAATGCTGCAGCAGTGCTAAATGATCGCAGAATGCAGGAGGAAAGTATCTGTATCACAGTGCTGATCTTTTTAGGAGCATCAGTCGCCTTCAATATCATCAGCCAGTTCACTCTATTTCCAGATTAACAAAAGTCAATATTTCGAGGTCAGGCTTGTTGAACTTCTAACAGACTGAACAGAGCTAGTCATATGTTCATTCACAGTTTATTTCTGACATAGAAATGATTAGTTGTAGTGTGACACAGGACTCTATATTGTCTTCCCTATCATTTATTAGCATTATTTGACCAATTGAGAAATTGCTCCACCAGGCAGAGGTTTGCTTCAATGTTTTAAGTGAGAACACACAGCTAATCTTTAACCTGGAAGTGTGCCATGAACCAATGGAGGGAGCACTGGTTTAGCCAACATGACATACTCTTTTGCCCTCTTACAGTGGCTGCTGGCTGCCACCTTCCTCTCCTACGAGTACAGGCCTTATGGACTCCTGCTCTATTATGGAACTCACTAATTTACTACTAATATACTTTCCTACTCACAAGGTTGGACACTGCAATGATTTATTATTCTCTAAACCCAACTTCAAATAATTTGTAAGGTTGTAAGCTGATCAACTACCAGTTAGCATCTTTAGGTTAGCATTTTCGGGTGGCAAATGTTGGAGGAGTTCCTGTGAAATTTATAAAACAAACTAGTAGAGACCCACCCTTAATAACTTTTACCCCCTTGGAAATGGCGATAAGAAATAACAAGTAATGTATTTCTGGTAAGCTTGACCAATTTGCATCACTCGAGGTATATTGAAGCACCTAGAACAGTGAAGTACTCCTGTAAAACATTGGAAAGGAACACTTTTTTGAGGCAGGAATAATAATAATGTTTAAGATTCTCGAGGAATTGAGCAACCCGGTAGCCTGTGCCAATACAATAATCCCTTTTCTGGTATTATGTGAAGTAATCACATTTCTTGTTTTTTTCTCAGTCAATCAACTCCAAACATAATTCGAGTCTGGCTTCTTATCAGTTAAATAATTTAAATCTAGAAATTATAAGCCTTGTAATCTCATGCACCTTTACCTACCATATTGGCCAGGGTTGGTGAAGTGGATTTAACAATCCTGGTGAAACGGATATAACAATCCTGGTGAAGTGGATATAACAAGTCTGGCTCCCCATCAGTCTGGCTAAGATCTTTCACACAAATACTGACATTTTTGCATCCACACTTGTATCTCTTACCTCCCTTTGTGTCTAAGTCATGGTCTCAACATGCAAGCAACTGTGATTCCACTGCTCAAAAGGCAGTTGCTCGTTCAACCATCTACAGCAACTATTAGCCTGTCTCTTTCTTGACTTTTATGGCAAAGGTGGCTAAAAGGAAGTTAATGAACAGCTGTCTTCTTTTAATGAAACAAACACCATCCGCCAGGAGAAGCAGGCCAGCTTCCATGCTCATCACAGTACCAAGGTTGAGCTCGTAGCTCTTATGAATCTGCTATCGCTGATGCAGCATAATAGCGTGTTGCCCTTGTTTTGCTGGATCTTTCAGGGGCATTTTACACTATCTCTCATGCAGTCTTTTTAACTTGATTGTATGAGGTAAGACTCCTGTTTGGCCAAGCTCCTTTTTACAGGAATGAACGTAGGCATTAACCATCTCCCCTTCCACATCTGCATTTCAGGAACTCATTTGTGGCGTCCATCAAAGCTCTTCTTTGTGACTGGCTTTTTTAACATCTGTGTGGCATCACTTGTAAAACTGATAAACTCTTTTAATCTAGAGGTCATGTCATACATGAACAATACACAAATAATTTCAAGACTAGATAGAGACATGCATATCATACAAACTAGCTTTTGGTTTTGGCCAATTAGATGCAGACACATTTTCTGGAGATTAATTCTGATGAAGTTACTGATAGTAGGATGATCTCCTAATGTGCACCGGTCAAGTCACTGGTGACCACCACTACCACGATTGCTAATGTATGTGATTTGCAGGTCATTTTAAAAAAACCTAGACTAATCAGTTCGAATATCAAACCTTTCATCTTCCTGCCTTTATAACCTGAAACATTTAAGAGGGACATTACCATTTCTACCCACAGATGCTCAACTAATTAATAGTCATCCAGCTTTTCCCAGGGTCTTGGTTTGACATGCTTTATTTGTCCCTACCAACTTCAAAAGTTACACTTTATCCAAAATCTGTCTGTCAGACTATTTTTTGGGACTGCCATAATTGGCACTCATCTCTCAATAGCTGAAGCAATTACACTGGCTTTCCATTATTAAAAATATCGAATTAAAAAGCGTGTCCATTTTCCATTAAGCCACTTATAGTAAGATCCATGCATTTATATTGAAGCTGAGCAATCCTTACCACCCTTCCCACGCCATATGATCTGCTTCAACAGGCTCATTAGTTATTCATAAGAACTGCAAATGCAGAGCAGGAGGTTGCTATTTATTTTACTGAACAGCTAGGATATGGAAACTCTATCCATCGTTCACTGCACCTTTCTGCAGATCACATATCCTATAGGAAATCCCTGAAATACTTTCTTCTTGCTTATTACTGAACTTATTACTGAACAGTTTACCCTCTCTTTCTGTACCATAGTGATGGGCTCAAAGTCAGGGTGCCAGTAAGGGGAACAGTGTGCCTTACAAAAAACATAAAATACCAATAAAATACTTCCTAAAGCTTTATCTTCCAAGGAGGGATCTTATTGTTACCAAAGGTGAGTTCAACAACTTGAACTTATTGATTTGAGCAAACATCATAGATCTCACTCCTCTACTTTCTAAAAGGTTGTGCAATATGGGCATCGACCTAAATGTAACCTCTCATTTGATACCCAAGTGCCCAACAACCTATTTATGCAAATAACATCATTAAAAGAAAAGGTGTCTTTGTTGAACCCGACCCATCTTGTACCAGTCGTGAATGTGCGGAATCAATCTATGTTGAACTATGGCAATTCAGTCTACATGAGTACCTCTGTCAACTGAAAGACAGATTTCAGCTGGTTCAGAATGAACGGTTAGGTGGGCTACCTGGAAATTACCATGTTAATCCCATTAAAAATGAGTTTGCTCCAGCACTGCTTGGATTACTAACTAGCCGGATTACTAACTAGCCGGAGCTTGTTTTTACTGAATTGAGCACTTGTTTATGAGGCTTTACTGCCATTTTTAGGGACAACCGAATTGTATGTCTTGTTCATCTTTGCGCTTGGCCCCCCCTTAAGTGAAGAGCTGCCTACCACTATATGGCTTGATATTCTAATTTTCGGCAACAGGATCCACTAACTCTAACATCAGTACTCAGAGAACACTTTTTCTGAATTACGAGCCACTGTTGCCTCCGTTTGTAGGCTACCGGCTACACATGCAAATGTTTGTCAATGATTTTCCTTTGTGTCTATATTGTGATGAGTGTTCCTGAACACTAGGGTCCAGAACAGTACATTTTACAGCCTCATAATATAGGAACTTGATTTTGGTGAGGAGATCGTTGGTATGAAGTATTCTTCCTTCAGGCAGACAAACTCCAATTAAATTAGTAATGAGATTTAATGTAATATGAAGAGTACAGGAACCAGAGACCTCCAACAAGCTCACATCTTCTCCAACTACCAACCTCAGAACCCTATACAAGTTCTACTCATAAGGTTCCTCAGGTTGTGACCTGAGGTGGTTCTGCCACTATGGCAATATAAAAATGAGCAAGCACAACACATCTCCTCCCCCCAGAATAATATAAATAACAAACCTAGAATAACTTAGTTAAGTGTTACACAACATAAGCATCACTACAGATGAAGGAACTATATACATCATGCAAGATAATTGAAAAAAGTGTCATAAAATTGTCTAAATAAATTAGTTAATTTTCTATCCTCATTAATTTTCTATTTTTGTTTTCACAAGTCTTGACATACTCCAAACATCTGCTGAGTCTAAAATAACTACATTTCTTTTTACCTTTTTTATGATAAATGGACCCATGAACTTGAAAATACCCTTCTTGACAGAACCATGGTTTTCGGCAAAAACTGCATCCCCCACATTCATGAACAACTTACCAACTGTACATAGTGTACAGTATGCATACTAACGGGCCATGGCTTGCCAACATTTTATATTGCTTCACAGTGGTATTGTATAATATAATTTGTATACTTTCTACTTCCATTCATACTAAAATACAAATGCACTAATTGCGCCTCCAGGTCTTCTTGCATGACCATAGACACTTAGGTTCTCAGGTACTAATACATTTATCCATAGACAAAGAATGGGTCAAATCCTTTGGTTCATCAGGCACTTAGTAATTTTGTTTTTCCATTGCAGACCAAATATCGAATGTCATGATTAGGTGGAGCCACTACCATTTTCAGTTTCATACTTGCCTATAGGCTCCGGCAGTTCAGCACCATGTAGAACAAACTGGACATGATCTCACACATTAAAGGATAAAAAACATTTAAAACAGGAGTGCATTCTTCATTCCTGGAAGAAGAAACAAAAGGGAAAACAAAGGACAAGGTGTCTTACCCTTCAGGAGGTTGCCTGGTGTATTAGTAACAGGCATGTTAGTGGTGGGGGTGGGTTGCGGAGCAGTAGGTAGTTCAGTGGTAGCTGGTAACAAAGACAAGAAATACATAAACTGGCATGGAAATATATTCAGTCTGGGAAAACAATACAAATTATAGCAATACTGTGCACGCTGGGGAACATGTAGGGGTACACTACTAGGAATGGAACAAAGCAAAGGAGTAAACAAAGCAGGGTGCTTAATTGGCAGCTCGTGAGCTGCCAATTATTTTCTAGCAGGATCAAAGATCAATGGGACGTTATACAAATCAAGCATAGTAACTCCTAATAAATATAACTCACTTTTAATAGTTTGTTTTTTTACATTCAATTTGACCTTTTAATTTTGAATGAACCTCTGTTATATTCTCAAGATCTTCTCGCTGTAAATCTTCTGTTTTGTTAAACATGCTTGTGCTTAAGCTTTAGCTTTGCATCTTGTAGGTCTGAATTGCCTCGGGACACATGGCCTCCAAACAGTTGTCTTGATTAAATTCTTTCAACCAAGCTCTAAGGTGGTCTGTAGCCAGCAAATAGAAACTCGAAATCTCTGCGACGTACATGTCTAGCAATGAAACTGTATTGTACTTCTTGCTATATAAAATTCAGATAACATTAACCAAACACAAGGGGCTTATTACGACCTTAGCAGAGGGGATTACTCCATCCCAAACGTGAATGGAATTTGTAATACGACGGGCGGAATATCTGCCACATTTGGACAAGCTAATCCCCTCCACCAAGGTCATAATCAGGCCCACAATCTGCATGAGCCTTTGGATTATCTTGATAAGGGTGATTCTCTTAACAATCCTCGCTTGAGGGACTGTAAACGTTTTATAGACATACTGAAGGAAAACAGGAAACTGTAAGGCCAGGCTCCGACTCTGCTGTGGATGGTTCAGAATCCCACTGGTAACAAATTATTTTTGTTGTATCCTATTATTTAGAAGATATAATTCAAAACTGTGTAGATCCTTGATAAAGCAGTTGTTGGCTCTTGCAAAACTGCAAAATTTGAAACCATTTTTTTCCTCTGTTTTTGTTTTTCAAATAAAAAATATATATTCTCAGTTACCATTCATGCACCAGAAATTTTGAGGCATCCTTCTCTTCAGGGTTAACCCCAAATGCTACAAAAAAACAGTGGCCTTCCTGATAAGCAGCAGACTAGTGTTGTCCAACATAGATCCAGAAGGACCGATCGTGGTCAGGACTTCATGATAACCTCTGCTTACATGAATGAGACCCATTTAAACTAATTTCCCCTGCCAGAGAGATTTAAATGCAACTGTAGGTCACAGGTTTCAATGCCAGCTGAGGTAACTTCATCCAATCACCATTCATTAGTACCAGCTGTTACTGATGCTGCACGAGGCAGTTTATTGTAAGCTATGGGATACTTCATGTAGATGTCAATATCCCTATCAAAGTAAAATTACTATGCAGTTAAGAGACTGAAAATGTGATCAGATACAGTTGGCAATCAAACTGACAGGGATTGTTGCGTGTCCGATAGAAAGATTTTCTCTGTATCAAAACGTTATCTCGTAGACTAGCTGGATGGAAAAAAATACTCTCCTTCTTTTAACAGAGTTTCACATGTTTGTACTTTGCTTGTAGAAGTGCATCACACGCTTTCCTTTGTGAAGGACCTCAGTGGTGTCCAGTGTGAGCCCTTTGTTTCTACATTGAGTAAACTCTGCCCTATACATCATCAAAGTTGGTCCCTCTATGCAAAGAGACACAGGCTTGGAGTTCCCTGGCGTTCCTTCCTGGGAAATCTCCATTGGAATTGATCAACCCCATATAACACTACACTTCAAGAGAGGCTTATACCCTGGGACCATATTACTCCAATTCCCGTGCAACTGAGACACTCCCCATTTCAGTTGCAGGTTACTGTTGCACCATATTTCGACTGCAACAGGGTCACTGTTTGTTCCAGCTTGTTTTTGGTGCTTGCAGTCAGTAGAATCACGAGCCCAGAAAGTGAGTTTTGTTACAGCCATTGTGATCCTCCATTTTACAGTGTTCGAGATCGGGTAACAATCGTGAGAAGTAGGTGCCCGAGGAAATTCCTTGAATCATCTTATCTTTACAATTGCATTGGTACTTTATTGTCTTCTCTTGTTTGTGAGTGTTCTGGAGTTGCGAACACTTAGTGATAGCAAACGATATGTTATGCTGACGTCAATGGACTCTGGTGCTATCACTGTATTTTGTTGCATAACCTTTCCATTTTGTTTTGTGTGCATTTTACTATTTGCCCTCGCTTTAAACTGTAAGTATATATTCGTGTATTATGAGATTCCTGAAAAGTTCTTTCACCTCTGCGTTTGAACTGTGATAACTGTTGTACTTTGTCCTGACTCAATCCTACGCCACCTCCTTGGTGCTAGACCGTGAGGGCTCGCCCACACCTGTGCTTTTATACTTGATTGTGTCTGTATGTCCCTGTGACTACGAGGATCAGAGGAAAAATCCTAACACCAACTTCATACTCAACTTCATACTTAGGTGGAAATAATGAGCTCGTTTCTTAGTTTCTTTGCTTTAAGTTGAGAGTGTTCTCCTGCATGACCCTTGCAAATCCTGCAACTCTAAAATACTGACGCTCTTTCACACTTCGGAGAACTGAAATATGAAATGTGTTCCCTCCGAAAATGCAAATTTGAGTACAACACGGCCGTCTATGAGCCTGAGTAACACAGACACAGGCTTGTATCACTTGTTGGAAATTGCGTAGGTAGGAACTCTACAGTTTGCAAACTTCTGGAGGAGTTTTACTTCATAAATGTTTAAATGTGCGGGAAGGGAGAGGAATGCCACGACTGGGTCAAGCTGCTGACTGGATGTCATGTGGTGTTGTCACACAATTCTAGAGTGCATGAAAGACAACAAACGCGGATTCATTAAACTGTGGCTGCTCTTGCAAAAAGGAGATGGCTTTAGTTATCAAATGAAATTTCGAACAAAATGTATGTCTGCCTGACACCGGTAGTGGTTTTGTACCTACAGAAAACGGTGGATGTTAAAGGGAAATGTGGCATCAAGTTAGTGACCTGCTTCTCAGCCAAGAGTTTAGTCCCAGCAGTGTTTTGTAGGATTTTTATAGAGTTCTGTATATCCTATCAGGCCGCGAGGTCCTCCAAATTGGATTACTGGCACTTTTTCAATAAGTGCACAGCTCTAACGGATGTTAGCGGCTGGTTCCGTATGGAAGGTGTTAGGCGAAGTGCGCAGGCTCCAAAGCATCCCTGCCAAGTGCCACACATTCAGAGTTCGTCAAACACATTTTAGTGGTGTCCCGCATCGGCACATTAATGCACTGTGATGCAAATATGTAAATCAAGCCAGCCCTTGTCTGATTGATATTTGCCACAGGCACAGGCAGTGTGAGCTGGGCCCAGAGAAGAAGTGGCTGGTTTCAAGGAAACCAGGTCTAAGCTGCATGTTAAGTACTACGGCAGACAGTTGTAGTATTGAAAACTTGAATTCATCAACAACTGAGACGCACTTCTTCAGCTCCTTGAGTCCAGCCGTAGTTTTTCCCAGCCCGCGACCTTTTACCACGTAACCGTGACTATCAGCATTGCTCATAGAACATCCCAGATGTCATGCTCCACAAGCAAGGACGAGCATGCCACAGCACTAAAGTCAGCCCTCTCTCCAGGTGAGGTGATACCCTCTGACTGGGAGGAGCAGAGACACAGTGGAAACCTGGCTAATGCGACCAGACTGCAGCATGGGCTCGGACAGTGAAGTAGATGCAGATCGAGTTTTCAACACTGACTATAAACCTTAAGGTAATCGAAGTCAGTGAGGAAGTCTGAGGGGGTTATTCTAACTTTGGAGGAGTGTTAATCCGTCCCAAAAGTGACGGTAAAGTGACGGATATACCACCAGCCGTATTACGAGTTCCATAGGATATAATGGACTCGTAATACGGCTGGTGTTATATCCGTCACTTTTCCGTCACTTTTGGGACGGATTAACACCTCCTCCAAAGTTAGAATAACCCCCTGAGTGTCTATTCACATTTCACTTTTTGATGCTGTGTTTTTGCACTATTTTATAGGAAACACACAACACACAAGACTGTGAAGCCTGATCGACTCTAGGGGGCATATTTATACTCCGTTTGCGCCGGGATTGCGTCGTTTTTTTTTACGCAATTCCGACGCAAAACTAACTCCATATTTATACTTTGGCGTTAGACGCGTCTAGCGCCAAAGTCCATGGCGTTTGCGTCATTTTTTAGCGTGGACACCTACTTTGCGTTAATGAGATGCAAGGTATGCGTTCCCGTCTAAGAAATTGACTCCGAGGCATGTGCGCCGTATTTACACTCCCGGGCAAAATTCACGCGCGGGAGTGGGCGGGTCAAAAAAAATGACGTACGGCCGAATTTGCGCCATTTTTTAGCGCCTGGAAAAGGCAGGCGTTAAGGGACCTGTGAGCTCTGAAGGAGCCCAGAGGTGCCCTCCCATGCCCCCAGGGACACCCCCTGTCACCCTTGCCCACCCCAGGAGGACACCCAAGGCTGGAGGGACCCATCCCAGGGACATTAAGGTAAGTTCAGGTAAGTCATTTTTTTATTTTTTTTTGTGGCATAGGGGGGCCTGATTTGTGCCCCCCTACATGCCACTATGCCCAATGGCCATGCCCAGGGGACAGAAGTCCCCTGGGCATGGCCATTGGGCAAGGGGGCATGACTCCTGTCTTTGCTAAGACAGGAGTCATTTCTATGGGGGTTGGGAGTCGTAAAAAATGGCGCAAATCGGGTTGAGGCGAAAAATTTGCCTCAGCCTGACTTGCCCCATTTTTTTGCGCCCAAGCTCCATATCCCCCTACGCCGGCGCTGCCTGGTGTACGTCGGTTTTTTCCACGCACACCAGGCAGCGCCGGCGGCTAACGCCGGCTAACGTCATTGATTAAATACGGCGCCCGCATGGCGCTTCAGAATGGCGCTAGCCGGCGCTAATTTTTTTCACGCAAAACTGCGTTAGCCATGTTTTGCGTCAAAAAGTATAAATATGGCCCTAGGTGTCTGGGTAAGTTTGTGTTACGTGGGCGTACAAGACAAGATGGGGCACGAATGAAAGCTCTGGAGTTGACGCTGAAGTCAATAACAAAGCTTGTTGGAGAGGGCGGGGGTGTTCATACAGGTGTTCAGACTATATCGTCGCCCAATCTGTGGCCACTCAGCAGAACACACAGCGATGGTTACATATGGGCCAATTACAATTAGCATTTTATAAGAAAGTGTGTCAGTGAGGTGCAGAGTTGGCAAAATACTGACATTACAATATGAAAATAAAATGGTGTGCTTGCAGACGAGGAGCGAGAGTCACAATGGGTTACTGTGTGGTAAAGGAGAGCAACGCAAGAAAATACAGGCAGAAGGAGTGAGTGAAAAAGAGAAGAAATGATGGGTGAGATATCTAGATGGAAGATTTCGGAAAAATGTGTAGAGAAAAATGGCGCAAATGTCAAACAGAGAAAGGCTGCAGAGAAAAAGTGGTGTTAATTGAAGAACGTGAGTATTCGAGCCACTCTCAAAGTCAGTACCACTTCCACAGCCGTTAGTAACCTACAGAGAGGGACCCAAACACCGGTTAAAGCGTTGATGTACTCATGAGAAACTGTCACTTGAAGTGTCACACACTTGACAGTAGAATGTCACTCGTATGTACACCAAGCCCATAGAAATGTCACACTTAAACAAGCTAAAAGTTGACAGTTATGTCAGAGACATACTCTGATCCCTGTGAATTGGTTGGGACTTGAAAGGAAGTTGAACAGCTAATGGAAAAAAAAACATAGAACGGGTGAGCGGTTAAACAGAAAACAACAGAAAACAACAGGAAATAAAAGTCAAATGACAAAAGTAACAATGTGTATGGAGGAAAATCTATTCAAAATGTACGGTATTTGCACCGTTGAATATCTTGTGGGAGACACTAAATAATTCCATTGTTTCTCGAGTTCACGGCAAGTAGTGATCTAACAACCACTGACAAATGATGTTTAAAGTAAGTCCACAATTTAGATTTTTGGAAGGAGAACGTCTTTGCAAACAAAAAAATTACAAATCACTTGTAGTGCAGCAGACGACCAAAGGATCGGTAGTGGGATGCTTTGCGTCTGGAGGGTACCCTACAAATATTGCTCCAGGTTCATGGGCTGACATTTTTCTCTGTATTTGACATGAGATTGTCTTTCTGCAAAACATGGGAAGTTTTCAATAGTTTAACTCCACTTTATGTAAGTTCATGTGCAATTTTCTACAAAATACGCCTTTAATTATTCCTGATGAAAAACTAAGTTAAACTAAGCTGAAACAGAGTTAAAAGGCAAAGAGCCTACACAAACCTGCTATTAATTTAAATTCGTTTCGTGGGAATTTCGTGGCAGCACATGTTTCTTTTGTAACCTCTGCCCCTTAAGACCCGGATAAATTATATTTTTGACACAGGTTTCTTCATTGTGTGCTGCTGTTAAACATACAGCAGTGTAGCAATGCTCGCTAAAATCTAACTGTAAGTGGCAACAAACAGAGTGAAAATAATCTGAATTGTTTTTCCACCCTGTGAAACATCAATGTCAATCAGTAAATACAGCAATTTGAACTAGTGTCGCATCATATTCTTCATGCAAAGGATTTATTCTTCCTTGCAATGTTGTAATCCTCCGATGTTTATAATCACTTTTAATTTGACATAAATGATTAATACTATTGTTTTTTTCCATGGAGGGACTCTTACACGCTTGTATATTTTCAGCTTTATTTTTACCTGTAGGAAATTGGGTTACTGTTTGAGGAGGTGAAACCCAACTCAAGCAGTCACCACAATTCTTGTCTGGGAGAAAAAACAAACAAACCTCAAATTATTCTGTAGTCAACCCTCTGGTAGCTTGACACAAAAGGAGTCAGTCTTAACTTAGAGGCAATGTGTAAAGTATTTATGCAGGACGTCAAACCGTAATAAAGTGAAAACACAAGACAAATTCCACACCACCTTAGAACAACAGAGGAAAATTTAACAAATTATTTGAGACCAAAATGATGTTGAGGATGCGTGGTATACCGGCGATTCCGAGAAGCTCTGGGGTTGTGATGTGAAGTCCTGAGTCAAAGATGTGAGACGCACCAGCAGTTCTGAAACTGCTGCAAGGAGATGCATTGCGCTGCATCGGTTCTGCTTCAAAGGACTGCAGCTGGGCTGGCAGCGCACCTTCAGACCCACTTCCAAGGGCCCAGAACTGGGGTGGCATCACTTGGGGGGTTAGGACTCACAGCAGACAAAGTCCAGATGATGAGTTTAAGGTGGTTGGAATCTTTTCTGTCTCTGAGGCGTGGTCCTAGGTTTAAGATGCAGGTCCAGTCCTTCACTAAAGTAGCACGGCAGCGGGGCAGCAGAGTAGCAGCTTCGGACACCAGACCCAGCCAAGCAACACCGAACCCACACCTCCTGCCATCACCCTCAACGCCTGGACTCACGTCAACACTGAAGAGACCAAAACCACCATGAACTCTATCCACTCCGGCGCCCCCTCGGACCCCTGCCCTCACTTCATCTTCAATAAAGCCGACGACATCATCGCCCTGCACCTCCAGACCATCATCAACTCCTCATTTTCTTCTGCTACCTTCCCTGAAAGCTGGAAACACGCCGAAGTCAACGCCCTACTAAAGAAACCTACGGCTGACCCAAGCGACCTGAAGAACTTCCGCCCCATCTCGCTCCTCCCCTTCCCTGCCAAGGTAATAGAGAAGACCGTCAACAAACAGCTTACCAACTTCCTGGAAGACAACAACCTTCTCGACCCTTCACAATCCGGATTCCGAACCAACCACAGCACTGAAACCGCCCTCATCTCAGTCACAGACGACATCAGAACCCTGATGGACAACGGTGAAACAGTCGCCCTCATCCTCCTCGACCTCTCGGCTGCCTTCGACACTGTCTGTCACCGCACCCTAATAACCCGCCTCCACTCCACTGGGATCCAAGGCCAGGCCCTGGCCTGATCGCCTCCTATCTCTCCAACCGCTCTCAAAGAGTCTACCTCCCACCTTTTCGCTCAGACCCCACCGAGATCATCTGCGGTGTCCCTCAAGGCTCCTCGCTCAGCCCGACACTCTTCAATGTCTACATGAGCCCCCTCGCCGACAGCGTACGCAAGCACAACATCATCATCACCTCCTACGCCGACGACACTCAACTTATACTTTCCCTCACCAAGGACCCCGCCAGCGCTAAGACCAACCTACAAGATGGCATGAAGGACGTCGCAGATTGGATGAGGCTCAGCCGTCTAAAACTGAACTCTGACAAAACGGAAGTCCTCATCCTCGGCAACACCCCGACCGCATGGGACGACTCCTGGTGGCCCACGGCCCTTGGCACCGCACCGACCCCCTCAGACCACGCCCGCAACCTCGGCTTCATCTTGGACCCTCTTCTCACCATGACCAAACAAGTCAACGCCGTGTCCTCCTCCTGCTTCCGCACCCTCCGCCTGCTCCGCAAGGTCTTCCGCTGGATCCCCACCGACACCAGGAAAACCGTGACCCACACCCTAGTCACTAGCCGCCTGGACTACGGCAACACCCTTTATGCTGGGACCACCGCAAAACTCCAAAAACGTCTGCAACGTATTCAAACCGCCTCCGCCCGCCTCATCCTCGACGTACCCCGCAACAGCCACATCTCCGCACACCTGAGACACCTGCATTGGCTCCCAGTCAGCAAAAGGATCACCTTCCGACTTCTCACCCACGCACACAAAGCCTTCCACGACAAGGGACCTGAATACCTTAACCGACGCCTCAGCTTCTACGCCCCCACCCGTCTCCTCTGTTCCACCGGCCTCGCGCTCGCTGCCGTCCCTCGCATCCGCCGCTCCACGGCGGGTGGGAGGTCTTTCTCCTACCTGGCAGCCAAGACCTGGAACACCCTCCCCACCAGCCTCAGGACCACCCAGGACCACTCCGCATTCCGGAGACTCCTCAAGACCTGGCTTTTCGAGCAGCAGTAACCCCCCTTCCCCCTAGCGCCTTGAGACCCGCACGGGTGAGTAGCGCACTCTATAAATGTTAATGATTTGATTTGATTTGATTTAGCAATCCTTCAGGCATAGCAGCACAGCAGTCTTTCTGAGTCTTGCGCAGGTCCAGAAGTGTACTGAAGAGATGGGTCTGAGGGTCCCAAATTAATACCTGGTGCCCACTTAGAAGTAGGAGAAGGTTCCATTACTAATGTCAAACCATTCTGGAGTGTGATCAGGCAGAGCCTTAGTATTGTACAAGTGTGGTAAATGACAGCTTCTCCCCCTCATCAAGACAGAGATGGCCCATCCAGGCCCATGCTCCTCTGTCTCACTATCTGGCAGCAATATACAAAGACTAACTCCCATCTACACCTTGTCATGTGACACAGGAAACTGGTTGCAGGGACTAAATGGGTAGGGCAAGAAAATGCCAACTTTAAGGGGCATTTTCAGAATTATGAGTTAAGATCCAACTACACCATTAAAAAGGGTTTTAAATTTCAGCAAACACAACCATTGCACCTACCTGTCACTTATTAAATTGAATGAGTTAACCCAATGTTATCCTATGGTAGAGGCAGGCCTTGCAGTAGTGAAAAACAAATTTAAGGGTTTTTCAGTACCAGGACAAAAGTACATGTCCAGCTTTTTAACTACACTGCACCTTGCCCTATGGCTGTTCAGGGTCCACCCTACGGGTGACTTATTTGCATTAAAAAGGAAGGTTTATGTCTGGCAAAAACTTTATTTTTAAGGACGAAATGGCAATTTGAAACTGAACGCATTGGTTGCAATGGCAGACCTGAGACATATTTAAAGGACTACTTAAGTGAGTGGCACAATGGGTGCTGCAGGTTCACTAGTAGCATTTAATTTACAGGCCCTTGGCATATTTAGTACCACTTTACAAGGGAATTACAAGTAAAGTAAATATGCAAATTGGGTGTGGGCCAATATTACCATGTTTAAAGGAGAGAGCACAAGGAATTTAGCAATGGTAAAGTGAGCAGAGCCCTAAAAGCCAACAGAAATGGGTTCAGAAAACAGGAGGGTGAAGTCCAACAGTAACTTCAGAGTGTGGCAATCATTTTAGGACTGGATTTAAGCCACATATTAAGACAGCGCTATTTGAACTAAGATTATTCAGGAATTGTAGGAACTCAAGAACGTCACAGTGGCATGTGTGGCAAGATCTGTGTATGTTGCCAACAGTAGAGCGCTAGCTGTATGCTTACTTGACTGAGATTAGTGCATTTAAAATGGATGCAGTGCCTAGTGAAAATACAGTGCCTAGAAAGGAGGTTAACTGGTTGTTTATACAACTAATACATGTGTGCTTGCATTACCTTATTTTCCTTTATTTATCGATCTCCTAAGAACTAGCAGTGGAAGTAGCAGTAAACTACCACAAATATTCAGAACAAGAAGCATTGTTCATATATCCTGTATAATGATACAGGATCTGACTACAAGCCAATGCCTCCCTGTTCCACTGAACACCATGTTAAAGAAAAGAACATAAAATACAGGAACGAAGAGCAGGGCAAGAAACACAGATAAGCTGTTGGAGGATATACCAAAATAAAGAGTTCTGACTTTAGACCTACAAGCAGAATCAGGTACCCGGGGAGGCAGTACATGACTTAGCACATTGTTATTAACTTGTGTAATCATGCTGCTGCACAGTTGTGCAAAACTTGGAAAGGTTAATAGATTAGACATGTATGATGCAACATATGGTTGGTTGGGGTGACCAGAAGTCCCGGATTTCCCCAGACAATCCCGGTTTTCAGTGGACTGTCCTGGTGTCCCGGCGCTTTTATTAATTTTAAATAAATGTCACATGTTTTCCTTTCCACAAGCACCACTAAAGTCTGAAGTAACTTAAGTTAAGGGTTTGTTTCTGCCAGGCAGCACAGGAGGTGCCAACTCCCTGCAAAGAGGCAAAGTGAGGAGGAGTGGGTAGGGGCGTGAAGAGTGGAAGTATCTAAACATCATCTTACAAATGTGTGTGTATGTGCATATATGCACTTCTAAATGTGTGTGTGTGTGTGTATGCACACATTTACAAGATTTACAATCATGGCGCACGCACTTATATATAATACATTCTCACTCACACACATATATTTACAGGTCTAAGCAAAACAACGGGACAGGCAAGATATCGAAGTGTAGGCTAAAGACTTTAGTCCTACTGTTATGTCTGACCTGTCCCAGTTTTTACTTCTCAAAACCTGGTCACCCTATGGTTGGAGCTTATTTATCATTTGACTTGATATACGTAAGTATATCTATAATAATGTTTAGAATTCTTACAAGCATTCTTAAAAATATGACTTGTGACAAACAGTGTGTAATAAATAATTGTACAATGTGAAGTACCAACTACTGTGTGCGTGCACTGATTTTGGGATACAGGTCAATGTTCTCTATTTTCCACCAGGATATGGGAGTCTCCAACAGGTTTGTCTATCTCCTAACATTCACAGTCATTCAGAGAATAACTCTGTGGGAGGGGAGTGAGAGCACTAGCAAATTCTCCTTATGTCTAAAAGGTGTCAGTTACCTTTAAGGGATTATGTGAACCACTACAAGTGACCCCAGTCATTTGGGCTAATATGACACAGATTGGCCCTGTGACAAGAAAAAACAGAAGCAGTTAATGTAATATACATCACAACACATTTTGTCTAAGTCTCTTGGGGACACAAGACCTGATTCTAAGTGCCACAGAATTCCCATTGTAGCAGTAATGGAAGTTACCAGCCAAATTTGGAGTAACTTCATAGATATTGAGTATTTCACCCTGAGGTGCCCTGAGAAAGCAGTTAAGATCTTCTGGTGAAACAGCTGCCAAGAAGTGAACATAATTCATATTTATGTTATTCCTGTGCCTTATATATGTTTTACTCTAAGAATAGACTAGTCCAGTTCACAAAAGAGTGTTGTAAATTTTCACCCAATGTGCCAGATTCACACAAAATAAATTGTAATTGTAAAACTATGTGTGAAGATTCACTTATCTGCCTGAATGCACTTTTTACCCTTTTTTAAAAATTCACAAGAATTCCCAGTAGAAAATTTGGAAAGCTGTTCAATTACAGGCTTACAGGCATCATACAGGGATGTCATGTAATATATTGCACAATGCGTAATTGTATTTGAAGGAGCATAACCTGGCTTTGCCACTATGCTTCTTAAAACGTAAGAAGAAGGGGTGGTTATTTTCCTTTTTCTAATGTGCAAAACAAATTGTTAATCGTAGTGCACTGAAATAGATTAGTAAAAGTGCACAATGAAGTTAATGTTTCATGTATGCCACACATAATCTTCGTTTGCAAGAATGTCTATGTTATAGTATTTTAGAATATTATTCTTTATAATAATTTTATAGTCGACAAGTTAGACATTTAAAGTATAATAAGCTAAAAGTATATTCATGTTCATTTTAGTTTATTCGGATTGAAGGCCGCATTCTTTCTGTATGTTCTAATCTTCAACGTGAAAGCTTGCTTTTCCAAAGCTGCAGGTGCTGAAACTAACAAGGAGAAAGAGGACTTTAAATGTGGCAGAGTTGAAAATAGAATTGGATGCAATGATTGTTGGAAATCTTAGCTTGCAACAGTTAGAGACTTATCAAAGACGATGAGCTTGCATTCATGTATAGGGATATTACTAAGTGAGCAGGCCAAGCTCATGATCAGTTGGCAGAATTGTCTCAGACTTAAATAAAATCAAGACTTTACAAAAGGACATATGAACCTTCGGCAAACTCTGTACTCTGTATGAGCTTGTGCTCATATGAGAACTGCAGGATTGAAAACTCAGATTAGGGAACTGATTCAGAGCATTAGGAAATGGAATGAATTAGATACACAGGAGACCAAATGGGCAAAATAAAAGGTGAATAAACCTTCGACTGAACCACCACCAATTGGAGCAGAGGGAGGTGTTACAACCTTCCCCTTGAGAGAACTGCCTGTTGGTGGTTATTTTCATGTGCTGTAGAGCTGAAGTGATCTTGCATCATTTACCAATGATTTCCCAAAGTTGCGAGAGGAGCCAGTGGAATGGTATCAACAGGTTGAAAGGTTTGTAAAAAGTTCACAGGTTTTGTGGATTGATTTGATTACATTGTTTGACATTGTCACTCCAAGTGACTTGTGGACTGTGTGTAAAATAGCTGTTCGATGGCCTGAGACAGAACCAACTCGCAACACAGTAATTAAGGATCCTTCGTCATTCGATGAAGAAATATAAGGAGGTCATGACATTCCTGAAAAGGAAGGTACTTCCTCAAGATCTTGAATGGGTCAGGATTGATACAACAACTCAAGAACCAAAGGAGTCGATCCATGCTTACTATGAAAGGCTATTACAAGCATTCAAACAGTATAGTGGAATGGAAACTTTGAAGGCAAAAAATATGGGACATTTTGGCCCTGATTTATACTTTTTTTTTGCGCCGCATTAGCATCATGGTTTGACGCAAAAGCGGAGCAAACTTCCAAATACAATAGTATTTTGTAAGTTTACGCCGCTTTAGCGTAAAAAAATGATGCTAATGCGGCGCAAAAAAAGTATAAATCAGGGCCTTTGTGTCGAGGTTTGTGAAAGGATTGAGGCCAGAGATAAGTCTAATGATTCAGAAGCACTTAATCTGTTGACAGGATAAGTCCATTGACGAGATTTTGCATCATGCTAAATATTTCCATGATGAAATAGAGATGAAGCAGAAAAAGTTGAAGGAAAAGTTGATGCTTGCCTAAATGAAAGCAGTTCAAAGACTCGCCAGATGCCCATAGCTGTAAATAATGCTAGTACAATGCAAGGTGTATATCAACAGCCAAAGAATCCAATGCAAGGTAGAGGTCGAGTAGTCCCAATAGACCCTAGTACAGGAATGGATGTAAATAGTCTGTTGGATTGCAACAGAATATAAATCAGGGCATGAGAATTAATGCAAATGGGATAAAGGATAATAATCTGTTTCAACAGTTCCCTTTGTTTGACACAGGTGAATAAAATGGCCCTGATCACTCAGTCTGATGGTACCTGAGAGGGGAGGAAGACTGCGTACTTGGCGGCGCCTTAGAGGTAGACCAGAGCGGACCATTTGCAGATAGTGAAGTGGATGGCTGTCCCATGTCATTTTTGGTTAACAATGGTGCTATCCATTCTACTCTGAGAGCAGTAGCAGTCCCAAACCTACCGCTTTAAGGAAAAACAGCCCAAGTTATTGATGTGGAGAATAAACAAACGACAGCTCAAGAAACTGTAAAAATAGGATCTTTTGAAGACAAGCACAAGTTTATAATAAGTGATCGCTATCCAGTGAATCTCTTCAAGAAGAAGATAGGGCCCTGTGCTGGATCATATGGGCACAGTTAATCACTGGGAAAACACTGTCTGAAATGCAAATACACATTTTATTCTTTCCTTTTTTCCACAGGGAAAGCATTTTTCTACATGGGAAAAACAATTTTCCTACAGCCTCTCCAGGTTTAGGAATGAGAATGAGAGTACCCCCAACCATCGGATGCAGTATAACTCCAACCTTTTTCAGGGAGGGAAGGTGTCAGTTCAGAGTTTGGAAATTACAACAATCTCACAAGTTTGTGGGTATTCACAAATGTTTGAAGCAAACCTTTGGGAATTACTATAGCAGATTTCTCATCACATGTGGATGGAAATCTGTAATAGAGAAACCAAATATTGCTATAAGGATTCCTTCTGCAGATTCTTGACAGGAGTAAACAAATGATTTTCAGTCATAAACATGGTTGTGAATCAGCCACATTGTGCTTATTTCAAAGAGGAGCAGTGACTCCACATAATTGAATGACCTGATGGCAAGCAAGCTGTCACACATTTGAGCAGTAAAATAAAGCATTGATTCCAGTAAACAAATTTTACATTCAGTTCAATGGATGGAAATGCTGCCAACACAAATGCCATGTCATGTCTCACAAAGAACAAAACCTGACCTGAAATGCTGCATAGTGGTGTTGTGCCACAAACCTTATATTGGCCACTGAAAATGTCCTTTAAACCATTGTTTTCTGATGAAACATAAGTGCAGGAGCATGTATTTTCAGATGGAGAAAAACCAGCATTTATTTTATCTTCTTTTGACAAACGTCTTGTGGAGATCTGCACACAATGTTAGTGACCCTAAGTGCTTTTTATCAATGTTATTAAATGTCTCCTAATCTTAATTTGAATAAAAGGCAGAACCTCGCCTAAGACTTGCAAACACAAGGTCACAGTCTGTGACACTGTGTCTTTAGTATTTTAACAAAGTAGGGCACAGACAACGCAAGCAACTGCCAAGCCAACAAAAGGGTTACTGTTGTACATTTTTGGCACAGCGCCCTTGTTCACAACCATTACACCTACAGAAAAAATGGCTGAGACAAAAGTCTTTGTCCAAAAGATTTTTTTACAAACTAAGACAATGTCTTTCTTATAAAGATACTTGTAGAGTAGCATCAAACTTCTCTATAGACTGCACAGAGACAGAAGATTGAGACGCAAGGTTTGTATACTGACGTCTGAGGCAGGTTTGAAAATGATAGAAAAGCTACACCTATGAAAAACCATCCAACCCACTACAGTACAGAGTTTGCCAAAGACAATTTCTTGGATTGTTTTCCTGCATTAGTCATAAGACATCTCAAGGAACTGCATCATGAGTTCTGAGTAGCAGTGTGCTAAGTCTGAAATGTTGTCCTTGCAGTTAGCAAGAGACTGCAGTCTTGCCTTAGTGGCAAAAATGTACGCCCTGATATCAGAAAAGTTGAGCTGCATCCAGTGCAGAGCCACTTTTCTTGCACCCCTTTGGGCCACCCTAACACCACCATGTGTGTGCCATATCTATGATTTGGCACACCATGGCGGTAGTTAGGAGAACTAGCGTCAACATTTTTTACACTAGTTTGGAGCTTTGCAGGATTAGCATAAAAAATGTTGACTCTAATCCTCCACAGCCCATTGATAACAACGGCATGGCTCCTTTTAACACCTGCTCTGAACAGGCATTAAAAGTGCCGAAATAAATGACGCAAATAAATATTTTAGATTTCTTTGTGCCATTTTGTTAACACCCCCCCTCCAAATGGGGGAATGCCCCTTTTGCATACACTATGCCTGGAGCTGGCGCAATGGATGTATCACGCCACTTTATAAATTTGGGGCAGCAATTTTGGCCTTGTTAGGCCACATTAGCATAAAACAAATACACTTATGTGGTGCAAGGAGGCGTTAGGGGCTTCTAAATCAGCCAATTAGATTGCCAAGTTGCCTGCAGAATTTGATGCAAAAATATTCAGCAAGGTAATTTCTCACTAGGATCTTGCTCCTACTGCCCAGTAATTTAGAAGAGAGCTTAAATGCCTCCAACTCAATCTCAAACTGGGGTTTGCATCCAATTTGAGATTACTAGATGTGCACGCCTGAAGATTTTCTCTATGCAGATCTGGAAAAAACTGCTGAAATTTGAGTGGAGGAAAGAGGTAAGAAATAGTTAAAACCTTTGCTAATACCCCAGTTTACCCCTCATTGACTATGAATGAACAGGTAGTTTTGCTGAGTAAGACATCAGGCAGTATCCATATTTCTCCAAAGCAAAACTATCAGCTGGTAAATCTAACCTATTTGAAACTACCATGTACCAGTGCGTTTCAGGATTGTTTTGCCCATAATTCTACTATTAGCTGAATGGTTGTCTCACTAGGGCTTTGCAGATTTCCCCTGCTAAATATTGGCAGATTTGACCAGCTGAGCTACAAAACAAACTCAAAATGATGATGTTCTCACTTATAGTAGTTACCTCACATTTGGAAATTAACCAAGCTGAGCATAATAAGGGCCTACTTTTTTACAGCATGCCTGCCTGGTGGGTATTAGTTTAAAAGTGGGCTTTGTAGGACATTGCAGGAGCTTAGGATCTGTTTTACCCTATCTCCCCTATCTAGTTCTTTCTCTGTGTTACGGTACAATAAAGGTTATCGTCTAAGGACTGCAACAAGCTCAACAAGGATGGGTGTGAAATCTGAAATTCAGGATGTCCCTTCACAAGCACAATCTGAGCAGCACAGTCAGTAGCAGGGTAGACCAACCAACAGAGCAGGTATTTGCGGTGGCAAGCAGAGACAGAGTTCTCGTTGGCAGCCCCCCAATTTAGTGCAACCCTAAATTCCCCTGTTCACTGAAACAGCTGGATGTAAAGTTAATACAGCACTTTTTTGCCTATCAATTACATCCACCTCTGTCTGTATGGTGATTGCCCTAAGGAAATTGTGGACCAAACAAGTTTGTGTGTTGAGCAGTGTAGGCTCTTGACCCACTGGTGGACCTCCACTTCACTTGGAGAACTGAAAAAATTTCTGGGCCTTACACTCAAAATGGAGGTAATGTACAAACCAAGCGTACAGTCACACTGGTCTACTAGCTGTTTGGGTAACAGTGAGCTTTGCACCGGTCATAAGCAGAGATCATTTTTTGCTATTGCAACGTATACTGCATTTCAAATATATTTCTGCTGCATTGCTCCAGGATCAATCAGACTAGGTCATGATGTTCCTTGATCCTGTACAAAGGCTAGCTGCTGTTCAGACAATGCATACTGAGCAGAAGAACTTGTCCAGCCACACTTTCAAAAATGTTATGGCCTTTATATGGACAACTTCTATAAAGGAGAAGAGCTGTTCAGAACTGTACAAATTGGGCAAGAATTCGAGCCAAAGCTTGTTTTTAAGAAGCTGCATAATCCCATAGTACTGTGTTGCATTACAACAAACTACTCACAGTCAATTTCAATTTCTCCTATAGGCACAAGCTGTACATGCCCACTACAATCCATGATGAGAGAACTTCCCCACTAAAGTTTGGGATCACCGGCCCAAGTTCACAAGCCCACGTATATACTTGATTACAACAACTACATAGACGGAGTGAATAAAAATGACCAGGTAGTTCAGCCATATAATGTTTCATCGGATGTGGAGGACATGACATGGCTGCAGGATTTGCACTCTTTGTTACTGTCTCAATTGCCCATCTAAGCCAGGTCTATGTTTTCCAACTTGCTTTAAGTTGTACCATGCAAAAGTGATGTATTGGGAGACTGACTGAGGTGGAGCTGTCATAGTACATACCTTTCAATGGCTGTGCATGGATACATGCCTTGCATGGGCCACTACTTCTCAAGGCAAATTATTTCCTCTAGTATAGAAAATCTTGGACTTGCATATTACCTATTTGACACTTTTATCTGTCATCAGATTCAGAATGTGGTAGATGTTCTATTCACCATATGAACAGTGCATTACAGTCACCACACTACACATAACAGTGGACAGAATATAGTCCACATTGTTACTGAGTACCCTGTGTGGCAAAACCTAAAGCCTTTAGCAGTTTTTCAAGTGCTCTTAAGGGAACATAGGACAGTCTTTCCCAGCATGTTTACCTTACTTTCAATGGTAGGGCCAGAGCCACAAAGTGGACAGAGCTGGATTTAGCATGCAGGGTTCGCTACAGACACATGAAACACTGTGCCTCATGTGGCTGTGATGGAAGACATTATTAAACGTTTACTTGGCAAGCATTCAGTATTGCCCAAAACGTCCAGGGAGGCAGATACTTCACAGGTAGTAAAAACGTAGTCCATGTTTCTTTTAATTTGTGATTTTGTGAAGCTTGGTGAGGCACGTCTAGCTATATGTGTGTAGTGGTTTGATTGGTGATTCTGTCCTGTGGCATATGAATATGATGGACCTTGAATGGCGGCTGTATGTTAATGTGAAGTTACTGCTCCTTTGGATTGGGCTACCAGTATAAACGTTTCTACATTCGAATGAATTGTAAAGTGGTTGGTGCCTTGTGGGTTTACGGCTGACATTCAATATTTTGATAATTTATTAGTATGTACTCTTTAAAGCTACCACTTTCAGAAGTGCCAAAACAAACCTGTTTTGAGTGGTGGTTTCCCTTTGAAGGAACAGTAACAACCCCTGACATTTTTAAGAAATTAACACCTGGGGGTGTCCAGGATGGTGACAAGTAGACACCCAGGGACTTTTTAGGTGGTGTGCTTTGCGTGGACCCCACAATGCTTTCTTACCCTCAATGCCCCGCAAACCTTCAACTTTTCCTAAAAACACATATTTTCCTTACACATCTGCAATAGAAACTTCTACAAATATCACAAATCGGCAAAATGTCTGCAGCCCACCATTACCAAACTTTTTTCAATAAAAATGGTAGCCCACATGCCTCACTGGACCTAGTGCCTGCAGCAGGAATGGATCAAGCCAAGGTAACTGGAAGTGACCACAGCCAATGTGTGTGGTTTGTATGGGCTTCTGGGTAGGAAAACCTTGTGAGATCCATGCAAGCCATAACACCATGGCCTCCTGTAGTTGTCTAGTTTTCAGATATGTGTGGGTTTGGCCCACTTCCCTAGGTGGCGGGCCAGACAAACCCCAAATTCCACAGCTTCCCACATTGTGAAAACAAGGTTGTTTCGGGGGAAAGAATTGATGAGTCATGTTTTTTTTACACAAAGTTTAAAGTTTGCAAAGGGCTATTAGGTGAAGAAACCTGGTGAGAGCCATGAAAGTCACACCACCCTGGACTCCCCCTCATGTCTATTTTTCAGAATTGTGCAACTTCGTTAGCTTTCCCTAGGGGCTGACTAAGCAGGGCCCAAAATCAACAGCTACCCAAATTGCAAAAGAAAAAGTTGGTTTTCAATGGAAAAATTTGAAGTGTCCATGTTGCTTTTTTAACTCTTTTCCGTCACACGCTCTAGGACCAGCCAAACATTCGAGATACCATTTTTATGTTTTGCCTGCACGCACAGGCTTGCGTGCTGTGCTTGCAAAATCTTCTGTGAAGGTTACCTAAACTTACCATTCGTTCATTCCAACGTCGATCTCCTTTACTTGCTTCCATTGGCCAGAAAGTTGTCTGCTTTCAGTACCTGCTCTGCTTTCGCTGTTGATGCCATCGAGTGGAGCCTGGACGAAGTACAGCTTCCTGTCACTCTTATTGGCTGATGGCCAGAGTCCCTCCACTGGCAACTTCACCGTGCAGGTACTTTTTTGTCTTTACAAACAAGGACTCTATCTGCAGTGTCCTTTTATAAACTTTGTAACAACACATGGTTTTACTATGGTTAACTGTTTCAGGCAAACTGAAGCATTGCCGTCCCAAGATGTCCTTCACAATTGCTCTTAAATATCTAATTGTAAACGCATTCTTCAAACTATACAAGCCACTTCTCAGACATATATATGCATTTTTCTCACAGGCATAAAAGCAGAGGTGAACAAAGCCCCCAAACAACGTCCTCTCTGTGCGGGAGCCTGAGCCGTGCACTAATTTCGTAGCTTGTGCCCATGGGACGGATCACCACCAGTGCGCTGCTCTCTTAAAAAGCTGCAGTTCACCCTTGCATTAAGCAAATGCAAGGAGCCGGGAGCAGCAGAGAGGAGGGTGCATTGAGCGCACGCCGAGCTCTGCAGCCATCACGAGCCAGCCTGAGAGTCGGCAGAGACAAGTGGGTGAATTGTGACATGTCGCATACCTCTAGGGCAGGCATAGGACCCCTACATATGTACTTTCCATGTCTTCCCACCTGCCTGGGTGAGATAGCTGACAGCGCATGTACGAGTAAAGAAAAATAACCTGCAGAACACTGTGGAGGTCGAATACACTGGGTCTTGGGGTAAGTAACTGTCTGTGGCACCTAGGGTCTTAAGTTGAAAATGAGGGCAAATTGTGCGATCCTAGGGAAATCAGCAAACAGACCTCTGTCTCTCATCTAAACAAGCACTGGCAAAGCCAATAGGTTTCACCTCTAAGAAATCTATTTCTTTTGTCAATTTGTTTTAGCTATTGCTGCTGTGTGACATGTCTAAAAAACATTGACAAGCACCAATAGATGTCATAGAGGCAAAACCTTTTGGCTTTGCCAATGCTTGTTAACAAGAGACTTGGGGAACACTGTGTGATACAAAATTTGTGGCTCCCTGCAGAACTGAACTTTCTGTCAAAGAAATGTGATGCAAATGTGTGTTTTTGAACAAAGTTTGCGGTTGGCAAGGGCTTCGGAGTAAAAACAAATCTGGTGAGAACCACACAAGGCATGATACCCTGGACTGCTATTGCTGTCTAGTTTTCAGAAATGTCCAGAGTTGGTAGGTTTTCCTTGGTGCAGTACGATTTTCAACGAAAAAGACTTGAGGTACGCTGGGTAGTGTGAAATCTGTCTCTCCCTGCAGATTCCAGAACTTTCTGTCATAGAAATGTGTGGAAAATGTATTTTAGACAAAGTTTGCATTTTTCAAGGGGTTCCAGGTGATAGATCCTTGTGAAAGCCATTCATCCTGTGTGTTTAGTTTTCAAAAATGGGCTTGTCTGGTAGGTTTCCCTGCATGCTGGCTGAGCTGAGCCCAAATTCCACTGCTAGCTATTTGAAAAAAAGGGTTGGTTTTCACTGGAAAAATGTGATCTGTCCAACTTGCGTCATGAGCCTTTTCCTGTCATGAGTGTTAGGCCCACATAAACCAGTGAGACAGCATTGTTATCGTGAAACTTGGGAATTTGTGGCTCCCCACACATTTCCAAACTTTCCAGCACAGATATTTGTGGTAAATATGTGGGTTTTTTGACAAAGTTTGACATAATTTAATAAAGCTCCGGCATTAAAAACCAAATATGTGTCAGCTGGACTCAGAACAAAATGTCCCATCACTGTGAAAATAAGAAAGGCGAGCAAGGGTCAAAATTTGATTCACAAAACATTTTCTGTGCAAGAACGAGAGGGATGGAAATCCTATAATTTACACTGAATTTCACCTACTTTCAGCAAGGGAAATGCCCAGGTGAAAATCTTCTGGCCGGCAGTGTTCCAGTGAGATTAGTAATTCTGATAGGGCCTGCAACTCTCAGCTGAATCGGAATTACCAGCTGACCTATGATCAGTTCTGTACTGAACATTTTTTGGGATCTTTCTAGTGCTTAATTTGTATAAAAAAATAAAGTGACAGGGCTCTTGTCAGGACCCCACTGCAGCTTGCACCACATACTGACCCTGCCATGCTGCCAGTGATAGTAACAACATAGGTACTAACCATCACACTCCTACAAGTGTGACAATTTGGACTATTCTAGGCCTGAAATGCTTTAACAATGGCTTGGGTGCATTGTAATTTCATTTTTAGTGAATACTGAATTAATAATTAACTGTTGTTGTGGTCATCTCTAAATTAGCTAGACAACGCCATCTTGTGGCAGACTGTCACAAGTGCCTGTGTTGACAATTAAGTGCCAGTGCTGAGCACTGGAAATCACCGACTCAAATTAAGCCTTGGATCTTCCATCTGGACAGAAGTCTTCCGATAGCCATGCTCCAGGGTGCTGGGATGAGTTCGAGAACATATTAGTCACAAAGATACCAGGCGCACTTTGAACACGAAGTCCAAATATATGTTTTAGAATCCAAATAGTAAGGATGAGTAGAAACCAGATAGTCAGAATCTTTTATTGGTATGTAGCAAAATCAATTCTTCCCAGTATACAAACAGCTGACAAGTGTTTCGTCACATCCCTGACTTTCTCAAGGCTATAGAAATTGTAAAAACCGGTCCAATCCTGAATCGTTTATTAGTCGTAATGGGTAATGCAAACAGGCCAAGAGACCCGTCATATGCACTGGGAGCAAAAGGTGATGGTCCACAAGAAAGTCAAAAGGATGTCTGTATCCAGAAAATGCTCAGTTTAGTCAAAATTCATAACTTAAGCAAAGGAATTGTTTTCAAGGTAGGCAATGTGTACTGAGAAATGTGAATAATTCTTTCATGTTCGAAAACTTGGGCAAAGAGATCATCTTCAAAATGGGCGGTGTATAATGAAACAATCTAGAGCTATGTGCCGAGAGTGCTCAAGTAATAAGGTAATTTAGGATGCACTCCATGCTTGGCCCCTAGGCCATCTCTGGGACTCCCACCACTCGGATATTGTTCCTTCTCGCCCCTCCATCCTGATCCTCAAGTTGTGCCACCACGAGAGCATATTCCTTTTCAAGGCAGTGTATTTACCCTTCTAGAGTTGTGGTGGTGGATTGCAGAGAGGTAACATCTGTTTCCACCGTCAACGTTTTATCTGATAGCTTCTTAAAGTCAGCTCGGAGGAGAGTGACGTCCACTGTGACGGCATCAAGCTTGGGTTCAAGCAAGCCCTTCAGGTCTTTGATTGCTGTCATTATCTTGCTTAGGGAGGGTTACCTTTTGTGCAGCACCTCTCCTTTATCCTTCCTTACCACCAAAGTACACATGTTTTGATCCCTCAGTTTCTCCTTGCAAGACTTTTGCTATAAGTTAAGTATTACCGTCATAGACCATGGCTGAATTGCTTCTCATCAGATTGTGCCTCCAAAATTGCATATCATTTTAGGTATATTGTCCCCAAGTGATACAGATCATGATAACAAAAGTTCTCCTGCTTTGGCAACATCACCCCAAGGTTCATTCCAACATATCCCCCTCAACAGTGGCGTGATGAAACTTGAGGAGCTCCCCCAGCACATTACATGAAGGTTGCCCCCTCTGGACTCACTCAGAGGCTCTCAGGCCAGAGTACTGTGCTGAGGGGGCCCCCTGGAGCTCGGGCCCCCCAGAACCACAGGGGTTCCAGGGGCCTTTGTTACAGCACTGACCCTCAACATGAAATTCCTCCATATTTCAAAAGCTGTGACAGTGACACACAGGACAACCTCACAATTACTCCTACATGCTGACCTTTAATGTATATCACCCACCTGGTACTACTTCCCAGTGTTTGCAACGGGAGGGTGTGAGGTTTTTGTTACGCAAGCACTGTCCCCCAAAGTTGCTGATTATTGCCCTATATGCAGTTCTCTTAAGTTTTTGATTTACACATGACTACGTACTCACATAGTATTTTTTTCTTGTGGGCTCCAGTACATTGCTGACATTTTGCATGCAAGTGCATTCCTTGCTTAGCTTTTCCTCATGAGTAGCCTGTTACCATGTCATGCCTATAACTCACAAACATTTTGTATACAAGGGTATACTTTGCTTAACTTTTCTTCATTGGCTGGCTCAAAACAAAGTACACTTGTATACAAACTACTTTTTTTGCACAAAAGTTTAAATTATCCCTCAGTTCCTGGGAGCAGAAGTATATTGTCATCGGTTAATTTCTTGTTCAAGGATATTATAAATTTGCTTGAAGAGGGAGGCGAGCAGATATGGTTTTATTAGTTTTGTACGGAGGCTATGTGTCTCTCCCCCTGTTTCCTCCTGTCAAAATTGGGGAAGAGGTTCAATCTTTGCATATTCACTATTGAGCCCCTCATTCCGAGTTTACTCTTAATGCAGATTTTAGCGGAAATGGGAGTATCCACTTGAATATCTATTAGGAGTAATTTCGCTTATGCAATTGCAGCACGAGGGCATGCGGCACCTGCTGAAATTGTTTCCCCGAAAATGGCAAAGAATTAATTAATTGACCGCTAGAATATGTGTAGTAACACAGATTCCATACGCAATAAGCTGACGTGGCAATACTCTAGCAATTTCTCAACATGTTACTACTGATCACTTCACCTTAAACAATTCAGATGTGAAATTGCAGATGTGGGAATGCAGTGTGGCACATGATGAGTGCTTGAGGGCCTTATTCAGAGAGGTGAGTGGTACCAATTTAAGCGCCCACTGGACTTTGTACAAAAATAAGCATTGCAAGGAGTGTGAACATTGTCTAAAGTCCGCGAGGTAGTACTCTGCAGTAATTTTCCAAGTGATGACTGTTTAAATGTGCAAGCAGAAAAAAATGCATGGTTACAAGTTTTACAGCTCAGAACAAATGAAAACATGTGGCATTAATGGGTATTTCTCATTCAGAGCTGCAGAACTCACAATGAAAAGGTAATTTCACACAAATAAGTGACTGCACCTTCGACTACTTGGCATACCTGCAGAATGTTGCATTTAAAGTTTTGCTGTCCTGAAGAAACAGAGTAAGCTCAGAAAAATACATTCAAAATCTAACTATGGTTTCTCAGACTTTAAGGAGTTATTTAAAAGTGGTACTTCACCTGCATTCAAATGTTTTAATTTGATTTAAACCAGTGGCCTTCATCACATGAGCTGCGGAAATCCTAGCTCATGGGCAAATGAGTGTGTCCAAATTGTAACTTTGTGCACCAAATTTCACACACTCTTGACAGTTTTCGCCAGGTAAAACCTGGAAAAATGTACCAGACAAAACTATTCCGAGTTTTGCAGTTTCAAAGGTGGGTACCACATTCTACCATATTTTGTACTGCAGAACTTTGGGCTTGGCGAGGGGTAACACTGTAATGAGCAAAGGCTGAAGCCTACAAAATCAAAATTTTCTCAGACATCACTACCTCGAGTCTAACCACAATTCTAAGCGAACAAAGAGCTATTTATATTGAGTAGGTCGGGGTATGATTGGCAATATTTGGATGAACTGTTGCAACATAAGAAAACCAACGCAGATCGGTTATTAGTAAAACAAAAATTAAGATGTTTAAGAAACTCACTTTGACAAACTCCTCCCAGACTTTCACAAGTTGTCGGTTCTGGTGACGAAGTCGGCACTTGAAACGTACCTAAAAGAGAAGAACACAGTTTGTCGGAGGGGTAAACTGCACTCTGCAATGCTCAATGTTGTCATGTGAAAGCAAGAAAGCAAAACATGCATATGCAATTTAATAGGTCTTGTATTTGCTTGAGTTAGAGCTATTGGCGCAATAAATACATAACTGGACTTTTCTTGCCACATAAATTGGTCAACCCTGCCACATAATTTGGGCCTCTCTGCCACATAATTCCAGTGGCCCTGCATATAACGAAAGCACTTCAATTTACCTTCTTCTTTTATCTGCAGCAAAAAATGAAAATATTGCCATTATTTATTATATTTTTTATATTATTTTGGGGTCCCCCCCCAGCCTAGTGTGGGGACACAGAGATGACCTGAACAGAAAGAGCATGTCGTGCGGTGAGTTATGGGTAAACATGTTTTAAAAAAGAAATTCCCTGCAAAGCATTATGGGGAGAGGTTCCTGAGTGCAGTGAATATTGTAGTATCAGCTCTCCTGCTATGCCTGGAGAGGCGCTTTGGGGATTTCTTGGTTTTTTTCTGCTTAAATGCTCCAATTTGTATATTTTTCAACTGCTAAACTTGTACTTAAGTGACACTCATGTAAAGTGCTCCTCAGACCGGGTCGTGCAGTATGAAACTTCATGTCCTCATGTAAAGAGCGCCCCCGACCAAGTGTGCTAAATGAACCTTTAAAAAAAAAATTGTAAATAAAAAGAACACCCTCCAGCTTGCAGCTTTTGTGCGCAGACACAACAAAGAAACAGCGGCATGCCCAAAACAAGGAAGAGGAAGAAACAACATAAGGCCACACAACGCAAAGCGGCGAGGCAAAAGAAAAAAGTAGTGTGCCACACTAAGGTACATGGCAGATTGTACAATAATCCATGTAACATGGTCAGTCTCGAAGACAATAGCAAAGCAGCCTTAAGGCGGGACAAACGTAAAGCATTTACCTACGAAATCAAGGGAATTTTGAAAGGCATGCCAAGGAACAAATGAAAGTGAGGGTAGTCAGATGGGTATGGTGCAAGCCCACAGATGTAGATTACAACATTTTGAGAGTCAGCGCTTGCACGCTGCCTAGGCTCGACCTAAAAAAGCAACAGAAAGAATGTGATCAGCGCTCTTCTTCCCAAAAGTGCCACTTACCCTGTTATGTCATGGTCTCTGCTAGTCCATGCTGACAAGGAAAATTATGCTGAACTGACGAGTGGCTCTAAGACAGCCGCTTTCGAGGCACCAGCTCTCCCTTCTCAGTATGACAGAGGATAGAATAGCTTTGAAAAAGGACGGGGAAGGAAAGTGCAGACGGTGATGTGGATGGGTGGCAGAATGCCAGCTATGTTTTTTTTTTTGTAAGGGGTGACAGCAGGGAATGCCCAGAGCTTGATATGCTAGGATGACAGGACTCCAGGTATATACTTTTATGATGGTATGGAGGGAGCGTGGCAGGTTGTGAGGTAACGTTTAAAACTTGAGCAGGATTGGAGCAATGCCTTATGCTATGGGTGGCAGGCCGACTGATTTTGTATGGCTACTCATAATTCCTCCACTCTTGCACTGCAGGGGTATAAAGTGTGGGGCAGTGAGATATAAAGTGAACGTGTAGGCCAAAGAATTTGAATAAAAGGGGTATTTATCACCCTGGGGTTCTGAGTTAAATCATCAAAAACTAGAGCTTTGCTCGTTTTCTATTTGATGTCACTCAGATTCCGTCATCGAAAAACTTCCTTGTTATTCAGTTAGTCATCTATATGTTTCCTAAATGGCAGATTTTTTACAAAATCAGGAAATGTTGCAGAAATTGTGGTAGTTCTGATGTGTTTGTAATCATACTTGGCAACTTAACAGTTGCTACACCAAGGAAAACAGTGGACAAAGGGCTAAATAAAAGTGCAGAATGGCCCCCAGAGACTTCGAGGGAAGACCTTTTTCAACAACAGAATTTCTACCTCGAGGTGGTAAGAATGTTGTGGTGTAGACACCAGGGATCATATCCCGAATGTCTGCGCTGGGCAGAACCGTTAGAATGACTTTAAGACATTGACATTTTAGGAAATCCTCTGAGTTAGACCAGCACGGCCTCATGTTTCTGAGGTGTGCAGGTCTTTACACTAACTCCGAGACTTTCTGAGTTGAGTGTATGCACTGTTAGAGAGCGCAATGTATTAAAACCAGCCGCGGCGCTATGCCCTACACCAGTTCGTGTGTTAATGACTGCCGCCGTTAAGAGAAGTACTACCTCAGTGCAGCCATGTGACAGTAGCTTACTTCGGCGTAATGTCTCATTGTTCAATACCAAATGTACTCAAGCACTGAAACACGTGCAATTTGGAATAACTGTTCTTATGAATAGCAAGATCAGGAACAGCATAATGAACAATGTGCGCCTACGCAGAAACTGGATCCGCCACCTCCGTTGCCACAAGTGCAACCTTGTGTCTGGGATCTATGCATGTACGACGAGTCATCGATTGTGATTAGCAGATGCGCAGATCACATTTTTTTCATTAGACGTTTTATGAGAATGTGGTACAAATAAAACGCAATAACATTGGTCATCAAGATCTCAGATAGGATTAACCTCCTAAAATGTCCACTAGCCAAAGAAAACGTGTGCATCCAGGATCATCACAACACAGGACACAAATCACAGACATGCAAATGCGCCCGTGCGAACAGCGGCGTACAAACTTTGCACATGCGCACATTCCCTATGATACAGCTCTTTTTCCTACAAGGGACTTTTTCTGTGAAAAGCTGCGGTGTTAAACTAACACAAATAAATAACTAAATCAATCAAGTATCACTTGTTTTGATAATTCTCCCATTTTAAAGTCCTCTATTCAAGGATTCCACTTGTTATGCATACACATACATCGGTAAACATGTCCGCTTAACATCCCTCTGTCGTTTCTCCTACCTAATAATGGCCCTCCTCTCTCTGCCACCCCAGGCATGCCTCCCCATCCCCAAAAGCTCTGACGTTGCCAGATGCGAAATACGGGCTTTTTGGATCACTGCATAACAAAAAATGACCAAATGTGGCATAACATTACATGAAAGTGCTTGCGATTATTGAGAAGAGGTGACAGGAAAAGGAAAGTAGTCATCAGCATAGCAGTCATCAGTCTTACAATAACTGATATATGTATCCTATATTAATTTTTCGAAATATGATACCCAGGAGGTAGTAGGGACTAGACTAGGTGATGCTTACTTCTTTTTTCATTATTATTTTTATAATGTCTAGTTTTTCTGAATCGTTATTTGTAGTTATTAGAAATTCACTGTTATGCTTTACTGCTACTGTACAATAGTTATACAATCAACATTTTTACGGACATAATTGGTCTAGCATACACAGGCAAAAAAAGTATTTTCACATAATGTCAAAAGCTAAAAACATGAAAAAATAAAACAACAAGGAGTATGTCATTAAAAACAAGTAGTTGACCATAAAGAACATAAACCAGTCAATGGGATTCATAATATGATTGTCACGTGATAGGAGTGGTGTGGATTTTGTGTAATCACTTTTTAACTTCCTGCTTCAAGAAGACAACTTTGTACTCGTGTGTTGATAGTAGTGTCCAGCTGTCACGTTCTATTTAGAGTCAGGCGTACCCTCATGTTTTCACAGCTGTGCTCTGGATGGCTCAGCCAGTGGAACCCTTAGACGACGGCCCGAAAGACGCTAGGTCGTTGCTCTAAGTAACTAGACTGTCCGCCATTTTAAGAGTGGACATCCCAATGTAATTTTTCCCTGCTCAGGATTGCCAGGAAAGGCTGTCATTCCTGGTAAGAAAATACACAAAGAAAGGTGACCGCTAACACCCTGGGAGAAAACTCAGGGTGTCAGATTCATTAAGTTTTTTTAAATAAAATCCAGCTTTGGGTGTTTGATTTAAAAAGTAAAAAAAGTTTGTTGAGTGGCCTCGTGAAACCTGGCAACTGCTCAGTAAACTTATAATTCCTTCAGAGGATCAGCTGAACTTACAGATATCTTTGCCAAGCAGATGGAGTACAAGTACTGTAAATATGATGCACCGCATGTCTGCCATGAGAGCAGAGTGCTTACCTCCACTGCCCCGGTGGAGTAGAATATCTCCAGCCAAACAATAAATAACCACTTAAGGCTCTTATTAGAGTAGGATGGTACTGAAAATCCTCTGAAAGAAAGGCTACATCTGGTGGCAAATCCACCAATGTTCAGTCCTCTAAAGGAAGGACTAAATCTAGAGACAAATTCAACAATGGAATATTATATAATGGAAGGACAAAGGGCCTGATTTATATTTGGCGGACAAGATACTATGTCAAAAATGTGACAGATATCCTGTCTGCCTTATTACAAGGACTTGTAATACGGCAAACGGGATATTCATCATGTTTGTGACGTAGCATCTCATCCGCCGAAATATCAATCAGGCACTAGGGGCCTAATTATGAGTGTGGGGGTCCTCTGACAGCTACACTCGTGGTGGCTGTCGGACCGCAGCGGTTGCGGTGGTCCATTCATCACATTACCAGGTTGTCGGGCAGCCCCGCCAACCTACTACCGTCTCCACTGGGATCGACGATCCAGACGGGCTGACGGAGGGTGCAGATTGGAATCTGCCAGGGTGGCGCTGAACTCAGTGTCGCCGTGCAGATTATAACCTGGGTTTCAGCCAGCCTTTTCATTGCGGTTTACGAGGGTACTGGTGCCCACTGAGTGTGGCAGCATTGCCGCCAGCTCGATTACGAGCCAGTGACAATGCTGCTCTCAGTTTCCCGCTGGGCTGACCGGTGGAAACCTTGGGCTCCGCCGGTCAGCCCACTGGGAAAGTCTTATTGGGGCCAGTGGGGAGGCAGCCAGCAAGGTGGCAACCACCCGGTCGGGAGTTTGGTGGACAGGTGTAACCGTTCGCTCAACTCATAATCAGGCCCATAAGCTGGAGGGAAAGCCGACAAGGGAAAATTGGACAAAGGAAAGGATACATCTAGGGGCAAATCCATCAATAAAACACCTTCAAAAGAAGGGCTAAACCTAGAGGGAAACCCACCAATGGAATTTTCACCACCAAGGGGCAGTAATTCCACTGGTGGATTCTACTATAGATTCAGTGACTCTTCCATAAATTGCCATCCAACTCAAAATAAGCCCCTTTGACTAACTGATGCTGCAGTGCTTACTGCCAAACTTTAGGCTGTATGCCAGAATATTAATATTGTTCTACCACAGTACTGTAGCAAAAATATGAATGACCCAATTATCAAGAAGGTAAATATGTATATATAAGTATAGCTCTACTATTCTTAACTTCACCACTATATACCTTCAAGATATATAAATTAATCGTCAAGATACATATACATAGTAAACCTTTACTTACTTTGTCAATACTTAGGCTGTGCATATTTGTACAATGATAATAATGTAACATGATTTAAAAAAACTTATTTCTAGAACCATACCGAGAGTCCAGTCAAACAATAGGCGACAATGACACCTAACACATTTCTTAATTTGATTATCAAGATTTTGCTTAGTGGTGTCACAGCAAGAACTTCCACGAGTTAAATCAAGTTCTGAGGATGACGAGAATCAATTCAAGACATACATCTTGAATTATCCCATTTATATTTCCTAAATAAAATCGCTGTGCTCGGTCCTGGGGTCCATGGAGCTGCTATTCATTATTTCCACTGGAGTGGGCGACTGCAGCAGCTAGGCTGACTGCATATGAATTAACCAGATGCTGTATGTCTTCTGTTCATTCAGAATAGCTGTGAGGAATGTGGTAACAAATAAGGACCCAATTCATTTTTGATGCACTGACAATGTGCTCAGAAGTGCTATTAGAATCTCTTTAGGCGCATCTTGGAAGACACCCTCAGGTGCTTAGAGAAAAACGTGCACAGGCCGAACTGTAGTCCCCAAACATCTTTCAGAAAAGCATCTAAAAATAGGGGTGTCACAACACTCAGGATAGCTGTGTGTTGTACTTTAGCCCTCATGGAAGGATAAAGTACTGCAAGAAACCTAAAGTGAATTATTTTATTTTTGTAATATCTATCTGAAAAATAGGGGGGAGTGAAATGGGGGTAATTTGTATTCATGCCATTCCAGAAAAGTATGGCAAAATGCTAAGTAATTATCTGAAATGCAAATCGATCATTTCATGGTTCATTTTAGTTGCAAATAAATTCTTGTTTCATTTTTTAATGTAAGGATGCATTTAAACAAGTGCACCATGAAGAACAGCTGCTCACTTTTTGGTGTTCCAGTGCACTCACAAAAATTGGCATATTTAAGACAAGTGGTGCTGCACACAGTGCAGCACCACTTATCTTGCACCCTTTAGCGACCCCCAACCCCTCCATGTGTGTGCCATATTTAAAATACAGCGCACCACGGCGCAGGGTAGGAGGCAATAGTGTAATTTTTTTGACGCTATTGATGTACTCTGCAGGAGTAGCGCCAACATTTTGGCACTACTCCTGCAGAGTACATAGGGGCCCATTGTATTCAATGGCATGCCCCCTTTAACGCCTGCTCTGAGCAGGCGTTAAAGGTGCCGAAAAAAGTGATGCAAGGAAATCTGTTAGATTTCCTTGCACCATTTTTTCAACCCCCCCCCCCAACGTCGGAACACTTCCTTTGCATACATTATGCCTAACGCAGGCATAATGTTGCACAAAGAGTTACAAAGTGGCTCAATGCATGCATTGCGCCACTTTGTAAATATGACGCTGTGTTTTTGGCCTTCTAACGCCACACTAGCGTAAACAAAATGAGGCTTTTATGGCATCAGAATGGCGCCAGGGGCTCTTAAATATGCCCCTAAATGTTTACTCAGGATTGTGCCAAAATGGCACAATTTTGTGAATTTCACAAACCTGCGTAACACGAAATTCCCAAAATTAGGGCAGCATGATTTAAACTTCACCGAGCCTACTGAAAAACATCATTATACGTGCACTTTTCAAACCAGTCAGTCAAAGTGGGGGCAAAGTTCTGCCTAGTTTGATCAGTTCGTTCATTTGTGTGTGGCTATGTTTAGATCTTCAAGTACATGGTTTTAATGATTTCTGTGGACACACAGGTTGATATCTGCGCCCGAAAGATAGGTGCTCCCACACTGTTTCATAAATTATTAAAATCATTACACTAATATTACAAATTCATATTAAAATCACATACTATACAAGCAAATACTGTATTTTGCGCAACCTGCATTACAATAACTAAAACGTGCCAGCGTGCCTAGATACTAAGTTGCTCAAATACCTGTGCCTGTATACCTTTAACACATGATAACATACAGTATTTTGCACAAGCTACATTGCAATAACTAGGAAGTGCCAATGTGATAAAATACTAGCTTTCTCAATGCATATACAATGCTTTTAAAATATCATTTTCAAGTTCTTCCCTTCAACCTACTTTACAGCATTAACAAATATACACCTAATGGTTTTCTTACTCCATTCATGTATCAAAGACCCGTGCCATAAGCTTCGGTATGAAAGAAGACTACATACTTTTTTAAATCATCAAATTCCTTATTTAAACATTGCAATACCAAATCTGATGCATTAACCTCAATTGATTCTATTGTCCCACACACCAGCACAGTTTCCTGTAATGAGTTGTGGTTATTTCCCCCGGGAGTAAATCAGCATGTCTATGGGTACGGCATTGAATATTGATCTCCATTGTTTGCTGTCGATGTTCACTTTCAATTGTCTTTGTAATCCGATAGGTTGGTATTAGGCTACGTTTTGGTAAAGTTAATGCAGTGTAATCTATTGTTGAATGTACCCGAAGGAAAAGCAAGACCCTGATGGTGGATTATCTTGCTGGGCTCTTCCATTCAATATTCTAAGTCCCACAGTCTGCAGATGTTTTACAAAGGAAAGCTCTTTTTCATCCCTGGGCCCAGGGCCTTTTGCCCCATCCAACTGATTTGGAACATTCCAGAGGAGGTCCAGTTGTGGAATGTGTACTTCTCTCACAAAGGATCATAGCAATTTCATATTAAAATCACCTGCCATTATGATTTCTGGGCCACCAGGGTCTTGTAAACCTTTTAGTAGAGTTTCTACCAGTTTAGATGAAATTAACTTCCTAGAGCAAGTGTCAGGGTGGATATACAGCTTAATTACAAGGCCTCCTAATCTTTTTCTGCCAGATCTGTAGTTTAATTACCAAAATGTTTACACTTCTAGCTGCTCGCTATATATATTTAAGGCAGCAGTTATAAAGGGTGTCAACCCTCCACCTTGGGTGCCCAAACCTCTTAAGTTGTTGAGCTGGAGAAAAACGCCTATATACCCATCTATTGTAAATGGCTGCATTGCCCACTTCTCTTGCAATAGAATAACTTGGTGTTCACTCAGAAGACTTGTTAAGTCCTTATGTTGATTCTGGTGTTCGCTCCACTGATGTCCCACGAGCACAGTTTCAGTGATTCCAGCTTGTCTTTTGCCGCACTAGATTGGGGTGGCGGCCTATTTATCTATCAGGAGAGGCTACCTTCATGTAAGCATGTAAGGATGTTGTTAACTACCCTATATTTAGTTGGTCGAAATTGTTGCTAAGTGTTGACAAGTACTTGTTGTACTGCGATAAGGGAACCAGTGAGAGAGAAGATATGTTACCAGTCGGATTCCTAAGAACAGAAAACAGTTGCTTATAGCCCCTACTTTATCCTTTCTTAGAAGACTTACTTTGGTTTACTATGGAGGTCTGGGTAGCATACATGTTGAGGTATAATTCCACACTTAAGGAACACATCTTTCTCATGTAGAGCTAGCTGAGGTGACACCCATGTAACTAGAGTTGATTCTTGATTGTTGTCACTGTTTTTCGTTGGAGGCAAAAATTTAATGGATTGAATATCCGTTGTTGACATCCTTAAAAGAGCTGGTACTGCATGTATTAGTTTTAAAATATTCCCCCGATTAAGTATGGCATGCATCCCACTAGACTGGTATTCTGGTGTCAGTACTATTTGATTACCATCTATGGTGGACAAAGAAGGCTATCTCTATGTATAAGACCCACATTTATTTCTAAGACTGACTGATGTTTTTCCAATAGAAAGTTCGAGGGTGTAATCAACAAATTTGAACTAATCATGGAGCCTGTTTTCATTGGTACACTTATTTGAATTTTCACTGTTTTTGCTCCCTGAGTAGTCATAGTTTGAGCATCCACTCCTTGCACAATTGCAATATCAACCTGATATTTCTCAGTTTCAATTACTCCTAGACTACCTACAATTTCACATTTACTATATTCATCTTTTGTCATAGGGTATTGGCTCTATGGCGCAGGGCACCCCTTCTCAGCCATCGGATGCTGACTCTGTGAGGGATCCGTCCCCCACTTCTCTTCCACTCTGATTGAGTTTCCAAGGGAGGTACAACCGTTCTTTGATGGGTTGTTTCCTGCAGAGGGGGTTACTGCCTCCATTTTTTCAGTACCACGTTGCTCAGATCTTCCCTGTTGTTTTTCAAAAGTAAGAACAGCTTTGTACCCAAAGCATCATCCTTATTATTTTGATTTAGCTCAGTAACTAACCTATCCTCCTGCTGTATGGCATTTTTAACAGGTATATTTTCAGATATGTCAGTAACAACTATAGAAGCACCTTAGTTTTATTTCTGTCCTTACAATGTCCCTTGCTGTTGGACTTTCTGTTACATGGACCTGTGCCTCCTCTGTTTGTCTCTAAACTATGATCTTTACCTTTTGCCCCTTTGTTAACAATACCAGCACCAGCGAGATCATATAGATTGCTATTGGCCTCTGGTGGTTGTTTTAGTAGAATCTGATTATTATTACAACAGGCTGTTTCAAATGTGATTTTTTAAAAATCTTCCATTAAGGCAGTAAGGGACTCTGGTATTGTAGCCAGTTTATAAACAATTGTGGTGCATTCAATATTCGTAGTTTCTGCAAACTTAGGTGCTTGAATAATCAATGTATTTAAATCAGGCAGGTTTTGATCAATCCCTGAAACTGACTTTGCCATGGCATTTAACAAGTCTACCTGAATATCCATGCTTGTGGATTGATACATCAAGGCATCCTGGGTTAATTGTGAGGTTTTAAAGAGGACATTCCACACTGCTCTGTAATCTATCTTCCCTAATGGGGTTTGCATATGGTATTCTTCCATATTTTTTTTACGGGCTTAATTCAACTGCTTTTTGGTCTCCTTGGGAACTGGTATCTACTTTCACCGGTTCTATTAAACTCAGTCTCCTCCTGTAGGTGCGATTTGCTTGCCTTCCCTTCAACTTCTGTTTCTGTTCAATTTAAATTCACACCGCACAAACGATATACAATATATATAATGTGAGGGCACAGGTTTTACAATTCTGGATTAAAAAAACCTTCAGAGTCCTCTAGTCCAGGTGTATTTTGAGGGATTCAAGTCCTTTCTGGACATTTACTGTTACCTCTAATGACACTGGAACACTGTTCCTCAATACCCTATTTGAAGTTGTTAATAAGGTTGGTGTTGATGGGCTGGGGCGCTACTAGAGATGTCAGTCTTAAAGCAAGTAGCTCTAGGTCGCTTATTAGACACCAGATAGTCTCCTTTTACTCTGTGGTTCCCTTCAGGTTCCCTCCAGGTCTTCACTTAAAATTGTGTCCCCCATTACCTCTGCGGAACAAGTTTTATTACTTCGATCATATACAAGACAATTTTCACTTTTTGATGGGGAGATTGGGTTAGATAGAATCACTCTGTCTTCAGAGATAGTAAAAATAGCCACAACGGGGTTCTTCAGGAAATCGAATTTCTGTGTGATTGTCACAGATTTCTCAAACATTCGCGATATGGGGGAGATTAAGGACTGATGCTCCTTGGCCAATTTTGTCTCAGAGCTCTTTGCTGTCTTTAAGGATTTCAGCTTTCTCTTTCTTCTAATCAGTGGTGTTGTTACTCTTTCTTTCCTGAACGCATTTTGATTTACCACTATTACTCTGGAATTTACAAGACGAATTCCAGTCAGTGATTAACTGAGATACCTACCTATCAGAAGTCACTTTCAGAAGTCAATTTCCCCAGCTGCTGTCCTTTTACAATCCACCATTGTCTATTTAGCAATTTCAAGCATAGGTTCCAATTACTTTCAACTGCTGTCTCTTATTTTTCTGTTATTTACCCATATGTGTGGTGACACTCCGACCACACCAAGCTATCTTAAGGGCTCAATTTTTCCACATCCTTTTTAAATGTTTTCAAGTTAATTGGGAATCATGCTTGGAATCCTACTGGCCCTACTCACAACTTCTCAGGGTTCTCGCAGGGGAAGGAAATAGCAAAGGAGGAGCCAATACTAAGCCAAAATTAAGAGCCAGGCCAAACCTGTCCAGCCGCCAGAGCCACCTGAACCACTGGGAGACAAAAAAGGCAGAATGGCAAGTAAATAGTAGCAAGTGTCAAGAAGCAAGTGGTACGGCTAATGGGAGAGGGCAGAAGAAAGGCACAGGAGGCCTCAGGCCACCAGCAGACTGCAGCTTTAGCCACAGCAGCTGCAACAACCGCAACAGCTGCAGCAGTAGCCCCAACTTCTGCCTTCCGGACTCCACCCCACTCCACTCCGGTCTCCAAGGCCTGTTATACTCCACTCTATACTCCACTCCACTTTACGGCTCTATGGCTCAGTGGCTCTATGCTCTGGGCTCCAAACGACTCTGATAGCACCAGGGATTGACCCTCTCTGCTCCGCTCACCTGATTGTTTTACTAGACCAATGCCCTCAGGCTTGTGGTTTCTTGCCGGACTCCCCTCGTGCTGTAGCTGGACTGTCTTGATTAATTTGTCTTAAGTCTTACGTGCCCTAGCTATGCTGCCACATTTCCTAGGAATACTGTGGTGTTGGAAGGGCACGAGCACACAGTAGAGGAACTTTACTCCGATCTGCAGACTGTCGGCATTACTGTGCACCTTTCACAGCCTTCACAGGTGTGGTACCAAGCCTGGTGCGGGGAGCATAACCTGGCCACAAGCCGCACCCATTTAGACGGGCTGGTTCCGCAGCCCCCAGGGCTCAACCACAACCCTGAAACCTAGCCCATGGAGCCCACCTATTAGGCTAAAAAGCTGCTATTGAGTTAATACCAAAGTTAACTGCTTGTCTGCAGTTTACTATTCAGTTGTGGTGTCACTTTCTTGTTTTCTTTGATACACCTATGATGTTTACTTCTCTGGTTCACTCTCTTGGGAGATGGGCACCTGAGCACACACACATAAAAAAGGTAGTGAGACAATGAGGCGATGAAAGGTTAGAGCAGCTGGCAAATGGAGTAAGTGGGGCCTTGCCACTTGCCCAGCCTTGCCTCCTCCCCACGAGGCTCACCTTATGTGACTTGGGCAGCTGCCATAATTACTGTGTGCAGTTGCTATGTGCAGGCCAGCTACAGTGGAACCGTGCTACAAGTGAGAGACGCCAGTCCCAGCTGCACTGTAGGCCTGGGGCCTCCACTACTCACACACCTAAGTTGTCTATGGAGTGCCCACCAGTGCTCGCCTGCCCCTTTTTCACCCTCGCCCCCGTCTCTGGCCGTCGGCTGCCGACTATCACAGACAACTCCTCCTCCTTGCTGGCTCCCGCTGAGCTGAGCGTATCAGTGCGGCAGTCAGGTACAGCCTGGTGGGGGTCAATGGAGGCGGTCGAAACTGTAACCGCGACACACTGCAACAGACCACTGTAGTAGCCCTTGCAAGGTGCAGAGAGCCCTCCCTGCCCCCTGGCCCATTCTCTCACTTGGAATGTCTCGGGCACAGGCTCGGGCTCTGACAGTGATGGCGATGGCAGCATCTCTGAAAAGCTCAGAGAAGCTCCTCCTCGTACTACGCACTACTCCCACATTGATTTCTAGGTTTACATTGTTTCTGAAATTTCCTACCTTGAACCGATTGCTAATCTCTACATCCCTACTAGGCCCATTCTCAGGAGACCCTCAGGAATAGATATGTTTGTCAGTGCTTGCCAAGGTTATGGGCCCATATGTACCAACACATTTTCTGAGAGACACCAAATGGTTAAAACTGTATGATACATCAGGCCAATAATTCTGTGCAAAAGGAAATCTTCATCTTCTCTTTACAAAAAAGTCATCATATTTGCAAATGTTAAAAATGTATGATGTTGATATGTTTTACCAAGAAGCAGGATTTGGTTCAGTGACCAAAAGGCAGGTGTCCCAAAACTGACATTTCAACTCAATTATTTATGCATGTATGTATAGTTTATTGCATTGCTTTAAAAAATCAATCACAATAAAAAACAAGATCTATAAAATCACAATACAGATATCAAATGCAAAGTGCATGTATTTATGAGCTGGCTTTGCCTACAGAAATTAAAAATAGATAATCACAGGCCAGGAAACCACATCAGATATATGCCCACCACCACTACAGACCAAAGAAAAAGCAAGGTAATTATTAAAAAAGTTCCATAACAATATATATTTATCGTAAATGCTATAGTTTTTAAATAATACAAAAGGAGTTTAAAACATTTTACACTTCAACCAATATCTTTATTAGATTTCCCATGGAACCAGAGCAATCTGACTTCTTCCCCAGTCGAAAGTCACTTTCATGAAACAGAAGCGCAAACGTTTTTATTTAATTTAGGGCAATCAACTCCGGGCAATGGCAAATTTATGCGTTTCAATGTTTGTACAAACTTTGAGTAAAAATGACAGAATTTCCGGGCCCTGGACAGCTAAAGCCAAGCACCTTCAAACTATAGGGCTGGAATATACAATTATCTTTAATGCAACTATTTTATTGTTGTTCTTGCCTCTAAAATTGTATTGGAATATGGTAATGTGTGTATGATGGGCAAAAATAGAGTTTTCATAAGCAAAAGACAAATTTAGGTCACTATAAATGCAAGGCATGGGCTATGTTCATAGTTGACAGTAAGTCCAGACGCGGAAGTTGATAATCAAGAATAACTTAACTTAAACATTTTGCTGTTGGTGAATGGATACTTGAAATATTGTAGCAGACCCCTGTAAGGATGAGACCTTTCAAAGAACTCTTTACCACTATCTACTACACATATAGTTAACAAGCTGAATGAAACCTGGGGAAAAATAGAGAAGCAACCCAAATTCAAGTCAAATCCTGCAGAAAAGTATTGAAGTTCTGAGGTTAAGAAAAACACCAAAGACATCAAATAATTTTTATTAAAAAATGCAGTTATTTTAATAGAAAAATAAAAAGCAAGAGTGCAACGCAGGAACTAGTTAAGGATTTGCAGAATTTTTTTAAGTGGGTCCAATTGCTGGCTTCCCCATATCTATTTCACAAGTACTTAACAGCATTACTGATACCCAAATACCTAGCTGTTAATCAGGAGAAATGGGAAGCAGTTTGTGAACTATTGCAACCCCCTAAATATGGATTATGACAAAATGCTCAATGGGGTAAGAATCAATTACCCATTTCAGTGTCAGTTTACAGAACCCAGGGGCATAATTTTAGGTTTTAATAAATTGACTTGAAGACCACTGAAAACGTTATAAATATGCAAATGATTAGGTTACCTCCGAAGGCCCACTTCAACCCTAGATATAATGACCAGGTTATCAGCTTATGCAAGATGTCTAAGGGCCTGATTATTATTTTGGTGGATGGGATGCTCCATCACAAATGTGACGGATATCCTGTCTACTGTATTACAAGTTCCATTATATCCTTTCCCATCCGCCAAGATCGTAATCAGGCCCTAACTCTTACAGAGCCAAACTTTAGAGCTAGACAATCAGAGTGGCCAACCCAATCTGGCAGGTCAGCTTTGTATAAAAATAACTGAAGGAGGGCCAAAATTCATCTCTGTTTTAAAGTATGTGCTGATTTATTCTGATAAATAGATATTTAGATAATTAGATATTTAGATAATTTGACTTGCACCCAGGTTATCTGAGTGAATTTCAGTTACAAAGTTATTGACAGATGGTTTTCTCAACTTCATTGAAAGCTGTAAAATAGTCAATGTAACAAAGGAAAAAAAGCTTGTAATCGTTTCACTCCAGAGCTTTCATTGCGAGCACTTTCAGGGCCATAATATTATCTAATGTTGAAAAGTTTGCCCTGATGTTAGTTTGGGAGACGTTTAGCAGTTTTCTGTCTAATGCCTATAGTTAGAATTTTAGCAACAATTTAACTTGTCATCAGATCCCAACAACGCATTTACGCTGTTGCTTCTAAGATAGTGTGTCTCCTATTTCTATATATGTTGCAAAATAAAATTTCCAAGATGATGGAATGATCCCTATAGTAAAAACATGCATATACATTAAGCACAAAGTTCAGCTCTATTCGTTAGATTTATTTCTAAAACACCTTTGTCTGGTTTATCACTTGAGGACACCATAACCCAATTTTTAACTTAATTTCCCATACTCTGGAGAAACAAAGAGAGACATATTTGAGTTACCCCACACCATCCATAGTGCCCTGTGCAGGATATTCTGAAGATAAATTCCCTTTTTAATAAGAAGAAGTACAAAATATCTGAAAACTGTCACTTGGAACATTGTAATCAGGCCAGCCAAAACTGGTATACATAACAAGGATATATAATACTAAGATTAATATATAAAGAAAATATATGTAAGATGTAATGTTTCATGTATGAAAGAGAATATTAATATAGATGATTAGGAAATACCACACCACTCCAAGATGGCCACCACTGTGGGAATGTTAATGTTGAGATTTGGATGGATGTCCGTTTTTTATCTTTGGTGTTATTTATAGATGTGTTTTGCATACCCACTTCATCCATGATCAAGTCTATGGCCGTAACACGTTCGAGGGGAGTTATTTCTTCCAAATAAACTTTTAATTATATTGTCAGCATATTGGAGGTGTCTCGGCCTTCCTTTAACAAAGAGGAAAATTGGATACATGTATGGAAACTCCAGAGCCTGGCTGGGACAGCGTGTGATACTGCTTCCGCATTCCGGATTTTGTCTCAAATATATATATATACATATATATTAAAATTAAAATGAGGCAGTTTGTTTACAATGAGTCCCCTCACCATAATCCAATTTGTTGATGTCATGTCACCTTCAAAAATGGACGTGAAATCTCCATTAAATAAACATTCATCCATAGCACTCATTTTACTGCAAATCACTGTTTATAAAGGTGAAATGGCATCAACAAATTGTATGAAAATAAGGCATTAGGGGAGTTGTTGTCCCTAATCAGTTGCCCACACTCATAGTTTTATATAGCAAAAAAAGCATTTTGTATAATTGTCACAACGTTTCAGCATCGTGCTCTATTACACATCTATTCCCACTTAGTGCTATTAATGCTCTTTCTGCATTGCTTCACTCGTGGTAATTCTCAGTTCTCTCATGTGCATATAAACTTATCACATTTCACATGACCTCACTGAGTCTGATGATCACTTTTTATAAAACGAAGCAATAAAGTTTCCGGGCCCGCAACTGCTGACACCTTTCTCAGCGAGCAAGCTGCATCAGTCTCCTTTTTGAATAAGTACAAGCCACCTGCAGAGTTCAGCAGCCTTTTACTTTGCTCCGTCTTCAAATGGATCATACTGCCGCAAGGGATCAGTAACCCAACTCCACATCTGTTTGCTCTCTTACCAACAAGTATTGGGCGATGCCGCTCATAATTAAATCACTGTCATCAAGATAGAAGGTGAAACACGTAGGTGTTGATTTAAGAGACGCTGAGAGTGTTTCAATAAAAGGTGAAAACTGACCTCCTGGGAAGGTGGTCATCCCCCGGCATTTGCACCAGCAGTGAGGCACATTGCTCTTGTGATCAGCTTTGTTTTATATATATATAATGAACTCAGCTTTCTTCTCATGTCGCCTTTCTCAAATATACCTCCATCTCCATGAAGAAAAGAAGCAACAAAACCGGTACAACCCTGTTCAATACTCATGTGCTTTTGTTAATTTCAAAAGTGCGAGTGCCATCAAAAATAATTATGACAATTTGCTTCAACCGGAGCCCTTCAACTGGCGGTTGCCTGTAGGTACTTACAGTTAAGACCTAGTTTCCAAAAGAAGAACATTTTGTGGTTTGACAATAACATTGGAACCGCTTGATGAACCTTCACAAAATTTTCAAAACTTATACTTTAGTTGGTTCAATTGCTGTCTTGGAAGTTTCGGGGTAATCCGTCATGCGGAGGCCGAGAAAAAGGTGGGCCCAAAACCTGTTTTCCTCAGGCATTTTCCCATAGGGATTTTGTACACGACTCCAGATCGAACTGCTGGACGAAATGACACCAAATTTGTCAGAAAGCTAGCTCTTGGTCCAGAAAGTGTGCTTTTTGTAATTTAGTGTAATTCCATTCTGTAGTTTTTAAGATATTAGGTTTACAAAATATAGATATCTAGGGACGCAGATCCTCCTCAGATCGAACAGTCCCCAAACTGATATCTGATTGGCTGCCAACACTTCAACAAGGAAGTGTTGGCAGCATTTTGGGACTTGGCTTCAGCTGAGTACGACAAAAAAAATTAAAAGGAACCACAGTAGGGACACCCTGAGCCGCTAGCCTTGGCTAGGGCTTAATAGCATTTTTTCTCTACAAAACTCAGAAAAATCTGCGAGTGGATCTAGAGATTTTTCAGAGATTTCGAAAAAACGTAAAGCATGGTCTTCTGCGCTCTTCCTTTCGTTTGCCCCGGGGTGGGCCAGGTTCCAGGGGCATCGGAAGATTGAAAAAAAGGAGGGGGTGCATGGACCACCCTCATAGGGATTATTGTAGCCCCTGGGACCTCCTCCTCCTCATGGCAAAATGGTAAAATAAAGTGGGGTGCGCGCGCACCTCCCTCCCCTCCCCCCAGCCCTAGAGACCACCACCAACCTCAGTACAAAGTATGTTAAAAAATTAAGGGGGACCCGCATAGGCCCCCTGCAGCCCCAGGGACCACTACCTCCCCAGGGCACAGGTTGTTACTTATGCAGGGGTGCCAGCGCATCACCCCTGCAAACTGGGGACTGCCACCTCCCCGGAGCAAATGACAGTAAAATAATGCGGGGGACACATGCAGCTCCCTGAAAGCCCCGGGGCTGCTACCTCCCCAGGGTTGCAAATAAAAAGCTTAGGGGGGCCGTGTGGACTTCCCTGCACTCTGGGAAGCACCACCTCCCGGGACTTTCTTTTTTTTGTTTAGAAAAGGAGGGGGTCTGTTCTCGGCCCAGGAGACCACCACCTCCCCAGAGTGGTCCGTGCAAATACAAGGAGGGGGCTGTGAAGCCCTCTGCTGGAGCCATACATGGTCCTGAGGATCGTCCCCTCCCAGGGCCGGCTCCTGCTATGTCTTTGGGTGCCCACCCCCAGGACACAGCTGTTTGCTTTTGCTTGGTGGGAGCTTTGATAGCTCCCACCAAGCAAAAGCAAACACTCTAGTTCCAGCGGGTGGGAGATGTCAAAATGCTCCTGTTCACTGAAAGCAGAGGTTTCATCTCTTTCACTGCCCTCAGAGCTGCAGGCAGAGAAAGTGATGAAACTATTCCTCTTGCACACAGGGAGCTGCATTTCCAGCAGCTCCCTGTGTGCAATAGCAATGCTGGCTCTCACAGGAGGCGGGGAGGCAACTGGGAACACGGGGGCCTTCAGCCTCCCCTTGCGGTTCTGATCCTGCACACTGAGGGACACTCAGGAGACATGACCAGACCCCAAGGACCGCCCTACCACCATTGTGTTTTCTCAGCGATTCCATATTGAAAAATGATCTGAAATCCTTTGTGGAGGTGAATGAATTACTGATCTATTAAAGGGCAATCTGTATGTGACTGTGACAAATGGGTTCTTCTTTGTTCTCTCCTGGTGAGAGCAGGGTTGATGGTACTCCATTTAAATTCCTACGAACATGCAAATGTGCAAACCACTTAGAAGCTCTGCCCACTTGGCCCCGCACCGTTCACCTTAGTGGTATGCAAAGGTCTTCTTGCCTTTTCCCAGGATGACGGACAGCTTCCCAAAGGGCCCCTCAGTGGGTTTCCCACCAATTTTGGAGGAGCATTATTAAATCTGAGGAATATGAGGACATCTCCACAAAACAAAGAAGCACATACATCCTATAAATAACAGGAAGGACCCTGGTTTGGTGGAGATTTACATCTTTGTAGTCTAGTTGGCCTCTCTTTAGGAGGATTCATGTTATCACATATTTCTGGATAACGACGCACCAGGAACCTTCATATTGCCAAAATGCACACAAGGTCATTTGTGTCATTTCCTTGTGCTCCATTAGGCAGCTTTAGTGTAGAATACATACTGGACATTCACCCAAGTAGGCAGAAAGAACTCCACTTGGGCAGATATTTTGTGCAAGACTGTGGATTCTGGTTCTATAAAAGGGCAAGTGACGTTCCTTTGTGGCTGAATCAGTCAGACAGCTACTGACACACTTACACAGGCACTCACACACCCACTCACAGATGCACTGACACTCATGCACCCATTCACAGACCCACTTAGACATTCAAGCAACCACTCGCTGACTCTCTCAGAGACTCATGCACCCACTCACAGACCCACTCAGAGACTCATCCACTCACTCACAGACACACTAAGAACCTTATACACTCACTCATAGATGCACTGTCAGACTCATGTACCCACTCACAGACCTACTCAGACACTCATGCACCCACTCACAGACTCACTTAGACACTCACACACCCACTCACAGACTCATCCAGAGACTCACGCACCCACTCACAGACCCACTCACAGACTCATGCACCCAGTTACAGACCCAAGCACACAATCACATACCTACTCAGAACCACTCAGACTGTCATGCATCCACTCACAGACCTACTCAGTCATGCATCCACTCACACATCCACTCAGAGACTCATGCACCCACTTACAGACTGACTCAAAGACCCATGCACCCACTGACACACCCACTGAGGTACTCATGCACACACTCACAGACCCACTCAGAGATTCATGCATGCAGGGTTGGGTGGTTATAGGGGGTTGGCCAGGCCCTGCGGCCAACCCCGGCAGGGCATGGCCGAAGGCCATGCATGGGGAAGGGTTCTGTGGTTAAAGGGGTGATTAATCGTAATACAGTTTAAATATCTCCCACCACACCCCCATTGGACAATTAGGCATAGCATGAGAGAGGACAGACTGACCATTTTCCCACATTCAATCCAATTGTGTTCTCTTTCACAGCGTGCATTGCGCAAAATTCAATGTTATAGCAACTATGCCTGTGTGTTCTAATCACATATTACATTAATATTTAACACTCAAATAGAAACAAACTAGGCAGCATTGAAATACATTGACTGCAAGTTCACAGACTTAATGATCGCAGCCCTCCATCTACCGTTCACGGGGATGCAGGATACATTACAAAGTCTGTATCCCTCGTCCAACTGCAACATTAGACATCCTTCAGCACATACCCTCAGGTGCTGGTTTAGTAACCATCATCCTTCATTTTGTGATGAACTGACAGTGTCAGCGAACATGAGAGCGTCTTTCTGGGTGTGAGAGTGGCTGTGAGAGGGTCTATGTGGGTGTGAGAGTGGGTGTGAGAGTGTCTAACTGTGCTCCAATACATGAAAGATGCATTCACTTCCACAAAGGATTTCAGATTGTTTTTCAATATGGCATCGCAGAGTAAACACACTTGCTTTACCTTCACCAAGCCCAGGAGTTAGGATCATTTGTCTTTTCCAGAAGTGGAGCTTCAACTTGGGCACCTGCTACGTTTTATTGTAAGGTTTAATTTCTGACAAATGAGCATCATGGCCGTGCAGCCACTCCTACCCTGGCTGATTTCGGCCTGGGGTCCCCACTGCTAAGGCGCACTACAATTTCATCCGGGGAATCTCAGCCCCAGGGGCCCCATCTCCTGGGGCCTAGTCTTCAATAAATGGAGAAGGGGGCCACAGGTCCCCCCTCCCCGTTCGATTGTGGCCCGAGGACCTCATTCCCCGGGGCCTGGCTTTAATGTCTATATTTTTTTTAGTAGGTGGGCCACACAACCCCATTTTTCGGCACAGATTTGCAACCCCTCTTTAAATTTGCAGCAAATATTTTTTTTAAAGTGCTTTTTTGCCCTGGAGGGGCCCTCTGGGACCCCTGCACCAGATCTAAGGGGTCAGAGTGTCCCCCCCCCCAGCTCCTTTTCTCCTTTTTATCTATTTTTCTGGGACTCAGCTTCAGCCGAGTCCCAAGATGGCTACCAGCACTTTCTGGCTGAAATCTCGGCAGCCAATCAGATCTCAGCACGAGAGCCTTCGCGTCCATATGTATCCAAACTTGAACTTTCTTTAATATCTCGAAAACTACTGAACTGATTTACACCAAATAACAAAAAGGGCTCTTTCTGGACCAAGACACACCTTTCTGCCAAATTTGGTGTAACCCTGTCCAGCGGTTCGGGCTGTAGTTGAGTACAAAATCCCTATGGAAAATTGCATAAGGAAAACGTGTTTTGCAACCCCCTCCTTTTTCTCATCCCCCCGCTTGACGGATCACCCCAAAACTTTCCAGACAGCAGCTGAAGTGAGCGTCATATTTTTCGGGAAAATGTTGTAGGTAATATATATACACACACACACAAATATACATACATATATATGGAAAATGTTACTTACCCGGTAGACATCTGTTCGTGGTATGTAGTGCTGTAGATTCACATACTTTGCATAAGTCCGCCATCTAGTGTTGAGCTCGGAGTGTTACAAGTTATTTTTCTTCGAAGAAAATTTTCCAGTCACAAAATCGAGTGACTCCTCCTCTAGCTGATACTGCGCATGGGCATCGAGTCCTTTGTTAGACTGTTTTCCCACAGGAGGGTGAAGTAAAGAGTGTATAAGTGTATATGTAGATATACAGTAAATAAATGAGATGCCATGCAATGTATATACATACTTACAATATATAGTACTACAATGGCCACAGGCTTCCAGAGGGAGGGTGCATGTGAAACCACAGCACTACATGTCACGAACAGATGTCTACTGGGTAAGTAACATCTTCCATTTGATGGCATGTGTAGCTGTAGATACACATGTTTTGCATAGAATGTAAAGCAGACCCCTCCCAAAAATAAGTGGTGGCTAGCCTGTAGGAGTTGGAGTATTTTAAAACAGTGTTCTAAGCACTACTTGTCCAACATTTGCTTGTTGGCGAGATAATACATCCACATAGTAGTGTTTAGTAAACATGTGTGTGGTGTAGACCATGTAGCTGCTTTACATATGTCTGCCATTGGTATATTCCCTAAGAATGTCACTGAAGCGCCTTTTTTCCTAGTGGAACGTGCTTTAGGAGTTACTGATAACTGTCTTTTAGCTTTAAGACAGCAGGTTTGGACACATTTGACTATCCATCTTGCTAATCATTTGTTTTTTAATGGGATTCCATTTGTGAGGTTGTGAAAATGCCACAAAGAGTTGTTTGGATTTTCTGAAATCTTTTGTTCTGTCTATATAGTACATGAGAGCTCTTTTAACATCAAGAGTGTGAAGAGCCCTTTCAGCAACTGAATCTGGCTGTGGAAAGAAGACAGGCAATTCCACAGACTGATTGATAAGAAAAGGTGAAACCACTTTTGGTAGGAATTTTGGGTTTGTTCTAATAACTACTTTGCTTTTGAGAATTTGAAAGAATGTTCTTGTAAAATGAAAGCTTGAATTTCACTAACTCTTCTTAGAGAAATGATTGCTACTAAGAAGGCAACCTTCCATGATAAAAACCTGAAGAGGGCAAGAATGCATGAATTCAAATGGTGGACCAATATTGTGAGTACAATATTAAGATTCCACACAGGGGGCGGTGGAACTGTAGGTGGGATAACCCTTTTAGGACCCTCCATAAAAGCCTTTATAACAGGAATCCTAAATAGGGAAGTATGTTGTCTGTTTTGGAGGTAAGCAGCTATAGCTGGTAAATGGATCCTAATAGAGGAATATGTGAGGTTTGCTTTTTGTAAGTGTAGCAAATAACAAACAATACCCTGTACTAAAGCTTTAAGTAGGTCACTGTTTTTTGGCTGACAATAGTAAACAAAACGCTTTCATTTAGCTGTATAACATTGTCTAGTTGTGGGTTTGCATTCCTCTTTTAGAATATTCACACATTCAGATGGAAGTTGTAAGTAGCCAAATTCCATGATTTCAGGAGCCAAATCGCCAAGTTGAGTATGCTGGGATTTGGATGCCTGATTTGACCTCTCCTTTGAGTCAACAGATCTGGTCTGTTTGGTAGTTTGTGATTTTGTACTACAGACAGGTCCAATAGTTTTGTGTACCAATGTTGACGTGCCCACGGGGGCGAGCTATGAGTATCAGGGTGAGCGAGGTTTGTTTCATCTTTTTGATCAGAAATGGAATTAGTGGGAGAGGTGTAAAAATGTACCCAAATATCCCTGATCAAGTCATCCATAGAGCATTACCCTTGGATTGAGGTTGTGGGTACATGGACGCGAAGTTTTGGCATTTTGCATTTTCTTTTGAGGCGAAAAGGTCTATTTTTGGTGTTCCCCACATTTGGAAGGACTGTTGAATCACCTGTGGGTGAGACTCCCACTTTGTTGTTGCGTCCTGCTTAAGAGAACCACTAGCAGATTGTGTATCCTGGGATATACTCTGCCACTAATTGAACGCGATTGTGAATTGCCCATTTCCAAATTGTCTGTGCTAAAAGGTACAATTGAGATGAATGTGCCCCCCCACCCTGTTTTTGCAGACAATACATTGTGGTCATATTGTCTGTCCTTATTAACACTGTCTCATGTGTGATTTGTGTCTGAAAAGCTTTGAGTGCTAGGAATACTGTTAGTGGTTCCAAGTGGTTTTTGTGATAAGTCTGTTGGATTGAGTCCCATTTCCCCTGTATAGTGAGGTTGTTGAGATGAGCTCCCCAACCTATTATTGATGCATCTGTTGTAATTATGGAATGAGGCACTGGGTCCTGAAAGGGACACCCTTTTGATAGGTTGAAGGAATTCCACCATTGCAGAGAGTGGTAAGTTTGGCGGTCCAACACACTAGATGCTCAATTTGACTGTGTGCCTGAGACCATTGTTGAGAGACATTGCTGTAGTGGTCGCATGTGGAGTCTCGCATTAGGTACTATTGCTTTGCATGAAGCCATCATCTCTATCATCACCAACTTTACTGTATAAGTGTGGTTGTATTGTAGTTGAAATATGAGATTGTGAAATGCTTGAATCCTGACTGGGTTTGGGTATGCCAATGCTGATTGAGTGTTCAGAACTGCTCCTAGATATGGCTGTCTCTCGGATGGTTGCAGGGGAGATTGTTGGTAATTGATGGTGAATTCTAGATTGTGTAGGCTGTTTATGGCATATTGAGTATGTTGTTGACAAATTTGAAGTGTACTGGCTTTTATGAGCCAGCCGTTGAGATATGGGAAGGCATGTATGTGTTGCCTTCTGAGGATTGCCGCAACGACAGCTAAAAATATGATGACTATCCTTGGTGCTGTTGCTACCCTGAATGGTAGCACTTTGAATTGGTAGTGTTTTCCTGCTACAACGAATCTTAGATACGTTTGATGTGCTGGATGTATGGAAATGTAGAAATAAGCATTCTTGAGGTCAAATGCTGTCATGTAACCCTGTTTTTGTAGTAGAGAAATGAAGTCTTGTAGAGTGACCATATGAAAGTGTTCTGAAAGCATGTATAGATTGAGGGGTCTGAGATCTAAAATTGGTCTGAGAGTATCATCCTTTTTTGGTATGAGGATGTATAGTGAATACACTCCGGATCCCTGTTGGGATATAGGTATTATCTCTATGGCTCCTTTGAGCAGTAGTGATTGTATCTCCTGTTTTAATAGAGTGAGATGCTCCTGAGTAAGTCTGTGTGAATGAGGAGGAATGTTTGATGGAGTGGAAATGAGTTTTAGACAATACCCATGTTGGATAATTGATAGAACCCACTGATCTGTAGTGAGGTTGTGCCATTATGGATAGAAATTTATCAGTCTTCCTCCCACAGGAGATGTGTTCTCTGTGGGAATGGTGAGAAAGTTACTGTTTATTTGAGTAAGAGGAACCTCACGAGGTGGATGGTTTACCTTTTCCTCTATTGGTGGATCTCTGTAGGATCCTCTAAAAGATCCTCTTGTATAGAATTGTGAGGACTGTTTTTGTTGGGAGTTTGCTGTTTCTGATGCCGATGCTTTGAAACATTCTCTAAACTTTGGTCTATGAAAATTACCTCTACTAACGCACCCATTGCTTTGGCGGTTTCAGAATCCTTTTTAAGTTTGTCTATGGTTGTGCCAACTTCTGGGCCAAATAGATGTTCTTTGTCCAAGGGCAGATTTAAAACAGCTTGCTGTAATTCAGGTTTAAAACCTGAACAGCTTAACCAGGCATGTCTTCTAAGAAGAACACTGGTGTTGATTGATCTGGCTGCTGTATCAGCTGCATCCATAGCAGATCTAATAGCATTATTAGAAATTGCTTGCCCTTCTGTGATTATTTGTTGTCCCCTCTTTTGGTCCTGGAGGAAGGGACTAGAAGAGTTCTTCCATTTCATTCCAGTGGGCCCTATCATACCTAGCCAAGAGAGCCTGTGAATTAGCTATCCTTCAATCATTTGCAGCTTATGAAGCTACTCTTTTACCTGCTGCACCTATTTTCTTGCTTTCTTTGCCTGGAGGAGGAGCGTCTCCTGTGGACTAACTGTTAGCCCATTTCCTTGCTGCGCTAACGACAATTGAGTAAGGTGGTAATTAAGTTTTTATGAACAATGGGTCACAGGGTGCAGGTTTTTATTTTTTATCTACTCTAGGAGTGATAATTCTGGCCTTTACGGGTTCCTGGAAAATATTAGAAGCATGTCTGAGCATTCCGGGAAGCATTGGAAGACATTGATATTGCTTATGTGTAGACGCTAGTGTGTCAAAGAGGAAATCTTGTTCTATTTGATCTGTACGCATCTGCATGTTATGAAAGGCAGCAGCACTGGCTATTACTTGGTTACATGCAGTAGTCTCTTCTGGTGGGTAAGGTCTAGCAGGATACAAGTCTGGATCATTTGGAACAATCGGATCTGGATCATATATATCCCATGGATCCTTATCCTGCTGGTCATCACTAATATCATCCCTAAGTGGTGATAGTGAGGGTGTGTGGTGACAACTGTGTTTCATATGTGGGTGATGGTGGTGTAGAAGGAAGGACAGGTGAACGTGGTGGTGAAGGCTGTTTGTGTCTTGTAGCCTTTTCCTGCTCTTTATCCTTGGAGACCTTTTTTGGTAGAGGTTTATCCTTTTATGTGTCTTTAAAAGTAAATTTCCTCTTAAAGGACATTGGGGAGAAGCAATTATTCTTACTGTGTCCTTTTGAATGTGTAGTTTTTCGCTGTTTAGCGTCCATCCCCTTTAAAATAGTTTGTATGTCCGAAGTTTTGTGGGTAGAAGTAGTTTGCTTGCTACCCGTGTCTTTCGACTCCATGCCCTGCAAGCATCACAAGTCTCTTCTCGATGATCAGGAGATAGACAGAGATTACACACAGAATGTTGATCAGTATATGCAAATTTTGCGTGACACGGGGACAGAATCGAACCGGAGTTCATTCCATCAGCCCGACATTGAAGTAGGCCCTAAAAGGGCAAGAATTCAACCCAGACGGTCTAAATCGGACCGGGTATAGATGGGAAACGTGATCGAAAACAATACCGACGATTTTATAGAAAGGTAGAATAAAGTTCACAAATACTCAACGGAGATCCACCGGACTGAAAGGAAACATGTCCAAACCCGACGGCGGAAAGAAAACAATCTAACAAAGGACTTGATGCCCATGCGCAGGATCAACGAGAGGAGGAGTCACTTGATCTCGTGACTCGAAAACCTTCTTAGAAGAAAAATAACTTGTAACACTCCGGGCCCAACACTACATGGCGGACTTATGCAAAGCATGTGTATCTACAGATACACATCTTATCAAACATATATATATATATATATATATATATACACACACACATACCATATTGTTGCCCACAATATGTTTTTAGTAAGGATATTTTGACCACTATACTATGGTCACTTGATATTTTGATCCGATATTTCGGTGGAACACCATAAAGACACTGAAGGGTCGAAACAAGGTGGTTTCTGTGACTGTAACTACAGCAGGGTAATGGCAAGATTGGCAGACAGGTTACTCTATCATGTCTGTGGCAGAGTACACAGTCCGGAAACTCTAAATAGGTCCCTAAGTTACTTTCTGCGTGGTCATCTGGCTGGTCAATAAGGGCAAGGGATGTCTCCAGTCCACTGACACTGGTGCCTTGGGGAGTGCAAATGTGAGAACTAAATGGTTTTCTTACAGGTCCCTATTTAATATGGGTTGATATTTGTGACTTGTGATTTGTGACCCAATTGATCTTTTTTAATTTCACTGCCTCTGAAATTGTCCATCTTCACCATGATATATTTAACGCTTGTGGGGTCTTCAAACCTTTGATAGTTCATTAATGACTTGCATTACCACACTCAGGGAACCCATGGAATCAGCATATGTAGTCACCTCCCCTAAATATATTTTTCTCTGTGTGAGTGCTATAAATAACTTATTCGAAAAAGTGAAATAAAAAAGAAGAGCAAGCAGGGTGAGAGGCGTTGCCCTAACAAATTTATCCAGTTGTTCAAAATCAGGCAGTATGTAGTTTCTATAATAGAGGGCATTATAAACAGTGATTCTGCCACAATTAACTGGTACGCAATGCACAGATATAACAAAATTAGCTGTGCAGACCCCAGTCCCCGTGAAAACCGAAACATATTTGGCGCTGATAGGTTAAGAACATTTAGGGAGACATTTCTTTGAATTAGTATTCTACATGTTATGATTGCCAGAGCAAAAAGCCAAAAAGTATTGACCTATTTGTGAAAAATAAAAATCCTCGCCTTCCTTCCATTTTACCTTAGTTACACACTAGGTTAGACATCAGGGTTACATCATCAATATTTCCGATTGTGATAAAATCCCATGTTGTTGGTGGAGTCTGCACTTCTTTTAAAGTCCCGGCACAGTATGTTGAAACACATTAGCAGTGAATGAGAAGTTTGAACTTTGCCTGTACAGATATAATTGTTTTTATCAAAACAGCTCCTTAAAGCAGAACGCCTTAAAAACATTAAGATCATCTGTGCTGGCAACAGCAAGTGTACCCTTTTCTTAATAGTTACAAAATGAGGAAGCAGGAGAATATCTTTTGAAATGTCCATTAAGGTAAAATATTCTGTAGTCTAGATAACTGCATCACCTTTGTAACTGCTGTTTTTATTACGTGAGGGTGAAACCTGTATCCCTAATAATGCAATAGAATTGACCTCTCACAATCATTGATGAAGCTGGAGTTATACTGTAGCAAAGTTTGGTTGATGAGCTGATGTTTTGAGACACTAGACTGCTCCACCAGAGATAGGATTTTTACAGACATATATAGGGATTGCGCAGCACTCCCTGAGTCAGGCTTTTATCACATTTGGTCTCGTAATTTGATTTGCTGCTGGGTTTTTAGACTCTCTTTCTCATCATATTTGCTTATGGAGTCTGAATATTGTGTCCTCTGAGCAGCAAATAGGCTCAACAAATCGGTATAAGAGGGGCCCTTGTAAATATAAATGGCACGGAACACTTTGAAAAATGTTTTGTCATTTAAAAGTGGCATCATTAACTAAGAAATGTAAATTACTGAAAGCATCCTTACCGAGATGTACGAAAAATTAAACCTAACATACCCGAGGGTAACTCAGGTAGGTGAGGACAATGATAATCAAAATAAAAATGACATGTTGTTAGGAAATACATGTGATTAGAAAATAAAAACCCTTTTCCTTTAACAAGGGTTGTATTGAACTTTTAAATGTAGTAAATAAAGTTGTTTTTTTAAACCTTGAAGGGGTAGTATCCTTCAAAGAAAATAAAACTCAAGGGATCTATTGTACCTGTCTCTTTGAGTTTATTATTATGGTAGGGAAAAGAGATGCTGTTCCAATTAATCTGAGCAAAGTACCGGCATCTGTATTGTCACACCATGGAGTTCTAATTGCCATTAATATGCATTTCCTAGGAGGTGGCTTACTGACTGCATGAATGACATGGCACATCTGACCTGAGTTTCAGTTCACTATTTCTTAGCTTCAGTTCCGGCACTGCTCAAAAGCTCTTCCATTCACAAGCTATGAATAACTTTATCCATACTTTTACAGAGCCACACACCAGTAACACATAATTATATTCAGCAAATTAATCGCTTGCAAAGCTCTAAAAATATTGTACATCACACCATCAAAGTACCACATATTTTGCATATATTGTCCCAATGCTTGACTGAATTAGGCACAGAATATCTCACAAGAGGAGGTGAGATCATGCAGAATATGTCCTGCAGGAGACATTTTCTACTTGAACCTGTCACTTTGCTGGTATCTCATGTGATGTTTGCAAATGAGGTATACCCTCGCACTCCAGGTTGGCCCAGCATTCAATTATCACATGAAATACTGTGAAATAAATTTTGAATTATTTGAGAAATGTCACTAAGTTTTGCAAAAAAATATTTCACCATTTTGCACTTCCCTTCTGCCCCATCACTTATTATAGAAGGGATTGCACAAGCATCTGTGGCCGCTTCTATAGTACCAGAGTGCCCCAGCGATGCACAAAGGGGGCACTCATATCAGTTACTCTCCAAGGGCACTATGTATAATAAGGTCCTTAATAGGCAACAACAGGACAGGTACAAATAATGAAAGCAGTAAACACCCCTAGGAAATAATTCAGTAGTGATGCTTCCTTTGAAGATGCTAAATTGCAAGACTCCTTTGTCTGAAACTCAAGACCGCTAACCTGTTTGACTTCAAATGTTTGTATGAAATGAGGTGGCAAAAGCTTCTATGCTAAGCCACGTCTAACGACACAGTTATAAATGTTACCCTATTGCTTTTGGTAAATATTTACACTGAGGACCTTATTACGACTTCAGCGGTATTTTTCAAAGACCACCGTAGCCGCCAGTGCTGGCGGTATGATTGCTGCCGTATTAGGAGATTTCCATTGGGCCAGCGGATGAAAACAGCGTTTCTGCGCACTGGCCCAGCGGAAAACTCACCACAACATTGAAGCCAGCTCGTAATCAAGCCAGCAGCAATGTTGAGGAGCGTCCGGTGCAGCAGCACCCGTTGCGCATTTCACTACCCGTAATTCGGGCAGTGAAATGCACAATGTGGCTGTGCACGGGGCCCCCATTCCGTCAGCCTTTTCTTGGCGGTGTTTATCGCCACGGAAAGGCTGGCGGATGGGGACTCATAATCTGGTGGATTACAACCGCCGGGACCGCCAGGCTGCAGGCTGCAGCAGCCTGGCGGTGTCCGTGGTATGACTGTGGTGGATCAGCTGGGGTCATAATGGGGCAGTTGGACCGCCCTGTCTGCGGCGGTCCAACTGTCAGCCTCGTAATGAGGGCTTGATTGTGATATACAAATTAAAGAAGATATGCACGAGCATGAGATGGGGTTACTTGTTAATGTCCAGGTATGTTTTCATAGACCACAGTGGACCCCCTTTAGTAGCCAAACTCAGCTCACCAACCCTTTGTACTTGTCACATGAGTATGTATTTTTCTGGGAAAAGAAAACAATAAAGAAGTATGGTAAAAAAGTTGTTCCTCTTGGTGAAGAACCATGGTTAATCTGCATATGGTGGGTTTCTATCAGCAGAGAAACAAAGTGGACAGGTAGGCTGATGCTCCAGACTGAGATCAGTTGAAGCATTCCAACTATCACATTTTAGATAATTTAAGATATGAGTGCAGCAGCATTTTATTTCCGGCATCATGATCAAAAAGTTGGATTGAACCATAAAATGCATTGTGCTGCTGATGCCTATGTTGTAAGTAGGGGTGGGTGAAACATTTCGCTTGGCCAGCGGAGCTTGTGGAATTTTGCCCACTCCACGTTGCGCAGAGAGCAGAGTTCAAGCAAAACTACGCCATGTGGCGGAGTTTTTTCTTGCGTACAGCTCGCCAGCATTAAGTTGGTGAGCATGCAGAAGAAATGGCATCCTCTAGCCTGATTTTCAAGCACTACAATGCCCCCAGTGGGTTTTCTCAGAGTGCGTGGTCACTGCAGCTTGCAACTGTTCGCATTGAGAAAGCTGTCGTTTGGTAGAAAATCTACTCAAATAGCAGAAAGAAGCAGCGCCCTCTGGCGTGCCGCGTGGTGGCATTCACAAAGAAGAAGCTTGCGGCGCTAAAAACCCGCATGGGAGGCGCAACATGGCCAATTCTGCTCACTTGTGGAACTCCGTGGAATCCTGCTGAGTTCTTATGTAACTCTGCAGAATTCCGCAGAGTGAAACGCCACAAGTTCCCCAAAACCCTGATTGTAAGGATGTGCAGTAGGCTTGACCATTGCTAGCTTGAGGCCAAACTCAGCAACCCCCTTATAGAGAAATCACAAATGGCCATAAGATGGCAACAACAACAATCTTTATAGTTTCAGCAATTTGCCTTACAATTTAAATCACAATACAATGCATGTCTAATATTCAGTTAAAATTGTACAATTAAGAAAACTATTCTAGTACCAAGAGAAAACTCACAGCGAAAAACAAGGCAACATATTTCAAATAGCTTTGTTGCCATGCGAACAGGTGAGCCTAATTGGCAAAATATAATTTTGCTGCGGTTTGAAAATCACTGCATTGGAGTTGGCAGCAGCCTTAGCTTGTGTGAGACTGAAGGGACATATTACTGTAAGCCCTTTAATAGGGGGTGGGCCTCTTGTCTTTATTTTGTTTGAATTAAATTATAAGCCTGCCTTTGGCATTAGTTTGTTCTCTTGCTTCTGGGATATGATATGCAAATGACATGGACAGTGCAGCAAGCGCAGAATCAAAATCACACGTGAAAAAAGGTTTAATTACCCATCAGATCCTGTATACGTAGTCAGATGTTTGCCTTTGAACCTAATTACCTGTACCCTGTTACATTTCTTGCTACAAAGAGCACTTGTGCAATGTTCAATACATATTTTTCGTTTTGGAAACTGAGGTGAGAAGGTAAAGTGAACAGTACCATTCCTTTTCGATGAAATGAAACACAAAATAAAACTCAAATTCTTAGTTCTCCTTTTACCATCTGTTATATTTTTTAACTATGGAAAGAATTATCCGTGGCACCTGATGATTTAAGCAAGTGCTGTTGAACATTCGTCCAGCAGGGCTATATCCATGCCAGATGTACAGGCTATCTGCAACATAAGATAAAGGTACATACATTGGGACCAAGTCACGAAGGAATTTATGAGTATGACTAGTAGTACAGGAGTAACATTTCGAATACACTTAAAAGCCCTTGTGAACTGACCCCTGAAAGCATCTAAAATAATAGGAATATCAATATTGAATTATTTCAAATAGATAGGGCTGTGGCCTCTTTGCACCTTTACTAATACAGAATCAGGCATTTCACGCCTGTGTCACAAAGGCTTTTATGAGTAAGTGAAGCAGTACTTCTATTGTATTACCTCAAATACTCTTAAATGTCTTTGTTAATTGGCTCCATAGAATTTAAATTGATATAATTTATATAGTTCAGAGGGGTTCTCCCGAAAATCTGGATCTGGCTATCGTGGAACTACATTTTTTACACTTTATCCAGGCATCACTAGCCAGCAGAGAATACAATCACAGATGACAGTTGGCCCCTGGTCAGCAAGGAGACTTTCAGACAGACCTGTTACAATGTTCCTGCCGGACTGACCAGATGGAACATTGCATTATGAGGTTTCCGCTGGGCAGTGTAGAGGTCTCAGCTCCCTTAAGGGAGCCGAGGCCAATACTCTAGCACACCAGCACCATCAGAAGGCACACTGTCTGCAAAGCAGAAGGTGCGCATTCCGATCGTGCTTGGCAGGGGGGGCTCTGCGCTACCCATGCCATGGGCAGTGCAGGGGACCCCCTGTAGCCCCCGGCACTGACTTTGTGCCAGCCATTCTATGGTGGGGTCCCCACCATGGAAAGGATGGCGGAAAGCTGAGTTGTAATCAGCAGGGCATTGCTGAGTTCAGCACCGCCGTGGCTGAGTAGAACTCCAGCCTTCATCTACCCATTGGGAACGATGTTCCTGGCAGAGACAGTGGTCACTTTGCGGGTCTGCCTGCCAGGGTTGTAAGTGGCAGCTGGACCGCCTAGAGTGCAGCAGTCCGACCATCACCACAAGAGTGGCGGTCCTCAGACCGCCACACTCGTAATGAGGCCCAAAGTATGTCGGACCTTGCTATTTCATTGTTTCCAATCAAAATAATGGTCTAGTTTTGCTCTCTTAGCTGAAAAATCCAAGCTGACTAAAAGTCACCTTCATATTATTTATTTTTGTTTAAAGCATTTATAAAGCACACTGTGACCATACATGTGTCCTGGGAAGAAGGCACCATGGGACATAAAAGGAATAAGGGAGCAGGGTGGTGGGAGAAAGGAAAAAAGAAACTGCAACTTAAAAAAAAACCAAGAAACCGCTGTATATAGGATACTACAATATAGGCCAACACCTGTTTCACATACTGCCAGTTGACTGTAGTGGTCTACTGACTTCCAAATTAGGGGTGTCCAGTACAGCTCCAAAATGGTAAGAACACTACCAGATTTTCAAACTACAGCTATAATATGAATTTGCATACAATGGTTCTAATTAGAATTTCTTTATATAGCCAATGGCTATCCACAATGTCTGCCACATAACCAACACTCTATCCCAGACACTCCTATCTGCTTTTCCTTTGTAAGACTCTGTTATCATCCCTGAGAACTGTCATTTGTCTAGGCATTTGTGGCTACTTGGTAGATCCACTCTGTAAGCCTGACCGATCCAAAACGACCTATTATATGTCTTCGCAATAGCACATCTGTAAAACTAAATGGTGCAATGTTTGCTCCCTCCCCCAGGATATCAGCTCTGTACAAGACATAGGACGAACATGTGCACCTAGAACTTTTTTACCATATTATAGCTAAGGCTCCCAGTCTTCCCTTTTTACTGATTTGTCTACATATAGATAGAAAACCATCTTTTTATCTATCTGAAAAATATTGAAAAAAACAAAAAATAGGTAATCATTTGAGAGGTTTTCAATTCTGTCACTAGGCCAAAGATTATGCAGAATAACAGGCAAGGGATTACAAGCATTTGCAATGCAATAGGTCTCACATATTTTGAACAAGTTAATTGTCATCTTTTGACAACAGCGCCCACGAGTAAAAACAAAGAAAACATGAGTGGAAACTGAGAAAAGATGACTTAACAAAATAAAAGAAAGTGAGCTTTAAAAAATAAAACTTTGCAATTTTGTTTGTTCTGCGGGGCACGTTTTTGCCAGTTACAAGCCTTCTGTTTATGGATCACTGGAAGTTAAAAATGAACAAAATAGTACCTCAATCAGGTCGGGAGCAGCGGGCAGGCACTAATTAGGTTGAAATTAATTAATGCTTGATCCCTGCTCCACACAGAGGAACGGAAATGATGCCAGTGGTGCCTTGTCGAATTACGAGGCTGCAAAGAAGAGTGCCATGCAAACCAACAAATGGTGAGCGGCAGGCGGGCTCCAAGCCCTTTACTGAACAAAACAGTGTCAGGAATGCGAGACACATGTGCTAGGGCATGCACTTGCAGGCTTAACCCTAAAAAAAGGATGAAGTTTTGTAATAAATCTTTAAACAAGTGCAGATGTGCGTGCATCTGTACTACATGACTAATGTGTTCATCAACGCATTGGATATGAGAATTACATAATATATGGCTTCTTAAAGCGCCAAAACCCATTAGGTATGAAGGCCACTGAAGTGAAAATACAACAACCAACTGCCAACTACGCACAGTCATGTGACCCAGGACACAGACTGCAGGCACCAACTAGTTAGGACAAGAAAATGCCAACTTTCTAAAAGAGGCATTTTTACCATTAAAGAGTGTTTTAAATTAAAATTAGTTTGAGTGTAAACATGACACTCCTCCTGCTCCGAATCAAAACGTATCACTTATTAAATGTAATAAGATAACCTAATGTTATACTGTGGAAGAGTTAGGCCTCACAGTACTGGAAAACAAATGTAGGAGTTTTTCACTACTAGGACATGTAAAACTTCAAGACACATGGTCTACTTTTTAAATAAAATGCACCCTGCCCTATGGGCTGTTTAGTATCTATCTTAGGCCTACCGTAGGGGTGATATATGTTTTAAAAAGGAAGGTTTGGGCCTGACGAAACAAAATGAATTTTGCGACTTTGAAATGTCAATTTAAAACTGCACTCAGACTGCAATGGCATTCATGTTTTAAAAAGGATACTTTGGCACAATGGGTGCTGCTGTCCACTAGTAGCATTTAGTTTACAGGCCTTGGCTACAGGTAGTATCACTTTACTAGGGACTTATAAGGAAAATAAAGTGCCAATTGAGTGTAAGCAAATTTTACTGTGTTTAAAGAAGAGAACACAAGCTCTTTTTCACTGGTTAGCAGTGGTAAGGTACACAAAGTCCTAAGGTCAACAAAAATGAATTTCAGCAAACAGGTGGGGAGACAGCAGAAAGTTTGGGGTGATCATGCAGAGAGGACCGTGTCCAACAGATATGAAATAGTGAGTGTAAGATGGAAGCTGATGCCCACAGAGATAGAGCAAGGACTGTGCCAACCTCCACCTCCTCTACATCTCCCAGCTATTTTGTTGACAAGCGTGAAATTTCAGATACGCTGTAATTATACTTTTTATTAGGGGTGAGCATAACTTGCGTAATTGTGGTCCTTCTTTATGTCTGAAATGGATGTGAAAATGCAATTTGCGCTACTTATAGCGCCAAATCCAGATTCAGCATTTCGTGTAATATTTCTGAAATTGTGAAAAAGTATGTAAAAGCAAATTATGTCAATTTGGCACACCCCTACTATTTTATTTCCTGGTCCTGTCTGAGAAAAATACAGACACCCATTAAAATGCCCCTATATAGTAATCCTGTTTGGTGTTCTGTAGGCAGTTGCCCCCATAAACTTTTTTCTGGGCGTGGAGTATGGCCTCACCATCCCATAAATTCCTATGAGAAAGGAAATTATGACACAACCTAGTTGGTTGGGAATTTGTACTTAAATGTATATTAGTATTGATGTTTGCTTGGGGTCAGCTGTTGCCCAGCTATTAAGGGCTCTGACTCTATGTTAAAGACCCACTCCAGTTGATCAAGATGGCACAGAACTGTGTGGACCCTCACGGTGCATCCTAAATGTGGAGCTTTATCCTGCCTGTTCCCTTAAGACTAAGGGACTGATTAAGGGTATGACAGTCCGTAGGTCCGCTGTATCCGCTGTGGAAGTCCCACCTCCTTATCCTTGGTGCACCAACCACCAGATTAGGATGCTGGCAGTCGGACCACAACAACACCGCCAGGATCATAGATCCCACAGTGCCGGCGGTGCAGAAAGCCGTGGTCAAGCATAGTGGTGCCCACGGCGGCATTGCAGTGCTGATCACAACTTTCCTTTCTGCCAACCTTTTCATGGCAGTGTCACAACCATAAAAAGGCTGGCAGAAAGGCAGAGTTGGGGCTGCAGGGGATCCCCTGCACTGCCCATGACCATGTCTCCTCTGTCAGCACACTGACTGCTGTGCGCAACAGCATCGACCTCAGCTCTCTCTAAGAGCCGAAGCCAATACAGTTGTACTGTTTCCGCCTGCCAGCCCGGAAGAAGCATCATAATACGGTGGTGAGGAGGCCACCCATTTGGCGGCGGCCTCCCCACTGCCATATTGGCATTCCAGCGGTCGGACCAAACGCCTTCGTAATCAGGCCCTAAGACAAAACTCAATGTCCTGCTAAAGTTCTACTGCCTTGCACTTCTGATGTTGCTGTAAACCATAGTGGTATACAAGTCCCAAGTTAATATAAGCAATTCCGAGACCAAGACCATGGTGCCAAGAATGCATATTTAACCCACACAAGAGAACAGAGAAAGGCTGCCCAAGACTGTATTAACTAAAAATGCAGGTCACCTGAGTGTTTGTTGACTGTGGCTGCCAAGCACAATTCTTCTATGTAAAATATATTGCATGTTGCTTTATTCAACTGTGAGGAACCCCTTCCCCACTTGCCATTTTCTGGCACCCACTAGCCGTCATCTGCATGATGTAAGCACATGTCCATCATTAGCCAAGTGGACTGGATGCCAGAAGAAGAGTCTCCTTACACTTCCAATGGGAAGAGGTCCATAAACTGACTGCTCGTGTGCTAGCATGCTAACTAGATCCAAACAGCTCAGAAAGGGCACTCATTTTATGGAGCGTGTCCATGTGCCTGTGGGCTAAACATCACTTGCCCCTGTGTAGAAGGCAACCATCAGCACCTTTTCGCAGCCTAAATATACCCCCCTTATTCTGGTTGGGCTGTGGTGCAGTTGACCCCAAGTGGCTAAGAAACCAACATCTCAGGACATTTAATTTTCATTGGTCTGACACTCCTTAAACCTAAACCAGTAGATAAACCTATCTTCACAGTTGCAGAACTCTAGAGATAAAAGAGATGCATGATTTGCGTTGTTAGAATCTTGTTTTCCTCTCATGTAGGTTGAATCATTTATATGCTGTGGTTTTGTACGTTTTCTGTTATTCGCAATCGGTTAGCAGAAACCGTGAATCGAATTTAACAAGTTGCCATGTTTTGGGGCGAGGATTGCGGTCATCCATGTTGTATTACAAACAGACCAGAATGTCCTATCAGCTAATGATTGAGAACAGTTCATACAGAGCACTACTCAAGTAAAAAGTCATAAAAGTACTGGTGGGAATTTACATCTCCACCTAATTTTGTGTTGACAATTTTTTTTATTCACAAACATTCTCAGAAGTATGACACGAAAGCTGTGCTATGCCACGGTTCCAGCTGTCTGGGAGTGTCATGTATCTTTTTCTAAAGGCTCCTATCCCGCCATGCTGAGTTCTCTAGAGTGGAAAGCTCTACACACGGACAATTAAGGGCCTCATTATGAGTTTGGCACTCCATGGACCGCCATGGGTGCAACCACCTCAACTTTGGTGATCAGACTGCCGGATTAGGAGTTTGGTGGTCGGACTGACAGAAGACTGCCAGTGGACCGCCGGCACCACCATAGTCAGTGTGGCAGGGACTGCGGTGGTCCTGACTAAGGTGGCCAATGTTGGAGATCCTGGCATTCGGACCGCCATGGCCATTACAACCTGCAGGTCCACCAAGCTTTCAATGTCGATCCCAACGCCATGAAAACTTGATGGCCAGGAAGGTAAGGGGCCTAAAGTGGGAAGATCCTGGGGATACAACCTCATGGAGGGTGAGGCAGAGGCACATGTGGGCCCCAAAAACATTTGAGGTTCGGGCACACTGTGTCCTGTGCATGACGTGGGGAGTGGGCACAGTCCGCCCCGTCATGCCGACAGGCAGGGAAGCATGGCCGGCAGTAGTTCCATTATACAACCCCCTGCCTCCCCACCACCAGTCACTCCAGCCGCATGGGGAACTTATAATCCGGCAGTCTTGGGACCTTCAACTTGGTGCCATTCAGAAGATCGCCACCTTGGCGGTCCAGCCAAACTTGAGGCCCTTAAGTCTCCTGTTTAATTGCACATTAATTTTCCATAGGGTAAACATTCTTCTCCATGGAGAAAAGGTTTCCCCTATACCATTACCAAATCTGGGGGTGGGAAGAAGATGGAGAGGAGTTTGTGGGTTTCCGAAATTCCAAGGTAAACCATGAGTACGTTCCACTTCTTGCATAGGATTTACTATGGTTGATTTCTCCACGCTCATTAAATCCACAATAGTAAATGCATTGATATCCCCCAATAATCAATTTGTGGATTCCTGGCAAGTGTACAAATTATAAATTTGGTCAAAACCTTACATTTACAAGTAATGTACCACTGTGCATTGGTCCCATTGAGTGTAACTATGACACTTTGGATCCTTTGTTGGAACTTCATTACTTTGTGCTATTTTGTTGCATATAAAGTTTGGGTGCCTTTTTTGGTAACTATGTAATTAATTGTGCTATACTCCAGCTCTGCACCACATCCTTTGAGCTAAGGCTTTACCAAGTTATGGCAGATTTGGAGATCAGAATTCGATCATCAATGGCCTGGATACTGCAGAATATCGGCATTTTCATCTCTGATACTACAAAGTTTTCTCTGTGACTACACAGATCAGGGGAAAAAATCCGGCACCCATCCATTGACTGATATGTAGGTTATGTAGCTACCTACCAGGCCCACATGACTGAGACCCCCATTGCATTTGCATATAGGTCTGAGGCTCCCGATAGCTCTCAGCCAGGATGCTTGAACAAAAGTAGGCCTGATAGCCCATTGAGTTCCACCTTTGTTTTGGGTCCAGTTGGAATTTAAAATAATAAAGCCCTATGCCCTGCCAGCATGTTCCTGCTCTGAAAGATAATAATGTGCAGGCGCTTCTGAATGTGTCCCAGTGCACCAGGACAAGTTCAGCATATTTCAGTGGGGACCAACATTTTGGCAGGGGGGAAGGCATCCACCCGGTGAAAAGAGTGGGTAGGTGCCACCTACCCATGTGTAGCTTTAGCTTGTTCCCTGGTAATCCCCATGCCATCCCTCTTTAAATAAGGTGGTTGGGTAACATCCTTGCCTTCTAAAAACAAAAAAAATCGGAGCCTTTGTCTCGTCACGTAGTCAGTCGTCCTTAACATGGTTCACCCGGAGGCGACTTACTTCTGTTAGTCTTCAAGGAAGAAAAGTATCAAAGGCTTTGCTATAACAACCGTGAAAACTCTGAGTCACATAAGTCCCAAAGGCCTGCACTGCTGGGGGGAGGCCTGAGTTCACCAGTTGACACACACAATGGTCCCTGCACACAACTCCCAGAAAACTGCACAAAGGAAAGCTGCTATTGTGGCAAGAACTATGTGTATGTGTTTTGATAGGATGGGAAGCCCTTGGGCAAACCATCCTTCTTTATTATCGAAACATTTTGTTACGAATCATATTTTGTATTTTACTTAAAGCCTTTAATCTTGGGCTAATAAAACCCTGCAACGGCAGAATGCCTTTTTTTACCTAGAGCTGTACTTCATTCTAAAAGGGCCTTTATTTACATTTAGATTTACCAAACTCCTTCCTCCCTACTGTACTTCTACGACAATATACTGTTGGCTGTGATTAAAGGCCTTCTGGAACTTTCTGTTGAATACCAGGACATAACCGTGGAATGGATTTCTGACAGACATGGCCTGCTCATAAATTAACATTTAACCTCCGTAGCCTGAATGCTTTAATTAACGGAAGGAAACGTAAGACCGAAAAGCTGCTCCACTTACAAAAGAAAATAAAGAGAAGAAAAAAAACCCACAGCTGAATGACTGATATCAGCTCTTCCCAAACGCTATCACTGGACCTTCAATGAATGCAGCCCTTATGACGCATCCAGGAATAAGAAGCTCTCTCATGAGGTTCCCAGATGGAGCAGGTCTGTTGTAGGCTCTGAGGCGTGGCGAGCGAGTATCCCCCGGGGTGAAGAAGATGCTTTCAGTGAATGAACAACAATAGAGGCCTGTGTTCGTCCCAGTGACCAGGCAGCCTCATTCTGACATGGAAGATAGTGACTGACTTATGCTTGTGGGAAGTGCTTGCCCAGGCCTCAAACCCATTTTGTGTACAGTGCCGATCACTATCTGTCATGCAAGAGGCACTTCTGAAGGGAACTAGGAACGCTGAGCTCATCTCATCTTTCATTGTTGATTTGGGTTTCCTGTTCCAGCTATAAATTCGGGAGCTACCAATGCCCCATCTCCTCCCCCATCAGGCTTGGCTTCTGTCCTGGCTTAGCTATGCCAGTTGCTTTCATTATCGGACTTGAAACGCCGGGGAACACCAGCTCTGGATTCTCATTACTTGATAATATTCCATGTCAAGAAATTTCCGTCTTATGGTTCGGAATGCCGGCCAAAGTATTGTGGGCCTGATTGAAAAACTCACAATAGCGCAGTTCCTTTTTTTTGGTAATCTAAGATGGCGCGCATTCGACCCAAGGTTATGGAGCACTTTACAAGAACACCAGTTACATTACAAGGTGACATTCAGTGTTGTCTTTTAGGCAGAAGGAGATTAAGGCGGTCATTCTGACTGCGGCGGTCGCCGCCCGCCAAGCGGTTCCCGCCGAAAGACCGCACCGGCCATTCCGGCTTTCCCGCTGGGCCGGCAGGCGACCGCCAGAAGACCGCCGGCCGGCCCAGCGGGACAGCCCCTTCAACAATGAAGCCGGCTCGGAATGGAGCCGGCGGAGTTGAAGGGGTGCGACGGGTGCAGTGGCACCCGTCGCGATTTTCACTGTCTGCACAGCAGACAGTGAAAATCTTTGTGGGGCCCTCAGGGGCCCCACGGCACCCGTTCCCGCCATCCTGGTTCTGGCGGTGGACACCGCCAGAAACAGGCTGGCGGGAAGGGGGTCGGAATCCCCATGGCGGTGCTGCAAGCAGCGCCGCCATGGCGGGTTCCCTGGGCCAGCGGGAAACCAGCGGTTTCTCCCTTTTCCGACTGCGGCTTTACCGCCGCGGTCAGAATCGCCCAGGAAGCACCGCCAGCCTGTTGGCGGTGCTTCCGCCGCACTCCGCCATGGCGGTCATGGACCGCCAAGGTCAGAATGACCCCCTAAGTGATTTGCCCAGAATCACAGGGAGTTGATTCTACGCCAAGACTCGAACCTGCTTCACCAATTCCAAAGTTGGCAGCTCTGGCAGTAATGCTACACCATTTCCCCTCATCCTATTTACAGTGTGGGATATTTTTTCAATGCTTCTTTTTACACAGCAGAAACCACAAATCGCATTAAAACACCCATAAATGCCAGATAATTACCGAGATATCCAGATTTTAGTGGGGTAAGCACCAAAATCCCTATATTATTCCCATTAACAGAAAAAACTCATAGTTAGGAGTCGGCGAAACCCCTAATAAGGGGGCCAGACACGTATGTTTTTTAAAACATAAGTTTTAAGGGCGAACTTGATTTAAACATTTTTCGTAAACATTTTTCGTAAACAAAGGACCCAGCCACAGTCTCACCCGTGCTCCTTGCTGATTGATCCCTGTGGAGGAAAACACATTTTGACAGAGCTTCGGTCCTGGGAAATGCCACTGGCTGTGATGCTGCACCCCATGATACATCTGTAGTCAAAGAAGCCACCAACCATCCCATTGATATGAAACCTCACTATGATGAGCTTGATTATGAGTGCTTCGTGTCAGGTGTGAAAATTAGCGCCCTGGTAAAACCTGACACTAAGATGTTAGTATTTGTCGGTGTGATAGTTGTCACCAGGTCTGACGTTTTGGGGAATAAAATGCGGATTTTTATGTTTATTTCACCATACTCCTCATTATCCAGTAAATATTGATCCTCTCCCCTCTTAAAGTCCAGTTGGTTTGACCTGCCAAAATTGAACAGGGGGTGCGAGCTTCACTGTATTCAATAATTACTATGTGCTTTAAACTTTAAACCACTTATGATGTTTGTGCAACAATCGCAATCTATAGGAGCAATTGTAATTAAGCCATTTGTGTATTAACACTGGGTAAAATGATTTTATTTTGCTTGATTCATATTGCTTCCATATTATGGCAACCTTTTGATATATTATATTCACAATCTAATTTTATGATCCCACCAAAATATTTTTGTAATATTTATTGTTTTTCTTTTATTGTCTTACGTATCTTTAAAATACAACTGTAAGTAAATATTACCCAAAGACAAATAGTTATAGAAAATTTTAGAGTACCTGCAGAATCTACCCTACCGGTGTTGAAAAGTAATTTCTGTTGGTAGTGTTTGAGATATTTTTGTTCTGATGTGAAAACATGAATAATATCAGTGCCAAGAGACAACAAACAAACCCTGCAGCAAAATGTGCTTGCTCTAGCAGACACTAAAGAGGTAAGGCTTTTCTGTTTCATAGTTTGAGATCCCTGCTAACAAAGAAACATTCAAGAATCCACCTGGAAACACAAGTGAAGACTTTTGCTAAATTACTTACCGCAACTTAAGTTGCCTTCTTCTCTCAGGGCTGAAGCTGGAATACTCCAGAAGTCGTTTTCCCAGTTGACAATGTTTCCTTCCACCTCGCAGCCCGGGGTGGTGTGATTTTGGAAATCCATAGTGTAATTCCAAAGGCGAAAGTTGTAAATGTCTCCTTGCAAAGAGGATGTTATATTATCATAAGAGCCCAATATTAAATTTCCATCTTTCGGAACAGACTGCCCCTTAGTACTTGGGCAGGACAGTGTCTTATTGGTGTTCCTGGCCTTGACACCAATCAGTCCAGTGGAGCCATCCCATGTTATGCAGACTTGTTCAAAAGATGCTGTCAAGAGCTCGCCTTCTGGATTAACAGGCAACACACTGTCCAGGGAGCAGTTTGCGTCTGCAATTTTTACAAAGTGTCCAGTTTTGGACTTTCCAAAACTGAAAGAGTCTGTTGAAGAAACCAAATATGAGAACACTTTCCACTCTTGGATAGTGCTGGTGGGGTCCCTTGTTGCTTCAAAGCAGAGAGTGAACTGCGTGAGTTCTGGTTTCGGTACTCTGGGCGAAACAGACACAATCCCGTTACTTTCATTTGGTGGAATTGAGACCTTCTGGTTTCTCAAAGATACAGCAACTATAAGAAGAAATACAAAAGGAAAACATTAAAAGGGTTACAATAAAAAAACAAAAAAAACTTGATACCATGGTGAAACAAGCATTAACAAAGCCAACAGGTCTGGCCTTGTCAAGAGTTCAGTGTTTTTTAAAAAGGTTTGCAAACATATGCAAGATGTAAAACAGGTATGTCAAAGATATTAAAAATAAAGGGGAGTTGTAGCAGCCCAGGTGCACCAGCCCTGACATTGAATTGCACCTTTATCTGCATCACTCATAGTACATGAGAGCTAATGCCTGAAGCATGATGACCGAGTGCCCCATATTGTTTGTCGCAGTGAGTGGAAGAAAAAAGTGAAGGACTTTGAACAGACTGATAGCTAGTGAGAGGGGGCCAACATCCTGTGTACAAACGTGGATATGTATGCAGTTGTATTATGATTTTTTTTTTAAAGATGAGACTGTCAGAGAGGCTAAAATGTCTATAGGTCAAACCTAAATGTTTAATTTACAGAAGATTTATTATTCTATAAAACATCTACAAAGCATTGCAAATATCCAGTCCTTCATTACAGTGTTTGTGCCAATCATCATTAAAAGTCTCTGATCCTATTTACTTTAAAAAACATTGAAACCACAAATTCCTTAACCCTTTTTCTATTGGCCCGAATTCTGGTCACTCCATTTCAACATTTTGGGCAATCTTGGCATGTTCGCTTAGATTCCAGACTTGCCTGGTCCACATCGTCACCAGAAAATGTATCAGCAAACTGGCCAGTAAATGATCCACTGCTCACATCATGCTGCCCTCTTTATTTAACTTTCAATAGTTATGATATTCCATTCAATTTAAATGTAATTAAGATGGGTGATCTGATCCATGGGTGCTTTTGTATTTACACACTGGGTGTGATCGCAGCAGTATAGCAGTATAAGTTTAAACTTCCTACCTTCAATCATCTGATAGAGAACTGACACAGACTCTTTACGACTACGGTCTGCTCTGAACAGAACACTGATTGCTTGGCCCACCACTAGATCCATGAGAACCTTCCGAATAGCTGCATGGTGGGTGGAATAAGTTTGCAATGGACCACTGAACACTGCAGGAAGTGGGTTTCTCAGGGGAGCTGGCATAGAAAGTGGAGCACCAGAGAGAACCATATGATTGCTATCTGCCTCTAAATCAGGAGTCCCATGTGGTTTTCTTCTGCCCCCTCCCCTGAAACACCAAAACCAGGAGCTAGTACATGAACTTCAGTCACTTCCCCCCAGGGTATGAAAGTTGAAATCCACTAACATCTATGAGCCAACACAGATATGCAATTGATCAGGTTAGATTAACTGAAACTGACCTGCTCCTCTATCAAGAGTTTCTGAAGAAACTATTTGCTCAATCAATAAGTAGCGGTCCCACAAAAAATCACTGTGCCATTTGAGGTGTGTCAGTAATGTAATCAATAATGTCATTTAACATGTAATGAGTGATGTAATAAGTGAGGTCATATGGAGTGCATGGCGAGGGCACAAGGTACAATTAGCTTAGTAAATTATAACTGGTGAATTTTAGAGGTTTTCTTTTTTAAACAGTTGTTACCTTATTTTAACACGTAATTCGAATGCCATTTTAACCTTTGGCTTTACAGTGAATAATTAATATATATATACATAAGGCACCTGCAGAGTTACGAAAGACGGATTTTATAACCACATTAGCCCTTTGGGGATCAGGCGTTGCTCCCCAGAAAACACACTTGTTTTCAAGCTCATGACCTAAACCTGCTTTTGCATCAGGGGTCTAAAATAGATAATCTAAGAAAACAGAAATCGATGTTTTCATTCTGGCAGGTCAAATCTGAAGCAACACCTTATGTCATTTTCATTCAATAAAATTCGAGAAAGGTGGTCATTTTTCTGGCTTCTCTTCCCACAAATTATAGTTGTTCTTAGCAGGCTGGGCTGACAGAAGTAGGCAAGCGTCCCACCCATCTCTTTAAATGTGTTTATTCATTATGTAGTTTTATGAAGTGCTGCAAGTCACATTTCAGCTTCATGGAGCAATAAATATATGACAGAAAAGTCTACTTCAGGCAGGGATAGTGAAGGTTAAGGGAGGTTAAGTGCCACATTGTTATTCCTGCTTAAGCAACTATGTGAAAAGGAAACTAGTTGGACAAGTTGTGGAAAAGCCATGGCAGGATTAAGGGGTCGCTTAAGGAAACTGCAGAAAAGTCAGAGTAAAGTAAATAGACATCCAGTGTTAACCGGACTCACTGGCCTTCAAAGCAGTGCCATGCATGGGAATCACTGAAGAGGTACCAGAGGTAGCAGCTGCTATCCCTCGCTTGCTCCTTGCAACCCCTGGCCTCAAAAGTGGCAAAAGCAGTGCCAAGAACCAAAGGTAAACAGAGCCATGATGAGCATTGTTTACTTACTGCAGCTCCAACTGAGAACCAGGACATTAGGTAAAGTTTCGTAAAACATATAAACTCAGCAGAGTAGTGCACACTCTTCTGAATAAATTAAAAAATTAAATACATAAGGAACACAATTTAAACAACCCATTCCGAGTTTCATTATTGTGAATGTATGGAATTATGTTTTGCTTTAACAACAACTTTACCTCTTTGCCTTGCATGGCAGAAAGTGCATTTCAAGTGATCATAGGCAAAACACGTAACAATGGTAAGGAATAGTTTAAGTCAATAACCTTATTCACAATCAATATGTGGTTTATACCAATTAATATAGGTGGGCGTAACCAATAGTTTTTTTTATCTCTTTTTGTATGTCTGTCTGTAGTATATCTTGTTGAGTTACACACTAGGGGAACCAGTATCGCGTGACAATTAGTAGCTGCAGTAATTTTGGTTTTTAATGATTTTCTGTTTGTTTGTCAAGCTGCATCTTCACCTTTCAACAACAACATAATTTTCATGCAATAATGTTTTCTCATGTTAGCACCCTACTTAAAACATAGGTGGTAAATAAAGACACATGTATCTAGGTTGTAACTATTGTTTATACATGTTATTAATTGTCTGCTTAATGGACTCAAAACTGTAAATTATTGTGATGTCATTACAATTGTTACTAGCGTGAATCTTGAAAGACAAGCTCCTTGTCCAACGTGCGTCAGGCCTCTTAACTGGCTTCAGGGACGGTTGCGCTGACAATGAACATGCGCACCTTCCCTTGAGCACCGATGGCACAATGGGGGGATGAGTAGGCACTTGAGCCTCGGCTCCCCCATCACGCTCGCATTTTACCAACGCTCCCACGAAGGAATCAAGCAGGGCAGTGAGCTTTACGCGCTCCCTCACATTATTTCCTTTTAACTAACAAGGAAGGAGGCCCCTCCTCCCAGGGACACCTCTTTGGACATGATTTTATTAACGATATGGCAAAGTATGTTGGAGTATTCAGTTTCATCCAGAAGTCTCAAAAATATATGAAAAAGGTATTTCAAGAAGGAGTTTTTGTCAAGGCCGGGAGAACCCGGCCATTGTCAAGCTCCCTCTAGACCCTACCTGGCACTAGGCTGTCATTTTCGTAAACTTCGTGCAAGATTCAACCAATCTTCTTCTGGATCTTTCCAGGGTGTCTATCCCCAAAGGGAGAATTTTTGCAACAGATCCTTCAGAGGGGATAGAAGGCAAAGAGGATTCTCTTCAGGTAAGACTCTCACAGGAGCTTTTACATACCCGTGTAAAGGTTGGAGGCAGACTAGCCCCGTTTTGTGGTAATTGGAGACTAGTAACCCAAGTACTTGGGTTTTGGAGACCATCAGGGGAAACAAAATAGAGTTCGTAGATACTCCCAATCAGTTGAGTATTCCCAGAGAAATTACTTTTTAGTTCAAAGACGATCTGTGCATCAAAGGGGCGATTTGAGAACCCACGGAGAGGGATCTAGGTTTCATCAGCAATATCCTCTGGTCGAAAAGAAAGACAAGGGCATGCGGCCAGTAATAACTCTAAGAGATTTAAACAAGTGGTTGGTCTACAGACATTTCAAAATGGAGGGAATACACCTATTGAAAGACATCTTGTGGAAAGGGGACTGGCTAACGAGACTAGACTTAAAAGACACCTATCTAACTATTCCCATTTGGCCTCCTCACCAGAGGACCTATGTTTCTGGTAGGGGTGGGGTGTGAATAAGTCTCCCCTTCGGACTATCTTCGGCACTTTGGTGCTTTACGAAAGTCCTTAGCCCAGTGGCGACATGGCTTCAATCAAGGGGAGTGAGGTTGATCATTTACCTGGACGCCCTAAACAGGGATGTCATCATACGGCAGACTCAACTAGCTGTAGACCCATTGGAATTCCTGGGTTTTGTCATAAACCAAAAGAAATATTCCTTTATCCCGAGTCAAGATACCCAGTTTCTGGGTTTCGTGGTGGACACGATTCAAGCAGAATTGGGGTTACAGCGAAATAAACTAAAGAGGTTGAGGAAGGAGTTGGGAAAGGCATCAGCAGTACAAAGGTCCCTTATATTATCGAGCCCTTCAGAGGCTAAAAACCAGATCCTTAGGAACAAACTGCTTTTACTCTCAGATGGTATCTTTAGATCAGGAATCAATAGAGGAGTTGGAATGGTGGCTCAGGAATGTCGATTCTTGGAATGGCAGAACTATTTTTAGCCTGGAACCAGGATAGGTGATAGAATCGGACGTGAGTTTAGAAGACTGGGGAGCGAAGTGTGGGAACTCTCTCACGGGTGAACGGTGGACTCCGCAAGAGAAGAGCTTACACATCTATTGCTTGGAATTGTTGGCAGGTTGGTTCACAATTCGCTGTTTCATATACAGAATGACAAAATGCTGCATCTTACTCCATATGGACAATGTGTCCGCTGCAAGATAAATCAACAAATTGGGTGGTCCTCATTTGAAGGCTTTGGCCTATCTGGAGAGAGATTTTTGGGAGTTTTGTCTGAACAGGGAGATTTCTGTGGTAGCGGAACATATCCCTGGTCTATCCAATGGTGTAACAGATTGGTTTTCACGCAATCTCAGGGGCCCGAGCAATTGGTGCCTCAACAGCGGATTATTTGTCAAAGAGACATGGGGCCAGTGCCTAATTTGTGCTGGTGGTTTCCAGTGCTTAGCACCAGCACTTATTTAACAGGGCCAGGGCTATTGAATTTTTCACCGCTGTGCAATGGGCCCAGTAATTATTAAAAATATATCTACCTACCTGTCCTGCCCTTCTCCTTCTGCTTATATACCAGTTCTGCAACCCAGAGGCATTGTCTGAATTTCATGGTGCATTCAGAACACTTTCAGTTTGCTGTGTCCCCTTTGTCTTGTGGTGGATTAAAGTGTCCTGAGAGTGGTATTCAGCACGCTGGTACTGCAGGTTTCGAAGCAGCACTTTGAGCACAGGCACTTATTATTCTACACTAAAGGGGCACTGCATGGGGCCCCTTTAGTGTAGATCTGTTTGCAGACAGACTGAACACCCAACTTCCAAAATTCTTCAGTTGGAGACCAGACCCAGAGGCGTGGGGAATAGATGCTTATCTTCAGGACTGGAAGTGTCTAGCTCCTTATGTTTTCCCTCCATTTGTCATGATACCCAAGGTACCTTACACAGTTGCCGGGAGACAGCTGTGAAAATAACCCCAGTTTGGAGGTCTCAGGTTTGGTTCCCGATATTATTGGAAATGGTGATAGATTTTCCCCTTCTGATTCCAACTTTCATGGGGTAATCCTAGGACTGCAAGGGGAGCATCACCCCTAATAGATCAAGGACTTTTAGACTTAATGGCTTGGAAGATTTCAGAAGACAGTGTGAAATCCCACTCATATCAGAATCCCGGGCTCCTGCAACCAGGAAAGAGTGGAGATTGGCTTGGAAGAAATGGGTTTGTTAGTGTGTTCAAAGGAGGTATGCTCCCATTTCAATGGATATAATCCATGTAATTCATTACTTAATGGAGCTGTTTGCATCTGGTCTGTCCTATAGAATGAAGAATGTCTACCATTCAGCATTTGCTGCGTGTCAGTCTTTAGAAGATGATATATCTGCGGGACAGAATACACTTATCAAGAAAATAATGGCAGCATGCGAGTCCTCAACCCCCATCCCTAAATATTCATCTTTATGGGATGTGCGCAAGGTGTTAGGGGTTCTATTAAGTTGGGGGCGTCAATTCTTCCTTATCTCTCAAACCCTCACCTTATAAACTGACAGTTTTGCTTTGTCTGGTTTCATCCAGAAGAACCTATGATGTAAGAGCTCTAGTTATTACCAATACAGCTTATCAACCGGAGGGCATTTGCTTTTACCCAAAAAGGGGAACCAAATCACTTTCAACTTCTATATGTTATCCCTATTTTGTTTAGAATGAAAGTCTTTGAATGGTTCACCGTCTCAAAGACTATGAGAGGAGGACTGAAAATTTCAGGAAAAACATGGCTCAATTACTTATTTTCTACAGGTGGCTTCATAAAGCTGCCTCTCAGACTGTAGCAAGATGGGTGAAAGTTGTGATGCTTGAAGCTGTTGTGGATGTTAACAAATTCGGAGCACATTCTATCAGAGGCACTTCGGCTTCAAAGGCTTTTGTTTTGGGTGGTAGTCTGCAAGATATTTTAAGAGCTGTAGATTGGTTAAATTAAAACATGTTTAAAATCTGTTATTTAAAATCTGTGGTTAATGTTATTGATAATGTTTTATCAGCACTTTAAATTTGCATAATATTAGCTTCCGTGTCATGTCATAAAGTGTAGATTTTCCTCAGCCTTGTTGAACAGAAAATCTGGAGTTTATTAAAGAGTCAGAGGTTAAGACTATCCCTCCTCTGTTAACCCTTCTTATTGATTTGAGATTTTTTCTTTTCAGATTAGAGGAAACTCCTGTTATGGTTTCTCTGTTTCGCTGAGGATTGTGCATGGATTCTTCTTTTAAACTGTTGTACCTTCAGATTTATCTTGTTTGCAGCATCCAAATGACGGAAAATGGCTGTTGGTTGCTGAGCCTTATATTCCCTATGGAATGTTTTAAGTGTTCTAAATTCTCACTTCCTGCTGTGAGCGGGCAATAAAATCTGCATTGTTTCTATTCATTGTTCATATGGCTGTTCTGTCTTTGTATACTGTGACTATCAGACATGGACCATTAAGGCAGCTCTAGAACTCATTTTTAAGTGCTTTCTTTTTTATATTTGCTGTTTTAAGTTTGTACTGATAAGGGGAAGAAAACGGCTTTAGGTGCTTCTGCAAATTTTTGTACCAGCCTGGACATTAAAACACAGGTCATGCCAATAAAAAAAAATCCAAGTTGCAACTCTAATCAACATCCATGACCATGTATGACAATTCTTGTTATTTTAACAAGTTTCATCGTTACTTGGTGTGTGTACTATATATACATCATTTAAGTTTTTACAATTACTTTTTTCATTGCTGCTACTGAATTATTCCTGGTTATTGCTCAGAATTGTTTTTGCAGGGAGAAATCTATTGAAAGCACAAGACGTGTCACTCAGTCCTCTGAGAAAATAAATAGATCTAGCAGTGTTTTCCATGAAGAAATCATGGCCTGACATGTGCTAACAATTTTTAAACCATTCACTGACTGATCTAATAAAAATGATTACTTAATTTTATGCGCCAGAAAATTTTTAATTGGTAGATCTTTCCTTGATATACAAGTTGTTGTCAACCTTTCAACACTTCCTAAAGGAATTGAATAAACAAAGATCAAAAATACTTCACAGGTGGAAATTAACATTTTAGACAGGGTGGCCTGACTTTTTTTTACAGCCAACAGGAATTTAATTTGCTGTCTACTACCAACTCTGTAAGAAGTTTGTATTAAATGAGCGAAGTCTTGCATAGAATGTTTTTATTGGCCTGTCTGCAGCTCACAGAGATTCATGTTTTTTCTAATGTCTATGCATATGTGTAGTTTCCCCATCAAACTGGCAATGGATGTGCCATTTCCTCAGTGGTTAACTTAAAAGGTCTTGTCCACACAACTTTAAAACTGAATGGATTCTTTCAAACTTTTTGCTGTAAAAACAACTCAAGACTCACCGTATGCAGAAAATCTTAGAAATTAAAGGTACTAATCATGGTATATAGAGGAATTGCAGGAGGTTTGCAAGAACACATGTTCGCAACTGCAGTTGAACATGTCATAGAAGCCTATTGATTTCAACAGTATCAAAGTCAATTTTAATCTTCACTGCAGATTCGGGTATCAAGAATGGTTTTGAGGATTTTTTGAGAAACGGGCAACCTTGTTAAACATGTCTCACAGTAATGTTTAACCAGCATCGAGGATGGCATGGGATTCAGTGTGCCCTGGAGAGTATTTTTACTGGTCATCGTGACCTGGAACTTGCACAGAACTCTCTACATCCCCATGCTTACTTATGGGCACAACAATGATACTTACATGCAGAGAAAGGTACAGTCCTCCCATCAAGGGAGTGTGTAGTTTGTGGCCATGTGGGTTAGGCAGCGGGCAGACAGAGAGATGTACAGAAGCAGTTGCCACCTTAGACCCCAGGTCACATACAAGGCCAAAACAAAAATACCAGGGGATAAATGTGCTAGTCAAACTGCAGGCATGGTAAACACATCAAAGTGCACAGGATCAATTTCTGCATACCGAAGGGAGTCCGATACTGTGGAGGCTATCCAATTCAGGCTGAAAATAGCAAAGTGGAGGCAAAGCACTAATGTGACAGTGAAGGTCACACATCAACAGGAGCTTCCCACAGTATGATGCTTAAGTGAATTTTAAATGGCAATAGCAGGTTGAATGGAGGACACGTTACAGGAAGAAAACCCATGATCTGTAGAGAATCATTGAGATTTCCGATTGTGTCAAATAAAATCATACATTTCAATAGACTGAGAGGCTAAAGGGAGATCTGGGTCCAGTGCACAATTTGTGAAAAAAGAAGCGCTGGTCTCCACAAATATCCCAGGTGGGTTCAAGGGTCCAGGTAGAGCTGTCCACAAAGAGTAGGTCAGAAGGCAGGTCTTATATTCACCCCCCCCCCAATTCTTTTGAAGAGGACTGGTCCAGAGAGCATATGCTGCACCTCTAGCCATCCTGCCAAACTCAAATACCTGTGACACCTGCCTGCCCTTCGGACCTACAATAAATGATCTAAAGAGAAGCTTGTATACCAGCTGTAATGGAAAATGGTCTATCAATACAGTGAAATGGTGAAGCATCACAAGATTTGGTGCTTTCTATCTCTAAGGACCTTTGTGGCTTCTGCTGCCTGCTCTCTAAATACAGCCTGCTGCACTTTGGGACCGGGATACTGCAAGAGGTGACAAAGAATCTCGGTTCCCTCAAATAAGTGCCAGTTGTACCTATTGGTCATCACTTGCAAAAGTACTGGGAGATTTCCATATCAGATCTCATGGTTATCTCCAATCTCTAATCCCCCAGAAACAGGAATCAGTTACAGCACTCAGATTTGTATGGAAATAACCTAGTGGCTGGTGCTCAACAAAGTAGTTCCTGCCGTAATCTCCCATGGGAGTACTCAAGGTTCATACTAGTCTCTGAAAGTTTGTATTGCAGGTAATCTCAGCCAGACTAGCCCACCTAGCACACGATCACCACCCCTTGTGAGGAAAAATGCAATCAGAAGTAAACATCTACCTTTTTGTTCTGCAAAAACTATCTTTGCCACCAAAACATGAAGCATATTCAAAGTATGGCAGTCAATAGATCTAACAAAAGTACTCACACAATTGTGGCATCTTAGCTGCAAAAATAATAAAAGACAATTTCCACACTCTAGCACCATATTGGCTCTCTGATAAAAGTAACAATGGTATTGTCCAGACAGCCTCAAGACCGGACAAGTCTCACTTATCCTAAAACAAAGTCAAGGCTGGTCCAGAAACCCTTAGCAACTGTAGGAAAGTGGGTTGTTAGTAGATGGAATACTCATCTTCAGCTAGTAATAATACCTCAATCACTAATAGGTACAGTCAAGTCGCATTAAATTAATGCTTTCGCAAACCTCTGTACCTGAACAGTCAGACTTAACTTAGGAGACAGGTATGTGTAAAGCATTTATTATCATCAAAATGGTAAATGAGTAAGACACAACACCAATTTATATTAATAGAGGATATTTTTATCTTTAAAATGACACCAAACCTATAAAAATCCAATGTAGGGAACCAGAGATATATATTTTTAAAGAATACACTGAAGTATAGCACCTAAAAGCATAAATCACCAACTGTGGCTATCTGGATCAAGTCAAACCTAAAATTTCAAGCCAACTGCGATGGAGTGCACGTCGGATACAGTCCCAGATAAGCCCTGTTGAAGGTTTACCTCCCTAAGATTTGTGCCAAGAGTCCTTTTCATGGTCATGAAGAGCACAAAAGCTTGAATTAAAGAGCTCGGGAGGGCCCACAATCTGAGAGGCACCTCATTAAAGGTCCAGGAGCTGTAGTTCAGCTGGTTCTTGGTTCCTTTGGAGAGAGAAGTGTCCTCTAGCCCTGTCCAATGGTTCAGAAATTCTGGATTTCTAGGACTGGGGCTAGGACTCAATCTCCCACAAGGCACCTGCACAGTCCAGGAAAAATCCAGCTACCACTAGTCAGCTGGGTTGATTCTCTCTTTGGGCTTGCAGGTGATTTCTTACAGCTCTATTGTACCTGTTGCTGATTAGGGAGCCCACTCCTTTTCCTGTGAGTCAGGCACAGTCCTTTCTTTGTGAAGCCTTGAGATTACAGCAGGCACAGTCCTTCTGAGTTCAAGCTTTCTGGGGTGCAATCAAAGCTTCCTGCAGGCAGTCCTTCTTTTTCTGATGCTTCAGGCAGTGATCTGAGGAGCTCCTGCAGCTCTCCCATATTTATTCTCAATTCTGGGCAGGCAAGAGGGGAGACACCCAGAGTAAATTTACCTTCCAGAATGCACTGTTTTGACAAAAATGAAAATTGAGAAATTCTCTCTTTGGAGTGTGTGTCTGTGTTACCCAACTCAGAGGTGTGGCCAACATCTGACTACACTCCCCTTCCAGTCCTTCTCCTAATCTAATTAGGGGGTCTCCCATGTGCCTGAGGATCAAGGAAGTGGGGTCTGGCCTGGGTCCTGTGACATGTGTTCTACAGCCCTTGAAGTCCAGCTTACCTCCCCATCCATCTTCCTTGCCCTGGTTTCTCCAGGAAGCAAATCTCCTCCAACCAAATGGCTGTATTGTTCCAGCCCCAAGCCTCTTCACGCCTACTCAGGGAGCAGCTTGGCTCAGGCTGTAAAAGGCTGGCCAATCAGAAGAGGCTTATACTGGGCTGCTTTTGGTAACTTCAGGATAGTAAGTTCTAAAACTACTTTCCTGTAATAGTTATAATAGATCCGACCTAGGCACGCTGTTGGATTTATTGTAACCATTATTTTGATAGTTTGAATGTTATTGCTAGCTAGCTCTCAAGATAGATATTTAAGTTTAATAAAGCTTTCCATTGTAAGCCTATACAGCTAGCAGCACTCCAATAGGGAAAAACAACATTGTCTGTTTTTTCTTATCACAGCATATAAAATATTTTAAATTGTCTCTGCTTTTCATAACAAGAAACCCTTCCCTTAGAACACCTATACAGACCTTGGGAGTGACATATGAGGTATAAAAAGTAGTTTTGGAATTTGGGAGTACTTGTAATTCGAAAGTGGAATTTGGACATGGCTTTACTCTAAAACCAGCCTGTAAGGCAGGCCTTGTTGTATAGCTATTATAGCCATGTTTTCGACACGTTGTTTTATGTTAACTAGGCCTGCCGCTGTGCACTTTAGCCCTGTTAGATTTTATTCTGCATTGCTTTATTTTCCTAGCAATAGCAACATTTGCGGTGCTGTTTTATTTTCTTTATCTCATTGTACTTTCGCCTAGGAAAACATTACGTTCTTAGTAGGACATTTTATTCACTTTGTGCTTTCTCCAAGGCTATAGTCCGATAGGGTTGCCGACAAAAGTGGTATGCTGTGTCTCCAACATTTAAATAAGGCATGCACTCATACGTGGGGACTATTTCTTAGAATGTTAGCTATTTCATTATAAGAACACCCCTTTGCCCCAGACATGTTAGAGGGAGATTCCAGCCAGATGACCATGACTGCATGCAGATCGCTGACCGCTTCACTGCAGCTACTTGCCTAGATGGCCGGACCCCTGATCCACATGGGGACGGTGTCTCTCTAGATCACAGGCTTCTTCCTCCAGGTATGAGGGATGATGTGACCCCAGGGGGGAAACCCGAAGGGCAGATTAGGCTTATAACGCTGTGCTCCAATAAAGTTTAGGTAGGAGAAACAAATACATCACTCCTGGAGACAGTATGGTAGGACTATTCTTGTGTTTTACTCTGTTAGCCACCTATTTGCTTTTATTGTGTTTTATCATCCTAGTTGTTGCAATACATGCCTTTTTATCTAAGGTGCAGTTACTTCAATAAATTTGTATTGAACTATATTCTGCCTCTGTTGTCTTTGCCAGGATGAGACTCTTTGGTAACTGAAAGAAAGGGATGGGATCTGATCGATGACCATTTCCCTGAGGAGTCAACTTGTCATGCGCCCGGTTGCCACAATCATCTCGGCCAGCGATGAGGCCCTGCTAGTTAGCCAGAGAACCTGGATTAGGTTGACAGGCATCATGTGGTGTAGAATCATACTTAGTACCCCCCATTCATGTGATGCTGTCTCCCAAATCCAGTAGCCTCATTAGCATAATGAGAACATACACAACAGCCTATCATTAAAATGACCCAGACACCACATGAGTGCACATTTGAGTGCATTAAGTCCACTGGGGTCTCTAAATGTACATGCCCTATCATATGCTGAGTACTTACAGGTAGGTTGCCTAGCTAGAATTATACCAATTATCATATACCTTTAGAGGACAGAGCACTGACCCTGGGCTTGGTTAGCAGAGCCCAGGGCACTTTCAGAGACAGTATCCCCCAGCATCAGTCAAAAATGGGGTTGAGCAAGGCAAAAGGATAACTTTCCATCAACAACCAATAATAAATTTACTATAGTTAGGAAAAGCCATGGAGAAATGCCTAGCCTCCTAACTAAACAATACATTGATGGTACTCTTTTCACCTTGACAACCGTAATTAGATCACGGTATAGTACAGAAACAGCCAAAGCAAATGTCTTGGATGATATTATGCATTTTCTTTATAAGGGGGATAAGTGTATCTGTAATCTACTAAGCTTGTCAGCTGCTGCTGTCACAGTTGATCATGAGAATCTCTTAAATACATTAGAAAACAGAACAGGATTAAAACAATAAGTTCTTAATTGATTCAAATCTTTTCTGATTGACCGCTCCAACCTAGCAAAATGATGAGCCTGAAAACCTAAATTACAAAAAGCTACATTTGGGGTCTGTTCTTCAATGGACCCGTTTCTAGGTGGAGCATCTTGATCAACTAAATGAAAACTCAGGCATCAAGCTGCAACAATATGCAGATGATACACAATTACAACTAACAATATCCACTATGAAGGATATCACAACTCTCAAAAGAGGCTTGGATGATATTGGATGTGATATTCAACTGGGTAATAGGCAATTCCTTGAAGCTCAATCCTTAGAAAACCAAAATAAAACATACGAATTGACCCAGTCTTAATTGCTATATTTAAAGACTATGGATGTCCATTTTCTCATACAACTCACCACTCAAATCACTATGCTCTATAACTGGGAGCACCCTTCTCTCAAATTCACAGCAGCTAAATAGCAGAAACTGAAAACTTTCATTCCTGCCTACCTAAAAAAGAATTAAACACTTACTCTCCAATGATCAACAAAAGACTGATGCTCAGACTCGTCATCCCCAGACTGGTAGCAGGTTTTGTCAACCTAAATGGACTTCCAACCAACTACATATCAAAGCAGTCGTGCATTTCACAGTAAGATTTAAGTAAATATGACCACATTTCCCCAATCTTGAGGGATCTTCAATGGCTTCTCCTAGAAACCAGAATCAAATTTAAACTCTGCTGTTGAACATACAAGGTACTCCTACTAGGCAGGCACAATTACCCATCAGATCTTCTTAATATCTATGACTTACAACTCCCCAAACTGACAGGCATAGGCCTAGAATATCAAACTAGCAGATGTTATATTAGTGATTCTCCACAGAATCCTCAATCTCTATTTCCAACCTACCCCTGCAGAAGATCACCCACAATATTTACTTATAGCCATGCTAATGGAGATCTCTGTCCCTGTTACACAGCCACCATCATAACAAGCTTGCTAAAGGTACTGAAGCTTTCCTGAGTGAGTGCTATGGTTCAGGCACCGACTAAGCAAAGTTTTGTTGTTTTTTTCAAAAGCAAACTTCCAAAGCAGGAGTTTGTTATTGAAAGCAAAAGTTTAATGTACATGCTGGGAGATTTCTTCCAGGAGATGGGGGTCATACCTTTGGTTTCCTGTCCAGTACCAACAGGTTTTGTCTGGCAGTCACAAATAGGAAAAATGTTTGACAAAACTACTGTACCCAATAAAGCAGACTTTCTGTTGTACATTAACAAACTGTAAAGTGATGAATAAGAATCTAGCAAACGATTTCTGCCTATTGAGTTAGAGTCTATGCTGATGGAAATATAGTACTGTCCCTGACTTTAGGTAGAGAGGGGAACCACTAGTTTGTAGGATGGGACATCCACCACTTTTCAGCAGATGCACCCCTCCACTAAACTCTAAATGAAGCCCTTAGGTATTTAGTTAAAAATTCAGAAAGCTGTCTGCAACTTTATGTTCAGCTTAGAAAAGTAAATGACTTACTTTACGAGAACATGCAATTCAAAAAAGGTGCGTCAGTCAAAGCGGCTGAAAAGTAAGTGCCATTCCACGATGAGTGCCGTGACCATATGCACCTGGACAACAGCCTGCAAGAATTAAGCACTAGTCTTGTGGTTAGTGATTCTGTTCTGTCTGCTTCTTTTACACTTTAACAAATGAGCATCAACGCTGCATCATCTTTCATCGAGGTGGTATCTGCTAGTGGAGTTGAAGCTGCTGCAACATTTGTCATCAAAGACTCCCTAACTGAAGGGGCCATTCCAAATAAAGGGAACACAACTACTGTAATCCCTTAAATTTAATATTTTACCTCAGTTCAAGGGATACTGAAAACATTCACTCCATTACTAAGTGTCCTGTGGTAATCCAGTAGATCCATGTCTGACTGCAGTTGGGGTTGTAAAGAATGAACAACTGCATCATCTGCAGTTGGAGTGTCCTTCTCAGCCTTGTGTGAATCTTCTATGCTGGAACTGGTAGGCAGCTTATTGAAAGGAGCAGGTAAGTGCCTGCTACACTAGAGGTGTGTGCTTCACTCTGCAATGTCAACTAGAGTGGACTTCTTGGGCCATATCATAGATAATGTGCACCTGTTTGAAGTTTGGCTTGTGCATCTCCATTTGCATAGGTGCAGTCAAATTTCTATGATTTAGGTGCCTAGCCACCAGCCCTCAGCTGTGAAACACAAATTGCATTTTTTAGCAGTCAGGGAACAAAGTAAACATAACTGAGAATACAGTTAAACTGCAATACACATTGTCATAAAATATCCTCAGCTAGGAACAAATTAACAAACTGCCCACTAACATGACCATTTTCACTAACAAAAAAAGGGCTTGTGACACACTGATGATTAGATCCATAAATCACAGATACACAGCTGCAATTGTGCAAGTGAAAGTAAGAAGCACAAATTCTGCCAAGTGGGTTAAGAGTTGCAAATATGAGGAAATCCCATGTCGTTGCTAGAGTACTCATTGAAATCTGTGATAGCAACAAGTTTCCAGGAGTATTCCTGCAAAGGTTTTGAGAATTGCTAAATATGTCTGTATGTCTGTTCCACCTGTCAGCCTTAGGGTGGTCTTCACTGCTCTTGTTTTGCTGAAATTGTTTTTGTTATCCCTAGGACTCTGCACACTTTACGATTGCTAACCAGCGCTAAAGTGTTAGTGCTCTCTCCTTTAAACATGGTCAAATTGGCTTACACCCAATTGGCACATCTAGTTATTTATAAGTCTTTAGTAAAGTGGTCCTTCATGTATCCAGGGCCTGTAACTTATATGCTACTAGTGAGTCTGCAACACTGACTGTGCCTCCCACTTCATGGGAGCCTTTCAAACAATACCCAGGTCTGCCATCGCAGCCTGTGTGTGCAGTTTTAAACTACCATTTTGACCTTTTGCCAGGCCTAAAACTTTGTTTTAATACATTTAGGTAACCCCTAGAGTAGGCCCTAAACAGCCCATAGGGCAGGGTGCAGGGTATTTAAAAATTTAGACATGCATTTTTAGTAAAGGTTGGTGAAAAATTCTGTGCAGCAGAGTTTTGCCCATCCTCCGTTCTGCTTAAGGCATAGAGTTTGGGCAAAGCTCCACCAACCGCCGTGTGGCAGAGTTTTTTCTCGGAGTGGCTTGCCAAAGTTGAGCTGGTGAGCGCAAGCAAGAATCTGCATCTCCTATTATGACTCCAAGTCACTAGAACCCCTCCCAGCAAGATTGTTCAATGGGGTGGTCATGGAAAGTCGTGACCATTTTTGTTGAGAAAGCTGCCGCTTGAGCAGTTTGCATGGTGCTGTTCACACTGATTTTACAGCGCAGAAGAAGTTCCAGGTGCTAAAAATCAGCGCGGCATGCCTGATTCCACCCGCTTGTGGAACCCCGCGGAATCTTGCAGAGTTTTTATATAACTCCGTGGAATTCCACAGAGTAAAACTCCACAAGTTTTACAAGTTGTATTAGTGAAAAGCTCCTACATTTGTTTTTCACTACTGCAAGGCCAGCCTCTCCCATAGGATAATATTGGGTTCATTTATTACATTTAATAACTTTCAATGGAGAGAAGGTAGGAATTCAAGTTCGGTGTCTAAAGAATTGTAACTTGAAACACCCTTTGATGGGAAAGTTGGATTTTAAGTCACAATTCTGGAAATACCACTTTTTGAAAGTTGGATTTTTTTTTTTAATAAACAAATTTTTATTGTTTTCCAAGATATAAATTTCCAAACATTTAGTACAGACAGAACAAGGCAATACACTTTTATGCATTAGTGTCAGTGTCACCCGTATGTGTAGTTTCTCGGGGAGTGTAGATGTTCCTTTAACCCCAATAACCCAGTAAAGTGGAGAGGTGATTGTCTCCGGCAGTCTATGACAGTGTCTTCAGCCATGGGCCCCATATCTTTTCGTATTTCAGGGGGTATCCTCTCGATTCATATACTCGTTTTTCTTGATTTGCGCACCAATCCATCCCTGTTCTCCATTTTTGTAGGGATGGACCAGAGGGCGAGGTCCAAGCCGCAGCGATGTCTCGTTTTGCCACCAATAGGGCCGTTCCAAGGAAAGCACGGTTGGACCGTGATCTCACTACCCCTTCCATGACCCCCAAGAGCACCATGCTGGCAGAGAGCTGCAGCTCTGTCCCCAGTGTCCTGTTTAAGTCATTTAGTACCTTTCCCCAATAGGTCTGCAGGGTCGGGCATGACCAGACCATATGGGTGAAGTCTGCTTGGTCCCTGCTACATCGAGGGCAATGGCTATTGGACCATAGTCCAGCTAGATGGAGTCTGGCTGGTGTTAGATATGCTTTGTGCAGGTAGTAGAACTGTACAGTGCGTAGTTTCGCTGATATGGCTAGGGTTCTGGGGGATCCTAATGCCTCCAGCCATTCCGTGTCTTCCAGGGCGCCCAGCCATGTCTCCCATCCTGCTCTCGTCAGATCTGTGCCCTCTGGGGTGTTGTTAACTAGTGTTTTGTAAATCTGTGAAACCCCTTTTCCTCCCATGTTCCCCATTAGTAGTTTAGCTTCGAGGGGGTTGGATTCCGGCAGTAGATTTTTGGGGAGCTGTGTCCCTATGGCATGCCTAAGTTGGAGATACTTGTAGAACTGTGTTCGGAATAGTTGGAACTCTGACTGTAGTTCCTGGAAGGATTTTAGTGTCTCTCCTTTCCACACATCTCCTACCAATGAAATCCCTAATAAGTCCCATTCCCCACATCCTTCCAATGCGGTAGTATCCCTCATCCATCTCCCTCTCCACAACAGAGTCTGCAAGGTAACTATAGCATTCCAGTGGGTGTTTCGTAATGCTGCCCGCCATGCCAGGAGACCTGCCCTGGTTATCTCGCCCATGTCATGGGGTAGGGGTGTGCCATACAGCATGTCAAGGATACGTGGGAAGCCCAGAGGACCTAATTCTACTTGTTATGCCGGGTCAGACCACCCTCCATTAAACCAATCATGGATTATCAGTAACTGTGTCGCCAGATAGTATAGGTACGGATCGGACACCCCTAGGCCTCCCTCATATATTCCTTTCCTACAGTGCTTTGCCGCCACTCTATGTTTGGCTCCTCCTCAAAGGAATTGTGTTGTGGCTGCTTCTAAAGTCCGGAACCATGAACGAGGGATCGGAAAGGGGAGAAATTTTATTGTTCTAACCATTTGGTGCCTGCAGTCTGTTTCCTGGATCACTTGAAAGGTGCAGTTGCCAGTTAGCCTTTGTGTATTCCTCTCAGACAGTATCACAAAGGAGGATCTGAGTGTTGGCAGGATGGGCCATCTCTGACTTGATAGGGGGCAGTGCTGTCACCTGCCAGATGTACACTTCAAAGGCACTGGCTCAGCTCACACACACAGGACTTCACACTAGCCTACTGTGCCCCAGACCAACTGGGACCAGGGCAGGGAGGCAGGAAACTTCAGAAACCTCTGTAGGAGTAAATTCCGTAAGCGTCTCCCATTTCAAGTTAGGCACCTGGTATAACTATTAAAATCTCAGATTTAACTCTTCAGTGCACTCCTGGACCTGTAAATACTACAGAAAAGGAACACCCTACTGCCTTGCTGCATGAGGCTTGCACTCCTTGCTGAGAAGGAAGACTGGACCTGCTCCCTTCATTGTCGGCTGAATGACCTCTTGATTTGAGCTACAGGGGCCTAAAAAGCTTCAGAGGCCTCCCTGTATATTCACAGATGACCTGCTAGCTCGACCTGCAAAAGGACTGGCAGCTGGAACTGCATGAGCCCTGCTGGCCTCTGCAAGAGTGAGTCCCTGATTGCCAACAAGTGCCTCCCCAAGCCCTGACCCTAGGCTGGCATCAGACTGCACTCCAGCGTCTCCAAAAAGGAGCAATCCTGAGGGTTTGGGCTCTTTGTGACTGCAAATGGGCCCCTTTGTGCCAAGATCTTGCTGCCCGTGCCTAATGCAAACGCTTAGCTCCTGTGAACCCTCCTCTTTGAGCTACAGTGACCAACACCGAGGACTGGCAATGCGAGAACTGCACTGTGCTCTGCAGCATCAAAAACCCGCGGTAACTGCCAAAGTGAATCTCCAGCAACAACCGTCCACAACGCCCGACTGGGTCTTCGCACTACAGCAATGACCTTCCACCACGCCCAGCCTAATCTTCAGGCTACAGCAGTGACCATCCACAACATACTCTCTGGTCTTCGCGGCCTCCTCCACCGTGAACAGAACTCTTCATATTGGACTTTAGAATGGAACTTTTGCAGTGGGACTAACCTGGGCCCTGTATCTCACCCATGATCCATTGTAATCGACCTAAACTTGTGACTTTCTACCGGTCTAACACTAACAGATAGCTGCAAGTGGAGCTTTGTGCCTTTAGGCGCTATACTTCCCTTAAATCTTTGAAACTGCATATCCCCATTTCTACTAATTGGATTTTTGTCGCTTGGTGTCAAATAATTTATTAACATGTACTCTATTTTTCTAAATTGGTGCTGGCTTTAACTTGTGTTGTGTTTTCACTTTACTACTGTTTGTACTACTGTTTGTGTGCTGCATAAATACTTTACACATTGCCTCTAAGTTAAGCCTGAATGCTTTTGGGTCAAGCTAAAAGATGGTCAAGCGCAGGTTAATTTAGTGACTATTTGTCTTTTTCCCCAGAAGTGGATCGAGTAGAGTTTCATCCCCGTCAACCAACAACCCAATGTCTCACAATGTCTATGAGAAGGGCCTTGCATATGTGTAATTATATAGCGTACAGCTGTGCATGGGGAAACATCATCATGTTTGTGGCGTGGCGCTTTCTTTCTCCATAAGGAAACATTTTTGTAAATGGGGAAACATCTACTCCACCAGTTTTTGATATGTTCCTTTCCATTCCAGTACTGGAAATGGATTTACTTCTACCCTTAACAAGAGTAAGGGCCTAATTTAGAGTTTGGCGGACGGGTTACTCCACAAACGTGACAGATATCCCATTCACCGAATTGCGATCTGCATAGGCTATTATGAGATCGTAATACGGGGGACAGGATACCCGTCACGTTTGTGATGGAGTAACCCGCTCCACCGAACTCTAAATCAGGCCCTAAATCTCCAACCTTTTCTATGATAGGAGTGAGTTGGAAAAAATAATTTATATATACAACTTTCCAATGCACCTTCTTCCTACAACATTCACTTCCCAGCCCCAGAGTGGAATTAAGCCACACATTATAAAACAACATTGTGGGGTAATATTACACATGGGTAAATGGATTTACGACTACAACTCATCTTTTGCGAGTTACCTACACTCAAAAACCAAGCCGTTTGCATGTCCAAACTAAAATTACACATGCAACAAGATTTGTGACTCAGGCCCCTAATGCCTGTAAATGACCATTTCTAAATTGAGAGGTCCATTTTTATACTGAGCTTCTTCTGATTGTGCAAGAGGGCTCTCTGAATATATGGTATGCTATATACCTATACCCAGTGCTTAATTTATAAATAGAAAAGTGCTGGTGCTCAGAACTCTCCTCTGAAACACGCAGCTGCTGCAGTTAAATGTGTGAGCACGGGTACTGAAGCAGCGTAATCCTGAAGCCATCTCGGGCCTCTTCAATCCGTTTAACGCCACTGCCTGCCCCTTCAGCTCACTCTTGCAGCGTTCTGCTTTCTCCCATTGTCACGCTTTTTCGTTTTTCTCTTCCTCCGTCTTTCCCATATGTGTGTCTTTTGCTCGCAGCAAATGCTTGAGGCAGAAGACTAAGGGCCAGATGTAGCAAAGGTTTTTACCCATTCTGTGTCTAGGGGGAAAAAGTGTTCGTACATATGGCCCTAAGCCCTGGCCCTCAAAAATAAGTACCGGTGCTCAGCACCAGAAACAGCAAGCACAAATTGAGCACTGCCTATACCTACATTTATTACTTCAAGAGTCAAGTGTTTGGAGACTGGCTTGGCTGTTAATTTTCAACTGGATATGCCATTGCAAACTGTTTGGGACTTGCCAAGAAATCTCTTAACTAGTTTAGTTTTAGAAGGTCGAGTAAGTGAGAGCTAGTTTAGTGCTGGTTGTAAATTGCTGTGACTCCTTGTTTGGACTTTCTCACTCTTCATTTGTTCCCAGCCAAATTACATCGCCACTTTTAAATTCCTACTTGAGTCATTAATGTCTGCAGTCTATCCTGTGGAACGTGTATGCTTTAACGCTGGATCTCTGCGCTGTATAAACCAAAACTTACTCCTACTGTGATTCCTAGTTGCTTCATAACCTTCTTTGGAGATCAGGACCAATGAATAATTGTCAAGTCTCTTATCACATTGTTTGAAAGTATTCATAGGAAACATCTTCTATTGTAATCTTGCTACTGCTTTTTCTAGCATTTCTCGACTTTTTTCAGGCATAATAGTTGGGGTCGAGCTGTTGTGTTTTATTCAGGGCAGGGGATGGTCTGCAATTTATCAGGGATATCCTGTTGTAAGGCTGGAAAGAAGAAGGGCCATTTCTCAGAAAGTTGTAGACTAGTGCCATTGATCTACTGTGTGGATGACGGCGGGGCTGGGTGATTGCTTGTGTATCCGGTGTGGCTGGGCCAGTAGGTGATTTAATGAGATGGGAGCAAGGGTTATGAATGAATCCACACCCTTTCCAGGCTAAAAAGTGATTGGCCATTTCTGTCACCTTTAACATGTTGGACTCTCACTTTAGGCAAAATGGACAAGAGAATATCACTGCTACCAATCTCCACAATCGCCTTTTTGGCTGTGCTAAATTTCAGTCAATTACAGCCCATCCAGCCACACGGCAGCAAAAGGCATGCACAGTTCTCAACCATCCCCCATGCAACGCCCAGATTCTCATTGGCTTTGCAACGGATGTTGGGGTTATCACATGCAAATAAAATGGAAAGCAGTGCAATTGTATAGTGGAGAACAAAGACCACACACAGATGCCAAAACATGATAACTGACCACAATCATGCCGCAGCAGTATTGCTAGTAATTTTGTAAAATGCTGATATGAAACAGCGGATGCACAAATTTAAGAAACGAATCTCTTCGGGCCAGTGCAAAATCTGAAATACCTTGTTTGTGAGTAACATCGTGTGAAAATGCATAGCTTCAAATGAGGCTCACAAACACAGTTATATCAAACAGCTATCACTGAAACTGCCATGACCTGTTGTCAGCTACAAGTGATCAGTAGCAGCGGTCCTCTAGTTATTCTCCTTACAGATGAATTGAAAAAACACATAATTAAGAATAAGCTTTTCCTTGTCTGACTTTCTGGCAGCAGAAATTTGCTAAAAGACTTGCCGGTCTCTTTGGTAACTACGTGTCGATTGGAACAACAGATCTTGTAAGACAGTTGAAAATGAAATAAAATATATATTTTATTAGTCAATCAAAACCATAAAAACGTCCGATCACAGTTCATCATTCCAAGAGGCAGACCTGTTTAACAATACCATAGCTATTCTTGTCCATGTACCCCCTCTCCCCCCAACAACCATCTTAAAATCCTCACAGATGTCATACAGGACTGTTACAAAATACAATACAAAAGTGTCAAACCAGCCCATATATTAAGACAATAAAACACAATCATAATAAGAACATAATCATAATACAAATACCCGATGCGCGGGAATAATAGTTATGTAAAATGCATCCCAGCCACCATATAATTACTTCACGTAAGACAGTTTTTGCAGAGCTGCTCTAAAATTAAACACCCTCGGTTATTTTCATTTAAGCAAGATGTTTTGTGTGAGACCTGAAAAGCCCGAAATCAAATATATCAAGATGTGCATTACATTAGTGTGCAGTAAAAGCAGGTGTGTTTGTGTTGGAAATTATTTAGGCATGCTTACATACTTTCCTTCAGAAGGCACGGCTGGATTTTTCCTTAAATAGTCCACCACACCCACCTATTTTAGCTGGGAATACACCGCCTCTATAGACGGGGGCTATGAGGGTGTCCTGAGATTACAGACGAAGCTGTTGAACAGTGATGAATTTCCATTCATCTAATGTGCTGGCGTGCTAGAATCCTGAGTCACCTATAATGTGCAGTAAACCTGTCTGCTTAGGACTCCCTTTCTGTGACAGGAAACCTCTGTATCCTCAATTAGCCTGGGTCACTTGATATTCATCTCCAGGAGTTCAAAAAATGGGTAAAGAGAAAACTGCATGTACCCATATATTGAACCTGAGTGAGAGCTTGCTCCAAACAATGGCTGCTGGAAGTACCTTTTAACAACTTCTGAATCCAAAAACCAGATTCCACGTCTGACGTTAAGCTCCCAGAAATGCTACCCGATCTTCAGGGGCCTTCAATTGTAAACTATCCTCCTTGACCAAGGCCTTCTGGAAATAAGATTAAATACAGCTTCATGGTCTGCATCACTGAAAATATTTGAACTATTTTAATTCGTTTCAGTGTGAGGGTATAATTTTGAACAGGGAATAAACTAACTTGTAGGAAACTGTAAATGCTCTAAGGTTGGTTACGTGGGATATGTAGACCAGGGAAACTTTTTGATTTTTAAGGTAACTTCTTTTTACTTTCAAGTATCATTGTCAATGGTTTCTTATTGATTCCACCTATTTCAGTGCAACACATTTCACCTTTAATTTTCAATTGTGACATTTTTCACTATGTTTGGTTTTCCTTGATTTTGATATGAAAATCTATCTCTTAATTAATGTCTATTGAACTTTTTCATTTTAAATGAACTTTTTAACCTCCCTGTCACTTTCTATTCGTTTTTAAATATTTATCCTAATATATTTCTAGCGTCTTATTTAAACTGGTTGCAGACATTTGTTTCTAGCTGCATAGGTGTAATGGATGCTTTCTTAAGTTCACTTTCAAGCTCTCTGTCTGATAACTGCCCTGTCACTACTGTTAAGCTGTTAAGAGGTGAGGCAAATGTGTACACACTGAAACTGGTTTGCGTTCAGGACTGCATCACTGGCCATACACAGATAAAACAGACTCTCGTGATTACACTTGCTATGCAGACCTTTCAGCAAGGAACAAATCTCTATCAAATAAGGTTTTGCTCTAGCAGAAGCTCTTCCTCATGTTGTTCCATACCTGCTGTTCTATGTTTCAAATTAAGTCTTCCAGAGGTTTCAGCTCCAACATCTTTTGAAAATCCATTGGGCTTCCCAAAACTGTTTGATTGTTCACTTTTTTGTAGCCTTACAGCATATCAACTCCAATTTCTGGTTTGCTCTTTGCTTTTAGCCTAAGTCAATTCACTGACTTGCAAACTACCCTCAAATAATAAATGTGCAAATGTTTCTACAATTGAAACAGACTTTAATCTGCAATTAATTGGCAACATTATCTTTTTACTTAGGTTTTTAATAGGTTACATCACACGATTCCTAGATCAAATAAATACATCCCTCGGAGGAACAGAATTCTGTGAATTATGCATTTCAATAATTTTGTCTGTAATTCCAAAATGAAAAGATATACATACATAAGAATTGGGTTTAATTTTAGTTATTGTGGTTAACTCTGTCAGTGACTAATATATTGTTTATTATTCCGAGACAGCTGATTATGTAGAGTGCGCTGTATATATATACTTCTGTCTCATGTCCATCTGAAATCTCGTCATAATCTCAGCTGCCTTTGAACGGTCCCATGATCCAGCCATCCTTCATCCATCTATCGGTCAATCCATCCATCCAAAACATTCTTGCGAATTGAACAGCATCTGTGCTTCATTGATGTTTTATAAATAACAGAAGAATGTGTTACTGAACCACATTTGTACATTGCACAAATTACAAAGACTGTTGTGCATCACCTATCTTTTTCCCATTCCACTTTGAGAACTGACATAGACAGATGCTTTTAGCAGCATCTGATCTGATGCCAAAATACAAGACTGAAATGCCACACAAATACCAAGATTCAGATTTGAGGTGCTTTGGTTTTACAATGGATAAACGTATAGAGGAGAAAGACTGGCTGCAGTGGGGCATAGGTGGGACAGATGCCACAGATACTACGGTAACAACGGGGAAGGGGCCCTGGTGAGCAGAAGGTTCTAGAACGTACTGAGAGTGTAGATGGGCTTCTCAATAACCATGGCCACATCAACGGAGGATGCCAGTGCAGACAAAAAGATACAGGGACATGCAGTCGTGGAAAAGAGGCTTGGATAGGTGGGCAGGTCCACTACCTCTTCTGCACAAACAGAGAGGGGGCATGTGTGTCCAATTTTGGTGTACTTTGCCTGTTTATTCACAAACTATGAGCCAAGAATGATGGGCAATCGACTGACTATAAAATTATTGTCCTTGCTGGCCAAGGTGTCTCGAACAAAAACATTTCAGGCACATCACTCACATTCATCTAACTACAGAGGTGCTGATACTGACGTGCAAACTAATCTCAAATTAGATAGATTAGGTGAAGAGGTGAGAGTTTCAGAAAAAAAATCCGAATTACTCTGAGACATTTACCATATGCATTAAACAATGAATAGATTTCTGCAGCAATTAACAGAAGCTAAAAAACCAAAAACGAAACAGATTTCATTGAGTTATAATACTGGGAACAGACCGGCATTAACAGACTAAAAAAGTAGCTAATCTGCATCCTATCAAAGAGTGTAAAACGTTTCAGCGTTTTGCTACTGTTGCTTTTTTATATCTTTTCCGTTGCTTTTAAATATAGGGACACAACAAACTTCTGGAGGCTTCCCTGTAACTGTGCAGGTCACCAGCACCATGCAGGCCTGCCTGGACCTGCATGGGCTCTGCTGCTGGCCTCTAATGGAGTGAGTCCTGATCCAAAAGAGGTGCCACCCAGGTCCTGGACCCATGGCTGGCATCAGTAAGAATGCCTCCTGATGAAAAGGTGAAAATCCTGACATTCAGGCTCCTCGTGACCATTAAGTGACCTCTTTGCGCTGAGAATCGACCACCCATGGTGGCCAGCAATATAAAGCTCTAGTGGGACCTTCCCTTAGCTCTGACAATGACTGTTCACAATGACCGTCAACACAAAACCTGCACTTCATGCTGGCAGCGACCATCTATGATGATCAAACAACATGAAGCTCCAGCAACGACTGGGTTTTCATGCTACAGAAGTGACCCTGTGCGATGCTCGATCTCTTTCCCACGCGACAGTCTTCTGCTCATGGTCCCCCAATGTGAACGACACACTTCATGTCGGACTTGAGAAGGTAACTTCTGATGACGCAGAAAAAGAGGGTCCAACATATATTCATACATATCGTGTAATCAAAACGTATAATGTAGTGTGATTTTAGTAAAGAAAATAATGTACGAGGGAAATTGTGCCCTCGGGGTAGTTCGCCTTCATTGTAAACGAGCTTTATTAATCATGAAGTATTGAAAATGTAGTAATCCGTCATAATTGCAAATGTATGCCATGATTTCTTGGTTGAAAACTGTTTTGCTTAGCTTAAATTTAGTACAGGCTTTGGCCTAGTTGCCTGGTCTCAAATTCTAACTGCGTGGCTTTTCCTTGAACTAATGAAACATATATTCTTGCTTGAAGTTGTATTTTTCCAGTAGAGCTGACTGATACACTTATCTCCAAGGTTTCTACTAGGCCGGTTTCATCCCCTTTGATACAAGGTCAGTCTGCAGGTGCGGACAATGAAGGTACAGATAGTAAAATAATTGGCAAACCATGTTACAACTTGTGTTCCAAGGCTCCAAGGACAGTGTATGCATAAATGAGCGCTAGTAAAAGACAATTTTCATTGGACAATTTGAAGCCAACCTATGAACCCTCCAATGGAAGATCCTGCAGAATTTGGAATGTTTCTTACTTAAACCCACTGGACAAAGAGAAGTCAGCCATTTTCCTCGATGCCAGTTTGAAGCCAGATGCCAGACGCCAGACTCCATTTTGGACGACACCCTGATGCCCTTTTCTCTATCTGAGAGAAAGAGACTTTAAGAATTCTCACCCTAGAGACTTTGATTTGCCCCGTCTTGCCCATGCAGTAACTTTGCCCCATTCTCCTTGCCGCTGCAAGGAAGCTTGCCCTTAACTTTGCCCCTTTGAAACTTGCCCCATGCTGATCGAACCAGTACCTGAAGGACGAAGACTTTTCTTGAATGCTGATTGTATTTGGTAAATATGAAAGGATAAATGTATTATGCATTGTGTTTTTCCTTTTAGGTACCAACTGCTATTTTGATAGGGTCCTAGCTAGAAGTTTTCCAAATTTGTGTTGACTAAATTCGTTTTGCATGAAGCCCCACATGCCAATGCTAATTAGAGGTTAGTCGAGGTATTCATTCAATGTACCATGCTAAATTGAAATCTTGTTATGCTGACCAATGTATGAAATTAGTCAAATACAGTTAGTCATATTAGTGATTTGCATTGCCATAACTGAGTGTATCATCATCCAGATTTTGCGTAGATTGCGTTTCTTCCGCCGTTATGGACAGCCAGTAATGTTCATATACATATATCATTTGGTTTTGAGACTTATATACATCGTGTTAGCTTTGTTAATATAGGGAAATAAATTCACTAACTTTTAATAAACTGGTGTGGTTATTCATGACTGAAAGGTCATGGTGCGCCGAAATACCAACTGTTATTGATTTCTGATGTGCTATATTGATCTATTAATTGAGTATTGATTACCGATTGCAATAGTTATTGGTTATTGATCTGAGTGACTCGACTATTTTAGGATGAGGAGAGCCCAACTCGGTTAAAAGATTCACCGACCTCCAACGTGTCCAGGTACAGGTAATTTATAAGGGCTGGATGCGTTATCAGTAGATGGTAGCAGAGATTGATGGTTTAGCCCTTTGGGACCCCATCCGAACAATAGACAGAGTCAAGTTAGAATTTTCTTTGATAAAACAAGTTGGAGGGATGATGATGCCCTAAGTCCCCAATGACTTTCCCGGAATCTCAGAGCTTGCGAATGAGGAACATGAAGGTATGAGGATAGTATTGGCGTTTCTAGTGACGGTATGAGTGAAGTTAGGGTTTTGCGCTTGCACAGCTTATTGCCGCAGATTAATTGAGAAGTTTGTGAGGATTTAGGGGGTTAAAAGATATTAGAGGAGTGTTACTCTAAAAGTGTGAGAGTAGGGAAGTCGTCGAACTTCACGTGTGTGTAGCGCTTTGAGCAGAAAAATTGTCCACGTGGTTGTTGATGTTGAGACGGGCCCTGCGAGGTCAAGAGACTCCGGAGTATGTTGAAAAGTGTATGTGACACTTGTTTGATGTTGTGATTTGGTCAGGTTTAATAGGTTGATTGGGCGTGGTCAACAAGTCGGTATGAATGTTGCGGAGTGAAAGAAAACTTTGACTTTGAGATTTGACGAATTCTAAAGTGCACTAGAATAGTTCATTGATCAGTTGAGAGTAAAGTTTGCGGGTCAAATTTTGCTTGCGAAAGTGGGAAACCGAGAAAGATGGAATAACTGCCGAGGCTAGTGAAAAATCCCTAATGTTTCTGAAGCGATTGTATTACCTTTCCTGTAGTAAACCGACAGATCTGTTTATTCTTTTGGTTAAGTGCTCGCGTTATATTGCAGAAATTAGTTTATGAGTGAAGCCGAATGAAAAGAGGACAAGCCGCAGGACTTTGCCAGCCGCAGTGTGTGAGTGTGACGTCACTAGGAGCCGCGCTGGGATAGGTCGGTTGGTGAGAAGGGTCGCGCACGGATTGGACGCAGTCCGTGAAGCGCAATTGGAAGGGGAAAGGCAAGCGAAGAGTATTCCGGGAATTAAAGTCACTTATTGATTACATATTTTAGAAAAACAAAAGACGGAAAGATGAAATTTTTCAAAGCATTTAAGAGTGCCATGAGGGGAGATGTTTATATTAAAGCAAATGTAGGAGAAGAAACACCGCCTGAGGGTACACCAGCTTACATTGTCATTGAAGAAAAGGGTGTGGCACCATGTCTTTGGTTAAAACAATGGTGCAAATTAACAGAGAAACATGGAAGTGTAGCGTTCCCTATCCACGGGTCGTTTAATCTAAGAGTTTTAGAAAATCTGAGATTTGCGCTATACGACATGAAAGTACCTCCAAGACCAGCACAGTTTGAGGCACTAGCAATTTGGGAGCTAATAGCTAGAAACCAACAACAAAAGAAATTTGAGACAAGAATAAGAAAAGTAGAAAAGACAATAGCAGATGCTAGATGGGACAGCACACAAAAGGTTTGGAGATCAGATGTATTGCAGGGGATTAAATTGTTTCCAGCGATTACTGATGAAGCGACGACGGAAGGAAGGAAAGCCACACATAAGACAAACAGGAGTCAGTCCAGAGATAGAGAGAACAATAGAAACTCGAAAAGGGGAGACGAGTCAGATGATGAGGAGTTCATTATACAATTGCTGAATGATCGCCCGCCACCATATGTAGAAAGCGAAAAAGGCTCCAGCATTAGTACTGCCCCTCCAGAACCAATACAGGGTAATGTAACACCAAATTTGAGAATATCTCAGAGGCCGAGCAGTTCCGATATGCCTTTCTCACCACAAATACCACAGGTTCGGAGAATATACCCAGACGTGCCTACATTGAGACCTGCTGATAATTATCAGCCACAGGTTCAAAGGCACTGCTGTGCAGAGCATAACATGGGAACGACTTCTGATTCAACGGCGCAGGGAGGACAGAGTTATCAAAGACCAACATTGATTCAAGCTGAATCAACACAATTCTCGATGCCTCAAAAGCAGACACAAGAAGTGCGAGTAATAGAAAGCCAGTTAGGTATGCCAGCAATGATGAACCACAATGTGGGGATTAACATGCCACAGAATTCAGGGAACAGACAGAATCCAGACGCGATATCTCTGCCTATCACTGTAGGTCCACCAGTACCACTGTACATACAGGCAAATTCAAGCACAAGCGACCAAGGGTTAATGATACAGAATGGGACAGGGAGAAGATGCATAGAAACCACTCCAGAGACAACTCCGATAGCGGCACTGCCAAATGGATCTGGGTCCTTGTCGGAATTCAGTCCAATTCCAATTTGTGCTCCGTCAACCGTGGTAAGGTCACATCCACCACTATTAGTACCGTTAACCTCAGAGACTGAAACATTACAGAAACCATCAGTAGCAGTTGATGTAACTGCTACACTGATGGGGCTGAACGCGCAACAGTTAACACAATGGTTCAACAGCCTGAACTCTCCACAGAGTACATCCAGCGGGAAGGGAGAAGAATACCTGAACAAAATAAGGTTGGGTATGGAGGCAGATGAACTGGTAGAGGTAACAATGGGTTTGAACAGATTAGAATCATACACAGAGGAAGAACTAAGATGCATGTGCCCTAGGATTACAAGAGAAGTAAGCAGCATACATAAGAAGTTACAAGAAATTGCAGACAGAAACGAGATCGATATAAGTAAGACTAAACACCTGAGCAGAAGTTACAGGTTAGACTTTGAGACAAAAGATTTTGAACACATGAGATCCGCAGGGATGAAAACACACCTTAAAGAGATACTGCAGAGTACACAGGTCTGGAGATGTTTAGACAAGTGGGAAAGCAGGGGGGTTAAGAAAAAGGACAAAAAGAAAGAAAATACTCCAGAGCGCAATGAGAAAAAACAACAGAATGAAGATCTGATAACTATGTTACCAATGAGAGAGACAGCAGGGGAAAAACTTGTACATGTACCATGGCACAGGTGCGATATTCAATCCTTTACGGATGACTTTCCCAAATTGAGAGAGAAGCCGATTGAGTGGTATCAACAAAAAGATAGATTTGTGAAACTCGCGAAATGTCTCTGGGAAGACCTGAATACTTTATTTGAAATCGTGGTTCTGGCAGATTTGTGGGAAGATTGTAAAAGGGCTGTAGGTTGGCCGACGAGTGAACCAGAGAGAGATAGGGACACAGGTGCGCCATCACCTACGGTAATGAGTTTGTACCACAAGGTGATCGAGCACTTGAAGACCAAGGTTGTGTCGAAAAATGTGGATTGGCAAAGGATTGACAGGACCGCCCAAGAGGTTAAAGAGTCTATACATGCGTATTATGAGAGGTTGTTGAAAGCGTTTAAGAATTACAGTGGCACGGAAACGATTGAGGCAAAGGACATGCTCCATTTTGTGTTCAGGTTTGTGGAAGGGTTGAGACCCGAAATCAGCCAGATGATTAAAACGCATTTGATTTGTTGGCAGTCGAAGTCGATCGATGAAGTGTTGAATTATGCGAAATACTGCAGTGATGAGATTGAGACCAAGCAGAAAAGACTGAAGGAAAAGGTGATGGTGATGCAGCTTAGAGCAGCTCAGACAGGTTTGCAATGTTTACAAGGTTTCCAACAACAGATGCTGCAGCAACAGCAACAGGGAAACGCTATGTTTCAGCCGCAGATGAGAGGCAGAGGCCGAGGAGGTTTTGTGAATAATGGTCCTGATTTGAATACCGTTATGATTCCAAATGGTATACAGGCAATGAAGAAGGTGATGCCATGTCACATGTGCGGAATTGTCGGGCATTGGAAACGGGAGTGCCCAATGATGGTGCAGGAAGGTGTAGGTCAGCAAAACAATGATGTCAATGCATTCCAGACTATGAGAGGACCGAAACTGAGAGGTCCAAATCCAAATTTCCAAAACAATATAAACCAGATGCAGGGTTTACAACCCATGCAACCGCAACAGGTGCAAATGCCCCGTGTGCAAATGACACAATTGCAGCCAATGCAACAGCAGTTTCCTATGGTACCTAATCAGCAAATGCAAATACCCTTAGCACCAATGAATCAGCAGCAAGCAATGCTTCCTCAACAGGTCACGAGTCAGGGAATGAGTCAAAATGACACAGTACACCAATTCCCACTACACAGCGAGAATGGAATAAACGATGTATGGGAGAGTGAAAGTTCAGATGAGGAGGGAAATTGTGTGCTTGCAGCATCCTTGGAAGTTGATCAAAAGGGTCCGTATGTGGAGGGAAGAGTTATGGGTCATCGCGTTTCATTCTTGGTTGACACAGGAGCTACACGTTCCACTGTCAGGAGCATTGAAGTACCAAATTTGCCACTTTCAGGGAGAACAGTTCAAGTAGTGGGAGTAGCAAACAGGTACCTGACGAACCCAATCACAGATCCAGCTCAAGTCAGAATTGGTAACTACCAAGGGTCACATAAATTTGTGGTATGTGACTCAAGCCCAATATCACTGTTAGGGAGAGACCTATTGTGCAAATTGGGATGTTCGATTATGTGTTCAAACGATGGAATTAAAATTTAGACAAGCAGTGATGGGGAAGAAGAGGACAGTGTAGGAGGGGATGAGGTAGAGACTGTCGATGAAGAGTATCCCCTGATTACCCTTTATCCGATGATCACTGAAGCAGATATTCCTGCTGAGTTACAGGAAACAGTTGGAAAAGAAGTGTGGGATATGACAGGAAAAGAGGTGGGATTGGTGAAAGGAGTGGAACCAGTGAAAGTGACTGTAAAACCCAATGTAACCTTTCCCCAGACCCCACAGTACCATATGGCACAAGACACCCTCATGAAAGTCGCCCCACTCATTGATGAGTTTGTAAAACAGGGAGTACTGAAAGAGGTGTTAAGCAGTCCATGTAATTCACCAATTATGGGACTAATAAAACCGACTGGAAAGGTCCGAATTGTTCAGGATTTGAGGAAAATAAATGACATAATAATCAAATGTTGTCCCGTAGTACCGAATCCAGCTGTGATAATGTTTCAAGTTCCCTGTGATGCTGAGTGGTTCTCAGTTATCGACTTATCACAAGCATTCTTTTCTGCGCACCTACATGAGGACAGCCAGTTTCTCTTTTGTTTCAAATTCTTAGCCACAGTTTACAGTTGGTGTCGAATTCCTCAAGGGTTTTCGGAGTCACCGTCAATTTTCAATCAGATTCTAAAGAAAGATTTGGAAGCGTTAGAGTTGCCATTCGAGTCAACCCTAGTACAGTACATTGACGATTTACTGATTGCATCTAAGACAGAAAGTGACTGCACAGCCGACACCATTGCCCTATTGAACCATTTGGGAAGGAATGGACACAAGGTGTCTCCTTCAAAATTACAGTTCTGCCAGAAGAAAGTGAAATATTTGGGTCACCAAATAGAGAAAGGGTCACGAAGAATTATGAAGGAAAGGATAACAAGTGTACTTCAAATGAGTCCCCCAAAGACGAGGAGGGAGGTGAGAAAGTTTTTGGGAATGGTGAGCTACTGTCGCCAATGGATCCCCAATTTCTCAACCCTAGCAAAATATTTACTGAAACTGACCCAGAAGGATGCGCTAGATGAAATAGAGCTGAAAGGAGATGAGATGGATGCTTTTATTGAATTGAAAGAATGCATGTGCAGGGCTCCAGCTTTAGGTATGCCTGATTACACAAAGCCTTTCACATTGTTTTGCCATGAATGTGATGCATGTTCCTTGTCTGTCTTGACCCAAGCCCATGGTGGCGTAAACAGACCAGTAGCATATTTCTCAGCTACTTTGGATCCGGTCGCAGCAGCACTGCCAGGGTGCTTGCGTGCCGTAGCCACAGTTGGTATCAGCCTCACTCAGAGTGAAGGAATAGTGATGGGACACCCTTTAACAGTCATGGTCCCTCACTCAGTCGAGATACTTTTGACACGTTCCCAAACACAACACATGACTGGTGCTAGACTCACAAGGTATGAAACAATAATTCTGGGATCAACTAATGTGCAGCTGAAAAGGTGCACTACGTTGAACCCAGCAACCTTGTTTCCCAGTGAAAATGCCGAAATTGAGAACGCTGAAGACATCGAGCACGACTGTCTTCAGGTGACTGAATTTTGCACCAAACCAAGACCTGATATCAAAGATACCCGATTGGAAGAAAATGATCAAGTCATTTTTGTTGATGGTTCATGTTTGAGAGATGCCCTGGGAATATTAAAAGCAGGATATGCTGTATGCACGGTAACAGGCGTTCTGGAAGCATCCTGGCTTCAAGGAGTTTACTCTGCACAAGTAGCGGAATTGGTAGCCCTTACTAGAGCTTGCCAACTCTCTGCATTGATGAAAGTCACCATCTACACTGACAGTCAGTACGGATTTGGGATAGTGCATGACTTTGGACAATTGTGGTCACAGAGAGGCTTCATGACCTCTTCAGGATCACCAGTGAAAAATGGTGAAAGAATAAGAGAATTCTTACATGCCATTCAATTGCCAGGGGAAGTAGCAGTGGTAAAATGCAGTGCACACTCGAAGGGACAAGACTATGTTTCTCTGGGAAATGGATATGCGGATCAAGTCGCAAGGTTTTGCGCATTGAACTGTATATTGCTCAGGGATGAATGGAATTTGATAAATGAGCCAGAACTCGAACCAAGCGAAATCTTTGCTCTAAAGGTTGTAGATACAATGGACGAATTTAAATCCTTACAGAATGATGTCAGTGAGAATGAGAAACTCTCATGGACCAAATCACAATGTGTAAAGAGACTAGATGAATTATGGGTTTCAAGTGAAGGGAAATTTGTTCTACCAAACAGCCTTTTGACACAGATAGCCAGATTTTACCATGGACAAGCTCATCTTGGGAGGGATGCCATGATTAGATTGTTTAAAACTGATTGGTTTAACCCCAAATTCTGTCAAGTTGCTGAAGCAGTTTGCCATCATTGTGTCATTTGCCAACAGATGAACGCAGGGAAGGGAACCGTAGTAAATTTGAGCCACATTGGAAGAGCAGGGGGTCCCTTCAGCAGGATGCAAATGGACTTCATTGAGATGCCTGTGCATGGAGGTTTGAAGTATGTGTTGGTGGTTGTGTGCATTTTTAGTCACTGGATTGAAGCATACCCTACACGCAGAAATGACAGTCTCACAGTTGCAAAACTACTCTTGAGAGAGCTAATACCACGTTTCGGATTTCCGATCTCTTTAGAATCAGATAGGGGAAGTCACTTCAATAACGAAGTAATAAAATTACTTTGTGCAGCGCTGAACATTGAGCAAAAGTTGCATTGTAGCTACCGCCCTGAAGCATCAGGTCTAGTGGAGCAAATGAATGGCACATTGAAATCAAGGATGGCGAAAATATGCGCATCAACAAACTTAAAATGGCCTGACGCATTGCCCTTGGTGCTAATGTCAATGAGAAACACCCCTGACAGAAAGACTGGATTGTTCCCGCACAAGATCCTCCTGGGCAGAGCTATGAGACTTCCAGCAGTTCCTGCAAATGCTCTTTTGAATATTACAGATGATATGGTGTAAGACTACTGCAAAGGTCTAGCTGATGTGGTCCGCTCTTTCTCTCACCAGGTGGAGGCAACCACCTTGCCACCGATCCAAGGTCCAGGACACGCCCTGAAAGCAGGTGACTGGGTCGTGATAAAGAAGCACGTGAGGAAGTCGTGTTTGGAACCCCGTTGGAAAGGACCTTTTCAAGTGATTCTGACGACTACCACCGCTGTGAAGTGTGCGGGAGTTCCCAACTGGATTCACGCCAGTCACACAAAGAGGGTATTGTGTCCCACAGATGAAGAAGTTGAAGCGCTGAAATCACCAGTGTCTGATAACAAAGTGCCAAGCGCCGAGACAGAGCGAAAGGGAACTAGAAGCGAACAGGCAGGAATAGAGGAGGGAGAAATAATCTCTGAGGACGAAGCAACTGATTCATTTGGGGAAGACCAAGGAGAAGCCTCAGAGAGTGACGAGGGCCCGGAAGGTGACAAAGAGCCTGAAACAGCTGAAAGTGACAAAGAGCCTGAAGAAAGTAAAGGTGACAAAGGGCTCGAAACAGGTGAAGAAGCAGGAGAGCCTGATCAGAGGAGGGCTTTCCCAGAAGCAGACGATACAGGAAAAGAAAAGGAAAACCTGATTGACTCCCCAGAAGGAGGGACAAGGCAGAACAGAACGAAACTGCTCAAACTCCTTCAGAAGAGATTGCAGGTCCATCAAGTGGACACAGTGCAAAAAGAAGACCAAGCATATCGCCAGTAAAATTAATAATTAGAGAAACGTTGAACGACAGTGAAGGGCCAAGAGTGAAAGAGAAAAGAAAGGAAGTGTCTGACGCAATAGCAGCACCAAGCGAAGAGAAAGACTTGGCCAAGGAAGAAAGTAACAGCGAGAAAGAATCAAAGAGAGATGCAAAATTGAAAAGAAAAAGGATACCGAGCAAAAGATATTCTGGTCCGGAGTGGGCATACTTAGCCAATAACGATTGGTCAGACAAATTCATATCCCTCAGTCTCGAGAACGAAGAGGCAGAACTTCATTTTGGCACATGAGAAATAAAAGAACTTCATAAACTTTACTGATTAAAGACATTGATCACCTGATTGACTTTTCAACCGGCTAAGACATTGCTAACTTGATTGACTTTGAAACCGATCGTGAGACAACGCTGCTAACCAATAAGAGACTAAGCTGCTGAAGAAAACTGTGTGAACATTGAACTCGTTCAGTTTTGTAAATATTTGCAACTACGCTTTGATAAAGTGTCTTCAACTTTCTGATTCTATACAGATCATGACTAGCTTCACTACACAGGGGCGTAAAATGAAGTGTTGTAAATACATGTGTATAGGTTTAATAACCACATGCGTAGTAATCATTGTAGCAATAGTTCTTGGAATGCATGGTAAAAATGAGAGTGAGACGAATGATGCTTCTACTTCTAAACCTACTATTGTTACTGAACTAACAGCTCTGAAGAGACTCGAACGAGACAAGAGACATTTGCATGATAAGAAGGAACTTTCATCTAACGTTTTCTATCGCTTGCTGAGTGAATATGTTGAGACCATGGATGCGAAAGATTGTTATGTGTGTACACAAATACCTACCTCAGTAGTGGAAGGGGTAACGTATCACAGCATGCCTCTTACTTATGGAATTACATGTAGTATAATAACGTCCAGATTTTATGGTCAGACGTACATTCATTATTTTTACTCTAATTATGATGTTACATTTGCATATGTCCCCATAATTGAGTACCTGAGTAAAATCGCTAGAGATTATTATTTCAAATTAATGAGAGAATTATTTGAGCCGTTGTCACCTTTTCACACAGCACACGCACATAGAGAGAACCTTACATGCTTGCTTTCACAAGTAGAGATAAACTTCTTAGACCGCACTGATGATAGGAGGAAAGAAATGAAGGAGGAATTAGAAAAGGAATTACACAAAAGGACATCCATAGATAACTATGCTTTTGCCGCAATAAAGACACAAGGGAAAATAGCTTTAGATACATTGCATGTAGGGAGATTTTGTATACATAGACATAAATCATACTATGACACAGTTTTTGTGGGAACGAGTGAATGCAAACATACGTTTTTGTTTCAACCTAAGTGGACGTTCATGCTCAATGGACAAGATCCAGTTATTCCTGGGATATATTATATTTGTGGACTCAACGCCTATTATCGTCTTCCTAAAGGATGGTATGGGAGATGTTACTTGGGAATAGTATTCCCAAAGATTTACCAACTGGATGATTTAACAAAATTTCCAAAGCTGTCTGAATCACATCATGTTCAGAAGAGAGAGACAGCTTCTGGTGTGGTAGGAGATATATTTGGAGCATTGATTCCTTCAGTGGAAGTCATATTGAATTCAATCAAAATACGAAAGTTGTCTACTATTGTGGATAACATGCTGACTAAGTTTTCAGGAGCTATAATCCTGATGGATGCTGAACTCGCTGCAGAAAGAGCTATGACTCTTCAAAATCGGCTTGCCTTAGACATTCTTTTAGCAAAGGATGGCGGCGTTTGCAAAATGCTTGGTACACGTCACTGTTGTACATATATACCAGACAGCAGTGGGAAAATTAGAACGATGCTTAAAAATTTAACTAAAGAAAGTGTAGATTTAAAGGAATTGAAAGAACCAGGAGTTTGGGAGAAAGTTGGAAAAGGATTTGCTTCTGTGGGAAATTGGCTCAGCAACGTTTGGAACGGATTGTTACTAAAAATAGTGAAGGGAATATTGATAATATTAATTTGTTTATTAGGCTCTTGGGGAATATGGAAAGCTATCAAAATGTTAAAAGCAAGGAACAAAAGGAAAAGAGAAGAGAAAATAGAGAACAAAATGGTGGAAATATATAGAGAAAAGTCAAAAGGGACTAAAAGAAAAAGGGAATTGACTGAGGTGCCAAATTACTATACAGAATTTTTATGGAATAAAATGTGTGGGTAGATTTGATGTGATGACATAATTAGTCATCAGAGGAGGGATTGATGACGCAGAAAAAGAGGGTCCAACATATATTCATACATATTGTGTAATCAAAACGTATAATGTAGTGTGATTTTAGTAAAGAAAATAATGTACGAGGGAAATTGTGCCCTCGGGGTAGTTCGCCATCATTGTAAACGAGCTTTATTAATCATGAAGTATTGAAAATGTAGTAATCCGTCATAATTGCAAATGTATGCCATGATTTCTTGTTTGAAAACTGTTTGCTTAGCTTAAATTTAGTACAGGCTTTGGCCTAGTTGCCTGGTCTCAAATTCTAACTGCGTGGCTTTTCCTTGAACTTGAAGTTGTATTTTTCCAGTAGAGCTGACTGATACACTTATCTCCAAGGTTTCTACTAGGCCGGTTTCATCCCCTTTGATACAAGGTCAGTCTGCAGGTGCGGACAATGAAGGTACAGATAGTAAAATAATTGGCAAACCATGTTACAATTTGTGTTCCAAGGCTCCAAGGACAGTGTATGCATAAATGAGCGCTAGTAAAAGACAATTTTGATTGGATAATTTGAAGCCAACCTATGAACCCTCCAATGGAGGACCCTGCAGAATTTGGAATGTTTCTTACTTAAACCCACTGGACAAAGAGAAGTCAGCCATTTTCCTCGATGCCAGTTTGAAGCCAGATGCCAGACTCCATTTTGGACGACACCCTGATGCCCTTTTCTCTATCTGAGAGAAAGAGACTTTAAGAATTCTCACCCTAGAGACTTTAACTTTGATTTGCCCTGTCTTGCCCATGAAGTAACTTTGCCCATTCTCCTTGCCGCTGCAAGGAAGCTTGCCCTTAACTTTGCCCCTTTGAAACTTGCCCCATGCTGATCGAACCAGTACCTGAAGGACGAAAACTTTTCTTGAATGCTGATTGTATTTGGTAAATATGAAAGGATAAATGTATTATGCATTGTGTTTTTCCTTTTAGGTACCAACTGCTATTTTGATAGGGTCCTAGCTAGAAGTTTTCCAAATTTGTGTTGACTAAATTTGTTTTGCATGAAGCCCCACATGCCAATGCTAATTAGAGGTTAGTCGAGGTATTCATTCAATGTACCATGCTAAATTGAAATCTTGTTATGCTGACCAATGTATGAAATTAGTCAAATACAGTTAGTCATATTAGTGATTTGCATTGCCATAACTGAGTGTATCATCATCCAGATTTTGCGTAGATTGCGTTTCTTCCGCCGTTATGGACAGCCAGTAATGTTCATATACATATATCATTTGGTTTTGAGACTTATATACATCGTGTTATTAATTGAGTATTGATTACCGATTGCAATAGTTATTGGTTATTGATCTGAGTGACTCGACTATTTGAGGATGAGGAGAGCCCAACTCGGTTAAAAGATTCACCGACCTCCAACGTGTCCAGGTACAGGTAATTTATAAGGGCTGGACGCGTTATCACTTCTCAGCAAGACTAACCGGGTCCCTGCATCCAATCCGTGCTCTATCACTGTCATCCTGAATTTGTGACTTCCTCTGGTCTAGCGTAACCAGATAACCGTGAATGGCAATTTGTGCTTTTTGGTGCTATTTTCACCTGACATTTTACAAACTAATATCCCTGGTTCTCTGGTGTTATTTTATTTGATAAAATGTACTTCATTTTTCAACAATGGTTTTTGTTGTGTTGTATTTTCACTGCATTACTGTTTAAGTGCTGCATGAATACTTAACACGCTGCCTCTAAGTTAAGCCTGACTGCTTTGTGCCAAGCTACCAGAGGGTTAAGCACAGGTTCATTTAGTGATTTTTATGGGTCACCCTGATAGGTGTTGTGTTTATAATTGGAATGGGGTTTAACAACTCTCACCTTATAACTTAATTTCTTGCAAAAAGTGTTCTTTTTACTGCTGAAAAATGAATCCTAGGGATAAGAGTGGAAAATACAGAATGTACGCATGGCTCCATGAGCCAGATGCAGCTTTCCTGGCCACGGGGATAACAGAGAGCAAATGTGGAGTCAGTGGTCCTGCAGGAAAGGCCTGGGGTAGCCACTGTTAAATTATCTCCGTGACACATTTTAAAATCTGACACATTTATTTAAAGGAAACTGCTTGTCACAACGTTTGTTTGCCAGGTTGTATAAAAGTCCCAGCATTTGACGACAAAACATGTTAGAAGCCGTGAGATACATGGGTCACAAAATTAAGACTGTAAGCAATAGAATACAAAGAAAAGCCTGGATGGAAACAACCAGGGAAATTTGGCAGCTAATTGTTTTGGAGCTAACTGCCTTCGCCTTCAATGAATCCCCCACTATGTAGCGACGCGGAAATTAAAATGCCTTTTTTAGATGCAAAAAATAAACATGGATATTACTTAATATCAATTATAATTATCATCAGAGAGATATAGTAGGAAAAGGTTTGAGTAGTATTTAAGGCTGGGATTCCAAGCTGATTTGAATGGGTAAAACTTTTCTTTTCCTCTTTCGCACTATAACTGCACAAATTGCAAAAATTAACCTCGAGCCTAATAACATCTCCTCCATTAAAAAAAAAAACCTCTATACTGTTTATGTCTATACATATCTGAAATAAGAGTGCTTCGCACAGAAAGAGACCCTCCACATTATAAACTGAACATGAAAAGGGACCAAGCACTTCACAAATAATCTGTTTATAACATATTGCTAGCCATATTATACCTCTCTTTCGCATTATGTTTAATATAGCAAAAGAAAACAATATTAACCTTTTCATCATACAGGCCCGGACTGACCAATCCACCACTCTGGCACCTTCCTGGTGGTTTGCAGTCTCAGAAGCTGCTTTCAGAGCCGGGTGTGCAGCCATGACCCCAATTCTAGCCATACCCTCTTGTAGAGTGGGGCATGTTTGAACATGTTTTATGTCAGTGCTGGCTATGATGTCCATTACAGGCTTCGCATAAAACCTTTCTTTGCAGGACCTACCTGGAATATAATAGGCAGAGAGAGGGAGAGGACAGTCTAGTCAGCACCTCACTATGGTTTTGCCCATTTATATGTGCTCAGATGTTTCAAATGTGTTCTCCTGACACATATGGAACTGAACTAAGGCACCTCTGAAAATATACCAAACTTGCAAGGCGTTTAGTGGCTGAATGAAGGAAATAACTTGCCTACTCCTTACATCACAAGAAAAGAATGGAGGACGAGTGGACTAACGATTTAAAATAATTGACATACAAGATTGTAGAAGTCTTTGGAACCAAAAGCAATCCATTATATGCAGTTGCAACTGTGGACAAGTAGGAAATGTCTACCGTGTCCTTTTTGACTAGAAATGGGTACGGGATCCTGTGGTATGGAAAGTCTGCAAGGGTTCAGAAATTAAACATTTTAAAGAGATGGAGGAGTTCCTATTAGGGAACATGCAAATGAACATGTTAGATAAGGCACCTCATAAAGTATTGTACTCTTGGATATTGAGTACAAGAATACTGTGCCACACTAATATCGTGGATACAACATCAAGGGACAAAATATCAAAAGAGAAGTACATTTAGGGAATTACAGAGTTATTATTCTTAATTCCACCTCTATGTTCCTTGATGATATATATTTATATCGTCATGGTAAATTGATCTGGAGTTAAGTACAGAAAATCTACACAGTTTCCTTTGACATTTTGTGTCCTGATCTGTCTACAATATCAGTGTCCTACATAGTAAATATTCATGATCCGCACCTACTAAAGCAGAGCAAACTAAAGATGTCTGAAATCATGGAATAAGAGTGCTATAAAAAGAATGCTTGAAAGAGGATGGGATGGCAATAACACCAACGAACAAACACAGCTCATCCTGAGCCCTATGTTCATCCTCTTTTTTGCCCTTTCCTCAAAATATTCAACCATGGCGATCAGCATGGAGGGAAAGCAGCACCCAAAAGATCTGGAAAATAATAAGGAAAGAAGGCAGGAGTAAAGAATTACTCCTTTTCTCTTTTAACTTTACGTTCACTTAGTAGTATAGTTTACATTCTGATGCTTCTATCGGGGAAACAAAAGGACAATAACCAGTGTCGATCAAATGACTACCAAGGCTGCCTGCAAAAAGCGGGACTGCATTAAAGTAAAAGATCTTAATTAAATGGACATCTAAAACAGAAGGAATGTCCTCTACTAGGAACCCCATGAATTGCAGTAAACCTTGGACATCTCGTAATAAATTTAGGGCAGATTGCATGGAAACCTTGATTTTTTCCACCCTCACAATATTAAACTGTGTTTCCAATCCATTTTCCTTTTGTTTAGTTTTTTGTGTTTGCTATGCCATCCTTTTCTCACTGTTTATCAGCTAACTCCCTCTGTTTTTGCCGGAAAAGGATTCACTTTTGTAATCCTCCAGATGAAATGGAAATAAATAAATTGAAACAAAATTATATTACATATATTGCAAAACACTTTTATTTAGTTTACCACAGGTGTTCTCTGCTTGGCTTTATGTTGAATCCTTATTGTGAATATTCCACAAATACTATGTAGTCTGCCTCATGCTGCAAGACTTACAGGTTCTCGCTAATGAACCTCGAAAAAGGAATAAAGTTGGGCACTCTGGATTTCTGCATTTAGTATACACAAGATGAATTTACATAAAAAACACATATTTGAAGTTTTACGGAGGTGTCAGTTTAACGAGTACTAATGGCCTAAGTGTTTTCTAACTAGAGTAGTTATAAATGGTGGTGAAGGTAATCCAGAGTAGGCCATGTTTCTTACACACAGAGTATATCACAAGTCACCTATACAATAAAAGGGAGGGAAAAGCCCCTTCCTTAGCCTGCCCTCAGCTTCCCTATGACTGATCCAACCACAATAAGAGGGTGCTACAAACTTCTCTATCCCCTAAAGGGTGGAAATTGGAAGACCCCAGAAATCAATTAGATTATTTTATAGGATCCTCACCCACAGGTACCACTGTGGCATGCTTCGTCATCGGAACCTCAACCACTGCACCTAGTTTGAGTGGGCGGGCTCACGCGGTTTAGTACCAGAGCACCTATGTTCAAAGTGATCAAATGATTAAAATTGCCTGCCAGTTCTTCCCCACTATTTATAATTCTGAGTACCTTTAGAAAGATTGAAAGCAATGAAAAATGTTGGCTTCCTGAGGGTATTTTATTTCCCCCAAGCCACTCGTCAATATGTTTCAGGCCTACTTTCTGCCCCTCTGGGTCAACAGGCTTTCCTCAGGACCTCTCCTATCTCAATCCCTTTACATAAAATTTAGTAAATTTTACCATCTAATAGCAATAGCAGTTTCACCTATTCATGCACAGGGAAGCGTGCAGCTATGAAACATAAAAGGGTATTCCCTCTGCCTGGTCTAGGAGAAGAGAAACAGAATAAATTACGAAAATTTCCATATATATTGTGCACAGTCCCACTGGGGTGGGTCGTAACTATCTGGCTGTGCAGAGTCATGCACACTCGTGACTCCTTTGTATTGCATCTCTCTATGTTGCGAACGCATTCCTGTAAAAAAAAAGTACAACACAACACACTGTGTTGGAACACACCACTCTCATGTATCAAGTGAAGTGTGATCAAGTTTATATTGAAGAGATTTCCAGGGTCTTCCAATTTCCACCCTTTAGGGGATGGGGAAGGTAACAGCACCCTCCTATGAAGGTTGAATACATCACAAGTCAGACATAGTGGACAGCTGAAAGATCAGAAATGAATTGCGACTTCAACTTGCACACCTGATGTCCTGGTGTAAAGGTGATTCCTTTACATCAAGACACTTTGAGATGGATGGGAGGGAGAGTGTTAATGGAAACAAGCCACACCAATAGCTTGGTTTAGCCAGGTCTTGCTCCTCTGAAGTGAAATCGTCCATCTTGGATTTTAAAATGCAGTGCTTTGTGGTACAAGAAAATGCCACACTTTGGAGGAAGCTGTCATGTATCTGGGTGGCACTCTGCATCTTATTGGATAGAGGTGTCCTCCTGCTTGCCCCCCAAGGTAATTGAATAAATATCTGGGAGCTGCGCTGCAACTCAGATCTGCTGCCTGAAACCACAAGAAGAAGGACTGCCCCGATGGAACCCTGGTCTGCAACTCAAAGGACTGCAGTCTGAAGGACTGCGCCTGTTGCACACTGGAACAATAGCCCTAAGACTTTGCCTTGCTTCAGAAAGGACACAAAGGATTAAGGAGTGGACTCCCTGAAACCAACAGGTTTATAGACCTCGCCTGCACCAACCGTCACAAACATCCTCAGCCTGGAGTGCGTCCAGTGGACATTTAGGGATTTGGCCAGGTACACTGTAGGAATTATGGTCCCAACTTCCAAGGACCACTGCAAGACTTCTAGAGATTGTTCTTAGATTTGTGTTTAGGACACTTTGAACCCTCAAGAGAAACTTCAGGAAGAAGTTCGAGAAGTTTGGAGAAGTCTGGAGAACTTTTGAGAAAAAGCTCCATAAGGTGACCTATCTGTTGACGAGAGTCAAGCCACCGGTGACAAACCGCGACCCGGCCTGAATTTCAGGTTAATCCTGGTGAAGCTCTAGAGTATTTCCCCATCAACAAGACTTCCAGGAGTTGACCGGGGCTTCACAGAAACTCAAGCCAATGACGTTGCATTGGATCCTGGCCTGACGAGGAGCCTCGAGGAGCCTCGTCTGACCACGAGAGAAAAAGCTCCAGAAAAATGACAGAAGGTAAAACTTTGACCAAGGCCTCCCGCTCAATGTATCCAAGCGGGCTCCATTGCAGTCGGCCTCAAATTGGGACTTGGTCCTGGTCTAGCACAAACAGATGTCCCTGGTTCACACTATTGATTTCTAAGCACTAGAAAGCACTTTTTTTTAAATTAATCTTTAGAAACTCATTTCTCTGGTTCCCTATATTGGATTTTTGTTGATTTGGTGTCATTTCAAAAATAAAAACGTTTCCTATTTTTTATAAATAGGTGTTTTTATTTTGTGTTGTGTCCTACTTATTTACTGTATTGGTGTATTTAAATGCTTTACATGCCTGGCTCCTAACTTAAGCCTGCCTGCTCGTTGCCATGCTACCAGGGGTTGAAACAGGGGCTAATGTTTTGAGACCTCGACTGGACCTCACATTGGTTTGGTGGTCTTATTGCTAGTAGTAGATGTGTACTTACCCCTACTAATAATCCACCTTCCAACACTTACACATTTGGACTGAGAATCTGTACATGAGTGGGCTGTGTAGGTTATTATAACTGATCACAGCATGAGAGGTCCTTATGGAAATGTTCCCTTTATACATACCTGTTATATAGCAAAATTCTGGCTAATGGATGGAGTGCTGCTGTGACTGGTCCTGTTAGCTAGGTTCATCACATACAGCAACACGAGTATTTGTTTTGTAGCTGAGCTTGGTGTCATAGTAGAATTTTGGGCTGGTTGACCAAAGATTGAACTGAGAGTTGAATACTGACTGGGGTGGAATACAGTGAGAATAGATGATGGAAAAGTATCCAAACTTCATAAGCAGTGCTGACGGGAGAGCTAACACAACGGCTTAACTCGGTTCATGTAGGTTTGCTGTAGGGTCTGTTCCATTCTACCAAAGGAGAGGATCCACAAGCACTGTGCCTTATGACGGAGGCATAGTCCCAGGCCATGAAACTAGAAGCAGATGAAGAGGTTGACAATGAGATTGAAATATTCCAAGATGGCTCCATATTTTGCTTTGCATCTAGAAACATGTAGTGCAGGGTTAAGATTTGATAGTTCAACGATCAGGTGAGGTTGTTAAAAGTGTTTGAAGGATGTAGAGAATTCTTGTTTGTCTGTGAGTGACTTTGGCCCAGAATATGGAACAGATGAGACTACTACTGAAAAACAGCACACTCTCTATTCACAATGTTCCAGTGAAGATTTCCTCTAGATGTTTTTCTACTGCGGGGGTCTTGTAAAGGCCACACCCATTATTAATCTTTCAGATGAGAGAGGAACAGAGTGCTTATAACCAAGGGGGATATCTTCCTTGTGCTACTAATGTAGTGTGTGTGGGTGTGCATGTGTGTGTTTATGTAGTTACACCAGTTTCCTTGAGCGGGCTATTTGATGGATAAGTGGACCTAACTTAAACTCAATTTTTTGCAATACCTGGAATGAGAAGGAATAATACTCGATGGCCAGTGAGCCGCACTGTTGAAACCAGTTCTCCACAGGAAAGTGTTTAGCAGCAGCAGAATCTTCCCACTCACTGAATACCCCAATTCCTTTACTCTTTATGTAAATAAATGTCCTTGTGATATCCTGTTTTAAAAGTGAAAGAAAGGTCTCTTGTCTTGAATAATACTTTGTTGAATGCAGACAGTGCTTAGGTTTTTTTTTTTTTAAAGTGCAGCATGAGCTTGTATCAGAGTTGCTGAACACTGGGGTTACCAAGGATGTCCCTTTAGCTCACTATTGCAGGTTTTTTCATCCCTGATTTTTTCTCCTTTTCTGGCTTTCTTAGTCTTGCTTGGGTCAAGGTCTGATGCTGAAAAATAATTCCCTGCTCCCGTGAGTGACAGTGCCACTATATGTACAAATTAGGCACCTAATACACACATCAACAAATATCGTAATGAGGACATTAGAGATGCTTTCAATAGAAATAAAATATTTAAATCTCTTTTTGCAAACAAAATTTAACCTACTGACTAAAGTTCCAATCTTCTCTTGCTTTCCTTGTGTTTGTGAATTTACTTCATCATATTATCCAAATCATAAAAACCCCACAAACCTGATCCCAATCACATTAGTTGACCAACACACATTTTCCAGACTGTACGGCAGCGCAAATGGGTTTTTCATGACCTCTAACTAGAATACCATTTATAAGTTTTTCAATGTCTTCGCTAAAAATAATGACCATACTTTTCACCTTTTACACCAGATGTAACCTGAGTACAGCTTTGAGTCAAGATCACCTTAAATTTCTAGCCTGAAAAATAAATCCTTGCATATGTTACTTTGGGCAGAAATCATCCACGTGAAACCTTATTAAAAGTCGTGTGGAAAGTGCATATGAATTGCATCAGACTGATATCCGAAAAGCAAATATTGTTTCAGCTATTCCAGGCATCGTTCAGATCAGTATAACAAACTGGAGGAGACACACTGGCGCAGGCAAAATACATAGGCTGCCTTGTGGCTGCCCTATGTATTCTTTGAATGTCCAGCACACCGAGCAGAATATGCAACCCAGGGCATTTCCAATAACCAGTCACTCACCACTTCAATTGTTGGTAGGAATACAGCTCTTCTTCTTGAAACATGGAAGGTGTGAGCATAGACAAGCGGAACGGCTGTGCATGGATGGCACTGAGGTATGTAACGAGTTATACTTCAACAGAAGCCTTTGCACAAAGATGTGCATGTTTGTGTGGCACTCGTGTACTATGCATTAACACTGGTATTCAACTTTGTATCACTATCACATCACAATATCAGCAAAAGAATGTGTCCCCCCATAATAACAACTATCAACTCATGTAAATGCTGACAAAATGACATATTGTGGAACAGGGCAGCTTTAACAACAGAACTTACTTCTAGTGTACGAGGCGTTGAACCCTTTCTTCTGGATGCTGAAGTCACTTGTAAACTGCACGGTCATTTCATTGCCTGTTGAGTTGAATGAAAGTCCTTTCGCGGTCAGCCCACAAAACTTCATTGTGCTCTGGCCATTGTCAATTGACATAGAGTCATAGACGCATTTTGGAGCTTCCTCCACATCAAAATCCACGAACGTGATCTGGATAATAAATCCTGGAGGTGCTCGAAAGGACCACTGGCAGGACAGAGTGTTGCGGTAATCCTTCGGGTAGCAGGGAGTGGAGAAGTACCCCGAAGGGTTGGTGATCACCATTCTGCAATCGGAGCATTCCAACACTGTTGGGCCAAAAAAAGGACATGAAGAAAAAACATCAGTTTGCACATTAAGAACAATCTACAAATATGAAATGTAGACAAGATTACTAAAAGACCACTTGTAATGGTTACAGAGCTATTCCATTCCAGTTATTCCTCCTACAAACCATAATAATATCTATCTTCAGTTCAGTTGGTTTCACTGAGATCAAGCAGCACTAAAATTCACAGAAATCATTGAGTACTTAAAAAAGCTCAAGTTTGGGACGTGGCATCTCTGATAACATAGAGTCAACAACTAACGTTTCATATGTTCATTGTAAATATTGTGTTGCAGTAACATAAGATGACAGTATGCAAACAGCAATGGGCTCAGAAACTTTAAACCTTCGCTGAATACATGTCAACATTAAACATTGTATTTGTATTTACCAAAAACGGTGTCTATGTTTATATCACAGTCTAATAGATTAATTTTTGCATCCTTCTATTATCTAGTTAAGTGTTTCCCAAACTGTGGGTCATTTCAAGCTGGATTTGGTGGGTCATGAAAGTCAGAGCAATAAATAGAGATGTCTTTAAATTATGTTTACTGGTTCAAAGACAGAGGTCAAATGTCAGCCTGCTTTATTCTTTTAACCTATGGGTTGGTGTTTACTTTTTTTCTCTGACTGCAGAGTGAGAAGAGTTTTTAAAGTGAATTATGTGACAACGTAGGGTGTTGTTTTTTCAGTACACAGCAACATGCAAATACCTGTGATTTTACTTTATGCTTCTAGCAGTCAGGAAGGCAAAAGGAAAGCACTTTTTGTAATTCTTAAGTTTGCTGAAATCAGAGATTTTAATAGGGTCAAAACAAATCAAGATCCTTACTTCGTGACAAATACATGATAAATATTCACAGAAACCTGGGGCCAGATGTAGCAAGGGTTTAGCGAGTCGCAAACGGCGAAAATCGCTGTTTGCGAGTCGCTAAAGCCACTTTGCTATGTAGAAATGCATTTTGCGAGTCGGAACCGACTCGCAAAATGCATTTCCGACTCGCAAATAGGAAGGGGTGTTCCCTTCCTATTTGCGACTCGCAATGCTATGCATTTTCATTTGCGACCGCGATTGCGGTCGCAAATGAAAGCGCAGTTACCATCCACTTGAAGTGGATGGTAACCCAGGCGCAAATGGGAAGGGGTCTCCATGGGACCCCTTCCCCTTTGTGTCTGGATAAAAAAAAAAAATTTCAGAGCAGGCAGTGGTCCAAGGGACCACTACCTGCCCTGAAAAATACCGAAACTAAAGGTTTTGGTTTTTTTTTCAAAGTGCAGCTCGTTTTCCTTTAAGGAAAACAGGCTACACTTTGGAAAAAAAAGACTGCTTTATTTAAAAGCAGTCACGGACATGGTGGTCTGCTGTCTTCAGCAGGCCACCATCCCCCTGAGTGCCCTGAATCGCTATGGGGTCGCAAATTGCGACGCACCTCATTAATATTAATGAGGTGGGTCTTTGCGACCCCATAGCGACTCGCAGAAGGTGTCTGAGACACCTCTCTGCATTCCAAATTGCGACTTGCAATTTGCGAGTTGCAGGGACTCGCAAATTGCAAGTCGCAATTTGGATTTTTGCTACATCTGGCCCCTGGTTTCCACACATCATTTGTGTGCTTTATAGTGTTTTATCAGTACAACTATATGGCATTGCAAAAGTAGTGGTCGCAAACGTTTGTTGTTTTAAAAAGTCAGTCGTAAAAAGTTTGGGAACCCACTGATCTGGAGTCTTCTCATCAGGAGCCAGATGTAGGAAGCCGTTTTCATGGTGCAAACTGCGAAAATCGCAGTTTGCGCCTTGCAAACAGCCTAACGCGATGCTCATTCACAAATTGCGAGTCGGAACCGACTCGCAGTTTGTGAATGCGACTCGCAAATAGGATGGGGTGTTCCCTTCCTATTTGCGACTCGCATCGCAATTCAGAATTGCTTTGTGACCGCGAATGCGGTCGCAAAGCAACTCGCAGTTACCACCAGTGTCACACTGGTGGTAACTCATTCGCAGTTCGCCCCATGGGACCCCTTCCCCTTTGTGAATGTCACCAAAAATATTTTTTCAGAGCAGGCAGTGGTCCTATGGACCACTGCCTACTCTGAATAAACGAAACCGAATGGAAAACGGGCTGCAAAATGAAAAAAAAACTGCTTTATTTAAAAAGCAGTCACAGACATGGAGGTCTACTGACTTCAGCAGGCCACCATCCCTGTGAGTGCAGGGACTCGCTATGGGGTCGCAAAAAGCAACCCACCTCATTAATATTAACGAGGTGGGTCTTTGCGACCCCATAGTCTCTCTGACTCGCAATTTGCGAGTCGCAATTCATGAATTTCGTACATCTGGCCCCAGGTTTCATTTTCCGTTCCCTTTTAGGCTCTGGTTACAGACAGCTTTAGGAGTCTGGTAGTATGTGTGTGTGATTAAGAAAAAAGAAAAAACATACAGACGAGTACTTGTGGGGTTGTCCTCTTCGGCAACAGCATGCCGAATTTAATTGATTTGTATAACTTTACCAACAGGGAAGAGTAGACTTTGTACGGTGCGACTATGATCTGGGAACTTATGAGATTGTTTGAGATCTTTTGGGCCAGTCCCTTTGAGTCACTGTTGGAGTTACATTGGCATTTGGAGCAGCACCGAGGACAGTATACATAAAATGGGGCAAAGATTCTGCCATCTTCGGACACTATGGGTTTTTATCCTCTTATGTCCAATCGGGGCTGTATGTAGGTCCTCTGCCCTCATTTCTACACCCACTTATAATTGTTCGAGTGTTTTTAACATTGTGACTTTTTTTATTCGTTGATAATTTTTCCCTTCTTTACATCTTTCAATGGGTACTTCCATGTCCTTTGCAACAGTTATATTATGTATGTCAGAACTGAAACGTGATACTGACTCTAAGATACCACCGTTGAAAATAGGTGGAGATTATCTCCTGTCAGAGGCAACAGTACATTTACTTTCAGAATGAGAAAGCAGAGTGGACATCTCCGAAAACGGTATGGTGTAGGAAGCAATGGTTTCTCCAGTAGGAAAAATATTTTTCACAAAAAGGAAAAAATATTAAAAAGTGCAAATATCCTCGTGCCTTCCATTTGTGAATGTGGAAATACTGACTTGCTATGGTTCCATTTGAATAAATGCTTGAATCATTGATAGCTCCTTGAATTCTTCGAGAATTCCAAGAGGTGGAAATGTGATCAAAATGTAGGAATAAGCTTACAGGGGCGTATTTCCTATTTTTTCAGCTGCCCCTTTGAGAACTGTGTCCACACAGTAATATTACCTGTGTGGTCCTTTAATTTGAGAACATAAATATCCATTGAGCTAAACTGAAAGGTACCACACAATCATGTATAATGTTAGAATATGTAAAGAAAGGCATTTAAATTGGTAAAGGTCATCAGCACCCCATCAATTTATCCAACTAGATTGAGAAGCAAGGTGAAGCGGAGGGACAGGGGTGGATGGCAAGGTCGGGATAGATTTTGGGATGCACAAGTAATGGACACTGGAAGGCAGGGCTTGGGTACTCACAGAGATAGCTGCTATGAAGTGGCACTTTTTTCAAAGAAATTGAATACCTACTAGTTGAAAAGTTTGAGGATCGTCATGAGTAACCTCAATGTGTGCTCTTTCGTCTTGTGGTGGAGGAATTTCTGATGATCTTTTCTTTAATATTGCTCTAAACTGGAGCAAGCCCACATTTTCTCTCCTTTAGTGTGCAGTTTTAAGGTACCTTTAGTAATGCAATGCACAAGGTCACTGCTGAATTGTAACTATGGTTGGCCTGGTCCAGAGGTGAAGCAACAGACTGCGTAGCGGACTGCTACTGAGTAGCCAAATTCGCTGCTGCAGAGCAAAAATATTTATTGGTACTGTTTATGACCATGAATTTAAAATGCAAGTTTTGATCCAATTTTCCCAAAATATGACTGTGGGAGTATGGTCTGATCTGTAAATAACTCTTGTTTCATCACTCATTGCACTCTTACTTAATTTACTGACTTGGGAAGGGTGGAATGTCCTTGCCGAGAATTAAACTCGTGGCATGCCGATCACAGAAGAGGGCAGTAGCGTGAGTTTTGTTTACTGCACCCTTTACAGCGCTCTGCTGCCTTTTGACAGGATTCACGCAAAGCAAACAACACATACGTCCGCACATACATGTAGCGGCCATTCGCTGCACAGGGTGGTACTTGGCCGAAATGCTGGCTTCGTTTAATGTAGGACTACTAGTACAACATTTAAAAGGCCTTTCCAGAACCTGTGATTGCAACCCTTTTCCAACCCTAAAGTCACTTTGTTTGCACCACCTAACAGCACAAATATACAGTACAAACTGGTGCACGGAGACACATATGAGACACATTACAGCTGAGCCGGGGAGCACGATGCCGCTCAAAAGAGAAAATATGTCCCCAAGAGCTGAGTTAGTTTCAAAATGCAACATCTCAGATAGAATGCGGCCACTTGGCACTGCACTGATGAAAATCTAATTATAAAGGTAATTATACAATTTAAATGTTTTGAAAGTTTCAAAGGAAAATAACAAAACTTTGCCAAAGGAACTACGTGCTTGTTTTTTTCTCTTTTTTTTTTCTGCCGCTCCTAATGTCTGTGGTGTTTGTTCTCCTGCAGGGACTCCAGACAAATGGTTCCCAAGCAGGCTCTGTGAGCAATCTAGGCCTTTATCCACATAATCACTGGGGTTGGAAGTAATTTGCATGCTCTATAAAATATTTGCCATCTGAGTCTTTGTGTATTTCATTCTAAGGTCTGCAAGGGTAGTCGGCAGCGTATATTTGGTTCCTTTAAACAAACTTCCTGAGTCTTGTCGTCCAGGACTGATGCGAAAATTGTCAGCACTCAGGAAAATTTGTGTGTTCCCGACTGGACCACTCCACAATGGTCAAAAACAAAACCCAGCCATTTTCGGGAGTTTCTTCAATATTTGCAACCACCACTGGGTGGCGCCCATGGCTCATCTACCCTCGTCCCCTTCACATCACAAAACATATGGCCATGCTGTCACCAGCTTGACTGACAGATTGTTATGCAAGCGACGATCAAATAACACTGACAGAGGTTTTTACAAGTAAATTGCATTTGTCAACTTCTGTCAACCCTCAAGTTAAGCATTCATTGCCGTCTTAATTTGTACCGGTGTTTGTGGGTGGTGGACACTGGAAATCCGGTTTGGAGACCGGGTATTATTTTTCAAGATCACACGTGATCCAAAGCAAGAGAACGTTAGAAAAGGGAGGAAGAGAAAGCTCTAAAAACAATGGCAAAGGAGACCAGTAAGGATGACAAAGAACCTACAAGAGAGGATAAAAGGCAGAACGTGTATGTAGGACGGTACAAGAACTAGGTACGGAGTGGATTCAAGACTAGGCAGCCTTGTATTTAATCCTGGCATTCGGCAGTGCAGGCTCCTAAGAAAAAACTGGGCACCTGCACTACTTTTTTATTACAAAATAGGCACTGAGAATCCACACTGACCAGTCTAATTTAAGTAGGTACCAAACCAACACTCAACTGCACTTGCTCCAAAAGCTTGATATATTGTGATGATACTTATATGCTCACCAGATCCTTCTGCAGAAACTGAGGTTTGATTGACCCAGCAATCCGCAATAGAATGTCAGATATACTCACGCTGCCTGTTTCAACCGAGAATACATAAACACAATGCAATGAGATGGAATATTTGAAACTTAGGCAAGATGGCATCAAACACAATTGGTACTATAAGTCTGTACCAAGAGTGGAATGTATGTCACTTAAGTAAGCATAACACAATGTGGCCATCTGTGCTTGTTCAACTAGTTTGAGCACTTCCGTGGGGTTTATAATGACGATCAACTTGCTTGCTTTTTAACCCTTTGAGTGTGTCTGTCTTAGAAAGAGGTGGCAGTATAGTTTGTTTTAATAATTTTCTTTGCTGAATTGAAGGGCTAGCTCTAACAATGGCCACCTACCAAGAAGGACACTAAGAAGTATATACTCAGCATAAAGGAGAAACCCCAGAAACCGGGAGAGCTTCTGAGATGCTCTTCTTTTGTGAGGTTCAGTGACCAGATGCCAGCTTCTCCTAGCCCTTTCTAGTGTCCTTTACTCATGGTTGGAGAAGGAATTCAGAACTTGGTTATACTCTGTGTGTCTCAATAGGGCATCCACTACAGATTACAATCCTCCTCCTCTACCAATCCACTTGTCCCACATGAGAGACATCCCTAACTTTGGAAATCAAACCCTGTATATGCACCGCCTTGGTTTTGCTCGAGTTGGGGGTCCTCAGCCAGGTATAGCTCGGTTCCGGTGACACAGTGTCCATGGGACCCATGTCTGGGCATACCCGTCCCACGTAGGGCAACATGCTAAACTATAGTATACTATAGTGTGCACAGCTTTCATGTCTGGGCATACCCGTCCCACTTAGGGCGACATACTAAAGTATTGTAAACTATAGTATGCCACCTTTAGTGAGATGGGTATGCCCAGACGTGGGTCCCAAGGTCACTGTGTCACTGGAACCCAGCTACACCTGGCTGATAAGCCTTACTAGAGTGAAACCGGTCCTGTGTTGCTTGTGTTCTGGTTCAGGTAGGACTTGGCTTGGCAGTTCGAGTTGGACTGTTCCCATGGGGGCAGGTCAAGAATGTTTTGCATGTGGCTGGGTCCAAACAGGTGGCATGGTGTGAAAAGAACGATGGACTGGGAGGCAGCCTAAGTTATTACCAATGGCTGAGATTAAGTTACGCATTCCATCCATTACTTTTTGTATACATTGGTACCAGAATCAGAGCAGCTTCATAACTTCAAGTACCCTCTCTTCAGCTGTTATGTTGACTACAAACCTAGGGCCTTGATTACGGTTTGAATTGGGGTCTCTAGTTGACAGTGGTTTGCACCCTGTCCAAGTAGGGACCCTCACTCTAGTCAGCTGTAAGGGAACCAGACAGCTAAGATAACCCCTGCTCACCACCTTGGTATCTTGGCACAAGCAGTCAGGCTTATCTCAGAGGCAATGTGTAAAGTATTTGAACATAAACACACATGCACACACACACACACACACACACACACACAGTAACACAGTGAAAACACTACAAAAGGACTCCACACCAGGTTAGAAAAATAGCCAATATTTATCGGAATAAAACAAGACCATAACAACAAATATTCAACATATACAAGCAAAGATATCATTTTTTTTTTTTAATTGCTGAGTCTTAGTCTATAGGAATCAATGGTTGTATCATTTTAACACACAGTATCTGGGATGCGTCAAAAACAAAGGCAATGAAGGCCGCAAGGGAGGTGATGCATCTGAAAAGCAAAGCGATGCCTCAGTTCCTTGCTGGGCAGGAGAGTTGATGCGTTGGTTCCTTACTGGCATGGGAGTTGATGCATTGGATCTCTCCCTGCACATGAGTTGATGCATCAGTTTCTGGTCACGCGGCCTCGGTTCCTTACTGCGGTGCATGGGCAATATGAAAATGACTCCCAGGTGCAATCCTCGAGAAAATCCAGACGCAGGGTGATGCTAGAGCAGCGGTGCAACAGGCGCTGCGTGAATCCTATAGGCACTGCGTCGATTCTTCCACCACACAGCAGGCACTGCCTTGATTCTTCAGCCGCAAGGGAGGCATTGAGTTGATTTTCAGCTGCAGCACTACGATGCATGGATTTTCTTCCGCAAGACACGCGTTTCCACTTCCAAGGGCCCAGGGACTGGATTTGGCACAACTTGGCAAGTCAGAACTCTCAGCATACTGGCAGATGAAGTATCTGATATTCTGGAGACTTCTAAACAGGAGGCAAGCTCAGTTCAAACGCTTGGAGAACCTTGGAAAGCAGGGTGTAGAAAGCAAAGTCCAGTCATTTCACTCCCAGAACAGAAGCAGCAAGCAACAGGCCTGCACAACAAAGCAACATGCATTGTGGCAGTTCCTTCTACAGCATCCAGCTCTTCTTCCTATCAGAATGTCCTCAGTCCAGAAGTGTTCTGAAGTTGTAGTCTTAGAGGTCCAATACTTATACTCATTTCTCCCTTTGAAGTAGGCAAACCTCAAAGGAAAGTATTTGTAGTGCACAAGACCCTACCTTTCCTGCCCTGGCCCCAGACACACTCCAGGGGGTTGGAGACTGCTTTGAGTAAGGACAGGCACAGCACTATTCAGGTGCAAGTGTCAGCTCCTCCCACCACTCTAGCCAAGGGAGACCCATCAGGATATGCAGGGCACACCTCAGCTCCCTTTCTGTTACTGTCTAGAGTAAATTCACAAACAGCCCAACTATCATCCTGACCCAGACGTATATTCCACAGCCAGGCAGAGGCACAGAATGGTTTAGCAAGAAAATGCCCACTTTCTAAAAGTTGCATTTTCAAACTTACAATTTAAAAAACAAATTCACCAGAAGATATATTTTTAAATTGTGAATACAGAGACCCAAAACTCCACATCTTTATCTACTCCCAATGGGAAATTACACTCACAAGATATTTCAAGGCAATCCCCATGTTACTCTATGGGGAGATAGGCCTTGCAATAGTGAAAACTGAATTTAGCAGAATATCACTATCAGGACTTGTAAAACACACCAGTTCATGTCCTACCTTTTAAATACACTGTGACCTGCCCATGGGGCTGCCTTGGGCCTACCTTAGGGGTGACGTACATGAAGTAAAAGGGAAGGTTTGGGCTTGGCAAGTGGGTGTACTTGCCAGGTCGAACTGGCAGTTAAAACACGCACAGGGCTACCCATGTGGGTGGCACAATCATTGCTGCAGGCCAACTAGCAGCATTTGATTTACAGGCCCTGGGCACACCTGGTGCACTATACTAGGGACTTACTAGTAAATCAAATAAGCCAGTCATTCATACCATTTAGACAGACAGCACTTGCACTTTACACTGGTCAGCAGTAGTGCCAGAGTCCTAAAACCAGCAAAAACAAAATTCAGCACAGGATCAAAACAGGAGATCAGAAAACAAAACGGCAGGAGAAACCGCGCCAAGAGCTGACAAGTCTAACAATTACCATATGGGTGCACCAAACTGTGGTGTGGTATTGATTTGACACTAAACACTGATACTCCAGGTTTGGAGTTAATAAATACAATAAATAACAACTATTACAAATTGAGCTATCCAAAAATGGGACATAACATATGCAGATTTTTGAGCTTTCTCTAACAAAATCTGCATGTTTCAATATTTATTGGGCGTCTTCCCTCTTTAAATGTTAGACTTGCCAAAATGTATCTTGAGAACAAATCAAAAGGGTGGTCTTTATTTTTACTGGATGCAATTAACTTTGCCCCACTTGTAATTGTGATCCCTGAGCAAAAGGGTGTTTTTTTTTTCCTGCGACAGTTAATTAACAAGACACTCATAATAAAGGCCTACATGTTGTTTTTAGGAACATTTAGTGCCTAGTTGTCACAGGGAACTTTTTTAGCTTGGAGACCCACGGCGATCAAGGGTCTAACCCAACTATTAGACCCAAAACTGAACACCAAGTTCACTCCTTTAGCACTTGGCCCTCAGGGTAGCAAAGTCAAACAGTCCAAGTCTTACTCTGGGATGTGTTGTGGGGGGGAGACACTTGAAGCTAAACAAACTAACTAACACAAGTTAATAACTCAAGTTAGGTCACTCTCACTCCTTAGTACCTAAAAAGAAGAACTTTAAGAAAATACCACAGAATGTAATACTGTACATAATAGTTTTAAAAGCATGCAAGTTAAATTGGGCACTATTGATATCTTTCAGTGAATATTAACGAGGAAGCCTAGGCTCTTCACTTGGTAGAACCTTGCAAGGCACTTTGTGCTATAATGTGCCATTCAGTCTCTGGGTCGTCTTCTGGTAGACTGTGGTAGTTTGAAAAGTCTCTTGATGGAAGCTAGTGAGGAGTTGAGTTCATTTTCTCCCTCCGTATTGGATGGGCCTCGCCCACACCTTGCGTTAGCCTATACATTCTTTTTGCCATCTCTTCCATACCGCAGGTGGTGATTGTGTTATTTGGCAGTTTAGGCTGACTTGTGCTGTGGGCACAATGTGCACAGCATGGCTTCAGAAGTGCAATAGGCATGGATCTCATCCCGGCCAAGCCATCTGATGTGCACTACGGCACCAGCTCAGCATTTAGGTGAGCATAAGCAGAACCAACACCAGTTGAGAAGGTCACAATGAGGTTATAGTACTTACGCCTCAGTGGATCTTGCAGCTTGGGAGTTTTCTTCATGATAAAAAATCCTCCACCCAAACAGGTTAGTGCCCAGCAGTGGTGAGTAAGCAGAACTTTGTGCTTGCCTGATGCAGGGCTCTCCATCATTGAACGTATCCTTCCGTACTCTGAATTGTCTCATGTGGTGATTGTTAATTGCGATCAAAGTTCTATCACCACCTAATTGTTTCATGGTACTTAGATGTTGGGGCGGAACTATGACAGACTTAAGGTCCGTTATACACTCCATCATCAAGGATACGTAGATTGTGCATACTGTGGTGTCAACCCAGGGAGTCCCGGGCCTCACCCCTAGTGAGCAGTGCAGGTCCTAGCTGTATGACCAGTGGTGTCCTTGGCTTGTTCCACCATTTCCATTCACAGTTCCCTTTTTTCAGTGCAGCATTTCTTTGTGCAACAGCACCTCCAATGCCCTTCTTGAGCAGTCAGTCAGCAAGGACTCAGGCAACCTCTCCTGGAAGTCTAATTCCAAGGTCCCTGGTTTCTAGTCCAAAACTTGACCAGAGGAATTAGGTTTTACTAACCCAACACTGGAGCACGGAGAGCTTCTTATTGCCACTGGTGTGAAGATTCTGGATTCCTGTGGATAAATGGTAGTACACTGGCTGGTTGTTTATGACCCATCTGTATGCAAAGGTTGGAGATAGCAATTGATTATTCAAATTGTCAGTTCTGAGACTGGATCTTGGCAATTCTGGCACTTTGCTTACTCCACTCATGCTGGTACAGCCAAGATCTTTGTCACAATGTGTGAGGAAGGTTCGGTGGTTCTAAGTCTCCAGTCAGCAGAACCAAAAACAAGGTCACAAAGAAGAGGGAGGTTGTTCCACTTAACTACCTGTTGACCTCTGGGGGGGGGAGGGCTTCCAGTGAACAATGGACTAGGAAAGAGCAGGGGGAAAACTCCTTAGTTTCTGTCTCCTCTTTTTCACAGTCAATAGTGTGACCTCCACATTAGGAAACAACTGAGTGTAGAAAACTGAAAATAGATACCAGTGAGTCTGACCACACGTAGCATAAAGGCTACACATATTCATCCTCCATACACATAGAAAGGTGCACACATGAAACATCCATGGCTTACGAGGATCGGCAAAGGACCTGCTGGACAGGTGAAAAATCCCTTTTTGTAACTATAATCGGTATCACTGCCACCACTGTCTATCCTCTACAGCCCACAGAGCTGAGAGTAGGCGCCCTCAGAAAGGAGGGTGCACATGGTATGCTCCTCCTGACAACAGGATCCTGCTCCGGATCTCAATTGCAGACATGCTTCCAGCACGCATACATGAACGTTGTGTATGCTGAGTTAGGGATCAAAAATCTACAACTTGCTATGATGGAGGTGAACCTTCTTTATCCCAACAATCACTTTATGTATTTTTGTATTATTATTTTTTAAGAAAGAATAACAGAATGTTTTCAGTGGTAGAATGGTATTTTCAGACTCGTGAAACAGAAGAGCAATTCCTTCAATTATTAAAAGAAAAGATGTTAATACTAATTTTAATGTATGGCACAGGACTTTTTCTTCAAAAGTGATCTAGTCTGGTGCAAAGAGGTTAGAGGCACCAGTGAGCCCTTGTAAACTTGGGGTAACATAGGCACCTGTTCTGTTTTTAGATGCTTTATGTATTCTTCAGGGTCGATGGTGAAAGCTGGGGTCTCTGCGATTCCTACAAATGCCATCTTCACAAGTTAGAACAGCGGAAGCAGGTTTGGATCGAGAGCTTTCCTTGAATCCATAGATTTCACCAGTTTTGGCCACATGCTTCTTCCAACTCTGTTTGCTCTGGGAAGCTCTACCGTTTCCGCCGTTAGAGCAACATGCTGTGTTCCACTTCTATATTACATCACCCTGCACTCCAGTCTGCCAGACAATGCAATTCAAAAACTCGCTATAGGCTTGGTCTCTAGTCTCAAGTTGTTCAACCATGCCTCTGATATTGGCAGAGCTCTGAGCTGCATTGCTGACTTTATGTAAACTCTTTTCAAGGCCCTTTGCCTCATTCACTGTGCTTTTTATAAATGTGTACCCATTTCCCCACAAGACTGTTTGTCCCACTACAGACTTCTTCGCTCAGACTCTCAGTGTCTACTTCAGGTTCCATACATTAAGGGTGCTTGAGGTGGAGTTGAACTTTGGAGCCATAGAGGCAGACTTAGAGTTTGGCAGACGGGTACTCTGCAATATGAATGTTTCAGCATGGACTAACAAAAACTGAGAAATGAACAGAGCTCCATCCTGGGCTTACAATGTCTGCCAGTAAAATGGATTACACAATGCCTGAACGGCTTAATGTTTCAAGTTAAGGAAATCATTTAGTTGGTTAGGTCAGGCTGTTTTGATTCATCACCATTAGCCCTGAGATGTGTATACTGTAACTTCAGGTAGTCTCACTTGTGTGGGGACAGTCTGCAATTAAAACTCGTAACCCTGAGAGAACTGTGCCCATTACTTAGGAGTATTCGTCATTACTCAGATATTCCTTTCTCATGCCAACACATGCTTAATTGATTTAATTTCTCCTCCTGCCAGTCACCAACTGACCTATCTTACACTAAAGTAATACCTACTCCCAACCCAGGTACTCCCTCCTACTAGGCCCCACTCGCTTACCTAGAGACCAAAAGGGAGATCAGGCCCACAGTGCATCCTGTCATCCACAAGGATACAGAAATGAGGTTGCTAAAATGAGAGGGCAGGAAGATGTAAGTAATGGGAGTACAAAATATAATTAGAACTTCCTGTTTTCATTGGTTTGTTTGTGAATTCCAGTAGATTTTTAAGTATTTTACTGACTGGCTATTGAAAGTCCGTGGATATCGGTTTTTATACATTTCTGTACGCCAATAATTTGCTATAAATAGATTTTTTGTTAGTGGTTACAAAATGCAATGCACAGAACTTCAACAACAGTTTAGGTTTCATGTCAATTTCTCTTCATCATGAAATTGGAGGGATGTCCATCAGATGGCAGTTTTTTTCAGTAACATTCTAACATGCACATCCTGAATTGTATCAAGACTGCCAATAATAGGTCAAGATTGAGTAGTTTTGTGCCACGGCCATCGTTAGGCAAGAGGCAGCCACAATCTGAGTGATGTAAAGTATGGTCATAATGTATAATGGACCTGTTCCTGTCATAGTGGGAATAAATAGCTAGAATTATGTTACTGAAAAGCTCACAATGTATCATGGAAATACCCATAATTCAACATTCCCCCCCTCCCTCCCACCCTGCCTGAACTCACATAATTCTCACTCTCTATAGCCAGTCTCTTCCTCTCAGGCCAATCTCTCCCTCTCTTGCTCTCAGGGCAGTCTCTCCATCTCTGTCTCTACCCCGGACCTAACCAAAATAATTACAATTTAGTGTGATCCACATCACTTCACCTGAAAACCTTCTTTACCATCCTTACACGTAGACTAATATTAATCGTGTTCATCACCTTGCTTTATTTCCACTCGCACACAATATTTTCTTCACAACAACAAATAAATATCATAATGAATGCCCTCAAGGTCCGGCTGTGTCACTGCAACAGACTTTACTTTGGTGAACCTTGCAAAGAGCAGTGCAAATCTCAATTTAAGAATTATCTTAATATGGCCACCACAGTGACTTGTTGATGCCTTTGTACTCTACTGCTAATGTTGTCTATCCAAAGAAGCAAGGAATTCTCAGGTTTCCAATTCTAGGAGAGACGTACAAACACCGCTTTTCCAAATCATCCTACGAACCTATGTGTGAGCAGCAGTGACCTCAAATGTGTGTAAAATCAGATCAAAATCAAAATTAATTCAGGATTATTTGTCAGTGTGTGCAGAGAAACTGCACCTTGACGACCCACTTAGTGGATAAGAATTTCCCTGCTATAGATCAGACCTTGTTAGGTTGTGCCCAGTCCTGTGATGTGTAAAATAACCTGGGGTTTACCACTCATCCTCCCACCCTAATGATCTTCTTTTGCATAAATTGATCTTAATGATGCTAAAATTTCCTGTAGGAAGGCCCAGTTGGCTAAACACTAATAGGTGATATGTGTGTATGCCGTGATTTACAATTTACAAGTTCAGAATTCGTCAAAGCTATCTTTCATCCTTGCAAATTTAGTAGATTAAGCAATGACAAATAATCTGTAATTTATAGTGATTAGAACGTATCCAAGGAGCTATATACAAATAATTTATTGAGGTTTGTTGATTGATGGTTTTACTTTGACAGAAATGGAATGTATCTCACAAAAAAAAAGTTTATGCCATTTTTTAAATTCGCCACTGCATAATGTGATTATTATTGCCTGCATCCTCATTAAAAGCCAGAAGTACCAATATTAGGTAGGCAGCCTTGTTTGCCATTGTCTGGGAGCATATAACAGATTTGGAAGCCATAGTGATTGATTGTAACTGCTCGGCTCTTCCATGAAACTCTAGAAGTATCTATTTCTTCCAACAGATTGTGTGATAGAAGACTCTTTATAAATGAATGGTAAGTATTAATGGAAAACAAGCCCTATTTCTGTAAACTGTGATGCTTGCACAGAGATACAGCCTCTGTACCGTAAACAGCCAAAGCGGCTTCTCTACCTTCATGTCCAGTGACAGGTGGGGTCTCATTTTCTCCAGGGTCAAGTGGCAGAAGCGGTGGAGGCTGTTGTCCAGTCGTGTCCAGTCAAAAACTGGAGTGGAATCAGGAAAAAAGGTGAGCTTTCACCCCTTTCCCTCCACCCATCCGCCAACTCAGAAGTGGAGGTCGGACAGGCACTTTTTGCTTGGTGGTAAGACACATCTAAAACTGCTCAACGGCAAGTGTATCTGGAGCCCTGCCGTCAACCACTATTTCCTATGATGCTGTTGCGGCAGATAGGAATCCTTGGCGGAGTCGGTGGAACTCGGGTGGGTTAAAGTCTATGGGACTGCCAACATCCAAACCTGGCAGGTGAATCTATCTGACATGTTTTACTTGTTTTTTTTATTGATTCAATCTAGGTTGGGCAACTTCGGCAGGAACCACAACAACTAAATTATAATCGTTCTTTTCCCACTAAAAATGTACATAAGCAATGACACCACAGAACTGCACCTGCAAAGTCTTTGTATTTTTAGTTACTAAAACTTTCGATGCGGATGCACGGCTACAAGAGTGAGCACAGTTACTAAATTACACAAAATGGTGACGATGACAACAATGATAATCGAAAATAGTATACTGCGCAGTTTTTGGTTTCATACATTCATTATCTAAACTGAGAAGTCCAGTTTGCTACTGAGTGGAAATCTCTATAAAGTGAGGGCTTGGCTTATCTTCAAAACCCGGAAGTGTTTAATTGTCTTGGTGCTCGATATCAAACAGGGAAAAACACCAAATCATTTCCATGAAGAAGTAAAAAGACTGGTGCTGCTCTCCTTGCACCGCCGAAGGTCCTCCTTAATACAAAAAGGAGGCTGTCGAATTTTATAAGCAAAATGACAGATTCTTCAGTGGCTGTGAACATTGCAATTAAACCTTAAAACAATTTGCCCTGGAGCAGCGTATGTCATAAAAGTTAACTTAATCATTCATTTTGGCACAACATGAAGGCAGCATATAATTTTGCAGATTTCGCAAGATATTGCTTGTAGCACCGGTGTCTAATAAAGCCAAGACTCAAGTTACCAACTTAGCATGCTCTTCCTATTATGTTTGACTGAGCAGGTAATTTCATTTATTTTTTAACGTTTCTTTATACTCGTTTTCGTACAATATACAAGATTAAGATCCATTAGAAAGAGGGTAAAGCATTATACTGTCTCCAACCCTAAAAAAAAAAAATGAGGGCTAGAGAATCTCCGTCCAAGGAGCTACAATTCATGTGAATCGGCAACCAGGGGAGAGGGGAATAGGAGGTAAGAGTAGTAACTGTACCCCTGAAGAGCCGAGGACAATACCACACTATGGGGAAATAGTTATGTAGTGTTAGTCAATAGATCCTGCATCCTACATCTCCAGTTTGAGGTGTCCCGAGGATATTAATGAACTCGGCCTTCATCCGGAGTCCTATTCGACTTTCAGGAGAGTCACAGCGGTAGGATAAAAGACGATCATTGCATGAATGCACAGTTAAAAATGAAGTAACCGAGAGGCAAAATTAAGATGTGAAAATGTGTCTCCCATCCACTGTGATAAACTATTACAGAATTCGGGACAAGGAACCTAGATACGGTCAAAACGTAGTATTTGGTCAAACGATCCATAAATGATTCATTAGTGTGAGACTAAACAAAAAGGTTCTGAGATTCATTCATCTCGTGTCAGCATGAAGCTGGGTCTCCAATGTTGGAGGCTACCTTTCTTCGCGAATAATAATAATGTTGCCTGTGAGACAAGGTATTGGTGATCTCTGGGGTATCGGGTAGCAAGGCCAATTTTTGAAGGGTTGGAACATGCAACATTGCCATTCGCCTGTCTGTTCAGTAGCGTGACAGAGGAGTTCACCACCATAGTGCATGCATCAAGTCACTGTCTGGAATTTTACATTTCATCTTTTGTCCTCTACAGGTAGTTGAGCCTTATGTGAGCAAAATGGTGTCCGTACCAATTATGCAAAGTTTAAAAATACGTATACTTAAGTGCGGTCTCTATTAATTGCTTACTGTGTGTAAACAACAGTGAAGCCGCTCTGAGTAGTCTGAGTATTCATGTTATAGATGTGTTAGTAAGAATACTGTGTTTCTTTTTCTAGGAATTTACCCAAGAGTTCTCCAATCATCAGTTTGTATACGCCCAAAATCACACTTTTACTTTGACTCTTTTATTTAATGTACAAGAGAACCAGCAGTGTGTGGTGAGTGTAGAGACCAAGACCGAGTTTGCTCCTGAGGTAGAATGAGATCTATAGACCTCCACCTCTGAAAAGGTGGTATCCTGAACTCGCTATTTAGAGAGCCTCAAGTCATCTACCATTCCCACTCCCTGCAAGACCATGTTGGCCAATGAAATGTGTTATCTTCTATGATAAGGTTGCCATTGTGTAATAAGGGAGCTGCTACACCCATGTTTCTGGGGATTATCACATGTCTATGGCAGAAGCCCAAGAGTTGGACATGCTCTGACAGTCAGTGGCAGCGTTGAGTCTCGCAATGGTTCTTGATAATACAGTACACCTAAACCAGAAATCCCCTAAGGTGGGAGCATTCAACAGTGGACCGTAATGGAAGGACAGGAAATTTCGGTGTTAGGTGTATTAACTGCAAGAGCTGGTGCCCTAGTTGGTAAAGGCTCATATCTGTCCAACATAATGCACCTGAGTTATAGATTCAGTGCTTGTACAACAGCTGTACATCATCCTTGCCTCTGGGAAATGGCTGGTTTAGGCTTACTCTTATGAGGGAGAACAGAGACAATTCTCTTCAAAATCCTCTTAAGTGAAGCAAGTTTCTGTTATGTGTAACATTGACCCTATACCATACACTTCATGGGTAGCCAAGCTCAACTTGACCGACCATCAACCACACATAGATGGGTAACCCCTATTGCATTCGGTGTTTAATCTGTATGCAACTGATCAGAGAAAACCAACTTCCTCAAGCTCAAGCTCTGTTCCGTAACTAATTCCTCACTAGGACAGCCTGTAGCCTGTATCAAACCTTTCACAGTAAGACACCTCTCATGAGAAATTAAGCAGGTGTGGGAAGAAAGGCATGCACTGTAAACAGTGTTTAACCTAGAAAAAACATGCATTGTAAACAGTGTTTAAGCTATACGGAGACTCTACCCTGTACCATATTTTTTGCAGACAGTGAAACTCTCATAAGGAAAACATCACAGATTATTAAAAGTATCTACTAAGAAAAGTGTGAAATTTCTCCAAAGAAAGACTACTTACTGTAAACACCCAAGACAAACAGGTCATACTACCCACAGCCTTCGTACTCCGCTGAAAACATTACAGATAGCCTAGCAAGCACATGTACATGGGTAAATAGCTTGTGTACACAGTCTTCTGTCCTATGTGGAAATTGTCTTGCTGAGACAATTTCTTCAAAACACCCAAGGCTGCTTACAATTCTTAGTATCTACTACATTTAATCTTTTGCCCTTTTGATTTTTTCTTTTAGCAAAACCAACATACTGGACACAAGTCATCAACCGTGATCTATCCACAGAGTTAGTCCTGTACACAAACATTCATAACATACTCAATACCTATATAGGCCTACTAGCAGGAAAGAAGCTGTACAAAATTGGGTAGAAAAGTGATATAGCTTTTACCCACAACTATGCAAACTATAAAAGAAATTAACACACTCATTGGATGATGTCATCAGTGATGTCATCAATAATGTCTTTTGAGATATCAGTGATGTCATAAATTATGTCATAGAACATGTTATGAACGATGTAACATGTGAGGTCATAAGTAGTGTATGACGGGGGCAGCACAAGTAATAGTCAGCTCAGCTTACTCTAACAGGTGAATGTCTGTGTTTTTTTTAGTTCAAAACATTATGTTGGCACTGACAGATTCACCTAACTATAGCATCACGTTAGCCTTTGTGTTTTTCATTGAATTTCTAGTTTTTTTTAAAATGTAAAGTAATATTTTGTTACCATACTTAAAGCCAACCCACTGCTGTGCATAGCTTTGGTAGTCCAGGGTGGGGGGTTGGCCACAAGCCATAGCCTTTGGCCTGCCCCTGCAGTCAACTCCCCCCCAGAGGCAGCCAATCCCATGTCACGCATGCCCTTTGGTCATGCATGGTGTGAGGCTGGCCGCAGGGCTTGGATAGCAAGCCCTTTGCCAAACCCACCTGGAGGCAACAAACTCTAATCTGCTCACGGCCTTGGGCCATGCGTGGTGGGGGTTGGCCCCAGGTCCTAGTTGCAGCCAACCCACATTCTCCCCATAGGCTGGGGTAGTATATGGTTGCTCTTTGGTCTGTGGCAAACATTTGTTTTAAAGTGGAGGGAGGCCTTGTGGTCCCCTTCCTCGATCTGCAAGGGAACCTCTTGTTCACTGTGAACAAATGACCCTGAAGTAGTTGCTTCTATTTCCCAAGGCCGGACCGCATGGTTATCAATTGGGGGGGCTTTGGAAAGGTATTTAAAGAGTGGAGAAGATGGAGGCAGACTAGGAGACTTTGAAGAGCAAGGTAGGAACTGAGGATTGGGGTCAGGTTATATAGAACTGTTTCTTGGGTAATTTTTAAATCAGTCTATTTGTTTTTGACTTTGACACCACATATGGAAGAAATGATTGAGTCTTGATTTATAGGTCAAGCTGAAATTTATAAAAGGTGCCCATGAGGTCCCTATGTGACTTGCTAGAGAACCGTTATCATATGAAATTAAGAATAAAGGAATTACCTTGGTTGAATACTGATATGACTCAACGTCAACATTAACCGAATAGGATATGTTCAGGCAATGTTTGATAATGGATATCAGGGAGGGAATGTTGTCTGTTGCATGTTTTTAAACCAGTGCAGTTTATAATTCAGATGCCATGCTATATTTACTTGTTTTAGCTCAAGAAAATGAGAGGGAAATGCAGGGTTTGGTACCTCTGAAATAAAAGGACCCTAACTTAGGTTGTATTGAATACATCTTTATATACTGATGATGAAAAGGGCTGAGTAGCAACTAGGGACTTGGAGGACTACACAAAAGATGTTGCTTTACTCTAATATGTGAAGGAGAGTCTCCTTGTATATTAGGAATGACTTGGAGACATATAATTTCCTGTAATGCACCTTATTTTACCTGTGACATAATGTTTAAGAAATCTTAAAGGAACCATTTGATGGACACTGTAGAGTGACATTAGTCTAATGGAAAGTTGGTATGTTGTTCCAATGAAAATTATTGATAACTGTATTGTGTTTTCTGTCCTTTTTTTATTTTTCTGAACAGCCTCAAGAAGTTATTATTCGGAAGACATGTGTCAGCCATTATCAATTACTCTATCTGAAGAATTATGGTTGTCATGCTAACATAATATATTTTATTTTACATTACGGTATGTTATGTTTTATGTCATGGTATGTTGTGCTATGTTATGTTATAATATATTAATCTATATATTAAGTGGCGTTTTGCGTCATGGTGTTGGCGCTCAATGGTATGTTGTGCTATGTTACCTTATAATACATTAGATATTATGATATTCAGTGCTGTTGTTTTATCCTATGTTATATTTCAAGCCATGTTATGTAAAGTTAATTAGGTGCATACTGGAATCCTCTATCCAGAAACGGCGCACTGAGTTTTGAAACAGTCGCGAGATACGGCGTTTACGCTGTCATCTTCTTATCCACCAACCACTGGAAAGGCCTGCCGGACTCTGAGCCATAAGACGGAAATAAAATTATTGCGGATACAAGGGTGACGCCATGTTAGTCAGATGTTCAAAAGCTGTCTTTAAACCATGCGTGATTTCAAGGTTTTATGAAATCGAGTCTGCGTTATTATATGCATACCTTTGTAATGTATCCCCTCTTCATGGCCAAGAGAAATATCGCTACCTCTGGATGCACCCTGAACACCTCTCATTCTAAACTCCACATTTTCCGACAGACCATCAAGGGTTGCAAACACTTTTGACTGAATGCCCTCCCTGAGTTTATTCTTGAGCTACATAGTGTGCATTAGTGTGTCAGGAAACAACTCAAAGCATTGTTCTAGACATAACATCTAGCTAAACAAGCTTAAAATTTCCGCCAGACCCTTCATCTGTCAATGCTGCTGGTGCCTCAACAAAACCCTGAAGCGCGCTTTTGACAACATTTCGTGCTATACAAGTTTGTTCTAAAATCAAATCAGGGCACCAAACAATGGAGGACCAGAACTGACTGAATTATGTTACAAATAAATAACAGTCAAAGTATTGTGGAGGTCCTTAACATAGGTTAGACTAAATTTACGATTGATAACTCCACATATACGAACCTTTAAAATAAATACATTATATATATATATATATATATATATATATATATATATATATATATATATATATATTCACTAAGAAAAAAAAAGTTACAGGGACGTTATAGTTAGGAAACAGAATTAAAAAAATAACTTCACTAAAAAAAAACAAAGGTTATAGGGACGTTATAGTTAGGCTCACATTTTAAACGCACAAAGCCACAGAAATGTCCCTGTTATATTAAGAATTACCTCAAGTAAATATAACTTGTGCCCTAAGGTAATTATAACTCACACCCCCTGCACAGTTTTTTATCAAAATGTTCACTGCAAATATTACACAGATATTATGAGTGATGTTATCAAAGATGTCATGACTGCCATAATTTGTGGGGTAATTAGCAGTGCATGGTGAGGGTGCAAGTTATAGTTACCTTAGGGAACAACTTTAATTTACTTGGGATAACTCTCAAGTAACTCGCATGCTTGTTTCTTTTTTCTTCATTTTTGTCGGATCCATGGCAACTCTTGGCAATTTTTTTTTTAAAACAATGCTTTTTTGCTACGAGTGAGCCCAGCAGCAGAGCTAATGGGTCAGGGTGTACCCTAGCCCCTTTTCTTTTTTTAAATAATTTTTTCTGGGACTCAGCTGAAGCCGAGTCCCAAGATGGCTGCCAACACTTCTTTGTTGAATTGTGGCAGCAATTAGATCCCAGCACCAGATAGGGAGGGTTCACTGACCCTTCACGTCCCTATATATGCAAATTAGCTTTTTCTTTAATTTCACAAAAACTACTGAACGGATTTACACCAACTAACAAAAAGGGCACTTTGTGGTCCTTTCTGCCAAATTTGATGTAATTAAGCCCACTGGATCGGGCACTATTCCTGTTCAAAATCCCTACAGAAAAATGCATGCCCAGATCACCTTTGATATACCGGTTACTCCACATAAATATTTTGCGATCATGCATCCCATCAAAATTGAGACTCCTGTCCATGCACTTCCCACAAACTGATGCAAAACTGCTATGATGCTTTCCTCAAAAGCTATTGAGAAACACACGAACAGTGCAATTAGCAACAAGTATACAAGAGATCATCCTGAGGTCTAACTCAAAGTGCCAAAAATCTGGCATTGTGCACTAAGAAGGGATGCTCCTTTTGGGATCTTATGGGGAAGGCTGATCCAAAGGTGTTCCGCAGGGGACGATGTACACAGTGCTATCTTCTACACACCTAAACAAATATTCTCTACAGGAGCCTTATAGAGTTGTATTCAGTTCATTTGGTTGAGTAAAGATATCTTCAGCATTTCATCAAATCCAACCAGCACAGAATGTTCAGCAGTCATCACTTTGATATCCAATAATCCTCGCCAGGTTCTGAGGTCACCTACATTACTTTGGGCGGGGTGTCTGAGATATCAACTTCATCAATCAGAAAAAAACTATAAGCTTTTTGTTTCCCCTGTCCCCTGTCCAGGGCCAAACGTAAAACCAAGAGAAGCCCTGGTGATTTTCTTAAACCAGCCCCTGTTCCATCATGTTAACAAGCAAAGCAAGCCAGTCTAAAGGAACCGTGGGGATTTATTCCCCAGGAAATATTCTAGGCAAATTGTTAACTCTGCTATCTAACATGTAAATGGAAGCTGCTTTGTTTGAGTGGAGCAAGCAGATAGTTAGGTTAGGTGCAGGTACTGACAGGGGACTGTGGCTAGAACAGAGCATTTAGCACTTCAAAGTTGTATGATGGCAATTGTCTTGGTCTAAAGGTGACCCTTACTCTGCAGCCTGCGTAATGCCAGCGTGCCCAGATGTCCTGCCAGCCCTGCTCATGCCTCCTACAATTAAAGCTTTGTACCAATAAACATAACGTCTTTCAGACGCTATTGCCTTGCATGCAACACAAACATGACAAGGATTTTGTAACAAAGTCATAAGAGTGAGAAAGACTAAAAAGAATATGGAATTGTGTGCTGCTCAGAGCTATGAGGAACAGACACGACTATTTTTCCCTGGACGGTGACTCCAACAGGAAGGTCCACTGATTATTGTCCATCAGGCATAGGCATAACAAGTGGAGTATATGTACTGCATCGGAGACCAGCACGCAATGGGCAGAAACGGGGCCCACCAGGCACTGCCCTTCTGGCTGCTGGGCTTTTTTCTGGGGTCAAGGGTTTTGATATTGGTCACATTGGCTCTGATTGGTCAGGCACCACTCTCTCCTTTCCTCAGCATGCAGCTAACGAAAGATACATTTGCAATGACGATGCCGCTTTTCAAATTCTGTATCCGACCTGTCTGGCTTTTTTCCCAGTAATGGATGCAATCGAGAACACAGATTATCTTTCCGAGTAATGGGTGCAATCGAGACCAAGGATTAATGTGTGACCATAAAAAAGTATTTTTGAAAAGCAAGTATGTAGCAAACTTTTCTGCATTTCACCTTCAATCGTTGCTGTACGTAATTTATCATTTCACAGGAAAGATGTAGGCAAAGCGTATTCATGTTTTCATTCTAAATATTGTTGCATTCCTAACAAACCAATAACACAACCAAACAGCTGGCCAGGTCATTACCCTGGTTCACCAATAACATCCTTCCCTCCAAGTGAGCACAGCTATGAACTTGTGTTGCACAAGAGCTTCCAGATAAGGAAGTGAGGTGTGTAAGCAGTGTATAGCTGAAGAGGGCGACTGTGATTGTTACAAAAAGCGTTTTGTGACATGTCTCTTTTACCTACTTTTGCACCCACGGTGGCTGCAATGTGTAAGGCCTGTTCCACTGAATGGTTGATGTACTAAAAACACCAGTGCGCATTAAGTCATAGGTTTCCTGCTTCTCTCTTCCTCACTCTCCATCCCTTTCTTTTTGTCTCTCTATTGCACCAAGTTAATGTCGATGATGAAAATGAAGTCCTAGTCTTCACAAAGTAGTGCCAATGCCCACCTGCTGCAAGCACCGGCATAGATTAAGCACTGACAGGAGGGTGTGCTGTATTCCTTGAGGGTAACCTGGCCTGAAGAGAATGTCCTGCTGAGAGGCATCGAGATAGTAACATTTATAAGCGAATCTGCTGGCCTCAGCGAATAAAATACTACTTTCTATCACTCTCACTAGGCAGTATCCAAACTGATGCTTTTCGTTTTTATCAGTCCAGGGAGGATAAAATGCCGCAGTGCCCCTGCTAGAGTTCGGCCTGTTACTTACTGAACTGTTTTGTAGCTACCACTTTAATCGTGTGCTTAGGCCAGCTGCATGCATCAGTGTTGCACCATACATCAATTAGAACACAGGCTTTGACTTTATCATGCAAGAGATTGTGTTACTAATAGTAACTGCCTGGTGCACTGATAAAGATTGATTTTTCCTTTTCTGGTCCTTCAATGTGCTTTCCTTCTTTTGTGTACCAACATTGTTGATGTTAGCAATCCAATAACAAAGAAGAGATAAACTATAGTTTGGCATTAAAAATAAAAACTGAAAAAACGCACAGTGTCCAACAGGGCAGCATCATTAAGTCAGCAGTTAGCCCCATCACACGGAATGTACCATTGAATACCGACCCCCAGAATATCATGATCTAAAAATATCAAGGGCAACATATTGAGGGGAAAAATATCAAAAAGTAAGTGCATCTAGGGAAATACAGATTTAATAATTCTAACTCCACGTCGAGGTACCTTGAAGATACATGTGCTGCGTAGGTATATATATATGTGGCGTTAGGTTTAGGAAATCCTGAGTTACCTATTCTGGGGTTGATATTCAGGGTGTACACCCATCAGACCCATGTACAAAACGCAGTGTGCATCCTGGGAGATGGATTATGCATATTTAAATACAAATGCCAAATATTCATGCTAAAAGCACAGGCAGCAGACAGTGCATAGACCGTCTGTCCTGCACTGGGGCCTAACGCTTAGGATAGCTCTGTTGGGTAAATGTTTACCATTGCAGTATGGAGTCATCTGCAAATCAAGCGTTCCATTCCCAGTAATGGCGACTCAGCGTCCACTCGGAAAGTATTTGTAAATTGACTGCCATTAAGTCTCGTAATAGCAGCATTTGTTATTTACAGTGTTTAAAAACTGCAGAATTGAGATATGAACCACTATGTAAAAAACAAGTTATTATTATGTAGTTATGAACTCTATTCGGAAAATAACTCAGAAGTGTTTTATTGTAAAATTCATTGCAGCCGTATTCCATGTCGTAGTCTAAAATAGCTTTGCTTTTTCATTGTAATACTGTAATAACTTAATATCTTCGTTTTATTTGTAGTGAACTCTTCATGAAAGTGGTTTGCAAGGAACCCTCCTTTCAAATTAAAATGTAATGAAGCCGGCTTCAGTTTTTGGTCTGAAAAAAAGGATTACACATCCTTGAGTTCATCAGAAGCAAACTGTGTAGCATGCCTGTAGAATGACGTGTGTGCATTAGGTACACATGTCAAGTATATGTTTTTCAGGTGTAAATAAAGATGGGGTGTTACCGTTCAGAGGGGACCTAGTCAGATCAGGCTGGACTATTCCAATTGCAGCAGGACCAAGGCTGATTTGCATACAACTATCTCCTGTCGGAGGAAGCATGATGGGCATAAAACTAGACCCGGATGCTGCCCGGGTAAATACCAGTGTCTGGAATTAATTCAAGCATTCCACCAATGGCTTTTTATGCTTTCTTCAGGGCAAATTTGGTTACCAGCCACGAAAAGGTAACTTTCTGGCATTCACAAACATCCCAGCATGCACTTCTACACATACCTGAAGGCCTAAACTCCATCCTAAAGGATTTGGCGTAAGATGCGCCGGAAGTGTGGAGAAGTGTAACATTCAGTTAAGGTTTGTCCAAACGTGTAGGAAGCAGTAGCATGAATGTTGTAACTACTGCTATTTGATATTACTACCATGATGATTATTATGTAGATGACCATGATGGTGATGATGACGGTTATTATTTTTAGTGGTAGTGGTAGTAGTAGTATTACTAATAATAATAATAACAATAATAAAAGAAAAACTATTAATAATAACTATATAAAATAATTATCAATATAATGGTCCTGTGAACACAGCAGTATTAGGCATTATTATTTTTATTATTATTGTTACAATTATTATTATTTTTATTATTATTTTGCTTATTCTTATTGTGTTCATGTAATTCACTTATTAAAAGGGCACGAGGACCAAACAGCATGAACTAATTGATTAATAATAATAATAATAATAATAATAATAATAATAGTAACAGCAATAGTAATAAAGATGTTGCTACCAATAATAATAATAAGAACACGTTTATATATAGCACTTACTATCGACGTTTTGACTTTTTTTAAGCCCTTTAATAAACAGGAGTTAATGTTTCCCTGTTCAAATGTACTGGAGGAGCATGTTTGTGGGTGCTCGTATTTTAGCCTGGAGGAAGGAAACATCAGTTAAAATTAGAGGCGCCCTGATGGTAGTAGCACACTGAGCCATGTTCCAGAAAATGTCAGAAAAATTTGAAACCAAAATTACATATATGAACATGTATTCTCAAATCTGGAATACCTTGCACAGTTAAAATTAGACACTCTTTTGTGATATATAATTTGAAGTTATTGCTGAGTTGTGATAAAATACACTTTAGTTATATCTGGAACTGAATGTTAACGTGGCAGCCGCTTTTCTTTGCTAAGCGCCTTGTGGATCGATAACCCATCATGGATGTAGCAGTGTAACAGTTCCATGATAACCTTCTGCTTTTGTCAATGGACTTCCATCTACTATTGATCTTGGGATAATATTGCATCACTTGCCTTGTGCTTCATAAATGTATTCGTTTTTTGTGGCCAAGGAACCATTTGCTAATTCATCGTGGTCTATTCATGGTGGCAGGTTTCATGGAATTCAGTGACCACAGTAAAATAATCAGTAAACCTGCACCATCCTCAGCTGGCACATTAATCTTCATAGGGATGACATACATCCCTCTAATCGTTGTGGAGAGAACTGAAAAAAGAGAACACAGACTTGGGGTGGGAATATATGCAAATGAACAAAAACTTAATTCTTATTTTAACATGTGATTGGGCATCATTTTCCACTTGCAGGCAGCATATGGTACTGCATAGAAGAGGAAAATGTGATTGAATAACTGGATGCTTGGCCTGACTCGAAAATGAATAGTTCACAACTAAGTGGCAGTCTTTTTCCGCCTATGAATGGGAACTCATGGAACCATCGCGTATTATGCCTTAGTTGGGCATCTTCAGTGAAGTCCAGCATAGGTCTTCATTGCACAGCGAGCTGTATGATCTTCATCTGGAGATACCTGTACCACCAAGGTTGCTCTCTGTCAAAAACAAAAAGTTAAGGATGGAGTGTTCGAATTTATGTTAACCACTGGTAATCTGGGCTGCATTACATTTCAGCATTTTTTTCTCAGGTCATGGAAAAGGCCTAACACATCTGACCTATCCCTTTAGTGGACAGGAATTTTGCCTTTATAAGCAATGGAAAAACTTTCTGCCGTAATATCTGATAAGATGTCGAAATTGGATGAAGTAAGGTTGGCCTTCAAGACATATGTCAAGAGAGAAAGAGAAATGTTGATCCATGGCATGCCAAGACTCCCTGGATTTCCTGATTAGGAAGGGTTGTTGACGTCAAAGAGTGAAGAGGATAATGATACTGGCATATTGGAAGATTGATGACCAACTGGCAAGGTGATGTATTTCAATTGCTTAGAAATGACTGATTGACCAACATATACTTTGTCCTTTATTTTAGTGGCCGATGCTCAATCATTGTCTGATTATATTATTGTAAAAAACTAAACTAATCTATCCTGGATTTCAAACTTAAAGTGTTAAAAACACACAGGCATAATCAATGCAAAAATCAGAATAAATCTGACTGATTGAACCGTTTCCATCCATCGTGTCCATGCTGCCTTTATGCACATTCAGCTACTTCTTGCATGCCCTTCTGTTCCAGGCAGAACATGCCATTTGGGGCCAAAACTGAGAAAAAGTCTTCACATAACATCCAATTTCATTTCAGAAGTTCTTCACTGCTTGCAAAGATACAGCAATATCTGTCAGTAATCCATGATCCTACGATCAAAGACTTAAGCACCTCTGTGACATTTATAAAACTACCACTTTGCATCAAATGACCCTTAGAAAATATTCACTTTAGGACACGACCAGAGAGACTTGTCATTTTAAGACTTAATTAAATTCACCACAAATCAGAAAGAAAAAAAGAGGAATCCATATAGAGATGAGATTGCCAGGGTGCGCCAGTGATTATCATGTTTTTGAATAATTAACAGTGTTACTATATCTGTCAGTAATATCAGGGTGCAGTTTAATGTGCCAGGGTGAGGCTGGTAATTTAAGGTTGTTGCTAATATATTCTAGAGTGCTGCCAAAGACATCTGTATTCAGATCTAATGGGAAAGGGGTAGTCGCAAGCATGATCTTATCTTCTCTATATGAAGACTAGCGAGTGTGAGTAAGTAGGTCATTTATATAGCATGCTCTATGCATACTGTCTCTAGGCGGTAGGTGACAATTACAATGGGGAACCATAAGCAAGCTATGAAACCTTTCATTAGAGGGCTTGTCCTTAAAGAGACAGCAAAACTGTGCTATATCTTGACAATCAAGGGCAATAAGCTCCATCCTATCATCAAAGCATGTTCCACATAGATGCACTGCAATAGGGCCCTTGTATGATGACCTTAACTAATGAGTAGTTGAAGCAGTGAAAATGTTCAAATGCAAACAGCTAGAGGAAGCACTATACACAAGTATTTGGGTTTGATGAGACCCTCCTTTAATCAGTGAAACTTTACAGGTACAACCAAGAAATGAGCAATTTTTACTGACTTCATAGTGAGTTTTAGAGCAGGGTTTGGTAGCATCTGTAAGTTAAATAGAAGCCTCAAGATATGGTACCAGAATATCATAGCCTAAATGTTGTCCGGTGGATCTATTATGTTGTGGCACAGTTTACAAAAATATGACACTATTAGAGTTACTAAAACGAAAATCTATGACTAGTTTAGCAACATATTATGACTGTTTGGCCACTATATTTATGTCAGACGATATTTTTCTTATTGATGTTCTAAAATACAACTCAGCTTCTCAGTTATCTCCATATAAAGACTTGGGTGTTGCACAAGCACATGCCACACCACTATCTATAAAATGCACTGAGTAATTTTGTTGCAAAGAAGAATGTGTTATAAGGGAATAAAATATCTGTCTTATTAAGATCAGTCATTTAAATTACAAAACTACATTTCAATGCATTATTGTTTTTTACTTTTTGTCTCATTAGGTAGAGTTTTATATTTAAAGGTTATTCATTTTACCTTTTATAAACAATGCACACATTAGATAACCAAAGTGAGTGAGTGTCCCAAGACAATGCAGGCTGTGTTCTAGTCTACATACAATATGAATATCATTATAGGTTATCATAGGTGTCTTTTCCGAATCCACTCAATGTTAAGAGTTGCCCTTTCTTATCTCAATGCAACATTTGTAAACACATATGGGAAAGCAAAAGTGCTGGGAAGTTGAACACACTCAAGGGCAGATTCACAAAGATGTTATTTATGCATAACTTAATCTTACAACTAAAAGAAACTCAATCCCGCTTGCTTCATAAAAACAAATACAAGTGGGATTGACCAGTGTGTAATATGAATATTGTCTGCAAACATTACACACAATGCACATATAGATATTTCGACTTTTGTTGCAACAGAAGAGTCACTCATGGGAGTGTCAACAAAGTGGTCATGGAAATGCAGTGTAATTTACTTTAGTACCCACAAATTAGTGATTTATATGTAATACAAAAAAATTACTCAATAATTTAGGGAAAATATAATTAAAACTCCAATAGGTCAAGCGTAGGGGATGCAAAATGGTGGTAAAGTTTTGTAATATATCCAGTTTTATATGATGTATATTTGACAGAGTGTTATGTAAAATAAGAAAAAATTGAATACAAGAATAAGTGTCATACAAAGCTTAAACTGATTTATTTAATAATCATGTTATCACATTGTTTACAGACCACAAACTTATAGATAGGAAAAAGGCATGTTCACATATTTGTGAACGTGTTTTGCTGTGTAGACACAAACAACAGACATTAAAAGAGCATACACACAGAGAAAAACATAAACACATGGCGCCCATTTAACAATACCCTAGTATCCATAAGTCATTTCAAAGTTAAATCTTATGCGTTGATGGCTGGACTTCCTGTTTTAAAAGCTACATGTAAAAAAGAAATGTGATCCCAACTAATTACAGGGCCATAATGAAAGCCCTATAGTGTGTTGAAACCAGCAGCCCAAAATGTAAACACGTTCACTCTGTCAACCTGTTATGATGCACGCTCAAGTTTAAACAGATTCATTAACCTCATTCAGCATTAAATGTTCATTTTAGCTGGCGAATGTGAAACAAAGTTGCACAGAATATGTGAGATCACAATTAGTGGCTGCTTGTGGACAATACCAAGACGCTTGCTAAATTGTGAGGAAATAAATGGCAGATGTTAATCTGTGAGTTGATGACCTTCCCGAAGGACCAATGTGTTTCGGTGTATCAATGTTAATTCCTGATGGGCTCATATGATCCGAAAGTGAGGGATATGTAACACCTGAAGCAATCACGCCCTGAATGGGCTGATGTCCCCAAAAGTAAGGGATAGGTGATAACTGAACCTATCATGCCTAGAATGGGCATATACTGCCAGCTCATAAAATAAAGAAGTTTCACTTCCTAAAATAGCTTATTACCTTCCGTAAGGAAATTCAGATTATTCCTACGATTTGAAATAAATCAATTATGCTAACTCACAAATTAAAGTAAAATCAAAAAATATCAAAACGAGACAGGACCTCAGAAACCTAAAGATGAATATTTAAAAATTAAGCAGATGGATCTCAAAAGTCCAACTCTGTAGTAGGCCACCTATACATATAGTCATAAAATAATCTGCACATCAGTCGCCTACGTGTACCCGCAGCTCTTCATCACTGTAAGGGCCTAGGGGAATCACAGTACGTAGTCTAATATTATACTTGAATTCCAAGGCATATGTACAAATGTTATATGCACATATATTAAAATGTATGTAATTTAAGCATGAGTTCAGCTGTTGGGATGTGACTTTTCAGCGCTGCACTGTGTTCTGTTTTATCACAGGTCCTGAAAGGCCCTAACTCACTAGAAATGAGAGGTTTCATTGTATAGCCATTACTTCCATATCAATCAGATGACCATCATTCCTATTATTTTAATCTCATTAGAGTGAATGGTGCAAAACTCAGGTACAGCGTGATTCTTTGTTTCTCCATGTTTTTAATCTTATATTCCACTATGTTTTCCATCTCACTCCCCTTCTTTACGCAAATATTTAACTGACAATAAGATCGAATTGATTGAGCCCATGTGCAGTCCTCAAATTAGACGCTTGGAGCAGTCAGAGCTTAATTTTAAAATAAAAATGAGTGTATGGGCCTAAAGTTTCTATTGACAGCCCACTTTTGGCACTGACGAATATCACAGCTGCCGAATACCAAAGCTGCCTCGCCTTGAGTCTCCCTCATGCCTCTTTTTTTCACCACTCCGCTCTTCCTTTCTCATTATCCTCTCCTGTAGGTTCTTTTAATCCCTGCTGCCTTCCTTTGCCACTGTTTTCCTTCCTTTCATTTCCACAGTCTTTTTCCCTTTTCAGCCATCTTTGCACTGGGTTGAAGTCTGATGATGAAAAATAAGCTCCAGTCCCCAAAAATCCAATATCCTCTGCCACAAATTAAGCACTGCCCGAGGTATTGTTGGGTGACCACCTGCACAGAAGCACTGAACTTCAAGTGAACCACTGTGCTTCCACACTGCCCTGTCTGCAGCACATTCAGTCAGTCGGCACTGAAAACACACTCAATCTCTTTGTGCACAGTTGCAGAATATGGACGCGGTATTTTTGTGATACGGCTTGGTGCATTATCAATTGTGATATCATTCAAAGATCATAATATGTAATGTAAGAGAAAACGAACAGAACTCAAGATCTGTCAAGGGGCACCATGCAGGAACACTGCTAATATAAAAATATTTAAAATCCAAGCAACCAATTAAGTAAGCAGGGGACTATTATAGTGAGCTTCAGCGAAGGACCGTTGCAATATATACAGCACTGTTTCTGAAATAACATTGGCTCGTGCTAACTCACTTTTAGTCAAGAAATGTTCTGCTTTTGACTTACATTCAAAAGCTGTTTTATCGAGCTGTGTGTTTTTCCGCAAAGAACTTGGGGCCTGATTTAGAACTCGGGATGAATTACTCCATCACAACGGTGTCAGATATTCTGTCTGCCAAAATCTAAATCCCATTATATTCTATGGGATTTAGATTTCAGCAGATGAGATATCCATCATCGTTGTGACGGAGTAGCCAGTCTGCCAAGTTCTAAATCAGTCCCGTAGTTTTATTTGGTGGGATATATGTGACAGCTGATCCCCCTTACACTGTGCTTTCTTCAGGTTTGGTTAAACATGTTGAAAATTTGCTCTTTTAAAAATTCAATAAACTAGATCAATTAATAAAAGCCTTTATTGCCCGGATAAAGTAATTCAATGAAAAATAAGTCCAAATATTTAATTTTATATTCATTTTCTTTGAGATCATATTTGTAAATGACGTACACATCAAGAAAGATGTAAAGTGTTCTACTTGGGCAACATTTCACCAATCTGCTTGTGTTAATGGAAAGAAAGCAAGCTTACTCTAATGCTGTGTTGTGTGTTCCTTCTTTACATACAGTACATAGGGCCTGTAAATCTTGATTCTTCACTGATAATTTTGGGTTAGTTGGCAGATCTCTGTCTTCTGCCCCACAGAGTGCCATAAAACAATATTGGTGTACAAGCTCTTAAGCAAAAGCTGATTAGGATAGCTTAAAGGAACATGTGTGTGCATTGTCAATCGCCAATCAGTGGCACAATTTTCTGATAACAGGGCCCCTAGACCCTCTGCACTTGTAGCTCATGGGTACTCAAACATTTTCCCAGAGGCCAAAATGTTTAGTCTGTGATATGACCGAGGGCCGCACTGATGCGGTACGGTGGATGTAGTGGAAGTGGTATACATACATATACATCTAGTGGTGGCACAATGTGAAACCAGAAAACCTGGGATTAGGTCCAGTGTCTCAATTTAACCAAACTGTGTGAACCTAGGCAATCATTTTATTTCACTTTCCATCCTTTTTCTTCATTGTCACATATGGGTGAACCCTGAAATACAGGATGTGTGTTGTTCAAAACCTTCTCCTGTGTTTGATTTAATAAACTATAATGTTGTTCACATATGCCAGGAAGCCAGACCACCCAAAGAATGTATATGACAACTGACTTGCCTCTTAGTTCACTATTGGCATGGTTGTCATGGTGTGGGAAAAAGTGTATGTTTCTAAATTCATATTTAAAAACTATCACTTGAAAAAAAAACTTCTCAATGGACTGATATAATCTAATGTACTAGGTGAAATGGGTCTGCATATTGCTCAAATACACTTTTTGAACTTTTGCTGCAAGATGTCCTTAAAAATGAAGATGTTTCTAAAGTTAAGGGTGCAGGACACCCTCGTTACTTCCTTTCTTTAACTTTAACTAACCTTCAAACAAATACTTACATGTTTATTTAACATTCTATAATGGTAGTGTTGAGTTGAGTAAACAGCAGCCCAGTGTTGCTGTTGACCAGTGAACCGCATGTAAATACCATGAGGGCCGCATGCCAGGCCGTACTTTGAGTATCGCTGCTGTATCTGGTATTAAGTTACTTTCACAACAAGGCTCTGTGATCAAAGAACATTCACCACTTTCAAAGGTATTCCAGCAGCAATGATTGATGTAAAACAACCACCAATAAAATATGAACTTTGTTCTTTTTTGTGTGTATTTCTATCACCCTCTATGGTTGATTTCTTGCTTTGCATATGCTAAAGCATATCTTTTGAGGGCTTTGTTCAAGGACACATAAGATGGTTTGTCCCCAACCCGCAGAAGATACATGAACCAACTAAGGAATTAGAAATATGTGTTAAACAATATTCTCAAAGTATAGATTGGAAAAGTCATAAGTCTTTTGGAATTGGGGTGCTCCTCTTTTTGAAGATGATTTTGGAGATGTTATGGCATTTGCAAAGAACAATAGAACCGCTGCTGGACATCTATGACACATGTAGATTTCCAGATGGACTCCACTTTCACCAAAATGTGGTAAAAGGGATTTTCCAGTGTGGAAAATAATTTTGAGTGAAACAATGCAGAAATGTTAATTGTGGCAAGTTCCATTTTATTGTTTTTCCTCCACAGTGTAAATATTTGTCTCCATTGACAAACCTTTTTCACCAAACCCTTATGAGGTAAAGGAGTACCCCCTTTAGTTTTACCACCCTGTAAAGAAACATGTTTTAGAGCCAAGCAGGTGGTCCACTAGTCTAACAAGTCAATAAATCTAGACCTGTTTTGCAGTGAATTTCTTTCCTTAAAATGCATCGACTGTTGCAGTGCAGAGTGTCGAATAAGCACCAGATTTTGCTCTACCACTCAGTATTCCTTTTTTGGATTTCATAAGCAAACTCCAGTGATGTTCACCCTGCCATAAAAAGGGTGGTGAAAAAGACAGTGTGACCTGTGTCCCAGAATGGATGGATCACAGATTCAAAAGTTTCTAATGACAAAGCCATCTGAAGCGTTGTTGACTGAAACTCAGTAGTTCATCCTCTACTAAATAGGCCATGGGAGCAACAAGGTTGGAGGACAAGACACCTAGGGCCATATCACAGAAAGAGCCCACGGGGTTCAACCGGCTTGTGTGCCGGCTTTGTGTGCCCCAGGGAGACTTTTGTATTACAGAAGGGGCTGCAAATGCTTGTGCAGCCCCTTCTGTAATACTGATAGTGCTGGTGCACATGTAGCACCAGAGCTATATAAAGAACTCATTCCCTCATTTGCATTGGGGCGTAGCCTCATACAAAAAAAGGGAATCTCTTTGTCACTGTACCCGAGCCGTATTATGGGCACATGCGCGAAGGCAATGAAGCTGTCACGAGGCGCACTGAAAGTGCGCCACAAAAAGGTGGCACACTGTTATTGCATCCCTGGTAGCAGTCCTCTGGTGGGGGGAAAAAAGGGCCCCCTGGATCCGCCAGACATCCCCCTGCAGGCGAGTAGAGTCACAGACTGCACCCGCCTCTTTGTTCCTCTCTCAAGTGCAGGCAGGTGCCGCCTACACCGTGAAACAGCGAGCGGCTGGTTAAAGCAGCAACTCCACATTTCACTGAATGCACAGCCCCTAGGGCGGTGCCGAGGCTGAGGCTGGCCTGATGGGAGCTCATTTATTGCAATCTGGCACACTGTTCATGTTTGTGCCCGGTGCACCTGTTTAAATGTGAGTTGTGGCACAAACGTGACCAGTGTGCTGGACTCATAATCCCAGCCCTGTGGTCTCTCGGCAGATGCACTGCATTCGTCAATTTCAAAATAATCCTATGGGACCTGCCAATCAATGGAGTGCATTGGTGTATGATTGACAGGGTGTCAAACTACCTACGAAATGCTTCTGAACATTTACAAAGTAACATGTTTATGGCGTTCATTACATTTCCCACGGTTACTCTCTGATGCCCTTAAATTATTATCCTGAAACAACTACAATAGTGGCAGATTTTTTTACTCTAGGAGTGCAATTTCAGGGCATAAAATTGAACATGTGGAATTAAATATCCAAGTTGCATTTTGTGCACACGAGAACGCCATACAGGTACCCAACAACCTTTGCCAATACGGCCAATGCTGTTTTAAGCAAGTGTCTTACTCTGTCACGTTTTAGGTAGTTTGGTCCTGAATCGCAAACTTAAAGGAACTGCAAACATCCGTAAAAGTGGTGAAAAGCTGTCAAATGTACTTACCATAAACTAAGCAAATAAAGGCACAGCAGTGAAAAAAAGTAATGCTGGTCGCACATGACTCGTAACTGATTATAGGCAGCAGAAGGGCTCTCACAGCTCGCAGTGTGGCATTATTTGCTGGGTGATAAGCATTTATGAGTTGCGTTTCTGGTGTCTCGAGCGGCCAACGGTTCTGCGGTTAAAGTGTGAATCCCATGGCCTAAAAATTTATTTGAAGTTATCTGCTACTCGTTTTTTCATACTTTCGAGTAAATTATTTTAAATTGCGAGCAGAGGTCTAGGTGCACCGGATCTACTGAGAACTTCTTTACAAGCTTTTTAGCTTTACCAAAGCAGTTCCCCTAATGTTTGTTTAAAAAATATATATTTCCATAGCGGTAAAGGGCGGCTTTGAGTTGCATCAGGATGAACGGGAAGGGGGGGGTCTTCTACGGTGAAGGGTGTGAAGGGACAGGCTGCTAAATGAGAAAGCAAGTCCTCTTTCAAAGGCGCCTCCTGCCGGAAAGAATGTAAACGTTACTCGGCAAACCTGCGGGCAACATGGGGCCCAGTGCAGGACGTAACGGATTGCGTCATTTGAAGGTTCACGGTGAGTTCTTCTTTTGAGAGGTAATACGTTGTTTTAACTACAGCAACATATCTTATACTGTAATTTTTTGTTTTAGACCAACCACTTACATATTTACAGCACTTTCTGTCACAGACCGAGACGATTCAGCACTATAAATATGTCACTACCCACCAGTGCACAAGCCAAGCTTCAAATCGAGACCTTTGCGTTTAGACACACAGACACCTGAAGGGATAACATTAAGCAACTGAGCTTTCCTACCATGACAACGCATTACCCACAGTGCATCGCTATTCACTGAAGGCATGTGCATATTTAGGTGAAAGGCCAACAAAAGTTTACAAATTATAATTTCAGCTATGTCTCTAACCCAGCCCCCACACTCATTGACCACGCCTCCGTTGTATTCAGGGTCACAGCTCCCATACGTTTTTTATACAACTGACTGTATGGTCCTTTTTAGAACACTCTCCCTTGTTTTACCCGCCTTGCCAACGCAAATACGACTGGTGCCATCTCTGTCCTTTTTCAAGTGTGGACTGAAAGGCGGCCAATCACTCAGACATGCAATCTCTTCTATTCGCTTAACATCTTCACTTTCTTTGTCGAAATCATTCCTCTTGTTACTTTTCAGTCTTTATACAATCTCCAGAGACAGACTGTCTTTCTCAACCATGCCTTTCCAACAAAATGTCACCTGACTCCTTCACTTCTCTACTAGTTCAACCCCCTGCATGGAGCCTGTCGTTACCTTGCTATATTTTCTTTTATATATTGCTTTCTCACCCTTTGTTACCCTTTTCCCCTTGGCCTAGTCCACGTTCTAAAAACAACTCTTCCAAATAAATGCATAAGGTCCAAAACTATTCAAAAATGAAGACAACACTTATCAAAACAACTTTCTTTAAAAACATTTACCAAAGCATGAATGATGCCTGGCTGTTTAAGGCCTTGTTTTAAAATGGAAGAGTACTGGCTTGCACTCCACCCACAGTGCTTTTAGCTGTGGAGCCACAAATCCACTACCAAATACTTTCATTATGCAGCATTTCAATAAACCCTGAAACCTATTATGTAAAAGCATGTCGCTTTCGGCCAGCCCTTTTCGGCGGCTTTAAGAGCTGAGCGATCTTTGGCTGCGATGCTAAACAGGAATAGCCGGTTTTCTGGATGGTTTACAAGACTGTGATCTGACACCAAGTACCAGGATGATTTTGTGTATTTGCATAGGTGTTGGTATAACTTAATCTGCGACCATATAGCCACTTCAGAGCACTCTGAGCCATTTTAAACAAGCAGGTATGATGTGGCAAGGTGCATGTACAGAGGTTATATGTCAGAATGTGGTGCGAAAATATCGCCCTTCTGTAATATCCCAGCCACAATATCGACTACCACATTATCAAAAAAGTACGCCTGTACGAATAAGATAAGATTTACTACTCTTAAAACCATATCTGTGTACCTTGATGATACATATCGTCAAGGTACACAGATGTGGATTTAGGATTAGTATATCTAGACACACATTTATACTTCCTGACACAATATTTTGGAGACAATCCCTTGGTACAGCAATATTTAAAACACAATATTCTAGTAGGACTTCCTCTCCTTCTTACTTGTAGCTGTTTTTGTACCAGGAAAGATACCAGTGTAAATACTAAATGCACAATTGACTAACACAAAGCCATATGTTTCTTGTCATTAATAGAGCCTAGAAACACAGTAGTAACATTGTTCAAAAGATGTAAATGGAGTTTTTGGTCAAACTGAAAGAGGTTTTAACACAAAGGAACAACATAATTTATACTGAAAAATATACATGTCCATTTAAGTAAATCTTTTAATGATTTCCTTGAAACCATAGAAAACTGTCTTATTTTTTGTACTACAGTTTCGATGTATCAATTACCAACTCAAGTTCAGGAATCCGAAAATGATACACATCCTAACCACATGGAGTACATAAATTAATTATATACTTTTGTGTTTGAGATTTGTATAAATACGGTGTTTTTTTATGAATACTATTTACAGCAATGTCTGAATTTATCACACATAATTGGGAAATATGTCAAAGCTAGGAGAGGTGCCTTATAGTTAGCATTTATTGACCTCTCCAGTGCCTTTGACAATGTCAATCATTTCAAATTATGCAGCATGATGGAATCCATGGGAGTTGAGCCGGCTCTTGTTACTCTGCTCAAGCGTTTGCATTGTAAGACCTCAATTAAAATATGCTAGGACTGCAAAAAGGTTCGACAATGGAGGGGTACAACAGGGTTGTATTTTGCTGCCATTTTTATTCCAACCATATATTAATGGCCTGGATCACTTAATAGAGGGAAAGATATGCAGCAGATTGGTCATTGCCTGGTTTCTTGACTTTTATATGTGAATGAAGCAGTACTCCTCGCGCAAACAACTAATGGGCCACTAATAGTCCTGGAGTCTTTAACCCTTAGGGTTACTCCAAATCATTCACCATGGTGATCGGACCTTAATATACCAAATCCAGGAGTCACGTGATCGGAGGAGTTTAAGCTGATAGAGTCCCTTCTACTAATTACGTGGGGATACCCTTTGATAGTGGTTTAACTTGGGCACACTTGCTATTAGATCACAACAATTATAGGGAGCGATTGAAGCCGTTTTCCACTTCTCACCCAGGCTTGCTTCCAAGCCAGCAGAGGAGTTCTCCCTAATATACAAAAGTAAATGTATCCCTGTGGGTCTTTATGGCACCGGAGTGTGGAGTTATGTAAATGTTCAGCAACTGCAGACCATGGAAAATAGATTTGTGAATCATATCTTATAAATTCTGAACTCAGTATCTACCTATATAAGGCAGGCAGAAGAGAACTGGGTTCAAGTTATTCAGCTGATGCTGCCCGGCTTCCCCCGTTACTATTATGGCTCAAGATCTGGAGCTCCCCTGAAGCAGCTTTCACTAGACAGGTTGTGAAACATAGCTTAGCGTTGGATAAAGTATGTGAGATCCCATAGTTGAAATATATTAGCAGGCTTTTGAACAGTTGTCATGGATCTTTAAACTAATCTTTGATCGATTTCTGCAATGAGGAAAAGAACATGTGAAAACTCTTTCCAGTGATGACTTATCTAAAATATGTGGGAGGGCTCAAAATCTGCAAACAATATTCACACTATAATAATCATAGCTTCAGGGCTGGAGACATATCTTGTTTTAATTCACAATTCTCAATGCAGGTTTTATATAACTAGGGTTAGATTGAGTACTGCACTCTTTTTATGTGCCTTTTCTACAGAAGGTACTTGGTTGAGGTTCCTCCCTAAATGCCCCTGTGACAATTTGTCCCCTCAAAGCAGTGCTCATTTTATGTTAATTTGTACTATTTATAAATCCCTGCATGTAGGAAGTTGGCTCTGTATGTGCTATTTCAAAGTAAGGAATAGCATGCACAGAGTCCAAGGGTTCCCCTTAGAGGTAAAATAGTGGTAAAAAGAGATAATACTAATGCTCTATTTTGTGGTAGTGTGGTCGAGCAGTAGGCTTATCCAAGGAGTAGTGTTAAGCATTTGTTGTACATACACATAGACAATAAATGAGGTACACACACTCAGAGACAAATCCAGCCAATAGGTTTTTATATAGAAAAATATCTTTTCTTAGTTTATTTTAAGAACCACAGGTTCAAATTCTACATGTAATATCTCATTCGAAAGGTATTGCAGGTAAGTACTTTAGGAACTTCAAATCATCAAAATTGCATGTATACTTTTCAAGTTATTGACAAATAGCTGTTTTAAAAGTGGACACTTAGTGCAATTTTCACAGTTCCTAGGGGAGGTAAGTTTTTGTTAGTTTTACCAGGTAAGTAAGACACTTACAGGGCTTAGTTCTTGGTCCAAGGTAGCCCACCGTTGGGGGTTCAGAGCAACCCCAAAGTCACCACACCAGCAGCTCAGGGCCGGTCAGGTGCAGAGTTCCAAGTGGTGCCCAAAACGCATAGGCTAGAATGGAGAGAAGGGGGGTGCCCCGGTTCCGGTCTGCTTGCAGGTAAGTACCCGCGTCTTCGGAGGGCAGACCAGGGGGGTTTTGTAGGGCACCGGGGGGGACACAAGTCCACACAGAAATTTCACCCTCAGCGGCGCGGGGGCGGCCGGGTGCAGTGTAGAAACAAGCGTCGGGTTCGCAATGTTAGTCTATGAGAGATCTCGGGATCTCTTCAGCGCTGCAGGCAGGCAAGGGGGGGATTCCTCGGGGAAACCTCCACTTGGGCAAGGGAGAGGGACTCCTGGGGGTCACTTCTCCAGTGAAAGTCCGGTCCTTCAGGTCCTGGGGGCTGCGGGTGCAGGGTCTCTCCCAGGCGTCGGGACTTTAGGTTCAAAGAGTCGCGGTCAGGGGAAGCCTCGGGATTCCCTCTGCAGGCGGCGCTGTGGGGGCTCAGGGGGGACAGGTTTTGGTACTCACAGTATCAGAGTAGTCCTGGGGTCCCTCCTGAGGTGTTGGATCGCCACCAGCCGAGTCGGGGTCGCCGGGTGCAGTGTTGCAAGTCTCACGCTTCTTGCGGGGAGCTTGCAGGGTTCTTTAAAGCTGCTGGAAACAAAGTTGCAGCTTTTCTTGGAGCAGGTCCGCTGTCCTCAGGAGTTTCTTGGCTTTTCGAAGCAGGGGCAGTCCTCAGAGGATGTCGAGGTCGCTGGTCCCTTTGGAAGGCGTCGCTGGAGCAGGATCTTTGGAAGGCAGGAGACAGGCCGGTGAGTTTCTGGAGCCAAGGCAGTTGTCGTCTTCTGGTCTTCCGCTGCAGGGGTTTTCAGCTAGGCAGTCCTTCTTCTTGTAGTTGCAGGAATCTAATTTTCTAGGGTTCAGGGTAGCCCTTAAATACTAAATTTAAGGGCGTGTTTAGGTCTGGGGGGTTAGTAGCCAATGGCTACTAGCCCTGAGGGTGGGTACACCCTCTTTGTGCCTCCTCCCAAGGGGAGGGGGACACAATCCTAACCCTATTGGGGGAATCCTCCATCTGCAAGATGGAGGATTTCTAAAAGTTAGAGTCACTTCAGCTCAGGACACCTTAGGGGCTGTCCTGACTGGCCAGTGACTCCTCCTTGTTTTTCTCATTATTTTCTCCGGCCTTGCCGCCAAAAGTGGGGCCTGGCCGGAGGGGGCGGGCAACTCCACTAGCTGGAGTGTCCTGCTGGGTTGGCACAAAGGAGGTGAGCCTTTGAGGCTCACCGCCAGGTGTGACAATTCCTGCCTGGGAGAGGTGTTAGCATCTCCACCCAGTGCAGGCTTTGTTACTGGCCTCAGAGTGACAAAGGCACTCTCCCCATGGGGCCAGCAACATGTCTCGGTTTGTGGCAGGCTGCTAAAACTAGTCAGCCTACACAGATAGTCGGTTAAGTTTCAGGGGGCACCTCTAAGGTGCCCTCTGGGGTGTATTTTACAATAAGATGTACACTGGCATCAGTGTGCATTTATTGTGCTGAGAAGTTTGATACCAAACTTCCCGGTTTTCAGTGTAGCCATTATGGTGCTGTGGAGTTCGTGTAAAACAGACTCCCAGACCATATACTCTTATGGCTACCCTGCACTTACAATGTCTAAGGTTTTGCTTAGACACTGTAGGGGCACAGTGCTCATGCACTGGTACCCTCACCTATGGTATAGTGCACCCTGCCTTAGGGCTGTAAGGCCTGCTAGAGGGGTGTCTTACCTATACTGCATAGGCAGTGAGAGGCTGGCATGGCACCCTGAGGGGAGTGCCATGTCGACTTACTCATTTTGTTCTCACCAGCACACACAGGCTTGTAAGCAGTGTGTCTGTGCTGAGTGAGGGGTCTCTAGGGTGGCATAAGACATGCTGCAGCCCTTAGAGACCTTTCTTGGCATCAGGGCCCTTGGTACTAGAAGTACCAGTTACAAGGGACTTATCTGAATGCCAGGGTGTGCCAATTGTGGATACAATGGTACATTTTAGGTGAAGGAACACTGGTGCTGGGGCCTGGTTAGCAGGGTCCCAGCACACTTCTCAGTCAAGTCAGCATCAGTATCAGGCAAAAAGTGGGGGGTAACTGCAACAGGGAGCCATTTCTTTACACCTGCGTATACATTTTTTATGCCTCATTTTACAGGTTGCAAATATCAGACTTCATCTACCAGCTTTGGCTTTTGTACTGCAACTGGGCTCTTCTGAATAAGTTATGCAGTGTTACATTCGGAGTGCACTGGTTGTTAGGCTGGGTAGAAAGCCGGTCTTTATCTTAACCTTTGTTCTTTTTTCAGGCCACCTTATCATTTTCATAATTGACTTATTCTGTGGAAATGTTTTCAGAGCTATTGATTGTTTTGTAATTTATCTTTTTATTAGTTTTTGTTTATCTCTTTCGAATGCAAACGGCATTTGTGAGATGAATTGCATGTGCTTTTTATGGTCTGAAATAGACCGAAATAAAGAATTGAAATTGAAAATTGAATACTGTATTGTTTTAAGTGTGTCTGAGTGTCCGAATGGGTGGGCTGGACGTGGCGCTTCCTTGGCACACTTATAACACTTCCAGAACTGTAAAACGTGTAATCGGATAGTGTCAGCACTTCCCCAATGGTCGCTGTAACCACGTGAAAGGCTGCTCGGTCACAGAAACAGTTTTGTTTTAGCGAAAGTGGAATTTGTCAGTGGTACAAGCTGTACAGTAAATGTCGCAATAAGATGCTAACAACAAAATTATGTGTAAATTACCACTGGCAAATTTAAATGCCAACATCAGCTTTTATTGCTTGTATATGCAAATGAAGAAAAAATGATCCTGGTTACATGATCTGGCCAACACCACTCTCAAATTCAAATGCCGCCAACACAGAACTGTTCACTGTGATCCAGCGCAGGAGATGCCTGTGCAGCTGTTTCTGCATTTTAATCACTACCAGCAATAACTTGGTGTAAATCCTTCATAGCACACCTCCAGAATAACAGGGTAAAAAGAGCTTCTCAACTAGTGTGGTCATTCAGTGGGAATCACCTTGGTTTGTGCCTCTTGTTTTTTGTAAAACTTTGGGGCACATTTATAGAAAGTGGTGCTGCACCGAGTGCAGCGCCACTTTCCCTGCGCCCCTTAGCACCCCCATGTGTGTGCCGTATTTAAAATACAGTGCACCATGGCACAGGGTACGGGGCAATAGTGTCATTTTTTATGAGCCTATTCATGTATTCGGCAGGAGTAGCGCCAAAATATTCTCCTGCAGAGTACATAGGGCCCCATTCTAAAAAATGGAAGCCCCTTTTAACGTCTGGTCTTGAGCAGGCTTTCAAAGTGCCATAAAAAATGGTGCAAGGAAATCTCATAGATTTCCTTTCGCCATTTTTCCGGCTCCCCTAATGGGGGAATGCTCCCTTTGCATACATTATGCCTGGCGTAAGCACACTGTTACGCAAAGGGTTACAGAAACGCAATGCATGCATTGTGCCACCCTGTAAATACAGCGTGGGGATTATGGCCTCGTTGGGCAACATTAACGTAAAAAATAATTACGTTAATGTGGCACAAGATGGCGCTAGGGCATTATAAATAAGCCCCTTTGTATCTGTTAATTGTGTTGCAGCTCTTTGCTGCGCCTTCTCTAAGCTTGGAGGTATGCTTGCCGTCTCCTTCCCTCCCCACTTGTGTTTCTTTCAGCAGCTCAGGGAGGAATCACTTTTGAATCACCAGTCTTGTCACACTCAAGTTCTTGGCTCTCATGACTTCATGTACCCAGTCAGCACTGGGAACTGCCCACACTGGTCAAGTGGAAATAGAGCACCACCGCACTGGAATATTCCTGCCCATGAAAGAAGCAATTGTCCACCCATGCAAATGAATTCAACAATCGCACAGTGACCACTTAAGACAGTAGACAAAGAGGATAGTGTGTCCCCCTGCCATGCATGCCTTCCTTCTCCAAGATATATGATCTGCTGCCGCATGAATCTCTGCCAAGCCCTGCGACCCCCCCACCCTCAGCGCGCAAGAGAAAAGGATGCAGGCAGAGAAGGCTCCACTTGCTGCCACCCTCAATTCAAGGAGGAAGACCTCGCTCTCCATTTATTTCTAGTTTTACTTTATCTCTCACGTGGACCAGGTTAAATCAGTGTGTTACATCTTCAAGAGATTTGAAAGGCGCACACAGTCTCTTGGAAAACAACACAAGCCCTATTGTAGGAAACAAATGGTGCTGTAATTTCTACTGAGGCTTTACTGGGTTGCATTTCCGGGTGTTGGTAGGTAGGGCGGGATTACTAAGAGCAAGCCGCCTCCTCTGCTGGCAGCAGTAAAACAGGCCAAGTTCTTCATCCCTTCTATAAAGAACAGTAGGGCCCATCAGTGCAGCATGAGTACTGCACTTTGGTGTCTCCAGAGGGGGTCAGATGGAGCCTGAGCTCCAGTAGTCCTGTGCCTCCCATGGGCCCTGCCACCACAGCTGCTGAATGTGTCAACAGAGGGCACAAAAAACGCAAACAGACACTACATATATAACTTTTTAAAAGTAGCCGCAGCACTTATATCTGTGGCCGAATGTGGGCCAAGTTAAAAGTAACGTCTAAAGACACCATTGGTGGTGCACAGCAGTTCTCCGCCATGATTTATGTAATGGAGATCAGTAGGTTTGTCGTAAGTTGAATTCTGAGAAACAGATCTCATTCATAGGCGAAATTTCTGGCAACCTGATTAAATTGCTGTTGCAGAACATCAGCCTCATCCCGTTCTGAACAATTTTTTAGTCTGTAGAATTTACAGTGGTATCCTTCCGTGTAAAACGAGCGTACTCCTTAGAGCAGGTTCTAAGACTGCAGACTGCAAAGTCTACTATTCTTGGGCTGCAAACAACGAAATTTAACACGTCCAATGGTGAGATATTGCTTCAGTAAAAAGGATGATTGTCTCTGGCAGAAGATGAAAACCCTTTCAAAACACGATCGCAATGCTTCCCCGATGTGGTCACATTTGACTCCCTGGTCAACATGGAAAACGGCTGCTCCATCAAGACTGGCTATCACCAGGGTGCAGGAGCTGCCGTAGATGTCCTGAAGTGCACCTCTCTTCAGAGCCTCTTCTAGAGATGGCAGCTACAACCTCCTATTCTGCTTCATGTAGTAGTAGTGGTTGCCATGACACAGAGTAACTGGGAGGCCGGAGGGAGGAGAATGTTGGTATAGTTACTTCCTTCATCTAAGTGGGTAGTGAAGGGGAAGGCAAACAACTGTGCAGACGTCATGAAATACTGACCGTGCAGAGAACTGAGAGAGACAGCATAAATGGAAAAAGGTATTTCTCTCACTTGACAAAAATTGGAAATAACTGGAAAAAATGTGGGGATGGGTGGCAGGTATGCCAAGGTATTTTTCATGGTCCTGGATGTAAGTGGCCAGGAGGAAATGGAAAATGGATGTTGGAATGTTCACATCTACTCTGTCTGGCAAGGGAATGACAGGAGATGGGGATGCCAAACAGAAGTAAGCTGGTATTAGCCACGATACAGAGAGGAGAAGGGCCAGGAGAGAGGAAGGAAAGAACTAGCCCTCTGATAACTTGGAAGCGAAGAGGCGGGGGGAGTGTGTCACAAAAAGACCAGGTTCTTTCTCTCGACTACTGAATGGAGGGAGCAGTAAGGGTTGGAAATGGTGTCAGGTGAGATGAGGGATCTCTTGGCCTGGCAAGAGTAGAAGTGATAGTAAGGTATAATCAAACAAGATGATTATATATCTGCATTAATAATGTCTGGATAGAAATGAAGAAGGACAGAAGGTGTTAGCTTACTTTCTGCCAGGACAAGGCACCCCCGTCGAAGGTGTTTATTTGTTTATGGCATACTCGAGTTACGTCTTGCAGCAGGTCCATAAGTTGAAATGAGTAATATATATTATTTTCTGTGGAGAACGAGGGTTGCAGGATAGACACAAAATGTTTGTGACTTGAGACTTTGGGAACTTCTTTGAAGGTGGTGAAGGAGACAGAGATTTTACACTATGGTACAAGAACTCAGTAGCCGCAGTGCTCCAACACAGCAACATGCTTGGTTAGAGAACTAATTTTGCTCTGCTATAGTACTGTCAGGAAACCTCATTTGAGGTTCTCCCAGGATAGTGAGATTTCAATCCAATTCAATTCAATTCAATTCAATTCAAAGGAATTTATCAAGCGCATGGCTACCCAACGGGCTTCCCAGCGCTAAAGTAGGTTAGGCATGGTTTTGGGATATTAAGCAAATAAATAGGTCTTAAGTTGTTTCCTGAAGCTAAGGGCCTCATTACGAGTGTGGCAGTCTGAGGACTGCCACACTCGCGTTGACGGTCGGACCACCGCACTGCGGGCAGTCCGACTGCCTAATTACAACCCTTGGATGGCCATGTCAGGGTACTGCCATGCCAGTGGATAATGGATCCCTTCGGCATGACGGCGGTCAGAGTTGTACTCAGCTAGGGTGGCGCTGACCTCAGCGCCGCCTGGCTGATTATAACTCCCCACACTGCCAGCCTTTCCACGGCTGGCAGTGGAGGTGTGCTGGAGGCCACAGGGGCAGTCCAAGGCCCTCCTGCCCAGTACCCTTTGCAGACAGTGAGCATTCGGAGGGTGCTGGTCGGTCCCCTCTGTGCTACAAGAAAGCATTCAGCTTCTTTAAAGTGGGCCAAGTGCTATCTTGTAGCACTGTGGCGGGAAAGCTCTAGTACAATGTTCCTGCCAGTCAGACTGGCGGGAACATTGTAATATGGCAGGGGGGATGCCACCGCATTGGCGATGGTGTCCTCCATGCGAGTTTGGCTGTCCCGTGTTGGGACTTCCAAACTCGTAATTAGGCCATAACTAAGTTGTCATTTGATCTGAGAGTAAGGGGCAAGGCGTTCCACAGCTTCGGGATTTGGGCTGCAAGGTGAGTGGGGACTAGAGCGTGAACAAAACAAGATAAACTGCACCATGCACTGATATTCCAAACCCATGACATTAAAAGGCACCTCTCGACTGACCTGCACCTTACACTGCTATTGCTGCGAACCTATATACTGATATCCACAATTCATCACCAACTCAGAACTGGGACCACCACAGAGCTCTTACAATTCCAACTACAAAACTCACACAATGCCCTCAATTTGACTCCCACCAATTTACACCACACACTCATTTTTCAATTATGAGATGATAGTGTACCTCTCATAATGGATATACAGTGTAGCCTGCGTCATACACAGCTATCCGGTGGCTGAGGCATTTGCAGTCTAAATACTATTCTCAGTTAAGATGTTACCTCCTACACTGATATCCCAGTACATAAATGCTGACCAGGGCCTGTCATGCACTTGACAGCAATATCCAAGAGCCCAAATATTTAGAAACATGAGGAAGGCTCTTTGAGCATTAATTTATAATGACCTTTGTACTGATATATTGGGGCAGGTAGAGAGGGAGGGCAAGGCCGAGAATTTCCCTTGCCTGCACAAGAGCCTTTGGCAACCTTGCCATGCCACTGACCCTTATGTGGAAAACATGCTCATTGGTCGTGCTTAGCTGTGGGCATCCACGATATGGCAATCAAAGTAGTGCTTGTTTTCAGAAACCTCACAGTAAACGGCGGTCATGAGAACAACACCATTCAAACACTGAGAACAAAATTAAAATATGAGAATCCCATTCCTGCAAACAATGATTTCTTAAAATAATTTAAACAAAATGAAAAATGATACTTCAGAGCTCTTCCACAGCAGCAAGGCCGCTCACTGCAAGCCAGGCCATATACGCCATGGACTGAATGCTTTTGTTTGCCAATAAGTGCTTGAGGACGGATTTTAGAAGGATTGCAGCTTCACAGTTTTGGACACATGGAGCACTTATTAAGGCAGTATACAAAGCTGCTTTGCGTGTGACACAGAGAGTCCGAAAAAAAATATTAATTGTTCAAAGAATTAAGGGTCATCCAATAGAGGTGGCCAATGGAACATCAGGCATTGCTAATTCCACCCCTTTGATGGAACTGGAAGCAGGGGGGCTAAGTGGGTCCGTAAAGGTCCTGGGATTAGAGAAGTGTCCTATAAAGATACGAAACGAGAAGTCTTCATCTGAGCTATGTACACTTGCCACTGTTCCCTGTCAGCCAGATTGTGGAAGACACCTCTCGGAATGCAAAGCTATTCAACGACAGGTGACCTGGAGGCAGTAAACCAGTGTAACAGTCACCTGGGGACTGCAGTCATCTGTTTAGGTTGAGGACGAGGGTGAACATTGATTGCCAAAGAATGTCTCATCATATGCTTTGTTTGATCTTCCCAACTCAGCACTCACTCGTTTCCAGCTCCTTAATATGTATGCCAGTTTTCTCATAAACTGAGTCTGATCCGATTAACTTATCAAGGTATTACTCAATTTCATGCCTCACTTTTCCCTTTACTTATTCATTTTCTCTCTTGTTTACCCATTCACTGACTGGTTCTTTTTAATCATTCATTTGCCTAAATTCATATTCATTAGTTCAGTGGACTAGCTCCCCATTGCTGCTAGCGCCGCAAAAGGTGAAAAATAAAATGTTAATAAAATTAATTTATTACCATTTTATTTTTCCCTTTCCCCAGCCTGAGCCGTGTATGGGGACAGCATCACTGATGCTGACTCACCAGTTTATAGCGCATGTCACTTTAGCCTGCTGTCTTGCGAAGGCCAGCCTGACATGCACAGTATAAACCTCACCACCCAGCTGTCTAAAAAAACTAGGTAGAGAGCAGTCAGAGGCCCCTAGGGCAGCTCGCTCCAGCCAAGCCTGGCACTGCTCTCATGCTTCTAACATTATCAACAGCACAACGCCATTGTTTGGATTGGTGCGGAGAACTGCTATAGCCTTCAGAGCAGACCAGTACCAAGGGACTGAAGCAGGAGTTCCTGAAGCGAGCCAGTGCATGCACTGGGTGAGTACATTTTTTTTTTATTATACTTAACCCACTGATCCACTGTAAGACTCACACTGCCTTCAGTCTCAATGCCAGAGTTCTTAGTCGTGGTTCATTATAAACTATGTTTATAACTAGCCATGACTGACAGCTTTGGCATTGACCAGGTATTGCTGGTCAGTGTTTGCCCCACCAATTAGTTAGGGTGCCTGTCGAAACTGTTAAAAAAAACCATTAAATTAGAGTGTTATGTTATCATGTTAGCGGTTAGTATGGCCTTTTCATGCTGCCTGTCATCTCAGGAACAGTCCATACCATTCCAACATCACCATTGCAGGCTGGAGTCTGAAAGCTCCTGAGACAATATGCTTAGGGCTCCCTGGTCTATGTAGTGTTGTATGGTGTTACTTGACTGTAATGAGGTTGATCAATAGACTGATTTGCCGAGGATCTTCTATGGCCCGATAGATAGGCTGGAAGGTGATTCAGGGTTACAAAATATTTTTATGGTCTACAGTTCCCCACAGTCAGAGTTATGAATGCCTTGCACCTTAGCTCTCTTTTCTGCCCCAAGTTAGCACAGTGGTTAGTAGGCAGCTCTCTTGCCTTCAAAATGTATTCCTGTTCTTGAAACTCATAACCACGAGCCACATGACAAATGTCATAGTGCACTTCATCTACTCATTTACTCAGGACTCTGAAAGAAACTCATTGAGATTCTCCAGTGGTTAAAAACCAACATGCCGAACTGGCACAAATGTAATCACATCAGACCAGCACTGAAAGCGCTTTACTGACTCCCAGTGGAAGCGAGGATTAGCTTTAAGGTTTTCTGAAGTCCACAAAGCCTACTTTGGGAAAGTAGCCCTCCTCCCATTTTTTCACAAACCAGAAATCTGTACACAAAAGCTAGTCAGTCTGGACTGGGAACCCAATGCAACCCTGGCAATTTTGTCATAGTAGCCCCGGCACGGAGGCTGGAAAGAGAGTGGATGGATTCTGCTTAATTGCTGCTTTTGTTACTGGGGGGCGATATTACCGCACCCTTGCAAATCGGACCCCAGTTACAAAACCGGCCCCACCCCTCAAGCCTCCCAGGGAAACGCCTGATGCCAACTATGGCCAGTCTGGCCCCGTCAGTCACCTTCTCGCCCAAGTAGCCTTCCAATAGCTTAAATTTAGAGGCAAAATCTTGGGACTTCAAGGCCATGGATTTTGGAAGGTCGTGAATTCAAACATAAGAGCTGATTCAAACTATTCAGAAAACAGAGGAAAATTGAATTCTTCTAACTTGCCTAAAAACGACCATTACTCAGTAAATGGGTCATGCATGAACCATATCTGACATGGTCCCGACACAGAGCTCGGACTCTAATGAACCTCGTAAACAACCCAGCCTTTAGCATGGGCGACCAAGCCCTCATGCTTGGGATGCCATCCTTTAGAGGGGCACAGAAGCAGCCTGCACCAGTCTTCCTCCAACGTGGCGCTAAAGAAATGTGTAGAAAATACTGTTTAAGTCTGTTTTTCTCCTTCCTCTGGTCTCCCTCATCTTCCTCTTCCCATTTTCCCAACACACTGTTAAAGGGGAGGAATGAGAGGAGGGACCAAATTTGTTCAACCAGATGCTAAATCAAAGCTGACTTTTGACCTAGTACATTCTTCAGTGCTCTGAAGCAGTGCTTAATTTGAGCTGGTGGTTTCTGGTGCTCAACCTGCCACATGGTGGCAATGTTCGTCTAACTTTGTTTGTGATGAGCACAGTCACAGGCGTTTAAAATTTCAATACACATGACAATGACTAATACCTGTCAACCAAAGCTATAAGAGTAGCTTGGGTGGCAAGTATTAGTCATTTTAATGTATATATACAATATATATATATATATATATATATATATATATATATATATATATATATATATATATATATATATATATATATATATATATATATATATATACTCTTTGGAAACGCTGGCAGGGGCAATGGGTGACATAAGCTGCAGCTTCCTGGAAAAAGGGTCCTAAGCACTGCTCTGAAGTAACCCAAAGGACAGACATAGCAGCTTGTGAAAATACCAAATGAATGCATAAACAATGAACAAATAACGTGAAGTCTCCTTAGAGTGCATTTCTGGATGGCTGAGAGAGAAAGAGCGCGAGAGCGCGCGCGCGTGTGCGTGCGTGTGTGTCATTTCCCCGCCCTCCTCACTGCCATTGCTCGTCCTGCTGCAGCACTTGCGGCCTCGAGATGATTTGGGAAATGCAGAAAACGAAGCATAATGGAGCATAATATTCTTAGAGCCAGGGTGGGGGCCTCGCTGCCGGTTTCCTCCTGCTCCCTTGGCCTGGTGCCTATAAAAATGCTAATGGGGTAAACACGTCGACTTACTGGGCCTTTGATGGCCTGCGCGCGGTGAGATCGCCGGCAGACGAACGTGGTGGATATTTCCTTCAGGAGACAGGGTGAAAGTGAAAATCCTGTGTTACACCCACTGTAACACCGGGGTATTCTGATTGCCTTTTGCGTGCCAAGAAGAATAACTTTTAACAGAAGAAATAAACCACTGGGGAGATTTGTCTTGGCCAGGGAGACGCAAAAAAACAACACATGGGAAGAACATAAACACTGGAGTTAATCACTCTGGGAACTCTCAGGCTGGGCAACAAAACATAGTAATTAGGGGGCATTTTGTTGAGAGCCACCACTTATCCGACATAAAAAGAAATTACACTGTTTCGGAACACTATTGCATTCGTAAATCTCACAATTTAGTTTGGTGTTCAGTTCGGGTCACTTGGTGCGTACTCTCAGGGGAGACACGAGGAACAGAAGGGTATGGGAGAGGCACAGGTTTCTCTCCACTCTTCACTTGTTCGTAGCCGGAAGCAATTCATGGCAACACTCAGAAACTAAAATCGGTATCCGTGCTGACTCCTGCAACTTGAACACTCTGACCCTGATTACTAGTTGCAGGGTGCAAACTCTCCAAGCAAAATTTACATTACAGTGCGTTAACACCTCTCTAGTGCTGCGCAATTAAGAGTTAAGCCCTACGAAATAGGTAATAACCATGTGGACCCAGGTTTACTATTAGTCATAGCAATTCCTAATAACACACATATTTGCCACCTGCTCCGAGCACATGGTAAATGTCTGCTGCTGTCCCTATGTGGGGCAGGGTGGAGGGAGGGGGTGTTTAGGAACTAGAGGGAGGAAGGAGAAGATAAGTTCTGTAAGTGGCAGTGACGGTAGATGCATTTTAAAGGTAGTGGAGCAGGTGGATGGGGGCGTGGAAGCAGCGTGCTGGGGTTTGGGCGGGATTTAATCATTAAAAAAAAAAAAACTTGCCCGGTGCTGCCGGACGCCTTGCGCTCAGCCTCCTGGTCAGCAGCTTCAGAGACTCTATGCAATCCCAGCGCTGCTCTCATGCTATTACCAAGCATGAGAGCTGTGCAGGAATTGGCCTGAGCGGCTGGTTTACTGCTCGCTCAGGCACTGGGAGTATGTACTGTTTCTCCAACCCGACTGTCAAATACAGCTTGGTTGGAGTAACCCAAGTGTGCATGTCTGTTTACCCGGCCTAAAACGGCCGACCAAACAGCCATGCGCACCTAAGTGCACACACTATTCCACTCCTACCCCTCCCATGGCCCAGCCCGCCCCTTCCTGCACACACTGGCTCAACCAGCAGCTGAAAAATAAAACAATATTAAAATATTGTTTTTATTTTTCAGCTGCAGGCTGTGAGCCAGTGGGGCAACGCTCCAATGCCATTGCGGAGGCGCTGTGGCTGGTAAGTGGGAAGCATGGTACGCTCCCTGTCGAGAAAAGAAGGGCAAAGAGGCCTGGCTGCTGCAGCCAATGACTGATGCAATTTTTCCAGGTGATTATACCACGGGGTAAAATTGGGTGCGGAGTTCCAGCGTCTGGGAAAACCCGACCCTAGAACACCGACCCACTCAGAATCAGGCAGAGAGGTATTTTATACGACAATTCCGCTCCACCTGACTCATAATTAGGCTCTGTGAGTTCTGAAAATTAAATACAGCAGAGCAGAAGACAAGGGCCTCCTCTTAGAACTTGAATACTACAAATATGCTTCTCCCTTTTCAAATGTAATCTTAGTGAAATAAAATTAAATGAAGATTTTTCTCACCTTCCATAGAGGAGCACGTTGAAAATGCAAATTAATAGCATTAAGAACAATTAACAAATCCCTTAGATTTGTCTTCAATAACATTCTCAGGGCCTGATATACATTTTAAAGAGGATCAAGCATGTCAAATGAGGAGTTACAGTAGTTCATAAATAGAAATTATCGCTACATATAGTGAAAAAATAAGAAACATTATGAAATATATTTATATAACCAGAAATGTAGTAGCAATAAACATGTTAGCATTAGGGTGCTCTTCCTCGCCACATACAATGAGTACTCTAAATAAAACAGACCTTTTTCTCTAAGTTAAATGTACTCTCCAATATACAGTTATTACTTTTCCTTTTCTAACTCTCCCTGTGTTCATTAAAATAAGTATATGAATAACCCAAACTTTCAAATTCTACCCTTGTGGGGATAAAGCGTAAAAGTGCAATCATTAATCATGAGATGCCCCCCCCCCCCCTTGGACAGGACATTACGCTACACTCTGTAAAGCGACAGGTGAGCCAGATCTAGCAAGTTTAAGTCAGAGCCAGGCCGGGAATCAAAAGCAACCCTGGCAAAAATCTTCAACCCAGACCCACCTTCTTCAGCTCTCTCGCTATCTATCTCTCTTGCCATCCATTCCTTCTCCGTTCCTCTGTTTCTCTCATCTGATCTCATCTCTCTCCATTTTCTCCTTTTCTCTCCCGTGTTTGCTAAAATTAATCTTGGGCAAAGTGCCAGCTCCAACCCCGAGTCTTGAACATCGAGGTTCCAATTGCTCCAGCCCACTGGGGAAACGCCCAGTGGGATAAATGGCCCATCAACCCGGGTTTAAGCTGGAGCATCACGAAAGCACCAAACTGAACCCCCTTAATGTTCCTAGAAAATTGAACTCAATCTGTCAGCAGGAAAGTGGAAACAGATCAAATACACAGCCTCTAATTGTCGGAGTAAGCTATCATCCAGATAGCAGAGGCTCAAATCCACTCCAATATTATAAAGGGTACCTGAAAATACCTCTTTTGGGGGAGGATTACATCTATCATTGAGTGCTCCCACAGATTAATAGTCTTCCAAGTGCACCCACTCCTGGGTGACATTTTCTTCTGAGTAGTGATTAATTAGGCATGATTGATAGTGGTATGCACCTTCACTCATTTTTGGGAACTGGGACTCATTTTTCATCATCAGACATTGACCGAGTGCAATAAAGATAAAGGCAGAAAAGGGAGAAGGATAGAGGAAAAGAAACAGAGAAGCACTGACAAAGAGAGAAATCATGGATGAAAAAGAACAGACAGAAGATGTGTAGTGGCAGAAGAAAGATGCATGAGGCGGAAGCAAGAATAGGCAGTCATGGAATTCAGAAGCCCTGGAAATTTGCAACACTGGCAGTGAAGTCATAAGAAAACCTTTCGGATCCTTAACTTTCTTTTTTCTCAAACTAAGCATGGCTTGTAATTCAAAAGGTCTGATAGAAGCTGTAGTTCTAGAGCTACAAACCTTGCATAAGGCATGACCTGATGCAACAATGTCAATTTGCATCAAAAAAGCACCTTATAGCATAGTTGGTAATAACTTCTCCCTGCGGCTCTCATACTGTGTCTGATGTAAAACATAGAAAAGCGTTGTCCGTGAGGTAGGGCGTCCTTCTACTGAACCAATCACACAAGGCATGTGGATTAGGTAACCTTTAATGAGTATCAGAATCTGGGAAGAGTGGCTTCTGGAGACTACAGCCACATGCAGAAACCTCCGAAAAACAATTACCCCATGCGCAATCAAAATATTCTTATGCGGGCACCAGACAGTCAGTGCATTGGTTTAATTAAGCTCAATCACTAGAACATTTGAGGTGATCTTTCCACTGTAGCAGCTACCCGTAGCGGTTTCTCCTGAGGGTGGGGGAGCATTGCCACCGCCCACCCCCCCACTACGAGCCACGTGTTTCATTGCCATTTTATTTCTTCTTCAGTGTGCACACTTCAGTGCTCCCGAGGTAAAAGACATGGTGGCGTGTCCTCTGCTGCCGATTGGCAACACGCAGGACAGGACCAGTGGCTGGTTGGATGCTCCAAAGTGCACGTCACTTAGGGAAGTTGTTTTGCGCCGGCCAAAGTGACATGCATGCTTAGAAACCCAACACCTAGCTGTCTGGCGACAGCTAGGTGGAAACCAAGCACAGGTCTCCAGGGCCTGAAGGAAAGTCCAGCCAGTCTGCTCCATCCAATCCAGGTGCTTCTCTCATGCTGGTTAGTAGCATGAGAGCAGCGTCTGGATTGGTCAGGGGAGCTCCACAGCAGACTGCAGTTTTCAGGACTCCGCGGAGGACGAGCTTTAATCGGTAAGTACCTTTTATTTTAACTTTAGTTAACATAGTAGTTTTATTCTGGGGTTTTGGAGGGAGAGGTTATTATATTATGGGCTTTTGGAGGGAGGGGGCATTTTATCTTGGGCTTTTGATGGCGGGGTGTTTTATTAAGGACTTTTGGAGGGTGGGGATGTTTTATTTTCTTTTTTGTGAAGTGGTGGGGCACTTCGCTCACCCCACAACTTTGTAAGGTTACCAGCCACCTCTAGCAGCGACGTGGCCACCAGTAGATATGGTAGAATGCATTTATTAAGATTATCTGACTGAAGATGATCCTTCCTTGTAAATTAGAATACAGTTGTGCTATCCCTTATGTTGGCACAAAACATCGGAAGCTTTAATAAAGTTTATTCATTCTATGATTGTATGAAATTAATTCATGTTTGATATTATGGTTTCCACAAGGTGATGTGCTCACCCATCCCTATTTCCATTCCTAAACACTGCTAAAAAGCATAAAAAGTTGTTTGTAATACATTAAGTGCATACTTCCTTTGGTAATCATGGATTACAGAAACATTAAATGGCATAATATCCTACACCCTAAAAGATCACAGCTTTTTGATGAAGCTGAAGGGCTTTCTAGATGGGAGTTATGAAGAGTGATGTACTTTTGCCTCCCTCCATTTTTTTTACTTTTGTCCAGCTGAGTAAAATTTAGGATGCTGAGATATTATTATTATGACTATAAATATGATTATGATTATTGTTGTTGGTGTTGTTTTTATGATTATTAGCAGTAGTAGTTGTTGTATTGGCTTTGAGAAGGCCTTTTAATGCTCATATTTATGAATTTAATATGGGATAGTAATAATGCCAGTCAAAGAGGACACGAATGTACATCCTGCCTGGAACTGCATTCGAGGCGGAGGTCCGTGAAACCATAACTGCCCGGGTAGTGTTCCAGGGTGATGTGGTTAGAGCCAGTGCTTTAAATGGAAAAATAGAAGTGCAGGTACTCTGTATCAGAGTACCTGCTTGTTTCTGAGAAGTGCCGGTACTCTCCAATTAAAAGTATTACGTTTTTCTTGAGATGTGCCTGTACTCTCTCTCTCAAACTAAAAAAGTGCCAGTACTCAGTACCGGAGAGTACCGGCCCATTTAAAGCACTGGTTAGAGCCACAGAAAGCAGCAAGGTCACTTAGAGGTGGAGGAAGGGTGCACAGGTTCGAAACTCTTCCTGCAGAGGGGGTGTAGCTGCCGCTGAAGCAGTAGTAGGGCCAGAGCAGCAGAGGATGAAACATACGCATGCACGTATGTACACATGCCGCACAGGTGCATGCACACTCACTAAGACAAACTGTAGCACTGGTGAAAGCAGCAGTTTCCCTCGTACACATAAAGATCTAATGGAAATGTCCTCCCCAATAGCTGAATCACTAATATGCTGTATGGCAGTGGTTCCCAACCTTTTGACTTCTGTGGACCCCCACTGTATCATTACTGGAACCCAAGGACCCTCACTGAATCATTAGTGGAATCCAGGGACCCCCACTGAGTCATTACTGGAAGCTGGGGAGCTAATGTGTTAATATTATTTAATTTTCTGAGCAGTCGCTGACCCTTTGAGGGGGCTTCGCAGACCCCCAGACCGCAGGTTGGGAACCACTGCTGTATGGAAAACAGCACAATCATGATTATATAACAAGCTGCACAGGAAATAAACCTTATATTGCCGATTCTCCTTTTTTCTTTCAAATGACACTACTTCCTTTCCATCAACCACATGCCCCCTTGCTCGAAGCACACCCTTCTCCGCTGCGTGCATATTAGCCTTAATGCCTAATATTTCAGTTCTGCAAGGTTGCCCGCACCTCATTTCAAAGATCACAACCTATGTTTGAAAAGTCATGGTCCTGCAAACTAACAAATTCATATACGCCCTCGTCAATCAAGGATCTTAACTTACATTAATTTAATCTACCACATAGAAACTGGAGTGTATGTATGGAATAGTTTCCTTAAGAGCACAAGACTATTCTCAATATCCAACAACAACTATTAGGGGGAAAAACGCTAACCATGGGCTCTGGAACATCATACGGAGCAGTGTAAAGCAATCTAACGCCTCACCACAGGTAGTGCTATATACATGCAATTACACCAATTTCCAAAATAGAACCCTCCTGGCTCACACCAATACCATAACACCCAGTGGTCAGCAGCTAACTAAAGTTAATATAGGCTGTATAATAATGCCTTTACACTGTTTGAAAATGTTATACCCACATGAGACAAAACTGCTAGCGGTCATCTTAATCGATCAGTAGTGTACCAGCACACAGCAAATAACCATCCATCACCAATTGAAAAGGCATGGAATAACTTAAGAGATCTCCCACATGCCCATAGCCAATGGAGGACTTTAATATAGTCCACCAATGCGAGTCGCAGCAAGATACATACTGTGACTGCTTCTTGACATCTTACAATGACAATCAGATATGGGATGATATTAATGCCATTTCTCCATCCAACTTATGCCTTCTCAGGATTATAAACAAAATATCTCAAAATGGACAAACCAGTGAATAAACTAGCTAAGTGTACTAAATAAAATACCACAAAGAACTGCTCAAAGCCGTAAACCTACTGAAAAATCATAAACTGCACGTCTCGTTCAGACTTCTTCAGTCATCACACTGATAAGTGGTGCATTTCACAACATGATATCTGTACCTTGGTGGTCATCGTGCACAACATGAAAATGCTTCCACGTAAGATTAAAAAAACAACACACTTCCAATCATACACCCTACATGGTGTAATGTCTACCCATGTAAGCAACCGTTTCAACTTCAGACATATGTGTTGTAAGCACTATTTAAAAGTTGCAGTGCCATACAATTCATGTAGAGATTGCCACTGCTTTATTGGTAGTGCGGCACTGAATGTTCAAGGTGCAGTGTTGCATGTAGGATGCCAGGAACTGAGGACAATGTTGCACAGGGTACATAAGCAGTGCATGTTTCAGGTAAAGGAGTATTGTGGTCTTTTTCATTATTTCTCTGGGAGAGAACCTCTTTACCCAAGTTGTCTCTAAGTGGAGAACTGATAACAAACTGAAACGGACATGTTTACCTTTTCCAGCCATGCCCAGTACAATGCCGAGGAAGTATTAAGCATCAAGCGCCATTGTCAAGGAGAAAGACAAACTTTCTCTTCTCACCTGGTCGTCCACACAAAAATATCACAATGTGAGCTTCTCAGAGTGCTCTGTAGGGATAGTAGCACAGTCCGGGTACTCATGCTTGGGCCTGAGGCCATTAACAGGACTGGTTATACAGTTCTCTTCCAAGTAAATTTCACAATATAATAATTTCATGCCATGGTTTATCAGTTAACAAAGGGGTTATCTGCATTGCATGTGCCATATTCTATTTAAAGAGTTTTGCAATTCGCATTGGTTTGTGGATTTCAAGTGCTAAGAGTGGGAGAAAAATGAAATTACTTGATCACTAACTATCTGCTGCCTGCAGAGAAATTCTGGTACTCTGCTTTTTGAATTAGGGCCCTGAGGAACAGAGACCTTGTAGATATGTGTTGAGACTGTTGCACTGAAAGAATGGCAGTCCTGAAAAGAAGTGCTGCTGCTTGTCCACAAGACAGATACAGCCCAGCTGAGTCCGAGTTATGTTAAACTAAAGGTGCCACAATCCTTCTGAGGATCCCACAATGGCCCTCTTTACGAGGGCCCCAGTAATCCAGAAGGAGGCAGTAAAATAAGTAACTCTTCAGAGACTGAATTTTTACCCCAGATACTTTTCCTGCTAAAACAACAGGAGCCTAGGTGAAATACCCAGGGTAAACATGCCAGAACCCCCACAGAACTGGTGATTAGGGCATGTCATTCCTCAAAAATGTGTAATGTAGAGAAACACAAGTCCCTGCAGCCCCTGCAGTACAGGGGGATGCTCACACCCTTCAGGGAGGCCCAACCCTTCAGGCGGGCCCTTTCAGGCCAAAGTCAATGAATATCATTGAGTAATGGGGCTTTGAGGGCCCCTCATCACGTTCTGCAGGGGGTCCTATCGTTTTGCATTACGCCACTGGCTGTATGCATAAAGACACGATGGGGCTTATTTATGGAAAACTGGCACATCATTCATGATGCACCACTTTTCTAGAGCCCCGTTGCACCCGCCCTAATGACATCAAATGTGCACCCTATTTACAATATGCACACCATGGCGGTTGTGCCCACATCAGTATCATAATTTATGGCGCTAATGTGGTGCTTGGCTGGATTAGTGCTATAAATTATGGCACGAATGCACAAAGCACAGGGAAGCCCATTGTTTTCAATGGGGGCGTCATCTTAACGACTGCCTTAGGCAAGCGTTAATAATGATGCTAAAAATGACGCAGTGAAATCTAGTAAATTTCACTGCGCCATTTTTCGGGGCCTCCTTATGTGGGAACGCCCCCCTTGCATACATTATGTCTGGTGCAAGGATAAAGTGGTGCAAGGGCTTACACAGTCGCGAAATGCTTGCATTGTGCCACTTTGTAAATATGGCGTGGGGGAAATGCCACCTTAATGCCACATTTGCGTTTAAAAAAATGACGCAGATGTGGCTCAAGGTGGATCTAGGGGCATCATAAACATGCCCGATAAAGGCTTCATTAGTCATGGGGTGCCCACATACCTACCTTGGAACCCTCACATAGGCCACATTTGGCCAGTGCACGTGTGTTTTCTTGAATGTTGGGAGCCGGCTGGGCACAGCGGTGAATGCTCCTGGCCTTCGGGCAGCAGGACGTGATCCAGATGCAGAACAGATGGTCCTTCTCCCTGCCGTCCTCATGCAGAGGGTATGACTTCATTCCGGAATTCCAAGAGGCTGAATATTTACAACCCCTGTGATGATCAAACGGATCGTCCTAGGGGAGGTGAACACTCTGACCCAAACAAGGTCACCAGAGGCCTCGTGGAATCTGCCACAGCTGCATAAAGGGGCCCGCTGGAGGGAAGGACATGGCAAGTGCACCTCTATGGGAAGAGATCAGAAGATGTCAGATAAGGGGGTCGCACTGACTTCGGACTAGAATCTTGGCTTACTCTGAGCTTTACCCATATTTTTTGTATCCCCGCGATCTGAAGCAGCAAGAGTTCCAAGTCCACACGTGACTAGGTCCTGCAGTGCAGATGTTTTCTTTGCATTCTGGACCTTGTAGTCCTGGCTGAATTATTGGGCACATAAGACTACATGTCCCACAGAGTAAAGAAAATACCTTGACCAGATTCGCTAGTCTTCGGAAAGACGAAGAGGAAAGAAAAGAGAAAGACAGAAAGAGAGGCCCGAGAAAAAGAGTGAGAGAGAAAGAGAGAGGCAGAGAGAGGAGATAAGACTGTACGAGAAAGCAGCAGAGGCAGAAGCGACAGAGAAAGAAAGTGATGGAAACACATACTTAAGAGGGGGAAGAGGGAAATAGGATCAAAGTTAATTTGAGACACAGCTTGTAAATGGGAACAAATATAGAAAGCAGAGGGAGACAAGAAGGTATATGACAGGGGATGTAGACATTTCGGTTGAATAGCACTGGCGTCACACAAAATTTAAATAGGCAGTGCCAGAAAAGGTAAATAGTGTGGAGCGACACAACATGAAATCTAGCGAAATCTCTAAATGGGAGAGAAAGTAACGAATACATCACATGTAGAGAACCACTAGCAGGCACAGAGGCGGGAGAGCAGAATGTTGGCAAGGCAAAACTAGCTAAAAACAAGATGAAAAAGTCAGGGCACGGAAAAGATAAATCAAATGGAACCAATAAAGTAGACAGTAGAGAGAAATAAAAGGAGATGGACAAAAAAGGGTGAAGAAGAACAGCGTGAAGTGGTAAATAGAGTTCCCACAGAAGATAAATAACATATCACACACTGAGGAGAGAGACAAAGCAAAAGATGTGCAGACATCAAATGGGGACAAGGAAAGTGGGAATAGAGAAAAATATTGCTAACTGCTAAAATAATATGCACAGTATTACAACAATAATAGCACTGTGATGCAAGAATTAATATATGCAGCACGATGGAAATATAATGTAACACAGAAAATGAACAGCTTAAAATGTAGTAGTGCAAGCTTCCTACATGCCCAGAAAAAATGCAGCATGGCGTGTAGCCGAGCAAACATCCCTCCAACATTGCTAGTTCCTAGTTAACCCAACCTTCCCAGTTTCTTCTAAGCACATTGTGCCAGTTCCATCTTGGCTCAATGTTGGCAGTTCCATCTTGGCTCATTGTAACCAGATCTCAGTTTGCTTACTAACACCAGTCAGCCCATCACTGCCAGCAGTGTACAATAGCATATTGTGCCTTAGCATTTAGGTTATTATTGTTAGTTCGAGACTACCACCCCTTTGCCAGTTTCAAGTTAGTGCATTACTGCATGACTGCAAGTATCTACTCATCGTCGTAACCCCGGACGCTCACTATTGGCAGCTGTGGGGAAACATGCTCTTGACAGATTCCTGTCAGCTGGACAATTCCAGTCCCCAATTACAATTTTCTGCTGAGATCAACATTGTCATTTCTAAAATAGCTCATCATTCCGCCTTCCCTTTTATCTCATCATTGCAAGTGGCCGATTAAATTATCATAGCCATTTTCAGTTAAGGACAACACTGCCGGTATGCTATGCATACATTATTTTAACATGCACATCGCTTCCTCCAAGAGCTGTTTCCTTCTGACTCACTGGAAAAATGGTTAGCCTGGGATTTTCCAGGGAGGCAATGGTATCACTCCATTATAGCTTCCATCCCACCTTTTAGTGTCACCTGCAGTCTGGCCAGAGGCTGCAGCTATTACTGCAGAGCGTCCTGCTTCCACCGATATCAGGTACCCTTTAGTAGATTATTACCAAATACACTGCTAGTGAACAAATATCAAACCACCCACTTCCTATCCATGCTGAGGCTTAAGGATATGCTTGCTTCCTGGTTCTTGGACACTATGTAATCCTCCCAAAACATGTACATCATCTGGCATGACCTGTGGGGCACTGGTGTTTGAAGTGCATTTTCACCAGTTTTCACACCAAAAGGTTGTGAAATTCGGATATGCCAGTGTTACTGCGAGGTCCCCGACTTGGTGAACAGTGACAGTGGGAAACTGTGGGATGTCAAGTAGTTGAGTGGAGTATGTTTTTCCCTCACTTCACAGGAGTTGTGAAGAGGTGGCCTCCACGGATATCAGGGAGCAGAAGAATCTGATGCAGAAGAAGGAGAGTAGCTGAGGCAAAGGATCTTAGTTTACTTTAGGTCTGAGCTGAAAAACCTCAGCCTATAAGAAGCATTGAGCTCATTTATATTGTGGTTGGTGGTTTACGCTTGATTGTGGTTACAAAAGGTAAGTTTTGGCGGTAGTGCTGATATGCATATTTCTCTTTTGGTTTCCTCTTGCAAAAGATTGTTGCTACATCTGAGTCACTCTAACATTGCTCTTGTAACAGTTGTGTAACGCTGTGTGTTCTAACATTGCTCTTGTAACAGTTGTGTAACGCAGTGTGTGTGTGTGCGCATGCGTATGCACAGGCTTAATTTTCGAGATTCGCAAACACTCAAAGGGAGAAAGTGTAAAAACATATTGTTTTACTTTCATTCTCTGCATTGTCACATCACTGCATACACATTTTTCCTCTGTTATGGATTTATTTGTATTATCAAGTGTCCTGGTCAGATTACTAGAGAATTTAAAATTCCAACAAGCCCCTCAGGAAACAAGGTATCCTGAGTAAAGAGAACACCTTCATAATATGATATGCCGAAAATACACCGTAACAGTGTTAATGATATTAATACAAACAAAGTCATGGAAGCAATGATGAGAAATGAAAAAGGTGTGACGATTGGTTAACAATATCTCAAATGTATTGTACTGCAAACAAGTGAGGGCACCTCGGGATGTGGTGGAAATGTCACTAAGATGCTAAGGGAGCAGCAGTGATAAAGTGCCATCAACCACAGAGGAATATAATTGGTGAAACCGCCTCTACACAAAGAGTAGAGATTTTGTATTACCCAAAGAGTGTAGTGTGATACCGGAATATCGTGGACTAAACATTGTATGAGGAAAATAGTTTAGACTAAATATTATTTATAAAATACTGCCCCATTGAAGTTAGAATAGAAAATATGTACACAAGGAGACATTATTTTTGTAAACAATCTTTAGGACACAATATTTTTGACAGGCAATATTTTTTGTCAACAATATTGTGTAAAGCTAGGAATGCTGAAAGACTTTGGGGGGGTGCGGAAAATATATCCAACGTGGTATCTAGCTCCATTAACGTTGTGAGGTAAGGCCTAGAGGCGTAACCACATTAAGTGGTTAATACAGATGAGATGTATGAGGAAGCTATTGGACTGGAAGAGTTGGGGTAGAGCGCATGACTTCATCTGATTTACAGCGGCAGCCACAGCAAATGTCAAGGGGGGGCAAAGAAGGAAACAATGAAAAATATAAAACGTACCTTTCCCGCCGTTCTCACCAACTCCTGCTGCCTCGCTCTCCTCTGCTCCTGATGGTTGATGCCTCAGCATTTGCTGGGACACCAGCACAGGCTCTCAAGCAATCCTGCCACTGCTTTCATGCTAAACGTAACATGAAAGCAGAGCCAGGATTGGTTTGAGTGGCTTGGACTGCTGCTCAGACACAGCCCTTGTGTCGGTGCAGTTTCTCCAGCCTCACTGTTCAACACAGTCGAACTGAGGAAACCTAAGTGCGCATGTGTGTTTGGCCGACCTGAGATGGCCAGCCAAACACACATGTGCACTTAGGTGCACTCTCTTCTCCTCCCCCCTCCCACCTCCTGTGACCTAGCCCCGCCCCTTCCTGCAATGCTGCCTGAACCAGCAGATGAAAAATAAAATGATAGTCAACTATTGTTTTATTTGACATCTCCTGGCTTATGGCCATGGGGGTGATGCACCTCCGACATTGTGGCAGAGCCACCCCTGCTGATTTACCCAAGAGCCCACAGCACGACGGTTCCACTGTTAGCTGATGGCGATGAAGCAGAGACTCTCGGTGATAACATTAGCTCATGGTTTGGTAGCCTGCCTCAGATCAAGGCATGAACGTAACATAAGGATACTGAGGAAACATAACACAAGATAGAAATTAACACCAGATCAATAGATAAGCAACCTAATAGCTGGACAGAGACACTTAGAAATTAACCAAAAACTGATTATGGCAGTTGTCTTGGAAGAATGTTTGTATTCCTTCTGACATGCTTAAATTTCATATAATTGCTACAATACACTTTAGGTTTAATCTACATATAAATTATCTTCGAGATCCATTATTATTACCAATATTTTAGTAATAGAAAGCTACCACTCAGCTTAAATTTTAACTGATGTGTTCTTAGGTACCTGTCACCAACCTCATTACAGAGGCTTAAATTAGTCCCCACATCCCCTGTGGTACAAGATGGTTCAAGCTCCAGTGAGCCCCTGGTCTGAGAGCTTCTGACAACATCAGGGGGGTACCCTCCATGTACTGTGCAAGGGGGCCCCCCTGAGTTTTGTCACGCCACTGGCTAATGACCAATATCCACTTATCAATTTCCATGTTACACAAAGTTGGAAGCCACTGGGTTGGGGATTTGCAAGTTCAAAACCTTATCTGAGGACCTTCTCTGGCATCAAAAAGTAAAACAAGCATTTGCAACGCAAAGGATCTCGCATTACGTTAAGTTAGAGGAGTTAGAGCTATTAGCGTTGTAAACTCCTAACCAGACTTTTCTTGCCACATTAAATGAAAAAAAAAAAAACGAGCGTGATCGCTCTTTGAAATAAAGAGAAAAAGTAGTCCAGAAACCATACGGAAAACAGGGAGCCTCGTATGTTTCCAATAGTTTACTGGTGCTCTTGAGGAGGGCTAAACACCGGAAAAGGCATGACATATGCATGCCTTTCACAAATGAAAACAATTGGATTTTAAAAGGCAAGCCCACGAACCAAGGAAAGTGACTGACGTTAAATGGTCGTGGTTAAAATCCCTCTGAAGAGAGATTAGAAGAGGGATGGATCGCTTTGCGCTCACCACTAAAAATGTGGGGTTGCATCCTGAAATGCCCTAGGTGATGTGCAAATTACAATAGAGGCGAATAAAGTCCATAATTGTGTGGATTATGTGGATGGAGTATATGTGAGAGGAAACGGTCTTCAGATGGCAAGGCTGTTCAGGAGTTACAAAAGAAACAAGGTTCTCATTAAAATTGGTAGAGGAGAACAGTTCATCCTCCTCCCTCACAGGCAAACGTAGCAACATTTTTAAAATATAAAGAAGATGCAGTATAATTGCTCACTTAATGTAGATTATAATGGGAGGATAAAATACTGTTCAAACGGTTTTGTTCCGAAGACACAATCCATGTCTCCTGTACTAAAAATGTTAAGTGTTCCCAGCAAATGCATACCAAAGAGCAGTTGAATATGAATTACATTTGGTCCTGAAAAGTCACCTCTTAGAGCCGAATGAGTTTTTGTTATAGAAATTGTTGGAAATGGCACAAAAAGGCAGGGAAACCTAATCATTTTAAAATTCACAACTCTACTGCTTCAGGGCTATTCGCTTAATAGGTTGGCTCATTGGGACAAGGCTATTGTAAAGCGGTACAGACCGGAAAAATATATCTATCAAGCAGAGATCTTTCCTGGTGAAACATGCAGGAAATCCATTGACAGGTGCACAGTGTTCATTGAAAGGAGACAGGAAACATTAGGCATTTGTTAAAAAGGGCAGCTTTCATGATAGCACGTTTCAGTACAACTTCATGGAGCACAACCTGTTCTTCGCAGTCCAGTCAACCCAGGTGTGTGCTTTGTTTACTTTCCATACCACTGTTCACTACAAAGAAGGCTTGTAAGGGTGCCTCGTGGGATAAAAGATATGCACAACAATCTAGACGGGTGTAGGAAGAACAAAGGTCATAAATTATTTAAATGGAAATACTCCCATGAGGCGTGGCGAGGGCTCATTTGTCACACTCAATAAGGCCCCGCAAGCCCCTTTGAATGGGGTTTCCAACTGATGAGGTATAACCCGATCTTCATCCTGGGATATCAGATCATCAACCTAGAGGGTGTGTAAAACGTATCTGAATTCAGATTAATGCGATGCCATTTTACTGTAATTGTAAATTAATTAAAGATACTTTTATTATTAAATAAATAGTGAATAGCAGCCAAAATCCTGTAGCCTAGACAAAATAGCTATACGGCCAAATTACAGCAAGATGTCTAAATGCCAAAGGCTGTTATTGTTACTTGCTAAAGTGCATTATAGAAACCTTAATGCACAGCAGTGGTATTGTTGACCACAAAGCCAATAAATAATGCTAGATTTTGGCCGTCACCGGATTTACGGGTAATTTATATGCCTGAGACATAGTTGTAGGCGCTTAAGGAGGATGAAGGACAATAACTTGTGTTACTGGCCTGCTCACAGGATAATAATTTTATCAGAACACAATTGTGCTAGGGTGGTCACTGCTCCATCCCTTCTACCCCTCCACCAGTCAGCGCTCTGCTACAAGAGCGCTGCAACTAACAGGCCTCTACATTTAAATGAGGACAACATTCCAAGCAAATTGACTGGCCACCTCAAAACATTTCAGGGCAAGTCTTGATTTAGCGTTACTGCACAGTGCTACAGGCAAGGACGATAGCCCAGACATTCAATATTAGCCACAGCTGAAAGAGAGGGCATGTAATAGGTAGGAATGCCAGTTACTGTTTTTTTCATGCCTACCATGGGCAACAACGTTATTATCACTGTCAGTCTCTGGGTCCAACTCTTTTCCCAAATACAACAGTGGCAAACCCGCAATATATTCCTGACCTGCGTAGCCAAGCAAAACACTTGCTCTCTTTTCCCTTACTGTTTCCTGCTTTTGCTGTTCTAGAGCCCATCTCTTTTTCCCAGGCCTATATGGTACCACCAAATTCGTTCCTCCCCCATTATCCAATGCCCTGAAGGCAAGTCCCATAAGTTATCCCCTAGCAGGAACTTCCGTAGTCGTTTACCCAATTACGGTTGCCACAAAGTCTTGTGCCCCAACAAATGATGACCAATGGCTGGTCCACACACATCCTTGGGTTATGATCTAACCCTCACTCTGCCACACAATAGTGCTCCTGCCCTGCTCTGTGGTGCCTTCTGTTCTGATGAAATGCTCAAACACCCAGTCCAGCCAAGTGCTACAATCCTGCCACATAATACTCACGAGGCACCTCAGAGAGCCCTGATATTTCCCTCTCACTTTATAAAATCCCTGATTCTTGACTTACTGCGACTGTAGTTGCAATCATGGCAGATGAGTAGACAGGGACGGTGGAACTAGGGGTGCAGGGGTTGCTGCAGCACTCACAAGATAACTCAGCGGAAGTTCAGAAGGGGAATCAGCAATAAAGAGGCATTTAGGTTTACTTTCATTTGATGTGTGTTCCAAAACACAGGTCAAGTGTCACACAATCTTTTCGGACACACTGCTGCTTGTTTAACATAAACACTGGTGTTTACGTTTTCTTTCTCTGACTGCAAAGTGATGGAATTTTGTTATGTGAACCAATTGACAATCTTGTTGGGTTCAGGAAGTATGAAAGGAAAGACTACAGGATGTCAAATGTGTCCTAGCACAAAACAAAATGTAAATATTTGTAAATTAACTTAACAAATATTCCAAAATATATCAGCAGGAAGAAACCTTCACATGATGCAGATAGTTGTTAGTAATTATGAGGTTTGAAGGAAAGAAAGATTTTAACCCATCATAACAAACCCCTTTACTTTACTGGTATAATGAAAAGATGGTAAATATAGAAAGAAATTAAAATTGGGGATGGTATTGTTTGGGTTCTATATAGAGTTGCAAGTAAATCTGCACTACTGGTAGAAATGTAATAGAAATATCAAGAGGCCATTGTTATGGAAACAGTGCTCTGTGTATCAGACAGTATCCTAGCACAATACATTCTATTTATTTAGGACAGGGTGTTCCAAAATGCACCACTCCATACACACCATCTGCCCGCAAATCTGCTGTTAAATGGGCATTGCTAATTTGCTACACTTTGGATAACACTCTGATTTTTCACAATCTCTAAATTTGATTGACATAACATTGATTGCGCATAGACCTCCTCATTCAGGAAATAGTTGAAAATAAATCATAAAAGTGGGATATTAGAAGAAGTGGGTGGTAGGAAGGGTTACAATCTATACACATGTGCAGATAATTTGGAATTAAAAGACATCATACCAGCTTTTTGGCTGCATTCAGTTTCGCATTAAACTGTGATTGAACCACATAAGAAGAGGTACATAGTGGGAGCTCTAGAATGAAAAGGCACTAAGAGCTGATAGATCTGCTCTGAGATCTGCTGATTGATAGGATAACAACACCCTCTGGGTCAAACAAGGAGGCATGTCTGTATGAAACAGTCACTGTGTGTTGTCAGGAAGGAGTGTCTGGTTCCCTTATACATTTGTAAACTCCCTAACTCCTGAACAGGAAAAAGGGTAGGCAAGAAATGAACACTCACATTAAGAGTGAGACTTCGGAATGTAACAGCCAAAAAACACTAAAAATAAGTAAATTTTTCGTTAGGTTCCCCTGAGTTTTGGTAAACCGATTGCAGTATCTCGATGGCCATTTTCTATCCTTTCCCAACTCAGCAGGGTCTTCACACTTCTGGCTGGTCTAGGAAGATGCTACTATATCATGCCTGCTATTAAGTGCTTCTGTTGGCGCCTGGTTTACGAAGGATGTCAAATGAGGGCCCCATACATTGTACATCAGTTCCTTTGGCAGTAAAGCCATGAGAAGCTAAGATGACACTAGACTTCATATCGGCCGACAAGATCTTCGATATCCGAATACACCAACTGCATTGTTCTACTTCAATTTGGTTCTGTCTCCACAGGACAGGTAAATAAGAGAGGAAACGTTGAATTGTGGGGCTTCCTTCCCCTGGTACTTTGTAACATCATATCTAGGGTATGATTTCTCTGATTGGTGAAGACATGGCTGATATCTAATGCCTTTGCTCACTATACCTAGCCTATTATGCCAGGTGCCTGGCTATTTATTTGTTGTTTGCGCCTCGTTTTATCTCACCTCTCAGTGATTGCTACTTAAGTTCTCTCAAAGAGCCCTATTGTCTGTGGCATGGCAATGCTGCACCAAATTCTGCAAATAAATGAACAGAATACAAACTGTAAGTAACAACATAGGCAAAGCCAATAGCTCTTACCTACAAGAGCTATTGGCTAGAGCTGGGTGACCTGCTGATAGCTGGGGCCTGAAGCATGAGGTCCCCTTGGAACCTCAAGCTCATAATTAGCCAAGCTTTCATATGGCTTCTGCCTGCCTCCCTTGCTCTACCTTCATGCACAAACAGGCAAAAACAAAGCATTAACATTTGAGGTAAAAAGGAGAGACAAATGAATACCCAATGTAGTGGCTGACTTGTACAAAGTGGAAACAGAAAAGCTGGATTCATCTCAGCTTCTCCCCCCTAACCAAGCTGTCTGATCTTAGGAAAATATCTTATTTTACCAATCCTTTTTCTTCAATATCACATATAGAAACACATTCAAATAAGAGAGTTCAGCAAACCAGCTGTACAGAAAGCTAGTGTGTTTGATTTAATAGACTATAATGTTGCTCTGTTTATGACAATCTGGACCACATACAGGATTCACATGACAAGTGTCTTGCCTCTTAGTTCACTCATGACACTGTTGCCAGATGGGGCGTGGTTGGCAGGAATGATTTTAAATTCATGTTTAAAATATATCACTTTTTATAAGTACTTCTCAGAGCAGTGCAATAATGTGACGTATCAATATCAAAGCTACAACATGTAGAAGGAATACACTTTTTTTAATTATGAAGAGTCTTTGTCATATTTTACATGAAGGTTGTTGCATGATTTACATGGCAAACGTTTTCAGAACTTGGCTTTTTTATGGGCTCTAAAAGCCAAGCCAGACCCTTAGCTTGGCTCTGGCTCACCCAGTTAATTTGTTAGCTTACCCACCTCTAATAATGGCTTCAGCAATGTTTTGTGGTCATGCTGTAAAGCAGCACAGCTAAAAGTAACAAAAAAGAGCTTTAAGATGCGGCCAGCACTAATGCACAGCATAGCGCTTTTTAGGGTCGAGCGCACAAGCGATCCGACACTGCTGTAGTCTCTCTTTGGGATTTAACCACGTCCATATCACGTAATTTTACATAGCGCGACCGTGCTTGTTTTTTTCCTTTCAATTTATGTGGCAAGAAAAGTCCGGTTAGGAGTTTACAATGCTAATAGCTCTAACTGGAGCAAATGCAAGACCCTACACATTGCAAACGCTTGTTTATTTTTAGCTGTGTGCTCCGGAGGCAACACGGAAGGAGAGTGGAAGAGAAGAATGTTTCAAAGGGGAGAGGACAGGTGAGAAGGGATGGGTAGCACATATACAACAGAGGGTGGTCAGGAGGGCCTGGGGCAAGCACATGGACAATGGAGAGTGAGCAGGAGGGGCAGGTGGCAACCACCCACACAGAGATGGCGAATGAGCGGAAGGGGCTAGGGCCAATCACACGGACAATGAAGGGTGGGCAGAAGGGACTGGGGAAGTGCACAGACAAAGGAGAGATGGTGGACGTCAGGGACTGGAAGAAGAACACAGAGGGGGCAGCTGAAAAACACATGCACTTTCATAGAGTGCTTAAACAAAAAGAAAAAAGTAGCACAAGAAAAAGCGAACAGTGAAAGAACGCATTAATGCTTTCATGCTCCAGGGGATGGATAAACACAAGACAAGAGGTAGAAAGCCTGCAGAAGTTGATGAATGAGAAGGAAGCAAATGAGAGAGACAATGAAGCCAGCTAAAGGTAAGCTACGGGCTGCCTCTAAATCGCCCTGTAAAGGTTGGCTAAGAAACAGCACATACACTGCCTAAGGCAGACCTAAAACCTGCCTTGTTTAGCACAAAGCTCTAATGAGGAAGCGGTGAGTACGGGATATTTTTATGTTTACTTTAAATACTTTATTAAAATTAAAAATGAAGTACTGAATGCAAATGATAAAGACCAATAATCTAGATAATTCAGTACAATCCGTAGATATTTCTATAGTGCTGCAACAATAACACGACGAGGGATTTAAAATGTTGTTGCAAAATATAATACAGTAGGAAAACCGGGTGAAAGGACAACGTACATTCTCGCTTTATAGTTGTATGAATGTAGGGAGTGTAAACGTATTCAGACTCCGCGCTTGATTTGCCCACAAAACAACATTTTCAGGACGCCGCGCGGGAACGTGCATCAGTAATGGAAACGTTCTCTGCGCATCTGGCAAAGTTCGCAGTATTTTTTTTATACAGGAGGAACTGTGCATTCGTCTTGCTGCTGTGTGCTCCCCTTCTGGTACCCCACAAACACCCCGCACACTCACTACAGAGCAGCGCCCCGCATGCACTGGCTTTGTGACACTGGGATCTTCGGGGCGTTGGCGACCTTTTTGCTGCAAGTGCACGATGCCAGACCTTCTGAAATCTGCAGCTGAAAGGCCGATTTTTAAGATATTTAGAATACGTCATCACACTGAATTCTTTACTGCGTTCCAAACACCGACTGAATACGCGACACGCGTTTGACCAGAGACCTGTCTGTCATGGGGGGAGCAAAGAATGTGGCGCAGTCCTTCGAGGCACGTGCTACCAAAACCAGGGGCTGGGCCTGCCTTCGGAATACAACGAAGCTCTTTTTAAAGAAAAAAAATGCACGTTTTTTTGTTTATTCTGACAGCATGACATCGGTCTTTTTAAAGGGGCCAAACCAAACTTTTTGCAAATGACGAAACAAGTATTAAAAAGAGCAGGAACCCGAGGCCTACAGCCCATTAATTGAGACTGCGGGCTCCTCCCCTGCTCCACTCTGGCAGGCGCACACACCCTCATCAGCAGTCAGCGCTGGCTGCTCTTCGGGTTTGACCGGCCTACTAAATGATTGCTAGTAGTTCTCAAAGGTTTCTAAAATAACTGATCTTACTTGAAGAAAAACATTTTGAGTCACAAAAACACAGGCCTTGTCACTTTTTTACATCAATGCGCAGGGGTGTGTCAGTGTGATATGTACATTTTTCCCTGGTCAGTGTTACAAGGTAGACGCCCTCCGCGCTTTGTAATTTATTCAAAGTTTGTTGGCTACAAAACACTTCTCCTCCGTGAAATTTACCACAATTATAACTTGGTGAAATATTTTTTCCTGCACTTTTTAGGTCAGGCAAATATATAAATCTACTATTTGGGGTCTTCTCCATCAAATCGGCAATAGTACAACACTCACTGGGAATTCAGTTGCCTTCACGGGACAGCAGCCATTTCCTCAATTTTTCGAAAATAGATGGCCAACCAAAATTTAATAATTCATTCTGTCAATTAAAACACAACAAGTGAAGTGATCATGGACGTTTGTGGGTACTATGACCAGTTACAATGAGGGTCACATCCACAAATGACATCAACTGGAAACTCTGCTTTAAACTGAGGTCCACCATGGAGCTCAGCGGGCACCATCATACAAACGGTGGTGGCAGAGAACTCAGAGTATCCATAAACTACTCCTGCTCCCATAGTTGTATTCCATTGCTGAAACAACTTAAAAGGGGCTAGTGACGTCTGGTTCTGTTCTTCTGCTGCTCTACTGACCATGGTACAACTAAATTGCATTGCTTCCTGCATTTATATGGATCCTGACCCATGCAAATGGAGCATTCTCCTTTGTCTGGTGGGATTTGTGGTTTCACCAAAGTGTATTCACTATTGTGGATGTCCTAATAAGAAGTACTGAAAACAATAGAACCATCCCTATTACTTTCCCTTTCTTGGTGGTAAGGCTTCATGTCGAGTTCAGGAATCATGCAGGTCCTAAGAGGGATAACCGATTTCTCTTTGGGTATTATGGGTTCCCGAGACACATATCGAGTGGTCTGGTGCATCTCGTCAAGTATTTGAACAGGGATTACTGGTCGACAATCCTGGAACAGCTGTCAGCAATGGTAAATGACATGAATACACACAACAAAGGAGTTTGGATGCTACGCCCGACAGCAGCAATAAAGTGGACCAGATGAGCTTGTTGTACTGTCCACGGGAGGTGAGCAGAATTACTTTATGAAGTGAAGCACTCCTGATCAATGGCTACATTCTAGGTGTAGCCCTGAGTAAGACAAGCACCATAGGGATAATGTGTACACGTTTTACACACAAGGAGTATTTTAACGAGGAGGAATAACCAGGAGGGGACAATCTCTGTTACTTTTCACAGACCTGCGCTGCAATTGTGTGCTTGGCAGCTTGTGTATCCTGAGCCCTGATAACACATCCTTAGTTACTGGTGTCTCAACACTGGGCACTAAGATAGCATGTGTGCATTGCTTTAGCACCCAAATTCAAACCACAAAGAAGCAGAATTTTTGCACTTAAAGAAACATGAGAGCTGTTGCCCATGTGCCCATAAGTGAACATTTTCAAATGAAAGACAAGGGTGTTAAAGCAGACGCTGTCACAACCCTAACTCTCCAGATTGCGCTGTGTGGGGAAGTGGTGAGGGCTGAAGGAAACCAGGGCTGGTGTGAGTTGAGGGCCGGCACATGGCCAGTTATTCCTCTTTGCTTATCTTAAGCTTGCACTGTTCCGCAGGGTTCCGAATCTGACGTTCTTAAATCCACGCAGAGCAGATGGTAGCGCTGTGACTATCCCCATCCCTGTCCCTGCAGTGCAGTTTCAATACAAAATCAGGACTCATGACTCCTGATGCACTGTTTTTTATGGCCTGGCTTAGCCAAGCATTAATGTGAGTATCCCTAGAGAGGGGCTTTGGCTCGGCCTACATGTTGGGTTGGTCTGGCTTGACAGTGCAACTGGCACCTCACATCTCATCCTACACCAATATTATTCAACATTCCTTTGCTTCCATACAAATACATATCCATTCCGATGCTATTTACTTGTAATCCTTCACATTACCACAGAAAAATCCTTTAAAGTCAGACCTTTTGTCAATGCCAGTGCTTGTTTGCTGCTGTACATGGTAAAGCAGACTGAATGTAGTTAGTCAAGCTCACTTGGTGTTGCAGTTCTAGTGTCTAAAGTGGGCACACTCCATCTGTTTGTAAGTACAAAAGAGCAGGAAGTCTCTGTGAACACTGAAATGCAGAGTGATTGAAAATACACCAACATATTCATGCAGAAAGTGCATTTCAAACTTTATTGTGGCACTTGATGGTAAAGATCAAAACATACGACATTCACCAGGCACATGAGCAAGCTATAAACAATAAACCTGTCGACAGTCTATGTGGTTTCAGAGGATACCTGACAAGGTGAGCAGGTGCATTTTAACAGACCTGATGGTTGTAATAGTAATCACACAAAAGACGGTGTAAGGAATTGTTCCAAATAGTCGAAACCACTGGAAATCATTCTAGTTAACACTTCAAGCCATCGTGTTTCGCACACTGTGCCACCCTAGACAGACTGCTTTTCATGGCGACAGTCCATCCCAAACTTCCAGGTGAAGCTCCCTCCGAGGCGGAAACACAAGCATCCCTGACTAGTTTTGGCCTTGTCAGTGAGGTACAGGAATGCTCAGTTAGCTGAGGAGAAGGCAAGACCCCAAATGTTCGCCCAAGGACCCCTCCTGTGTCCCACATAGCAACATTTTCATGCATTTCGATTCAATGGCTGCCTACCAGTCCGGCAGTCTAGCAGTTTCTTATGTTAGGATCACAGGCCTCCAAGAGAATTTGAATAACAGTTGGGTGGGATTAGCTATGTGACTGCTTGCATCGTATTAGGTTTGCTCCCGCAAAACACTATTTGAAACACCCTATTGCCCTCTTTCGATGTCCACACTATATCTGACTTCCAGTGTTTCTGGTTCAATCATTTTAGTTTCTGCATCATATAAGAGATGTACACCACTTAAGTAGACGTGTGGCAGTGTGTTTACGATGCTAGGAAACCAGCCACAGTTAATTTTTTATTGAGGCCTTTCCTCCGCACTTTTTCTACTCGTTTATGTTCCTTCTTCTCTCATCCATTAACGTAGCTCAATGGACTAACGTATCGATGGTCGAGATTTGTTTGTAAGCCGAAGATCATAGGGTTGAATCTCGTTGGACTATCTATCCTTGACTCATACTGGGAGTGTAAAACAATCTAGTAGAAAATCCACTGTAAATGAAATGCACTTGTCACATTATTCTAAAACATCCAAATTATTACCGCAAAACAAATGGTTCAAATATAAAATGCATATAGTGTGCAAGAAGTACCAATAAATAGATTGCACTACTCAGGTGAATACTCCTGAGGGTTCCATATACTCATTCATTTGTATTAAAGTAGGCAGAGTTTGTACTTGTACTCCCACAGAGTTTTGCAGAGGGAGTTATGCACTTAGCAGATCCATGCAGGAGGGCAGATTGATGCTCACCATTTTTTGCCACCAAAATACAACTCGGGACAAATGTTATGAACTTAGAGTAGAGGAGGCGGGGTTGCGCCCGTCTCACCTCTGCAGTCATAATGACCCAAAGACAGGCAGTTTAGCTCATGGCTCACCAAGTCTATAAACTGAAAGAAGCACCATGGGCCTCACTAATAGTGCCCCAGAAATCCTAGGAGTTAACAGCCCAACTGGATTATTTTGTGAGTATTTCAATCAATCTGTCTTGATTACATTCTGGCAGAAATAGGGGAAACATGCCAAAATCAGAACAGAAACAGATTCCCGCTCTATCCCATAACTGAGAGTAATTTAAACCCCCACCCCCTTTGGATTTGCCACTACCTGCGGTGTCAGTAATTCCAGGGAGGACACCAGGCTATTCCTGTGCACTTGTGAAGGGCCCCTGAGCACTCTCTTTAAGTGACATGTCATACAGTATTGCTGGTTGGGTCACACTTTGGGGGGGGGGTTGAAATTTTGTCTCTTGAGATGTGACCATTCGTGGTTTGCATACATCTAGGTAAGAAAATCCTTACAATTCTATATTTAAGTGCAACGGCTCTGTGGCATGAGTTAACATACAGGAACAAAGCCCCTATAAATTTTTTTTAATGCAATATTTTACCTAATCGAAGGTGGATTTACTGAAAAATAAATATTTATCTGAGAAAGCAACTGGGCTTAGGGACCACATTCGCGCCCCCCACACCAGGTGAACCAAATCAGGAACCATGTTAAAATTGCTAGATCAAGCTTGCTAATATTTTGAGCCTATTGAATTGCAACTTCATCATCCATAGAAAGTGGAACTCAATAACCAAATGTTTTCAACCATGAGTAATTCAGCCTGAACCGAGCTCCGTGAACGACTTTGAAATACAAAACAAAAAAATCAAAAGCTCAGTGTCAGCAACAATCAACCCAAATCGAGTCTCAAATGAAGCAACCACATGCATGAATGATAGGTAGGATTTTCTGGCTGAGGTGGAAATAGAGGGGTATTACTGGTGAACACTGAAGGTGTTACCAGACCCTCATGTAAGCTAGTATTGCAAAAACAATATTATTTTTAACCTCAATAGCTTTTGACTACTGGCAAAAACTGTAACACTGACAGCTGCGACTGCTGAAGGATACATGAACAAAACCTGTGCACCAGGCAATGTGAACAAATGAGAACTCTTGTCAACAAATTATTAACAGCGCCGCATAGAAGAAACCCGGGTTTAGAACAGTTAGCTCGATCGAAGATAGGTCCACCAAAACCTTTCCATAGATCTCCTCACATCCAAGGAACCCATCACCAAATTGTGAAATAACTCCAACATTAGCAGTCACAAAGCATAAAGACCTTGTTCCGATGGGTATAGAGGTTCAATTAGGAGACACCAAACTTTGCATATTTTAAAACTGAGGCACACCTTAATTAATTTATGTAATAGTGCTCATGTCTTATGAATAAGGATAGTTCATTATATCCTTGGAAAGAATGCCATAATTACTCGGGAACACCACAGTGGCAGTTTAGCACATGACACAGTTACTCACACAGCCCAATTCTCAAGAAGAAGTGATCAGCGAATAAACATGATGGACAAAATCCATTACTTCCAGAAAAACACCTACACATATCCTAAAGTCGGAACTGAAATCACAATAATGACAATTTATAGAGGATAAACAAGGACAAATTCACCACATTTTTCTACACACAAAGTGATTTAGCTTCCTCTAACCACCCTGGCATTCAATAGACAAATAATGCATGGAAAACACACGACGATACTAGCACCTGACAACACAGACTATAAAATGAGCGAAATTTACACTCCGACTCCCAAGTTGAATGCTGGTCTACTAAACAATTTCTCTATCTCAAGAACTCTCCCGAGCTATACCTCCAGTCAGTCACTAAAGGCCAGACGTAGCAAAGTTTTTCCCCATTCTGTGTCTATGGGAAAAAGTGTTCATACATATGGGCCTAAGAGCCTTATTACTAGTGCCTCTGTAATTTTGCTGGGGCCATATGGTGAGTTAAGGCTGCACCAGAATTAGAAATATTGTGGAAACATTGTGGGTCAGATGTTTTTCACTTAGATCATATGGTATTCTCCGCTCCTCTGGAGTTACTGATGCTCCCAGTATCGTTATCTCTGGAGGGGGGAATACCGGCCTAACTTACAGCCATTTTGTAGTGGGCCTTAAAAAGTTGTTTTCACAAGATATTGTAGCTCTAGACTAAATATTAACCAAAGGTCTGAATTTGATCTGCAAAAACAAAAAAAATCAAGAAGAAACACAACAATCAAGTAAAAAAATAATTGACACAAAAAGCTAGACTTGTTGCCCATTCAAGAACAAACAGTGTAAACCCTGCTTTCTAAACACAGTCACCTTCCATTTCCTCAGCTAGGTACAGAGTTATCACAACCATGGGCTTCCGCAAAATGTTTTTCAGGAGGATCGGTCTGTGATGACCAAGTCTGTTTTTGGTGGGGGCCACTGCAGGCAGCGTAACACTACCGCAGCCGTAGTGTTACACTGAACTGTGAGCCTGCACACCACGTTGTACCTAAATTCAAGGGGGCATGCGCCCCTCTTGCCCCACCACACCCCGCAGCGGACACCCATGATCACAAGGCATATTTGACAAACAAAGCAACTAAAACATGTCTTTAGGCAAGAAGGCATTTCAATATTATGATACCTAAATGAAACTTAGTCCTTTCAAGAAAGCAACAATTATAAGACTATATTATTGCAAGCTGTTGGATACTTCATATAGGCAGTGACTTCAAGTGGGCATTGAATATCTAGGTATTGTGAGGTCGTTTATCAAATGTAGCACTTCACAAATCTAATCAGAATTAAAAACAACTGTCTATTCACTTTAAGTAAATTGTGTTGAAATTTAGAAATACGTGTGTTCAAATACACTTTATAATCAAATATGTATGTGAACTGCACTTTAGCCTCAATTATGCTTGCTAAGTTTCATGGCTCTAGTAAGCATAGAATCCATTTTATTTAGGGGAGTACATCTGCACATTTCTTCAAAGCATAACCTCCTTTTCAGTGTTTGGCAAAAAGAAGCTGAAGTTCAGAACAGTATTTAACTCAGTATCTATTCATGAATTATATCTTCTCCTCAAGACTGTCTTCTGCTTCCTCTTGGAGAACATCCTGCCACCTGTTCATTAGATACATTTTTTACTTAAAGTGAGACTTTTTTGTTGATCAGATTCCATAAACTTGTATTGAGAGAAAACATATAAATACAAAACCATATTTAATAAATTTTAGAAATAGGCTCCAAATGACCCTTCACTAGCAAGAGCTCTGATCAGTTGAAAAGACCATTGTAGTTTGATTAGTTGCTGTGTTGTTTGATGTTTTTCCATTAAACGCATGCTAGATTGGAGGGCTGCCTGACGTGTTGTGCTTTATTTTTAACAAGACCAGAAGTAATATTCTACTTTCTTCTAGATTTGCAGTCATGCAAAGTAATGTATTAAAGATCAGCTTATCCAAAATGGACTTTTTCCTGAAGCAACCTCAAAAACAAGCAGTGCACTAAAACAGTGACTGGTGATGATCACCACAGACACATATTCCTAATAGTAGAAAATCTACACCCAATAATATAAGGTATAATAATATTTAGGAATAATATTTCAGACAGACAATTTTTTTGCTAACAACATTGTGATATACACACCTCTTTGAGTCATATCCCAACCAATGCTGGGATATTTATTCTTAATACATCATCTATCCACTCTGCTTTGCTCGTCACAGTTATAGGTCTGTGATACTAAAGTTATGGTTTGATATGTCATCACTGACTCACATTTTACTATCACAGAGGAGCAAGGAAGAACCCTTCACTTGTCTTATAGACCGGGAAATCAAATTATACAATGTGTGAGTGAGAAACAAGGGTTTGTGCTTCTTTTGGCTTGGAACAGATGTGTGCATACGAAGGCAGGAGTTTGGATGTAGTAGACACCAGATTACATTACTATATGTAGGTAGGAGAGGAAGCAGAGTTAAGGGCACTCATTCCTTACAGTGGGTCATCAAAGTCAAAGATCCTCTCAAAACAACCCCACTGCTGTCGACATCTAGTAAGCACATTGTACCAACAATCCTTTAAGCACTTTAGCAAAGATTTATTATCAGGTGGATAGTAAAGAAATGCAAATGCTACTCCTAGTGAAGCAGGTTTACTTTCATTCCAAGGTCGCCATAGCTATGCCTGGTAACGTGACTCCCTTGAGTTACCAATACGGGTGCATCAGTAACTCCAGTGTGGAGCAGAGCTACCCAAGACGGCAAATAAGATACTTATGGTTCCCATAGATATGAAGATTGATGGGGGAATCAGTAATTTCACGTCTGTCCCCCGGAATACTTTTTTTCAGCAGGCATTTCTTCTAGAGATTTAAGCAGCAAAAATCTCGAAGTGAAACTAAACAGATCAGTGATGTCCACACAGATGTCATAATTACACTGGGGCTCATAATAAGGACCCAAGATTCAAAGACCAGAAAAATACCATCTTCCAAGGAGTTCAGAGTGAGCACACCTGTTTCCAAAACAAGCCTAGGTGCCCATTAGGATTTTGAGGCATAGCTATACAATATTCCAACATAGACCCCCATCACTAAAAGAAGATAGTACACAAGTAGCATGAAAGACCTGAAATTAACTCATTTCCAAACATATATGATTTGTAAAAAAAAAAAACTTTAGGAGAGGAAGGAGATGTTTGTAAACCAGGCAAGAGCTCAACTGAGGCAAGGGTCTTGGGGGGATCTTAACAGAGTAGGCTAGTGTTACTAATAAAATTATCTGTCTGCTGTTCTGCAGCCTCCACTTTGTTAGGGTCCCACCATTAAGGGATTATTTTAAAGCCACAATTACTGCCATGACCACTGCATTTCTCAAGGGTTTCACCAAGATGAGAAGCTAAAAGCACTTGAAAACACCAGACCAGAAAGACAGTTAGCAGGGGGGCCTAATCATTAAAACTACTCCACGACAAAAGGTAGACATATTAGACAACTTCACAGCTTTTCAGTCGCAGATACAATAAGCAGATTCAGATCAGCTTTAACACAAATGCCATGCAATGCGCAGAGCCAATTCAGCAAGCATACTGTGTGCGCAGTATTGATAAGGAGTTGGAAATGGTGCAAGGGCTGTGGCTCTTGCCACATCTACCAGTTAGCTTCTGTAGCCACATCATCAGACACTTGTGCAAGTTCTTTGCATGTATTTACTTCTATAGGTGCTGACATTTTTAGTAAATGCAATTGTAAATGTCTGCTGTAAAATTATCTCCCTGTTGTGCTTCATGTATTTGCCTCTTCCCTCACCACTGTATAAGGAGGCTTCATTCGCACACATGATTTAAGATGGAGTGGAAAATATATTATAGAAAGCATTATCAAAGACAATAGGTATGGCCCTGGCAAGTGTAGGATTTGTTTTATTCTTTGCAAACATATGCACCATGCAAAAAAACATTCAGAAAACAACTATAGAATATAAACATAATGGAGCAGTCAAGCAGTCCAGCCTCACGAGCCCTTGTACTGAATTTCAATCCTTTTCAGGTGATCAGGCAAAATGTTGTCATTCCCATTGAAAGACAGCCAATCGGGATTGACCTCGTTCCCCATACTGTATGGCCTAGTTGGGGAAAGGGAAATTTGAATGACACTTGAATAGAACAATGGATGAAGATAGTTGACCAACATACTCTGTCTATTTGAATGTTAAATATTTTTTATTAAAAACATAAAGCTGTCTCTAAGCTAGACTTAAAATTGACAAGGGCAGTTTTTAACTCTCTTTCTGGTCTTTTTTACCCATCGTCATGGCGCACTGCAGACTCAAAGAAAAGTCTTATAAAAGATATTGCCCGAAGTTGGTTGCCAATTTTCCAAGAAAAAAATGGCCAACCCTGTGTTTTTCATGATGATTTTGACAAATACGTTTCAAATCTAATGTACAAAAAATGTACCTGGAGAATGTAGACTACATCTGCTCTGGCCTAGATCTGAAAGTAGTTTAATAACCTCTGAGGTACCCAAGTAAGTGTTTTCCCACCTGTGTTTCCCTTTGTAATAATGTTATTGAAGGGGAAAAAATGACAGGCTGTTGCTGACTTTTCCGGTTTTCATCCAAGTTTTTAGAAAAAAAGTAAAGGTATGTTCACAAAATACCAGTCTGATGAACATCTAGAATTTAACAGTTTTCATAACAAGCACTTATTTACTACGGCGGAAGATTGATTTACACTTTTAATGAAAGTATCACACAGAGTTCATTCAATTTGTAAATCTTTTCATAAAAGTGATTTCTTATCATTGCCAAGTCTGGATATTCCACACTTTGTTTTCGAATAGGCACCCTTAGTTATTTTGAAAGCCCCTCACAAAGCTCTGCTACAAAAGGATCACAATTATAAAAAGTGTGGAACTTACTACACCTAATTAAATAGTCTGACACCTGCGTTTTTCCCTGTTGAATTCTGAAAAGTCGAACCTGCTGAAATCTGGTGAAAAAGGCCCAGTAAACACCTCATACCTCTAGGCACCTGTGTCACTGCACCTGTGGCACTAAATATAGCTGCGCTCCAGTTTAAGGGTTCTGATCTTCTCATTCTTTTTGTGCTTCCTCCCCCTTTCCAATTTGTCTCTCTTTCTCCCCCAACCTTACAAACTTTTCATTTCTCCACCCTCCCATTTACCTTCTTCTTTTCCTCCCTATTCCTAGTTCTCCTTAATCAGCTCTCCTATCTACTATTTACGTCATACTCTTCTCAATTCACCAACCGACTACTGCCTCCTCTATCCCTTCATAATTTTCTCTTGCACACCTATGTATTGCCTCTCTCATCTCCTTCCACCAATCCTCTCAGACATACTTACCTCTGTCTACTTTCTCTTCTTCCTGCTTAACTCCTTTTGCAAGTCATCCTCTTTCCAGCATCTTTTTCTCCTACACCCCATCTCTCACGTTCCTTCTCCTTGCAACTGTACACCTCTCCTTTTTGTTCCTCCTTTTCCTCTCCTCTGCATACCCCCCTTATCATGAACCAACTTTTTCTTCTACCCCTATTTTTAACTCAACTCCACCAACTTCCACAAAACACATGTGTAGCACAAGTTGGCAGCAAGGTACTATCTTGACCAGCTGCACTTATCCAATTACAATCTCAGTTCAAGGCAAGCTCTGTGTGCAAAGCCTCTGACACTGAAATTGCCTGCTGTTTTGTTGTATCGCAATCAATTAAATAGTCATTTGTAGAGAGTGTCACTGTCCCCCCTGGGGGCATCTGGGCGATGGGGTGAGATGTCTCTGTCGAAGAATCAGATCTTGAGTCTCTATCTGAAGTCTGCCAGTGAGGGTGCAGTACAGAGGAGGATAGGTAGGTAATTCCAGGCCTTATCGGCAATGTAGGAAAAAGAGTGGTTGGCGCTGAGGCTGAGACGGATTCTGGGTGTGCGTACAAGGGACAGAGAGGAAGAGCGCTGGTGTCTGGTGGGTTGGTGGAGCTGTGGACCTGATGTAGTCCTGTCCTTGATCATGAAGGGCTTTGTAGGTGTACGTGAGGAGCTTAAAATGACATCTCTTCTGGATGGGAAGTCAGTGGAGGTTTCTGAGGTGGTGGGTGATGAGGGTGCACCTGAGAAGGTCCGGGATGAGTCTGGCGGTGGTATTCTGTATTGTCTGGAGTCTCTTTAGGCGCTGAGAGGATATGCCAGCTTTTGCCGTAGTCGAGACAGCTGGTGACGAGGGCCTGGGTGATGGTTTTCCTGGTGTTGGCTGGGATCCATCTGAAGACTCTACAGAGTTTGCAATGGGTGTAGAAACAGGAGGCCGCAACTGCATTTATCTGCCGCTTCATGGTCAGCTCACTGTCGAAGATGATGCCAAGCTTACGAGCGTGGTCTGCAGGCATGGGAGTGGGTCCGAGTTCGACTGGGCACCAGCCATGGTCCCAAATGGAGGTGCTTTTCCCGAAGATTAGGACTCACATATTGTCAGAATTGAGGTTCAGGCTGTTGGTCTTCATCCAGTCAGCTATGGTTGTCATGGCATTATGGAAGTTGTTCCTGGTGGTCATGTAAGGGGTCTTTAGTAAGTGAAAGGGTCAGTTGAGTATCATCTATGTAGGAGATGATGCTGAGTCTCTGTGATCTAACCATGTCAGCCAGGGGGCTCATGTATGTATTGAACAAACTGGAGTTGATGGATGAACCTTGGGGTATGCCACAAATGATGATCTTGGCTGTGGAGAAGAAAGGAGGTAATCGGATTCTCTGAATGTATCCTGTCAGGACAGAGGCGATCCATTTGAGGGCGTTGTTTTGTATTCTAATGCTCTGGAGACTGTTGATGAGGATGTGGTGGGAGACAGCGTTGAACATAGCTGATAGGTCGAGGAGGATCAGGGCAGTAGTTTCCATGTGGTCGATGAGTGCTCTGATGTTGTCAGTGCCGGCAATGACTGCTGTCTCTGTGCTGTGGTTGGAACGAAAACCTGATTGAGAAGCATCCATTCGGTTGTTTTCTTCCAGGTAACTGGTGAGCTTCTGATTGAAGGCCTTCTTGAGTACTTTGGTCGGGTAAGAGAGTAGAGAGGTGAGTCAGTAATTCTTGAGTTTTTTGAGGTAAGCGGAGGGTTTTTTCAGGAGGGGTTTGATTTCCGCATGTTTCCATTTGCACCGAAACACTGCCGCGGTGATAAAGGTGTTGAGGATGCTGGTGAGTTGCATGCTGATGAGGTTGGTTCCGAGGTTGAACAGGTGGTGGGGGCATGGGTCAGTGGGTGCCCCGGAGTGAATGGATAACATGATGACTGAGGCTGATTGAGTGATGAATGATTCCTACATGGAGATTATGCTGTTGATGTGCGCTGGGGGGGGTTGAGAGAGCTGAGGTTGGAGTTCGCGTGTTGAGGGGTCAGAGTTGTTGTAGATGGTAGCGATCTTGCTTTGGAAGTAGTCTGAGAGGGTGTTGCAAAGTTCTTGGGAGGGGTGGATGGTGTTCTCTGTGGCTGCTGGGTTGGAGTATTTTTTGAGTGTTTTGAAAAGTTCTTCCATGCGGTTGGATGCTAAGTCGATGTGGGTCATGATGGCCGCTCTCTTGGCCTCCTTGAGTTGTCAGTGATAGTTGCTGAGGGCTGCTTTGTGCACCGTTCTATCAGAGAGATTCCTGGAGGATCACCATTGTTTCTTGAGTTTGTAGCAGCAGCATTTGGAAGCTCTGAGCCGTTTGAGGACTGTTTGAGCTGTGGGCAACCAAAACGTCAACCACAGACCATCATGACGAAACTCATTGCACTTCTGCTGGAATATTTCATGAAGGATTCTGATTGCCTATCAGGCAGGACTGATTAATTATTAACTGTTATATGTATTACATATTTAGGGGGTTGGTGTCCTCCTTTTGTCCCTAGATGTGGAGTTAGTTGGATTGGACTAGGTTACCTGTGCTTATAGACATGTTTAATCAGTGTTGTTGTTACTGCTCTAGTTTCTTGTATAAACTTGATGATCATATAAAATTGACATCCATTTTATATCACGATGTATTTGGATTTATTCAAATATACGATTGGTCCATGCTTGGACTAGAACATTAAAGGCCTGATTACAACTTTGGAAGAGGTGTTAATCCGTCCCAAAAGTGACATATATACCACCAGCCGTATTACGAGTTCCATAAGATATAGTGGACTCGTAATACGGCTGGTGGTATATCCGTCACTTTTGGGACGGATTAACACCTTCCTCCAATGTTGTAATCAGGCCCTAAATGTTGATATTCATCTATACTGAGTTAATTATCAAAATTAGTTGTCCTTGAACATTTGTTAAGTTAGAATTCTAAGTACCCAGCTCTAGGGGGAATATTGGGTTACCCTGTCTATTATGATTTTTTCACTGCCTGTACCCAGTAAAAGACAATAAATACAGTAAAATTAGCCACACGCCATGGGTGAAAACTCCAATGATGGGTGTCATTTTTTTATTTTCAAAAAGAAAATTGCGCTTTGGGATTTTCTATATGAAAATAAAAAGAAAAAAATTAAAATTTGCTGCATATATCCATCATGTTTCCAGACTACTCCATCAAACTTTCAGTGCATTTACAGGAACCGACTGCCATGACAGGCGTTCCTGTTAATGCAAGAGATGTCCGCTGGGCCAGCAGACATCTCAAACTTTGGCGGGGGTACTCCTCTAGGGAGATGGAGTAAATACTTGTCTGCCAAGCTAAATCGGGCCTTTTGGAATCTACATTTGGTGCAAACTTCCCCTTGCATATAAAAGGTTATTTTTTTAACAACAGCCGAAATGAGGGCCTATATGAATGCACTATTTTCTATTTCAAACCTGCGAACGTATCATGAATGTGTGCTCTCACCCAGGAAACACATGTGCGCCTGTTAAGTTACTACACTGTGTAAAACACATATGTAACTCTAAATTTTTCCGTTAGTGTGTGAGCTGTAGACAGCACAACACTGAAACAGGGAGCAGCGGTTGCCCCTGTCTGTTTTTTAGCTGTGCGCTCTGTAGCTTATGCACTAACTTAGAGAATTTCAAGTTGAATGCGTACACCTTAGACAGTGCAATCACATAAAAAACAGGCACACACCTGAGCACTGCGAGAGGGCACAAGTGCAGTACTGCGTAAACATTGCATGCTTCTGCTCTCACTATACAGTATTTAGGGTCATTGTCTCTTAGCTCTAGAAGTTCAAGAAAAACACAAGGGTAATTACCTAAATTGCAATATATTATTCTCTTCTGCATAGCAATTGCTTCTTTCCAAAGCAAACCGCAGCCAGAACTTAAGTAGCATCAGCAAAAAAAAATCTATTTTCCCTACGATGGTGCTCCTTAGTCCACTTTGCTTTGCAGAATTCAACTACCGGGCTCATTCACGACACCTTGCCCAAGCTCATTACAGACTTATCTTAACAATCACTTCCGGGTATTGAAATCCCTTCCGCCAGTGGCTGCCAGAAATCAGCAGCGGACAGGCGGAGGCAGGGAGAGGAGACAGCCAGGCCTCTATTTTTTCTCACCCAAGCTGGCAATCCCATGGAAAGCGTGCGCAGACATTATTGAGAACTTTCTTGAAATTGCTGCTCAGTTCAGAATGCTGCCATTTGTGTAGTAGCCAACATCTATCTAGCCTTCCGAGAAATGCCTGTATGCAGTGGCATGAACACATTAGGTCAAAATTATTGTCCACCCCATTTAAGGTAAACTTTAATAGGGATCAGCAAAGGTTTGTAGCCTGAACTACAGAGATTTGCCTCATCGCTGATATTATAATTTCTACCTGGCCCTCTAGTTGTGGTCAGAAACGAAACTGCTTGTCAGATTGTGGCATTGTGATGCTCTCAATCAGCCTCGAGAGGAGTGGGTGAACCACCCTGGTGTTGGAGTAAATGGGTGCACTTTTCACACTTTCAGTAGGCTATGCCACACAAATTTAGAATTTGGAGCCGGCAGAGTAAAGGGGTGGGGTGCATTTAGATAGGGCAGGTTCCGAATCCTATGCATGTGTGTGTGTGCCACTCAGTATAGCTCAGCCCTGTGCTCCATCGCAGCAGGAGTGGTAGTTTCTCAATTTTTAAGAAATGACAGTATATCATCAGATGGTAACCCTAGTTACCACTCACTATGACACCGCCACACTACCTACTGAGGGTCATTTTGTTATGTCTGAAGCAGTTACACCTACAGGACTGAATGCAGCTGAAGCACCCAACTACCTAACTACTATCACTGTCCGTGGCACACGTCTGGCACAGGATACAGCAAAGATGGAGCTTATGATGGCATGGATTTGAGGTTGCATTCATTGGAAAGCACAATCGACTTTGAAATTGCAGAGAATATCTTCAGAGCCACACAGTTGAGGATTGGGATTGGGTGTGTTTTGAATTAGGAGCTGCCACGGCAGGATTTGCCACGAATCTCACTAGGCGTTAGCCACGACCATTGCAGCGTTAGGATGGTGATTTCTGAAGCGTCTCTGCTATTTGAACTGGAGTGGGTTCAGCCTGCCTCTCAGGCCAGTTTGCCCCTGCTTTCACTACAGCCTGTTCCTTCTACATCTTTCCACTGTTTTGTTGCTAGATATGCACTACACAAATCACTGATGCATGCGCCCAAATATTTAGTTTGGTTCTATCATTTTAATCATTTACATTTCAAACACAAATGTTCTTTATTCCTCTCAAGCATTTCTTCCTCCCTCGTGAGGCACCTGTGCAAATTTTGGAATGGGAACAAGAATCTTAATGCAAAAGCAACATAAACAAGCATTGACAAAGTAAATATGTCTCACCTATGCGAGATCTATTGGCTTTGTGAAGGTGTTTTTTTATGCATCTACGCAACATGGCCTAAAGTTTTAAAAAATACACTATGATGCGGCCAGCATTGAGCGCATCATAAGGTTTTTTTAAGCCATGCTGTACAGTGTTCCACTCAGCTGTGCAGTGTATTAAAAAAAGAGTGAGGTGGCAAGACACAAAAGGGAGGTGCAGGAGAGGAGGGAGGGAGCAGCAACAAAGGACAGTGGTGAGGGGAGGGGCAACATGAGGAAGGTGCTGGGGAAGCAGCAATAATAAACAGCAGGAGGAGGTATGGGAAAGCAAAATGAGTGAGGCGCAGGGTAGGAGAGAGGGAGCACGTGACAGGAGTAGCAAGACAAAAAAGGGGTGGATGGGCCAGGAAAGAAACACCACATGCAAAAGGGAGTGATACAGGGAAAAAAATAGTACCTCAATCACAGTGCAAGCAGTGGATAGGCACTAATTAAGTTATATCAATCTGTGCTTGGTTCCTGGTCCAAAGAAAGGAAAAGAAGTGACGCTTGGAATGCACTGACCACTTAGGAGTCAGTAAAGAAAAGTGACAATGAAGCCAACTAATGGTAAGCAATAGGCAGGCTACATGCCCTTTACTGTAAACAATACGTCTCACAAGTGAGAGCCCTTGCAGACAGTGCGCTGTCAAAGGCTCTACCTAAGATGGTAGATCTAAAAAGAAGATTTCGCAAAAAAAAACTTGTGAATGACTGTGAGATTAACGCTCCTCTGCATTTTATTAGTTAAAAGGGCCCTAGGACCATACTGTGTGGCACCTGCTATAGATTGTTTTTGGTGATTCAGGCAAAAATCAGTTCTAACTTGTGGTCCAACTTTTGCAGCTTTCATAAGCGGAAAATGTTGTAAAAATATTGTATTGTTTCTTCATCTGAAACATTACCAATAGCGTTAAAATCTCATCCCCTGACAAAATGAGAATTTTTGCAATTTATATTCTCACGTGGGACTACAAACTCTGGGACACTCACATCACTCCTCAGAAATGGGATACAAAACATTTATCTAGAAAGTTCAACCATCAGGTTTGCTATCACAGCTTTTAATAGAGCTAGGCAAATAAAAATTGGTGGAAGGCGAGAATAGAGCATAGAAAGGAGCAAAGTATTATTCTGGACAAAGGGCATGATTAGGAGTTCGGCGTACGATTATCACCGTCCGACGAACCTGAGTTTCCACCCGCTGGCCTATGGGAAAACAGCATACAGCATTGTCTCCAGCTCGTAATCAAGCCGGTGGCAATGCTGTAGAGCGCAGGGTGCAAAAGCACCCTTGCAATGTTCACTGTCTGCGAACATGCTGTCCAGGGACGGCCCTGCACTGCCCATGCCAAGTGTATGGGCAGTGCAGAAGCCCCCCGGGGCCCCCAGCACCCGTTCTCCACCACCATTTTTATTATGTGGTACCACCATGAAACTGCTGGAGGAAAAGGGGGTCATTATCCCCAGGGCAGTGCTCCTTGCAGCGCTGCCCTGGCGGATTAGGACCGCCACCACCTGCAGATCACCAAGCTGGTGGTCCCCTGGCTGACCGACTGCCAGGGTTGAAATATAACACCTGGACCGCTGCATTGGCAGCAGTCTGACCACCATACATGAATGACCACCAGGTTCGTAATGAGGCCCAAAGTGTCTAATAAACAATTCATGACAGCTGCCTCAGAAAAAAGATATGTGCCAATCGAACAGTAGAGTGATAGGCGGGGAACAGTGCAGTCCTAGCAGCTGTCTTCATTTCAAAATCGTCAACACCTGGGGCGTATGTCACAATATCACAGTCAAGATGTCAACCTGCAAAATAATTGACTTCACAATATCAACAACCACTGTTTCATCAAGAAAAGTATATATAGGGAAGCATAGATTTACCTCCACCTCTATATAGCTCGATGACTTAGTGGTTTTTCAAAAACAATATTGTGACCGCCCTCACACAACATCTTCATTATTCCCATGGTACTGTCCGTAGGCCTGATGTTAACAGCACCTTGTCTCCTAAATATTATAAGGTTCTCCCCAGCAGGAAAGGAAATTAGAAAACCGTAACTCACTAAGACCTATCCTGAATGTTCAAGTTTATATGTGGAATCAAAATCAATGAATCCCATAGATCTGTAGCATCAAAACAGGCCTGTTCGAGGAGCCAAATTATATGCTTGTTTGGGTCTCCTCAAATTCAAGATGGTATTTTGCAATATAGTTTTAGACCTGATTTTATCTTGGGTAATCTTAGTGAATATGGAGTTAAGAAGTATTACAGTACTCACCCAATTATAAAACTGTTAACATTAAGTGTTTGTAACCATTTTATATGATGATGGTGCGCTCCCTATCAACTGAGGACCTCATGCACTTGCTGAGCTCACAAGGTAATAGTAAGGAGAGGCAACATAGTGCTTGGTGCCTCAGTACAAACAAGCATCAGAAAAGTCAACTGACCTTGGCTAAGCTGGTTGAGGAAAAGGTAAAATTAAGAGAGCCCAGGGGTTCGGAGGGGACAGGAAAAAACTGAGAGAACAACACAACATGCAATCCTGTCCAGTGAGTTCCACACTGGTAAGGAGATTCGGGAGGCAAGCATCTCTGGTGGTTCTTGGCACACCTGCAGCCAGGACACCAGAAGACTGCAGACTAAAAGAGAAAAACAAGACAGCAGGCCTTTTATGTCTATGCAAACAGAATCTGGAACAACCTGTCTGTATCCATCAAGACGTCCCCAATGCCGCTCCAATCCAGGAAAAAGTTGAACACTCACTTCTTTATAGAAGATAACATCACTATGTATTAGCCATCCACAACGTAACTCTCTCTACTATAACTGATTGACTTTATGCTTGTCTTTGACTATGTATGGTGTGCTGCTACCTTTTGGCTAGGGTCATGCTATAGAAATACCATACACGCAATGATTTTAATGACCATGAGGTTTCCTTGGTTCTACACTTTAAATATTTTAACTCACTCTTAATGCCCATGCCTGCCTGAGGAATGATCAAAAACCTTATTCAAATATTTGCGTGGGCAATTATGTAGCAAATTAATGGAATCCCAATGGTGTGCTGCCAAAACTTAAATAGATGCCCCAGAAACAAAATAACCCTGACTCTGTGGGAAAACAGGAAACCACTGGTAACTGCACTGTCTTTTGTAGATGAAGGCCTATGCTCAAAACATAACCCAGAATGATGGGAAAATTGAAAAGCAGTGTAATTTTTAGAAGAGGCTTATCCAACGAGTAGCTTGTGACCTACTGGTAGCTCTCCATCTACCTGCTAGTAGCTCTCCTGTGCAGTCAAGCCAACTAAATTAGAAACTTTTACTTGGTAGAATTAATGTAGGAATACCAAAATTGAAAAGTGAGTATTCAAGACAAATATGCTACTGTTTGGGGAAAAATAGTTGCATTTCCAAAAATATTTAAATCTGATATTTGAGTGATAAATCAAGCAGCACATAAGAGAATTCTTTCTAATATTATTTCCTCGGCCAGTGGCATGGGTGCTATGGTTGTTATGTACTACCCATGTAGAGGCATTCAAAATTGACCAATCCTTTTTAACATTACTTCTGACAACCCTGCCCGATGAACTGAGGGGGGCCACTGTTGATAATCTTGCTTTTTTGGCCACTTATGTAATCTTCTAATATACTAGGATCTGAAAATGGAATCTACATTAAGGGCGCTCTCCACTCAGACCAAACAATTGTCAACAATGCCACTGATCTATCAAACACACTCTATTTCTCAATTGTAGAGCATCCGTAACCACAATGGACTTACGTTAAGGGAGGGTCCTGCCTTAGTGCGTTCACATCAATCCACTTCTGATTGTGTAAAAAATGTAAAAATATATATAGGAAGTGCCTCACGTAAGCAACCACCATGAGCTAGTTGGCTGTTACTCACTAATCTGCTTGCTTTCTCCTCATTGGCACCTTTCCCAAAAAACTGAAGGAACCAACACCCAGACTAAATCAAAGAAATGTTGTATGTGTGTGTCTGTGTATCCCTATCAGGTATATCACACGCATCACAGCCTCCCACAGTCCTCATAAAGGAAGGAGAAGCTTTCTTCCGCACCAAAAAAGCTAAAAATGAGTTATGTGTGCCATTTAGCATACATCTTTATTTTCATGCCCACACTCATGATTAAAAAAACAACAAATCATATTTAGACCATTTTAATGTGAATGGCTGACATGTTTCATTGTCAGCCCATAACTGGCAATTCATCAGGGCATGAGGACCAGTAATCATCCCCATATGCAACAGACCTGTATTTCAAAAGAAGATAAACAGTTGGTCAGACAACATACAATGTGATACATATGTGAATCAAATCCCGAGAGGAGTCACCAATACCCCCACTAAAGCCAAGCATCTAGAAAACGTTTACCAAATGGACCCAGGGTGAACGCTTGCCAGTAGGTCATAGGAAGAAAGTGTCAGGGAAATGAAGTGGCTGCCTGGAAGGGAACAACATATATGGAACAACATATATCCTTCCTTGTTTTTCATGCTTCATAGATATTCATTCAGGACCTATTACTGCCCCCCGGCCTTGCAGGAAATATATCAAGAGAACTCTCCACAGTCCTCTGCATAAAATGAACCCAACAATCGTTATGTGCTGACCCCCATTGTGACGTGCATTTTGGCAATGCTAATGTCATCCCATTCACAAAGGGAGTATAATATACTGTACGTTATTCACAGCCACTGTCGGCACGAAGACTTTCCTCGTATCCCTTCTGCACATTCGCCGCAGCTCAACCACTCAGCAATCATTGCATGGGGGCCCCAACTGAGACGTGCATCTTGCCAATATTTGTGCAGTCCCAAAAACATAGGGGGGGATATATTGCACGTCATTCACCCTCAATGTCGGCCCCCTGGCTTTCTTCTCATACAATCCACGTCCTTGCGGCGACTCAAACAACCACTCAACAAACATTACGTTCTGACCCCCATCTGGACGAGAGACTTGTCAATACGTGTTACTAATGTAGTCGTGTCTGATGTGGTCACTATTACAACAATAAGATACTGCTTATTGCGCATTAGTAAATGTTATTACAATAAAGATTGGAGAACCCAGGTTCTGAGTAATTGATAATGTAGGAAAGCTGAATTTAGGAATTGCGCTAACAATACTTTGACTATCTTTGCACCTGTCCTTTACAACGTTCGAGTAGAAAGGCCATTGTTCGCTTGTGATTATTTTTAACTTCAGTCCTGAAATACAGTGTGATCCTACATTTCTAAGAATTCTGGAGGTAAAGGGAATTGCCAGCCTAGATGACCTGGGAAGAAAAACTGGGCAACCTACCAGTGTGAGGCATGTAGCGGTGATTACCATAAGGGTCGGAGAGGCGGTGGTAGATGACAGATGAAGTGGGACGTAAAATCAGGTTACTCCTACCTGCTATGATCTTACGAGTAAATGCCATCAGCATCTACAAATTACTAAAGAAGAAAGAGAACACTGAAACGTGAAAGCTAACTGGTAGGAGTAGGGTTTGCCAATAAAGTGATAACGTCATGACTTCATCTTTCACAGGAATACAATATGGGATGATTGCTTGTGTTCTGCATTAACTACACACAGGACTGCTACTGGGTTCTTATAAGGGGCATGAAGCCTATAAAAGACCAGCTTCATAGGTTCCGATTGATAGAAATTCCCCTTCTGCCACTGAGCCAATAGTACTGGGTTAGGGCAATAATCTGCATCTTCGTTTGGAAGAAAAGCAGTCAGTTGAGGATCATAAGGGGCCACATCGGTACACCTATAGGATCGGCATGGTTCCTCAACCTTAGTTCTAAGCCGGCATAGATTGAGTGCTGTGAACATCCCAGGGATTTGAATTCTTTTATTGTTGGACCTATGGTAGTGAATTGGACAAAAACGTGAGGCCCAGATTTATGATCAAGTGGCGCAGCGTGGTGTTGCACCAAGAATAGAGCTGTGCTGCGTCACTTGTAGGTAAAGCGCACCCCTGTGTTCCCCCTTGCGCTGGCGCTGAATTAAGCTGCTTGCGCCAACGCAGGCATCCTTGTGCCATAATGTAAGGTTGTCTGCGTTGAGGGGATAGATTGTTTATGTGCAGGAAGGTGGCCCCTCCTGCACATAAACAATCTACAATGGCGATTTGGCACTTCTGTTCGTGCTGCAAAATGCAGCACACATAGAGGTATCAAAGCGTCATTTTGGAATGATTGTTTATGTACAGGAAGGGCCACCTTTCTGCACATAAACAATCAATCATGGCCTTTTGCTCCTTTTATGTGTGCTGCAGAATGTAGCATGCATAGAAAGAGCAAAACATTAGGAGGAATAAAAGTATGCCTCCTCGTTGTGCCATGGCCAGGGGTGGCGTTAGTTTTTGGCGATGCCACAGATTTACACCTTCTTGTAAATCTGGGGCAGCATCAAAAGCAATGGGTGTTGCAGTGGAATGCCCACAGCAACATCCATTGCATGCCCCTCTGATGCAGAAAATTGTGTTGGGGGGGCCCATATTTACAAGGTGGCGTCAAAGAGTGGCTTAACGCCTCCTTGTAAATATGATGCAGTAAAAAGCACCAGGGCCTTGTAAATCTGGCCCTAGGAGCTGTATTTTAAAGGTCCATGGACATTTATTTGCAATGACCCACGGAGGGGGAACCAACATTGACTATTGTGAACCAGCATACTTTTCTCTCTAATTTTAACCTCGTGTTTAATGTCTTTGGACTAAGAACAGCTTTTTTTGCATCACCATCTTTCATGTCTGTATAATTGGTGATTCCTTCGCCCAGTATAGTCAAACTGGTAGAATGATTGAAGCCAGACACAGACTATACTCTCTGCCAAGAGGAAAACACACTAAATAATGGATATATTACTGTAAGGAGGTACTATGAGGAAGAAGAGCAATATTCTCAATAAATGGTTATAGTCAGGGCTACTGGAATTATGTGACGGGAGAAATAAGTATGCAACATGGTAGACTAAAATATGCTGCAAGAAAAGACAAACGACGCCGCACACTGTGCTACATTTTATGGCAGCATTACTTTATTATTTTGTCATTTTTGTATTATGAACACTGAGCAAATGTTTCACCTCATTAGTATCAGTTTTAAATTTGACTACAGTAATTATCAACTGAAAGGCGACCAGTTAACCCTGTAAGGGTCAGCCACCAGGCAACAACACGGCAGTGTTTTTGCTAACTTTTGATCCATCTTGGCTACAAATAACATATTTTGTGAAAATGTGAAAGCTATGCAATAGATGATGGATTATATGGCAGGATTGGCAAATCCAAAACTATGTGAAAAACACTGAACTCAGTAGTTCTATAGACCTTGGCTATAGTATGTTGGTCGGTTTAGACAGACCAAGGCTAATAGACTTAATTAGCATTGGAGTCCCACGGGGTTATACAGCTAGCTCAGTGTGTGCCTACCCATACTACTAGCAAAAGTGTTATGCGGCCACAGAATGTCTATAACTTATTGCTTTATGGATTCTGATCCTAATTGATTCTCTTCCCAGGAGTAGTATGCTTCGCAGGGCAGTCCCAGTCAAGGAAATCTAGTGATGGTTACCCTACACTTTGTAGACACTAAATGTGACCCAGTGGTCTAGTGGTGAATGAGCCATCTGGTCAAAAGCTTGCTTCAGCAGAGCTGGTGCAAACCTGCTACTATCCCCACCTCTAAATGGGAGAACCGCTGATCTACAGTGTTTTTCAAGCTCTGCTAAACCCTAAGTGAGCCTCTAATAGTCTACAAACGTCATTTGTTCCAAGTTGCATTTTCCTATCACTCTACTGTGACTCTGTCTTGTATGGGATGCTTGTCATCATCTGAAAATAATGCACATTTTCACATATAAACTTCGAAATAAAAAATAAAGGCAAAGGAATTGTTTTGGTTTGTAGCTTCAAACAACACATTTGCCAGACTTCTCACAAGAAGGTATACATTACAATGGATAACAATGAATATTATCAATGATGGTAGGTAAGAACCACAAGCAGTCTGCTCCTTACCCTGTCTGACACATCCAAAAGACTTTTCTTAGACATCAGCACTGTCCTCAATCTTTCACACAAATATAGTGCTCATCATCGACAGCCGTAGCAACATTAAAACATAGAATGTCTCTTAGCACAACTATTTAGATGGTGCATGCTCCTATTTCATCTGTGTTTCCCAGGAGGCTTCATTTGTGCAGATGGTTGCAGGTGGTGGGCAACGGCACTAACATTTGGGAACCCAGACTTATTAGTCAACCTCAGGCTTTGACACGGAGCAGAACAGAAAAAAGAATCAAATGGGTAAAAAAGGCAAATAAGAAAGGTAGGAAAACAATGGCATGAGAAGGGATTAAAAGGAGCCTGCAAGAGTTGGATAAAAAGATTGTGCAGAGTGGTGCAATTAAGAGGCAAGAAGCAGGATTAACATTAGACAGTTTTGCTGCTTAGCAACCCACGGTATTTTGCAGCAGACTCCATAGAAAAGTTTTGTGCCACTGCACTTGGGTATTGGTACATTTGTTTACAAATAAAGCAGTGATTGAGTCCAAAATATGGTTAAAATACTCTTCTTTGGAAATTTACATTTTACACAAAACAAAATTAGAATCCCGACAAACCAAAGCTTTCTCAATAAACACTATCAACACTAAAACAATCCAATCCATCCCTGTCCAGTGCAATCCACCCCACCCCACACCAATCCACTTTACTCCAACCCAATCCACACCATTCCACTTCACCCAAACCAAATCCACTCCATTCCACCCCAACCCTATCCACCCCAATCCAATTTATCCCACCCCAATCCATCTCACCTCAATCTACCCCATCACACGGTAATCCACCCCACTCAATCCAATCTACCTCACTCAATCCAGTCCACCACACCCACTCAATTTCACCCCACTCCTGTCCAGTCCATCGCACTCCAGTCCACTCCAATTCACCCCATGCCAATCCATTCCACCTCATCTCAATGCAATCCATCCCAGTCCAATACACCCCACCCACCCCAATCCAACCTGCCCCATTTCAACCCACTCCAGGCCCACTGCAATTCACCCCACTCCATTCCAACACATTCTAATCCACCCCACTCCAATCCAGACCAGCCCACTCCATCCCAGTTCAGTCCTGCACGCTCCAGTCCAATCCACCCAGCCTACCCCCTCCAATTCACCCCACTCAAACACAATCCACTGCACTCCACCCCAATCCAATCCAGCCCACCCCAGTTCAATCCACCCCACCCCCCCACTGCACTCCAATCCACCCCACTGCCATGTAATCCACCCCAATCCAATCCAGCACATGCCACACCAATCCAATCCATCCTACCCCAATCAAATCCACCCCACTCCACCTACTCACTCCAATTCACCACTCTACTCCAGTCCACCCACTCTAGCCCATCCAATCCACCCCATCCCAGTTCAGTCCTCACCACTCCAATCCATCAAGCTCAACCCAATCCAATCCACCCACTGCAATCAAATCCACCCCATTCCAGTCCACTCTAATTTAATCCACCCCACTCCAGTCCAATCTAATCTAATCCACCCTACTCCAGTCCAGTCTAATCTGATCTACCTCACTCCAGTCCTATCTAATCCACCCCACTCCAGTCCAATTTAATCCACCTCACCCCACTCCAATCCCCTACCCCAATCCAATCCACCCATCACTCCAAACAAAACCACTCACTCCAATCTAATCCACCCCACTCAAATTCACCCCAATCCCATCCACCTCACCCCATTTCAATCCACCTCACCCCAGTCCAATCCACCCTAATCCAATCCACCCCACTCCACTCAATCCAACCCATTCTACTCCAATACACTCAATTCTAGTCCAATCCAATCCACCCCACTACCTCAAACCACTCCGACCCACTCCACCCTATTCCACCCCACTCCATTCCACTCCACAACACTCTCTGCCACCTAGCTCTACTCAACTCTACAACACTCTAATCCTCCTACTTCACTCTAAGACATACAAACAAATCCGCTCTACTCCCCCACTCCACACTGACACTTCATGCCACTAAGTTTTAGCCATGCTGAACAGGAGCCATACTGATGTACAACATGGCAAAACACATTGCCAAAGCCAATAGCTCTTCTATAGGCGAGACCTATTGGCTTTGCCAATGCTTGCTACTTTTGCGTTCGGGTATTCGGTTTACGTACAGTTCCATTTCAAGGGGTGTTTTGGATTTTTATAGATTGGCAGTCCATTACCATGGAGTTAATTTTACTACCAGAGGTGTCACTGTCGTCCGGTCTGCCCCTCTTAATATAGACTCTGCCTGGCGCAGGCATAAGGTTAATTTACGGAGTCTCACAGTTTCTAAGTTTGGCATTTGGCTTTCCTGAGGTTTGCTCCACAGCGAACACATAGTTGATCAGAGGCCGAGCGAGGACTTTTCTACCCACACACTTCTGTGTTTTACATACTAGTTTCCTGCTGGGTTGTTTTCCCAGAGTTGGTGCTGTCCTTTTGAGCACTGCAACTTAATAAGGCTCTGTCCTTTTGTTGCACTTGTCTCTTCACTAAGATTGCTGATGGGCATTTTTTGATGTGACCTGATTTGCACTATGTTTAGCCAGTGTAGAGGTGGTTATTTCCTCCTCATGTTTTCATTCCCTTCCTTTGTCTAGCTCGCAGCGAATGTCTGTTGTCCATAACACAGATTTATTTCAAGAAAATTGTGTAGGCCTCCAAACTGTTTAATGTAAGTTTTGTCATTACCTACATGCTTTTCTGGACTTGGCTGAATCACAGAATGCTGCACTGGGAGTCGCTCCCTCTTTAACCCTACATTTGGTGTATACATCCTTATCTAGGGTCAAGCGTACAAGCACTACGTCCCTGTTGTAATCTCTCTTTGGGCTTGTAACCACGTCCACGTCACGCCTGTCACTTTAATTGCAAATGCTTGTCTTCCTTCTTGTGACACATACTTGGGGGTACATGTGTCTACTTACCTGCGTGTTAAACATTAGTGTCCTGTCAAGCTTTTCGATTGATTCATTCATCTTTTATTCCTTCCTTTTTTTCTCTGCCTGTCAAGCTCACAATGTGCTTTTCTTCTCCGTTTTTGACAAGCATGCATGCATGCATTAGTATTTGACTTGTATTCACCTCAATTATATGATTTTTCAGTCCTTTATAGATCATAAAGGCTGATGTGTGAAATTTTCATCATTAGTCGTTATAACAAGTCATTCAATGTAATTTTTTGATGGAGCCTGTTTCTTGTACACACTTTGATTTGTAGGTGTCTACCATTATTATGTCCTTATGAAGACCCCGGACTCAATATTGCAATTGGGGTCGAACGTCGACATATGATTGAGCCAACACACGTCCATTAACTGTTGGATACCAAGAACACTTTACATTCCTATTGGTGTTTGTTAACACAGACCTAGTGGCTGCCTCTCTGCACTGTGACTATTATATATATACTTTTTGGGATTTGTGTTGGCACTTCACTTTTGCACTTTTCACTGCTCTGTCACTTTGGAGCACCTTTGTCGTTTAATCAATCTCACTATTTTCTTGAATATAACAAAAATGTAATTGACTACTATCAAGCTTTGAAATTGCATATTTGGATTTTTGAATCATTAACTGATTATATTTTGATGTGATACCCATTATCCTATTATTAAGTTTTCCCATTGTTAACTCTATATATGCTTTACCCTTATTCTGTGGATTACAGGGTGCCCAGTATTGGGTGATACTTTGTAATGAGGCTGGCGAATCAAATATCATAGTGCACAGGTTCCTATACTGTTTTGCCAGAGATGTAAATGAGATGCCAACAGGCATTCAATTCAGTCTGTCTATGAGACAGTTGAGAGTGATGGTAATCACACCTGTTGCTGATCTTTGGAGACACCATTCTTTGATTTGGCATGCCACGACCTTATGAGTAGAGGAAAACTTAACTTCTACCTCAACTGACCATGTCATTGGGAGGTGCTGAAAAGGTAGGTTTCATGGTCAGTATAATGTAGGAAATGATCAATGTAGGGTGTTGTACATGGCCCTTCTTAGGGGATTTAACTGAAACATTTTGCTTTTTCCTCCCAGTTTTTTGCTGACTCTCGTTGCATGGCCTTAGGACTCTGGGCACTTTCCCACTGTACTGCAGTGTGAAAGTGCATTCGCCCTTCCTACCCATACCAAGAAGGGGTGCTTACGTGATTGGGTGAGTACTGTAGCGAGGAGTGCGCTGTAAAAAGGTACACCACATACCCCTGGCAGGTGCAGCACTGGCCACTAGTGGGACGCTGCACTGAGTGTACCTCCCCCCAGAGTAGCCTGACCATCATGTGTTAGGCCTGATAGTGCAAGCCTGTGGAGGTGCAGCTGCATCCACGTTCAACCCTGAGTAGGCCTTCCTCTACCCCTAGTGCACCCCCAGAGTGGAGCAGGTGGTAGGCAGAAGGTAGGGCAGGTACACAATGGTGTCCCATGCCCTCGTAGGGGAGAACCCCCACGTGAGTTAACCCTACTTAGGAGGTCGGCTCTTCCCTGAGGTTTTGCTGGTCCTCTTTGAGTGGCCTTAGGGCTCTGGATGCTTTCCCACTGTAGGTACAGTGTGAAAGTGGGCGTGATCTTCCTCATATGTTAGGAATTGGTGCCTGCCAGGATGTGCGCACTTGGACATTGGTGTTGGTGTTCTCATGTAAATACTGAGTCTGGCATTGCTTACCAGTCTGTGCACACGTGCATAATGGGGGTTTCATACATACTGAGTCTGGCACAGCAGGTCTGTATGGGCGCACTTGCACCTCTGAGGTGTTCTTAAGACTTGTGTCCAGCCTTCCCCTGCAGACTTGTGAGTAAACCATGGCACATGTGCCCAGGGATTGAAGAAAACCCATGTGTGTTTTCATTACAATTGAGAGCTGCTTTGCCCATAGGTTAATATGAGGGAAGTTTACAATTAATCGTAGCCTAAATAGTGGGTTGCAGTGGAGCAGCCTCATAATGTATACTATCATTGGATTCACAATGACAAACCATTTCCAGTGGTAAAGGTGGCTTTGTCTGTAATGCCTTGGAAATGCCACTTCTATAGAGTGGGCATTTCTATGTTTTAAAACTCCTTTTGTGTGACTTTTTAATTCAGCTTCATTCCTCTGCAGGCTGGGGGAAAACATATCTGTGCATTCCACGGTGACAGCTTTAAAACCTGGGCAACTGGAAGGGCAGACTTCTGCCATTTGAGGGCCTGGCTGGACAGATTGGAGGGAGAGGTTTTGACACTTAGCCTTTCGGAGCCAGATCATGGCCCCAGTAAAGATTAAGATCTGCATTTCACAGCCCCCATGGCAGACAGGACTGAAATTTAGGGCAGACATCTGTGGTTAAAAGGGAAGCCCTATGAACCACCCCCAATTTCAGAGGCATGCTTCACAACTAGGGGAACCACCCTTCAGCAACTCAGAGATACACTTGCAGGAATGCAGGACGGAGACCCTGAACTGTGTGGTGCACACTGCCAGAGGGATCTGCTGTGCACAGGAGTATTTACTATCCTGGCAAGGAACTCTGCACCCTTCCTGCATTGTGACTGACCTGGGCACACTGCTTGCTGCAGTGTGGCACTCTGCAGTGTGCTCTCCAAGGGCTTGTTAGCTTGGCCCCTTTCTTTTGTGGAGGTGTCAGAGACATCAAAGACCTCCTGCAAGGGATCCACACCTTCTACCTGTGTCATCTGGAGAGCGGTGCCTCCTCCGTACTGTTGTCATCTGCTGGATTCCATCAGTAGCAGCAGTGTGAGCGTAGAACTAAGTAATTGCGCCTGGAGACTGGACACCCAGCTGATTCTCTCCTTCACCAAGGACTCCGCGAAGACCAACCTCCAAGAAGGATTGAAGGCCATCTCCAAATGGATGAAGAACAGCTACCTCAAACTCAACTCCGACAAGACGGAGGTCCTCATCTTCGGCTCCACCCCATCCGCATTGGACGATGCCTGGTGGCCTGCCATTCTCGGATCCGCTCCAACCCCCACCAACCACGCACGCAACCTAGGATTCATCCTGGACTCCTCACTATCCATGACCCAGCAAGTTAACGCCATCTCCTGCTTCAACACCCGCCACATGCTCCGAAAGATCTACAAATGGATCCCCACGGAAACCAGAAGAACAATCACCCAAACCCTCGTAAGCAGCAAACTGGACTACGGCAATGCCCTCTATACAGGAACCACAGCCAAACTCCAGAAAAGGCTGCAAAGCATCCAGAATGCCTCTTCACGCCTCATCCTGAACATCCCCTGCCACTGCCACATCAGAGGCCACCTGACAGACCCGCACTGGCTCCCTGTCAACAAGAGAATCACCTTCAAATTCCTCACCCATGCTCACAAAGCACTGCACAACATCGGACCAGAATACCTCAACAGACGGCTCTCCTTCTACACCCCGACATCTCTGCTCTGCCGACCTTGCCCCACAACCGTCCCAGGCATCTGCAGAACTACAACCAGCGGCAGATCATTCTCGCACCTCGCCACCAAGACGTGGAACACTCTTACGACCTACCTGCGTCAGACCCAGAACCTCCTTACCTTCAGGAGACTCCTCAACACCTGGCTGTTCGAGTAGTAGCAGCGCCCTCACCCCCCAAGACCTGGCTATTCGAGCAGTAGCAGCATACCCCCCCCCCTCAGTGCCTTGAGACCCTCACAGTGAGTAGTGTGCTTTACAAATTCCTTGATTTATTGATTGATCGATCGATTGAGTTGCCTGGTGTGAAGCCTTTAAAACACTGCCCGCATTCAAGAAGTGTGGCCCTTCCTCATGGGGTCACAACATGCATAAACGTTTGGTTGGTAGTGAGCGGGAGTTGCGGGACTCCATGTTGCCCGCTTTTGTCGAGTGTGACGCATTTCTCTCATGCAACACCCGACTGCATGCTCATTGTGTGTGGTGTCTGTGTCACTGGTTGCGACCCTCAGAGGTGGGGCGTACCCAGAGCAGGGCTGCATTCTACCTCGTGCGGCACTGCCGAACTTGCGTCTGTATGTGTGTGACTGGATTTGTCTGGTGCGGCTCAAGACATCGCGTACCAGACATGGTGCCTCATCCCAAGGAGGTACGGAATTGGAACCAATCATGTGTTCTGAATTGTCTGGTGTGACTCAAGTCATTGTGCACCAGACGTGCCTCATTCCAGGGAGGCACTGCATTGGTAACTTTTCATGTGCTGGCGAATTTGTCTGCTGCGACTCAAGTCAGCGCACACCAGATGTTGTACCTCATTCCAGGGAGGCGCTGCATTGGTAACTTTTCATGTGCAAGCGGATTGGTCTGGTGCTACTAAAGTCACCGCACACCAGACTTTGTGCTTCATTCCAGGGAATCGCTGCATTGGTAACTTTTCATGTGCAAGTGGATTTGTCTGGTGCGACTCAAGTCATCGTGCACCAGACGTTGTGCCTCATCCCAGGGAGGTGCTGCATTGATAACTTTGCATGTGCAAGCATAACTGTCTGCTGCGACTCAAGTCATCGCGTACCAGACGTTGTGCCTCATTCTAGGGAAGCACTGCAGTAATAACTTTTTGTGTGCGAGCAGAGTTGTCTGCTGCGACTCAAGTCATCACACAGTAGATACTGTACCTCATTCATGGGATGCACTGCATTGGTCACTTTGCATGTGGGATCGGAATCGTCTGGTGCGACTCAGGTCATCACGAACCAGACATTGTGCCTATACCAGGAGGGCACGGAAATTAGTGACTTTTCATGGGTGAACAGAATCGTCTGGTGCAACTCAAGTCATCATGCACCCGACGCTGTGCCTCCTTTCAGATAGGTACAGATTCGGTAACTATTCATGTGCAACCAGGACACCTGGGGCGGTCCAAGTCATTACGTCCCAGGTGTGGTGCCTCCGTTCCTGGGAGGTGCAGAATTGGTAACTATTAGTGGATTGGAATGTCTAGTTTGGCTGGGCACCAATGTGAACTTTGTGTGTACCAAGGTGATCTTCCCCCTATGCTTTGCAGACCGGTGACCACATTGGAAGGCTGGGGTGGAGACCACTAAGTGAACTTTCCGAGTTGTGGCCAAACCTCCATTTGTCGACTGTTGCCAGATCAGCCATTCTCTCCCCCCCTTTGCCTCGTGATCCTGAATAAATGTAACCATCAGCCGCGAGCGACCTAGTATCTGGGAAAAGGTTACTACATTTCTAGCTCTTGGGGGCAGGAATTGGTTGGAGGGTGGAGGAAGGTTTGGGTCCAAGAGATGTCTACTAACTCATTGACAACTCACCTGGCGAATGTCAGAGCACGACATTAGGATGCTGGAAGCGAGTGTGTGCAAGTGCGAGTATACTACTCCGCCTAATATCTGTGGCATCACAAAGAGGTACGTAGCGAGTGTGTGGGAGTGATTGCCTGGGATTTACTACACCCCACAGCGGGGGTGCCGTGCATGTTGTTTACTATTACGGTTGACATTGACGTTTACTTGGGCGGCCAAGGCCACTGAGCTATTTTGAAAGGGCTGAGATTATCTGCATGTACACATTGCAGCTATCGTTGGGAACCAGGAAGCATCCTATGTTTGATATTAAATTGGAGTCGTTAGGGTGCGACTCGTGCTGCCAACGTGTTGGCACCACATGAGGGTGCTTGAAGGTAAAGTATTTTTTTTTTCTCACGTGTACATACTGCTAATCTCATAATAACACAGTTGGGCCTAGCACTACTAGCTATATTTTTCTAAATGCGACTGATGCCCAGGTTTACATGATGCTCATGTTGAGTTGTGTGTGTATTGAATACAAAATGTATTTACATACACCTCGTGAAAAGACGCTCAGTGTAACTGTTGTGTGGTAGTGATCCGCCAATGCCTTACAGATTGCCCCTGTGATAAGCCAGACTGTTCTGTGCCAAGGTACCCAAGGGTGAGCGCAGGTTATACAGTGAGTGTTATCACCCACCCCTGACATGAGTGGTAGGTTCTGCATGGCTAGGACCTCGCCTCCGCCAACCAGAATGTGCTGCCTCCAACATAGGGGCACAATTGAAGGTGGGAGTAGCAACATCTAATAAAACCATGCAAGAGCAGATACAGAAAGACAGATACAGTAAACCGGAATCTGTCACAGTCAGTGCATGTTAAGAACCCAAAGTAGTAAGGTACTTAAGCAATGCATTGTGAACAGAGGTAGTGTGATGCATGGGGGCTGGACGAAGCCCAAATTCAATAATATCAATGTCTCGATTTGCCAGTTCACATAACATTTCCAAGGCAGAGGTGGCAAATGGTGGAACATCAGTGCTCAAGAATAGTCAGTCATTAAAAATAACCACAACTCCACCTCTCCTTTGCACTCACAGTCCATTCTTTGTGGCAAAATGTGTGGGGTCCTGTTTATGCAGAATATAAACACTATCTGAAACCATCAATGTCAATGTCTAAAACAGAAAATGTGGCTACTGATCCGTTCACCTATTGGCCTGGCTATGCTTGGAAAGCAAGAATGCTGAACCAATATCAAACAGCTATATATAAATTCTAAGCTGTCATTTTGGAAGAAGGCCCTTGCACTGCTGCTGCTAAGTGTTTACAAGTAGTTTGTTCAGAGCTAGCATTAATTCCATAGTTTCTGTGAAGCAGGTCTTTGTGGTATGTGGAAAGGTGGATTTAAATGCATTAATGATATACAAGGGACTAAAAACTATCTTGAAGGAGGTGTGCCTGCCTGAAAACAGGTTATTCTTCTCAACATCAGAAACTCTACAACGTTTAGCAAGCATAAAATCACCTCACATGTCAGGTGGCCGACAGTATGCCGGATGAAATACCATGGATGCCCTGAATTTAGTTGATTATTTTTGCAGTTTTATACAGCACGAACTCAAGGTATTGGAGTGCTTTACATGAGCCCCTGTAACATTACAAAATGCAACGTTAATTTCTTTAGGCACAATAAGAGGAAGTGATTTGTCCAGAATCACAGGATTTTGAGCCAGTGCTGAGACTCGAACCTGGTTCCCCAAATGCACACAAGTAAATATTGGAACATTACATATTTATGGCAGAAGATGCAGTGCTTCCTTTAAAAAAAAATACGTTTGTCCAACATTTTTCTCAGGTGCCTGTAGACGGAGCCGCCAAATGTCGCGGTTGTAGATTGCCAAGAAAGCCCAGACTTGATTCCACCTCTTTCTTTCTACTATCCTTACTTCCTGTCTCTTTATCTGACTCTAGTAAATGTTTTTCAGGCCCACTTTCTGCCCTTGTCTCTGTTTTCCCGGCTTTCTCTTATCTCTCCTTACTCCTTTTTTCTGCCTTTCTGTTACTCAGGGTCAAAATCTAATGATGAAAAATAAGTCCTGTTCCCATTAATGAATGCCGGTGCACATCACCTACAACTATCTCAGCAAATAAAAGCCATATATAGGTGTCTTCAACACACATTTAGGTCATGTTTACATGAACAAGCTTTTTTCCCACACAGATTGGTTTAATTAAAAATTATGGGAATCCATAAAACTTACGAAAAAGAGAGGGACCCAACACACAAAGGGGGCAGGATACTAATAAGCAGTAAATCTGAACACGATTCCCCTTGGGAAGAACGCTCCAAACTCAAATCAAGCCACACATCCAAGATACATTCAAGGCCTAAACTTTCCATGATTTTAATAATACATATATAAACAGTATACAATATATATACCTTCCTTTTGTGTGCTTACTGTTATTGTTTTGTTTGAAAATAGGGCGACTTAGTTTTTACATGTCCTGAGTATTGCTTTAGCAGAAGTTTTTGTGGGGTACATGTGTTTTTAACTTATCAACGATATTTGGATGCTGAGCACACAGAAAAGAAAATACATATATTTTTAGACCGTTTATATACGTATTATTCAAATCATATTTATTTTTCTCAATCCTTGTGGTACCCTATTATGATAAGTGGCCTTGAATGTAGCTTGGATGTGTGGAAAGATTTGAGTTTTGAGTGTTCATCCCAAGGGGAATATTGTTAAAATTACTGGATATCCCGAAGTCACAGTATCCATTTTAGTCAAGTGGTGTTCATCAGAATGCCACAGTCCCACCGTGTCATTCTTGCAACTGAGATCAATTACTCTCTTGTCAAGGAAACCTTGCAAGTCCTGGTCAATATATTCAGATGCCCTCATTTGAACAATAAACGGCATTACTTACAATTGTTCCAATGACAGGCATGTTGGGGTCTTTGTGGGTTCTAATTGCTGCATATATATTGCTGCTTGCCACCACTGTGGACCATTTAGCAACCTTAACTAGTCATCTAAACTATTACTTTTAATGTGATTTAAGAAGCTACTAAATTGCTCCAATTACTCTTCCGCATTTATAAGCAAGCAATGACCTTGTGTTTTCAATAAAGAAACAATCAATTGTGCGTGATGTCAAAGTTCATGCGATGCCACTTTTCTTTGGAGGTCAGAAAACATCTGATAACATTTTCACAGCTTTTGTGGAATGATCTCACTGAACATTTCTCTCCAGGGTGTGCAGTGATACATCTCTGAAGGGAGGTAAATGTGAAGATTTTAGGCAGGTAACAGATAACGACATATGGCCCGATTCACAAAGGTATTTACGTGAAGTAAAGTTACAAGTGCAGAGTCTCTACACTCATGGTGAAGTCTCATCACTTGGGGCAGAATCTCCACGCTGGAGTTCTCTGCGGAGTCTTGGCCACAGTGCAGAGACTCCGCATTCGCAACTTTATTACACACACTTACCTTTGTGACTCTGTCCCTGGGGTTTAATTTGTGTAACTAACTGACGCTGTCCTCGAAGTCTTCCAGCTCTGCTCAAAGCTTGATTGAAAACAAAAGGGCAAGGAACAAGACACTCAATATTGCCTAATTTTTGTGAAGATGTTGTGATGGTATTGGTGAGGCTACTACACAAATAAAATTATTAAACTGCATAGTGCAAAATATGAGATGCCGTGCCATTGACAGACTGTATGCTATACAAATGTCAATGAGATAATACAGGGAGTGCAGAATTATTAGGCAAATGAGTATTTTGACCACATCATCCTCTTTATGCATGTTGTCTTACTCCAAGCTGTATAGGCTCGAAAGCCTACTACCAATTAAGCATATTAGGTGATGTGCATCTCTGTAATGAGAAGGGGTGTGGTCTAATGACATCAACACCCTATATCAGGTGTGCATAATTATTAGGCAACTTCCTTTCCTTTGGCAAAATGGGTCAAAAGAAGGACTTGACAGGCTCAGAAAAGTCAAAAATAGTGAGATATCTTGCAGAGGGATGCAGCACTCTTAAAATTGCAAAGCTTCTGAAGCGTGATCATCGAACAATCAAGCGTTTCATTCAAAATAGTCAACAGGGTCGCAAGAAGCGTGTGGAAAAACCAAGGCGCAAAATAACTGCCCATGAACTGAGAAAAGTCAAGCGTGCAGCTGCCACGATGCCACTTGCCACCAGTTTGGCCATATTTCAGAGCTGCAACATCACTGGAGTGCCCAAAAGCACAAGGTGTGCAATACTCAGAGACATGGCCAAGGTAAGAAAGGCTGAAAGACGACCACCACTGAACAAGACACACAAGCTGAAACGTCAAGACTGGGCCAAGAAATATCTCAAGACTGATTTTTCTAAGGTTTTATGGACTGATGAAATGAGAGTGAGTCTTGATGGGCCAGATGGATGGGCCCGTGGCTGGATTGGTAAAGGGCAGAGAGCTCCAGTCCGACTCAGACGCCAGCAAGGTGGAGGTGGAGTACTGGTTTGGGCTGGTATCATCAAAGATGAGCTTGTGGGGCCTTTTCGGGTTGAGGATGGAGTCAAGCTCAACTCCCAGTCCTACTGCCAGTTCCTGGAAGACACCTTCTTCAAGCAGTGGTACAGGAAGAAGTCTGCATCCTTCAAGAAAAACATGATTCTCATGCAGGACAATGCTCCATCACACGCGTCCAAGTACTCCACAGCGTGGCTGGCAAGAAAGGGTATAAAAGAAGGAAATCTAATGACATGGCCTCCTTGTTCACCTGATCTGAACCCCATTGAGAACCTGTGGTCCATCATCAAATGTGAGATTTACAAGGAGGGAAAACAGTACACCTCTCTGAACAGTGTCTGGGAGGCTGTGGTTGCTGCTGCACGCAATGTTGATGGTGAACAGATCAAAACACTGACAGAATCCATGGATGGCAGGCTTTTGAGTGTCCTTGCAAAGAAAGGTGGCTATATTGGTCACTGATTTGTTTTTGTTTTGTTTTTGAATGTCAGAAATGTATATTTGTGAATGTTGAGATGTTATATTGGTTTCACTGGTAATAATAAATAATTGAAATGGGTATATATTTGTTTTTTGTTAAGTTGCCTAATAATTATGCACAGTAATAGTCACCTGCACACACAGATATCCCCCTAACATAGCTAAAACTAAAAACAAACTAAAAACTACTTCCAAAAATATTCAGCTTTGATATTAATGAGTTTTTTGGGTTCATTGAGAACATGGTTGTTGTTCAATAATAAAATTAATCCTCAAAAATACAACTTGCCTAATAATTCTGCACTCCCTGTATAATAACAGAGTGAGCAGCAAATCTTGTGTCCATGCACACAGTTCTTCTCATTCAGGAACAGATGTGGGGCACTCCTTAATGAATACACGAATAGTTTCAGAGAAGGGAAGTCTAATCAGGAAGAGAGCAATGTTCATGAATCAGCCATCAATGTTTAATCGAGAGACACTTGTGGGCACTGTGGTGCCTGTGACAACAGGAATAAGGAATGCAGCATTGAGGTGTGCTCTGATGAGAAGGCTCCACATTGTCCGTAAGAGACGAATGTGAAAAGTACGCTATCAGCCTTGATGTCAGAGTGCAAACTCCAAGTTGATAAGGAAATACAACGACTCACATACAAATGACAACTGGTGCAGGTGCAACACAGAGACTTGCTCTTTAAATTTGTCTATTCTTTGGCAAGCTTTTATTTTTGCTTTTTTGTAATTTGGAGAATCGCCGAGTGGCGTAATCAACTCAAAGCATTAGACCAGAACTCTGAAAGAAATTTATTACTGGGTGTAATTCATCAGTGTTATGACAGATTGCGCTTTATAATTAGTCAGAAATCTTTTGACAGGGGCCAAGTGCACACCTAGGTTAAACCCAAAGATCTAAATGGTCTGATGTGTACAAGTGAAAAGTAATATTTGGAATTGACAAAATCTGAAAATTATACTCACAAATGCCAAAGAACCATGATCAGCCAGGAAGGATCTCTTCCTTAGGGCTATGCAAATGTTTGCTTCTCTCAAGTGGACTATGTTTACTTCTCTGCAGTGGCACATGGTTTCTTTTCTCCACTGGCCTACAATTACTTCCCTCCCATGGTCTGTGTTTACTTCTCCCCGGGGTCTATCTTTACCTCTTTCCAGTGGCCTATGGCTCTTCTCTGCAGTGGCCTTCGTTTAATTATCTTCAGTGGACCATGTTTATTTCTCTCCATTGGTGAAGTCTCAGAAAGGTCAGCCAGTTCTGCAATGGATGCCATGATTGCAATGAGTAGTGTGCTAACATGTACAAATGAGCCCTTTAATCTCATACATCCATTGCGGAAATCAGCTGGAAACCATCTGTAGCCAGAGGTCAAGGTCAAGCGTGGGGGATTCAAGAGGTGAGAGAAGCAGAGCTGCAAAGCTGGAAACGTTTACTTTTACAAGAAACTGATGTGCGCAAGTAGGGATAGGTTGGAAATTATATCCAGAGGCGGAAATAGCTGACAACTTCTATTTCAGCCCCACTACTGTTCCACTGAAAACACCACAAATAGAAAAATGCATACATGTCAAATTCTTGAGCCATGATTTCTGACATACGCTGTGGAGGTTTCGAGCACTAGCCCTCTGTATTTTTATGTACTGCAAGAGTTCTTCGATCATTCTCCTGGAGAGAAGTGAAGTTAAAGAAGGTCCGTACAGGACGAATCGCGTGAAAGAAAAAGCTGAACAAAGTATATTGTACATTGATTTCAGGGGCGTTGTGTTTTGTCCCTTTACTACTCTGTTTCGTGGGCCATCTACCAGTTTAGAAATAGCCTGGTAATGCTATCACAGGCAAGAACAATGAAGCATCGTTTTATTCCAATCTTGTCAGCGTAGCCTTTGATGAACTTGCATGTGGATAAACAAACGATAAATCAGGTCGCATTCAAGAAAGTTTGCCATGATGCCACCTATCAGGAGACAGAAGCAACATCTGACTGACTGCGGACAACTGAGTGAGCCCATCAAAATCCATCAGATGTGGAGGTGGAAATTTGGAAATGGTGAGATACCAGACCACATATTGGAAGTGTTTATTAGGTACAAGCTTCACAGGGGCAGATTTAGTGTCCTTGTGCTTCCACAACCTGTGACAGCAACAGGTGTTTAGAAAGGTCGGTAGAGCAGGGGTCGCAAGCCTAATCTGTAATAAGAGCTACTTATGTTCAGTGGCAATCCTCCCCCACCTTCACGATTGTCAGCAGTAATCACATCAGTGCATTAGGCAGGATTGCCAGCAGTAAAGTAAAAAAGCATTATCAATTTGAATATCTCGAAATAGGTAATACATAACAAAGGTAACTGCAATGTCCCTGGCACCAAGGTAATAATGTAAGTAATACATCTCTCCAATTCAAATAATAGTTTGAATACATTTTGAATATTCAACCATTATTCTCCAAACAACACCTAATGAGTAGTGAAAATACACACATTTTCATTCTGAATAAATGATTTTTAATTTTGGTATACATGCAATAATCCAACCAAACAAAAGCTTCTATTGTAGTAACTAGAGCTGCACACAGGAGAGCAACTCACAGGGTACTGGAGAGCTACTGGTAGCTCTCGAGCTACTTGCTGGAGACACCTGCATTAGAGGGAAGCAAGTGTGCCATGGAACCTAATGCAAATAAGGGACATGAGTCCCCCTGATCCTTGGTTAGGTGGTAAAAAAGTGCCACAATTGGTGTGCAATGAGCCCCTTAATTCTCGTGGACCTCACTGTCACTGTACCTGCTGCACTACTGATAGCTTCACCCTTGATCATTTTCAAAATTAAAAACATGGAAATTGCGATTTCGTTCTGGCAGCATCATGGTCAATTTTTCTGTTTCCGATTTCCAGTTTTTGTGTTTGCACTGCGATGTTAATGACTGCCTGTTGCTGAAGCTAGCTGTTAGTATCCTTTGAACTACTGCCCGGGTGTCTGAAAGTGCCATGAAAATATTACTGGGTGGCGTGTGGAGTGTTACTTATAACCAATGTTAACAAGCTTTCACAAACTAATCACTATAAAAATGGAAATATAGTAAAATGTTATTCATTACAACCCAAAAAAATGTAACACTCTATCCGAGACAAACCTACAAAGTGCACTCTAATAGTGACTGAAAGACAGTAGGCATCGAGGAGGAGCAAACAGTGATCTGCAGGTGAGCTGAAAGGTGCCTCTGTTTAACAATGGGTGTCTGAGTTCACTAACCTGCCCCAACCTTTCATTGAACTGAAAAGACACTTGTTTCCTATCTGCTTATGATAACCGAAAACCCAGGTGCATTCCATCCCAGGTCCTTCGATTTGGGAGTCTGAAGGGCATATTTATACCCTGCTTGCGCTGAATTAGTGTCATTTTTTTATGCTTATTCAGCGCAAACCTAACTCCGTATTTAAACTGTGGCACCAAAGATATGGAGTTAACATCATATTCTGGACGTGAAAATCTACATCGCGTCAATGAGATGCAAGGTCGGCATTCCTGTACAGAAATTGACAATATGGACTTGACACCATATTTATCCCCCTGTGCTAAATTCAAGCATGGAGGGATGGGGGCCTTAAAAAATGGCGCTAAGCTTGCTTAGTGCCATTATTTAACGCCTGGATATGGGCAGGCATTGGGGGACCTGTGGGCCTTTTTCCATGGTCAGAGACCATGGAAAGTGCCCACTGGTGCCCTTCCCTTGCCCCGGGGACACCTCCACCCACACCAGAGGGACACCACAGGATGGGGACCCATCCCAGATAAGACCCGGTAAGTATACATAATTTTTTTTCCCGCTTGGGGCCCTGACTTGGGGCCCCCTGCATGGCACTGGCCCCAACCACCATCACCCCTGGGCATGGCCACTGGGATGGTGGGCATGGCTCCTGTCTTTACTAAGACAGGAGCCAGGTCCATGGGGGTTGCGCCAGGAAATGGCGTTACACTGCTTAGAGGCATTTTTTTTGCCTGTAAACAGTGTAGTGTCATAATTCGGCGCACAAGCTCCAGTTTCCCCTACGCCTCCCCCACCTGGTTAGCGTCCTTTACAAGGACACTAACAGGGCACAAGTGCCACTCCATAAATATGGCGTCCGGCCGGCGTCCGGGAATGGCGCTAGCCGGCGCTATACTTTTGCACGCAGAACTGCACTAACGCAGTTTTGCGTGTAAAAGTATAAATATGGCCCTGAATCTCTTCAAACTCCGTGGAGACCATCAGCTTGACTAGCAAACACACCCATTCACATATCTATTCTCGTCGAAAATGGTATGCATTTTGAGAGAGATTTTTTTACTTGTTTTATTACACTTGTGAAGAGGGTGCTACTTACGTCACCACAATTGAATTAACTGAAATTGTTGTTTGCTTTAAATGAAATAACGAAAACACCTCCAAGTGTTTACTTAAGTGTCTGACCCGGAACCACTCCTCTTGGCATGCAGCCATTTTGTTCCTCACACACAAGAAGGCATCGGGCTGCCGTATGGGCACATCAGCACCCTATACTCTATCCTGGAACTCAGACACTGGTACAAAGTTCAGGAACAACTGAGGCAACACAACACTTCCCGAGCGTAGCCTAGGATGCTTGCACTGTATACATTAAATTGTGACCAGGACTATACTAGCCATTCTGCAACTCTGCAATTTTCCAGTCTTCTTTCAGAGCAGTATGGCTGCCACGATCAATCCATGCTCTCAAGGCTCCATTTTCGTTTTTTTGCTTCCTGCAGAATGGGGCTGGTCTGAAAATGTTTGCTGCGGCTAATTTTGGTTTCCCGTTGGGATTGCGTGTGAGGCTCCAACTCCTTAGTTTCACATCACTCAATTTCCCAAAGTTCATCTACTCCAATGTGTATATTTTTGTGGTTTCAGTTTAAAAATGTCATCAAACATTAATAGACCGGAAGTTAATGATAAACTAAAGAAGAATGTACTTTATCTTCTGCCCAAAAAATTCATCTTACAACTTAAACAAGAAAAACTGATGCAACTCACGTGTGTTCTTAATTCTTTCTCTGACGCTGAAAATTATCTGATGCTCATTTTGTTTCTTGACGAGGCTTCAGATTTCAAAACACACTTAATTTTCATGTATATGCTTTTTTTTTTAGTACTCATGCTTCCTTGCATCTGCACTAGATCACAGGAAAAGAGGCAGCAGGAATGGAAGAAATACGTGCAGCATGTAATAGGAGGGAACCAGCCCATATGCTTGGCAGAATGGATGAAGGAGTAATTTATTTCCTTTACTTTTTAAAGTCTACCACAAGGTGAATGGTCAGAGGATGGGCCTTGAGAATTACTGTCTGCCAATACGTCTCTATCATACAGTGCGGAATCATATTCTGTTGTGGGGTGTCAATGCTAGAAATCTGATGAGTTGACATGAGGTCAACCCACTTTAAAGATAGTCCGCACAGCAATTTAAGTACAAGACACATGATTTGGGCCCCCTAAATAATTCTTCGTTCTTCTCAATGTGGAACTTGCTCATAGATTTAAGCAGGAGACCCATGATGAAGACATTGAAAACGTAAATATGTGAGGGGGCCAGTGGGATGGACAGGATTCGGTTTATTTAGCATAATGCACTATAACATCCACAAAATATTTTTTATGTAGGTGCAAACATTGAGCTTTCCAAGAAGAAAGCTTATTATTTTCCAATAGCTAACCTGAATTTTGTTTCATAATGAATAAACATCAGAATGAATTTATTTACCCCTGGTAAGGAGGGTACATTTTGAATCATCTCATGTCTGTCTCACTAAAGGAACAAGCACATGCAGCTGGAGAGGTAGTTTCAAAGAACTTAAAAAAAAGTTGCCTTGGGTAAGACCTGTTGCACAAGTTTTTATAGTAAATTAAGTGTGTATTGCTTCACAGAGAAGATGATACATGTATTCGTCCATAAAGTGGCAAGAGCTTCGGGCATAAAAGCCAATGATACATATGCAAGTGTAATCACAGTGGGAGCAAATATAAAGGTGGAGGCTAAGGGACATGTTTAGAGCTTGGTGGATGAGATGCTGCAACATAAAAGTGGTCCATCTGCTGTATTTCAACTGATATGGCACAATGTGCTCGTAATACGATGGACTGGGTACCCACCACATTTGTAACAGGGTATCCCATCCGACAAACTATAAATAAGGCCCAAGGTTGCATCTATGGTCCTACATCGAGTTGCATAAATCAAACCATTATGAGGTGACCATGCTGATGTCATAAAGGATGAAATCATCCCAAGGCACGGCTTCAGGACCATCACTCGATGGCAAAATGTCAGAAGCTCTTGTTGGGAGGGGGACGTTTGATCTCTGTTCCTCTTGGGGAGTCCAGAATGAGGTCACATCCAGTTTTATAACTGTCATTACGGCCTGTGATGCAATTCTTAGAAATTAGTGCTGTCCCTTGGTGGACCTCCCCCTTAGGGTGTTTGAGCTTTCTCTGCTAAGCTAGGCAGATATTCATGGAGTGAAAGATGTCAACTGGATCAGAATAAAAACGTTGACACATTCCAACCACTGCTGCAGTTTTCCTTCTGTAAAATCCGTGGTAACTGCCTCAGATCTGTTTTCTCTTCCACTCTCTACTGGAGAACAACAGAGGAGACAAGAACCAGAAATGGAGCATGTTATTCAGTCATCAGTGTACATATCAGAAGCGACACGCCACAGTTACAAAAGAGGATGGAGTACTACCAAGGAGTTCCTTGGAGCTCTCAATGATGGCTCATGCTGCGTGGGTCCTTCAAGAACCAACAAAAGAACCTAGCACCTCCTGAGCAGGTTGGCAGTCTGACATCTCTCTAATGGTAAAATGAATTATAATTAAGGCTCTTTGTTTTCTGTTGGTAAGTTTTACACATATTGACAGAAACAAAACAGTTTTCTTCTCTGTAATTATTTTTCAATGCAGAAAAATAGACACTGAGGCCTTATTTACCAAAAAGGAGTAAATCTTCGCCTGTAGAAGTAAACTTGCGTGTGGGTGCAGATTTATTACATTTTGCCACTCGCAAACATTCCCAAGGCACAGGCTTTCAAGTGTACTACTTGGAATATCATGGGGCACCTCCCAAGAGCTTCTTCTCCCACTATGCAGAGTACTACAGAGAGTAGAACTCCACGTAGGTGGAATGCAGCCTCCTGTGGATATGCACAGGTGTTTTTTGCTTCTTTTTTTAAACAGTGTGGAAAGCATTTTTCCGCTAGGAGAAAGCTTTTCCTCTACGCCCCCATCAAATATGTGGGTGACCAGTTCCCATTGTCATGCTTAACAATTAGTAACGCTAACTCTTAGCTAGAGTATATAGCCAGCCATTTACAGTGGGGGAAGGGGTCAAAAAGGAGGTTTGGAATGCCCACAAGCAAGCATGCTTTGTCTCACCCACTTTCCAACCCTTGAGTGGGATTTACCACTGCACTTGTGACAGAGAACTCTGCAATAATAAATACATTTCCATCCACCAGGAATCCATTTGTGGGTCCCTGGAAGGTTTAAAAAAGCTATTTCTGTCTGTAAACTGACGTTTTCAGCTGCAAATCCTTTTTAATTTTTTGCAATAAATAATTACTGTACACTGGAAGAACTGTCAAAGTAGAGAGCTAGGATAATCTCCAGGGTGACAATCATTGCGACAAATCTGTATAACCTAACAACATAACAAAGGCAGTGCGGAATGTGAAATAAAAGCATAGGAATATGTGCAAAAAGCCCACAGTTATTCTCAAATTAAGCACTGCTTTCAGGTCATTAATGACTGCTGTCTCCATTTGTAACTGTCCCCTATATTTCGCTTCTTTCAGGTTCTCCCAGTTTCCTGCCTTTCTCTTTTTTAATTTAGGTCAACGTTTGACCACGATAAATAATAAATCCTGCCCCTCCAAAAAATGAGTTCTGGTGTCTTCCTCCTGAAACCAGCAAAACAAGTTAAGCACTGGAAAAAGGAGAGGACTGGGGCCTTTGGAGTTCCTATAGGAACAGCGGGGCCAATGGGTGGTCAGTGAAAACCACGACTTCCAAAAAGCAGGCAGAGTTAGTATAACCAGAGGGAAAGCCATGATGTAGGCTATATAGCTGTTATAATCAATATGGTAAAGAGCTGGTTTCGTTTGCCCAGTGGCATTTTTGTAGTCAAAACATCACAGTTGTTTCCAGCTCTGCACAGCGTGCACTGACAAGCAGTACAACGTGTTACGGGATGTACCATTTAACCACATGCATTTTAGAACCTAATAATACAAAACTCAAATAATAAAGTGAGGTGCCTTTACATCACAGCTAGTCATTCTTTGGATTTGTAATTAAAGCATCAGCAGACAATGACAGGCTAACCACAGTGATTGAAGGGGTTCTGGTCCCAGGAAACGAAAATCTCGATTTGTGGAATTTTACCTATCTTGTAATTCTATGTTTTTATAGTAGGAAAGAAGATCTACTTAGGTACGATTTGTCAAAAGTATGTATTCATATTGCTCTGTATCGCTGGACCAGTCTATATGGTGCACTACCACAGATCCAAATTTTAAGTATCGGTCCGTAACCAGATTACTGACTAGCACTGTATCATGAAGGTAAGTGTACATTTCAGTATAGGTTTACTGCTTTTATAGCCACATCCAGGGACCATGACAATATATATGTTCATAGATGTGGAGTTAAGAATGATAATTATATTTATCTATATATAGGTAGTATTATGATAACTGATATTCTGGATACAATATTGTCGCAGGACCATATTTTGTCCCTCAGTGTTATGACATATGTTCGAAAAGGAAGTGAGCTCTCTCGCTACACAGTAAAGCACATGCACTCTTTAGACTGGAAATGATCTGGGGATACTATAATTACATACTATTCAATCATTATACAATTGCCTATTTTGGTGACTTAGGCTTGGCATTGTTTTTGGCTTTATCCCAACACCGTACATAGTTTCTTTGAGCTTCGCCCACATCCTTATTATCTAGGTTACATTTCAGTCATTTGGTGGCCATCTTGATGAGTCTTTATAAATAGATGTGAGTCATGTGTGAGTTTATAAGCACAATATGACAGGTCTCTGGACAGGATATAAATAGATTGGGTATTTATCGAATTCTTAAGTTACATTTCTTGCGTAGCCTGTTTAAGTGTCCCTCCTTCACAGTCAAGACATCTATTATTATAGGAACACCTTTTTAAAGGTATTTATTGAACATATCCATATTTATAATTGTTTAAAAACAGACACTCCTTAAACTTAGAAGAGCAATGAGGCAGCAACAATGCTGGTCTTAATCCTTTCCACCATTGACCATGTTCCCAAGCTCTTACATTATTCCTAAACTAAATATCTGTTCAGAAAATGGGAATCACTGGCCTTATCTTTGTCTCTTTTGGAATCTTATATCTATAATTTAAGAAAAAGCTTATTTCTGCTATAAAATACTGCAAAATGTTTGTAAATGTCATTTGGAATGACTGTTTCCAGAGGGACAAATACGTTGAACTGCAAAGGACTTCTACACAATATTAGGCAATGAGCCCTATATGCTGTGCTTTGATTGCTGCACACATCCACGAAATGGTCAAATGATCATATTAACAGAGCTCTTTTTTTTTGCATCACTACACCTGTTTGAAGTTTCCAGGTGGAAAGGGCAGATACTCCTTTACACCAGATGCATTTGCATGCATAGCTCTGAAGAGACTGGTAGCACAATGCATAAGTCAACATCAACATTATTTCTTGCCATCTCACAACACCAAGTCAACAAAGGTGTACAATGCCTCAAAATAACAATATTTCCTTATCCTGATGACAATGGTTCAGATAATTGCGGATCTATTACTGAGACAAGATTTGTTTAATGACTGGTCTGAAGATTTGCCCAGAATGTCATGCTACATTCCAATGCAGGGGAACTGAAGCAGAGATTGGTAGTAGGAAGAGGAGATGCAGTGAAGTCTATGAACGGAGAGGGAAGAGGAGACAAGGGTTGCAAAATATTGCAGAGATGGGATGAGGATACAGAGCAATATTGACGGCTCATCTCCACAACTTCAAGTGAGGTCTTGGCCTGCAATTATAACATTTGTTAAGTCACAATCTGGACTGTAGAAATGTGCTGCAATGCCATACTAATGACTGATAATTTGCTATCTAACAGCAATAACACAGCATTAATTAACAACAAAACCTATAGAAAGTGATCGATGAGGAAGAGATGGGGTCAATGTAAGCAGAGAAATGATTTGGCCTTCCATTTATTTAAGTGAGCACACCTCGTGAATATAATGTGGTGATAGAGGCATGAGTTATGTCAATGTCCAACCTACCATGCAAAATTGATTCTGAAACCCTAAGCTTTCCAAAATACGAATCATGGATAATAAGCAACAAGTCACCACAAGTGAATCTAAGAAAGATAGAGCACTTGTTTTCCTACATGGCTACCCCCGGGCTTGATATGAGACTTTAGAGGTATGTTGTTCCTAATAAATGTGGTGAAATTGATTCAGCTTACCACTCCTGCCATCAAGAATATGAAGAGGCCACAAAACAGGGTGAACTAATTTTTTACCTCCCAACTCCATTAAAGAAAACGGGCTCAGCCTTTTACAAAACATGCTCCTAGCGACCTGTACAGAGGTGGAGGCTCACTGGGCTACTCATTGAGGCCTTAATACCGTCCTTATGTTCTAATTTGGATATTAATCTATTTGCAGTGACTCATTTTCTCCTAATAAAACTCACGCTCCCTGTCTTGGTTGGTTATCCAGCAATAGTCCAGGTGGTATGGAACTCCTGCCTAAAATGAAAGTCCATTGAGGTTTCAATTCAGCTGTCTTCCAGCATTCAATAGTAGTTTGTGATTCATGCTAGTATTTGTGAAATGTATTTATTTCTGAAGTACATAGGTCATGATATGCCACCTGATGGACTATTGACCACTTCAATCCAATTTGACAGGATAAATTGACTTACTGCTACTTGTGTGTTGGAATTAAACGCCCATACACACTTTCTTTATGTTCATAGAAATACGCCTATGAAAGATATCTCTAGCTCAATGTCTGTTTTTTTTTTTATTCAATCAGTGTCTAGTAAGCACCTTTTTCACAGTTTAGTTTTAGATTATTTCTAACTTCTGTTTTCTTCCAATTACATACCAAAAGACCCCAGGTCCTCATAATTTAATCTTACCCATTAACTATTCCATAAGCATATATTACCCAACTCTTTCTAAAAAAAGACTCAAAAATTCAAACTGTTGGATGTCTATATGAGGCATTTATAAGAAAGGGGTCTTCTAGTGGCCCGTGACCCTACCTCCAAAATTCTGAAAGGAGGATCTGCTTTATTTTCAGGTCTCCATTACCTGGTAGCACCATGTAATCTAATACACGTGCTAGGATCTTATGCATCACCCTAAACAAGAACCTTATTTTAAACAATCAAATAAACTGATTGCAATTTTGACATTAAGATGCTAAGAAAAATACTCTCATCCACACTAAAAATGAGAGAGTTCAAGTTATGAGGCACTTTATTAATAGCTAACTGGGTCATACAACTGTGTTTGCAAACTTCCCCCCTCAAATCTACAAGACATTTGCAAATGGTAACAAGTATGCTGCATGCCTTGCAGCTACACTGAAACCATGAAACATACCAAATCAACTTGATTGATTGACTGTTTATGAGTTCGCTCCCAATTAAACTTCCTAGATGTATGTATCAAGCTTATGTGCCTACAGCACAGCTTAGCACCAGTATACTTCACTTAAATTATAATCCAACACATCTGAGGACATAAGTCAAGCTCCTACTCTTTCTCTCTCTCTCTCGCTCTTGCAGACATCCTTAAATATCTATCTCCTCTTAAAGTGATCACAAACTCTCATAGCTCTCAGATTTGTGATTACAGTGACCCTGAGAGAATGAGATGGCGTCCTCCACTTTGTCAACTTGATCGCAATCTAGTTCTTTCAACCGCTTCCAATTACAGACTTTCGGTCCAGGAGTAAGTCACTCAAAATCTAGAGACAATGTATTTTCAGTGCCATGCCATATAAATATATAACTTCAATTGCATCAATCACAGAAAGAAAAAGCATGAATATGAAAAGGAAATGGTAGGAGGCCATTTGAAATAAATCTGCATCTGCTTTGAAGACATAAACGTTCATACCATTAAAAACAGGACATTAAATTCAACAAGGTATAAAGCAAGGAAAATCAAAATTTGTTGAATTTATAACTGTGGCCTCAAGACGATGTGACTACTATTAGGTTTGGCCTAGAGATAATTTTAGCTGTATCACCAGTCTCATGTTTTCCAAATAATTTGTGAATACACAGGTTTTCTCTGTCAACTCTCTTCTTATGTTATCTTATGTGTATTTGTAAAGCACACTATCACCCTTGAGGGTATCCTGGCACTCAGCATGTGTGCCTAGCCCTGCCTATAACAGATTAGTTAATTGTAAGCCAGGTCTTCAGCTTCTTGAGGAATTAAAAAACAGAGGAGGAGGCTCTGATGTTGGCTGAAAACCGTTCCACACTTAAAGAGAAATGTAGGAGAGTTCCAGTACTCCTAATCTGGTTCTATTTATGAGGTGTGCTGTGAGTTCTGTGTAGGAGGTTGAGGGATGAGTTTGACTGCAGTGTTCTGAAAGGTTTGTGGTCTTTTAGTGAGTTGCTTGGTGATCCCGTTGTAGAGGGTGTTTCCATAGTCCAACTTGCTAGTGACTAAGGTACAAGTGACAGTTTTTCTAGTGCTGCTTGGGAGCCATTTGAAGATCTTCCTCAGCATCTCCAGGATCTGGAAGCAGGATGTAGTGACGGTGTTGACATGGGTCAGAGTATGGTAACCACCAGTTGGAGTTTCATAGTGAGATATTCTTGTGGAAGATCGCTACTTCTGTCTTATTGGTGTTGAGCTTGAGACAGTTGGCTTTGATCCAGTTAGCGACTTCGTTCATGTAGGCAGAGAACTTGTTTCTTGTGTTGGGTGTCTTGTTAAGATGGAGAGTATGAGTCTATTCAGTCAGTGTAAGTGTCATTCAAATGTTGTTTCCACCAACCACACCATGGAGCATGGGACAATGGGCCAGCCCACTTCAGCCATTTGCTCTCTTCACTGTGTGTGACAGCATTTTGCTAACACACCTCTGCACATCTGCCTAAAAATTAGCCAACTTCAGTGCTAAGGCTGGTGGGCCAAACTTTATTCTAATTTCCTTTCCTTTCTACTTTTTTTTATTTTTTGATAGCATTGGACCCCAGCTGATGGCAGTGGTATTTGTACGTTTTTATTAATTTAACACTTGCAGTACCTATTGCATAGGCATATGAACAAAATAAAAATGGCATGTTTGCCAGGTCCAGACCTACTGGCTTTACCAGTGTTTTTTGTTTTATTTATGAATCGCTAAATGATGTTGGCTCCTTGTCACCATAGCTTTAAAGCTGATATAATTTTTCTCACAAATTCCACCAGCTTTGGACCATAAAGTATAGAATTTGTGAGCTCAACCCAATTGTTAGTAGTCAAACCATGATCTGAGCAAAATGGAGTAAAACATATGAGCAGATTTCTTAGCCACATGGGTGTCTCTTAAAACAAATAAACAGCGTCTTCAAATAACAAAGTTTTTATAACTGTTCTACTCAATCTATTTGCATTAGAGACACATTTTGAAAGATCAGTTAATTCTTATAAAGGAATTTAAAAAAAGCACGGGGCGAGGACACGACCTTGTCAAAATTCATTGATTAAACTTCAGATATTTACCAATGTAAATCTAGTGTATGGAAATAACTGAGAATGCAAGTTTATCAGAAAGAAATTGCAATCCCAAGTGAATGAAAAATAAGGCTATTCTTTTAAAACATACAAAATCGTGAGTCATGCTATCTGGCTGTGGCTCTTAACTGTAAGCATAACGGTTGTTTTCATTAGAGAATGGCATAAATTAACTGGAAAGCATTCAAGAAAAAAATGAAATTGAAGCGGCCTATACAATGGTGGTTTTAGGTGAAAGGAAACAGAACTCTGGATTTAATTTTGTTCTGCTGTGAGCTGGAAGATATTTCACTAAAACAGCCAAAAAACTTTCCAACAGACAACAAAAGAGACATTTTACAAATCTCACATACTGTTGAGGATGAAAAATAAAACCAAGAGAACTAAGCAAGAATAAAGTAATTTTGAAAGTATTAATCAAATATAATATTCTTCCTGGCTTGGGATTTTGTTGAAGGACTCCAGCTAAGTATACATGGCTTGCAGATATTGTACAACACACACAAAATAATTTAACATGACAAAGTTCGGCATCACAGTTGAGGACTGTATGAACTGTAAGAAAAGGCAAGCATGCTACCCACCCGTAAAGCGCCCCAAAGCCTCATAAGGGGTAGTAAGCACCGTATAATTGCAATTACAGCACAACTTTGGAGTATGCTAGAGGTCTTTATGTTCACGTATATTTGCTTACTGAACACTACTATGTTGGAGAAAACATTGACCTTGTTGATGTATGTAGTGCTTGTACTGTCCAGGTTGCATCCATCAAGAGCAGTGAATCTCACACCTTAAACTGGGTTTACAGCAAGACGCTTAGATGCTTATTATGAGTTTCCCAATGAAATAGATGGGAAGCTTTTTATGGAACTGCTCATTGAAGAGTCACAGAGTGCACCAGGTCATTTTTATACTTTAGCATCTCTCCTTGTGTGTCTCAATAGTGGTCAAGCGGTTCGGTGTCAGAAGATCATTGGCAGAATATCCTCTGAGATAAATGTTGCGTCCAAAATATCGTCTTCAAAAAAGCTGCCCCATTGGAATCAATAGTAGAAAATCTACTCCCACTGGAACAATGTTTTATAAACCATCATTTGCAGTGCTATTTTTAAGTCGCACAATTGTTGTTTTACAATATTCTGTCATATAACTGGTTAAAACAAGAAGGGAACTTAATAAGGGATGTCTCTGACCTGAAAAATAGTCTACAGAGCTCAGAATGAATTATGCGAGAGTTGGCTTCACCATCTATTTGATAAAACCAGTGGAGTAACATTAGCCCCCCGTAGCCCTCATGGTGCGGGCCCGAGTTCCTGGGGGCCCCCGCAGCACAGTACACTGTGCATGTATGGCGGGCCCTTGGCCTTAGAGCTCCTGACTGGGTTGAGAGGGGACCCGCCATGCACTGTGAAGGGGGGCCCCCTCAAGTTTTGTTATGCCACTGGATAAAACAACCATTACAGTTAACAACAATTTATTTTCCATAACAAACTAAAACGAGAGACTTCCTAGCAGGCAGGAACAGCCACTGTAACGTGTGGGTTGCTTCACATACACTCATGAGGTAGTGTTGACTTGTGTTTTAATCCCTATGCCAGACTCTCAATGATCCAGTCTCAAGCAAGAAAGGGTGCTGGTCTGACACTGAGCACTTCACCGCAGAGTACAGATGAATGCCATGTCCCAGGAGATAGGCAATCAAAATAACAAAGAGATTTTTCCACAAGTATTCAGGAAGTGCACTTATTCATAGAGAGCAACAGATTGAATGAGGTAGAAAACTACCCTACCACTTTAATGCATCGCAAAGATTGTATGTCTGAAAATCATTCTGTCTCAAACAGCGTGTCATAAATATCATTTACAGAAAGTATTAACCTTTTGGGTGTAGATTTTTTACTATTAACTCAAATTGAGAGATATTAACTCCAATGCAGAGATTTTCTTGTAGACTATATGACATGATATTTTTTTCAGACTACATTCTGACATTGAAATTACAATACCACATCTGAATAAAAACAGTAAACACTGTGGCCCTGATCATGAGTTGGAAGGATGGGTGTCTGTTATTTCATGTACCTGGTAAATACAGACACCACTGGGTGTAGAATTTACTTGGTGCAAAAAAAATCTCACATTCAATTTATGGGCAACGAAATTAGACATAACATGTGAATGCAGTGTTTACAGCACCAATTTGCTCATATTGTGGCTCTTTTCCTGGCATTTTCCCCTGATACAATTTGTCAGGTTTCACCAGACAAAATTAGTTAGTGGAAAATTACACGAGGAGCGGTAATTACCTCATCACTGCTAATGCCGATAGATGCACGAACTCCTTTTTCCACAGGAAATGGAATTTAGGCCTGCAGTCATAACCTGAGCCTTTGCTGAATTTATTTCGCTACTTTATCCTCAATTTGAATCTATGGAATAACATTCTGTTCATGACAGTGCCTACTAACTTAACAATACCAAATGAACATTAGTGAAAAATAAATTGATCTATTCTAACCTTACTGCCCACTATCCAATAAGCCATGGCTAAACAATATAAAACATAACCTAATAATAGATTTTTTTAAAACGACTTTTAATCTGGTCAGCAGGAATCCTGGAACTGAGCGGAGCACCCCGATTTCTTGCTATACGACCATGCAAATGGTAGAAGTGAAGTACACATTAAACAAATAACATAACATAATGGCATTCCATCATGATGCTGAAATTCCAAAATGAACAATGTCAGCCAGACGGAATCAGGTTGACGAAACTCCATTTTTGAGAAAGGTCATTACAACGAAATAATTTTTATACAAAAATAGATAATTTTGGTGGAAAAGGATTCCTGGCTCACGATAAATTCCTGGGTCTGGGTAAAACAATTACAATTTCTATTACAATAATAAAAGATTTTTAGTTTTTTTGTTAAAGAAAAGGCTGCAGTATCCTTTTTTAAGGTTTACCGTGTCCAAAAGGGAAAAAGAGGACTGCGAAACAGGAAGCAAAAAAGAAGAGAGCGAGGCAATTGTGGGGAAAAGCAACTATAGGGTGGGACAGGGTAAGCTGGAGGGGCTTAAGAGAGTCTGATGGTAGGAGGAAGTGTTAAAGATTTATAACTGAAGAGGTGTAGCCACGTTTGAAAAAAACTTTTGAAAAAAAAGGGAATCTTGAAGCGCCAATGGTGTCAAGGTGTTGGGATGGTTGTAATCCCCTTTAAGATGGAGGAGAAACTCAAACCTGAAGTAAATGAATTATTATATCTCCGAAAATGGCTTTCACCAGGTAGGTTTTGTCGACCTGGTAAAAGCTGTTCTAGGTGAAAAATGTGTCATAAGTGGTTTGACAAAAGAGATTCATCAGAAACAGTATCTTCGGATAGGATATTCATTGATTGTACATAGAACCAATATCACATTATCTACTTATCGGCTCTGTAGTTGCCACACTTTAAAGAAGAAGTAAAAAAAAGATTTACTACCCACACTGTTTCTCCTTTCAAGCGACCTCTGGTAGAAATCAGAAAACTAAAAAGCATGCTGTTACCAATGGCACCTCAAATTCCTCAAAAAAACACCTAACACATGACACTATTATGTATGGGATAAAGTACCCCTTTCCATACATTGTAGGGATATCAGAAGTCACTGGGGAGCCCCATAACCAAAGAGAAAAACGAGGCCAAACAGGTATTAGAATCAGTTCAATACTTGTCAGTTATTAAAAAAAGAAAATAAAAGCTGCAGTAGCTCGGAATGTGTAGAAACATGCAGAAAGATTATAGCTCTTCTCTAACTACCTAAGGAGTGGAAAAAATAAATGTCCTCCTTTTTTGTCATTCACTGAAAGCTAGAAAAATAGAGAAAAGGAAAGAAAGGCAACATTCTAATTTCGCTGCTTTAAACAGCTACTTCAATTATGCTCCGTGACCTGATCTGCCTTGCACCGCAGTTCTTGGCGCTGACAGCAAGCATTGTGACATCAGAACTCGACTGTAATGAATTCTAATAGTCGAGTTCTGACGTATTTTCTTTTTAATTGGTGACTGGGTGTGTCACAAGTCGCTGATTAAAAAGAAATTAAAGACTGGCATTTATACAGGGATTACAGAATTCCATGTATTATAGGGATATTATATATCTGGCTACGCCTTAAAGATGAACAATAGAATAACAGGACTCTGTTTTGGAAGGGTATTATGTAAGCAAATGGTGTACGTGTGATTTACTTAAGACCCACATCAGAAAGAAAAAGATAACTTAAAACTGACACCTTCCATCTCTACAGGGAGTAGGTGCATACACCCTAGGACAAACATAAGTGAAATTTTACGTAAACGCGTATCCATCACCCACACAAGAGCATAAAGCAGCCCAGCAAAGAAAAAAAACAGTACATCACACTCACCATAATTTAAAAAGAAATATTAAAAATGGAAAAAACTAAAGGAAGAAAAAATGTAGATTGTCCTAGTCCTAAACAATGCAGGGAAAGTTCATGGCAAATTACTTTAAAAGTAGTTTACACGTTAAGTAGAGGTATCTTGAGTCAACTAAAAATGTTGAAATGTTCACTATTGTGCAGAATGTCACTGGTTCTCCTCTGCCACTCCCCTGCAATCAACACACAAGCTTAATGCAAATACTTTGATTATGATAATTCTTGGAAAAACGGACTAACCTCTGTATCTTTGTCCTGGAAATAAAGAGTGATGCAATGGATCTCGAAAACAGTTCCAAACAAGCTCATAAAAATAGCAATACTTTACCTCTAAGGAACATATGTTGGACGTATGATTTAAAACACAGGACGGCATGAATAAAAACACTTAAGTTCATCATCCTGAGCATAGAACAGTAAAAGCCTCTGCAAGAAGGAACAATCTTTTGGAGGTGGTAGGGTAGCATGTAAAAGAAAGCCCCTTCAATCCCACATTTAAAAGATTTATCTTAGACCAGGAGTACCTGGTTAATCTAAGCCCAGCATCTAATTGTATGCTTTTACTCCATGGTACATGGTAGTCATGAGAGATAGCACAGATTTGAAATCCAGGATTTCCGACCCCAGAGCAGTTAAAACCAAGGCTTGAAGCAAATGCTGTAGCAGATGCTAATCCACACCTTCCTGGGTCTTCAGAGACCCGGAGGGGGCTACTGAATGGCGGTTGAGAGTCCACCATCTTCTCCTGCCTGCCTGAGGTCTCTACAGACCCAAGGGATGGGGAAACGATGAGAGGGGTAACTCTGTTGTCTTCCTTATCAGGCAGAGATTTGTACAAGTCCCTGGTTGGTAGGAAAATGAACCACTGAGCGTAATATATAACTGCAGGTGGTTCACAATCAACATAAAAGAGGCACAGTATTCATTTCAACGAAACACTCATGGCAGTTATTTGTGTATAATATGAGTGCATGAGCTGGAGAAGATCAAAATGTTTTAATTGGCTATTAGAAAATGTGCAAGCTTGAATGAAACAAAACAAACTACAACATAATGTAGGGGAAAAGGTATTAACTTAACAAGAAAATATAGTATGCATAACTGAAACATGTTCAATGCTCTATCCTTGAAAAAAGGTGAAAATACAAGGTGTTGACACTAAAAAACAGGCTAAATAAAATATGCTGTCAGTACTATGATATGTAACAGTTTGCCTCACTGTTCTAAGGTAGAACGGTGGTTTGAGAAACAATATTGCCATTTTGAATGGCTGCCACGAGCTATACTTAGAGATTCCAGTAATCAAGTGGATCAGACTTAGAGATATTGATGAGCGCAGAGATAAGCCTGATATAGAGAGATGGGGTGGAATAATGTCTCTGCACTCTCATGAAACATTAAACCGCCAAAAAATCTGAATACAGTTGCTTTGTACACAAAGTTACAAATAATGGAAACAATTTCAAATCCAGAACATACAGCATGTCCCTGAATCATCCAACACCTTGACAATACCACTTTTTCAAAAGCACACTTTAAGAGGCAGTGACAAGATTTGAGGCCAAGTCCAGAATAGACATGAGGGAAATCTTGTTCAAGCTTTCACCTCAGATTGTTCTATATTCCTGAGACCACAGACTGGAAAACATTGGCATTCAGCAACAAGTGCCATGGACTTAAGCCTTCCACATCTGATATAGTTTAAAAAAAAACACAACACAACGTAACATACACTGTGCAATGTGAATCCCATTGCATGAACCTAACTCTTTTATTTGAACCTGAACCGGAAGCAGGGCACAGTGATCAAGACAACTTAAATAAATATGTTGTGGGCAAACATATAATTAACAATTTGCACTTAAAAAGGCCAATCCAATGCAATACTATCTTTAACAGTCCTTTCTTCAAAGCGTTTTATAGCTTAAGTACAGAAATATGTAAACAGCCATGTTAGACCTGGCATCTTTGGCGTGTTTCCTGTCTTCTTGCCTTCTGACCTCTTGTTTTAATGGTATGCTGGACTTTGTTTTTGCTGGTTTATTGTCTCTGCGCACTTTACCACTGCTGATCAGTGCTAAAGTGCATGTGCTCCCTGTGTAAATTGTATTGGTGATTGGTTTATCCCTGATTGGCGTATTGGATTTACTAGTAAGTCCCTAGTAAAGTGCACCAGAGGTGCCCAAGACATGTAAATTCAATGCTACTTGTAGGAAGATTTGGTTGCTTGGGACTTCACACATGCCCCACATTTGGCACACTGGTGCTCCCCTGTAAGTCCCTAGTTTATGGTACCCAGGGCATTGGGGCACCAGTGGTTCCCCATGGGCTGCAATATGTATTATGCCACCCATGGGTATCCAGGTATAATGTGTTTGCAGCCTCCGTGAAAAGGTGCATGCACCCTCTCACTAACAGGTCACTACACCGGGTCACTGTAAGTCACCCCAATGGCAGGCCCTTCTAGCCCAGAGGGCAGGGTGCAAGTACCTGTGTGTGAGGGCGTCACTGCATGAGCAGAGGTGCCCCCACAAACTTCAGCTCCTTTTTCATGGACCCTGTGAGTGTGGGGAAGCCATTTTAGCTGTGTACTGGACATAGGTCACTACCTATGTCCAGCTACATAATGGTAACTCCGAACCTATACTTGTTTGGCATCAAACATGTTGGAATCATACCCCAATACTGTTGCCAGTATTGGTTATATGATTCCATGCACTCTGGGGACTCCATAGAGGACCCCCAGCTTTGCTCCTATTAGTTTGCAGGGTTTTCTGGGGCAGCCCGAGATGCTGACATCCTATAGATGGGTTTTTGCTCTCCTGCTGCTTGAACAGCTCAAGCCCAGGAAGGCAGAACAAAGGATTTCCTTTGGAGAGGAAGGCAATACTCTATTCCTTTGGAAATGTGTGTTACATGGCTTGGGAGGGGTAGCCTCCCCAAGCCACTGGTATGCTTTGAAGGGCACATTTGGTGCCCTCCTTGGATAAACCCATCTTTCTCTGGTGTGAAACTGGACAATGGAAAGGGGAGTTACCTCTCCCATGTCCATCTCCACCCCAGGAGTGGTGCACAGAGCTCCTCCAGTTGGACACTTGATTCTGCCATCTTGAATCCAAGGTGGGCAGAGGCCTCTGGGAGTATCTGAGCGGCCAGGTCAGGCAGGTGACGTCACAGCCCCCTCCAGATAGAGTGACCAATCCCCCTTTTAGGGCTATGTAGGACTCCTTCTTTGGTGGGTCCTCAGATTTAACATGCAAGATTCCAGTAAGACACCTCTGCAATGTTTACTACGACTTCTGGCCACTGGAACTGTAATTGGAGTCCACATGAACCTAAACACTGCAGCTCCAGTGACGACTCCACTCTGCAACATTGTTTCTCCGGCTTCTTCCAGCAACTGCAACATTTCCCCAGCTGTGCATTCTTTCAGGGAGTCTTCAGTTTGCACCAAGAAGCAAGAAGGAATCTACTGTGGAGTGAAGGAGTCACTCCCCTGCATCCGCAGGAACCAACTGCAATGACGACCAGCTCCCTGGGTCCTCTCTCCTGCAACTCTGCATGGATACAGCAACACAGGTGTTGGTCTTGAGTGGTCCCCTTTGTCCCCTCTACCAGCTGCCCAACTTTGGAGGTGGTGAGTCTTTGCCTCTCCTTGCAGGACGGTACCCCTGTGCACTGCGACTCTTGCAGCTACCAAGGCTTCTTGGCTCTTCTTTCAAGAGATCCGAATGCTTATTGTAGCCCCAGCCTCCAGCACTCTTCTCTGCAATACATGGTCTCTTGTCTGCTGCTCCAGCAATGCAGAATCCCTTTCCAGGTGTGCCGCGTGGGCCTCACTGCGACTCCTGTGTCTGCTGCCTCCGAGTTGTCTGTGGGGCTGCATCCACGACTTCTTGTTCTCCTGACTGCTGGGGTCGCCTGGGACTCCCCTCCTTGGGTTGAGTCCCCTCGGACCTTCCTGGTCTCCAGCAGCTCTCCAACTTCTCTTCTTCAACTCATGCCTTTGCCAAGGCGTGTTGGTGGTTTTTCCACATTACTGATGGACTGCAACTCTCCTTCCGATGTGGCACATCAACCTCATCACTTCTGGAACTCTTCCTCTGCTCCTGTGCTGCATAGCTGACTCCTGGTATGCACTGTCGACCTGGTCCGGCATCTCCAGAAGGGTGGGCAGTGGCTCCTGCCCCAACCGGACACTCCAACTGGAATTGGACTTGGTTCCCTTCATTTGCAGGTTTTCTTCTGTCTGGATCCATCTTCCATTTCTTGCAGTCTTGTTTGGGTCTTGCACAGTCCTTTGACAAAGTTTCTCTGTGGGTTTGGGAAAATCCAGGTACTTACCTCTTCTCTCCTGGTCGCAGGGCACACGCTGGTACTTATCTTTTGGGGTTCCTAGTTCCTCCAGCTCCCCTCTAAAGATTTCACTTGCCTGGGTGGTGGTCTGATCTTCACATTCCATTTTTTTTTAATATGGTTTTGTCTCCCCTTAGGGTCCCTATTGTTTACTGTTATTTCACTGTTTTCTATTGCTTTCTATGCCCGTTCCTGATTACTAAGGTGTATATAATAGTGTGTTTACTCACCTGCTGGTAGCGTATTGCCTACATAGTATTTCAGTATTTGTGTTACTAAAATAAAGTACCTTTATTTTTGTAATACTTTGTGGTGTTTTCATGTGTGTAAGTGCTGTGTGACTACAGTAGTATAGCATAAGCTTTGCATGTTTCCTAGATAAGTCTTGGCTGCTCATCCACAGCCACCTCTAGAGAGCCTGGCTTCCTAGACACTGACTACACCTAACTAATAGGGAATACCTGGACCTGGTATAAGGTGAAAATACCATAGGTACTCACCATACACCAGGCCACCTTCCTACACTACAATTGGGCCTCCAGTGCTGATTGTGCAACCACATGAGCAGCCCTGTAAACATGCCTCAGGCCTGCCACTACAGTTTCTGTGTATGCTTGCCAGGCAAAACCTTCCCTTTTAATACATGTAAGTCACCCCTAAGGTAGGCCCTAGGTAGCCCCATGGGCAGGGTGCAGTGCATGTAAAAGGTAGGACATGTACTGGTGTGTTTTACATGTCCTGCTAGTGAAATACTGTCATATTCGGTTTTCACTAGTGCAAGGCCTATCTCTCCCATAGGTTAACATGGGGACTGCCTTTAAATATCTTGTAAGTGCAGTTTACCATTGGAAGCGGACAGAGATGTGGAGTTTGGGGTCTATGAACACACAATTTAAAAATACATCTTTTGGTAGAATTGATTTTTGGATTGTCTGTTTGAAAATGCCACTCCTGGAAATTGAGCATTTTCATGTGTACCCATTCTGTGACTCTGCCTGCCTGTGTAATCCACATCTGGGTCAGACTGACAGTTGGGCTTTCTGTGAATTTCCTCTAGACAGTGCCACAAAGTGAGCTGAGGTGTGCCCTACATATCCTGAGGAGTCTCCAGGGCTATAGTGGGGAGGCAGGAGCTGACACCTGCACCTGAAAGGGTTGTGTCTGTTCTCACACAATGCAGTCTCCAACCCACTGGAGTATGTCTGTGGTCAGGCCTGGGAAAGGCAGGATCTTGTGGACAACAGAGACTTTCCTTTGAAGTTTGCCTACTGCAAAGGCAGGTATTAGTCGTAGACCCAAAACTCCAGGTGTTTAAAACACTTCTGGATCAAGAGGAACCTCTGACAAGGAGAAGTGCTGAGCAGCTGGAGGAGGAGTACTGCCCCTTTGCTGTGTGTGCTTTGCTGGGTTGGCCTGCAGTTGCTTCTTCTGCTTCAAAGAGGGCAAAGACTTGACTTGGCTGTGTATCCTGCTTGTGAAGTTTCTCCAGGGGCTTGAAGTAAAGCTTGCCTAGAGTTGGAAGTCTCAGAGATATCAAAGACTTCGGATTCATTTGCCTACAGTATCGGGAACTGTGTATTTTGTGCTGCAAAAGAAGAAAAACTACCACAACGCCGCCAACTATGCCACTGCCTGCACTGTGACCTGACGCCACTGCACTGAGCCATGACCAGCTTCGCATAGCAACCCTAGTCTCACCGCCGCCGCCACCTGATGTCGTCACTGAGTTACTGCTTGCACCATGAACTGTGGGCCCCGCACTCCACATTGCCATGCTCACACCGCCGCCTTGGTATCCTTTACGATAACGCTCTACACTGACACCGATGCCACTGCCTGCACTGTGGTCTGAGGACACCGCTCATCAGGTACATGATGCACCACCCCGTCCCACAGCCCCGGACCCCCAACGCCAGCGCATAGACTCCAGCATCATCAAACAGATGCACCTATCATCACTGTGATCCATGGGTGCCACACGGAGTTCCCCGTGTCGTACCGCAGCCTTGGGCCTGCTGACGGCTGTGCTTTAGACCTGGAAACACTGCACGTCACACCGCCCAGCTTCGCACCGCAGCCCTGGTCTCACTGATGTCAGGCGCCGTTACCGAGTCTCTGCCTGCACGTGACCTGTGGCCACAGCACGTCGCATCATCCTGCTCTGCACCACAGCCCCGACGCCATCAAAGCCAATGCTCCTGACTTCGTCATCAGCCAGGAGTTTGATCTGCAATGCGTGTGACTTCAAGGGCCCGACGACCCCTGCACCAACCACTGGATCCGATGCCCGGCGATGTCTGCCAACGCCAGTGAAGCCACACAACAGATCTCACCGCAAGCTTCACAAGTGCATTACGAAGGTACTGTTTGCAGGTCTTTCCAACACCGTAGCTGGCCTGCGACCCCAGGGTCTGCCTGAACTCTTGGATTTGCTGTTCATGATGCTGTGACAGCCCCAGATGGAGCTATCGACTTCAAGGAACTGTATTTTTAAGTAATTATGGCAAAATTCATATCTGTATACTGTATGTTGGAATTTTCTTGTTTTGGTCTTGTTTTACACAGATAAATATTGGCTATTTTTCTAAAACTGGTGTGGAGTCCTTTTGTAGTGTTTTCACTGTATTACTGTGTGTTATGTGCAAATGCTTTACACTTTGCTTTTTGGATAAACCTGACTGCTTGTGCCAAGCTACCAAGGGAGTGAGCAGGGTATATCTGAGCAGATATCTCCTTTACCTGACTAGAGCGAGGGTCCCTACTTGGACAGTGTAAACCGACTGCCAACGAGAGGCCCCATTTCTAACAAGCAAAGAACAGACAAGTTGAAGATTCAGTCAACACCTCTAACCCTTCAGCTTCTAATTTGGTCCATTAGCAACAGGTAAGAAGCTGATTTACCTCTGTGTGATCAACTTTCCACTCCAAGATGCTTGTGACATTGTTTCAAATTGTGCACGTCTATTGTAACTGTTTTGCTTACTTTTGATAGCTGATCTCTCCGTGTTTATTTGCTGTATGTGATTTTCTTCACAGAACAACAGTTGAGGCAAGAGCAGGACCAGACGGGTCATTCCTCCACTGCTGACATTTCCCTGGTGGGCTTCAGGGATGGTGGCTCCTTTGAAAGCAGGATATGCTGCCATAGCCCAAACATGCCCCCGACCCTATTCAAGTCATAGCCTCGTGCAGCACATCTAATTATATCTCGCATAACGTACAATAGATTAAATAACTGAAAGTGTATTACCATCGAGCCTTGAGACTACACAGTGCCATTTTGTCTTCTAAAAAAGGAAGTTGCTCTTGTGATGCCTTAGTTTCAGTTCCTCTGCGGAAAATGTATATATGCAATTCAAGAAAGGAACATATATTTGACTTTCAATAACCTCTACGAAGCTTTTCTTTTTCTTCTCCAGATAAAATAAAACGCTGGCGGCCACACTGCAGACAATACATGTTTAGGTCAAATGTGTTAACCAAGGTTAAGGGTAGCCGCCCTCCCCTGAAGTAATTGGTTGCCCCAGGGAATTGGGTCTCTGGAACCCATTTGGGCTTAGTAAGGGAGGCTGTGCATACCTCCTCCCTATTTTTATTCTTTTTAAGCCTGGAGGATAGGGCCCCTGGGGCCTCCTAAAGTTTAGAGAGGGGCGCCCTACACACCCTCCCCTTTTTAATGACTTGGCCCCTGGGGGGGCGGGGTACCTGGGGCCCACCTGTGGCTCAGGGAGCGGGACGTATGCCTTCCATGTAAAATATTTATACTTATAAAACATCGACAGGCCTTTTCCTAAAAAAAAAAAAAGATTTGTGATCCTACTGGAGTACAGAGGGTCTCCCGCGAGATTGCAAATCTTTAAAATATATTATGGCGCTAGGAGGGTCCCTCTGGGGAGGTTCCTGAGGCCTCTATTGGCTGCCAGCAACGTTTTTTTCCATGTTACTGGGAGTCAATCAAAGTGCTAATGTGTGACCCAAATACATGCATATTTTAGCAGACAGACATGAGCTGAGGTACAGCAATGTGACAACAAAATTTCACACTACAGAACCACACCATAATAGAAATACGTATAGCACAACACAATGTAAGAACGTAACAAAAAATGTACACTATTATTAGATACAACACACTAACAAAATGAAAATGCAACAGCACAATGACAATATAAAAGTAACTACCACAATTCAATAATACACTAATACAATACATTATACCAACACAAAACACAAATACAAAAACACAACAACCACCGATATAGCAGCAAAAACATGGCTTGTGCTAAGATGTATTATATGTTTGTGGTGTGGTGGTTTTATGGGTTGAACTGTGCGTTTGTTATTCTTTTATGTGTTGTGCTGTTATGTGGCACACTGCTTTGCTGCAGGAAAAGTGTGCCATTGTGTTATTGTGGTGCATTGTGTTGGTGTACTTGTTATGTTGCTTTATTCTTTTGTATCAGCACCCTGGTAAGAGTATTACTGCGTTATTTTGTGTTGTGTTATTTTATTGTTTTTTTGCGATGCAACGTCGTGTTTTATATTGTGCTGTGTTTTAGACTGTGCTGCTATATTGTTTTGGTGGAGTGTTTGTGCTACTGTGTTGCATTTATTGTGGGGTGAGATGGAGTGTCGTTTTTGTGCTGTTGTATTACTATTTTGCAACACCGCATTGTGTTATTGCGTTGCACTGTGGTTGTGATTACATTTTTTTAAAGGTATAATATGGTGTGCCAAATTTTGTTTTTGAGTTGCTCTTTTGTTTTGTGCTATGTTCTTAAGTTGAGCTCATTAGTTACTTTGCTGACGTCAACAAATACTGCTACATTTCAAGCCATTCCTATGAGATAAAGAACAAGTCGACACTGTCTAAAGTGATAATTAAGAGCTGCTCCCGCTCTTCAGCTATTTAAGACAAAAGTCATTCCAGCACTTTGGCAGAGACCAGGCCTTTAATGCTTCCAGGGCTCATTTGTTCCGATCTATCGTGTGATGTATTCACCCGTGTCCCAGCTCCCTCGTAGCTTTTACACAGCTCCAAGCAGTGTTGTCTGTTTTACAGCGGTGGTAACAGGACATTTAGCTCGGAGACTATTTAACAGTAGTTACACGTGCTAAACAGTAATAACGGGTGAAGCCTGAACTGTCTGAGCATCTCATCTAATGAAATAATAGGATAAAAATGCACGCTATGTTACCAACTGAAAAAATGCCCCGCTTGACTGTAATCCTTTGCAGTGACAACCTAATGAACCTGGAAAGAGTTAAAGACAGATCGTGCAGCTACATAAAGTCTCTCATCACTTGTTCATGTTTTAGTACAAAGGCCAGCACTGTCAACACCAAGTATTGTGTGAAATTGTATTTTGCTTCCAGCGCATGTCTGTTATTCTGGTAAATTAAAGTGGATAAGTAGCAGGGAGCATGTCGACTCACTCGATTCGTTCAACTTCTAGCTCCGTTCTGCCTTTTGAATGAATATTTCCTCATTGTTCCTTTGCTTGGGTCACCAGAGCCAGTTTAATTTTCCGGCGAAAGAAAATACTTTGGGCCATATTTAAAAAAAAGTGGTGCATCAGATATGATGTGCCACTTTTCTTGTACCTCCCCCCACCTGCACCTAACAACACCATGGTTGTGCCTTACTTATAATATCGTGCACCATGGCGGTCGATAGCACAATAGCGTAAAACTTTTTTTTTAACGCTATTGTGGCGCTTTGCTACACTAGCATCAACATTTTTTACACTAGTGCAGAAAAGTGCAAGGAGGCCCATAGGTTACCATGGGAGAGTCATTTTAACACCTGCTCTGAGCAGGCATTAAAAATTATGACAAAAAAGGCGCAGTGAAATCTGTTAAATTGCACTGTGCCATTTTTGCGGGCCTCTTAGCGTCGGAACGCCCCCCTTGCATACATTATGCCTAGCACAGCCATAATGTGGTGCCAGGAGTTACAAAGTGGCACAATGCATGCATTGCACCACTTTGTAAATATGGCATGGCAGAAATGCCACTTTAGTGCCTCGTTCGCGTAAAAAAATGTCACTATGGCTGCGCTAACGTGGCGCTAGGGGCTCTTAAATATGCCCCTAAATCTCATCCCGTGCCTCTAGTCTTTAATTCCAATTATTTAGAAGAGCTTAATTAGTGGCTATGGTTGGCGGTGAGGGCAGAGGAGGTCATTTTTGCGGACTGGGGCTTATATTCTTTTTACTATGTGACTTTGAATCAGAGTAGGGGAGAGAAAGCTAGACAAGGAATAAAGAACGAATAATATAAAGACAAGATAACAGCGACAAAGCGAGATAGTAGGGATTAAAACAACCCGCACAGCTGGGACAAACATTTGGAAGGCGTGGGCGGGGGAAGAAAGTGGCACGAGGTGGAATCAAGAAGCGACAGCCTTTGTCTTTAGAAACCCCTTCTTTCAGCAACGCCGCCTCCAAAGAGGACAGGTTAGATGCGGGATGTTTTGTGAAATTAAGCACTTCTCTAAAGGACGGGTTCGTCACTGCTGAAGTTACTGTTGCAAAGGTGGCCATGTCCAGGGTGTGTATTCGAACATAACTTCTGTGTTCTGATGACATCCTTCCTGTCCCCTCCCAGCGCTGCCCTTCTGGGCTGGATTACGTAAGCGTGCGTAGGCGCTCATTCACTTTGTGATTACATGATCTCGCGGGGCAGATCACCCTGGCTGCACGCAACGCCAGGGGCCTGCAAAGCTTATAGTCCACCCTCCTCTCCTGCATTGTTCAAGCACTGAAGAACTGTGTCACGGTTCAGCCCGCAGCAACTTGGCTGAGAGGAGGAAGCTGTGAAATGCGAGAAACGATACCTTAGACGGACAAATGAGGGCAGCGGCAGAGGGGGCGACCAGGTTTTCTGCAGAAGATTGATTTTTAGGATTAGATACCAAAGAGACATTGTAACAAGGGAGGGCAAACATGTGACCTGCAAGGTTGCCATTGAGCTATGTTTAGAGGATACTGCATATTGCATGGAATTAATGATGCAACCATATATACTGCTGCTGCCTTCACTGCAAGGAATTAGTACTACTATGACCCTTTGGCCCATATTAAAAAAAAGTGGCACATTAGAGCTGATGCGCCACTTTTTCTGTGCCCCACCTATCGGCACCTAACAACACCATGGTTACGCCATATTTATAATATGCACACCATGGCGTTCATTAGCACTGCAGCATCAATATCATTGACGCTATTGTGGCTCTTTGTTACACTAGCGTCAAAACCTTTGACTCTAGTGTAGCATAGTGCAAGGAAGCCTCTAGGTTTCTATGGAGCGTCATTTTAACGCCTGCTCTGAGCAGGCATTAAAAATGACACCAAAAATGGCACAGTGAAATCTGTTAAATTTCACTGCAACATTTTTCAAGCCTCTTAGCACCTGAACACCCCCCGCATACATTATGCCTGGTGCAGGCATAATGTGGCACAAGGGTTTACAAAGTTGCACAATGCATGCATTGCATGTGCATGTAAATATGCCACAGTGAAAAAGCCACTTTAGCGCCGCCTTAGCATCAAAACAATGACGCTATGGTGACCCTAAGGTGGTGGTAGGTTTTTTTTAATATGCCCTTATGTTTCTTTGAAAAAAAAAAAAAAACATTTTGTTTTTAAAGGGAGGGCAAACATGTGGTAAAGCCTAGTGTACAGGTTTCCTGCTCCACATCCCCCTGAGATGAGGGTGGCCATTATATCAATCTAGTTGACTGTTAAACTGGTCAAGAAGGTTGGAGAAAACAGAAAGTCAACTAAAACCACTATCGTACATTTTGTTCTTCTACTAGTTCAGAAATTTAAGAATTTCGGAGGCATGGTTGTGTTCCATGAGGTTGACACTGAACCGCAGTGGTTCCACTGAACACCACATATGCCATGGAGTAAAAACTTGCTTCAGTCTCCTCTACGCACTATGCTAGTAATGACACATTTACAATTAGATTATTCATTTATATGCAGATGATCTCAATCAATGCAAAATACAGTAGCAAGAATATTCTTCCACACCCGCCCAAAAGACCACATCATGCCAGCCCTGCAAACTCTGGACTGGCCCCCAATTACCCAACATAAAACATTCAAGGAATCTATATCACCCTAAGAACATACAATGGAATGGTCCAGAATTCCTCTGGACAGGGTGTCCGCAGACTGCTCAACCAACTCATTCAGGTAAAGTTAAACAGTGGCAGAGTTATAAATGTTTCATGCAATGCAGCACAGCAGCTGAAGTTGCTGCCTGTGCTGCTTTGTGTGAAGCAAGAGAGCAAAACAGAATCATATCTAGGAGGATATTATGTTGTTTCTCTCCCTACCTGCGCTGGTGCACTACAGGTTGCCTTGTGCCATCAGACATGCATACACCTTTACAATGGTGCAAGGGTGTGTGCGTGATGTCAAGGATAGGTTTGCTACTGGAAGGCTATCACGTTCAGACACGACTTAACACTTTTCATGCTTTGTATGTGTGATGTACCGTGCAGCACACAAGCAAAGTAGGAAAATATTTGAGAAAAAAACTTTTCTTAGGCTCCACGTCAGCTTTGAGGAGGAGTTAATGTTTCTGGCACTAAGTGTTGCTGAAAGCCCATTGCATTCCACATGACACTGGTCAATCAAATGAAACTCAGTTCAAAGAAGAAGGAAAAATGAAAAATGCACGGGGCTCCCCCAACTCGGGCAGGGCCCCGCATATGGGGATTTCGCCGGGCTGAGAGCTCCTCGTTGGGGGTGGGGGCGCAATACGCCTCTGACCTCCAAGTAAGGATTCCGGTGATTGGAGGAGGCATCAGCGCAGCCCTGGAAGCACTTCTAGTGCTTCCAGGGAAGAGACTTCTAGTGCTTCCAGGCCGCGCGCAGGGATGATACCATCAGCCTGCCTATAGAAGAGGGCCAGGGCCAGCAAGCGGGTCTTTTCATTCCAGCTCGCCAACTGCTACTCCTCATCAACCTTTCCAGCACAGGCTGTTTTTTCGTTTTTATTTCCATTTTTCCTTCTGTTTAGGTGCCGCATTTATTTCTGCTGCGAGGCCTCAGGATTTAGAGCACACATCGCTTGCGCTCATCATTTGAAGGACAACAAGTAAACAGCCCAGCACGCCTTTGCTGGGAGCCGCACGGGTTAGAGCCCAGCTCACCTGACCCGAGCACTGCTTGGTGGCGGCTCAGGTGGGGGACCTGGTGCTGTAGGTGAGGGGATTTTTTGCAGTGGAGCCCGAGTGCAGCTAGCCATTTCTTTCTGCTTTGGTGCATTTTTCTTTGTGTTTGACTGGTTAGCAGCTTTAGTTTGGTGAGTAGTAAATGTGGGTGGATTTTAGGGGCTAGGAGAGAGTGTGCTGGTGATGTGCACTTAATTGGGGTTACTATTTTCCTGGCAGAGTCCCCCGTTTTTTTGCTCAGTTTGGTCTCTGGTGTTGTACTGGTGTTGCATAAAGGTGCACTACTGTGAAGCCTTTAGGGTGGTCTAGCATACCTCCACAGGGCCTAGTGAATTGACTGTGCTGTGCAAGTGGGTTGGTTGATTTTTATCTATCATGGCAGCAGATGGACACAGGGGTTCCAAGCGCTTCCACAATAAGGCTCTGCATGAACAACTGATGCTTAGGATGGACGCTATAGATGAGGCCATAGCATCGTTGAGGTTTCAGCCCCCTGTCCCAGAAGCGGTCCCTATCGACCAGGTGTAGACAGGCTGCATAGAGCTGGTGTGCTTCTTAAAGAGTAAATCCCTGTGGTCCCAAAAAGGGTGCGGGGTGAGGGAAAAATAGTGGAACCCAGCGAGCTTGTCGGAATCTAGTCAGGGTTTGCCGGATCAGGTTTCTAGTGGTGCGTAGTAGCACTGGTGGGTCTGTCCTCTGCCTGTAGCCCCCTCCGTGCAGGCTCTAGTCCACACTGTGCTTGCTGTGGTGCTGGCCCCGTCTCAGGGGACCTCGCTGGCCTCAGTTTATACTGACCAGGAAGCTATTCAGGTTACTGTCGAGAATAGTTCAGGGGCAGCAGTGACTGTTAGTGTGGGGCAGGCTATGGTTTCTGGTACAGCTGGGTGGGGCTCCCTATGCAGGAGGTTTAGCACAATAGGATTTGGTATCTCATTTGGTGTCCATTTGACGGTGGCTTTCAGAGGTGGGTATGCTGTCTGCCCACTAGTAGGGGGCGCTCTAACAGGTAGGAGGTCTGGGATGCTATGGAGAGGGCTCGGCGCCTGGTCTCTCATTTGACTACGGCAATGGGTGCTCAAGGGAAGCTTGGGTGCACTGTAGGGCCAAGGCTTAGAGCGGGGGCAGAGAAGACTGATCCCTCCACATCAAGTCCAGTTGAAACTCAAACCACAACCATGACACTGGCCCCTGTGCACCCTCGGGTCAGGCATCAGTGGCGACAAGTTCTTCGGTGAGCGTCGTCAGCCCAGGAGGAGCGGCAGCTAGGCTGACATCACCTCCTGCCCAGGGAACAACAAATTCAAGTACTGGACCCTCCTTACACCCTATCGGTCTAGAAGACATCCGCTATGACCTCGGGCGCTTGGGGCTGCATGTGCCATTGGAAATAAAGGAAGAGATTTGGGAAGAGGCTTACGTTGATATCTTTGATTTGCTTGTTGATAAATCGGACAAACATGATGTTAAGCGCTGTAAGGCCTAAAAAAAAAATCTGAAGGAATATTTAGCCAACTGGGTAAGGGCTTTCTCAACGTATCTGACCATTCTGGGGGAGCGATCTATATGGGGGGCTCAGCAGGGTTGTCATCAAATCAGGATTGAGGAAGCGCATGATGAGTATGGGGGCAATGCATGGAAAGACTTCTATAAAGATTTTAGGAGACTCAAGGCCTATAGGACCATCTTGGGGTGGGTCAAGGTTGATATGATTAGTTGGCTGCGTTCAATGATTGGACCAAAGGTCCAGGGTGACAGCCCTTTTGGTCAGGGACAGGACCTGCCTCAATTGCGGTGTGGGGGAACGGCAAGGAAAGGGGCCTGCTGGGATTTTATTTTAATCGCCGCACATGCTCCCAACCTTTTTGGGACCTGTAAGTTCAAGCACTGCTGTTCATTCTGTAGTCACACCTCCCAACTCGAATACAAGTCCTTCAGAAAATCGCGGGACAAGGGGAACAGGAAATAGGATCAATGACTAGGTTCTTGGAAAGGATCCCTCCACGGTTAACTTATTTGCTATGGTCCGCTGGCTCAATACATACACTAACCATGCAGCTGTACAGGTACCGTATGAGGGTTTTAAGGAAGGGTTTAGGATCTCTTGTCCCACTGTAGGAACCAGCAGTCCTTTAAAGCCAACTTTGGGGTGGTGAGGGCAAAGATCCAGAAAGAGCTGAACTTGGGTCGCTTCACGGGTCCTTTTTATGTAGTCCCCTTGAAAGGTTTTGTCTGTTCCCCCCCTGGGCATAGTACCTAAGAAGGAGCCGGGAAAATTCAGATTCATTCATAAACTGTTGGCATCAAGGGGCCGTTCTGTGAATGAGGCTATTGACGGGACTCTATGCTCAGTCAAGTATGACTTCCTGGATCAGGCTATTCAGATGCTGTGGGAGTTGGGGCCTGGGGCTATTATGGCAAAGTCAGATATTGAATCTGCCTTCCGGTTGCTACCTGTCTACCCAGACGACTTCCATCTCCTGGGGTTTCAGTTTGAAGGGGCTTACTATTATGACAAGTATATGCTTATGGGGTGCTCAGTGTCTTGTTCCTATTCTGAGAAATGTGTTTAGGCATAAGTCGCAACATCAGTGGGTGCTTCGCGACCTTGATGCCCCCTAGCTCTGAGCAGTGTGCAGAGGCTTTGTGAATCCTTAAGAAGCTGATGGGTGGGTTTGGGTCCCTTTAGCCTAGGGCAAGACAGTTGGCTGCTCTACCACGATTGAGTTCCTGGATATTGATTTAGATACTGTGGCGGGGTATCCAGGCTTCCAATGTGTAAGGTTGATGCTTTCTCACAGGCCTTACGGGCATGTCTGAGGGCTGGGAAGATCATACTCCATCAGTTGCAATACCTGTTTGGGCAACTCAGTTTCGCCATGTGGATCTTTCAATTGGGATGTACTTTCTTGTGGTCGATCGCTTAAGCCTTGTCGAACCTGAAAGTAAGCCTCACTACACCAGGCTCTACAGTGAGATCAAGCAGGACATGAAAAGAGGATTTGGGAGTCATTCCTGGGTGAATTTAATGGGTCGTGGTATGGCCAAGTCAGCAGAGGTCCAATGTAGACCTTGGTCTGTTCACAGATGCAGGGGGCAGTGAAGGGTTCGGTGCCATTTTTGGTGCAGTTTGGTGGGCTCAGCGCTGGCCCAGGGAGTGAGTGCAGTCCGGTCTGGTGGCACATATTGTTTTTCTCGAACTGTTCCAAAACCTCGTAGCTTTGTCAGTGTGGCCGAAGAATTTTCACAACAAGTCTGTGATACTCTGGTCAGATAATATGGCAGTGGTAGAGTGCATTAATCAGCAAGCAGCAAAGTTCCGGATTATTCTGAGGCTGCTGAAAGAGAATGTGCTTCTGTGTCTAGGGTTGAATGGATTGTTTAGAGCTAAACATGTGTCGGAACAATTCCGCTGATGCCCTGTCCCATATTTAGATGCAGGTTTTCAGGTCCTCCCACCCAGGAGCAGACAATTTCCCAACGCCAATCCCGGAGCAGCTGTGGCAGATTGGTGCCCAAGATTACCAGACCTCATGGCAACAAGTTTAGCACCCAGGGCTAGGAGGGCCTATGAGGGGGGTTTCTCAGCCTATTCAGATGTCCTGGGCCATGCAGGGTTATCTAATTGGTCTGACACATCATCAGTTATAGCATTCTTAAGAGGCCCTTCGTGAAGAGGGAAGGTCGATCGAATGAAGTAGGCGACACATTGCTGCAGAATCTTTCTTTGTTCAGCTGCCGAGAGTGATTGATGGGACTAAATCTTTCCTAGTATGGAGGGCTTTGAAACACTGGCAGCAGCTCCAGGGGACCAGACTGGATAATATATGCCCTATTTACACAGTGAAGCTAGCGGCTATCTTGAGGGCTTTCCAGAATAGATGAAACTCCCTGGTGGAGGATGTCTTATTTTGGGCAGCTTTTACCTTGCCCTTTTATGGTGCCCTCTGGTGGCTAGAAATAAGATGGATGTTGCAGGGGGACTGCCGCTAGAAAACATCTATTTGTTGGACGGGTTGAGGGCTCTAGCCATCAACATCCTTTGTTCTATGATGGATCAGGAGAGGAAGGATTATCACATATTGTTGCAAAGGGTTACGGGTGGTGAGGGCTGTCCGTTTTTCAATTTGGAAGTCTTCTTAGCTCAGTGGCCCAGAGAGAGTGAGGGGGGGCGGTCTTGGTGTATGCGGATGGTACACCGCTAACTAGGTGCCAGTTTTCACAAGTTCTCAAGTGTACCCTGTTCACAGCGGGGTTTGACTCCTCTGAATTCTGTACTCATTCCTTTAGGATCGGGCTGCCACTGAGGCTGTAGCAGTGGGGCTCTCCAGTTCAGCAGTTAGGAGGATTGGCAGGAGGACTGGCAGGTGGTCGTCGGATTGTTATAAAAGATGAGGGAGACAGCATATGCTGTGAGTGCTTGCCTCTTACATTTCTTGTTTTTTCTATCCTGACCTTTCTTTGGTAGCAGGTGTGGTTTTCCGGAAGCCCAGAGGGTTCCAGTGTATGCAGGAGCAGCAGGGAACACAGAGGTTTGGGTCAATAGCCTCTCTTATGTGCGGCGAGCAGGTGAACTGTACGAAAGGAGTGCCTTTGCATTGCACACTTTACGGGCATGATACCACGTTGCTTTCTTCGGTTGCGCTTGGCTTTGAATCACTCTGTTGAGGCTGGTGCTTGACTTAATGCTGCACCATTGGTGCTCGCACCCGGACATCGTTATTCTTCATCTGGGCATTAATGACTTGGTTCCCCTAGGTCAGCAGCAACTTTTTGAACTGGTGGTCTTGGAGGTTGTCTGGTTGGCAAATCAATTTCCATATGCAGTTCTCACCTGGTCAAATATCATCCCCCGGCTTCAGTGGAGGGGCAGCATTTCAGTTAAGGCCCTTAATGACTCAGTGAGAAGGGTAAACACCAAGGTTGCCACATTGTTCAGGTCACAGAGGCAAGCTGTCATTCCCCACAGCTATATACAGGGGGAGCGTTTCTTCCTGCAGGATAGCGTGCAACTATCGCGCGTTGGCCATAAAATGTTTTTGGGAAAACTTCTTAGCTTGGCTAGTTCACTGCCATTGACTGCAGAGGCTGGGTGGGGACCAGAGGCCAGATAGTCGGTCTACTCTGCTGGTCTGTGGCGGGGTGAGATCATGATTGATGGGGCAATCAGCTTTACCTTTTCGAACCGGAGCAGGACACCAAGGTAATGGGACCCTCCAAAGGGTGCTGGCTGGGAATTGAAGATGATATTCAGGTGTGTAGGGGATGCAAGCGGTCACTGGCATCTGGTCCCTAGGGCCAACCACCCAAGTATGCACAAGGGTCTCGAGGCTAGCACTGGTCTGTGGGGGGTAGGGGTGGAGCCTGAGAGTGGAGGGGGCACCAGAGGTAGGTTTCCTGGCAGGAAGCTGGACCCCCTGCACAGGCATTCCACCTAAGAAGATGATATGAAAGGGGGGGTAGGATGCTCCCATATGGAGGGCCTATGCCAGAGCCACCTAGATGTGGGGTGGAGGAAGGGCTGGGGCGTCTTCCTAGGAATGAGTCATGGTTTCATCTGCAGTCACCGACTGGTTTACGCAGGAACAGACTTTAGATAATGTTAGGAACTCAGATGTATTAGCGTACTATATTAAGGTTAGGCATCCAAAAAAGTTGTAAACTAATATGTAAATAACTTGTGGTTACTGTGTAAAGAATGTTGTTGATTGATAATTGAGTTGTGATGCTCTGTTGTAAATAAAATACGGCCGGGGGTTTTCAAACCCTACAAAAGTTGAGTTTTATTTTCCAAAGGTAGTTTTGGGACACAAGGGAGAGTGGACCTTGGGAGGTTGGCGGGAGGCCTCGGCGGAACCTGACCATGTGCATGGGGCTCCACCAACTTGATTGGGAGCTCCTCACTGGGGGGACAGGGGCCCAATGCGTCCCCGACCTCCAAGTAAGGATCCCGTCAGCTCACCCCAGGAAACACTTCTAGTGCTTCCAGGCCACATGCAGGGATGACCCCATTGGCCTGTCCATAAAAGGAGGCAGTGGCCGGCAAGCAGGTCTTTTCATTTCCACTCACTGACCGCTCCTGATCCTCCTCATCAGCCTTTCCAGCAGAAAAACCCACCAACCTCCCTCATGGCAACTGATTGACTGTTTTGTTTTTGCTTTCCTTTTGCTCTGCTTGTCAAGGTGACCTGGCATTCATTATTCTTGTTGGATTGACTGTTACCTACTCACCAGAAACTTTTCTCCTTGACTGCATGGATGGCTCCATCGTGAAAGTTTGTTTGTCGTATTGTTGGGAATCGAAGATGACATTCAGGGGCATGGGGTTGTGAACAGTCGCTGGCATCTGGTTCCTAGGGAACACCTCCCTCGCATTTGCAGGAATCTCGAGGCTAGCACTGGCCCTTGGGGAGGGGTTGGTTGAGTCTGAGGGTGGAAGAGGCGCCTGAGGTAGTTATCCTGATGGGCAGGCAGGTCCCCTAAACAGGCATTCCACCTATGCAGGTGATCTGAAAGGAGGGGGGGGTGTAGGATGCCCCCATATGGAGGGCCTACCCCAAGGCTACCTAGACGTGGAGTGGAACAAGGACTGGGATGTCTCCCTTGGAATAAGTTGTGATCACATCCGCAGTATCTGAAGGGGTTATGCAGGAACAGACTTTAGATAATGTTAGGAACTCAGATGTATTAGTGTACTCTGTTAAGGTTAGGCATCCAAAAAAATTGTAAACTATTATGTAAATAACTTGTGGTTACTGAGTAAAGAATTTTGTTGGTTGATAAATTGAATTGTGATTTTTTTGTTGTAAATAAAATACGGCCAGGGGTTTATGGCCACTAACCCAAAAAAGTTGAGTTTTCTTTTCCAAAGGTAGTTGTAGGTCACACAGGATGGTGGACTTTGAGGGTTGTTGGGAGGCCTCAGCGGTACCTGACTATGTGGATGCTGTGCTGGTAGAACACCAGCAGAGGCCACAGAGACACGAAAACAAGGAGACTGACATAGGGACAAGAACACAGGCAGAGGACAAAAGGGATACACAAACATGGGGAAATTAAAATAGGGAGATTTGTGATGTTTGCATGTTATTTTCATCAATCAAAAAATTGAGTTAATTCAGTATTAATAGCATGCAAACACTGAGTTAATCTACTAATAATGTTTGGGGAGCGCTCAAAATGGGGGTTCATATAGTGATTTGGCGCACATTCCCTCAAATTCAGATATTCTTTCTGTTTTATACTTCTTAGAATATGTCCAAAAGTAGGTACAAGTGTGATGTTCTTATGCCAGGTAACCGGGTTTGGGTATTGAATTACCTCCACACTTTTTCGGAATTTTGGTTTAGCTTTATAGCAATTTTGTGGTGTAAAACATCTATCCTGTTGCAACTGCACTTATGGTGAGCACTGAAATCCATGTGTGGTAGCACACAATGCAATCCCGGAAATATGGTTCAAACTAAATACACTCTGCGGATACCAGGTTCCATCTTCATACTAAAGTTTTCAGTATGGAGACTGTACCATACCGTGCACAGTATACCACAGCAACATGCACTGTGTCACCCTATGCACAGTCAAGCTCAACATTTTTACTGACGTTTCCAGTACAAGGATTGTACCCAGCCGAGCAAAGGGTAACAGAGCCTTCAGCACTGTGTTATCCTGTGCTCATCCAAGTATGATGTTCGTATTGATGTTTTCAGTAGGAAAATTTTTATGCGATTGCGCACAGAATAACACAGCCATATGCGTTTCTACTCTGGCACAGCGCAAGTATGACCTTGACACTTAAGTTTTCATACAAAGATCGTTACCTGGCTGCGCACAGCGTAACACAGCCATCTGCTCTGTGCTACTTTGTGCACAGCAGGGTACCCCTTTCATTCTGACGTTTTTGGTACAAAGATTGCAACATAGATGGGTCCATGATAACACACAGCCTTTCATGCTTTGTGACCCTGGGAACTGACAAGAGCGAACTTGTACTGACATTTTCAGAACAAACATTGTTACCCAGCTGTGCCCTGGGTAACACAGCATGGATAACTGTGTTGCTTTGCACACAGGTGGATACCAGCTTCGTACCAGGGTCGGTGCCTCCCTTACGGTGTGGGGACGTTGTCCCACTCATATTTTGCCCCCCCCCCCCAAGTTACATGTGACAAAAGTAAAACATTTTAAGTGTTTTGTATTCTGCAGTGGTGGTTGCAGTACAAAGAGGCTGAGACGGGTCCTGGGGCTGCCAATGCGAGCCTGAGGGCCTAGGAGCTTAACAGTATTATTTACAGACAATGTCTGAGTTAGTACCCAGCACCTGGGGCCCAAGTGTGCATGTTGGGTTAGACTGCTGCCTCTCTTCGGCCAGCCCGACATGCACAGTTGGGGCTGCTCATAGTCTCTCCTCCTGTGCATACTGGAGCCGGAGGGTGACTCAATGCTGCAGTCCCCGGTCTCAGTAGTGAGCAGTGAGGATGGCTCTCCCAGCCAATCCAGGTGCTGCTGTAACAGCAGGAGTAGCATCTGGATTGACTCAGAGACTAGGGGCATCTGAAAGTGTGTGCATGTGGCACAGCGCAGCGGTGGGAGAAGGATAGCTCTCTCCACTTTTTGTGTTGCACGAAAAAAGACAGGCCGCAGCGTTCGTTGCTAGTATGGCACGTGCTGAAGAGCTTCCTTCTTCCACACGGGTAAGTTAGTGAGTGTGATGATCCTGCAAAGTCCATATTACACAACTCCGGATGATGTCAGGGCGAGGCACACCTCAACGGCTGCTCTCTGTCTTTCCTAAACCAAAGCCAATTTCCCTGTTCTTTCTTCTCGTGACATGTCGTCCCTCCAGCAGTTTTTCTTGAGCACTGACACACTGCCATCACCATACAAAGCTGCTAAAATTGCAGGGCTGTTTTCCTCTGCTCCTAACGTGACCCATTCTGGCCATGTGTTTGTGAGCCAAATGAGAATGCACTCAGGTCCCGACTTTCATGTGCTAAATTCTGGCAGAAAAACCCACTGGAAATATCCAATGTTGTTTTGTATTTTTTGCGCACTATGTTTTTAATTAGTGCTGTGCTATGTGAATTTTGTATAGTGTATGTACGTGTATGACTGTTTACGTGTCTGTAATCTAAGGCTATTCTATAAGAATGGTTGGGTTTTGCAACTGGGCATAACAGGCTATTCATTGCAGAGACACAAGGCTCAATTACTCCCTGGTACTCAAGCTGAGTGAGGATCTCCCTTACTGGGGTTTTTGCTTCGTGTTTAACAGGATATTGTGGCTGAGGTTGAGGTGTATGCCTGATAGGTATTACATGACAAGGAGAATCCTTGTCCCAGCCTACATGCCTGCGGTACAACGCGCTAAAGCCCGATTGACAAAGTAGGCTTCTTTTACTGCTTCTGGAACAAGATCAGAGAAAGAAGGCAAAATGACATCTTCCCCATGTGGGAGCTTACGGACCTGCTCAAGTGGCAGTCCCTTTCGGCCAGCAAAATCACAACTAAGTTCATCCCAAAATATCACACCGATGGTGCGCTCTACTTCTCCCTCAATTGGGATACTTAAATCATAAACCTTGTCTGAAGGGAGAACGCAGCCATCAGCAGTCTCAACTGCAATGAAATCGCTAGTTGCTGTCACATCAGATGATCTTTCAGATTCTGGCGACATATTGTGTCCTCTGCTGCGCTGTCTAACAGTGTCACTGCCCACGTCTTGTTTTTAAGCAATGTTGTCAAGTGTACTGGCATTTTTAACTGACAGTGCTGCCACCTTTTTTTTTTTTAAAAAGAACAGATGATGGATGGAATGCAGAGCAAATCAAACATTCATCCCCAGTCACAGAGATCTGGGTTTAATCCATCATTTTTTTGCTCACCACGCCACCCCAGGTTGGACCCAGCCATATTCAAATCAGTCTTGACCCTGTTCCTCATGGGAACAGTCCAGCCCGAACTGCCAAGCCAGGTCCTCCCTGAACTGGAAACAAGCATTCTAGGACCAGTTTCAGGATATCACCCTTCATCAGCTAGGCTAGCTTGAATCCAGTGGCAAGGTGAGCACAGGACCCACGTCTGGGCACACCCTTCCCACTTGGGGCAACAAATGCAAAAAGAACAGATGATGGACAGAATGCAGAGCAAATCAAACATTCACCCCCAGTCACAGAGATCTGGGTTTAATCCATCATTTTTTGCTCACCACGCCAACCCAGGTTGGACCCAACCATATGCAAATCAGTCTTGACCCTGTTCCTCATGGGAACAGTCCAGCCCGAACTGCCAAGCCAGGTCCTTCCTGGACCGGAAACAAGCATCCTAGGACCGGTTTCAGGGTATCACCCTTCATCAGCTAGGCTAGCTGGAATCCAGTGGCGCAGTGAGCACAGGACCAACATCTGGGCATACCCTTCCCACTTGGGGCAACAAATGCAAAAAGAACAGATGATGGACGGAATGCAGAGCAAATCAAACATTCACCCCATCACAGAGATCTGGGTTTAATCCATCATTTTGTTGCTCTCCACACCAACCCAGGTTGGACCCAGCCATATGCAAATCAGTCTTGACCCTGTTCCTCATGTCCAGCCCGAACTGCCAAGCCAGGTCCTCCCTGGACCGGAAACAAGCATCCTAGGACCGATTTCAGGGTATCACCCTTCATCAGCTAGGCTAGCTTGAATCCAGTGGCGCAGTGAGCACGGGGCCCACGTCTGGGCATACCCTTCCCACTTGGGGCAACAAATGCAAAAAGAACAGATGATGGACGGAATGCAGAGCAAATCAAACATTCACCCCCAGTCACAGAGATCTTGGTTTAATCCATCATTTTTTTACTCACCACGCCAACCCAGGTTGGACCCAGCCATATGCAAATCAGTCTTGACCCTGTTCCTCATGGGAACAGTCCAGCCCGAACTGCCAAGCCAGGTCCTCCCAGGACCGGAAACAAGCATCCTAGGACCGGTTCAGGGTGTCACCCTTCATCAGCTAGGCTAGCTTGAATCCAGTGGCACAGTGAGCATAGGACCAACGTCTGGGCATATCCTTCCCACTTGGGGAAACAACTGTAAAAAGAAGAGATGATGGACGGAATGCAGAGCAAATCAAACATTCACCCCCAGTCACAGAGATCTGGGTTTAATCCATAATTTTTTTACTCACCACGCCAACCCAGGTTGGACCCAGCCATAAGCAAATCAGTCTTGACCCTGTTCGTCATGGGAACAGTCCAGCCCGAACTGCCAAGCCAGGTCCTCCCTGGACCAGAAACAAGCATTCTAGGACCAGTTTCAGGATATCACCCTTCATCAGCCAGGCTAGCTTGAATCCAGTGGCGCAGTGAGCACAGGACCCACGTCTGGGCACACCCTTCCCACTTGGGGCAACAAATGCAAAAAGAACAGATGATGGACAGAATGCAGAGCAAATCAAACATTCACCCCCAGTCACAGAGATCTGGGTTTAATCCATCATTTTTTGCTCACCACGCCAACCCAGGTTGGACCCAACCATAAGGAAATCAGTCTTGACCCTGTTCCTCATGGGAACAGTCCAGCCCGAACTGCCAAGCCAGGTCCTTCCTGGACCGGAAACAAGCATCCTAGGACCGGTTTCAGGGTATCACCCTTCATCAGCTAGGCTAGCTGGAATCCAGTGGTGCAGTGAGCACAGGACCAACATCTGGGCATACCCTTCCCACTTGGGGCAACAAATGCAAAAAGAACAGATGATGGACGGAATGCAGAGCAAATCAAACATTCACCCCATCACAGAGATCTGGGTTTAATCCATCATTTTTTTGCTCACCACACCAACCCAGGTTGGACCCAGCCATATGCAAATCAGTCATGACCCTGTTCCTCATGTCCAGCCCGAACTGCCAAGCCAGGTCCTCCCTGGACCGGAAACAAGCATCCTAGGACCGATTTCAGGGTATCACCCTTCATCAGCTAGGCTAGCTTGAATCCAGTGGCGCAGTGAGCACTGGGCCCACGTCTGGGCATCCCCTTCCCACTTGGGGCAACAAATGCAAAAAGAACAGATGATGGACGGAATGCAGAGCAAATCAAACATTCACCCCCAGTCACAGAGATCTGGGTTTAATCCATCATTTTTTTACTCACCACGCCAACCCAGGTTGGACCCAGCCATATGCAAATCAGTCTTGACCCTGTTCCTCATGGGAACAGTCCAGCCCGAACTGCCAAGCCAGGTCCTCCCTGGAACGGAAACAAGCATCCTAGGACCGGTTTCAGGGTATCACCCTTCATCAGCTAGGCTAGCTTGAATCCAGTGGCACAGTGAGCATGGGACCCATGTCTGGGCATACCCTTCCCACTTGGGGCAACAACTGTAAAAAGAAGAGATGATGGACGGAATGCAGAGCAAATCAAACATTCACCCCCAGTCACAGAGATCTGGGTTTAATCCATAATTCTTTTACTCACCACGCCAACCCAGGTTGGATCCAGCCATAGGCAAATCAGTGTTGACCCTGTTCGTCATGGGAACAGTCCAGCCCGAACTGCCAAGCCAGGTCCTCCCTGGACTGGAAACAAGCATTCTAGGACCAGTTTCAGGATCTCACCCTTCATCAGCTAGGCTAGCTTGAATCCAGTGGCGCAGTGAGCACAGGACCCACGTCTGGGCACACCCTTCCCACTTGGGGCAACAAATGCAAAAAGAACAGATGATGGACAGAATGCAGAGCAAATCAAACATTCACCCCATCACAGAGATCTGGGTTTAATCCATTATTTTTTTGCTCACCACACCAACCCAGGTTGGACCCAGCCATATGCAAATCAGTCTTGACCCTGTTCCTCATGTCCAGCCCGAACTGCCAAGCCAGGTCCTCCCTGGACCGGAAACAAGCATCCTAGGACCGATTTCAGGGTATCACCCTTCATCAGCTAGGCTAGCTTGAATCCAGTGGTGCAGTGAGCACGGGGCCCACGTCTGGGCATACCCTTCCCACTTGGGGCAACAAATGCAAAAAGAACAGATGATGGACGGAATGCAGAGCAAATCAAACATTCACCCCCAGTCACAGAGATCTGGGTTTAATCCATCATTTTTTTACTCACCACGCCAACCCAGGTTGGACCCAGCCATATGCAAATCAGTCTTGACCCTGTTCCTCATGGGAACAGTCCAGCCCGAACTGCCAAGCCAGGTCCTCCCTGGACCGGAAACAAGCATCCTAGGACCGATTTCAGGATATCACCCTTCATCAGCTAGGCTAGCTTGAATCCAGTGGCGCAGTGAGCACGGGACCCATGTCTGGGCATACCCTTCCCACTTGGGGCAACAACTGTAAAAAGAAGAGATGATGGACGGAATGCAGAGCAAATCAAACATTCACCCCCAGTCACAGAGATCTGGGTTTAATCCATAATTTTTTTACTCACCACGCCAACCGAGGTTGGACCCAGCCATAGGCAAATCAGTGTTGACCCTGTTCGTCATGGGAACAGTCCAGCCCGAACTGCCAAGCCAGGTCCTCGCTGGACCGGAAACAAGCATCCTAGGACCGGTTTCAGGGTATCACCCTTCATCAGCTAGGCTAGCTTGAATCCAGTGGCACAGTGAGCATGGGACCCACGTCTGGGCATACCCTTCCCACTTGGGGCAACAACTGTAAAAAGAAGAGATGATGGACGGAATGCAGAGCAAATCAAACATTCACCCCCAGTCACCGAGATCTGGGTTTAATCCATAATTTTTTTACTCACCACGCCAACCCAGGTTGGACCTAGCCATAGGCAAATCAGTGTTGACCCTGTTCGTCATGGGAACAGTCCAGCCCGAACTGCCAAGCCAGGTCCTCCCTGGACCGGAAACAAGCATCCTAGGACCGGTTTCAGGGTATCACCCTTCATCAGCTAGGCTAGCTAGAATCCAGTGGCGCAGTGAGCACAGGACCAACATCTGGGCATACCCTTCCCACTTGGGGCAACAAATGCAAAAAGAACAGATGATGGACGGAATGCAGAGCAAATCAAACATTCACCCCCAGTCACAGAGATCTGGGTTTAATCCATCATTTTTTGATGGATTAAACCCATCTCATATTTTTCTTTTTAAACTGCGACTTTTGTTGTGGGAACTTTTCTTCTTTTTTGTCTGAAGACTGTGGTGAGTCTTTCTTCTGTTTCACGTATTCAGGGAGTTGATTGGGACGGCCCCCTCTCTTGCTACGTCTATCCAGTGCGTCCTGAAAGGATCAAAAGGGACGCGAATCAGTAAATCTATCAGGAGCTTTTATATTTTGAAAGTATATCTCCTCGCGGAGTTCTCCGGATGTGGTAAATCTGCTCTCTTATTTCTTCTATCTCTAAAAAGTTTTTCTTTATCCCAGTGCTTTGTAAAACACTCCTGTATTTGTTTAGTACCTTCCTTAGGGGTGGTACTTCCAGCTTCTTCGGATTAGCTCCAAAACTATCCATTCCTATACTGGTATAGTATTTCGGAAATAATTTTCGGAAGCTCTTTCTCCTGGTCCAAATGTGGAATCTCTCCGAGGCGCTGGCGTATAGTCAGTGCTACTGCTTCCCCTTTGATATTACTGAGTATTATTGAGGAGACTACTTCAAAGTTACGCATTAATTTCATCCCCAAATCTAGGGCTGTTGCAGCCCTGTGCTCATTCTGTATTTGTTTTATCACTTCCGGCAAATTGGCAAGTGTTGGGGTGCCATGTGTGGTAGTATACAATGCAGCGAAGACTGTACCCCATGTGGCACAGTCATCCACCGAGGGAACCATCCCGAAGGGCAAGCCCATTGTAAGAATTCTATGTTTCTCCTGTGGTCCCGTATGGGGAAACACAGCTTCCAGCTGATTTGTTTTCTGGGGTACCCAGAACAGTATTTTCTCTCGTTCTGTGGGTACTTTACCCATGATAGTATGTACTGTTTGTGGATTAATCCCAGTAGCCAATTGATATCCAGCAGGTGCTGGCAGTGCTGGACGCGCTGGTGTAGTGTTCAAAGTTCGCATTACCAACTGAACAAGTCGTCTGTATAGGGTGATCAGTTCAAGATATAAGTTTTGCAGGTCTGCTGCCTGTATATTTTGTATACATGGGTGAGGTGTGTAGGTGGAAAACAGAGGTCCCGTTGGTCCATCATTTCCTAAGGGGCCTAATCTCACGGGTTGTATTACATTTGGTAAGGCGCCAATAAACCAGTTTTGATGTTCTTGGTAAGTAATCGGAATATCAAGATCCTGGTATGCTTGGTACCACTGAGGTACGTTTGCAATTCTGTATGTGTGGAATGTAAATGATCTTTGGTCTTCCTCAGGAAAGGTGACCCAAGAGTAGAATTTTTTTTGTTTAATAAGCTTCACTAGCTTCTATGAATGTGACATCCCGCCCTCATCTGTTAAGCCATGCACTACTGGTTGTAGTGTTAAGGCTCGTCTAGCATTCTCAGGAATATCTATGGTGTTAGCCATATTGTGAAATGGGTAAAGAGATAGAACACCAAATGGGAAGCAAAGTCCTTTTAAGAGTTTGAGCTCAAACAATCTACAGCCTAATTAGGTGCTCACTGTTCAGCTGAGGAGGATCTTCCCCAAGACCACGGACGTCTCTGTATAATGGAACTTAGGGTACCTGTTGTATGTGAGACAGTGATAGTTGGGATATCCGTAAATTAGTGCCTAAACACCATCTTTCGTGGCGACATGTTGTAGTTTGACTCTTTCTCTAGGCAAGACTGCTGGTTTAAGGATGACAGTACTTATGTTTGTAGGCGACTATGCCAGTCCTACAACAAGTTGTAACTGTCATCCCAACCCTCCCTGCTCACAAGCAGCACCTCACCAAAAACCCAAACAGTAAAAGGTGATTTGTGGCAGCCTTTACGCATGGACTCAAGTGTGTGACATCTCAGGGAGTGTCACGGTTAATCGGAGATTACCTCTTTCTCACATAAACACCATGTCTCAATCAAACACAGGAAACTAAGAAGATGCAGTAAAGTTTCAATAGGTTTTATTTAGCAAAACCGCAATCTGCGATAAGTTCCATGGGCTGCAATGATTAGGATAATGAACAGTGCAAGAAACAGAATGGTAAAGACAAGAGTCATAATTCAAAGGCCATTCTTGCAATAACATGAAATAACATGAAATATGAGATATGTTCTAGTACCCTAATATGATGTACCTAATCTCTAACCTAAAAGAGAGCTAATCTGCCAATGCCATGTCCATGAGAAGTGCCCTCAACCCTCGTTACCTTGGAATGAGGTCTCTAGCTCAGACTCCGTAGGGACACGAAGACTGGGTCAGCGTCAAGGTGACGTGCAGCATCGATAGCAGTGATGGCATCTGGTTGGCATCCCTCTGACTATCTGTTTAAGTGAGGAGTATTTATACAGATCTGCTTGGACCCCTGACGTAGGTCTCTTCCCAAACAATAGATAACAAGACATGCTTGGGACGGTAATTTATATAAACAATTCTCTCGAAAGTAGGGAAAGTACCTAATGTGAACACCTACAGTTTGTTTATTTTTGGCGCTCAATATTGACGCCTTAGTGCAGTGGCGCTGATAACGCAAAACTACAACATGGGTCTAACTAAAAACAAGACAGCCATCTTAGAAGATTTAATTAAATGCTAAAACAGAGCAAGCTAAGTAGGGTACAGTCACTAGGTGACGGGGGCATGAGTCTGCAAGCCAAAGGCTAAGCTAACGCCTGTATCCCATTAAAACAAACTAGGATTCACTACATGCTCACAGGGAACAATGTGTTCTTCAGCAAGTCTCTTCCCTCCTGCAGCCCTGGGTGGCAGCTGCTAGCACCGCTTGTGGTGTTTTCCATTCAGTGACTACTGCAGCCTATTGCTTGTTCTTTTCTCTCTTCCTCGACTCTGAAGTGTGAAGGAAGCTATTTCACTCACGCCATGTTTCACCATCAACCATCATTACTAACTGGCACGCTATGGTGTTCATCATACATGTATTCAGTACACGTTATCATGCATATCATTTTAAGTACCCATACAGTGGTACTTCAAAAAACTGTATCCTGTGTGACCAGGGCCAAGAAGGAGATGTGCTGTGTCTCATTTGCCTGCATATTCCACCTCCCTTTTATGGGGGCTGTAAACTTGTTATTGGGGGCACAGTCTCCTGGCTCCCTGCTGGCACTTTTGTGTCTCTTTGATAGCTCCCCTCGAATGGGATGTATATGCAAACATTTTAAAGGGGGGGGCAGGGGTAGGCGATAGAGACAGGTTTCCAGATTTAAAAGGAACACCCACACTCCTCAATTAAAGAAAATACAACTCTAGCTGCAAGTTACATGTGTAATGCTGTTGGCATTTGTGTAGCGCCTTCACCATTTGTATACCTTGTTGCACTTTCTTAATATGCCCAGTCTTTTGAATAGTGTTGGATGTTCAATCATATGACAGAGTGCTGTTTGTTAGCTTTAGAGTCAGGTAAAGATCTTTGTAGACCTTTGTGTTTTTGAAGGGATGTGGCTGTTAATTTTTATTTTGGAGTTTTGGGTGCCTCGGCCAATGAAGATTGCAGAGTTTTGTTAAAAAGGTGTTACTATGCAGATTCAGTCCTGTGCATGTGAGGCTGTGCACGTAGCTATGGTTTTAGGTAGGTGTCACTGTGCAGTTAGGTAGCTATGATGTACTGTGTGTGAGGGTGTAGAGTTAGCTATATTTCTGTGTGGTAAGGGTGTGCAGACAGTTTTGATGCAGTGCTGTTAGGGTATTCCAGTAGTTGCTGTCCTGTGAGCATGCAACTTAATGTGTTGTTCGATGATGTACCTTGGTGCATTGCCAGACATTGCTGTTGAGATGGCAGCGTGTTGCCAACTATACAACTCTGGTGCCACTCATGCGCACAAGAGTGCAAGGGGTTCTGTCTAGTTTGTGCTGTTCGAGGAAGACAACTTGTAAGTGTGACTGGAAAAATTGTGTATAGTGTTATTGTTGGGTAGAAAGTGTAGCTTAGAAGTCAGGCGAAGGCACTGATGCATTATTGGCAGTGTTTTGGGTAAGTGCTGTATGTTTCTACCTAGATAGTTTGGTTTGTAATGTCTCCTGGGTTTGAGTGATATATATATATATGTTCTAGCAGTCGTTAACTATCCTAGTACCTGAGCCGTCTCATACATTTGTGATGTTATGTCAAGCCTGGCACCTTGGGAGATACGTAGGGCAGCAGCAAGGAGGGAGGGCAGGTGGACAATAAGCGAGAGTGCAAAATTTACAAATGTGAAATGAGCCCACAAGCATGTCTAACATGAGGTTTGTATGTCTCTGAAGATGTGCCTGCCTGTTCTTGTGGGATTTTGAGTATGTGGTTGGTTTTAAATGCCCAAATGTGCTTTTTACTTTAAACCCAAGTAAACATGCAGCGGGTTCAATCCCCGCCCTGCTGCAGTGGTAACTCGGGCACTGCTAGAGGGGCTGAAGAAATGCAACAATGTCTTTTAAGTCGACTCAGAGGCTGCCCCAGACCCACCAGCCTTAGAAAGGACCATTACTGTTAGGAAACCACCCTCTCCAATTACGTCTAGTACAGACCCTGTCCCAGCACCACCAGCCTTCAAAGAATCATGACTGGTTGGAAACCACCCTCTTTTTCATCAAATCTAGTACAGACTCTGCCCCAGCTTCATCTGCTTTAGACTGTTTGAAACCATCCTGTCTCCCCTAAAGTCTAATACAGACCTTGCCACAGCCCTACTGGCTTCTAAGAGATATCGACCTGTCAGTGGAAAGTGATGGCATGTCCTCCAATGTAATAACGCCCACTGCCTATGCAATGATGAGCGTCGTCCTGTGCACTCTCTTCTCCTCCACAGCCACACGGCTCCCCTCCCTCTTCGGGGCAGGGGCTGCCCTATGATGCCCCTCTTCAAGGTATATCAATAAATAAAGAAAACTGTGAGGTACTCAGCATTGTTATCTTAAAAGTTATGACCTCTGTGATTATACAGAATAAGCAGCTACCTATGTTATTATCATATGAAATGTCTTTATTGATGTCATAACTACTCGTTCACAATTGTTTTATTAACCTTATTGCTTTCTCAAATTTGCTTGAAAAGGCACCACTAGCCTACTCTTTGTTCAAATTTTTCTGAGGGTGGGGGGGTCCCCCGAGCTTCCCTTATTACAGTTGGGCCCGCTCGCTCCACTCCCTTGCCCCAGAGTACTCAGAACTTTTACGCCCCACCACTTTCAAATGTCACCAGCCGCCACTGCTTCGAGTTGAAGTTTTCAGAATGAAGATTGCTAACAAGCTGTGCACAGGGTTACACAGCCTTCCACACTTCTAGCCTGTGCACTGCTGGATACAAGTTTCATACTAAAGTTTTCAGTATGAAGATTATTACACGGTTGCGCACAGGGTAACACAATCATCTACTCCGTGTTTCCTTGTGTGCAGCTGAGTATGCCCTTCATTCTGAAGCTTTCAGTATCAAGATTATTACCCGGCTCTGCACCCTGTTTTACCCTGTGCACAGCTCTGTACCCTGGTCATACTACAATTTTCAGCACTGTTATGCCATATTTCCTATTAAGACCATATACTCAGTGCTTAATTTGTAAAAGAGTATGTGCCAGGGCCTAAAGTTTTACTCAGAAGCCCAGCAAATGTGCCTATCACAGGTGCTTCTGAAGATTGCGATGCTAGGTAACAAGACCGCATATTTGTGATACCACTATTTGCCTCTTTAATGCATCACCACAACACTCCCTGCCTCGTTTAATCATGTTTGCCGGTCTTTTTCATCCCTTTCTTCATTTGTCACTATTTTCCATCTCACTTCCTCCTTGTTTTTCCCGTTCATGTATTTCTCTCTCTTGTTGTGCATCATAGTCTGTTGAGGCAAAATAAGTTTCAGTCCCAAACATGAGTGCCAGTGGGCGCCACCTGCAACTTCTGAGTCAAATTAAGCACTGCAAACATTATCTATGTTACCAAGCGATCACACCAACTGGGTGTGCAGTATTGGGACCCCAGTGAAGGGGTACAATGAACCTCAGTACGGCACCATCTGTTAGCAGCAAGGCCTAAATCCCTTCTTCTATGTTATATAATACGGATCACCAGACTCGCTCTACTTTCTAAAGTTTAGAGTAATTATTGGCGTCCTTACAGAGAGGGAGTGCTTCAAGGCAGATTATCTCCAAAGGTCCATGGCTGTGACGATTTGTTTTTAATCTGCACATTAACAAGGCTTTGCTCATTGAGTGCATTTGAAGGTCTAGAACATAACAGGAAGATCCTTTGAAATGTGAATCCAGTTCCACACATTCAAACAATTGTAAATCTATGGTCATATGAAAATAAACCTCTCTGCTGGGAATGTAAAGAAAGAAAATGTGCTCTGAAAAAACACTAGACATAGTTTCAATGCACGTTTTAGCTCTGGGTTGACAACACAGATACCAAACAGACCTATTGCTAACAATAGATCTACAGCAGGCTTTGGGTCTGCACTTATCAACCCAGGCTTTCTTCAGTTCACCTCTGTCAGTGCCATGGGACTTTGTCAATCATGTCTTGGTTCAGCCCAGTGGTGTATTAACCTGTCACCTAATTCTAGTCTTTGTTTCGGTATCTTCTTCCACCTCTACACAAGTCCTTGGCCCGCCCTGCCTACTCCACCTGGCTCCCTCCGGGGTTTCTTGTTCTAGTGTACTTATGCAATACGTTTCAACACAACAAACCAGACTTACTGACTTTTTCAATGTTCGTTTAAAATATTTGGATGGTAGCTCCTTTTGCTATATTAAGTTAATTCAGTAGATTAAACTATAGGATCTCATTACATTTTTGCATGAACTATGACTCTGGTGCAGTCCTACAAGGTGTGCTTTCCCACCCACGGGTGAAGAGGGTGAACTTGGGTCAATGCACTAATGATGAATATGAAATACAGGTTATTGCAGCTCCGCAGAACACTACTCAGTGTCTTATTGTAATAGATGTATTACTTTTGGGTTACAAAGGGATCCGAGGCACCATGGTAACAGTAACAAACTTATTTCATTATTCAAATTATCACAAACTCACTGCAATAACAAGAATGATAACTTTTAAGTAAGACACATTTATTACTAAAGGAACATCCTGTTTCTCAGTACATCTAAAACAACTACACAGAATATTATAAAAACAGCAGGAAGGCATGTTATAAACAAAGAGAATAAAATCAACATTTCAAATGTGGTTAAAATGTCATCTAGAACCTAAAACCCTAACATCTACTTTTATGCGCTACACTAAGAGAGCAAGGGAGGCAGAGGAACTTGCAGTCTACAATTTCTGAGGGAGAAGAGATGCGCTGCATAGCTTGTTGACAGCAAAGTCTGTTTTTATCAGCAGCGGTGTGAAGACAGTGTTTCCTGCGAAAGGCAGACACACGCTGCGGTACCGGTCTTTCTGCAGGACTCTGCTTCTGTGGGTTTCAGGCGAGATGTAGCATCTGCAGAATGCAAAGTGTGCTGGCAGTAGGTGAGATCGTCTCTGGTAGGATCGTGTGCAATAATCTGGGTAAAGGATCTCTTTGGACTAGAGGTCAAGTAGCAGTCCTTATATACTACATCTTATAGGAAATTGAATTTTCTGACATAAGCTTAGGAATGTCTGACATAGTTTATGTCATCAAGGTGTGGGTCCTAGACGTTTCCTTATGAACACGTAAGGTAAAAGGACGTCAATTCAGACTACACAATTTGGGTTATATGTCCGCTTTTGTTGTTCTTTAACCTTAACATTGTAAAAAGTAGACATTTGACCCAGACGAATGGTATCAGGTGCTATATCTATGTTATTAGTCAAATGACTTGACACTTTCCCAGTTCTTAGAAAGATAAAATCAGATGACATATGTGTCAGATGGCAGACATGACAATGATTCTGCATAAATCAGGAATGATGGCAAACTCCATTGTCTTAGACTGAGATGATGGCGACCTCCATTATCTAAGATGGAGTCAGGGCCTACATAAAATGGAATCAGACCTTAGTGGCTTTACGATTTACTTCTCAAAACAATTGTTAAATTGTGTGTGTTTCATACATGAAAGGGTAGATAATGCCTAAAAATATAGTACACTAATTTTTCCTATTCAAAATTTCAACACTGATTTAGGAAAGAGCAATCTTCCTGGGAAGCTGCTGTGGGTATAATATTCTTAGAACATTTTGTTTTCTTATTTTATCACACACACCTTTGGATGCATGCCAGTTGCGTACATAGAATAAATGAATTTGGGAGTCACGCACCATGTTCTTTTAGCTCAAATTGTTGGTCAATTAAAATCTTTTACCAAAAATGAGCAAGTTGTGTAATCCAAATGTACAGGGGGTACACTGGGAGACAATGGGGGTCATTCTGACTCCCGCCGGCCGCGGTAACCGCGGTGCCGGCGGGAGCCGCCAGAATACCGCTGCGCGGTCAGAAGACCGCCGCGGTTATTCTGTGTTTCCCGCTGGGCTGGCGGGCGACCGCCAGAAGGCCGCCCGCCAGCTCAGCGGGAAACCCCTTCCCATGAGGAAGCCGGCTCCGAATGGAGCCGGCGGAGTGGGAAGGGTGCGACGGGTGCAGTAGGACCCGTCGCGATTATCAGTGTCTGCATGGCAGACACTGAAAATCTTTTAGGGGCCCTCTTATGGGGGCCCCTGCAGTGCCCATGCCATTGGCCTGGGCACTGCAGGGCCCCCCAGGGGCCCCACGACACCCCTCACCGCCATCCTGTTCCTGGCGGTCAAAACCGCCAGGACCAGGATGGCGGTGAGGGGGTCGGAATCCCCATGGCGGCGCAGCAAGCTGCGCCGCCATGGAGGATTCTTCAGGGCAGCGGAAAACCGGCGGGAGACCGCCGGTTTTCCGTTTCTGACCGCGCCCATACCGCTGCGGTCAGAATGCCCTTGGGAGCAACGCCAGCCTGTTGGCGGTGCTCCCGCGGTCCCTGGCCCTGGCGGTCCATGACCGCCAGGGTCAGAATGACCGCCAATATGTGGTACAGATGATGTTTACTTCTACCAGAAGACCATTTGTGGCTCTTAAACAAGTTCTGTATTGCAAGATATGCATCGGTAAATGGCCTACATTGTTGCTGAAAGAAAGCCCCCTTTTAACTTAGTAAAGAGAAACAGGGAGCAGTAGTTTATGATATCACCAGTCCAATTGTGATTAAACCTTCCACCATATCGGCTCACTTCTGATTTCCTGTTTTCATTTAGATAGTAAAGACATACATAAATTAAACTGCAAAGTTCTACTCCTCCTGTCATTGCTTTCCTTTACCACCCAACTGCAGGTCAAGCACTAAATTTGCTATTTCAACAGTGTAAATTGTTGTATACTAGATACCTGCTACATCAACAAGAGACTATTCATATTACTTACACCGATTGCTGCTTTTGATTTGGTTAAAACACTGTTATGCAACTTTGTAATACCAGTGCTATTCTTGAGCTGATGTCTCACTTTTTATGTTTCTAACATATCCAAAAACAAACGAAAAAATAGCACACTCACACTCAAATGAAAGTAGAAGCATGACATTGCACAATAGATACAAGTTGTGCTGATAGTGGCACTCTCAAAGTTGATCCTTGGACCTAAGTCCACGTTTGTTTCCTTTGGCCATAAACTGCCTTTTATCTTCATTTCAGATGCCTGTCTCAAATCTACAGGCGTGCAACAGTCTAAACTCAAACTTCAATCAAAGAGTTCAACATATATAGTATTGCCTGTCAGGCCAAGAGACAGCTTGAGAAGATCTTACTAAACCGAAAAAGGCAATTTTGTTAGAAACAACTGAAGAAGAAATACAGAAAATAAGATTAAGTTTTTTATGTGTGTTCATTAGCTTACACTATGCCACAGCACAGAAAATGAAATGACGTGGATAAAGAGTCACTTTTTTTCCCCTATTGTTCAAAGCAACTCTGAGATTCGGTCGCACTCTCCTTACAGTGATAGTGTTGGACACCTTTGTTCACATTTCCCTTTTCTTAATGGTTATTTGATGCAATCATGAGTTTCTGACTTTTCCTGTTATCGTGTTGCACAAGTGTTCTTTCACATGCAAAATATTTCCAGTCAAGGCTGCACAAGAACCGTGTCATAAATGTCTTAATGTATCTCTCTGTGATGAAACACACACACACGCCATTTTGACTTCATCGCACTCACCCAGAAATTTGGCAAATACCTACTGTCTCAAAGAACAAAGAAACAACAGAGAACAAAAAATGACAATTGCTTCTCCCTTTGTGGGACCTCAACCAAGGAAGTCTGATGAGAAATTCATGATTTACCACACATGCTTCCCAATACCTGAAAAGCATGACAATAACAACTGTTCTCAACCATGGTCTTTTCTGCAATATTTGTATATTCATACACATTTTGTACAACAATTCAGGTGAGGTACAGATTACTGTGATTCAACGTAGACCTCAAAATACAGAACTCAATTACTGTGCCCAGAAGACAAAAGTAAGGGATGGGGAAAGGTAAGTGGAAGGAGGGGAGGCTATGGGGCTAGCAACCTTCTCCGTCCCTCCTAGTCTTGAAATCAGTGTCTCGTGCTGTCATCTCTAAAAGGGGAAAAGTGATTTAAGACAGTAACTCTTCCTTTAAAATACCAATTTTCCTCATAACCACTTCCAAAAATGTTAGGCCGGTGGCAATCTGAAAAACATATGATCTTCCTGCATGACTTACGCATAGCCTAGCAGAATGTTAGATGGAAGCCTCAATGCTCAAGCCAGTCGCTTCTTTCTTGATGAAAAGTAATTCTTTGTACACCACTTGCCCCACGGCAAAGCTCCTTCTATCTGCAAAATCCATGGGAAGGCACGCTCCTTACATTTTCTGATTTGTTTAAGGCAGTACTTAATTGGTAAAAAAAAAAAATGAATGGCAGTGCCAAAGCTCTGCTCAGAAGCCCCCAGCCGGTGCAATTAAATGTCGGCACGCCTGCATAGCCTTGAATCCACCTCATGCCCGTTTAATTCACTGTCAGACATTCCCTGCCTCTTTATGTCACTTCTGCAGATCCTTGCTTTCTCCCCTTGTGAACTTTTTCCCCTCATTTTTACATCTGTCGTTCTGCTGTGAGTGTTTTTCCCTTCCTTGCTCTCGATAAATGTCTGATACAGAAACCAAAGTTCTGGTTGCCAAAAATGAGTCCTGGTGGCCACTACTAGCAACCACCAGCTCAAATTAAGCATTGGTTTAAGGTTAAACCATCTACTTTGACTTCTTGCATATTTGGCTGCCACCAAAAGGGGATCTCGATATAACAATCCGCATCTTATCTTTAGGTACCTTTATTTTATTCTTCTATGGAGAAACATGTACACATTACAGAGCTTCTTAGGTTGCATATTCTCATCATACAGCACCTTCCATAATCAATACTGGGGGACACAGCATTCGGCTCCAGCACAGTTCACAGCAGAGGCTTAGAAGAGGCCTCATGTCCAAACCATCTTTCATGCACCGACTCATTTGGTTTAGTGCTCAGGCTCACCCAGGTTCGCCTACAATAGAGACAGGAGAGGCGCCTCTCAAATATCTGATTTGACAAAGAACTTGCTCAGCAGTTGTGGCGGTACCTACAATTAGTCTATACATTCAAGTTTGTGACCACACTCCGCTGTTAACATACCACTAAACACGCTAACAGTCCTGCCCCCATGTGGATAAGCTATCTGTGCCAATTTGCCAGTATAATTTATGTGAAGGGGCGCAGTTTCCTCATTAATTGAGACCCGAGGAGACCTCTAATTTTAAAGTTGGCTCATCAGAAACACAGATATCTCTGTAGTTTACATCTTGAATTTCCGAGCCCGCTGACTAAACTGTTCTGCGTGACCTCAAAAAGGGAGACTCTAATCCCAGGCAATAGTGATTTAATCACCACTTGGCTAGCTCAATAACGCCCCAATTTTTCTTCTAATAAGTAATAGGTAATAGAGTGCTCCTTAAATTTGAAAAGACTATGGGGGTTATTCTAACTTTGGAGGAGGTGTTAATCCGTCCCAAAAGTGACGGAAAAGTGACGGATTTACCACCAGCCGTATTACGAGTCCATTATATCCTATGGAACTCGTAATACGGCTGGTGGTATATCCGTCACTTTACCGTCACTTTTGGGACGGATTAACACTCCTCCAAAGTTAGAATAACCCCCTATGTTCATTTCTAGCAGTGAAACATGATGGAAAATAGTCTTCCTCATACATCACCCAAGATATGGTGGCATTAGTTTACCACTTACAGACAACATGCACTGACAAAACCAACTGACATGATTTTATATTCTGCCACTTGAAGCAGTCACAAGTGTCATAATACGCCCAAGCGCCACCACATGTTAAATTAGATCCTCACATACCCTGATATGGTTATCATATTTCAGGTGCTGCTTTCAAAGTCCAATGCTTTCAACCACGCTACATGGAAGGTATACCCCATACACACATTACAGCTGCATATGCCATAGTAAAGCCTTCTTATGGCATGCACAGGTTCACATGCTCAGCTAAAGCCATCAAATATCCAGATTAAATCATATGTTCTGCGCAGCTGTCACATTCCCAGTTACAATAATCATTTGGCCAGCACAGCATCATATGACTAAGAGCTTGTGTCATGTACATTGTGGAGCATCACCAGTGCAGGTACTGCCATTTTGCACCAGGTTTATCCTCATTTATCCAGTTATTGCCATTTCATGTGCAGCCATATATGCCAAGGTACATCCTCCTCACATGCCCCCACTGTTCCTTAAAATGGCCCAAGCCAGGTTGATCAGTAAAAAGTGGCAAAGGTCTTCACAAGTAGGAAGCACTTTCACAAAATTGGAAAGTTGATGAAATTCACAAATTCTGACAAGATTTAAAATAAAATAAATTGTGGGAAAATCTCTTAAAAATAGGATTTCCTGAAAAATCCAATAGAAAACGCCTTTAGAATCACAAAAAACTCTTATGTCTGATGTTTGCCACGTATCAAAGTTGCAGATTTTACAGGAGAAATGTCAATGTTTCATAAGAGTGATGTTTTATTACTCTGAGAAATTGAGCATTATTGCCCTTTAAGCTTGTACCTGTTTCTCACATGTCCGCACACGCACTTTAAAGGCTTATTGGCTGTTTAAATTATGTCCTGGGGTGGTGATTGCGGTCCGGGCAGTCTGTAGATTTAAATTGAGCATTATTGCCCCTTAAGCTTGTACCTGCTTTCCATATGTCCGCAAATGCATTTTAAGTTTATAATGGCTGTTTAAAATATGGCCTGGGTTCGTGATTGCAGCCCGGGCCGTTTGTGGACTCAAAGTGAGCATTATTGTCCTTAAGCTTGTACCTGTTTCCCATATGTCTGTACATGCACTTTAAGATTTTATTGGCTGTTTAAATTATGTATTTTCCTTTTCTTGATGGTACTATACATAATTATGCATAGATTTGCACTGGGAATGGATTTGTTCTTTTATTGTATCTTAATTTATTTATGTACACTTTTATGTTTTTTAACTGAAAGAACGTAATTACTACTATTACTCCTCCTCAGAGAAGAATACCTCATTAGTGCAGACGGTTGCAGGTGGTGGTCACCAGCGCTGAATATTGGGTCTCAGATTCATCATCGGGTTTTGACCTACAGCAAGAGCAAGGCAGGAAAGGAACAACGAAAGAGGAAGAGAATAATGGGTAAATAGTGGCAAAGGGAGAACGCAGGGATGAAAAAAATCTTCCAACAGCGAGATAATAAAAATGTCAAGTGCAAGGTTGTGGAAGCAAAAGGCATGAGGTTAATAAACTTCATCCCTAGCAATTTGGCAGAGCCAGCGCCAGGCTGCTCTGAAAAACTTTGGTGTGGGTCAGGAATATTGAGAATATCAAAGAGTTACAATACTGTGATCAGAATATCGAGGTATAAAATATCAAAAGGTAAGTTTGTATAGGTTTCTATGCCTACATCCACATATATGTATCTTGGTGAACTATATATATTGAAGATATGTAGCTGTGGATTTAAGAATAGTAAATACATACTGCACTCTGTTCACTTACATCTTCAATATTTTGTCCTTTGATATTCTGGTCACAATATTGTGACCCTTTGATATTGTGACTTCAGTATTCCCTACCACAAAATACTGCAGGCTCGACTTACATTTAAGTGCTTGTACCAAAGCCTTTCCCAGAACTCTCAAATTTCCCAGTTCCATGAGTGAGTAGCTCATCCAAGTCCAGGTTTTTTTTCATTCTGGGATCTGCAGTCATATATAGCCCTTGGAAAATCAGGACATGTAGTCCCAGAATGCAAAGAAGAAATATGAAGAATATGAGCGACTCACAGACTGACCTGGGAAATCCTGCGCACACCTGTTATTCTGCACTCAATCAAATATATATGGCACTTTTGCATTTCGATCTAAACACCTGGAGGCCTAAAAAAGATTTGTGACAATGATGGACTGCTTTTTTAATGAAGAGACATAGTCGGCAGGTGCTTCCAACATGTCACTGACAGCTTTCAGCACAAAGGGTTTCTAGTCTTGCAGGACATTTTCGCAAATCCTAATTACAGGCACCCTGGCGGAGAGCACGGTCTGTCTCTTTACATCGGGTGCCACACTGTCCCAGAAAAAGCTCACAATCATTTTTCAAATTAGCATTTTTTAATTGTTTTACTTGAAAGACGTTCCTGGGGGCTAAAGTGTCATATTTGTTAAAGGACAAAGGAAAGGATGAAAGACGAACCCTTCAAGCTTGTGAAGAGATCTTCCCGTGTTGAGTTTAGAATTACTTGAGGGGAGATGATAATCAGCAGAGTCTCATTTTCATTAGCAAATTAAACAAATAGAGTGAGTGCAAAGGAGTGCCCTCGTATTTTTGTGGCAGAACATTTGTGTTGTGTGATCATCTTTGGCAAGGTCTCACGCACTGACTACGCCCATGTGTCTGCAGACACCTAATCCTTCTTGGCTTGAAAGAATAATTTCATTTTATGCGTCTTTTCATACAGTGCTTTATGCATAATCTCTACTACTTTCACCCGCTGTACTGCCAAATGATGACATTTATCAACCCCAAAATACTCATAACCCTTTCATTGAGGTATGAAGGATGAAGACGAAATGCCCACAACACAATCTGAATTTGTATCTTTGGATCTGTGCAGCAGGAGCTTATCATGGTGAACTAGCATAATGGCTGTTTGACGTTTTCTTTACTTCATTGTCTTGCTATCAGAGGAAGACTTTCAAGGTGCGGCACTTCTAACTAATCTCCCTCTAGCAACGAAATAAGATCTTAAAGTATGTAAAAAAAAAAAAGACAATCATTGAATAAATGAAGGTTAAAGAGGTTAAAGTGATGTTATAGTTAGGTTCGGTGATAAAATCGTAACATAAGCTAAAAAAAGATACAGAAATCCAGAAAACAATCCCAACTAAAATGTAGTTATGGTTGCAGAACAAAACCTAATATTCATCGGTTATAATTCTGTGATCTAACTATAACTTGCACCACTGCAATTCACTACTTATGACATCACATAATACATCATTTGTGACATGATAAATAACATCATTGATGACATCTTAGATGACATCTAAAAATCCATCATTGATGACATCACCGATGATATCATCCAATAATTGTGACAGTATGCTATAGGCTGTGTGGATTGGGAGTAATTCAACAAGTTTCATTGCTTCCTACTCTTATATAAGCAATTAACCGATAATGGACCTAACCTTTGCCAATGTGCAGGACATGTTGCATACCTACAATGTCAACACAATGTGGTATTGAACAACCATTTTCTACAGGTAATCACCTTCTTAACAAATGAAGTGCCTATATAGACTTTAATGGATTCAAACGTTTTTTTTAAACTTCAACAACCTCCAAAAAGTGTTTGTACTCTATTTACTATAATGGTTGGAGATTACCTTACAAACACACTGTGAACTGAAACATGTCTTAGTGGGTTACCCTTACATTGCACTTTCTTATAGAAAGTACAGTGATTCAAAAATCTGCAGGGTAGTGTTACAATTAAACTTCCACACACATTTTAAATCTTGTCCTAATTTACAATTTGTCTATAGCAGGGTAGGCCAACTATTTAACAAGGACATGCCAAGACATCCACAGGTGGATAATCTGTGATAATCTGTTGTGAATAGAGGTGCTGTTTTTTTTCTCACACTTTGGCAACACGTGTGAACGTGCCAATCCAAACCACACCAGGGTCATTTAGCCTTTGTCTTATTGATGAAGCCTTACAGCTTGCACACAGAATTTTACTGGTAGGTGAACAGTGCACACTATAACCTTCACCATATACAGGGACTTTTGATACCAGGGCATATACTATCTCCATTCTACGCACCGGCACATGTACACATAGTCATTTTACAATGTATTTGGCTTTAGGCCCTTTACTACCATTTCATTTTAAATGATGAAAGGGTTTGATGTTAATAAAACTATTGTGGATGATGTAATCAGCAATATCATCTGTAAAGTCATTGTTATGTCATTTGAGATGCGTCAGTAATGTTATCAATGATGCCATTAAGCATATGATGTGTGGGGTGACCCTTTGATATCAGGTCATAAGCAGTGCATGACGGGCGTACAAGTTATAGTTAATTTAATGAACTCTGTTTTTTTCTGTTTTTCTTTTACGTATGTTGAGAACTAATCACCAAACCTAACTATGATGTCACTTTAACCTTTGTCTTAGTCAGTATTTTTTTTAGACCTAACTTGTGTCTATGGTAAACGTCCAGCTAGACTCTGAGCCCAAACCTCTGTGGGTGGCCAAGCCCTGCTGCACATAGCACAAGGCCAGGCGCACCGGGAATTGGCCACAGGGCCCGCACTCAATCCTCTGTGGGTGACCAACCCAAGCTGCACACAAAGAACATTCCAGAACATTCCAGGCCCTGCAGCCAGCTCTCTGCATGCAGCAAACCCCACTTCACATGGCCTGTGTAATGGTCTGTTTTTTTAGATTTATTTTTGAATATGCAAATTTTCCTTTGATTCTAAAATCCTGAGCTGATCCACAGATCCTTCTAGGATTTAAAGATCAGGCAACAATTCAAGGTTCTGGGGAGTATCTGCCAATCCACAAAGGAGGGCCTTGCTAGTACGTACAGATCCAAGGGCTTGATCCAAGGTTCACACAACCATTTTGTTCCGACATTTTAAACTCAGGGAGGGTCCCTTTGGGAAAACCCCAACAAAAAAAGGCCTGGTGGTCAGGGGTGTGCTCACCCTTCCCTCTGAAATTCCTTTTCATTTTAGTTTTGAGGACTAGAGGACTGAGTCCTCGAGTCCTTTAAGGTTGGCCGCAACATTTTGTTCTGGTGTTGGGGCCAGGCAATCAGATACCGTCATATCTGCGGATCCAAAATGGATGACAGGTGTGAAAGCTGCCTTAGCCAATAGGATTTCTTTGTATTTTTATTTTTTTGGTCTGCGGATCCTCTCAGGATCCAAAGATCTAGACAGATAGCTCAATTTCTTTAACCCATTCATGCCCACCATTAGCATCTTTTTAAATGCAAATTTATCAAATGTTACTGTAAGAATTTACACAAAACCAAGTAGACATTTCCTTAACTAAACTAAAGTTCTTCCTCCATGCTAAATTCAGTGCAATTATATTTATCAATTTTTCCTCTATCAGAGAGGAAAAGTTTTAATGGGAATTGAAATAGGAAACTGTATTTTTTGGATCCCCTTTTTTTCTCAACCCCCACTTGAGAAATCCATGCAAAATGTTCTGTGAATGACCCAAAAAGGATGAACTTAATTTCTGAAAGGTTTTGTGCAGATTTGTCTAATGGTACCAAAGTTATTAAGAAAACAAAAAATGTTTTTACTATGAAAACTCAGACCTTACTATTATTACACTGGCTCTATTGCTGCAAATGAAATAGATTCACTGAAAACCCACAGTTAAAGGTTTGTTTTGGTTCAAGGAACATAAAACTTAAAAAGTTCTAGCATTTGCCAGCTATGAAGTGCAACACACAAGCCACACCATAGCTTACAACTCTAACATATTTTTCCTTTGTACATAGCGTTTTCTTTTTACATGCCATTGGATAAGGGGTGTTCTCAGCATGGCAGAGGTGGGGGTTATGATGTACATTGTGCATTGGACACAATAATTGACTACTTTAATGGCTTTTTCAGTTGTGTATTTGCTGAACCATGGCAAACCTTCAACTGTGGTTTTCAGTGATTGACATGTTTTTCGTAATGTGGTCATCCACCTACAATTTACCACTTATTTGCTATGCAAGTTCTCAGGCCAGGCCCTGTACCCAACTCTTTTTAGCTAGTGGCAATCCGTCGCAGGACCTCCCAAGCCGTCTGCTAGGCCTAATTTGCTGTCACACAAGTTTCAGGCAGATTCACAGAACAGCTCTAAAGTTATTAGCGAATGTAACTTTTATTGCCTTCCCCCATTTTTCTTTGCGCCCTTCCTTAATGAATCTACTCAAAACATGATATAAACAAAAGGACGTTAAAACGACGTAATGTCTTCCATATTTTGTTTAGATTCAACAAACAGTGTCCACATTTTAGCAAATGGACACTTCTTTGACCCCCTTTTAAATCTGTCCCATTCGTGATGCACCTACATGTAGGCCTGGCTGAAATTTCAATTATGTCAGAGTAATCAGAGACATTTTGGTAATTCCTTGTTACTCTGTAATGCAGAATTATCGATAATAATACAATTCCCCCGCTCACGTAGTTAAGAATAATTTGGGGGAAAAATCCTACTGCAAGAATACATTTGGTGAGCAATAGCGGCTGCTTGCGATCACTATTCATGTTTCGTTGCATTTAATGCTAATTCTTTTCAAAATGCTTCTTTGTGTTCATTTTGGCCGTGAGGGTGCATTTTGTGATAAGAAAATAGACCGAAATGCTAGGAGTACATTGGGTTAAGTCCTACCCCAAGTGCACATTTACAGAAAGCGAGAGGCTGCTCACGCTTTCTGTTCAGGTTTTCTTGCATTTAGCGCAATTTCTTAGCATAAAATGCATCCTTTTGAATGCAAAGTGGCATTTTGTGCTAAGAAAATATCACTAAATGTAGAATTAGTCTTCTTGCATAATCTTGTGGACTTTTGGGGTATTTTGGTGCGATTACGCTACACAGAATTGCACAAGTTATGCCCCCCACTACTCCCAATGCTAAAGTAATTAGGACAATCATAAAAGATTTTAACCCCCACTTTCACTGTGGACTGTTTGTTGGATTTACATGAAACCAGAAATAACAGAGTTATTGTAAACTGCTAATCCTTACCAGATCTGATACAGATTCACCACATAGTGTTAAAGTTATAAGCAAATAAAAATGTATTTTTCTCTTTAAATTTGCACCAAACCCCCAACTCTTCCCCCCTTTGATGGAATGGCACAAACTTGGCATATAATGGAAAGACAAATCTTAGAAGTGTGTGCCAAATTTTGCGTAGCTTCATCACATAGTGAAAAAAGTTATTAGCAAATAAACACTTATCTGCTTCCTCCCTTTTAACAGTCCCCACCCCATTATGGCTCCACACAAATTTGAAAATACCAGGAGTGGGCTAAACATGTCAGGCCTCTTCCATATATCATGCAGATTCATCAAATTGTCTCAAAGTTAGTAAATAATAAAAATGTTTCAATGTTTCCCCCCCGCCCCCGTTTCCACATTTCCCAAAACCACCCTTTTTTTCCCCCACCAACACGCATCCAGTCATTAACGCAATTTTGGATTCAAATGTACAATTTAGCATCAAGCAAAGAGATGGAAAAGCTGGAGAAAGAGCTGAACTGGGGAAGTGAAATGAGTGCGGATGATTTGCTGTATTGATATTATGGACTGTGAACAGTAGACACATTGTGCAAGGGGAAGAGTGAAGAAAGATGGGGACTGCAAAATGGGTCTAATCGTAAACGTGCTGTTTAGCATCTGTAATGCCCTATGTTACAAATAGGCCCTAATGAATGTTTTTTACTATGCGAGCAGGCTAATTTTAAATAGGAATTAAAAAAATAGGAAACTGTGCTTATTTCCACAATACCATGAATTAGCTCAACATTTTCTGCAGGATTAGATCTACAAATTGTAATTTTTCAGTCTTCACCACTTTTATTTCTATTTTTTTCCGAAATATATTTTGTGCTAATTATGTTCCTTTTTTAACTGAAGATAGTTTTAAGGCTGATTATCTTTTGTCACAAATAGAGTGATTTGCATAAGCAAAATACACTAAATGCATCCTGCCTCATTACGTTAAGAGGAACTGCAATTGCTTTGCTATTGTATCCCTTGACATTCTCTTCTTTTTGTGAAAAACACAGATGACTAAGGGCAATGCTCTGTTCTATAGAATAGTTTCAATAACATTTTTAATAAACTGCTTTCAATGCAATGAGACTGTTCTACCTAGATATCTTCAGAGACCTGTTCACGCCCGGGAAATATCTTTGTTATTCCAGCATAATCTTGTGTATTTCCTTGCATTTCGTGCTACACTTGTTTCGCACAATTTGTGAAATTACGCCATTTTTAATAATTTCATAAGCAAATAGAAAGCAAGCAACTGTTGTTCTCTGCACTCGTTTTTTTTTAGTTTTTTGTGCAAAATGAGTCCTTGTGTCCAAAATGGACACAAGGACACATTTCCTGCTAAAACCAAACTCCAAATGTCAGATTTGCATTTTGCATAATTCTGCATCATTGGTCTGGAAAGTTGCATCATCATTTAGATTGAAATTACACAGATTTACCATAATCCTAGTCAAGATGTTTTACTTTAGCTCCGTTTACATGCCCCTTCGCAGAATTATCGCAAAGAAGAATAGTGGGGTGTTCCAAATATAAGTCTTTGTGCATATACATGGATACAACTTAGGTTAATTTCACAGTTCTTATGTATTGCCATATGCAGGAATTGTCACTATTTGAGAAAAGTATGAGCAAAACCACCAAACGCCCTGATACCAAAATTATACAAATTAGGACACAAACTCAGAAGTGTTTTATACCCGACAATCATTTTTTCTAATTTCATATAAAAGGATTCACCAAATGCCCTCCCACTTGCATCTTTTCACCTGTGGCTTCTCATCACCATCTGTTTACCTACACAGTGGCCGGAGTCCTCTCATTTTTGCCTTCATGGCTTAGAGTTCCCACCTGCCCCTTATCGCCTGCATTTTCTTATATGTGTTTTTTCCCCTGTGCCTTCTGACATGTGCCTTCTTGTATGTGCCTTCTTATCTTTGCCTCTCACCTGTGCCTTCTCATCTATGACACTAAGGCCCTCATTCTGACCTTGGCGGGCGGCGGAGGCCGCCCGCCAAAGTCCCGCCGTCAGGTTACCGTTCCGCGGTCGAAAGACCGCGGCGGTAATTCTGACTTTCCCGCTGGGCTGGCGGGCGGTCGCCTTCAGACCGCCCGCCAGCCCAGCGGGAAAGAGGCTTCCACGATGAAGCCGGCTCGGAATCGAGCCTGCGGAGTGGAAGCTGTGCGACGGGTGCAGTTGCACCCGTCGCGTATTTCACTGTCTGCGCAGCAGACAGTGAAATACATGTAGAGGCCCTCTTACGGGGGCCCCTGCAATGCCCATGCCAGTGGCATGGGCACTGCAGGGGCCCCCAGGGGCCCCGCGACCCCCCCTACCGCCATCCGGATCCCGGCGGTCGGACCGCCGGGATCTGGATGGCGGTAGGGGGGGTCGGAATCCCCGCGGCGGTGCAGCAAGCTGCGCCGCCGTGGAGGATTCAATGGGGCGGCGGTACACTGGCGGGAGCCCGCCAGTGGTGCCGGTCCGACCGCGGCTTTACCGCCGCGGTCGGAATCCCCATTGGAGCACCGCCGGCCTGTCGGCGGTGCTCCCGCGGTCCTCCGCCCTGGCGGTCTTTGACCGCCAGGGTCAGAATGACCCCCTAATTCTCTTCTTTCTTATCTCGCCTTCATACCTGAGACTTCACACCTGGGCCTTCACGTTTTTGCCTTCTCAACCTCTTTCTTATGTCCAGTACCTTCTCATCTTTACCTTAATGCCTGTGTCTTCTCACATGTGTGCTCTTGAAGTGCCTTCTAATATGTGTCTCCTCAATGACACATTTCCCTGTATCTCCCAGCTTTGCTCTTTACTTCAATCTTTGTCTCTCACCTTTGCCTTCTGAACTATGCCTTCTCTTTTCCTACTTTCATTCCCTTGTCTCACCTGTTTCTTTTAATGTCTGCCTTCTTGCCTGTGCCTTCTGACCTCTGCTGTGTCCACTCTGTATTATGCTGACCTTTCTCTCTCATACCTTATAACCTGTGCCTTCTCATTTGTACCTTGTCAACTGCCCTTTCTGTCCCATTCCATATAACCTGTGCCTTCTCGCCTGTGCTTTCTAACCTCTGCTTTGTCACCTGTGCATTGTCATCTTCCCTTTCTGTCCCATACACTATAAGCTGTGCCTTCTAGATTCTGCCTTTTCACCTGTGCACTGTCATCTGCCCTCTCTATTCTATAGCTTCTCACCTGTACCTTCTCAACTATGCCTTCTAGCCTCTGTCTTCTCTCCTGTGCCTTCACACCACTGCATGTTGTATTTGCCATTTCTCTCCCAAGTCCTATAATCTGTGCCTCACCGTTCGTACCTTCTCGCATCTGCCTTCTCACCTATGCCTTCGCACCTATGTATTGTCGTCTGCCCTTTTGTTCGCATGCCTTATAAAATGTGCCTACTCACTTGTGCCTTCTAGCTTCTGCCTTCTCAGCTGGGTACTGTCATATGGCTTTCAGTGCCATACCTTATAACCTGTGCCTTCTCACCTGTGCTGTCACCTGTGCCCTGTCTTCTGTCCTTTCTCTCCCATGCCTTATAATCCGTGCCTAATCACTTGTGCCTTCTACCCTCTGCCTTTGTACCTGTGCCTTCTTACCTGTGTGTTTTTATCTGCCCTTTCTCTCCCATACCTACTAACCCACGCCTTCTCACCTGTGCTGTGTCACCCGTGTATTGTCTTCTGACCTTTCTCACCCATTCCTTAGGCCTTGGGTCTTATAGCCTTTTCCTTCTCACCTGTACCGTCTTATCTGTGCATTTTTATCTACCCCTTCTCTACCATATTTTATACTCTGAGCCTTCTCGTCTGTGCTGTTTCTGTGCATTGTCTTCTGCCCTTTCTTTTCCATACCTTATAACCTATGCCTACTAACTTGTGCCGTTTATCCCCTACCTTCTCACCTGTACATTGTTATCTGTCCTTTCTCTCCCATTCCTTATAGTCTGTGCCTTTGCGACTGTTCTTCCTCAACTGTACTTTCTGACCTATTCCTTCTAATCTTCGATGTCACAACTATGCTTCTGGAAGCCACAAGACATCGACTCATCCACTCACTATGGCAGTCAGATTTTCTCAGGGTAGGCTATTTTTAGACCTACTGGCCCATTCTGGTCAGTTGACAAAGAAAATGTGCTCTGCTCGCTCAGAAAGTGAATAAGTAATAAGATGCCTTTAAGTTTTGTTGTTAGCTTGTCACATTTGACTTTCAGTCAAAGACAGAGGTCAAATGGTGAGAAATGTCAGCTTATGTCTTGCAGAAATTTGCCACTTATTTTATCCTGAAGACTGGTGTTTACTTTTCCTTTTCTGACTGCAAATTAGAGGATTTTCTAAAGTGCACTTTGCTGTACAAGGAGTGTGAAATGAAAGGCAGTAGGATGTCATGTTTTTATCTAACATACACCATTTTAATAGCTTGTAAATTAACTGTCCAAATATTTCAAAATATATTTTGAAAGTAAGGGAAGCATATTTTTTGTAATTCTGTATGATGGGAAAAAAGATTGTAATAGGATGAAAACAAATCGTAAAGAACACTTTGCTGGGTGATGTGTAAATGGTGCATATACAGCCGAAATCCAATTTTCCCACTTTATTGTTTATACACTATATGATTGTATCAGTAAAACTGAATGTTAGTGGGAAAGTCTGTGGCCATTTCAAACGAAAATGTGCTGTCTTTAAGTGACAATGCGCTACTACATCATGGCTTTAGTAATATAGTTACTAAAAGTGAGTTTTTAAATTTGAACTGAAAAACATTCCTGTCCCTGCACTGATGGCAATGCTATTAGTGAAATAAGAGGCAAGTAAGGGGTCATGTGTAACCTATATGAGTGCTAGATTCTTATTATACATGGAGCAAATGATTAGTCTATTATTAAATGAAACAAAAGCGGTTTTTTAACAGCAGGAAAGCTGAACTTGCATGTTTGAAGGTTCTCTCATATGTGACAATGAAAAAAAAGGTAACTGCAAAATAAAATATTTGCCTAGGATCACACACTTTGAGACCAGTTTAGAGGTCAAGTACATTACAGTTAGGTCAAGCAGATTACTCAAGTCACTGGACCTGCAGATCTGGTAACATTTTAATGATTTTTTGAAGACTGTTGCCACCTGTGCAATGACTTTAAGATAATTTATGACCGATGAAAGAGGATGAAGTACAAAAATTCAGGCCCTTCAACTTATTTGTTCCTTTATCGGAAGGAAGTCAGAGCTGGTGGCATATTGCATAAGTCACTGATTATTACTAATTGCTCATATTTTCTACCACTTTCTTGCAGGCTTCATGGAACTGCAGTATGAGTCAAGGAGAGGTCATTAGCTGCACACTGAGCTGTTCACACCCAAGTACACCCAGTGACATCATCAGGAAACCCTTTAAAAAGGGTTGCAACATCCCAGTGATTTTATCTTACAGTACAAAAGTAACCTCTTCCATCCTGGATAAACATGAAAAAATGCCATGGCATAAAACACAAATGCAGATGTGCAGAATGTAATATGTTAATTTCTTTCTCTCACTCGCGCTCTCTCTCTCTCTCTATATATATATATGTATATATATAAATATATATATATATGTATATATATATATATATATATACATACATATATACATTTATGTTTTCACATTCTCAACGACATAATGGAAGTATTTCCTCCTCTCTTCTACAGACAACCAAACTATAGTCCACTAATGTCTAGTATTTTGCATGCTATTTTCACTGCACTAAGCATAATTCGTGCTCACACAAAGACATAACTCGCCCCAAGAGTTCTACTCATGACCTCAGGCATGACACAGCAGAAACCTTCAGAAACCACAATGGAGACATCTCTGGTGACAATACATATCATCTTACTTTTAGCATGGATACGGAATAACTTCTTTGCTTGTACACGTTAGTATTTAATGATGTTTTATATGATGTACTATATATATAAGACTGTAGTTTTCACTATATATATGTGTGTGTGTGTGTGTGTGTGTGTACATATATATATATATATATATACAGTGCACATATTCGGATTTGCATACAACAAAAGTATTCATCAAGGGGGACACGTGGTCCGTTGTTTTAGCTGTGCATATTCTAAATATTCCTCAGTGTTGATGGCTCCTTACAGCGTTTCCCTTTATTAACATAATTGTTCCTTTTACATTTCCAGGTAACAAAAGCAATCCTACCAAACAGCAGTCGCAGACCTTGCTGTGAGAGCGATGTGTCTTGCCTGGCGCATTTTCACATGGGCTACAGCAGCTTATAGGTCAAAGTTCACAAAGCGACAAAGGTTTATTTTTAATCAACTCCGAAGGATATACGCAGCTCTGATCCATTCATACTCTCAAGTATCTCATTTCAGCTTCCCTCCCTAATGCTCTAACTGAGCAACCATTTTGCATCACAAAATCCTCTTACTGGCCAGTGAAATATACACACATATTTAGCAACGTGACAAACAGGATGGGCTAATAATATTAATTAATGTCAAGATTCACACTTGCGTAAGTCTAGTCTACATTTACACACTGAACCAACTATACAGTAATTGTCCGCACTATGAGAAATCGCAACATGTCTATTTCTTATTTCTACTGGTTTTTTTTATTTAAAAACAAGTTTTATTAGCTATATTTTGGTCAACCAAGAGTTTTAGTTAGTATGACCTTTCACGTTAATCATGACGGGAACACAGGTGAAGAAAGCACGGTCTGGAAGTTTTCAAAGATGTCCACCTGATTTTTAAACTTACAACCTCACCAAAGCGCAACCTTCCAATCTAGCCAGTTTTTGCCAGGTGAGTATCCTATCCTTCGATCTTCTAGCCCTTCAGGACTTCAGGAGGGAGCAGTACTAACCACCTTGGCAATGACAGCCAACTGAGCAGGGGACCTCCCTCCTCAAACTAGAACATAGGAGTGAAAGCAAAGGCTTGAGTGGTGTCACACAGTCACCAGTAGTCTGTTGTCTGTATTAGATGAACAACATTTAGTGCATCTCCTAGGGGTGAGTGCGACTACTGATGGATGAGGGAATACTGCTGTACTTGGAACTCCCACAAACATGACAGCAGCCGACACCAGCAAAGCTGAAGAGTAGATGGGAATACCTATGGCTAGGGTAAGAGATGCGGCCATCCAGGTCAGAAGCCATGGTGAGTGCTAATAAGTGTGCCAGTACACCTATGCTCCTCACCTGCACAGAGGAACTACTACACCCAGGAAGTGAGAAAAGAAGACAGACACTACATAGCTAGTGATACGTCATATCAGATGCTTGTGTACGTGCAAGGCATCTGTTGGCTTAATACTTCTTCTGAGGTGCCTTCTTCAATCCCAAAGTGACTATAAATCTAAAGCTTGTGGTCCCTCTCTCATCTGAACCCCTCCCCTTCACTTTAGGAACACCAAACCCCACACACATGATGCCCTCCAAGAAACTTTCTGAAGGTCCCTACTGAATTAATGAATTGCCCTTTGTCATCCATTGACACAGGTGACCGTCCACATTGTGAGCTGTGCTTCATATGCCTGATTAAGGGCCAATTGAAGCGGTGAGTGATGTTGGCCCAGTCTTATTGGTATAGTTGTACCCTCCATTCAGCATCCGCATGCTGGGCCGCTTCTCAGTGAGCACATTCTTTTATCAAGTGCACTGTGCTGTGAATAGGGAGTTTACACCCCATATTGGTGCATATGATGTCCTAAACAGTGTCTGTCTATGAAAGCCTTAGCTGCTGCAGTGTGGCTTCTGTAAGTGTTCCATGCCCTAGTCTCCCATTGCTCATTACTCTGAGTTAGTGTTTCAGATGAGTTTGAGTTTGGTATAAAGGGTTAGAGAGGGAAGTACACACTATGTGACCTTGGGGAACGCTTTAGAAGAAGAGAGAAAGCATTATTACTATCTACAGTGAAACCCTAGCAGCATTTCACCTTCTAAACCTATGACAGTGGACAACATACTCTCCAGACACAATGTGACTTCAATGTTGTCCTACCCAGGTCACCAGAGTTCCATAACTGGTCACCTGCAGAACGGCTAACTAAGGAGATCAAGGATCCACAGAAGCAGTTAGCCCAAAACGTATCTACCGTAATTACAGGCCTAGCATCCAATGTCAGCATACTGAGTGAAAACTTTTTTGTTCACAGGCAGGATCATGCACCTGCTTCAAGCAAAAATATACGCGAGGACAGCTACGCTCATGGAGTTGGAAGATTTAATTTGGATGATCACTTGTCCAATAAGGGCCTCTGGCTTGCTGGGATGTGAGGGGATATGGAAGGTGTGACCCTAATACAAGACATTATCAAAGCAATCATTGTAGTAGTCCGAGGATTTGCATTTATAGAGTACACAGACTCCAGGTCCAAAGCCTTTGGTGGATCATCCCCCAAATGCCATCATCATACTCTTCTTAATAACACAAGAAAATCAAATGATCTCTTCTGTGGCCAGAAGAGATGCCTGTGGGTCCACCACACTCCTTCTAAAATCTTAAACTTTAAGAAGGACGGATTAATAATGTATTCATCAATCCCGAGTAGGCTGCATGCTTTCTCGAGGCAAAGGGTATTTGGATATTCAACATCTCATCTGTTTTTCCATATGTGAGGAACACTGCATGCTCCAGTAAAGCTGCAAAGGATGCAAATGACATAAGATTTAAGAGTGGAGGCAATTGTAAGTGGAAATTATAATTAGGAGCTACCATGCCTGTACCAAAGAAACATAGGCAAATGGCCACCCTGACCACATACTCCTGGCTATCTTAGGGAGGGGTGCGTGGAGTTTCCGCCAGCTAGAATGGCAAAAAGTCTGTGCCACACCATTGTGGATGGAAAAGTGGTCTGCAGGGAATCAACATCTCAGTTGACAGATGTGTCGAGGTTTCAGTTCTTGTCTATAAAGATTGATTTTTTTCAATATATAGTCATGTTCTGGATGGAAAGTTTGTTATCTATAATGAAGATAAAAATGCCTTCGAGTAGTTGTCCAATCTCTGTTAGTAGAACATTTTCTTTGAGTTGTGATGGAACCCAGTGCACAGTTTGGGCCTTTAGGGACAGTTGATAGGACAGTGAAAAGCACATGACAGGTGTTGGTTCTGGGACTATAGACGGCGTCTCCACACTGTGCTTTTGTGGAGCCTACCCATCCCTTTCTACAGTCTAAACATTGGGAATAGTTGTGGTTGGAATTGCTATGCTACATACAGGAAGAATTCACATAACAAGTCCGAGACTGATAACTTATTGAATATAGAGGCTCTAACTATGGAGCATAATCAAATGCAATATCAAAGAGTGTGAGTAACACACTAAAACATGCAAAGATCTGCAGCGTTGAGCCAGAAAGCATCAGTCCTCTCAAACAAATTTAAACAAAGCTTAAACACACCTACTGCAATCCTGATGCTAGAATGAGGGTGCCCAGAGAGAGGAGGACAGTCATCCAAATTAATGACAAAGGGGTCATCTCAAAACTTTTGATGGAAACTGGAATACCTTTAAAAGGTATTATGATGGGTCAAGATGCAATCTTGAATGCTAAAATTGACCGCTTCTTGTCACATGTGGCCTTCAGGCAACAAGCGGAAGAAAACAAACTTGAACTGAATGAGCCATCACATTATGGAGTAATGCATTAGCATTCGCAGTACCAACCTTAAACTTAGATGGCTTTCTAGTTGAAACATTTATCGTTTATTTGCTACGGACCTGGACAATCACTGTGGTGGCAAGGGACTTACACAAGGTAGACATAAGCAGTTGTCTTGACAAATTATTGTTGCTCAGCCAATTAAGAGAGTCTTTAATGGCACCCCTTTGGGGTAGATGAGGACAACCTAGCATCAATGTATAAAATGCATTTCACAAAATTGTAGTGCCAATTAGGTACCGATGCAATACAAAACCAGTCAGGAATTCAAAATAAACACAGACCACACCTGAGTACCTTGGTGGGCCCCAGAATGCATAAACTCTGGGGGAGGTGGATGCACTTTGTGCGCCTCTTTGTCAAAGGTTACAAACATTATAAACGAAAGTGTTACCTAGTGTACTAAACATGTTCCAAATGATCCCCGAACATTGGTTAAATCAGACTTGACATGATTTGACAGGATGTTTATCAAGTTCTTCGGACACGACAAGAAGCCTTGAAACAGGAGAGAAGCATTTAAAGCATGAACGTATTGTGGGGGTGAATGGACTTAGGAATTTTAGGGCGTGTCCAAAGAAAGCTAAAATGGTATGAGTCAAAGGGTAAACAAAGAGGATGAGATATCAAATGTGGCATTATTGTGGGCACGGTGTGACAGAGAACCCCCTCAAGGCATACCTTTTGTACCATGACAGTACATCCCCAGAACCCTGAAAATGCACAGGGTGCTACGCCTCAGTGTCTTGGCCCGCAACAGTCCCTAGGCTGCAACCGCTGTGGCAGACAGCCCAGATTTCCCAACCAATATGGAAAGAAACATTTCTGTAAACGGAATACTCTCTAATTATCGGCTCAGCAAAATACATGATCTCCGTTCATGAACGAAAGGACACTGACACACTACAGACCACTGACTGGCTGGTAAATGCACAATACACTAAGAAAAAAACAAACATTGATAAATTCAGATGGAAATTTCAAAAAGCTAAATGCCATAATCCAGGAGGTCTTTGTATAACTAATCTGTGATGGGCCCAAAACAGGAACCTCAAATCTGACCCGCTGCGAGTGAGACTCACACATTTTGACTTCAGGTTGAGATTCCACTCACACCAGGCTAAATGTCACACCTGGTGATAATGAATAAGACCTTAAATATAAATGTGACTCTGTGCATAGCTCTGTGGTATACAGAGCACCTTCTGGAAGCTGTGTAGAGCCTTCAGGAAGCAACCTCTCTACAGAAGGAACACTCGGGCAGACAAATCCATTTAATGGAAAGAGCTCCTTTCGAAACATAAGAAAGCAGCTCCACTAGTTTTGAAAGCCTTGAGTTTACTTTTATGGGGAATTTGGTTTAATTGGATATACTTCACATGGGTTTTTGATCTGTTTATCACTGATATCACTTCCTCGGTAGTCATTTAAGGCAACGGTTGGGTAACATCACTTGCTTTGATGTCATCAGGCATGCTAATCGGTTTTCACGCCTAAGATTTTCAGAACGTGAAAGCTCTAGTTATAATATCCCTCTATGTATATCCCTGTAGATGAAGAGTGCCTACCGGGTCTGGTGGGCTGATTCTGTCATGGCGCCTGTTGATTCTGCTCCCCACTTGGAGAACAGCGGAGGCGCCAGCGCGGAAGACAGGAGACGAGTGACAAAGTAGTGCCACAGTGCAGCTTTGTGTTCAGTTGCCAAAGCAGTAATAAAGAATTGAGAAATGGAGCTGGTAAAGCATAAAGCTCCAAAGTTTTACCTCGAACTTTAGTGTGCATTTTAACTTTTCTCTTCAGCTATTTTAGCATGATTTTGACTTTTAAAACAACGCAGTTTCGCTATACAGAGATTCGTTTTTACAACGACTTAACATTTTTAGAACACGCTAATATATATTAACATTTTAATTGAAAATGATTTCAAAATTTAGATTTCAGCCCTGAATGCACAGAAACAAGGCATCCATATTCTGCCATTAAACTTCAGGCTCTCCCTTGTTTCAAACTTTTCCAATGAGGAAAACTCGAACTCAGGCCCCTTAATACGCATGCGTATTCCGCCAACAGACGCGTTTTTACGGTTTCTTTGCAGCTGGTTTTGCAAAGTTCTAAAGAAATAGAACGCCAGCGCACTGCCCTGCTGGTTAGTGTCTACATAGACGTTTCTCAATTAACAGCCACTATTTTTTAATCTAAAATATTTTCATTAATCTTTCCAAATGTCATTGAGTCATTGTTGTGCGACTGGTGATATAGGGAAGATATATATTCATGGGCGGCCACTGCGCGGTGCTCCATATTTTCACTCTGTTTACTTTGATGAATCCTTGTCCTATTACGTCATATGAATGACTAAATACAGAAACCCAGCGCGGCCTAGCCTAAATGCTTCCATCTGCCCCGCGCCTCAGCTGAACTTCTGGAAGAGTGCTGCGTCGCCCCTGAGGTCAGCGTTCAAGCCGTACTCCACCTTACGCACCAGTCCCGAGTGGGGTATTGAAGCATAAAACGTCTCGCTTCTCCTCACTGATTCCGTTCTCACTGAATGTTTACCACGCCTCAAAGCAGAAGAGCAGAAGAAAAAGAAAAATTACATCGTCTGAATATTTTGAAGTGCTTAGTTGTAAAAAAAAAATACTAAACACAAAGCAACAGGGGTCCACATGTTTTTCTCAGGAGCCTGCTGTCGAATGCAGAGGCTGGTGAATGCCACGGTTCCAACCTTAGCTAAGGTTCCACCTCATGCCTCTTTCATCCACCACCCTATATTTAGTATCTCTTTATTTCACTCTTACAGGTTCTTTTTCACTCTCTGCCTTCTCTTCTTCCTTTGTCACTGTTATCCTGTATTTCTCTCCCTCCTTCTTTTTTACTTTTTTCTCCCTCACTCCAGGCCAAAGCCTCCTGCTAAAAAGTGAGTGCCGGTGCATCCAAGGCTTGAATATGTATGCACTATTTCAGAGTAACTGTTTGCGACTGAGAATTGCAAGAAATCTCCCATGGAAAGTATGGCAACCCTGCTAACAAGAACTTGTACATTCCATTTCATATTAAAGATGTGCAGACACTTAGTACCTGTGAGAGCCTGGCCATTTATAACACTGTCTGCAACCACCTGCGCAAATTTAAGCAGTGGCATTTGACCCAGTTCTAGCATACGGACTGTTGACTGATATTTCACCAACTCTCTGATGTTTTCAGGAGAAGCCTGGAAAAGAATCCGGTAACAGTAAAAACTCAACCTTCCATGTTTTTCAGGCTATTAAACTTGAAATTGACAGTAGAAGGAAGTAGTTTCCAGGAGATGTGTGTGTGGGAAGGAAATCGTCCTCCTCTTTGGAGATAGAGTTGGACCTAAAAAGGCCTAGGTTGGTACGTATTGTATGCCAAAGGATCATCCCAGAGCTCAGAAGAGCAGGATGGTGCTTAAGCAAAATATATTTGTCACACATTATTGTGGAAGTGGAGTAGTCACACCAAAAGACCAACCAATGTTTATGAACAGGAGGAAGAAAAAACATATCTAACAATATGTCTAAAATTACAAAAGCTGAAGAAGCATTCCTTTGACGACATTCCTTGTCAAACACATATTTGAGATAACTCAATTAACATCAACACATTTATAACACGCAATATTCTTCCTCTAGGTCTTATGAATTTCCATCTGTGTACAAAGGGAAACATTGATGTTGAGACTCAGATGGATAACCTGCGCTAAAAAAGGGACATTTGGCCAAGAATGACAATTAGTTCATTTATGCAAATGTACAGAAATGATTGTTAATACCAACGGGATTGGAGTTTCATGCCGAAAGAAGAACCTTATTTTGCTGGCTTGAAAGTGCACAATTGAAATACTCGCAGCTAATACAAAAAATACGTTACTCTGGATTTTCTTGGCGCTCCAGCTTTCTATACCAAATCACATTTTCCGGAATGCATCTATTCTACAAAACACTTATCCACTATATTTAGAATTCCATCCTCTGTGGAAGATGGTCCAAAGACCTGATGTAAGACATCACTGCTGGGAGTGCAGGCTGATCATGACGACATGACTTAGGCTGAGATTTATATTGTTCAGAGCTAACCTATGAAATATCAAGCCCCTGCTCACCTCTTTACAGCAAGCCTACTGTGTTACTTGAATGAATGAAGACAAATTCCATCAGTAGAGTTGTAAACATATGTCCCACCCAGCAGAACTCTCTTCAGAGGTAGTGAGTGTTGTCTTACACGTGGATTACCTCATGTTCTGTTTCACTGGTCTCCCTCTAAAGACATTAGAAGCTTCACACCAGTTCTGCACACTCTTGCCTGGTCTCCCTGATCCCCACCCGGAGGGCCAACTGCCTTGATGAACTATATTTCATCATGACTCCATCGCTTTGTCTTTCTCCTCTTCTCGACATTCTTGTGAAACATGATCTAAATTAATTGTAATTGTTCAGCAGGACCTGTCTCCTAAGTGAGTATCGTGAATGCATATGTTCTTTGAGACCTATAATATGCTCTGCCGTTCTTGTGGACTAGGTTTCAAATCAGGGATGTGGAATTCCTATCGCCCGACGCCCGGGACATCTTGTTTGGGGTCAAGGGCAACAAGTTTTTATGTTTACTTTGTCCTTGGGACAAGTAGGCCCAACCCTCTGCAGCACAAACCCTTTGGCTGTCTGTTTACAGAGAGTGGAACTCTCTGCAGTTGAGGTAATGTGTTTCCAAAAGATAATGCTGTTCGAACTTGTATTTATGGTTCATTATTTGAAAGCCTTGATTATTACGGTGAGTGCTGTAAATAAATGTTTTAAGGTCACACTTCACTACTGACGTTGGTTCCAGTACAAAAAAAACAGCTGTGTATACACATGTTCGAAAACTTTAGGCTATGAGGCTAAGTATAATGCTCCCAGAATGCTCTCTGATTAGATGCAAATGAAGTGTCATTTAGTAAAATGTGTTGATGCATGCTAGTATTTCCCAAAAATATTTCTAATGGAAAATCAGTGTAACAATTTTCAACACGAATATGGGAAGCATGAAAATAAACAAACACTGACAAAGCCAACTGATCTGACATATTTTTATAAGTCTTTTAGTTTCATCAATGCGTGTCTTGTTTTGACATGGCTTTTGTAACACTTTATTGTTGTGGGAGCTACCAGGCCCTCAACATTGTAACAAACACTGCCAAAAAAAAAAAACGAAATTTTTTGAACTCTAAAAGCACATGTTGCCACCAGTGGCATAACAAAGGCCCCACAGCCGCCCTCCAGGGGGCCCCTTTAGCACAGCACCTGCCCTGAGTGAGTCTGGAGAGGGGGCTCCTCCATGTTCTTTGCAAAGGGGCAACCTCCAGTTTCGTTACGTCACTGATTGCCACTGTAGTTCCTGACACTGAACAAAACTACTTTGTGTGCCAATATGCTCCTTGTGGAAGAGCAGAATGCAATCACTCACAGTAAAGCCAGCCAAAAGAGAGAGAAATAGAAGTTTTTATTAAACAAAATGTCTTTGTTAACACCAGACCTAATTAGGGACCAAGACCCACATGTAGGTAGCTTTTTGCATGTCACAAACAGCGACTTTCGCTGTTTGCGACGTGCAAAAAGCACATTGCGATGCACAAACCCAGTTTTGCGATTCAGTAACCTGGTTACCGAATCGCAAAATGGGTTTGCGAGTTGCAATTAGGAAGGGGTGTTCCCTTCCTAATTGCGACTCGCAGTGCAATGTAGGATTGTTTTGTGACCGCGAACGCGGGCGCAAACCAATCGCAGTTTGCACCCATTACAAATGGGTGCTAACACTTTTGCAAAAGGGAAGGGGTCCCCATGGGACCCCTTCCCCATTGTGAATGTCACTGTAAACATTTTTTCAGAGCAGGCAGTGGTCCTGTGGACCACTGCCTGCTCTGAAAAAATGAAACAAAAACGTTTCATTTTTCTTTTTTGTAATGCATCTCGTTTTCCTTTAAGGAAGCAGTCACAGACATGGTGGTCTGCTGTCTCCAGCAGGCCACCATCCCTGTGAGGGCCGCTATTCGCAAGGGGGTCGCAAATTGCGACCCACCTCATGATTATTCACTAGGTGGGCATTTGCGAAGCCCTTGCGAATCACAGATGGTGTCAGGGACACCATCCTACATTCGTATTTGCGACTCGCAAATTGCGGGTCGCAAATCTGAACCTACCTACATGTGGCCCCAAATTCTTAAAGAAAGTCACAAAAGTGCACCCATGGTATATGTCGTACCCCTATAAAATATTTGTGAACTGTATTTTAGCATGGGTAAATACGCATGTGTAGATTTGCTCATGTGAAAATCTATTGAGCATCTGCAAGTTCATTTTCCCTCCGGCCACTTTCTTCCCAACCCTGGAAGAAGTTCTAATTCTGCCATTGTCCGGAGTAAATGTCCAACCTTTCTTATCATGGGAAAATATTAGAGAGAAGCTGGTGAAAATCTTTAAAACATGCAGGTTAGTAGGTTTGCAGACTCAAAGGCATTCCAGCCCTGGAACTATTGCTTACTGCTTCCTCCAGCCCCAGTATGCAGATCTGCAGAAAGGTGGCAAAATAAGGAAATTGCTACAGTAAGGATTGAAACTGCAAGTATTCAAGCCCTATTATGGTAGTAGCCCTGGCATAATCAGAGAGGCTATTATCAGAGCTCTTACATAATGAGATTGCTGCCATAATTTGTCGCCACACTACATGGCACCAAAGGGACAAGTAGATCTTTTTACAGGACAAGTAGATTTGAGAAGCAACCTGTCCCCTGGACAAGTAGATATTTTAATAAATTCCACACCCCTGCAAATGTATAAACGTTACCAGTAACTAACAAGCATTTACACACGCTCAAAGGGCAGCAAGTCGGCCATGCTCTCAAACAAATCTTACGTATAAACACACCTAAGAAAATGCCACAAGTCAGTTACTTGCTTCAGCTAATTAGGCCCTCGACCCCAATACGCTGTGTAGAGGAAGCACAATGTTTTAAATGGTTTTCACTGTTGTTCAAAGCAGGGTTTTAAAATATGTTGGTGTAATGGGTAAAGCATATGCAGACCTTCGCTCATGAATCTAAACTGATTGCTTCAGCAGGGAGATTCAGTCAAAAGATGGCACACTAGTCTATGCTGGAGCACCCCTTGAATGATTCAGGGTTTTTTGTATTTTAGATTAAACTACTGCATGATTCTGTGAATCATTTGTAGACCACATGAATGAATTGTGGAACACTAACTAATATGTAAAGACAGAGAATTTCTAGATATCCCTTTATGTCAACCACCATCTTTTTCAAACTCTGCCCTAGCCAGGCGACTGTTGGCAAGAAAACAGGTAGTTGATACCAGAAAGTGAAGGATTATACTGTTGTTTACAAAAAAACCTTAAAGACAGTCTGGAACAGAAATATCACAATCGCTTTCCTTTATGTATTACATTAAATAGTACAGATTACAGATACATCATAAACTAAATGTGTGACAAACAGCAAAGAAAGACAAATTCGTAATCACACAATGACATGTAATCATAAGCATTAAAATGCCAAAATCTCATAAAAGCAAATGCTTCTTCTTGAAACCAAAGTACGAAAATCGCAAGCCAAAAAGCTGAGCAGTAGTGTAAAAAAAGCACCAAGTAACGGAAACAAACCACTGCTATCTTTCGAAACACTGCAAAGTGCAATAGCTAAACTTAGGTGTGAATTGAAGAAGGCTTACATTACTCACCCGACTGCTGAATGCAAATGGAGCAGAAAGTCATCAGGCAGAGAAAATGCTGCAACTTCCATTTCCAGTGAATAAACCATACTCCGCTAAAGCGGGGCATCCTGAGGAGACAAAAAAACACACAAAGTAATGTGGTCTTTTCATGGAAGGGGGATATCCTGATTCTTCTGAAATGATAAGAACGAATTGATTAAGCGGCGCCGGTGACAGGCAGCTGTGCAGCTCTATTCTCATAGCGTCACACAACGGATTCAGCACAGCTGCAGATACCACAAACCTTATCCAACCTACTGTATGTTTGGGATGCAGCGCTTAGACGCCTGATTTACTAAGATTTTGACATAAGTGGCAGTGGTTTCCTCTTGCAGAACCCCTGGCTTATTCCTGGAATTCGCGAGTCAGTCAGCACTACTACGAAAGTATGTTACCGCAATCACACCCTACATTTTTTACATTTTCTTTAACAGTTAAAGCCATTTATGGGGGTACACGCATTTGTAGTAACAATAATCGCTGTTTTTTTTACATACAGCGTAGTATTACACCTACTATTTTTAAGCACTGAATAGTAAAGGTATTAATATCATCCAATTTAATAGTATGTACCTTTTGCGCAATCTCAGCAAGATAGAATGTTGCAGTGGTCTTGTCCAGACTTAACTGGTGACCTACAGTTGACATCTGCACATGTTTTACATAAAGTGCCAGCTTGGCGGCAATAGATTTATTATTTATATAAAAAAAGTGCAGACAAAATAAGCTTTAGAAAATATTCTGAAAATGCCTCATGAACTTGCATTAACTTTCAAAAGAGATGGTCCCATTGTATTTAATGACTAACAGTAAACATTTATCTCGGTATACACAAAGTAAACTGAGCCTTCTCTTTCTTCTCGTCAAAATGCATTAATCATTAAATCAAAAGTGCTGTGCAAGAAGTGATATAGGGCACCACTTTAAAAAAAAATCTTCCAACCTGACTGTTGGACTTGGGACAGTAATTTGTGAGCCTTTTTGTGCATAATATGCATCTCAACCAATAATCCCCTAATTCCTTGCAAACAAACTGAAGACCATTATGTGAACTTAGGGCCAGATGTACAAACACTTTTTCCCATAGACACAGAATGGGGAAAAACCTTTGCTACATCTGGCCCTTAGTTTCTTCGTTAAAACCTCCTTCAAAGTTCATCCTCTCAGAACTCAAGCATTCACGTAACTTGCAGTAACTCGCTGCACTATTCTGACCTCAAGCCATTTGGACAAACAGTCAACCAATAAAAGGGCAAAACCCTGCATTCTAGGACACACAAAAAGGGACCCAAGTGACAATACTCAGTTTCTCAGGGTCCTTGGGAACATTCTACAGGTGAACACCCAGTGACACACAGGTTAGCCAATTGGTCACTATTCACACACTTCGAACATCCTTGCACCCATTCATCCACCATGGACATTCCTGTTATCAATAATATGTCCTTAGCCACCATTTTGTGGATGACATACTTAAGTGTCCTTCATGTCCCAACTCCACAATTCTCCTCCTCAGACTCGTGGGGGAGGGGAATAATTTAACAGCCATCATTCCTCATTCATCCCTCATTAATTTGTCCTATACCTTGAAAAATGCTTAAGGTCACCATTAGCAAGCATGCATGCCTTTGGCCAACTCTTAACTGTAGACTCCTAAAACTCAAAACAAAATGCATATCCACATCCTCGTTCATCTCACTCAACCCATGCCTCCTTTGATGTAGATTGCTCTGACATCCCACCAAAATTCCAAAGATTCACATAATCAATTGTAATGGCCACCTTACACTCATTATCATCCTCGAAAACGTGACCAGAACTAAGAGGAACTTGAGAAATACAGTCTGCATGCATATTGGCCCTGCCAGGCATATACTCTACTATGACTGTAATTTGGCAACCAAACGTAGCAAATGAGCAGTCACCTTCTGGTTCCAGGAGACAACATGTTGACTGGAGGTTTGTGGTCTGCTCTGAGCATAAATGTTCTGCTCCACAAAATACACTTACATGCTCAGATGCCCGGGTGCACACCAACAATTCTCGCTCAATAATGGAATAATTCTGTTTATACTTCTCCAAAGTTTGAGAGGTATATACACTACCCTCTCACTCTTACTATCCTGCTGTATAGGTACAACCCCCTTACCACACCAGTTTGCATCAAAAGTCGCCACACACTCTCTACACAACTCAATAAAAGCAGCCATTCCCATTTCACACATCAGCACCTAAAATCACTGCTACTGCCCAACTGTTGGAGGTGACACATTCAGAATCTAGTCACTCCAATTGGGTGTGGGTGATGACTCTCGCTGTATAACCTGTGCTCACCCTTGGGTAGCTTGACACAGAGCAGTCAGGCTTATCACAGAGGCAAAGCAAGAGCATTGCTTTTCCCCACCACAACCATGTTGAGTGGCAAACATGATACTTCACACACTGTGTAGGTATATAAAAGTTGTATTCAACACACACATTGTCAACACAGCATGCGTATTATGGAAACTGGGCATAAATCACATCAGCCAGAGAGCTCACAGTATTCGTCCCAACTGTGTGTAACACAATGACAGTATGTACCAGTGAGAACATTATATTTTCCCTCCCTGCACCCTCATGCAGTGCCAAACGTTGTCAGCACAAGAACCATCCTAGAGTTTACCAACTTTGATGTTACTCTTAAATTAAGGGTGCACACCAGTTCCCAGCGCTAGCAGCAATAAGTACATACAAGGGGTGTAACACTTCCACATAGCACTAGGCAGCACTAGAAAATCATAATGCCATCCTCAGGAATTCCCTGGCAGAAGAACATGACCAGCAACACCACGGTGCTGCCCTCACATTCACCCACTCTCAATACCGCTCCGTTGGTGGTGCCATGGGTATCATTCGGCTTGTGAAGACACACACTTGTACAAACATGCTCCAGGCACCCTAATGCAGTGTCCTGATATCCGGCTAGTGGATGCCACTGTGTTTGCAGGCACTCTGAATCCAAACCACCCTCCACCCATCAACCTGCATCGGCTATTCTGCCCCACCACAAACCATTGATTGAGTCAACCTTCCCCCTGGATACTAGGCCGCTTGCGGCCCTAGTCATGCTACACAGGATCCCGGGGACAAAATGGGAGGGGGGGGAGGAAAGACAGCAGCAAGGAGATGGTACGTCTGGTGCACAAAGACTTGCACTGCACCAAATGGTTACGCTTCCAAATGAAAAGTGCTCAGTGCGGTACCTCCACCAAAATGAGGCACAACGTCAGGGGCCTGATACCCTGAATAGCCAATGACCATGCAATCACTCCAAAGACAATTCCCACTGTGGTTCCACCTCAGGAGGAGGCACCAGTCTGGTACATGATGACTTGAACCACACCAGACACTCCCGGATGCTCCCACAAAGAATGCAAATCCTGCACCTCTCTGGAATGAGGCACAACGTCTGGTTTGTGATTACTTTAGTTGCACCAGACTCCCCGGCCAGACACTTCGATGCAAGTTCAGCCGTACCATACGAGTCAGTGTATAGCACAACTCCGGTAGCACCCCCACTTCTGAGGTTTGCAACCTATGAATGGCGCACAACACAAAATGCGCAAGCAGTCAAGGGTCACACAAGAGAAATGTGACTCACTCAACAACAGCGGGCAACAAGGGGTCCCGCACCGAGTGATCCGGCTCACATCACAAGACATCTCAGCATGCAGTGGCCTCCACAATGAAGGGGCACTAACCTAAAGTACAGGCAGTACTTGCAGGCTCTCCATCAGTAGCACCTGTCTTGCATCACCATAGATGTAACTCTGCCTTGCTGAAGGATAGTAGCCCTAGTTACTAAAGTGTGCCTTTGAAGTTAGTGGTGGTTCAAAGGGTTCTCTTTAAACCACAGATGTCTCCCCTAAATTTCCTCTCCATCCGTCCCAATGACGTGGAATGTAGATCTTTATCTTTAGTGGGGCCATTCTCTGCCCCAGAGACACCAAGTGTCACAACCCTCTGCCTCCATTCGCTCTATCCCAGGCACTCAACCAGTGTGCCAGTATGCGCACATTGGCTAGCACCAGACTCACTATGGGTATGACACCCTGGTGCAGGTAGGACCTAGAGGCCAGCTACGCCAGACACAATATATATAAAACCACCACTGTGTGGGTGGGCACACCTTGGCCTATTGGGCCGGGCTCTATGTCTCTAAAGGTCCTCTGGTGCAAGTGCACACCCCGGGGCCTGACATGACTGGTCTCGCCCACCTTAGTCAGTGCCTCCACTTGCCCAGTAGAGGACATGCACACACACTTCCACCCTGTACCTACAGAGGAACAGGGCCCAAAGGCCACTACTAGGGGACCAGCCCATCCCATGGGTGTGGTAGACCTCCTGAGGTAGGGGACACCCATGTGGGGGTCTTCCCTACCAGAGCAGAGTACAATTCGTATACCTGCCCTGCCCTACACCTACTACCTGCTCCCTCTTCAGGGCCCTCCAGGGGAGACATAAGGCTGGCTCAGGTTTGGCCCCTGACTAGGGGCTGCCACCCTGAGCACAGATGCATTAGAATCCCCGCTGGCCCATCTAATTGGGCCTAAGACATAGTTGACAGGTTTTTCTAGGGGGTGGCATGCACAGTGCAACACCCCCCCTGTTGCCAGGGCTATACCTGCCCGGATATGGGGGGGTACCTTTTTTACAGGGTCCTCTTGGGTACAGCATGTCAACCATGCCCATACCCACCCCTTCCTAACACAGGTAGCATGGGCGTGTGCATTTTCCCTGTGCATTACAGTGGTTAAGTGCCTAGATTTCTATGATCATGCACAGGCTGTCAGGAAAGACTGGGAGAAAAAAAGCAAAATGTTTTTGGAAAATTCCACAAGAAGTGCAATGTCCAACAACCACACTCTACACAAATTGCACTATTTCCTTCAGTAAACATCACAGAGGGTTGACTTTGGCGACATAATTTAAACAATCTTTCCATAAAACTCTGAGTGCTCAAGGAATTAAATTATTGGTTCTTTGTTTGAGGAACTAATACTTCCAAAATAGTAAGGCCTTTGTTCTGTTGAGATTTAATTCCAACTGTAGTCATCTTCGGTCCTAAGTATGCAAACTCACCACACCTGAATTTCCATTTCATTAACTCAAAGTCAACTAGTATTTTTTCACCTCACTCAATAACAAAAGCAAATTGTGATCACGGCCATCTTTCCCAAACACCAAAATGTTTATCCTGGAAAGCCATCATTCCTGTTACCTCTTTTAAAGTTTCCTTCATTAAGTGCTGAAAGACTGCTGCAGTGCTTGCCAGGTCAACCGGCATGTTATGGAATTTAAACATTTATTCTAATGTTACAAATGCTGTTAGGCGTTTAGACCCCTTGTCAAACTCCACCTGACAATATGCACTTGTGAGATCACGCGTGGAAATTAGTGTGGCTCCAGAAAGTGTGGACACCAATACCTGATGGTTATGAAAGAAATGCTTGTCAACCCCAATTTCAAATATAAATGTGGGCGAGTCCACATACACTCTTCATTCACTGTGGTCTTTAACAAAATCACCCCAGGAGAAACACAAAAGGAAGTCTCTAAAAGTTGGGTTACACCCTTGGAACATATATTATTTAACATGCCCTTGAGTTTTTTACGAAATGTCAGGAAATCATGCGGATCCTATGCCTCAATGGAACAGGTTTGCCTTTTAAGATTTTGTGTCTAAAACCCACAAAGTTTACTAATTCTTCTTTAATTATTGCAGGGAATGTTTCTTTCAAAGTAAGTATAAATTGATCTGTAACAATCTCATCAACTTCAAACAAAAAAGTTTCCCATTCGGATTCAAACAAAACACAAATTCTTGTTCATTAAACATTTTGAAGATAGGCTCGTCTATCTCTGCTACATAGATCTTATTCTTGGTTTTACATCCTGAAAACCTCAAATCTGCCCAAAAACACTCACACAAATCAGTTTTATGGCCAATCTATCCACCAGACCAAACATTGGGGCAGCAATTTTATTTCTCCCCATATTTTCATGACTAAACATTTCTTCAGTGCACTAATCCACGCACATGATTCTGCCATCATTGCATCGACTTGCACAACACACTTGAGCATCCCTTTATATTTATCTATACGAACACACAAAACAGGATTACATTGAGGCTAGAATCATTATCAAAGTCTGTAACAGAGCAGATGATGCTTCCTGGAGAGGCTTTAAATACTTCCCCCACCTGACCTCCTTCCCCCAACTGGGTACACGTTGTGTCCACTGCTAGATACCCCATAAGGTTTCTTATATGATAAAACTGCCACATCTATAACTTGTCTTTAAAGTCTTCTCCCTTCCATTTAATCAGTTTTCTTCTTCTATCTTTGAAGTTTTCTTGATTTCTTAATTCATTAACCTCAAACGTTGTTTCCATTCCCCTAGAATTATCATCTGATAATCTTTTGAACTCATGAGCAAATCTTTCAGAATGGACGATACCTTTGACAATGTTAATAGTAGCACTGAGGGTAAATTCTGTGCACAGCCACAACTTCTCTCGAGGCCTGATCGCAGGAAATTGTGTCAAATTCACACTAGCCCGTTAATGCTCTGAGGGCTCCTTGTATCCTTGAATAAAATTTACATCGGTCCATCACTACTTTGAACTTCTTACCATACCATATATTCAACTGCCTAATGGCCCAACACCTCCACATGTGTCAGAGATACTACCTACCACAGGTCCCCTCCATTGAAGGGTCATCAACTGCCTTCAGAAAAAAACAGTGGTAATAATTATCCTACAACAGAATCAAGAAAATTACCACACACAACTGCACAAATATTTGAAAGACAAAAATAATCAGAACAAAAGTGTGTGATACTAGTACATGCAAAAAAGTAACAGTCTTAAAATGTGCCAAGATCATGGGTGTTTTGTCACAAAAGTCAGAGCCGTATTGCTGACAAAAATTGAAAATCATCAGATATAATACTTTGCAGATTATTCCATTCAGTCAAATGGTACCTTCAAAAGGACAGCCACATTCACAATCTACTGTGCACTGAGGAGCACTAGTGTTTTGCTGATTTATTCCATTCTGTCAACTAGTACCTTCAAAATGGCCGCCTCACTCACAAAGTAGCATCCATAACAGTGCATCGGCATTCTTTAGTGTGGTAACACATTCACGTCCCTGACTACAACAACTAACCGATCTTTGCTTTCAAAGGCATTGTGCACAGTACAACTGAGTGAGCTGCCAACCTGCATGCCTTACTAATAGCCATTGGCACAGTCCAAACACTACTTGCTTTCCCCAGCATGCCAAAACTCCAACCGTCAGCACAGGTTGAATCTTACCCACAATATCTGCCCACTGCAGCACATCTCCAGTCAATGTTCTCTTGCTACCCAGAAAAGTCCATCTGTGTTCAATCATGGTGAGATGCAAACAATGGCACAATGATAACAGACAAACCATAGACCCACAGCCTACTTCTGTTGTCTCCAATATGAAGACTCTCACAGATAAGGTAAATCTAAAGCTTTATTTCACAAACAGGAACAGAAAAGGAATTACCCACATTGTGCCCAGTAACTCCACCAAGTATCAACATTTACATGAAAACATTCGATATAACCCACAGCATTCCAGAAGCTATGATCATTCTACTCATCACCATCCACCGTGAATATACATAGGAATACCACACATAGTTCCCTGTTGGGGTTAAATGAGAATATGCATGGCTCTGATAGAGCTCTTGCTAAATGCTGGAAGTAGGAGGATGAGTTTTCATTGTGCTACAACCTTGGATATCTAAATATCTCTCCTGATCAATTATGGAAACTAAACTAGGAAACATATACCAGGGGGTTTTGCCTTTTATCGCCATCATAAGAAGACAAAAGCTGTCTATGTTTTAATCAGGTGATAGTCACAACTCTTGAATTACTAACAAATCAAGTAAAGGAGCTTTGTGGCAGCCTAAGGGGCATTTTCGTACTGTTTGGCATTAACCAATGCAACTATTGATTGTTTTGGTTCCTGGGATGGCTTACAGCCGGTATCTAGCCACTGCCAATTATGGATTAACCCTGCGAGTAAAAATAGAGATAATTGGCTGTTAAAGTGAAAATCCTTATTTCTATCAGAGGTGTCTATGTTGGTCTATTTTTGGACAACAAAAGAAGGTATTGTTTTAGTGAATCAATGAATAACTTAGACTTTACTATAGATTTGGATATTTAAATATGGATGCATAATGTTAGGATGTTACTTCTAAATTGAAAACATATTTTAAGTAATCTATTTAGCCTGTCTGTTAGTATTTTAATTTTCCAGCGAACTACATTACTGTTTTAGTTTTAATGTTGTAAACCAAATAAACTAGTTTATTAATAGTAAATCAGTGAAAAGTAACGTCATATAGTCAGCATGGCGTAGACAGAGATTGAAAACAATGGTCCACTTTCCAACAAACCAAACAAAGAAGAAGTGGTGACTCCCTACACAATGGGAAGATTCAATTTGGACAACACCAGGCTGATAATGAATGTGGAAGTTGTGGCCACAAGGAAGAGCTTTTTTTCAGACCAAATCCCTGGCTTCATTGCTTCAAATGAAAATATAAAATTGCAACTAGTCACTATTTAGAATACCTGTTTGCTCCTGGGAAATGCCAGTACTGCATCAATGCTGAGGAGTGCAGGTACTCTCTCTTTCAAAATAAAGAGGAGCAGGTTCTCAGTACCGGAGAGTACCTGCCCATTTAAAGCACTGCCTGACACTGCTTTGGTTGACGCAAGTGTATAGCAGACTCTTACACATATCATTATTCACTTAAAATGGCAAACAGGCTGTTCCACATATCACAGGTCAGAGTCCTTTTCTCTCTGCGTTACGTCACGTCATGCAGCGCATAAAAGACGGGTTGCTGTAGCCATAGGTGTTTTCGAGTGGTTCAGAATAGCCGAGAGTGGCCCCTACGTAGCACAGAGTTCCTGACATAATGGCGTACCAAGGCCAGCGACTGGACGCATCCTCTTCATGCCGTCAGCCAGAAAGAGCCACCTTCACACCACACATTGAACAGACAGCCCTTCACCGGCCAGTCTCAACGCCTCAGACCCCCTTCACTGGTCAGCCAGGGCCCCACAACTGTAATGGCTGCCAAGCCCCTGAAAGCGGCAGGGGCCATACAAATGGTGCACGTACCCTACCCTGCGAGCATCCCGCCGGAGCCAAAGCCTCTGCTCTAATTCCAGAGTTTTGAAATGCACACTTTTTAGTATAATTCACCGCTGGGTAAACTTTTACCCAATGTACTGGTGAGACGGCGGAGTCTGTGGAAGAGTCGGCCTCGGCTGTCTCCGTATTAATTTTAATTAACAGAGCAGCCGGGGCACAGGTAGTGTTCTAGTGACGCGGAGCCAGTGCTCTCAACGGAAACACGAACCTGTAGATGGAGGGTTAAAGGTGACGGTAGAAGAGGGTAGAGTTATGAAGAACAACGTCACGGCGATCGGCGTCCATAACAGCTTATGCAATGTTTAAAAAACTCTCCCGCCAAGGAAACTGGCGATCGCCGCAAAGCGTAAATGTGATCGTAAATGTTTTGTGGGGCGTATCTAATCGGCAAGGAACAAACAGCATTTTCACATAGCTTAAGAGAGTAAGGTACTTGCTGCAGAGATCTCTGTGTATCCAGCCAGTTTCAGGATAGCATAATACTCGTAAGATAATTAAGGCGGCCAATCTACTTGCTGGAGGAATTTGTGTGTAGGATTTGGTAACAGGTTTGACTCATCATCAGACAACTCAGATGGTTTGTCTGCCTCTGAGCACAGTATGGCATGTAAAAGTCATAAATTGGCATTTTATATAAATCATCTTCTCAATGATTTTGTTGCAGACATGCATGAGTTAACAGTAGGTTACAAGTTACAATGCTGACAATATTACTCAGTGAGCTTTTCATCCACGTCACAGCTGCAATAAACCTGCAATGCACACATTTGAAATCTTGCAGGTATTTCCTCAATATGTTGTTACTCTAAGGTTTTAAACGGATTATTTTGGGTAGTAATAAACACTTATTTGTAAAGTGTGAATAAATGGTTGTTTGTGTGATTACTCCTCTTACACACACACACACAGAAGTTCAGAAAGTTATAAAAATCCTCACATTTTAGTTTGTGAAGTGACAAGATTTGCCTTTCTTTCCTCTGATAGGCCTGTCTGATTCTTGAAACAAGAATATTATCTTCAAACTGTTGAACTTTGAGCTTCAACTGCTCCCAACCAGGATATGACAAAAGAGGTTATTGATCGCCCTATCAATCAGGCATTTATGAAAATGAGGAGTGACAAACTCTAACCAAGATTTGGGAGGGGACACCCAAGACATATGACTCACGACTCCCTGCTATTACCACTGCCAGTTTTCCCTACTAATTGAAGAGGTGGCTTGGCCATGGCAAAGCAAAGCCAGGGCAGTTTGACATAAGAGCTTTGGAAATTCTTACAGCTTGATCCATCATGTGGCCATGCAGGTCTTCTTGCTGGTACCTGGGGATAAAAAAAAGTCACAAAAGAGTTGATTCATGCCTATCCTCCAAACTCTAAATCAGGCCCTTAGTATTCTGCATCATTGCATGCTGCGTGCAAGTGCATGCTCAGCACTGTTGAGGAAATCCAAAGGGTTTGCCTGCCCTGAGAATTGGGAATCTTTGGATTATTCCAATATATGTGTACCTCTGGTACAAGTGGGAATCCTGGGAATATTGCCTTGCTTACTTAATGAAGTCAGCAAGGGGAGGAACCCTTGGGACAGACAGGGATAGACATGTTATCTATTGGCAGTCTATCCAGGGAATTACCCATGTTCCCAGCTATAAGCAGAGATGATGGGAATCAGTGTCACAATCACACAGGAGTCAGAAAGACCCTCGAGATCAAGCTGAGGCCCACTGTGCATTCATATTAAAAAATGTGAGGATTTCCCAGGATTTGCTGATGCTAGCAGAGTAGAAAGAGTGTAACCCTACGTCTGGCATGGAACTGTTTTGATACGGGCTCATTACTTTCATTAACGTGTTGGTACACAGCATTTTCATTCTTGTCTCACTTTCATAATTTGTATTCTTACACTTACCTAGATATTTACATTTCTTATGTAATGGATAGTAGAGTATACATATGTTTTTCTGGTTGCATTACAGCCCTAAAGAAGCCCCTTTATTGGGTGAAACGCATTGGCTGTTCATCCTGAGTATTATTTAATTTGTCTATGGAATTGCAAGAACACATGGCTGTTTTACTTTATTACTCTTGGTCCTAACTTATTTCATCTACGGAATTGTGTGGAATCAACACTTCGGACTTGCAATGAAATATTTTTAAAAAGGGCTGTTCATCAGCACTGTCAGAACATCGGACTTCTGCTTTTTCTTATATTTTATATTTATTTGCTCATTTTGCGGTGCACCGTCTCTTAGAGTAATTTCTAGTGAGGCTGCTTCAGCCCTGTTTAGTTCCTTTTTGCAGCAGGAACTTTGGCGAAGTTGCATGCTCACTGAAACTTAATAGCAGTACTGTTGTTTTTGATTTGTATTTTCTTACTATTGGGTATTAATACGGATTGTGTGTTGTCTATGAGCCTGCTGCAATTCTTGTTTGTCTGTTCTACATCTGAACTAGAAGGGTTCTAGAGCTCTATCTCTCTAGACATCACTATTAGAATTGGGTACTGCTGTTGGATCATAAAGTGGCCTGCACCGGGCGGCCTAGAGGTCAGGGCTAATGCAGGGTTACCATGGCCAGTTGGCAGAGTTCCCATCCATCACCGTCTCTAAATCCGCAGACGGGAATAAGATGGTCGGTGTTTGGAGGGATGCTGTGAAGACCTGCTCCCATCAAACATTAAATCAAGCCAATAGTAAGACAAAATGACAAGAGCTGCATGCTGCCATTTCAGCCAGGTTTGGTCTAAATTTCTGTTATGCCAGTATAATCTCAAGTAATTTTAGTAATTTAATGTTACACTTGATAGACGAGATTACTGAAGTAGTGCCACTAAGGCACATCACGTAACATGCCATTCACTGAAAAAATGTAGCACCAGTGCAAGGAAACAAAGCGATCAACCAGAAAACGTGTGGCTGATCTTTACAGCGCTTGTGTTTTTGCACAATTTATTTAGTGCCAGATGCGTAGTTTTAGATGAAAAGATGCATTTTGAGATCTTCAGAATGCAGCACACATAGAAAGAGGAAAAAAGGAGGACAAATAGAGATATTTCTCCTTGTTATGCCCTCAACTGGGAAGGAGTCAGATTGTGGTGCAACCCCAGGTTTACAAGTTCTTGTAAATCTGGAAATGTGTCAAAAACTTTGGGAGCTGCATGGGAGCACCCACGCAATGCCCATGGAACGCCTTCCCAGGGCAGAGTAATGCAATGCAGCAATTTGCGCTGCGTTGTGTTACCACAGATTTATGGAGCCACTCAGAGCCACACAAAGTGAATTTGCGTGGCTTACAAAATCTGAATTGAGGTTTGTGTCACTCTTGAGCCATGATGCATGGTGCAAGAGCAACGCAAACCGGGTCATAAATATGCTCCTATGTTTTTTAACATAAACTTTTCCCACCCCCACAACCCTGGCTACGCTGCTGTGAATGAACCACAAGATGGCAGTTTGGCACGAGTGGTATATATATATATACATATATATATATATACAAATATATATATATATATATATATATGTCAAACAATGGGTCTGAAGCAAGTCTCGATGGCGCACTCTTACTGCTGGTGCAGGTGACAGAGGAGACCACCATCAAAATACTTATCCAACTAAAAGATTCACCACACTCCACAGGGTCCTGTATATTGCATTTATTTCAAGCAGCCAAATTAAATGCAACATACAGGACCCTGTGGATTGTGGTGAATCTTTTTGTTCAATGTGTGTGTGTGTGTTCAATATTGTTAACATTTGTGGAGTATCGTTATTATCTATGAAACAATATTTGAGTTATGTGTTTATGAACTGCATATCCTGAATTGAATTTCTTCACATAGGGCTATGAATTGACACTTAATCAAAGTAAGTCACAGCAAAATTAATTGTCTTACAAAAGATCACACAATTTGTAATTGTAATTGTATTTATATAGCACTTACTACCCCTGACAAGGCTCATAATCCAGTTTATATAGCACAAGAGAGATAGTAGCCTGCACCTTGTGTAGAAATCCGAGGTGGGGGAAAATACGTTGCATTTGAGGTGATGAAGCTTGAGCGTGCTAATTTGTCCACTTGGGCATTCATTGTTAACTTGGAGTCCATGGTAATTCCAAGGTTTTTAACTTCCTTAGATACTTGAGCACGTGGTCCCAGATCATCAGGCCAGACGCACAGTACGTCATATTTTTTCCAGTAGCCACATGTAAGTATTTCCGTTTTGGAAGCATTCAGTTTGAGATGGCTCCAAGTCATCCACTGATCAACGGCTCTGAGGCAACTGAAGATTTGTGCGTTTTCAATGTCTTTGGGGCATTCCAGTTTAAGGAGTATTTATTTGTGTGTCATCTGTATAGTTGTAGCATGTGAGTTGCAAATCATTGATCAATTCTGTAATGACATCATGTAGACGTTAAAAAACATAGGTGAGATGATTGATCCTTGAGGGACCCCTGCTTTTGTGAGGTAGGGTTTGGACGAGAGGGGGAGAGAATAGATGATATTAGTTCTGTTTTGCAGTTAGGATGTACAGGAACCTAACTCCTACTCTGTAGAATGAATGCTAGAGGCATATGAAGGGCTTGTACACCAGGCAGGTTGGATTTAGGTGGAACCAGAGGAGGATGTTTAATGGATGATAGTCAAAGCTTACAGACACTGAAAGTGGATGTGCAGCCTAAAGGGAGGGATGTACATAGTATCAAAGGTGGACATCATGCCTGAAAAAATGGATGCTGAGAGAGTTGGAAGTGGATGATAATTTGAAAGTGACAGAAGTAGACACCCAACTGGTAGGCAAAAAACAAAGGGTCAAGTGTACTGAAGGTTCATGATTAAGGTATAGTACAGCTGAGACTACCAAATGTAGATGCCCACTCATTCTCAATGATCGTGCAGAGGATCTGAACATTGCTATCCAACTGGAAGGAGTGAATGGTAGGAGTCAACCAGAGGTCACCAGTGCTAAACAAGTAGATTGGAAGATGTAAGCTAGAGATCACTAGAAGATGATGGCCACCAGGTTAGTATTTTTGGTTTCTCCGGCAGTTACAAGTTTCATATCACACAGCTGGTTTTCAGCTATTATTCTTCAATATAGGGTGCAAGTTTTGTGAGTTTAATTGCTTGTAAGTTAAACCTTATCAATAAATATGTAGGCTTTGTTCTTCTAAAGCTTGTGTGTTCTGAATCAACACATGGGAGAGAAAGTGGTAGGGGGCGTCACCCCCTCGAAGGAGACAGCTGTCAAACATACGTTATAGCTCAAGGATCCCCTACTCCACTCATTACCTGAAATGGAGTGCTTTGTCTACCTAAATAGCTTTTGTTTTAACGATGTTGGTGTAAACTGTGGTTTCTCCTTTTTTTTCAACATGCTGCAATCTGTAAAACATCAGTTGAGTAAGTCTTCAGTTTTGGGTGAAGAATCTTCACTCATCTCAATTGTGTGGTTTTTTTTATCAGTACACAACAGTAACAAACATCTTCAAATAAATGAAGGTGAAAGGAAACTATTTCATTAATAGAAATACACATTACAAAGCACTCTGGCATCACAAATTTCTATTGTGATTCGAACAATAGTATTATTTGTATTTATATTAATATTTTAATTCATACAATTATATATGAGGTGTTTCAATCTGCTATTGTTGTTTTGCTTTGTTCTATTGTCCAAACTGTGCAGTAAGTGTTCAGCTGCCACGTGACTCTGCCTGTAGCAATGGCATTGCAGTTTTTTCACCATCAGCATGTCTCTGCTGGTGAATACATTGCTAACTAATGATCCCACCACAGCCTATCGCAGAAAAATATGAATATGGAATGCATGAGTAAGAATGAAGGTGGAGCAGAGCTTTTGCTTCCCCCCATCCACATCAAGAAAAAAAAGAAAAAAGACAGACAAGGAAGAAAGAGGAATGCTGCAACATCGAGGCAAAGAGTCAAAGAAAACTACAACTGTGGCTGCAGAACCTGCTTCTATTTAGTGTGGTCACCTCTGTTCTCTTCCTCAAACCAATAGAAGAGATCATGTGCAGGAAAGGCACAGAAAAAAAAAGAAAAAAAAAAGCAGACACACTTGGTCAAGCAGTTAGCAATTTAATAACAAATGTTCAAGTGATTTTGTGTCAGTATAACAGAGGATGCATAATCAATTGTCACAGTACATTCGCTGCCAAGCTCCACCAACCCTTAACACTGGTAGGACACAGGAATCAAATTTGCATTTGTTTACGACATTCATATGACGTTAATTAAGTCATACTGATCAAGGTTGGAGTTCCTCAAATAAAAGCTAGGAGTTCCTCAAATAAAAGCTAGCATAATCACAGCAGACCACAATGGTCAAATGTCAGAATTCTTGTAAATCAATGAGCAACGCTCTCACTGGTTCATCATTTGAACATCCATGAGTGGGGTGCACTGATCTCCTGCACCCTGGTGCAGTGGTGGTGGAACAATTTTCAGAGTGGGGGGTGCTGCCATTATGGTTACATCACTGAAATCACAGAGGCTGACAAAACTCCCAAGTGTCACAGAAAAAAACAAAAATATAGCAGAAGTGCCGTCTTCGTTTAGCAGGAGAGTTGTAAGGGTGTTGATTGTAGCCAGTGGTGCATTTTGAAGCACTAGTCACTGTCATCTACAGACACGTTTTCAGTTGAAATGACCACTAAATTTGCATATACATGGTGTTTTAATGGTAAAACTATGTAGTGCACAAACGAAAGTGCTTGGAAATTTGGTTTCAGCCAATATGTATCATTTGCGCATCATCACATCTAATAAATTGATTTGTTTTGACCCTATTAAAATGTGTTTTATTTTTGCTTTCCTGATTTGTGGTATATATTAAATATGCGTATGATTCATTTACCAGTATTTACATGATGTTGTACAGCCTTCCCTTTTACATGTCCTGTACCGCAGCAACATTGTCACATTTGTCTCTTTTACAAAATCCCCTTACTTTGCAATCAGAGAAATAAAAGTAAATACCAGTTTCCAAATTAGCAACAATTTGTCTGAAGACATAGCCTTACTTTTGACCAGTGTATTGGAACGCACAGCAACTCTTGCAAGATAAACATAAAATTTGAAGGCATGTTTATTACTTTAACACCTTGTGAACTCCAGCATGGTTATTTTAGGGGGTGCTATAGCCTGACCCATACTTTCAGCGCCTATGTCCGGGTGCCACTCCACCTACTGCTCTAACGACAGCTACGCCTCTTTGGAGAAGCATTTCTCAAGAGCACATGTAACCACGAAAAAATACCCAAGTTATTCCCCCAGTGGCAAAAGGCCCTGTCAGCCCCGTGGTGCGGGGGAGCCCTTGTGCCCCTCTCAGCACAGTACACTGTGCACGGGCGGCAGGCCCCTGACTGGGTCCAGGCAGAAGGCCCGCCACCCTCCCCCCTCAAGTTTCCTTACGCCACTGGATTCCCCATGAGGGGCTTGAACTTGGAATAAAAGACGCACTGCTCTGAAAACTCACCACAGGAAGACTGAGGCCGGGGTGTCTGTGCTGAAAGCTCAGCTGCTGCTGACACGCTGTTTTTGCTAGCTTGGGACAAAAAAATGAAGCACGCTGTTCCTCGTGCGGAAGGCAGAGGCTCCGCACCCTGAGGCACTCTGGGTACGAAGCGAGGACCGGCGGGCGCTCGCGGCGTCATTACTTCAGACTGGCGTTCTTTGCGCGCCACAACAGACCTGCCCCCGGGGTTTCCTGCGGGAGGCTCGTCCATCGAGCCAGGCCAGAGGTTGGGAAAAATGTGTCCTTTGGGAAAGCGAAAAAGGAAATACCTTTTCAGCGTTTAGCAGCAATATATGGGCACTGTTATCGGCTGCGTGGGGGATGGGAAAGCGCAATACAATGCAATCGTTCAGTCACCCGTTTTCTAACGTGTGCAGTGCCATCTCAAAGGTTTGGGGGACGTCGGGCAAAACATATTTTGGGGGCCCTTCTACGGACAAAATTTTGAGTTTTATTTCCTATTTCCTGCTAACTCAAGCTCTCATGATGCCAAGTAATACTAGGGTCACACAAAAACATTGAAAACGTGTCTTACACAGGACAACAAAGCTCATTAAGATGACAATGCACGTGTTACAAACCGGTAACTCAAAGGCTGTATTGTAATATTATATTCTTTAGAGAGGTAGATGTAGGTGTAGATAGAGAAGGAGAGAGGTTAGATATAGAAATGCAGGTCAAGGAGAGAAAGTTATCTTTCCAAGGGGAACCCTTGGAAGGGGAAGTGTGGGCAATTGCCCACTTTGCTCCTTGCCCTTAAACATTTCTGAAAATGTGTCCTTTTCTTGTGAGAAACTATCTCGGGCACTTTGAAAACATGGGAAGTCCTCGGTGCAGGACAGGCTGAGGTTGGCCACCACTGATGTCTGGAACAGCTGCTTTTGATACTTTTGTAAGAAACAGTAACTCCCATTCAGACATCTGTAGGTTCATGTGAAAGAATGTACTGCTATATCCCTTTCGGACACTTCACAGCACTTTGGAACTGTGGAGACAGAAGAAGAGAAGGAGGGTGTGGGAGAACACGAGCAAAAGATGGGGGAACTGTGCATAGAATGAGAGAGGAGCCAAAGGACACTTCAAAGCACTATGAGACTGGAGTGAGTGTGAAGAGTAAACAGTGACCAAAGTTGGTGGAAAATGAGACAAACGGACAAAGGAGGCTTCCAATCAGTAGATAGAGAGACATTGGGAAGTGGGAAGCGCAGCTTCAGAGACCTTCAAAACAAAAGACTAAAGTGGGTAGCAGAAGAGGTCTGGTGTGGACACTGGAAGAAGATAATCGCAGAAAAATGTAGAGAATTTGAGAAATTATGGATTATTGCCTCACCAGTATCCTACTACTATCCTTTTACAGATTACAGCAAATGGGCACAAAAATCTTACTGCATGCGTTTTCATATCACTGCAGAGATTTAACCCCTTGTGTCCTCTGGGTCTGGTTAAATGCCTTTATTTATAACTTCTACAAGTGAAGAACCACATCATAACTGACTCGCGCCTCGCACACTCAATAATGGATAGTAAACAGCATATTGTACTCAGGAAACCTGGGGAAAATTAATATATGTAAATATATATAGATCGCGGTATCAGATCTACCACTAAGGAAACGTCAACTGCGTCTTTTTAGCATTGAAATGGGACATCTAAATGGGGTTTCAGGGACTGTTCTAAAAACAATTGCAGCACATTTGCGTGGTTACTGCTTTCCCTGTGTAGGAAAAGGCAACGTAGACACACACACACTGAAACCTACTTTCTCACATTCATCCAGGTCACTAAAGTAGATGTGACCATTCACTATTTCAAGTTACTTCTCTTCTTAAGTTACGGCTTACTTATTAAGTATATGGCATCTAAGTCCGTTTTGAAGTGTAACACTTTTTTAAAGTATTCTCCTCCCACTCAAAATTCTGTTTCTTTTATTCGTCCTTTCTCCCTCCACTTCTGTCCCACCTGTGAAAACTGAACTGATTGGTGATCCTTGCCTTACTTTCTCATGCTGTTATGGATATAAATGTGAAAAATGCACATTCAGATGTGTATAAATACCCATAAGGTTACACGGAAGTGTGGTGTGCACCACATATGCACCAGATTTGCCTTTCCGCTCCTCTTACACACCTTAAGAGCTCCTAAGTTAGACAGGCATGTGGAAAAGCTACACCTTTTGCACAGACTTACACCAGTTATTTGGTCTCTGTAATTGCGGTGTTACTTATGCGAGGGTAATATACTCCTTTATACAGGTGTAAGTCATTATTAAGTCTGAAAGGATCCTTTGTAAATGACAACAATTCACTGCTTATAATAATCTTATGGTGTTTTGTTCTGATTTAGAAAAATACATGTAGTTACTAAAGAGTGAAGTACACATTTTTGTGATTTTCCCAGAGCATCAGGGGAAATATATACCCACTTGTGGGTTGGTTTTATATTGGCGAGGATGGCATTGCTTGAAGAACAACTTTCCCCAGTTCGATGGTACAAAATGTTCCGAGCAGCTGTTTTCTTCTTAAAAGTAATAAAATTATTGAAAACACTTAAGTGAATTTTCCTTTTTTCGGATTCGTGTTTTTCGCAGTGAACGTCAGCCGCTCTTAATAAATCATATTTCCCAACCAGAAACCGTGTTTTTAAATATTTTATTTGGAAATTTCCTTCAGGCATGCCCTGGGGGAATTAAAAAAATACAAACACACCATAAGAAGATTGTTCTGTTTTTCTTCAGCAGGGGCCTCGCCGAGCTCGTCCAAGAATAATTCTACCTTCAGCCGCCCTGTCCAAAAACCAATATTTGGTCTGGATTCGCCCGTCCCGGTGCGCAGACAGATGCCCCGAGCGCGCATTTTTCCTGAGGTGTTTAATTGGCGGCCCCAGAAACCGGATGGAGCAGCACAAGTCGTACCTGTTCTGCGCCGAACACCTGCCCAAGAAACGCGTCTTGTTCGCTGCTCTCAAGCCACAGAGGGTGTCCCGCGGCCCCCTGTGCCTCGTAAACTAGCAGAGTGGAGTACATGAGTGATTCACCCTGCACCAGCGGTGACCTTAGTCTGCCTGACACTCTCTGAGTTCTACACTGCACAAGAGCCCTGTTTATAAAGACTGAACCTAACAGAGACAGACAGGCAGACATAGAGCCGTATATCCAGAATGAGGCGCACACACACAATGAAGGAAAGGGCAGAAACACACACGGAGGCAGACGGATACATGGGTAAGCAGTCTGACACAGAGGTAGACCGACATACAGCTAATCAGACAAAAAGACGTATAGACAGATGCACACACCTCGCTTCAAAAACAGATCTATGAAACAGAACCATGGGCAGAGAGATGTCGAGGAGCAGGCAGGCATATAGATAGATAGATAGATAGATAGATAGATAGATAGATAGATAGATAGATAGATAGATAGATAGATAGATAGATAGCCAGTTAGCTACGCAAATAGAGAACATGAAGAAAGCAACCCATAGAAAGACAGAAATACACGCAAATAACAGACAAGCAGATACTTGGACGCACAGACACCAAGCAGTCAGTGGAGAGATAGACAGCTAGACAGATAGATCTACAGAACTTACGTCTATCTGTGTTAAATCTGCATATCTTTCCACATCAATCTAAGTCTGCATCTGTATATCCGAGGAACTTGATATATTTAAGTGCACAGTCCTTTGTGGCTGTTTCCGCAGTCCTGCACAGCAGAGTCAGAGCTCGCTTTCAATATGATTGGTGGCGAGGCGCATCAGGAAGACCGCGAGCACGAGAACAAGTTGTGAAAGTTTTAACTTACATGCTGCTGCTGTGCTATGTGTCAGCCAACCAGGTGTGGGGGGTCATTCTCTGACCCCTCTTCAGCGGATGGAGTTCGACAGGGATCCTCTATCGACAGTGATCAATATCCCACCTCAGTAGCTCCCATGAAACCAACAGCCCCTCGCGATCGCCAATTTTCGGGGTTCCGTCCTCACAGTTGGTTTGCCTGTGAACATGAGAAGATGGAGATGGCCAGATCCGCCCACCTCCCTCCCAGACGAGAGGCTCTCCTCCCGTCTAAAGTGTGACCCAGGGTCTGCGCGCACCTCCGGGAAAGCACTTTGCCCAGAACACGAAAGCATGCATATGATATGTTAATTGCTTGTGTCTGCCCTTCCCTCCGCCCCCGCCCAGACACGCACTTGGACCCGCCCACCTGCAGCTTGGTGTAAGGAGCCTCCTCCCTGCTGAGACGTGACAGTGTGTGCGAGTTCGACAGAGCATGTATGGGAGAAGAGGCGCGCAGACAGCGAAACAGCCAGGGAACAACAGTGCACTACATCAGTGGCATAACAAAACTGGAAAGAGCCCACCTGCAAAGAACATGGAGGACTCTCCCAACAAAGCCCCCCCCCCCCCCAACTCAGGCTAGGTGATGAGCTAAGTGGGGCCCCGGGAGTTCGCCCCCTTCTCCCTCCGCACCGCCGGAGCTGCGGGGGCCTTTGTTACGCCTCTCCACTACACTCCTACCTAGCTATCGTGCGCAAACTATGCAGAGCGCAGTTTTTCGTTTCGTGACTCAGCACAAAAGCACAAACACGCCAGGACAGGTGCTGCTGTTAAAAAGCTCAACAATACCAGAGGTGATTACTCATAAATCATTTTAAGGTGTAACCTGCAGGCTGATCACAGACCTCAGCAGCTAACACTTAACTCACTAAGCTATTTTATTAACCTTTCAGTCTTTACAGCTGTCAGATTACAGATGCAGCGAATATCACTGTTTAGTGAAATAACTATAACGTGCACCCCAAATGATGCACTGCTTATGACCTCACATAATAAGCCACCCATGACATGCTCAATTACATCATTGATGACATTGATAGCTGAATTATAAAGATGGTGTTTGCACTGAGCAAACTTGTTACAAATTCAAAACTCTGCTGTACCTGCTCAGATGGATCTTGATTTAGAATTGAGGCTGGAAGTAATCAATTCCACAACATTTCAGGAACAGTGAAACAGATTTTGGCCCACAGTAACAAAAGAGAGGAGTACATTTGCAACCATATAGGGTTATTAACACATTAGTAAAATTACAATCTCAAATCAAAGTAGTTTAATCATAAATCAACAATCACCTGAATACAACATAAGGGAATGTAGGCAGGTCAAATAGCAATTGTGAAAACAACTTTTTAAAAGACAGAGTATGCAAATTGAGGTAAATTTAAATACATTTCTGTTCCCCTGAAGGGAAAATCCCTGACACTAACCTAAAAGGATGAGTGAATCAGAGTTTTGAAGCCGCAGGTGTCAAAAAGTATATGGCAAATAGAACCAAATAAAGGTTCCTAATTAGAATAAGGTGAAACTTGCCTGCTCTATAAAGCAACTCTATGAGCAGAAATATAAAGAGCACCTAGTCTCAGGAGAGGAAAATCACATTTCCACCTATAAAGTTGGAATGCAAACAGCAACCAGCGGTCTTCATGCCTCAGAATGGAAAAGAAAGCTTGACACAGGTTGATGATTGTGAACATTCAGCATTGCAAGGGATCAGTATTACAGCTCGATTCTGCACCGCAGGACTGCATCGGACAACAATAATATTTATCTTTTGCAGGTCCTGCACCACTCACTATTTCTTGTTTAATTTCTGTATCCCTGTGATCGAGGAATTACAGAAACTCCCTAAAATCTCTTTTAAAATACTGTACTTTCAAAGCCCATTTACTCTGACCAGTGCAGCTTCATGCCTCACTGTAGTACTCTTCATTGAGTCCACAGAGTGCACGCTGCACTGGCACAACATACACTCACTGACCTAGCTCCCCTCCTTCTTCCTGACTTTGAAAAGGTCTTTGATAATTGGATTGGTCATTTCTCTTCCAGGTTCTTGTTAAGCTGGGGTTTGGGCCGCATTTTCTTTCCTTTGTTAAAATACTATATGCCCAAACCCGAGCTCAAGTGAGAGTCAAATGCATCCTTTCCCCCACATTCCCTATTGGCCATGGTACCAGACAGAGATACTCCCTTTCACCATTGCTATTCGCTTCAGCGATTGAGCCACTAGTGACATGGATCCCCTGCAACGTGCAATTCTGGGGGTTCCCATTGCATGAGAGCTTCAAGCATCATATAGTGCTAAATGCGGACAATGTCCTTTTTAAGGTCGAGCCTGCGTTGCTTGCGCTAGCGCATGCCTATCGCAGTGAGACTCTTTTGTATTTAGAAAAGGGCTCGGAGCCCTGTCAACTTCACGTCAGTTTTTTTTATTGGTTCGTGGGCTTCCTTAATAAAATCTGCTTGCTTACATTAGTCGAAGGCACCCATATGTCATGCCTTTTCCGGTGGCTAGCCCTCCTCGAGCGCAGCGACCAAGTACAGAAAACATGCGAGGCTCGCTGTTTTCCATCGGGCTCGTGGACTTTTTTTTCTCTAATTTAGGAGCGCGATCTCGCTTGGCAGAAGTCGAGCGCTTTACATACTTGATTTCACTTTTTCGGGTTATGTACATAAATGCACTTTTGCCCGATAGGTGAAAAGTCGGGTTAAGAGTTTACAACGCGATCAGCTCTAACATGAGCAAACGCGAGACCCGTTGCATTGTAAATGCTTGTTTAATGTGCTGCCCACATGTTTTGGACCCACGTCTGCTCCAGATATTGCACATGTATGAGGAGGTCTGTAAGCTTCGGGTCAACAGGACCAAATCGCTCCTAGTCCTTCTTAAGGGTGACAGCTCGACAGTTGACTGGCAGTCCTGGCTCCCAATATGTTGTCTCATCTTCTACTAACTTTGGTGTCCACACTGCCCTAGAGTCACAGCTAGCATGGAGCCTTAACCTTCACCCTTTGCAGGTGCGCACTGTGCAAGACATGGCTCAATGGGCAAACCTGTCTCTTAATATCCTTGGACAAGCTTTCCTTTGTAAAATTAAATGATGATCCTACCCACACTACTTTACATTTTGCAAAATGTCCCCCTTCTCATCCCACACACCTGGTTCAAGCAACTCACAATGCGATACAAGTGTTTCTATGGGGAAATAAAAAAACTAAAATTGCCTTCCAGGAACGCATACAATCCACATATGATGGGGGGATGGGAATGGCTGAACCACGTCTCTACTACTGGGCATCTCAGATTCAAGTGATTAACTGTTGGATATTTGGGGGTCAGGAGGACCTCCTCTTCCAACGAGAAGTGTCCCTGTTTGGTCACCAAAACATTGAAGGGCTATTACATTGGGACCCCCATTCTAGCTCAACTCCGGAGGTGACGTGAGTACCCCTCTTATGTTGGAGGGCTGCCCTTTGATGGAACTGATAAGACCATAGAAACCCATGCTGGAAACCCTCCTGTGGCATGGCACATGACTTCTACAAGCACCCTGACTAGAAGGCTAATATCCCCTGGAAACTTATTGGCAAGTCCAACTAGAAAACTTGTGGCCTAGCTCACAAATGAAATCCTTTATAGAGCTGCAGGTGGACTTTACACTGCATAGATCTAAATTTTATAAATACCTACAATCTCGCCATGCACTACTGGCCTATCGACACAGACTGACCAACCTCTGGAGCATAATCCTCTAGAACCCAAAATTACTTTGGCTGGGGAACCATCTCATCATTCTCTTGATCCCTATAGTACATGTCTCTGTCCTCCTAGTGCCTCTCTGGGAGTGTTAGAAAGACAGGGTGGGGCCCCTAGATGAGAGAGATTCTCAGGATACAAAAATGGCTAGAGAGAATTGGCAATCTCGTCCTGCCTTTGTCTCATAGTGCTAAAGTATCTTAGTATGGCTTACTCTACCCCCCAGGTGCTGTGAGAATATGGGATACTCACAGGGCCTACCTGGCCCAGATGCTCGAACAAGGAATGCAAGTTCTTCCATGTCATCTGAGACTGCCCTGTTCCCAACCACCATTGGATGAAAATTTTCTCTACATTGTCTAAGGTCATAGAACGCCCAATTGACTGCCCCTATGCATAACGCTATGGAAAATCTTGGATGATGTGGGTGGTCTCAGGGGGAAGTGCATAATAGTGGGCATCGGCTAGGCAAGGCAGTGCTAATCACTGGAAATCTATCCAAGCTCCCTCGCAAGCTGCATGGAGAGTAGCAGTGGACTGGTCCTCCAAACCAAAGGAGCCAGTATACCTGGCACCATCATGCCCACACAAACATGGGAAGGTGTTGGGGAGGTGGTCCTATTAAAATATGCTTGTGCCTTATTGGTGGAAACATGATCCTCGTCTTTTTATTTTTGTTATCTATTCGATCACCTTCTTTTGTCCAAAGTCATAATGTGTGTGACGTACTCTTATTTTCTGTATTTTTTCCTCTTCTAATACAATTTGGTCATCAAAATTAAAATTCTCTGCTCTAACATGGACTAAATTACTGGGGTAATTCCAGCCATTACTTTCGGAGAGAAGTTGTCCTGGGGTGTTTGGGGGAATTCAGCCTGATTGTGATCTTTTCAGGTTCAAGCTTTTAATCATCCCAGTGTCCTTGCCAGAGCAATCCCAGACTTCCTCTTTCATGGAGTCCTTTAGGTCTGGTGGAAAATCCTTCTTTGTCACAGCAGGGAACAACCCAACATCAGGCTTCTGAGTGCTCAATTTAAAATCAGCATCCTCATTATGTGTTCGAAGCTCGACACCAACCAGTGTACAGAAAATCACAAAATTGAGTTTGCATAAGAGATCCCTACCTAACAGATCAACAAGGCTAAAACACATATTACAAACGAAGGGTCTTCCTCAATGAGACCTATTTTACAGGGACCTTAAAAGAAACAGGATTCACAATCTCTTCCCTCATCTATCCCTACATTATCCTATTCAATTCAACTAACAGACTTGCATGTCTACCACTCAGATTAACTCACGTTTCCCTATACTAATCCACCACAAATTCTTTGTGGGCTCAAGGGTAAAGGGCTACACACTGAAAAATGATTTGATACCTCATCAGGGGTAGTAATCGCTATACATATACAATTACAATTACAGTCTGCTTATTGGCAACACCTACAACTTGGACTTGTTTTCCCAAGAGGGGTAGGTTTGGGTTTTCCACTGTCCTTACTGTAGAAGGATGTAGGTCAAAAATGACACAGGTCGCCATTCACCTCTCCTTCATAAGACCACTCTGGTCTACCACCAAGAATGAGCCAAGCACACAATTTTCCTACCCTTTAAGGTGTCATCATTGTAATTGATCAGACCATGTCTCTGAACTTGGTAAGGGGTTCTGTTGAACTCTAGTATTCAAGTTGGCCTTAAGCCTTGGGGTATTTAAGTTATGCTGTATTAATGGGGCATATGCATGTTAGGATTTTGCAGATCGGCCCAGCGGAAAAGTCAGGTCAACATTGTAGCCGGCTCATAATAGAGCCGTGGCACTGTTGATGTGCAGCGTGTGCAGCAGCACCCATCGCGCATTTCACTGACCGAAATTCGTACAGTGAAATGCACAATGGGGCTGTGCCTGGGGCCCCTGCACTGTCCATGCCCAGTGCACGGGCAGTGCAGGGGCCCCTAGGGGCACCTCGAGTCCCCCTTACCGCCAGCCTTTCCATGGAGGTGTTTACCGCCATGGACAGGCTGGCGACTGGGGACTCATAAGCCCCAGGGCAGCGCTGCTTGCAGCGCTGCCCTGGGGATTATGACCGCCTGGCAGAAGCCTGGCGGTCAAGTGGAGGGGCCGGCGGTATGGCCAGGGCTAATGCGCCACGGTCATAATACACTGGTGGAACACTGCCAGCCTGTTGGCGGTGTTACCGCCAGTGTACCACCGGCCACCAGGGTTATAATGAGACCCACAATGTGGTTTTCTTCAGAATAGCTATATCTATTCAATAATTTAGATCAATTGGCATTCCTCATCCTCTACCTTGTAGGAAACCATTGTCTCCTTACATTATCTGACTGCCACTTTATAATCAACTCCCTGCATCCCAGTACCACCTCTAGGACCAGATCCAGGATTCCCCATATATGGACCATTCTGAAATCCGTCTGGGCTAACTTCATCTGAGCCAACATTATTTTTTCCTTGATTTTCTTTTATCAAGGCCTCTTGATTTGTAAATGTGAAAAGATCACACTATTCCAAGGCACATATGCTCCTTCGACTGGTTGGTTTCCTCCTTCGGTCTGAAGAAAGTTATACAGAGGATGCAGAGAAGCTAATAAATAATCCAAAAAGCCATCACTAGACTCACTGTCACTACCTTTATTGTTCCTGGCTTCGATCTCACCCCTAGTCCCTGTGTACTTCCACAAGATAAGATGGAGTATATCCTAACTCCCTCAATCATATCAGTTCTTTAGGGCTGCTGTTCTGCATCCAGTTTGCATCGACCCAAACATGAACTGTCCTTTTGGCCTTATTTTGGCATTCCAACTTGGCTAACTCCTGAATGGGACTACCTAACTTGGTCATTTAAGGTATCAGATCAATAATGGCAATAAATTTGGCCTGATGGTCCACTTTTAAATTTAAGCAACTTTTAGAAAGTTGCCACTCTGTGCCCCAGCTAATCCAGTGGCCTCACAAAGGCCCTGGCACACAGACATCTTTCTAACTGCCTGGGGAGGAGTATGAATGACTCTCAGGCTCAGGTACAAAGGCAGTAGCCGCAGAGTGAGGTGTGACCTTTTATTTAGGATGGCTACTCAGAGTGTTAGACTAAAAAGGGAAGCCGCCTTTGAACGGCAAATGATGATAACACTCCTGAGCAGGCTGCCTTTTAATCCTGTAGACAGGTTGGAGATAGAGACAGAGAGGAAAACCCAGTGTTATAGCCGGTTTTCCCTTTGGCTTGTAGTCATTAGTTAGCCATACCTATGGGGTGGGCTACCATGCTCCTAACAATCAAGGAAGGGCCGTGCCATCTTGGATAGAACAAGAATGTTGTACTCTTGGCTAGCAAGATGCCACATGAGACAGGAACCTTGTCACCCAAGAGGAGGGGACCCACTAGTCCATTGGCTAGTGATCACACTGACCCCTCTAAGCACTTTACTGGGATAAATAGGGCTCCCTAGACTTCAGTACACCCTGGGTTTGGAGGGAGGATGAAAGGAAGACCATCTTACAGCCGTTGTGAGTGCACAAAGAGAGACTGCAACATCAGCGTGATGGCACCTGCTGCACTTTGGGCTAGTAGAGTTAGGACTCAGTCTGGAGTTCCTGGCTCGGGTAAAAATTTATTCCCAGCCCCGGATTGAAGCAGTGACTCCAAGAGTTGGTTGGCTGCTCCCCTCGAACAGCATCAAGGATAATAAAGCTGGAAGAGCCCAAATCACCAAGTTGGTAGCCACTGCAGATATTTTGATGCTATTGGACACCGGGCATTTTAAGGGACTTATCTGAGAAAGCCAAATGTTGTACCTGTGTCTGCTGGACATTTGGGTGTTGTCTATTCCTGGATTTGTTGTAACCAAGGCCGGACTGCTGGATTGCAAGAAGCAAAGGCCTGTCGCAGAAGCCCTTCTACCAGTGTGAAAATGACTTTGTGAGATCCCAAGATTTATGGCCAAAGTCACGCCACCTCACCTTTGGACTCACCCATAATTGACCCCCTTCGACTGCATAGCATCGGAAGCATCCTTGAACATCTTTTGCCTCCATCCCTCAGCATCAGGACCACTCCAGTATGCTTCAAAGACGCTCTGGTGGCCAGGTAGCCATCCAAAGTATCCTTACTCTCCTCCTAAACCTATGCCCTGTCAAAAGTGGTTACCCAACTTGTGTGGGAGTTGTTGGACTAACTTTTTCAAACTTTTCAAAAGTTTTCAAAAGTTTTGTTGACCGTTGTTTGTTTGCAGTTGATATAAAAGTTATTTACTGCTTTATAAATTCATATCTCCATAACCCTCTGGTGGAGCTTGATGATCAAAGACTAAAAAAATCATAAAAATATAATCTATTTTATACGCTGGTGTCCTCTTTCTTTCATGTGTTGTTGCTTTCTTATTTCATTGTTTGGTGCTGTTAAATGCTTTGCACAATGTTCATTTGCACAGCCTTACTGCTGGATTGAGCTTAAGTTTAAGTAAACGTACCTGACTGAACACAAGAAGAATGTTCTGCACAATAAGACCTCACAACCATACCATGTAGAATGCTCAAATCCATACATATACTCAGTATTTATCCCATGACCTTAGACTTCGACGAGTCTGTTAACCAAAACCTCAACAATTGTGAAAAGCACGCTTCTCTTCATAATTAGAACAATATGCATAAGGCAGCATCACATATCTCACAACAACATGGAACCCTTCTGGAATCCTTCTAGACACAAAATAGGCACCACTCTGCACAGCTCACTAACTCATCAAAACGACAAAACGCAAAGCCTCAACAGCACACAATCAAATGCATAACCCTACTATACTCACACTCCTAGGACACTGCAACCACTTCAGGAACCCCTCCAGGTCTCCAAACTGGACTATCGGAACCTCGGAGACACAGGATGGGCAGTGTTAGATTCTGACTGGTCATAGAACCAATGCCAACCTTAAAGGGTGTGCAACCAATGCCATAGCACCAGGTGCTAAGGTCAAGGAGGCGCCTTCTGCACGGCTGGCTGAACCAAGATAAGAAAAGCCTGCAGAGATCTCTCTGTGTCTGGCATTTTTTAGGGGATAATGACAACAGCATGATAACTGTGGGCACAGGGAACCCTAAATTCCAGTTCCGAATAACACCTCGACTACACGCCCATGGGTGGATGATACAGGAATTATGTTAAGCCTCATTTTAATGGAGCAATTTGTCCCCAGTATAAGGCACATTATAGTATATCAAAAAGCAGTCATATAAGGACAGACTCAATAAGTGAGTTCTAGGGCAGAATTAGAATGTTTAGGGAGATAGCTTACAAAAGTTCATAAGGTACAATACAGGAAATTTCAAACGCAGATGCACAAAGCAATTACCAATAAGGCTGTCTGTAACGGCAATGTAATATGGTAAGAAATATCAGAAAAATTCCAAGCCCCAAATAAGCAGCAAAAATCAGTAAGAGATTGGACAGCATCCCTAAGAGTATTAGAAAGGTCTCAAGAGAGTTCTGGCTCACCCCAGATCGATGATCTATACTGGAAATCTTCTCACAGAACATAGCTTAAACTGCAAATTCATTGTGGTTTGACGAAAAGAATTGCACCGTTTTATTAGACATCATATTGCCCTACCCTCTAAGCACTATGCTACTACAGCAGGTGTCTTCAAACTGGGGGGGCTCCCTAGCGGAGCCTCAAGTGATCACAGGGGGGGCACTAGGCTCTGCCCAAAAGAAGCATTATACAGAGAACAGTGTTTTGTTTTAAGCAGAAACTTGTTATTGCATTTTTGAAACTGTATTAGTATTTAACTGCAATGTTTAAATAAGTTTAGACATATTTAAACATTGCCATTTTTTTTAAATAATAGTGAAAAATTCTGAAGGGGGGGCAAAGATTTTTATTTTTCAACTGAGGGGGTCGTGTTTGGAGACCACTGCACTACAGATATGTGTACGCTTGTAAATTCAAGGGTAGATCCATATTCTGCGTGTTGTTAAAAATGCTCAAAAACTCCCACATAACTTTGCTTGTTAATGTACTTGAGGGAAAGGTCCATGGTTTGTCTAGTCAACGTTTTGACTCCTGATATAGTAGTGTAGAAGGTTAATGTTTCTCTGCAAAGCTCAACATGTGACATGGCGATCATAGATTAGTGTTTTATGTTGACAGCTTAGTGGGCTATTGCTTTTGTTACAGAGATATTTTTGTTACTTGGAGTTCATAACTAACAATCCTTCTAATGTAGCACTTTGGGCTATGAACTGGCATCAATATGCTGCATGCAAACTGAAACATTAAAGTATCCAAAAAGTGATGGATAGAATGCTTGAATTAATCACAGCCCCTGGTAATTACTCTGGTCGCATCCGATTCCATCGCTATTTAGCACACCATGCCACCTCAGTTTGGACCAAGCTATATGGCAGTCAGTCTTGACCCTGCTTCAGTGGGAACAGTCCAGCCCGAACTGCTGAGCCTGGTCCTCCCTGGACTAGCACACAAGCAGCCCAAGACAAGTTTCCCCCTTAGTTATGGGCTCGTAAGCTGGGTATAGCTTGGTTCTGGTGACACAGTGTACATGGGACCCAAGTCTGGGCATACCCGTCACACTTAAAGTGACACACTAAAGTATACAAAAAAGTGATGGATGGAATACTTGAATTAATTTCAGCTACTGGTAAATAGTAGTGGCCAAATACCAGTCCATTGTTATTTTGCAAACCATGCCACCTCAGGCTGAATCCGACTCTATGCAATGGGAACAGCCCAGCCTGAACTGCCAGTCCTCCGACTTCATGCCTCCATTAACATCTCAATGCAGCCTGCCCTTAAGGAAAGGCTTTAAACTCCTATTCCAGCAAAAAGGTGTTCAGTAGTGCCTCACTTTTGTCTTAAATAAAACATGTTAGCGCTCTAGTATTCATTAGAACCCTGTTGTGATGCTATATTTGATTACCAAGAAGTTTACTGACAGATTGTTGCTAATATTGGAAATGCATGTGTCCTTCTGCATTTCAAAATGTTTCATTGAAATGAACGAGGAAGATATTTGAGAATTCATAGACATTTTTTTCCCATTTTAGTTTTCTAGAGCATTGGTACTTAACGTTTTGTCTTCTGTGGACCCTTATTCATGACTTAATCATTACTAGAATCCGGGCCCCCCACAGAATCAATATTGGAATCCGGGCCTCCCCCACAGAGTCATTACTGGGAGTCAAGGACCCTGCCTTAAGCATTTTTTTTTATTTGAATTACAAAACAATACATAAATATAAAGAAATAGGCATTCATAAAACAAATGCACAAATGCTATAATAGTTAGTTTAACTCACAAATAAATATGAAAAAAATAATAATAATTTTAATGGGAAGGTTGAAGCTTTTCTAAATTCAGTTGAGGCCACTCATTGTCCACACTATATTCTGTTTAATGCGCTTACACTGCTCACACTAATCAATCTGAGGTTAGTAATTTAATTTTTAACCACCAATTTCAATTGCATCTTTATTTATATGCACTATATTAATCTTGTAATACTATTTAAGTTTTGAAACAAACGCAGGCTACTGGGTTAGGCTTTGTGGATCCCCAAGGGATCCTTGACCACAGGTTAAGAACTACTGTTCTTTTGTTAGTTTCCAAAGGGAATGTTTTTAGGTTTTACAGCATTGAATCCCTCAAGATGGCTTTAAGTGTGCCACACGTTTGTCATAAATACATGTTAGCACTGCAGCTGATCATTTGACCAATGTGGGAAGCTGCAGTAGACCACTAGGGAATCATTTTACAGGCTGCTACTTTTGGGAGCACATTTTACTCAGAATATCATACTTCTTTCTTATTGGCTGAGGAAGGTAGTGTAAATGTATACAAGATGTGCCTCATTTTAGCTTCTGGAATACCTTTCATGACCTATATAGGAAAATCACGAGCGTAACTTGTTTTCTCTCAAACACCGTTTATCAGTCCTAGTGGGGGTCAGATGTTTTCCGTGGATACCATGGATGCTTCTGTTCCTAAGGCTGCCTTTAAAATGGCCTAACCCAGGAACCCTGTGCTTTTACAACCTGGTACATCAGAAGGCCATGACAGAGACAGGGGGCTCTATCACTTTGATAAATACAGGCTTTGTTTGTTATTTGGACAAGCACATATGTTAGGCATTGAGGAACCTCATGAATATAATTCTGCTTTTAGTTTTTTAGTTTGATTCCAAGAGTGAATGAGTCCTCCCCAATGTATGATTAAAACTTGAGGAGTAAGATGGTGGTGGACCATAAGAATGCACCGAGGAACCAACCACTGACCATTTCACTCTATCTTTCTAGGTTACTAGATTAGCAAAAGTTTTGGTCAACAACCTCTGATCTAAGTAGGGGCTAATTTTTGTGTGTTTTTTAGCTTTGCTTTTAGTCATTGATACATTTTGCATATGTCACTTTGAAATGCTCAGAACTTGTCTGCTAGAGCCAGGGGAAGGGCACCATTTTGGAAGGTTGATGTGCCAGTCTTTTGGTTGAATATTATAAAAGGCACATGGAAGCGCGACCGCCAGAGGCAAGCTCGTTTGCGCCTGTCCATGCTAAGACCGTGCTTAGTGCCAGATTCTCCTGTCTTTCTCCTTCAATAAAGTATTTGAGGGAAGAGTTATTGCAGCTGAATTCAACAGGTAGCATGAAAGATTGTGATATTTTAAACTTCAAACGAATTACTGTTTAAACTGCATCAGCTGTGACTTCAGTAGTAGGACACAATCCTTGATGCCAACGATTAGGTTGGTTAAAACACAGGTTTCCTGGTCTATGATACTAAAACTTTAAGCTGTTTTTTGAAAAATGCACGGTCTCTTATCCATCATAAATATAGGGTTTTAGACTTTTTAGAGGCATATTCCCCACCGTTAGTATTTCTTACTGAAACCTGGTTAGATGAAGCCTCTGACCCAGAAGTTTGTCTCAGCACCTCCAGGTGATTAACCTCCAGAAAACTTGATCGCGTGGGCAAATGCGGTGGCAGTATTGCAATAGTTTATCACAAGCAGATGGAAGTTAGTTGTGAACCCGTCATACTCACAGATTGTGATGCCCTTCTGTGTAAATGTAAATTAACAGAATAGCAAATGTTCAAAGGGGTATTCATTTATAGACCTCCTGGCCCCAAACATAATTTCCTGAAAGCCATTAGGAATTTTGCCGAGACTAGCATTACTTATTCTAATTTTACCATTCTGGGAGATTTTAACTTTCGTTTTAGACGATGATGCTAATAAAGATACAAAATTATTAAATGAAATACTGAACTGTTTTAATTTAAATAATTTGGTAAAAAACTGCAACGCATATTTTGGATAGTATCTTTTCCAACTATGCCAATCTTAAAATGTAAACGGTTATGCCAATCATCTAGTAGGACCATAGTGCTATTTACTTTACCCTATCAATGATAAGCCCCACATCTATAGTCAACAATACAGCAAAGACCAAAAAACGTTTGGGATGCAACAAAGTAGATCTAAAAGAGTTGGCAGAAACTCTAGAAGCCTCCCTATCGCCCTTAATTGAAGACCCAAATGGAGCAGCCGTCAAATAGATAAGAGTGTGGTGCCCACAAAAAATATAAAAACTGGTAAAAAATATAAAAATAGTTAGATCAAATCCTAATGCACCAGGGTTCTCCCCCAAATTAAGGGAAAATAAACAGAAATGCCAAAGGCAAGAAGGATTCTGGAGATCTAAATACTATGAAAATTAAAAAAGAAAGATATAAAAATCTAATTCAGAAACATAAGAAACTTATATTTTAAGAAAAAAAACTAAATATTTCACTGAAAAAAACATTGTTGCTGATAATTCGTCAAAAGCGATTTTTAAAACTGTACAATTGCTTACAAACCTCCACCAGCCCCTGGTCCTCCTCCTTGTCGGCTATTTTGTTATAACTTGGGTACATTTTTTTGAAGATAAGGTGGAAACTGTGTATGCAAACTTTGATGCCACAAGATCTTTACAGGATAGGAATGATGAGTCTGACACCTAGCACTGTAATAATGCTGAGCGTTGTAATTTTCTTTTTCCAACATTCGAGCATGTGGCTGAATTGATTAAAGAGACCAAATCAGGTGCTCCCTCTGATCTGAATCCACCAAACGTCCTACATGAAGTCATTCATAAAATAGCCCCAGCTCCGACAACCACATGTAATTCTATTATTAAAAAGGGGATTTTCCCAGGGGACTGGAAAAAAGCCTCCATCCTTCCACTCTTAAAAAGCCTTCGTTAGATCTCAACATAAAAATCTATTATAGACCTATCTTGCGATTAACATTCCCGTCCCGGCGAAGGTTATCGAAAAACATCTAAATATAACGTTGATAGCCTGTCTTGAAGAAAACAATATTCTGAACAAAGCACAGTTTGGATTTTGACCAAACCACAGTATGGAGTCTGCACTGGAAGAAATAAGATTTATCATAGATATGGGTGGAAAGGCCGCAGTGATCCTTTTGGATCCTTCTGAGGCCTTTGACACAGTGAGTCATAAGGTTCTGATAAAAAGGTTAGCAGACAATGGAATAACTGAGTCAGCTTTGAACCTTCTTGGATCTTTCCTGGAAGGTTGATCACAGAAGGTGGCCCTCAAGGATTTTAACTTTAAATAATTTATCCTGCATTGCGAGGTTTCTCAGGGGTAATCTCTCAGCCTAACGCTGTGTAGTATTTATACGTCCCCTTCAGTTAAGCTCTTCCACTCTTTTGGTTTTGCCACTGTTGCGTATACCGATGATAGCCACATTGTTGTATAAATTTCCAGAGACACGGAGGAGGTGGCAGACCGGTTTAATGGATGTATGTTAGCAATAGACAAAAGGATGAGCAATAACTGTCTAAAGCTGAATGCCCAGAATACTGAAGTTCTCATTTTTGGGAAGGAGGCCCTGTTCTGAGGTCACGCTTGGTGGCCCGAGTCTCTTGGCGTGCTTCCATTGCCAGCAACTAAAGGAAGGAACCTAGGTGTAATCTTTGATTCAGAGCTATCATTTGAGGCTCAGATTACATGTTATCTTCATTACGTTTTTTTATTTTAAAAACATTGAACAAAGTGTTACCCTTCATACCTCCTGACTTGAAAAAGTGAGTGGTTAGTGGAGTCTAGGCTTGACTACTGCAATACCTTCTACATAAGTATTAAACAGAGATCTTTAAACAAGCTACAGATGCTTCAAAGCGCGACTTGCTGAAAAATATTCCTAAATTTACACCTGTAGCTAGCACTCTGAAAGAGTTGCACTGGCGTTCAGTGAGGAAGAGAATCATGTTTGAGGGTTTGTGCCTGGCACACAAAGTGCTACATGGGTCAGGCCCAGAATATTTTAGAAGTAAGTTCAGCTGCGATGCAGGTGGAGCATCGATTTCAGCAGCAAAGCTGGTGGGACATCGTTTATCAGCCGCGTTGCAGACGGTGTTTCGAAAAGTTCCCTGCAAAGCGTTCTGTGCGTGGATTTTCAGCTGTTATTCTGCAAACCTGCCCTTTCAAGGGCTCAGGGACTGGAAGGACACCACTTGGCAGGACAGGAGTCTCAGCTGAGAGTCCAGATGCTGGCAGAGGAAGTCTTTGATGCCCCTGAGACTTCAAAACAGGAGGCAATCTCAGTTCAAGCCCTGGAAGATTCTTCTCAAGCAGGAATGCACAACAAAGTCCAGTCTTTGTCCCCTTTCACAGGCAGAAGCAGCAAATGCAGGATAGCCCAATGAAGCACAGTCACGGGTAGGGGCAGCACTTCTCCTCAGCTCTTCTCTTTAGAAGAGGTTCCTCTTGAATCCAGAAGTGATCTAATTTTCAGGGGTTTTGGGTTCCCTTTCTGCCTTTGAAGTTGGTAAACTTCAAAGGGAAGTCTCTCTTGTTTGCAAGATCCTGCCTTGCCCAGACCAGGCCCCAGACACACACGGGGGGTTGAGGATTGCATTGTGAGAGGGCAGGCACAGCCCATTCAGGTGTAAGTGACCACTCCTCCCTCCACTCTAGCACAGTGGCTCATCAGGATATGAAAGCTACACCCCAGCTCCCTTTGTATCATTGTCTAGAAGGGATTAACAAACAGCCCAACTGTCAAACTTACCCAGACAGGGAATCCACAAACAGGCAGAGTCACAGAATGGTTTATGCAAGAAAATGCCTACTATCTAAAAGTGACATTTTCAAACTAACAATCTAAAAACCAACTTCACTAAAAGATGTATTTTTAAATTGTGAATTTAGAGACCCCAAACTACACATTTCTATCTGCTCTTAAAGGGAATCTACACTTTAAAGTTATTTAAAGGCAGCCCCATGTTAACCTATGAGAGAGATAGGTCTTGCAACAGTGAAGACTAAATGCAGCAGTATTTCACTGTTAGGACATGTAACACACATCAGTACATGTCCCACCTTTAACATACACTGCACCCTGCCCATGGGCTACTTAGGCCCTACCTTAACGGTGCCTTGCATGCATGAAAAGGGAAGGTTTAGGCCTGGCAAGTGGGTACACTTGTCAAGTCGAATTGGCAGTTTAAAACTGCACCCACAGACACTGCAGTGGCAGGTCTGAGCCATGTTTGCAAGGCTACTAAAGTAGGTGGCACAACCAGTGTTGCAGGCCCACTAGTAGCATTTGACTTACAGGCCCTGGGTACCTCTAGTGAACTTTACTAGGGACTTACTATTAAATCAAATGTGCCAATCATGGATAGCCAATTACACATACATTTTACACAGGAGCACCTGCACTTTAGCACTGGTTAGCAGTGGTAAAGTGTCCAGACTATCAAAAACAGCAAAAACAGAGTCCAGCACACATCAACAACCCGGGAAGCAGAGGCAAAAAGTTAGGGGAGACCAGGCCAAGGATGCCAAGTCTAACAAGGATCTTCATTTAACTTCTGATTTTCAAAAATCTATGGGACTTAAAACAGTAGCTGTTCACACTCATTTATTCTGTGGTGGGTGGCAATATCACTGTCCTCTATCAATTCAGCTTTGAATCACTTTGGGGCACACACACTTTATAAAACTCCTTATAACACACACAAAATAACATGCAACATTAAATAATATGATATATCTTAACATGACTTGATGTAGCGTGGCTCAGCTGTGAGTGTTTTTCTGATTTGTCTTAGCGCAAGAGCAATTACCATGGCCATCCTAATTGCTTACACTGCTGTAGTACAAAGTTCTGTCGCCACTGATGTATAAAGCCTCACTTTCATGCTTGCCAATAGTAAACGCAAATTTTCATGTGGCTTACTCAGAGGGGGGAAACCTTACATATTTTAATCAGGGGCAGCTCCTCCATTAGGGTGGAGGAGAATCACCTCCCGCCAGCAGCAGCAGCTGCAAAACCTTTAAAAGAAAATGGGGTGAGGCCACAGGTGATGGGCAGTGAGGGGGAGTGCAAGCATGTCTCGGGCCGGCCAAATACACATGAGCAGTGTGCTCTCTCCAGCCCAGCAACTCAGTTGCCGGGCTGGAGAGAGCCTGCACAGGCTCCCAGTCTGCCTGGGAACATCCTGGCTGGGGGCTCCCAGCCAATCCTGACGCTGTTGTGAGCAGTGTCAGGATTGGCCGCAGGGCAGGTTGGGGGCCTGTGCCTGCCTGCAGCGACGGGAGCAAAAGGCAGAGAAGGTAATTGTTTTTTTAAGTTAATAAATTGGATTGTTATTCCCATGCGCACCGCACTGCTCCTTTTCCGCCCCACGAGCCGCTCCTGATTTGAATCTTTCTGAAGGACAAAAGTCTATCTCACGGGTTTCTTCAACACCTGCAATACCCTCCTTGTCTCGCTTTCGGCCATGTGATCTCCATTACAGCCTTGGATATAAATTTGGTTATGAACGTATGTATTTTATGCTCAGTTGGTGCAGGGGAAACACTTGTCATCCAACTCTGTTATTCACAGGCATTGATTTTTAATAAATTTCTTAATAAACTTGCCCACACCTCAAATAGGTCTTGTAAGCAGGGTTTTATTCGACACAGCATACATTAACATAACAAATGTATTTAACCTTGACAAAAACCCTACTTAGCATCTCATTTGAACGAATAACAGTTGTGCCTTCCATGATTGTAGGGATAACCTAAATTATTTAATGCCACAATTTCACTTTTAAACAAACCTTGGCAAAGCCATTAGGTCTGGCTTTGGCAAAATGTTGTAATGACAAAGTATTTTTTTTTTTTTTTTTTTTATCGCAAGCAGATGTCACAAATTATGTGAAAAAAGAAAGCATGGCCACCCAAAATGTAGTGGGCATGTCCCTTCAGCAAAATGTACATTTAAAAGTAAAAGAAATAAAAAAAGTATTAACATAATTTACAGGGTTCCCTAAAAGTCAAATGATAGCGCAGGCATAGAAACCCTGTATAGCTTTATTGTGTATCAGAGGAAAACATGATTCTTATTCATACCAAAAAAATACACCACTGGCCTTGCATTACTATGACCTGAAAATATAATTTAAAAACAGAATTAATACTGAAGCAGAAGAAGCTTTATTCGGTTCAAAAAAATTCATCCATTACACATAATCAACAAAACATTATAAGAATACCAATAAAAACCATGTATAATAAAAGCACCCATCATAAAAACATGTACATATAAATAAATATATACATACATATACACATACACATATATATATATATACACATATACATATAAAAAATAAAAAACAGAAGAAGATAAAAACCTCATTCATAAAAACTGAAGAAAAATAAATGAGATCATTCTAAAAATTCTACATTTTTTCGCCAAGTAGTAGCTCCCTTCAGGAATGATCCCAGGCCCTTCCATACCAGTACATCTGAGGCCATTTGTAGCCACATGAAAGCAGGACGGTGTTGCACAAAACCCTTGGGCCTAAGGAGCGGTAGTAGGAATCGGGTTCTAAATGGAGCATAAAAGACACAGAACAGTGTAAAATGGATAAAAGTCTGATGGGACACCCCATCACTGGGGCAGGGTCTAATACATTTCTCCCCATACTGACCTAGGGGGAAGCACAAATTACTTCTAATGATCCCCAAGCGAAATCGAGTTATGAGAGACCTTTCCCTCACATCCTTGATTTCTAAGAGATATCGCTCAGGACCCACCCACATCTTTAGCATAGTAAATTCCCTGATCGATTTTTTCCTTAGAGCCTCCCCCTCCCTCTTGATCTCCTGGATTCTCTGAAAGTTATCCTTAACCCATTTCTTATGGTAGCTAGTCAGGTCCTCTGGATAATCAAAACAATTCAGGCCGCCCCAGGTCATGTGCCATCTTCCTTATGTACGACAGCCAGGGAATATGCTTTACATTGTCGCAGGCCAAACAATCCCTTAGGATATCCCTATTAAGAGAGCCATGTTCGTTACTCCAAACTGAAATCCATAACAAAAGGGGAGCCAGCTGGGTAGTGTCCTGTACATACTCAAGGTCCAGTTCCAGGTGAAGGCAAAATCCAGGAGTATTTTGACCAACACCCAGAAGCCTTCTACAGAAACTATTTTCTTCCACCATAAGGGCTCGGGTATCCCTAAACCCCCAAAGTGCTGAACCATACAAAAGGACAGGTAGGCATTTCTGCCTAAAGATTTCAAGCAGGGGTTTGATCGGTTTGCTACCTACCCTAGCCGCAAAGTCAAAGGTTGCACCAACTGTTGCATGAAAAAGCACAATCCTTCTAGCAATACAGGGTTTCCAAGATCCTTTCTCATCAAAAATGACCCCTAAGTATGGGAACTCGTGGACTCTGCTAATAACGTGGTCCTCCACCCTTAGCTCCCCCACTCTACTCATAGGTTTACCACAAACCATAAAGTGTGACTTCTTAAAATTGACCTCCAGTCCCAAAGCTGACATAAAGACAACATAAGCTCTAACTAATTCTCGGAGACCATTCATCGTGCGGGCCATAAGGACCGCGTCATCCGCATACGTCAGTACAGGGATATCAATACCCTTCACCTTCGGGACATCCCTGCAGTGTTCCATCAGAAAATCTGTCAGTCCATTTGTGTATAGAAGGAACAAGGTAGGGGCCAAGACACACCCCTGGCGCACACCCTTTGAAAGCTTGAAAGCCTCCGAGCATTCCCCATTTGGGCCCACCCTCACATTTGCTACTGTCCCTGAATGAAGATATCGGAGAAGCTCTACAATAATAGGGTCCAACCCTAACTGAATTAGCCTCTCCCATAATAAAGACCGGTTCACTTTATCAAAAGCACAGCTAAGGTCCATAAAAGCAAGATAAAGGGTACCTTTCCTGGCCTGCGTGTATTTGTTGATTATCATTAGTAAATTGAGACACTGTTCTTGCGTGCCAAGGCCTTCCCTGAAGCCATACTGTTCCCGACTTAAGATATCATTTCCTATCATCCAGGCCTCCAGATGCCCTAGGATAATCCGTCCCATAATCTTCACAGAGGAATCCAGCAGTGAAATAGGGCGATAAGACTTAGGATCATTTCGATCACCCTTTTTAAACACTGGGACTATGCATGCCAATCTCCAAGAGGCAGGGATGCCCACAGTTACGGTTGCATTGAGAACATTTAGGAGGATGGGTGCCCATAACTGAGGGTTAGCTTTATACAGGTCCATCGGGATCGAGTCCGGGCCTGGAGCTTTATTATGCGCACAACTCTGTATCGCATCAATAACCTCCTGTAGTGAGAATCTGATTGCTAGGTTAGGAGCCACATCATACACATTCTCCCGCATATTTCTTAGGGGGGGTACCCTCAAATATACTACAGAAATGAGTTACCCAGGCCTCCGGGGCTATATTACCTCCAAGGCCCTCAGAGGTTTCTGTTTCGAAGCTGTAGCACGCTCTAACTCTTCCCAGGCTTTATCTTTGTATTTTAGCTTACTATCCCTCAGGGTCCTTTTATACCTTATTCTCGCTTCTTTAACGAGGACCCAATCTCTAGGGTGGGTCTTGGTAGCCCTCTTTAAATTTGCCCTTGCATCATAGCATGCTTTGTCGAACCAGCCACATTTACGTTTATTAGGGTGGTTGCCTGCTAAAAAAATACAGTCTCTGACTGCTGCGTATACTACTGTTATCACATCTATAACAGTCATGGGATTTGGCGCTTCTGTCAGGAGTATTTCCATAAATAGATGTAGGTTATCCCCCACAACCCTTCCCACAACTTTTTGGTGGTCTACTTGCTTCCACCCAAGCCGCCTCACCTGGTCCTTTGTCACCACCGTTACAGGCCTGCCTCGTCCTAGTAAGCGAAACGCCCCAGGGAGTTTAAAGGACAATATAAGGGGATTATGATTGCTAAAGCATTCGCCTAACACTTTACCCCCAATCACCAAGTCTCTCATAGGAGGGGACACAAAAATATAGTCGATGGTGGATCCAGACCCTCTTCCGACATAGGTTGGAAGTTGGTGAGTGCCTACTGCTTCAATATCATAGAAATTCAAGACGCCCATCTCCCCGAGTTCCTTTAGTAGATCTCTGCCTCTAGAGTTCTGCGGACCCTGCGCTGAATAGACCTCACAGTCACGGATGAAGGGATTAACCACAGTACTGGACCGGCCCAACTTGGCATTAAAGTCCCCCGAGATGATGGCACGAAATTCCAATCCCACCTTCTCCATTCTATATTTCATAATCTTAAGAATGGAGAACAGGGCCCCAATTTGGCACCCCATATCCCACACCGCATTAGAAAAGTTGGCCAATAATACATTAAAATGATTGGAGAAGAGTACCCATACCAGCAATATACCCTGATGGTTACAGTTAATTTGGAAAGCACCCACTATCTTAGAGAGGCGAATTAGAGTAACCAGGCCACCTTTCGAGCAACCACCAAGAGACTGTACAGCTGGAATTGCCTATCTGTCATACCCATCCCACACAGCCAGTCCCGCCGACCAAGTTTCCTGAAGCATGATAACATCATAGTTAGCCACACACCCAACCCATGCTTGATCAGATAGCTTAGTGTCATAGCCCGCAATATTCCATGAGATAAGATTACACTGTGAGGGCACCTCTTCTTGTATAGCCAGTGCTTTGGCGCATTGTCAATCCACCCCTTCCAGGGATAGGTTGCTATTGGTTCTTCTACTATGTGCCTGCAGGCTGAATTGTCCCGGGGGGGGTTCCTACCAGATCCAGAAGAGACCCCAGTACACACTCGCATGTGATCATAGAAATATCCCAAGGGAACCATACCCATAGAACCTGCACTCGGGACAGGAGAACGATGGCTAGAGAGAAGCCTTTTAGTCAGGGCGGGATATCTGACATTTATAATAATACAGTCGTCCTTCCCCATCTTATTTTTAGGACCGACCCACCCAATTCTTCTGGCAAACAGGATATCCTTGAGGTCCTTACATGAAAAATCAAAATTTTTGCTCAGCCAATGTCCAACCTTATTTATGAGTTGGTTTGTAGACTCAGTTGCCCCATAAACAAGAGCAGGCACATTCGTCAGCACTACCACATAAGGGGCACATGCAGGGGGGAGATCCAAACAGGCCGGGAAAGGCCTGGCCGTTGGCTGGTTCAGATTGTCATTTCCAGACAGCAGTTGGCCACCCCCCCGCTGCCACAGAGTCCGTATCAGGCTGCCTACTGCAGCTAAACATATTGGCTGACCTCAATGAAGAGGTTGGTGCAGTCTGAGCAGTTTCAGCACAGGCACCCTGACCCTCATTATTTACAGGATTCACCAAAAGGTAAGATGATTTTTCCATGGGCCCCAAGAGTCCTGCGGCTACCTCTGGGAAGGACAACTCCTTACTGGTGCAGGGTTGCCTCGTCGAAGCCCCACTTCTACCCACACCCTGGCTTCCTTGACCTCCTTGCGCACAAATCAGGGATACTGTTTTTTCTATGGCAGACAGTTTCGCCACCACGGGAGACAAAAGCTCCTGAATAATCTCCCGAAATGTAGTCAGTATACTAGTTGTGTCGTGCCCCAAGTGCTGACAAGGTGGAAAATCACTGCTCGCACCCTTCGGGAGCTCCAGGAGAGGTGTTTTAGTCTTTGGTACCAGTTTTTTTAAGGCTTTTTGTTTCCTCTGGGGAGGGCTACAATTTTCCACAGGACAGGCCGGGGGAGAAGACAATAGAAGTCTTTTACTTCTTCTAGAGGGGCCATGGCCCCCAGGATCCTCTGTTGACTCTATTGGCTCAGCCTGAACAGGCTCAGCATCAGCCATACCAGCACCTTGCCCCATCCCCAGATAGCCCACCTCCACAGCTGCGGCCTCACAAGGGCCATTTTCTGTTGGGGCCTGGTGCCAATCTTCCAATTCCATGGATAACTTCCTCTCTGCCAAGTCAATTTCTTTTGTAACAACCCCAACGGCTCTTGCAAGAAAGGAGTCTAATGTGGTGGCGCCAAAACCCTGTCTGCTACTGCCACCACCCCCCTCTGAGGCCCAGATAGGGCTCCTTTTTTCCTGCCCATATTAACAATACTGAAAACAATACAGCAACGTGGCAACAAACAAGATGGTACTAAATAGGCTTTTAAAAGTCCACAAGAAGCAAAAGAGACTCCAAATTATGTACCAGGAAAATAAATGGATTTGAGCAGTCACTCCTTACTGTAAACGAAAGAGGGGTGGCCCAGACCAGCCTCTTTCGGACGATGACGGGCCTGCCCTTGGCCCGGGCTTTGCCCGGGCGCAGCCCACGCGCGTCCCGCGAGGCGGGAGCGCTACTGAGTGTTTAAAGGGCTCCTGCCCTGGAAAGGAATTGGTGCCGCCTCCTGCCGCCCCAAAACGCGCTTCCTGCGAGGCGGGAGCGCTGTTGAGTGTTTAAAGGGCTCCTGCCCTGGAAAGGAATAGGTGCCGCCTCCTGCCGCCCCAAAACGCGCTTCCCGCGAGGTGGGAGCGCTGCTGAGTGTTTAAAGGGCTCCTGCCCTGGAAAGGAATTGGTGCCGCCTCCTGCCGCCCCAAAACGCGCTTTGTTATACTGAAAAAAGCTAACAAATGGAAATAAAGAAAGCATTGGTCAAGTAAAACTTTTTCCCAACAGCGCTGGCACCAAAGGTTACTACTTTTGTAGGTGGATGTGGACATGTAATCAGGAAAAAATTCTGTCACTCATTGTGCAAGAAAGCCAATGGCTTAAATGCTGACCCATATTCTCATGCTGAAAGCAGTGTGGTAGGGAGAAACAAAAGGTAAACGACATCAAAACAAAACAATGGATGAAAAAAAACTGACATAAAGCCACTCTATGCGGGTATATTTGTTGGTATTGTTTATTTGATTCGTTTTATTACATGTGTCTAAAAGCTAAAGCTGTCCCTGAGCCAGACCCCAAAAAAGTAGGTTCTACACCTCAAACTATTCTCTTTCGTTGTGAGAGGTATTTCAATATTAGGGAGCTTTTCTGTCAGTGTAGAAAGCAGGGGCGGCTCCTACATTAGGATGGAGGAGCGTCGCCCCCCGCCTTTAAAAGAAAATGATAATAAACTTTGTTTATTATTGTTTTCTTTTAAAGGGATAGGGCCACGGGGGTGCCGGCTGGAAAGAGCCTGCATAGGCTCCAAGTCTGCCTGGGAGCACCCTGGTTGGGTGCTCCCAGCCAATCCTGACAATGCTCTGAGCTGCGTCACGGTTGGCCGCAGAGCAGGCTGGGAGCCTGTGTCTGCCTGCAGCGACGGGAGAAAGAGGAGCGGCGCGATGGCGGAGAAGGCAAGTGTTTTTTTTTATTTAATAAATTGAATCTTTATTCCTTCCCCTGCGTGCCACGCCACCTCTTCTGCGCTCCGCAAGCCGCACCTGGTAGAAAGATTAAACACTATATCCATCCCAACTAACTTCAGCCTACCTAAATATTCATTCAATGATGCTTCTTTATTGTTAGCTTGACAATGGCTTCATCATAATGCATGGCACCCCGTGAGTCTATTCATCACATCTGCTGTAGCGATGACAAAGGCAAATGTATGTGTTACAACACTGCAATCAAAGTGAAAACAAACAGTGGCTAATCAAATAATTCTGGCTGTCAGCCTTTTAACTTTGTGAAAACTTGTTTTGTCGTGGTTTCTGCAAAACCTTATTGGTAGGGAAGCTGCAGATGCCTCGTAAATCTAGAAAAAATTACATTAGGTAAAAGCAAAAAAGCATAAGCTGAGATAGTTGTCTGAAGGGGAACTACTTTGTGTGTAGTTGTGCTTCTTTTAGTGATGCTAGCCAATGTCGGACGTGTGCTGATCCACAACACGCTTTAGCGGGAGGTAGAGAAATGTTAATGACACAGTAGTAGACCAATGGATGAAGTGGGCTGACTGAAAGTCCATGTGAGTATATTAAACATATATTTTCGTATAATTAAAAAGGGCTTAGCAAACAACATACCTAAAACTTTAACAATTAAAACGTTGCCTTCCGAGCCAAAAACTCTATGAGTAGGAGCAGATTGAAGGAACAGACTTTTATATAAACATAATTTTTAATTTGTTCAAGAGATTTTAAAAACCGTTTTAGGTTAGAATATGAGGTGAAAGCTGTTCCTATTCATAAATATAAAAGTTATTCGCCACATTGCAGCTGCCACACGTCCCTCAGAGAGCCTCTCAAACTACCCTACAGCAACACCCTCTTCTTCAGTAAGTATATGATCCGCAGAGGTGAAAGAATTGAGCACCAATACACTGTTCATATTAATTAAACAAGCACTGACAAAGCCAGCCTTTCTGCACTCCTGTATTGGCATTTTAAAGCAAGTTATACTGGACTTGTCAATGGTCATTTATCAGTGTATATTTGATGATTTGGTAAGAAAAGTGCAGCCTGGATGCCTGTAGCAAAATCAAGGTGATTTCAATCACACTACAGTGATTACAGTGAAAACATTAAAAAACCACAGCAGTGAACAAGACAAAAAGGATTGCTTTCTGTATACAATGTAAGCATGACACAAATACTTTAATGTGTGATGATTCAGTGTACGTTTGAGATGTAGAAGAGTCCTACATGCATTGCAGCGCAATCATTTCACAGGAGATGTAATAATACATCACATTACCACAAGCAGCAGGTGAATACTCCTCTTTGTGGAGCTAAGGCCTGCTCAATGTATATTTTTTTGAATTGCCAACAATAGGTCTTGCTGACAGCTACTTTTGTTTTACATGCTCTTTAATAACATTTAGCTTGCTATAAATGCTCCCAATTTTGGCGATAAGGTAACTAAATGCCTAGAAAATGAAGGCCCATATTTATACCCTGTTTGCCCTGAATAAGCGTAATTTATTTTGGACGCTAATTCAGCGCAAACTTAACTCCATATTTATATTCTGATGCTAGGAGTTAACGTCATTTTTTGGATGAGTGAAACCTCCTTGCGTCAATGAGATGCAAGGTAAGCATTCCCATCCAAAAAATGACTCTAAGCCTCTAGCGCCATATTTATCCACCCAGGAAAAAAAAGACGCACGGGCGGGAGGTGGACCCAAAAATTGACATCGCCTCCGATTTGTGTCAAATTTTAATGCCTGGGTCAGACCAGGTGTTAAAATGAGGCTCACACGCCACTACTTAAGGAAGACACACAGAAGCAACTTTACAAACCCACAGGACAAGATGGAATGCTACTGCTCCAGCTGGCGAGACGACGCAGAGGACAGCAACAACAACAGCAATTACCACCACAAAGCATCCTACAAAGGCAACACAGAAGGCAAGAGAGGGTATTCAGAAAGAGGACAACCCTCCTTCACCTCAGGGAACAAGACATTATAAGGACAAACAGACTCAACCGGCAAGCCATACTACACTTGCTGCACCACATTGAGCCACAAATCACAGCCAGCCTTCAAACCCCACACAATATACCACCTGTGACAAAGCTGCTAGCTGTCCTGCACTTGCTGGCAAGTGGTTCATTTTATTCAACGGGTGTCCTGCTTGTTGGTGTGTCACAGCTGTCATTCTCTGTGTTCCTCCCAAAGGTGTTTGACGCAATTATCTCCCTGATACCCCGCCACATCAGCTTCCCCAACACCCAGCAAAAGCAGGAGATAAAACAGGAGTTCTACCAATTTCATGGCTTCTCGCATTTGCTTGGTGCAATTGACTGCACCCATGTCCTAATTGTGCCACTTGCAGCAACAGAGCACTTATACCGGAATCGCAAGCACACGAATTCCATTAATGTGCAGGCCATAGTGGACCACCGGGGACTAATCACAAACATTTTGGGCAAGTATCCTGGGAGTGTCCATGGCGCCTTCATATTTCAGCACATCAGGATCAACTAACACTTCCAGGATGGACAATATGGAAATGGCCTACTTGTGGGTAAGTCAAAAACCTAGAAATATACACACAACACACCAACCCTGTAGGACCCACAAGACATACACCACTCCAAAAACACAAGGCCAGGGTAACACAGATGTGCAGGTAACACCACATATGCACCATGCTGCAATACAGCACAATTAGTGCACACCACAAACACATACACCCACATGTACGTAACACTCACACAACTTGACAGGCACACCACGTGAAGGACAGGTGCATATATGTACCTTTTGCCAACAGAAGAACTACACAAACCACTACAAGTGCCCACAGGTTGCCTACTACATACACTTCACACACAGTACACCAAACAAAGATTAGCATAGCAATGTCAAGGGAATACACCATGCTCATATTACGTAAGTCTCACATAGGCACAGTTCCCTAAAATCCTGCTGTGTAAGTCACTGCCAGAACAAACATAAAATGCCAGACAATTGGTGCCAATACCAACTACATCTCATCAACACATACATGACTTACCTGTAGTGTGCATACATCTGTCTGACACATTGGTTCACCAACCAACTGTAGTGCCACCTCACATGCACCACTTACTGACCCACAACACCATCATGTCAGTACCACAAACAATAAATGGCCCACCATGGGGCAGAGTCACTGTTAGACAGTGCAGATGCTATAGTGGGACCCTGTAGGAGTATTTAGGACATCACTGACCATACATGCACTGTGCCAAGGGACACATTTGCTAATTAGCTGAGCTCCATCACATAGCTCGCGCTATGCATGTGTTGACAGTATAAATGCTGAATTATGTTTTGGAAAATAGGAGAGACACTGGTAGCAAAGTTGATCATCCTGAAACAATGGGATACACACCCTTGGACACCTGATAGCTGGCAGAAACATCAGCTGCCACTAAGGATCACTAAGGACCTAAGTAAGAGCCCCCAGTGCCATTGTATTGGCCTGAATTGTATGCACAAGTTGGCGGATGACCACTCTTTTGTGACTTGAAGCCACATTGGAAATTGGCCACCCTCCCACGCAGCACGTAGCATGGAAGGGGCGTGCAATGTGTGTTGCTGCAGGTCTGCCCCCACAAGAAACATAGCATGATGATGCTGACTCAGATGTAGGTATCACCTAAAACCTGAGGCAGTGCCAACATCAAACACCGCCCCAGGGGTGCTGTTTGCAGGTTGCAATAAGGAAATAGACTGTGATTTGAACTCATATGAATGTGCCACCCAATGCATGCTGCATACTGCTGCACACAGAGAAAGAGCCAATTGTCTATCAAAACAGCAGCTGTATAGGGAGGTGTCCCTTCCTGCACCAATACATTCACTTCCACAGGGCAGCTAGCCAAGGACCCTGGTGCAAGGTTGGTAGTGTCGGTGCACAGCTGCATGTTAGCCACTGGTGCAGGGGACAGCAAAGGGTTGCCTAGTAACATGTCACACATGGTGCATTCCTGCATAGTCAAAGTGTTTCAGCACAGTGCTGCCAATGTTGGAGCTGTGTTGTGCATTGTCACTCACTCATTTAAAAGGGCCTAAGTGTCGCACTTCATCTGTAATGACACATGTCAAAATAGCTGGGATTTCCAGCGCTGTAGTGCCTCCATGTTGCCACCACATATGACCCCATTGTGTTCTGAGGATGTGTCATGCCCCCTCTAGTGATAGCACACTGACACAAAGGTGCACTACACAATGCATGGTACATACATTCTGTCTTCAGTTAGGATTTAAAATAATACGTCCCAGGTCCTTGAGCCAATACCAAGGTTGTCATGTCCAACAACACAGTGCTAAGAAAACTTTACACAAGGCCAGGAACTCACACCATAACACAAACACGTATGAGTCGCAACCAACTCAAAGTAACAACTGCCATGCTACATGACAAACCTGTTGCAAGCCTTAACAACTTACTCCTTTTATCTTTTGCAGCGGATCAGGGTTATGGTATACAGCCATGGATTATGACATCATTTGCAAACCGAACCACAGCAGTAGAGTGTGCATACAATGAGAGACATCGTAAAACACAGAATATTGTGGAGAGGACAAATGGCATACTGAAGTCAAGATTCAGGTGCCTGGACCTCACAGGAGGCAGCCTCCTATATGCCCCACACATTTTCTGCAAAATCATCCTGACGTGTTATCCTGCACAACATATGTGTGTGGATGAACGTCCCCATGTATGACCAGTTGATTACCTGCCTTAGGAGGAGTAGGAGGATGGTGGTGAAGAAATGGAAGGGAACAGCACAACACAGCTGCTGGGATATGCCACAGACAGCACATAGTTGAGAACTTTTTCACTTAAGCAACACTTAAATAACCTTGTCAATTTTGTAAATATACACTTCACTTGTACAACCAATCCTGCTTTGGTCTCTTCAATCTCCACTATATATACCATAGGATTGTGAGTCTAACCTCAGGGAGCATGTTACAAATACAAATCTGACAAGTACTGTTGCAACATCATATGGATGTGTATAATTGTACTGCCAACATCACACACATCACTAATAGTCTCATCACTGGTATGTGACAACTGAAGGACACAATCTATGGACCACAACATATATTTTACAACCACGTTGCCAACTTGTTCATCAATAGCTCATCACACACAACTACATCATGTTCAAATAGGAAGTATGCAAGGGGCCCACACATGAGGTAGTGAATGTCCAAAATTAGAAAGTTAGTTATGTTGGAACAGAGCACAGTAACAACTAAGTGTGAGAGTTTCAATGGCTGCATGGAACATGTGTGACAATGGGGGACATCATTGGTAACAATGGTAATCATAATTTGCCCAGGTATAACAAGCAAAGGAAGAAGTTGGGCCTGCGCAGTACATCCATGGTAATCTGTCCTGCCACTACCAGGGGCCCATTCCTGACACAGGCTACACATGACCTCACACATTGCAGGGACACGTCTGTGGATTGCACTTCAGTATGGATGAGAACACATGCAGCTAGGGCTGCAGGTCCCCCTCACAAAAACAACAACCATTGGTAAATGCAATGAGTTAAATCAGACTTTTTGGTCAAAGCATAATCTGGGTGGAATGTAGGCAGAGTGTGTCATACACAGTATGTACCAAAGATGTACACATGTCAGACATATGTGTAGGTCACACACAAGTCTCCATAAACTCCCATTCTACATACGGAGACATTTGTCGGGTAACATTTTCTAGGTAGCACCCTCATCACATTGTTGCATGGGCTACCACATGTGGTCATACCCAATATGCCACACTGCAGCACAGTTCATGTCATATATATGTAGATTGAGGGGGCATCTAAGGACAATGGAAAAAAACACGCAATCAGGAATTGAGTAAAAGAAATTATGCAAATTTATCTAAGACATCCGCAAATGCAAAGACAATGATACATGGGTCCTTAGTGTGAATTCCACCTTTGCACTTCTCTCAATGTTGATATTCAGTGAAATCGACGCATAATGCTCATGCCTCAATATAAATGCCGCACTTGCGTTATGCGTCTAAAAAACACGCAAATGTCAAATGCGTCATATAAATACACGCATAACTAAAAACGTGATGCACGTGGACAGGAAGTGATGTAAACGGAAATCCTGTTTACAAGCATGGTACAGTGGGTGTAGTTTCACTTTCTCTTTACAGTCTGTGCCTCTTTTGACTGTGTGGTTGTGTTTTGAAGCTGGTGGTTGTGTCTTGGTTACGTATTGTGTCTTGAGATGTCACTCCTGTTTTTTTAAATAATTGTGTGCTTTTTGTCCCAGTATTTGTGATTTTGTGTATTACTTGTGTATATTTGTATTTGTTCATTGGGGTGTCTGTCTGGGGTAGTTAATCATTTGGGATAGTTGGGATTAATTAGTGGGCTTAAGTGTCCGTTAATTATTTTTTTTCACTACGTATTTGGGGTCAACCTTTTTCATTAACAACATGTCTGGTATGGGGAGGTTGACCAGGATGGGAGAGGATGAGTTGGGTGGCTTTGTGTGGCTGATGGCCCACTACCTGCCAATGATGCTGGAGATGGGGGGGGCCAGATCATCCACGGCTACTGGACCGAGGCCAGGCGGCTGTGGTGGGGCAAGGTGCTCCACCACCTGAAGAGGGTCTACAAGAGCACCAGGAATGAGCACCAGATCAAACATCTCTGGGCAGATCTTGTGGCCAGGGAGCAGGATCTGCTCGATCATCTTGGTGTGGAGATTGGTGGACCTGTTGGTGAGTCTCCCATTGGCATACTATTTACTATTCACTGCTCTTGAATGATAGCAGGAGATGAGTTGGAGTGCTGCATGCAGTGCTTGTGTACAGGTTGCATGCAACCAGAATGAAGTGTATCTGCACCAGTCTAAACATGGAGTTCACATGTCCAACCATGATACCAATGCAGGTCAGATGTCTGGTGAGTCAATCACAACCATCACGAAGTCACACATTTCAGGGGCCATGCCAACACCTGTGGCCCGACATACAGCCATGTATGAGATGCCAAGGCACCGCCAGCCTACCATTTTCCCTGGATTGTATCAACAAAGTTGGGCAATGCACGTATAGCACAACTTTGTCATCATTTCACGCACATGATCCCTGCCCCTTCCATTATGTCTATTACAAACTACCCAGGGTAACCCAATAAAGAACCCTTAGGATCTGGGTAAATCATTTTGCCAAACAACATTGATCCATCAGGAAGTGAAAAGCTAATTTACAAAAAGATATCTTAATATTGTGCAGCATAGATACAAAAACCATTAAGAATCCATCCTTTATTTTGAATGAATATTAAGTAAGATTATAGAAGGTATGGTGTATATAACATAAAGGACCAGAGAATGGGGCTGGGGTGGGGGGAGATTCAGAGGCAGGAAACAGGTTTGTTTCCAACAGGAAGATGCCCGGGAAATACAGACACAAAGGCAACATTACAGATGGTGAATCTTAAACAACTGAACCCTGTGGTTAATCTTTCGACTTGCCGTCTGTCACCAGTGGAAGAACAGGCACTGTCGAAAGAATTATCTTTATTCCTACTAATTTACCTAATTCTATTAATCATAAAATGGAATTACATACATTTTTTTGGAAGGTCAAATTGAGATACCACTTTAATAGAACTTTGTCTCTTCCATCAACTTCTGTGACAGTATTGAGAACGCCTTCAACCTTTACCCATCCGGCGCACTTAATGTCTCACAAAATGTGGGTTTTTTAAGCAGGTGATCATGAGAGATACGATGAATTTAGTCTCCAAGGGGAGATATGTGAAATATAACATAATGAAAGCCGAAAAAGATGCATTATTGGGTTTGAAATTAAATAAGGTTATAGTGATAAAGACGGCGGGTAAAGGAGGGGCAACAGTGGTTCAAGATACAACAGATTATAAGAATTAGATTGTTTTGCAACTTGCGGACACAGGGAATTATAGTAAACTTGACCTGGATCCGACTAGTGAGTTGGTAGGCCTGATTAAAAGGGTGACAGATGAAGGTTCTTAGTTGGGTTTTCTGACAGATTTGGAATATGATTTTTTGAATAAAAAGAATCCTCGAATCCCTACTATTTATTCACTTCCTATAATACATAAAAATCCCTTGAAAACCCCAGGCCGCCCTATTGTATCAAGCTGTCACTCAATTTTAGAGCCAATCTGCAAATATGTGGATTTCTTTCTGAAACCTTTAGTAGAAGTGACTGAGCCTTACCTAAGGGACACGATGGAGACTATTAGATTGATTGACAACTTAAATTTCGATTGTGAGAATCAAATTTTGGTAACAATGGATATTGTCTCGCTATACACTAATATCCCTCAAGGACATGCGTTGCAGGTCATTAGAGAAGTATTGGATGGTAGAGTACAGCCTAGGCAAGTACCTACAGGCCTTATAGTTGACCTCTTGGAGATAGCAATGACTAAGAATTTTTTCTTTTTTCAGTGTGTCTTTTAAGTACAGACGAAAGGAGTCGCCATGGGTGCTACCTTTGCACCAGATGTAGCGATTTTATATATGAATAACTATGAACAACATTTTATATATGACAGATCATTGCATTTTTTGCACATATAACTATATGGAACGATATATTGATGATGTGATAATGATTTGGACTGGTATGGATTTCCATAAATGGCTGAATGAAAGATCAGAGGATACACAGTTTACTATACAGTATAGGTCTCTTGAAATTAATTTTTTGGATATAACGATTAAAGCACAGGAAAACCGATTATAGACCACCTTGTACAGAAAAGAGAGTGAGAAAAATTCCCTGTTACAATATACAAGCAATCACTCTCGTAACTTGAGGGATAATCTTCCTTATGGCCAATTCCTCAGTCTTCGGAGAAACTGTTCCTGTAAGCAGGATTACTTTGAAGAATCTGAAGACCTGATGAGTCGGTTGTGCATTCAGGGATACCTGAGAAGTTTGGTCAGAAAGGCACAGAAAAGAGCTTGGTTTTGCCATAGGGAGAATCTACTTGAGCCTAGAAGGCCAATAGACAAAGAAAATAATAGGATGATATGTGTTACTACGTATTGCACAAGGAGTACTGAAATAAAAAAGATTATTAATCAATATTGGAATTTGATTCCAGATGAACTTGATGTACAGGATCACCGTATGCATGCCTTTAAGAGGGGGAAGAACATTAAGGATTGGGTGGTCAGTTCCTTTTTGGCTGAATCTCCAAAACCTTCTTTGTTATCAATGTTGAATTTACCGAAGATTGTGGGCCATTACAAATGTGGGACATGTAAAACATGTATACTATGTTTGGAGACAAAAACATTTGAGTATAAACATGTGTCTGTTACACTTAAAGAACATACTAATTGCAACAGTACGAATGTAATTTATGTGATCAAGTGCCCATGTAATTTATTATATGTGGGCCAGACTGAACAGAAAGTTACGGTGCGCATTTTACAACTCTGTAGCCGTATTGGATGTAAGGTACAGGGGGCACCTTTGGTTGACCATTTCACTGCATTGAATCAACCGGTAGACTCTTTGAGATGGCTGGTGATTGATAAGATTAGTGTAAATCGACGAGGAGGTAATGTAACTGATATTTTGAATCTACAAGAATGCAAATGGATTCATCTCTTGTACTCTGTCTTTCAGGGTTTGAATGAATATGAGGAAATAGCCAGGCAAACGGCAAGTTTGTTGAATGTCTAAGCCATATTGTCTGGATAAGACTTATTATGACGGTGTATTGTGGTATGTGTGACAATAGTACCAAGGTGGAGAGATATATGGGATCACGAGAGTTGTGAGGTAAGAACAGCCTACATAGTTGTATGACTTTGTCCTTTATTGTTATTTTTAATGACGTGGATACTAGTATTTATATGCATACTATGGGGGTCATTACAACCCTGGCGGACGGTGTTAAAGCGGCGGTAAGACCGCCAACAGGCTGGCGGTCTTTTTTTTAGTATCATGACCATGGCGGTTACCGCCATGGTCATCCGCCGCTTCACCCTTCCGGCCTCCAAGGCGGAGACGACCGCTGGGCTGGAGACCTGGGTCTCCAGGCCGGCGGCCGGCACAATATCGCCGCCGGTATTTCGACCTGGCTTACCGCCGTGGATTTCCAGCGGTAGGAACCGCCATGAAATCCATGGCGGTAAGCCCTATCAGTGCCAGTGAATTCCTTCCCTGGCACTGATGGGGGTCTCCCCCACCCCCGCCCCCACCCGACCCCTCCCCTACACCCCCCACCACCCCTGCCACCCTCCAAAGGTGGCAGGGCCCCCCTCCCCACCCCGACCCCCAACATCACATAACTCACACACACACGACACGCACGCAGGCACCACCAACACACATACACGCACACACACCAACATACATGTCTACATCCACACACTCAGTCAGACACGCACACCCATATACATACATACAGGCACACATCCATAGAGACATACATACAGACATACACAGACTCATTCCCAACACACGCAACACACCCGCAAGCATGCACGCACTCACACCCCCTCTACATACACAGACGCACACCCCCATGCACCCACACAACACACAACTAACTCCCCCACCCCCTCCCCTAATGGACGATCGACTTACCTTGTCCGTCGATCCTCCGGGAGGGGACGGGAGCCATGGGGCTGCTCCGCCGATACCACACCACCAACAGGACACCGCTGCGCTGAATCACAGGACGTGATTCACTGGGCGGTGTTCTGTTGGTGTGGCGGTGGAGGTGGAGCAACCTCCACTTCCCCACCGCCCGCCAGTATGGCTGTTGGCGGCTCTCCGTCGTAAAAAGGACAGAGAGCAGCCAACAGTCACAATACGCCTAGCGGCAAACCGCCACTACTGGCGGTCTTCCGCACGGCGGTCCCTCGGCGGTCTTGTTAAAAGACCGCTGGGGTTGTAATGACCCCCTATATACTTAGACTTCATGTCTCTGATATGATAGGGGTTGAATTTGGTTTAAATATGTTTTCCTCCAGTAGAAATAAAGAATATGGATAACCGTCACATAGCAGACCAGGTTCGACGGGGAATGAATGTGGTGTTGTTGGCTTTCCTAGCATTTCAAGTAGAAATAAATAAGGAATGTAGATAACCATTAGATTAAAGTGGACAAGATGAAAAGTGTTTTTTCCACATCGCTAGGGAACGGCCGGGGTTGAGCGCAGTGGTTTTCATGGTCGTTTGATTAAGTAAAGAGGAATTAACGTTGTGACGTCTGTAGTTCTAGAGCTCTGTTGCTAATAGGCCCATTCTAATAGTAATGAGGAATGAACGTGACGTTGGCATTCGAATGTCACCGGGCGTCGGATGCATGCATACCGATGCAGGGTATTTAGACGCGGGTTTTTCCTTGCCGCGACTTTAGACCGATAAAATCGGTGGCCGAATGTAGGCGAATAATGTATCAAGTTGAAAAGGTAATGGGGGTTAGCTCGATCGTGTGGATCTCTTTAGGAGGGTGATTATAAAGACGGAGTTGACAGGAAAGCAGACACCTTAATAGTGATTTGTTCTCTATAAGAAGGAGTGTATTTTGTAATTAAAATGAAAGATTAATAGAGTCAGGAATTTTGTGTGGGTTAAAACTTGGTAAAATTGAGTTATGTGCCATATGTTTGAGGTACCATGTAGAAATGAGGCTTTGTTCAGAAAAGAGATTTGAGAAATGTTGGTGAACTTAGGAATAGATAATATTTATATACATATAAAAAAATTCTTAAAGGGACCGGATTGGAAGAAATAATACTGTGGGAAAGGATATATTGAATTACCCAGTTATAATATTACTAAAGGAAGAAGATGTTAATAAGGACTCTCATGCATTGTGGGTAAGAGTGTTTTGGTAGTTTCTCCCTGGGAAATAGTTACTAATTGTGTAAGGTGATTTTAACTGGGTCAGTTTATTATCTTTTAGATTTGAGGACATTTGGAGTTATACCTGAGAAGACTTTGGTTTAATGGTTGAGTGAATTTTAGGTGAGTATTGATGTGGGTATTATTGCAGCATAGAATTAAGAATTTGTGAATGTAATAGTAATGTTGGATTTTTCTGGATTATTTTATATGTTCCCTACCTACTAGCCCTGCAGCAACCCCGGTTTGGAGCCCAGAATTGGCCCAAGAGTTAGAGGGGTTTGAAACGTCGACGATAACGTAATAGCCAGGATATGTTTTAGTTTTTTGGAATGAAGTGAAGGACAACAATGGGGAATTGAACCTGTATATAAAGTGTTGACTCAATGAGAAGAATGGTTAACCAACAGGCTGTTTTTAAATTAATTTTGCTAATGGATATGTGGGGGATTTACTGTCGCCTTCTGTGTTTCTAATCACTAGCACTTGCACTTTTTCTGTCCTTCTTTTCTTTTGTGTTGATATGGTAGTTTTTTTTTAAATGAATATTGAGTAAGATTATAGAAGGTATTGTGTATATAAAATAAAGGATGGATTCTTAATGGTTTTTGTATGATATTAATATATCTTTTTGTAAATTATTTTTTCGCTCCCTGCCATTATGTCAGCAAAGAGGGTTTACCCGCTTTAGGGGGCAATGTAAATGGGGCAGTTGATACCATCAGACAACTTTGCCACATCAGTCATGGATTACTCAAAGCATTATCATTGCAGACTTATTATTGAGCTGCATGTCTATCACAAAGTGCTTCTGGGTGCCTTGCAGGACAAGCTTGAGTACCTGAGTCAAATGTCTTGCAAAGCACCAGGGTAGTGTAATGTATTAATTGCAGGACTTCCCCTTATACCATATAGTTCCTTCTTCTATAGTTGCCAACATGATAACTAGCTCACTCCTCTCAAATTGTACACACTGAAATTAGTTGTCCTCTAGTAGTGACTGCATTATGTCACTAAGCATGGTTTTCCATTCATATCTTACAGGTGGACCTGCCCTCTACACGATCGGCGAAGGGGCGAGATTTGAGGACCCAGATGTATCCAGTAACTGTGATAATGTGTGTCCTGTGAAGTAATCCAGGGTTTGGAGAGAGGTAGTCATGTGTGTTGCATACAATGCTAGATGTGAAAAGCTGTCCAATGATCAGATATCAAAGTAGGCTGGATGGTGACACAGTGTTCCATTGAATGGATCCCTGTGCACCACCAGAGGGTAACGTCTTGTGAGGCTGGTGGTGCTCAATGGCCAGCATTGTGTAAAGAAGGTGATGACAAGCCACATGTAGGGCCATATTTGATTAAGAATGACTGAGTGCAACGCTGTGAGAATATTGGCAGTGGGGCACTCCATCATTCTCACAACATAGGGATGCACCATATTGAACCCAATTTGGTGCAACCCTGTATTGTCATGAAGATGGAGGACTAGGCTGGAAATTTTCCCCCAGCATGGCGCTCCGTATTTTGCCCTCTATGTATGTAACACTCATGTGGAATGTAATTGGCGTGCAGGTCAAGGCCAAACATGTGCTGGCATGGAAATGGGTGAGAAAGTAATTGTATTGGCAGATCAGGTATTGATGGGTGTCTGTAGGTGTGATAAACCTATGGGTTCTAGCTTCCTAGTTGTCAGCCTTCCTAACATATGGTTCACTCCCTGTCTCCATGTATGAGTGGGCATGCCTTGGTGGATGGCCAGGACAGTTGAGATGATGGATTGCATGGCCATCCCCCTTAATCAAATCAAATCAAATCAAATCATTAATATTTATAAAGCGCGCTACTCACCCGTGCGGGTCTCAAGGCGCTAGGGGAAAAAAAAGGGGGGGGGTTACTGCTGCTCGAAAAGCCAGGTTTTTAGGAGTCTCCGGAATGCGGAGTGGTCCTGGGTGGTCCTGAGGCTGGTGGGGAGGGAGTTCCAGGTCTTGGCTGCCAGGAAGGAGAAGGTCCTCCCACCCGCCGTGGAGCGGCGGATGCGAGGGACGGCAGCGAGCGCGAGGCCCGAGGAACGGAGGAGACGGGTGGGAGCGTAGAAGCTGAGGCGACGGTTGAGGTAATCCGGTCCCTTGTTGTGGAGTGCTTTGTGTGCGTGGGTGAGAAGTCGGAAGGTGATCCTTTTGTTGACTGGGAGCCAATGCAGGTGTCTCAGGTGTGCGGAGATGTGGCTGTTGCGGGGTACGTCGAGGATGAGGCGGGCCGAGGCGTTTTGAATACGTTGCAGGCGTTTTTGGAGCTTGGCGGTGGTCCCAGCATAGAGGGTGTTGCCGTAGTCCAGGCGGCTCGTGACGAGGGCGTGGGTCACGGTTTTTCTAGTGTTGGCGGGGATCCAGCGGAAGATCTTGCGGAGCATGCGGAGGGTGAGGAAGCAGGCGGAGGACACGGCGTTGACTTGCTTGGTCATGATGAGAAGAGGGTCCAAGATGAAGCCGAGGTTGCGGGCGTGGTTTGCGGGGGTCGGTGCGGTGCCGAGCGCCGTGGGCCACCAGGAGTCGTCCCAAGCGGACGGGGTGTTGCCGAGGATGAGGACTTCCGTTTTGTCAGAGTTCAGCTTTAGGCGGCTGAGCCTCATCCAATCTGCGACGTCCTTCATGCCCTCTTGTAGGTTGGTCTTGGCGCTGGCGGGGTCCTTGGTGAGGGTGTCGTCGGCGTAGGAGGTGATGATGATGTCGTGCTTGCGTACGATGTCGACGAGGGGGCTCATGTAGGCATTGAAGAGTGTCGGGCTGAGTGATGAGCCTTGAGGTACGCCGCAGATGATCTTGGTGGGGTCTGAGCGAGACGGAGGGAGGTAGACTCTTTGGGATCGGTTTGAGAGGAAGGAGGCGATCCAGTCCAAGGCCTGGCCTTGGATCCCGGTGGAGCGGAGGCGGGTAATTAGGGTGCGGTGACAGACGGTGTCGAAGGCAGCCGAGAGGTCGAGGAGGATGAGGGCGACTGTTTCACCGTTGTCCATCAGGGTTCTGATGTCGTCTGTGACTGAGATGAGGGCGGTTTCAGTGCTGTGGTTGGTTCGGAATCCGGTTTGTGAAGGGTCGAGCAGGTTGTTGTCTTCCAGGAAGGTGGTCAGCTGTTTGTTGACGGCCTTCTCTATTACCTTGGCGGGGAAGGGGAGGAGCGAGATGGGGTGGAAGTTTTTCAGGTCGCTCGGGTCAGCCGTAGGTTTCTTTAGTAGTGCGTTGACTTCGGCGTGTTTCCAGCATTCGGGGAAGGTAGCAGAAGAAAAAGAGGAGTTGATGACGGCCTGGAGGTGCGGGCGATGATGTCGTCGGCTTTATTGAAGATGAAGTGAGGGCAGGGGTCCGATGGAGCGCCGGAGTGGATCGAGTTCATGGTGGTTTTGGTTTCTTCAGTGTTGATGTGGGTCCAGTCGTTGAGGGTGATGGTCGGAGGTGTGGGTTCGGTGATGCTTGGTTGGGTCTGGTGTTCGAAGCTGTCATGGAGGTCGCTGATCATGCGATGGAAGAAGATGGCGAGGGAGTTGCACAGATCTTGTGAGGACGTGACGGCGTTGGCGTTGGGGTTGGAGAACTCCTTGACGATGCTAAAAAGTTCTCTGCTGTTGTGGCTGTTTTTGTCCAGTCTGTCGGTAAAAAAGTTCCTTTTGGATCAGGTGGTGGTGTTCGCGGGTAGCGTTCTTGAGGGCGGTCATGTTGTCAGCGGTGTGGTCCTTGCGCCAGTCCTTCTCGAGGGCGCGACAAGTTTTCTTCGATTCTTTGAGGGTGTCAGAGAACCAGAGAGGTTTTTAGGTGTTGGCCTGTCGATGCGTGCGTTTGAGGGGAGCAAGGTTGTCTGCGTAGTTGGAGATCCAGTTCGTGAGGCTGAGGGCTGCGTCGTTGGGGTCGGTGGTGAGGGTGGGTTGGTTGGCGGCGAGTGCGGAGAAGAGTTGCTCTTCGGGGATTTTGTTCCACTGTCGACGAGGGATGGGTTGAGTGCGGAGGTGGCGGGTCTCGCGTCGGAATGTGAAATGTACACAGCTGTGGTCGGTCCAGTGTAGAGCGGAGGTGTGGCTGAAGAAGACGTGTTTGCTGGCAGAGAAGATGGGGTCAAGCGTGTGTCCGGCGATGTGGGTGGCGATGTTCACCAGTTGCTTGAGGCCGAGGTTGGCGAGGTTGTCGAGCAGGGTGGTGGTGTTGGGGTCGTTGTTTTGTTCCAGATGGAAGTTGAGGTCGCCTAGGAGGATGTAGTCCGGCGAGCGAGGGCATGCGGGGAGATGAAGTCGTCGATGGCGTCGCTGAAAGGGGCGCGCGGTCCAGGAGGACGGTAGACGAGGGATCCTCTGAGTGTGGTCCTGGGGTCGGTGCGAATCTGAAAATGCAGGTGTTCAGCGGCGAGAGGGGTGTCTTCGGTGGAGGTGGTGACGCTGATGGAGTCTTTGAAGACGATGGCGATACCTCCTCCTACTTGGTTGGTGCAGTCTTTTCTGGAGATCTTGTAGCCTTCGGGATGGCGGTGGCGATGTCTGGAGCAGAGGAGGCGTTCATCCAGGTCTCCGTGATGAACGCGACGTCCGGTGCTGTGGAGTCCAGGAGGTCCCAGAGTTCAACGGCGTGCTTGTGGACGGAACGAGCGTTGACCAGGATGCACTTGAGGTGGTTGATGGCGCGTGGGCTTGTGGTCGTGGTAGTTGCGTGGTGGAAGATGCGTTTGCAGGAGTTGCAGGCGAAGGGTCAGCTGGGGTCGAATGGGAGCTGGGGGGCGGGGGCGTGCAGGAGGTCCCGGCGGGAAAGCGCGAGGGAGGGGGGGACAGGTAGAGTGAGAAGAGCTGGGGGAGGGGGGTTTAAGGGTGGAGGAGGGTGAGTGTTAGGAGGTTTAGGAGATTAGGGAGAGAGATAGGAGTAGGGTTGTGAAGATAGGGGAGGGGGGGTTGTAGAGGTGGGTGAGGGTGAGAGGTAGAGTGAGAGGATAGGAAGATAGGTAATAGAGGGGGTGGCGGGAAGGGGGAGAGATAGAGAAATAGATAGAGAAAGTAGATAGAGAAATAGATAGATAGAGAGATAGGTAGATAGAGAGATAGGTAGATAGGAGGAGGTGGAGAGTGAGGGAGTTAGATAGTGAGATAGTGAGATAGAGAGATAGAGAGATAGGTAGATAGGAGGAGTGAGGGAGGTAGATAGCGAACGGGGTAGGTAGGGGTGATAGAGAGGGGGAGGCGAGTGAGGGAGGGGGATGAGGCAGGAGCAGGAGGGCAGGCGCGGGGAGAAGAAGACGGAGGAGGCAGAGGAGCCGAAGACAGAAGATAGAAGACAGAAGACAGAAGAACAGAAGACCGGAAGAACAGAAGAACAGAAGACCGGAAGAACAGAAGAACAGGAGAACAGGAGAACAGAAGACCAGAAGAACAGAAGAACAGAAGAACAGAAGAACAGAAGTCCAGAAGATCACAGAAGAGCAGAAGTTCACAGAAGAGCAGAAGATCACAGATGAAGATACGAAGAACAGAAGGCAGAAGACAAGCAGAAGACCACAGAAGAAGATGAAGAAGAAGAGAGGCGAACAGGAGAGGCAGAGAAGCACCCAGAAGAAGAGAGCAGACGGGGAAAAGAAGAGTACAGAAGAAGATTACAGAGGAGGAGCGAGGCGGAAGAACAGAGAAGAAGAAAAGAAGAAAAGAAGCAGGAGCAGGAGAGAGGGTGAGTAGCGCGGGGCAGGGCGAGGGGCAGGGAGGTGGGGGGTACTTACTGTGAGGTGGGTCTCAGGAACTCAGGAACCTGGAGGAGCTGGAGGAGCTGCAGCGGCAGGGGGAGTGACCTACCCTTGGGTCAAGGGTCGCTACCACTGTCGCGCAGCGGCCGCCATATGAGGTAGGAGGGGGGGAGGGGTCAGCTGGGGTCGAATGGGAGCTGGGGGGCGGGGGCGTGCCGGAGGTCGCGGCGGGAAAGCACGAGGGAGGGGGGGACAGGTAGAGTGAGAAGAGCTGGGGGAGTGGGGTTTAAGGGTGGAGGGGGGTGAGTGTTAGGAGGTTTAGGAGATTAGAGAGAGAGATAGGAGTAGGGTTGTGAAGATAGGGGAGGGAGGGTTGTAGAGGTGGGTGAGGGTGAGAGGTAGAGTGAGAGGATAGGAAGATAGGTAATAGAGGGGGTGGCGAGAAGGGGGGAGAGATAGAGAAATAGATAGAGAAAGTAGATAGATAGAGAAATAGATAGATAGAGAGATAGGTAGATAGAGAGATAGGTAGATAGGGAGAGGTAGGCACATGGGGAGAGGAATACCAATTTTGTTTTGTGCTGCTCACAGTGTCGGTGACATATTGAGCAGGCTTGCATGTGTATCTATCAGCACTGACCCCTTTTGGTTACCAACATCATCCCATCCTCCCAATAACATGTCCAAGTTACTGGTGGTGTACGGTTGAAAATTGACTCAGATGATGAGTAAGTGCGGGCTTGATCTATGTAAAGTTTGTGCTGCCTTTGCATCATTATGTAATATGCAAAAGCAATGCACACCTCAATGTGTTTGGTTCATATTCTTGTTTTGCGTCACTATGGTGTCAATGAAATGATGCTAAGGCAGCGTTGTTGTTACATTTATCTGGGCCATTGTATTTTCTGGGATGTGAGTTGGAGTGCATGTGTAATTAGATGTAGTAGTGTAAGCTAATAATCTGTACATACTCCACACAGTGCTGACACTGATGGTTGCCTGTCTCCATTCAACAGCTGCCAACATGACCAATGGGAAACTGCGTGCTTTCCAAAAGAGGGCAGTCCGGTGGAATGTGGGTTCTGGAGAATGGCTCGCCGCTATCATGCTGAGAAGTCAACGGAGGAATGGTGGGCATTCACACAAGGGTGCCCCACACTGGCAGACTCCACACAGAAGAGACCCAGCTACACAGCAGTGCAGGGGGGCACAGCTGCCACCACGTCAACACCCACAACCGCAACAGCTTCTATCTCGGTGCAACAGCTCACACCACCCGCTGCCATGGACCCTAAATTGCTGCAGGATCTGCAGAGGGATGGTTCCCTTGTGTTACAATGGTTGGACAGTTTGGAGAAGGAGGTGGCTGCCAACACAAAGAGACTCGACTATATTAAAAATAACCCTCAAGAAAGCCAGCCTTTGAGTGGCATCAAACTGTCACCTCCTAGTCCTGTCCCCTCCTTTCACATTTTCATTAATGTTTTATAGTGGGCTTTAGGGGGTTAGTGTTAGGTTAGCATAGGTATGTAGTTTAGATAGGATAAGTGGATTTGGGGGGGTGGGTTTTTAACTTTTTACGTGTTAATTGGTGGGTGGGGGTCATGTTGAGGTATAGATGTGTGTAAAAAAGAAAAAAAAGAAAAACATTATAAAAAAGAAAAATAAAAAAAATATGTATTTGTTTAGTTTAGTTAGTATATGTGTAGTATAAGTATATGTTGTCCTGCATGTGTCTCGTAACTTAAGGTGGGTGGGTGGCAATTGATAGAGTGTGTTGTTAACTGTGTTAGGTAAGTTTAGCATAGGGTAGTTAGTTGTAGTTGTTGGTTAAGTATAATTAGAATAGGTTAGTTTAGGTTAGGGTAGGTTTTCTTGAATTTTTTAGTTTAGTTTCATACTTAATAAACGTTTTTGGGTACTCCTTTACTTTTTGTGTCATATGCTTGTGTCTCTGGTTCTTCCCACGAGTGCACAATGAAAATTGTGTGTTGGCCTAGGCATTCCGTCCTGCTTCCAAATCCCTCTCTTGACATGTTCATCATCTGTTTACAAATGAGCTGTCACATTGGCAGCAACAACACATCTACTTGTCCATGCATCTGCCATCCAGTGTATTCACCACTCATGGTGACTATGTTTATTTTGTATTGGACAGTTAGGTGTGGTAATTCAGATGTCAGGGTTAGGGTCCTGTGTAGGAATGTTGGACACTGTGGCACATCTGACAACAGCCTACATCTATCCTGCAAAACTGACCAGTGGCAATTACAGATGAGCTTAAGTGCCTCTATTTCACACCAATGTGTTCTACTGGTACTCCCAGCTGATGATATTGCCCCAGAATTGTTTCACAGCCATTCCTGCCATATGTAGTGAGTGGAGAATACATGTGTTGTACATTTTGACATACTCAGTGAATAGCTTGTAGGTGATTAGACCAGCATTGACATTTATCATGTAGGAATCTTGTGTGTAGATATGTGCCCCCATATTCCTGCACTCTTGTACTGACGCTCTGTGACTAATGACATGGTTACAAACATCACAATTCCTAAGCATAGTAGATGTGTCAGAATACACATTGACAAGCTGTTTGTGTAGGAGGTGTTTATTTACAAGTATTGTAGTGCAATGACCATGTCCAGGTCAGTGACCACATTTGTGAAATCCATAACAATTGTGACACAACACAAGTCCAGGGTTGAGGAACATGTCATGGGACATGCTTGGGTGAAGCGTCGTTCAGTGCAGAGGAACATGAATTGTCAGTTGGAAAGTGAGATACAATTACAGTTCATATCAGAAAGGTCAACAGTGTGTTGGTGAGGTTGCACATATCCAACTGTGCTAACACTGGCATGATCTCAAGCACAGGACAAAGGGAAACACTGCCCATGTGGCATGGGCTGGTGCTACAGGAACTCTTACGGGTGAAGATGATCTATTCTACATCTTCATCCTCCGATGTGTGTGGTGTCTCCTCTGCCCTTGATGGTGGTGGGCAGGTAGAGGGGGCCACACATTTCACTGGTTGGAGATGTGGACTTCCAATTCCCAGCAGCTGCCATCTGTGGAACGACATTTGGCATCACTGCAGCAAGAGGAGCTGCTGATTTTTGAGGATATCAGCAACATCCGTGTGGTAGGCAGCCATGTCTGCCCAAAGGGAAGCCACTTCCTGGTGCATAGAGTCCAGCTTGTTCTCAATCACGCAGCTACCAGTTTGGGAGGGCTGTTGTTGTGGCCTGTCCCTCATGGCAGCAGCTATGTTCCTCAGACACTGCTGGACTCCATGCATTGAGGAGTGTGTGCCTTGTTTGGCTGCAGTCTCTTCATTGGCCATAACGAGGCCCGTGCACATACACTCTAGGCTGGCTGCCATTGTCTGCATCCCCACCCGCACCTCCTTGGCCATCTCCTGCTGGACTCCTAACACTGTCCTCTCAAAGCTGATCCCTGGGTCCTCGGAGTCCTCAGCTGTGTCGGTGCTGGCAGGTCGTACTATTGGGGTGTTGGGTGGGGCATGTGGGATGGCTGCTACATTGTTACTCCTCCTTACGACTGGAGGTGGTGTCTGGAGTGATACAAGGACTTCTTGGAGGGTCTCTTGGCTGATGATTGTCAGCTGGTCATACAGGTCATCGGGGTACTCAAGGACAAGCTGATCAGCAGGAAAGCCATCATCCTCTGCAAAGAGATGGTGTAAAATCAATCTTTCTGTGTTGTGGCAGTTGATGTGTCACGTCACTGACTTGCTATTGGAGACTCATTGTCATCTTAGTTCCCAAACATTATTCCTGTACATCATAGTTGCAGTCTATCAGCCCTTTGCCCCACCTGAGTGTCACATGAGGAGAGGCTCAGGTGGCACAATTAGCTGCGTCATATTTACTAGGTGTGATGTATATCCCTTTTGTGGCTTGACACCATCCTGTCATTGTCAACCCTCCCTATGCATCCATTTGCATGGCAGCGCTACCCTCCAGGTATGTTCCCACTTTTCCACCAGCCTTTGCATGGGGGTTAAACCCCCATGCAAAGGTAAGTGGTGATGTAGTCTGGTGTTACCATGGTGCCCCTGCATAGCCATGCACCTGGCATGGGCAGTGCAGGGGGTCCCATGCCCTGCCCCTTTGCCATTTCCACTGCCTGATTTGCAGGGCTAAGAGAAGTGTGTCCTGTCACACCCAATGCACCCCAAGACTGTCACTGACTCTATTTGATCCATCAACAACGTTGTGCTAAGTGCCCATGCACCATCCCCCACCTGTCAATGTGGTATCATACACCATTATTCACAGTCATACACCATGTGTTGTATCTGTGTGTTTATTTCCCCATTCCTATTTGTCTCACATGGTTGTGTCGGAGCGGTTGTGAGCTCAGCCTGTATCTGTTGTGACCTACAGTTTGCTATCTGTGCTACATATATTCTGTAGTGGTAAATTTCTGATTAGCATCAAGATGTGTGGTTCCACACTACACCAGTTTAGTTGCTCTGGGTAGTGGCATGTTTCCCGTTATCCAGGACCAGCCTGCTATTCCCCTAGCGCCTGCTTTGATTATTTTTCCCTGCACCCAGGTGGCATCCTCACTGCATGATGGAGTGGTGGCTGCCTTATGTGGATGTGTTATTAGTGTGCAGGGTGGTGGTGGTACCGGCACATGTCTTGGTACTCTTGGGACGGTTGCAATTAATTGTGTGCTGTAAGATGCAGCACACATGTGTTTGGGCAATGAGGCAAGGCAGTTGCAAGGTGTTACTGCAAGGGAAACCACTATGACGTAACCCCAGGAATGGTATTGACTGACTTCCTAGTATCTGATGTCTTGGTCGTGTTGGTAGGGTTCATTTGACTATATGCAAGGGATGTTGTGATGACATAACCAGTGGCACAGTCATTAGACATGCTATCCATCCCATGTGCTGCATATGTACATGTAGGTATTTGGCCCTTGTGATTGACATATGTCCGGGTTGTGTATGTGTTATGGTGCATTGCACTACCAAGGTGTAGGTACATGTGTAACTTATATCAGCATGATGCCACTTACTTCATGTGCAATTTGTTCCTCTTTGATCCTTTGACATGCGATGAGTGTGTTCTATGTGCCTCCCCCTTCTTGCACGTAACAATTTAGCATTAATTTCCCCCATGCGACTTACCCTGCATTTGTGGTGTTTCTTGGTAGTCTGTGCTGTCCTGTCCTGCGATTCTACCGGGATGAACACTGCAACCATCTCCTCCATCTCGTCCAGGTCCTCTTGTGGTGCTGGACTAACACCTCCAGTTTGCAGTGCTGCGTTCCTGTTCCTTCCCATTTTTTCCTTTGTCCTTGTAGCCATGCCAGCATTTCTTGCACTCAGTTACAGTTCTCCTCACCTCTGCCACACTGTTAATCTTGTCTACTATCTGCTGCCAGATTGCCTCTCTCCTTCTAATTGGCAATTTTGAGGTGATGAAGAGTTGATGTTGATGCTCCGTCACCTCTCTCACCAATATTTTGTGCTCCTTAGCACTGAAACAACACTTTCTCTTTTTCTTCTCCCTCCCCTGGGTCTTGTCTATGTCCTTCTGGTTGGTTCCTGGTTGATTGTGGTCACCCTGGGGTCTCACCTGGCTTCCTGGGTTACTGGCTCCATTTTGCTTCTCCTTTGCACTGTTTTCACTGTTAGCGTCTACAGTTGATGTTAACGCAGTTATAAATTGGGCATTTCCGTTTTGCAACATGTATACGTGTTGTAAAACAGGTTAGAGTAATTTTTCCGGCATTAACGTCATTTTGCCTTACGACAAGGTGTAATTGTTAACGTTAAAAAAATTGGCTCCATTCTATTTTTAGCACCACCCAGCGTCATAGTATAAATATGACGCCCGGGTGGCTTTAAAAAATGGCTGCTAAACTTTTTGACGCAAAACTGCGTTAGCATAGTTTTGCGTCAAAAAGTATAAATCTGGGCCAAATAATTTTCACTGAAAAGACAAAATGTGGTCAAGTGGGACAGCAAGGATTAACATTACACTTTCTAAAGAGGGCCCATGCAAAGAGGATTTGTCTGCTTCTTTGTTAATTCTTTTATATGTATTGTAGCTTCTATCTGTGCTGTCCATTGAAACAGCTCAGAATGTTACCAAGAAAGCAGTAACGTCTATTACTTTAATGTGATGATCAGAACATTTTGGGCCTTACAACCCTGGCAGTCAAAGACCGCCAGGGTTGTTTTGGCGATTGTACCGCCAACAGGCTGGCGGTACAATCTGCCTCATTACGACCGCGGTGGTAGCGCCGCGGTCGCACCGCCAGGACCGGCGGTTTCCCACCATGGTTGTCCCGCCCATTTTAATCCTCCAGGGCAGCGCTGCTTGCAGCGCTGCCCAGGGGATTACGACTCCCCTTTCCGCCAGCCTGTCCATGGCGGTAGAGACTGCCATGGAAAGGCTGGCGGGAAGGGGAGTCACGGGGCCCCTGGGGGTCCCTGCACTGCCCATGCAGTTGGCATGGGCAGAGCAGGGGCCCCCAGGCACAGCCCCACCCTGCTTTTCACTGTCTGCATAGCAGACAGTGAAAAGCACGACCGGTGCAGCTGCACCCGTCGCACGGCCGCAACACCGCCGGCTACATTAGGAGCCGGCTTCAATGTTATGGCCGACATCCCCGCCGGCCCAGCGGGGATGTCATAATGCAGCCGGCGGGATTGTGGCTGCATAGGCGGCCGCTCGGCGGTAAAACCTTGGCGGGCGGCCTCCGCCGCCCACCAAGGTTGTAATGAGGGCTTATGTTTCTTCTTCCTTCTTTTCAAGCAAAACACACTTTTTTAAAGGAATGAATAAATGGAATGATTTTATTCCGTAAGAAATAATAAACATCTGTACACTAAATAGTCAATGTGTTGCATTAAAAGAACAAAATCACAATTCATGAGAGTATCTATCATTTATACGGTCACCATGTATGAAAAATAACAATAAGCTAAATCTAAAAATATTGTTAGCCTCCAAATAACCTGGCAGTCTAGTGTTGTAAAACTGTAAACTACCACTTTTGTGATTGTACGCTGCTTTGCTGCAATCAAAATAGGCTTCAGATCTTTCGTCCTGAGTTCCAGAAGTGCTGGTCATATGCATACAACCTGTTATATGGTTTCCTCTTTAAATCCGCAAAGTCTGCAGACTTTTGGAGCTAGATAGTTGAAGTTCCATGCACCTTCAAACTGAGCGATCGGAATGTAATAAAGGTGAAATTGGAAATACTTATTTTTAGAGATGGGTACCAAAAAGGAAGATAGATATCCCTGAGTTTTATGGGAATATGAATCTATTGTATAGTTTGAGTACTTATATCTTCCCAAGGTACTTAGGTCAACCGATCTTCTGCTCATTATCATGGTCTTTCAAACCAAAATCTTAAACTGCCACCAGGGAATATTTGCCAAGGTTGGAAAAGGCGCTAAGATGTTTTTTGTTATTTTTTTTTAGATTGATTATAAATTTAGCATAGAACGTGGGCTTTTGGTACATCCTCGGTTTTCACAACTACCATTTTTAGTGACTAACCTGTAGCTGAGATACAATTGCGGGTGAAACTTAAGTTAGCCATTTGATGCAAAGCAATCAGTGACGATCGTGTTAAATCAAGTCGTACTCTTAACTCTTTGGTTGAACGACCTAAATTTAACTGGAATTTTGTTTCTTTGAGAGTTTATATACAACATCATTCTTGAAGCTAACAGAACCATATTGGAGGATTGATATCAGTTTTACATTGATGATTTTTAGTGCTCGTGTAATGGCACACCCTCTATAAATGTTAGAAAATCTCTTGACTGAACTTGTAATGATAGTTGCTTTCTTCTGCCTGGTTTCACAGAAGTCATAATGTTTGATTTCTCAAGGTTTATCTGTAATGTATTTTGCAATTGAATTCTGCCAGTGTAGTCAAATTATTTTGCAGTCCAGTAGCTGTTAACAAAAGCAATATAATGTCGTTGAAGTATGCTAGGTAAGTAATGGTCTGTATTCCAGTTTTGGAACAACACTGTTTGGATGATCCAGATATAATTTTAGATCAGAAATATACAATGAAAAAAGCAAGGGAGTTAGTATGCAGCCTTACTTCAAACCGTTATTTGTGGTCAGCCTGGGAGAAAGAACGTTATTTGCTAATTTAATTTGAAGCCCAGTATTTTCATGCAACAGGACTAGGAAGTGTGATAGTGTTTGATTAGCACCACAGCTACACGTTTTTTCCCAGAGTTTTGTTCCATTTGGTTGATTAAAAGACCGGTGATTAATCGACAAAGGATGTGTAAAATCTAAGATTCCTTTTTTATATCTTATTGATAATTAGCTTAAACTGATCATGTTATCCATTGTGGATCGGTTCGATCTGAATCCAGATTGATGAAATGCCAAAAGATTATTATCTGTCATCGATTAGTATAAGGCAACCAAAGAATTTGCCTTCAGAGTCTAGCAGAGTTATGAGCTAATATTTATTTGGATACATTTTATCCCCTTTTTAATAATGTGGCTGAACAATCTCACTTAACCAGGATGGAGGTATTCAGCCAGCGTCAAGTACTGCTGAGACGAAAGTGTGGAAAAGTGAAGAGCATTGGTCAAGATCTGATTTTATCGTGTCAACTGGAATTCTACTAAGACCCGCTGTCTTCGAAGAATGAGAGTTTTTAATGTGACTCCATTTGCCCTTGAGAAATTTGAAGTGTGGTCTTCATGTATTCCAGAAGAACAAAGGAGGGCATGCCTTTTCCCTGTGGAGATCTAAAATATATGCATGCCATGATTCAAACTGTATAAAGTGATCAGTTGCATTTCTATAGGACCTTGTGCCATGTCCAATAATTTGCCAGAACAGTGTAAGTTGTTTTCCTTGACAACGGTATGCAGTTCCAACCAAGCTGTTTCGTATGCTTTCAGTGTATTCTTTTAATTCAGTTCCATATTTCTTTTCTCTATTTTTTGTCAAAAGGTTGTGGCCTTGACAACATGGAGTTTTTAAGAGAGATCTTAAAGCTGTTTGATGTTTGGCTTTTGCTGATCTTGTCAGCCTTTCTTTGCAGGTAATGCTGGAATGAACCTTTTTGGTATTGTTTTTTTGTGGAGAGGAAATTGAATATCCATATTAATATTTGCTCCCTTTCAAGAAAAAAAGCCAGAGGTCCAGTTACCCCCAAGAGTTAGATTCTTAAACTTTGCAATAATGTCTTGGCAACCTAAATGAGATATTTTAAGGTAGTAGCTTCAGTTCCATATTGTAGATCTCTGATGTAAGGCAAGCAAAAGGTTAGAAAGATCATGGTCTTCCAATTTGCATTGAGTATGACTAAGACGTAGCAATGTCGGTTTGGGTGATGATTACTTTCTTATCTACGGGCCATTTGGAAGTCTTTCACGGGCTGAAAGCAGTGTAATGCCACAAAGTATAATTTATTAAACTATTTGTTAAAGTAATTGTAAATGTTGATCTTGCTGGTTGATCCACCACAAATTTTTCATTCAATGTACCAGGTTGTTGAAGAACCCAAGTAGGCATCTATTCTTTAGTTGTTTGCCACCCTAGTTACACATGCAGGTGGTCGATGTAATATCATTATCATTAAAGTCTGCAGTAATAACCACTATGGAGTTTGAGAAGGTCTCCAAAGTTCCTTCAGGGTCTTCTAGAAAAGTACATAGCTTTGTTTTATTTAAAACTAGTGTTCGAGGGAAGTAGATATTTATCAGTAGTATCTGAGTTTGACTTTTTCCGCCCAATAGTATTGGAAGCAAATAGGGTGCATTTAATAGAATGATGGGGGTTTATATGGATAAACTATTGTGTACCATTGTTATTAGCCCACCACTCAGGTGTCCCATTGCATTCTTCGTAACATGAATTTGATAAGAATGAGCATTTTCCATTGTAAACAGTTGAAGATTCCATGTTTCTTGCAAGCTAATTATTTGAAAATTCTCTTGGAAGTTCAATAGAGTGTTTCCTGCTGCTCCACATGCTGTTCTATGCCTGACATGTTCAATGAACACAATGTAAGTTCCCTGTGTGCGATGCTGTCTTTATTCTAACTAAGCTAGGTATGAAGAGGCGCAATGAAAACCTGGAGCTGATGTTGGTCTATAGGTCCTTCCAGAGAGATTTGTCTTCTTGTTGAAGCTTGAATGGAAATTTTAATATGGTGTCCTATGGCAATTTCAAAATTTAGAGGACCCCTAAAAAGAGGTGTGTATATATATGTCAGAAAAAGGGTTATATTTTGATTAAGGTGAAACCCTTCTCTAGCAACAACAACAATCTTCGTGACAGTGAACCATAAAAAGTCACTAAATTAACTTGTGCTTAACTCTCTAGTAACTTCCTTCAAAAGCACTCAGGCTGAACTTAGAGGTAATGTGTAAAGTATATCTGCAGCACTCAATCAGTAACAAAGTGAAAACACAACACAAGACTGATCCCACACCAATCTAGAACAACAAAGTTCATTTCAATAAATAAAATAATACCAGCACAACAAAAATCCTATTGGTAGAACTGGAGATATGCAATTTCAAAGTCCTATGTAAAAGTAGCAGTCAAAAACTGCAAAGCTCCATACTTGCGTCTGTGGTCACGCTGGACTGGGACAAAGTCACAAGTTCAAGCCAACTGTGATGGAGCACTAGCTGGGTACAGGACTGAGTTTGCCTCTGGTGTACTTGAACTAAGATGCAAGGTCCTGCATTGCGCTGAATCGAGTTGCGCCAGTTCCAATGTCGGAGCTGAGAGGTTCTGCATCAAGTTGCATTGCACTGTGTTGCCTTCAATGAGGTCTCAGGTCAGGAACTGCTAGATGCTGCAATGAAAGGTCCTGCATCAGGATGTGCTGCGCTGCTTCGGCTCTGATGAGGTACCCAATCAGAAACTGTGAGGTGCTGTGATGCGAGGTCCTGCGTTGCATTATGTCGAACTACTTCACACTGCATCAGTTTTGAGGGACTCCAAAGTTGGGCCAGGGGAAGTACATTCTGATTCCAACCAAGGGTTCAGGGCATGGGGGCACCTGATGGGGATCATGACTCACTCCAACAGAGGCCAGCAGAATGGTACGTGCAGGTCCAGTTGAGTCTAGGCAGCTGAGCAGATGCAGGACCGGTCTCTGGTGCTTGTTATGTCCCTGTGGTTTAGAACAGGAGGCCAGCCAAGTAGCCCTTGGATTCACTCTGGTGGTTCTGAGGCAGAGCAGTCCTTCTTCTGGGTCTTCCACAGGTATAGAAGTGATATGAAGTGTTGGTCTGAGGATCCAAAATATATCCCTGATGCCAGCTTTGAAGTAGGAAAAATCTCTAGACTTCCCCTATATCTGGTTCTGGAATTTTCTTCCTTCCCCTGCATGACTCCAACAGGTCCGGGATGGCAATAAATTGGTGTGAAGTCCTTTGTGAGTGATCTGGGGCAGCCCCTTTGAAGTGCAAGTTTGGTAGGAGACAGCTCCACCCTTCCCATTAGGTCAGGATGGCCCATTCTACTAACATCAATTCTCCCTCCTAGCCAGTAAGAACACCCAGGGCTGCCTGGAGGGAATATAGAAAGGCCAACTTCCAACTACTCATAGTCATACAAGATGCAGGCACCAAATGGCTAGGGCAAGAAAAAGCCAACTTTCTAAAAATTGAAAAGAACAGATGATGGATGGAATGATAAACAATGCAAACATTCACTCCCTGTCACAGATCTGGGTTTAATAACCCTTTTTTTGCTCACCACTCCAGTTTGGACCCAGCCATAAGCAAATCAGTCTTGACCCTGCTTCCTAGGGGAACAGTCCGGCCTGAACTGACAGGCCAGGTCCTCTTTGGACCTGAAACACGCATTTTGGGACCGCCTATGGGGTATCACCTCTCATCAGCTAGGCTAGTTTCAATCCAGTGGCACAGTGAGCATGGGCCCCACATCTGGGCATAGGCATCTCACTTAGGGCAACAAAAGCAAAAAAAACAGACGATGGACAGAATGCTGAGCAATCAAACATTCTTCCCCGGTCACAGATCTGGGTTTAATCCATTGTTTTTTTTCCTCACCACGCCACTCCAACTTGGACCCAGCGATGTGCAAATCAGTCTCGTCCCTGCTCCCCATAGTAACAGTCCAGCCCGAACTGCCAGGCCAGGTCCTCCCTGGACCAGAAACAAACATCCTGGAACCGGATTCAGGGTACCACCATTCATCAGCCAAGCTAGCTTGCATCCGGTGGCACAGTTAGCACAGGACCCATGCCTGGGCATACCTTTCCCACTTAGGGCAACAACAGCAAAAACAACAGATGATGGACGAAATGCTGAAGAATGCAAACACTCACCTCCTGTCACAGATCTCGGTTTAATCCATATTTTTTTTGTTCACCACGCCACTCCAGTTTGGACACATTCATATGCAAATCAGTCTTGACCCTGCTCCCCCATGGGAACAGTGCAGCCCAAACTGCCAGGCCAGGTCCTCTTTGGACTTGAAACTAGTAACTTGGGACTGGTTTTGCAGTATCACCCCTGTTTAGCTAACCTAGTTTGAATCCAGGGGCAGAGTGAGCACCCGAACCATGCCTGGGCATACCCTTCCTACTAAGGGTGACAAAAGCAAAAAGAACAGATGAACGATGTAACGCTGAATAATAGAAACATCAATCCCCAGTCACAGATCTGGGTTTAATCCATCATTTTCTTGATCACCACGTCACTCCAGTTTGGACCCATTCATATGCAAATCAGTTTTGACCCTTCTCCCCATGGAACCAGTCCAGTCCGAACTACCAGGCCAGGTTCTCCGTGGACAGGAAACAAGCATCCTGGGACAGATTTCAGGGTATCACCCCTCATCAGCTGAGCTAGCTTGAATCCAGTAGCCCAGTGAGCATGGGGCCCATTTCCCCCCTAAGGTGACAAAAGAAAAAAGAACAATGCAAAAAGTCACCCCCAGTCACAGATCTGGGTTTAATTTATTGTTCTTTTTCTCACCATGCCACCCCAGTTTGGACCCAGCCATATGCAAATCAGTCTTGACTCTGTTCCCCATGGGAACAGTCCAGCCCGAACTGCTAGGCCAGGGCCTCCCTGGACAGGTAACAAGCATCCTGGCTTGGCAGATCAGGCTGGACAGTTCCCATGAGGAACAGGGTCAAGACTGATTTGCATATGGCTGGGTCCAAACTGGGGTGGCATATTGAGCAAAAGAATGATAGATTAAACTCAGATCTGTGACTGGGGGTGAGTGTTTGCATTGTTCAGCACTCCGTCCATCATCCTTTTGTGTGGCTATTATAATTCTTTAGACATTCATATTGGCTCGAGAGGTTTGGTTTCTAGGGTGGAGGGGTGCTATATTACTATCTCAGAATACTAATTGGAGTTGCTTGGCTCTCTGAATGTTCGTGGCAGCCTTTAAGCTAGGGAGGCTCTGACACGATCTCATTTTAGCAGTTTCATTCCCTAAAAAACTGTCTTTGATTGTCAAGTTTTAAAATAAACTGCTTTTCAAGACCAGGAGATAATAACCCCTTCTCAAAAATTAGACTAGCTGTCACTGAGGGACTGGGATCAGCTTCCAGAGGTAGGTTAGTTGCAGCGCTGGCTGTAGGGCGGTACGACCGGTGCCACCGCACCTGATGCTGACTTTGGGAGCGGGGTCCTGTTTGCAAGTATATTACTCTTTTAAAAGGCCATAGTGCAGCTTCCTTCCCTCCAGCAATTTTCAGGCAGCAATAAAAATATCAAGGCAACTCTGGAGATTAATGTTCTGCCGGGAGAGAATTCGGAGTTTTCTTTAGTGAAAGTTTTAAGGTGGCACAGGGGGTTAATATTCCTCCTGCAAAGGTTTACCATCCAGACACAAAGTGCATAAAAGGCAAACAGGTCAGAGGGCTACTGATTTTGTCAGAGAGCTCCTTTTGTACTTACAGTTTATAAATTAAAATCCTGATATAGAACAGTAAACTAGAAACTGTCATCAAAGAACGGCATGTATTCCGCAGGGTATAGGTTAGAGCGTTATGATTTCTTCCTCACTCTATCATTATCCTAATGTTGTATAAAGGGTTCAAATGGGCAAAAATCTATTCTCATTATTAAAGAGAACCCTCAACCATGGTGTTACATTTTAAATTCTGAGTTTGTGCTAATTCAGACCAAGCACTCTAGTCCTGATGACATGTGACTCCTACATCTTGTAGTGCTCTGCCATGCGTAACATTTCTTAACACTGATTTACACACTTATGAATGATTGTCTTTGTGTAATGTGTGTGCGATGTAAAGAACTCTGACACCCGACAGTGGAATGAGTGGGGCCACAAAACGAATTAAATGCATCTGAGAAGAAGTGGTTATGGAGATTTGAAGGACACTGTTAAAGGGTGGTAGTGAGGGAATCCGTGGTGGAGGTCATCACTGCAGGGGCGCCAACAAGCACAGGGCGCCGGTTAGTTGTCTCTTGATGCCCTAGGATTAATGGAGTTTGCAGTTTTGTAACCACCTGTGAGATTGCTGGGGGGTGGTCCCTCTTCTGCTTTTGTTACCTATAGAATTTGCTGATTTATGTCTTATTCTATTTTTTAGGATTTTTGGTGATATGGTCTTCTTGCTGCCATCAGTGGGAGAAAGTGACAAACTTGATTTCTTATGAGAAATTTAATATGATGTTTTTAGTAGTGACATGGTAAAGCTTTGGTGTTACAGATGGTGGAAATGCAAAGATTGAAGAAGGGCCACTGCCAATGTTTGAGGCTGGGAGCAAAAGCCATCCAGAAACGGGGCAGCACACCAACGCGACCCTCAGACTGCTCAATGTCTGGATTGAAAGCTAGGTGCTTCACCAGCCCTCCTTGCACTCCTCACCAGGCGCAGCAATCCCTGAGGATGGTTCCCCTACCCATGCCCTCCCAACTCTCCCCCAGTCAGCAAGGTACACACTAGTAGTCCAGCCCACCACGGAAGCTGTTAACCTTCTGCCTCCCAGCCTCATCCTCTGCCTATCAGTTTATTAGGTGAACAGGAAGTGCGACCAAGTAGAGAGGGCGCGGCCCCCTCCATCAGCGATTGTGAGCAATGCAGTCTCTACATGTGCATGGGAGTAAGGACATCGGGGATGCAATAGGAGCGGTATTGGTGCTAGAGGCCCGTAATCCAAAAGAGCCAAGGATCAGGCTAATTGTGACCGCGGTACAGCCACATGAGATAGGGTAAAGGTGGTGAGTGGAGCAGTGGGGAAGTTGGGGAACGGGACTCTAGCCTCACCTTTACAGAGTCATGCTGGGACGGCCCACTAGCAGTGCACAGAACCCCACACTGGCTCAAGCACAGCAACCTGACTAAACAATGAACCCGTTTTAAATGGATAGAAATTGTTGAGGCTTTTAGAGGAGGGTATTAATGCTGCAGATTTGCATCATGCAAATCTTTGATAGAAAATCAAGTGCAAGCCGCACTCAAGCGCATGGACCTTTAGACCTGGACTGAGGCGTGACACAACAAATCAGAGACAGTTATTTACAGTAGAAAACATTTGACCCCACAAGAATGACAGAGAGTGGTAGATTTGCAAACTACAAAGTTTGTAAACAGATTAGCAAAGTTACAAACTGAAATCATGCAAATTATTAGAAAAGCAGTAATCAATAAATTAATATATTAGCCAATACGATTCAAAGCAATCAAAATAGCAAATACAAAGACAAACTGTTTAAAGTTGTCATAAAGCAAATTGAAGCAGGCTCAGATTAAATTATGCCTTTTACATGACGAGAACCAATCAGGAGCGAACGTTTTGTGGTAGCACTGCTTCAGTCTTCTTCGCAGCTACCACACAATGGAGGCTCTGCTGGATGACTATCAGCATACATCCTGTAGATGGATTATGCAGTTCTGTAGCGGGGTTCATTTTTCAGCTCTCCAAAGAAAATACGCCAATAAACATTCACACAGAAACCAAAACAATACGATAGCTTTTATTTAACACAGAGTGGTGCAGCTTGGCTCCTGAAACAAGAGAAAAGAAAAATACACAACAGACAGAAAAGCACTGAAACTTAGAATGAGCCATTTCTAAATCTAGGCCTATATTAATTATGGTCAACTTTAAAGTGAACACCACACACACTGTATACTTTCATGTGTTGCAGATTAATTTCACTGTCTGTGCGAAGTGTTTAATGATGAAATAGCATCATCAGTGGCAATGACAAAATTGTCATATATTGATGCCCAGTCTGCTCACCTCTCAGCTCCCCAACCTCATTTATGTTATGCTATGTTATGTTATGTCATGTTAATACATTTACAAAGCACAAACTGCTTCCTATGAAGCAGGCTTCTTTGCACTAAAAGGAAGACTCACTCAGAGGAAGAATACAAGTCTGAGAGAAACACCGCTGCTTAGGCTTTTTATTGAAGGAGTTGCAGGAGGGCGTAGCTTTGATCTTAAAAGGAAGAGAGTTCCACATTTTGGTGGTGAGGTACGAGAAAGAGTGACCACCAGGCCAACAACACTGGAAATACAGAGTAAGCTAGGGATGGCTAGACCAAGAATGCAGGGTGTATAGAGGAAGATGTGGAATAAATGTGTGCTTAAAATAGATGAGCCCCTGGTCATTGATTCCTCTGTAAACAAAGCCACATGATTTTAAATTTGAGTTTTCACTATGGGAAGCCGATGTAGTTTGTTAAGATGAAGTGAGATAGATAATCAAAGTAAGAGCCTAAAACATATGTGGGCTGTGGTATTTTGAATTATTTGTAGCCTTTGGAGGAGGCACACCAGGTATACCAAATACAAACAATTACTGTAATCAAACCTTGAGGTGACCAGGCCTTGAGTTACTATTGTGTGAGCATCAGGGGTTAGATATACAAAACCCTTCTTCAGCATATTAATGAAGGAAAAACAGATGGCTACAAACTGATTATTTTAAGGGAGAAGGAAAGGAAATAGTCAAATAGAACAACAGGATTTTAGCTACTGAAGTGCTGTTAAAGAATAAACTAATTCTATGAGCCATCAGGCAGAGGCTGGTTTTTCAAAATGTCATCCTCATCTTGTGACTATTCAGCTTCAGGCAGTTACAGTTCATCCACTTTACCACTGCCACAATGTATGTCCAGAAGGCATCTTGAAAAATGGTGGAATGGATACAATATTGAAAATAATTTGTATTGTCAGAATGGGTCATTATGTCACAGCCAAAAGAAGAGACTAAGGAAGCCGGGGGAGCTATAAAAACATTAAATATTGTTGGGCTGAAGGAGGTGCCCTGGGGGACTTCACGGGTGATGGACACTGAGGAGGAACCAAAGAAGAGGAGTATGACTGTCTGGGATCAGTTGGAATGAAACAAGATTGACCACTGGAGTGCTTGTCTGCAGATGACTAATTGAAAGAGACTTGAGTTTAGTGTGAAATGAGAGATAATGTCAAATATGTCCTGTTAGATCAGCACAGGGTGACAACCCTGATACCAGTTTTTCCTGGTACTTCTAGAAGTGCTCTTTCTGTACTATGAGAGGGCCAGAGAGAACCAAATCCAATATATTGTGTGATTCTATGTAGTGCCAAAGTTGGTTGTTGATATGGTTTTCCAAAGATAAAAGAGAGATGGGCTGATAATTGCTAAGAATGGAAGGGTTACAGTAAGGTTATTGAAGAGAGGGATAACGGAGGAATGTTTCCAATATTCTGGCACCACGGCAGAGTCTATGGACAGGCTGCAGAGTTTAGAGAGTATCAGTTCTATATAGTCTGCAGCTTTGGGAGGAATATTAGGGGGGAAAGTTGAGCTGGAGACACACATTTTAAAGATGTCAAGAAAATAAGATAGGGGTCAGTCTTGATGGTAGCAAAATTGGCCAGGGATTTGATTGGAGGTTGAGAGGCGTCAAGACAGGCTAAGGAGGATGAAGATTGATTGATTCATGGAAAAAGAGCAATTTTATTCATGGAAGAAAGATTAGAGGCTGGAACAAATATATTCGGAGGTAGTGATGAAATTATTGAGATAAGGGCAACGTAACATGTTCTTGACATTAGAAACTATTGCAAGAAAATAATTCACAGCAATGGCTATTTTGGAAGCATAATAGGAAGGGTGAGCAGCTTGAATGCAGTTGTGATCATTTTTAATAGTAGCTTTCTACATGAATTGTTCTATGGTGCAGCATAATTACGTCTATAACCATTCCAGATTAATAGAGCTGTGGTTGATGTCTAAAGCTCTCCCTTTAACCATGGCAATGACGGTACCCTATAATAGGCACGAAAGACCCTGAGGGACGATACTTTGTCTAAGGCTCCCAAAACCAAAGAATTGACGTAGTTTGCTGCAGGAAAGTTAACATAAGGGCGATGCAGGACTTGGTAGAGTATTGGTGAGATTAGAATTTGTTATTTTTTATCATTGGTGTCAAGTGGTCACCTTAGACAGAGACACCTTTGATTGACTTTTGCAGCGCGTTCAGCATACCAAAAATGGGGATGACCAATAGTGTCCCTGAAATAAGGTTCTATTCAGCAATTCAGCAATCCCTATGCAAAACCAGAGTGTGATCAGAGGAAAACAACAGAGATAAAAGAAAAAACAGAAAAGAGCCCAACTCCTTCAATACTATCCAGGATCTCCCTTCCTGGAGATATCAACTAGGATAGACATTTTTAACTAAAACAAAGGTGACACAACTAAAACCATAAAACAGTAGGCCAGATATCGCAGAATCCAATCCCAGTTGCCTGGCCTCAGGAGGCATGCTCTATTTAGCATGGGCTTGTAATGCAGTTATATCCTGTTCAGATCATTCATACAAAGCAAACCAATTCTAGGCAGGAAAGTATGAGCAATGTCCCCCACGGGCAGAGAGAAAACTCTCAACATATCAGGGACATCACACTTTCGGTGCAACAAGTGCGCCACCATGAAATGACGCAAAATAAATACTGAGTACCCCTATTGGTCTGATTTCTATTAAGAAGTAATACTGCAGAAAGATATATTGACAACATTTAGCACATTAATTGCGTAAACCGTGTTTGTTTTCAAAATTCATTATATATTTGTTAGCAATCTTGCACATTAAGGACACACGGTTCATTGTATGAGAAGAACTTTAGCAAAACAAATAGAAAAGTATTTTTTTCTGGTCTTAGTTTTTTAAACTATTTACAGTAATTTAGGGTTAGAAGAGATCAGTGCATAAATAAATAAATACAAACTGACATATTTTAAGTGTACCAATAATAATAATATACCATAATCAAGGTTATATACAAAGCCTCTACCTCAATAAAAGATAGTAAAAAAACGTTTGAAATGCTATCTAAAGTATGTCTAAGGAAAATAGCAAATTCATTTTAGAACATTAGTTCACATGCTTCCGATGTTCTTCAGTTGAAGCCATAAATGTCATTATACAACTAATGGCTTTCCCGAAGTTGCCCCCGAAGAATAATAGTGTTGCTTTTTTACGTTCTGATTCAGTGTAGTCTAAAAATAGGTCTTAAATATTTGTTCCGAGCTTCAAGTTATTTGGGACATATGCATAAAATATGTCCAATTGACTGTTTATAGGAAGCACATAAGCGACAAAGCGATTTATAATTCATTGTTGTCTTCCAAGAGCCCTCAATTTAAAATCGGATAGAGTGGCCTGAACCTCAGAACACGTTTTTCCACAGATGATGTTAAGGATGAGTCCAGGAACTGTTGTCTCTTTGTTGTGTAGGTATCCCTTAGATAGCTGCTTTTTTATATTCCAAACATATTCTACGGTCTAATTTAAACTAAATTATGTTTAGAGCTTGTTTATTTAACAATTTGCATTCTGTCCTATGCATTCACAGCGACATCGTCGACAAGTGATAATGCTAAACCACCAGTTTAAGTCATTATCTCTTTTTTTAACTAAAGTTTTGACAGTTTTGTCTTGTGAGGTAAAGCAGTCGCATACGTAAAAAAATGTTTTTGTTCAGTACACAGAGTGATGGAATTCCCAATTCAAGTCTCAGTTTAGAATACGGCGTAGATAGTCTAATAATCAATATTCTTCCTACACAGTTTAGCAATACTTTGTCTCATTTAATAATTGCTTGAGTATGCATAATCATTGTGTCAGTTATTAGTAAGGGAACTAATTGAGAGGTAACTGCACTGATGCTAGGACATATGACGCCTCATACGTTTTTCTGTGCAAATCGCTTGATAGCGCCTTTAGGGGCATATTTATACTCCGTCTGCGCCGATTGTGCGTAAAACTTTTTGACGCACATTCAGCGCAAACGTTGCCCCGTATTTAAACTTTGACGCCCGAGCCCGCGGACGACAAAATTCCGCTGTGTGCGTAATTTTTTGGATGCGGCAACCCGCCTTGCATTAATTATATGCAAGGTAGGCGTTCCCGTCCAAAAAATGGCTTAAAGGGCCGTGCGTCGTATTTATGCTTTCGCGCAAAAATGACGCACGGCCGGGAGGCGGAGCCAGAAAATGACGCACAGCCCGATTTGGTCAGGGCAGGCGTTAAAATGGGGCAAACACACCTATATTTAATCAGAACACACAGAACAAACAGCAGAGCAGCAGAGCAGCAACAGGGAGCCATGGAGGTGATTCTAATCCAGCGTGCACACAGACGGAGAGCCCAGCAGCAACAACAGCAACTACAACAACACCAGCAGGGACCCCAAAGGCAGCGCAGAAGGCAGGAGAGGATATTCCGCCCAAGAACAACCCTTCAGGGCCTCAGGGAACACAACATCATACAGAGGTACCGGTTGAACTGGCAGGCCATTCAGCAGCTGCTGCGAAACATTGAACAGCAGTTGGCCCCCACTTTGGTGACACCCCGCACCATCCCAACAGAAACAAAGCTGCTTGCCGTACTTCACATGCTGGCAAGTGGCTCTTTCCAAACAACTGGTGCCCTGGTTGGTGGAATATCACAACCATCATTCTCCGCCTTTTTGCCCAAAGTACTGGAAGCCATCATTCGACTGACACCCCGCCACATATGCTTCCCTAACACACTGCAGAAGCAGCAGGAAACAAGACAGGGGTTTTACCTCATTAGTGGCTTCCCACACATCCTTGGTGCAATCGACTGCACACATGTACGCCTTGTGCCACCTGCTGTAACTGAACACCTCTACTGCAACAGGAAGCACACACACTCCATCAATGTGCAGGCCATTGTCGATCACCAGAGATTGATCACCAACATCATGGCTAAATATCCTGGGAGTGTACATGACTCATACATCTTCCGTCACTGCACCATCAATGAACACTTCCAGGATGGACGGTATGGCAATGGACTACTTGTTGGTAAGTACAAAAACTTACTTATATACACACTGCACAGCAACCCTCTAGGACACACAACACATACACCACAACAGCAACATGTCAACAGAAACACACTGAGGTCGTGACTTCACTAACCATGTTTCTTAAGTCACCATTGAACCTGTCACACATTGGAATTTACTGTACAGCCTAATGTGAAGACGTCAATGAGTGTGGTTGCCGAAATGTCACCTTGCAAATTGTAAGTGTCCCAGTGACCTTTACATTAATACATTGCATAAGTCTAAAGGTATGGGATGTCCAGGGTACTTTGATATGAACGTGTTAACAACACTTTCAATTTTAACTGTGCATGGAACTATCATCTCACCCCCAGTGAAGACACACGGACACCTGTATCACAAGTCACAATGCTAGGGAGGGCACACTGTACTGCAAATCCCAAAACATACTGCTGACAAACGGTTAGCAGACAAACACTCGTTCAGCCAAGGAAACAACACAATGCAGATGGTACCTCCTACAAGCATAGGATGCCACATTAGTACACAAGAGAGTCACAGACAACACAAGACAACTACTGCCATGAAAGGTCTTTTCAATAGTGCCAGCTACATCAACATGATCCCATTCATTTTCTCTTGCATCTGATCAGGGGTATGGCATCCAGCCATGGATTATGACACCATTTGGCAACCCGAGTACAGCTGCAGAGCGTGCATACAACGAGGCCCATAGGAGGACACGCAGCATTGTCGAGCGGACCTTCAGCATCCTCAAGTCAAGGTTCCGCTGCCTCGACATCACTGGTGGTAGCCTCCTATATTCCCCCGAGATGGTCTGTAGGATCATCCTCACATGTGCAATATTGCACAACATTTGTATCAGAAGAAACATTCCCCTCCTGGAACCAGAGCCACACATGCCTGAAGAGGAGGAAGAGGAGGATGCTGGCCTGCAACAGGAGGGGGAACTACAGAATACAGCTGCTGGTATCCGCAGGCAGCAACAGATTGTAAATAATTTCTTCTGAATATGATCACCTTCACCACTTTAGTTAACAAATTTAAATAAACACCTATTCTAATCACCAAATTATGGTCTGGCTATTCCTTTTTGCACACCTTCATCTCTACTTATCAGAATAAGAGTGTTGCCTCATGGAGCATTGCTGAGATACTGGGACGGACACGGAACATCCCAGAGCTAATGTGATGCCTAACATACAATGGTCACATACACACACACTCTTAATGACATACCTCATGTACATATCTCCTTTGAAGGCCAATAGCAGAGGACCACAACTATTTCACACATACATGTTGAAAGCAAGGTCCAACGCAGCATATGGCACACAACTATGACACCATCACTCAATACGGGGAAAACAAGCCTCATACATGAGGCAGTCAATGCGCTTTGGCATCACCAACAGGAATGTCTGACAAGACCCTTGACAGCAGTTAGTCCAACTGCATCCAATATTTGCAAGGAATATCTGTGACTAGAGTTCCATAGAAGCAGAACATAGACAGCACAAGTGCCACACATATGACATGCATTGCACACATGACATTCCATGCACATGTCAGCCCATTTCCTAACTCCTGACACACCCATGCACCTGGTCACAACCCACCTGTCGGAAGAGGTCCCTGGAATACTAAGATGTGTACCCTGATAATACCTCCTCTACACACACAGATCAACATTAGCTAACCAGTGTGCTACACCCTTTACTAAGGTATGCCATTGTCATATAACATCTGACTGCATGGAAGTCAGGTCAATGTATACACTGTCTTCTAGTTTCAAAGCCCTGTTAGCACATGTAGATTGCTTCCCCTTGTGAAAATGTCTGTTGGCCCTTAGAATGCAAGTCTCACCTACAGGACTGGTGAGAAACAGATGCAGCCCACACCTGTGATCACCTCCATGCAGACCACCCATTTAAAAAAGCACTGCCCCTGATGATGCCTGGAACAGCATAGGAGTTGCCATTATGTCAAATACACTGTCAACCATTGATACTAATTAAGCCGTGTAACACAGCCCTTGGGTTCATTTGTCACCTTCAAAAACACAGGACGTACACAGTTTGACATGTCAACTGTCTAGTTTGTCCTCCAAACAGTTTCAGTCTGACCACTGATTATGTAACTTGTCCAGTAGCTGGCTCCTGAATCACCTTGCATTCTGTCAGCCTGACTGGCAACTGTCTGTGCGTCACACTAAAGTATCCCTGTGTCTACATATGTACCACACTTGCGTTAGCAAACCTGCCATTCATCAGGGGGCATTGGGCATGGGCTTCTTCCATGCATACCCAAATACATTGTATAGCATCATCTGCCTTTTAACTGTACCATTTGAGTTACTTCCTCTTGGAAATGCAAAATCATGGCCCATCCCTTGTCTGGGTTGCATATATGCATGAATGACAAAGTGTGACAGTGTCCCAGGGTCATAGGCAGGGATTGGGTACGGGGCTTTCAGCACAACCAGCAACCTCTGATAATGTACATGAATAATACACAAATGTCAGAACCATGACAGTTCACACACAGCATCACAGTGCGCACAACATAGTGATGGGCCGTGTGTGGTGAATAGCTGCGAGAATAAACAGCACAGAGGCTATGATGTTCCCAGATTCAGTGGGAAGTGCAGAGGCCAACCTGTGTACAAATGTTGTAATGACACCTGCCGGAACATGTCCACATCTACTTTACTCACATTGATCAACAAAGGATACTCAGTAGTTACAGGAATAGCTGCCACTGACTCATGATGAGTCCTGGTCCGAACTGTTACAAATTACACCTCAATCAATCTACAGGATCATCATTGGACCACACATATGAACAAGTCACCTATGTGCAATTGATCACTGGAAATATGTGGACACGTGCTGTCTTGTATGCTGGTCCACCACAGCCACTTGATAGTTGGGGCTTACTTCTATGGCCTCAACTGTGGTGTCATCATACATATGAGATTGACCCTTGTCTGTCTGTGCAAACAACATGGTACCCACTTCCTCAATGCATGTGTATGACTCACTGTGGGATTCATCAACTAGTGCCTAGGAAGCTCTTACCAATACTCTAGGACATAGGATGTAGAAAATGTGGACCATTGACATGAACATGCGTCTGCCATCCATCTGGTGCATGCTATGTCACATGTGGTGTCTACGTGGAAGTATACTTTACGGGTATTGTTACATGTATGACTAACACATGCCCTTGCTCATTCCAATATTGACTTGCATCTTAGGATTGGACACATGGACGTCACATTCATACAACCATATGTACAATAATGCTTCATGTGATATACACACACACTTGGTCAACCAACAAATTAGTTGTCAAAGCACACACTTTGAGCCAAAGGCATTTAGGTATTGTACATATGTGCGTCACATTGCTATCCTCTCCTTATGATAAACATGCACAATTTGTGCCCCACATATATGTAGGCCACACTTATGACCATCTATGACGTCAGCCAACTGTAAACATACTGTGAAGGGTGTAGTGGATGATGTTCCGCTGCAGTATGATGTCACATATGTGAACATACACCATCAACACCATACTGTCTTCAATTAGCCAATCTCTGATGTGTTCCAAATGTAAAATAACCAAAAAACAAGTAAAAATGCCCCAAACCAGTTAATGCACTGTAATTTTGACGTCCCTAGGGGTGTGCGTAATTTTTTGTTTACCAAAACTGTATTAGCGTCATTTTTTTTGACGCACAGGAGTGAAATTTAGCCCGCATCCAGATATTTGTACAGTCCATGTATCATTATGTGGATTCGGGTTAATATTCACGCCTGTGCGTCAAACAAAATGACGCAAATACAGTTTTGTGCAACAAAAAATGCCGCATAACGCGAAAAAGGCGGGACTTTTCACACAGGAAGTGATGTAATAGGATATCCTGTTTACAGATCATGTACAGTGGGTGTACTTTCACTTTCACTTTGTAGTCTATGATTCTTCTAGACTGTGTGGCTGTGTAGAGAGTTTTGTCCGGAGATTTGGTGCTGTATTTGTCCTGTGTGCTATCTGTAAAGTCCTTTTGTGAAATAAATATTATTTGTGTATACAGTAGTACTGTGTTTTGTCTACATTTGTCCATTTATCTTATGTATTTCTTGTTTGTGGGAGTCTGTTGTGGGTAGTGTTAGTTTGGGGATAGTTGGGCTCTTTTAGTGTTTAGGTTTACTTTTTTTCTGTCTTTTTACCCCTACTTTCACCCATTTCCCCTTTCTATTTCTTTTACCCCTATTCCTTCTCTTCAACTATAAGTATGTCTGGTAGGCCACGTCTTGGCAGGATGGGGGAAGAGGAGTTGGGGGGCTTCATCTGGCTGGTGACACATTTCTTGCCACTCATGATCCAGGCAGGGGGCAGGGTCATACAGGGGTACCCGACAGAGGCGCGCAGAATCCGGTGGGGAAAGGTGCTGCATCACCTGCAGCGTGTGTATGCCAGCCAGAGGAGTGACCACCAGCTGAAGCACCGGTGGGCTGACCTCATCACCAGGGAGCAGGATCTCTTGGACCACCTGGGAATCATGATGGGTGGCACTGTTGGTGAGTATGACTATTGTTAATGCACAATTAAATGCTCTGTAGTGACATCAGGGGATTAGTGCAATGTCTGCCAGCTAACTTGCTTACTGTGTGTAATGCTGGGGAAATATAAGGGGATCATTGATGCACTATGGCAAGGATCACAATTGCTAGCTGTCAGGTAGCACGTGCTCAGCAAACTTACAGGCAACTTTACCATGAAGGAAATTGGTGCAGCCTGTTTGTCAGCACAGCTAACAAAATAGGAGCCAATCATGTCTATATAGGGTATTGTTGACAGAGAAGTACAGATGTACCAACATTTAGGCCAACTATGTTGACGCAATTGCTAGACTGACTTTAGAATCACTACATGATGCTGAAAATGAGTGCTGCCTTCACGTCAATTGATAATAGCAAAGTGGCTCAAACATTGGTCTCATGTTAGTCTGGTGAGTGTGGAAGGAAAGCGTTCACAGAAGTACTATGAATGTGTGGGATTATTGTGTTTCTTGATATTTTTGGATACATGTCAGTTCATGATTTGAAAACATCGTGAAAAGGTGTAAGGTGCCCTCAGCTAACATCTTAAGATGTTTGATGGAATTAGTTGAGTCACAATCCAAATATGGATGGCAGTCCAAGTGTATGCACATGGCTTCACATCTCCATGGTTGGTGCAAATCACCATAGCTGGGCCACATCAATTGACTATACTGTAACAACAGGATGGCTTACAGGAGTCCCTGCCCCTCCCTCTGTACATTGGGCCTATGTGCAATAAATGTGTCATGGCCACAAGGCATGTTTGACTGGTAATGCAGTCCTCAAGTAACCAGGCGTTGGATGTTTCTCTTGGATGCACATGATGTGACGATTACACTCTATATTTTTTAGTGCTCACCAATTATGGGGCAAGTTTGCAACCACATGATAGTTCAGGCCAATGTACGTGTGCAGATATGTGTGTAACTGTCACAGGAGACCCATGCTATGTACAGGTTGACCGTGAAATATCAGATGCAGTACCATCATGTCTGAATGGCTGCCATGTCCTTATTCAGCCTACACATTGTAAATGGTAATGAAATTGTTGCACTGTGCACAGATTTTGAGCACATTTCTTCCTTCCATACCTTACAGGTGGACCGGCACCCTACACTGTGGGAGAGGTGGCGACATTTGAGGACCCCGACCACTCCAGTAAGTGTTGATATGTCTGTTATGTGTTGTGTTTGCTGGTTATGGACTTGTGTGAGTTGGACGCATAGCAAGGTGTGATGCGTTGGGCAAGTTTTTCACTTGTTCCATGAGTGGGAATGCAGTTCTCACATGTTTTGAGTTAGCCAATGCGTATCCAATGGTATCATGTAGGGATTGTAGGACATCCCTGTAGGCCCCACTGTGAGTACAGGTGATAGTCATGTGTCTGACACTTGTATCACCAAGAGTCACAATGGAAGTCAGCCCCTATTTAGTCAGCCTGTCAGACCCACATTCTCTAAGATTGGTGGAGCTAATAGCTTCCCAATAGACATCTGCTTCACTATTTACCTACGTAAGTTTGAAACAGTAGGTAGAACCTCCTAGCAGCATGTACTTCCACATGTAGTGCATCAAGTCTGTGGAACCTGAGTGTAATGGCCTAGGTGTGCATGCAATTCATGATCATGGGTGTTCTAGCAACTCTGTGTCTGATGTAAGTGAGGCCTCACTGGAAGTATATGTTGTGTACTAAGTTCTGCATTTCCTGACATTTCTGACCCTATGAGTGCTCTAGGGTTTGCTAACTCCAAATTGTACATAGACCTTACCTGTGGTGTGTCTGTAGAGACAAACATGTGTGGAGTTGCCTATACACTCCTCGGTGTACATGTTGTTGGCAAATTATAGTTGTGTATCCACCGCCCCCCCTCAAACACGGCCATGGGTTTGTGAATGGGGTACCTAGTATTGATGCTACCAGTATGTTACACATACCTGTGAATAAGTGACGGTTTGGTTGCATAGTAGTATACACACTCAGGTTTGGCACTTGGTACCATACTGGAAAGTCCAGTTACAACTTGCAGACCATGTGGCTTTAGTTTTGCTTTCCGTACACTGACATTTGTAGCCCAGCTCTTGGTGGAAGATATGCAGCATGATTCTTAGATGTTAACTGTCAGAACTCAGATTGCAAGTCAAAGCCAGTTGTTACCCATCTTGTGGGTTATGGATGTGCTTTGTGTGATGTCACCTTTGTTGTCTGGCCTGACATATACTTCCTCAGGGACATTCAATGCTCTGTATCATGATATGAGCTGTTACAAGTACAGTAGATGTAATGTCTGATTAACTTACTGTGCCGTTTCACACAATGCAGGTACTAATGTAGCATATCTGCATTTGTCTTCACAGCAGCTAACATGACTCCAGACCAGGTCTGTGAATTTCAGCATCGGGCCATGCGATACCAGCACATCCTGCTGGTGGAGTCGGGGTTCCAGAGGATGGCCCGGCGATATCGCCATGAACGTGCCTCCGGGGCATGGCAAGCCTTCCCACAGGGTGGGCCTACTTTGCCCACCACAGCCACCACAGAAACAACCACCAATCAGAGCCAGGTGGCCCCACCCACAGCTGCCTCTTTTGATCCAACATCTGCTGGACTTCCTGGCCCCAGCATTGCCACCGGTGCAGGACAGCCCACACAGACCTCCTCCACCGGTACCCAGACTGCCACTGCTCCAGCTGTTGACCCTGCAGCCTTCAATAGACTTGAACACAAGATGGACAAAGTGCTGCGCAAGGTGAGCCACCTGAGCCGGGACGTGCGGCACATTAAACGGCGGGTCAAGGATATAAAGAGGACCCTCCAGAGGGCCAACCTCTAGACAGTTGAATTGATGAACATGATACCCTCCCCTCCCTCCTCTTTCCTTGTTCTTATAGTTAGTGGGCTTAGGGGGCTTAGTGTTAGGTTAGTATAGGCTGTTAGTTTAGTTAGTGTTAGTGGGTGGGGGGTAGGGGTCCTGCTTGTTTCTTTTTTGACTTATTACATGAGTGGGTGGGTGGGTGGGGGGCTATGTTGGGGTTCTTGTGTGTAAAAAAAAAAGAATACAAAAAAAAGGAAAATAAATTATAAAAAAAATACCAAAAAAATATATATTTGTTTAGGATAGTATAGTATGTGTTTAGGTTAGTACGTGTTGTCCTCAATGTGTCCCGTCTCATAAGGGGGGTGGGGGGCAGATGTTTAGAACGTTTCGTTACATGTGATTAGTAAATGTAGCTTAGGTTAATTAGGGACAGTTGTGGGTAGTGAGTAGTCAGGGTAGATTAGGGTAGGTAAGATTTTTCCTTCAGTTTCCTCATCTATGGTTAGCTTTTAATAAATATTTGGTTACTGTAAGGAAATGCCTCCTTGGCATGGTTGCCCCCTGACTTTTTGCCTTTGCTGATGCTATGTTTACAATTGAAAGTGTGCTGAGGCCTGCTAACCAGGCCCCAGCACCAGTGTTCTTTCCCTAACCTGTACTTTTGTATCCACAATTGGCAGACCCTGGCATCCAGATAAGTCCCTTGTAACTGGTACTTCTAGTACCAAGGGCCCTGATGCCAAGGAAGGTCTCTAAGGGCTGCAGCATGTCTTATGCCACCCTGGAGACCTCTCACTCAGCACAGACACACTGCTTGCCAGCTTGTGTGTGCTAGTGAGGACAAAACGAGTAAGTCGACATGGCACTCCCCTCAGGGTGCCATGCCAGCCTCTCACTGCCTATGCAGTATAGGTAAGACACCCCTCTAGCAGGCCTTACAGCCCTAAGGCAGGGTGCACTATACCATGGGTGAGGGTACCAGTGCATGAGCATGGTACCCCTACAGTGTCTAAACAAAACCTTAGACATTGTAAGTGCAGGGTAGCCATAAGAGTATATGGTCTGGGAGTCTGTCAAACACGAACTCCACAGCACCATAATGGCTACACTGAAAACTGGGAAGTTTGGTATCAAACTTCTCAGCACAATAAATGCACACTGATGCCAGTGTACATGTTATTGAAAAATACACCACAGAGGGCACCTTAGAGGTGCCCCCTGAAACTTAACCGACTATCTGTGTAGGCTGACTAGTTTTAGCAGCCTGCCACAAACCGAGACATGTTGCTGGCCCCATGGGGAGAGTGCCTTTGTCACTCTGAGGCCAGTAACAAAGCCTGCACTGGGTGGAGATGCTAACACCTCTCCCAGGCAGGAATTGTCACACCTGGCGGTGAGCCTCAACGGCTCACCTCCTTTGTGCCAACCCAGCAGGACACTCCAGCTAGTGGAGTTGCCCGCCCCCTCCGGCCAGGCCCCACTTTTGGCGGCAAGGCCGGAGAAAATAATGAGAAAAACAAGGAGGAGTCACTGGCCAGTCAGGACAGCCCCTAAGGTGTCTTGAGCTGAAGTGACTCTAACTTTTAGAAATCCTCCATCTTGCAGATGGAGGATTCCCCCAATAGGGTTAGGATTGTGACCCCCTCCCCTTGGGAGGAGGCACAAAGAGGGTGTACCCACCCTCAGGGCTAGTAGCCATTGGCTACTAACCCCCCAGACCTAAACACGCCCTTAAATTTAGTATTTAAGGGCTACCCTGAACCCTAGAAGATTAGATTCCTGCAACTACAAGAAGAAGGACTGCCTAGCTGAAAACCCCTGCAGTGGAAGACCAGAAGACGACAACTGCCTTGGCTCCAGAAACTCACCGGCCTGTCTCCTGCCTTCCAAAGATCCTGCTCCAGCGACGCCTTCCAAAGGGACCAGCGACCTCGACATCCTCGGAGGACTGCCCCTGCTTCGAAAAGACAAGAAACTCCCGAGGACAGCGGACCTGCTCCAAGAAAGGCTGCAACTTTGTTTCCAGCAGCTTTGAAAGAACCCTGCAAGCTCCCCGCAAGAAGCGTGAGACTTGCAACACTGCACCCGGCGACCCCGACGCGGCTGGTGGCGATCCAACACCTCAGGAGGGACCCCAGGACTACTCTGATACTGTGAGTACCAAAACCTGTCCCCCCTGAGCCCCCACAGCGCCGCCTGCAGAGGGAATCCCGAGGCTTCCCCTGACCGCGACTCTTTGAACCTAAAGTCCCGACGCCTGGGAGAGACCCTGCACCCGCAGCCCCCAGGACCTGAAGGACCGGACTTTCACTGGAGAAGTGACCCCCAGGAGTCCCTCTCCCTTGCCCAAGTGGAGGTTTCCCCGAGGAATCCCCCCCTTGCCTGCCTGCAGCGCTGAAGAGATCCCGAGATCTCTCATAGACTAACATTGCGAACCCGACGCTTGTTTCTACACTGCACCCGGCCGCCCCCGCGCCGCTGAGGGTGAAATTTCTGTGTGGACTTGTGTCCCCCCCGGTGCCCTACAAAACCCCCCTGGTCTGCCCTCCGAAGACGCGGGTACTTACCTGCAAGCAGACCGGAACCGGGGCACCCCCTTCTCTCCATTCTAGCCTATGTGTTTTGGGCACCACTTTGAACTCTGCACCTGACCGGCCCTGAGCTGCTGGTGTGGTGACTTTGGGGTTGCTCTGAACCCCCAACGGTGGGCTACCTTGGACCAAGAACTAAGCCCTGTAAGTGTCTTACTTACCTGGTTAACCTAACAAATACTTACCTCCCCTAGGAACTGTGAAAATTGCACTAAGTGTCCACTTTTAAAACAGCTATTTGTGAATAACTTGAAAAGTATACATGCAATTTTGATGATTTGAAGTTCCTAAAGTACTTACCTGCAATACCTTTCAAACAAGATATTACATGTTAAATTTGAACCTGTGGTTCTTAAAATAAACTAAGAAAAGATATTTTTCTATAACAAAACCTATTGGCTGGATTTGTCTCTGAGTGTGTGTATCTCATTTATTGTCTATGTGTATGTACAACAAATGCTTAACACTACTCCTTGGATAAGCCTACTGCTCGACCACACTACCACAAAATAGAGCATTAGTATTATCTATTTTTACCACTATTTTACCTCTAAGGGGAACCCTTGGACTCTGTGCATGCTATTCCTTACTTTGAAATAGCACATACAGAGCCAACTTCCTACATTGGTGGATCAGCGGTGGGGTACAAGACTTTGCATTTGCTGGACTACTCAGCCAATACCTGATCACACGACAAATTCCAAAATTGTCATTAGAAATTGATTTTTGCAATTTGAAAAGTTTTCTAAATTCTTAAAAGACCTGCTAGGGCCTTGTGTTAGATCCTGTTTAGCATTTCTTTTAGAGTTTAAAAGTTTGTTAAAAGTTTGAATTAGATTCTAGAACCAGTTTTAGTTTCTTAAAAAGTATTCCGACTTTTAGAAGCATAATGTCTAGCACAGATGTGAATGTGGTGGAACTCGACACCACACCTTACCTCCATCTACAGATGAGAGAGCTAAGGTCACTCTGTAAACTAAAGAAAATAGCAATGGGCCCCAAACCTACCAAAGTACAGCTCCAGGAGCTTTTGGCAGAGTTTGAAAAGGCCAACCCCTCTGAGGATGGCAACTCAGAGGATGAAGATAGTGACTTGGAGGGAAATTCCCCCCCTCCAGTCCTACTTAGGGAGAGCAGGGCTTCTCAAGCCCTGACTCCACAAATAATAGTCAGAGATGCTGGTTCCCTCATAGGAGGGACCAACAACTCTGAAATCACTGAGGATAACTCCAGTGAAGAGGACATCCAGTTAGCCAGGATGGCCAAAAGATTGGCTTTGGAAAGACAGATCCTAGCCATAGAGAGGGAAAGACAAGAGATGGGCCTAGGACCCATCAATGGTGGCAGCAACATAAATAGGGTCAGAGATTCTCCTGACATGTTGAAAATCCCCAAAGGGATTGTAACTAAATATGAAGATGGTGATGACATCACCAAATGGTTCACAGCTTTTGAGAGGGCTTGTGTAACCAGAAAAGTGAACAGATCTCACTGGGGTGCTCTCCTTTGGGAAATGTTCACAGGAAAGTGTAGGGATAGACTCCTCACACTCTCTGGACAAGATGCAGAATCTTATGACCTCATGAAGGGTACCCTGATTGAGGGCTTTGGATTCTCCACTGAGGAGTACAGGATTAGGTTCAGGGGGGCTCAAAAATCCTCGAGCCAGACCTGGGTTGACTTTGTTGACTACTCAGTGAAAACACTAGATGGTTGGATTCAAGGCAGTGGTGTAAGTAATTATGATGGGCTGTACAATTTATTTGTGAAAGAACACCTGTTAAGTAATTGTTTCAATGATAAACTGCATCAGCATCTGGTAGACCTAGGACCAATTTCTCCCCAAGAATTGGGAAAGAAGGCGGACCATTGGGTCAAGACAAGGGTGTCCAAGACTTCAACAGGGGGTGACCAAAAGAAAGGGGTCACAAAGACTCCCCAGCAGAAGGGTGATGAGACAACCAAAACTAAAAATAGTAAAGAGTCTTCTACAGGCCCCCAAAAACCTGCACAGGAGGGTGGGCCCAGAGCCTCTTCACAAAACAATGGGTACAAGGGTAAAAACTTTGATCCCAAAAAGGCCTGGTGTCATAGCTGTAAACAGCATGGACACCAAACTGGAGACAAGGCCTGTCCCAAGAAGGGTTCCACTCCAAACTCCCATCCAGGTAACACTGGTATGGCTAGTCTCCAAGTGGGATCAACAGTGTGCCCAGAGCAAATCAGGGTTCACACTGAAGCTACTCTAGTTTCTGAGGGTGGGGTGGATTTAGCCACACTAGCTGTCTGGCCGCCTAACATGCAAAAATACAGACAGCAACTCTTAATTAATGGGACTAGAATAGAGGGCCTGAGGGATACAGGTGCCAGTGTCACCATGGTGACAGAGAAACTGGTTTCCCCTGGCCAATACCTGACTGGAAAAACTTACACAGTCACCAACGCTGACAATCAGAGAAAAGTACATCCCATGGCAATGGTTACTTTAGAATGGGGAGGGGTCAATGGCCTGAAACAGGTGGTGGTCTCCTCAAATATCCCAGTGGACTGTCTGCTTGGAAATGACCTGGAGTCCTCAGCATGGGCTGAGGTAGAGCTAAAAACCCATGCAGCAATGCTGGGTATCCCTGAACTGGTGTGTGTGAAAACAAGAGCACAATGCAAGGCACAGGGTGAAAAAGTAGAGCTGGAGTCTGGAAAAATGGCCCAGCCTACCAAGAGAACAGGAAAGTCAGTTGGGAAGCCAACTGCAACACAGCAAAAGAAAGGGAACCTCTCTTCTCAGGAAGAAGTTCTGCCCTCTGAGGGAACTGAGCCTTTGGAGCTTGAACCTTATCAGGTTGAGCTCTTAGGCCCAGGGGGACCCTCCAGGGAAGAGCTGTGTAAGGGACAAGAAACCTGTCCCTCTCTTGAAGGCCTTAGGCAGCAAGCTGCTGAAGAGTCCAAAGGCAAGAAAAATGGAACACATAGGGTCTATTGGGAAGATGGGCTCCTGTACACTGAGGCCAGAGACCCCAAACCTGGTGCCACTAGGAGAGTGGTAGTGCCTCAGCTGTTCAGAGAGTTCATCCTAACATTGGCCCATGACATTCCCCTTGCTGGACATTTGGGACAAACCAAGACGTGGGAGAGGTTAGTCAACCACTTCTACTGGCCCAATATGTCCAACATGGTTAAGGAGTTTTGCCTCTCCTGCCCCACCTGTCAAGCCAGTGGTAAGACAGGTGGGCATCCAAAGGCCCCCCTCATTCCACTTCCAGTGGTGGGGGTGCCCTTTGAAAGAGTGGGTGTGGACATAGTTGGTCCACTGGAACCTCCCACAGCCTCAGGGAATATGTATATCCTGGTAGTAGTGGATCATGCTACCAGGTATCCTGAAGCTATTCCCCTTAGGTCGACTACTGCCCCTGCAGTAGCCAAGGCCCTCATTGGTATCTTTACCAGAGTGGGTTTCCCTAAGGAGGTGGTGTCTGACAGAGGTACCAACTTCATGTCAGCATACCTAAAGCACATGTGGAATGAGTGTGGAGTGACTTATAAATTCACTACACCTTACCATCCACAAACTAATGGCTTAGTTGAGAGATTCAACAAGACATTAAAGGGCATGATCATGGGGCTCCCAGAAAAACTCAAAAGGAGATGGGATGTCCTCCTGCCATGTCTGCTTTTCGCTTACAGGGAGGTACCACAGAAGGGAGTAGGGTTCTCACCCTTTGAACTTCTGTTTGGTCATCCTCTAAGGGGACCACTTGCTCTTGTTAAAGAAGGCTGGGAGAGACCTCTCCATGAGCCAAAACAAGACATAGTGGACTATGTACTTGGCCTTCGCTCTAGAATGGCAGAGTACATGGAAAAGGCAACCAAAAACCTTGAGGCCAGCCAACAGCTCCAGAAGTTTTGGTATGACCAAAAGGCTGCACTGGTTGAGTTCCAACCAGGGCAGAAAGTCTGGGTTCTGGAGCCTGTGGCTCCCAGGGCACTCCAGGACAAATGGAGTGGCCCTTACCCAGTGCTAGAGAGGAAGAGTCAGGTCACCTACCTGGTGGACCTGGGCACAAGCAGGAGCCCCAAGAGGGTGATCCATGTGAACCGCCTTAAGCTCTTCCATGACAGGGCTGATGTGAATCTGTTAATGGTAACAGATGAGGATCAGGAGGCAGAGAGTGAACCTCTCCCTGATCTTCTGTCATCAGACCCAAAAGATGGCACAGTAGATGGAGTGATCTACTCAGACACCCTCTCTGGCCAACAGCAAGCTGATTGTAGGAGAGTCCTACAACAGTTTCCTGAGCTGTTCTCCCTAACCCCTGGTCAGACACACCTGTGTACCCATGATGTGGACACAGGAGACAGCATGCCTGTCAAGAACAAAATCTTCAGACAGTCTGACCATGTTAAGGAAAGCATCAAGGTGGAAGTCCACAAGATGCTGGAATTGGGAGTGATTGAGCGCTCTGACAGCCCCTGGGCTAGCCCAGTGGTCTTAGTCCCCAAACCCCACACCAAAGATGGAAAGAAAGAGATGAGGTTTTGTGTGGACTACAGAGGGCTCAACTCTGTCACCAAGACAGATGCCCATCCAATTCCAAGAGCTGATGAGCTCATTGATAAGTTAGGTGCTGCCAAATTTCTAAGTACCTTTGACTTGACAGCAGGGTACTGGCAAATAAAAATGGCACCTGGAGCAAAAGAAAAGACAGCATTCTCCACACCTGATGGGCATTATCAGTTTACTGTTATGCCCTTTGGTTTAAAGAATGCCCCTGCCACCTTCCAAAGGTTGGTGAATCAAGTCCTTGCTGGCTTGGAGTCCTTTAGCACAGCTTATCTTGATGATATTGCTGTCTTTAGCTCCACCTGGCAGGATCACCTGGTCCACCTGAGGAAGGTTTTGAAGGCTCTGCAATCTGCAGGCCTCTCTATCAAGGCATCCAAATGCCAGATAGGGCAGGGAACTGTGGTTTACTTGGGCCACCTTGTAGGTGGAGGCCAAGTTCAGCCACTTCAACCCAAGATCCAGACTATTCTGGACTGGGTAGCTCCAAAAACCCAGACTCAAGTCAGGGCATTCCTTGGCTTGACTGGGTATTACAGGAGGTTTGTGAAGGGATATGGATCCATTGTGACAGCCCTCACTGAACTCACCTCCAAGAAAATGCCCAAGAAAGTGAACTGGACTGTGGAATGCCAACAGGCCTTTGACACCCTGAAACAGGCAATGTGCTCAGCACCAGTTCTCAAAGCTCCAGATTATTCTAAGCAGTTCATTGTGCAGACTGATGCCTCTGAACATGGGATAGGGGCAGTTTTGTCCCAAACAAATGATGATGGCCTTGACCAGCCTGTTGCTTTCATTAGCAGGAGGTTACTCCCCAGGGAGCAGCGTTGGAGTGCCATTGAGAGGGAGGCCTTTGCTGTGGTTTGGTCCCTGAAGAAGCTGAGACCATACCTCTTTGGGACTCACTTCCTAGTTCAAACTGACCACAGACCTCTCAAATGGCTGATGCAAATGAAAGGTGAAAATCCTAAACTGTTGAGGTGGTCCATCTCCCTACAGGGAATGGACTTTATAGTGGAACACAGACCTGGGACTGCCCATGCCAATGCAGATGGCCTTTCCAGGTTCTTCCACTTAGAAAATGAAGACTCTCTTGGGAAAGGTTAGTCTCATCCTCTTTCGTTTGGGGGGGGGTTGTGTAAGGAAATGCCTCCTTGGCATGGTTGCCCCCTGACTTTTTGCCTTTGCTGATGCTATGTTTACAATTGAAAGTGTGCTGAGGCCTGCTAACCAGGCCCCAGCACCAGTGTTCTTTCCCTAACCTGTACTTTTGTATCCACAATTGGCAGACCCTGGCATCCAGATAAGTCCCTTGTAACTGGTACTTCTAGTACCAAGGGCCCTGATGCCAAGGAAGGTCTCTAAGGGCTGCAGCATGTCTTATGCCACCCTGGAGACCTCTCACTCAGCACAGACACACTGCTTGCCAGCTTGTGTGTGCTAGTGAGGACAAAACGAGTAAGTCGACATGGCACTCCCCTCAGGGTGCCATGCCAGCCTCTCACTGCCTATGCAGTATAGGTAAGACACCCCTCTAGCAGGCCTTACAGCCCTAAGGCAGGGTGCACTATACCATGGGTGAGGGTACCAGTGCATGAGCATGGTACCCCTACAGTGTCTAAACAAAACCTTAGACATTGTAAGTGCAGGGTAGCCATAAGAGTATATGGTCTGGGAGTCTGTCAAACACGAACTCCACAGCACCATAATGGCTACACTGAAAACTGGGAAGTTTGGTATCAAACTTCTCAGCACAATAAATGCACACTGATGCCAGTGTACATGTTATTGAAAAATACACCACAGAGGGCACCTTAGAGGTGCCCCCTGAAACTTAACCGACTATCTGTGTAGGCTGACTAGTTTTAGCAGCCTGCCACAAACCGAGACATGTTGCTGGCCCCATGGGGAGAGTGCCTTTGTCACTCTGAGGCCAGTAACAAAGCCTGCACTGGGTGGAGATGCTAACACCTCTCCCAGGCAGGAATTGTCACACCTGGCGGTGAGCCTCAACGGCTCACCTCCTTTGTGCCAACCCAGCAGGACACTCCAGCTAGTGGAGTTGCCCGCCCCCTCCGGCCAGGCCCCACTTTTGGCGGCAAGGCCGGAGAAAATAATGAGAAAAACAAGGAGGAGTCACTGGCCAGTCAGGACAGCCCCTAAGGTGTCCTGAGCTGAAGTGACTCTAACTTTTAGAAATCCTCCATCTTGCAGATGGAGGATTCCCCCAATAGGGTTAGGATTGTGACCCCCTCCCCTTGGGAGGAGGCACAAAGAGGGTGTACCCACCCTCAGGGCTAGTAGCCATTGGCTACTAACCCCCCAGACCTAAACACGCCCTTAAATTTAGTATTTAAGGGCTACCCTGAACCCTAGAAGATTAGATTCCTGCAACTACAAGAAGAAGGACTGCCTAGCTGAAAACCCCTGCAGCGGAAGACCAGAAGACGACAACTGCCTTGGCTCCAGAAACTCACCGGCCTGTCTCCTGCCTTCCAAAGATCCTGCTCCAGCGACGCCTTCCAAAGGGACCAGCGACCTCGACATCCTCGGAGGACTGCCCCTGCTTCGAAAAGACAAGAAACTCCCGAGGACAGCGGACCTGCTCCAAGAAAGGCTGCAACTTTGTTTCCAGCAGCTTTGAAAGAACCCTGCAAGCTCCCCGCAAGAAGCGTGAGACTTGCAACACTGCACCCGGCGACCCCGACGCGGCTGGTGGCGATCCAACACCTCAGGAGGGACCCCAGGACTACTCTGATACTGTGAGTACCAAAACCTGTCCCCCCTGAGCCCCCACAGCGCCGCCTGCAGAGGGAATCCCGAGGCTTCCCCTGACCGCGACTCTTTGAACCTAAAGTCCCGACGCCTGGGAGAGACCCTGCACCCGCAGCCCCCAGGACCTGAAGGACCGGACTTTCACTGGAGAAGTGACCCCCAGGAGTCCCTCTCCCTTGCCCAAGTGGAGGTTTCCCCGAGGAATCCCCCCCTTGCCTGCCTGCAGCGCTGAAGAGATCCCGAGATCTCTCATAGACTAACATTGCGAACCCGACGCTTGTTTCTACACTGCACCCGGCCGCCCCCGCGCCGCTGAGGGTGAAATTTCTGTGTGGACTTGTGTCCCCCCCGGTGCCCTACAAAACCCCCCTGGTCTGCCCTCCGAAGACGCGGGTACTTACCTGCAAGCAGACCGGAACCGGGGCACCCCCTTCTCTCCATTCTAGCCTATGTGTTTTGGGCACCACTTTGAACTCTGCACCTGACCGGCCCTGAGCTGCTGGTGTGGTGACTTTGGGGTTGCTCTGAACCCCCAACGGTGGGCTACCTTGGACCAAGAACTAAGCCCTGTAAGTGTCTTACTTACCTGGTTAACCTAACAAATACTTACCTCCCCTAGGAACTGTGAAAATTGCACTAAGTGTCCACTTTTAAAACAGCTATTTGTGAATAACTTGAAAAGTATACATGCAATTTTGATGATTTGAAGTTCCTAAAGTACTTACCTGCAATACCTTTCAAACAAGATATTACATGTTAAATTTGAACCTGTGGTTCTTAAAATAAACTAAGAAAAGATATTTTTCTATAACAAAACCTATTGGCTGGATTTGTCTCTGAGTGTGTGTATCTCATTTATTGTCTATGTGTATGTACAACAAATGCTTAACACTACTCCTTGGATAAGCCTACTGCTCGACCACACTACCACAAAATAGAGCATTAGTATTATCTATTTTTACCACTATTTTACCTCTAAGGGGAACCCTTGGACTCTGTGCATGCTATTCCTTACTTTGAAATAGCACATACAGAGCCAACTTCCTACAGTTACCCCTTAATAGTTTGTGTTGAATGGTACTTGATTGTGGGTTTGGATTCAGTGTACATCTATTTTGTACTATAACATCTGTGTCCAATGCTACAAACAAATCCCAACTGAGCTGTACGATTGGCAGCTAACCCAGAGCTACCTTGCAAAGTGTCTACCCTTTGTTGCAACCACCAATCACAGTTAATATGGTTCCCAATGTGTTTCTGTTGATAAGTGTGTTTTCAAAGTCACTAACAGTGCTTCCAGACTTGATATTGGGGAAACAGTTTTAGGTCTGACTGCAGTGTGATGATCATGCACACCCTTATAAGATGAGTTCTCATTGGCAATCTTGTATTCTTGTCTTCATGACCCTCATACATCATTTGTGACACAGTTCGGCATGATTACCTACTTGTATGTTAACTCAGACACCTTCATTTGTGCAGTTTTTTTTTGTATTTACTTAGATTAGTGTGGCATGTCTATTGTGTTATTTCTGCATGTTGACAACATTTAGCGGACACTATTTGATGACTTAGTTATCCCCTGAGGAAGCATTCTTCTGTCCTACACAGCATGGTGGTGTATGGTTTCTCACTTCATCAGATTATTCCCTCAGGATGGGCAGAGTATGATGCAATCATGGTCACTGTGCAGATTTCTCTAACTACATAATATCTGGACAGTTGTATTGACAAGCTACGTTATTTGACAGTAGGCACATTTCAGTTATCTACTGCACAGTTGATATGTCACATTACCCAGAGACAGATTTGTTGTGTAAGTGCTATTTATTGAAATGTGCTGTAGTGCTATATGTACATTGTCCATGATTGTGAGTCCATTATAGTGATATCTTCCATTGTGATCCAACACAAGGGTTTACCTCAATGCTTTTGTCATGCTGGGGTTGCTGTTTCAGACAGTGCAGAGGGACAGACTTAGCCAATGAGTAGGAGAGAGACAATCACTGGGCTGGGTGACAAGATATACAGTGGTTAGCAGAACAGTGCTTGAGTACAGTTGTTGTAAGACTGTTATGTTTCAAAACGCAGGACTTTGGTAATAGTTGGCCATGTGGCAGGGACTAGTGCTTCTGGGTACTTTTCCTTGTGAATGTGATATGTTCCATGTCTTCTTCTTCTGATGTGTGTGTTGCCTGCTTTGTCCTTTTTGTTGTTCGTTGTGAAGGGACAACACACACCTCAGTGTTGGAAGACGTGGAGTCAGACATTCCGGTCGCTGCTCCCTGTGAAGGTCTTAAGGGCAGTACTGCTGCAAGGAGGGCCTGCTGGTTCTTGAGAATAGCAGCCACAGCACGATGGTTGGCAGCCAGGTCGGCCCTGAGGGGTTCAATGTTGCATTCGTGCACGCATTGACAGGATTGCTGTTGTAGGTGTTGGGTCAACTGTATTACAGCTGTGCTGATTTCCTTCTGGGTTTTCGGCAGTTCCTGCAAGATAGATGTTAGGGCTTGCATAGCTGCTGCCTGATCTGCAAATGATATCATGCACGAACGCACCTCCTCAAGGCTGGCTGCCATATTTTGCATCCCCACCCGCACCTCCTTGGCCAGCTCCTGCTGTACTCCAACTACAGTTCTCTCAAAGCTGGTGCCAGTGTCGTCTGAGTCCTCAGCTGTATTGGAGCTGGCAGGTCTTAAAATTGGGGTGGTGGGTGGTTCCTCTGCGATGGCTGCTTGTTCTGTGCTCCTCCTTGTGACAGAAGGTGGGGTCTGGAGGGTTTCAAGGACCTTTTGGATAGTCTCCTGGGGAATATTTATCGGCTCGTCATCCATGTCATCAGGGAAATCTGGGACAGGCATATCGGCAGGACATCCATCTTCCTCTGCAATGAAACAGGGTACAATTAGTGTGTCTGTGTTGTGGCAATTTTGATGTGACATGCCTGCCTTTTGATGAATTCACTTTGTGATCTTGTTTTGTGCTAATATCTGCAGTCCTTCAGATGGGCATTGTTTCAGGCCTATGGCCCACCCGTGTGTCACATGTATGTTATTGAGTTATTAGACTTGTCAGCCTCATCGCCTCTAGGTGTTGATTTTAGCCAAATAGAGAATTGCCACCTTCTTGTCCTACTCGACCCTCCGTGTACATCCATTCTCATGGTGAGACCTTTCACTGGCTGTGGGTGTTCTGATGGCCCTGGCAGCACACTTAACAATCTGGACCTGCCCCAATCCCTGATCGTTCACATCGACTTAAATGTAATTGACATGTGGCAAATCCAATGCATGGCAATGTTATGATCTGATATGGATGTTGACATTGTTAATGGGTCCTGCTGATGTTGGGTAATGTGTGTTACATTGGATTGCCCTGATAGTCGTATCAGTGTCCTATTTCCTCCTCTGACTGTGCAGGTGTATTTCTGTGACCAGTTACATGTGTCCCCTCCTCAATGCTGTTGTCTGAGCAGTATGACATTTGGGATGTTGCCTTGTTACCCAGGCACAGGATAGACCCTGACATGCAGCATGGGTGTGTCCTTAGTGCTGTGTCGCTCCTATTGTTGTTTACTTTGGCTGATGTTTGTGACAACTATGGGCATTGACATTTGAGTGTACTGGGGACTTTGTCTTGTTTATGGGGATTGTTGCAGTTGTCATCCTCACCCCCTAATTTAGGTGTGTATGATCCATGGGGAGGTTACTGCCATTGGCTACTTGAGCTGCACACAGAGCAGAGGTGGTAGTGGCAACTGTTGTTGCAGTTACATTGCAGTTGCCCGTTTGGCTAGAGGATTGCTAATAGGGCCCTAGTTAATGTAGGAGGTATGTTGGCTGACGAGTGCCAGGATGTAAGTTTGACGTAGTGGCCTTCCCTCCTGTTGTGGCTTTCCCTTTGCTCCATTGTTGGCATGACAGCATGCCCCCATGGGACTGTTGTTGGTGTGGTGTAATGGTGTGCCCCAGCTTCTGTCTGTGCAGGCCATGCCCCAATGCCATGCCCCTTTACCCATGCCACTCCATGTATATGTTGACTTCCATGCATTTTGTGGTCGGTATCCCCCCCCGCTTGCAGTTAACATTTGTGCATTTTAATCCCCCATGCGACTTACCCTGCATGTGTGTTGTCCCCTGGTATTCTGAGCTGTCCTGTCCTTGAATCCCTGTGACGATCTCCTCAGGGATGACGGCTGCGACCATCTCCTCCATGTGGTCCAGGGCCTCCTGGTGTGCTGGACTCCCACCTCCAGTCTGCAGTGCTGCCTTCCTGTTCCTGGCCATCTTTTCCTTGGTCCTGCGTTTGCAGTCATGCCAGCGTTTCTTGCACTCAATGACAGTTCTGCGTACTTCAGCCACACTGGTAATCTTGTCGACAATTTGTTGCCATATAGCCTCTCTCCTACTGATTGGCAACTTTGATGTGACAAACAGTTGGTGCTGGTGTTCCGTCACCTCTTTAACCAGGATTTCCTGCTTCTCTGCACTAAAGCGACACTTTCTTTCCTTCTTAAAAGTGTCCTGGTTCTTGTGTGGGTCCTCCTGGCTGGTTCCTGGTCTGCTGTCATCTTCCTGGGGTCTGTAGTGGCGTCTGGGATCCATTTTGGCTCTCCTCTGGTGAAATGGCTGTGTTCGCTGTGTTTTTTTACGCTATTGCGTAAAAAAAAACGGCGCATATTCGGTTTGCGGTGTCATAAATCGACCCACAGTCATTTCCGCCGCGTTAACGTCGTTTTCCTTTACGACTTGACGCCGCGGTGTGCGTAAAAAAGAATGACTCCCACCTGTTGTTTGCGCCGCCGTGCATCAAAGTATAAATATGACGCCCGCACGGCGCACCAAAATGGCGTTAGCCGGTGGTAGTATTTTTTACGCAAAACTGCACCAGCGCAGTTTTGCGTCAAAAAGTATAAATATGGGCCTTACTTTTTTAGCGCCGCATTTGCGTCATTTTTTGACGCAAAAGCGTCGCAAACCTACGAAATACAATTGTATTTTTGTAAGTGTGCGCCGCTTTTGCATCAAAAAGTGGTGCAAATGCGGCGCTAAAAAAGTATAAATATTAATGTTTATGCATTTGTTAGACTGTTTGGTGATGTGTTCAGGCCAGTTCAGTTTTACCACTCCGACGTATGAGTAATTCTTCACAGGGGCATTCCTTGATCATTCATCCAGGTGTAACTAGGTTGCGAATTACCAAAACATATTTTTTTAGTTTTATCATAGTTTATTTTCAGTTTTCAAGACTGTACCCTTATAGCCTTGTTAACTAACGTTGTAATTCGATTTGAGTCATTAAGCATAACATCAAGTCATTTGCATAAGCCACAACGACATTTTTGAGTGGCCAAGTTTCAGAACGTCACCGTCATTGTTCTCTAGCCAGTACTTCATTTTATGGACACAGGTTTCAGAATTAATTAAATAATTCAATAATTACTTTTAGAGGTTTTGTTCTATTCCCCAATGTGCCTGTTTCATCCATAATTCGTTTTGGTCTGCTTTGTTGAAAGCATGTGAGTAATCCATGAAGGATGCAAATTACTTCTTATCTTTCACCTGTAGTACTTTATTAACAAGGAAGTATGCCAAGGTTTTCTGTTACTGTTTTGCACAGATTTTACCATTCTCATTCAGTAATGCTATCATGCGATAGCTGGTAGGTATCGGTTTATGCTCCATATTTGTGGAGTCGTTGCACAATGCAGCCTTTCAAAGTATTTTGGTATTTGGCCTGTAGAAAAGATTTTGTTAAACACACTTGTTAACATGGCAGACCAGTTATCTACGAGTGTTTTTATGATGTCATTGATACTGCAATGATTTTGTCTGTAGTAAATTCCAGTTTAGTATCAGAGTTAGTAATGGAGTGGGTGCCATATGAGTAATCACTGGAACCTTATAGCTGCTTTAGGTAGATTTCCCATTATAATAATTTATGTGGTATTCCCCTTTATCCTTATACATTTTTCCCAAGACCAATGAGTGGACCAAATCTTGGGCGGTATTCTTCTTATATATAGCTTTGTGGAGTTGAATCCATAATTACTGCTGTTGTTGGAGCTTTACAATGATCTCTGTTTTTTTTTATTATTCTGTTACTGGATCCCTCGTATTGTTTTTTTTTTTTTTTTATAAACAATTTTTATTAGTTTTCTATGAGGAAAAGAAAGAAGAAGAAATAGAAGTGAAGAAGCACAGTGAGGTGCTGGCCTTGACAGCGTACACACAACATCGAAGAGACAGTGCAGATTGTCAGTATGGCATCTCAACATCACTAACATAACACATCGGGCATACAGCGTTAAGTGGTCAAGGGAGAAGACCCAGCCATTATCCCCACACCTTTTCATCTTTATGTGGACAACCCCTTGCCTCATAGACCGTTTTTCTTGGCTTGCGCACCAGTCAACTCCTTGTTTCCATTTCCGTAAGGACGGGCCTGTGGCAGTATTCCAAGTGGCTGCAATGTCTCTTTTTGCCAACAGCAAAGCCGTCCCCACAAAAGCTTGATCAGCCCTTGAACCATCCAGTTCGTCTATAGCGCCCAATAAGACCAGTTATGGGGACATCTGCTGCTCTCTTCCCAATACTGTGTTCAGCTCACAGAATATCTTGCCCCAGTATGCCTCTCTCCAGGACACTCCCAGACCATATGGAAAAAATCAGCTGAATCTCCCAAACACCTAGAACAATGGGCAGATGGGCAGAGACCCGCCCGGTACAGTCAGATAGGAAAGAGGTATGACCCATACAGGAAATACATTTGCACCAGTAGCAACCGCACCAACACTGCCAGTAGTCTAGGCGCCATCAGGGCATCCGTCCAATAAGCCTCCTACAGAGGTCCCAGCCATCCCTCCCACCTACTCCTAAGCTGATGCAGGTTGCCCAGGCATGATTAATTAACATCTTATAAATTTGGGACACCCCTTTTTTCCCCAGAGCGCCCATGCGCAATTTGGCTTCCAGTGGACTATACTAGGGTATTGAGTCAGTGGGGACAAATGTATGTTCAAGCGGTGTCGCAGCTGTAGGTATTTAAAGAATCGTGTGCAGGAGAGTTGGAAGTCAGCCTGTAGGTCCTGAAAGGATCACATCGAGTCCCCTCTTTACACATCCCCCAGTCGAGAAATGCTTCCCAAGTCCCATTTTTCGAACCCACGCAGTCAACCCAATTCTTTTAGACATTTGCCATACCATAAGGGGGACTGCTGGGTAATGACAATATTCCATTGTGTGTGACGCAGGGTCACACGCCATGCAAGAAACACCATTCTCATCACTGGGTCCACCTCATAGGGGAGCGGTGAACAATATAGTAAGTCCAAAATAAGTGAGAAACTAAGTGCTGTCAGTCCTAGCTGATAAGCTGGATCATCCCAATTCGTTGAACCAGACGTGCACGACCAGGAGCTGTGTCGCTAAGTAGTATAAATAAGGTTTAGCCATACCTATCCCTCCATCGTACAGCCCCCTCTGACAATGTTGCAGTGCCATCCAGTGCCTCGAGCCATGCCAGAGAAATTAGGTTGTTACCCTATCTAGTGTAAGGAACCAGGAACGTGGGATCGGGAACGGGAAGTTCTAGAGTATGTATAAAATACGCAGCAGTATCATCATTTTATATAAGGCCACATGACCCAAAACATTTAATGGCAGTGCCTCCCACTGCTGCAGGTCCACCTTAACGGCATTAATGGCACCGAGTTTAGGTACCAATTTAACTCTGGGAGGACAGTCACCCATATAGCCAAGTACTTAAAGCTCAACCGACGGATAGACACTACTTCCTGCCAATCGTAGCCATCCCGTGGATGTGCCAAAGGTACCAATACCGATTTGGCAGGTTTCATTTTAAGCCCAATGCCTCTTCATAGCAGCAGAGGAGATGAAAACTGCGCTGGCCAGATTTACTAGGTTCTGCCATATATAGTAAGACATCGTCCGCATACGGAGCCACACGGTCTTCATATGCGATTCCCCAGCTCCAGCCGCAATAAAGAGGGTTAACTCTAATCAATTGTGCCAAAGGATCAACTGACAGGGCAAAAAGGAGGGGGACAGGGGGCAGCCCTGACCCGTTCCTCGGTGGATGTGGAAGGAGAAGGATCAGATACCATTGACCTGTACTCGGGCCATGGGATTGGGATATAAGGCATGGACCAAGCGTCAAAATCTAGGCCCCAAGCCAGCACACTGCAACACTAGAAAAAGAAATCCCCAGTCCACGGTATCAAAAGCCTTCTGAAAGTCAACAAACAGAAGAGCCAGGTCCTGGGAGAGCTGGTGATATCGCGCTAGTGACACATGCAGATGACGTACACAATGTTGCATGCTTCAGTTGGTCATAAAACCACACTGGTCCAGGTGAATCAGCGTTGTCAGGACTCTCCTAAGGCGTGATGCAATAATCGTGGCATAAATCTTCACCTCACTGTTGATAAGGGAGATTGGTCTACAGTATAGTCCGCACAGTGTCGTGACGCGGTTGTGTTTTGGGAAGCACTACAATAGTGGCCATGTCTAGTCCCTCCGGAAAGAAGCCCAGTAGGTCAACCTCATCATATAAAGCCTTAAGGTGTGGCGTTAAATTGTCTCGAAACACGTTATAGTGTGCCAACGGAACCCTGTCAGGTCTGGGAGTCTTGCCGGTTCCCAATGAGGAAATTGCGTAATTGATCTCCTCATTCTTTATGGGGTCACCTAGGATTGCTGCCTCTGCAGGGGGCAGTACAGGAAAGGGAACATCTACTAAGAATTGGTGAGCGTGTTCCTGACCAACCGCCAATGTGGCCCTGTATAGCGCATCATAGTAGGAGGTGAATGTATCCGCCACGTTTTGTAGTTCAGTGACTGACTGTCCATGCACATTAGAGATTTCAGGGATAATTCCAGATGATTGATGGTTTTAGGCCAACCAGTAAAGAGATTTCCCATTCTTGTGCCCCCACCCATATACCCTGGCATTTAAGACTGCACGTCAGAGGTGTTTAGCCACCTCTAAGGAATGATCACGGATCTCATCCCATATCAGCAGGAGTTGCCTGGTCACTGCTTCATTTGGCTGAGTAGACTGTTCAATTTCTAATTGGGTGGCTTGGGTCTCTAGTTGGGTAATGTGTAGAGCCTGGGACCGCTCCCAGGAGCAGATGAGGCCCCTGGCCATGCCCCGTGCCACTGCTTTGCTCGCCCCCCAGAGAGTACCCGGTGAGGACACTGAATCTGTATTGAGAGCTAAATATTCCTGCAGTGTTTCCCGAAGTTGTTGAACATGAGGTTTGTGCTGCAGGTACCAGGCGTTCATGCGCCACATTGGGCGAACCCCGGTTTGAGCAGACCCCAGAATGAACCAGAGAGGCGCATGATCCGATATACCCCTTTGCAGAGCTTCAATGTGTGCGAGATGGCAGCAATCTGTAGCAGGTAACAGAACAAGATCAATTCTAGATTGTGTGCGGTATGCTGCCGAGGTATGTATAAATTGCCAACGCCGCGGATGCCAGACTCTCCACGCATCACAGAGCCCCATGGACACCCACCAATTCAACAGTCCTGAGGCCGAGGTCTGCCTATGGGTGATGGGGACCCCGTCACATCCAACATGTGGTCTAGGACTGCGTTAAAACCTCCCCCCAAAACCGTGACACCCTGGGGCAAAGCCAGCAGCTGGGCAGTAAGGTCGTGTACAGGAATGTATGTCTCAACAACGCATGCTGGAACCACGCATGCCTAAACAATGCGGTCGGAACCACAACCGTGTTGTTATCACTAATGCCTTTACCACGAATGCCTTAACAATGATTTTTCGTTGTAAAGGCATTCCTGGTAAAAGCATTAGTGAATGGCATGCATGGTTCCAGCATGCGACCCCTCTGGCCCCCCACCCCTAAAAATTACAGCGACCCCCTGCCCCTAAAACCACCCCAATCCCCCACCCCGCCCCTAAAATTACCCTGACCCCCCACCCCTGCCCCTAAAACCTAAAACCACCCCAATGCCCCACCCCGCCCCTATAATTACCGCAACCCCCACCCTGCCCCTAAAACCACCCCAACCCCCCACCCCGCCACTAAACCTAAAATCACCCCAACCCCCCACCCTGCCTCTAAAATTACTGCAACCCCCCACCCCGCCCCTAAAACCTAAAACCACCCCAACTCCCCGCCCCCACCGCTAAAACCTAAATTATCCAAACCCACCACCCCCAAAAATAAAAAATACCCGGGACCCCCCACCCCGCCCCTAAAACTAAAAATACCACCACCCCACCCCTAAAACTAAAAATGCAAAAACCCCCCCACCCCCACTCCTAAACTTAAACCACCCGGACTCCCACCCCTTAAACTAAAAATACCCCAACCCCCCACCCCGCCCCTAATCTAAAAGTGTCCCAACCCCCCTCCCCTGCCCATAAGCCTAAACCACCCCACCCCTAAAACTAAAAATACCCCGACCCCTGCCCCTAAAACTAAAAATGCCCCAACCCCCATCACCCGCCCCTAAACCACCCCAACCCCCCACCCCCTAAAACTAAAAATACCCTGACCCCCTCGCCCACCCCTAAACCTAAACCACCCGACCCCCCTACCCCCTAAAACTGAAAATACCCCATCCCGCCCCTATAAAAATACCTGACCCCCCTGCCCCGCCCCTAAAACAGCCCCAGTCTCACACCACTTACCTGATCACGTTGTCCTCCTCAGCCAACTCCCTTCTTCTGTGCCTTAACCATACATGTGGGTGGTTAAGCACATGCGTGGTTAAGGCAGCAAACAAGGAAGTCGTGGTTAACAAAATTGTTGTTCCGCTTTCGTTGTCCACAACTTCGTTGTTCATGAGTTGTGGTTAAGGCTGCTTCCCCGTGTAGAGTCCTGCGCAAGGCCACTGGAGGGGCATATACACTGATAATGTCAATGGTGAGGCCCTCCACTCTCCCAGTCAGGATCACATATCACCCCTGTGGGTCTTTCAGAACCTGGGTGACCACCATAGGGAAGGAGCAGTGACCCATGTGCCACCACCCACCTCAACCCCTGTGTAAACCACGCATGGTACACCCTGTCAAAACTCCTGTGGGCCAAGAATGGGCAGCGGTCCCCAAGAAGATGGGTCTCTTGCAGCAAGAGCATATCGGGTTGGTGGCGGTGAACGTGTGCAAGTACCGCTGTGCGCTTGATCCTATTTAGAAGACCATTAACGTTCCATGAAATGATGTGCATCGGTCTCTTTGTACCTGTAAGAATATGTCAGGTGAGTGCTTCTTTGAGGGTCCATCCGGACACCATCCAAATCCTGAACTGACAGAGCGGGGTTCTTGCCCAGTTGTGGGTCATGATACCTGTCGTAGAGATGTGCGTGTCTACCCCCCTGTGCTTGTGATGAGAAAGGCAAACAAACATTGATTCTGATTAACAATAACAACTGCCATGCAACGTGGTGCAAACTCCCACACCCCCGAGCTCCCACCTCTCCCGATATTTGCCCCATGAAGCATCTGTCGCCCTTAGAAAACATTGAACTCTCTACTTTCAAAGGTTCTGAACGCCAGTCTAATGGGCAGTGGTGGATCCCTCCATACTGACGGATTGAAGAACATTAATTGGCAAGTAGTTGCCTCTCAGCCCACAACCAAATTGAGGCTGTCTTCGCCCCTTCGATATTCCTTTCCCAGCAGGAATGTCACAGCGCCGGACTACGGGATAGGTCAGAGTCACTGGGAGCATCGAAGCACTCAGGTGCCTCTCCTTCTGCTTGCGGCTCCTTCTCAGTGCCTCCGCTGCAGGCAAGTGCTGGATGTTGGGATAGCGCCAGCCCCGTGGTCTCTCACTGTGGGGAACCAACTGGGGAGCCGGACCGTGAGCCACGCTGCACTCTGTGTATCCTGAAGGGTGTGCGTCGCCACTGATCTGAGGGTCACCGTGGCCGGCCACCAATTGGCAGCGCCCGCGGTCCCCCGAGGAGCCGCCCCATGAGGATCCAGCAGGACTTCCTTGTCACCCAGGTCCTTGCCGCTGCAGGAACCTAAAAAAAATGGTTTTGTTGCAGTGCACCACTCTGAGTTTAGCAGGAAAAAGAAGACGGTAAGGTATCTCCATCGCTCTTAATTTTTGCTTAACCTCTACATAGGGTCTACGCTGTAGTTGGACCTCTCTTGTATAGTCCGGATAAATAAGGACCTTTGTTCCATCACAACACAGTTCCTGTCTCGCACGTGCCTCTTGCAACACCGCAACTCTGTCTTTAAAATTAAAGAATCAGAGAATCACAGGTCACGGGGAGAGCCTGGCGGTGGCTTGGTCAGCAAAGCTCGATGTGCTTGCTCTATAGCAAACCAGGGTGTGAGGTGCTCTGTTGGCATCCACGATTTAAACCACTCTTCCAGGAAGGATGCCAAGGAAGAGGCCGCTGTGTTTTCGGGAAGTCCTATGATACGGATGTTGTTTCTCCTCCAACGATTTTCAGCTTCTTCCGCCCTACGATGCAATTCTGACATCCGGACTAGCAACTTCGATACTTGAGATTTAAGGGCAGTCATTTCGTACTCTACAGTAGATATTCTAGATTCCGTCTCAGTAACCCTTGCGATTGCATTGTGGAGATCCTGCCGCACTGGAGCCACATCGAATCCGACCTTCCCAATTTTCGTCTCCACCGCTACTTGAGAGGTCTGAATAGCCTGAAGAATGGCTGCCACGTCTCCTGCAGGCACAATTTCCCATCTGGGCACCTGTTGCCTGGCCACCAGTGTGAGTTGAGCTTGGTACCGTGGTAAAACACTCCATCCGGGTTTGCGCCAAAGTGGACTAAGCTGGCTTATCCTTACCCATGGTAGTCCTCCCGGGTGGTGTGCACCGCAGACAGAAGTTCAGCTGGCTCTGTAGAAAGTTCCCAGACAATTACAGTGGTCGTGCTACTCCAGGATATCCGTGTCTGAGGCATAGACTGATTTCTTTAGTTACAGCGGTACCTGGGTTGCAGTATCTTGTAAGCGGTAGCATCCACAGCTGACGTGGCTGCAGGGGATCGCGGAACACTCTCCCTTCTTCTTTGCTCCTGCAGCAATGCAAGCACTGAGCAGTCTAAAAGAGGGTGACCTGGAGGCCACCACGGATAGCCACAAATCCAGTCCGGGCCAGAGATGCCCCCCCAGGAGTCCAGGCCACCGACCCAGACCTACACTGGGACTGACATCTGTCCCGGTAGAGTCAACTGTTTCTTCTGCCCTGCAGCCTTAGGTCCCACAGGGCCACTGGCACAAAGTCTCCCCCCCAGTACAGTCACCAGCAAGAGGCACCTCAGTGCGACGGTCCCGCCACCGGTGGGCCCCCCGGCCCGGAATGGCAAATCAGGCAAAGGCTGAGCCCACGAGCCTCACATCTCACCCCTTCTCAGCATGGGACGAGCACCTTGGCACCATGTAGGCGATCTGTCTAAGCGGCGCAGCTCGAGGATGTGTCCGGTGAGGGCCGCGGGGCGGCCGGCACCTCAGCTCCCACAATTCCAACTCTTGTGCTGCATAGCTATGTCCAGTGCCGGTAGGCCGCAAAGTCCCAGACCCTTGGTGCAGGCCAAAGAGCCGTCTCCTCAAGCTCTCGCCCAATCTCTAGTGCCTGAATGAGGCACGGTTCCAGGCACGCACCGCAGCAGTTCGATGGGCCCACTCATCCAATCTTGCCAATGGGGCCCGTCAAGATCTCAGCCTCCTCCCCGTTCAGGCATGCTCAGCTGCTCTCTAAAGCTGGCCAGCTCCTTCCTGTGTGTCTGAGATGCCCGGCTGCTGGGAGCGGGGGCAAGGACCCTGGGAGACCTGGGCTCAGGCTGCAGCGGTCCAACAAGGCCCACCGCACGGCCACGGTCCCCCATAGGCCGCACGCAGGCACAGCCCCGCCTCCCAGCTCCGGAGGCCCCGATCCAGCCCCACATCTCCTCCTCCTCCACCGCTCCACCTGACGCAACTCCACCGCAGCCCGAGACTCCAGCTGCTGGGTTGTTTCAGCGGTATTCTCGCTACCAGTGGGCCAGCCTTCTGCTCCCGTCTCGTCGATGGGGGGCAGCAAGCTCTGGCGGAGCCACCAGTCGGGAGCCCTTCACCAGCTCCAGGCCGCCATCTTATGGCACACGCTGCCTCTCCACGATTGGTGTCCCGTGGGCCCCCGCCAGCCCCATCCGATGGCTCAAATGTTGCCTCAAACTTCAATGTGCATCCCGCTCCCGTTTCAACAGAGGGCACAGGGCGAGAAGGGCACTACCAGAGGCGGATGATGGAGGGGTCTGAAGCACTAATAAAGTGAGATCGCCATCTTGATGCCTCTGCCACGCCCCTCGGATCCCTCATATTGTTAGTCACAAGTTGTGAGGCATATCTTTACTTTCGTTTAAACACTCGCTTTTGATTTTGAATTGCCAGATTACAGCTCTTATGGGATTTAACCATCCTGTTTGCACTGGTGAGTGCTGTTGCAAGATTTTCTGTAAAAGCGAGTCACCATCCTGCACTCACAATTTGAAGTTGATCACAAATTTAGTCAACATTATTGTTTTCAGAAACGCTTGTTTCTATAGACCATCTATTTTGTATGTCCACTTCAAAGTTATTAATTACGGTTTGTGGTCGCTTTGTTTTTTTTTGCCAATCAAGAAGTCTAAGCATTTGAAATATTCTGTGATGTCTATGTGTGCATAGTCCGTCAATAGTAGTTTTCTTTCCAGTGGTGCAAAATGTTGTTTCTCCTTGTTGATCCACAAGAAACCATCCATTTAAAATGTGGTATCCTATATCATGAAACAAAGCCCTGATGTGCTTATCTGTAGGTTTTTGTCTTGTTAGTATGTAATTTAACTTTGGAATGCTATTGGCACTTGAATTCGGAATGATCTGCTTTGTCTGGAGTGATTTCTTGTAGTTGTCATTTTCATAGTGATAATTGTTGCATTGTGTTCAATATCGTTTTCCATACTGTGGAAAGTGAGGCAGTACCCTACTTTGTGCATTCGATGCTTAAGGTGGAATACAGATATTGATCATCAGCAATTTTGTTTTTTTATAAGAACTGCAATTTCAAAGGTTGTTATTTGTATTGTTTTATTGTTAATTTTAAGATGGAAATGAATTGAAGTGATGAGGCCACCACTGGGCCTGCCCATTCTGTTTGTGACAGCCATTACTTCATGTACTACATAGTCTGAGATCAAACTAATTTCTGTTCCGCAGATTTGTGGAGACAGACAATATGAGGTGAAGCGAGAAAATGAGTCAAACCTGATTAACTAAGTTCAAGTTGCCACTTCAGTCCAGCGACATTCCAATAAGAAATCTTAATTTTATGCCCTTCTATTATTTAGTAACCTAATATTGTATCAAGAATGCTGTTGTACCCTTCGAAACTGTCACTGGTAGTGTGATGGTTAGCCGATCTTTATATGTTCTTCGACCGGATTTTTCATTGTACTAAAGAGTAATTTGTCTTCTAGCCAAGTACAAATCATTTACATTATTTTTATGTTGTTTGTCAAATTAATTAAAAACTTAGACTATGAGGACATTTGCAGTTTCCCAGCAGTGTCACATCTTTTCATTCTTGTTCGCTGTTTCCTATGTTCAATTCCTTTAATATATATGGGTAGTTTTCTTTTTTTCACTGGTTTGGTTCCTATTCCCTGTTTTGAAAGCTCTTCTCATCTGTTGCAGATATATTTCGACCAGGTATTTGAAAAACAACTGGTTTACATAATGCTTTACATGGACTCTGATGTATTCAAGTCTGATATACTGACTGTTGTATGAGATATGGAAGTACAATTGTCAAGAATTGTATTTGGTATTGTTTTCAAGATGGCTGTAGTTTACCTGTGCACCTCAGCCCCAGAGTACGGTTGGGTTCCAACTGTGAGGCTTTTTCAACTGATGTTAAATTCAAAATAGAACTAGGTTAAGTAGCGATGTCACTTTTCAGTGAGGTGTCCAACTGTTTACAACTGTTATGTTCCTATGCAAGTCCAATATTGTCTTTTATTCATGGGAGGATCACAAATATTTTCAATGGATGTTGTCTCTAGCTGAGATTGCAGATACTCTTATGTCATGAAATGAAAACATTGCTAAAATCATCAGCACAAAGAAGATTCTGCATGTCTGTTTCCACTATAGTGGGAAAAATTACCAAGGCCAAAATTTCACTCATATACTTTATATCCACAGTGGGGGTAGGTGTAACTTGTTTAATTCTGTGTAACAATTCTTTTCAAAATTACACATAATTGTCTGAAATGCATCTTGCGCACAAAAAATTACCAGAACTCTACGTGTAGATAAAAATTCAACGCAAAAATGTAATTTGATTTGGTTTCCAATTTCTGGCATTCAACACACTTCCACTTGCGTTGGGATTTGTAGCTTTGTGGTCAAAATTACCAGAGCAGGCTGCTTGAGTAAAAATTCTACCTGAAATGTTTGTTGAACGTCTATGTTAAAGGAACTGCCACTCACGTTCAAATCACTGCCTTTCACATTCAGATTTGTAATTTTGTGCTAAAAAATGAGCAAAATAGTCCAATCAGCACTTGGAGTTCTTTTTGTGTACTACTGACGTGCTGAATGCTCGTTTAGATGTGGGACACAGATTCAGGTGTCCAGAATGGGATTGGCCTAATCATGAATATAAGGATTTAGGCATACAATATGCACTTTGAAACTATCAATTGAACAATCACTTGGTGGATTAGAAAGTCAAATTGGCCAGAATTTGGTGTATGTGGAAGTTTTAATGGATTATTGTCAGTTGATTTGGAATTTGACAATGCTTTGCTGTTGCAATTCTGAAGATGGACACTTGAATAAAAATGTCAAGAAAATAGCAAATCAGTAAATAAGAAAGTGGTTTAATCAAGAAATATCCCTACTCTCTGAGAAGTGTGAGCTACAAAATGTATCACAAGGTTTCTACATCCACTGAAAACAACTCCATTACAGTTGGATTGATTATACCACAAATGAATGTACCTGTGTGAATTAATGAACAAGGCACAACTGAACTACTGGACAGTGGAAGTCTAGTCACCCTCTTCTGCCATCCTCATCAGTAGAATGCCAGAGACATTTAACTTTAGAAATGTCTTTTCATATTTAGAGCTTGAGATATTTTTGGGAGTACATTGGCTACATTAAAGTGAAGATGTTCACACCACAGGAAGTTGATGATGAAGAAAGATCTGTGCTCCCTTGTCCTAGTGACCAGGATCATTGATGATGGGGAGCAATCCCATGCGGACAAGGATACATTTTCAGCATCTTATGTACCCACAGTGCTTAATTTGAACCGGTGGTTTCCGGTGTGGGGCACCAGCACTTATTTTTTAGGGCCGGCACTTATTTGTCTACATCAGGAAATTGCTGTGGGCGAAGGACACACATGAGAAATACGAAGGAAGAAAAAAATAGAAAAGCGTCACAAAGGGAGAAAGCAGAAAGAGGCAAGGGTGAGCTGAAGGGCAGGGAGCCACTGTAAATGAATTAAAGAGGCCCAGGATGGCTTTAGGATTATGCTGCCTCAGTATTCTGTGCTCGCACATTTAATTGCAGCAGCCACTCAGTTTCAGAGGAGGGCTTTGGGCACCAACACGTTTTTTTAAAACTAATTAAGCACTGGTTACCCCAGGTATGTTTTGTGGAGAAACACGTGACCTAACAATGCCACCACAGTGACCACATGTTATGTGTGTTATCGGGCATACCTGAAGAAAGAAATGGAGTCCAGTGGAAAACCAGATGGAACTGTAGGAAGAGTCGCACCATCAAGTTTGTTTCCACTGACAACACCACTAGCAAAGACAAGACAAATGGGGTCTGTGGGAGCATTAAGTGCTGAAAATCATTGCTCTAGTTTTGTGGCAATGCAAGCACCTGAAGGAGATACTTTAAGAAAAGGAACATTGATGCAGCCTACTTTCTTACCACCAGAGGAAGATAAAGGCATGCATAGTCCAAAGACTAATGTTTTTAACCATGACAACACACTGAGTGGAGGCAAGATAGCTTAACTACAATTGACCTCCACAATGGATGAAGTTTGTAGCATAAAAAGTTTGCTTTTTTTAGAAGGAGTCTGCAAACTGAACTTCAAAGAGTCTCCTCTGTCAGAGCCGGAAAAGGAGAAACTGAGGCCTGAACTAGTGCAGAGAGCTGACAAATTTCTCCTTGTGACTGGGACATCAGAAATGCTCGTTGCATGGACCATTAGATTCTCTGATAATGGACCAATCAGAGAATGAGAACAATCACGTTTCTAAGCCAGAGCAAATGTGAAACATGTATTCATGATAATTCGAATAATTTCGAATAATTCAGAAACCGAAATTCAATATTCATCTCAATTGTTGGATGCAGCAAATATAACCATGATGTCAGGTTTTGCATTGACTACTCCACAATAAACAGCTGAACTATACCTGACCAGGAACAAACACCATGAGTTGATGACATCTTACTCTAACAAACTGCCAATGGGTTTTTGTTTGTACATTTGAAGTTGGTGTTGCGAGATTGCTGTGATTCCCCAAGATAAAAAGGAGAGCCTTTAACTGTCCGCTTGGATTTTCTGAATTCAGCTGTATGTCAGAGGGCACATGAGGAGTTCTAGAGCCATTGCTTGCTTTGATAGAATAGGGTAAGGTGCACACACCTTTTGGAAGTGCTTGTTTATCGTGATGATGCCATTGTGTTTGGCAGTCCTTTTGTTGAAGGTGAACAGTATAATCACATATGCACTGAGCCCTAAAACCATTGGAATAAATCAAGTGGGAAGATTAGCATCACTTTAATTACATTTTACATTTCATTTATTTACTTGAAATTTTATTATCCATGATCTAGGACCAAGATGAGATGCACAGCACTGTACAGGAGACGGGAAAGAACAAGATAAGTCATAATCTCTTCATCTTTTAATTCTTCATCTCTGTGCAAGAAGTATGATTTATCTGTTGCTAATAAGAGTACAGAGAAATCCTCCTCCACACAGAGGGATGAGTAATAAAGGATATAGAACTATAGTCATGTTTTTACTTAAACATATGCCTCTTAATATAAAAACAAGTTCTGATTTGGGATTAAAATTATTTGACAAGCTTCTTAATAGGTTTTAGCAAGTGTTTGCTCTCGTAGACTGGGCCGCTTGTTATGTCTGGCTTTTGACAGCAAAGCTGTCAAACACACCTAATCAAAACAGCATGCAGTCGACTTCGGGTCTGCTCCTTAGAACCACCAGCTTTCTGCAAGCAGTCACTGTCAGTCATTGGCTGGAGACTTTGTCAGTCACGTCTTGTATCAGCCCACTTCATGTGTTAACATATTAATTGCAGACATATTGGCTCTGCCAGTGCTTTTTGTTCTAAGTCAGTGGTAGAAAAGTTCTTGTGGTATGCTTTAGTGCCTGGGTGTTTAAAATGTAGAAATTGTCATAAGGAAGTGTTTGATTAGGGAGTGATCTCTCAGTATGCACATGAAGATAAGAACATATAGTGTCAGTCATTCCAAATTTTCAGGGAGTTGCTCAAGAAGGTTCTGACATATTATAAACCTAGAAGGCTTACATGACATGGTTGGAACTGCACGCAAGGGCCACAATATCTATAGGGCAAAGTGTCAGATGCTGATGCAAAACAAAACATGGATTTCAGTTTGAAGAATAAGTGCAGGAGCAGGATAACACTCCAACTCCATCTTCAATCAATCAATCAATCAGTTTTTGTAAGGCACGAGTACTCACCCGTGAGGGTATCAAGGTGCTGTGGAGGAGGGGAGGGCCTCATCTGAAAAGCCATGTCTTGAGGTTCTTCCTGAAGATGGTGAGCGATAGGGTTTGTCTGAAGTGCAAAGGGAGGTTGTTCCAGCTCTTTGATGCGATGTATGTGAAGGATCGTCTTCCGGCGGTGGTTTTATGAATGCAAGGGATGGTGGCCATGGCCATCTGGGTGGAGCGGAGGGACTGGTGGGGGTGTGGAAGGAGACGCAGTGGTTCAGGTAGGCTGGTCCTGCATTGTGTATGGCCTTGTACGTGTGGGTGAGTAGCTTGAAGGTGATTTGTTTCTCGATCGGGAGCCGGTGGAGGGTCCTCCGGTGTTGGGAGATGTGTTCTTGGCATCGGAGGTCCAGGATGAGCCTGGCAGCGGTGTTCTGGATGAGTTGTTGTTTTTTTATGTTTCTAGTCGAGGTGCCGGTGTAGAGGGCATTGCCATAGTCAAGCTTGCTTGTGACTAAGGTATGGGTGACTGTCCTGCAACAGTCTTCTGAGATCCATCTGAAGATCTTCCGAAGTCTGCGGAGTGTGTGCCAGCAGGATGAGGCAACTGAGTTTACCTGGCAGGTCATGGATAGGGAGGAGTCGAGGATGATGCCTAGGTTGTGGACATGCTCAGTCGGTGCAGGGGTGGGCGCTGAGGGTTGTGGGGCCACCAGGAGTCGTCCCAAGCTGAGGTGGCATTTCCGAAGATGATGAGCTAGTCTTGTCGTAGCTGAGCTTGAGGCAGCTTTCTCTCACCCAGGTGACAACGGCTTCCATTCTTGAGTGGAAGTTCCTTTTGGCGTGTCCGGGTCTTTGGTGTATTTTCTGCATTTACAGAATGAGAGCTGCAGACATTTGTCATCTGATGAAAAAATCCTCAACGCATACTTATCTTGGTTCTACCTTTTTCCAGAAAAAATTCAAAAGCTTTGAGTTCACTTTCAAAAAAATCATTTTTTTGATTCCAGCAGACAGCAAACATGACAAAATTCATCCATAATTGTTCAACAACCTTGAGAGAAGCCTAACACAAGCTGACAAAGTAATATTGTTGTAAGAATTTACATTACATCTGAAAACTTGGTATGCCTCAATAAAAATATTTACACACACTTATTTTGCTTGTGCTCTGATGCCTTAAGAATTTCCTCGATAAGGGAGCGATTACAAAAAATTTTCTTCTACTAGCATGCTACAGTGGCTGCTTTTACTCCATTTTTTATTACACTCACAAAAACCTTCAGTTTATTTGGTAGTAATCATAGTACACTACTTTGCTCTCACAATATGTCAATCCGTCGCACAGGACTCCCGCCAATAAGAACAAAACGTGTTCACTAGTGCTGAACATCTTTGATAGCACTCTGTGCGTGGCCGGCATTTATATAATCTTTAGATTATAAGCTTTTATTTGGACCAATTAAACATGAAAGTGTCCTTTCCAGTGAAAGAATGCACATCCAGAGATTCAGCCTTCAATCTAGGGTGGCATTACTTGAAAAACAATCTCTTCTGAGTATAATGCTGTGAAATGTTACGATGCATTGCGTGTCAATTGGTAGGCATGTTCTTCCCAATTCGCAATCAAAGCCCAATGAATCTCAAAGCAAACACAAATTTCAGATGTTTTCTCTCAAACACACCACTCGTCTGCCACCTGCCTCCTCTTCCTCAGCGCCTGCGATAAGGACACATTGATAGTTACAAAGGTGGACAACTTAGTGTCGCTTTAACAATGATTGTGCAATGATGTGTGCAATAAACCGGCTCTATACATTATCTGGGGTGAGGAACAGGTAATTTGAGTCAATAAAATGCCGTAAAGGTGATAAAGGGATAAAGCTGTCACAGGTGGTGAGTACTGTGACATTTTATACTTGTTTTTTTATGTTTTAGAGAAGGGGACTTTACCTTAACTATGCAGAAATAATTGGTGTATCTTTTCAGAAACAAAAAGAAGGCTGATTCGTTATAAATATTGTATCCCATATCCCTATGTTGGTACAAAGGTAGAGCAATGAAGTGCTTCCTTTGCAATGCATGGACGGTAAACAGGAAGAAACTTGTCTCCTGTTTGCATGAATCTCACTGTACTAACAATGTCAAGGTAAGGATTTAAGAGATCCGGAAAGAATAAGCAACCAAGGGTCAGATGTAGGAAACTTTGTACTAGTTAAAAACCCTGTAATTCAGTAAATCTGTCTTTTTACAACAGCTAAAAATGTTTTCCCTAATAGCAAACCGCTTTTATGACTCTTTAAAGTTTGACAGATTTCCAAAATGCATCTGTGACAGGACACCGAATCACGATATAGAAATGACATGAATGCATTCCTCCCAAATTGGGATTCAGTATGAGATGTATAAACGGATGCAGCTTTAATTCTAGCCACAAACAATTGAAATGTTACTGACCCTCAACTTGGGGTGATAACTCATTCATAAAATGGGGTAAAGTCCCCTTTGAGATCCTTCAACTTGTGATTTTTTTCAAAATTTTCATGGAGAATAAGCAGTGGGCCAGGAAACCAGTGCCAACTTTCAATGGAATGTTAAAAAAGAAAAGATTATTGTTAAAAATATCAGTTTCTCTTTTTTGAAAAAAAGGACTGCTTTAAAAAGCATTTACTTTATTACATACAATAACAGACATGGTGGCCTGCTGACCCATGCCTCTCTGTGATTGTTGGTCAGTTGGAGTGAGGTGCAATTTTCAATGAATCACATGGACATTAATGAGGTAGGTTGACCAACTCTAAATTGTAATTTTTAGAAATAGCCTATTAGTTCTTTGGTCAGTTCACAATATTCCACGCTGGTCGCAAACAAACTGGTTGCACATTGCAACCAGTTTTTGCTTTCAGTTCAATGATACATTTGGTCCAAAGTGAGAAGATCAATTTTGTGTTAACTACTTTTTGCAGAATTAACACTTTCGTTCTTTGTTGCTCAACTGTGTGCGGATTGCGATTTGTAAACTCCAATTATTCAACCAACCTTGGTGAATTCGTACATTCAGCATGTTGTAAGTTTGGTACCAAAAGAAGGTATTTTTCCCAAATAAACTATACTGGATGAGGGCTATTGCACACTGTGCACTATTCAGTACCACTTACGCTTTGATTTTTAGTTCAACACAAAAACTGCTGGAGTTGCCATGTCCTGAAGAGAAGCTGTGAGTAGCATCAGAACATTGCAGCTCTAGCTAAAGCATACTGATGGATGCTCTGATCTCTCTTTCCACCCTCCGGCCTGTATCCCTGCTACCCAAAGAGTCACCATCTCTATTGTGTCCCTCTCACTGGCATTTTACTGCCTGTCCCTCATGCCCTAGCTGGACACTTCTGGTCATGTTACCCACACCGAGACTGAGCGAAACGGTGAGTACTGGAGCTCCATTGTACTATTCTCCTACACTGTCCCTAGGCCCAGGCCCTTAGGAGAAGGAAAGGCCCTCTACAGCTCCCCCTCTGCTTTGTCCCCCCGTGTCAGTTACAGTGATGGTGAGGTCAGTGTGGGGGCGTCAGAGATTGGTGCACAGTCAGCACCTGTTTTGGTAGTCTGCTCCATCCCTGTTATTCATGCCTGTCTGCAGCCTGCCATTTCCATTTCAAAAGAACAGTTTCTAATCTAGTGATGAGGAATCAGAAATATGTCTGTGCTGAGCATCGTCTGATAGTCTTCGGGAATCTGTGAGAATTGGAGGCTCTACTCCCACATCAAGCACCTCTGACTCCAAATAACTACCATGCAAGAGTTCATTTTGTAAGAGCTGTGTCTCAGTTAGGAGCACATGTCAGATGTCTACCCAGCTTGACAGTCTCCCAGGTCATTGGAGACTATGGCCATCTTCCTAAGATGTTTTCAGTGGACCCACTGCTACAGACACTGCCATTTTTCTGAGCAGGCACCATGTTTGGAACAGCTGCTCTGCAAAGTATTTTGTTCTACAAGAACCTACACCTAAATCTGGAATCTCTTCTTGCAGAACAAAATGTAAATGGCCCCAAAACACAGGGAGATTTAATCTTAAGTGTGGGGTAGCATTGTGTGATTCTCATACTCATGGCCATTTGTCTCTAATGATGGTCCTGGGCTAGGAAAAAAGTAACAACCACAACAGGCCGACCACCGCTATCACATGGAGGTATTGTGATGGATGGACCGATAGATCATCCGGTTTCTGCCAAGAGAGCACGCTGGGTATCAGCAGGAAGGAACAAAGGGCCAGATGAATGAAGAAAGGCCTCTGTGAATCGCAAATAGCGATTTTTAAGAAATCGCTATTTCTGAGTCGCAATATGCTATGTAGCATATTTGCGATTCGGAATTAGCAATTTCTTAAAAATCGCTATTTGCGGTTTGCGAGGCCCAAATACCGAATCACAAATAATTTGCGATTCGGTAATTGAAAATCGCAAATTGCGAGAACGCACACCTGGCAGAGCTTAATGACATCCCAAGCAGGAAGTGAGTAATCCCAGGCAGTTTGCAGGTGCCACACCCAAAGGAGCAGTGAGAGAGACACAGCCCAGCCACAGGGAGCACGCCTGTGAGCAAGGCAGGGCTGCACATCACCATGGACACCTCTGCACATGGAAAGGAGAAGGGAGAGAGGAAAAGAAAACTCAAGTTCAGTGAGCAGGAACTGGAGGTGCTCACTGAGGAGGTGGTGAGGAGCCATGACCAGCTGTTTGGGAAGAGCTCACTCCAGGTCCCTGAGAGTGAGAAGCGCAAACTCTGGGCGGTCATTCAAACTAAAATCTGCGCTCTGGGTGTTGCGTAGCGCTCAGTGGAGGAGATAAAAAAGAGGTGGTACGACCTGCGTTCCCGTGCCAAGGGGAGGGTGGCAAGAAGACTACAGGAGGCAAGGAGCACAGGAGGCGGACCATCCACCGAGACACCCTCCACCCCAATGGAAGACCTGGTGGAGTCGACACTCCTCCCAGAAGCTGTCAGTGGGGTCACTGACATAGACACATCTGACACACCAAGCACCAGTAAAGGTAAGTGCAATATTGAAATGTAACCCCATATGTGTATGTAAAAACGCCCCTTAGGAATTAGGAAGTTGTGCGAAGCATTGTGATAAGTAGTCCATTCCACATCTTAGAAGCGGCACAACAATGCCTTATGGGAGTGGTAGTCCACAACCCAGAGCTGAAAGTAGCACATAGAATGTAATTAGGCAGAGCGACACCCAGAAGAACACCACACCCACTACATAGTGTTATGATGTAACTGTACATTTATTACCATTGTGTAACCTTTGGTGATACATACATAAATGACATGCTGCACATTGTCGTTGCAGGTGGCCCAGGCCCAGCAGCATCAGCATGTGCCGTTGTGGGGGATACTGAAACCCACCCTGCATCAGACTCAAACACCAGAGAGTCACTGAATATTGCGCCTATCAGGCGCAGGGCAAGGGCTGTACCGCTCCCCGAATTGAGTCAGGACTCAGACGACATGCGGGATGATGGCCACACACCTCTCCAGACGGCAGATCCACTGTTATGCAGGAGTCCCAGCCCCAGCGTAATTCAACACCCCACAGGAGGCCTTAGTATGCAGGCGCACAGCACATGGAAGCAGGAGAGGGCACATCAGTCTTGGGTGGCCTGGAATCCGCTATGCTGAAACTGCAGTGCCTGCAAAACAGGGAAATATCAGCAATGCAAAGGCAGATGCAGGCACACCATGCCAACATGGGGGGGGCTGATCGGCAGTTGGAGTGCCTTAATTCCAACATCTCAAAGCTGCATGAGGGACAGATCACAGCTTCCGAGAACACCAGGGAGCTGACAATTGCAGTGAGGGAACTCTGCACAGAGCTAAGGCACGACAGAGTCAGCCACCGCAGGCAGGAGAGGTGTTTTATGGGCATGTTTGGTGGATTATGTTGATCGGTCAATCGCCTCGCTACTTCAACAGCCCTGATATCGCGGCGTGCTGTGGCCGCACAGGTGGAGGCAGCGCACAGCAGTAGGGATGTGGCACAGGGACTGGTCCAGATCACTAATGTGCTGGATAATATGCTGGGTATCCGCTCTGCTACACCCGAGACGCAAAATGCGAGACGCAAAATCAAGTCGCAAAGCAAAAAATCGCGTTTTTGCATTCACAAACAGCCAAATTTAGCGATTCGCACCGTTTGCAAATGCAAAATCATTTGATACATCTGGCCCAAAGGTCCCTAGGAAACCAAAAAAACTGGGAGAACTATTGTTTGGGGCTTATGGGAGCCCAGACACAGCTCATATCGAGTCTCCCTCTCTTCCAACACTTAATAACAAAATGTCTGCAAAATAATTTTCTACCATCATTTTTTATGTCTGTGCCATACAAAAGAAACAACTGATTATAATGGGACAGACCAACTCAAGTGAATCAACCAAAGGGAATTCCTAGAGGGTAGAAAGCATAACTTCAAGCATTTCTTTCCATTACTTTTTGCCTTACCAGCAATAACAGACAGAGCTCACTATAACCTGATAAATTTGGGCACATTATGCCAATGTGTTTAACCTTCAACATTGCTATAAAACATAATTGCAAGATCAGTGCTAGAACAGTATGTTTGCTGATTTGCCTCAGTAGATAGGTAACAACAATGAATGAATGAATGAAAAGACATTTGTAAAGTGCAAACAGCTGCTTCCCAAGGAAGTGTCCTGGTGCTAAAGCAAGCAGACAAACTGAGGATGATGACAATTGCACTCTCCTGAAATCAATCTCTACACTTCTCTAAATAAACAGGTTTTCGCATTTGATTTGAAAATAGTTTCAAGGGTCGTGGGCAAGATGGAGATGGAGCGAGATGCACTCTTGGATCTCTCCCCGACTCCGAAAATGAAGCACTGAACCCTCTTCTTGCCCGATTAACATCCGGGGCTTGGGAGACCTCTTCGGTATTGCTACTCCCCCCCATGGGTTTGGGGCCGCTTCCTAGCCCCTGAAAAATAATTGCTGGGAAGACTGCTGCAGGTAGATGCTGAAAATCCAAGATGGCAGCTGCCATGATCCAGGGAGCGGAATCGGACAGCGGGCCCTCTATCAGGGACTGATTGAGACAGTGAAGAGCCGATCATAACCTTGGGCTCACTCAGCAACTGTAAGAGAACTAGCTCAAGGAGCAGCCCAGCCCCACGATATAAGCACCAATGGTGCCACTCTGGCCCTTTCAGCTATAGCTACCCTGCCCATCGCTGGGAGTGGGGGCTGTCGGCTGGAGATTTTCTCACCCAGGTCGTGGTACCAAGACTCTCTGGGCCAGCCCGGAAACAACAGCCTGAGATTTTGGGAGCAAGAGTTGAGCCTTAAGAGATGCACAATGAGCTTGAGAGAGTGGACTTGAGCAGCCCACAAACAAGGGGACAGCCCATCCCACCCCAGGCAACCTCAGGGCTTTGAAGCATAATAGAGGCCTGGAAGCACTATTACAGTAGGGACATGGGGAGGGGCAAAGGCCAGCCAGGCACCAGGGACAAAAATGAACCTGAGGTTGGACTTGTGGCTCCCTCTCCTCCACGGCAGGCCAGAGCACATCGACTCAGAGAGAGGAACCAAAGGCACCACACCCCCTACATAGAGCGGGAGGCTTCAGCCCTCTGCATCATGAACCTCCGCCCAGCGGGCACTCAACTGCTGATCTGATCTATTGAAACTGCGAACACCCTTCCTGGCCCCTATATGTTGGATACAGCCTCCTCACATTGAGGAGCACAGTACAAACACACCGGTGGATAGGTTGCCTGGCTTCAAACTGAGAAGTGATCTGGGGTCCTTGGATAGCTTGCGAGGCCCCTTAAAATCCCAGGGGGGCTGGGTGACTCCTACTCCAGCTACCTTCCCCCATGTTATTAAAGCCCACATGTCAAATTACAGACAAGACAGACAAGGCAGATTGCCACCCGCAGAGTCAGCAACGAGAACAATCATGGCAGGAGCAAAAAAGAGCGAACACTTAAGGATCTGCTCTCCCGATCTACAGGGTGCCTAGGAGAAAACATTCCCACATCCGCCAGCTCTGAGCCTATTCCTGGGGCTGAAGACGTGGAGGAGCCGGTCACTCACTCCTTCATGGAAGCACTATTTAAATCCCTAAAGGATGACCTTCAATCAGTTAAAAAAGACATCTTTCAGGACATGAAGATGATCCGAAGATGATCCGCATGGAAGTGGCAGCCCTAGGAGACAGAATCGCTGCACTGGAGCACAGGGAGATGCCTAGAGATGAAGAAATTGAGCAACTCCAACAGGATGTTCTTCACCTCTAAGAGCAGCACATAGACCTCCAGGCCTATGTAGAAGACTTTGAAAATATGTTGCGACAAAATAACATCAGAATTAGAGGTGTCCCACACTGAGGGGAGGAGGGAGATATGGAGTCATATGTCAAAGCTCTCTTTGCTCAGGTCTTGAATACCCCAGGTGACCAACAGATCCAGTTAGATAGGTCTGACAGAGTAGGCCTTCCTCAATCGGGCTCATCCGCAACACTGACATACTAGTGTGTGTCCATGACTTTCCCCTAAAGGAGCTGATATTGCAAAAAGCAAGGGAACACCATCCACTGAAATTCCGGGGACACACCGTTACATTGTACCAGGACCTATCAGCATTGACACTGCAGAAAAACAGGTACTTTCACCCAGTGGTCACCTTCCTCCGAGAACGAGGAGTTTCTTACTCATGGGGTCACCCTTTCAGACTCATTTTCAAGTGGGACGATACGCTCTACCAGCTTCGGTCCTTAAAAACTTCCTGTAACTTGCTGGGAATTTGAACCGTCAGTGGATGGGGGACCTCACCTACTTCAGGAACTTAGAATGCTAGGAAAAGAACTGATAATGGGAGGCCTCCTTCTTCCCCCAGTGAGCTACCCTGGGATCGTAACACTATAGCCCATGAGCAGAAAGCAGTTTTAGAGCCACTGCAAAGAGACTCCAACAACTGACTGCTGTAAAACATTAAAGAAGTCCTGACCTTACATAGAGTAACTGGCGAGGTGGGGCAAGAGCAGGGGATGAGATTGAGATATAGCCATTGCAGCAAAGAGAAACAGGTTTGGTAATGGTTCAGGTCTATAGACACACCACTGGCACACCTGTCGAACCACCTGGGGCATCGGACCCACCAGGGACATTTAACTGTTTGGTTTGCTAGATAGGACATGTTTCTTTTTTTCATTTGGGAGGGTACCTAGTCAATAGTTCACTCTTCCCTGAGTGGGGCGATCAAAATATTCTTACTATATGTATGAGCACAGGCTATGGCCCCACACACATATTGTGGCCAAGGTTTTAGCAATGTCTAGCCACCCTGATACACTCTAGCACAATAGCCAAGTTACAGATATCATCTTAGAATGTAAAGGGGTTGAATAACCCAGTTAAAAGAGGAGACGTGCTGTACTATCTGGAAAACTCGGGACTGATCTTTGTCTTCTCCAGGAGACACACCTGATGTTCTATGATTGGCATCGTCTTTGGTTCAAAACATTCCCACAACAACTGTTTTCTTCCGCCGCCAATACGTTGGTAGATTTTGCTATACTGGTGGCCCGCTCATTCCAGGGGGAAGTAGGGGCCAAGGTGGTAGAGATAAGGGTACGCCTACTGGTTCATCGCATCCATACATGTGCTACACCTTTGCACTAGACTCCCTATACACAGTCACTGAGGTCATGGTCTTGCAAGACAGACTAGTACTCATAGGAGTAGACCTTTTATAGTTTTTACTAACACCCTGGACCGATATGCTCTGAGACAAGCTGGGATGGGAGAACTGACTGAGGAATGTAGATGTGGGACTTAAGGACCTCTGGAGGGAACACCACACATGACTACACATACAACTCCCATGCCCATAAAAATATGCAAGACTAGATCATCTCCTAGGGACCATAGAGGCTCAACGCTTATCCCATACATGTAACATAGATGCTCGCTCCCTGTCGGACCACGCAGCAATAACAGTAGACATAGAGCTCCCCTTGACTCCGCACACATATCAACCTTGACGCATGCAAGATTCTTCTGCATAAACCAGATATGGTGCAGCAGATCACAGCTGCGATAAATGACTTCCTCACTATCAATGACAGCCCTTACACCTCTATCTCCCTTCTCTGGGACCGTATGAAAACAGTAATCAGGGGAGAGTTTATCGCGCTATCGGCAGCCGACAACAAGGTGCGGAAAGAACAATGCACATCCCTGCAGGCCCAGGAGCAAGAACTGGAACACATAAACCACCGCACAGGCGCCCTAAGGGTATGGTGACAAGTAGAAGCCAGTAGAAAACAGCTTGCAGGGCTGAATATGAATAGGGCTGAGTACTCCGTACTGCATCTAAAACACTTATTATATGTAGGAGGTGACAAAAACGGATGGCTCCTTGCTAACAGATTGCGTGCTCGGTGACAGAGAGCGAGGGTCAAGGCCCTGGACGGGGAAGATAGGAAAGACCTCACCAGTGACTACCACATAGCAGATCGCTTCTGCGACTTTTATGCAATTCTATACACGGCTCAGGCACTACAGCCAGAGAGACATACACAGTATCTACAAAATGTTAATATAGCCCATCTCACACCGAAACAAGCCTGTAACCTTGATGCACCCATCCGCATCAAGGAGGTCCTGACAGCGATAGAGCAACAAAAGATCCATAAATCACCTGGCTCGGACTGCTTTCCAGCTTCATACTAGGAAACCTTTTGTACATCATTAGCACCCATCCTCACCAAGCTCTTTAATTCTTACACTGGGCCGGGCATAATCTCCCCTTCCTTGTTGGAGGTATCCATAAGTTTCATCCTCAAAACGGGGAAAGATCCGAAACAATGCGGGTCTTATAGACCTATCTCACTCCTTAACAATGATCTAAAACTTTTCACAAGCATATTGGCTGCCTGCATAAACCCCTTGATGCCTGGACTCATAGGCCCTGCTCAATCAGGCTACATTCCCCGCAGGCAATGCAGCAACAACGGCAAACAACTGCTGCATATCCTTGACAAGGCCCCCTGATCCAAGCGACAAGTGGCTCTCCTCTCTGTCGACACTGAAAAAACTTTGGAAAGGGTACATGGGCCATTCCTGGAGGCGGCACTGATGTGCTTCAAATTTGGAGAGTGCTTTCGCTCCTGGATATTAATCAATTATAGTTCTCCAAAGGCTTTCATCTGGGTTAATGGAATACCATCTGTCCCATTCATCATCAGTAGAGGGACAAAGCAGGGCTGCCCTCTGACGCCTTTGCTCTCTACATTTACATCTACGCCTTTTGCACAGAGGGTGACGGATAACCCGGGCATAATGGGAGTATACTTCGGTGGGGAAGAACATTCTATTTGCCTGTACATGGATGACGTAATAATGGCTTTTGATAACTCCTCAGCAGCACTTCTAGCCTTTCTGGAGGAGGTCGAGTGGTTTGGGTCAGCCTCGGGCTTTTCTGTGAATGTCAACAAGTCACAAGCCCTCAATCTCAAGGTCCTCTTGGCCGAGGAAGCATTCCTTGCCAGATGTTTCCCCATACAATGGAAGAAAGATGCTATCAACCATTTAGGTATACAACTCTCCACTTCTGCTGCCTCCATGGAAGCCATTAACTACAAAGCAATGCTCATTCAGATCACTAAGGACTTAGCCACATGGCAACTCTACCACCTTTTCTGGCTCGGCAGAATAGCTACCGTAAAAATAGTGATCCTCCCAAAGGCCCTCATCCTGTTCCATGCCCACCCCGTTGACCCACCAACTGGGATGGTTGCCTCACTACAAAAGGCTATACATAGCTTTATATGGGCGGGCCAACGTCCTTGTGTGAGTAGAGAAAGGAGCTACCGCCCAACTGGAGAGGGAGGTCTGAGGATCCCAAATGCGTCAGGCCTTTTCACCCAACTGTCTTTTAGGGATGTTTAAAATCAGTCTACCTGCAGTATTATGCACTCTTTGCAGCCTGGGAGAAATTAATTTTAATGTCTTTCTTAATGATTTTAATAGGGGAAAACAAACTGCTGCAGTCAACTGTACCTGTTGTTGAAACTATAGATCTGTGTCCAGTTGTACCCCTAGATTCTTTGCCACAGGAGTTGGAATCGGTGTGTTCCCTAGCTCCACTGGCTATAGTCTCTGAATGTCCAGTGGGAATACAATGCCAACGACTAAGATGTCTGGTATGTCTGAGTTCAACTATAGGCAACTACTACCCATCCAACTGGCTGCTGCTGAAAGACAATCCTGAAAGTTTGAAAGTTAGCAATTGTGGTGTCACCTAGCTGTTGGAATGCTAGCATCTACTGAGTGCCATTTGATTAAGAGACAATATTAAAGGCTCATGGCACCACTTCTAAGGCGAATGGAGAAGGCGAATGGAGATATATATATATGTGTATTCACTGAAAAACCCAAAGGTTACAGGGACGTTATAGTTAGGCTCACATTTCACTCATACAAAACCAGTGAAAACCAGTGATGTCATCAGTGATGCCACTGACCTTGTCATGAGTGATGTAATATGTAAGGTCATAAGCAGTACATTACAGGGGCACAAGTTATAGTTAGTTGAGGTAACTATAACTGCTGAATTTCACTGGTTTTGTATGTATGAAATGTGAGCCTAACTATAACGTTCCTGTAACCTATGTTTTTTTCGGTGAATTTCTACTGTGTTTTTAACGTAAAGTAATTTTCATTACTATAAGTTAATCCAATCACGCATGGCCTTCGGCCCTGTGGCCAACCCTATAACCACCAAACCTGCGCTGTGTATGGCCTTTGGCCATGTGCAGTGGCGATTGGCTGCGGAGCTCGGCCTGTGGCCAGGCCTTGAAACCAACCCCTTTAATCACCCAACTCCATGTTGTGTACAGCCTTCGGCCGTGTGCAGCGGGGATTGGCTGCAGATCCTGCAGCCAACTCCTATATTCACCCAACCACACAGCCAAAGGCTGGCCACCAATCCTGGCCCACAGCACCCATCCACAGGCTGATCTCGGCCCCGGGGACCCCATCCCCCACGGCCCAGTCCAAATATTTAAAATATTTTGGGGGAGGGGGACTGCATGGCCCCCATCCCTAAGCCAATTTCAGCCGTAGGGACCCCATCCACCAGGTACTGGCCTAATTATTGTTATTGTTTTTGGGGGAAGGGGCCGTGTAGCCCCCCTTCGCAGGCTGATCTCAGCCACAGGGAGTCCATCCCCCGTATCCTGAACTAACTTTTTTTTGGGGGGGAGGAGGGCCCTTCCTTGGGCCAATCTTGGCCCCATAGACCCCATCCCTGGGGCCTAGACTAATTATTATATTTTTTGGGGGGGGGCTGGTGGCATGGCACCCTCTCCAGGGCCGATCTCTGCCCCGGGGACCCAAGGACTAGACCTAAAAATTAAGAAATTATTTTTTTTGGCCCTCCCCATGGATGATTTCAGACCCGGGGACCCCATCCCCAGCCTAAACATTATTTTTTGTGGGGGAAGGGGGGCTGCGTTGCGCTCCTCCTCAGGGCCAATCTCATCACTGGGGACCCCATCCACGGGACCCGACCTGGAAGGACCAGATGGCCCCCTCCCCTGGGCCAATCTTGGCCCCGTGGACCACATCCCCCGGGGCCTGGGGCCTGGTCTTGTGACCTGGATGCTTTTCCCCATTCATTTTTCCATAGGGATTTTGAATAGGAATAGCACCTGGACTGAATTACACCAACTTTGGCAGAAAGGTAGCTCTTGGTCAAGAAAGCGCCCTTTTTGTTATTTGGTGTAAATCCGTTCAGTAGTTTTTGAGAAATTAATGAAAAACTAAATTCGTATATATAAGGATGTGAAGGCACCGGAACCCTCCCGATCTTGTGTTGAGGTCTGATTGGCTGCCAATACTTCAACAGGAAGTTTTGGCAGCCATGTTGGGAAAAAAAAATATATATATAAGAAGGGGTCAGTGTAGGGACACCCTGACCACTTAGCTTTGGTGCTGGGGTACCAGAGGGACCCCTCTCATAGCAAAATATATTTTTTTCCCCACTTTTGTCAGAAGTCATAGCGGATTCGCTGATTTTTTTATTTAAAAAAAAGCACAGGCTCCCACACTTATTTAAATGCAGCCCCTGCGTGAACCAGGTACCAGGTGGATTGACATTTTGAAAAAAACAGTGCAAAAACACATTAGGGGTCAGGATACAGGTATAAGACGCATAGAGGGTTCCCTAAGAGACCCCTCATGGACAAAATATTGACCTTTTTTTAATCCGATCCATGGATCCACGGATCCTTCATTGGGCCCAGTACAGCTCCCTGCTTAAATCCAAGGTGGATCCGCAGATCCAGAGAAAAATTGAAAAAACCCACCCATTGTATCCAAGGCTGCATATGGGAGGATTGCCGCTCGGCCTATTCCCACTGCGCACAGTCAAAGGCCATGGAGAGCACTCGTTATATTACCAGGCGTGTTAAAAAAAACCATAGAAATTACCTGAAAAAAACAAAGGTTACAGAGACATTATAGTTAGGTTGACATTTTACCCGTACAAAACCATAGAAATTCACCAGTTATAGTTATACTTACAGTTATACCTATCTGAAGAACCCATAACTCGTCCCAAATGTTCAGGTCAGAATAGATCACTTCCAAAGTGTTAATACGTATAATCACGAGATCCAAACAATCAGCATAGTGTCCTACACATATTAACACTTTGGAAGTGGTCTATGCTGACCTGAACATTTGGGACATATTTTTCTTGAAAGAAAGAAATTGAAGGCTATTGTGCCATACAACGAAACTCGTGTTGGCTGTTTTGAGTATCTTTACCTTTGTGTGGTGAAAAAGAAGCTCTACCCTTGTGTGTGAACTGATGTAATTAAATATGGACTCAAGAAAGAACTTGTGGATTCAATAAAGGAAAACAGAAACAACACCTACATTATTTGGACTATTTTGATTTACAGTGAGTGCTCAGGACACTTTTTATCCACATACAGGTGCCCTTGGTTCAAAAGGACAGTCTTCCATAACAATAATGAAAACCTGAAAACCTGGTCTATGTTCTTATCTTCTCTCCAAATACGGCCAACAAATGAGACAGAACATTAGTTTTTATTCTAATCCTGTACCCTGGCCAATATTTGTCTGCAAAAGATCTTCTGAACATTATCAATTAGACTAATTTGTCTAAGGATTTTCCCTTTCCCTTTTTTATAGATTGGACTGATTTCTGCCCCTTTCCAAGATGCCGGAATAGAAGCACCAGCTACAGTTGCATTTGACAGCAAGTTCTCATATGGACCCCACACAGCTGCTTCTGCAGGGAATAAATCCTCTGAGATCTCACCCAATCTTGTCCAATCTAGGGGCGTTACTGCTTATTAAAATCCCAAACGTTTTTTGTGTTTTGTCTAATGAGAATCTGATTGGGTAACTACACTCATGATCTGGGGAGATATCACAGTCTGTTTAATAAGCTGAAGTTTTCCCGCTCTCCTTCATATAATGTCTAGAGGTCTGAAAAATGTTCGAACTATGTCTGAGGTTGTATATAAAACTCTTCATTCCTGGCAGTTGTTTGGGTGCCATGTGTGAGGATGTGCCAGAACAACCTACTATCCTTATTTCTTGTGGCAGCTAAAATATTTTTCAATACGGATTCCTCCCAGCTTCTCTTTCTTACCTCTTGGATCCAAATTATAATGACTTCTTCCTTCAATGATTGCTACCCTATTCTGACTTTTATTACCCTTAATAGTTCAGATTTTGCTAACATGCAATTTTTATATGCAAAATTGTTTCTTTGTTTCTTAATTCCTGAGTCTTAGTCTCTCTATAGAAACTTTCCTTCAGGAATTCAAACAAAGTGTGATGAAACTCCACAATTGGGGATCTCATTGCTTACAAACAAAGCATATATTTGTACAAGAGTATCTGGTTTCTCCTGCCCTTCTTCATTGTTGGTGTAATGTATTAGAGAATCACAGATGTTGACAGGTGCTGGTTGGTCCCTAAGTGGTATATAACACCCATACCAAGCAGTCAGGGCCACAGATGTAAATCCAATAATATGTAATTGATTTTACTAATACTCAGGAGTGGCCCCTCCCCCTGCCAGCAGCAGCAGCTGCAAACCTTTTCACTAGAAAATGATAATAAGCTATGTTTATTACTGTTTTCTTGTAAAAGGGGCGGGGCCACAGGCGATGACAGGGACGAAAGGGGAGTGCACAGTACTCTTCCTCAGTCCGCATTTATGTTTGGCCGGCCATCTCGGGCCGGCCAAACACACATGTGCACTACACTCTCTCCAACCCGGTACTGAGTTGCCAGGTTTGAGACCGCAGGCAGAGACAGAGACTCTGCCTCGGAGCGCCCTGGCCCTGGCTGGGCGCTCCATCCAATCAGATTGCTGCTTTCATGCTTCCAGTAACATGAAATCAACGTGAGGATCGAATGCAGGGAGACTGGGAGCCTGTGTCTGCAGTGGAGGACAGAGGGGCGGATCGAGGCGACGAGTAAGGTAAGTTCTTTTTTTCAATTATTATATATATATTTTTTTTGTTGTTCCCTCCCTCTGCCACAAGCTGCGTCCTCCCACCTCTTTCTGCTCCCACGAGCTGCCACTGCTAATCTGCTCCTCCTCTTAAATATGATTGCCACACTCCTGTCTGACGGGGTACAGCAATTACAGGCACAAAGAACATGAGCCAAAGTAAAAGACGTTAATTGTAACACGGTGCTGGGCCAGTTACTCAGGGGTTTTGCTGTCAATGTCAGAATTTTCCACTGCTCGCCCACTCTACTTGTTAGGGTAATCATCATACTCAATGGTTCGTAGCTGACAGTATAGTCTCCTGCAGGGAGAACTGGACAACTATCCGTTGCCTGTCCTAGATAAACATCTAAGACTTGTATATGTTAAATAGTTACAGGAAAAGGGCCTACAGAAGTAGATATTAAAAGCCCCAATATGTCAGGGGACCTTATGTCTAAAAGCTTCATATTACAGGCTAGTGAGTTCTTTACTCATATAAGCAGTACTCCCTAAGGGCATTCAAGACCAGAAGATCTAGCTTCAATGCTGTAGTTTACAAAGTTACACAGCCAGATCGATAGAGAGGTAGAGTTGGCGATGTCTTCTGAAAGATACATAGATGATACCTGATTTTAAAATCATCCAAAACTTTGACTTAAGCCTACCACTTTTCAAGATAAAAAGAAATCCTGAAAGATTAATTGAATCATGGGCCTTGAGGTTGCAAATGGATTTCACTCCTCATAAATATCAGAGACAGTTTGTCTGGTTTCTGGGTTCACTTCTATTAAACATCCCCTGGGTTTATCTGATTTATTAGAGTAGAGGTTAGGACAGTAATCATAAATTCACTACATGGCCCGGTGCAAGTTAGCTGTTGTTCATCCATTTGTAAATCTGTGTCACTGAGTCCTAACCCTGATTGGGATGATACAAACACTTAAGATGTTCCCATCATAGTGCCATTAGTATTGATCACTTACGTTAATCAAAGAGGGGGTAGGACGTACTGTACTGGGTGGATTTAATTTGAAATTAATTTCAGAGCCATTACATGATGTATGTAAGACCTACCAATACCTCCACTAAAATCATAATTTTTCAGTTTTAAATAGTTCTCTGGGAAATCTGCTTATTTCAGTTGATGTGATAGTTGCTGTGACTGCGTTTGGGGTTGGTATAGGCTAACACCTCTTTTTCAGGATCTGTGCACCAATACATTTCCAAACTATTTCCCTTGAAACGGCAATTCAATGTAGGGTCCTTCTTAAGGAAATTCGGTGTATTTCCCTAATAAGGACATTTACTGTATTTAATCTCATTAAGCAAATTTAGCATATGTTATCCAATCAAGCAATTTAAATGCATTTCTACTTTTCAGAATTTCAGTACATTTTCACAATTAGTATTTCCAATGTATCTGCAGCAATTAAACTTATTCCTACTCACCAGGCATTTCAATGTATTTTCAGTGATTAAAAACTCAAAAGAGAAATGGGGAATATGATTAATTTGCTACTGCTGAAGGCAAGTTACAGTTCTGTGCTGTATATGATACAAATGTATTTTGAATACGACAAAATAATTAAATGGCGTTCTGAAAATGTAACTAAAGTTATTGCATAGCTGCACTTAAATACTATGAAAAAGCAATATATTCCCTGCTAGTGAAACCAGACAGAAAGTAGTCAATGGAGAAAACCTTTAACAGGCATCCAAGTCATCACTCCCTAAAGAATGCCAACTGCACATGACTCTGACTTCCCCAAGAAGGGCCTTTGTAGTGGTAATGTAATACCCTTCTCGAGAAATAGTATTGCTTGCCAGTTTTGCTACGTTTAGAAGGCCCCGGATGGCAGAAATGGGTGTTCACCGTTCAGACTTATTCAGTACTTGGGGAGCCCTCAAAGGTTGTTAAATGAAGACATTGTTATTGTAACCCAAAATATAACATGAACACGCAAATCTGATAGATCTCATCTGTGATATGAAGACATCAGATGAACTGACTTTGCCAATGCTTTTTTTCCCAGATGGCTGCCATGTGCGCAGTCATGCAGTATCGTTCTTGAAATGCTTAGTAATAAAGCTTAAAAAACACATTTCAAGAAGGCGAACATGCATGCATATGCAAAGGGCCATCTTGGGATTGTTAAAAAAACATATAAAGATGGCTGCGGGCTCGTGTATTACCAATCGGGGACAGAGCGCAATAGGCTAAATTACTAAAAGAATAAGGATAGGACAGAAGGGGGAGCAGGGAGAAGAAAAGACAGGGAGCAACACCTGCCAGCAGAACTATCAACAATGTTTTAATATGAGGGGAAAATATATCACATATCAAAGTTGCAAATACTGTGATGGCATGGCAAGCATCTCCACTTTGCAAGAGCTCGATTTAACTGCAAGGTCAGTAAGTGCAATGTCTGGCCTGACAGAAGATCTCTTTGTGAGCCGCAGATGCTAAGATGAAATCTTGTGCAATACTGTACCGTCGTGGCTCCACTAGGGCTCCTTGACTCGGTTGGTCTAGCACTATTTACTTCAGGTGGGTTATGATTGCTCCTCGATCATCACCAGTGACGCAAGCCATCCATTATCAACCCTACCTTAAATGGCCCTCTCTGTGTAGGGTGAAAGCTGTTACTCTCTTTACAGAACGAGCATGAATGTACTGTCCAATTAAGGGAATAGCATGTTTTTAACTTACTGTATAGTGGAAAATTAAGACATAGTCATGTAAATAAAGTGTGCAATTAGTGCAAGTGTTAGCAGTATTCAATGGTGTATTGACATTATTTGTAATAAGTAATCACAATATGCAATTATGTTAGTGGTGTGTGTGCATTTAATGTATTAAATATAGTTTATGTAGTTCCCTGATATGTCCTTATGCACAACAATGGAAATTTGATGAGCGCTGCTGCAGTGCCAGCTGCCTTGTATTTACGACGAGGGTGGGGGGGAGGGCACCAATATAACTTTTTTTTTTTAAAAGGCACTTAACTGACGGCGTCCTCCTCTCCTTTTGTCATGCTCCCGGAAGCTCCAGCGCGGGCCCAGGAAACTGCACTAACAAATCCTGGGGTTGCTTTCATGCTGGTAAGCAGCATGAAATAAGCTTCAGGATTGGAGGGAGCGCACACAAGAACACTGGAGGCCTGTGCCTTCGCTAACCCAGCTGTCTGAAGACAGCTAGGTTAGAGAAGTTTAAAGTGTGCATGTCAGGCTGAACGTTGCAAGACGGCCGGCCACAGGGACATGCACACTTTAAACTGAAGTGCCCAGCTCCCTGCTGCTGTCACTCAGCAGCAATTGCCCTCCCCATCTTGACACTATTCAGGATGGGGTGCTGAAAAATAAAATGGTAATAAATAAACTTTATTACCATTTTATTTTTCAGCTCTGGGGCATTTTTTTAGTGGGACGACGCCCCACCGCTCTCGTGGCGTGGCCGTCCATGCACTGCTGTAATAATGCCAGCAATATAAGGCATATGCTTTTTAAGAGCGTCATACAGTGTATATGATATAGGCTGGCGTTTTGAGATCAATTGTGATAAGATTCACTGGATGGCATCTTTAAATCGGTCAATCAGTGAACAATGACATTCAGTGATAGGTCTCCAAACCCAAGCAGACATCATCAAAAAGGAACATTATAAAATGCTTATTGTTGGTGATCACTAGAACTGCAGGACTAGGTAAATAGACTTATGTTTTCTATACATTGGAATGGCCCTGTAAAAGGCTAATTGAAGAAGGGATCAGATGTACGACTCTCACACTGAGTTGTGTAATACCTTGTCAAACTCCAGGAGCTGCGCTACTGAAAAGGCCATTAAGCAGGGTGCACTGCTGATAGGGTAACAAGTGGCGAAAGCTAGTGGAAAAGTCCCTCTAAAACAATGTTGACATATTTATCATAAGCGAAATGATAAAAGAATTCCAACGTTAGTAGTAATGAAACATGAGTCCGAAATAGCACATTAAGATATCCGACCAAATAGACAAGGTAAATCCGTAGTAACAGCACTAAGACGTCAAGCTGATCTTCATGAATCCTAATTTATTCAAAGTTTATAACATCGGTGATGAATCCATTACATTGATTTGGGAGCGTCGCCCAAACATCATTAGTGAGTCAGAAGCAACAGCACAGAAACATCAGCCAACACGTGTTTCGCCCCTAGCGGCACGTAAGCCGGGGCTTTCTCAAGGCGAGTAATTTGTAGCAATATAGTTGTAATTAATATAAGCAAAGTGTGAGTTCAAAATCTCGAATGAGAGAACGCTGGGCGTATCCCAGGAAACGCGTCCGTCTCCTGAGTGAACGTTGGAATTCTTTTATCATTTCGCTTATGATAAATATGTCAACATTGTTTTAGAGGGACTTTTCCACTATTAGTATATATACGTGTTACTTTAGGAGGATTAGGGCCCAATGTCCTCCGGTTCAGTCCCCCTAGTTATCTCATTAAGGCAATTTATACAGGGAGCTAGTGCACTGGACCCACTCCTTTCTTAGGAGTTCTTTTTTGCAAGTGGCGAAAGCTAGACTGGAGAATCTTGCAGTTTCAAGTTTTAAGTGTATGTTTATTTAAGATAAGGAACTCTTAACGAAGTCCACTTAAAAAAAAATCAAAAGAAAAATAAATTAACTACATACATAAGCAAACAAGTAAATCACCCAACGAACATTGAACTCCAGCCATAGAGTGCATCATGGTTAAACTCCCTAAACTTGACATACGATTAAAAAGCACTTAAAGGGATTAATAATTCTAAAAACTTCCCAAACAATCCCCAATCCCTTGCACTACGAAATCCCAAGTCGCCCCTCACCCCTCAAACATTAAAATTAGCATACGAATTACATCTTTAATGACATATACTTAATATAAATGTAAAAAACATTAAAAAACAAATGTAAATTCTAAAACAAATTATTGGGAGGATCATCCAAGGATTGAAGAAACTCCAGTGCAGACAGAATAGAGAGCTGGACAGAAATGGGTCTCAAGCACTTAGCCGAAAAGGGCTGGAAAATAGCATATGACTTAAGTTACACTTCTTAGCAGAGCCATGCCATTTCACCAAAATAACATTCAATGGAAGCAATCCCTGGCAAAGCAGAATCCAAAATTTGACGAACCCCATGTGGTAGATTCCATGTAATATAAGGTTGCGCTTTTTTTACTTAAATGGAATCCACTAAATTGAGAAAGCAGCTCTTTTTTGCACAACTTACCATGTCTATTCAAAAGCTTAAAGACCACGTTGTCTGTTTCAAGCCAATTTACAATTGCGAGGGGGTAATAGCCAAGACCTGATTACTATCTAACTCCAGTGTTTCTAAAGCATAGGAAACATTCCTACAGATAGTGGACCTGAAATTATTATTCGCCAGAATTTCATTCCTCAGCAAAGACCTTAATGTATTATCTTCACTCCTTGCGAGGCAAATAACCCAACGTACAACCCCTGCTAAGCCCTGACCAAACACACTTCTTAAACCCATCTCCAACCTTAAGGCCACCACAGAAGTAGCCGATTTAACAGACATGAGTTTTCTAAGATTTTGACCTACCATCAAATTCAAAACCCCCCATTTAGAGATATCAATCAATTCCGAGCCATATAGAAGGGATGCTGGAATTGTTGCTTGATAGACCGCTAGAGGATGTGCAAAATGCCTCCTCCCAGTAGCCCTATACAAGGCCCCTAAACCTCTTGCTTGACAGCCAGCTTTACATTTATTATTTTCTATGTGCGCCTTGTCGCTAAGATTGCCACACATTATCTTCCCCAAGAAAGTATATGAGTTCACAATTTCAAGCTTTTGAGCCCCTTGGTTCCAATGAAAATAAGGGAACTTAATTTTTTTGTTTCCATGGAAGCACATAACCTTGCTTTTAGAAGCATTAACCTTTAAGAAGTGGGCCTCCGTATACTGTGACAAAAACTGGAGACGATTATTTCAGCCTTTCGGGGTTAAATCGAAAATTATAATATTACCATCTTATAGTAAGCAGCCTACAGATTTACCACCAATTTGCGGGGCCAAGCCCTCACTTTGAGAGAGGAAAGAGGGAAGATCTGAGATATATAAGGAGTAGAGCAAAGACTCCAAGAACCATCCTTGTTTTAATCCAGTCAAGGTGAGGATCTCTTGGGACAAAACGTTATCCCTCCCTAATAATATTCGAAACCAAGTGGAAGAGTGAAGCACAATCACTAGCTAAAGAAGAATGTTAGGCATACCCAAGTTAGCAAGCTTTCCCCACAATAAATCTCCATCCACTTTGTTGAAAGCTGTTGAAAAATCAATAAATGCAGCATTGACCACACCACCTCTTACTTTCACATACTATGCTGCAATATTGTCCAGAGTGCTATGTCTACGCTTAAACCCTGTTTGCTCCAGGGGAATTATATTGTTTTCATCAGCCCAAATAGTCTGGATAGCAGACATTTAGCAAAAAAATGTCCCACCACATCCAGGAGGGTGATCTGCGGATAGTTGGCTGGACAATTAAGATCGCCTTTCTTAAATAAAGGCACAATGATACGTCCTGCCCAGGAAGGCGAAATACTTCTGGATAAGAAACACCTTCTGAAAACGATAAAGAAAATCCATGAGCGAATATCCCGTTTTATTACAGAAATGGGTAATTCATTAGGACTCATTGCGGCCGAGAGGTGCACAGCTAGGATGGCCAGCTCTATCTACATTACTCAGGGGAAATCACAAGATTGAGACCTCTCACTTTCGGGACGCCGATATGACTCTACCCCATTTAATACATAAAGGGTGTAAATAAATTCAGTCCAACGAGCCTCACCTATGGCTACAGGGGAAGAGCGCATTCTTGACCTGCAGCCTTCACCAACCAATGACCAAAAGCGTCTAGCCTGACCCTTTACTGCTGCTTTCCTGAGGTGAATCCATGGTCTTTACCAAGAGTCCCTTGCGAAACGGCCTTCAAGCGCCTCCTTCTCCTTTTTAACAGGGCCAAGCTTGAGTTCCTTTCAGCAGAATACTCCAAGTACCGAATCCTAACCAGAGAATTTATTTCCCTATTCAGGGTGAGTAATGGACGAGGAATCACCTTATGTCTTCTTTTGGAAGATCTTCTAGAAGAGCTAATTAACAATTGCTTCACAAACGTAGCAAAGTGTTCCAGTTCATTCCCCTCCCAGTTATCCAGCTTCCCAACAGCAAATTCTATAATCTCTAACACTCCAGAGATCCTTCGAAGATCCCACTGGGTCCTCCCTGTCTTTTTGTAAAAAATAGAGACTAGCCCGCCGAACTCCCAGGACCCCGTCATTAGCATGTTCAAATTCAGGTAGAAAATTAGCAATTTATGGTCACTAGCAGGGGTATTTATGATCTTTAAGTTTCTTAACAACGAAAATGAGGTATTACCTAGCACCAGATAATCTAATATTGTATTTCCCCCTGGAGAGACATGCACGTATGGAGCTGCAGAATCCGAGAGAGACCTCCCATTTGCTATGATACAGTCATTTCTCCTAAGGAGATCAAGTAGGAGTTTCCTTCTCTTATTTGTTCTAATCGAAGGGGGAAAAAACACAGGATGGGATTCGCAGGGCTTCCTCTCTCTCAACCTCGCTTACTTGACACAGGACATGATAGAAATGTTGCAATTTAAATCTCCAACTAGAACTACATAGGGGGGATGTTCGCTATCAAGAGTGTTCTTTATACATGTGAAAACCTTCTGCAACAGAGCGTCATAGACCCCTTCAGGGGGAATATAAGCATTGACCAGTAACAGGGGGTAAAGCCCTGGATCTTATTATGAACCTGAAAGGTTAAGGCCATAAAAAGGTTGCTAGGATCTTTATAACAATCATAATTCCACTTGAGTTTAGTTGATAACAGGCAGGCGACTCCCCCTTTAGCGTGCCCCCTTCTAGAAGGAGTGGCCTTGCAATCTAGAACATAGTAATCATCCCGCAGAAAATCCCTGTCAGACCATATCTTTTGGAGGCAAATCAAGTCAGGACTTAAAGGACTGAGAAGAAGTAACTTCTCCCTACTATATTTTACCTCTGCAGCATTCCACAAGACAATTTTTAGGCAAATGCTAGTTGATGGGTTGAAACAAGAACCTAGACCCCTGCGCCTGATTTAAGGCACTCGGGAGCCAGCCCCACCCATCCAAACCATTAATGCTTTTTTGTTCGGAAGCAATTGATGCTTTCTGCAGTAACACCTCCCTACCATTCCCTCCAAGAGAAACTGTCAGGTCCTGCAAATCTAATGAGGACCTATACTCATACTGGACGTTAGAGTTAGGTGACTCATGTGACATATAGCATTCTTTATCCCTTTCCACTAATGTCCCTCCACTAGCACCATTATGTTTTATACCAAGATAGGGAACAACATCAATACTGTGACATTGCAAATAATCAGCATTTCCTAGGACCAGATTGGTCAAGCGCTTAGAACCAAAAGAAGTCCTAAACTTAAAGCGCACTTTAGAATAAAATAAAGAAACAAGGTCAATGTCGGAGCTTTGAATTGACCTCAGAGGGCCAGACTCCAAAAAACAGTTTAACAACGTAGATCTATTCAAGATTAAGGTGGTCATTACAACATTGGCGGTAAAAGACGCTTACCGCCGTGCAGAAGACCGCCAATACACCGCCGCGGCCGCGGTAATCCGCCACAGCTATTATGACCCACATCTCGGAATCCGCCGAAATTCAGACACCCACACAAGTCCGCCATACCAAAGGTCAGTGATAAACTGGCGAAAACAAAACCTCCACCGTCATGCAAACAGAAACACACCCATGCTATCACGACCCATGAATCCACGCGGCGGTCTTTCAAACGCGGTATTCCATTGGCGGTACACACCGCCGCACTCAAAATACACACACATCTCCAAAACACCGCCACATTGGACAATTCCAAATACACACACCTGATACACATACAAACACCACTCCCACACACCCAACACAATATAAAACACACACCCACATCAACCACAAACCCCTACGACCAAAAATTATTGACGAAGGCCAGAGAGAGAGCACAGCATAGACAACCCCACCACACAGAGGCACACAACACCATCACCCACACAACATCCACGCACAAAACACCCCACACCACTACACATCACCACACTCATCACCACATACACCACCCCACACATCACCTACACCACCCCATGGCACGGCAAAGACACCCCAGGTTCTCCGAGGAGGAGCTCAGGGTCATGGTGGAGGAAATTGTACGGGTAGAGCCACAGCTATGTGGCTCACAGGTGCAGCACACCTCCATAGCTAGGAAGATGGAGCTATGGCGAAGAATAGTGGACAGGGTCAACGCAGTGGGACAGCACCCAAGAAATCGGGAGGAGATCAGGAAGAGGTGGAACGACCTACGGGGGAAGGTGCGTTCCGTGGTCTCCAGGCACAACATCGCGGTACAGCTGACTGGCGGCGGACCTCCACCTCCTCCCCCACAACTAACAACATGGGAGGAGCAGGTCTTGACCATCATGCATCCTGAGGGCCTCGGAGGAGTCGGTGGAGGAATGGACACTGGTAAGTCAAATCTTAACTATCATATCCCCCACCCTACCTGCATGCTATCACACACCCCCACCCTCACCCCCTCCCCTATCACTCCAACTCCTCACTAATGTACTAATAACACAAACCACCCATCCCAACACCAAGCCCTGCATGACACAACAAAGCATGGTCACCCCTCACTAAAGCATGCCCACAGCACATACCATAACACCCCCCAACCATCATCACACAAGCCCCCACACAGGAATGCTAGCACTGGGGTACACGGTCTCCCACCCATTGCACACCATGACACACACAGATGCAATAATCATGCTTTTATACCCCTGTAGGACCACTACCCAACGTCACCAGACAGGAGGGTCCAGACATCTCTACCCCACCCACAGAAGAGGCCCACAGTGATGACAGCAGCTCTGGCCAACTGGATCCAGATGACCAGCCCGAACCATCGTGGGCCTCGGGACACTCGGTTCCCCTCGCACAGGCACAGCCCAACACTGACCTTCCACCCTCTGGAAACACCAGCACAGCACCCACCCAGCGGGCCCATACCGCCGTCCCCAGGACCCGTCAATCAGCTGTGTGTCCACCACTACAGGGAACCCAGGATAACCCACCACCCCAACAACAACAGGGACCTGGGGGCAGTGGTAGTGGGCACACGGTCCAGGGGAAAGAGGCCCAGGAACACAGGGGAACTGGGAGGGCTGCTGTACGACAGGGGGTGGACAGGCTAAGGGAACCCACTCTCCACGAGGCCCTCTCCTCCATCATGGGAGCATACCACCACTTCCAGGAGACGATGGCTACGGTCCTGGCCAAGTTTCAGGAGACCCAGCGCCTGCAGGAGGAACAGTATTTGGGATTCAGGGAGGAACTCAGAACCATCAGCTCCGCCCTGGGCACCATCGTAGGGGTGCTGAAGGACATACAGAACACCATGAGGGACACCGTTGCACTCCAACGGGCCCCTGACACTAGCATGGACGAAGAACTGCCCACCACCTTTGCCGGCGCTAGTGGACTGGACGCCCCGCCACAGGACCACCACACCAGCACCCCACCCCCTGCAGACGGAGAACCACCCCGCAAGCGGTCCCTGAGATCCAGGAACAGGACAGAGCACGATGGCAAGACCCCCGCCAAGAAATGAGACCACCCTGATTGTCATCCCACTGTCCCACTTTGTAACCCTGTCCATATTGGAACTGCCCCAGCTCCACTTCCTATGCCCATATGGGCAGTGCACCTGTGAGACTAATAGACTGGACTCTGCCATGGACATTCCTCCGCCATCACCCATCACCATTTTACCACCCCCTCCAATAATTAGCACTTCAATAAACACCCTTGAAGTAAAAAACAATCTGGAGTCAGTCTGTGATTTTGAAAATGTACATTAGCAATGACAGTGACAAAATGCGTTTTCAAATGTAATGTCAACATACCTATGTCACACATCACAAGTCCATGAAGGATGCAAGCAGATGACACACGTTGGTAACCACACCTGTGAAACCGTAATGGATATGTACAACTCAGTTACCAAATACTGCTTGAAATAGACAGACAGGATAAAAGTAGAAGTGTGAAAGTACTTGTAGTGGGCAAGAATGTGTTCTCACCTGTGTGTCACTGGAAATATTGCTGGATGACTGAGTCCCTGTTGTCAATGTCTTCTTCCTCTGCTTCCTCCTCATCACTGTCCACAGGCTCCACAGCTGCAACAACACCGTCATCTGGACCATCCTCCTGCAGAAAAGGCACCTGGCGTCGCAAAGCAAGATTGTGAAGCATACAGCATGCGATGATGATCTGGCACACCTTCCTTGGTGAGTAGAATAGGGAACCACCTGTCATATGGAGGCACCTGAACCTGGCCTTCAGGAGGCCGAAGGTGTGTTCGATCACCCTCCTAGTCTGCCCATGGGCCTCATTGTAGCGTTCCTCTGCCCTGGTCCTGGGATTCCTCACTGGGGTTAGTAGCCATGACAGGTTGGGGTAACCAGAGTCCCCTAATAGCCACACCCGGTGCCTCTGGAGTTGACCCATCACATAAGGGATGCTGCTATTCCGCAGGATGTAGGCGTCATGCACAGAGCCAGAGAACATAGCATTTACCTGGGAGATGTACTGGGCTGCCAAACATACTATCTGTACATTCATCGAATGATAACTCTTCCGGTTCCTGTACACCTGTTCCCTCCTGTGGGGGGGGGGACCAGAGCTACATGGGTCCCATCAATGGCACCTATGATGTTGGGGATATGTCCAAGGGCATAGAAGTCACCTTTAACAGTAGCCAAATCCTCCACCTGAGGGAAAACTATGTAGCTCCTCATGTGTTTCAGCAGGGCAGACAACACTCTGGCCAACAAGTTGGAAAACATAGGCTGGGACATCCCTGATGCCATGGCCACTGTTGTTTGAAAACACCCACTTGCAAGGAAATGGAGCACTGACAGCACCTGCACTTGAGGGGGGATTCCTGTGGGATGGCGGATTGCTGACATCAGGTCAGGCTCCAACTTGGTACACAGTTCCTGGATTGTGGCACGGTCAAACCTGTAGGTGGTGATTAAATGTCGCTCCTCCATTGTCAACAGGTCCACCAGCGGTCGGTACACCGGAGGATTCCGCCATCTCCTCACATGTCCCAGCTGACGGTGCCTAGGAAGGACAACAGCGACCACAGATTCAAGCTACTCAGAGGTATGTACCCACAGCTACACAGAACACGAAACATAATCCAAAAAGTTGTCTGTAAGTGTGTTGAGACCAGGCCTAGGTATGTGTGACGCAGTTGAAAATGAAGCCATGTGGGCCCCTGAAATGGCAGCTGCCTGACCTGTAAACTGGGACAATGGGATGTGAGGTAACTGCGCTGGCATTGTACACCGTCGCGGTAGGTGGTCAAAGACCGCTGCGCAATGCTGCATTGGTTAACATTGGACCCTATGGGTCCCAGGAGCCAATGACGAAGTGCGCCGGCGGTGATGATACGCACCGCCGCGGACGTCACCGCCGCGGACGTCACCGACATTTTCTATCTGTTGAATCACTCGATACCTGATCTTCGACAGGAGAGGACCTATACTGCAAGTGCTGCTGTGACCTCGGTCTGGAAGAGACAATGGCTTGTGCGTCTGGGGAAAGGGCCCCTGCCTTCACTGCACAGGAGTTGGAGAAGCTCATGGATGGGGTCCTCCCCCAGTACACGCTATTCTACGGTCCTCCAGACCAACAGGTGAGTACATAGGGTGCAAGTTGTATGGGCTATGCCTGGGTGGAGAGGGCTGGTTGTAAGAAGGAAGGGGGCAGAGTTCTGCGAGCATGAAGGACTGTGAATGCATGTGCCACATGGCAAGGGCAGGGATGTGGGCCACTCACTTCGACGGATGAGTTGGTAATGACTTCTCTTCTTCCCCTGTACATGTCATGTAGGTCAGCGCCCACCAGACGAAGGATATTTGGCGTGCCATCGCCAAGGACGTCCGGACCCTGGGGGTCCACCAGAGACGGAGCACCCACTGCCGTAAAAGATAGGAGGACATTCGCCGCTGGAGCAAGAAGACGGCGGAGGCTCAGCTGGGGATGGCCTCCCAATGTGGGAGGGGTGCCCGTCGCACCATGACCCCCCTGATGTTCAGGATCCTGGCGGTGGCCTACCCTGAGTTGGATGGGTGCTTGAGGGCATCACAGCAGACACAAGGGGATGAGTACAACATCATTCTGCAGAATTTGCGTGCAGTGAAGGTGTCTGGGTGGGGGAGGAGGGCTGTGGGTTTCCCTAGGCCAGGGCGAGTTCCATAGGCTAGGCCCCTCCGTAGTGCAGGCCATGTGGCACTCCACCCCACCTCTGTAGAGTGCCAAGTACAAGTATACATGCCCCTGTGTCATCTATGTGTGCTGATGTCCACCATAGCCATGTAGGCTATATCCCAGGAACTGCATCAGTAGAGGCCAACAGCGCGGCGTAGTGCAGGGGGCTGCTGTGTCTGTATTGTCCGCCAAAGGTAGTGGTAAGCCATGCACTCAACCTGTCTTTCTTCTGTCGTCCCCCCTCCCCCTTTTTGTGCTCTCCCTGTTCTCTTGTGCATCACCATCATCAGGCGGAGGTACAGTGGCACCGGAGCACGAGGGAGCTGCAACCCACATGGCCATGGAGGGCCACACCACGGACTCTGAATACACCAGTGGGACGGAGGGCGAGGGGAGCTTCACGGCGGTCACTGGATCAGCAACCAGCGACACGGACCCGTCCTCTGATGGGAGCTCCCTTGTGGTGGCGGCAAAATCTGTGCCCCCCACTTCTACAGGTACAGCCGCCACCACCCCTACCAGCACAGCCCTCCCAGCAGCCCCTCAGCCTTCGCCCCGTGCCCGCTCACCCAGGAGGGTGGGCATCACCTTCGCCCCAGGCACCTCAGCCCCTGCCCCTGTCACCTCTGCTGCCCTCAGTGAGGAGGCCATTGACCTCCTCAGGTCACTCACTGTTGGGCAGTCTACCATTGTGACTGCCATCCAGAGTGTAGAAAGGGAGTTGCAACACACTAATGCATTCCTGGAGGGCATTCATTCTGGTCAGGCTGCCCATCATCAAACCCTGCAATCTCTGGCCTCAGCACTGATGGCAGCCATTGTCCCTGTCTCTAGCCTCCCCCTCCAACTTCCTCCACCAAGACCCAATCCCCTGTACCTCTGCCTATCCCAAGCACACCATCAGACCAGCCTGCACACACGTCAACACACAAGGGAAGCTCAGGCAAACATAGGCACCACACATTCCACAGGCATTCACACAAGCATCACCCACATACAGACACAGCAACATCCACTGACTCCACTGTGTCCCCCTCCTTGTCGACTCCCTCCCAGTGTCGTCTACACTCTCACCTGCATGCACTACCACTACAGCCACTAGGACCCGCACCAGCACACCCACCACCACACCCCGCTCACCTGCACTCACCTCCCCCACTACCATTTACACGTCCCCTGTGTCCTCTCCCAGTGTGTCTGTGATGCCCCCTCCCAAAGTACACAAACGCGGGCACGCACACACCCAACATCCATCCACCTCACGAAAGCCTCCAGAACATGCACCTGCACCCAAATCATCAAAAGTTACACCTCCTACAACCACCTCCTCTTCCTCCACGCCCAGACCCCCTCCAGCTACCCATACCAGTGTTCCTAAGAAACTTTTCCTGAGCAACGTTGACCTCTTCCCCCCCCCCTCCAATTCATAGGTCCCGTACTAGCACCTCAGCGAAAAAATCTCCGGTACCAGTGGTGCCTGTTAGAGGTATGTGGAGTGCACCGGGCACCAGGGCAGCCAGTGTGACACGGAGCCAAAGCACAGCCAGTCCACCCCCGTGAAGCACCAGAAGTTGGACAGTGCCCAACGGGAAAGGAGGAAGAATCCAGAGTCAGTGCTCAGGAGGGCCCCGGCAGCCACAGCCCCACTGGGCAATGAGGGACCGCCATGGCAAACACTACTGCACAGGTCAGAGACAGCAAAGTCAAGCACCCCTGAACAGGGCAAGCACCGCTGAACAGGGCAAGCACTGCTGAACAGGGCAAAGACCGCCATGGCAAGCACCGCTGAACATGGCAAGCACCGCTGAACAGGGCAAGCACCGCCAACTCAAGCACCGCTAGCCCATGTGCGGCAGGGGCAGTGACGGAACTGGGACCGTGACGGGGAGAGTGATGCACTCTGGGCACCAGTCCCCCTCCAGAACCAGTGGAGAACAGCATCCACTACCTCAATCCTTAACAGGATGAAGCACTCTGGGCACCAGTCCCCCTCCAGAACCAGTGGAGACTGTCATCCACTTGAGAGACTGTGACTTTGCACTCCCCAGGATGGTACAGTGGGCAACCCACCCACTGTAGAGACTTGAGAGACTGTGGCTTTGCACTCCCCAGGATGGTACAGTGGGCAACCCACCCACTGTAGAGACTTGAGAGACTGTGGCTTTGCACTCCCCAGGATGGTACAGTGGGCAACCCACCCACTGTAGAGACTTGAGAGACTGTGGCTTTGCACTCCCCAGGATGGAACAGTGCGCAACCCATCCACTGTAGAGACTTGAGAGACTGTGGCTTTGCACTCCCCAGGATGGTACGGTGGGCAACCCACCCACTGTAGAGACTTGAGAGACTGCGGCTTTGCACTCCCCAGGATGGAACAGTGGGCAACCCTCCCACTGTAGAGACTTGAAAGACTGTGGCTTTGCACTCCCCAGGACAGTACAGTGGGCAAGCCACCCACTGTAGAGACTTGAGAGACTGTGGCTTTGCACTCCCCAGGATACATCAATGGGCATGGAGCCCCCTCGTGGATCTGGCGTGGTGCTGTCATCCGGCTGAGATGCCCCCCCTTCCCTTCCCCCTGAGGTGCCTGTTGTATTTCGATCTGATGCCCCTGCAGTGTTCTCTCCGTTTTGCTCAGGTATCGTGTGTGGGCCTCGCCCATGCATTTTGGGCCCAGTGGTCCACGGACATTGAATGGTGAATACCTGCACTACTAATCGTGATGTATATTTTGTTGAATGTGTATATATATCTGTTTATATTTGGTTACTATATTTTGATACATTACAATGGTTGCACTCATTTCCTTTTGTCTTTGCATTCTTCTGGGGGGTTTTGGGGTTGTTACTGTTATGTTTGGATATGCATTGGTGTGTGTGTTGTAGTGGGTGAGGGTCGGGTGGGGGTGGGGGTGTTGCGTGTGTGTGTCCCTGACTTTTGCCTCCCCTATGTGGTAGGTGCAGTACTCACCGTTGTCTTCGGCGCTGGCGTTGATGATGATCGTACAGAAGCAGGAAGACTATCGCAGGGAGTATTTGGAGTTACGGCTCCATGGTGCCCTCGTTCCTCGTGGAGTGTGTAGAGGTGAGCGTTTTCCCATTGAAATGGCTGTTTCTGCCGTGTTTTTATCCACGGTGAATCCGCCCTGGAAAAGGTGGCGGATTGGTAGGTTGTGATACGGTGGGCGGTACTTTGTCTCCCGCCTGTCTGTTGGCGGTGACCGCCGCACTGCTTGTCTGTACCGCCGTGGCGGTCGGAGTGTTAAAGTGGCTGTCTTTGTTGCCGGTTTCCGCCACGGTCATAATTCCCTTTTTTTTCCCGCCGGCCTGTTTGCGGTATTACCGCCGCTTTAACACCGTCCGCCAGGGTTGTAATGACCCCCTAAGTCTGCATCAAAGATTGGGATAAAATCTACAGTGCAACAAGTTGAGGGAATGTCTTCCAAAAGAGCAAAGCCATTTGAGTCTCCCTTCAGACTGGCGAACGTAAATGTCAGGCTGTTGGGTTCAATGCGGGAAGCAGCCAAGAGAGGTGATCATAGAAGGACTCAATCTCAGACTCCCTCACTGACTCCCTGGCGGCTGCTCCAATAGGCCCAGATGCAGTTCCTGTCACCAGGGGGAGGGGGTAATCATGCAGGAAACCTCCATGCATTTCTGCAGGGGATCGATTGCCTCACACAAGTGGACTTTCCTTCTGACTTTCTTAGTGATCCTTCGAACTGGTCTTTTCAACCCTTTTGATTTTTTCCTCTTGTTTTTCTTTCCTAAATTGGCAGAGGAACAGGACAGGCCATGGAGCATTTCTTCTGACTAGACAAGGCTTTGAATATTGGGAATACCTTCTGTTCAGTCTGGATAGTCTTTGGCCACCGCTTACTCTTAACCGGGGAGGAATAAGAAATAAATCATATGAAATTGTAGTATTGTAGGTTATTGTAAATATAAATTTTCTTGTATTCTTATTTTGTTGTACCTCTTTTTACCTCTCTTATCACTCGCTTTCACTTGTTTTTATGTAAATTGGTATGTTCCAGCTGCCCCTGCTCCAGTTATTGTACTAGCCGGAATGGTGGGAGGATTCTACAGGCGGTTGATGGTGGAGCTGGAAGCAGGACTGGCTGGAGTTTCTGTACCCCTTACTTGATGGAATAAAGAAGACTTCTATTTAATATTCACGGTCCATCTCTTTTGTGATTTCCTGGAAATACTTCACCTTTGCCGACGAGGATGGGATTGTAGAGCAAGTCGAAACTCCAACACTCAAGAGTGCCGTTTACTCAAGGTACATTGGTTTCTCTATCTGATCATATCATTATTTTTGACTTCTACAATCAAGATTGTTTTTTGTGTGTGTGCAAATAGTGCAGTGTACTCTGTATTTTTGTTTTTCTTGGCTCTGGTTGGTAGATTTTCCCGTTTAATTTTTCTTGCCGGTTCGGCGCGCGTATGTTTAAGAGTTTTGGCTCCCATGCCAACGCATCTTTTGCCTCTCCCGTGCCGCGCACTCGTCTGGAGTTAGTTGCTTGGCTACGGCTGCTTCCTATCGCTTTCTCCAATTGCGCTAACTCAGGAGTTCAGAGAATTGTCTCCTCTGTCTCCACTTGCGTGGCTGCACTTCTGTTTACGAGGGGATACAAAATAATCGCCTTGGGCGTTTCCTGCTCGCACCACTACCGCTGTGTCCTTGTACACTTCAATTGAAACATACAACAATCGCCTTGGGCGTTTCCTGCTAGCACTGCTACCGCTGTGTTCAATTACGCTTCAATGTAAACTTTGTCTTCCTTTCATCGTCGGTCTTCAGACTTACTGTGTCAGTGAACAGTATACCGGAACACCACAAACTTTATGTCCCAATGAATCTACATGTGGTCATGAGTTAACATTTGACAAATTGCTTTGCTTAATATTTTAGTAACCTTGCGATTATTTCTTCTTCTTCAAGTGCCACATTTAGAGTACATTTTTTTTTTATTACTTGCACACAAACACACTCTTTTTATTCCTCATTTTTGCATGGTTTTCTTTTATTATTTTTTCTCTGCTCATTGGACCCTGGATTTTGGTAACCTGTTTTTTACCTCTTTATAGTTCTTTGGAAGAAGTTTTCAATATTTGGAAACATGCAGAATATTTCCCCACCCCCCTTCTTTTTGTCTCTACCTGGAGACCCTCCCATTCCGTAGAATAAATGGAAAAAAGTATGTCTTACTTATATTTGGGTTTGTGGCAGCAAGGTATCAGTTGACAGGAAGACTTCTGTTCTTCAACACTGTCTGGGTGCAGAAGGTCAAGAACTTTTGGAGAATTTACCTTTGATCAATCCTCCAGATGGTGCTGAAGGAGACACCAATTTAAGTGAATTTGAGTTGACGCTTCTTAAATTGGACAGACATTATTTACCGAAGGTGTCAATCATCCTTCAAAGATTTTACTTTGGGAAATACAAGCAGAGTGATTCTGAAACTGTTGAGGATTTTTTAACCAATCTGCGTAAACTAGCAGCTCAATGCAAGTTTGGTGATTCCCTGGATGAACGCATCAGAGATCAATTTATGTTGGAGTGCAGAAGCAATAAAATAAGAGAAGCCTTATGGTCTAAAGGAGATCCTACCCTGGAGGAAGTTTTGATTGTAGCAAAACAAATAGAGCATTCAGAACTTTGCATAGAAAATCTGAGGAAGTCAAAAGGTGTTTCAAAAACTATTCAACTTGTTGAGACGAAAACTATATCAAAAACACACTCCTGTGCAAAATCAAAGTTATTATGTTTTAGATGTATATTACACTGCTCTATACTCTGCCCCGCCTAAAGTAGTTGAGGGGAGAATCGACTCCTTACTGACTAGGGTGGAACTCCCAGCACTTGATGCAGAGGCCGGGCAGAAATTAGGGGCACAAATTACACAGGGTGAAATACGGGAAACAATTAAAAATATGGCATGCAATAAAACGCCAGGAACAGATGGTCTACCGGCTGAATTTTATTCACTATACAGTGCAAAACTTGCTCCACACTTGGAGCGATTATAGCAGGTGTCCTTAGAGATGGGGCGACTGCCAGATACTACTGGACAGGTATTGGTAACGTCCCTTTTGAAGCCAGGTAAGGAACCAACCGATATCTCATCTTATAGACTATTATCCTTACTAAACATGGAATTTAAAATATTAGCAAAGATTTTAGCACAAAAACGCCTCCCATACATAGCTAATCTCATACATACGGATCAGTGCGGTTTTATTTCGGCTAGAAATACATCCCTAAATGTGCGTAGATTATACCAAGTGATGGATGCAGCAAGGGGAAAGTTCCCACACGCGGGATACCTTTCGCTGGACTTATGCCAGGCCTTTGACTCCCTAAGTTGGGAATATATGATAATGGTCTTGGAGAAATTCCGAGCCCCTCAAGACTACATTAAATGGGTCCGCCTATTACATGCGGCGCCAAGAGCCAGAGCACGTACAGGACAAAATAAATCAGAAACTTACCACGTCTATAGAGGCACCAGGCAAGGCTGCCCTTTATCCCCCTTGCTAATTGCCCTAGCGATAGAACCCCTAGCACAGCTGCTGAGACAGGAGGGCAGGGCTTGGGGCATTGAAATAGGTCATACGCAACATGTAGTTTCATTATCTGCAGACGACATTATACTATAAATAAGGGATCTTAAACAAAACTCTGTCACAGCCGCATGTATATTTGGATAATTCATGCCCCTGTCTGGACTAGCCATAAATTTTAACAAGTCCATAGCGTTCTCATTCTATGGATCATATAGCGATAACACGCTACCATTTGGAGATCACCAGCTTCAAGTAGCAACAGACACTTTCCGATATCTTGGTATTCAAATATACCGCACACCGGAAGATCTCCTGGAAGGTAACCTGAAAAGAGCCCTTTCCTCACTCAAAATGCAGATCCAGTTTTGTATAACGTTACCAATTTCAATCGCGGGTAGACTGGCATTAGCCAAAATGGTGGTGCTACCTCGCCTCCTGTACTATTTCACTAACTTACCGGTGAAAGTGCCAGAGACCTATTTCAAACTACTTAACTCTATGATACTAGAACTTATATGGGGGAAGGGGAGACGCAGAATAAGCCTGGCCAAGTTGCAGATGCCATTGGAACAAGGAGGTCTGAATGCACCAGACTTCAAAGCTTATTGCATAGCGGGCCAGCTTCAGTGGCTGGCATGCTGGCTGAGCAGGTGGAATCTACATGAAATAGACTACAACCAACAGATGCTGGACAAAGGCAGTCTGCACTCCTTATTATGCCCCGGAGCCCCAGTTCTGGAACGCGCTCCTCTTTTATTGAAAATAGCACTACAGTACTGGCAACTGGCACTCTGATATACCCCTGACTCCATCCCCTATTCTCCCAATATTCCACTGCTGGGACTGCCGGTAACCATGGGCAGTTTAACCCCTGCACAACTACAAAAATGGACGCAGGAAGGAGTTGACTCCATAGGCTCACTATTTAAAGACCAACGTTTACTTACACAAACTGACTACATTCATGAACAGAACTTATCATCCTCACTTTTCCTCCTGCATGCTAGTATCACGCATTATGTTACAAAACACTGGGCCCCGAATACCGAAGAACCACTCACACGTGCACTGGTGCAGTCTATATACACTGTAGGTCAAGGTACACACATGATCAAATGGCTATACAAGGGGTTGAAAGCCCACCTATCTCGACCTCTGACAGCGCTAAAAATTAAATGGGAAACAGACATAGGAAGAGAGATATCGGACGAGGAATGGACTATCATACTAAACTACCCAAGTGAAATATCCCGGAATACGAGATTTAAATTCATCCAATATGCTATACTGCACAGAGCATATCTCACCCCACACAGGCTACATATACTATACCCGGGACTTCCCTCAACGTGTCCTAGATGTAGGGAAGAGGAAGCAGGGCTCACGCATATGCTCTGGAGTTGCCCGGCTATTACTGAATACTGGGAAAATATAACCAACACATTGAATACCTTAGCAGGAAAGGCTAGACTGTAAAATGGAGGTGTGTATACTGGGAATGCTCCCACACCACAAGAAAAAGAAAGTGCTCCCTAGATTAATAAACCTAGCACTTCTACTAGCCAAACGCCTACTGATGAAATGATGGAAGGCCACAACAGCACCTACAGTGAGTCAGTGGAAGGCGGAGACAATAGAGTGGGGAAATGCAGAGGGAGTCGCCCTCAGAAGGGAAGAAAATGCCAGAATTAGGAATTACCCAATAGCCCAAGAATGGGATGAATTAATAAATACGTTTGCATCATTGAATAAGGGAGACAATAACGAGGACGAGCCCCATTAAACTAATGAGACCAAAACTGAGCAGTTCACAAGGTAGCCCTTACCATAACATAATAGAATCAGTTAATTATCCCCAACCACATAGATAGATTTACACACACTAGCAAGTAGCTACAATAGATAACAACCAAGAATTCAGTAATAGAACACCCTTCCAGAACATAAAGATGTCTTGTTAATAGTTCACAGTTAAAAATAATGTTAGTTGTAAAGAATATAAGATGTCATACTAATTGTGAGTACCATCAGGGATGGTATAAGATAACTATTACACATGACGTACAGATCTGAACAGTTTTATAACAATATGGATGATGTGGAAAGGTAACAACTGTATACTTTCATACAGGTCAATGAAACAGCGCTCATGTACAACCACTGTATGACTTATCTTTTTTCTTTTTTTGTGTTTTTGAAAATAATAAAATATGTTTAAAAATATATATTTATGTTTTAGATGTAACTCAGCTTCACACTTAGCTAACAGCAGAGGTTGTCCTGATATCAACATGTTGTGTAAGAAGTGTGGCAAGAAGAGTCACTTTGCTAGATGTTACAAGTCTATAGAAGGGAAAGTTGTGAAGGTGAATGAAATTGAGTATGAATAAGAGGGTGATGATGGGAAATCTTTTGTTTTACAAATTGTCAATGATGTGAATTGCATAACCAATATTCGTTGTGAGTATCCTATTGACATTGTGGAGGTTGACGGTGTTAAAATTCCTATGATGATAGATTCGGGAGCAAAGTTGACTTTGGTCTCTGATACCGACTATTCTAAATATTTTATGAACAAAGTCACACTTCATGCACCAGATGTTACACCTTTCAGTTATGGGGCAAAACCTATAGAATTAGAAGGCTATTTTGAGGCTAACATAGTGTTCAAAGGTAACACGATTGAAGGAAAGGTTTATGTTCCAGTGGTGGGGGATACCTTATTGAATTGGCCACATCAGAAATTGTTGAACATTATATTAAACCTCAACTTTGTAACACAAGTACAAGTGCAGAAGATTAGTAGTTGGGGTGAGGAATTCAGGAAAGAATTTCCTGAAGTTTTTGCCAATAGGATAGGCTGTGTCAAGGGATATAAGCATCGAATTGTGCTAAAGAAAGATGCATCTCCAATTGCATGTAAGATTAGAAACATTCCTTTCAGTATGAGAGACAAAGTGAAGGTTGAACTTCAGAGGTTGGTGTCTGAAGGCATTATTGAGAAAGTTGAGGCTCCGATTGTCATTGCAACTAAAACTAATGGAGACATAAGGCTATGTGTGGACTTACGAAATTTGAATAAGGTAGTCATTGAGGACAGGTTTCCCTTATCTAATATAACAGAGATGGTAAGTTCTCTGGGGGATGCCAAGTTCTTCACTACCTTAGATCTCAGCTCAGCATATCATCAAGTACAATTATGCAAAGAATCCAAATTGCTCACGTCCTTCACTACTCCTTTTGGAGTATTCAAATTCAATAGAATGCCTTTTGGACTCTGTTCAGCTGCTTCGGTTTTTCAAAGGCTGATGAATGAGATACTTGGTGATATGACTTGTGTGAAATTTTATCAAGCGGGTGTGCTTATTTTCACAAATACTAGAGAGCAACACAAAATATGGGTCAGGAAAGTACTTGATGTATTTCGTTTAAAAGGGATTACATTGAAGGGAGATAAATGTAAGTTCTTCAAATCAGAGATTTCATATTTAGGCCACATAATCACAGGTGATGGTGTCAAACCTAAGGATGAACTAGCAAAGTCTATTCTTCATCTGCAGCACCTGAAAATAAGAGTGAGGTTCAAGCTTTCTTTTTTTTGATGGTGGAATTTTACGCAAGATTTATTCCAGATTTATCAAAAAGGAGTTGTTCTATCAGGACTTACTTAAGAAAGGTAAGGATTTTGTGTGGGATTCTGAATGCCAAAAAGAATTTGATGATTTAAAGTTAGGTTTATCCTCAGCACAATCTCTAAGCAGTTTCCAACCCGGTCTTCCCTGCTCCATCACCACAGATGCCTCAGAGAAAGGTTTAGGTTGCGTCTTGAAACAATTCAATCATGGCAAGACTAATATTATTGCTTTTGCTTCACTTGGGTTACGTGGTGCAGAATGTAAGTATTCAACAATAGAGAAGGAAGCTTTTGCCATTTTCTGGGCTATAAAGAAATTTAAGCAATTTCTGTGGGGTACTAGCTTTGACGTTTGTACGGATCATAAACCTCTTCGTGAGATTTTTGAAAAAAAAGGTTTAGACAATGTCTCAGGTCGCATATGTAAGTGGATAGTTGGCCTACAAGACTATCATTTTTACATGAAGTATGTACCAGGATGTGAGAACAGGACTGCAGATTGCTTATCCAGGTTGAGAAAAGAAGGATTGGATGAGTGTGAAGATGATGATTCTTGGTGGGCAGATGAGGAAGTGAAAGTTTGTGTTATCACAAGTGGTTGTATTACTGAGGAAGAGTGGAAACAAGAGTTGAATGATGATGTAGATTTGTCACGAATCAAGGACTTGCTGTCTGCTGGGGTGTCTGCAGGTCATGCTGAGAATTTTGGTGAGCAATATAAAAAAAATTGGCATGAACTTTCTATTCAAAATGGAGTGGTTATAAGGGCTATCAACCAGAGCCCATTTAGCGATAGTCTCTTGACACTGGTATTTACCTGCCTGACTACTAGCCTCCACATATAAACGTACTATTATATTCTCTGGCTCTTTCGATAACAACAGGGGGACACCCAATGCCCCTGAGAGGCCTTGATTGGAACTCCCAATTTTGTTCCCTTTGGACAATTCCTTCAAGATGGCGGTCACAGAATCAAGAATACAATCAGACCCTCCTACAAATTTCTCCAGAAGTTTTAAAATTGAGGAAAGCATGTTTTCCAGGCTAACCAGGGAAGTGGAGAACCTAACCTCCTGGTCTGGAGGTTGTCTAAGCAAATTACCACTTACGTCCAAAGCTGGAGTCACAGATATATGAGAGTACACAGAGTCATGAATGGACGGGGTGCTGCTAAACAAATGCAGACCTGTTGGTGGAAGCATAGACATAATATCCCCAGGTGGCAAGTGATAGTCCTTAACCTGATAACCATATCTCCTACAAAGATCTAAATCCAAGCCGGGCAAGGTGAAGTCTCGAAGCCCAATATCTGGTGTCCCTGCAGTCCTCAAAGGGGAAGAGATCTCCTGAAGAACTTTGGCAGAATTAACCAATCCTCAATGTGTCACTGAGTGAGGGGAAGGGCTAAGGAGAAGGTGGGGGGAGAAAGGAGATGAGGGACACAGGAGCACCCTATGCAGGTTCTGGACACTCTGTAAAGGGGCATCCTGGGGGCTGTATCCTATGCTACCCCACCCCTTCTACTATCAGTGGAGTAGGGCTCCTTTAAAACCCCCCTGAACAGGATTCCCTTTGGCTCCGTGCTGGATGTCGTGCCGGGGGGTATGACAAGCTTCTGTTCCTCCTGAGGGATCTTTTCTTTTTCCCACAAAGTAAAAATGTAATTCTGGCCTTTCACCCATATGGCCGAGTTGACCTTATTCCATAGGGGATTGGATTTTGTTTTTATTCATGTCCTTCCTGGGAGCAAGCGCCCGGAGTGCAATTTCTTTAAGGTCATATTTTTGCCTCTCCTCCAAACCACCAGAACCAAGTCAAATCAGGGGAGTGACAAAGTATTCTCTCACCTTGATCGAAGGCAGTAGCCTATGGGGTCTTTGGGGCTTGTAAGCCCAGGAGGAGCCTGGCGTCCTGGGGTTCTGTAGCCTTTCCTTTAATAACGTTCTTGTTGCCCAACACTTGGCTGTGGTTCATGATTTGCAGGTCCTCTTCTCCTTTCCGGGCTAGTCTGAATTCGCTGTTCCCTGAGAAGCGGAACAAACCACTTCCAGAGTACTTCTGGGGCACTCAGCAGCCTTGTATCTGCAGACAGCTGGAGCAAACAGAGCAGGACAGCTATGCGTGGCAAACCGCACTGTTTCTGCTCCCAGCAAACTGCCTGCTCTCACCTGAAGCTCTCACTGGGGCCTGTTTTGCCATTCTCCAGCCAAATATCCAGCCCCTGCCTTGGGCCAGTGATGAAAGCTGGGTGCCGGTAGCAGCACTCTGTGGGTCCGACTGAAATGGCTACCAACGCAGCAGACCTGCTGACCCCAACTACACTCCCCTATACCACTACAAGGGGAGGAAGGGGCCAGGCGACTTAATCAAGAGGACTTGGTTGGTCCGAAAGGTATTGCAGTCAGGCTGTCAGGCTATTGCGGTCAGAGCCTGGGAAGCAATCTTCTGTCATTTCAGCGTTCAAGAGTGCTATCATTAGGGCACAGTCGCAACTGCAATGAGCTGCCAGGAGAGCCTCTGTGGGCTGCTCTACCTATGCGAGCTGCCGCTGTGAGATGCGGTAAGCCGCAGCCTCTGTCAGTCGCAGTAAACCTCTGGGTGTGCTGATAGCTTAAAGTACCGCAACGGCCACAGTGGACAGTCCCAGTGGACAAGCAGCAAGTGGCGGTGGCAAGCGGGAGGTGGTGACTGGCAAGTGGAAAGCAGTGAGCGGCAGCATGGTAGCAGCCTCCTTCTCCTCTTCCTCGTGACGCGTCACTTCTACATCCGTCTATTTACAGTCACATACAAATTAACCTTGCAGCCTGTTTGAAGCACAGTGACCCTTAGCTAAGAGTACTGTTTTAGATGAAGGTAACATTCTTACTCAAAGATCACTAGGACAAGTAATTGAAAGGTAATGAATGAATTTCACTATCACTTCTGAACACACACCTGATTAGTTAACCACAGACCCTAGAAGGGTATATGTGCAATGGATTTTCCGCTCCATGCAGTCCTACCTGTTTTAGATTTCAAGTGGTAGGTTGGAGAAATCACTAAGGATTAGTGATATAGGCATCTGTTTTGAAATCTGTGGTCCATGAACGAGTGACACTAATCTTCAATGCGTCTACCTCAGGTTTTTCTTTTAAAACTGGGTATTCTTTAGGTCGATAATGACTTATTTTTTCAAAGGTTTAAGGTTTCGTTCTTCTTTTTCCATACCTTTTTGTTGCCTTTCAATTAATGTATCCGTTTCTCCTTAACCCACGCCTCATCAAATGTTCCATTCCTTTATTTGGAGGGAGGTAGACACCTCAAAACTTCCAAATGTTGTCTCCCTCACCCAATAGATATACCCCATGACTGTCCTCACACTCCCGCTTGGAAACAGCTGACACACTCTTGGCCTCACACCTTTAGGGCAGAAGTCTTTCTATTTCATCATCTGGAAGTTTACTTTAGAACCACTACCAGCTGATGCTTCCGGGATCACCCTATATCATTACCAAGTCTATGATGCATGTCTACTATTTGGATGCCACTGTTCCACTTCAGGTATCTAGGCGTCCTTTGCGTATGGTTTAGGGATTTTCATTGATGTTTTGGTACTTTTAGATTGTTTGGTGAGTAAACATTGGTTCGTCAAAAGTAAGAGATAATAATTGTTAGCATGAAATCCTCATAGTGTACTGTCTACATGGATGTGTGTCGAAGGTCTTTGGTGATTTTTGTTTCACGGGAGTGAACGGTTGTCCATCGCTTGCCCTGAATGGGCTGTTCTCATAACCAGCATTGCTAGCCAGTTGCATTATATAACCGGTCAAGTGCTGTGCACGTGAAGGTGTGGAATGTTTAAGCTAACTTGTACTGAAAGGTTCTAATATGTTTATTGAGACATGTTTGGAATATGTTTTCAAGTTACAACGCTTCGCCAACAGTGCCATATAGTGTGCCCACGCATTTCAAGAAGTCTATCTAACTGTGTTGTTGGGTTTGGATGCAGGTGATTAATATTATATTGCAGTTTTATAAGTAAACTCGGCCAAGGGCATTGTAGTGCTTTACACCTGCAGGAGGTTATATTACATAAAGTATGATTTACTTTTTTTGTACAAGGAGATTAAGTGATTTGGCCAGAATCACAGAATATTGAGCTGACGCCCTGATTCGAACCTGGTTCACCCAGTTCGAAGTCAGCACCTCTCGCCTCATCGCCTCCCTTTTGCATTGATTTGTATTGTTTGGTGCTACCTGTGGTTGGGAGATCAATACTAGCCAATTATATGGCTTATCTGAACTGCTTGGTGTGTGTCCTGACATCCGTCTTTTGCTGGGTGATTTTGTGTGTGTTTTTATATGTGGTGCTTTTGGTAGCTAGCTTCTTGCTAGCCAACTAAAATACATATGTGTGCCTTGTTGTATAATAAAGTGGATTGCAGCCAGAATGCTTGGGGCTGGAAATTCTTCTGCTGCTTCTAATTTATTTTTATAAACTCTAATTTGTTCAAATAAGATTTGAAATTTTACAACTTATCATGTTTGCTCTGCCGCCAGAATCAAAGAAAAAAGAAAGTAAGATTCTTCTCTCAAGATGAAGTACTGAATTTGTATTGAGTGTTAAGGGACTAGCTCGCTAGACAGTGGGTCTGGGACTTGGCATAGTGCACTGGTCTTCTCGTGAGAAGCTGTGATGTCACTACACCTCCTCTTAAAGACAGCCTGCAGGATGGGAAAAAAACACAGACGGCCACTGAGTCACTACGACGCTGATACTTGGTTTGCTGCCGATCTTTAAGGGAGTGATCAACATCACGTAAGAAATACTTTAGTGCTGGCCAAAGAATCCGGCGTGAAAAGTAATTTAAAACCAGCCAGTTGGTAACTGACCCGTTGCAGGCCAGTACAGCCAGGATGTGCCAGGAGTTAACAGAGGTAAGAAAGATACAATGGGAGGGCAAAATGTATGAGGGTGCTTACTTCGACCCTTGCCTGTAAGTGAACATTGATTTACCACTGTATTTTCCCCCCCACAGTCTGATCACGTTACCAGAGATGAGATTCTCTCGTGTTTAAACTGTCGAAAATTGGTCATGCTGAGTGCTAGTTAGTCCCTCTCACTGGATTTCCCAATCTTTAGGGATGCTAATAACTTACAGAACTCTGCCATGGAAACAATATACAGTGGGCAGGAACACATCACTACAACAGATGGAACACTCCATTTCGACAAACACTGTACTGATAACTGAATAAAACACACCCCATGGAAGCTACTGCAGGGAAAACAGTTCCAGGCCCACACATGAGGAAGGCACCAGGGCACCAGAGCTACATGGATATTCCCACGAAGCTGACAGGCTTTCACTACGTCATCAGTATGCTAAAAAGAGAACTCAGGAAAGAAAATGCCACCTTGGAAAGATGAAATCTCAGGTTGATCGCCTAGTTTTTAAGAAGGGACCTCGAAGATCCTAAAACGAAGCAACCCTAATATGTAACATCCAAACGCTTAGATTTGGAAATGCTTTCAATGACTCTGGTAGAGTTACAAAAGAGCAGCAGAACGAGAACATTGGTAAGAGAAATGGAAAAAAACCAAGCTCATGCAAAAAAGCATTCATTGGGTGAAGGTGCTACTATTCTCCTGTATAAGCAATTTAAACCTAAGGTGGATTGTGAAGAACAAGCAGAACTTTCCCGGGACTTTGACATGAGCCTTCAGTAGATATTTGAGTTTTGTTGTTTTGGAGATGATTAAACTTTTTGGAAGTCGGTAGAACACCACCGAAAAGATATGAAACGTGTTTACTTATTTCTACATCATTAAAAAACACACTCCATGCAAGGGTATCAACATGCAATAGATACAAGGTGATGGCACCATCACTTAAAAAAGTACCAGAAGTATTTTTATGACCCTATTGTAATCAAAACCTGTGGAGAACCAATTCATTTAGTGGGGGAGAAAGGAGAGCAGAGGCCAGGTGAGAGGCTCCTGGAGCGAAATATGGAAGATCACCAACTGAGGGAAGTCTTAGCGATGGAAAGCAACTTGGCAACTGATTAATGGAATAGTCGTCAGAAATGAGAACTGAGACAGTGGAGAAGAGCACTATTCTGAGAGAGTGAGAGAAAAGTGAGATTACTAGTTTAGGATGAGTTTGTATAGATTAGGCTTTAGTTTTTTTCTGGTGAATATAAGAGTCTTGGCAAGACTAGGGGATACTGGGCGGGCACAACAGTGTGAGGGAGCAGTTCCTGAAAAAGCTTGGGCAGCGGATTTGCTTTTTTTCGAGTTTTTTGGTTTACTCTGTATAATTAAGCATGCACTTTACAATCTTGTTCGTACCCGGGGTACCAGCTAATATATTGTGTCTATAGTCAATTCTGACTGAGCAAGCCATGAAAACTTGATAGAAATCTGTGGTCTGGATAAATTAAGTAATTTGACTGAATAGGGTGTAGGACTTGCTTTTGAAGTTACATGTTCAGTGTGAGACACTAAGGATAAATGTGAGTCAATCCATATGCCCAGAGATGCATTAACTAACAATGGAGTGAAGCCTTGACTATTTAGTTGATCAAGTCAGTCTTTGTTAACTTCAGAGTCATGCAGCCCTCTCCGAGGCACCTGTCAAACTCAATTCACACTAAAGCAGATTCCAGTTCAGTTGCAATCCACCTCCAAATTGTATGCTCACTGCAGTGCACATAACACCAACCCCAGTTAGGCATACAAAACTGTGGAAGGAAAACGTTGTAATTCAGAAAAATCCCTATCTTTGTGAATGCGGTATTTCACAAATCACACTACATTTGCAGGCAAGTTCCACAACATCTTGAGATCTTCTGTCACGACAAATCCAATTACCTATCAACAGATATTAAACCCAAACATTTGATGCAAAAAATAAGATAAGTACATCAAAATCACAGAAATCAAACCACCAATTGAACAAGAATCAACAATGCTTAGCCAAATATTTCACATGCAGCATAACACTCCATCACTCTACACAATCTACATTCTCAATCAAATATCACACAATGCATCACTAGCACACTGAACACTCTAGACTCACCCCACCCTGTTAATACTTACAGCATTTTTGCTCAGAAACAGCAACCTCAGAATCGGGAAGCTCAGCAAATAATCCTGTAATGAATATCAATAGTAGATTTGGGAATGCAAACAGAAAACCAGTCTATGAATGGAGCTACATTAAGGATGCATTCCCTTATCTCCCAAAAGTCCCCTGCTACCTATATTTTGTGGGCAAGGAAGTAACACTAAAATCTTGCACTACACAAAGTCACCTAAATAACACACTCACAGTTGGGTGGATCGGGACGGTGTTGAAGCTCAATTTCATGAGGCAATGTGTCCTAAGATAAGATACAAAAACATATCAAACATACAGGGGGTCATTCTGACCCCCGCGGGCGGCGGTCGCCACCCACCTGGAGGGAGCCGCCATATGGCCGCTCCGCGGTCAAAAGACCGCGGAGGCCATTCTGGCTTTCCCGCTGGGCTGGCGGGCGACCGCCAGAAGGCCGCCCGCCAGCCCAGCGGGAAACCCCTCCCCACGAGGAAGCCGGCTCCGAATGGAGCCGGCGGAGTGGGTATGTGCGACGGGTGCAGTGGCACCCGTCGCGTATTTCAGTGTCTGCAAAGCAGACACTGAAATACAAAGTGGGGCCCTCTTACGGGGGCCCCTGCAGTTCCCATGCCATTGGCATGGGCACAGCAGGGGTCCCCAGGGGCCCCACAACACCCCATACCGCCATCCTGTTCCTGGCGGGCGACCCGCCAGGAACAGGATGGCGGTATGGGGTGTCAGAATCCCCATGGCGGCACAGCAAGCTGCGCCGCCATGGAGGATTCTGCAGGACAGCGGAAAACCGGTGGGAGACCGCCGGTTTTCCTGTTCTGACCGCGGCTGAACCGCCGCGGTCAGAATGTCCTGAGGAGCACCGCCAGCCTGTTGGCGGTGCTCCCGCATCCCCGGCCCCGGCGGTCCTTGACCGCCGGGGTCGGAATGACCCCCACAGTCTTTTAAGAAAGAACGGCATCAATAAGTGAGTTCTAGGGCACAATGACATGTGTAAATGATTTAATACAAAAATTCAAAAGGTACAATAGATAATTAGAATGCAAGTACATATATCATTGCCATAAGGGCCATTAATACAGAAAAATGAAAAAAATCAAGGTACAATGCTAAGTCCAAAATGTACAGTAAAATCAGTAAGGAAACGGACAGCATTCCTAGAAGCATAGGAAAGGCATCTCCCTGACCTCCAAGTTTAATGGTTTAAATAGGAAATCTTCTCATTGTAATACATTGAAAGTACACATTTGTTATGGTGTGAGCAAAAGAATACCTTGAGAAAGATACAATACTGAGTCCATGTTAGAGATCTTCCTTTGATAACAGTGCCATAGAAAATAAACACAAGCATTTGCAAAGCTGGTAGTTTTCACCTACGTGAAATCTATTGGTTTTGTCAATGTTTTTTTTAACCTGTTGCACATCTTCCAGAATTGCATACAACATAACTTAAAGTAAAAATAAAAGCTCTATGACACGACCAGTGTTGACCGTGTCTTAGTGCTTTTTTTCTTTTAAGCCATATTCCTTAGAAGCCTGCGCTATTGTGCTACATGTAAAAAGCAGATGGAGGTGTTTTGGGAGAAGAGAGAACACATCGTAAAGTCGGAGGAGAACGGGTGAAAAACAGAAATACGGGCAGGAGGAAGGATAGTTACTTTTGGACTTGCAGTCAATAAAAGTGGATGGTCAAAAGTAACAAAAGAGTACTTGCAAAAGCCTGCAGCCAATGGAAGGTGACTGGCCACAGAAAGCTGTACTTGGTCCATTCTCCATGGCATGAGCAGACAGAGAAGCGCATGGACAAAGCTGAGGCGAAGAGGAAGTGCTGACCAATGGTAAGTGAAGAAACACGAGTGACGTGGAAGCCAACAAATGATAAGCCCCATTTGAGATTTTTTTTTTTGAAACAATGGCTTTTGCAGACAGCACATGCGTGCTGTAGGCAAAACCTAAAACAATGACTCTGCTTGGCTGTGTGCAGCAGAAATAATTAACAATGAATCTGACATCTACTTTGAACAAGATGACATCGAGGTCTGAGTGAGGTCTAGTTAGCATAAGTCAAGAAATGAACTTTAACAAGTCGTATCAAAATCTTTTCAATGGCAATAGCATTCTATCAGTGTACACTTGTAAATTTGAGTGTAAGTCCACATTCTGCATGTTAATTATGTACAAATAATACGGGATACCAAAAAAAGCTTCCACAGTGGTAAAGGTGTTTGGGGCAAACACTACCTTAACGTACCATCAAGGACATGAAATAGCGCTAGTCAAAAATGTTTTGAGATATTGCCTAATATTTCTGCACAATTAATTATATGTAATTATTGATAGAGAAATATGCTGCTCGAACTCCAATTATAGTAGATAAAATACACCTCATCAAATGTCCAAGGTGGAAGAAATTGGGCATAACATTGGGATTTTGGTGCGATCTACACCAAAATCTGAGTATTACTGACACCAAAATCCGAGTATTACTGACACCGAAATCCGAATATTATATGCCCCTGTAAGATATTGGGGCACTTAAGAAAAATATGGATTTTTTGCTGAGATTTTCTGCCAATAACTTTAGGAAAGACTGACTATTCTTTTATGGAAAGGGCATGGATGATTTTAAGAAAATGAGGCTTCTTTTCATTACTTCAATGAAGAATGTATTTTGTGTATTTGTGCTGACCTAGCCACAAGGAACAACGGAGAGCTTTCATATTATTGGGTAATTTTATTTTTAAGTAATCACCTTGTTCATTTAATTATTGGGTCAACAGTGTTTTGGTCATGTTAATTTCTTTTCATGCAACATAGGTCCCTTTTCATTGTGTTTTGCATGGGCTGCTTTGCATTACTCAAAAAAAAGCACAGCATTATCGACACACACACACCAAGCCCAGTGTATCCATGCACAGAAAGCATTCAGAAAACCCTGATGGCGTGACAATTATTCCCATTGCTCTGCAGTGGTGTGCTACTGGTTGTTGCTACTCTTGGGGGAGCCATGAAGGCCCTTTTTGAGGACAGGTATAGTCACATTCTGCATTCAGCTTTATGGAATCCCACTAGACATGGGCAAATGCTACATTGAAGAGTGTGCATGTACACACTCAGTTTAAAGCATTGACAAAATATCAGCAGTAGCTGCCGAAAATCTCAAGGGGAGGGTGGGAGGAGCAGGGTGGGAGATACAGGGGAATAAAATGAGTAATATATATATATTTTTTAAACTTACCTTTCCAACGTCGCATGCCGCATTGCTCCTCTTCAGTCCGGGTGTACCAGCAGTCCCTGGAACACCAGCATAGGCTCACCATGCAATCCTAGCGCTGCTTTCATGCTATGACTAGCATGAGAGCAGTGCCAGGATTGGTCTGAGCAGCTTGTTTTGCCGCTCAGACACTGCATAGGAGTCTAGGCAGTTTCTCCAACCCGGCTGTGCAACACAGCCAGGTTGGAGAAACCTAGGTGCTCATGTCAGTTTGGCCGGATGGAGACGGCCAACCTATACCCTGACTCCTCTCCCCCTCTGCCCCTCTCCCATGGACAGCCCCACCCTCCCTGCACCCGCTGGCTGAGCCAGCAGCTGAAAAATAAAAAAAAGTATAGCATTGTTTTATTTTTCAGATGCTAGCTCTTAGCCCACGGGGCAGCACTCCTTCTCCATTGCGAAGGAACCTCCCTTGCAAGGTATGTGCATGTGCATTTGCATTACGCCACACTTTTGGAAAAGGGTGCACGCCATGTTTGTAAATTGGGATACTCCTTGACCTTTACCATGAGAGCACCAGGGGCAGGATAAATGTAGGTTCATTATGTGGCCCCAAGACTTTCTGAGGCACTGACAGCTACCTACCAACATTCCCCCAGAGGCACAGGAATTGTTTGCCACTCCAAATGTCGGGCACATTTAGCACATCCTCATGGTGCTTTTGTTTTAACCCATGCGCATGCTTCAGTCCTGGGTACCTGTGCATAGGCAAAGGAATATCCTTTATGCGAATGAGGGAATGCATACTTTTGAGTGTGCTCTTGTTTAAACAGCAGATAGGGACTGAGATTTACTGAACAAGTTTTTGCACTTTCAGCTTGTGGCCCCAGCAGGGCAAAAGACACCGGGTACTGCTATGCGAACAGTATGCCCATGGCGTGAGAGAAGATGCATGGATGATGGACACATACTAGATGGCCACAGGCAGTGTAAGCAGAGGAAATTCAGACACATTGATGCTAAACAGCAATGATTTGCATTTCACGCTTCGAACAATTGTCAGGGATTGTGAAATGTATTGAGTGCACCAGTCAGTGCACCACATAGTCTGTGCTAATGAGCACACTGTTAGATGAGCATTTACACATGCTGTTGCTCATACAAAAAAATTATCTTTCAATCCGACACTCTGATAGGGCAGGATTGAGCCATGAGGGGTTCAATCGGTGGTCTTGTGTGACAGTATGGTGGTCACAGGCTATGTTCTGTTCTGTCAATATGTATAGTGCACACCTCACCAATGAGGGTATCCAGGTGCTTTGGCAGGCGGGTGGATCCTTTGGAGTTAATCAAAGAGCCAGGTCGTCAGTTTCCTGAGGAATTCAAGAAGTGAGGAAGAGGCTCCCATGTGTTGAGGAAGGTTGTTCCATGTTTTGAGTGCGATGTAGGAGAAAGAACAGCCTCCTGCTCTGATTTTGCTTTTGCAATAATCTGGGCCCATCATGCCTTTCAAAACAAGGTATTGCATTTTTCACAGTTGTATAACTGTATGTTTAAGGTCTTGGTGCACAATATGTATAAATGATAATTTACTTTATTATTATAGGAGCCTTTGAATACTATAAGCACTATGGGCACGAGCAAGCAATCGCACCGACCCTAGTTGACAGCTATGACTGAATGGTTCCAACTAATTTATCTACTCTATTCCACTTCACACATACTGAGGCAAGCACCCACATGCCTTAGGAACGCATGGTGAAGGCCAGACAGACCTGTTATTTCACCAGGTATTTCCCCAATGGGCTTGAGCCCTTGGAGGCCGGTTTTAAAAGCCCATGGTCAGCACTAGTGGCTCTGCCACTTTCCCCATCTCCATGAGGTTAACTGTATCAGGCAAAGGGAGGCTTCAATTGAGAGAGAAAGAAAAAGAAGTTGAGGGAATGTAGAGAGAAAGTGGCCAAAGAGGGATGAGAGGGAGAGGAGAGAAGGAGAGAGAATGCATTGAAGGAAAGAGACTGTGCCAGGAGACAATGGTATTGGGGCTGGTTTGGGCATTTTTGCATGGGCTGCTTCTGGTTCCCCATGCTAACTGCAATTCATAATCCTTTTCACACATTGTTTATAAGCGTCTTGCTGGCACAAAACTTAAATCTGTGTGCTGTACCAGCCATGATAATCAAAACCTAAATATGGTGACCTATATGTTATAAGACACTTTGGAACACTATAATTGAGTTATCTTTTTCACAACTTAGGATTCAATACAATTGTCAGAATGGAACTGATTCGCTAAAGCATTTAAGAGTATGGAAAGCAGAGCTACAGAGGTACTTTTTACTAAAGCTTGTAAGAGTACTTGAAAACAATAGTACAGAGTAGTCTCTAAAATGTATTTGTGAATAGGTCCACATATGTCGCTTGATGTGGCACCTTATTGCCCCTGTTTCAGCTTGCCAGGAAATCCCATTTTCAACATACCATCAGAGATCGGAATGCATTAAATCATGGAATGCTGTTTCTGGAACAAACAAAATCTTAGTCAAGGGCTAAATGCACCAAATTAAATAATCCTCTTAACCTTTCACAATTTATCATTTAGCTCCTATTAAATCCATTATAATTGTCTTTCCTCGTGCTCGATTTCCTTTCCAGAAGACACCAGTACGAATCGGAATACTACCATTGACTGAAGGGCTTCAGATTCATTATTTTGGTTATGAAGTTCAAATTCACTCAGTAAGTGTGGGGGGGGGGGCTGAGAAAGCAACACAGAGTGCGGCTGAGAGGGAAGACAGCTGAAAACACATGCACTGTCATGGAGTGCTTAACAAAAAGGAAATAGGAATGCCTCAAAAGTAAGCAGTGGGATGACACAAGTAATGAGGTATACTCCAGTGGAGCAATAAACACAAGAAGAGGAAGGAAAAAAGGATTCAAATAAGACTGCCATTAAAGCCAATCACTGGTAAGCAATGGGTGGACTCTAAGCCATCTGTAAGCTGACAGTAGATCTTTTAGTAAACAGACAGATTGAGGTGTCTGTCTGATAGACTAGATGTAAACAAATGTTTTACATTTTCTATAACAGCAAATAAGGCTTTTGATGGTTCTTAAAAAGAAGATTGGTCAAGACCTTAAACATCAGTAGAGAGAAAGCTTACAAATGCAATCAATTCCTAGATAGTAGGCAGAAAAATATCTGAGAGTCTGGGATGGAACTGCAACAAATTCTTTAATCAACGAATGTCCCCTATTGTAATAGTAATGATAAGCCATGCACAGAACCACAGAGGTGAGGCTCCGGTCAACCAGGAGCCAATGCAGGACATTGACATGTGAGGAGATACACAATCTCCTGCTCAGCCATAGTATAAGTATGGTAGCTAAGATCTGGAAGAGGTTGTACATCTGGATAAGATATTGTGGCATGTCCAGAAGAAAATGTTTGCAATAATGCATCTAAATATAATTGTCGACTAAACCAGTGCTTACCTTGTAAAGGAATGAATGTTGGTACCCAAAGCTACACTCTGAGTGTTCTGAATACCAAGTCTGCATAGTCTTGAATTCATATCAGCCCTCTTTAATCCAGCACCAGATACCAATGTCCTTTTATCTCACTCTTGCCAGTCCATGCTTCCCCCCTTTGTGTTGTTTACCCATCTTTCTCTTCGTCTGTCTTTTCACTTTGTCTGTTTTTTCCTTTTCATGCATGCTGCCAATCTGTTGAGAGGCAAAATAAGTGCCAGTCCCAAAAATGAGTGCTGGTGGGCTCCACCAGCAACCACTGGCTCAAATTAGGCCCTGCAATGAACTATAGATTTACTCTACTAATAGAGAAGGAGACAAAAAATCTTCCTTTGGGTAGGAGGATGCAATCTTACTAATGCATTTTGTGAATCCAGAATTGAGGTCAAATATGTCCCCAAGATTATATTCGGATGAGTAAGGCAGTGCTTTAAATGGAGATCTAGAAGTACAAGTACTCACTATCTAGAGTACCTTTTTGCTCCTAAAAAGTGCTGGTACTCTACTATTAAATGTATTGCCGCAGTGCAGAGAAGTGCTGGTACTCTCCCTTTCAACTTAAAGAAGTACCCTGTACCAGGCAGTACTTGCCCATTTAAAACACCAGGCGGTGAGAAGACTTAGAAAGAGAAAGAGATGCAGAAGTAGAAATAGAGAAATTGGAGAAAGAGGAAGACATGACAGGATGGGAAGGGATCCTGGAAGGACAGATTGATCGTGAATAAAAGGGTAAAGATAGAAAGATGATACAAAATAAGGATCAGCGAGAGGAGACAAAAGCAAAGAGAAATAGTATGGAGACAGACCAGAGAAAGACAAGGAGGGAAACTCCTAGGCCCTCATTACGAATGCGATCTTAATTTCTATGGATTCGCTAACAACAATTACCGGCCTCATCGGAATTGCAAGTTTTTTTTGTTCTTTTTGTTTTTTTGATTTCAAACTGAGATTTCAGCTTCGTAAAGCAGCTAAAACATCTCTGTACGGGCCCAAGGAAAAATGAGAAATGGTTGTGGGGAATGATGAAGCAGAAAATGAAGGTTTTGATTTATTAACGCATAAACGTAGTGCTGACATAATCGTGTGTGACATTAACCGAATTAATAAAGATTGTACGGGGACAAAATGTGCCCTCAGAGTAGTTTGCCATCATTTATACGCGTGCTTTATATAACGTGGTGTATTAGAATTGCACTAATCCGACATAATCATAAACGTGTGCTACGATTTGCTTATTTGAAATGCCTTAGCTTAGCATTACTTTAGCGGAGGCTTTGGCCTAGTTGCCTGGTCTCACGGTTTAAATGTTCGTATTTTTCCACTGTGCTATTAAACGTGTATTTCTGCTTGAAGCTGTACTTTTCCACAGAGACTGTTCACATGCTTATCTTAAAGTTGGTGCCAGCATGGCATATTTTCTCTTAAATTCAAGGTCGGCTTGCAGGTGCGGACAATGGAGGCTCTGAGAGTAAGCTAATGGAGAAACAATGTTGCAACTTGCGTACCCATCTCCAAGGATAATGTATGCTTAAGTAAAAGCTTGAGAACTGTCGTTTTTGATTGGTCAATTTGAAGCTAACCTATGAACCCACCAATGGAGACCCTACAGGACTTGAACTGTTGTCTATAAAAATCAGGTGCACGAGAGAGAAGCTCTCTCTCTATCTTCGGACATCCCGCCATTTTGACTTCGTAGCTACTATGACCCATTTTGCTGCGACGCCATTTTGAGAGACTTTGATGCTTTCTCTAGTCGAGAGAAAGAGACTTTAATGATTCTTGCCCTAGAGACTTTAACTTTGATTTGCCCCTTTGCATGAAGTAGTAGCCTTACTTTGCCGCCGTGAGGCAATTGCCCCGTTCACCCCTGCCCCTTTGTTCCGTCCCATGCTGATCGAGAAACGATACCTGTGAGACGAAGACTTCATTGATTGCTGATTAGAATTGGTAAATATGAAAGGAAATTGTAAAATTGCATTGTGTTTCTTTTAGGTAACCAACTGCTGATTTTGATAAGGACCCTAGCTAGGAGTTTTCCAAATTGATGTTGCCAAATTGTTTTGCATGAAGTCCCACATGCTGATGCTAATTTGAGGTTAGACGAGGATTCCATATGTCGCACGATGCAATTTGAGATCTTGTTATGCTGACTAAATGTACGCAATTAGCCCATTACAGATTATCGTATTAGTGCTTTGCATTGCCACTATCGAATGCCTTGTGATTCAAATGCTACATAGATTACACTTGTTCCGACGATATGGACAGCTATTAATGTTCATTTATGTTTATCATTTGGTGTTGAGACACATCTATATCGTGCTAGCCTTGTTAATATAGGGAAATAAACTCACTAACTTTGCAATAAACTGGTGTGGTTATTCCTGACTGAAAGGTCAGGGTTCGCCGAAATGTATTCTGGATTAATTGTTAAGTGTTATGTTGTTCAAGGTGTTGCTTATGTTCGTTATTGATTAACGATATAAGGTGAGTGATCGATTAATAGTACAGAGAGTTCCCACTTAGTCAAAAGATTCATCGACCTAAAGAGCATCCGAACGCAGGTAAATTGTTACCACGTTCCGCTCTATCAGTAGATGGTAGCAGAGGACGGTTACGTCTTTTGGGACCCTGTATCAGTAGAGTACATGGTGTTGAATTAACGGTTACGCATTTTGAGGCCTCATTCGAGAAGTTGAATTAGATTTTCTTGGATGAAAATAATTGACAAGATGATGATGGGCTAGGTCCACCGCGACTTTCCCGGGATCTCGGAGCTTGCGAATGGAGAGAAAGGAGATGTGGAAACAGCGTCGGCAGTACTAGTGATGGTATGAGTGAAGTTAGGGTTTTGCGCTTGCACAGCTTATTGCCGCAGGGTGTGTGAAAAGGTTGCGAGGATTTTCTTTTAAGGATAGCGGAGGTGCGACTCCGAGGGTAGAAGTAGAGAAGTCGTCGAACTTCATAGAGTTAGCGGAGGTGCGGCTCCGAGTGTGAGAGTAGGGAAGTCGTCGAACTTCACGTGCGTCTGGCGCTTTGTGCATAAAAAGGTCCACGTGGTTGTTGTTGTTGAGGCGGGCCCTGCGAGGTCAAGAGACTCCGGAGTATGTTGATCCATGTTGTGGTCTGGGCGGTTTAGTAGGTTGATCGGGCGTGGTCAACGAGTGGGTACGTGTGTTAGGGAGTGATAGGAACTTCGACTTCGGGCTTTGACAAGATTCTAAGTGCACTAGAACAGATCATTGACAAGTTGAGAGTAGGTCTGCGGGTCAGATTTGCTTGCGAATGTGGGGACTGAGAAAGACGGAATAGCGGCCAAGGCTGGTGAAAGAGATCGAATAGTGGCCGAGGTTAGTGAAAAGTCCCTAAGGTCCTGAAGCGACTGTGTTACCCTTCCTGTAGTAAACCGACAGATCTGTTTTAGTTTTGTAGCTCGCGATACATGCAAAGAGTTGTTACGGGAGGAGATGAGTGAAGGAGGACTAGCCGCGAGGCTTTGTCAGCCGCAGTGTGTGTGAGTGTGACGTCACTAAGAGCCGCGCTGGGATAGGTTGGTTGGAGAGAAGGGTCGCGCACGGATTGGACGCAGTCCGTGGCACTCGATTGGAAGGGGAAAGGCAGGTGAAGAGTATTCCGGGAATTAAAGTCACCTATTGATTACAAATTTGGTGGAATAACAGTGACCTATCGATTATAAACTTTGTGAATTAAAAGACGAGAAAATGAAATTCCTTAAAGCATTCAGGAGCGCGATGAAGGGAGAGTCTTACATCAAAGCGAGCGTAGGGGAGGAGACGCCGCCCGAGGGTACACCAGCTTACATTGTAATGGAGGAAAAAGGGGTAGCTCCGTGTCTTTGGCTAAAGCAATGGCACAAGTGGACAGAGAAACATGGGAGCGTAGCATTCCCGATACATGGGACATTCAATATAAGGGTCCTAGAGAATTTGAGATTCACGATGTATGACATGAAAGTACCTCCAAGGCCAGCACAGTTTGAGGCTCTAGCAATATGGGAACTCATGGCTAGGCAGCAACAGAAAAACAAGTTTGAAACAAGGATGAGGAAGGTAGAAAAGACACTAGCGGATGCTAGGTGGGATAATGCGCAGAAGGTGTGGAGGTCAGATGTATTGCAGGGAATAAAATTGTTCCCCGCAATTACTAAGGATGAAGAGGAGACAGGTAAGAAAGCTACCTGTAAGACAGACAGGAAGTGTTCCAAGGACAGAGAGGACGAGGAAAAGTTGAGAAGAGAAGAGGAGTTAGAGGATGAGGAGTTGATAATGCAATTGCTGAACGACCGTCCACCACCTTATGCAGAGAATGGACAAGGTCCAAGTACCAGTTCTGCCCCTCCGGCATCGGTACAGAACAGTGAAACGCAGAATCCAGGAGCACCATCGGGATCTAAGGACCCGAGCTTACTGCTCACCCCACAGATACCGCAGGTCAGGAGAATGTATCCAGATGTGCCCGTGTTGAAACCAGCAGAACATTATCAGCCGCAGATGCCAGGGTACTACAGCAGTGACAACAATGGAGGGATGGTTCTAGATCCAACCGTAAGGGGCGTACAGAATGGTTACAACCCAACAATGGCACAAGCTGAATCAACTCAGTTTATGATGCCTCAAAAGCAGATGCAGGGAGGAAATGTTCATGCTCAAATGACGGGGAGTCAGATGGGCATGCCGGCAATGATGGCCCATAATATGGGGATGAACATGCCTCAGAATATGGGAAATGGACAAAATCCAGATGCAATATCACTGCCCATTACTGTAGGTCCAGTGGTACCTTTGTATAGTCAGCCTAACTTAGGTATGAGCAGTCAGGGACAAATGCTGCAGAATGGGACAGAAAGAAAGTGCATAGAAAACACTCCAGGGATAACCCCGATAGTGGCTCAGCCAACTGGGTCTGGGTCCTTGATGGAGTTTAGTCCCGTATGCGCTCAATCAACACTGGTGAGGTCGAGCCCCCCACTGATAATACCATTAACATCGAACACTGAAAAGTTGCCACAACCATCGGTGGCAGTCGATGTGAATGCCACACTGATGGGGGTAAATGCGCAACAGCTGACACAGTGGTTCAACAGTCTAAATTCCACACAAAGTTCAGACAGTGGGAAAGGAGACGATTACTTGAGCAGGATGAGGCTGAACATGGAAGCACAAGAATTGGTGGAAGGGAATATGGGTGTGAACAGGTTAGAATCCTACACGGAAGAGGAATTGAGGTATCTATGTCCAAAGATCACGAAAGAGGTAAACAAGGTACATAAAAGTTTGCAGGAAGTGGCAGACAGGAACGGGATTGACATAGGCAAGACGAAACACTTGAGCAGGAGCTATAGGTTGGATTTTGGGACCACAGATTTTGAACACATGAGATCAGCAGGCATGAAGGCACACCTTAGAGAATTGTTGCAGAGTGCCCAAGTGTGGAGGTGCTTAGACAAGTGGGAAAGCAGATGGGTAAAGAGGAAGGATAAGAGGAGGGACAGTGCCACAGAGCACAATGAGAAAGGACCGCAGAATAGTGATACAGTAACTATGTTACCCATGAGGGAGACAGCAGGGGGAAAGTTAGTACATGTACCATGGCACAGGAGCGATATTCAGTCCTTTACGAATGATTTTCCCAAACTGAGAGAGAAGCCGATCGAATGGTATCAACAGACTGATAGGTTTGTGAAGCTTGCAAAATGTCTCTGGGAAGACCTGAACACTTTATTCGAGATTGTGGTTCCGGCAGATTTGTGGGAGGATTGCAAAAGAGCTGTAGGTTGGCCGACAAGTGAACCAGAGAGAGACAGAGAGACAGGTGCACCATCACCTATGGTGATGTGTCTGTACTATAAGGTGATTGAGCATTTGAAGACGAAGGTTGCCGCGAAAAATGTGGATTGGCAGAAAATTGATCGAACTGCCCAAGAGGCTAAAGAATCGATTCATAGTTACTATGAAAGGTTGTTGAAGGCGTTCAAGAATTACAGTGGCACGGAAGCAATCGAGGCGAAGGATATGCTTCATTTTGTGTTCAGATTTGTGGAAGGGCTGAGACCAGAGATAAGTCAGATGATAAAATCGCATTTGATCTGCTGGCAGTCGAAACCGATTGATGAAGTCTTGACTTATGCGAAATACTGTAGCGACGAAATTGAGGTGAAACAGAAAAGGCTGAAAGAGAAGGTGATGATGATGCAGCTTAAGGCGGCTCAGACAGGCTTGCAAGGTCTGCAAGGACTGCAAGGGTTACCAGGGATGCAAGGGTTCCAACAGCAGGTACCGCAACAGCAGCCGCAGTTGCAGGGAAACATGGTGTTTCAGCAACAGCAGCCGCAGTTGCAAGGAAACATGGCGTTTCAGCCGCAGGGCAGAGGCAGAGGTAGAGGAGGTTTTGTGAATAATGGTCCGGATTTGAACACTGTTGTGACAGGTGTGCAGGCAATGAAGAAAGTGATGCCGTGTCATGCGTGCGGAAACGTAGGTCATTGGAAACGCGAGTGCCCGATGGTGGTGCAGGAAGGTGCAGGTGCAGGTGTAGGTGTTGGTCAGCAAAACAATGATGTCAATGCATTTCAGACAATGAGAGGACCAAAAATGAGAGGTCTAAACCCAAATTTTCAGACCATAAACCAATTGCAGGGATTACAACCTATGCAGCCGCAGAAGATGCAGATGCCCCGTGTGCAGATGACGCAGATGCAGCCGATGCAACAGCAGTTACCTATGGTACCTAATCAGCAAATGCAAATACCTTTGGCACCAATGAGTCAGCAGCAAATGATGGTTCCTCCACAGGTAACGGGTCAGGTAATGAGCACAAACGGCACAGTACAACAGTTCCCATTACACAGTGAGAGTGGAATAAACAATGTATGGGAGAGTGAAAGCTCGGAAGAGGAAGGAGATTGTGTGCTTGCGGCATCCCTAGAAGTTGATCAAAGGGGTCCGTACGTAGAAGGAAGAGTAATGGGTCATCGTGTCTCATTCTTGGTTGACACGGGAGCCACACGTTCAACTGTTAAGAGCAGTGAAGTACCAAATTTGCCACTCTCAGGGAGGACAGTTCAAGTGGTGGGGGTAGCAAACAGACATCTGACGAACCCCATAACAGATCCGATACCAGTCAACATTGGTAACTATCAAGGGGTACATCAGTTTGTGGTGTGTGACTCAAGCCCGATAGCACTGCTAGGAAGAGACCTATTGTGTAAATTGGGTTGCTCGATCATGTGTTCAAACGAAGGAATAACAATAGAGACGAGCAATGATGGGGAAGACAAGGACAGTGTAGAGGGGGATGAGATAGAAACAGTCGACGAAGAGTATCCTCTGATTTGTCTTTTACCGATGATAACTGAAGAAGATATCCCAGCAGAATTACGGGAGACAGTTGGAAAGGAAGTGTGGGACATGACAGGGAAAGAGGTGGGATTGATGAAAGGAGTAGAACCAGTAAAAGTGATGGTAAAGCCCAATGCGATCTTTCCCCAGACCCCACAATACCACATGCCACAAGATACCCTCATGAAAGTTGCCCAACTTATTGACGAATTCGTGAAGCAGGGAGTACTGAAAGAAGTATTAAGCAGCCCATGTAATTCACCGATAATGGGACTAATAAAGCCAAGTGGGAAAGTCCGACTTGTACAGGATTTGAGGAAAATAAATGACATCATAATCAAGTGCTGCCCTGTCGTACCGAATCCGGCTGTGATAATGTTTCAGATCCCTTGCGAAGCTGAGTGGTTCTCAGTCATCGATTTGTCACAGGCATTCTTTTCTGTGCCTCTTCATGAGGACAGCCAATTCCTCTTTTGTTTCAAATTCCTAGACAGAGTATACAGTTGGTGTCGAATTCCTCAAGGGTTCTCTGAGTCACCGTCGATATTCAATCAGGTTCTAAAGAAAGACTTGGAAGAGTTAGAGTTACCATTCGAATCAACCCTAGTACAGTACATTGATGACTTACTGGTTGCATCAAAGACAGAAAGTGGCTGCACAGCCGATACCATTGCTCTGTTGAACCATTTGGGAAGGAATGGACACAAGGTGTCTCCTTCCAAACTGCAGTTCTGTCAGAAGAAAGTGAAATACTTGGGTCACCAAATAGAAAAAGGGTCACGGAAAATAATGAAGGAAAGAATTACCAGTGTACTTCAAATGAGTCCACCAAAGACAAGGAAGGAGGTGAGGAAGTTTTTGGGAATGGTGGGATACTGTCGCCAGTGGATTCCCAACTTCTCGTCTCTAGCGAAACCTTTGCTGAAATTGACCCAGAAGGATGCCTTGGATCAGATCGAACTGAAAGGGGATGAGATGGATGCTTTTGTTGAATTAAAGGAGTGCATGTGCAGGGCTCCAGCTTTAGGTATGCCTGATTACACGAAGCCTTTCACATTGTTTTGCCATGAACGTGATGCATGCTCTTTGTCTGTCTTGACCCAAGCCCATGGTGGCGTAAACAGACCAGTAGCGTATTTTTCAGCTACTCTGGATCCGGTTGCAGCAGCACTCCCAGGGTGTTTGCGCGCCGTAGCAGCAGTTGGTATCAGCCTCACTCAGAGTGAAGGAATAGTGATGGGACACCCAGTAACAGTCATGGTCCCTCACTCAGTTGAGATACTTTTGACCCGATCCCGAACGCAGCACATGACTGGAGCAAGACTCACAAGGTATGAAACTACTATTCTGGGCTCACCGAATGTGCAGCTGAAAAGGTGCACTACGTTGAATCCAGCTACCTTGCTTCCTGGAGAAAATGCTGAAATTGAGAACGCTGAAGACGTCGAGCATGACTGCCTTCAGGTGACTGAATTTTGCACAAAACCCCGACCGGACATCAAGGATACAAAACTTGATGAAAATGACCAAATTCTTTTTGTTGATGGTTCATGTCTAAGAGATGGGGTGGGAATTTTGAAAGCAGGATATGCTGTATGTACTGTAACAGGGGTCTTGGAAGCGGGATGGCTCCAAGGAGTCTATTCTGCACAAGTAGCAGAACTTGTAGCCCTTACTAGAGCATGTCAATTGTCTGCATTGATGAAAGTCACCATTTACACTGATAGCCAATACGGGTTTGGGATTGTGCATGACTTTGGACAACTGTGGTCACAGAGAGGTTTCCTGACTTCTTCAGGATCCCCAGTGAAAAATGGGGAGAGAATAAGGGAGTTGTTACATGCCATTCAAGTGCCAGCTGAAGTTGCAGTGGTAAAGTGCAGTGCTCACACGAAAGGACAGGACTATGTGTCTCTGGGAAATGCCTATGCAGATCAAGTCGCAAGATTTTGTGCCTTGAACAGTATATTGTTAAGGGATGATTGGAATACAATAAGCGAACCAGAACTCGAACCAGCCGAAGCATTTGCCTTGAAGGTCGTAGATACAATAGAAGAACTAAAAGCACTACAAAGTGATGTCAGGGAGGATGAAAGAGATTCCTGGATTAAATCACAATGTTTAAAGAGACAAGACGAGCTATGGGTTTCACATGAGGGAAAACTTGTTCTGCCAAATAGTCTCTTATCACAGCTTGCGCGGTTCTATCATGGGCAAGCTCACCTAGGGAGAGATGCCATGATGAGATTGTTCAAAACCGATTGGTTTAACCCCAGATTTCGTCAAGCTGCAGAGGCAGTTTGCCATCGATGTGTCACTTGCCAGCAGATGAACCCAGGAAAGGGGACAGTTGTGAATGCGAGTCACATTGGTAGGGCAAGCGGTCCTTTTAGCCGTATGCAGATGGACTTCATTGAGATGCCTGTGCATGGAGGTTTAAGATATGTGTTGGTGGTTGTGTGTATTTTTAGTCACTGGATTGAGGCATACCCCACACGTAGAAATGACAGCCTTACAGTTGCCAAGCTATTATTGAGGGAGTTAATACCACGGTTCGGATTCCCGATCTCTTTAGAATCAGATAGGGGAAGTCACTTCAATAACGAGGTGATGAGGTTACTTTGCGAAGCACTGAACATTGAGCAAAAGCTGCACTGTAGCTATCGCCCTGAAGCATCAGGACTGGTGGAGCAGATGAATGGTACGCTGAAGTCGAGAATGGGAAAAATATGTGCATCAACAAATTTGAAATGGCCTGACGCATTGCCCTTAGTGCTAATGTCAATGAGAAACACTCCGGATAGAAAAACTGGATTGTCTCCGCACGAAATTCTCATGGGCAGGGCTATGAGACTTCCTGCAGTTCCCGCAAACATGCTTTTGAATATTACAGATGATATGGTGTTAGACTACTGCAAAGGTCTGGCTGACGTGGTTCGCTCTTTCTCTCACCAGGTGGAGGCGACCACCTTGCCACCGATCCAAGGTCCAGGACACGCACTGAAAGCAGGTGACTGGGTCGTGATAAAGAAGCACGTGAGGAAGTCGTGTCTGGAACCCCGTTGGAAAGGCCCTTTCCAAGTGATTCTGACAACAACTACTGCTGTGAAGTGCGCGGGGGTTCCCAACTGGATTCACGCCAGTCATACAAAGAAGGTGCTGTGTCCCACAGATGAGGAAGTTGAAGCGCTGAAACTACCAGTGCCTGATAAAACGGTGCCGAGTGCTGAGACAGAACAAAAGCGAACTGAAAGCGAACAAGCAACAGCAAGAGAAAAGGAGATATTACTGGAGAACGAAGAGTCCGACTCGCTTGGGGAAGACCAAGGAGAAAGTTCAGACAGCGACGAAGAAGCTGCAGGTGACAAAGAGCCTGAAGCCGCTGAGGGTAGCAAAAAGCCTGAAGCAGCTGAAGGTGACAAGGAACCTGAAGCAGCTGAAAGTGATCCAGAGCCTGAAGAAAGTAACGGCGACGAAGGGCTCGAAGAGAGTGAGAAAGCAGGAGAGCCTGAGCAGAAGGGGGCTTTCCCAGAAACAGACGATACAGAAAAAGAGAAGGAAAACGTGACTGATTCCCCTGAAGGTGGGGACGAAGAAGAGCAGAACGAAAAAGCTCAAACCTCTACAGAAAAGATCGCAGGTCCATCAAATGGACACGGTGCAAAAAGAAGATTAAGTATCTCACCGATAAAAGAAAAGGGTAAAGAAGGTTTGAACGAAGGAGGAAGGCCGAAAGTGAAGGAGAAAAGAAAGGAAGTGACCGTCGTGGAACAATCGTCAAGTGAAGAAAAAGACTTGGCGAAGGAGGAGAGTGCCAGCGAAGCAGAATCAAAGAGAGAAGCAAAATTGAAAAGGAAAAGGATACCAAACAAGAGGTATTCCGGTCCTGAATGGGCATATGCAGTCAATGATGATTGGACTGATGAGTTTGTATCTCTAAGCATCGAGAACGAAGAAGAAGAAGAGATACCAATAGAAAAGAAAAGTTTCATAGACTCTGTTGATTGAAACGGTAGTAAATGGCATTGCTTGCTGCAATATAACGTGAGACAAACAACCAGCTGAGACATTGCTAAACCGAATTGAGACAAATGCTGCTAACCGATAAGTGACTGGCCTTTTGAAGAAGACGGTGTGAACATTGTGCTCGTTCAAGCTTTGTAACTGAATTGCTAAGTAGTTTCATTTATAGGTGCTTCTAGCTTTCTGATTCTATACAGATCATGCCTGGATACGCTATGCAAACCAATAGAAAGAAGTATTGTAAATACGTGTGTATAGGCTTGGTACTAACATGTGTACTAATAATAATGGCAATTGTGTTTGGAATGCATGGAAAAGGTGAGAATGAGACTATTGCTGCTTCTACTATTGTTCCTGTTACTGTCACTGAACTAACACCATTGAAAAGACTAGCATTGGATGAGAGGCTCTTGCACGATAAGAAAGAGCTTTCGTATAACGTTTTCTATCGCTTACTAACAGAATATGTTGAGACTATGGATGCAAAAGATTGTTATGTGTGTACACAGATACCGACATCAGTAAAGGAAGGGGTGACTTATCACCACATGCCTCTTACATATGGGATTACATGTAGTATAGTAATGTCTAGGTTTTATGGTCAATCTAACATACAGTATTTTTTCTCAAATTATGATGTTACCTTTGCTTATGTTCCTATAATAGCGCAGCTAAGCGAGACTGCAAAATATTGGGATTACAAAATCATGAGGGACTTTTTCGAGCCAATGCAACCTTTTGAAACGGCTCATGCTCATAGGGAGAACCTTACTTGCTCCGTCTCTGCTGTAGAAATAAGCTTTTTAGATCGCACAGATGATAGAAGGGCTCAAATGAAGGCGAAATTAGAAAAAGAACTGCATAAGAGGACTTCAGTAGATAATTATGACTTTGCTGCTATAAAGACACAAGGAAAAATTGCTTTAGATGCTTGGCATGTAGGGAAATTTTGTATATATCGAGGTGAATCTTACTATGACAATATTTTTGTAGGAGCGAGTGAATGCAAACATACGTTTATTTTAAGGCCAAATGGACATTCATGATGGACGGGCTTGACCCTGTCATTCCAGGGGTGTATTACATTTGTGGGCATAATGCCTATTATCGTCTTCCAAAGGGATGGTGGGGAAGATGTTATCTGGGTATAGTGTTTCCAAAGGTTTATCAACTGGATGACATATCGATGATTGAAAAGACACCTGGATCCCATCGTATCCAGAAAAGAGAGACCGCAGCTGCTGTGGTAGGTGATATATTTGGAGCCATGATTCCTTCATTGGGAGTTGTGCTGAATTCCATAAAAATAAGAAAGTTGTCTACTATAGTGGATAACATGTTGACAAAGTTTTCAGGTGCTATAATCCTGATGGATGCTGAACTTGCAGCGGAAAGAGCTATGACTCTTCAAAATAGGCTTGCTTTAGACATTCTTTTAGCAAAGGATGGAGGCGTTTGCAAAATGATTGGTGCACGTCACTGCTGCACCTATATACCTGATAATAGTGTGAAGATTAAAACTATGCTTGCTAATCTAACAAAAGAAAGTGCAGATTTGAAAGAACTGAAAGAACCAGGAGTGTGGGAAAAGGTTGGAAAGGGACTTGCTTCAGTGGGACATTGGATTGTGGGAATTTGGAATGGAATATTATTAAAAATAATAGAAGGAATATTAATAGTAATAATTTGTATATTTGGAATTTGGGGAATAAAAAGGGGAATAATAATGATTATGGAAAGAATTAAAAGAAGAAAGGAGGAGAAAATAATGAAAAGAATGGCAGAAGAATACAAAGCGCAAACTAGGGGAACTAAAAGGAAAAGGGAGCTGACAGAATTTTAATGGGATAAAATTTGTGGGCTAAATTTGTGTGATGACAAGTAGTCATCAGAGGAGGGATTGATGAAGCAGAAAATGAAGGTTTTGATTTATTAACGCATAAACGTAGTGCTGACATAATCGTGTGTGACATTAACCGAATTAATAAAGATTGTACGGGGACAAAATGTGCCCTCAGAGTAGTTTGCCATCATTTATACGCGTGCTTTATATAACGTGGTGTATTAGAATTGCACTAATCCGACATAATCATAAACGTGTGCTACGATTTGCTTATTTGAAATGCCTTAGCTTAGCATTACTTTAGCGGAGGCTTTGGCCTAGTTGCCTGGTCTCACGGTTTAAATGTTCGTATTTTTCCACTGTGCTATTAAACGTGTATTTCTGCTTGAAGCTGTACTTTTCCACAGAGACTGTTCACATGCTTATCTTAAAGTTGGTGCCAGCATGGCATATTTTCTCTTAAATTCAATGTCGGCTTGCAGGTGCGGACAATGGAGGCTCTGAGAGTAAGCTAATGGAGAAACAATGTTGCAACTTGCGTACCCATCTCCAAGGATAATGTATGCTTAAGTAAAAGCTTGAGAACTGTCGTTTTTGATTGGTCAATTTGAAGCTAACCTATGAACCCACCAATGGAGACCCTACAGGACTTGAACTGTTGTCTATAAAAATCAGGTGCACGAGAGAGAAGCTCTCTCTCTATCTTCGGACATCCCGCCATTTTGACTTTGTAGCTACTATGACCCATTTTGCTGCGACGCCATTTTGAGAGACTTTGATGCTTTCTCTAGTCGAGAGAAAGAGACTTTAATGATTCTTGCCCTAGAGACTTTAACTTTGATTTGCCCCTTTGCATGAAGTAGTACCCTTACTTTGCCGCCGTGAGGCAATTGCCCCGTTCACCCCTGCCCCTTTGTTCCGTCCCATGCTGATCGAGAAACGATACCTGTGAGACGAAGACTTCATTGATTGCTGATTAGAATTGGTAAATATGAAAGGAAATTGTAAAATTGCATTGTGTTTCTTTTAGGTAACCAACTGCTGATTTTGATAAGGACCCTAGCTAGGAGTTTTCCAAATTGATGTTGCCAAATTGTTTTGCATGAAGTCCCACATGCTGATGCTAATTTGAGGTTAGACGAGGATTCCATATGTCGCACAACGCAATTTGAGATCTTGTTATGCTGACTAAATGTACGCAATTAGCCCATTACAGATTATCGTATTAGTGCTTTGCATTGCCACTATCGAATGCCTTGTGATTCAAATGCTACATAGATTACACTTGTTCCGACGATATGGACAGCTATTAATGTTCATTTATGTTTATCATTTGGTGTTGAGACACATCTATATCGTGCTAGCCTTGTTAATATAGGGAAATAAACTCACTAACTTTGCAATAAACTGGTGTGGTTATTCCTGACTGAAAGGTCAGGGTTCGCCGAAATGTATTCTGGATTAATTGTTAAGTGTTATGTTGTTCAAGGTGTTGCTTATGTTCGTTATTGATTAACGATATAAGGTGAGTGATCGATTAATAGTACAGAGAGTTCCCACTTAGTCAAAAGATTCATCGACCTAAAGAGCATCCGAACGCAGGTAAATTGTTACCACGTTCCGCTCTATCAGGAATGAACCCGGTATTACAGTTTTCCACAACAATATGCTATTTTTTAGGGGAAACGTCCTAAGCAACGCATTGTAAACAATGCGGACATTTCCCATGTAAACTGAACAACGTTTGCCGGAACAACGACTGCCTTTTTCTCTACCTTACCACGCATATGCTAAACTACTAATATGCGTGGTTAAGGCAGAGAGAAAGGCAGAGAGTAGTCTAGTGGATCGGGAGAGGAAGTGGTGAGGTAAGTGGGGCTGGGGCAGCGTTGAGGGGTAGTTTTTAGGGGTGGGGGTGTATTAAGGGCGTAGGGTGGGTGGGGGGTCGGGCTTTTTTTTTTTTAGGAGCAGGGTGTGGGGTTTGGGGAAGTTTCATTTTTAGAGCTTAGGGAGGCTGGCGGGATTGTTTATTTTTTAGGGGCAGGGGAATGTTTAAGGAAGGGCGGCAGGAGAAGAGGAAAGATCGGGAGAGGCCGCGGTAAGGTAAGTGGGGTTGAATTTAGTGCTAAGGGTGGGTGGGGGGGTCTGGTAGTTTATTTTTTAGGGGCAGAGTTGGGGGAGTTGGTGTAGTTTTTTTCTTAGGGCTTTGAGTGGGTGGAGATTGGGCCAGGGTAGTTTATCTTTTTAGGGGTGGGGAAAGTTTAAGGAAGGGCAGAAAACGGAGGAACGAAGAGGAGGAAGGAATGGCAGAGGACATGGTGAGGTAAGTGGGGCCGGAGCGGGGTTTGAGGGTAGTTTGTAGCGGTGGTGGGGTTTAGGGCTTAGGGTGGGTGGGGGGTCAGGGTAGTTTATTTGTTAGGGGCAGGAATGGAGGGGGTCAGGATAGTTTATTTTTTATGGCTTTTTCAGGGTAGTTTACTTATTAGAAGTAGGGGAAGGTTTTAGGGCTCCGGGTGGGTGGAAGGTGTCAGGGTAGTTTAGCTTTTAGGGGTGGGGTGGGGTAGTTTGTTTAGGAGTTAGGGTGGGTGGGGGATCTGGAAGTTTAGTTATTAGGGATGGGGGAGGATTTTAGAACTCAGGGCAGGTTGGGGTACTTTTTCAGGTTAAGAGGGGGGTTGTATGACAACCATGGGTGCCCTTTCCACATATGCCTTTACTAAGCATGCTTTTACAAAGAAATTTGTTGTAAAGGCATGCGTGGTAATGGCATGCGTGGAAAAGAGACGGTTATGGTTCCGACCGCGTTGTTAAGGCATGCGCGGTTCCGGCATCTGTGGTTCTGTCATACAACCATTTTTTAGTGCACTCTCAGAGTTCATAATGGGCTGGATTTTCCTGGCCCTGCTGCCTCTGGAAGTGAGGAAAATCCAGTCCATTTTCCAAGCCAACCGTCATGAAGGCCCCTGTCCTAGAAGGATTGGAAGAAACACTGGTATGTGCACTAGTCATAACTGCCAAGTTTCTCATGTCCATGCGCGATGTGCTGCTGCAGGTCAGGTTTTTTTCTTTGAATTGTGGGACCTAAACAAGACTTAAACAAGACTTCAAGTCCCAGAATTAAAAAACAACCATTTGCAATTCAAGGGCCTCGCGTTTGCTCGAGTTAGAGCTATTAGCGTTGTATATTCCTAACTGGATTTTTCTTGCAATATAAAATAAAAAGTAAAACAGTTGACATAAGCAAGCAGACTCAAGGCGCCACGGCCACCATGAGCATGAGCGCAAAGGAGAGGCACAAAAGGAAAAAGAAGTTTGCTTGCAGTTAAAGTTATCTGCAAAAGTGCAATTATCCATGTTACGGGGTCGATGGCCAAGGCGGAACAAACGTAAAGGATTTACCAACGAAAACAAAGGATGTTTGAAAGGCAAGCCCATGAACGTGTGATAGTGATGGGCTTGCGGTACGCGTGGTTAAAAGCCCAGATACATACCAATAAGTCGGAAAAGCAGCGCTTACTCGCTGCTGTGCTCGACCTAAAAACGGACTGGAGCAGCACATCACGCATGGGCCTGGGAAACTTGACAGGGCTGACGCGTCAGTAAACATTTATTAACTATGGGAGTGAAAATGTCACAGGCCCAATGTTCTTTAGTATACAACACCATATGAAAATGCTACAAGAAATGTCTTGAGGTAGATGAAAAATCAGTCTGGAAAATACAAGAGATGTTCCCCAGAACACGAGAGAACTCTTTCGATGACCGGCACTCTTGCGCCCTGACAAATAATACTACAAAGTGGACGTCCCTACGGACACTTCGTGCAACATGGTTCCGTCCCCTGAAACGTAAATATGAAAAGCGTGGGTATTTCGAACTTCAGTCTGAACAGAAGGGTTAACAGACTGCAGTCTCCCTCTGTGTTAGGCCTTCCTTTGCTCCCTCTATCTAATTGTGCTGCTGTTTATCTAGCAAGATTAGGTCGATAGCAATCACATTGTTCCCTTCCTTTTCCCATACCCTGGCCCAGGAAGCAAGACACTTCCCGCCCCTTCCTGTCAGAAGAGGCTGCATGTCCGTCACTGTGACACTTAGATTCAACGTCTGGCGTACGGTGTTCTATTAGCTAAAGTTATGTTGTTTCGATGACAGTGATCAAAGCCACCACCCAATTCACCTCAGTGACCAGTTTTCTTGTGCAAAGCAAATAAAAGCAATGCCGTGAGAAAATGTATAGCTTGTGCGTGCATCCTAATATAACCGTGTAAAGAACAACAATGCAAGGCAGAGCGAGCGGGGCCTAATCCAGGAGCTGAGTAAACACTGATAACTTTTAAGTCTGACTGTAAAACAAAAGAAAGAAATTGGACATTCATGCCAAATATGGCGTTTCAGAAAAAGGAACATAGGAACATACAAAACATTACTCGCAGTACTAGAGCTGTATGGAATCAGCTGTTCAAACGAAGAGCGACAAAGCCAAATTCTTTATACAGTTAAACGCTTTTGTCAAGTTTCATTAAGGCTGTGAGGTAGGGCCGGGGAAAATGTGTTAAGACATTTTGTGGTGCACTTGTTACACAAAATTCTCAAAATTGCACAATTATTCATTCGTTGCAAAATGCGAACGGCCAGAACGCGAGCAGGTGCTGTTTGCGGTTTGGCACTATTTGTAAACCTCAGAAAGCATACGCAGATCCAAAACCCGACATGAGGACGCATTTTGTCTTAAAAATATGGCGTCAAATGCCAGATTGCGTTCTGCATAATTACGAGCAATTTGGTATCTTTTTTTCTGAAACATTTGTGTTATTGTGCAATAGTAAATTACACGAATTTTGCACAACCGTACTGTGAGTTAAGCTTCATTGGTACACAGTACAGTGGCAGATAGATAATTAGCATAACATCCTCAATCACAAACGATGGCACAACTACTGGCTTAGCTGAGAAACTCAGCAAGTACGCACGGGTAACAGTGGTGCCTACTTCCTACACGCAGAAGAGGAACAACACATGCACATGTGCTACCAACTTCCTTCCCAAATTGCACTTGTACACCACAAGCAGCAGTGGTGCAAGCTTCTCTCACAGACATGACATGTATAACACTGGTAGTCACAGACCCATATTCACTCACAAATGGGTAGAGGCGAATCTTCAGGAGGGGTTGTCAGTGCTTTATTTGTAAATCAATGAATATGTGTATGTTAGCAACTCTTTCACATGGTTGTTTAATTGGCTTTTTAGAAGATGAGACACTGCATCGCTTTAGGCAACGCAAGACCCGGTGGAATGTAATTGTTAGTGACATCTGCGGGGTGTTCATTTTTTTGTAAAAGCCAATGTAATACTTGCTGTATGTTTGGTGGTTGATGTGGTGTGGGTTTTGTCCGGTGTGGAGGAACAGTAGTAGAAGTTGTGACGATGCACTGGAATGTGAGGTGGGTGTTTATCGAAGTGGTGTGGTCCGCTAATGTTTCTCATAAGTTTCATATTCAGCACTACCGTGTGCTGCTTTATAAAGTGCCTTGATGTGCAGTATAACTGTAGAAACTAAGGCCCATATTTATACTTTTTTAGCACCGCTTTTTGACGCAAAAACGGCGCAAACTTACAAAATACAATTGTATTTTGCAAGTTTGCGCTGCTTTTGCGTAAAAAAGCGACACAAATGCGACACTAAAAAAGTATAAATATGGGCCTGTATTTTGTACGTTTGAGCCACATTTGCGTCAAAAAGTGGCGCAAATGCGGAGCTAAAAAAATATAAATATGGGCCTAAATGTACTTATGTGTTGTGTTTAATTTAAAAGTTGGTGTGTTGTTGATGTGTGGTGGTTAATAGTTTCACATTTGCAACATGTGACGGTGATGTGTCATGCCTTGGAGTGTGATTGAGAGTGTGAAGTCAGAGGTCAGTGGTAGACAGTGCTTAATTTGTAAATAAAAATGTGCCGGTGCTCAAAGCCCTCCTTTTAAACACACGGCTGCTGCAATTAAATGTGTGCACATGGAATACTGAGGCGGCGTAATCCTGGAGCCGTTTTAGACCTCTTTAATCCATATAAAGCCACTCCAAGCCCCTTCAGCTCACTCTTGCAGCTTTCTACTTTCTCCCTTTGTGATGCTTTTTCGTTTTTCCCTTCATCCGTTTTTCCCATATGTGTCTTTTGCTCGCAGCGAATGCTTGAGGCAGAAGAATTAGCTCTGGCTCTCAAAAATAAGTGCTGGTGCTCAGCACCGGAAACAACAAGCACAAATTAAGCACTGGTTGTAGAGAACTTTGATGGGTGAAGTGTTGTTGCGCTGCATCATGAATGAACCAATTGCAAATTGTAATGTGGTAAGACGGAAATGTGTGCGTGGTTGTTATATTGTGTAAAAGTAACGTGGGTGGAGTTTCGTTTTCGATGGGTGATTAGGTTCAGTGATTTGAGTGGAGTTGTTTTTGTGAGATAAGGTGCGTTGAATTGGTCCGTGCTTGACGAATATAAGGATTATGCTCTGCCGGAATGTGTGTCAGATGTTGCTCAGGTGTGTTGTCTAATGGCTGGTGAGGTTTTTGATGAGGAATATGATGCGCTGTTACAAAGGGAGATAGATTCTGCTTCATTAGTTGAGTGGTCGCTGTTGTTACTGTTGTTCAGTACTTTTTAAAAATTCGACTGGAGCCCATGTCATGGCTCTATGGTCCGACAAATGGAGAATATTGTGAGTATTATGCTGTTTTATTTGTCAAGCCTTGTCAAGCATTTTAACTCACAGTAGTGTATATCTCTGCATTCGCGATGAGTGCAGTAAGGAAGGACAAACAATGTTGCGCTGAATGGGGCATGGAATTTGTCAGAACGCCTTTCCGAAGGCCACACGGCAAGCAGAGGTTACTGGGCCCAATCGTTGGGCTTTAGCCCTTTTGCTTCTGGTGGACTGGGGCCCAACCTACTATGGATCCTGAGCAACTGGGCCAAGTACACCTTCAGCACTTGACTCTCAGCAATAACGTGGGTAGAACTTTTCAAGGCTTCTCGTGGGGGAGTTAACAAAGGAGGTTAACACAGTCTCCCTTTGCTTGTTTTGAAATATTTTTGTCTATAAATGTACTAGTACCTGTCAGACCCCTTTCAGAGAGCCACAGGACTTAGAGGGGTCACTGGACCCAACCATGGTTGTTGAGGGTGTTTACTGCTGATGTTCCTGGGCCTGACATACAAAGGATCCTGAGCAACTGGGCCAAGTACACCATCAGTACTTGACTTTCAGTGACTGAGCAGGTTGAGCAGTCAAATACTTCTTAGGGGATAGTTAGGGGGTTGACACAGGGAAGGTAAACACTGGCTCACAACTGAAAATATGTGGTGAAGCAGCAATAAATGACTGTCTAATCAAATACTTGCTTTTATGAAAAAAGGAGTATTTATATATGACCACAAAATAAAATACAACATTCAGAAACAATAATACAGTCCCCTGAGGTCAGGACTCTAGTGTTTCATATGTGGGTCCCTCAGTCTTACTCCCCTCAAGTTAATGTTAGTGCTTATTCCCCATTCACTCTAGGTGACATTCAGGTTAAGCCCCACTAGTAGTTTGAGTCTCAGAAGTATCACTCTGACTTAATTAAATTTAAAACTATTCCAGCGCCAAAGCACTCTCTGGCAAGCAAGTTCCCCTGGGGCTGTCAAGCCTAAAATAAGTCTAACCCCCACCTGCAGGATCACAGCAACTGGAGTCTCTGAGCACAACCCCTTTGCGGGCGCCGAATCTGCTGCAGCAGGTAATTCTTTCATACGTGGCCCAGGCAGACTGCTGTTAACTGCCATTTAGTTCCTCACATGCGGACCTGCAATGGCAGTGGCCAGGGGTTCTCAATCTTCCTCCAATGCTACGTATGTTTTTCGACCCAACCCATAAGTAAGCGGGTGCAATGATACTGACAAGTGTCCACAGTTACGGATCAGGTCCACTAGGGTCACCATGGGGAGCTCGCCTTCTGTTGATGTACTCAACCAGACTATGCTTGTTGCTTGGTCCCGGGCACCCTCTCTGGCATACAGGGTCAGCGTTCCTCCTCTGCACATGGGCTCTTACCTGATTAGCACAGCAGCAGTTTTCACAGCAGCCCCACCTGGCACGTAGGATCACCAACTCGATACAACACAAGGGCACAGCCTGATCCTCTTGGCACTAATCTGTACAGCAGCCCCACATGGCATGTAGGGTCGCCGACTTAACACTGCCCATGGGTGATGACCTGTTCAGTGCAGCAATGGTCATGGCTTACTTCACAGCAGCCCTTCTGTGGCATACGATAGCCGGCAACTCTTCCCTGTACACGGGCAATGACATGATCGGTGCAGCAGCAGTGTCCTCACACTTCGCTTCAGAGATCCACTTGCCAGGATTCCTCCACTTGTCCTTGCTTCCTCCACCGCTTTTCTCTTCTTCACATGGCACTCTGGTCTCGGCAAGCAGGCAGGCACTGGTGCTCCATTTTTCAGAGCAAATGGTCTTGGCTTCCATGGGTGATCGCCCCTCATCCGGCAAGGAGACTTCAGACCAGGTCACAGGTAGAAGTCTTGCAGAGCTTCTCCTCCTTGCACAGCCCAACTGGCTGCTTAACAGTTCACAGATTTTTGGTTCTCAAGCACCCCTTCTTATAGTCTATTTCCAAGAACCAAATGTATTTAGTCTGAGTCTTTGATGTTTATGTTGGCGGTATGCTTCCATTTGAAGTGCCCTCTCCTGTGTTCTCTCTTCTTCTGATAAGCAGTCTATCACAGTAGGGTTGACTCCAAATCTGATAGCACCACAGCACGGACCATGGGAGTGGCTAGAGCTTCACACCACAGTGATATATGTATCAAAAAGGTTACCAAAGGCCCTTTGCCCTATTTTTTTATGATTCTCTTAGCAGCCTCATCTCATTCCTGTGATGTGCCCTGGTCCCTTCTCAGTGCCCTCTCTCTGAATTCAAGAGAACCCTTTGAAGTGTATTGAAGCACCTGGCTCTCCTTCCCTACATTGTGTCCCACCCAGCTTACAGGAAGGAGGCAATGCGCAAATCTGTTTGAGGGGATTCCTCTATCTCTTCTCTCATGTTTCTCAGTTCAGCCCTGGGTCTCCCAAAATGGAACTCAGTTTTCCATATATTGTATTACTCACAGGCACACATGCACCGAGGACATGAATATAGCATACACACACTGCTCAAAACTGCATTGTCCTTGTGTTGCACCATTCAAAAGTACACATACACCCAGAACATGTATAGCACACATGAACTGTGCAGCACTATACACAACCCTGATGTAAGCCAAGGGTGGGCTAATTACTCAGCAGCAGACATTTAAATGAGTGAGCCTGTAAGCCTCACTCCAGTGAAACAGGTACAAATGCCTTGTTCACTTCTACTGATCAGTACATGGTATGCTGCCACCACCACGCTTGTGCTGCTTATCTCCTGGCATAGGTGATAGCCTTTTAGCACTATGAAGGTAACACTTTGGGTGACCCTTCTGGTCCAAAAAGAGAGCGATCTGAGATAGTACTGTGTTTTGGCACACATGCATTATCATGTTCACCCATGACAACAAAAATCTGCATTAGAGATCCAGACATCATTATAGCTGAGGCACTCAAGGCAAGGGTGCACGTTCATCACCATGCAAAGGACGTCTCCTTCCCATCAGGGGATAACTGTGCAAAGGGCTGAATAAGGTATGAGAGGATCTGCGGGCAAGTGATGTCAAGAGCAGGCTCTCTGGGTGGATGTAGGTTCAGAGATCACCTCCAACATATGGCTTCAAACACTTTAAACAGTCCACAATGGCTGCATTTTGTCACTTAGCAAAGGTGAAAACTTGGGTTGTTTTTCCGTCAACAACAGAGAGCAAAATGCACATATTTGTCACTCTATCATGCCTCGTCAGTGACTGTATCATAAAAAGTACCTAGTGGTGCAACGGTGTTTGCAACCACCTTTTGCAACCCGGCACCTCTGTGACACGGAAGAGGCCACAGTTATTTTTGATGCTACTTTAGTAATATGAATTACCCCAGTGCAGAACGTGCACTGCAGTGATATCGATGAGGCATTCCCTCATATGTATGAGCCAGTGATGCATTATAGACTCAGAGACAAGAAAAATGTTGAAACAGAAACTGACCGAGTCAGTGTGCCCCTTGATAGCACCCCTTGTGGAGAGGTAAATGGGTACATGGGACACTCCCACGTATCCCCCACAGGCAGGTGCAGTCACATTCTGTACCTACTGTGCAGGGGATTCTGTTCCCTTGAAAAGATAACCAGGTCCACCGCCTGCAGTGAAAGGCATTGGTTTCAAACAACCAGTCTGTCGTTCACTAATATACAGTTCCCTGTGCAGCACAGGTATGCACTGGCCTTGGGAATAGTGCATTTTCTGTAATCGGGTGCCCTGTAGAGCAGCTTGTTAACTGGGCCCATGGCACAAACGGAGACAATGCACCCAATCTGTAATTCAGGACAGGTGTCTGCAACCCATCTTTAGGTTCATGGAATCTTTCTCTGGTCACCTGGCTATGAGGGCCAGCATTTATTCAGACATAAATTAGAGAAGGCTAGGCCCAGGCAGTTGCTACGAGCGATGGGAGCCTTCTATCTATGCAAATTACAGCTCATATTTAGCATTATATCATCTAGTCAAATTCAAATGTATTTAGCTCGTTTATGAGCCAGCAACTTCAGACACCTAGACACTGAAATACAAACTGCCGTGGATCATTGCGATACAACAACACAAATATGTCAACTTAACTGTTGTAGGTGCATTCTGCAATCAAGAGGGGAAGGCCTTTCTCATTTGATTCATCACGTCATGTATCGATTATAGTCGCTTATACATGACACACAATAACACAATCATGTGAGCGCACACCAGAGGTGTAACATAAATTGATGCCCCCTCTTGCAAAATGTAAGCTGACTGACTAGCAGATACACAAAGGCATTGAGGTGAGTTGCCCTCTCAACGTGCACCTATCACTGTGCCCATGCACCAAGGCCCATATTTATACTTTTTAGCGCCGCATTTGCGCCGCTTTTTTACGCAAAACGGCGCAAACTTACAAAATACAATTGTATTTTGCAAGTTTGCGCCGCTTTTGCGTCAAAAAATTACGCAAATGAGGCGCTAAAAAAGTATAAATATGGGCCCAAGTGTTTTCTGTGAAGTGGTGACCCCCATGGATTGCTGGGGTGGTGTCCATCTCCCGGGCCCTTTGTTACGCCCCTGTATCACCCATGAAGCTGTTTGCAGATCCTATGTCCTGCAGAGCAGATGAACAAACGCATGAAGAGAGAGCTTGTCTGGCTTAATAAATATGCTTCAAAGGATGACAATGTGCAGATCCAAAATCACTGGCCGGTGTGTTTTAAGCGTATTTCCTGCCAAATCATTAAAGCAGCACATGGAAACCCTTTTCTGCCTCGTGCCCAATGAGTAATGCAACCACCCACAGATGCGCTCCTGATGCGCGTCATTACTGCGCGCTGGAAGGCCAGCATTTCAAGCATTTTGAAGGTGTTTCACTGCTGATGTTTATTTCTTTACTGTACTGATACGACGTCTTTGTTCTCCGCATGCAGCAGGCGCAGTAATTCGTGATAATAGTAACAATGTGGTGTAACTTTTTCATGGGTCTCAAGGACCTAGTCTGAAGACTTCAAAGTTGTATCTAAATCTCGAGTTTTTTTTTTACCACTTGAACAAAATGTGATTAATTAAACCCATGGCACTGCTCCACCAGTAAGTGACATTTCCTTTGTACGACTCAGGAGAGGCACAATTACTGTACATTTGACCATGCGCGGACTGGATTTTTATCCCATCCAGCATTTCCCATGGGGCTGGAGCCATTTGAGGTTGTTTTTTGAGGGCCCTGTGCCGCCACTCGGCACCTCAACAACTAAACATCTCCCCTGGTTTATTATAAGATGCACAGTAAAGGTGAGAGGGAGAGAAAGGAAGAAAAGGAAGGGCGAACGGAAGGAATAAAGAAATGAAGGCAATGTCAATAGGTCTGGCTTTAAAGTCTGTTGTAGTGTAATATGAAGCATTACAGGTAGATAGCATTGGTATCCATATGTATTTGTGTGGAAGCAAAGAACTGCACAATAATATTGGTGTAGGCTAAAACGTCAGGTGACAGTTGCCTTGTCAAGCCAGACCTAAAATCAGTGTAGGTTAATGTCTGCCCTCCACCCATCTGTTCTGCTCCCAGACAAAAACACCTTAAATTAGCTATTTATCTAACACTTTATTAGCATTACAATGTCATGTGTGTGCCCCTGAAAGTTCAACCCATTAGCTGCATAAATAAACAAAAAAATCACCCCTGTGTGGAGGGCGAGCACTTTTTTCGTGGAAACACCCAACTTCTGCCCAATCGACACATACACTGTGGTCTTCCAACATGTGGATGGAGCCAACCCACCTCTCCTGGTGATTCTCGGATACTTGCGACTGTTGTGCTGTCAAGTCAGACAAAAAAAGGCTTGGAGCTGATTAGAACATTTTTCCCAGGGCCACATTTTCTTCCCTGCCCATTTCAGCATTCTGCTTCTGCAGCAGGGGTTTGTGAATGCTCAGCAGAATTTTTCATTATTATTGCTTTATTAATGTAGAAATACAACTTAAATATGAATTTAAAAGTTAATGGTTGGAGTTTATCAATCAAATCCTCATTGTCTCACAGGCTATGTCGGCCCATGCAGATAGCTGATCTATGAAATTCTAGGCATTGTTGCATGTATTAGAAATGTTTAAATGGGCTCTGATCATGTTTAAATGGCTTTTGAATCCCTTCCTTGAGTCCACGGCATTTCAGTGTATTTTTAAGCCGTGGGATCCAATTCTCTGAGTTATGTTAAGCCTTGGGGATATTTGGTTCATTGATTCTGGGTAGTTTTGCCAGTATTGGTCAAGTTTAGTTTGGTTTTGGGCATGATTAGGTTGGCTTTGAGTCTTTTCCTCAAATCCGCAGTTGTTTGTTCTACTGTATTAGCTTAGATGTAATCCACCTTTTGGAGTTATCTCATGCATTGGGAATATTTGAATAATTAATTAATTCCGGTATATTTGCTGGTACTGAGTATTTTTAAATTGGATTTAGACATTACTAATTGGGCTTTGAGTGTTTTCCTTGAGTCAGCGTTAGTTGGTGTGACTGGCTTTGGTGGAATATGACTCCCAGTATAAATGACGAGCAACACGTCTATCACAAAACTAACACTCTGGTTCATTGACAAGCCGCACCTCTACCACCATAAGTGCAGCAGCAGGATCGCAGTGACACAATATGAGCAGTCTGTTTCACATATGCACAACACTGAAATAGTTTCTACACAGACCACTGCATTCACACACTTCTCTATAGATACGCTAGCACTTTGTATGTGTAATTATCCTATTTCGTTCTTTTGGTTTGCTTAATGCAATAGGCGCAGCAAACACAAATATGACAAGAGCACATGTCTGGTCGTTACACAGAAGATCAAGATACTCACCCCATAGGCCACTCCAGAAACCATTACTCCTCCATCCATGCATACCAACAGAGTAGAGTGTTACCCATCTGCAGATGCACATTGGTGCCCATTAGGGGAATGAATACCTATACAACAATTGACATATAATAGAGAGCAATACAAAATAGGATCACAAGATCTTTTAATTGACCCAAATTCTTTAATTTGGGTTTTCCACATACAGACTCTCTTGCAAATTTATGGAGCTGTTTATAAAACCCACCTATCAGTTTTCAAACTTTGTCACACAGTGCTTTCCCTCAAGAACCTTAATAATATAATTCTGGTCATCACCTGCCCCTCAGATACCACCTGAAGAGGAGATGAGGCCTAACTTTTGGGTGTTAGGTGAAACATGGTGGAATCAACTCACGATCAAGCTAAGAACAATGCAGTTCCACACAAGATTTTTGAAACAACTGAAAATCTAGATCTTTAAAGCCCCTTAAATAGTAATCTTCTGTTCCCAGTACTCAGCGCCTAGAAGCCCATTCTCATGAGCAGTGTGTTTGCGATTTATAACTGCATTTTTCAAGACATTACCTATTGTTGAATCTAACTAAAGGCTGAACCATAGATATTTGTACAACGTTTGTCTAGCTTTCCTAGAACTACCCGGATTGCAGCACTTGATGGCATCTGACCCTCATCAGTTGGAAGAAGTATCTGCATATTTTGTACTTCAAATCCTCTGAGGAAGTTGCTATATTCATGAAAAGTCCAACTTTAGTGCCATGGGATTCAAATAATAATTTTCATACCAAGTGTGTCTCTTTTTTGGGCTTCAACTTTAATGATGTAAATGTTGTAGTACAACTCTTTCTAAGATTCTAATTGTGTATGGGAAGTGTGATTGTTTAGTACAAATTCAACACCGCCATCAATTCAAAACAAATTAATGGCTTTAGCAATAATTGTAATTACAGCATTAGAGTCTTGGGAACTCATTGGAAGACAATGGAGCAGTTCAGGGCCAATAAGGACTGGTATAGTCCTTCAACTCCAACATTCCAATGTTTGTCTTCCTTTCTCTCCATTTAAATTTAGAGCATTTTACCTTCTGTCGGTGGAACGTTCTAATAGTCTGTAGCTCAGGCCTATAACTCGGGGTCAGGGCCTTTGTGGCCCTCAGCAGCAGGCTATAAATCCATACCATTGTAATATTATACCCACATGATTCTGTCTCTCACCACCCATCTGTCCTGATCACGTTTACTTTAGCGGAGTGGATCATTATTACTAAATGGAAGGAACATTTCTCCTTTGGTGATAACACTGAGATATGTACTCTTCCAAACTTACTGCCAGGCAACCTTGAAACTACACTGGCATTCTCAATGTATAGAGTCCCCACTGGTGATAACACTGAGAGCATACACAATAAATAGACTTGGAAACTCCCTTGCCCATGACTACCAGCATCTCACATAATAGATACTAAACCAATTATGCTCTTGCTGATCCCTCACAGTTAGGAACTACTAATGTGGCTCACATGACACACACTCAGACCAATCATTGCGGCAGCAGGGCCTTCAGCGAACGAGGGCATTATTTATCGGTAACCGTGTAATCGATGGAGCCCCATCCAAAGATGGTGCCCACTACCATAAAATTGGCAGTAGAACCTCATTTCGCACATCTCTAGAGGTTGTCTGGCATGAGGGGAGATGACAGGTATTTAAAAGGGGGAATGTTCTCCTTGACAAAGTAAGTACTTGACTTATTAACTGATCCTGAGATCGTCCAGATTGCTGCACTATATCAGCTGGGTGTATACCAGCATTAATGATGATTTGTACTTGTACTACCATAACGTTTAACATATGGATCAATGCCTCTTGCTATTTCAATTTGTGACTATTGATCTAGTAACAAATAATTTTATTTCATATAAAGATGTCACATAGTATCTCAATGTTTCCAATAACAGAAGGTAGGCCATAATATTTCATATATAAGTTTGTGACTACAGGAGTGGCCCACCCCTGTCAGACCATGAAGTTAGGAGTGGCCCTAAATAGGGTAAGCAAAGACACATGAGCATGCATTTTAACTGTCACGAAGCTGCACATGTGATACGCATGTTCTGTGTGTGCAGGTGATTTACAGTATCGCCCTATCACGTGTGCTGTGCTACTAAATGTGTTTTCCATGAATCATCACCATCCCTGCATTTTGGATGGTATTGTGTTGTGTAAACGTATGTGCTTTTGTACACTTGGTCTTGAAATTCAAACAATCAGAAGTAGGAAATTCCTGTTTTTTCAATATCTATATTTATGTACTAACATACACTCATAGAATTAGAGTGAGTGATCCTTTTGCCCTGAGGAATGTCCCTGACCAGTTATCTAGCTCCTAAAGCAGACAGAAACATGTCAGACCTTTCAAAGGATGGGGGACCATGGCACCCATAAACATCCAGTAGTTTGTTTATTCACATCTTAATCATACCTTAGGTACCACATTATAAAGGATATATCTGTGATATACCTTAAGGTATTTTTAATATAGACTGGATCCCTGTATTATCCAGGAAAATATTATATTATAAGAACTGCCCCATTTATTTTGGGTCGACCCCCCCTAGAGCCGCCTTATCTGATTGGGACGAGGTGGCCATTGAAGAAATATGCCACATTACGTGGTGAGTCTGTCTCATCCAAAATATTTTTTTGACCCAAAAGGGGTCCAAAAACCAGAGGACAAGGAGTTGGGATTAGGAACTACCCGTATTGTCAATAGATTCACCACATTTGTTGTGATCTAGAGGAAATGAATCCTAGGTTGGCAGACTTTAATCAAAATGAGATATGAGGTATTTCCCAGGAATAGATAGATGTTAGACAAACCACGTCTGTAACCCCCTATGCCAAAACAACACCAAATCTTAGGAGTCAGTCAGACCCACACTGGCTTCTTTTCTTGATACATGTACCAGAGCACCTAAATTATTCTTGGAGCATTGTATCCTGTGGAACTTCCTCAGGATCATCCCTTTTGTGCCTTCTGACCAACATCTGTGTATGCCCTATATTTAACTGGTTTGGAAATAGCAAGTGGACTTCCAAATGCATGCAGGTGACATGCTAACTGGTTGAACCACCAACCTGACAACAAATCCAACATCACTGCATTCTTGATTCACATGTTTGTCTGGATAAATTAACGTTTTCTCTGACAGAGTAGAGTAAAAAACCAAGACCTGATTATGGGAGCAACCAAGAATATACTCTGAATGGCACACAGGTCTAGGTACACATCCTTCAAATTCCTTAAAAGCAAGAATGCTGAGGATATGCTTTAGCCCTGAACTTTAGATTGCATCTCAAATCATTTCTTCTGTCAGGCAAATCAACCCCAACCTCTCCCTACTCTGAAAACTATTCCAAACCATTTACAGATTGGAGGTGACAGCAGCCTTTTTATGGCAGATCTAGATTACTCTTACATTATCTATTCAATTTGTGATGTCGCTGCCATGCAACATCTAAGCAAGCAGATGAACAAGTCAGAGGTCTTCAGGATTGCTTCTTCAGAACACATGATACGAGGACAGACCCGAAATGGAAGGATGGGACTCAAGGTATAAGAAGGGGAAAGGCAGACATGCACGGGCATGCTTCTGCGCTGGTTATTTCATGTACCCAAACTTGATTAAGTAATGAAGTCTCATGAGCGATTCTGTCTCGATTGCCTGATTCGAAGATCTTACAGCTGGCGATGAAGAAACCACACAAGCAGCAAGCACTCTGAATCAGTTGTTATGAGGATCCTTATCAGTACCTGAGTTGGGCACCCCTGTCTCAGCTTAGTTCCGCGACTTCTGATTAGTTTACATTTACACTTGTTTTATTCATGTTTTAGCGAGCCTGCTTTTTAGCAATTGCTTTGACATATTTGATCAGTTGCTTCATTCTAGGAAGGCAAGGTTCAAGCTGCATATTTAATCCACCTTTGTACCACATATAATCTGCACTTTTACATGCAGTACATGATATGCTAACTCGTTTTGCCAGTCCAGGAGCCAGCTTCTATCTCCTAGACACAGCATTACATCAGAACTGCTGTCCAAATGATGTATGGGTCGTTATATAAACTACACATAGGCGCAAGGAGGGAAGGGGGCATTCCTGTCATGATCATCCTGGCATGTGCTCTACACGACACAGAGCTTTGCTGGTGCTGACTTTTCAGCCTCCCAAAAGAATTTCCATCCATACAACAGACAGACCCTTGCTAATCGATTGAGGTATGGGGCTGGGGATAATCAGTTAGGTCAGGCCAGTCAGAGTGTTACAACCACTATGCTCTCAGATGTAGACATAGGGTAAGGTAGGGATCTCTAGAACATGTAGAAACACAACATGGTGGGGTTGTTTATCTTCTTCCCTTTGGCTGGAATGTTGATTACCTTGCTTTCTTTCATCTGCGTAATTGTCACAACATACACTTTTTATACCAGAATGCAATTGCTTCAATAAACGCATTGGAATCCATTCTGCATCTTGTGTCTCACCCTGGCATGCATGAATAACTGGGCAAAAGGGGTATAATCCATTTACACGACTTCCCTGAGGAGTCAGAGTGTCATGTTGAGGTTTCCGTAATCACCTTTCACCCCAACAGGATTGGAGGAGGCACTGTGACCTAGCCAAGAGTTAGATCGATAGCTCACAAGCGGCATGGGTTGCACTCAGTCTTCCATACTCAGTGGGGCTGTGGTCCTAAACACGCAGTCCTATTACCAAAGTAGGACCTGCATAACATGGCACCATCAACAGATCAAGGTCAGGTACTTCTTTTAAGGAACTCCTGAGTAGTTCTCTCTCGTATGTCTAAGGTGCCCTATTAACCTTTTATACAGATACGTTCGTGGTGCTAGGGAAAAATCCTCCCCAGCTATATAGGTAGCACCTATATTAGCCTGTAGGTTGATAAAACTTGATCCTTAAAAGGCTACCCCATTTAGCATTAATATCTCTGAATTCTGTCTTACAGAATTTTCACAGCCAGTATTAATTTCAGTAAATTGTAGACAAGCTGTCCCACAACATTTACTTGCTAATGGGCTATCCAATCGTTGTGGAGATAGTATGTTTATGGTTGAGGCACACAATCCCTACAAAACAGAAACATTCTATTCATGGGTCAATTTTCCTGGAGGCAATGCTAATACAAATACATTTCCTACATACACAGTAGCAGATGTTCCACAACAATAAAGAGCATACAACTATTGAGAAATTCCATTATCATATTAAGAACACCAAAATTGGTTTCAAGACGCCCTTACACAGGTAGTTGCACACGTTAGATTATGTCCCCTCAGTATGAAGGATAAACATGACCAGCTTTGGCTACATATACACCATATCCAAATGTACAGAATCTGCCTGCAGCTGATTAACACCCAATAACCTGGTGAGCTTATACAGACACTTAACACAATTTGTATTGCGAACATTGAATACTGCTCCAGCAAGTACTGCTCCAGCAGTCCAACAACAATTGGCTACACCGGGGATAAACCCAGTAACTATTACTGCAATTATGGGTAAAGTTCCCACCAAACATGAAGAGATTAGGTTTTGGATTGCATAAAAATGAAGTGAGCTGAAAGCAGTGTTTCCCCATACGGGACCACAAGATAAACATAGAATTTTCACAATGTGCTTTCCATTTGGGATGGTACCCGCTATTGATGACTGTGCCACTTGGGGCTCAGTTTTTGCTGCAATATATACCATAATGCATGGTACACCATCTCTTTTGGTTCTTCCAGAAGTGTTGAAAGAAACTCAAAATGAGCACGGGCCTGCCCCCACCCTGGGCTTGGGGATGCAATTAATGGGCAATTTTGCCATGGTATCCTCAATAATTTAAATAAATATGAAAGGGAAAGCAGCAGCATTGGCAACAAGCCTAACAAGAGGTGAGAGCAAAAGAGTGTGGAGGACCGGGCAGGGCCAACTGTAATGACAGAACGTGGCAAGTGAAACAGAGGACAGCCCAAAAGTGCCACACAAATTGCCAGATAGAGAGCAAGTGCGGGAACACAGCTCTGATGAGGAGAGTGACCACGTAACAATCATGCAGCCCTAAAGCAAGTGTTTAACTGCAGACAGATCCCTCACAGCATGAACAAAACCCAATTCAAAATAGTGACAAAAATAAGAAAACAAAGAAGCAAGACAAAAAAAAGAACATGACAGTTCTGCTTGTCTTGCCCAAGACCCACATGAGGCACACATCTCTAGGAAGGGAGCAACCACTGCCCTAAAAGTATATGAAATGGCAAAAACAGCCCTCAGAGCACAAAGCATGTACATTACAAAGAAAGAAAAAGAGCGATAACACCAAGATGTGAAAGAAGTACAACAAAAACATTGGTGGCTCCACTCAAGGCTTAGGATAAAAACAAGAGCAACACAGGGTCCCTCTACACACCCACAGCAAGGCACATAATTAATAGAAAGATACCATTCCAAAGTCAGGTGCATCGCCGTGTCAACCAGAAAGAGGACAGCTAAGTGCCATTTTGAAGTCAGGCACCGCAGCAAATAACCAGGGAGAGGCTATTTTGAAACCAGTCAAACCACTTAAAAAGAAGTAAGGTGCCATCTTGAGAGGAGGAGACCCTCTAAAGACAGGAAACCCACCAAGAGAGAACAAGTCACAATCTGAGGTCAGACACCATCGAAATACAATTCCAGGGACAAGAGTAAGTAGCAAAAACTTCCCAAAGAAGCAACAATTGCCAGCAAGAGGTGACTGGCACTTGTCAGCATGTCTGCAGAAAAAAACAGAAGGGGATAAGCTCCATATCTCAGATCTCCACCAAGATGATTTTAACATCTGGAAACAAAATTGAGCCAAGATGGCTGGAATGACTGGTTGACATTAACTACTTTATCAAAGCATCGGAAGTGAAAGATGAAAGACAAATCCTGTCAGCAAAAACCTCATCAGCAAGGAAGTGCTCAAAATCACAAATGAATTAGCACCAGTCCAGTCACCCACAAACCACAGCTTACGAGTAGCCCTGGATTCCAAATTTCTACCAAAGAAGAACATTGACTATAAATGTTACATGTTAATCTTAGCCTCCCAAGAGAAGGGAGAGCCCATCGGCGACTTCTTTAGAATACTTCACCTTGTTAAACACTGCAAGTTCAACAATTCACAGATTTCAAATTAAGGAGAAGAACAGTCAGGGGTCTAGAAGAGTGAGACCTGAGAACCTGCAAGAACGAGAAAGATTGAACGTAGAAAGGAAGGGACTCAAGGGATGAGAAGAAGAGTAGTCAGAAGAGCATAGGGCCAGCTCATGCATAGGTTTTTTCATGTACCCAAGTTATTTTAAGTAAAGAAGTATCCTGAGCGATTCTGTCTGGAGTATCTGATCCCAAGATCTTACATCTGGCAACAAAGGAATCATAAGCACAGAAGACACTTGGGAGCAGTACATAAGAGCAACATGAGCCCAAAATGGAGTGAGGGAAAACTCTGCAAAATCTTGTTGATTGAATGGGTGTCCATCATCGGTATTGATTACTTTTGGTAATCCACATTGCATGAATGTTTCACCTAGGGTGGGAATACCTCCTACGTGCATTTGGACACCAATTTGTTTGGTGATGGGAAATTGGGAATATTCATCCATCAACACTACTACGTATTTGCCCATTTGCAGTGAGTCAAAGAAACCAATGGCGATGTTGCACCAGACACCCCTTTGTAATGGAAAATATGCAGGGGTGATGGACTGGGTATCGTACTGACTATCTGGCATTGATGCAATCTCTTAGGGTTGCTTCTACCATTTGCTCAAACCCAGGGAACCATACCTGCTCTCTGAGTACTCACTTACTGGCAATAACTCCTCAGTGTCATGGTACATCACAACATTCACCACCCACTTAGGCCTTTTTCGCTACAAACGAGGTTATCTTCACCCAGAGATATCTTCCTAAAAGCCATCTGCCCAGTTTTGAAGACACTGAACTACAGCAATGACTTTGTAATATTTAGAACCAAATCAGAGGAACATGATTGCACCCTTGAGCATGTGTGCAAAGCACTAAGGAGAGCCAATACAACTGTGAACGTAACCAAGTGTGAATTTTGCAAAACGTCACTTAAATTCTTTGGACACTTCTTCTCAAACAAAGGATTGTGTCTAAAACTGGACAAAGTCAAGGTCTTCAGTAACACACCCATCCTTACTAGGAATGGCCAGTTACTGTGGCAGGTGCATAGAGGATTATGCCACCAACAGCAAACATCTTAACAGAGATTACCAAGCAAGGGCACAGGGAAATGAGCCTTACAGGATATCATCAGAACTGTCAGTGAGGCTGAAGATGCCATTGAAAGATGGGTAATCTGACTATAAGGATACTCATTCACTATTACTCACAAGCCAGAAAAGGATCTCAACTCGGCTGACTAGATGTTAAATCACCTTATATCTTCCACGAGATGCATCACGTCACCAGCGGAGGAGTATTTCAATTTTGTGAGTAGCGAGACAGTTCCATCATCAGTTTCACTGCACTCCAAAAGATGCCACCAAGATGGACTCTCACTGACCGAGGCCGAAAGAAGAACATCATATGGAAAATCATGTCACATGGAAGAAGCCAAATTCCTCGAGGGGGTGACCCACAAGGAACTAAAAGCATTTTGTCAATTGCAGAAGGAACTAACAACTACCCCCCAAAGGAATCCTGCAAAGAAGGAACAGAATAGAGACCCAGACTGCATTTCAAAGACAAGTGGTGAACCTACCCCACGAGGGACACTGATAAATCGTTGCCACCAAGCAAGCATTCAGAAAACATGTGGTTCCCTGGGCTAAACAAAGTGGTGGAAGTGACCCTGAGGCACTGCCATCGATTTCTGATAGCGAGAGACCCAATCCATCACTTGTGCAAAAGTCTCCATTACTGGAGGGGTGGCTGGTGCAACATCACCATTGATATCCTCATTCTGTTACAATCAGGCCTATAAATGTTAATGCTGATTAGTAAATACTCCCGAATCCTCATTGCAATCAACCCAGAACACAGAATTTCAAGTAGGTGAAAGGGTGCCGGCGAAGCAACAAGGGCGGCGAAAAGCATACCCCAGATATGAAGTGGCGCCATTTTGATAGGCTGAGATAAAAGGAAAGATGGTGACCGCCAAGTTTGGGGACAAACAGACAACCTAAAACTTATTTCACTTCAAACCATATCATATTGCTAAACTCCACACAAACACTAAGATGAGAACACTCCATACAGTTGGAGCCTGACAGTGAAGGAGAACAGCACACCCAAATGAAGAAAAATAATTAGGCATGAGAAATCACAAGAGGCCAGCTTGAATGACTGAAGAGATGTAAGGAGCAATCAAGGGATGGCATCATTCAAAGTGGTGGCGGGAGATATCATGTTGCTGCCATGCGGTATTCAAACCAGGAGAAGACTAGATCAGTGGTCAAAAGGATTACCACCTCAGAACCCACAGGAATGGATGGACTGAAAGTGCAAAGGAGGGAACTCAAGGGACGAGAAGGAGAGTGGCTGGACTGGAAGTACAAAGGAGGGAACTCAAGGGACGAGAAGGAGAGTGGCTGGACATGCATTGGGCTAGCTACCAACATAGGTAATTTCATGTACCGAGCCTTTATTAAATAAAGAGCCTTTTGGGACCCCTGCTTTTGTGAAGTATGGTTTGGATGAGAAAGCAGGCCGGCTTCTCCATAAGGGCAGAGGAGCATCACCCCACCCCCCCTGCCATCAGCAGGAGCTGCAACGTTTTCACCACAAAGGAATAATAAACCAGGTTTATTATTCCTTTGTGGTGAAAGGGGTGGGGCATCGGGGATGACAGCCTCAGAGGGGAGTGCACAGAGCACTCCCCTCAGAGCGCATGTGTGTTTGACCGGCCATCTAGGGCTGGCCAAAAACACATACGCTATAGGCTCTCTCCAGCCCGGCAACCGTTGGATCTCAGCCTCTCAGTCTGCCTGGGAGCACCCTGGCTGGGCGCTCCCAGCTAATCCTGATGCTGCTTTGAGCAGCGTCAGGATTGGCGCAGGGCAGGCTGGGAGCTTGTGCCTGCAGCGCCAGCGACGAGGGACAAAGCAGTGGCGGAAACGGAGGAGGTGCTTTTTTTTCTTTATTTTTTTATTATTAAATGCGCCTCTCCGCCCCCTTTCCCCGTGCGCCGCACCCGCCCCTCCCTTTTACATAAGAGTGAGCCTCAACTGTGAGAAAGTTGGATTATTTATGTCATTTGTTCTTTTTAGAAGGTAGGATGTGATCTAGTCGAGAGCAGTCCCCTCAATGCCAGCTTCGTGGAGTCTTCGAATTAGGGTGTCATGGTCAACTGTGTCAAAGGCAGCTGGGAAATCCAAGGGAAGAAGTGCAGCAATCCTCTTCCGGTCTTCTGTGTTTTTAAGGTCATCCCAGATGGCGATCAGGGCAGATTCTGTGCCTCTTTCTAGGGGGTAGTCACAAATGATGCCCTTTCTATCAGTTTGCCCAGGAAAGGTCCATTTGTAATTAAGCCGTCGTTGTTGGGGTCATGTGAGACCAGGTGTGTTTTCATTGATAATGGGCCCATGCATGCCTTTTTTAGACCTTCTGGAAAGTTTCCAGTAGTTAAAGAATTATTGATGATTTTTCTTACTGATGTGGCAGCAGAGGTAGATAAAAGAATGTTCTTGAAAATTTGTGGTGGATAAGGGTCAGAAGAGCAGACAGAAGTACTGCTTTCTTTGACCGATTTGAAGAAATGCAGAGGCTGGGTTAGCCTACTGTTGGAGGGAATTTTTCGAAATGGGTTGGTGCTGGTGGTTTTCCTTTGTTTTAAATAGGTGTCTGTGTCTGCTTTGGTTGTGTAATGATTTGACAGTTTGTCCGTGAATTCTTGACTAATGGGAGTAGTTCCTTCCATGCATTCAGGTTCACAAAATTCTGTGAGATTGTTATAACATTCTTTATTAGCACATTTATCATTTTGAATTCTATCTGAATAGTACCTTTCTTTAGCTTTTTTGCTTGCTGCTGATTTGCATATTCTATTAAGTTTGCATGAGTGAAGTTTATCTTGATTGAAGTTTGTTTTGAGACAGGTTTGTTGCAGCCTTCTAATATGTTGTTTTATCTTTTTTACTTCTGTACTTCCCCAGAGCTCTGTTTTCTTTTGTCCTGTTTTGTTATTCTTAGTGGTATTAGGATATCAAAATCTTCCTGTAGTTCCTGCAGCAATTCATAGAGTTTTTGAACTGAATTTATTGTGTCTAGAACTGTGTTGGATGTTAGTTGTGTCTCTAGGTATTCAAAACTGAGTTTGTTCCACAATCGATAGGTGGATGCATGTGAGGTGTTCTTGGGTGTGTTGATTTGTGGTGTTTTATTTTGGAAAGCTACCAAATGGTAGTCTGACCATGTGCCTGGAGTAATCATTTGAAAGGCAACTAGTTCTGGATTTGCAAGAATGACATCTAGGATGTGTCCAGCAATGTGTGTGTGTTGGTTCACAGTCTGATGTAGGTTTAGGGTGACTAAGCCAGTGATGGGGCATATTTGTTTTGTCAAACCAAGTGTTTAGGTCACCAAGAAATCATAGGTTGGAGTGTAGCATTATAATGTTTGAAACTGTGTCTAGAAATGTGTCTGGGAATGTTGCATTGCTAGGTGGTGGTCTGTAAAGGAGGAGGATGTTACAGGAGGAGATTGGTGTAGGGTTTCATCTGGTGATGAGGGCCTCACAACCTTGTATGGAAATGTTGTCAGTTTTTCGTGAGATTTATTGTTTGCATGTATATAACAGTAAGTCTACCTCCTCTTTTGCCTATTTCATCTAGTGTGATAGTTTGATAGCATGGAGGAATGGGTTCATGCAACACTGAAGCCATGTCAACTCTCAACCATGATTCAGTGATGAAGAGTAAGTCAGGTTGTGTGTCAGGGAGTAGGTCATAGATGTGGTGCTTGTTTTTAGAGAGTGATTGGGCACTTATTAGTCAGCATTTTAGAAATTGTGTTTTGGTGGTGGTGAGACTTTGGCCCATATTTATACTTTTTGACGCAAAACTGCGCTAACGCAGTTTTGTGTCAAAAAAATTAGCGCCGGCTAACGCCATTCTGAAGCGCCATGCGGGCGCCGTATTTATTGAATGACGTTAGCCGGCGTTAGCCGCCGGCGCCGTCTGGTGTGCGTTAAAAAAAACGACGTACACCAGGCAGCGCCGGCGTAAGGGAAAATGGAGCTTGGGCGTCAAGAAATGGGGCAAGTCAGGTTGAGGCAATTTTTTCGCCTCAACCCGATTTGCGCCATTTTTTACGACTCCCAACCCCCATAGAAATTACTCCTGTCTTAGCAAAGACAGGAGTCATGCCCCCTTGCCCAATGGCCATGCCCAGGGGACGTATGTCCCCTGGGCATGGTCATTGGGCATAGTGGCATGTAGGGGGGCACAAATCAGGCCCCCCTATGCCACAAAAAAAAAAAAAAAAAATACTTACCTGAACTTACCTTAATGTCCCTGGGATGGGTCCCTCCAGCCTTGGGTGTCCTCCTGGGGTGGGCAAGGGTGACAGGGGGTGTCCTTGGGGGCATGGGAGGGCACCTCTGGGCTCCTTCAGAGCCCACAGGTCCCTTAACGCCTGCCTTTTGCAGGCGCTAAAAAACGGCGCAAAAGCGGACGTACGTCATTTTTTTTTACCCGCCCACTCCCGGGCGTGATTTTTGCCCGGGAGTATAAATCCGACGCACATGCCTCGGAGTCGATTTTTTAGACGGGAACGCCTACCTTGCATATCATTAACGCAAAGTAGGTGTCCACGCTAAAAAATGACGCTAACTCCATGGACTTTGGCGCTAGACGCGTCTAACGCCAAAGTATAAATATGGAGTTAGTTTTGCGTCGAAATTGCGTAAAAAAAAACGAGCAATTCCGGCGCAAACGGAGTATAAATATGCCCCTTTGTTTTCTAGAAGAGTGGGCAGTATATTTTGAATTTGCAGCTGGTGTGTCACTAGTGCTGTTATTAGCTGTATGAGGGTCACAATAATGATGTTTTTTCTATATCGTATTCCTCATCCAGCAGATTTAGAAGGCATTTTGTTGGGTCACAGTGTGTTGGTGGTGGAGATGGTGGTTGAGAATGAGATGGTGAGCTGGGTTGTTTTTGCAGAGTAGCCTTGATGTGTAGTAGACATAGAGCTGCGAAGTTGTGAAGAGTGGTATGTTGTTTATTTTGTTCGCGTCTATTTGGGGTGGAAGATGTATGGGTTAGGGGTTGTGGTGAAGCATGTGGGTCATATTTTAAGGCTCTAAATTGTGCAATGAATGAGAGGTGGGTGAATGAGAGTTGTTGTGTTGGTGCATTTGTGGTAGGTGTTGGTGAAGGTTAAAAATGTGGGAGTAAAGATGGTTTATGATGTGTATTATTTGTGTAGTCATGTGGGTGGGAGTGGGTGTATGACTAATTTGACAGAAAATATTATGAAAGTGTGGGTACATGAGATTTTGATGTTCTGGTGTGTGTGTTATGTTTTGTTTTTATGAAGTAGTGAGAGGAAATATTGGTGTAGTGGTTTTCTGAGAAGGATTTGTATTTAAGGTACTGTTGGTGAGTGGAAGTTGAATGGTAAAGGGGAAGGTGATGTGTTTTTGGGAAACAGTGTGTGGTGTGTAAGAGGGGATGGACAGGAGTTATGAGTGTTTGTGTTAGATTTGATCACTGGAATAGGTAATATGTGTCATGGAGGGCCATGCAAGGATTGTTTAGTTGTGTGTTTAGGTAAAAAGAGGAGCAGGGTGTTAGTGGATGACAATATGGAGGCTAGGTATATGTCTGGTGGTGACAGAAATGGGGTTGTTTGAGAGCAAATAGAGGATAGAGCTGGTGTTTTGTATGAAGTCTGTGTCTGGATGGATTAAAGTTATGTATAATGTGGCTTTGTATTGCTTTGGTGATATGTGGATTTGTTAGTGGTATAGAACAAAGTGGTGTTTTGTGTGAGAATTAAGGTGTCATTGTGTGGTAGGTGGGGTAAAGGGGTATATAAGTGTGGTTTGTGGGATTTTGAAGTGGTTGATGAGACATTGAAATGTGTATGAGATTTGTTTGTGGCACATCTGTAGTATGCATGTACTGAGGCAGTGTCACTACGTTTGTGGATGTGGATGGCTTAAGGTGGTTGCTGGTGAATGGCAAAAAGGGCAGCATTTTTGGCCTTAGACCTGACCCAGCCAGAACGGGCCGAAACTGGCAACTGCCCTTCTCCTCTCTTCCCCTAGCTTCAACACCCGGGGTGAGATGCCCTGAACCCTAGTCTGAAATAGCCCTGTTGACCAATGGGAACCATAGCTCTAACCCTAACCAATCAGAACCCTAGCCCTAAGCCCCAGGACGAATGGGAGACCTGGCCCTTTCAACCAATCACAGCCCTAGCCCTAACACAATAATCCAAACCTAAACCCCAAGCCCTAAATCCAATCAAAACCCTAGCCCCAGCAACCAATCAGAACACCAGACCTATCACCCAACCAGAACTCTAACCCTAAGCCCTAAGTCCAATAGAAACCCTAGCCCTATGAACCAATCAGAGCACAGATGCAACAGCCAGTAAGAAACTTATGTAAAGGGCATGTGACCTAAAGACCAGGCTGGTGGGCAGGGGGCAGGGAGCTGCTCTGCAAGTCAGAATCTCCTTGGATACACACAGGCTCAATCCACAATTTGCAGGTCCTGATTTAAAGCCACTACAGATACTGCTTTTCATGCATTTAAACAAAACACTTTTTCTAGCCAAAAACGAGTATTACATACATTCCCAAACACAGTTTAAACTATAAAGCAGATTAAGCAGTCTCTGAAACTCACCCTGCTTATCCTCTTAGAATTAGTTTGCCTTTTTACCCTTCAAAAATACAGGCCGTGGCACAGTACTGGGGAAAACTAGGAGAGAGATTTAACCCCTCGGGTGCCCTTGACGCAACGGTTATGTCCTGGGCAGCACCGCTCAGGTGCCCCGGACGTAACCGTTATGTCCAGATAGGGGCCCTGGTGGGAAGCGCTAGCGCTCCCCCCAGGGGCCTCCCACCCCCCTCCTCTGGGCAGGGATGGAAGGGGAATCGCCCTGTGGCGTCTGATGACGTCAGCGCACAATCGCAAAAGCATTTTTCCTCCAATCACGTGGAGGGGCTGAGAGAGGCGTCAAAGGAAAGGAAAGGCCTCTCCTTTCCTTTGATGTCTTTCTCAGCATTTCTTCTGCCCACTGGACACCAGGGAGTTTTTTTTTTTTAAATTTCTCAATAAGGGGAGCGGCCCCTTGGGCAAGGGGCGCTCCTCAGGGGGGCAAATTATTTTTAGGCCATTTCTGCCAGATCAGCCTATTATAATTAGCCCGATCTGGGGTGGGTGGGGGGAGGGGCAGAAACCACTAGACACTAGGGATATTTTATTTTTATTTTTTAAATATGTGGGGAGCGACCCCTTAGGCAAGGGTCGCTCCCCAGGGGGGCAATATTACTTTTAGGCCATTTCTGCCCCCTTTGCGGGCAGATCAGCCTATTTTTATTAGGCCAATCTGCCCGTAAGGGGGGGCAGAAATCACTAGACACCAGGGATTTTTTTATATATTATTGAATATTATATTTATATTATTGAATGAGGGGAGCGGCCCCTTGGGCAAGGGCCGCTCCTGCGGGGGGCAAAATATTTTTAGGCCTTTTTAGGCCCCGGGGGCAGATCGGCCTATTATAATTAGGCCGATCTGCCCCCGGGAGGGGCAAAAACCGCTAGACACCAGGGATAATTTTTTTTTAAATTATTTTTTTATATGTGGGGCGTGACCCCTGAGGCAAGGGTTGCTCCCTGGGAGGCAAAATTACTTTTAGGCCATTTCTGGGCCTATTTTTATTTTCCAATCTGCCCCCACGGGGGCAGAAACCACTAGACACCAGGGATTTTTTTTTCATATTATTGAATGAGGGGAGCGGCCCCTTAGGCAAAGGTCGTTTCCGTGGGGGGCAAATTATATTAAGCCATTTCTGCCCCTACATGGGGGCAGATCAACCTCTTTTTATTAGGCCAATCTGCCCCCAAGGGGGGCTGAAACCACTAGACACCAGGGATTTTTATTTTTTTGCATCAATTTCACTGAAGAGGAGCGACCCCTTATGCAAGGGTCATTCCCCTCAGGGGGGAATTTATTTTAGGCCATTTCTGGGCCTATTTTTATTAGGCCAATCTGCCCCCAAGGGGGCAGAAACCACTAGACACCAGGGATTTTTTTTTCATATTATTGAATGAGGGGAGCGGCCCCTTAGGCAAAGGTCGTTTCCGTGGGGGGCAAATTATATTAAGCCATTTCTGCCCCTACTTGGGGGCAGATCAGCCTATTTTTATTAGGCCAATCTGCCCCAAAGAGGGGCAGAAACCACTAGACACAAGGGATTTTTATTTTTTTGCATCAATTTCATTCAAGAGGAGCGACCCCTTAGGCAAGGGTCAGTCCCCTGGGGGGGGAATTTATTTTAGGCCATTTCTGCCCTCCTTGGGGGCAGATCAGCCTATTTTTATTAGGCCGATCTGCCCCCAAGGGGGTCAGAAACCACTAGGCACCAGGGATTATTTTTACACCAATTTCACGCAAGGGGAGCAACCCCTTAGCAAGGGTCGCTCCCCGGTGGGCAAATTTATTTTAGGCCATTTTCGCTCCCCTTGGGGGCAGATCGGCCTATTTCTATTAGGCCGTTCTGCCCCCGGGAAAGGGGGCAGAAACCACTTAGGTCACCAGGGATTGGTATGTGTGTATGTATGTGTTTTGTTTGGGGGGGCAGCTCCTTGGGCGAGGGTCGCTCCCCATGGGGGCATATTACTGTTGGCCAATCGGCCTATTTTTGGAAGGCCCATCTGCCCCCAAGGGGGGGCAGAAAGGCCATCAGAGACCAGGGAAGATTTGTTTTTCAAAATAAGAGGGCGAGGGTATGACCATACCCCCACCCCAAATAAATGGGGCCAAAGTTGTTCTGCTCACCAGTGGGCAGATGGGGCAATTACCCCTGATCCACACCACGGGGGCAGAAAGTCTACTAAATGCCAGGGAATGAAAAATGAAAAATAGTGTGGTGTGGTGGTGGCTACCAACCAGTATGGGCATGGTTATGCCCCCACCTCAACTGAAGGGGGTAACAGTCTTTCAGCTCTTCCCCCGCACACTAAAACATCTTACTCCCATGGCAAGCAAGAGGACATTCGATTATTTTGGGTTTTGGTTTTACATTTGGGCCATGAGAGCTTGGCTAACTCTCAAAATCGTCCCACTTGGAATGGTGAGGGCTGCACTTTTTGGACTTTCGGACGCTGCCATGTAAAAAAGTCCACAAGACCTAGACACATCTGAAAACTAAACATCTGGGTGAGTCCAGGGTGGTGTGCTTCACATGCAGCCCACACCATTTTCTTACCCACATTGCCCTGCAAACCTCCAACTTTGCTGGAAATCACACATTTTTTCCACATTTTTGTGATGGAACCTTCAGGAATCTGCAGGAATCCACAAAATTCCTACCACCCAGCATTGCCTAAAAATGTTTTTTTTCAAACTGCCCTTTTGGACCTGCTTTGGTGCCCCCTCAATTTCGACATGTTTTTGGCTCTTCCCTGTCACAGGCACTTGGCACACCTACACAAGTGAGGTATCATTTTTACCGGGAGACTGAGGGGAATGTTGGGTGGTAGGAAATTTGTCCCAGTGAGGTGATCCCAAAAAGAAATGTGGTACAAATGTGATTTTTCAGCTACATTTGAGGTTTGCTGAGAATTCTGGGTAAGAAAACACTGTGGGATCCATGCAAGTCAAGCCTCCCTGGACTCCCTTGGGTGTCTAGTTTTCAGAAATGTCGGGGTTTGGTATGTTTCCCTGTATGGCTGCTGAGCCCAGGACCAAAAACGCAACTGCCCCCCGCAAAAACAGGTAGTTTTGTATTTGATAATTTTGATGTGTCCAGATAGTGTTTTGGGCATTTCCTTTCGCGGGCACTAGGCCTACCCACAAGTGAGGTACCATTTTTATCGGGAGACTTTGGGGAACACTGGGTGGAAGGAAATTTGTGGCTCCTCTCACATTCCAGAACTTTCTGTCACTGAAATGTGAGGAAAAAGCTTTTTTTGCCAAATTTTGAGGTTTGCAAAGGATTCTGGGTAACATAATCTGGTGAGAACCCCACAAGTCACCCCATCTTGGATTCGCCTAGGTGTCTAGTTTTCAAAAATACACAGGTTTGGTAGGTTTCCTTAGGTGCGAGCTGAGCTAGAGGTCAAAATCCACAGCTAGGCACTTTCCAAAAAACAGCTCTGTTTTCTTTGGGAAAATGTGATGTGTCCACGTTGAGTTTTGGGGCATTTCCTGCTGCGGGCGCTAGGCCTACCCACACAAGTGAGGTACCATTTTTATTGGGATACTTGGGGAACGCTGGGTGGAAGGAAATTTGTGGCTCCTCTCAAATTCCAGAACTTTCTCTCAACCAACTGTTGAGGTTTGCAAAGGATTCTGGGTAACAGAACATGGTGGGAGCCACACAAGTCACCCAATCGTGGATTCCCCTCGGTGTCTACTTTTCACAAATGCACAGGTTTGATAGGTTTCCATAGGTGCCGGCTGGGCTAGAGGCCAAAATCTACAGCTAGGGACTTTGCAAAAAAGACATCAGATTTCAATGTAAAAATGTGTCCATGTTGGATTTCCTGTTGCGAGCATTGGGCCTACCCACGCAAGTGAGGTACCATTTTTATAGGGAGACTTGTGGGAACACAGAATAGCAAAACAAGCCTTATTGACCCTTGTCTTTCTCTATATTTTTTCCTTCCACATGTAAGACAGTGTGTAAAAAAGATGTCTATTTGAGAAATGCCCTGTAATTCTCATGCTTGTATGGGCACACCAGAATTCATAGATGTGCAAATACCCACTGCTTCTCAACACCTTATCTTGTGCTGATTTTGGAAATACAAAGGTTTTCTTGATACCTATTTTTCACTCTTTATATTTCAGCAAATGAATTGCTGTATACCCGGTATAGAATGAAAACCTATTGCAAAGTGCATCTCATTTATTGGTTCTGGGTACCTAGGGTTCTTGATGAACCTACAAGCCCTATATATCCCTGCAACCAGAGGAGTCCAGCAGATGTAACAGTATATTGCTTTCAAAAATCTGACATGGCAGGAGAAGGTTACAGAGTAAAACGTGGAGACAAATGGCTGTTTTTTTCACATCAATTTCAATATTTTTTTATTTCAGTTGTTATTTTCTGTAGGAAAACCTTGTAGGATCTACACAAATTACCCCTTGCTGAATTCAGAATTTTGTCTAAGTTTCAGAAATGGTTAGCTGGGGTGCAGCATTGGTTTCACACCCATTTCTGTCACTAACTGAAAGGAGGCTGAAAGCACAAAAAATAGTAAAAATGGGGTATGTCCCAGTAAAATGCCAAAATTGTGTTGAATATTGGGGTTTTCTGATTCAAGTCTGCCTGTTCCTGAAAGTTAGGAAGATGGTGATGTTAGCACCACAAACCCAAACCCACCACAAACCCTTTGTTGATGCAATTTTCAGGGAAAAAAACACAAGTCTTTTTTCCCAATTTTTTGAAAAACAAAGAAGTATTCGCTGTATTTTGGCTAATGTATTGGTCTCCTTCAGGGGAACCCACAAACTCTGGGTATCTCTAGAATCCCTAGTATGCTGGGGGAAAAAGGGCGCACTTTTGGTGTGGGTAGCTTATGTGGACAAAAAGTTAAGTTGGCCTAAGCATAAACTGCCCCAAATAGCCCAAAAAAGGCCTGGCATTTGAGGGGGAAAAGGCCTGTCAGCGAAGGGGTTAAATAGTCACGGGTAAAAAAAATCAGCAGTTTTAAAGGTAAAAATTGCACAGAGACCAAGAGTTTAAATCAGACAGTCCCAGGTGGAGAAAAAAGCATTTTTAGAGTTTGAAGAATACACAGCACAATTCTGTGTTCTTACCACATTATTTGTCCTTCTGCTCACTGGGCTGTTCAGGGCACAGAGAAGCTGGGGCTCCAAAATGGAGTTGGCTGTGTTGGGGTTTCCTCCACAAATGTAAAGAACCTGGGCAGGTGTGAGAGGAGGGCTCTGGGTTGCTTAGGAGCTCAGGAAAGCACTGGCTGGTGGGCAGGGAGCTGCTCTGTAAGTCAAAATCTCCTTGGAGTACCTGAAGTGCCCCACCACAGACAGAGTGCAGTAATGCTTTGAGGTCTAACTGAATCGCCTGCTGCTTGAACAGTCAGATGTGGCACCTTTGTTTTGTAATTACATCCCGATGACAGCCTGAGCTAAGAGATAATGAATTGGTAACGATTTTGAAAACTGTTGGTGGAGGACAGAAGGGCTGCCTGCAAGATAGTTTCACACGAGCCACCACTACAGGTCTGAAAACACATCAAGGAAATCTAAATGCTGACTGTAGGAATATTCTGTTTACAAGATTACTGAAACCAGGGGTACTAATGAAGATTACGCATGTGCCACTGGCTAAACAGAACAAGCAAAATACAGCAGGTGAGTTGTTGCAGCAGTCGCAGAAATACGAGTATCATAACCCAAATTTCCTAAACTCTGAGCCGGGGGAAATGCCTTGGCAGCCCTCATGCTCCACACTGCCCCCCTCCTTCATGGCAACCGATTGGTAGCACCTATGGCCAGTTATGCCTGAGGTACCAATTCCCTTACTCAGTAGCAACAGCTTCTCCTTGTGGAAAATCTACACATGATCATCGAACACTGTGGAAACAGTAGGACAACTGTGGGCAGAGGGTTTTCATTTGAGATGATCCAACAGTGTACCATGATGGTCCACCTAAGTGCCGCAAAATGAGACACATGCTGTCCCACAGGACACATCTGTTGCATAGATGCAAATTCAAGACGTTTTGAGACAGAGGCATGAGAGGAACAGACAAAATACTCTTGCTTGTGTCTGACCTTGGCATAGCCACATCCCTTGAAGACTCAAAGAACTGCTGCAGTGCTAAGAGGGTTGAGCTCACAATAGGGTAAGCCCGATTAAAACTGCAAGAATTTCAGGCACTAAAGGTGGAAACTAAAGTGCTGGGGGTGTAAGATCTAGAGAGAATGCAATTGCACAAGTCTGCTTAGAACATTCTAGGACAGAGTCGGCCTTGTCTGCAAAAAGACAGGAGACATTGAAAGTTATCTCAATAAAAACTGCCAGCAGGTCTCTGGAAAACACAGTAAAACGCATCTAGGCATGTCGGTGGATGGCAATGGAAGCAGCAATTGGCCTGGTAGTGGAATCAACTGTGTCAGCTGCGGTCAGTCAAGAGCAGAGAATTGGTTTGGCAGTATCCTCGTAATCGTAGACAGGGTGAGCAAAGGGGCCCTCTTATGGTCCAGGAAACTACCCATATCCGGTTAAGCCATCTTCTAAAGTGTGCTGGAATAGCATGTGCCACTGGAAGACTCCATAGACAGACTCTAAGAGAAGAAAAACTTTCTCCTCACAGTTCCCATCCACATGGACTATCACTCAGAAGAAACAGAGAGGAAAGAGTTGTGCTCTGCTTATAAAAGGAAGCCTGCATTAGTAGGCTTTTGGGCAAAGGGTGAGGGGAAAAAACTTGAATCACCCAGCACTGGTCTTTGGCACCAAGGTAAATAGTGATTACCTGCAGAAGCAGAAACCTTGTCACAGGAAGCACAAAAAGAGTTCAAACGAGCCCTATTAAGGGGCATCAGAGGCTCAGCTGAGGACAAGGAAGAAGAGGTAGGTAGACAAATCTCATTAAGTTAACCTTAGTTTCTTCCTTAGGGAGTTCCAGAACTTCGCCCACCTTATTGATTACAGCAGTAAAAGAGGCAACTTGCTCACAGGGAAAAGTAACAGGACGATTCAAATCCGCTTCAGGGAGCTGTCCAGCCTACAAGATTTCTGCAACGCAAGGTAAAGCCCAACATCTTATCAACAGAATGAGAATGAAAAGTTAAGGGGAGTCAGGGTGGACAGAGGATTTTCTCTGGAATGCTTTTGTTTCAATGACTTACCTGCTGAAGAAGATCTGCAGCAACATTTTCGAGGGTAGGAATAGAAGGCGGAGGGAAGCATAACCGCCCTAATATATAATGTGAACTGCTAAAACTTTATAAGAAAATCTTTAATAATGAAGAAAGGCGCTCCAAATCCATTTAAAAGGACAGAGGTAAAAAAGGAACTGACATAGTGGTCCTTAAAGGGCTCCTTACAGGACCAAGCTCTCCAGGAATTAGCTGGTGCACCATCACCCCTAGACAATATTGCTCAATTTTCCTATATTAGGTGTTATGGAGTATACATTATATCCATTAAACAGTCCAACTGTATTCTTCAGAAAGCTAATAAAAAATACTTCAGGTGTTTCCAGCATCACTTTGCACACGCTAGCTAAACAATCTGTCATATTTTCCATAGGTAAGTTTTTGTTTTCTGACACAAACTTTGTGTATTTAAATGAATCCCTCTTTTCCCAATAATACCATTAATTGTCTTCATTTCTTGAAAGCTTTTCATACTTCAACATTTAAAATTGTTTACCATGTGTGCATTTGTGTTTTTCTATCAGTCAGTTTTGTCACCTTCATGGTTGTGCCAGTAATAAATAAGACTACATGGACATTGGCCCCCTTAGCACACCACTTATTGGCTTTTTCGGAGTAATTATCTGTGGACTATGTGCAGTTTAGTGTAACCACTGTTTGCATTTTGAATCTAAGGGAACATCTTATCGATGTTCACTTACATTCAAAATGCAAACAGTGATTACACTAACCCGCACATAGTCAACAGATATATACTCTGTTACACACTCACCAATTAATTACAAGTGATGTTCACTTACATTTAAAATGCAAACAATGATTACCACACAGCGACAGCAAAGACTACATGTATGAAGCATTAGCAAATCTCAAGTCAGTCGTAAACTTTTTTGTGAGAGCTAAAACAGCACACTATCAAATACAAAACTCTGGAAAAGACGGTGCCTAACAAGTTTTGCAGTGCATCGGAAATGTAGGAACGCCGACTGCAAAAGCCAGTTGCAGCTTGCAAATAACGATTTCCAAAGCAAATCTCTAAATGTGTGTACCGCGCACCTGAATATAAACAATGGTCGAAAAATAAGAGAAAATAATTTGCACAATACCATGAAGTGGAAGCAGATGGTAACAAACTGCAAAGTATTAAAGGACAAAATTTTTCAAGATTGCATCTCTACATGCCATAATGAGAGGGATGAAAATGTTGGAAAAACAGCAGAGAAGGAAGAGAAGGTTGCAAAAAATATTTAGGTAAAGAGCAACATTATTCAGTCAGTCTGAGGAGGAAGTGTTTGGGAGGTTCTAGATCTTCAGGCAAGTCATATTAGGTCTTAGTGAGGAGACACACAATTCTAGGCAGATAAACGCTAAGAACTAGGCAAGCCCTACAAATGCAAACTAGGTTAATTTCTATTTCATTCAATTTCTTATAATGTACTATATTTCTTTCCACGCTCAGTCTGCTTCTTCTACACAGTCTATAACATAACACTAAGAACCAGAGGACTTAATGCAATTGGACAACAGGGCACAGTTCTTAATCAAACAAATGAAAACATATTTAAATTGTTTTGTTCTTGTGTATGCATATATTAATTATCAAAATTAAGATCCATTGATTCCAAAATACATTCTTAGTTCTCCGCCAATGTATAAAATCAATTCCAATAATTAATTGAAAAGAGTGGCCAATTTTTGAATTTAAGTGCAAGTCTGCTTCTTCATCAGGACTTTTCTTTTTTTATTACAAAACTATTGTGAGGGTAAGTTTCTATACGTCAGTAAAGTTTTACTATACATAAACCCACACAAATATATATATATATACACCTTGACGATATATATATCTTCAAGTTACGTAGATGTGGAGTTAAGAATAGTAAATTTATACTTACTTATTTGCACTTACCTCCTCGATATTTTGTTCCACAATATTATTGACACAATTGTCTGTCAACACTATGGGGGTCATTCCGACCTCGGCGGTAAAAGACGCTTACCGCCGGTCAGAAGACCGCCATAACACCGCCGCGGTCGCGGTAAACCGCCAAGGTCATTCTGACCCGCAACCGGCAAACCGCCAAAAACCCGACACCAACAAAAGTCCACCACACCAAAGGTCAGCGGGAAACTGGCGATGACCAAACGTCCACCGTCACGCCAACAGAAATACGCCCATACCATTCCGACCCACAAATCCCCGCAGCGGTCTTTCAACGGCGGTATTCCATTGGCGGTACACACCGCCGCGCTCAAAATACACACTCCTTTACAAAACACTACCACATTGGACAAATCAAAATATACACACCTGAGACACATACACACACCACTCCCACACACCCAATTAAATATAAAACACACACCCACATCACCCACAAACCCTTACGACCACAAATGCGACTGAAGGACAGAGAGAGACAGCACAGCATAGAGTAGACCATCACACAGAGGCAAATCACAACATCACCCACACAATTTCCACGCACAAAACACCATACACCACCACACTCACCACACTCTACAACACATACACCACCCCTCACCTCATCCACACCACCCCATAGCACCCCAAAGACACCCCAGGTTCTCTGACGCAGAACTCAGGGTCATGGTGGAGGAAATAGTTCGTGTAGAGCCCCAGCTCTTCGGTGCACAGGTGCAGCACACCACCATTGCCAGGAAGATGGAGCTATGGAGCAGAATAGTGGACAGGGTCAACGCTGTGGGACAGCATCCACGCAATCGGGACGACATCAGGAAGCGGTGGAACGACCTACGGGGGAAGGTGCGTTCCATGGTATCAAGGCACAACATCGCAGTACAGCGGACTGGCGGCGGACCCCCACCTACTCCCCCAGAATTCACAGCATGGGAGGAGGAAGTCTCGCACATCCTGCATCCTGAGGGCCTCGCAGGAGTAGGCGGAGGAATGGACTCTGGTAAGGCAAATCTCCACTACTTCATTCCCCCCACCCCACCTGCATGCCAAATCATACCCCCACCCTCACCCCCACCCCATCACACCAACTCCTTGCAAATGCCTCACCATCACATCCCACCCATCCCAATACCTAGCCCTGCATGCGTCCCCAAAGCATGGACACCCATCCCCAAAGCATGCCCACTGCACACACCCATCACCCCCACAAGCCACCATCACAAAAGCCCCCACAAGGGAATGCCAGCACTGGGGTACACGGCCACCCACCCATTACACGAAATGCCACACACAGAAGCAATAACCATACTCTTATACCCCTGCAGGACCCGAACGCCACCACACCGCCACGGAGGGTCCAGAGATGTCCATCCCACCCCCAGAAGAGGCCCCCAGTGACGACAGCAGCTCTTTCTCCCTGGACCCAGATGACCAGCCCGGCCCATCGGGGACCTCGGGACAGTCGGTTCCCCACAGACAGCCACAGGCTACACCTGACCCAACCCCCTCTGGGAACACCAGCACAGCTCCCACCCAGCGGGCCCATGCCTCTGTCTCCAGGACACGTCAATCAGCGGTGTGTCCACCACTACAGGGCACCCAGGTTGACCCACCACCCCAACAACAACAGGGACCTGGGGGCAGTGGTAGTGGGCACACCGTCCAGGGGACAGAGGCCCAGGGAAACAGGGGAACTGGGAGGGCTGCTGCGCGACAGGGGGGGGACAGGCCCAGGGAACCGACTCTACAAGAGCCCCTCTCCTCCATCATGGGAGCATACCACCACTCCCAGGAGAGGATGGCTACGGTACTGGCCAGGTTCCAGGAGATCCAGGTACTGCAGGAGGAACAGTTCATGGGGTTCAGAGAGGAACTGAGGAACATTAGTTCGCAATGGGGACCATCGTCGTGGCCCTTAACCAGATAGTCACCACATTGCCGGACCATGTGGCACCACAAAGGGCCCCTGTCACTAGCCTGGACCAGGAACAGCCTACCACCTCCGCCAGCGCTAGTGGACAGGAGGCCCCCACACAACGACAGGCCACCAGAACCCCACCTCCTGCAGAAGAAGAACCACCCCGCAAGCGGAACCTGAGATCTCACAAGAAGACAGAGTAGGATGCCAAGACCCCCGCCAGCAAACGATACCCCCTGATGTCATCCCACTGTCCCACATTGTCACCCTGTCCAACCTTGAACTGCCCCTGCTCCATCCTTCCACAGGCATATGGACAATGCACCTGTGAGACTGAGAACTGGACTCTGCCATGGACATTACTCCACCATCACCCATCACCGTTTTACAATCATGTTCCTAAATGTAGCACTTTAATTAAATCACTGATTGCACTTAAAAAATCTGGAGTCTGCTTGTATTTTGAACAAATGTATTAGACATAACGGATCAAAAATGTTCATTTACATTGTGATGACAACATACCACTGTCACACAGCTGTAGTCCATGGGCAAACAAAGCAGAGGTCATGCAGTGGGGCCCACAGCTCTGAAAACGGAAGTGAAAGTCACAACTCAGTTAACAGGAACTGGGGGGGAACTCAGACAGTAGAGAGGCAGGAGACTTTAAGTAAATGTAAAATGGTGTGGTTGATTCGTACCTGTGTGCTACTGAAAATACTGTTGTATCACTGTGTCCCTGTTGTCTGTGTCGTCCCCGTCGTCTTCCTCCTCTTCACTCTCCACAGGCTCCACAGCTGCTACAACACCACCATCTGGACCATCCTCCTGCAGGAAAGGCACCTGGCGTCGCAAAGCCAGGTTGTGAAGCATACAGCAGGCCACGATGATATGGCACACCTTCTTTGGTGAGTACATTAGGGATCCACCTCTCATATGCAGGCACCTAAACCTGGCCTTCAGGAGGCCGAAGGTTCTTTCTATAATCCTCCTAGTTCGCCCATGGGCCTCATTGTAGCGTTCCTCTGCCCTTGTCCTGGGATTCCTCATTGGGGTAAGTAGCCACGACAGGTTGGGGTAACCAGAGTCACCTATTAGCCACACATGGTGTCTCTGTAGCTGTTCCATCACATAAGGGATGCTGCTATTTCGCATGATGTACGAGTCATGCACTGACCCAGGGAACTTGGCATTTACATGGGAGATGTACTGGTCAGCCAAACAGACCACCTGGACATTCATCGAATGATAACTTTTTCTGTTCCTGTACACCTGCTCACTTTCACTGGGGGGAACCAAAGCCACATGAGCCCCATCAATGGCACCAATGATGTTGGGGATATGTCCAAGGGCATAGAAATCACCCTTCACTGAAGCCAAATCGCCCACCTCAGGGAAAACAATGTATCTCCGCATGTATTTCATCAGGGCAGACAACACTCTGGACAAAACCTTAGAAAACATAGGCTGAGACATCCCAGATGATATGGCCACTGTTGTTTGGAATGATCCACTTGCCAAAAAATGGAGTACTGACAGAACCTCCACCAGAGGGGGAATCCCTGTGGGTTGGCGAATGGGGGACATCAGGTCTGGCTCCAGCTGGGCACACAGTTCCTGTATAGTGGCTCGGTCAAGTCTGTATGTCAGTATGACATGTCTTTCTTCCATTGTCGACAGGTCCACCAGCGGTCTGTACACGGGAGGATTCCTCCATCTCCTCGCAAGTCCCAGGGGACGGTGCCTAGGAAGGACAACATGGAGCACAGAGTCATGCAACCCACAGGTACGTAACCACAGCTTGCACAGTACACGATTCGCTATGCATTGAATGGCTTGTATGAGTGTCAATGCAAGGCCTAGGCCTGTGTGACGCAGTAGAAATTAAGCCATGTGGGCCCTTGAAATGGCGGCTGCCTGACCTGTAAAGTGTGACAATGGGATGTGAGGTCAATGCACTGGCGTGTCACACCGTGGCGGTAGGCGGTCGAAGACCGCGGCGCAAAGCAGCATTGGTTAACATTGAACCCTATGGGTCTCAGGAGCCAATGACGATGTGCGCCGGCGGTTGCGGTACGCCATTTTCTAACTGCTTAATCACTAGAGACCTGATCATCCACAGGAGAGGACCTATACTGCAAGTGCTGCTGTGACCTCGGTCTGGAAGATACAATGGCTGCTGCGACTGGGGACTAGGGAAAGGGCCCCTGCCTTCACATCTGAGGAATTGGAGAAACTTGTTGATGGGGTCCTCCCCCAGTATGCGCTACTCTACGGTCCTCCAGACCAACAGGTGAGTACACAGGGAGCACGTAGTATGGGCTATGCCTGTGTTGAGTGGGGTGGATGTTAGATGGTGGGGAGGGGAGCGAATGAGGAGTGCAACGCACGACAGATGAGAGCATGTGCCACATGGCAAGGTTGGGGAGGGGGGGCCACTCACATCGACCAAGCAGAAAATTTATGATATTTCTTTTTCCACCCTGTACATGTCACATAGGTCAGCGCCCATCAGAAGATCGACATTTGGCGTGCCATCGCCAAGGACGTCCGGGCCCTGGGGGTCCACAACAGACGGGGCACCCACTGCCGCAAGAGGTGGGAGGACATCCGCCGCGGGAGCAGAAAGACCGCCGAGGCTCTGATGGGGATGGCCTCCCTACCTAGGAGGGGTGCCACACGGCAATTGACCCCCCTGATGTCCCGGATCCTGGCGGTGGCCTACCCTGATTTGGATGGGCGCGTGAGGACATCACAGCAGACACAAGGGGGTGAGTATCAGCACATTCTGCTATATTAGCGGACAGTGGAGGTGTCTGGGTGGGGAAGGAGGGCTGTGGCTATCTCTAGGCCAGGGCGGTTTCTGTAGGCTAGGCCCCTCCGTTTGGCATGGCTCTGTGCCCCCACCCCCCACCTCTGTAGGGTGCTAAGTACAGCTATCCATGGTCCGGGCTCACCTATGTGTGCATTTGTCGTCCATAGACTTGTAGGCCAAGTCACAATAATTGAGTAGTGTACCCCGAGTGCGCGGCGTAGTGCAGGGGGCTTCTGTGTCTGTCCTCTCCGCCAACTGTGCCGCCAATGCATGCACTCAACATGTCTTTCTTTCTTCTCCCCCCCCTTTTTTTTGGTTTTCCTGTTCATGTGTGCATTAGCATCATCAGGCGGAGGAGAAGTGGCATCGGCGCACGAGGGAGCTGCATCTCACATGGCCCCGGAGGGCCATGCAACCGACTCCGAGTACACCAGTGAGACGGAGGGCGAGTGGAGCTCCACAACGGGGACCTGTGGAGACGTCAGCGACACCGACACGTCCTCGGAAGGGAGCTCCCTTGTGGTGGCGGCAACATCCGTGCCCACCGCAACAACAGGTACAGCCGCCACCCAGCGCACCAGCTCCGCCCTCCCAGCAGCCCCTCAGCTTTCGCCCCGTGCCCGCTCGGCCTGGAAGCCAGGCATCTCCTTTGCCCCTGGCACCTCAGGTCCTGCCCAGTTACCCCTGCTGCCCTCAGTGCGGAGATCATTGACCTCCTCCAGACGCTCATTGTTGGGCAGTCTACCCTTTTGAATGCCATCCAGGGGGTAGAAAGGGAGGTGCATCGGAGCAAAGCATACCTGGAGGGCATTCATTCGGGTCAGCACTGACGGCAGCAATTGTCCCTGTGTCTAGCCTCCCCCCTCCAACTTCCTCAACCCAGTCCCACTCCCCTGTTCCTCTGCCTATCCCAGACACACCTACAGACCAGCCTGCACACACCTCAACACCCAAGGGCAGCTCATCCAGACATAAGCACCACACATCACACAAGCATTCACCCAAGCAACATCCACATGCAGACATGCCAACAGCCACTGCCTCCTCTGTGTACCCCTCCTCCTTGTCTCCCTCCTCCCTCCCTGTGACGTCTCCACTCACACCTGCATGCACACCACCATCAGCCAGTACGTCCATCACCACCACACCCACCAGAACAGTCCTCACACGTGCAGTCACCACCCCCACTGCCATTTACACGTCCCCTGTGTCCTCTCCCAGTGTGTCTGTCACCCCCTCTTCCAAACCACACAAACGCAGGCAGCCACCCACCCAACAGCCATCCACCTCACGACAGCCTCCAGCACAAGCACCTGCACCCAAAGACACCAGACTTCACTCTCCTACAACCACAACCTCTTCCTCCACTCCCATACCCACTACAACTACCCGTCCCTGTCTTTCTAAATAGATTTTCCTTTCCAACCTTGACCTCTTTCCAACAACTGACCCACCCCTCCATCTCATAAGACTCCAATCAGCACCTCAGCCACCACAAGCCCTGCACCTACTAGGACCATCGTTCAGGGCTATTGGAGTCCACCAGCTCCTAGGGCAGGAACATCGGCCAGCAGCAAGGGGACAGCCAGCCCACCCCCTGGGAAAAAAAACAAAAAAGCTAAGGGCCGGCACAACAGGCCTGAGACGGCTGCCCCCAAGGATACCACCTTTGCACCGTCACCTGGCCCATCCACAAAGGGAGGCAAGGGCCCCAGAGTTTCTGCCAAGGAGGGCAAGGGCAGCAGGGCGGACAAGTCCGGCAGCAGGCGAGCTGCCCAGGAGGGCCCCACCAGCCCCATTTGGGGTGTGACGGAGGACACCCACGGGCCCAGGACTCCAGCACAGGAGGGCCCCGCAAGCGAAAGGTCGGATGGCGACTGAGCGGGGATTATTGGCCAGATCTGGTTCCCTAGGAACACAAGACAAGCACCGCTGAACTGGGCCCTGCCGTGAGAAGCACCGCTGAACTGGGCCCCGCGGTGAGAGGCACCGCTGAACAGGGCCCCGCCGAGACAAGCACCGCTGAGCAGGGCCCCGCCGTGAGGAGCACCGCTGAACAGGGCCCCGCCGAGACAAGCACCGCTGAACTGGGCCCCGCCGAGACGAGCACCGCTGAACAGGGCCCCGCCGAGACGAGCACCGCTGAACTGGGCCCCGCCGAGACAAGCACCGCTGAACTGGGCCGAGACGAGCACCGCTGAACTGGGCCCCGCCGTGAGAAGCACCGCTGAACAGGGCCCTGCCGTGACGAGCACCGCTGAACAGGGCCCCGCCGTGATGAGCACCGCTGAACAGGGCCCTGGCGTGACAAGCACCGCTGAACAGGGCCCCGCCGAGACAAGCACCGCTGAACTGGGCCCCGCGGTGAGGAGCACCGCTGAACAGGGCCCCGCCGTGAGAGGCACCGCTGAACAGGGCCCCGCAGTGAGGAGCACCGCTGAACAGGGCCCCGCCGAGACAAGCACCGCTGAACTGGGCCCCGCCGAGACAAGCACCGCTGAACTGGGCCCCGCCGAGACAAGCACCGTTGAACAGGGCCCGCCGTGACAAGCACCGCTCCGCTGGGCCCTTCATCTCACCGCTCCGCTGGGCCCTTCATCTCAAGCACCGCTCTGCTGGGCACCGCCGTCTCTGCACCGCTCCGCTGGGCCCTTCATCTCAAGCACCGCTCCGCTGGGCCCTTCATCTCAAGCACCGCTCCGCTGGGCCCTTCATCTCAAGCACCGCTCCGCTGGGCACCGCCGTCTCTGCACCGCTCCGCTGGGCCCTTCATCTCAAGCACCGCTCCGCTGGGCACCGCCGTCTCTGCACCGCTCCGCTTGGCCCTTCATCTCAAGCACCGCTCTGCTGGGCCCTTTATCTCAAGCACCGCTCCGCTGGGCTCTTCATCTCAAGCACCGCTCCGCTGGGCACCGCCGTCTCTGCACCGCTCCGCTGGGCTCTTCATCTCAAGCACCGCTCCGCTGGTCCCTTCATCTCAAGCACCGCTCCGCTGGGCCCTTCATCTCAAGCACCGCTCCGCTGGGCACCGCCGTCTCTGCACCGCTCCGCTGGGCCCTTCATCTCAAGCACCGCTCCGCTGGGCACCGCCGTCTCTGCACCGCTCCGCTGGGCCCTTCATCTCAAGCACCTCTCCGCTGGGCCCTCCATCTCAAGCACCGCTCCGCTGGGCCCTTCATCTCAAGCACCGCTCCACTGGGCACCGCTGTCTCTGCACCGCTCCGCTGGGCCCTTCATCTCAAGCACCGCTCCGCTGGGCACCACCGTCTCTGCACCGCTCCGCTGGGCCCTTCATCTCAAGCACCGCTCCGCTAGGCACCGCCGTCTCTAGCACCGCTGGCCCATTGGCAGGGCCGGATCTGTGTCGGGCAGGGCTTCACGAAGCACTCTGGCCAACATGCCTCCTCCATAACCAGTGGAGTCTGTAATCCACCTGATGGACTGTGGCTTTGCACTCCCCCGGATGGTACAGTGGGCAATCCACCCACTGTAGAGACTTGGAAAACTGTGGCTTTGCACTCCCTAGGATGGTACAATGGGTAATCCACCCACTGTAGAGACTTGAGAGACTGTGGCTTTGCACTCCCCAGGATGGTACAGTGGGCATGGAGGCCCCTCGTGGATCTGGCGTCGTGGACTCATGTGGCTGAGGTGCCCCCCCTACCCTTCCCCCTGAGGTGCCTGTGTTTTTATTATGTGATGCCCCAGCAGTGTTCTCTCCAATGGAATCGGGTCTCGTGTGTGGGCTTTGCCCATGTGTTTATAGACATTGGCCCACGAACAATGGAATGTAGCCAATATGTGCCGGACTTTTGGACTACGTATATATTGTTCATGTTGTAATATATTTATTTGATAAATTTCATATTTCACTTAAGTTCAAATATGCTTTAATATACTTCAATTTTAATGAACATTTTATTTTGTCTTTGCATTATTCCAGGGGTTTGGGGGTGTCACTCTGACTTGTTGCTCTGCATTGGTGTGTAGGGATTGGGGGGTGGGGGTGGGGGTGGGTGTTTCGCGTGTGTGTGTGCCCGTAACCTTTTTTTCCTCCCCCCCTCCCCTGTGTCGTAGGTGCAGTACTCACCGTTGTCTTCTGCGCCAGCGTTCGTGCTCCTGGTAGAGGAGCAGGAAGACAATGGCTGGTAGGATGTTTAATTCGGGTTCCATGCTGTCCAGATTCCTCGTGGAGTGTGTATAGGTGAGCGTTTTCCCGTTCGTAGTCTGTTTCCGCCATGTTTTTATCGGCGGGGCGCCTGCCCCGGAAAAGGTGGCGGATTGGTGGGTCGTGATAGTGTGGGCGGTACATTGTCTGCCGCCTGTCTGTTGGCAGTGACCACCGCGCTGTTTGTTTGTCCCGCCGTGGCGGTCGGAGTGTTAAAGTGGCGGCCTGTGTTGGCGGTTTCCATTTTTATTACCGCCTGCCTGTTGGCGGGTTGGCCGCCGCTTTAACACCGACCGCCAGGGTTGGAATGACCCCATATATGTTTGGTTCTGATATTCTGTCAGTGATCCGAAACAGAAATACCACCCCTTGCACATGTTAAAATTGCCCGAAATACTCTGTTTTATTTTACTGTGTACATTGATCTTTTGAAATTTGAAGGCTTCACCATTTACTGTGTACATTCTTCATATTTTGGTACAATCAAAGATCTCCATTTAGTAACAAAAGAAATGTTTGTTACTGTTGAAGAAGTGACAATCCATCTCTTAATATGTATTGCAATAGTAGGCATTGTAAAGAACTCATGAAAAAAGGCAAGTGTTGACTTTCTTACACATCTAAAACCACTTATTTCTGACTCATTAGACAAAATACTATCCGAGTATTCTTCTAAATGGGTATATTTCCGTAAAAGGTGAACAATAATGCATTTTGTTTGATGACATCTTAATCCAAGTTTGACAATCAGCTTCTCAGGAAGTCCTCGTTAGATGATATCACAACAGGAAAGGGTTCTTAAAGGAAAGCTGAGGAAGCCAGATGTGATTTCAGGACCAGCACTGCAACTATCCTAAAACTCAATGAAAGAACATAACGTACATTGATCCTGGACACAGGCTATAAAAATTATTTTATTCTGCCCTTATGTTTCTTACATGAGTCAAATGCGCAAGAGTGGTTTTAAAAAGAAATTGAACTCTCACCCACACTAGGTGACATGCTTCGTCTTTGAGTTTGCTCCTTACTGTTAAACAATGTCCACTGCAAACTCTCTCTGAGCTCTTTTAGGTCTTGTCTCAAGGTGTGAGAATAGTCACCTATCGGATTGCTTCTGGTGAAGCATTACCTTCCATAGAGGTTGGTTGTTATAAACGTTTGTTCTGCCTAATTTATCTAATTATTTAAATAAAATGGCTATTAGAATTATTCATGCTTTCAACAGATATGTCGACATATTTCTGCAGACACTCTACGCCTCATTAAATCCATGGTTTCCTTCAGCATGAGACCCCTATCTCTTTTAAGTCTTAGCCCGTTTCTTATATGTGTAGTGCTGTGTACAATTATGGGAAATGTTTTTATGTAACTAACCTTAAAACCAAGTCGTAGGTTGTGGTGTGTTTCTTGGTCAGTGGTCTATGTAAAAGCATTCAATTATTTATTCTGTAGACATGGACCACCTCAGGGTGGCAACTCCTAACCAGATGTGTACATAATGCAAAATAAACATTTCTTCTAAAATATAATTGAAAGGTTTTACTAGCCGTAACTGCCTAGCTAACTTTGCTCACCGACAAAAAACCTTTTTGTTGTTTGATTGAATAGTCAAGGAGGGCCATTCACAATGCTTTTAGAGTTTCAAATGCTGACTGGTTTGAAAAAGAGGAAGGATGTTTAAGGGGAAAGAAAAATACATATTGAGCCCTGTAAGCATAGTATTAAGTTGGAACAAAAAGGAATGGTAAGCATCAAAGATAATATCAGGTTCCCAACTTTTGATGAAGTTTTGGGTTTGTTCCTCGGCATTAGGAAAGGTGACGGAATCCAATAGAGGCCTCCCATCACCAAGATTTCAGTTTTAACTTTAGTCATGCAGTAGAACCTATTCTCCATCCAGTGCATTAGCTGTTAGCTTGTTTTTCTCAATTCTTCTCCTGCCTCGCTACATGCCAGTGTCATCAAGATATATTCAAAAAGTCACCTGCAATTGCTCAAGGCACTGCAGCAGAAGGTGCACATAGACACTGAAGAGCAAGCCAAGTAATGATTCCTCAGGCACTCTACATGGCAATGGTAAAAAGATGACTCCTCTGCACTGATTCTTATTTTTTGTTGTAGTTGGAAAGAAAGGATTGTATCCAAAATTTAGAACCTTCGTACATTACTGCCCAGTTTCCAGTCCTTCCAGGAGGATTGCATGATCCACCATATCATAGGCAGTGGAAAAGAGGAGATTTAGGATTGTTATATTGTTTCTATGAATTAGGAAGAGGAGAGCTTCTCTAATGTTGCCTAATTGCTGGAGTGTGCCAATGGTTCATCTGAATCCTGACTGATGATCATGTATGAGATGGTTCTCTTCCATATGTTCTTCGAGGTGCCTCAAAGATTCTCTTTACATAATCTTGCTAGGGTAAGTTAGGTCAGAGGCTGATTGATAGTTTGCAGGGACCTTTGGGTCCGCCGAGTATGAAGCAGCAGGCCAGGTGTGTTGGAGTGGGTAAGGACAACTTCCTTAGAAATGGAGGCATGTATCAGGTTTACGATATCCCTAATAAGAACTGGGAGGAGTTGTTTAATATATTAGGTCAGACACAGTTCATTGGGGAAGTTGGCAGCTTTTTTCCTAACATCAAGTTTCAGAATATTTACAAGCCCTTGGTGTCACCGGAACGTCACTTCCAGCGAAGCTCCCGTGGTACTGTACCCTTTTCCTCATTTATAAGGTGGTACTAAGCCACTTTGCATGGCTTAACACCGCCTTGTCCTAAAGGCCCCCCTGATGCAGTTGTCTTTGGCAGAGGAGCATGCAATGGGTTTTGCTGCAGGCATTTCCATGCAACACCCATTGCTTTTGACACTGGCCCAGATTTACGAGAAATTGTAAACCCAAGGCACCGCCAAAAACTAATGCCATCCAAGGGGTGGCGTATGAGTGGCGCAACAAGGAGAAATACTTTTATACATAGAAAGAGCAAAATGCCATTAGTGATTGTTTATGTGTAGGAAGGTGTCCCTTCCAGCACATAAACAATCATTAAATAATGATGATTTGCCACTTCTATGTGTGCTGTATTGTGCAGCACAAACAGAAGTAACACATCGCCATTATTCATTGTTTATGTGCAGGAAGGGGTACCTTCCTGCACATAAAAAATCATTCCCTGCAATGCAGGCACCCTTGGACTGTATAGCAAGGGTGTCTGCGTTGGTGCTAGGTAGCTAATTTCAGGACCAGCGCAGGGGGGGACAGAAATGCGCCATATCTTGTCGATATGGCACATTTTTGCCCTTTTCCGGTGGCCGAGGGCGACGCAACAAGATACCTGCAGCACTGCCCTGTGCCATCGGGGCTTGTAAATAAGCCCCTTTCTGTCTCCAGTAGCCTGAAAGTTGGGAAAGCAGATTGAGACGAGGGAGGAAGGGAGCATGGCAAGTGAGATGTTAAAGGCTTGTTGGAGATGGAATCACAATTGTTGCTTATTTTAGACTTCAAAAAATCTATAAGGTCATTGCAATGCACCTGTGATTCACAAGATGGTGTTCTTCAAGGCATCTGATTATATTATATAGCTCTTTTAAAATGCTGAAGATTTTCCCTATTTGGTAGGCAGCATTATAAATGCGTTTTTGTGCATTTTACATAATAGACTATTTTGACTCTCCAAATTGGTATGTGATAGCTTGCAAAGAAGCTTATCGTCAGTTGACTCTGGCTAATTCCATTTGCAATTTACACTGCCATTGGCTCATTTCAGCTCTGCTATATCCTCTAGCTCCTCATTAAAACGTTTTGTTGGCTGATTGAATGCCGTGATAGACAAAAGGTTTCACACCTATTCGGAACTCCTGTGTACTCAAGTGTGCATAGTCCCTACCCTTACCTCTACAGTTGTGCTAAAGGGAGGACTTAGCAGCTACGCCTTGCTTGGCAAAAGCAATAGAAAAAACAGAGATTACACTATAATATTGTGTTTTCACACATCGCTTCATATGGTACTTTTAAATTTTCTCAATGCTGTAAACATCAGGCATTATTGTTACCCAATTTACAGTACTCAAGTTTTCTGTCTTGGAGAGTTTGAAAGATTGAGTCTGTGGCCTTGACAGGATTCCAACTTACAAATTGCTGATCTCTGCTTTGCTAGATTAGCAAACATTTAAATAATTAGTCAAAACCTCCGGTTACACCTTCACTTGGAGCTATATTTAGGCCCATATTTCTGAAAAGTTAGTTCCGCCTTAACGTAATTTTTTATGCTAACGTGGCGCTAACTTAACTCCATATTTATATTTTGGCGCTAGACCCGTCTATCGGCAAAATATCTGAGTTAGCTTCATTTTCTGGAAGCGCCAACCCACCTTGCATCGCATTGCAACAATGATGTGCAAAGTAGGCTCCCCCTTCCAAAAAATGACGCTAGCCCTCCATGCCATATTTACCTCCCGCTGCTAAAATGACTCACACTTCGGAGGCAGACCTAAAAGATTACGCTAAGGCCAATTAGCATCAAATTTTAACGAATGGTCAGACCAGGCATTAAACAGAGACCACACACCACCATTTAAGGAAAACACACAAAAGGAGCATTGTCAACCTCTAGGACAACATGGAAGTGCCACTGCACCAGCTTGGCACACGCTGCAGATGTCAGCGACAACAAAAGGTCCATTCACCACCTTAGCAACCCCAAACACCACCACATCAGCCACAAAGCAGTGCAGAAAGAGGGAAAGGGTCTTACGACAGTGTACACTTCCGCTTCCTCCTCTCCCGGGACTTTGCTGGACCCTCCCAGCTGGTATTTGGGTGATTGGGGTTTCCCTGGGGTATCTCCTGCCCTGCAATCTCCATCTTGTGTTAGAATTTGTATGCTTCCTTGCTTGTGATTTGTTTTTTGGGTAAAAAATTGCACTTACCCATTTTGCGAGATAAATACGTGCCGCAAAACGGTCTAGCGCCACTTTTTCTGCATTAGCATCATTTTCCCTTAAGGAATGTCGCAATGGTTAACATCATTTATTATGACACTAACCATTCCTTAGCGCCACCGTGCGTCATTTTTAAAATTTAGTGCACGGATGGTGCTATGGAATGATGTTAGCTCACATTAAAAATAATGACGCAGTGCGCCTTAGTTTCTATCACTGACAAGATCAAAAGGCATCTTCATGAACAGGTGAGATTGAGACAGCTGCACCAAAATATGTTAATGGCAGAAAGAAATCATCTGCAATTGCCATGAGAATGGTCTAACAACCCCTCAATATAACCATGTTCAGTTTGCATTTCAATTACTTTTATACAATCTAATAACAATGTAAAGCACTTTGAGTGAATTTCATTACATGTTCATTTTAAACGTATATGAATAGTAGTGTAGGATCTCAGATGCACAAAAATGCTATGTACCTAGTACACCCGCCGCATGGTTGTAAGTTCGAATATCGTTGTAAAAAATATCAACCAATAAATATTGTGTCCAAAACTTCATTGACAAAATATTGTTTTATTCTTTAAAGATTTTCTTCTGTTCTCTATTATTTACTATCATACCAATGGCATAACATACCACTATTTTATTTATCTCCAATGAGAGCACAGTTTCCGTTCAGGAGGGAAAAATTCAACGAGCCTTGCATAGTAAGTGACACAAGATTGGGTCTGCATCTCGGAAATAATTGTGCAGGCGCACAAAACCCTCCCCATCTGATTTGCCATGTTGTTTTTGAAAAAGACTACAATGGGTGATAAATGTAGTTCAAAAGAAGTGAAATTTCATAACCTTATTTATTCCATGAGCACATCGGGCACACAAGCCGACCACAAGCTAGACAACATACCATGGATTAATAATGTGATATGCAATGAGCCAAAATAAATGGATTTGGAAAATAGAAGAAATGTATTGGCCTAAAGTTTGGAAAAGGAGAAACTCTAGGGAAGTCCTATTATTGAGCCGAGGAACCAAACATTACATGTAGCTGATGGGAGTACCTGCAATCGGGCCATGGACAGACGTGATACTTATAAAAAGTTAAACTGATCTCACTTTCTACATTTTCTGATGTTCTAATCGTGATTTTAAGTATTGTTTCAGACTTTTTCAGGCAAACAGTTGACTTAATGTGGGTTCGTTGATCCTAATGTCTGTTTTTATCCACATCCTGGTGGACTAGAAGAGTTAGCAATTGGACAGACGCATCCATCTTTGTCCTTTGGTGATTGTTAATACCAGTGCAGTTGACTTACAACGATGAATAGCCCACAAAGGAAACCTGATTTACAATTTTATATCAGTTGACCAACGCATTCCATTAGAAGAGATTGAAAATGGATTAAGGAATGCAAGGGTTTAGTGCATATGTGTGAGTTATTTTCTGATTAGAATTGTATGTGACTATTAACATAAGGCATTTGCATATACAACAAAAAGTTGTGATGTTAAAAACATTAGCTTTCTGACTTAGGCTAACTAGGATTGAGTGGTGACTCAATTTATACATATAACAGATGCAGGGCCATAATATTCATTCTGTGTTTTTATTATCCATTGACACTGCATGCACTGTGCTCTATTTTATAGTGACATGTTGTTCTCATAGACCTCGGGAGGACGCCTTTGGTTACTTTCAAGGCTCTCCTGCTCGCACTCTGTATTGTATTTATTCATTAGTCGTTTGGTTATTCATGTAACTAGTTTGTTTTGTCACCTCCGATAACATTAGGTCAAAAGGGACAAATCAAAATTCATCAGTGCTAAGATAATGGGACTACACTTCGTTTTATAAGACTGCGCTGTGGTCAGTAGCTACATTTCCTGCATTTGGTCATCCAGTGATGACTGTGCAGTTTCTTCAGGTTTGGTTTGACCCATGCCTCTTTTCTGAACGTGTAGAGATGCTGCCTGTTTCTCTGCCGATTTACTACATATTCTTTATTTAGGCTATTTATCAGATTTTGCTCATTGTTGCCTTTCTGCCAATTGATTTCTACATCTTGTGGCTGATTTATTGAGACTGCCGTATTTTTATCTTTTTGTTTTCCACTTTAGTATTTTAATAAACCTTCATGGCTATTCTAAATTACTGATCCCAAACTCACCTTTTGTGGCCATTCTTACTATTGACCGTTTTTTCAAATTCCATTTGAATCTTATCAATTATATTGTTTAATCTATTTCTAAGGACACCACTGTCCTCGACCCTGCATCTGGGTGCTCCTACGTTTTCATGCAGTTTATAATAGTGCTCACAGTTTTGGTGACCTGCATGGGGAAGATTAGAGATAAAATAATCTGAGATACATTTTGTCCTTTTTCTGAAATCTGTCTGCATACTCTGATTTCCATTAATATACCTAAATTAGATTATTTGTGGGTTTCCAGTGTTCCAGAGCTTTTCCTCATTAAAGGAGTGTGAGTATTAGTAGGGCAGAATGCATTATGAGTCATTGTGGAACTTCGCTAATGCATTATGGGATTTGTTGTTTGAGAGTGTGGATTTGTGTGGAGTCATGAATTAATCTGCATGTGAGATTTTTGCTTACATGCTTTTGATTTGTGGTTCATTAGATGGTTTTATTAATGTGATTTTGATGATTTTGCCAAATCTTTGAGTCTGGGAAGTAGAGGTTATCATTGCATTTGTATGAGCGACATGGGCTAAATTTGTGTGTGTGTTGAAAAAAATATTGTTTTGAAGTCTTTTGTTGCTTAAGGTAATCAGATTGTAATCCAAAATCTCGAGATATTTTGTTCAATTTGCCTGTAAAGTGGTTTTGTTTTGTGAGGCCCCGCAAATACACTGTGATAAGGATTTTTCTGAATTTATAGCAAACTTTTGAGCTGAATGTGTTCTACCTGGGATTAGATTGGTGTTTATTTATTCTTTGGTGCACCGGAGTAAACACACCATACTGGAAAGAGATGGACTATCTTGCCGTGTATCTGCCTTAGACTGATTGACAGTTTTGCTAAAGCACTGATTCTCTATCATTTGTGAAATTTACATTCTCTTCTTTGCTCTTGTTTAGGCTGTACAGATAAGGTTTTAGTAGTTAGTTATTGTACAAGTGAAAGCATTGTATTGATTTCTGTTCATGAAGACGACAAGCTGAAGTTGGTTAAATGTCACTGCAGGAGAGTCACGCAGAGATTAGTGAGGCATCACCACGAGTCGCACTGTGATTGATTGGTTGCTGTTGTGGGCCCCTCTGTGATTGTTTGACCTTTGCGAAATATGCGCTGTGGTTGGTCGGTTGTTTGTTTATGTTTCGTGTTTTTGAGTGTATTTGATTGGTGAAAAAGGGCCCTGGTATGAAAAAAACTAAAGATTCAGTTTTTATTATGAAAGGGGAAACCTTCCCTCCTGACTGTTCCCGAACATTAAAAAATATAGAGGACTTGGGTTTTCATACATTTGTGTTCGTTTAAAAGACTGGCATAAGATTACCTGGTAACAAGAATTTGCAATTTCATTTAAAGGGTACCTTTAGAGTCAGAAAGCTGTATTACCTGAAACGTGTGAATAAAGAAACGTTGCAACCTTCACCTTCACAATTTGAAGCCTTAAATTAATGGGATCATGTGGCCATTGAGAAAGAGAGGAAAAGAATAAAGAAGCAAGTAAGAATGTTTGTGAGTCAATGGTTAGAATCGATGTGAACATGCAGAAACAATTATGGAGCAATGACATGGTACTGGGTATGGGTATGTTTCCTGCAACAGTTACTGAGGCAGACAAGAAGAAAACTGAGAATAAATCTAAGCATCCCAAACAAAAGAAACTAAAGAGAAAGAATGATTTTGATGAGGAAGATCATTTCTTAAATTACCATTTAGATTCTAGACCTCCTCCTTATATTGAAAAGGACACAGACACCAAGACCACTAACACATGACATGGCGATAAAAGGGCTATACATAGTCCAGCATGAAATAATATCACTTGGTACTAGAAGCGCTTCAGCTGAAATAACTTCATCAGGTTTACATGGTCCTAGTGGGATTACTGTTCCATCCACTACTGATGTAGTTTGCCCAGTCTCAATGGCTATGGTCCAGCCTACTGCCCCTGAACCATTAAGAAGAGAAATCAATTTTATCATTCTAAAAAATTAGTTTGGGGAAATTTTACAGGGCACAATTGATACAGAAAAGCTGCTGGTGTATAATTAAGATGAACTTCAATAGTTGATCAAAGAAGCAGCTCAATGTGTGTATGAAGCAGATGACAAACGTGGAAGAACTAGCTGAAGAACATAACACTGATTTGTACAAAAATAGGAGCTTGTGGAGAAACTTTATTTGAGAGAAGCTGAAAACCCCCCACAGGTGATTGATTCCATGAAGGACTGGGGAGGCTTGAGAAAGTACAGAAACAAGTGAAGAAAAAAACTAGCTCTAAAAGGAAAATTATTGATATTGAAATAAAAGCCAGTGTGGTCATGAGTGAGGCTAAAATGGAACTGGTTGTGCCACAATTTCCTTTGCAAGAAGGTCATGGCGGAGCATATGTGCATGCTCCTCCATATGTTCTTTGGACTATGTCTGATCTCCTTGATTTATGATGAATTTTCTAAAACAGAGAGAGAGAGGATCCAGAAAAATGGTGACAAAAGTTGAAAGATTAGTGACCATTTGGAAAGTACTTTGGGTAGACTTCAACACTCTGTTTGAGATTATCTTTCCTAAAGCATTATGGGCTGAGTGGCAAACTTCTGTAGGTTGGCCAAGAGAGAAGCCTGCTGGAGTACAGATTAGTATCTGTCCAGCTGCTTTTGTAATGAAGAAATACAAAGCAGTGAGAGAGTATGTAAGGCAAAAGGTGCCAGAGGAAAAGGTGAGTTAGGAAAAGACAATGAGAGCTATGGAACAGCTGAAAGATTTAGTGCATTCATACTAACTATGAGAAGTTTATACAGAATTACAAAAAGTTGAGTGGAGAGAAAGATCTAGAGAGAGAAGTTGTTAGCTGATTCCTATTGGCTTTCATTTTGGGTTTCTGTCCAGAGCTTAGTCCTCATATTCAGCAGAGTGTGACATGTTGGCTGATCAAGAGTATTCATGAAATACTCAAGCACATTAAGGGGGTCATTCTGACCTCGGCGGTAAAAGGCGCTTACTGCCGGTCAGAAGACCGCCATAACACCGCCGCGGCCGCGGGAAACCGCCACGGTCATTCTGACCCGCAACAGGCAAACCGCCAAAAACCCGACATCCACAAAAGTCCACCACACCAATGGCCAGCGAGAAACTGGCGATGACCAAACCTCCACCGTCACGCCAACAGAAATACGCCCATTCCATTCTGACCCACGAATCCACGCGGCGGTCTTTCAACCGCGGTATTCCATTGGCGGTACACACCGCCGCAGTCAAAATACACACACAGCTCCAAAACACTGCCACATTGGTCATTTTGAAACACACACACCTGATACACATATTAACACCACTCCCACACACCCAACACAATATAAAACACACACCCACATCACCCACAAACCCCTACGACCACCATTTATTGACTAAGGCCAGAGAGAGACACCACCAGCTAGTACAGAGCGTTCACAGGCACATAACACCATCACTCACACAACATCCACGCACAAAACACCATACACCACCACACTCACCACACTCATCACCACAAACGCCACCCCACACCTCATCCACACCACCCCATGGCACCCCAAAGACACCCCAGGTTTTCAGACGCTGAACTCAGGGTCATGGTGGAGGAAATAGTTTGGGTAGAGCCCCAGCTCTTCGGGGCACAGGTGCAGCACACCACCATTGCCAGGATGATGCAGCTATGGCAAAGAATAGTGGACAGGGTCAACGCTGTGGGACAGCATCCACGAAATCGGGACGACATCAGGAAGCGGTGGAACGACCTACGGGGGAAGGTGCTTCCATGGTATCCAGACACAACATCGCGGTGCAGAAGACTGTCGGCGGACCCCCACCTCAACCCCCAGAATTCACAACATGGGAGGAACAGGTCTTGGCAATCCTGCATCCTGAGGGCCTCGCTGGAGTATGCGGAGGAATGGACTCTGGTAAGTTTAATCTCAACTACTTCATCCCCCCCACCCACCGGCATGCCAAATCATACCCCCACCCTCCCCACCACCCCATCACACATCCTCCTTGCTAATGTCTCACCATCACAACCCACCCATCCCAACACCAAGCCCTGCATGCGACCACAAACCATGGACACCCCTCACCTAAGCATGCCCACTGCACATACCCATCCCCCCCCAAACCACCGTCACAACAGCCCCCACAAGGGAATGCCAGCACTGGGGTACACGGGCACCCACCCATTGCACGCTATGGCACACACAGAAGCAATAACCATACTCTTATACCCCTGCAGGACCCGAACGCCACGACACCGCCCAGGAGGTTCCAGAAATGTCCATTCCACCCCCAGAAGAGGCCCACAGTGATGACAGCAGCTCTGTCTCCCTGGACCAGATGATCAGCCCGGCCCATCGGGGACCTCGGGACAGTCGGTTCCCCTCAGACAGCCACAGGCCACAGCAGACCTACCCCCCTCTGGGAACACCAGCACAGCACCCACCCAGCGGGCCCATGCCTCTGTCTCCAGGACACGTCAATCAGCGGTGTGTCCACCACTACAGGGCACCCAGGTTAACCCACCACCCCAACAACAACAGGGACCTGGGGGCAGTGGTAGTGGGCACACGGTCCAGGGGACAGAGGCCCAGGGAAACAGTGCAACTGGGAGGGCTACTGTGCGACAGGGGGAGGACAGGCCAAGGGAACCCACTCTCCACGAGGCCCTATCCTCCATCATGGGAGCATACCACCACTCCCAGGAGACGATGGCGACGGCCCTGGCCAGGTTCCAGGAGATCCAGGTACTGCAGGAGGAACAGTTTATGGGGTTCAGGGAAGAACTCAGAAATATCAGTTCCGCAATGGGCACCATCGTTGTGGCTCTCAATCAGATTGTCAGCACATTGCGGGACCATGTGGCACCACAAAGGGCCCCTGTCACTAGCATGGACCAAGAACAGGCTACCACCTCCGCCGGCGCTAGTGGACAAGAGGCCCCGACACAAGAACAACAGGCCACCAGAACCCCACCCCCTGCAGAAGGAGAACCACCCCGCAAGCGGTGCCTGAGATCTAGGAAGAAGACAGAGTAGGATGCCAAGACCCCCGCCAGGAAAGGATACCCCCTGATTGTCATCCCACTGTCCCACATTGTCACCCTGTCTAACCTTAAACTGCCCCTGCTCCACCTTCCACAGGCATATGGACAATGCACCTGTGAGACTTAAAATCTGGACTCTGCTATGGACATTCCTCCACCATCACCCATCACCGAATTGCAACCATTACCCAAATTTGAGCACTTTAATAAACACACTTATTGCACAAAAATAATCTGGAGTCTGCCTGTATTTTTGAACAAATGTATTACACAGAACCGTGCCAAAATGTCCAGTTACATTGTGATGACAACATACCACTGTCACCCAGCTGTAGTCCATGGGGAAACAAAGCAGAGGTCACGGAGTGGGGCCCACATCTCTGAAATTGGAAGGGAAAGACACAACTCAGTGAACATACACTGGGTGGAAACTCAGACAGTAGAGAGGCAGGAGACTTTAAGTAAATGTAAATTCCGGTGTTGATTCTTACCTGTATGTTATTGAAAATACTGCTGTATTACTCTGTCCCTGTTGTCTGTGTCGTCCTCTTCGTCTTCCTCCTCTTCACTCTCCGCAGGCTCCACAGCTGCCACAACACCACCATCTGGACCATCCGCCTGCAGGAAAGGCACCTGGCGGCGCAAAGCCAGGTTGTGAAGCATACAGCAGGCCACGATGATATGGCACACCTTCTTTGGTGAGTACATTAGGGATCCACCTGTCATATGGAGGCACCTAAACCTGGCCTTCAGGAGGCCGAAGGTTCTTTCTATAATCCTCCTAGTTCGCCCATGGGCCTCATTGTACCGTTCCTCTGCCCTTGTCCTGGGATTCCTCACTGGGGTCAGTAGCCATGACAGGTTAGGGTAACCAGAGTCACCAATTAGCCACACACGGTGTCTCTGAAGTAGTTCCATCAGGTAAGGGATGCTGCTATTTCGCATGATGTACGCGTCATGCACTGACCCAGGGAACTTGGCATTTACATGGGAGATGTACTGGTCAGCCAAACAGACCACCTGGACATTCATGGAATGATAACTTTTTCTGTTCCTGTACACCTGTTCACTCGTGCTGGGGGGGACCAAAGCAACATGTGTCCCATCAATTGCACCAATGATGTTGGGAATATGTCCAAGCGCATAGAAATCACCCTTCACCGTAGCCAAATCGCCCACCTCAGGGAAAACAATGTAGCTCCGCATGTATTTCAACAGGGCAGACAACACTCTGGACAACACCTTGGAAAACATAGGCTGTGACATCCCTGATGAAATGGCCACTGTAGTTTGGAATGACCCACTTGCCAAGAAATGGAGTACTGACAGAACCTGCACTAGAGGGGGAATCCCTGTGGGTTGGCGGATGGGTGACATCAGGTCTGGCTCCAGTTGGGCACACAGTTCCTGTATAGTGGCTCTGTCAAGCCTGTATGTCAGTATGACATGTCTTTCTTCCATTGTCGACAGGTCCACCAGCGGTCTGTACACGGGAAGATTCCTCCATCTCCTCGCAAGTCCCAGCGGACGGTGCCTAGGAAGGACAACATGGAGCACAGAGCCAATCAACCCACAGGTACGTTCCCACAGCTTGCACAGTACACGATTCTCAATGCATTGAATGGCTTGTATGAGTGTTGATGCAAGGCCTAGGTATGTGTGACGCAGTAGATTTTAAGCCATGTGGGCCCTTGAAATGGTGGCTGCCTGACCTGTGAAGTGCGACAGTGGGATGTGAGGTCAATGCGCTGGCGTGGCACACCGTGGCGGGAGGCGGTCGAAGACCGCGGCGCAAAGCCGCGTTGGTTAACATTGAACCCTATGGGTCTCAGGAGCCAATGACGATGTGCGCCGGCGGTCGCGGTACGCACTGCCGCGGTACGCACCGCCGCGGGCGTGACAGCCATTTTCTATCTGCTTAATCACTCGATACCTGATCATCCACAGGAGAGGACCTATACTGCAAGTGCTGCTGTGACCTCGGTCTGGAAGAGACAATGGCTGCTGCGACTGGGGAAAGGGCCCCTGCCTTCACTTCTGAAGAATTGGAGAAACTCGTGGATGGGGTCCTCCCCCAGTATGCGCTACTCTACGGTCCTCCAGACCAACAGGTAAGTACACTGGGACCATGCTTTGTGGCCAATGCCTGGGTTGAGTGGGGTGAATGAACAATGGTGGGGAGGGGAGCGAATGAGGCATGCATCAAACGACAGATGAGAGCATGTGCCACATGGCAAGAGTGGGGATGGGGGGCCACTCACATCGAGCATGCAGAAAATGATTGTTTATTTTTCTCCCCCTGTACATGTCACATAGGTCAGCGCCCATCAGAAAATCGACATTTGGCGTACCATCGCCAAGGACATCCGGACCCTGGGGGTCCACAACAGACGGGGCACCCACTGCCGCAAGAGGTGGGAGGACATCCGCCGCGGGAGCAGGAAGACCGCGGATGCTCTGCTGGGGATGGCCTCCCAACGTAGGAGGGGTGGCACTCGTCAATTGACCCCCCTGATATCCCGGATCCTGGCGGTGGCCTACCCCGATTTGGATGAGCGCGTGAGGACATCACAGCAGACACAAGGGGGTGAGTACAAATACATTCTGCTGACTTGGCGCGCAGTGGAGGTGTCTGGGTGGGGGAGGAGGGCTGTGGCTAACCCTAGGCCAGGGCGATTTCCGTAGGCTAGGCCCCTCCGTTAGGCATGGCCCTGTGCCCCGCCCCCCACCTCTGTAGGTTGCCTAGTACAGCTAATCATGGCCCTGTGTCATCTATGTGTGGATTTGTCGTCCATAGGCTTGTAGGCCATGTCCCACGGATTGAGTAGTATACCCCAAGTGCGCGGCGTAGTGCAGGGGGCTTTTGTGTCTGTCCTCTCCGCCAACTGTGTCGCCAATGCATGCACTCAACATGTCTTTATTTCTCCCCCCCACTTTTTTTGGTGGTCTTCCTGTTCATGTGTGCATTAGCATCATCAGGCGGAGGAGAAGTGGCATCGGAGCACGAGGGAGCTGCATCTCACATGGCCATGGAGGGCCATGCAACCGACTCGGAGTTCACCAGTGAGACGGAGGGCGAGGGGAGTTCCACAGCGGGGACACGTGGTGACACCAGCGACACAGACACGTCCTCGGAAGGGAGCTCCCTTGTGTTGGTGGCAACATCCGTGCCCACCGCAACAACAGGTACAGCCGCCACCCAGCGCACCAGCTCCGCCCTCCCATCAGCCCCTCAGCCTTCGCCCCGTGCCCGCTCACCCAGGAAGGTGGGCATCTCCTTCGCCCCAGGCACCTCAGGCCCTGCCCCAGTTACCCCTGCTGCCCTCAGTGAGGAGGTCATTGACCTCCTGAGGACGCTCATTGTTGGGCAGTCTATCCTTTTGAATGCCATCCAGGGTGTAGAAAGGGAGGTGCACCGGAGTAATGCATACCTGGAGGGCATTCATTCGGGTCAGGCTGCCCATCAGCGATCGTTCAACGCTCTGGCCTCAGCACTGACGGCAGCCATTGTCCCTGTCTCCTGCCTCCCTCCTCCAACTTCCTCAACCCAATCCCACTCCCCTGTACCTCTGCCTATCCCAGACACACCTACAGACCAGCCTGCACACACCTCAACACCCAAGGGAAGCTCATCCAGACATAAGCACCACACATCACACAAGCATTCACCCAAGCAACAGCCACATGCAGACATGCCAACAGCCACTGCCTCCTCTGTGTCCCCCTCCTCCTCGTCTCCCTCCTCCCTCCTTGTGACGTCTCCACTAACACTTGCATGCACAACATCATCAGCCACTACGTCCATCACCAGCACACCCACCAGAACACTCCGCACACGTGCAGTCACCACCCCCACTACCATTTACATGTCCCCTGTGTCCTCTCCCAGTGTGTCTGTCACCCCCTCTTCCAAACCACACAAACGCAGGCAGCCACCCACCCAACAGCCATCCACCTCACGACAGCCTCCAGCACAAGCACCTGAACCCAAAGACACCAGACTTGACTCACCTACAACCACATCCTCTTCCTCCACTCCCATACCCACTACACCTACCCTTCCCACTGCTCCCAAAAAGTTTTTCCTGTCCAAAATTAACCTCTTTCCATCACCTGACCCACCCCCTCCATCTCATAAGACTCCAACGAGCACCTCAGCCACCACAAAACCTGGACCTACAAGGACAATAGTCCAAGGATTTTGGAGTCCAACACCTTCAAGGCCAGCTACTTCGGCTAGCAGTAAAGATACAGCCAGCCCACCCCCTGGAAAGAAAGCCAAAAAAGCCAGTGCCCGGCGCGAGAGGCCAGAGACAGCAGGCTCCAAGGGCACTACCCTGGCACCGTCAGGAAGTGGGGTGCCACCTGGCACACCGACAAAGGGAGGAAAGGGCCACAGAGGAGCAGGGAAGGGTGGCAAGGGCAGCACGCCCGACAAGTCCGGCAGCAGGCGAGCTGCCCAGGAGGGCCCCACCAGCCCCATTCCAGGGGTGAAGGAGGACACCCACGGGCCCGGGACGGCAGCACAGGAGGGCCCCACAAGCGAGAAGACAGATGTGCATGAAGGGCACGGCAGCCACATGTCGGGTGGCGAGTGAGATCCATGTCATGGCCGGATCTGGTGCCCTGGAGACACATGTCAAGCACTGCTGAACAGGGCCCTTCAAGTCAAGCACCGCTGAACAGGGCACCACCGTCTCAAGAACCGCTGAACAGGGCCCTTCAAGACAAGCACCGCTGAACAGGGCACCGCCGTCTCAAGAACCGCTGAACAGGGCCCTTCAAGACAAGCACCGCTGAACAGGGCACCGCCGTCTCAAGAACCGCTGAACAGGGCCCTTCAAGACAAGCACCCCTGAACAGGGCACCGCCGTCTCAAGAACCACTGAACAGGGTCCTTCAAGACAAGCACCGCTGAACAGGGCACTGCCGTCTCAAGAACCGCTGAACAGGGCCCTTCAAGTCAAGCACCGCTCCGCTGGGCCCTTCAAGTCAAGCACCGCTCCGCTGGGCACCGCCGTCTCTGCACCGCTCCGCTGGGCCCTTCAAGTCAAGCACTGCTCCGCTGGGCCCTTCAAGTCAAGCACCGCTCCGCTGGGCCCGCCGTCTCTGCACCGCTCCGCTGGGCCCATCAAGTCAAGCACCGCTCCGCTGGGCACCGCTCCGCTGGGCACTGCCGTCTCTGCAACGCTCCGCTGGGCCCTTCAAGTCAAGCACCGCTCCGCTGGGCACCGCCGTCTCTGCACCGCTCCGCTGGGCCCTTCAAGTCAAGCACCGCTCCGCTGGGCACCGCAGTCTCTGCACCGCTCCGCTGGGACCTTCAAGTCAAGCACTGCTCCGCTGGGCCCTTCAAGTCAAGCACCGCTCTGCTGGGCCCCGCAGTCTCTGCACCGCTCCGCTGGGCCCTTCAAGTCAAGCACCGCTCCGCTGGGCACCGCCGTCTGTGCACCGCTCCGCTGGGCCCTTCAAGTCAAGCACCGCTCCGCTGGGCACCGCCTCCTCTGCACCACTCCGCTGGGCCCTTCAAGTCAAGCACCGCTCCGCTGGGCACCGCCGTCTCTGCACCGCTCCGCTGGGCCATTCAAGTCAAGCACCGCTCCGCTGGGCCCTTCAAGTCAAGCACTGCTCCGCTGGGCACCGCCGTCTCTGCACCGCTCCGCTGGGACCTTCAAGTCAAGCACCGCTCCGCTGGGCCCTTCAAGTCAAGCACCGCTGGACAGGGCACCGCAGTCTCATGCACCACTGGCCCATTGGCAGAAGGGGTAGGGCCGGATCTGTGTCGGGCAGGGCTGCACGAAGCACTCTGGGCACCATGCCTCCTCCAGAACCAGTGGAGTCTGTAATCCACTTGATTGACTGTGGCTTTTCACTCCCCAGGATGACACAGTGGGCAATCCACCCACTGTAGAGACTTGTGAGACTGTGGCTTTGCACTCCCCAGGATGGCACAGTGGGCAATCCACCCACTGTAGAGACTTGTGAGACTGTGGCTTTGCACTCCCCAGGATGGCACAGTGGGCAATCCAAACACTGTCTGAACTTGTGAGACTGTGGCTTTGCACTCCCCAGGATGGCACAGTGGGCAATCCACCCACTGTCTGGACTTGTGAGACTGTGGCTTTGCACTCCCCAGGATTGAACAGTGGGCATGGAGGCCCCTCGTGGATTTGGCGTCGTGGACTCATCTGGCTGAGGTGCCCCACCTTCCCTTCCCCCTGAGGTGCCTGTAGTTTTGCTATCTGATGCCCCTGCAGTGTTCTCTCCAATGGATTCGGGTATTGTGTGTGGGCTTTGCCCATGTGTTTAGGCCCATTGGCCCACGAACAATGGCTGATACCCAATTTGCACAGGACAATTTACATTTGTATATATAGTTATAGATGTTGGATATATTTTTTTACTTAGCTGTTCAATATACTTCAAAATTCATGTACATTTTATTTTGTCTTTGCATTCTTCCAGGGGGCTTGGGGGGTGTCACTCTGAGTTGTTACTCTGCATTGATGTGTATGTAGTTGTGGGTGAGGGTGAGGGTGGGTGTGTCGCGTACGTGTGTGCCCGTAATTTTTTGCCTCCCCCCTCCCCTGTGTCGTAGGTGCAGTACTCACTGGTGTCTTCTGCGCCGGCGTTCGTGCTCCTGGTAGAGGAGCAGGAAGACAATAGCTGGTAGGATGTGTAGTTCGGGTTCCATGCTGTCCAGATTCCTCGTGGAGTGTGTAGAGGTGAGCGTTTTCCGTTCGTAATGTCTGTTTCCGCCGTGTTTTTATCGGCGGGGCTACCGCCCCGGAAAAGGTAGCGGATTGGTGGGTTGTGATAGGGTGGGCGGTACATTGTCTCCCTCCTGTCTGTGGGCGGTGACCGCTGCGCTGTTTGTTTGTCCCGCCGTGGCGGTCGGAGTGTTAAAGTGGCAGTCTCTGTTGGCGGTTCCCGCCAGGGTCAGAATTCCATTTTTTTTACCGCCTGCCTGTTGGCGGGTTGGCCGCCGCTTTAACACCGACCGCCAGGGTTGGAATGACCCCCAAAATGTTGTACTGATTGTTTTGATGCTAAGCAGAAAAAGATTAAAGAAAAGCTCATAGTTGGATGGGCGAAACAGCTGAAAAGGGTGATAGAAATGGGGTCTCTAATTGGCAGAGATATACACCTTTGTCCAAGTAGGGACCACAATCCTATTCAGAGTAAGTCACAACACAATCCAAATTATTCTGTGCCCACCTTCCTGTAGCTTGGCACTGAGCAGTCAGGCTTAACTTAGAAGGCAATGTGTAAAGTATTTGTGCAGAAATGTATATAATAACACAGTCAAAAACACCATAACCATAAAAAACACCACACAGGTTTATAAAAACAAAGAATATTTATCCAAATAAAATACTGTTGAAACAATGAAAATCCAATGTACACAAAGTTATGAACTTTTAAAGATTAAATTTAACTAAACCGCCTAGAAAACACAATAGCTCCAACTGGGGCTATCACGGGGTCATTGACGGAGTTGATCCCAACAATCTGACGCCGCTGGTGCTGGTCATAGAGTCACATGGACCCCCAGGTACAGTATCTTTTGAAAACGATGAGCAAGGACATTGCACGGGAAGAAAGAGGTGTCAATGGAGTTGGTGTGGCATCTGTCCCTTACGGCTTCCAGGAAAAGAGGCATTGTGGAGGTGGAGTAGGTGGAGGTGATGCGTTGGTTCCGTCCGCATGCAAGGGGAGATGATGCGTCATCATCCACGATACGTCAATCCCTTGTGACTAAGTGGGGTCGCTGGTTCTGGTCCATCAGGATATGATGTGCCAACTTCGCAGTGTCGCAATGACCCTGAGTGACGTCAGTGGAGTTGCAACAATGTCGGGCTTGCATTGCAGGCCGCAGTCCTTATATGCAGCGAGGTCCACAAAGCGGACCAGGCTGCGGCGTTGCTGGCGTTGCTGAAGTCGCTCCGGAGTCGCTGGAGTCGGGTACTAGCAAAAAGCTAGTACTTGAACACTTTGCTGTCCTTGAGATTTCAGAATAGGAGGCAAGCTCAATCCAAGCTCTTGGAGAACACTTTGGGGAAAGGCAGAGTACTTCCAGCACAGTCAGAAGCCAGTAAAGCAGCAGGGCAGCAGTCCTTTGCAGCAAAGCAGTCCAGAGAGTCCTTTTGGCAGCCAGTCAGGTCTTCTGACAGAGTTCAGGTGCAGGTCCAGAAGTGTCTGAGTTGGTGGGGTCAGACACCCAGTTTACATACCCAAAAATGCCTCTGAAGTGGGGGAGACTTCAAAGAGTGGTTTTGAAGTGCACAAGCTCCCCTTCCAGTCCAGTCCTGTCTGCCTGGTTCTCAGTGGGGGGTTATCAGTCCATTGTGTAAATGCAGGCCACTGGCCTTTGAAATGTAAGTGCCAGGCCCACCATCCTTACAGCCCAGGAAGACCCATTCAGTATGCAGATGAATGCAGATGTGACTGAGTGTCCTGTGTTTGTGGTTGTCTGGGGAAAATGCACAAGGGAGCTGTCTACCAGCACAGACCAGACGTTGATTGGAGACAGGCTGTAAGGCACAGGTGGTTTTAAGTGCAGAGAAATCCCCACTTTCTAAAAGTGGCATTTCTAAAATAGTAACATTAAATCCAACCTCACCAATAAGCAGGATTTTCTATTACCATTCCGGCCATACGAAATATGACCTGGTTACCCCTTTCAGATCAGAATTTACCGCTCACGAGGAATATGAGGGCAGACCAAATGCACTCTATGAAAGGAGCAGGCCTCACAGTAGTGGAATACAAATTTAGGAGTTGTCCACTACGAGGACATATAAAACACACATGTACATATCATGCCTTTTGACTACACAGCACCCTGCCCTATGGGTTACCTAGGGCCTACCTTAGGGGTAACATATCTGTAAAAAAAAAAGGAGTTTAGGGCTTGGCAAGTACTTATAAATGCCAAGTCAGAGTGACATTGAATCTGTACACACAGGCCTTGCAATGCTAGGCCTGAGACATAGTTAAGGGGCTTCTTATGTGGATGTCACAATTTGTGCTGCAGGCCCACTAGTAGCATTTAATTTACAGGCCCTAGGCACATGTAGTGCACTTTACCAGGGACGTATAAGTCAATCAAATATGTCAATTGGGGATGAACCAATATTACCATGTTTAAGGGAGAGAGCATATGCACATCAGCACTGGTTAGCAGTGGGAAAGAGCGCAGAGTCCTGAAGCCAGCAAAAACAGTGTCAGAGAAGTGGAGGGAGGCAGGCAAAAAGTTGGGGGATGATCACCATAAGGCTGTCAGGTCTAACATGTTATAAAGGTCATATGCTGAATTCAGGCTGTGATTTTACTTTTGCTAATGGTGCAAGCTTTGGTGTGAATTCAAGTGTTAGAATACAAAAAATTCAGAGAGAAGGTATGCAAGGAAATAAGATGTTGTCTGCACAAGCTTGAAGCTTGTTTCCACAAGGCAGGGGCGGAGGACTTTTGCATAGTTCTGAAATAAATGCAAACTTCAATATGCTTAAAAAAGTGTACCATAATTCAGGTTTTCAGCAGAATCCTTTGATATTAAACAGTGTATTTCCCCACTGCGTACAGGATGTGATTAAATCTCAATGATAGTGCCTGAGGGGGCGGAGAACTACTTGTTTGATGCAGTCCTAGCAGAAGACCTGAGCGGCTAATAGGTAGATGGTGAGGTGAATGGCCACCCTGTATGATTCCTAATAGATGCTGGTGCTATCCGCTCCACTGTTTATTCCCTGGAGGTCGCAAATCTACCCCTCTCACATGAGAAGCCCAATTTGTAGGGATTAGCAATGAACAAATTACTAATCAGGTTTCACCAACTGTCCATGTAAAAATAGGTTTAATTTAAAATGATCACCAATTCATATTGTGTGATTTAAGTTCTGTTTATTTGCTCAGAAGTAATTTGTTATGGAAAATGAATTGCATGATCTACTGTACACCGAATTGTTTTGCAATTCAGACTCAAGATGAGGATTCAGTATTCAAAATACAATCCCAAGAGTTGAGAGCTCAGTTATTTCCAGTTCTAACGAAAGATGACCTGTCTCTTGATTTAAAATACACAGTGAAAGAAGAGGTATTGGACTTTACAGGTAAAGAAATAGGACTGATTAAATGTGCAGAACTAGTGAAATTACAGTAAAACCAGATGCAGTTCAGTCTCCAACTCATCAATATAAACTTTCACAAGAATCAGAAGAAGGAAGTAAGCCCGTCCTAGAAAAAATGATAGAGCACCGAATTATGAGAGAAGGCCTTGGTAGTCCTTGCAAATCTCCTGTGATGGGCAATACAAAGCTGAGTGGCAAATGGATTGTGGTCTAATATGCTTGAATAATAAACAGAATTGTAGTTCCTTGTTTTCTAGTGGTATTGAATCATATTGTGATTTTGTTTGATTCCTGCAGACGCAGAATGGTACACAATTATCAACTTGTGCCAAGCGTTCTTCTCCACTCCTCTTCATGACGATATCCGCTATCTTTTCACATTTCAGCTCCTCAATAAAGTCCTTGTTTGATGATGAATCTCACTGAGGTCTACGCCGAGCCCTTCAATCTTTAATCAGATCATAAACAAAGATTTGGAAAATCATCAGCTGCCTGTAACTCAATACTGGTGCACTAAATTCAAGACCAATGGTTGCTTCCAAAGCAAAAGAAAATTGGAAGTTAGATACAATTGCACTTTTGAACCATTGTGCTGAAAATAGACATAAGGTATCAACTACAAAGATGCAGTATTGTCAAACAGAAGGGATGTATCTTGGTCATCATATTCAGAAAGGGGTGAGAAAGTGTCCAAAGAATGTGTTTGTGTAATCCTAAAAATGAATCCTTCCCCACCTAGACAGACGTGAGGATGTTTCTGGGAATTACTGGCTACTGTAGACACATTATTCCAAGACTTTCCTTGATTGCAAAACCTTTAGTAAGGCTTATTCACTGCAACATAGTGGAAACAGTGCTATTTGATAACACACGTATAAGTGCCTTCCTTGATCTCAGAGAAAATATCTGCAGGGCACCAGCTGTAGGAATGCCTAATTATGACAAAGATTTTTATCTCCACTGTTATGAAAAAGATGGGTATATTGTGTCAGTTCTTGTGGAAGAGTACAGTGAAGTAAAGTGGCCTTTTGCTTGATTCTCTCCTACATCAGATCCAGTAGCCACAGTTCTTCCTAGTTGTCTGAAATCTGTAGCAGTTGTTTGCCTGGAAATAGAGCACAACGAGGGAACTGGGATAAATTACACACTTATCGTTGAATTGGTCTTTTATTCAGTTGAGACTTGGCTGACTCATACAAAAACCCAGCACATGACAAACTGCGACCTAACATATATGAGCAAACAATACTGCCATCTGAGAACGTCTCAATCGGAAAATGTAATTGTCTGAATCGGATTCCCAGCAATGACAAAGATGATGAAGAATCAGATCACGATTCAATTATGTAACAGAATTTTGCACTAAACCAAGACCAGACACTTCGTGGGACCGACTTAACTCTGTGGATGGTTCTTGTCTAAGAAACTATCAAGAAATATTGGGAGCATCTTACACAGTCTGTTCCATCTCTGAAATTGTTGAAGTATCATACTTATGTAATGTAACCTCAGCAAAAGTAGAAGAATTGATTGCCATGACAACAGCGTGCAGTCTGGCAAATGAATCGAGTGTGGCAATTTATACAGAAAGCCAGTATGGTTTTGGAGTGGTACATGATTTTTGGCAACTCCGGTCACAAAGGGGTTTCATGACATCCTGTAATACTCCGATCAGAAATAGTAGATACATTTTAAATTTATTAGAGGCCATATACTAACCTAAAGAAATTTCACATGTAACTTACATTGCTTATAAATCTGGTAGTGACAATGGGCCTGATTTAGAGTTTGGTGGCCAGGTATTAACTCCATATGGGCAGCAAAATAAAGTACCCCATCCTCCTGAGGAGACCCCCCTCCCCCACCAAATACTGAGATGTCTGCTGGCCCAGCGGCCATCTCTTGCATTTACAGGTACCACCGTCACACCAGCTGCTGTAAATGCCTTGAAAGTATGATGGATGGCTCCATCAACATGATGAAGCCCAGTGGCAAACTTTCAATGTTTCAATGTTTTATTTTATATTTAGAAGGAAAATCCCAAATGGATTTACTTTTTGAAAATTTAAAAAACACAAGACCACCTCACCATGCAAGTTTTCTCGCAATGGCATAGGGGTCGTTTAACAGTTTTCACTATCTTGCAGTGATAGGCAGTGAAAACTGGCCATTAGTCCTCCCACTCTAAGTAGGTTGGGCAGACAAATGGCAAACCTCAGATGGTTCTTACTCTTTCGGGCCATCAAAGGTGTTAATCAGTAGCAGAGTTGGAGTAGTCTCTGCCATCGACATACTGAAGGTCTCTTGATTCTAAATGAAGCAGGGGGGCCTTCTGTTTGTCAGGGAGGGTACTCCATCATTGTTGTGATGGAGTACCCTCACCACAAAACTATAAATCAGGCTTAAAGTCACCAAGTTCACTACGCAGATGAGGTTGCTAGATAGTGTGCTCTTGAAACTGTACAATCAAATCAAAAGAGCAAGAGCAATGTAAATCTGAAACATAAACTCATGAAACACGTAGGCCATGATTTGGAGCTTAGCGGTAATAACCACCTACCGCTGCGTCGACGGCGGCCAAAAGACTGTCACCGCAGCTACCAGCCGTCCGCCGTATTATGACCAAAGCTGGATTTCCCCAAGTACGGTGGCAGAAATCCAGCTGTGGCTTTGCTGGCTGACCAGCAGCGCCACGCCAGTAGACCGCTGCCCCACGTATTATGAGAAATAATGCGGCCTGGCGGTGTTCTGCTGGCGGACGCTGCTGGCGGTAGCAACGCCCTGTTGTGTTCCCTGCCGGAGGACCTCCTGCACACAGGTAAGTAGGTGCTCCGACAGGGGAGGGGCGTGGGGGGTGTTGTGTGTGTGGGGGGGGGTGCGTGTGTATGTTTATGTGTATGTGGGTGTGTGTTGCATGTTGGATGCAAGTGTGCATATATGAAGGTGTCAGTGTGTGCATGTTGTATTTTGTGAATGCATGTGTGTGAGAAGGTGGGGTGTGAATGTGGCGGGACATTGGAGAGACGGGGTGGGGGACTCTGGAGAGAGTGGGGGGAGACCCATATCAGTGACACAAGGGAATTCCCTGTCACTGATGGTGCCTACCGCCATGGTTTTCGTGGTGGTATGGAAGCCACAAAATCATGGCAGTAGGCGGGGTCATGATCAGTGGAGGTATATATCTCCAGCCCGGCGGCTGTCACCGCCATCGCACTCGGAGTGGTACGTTGACGGGTTGGCTTCAGCCAACCAGCCAATGTCATAATATGGTGGTACTTACCACCATATTCCCACCGACCTCCGGGGTCATAATGACCTTCATAATGGTTATTGTTTTTTTGTTAAACCCATTATAGACAACACTCAGTGACATTAGAGAGCCTGAAGAAGAACTACCAGAAAACGAAAAGAAAAGGTAGGAAACAACTGGCTGTAAGAAAGATTACAATGATAGTTGTGTACCCTCAGAATACCAATATGTACTTCCTGATTCAATGCTACCAACTGTGGCAAAATTACTACATGGACATGCTCATATCGGGAGTGATAGCCGATGAGACTTTTTAAGAAATACTGAAATAATAGGCACTATAGAGCTGTAGCAGAAGATCTATGTCAAAGATGCATAACTTGCTACAGAATGAATCAAGGAGAGCGAGCACTACGAACTATGAGTCACATGGGCAAGTCTGAGAGACCCTTCACAAGGCTACAAGCAGATTACGTTAAAATGCCTTTTTGTAATAGGCTTAGATATACTCTAGTGATTGTTTGCTTATTTTCCAAATGGGTGGAAAAGTATCCAACTAGGAGATGCAGGAGCATGACTGTGGCCAAACTATTGTTGTGGGAATTGATACCACAAGTTGGCATACCTTCTTGTTTTTATACAGACAGACAGAGGTACCCACTTCAAGAATAAAATCCTAAAGTTATTATGTACAGCTTTGCAAACTGACTAAATGTTCCACTGTAGTTACAGACCAGATTCATGAGACATGGTGAAAAAGATTAATAGAACAATAAATACAAGTGAGCCAAGATGTATGCCTCACTGTCTTTAAAATGCCCAGATGCACTTCCACTTGTGCTGAATAGCATTAGAAGTACTTCAAATAAAAATACTCATCTCTCCCCACATGAAGTTTTGATAGGGAAGGTGATGAGAACTCCTTGTATTTCTTCAGTAGCACCTGTATAGATAAATGATGACATTGATTTATAAAGTCTGGCTGATGTGGTGAAATCTATTTCTCATCAGGTGGACATGGCAATGCCATCAACAAATGAAACCCAGTTCCACGAACTGCAACCTGATGATTGGGTACTGGTGGAGAAACAAGTTTGCAACAATTGCTCAGAACCACGTTGATAGGAACCACATCAAGTGACTCTTGTGACTAACACTGCTGTAAAGTGTGCTGCAAACCCATGTGGCTCAGGCAAAGAGAGTGAAGACTCTAGATGAAGAAGTGCTAACACTAGTTCACAATGTCAACCTCTAATTCGCTACATGGATACAGGGTAGGGGGGACAAGAAGAGGAAGCTCCAAAAGGTCGGTGAAGAAAACAAAGTTGAAAATTAAGAAGACATAGAATTGCAAAGTAATGTACAAGAAGAACAAGAGACTGAAACTCTGGTTTGTGAGAAAGTAAAATTAAAAATATAAGTCTTGAGAACCCCAATGGGAAAGCGATTCAGAGTGAGTCAAGTTGCTGATGCAGAGGAAAGCACAAATCCAGTTGCAAGTGAAGAAGATTCAGCAGTAGTCCCAAGAGAATCTGAAGATGAGAAATACATTTAAGCTACTTGCCCTGAATCTGTGAGAAAGATCAGAAGGTTGTACTAGAAAATACAAAAGCTATAGTTTATCAGAGAAGAACTAGAGACCATTGAAATAGACTCTGACAACAATGAGAGTGTATCACCTACAGCTACAAGACCAATTAGGGAGAAAATACTGAAGAGAAAGTAAATATCTCTTGAGCAAACGTAAGTAGAATCAGTATTTCCAGATGAAGAATCATATGTGGAAGTGTAGACTTTCACAAATTGCTGTCTGTTAGTCTTTGAAGATTTAATAATGCCTTTCTTTCTGTACCTCAGGTAGCCAGATGAAGAAAATAGAGAGTTTGTGAATTCAAAGGACTGAGCTACTGAATTTGACATTTGTAGTAATTAAATATTGATTGTTGATACTGTGCCATGTAAAAGTTTAGTTTGCTTGGCTCACTTTTTATTTTTGCTTGATAGAAGATGGCAAACCGTAGACAAATGTGATGCACATTTTTTAATTTATTTTAATTAGTAGTGATATTAATAATCTTAGTTGGCCTGTTCTTATGTTTAATTTCTCCAGCTGGATACACTCCACCACCAAGAGTTCAATTAAATACTATACACGATAATATAGTACACATGAATTTAAGACAGAGGGATAGATCCGTAGGGCGAAAGTACTTGAATCTATTAGATGAAAATGCTAGTATCATGAATGTTAAGGACTGTTTTGTTTGCACGTATTTACCATTCTCTGTGTCAGAGGGTGCAACCTACTCTCAATTGAGCCTCTCCTATTCTCTTTCCTGTAATGTATTTATTAGGGTTTTTTATAATAAGGAACTTTTGTTACTGTATCTTTTGGTTTCCAACATTCTGTCGTAAGAACTTATTGCATCTGAACATCTTAAGAATCGTATGACTTTTTCTAAATACTGAAAGGTAATTGTGCAATCTAACGAACAATAATCAGACTAAAAAAGCATTTGTGTGCAGTTTGAGTAAAGAAGAATGTGAGTTTATTAGGGAATGTAATGAGAGAAGAGTGATCATTTTGAGAGACTGCAAGGAACCGAGTGAGATTAATTTGAAAATTGAGTCAGAAGAGAAATTTAGAATTTCAGAGGTACATCTGAGATTGAGAATGGAGCATGAGAGAAGGGGGCTGTTGAGTAGAGAGAAGCAGAGATCACAGGGTTCTAATTCTAGAGAGTTGGTTGGATAAAGTGAGTGTGAAAGGGGTTATGTTGGTGATAGTGAGTTTTTGATTGGTAAAGATGCAAGACAGGTCAATTCAGTCGCCTTCACCTATTTCCACACCCTCCGACTCCTACAGAAGATCTTCAGATGGATACCAAGCGAATTTCTCAAAACTGGGGCACACGCCCTGATCACAAGAAGACTTGACTACGGCAACGCCCTCTATGTCGGAACCAGCAAGATAAACCTGAGCAAACTACAACAAGTCCAGAATGCCGCCAGCAGACTCGTCCTGAACATCCCCTGCGTGAACACATCACAGGACACCTGAGAGATCTCAACTGGCTCCCTGTCGAGAAGAGGATCAATTTCAAACTCCTCGTACATGCCTATAGGACCCAGCTACCTCATCCACTGCATCACCTGGTACTCCCCTGCCAGACCTCTCCACTCCTCTCAGCAGTTGCCTGCTACTGTACCCTGCATAAAGAAGTCCTAGGCTATAGGAAGATCGCTCACCTACGTGGGCAAAATATTGGAATACCTTACCTCTCCACCTCAGACAGTCGCCATCGCTACCTTAATTCGGGAAGGAACTCAAAACCTGGCTCTTCAACTGAACCCTGAGGACATACCCCACAGCGCCCTGAGACCCTATGGGTGAGTAGCACACTCTGAAAATTACTGATTGATTGATTGATTAAACCTATATTTAGAGGAACTTAATGTGTCTGTGGTAAGACTGCCTATTTTAACCTATTTTGTAAAAAGGTAGGAAGCTCTACCTTACATTGATATTCTCTCAGGTCTACCATATGGACAAGATGAAAGATACTCTGAAAACAGTGAAGCGTGGATTTGAACAAATAGTGTTAGAAGTGCTTGGTGCTATGATTCTTTCTATTGTTGAGATGTAAAGATTAGGATAAGGTCAGCTCTGGTTGAACACCTTACTACTAACACTGCTGGAGCATTACCTAAGATTAATGAAGGACTAATGACTATGAGTGCTATGATTATGCTAAAACACCTTTCATTAGATATACCTCTTGTGAAGGAGGATGGATTCTGCCATGTGTTGAAGGTACATCAGTACTGCACCTTCATTCCAGGTAACAGTAAACCTATTAACGTGTATATAACCAAGGTCACTAATATTTCTTGTGAAGCAAAAGCCCTGGAGGAGTATGGTTTGTGGGAATCAATTGGTTCCTGGATTGGTGAGAATGGAAAGGGAATATTTGAAATATATTAGTGGAATATTGGTGATGACTGTAATCATCAGATGTGGGATGTTGTGGATTTTGTTTCTGGTTGAAATTATACCTGCTAATTAACATAATTCACTTGCAACTAAAACAAAATGTTCTGATGTTTAGAATATTTTTTCCTGGCTTAGGCTAACTAGGACTCAACTCCATTTTGAAATGTAATATGCACAAATCCATATTATGCCTTGTGTGACCTTGCATGCACTGTGCACTGATTATTCTCTAATAACATGTTGCTTTAGAAGAATTAATGAAGAAGCGTTTAGTTACTTTCAAGGCTTTTCCTGCTAACACGCTGTATTGTATTTATTCATTAATCTTTTTGTTTTTCGTGAAACTAGTTTGTTTCGTCACCTCCGATGACATTAGGTCATTTAGTGGTGAATCAATATTCATAGAGTGGGATAGTTTTAGGATAATGGGATTATATTTTGTTTTATAATTCTGAATTATGATTAGTAGCTTCATATTATACGTTTGCTCTTCCAATGATGACTCTGAAATTCTTCATTGTTTTCTGTATTTTTTATTCAAATTGATAATCATCATAAAAAGCAACAATACATTTAATATTAATATTGTGTCAAATTAGATACATAAAAGGGGGAAACATCGCCCGACAAATAGTGGAGCAGCACATAAATACATAAAAGCAAAGAGCAGTACAATAGAAATAGTCAGAATACAATACCCTAAATCAGCAATCAGATATTGTCACCCAAATATATTAAAACCTTCTATACCCTTTCATCCCCTTAAACTTAGAGGTAGCTGCCTCAAGCTCACATATCTGGCAGAAAAGTGCCTACCTTTCAACAACGCTAGGTGGTGTGATTTTAATCCATGCATTTGCTCCACATAGGCGAGCAACAAGAACAGCAATAGAAATAATATTAGTTCATTGGAATGTTGAGCGCTCCATTTAGGACAATAGAGAAGCTCTGGGCTTCTAACTGCTAGTGAAATACCAGAGCTCTAACATTCCAATGTTTGTCTTTCACAGCTGCTTCTGTGAACAAGGGTCTCACAGAGCCAGAAGGGATTTCAACCCCCTCGGGATCAGTGAGGCCTTTGTTTCACTAATTAAAACATTCTGCCCTCATGGGGCAGAATGTTCTAATAGCCTTATAGCCCACAGTAGCTGGGCTATACCGGCCATTAAAGGCCTGCTCCCTTGTTAAAGGCCCTTGCCTTCGGCTCGGGCCTTTAATGCTGGAGCTGGTCATTAATGGCCGGTATAGCACTAATATCCAACATGTACATTATTATAATATCCTTTGCAGATATCTGTAAATCTACCCAAATGTTGGGAAAGAAATGCAGACAGATTATAACAATGGGAATTCAAAGATGGGAACCCCACTAACGTGTTCAATGTCTGCTTCCTGCAATCTGCACTTTGGACAGTAGCACTTACTAATAGTTTTATTTATGTCCTACTTTGACACTTCAACCTGAGTATAAGAAAGCATACAAATAGTTTTAAATTTGCTGGAGCTCGAGGTTAACTGAGAACACTGGAGAATTGACCATATCTAGTGATTCAGAGATGTCTTTGGGTAACACCATCTGCCCAGGCCTACTGCTCCACTTAGATGTTAAATTGGGTAAATCATCTTTTCTGTGATCACTCATGATTGTATGTAGACCCCTGATCGTTGGCTTACCCGCTACTATATAAAGGTATATTAAAATTATAGAGTCTTTAAAATCAATATTATATATGAAATGTAGTTAAAAGTAATTACAACTTTGAAGATATTTAAAAAATATATGTTGAGGAAGATATTAAAGTACTTGCAGCGTGGTGAAAGTAGACGAACATTGTCATCATAAAATTGCTGAACCATTTTCAGACCTTAATTATACCATGTTTGAGCAACATAATAATGAAAAATAGAGGGGAAGTTTGGATTACCCCATAGCAGTTTAAACAAGTGGATTATGGGGACTGAATATTTGAAGGAAATGTCACCTCATACTTAACTAACATACTTAATTATCTTAATACGCACCCATTTAAAAGAGTATGGATCCAAAATCCTGCATAATAGAAACCTCCATTCAGCCCCTAAAGCCATCTCATAGCCCAGAACATAAGAATCAATCTCCTAGTCAGTCAGCAAGTTCTTAATACGGGTGCAGAATGCTGCTCAATAGTAAATCTTAAAATCTGGCTGTGAGAGCCCACCTTTTTTAAAATAAAGTTCTAATCATTGGAAAGCATGTATGGCTCTCTTATATTCCCAGATAAAACTACTAATAGCCCTTTCAAGCCATCCTCATCATTCTTTTCTATTTTAGAAATTCTAATATAAGACTCAATTTTGGAAGTGATCCTTGACTCTTTTCTGAGCCTCTAGAGATGCTGGCAGTTTCTAGTTTCTCTTCTGATTTGCTGCATATTTACAGTTTAGGCTATTTCTCTAATTTGGCTCATTGATGCATTTTGTTTTAAACTCTGAAACCATTAAGACAATTGAATTCTATTTTTGAATTTTTTTTGGGACTGCTATAATTTTACCTTTTGATATTTCACTTTAGTAGTTGAAATAAACATTCATGGTTACTCTAAATTACTGATGTCATCCTCACTTTTTGATTCTATTTTTCTTTTGCCTCTATTTTGAAATGCCATTTGAATTTTATCACTAGGGACACATTGCCTCATTTACTTTTGATGACACCCCGACCTCTCGTATGGGTGCTACATTATTATACAGCACCCACACTTACATGCCATCATTAGGAAGTAAGAAAGGAATGGACCTTTCGAATAATAATCGGGGAAATGTATTTTTCTCCTTGAGTTGCACTTAAGTGGAGGCAGTTTTAGAAGGGACACAGCTAAAATAAAGCAAATTTGGCTTAAAAAATTAGGAGTATGCCACCTAAATTCAACAGTAGATCTTTATGTAATTGCAATGATATAAGTCAGACCTGGATCATACACTGCATTGTAATAAATGTGTTATCTCCAGTTCGATTGCCAGTGGAGGTCAAACTCATGTATGCGCTTTGGACAGCAAAGGATTGAAAGATGGAGAGGTAATTTTAGTTTGTCTTTCAGTGCAGTGAGACACTTTCCCAGCTTGATCCTAAAGAGTGGGAAGTGATCCCTGGCAGGCTGGTCCACTGTTGGACTGCATCAACCAGCAGGGGTTGCCTGAGCGATCACTGGGACCCCTATGCTCTCTCCCAAAGTATACCCTCAGGGGACACACCAATAGTACACTGTTGTATAAACAAACCACAAAACGCTCCTTGTAACTCCAACAAAGTTCCTTTTTAATCGACCTACTTGAGCGGTGTCGCGTTTGTGAGCCGCTCCAACCGCTCTCCCCGTTCAAAAGCCATTAAAATTCCATTGAGAACACGAGCGCCATCGGGCTCGAGGCAATAGCTCGGGCTCGAGACAAGCGCTTGTGCATATCACAACCAATATAATACACACCACTTCATAAGTGGACCACAGTCAATGTGCCTCTCAACTGCCAGTTTACCCCTGCACCCACATCTGTAATATGCCACAAGTTCAGAGGCAAAAGCAAATATGGCGGTGTTACCTTCACACTTGAGATGGCGGTTTTGAAGGGAAATGAGTGAAAAATCCCCTTTTCACCATTTCCACTTCCATTTTTGACTGAACCCAGCAGGATGAGACCTACCATTACTGCTGCCACTAGACCACAGAGGACACACGACCCCGTTGTTGCCGGACTCAAAGGTAAGCTCGGGTCCACTGCAGTAATATATGTCACAGTATTGTGTAAAAAAACAACTTAAGAAGACATGGATATGTCTGTAAAACATCTGTGCCAGACATTACTGAGGACACACCTGCATATTACACAGATTGATGACATACACAATTTTTATTTTGGTGTAAATATTTATTACCAAATGAATGCTTGCACCAAAATAAAAATAGCATCACAATTGCAAACTATGTATATGTGTGCTCTCTGCAATGGGACCTGTAAGTGTAACATAGTGCGTCCAGTTGTGTATGTGAGTCGGTACATGTATGTCACTAGAACAACAATTCCATTCCAATGAATTGTACAGCAATACAATGTGAGACACACTGTGCACAAGCTGGATTCATGTCATTATACATGTACTCCTACGCTCATTTATATTGTTTTGGCAGTGTGACTCATATGTGACAGTGGCAAATGTTTGGATGGTACAACTGCCCCTGGTTGTGTTGCCCTTCAATTGTCACCTGCCTATAGCACAGGGGTAACCTCCATCAGAATGGACATCTATTGGGCCCATATCAGGCACCTCACAGCGTTTACTTGAGAGGGGTGTGAGTGCATTGGCTGGTTGAAGAAGAAGAAGCTGGAGTGAGTCATGTGGTTATGTCAGTATGCGTGCCACTTGCATGTGGGTCTGATGTTTGTTGTGTATGTTTGGCTGTATGTTGTGTTTCCGTGTGCAACATTTAGATAAGTGTTGTTGTTCATTGTTGTGATGTGTGTAGTGCATCTGTGTGAGTTTGTATAGATGAGTGTCTCATTGTGTTGGTTGTTGTGGATGTGTTGTATGTGGGTGTGGTATCGATAGCGTGTGTATATTGTGAGTTAAATATGTGGCATGGCATATTTTCTGCATGTGCGTGTTGTGTAGTGGTGTAATGCAATGGATCTCAATGAGCATGTAGTGTGTTGTGTAGTGCATTATCCAGGTGAACACAGTACAGGGGGTCTATTGCATTCACATTTTCCATGTACACTGCCATTGTATAATGTACATTGGCTTCCGTGACGGGCTACCTCCATTAGGAATCTGCCACCAGCACAATGCGTGTAGAACTGTAAAGTCTAAATATGGTCGGTGGGAACACGCCAGCCTGACGCATTGGGAGCACCCTACGTCAAGGCAGTCAGTGGCTCAGCTGCGATAAATCTAAATACAGCAGTCGGAACTCCGTCGACTTGACAGAGTACTTGGGCTGTTGCCACGGCAGGACGGCGGTAATACTGTCAAGATCTAATTCAAACCCTAGGCCTAAGAGTTGTTGAAGTACAAAAATGGATCAGTCGATGGGCATTCAAACGTGACTAATTTTGCAATAATGTAAGATACAGGGGATACCCAACAGTTGTTTGTTATTTTTTATTAACTTACTAGGGTCTAGTCTAGCAAAACCACCATCCCTTAATATTGTGATGATGGATCATTTACGAAATCATGGACAGTCCATTCAAGTGTCTCATGGGCGGCTGTCATTATGCACATTTCATCAGTGCAAGTAAAGTATTAGCACAAATGGAGAGACCTAAACATTGAAACTATGGCCTACTTCGAGAATTTTGTGTGCAACAACATGTCAACATTTGCTATATGTCTCCCTACTACTCACTACCCCTACCTACACAACACAGATTAAAGTGGGTGCCCCTGGAAACCATGGTTAGTAATGCAATACAATAAGCCAATTGCTCGTGAACAAAACGAAAACAACAGGGCAGAGGTTCAGATATGATGGTGATCCACTAAGCCATTTCAGTACTTAAACTGAGATTTCTGAGTTTGTGTTAGGGAGTATGTCAGAGCCAACAACAGTAACTGAAGATAGATGACCTGGGGACTGTCTGCCTCATATGCACCTACATGGTCATCAACAGACAAATACAAATCCTGGGTAACGGTGGGCAACCCCTGCTAGGGCCACCTTCAAAGCTGTTCCGGCATGTGTGTCAGCCAAAGGTCACTAAACGATCTGCGTAGTCCGGAGACAGCTGCAGAGCGCAGACGAGGGAGGTATTAGCTCTAGGGCTGTGTTGCCAACACATACACAGGGCAGGCACAGCACACAAGTGGCCACTTGCAGACCTTGGGTAATTAGTTAGGGAATATCAACAACACAAAGCTAACTGAGGCCACTAAGGTAAGATTTATACATTCTTAACCTTAGTTGCGGAATATTTGTCAGTGATCTACTTTAAGTATTTTTTAAAGAAAACTGATCAAATAAATAATTCCTACATTATGTACATTATTTTGTCAACAATCCATCTCTTCAGGACAGAACAACTTTCATTAAACAAGGTAACTATATCAATCAATCAATCAATCAATCAGTATTTGTAAAGCGCAGCTACTCAGCCATGAGTGTCTCAAGGCACTGGGGGGGACAGGGGCCTCATCCGAAGAGCCACGTCTTGAGGTTCTTGCTGAAGATGGTGAGCGGCGGGCTTTGTCTGAGGTGCAAGGGGAGGTTGTTCCAGCTCTTCGCTGCAGTGTAGGTAAAAGATCGTCCTCTGGCGGTGGTTTTGCGGATGCGAGGGACGGTGGCCAGGGCCATCTGGGTGGAGAGGAGGGATCAGGCTGGGGTGTGGAAGGAGAGGCGGTGGTTCAGGTAGGCTGGTCCTGCGTTGTGTATGGCCTTGTACGTGTGGGTGAGAATTTTGAAGGTGATTTGCTTCTTGACCGGTAGCCAGTGGAGGGTCCTCTGTTGATGGGAGATGTATTCTTGGCGAGGGATGTCCAGAATGAGTCTGGCGGCAGCGTTCTGGATGAGTTGAAGTTTTTTGATGTTCCTAGCTGAGGTGCCGGCGCAGAGGGTGTTGCCGTAGTCGAGCTTGCTTGGAGAACATAAGCTAATTAATTCGAATGAGTAATACAACGTTCTGTTATGATGCATAAAACTGTATCAATATTGAAACATTACTAGGAAAATAGAAATTAATGACATACTAATGCGACAAAATCATCACATAAACTTATTCTCGGCATTGAAAGTAATTTAAAAGCCCATGAGTCAAAAAGAACAGCCGGAAGCATTCATTATATGAAATGATTCACCCATATTTATTTGTTCTTTCTTGTCCAATCCTGAATATTGATAGAGAATTCCGAAACTTAACAGACTTGACCAAAGGCGACTGCATTCTTCAGTAGGAACAAAGTTGAAAATTGCATTAAAAGCAACATAATGTTTTCACTTAATCAAAACAGGCAGCCTGCAAAAACTAACGTGAACATAAAGTAACAAAAAATATTTTCTTCACTTTGTACACAAATGTAAGCAAATATACATATCAGATTGGTGGAATTGCATTGCTTTTGCAGCTGTTGCAAACAAATAATGTGGAGAATACATTTTCACTTCCATTAGATATTATGAAAAAGAAAGGGACAAGACATTTGCATTCATTAAATATAGTAACAAAGAATTAACTACAAACATAATCAGTAAACCAACAAAAATATAGCACTACAATGCTACTTCTTGAGTGTCCTTACATCCCAAATTTACTCAGGCGTACCACACCCACTGAAATATCTACCAAAAGTAGGAAATGTGATTGTTTGCCTTGTATTTCAAGGTATGACGATTTGTTCATTCCAAAGTATTTTAAGAAATTATAAGGCAAAAAAAGAAATATAATGCCTCCAGTGTATTGACAGACCAGTGTAACCACTTAGGTGATAATTTAGAGTTTGGAAGTAATGGAGAATAACAGTAAATCAGCAGTTCGCCTTGACAAACTTGTGATTCCCATGAATCACCCAGTGGTTGGGAACCGCAGACTAACCTGAGGTAAAGCACTAAAAGACAGCAGGCCACTCACCACAAAACTTCTCATTTTCTTGCATTGCTGGAACCACCATATCTAGGGCGGTCCTCGCAAAGCATTTTGTAGCGACTGTATGAACGGGGATCGCGGGGCGGGTGGTAAGCGCGAGGAAATTTGGCTCCCGTTTGGAATGGCTGAGCGTGTGGAGCGTTGGGAAAGTAGCGGAGACGGTTGGGAGCCGGACTGCGCGGGCGGATTTAATGAACTGGAACTTGTTAAATAAATCTTATTTAACTAACACGCTCGCATTCGTCAACTTGCTTTACATATTTTCTCTGGACGGGTTCGCCAAGCTGGCCATAGCGGACACAGGCCCCGAAAACATACACGCCCCCACATACGGGAAAATGCTTCAGGCACATCAGTGCGATTGTTTCTTTGTTTTTCATAAAGAATACTTTTTTCAGAGGTTTCCCTTTGAAAAAGAATACAGAGAAGGCCTGAAAAACCTGGCGCCCTGCGCAGTATTCGCCTTTAACTAAGGCGCATCCACAGTGCGGGCAGATGCATTTTCAGAAAAGTAATGATGGGGACAGGGCTCTTCCTCCCTCCATGGGGGCAGAGGTGAAAGCCTCTGATGCAATGGGAAGCTGGTAGGCAAAACTCAATGGTTTACATGACCCCTTAAGTCTCCGCATACAGTGCACTGTAAAGTAATTTAAAAAGTATTCATGATGCAGTCACCTGAACAGAACAGCTGGTGGAGTGACAGGCAAAGGTGCATCCTCACAGAAATCAACAGAGAGGCATCAAAGAAGGCAAAATAGGAAAACTGACGTTTTTTTGTATAGGGAGAAAGTGTAGAAACTACTGGCAACATATAAACTGGCAAACAATAAAGAACCTCAACGTCTCCTATGTGGCCCTGGATCTTCCTCCGGTCCTAACAGCAGAACGTTAGGATACCTTCTGGCTCCAGATGGAGGAACCCAAACCTCTGCCATTTCAATCCTTGAGGTCTCACACCAATTAAGCCTATCTGACACTGTTTACAACACCAGGCATTGCAGAAGGTAAAAAATAAAAGGTAGTCCCGCCCATGTAGTGCAGATCAATTGGAGAGCTAAGGGTTGGGAGAGCGACCAGTGAACCCAGACATTCGTAATCAACAATCTGGGATCACCACCAGAACCTGAAGCTGCCTCATCTGTCTCTGTGAATCGTCACCAGACCTAGCACTTCAGTGTGCCACATGACTGCTCAGAACATGCTTGCAGTCTGAAACTATAACTCTCCATGACTAGGGTATAATGACAGAAGCAGCATTCTTGCCTAAGTGCCATGCCAAACCCACTGGTGTTGTTTTCAAAGACAAATTGCTGGAAAATCTCTCTTGAAATGAGTTTTAAAATGAAAAAAATACCGACCCAGACAGACCCAGATAGAAGAAAAACAACATGCATCTAACCTGTATACAGCCTGTCTGAATCCCAAATTCTAAAACTGGTCTGACTTACTTGACTATACACACACTTTAAGGTGTACCAGAATAGAAAGATCAATACAAGTGTTATGGATGGTGTAGGAAATTACTATTGTTCATGTGATGTCCTGTCAGATTTTTTCTTTAACGGTTTTTGCTGGTTGTAAAACTCTGTGCACTTTCCCCCTGCTCACCTGTGGTAAAGTGCTTGCGTTCCTCCTCTCAACATGAAGAAATTGGTATACTGCTAATTGTCATATTTAACTTACCTTTAAGTCCCTAGTATAAGGTTCAAAGTTTAACCAGGACCAGGCAGTTGAATGTCACTAGTAGACTTCTATTGTGCCATCCACCTTAGTGAAAGTGCCATCAACACTACCAGTGAAGCCTGCCTGTGGCAGAGTTAAAATGCAATTCAACTTGTCAAAATAAACCCTTTTGATAGGTGAAGACTACCCAATTATTATTAAATCAGCCCTATCTAGGTTTTGCAGCTCAAAAGGCAGGGTGTATGATATTTAAAAGTAGGACATGACGAAATTTAATTTTAACATGCTTTTACCGTGACTAGCACTCAAAAGCTATTTTCACAGTGACAGGCCTGGCTGTCCCATGTAGAAAACCAGAGAACAGATTAAATACTTTACATTGCATTTCAGAAATCTGCCTAGCTAGAAAAATGAATAAAAAGTTATTTTAAACTTTTAGAAGGAGTTTAATTTGCATTTGCTCTTTAACATCTCCCAACCAGTGATTAGCATTTGACTTGGGGTCAAAGAGGTGTCAAATTCTTCACAGGATCAAACAATAGGTAGACTGAATGATCAGAGATGACTCGTAAAACAATTGAATATGCAGGGTGGTGGTTGATGATATCCTGCTTGACACTACTGGCAAATCCTGCTGGTGCAACAAATCCTGCTAATTAGGTCGCTGAGTTTAAATACAACACTTGGGGCACACTTGAAACTAAGGGAACAGAATATCAAGACAATTTTAGTGGATCCACGGTTGGGATGATGACAATTTCTGCTTTTGTCCTACCATACTCATGTCTCGGGGGGAAGTTGGGAGGGCAAAGAAACTTCAAGACGGTCATAGAAAGTTCATAGAGTCTTTGACTCTATTACAAAATTAATGTTCACTATATAGACCAATGTTTTCAAAGTAGAAATTGCAGAAAAAGCATGGGTCATATCTTGTCAAGATTCATCTAGTTTATTCTACATCGCCATTCTGTGCTGAAAAGACTAGAATTAACCCCTGAATCATTGAAAGTGAAGAACCCTTATGCCCCAGATGTTTACTGACATATGGAACAAATGTTAACGTATTCATCAAATGGCCTTCTCTGCAAACTAGGGCCAAGATTTTTTAAGAAAAGTGGCACTTCATGTCATAAAGTGCAATTTTTCTTGTGGCCCATTGCGCCTCCCAACGCCACTATGTATGCGCCATTTTTAACATATGGCACTCCATGGCGCAGGTTAGGGACAATAGCGTCCCATGTTTTTTACCCTCTTGTTGTACTTTGCAGGATTAGCGCCATATATTTTGGGGCTAATCCTGCAAAGTACATGGAAGGTCCATTAACAATAACGGTGTGCCCCCTTTCAACACCTGCTCTGTTCAGCCGCTAAAAATGCCGCTATAAATGGCACCGTGGAATCTCATAGATTCCACTGTGCCATTTTTGAGACCCCTAAAAGGGTAACGCCCTGTTGCATACGTTATGCCTGGTGCAGGCATAATGTGGCACAAGGGTTTACAAAGTGGTGCAATGCTTGCATTGCACCACTTTGTAAATATTGTGCTGCATTTTTGTCACATAAAAAAAAAATGACGCTAATGTGTCAATAGTTGGCGCTAGGCCCTTCTTAAATTCGGGCCTAGGTATTTATAAGGACTATTGTGAGCCACACTATGCAAAGACAAATACATTTGATTCTTTACTTTTATTCTGATGATTCTAAAGAGTTCAATTTGCATGAAGAGATGCTATCATTGCTTCAACTAGGTGGCAATACTTAAGTTTGATATGATGTGGGCGCTGCTTCTGGCAGAAGAGTGTGCACGCGTGTAGCTTACTCAACACATGTCCCATAAAGGGGTAGGATGTGTGTACAGGAAGGAGTCTCCATAAAGCATGGTAAGGTACTTGCCGTAGGTACAAACAACCCCCAAAAAATGCGTTATTCAGCATATGGGGACCATACCTACCTTTAACTCTGAAAATCCTTGCGCAGGCCCTGTTTGAGAAAGATCCACAGTATTGGATTCTAATCGTGATTGCATCTTCAGTTCCAGAATAGTGAAACAGGATTAAACACGTTCCTCAGTTAAAATGAGCCTATATTCAATTAGGCTTGTTAATCATTAACAAAGGGTAGGTACTCAGCTGTAAATACTGACTGCTTTTTTGAATATGAGCTTCAAATGTATAAAAGTTTAGAAATACTGGATCTTGTTCTAAACATACGAGCGCCTTTCACTTTCATTACACCCCCATTTTAAACTTTGATTTACGTGATTAATGTAATGTGTGAAATAGCAGTTCATCAGATCATAATAAGCTGCAAGAGACTTGTTCACTTATTGGAGTTTTCCAAAGTCTCAACTGCCTCAGTAGTTGGGGTTGAAGATCATTATCTGTATTCACATGTTTACATTGTCATTTTGGGGAATTAACATGTAGAGGTCCTATGCATTTTGGTCTGCAGATCTCCTTTGTTTGGCACTTCGAGATAAACAAATAATGCAATGTGAGATTCGAGTCAACCACTTTGGTTTCAAGCGCACTGAAGTCGATATTCTCTTTCCTTATTTGATTATACATCAGAGCTGGAGAGTGTTGAGATAGTGCATGAGATAGGTGGGGGAATAAGTCAATGTGTGCCAAAATGAAGGAAATACCTTTGGCACCCTTTTATTCTTTTAAGTGTGCCCTTTCGGTATGTGTGCCTAGTGTTTGAATTGTGTTTATCCCACTAATTCATTTTACAGGATGGATTACAACAAATACAAGTGAGTAATCCAAAAACGCAGTCTCTCATGCATTCAACTGGTAATAATTGTCTCTAATGTGTCTGAAAGCCCACAGTAAGGATATCTCTTAATCCCGATGGCTCTAAGGTTCAAAATGGTCAGTAGAGGCGTTCTGATTAAGTCAATAAGGATCAAGTATATATAATTCTTTTTGTTTGACCTGCATTTTTAGATTCCAAACCTTTTTGCACCCACTGTCTCCTCCATCTGTCAAAGTACAATATATATATATATATATATATTCCAAAAATAACCTCCGAAAAAGGGAGCCCCCAACTCTGCAGGGCGGCCTCATCATATGGGTACGGAGCAACCCATAAATTCACAAACAAAAGAACAGAGATTATGAAGCCCAAGTCCAGTGCTGCATAGCATTTTATTCCATCATGTTTAAGCAGCATTCTCTGTATCCTTTTATCAAACAGCACGTTTCATTTCCAATCTTATTATCTTATTTCCTGACGCGTTTCAGCTCCGTAGAGCCTTGTTCACAGGTGATTCTATTTTTATAAAGTGATTGCGTGCTGGTAACCAAACTGTCACGTGATAGTAATATTAAAGCATACATCTCCCATAGTGCACTGCCAAGCATAATCGGATATATCTTTGAAGGCAGAATAGATTTTAAATACAGCATTATTGCGTTTCAACATCCTGCATGATGTAAAAGTTTCATATTGTTCAGTGCACCAATATGTGGTAGATGCATCTCGTGATTTCATAAATAAACAGTCCGGTTAAAACATTTTCTCAGTCTATTAGGTAAAATGCTGCAAATGTAATATCTCGGAATGCTAGCAGCCTGGAAAAGTCGAAAAGAGAATATTCTCCTCTCATTCCCTTTCTCACCTCCACGCTATCAATCACAGGGTAAATCCTTTTCACTGCGTGAAGGCAAGCGAGTCATGCTCCCAAAGTTAATTCCAAAAATAACCTCCGAAAAAGGGAGCCCCCAACTCTGCAGGGCGGCCTCATCATATGGGTACGGAGCAACCCATAAATTCACAAACAAAAGAACAGAGATTATGAAGCCCAAGTCCAGTGCTGCATAGCATTTTATTCCATCATGTTTAAGCAGCATTCTCTGTATCCTTTTATCAAACAGCACGTTTCATTTCCAATCTTATTATCTTATTTCCTGACGCGTTTCAGCTCCGTAGAGCCTTGTTCACAGGTGATTCTATTTTTATAAAGTGATTGCGTGCTGGTAACCAAACTGTCACGTGATAGTAATATTAAAGCATACATCTCCCATAGTGCACTGCCAAGCATAATCGGATATATCTTTGAAGGCAGAATAGATTTTAAATACAGCATTATTGCGTTTCAACATCCTGCATGATGTAAAAGTTTCATATTGTTCAGTGCACCAATATGTGGTAGATGCATCTCGTGATTTCATAAATAAACAGTCCGGTTAAAACATTTTCTCAGTCTATTAGGTAAAATGCTGCAAATGTAATATCTCGGAATGCTAGCAGCCTGGAAAAGTCGAAAAGAGAATATTCTCCTCTCATTCCCTTTCTCACCTCCACGCTATCAATCACAGGGTAAATCCTTTTCACTGCGTGAAGGCAAGCGAGTCATGCTCCCAAAGTTAATTCCAAAAATAACCTCCGAAAAAGGGAGCCCCCAACTCTGCAGGGCGGCCTCATCATATGGGTACGGAGCAACCCATAAATTCACAAACAAAAGAACAGAGATTATGAAGCCCAAGTCCAGTGCTGCATAGCATTTTATTCCATCATGTTTAAGCAGCATTCTCTGTATCCTTTTATCAAACAGCACGTTTCATTTCCAATCTTATTATCTTATTTCCTGACGCGTTTCAGCTCCGTAGAGCCTTGTTCACAGGTGATTCTATTTTTATAAAGTGATTGCGTGCTGGTAACCAAACTGTCACGTGATAGTAATATTAAAGCATACATCTCCCATAGTGCACTGCCAAGCATAATCGGATATATCTTTGAAGGCAGAATAGATTTTAAATACAGCATTATTGCGTTTCAACATCCTGCATGATGTAAAAGTTTCATATTGTTCAGTGCACCAATATGTGGTAGATGCATCTCGTGATTTCATAAATAAACAGTCCGGTTAAAACATTTTCTCAGTCTATTAGGTAAAATGCTGCAAATGTAATATCTCGGAATGCTAGCAGCCTGGAAAAGTCGAAAAGAGAATATTCTCCTCTCATTCCCTTTCTCACCTCCACGCTATCAATCACAGGGTAAATCCTTTTCACTGCGTGAAGGCAAGCGAGTCATGCTCCCAAAGTTAATTCCAAAAATAACCTCCGAAAAAGGGAGCCCCCAACTCTGCAGGGCGGCCTCATCATATGGGTACGGAGCAACCCATAAATTCACAAACAAAAGAACAGAGATTATGAAGCCCAAGTCCAGTGCTGCATAGCATTTTATTCCATCATGTTTAAGCAGCATTCTCTGTATCCTTTTATCAAACAGCACGTTTCATTTCCAATCTTATTATCTTATTTCCTGACGCGTTTCAGCTCCGTAGAGCCTTGTTCACAGGTGATTCTATTTTTATAAAGTGATTGCGTGCTGGTAACCAAACTGTCACGTGATAGTAATATTAAAGCATACATCTCCCATAGTGCACTGCCAAGCATAATCGGATATATCTTTGAAGGCAGAATAGATTTTAAATACAGCATTATTGCGTTTCAACATCCTGCATGATGTAAAAGTTTCATATTGTTCAGTGCACCAATATGTGGTAGATGCATCTCGTGATTTCATAAATAAACAGTCCGGTTAAAACATTTTCTCAGTCTATTAGGTAAAATGCTGCAAATGTAATATCTCGGAATGCTAGCAGCCTGGAAAAGTCGAAAAGAGAATATTCTCCTCTCATTCCCTTTCTCACCTCCACGCTATCAATCACAGGGTAAATCCTTTTCACTGCGTGAAGGCAAGCGAGTCATGCTCCCAAAGTTAATTCCAAAAATAACCTCCGAAAAAGGGAGCCCCCAACTCTGCAGGGCGGCCTCATCATATGGGTACGGAGCAACCCATAAATTCACAAACAAAAGAACAGAGATTATGAAGCCCAAGTCCAGTGCTGCATAGCATTTTATTCCATCATGTTTAAGCAGCATTCTCTGTATCCTTTTATCAAACAGCACGTTTCATTTCCAATCTTATTATCTTATTTCCTGACGCGTTTCAGCTCCGTAGAGCCTTGTTCACAGGTGATTCTATTTTTATAAAGTGATTGCGTGCTGGTAACCAAACTGTCACGTGATAGTAATATTAAAGCATACATCTCCCATAGTGCACTGCCAAGCATAATCGGATATATCTTTGAAGGCAGAATAGATTTTAAATACAGCATTATTGCGTTTCAACATCCTGCATGATGTAAAAGTTTCATATTGTTCAGTGCACCAATATGTGGTAGATGCATCTCGTGATTTCATAAATAAACAGTCCGGTTAAAACATTTTCTCAGTCTATTAGGTAAAATGCTGCAAATGTAATATCTCGGAATGCTAGCAGCCTGGAAAAGTCGAAAAGAGAATATTCTCCTCTCATTCCCTTTCTCACCTCCACGCTATCAATCACAGGGTAAATCCTTTTCACTGCGTGAAGGCAAGCGAGTCATGCTCCCAAAGTTAATTCCAAAAATAACCTCCGAAAAAGGGAGCCCCCAACTCTGCAGGGCGGCCTCATCATATGGGTACGGAGCAACCCATAAATTCACAAACAAAAGAACAGAGATTATGAAGCCCAAGTCCAGTGCTGCATAGCATTTTATTCCATCATGTTTAAGCAGCATTCTCTGTATCCTTTTATCAAACAGCACGTTTCATTTCCAATCTTATTATCTTATTTCCTGACGCGTTTCAGCTCCGTAGAGCCTTGTTCACAGGTGATTCTATTTTTATAAAGTGATTGCGTGCTGGTAACCAAACTGTCACGTGATAGTAATATTAAAGCATACATCTCCCATAGTGCACTGCCAAGCATAATCGGATATATATACATATTGGTGCACTGAACAATATGAAACTTTTACATCATGCAGGATGTTGAAACGCAATAATGCTGTATTTAAAATCTATTCTGCCTTCAAAGATATATCCGATTATGCTTGGCAGTGCACTATGGGAGATGTATGCTTTAATATTACTATCACGTGACAGTTTGGTTACCAGCACGCAATCACTTTATAAAAATAGAATCACCTGTGAACAAGGCTCTACGGAGCTGAAACGCGTCAGGAAATAAGATAATAAGATTGGAAATGAAACGTGCTGTTTGATAAAAGGATACAGAGAATGCTGCTTAAACATGATGGAATAAAATGCTATGCAGCACTGGACTTGGGCTTCATAATCTCTGTTCTTTTGTTTGTGAATTTATGGGTTGCTCCGTACCCATATGATGAGGCCGCCCTGCAGAGTTGGGGGCTCCCTTTTTCGGAGGTTATTTTTGGAATTAACTTTGGGAGCATGACTCGCTTGCCTTCACGCAGTGAAAAGGATTTACCCTGTGATTGATAGCGTGGAGGTGAGAAAGGGAATGAGAGGAGAATATTCTCTTTTCGACTTTTCCAGGCTGCTAGCATTCCGAGATATTACATTTGCAGCATTTTACCTAATAGACTGAGAAAATGTTTTAACCGGACTGTTTATTTATGAAATCACGAGATGCATCTACCACATATTGGTGCACTGAACAATATGAAACTTTTACATCATGCAGGATGTTGAAACGCAATAATGCTGTATTTAAAATCTATTCTGCCTTCAAAGATATATCCGATTATGCTTGGCAGTGCACTATGGGAGATGTATGCTTTAATATTACTATCACGTGACAGTTTGGTTACCAGCACGCAATCACTTTATAAAAATAGAATCACCTGTGAACAAGGCTCTACGGAGCTGAAACGCGTCAGGAAATAAGATAATAAGATTGGAAATGAAACGTGCTGTTTGATAAAAGGATACAGAGAATGCTGCTTAAACATGATGGAATAAAATGCTATGCAGCACTGGACTTGGGCTTCATAATCTCTGTTCTTTTGTTTGTGAATTTATGGGTTGCTCCGTACCCATATGATGAGGCCGCCCTGCAGAGTTGGGGGCTCCCTTTTTCGGAGGTTATTTTTGGAATTAACTTTGGGAGCATGACTCGCTTGCCTTCACGCAGTGAAAAGGATTTACCCTGTGATTGATAGCGTGGAGGTGAGAAAGGGAATGAGAGGAGAATATTCTCTTTTCGACTTTTCCAGGCTGCTAGCATTCCGAGATATTACATTTGCAGCATTTTACCTAATAGACTGAGAAAATGTTTTAACCGGACTGTTTATTTATGAAATCACGAGATGCATCTACCACATATTGGTGCACTGAACAATATGAAACTTTTACATCATGCAGGATGTTGAAACGCAATAATGCTGTATTTAAAATCTATTCTGCCTTCAAAGATATATCCGATTATGCTTGGCAGTGCACTATGGGAGATGTATGCTTTAATATTACTATCACGTGACAGTTTGGTTACCAGCACGCAATCACTTTATAAAAATAGAATCACCTGTGAACAAGGCTCTACGGAGCTGAAACGCGTCAGGAAATAAGATAATAAGATTGGAAATGAAACGTGCTGTTTGATAAAAGGATACAGAGAATGCTGCTTAAACATGATGGAATAAAATGCTATGCAGCACTGGACTTGGGCTTCATAATCTCTGTTCTTTTGTTTGTGAATTTATGGGTTGCTCCGTACCCATATGATGAGGCCGCCCTGCAGAGTTGGGGGCTCCCTTTTTCGGAGGTTATTTTTGGAATTAACTTTGGGAGCATGACTCGCTTGCCTTCACGCAGTGAAAAGGATTTACCCTGTGATTGATAGCGTGGAGGTGAGAAAGGGAATGAGAGGAGAATATTCTCTTTTCGACTTTTCCAGGCTGCTAGCATTCCGAGATATTACATTTGCAGCATTTTACCTAATAGACTGAGAAAATGTTTTAACCGGACTGTTTATTTATGAAATCACGAGATGCATCTACCACATATTGGTGCACTGAACAATATGAAACTTTTACATCATGCAGGATGTTGAAACGCAATAATGCTGTATTTAAAATCTATTCTGCCTTCAAAGATATATCCGATTATGCTTGGCAGTGCACTATGGGAGATGTATGCTTTAATATTACTATCACGTGACAGTTTGGTTACCAGCACGCAATCACTTTATAAAAATAGAATCACCTGTGAACAAGGCTCTACGGAGCTGAAACGCGTCAGGAAATAAGATAATAAGATTGGAAATGAAACGTGCTGTTTGATAAAAGGATACAGAGAATGCTGCTTAAACATGATGGAATAAAATGCTATGCAGCACTGGACTTGGGCTTCATAATCTCTGTTCTTTTGTTTGTGAATTTATGGGTTGCTCCGTACCCATATGATGAGGCCGCCCTGCAGAGTTGGGGGCTCCCTTTTTCGGAGGTTATTTTTGGAATTAACTTTGGGAGCATGACTCGCTTGCCTTCACGCAGTGAAAAGGATTTACCCTGTGATTGATAGCGTGGAGGTGAGAAAGGGAATGAGAGGAGAATATTCTCTTTTCGACTTTTCCAGGCTGCTAGCATTCCGAGATATTACATTTGCAGCATTTTACCTAATAGACTGAGAAAATGTTTTAACCGGACTGTTTATTTATGAAATCACGAGATGCATCTACCACATATTGGTGCACTGAACAATATGAAACTTTTACATCATGCAGGATGTTGAAACGCAATAATGCTGTATTTAAAATCTATTCTGCCTTCAAAGATATATCCGATTATGCTTGGCAGTGCACTATGGGAGATGTATGCTTTAATATTACTATCACGTGACAGTTTGGTTACCAGCACGCAATCACTTTATAAAAATAGAATCACCTGTGAACAAGGCTCTACGGAGCTGAAACGCGTCAGGAAATAAGATAATAAGATTGGAAATGAAACGTGCTGTTTGATAAAAGGATACAGAGAATGCTGCTTAAACATGATGGAATAAAATGCTATGCAGCACTGGACTTGGGCTTCATAATCTCTGTTCTTTTGTTTGTGAATTTATGGGTTGCTCCGTACCCATATGATGAGGCCGCCCTGCAGAGTTGGGGGCTCCCTTTTTCGGAGGTTATTTTTGGAATTAACTTTGGGAGCATGACTCGCTTGCCTTCACGCAGTGAAAAGGATTTACCCTGTGATTGATAGCGTGGAGGTGAGAAAGGGAATGAGAGGAGAATATTCTCTTTTCGACTTTTCCAGGCTGCTAGCATTCCGAGATATTACATTTGCAGCATTTTACCTAATAGACTGAGAAAATGTTTTAACCGGACTGTTTATTTATGAAATCACGAGATGCATCTACCACATATTGGTGCACTGAACAATATGAAACTTTTACATCATGCAGGATGTTGAAACGCAATAATGCTGTATTTAAAATCTATTCTGCCTTCAAAGATATATCCGATTATGCTTGGCAGTGCACTATGGGAGATGTATGCTTTAATATTACTATCACGTGACAGTTTGGTTACCAGCACGCAATCACTTTATAAAAATAGAATCACCTGTGAACAAGGCTCTACGGAGCTGAAACGCGTCAGGAAATAAGATAATAAGATTGGAAATGAAACGTGCTGTTTGATAAAAGGATACAGAGAATGCTGCTTAAACATGATGGAATAAAATGCTATGCAGCACTGGACTTGGGCTTCATAATCTCTGTTCTTTTGTTTGTGAATTTATGGGTTGCTCCGTACCCATATGATGAGGCCGCCCTGCAGAGTTGGGGGCTCCCTTTTTCGGAGGTTATTTTTGGAATTAACTTTGGGAGCATGACTCGCTTGCCTTCACGCAGTGAAAAGGATTTACCCTGTGATTGATAGCGTGGAGGTGAGAAAGGGAATGAGAGGAGAATATTCTCTTTTCGACTTTTCCAGGCTGCTAGCATTCCGAGATATTACATTTGCAGCATTTTACCTAATAGACTGAGAAAATGTTTTAACCGGACTGTTTATTTATGAAATCACGAGATGCATCTACCACATATTGGTGCACTGAACAATATGAAACTTTTACATCATGCAGGATGTTGAAACGCAATAATGCTGTATTTAAAATCTATTCTGCCTTCAAAGATATATCCGATTATGCTTGGCAGTGCACTATGGGAGATGTATGCTTTAATATTACTATCACGTGACAGTTTGGTTACCAGCACGCAATCACTTTATAAAAATAGAATCACCTGTGAACAAGGCTCTACGGAGCTGAAACGCGTCAGGAAATAAGATAATAAGATTGGAAATGAAACGTGCTGTTTGATAAAAGGATACAGAGAATGCTGCTTAAACATGATGGAATAAAATGCTATGCAGCACTGGACTTGGGCTTCATAATCTCTGTTCTTTTGTTTGTGAATTTATGGGTTGCTCCGTACCCATATGATGAGGCCGCCCTGCAGAGTTGGGGGCTCCCTTTTTCGGAGGTTATTTTTGGAATTAACTTTGGGAGCATGACTCGCTTGCCTTCACGCAGTGAAAAGGATTTACCCTGTGATTGATAGCGTGGAGGTGAGAAAGGGAATGAGAGGAGAATATTCTCTTTTCGACTTTTCCAGGCTGCTAGCATTCCGAGATATTACATTTGCAGCATTTTACCTAATAGACTGAGAAAATGTTTTAACCAGACTGTTTATTTATGAAATCACGAGATGCATCTACCACATATTGGTGCACTGAACAATATGAAACTTTTACATCATGCAGGATGTTGAAACGCAATAATGCTGTATTTAAAATCTATTCTGCCTTCAAAGATATATCCGATTATGCTTGGCAGTGCACTATGGGAGATGTATGCTTTAATATTACTATCACGTGACAGTTTGGTTACCAGCACGCAATCACTTTATAAAAATAGAATCACCTGTGAACAAGGCTCTACGGAGCTGAAACGCGTCAGGAAATAAGATAATAAGATTGGAAATGAAACGTGCTGTTTGATAAAAGGATACAGAGAATGCTGCTTAAACATGATGGAATAAAATGCTATGCAGCACTGGACTTGGGCTTCATAATCTCTGTTCTTTTGTTTGTGAATTTATGGGTTGCTCCGTACCCATATGATGAGGCCGCCCTGCAGAGTTGGGGGCTCCCTTTTTCGGAGGTTATTTTTGGAATTAACTTTGGGAGCATGACTCGCATGCCTTCACGCAGTGAAAAGGATTTACCCTGTGATTGATAGCGTGGAGGTGAGAAAGGGAATGAGAGGAGAATATTCTCTTTTCGACTTTTCCAGGCTGCTAGCATTCCGAGATATTACATTTGCAGCATTTTACCTAATAGACTGAGAAAATGTTTTAACCGGACTGTTTATTTATGAAATCACGAGATGCATCTACCACATATTGGTGCACTGAACAATATGAAACTTTTACATCATGCAGGATGTTGAAACGCAATAATGCTGTATTTAAAATCTATTCTGCCTTCAAAGATATATCCGATTATGCTTGGCAGTGCACTATGGGAGATGTATGCTTTAATATTACTATCACGTGACAGTTTGGTTACCAGCACGCAATCACTTTATAAAAATAGAATCACCTGTGAACAAGGCTCTACGGAGCTGAAACGCGTCAGGAAATAAGATAATAAGATTGGAAATGAAACGTGCTGTTTGATAAAAGGATACAGAGAATGCTGCTTAAACATGATGGAATAAAATGCTATGCAGCACTGGACTTGGGCTTCATAATCTCTGTTCTTTTGTTTGTGAATTTATGGGTTGCTCCGTACCCATATGATGAGGCCGCCCTGCAGAGTTGGGGGCTCCCTTTTTCGGAGGTTATTTTTGGAATTAACTTTGGGAGCATGACTTGCTTGCCTTCACGCAGTGAAAAGGATTTACCCTGTGATTGATAGCGTGGAGGTGAGAAAGGGAATGAGAGGAGAATATTCTCTTTTCGACTTTTCCAGGCTGCTAGCATTCCGAGATATTACATTTGCAGCATTTTACCTAATAGACTGAGAAAATGTTTTAACCGGACTGTTTATTTATGAAATCACGAGATGCATCTACCACATATTGGTGCACTGAACAATATGAAACTTTTACATCATGCAGGATGTTGAAACGCAATAATGCTGTATTTAAAATCTATTCTGCCTTCAAAGATATATCCGATTATGCTTGGCAGTGCACTATGGGAGATGTATGCTTTAATATTACTATCACGTGACAGTTTGGTTACCAGCACGCAATCACTTTATAAAAATAGAATCACCTGTGAACAAGGCTCTACGGAGCTGAAACGCGTCAGGAAATAAGATAATAAGATTGGAAATGAAACGTGCTGTTTGATAAAAGGATACAGAGAATGCTGCTTAAACATGATGGAATAAAATGCTATGCAGCACTGGACTTGGGCTTCATAATCTCTGTTCTTTTGTTTGTGAATTTATGGGTTGCTCCGTACCCATATGATGAGGCCGCCCTGCAGAGTTGGGGGCTCCCTTTTTCGGAGGTTATTTTTGGAATTAACTTTGGGAGCATGACTCGCTTGCCTTCACGCAGTGAAAAGGATTTACCCTGTGATTGATAGCGTGGAGGTGAGAAAGGGAATGAGAGGAGAATATTCTCTTTTCGACTTTTCCAGGCTGCTAGCATTCCGAGATATTACATTTGCAGCATTTTACCTAATAGACTGAGAAAATGTTTTAACCGGACTGTTTATTTATGAAATCACGAGATGCATCTACCACATATTGGTGCACTGAACAATATGAAACTTTTACATCATGCAGGATGTTGAAACGCAATAATGCTGTATTTAAAATCTATTCTGCCTTCAAAGATATATCCGATTATGCTTGGCAGTGCACTATGGGAGATGTATGCTTTAATATTACTATCACGTGACAGTTTGGTTACCAGCACGCAATCACTTTATAAAAATAGAATCACCTGTGAACAAGGCTCTACGGAGCTGAAACGCGTCAGGAAATAAGATAATAAGATTGGAAATGAAACGTGCTGTTTGATAAAAGGATACAGAGAATGCTGCTTAAACATGATGGAATAAAATGCTATGCAGCACTGGACTTGGGCTTCATAATCTCTGTTCTTTTGTTTGTGAATTTATGGGTTGCTCCGTACCCATATGATGAGGCCGCCCTGCAGAGTTGGGGGCTCCCTTTTTCGGAGGTTATTTTTGGAATTAACTTTGGGAGCATGACTCGCTTGCCTTCACGCAGTGAAAAGGATTTACCCTGTGATTGATAGCGTGGAGGTGAGAAAGGGAATGAGAGGAGAATATTCTCTTTTCGACTTTTCCAGGCTGCTAGCATTCCGAGATATTACATTTGCAGCATTTTACCTAATAGACTGAGAAAATGTTTTAACCGGACTGTTTATTTATGAAATCACGAGATGCATCTACCACATATTGGTGCACTGAACAATATGAAACTTTTACATCATGCAGGATGTTGAAACGCAATAATGCTGTATTTAAAATCTATTCTGCCTTCAAAGATATATCCGATTATGCTTGGCAGTGCACTATGGGAGATGTATGCTTTAATATTACTATCACGTGACAGTTTGGTTACCAGCACGCAATCACTTTATAAAAATAGAATCACCTGTGAACAAGGCTCTACGGAGCTGAAACGCGTCAGGAAATAAGATAATAAGATTGGAAATGAAACGTGCTGTTTGATAAAAGGATACAGAGAATGCTGCTTAAACATGATGGAATAAAATGCTATGCAGCACTGGACTTGGGCTTCATAATCTCTGTTCATATATATATATATATATATATATATATATATATATATATATATATATATATACACATACATATATGGTTACAGGCTATATTTCAGAATATGTATACAGGAACATTATCTGGCATTATTATTGTACCCCCCCATATAATTTACAAAAAATATGTTATCATGTGATGTAGATTTTCTCTTATTCACTCCAATAGGGCAATATTTTTGTGAGCGTCATGAAAAACACAAAAAATATTTATGCCACACGATATTTTGACAATTATATTCTGGTGTTTTACCATGGTAACTACATGTCATCTAAGACCCAACACTTGTGAACAATGCACAGATTCAGTAATATTTGCTAGGAGCACTCTCCCTATGCTTTGACTCACACGCTTACCCAAGCTGAAATCATTCTGATCAGATTCTGATTTAAGAACAGCACAATAGAGTTAAGGTAACTCTTTGTTAACGTCACCTGCTGCTATCCCCATAACAAAGTAGATTTTATTAACTTTGCAAATGGTTCTAGGTGGATCATACATAATTGATACCTTGACAACTACACTTAAATTCTTCCCTGTTAGGGTGTCACTCACTGTTTTCTTAAGTTTCTCAACAAATCACTTAGCATTGTGGTGACACGTCCTCTCATCATGCTCAGCTTGCAGGCTTCTCCACACCTCCTCCAAATCGCCATCCAGTTTGGTGGCTGGATTGGTTGTTGGGATCAGCCCCTTTTTCACTACAAATGGAATCAACACCACTGCAAATGTAACTTTCCTAGAATGGATGCTCAAAAAATACCAAATAGTCCAAATGATTGACTTGTGTAACTAGACACTATCCTTAATCAGACTGTTGACAAAAAGAACCCATTTGTTGGCATGGTGTTAAACAATAATCAATTGCTCCGACACACAAAAAAAAAACTTTCTTCATGTAACAAAACTGAATGTCATGGTCACTGTTGATATTTGTTGGAAGCTTCTCACATGTGGTTTAAAAACCTTTTCCTAATAATGGACTCACCTTTTATTCTTACTTATCTTAGTCACTCAAATAACTTAAATCCATGTTGAATAACAGTACGACATTTTAATTGCAAAGCCCATGCACCTGCTCATCATCATGTTAGGGTCCAAGGAGTTGAATGCTATGGTCCCTAACCTTCCCTAGAACATCTGCAGGTTCAAGCAACATGATTTTACTTCATGGACGTTTTACCACTGGAGCATATGCTTTGAAATTATGTACAGTTGTTTGTGCTCAAACCTAGTCTAAATGAAAAAAGAAACCCACCTCCTATCTGGGGTCCAAATTGGAATCCCTATAACAAGTTTAAATCAACAAGTAAAAAACATATACATGCAGAAACAATGATAAACATAATTGTATTTATTTAATTAATCAACAAGCAAAATATATTTTATGTCATCATATTCATCATATACAATATTGATAAAATAGTACCTGAATACAAACTCCCTACCACTCTCATACCAACAAACTCACATCAAACTAACTGGGTAAAAACTAAAGATGACCAAAAGATCAAACAATCTGCCTAGCAGGTATCTCTCAAGAGCCCCCCCACATGTAAGAAAGCATGGATGCCAATATAATATATTGCACTGTAGTACATTCACAGGATTCAACCATATACAATTAGAACTTGTTCCAATTCTTGTAATATTCCTAGAAATTGATTATATTATACTGATTATTTCTTTTCAAGTCCATAAACTCATGAGTCCATCAGTGCAAGATGTACGGGATCGAAAGAGAGGGACACTGTGAGAAGGTAGCCTCTTTCTAGCCTTGTTACCCCCACTTTTGGCCTGTTTGTGAGTGTATGTCAGGGTGTTTGTCACTGTTTTCACTGTCTCACTGGGATCCTGATAGCCAGGCCTCAGTGCTCATAGTGAAAACACCATGTTTTCAGTATGGTTGTTATGTGTCACTGGGATCCTGCTGGTCAGGACCCCAGTGCTCATAGGTTTGTGGCCTATATGTATGTGTCACTGGGACCCTGTCACACAGGGCCCCAGTGCTCATAGGTGTGCATGTGTATGTTCCCTGTGTGGTGCCTAACTGTCTCACTGAGGCTCTGCTAACCAGAACCTCAGTGGTTATGCTCTCTCATTACTTTCAAATTGTCACTAACAGGCTAGTGACCAATTTTACCAATTTACATTGGCTTACTGGAACACCCTTATAATTCCCTAGTATATGGTACTGAGGTACCCAGGGTATTGGGGTTCCAGGAGATCCCTATGGGCTGCAGCATTTCTTTTGCCACCCATAGGGAGCTCTGACAAATCTTACACAGGCCTGCCACTGCAGCCTGAGTGAAATAACGTCCACGTTATTTCACAGCCATTTTTACACTGCACTTAAGTAACTTATAAGTCACCTATATGTCTAACCTTTACCTGGTAAAGGTTAGGTGCAAAGTTACTTAGTGTGAGGACACCCTGGCACTAGCCAAGGTGCCCCCACATTGTTCAGAGCCAATTCCCTGAACTTTGTGAGTGCGGGGACACCATTACACGCGTGCACTACATATAGGTCACTACCTATATGTAGCTTCACCATGGTAACTCCGAATATGGCCATGTAACATGTCTATGATCATGGAATTGCCCCCTCTATGCCATCCTGGCATAGTTGGCACAATCCCATGATCCCAGTGGTCTGTAGCACAGACCCTGGTACTGCCAAACTGCCCTTCCTGGGGTTTCACTGCAGCTGCTGCTGCTGCCAACCCCTCAGACAGGCAGCTGCCCTCCTGGGGTCCAGCCAGGCCTGGCCCAGGATGGCAGAACAAAGAACTTCCTCTGAGAGAGGGTGTGACACCCTCTCCCTTTGGAAAATGGTGTGAAGGCAGGGGAGGAGTAGCCTCCCCCAGCCTCTGGAAATGCTTTGTTGGGCACAGATGTGCCCAATTCTGCATAAGCCAGTCTACACCGGTTCAGGGACCCCTTAGCCCCTGCTCTGGCGCGAAACTGGACAAAGGAAAGGGGAGTGACCACTCCCCTGACCTGCACCTCCCCTGGGAGGTGTCCAGAGCTCCTCCAGTGTGCTCCAGACCTCTGCCATCTTGGAAACAGAGGTGCTGCTGGCACACTGGACTGCTCTGAGTGGCCAGTGCCACCAGGTGACGTCAGAGACTCCTGCTGATAGGCTCCTTCAGGTGTTAGTAGCCTTTCCTCTCTCCTAGGTAGCCAAACCCTCTTTTCTGGCTATTTAGGGTGTCTGTCTCTGGGGAAACTTTAGATAACGAATGCATGAGCTCAGCCGAGTTCCTCTGCATCTCCCTCTTCACCTTCTGATAAGGAATCGACCGCTGACCGCGCTGGAAGCCTGCAAACCTGCAACATAGTAGCAAAGACGACTACTGCAACTCTGTAACGCTGATCCTGCCGCCTTCTCGACTGTTTTCCTGCTTGTGCATGCTGTGGGGGTAGTCTGCCTCCTCTCTGCACCAGAAGCTCCGAAGAAATCTCCCGTGGGTCGACGGAATCTTCCCCCTGCAACCGCAGGCACCAAAAAGCTGCATCTCCGGTCCCTTGGGTCTCCTCTCAGCACGACGAGCGAGGTCCCTCGAATCCAGCGACACCGTCCAAGTGACCCCCACAGTCCAGTGACTCTTCAGCCCAAGTTTGGTGGAGGTAAGTCCTTGCCTCACCTCGCTGGGCTGCATTGCTGGGAACCGCGACTTTGCAAGCTTCTCCGGCCCCTGTGCACTTCCGGCGGAAATCCTGTGTGCACAGCCAAGCCTGGGTCCACAGCACTCTAACCTGCATTGCACGACTTTCTAAGTTGGTCTCCGGCGACGTGGGACTCCTTTGTGCAACTTCGGCGAGCACCGTTTCACGCATCCTCGTAGTGCCTGTTTCTGGCACTTTTCCGGGTGCTACCTGCTTCAGTGAGGGCTCTTTGTCTTGCTCGACGTCCCCTCTCTCTGCAGGTCCAATTTGCGACCTTCTGGTCCCTCCTGGGCCCCAGCAGCGTCCAAAAACGCCAAACGCACGATTTGCGTGTAGCAAGGCTTGTTGGCGTCCATCCGGCGGGAAAACACTTCTGCACGACTCTCCAAGGCGTGGGGGATCCATCCTCCAAAGGGGAAGTCTCTAGCCCTTGTCGTTCCTGCAGTATTCACAGTTCTTCAGCCTAGAAAGAGCTTCTTTGCACCAACCGCTGGCATTTCTTGGGCATCTGCCCATCTCCGAGCTGCTTGTGACTTTTGGACTTGGTCCCCTTGTTCCACAGGTACCCTCAGTCAGGAATCCATCGTTGTTGCATTGCTGATTTGTGTTTTCCTTGCATTTTCCCTCTAACACGACTATTTTGTCCTTAGGGGAACTTTAGTGCACTTTGCACTCACTTTTCAGGGTCTTGGGGAGGGTTATTTTTCTAACTCTCACTATTTTCTAATAGTCCCAGCGACCCTCTACAAGGTCACATAGGTTTGGGGTCCATTCGTGGTTCGCATTCCACTTTTGGAGTATATGGTTTGTGTTGCCCCTATCTCTATGTTTCCCCATTGCATCCTATTGTAACTATACATTGTTTGCACTGTTTTCTAAGACTATACTGCATATTTTTGCTATTGTGTATATATATCTTGTGTATATTTCCTATCCTCTTACTGAGGGTACACTCTAAGATACTTTGGCATATTGTCATAAAAATAAAGTACCTTTATTTTTAGTATAACTGTGTATTGTGTTTTCTTATGATATTGTGCATATGACACTAAGTGGTACTGTAGTAGCTTCACACGTCTCCTAGTTCAGCCTAAGCTGCTCTGCTAAGCTACCATTATCTATCAGCCTAAGCTGCTAGACACCCTATACACTAATAAGGGATAACTGGGCCTGGTGCAAGGTGCAAGTACCCCTTGGTACTCACTACAAGCCAGTCCAGCCTCCTACATTGGTTGTGCAGTGGTGGGATAAGTGCTTGAGACTACTTACCACTCTTGTCATTGTACTTTTCATAAGAGAAAAATATACAAAACAAGGTCAGTGTATATACACATAGCCAAAAAGTTTTGCATTTCCTCTTTTCACTCTTTTCTAAGTGCTGAAAAGTACTTCTAAACTTTCAAAAAGTTCTTAAAAGTTTAAAAAGTTTTTTCTGTCTTTCCAAAAAGTTCTGAAAACTTTTTTCTCTTTGTCTATCACTTTAACTCTCTCGAAAAATGTCTGGCACAGGCCAAAATGTTGAACTGTCCAAACTTGCATATGATCACCTTAGCTGGAAAGGAGCAAGGAGTCTCTGCATAGAGAGAGGTTTGAGTGTAGGGAAGAATCCTTCCTTAGAACTGTTAATTAACATGCTTAGAGTACAGGATAAGGCCTTAAGTGCCCAATCTGGTGAAAAAGCAGCTAATGGTTCTCAATCTGATCCAGGGACTCCCCCAGGAAAAGGTTCAGGAAAGAAACTTCTCAGCCTGCCCATTACTAGACAGTCTAGCATAGTTGGTACAGAGGTTGAATCACACCATACTGATGGTGTGCTCTCACATTATACTGTTAGCCAAGCTGTTAGGGTGCCCTCTGTAAGGGACAGGTCTCCTTCTGTTCATTCCCATCATACCTCTGTATCTAGAAATGTCCCTCCCACCCACCCTGATGACAGATTGTTAGAAAGGGAGCTCAATAGATTGAGAGTGGAACAAACCAGACTGAAGCTCAAGAAGCAACAGCTGGATTTGGATAGACAGTCTTTAGAATTAGAGAAGGAAAGACAGAAGTTGGGTTTAGAAACCCATGGTGGCAGCAGCAGTATTCCCCATAGTCATCCTGCAAAAGAGCATGATTCCAGGAATCTGCACAAGATAGTTCCCCCTTATAAGGAGGGGGATGACATTAACAAGTGGTTTGCTGCACTTGAGAGGGCCTGTGCTGTACAGGATGTCCCTCAAAAGCAGTGGGCTGCTATCCTATGGCTATCATTTACTGGAAAAGGTAGGGATAGGCTCCTTACTGTGAAAGAAAGTGATGCCAATAATTTTACAGTTCTTAAGAATGCACTCCTGGATGGTTATGGCTTAACCACTGAACAGTACAGGATAAAGTTCAGAGAGACCAAAAAGGAGTCTTCACAAGACTGGGTTGATTTCATTGACCATTCAGTGAAGGCCTTGGAGGGGTGGTTACATGGCAGTAAAGTTACTGATTATGAAAGCCTGTATAACACAATCCTGAGAGAGCATATACTTAATAATTGTGTGCCTGATTTGTTGCACCAGTACCTGGTAGACTCTGATCTGACCTCTCCCCAAGAATTGGGAAAGAAGGCAGACAAATGGGTCAGAACAAGGGTGAACAGAAAAGTTCATACAGGGGGTGACAAAGATGGCAATAAGAAGAAAGATGGTGAAAAATCTCAAGATAAGCATGGGGATAAGGGTAAAACCAAAGATCCCACTTCAAATCTTAAACACTCTTCAGAGGGTGGGGATAAAACAAATTCTTCCTCTTCTTCCCAACCTGCACACATTAAAAAGCCTTGGTGCTTTGTGTGTAAAAACAGAGGCCATAGGCCAGGGGATAAGTCCTGTCCAGGTAAACCCCCTGAGCCTACCACCACTAATACATCAAGCTCTAGTGCCCCTAGCAGTAGTGGTACTAGTGGTGGGACTGCTGGCAACAGTCAAGCAAAGGGTGTAGTTGGGTTCACTTATGGGTCCATAGTGGAAACTGATGTAATCAGTCCCAAGACAGTTTCTGTCACACCTAGTGGCACTGGCCTTGCCACACTGGCTGCTTGTCCCCTTACAATGGATAAGTACAGGCAGACAGTTTCAATAAATGGTGTTGAGGCCTTGGCCTACAGGGACACAGGTGCCAGTTTCACTTTGGTGACTGAAAACCTAGTGCCTCCTGAACAACACATCATTGGACAACAGTATAAGATTATTGATGTCCATAACTCCACTAAGTTTCTTCCCTTAGCTATAATTCAGTTTAGTTGGGGTGGAGTTACTGGCCCTAAGCAGGTGGTGGTATCACCTAGCTTACCTGTAGACTGTCTCTTAGGTAATGACCTAGAGGCCTCAGGTTGGGCTGATGTAGAGTTTTATGCCCATGCAGCCATGCTGGGCATCCCTGAGGAATTGTTCCCTCTCATTTCAAGTGAAATGAAAAAGCAAAGGAGAGAAGGCCTGAAAACTCAGGATCCCTCTCCATCAACAGGTAAAAAGGGTATCACAGTATCCCCTAACCACCCTACCATTCAGGATACTATTCCTGTGGTGGGAGAAACCTCTCCTGGGGTGGCACCTGTTCCAAGGGAATCATCAGCTGGCAAAGCTGGACTCCCTGAAGTAGAAGTACCTCTCTGTGGGATAACTAACATTGGTGAGAAAAAGAACACCATTTTAGTTAACATGGAGCATCCCTCCAACCCTCCCAGAGAAACTGTAGTGCACAAACTCTGCACTGCCTCACAACACTTAGGACAGCATCCCTGCCCTAGTGTGGAGCTGATAGGACAGCATCCCTGCCCTGCTCCAACTCAAGAGAAACAGCATCCCTGTTCTCTCTTCCAGCCAAATGGACAAAGTTTTTGTCCAGCTATGGCTTTACTGAGACAGCATCCCTGTCTGGCATTTCCATCATTACAAATAGGTTCAGTGGATAATTCCCACTGCTCTAAACTAAAACTTACTGATAGAAACTCTGAAAATACATCTTCACATTGTTGGTTAGCTAAAAAACTTCAAACAGGGTGGTTTACATCCCCACAGGGAAGTAACCATATAGTGGATGATAAAGGGAGTAACCAGTCTATTGCAGAGCTACTCTCTACTTATCACCACTTAGACAATAAAGTCTCAACTGGCCAAGGTTAGCCTTATTGTCCTTCGTTTGGGGGGGGGTTGTGTGAGAAGGTAGCCTCTTTCTAGCCTTGTTACCCCCACTTTTGGCCTGTTTGTGAGTGTATGTCAGGGTGTTTGTCACTGTTTTCACTGTCTCACTGGGATCCTGATAGCCAGGCCTCAGTGCTCATAGTGAAAACACCATGTTTTCAGTATGGTTGTTATGTGTCACTGGGATCCTGCTGGTCAGGACCCCAGTGCTCATAGGTTTGTGGCCTATATGTATGTGTCACTGGGACCCTGTCACACAGGGCCCCAGTGCTCATAGGTGTGCATGTGTATGTTCCCTGTGTGGTGCCTAACTGTCTCACTGAGGCTCTGCTAACCAGAACCTCAGTGGTTATGCTCTCTCATTACTTTCAAATTGTCACTAACAGGCTAGTGACCAATTTTACCAATTTACATTGGCTTACTGGAACACCCTTATAATTCCCTAGTATATGGTACTGAGGTACCCAGGGTATTGGGGTTCCAGGAGATCCCTATGGGCTGCAGCATTTCTTTTGCCACCCATAGGGAGCTCTGACAAATCTTACACAGGCCTGCCACTGCAGCCTGAGTGAAATAACGTCCACGTTATTTCACAGCCATTTTTACACTGCACTTAAGTAACTTATAAGTCACCTATATGTCTAACCTTTACCTGGTAAAGGTTAGGTGCAAAGTTACTTAGTGTGAGGGCACCCTGGCACTAGCCAAGGTGCCCCCACATTGTTCAGAGCCAATTCCCTGAACTTTGTGAGTGCGGGGACACCATTACACGCGTGCACTACATATAGGTCACTACCTATATGTAGCTTCACCATGGTAACTCCGAATATGGCCATGTAACATGTCTATGATCATGGAATTGCCCCCTCTATGCCATCCTGGCATAGTTGGCACAATCCCATGATCCCAGTGGTCTGTAGCACAGACCCTGGTACTGCCAAACTGCCCTTCCTGGGGTTTCACTGCAGCTGCTGCTGCTGCCAACCCCTCAGACAGGCAGCTGCCCTCCTGGGGTCCAGCCAGGCCTGGCCCAGGATGGCAGAACAAAGAACTTCCTCTGAGAGAGGGTGTGACACCCTCTCCCTTTGGAAAATGGTGTGAAGGCAGGGGAGGAGTAGCCTCCCCCAGCCTCTGGAAATGCTTTGTTGGGCACAGATGTGCCCAATTCTGCATAAGCCAGTCTACACCGGTTCAGGGACCCCTTAGCCCCCGCTCTGGCGCGAAACTGGACAAAGGAAAGGGGAGTGACCACTCCCCTGACCTGCACCTCCCCTGGGAGGTGTCCAGAGCTCCTCCAGTGTGCTCCAGACCTCTGCCATCTTGGAAACAGAGGTGCTGCTGGCACACTGGACTGCTCTGAGTGGCCAGTGCCACCAGGTGACGTCAGAGACTCCTGCTGATAGGCTCCTTCAGGTGTTAGTAGCCTTTCCTCTCTCCTAGGTAGCCAAACCCTCTTTTCTGGCTATTTAGGGTCTCTGTCTCTGGGGAAACTTTAGATAACGAATGCATGAGCTCAGCCGAGTTCCTCTGCATCTCCCTCTTCACCTTCTGATAAGGAATCGACCGCTGACCGCGCTGGAAGCCTGCAAACCTGCAACATAGTAGCAAAGACGACTACTGCAACTCTGTAACGCTGATCCTGCCGCCTTCTCGACTGTTTTCCTGCTTGTGCATGCTGTGGGGGTAGTCTGCCTCCTCTCTGCACCAGAAGCTCCGAAGAAATCTCCCGTGGGTCGACGGAATCTTCCCCCTGCAACCGCAGGCACCAAAAAGCTGCATCTCCGGTCCCTTGGGTCTCCTCTCAGCACGACGAGCGAGGTCCCTCGAATCCAGCGACACCGTCCAAGTGACCCCCACAGTCCAGTGACTCTTCAGCCCAAGTTTGGTGGAGGTAAGTCCTTGCCTCACCTCGCTGGGCTGCATTGCTGGGAACCGCGACTTTGCAAGCTTCTCCGGCCCCTGTGCACTTCCGGCGGAAATCCTGTGTGCACAGCCAAGCCTGGGTCCACGGCACTCTAACCTGCATTGCACGACTTTCTAAGTTGGTCTCCGGCGACGTGGGACTCCTTTGTGCAACTTCGGCGAGCACCGTTTCACGCATCCTCGTAGTGCCTGTTTCTGGCACTTTTCCGGGTGCTACCTGCTTCAGTGAGGGCTCTTTGTCTTGCTCGACGTCCCCTCTCTCTGCAGGTCCAATTTGCGACCTCCTGGTCCCTCCTGGGCCCCAGCAGCGTCCAAAAACGCCAAACGCACGATTTGCGTGTAGCAAGGCTTGTTGGCGTCCATCCGGCGGGAAAACACTTCTGCACGACTCTCCAAGGCGTGGGGGATCCATCCTCCAAAGGGGAAGTCTCTAGCCCTTGTCGTTCCTGCAGTATTCACAGTTCTTCAGCCTAGAAAGAGCTTCTTTGCACCAACCGCTGGCATTTCTTGGGCATCTGCCCATCTCCGAGCTGCTTGTGACTTTTGGACTTGGTCCCCTTGTTCCACAGGTACCCTCAGTCAGGAATCCATCGTTGTTGCATTGCTGATTTGTGTTTTCCTTGCATTTTCCCTCTAACACGACTATTTTGTCCTTAGGGGAACTTTAGTGCACTTTGCACTCACTTTTCAGGGTCTTGGGGAGGGTTATTTTTCTAACTCTCACTATTTTCTAATAGTCCCAGCGACCCTCTACAAGGTCACATAGGTTTGGGGTCCATTCGTGGTTCGCATTCCACTTTTGGAGTATATGGTTTGTGTTGCCCCTATCTCTATGTTTCCCCATTGCATCCTATTGTAACTATACATTGTTTGCACTGTTTTCTAAGACTATACTGCATATTTTTGCTATTGTGTATATATATCTTGTGTATATTTCCTATCCTCTTACTGAGGGTACACTCTAAGATACTTTGGCATATTGTCATAAAAATAAAGTACCTTTATTTTTAGTATAACTGTGTATTGTGTTTTCTTATGATATTGTGCATATGACACTAAGTGGTACTGTAGTAGCTTCACACGTCTCCTAGTTCAGCCTAAGCTGCTCTGCTAAGCTACCATTATCTATCAGCCTAAGCTGCTAGACACCCTATACACTAATAAGGGATAACTGGGCCTGGTGCAAGGTGCAAGTACCCCTTGGTACTCACTACAAGCCAGTCCAGCCTCCTACAGACACACAAATAGCTTTATCCGGCCAGTAATTGTACCGACGCGCATTTCTGTGCCTTATGACCAACTGGTCATACACCTTCTGCAGGGCACGTGGTACATCCACTATAACTGGTTAAAAACTGCAGGGGAGAATCTGGTCCTAAATCCAACAAATCTACTACCCCTTTATAAATAAATTAATATCAGAGATGGCCATGAATACTTCCTGTCCGAAATTCGGATATCTGGTAATGACACAATGGAAGTTTTTAGAAAAAAGGGCCCATGATAGTCCTGTATGAAGGGTTTGTTCATCGGAGAAGCGTCTACATGACACGCTTCTCTCCGACTGCTCCAAGAGCTCGTTATGAGCTAAACGCCAAACCTAGTCTATACTCCAAAAACTTCTGCAATCCTTTTGCCTGTTAAGTCTTTTGTCCAATGACCCATAAGCATCAATGCCTTTACTCTTCGTTGCATGACCAGTGGTGGCACCACCCTACTACATCTCCAAATGAAAGTTTACAACACTCTTTGAGCTGCTCTCTAACCCCTACATTTAACATGTATACCACTCTGAACCTATGCCATCTTGACATGTTACCAACTATTTCTCCTTATCTTCAAATTCCACTCTTACGGTAATAGACCACACAGTCACTAAATCATTCTCACATGGAAAATCTTCCTCATCTCTGACCAGGGCAAGAGATAACAGCCAGGAAATAAGGTGCAACATTTGTCTTGCAAGAGACATACTCTACTAAAAATGTTGTTCTCATAACTCCACTAACCACCTTTCAATATACCTGAACTCTTAGGCCATCATTAGTAGTAGCTAAATGTCTGATAGAAATGGTAACAGTATTTACCAGCCTCATTGAAATTTTAAGTCAAGCGGAGACATAACAAGTCAGGGCAATTTCACCAAGAGATTTCATCTGCTGCAACCCGGCAAAGTCTCTGGACCATTTATAAGATCTTTCAGAACAGTTGTATGCCAGGGTCCCATGTACAAAAATGTCATTTGACATCAATATTGCGTTTTAAATACCGTTTACAACAATATTGTCCCGATTGATGTAGATTTTCTACTATTAACTCCAAAGGGGAGATATTTTTTGTAGACAGTATTTAGGACAGAATATTTAAGTCCAGTGATATTCTGGCAGTGATGTTCTGGTATCACATCTCTCAAACTCTTCAGGATTGTGTGTGACAACACTGGGATTTCTCTATGGTCTATTTATTCCCTCCAGACAAAACCTATCAAGTGGGTGAGGGCAAAAGATATCCCTGTTCCATGACATGAATGCAGCACACTTACATACATGTCTTTTAAATAATGTGATGGCTGAAATTGTGAACATATCTCGATTACACATAGCACTTGTGCATATAGTCGTTTCACATTTTCTAGAATGCCTTCCTCATCAAGAAACACTCGTATATTTGTAAATAGCAAAATCTAATTATCAACTTCAGTCAAGTAACATTCTTAAGTAACAAATTTCCACTATAACCTCACATCACAGTATATGAGTACTCACCCTTACTGCAAAGAAAGCTAATGTACTTCCTCAATCTGCTTCTCTCTCTGGTTGAAATATTACACACCGTCCCCCGTTCTTTGTTCAGATTGTACCCACTAGTGCAGATGTCCTATGCCTTGTTAATGTTTGCACAAACTGTGTGCCATGAATAAGTAGCAATAATATTTCAGGAGCCACACCCAAAACACAAAACATTTCTGGGATCACTTGTCCAATTCCTAAGGCTCATCATTAATTCCCATTTTTTTAGGATGAGGATCAGTGATCTGGGGGCTTTGTGCAAAGCCAGGGGCATTATCTGTAGAGCTACAGCTAAAGAGGAAGAACTCTAAAAAGTCCTTACCTCCTATGAGAGAGAGACTTGAGAGAGAGGTCTATTGTTCAGAATAAGACCATGTTCAAGGTGAGGATGATGCCCAAGACCAAACTGAAGATGATGGGGAAGATGGTGTAGACTAAATCTCCCCACCCCTACCCAGATTACCTTCACCAGTGGGAAGTGACAGGAGTCCCTCTGGAACCTCCCCCCCCCCATTGGTAAAGTGGTAGCAAGCGTTGAGGAAGAGCTTGACCTACTTTCACTAAATGAGAAAAAGCTGGAACTCGAGGAAAGGAGACTACCCCTTGAAGAAAGAAAGGTCAAGATGGGTCTTAAGCCCGAAGATGATGATGGCATCAATTGAAATGGCAAAAGGAGGAATCTTTTTACCCTAAGATCCCCAAAGGGATTGTCCCCAAGTTTAGTGATGGTGATGACGTCAACAAATAGTTTGCAACCTTTGAGACGGCCTGCAAAATAAGGAGGATAGGTGACCAACACTGAGGCTCTCTACTTTGGGAGTTATTCCCAGTGAAGGGCAGGGTACAGACTTCTGACCCTTAATGAGGAAGTGGCTGAGTCCTATCAGCATATGAAGGAAACCTTGATAGAGGGATATAGATTCCCACAGAGGAGTACAGTGTCAAGATCAGGGACAACAAAAAATTCCAAAACCAAACTGGGATGGACTTTGTAGACTCTTAGGTCAAAGCACCAGAAGGCTGGATCAAATGCAATGAGGTGGACACATATGAATGGCTTTATAATTATAAGTATGAAAGAGCACATTCTAACCAACTGTACCACAGATAAATTGTGGCAGTACCTAGTACATTTTAAGTTGTCTTCTCCCAGAGAGCTGGGGAGGATAGCTGACAAATGGGTCAGAACAACTGTGCCCAGGAAGTCCCAAGTAGGCGGTGACCCCAAGAAGGTAGCTCAGACTTTCCAGCCAGGGGGAGAGGTGAATACTACAAGGGATACAAAGAAAGAGTTATTTAAAGGTCCCCAAAAAACCTCTCAGAAGGGTGGGCCCGAGGCTGTTCCCAGTCCAAAGGAAATGGGTTTGGATGTAAAAATTGAGACCCTAAGAAGGCTGTGGTATGCTATGACTGTCAGCAGTCAGGGTATACGCAGGGGGATGCTGCATGCTCCAATACATCCCCCAGAGAGGGACAACCCAAGGGATTGGCTAGTTAGTTTAGGAGTGGGGGTGGAAATGTATTCTTAAGAATCCAAAGATTACTTTGAGGTTACTTTAGTTTCCCTGGGTGGGGTGGATATTGAAGCCTGGGCAGTCTTACTTCCAAGCTTGGACAAATAGAGACAAAGGCCTAAAATCAGTGGGACTAACATAGAGACTCTAAGGAATACAGGTGCAAATGTCACCATGGTGGAAGCCACACTGGTTTCCCCAGACAAAATGATACTAGTTGTCAGTCACCAGGTAACCAGTGCTGACAATGAGACTAAGCTCCATCCAATGGCCTTGGTAAGCTTAGAGTGGGGATGGGTTATTGACCCAAAGAAGGTGGTTGTGTCCCCTGCTATTCCAGTGGAGTGTCTTTTGGGAAACGATCTGGAGATTTCTGCATGGGCAGAGGTCAAATGGAGGGCTCATGCAGAATGTTGGGTCTAGCTGAGTGGGTGTGTGTGACAACCAGAACACAAGCAACATGACAGGGAAGTCAAGAAGCCTGAAATAATAGCCCAAGACTTTAAGTTCAAGAGAAAAGGCAAGAAGACTGCTAAGGCTGCTTCAAAGAGAACACAGGATCAGGGGGAGAAGTCTCCTATGGCAGATGCCCTGATGCCTGAGGAGGGGACTGCAACTGAAGAAGCACGGCCAGGCCTGACAGAGCTCTTAAGTGCAGGGGCCCTCCAGAGAAGACCCATGCCATACTCTTGAAGACCTTAGGCAGCAGGCTGCAAGGCAAGAAGAGGGAGCTGTTAGTGGTGCGCACAGGGTCTACCGGGAAGACGGGCTCCTATACATTAGGCCAGGGATCCCAAACCAGGTGCATCAATGACATTGGTCATCCCCCAAGTGTACAGAGTTCATTGTGGCCTTAGCCCCTGACAACCCCCTTGCTGGACATCTGGAACAAACCAAAACCTATTTCCCATTTGTATTGGTCCCCAGATGTCTGAGAAGGTGAAGGACTTTCATTGCTCCTACACCACCTGTCAAGCCAGTGGAAAGACAGGATGATACCCAGTGCTCCTTTAAATCCACTTCCAGAAGTTGGGTCGCCTTCTGAAACCATAGGAATTGACATTGTTCGTCCCATTGACCCTCCAACGTATCTGGGAGCAGGTTTATTCTAGTGGTAGTGGACTATGCCACTAGCTACCCAGAGGCAATTCCCCTCAGGGCTCTCATTGCCCCGCAGTGACAAAAGCTCTCCTTGGAATCTTCACCAGGGTAGGGTTTCCTAAAGAGGTAGTCTCTAATATAGGAACACATTTCATTTCTATATACCTAAAAGCTATGTGGAATGAATGTGGTGTAGGTTACATATTTACCATCCCATATTACCCGAGACAAAACAAAACCATGAAGGGCATGGTCCTAGGCCTACCTGAAAAACACATAAGGAGCTTGGATGTCTTGGTACCATGCCTCTTGTTTGCGTACAGAGAGGTGCCTCAGAAGGGGGTTGGCTTTAGCCCCTCTTAACTTCTGTTTGGCCATCCTGTAAGGAACCTTTTAAGTATGGTGAGTTAAGGGTAGGAGAAACCTTTCAAACAACCTAAGCAAGATATAATAGACTATGTGGTGCATTCACGCATGGCTGAGTACACGAAAAAAGCAAACAAGAATCTAGAGGTCATCCAGGAGCTTCTCAAGCTCTGGTTTGACCAAACGTCAGGGCTGGTTGCATCCCAACCAGGTCAATTGCTGTGGGTGTTGTAGCCTGTGGCTCCCAGCGCCCTCCAGGACAAGTGGACTGGGCCATACACCATTTTAGAAGATAAAGGTGAAGTCACCTACTTGGTACACTCTGGCACTCCTAGAAATCATCACAGGGTACTCCATGTGACTCGCCTGAAGCTACACCAGGACAGGGTTGACATGACTATGCTGATGGAGGACAGGAGGAGGAAAGTGAACCCCTTTCTGAGCTATTGTTAACAAATCCAAAAGATGGGTGAGTTGAAGGTGTTGCTTTGTTTGACACCCTCACTGCACAGCATCAGACTGACTGTAGGATAGTCCTCAGCCTGTTGGCAGAGCTTTTCTTTTTGACCACTGGCCAGACAACCTGGTGTGTCTACGACATGGGCACAGGAGACAAGCTACCTGTCATGAGCAAAATAAATTTACTCTCTGACCAAGTCAAAGCATGCATCAAAGCTGAAGTAAGCAAGATGCTAGAGCTGGGAGTAATTGAACCCTCTGACAGTCCCTGGGCTAACCCAGAAGTACTAGCCCTGAAACCTCACTCAAAGGGTGGAAAACCAGACATGAGGCTTTGTGTGGATTACAGGGCTTTGAATGTAGTCAATAAAGCGATACACACCGCATAACAAGAGCAGATTAGCTTATTGATAAGCTGAGTGCAGTACCTTCGATTTAACATCAGGGTATTGGCAGATCGGATTCACCGATTGAGCAAAAGGTAAGATATGCATTCTCTACCCCTGAAGGACACTTTCAATTAAAAGTGATGCCTTATGGGCTGAAGAATGCACTTGCAACTTTTGAAATGTTGGTGAATAGAGCTCACTCAGGTTTGGATGACCTGTGCAGCATATCTGGATGATATTGCTGTATTTAGCTCCACCAGGGGAGATCACCCAGTCCACCTGGAAAATGTTTTACTGGCTCTGCAGCACAACAGATAGGCCTAACTATCAAGGTCAATATGTGCTATATAGGGCAGAATTTTGTTGTTTATGTTGTTTACTTGGGCTACCTTGTAGGTGGAGACCAAGTGAAACCTCTCCAACCCAAAATCCAGAATATTTTAGATTGGGAGGCTCCCAAAACCCAGACCCACGTCAGGGTTTTCCTGGGCTTGACTGGGTATTACAGGAGGTTTGTGAAGGGGTACGTTATCAATGTGGCCCCTCTCAGTAAGTTTACCTCTAAAAACAGCCTAAGAAGTTCATTTGGACCATTGGATGTCAAAAGGACTTTGAAACCCTGAAAGCAGCCATGTGCTCAGCACCTGTCCTAAAAGCAGCAGACTGTGGGAAACATTGTCCTGACAGATGCTCCTGAACATGGGATTGGGGAAGTGTTGTCTCAAAGAAATGATTAGGACCAGTTGCCTATATCACAGGCGACTCCTCCCTGGAGAGCCATATTGGAGTGCCATTGAAAGGGAAGCCTTCACTGTGGTTTGCTCACTGAAGATGCTGAGACCATACCTGTGTAGGACTCACTTCAAAGTTCAAACTGACCACAGGCCTCTTAGGTGGCTGATGCAGAGGAGAGAACCCCAAACTGTTGAGGTGGTCCATTTCACTACACGGTATGGACGTTACAGTGGAAGTCAGACCTTGAAGTGACCATGCCAGTGCAGATTTCCTTTCCAGGTTCTTCCAATTAGATGATGAGAACTACCATCGTTGCTCATCACCTTATGCCTGGGGAGGTCCTGATGGAAAGTGTCTTTTTTGGATGGTCACTGACATTCGTTTTGCTGTAGATGCTGTTGGTTAGGGCTCTGAAAGTGCACTAGAGCCTTCTAACCAGGCCCCAGTGCCAGTATCCTCTCCCTAAATTAGTTTATGTGAATTGGTATCCCCAATTGGCAAGGACTTTAACCCCCTTATAAGTCCTTAGTGTATGTTACCAGTGGTACGCAGGGTATAGGTGTTAAAGTGGTCACCAGGGCATGAAGCACTGTTTGTGCCACCCAAAGTCACCTTAGTAAACTACTGACAGACTGCAGGAGCAGTGTAATCTGCTCGAACTAAACTTTGCCCACACCATGTGTGGCAAAGCCAAAAGCACTATCTTTAATACATATCAGTCCCCCCTAAGGAAGACCTCCTAAGAATGCAGGTTGCAATATATTAAAGGTGCAGACAAATAGGTGCAAGTTATATGTCCCTGTAGTTAGGTGGTCTATAGGATAACGTGAGCTGGCACCCGGGTAAACCAGAGATCGCCAGCTCCATTATGGAACCATCAAAATATGTTGTGTTTGGTTTCAAATGACATGTCTTCTCACCCCTGACACAAATTTTGTGTTGAGGGTGATTTGTCATGCACCCAGGCGGCAACCTCAGAGGTTGTCGATGTGGTTGCCCCAGCTTTCCTGTGCACTGGCTGCCAGCTCTCACCAGCTGCAGCCAAGACAGGATTCTCACCCTCCCTTGGCAAAACTGTGAACACTCCCAAGAGTCAAAACAAAGTCCTGGATGGGATGACGGTCACTCCTCCCTTCCTCCTAGGAAGGATAGTGAAGTGGCACATCAAGGCAGTGAGCTTCAAAAGGCACACCACCGCTAATGTGCAATTAGGCTGTCCCCTAGTGGAGAACAAAGCCGTTCCCCTGCCGCCAGGCACATTTGCTCCTGGGCAGTGGGAAAATGAGTTATTCAGGAGGCATACAACACAAGAAAGCTAGCTGCCCCATTAGGGTCGACTGCCTGGTCTGTACAGCCAAGGAAGACTTCTGCCATCATGAAAAGTGTCAAAATGGACAGTCCTGTGTAGAAAAGGTGCCACAACCCACTGAATGTGTTTACCTCAGGGGTGGATTAGCCGCTGCGGCAAGTAGCCTATAGGTTACTTGTACCCACACCCCTAATGCCCCTAAATCTAGGCTTTAAGGGGCACCCCTGGCACCTGAACATTAGATCTGCAACAACTTGCAAAGAAAGAATAGGAGACCCGCATCAATGACAACAGAAACCTGCACAAACCAAAGGCATGATACCGTGAACCTGTGGCAACCTTTCTGGAACTGCTCGACTGCGACTCATCTGGGATCAAAATTCGATTCCTCCAACAAGAGGGAATCCTTTGTGAGCCACATGCAAGATTAGACAGCCTTGGACTGGTGGCACTAGTCCCCTGCACACCGCAGGTACAAAGCACCTATCGTAACTGAAGCAGCACTAGCCATCGTGGTCTACGAGGGATTGCTCAAAAGCAGGTGATCCAGTGCATTGTAGGAAGTGAAGTCCAGCTCTCTAACAAGTTACAGCCATCTGCCATTTTTCCCCAGGCCCTCCGGAAGGGGAGGTAGCTTCTCGTCCAGCTTACTACTACCAAAGCTTGTTGGTGGTAAGTCCAGTCATCACCACCTTTACTCAATGCTGCAGTCCAAGGGCACACCACAACACCTGTATCTGATGCGACCAGCGGCTCTGTTGTCGAGTTTTAGCATTTGTTTTCTCACCTGCACCGTCCCAGTGGTAAAGCCAGCAACCGCAGCTCCTGTGCAGCACCTACAATAGCCAAGCACACCTCTGCACTTGAGACACTCGAGCTAGGTAGAGGTTTTCTACCTGGTGAATCCTGGTCCAGGGGCCCACACAAACTTCATCCTCAGTGGGCTCCCCCAAATTCGACCTGCAAGTGACTGAGTGCCACAAGCACCATTTTTCATCACCGTGGCTCCCGTGTTCAATACCAAGGACAGTCAAGACACTCCTACACCTGGGCCCCATGAGCCAGGTACAATTGGTCTGACTGTGCCATGGAACCCGCATCACCCTAACCGCAAGTGGGTTTCTCTGAACTCACCCCGCAAGTGACTGAGTGTCACTAGTCCTTTTCCCCATTTACCGCAATGGTAAAAGTTTGACAGCTTGAACTGTACTGATTTGTTTTTCACTTGAAATTTCATAACTCCGGTTATACACATCTGATTTACTTTGTTTTGGTGTCTAAATTAATATGAAAATATGCTTTATTTTTACAAATTTGTGTCAGATTTCTTTTGAGTCGTGTCACTCAAATATTGTCATTGTTGGTACTCTGAATTGCTTAACATGTGTTCCTCTAGTAACACCTACCTGCTCTTTGCCATACTACCAGAACTGAGCTGAAGATTTATTATTGTGAATCCATGGACCATCTTTGGGATTTTGTTAGCGTAATACATAGTGAAGCCTAACCAGCATCACTGCAGAATACTCCTCTTTCCTACACTATGTTGTACAGCAGCACTGGCTGTATCATAGCACTTTTTTTTATTCATGGTGGTAGAGGGGCGGGTGGCAACATGGAGGGCGGGCGGAGACCACACAGAGGGTGCGTCGGGACAAAATTGTTATGACACAGCGAGAAGTGTCTGCATCATAGTGCTTTTTTTTGTTATGGTGGGTAAGGCAACATGGACAACAGGGCAAGGCCGGATGGATGGGAGGGCAAACACTACAGGCAACAATGGAAGGCAGGAGGCTGGTAAAACAAGCAACATGGACAACAGCAGAAAAAGAGAGGGCAGTGGAGGCAAGCAACACAGACTACAATTGAGGGGGAAGGACACTTCGAGGGCAAGCGACAATGCCAACGGAGGAAGATGAGGTGGATGTGAGCAAGCAATACAGACAACAAAGGAGGGAGAGTGCATAGGGGCAAGCATCATGGACAACAAGGAAGGGGTTGATGGGGGAAAGCGACAGGGACAACAATGGAGTGAGGGAGGGCTGAAGGGGGCAAGCAACATGGACAACAGATGGGGGAGGATATTCTTTTATCAATGGTTATTGCGAAAAAGTCGAAATATGCACCCTCGTATACCTTGTGGGACCAGGGGCTCTGTTCAGTTTCAGCATGGGTGGTTTTTGTCATAAAGTTCCACAAGAATTTTGAGGGACACTTAATGGGAACATTTTGCTATTAATAAACTAGGGTGCAAAAAGAGGGAGGGGAGATAGATCAGGGCCCGGAAACAAGGACTGTAGTATTAAGCACAGTTCCCTGTAAGGTGCGCACCTGGACGGCTGTGCATTCTATCATTATCTGCTTTGCAGGGGACCTGCATGAGCACGCATTACGAAAGACTTTTCTGCAGAGCAACAGTGGCACCTTTTCAATGGCAAACGCAGAATGTAAGAAAATAAAAGGGATGACAATTTCAGTGAAAACTCTTGCTCAAATGAGGGAAAGTCAATTCTGACAAAAATGGCAGGGATGGGTTTTGTATCAGTAGTTTAAGTTAATGTGACAAATGTGTTCCAGTTCACTTTACTACTCAATATATAACTTCTTTCTAATGGGCCTATTGCGATCTACTCTTGTTCTTCAATTACTCTGGCATATTAAGGAAGGATACCTGAGAAGCAGGGAGCACACTGAAAGTGTTGTTCTTTTCATCAGGTCTTTGTCAAACCTTTGCTTGCTTTTACCCATTGGTTCGTTGGTAGCATGTTTGCAGCATAGACAATGTGAAAAGTATGCCCTAGTTTAGAAACCTCAGACTTCTACAACCTTTAAGTGTGTTGGAGGGCAGAGGGGAGTGTGAGTTCTCTTTCTTGCCCCTCTTTGATATTGCAGGGACCCAATGTCTGGAATTAATACATAAGCTACTTTAAGAGGCTATCCTTAATGGTTTGTAATAATCGAGCTATATTTTTGTTAAATTTGGATTTTCATGTTGGATCAATCAGTCCGCAGTTTTAAACTGTTTTTGCAAGATTCTTTGTATGATTCAATCAATCAATCAAAAAATGTATTAAGCGCACTACTCACCCGTTAGGGTCTCAAGGCGCTGAGGGGGGAGGGGGGGCTGCCGTTTACTGCTCAAAAAGCCATGTCTTGAGGTGCTTTCTGAAAGTTAGGAGGTCCTGGGTCTTGCGTAGGTTGGTGGGGAGGGAGTTCCAGGTCCTGGCGCCAAGGTGGTAGAAGCTCCAAACATAATTTGGTAACCTGGGGATGTACCACACATACAGTGCATTTACATTGTTTGTGCCAGACGCACCTTTTTAAAATATTCACCTGGCGCAAACTAGGAAAATGCACTGCATTAGCATGAAAACGCTGCCCCCAGGGAAGCCACAAACTCATGCTGCTTTGGGGGCAGCTCATTCATGTGAGTGACTGCACCTGCCTACAAGGTGATGTCTGGGGGGGTCCCCGGGACCACTTTCCCTCCAGAGGGCTGCCATCAGGGGGTGCACTGACAGTGTGCCAACTTTTAAGCTGTGCACTGTCAGTGTGCGCATGACAGCTTCTTTGCCTCTGAGCCCGCGTCCATAACATTGTGCAGAGGCAAAGGGATTCCTTTATTTGCATGAGGCCATGCCCTGATGCAAATGAGAGTACAGCCTCTGGTTATAGCGCTGATGCTATATGTATGCCAGCACTACTGATATTACAGAAGGGGTCTGAAATACAAAAGTGCCCTGGGGGCGCACAAAGCGGGTGCACATTCCTGTTCGCCCCGGGGAACTTCTATAACACGGCTTCAGATGGCATTGCCATTCTTTTGTTGTAGTTTCTACAAATGGTGTGTTAGATGATGTTATCTGTGACTTCCGATGTTGGCTGACTGTGATGCCTGTACAATGCAATTAGACATAAAAATGATGGTCCTCTACAGTTATAGTTGTTAGCCTGAAAACAGTCTTCATTTTTGTAAATTTCACATAGAGGTTCAATGGTTTCTTTTTCAAAGCTTTCTCTGGCTGCTCTTGAGAGATAGCAGTTGTATAAAGTGAGCTGGGGCTGGTTCCATGCTGGAGAACCGACAACATTGGTACCATGCAGTGTGATATCGCTGTACCACACCACATGTCAAAGTTCACAACCAATACCCAACAATAAGTACTGGATTAACCATTAACCGAGGTTACCAGAGCACCCTGCTACCTGGCGTCCAAGGCCCGTATGGAACAGCACACACAATATAAGTGCAATTATAATTGGAGTACAATGAGTGCAAGTGTATATCTGGCTGTAGGAACTTTGCATGCACCAGAAGTTACTATTCAGTCAAAACACTTTGTAAATGGGGTTTAATTGCTTTCTCTTTCATGCGTACTTTGTTTTAACTATTATTCCTCTTCATGTTATCTCACTCTTGACTTTATTTTATGTTTGCACTCATATTTTACTTGTATCTACTTAAAGTGCTTTGATGCTTTGATGACCATTAAGCCGTGTTCACACTACACAAAACTTCAAAGAATAAATTAAATAAACCATTCACTTTTTTGACCATCTGAAAGCTATATTTACCTAATTTGAAATATGGGTTTAGAAGTTATGATGCAGTTTTCAGTGCTGCAAGAGAGAATGTGTACGTGTGCCCCATCCTCTATTTTTATATGTTTAGTTCTTAAGCACTTGAGAAGGAGAGAGCGTTTCAGTTCATTTGTATTGCTAAAAAGCAACCATATAGCACATTTAGGAAGTAGCAGCTGCTGCCAGGAAGGGATGGGGAAAGTTTGGGGCGGTACGCGGAGCAGGGGGGACCAATAAGAAGGAGAAAAACCCTTACCTGCCCCCTCGGTGTGCTGCCGCTCCCGTCACCTCGATTTTTCTTGTCTTCTTCCTCCCCTTCTCACCCAATCCTATTACTATGTTACCAGCATGAAAGAAGCGCCGGGATTGGCTTGAGCGGGCAGAAATGCAGCTCAGGGAGGGAGTGGAAGCCTCAATCAGCCAGTCAAAAAGAAATTTTCACTTAGAAGTGCACATATCACTTCTCCTGCCTGGTGACTTGGGGGTGGCTGACCCCATCCTCACCAAGCGGAAAAATAAAGTGATAATAAAAAACTTTTAGCAGGGGTGACGCTCCTCTGCCACAGCGGAGAGGCCACCCCTGCATTCCATGCCTGCGCACCTCTCCCCAGGTCTGTTCCTTCTCCTTATGCCACAATATGCTGCTCTGTACATTTATTTTTCCTCATCTATAGGATGTCAGTGGAGCTCGGAGGGAGTTTGATGTTTTCATATTCGATCCCTCTGTCGCCATCGCATTTTCTTCTGTTCCTTGAACCTATGTACTGGCCTCCAGTCTTCAGAGCATGTGCTCTGCTATTCCATCATCATGGGTCTACGAACCTAGAAGGATAGCAAGTGTTAAAGAATAAGTTCTGGTAGAAAATAAGATTCTTTCTCAGACGACTAGTTTTAGCTAGTATCTGTATGTCAACAGCTCCATCTGACTCTTTGGCCCTGATTCCGAGTTTATCGGAATCAAGGTGTTATTTATGTCCCCTCATAAATAATGATACTCCAGGCTATGTTACTTATTGGGGCGATAAATACGGGCTGCTACCAGGTATTTAGGAATAACATGCAGATTTTTGTGTTTAAGCACATGGTACACGTTTACCCTGTTAGATTTTGGCAGGTTGTAAAAAAACATGAGTTATTTAACACAGCAGCTAACTACTAGGTATATTAAATACCTCCCAACTCATAATTCCGATCTTTGTTTCATAATATTGTGATCAGAAGGAATACCTAAGAGAACAGTTATTAGAATTAGAATATGGCCTTATAGCCCACCATAACGGGCAATACTAGCCATTCAAGGCCTGCTCCTGTGTTAAAGGCCTGAGCCCAAGGCGAGGGCGTTTAACAAGGGAGTGGGACCTTAATGCCGTTATAGCCCAGCTATGAAGGGCTATAAGGCTATTAGAATATTCTGCCACTAGACAGCAGAATGCTCTAATAAATAAAACAAAGGCCTCACGGAGCCCGAGGAGATTAAAATCCCAAAACAAATTGTGTAGGCCATTAGCAGTTAGTGCCAAAAGAACTCCATCATCTGCATTGAGGAGGACCGGGACTGCTTGTGAACCAAGGCGCTGAATGCCCAAACTATATGGTTCTAGATAAGTACCCAAGGAGTTGATGTACAATAAGGATAAAAAAGGTGCAAGAATGCAACCTTGTCTCACACCTCTGGATACCCTTCTTGGGTTTGAACATTCCCCAGAGAGTGTGGAACCCACCTTTGTAGTTGTATCTGTATGTAGTCTTTGCACCAAATCCACCAATGTGTGGTCAATACCAGCCTGGTCTACAAGGTGCCATAAAACTGCCTGGTCCACTAATTCAAAGGCACAGGAGAGGTCTATAAATGCCATATAGAGGACACCTCTCCTGGCTTTGACGTACGTGCCCCAGATAAGAGTTACATTTAAAGCTTGCTCTACTGTCCCTAGACAAGATCTAAAGCCATATTGTAGTGGCAAGAAAAAAGCAGTGGCCTCTGCCCAGGTTTCTAGTTTATCAAGAATCTTTACTGTGGAATCTAATAGGGAAATCGGACAATACCACATGGGCAAACTCCGATCTCCTTTTTTAAAAATTGGGACAATGATGGGCTCTTTCCAAGAGTCCCTCAAATTGCCTTTAACGGCCACCCTTAGGATGCTGGTCAATAGGAGGGCCCAGAAATCAATATTAGATTTATACAAATCAATTGGGATACATCTGGGCCTGGGGCCTTACCATTAGCTGCACACGGTATTGCATTAGTTACAGGGGCTAGATTAATAAGATCATCTAGCCATTCCTCCCCAGCTAAAGTCGACAGGAAGATTGAAACATCCCGTTGAGTAGGAAAAACCTCCCCAGGATTAAAAATATCAGAAAAGTGGTCAGACAAATCCTGACTCCTGATGTGACACTCGATTCCGGAGGAGAAGTCATTAGTTAAGAATGGATAGTTAACAATTTCTCCCAAAAGAGTTTACCATCTTTTAGCTTAGCTGCTTTATCTAAATCCTCCCATGCCTTTATCCTCAGCTCGCGCTGCCTTTTTAATAAGGCCTGTTTATAGGTCCTTCTGGAGCTGATTATGACCTCTGGATTATGTGGTGTGTGAACAGTAGCCTTTTTAAGTGTTTTAAGAGCTGTGGTGCACTTGTTGTTGAACCAAGATTTCATTGGGTGCTCGCTTAGCTGTTTTTTAGAAATGAATTGGCTTGCTATCTCGCCACTAATATTGGTGAAACTCTTGAGGACATCTTCCGGGGTCCTATCAAGGGACAAACAACAGAACAAATCCGTGTCCATGTTTATAATAACAAAAAATATCCGGGTTAACACTATTACACTTTCGACAATCTCCTTTATTTGTTGTATGGATGATGGGGAGACAGATAGGCCTTTCTGATGTTGCAAAATGATTGCCGATCAAGCAAACGTGGATTTGGTTGTGATAACTAAATGGTAAACTGTGTATTTCGAAATACCTCAAATAGTGCAACAAATTAGAGGATATCAGTATATAGTCAATTGTGCTACCTCTAACTCTCCCTGTAAATGTAGGGGGCCTATCATAATTTTGATCCAGCACATCGGAGGCATTAACCAGGCTGTAAGACAAGATCAATTTGCTTATAGCTTCACCATATACAGAATGTAGAAAGTGGCCACTAATGTTCTCTTGAAAATTAAAAAACCCACAAAGGTGCTCCCCACTGAATTGACATTTCACCATGTTAAAATCTCCTGCCCATATTATCGAGATGGACACGTATTTTTGTCTGCCCCAGAAAACTGCGAGCTTCTTCTCTAAATGCTCAACAATCTGCAGTCTGGGATAATAACTGGTTATAGTAAAAATTAATTAAAATCAAGTTTAATGCTTTGCCTTTTTGCAAATACAGGATTTCAAAATTTGGGTGGAAGTCACCGTAGTAACCTTTAGGTTGTCAAGGCACAGGAAAGAAAAATTGCTAAACCCCTCTTCCCTCTTCCAGCCAGCGAGGGGGTGGCGGGTGAGCAATAAGACATATACCCTTTTAGTGATACTGGATTGGGAGCCCATGTTTCCTGGCAGCATATAATGTCATAATTGGCAATGTAATTCAGCCAGTCCTCATTAAAGTGTTTATCTCTAACCCCTGCCACATTCCAGGATAAAAGCTGCAAACCCTGGGTATTTCCTAAACTGTTAGAGTTAAAGTTGGTCACAAAAAACGACCCACTGTCGCAGGCTATTTTGATGGATGGCAGCTTTGTGTGAGCAGTACATTTTTGGTTGAGTGTGCTTTAATAGTGGTGTTGAGGTCCATACAGATAGATATAAATTTGGGGGCATATTTATACTTGTTTTGCGCCAAATTTGTGTCATTTTTTTTACTTATATTCGGTGCAAAACTAACTCCATATTTATACTTTGGTGCTAGACCCGTATAGCGCCAAATTTATGGAGTTTTTGGATGTGGAAACCTACCTTGCCTAATGAGATGCAAGGTTCCTGTGCAAAAAATGACTCTATGGCCTTTGCACCATATTTATCCCCCGCGCTAAAATCAGGCACAGTGGGGGGAGGAGGGGTCAAATAATGGTGCAAAGCTTGCTTTGCACCATTAATAAAGCCTGGGTGAGGGAAGGTGTTAGGGGACCTGTGGGCCTATTTCCGTGGTGGAACACCATAGAATAAGCCCACAGGAGCCCTCCCTAGGCCCCAGGGACACCCCCACCCACACCAGAGGGACAGCAGAGGATGGAGGACCCCATCCCCGGTAAGTACAGGTTAGTATTGTTTTTTTTTTTAAAGTGCCATTGGAGGGCCTGAAATAGGCCCCCCTACATGGCACTGGGTCCAATGGCCATGACCAGGGGACCATGGTCCCCTGTGCTGGCCATTGGGGTGGTGGGCATGACTCCTGTCTTTTATAAGACAGGAGTCATGTGGTATGGATGGTTTTGCATCAGAAAATGAGTTGAGGCAGGTTAGAGTCCTTTTTTTCACTCTAACCTTCCTAACGTCATTTTTTTGGGTGCAAAACCCCCTTCTTCCATACCGCCAGCCCCACCCGACTAACGTCATATCTTTTTACACAAGCCTACCCTTTGCACCAGCTTGCACCATTCCAAAAATATTGTGCCCGGCTGGTGCACAGAAATGGTGCAAGCCGGTGCTAAACTTTTTGGTGCAAAACTGCGTTAGTGCAGTTGTGCACCAAAAAGTATAAATCAGGGCCTTTGGGTTTGTTGGATAGGAAGATCTTAAACTTTACTTGTTGGGTGAGATGTATTCAGGCATCCTTCGTGCTGCATTTTACCTACGTTGGAGCCTTTCAGAGCAATTTATTGGGTGTCTTAGCAAAAGAATTTGAAAAGGACAGTCTTGATAGATTTTATTTTATTTGGTTGATTTGATATATTTATATGCAAAGCGTTAAACCGTCACTCAAATGGGTATCTTGGTGCTGTAGGATTCTGTGAGGGAAACCCTAATAGGGAAAAAAACAGAGGGTTGTTTTTGTTGTATTTAGTCATTTATAAAAACATTCAATTCATTTGTAAAGGTCAAATTTTCAATCAAACAAATAGAGAGCGAGGAGGGTGGAGATTTCCACATTTTAGCTGCTAACTAATTCTAGATTTCATGTTCAGTGAAAGAGGAACCAAATTACAACCTGAATATCTCATTGGCTGAATAGGAATGTAATGCCTGAATGTTTCTTGTATAAATTCAGGCCCCAAATTATAGAAGGCTTGGTGTACTGTACACATAACTTTAAAAGTGACAGGTAGCCAATGTAATGCCATCCTCTAAGCAATGATTTGTGCCTGCTTTGGGGACTATAAACGAATCTAAGGGCTGCATGTTATATTCAAGATAACCTCCTTAGGAGAGTAATAGGAAGACCAAAGTAAAAAGCATTGCAGCAATCCAGCCTTGATAGTATTACCACTGGAGTCATAAAAGAGCAGGAGTTTAGATCTATATAAGGAGTGACCTTTCTCGATATTCTAAGATAAAAGAAACATAAAGATATGATTTTGTTAATCTGAGGCAATGGAATGAGTTGGCCGTCCAACTAGAACCCCAAATTATGAAATTATTGTATTGGTTTTGGGGGGTCACCCCAATTCAGCCAGCCAATAGTCAGTTATATCTATGAGACATGATAAACTAACCAATAGAATTTTCTTCTTTTCTTTACTGACATTTAGAAAATGAACTGATATCCATGATATAGCTGAAGTCAGGAAGGACCGAAAAGTTTCTGAGTTTAAAGATATAGATTCATCCAGGCTCTGTGTATCATCGGCATCCAATTTGAAATTCAAGCTGAATCAGTCTTGCCAATGGAATCATGTAAATGTTGAAAAATGAAGACCTCAGTGGTACTCCTGAGGTAATGTTTTGAAATGACGACATGAAAGAAGGAAGAGAGACAGCCGAGTACATGTATCTGCTATATCAAAATGATCACAGCCTTTATTATTTGCGGAATGCCACTTATGGTTTCTTCCAGTTTTGAATGTGGAGGAGGATAAAAAAAAATTCCAGTAAGTTGTAGACATTGGGCGATAGCAAAGGATTGGTGTATATTTTAAGCTCTTGGTTTTTCACTATTTTGAACTGTTTGGAGCAAGTACTTGTGCTGCTTGGTAATGGTGCAGGAATAGGTGTTTCTATTAAGTTGCCGTCTTGACTAGGTTTTAGTTTCACTTGCTTACTTGCCACCCATTTGCCACCCCACCCACCTTATGTAGGTGGATTGGGGAAATCAGTGGATGAGGGTCTCCTTGCCATCCAATTAATTGGCGTGTGGCCATTGAATAAAGGAGAATAGGGTTGAGGCTTGTGAGACTTTACGGGTAATTTTACATTTATTTTAGTAATGCCAGATGTAACGTGTGTGATCTCTCAGATGAGAACAATATGAGCCAAAATAGGGCATTTTCGTGGATTCAGTGGTTCTTAATTATGCTTAGTAGGGTGTGATAATTCAGTGTCAAATATATTGTGCTACTCTAAAAAGACCAGAATACATGTATCTTTAGTGTCCCTGATTAAATTCAGGTTGGATCAAATTGCTCACAACACTAAGGGCCAGATGTATGAAAACTGGGGTCTGCGAATCGCAAAATGCGAATTTTAAGAAATCGCAATTTCCGAGTCGCAATTGGCCATGTAACAAAATTGCGATTCGGAATTAGCGATTTCTTAAAAATTGCTATTTGTGGTTTGCGAGGCCCATTTTCCGAATCGCAATTTGCATTCTCGCAATTAGCGATTTTTTTGTGATTCGGTAAAAAATCGCAAAATGCGAGAAAGTTCGAGAATGCACACCTGGAGGGGCTTGATGACTCATCAGCAGGAAATGAGTCATCCCAGGCAGGTACAAGAGCCACACCCAAGCCAGCATCCAGAGTGAGAGCAGCCCAGCCACTGTGAGGAGCACTGTGAAGGAGCAGCATCATCTGAGCCACAATGGAGCCCCAAGCTCCAGGATCTGAGAAGCAGGAGAGGAAGCGCAAGCTCAAGTTCAGTGAGCAGGAGCTGGAGATCCTAACAGAGGAGGTGGTGAGGAGCCATGACCGCCTGTTTGGCAAATCATCCCTCCAGGTGCCAGAGAGTGAGAAGAGGAGACTCTGGCTGGATATCCAAACCAAGATTTGCGCCATTGGAGTGGCCCAGCGCTCCATAGATGAAATCAAGAAGCGCTGGTATGATCTGCGGTCCCGGGCAAAGGAGAGGGTGGCAAGGCGACTTGCAGAGGCCAGGAGCACAGGAAGTGGACCACCAACTGAGCCACCTGCCACACCACTGGAGGACCTGGTGGAATCAACCCTCCTACCAGAAGCAGTGACAGGGGTCACTGACATAGACACCTCGGCCCAACCAAGTACCAGCCAAGGTAAGTGCAAATTCTGTTGTTTGAACACTGTATGTGCATGCATAAAAGCCCCTTAGGAATTAGCATGTAATGTGAAATAGTGTGTGAAGTAGTCCACTCCACATCTCAGTAGCAGCAAAAAAATGCATTATGGGAGTCGTGGTCCACAAACTAGTACAGACAGTGCATGATAATGTTAGCAAGCATAGTGACACCCAAGGTAACACAATACACACTACACCATGTACAGCAGTATGTATAGTATTATTGCCATTTCTGGACAGATAATGTAACATACAGAACTGACATGCTGCATATTGTTGTTGCAGGTGGGCCTGGCACATCAGCCACAGAAATGACGGGTGTAGCGGACACGTATACACAGCTGTCCTCTGACAACAACACCAGTGGGTCCAGCAATCTCCCAACTGTGCGCCGCAGGCCCAGGCCGTTACCACTACCAGACCTCAGTGGTGACCCTGATGTGCAGCAGGAGAGTTCAAGCACACCATCTGCATCTGGGATGCGCAGCCAGGTACCGGAGGACGGGGGTCCTGCAGCGCGTCGTCCAAGTGCCCCAGTGTCACTACAGCAATTGCAGGAGGCAGCTGAGGGTACATCCCTGTTTGGTGACTTGAGGCTGCTATGTTGCAGCAAGAGCGGCTGCAAAATAGAAGGATCCAAAGTTTGGACAGGAGCCTCAGAGTCCACAATAAGAATACGGTTGGACTGCATCGGAGACTGGACACCCTGAATGATAACATCAACCAGCTGCGTGAGGGACAGGTACAGGCCTCCCAGGACACTAGGGAGCTGACCACTGCTGTGCGTGACCTGTGCGAGGAGCTGCGACAAGACGCAGACATGAGCACCATTTTCGCACCATGTTTGCGACATACTGCCGGTCCTCGAATCGCATGGCCAACTCCACCGCCCTCATCGCCCGTTGTGCTGTGGCGGCCCAGGTAGAGGCTGCACACACCAGTAGGGATGTGGTCCAGGCCCTTGTCCAGATCACCACTGTGATCGAACAAGTAATGGGACAGAGGTCGGCCACTCCCAGTGAGGTTGCCTTGGGGGACACGGAGGACACCTCTAGCCTCAGCAGTGTGCACATACCAGCTCCAGACCACAGACGGCACAGTGCCAGGCGCAGCACTGCCAAAGAGCCTGACATTCAGGGTGCCAGTGATTCAACTGGGCACCCCAGTGGTGTGCGAGGGAGGAGGAAGTGACTTCTGCCTCATTGACTCTGGTGTCACCACTATGGAGTAATAGTGTGGGACTCAGTTCATTTGTTTATTTTCATTTTAACAATCCCCCTTTTACTTTATTCATCACAATTCATAACCTGCCTTAAAGGAATTAAAAAAAAATTCTCACTATAGCTACAGTAGTCAGTAGAGTTTGATTGTACATACTCACGTCTGAAATGGTTGTGTGTGATGTCAGCATGCCTTTGCCGTCCCTCTGCTGCACTGGTCCTGTCTGCTGGCTGTAGAGGTGGTATGGGATCGTCATCCTCATCTGATTCAGTGTCACTGATTTCTATAGGTATGCCCCTGGTTGTAGCTATATTGTGCATCATTGCACAAGTAGCCACTATTCTACATGTGGTTTCTGGACTGTACTGTAGTGCCCCTCCTCTCTTGTGGAGGCAACGGAAGCGACTCTTCAGGAGGCCACATGTGCGCTCCACCACGTTGCGGGTTGCCCTGTGTGCTGCATTGTATCTCCGTTCTGCCGGTGTGGTCGGGTAGAGGTAGGGTGTCATCATGTAGGTGCGCACTGCATAGGCACTGTCTCCTGAAAGGAAAGAAGGTTTGTTGGGTACCTCAGCCATCTGACATGGGTTTGTTACCTATGCGCCAGTGTAAGAAGTGACATTACCTAGTAGATATCCTTCACCAAACTCCCCTGCTAACAGCCTTGTGTGAATGCCGCTGTGACGAAAGATATATGAATCATGTGTACTCCCTGGGTACCTGGCTACGAGATCAGTTATGATGTAGGTGGCATTGCATATCTCCTGTATATTCATGGAATGTTGGTGTTTACGGTTTCGGTACACATACTCTGCGACTGATGGTGGATATATTGCCACATGTGTGCCATCTATGGCACCTAGTACGTGGGGGAACTGTGCTATCTGATAAAAGTAAATTTTTGTCTGCTGTATTACCTGTGGGGGAATCTGATGTACTGTTGAAGTTTGCTTAGCATGGCGTTGATAAATGCATTGACAAATCTGGAGAGGGTGCTCTGTGTGACCCCCCCCCAGCCGCAGCTATAACCCCTTGATAGCTCCCTGTGGCAAGTAGGTGGAGGGTGCATAATACCTGCACATGGGTGGGTATGCTATGTGTCCCTAGTGTTCTGCGCTGCAGTATGGGTTGTAGCTCAGCTATCAGATCAAGAATCATGGCTGAGTTCAACCTATACCTCTCATATATTTCCTCCTCTGTCAGGTCAAAAAATGTAATGCGCACTCTGAAAATGCGCTCCTGTCTCCTCCTCCCTCTCCTCAACCTGCCAGGATCCTCATCTTCCTCGCCATGACGTAGAGTGCAGCCATTGTGGTAGGGAGTCTGAGGCATTCTGGGCCTCTTCATATAGGTTGCACCTGGTTACCACCTGCTTTCACTTAGTGGTATTTTGCATGAGCAAAATCCCATTCTGCGAAAAATCGCTAATTGCGATTTTTTGATGCATCTCTTTGCGATTCGGATTTTGCGATTCGCATTTTGCGATTCGCATTTTGCTCCTCGCAATTTCCTACTGGAAATACCGAATCGCAAAATGCGACTCGCAAAACCAGGTCGCAACGCAAAAAATCGCAAAAATTGTGATTTCTTGTTTTTGGTCTGCGAATGCCTTTCATGCATCGCAGACCACGTTTTTGCACTCACAAACGGCTGATTTTTGCGATTCACACCGTTTGCGAGTGCAAAAACTTTTCATACATCTGGCCTAATTCTCTACCACTCGTTCATTGCAAACCCATTTAGGATGCAATAATTAATGAGATAGTTTCTAGTGCTATCTGAGATGGTGGAAGATATGATTTTTGGGAGATTGGCAGCATAAGGAATATTCAAGATGGGTCTATAGTTTGAGGTGCCCAGGAGTTGAGGGAAAGTTGTTTCAGATGCCTGATTGCCAGTTTATTTGTTATAGCTCACACTGTGGGAATGTTGAGGTGTGAAGTAAGTTTTTTAAATCTTCTAGGATTGTAATACATTATTATTTGGCCGTGATGATGGCTCCTGAGTCTGTGTCTGTTTCAGTCAACCTAGAACTATATGTAATTAATCAGTAGTTTATTGTCAGGGAGAAACAGGAGGTATTGCTTAGCACTTGGAACTTGGCTGGTGCAGGGAAGCATTAGTCTAAACCTGTTGGACTTGCGTCTTTTCCTGGGAAGGAAAGCCTTTCCCAGAAAGGTCACTGTAGATTTTCACCACAGTCTGGGCTGAGGCTTTGCATACCTGTGAATGCCCTTTGCAACAGTGCCCTGACAATGAACTACATATCCCAGCAGGCCATGAGCTTTAACATAGTCTGGAGTAGTGGCAGGCAGCTTGGACATCTAGGTATAACATCCATGATGGCCCACTGCATCTTAACTAAGCAATCGTCATAAAAGGTTGCTGCGACCGAGACCTTGCTAAGCAGAGCTAGGATTTCCTTGTTAAAGATTAGTTACTTCCTTTCATTGTATTGAAGGACATTGGAAATAGAAGGAAATATTTTTGTAAGTCATGTTGCTAATTGAAAATTAACTTTTAAGCATTTGAACAATACCATCAACTCTTTCGTGGCTTACCCTTTTTTGCATTTTACTTGATGTCTTCCTTTGATGGAACAGGAAGAAGTATTAAGCTAGGGCTAGGTACTCATATATAAGTGTCAAAGCTGTAGTATATTTACATGAATAACTAGAGAAGGAATAGCAGAATAGTTAACATTTGTTAATTACCTTGCAATACTGCATAGGTCAAGTATACAGTATAACTCATGTTCCACTGAGAGTGCATAGTGGTGAAATTTGAAGTAGTTATTCATTCACAGAAAGACGCATTTAGTGAACATAAAATTATGTTTCAGGAATTACTAGGTTTATAAAAATAAAAAGCAGATAATTGGCTATACAGAGATAATTAAGTTAAGTGTGTAGCTTTCATGGCATGTTACAAAAAATATATTTATGCCAATGGATACCCACTACGGGCTGCAGCAATTACTGACCAGCACAAGTGATTTTTCAGAGTGGTGGAGTCCAGTGTTTCGGTTTTTTTTTTTTTATACTGTTGTCCGTCCCCATCTTCCACTGACTCCCATATTACTGTATATGTGGTCATTGGCGTAGGTAGTGAAATATGGAAAATTGCCCCACTCTGCTTGGTTCCCATGTGCAAGGTGAGTGCATCCTGACAAATAATGGCAAGAAGAGTATTGTGTTGGTGTGTGCACTGGAACACAAAATAGTGATATTTTTGGATTACATTTTGGGTGGATTTAATTTTCATATTCATTCCTACTTTATCTGGGTTCATTCAGCATTGTTATTTAAATTCTGGACAGAAATTAATGCATCAATGACATTCATGGTGCTTAACAAGAGTTAGGAGCATGCATACAATATGTGTCAGGGTGCTGGTTGAGGGTATATTTGGTGATGAGTGGTGCAGTTAGCTCTTGGGATGAAGAAGATTCACTGTTCTTGATGTGTAGAATTTTAGCAAACTGAAAGAGGTGTTTCTGGGAATCGAATGGGGTGCATACTGCCTGATGTGACTTGTGTGCGTATTGTGTGGATTATGTGTTGGTTTGGGGGTGTTTCTGGTGATCCAGCCGAGGGAGAAGCTGGGTGCTGTGTTGTAGGGCTGTATTTGGTTTGGGCTTGGGCTGTTGCCTAGATTGTTCACAACAGAGGCACAGATAACCTTCTAGTCTTAACAGTCAAGCAGCTCATCCCCCAACTAGCTGCAGCTTAAATGTATGCATTTTCATGCAATCTGTATGTAAAAATCTGCATGCCTTCCTTTTCTTCTAGTCCCAGGCAGTGCATGAGGCATTTGAGAGCAGTTTAAGGCAAACTAGGTTGAAAAGTCAAGGTAAGATTGGGCATATTCATGGTGATAAGTGTTCAAGCATATGTTTGTGTAAATCATTGCAATTCCTAGCTGATTGTAAACATACCATGGGGCATATTTACAAGAAAGTGGTGCACTGGTCCTGATGCGCCACTTTTCTTGTGTCACCCATGCCCCACCTAACGACACCATGGTTGCACCGTATTTATGAACCATGGCGGTTGTTAGGACAACAGCTTCAAACGTTTTGACGCTATTGTGGCGCTTTGCTGCCCTAGTGTCAAAAATGTGACGCAAGGGTTTACAAAGTGTCACAATGCTTGCAATGCACCACTTTGTAAATATGCCGTCTTTGCATGAAAAATTGTGCTAGGTCGGCACAAGGTGACGCTAGGGGCTTGTAAATATGCCCCCATGTTTGGCCTAAACCTGTTTTCAAATGATGACACTCTGGATTGATTGGTATGTGAAAATATACATCATGGGCATGTATGCCCCATCCCATCCCACACACATCACTTACCTTCACATCACATCACCCATATATTGCGCCTCTTTTTATTTACTAGCATAGGCTCAATGACCATTAATGAGTCTGTGTACTCTGATGCGCATAAGTGTACTATATAGATATGTGCGTTTTTGTGTGCACGTTGAGCAGACACTAGTTCATTGAGAGCACCTTGAGGTTGAATATCAGGCATACCAGCATTCAGGCCGGGCACAGGGCATCCTCTCTCAGGCAGGGAGAAGAGTAGGGGAAGTGCTAGTCGCGTGATGGCTCTTTTGTTTACAGCAGTGAGCAGTGCTCCTAAATTGCGTTCGGTTTTCAAGCCACTGCCTGCCTCACTCCCTCTCTCTACCCAGGGTGTGGTATTACAATCAGAGCTTCCAGCTGTGGACCTAAGTTCCAGTCTTAGCATAGGCTCAACGTCCTGTCCCTATAAACAATGCATGTAAGCTTGTATAATGTAACTAGTGCCCATGAAAAGATCTCGGTCTTCGATCGAAAGACAAATAGATATACATATTTCCAGGCTGATTTCTACAAAGTAAGTCCAGAAAACGAGGGAAAATAGCGACTTCATCCCAAATTCCCTGCTTAAATTGTGTGCTCTTGGGTGTCATGGGTTAAAGACATTAACATTGACAACCCCAATTGCTCTTGCATTGCTGAGACCGATTGGCTTTGCCAATGATTGTTTATCATTTGTCACTTGGATGGCCAATCCATTGTGGGAAGAGCAAACACTTTCCTGACACTGGTCGACGATGGTCTGGCACATTTAAAGTTTCCCACTGTTGCATGATGGTTTCATCCCCAGAAAGAGGCTCCTGCTGTCATGCCTACTGACTCTGGACTTCAGACCCACCCCTGTGATTCCAACCCCAGCTCTGTGCTCCAGACTCTCTTCTGAGGACTCCATCAAGGCCACTACTGCCCTCAACACCCCCTCCCCACCAGGACTCCAAAAGACATTTAGGTGCCATATTTAGACAGTCTATGACCTGCTGGGGGTGGGGGTTCAGTGCAAAAACACTGTGAACATGGTGATCTTCAGTATAGAGGGATGTCATCGAAAATGGGATGGATTTACCACTCTAAATCATGAGGTCATTACAATCCAGTTTTTGGCTGTGTCTACCTGATGGTGGTCCAATGGCAAATCCAACAGAGGTTTCATCATTGAAACTACTGCCTTCTGCCACTGTCTAGATAGGCAGGAAATGCAGAGAACAGACCTTCTATTTCTCTGCACCAAATGAGGTTAAAGATGCAACTTCCTCAGGAGACCAGGTAGACAAATGCTCTACGCAATGAAAAAATAAAAGACCAGATTCCTAATTCTATTATTTTTATTAATTTGAACTTGCCTCGTTCCCACATTATCCTCCTATGCCAGAAGGAAATCCTGAAAGTACCAAGCATAGGCTGGCAGCAGAACGGGTGGAATGGGAAAGTTGTAAGATCGAGACAGAGAAGAGCAGGACTAAGAATAATGAATATTACCAGCAAGTAACTGGGACACAAGCTCCACATCCTAACTTCCTCATCCCAGTCCTTACTATATCAGGAATAACCCAGCATTAATCTTCTGATTGCCAAAATAAAGAATCCTCCAACACTTTCTTCAATGCTCAAAAATCTTTATTGAAAAGATAATTCAGTAAAGCTCTTCTGATGTCTAATGGAAGCAGGTCTTCTTCCAGAGATGAAAGAGAATGAAACAATTGTACAATACAATTTCTCATTCCGTATGGAATTCTAACTTGATCTTCAGGCAAAAACCAGAAACAAGCTGTAGGATAACTGATCTAGGAAAAATTGAAAGTAATGACAATTAATTACCAATGCACCAGGTCGTAGGCAAAAAAAAACTTTCCTTGGGAAATAGTAAAAATAAAGAAACAGTTTCCAGTGGCTCAAAAAGAGCCTGCTGGACACTTTCTGAAACCAAACATAGATTCCATACTGGTAATGAAGGGTGTTTAACTGACCTTTTTAGTTCAAAATGCTTTAAACGGCTGACCACTGAAACTGCTATCCCTTGGGTAAACAATCACTTAAAAAATCTTATATAAGAAAGGGATTAGAATATTATTTTATCCTTTTCACCCATTGACATTAGGACCCCAGCAACTGGATGACTACCTATGAGACCACTCTCCCCACCAGCCTTATTCGTAGGCTTGCAGCAACTCAAATAGCCAATAACGGTAGAGGAGAGTCACAAAGTGATCAAAACTATGCCTAGCAACAAGGCTCCAGAGTCTCATGACTTCCCAGCCTCCTTTTCCAAACATTCTCAACCCCCTAAAGTAAGACATAGAGGGCCAGATGTAGCAAAGTTTTGCGAGTCGCAAATGGCCCGATACGCAATTTGGGACCCCGCAAAATCAGAAATGGGATGCAAAAACCCCATTTCCGAATCGCAAATTGCGACGCGAGCCATTACCGACTCCATTTTGCGACCCGCAAATAGGAAGTCGCAATTTGCGAGTCGCAAACCATATGACATAGCCACTCGCAAATTGCGACTAGTCGCAAAAAGCCCATTTTGCACACCCAATTTACCACTAACTCAGAGCAGGTGGTAACCAGAACCAAAGTATAAAAGGAGACCCAGAAGGCACCTGGGTTACTCAAGATGGCGGAGATATATGTGATAGCAAGGAGGAGGAGAGTCCACGCCGCACAGCAGAGGAGGAGGAGGAGCCAGAGACAGGAGAGGATATACAGAAACAGGCAGACACTATTCCAACAAACAGAGGAGGAGATATATGATAAATACAGACTCAGCAGTGCAGCAATATTAGAATTAATAGATCTACTCAATCCGCAGCTGCAACGCCAGACTGTGCGCGGCAGCGCAATCCCCACACATGTGCAAGTTCTATGCTCACTGCACCTCTTGGCCTCGGGTAGCTATCAGGGGGTCATTGCTGTGGCAGGTGGGGTATCCCAAAGTGCACTCTCACGGTTCTTCAGATGTTTCTTAGATGCCATACTCACACACATGTTCAGATACATATACCTACCCAGGAATGAGGCAGAAATCAACAACACCAAGTTGGAATTCTACAGGATTGCCAACTTCCCTCATGTAATAGGGTGTGTAGACGGGACACATATATAAATATGCCCTCCTGCAAATCTGGAATATCTGTTCCGCAACCAGAAGTGTACACACTCACTGAACATCCAGGTGGTATGTGACGCCCATTATGTTATCACGGACAAGGTAGCCAAATTTCCAGGGAGTACACATGACTCTTACATTTTCAGGCACAGTGGGATACACCAACGCCTAGAACGTGGGGAGTTTGGAGACGGATATCTCTTAGGTATTGCTGACTACACCCTGAAGCCATACACACAGGTCACTGTAGAAACCATCCATGTCCTGCTAACATTGTCCATTTATGCCAAAAAGGTGACAGTGCATATGCGCTACGACCATGGATACTTACCCCGTAATTAACACCCAGCAATGAGAAAGCGAGGCGATACAACAGTGCACATAGGAGGACCCGAAATGTCATAGAGAGGACCTGTGGACTGTTAAAGGCAAGATTCCGATGCCTCCACAGAAGTGGAGGTGCGCTGCAGTATGCCCCAATTACAGCATTCAAGATAGTTGGCGCATGCGCTATACTGCACAACATTGCCACCAGACGTGGGCTACCTCTCACCCCTGAAGACCCAGATTCGGAGGATGACGAGCAAGAGCTACCACATCGCCATCATGGGGATAGAAGCATTGCAAATCAAGGCAGACAGAGATGGGACCGCATTGCAAACTAATACTTTGGAAGGTACGTGCTAACTGTCACCGCACACAGTAATGCCACATACGAAGAGGCCAGTTGTGAAGTGGAACAAACAATAACTTTTATTAAGTGAACCTAAGTAATTATGAACTGAACTTTTGGGAAGGGGCTGCAAATGTCCACCTGCAATGAGGACACATTCACCTCAAGTGTCCGCAAGTGCATAGGCTCAACTCCTCCGCCTGGGATGCCCAGCATGGCTAATGCTTGGTGTGTCAGCAGATCCCTGACGTGCCCTGCCACTCCTCAAGACTCTTGTGTCTGTGGCAGATGCACTGCTGACGGTGGAGCCCTCCTCACTATCTTGAGGTGTGTCTGCCGTGCCCCTAGCCACCTGTCTTGCCTCCATCATGTCCACAGCGTGGCTAATCTGACCCAGTCCCCGAGCCACATCCCCTGCAAAGTGGCCCAAGTCAACCTGCAAACTGACTGTACGGTGTGACAGCCCTGTGGTGTTGACTGCCAGGCGGACGATTGATGCAGCCGTGCGGTCCAACCGGTGTATGAGTTGCCGCTCACGGCGCCGTACACTCTCTCCCTCTGACACTAGTTCAGTTACGAGTTGACGGATGGAGAGTGCAAGGTCACCAACATTATTGTTCAGGCGTTGGAACTCTGTGTGCACCTGTGCCAGCCCTGTGGTGCAATTCCGCTCCATGCGTTGCATGGCCCCTGATATAACTCTCATCTGCCTTGTTTGCAGGCGCTGACCACTTATGAGGGCTGCCTCCGGGGCGGACATGGAAGAGTCACCTACATCCTCCTGGGACACTGCAGGGACATGGACTCGGCGTCTGCGACGCGGTGGAGCATCAGGGTCCTGCTGTATGGCACTGTGGCTGGGACCGGGTGCTGTGTCAACATCCACAATGTCCATTGGTGCAGCTGGAGGGGACTGTGATTGGGTGGTGCTGGGCCCTGTAGTGGCTGCTTCTGACTCCTGTGCTGCCTGTTGGCTGCTCTCTGCACCCTGGACAGACTGGCTGGTGGGGATGTCTTGTGGGAGACCTGTGGGACATAGGGAACACACTGTCAGTATCTAACATCTGTTGTATGCCTCCTAATAAACTGTTGCCTATCAGCTGACTACTGAACTACATTGCCCATAATGCACCATGCTGGTGGTTGCAAGTCTGGAATGGAGCTAATTTGGTTGTGCATGCTGCTGTGTACTGGGTGGGTGGGCGTATGGCAGATATGGGTGTACATGCATGTTTCATGGTACTCACTTGTTGATGTTCCTGGCGCTGATGTGCCCAGCTCTCCCATTCCAGCCACTGCTGCAGGCTCAAGGGTCTGTTCCACAAGTTCCTCAATGGGTGTGGGTGGTGGGACGGTGGGTGGGCCTCCTCCTGTGCCCCCCATCTCACGGAGGCGCTCTGCCACCCTCTCCTTGGTCTTGGAGCGCAGGTCATACCATCTCTTTTTGAGCTCCTCAATACTCCTGTGGCTCACCCCTATGGCGTTGACCTTCTCCTGGATGTCATTCCAGATCCACCTTTTTTCAGTCTCTGGCACACTCAGGGCAGCCCTTCCGAATAGCTGGTCATGGTGCTGGCAGCATTCGTCTGTCAGCACCTCAAGTTCCGTTTCTGAAAACTTCAGTTTTCTCTTCCTGCCAGAGTTCTCCACTCTTGCTGCTGTTCCTCCAGGTGGTTGGTCAGCAGTTAGAAAAGGGTGTGGTCCTCCCTCCTCCCAGGTGTATTTGTAAACTTCCTGGCTGTGATGTCATCAACAAGAGCCAGGAAGTGTTTTCCAGACTGTTCTGCTGCACCTGCATGCAATTTGCGGCACAGTCGCAATTTGCGACACCCACTCGTAATTTGCTTGTCCGTTTTTAGCGAGGTCGCAAAAAGCGACCTCACAAACAGCGGACTCGCAATCTGCGGTGCGACTTCATTTGCGAGTCGCAAAATGAAGTTGCTTTTTCTTGTTGGATACCAGTTTGCAAGTCGGAAATTGCGAGTCGCAACGACTCGCAATTTCCGACTCGCTATTTCTTAGCTACCTGCATCTGGCCCTTAATTACTTTCTGAAAAAAGGCAGCGACTGAAACCTTGTTAACCTTGCACCTCCCTCCTACTCAAAGCCAACAAGGACTCCACAGTTTGAGGGTCAGCCGTCCCATTTCCCTCCTGTATAATGTAATGTAAAACTCTACCCTTCTGTCCTTGTCAAATGTCTTCACTCAATTTGGAGCAGGTTGATAGGAGGGTACAACAATCCGTATTTATAAAAGACCACCGGATGGGAGATAATATGAGACTGGGCTGTAGCCTCATAGAAGTTGCAGAATGTAATCGTTCTATTCTCACTAGAGGCATTTGATAGGCCTTTTATAGGGGGTCATTGGTCCTACCTCTTTAAAATATTGGACAGAATCACCATGAGTGCAAAGTTGAAAAAACATATATCCAAGTCCTTTGTTGTAAACCCACCATCAAAATCAATCAAATGGCGAGCTCTCCATGGCAATCCCCCCATCAAGAAGTACGAGACAAGGTTGCCCATGGTCCCCTCTGGTGTTTGTACTGTGAATGGAGCCACTGGTCCAAAGAATTCCATGTAATCTGGACATCCACGAAATTTGGGTGAGTGGGGCTGAGCACAAGGTTTCCCTCTTTCCTAATGACATCCTGTGCTTTGCTGGTGGCACTAAACACTCCTTACAGGCCCTCCAGTCTGAACTGGACACATTCTCTGTGGTCTCAGGGTTAAAATCAATTACGCTAAGGTTAGAGGCCTAGGAATAGCTGATCCCCTCCGGCACCCAAAGTAATGGGTAAGGAATGCAGGCTTTAAGTGAGCGGTAATCTCGATCAAATATTTGGGTGGTATTTTTGCTGGCTAAATCTAGGTATTATTAAACCTGTGACCCCCCCCCAACACTTCTACGCACGCAATTCAAAGACATGTACTGTTGGGGAAAACTAGATATCTCATCATTTGTACACATAGCCAGTCTGAAAATGAACTTTGTGCCATGCTTACTTTAAGATGTTCAGACCTTGCAACACCTCTTCCCCACTCAAATACTAGAACATATCCAAGAGAATCTCTTAACATTTGTTTGTCAAAACAAGAAACTCAGTCACGCAAGCAACACTGTTTCCCCCCAGGGTGGTAGATGGCCTGGGATTTCCAAAAGTGGGAATTCATATTTAAGCAGCTGAACTTCATACTGCCCTTGATTCGGAATTCAAATCTAAACAATAAACTGTGGGTCTGGGTTGAACAGCACTATTCTTATGTTCCCTTGACCCTTTTGTTGTGGCTCCCTCATAGAACTTGTACGTGGGAAAATGCCCTTCTCCAGTCTTTCTCGATCCTACTTGACTAGTGACAACAACTTCACATAAAAGAAAGGCAACCTCTTTCCCCTCTTAGACGATGCCAATCACTTTAAACACAGATTTCCCTGGGCATAGCTAACTCTAGCACCAGCTCTTGAAATTCACACAATCCTCTGGGTCTTGGGAGCTTTGTGAGGATGGCAAATTGCAGTCTCCAGTGTCCCCTAAGAATTGCTTTGATCTTTCATGATCAGAAAACTTCATTCTTCAACAACTGCGATTCTGGTCCGCTGGAGTGGTGTAGGAAATTGGGTTATTGCTTGAGGAGGGTTGACATCCCACTCAAACCGAAACCAAAGTTTCTGTCAAGGTGAAGACATGAGCAAATCCCAAATTATCATGTGCTTAACCCTCTGGTAGCATGCACAAAATCAGTCAAGCTTAATATAGAGGCAATACGTAAAGCATTTATGCAGCACTTCAAACAGTAATAAAGTGAAATCCCTATACAATAAAAATCCCACACCAATTTGGAAACATGGAGTAAAATGTGATAAATTATTTGAGACCAAAACAACCAAGATCCAAGCAGTAGAACTGAAGATATGCAATTTTAAAGATTTAAGTGAAAATAATTTCAAGAAGCACAGAGAGCCAACTGTGGCTCTCTGGTCGCACTGGACAAGGACAAAGTCACATGTTCAGGCTGATAGCGATGTAGTGCAGGATGGATACAGGGACCATTCTTTGACCTGATGAACAAAGTGCCATAAATCCAGGTTGCAGGGTGTTGCAAGATCCACCATGAAGGATGCATGATGCAACACAATTCCGAGGAGTGTGGGGGGGGGAATGTGAGGTCCCTGAGGTGTCATGCAGAAGTGGATCCAAAGAGCTGTGGGGTCCTGCTTAGCTGATGCATTGTGCAGCAATGGTCTTTATGTGGACCTGTGAGGTGATGCGTTGTGCTGCACTGATTCTTCTTGGATCATAGCTGGGCTAACAGAGCACCTTCAGGCCCACTTTCAATGGTCCAGGACTGGGGTGGCACCACTTGGCAAGTGGCAAGACTCACGGCAGCTAGAGTCTAGGTCCTGGGTTCAATGTGATTGGAGCCTTTTCTGTCCCTGAGGCTCTGATCAGGAACTCAGCCAACTAAATCTTGGAGTCACTCTGGTGATCCTGGATTCAAGATGCAGGTCCAGTCCTTTTCAGGCAGCAAGGCAGCAGGGTAGTAGGGGAGCAGAGTAGCAGGGCAACAGAGAAGCATTCCTTCTTGCAGCACAGCAGTCCTTCTGAGCCTTCCACAGGTTCAGAGGTATACTGAATGGTTGGGACTAAGGGTCCTTTATTTATACTTGATGCCAGATTTAAAGTAGGAGAGGGTTGTGGAGGTTACCACTACCAGCGATGTTGGTAATTTCCTGACTCCCTGCCCTGGCCCCAGATTGTCTGGGGGCACAAAAGTCTAGTGTCAAACCCTTTGTGAATGGACTGAGGCAGAGTCTTCGCAATGCGCAAGAGCAGTAGATGACATCTCCACCCCTCATCAAGTCAGAGATGGCCCTTCCTGCTATCACATATTACCCCTTTGTTTTACTGCCTGGGAGAAATACACCAACACCAACTGCCAGCTACACCTGGCAATGTGACCGAGAATACATGCTGCATGCACCTAATGGTTGGGAAAAGAAAATGGCAACTTCCTAAAAGTGGCATTTTCAGAATTGCGACTTAAAATCCAACTTAACCATTAAAGAGAGTTTTAAATTACAAATCTTTAGATACCAAACTACCTGCTCTCAAGTGAAAGTTATTGCTTAATAAATGTAATAAGGAAACCCAATGTTATTGTATAGAAGAGTCAGGTCTTGAGGTAGTAAAAAACACATTTTATAGTTTTTCGCTACCAGGACATGTAAAAGTTAAAAGTAAACGTCCAACCTTTTAAATACAGTGCACCCTGCCCTATGAGCTGTGTAGGGCCTAACCCTAGGGGTGACATGTATTAAAAGGGAGGTTTGGGCCTGGCAAAAGGTTTATTTGCCATGTCAAAATGGCAGCTTAAAACTGCACACACAGGCTACAATAGCAGGCCCGAGACAGGTTTAAAAGGTTACTTAAGTGGGTGGTACAATAAGGGCAGGCCCACTAGTAGTACTTAATGTACAGGCCAGTGGTACATGTAGTACCACTTTACATAGACTTACAAGAAAATTAAATGTGCTAGTTCCTTGTAAGTCAAGTTACCATGTGTAAGTCAGTGAGCAAATGCAGTTTAGCACTATTAACAGAGGTAAAGTGCCAAGAGTCCTAAGGCCATCATATAAAAGCTCAGCAGAAATGGAGGAGTAAGGCAAAAGATTTGGGGGAAGTCCACCCTTAGGCTGTCAGGTATAACACTTGGCCATCAAGAAAGTACTATAAATAAGGCTACTCAGATACTATTTGCAGCACCCAAAGATCTGTGATATTGTGTCTCTGTTCGTCTGCAAATTGCAATAACCAACCTTCCACCAGGATCTGGCTTTTCTCAGCATAGTCGGGCTTCCAGGGGCTGCTAAGAAGCTGAAGTTGATAGCTGGAATTTCTCCAGTATAGCAGCCTTGATCCCCAAACTCAGGCCCCTCTTTGAAACAGCCTTCTAACGTAGCCCTCTTGATGTACATGAAACTGGCCCATTGTTGAGGAGCATGTGGAAACAATTAAGATCTTGGCTTGGAGACTTTGACTCTAAAAAACTGGAATAACTTGTATTCTTATGCTAACTCCCTAAGAATGTCATTCACTTGAGGTCTGCATAATTTAGAACCTCAACTGGATGACCTTCTTAGGGAGCAGAAGAATAAAGCAGCAGAGATATGAGAGTCTTCTGGGTAGCATCCTACTTACAGGGATATATCCAAATGTGTATTTACATATGTAAATTTGTATAATGCAAACCTAGCCAAAAGTCAAAGGCACACAAACACTCAGAAACTGATAAGAGAGGTAGCAGGGTCCTGGCAGCAGATGTGTAATGTTGCTACATTGTGATGTAGTGTTCTTCAACTCCTTCCAAAATTGGAGCAGTGTTGGATGATACTAATGGAAATGGAAATGTTGTTCCAGATCCTAGTGCATAAATAGAAAAGGCCAGCTGCCTAGTTTTTCTGTTGTACACCACTTAGTCTCCAGTCTGATGGTGGCCAGGCTGCTGGTGTGGCAAGAGCCACCAGAGAGGTTGCACTTGTCTGCAAGATATAATTGACAGGTGATGGCTTTAAAAATGATGCAGCTAATTTTAAAGACAGGGTGGTGCCTTTAGCAAGGGAAGCCAATAGAGTTCCATGAGGATGGATGTGATGTAATCAAATTTCTTCAGCGCCTGATAGGTCTACATCTTCTTGGGTGCCCCTAAGGGTGGCCAATGTGGAGTCTGTCTGGGAAGCCATGCAGTGAGGCATTAACTCAATCCAGGTATTAGAGTAAGAGTGCTTGAACAGCAGTTCTGCAGTCACTTTCTAGAACAAATGTTCTCACTTTCTTTAGATGAGAAAGCTGGTATACCGGGCTGTTTCTCTTTATTTTGTCAATGTGTTCTTTGAGGGTAAGACTGAAGTCCAGGGTGAATCAAAGTGACTTGTCAGACAGCAAAAGATAGGGACCAAAGCTGCCAGGGTTCATGTCATTGAGCTAGATTTCTATTATTTCTTGCATGTTGTCTTGACAAAAATAATGCAGCAAATGTGTCTTTTTCCAGTCATAACCACAGCTGAAGAGGTTACTGTGACAGAAAACCCATCAAAGGTCATGTCATATAAGTAACCCACCATTAAGATCAGTGTGTAGCAGTGATCTCCATTTTGTATTCCTTTATAGAGTCCTGGAAGTCTGTGAATATAGTGTGTGAAGCATGGGCAGTTTAAGTGTCAGGTCAAAACATCAGGTTAGATGCCCCATAATCTCACTTCAGGGTCTCTTTCAGCATCTTATAACATGGGTCAGAATGGATACAGTCATTCCTGCCATAGTAAGAGGGCATGCTTTCTAAAAAATAATGAATTTTGATACTCAGAGGTGATTGTGTCTCTAAACACTCGAAAGGGTACTTCTGACTCAAAAACAGTTTTGTCAATCTGCTTCCCCTCTCTGTCCAAAATATGTATGGTATCCTTGTGAAGGGGCAAAGAGCTCATTGCTGGAAGACCAGAGAAGCTGAAAAAATCTTCAGGATCTGCTTCAATATCAGGAGCCTGGAGACACTAATGTTCTCTTAAATGCTAGATCACATCAACTCATTGAGAGTCTCGAACCAGCTTCCCTCCTTGAGGCTAAGGATCGAGTTCCTTTGCATCATCCTGAGAGCCCGGATCTAGTCCAGGATGTTTTTGCTTATCTCCACTAACTGATCTATTCACATAGCTGGTCAGGGGATGAAAAATATTTAGGAGTAACTGGCTTCTTTTTCACTAATTTGGTACCTTTTACTGTTGCCCTTGCACCACTCATTGGTTTCACACCAAACGAATCGCTGCTCAGCAAGATTTTAAATATTCCCCGAAGCTATTTGTCAACCCTCCCCCCCCCCCCACCCCTGGACGTGAAGCAGACTGCCCTCACAATACCAAGACGTGTCTCGGTTGGAGCAAGGTATCTGGCTGAGCTATGGACTCTCTGCAGTCGCTCCGGGGAGGGGAGTGGCAAGTGCATCTCTGACCTGCTCATACTCAGACAGGAACTTTGCGTATTAAAAAAAATAACAGTACGTGCGGACCTAAAATGTACTTACGAAGCAATTCCTGTAGGCATGAACAACCTTTTCTCCAATGCGAGTAAAAAACAATACTTATTTGTAGTATCATGTGGGAAAGGAATAGAATAAAATAAATAAAAATGGAAGGACTTGGAACTGAGTCTTAATGTTTTTTCTATTGAGTAGAGCAATCGAGGGGCCTGTCTACTGGGTCAGATTCACCCTCACCCGCAAATAGTTAGGACTGAGACAAGGAAGACAGGGATTTTGGACTAAAGTGATTTACCAATTTATGCTAACGTAAAGTATAAAATAAAGATGCCAATCAGAACTCAGAATAAGGAAATATTCATACCCAAGCCCAGCACAAAAGTACTGCAAACAAAGATTTGAACAATCACAGTGTATGTGCACATACCAATCGCTGCATCTTAGGGCAGAGCACAGAAATGTTCTGTGCAGGCCTCAGGCCGTCCCCTGCAATGAAACACCGGCACTGCAGAGTCACACCTTTGGGTATATCAGCCAAACGCGGTCATTGCAACTGAATGCTTGTATTTTACAAATACTTAGCAGCAAACACATACCTCTTTAGATGTTACCACAAAACTGTTACAGATGTCTTGAAACTTGGTGCAAACATTCTAAGGGAGCAGCTGTTCAAAAAACGGTTTCAAAATAAATGACGCGCATATGCATATGGGCTGGGTAACAAAGTAAAGCCTTTCCCCAGAGACACAGACACACTTGCACCATGAGGAGGCTGGGAAGAGTGAGACACTGACGACCAAGGACAACAGATACAAAACTGGAGCATACAACCATCCAAGAGAGGAAGGGACAAAAGTGCAAACAAGCCACAGAACCTACACAAATTTACACACATCATGGATCTGATCTGCATGTGAACTTAGGCATGTCATGGTGTAAGATCCTTGCTGACCTGACATGTGCCTGTGTCCAGATGCTTGTCTCCCACCTACAGCGACTGCCTACTCGAGTACGTCCTAAATAAATATCTTCTGAACTTATGGACTAGGACTGAACAGACAATGTGGGTAACTCAGGGGCATACCAATAAATTCCACCCTGCAGGGATGACACATGCACATCTTCATCATGCAAGTGCAGCCTGGTTATTCTTCCCAGCCTGACCTCCTCCCATGCCACCAGGGAACCGTGTAATGCCCAGAGGCCTCTAGATGCTCATCTCGAGTGAACATGAACATATTGAGTCCTCAGACATTACACGGTTCCCCAGTGACATAGAGGGGGTCAGGCTGGGACGAAGAACCAGGCTACACTTGCAGCCTAAGGCTATAGAGATTTTACTGGTTCCTCTAAACAGGAAATCTGAGTGCGGGAACACTGCGCCAGATATAATTGAGTGAAGCTGTACCCCACCGTGTAATGCTGCTCCTTGTAATAAGGACCTATGTCAACTATGCCAGGACTCACTGACAGAGTGTCTGTGTCATCTCTCAGAATGAAAGCTTTTTGACCCAGACTGCTGCCATCCTCAGACTTATACATCTTTCTGACATAAAAAAATACTTGAATTGTCAGCCAGAACATCTGTGATGGAAAAGACACTGGGCAATATTTAGTTTGGCGTATGGGCTACTCAGTCAAAATGTGACAAGTGTCCCGTTCACCATATTACAAGTACCATAGGCTATTACGCACTTGTAGTACTGCAGACGGGGCAATCACCACGTTTGTGATGGCTTTTCTCCTTCGCCAAACTCAAAATTAGGCTCCTCAGGCTTATGATGCGGATAGTATTTTGAAGTTTATTTAGGGTTTACATCTTTTAAAAGTCTCTCTAGTATGTTCAAAATTGGTGAATTCAAATTCCTTGACGGTGCTTTAACATTTTTTTTTCTTTTGGTTAAAGGTTACAACAGTTTTGTTGTTTCACACGATTGATCCTCCCTGGAGCAGTTCCTTGTGTATTCTGTTTCTTCACACTCATATCTCCTTCACATCCTCTAACTGACCATGAATGGAAGAGAGTACAATGCAAGTATGATCCTACTGCTCCTCAGCTATCAGGCGAAGCCTCTGGCGACCTGCCTTCCTCATTATTTGATCCCAATCTCATACAAGAAATCACATATCTCGCTTCACCTCCTTCCTCTGCAGAGTCCATGGTTTAAACATTTCACAAAACATTTCCTGATAAAACAATAGTTTTCTTTTGCATGAAATGCAAATCAAAAATACGCAGAGTAAGGTAGAGCAGGCATATGGCGTGACGAGGAATGTTGTGTTTTTCATTGCCGAGTCACACATGTAGAAGCTGTGCCGCAAAACCCACTCAATCACATGGGCATATTTACAAGCCCCTTGCGCCACCTTGCATCACCCTAGAGTCATTCTTTTGTACGCTAAGGCGGCGCTAAGGTGGCTTTTCTGCCTCGCCAGAATTACAAAGTAGCGCAATGCTTGCATTGCACCACTTTGTAAACACTTCTGCCACATTATGACTGCGTTAGACATAATGTATGCTGGGGGGTGTTCCGGTGCTGAGAAGCCGGAAAAAATGGCGCAGTGAAATTTACAACATTTCAATGAGCCATTTTTTCTGTCATTTTTAATGCCTGCTCAGAGCAGGTGTTAAAATGACGCACCCATTTTATTCAATGGTCCTCCCTGTGCCTTGCTGCACTAGCGCCAACATTTTTGATGCTAGTGTAGCAAAGCGCTACAATAGTATCAAACATGTTGATGCTATTGTGCTAACAACCGCAATGGTGCACCGTATTGTAAATATAGCGCGACCATGGTGCCATTAGGTGCAGATAGAGGGGTGCAAGAAAAGTGGTGCATCATCTATGTTGCGCCACTTTCTTGTAAATATGCCCCACAGTGTGGTACAAGACATCATATTAAAGCACTAAAAATAAAGAGGGCAGATCAAAAAACGTTTTGACTGGCTCTTTTAGATATAATTGCTGGTAAGGCAGTTCGTGGGGCAAACACTTTTACTCCGAAAATTTAAAGATTTCTTAAAGTGGTAATATGTGACAAAAAAGTTTGTCCATATTTGTTGTTTGCAATTTTGTGCTGGTGATGTGTTACGTTGTTGTTTGTGATGAGTTACTGCATTGTGTTGGTGTCGAGTTGTTACTGCGGTTGTTATATTTCATTTTGTTTTGATGTTTGTTTCAAAGCTGGACTGGGGAACGAAAACGAGTGCTGGAAGAAATGGTCAAACCATCCCCGCTCCTTTCGTCTCTTTACGTACTCCCTCTCCCATCCTTCTCTCTCCCCTACTGTCTCTGCTCCCTCTCTGATCGCTTTCCCTCTACCTCCGCTCTTTCTCTCTCTTGAAGCCTCCCCGTGCCTTCAGTATTTACCTTCGGGGAGCTGGGGAAAGTGAATGAGGCACCAGCAGTGGTCCTGTGGGCTTTCAAAACTGTCCTCCAAGGGCTCAAGCCCACTGGAGAAATGCTCGTTGGAACAAAAGGACAGTCCAGTCCTGTTTTGTTTTGCTGTGCCCTTTATATTTTAATTGTATTGTTGTGTAGCTGTGTGTCCCGTGATCGAGTTCTATTTCTACGTTTACCAGTGTCTAAGGTGGTAAAAGAGCTCTGCACCAGCTTGTCGCCTACTTAAGGTACCTCTTAGCTAAAAACTTTAAGGAAGGCCTGCATTAATCTAGCACTTCCAGTCCTCATTTTATCTAATTCTACCAAACATGTCTTAGCCTAAGCAGCATTACACAGTGGTGTCTTATGTGGTGTGCTGCACGCAGCCAGGCAAATACATCAGAGTGCAGGCAGGCGAAACAGAGGTACCAAAGAAAATGCATGATGACCCTGAAGTCTAAGTAGACACCTGGCCCAAAGAGAGGTGAGATGAGATATCATTGGACAGTCGTGCGAAGGAGAGCATGGTTCGGCTTTCTCTATTCAAATATTTTGGGACTCATTACAAGTGGCCCATTGTTTGGAGGCACTAACAAAGGTGGTAAACACTGATACCTCAATTTGTGTGGGAAAAAACTGTTATATTTTCCTTCTACTTGTAATCTTTATTCTAAAAGAGCCTTCAAGAAAAAACTTAATTCACACCTTCACAAGGGGGCATTTGGCTGAGATAGAAATCCATTATAGACCACGCCTTTCGTGATGGAACCAGGTGCCATCAGCAACTTTCGATGACAATCATCAATAATCAATTTTACAACTCTACCACAACATGGAGAGATCATTGTGACATCTGTATCAACTACATTAATTGTTATTTTAAGTATTTGCCTTGATCTGTAGACCTAACACTTTTAGTGGTGTGAAGTAGTCTTAAGGTGACATGATATTTCAATATCTTTAAATATATTAATGAATTCGTACATAACTAATAATCTCTCTGACACTGATACTCATGCAAAGTAAATTACATAATGGCGAAACAAGCAGCCAAACGACCAATCCTCTCTGGCAGAAGAAAGAAATGGTCTGTGGGGGCTGGTCATCCTCCATCCGTAAAAGTAAATGGTTACTGTTTTCCCCATCTGTTTACTGTTGGTGAAAGCAGAATTACCAGGTCGCTAACGCTTTTGGTGAATGGCCAATAGATACTACTGAATGGCTCTTGGACATGCACAGAAGTCGGGGGTGTGCCAGGAGAAACTGGGAATTGTCGTGTCAGAGGGAAAGATTCTGCACTTCAAACTCCCCAAACGCAGCTAAAACCCATTTGCCGTTTTTCCACTAAGCAGGGGGTCTGACATAAGTCATGGTCCTAAACCACAACAGGCACAATATGTCTGGAGGCTTTGAGGGGGCAGGAGGAATAGGCACTGGCTGTTGCCTGAGTATTGACCATGGCACCAAATGATTATGCTTGTGTCCCCCAGTTGTAGGCATGGTTAATGTTTGTCTAAATGGTATCTGGAGGACAAGGCACTGCACCCACAGCCCACTAGCCATAACCACTGAAATCTGACACTTCACAACTGAGAGAGCGTAGCTTATATAATCTATATTAACATGAAATGTTTATGAATTAATGTGTGATAATCCTACTTAGAAACTGTATTAATATGTTTTGAAAAAACGTGTGCTTCAAATGTGCCTACGGGGAGTGGCCGCCAACGTATACAGGGACTAATAAAAATGACTAATGTTGATGAGTTCATATATTAGAGGGTAGTTTTATACTAATTATTAATGATTATGTTATTAAAATGCTGCAAAAAATCATTAGGCCTTAGGTTAGCATGAGCCGTAGCCTAGCTGCCTGGCTCTCATATTAAATGTATTTTTCCTAACGTGCAATGTGCTGACCCGATAAAGGACATGAACTCTTGTTTTCTTCAAACTAGAAGCTAAATGTAACTATAGTAGATCCGTTCTCATGAAGTTCACTGCGCTTTTAGAAAATGTATTAACCAAATGCAACAGTGTAGACTAATGTTAAATACAAGGTCGGCCAAACCGGTACGGACAATGGAGCTACTGACGAAGATGCACAAAGAATTACAAAAGGATGAAATCATACCGGACATTCTACCTCTAAAGACGTTAATCATATGGACCAATAAAATGCCTGAGAACTAATGCGGGGTGAAAGATTTAATGGCATAATGTAATTTTAACTGGGTAAAGATAGTGGGGAGCAATCCTTTGACCAATTAGATTTTAGGGGAATGTACAACGCAAAAAGTATAAAGACCTATAACACACGGAAGTGGTTAGAATGGTTAGGGAAATGCTGGTGATATGATCCAGAAACGCTGTCACTCTGTTTGGTGACTTGCTGATTTTACTTAGAATCATCCTTGTCCTTAGATTGCCCATTTTACACGTTACCTCCTTATGAGGGAAGTGCCCCCTTTGCCCTTTGTGCCTGAGCTGAGTTCCTGACTGATGGTGAATCAACTGATGTCCTGAAGACGAAGCCTGAACCTGAGTGCTGACTCAAACCTTGGAGGGTAACTATATGACAATGGAACTGTGATTGTCTGTTTGCTTTTCCTTTCTAGGTACCAACTGCTTCTCTTTTGACAGAGACCATAGCTAGATGTTTTCCAAATTGGTGTTATAAATTGTTTTGCATGAAGCCCAACATGCCAATGCTAATTAGAGGTTAGTTGAGAGGGGTTCACCAAACTGATGCAAATGAAAAATGACTGAATTAATGCTTTGTTAACAATACTCTGCTAAGGATAGTTTGTGTTTACGCTGTGTTATATTCTGATTTTTGTGATTCTTGCTTTGATAAAATCTTATAAGAGTTGCCATATCGTGACTATGCTATTGTGTTTCTTGGTTTTGAGGTTAATCAACTTGCTAGCAGTATGGTAACCAATAGGGAATAAAATCACTAAAATATACTGAACTGGTGTGATTATTCATGACTGAAAGGTCATGGTGGTGTCTTGCATCCGACTAAATGACATTAACAAAAGTGAAATGTATTGTGGTAATAAGTATTGATGATATTATTGACGTATTGATTGACATGTTGATTAGCTATCTCGTCCTAAGGTGTCTTTCAACTGGGTCAAAAGATTCATTGTCCTAAAATTAGTCCTAATGTGTAATAATTTATCATAAAGGGACGCGTTAATAGTTCTGGTAGCAGAGCAACGGTTTGGCCCTTTGGGGCCCCAGGACGGAGAATCATTGCTTAATTTTGTTTTCTGAGATCATGCAAATTAGAGGTATGATGTGTTTCTAAATTCCCGATGACTTTTCGGAATCTCAGAGCCTGCCTAAGTGAGTTGGGAATGCTCGCGGCGTTTTAGTATGTGTGGTGTAGAATTTGCGTTTGCTCGGCTTTTGCATTTTGCAGGTGTTTTGTGAAATTTGGGTGTTTTAGGCCAGGTAATGTTGTTTTAGTAGGAGTATGAGAGTAGGGAAGTGGGTGAACTTCATATGAGTGCGGCGCTTTGTGCTCAAAAATTGTCTACGTGGTTGGTAATGTACGGACCCGTCGTGGTCTAAGACTCCGGAGTATATTGACAAGTGTAGGAGACACTTGGGTTTATGTTGTAATTTGTGCGGTTTAATAGGTCAATCGGGCATGGTTGACAAGGCGAGCTTGAGTCAAATTGTATGTATGAAACCTTCGATGGAGATTTGGCAAGTTCTAAGGTGCACTAGGACGAACCATTGACAAGTCGAGAGTAGGATTTGCGGGTCGAATTCTGCTTGCGGGTGCGGGAGCTGAGAAGGAGATAGTAGCGGCCGAGGCTTCAAGTGAAATCTCTGTAAAGTTCTGAAGCAAATGTGTTACCCTTCCTGCAGTAAACCGGCAGCTTTGGGTTTTTGTGGTTAATGGTGCTTGCAATATAGTGCATTAGTTTGGTGTGAATCCAGAGTGAGGAGGACAAGCCGCTAGACTTTTTCAGCTGCAGTGTGTGTGAGTGTGATGTCAGTGGTGCCACGCTGGAATAGGTCAGTTACCGAGAGGGGTCGCGCACGGATTGGCAGCCGTCCATGAGAGGCAATAGGTAGAGGAAGGTGGGTGAAGAGTGTTCTGGGAATTAAAGTCACTTTATGATTAGATTCAAAACAAAATAAGAGACGAGAAAAAAATGAATTTCTTTAAGGCTTTAAGAAGCGCTCTGAAAGGAGACGCATACATTATGGCGAGTGAGCCTACACCGCCTGAGGGTACTCCAGCTTATATAGTAATGGAGGAGAAGGGAGTTGCGCCTTGCCTTTGGATGAAGCAGTGGCACAAACTGACAGAGAAGGAGGGATGTTTAGCGTTTCCGGAGCACAGAACGTTCAATTAGAAAATTTTAGGTGGATGTTGAGTGTGCACAAACCACCTCCGAGGCCAGCCCAGTATGAGGCATTAGCAGTCTGGGATTTAATGGCCATACAACAAAGACAGCAGAAATTTGAGAGAAGAATGAAAAAGGGCAGAAAAGACTTTAGCCGAGGCTAGATGGGACAACGAGAGCAAAATGTGGAGAAGGGGAACAGTTGCGGGACTCAAATTGTTTCCAGCAATAACACAAGAAGACGAGACACAGGGAAAGAAAGCTACTTGTAAGACAGATAAAGGCCCTAGCAAGCCAAAAGAGACTAAGAAGTCTTGGATAGAAGAAGACGACTCAGATGATAAAGAGTTCCCTAACCAGTAGTTACATGATCGCCCGCCAGTTATGTACAAATAAATGACAATGCCCGAGCACTAGTGCGGGTCCTGGGAACCAGACGCAGACTAAAGAAGTTACAAATACAGTGCAGACAAGTGATACAAGTTTGATACAGAATGGTGTCAGTGTACCCACTGCTCCAGACATGCAGATACAGTTGCAACCTCCGCCACAGATACAGAGGATTTATCCAGACGTCCCAGTACGAGGGACGACTACAAGTCTGATGGTGCCGTCTGATCCGATATATACAAAATCAAGCTTAGTGCAGATTGAGCCAACTCCACAATTGCTGCCCCAGCCGCAGCAACAGCTGATCCCGGGTTATAGTCCAGCAGCAGACCCTCGTTTGTACCTGCACCAGCCACAGTGAGTCAGGCTTTGGGAGTTACTGCTCCACGGAGTTTGGGACCGGGTCAGACACCCGCTGCCATATCATTGCCAATTACTGTTGGTCCACCGGTACCATTGTATGCGCAGGGTAAGCCTGGTGTGTGTGATCAGGGAACAATGACCCAAGAGGCAATAAGAGGAGGGTTCACAGGAACTCCCCAATTAATGGGACCGAGAGAGCAATCAGCTGGAGGACCCAGGTCCTTGCTAGACCTTAGTCCAATTGAAGCACCTTTGGAGGCAATGAGACAAGCAGGGTTGGGTGTGCTAACCCCACAGACAATAAGTACACATTCCTCACAGTCACCATTGATGCAGTCAGGGAATATTTCACTGCAAGGTTTCACTGTACAACAGTTAAATGAGTGGTTAGAAAAGACTTATCCTTCACAAAATATTGCAGTAACCGCAGAAAAGCCAGAAAAGGAAGATTACCTGAATTTTGTGAGACTGGGAGTAGAAGCTGCGGAACTAGTGGAAGGGACAATGGGGGTAAACAGATTAGAGTCATACACAGAAGCAGAATGGAGGTATCTGTGCCCCAAAATCACCAAAGAAGTGGGCAATGTGCATCAGAGGTTGACGAACCTGGCAGACAAATACAATATAGACATCGAGAATACTAAACATTTGAAAAGAAGCTACACATTAGACTTTGATTCTAAAGATTTTGAACACATGAGGTCTACCGGAGTGAGGGCGCATCTTAAAGAGATACTGCAAAGCACGCAAATCTGGGGAGCTTTAGAGAAATGGGAAGGCAGATGGGCAAAAAAGAGAGATAAAGAGAAAAGTGACAGTCCGGAATCAAATCTGGCTAAAGCTTCACCGGACACGGGGACAGTAAAGATGCTACCAATGAGAGAAACAGCTGGAGTGGTCATAGTCCATGTACCGTGGTCTAGAGGAGACATTCTGCCGTTCACAAATGATTAGCCCAGGTTGAGGAAAAAGCCAATAGAATGGTACCAGCAGACAGATAGGTTTGTGAAGCTTGCGAAATGTCTCTGGGAAGGCTTGAATACCCTGTTTGAGATTATTGTGCCACCCGACTTATGGCTTGAGTGCAAGAGAGGTGTGAACTGGCCGACACAGGAACTGGCAAGAGATAAGGTGACTGGAGCACCATCTGAGGAGGTGATGAGGTACTATCATAAAGTGATTGAGTTTTTGAAACAGAAAGTGTCGCCGAAGGTGACTGATTGGCAGAAAATAGATCGGACCTCACAGGAGGTCAAAGAGTCGATCCATGCTTATTATGAGAGGCTGTTGAAGGCGTTCAAGCATCATAGTGGCACTGAGACTATTGAGCCGAAAGACATGAATCATCTCGTGTTCAGATTTGTTGAAGGGTTAAGACCAGAAGTTAGCCAGATGATTAAGAATCATTTGATCTGTTGACAAGTGAAGCCGATTGATGAGGTGTTGCAATATGTGAAATACTGCAGTGACGAGAGTGAGTTGAAGCAGAGAAAGTTGAAGGAGAAAGTGATGGTAATGCAGATTAGGGCAGCGCAAGCAGGGATGCAGGGGAATGGAATCCAGCAGATGGTACAGCTGCAACTGCAAGGGAATGGCATGTTTCAGGCACAGCTGAGAGGTTGAGGTCGGGGTTTTGTGAATCGCGGTCCAGACTTAAATACTGTTGTGGTTCAAAATGATGCGCAGGGGATGAAAAAGATGTCACCATGTCACACATGCGGGGGCGTGGGGCATTGGAAGCGGGAATGCCCAAATATGGTGCAGGATGGTGTCGTTCAACAAAGCATTGATGGCGGTACATTTCAAAATACGATGGGTCCAAAAATGTGGAGTCCAAATCAGAACTTCCAGAATAACATGGTTCAGATGCAGGGGTTACAACCCATGCAGCAAATGGAGCAAGTACAACAGCAGGTTCAACCGGCACAAATGCAGCAAGTACAACAGCAGGTTCCCCTGGTACCTAGACAGCAAATGCAATTACCATTAGCTCCAATGGGTCAGCAACAGGTAATGCTCCCTCAACAGGTCACAGGCCAAATGATGAGTCAAAATAACACAGTGCAGCAGTTCCCATTGCGTGGTGAAGATGGAATAAAGGATGAATGGTCGGATGATAGTTCAGACAGTGAGGAGTGCCGACTTGCAGCGTCCCTAGAAGTAGATCAGAGGGGACCCTATGTGGAGGGAAAGGTGATGGGTCACAAGATTTAGGGCCGTATTTATACTCTGGTTGCGCCGAATTTGCGTCGTTTTTTACGACGCAAATTCGACGCTAAACTAACGCCAACTAACGCCATATTTATACTATGGCGTTAGACGCTTCGGGCGCCAAAGTGCCCGGAGTGTGCGTCATTTTTTAGCGTGAACCCCTTCCTTGCGTTAATGATATGCAAGGGAGGCGTTCCCGTCTTAAAAAATGACTCCCAGGCCTTTACGTGGTATTTATACTCCCGGGCAAAAATGACGCCCGGGAGTGGGCGTGGCCAAAAACGGCGCATTTGCGCCGCTTTTTAACGCCTGGGTCAGGCATGGCGTTAAGGGACAAGTGGGCTCAAAATGAGCCCAGAGTGCCCTCCCCTGCCCCCAGGGACCCCCCCTGCCACCCTTGCCCACCCCAGGAGGACACCCAAGGACGGAGGGACCCATCCCATGGACATTAAGGTAAGTTCAGGTAAGTTTTTTTTTTTTTTTTTTTGTGGCATAGGGGGGCCTGATTTGTGCCCCCCTACATGCCACTATGCCCAATGACCATGCCCAGGGGACAGAAGTCCCCTGGGCATGGCCATTGGGCAAGGGGGCATGACTCCTATCTTTACAATGATAGGAGTCATGTTGATGGGGGATGGGCGTCGTTAAAAAATGGGGCAAGTCGGGTTAAGACGATTTTTTCGACGCAACCTGACTTGCCCCATTTTAAGACGCCCATACGCCATTTTCCCCCTACGCCGGCGCTGTCTGGTGTACGTGGTTTTTTTCCACGCACACCAGGCAGCGCCGGTCTGGTAGCGCCGGCTAACGCCATTCAATAAATACGGCGCCCGCATGGCGCTTCAGAATGGCGTTAGACGGCGCTAAATTTTTTGACGCTAAACTGCGTTAGCGCAGTTTTGCGTCAAAAAGTATAAATATGGCCCTTAATTCCTGGTTGACACAGGAGCTACACGCTCTACAGTCAGAAGTGCAGAGGTTCCGAAACTGCCACTTTCAGGGCGTACCATAAGAGTGCTAGGAGTAGCAAACCAGTATTTTACAAACCCGATTACAGATCCAGTGCAAGTTGAGATTGGTAACTTCCAGGGACTGTATAAGTTTGTAGTCTGTGATTCTAGTCCTGTGTCCTTACTGGGAAGGGAATTACTGTGCAACACGAAATGTTCGATCACCTGTTCCAACGAAGGGATTGAAGTACAGACAAACAGTGATGATGAAGGGGGTGATGGTCAGTTCTCAGAGTCAGAGACAGAGACCGCAAACGAAGAATACCCTCTGATAACTCTATTCCCGATGCTTACAGGGACTGACTTGCCAGCTGAATTGCAGGGAACTGTGACTGAGAAGGGATGGGACCTGACAGGAAAGGAAGTAGGACTGATAAAAAGAGTAGAGCCAGTTCAAGTGCAGGTTAAACCAAATGCAGTGTTTCCTCAGGTGCCGCAGTACCACATGGCACAAGATGTCCTTATTCAGGTGTCACAAATAATTGCAGACTTTGTAAAGCAAGGAGTTCTGAAAGAAGTGATGAGCAGCCCATGTAATTCATCAATAATGGGTCTGAAAAAGCCTTGTGGGAAGGTTCGAATTGTGCAGGACTTGAGGCAAATAAATGAGTTTGTGGTAAAATTATGCCCTGTAGTGCCGAACCCAGCAGTGATCATGTTTCAGATTCCGTGTGAAGCAGAGTGGTTCACCGTTATGGACCTGTCTCAAGCATTCTTTTCAGTGCCTCTTCATGAGGACAGCCAATTTCTCTTCAGTTTCAAATTCCTGGACAAGGTGTACAGTTGGTGCAGAATTCCTCAAGGGTTTTCTGAGTCACCATCCATCTTCAATCAGATACTTAAAAAGGATCTGGAGGCATTAGAACTGCCTTTTAGTTCGACTCTAGTACAACACATTGATGATTTGTTGATTGCATCCAGAACAAAAGACAACTGCAGGTATGACACAATTGCCTTACTGAATCATTTGGGAAAGAACGGGCATAAGGTGTCCCCAAAGAAGCTGCAGTACTGTCAGAAAGAGGTGAAGTACTTAGGGCACTTGATTGAGATGGGGTCTAGGAGAATATCAACAGAAAGGGTGACAGTCATACTGCAGATGAATCCCCCAACAACAAAGAGAGATGTCAGAATGTTTTTGGGAATGGTGGGCTACTGTCGTCAGTGGACTCCCAACTTCTCGATTATCTCCAAGCCTTTGGTGAAGTTGACAGGTAAAGAAGTTAAGGATGACCCGGGTACCATAATCTTGTCCGAGGAAGAGATTGAGGCATTCATGGAACTGAGAGAATGCATGTGCAGAGCGCCAGCTTTGGGTATGCCTGATTACACGAAACCTTTCCTACTGTTTTGTCATGAACGTGATGCTTGTTCTTTGTCTGTCTTAACACAGGTCCATGGAGCATATTTTTCAGCTACTTTGGACCCAGTCACAGCAGCCTTAACGGGTTGTTTGCGCGCAGTTGCAGCAGTTGGTCAGAGCCTCACACAGTGTGAAGGCATAGTGATGGGACATCACCTAACAGTAATGGTTCCACATTCAGTTGAAATTATGTTAACCCGAATCAAGACTCAGCACATGACAAATGCTAGGTTAACGAGATATGAGACTGTCATACTGGGGTCTCCCAATGTTTCTTTGAAGAGATGTACTGTATTGAACCCGGCAACTCTACTTCCTGCTGAAAATACTGAGATTAGTAATACAGAGGAGTTGGAACATGACTGTCTTGAGGTAACGGAACTATGCACCAAACCCAGACCTGACATTAAAGATACACAGTTAGAAGAAAATGACTACATTATATTTGTTGATGGGTCATGCTTGAGAGACTCAGTCGGAATACTGAGGGCTGGTTATGCCGTGTGTACAATCGCCGTTATTCTAGAAGCTTCCTGGCTCGAAAGGGTGTACTCTGCACAAGTGGCTGAATTAATTGCCCTTACTAAGGCATGCCACGTAGCTGCAAACCTGAAGGTTACTATCTATACTGACAGCAGATACGGATTTGGAATTGTACATGATTTTGGCCAATTATGGTCACAAAGGGGTTTTATGACCTCTTCTGGCTCACCAGTGAAAAATGGCGAAAATATTAAGGATTTGTTGCATGCGATTCAGTTACCTCTTGAAATTGCCGTGTTGAAATGCAATGCTCATGTCAAGTCACAGGACTTCGTGTCAATGGGAAACGGCTATGCAGATCAAGTCGCAAGGTTTTGTTAATTGAACTGTATATCGTTCAAGGAACAGTGGGAACTATTACCTGAAACTGAGAATGAAACATGCTTAATCTTTGCATTAAGAGTAGTTGATACATTAGATGAGCTAAGATCGCTGCAGGGCCGTGCTAGGGGGGAGGAAAAACGCTCCTGACAAAGAATACAATGTGCACAGAGGGCTGATGACTTGTGGGTCTCAGAGGAGGGAAAGTTGGTTTTACCAAACAACCTTTTGTCACAGTTCGCAAGGCTTTACCATGGTCAGGCACATCTTGGGAGAGACGAAATGATCAGATTATTCAAAATTGACTGGTTCAATCCGAAATTCAGACAAGCCGCAGAGGTTACCTGTCACAGATGCATCATCTGTCAACAGATGAATGCGGGAAAAGGGACTGTGCTGACTTTGAGCCACATAGGGAGAGCTGGAGGTCTGTTTAGCAAGATGCAAATGGATTTCATTGAGATGCCCATGTGTGGAGGTTTGAGGTACGTGTTGGTGGCTGTGTGTGTTTTCAGTCACTGGATAGAAGCTTACCCTACACATAGGAATGACAGTCTTACAGTAGCAAAGTTATTACTCAGAGAGCTAATACCACGGTTCGGATTTCTGGTCTCTTTAGAATCAGATAGGGGCAGACATTTCGACAATGAGGTGATTAAGCTCTTATGTGCTGCATTAGACATTGAGCAGAAGATGCATTGTAGCTACGGCCCTGAAGCATCAGGACTAGTGGAACAGATGAATGGTACCTTGAAGTCAAGAATAGCAAAGATGTGCGCAGCTACCAATATGAAGTGGCCAGATGCATTGCCCTTAGTGCTGATGTCAATGATAAACACACCTGATAAGAAGACAGGACTATCTCCCCATGAAATATTGATGGGCAGAGCTATGAGGTTTCCTGCAGTACCTGCAAATGCTCTTATGACTATCACGGATGATATGGTGTTGGACTACTGCAAAGGTCTAGCTGATGTGGTCCGTTCTTTCTCTCACCAGGTTGAAGCTAACACATTGCCACCAATCAGTGATCCAGGGCACACCTTGAGAGCCAGTGACTGGGTGGTTGTCAAGAAACACGTGAGGAAGTCGTGTTTGGAGCCGCGTTGGAAGGGGCCATATCAAATAATACTGACAACAACCACTGCTGTGAAATATGCAGGCATTCCAAACTGGATACATGCCAGTCACACAAAGAAGGTGACGTCCAACTGATGTGGAACTTGAAGTGTCCGAAACAACAACTCCAGAGATGGAAGTCTCAGGGCCGGAGAATATTCAAAGGGGAACTGAGACTGAAGGAGAGCCCACTGAGGACAGCTTAGTCCCTCAAACAGTAAACGAGTTCGAGAGAGGTGATGGTGAGCCTATCTCAGTAGAGGCAACAGGAGAACCAAGACAAGGAGAGGTTCTCCCAGAAGTAGACGGATACGGGTTAGAACTTGAACCCATTACAGACTTTGAAGACAAGGGGGAAGGAGCAGAAGGAGGTCAAAGCACATCAAATCCTCCTGAGCCACTTGCAGGTCCGTCAAGAGAAAACACCATAGCACAAGAGGAGGGTGCTGTTCAACGTCCTGAAAGGCCAGGTAGAAAGAAAACGCATAAAGGTGATAACTGGCCAAAGAAACAAGCTGCAAGAGAGAAAGTAGTTCCTGGTGACACAATAGAGGAAGAAATTGACACAACTAGAAAAGAGGAACTCAGTGAAGGAGAGTTGCAGAGTGAACGCAGACTGAAAAGAAAGAGAGTTGCAAATAAAAGGTACACAGGTCCTGAATGGGCATATGCAGCAACATCTGAATGGAAACAAGAATTCTTAGCGTTCTGTTTTGATCGAGAGGTACCAGGTCAATACTACGGCACCTGAAACTAACCTGAGAAAGAGACTTTGTTAAAAAATTGAAATTGAAAATAAAAGGCGGAGAAGCTGAGAAAAATGAAACTGAAAATTACCGGATGAGACATTGATAACCTGAATTGACTTTGAAAACCGATTATGACAAGCTGCTAAACCTGATTTGACAAAAAGGGTCCCGGGGTGAGTGAAACGCTGTAAATACACGCAGAGAGAAACAGAGACTTTTGCTTTAGAAAAAAAGAAAAGAAAAAAAAAAGAGCTTTTATATCGTCCTCAAGTTGATTGTTTGCTGCGTATTATTCTGCTATCTGATTTTTTAACGATCATGGCTTACACTAGAGGTAGTATCAAAAAGGGTAAGGTGTGTGGTTGGTTAAGTGTAATCTTAGGTATTGTATGTGCAATAATAATTGTAGGCGTGATTGTGGGAATGCCATGGTTGGATAAGAAGGTAACTAACAATGCTTCAAAACCTGAGACTGCTACACTAGCACAGTGGGAAAAGTTTGAGCAGGATACAAAATACTTACATGCAGGAACTACCTCAAAAGGGGAACTCTCTACTAATGTTTTCTATCGCTTGCTGAATGAGTATGTTGACACAATGGAGGCAAAGAACTGTTATGTGTGTACAAAGATCCTTACATCGGTGCAAGAAGGGGTCACTTATCATAGTCTTCCACTAACCTACGGGATAAGTTGTAGCCTGTTACTAACAAGATTCTATAATCAGGAACATGTGCAATATTTGTATTCAAATTTAGATGTGGTGTTTTCCTTTGTGCCTGTGATTGAGGTTCTAAATAAGCTAGCTAAAGAGAATAGCATAAAATTGATTAGGAGTTTCTTTGAGCCGATACTAACATTTGGGACAGCTTATGCGCACCGCAATATTTTGACCTGTCTACTAACACCTGTAGAGAAGAGTTTTTTAGATCACACTGATGATAGACGTAAAGCACTGAAAGAAAGACTAGAAAAGGGGTTAGAAAAACGCACATATGCAAATGATGATGCTTACACCGCAATAAAAACCCAGGGCAAATTAGCTATAGATGCATTATATGTAGGTAGGCTTTGTATATATAGGCCGAAATCTGAACACAACACTTTATTCGTGGTAACGAGTGAATGTAGGCATGTGTTTTTGTTTCAGAGTAAGTGGACAATCATGTGAAATGGACAGGATCCAGCGATCCCTGGGATCTATTACAGATGTGGGCTTAATGCTTATTACCGTCTCCTTAAGGGATGGTATGGGACGTGTTATTTGGGGATAGTTTTCCCAAAGATTTACCAGATTGAGGACTTAAAACAAATACCTAAAATGTCTCAATTACAACATGATAGACAAAAGAGAGAGACAGCGGCTGCTGTTGTTGGTGACATATTTGGCGCCATAATTCCTTCAGTAGGGGTTATCTTAAACTTCATAAAGATTTGAAAGTTGCCTACTATTGTGGATAACATGCTGACAAACTTCACAGGGGCTATACTACTGATGGATACTGAACATTCTGCGGAGAGGGCTATGACTCCACAAAATCGGCTTGCTTTAGACATTCTTTTGGCAAAGAGCGGCAGAGTCTGTAAGATGCCTAACGAGCGCCATTGTTGTGCATTCATTCCTAATAATAGTAGAAAGATTAGAGGTATGCTTACTAACCTAACAAGAGATAGTGCAGATTTGAAGGAGCTGAAGGAACCTGGAGTTTGGTAGAAAGTGGGGGAAGGAATTGCCAGAGTAGGAAATTGGTTTAGTAAGTTTTGGAACGGGGTACTTGCAAAAATATTAGGGGGTCTACTGATTGTTCTGATTTGTTTATTGGGTTTATGGAGAGCATGCAAAATTAATGAAAGAATTAAGAAAAATTTGACAAAACGAAGCAAAAGGAATGAAGAAAATGAAAGGGAGAAAATGTTTAATGAAATTTGGGAAAGCTCACACAAAGGGCAAGATGTCAAAATGCGCATTATGCGCAAGGTGAAAAATTAAAGTGAAAGATTGAAAGGGAAAGGTTTGTGTGATGACAAAGGTCATCAGAGGAGGGACTGAGAGAGCGTAGCTTATATAATCTATATTAACATGAAATGTTTATGAATTAATGTGTGATAATGCTACTTAGAAACTGTATTAATATGTTTTGCTAAAACGTGTGCCTGAAATGTGCCTACGGGGAGTGTCCGCCAACGTATACAGGGACTAATAAAAATGACTAATGTTGATGAGTTCATATATTAGAGGGTAGTTTTATACTAATTATTAATGATTATGTTATTAAAATGGTGCACATAAATCAGTAGCCCTTAAGTTAGCATGAGCCGTAGCCTAGTTGCCTGTTCTCATATTAAATGTACTTTTCCTAACGTGCAATGTGCTGACTCGATAAAGGACATGAACTCTTGTTTTCTTCAAACTAGATGCTAAATGTAACTATAGTAGATCCGTTCTCATGAAGTTCACCGCGCTTGTAGAAAATTGTAGAAAATGTATTAAACAAATGCAACAGTGTAGACTAATGTTAAATACAAGGTCGCCCAAACCGATACGGACAATGGAGCTACTGACCGAAGATGTACAAAGAATTACAAAAGGATGAAATCATACCGGACATTCTACCTCTAAAGACGTTAATCATATGGACCAATAAAATGCCTGAGAACTAATGCAGGGTGAAAGATTTAATGACATAATGCAATTTTAACTGGGTAAAGATAGTGGGGAGCAATCCTTTGACCAATTAGATTTTAGGGGAATGTACAACGCAAAAAGGATAAAAACCTTTAAGACACAGAAGTGGTTAGAATGGTTAGGGAAATGCTGGTGATATGATCCAGAAACTTTATCACTCTGTTTGGTGACTTGCTGATTTTACTTAGAATAATCCTTGTCCTTATATTGCCCATTTTACACTTTACCTCCTTATGAGGGAAGTGCCCCCTTTGCCCTTTGTGCCTGAGCTGAGTTCCTGACTTATGGCGAATCAACTGATGTCCTGAAGACGGAGACTAAACCTGAGTGCTGACTCAAACCTTGGAGGATAACTATATGACAATGGAACTGTGATTGTCTGTTTGCTTTTCCTTTCTAGGTACCAACTGCTTCTCTTTTGACAGAGACCATAGCTAGATGTTTTCCAAATTGGTGTTATAAATTGTTTTGCATGAAGCCCGACATGCCAATGCTAATTAGAGGTTAGTTGAGAGGGGTTCACCAAACTGATGCAAATGGACAAATGACTGAATTAATGCTTTGTTAACAATACTCTGCTAAGGTTAGTTTGTGTTTACGCCGTGTTATATGTTTGTGATTCTTGCTTTGATAAAATCTTATAAGAGTTGCCATATCATGACTATGCTATTGTGTTTCTTGGTTTCGAGGTTAATCAACTTGCTAGTAGTATTGTAACCAATAGGCAATAAAATCACTAAAATATACTAAACTGGTGTGGTTATTCATGACTGAGAGGTCATGGTGGTGTCTTGCATCCGACTAAATGACATTAACAAAAGTGTAATGTATTGTGGTAATAAGTATTGATGATATTATTGACGTATTGATTGACATGTTTATTAGCTATCTCGTCCTAAGGTGTCTCTCAACTGGGTCAAAAGATTCATTGGCCTAAAACGAGTCCTAATGTGTAATAATTTATCATAAAGGGACACGTTAACACAACCATTAATCTCCAAATGTATTTCTCCAGCCCTACATCATGAAGTCACAGCTGACATCACAAAGGCCATCATGGATCACACCTCTGAGGTATCATGTCACATCACCAGAAATCATCTATCAAAATACTACTTTAAATGTAGTTATAAAAGAACAATGCTTCTATCAGCTAGTGGTGATCTTTATCAATGATAAAGGGAGGAAAAAGGCTTGCTGTGATTACTCTCACTAGTGATATAAATCACTAATATCAATTGTAGTTCTAAGGCTGAAAGACTGCTTTCAACATAGAGGTGTCCTCACTATAGACCGAAGCAGTGCTTTAAATGGGCCGGTACTGTCCGGTACTGAGTACCAGCACTTTTTTATTTTGGGAGGGAGAGTACCCGCACTTCTCAAGAAAAACGTAATACTTTTCATTGGAGAGTACCGGCACTTCTCAGAAACAAGCAGGTACTCATACAGAGTACTTGCACTTCTATTTCTCCATTTCAAGCACTGGACATTAGTGAACTCCGACATTTTACCCTAGCTTACAGTCTTCCAGGTCTTCTCACATTCTTCCAACAAAAAGAGCTTGGGATCTGCTCTTTAGTGCCTATCTGAAGTTTCACTTTTACCACATGTCCTGGCCTCCATTTGGAAATGTGTATTATTGTAGCATCAAAATGTATGTATAGTAGCATTTCCTACACCCACTGACCAGAAGGCAAAACAATGGTGATTCAATATGGCAACAAGCTTTATGCTTATTTTTGGTGCTAGCTGGAAACTTTTCACTAAGCATGTGTAAGACTTCGACAAGCTTTCCTGAGTATCTGTTTTCCTTTACAACTGTATTTTCACTTACAGTAAATGTGGAAAAGGCCAGTCATGTTACATCTCACATGATATCATCATTGATGTTAATAGGGATGGCTGTTGTCATGCCTCCGGTGATGCAATCAGTGATGTAATCTGTTGCATCATATAGGACATCATTGGCAGTGCATTAGCTGTTTTGCTAAAAAAACTTACCGTAGCTGGCAAATTTCTGTGCTTTTTATGTTTTAAAGGTGATCATATTATCCGTTCACGTGAAGTTTTAAGTCTGAGAGGTTAACTAAAAACTATTGTCATACTGGAACCCAATTAATAGGCAAGATGCAGTAATGTATCTTTATGTCTGCAGTTGCTTCTTAGTCCTGAAACGTTTATTTGCATTTCATCTTTGACCTACAGAATAAAAAGAAGCACAATGTCACATGGTTGTAGGCTGTTAATAAGAATTAACCACAAGCTTTTTCCACGTGTCACATTTCCTCATTCACTTTCTGAATGTGAATCACTTGAAATTAAGGACATCTTAGTCATCAAGATTTAAATGTTACACAGTGTAACCATCTACTATCATTTGTGTTGCCTCTGACCAGTTGTTTGATGAGCCAACTGCAGTAGCTTCTTCAATCATTGTGTTGCCTTTTATGACATTTCCAGGAGAGGGGGGACTCATCTACAAAGCTTGCATGAGGGCTCATGGTAATTCGTCATTCTACTCACGGCAAGTGCTGTCGTACTGGGGTCATTTCAGGTCTCAGGAATTAGTGACAATCACACCTGCTGAAATGCATAAGCAATCCTACAGTCCCTGTGAGAAACCTGCATGCAACCATCAGTAATGGTTCAGATCATATGTAAGTAAAAGAACCCAACTACTCCAGGAGGAATCCTCCAGATCTTACCCTATTCAAGTGACTTGAGGAGTCGTTGAAGGTTCACCCCCTTTTACAGAAATCTTCAACTTGCACATTGAGCCTCTGAAAATTCTGTAGGTAGGCAACCCCAACATGCACCAATACTCAATTGACACTCATCCATACTTAAGTTTCACTTTGGAGCATGACAGCACCGGGCTGAACTAGGGGTGTTTGAAATTTACACAATTTGCATTTGCATAATTGTGTGAAATGTTGGTAAATCATGCAAAATTACGCAAAAGTCTGACAGAGTAACAACCACACTCTACTGGTTCCCAGCCTGCTTTATATTTAAAACAAGCTGCATCTTCTACTAAACAGTCAAGGATGGTTCACCACCACCTCTGGCTTCCAAAATCAGAACATCGGGAGCCCTTTGCAAAACCCTCAGTGTGAGGATTTGGGTGTATTATATGGTATGGCTGTGTGGCCTTACCATATAATCAACTCACAAAAACTGTCCTGGGTCAAGTCATGCTTGTTTGTAAAACCTTCAGCTCAACCCCTGGATAGCTATGGCTTCGAGCAGCAAGGCTTAAACAAAGGAACTAATGTAGAGCATATAACAGTGCCGGACAGTGAAATAAGATATCCACATGAAACAAAAGAAATCTAACACCAATTTATAAAAATATATTATATTTGAATTAATTTTTAGACTCCAAGATGTGTAAAATCCACCAGTGGGTTCCAGAGATACGGATTTTTAAAGAAATCCTTAATCTTAGTTTAACTGCAAACAATAATTGGTAACCGTAAAGTTTGTAAACTTTTAAAAAGTTTGTAAGCATTGAATTTGACCACTCCGGTCTGGGTGACAAAATCCGACAGGTGAAAGGTCTGAGAGGGAATAAGAAGTATTTGGACAGTCACCTGGCCACCAAAGCATTTTCCAGACCAGTCCCCAACTTTACAGCACAGCTGCTAAAGACTTCAATAGAGTGGTCCTAATGCTGGGGATGCGAAGATAGAAGATGCCCAAGGATGCTCTGGGTGCTGTGTGGCCAATAGGGATGCCTTTGTGGTTATTCCTCAGGTCAGGTGGGACAACTTTAGCCACAGATGTCGGGGTCCGTCAAAGTCCTCTTTGAGACAGTAGAAGGCCTGCAGCGACTGGTCTATCGGTCTCCATTCACAGCAGTCCCAGTGATCTACTCTGGTGGAGCATGGTGTCCCTCTTGGGTGGCCAATCTGGACTCAGACAATACTCCCGGGTCCGGCTGACTCAGGTGCAACTTTTAGCCATCAAGAATTGGTCTCTTGGGGTGCCCAGCAGCAGTCAGCAATGATTCTTCCAAAGTGGCAACTGACTTGCCCAAGTGGGCTACGTCAGCTTTGTGGGCCCTAGTGCTCGTTCCAGGGGGTCAGCTGACTCACCCTTGGAGTCACCGCTTTGGTTTGGGGAGCAATCTTTCCACAAGCCAAGAGGCAAATTCCTGTCTGCACGAGCCCAAGGTGTGGGGCAGGTGCAGTCCAGCAGACGGTGCAGCCTCTCTTTGCCAGTCTAAAGGTCAGCAAGGCAGTCCTTTTTCAGTCCTCTTTCCAGTTCTGGTGTTATCCAAGGTTCAGGATGCCAGGGGTGACATATTTATCCCTAGACCATGCTCCGGGGGATGTTGCAGTCACAAGCCAATGGGCTACCAGGTCCCCTCCATCTTGGTGACAACTTTCCAGCTATGTGTGGCATCTAGCAATCCCAGAGTGCAGTATTCTGCCCAATCTCAAGACTCTGCACCCTTCCTCAGATGTTAGGAGCCTGGTAGCCCACCCTTGAGGTGTGGTTACCTGTGGGCTACACACCCACGGGAAAACCGGTTTGGACACTGGCCTCTCCTCTCTGTTTCCACAGCCAACCTGTCTACCTGAACAAAGGCCAGCCCCTCAAGAGTGTGTTTGCCATTTGCACAACAAAGAAGAATTCACCTTTGAAGCTCACTTTTTGCGCTAACACCCTGAAGTGGCTTCCTGCAAAGTGGAGGTAATACCTCACCTTGGAGCATGCTGCTAATGTTCCTAAGCCTAGAAGTTGTGCATACAACTAACTATGAGGGCAGAAAGCTATCTAGTGGCCAGTGACCATGTGAGGCCACTGGACAAACTGTGTCACAGTTTGGCAACTTTTTAAAAGTTGCAATTCTTTAATAGTGACATTAAATTTGACTTCAAACATACAGAAATGATGAATGGAAACAAGCATCCTGGAACCGGTTTCAGGGTATCACCCTTCATCGGCCAGGGTAGCATGAATCCAGTGGCATAGTGAGTCCGGGACCAACGTCTGGGCATACCTGGCACAGTTATAGCGACAAAAGTAAACAAACACAAATGATGGACGGAATGCGGAACCAATCAAACATTCACCCTGAGTCACAGATCTGGGTTTAATCCATCAATTCTTTTGCTCACCATGCCACCCCAGTTTGGATCCAGCCTTATGCAAATCAGTCTTGACCCTGTTCCCCATGGGAACATTCCAGCCCGAACTGCCAGGCCAGGTGCTCCCTGGACCAGAAACAAGCAGAGTAGGACCGGTTTCAGGGTATCACCCATCATTAGCCAGGCTAGCTTGAATCCAGTGGCATAGTGAGCCTGCGATCCACGTCTGGGCATACCCTGCACACTTATGGAACAAAAGCAAACAAACGCCAATGATGGACGGAATGCGGAACCAATCAAACATTCACCCCCACATTGACTTCAGCATCAAGTTGGGTTTAAAACAATGATTAATTGGATAACTTACAATACCCATTTAAGTAGTCCCAGTCAGAAGTTAGGTAGGCTGAGTGGTCAGCCGGTAACCCTGTGTTAGCCAATGGGGCTACTACCTCTCCCACAGCAAAACAACAATTTGGAAGTGTTGCTGTGAGGTTATATATATATAATACATATCCTAATTAACAATGTAAAGGTCCCTGACTTAGGGCTCGCCAAGCCTTCCTCGGAGGAGACTTTCATATATTTTTAAGAGAAGTGGGAGCTTTGCCATTGGTTTGAATGGTAAAGTGAACTAGCAGCGTTAATGCTGCCCTTCCAGGCTGGCTGGGAGACATTTTGTACCTTGTCACACACAGGGTGGCACAATCACTGCTGCAGCCCTGGGTGTATGCTCTGCCTAACATGCCCTATGTCCACTGGGTACCATATACAAGGCATTTATAAGTAAGTCATTGTCTGCAAATTGTGGGTAGGCAATTCAACATACACTTTTCAAGGGGTTAGAACACTGGCACTGAGGTCTGGTTAGCAGGCCTCAGTGCGTTCTCAGAGTCCAAAAATGTCAGTCCAAAAATGTAGGGGTGAACATACAAAAAGAGGCATTTCCTTACACTCAGCAACACTACGGGCAGGTAAGAGAGCAATAAATTCAAGAAGAGACAATGAGAGGTCAGACTTTTTGCATTATGCCCAAGGGGCTTGGAATGGCATCCAAGCATGGGCATAACACAGACCCCTACATACCCTGTGGCACATGGGGGGGCCCTAATCCTCAAAGAGCCCAATTTGAGGCCAAGACCAATGTATAACTGTGAGATATGAGATACTCAGGAGCATTAATTAAATTCTGCATGGGGACCACTCATGTTCCGCTATGCCATTACATCCAAGAAGAAGTGTGCAGGCCCTAGTCCTCCTCCCCTTCAAAAAAGAGTTAATCTACACGGAAACGTAGGTTCTTCATGCTATCTTATAACTGCTTTACTCTCTCCCGCATCTCCCAACCTTCCTTGGATTCACTACCCTTACAACTGAACAGTCTCTCTCTGTCTTCCCATTCATCCTCTACAGTCAACTGGGTTCCACCCACTGCTTGTACCCCTGTAGGAGGCTGGCCTGGTTTGTAGAGGGTACCTTGGGTACTTACACCTTCTATCAGGCCCAGTTATTCCTTGTTAGTGAAATGTAGTAGTGTTCTAGCAGCTTAGGCTGATAGGGGTGGCTATAGCAGAGCAGCTTAGGCTGAACTAGGAGACATGCAAAGCTCATGCAATACCACTTATAGTTACACAGTACTATACACAAGTAAAGACAATACTCTGTGTTACCAAAAATAAAGGTATTTATTTGGGTGACACAGTACCAAAAATATCTTAGAGACAATAGTCCTTCTGGAGGTAAGTATTATACACAATATATACACTAGACACCAAAATTAGACCAGTAAATAGTCATAGAACAATGCAAACAATAGTAAATGCTATAGATTACAATGGGAAAAAATAGGTCTGGGGCAACACAAACCATATACTAAGAAAGTGGAATGCGAATCACAAATTCCCCCCTAGACAAGTGTAGTGTGTGCAGAATCGCTGGGAGAGTAAGAATACAGTAAAGGTAAGTAAATAACCCCACCCCAGAGCCCAGAAAAGCAGGAGTAAAGTACTGTAAGTTTCCTTAGGACACACTACACCTCGTGATTGGGATTTTGCAGTAACCGACCAAGTCTGAAAACAACAACTGCTGGATTCCTGGACCTGAAGACCTGCAAAAGAAGGGGACTAAGTCCAGAAGTCGCTGGGAGAGTAAGAATACAGTAAAGGTAAGTAAATCACACCCCAGCCCAGAAAAGCAGGAGTAAAGTACTGTAAGTTTCCTTAGGACACACTACACCTCGTGATTGGGATTTTGCAGTGACCAACCAAGTCTGAAAACAACAACTGGTTTGGCAGTACTGGGGGTCCATGGTGGAGCCCCAAGGATGCATGGAATTGGCTCCCCAATACCAGATTTGGAATGGGGGAACAATTCCATGATCTTAGACATGTTACATGGCCATATTCGGAGTTACCATTGTGAAGCTACATATAGATATTGACCTATACGTAGTGCACACGTGTAATGTGGTCCCCACACTCACAAAGTCCCAGGAAATGGCCCTGAACTATGTGGGGGCACCTTTGCCAGTGGAAGGGTGCCCTCACACTTAGGAACTTTGCACCTAACCTTCAGCAAGTGAAGGTTAGACATATGGGTGACTTATAAGTTACTTAAGTGCAGTGAAAATGGCTGTTAAATAACGTGTGTGTTATTTCACGCAGGCTGTAATGGCAGGCCTGTGCAAGGGTTTGTTTGAACTCCTTTTGGGTGGCAAAAGAAATGCTGCAGCCCATATGGATCTCCTGGAACCCCAATGCCTTGGGTACCTAGGTACCATATACTAGGGACTTATAAGGGGAGGGTCCAGTGTGCCAATTGAAATTGGTAAATGAAGTTACTAGCCTACAGTGACAAACTTAAAAGCTTAGAGAGCGCAAGTACTGATCACTGGGGTCCTGGCTAGTAGTATCCCAGTGAGACAGGCAAAATACACTGACATATAGGTTTTTATCTATGAGCACTGGGGTCCTGGCTAGCAGGGTCCCCGTGACACAGTAAAAACACACTGACACACACTCACAAAAAGGCCAAAAGTGGGGGTAACTATGCTAGAAAGAGGCTACTTTCACACACCCTCCAACTCCCTTCACTGTACAGCGCCTGTGACTTTGAAGCTACTTTTCCTTTGTATGAATCCACATACTTCCAAACACTCAAATAAGACGTGAACCTATAATGGATTTAGCAATAAATGGGCAGATTATCTCGTAAAATATTAGCAGCAATCCCTTTTATTTACTTTAGGCAGTGATGAGGTAAAAGTGTTATGGAGATTAATTCGATAGTTCATAAAATGTACAATTAGCATAAATTAGCAAAACCGTTTAATACAATTTTTGAATCTTGAACTTTCTTCTCAGTTGTACTTTGAAAAACAATGCTGCCATTTCGTTCAAAACCTGGTGCCTTCCAGTTGGTATAATATTTTTTCATCCACAATGGTGTGAAATTTCACGCCTTCCAATTTAAGCCTATCATATCAGGTGAAATATGCATATTAAACAATAAAACCTGGAAACAGAAAAGTGGACCCCAATACATTAAAAAAATTCCAAACACTACAGTAATGATGCCGCATGTCATATTTCCAGTAGTCCTATTTTCACATATAACTATAAATATAAGGACAATCAGAGAAGACAATGTGGCAGTGGCTGTAAAACTTCACACTCAAATAGAAAACCTCTACTGAAAAAGCAAAAGTAATTAAGAGAGACTGAGGCCATGTTTGTGCCGAACTAGCGTCATTTTTTTACATCGATTCAGCGCAAACCTAACTCCATATTTATACTTTGGCGATAGACACGTCTAGCGCCAAAGTTATGGAGTTTACATCATTTTCTAGACGTGAAAACCTACCTTGCGTCAATGAGATGCAAGGTAGGTATTCCCATTCAGAAAACGACAAAACGGCCTCAGCACCATATTTATCCCCCATCCTAAAATCTAGCAATCGGGATGGGGGCCTTAAATAATGGCGCTAAGCTTGCTTAGCACCATTATTTAACGCCTGGGTCAGGGCAGGCGTTAGGGGACCTGTGGGCCTTTTTCCATGGTCAGAGACCATGAAAAGAGCCCAGAGGTGCCCTTCCCTGGCCCCAGAGACTCCCCCACCCTACCAGAGGGACACCACAGGATGGGGGACCCATCCCAGGTAAGTCCTGGTAAGTACAATCTATTTTTTTTTTTACCTGCTCGTGGGCCCTGGGCATGGCCATTGAGGTGGTGGGCATGGCTCCTGTCTTTACTAAGACAGGAGCCGTGTCCATGGGGATTGCTCGCCAGGAAATAGCGTTACACTGCTTAAAGGCATTTTTTTGCCTCTAAACAGTGTAGCGCCATTATTCGGCGTGATAGAGCGTTCCAGCCTAATAATTTACCTGTATTTGGACGCTCTTAGGTCGATGAATCTTTTGACCAAGTGGGACTCACCTTACCCGAGAGGAAATCAAACTTTAATCAAATCAATAATCAATATCGAACATAAGCAACACCATGATCAACATAACATTTCACAATTAATCCAGAATACATTTCGGCGAGACCGTGACCTTTCAGCCACGAATAACCACACCAAATTTATGCAAAGTTAGTGAATTTATTTCCCTATATTAACAAAGCTAGCACAATATATATGTGTCTCAACACCAAATGATAAATGTAGATGAACATTAACAGCTGTCCATATCTGCGGAAAAGATGCAATCTATGCAGCATTTGAATAATAATGCCTTCTATAATGGCAACACAAACTACCAAAACAATAATCTGTAATGAACTAATTGCATACATTGATCAGCATAACAAGGTCTCAAATTGCATCGTGCAACGAATGAATCCTCACCTAACCTCGAATTAGCATCAGCATGTGGGACTTCATGCAAAACAATTTGGCAACATTAATTTGGAAAAACTCCTAACTAGGGATCTCATCAAAAATCAGCAGTTGGTTACCTAAAAAGAAAACACAATGCAATTGTACATTTATCTCTTTTCATATTTACCAAATTCAATCAGCATTCAAGGAAGTTTTCGTCTCGCAGGTACCAGATTCGATCGGCATGGGACGGGGCAAAGGGATAGGGTGGACGGGGCAATTGCCTCACGGCGGCAAGACTAAAGGACAAAACTACTTCATGCAAGGGACGAATCAAAGTTAAAGTCTCTAGGGCAAGAATTTATTAAAGTCTCTTTCTCTCGACTAGAGAAAGCATCAGGGTCTCAGTCAAAATGGCGTCGCTCATCGATTGGCTTGATGGGTGCAATGGCCACAAAATGGCTGCAATGGCGGCAATGGCCTCCTTTCTCCTCGTGCACCTGGTTTTTATAGACAACAGTTCAAATCCATTAGGGTCTTCCATTGGAGGGTTCATAGGTTAGCTTCAAATTGTCCAATCAAAAACATCAGTTTACAAGCTTTTACTTAAGCATACATTATCCTTGGAGTCGGGAACGTAAGTTGCAACATTTTATGCCAATTAACTCACTTTCAGAGCTTCCATTGTCCGCACCTGCAGATTGACCTTGGAGCAAAGAGAAAAATGCCAGGCTGGCACGAAACCTTAAGATAAGCATGTGAACCGGTCTCACTGGAAAAGTACAGCTTCAAGCAAGAATACACGTTTATTTAGCACAATGGAAAAATACGAGCATCTAAACCGTGAGACAAGGCAACTAGGCCGAAGCCTTCACTGAAGTTATGCTAAGCTAATACATTTAAACGAGCAAATCATGGCACACGTTTACGATTATGTCGGATTAGTACATTTCCAATACATCACGTTAAATAAAGCACGATTATAAATGTTGGCAAACTACTCTGAGGGCACATTTTGTCCCCGTACAATCTTTATTAGTTCGGTTAAAGTCACACTCGATTATTGCAGTACTACGTTTATGCGCTAATAAATGTAAAACCTTCATTTCCGCGTCACCAATCCCTCCTCTGATGACTACTTGTCATCACACAAAACATTCCCACAAATTTTATTCCATTAAAATTCTGTCAGCTCTCTTTGCCTTTTTGTTCCCCTTGTTCTCGCTTTGTATTCTTCTGCCATTCTTTTCATCATTTTCTCTTCCTTTCTTCTCTTAATTCTTTCCATAATCATTATTATTCCCCTCTTTATTCCCCAAATTCCAAAGATGCAAATTAGCACTATTAGAATTCCCTGTATTATCTTCAGCAATATTCCATTCCAAATCCCACCTAACCAACTTCCCACTGACGCAATTCCTTTTCCAACTTCCTCCCAAACTCCTTGTTCTTTCAATTCCTTCAAATCTGCACTTTCTTTTGTTAGATTAGCAAGCATTGTTTTAATCTTCACACTATTGTCAGGAATATAAGTGCAACAGTGTCGCGCACCAAGCATTTTGCAAACGCCGCCATCCTTTGCTAAAAGAATGTCTAAAGCAAGCCTGTTTTGAAGAGTCATAGCTCTTTCCGCTGCTAGTTCAGCATCCATCAGGATTATAGCACCTGAAAACTTTGTCAACATGTTATCCACTATAGTAGACAACTTTCTTATTTTGATGGAATTCAACACAACTCCCAATGAAGGAATCATGGCTCCAAATATATCTCCTACCACAGCAGCTGCGGTCTCTCTTTTCTGGATATGATGAGATCCAGGCGTCTTTGGAATCACCGATAGGTCATCCAGTTGATAAACCTTTGGGAACACTATACCCAAATAACATCTCCCCCACCATCCCTTTGGAAGGCGATAATAGGCATTATGCCCACAAATGTAATATACACCTGGTATGACAGGGTCAAGTCCGTTCAGCATGAATGTCCATTTGGCCTTAAAGATAAACATGTGTTTACATTCACTCGCACCCACAAAAATATTATCATAATAAGACTCACCACAATATATACAAAATTTCCCTACATGCCAAGCATCTAAAGCTATTTTCCCTTGTGTTTTTATTGCAGCAAAAAAATAATTATCTACTGAAGTCCTCTCGTGTAGCTCCTTCTCTAATTTTGCATTCATTTGTGCCCTTCTATCATCTGTGCGATCTAAGAAGCTTATTTCTACAGCAGTGAGCGAGCAGGTAAGGTTTTCTCTATGAGCGTGAGCCGTTTCAAAAGGTAGCATTGGCTCGAAAAATTCCCTCATCAGTTTAGCATCCCAATCTTTAGCAGTCTGGCTTAGCTGCGTAATTACAGGCACATATGCAAAAGTAACATCATAATTGGAATAAAAATACTGTATGTTAGTCTGACCATAAAATCTAGAAGCTACTATACTACATGTAATCCCATACGTAAGAGGCATGTGGTGATAAGTCACCCCTTCCGTTACCGATGTCGGTATCTGTGTACACACGTAACAATCTTTCGCATCCATAGTCTCAACATACTCTGTTAGTAAGCGATAGAAAACGTTATATGAAAGTTCCTTCTTCTCATGCAAGTGTCTCTCATCAAATTCTAGTCTTTTCAATGCAGATAGTTCAGTGACAGGAACAGGAGCAAGAGTAGAAGCATCAATTTTCTCATTTTCACCCTTTCCACGCAATCCAAGCACTATTGCCATTATTATTAGTACACATGCAACTACCAAGCCTATACACACATATTTACAATATTTCATTCTACCATTTTGTGTAGCGTACTTAGACATGATCTGTATAGAATCAGAGAGCTGAAAACACTTATAAAAGAAACGATGTAGCAATTAGTTACAAAGCTGAGCAAGCGCAATGTTCACACAGTTTTCTTCAGGAAGCCCGTCATTTATCGGTTACCAGCAACGTTGTCTCAATTCGAGTTTAAGTGTCAATCAGGTTATCAAACTCTCATCCTGTTAACAAATGTCTCATCCTATTTAGCAATGTCTCAGCTGGTTGTATCACGTTATTTTATAGCAAGCAATGTCATTTACCAGCTTTCAATCAACAGAGTCCATAAAACTTTTCTTTTCTATTGGTATCTCTTCTTCTTCGTTCTCGAGGCTAAGAGATACAAATTCGTCGGTCCAATCGTCATTGACTGCATACGCCCATTCTGGACCGGAATACCTCCTGTTTGGTATTCTTTTCCTTTTCAATTTTGCCTCTCTCTTTGATTCTGCCTCACTGGTACTTTCCTCTTTGGTCAAGTCCTTTCCTTCACTTGACGTTGGTACCACGACAGACACTTCCTTTCTTTTCTCTTTCACTTTTGGCCCTTCACTGTCATTCGACCTTTCTCTAGCTCTCAGTTTTGCTGGCGAGATGCTCGGTCTTTTCTTTGCACTGTGTCCATTTGATGGACCTGCGCTCTCTTCTGAAGAAGACTGAACACTTTCGTTTTGTTTTTCCTTGTCCCCTTCTTCTGGGGAATCAGTCACGTTCTCCTTTTCTTTCCTTGTACCGTCTGCTTTTGGGAAGGCCCTCCTCTGATCAGGCTCTCCTGCCTTCCCACCTCCTTCTGTATTCTCCTTTTCTGGGAAAACCCTCCTCTGATCAGACTCTCCTGCTTTTTCACCTCTTTCGAGCCCGTTGTCACCGCTACTCTCGTCAGGCTCTTTGTCACTTTCGGCTGCTTCAGGCTCCCTGTTACTTTCGGCTGCTTCAGGCTCTTTGCTACCTTCAGCTGCGTCGTCGCTGTCCGATGTTTCTCCTTGGTCTTCCCCAAGTGAATCTGTTGCTTCGCCCTCAGAGAATATTTCTCTCTCCTCTCTTTCTGCTCATTCGCTGTTAGTTTTGTTTTGCTCTGTCTCAGCGCTCAGCACTTTATCGGGTACCGGCAGTTTCAGCGCTTCAACTTCCTCTTCTGTGGGACACAACACTTTCTTTGTGTGACTGGCGTGAATCCAGTTGGGAACTCCCGCACACTTCACAGCGGTAGTTGTTGTCAGGATCACTTGGAAAGGGCCTTTCCAACGGGGTTCCAGATACGACTTCCTGACGTGCTTCTTTATCACGACCCAGTCACCTGCTTTCAGTGTGTGTCCTGGACCTTGGATCGGTGGCAAGGTGGTGGCTTCCACCTGGTGAGAGAAAGAGCGGACCACGTCAGCCAGACCTTTGCAGTAGTCTAACACCATATCATCTGTAATATTCAAAAGCGCGTTTGCGGGGACTGCAGGAAGTCTCATAGCCCTGCCCATGAGAATTTTGTGCGGGGACAATCCAGTCTTCCTGTCAGGGGTGTTTCTCATTGACATTAACACCAAAGGCAATGCGTCAGGCCATTTCAAATTTGTCGATGCACATATTTTCGCAATTCTCGATTTCAGTGTACCATTCATTTGTTCCACCAGTCCTGAGGCTTCAGGGCGATAGCTGCAATGCAGTTTCTGCTCAATGTTCAGCGCTGCGCAAAGTAACTTTATCACCTCATTATTGAAGTGACTTCCCCTATCTGATTCTAAAGAGATCGGGAATCCGAAACGTGGTATCAACTCCCTCAACAATAGTTTAGCAACTGTAAGGCTGTCATTTCTACGTGTGGGGTATGCTTCAATCCAGTGACTAAAAATGCACACAATCACCAACACATACTTCAGACCTCCATGCACAGGCATCTCAATGAAGTCCATTTGCATTCGACTGAACGGGCCTGCTGCTCTGCCAATGTGCTCCATGTTCACGACTGTTCCCTTTCCTGGGTTCATCTGCTGACAAGTGACACATCGGTGGCAGACTGCTTCTGCAACTTGACGAAATCTGGGGTTAAACCAATCAGTTTTGAACAATCTTATCATGGCATCTCTCCCTAGGTGAGCTTGCCCATGATAGAACCGCGCTAGCTGCGATAAGAGACTATTTGGTAAGACAAATTTTCCCTCATTTGAAACCCACAACTCATCTGGTCTCTTTATACATTGTGACTTAATCCAGGTAACTCTTTCCTCTTCCTTGACACTATTCTGTAATGCTTTTAGTTCATCCATTGTGTCTACGACCTTCAAAGCAAATGCTTCAGCTGGTTCAAGCTCTGGCTCACTGATCGAATTCCATTCATCCTTGAGCAATATACAGTTCAAGGCACAAAATCTTGCGACTTGATCCGCATATGCGTTTCCCAGGGAAACATAGTCCTGTCCTTTTGTATGAGCACTACACTTTACCACTGCAATTTCGGCTGGCATTTGAATGGCATGTAACAATTCCCTTATTCTCTCCCCGTTTTTCACTGGGGATCCTGAAGAGGTCAGGAAACCTCTCTGCGACGATAGTTGCCCAAAGTCATGTACAATTCCAAACCCATACTGACTATCAGTGTAGATAGTAACCTTCATCAATGTTGACAATTGGCATGCTCTTGTAAGGGCTACAAGCTCTGCTACTTGTGCAGAATAGACTCCTTGAAGCCAGGACACTTCCAGGACACCTGCTACAGTACATACAGCATATCCTGCTTTCAATACTCCCAATGCATCTCTTAAACATGACCCATCAACAAAAACAATTTGGTCATTTTCATCAAGCTTAGTATCTTTGATGTCAGGTCGGGGTTTTGTGCAAAATTCAGTCACCTGAAGGCAGTCATGCTCGACGTCTTCAGCGTTCTCAATTTCAGCATTTTCACCGGGTAGCAAGGTTGCTGGATTCAACGTAGTGCACCTTTTCAGCTGCACATTCGGTGAGCCCAGAATTATCGTTTCATACCTTGTGAGTCTTGCTCCAGTCATGTGCTGCGTTCGGGAGCGGGTCAAAAGAATCTCGACTGAGTGAGGGACCATAACTGTTACTGGATGTCCCATCACTATTCCTTCACTCTGAGTGAGGCTGATACCAACTGCTGCTACGGCGCGCAAGCACCCTGGCAGTGCTGCTGCGACCGGATCCAAAGTAGCTGAAAAATATGCTACTGGTCTGTTTATGCCGCCATGGGCTTGTGTCAAGACAAGGAACATGCATCACGTTCATGGCAAAACAATGTGAAAGGCTTTGTGTAGTCAGGCATACCTAAAGCTGGAGCCCTGCACATGCATTCCTTCAATTCAATAAAAGCATCCATCTCATCTCCTTTCAGCTCGATTGCATCCAATGCATCCTTCTGGGTCAGTTTCAGTAAAGGCTTTGCTAGAGCCGAGAAGTTGGGAATCCACTGGCGACAATAGCTCACCATCCCCAAAAACTTCCTCACCTCCCTTCTCGTCTTTGGTGGACTCATTTGAAGTACACTTGTTATCCTTTCCTTCATTATTCTCTGTGACCCTTTCTCTATTTGATGACCCAAGTATTTCACTTTCTTCTGACAGAACTGCAATTTCGAAGGAGACACCTTATGTCCATTCCTTCCCAGATTGTTCAGTAGGGCAATGGTGTCGGCTGTGCAGTCACTTTCTGTCTTAGATGCGATCAGTAAGTCATCAATGTACTGTACTAGGGTTGACTCAAATGGCAATTTCAATGCTTCCAAATCTTTCTTTAGAATCTGATTAAAAATCGACGGTGACTCAGAAAACCCTTGAGGAATTCGACACCAACTGTAAACTCTGTCCAAGAATTTGAAACAGAACAGAAATTGGCTGTCCTCATGAAGAGGCACCGAAAAGAATGCTTGTGATAGGTCGATGACTGAGAACCACTCGGCCTCGCAAGGTATTTGAAACATTATCACAGCTGGATTCGGTACTACAGGGCAGCATTTAACTACGATGTCATTTATTTTTCTCAAGTCCTGCACTATCCGGACCTTTCCACTCGGCTTTATCAGTCCCATGATTGGTGAATTACATGGACTGCTCAACACTTCTTTCAGTACTCCCTGTTTCACAAACTCGTCAATCAGTTGGGCCACTTTCATGAGGGTGTCTTGTGCCATGTGGTATTGTGGGGTCTGGGGAAAGGTTGCATTAGGTTTTACGATCACTTTCACTGGTTCCACTCCTTTCACCAATCCCACCTCCTTTCCTGTCATATCCCACACTTCTTTTCCCACTGTTTCCCTTAATTCAGCTGGGATATCCTCTTCAGTTACCATCGGGAAAAGGTTAATCAAGGGATATGCTTCATCGACAGTCTCTATCCCGTCCCCTTCTTCACTGTCCTCCTCTTCCCCATCACTGTTCGTCTGAATTTTGATTCCGTCGTTCGAACACATGATCGAACATCCCAATCTGCACAATAGGTCTCTCCCTAACAGTGCTACCGGGCTTGAGTCACAGACCACAAAATTATGTGACCCTTGATAGTTGCCAATGCTGACTGGCACTGGGTCTGTGATTGGGTTCGTCAGGTGTCTGTTCGCTACTCCCACTACTTGAACTGTTCTCCCTGAGAGGGGCAAATTTGGTACTTCAATGCTCCTAACAGTTGAACGTGTGGCTCCTGTGTCAACCAAAAATGAAACACGATGACCCATCACTCTTCCCTCCACATACGGACCCTTTTGATCAACTTCCAAAGATGCTGCAAGCACACAATTTCCCTCCTCATCTGAACTTTCACTCTCCCATGCATCGTTTATTCCATTCTCACTGTGTAATGGGAACTGTTGCACTGTGTCATTTGTACCCATCACATGACCCGAGACCTGTGGAGGAACCATCACTTGCTGCTGATTCATTGGTGCCAAGGGTATTTGCAGTGGCTGATTAGGTACCATGGGAAACTGCTGTTGCATTGGCTGCATTTGCGGCATCTGCATTCGGGGCATCTGCATCTGCTGCGGCTGCATGGGCTGTAATCCTTGCAGCTGGTTTACGGTCTGAAAATTTGGGTTTGGACCTCTCATTTTCGGTCCCCTCATTGTCTGAAATGCATTGACATCATTGTTTTGCTGACCAACACTTGCACCTTCCTGCACCAACATCGGGCACTCGCGTTTCCAATGTCCGACAATTCCGCACACGTGACACGGCATCACCTTTTTCAATGCCTGCACACCATTCGGAGTCACAACAGTGCTCAAATCCGGACCATTATTCCCAAAACCTCCTCTGCCTCGGCCTCTCGCCTGTGGCTGAAACACCATGTTTCCCTGCAGCTGCGGCTGCGGTATCTGCTGTGAGAACCCTTGCAACCCTTGCAAACCTGTCTGAGCTGCCTTAAGTTGCATCACCATCACTTTCTCCTTCAACTTTTTCTTTTTCACTTCAATTTCGTCGCTACAGTATTTCGCATACGTCAACACTTCATCAATCGGTTTCGACTGCCAACAAATCAAATGCGACTTTATCATCTGACTTATCTCCGGTCTCAGCCCTTCCACAAATCTGAACACAAAATGAAGCATGTCCTTCGCCTCTATTGTTTCCGTGCCACTGTAGTTCTTGAACGCCTTCAACAACCTCTCATAGTAACTGTGAATCGACTCTTTAGCCTCTTGGGCTGTCCAATCAATCTTCTGCCAATCCACATTCTTCGCGGCAACCTTCGTCTTCAAGTGCTCAATCACCTTATAGTACAAACTCATTACCATAGGTGATGGTGCACCTGTATCCCTGTCTCTCTCTGGTTCACTTGTCGGCCACCCTACAGCTCTTTTGCAGTCTTCCCACAAATCTGCCGGAACCACAATTTCAAAAAGGGTGTTCAGGTCCTTCCAAAGACATTTTGCAAGCTTCACAAACCTATCAGTCTGCTGATACCATTCAATTGGTTTCTCTCTCAGTTTGGGAAAATCATCTGTAAAGGACTGAATGTCACTTCTGTGCCACGGTACATGTATTAATTTTCCCCCTGCTGTCTTTCTCATCGGTAACATAGTTACTGCCTCACTACTCTGTGGTCTTTTCTCATGGTTCTCTGGAACACTGTCTTTCTTCTTTTCCTTTTTCTTTACCCATCTGTTCTCCCATTTGTCTAAACACCTCCACACTTGCGCACTCTGCAGCAATTCTCTAAGGTGCGTTTTCATACCTGCTGACCTCATGTGTTCAAAGTCTGTGGTCCCAAAATCCAATCTATAGCTCCTGCTCAAATGTTTTGTCTTGTCTATCTCAAACCCGTTCTTGTCAGCTATTTCCTGCAACCTTCTATGTATCTTATTCACTTCCCTTGTAATCCTGGGACATAGGTACCTTAGCTCTTCTTCTGTGTAGGACTTTAACCTATTCACACCCATAGTCCCTTCCACCAATTCTCCTGCTTCCATGTTCAACCTGACCCTATTCTGATAGTCTTCTCCCTTCCCACTGGCTGGGCTTTGCGTGGAATTCAGGCTGTTGTACCACTGCGTCAGCTGTTGCGCATTCAACCCCATCAGTGTAGCATTCACATCGACTGCCATTGATGGTTGCGGCAACTTCTCAGTTTGTGATGATAGCGGTATCACCAGCGGGGGACTCGATCTCACCACTGTTGACTGAGCACATATGGGGCTAAACTCCATCAAGGATCCGTGTCCAGTTGTCTGAGCCGATATCGGGGTTATCCCTGGAGTGTTTTCTATGCACCTCCTTTCCATCCCATTCTGCATCACTGATCCCTGACCGCTCATACCTGAGTTAGCAGGCTGAACGTACAAAGGTACCGGTGGACCTACAGTAATGGGTAGGGATATCGCGTCTGGGTTCTGTCCATTCCCCATGCTCTGAGGCATGTTCATTCCCACACCATGGGTCATCATTGCCGGCATGCCCATCTGACTCCCTGTCATCTGAGCATGTGCGGTTCCCCCCTGCATCTGCTTTTGGGGCATCAAAAGCTGGGTCGATTCAGCTTGTGCCAATGTTGGGTTGCGACCATTCTGTACTCCCATTACGGTGGGGTCTAGAACCATTCCCGCACCGGGATCACTGCTGTAGTACCTTAGGACCTGCGGCTGATAGCCTTCTGCTGCTTTCAACACGGGCACATCTGGATATATTCTCCTAACCTGCGGTATCTGCGGGGTGAACAGTAAGCTCGGGTCCTTAGATCCCAATGGCGTTTCTGAATTCAGGGTTTCATTTCTCTGTACCGGTGCCGGAGGGGCAGAACTGGTACTTGGACCTTGTTCACTCTCTGCATAAGGTGGTGGGCGGTCGTTCAGCAATTGCGTGCTGAACTCCTCATCCTCTGACTCATCTTCTCTATCTTTGGAACACCTTTTGTTGGTCTTACAGGTAGCTTTCTTGCCTGTCGCCTCTTCCTCCTTAGCAATTGCGGGAAACAATTTTATCCCCTGCAATACATCTGACCTCCACACCTTCTGTGCATTGTCCCACCTAGCGTCCGCTAGTGTTTTTTCTACTTTTCTTATCCTGGTCTCGAACTTCTTTTGCTGTTGCTGTCTAGCCATTAGTTCCCAAATCGCTAGAGCCTCAAACTGTGCTGGCCTTGGAGGTACCTTCATGTCGTACATCGCGAATCTCAAATTCTCTAGGATCCTTATATTGAATGTCCCATGGATCGGGAACGCTACGCTCCCATGTTTCTCTGTCAGTTTGTGCCACTGCTTTAGCCAAAGGCACGGAGCTACCCCCCTTTCCACCATTACAATGTAAGCTGGTGTACCTTCGGGCGGCGTCTCTTCTCCTACGCTCGCTTTAATGTAAGACTCTCCCTTCATCGCACTCCTAAATGCTTTCAAAAACTTCATTTTCTCGTCTTTATTTCACAAAATTTTTAATCAATAAGTGACTTTAATTCCCGGAATACTCTTCGCCTGCCTTTCCCCTTCCAATCGAGCCCCACGGACTGCGTCCAATCCGTGCGCGACCCGCCTTTGCAACCAACCTATCCCAGCGCGGCTCCTAGTGACGTCACACTCACACACACTGCGGCTGACAAAGCCTCGCGGCTTGTCCTCCTTCACTCAGCTCCTCTCGTAACAACTTGGCATGTATCGCGAGCAACCAAATAATAATAAGAAAACAGATCTGTCGGTTTACTACAGGAAGGGTAACACAATCGCTTCAGGACCTTAGGGATTTTTCGCTAGCCTCAGCAGTTATTCCATCTTTCTCGGTCCCCACTTTCGCAAGCAAATCTGACCCGCAGACTCTGCTCTCAACTTGTCAATGATCTATTCTAGTGCACTTAGAATTTGTCAAAGCCCGAAGTCGAAGTTTCTTTCACTCCCTTGACACACGTACCGACTTGTTGACCACGCCCGATCAACCTATTAAACCGACCAGACCACAACATATAGCAAGTGTCTCATGCACTTTTCAACATACTCCGGAGTCTCTTGACCTCGCAGGGCCCGTCTCAACAACAACAACCACGTGGACCTTTTTCCTGCACAAAGCGCCACATGCACATGAAGTTCGGCGACTTCCCTACTCTCACACTCGGAGTCGCACCTCCGCTATCCTCTATGAAGTTCGACGACTTCCCTTCTTCTACACTCGGAGTCGCACCTCCGCTATCCTCTAAAATCCTCGCAACCTTTTCACACAATCTGCGGCAATAAGCTGTGCAAGCGCAAAACCCTAATTTCACTCATACCATCACTAGTACCGCCAGCGCCGATTTCACACCTCCATTCTCTCCATTCGCAAGCTCCGAGATCCCGGGAAAGTCGCGGGGGACTTAGCCCATCATCATTCTCTCAATCTGTTTTACCCAAGAAAAATCTAATTCAACCTCTCGAGCAGGTCCCAAAGGGCGTAACCGTTAATTCAACACCATATACTTCTCGAGTAGGGGTCCCAAAAGGGCCAAACCGCTAATCTAACACCATGTACCTCTCGAGTAGGGGTCCCAAAGGGCGAAACCGTCCTCTGCTACCATCTACTGATAGAGCGTTCCAGCCTAATAATTTACCTGTATTTGGACGCTCTTAGGTCGATGAATCTTTTGACCAAGTGGGACACACCTTACCCGAGAGGAAATCAAACTTTAATCAAATCAATAATCAATATCGAACATAAGCAACACCATGATCAACATAACATTTCACAATTAATCCAGAATACATTTCGGCGAGACCGTGACCTTTCAGCCACAGGAGCCGTGTCCATGGGGATTGCTCGCCAGGAAATAGCGTTACACTGCTTAAAGGCATTTTTTTGCCTCTAAACAGTGTAGCGCCATTATTTGGCGCACAAGCTCCGGTTTCCCCTACGCCTCCCCCACCCTGTTAGCTTCCTTTACAAGGACGCTAACAGTGCATTAGCACCGGCTAGCACCATTCCATAAATATGGCGCCCGGCTGGCTTCCAAGATTGGCGCTAGCCGGCGCTATACTTTTACACGCAAAACTGCGCTAACGCAGTTTTGAGTGTAAAAGTATAAATATGGGCCTAAATTTGAGGTAAAGCGTGTCCCTAACCTTGTAGTTACAGAACGATGCTACATTTTCATATTGGTTGTGGCAGGCCTGTGTCCCTTGTTCACTCTAAAATCAGACAGGCTTCGGTTCTGTTTCATTCTTCACAGTTTAAACAACCTGTGTAGCCCCAAATCAATCTGCTTGAATATGCTGCTTCCCCAAGTCAGCCAAACGTGTACCACTTACAGTTAAGCTGTGTTATATCTACATACGTGTTTACTGGAAATTTTGCACGTCTCCGTTTTGAGGGTCTTTACTGCTTTCCTGAATTTGATAGGAAAACTTGTTGATGTGTTTCATGAGGCCCCGTGCGAATATGTCATTTTTTTGCTAAACAGCAGCTGTAATCTTGAACACGCACCAAGGTTAAACTTTCATCACCTATAAGAGTGTGTTAAGAATGTGGATTTTTACTGACATGGAATAAGAAGCAACAGGAAATGCCAATCAAGCACATAGTCCAGGCAGATAGAAGAAGGACACTGGTGCCTCTCAGGAGTGGCAGGATTTCACAGCAATGAGTACATTGACATAAGCACTAAACCGATCACAAAAGGCATCCCTGGGGCAACGAATACCTCAGATTCTTTTCTTTGTATAAAGGCGGCCATTAATCACCAGCAAGCTCGACTTACTTTTTTACTACTTTTGAATAAGCCACCGCACAAACTAACCTACCCTACACAACAATTTAATATTAATTAACTACAGCAAGGGAAAAAGCAACACGTACAAATGAGAGTAAAGAAGTAACAAAGACGACAGGGTAAGAAGAAAGAAAAATAGTACCTTAATCACAGCACCAGAAGCAAAGGACACTAATCAAGATGAAGCAATCAGTACTTGGTCCATGCTCCAAACAAAAGAAGAGGAAGTGAATCAGACAAGTGCTGCTGAATTAGGGGGCAGCAAATGAGAGTGACAATGAAGCCTGCGAATGGCAACTAATGGGCGGGCTCCAAGCCTCTTCTAGTAAACAATATCTCTCACAAGCAAGACCACATGCGCTAGTGCATGTGCTGTCAGAGGCAACAACTACAAACATCTTGGCTTGCAGCCCATGTATTCTTCTACCTGACTGATAATGCTTCCCTTTGTTGCTTCGTCTGCCCGCTTTACAACCTGGTCTTACTCTCTATTTTGCAGTTTTTATATAGTGCAAATTCCGTCAAGGGCATTAGAGTGATTTACATGAGCACCAGATTACATTACACAATGTCAGATATATATTTTTTTAATTAGGCACAGGAAGAATAAGTGATTTGCCCAGTATCACACAATGCTGAGCCAAAGCCGGAACTCAACCATGGTTATCTAGTTCCAAAGTCAGGAGCTTTGGCCGTTAGGTAATATTTCATCCCTTTTATATTTACCTTTCCTTCTCTCTCCCCATACTCCTTGTTTTTTTCCCTTTATCTGATAACTAAATTTCTTTTTTAAACCAAAAAACAACAATCAATTGCCCTTGCCTGCAGTAAATCAGGTTAACCTCAGGGTGGGCCGATCTGAGTGCTCAGTGAATGAAGCCTGCCACTTAAGAGTCGCAATGACACCGGTGCAGAGGCCGCCCAGCTGCCACTTTACTGCTCTATTTCTGTATTTCTGACCCCATCTCTTAATCTCCACTGGTGAAGGGAGCAGGATGTTCCCGCCCAGATGGGGCCTACCATGCAACTTTAAATGTTCAGGCTTTATGCAATTGAAAACTTCTAGTTTGGGTGTACTGAAGAATGTTAATCTCGTTTATGGTATGCACTGGAGCAGTAGACAGCCTTTAATTTGTTAAAAAAAAGTGAAGGAGTCCAAAGTTTTTCTTAACTGTCTTACAACATCACTATCGAATGCTAGGGTTACTGAATATTAGTTCTGTCCAGTCTTGATTCCACCTCATGCCTCTTTCTCTCTTACTTCCACAGACATATAGGCCCAGATTTAAGAAAGTTTGCACTTCATTATATAAAGAACCATTTTTCTTGCACCCCACCTATGCCACCATGTGTGCGCCATATTAATGATACGGCACACCATAGTGCACATTAAGCTCAATAGTGCCATCATTTCTGACGCTATGGTGATACTTTGCAGGATAAGCATCAAAAATGTTGGCGCTAATCCTGCAAAATACAGAGGCCCATTATAAACAATAGTGTTCCTCAATTTAACATCTGCACTGAGCAGACGTTAAAAATGACGAGAAAAATGGCACAGTGGAATCTCATAGATTCCACTGTGCCATTTTTCTGGACTTTCTAACAGAGGAACAGCCCCCTAGGGTACATTATGCCTAGCGCAGTCATATTGTGGCACAAGGGTTTACAAAGTGGCACAATGCGTGCATTGCACCACTTTGTAAATTTGGCGCAGTGTTTTTGCCAATCTAACGCCACTTCAGCATAAAAAAATTACACTAATGTGGCACTACGTGGTGCTTGGCCCTTCTTAAATTTGAGTCATAGTTGCTAGTTTCTGTCTCTTCATCTCACTATTGCAGATGCATTCGGTTGCATGACAGAACCGCACATGGCAGAATCACGCATGGCTTAACAATGTGGTCGGAACCACAACCTCATCTCAACCACGCATGCCTTTATCACGCATGCCTTTGCAACACATTTCATTGTAAAAGCATGCTTAGTAAAGGTATATTTGGTAATGCCATGCGTGGTTGTGACACCACCCCGACCTCCTCGCTCCGCCCTAAACCCTAAAACCTACCCTGTCCTAAAAACTACCCCACTGTGGCCTAAGAACTACCCCGAACCCCCACCCTAAACCCTAAAACCTACCCTGTCCGATACTAAAAACTACCCAACCCCTCCTGCCCCCACCCTAAAACCTAAAACCTACCATGCCCTGTCCTAAAACCTACCTTACCCTGTCCTAAAAACTACCCCAACTCCCCACCCTGAACTCTTAAATCTACCCAATCCTGTCCTACAAACTACCCCAACCCCTCTGCCCCACCTAACCCCTAAAAGCTACCCTGCCATGTCCTACAACCTACCCCGCCCTGTCCTAAAAACTACCCAATCTCCCACCGTAAAACCTACCCTACGCTAAAGACTACCTCACCCTGTCCTAATAACTACCTGACCTCCCACCCTAAAGTCTAAAACCTACAATGCCCTGTCCTACAAACTACCCTGCCCCCACCCTAAACCCTAAATGCTACCCTGCCCTTTCCTAAAACCTACCCCATCCTAAAAACTACCCCATCCCTCGCATCTTCCCTAAACCCTAACACCTACCCTGTCCTAAAAACTATCCCACCCTGTCCTAAAAACGACCCCAACCCCCCACTCTGAACCTTTAAACCTACCCTGCCCTAAAAACTATCCCTAACCCCCACCCTATACCCTAAAACCTACCCTGTTCTAAAAACTCCCCCACTCTGCCCAAAAACTACCCAGACCCCTTGTAGTGTGGCCATTTTATTATAGCTTCATGCGCGTTAGCAAACCTATTAGGCCTCTGTGCACTTTGCCCTAGATGCATTTTATTTATCCTCGCACAGTTATTTTACAATAACCAGTTTCACTGTCTTGTTTTATTTCCTTCTATCACACTGTTTAGCTTGCTTCAGCGCTGTGTTCGCAAACAATACATTCTTGCTCACTCTGTGCTTCAGTCAAGGATACAGTCTGATACATTGCCGATAGTTGTGGTAGAAGTTTAGTCTTTATGGTTCGTAGACAGTACACATTCTTACGCAGGGTTGTTAGTTCACATCAATAGTATAAAAACACTTTCTAGTCCCAGTACAAGTGAGAGGGAGATTCCGACCAGGAACCCACAACTAGACGCTGACTGCCCTGTTGCAGATGCTGATCCAGATCACAGGCCTTTGCTCAGGTATGAGGTTCGATGTCCTCCCGGGGGAACCTGAAAGGCAGGCTTAGAGCTTCACATGCTGTGCTCAAAATATAACTTAGAGAGGGAACGTACTCTAGTTGCACTATGATAGCATTATTCTTATGTTTCACTCTCCTCGTTACTATTTCAATCCTACTGTGTTGTTTGGTTCTGGTTATTGCGCCTCACGCCTTGTTATCTAAAATGCAGTTGTTTTATTAAACCAATCTTTAAAACTCAAACTTCCTTTGTCATTTATATATGAGACCGCACTCTGTATGAGAGAACTGGTTGTGACCTGAGTGCCCACGACTTCCCTGGGAAACACTAAGAATTCATGCGCTCGGCTGCCCAATTGACTCTTCCCTTTGGGAAAGATAAGGCACTGCTAGTTAGCCGGAGCTCAACCCGGATTTGGGGTGCCAAGGGTCCTTCGCCATGGGTCAGACTTAGTCCCCCACAGTGTGAACGATCTTGCCGCCCAAGAATCCAGTAGTCTCATCAGGATAATGAGAGCCTACGCGACACCCTCATCCCGACCCTTAACCCTAAAACCTACCCCACCCTGTCCTTAAAACTACTCTGAACCCTGCTTCTACCCTAATCCCTAAAACCTACTGTCTCCTAAAAACTACCCAACCCTGTCCTAAAAACTACCCGACCCCCGCCCTAAACCCTAAAACCTACCCTGCCCTGTCCAAAAACTATCCTGCCCTGTCCAAAGATTTACCCAACCCCCTCCGCCCTGAATCCTAAAACCTACCCCACTCTGTCCTAAAAACTACAACTACCCTGTCCTTAAAATCCACCCAGCCCCACTTACCTGGCTGCCGTGCTCTTCTTCCAGCTGTTCCTCATGTGTGCCTGAACCACGCAAATGCATGGTGCCTTAACCATGCCTTTGTGTGGTTCAGGTACATGTGTGGTTCAGGGCAAGTATGGTAAAACGTACTTGCTTACGGCCTGCATGACTCCGGCCATGAAAGCAGCTTCCGAATGCATTCTCATTCCTACTTTCTTACATTGTCACTATTTCCCTATCTTTCTCTTCTTCCTTTTTTTTGCTCTTCTCTGCCTTTCTCCCGCATGCTCTGGAGCAAAGTCTTTTTATATAAATATTTTGAATTAATTTTCATCATAAACAATATCATTGTCATCTATCTCATGCTATCATATATGTGCATTTCCTTAACATTCACACCTCAGAGTGCCATTTGAGGTATAGCATAGGTGAGACTGTCATTAATGTGTATTAACATTGTGACATGAGCTTAACTTGTGGGACTTGTGTTCAGGTCTTCTAGTCATTAGTTAAGTTAATTATATGGGTTTGTGTATATTACAGTCTATCTTATACAGGTCATCGATTGTAGATGTCGTCTTCACCCTTGTGAATTGGATTAGGGCTCCTATTGTTTAATAAATGTAAGGAAAGGGCTCCCTGTTGCAGTTACCCCCCACTTTTTGCCTGATACTGATGCTGACTTGGCTTAGAAGTGTGCTGGGACCCTGCTAACCAGGCCCCAGCACCAGTGTTCTTTTACCTAAAATGTACCATTGTTTCCACAATTGGCACACCCCTGGCACACAGATAAGTCCCTTGTAAAAGGTACCAGTGGTACCAAGGGCCCTGTGACCAGGGAAGGTCCCTAAGGGCTGCAGCATATGTTGTGCCACCGTAAGGGACCCCTCACCTAACACATGCACACTTCCATTGCAGATTGTGTGTGTTGGTGGGGAGAAAAAGGCAAAGTCGACATGGCATCCCCCTCAGGATGCCATGCACACAAAATACTGCCTGTGGCATAGGTAAGTCACCCCTCTAGCAGGCCTTACAGCCCTAAGGCAGGGTGCACTATACCACAGGTGAGAGGCATAGCTGCATGAGCAATATGCCCCTACAATGTCTAAGTCTATTCTTAGACATTGTAAGTACAGTTGTGGCCATATTAAGTATATGGTCTGGGAGTTTGTCAAAAACGAACTCCACAGCTCCATAATGGCTACACTAAATACTGGGAAGTTTGGTATCAAACTTCTCAGAATAATAAACCCACACTGATGCCAGTGTTGGATTTATTAAAAAATGCACACAGAGGGCATCTTAGAGATGCCCCCTGTATTTTACCCAATTATTCAGTGCAGGACTGACTGGTCGGTGCCAGCCTGGTTCTGAGAGATGAGTTTCTGCCCACCTGGGGTGACAGCCTTTGTGCTCTCTGAGGACAGAAACAAAAGCCTACTCTGGGTGGAGGTGCTTCACACGTCCCCCCTTCAGGAACTGTAACACCTAACAGTGAGCCTCAAAGGCTCAGGCTTCGTGTTACAATGCCCCAGGGCACTCCAGCTAGTGGAGATGCCCGCCCCCTGGACACAGCCCCCACTTTTGGCGGCAAGTCCAGGGGAGATAATGAGAAAAACAAGGAGGAGTCACCCACCAGTCAGGACAGCCCCTAAGGTGTCCTGAGCTGAGGTGACCCCTGCCTTTAGAAATCCTCCATCTTGATTTTGGAGAATTCCTTCAATAGGAATAGGGATGTGCCCCCCTCCCCTCAGGGAGGAGGCACAAGGAGGGTGTAGCCACCCTCAAGGACAGTAGCCATTGGCTACTGCCCTCCCAGACCTAAACACACCCCTAAATTCAGTATTTAGAGGCTCCCCAGAACCTAGGAAACTAGATTCCTGCAGCCTGAAGACGAAGAAGGACTGCTGATCTGAAGCCCCGCAGAGAAGAGGGAGACACCAACTGCTTTGGCCCCAGCCCTAACGGCCTGTCTCCCCACTTTGAGAAAAACTGTAACAGCGACGCGTCCCCCAGGGTCCAGCGACCTCTGAAGCATCAGAGGACTACCCTGCATCTAAAAGGACCAAGAACTCCAGAGGACAGCGGCCCTGTTCCAAAGAAACTGCAACTTTGCAACAAAGAAGCAACTTTTAAAGACCACACGTTTCCCGCCGGAAGCGTGAGACTTTTCACCCTGCACCCGACGCCCCCGGCTCGACCTGCGGAAAACTAACACTACAGGGAGGACTCCCCGGCGACTGTGAACCCGTGAGTAGCCAGAGTTGCCCCCCTTGAACCTCCACAGCGACGCCTGCAGAGGGAATCCAGAGGCTCCCCCTGACCGCGACTGCCTGCTTCAAAGAACCCGACGCCTGGGAAACACACTGCACCCGCAGCCCCCAGGACCTGAAGGATCCGACCTCCAGTGCAGGAGCGACCCCCAGGTGGCCCTCTCCCTAGCCCAGGTGGTGGCTACCCTGAGGAGCCCCCCCCTTGCCTGCCTGTATCGCTGAAGAGGCCCCTGGGTCTCCCATTGAAACCTATTGCAAACCCAACGCCTGTTTGCACCCTGCACCCGGCCGCCCCGTGCCGCTGAGGGTGTACTTTTTGTGCTGACTTGTGTGTCCCCCCGGTGCCCTACAAAACCCCCCTGGTCTGCCCTCTGAAGTCACGGGTACTTACCTGCTGGCAGACTGGAACCGGGGCACCCCTATTTCCATTGAAGCCTATGCGTTTTGGGCACCACTTTGACCTCTGCACCTGACCGGTGGGCTACCTTGGACCCAACTTTGAACCCTGTAAGTGCTTTACTTACCTGTGAAACTAACAAATACTTACCTCCCCCAGGAACTGTTGAATTTTGCACTGTGTCCAATTTTAAAATAGCTTATTGCCATTTTTGCCAAAACTCTACATGCTATTGTAATGATTCAAAGTTCCTAAGATACCTGAGTGAAACACCTTTAATTTAAAGTATTGTTTGTAAATCTTGAACCTGTGGTTCTTAAAATAAACTAAGAAAATATATTTTTCTATATAAAAACCTATTGGCCTGGAATTGTCTTTGAGTGTGTGTTCCTCATTTATTGCCTGTGTGTGTACAACAAATGCTTAACACTACCCTCTGATAAGCCTATTGCTTGACCACACTACCTCAAAATAGAGCATTAGAATTATCTCTTTTTGCCACTATCTTACCTCTAAGGGGAACCCTTTGACTCTGTGCATGCTATTTCTTACTTTGAAATAGTACATACAGAGCCAACTTCCTACATTGGTGAAAAGTGAAGTAAGAATGGATGTTACTCCCCCGTACATTTTTTCTCACACATTGGCCACAAACCTTCCACCCTGGCCCAGAAATACATACACACACCATCCTCACATGCTGGCCTGTCTCTTCCATCCACGACACTCCATACAATCATGTGCCATCCACCATGCACACAGTTTTCTCACATGTTTGTCTGGAGGACCGTACAGTTGCGTGTACTGAGGGAGGACCCCATCCATTTCTCCAACTCCTCCGCAGTGAAGGCAGGGGCCCTTTCCCCAGACACTGTAGCCATTGTCGCTTCCAGACACAGGTCACAGCAGCACTTGCAGTGTAGGTCCTCTCCTGTTGAAGGTCAGGTATAAAGTGAGGGAACTGATAGAAAATGGCGGTCACATCTGCCGGGTTGTGTACCGTCACCGCTGGCGTACATCGTCATTGGCCCAACATCATTGGTGCCATTGATGGTACACATGTGGCATTGGTCCCCCCCGTAGGAATGAACAGGTGTACAGAAACCGCAAAAGCTACCATTCTATGAATGTGCAGATGGTGTGTTTGGCAGACCATTACATCTCCCATGTGAATGCCAAGTATCCTGGCTCAGTGCATGACGCTTAAATTTTGAGGAATAGCAGCATCCCTTATGTGATGGGGCAACTCCAGAGGCACAGTGTGTGGCTAATAGGTGAGCCTAAAGTCCCCACACAGTTTAATTTGCTGTCTGGGTATGGGAGATTCCTTAATGTTTGGAGGATGTCTAACAGTTGTACCTCGATATTTGCAGGTGACTCTGGTTACCCCAACCTGTCATGGCTACTGACCCCAGTGAGGAATCCCAGGACAAGGGCACAGGAACGCTACAATGAGGCACATGGGCGAACTAGGAGGATAATAGAGCGCACCTTCGGCCTACTGAATGCCAGGTTCTGGTGCCTCCATCTGACAGGTGGCTCCCTATGCTACTCACCGAAGAAGGTGTGCCAGATCATCGTGGCCTGCTGTATGTTGCACAACCTGGCTTTGCGGCCCAGGTGCCTTTTCTGCAGGAGGATGAGCCTGATGGTGTTCTTGTGGCAGCTGTGGAGCCTGTAGACAGTGAAGAAGAGGAGGCAGAAGAAGAAGAAGATGTAGACAACCGAAACAACATCACACAATACTTCCTGTGAGACACAGGTAAGAGGATGGAACTGCTTCATGCATCTCATACTATTGTAGGACCTAGCATAAATCTGCCTTTTTACCTCTGTGTATGGTCCCTGACTTGTCACTTTGGCTTTCCATTTCACAGATCTGGGTCTTACTTTGTGCCCTCTGCTATGTTTACTGCAGGCCTACAACTGTGTAACATTGGTATGTGAGCAAGTACATTGACATTGCTATATTTCAGAGATGTTGCAATTACACATTTGTGAAAGCACAGACTGACTCCAGATTGTTTGGTGATTCAAGGGTGTTTGTTTATGTGCCAATAAGTGGAGGGGGTGTGCAATGGGCTGGGGTGATGGTGGAGGAATGTCCATGGTAGAGTCCAGTCTCTTGGACTCACAGGTGCATTGTCCAATGGGGCATAGGAAGGGGAACAATGGCAGTTTAAGGTGGACAGGGTGACAAAGTGGGACAGAAGGGTGACATTCAGGAGGGTCTTATTTCCTGGCAGGGGTCTTGGCAATGTTCTTTGTCTTGTTCCTGGATCTCAGGGACCATTTGCGGGCTGGTTCTCCTTCTGCAGGGGGTGGGGTGCTGGTGGCCTGTTGGTCCTGTGGCAGTGCCTCCTGTCCACTAGCGCCGGCGGAGGTGGAGGGCTGTTTATCGTCCAGGCTAGTGTCAGGGGCCCATTTGTGTGACACTGTGTCCCTCATGGTGTTGACAAGGTCTGTCAGCACCCCTGCGATGGTGACTAGGGTGTTGTTGATGGACTTCAAGTCCTCCCTGATCCCAAGGTTGTGTTCCTCCTGCAGCCGCTGAGTCTCTTGAAATTTGGCCAGTACCGTGCCCATTGTCTCCTGGGAATGGTGGTATGCTCCCATGATGTTGGAGAGTGCCTTGTATAGAGTGGGTTCCATGGGCCTGTCCTCCCCCTGTTGCACAGCAGTCCTCCCAGCTTCCCTGTTATCCTGTGCCTCTGTCCTCTGAACCGTGTGCCCACTGCCACTGACCCCAGGTCCCTGATTTTCTTGGGTTGGTGGGTTTGCCTGGGTTCCCTGTAGTGGTGGACACACTGCTGATTGACGTGTCCTGGGGACAGAGGGACGGGCCCGCTGGGTGGGTGCTGTGGTGGTGTTTCCTGAGGGGGGCTGTTCTGTGGTGGCTTGTGACAGTGGCAGGGAAACCGACTGTCCAGAGGTCCCTGATGGGCCGGGCTGGTCATCTTGATCCAGGCGTGCAGAGCTGCTGTCATCACTGTGGGCCTCTTCTGTGGGGGGACTGGATATGTCTGGCACCTCCTCTCTGGTGACGTTGGGTACGGGTCCTGTTGGGGTGTAAATGCATAGTTTTAGTGTCTGTGGGTGCCATCTTGTGCATTGGGTGAGGTACCCTCTGCTCCTGTGCTTGCATCATTGTGTTTGCCCTTTTGTGATAGTTGGTTTGGGGTTTGTGTGGGTATCTGCACTGGACATGCTTTGGTGATGGTGGTCCATGCATAGGTGTTGCATGCAGGGCTTTGGTATTGGGATGTGTGTGGTTGTGATAGTGGGACATATGGGAGATGTTGGAGTGATGGGAGTGAGGGTAAGGGTGGGGGTATGTGATGACATGCAGGTGGGGAGGGGGGATATAGTAGTAGAGATATGACTAACAAGAGTCCAGTCCTCCTGCTACTCCTGCGAGGCCCTCAGAATGCAGTATTGCCAAGACTTGCTCCTCCCATGTTGTTAGTTGTGGGGGAGGAGGTGATGGTCCCCAGCCAGTCCTCTGTACAGCAATCTGGTGTCTGGATACCACTGAACGCACCTTCCCCCATAGGTTGTTCCACCCCTTCCTGATGTCATCCTGTGTTCTTGGATGCTGTCCCACTGCGTTGACCCTGTCCACGACTCTCCGCCGTAGCTCCATCTTCCTAGCAATGGAGGTGTGCTGCACCTGTGATCCGAAAAGCTGTGGCTCTACCCGGATGATTTCCTCCACCATGACCCTGAGCTCCTCCTCTGAAAACCTGGGGTGTCTTTGAGGTGCCATGATGTTGTGTGGGTGATGTGTGAGGTGCTGTTCATTGTGCTGTGTGAATTGTTGTGTTGGTGTGTGTTGTTTGAGGTGCGTGGATGTTGTATGAGTGATGGTGTTGTGTGCCTGTGGATGCTGGTGTTGTGTTTGCTATTCTCTCTCTCTCTGCATTTTTCAAAAAATTTCATTGTAAGGGGTTGTGGTTAATGTGGGTGTGTGTTTTATAGTGTTGTGGGTGTGTGGGTGTGATGTGTGTATGTGTATCAGGTGTGTGCATTTTAAATTGTCCAATGTGGTTGTGTTTTGTAAATGTGTGTGTATTTTGAGCATGGCAGTGTGTACCGCAAATGGATTACCGTGGTTGTAAGACCGCCGCGTTGATTGTGGGTCATGATAATGTGGGTGTATTCTTGCTGGCGTGTAGGTTTTGGCATCGCCAGTTTATCACTGACCTTTGGTGTGGCGGACTTGTGTGGGTGTCTGTATTGTGGCGGATTCCGAAATGTGGGTCGTAATACCTGTAGCGGAATTCCGCCGCCGCAACGGTATGTTGGCGGTCTTCAGCACGGCGAAAAGCGGGATTTACCGCCAGGGTTGTAATGAGGGCCTTAATGCTTCACTCCATAGATCCTTTATTGGACATTTGTGAAACGCTTAAAATCACTCCTGCACCCCACCAAGCACAGCACTCTCAGATCTAGACCATTTCTTAGCCTCAATTATTCACCTGGTGAAGGAAGAGCTGTTACTTGCCTTTCATTGCTGTGGCCCACTTAGCTAGTACAAATGCTGAATCAAAAAATCTATCACTCACCTTTCTACGGTGTGCATGTCGAAGTAGTCCTAACGAGAATGCAGATGGTTGTGAAGTTCTTTCCTATTCAGTGCATTTTCAAGATGCACCGTAATCTTCTTCTTGTAACATGTGATGTAGGGCAGCTCCATACCATGTAAAAGAGGTCTGTGACCGTAGAGCCACAGAGGGAGCACGTCATGGCCTCTATTCCAGAACGGTTATGTTTTATAGGTTTCAGAGAGGGAAAAACTCAAACTGTCCGAAATAAAGCAATATTGACAACAACCAATTACTTTTTGTAAAAACATGATACATAAGATAAGTAACTTTAAAAGACATCTATTTTGCATACATAATAAGAATTAGCCTAGTTATGCTAACCTAAAAATACCTAAATTAACATTAGTTTCTAATTAATAAAACACTTTCATAATTTCATGCTATCTCTGGAAGGGGCAGTGTAGCTGTCAATAATGCATAATGGGAGAACATGTCTTTGACCTATTTGTCTTTGATTCTGACATTGTGGCAAATACATCAAGTTCAAGACTCAAGGTGCCATCTCTCAAATACAATAAAGGATCATCAGCATAAAGGTAAACAGTACGTTCCCTATCGGTCAGGTGTAAGCCGCTAGCTCATCCCTAGGTTCCCAGAATCTCTGCCAATGGTTCATTTGCAGCTGCAGAGTAGAGGGCATAGATGGCCGCTGCCACTTGCTCTTGGCTAAAGTCTGATGATGAAAAATAAGCCGTTGTCCCCAAAAATGAGAGCCGAACAATGCACACAACCTGGAGCAATAAGTACAAAATTAGCACTATATAACGCATTGAACATTGACTAAATATTATTTACAAATAGACAATGGCACCAGAAAATGTAAGAAATCACACTTTGCTTGTATGTTTCTATGTGAGCCACAAATGCAAAAGAGTGAATTAAATGGAAATAGTGCGTTTTTCACCGACAGGGTGCAAACATTTTGCAGTCACCCTTTAGATGTGAGCTCAGTCTCTATGGCAATCTAAGCATCATCAGTTGAAGTGATGAGGTAAGACCACAATCGCAGTGGCACAGTATGTTCGAGATGATATTGTTTGTCGTCATCTAAAGAGGGTGAAATAACCGAGAGGGGAATGGGTAGAGGAAAAGATGAAAACAGAGAATATATTTTGTGACAGAAATACACTGTTTAATAAAAAATTATGCACGTCTATAGATTTCAGAGGAATCTTGTCTCTCACCTACCCTGAACGGTACTGTTGAGTGGGTAACCGATCGCTCTCCTTTCATGCTTACACGTGTTCATTTTCAACTGTATTGATCTTCTAGCCTCAGGAAACTATTTTTTAAATGGCAGCCGGGCTCACAATGTTTTGCATCATGCTGCTCTCAGCGTTTTCTCTCTGCCAAGTTGTAAAAAAGTTGGGGTAGCATATATAAATTCACACAGAAGAAGGCTTACAGACCACGAAGGGAGGGTTTAATGCAAACTGCACAATTCCCAACTGTAATGAGTACTGTGAATGGCATGCGCTTAGAAACAACTTCCTGTAGCTGCACAAGCTTTTTATTTTTTTATTACAGTGGCATCAATTCCCGGCATTCAAAGTGCGCACTAGAAGATCGATTGCTTCTTGATAAGGACGCCCCGCGCAGAAAGGCTGGCAGATAAGCAAATCATTATTTTAGGACTCAGCTACCAGACAACACAAGATATTTTGAAAGACCTATTGTGACTTGACAAGAACTTACAGTGGCCCTACATCCCAGTCGTTGCTTACCATTAGTTTCCTTGAAAGTCACTTGCTTCTTCTTCAATGACCTTCCTTGTCCTATCTTTTCAATATTGTGTTTGTCCCACCCCTGGAGTATAGCCTCGTTTTAATCCTTTTGTTTGGCTGAAATCTGTCCTTCCACTGCTTGCATTTAGGGAACTCCTTAATTCTTTTCGTTTTAGCACTCCATGACAGTGCATGTTTTTCTAGCTCTCTTCCTTGTATGTTTATCCACAACATACTCTCTGCCCTCACCTCACGTTGCTCTCTTCCTCGTATGCATTCCCCTGCCAGCCCCCCAACCTCTGTGCATGTGCTTTTCTCTCTTTGTTCTTCTTCCCTGACAATGACCACATGCACATGCTGTCTTCCTCTGTGCTTCGTTTTTCCCCCTGCTCTCAATCTAGGCTGCTCCTGCCTTCATGTGCTTCCCCACCTGCAAGACACCCCTGCTCCATGTATCTCACTCAATCATATGCTTTTCCCTTGCATGCTCCCATGAGCTCCCTGTTGTTGTCTCCTTCATCAGTGGCCTATGTACTCCATGTTGCTATCTCTCTCTTGAGTGCTTCTCCCCCTGCAAGCCCCCTTCATTCTGTACTCCATGTTGCTCTCTCCCTCATGTACGTCTCCCTCCAGAAGCCACCCTCCACGCTTCATGTTTCTGTTTCCCTTGTGTGACTCCCTCCTGCCTATAAAAAAAACCTTCCCTTGTAATCCATGTTGCTTTCGCTCTGTGATTCTGCTCCCTGAAACCATCCTACACCATACTCCAAATTACTTTTTTTCTCATGGGCTTGTCTCACCCCTGTTCATTGTCCCATACTTAGGGGCATATTTATACTTAATTTCCCCCGAATTTGTATCATTATTTTTGATGCACATTCGGCGCAAAACTAACTGTATATTTATATTTTTACATTAGACACATCTAAAGCTAAAATATTGGAGTTTGCAACATTTTTAGATGCGTGAACCTACCTTGCGTCATTGTGATGCAAGGGAGGAGTTCCCATCTAAGAAATGGTGCTAACCCCATAGCCCCATATTTATCACCCGTTCTAAAATGACACACAGGTGGGAGGAGGAGCTAAATAATGATGCAAAGCTTGCTTTTCACCATTATTTAACGCCAGGGTCAGACTAGGCGTTAGGGGACCCGTGGACCCATTTCCATAGTTAATTAAAGTGCCATCTGGGGCCCCCTGCATGGCACAGGGTGCAATGGCCATGCCCAGGAGGCCCTGGTGCCCCATGCTGGCCATTGGGGTGGTGGGCATGACATCTGTCTTTTCTAAGACAGGAGTCATGTAGTATGGATGGTTTTGCGTCAGAAAATGACACTAAGCTGGTTAGAGGAATTTCTTTGCCTCTAACCAGCCTAACATAATTTTTTGGTGCATAACCCCCTTCTCCCATACTGCCACCCCCATTTTATTTTACGCTAGCCCACCCTTTGCACCGGCTTGCGCCATTCCATAAATATGATGCCGGCTGGCGCTCAGGAATGGCGCAAGCCGGTGCTAAACCTTTTGATGCCAAACTGCGTTAGTGCAGTTCTGCATCAAAAAGTATAAATGTGCCGCTTAGTCTGTCATAAGCCTCTTAATCGTACAACTGCACAAAGGGAAACATGCAAAAAAAGTGCAGCTTTTTGGGCATACTTCAAGAAAGTTTTGTGAAGTGAAAAATGTGGAAAGTGTACCAAAACAGGATGTAGCTTAGAAGGTGCAGATTTACAACTTTTTTAAAGAATCGGACCAGGTATACACAAAACTGTGGGAGCAATTCATGCAAAAACCACAATGGTGGTTTCTGAAAGTGCAACTTCACACTTTCTTAAATCTAGTGCAACATTATTTATGTGCAACATAAATTTGAAAAACCTTTGTTCGTTGATTTCAGAGAGTTTTATGAACTTCCATTTAACTGAAGTTTGTAGAAGAATAGAATTGTACAAAGGAATACTTAAAGATTATAGATAGGAGTTTGTTCATTAATATGCAAAGAATGTTTGGAGCCAATGACAGCTGGCCTTTAACAGTGTAAGTCAACTTCAGTCTTACGCTTTGCAAGAAAAATTGAAGCAGTACTTTTTAGATTAAAATATTGTCTGCTTGTGGTCGAAAAACATGCTCACACTGATTTGTAAACAGTCTTATGGAAATTCACTTTTGTCAGCTATGAGTCAAGATCTTCAGTGTTACAGCATCTATAGACATGATTCACAAAGATTTTGCTCTAAATTAATCTTGGTGGACTCCTGAATTCCATGGCTAAGCCAAGGGTACCACATGAGTAAGTGACTCCTACTCATACACCAACCTTTTTGAATGGGGCCCTATGTTTCCCTGTACTTTGTCCTACCTGAGTCGCTTTGTTTTCGTTCTTTTTTAATGTTGGCTCATTACATATGGCAGAACTGCTGTCTCTATTTAATCAAGCTCTTCACTGAGTAATAAACAAGTGTTTTAAGGAAACACCCTGGGGGCTATTCACAAAAGTAAACTTACACATGAGTAAATTTACATGCACCCATTCAGATAAACATGGAGTTTATGGACTACTAAACATCTTTATAGGGTCCCTTGGAAGTAGACGGATCTGCTGGACGGGGGAGATTCCTGTCTATGCTGCCTAGAAGTGTTCTTTCAGAGGCAGATAGGGATGTGCTGGGGGCAAGGCTGAGAGAGGAGGAGATTAAGGTTGCCATTAAAACCCTAGCGTCTGGTAATACCCCGGGATGACAGCTTGCCGCTGGAATTTAATAGACTGTCCACTGGAGTCTTGGCGCCTCGGCTTGCAGAAATGTACACCAAGACCTTTCAGGCTCAGGTCCTGCCATCCTCAACCCGGAAAGCAGTGGTAGTCTTGTTACCTAAATCTACACAGACTGAAGTGAGGGTTATGGATTTTCAGCTGCTGTCCATGCTGATTGAAGACTTTAAGATGCTCAGCAAGGCCCTAGCTACCAGATTGTTACCCCGCATGTGCACTCTGATACACAATGACCAAAATGGATTTATACCTACACGGGGCACCTCCCATAACCTCTGTAGGCTCTATTCCCTGCTATATGATGATTTCTATCCTTGAGCCCAACAGAAATGATTGTGTCAGTGGATCTTGAGAAAGCTTTCGGCACTGTGAGCTGGGATTTTCTGGGGGACACCATATTACAGATGGGACTGGGAAATGCTTTGGGTGATTATGTCAAGTTACTTTATTCCCACCCTACTGCGCGGGTTAGGACGGGACGAGTGATCTCAATCACAGAGACACACAACAGGGATGTTGGTTGTCGCCGCTGTTGTTTGCTCTAGATATTGAACCCCTAGAGGCACGATTCAGAGAAATGGGATAAGACTGTGGGGTGTACCGGAACGGGAGGTGCCATGTAGTCTCATTATTTGCAGACGACCTCCTTATATATCTCAGGGACAGAGCGTTGACGTTGCCGCGGGTGTTAGACCTACTGGACGACTTTAGTGTCTGCTCAGCTCTCCGCCTGAACCGTGGGAAGATGTGTTTTCCTGATGGTCCACGGCACCTGCCGCCCGGACTCGTGCCCGGAGAATGTCACTTGGGCATCCTGCTCATTCCGTTATCTTGGTATTCAGATCTATCATGAACTCTGGGTCCTCGTGGAGGGCAATATGGGGAAGGCGCTTAGGCCCATATTTATACTTTTTTAGCGCCGCATTTGCACCACTTTTTGACGCAAAAACGGCGCAAACGTACAAAATACAATTGTATTTGGCAAGTCTGCGCCGTTTTTGCGTCAAAAAATGAGACATATGCAGTGCCAAGAAAGTATAAATATGGGCCTTAGAGCGATACGGTCAGCTTTCATCTTTTGGCACTCCATCTACTTACCCATTATGGCATGCATCTCCCTCACTGAGATGGTGATGCTTCCCAGGCTACTCTATTATTTTACTAACCTGCCCATGTCACTCCTGGCCTCCTGGTTATGGGCGTTGAATGTACTACTTGAGGAATTAATATGAGACGGTGGCCGCCAGCGGGTGGCCTTGGCAATTCTCCGCTTGTCACCAGAGACAGGAGGGCTAGGAGTTCCTGACTTTGAGCTTTATTTTGTGGCAGCTCGGGTCCAGTGGCCTGCGCATTGGCTTGGTGGGGTGGACCTTTCAGAGATAGCTCCCAATGTGAGAGACTCGAATCGGAGTGGGCTTCTAGCCACAATACTGAAGCCTACTCTTGGGGGCCCCAAATCAGGTGTGCTAATGGCATCAGCCCTCACCAACTGGTGGAGGGCAATTAGGAAAACAAAGACCAAGGCTCCTTATGCGCCAACTACTCCTTTGGTAAGAATACCCCATGGTGACCCCTATTCCTGATTCATAGTGAGACAGCTGTCACTGGACAGCGTCAGGAATACAAACATTGGGTGAGCTGCACTGCTAGGGAATTCTGATTTCATTTGGCAACCTGGTGGAGCAAACTGGCCTTCTTCAAGGGCAATTCTTGACTTATGAAGCGGTAGTGAGGGCTGTTCAAGACCTCTGGAAAGAGACACCGTGGGAGCCAACCACACATATGGTTCTTCATACCATGCGGTCTATCGGAGGTGGTTCTCACCTTGACTCCTGGCTATATAGAGCATTAATTGGAATAAATACCTGATTCGTTGGATACCCTGCGCACCAAGTGGGAGACCAACCTGTAAAGAACCCTCAGAGACTCAGAGTGGAGCAGGGTATTGGCCTACGCAACATCAGTGTCCAGAAATACACGACTGACATATATTCAGTATAATTACACCCACAGGACTTATCTTACTCCACACTGACTTAGGCTTATATATGGCGGGTATGCATTGGACTGCCCCTGATGCACCCAGCAAGATGCAGACTTCGGACATACGACTTGGGAATGCACAAGACTTCTAGACTTTTGGGACGGAGTCATATATAGAATGAATCAGGTGCTGCATAAAGAACTTGAAAACTTCATTGCAACCTGCTTGCTAGGTTTGTACAGTCGACCTGGTCTCATGGGGGTTGGTAACAAATTTGTAGACCTGGCTTTGATCCTGGCCAAACGAAGAGTGTCTTTGGCCTGGAGACTGAGTATAGGACCTAGCCTAATCACATGGAGTGTGGATGTTACTAAGTGGTCCAGAGCAGAGGAAAGAGCCTTGAGGAAGGAGGACAATAAAGGGATCAGGAATAGGCCAATAACTCCTCTGTGGAATGAAGTGATAGATGAGTGGGAATTGCCAGGCCTAGGAGAAGAGTCCGACTCGGAGGGACCCTCAGGAGGTGAAGAAGGAGCCAGACAGTGCTGACTTAAGAGAGGAGATATATACACTGAGGACATGAGTGGTTGGTGAGCTGGCAGCTTGGAGCCCCTTGAGCTCTCCCCCTTACCTTCTTTCCTCTTTTCCCTGCCTGCCCCCCCCAACCCATTGACTACCCCCTACAACTCCTTTAATTGGTACTGAATGAATGGTACAATGTAACTATGATACGGCTGCCTAGGGCACCTGAGATGTGTATACACCACGGGCGAGTTCATAGTTTACAGTTTGTATACCTTTAAGTTTGGTTAGCTCTGCATAGTTGGCAAAAATGCATTGGCTGATATGGCAACACATAATACTCACCTCCCTGAATGTCCATAAACTGGCCCCAGCATGGCCATGGCCTTCACTATTTCAGCATGCTGATACCACTTCTATTCACCACCCTACACACAGGTGGCATATTTAAAAAAAAAATGCAATACTATAATAGTTGGAACAAGTTTGTTGTGATACCCGGGGCCATGTCCTGGAACTGTGTGCACCTGAATTATGCATATACATTGGTTAGAGTATATGTGTTGTAAACCAAATGCAATCTTTGAGATGCCAATAAAAAATAAGTGTTAAAAAAATGAATAAATTTACATGTGTAAGTTTACTCCTACACACTGTAGTCCATTTACCACTTTTGACTGGTCAACATTTCAAAGTGTAAATTTACTACAAAGTGTGGATAAACATGTATTCAACCCCTCAGCTTAGGGCTTGATTCTGTACAAACATATTTTACACTCTGCACACTTCGGGAAGCTTTTGCATTTGGGCAGAGATCTCCTCGTGGAAGGGAATGTGAACAATACATACAACTGAAACAAATCATACATATCTGACACCCATTTCCTTCTACAAATATACTTACTGCTCATACCATAGAATCTGCTTATTATCTGTTCATCTTGCTAATCCTGCAAAAAAAATATTCGACTTGAAACAAGCAAACCACTCAGATAAAGAGGTAAATAAATTTCACTGAGGAGGAAACACACCTGTAGTTAAATTTGTGGTACAATACTACAAACAACTTCATGGACTGACTCCATTCACCCTCAGTAAGAGCTATAAGGAAAGATTTTGGCAGGAGAAGATAGACTCTGTCAATGCATTGGTGAATGAGGCCCACATTGTAGGGGATATTAAAAGTAAGTAGCATGACTAGAGGAGGTGGGTGAAGGAGATGTTCTCCAAGATTCCATTGTCTGAAATTATTCCAGGAGGGCTAACTGAATCCTGTCTCTAGCTCACCCGCCTTGAGGAGGCTGTTCTGAATGGCAAATATAGTTTACTACAATATTGAGGTTTAATATAGAAGACAAAAATATAAACAGGTAAGAATATATGGATAAGTATATGTTTACAGTACTTTAAGTCCACATATAGGTACCTTGACAGTATATACAGGGAGTGCAGAATTATTAGGCAAATGAGTATTTTGACCACATCATCCTCTTTATGCATGTTGTCTTACTCCAAGCTGTATAGGCTCGAAAGCCTACTACCAATTAAGCATATTAGGTGATGTGCATCTCTGTAATGAGAAGGGGTGTGGTCTAATGACATCAACACCCTATATCAGGTGTGCATAATTATTAGGCAACTTCCTTTCCTTTGGCAAAATGGGTCAAAAGAAGGACTTGACAGGCTCAGAAAAGTCAAAAATAGTGAGATATCTTGCAGAGGGATGCAGCACTCTTAAAATTGCAAAGCTTCTGAAGCGTGATCATCGAACAATCAAGCGTTTCATTCAAAATAGTCAACAGGGTCGCAAGAAGCGTGTGGAAAAACCAAGGCGCAAAATAACTGCCCATGAACTGAGAAAAGTCAAGCGTGCAGCTGCCACGATGCCACTTGCCACCAGTTTGGCCATATTTCAGAGCTGCAACATCACTGGAGTGCCCAAAAGCACAAGGTGTGCAATACTCAGAGACATGGCCAAGGTAAGAAAGGCTGAAAGACGACCACCACTGAACAAGACACACAAGCTGAAACGTCAAGACTGGGCCAAGAAATATCTCAAGACTGATTTTTCTTAGGTTTTATGGACTGATGAAATGAGAGTGAGTCTTGATGGGCCAGATGGATGGGCCCGTGGCTGGATTGGTAAAGGGCAGAGAGCTCCAGTCCGACTCAGACGCCAGCAAGGTGGAGGTGAGGTACTGGTTTGGGCTGGTATCATCAAAGATGAGCTTGTGGGGCCTTTTCGGGTTGAGGATGGAGTCAAGCTCAACTCCCAGTCCTACTGCCAGTTCCTGGAAGACACCTTCTTCAAGCAGTGGTACAGGAAGAAGTCTGCATCCTTCAAGAAAAACATGATTTTCATGCAGGACAATGCTCCATCACACGCGTCCAAGTACTCCACAGCGTGGCTGGCAAGAAAGGGTATACAAGAAGGAAATCTAATGACATGGCCTCCTTGTTCACCTGATCTGAACCCCATTGAGAACCTGTGGTCCATCATCAAATGTGAGATTTACAAGGAGGGAAAACAGTACACCTCTCTGAACAGTGTCTGGGAGGCTGTGGTTGCTGCTGCACGCAATGTTGATGGTGAACAGATCAAAACACTGACAGAATCCATGGATGGCAGGCTTTTGAGTGTCCTTGCAAAGAAAGGTGGCTATATTGGTCACTGATTTGTTTTTGTTTTGTTTTCGAATGTCAGAAATGTATATTTGTGAATGTTGAGATGTTATATTGGTTTCACTGGTAATAATAAATAATTGAAATGGGTATATATTTGTTTTTTGTTAAGTTGCCTAATAATTATGCACAGTAATAGTCACCTGCACACACAGATATCCCCCTAACATAGCTAAAACTAAAAACAAACTAAAAACTACTTCCAAAAATATTCAGCTTTGATATTAATGTGTTTTTTGGGTTCATTGAGAACATGGTTGTTGTTCAATAATAAAATTAATCCTCAAAAATACAACTTGCCTAATAATTCTGCACTCCCTGTATTTCTTCAAGGAACGTGCATATGGAAACAAGCATAGTAAATATATCCTTGCCTACACACTTACCTCCTTGATATTTTTATCTTCAACATTTAGCCTTTGATATTGTGGCAAAAAGATATTTACCACTCAATATTCAGGACTATAACCATACTTCCTCCTTCTGACACCACTAATGTTTTGCCAGGTAACATTCTTACCTCACCCCCCTCTCTCTCTGTAGCTCTCTCTCTACTTATCTCTCTCTCTCTCTCTCTCTCTCTCTCTCTCTCTCCTTCATTCACACACGCACTAAAAGCAAAACCACTTATCACTTAGAATCACTTATCTCAAAAACACTCACTAGCACAAGCCATATAAATTACTCAGTGTTGTATGCTGTTTCATGCTCTTTTCATACACCAATTCTTTTGAGTACATTTGATCCGCCATCTGGGACAGGAATCATTGCTACTTTAGCAGGGCAACACAGGGCATGTCTTGCAGTGCAACCAAAATACAAAACCAGGTGTGTTTTTACGCCAACAATCTGACTAACACACTAAAGAGGATTTATATCACTTGTTTTGCTAAATCCTGACTGTAAAGAAATGGCTCCCTGTTGCAGTTACCCCTCACTTTTTGCCTGATACTGATGCTGACTTGACTGAGAAGTGTGCTGGGACCCTGCTAACCAGGCCCCAGCACCAGTGTTCTTTCACCTAAAATGTACCATTGTCTCCACAATTGGCACAACCCTGGCACCCAGGTAAGTCCCTTGTAACTGGTACCCCTGGTACCAAGGGCCCTGATGCCAGGGAAGGTCTCTAAGGGCTGCAGCATGTCTTATGCCACCCTAGGGACCCCTCACTCAGCACAGGCACACTGCTTGCCAGCTTGTGTGTGCTGGTGGGGAGAAAATGACTAAGTCGACATGGCACTCCCCTCAGGGTGCCATGCCAACCTCACACTGCCTGTGGCATAGGTAAGTCACCCCTCTAGCAGGCCTTACAGCCCTAAGGCAGGGTGCACTATACCACAGGTGAGGGCATAGGTGCATGAGCACTATGCCCCTACAGTGTCTAAGCAAAACCTTAGACATTGTAAGTGCAGGGTAGCCATAAGAGTATATGGTCTGGGAGTCTGTCAAAAACGAACTCCACAGCTCCATAATGGCTACACTGAATACTGGGAAGTTTGGTACCAAACTTCTCAGAATAATAAACCCACACTGATTCCAGTGTTGGATTTATTAAAAAATGCACACAGAGGGCATCTTAGAGATACCCCCTGTATTTTACCCAATTGTTCAGTGCAGGACTGACTGGTCTGTGCCAGCCTGCTGCTGAGAGACGAGTTTCTGACCCCATGCGGTGAGAGCCTTTGTGCTCTCTGAGGACAGAAACAAAGCCTGCTCTGGGTGGAGGTGCTTCACACCTCCCCCCTGCAGGAACTGTAACACCTAGCAGTGAGCTTCAAAGGCTCAAGCTTCGTGTTACAATGCCCCTGGGCACTCCAGCTAGTGGAGGTGCCCGCCTCCTGGACCCAGCCCCCACTTTTGGCGGCAAGTCCAGGAGAGATAATGAGAAAAACAAGGAGGAGTCACTGGCCAGTCAGGACAGCCCCTAAGGTGTCCTGAGCTGAGGTGACTCTGAGTTTTAGAAATCCTCCATCTTGTAAAAGGAGGATTCCCCCAATAGGGATAGGAATGTGACCCCCTCCCCTTGGGAGGAGGCACAAAGAGGGTGTACCCACCCTCAGGGCTAGTAGCCATTGGCTACTAACCCCCCAGACCTAAACACGCCCTTAAATTTAGTATTTAAGGGCTCCCCTGAACCTAAGAATTTAGATTCCTGCAACTACAAGAAGAAGAGGACTGCTGAGCTGAAAGACCCCTGCAGAAGAAGAAAAGAAGACACCAACTGCTTTGGCCCCAGTCCTACCGGCCTGTCTCCTGCCTTCTAAAGAACCCTGCTCCAGCGACGCTTTCCCCAGGACCAGCGACCTCTGAATCCTCAGAGGACTGCCCTGCTTCAAGAGAAACAAGAAACTCCCGAGGACAGCCGCCCTGTTCCAAAAAGACTGCAACTTTGTTTCAGAGGAGCAGATTTAAAGACCCCTGCAATCCCGCAAGAAGCGTGAGACTTGCAACACTGCACCCGGCGACCCCGACTCGACTGGTGGAGAAACAACACCTCAGGGAGGACCCTCCGGCGACTCCGAGACTGTGAGTAACCAAAGTTGTCCCCCTTGAGCCCCTACAGCGGCTTTTAACTGTAGTCAAATGTAACCTTGGCATATATACTTTTACACTTTTATGTATGCCTACTTTTATTTGGACCTTTTTAAGGTACTGTGTTGTTGTCCCATCCACCATCTGCCACAACATTGACTTCTGCTCCTAGCAATGCCCCAAAACCCAGACCAGTACCACACTGCAGACAGATGGTAGAGAACAATAAGTTGAATATCTATTTTTTACCATTGGGTCTAGCCATTCTATGTATTACTGATAGAGTAACTAGATATGTTTTGTACCATCCATATTAGTACCATGCTCAATGTATAATGGTATTGTTTTAGATATTATATATTGTCTTGTAAAATAGTTAGACTTGCCAATGTAAGGATAGCGCTATAAGATATGTTTTAGGCATACTCTTAAATTGTAGTTTTGTGGGTTTCAAAATGAGTATTGAAACCATATAGCTAGCATCTTCTTGGATCATTTACTTATACTTACTCCCTTAAGTATCTCTCTCTCTCTCTACAGACACCCTCTGTCATAGAATAGCCCCTGATGTTCATCTTGAGACCATCAACTCTAATGACATGAAGGAACCTCCTTGCAGCAGCTTATAGGGCCTCTACCATCTGTAGGTCAGGTACATTGGGGAACCTATGATCTTAACTTTTGCATCTCATCATTAGTCCTTTCAATAACTCATCTATCTCTATTTTGTAAATATATCAAATGTTAAAAGTCCTTTTAATGGGGTTGCCTGTTTTCCTTTCTGGTATATATCTTTAGTGTGTCAGCATTTGTGGAGATGAAGCCTTTTATAGATTGACAATATCAGTTGAACATATTTTTTATCTCTATAACTTCTGGATCTAGAGATGGTTTGAAACAAATTACAAGAACACAGGTTCCACACCTAACCTCATGGACGATCGCCAAAAATCAAATCTTTGTGGCTGAAGCTGGTGAGTTCCCATTGTTGATATAAAATAATTCCATCCTTGGAGCAATCCTTATATTTATATGTGTCCTTATTTTCATATGGTACTAATTGTATTATGTATTTGCAAGACAGTATTATTTTATAATACTATTACAATCAGACACAAAACTGTGTCTGATGTACTTCAACTATTCAGATCTGCTACTTTAAGGTACAGGGGACAAGTAGAGTATAGTGTGAATCCAATCCTCCCCCAAATGACAATGTCAGAGGCCAGCACTGTTCAACAGGCAGAGGAAGAGGTGAAGGGATGGAGGACTATGAGGAGCTGGTGAAGGAGGAGTGCCTGGACAAGGTGGAGGACTTTGTTGCCCCCACACAAAACATCTTCAAGAAGGCCATTTCACATTTGGGCAACAGTGTTTCCCCAAATAATTTCTGAGGATTGTGAGTACCAAGCCACTAGCTAAGCAGCCATGGATATTCCTTAGGATAGCTGCCTCCCTTATAGGACAATCTTGTCTGGGTCATAGGATCTGGAGAATTGACTACCAGGGAGTGGTACAGTCTTGAAACGCCTCTCCTGCATTTTAGGTCCATTGGCAATTTGGCCTCCAGGAGTTTAAACTCTGGGAGACTTGATCTCTGGGCCCTTAATAATTCTAATGTATATCCTAGTTGGAGGAATCGGAAGAACTGCTACCCGTACACATGACATTTTTCACATACGTTTGAGAATGACTTTGTTTGTTCTCTGTTACAAACATCTCCCAGTTTGGAGATCCCATTTCAGTCCCAAGTCTTAAACTCACCAATTTTTCAGCTGACACAAACCAGTTCGACATCTCAGCGGTGTCGCCAAGATAATTTGTTTTAAACAGCCTGTACATTTAAATGCACTGTGCCTTGCAGGCAGCATCAGCATAGTGACATTTGGGATGTGGGTGGTGGGTTTGAAGTGATATAGAAACTTTGAAGGGCTAGTATCAGGAAGCGGTTTGAGTTCTAGCCAGTAGGTAGGATCATTGCGCTCAGCCTGGCTGATGAAAGGTGATACGCGGTTTGAGTTCTAGCCAGTAGGTAGGATCATTGCGCTCAGCCTGGCTGATGAAGGGTGATACCCTGAAACCGGTCCCACTATGCTTGTTTCCTGTCCAGGGAGGGCCGGGCCTGGCAGTTCGGTATGGACTGTTCCCATGACGAACTGGGTCAAGACTAATTTGCATTTGGCTGGGTCCAAACTGGGGTGACATGGTGAGCAAAAGAACAAAGGATTAAACCCAGATCTGTATCTGGGGGTGAGTGTTTGCATTGTTCAGCACTCCATCCATCATCGTTTTTTGTTGCTAAAGATGCCCTAAGTGGGAAGGGTATGCCCAGACGTGGGTCCCGTGCTCACTGTACCACTGGATTCAAGCTAGCCTGGCTGTTGAAGGGTAATACTTTGAAACTGCCTCCAGGATGCTTGTTTCTGGTCCAGGGAGGACCTGGCCTGGCAGTTCAGGCTGCACTGTTCCCATAAGGAACAGGGTCAAGACTTGGGTGGCATGGTGAGCAAAAGTACGATGGATTAAACGCAGATCAGTGACTGGGGGTGAGTGTTTGCATTGTTCAGCGCTCCATCCATCATCCTTTTGTGTCACCAGTAATCCAGTCATTAATAATTGTAACATGCCCATTAGCATAACTCAACATTGGCCATGTCTAGTCCCCCATCATAGTGAGGATCTTCTTTCTACCCCTAGCTCTTGCAGGAATGAACCATGGCCATCATGCTCCACTGACAAATAATGTGAAAAAGAGAGAAAGTTTCAATTCTCTGATCAGTAATCCATATCACCATAAATTTAGGTAAAAGGGATAATTTATCTAAAAATTCAAGAGCTGACAGAGTGGAGTCTTTTCCTAATTTTCACTGTCCTATGCTTTGATACTAATATTTGCTTCCTTCTAAATATTTAGAAATTATATTTGCAAAATATCTTTGAAATGAGGCATTCAAGGGAGGAGAAGAACCAGTTACTTGCCTTTGTTAATGCCCTTTCTGGTAGAGACTCTATCTAGCCACAAGTTCCTCACCTTTTGAATATTACCCTTGGTCAGACTGGGTTCAGAACCTTTTCAGTAGTACCTGTGGGTAAACGTCCTTAACCACTTGTCCTTAGCAACACGGGGGGAGGGGTTGAGTTATTCGTTTTAGGGGCGGGAGTGGGGGAGTTTGGGTATTGTTTTATAGGGTTTAGGGTGGGGTAATTTATATTTAAAGGGGTGGGGGAAAGTTTAAGGAAAGGCGGGAGGACAGAAGAGGAGGAAGGATCAGGAGAGGACCCGGCGAGGTAAGTGGGGTTGGGACAGGGTTGGTGGGTAGTTTTTAGTGGTGGGGGAGGGTTTAGGGCTTAGGGTTGGTTGGGGGTGTCGGGGTACTTTAGTTTTTAGGGGTAGGGTGGGGGGTCAGGGTAGCTTTTTTAAGGCTCTTCAGGGTAATTAATTTTTTCGGAGCAGGGGTGGTGGGGTCGGGATAATTTTTTTTAAGGGCTTAGGGTGGGTGTGGCGGTCTGGGTAGTTTACTTATTAGGGGGAAGGTTTTAGGGTTCAGGGCAGGTGGGGGGTGTCAGGGTAGTTTAGTTTTTAGAGGGAGAGGTGTGGGGTGGTGGTAGTTTTTTTTTAGGGCTCAGGGCGGGTGTGGTTGGGGGTGTCGGGTAGTTTCGTTTTTAGAGGAAGGGTGGGGGGTTGGGCTAGTTTTTTTTTTTAGGGCTCAGGCAGGTGGGGGTGTTGGGGTAGGTTGGTTTTATGGGGCAGGGGTTCGGGTAGATTTTTTTTAGGGTTCAGGATAGGTGGGGCTCGGGGTACTTTCGATTTTAAGGATGGGTGGGGGATTGGTATAGGTTTTTTTTAGGGCTCAGGGCGGGTGAGGGGGTTGGAGTAGTTTAGATGTTAGGGGTGGGGTAGCTTTGAGCCTCAGGGCGGGTGGGGTGGTTGCAGGAAAGAACCACGCATGCCATTTCGCAAGCCGTTCCCACAATGCGTGGTAAAGGCATGCGAGGAAACAATGCTGTTGTATTTCCAACCAGATTGTTAAGACATGCGTTGTTCCGCAATGTGTGGTTCCATCATACAACTGTATCTTTGTGCGCTGGAATGTGGCATATTACGGCATCCCACTGATGCTCTACCGCTCAGGAAATTACGTGTGAGTATATATAGGAGCTACTCCTGCACACTGATGTCAATTGCTTTGGAAACTATCTGCACCTCCAGATACTGAGCCCCTAAAGACAGTGTGCAGATTTCTATACTTCGGAATTTATTAAAGGATAGAATCCAACCATAGAATGGGGAGGATGAGAGAATTGCTAAGGAATCTGCAGGCAGACAAAGTTGCGACCAGAAAGTGCAGTACTTCTGACAGTGGCTTTTAGCCGTGGATTTCTCACCTTTAGAATAGATACCAAAGCAATACCCACTCAGAGGGTGAGTCTGTGGATAGTCATGTAGGACAGGGTGAGCAGCATGCCCATCTCAGTGAACCTGAATGTCCAGGCAAGAGTGCTTTTTGGAGGAACGCCAAAGTTTCCCACTGGCAAATGTCTAGGACAGGGATTCTATGTGCCAATGCAGAAGAAGCAGTTTTTGCCTTGGAAGAATGAGCATGCAGTCCTTCTAGAAGCTGCTTCTTTTCCAGTGCGTAGCAGATCTTGATGTAGAGAAGAACCGGTTTGCCTCAGAAGAAGGAACTGTGTGTTGAATTGACAGAAAGAGCCTGAAGCTCACTCAAAGGCCGCGCGAGATGATGATAATTAGGCCCATTAACAAATTGCATCATAACTGGTGAATTAAACAAAGAGGGCTGATCTGACAACCCTAAGAAGGCTGAAAGGAATGAAAGATGACCCCTAACTGTGCACAAAGCAAAGCCTTGCTGGCAGGAGATAGAACATCAGATGACTTTGCCTGGGGGGGGGGTCAATCTGGTGTGTGCCCACCAAGCCACAAACTTGTCCCAACAACAGCAATACAGTTTTTATTGAGGAATGCCTGGCTAGCAATTGGCTACCAAGATGACATTAACCCCCCATTGAAGGTGTTCAGTTGTCCAGCCTTCCCCATCCTGTTTGTTGCAGTGCCACAAGGTGGTGTTGTCCATACCACTTGTACCAGCCTGTCCTTGATGGATAGCTGGAAGGTTTTCAATGCCTTCGAGATATCTCTCAGCTCCAGATGCTTGATGTGAAGCCAGGACTCCACCAGAGACCTTTGATCTCTGCCTCTCAAAGGTGGTGACCCAACCCAGAAGGGACGCATTAGTCACCACTGTCATCTCTGGGTGAAGAAGAAAGAGGGGGCTGCCAGTGACCCAGTCACAGTCCAGTAACCACCACTGCAAATCTTTTGCAGTCTCCTTTGTAATTTGAACATAGTTATAGAGGTCCCCTTGATGTTGGGCCCACAGGACTTCAGAACCCACTGCAGAGCTCGCATTTGCTACCTACAGTGGATGAGCATCAGGATGCAGGAGTCCATGAGTCTGAGCAGACGTAGAGTTGGAGTCAACCTCACTAAAATCCAGGACCGAGGCTGAAAGATCGGGCAATAGCCTGAATGTCCTGGACTCCCTTTCCTGGAGGAAACGCAAAAAACTGAACCATGAACATAATGGCTCAGATGAAGGGGAGCGTCTGAGAAGAAGTTAGGTGTGACTCTGGCACACTGAAAGTGAACCCCAAAGATTACAAGAGGTTCTCCGTAGTCTGTAGGTGGTTGATAGCTGTCTGTGGCAAACCTGTCTTCAGCAGCCAGTCATCGAGGTAGGGAACAACTGGCGACCCTGACCTCCAAAGGTTTGCTGCCACCAACGCCATCACTTTAGTGAATATCTGAGAGGCGCTAGTCAGGCCAAACTGGAACACGGAAAACTGAAAATGCTCATCTCCCACCACGAACCACAGGCAATGCTAATGGGCCTACGGTAGGGAAATATGGAAATAGGCGTCCTTCAAGTACAATGCTACCAACGAGTCTCCCGAGTCAAGGGCAGACAAGGTGTGAGCCTCGGTGAGCATTTTGAACTTCTATTTGTGGAGAAAGGCATTGAGAGAATGCAAATCTAGATTAGGGCAAAGAACTCTGACCTTCTTGGGAACCAGAAAGTAAAGAGAACAACACCATGTCCTACTTCCGGCACCAAACCCTCTCTACAGCTTCTTTGGCCAATAAAGCTTGCACTTCCTGCTTTAAAACAGAGAGATGGTCCTCTGTCAGCTACTGTCGGAAAGTGGTAGGAGCAGCTGAGAAGAGGCAAAGTGTAAAGCACATACCTCTCAAACAACACATAGAGCCCTTGTGTCTGAAGTGATCGCTTGCCAAACCACTGAGAATTGGTGGATTCTGGGTCCCACTAGGTGGCTGTGTCCCTGTGAATGCATGCTATAGAGGTTTGGGAGATGGGGCTGAGGGAGGAGGGTAGACTGGGTGGCACACGGACCTTGGCTGTGATGGCGATTGGCACTAAGGTCTCTACTTTAAAACTGCTGGTTTCCCTGTGTGGGTTGGACGGGTTAGCGGTAAGGGAAGTCTTGACCAAAGCCATGAACTAAACAGTAGGACTGTTGCCTTTTGGTGACGCGGGCGGCATAGCTCAGAGTGTGAGCAGTAGCCCTCCTCTCCTATGGAACCCCAGCAGTTGGAGTGGCAGACGGCAAGGCCCACAAAGCGAGCAGTAGCCCTCCTCTCCTTAAAGTATTCTTGAGTGGAATCAGCTTTCTCCCCGAACAAATTAATCCCATCAAAGGGCATGTCGATTAAGGAGGACTGAACGTCTCCCGAGAACCGAGTCAACAGCAGTCATGCATGTTGACGAATGGCAACACTGCTCCCTATGGCCTGCCCGATGGAATCTGTGGTGTTCAAGCCACATTGAAACGTGAACTTGGCATCATCACAACCATCTTGAATCGCGTGAGAAGGTACAAGGGTGAAGGTCTCCGGGCACACGAGGGAGGACTTGTGCCACTAAATCCCAAAGCGTATGTGTGCATCATCAGAACAAATAGCTGACATTAGAAGATTAGGGGGCCAAGCTCATAGAACAAAAAACACATTTGCAGCACATTTCCACCAACTTAGATTCCCTTATAGGAGGAGTGCTGGTAAATGTTTTGGGATTGAAGCAACTGGTAGAAGCTTTTACCGCTAGGTTTCTGGGTGAGGGGTGCTGCAAAAGAAAAAGTGGATTGCAGGGAAAAGGCAATGCCACCTGGCAATTTTTCTATTGACTGGGGCAGGCCACATCAAGGTTTGGCCCAAACCCCCGATGAGGTATCGGTCAAATCCTCGTTAAAGGGAAGAATGGGCTCAGAATACGTTAGCCCCGGCTGGAGGGCCTCCATCAAGAAATTAATTTTCACATCCAAGGTAGGGTGCTGGAGGACAGGAACTTCAGCCACCCGACTCATTACCATGGCATAGGAGGCAGATACTTGTGTGTGTGGGGCCTGGGAAGAAAACAGACCTGTCTCTGGAGAGAGATTGAGGCCACCAAGCTCCTCTCAGTCCTTGTACCAATTGTCATCTTGCTAATGTTGAGTGAACTCATCACCTGAGTCATATTCATTATCCAAATAGGGAATGGAGAGAATTTTCTTTAAGCTATTAGACAGGAGGAGGAAGGGGCATGTCGGTGGATTCAAGTGAAACGTCGACTGAGATCGGACCAGTTGGTCAAGTCAAGTTGGCTTCGGAAAGGACAATCAGTATTGCTTCTTCAGGTGACAAAATTGATATCTGCATCAACATGTCCGGTGTCAGGTGGGTTGTGGTGCCAGGAGCAGATTCGGAACAGAGGCAAAGTAAGATTTGAAAGCCCACCTGGTGCTGAGTGTGAACCTGCTAAATGTATCCCACGTAGAAGGCCTCTCTTCTTGGTGGGTCCCAAAGGCGTGCCAGAGGGACTGGACAGAGATCAAAAACACTCTTTGATCAGCTGGGGGTTGTCTAAATGCCTTAGAAACTCAGTTTGTGCCAGAACAAGCTGTAGAACCAGCTCCAAAGTCTGCCAACTTTAGTAGCAAGATCAAGAAAGGTAGCACAGATCCTGATAGGGGAAAATGTGAGTGCTGCAAGAGAGCAGAATGATGCTTTGACTTCTCGTGTTTTAATGCTTACATGAGGACTTAAAACACAACAAAGACTGACCTCTGAAGCGCCTCTGATAACTTCAGGAATGGGACAGAGAGTGAAGTTTGGATGTGGAGCGGGACTTAGAACTAGCCTATCACAGAGTCTTATTATGCTTGGCAACATAGGGGCATATTTATACTCTGTTTATTTATACTTCGGCGCTAGACCCGTCTAGCGCCAAATTTATGTAGTTTGAGTCATTTTTTTACTGTGGAAACCTACCTCGCGTTAAAGAGATGCAAGGTGGGCGTTCCAGGGCAAAAAATGACTCTAAGGTCTTTGCGCCTTATTTATACTCCCGTGCAAAAATGACGCACGGGAGGGGGAGGGCCTTAAAAAATGACTCTAAACCAGTCATTTTTTAACGCCTGGGTCAGGGCAGGCGTTAAGGGTGGTCTCATTTCCATGGTCTCCGACCTTGCAAGCAGTCCACAGGTGCCCTTTCCTGCACCCAGGGACACCACCTGCCACCCTCGCCCAGCCCTGGAGGACACCTACGGTAAGTAGAGGTAAGTGGAAGTAAGTATTTTTTTTGTTTTTAAGTGGCATAGGGGGGCCTAACTTGGGCCCCCCTACATGCCATTGTGCCAAGACCCCTGGGAATGGCCATTGGGCAGGGGGGCATGACTCCTGTCTTTGCTAAGACAGCAGTCATTTCCATGGGGGTTGTGCATCATAAAATTATGCTAGTCAGGTTTGAGTCAATATTTTTTACTCTAACCTGACTTGCACCATTCTTTGACGCACAACCCCCATTCTTCCCTACGCCTCCGCTGCCCGGTTAGGTTCATTTATTTTGACGCTAACCAGACCACAGCATCGGCTAACGTCATTCCATAAAGAAGGCGCCCGGCTGGTGCGTTGGAATGGCGTTAGCTGGTGGTAAACTTTTTTACGCTAATCTGCGCTAGCGCAGATTTGCATCAAAAAGTATAAATATGGGCTATAGAGTTTTGCCTCCTGTTCCCTGATGGCCTTCAGTTTCATCAATTCACAGTCTTCACAGGTCTTGGAGTCATGCTCGACCCCAGGCACCACAGGCATATCGCATATCTGATGGGGGTCTGTCACAGACATTTGTTTGCAACAGTCCCCATAAGGCATAAAACCTATCGTTTCAGGGGTGACATCACTTGCACACTAGACATTTAGAGAAAATCGAATTACATTTTTCAGAGAGAAGAAAGGGAGCTTCTGAGTCACCTCTGGAGGTGCAGAAAGAAAGAAACTGACTTCAGTGCCCCGGACTGGTGCAGATATAGCCTCTGCACATCACAACGGAACCAAATACTATGAATAATTAGATCTAATCATTGATTTCCTTAAAAATATTAAGTATTAATTCATTATGTGAAATATTAATCTAATGGGTAAAAATGTATGGAGGTTGGGAAGTAAGTTAACAATACACAATATCAGCATCACATAAACTTTGTCAAGGTGGAAATTAACAGATCACAAAAGTGTAACCTTGGTTTCAACTGCTATGTCATAAAATAGAGAATTGTAAAAGCATTTCCGTGATGTCAAGATCAGACGATTAATCAATTGAAACAAAACTCCAACTTTACATGCAGGTTAGCAATGTTGAACTTTCAATCCTTTCATAAAACATAAATACCACATATTAAATATAACATGGAAAGTTGGAACAAAGTTCAAAGTAAACACATAACAGGACACCATTTTCATAAGGCAGGTGCACACAAGGAGATTATTTAAAAGAAAATACATTTACCATCTTACTGCTGCTCAAATCCTTCCGCCTGATAATGGAGGGTTGGCCATGCCACTCTCAGGACCCTCCTGTACAGTGGTGTCATGCAGAGGTAACCCGAATGTGGGTGGATGGACAAGCCCATAATGCCCTGGGTCACTATTTGTGCTCAGTGAAAAAGATCCTCACAGCGCTTACACCAAACTGCTCTCCCCTTAGTGCGGAAACCCACTACACTACAGTGTGTGCCGACGTCCACCAGATTTGGGCCTGTGCAGCATTACTCAGCCGGGTCACAAGGCCCCCAAAAATCTGAGGGTAACTTTGGACGAACCCCCTGACTAATTATTTATCATTCCTAGTAGGTGAATGGGAGGGTCTCATCAAGGCTGATGGGAGGTAGAGTTTTGCAAGGAGCAGCAGGTTGAAGGAGGATAGGTTTATGGTGAAGAGGGAATAGCTCAGAATGACTATAAAATGGCTGACTTGTCTCCAGTATACACATGTACACATAGTCAATCTATGCAGTAAATGTCTGTGGGCCTTTTACAGACTGCTTTGTTTTCTAAAATGAAAGGGTCTAGCAGTTTATAGAGTAATTTGAGGAGCAATAATTTCAATTCCAACAAAATGGTTTTCAGGAATGCCTCACCTTTGTCTTTAATAGAGAATGGTTGTTCAGTAGAGTTGTGGCAATGCTGCAGTTGATTAGTAGGGAGTTAACTGAGAAGTACTGCTGGTGTCGGAAGTACACATTTGACTCTGCATGTGAATATGTTGTACTGAAATGGATTAGGAAAATAGTTGAGAACTCATAAAGAAAGGTGACCGCATTTTACCTTTCTAGAGCAATAACCCTAATTTCTATGGCGAGAAAACCCTCATTTCTTCATTTACTGAAGTTTTATGATTTCGATTCCATCAAGATGATATTCAGGTGTGCCACACATTTGTCTTACATTCAGAATATTATCAGTCTAGTTGGTCATTAGAACTTTGTCATACAGATACAGTTGATCACTAGGGAGTTAACTGAAAGTATAAGTTTCAGTCTGCGTGTTGGGATGTTTTATTGAAATGGGTAAAGAAGATATTTGAGAACTTACAGAAAATCAGTATTCATTTTAGTTTTCTGGAGCACTAACCATGTCTACGAAAAAAAAAACTCAGTTTGTTCATTCCTAAAAGAAATGTTTTGGGTATCACAGCTTTGATTCTTTTAAGATGGAATTGAGTGTGCCATGGTTTTCTCCTCAATGCAGAATATTAGCACAGTAGTTGTTCATTAGACCACTGTGGGAATTTGCAGTAGAACCCTGGGGAATCTAATCACATGCTGCTTCTGCTGAAAGTATATTTTTTATTCAGTATGTCAGACATTATATCACCTGGCTGTGGAAGATAGTGTGAAGCTCTCATTTTAGCTTCAGGAGCACCTTCCAAAACCTGTATGAGAAAATCATGAGAGAAAGGAATATTCTATCAAACATGTTTCATCAAATCCAAGAACAGTAGCAACATATTTCACATGGTAAAATCACCTCAGAACTCACCAGAATTTTTCTCACCCAAATTTCTAAAATGTGTTTAACACCACCAACAAATGGTTTATATTATGACTAAAATCTGTCATCACCCTTCAAATGTGTTCCATTTTGGGACCCTCAAAACTTGGCATTCACTACAATACAGTTCATTTGGGACCATGTCCCTGAGTCTTATAACAGCTGTCACAAAATGTCATGGCCAGCCAATCAAGAGTAGATCTTTAGGCCTCCCACATGCCCCTAGGGGTCAGGGAGTGCTCACCTTGCACCCTTATAGTTTTGTTAGTTCACTTCAGGATGCAGGTACCATGTCCCTGAGTCTTGTAATGGCTGCCAAAATGATTTGTTCAGGTTGTGGCCAGCCAGTCAGGATTGACTAGCAGCCTTTAAAGTGGCCATTCAGAGCATATTTAGACATGAACAGTCCAGATCAGCCTAGCTTTTTAATCTCTTCACACCCAAGCCACTCTTTAAACTCGAAATTTTCAAATATGAATGAGTGGATCTACACCAAAAAACAAACAGCCCTTTTTCTGAGTACATGTTTTTACTCAACATTATTACCTAGGAGATGGTATTTTGTACCCGTCTCTATTATTTTCTAGGGAGTGTGTTGCAGTACCAGTGAGTGGCCACGTGTGGTGCTTCACTTACCCGAAGGCTGGACTGGAGTGCATTTACTGCTGTTTTGTTACCTTTAGGGTTTTATTAACTTTAGAAGAATAGTTTGTGAATAGCAATGTGCCTACCCTTTTATAGTTAGGTGTATGTAGTACCTTCTCTCTCCCTAAACTACTCCTTACTTTTCCCTCCCTCCCCACCCCCTTTTTGTAGTACACATTTCCTATTTTTCCACCACTGCCTTGGTCTCTTCAACATTTACTACTGAGCAGTAAATTTACATCTGTGGAGTTTGACCCATAGACAAAAAATAGGAGAAGTGGAGGTGGAGATCACCACCATTAGGTTTGTGAACTGCAATTTGTAGTGTGTAGGTAGTGCCACTGTAATACTACTTTACATTCCACAAAATCCAGTTTGTGAATTGCCCCCATACATTTAAGCTCGTGAAAGAAAAAAGATAAAAAATACATGCTAACTTTTTCTTCTCCACACAGCAAATATGTGTCCCCGTGTGGAAGTACATTTCCCTAAACTCCTCCAATTTTGAAAGTGTCCCACTTCCATTCTCTTCCTGATAAGGAATTAACTACTGCCTTTGTCATGAGTAGCTGCAAAGTCTTATTTCTCGTAAGTTTATTGCTTTTTAAGTGTAAAGTTAAGCAACCAATGTATTCGAGTGATTTGAGAAGAAGCTACGCAAGAGATGTACTTGCATACGAAATTCTTGCTATGGACTGACGCAAACAACACTTGTGGAAGGAAACTATGTGAGTGTGTAGGCGTAGTCAATAATTGGACAGGCCTAAAGCTTTGCACACCTGTGTTTAAAAGTAAATATCTGGCCATTTTCAAATCGGGAAGGGCTCTGAGAGGAGTTTCTGAATACCCACCATTGTGCTGTTTATACCTGTATTCAGGCTTACATGTGCAAATAGTTTTGTGTATCAGGACCTCTTGCAATCAGTGCAGGTCTTGTCTTCCACAAATCATTGTTATGATGTGAGGTAATCTAATTGGTTCAATAAAAGGCAACCGAGACTGCATCTCCCAGAACACATTAGGTTATCAAATGAAAAAAGGAGGTGTCGATAATAAGTATAGTTGACAATGGTGTTGAATTTCCTGTGTCTGTTGGCATGGGCACAGGGGGAAGACAGAGCGAGTGGGATATTGATATAGGTGCGAAAGCACTACACTGCACAAAGATCAGAACACAAACACGCAGGCACAGACACCGAATCATGGTACACAATGCAACACGGCACAAACACGGAGGGGCAGATTTACAATTCTTTTGTGCAATGCAGCACAGCACCCAACGGTGCTGCACTGCTATGCGCAAGGGGGTGAAAACAGCACAGCCGTATATACTAAAAAAAAATCTTCCTGCCCCTCTTTTCCCCTGTGCTGCTACACCAACTGGACACTTTGCACCACGGTACACGATCCACGAGTGATATCCCACATTTTACCTCAAAATTTAAAGCATGAGCAAAAAAATAACAACTAACCGGTTATAGGGACACTGGATGACCTCACTATAGTAACATTTGTCATTGTGGCTAATCTGTATCCCGCAGAGCCACTTTTTTAATGTAAAATTCAGATTGAAGCTAACAGCTGCTTGAACTGTGCCACTCATCGTTTATTTGTCTGGAGCATCTGTCATGCAGTAATTGGCATTTCCTATCAACGCCCCATTTACGATGGGTGGCTGCCATGCCATCGCTATTGTTAGGACTTATGAGCCATTTCTAATGTTGTGCCAGGTTTGCAAGCGTTTCCACCATCCGGAAGGACTGCCCTTGGTTTATGTTTGATGGCGGCACACTGCCCAATCCTCACTGGGGAACACAAATGTGCGAGGACGCTGTGCCTTGATGATTTTGTTAGTTAGACCGAACGCCCTGGGAGTACCACAAAGAGGCGTGCTCTTTCATAGGGCCTCAGCCCTTTCCTCAATTCTGTGAAAGCATTTTCTTGATTTGTGCCAGGCCCCACATGCTGCTCTGTTCACGCGCCTCCTTGAGCAGCTGTGTACTGGGGATTTATTTCGAGACTACTGAACGAAAAATTGTGATTTCTTCAAATATACAGGGGCAGATGTATGGAAAGTGGCGTTGAGCCGAGTGCAGTGCCACTTTCCCTGCGCCCCTTAGCACCCCCCCCCTACCGCCACCATGTGTGCGCCATATTTAAAATATCATTTCAGGGCCCCCAATGGCACTTTAAAAAAAATACTTACCTGTACTTACCTATACTTACCTGGGATGCGGTCCCCCATCCTCCGCTGTCTCTCTGGTGTGAGTGGGGGTGTCCCTGGGGCCTGGGGAGGGCACCTGTGGGCTTATTCCATAGTGTTGCACCATTATTTGACCCCTCTTCCCCCGTGCCTGATTTAAGCATGGGGGATAAATATGGCGCTAAGGCCGGAGGGTCATTTTTGCACGGGAATGCCTACCTTGCATCCCATTAACGCAAGGTAGGTTTCCATGTCCAAAAAAATTACTTTAACTCCATAAATTTGGCGCTAGACAGGTCTAGCACCGAAGTATAAATATGGAGTTCGTTTTGCACTGAATTTGCATTAAAAAAATGGCACAAATTCGGGGCAAAACAAGTATAAATATGCCCCTTAGTGCGCATTTGTCTCCCTTATCACTCTACCATAACACCAATGGACCAGTAAGGTATTCAGAGGAGCAAATGTGAGATGGACAAGCCCATTAGTGTGAGACTCAGAATTCAGCCTCTGGGAATTACATGTTGATTATTCCTTGTAGAACATTCTTGTAGCATTCCAAGTTTCAGGTTCAGAGTGAGGAATTATACCGCTAATCGGTGTTTGCTCATGATTCACTTTTTTTTTACTTCCTGTGATACTTTTTCTCCACACACATTTCATGAGTATTTTTCCCTGAGGCAATGTGTGCAACGAAAACAACTGGGGAATGTAGTGATTCCGCACTGCTTGAAATTCTGATTCTGGCTTAAACACATATTTATGATTCAACTGGAACTAAGATTAATCCTTAGTTATGATTCAGCTGCTCTTTCCATTGAAAACACATTTTTTGATTTACCTATAAATTTGGCCCACATTAATATATCTGCACCTAATTAGCATAGTTAACTACGGTTAAGCATGCTACATTTTTCCTACAGTTCTGAGCAGAGGGAAAAAGTTAAGGGGCTCAAGGAAGATAAGTTTTCCTTTTTAACTCCAAACGGAAATGTTGATGGCACCTCCACTACAAACAACCAAACAAATGTACACAAAAATTGGCATGAAAGTATAACTTTACATAGAAAGCGTGCTTTTGTTGATTGGGTATTGCTAGCGCGCCTGGTCCTTAGTAAGTAAACTTACAAGGGGACGTGTATAGGCAGATGAACCTTTTGATTTGCATGGAGTATCCTAGCTACGGTGTAACCAATGTGTATCAATAATCAATACACAAACCAATAACCAATATGCAAAATATTAGTCAGTAGTTAATAACATCAATATTCATGAAAAAACACAACTCAATATATGTTTAGCAATTTTAATTTCCCTGTTGGTTACAATACTAAGTCATGAGATTAATTCAAACTTTATACAAATTCACTCGTTATTAATTCATTGGTGACAACCACTAACATAACATAATCAGAATTTGAGAAAACATACGTTCTAATGTCTCAACATAAGCCAATAATGATGAATATGCTAATATAAGTATCAGAATTCAGCAAATCGGTCAGTCAATAATTTTTCATTGTGTATGTCAACGTCTCAGGATAGGAACCCTACCTAACCCAGATTAGCATTAGCATGTGGGACTTCATGCGAAAACAGTGTAGAACATGAATTTGGAAGAATATCTAGCTTAGGAGAAAAACTATAAAACAGCGCAGTTGGTACCTAGAAAGAAATGGCACAAAAATCGATCAGTCACATTGTCATAGCTACCTATCCACGTTATGGATCAGCAACAAAGTCAGTCTTCGTCTTCAGGTCATCAATTAATCAGCATCGCATCAGGCTCTCAAGAACATGAGCTCAATGACAGAATCTCAAATCTCTTCTCCCCCAATATCGCATCAATTTCAGAATAAGGTCTCTCCTCCAACATCTGCCCCTAACATCTCTCCACCGGTTCTCTAGTTTTCCGCCTTTGTCACGGCATCATATCAAAGTCACCCAGACTATCCCCTAATTCCTAATTGGACAATTAGTCACCAGTTATGACTCTACCGAATAATTTAAATTCCTCAAATCTATTAATTCTATTATTACACGGTTGTCAAGGTGTCGATTGGTTCGCTTTACGATGTTTTCATCATCCGGCTCGTCAGGTATCAGAAATGTTGCATCTTCTTCTCCAGTCAGTGTCTCCATTGTTCGAGTCCTGGGAAAGTATATCTCATCTGCTTTACACAGTCCTTGTTACAATTATGATTCCATCATCTCCTGTCCATCGGTTCCCACATAGGATTTTTGCTGAGCAGGTTTTATTAAACAATAAGCAGTTCAGGGTCAGTTCAGCACATTAGCTTCTCCACATTGCGCTAGTAATTCAGCTTCTGCATGAGGCCTGGCAAAACTAGGCCACAACTTCGGCTAAGTTAATTCTACAATATAATGCAAAACATATGTTATATATCTCAATAGGACATACTACTACATTATTTTAATACATTTTCTATATTTCATACATGTTATTCATTTTATTAGTACATTCGTGAATCTTGGTGACCACTCTCCGAGGGCACATTTTCAACGTGCACATTAATTCTCTACATTATTTATTTCTACAATTTATTCTTATTATTCAAAATGCATAAACATTTAATAATATCTCTAATTAACGTATTGGCTATAACAGTATAAATCTGTTCAGTAGTGTTTGAGAAATTAATGACTGAACAAAGTGGTAGATGGGCTTGAAAAGTTCAACACATTTGCAAGTCTTTTGCGTTGAAAAGCCAATTGTTTAGTTGCTTCTAATTTTACCACCATTTGGTGAACATGCCTGACATTTGGCAAATGATTTGGCAAGTTTGTGCTTGATATTTTACACTCATGCAGATCCACCAAGGGGGTGGCCAGACAGAGAAAGGGATCAAAACATGTCCATTAACTAATATGTTTGCCTCTGCGTGGCCAATCTGCACAACATTTGTCAGAAGCTTGGGAGGATTAGTTTTGTATTGGTATGTTGAGCTTTGTCTCTATTAATCAAGGGGGCTTGCGGGAGTCAATATTAAAGTGGGCAGTCAATAATATTTTCATTAGCTTAGGACTTTGGCACTGGGAATGAAACTGCATCAAGTGTGGTAAGTAGCTAGCAAGTTACACCCAGTTCAAAGGTATCAGGCTTCATGAAGATTTATTGTGGAAAAGAGTTCAAGTTAGCAGGTCAAGAATATTTTTGATTTACTAATAACAATGGCACATTTTGATGGATCTGCACAAAACGTGTCAGAGACTTGGCATTTTTAACCTACTCTGGGTTTTCTAAATTTCACGCAAGTCAAGGGACAGGTTGGAGAGACGCTCATCTGCAAATAATTGTGGCTTAATTTGGTGAATTCACACAAAATTTAGCAGATTTAGCTTTCTGCTGGTTATATCACATTTGGGCACATATGCTGAGGAGCTGTAAATTGGGGGGCAGCCTCTCAAACCCTTGGACATTTTTGGGCATACCAATTGGTCTGTAAAACACATTGGATTTTCAAACAGGGATTCAGAACCTTCTGCCTGGGTTATATGACCCTGGGTCTGGATTTGCAGACCTCTCAGGCCGCAGTGCAAAGGGTTTCAAAGACTGGATCTATGTGAAATGCATTGAGGCAGAGCAGCTATTATGGATGAGCTGAGTTGCAGCTATGGGTCTGTGGAGCAGGTTGTGGTTCCACACTCACCTGTGGGAAGAGACTGGGCCTTGATAACAGTCAGTGTTGGACCATTAAGGACCTAATAGTGCTCACTCCATAAATCAGTGATGTGATGGACTAAGGTCTTCCCTCTGCCTCTCTGGAAAGAAGAATCTGGTCTCCTTTCTGTATAGTTACATGCATACCTATGACCACTCTTGAAACTTCCCTCCTCATTCCTGTTCAGAGGTTCAGTACCTTGGTGTCTCCAAGGGACACCAATGGAAGCATATGTGATGCGGCCAGAGTGCCTGGGTGCTGCATTGCTACATTGCTCCACTGCCCTCCTGTGGTGCTGGAACTTTCTTTGCACAGTTCACTGTCTGGATTATTGTGGGGCTGTGGAAAGATTAACAGTGCTATAGGCTGTGCATGGTCAACTGTGGTTGTGCTCTCCTGACTGCCTCAGATGCAAGTTTGACACATCACAATTTCCTTGGGGTTGTCAGCCATAGTTAGAACTCTGAACTTGCTGCTAAAGCCTGGACTGCCTACCTATTGCTCAGAAACCCCAGCTGGGGCTGGTGGCTCTACAGTATTTTCACAACACATGCAGCACATCTATGGTAGCCTAAAAACATTGTTCCCTTGGTGGGCATCCTTCTTTTGTATTCATTCTAGTTGGTAGACCTGACAGGAGATCAGATGCCCAACCAGGAGAAACTGGACACATTTGTGAAAATTGCTTAGTCATTCATGATGCTGCTGGGAGATGACCAGGCATAATCAGTTATGGTTTGATTTTTGGGACACCAGATTAATTGGCTGGCAGGTGAGAATACACAGGATTTATGTGTAGGCTAAAAAGGAGACAAGTGTACATCCTTGGGACAACTCCCCACCTGCCCTAAAAGTTTTCTGTGCCTTCTCCTCTGTTTTCTGCTCTCATACAAGCATCGCCATACAGTTTAATAGTGTCTTGTAACTTCCCAATTTATTTATGATAAACCACAGAGTATTTCTATGAACTGCAAAGGCCATTTGTAAATTAATATAGGCTACATATTATTTTTTTCAAAAAATAGATACACTGTTCTAGAGTGTAAAGGGCGGAAGTTTAATGCATGTTCAGAAGTATCCTTCTTTTCCTGGAATCCATATTGGTGGATTGCTAATAGCCCACGATTCTCTTGTACTCGCTCATATAAATCTTTCCCCAACAGCTTGCCAGAGTACTTTTGTGGAAAATTGGTCAATTACAGGCAGGGACATTTCTGTTTCCTTTCATAATAGTTGGAGCTCATAATCTATTAGTAAATCATTGAATAGGACTCCTTGGTCATCACTTTTATTTCATTCCCTTCACAGGATAGAATCCCACTTGCTTTATCCTCAAGCCCTCCTCCCAGTTTAGCATTTAAGTCTTCCACATTAAAACTACTGGGCAGCCTCACATTTTCTGGGATCTCCCCGGTGTAACTTTTCCAAGAGGTTTTCTAGTCTCCTGAGAACCTTCTCACCAATCTATCTTTGTGAGTTACAACTATTTATGAACTAGACCTCCAATAAAATGTTCCTTGAGAATGTCCCTACTTCTCCACTTCGCCTCCCAGGGATACTAAAGATGATAACAGTCCTCAGTAAGGTCCACCCTTTAGACCTTGGGCTGTTAGTTTTTCATATGTGGCATCACCTGGTCTATGAGACACCTTCAATAGCTAGCTTTCCTGTGAGGCACCTACCTTACAAGATGTTAAAACAATATTTAAAGTAGCAATTGGCAATTCTTCATAATAATCTTTAAGGGCATCTAACTCATGTCTCTGGGCCCATTTTCCCAGAACTCCAAATTGAAATCATTCAAAGGAGTTATTCATTAACCAGTAAACCACTAATCAGATTAAATCTTGATGGTAAGGTTTTTTGAGGAACCCGTCTTAGCCATTACATATTGAAAAGTATTGACAATCCGTATTACAACATATCATTCTTGGGCAGCCTTAGGCAAACTCAAAAATATATTCAACTAGATTGCTTTGTTTTTCTCAAGTGCAAACTATACACCTTTACTTGAATTATGGTATGAGAGTATCGAGGTGGGCTGCAATCTTCTTGCCACTGTCCAGTGATGTGCCTTGTCAAGCATATCAGGGCTTCAATAAAACATGTAATTTGTAAACATAAAATTAAAAATGGGAGTTTTGTCTATATCTTTGTGTGTCAGGTCACGTCAGGGCCTCCCATTCTTATGATGGAGATTTCTTATGATGATGGTTATTACAACTTCCATGGGCCATAGCCTGAGAAGATGCGTATAAATTGAACACATACAAAACAATTGTACATGTTTTAGGAATAGCGCTTGTACTACAGATAATTGTGGAATAGCCACGTATGGCTCTCGATTTTTTGTTTAAGTACATTTCGTATTTAGACTGCACATTTGCACAAAATCTATAAGCAAACAGTGATGAAGATGATGATGAATATTTGTGTAGCACGCTATGTGACTTCCTGTCTCTAGGAGAAAAAGATGCTGTTGAGGCATGTGCAAAAGTTCTGTAGAAAAATATTAAATTTGCGAAACTGACTGGTAAATACCTCACTAAAGTGTGTTTTGTAAACATTGGGATAACTTAGAGTAAGCACTAACAAGAAGATGGGAGATCTGGAGAGCACTAGATGAACAATTTGTAACACCTTATCCCTAGACGCCATTGATATTTTAATACTTGTTTTCTTTTTTAGAGTCACTTAAAAAGTACAGCTTGCTAAAATCAAAGAAACTCACAAATTTAAAAATAACATATGTGAAATAAAGTTGCTCAGGTTCAGTTAAAAATTGTGTGTTCACAATTGATGTTTTTAATGTGCAACAGGAAAATGTACTCTAACTACTTCAGGTATTAAGCAGTATAGCATATAAGAAATAGATTTCTATACAGCAGAAACAATGGAATGTGCTCTCTTCAAGAATCAACAGTATTCATCCCCTGAATCATACTAAACAAACACCTATAATTAATGTCTCACACTTGTATTCAGCACTAAGACAAAGGACTCCACCAAACACTGAATTCAATGCTTTTTGAGAAACATATTACCCCAGACACCAGACCTATTTCATTATGGAGTAGCATTTTTTAAATCTTCATATCTGACTTCTCTAACTCAAATTTGGAACATTGAAATGTTGGGAGTTCCACTGAAGACAATGGAGTGCTCCGGGCTTCTAAAGACTAGTAGAAGCCCAGAACTCCAACATTCCATTGTGTGTTTTTCGCAGCACCAGCTGTGAAGAAAGGCCTCATGGAGCCTAGGGAGATTTAAATCCCCTCGGGCTCTGTGAGGCCTTTGTTTTGTTTATCAAAACATATTGCCCTCTAGTGATGGAATGTTCTAATACCCTTATAGCCCACGTAGCTGAGCTTTACCGGTCATTAAAGGCCTTTTATCTTGTTAACCCCTCGGGTGCCCGGGAGGAGGTGGTAACGTCCGCTGCCGTAGCGCTCAGGCGCCAGGGATGTAACCATCTCATCCAGCTACCGGCCATCGGGGGCCTAGCACCACACCTTCCCTGGGCAGGGATGGAAGGGGAATCGCTACCCCCTCCACCCCCGCCCATGGCATCTGATGACGTCAGCGCCCGATCGCGCACTGACCTCATCAGAGGCCTACCCTGAGCTTCCAGCGCGGATCGGAGGAGAAATGCAAAAGCATTTCTCCTTCGATCACATGGAGTGGGCGAGAGAGGCATGAAAGGAGAGGAAAGGGCTTTTGGGCAGCAGAAATGCCACTAGACACCAGGGAATTTGTTTGTTTGATATATTTGTGAATGAGGGGATCGGCCCCTTGGGCAAGGACCGCTCCCCAGGGGGGACAAAATATTATTAGGCCATTTCTGCCTTCCCCCCCAGGGGGGCAGATCATCCTATTATAATTAGGCCAATCTGCCCCCGGGGGGGCAGAAACCCCCAGACACCAGGGATTTTTTTTTTGTTTGTGTTTTTTTTATTTGTGGGGAGCGACCCCTTAGACGAGGGTCGCTTCCGTGGGGGCAAAGTTAATTCTAGGCCATTTCTGCCCCCTTTGCGGGCAGACTGGCCTATTTTTATTAGGCCAATCTGCCCCCCTTAGAAACCACTGGACATCAGGGATTTTTTTTTTATATTATTGAATGAGGGGAGCGGCCCCTTGGGCAAGGGCTGCTTCCCAGGGGGCAAAATATTTTTAGGCCTTAATTATAACTAGGCCGATCTACCCCCAGGGAGGTGGGGGGGCGGAAACCTCTAGACACCAGGGACTTTTCTTTTGTTTACTTTATTTTTTTATATATGGGGAGCGACCCTTGTATTTAGGCCATTTCTGTCCCCCCTGGGGGCAGATCTGCCTATTTTTACTAGGCCTATCTGCCCCCAAGGGGGGCAGAAACCACTAGACATCATGGATTTTTAATTTTTGTGTCAATTTCATGCAATGGGAGCGACCCCTTATGCAAGGGTTGTTCCCCTGGGGGGCAAATTTATTTTAGGTCATTTCTGCCCCCCTTGGGGGCAGATTGGCCTATTTATATTAGGCCGATCTGCCCCGAAGGCGGCAGAAACCACTAGGCACCAGGGATTGGTGTGTGTGTGTGTTTTGTTTAGTCGGTCAGCCCCTTGGTCAAGGGTCGCTCCCCATGGGGGCACATTACTGTTGGCCATATCTGCCCCCCTTGGGGGCAAATCGGCCTATTTTCGGAAGGCCCATCTGCCCCCAAGGGGGGCAGAAAGCCCACCAGGGACCTGGGAAGATTTTTTTTTCAAAATAACCCCCACCCCAAATAAATGGGGCCAAAGTTGTTCTGCCCACCAGTGGGCACATGGGGCAATGACCCCCGATCCACACCCCGGGGGGATAGAAAGTCTACTAGATGCCAGGGAATTTAAAAAAATAAAAAAAAATTGTTGGGTGGTGGCTACCAACCAGTATGGGCCTGGTTATGCCCCCACCCCAACTGAAGGGGGTAACAGTCTTTCAGCTCTCCCCCCGCACACTAAAACATCTTATCCCATGGCAAGCAAGAAGACATTTGATTATTTTGGGTTTTGGTTTTACATTAGGACCATGAGAGCTTGGCTAACTTTCAAAATCGCCCTACTTGGAATGGTGAGGGCTGCACTTTTTGGACTTTGGGGCGCCGCCATGTAGAAAAATCCACAAGACCTAGACACATCTGAAAACTAAACATCTGGGTGATTCCAGGGTGGTGTGCTTCACAGGCACCCCGCACCATTTTCTTACCCACAATGCTGTGCAAACCTCCAACTTTACTGGAAATCACACATTTTTTGTGATGGAACCTTCCGGAATCCACAAAATTCATACCACTCAGCATTGTCTCAACTATGCCGATAAAAATTCTGCCCCACTTGTCAGCCTAAAAATGTTTTTTTTTTTTAAACTGCCCTTTGTGATCCGCTTTGGTTCCCCCTCAACTTCGACAGGTTTTTGGCTCTTCCCTGTCACAGGCACTTGGCACACCTACACAAGTGAGGTATCATTTTTACCGGGAGACTGAGGGAACGTTGGGTGGAGGAAATTTGTCCCGGTGCTGTGATCCCACACAGAAATGTGGGAAAAATTTGATTTTTTAGCTAAAATTGAGGTTTGCTGAGGATTCTAGGTAAGAAAACACTCAGGGATCCATGCATGTCACACCTCCTTAGACTCCCTCGGGTGTCTAGTTTTCAGAAATTCTGGGTTTGGTAGGTTTCCCTAAATGGCTGCTGAGCCCAGGGCCAAAAACGCAGGTCCCCCCGCCGCAAAAACAGGTAGTTTTGTTTTTGATAATTTTGATGTGTCCAGATGGTGTTTTGGGGCATTTCCTTTCGTGGGCACTAGGCCTACCCACACAAGTTAGGTACCATGTTTATGGGGAGACATGGGGGAATGCTGGGTGGAAGGAAATTTGTGGCTCCTCTCACATTCCAGAATTTTCTGTCACCAAAATGTGAGGGAAATTGTTTTTTTTGGCCACATTTTGAGGTTTGCAAAGGATTCTGGGTAACAGAACCTGGTGAGAGCCCACACAAGTCATCCCATCTTGGATTCCCCTAGGTGTCTAGTTTTAAAAAATGCACAGGTTTGGTAAGTTTCCTTAGCTGCCGTCGGGGCTAAATGCCAAAATCCACTGCTAAACACTTTCCAAAAAACAGCTCTGTTTGCTTTGAGAAAATGTGATGTGTCCATGTTGTGTTTTGGGGCATTTCTTGTCATGAGCACTTGGACTACCCACACAAGTGAGGTACCATTTTTATCGGGAGACTTGAGGGAACGCTGGGTGGAAGAAAGTTTTTAGCTCCTCTCGGATTCCAGAACTTTCGGTCACCGAAATGTGAGGAAAAAGTGTTTTTGGGCCAAATTTTGAGGTTTGCAAAGGATTCTGGGTAACAGAACCTGGTGATAGCCCACACAAGTCACCCCATCCTGGATTCCCCTAGGTGTCTAGTTTTAAAAAATGCACAGGTTTAGTAGGTTTCCTTAGGTGCCGGCTGAGCTAGAGGCCAAAATCGACAGCTAGGCACTTTCCAAAAAACAGCTCAGTTTTCTTTGTGAAAATGTGATGTGTCCACGTTGTGTTTTGGGGCATTTCTTGTCGTAAGCACTAGGCCTACCCACACAAGTGAGGTACCATTTTTATCAGGAGACTTGGGGGAACGCTGGGTGGAAGGACATTTTTGGCTCCTCTCAGATTCCAGAACTTTCTGTCACCAAAATGTGAGGACAAAGTGTTTTGTTGTCCAAATTTTGATGTTTGCAAAGAATTCTGGGTTTCCAAAAAACATCAGATTTCATTGTAAAAATGTGATGTATCCATGTTGTGTTTCCTGTCTGTCCTGTTAGGCTTACCCATACAAGTGAGGTACCATTTTTATCGGGAGACTTGGGGGAACACTGAATAGCAGAACAAGTGTTATTGCCCCTTGTTTTTCCCTAAATTTTTTCCTTCCAAATGTAAGACAGCGTGTAAAAAATACGTCTATTTGAGAAATGCCCTGTAATTCACATGCTGGTATGGGCACCCCGACATTTAGAGATGTGCAAATAACCACTGCTTCTCAACACCTTATCTTGTGCCCATTTTCGAAATACAAAGGTTTTCTTGATACCTATTTTTCACTCTTTATATTGCAGCAAATGAATTGCTGTATACCCAGTATAGAATGAAAACCCATTGCAAGGTGCAGCTCACATATTGGCTCTGGGTACCTAGGGTTCTTGATGAACCTACAAGCCCTATATATCCCCGCAACCAGAAGAGTCTGGCAGACATAACATATTGCTTTCAAAAATCTGAAGTCGTCGGAAAAAGTTACAGAGTAAAACATGGAGGAAAAATTGCTGTTTTTTCACCTAAATATCAATATTTTTTTTATTTCAGCTGTTATTTTCCGTAGGAAAACCTTGCAGGATCTACACAAATGACGCCTTGCTGAATTCAGAATTGTGTCTACTTTTCAGAAATGTTTTGCTTTCCGGGATCCAGCATTGGTTTCACACCCATTTCTGTCACTAACTGGAAGGAGGCTAAAAGCACAAAAAATAGTAAAAATGGGGTATTCCCAGTAAAATGCCAAAATTGTGTTGAAAATGTGGTTTTCTGATTCAAGTCTGCCTTTGCCTGAAAGCTGGGAAGCTGGTGATTTTAGCACTGCAAACCTTTTTTGGGTGCCATTTTCAGGGGAAAAAACACAAACCTTCTTCTGCAGCCCTTTTTCCCATTTGTTTTTTAAAAACAAACTTTTCGCTGTATTTTTGCTAATTTCTTGGTCTCCTTCAGGGGAACCCACAAACTCTCAGTACCTCTAGAATCCCTAGGATGTTGGAAAAAAAGGAGGCACATTTGGCATGGGTAGCTTATGTGGACAAAAAGTTATGAGGGCCTAAGTGCGAACTGCTCCAAATAGCCAAAAGAAAGGCCTGGCACCAGAGGGGGAAAAGGCCTGGAAGCGAAGGGGTTAAAGACCCTCACCTTCAGCTCGGGCCTTTAACCCAGGAGTGGGCCTTTAATTTAATCGCTGGTGTAGCCCGCTAAGGCAGGCCATAAGACTATATTTGCTTCTTCCTCACACATCAAACACTCTAATTCCAAAACTATTCAATAGGAATGCTTGATCGATGCCAAAAAATGTCAATGATGTTATAATAAAGAAGTCTCCCTCATGTACCTGACTGAAATATGCTCTGCTCTTATCAGCTTCTGGTCCAAATATTTTTAATCTTATTTTGTCCCCAGATACCATTGGTAGACACCTACATTTCATCATACTGTCCTTAAAGCCAACAAAACATCTAACGTGAGGCCTGTCCAACTTTCTGGCCTTAGCCCCCAAACTGGTAACTGCTAACTGGAAAGACAGGCATAAAATATGGTGGAATGCCCTGTGTCACATTCACCTCCTGGAAGGGATGACTGAACATACTTTGAACATCAATTCCACTTTGAGCACACCTGGCCACACCTGCTCCTATTTAGGTCTGCTTTTACAGCTTAACTGTCTACAGATGTATTTTTATAAGTTCTTTGAAATATTTATAGGGTGCGCTTTGGCTTGAACCAAAGAAGTATTTCTCTCTTACCACATGCTATTGACACTTTGCCTTCCATCTTCTAGAATGTGTTTCTATTGAAATGCATAAGTGATTCATTTCCACATGAAAAGTGCACTCAACCATTGTGTGGTTTATCACATTCAATACTTTGTTTACTGCATTCTAAAGAGAAAGCAATCTTTTTTGCTACTTTTCCCAGCAGTGGCAAAACCAAAAGGGGAGGCTTTAATGTGATAAATATAATATGTGTTTATGCAGTTCATGTAAGCAGCATTTGTACTACCCCTGTTTCCATGAGTTGCTACTTTAAAGCCAGACCTAATGGATTTGCCAGTGCTTGTCTTAACAGACTTCTATCAAAAAACACAGCTCTCTGAATCTTACACCCAAGTCCATAAATTCCTGCAACTCAGAGAACAATTGCTCCTGGATGGAACACTCCTTTTTACAATAGTTTGATTGTGTCCTCAATTTCCTATGTAGTATACTTTTTCTTCACTAAAGCCATACACTTATACTCATCCCAATGTTGCCAAGGTGAGGAGGAAACCAGTTTTCGTATTTTCTTTCTCCCTCTATGCCAATCTCTTTTTTACTGAAAATTTGTGATAATACATGTTGATACATGTTGCTTTTATGGGAGGTAGATGTCAATGAAGCAATCTGGTTGATTATTGTTAACAACACCCACCAATGGTCTTCTAGTCACAAAATTTGTATTGACTGACTCATCAGATATAATCTTAATTTTGCTCAATCTATATTTTTGGTACTTGTGATTTGTTTTTGTTTTTTAAATGCAATGAAAATCAAATACAATAAAGAGATTAGCAAAAATGTCAGTTCTAATAACGTGGGATTACAGTAAAGTACACAGGTAGTGATCTTTGACAAGAACACTTCACCAAGGCACTCCAACTGGTGGCTGGTTGAACTCGGACCTACACCCAGCAACCATACCAGAAACCTCTGAACCATCAACAGCCTAATGGACATGGCCACACAAGTCAACACCATCACTGCATCCTGCTTCTAGACCCGAATGATGTTCTGGTAAATCTTCAAAAGGCCCCTAAACAACACTAGAAAAACTGTCACTCATGCTCTAGTTATCAGCTAGTTAAGACTATTGGAATGCCCTCTCGTCGAAATCAACAAGCAACTCACCTGATGATTGCAAACCATTCAGAACATGGCAGCCAGACTCATCTTCAATCTCCCACACAGAAATCAAAACACACCATATGTCAGGGAGCTCCATTGGCTCCTGATTTACAAATGTGCTCATTTCAAACTCCTCAAAAACACATTCAAGGCACTACACAAATTACCCCCCTCATTTAAACAGTTGCAACTTCTTCCACCCACCCAGATACTTCCGCTCCGCAGGACTCCTTGATACACCCTCTGCATGCACAGAATCAGATCTGTAGGACGGAGGTTCTTTTACATTGCTTCTGAAGTGTGGAATGACCTCTAACTCCACACCAGAGACTCCTCTAGTCTTCATAAATTTCACAAAAAGTTGAAGATCTGACTTTTCAATTAAACCTACCAAAGGGATGGCTAGGCACACACCTGCAGCAGCGGCTGCTCAGCTAAGGCAGAGGAGCGTCGTCCCACTGCATTCAGTAAAAGGAAAAATAAAATGGTAATAACGCAATGTTATTATCATTTTCTTTTTCATTTGGAGCCAGGTTATGGAGGGGTGGGATTGGGCTGATTGAGGGCTGGAGGAGAAGTAGTATGTGCACCATAAGTGTGCATGTCTGGTTGCCCGGCTGTCTTGGGCTGGCCAAACAGACATGCGCACTTTGCATTTCTCCACCCATCTGTATTGCACAGCCGGGAGGAGAAAGGGTCCCACTCCCTGTGTGAGCTCCAAACCAGGCCGCTCACACCAATCATGACGCTGCAGTCATGCTGATGAAAGCAACGTCATCATTGGCTTAGGTGAATGTGGGAGCATGTGTGCTGTTGGGAAGAGGACAGAGGAGAGACAAACACATCTCCTAAAGGAGCAGGTAAGTCTTTTTTTTATTTATGTCTTTTTTTAACTCCTCCCATCCCCATTCCGTTGCAGCCACCACTGCACACCTGTTCAGCACCAGGATATCATCATAGATGATAGCACGATTTACAATTTCAAATCACATATTCTACTGGCATTAATGAATTTTGTACGCATTAAAAAAAAACGTAGTGTACCCCCACTACCAAAAATATAAGGCCCAGCTTTATGTTAAAGTGATGCAGTGCTGCGCCAAAAATAGCAACACCGTGCTGCGCCACTTTAGAAACGCAGAGGTGCAACATATTTAGAGGAATACGCTGCACCCCTGCATTTCTCCCTGCACTGAATTAAGCTGCTTAGCGCCAACACAGGCATCTTTGCAGCATAGTGCAAGGGTGTCTGCATTGATATAAATATAAATGGCGCTAAAGCAAAGCTAACCATCCATAAATATGGGCCTAAATGCGCTGACAATGACTCACTATAATATAGGAAGCGCAATAGGATGTGCTAAGGCATGCACTAAAATTGTTTTTACCTTCTCCATTTTACTTGATACGGCCGAACACGGCCCTGCTATCTACCCAGTAACTTTGGATCAGTTATACATAATGCTATACTCCAAAATAATGGTGCAGTAGCAAATCCCAGAAATTAAAATGGCCTGAAACTGTTTGCTTACTCCATTTTTTGGCATGACTGGACATGCAAATGGAACGTTCTGCTTCTGTCTGTGAGGGTTTCGAAAACATGAAAGAGTTTGAGAAGCACGACCGTTAGAGATATTCAGTCAGCCAAATGAAGTGCGCGGAGATCCCCCGGACAGCCAGATGAAAGAGCAATGCTGCCCGTTTGAATTCACAGGCATATTTGACTGTTTTGTTATCATTTGAATTTCAGCTGTGATGAGAACCTCCGTTGTGGGGCCGTCTTACTATTCGGTTCAAGTATCTCCATATGATATAGTAGCTGGCACTCGAGATCCTAAATGTGTAGTGGCATCAAAACGGTCTGCCTGCCAGGGCACTCCGACCATCCTAGTTAAAAAAAAGCAAAAATACACATTACGATTATGTTCCCATGAACCTAAAAATATGTTTCTAAGTTGTATGTTATTTTGTGCTGCGTTGCTTTTTTCTTAGTAGCTTTCTTCTTTTATGGTGATTATTTATTTCATTTTAGTTTCTGGATTCGCGCACGTTGCAACTTCTGACTCGCGTCTTATTCCAGTGCTCAAAAAGGCATGGCATGATTTTTAAAGGAAAGGTATTGGTCGATACACAAATCTAAGAATCAGGCAGACACTGCCCATTCCGCTCACTAACATGCACCAAATACAGTGGCGACCGGTAATTTTAGGAGGTGGGGGGCTGACGGGAAGCACACTCATTCATTTACAAACATACACGCACGCACCAAACATTCATTTAAAAACACACACACACACTTACCTTCAGCTTGGAGGCCCCAGGAGGGTTGGGACTGCTGCCTTCCAACTGTCAGCCAGTGAGGGAAGGCAGCAGTTCCAACTTCGTCACAGAGTGGGATGGGGTCAGTGAGACTGCTGACCACATTCCACTCTGTGACGAGGTGTCACAGATTGACACTCGCCCTGGGCGCTTCTGCTCCTAAACCTGAAGCCCCCAGGTCAGAGTCAATGGGTGATGCTTCCCCTCATCACCGAGGGGGAGGGCTTCGAGGCACCTTTTCTGAGCTGAAGAGGTCACGCCCACAGGAGATGTGACCTCTTCAGTCCAGCAAAGTTCAGCTCAGACAGCCAGGAGTCTGCGCAAATTACGCATGTCTCGCTCCTGGCTGCCTGAGCTGAACATGAAGAGTGTCTGTCAGGCTAACCTTTGCTCATCCTGACAGCCACTCTTCATGAGGGGCAAAAGGTGGGGGGGTGGCCCATCCGCCCTAAAGGACGGGCTGCGGCTGACGAAATATGCAACAAGCATTTGCAATGAGTTAGTTAGTTGCTTGAGTTAGAGCTATTAGCGTTGCAAACGTCTAACCGGACTTTTGTTGCCACACAAATTGAATGAAAAAAAAACTAGTGTGATTGTGCTATGTAAAATGCATCGCACTGACATTCAAACAAAAAAGCTGAGCGCAATGGAGCTATGTAAAACCCACCGCCATCACGGTGTGGAAAATAAAAAGATATAGGGGGTCATTCCAATGTTGGCGGGCAGAATTCCCCCCTCCGAAATACCGCGCCGCGGTCAAAAGACCGCGGCGGGTATTACAAGTTTTCCCCTGGGCTGGCGGGCGGTTGCTGAAAAACCGCCCGCCAGCCCAGGGGAAAACGACCTTCCCACGAGGATGCCGGCTCGTAATCGAGCCGGCGGAGTGGGAAGGTGCGACGGGTGCAGTGGCACCCGTCGCGTATTTCAGTGTCTGCAAGGCAGACACTGAAATACTTTGCGGGGCCCTCTTATGGGGGCCCCTGCCGTGCCCATGCCATTGGCATGGGCACGGCAGGGGCCCCCAGGGGCCCCGCGACCCCCCATACCGCCATCCTGTTCATGGCGGCTTTCCCGCCATGAACAGGATGGCGGTAGGGGGGGTCGGAATCCTCATGGCTGCGGAGCGCGCTCCGCAGCCATGGAGGATTCACACGAGCAGCGGAAAGTCGGCGGGAGACCGCTGACTTTCCGCTTCTGACCGCGGCTGAACCGCCGCGGTCAGAATGCTCGTTGGAGCACCGCCAGCCTGTTGGCGGTGCTCCCGTGGTCGGTGGCCCTGGCGGCCACCGGCCGCCAAGGTCAGAATGACCCTCATAGTAGGCAAGAAACCAGGCTGAAAACATGGAGCCTCATAATTTTTCAGTAGTTGGCCAGTACGCTCAAGGAGGGCTAAACACCAGTAAAAGCATGACATATGCATGCCTTTCACTAATTAAACAAGCGCATTTTAAGAGGCAAGCCCACGAACCAATGAAAGTGACTGGCGTAACATGGGTGTGGTTACAAGCCCAAAGAGAGATTACAACAGGGACAGAGCACATGTGCTGTCGACCCTAAAAAACTGGGGTCTTTCAAAACTTCTATGATCCGACCCCACTTACTTAAAGCAGGCACGCTGCTAATCACAGGCATGCAAAGAAGTGACTTTTCTTTCATTCCCACACTTGAACATAAATTTGTTGTACTATGATGGTATTTCGTGTTACTAAGTTCTTGATAAAAAAGCAATCAGAAACAGTACAGCTCTGTGAGAATATTGGATGGACTTATTAAACAGACAGACCTCATTGAAGAGGTTCCTATGTCTAAAAGAGAAAAAGTGTTTTGGAACAGTCATTAAAGTATGTGTAAGTGAGGGGCACAGACTTGACATTGGGCATACCCACTGAAATGCCAAACCGACGTTATTAGCTATGTTTTCCGGTCAGAAATATGACTTGCAATGAAAGCCTCACACATCAAGCAAGGGCTGTTTCACTGACTTTGACTGGGAGCTTTATAGTGACCCAACCTGACTGAGCACCTCTGCTTTATCTCTGTTTTTTCAAAAGCAAGATCAATCCACAATTTTGGAATCAGAATTAAACACATTATCATGGTATTCCAGAGCATTTATATCACAGTGGGAAGAACTCTCGAATTCCTGAATAAATTCAGGTGCTCAGAGATAAAATTCCAATATTCACCGCTCTCTATCTCTACACCCCAACTCCCCCCGTTGTGAGGGATGCCACTGCTTTGTTTTCTAAGAATGTCAAATACCCTTGGTAATGCAGATTAAGATAGTTGTTGTCTTCGCCGAGAAGAGGGTCCAGCCTGTTTTTATGAGAAAGAGACAATGTTAGATGACTTCTTGGCATAAAAGCCTTCACTGGTGGCATAGTGCAATCCATTGACATGGGTCAAGTTGTGATTAGGTACTTTATACATTCCAGGCTTTCGGTGCCAATGGGCTATTTTTCAGTCTCTCCTACAGACCGCTTTGAATTGTTCTTTGTTGACGATCTATCATATAGAATACCAATAATTAGAGTGGGCTTCAGTTTGGCTCATTTCTGATTAATTGTTGACTTTTTTGTCAATCTCAGTTTCTTGCTTCTTATTTATTGCCTTTCCTTACACTGTTCTTACTGACAGAATCAAGCGATTCTTTTGTTCTTTTAATTACATGCAACTAGTCCCCTGTGTTTGGGTCATGGCCTGACATGGATGGAGAAACCTGCGAGCTGCACTGCTACTGGCCAGCCCCCACTCAGCAAATCCAGAAGTGGTATCAGCCCTCAGACATTGTGGTATGGATGCTCCCAAGTGGCAGAACACTGGAGATCTGAAAGTGATGAGAAAAGAGGTTGAAGGACACTCAGAACAGCAGGTAAAAAAGAGGTAATTTAGCTGTAGCTGAACGAGCGAAACCACCATGGAGGCGTGATGCATCGTATTTTAAATGAACACGAGAATGCAGTAACCCAGAAAGGCAGCCAAGTACTGTATATAGAACATCATTTGCCACTACCTATGGAATCAAGGAATCACTAGCATAAAGACAGAACGTAGTTCCAAAACAAAATGGTGGTTGCCAGACAGAGCAGGAGCTAGACATTACAGTAAAGAATATGTTGAAAATGTCCCATTCGGCGATGCCATGCCTAAGCGGTGAGAAGGTGAGTCATAAAGAAGAGAGGTCCTAATTATGAGCACTTACAGTTCTGCTTGCTGACCGACCTGCAAGGAACTATGCTCTTGCAACTGTGAGGGGGCACCTGAGCACAGCTAATACCAACCTGGAATGCAGAGGAGAGTGGGCCCACATGTGTGGCGAGTGCGGTATCGCCACAACAACCTCTGAACCAGTAGAGGCTGCGATTGCGTTGAGGAAAGATCAGCCGCCTCCTAAGGGTTCCAGACTTTTCCCTCCAGTAGATCTTGTTTTGGATTGTTTTGATGATGAGGAAAATGGGAGTAGATATATTAAACGTCTGAGCCGAAGAAGGTGCTGACCCATTTGAGAGACAGTCTGTTGTTTCCTGATGCTGTGCACCTACCAGAGGAGGAAGATTCTTTCTCCCAGTGTAAGAGGAAAGATCCAGAAGCTCAACCTATCCATAAGGCAGTCAGCGGCCTTTTATCAATGGAAAGGGCTGCTGTGGAAAAATCCAGGTTCACATGCTTTTTTGGGAAGAAATATCCTTGTCAAGACTTTTACTCTAATGTCAAGGTTGACTCTTTGATGGCTGATGTAGCCTCTGTTGGGACTATCATCCCAGAAGATGCTTCTCCTTCAGATCAGGTGGACAAAAAGGTGGCCAGTGCAGTTAAGAGAAAATACTGTGTCTCAAATTTAGAAATAAGAGCAGGAGCCTATGCTACATATACTGTCCGGTCCTTGCTTTATGATTTTCAGACCTCATCAGAGGAGAGGACATGAACTCACTGCTATCAATCGTGGAACAAGAAGTCTGTTTTCCCTGTTGTGAGTTTGGATTCTTTGTCTGCTGAACATGCAGTTTCTGGATCCATACGTGTGGCCAGATGGATGTGCAGATTGTTCTCAGAGGCTCTCTTATGGCACTTGCCATTCATTGGATCAAAGATCTTTGGTCCTCAGTTAGAGAAGCTCTTTAAGAAATTGATTCAAGATCTTAACCTTCTAACTCCCATCAAGCCTCATGGTGGAGGTAGAGGTTTTGGGTTCAAGAGAGCTTTTAGTCAGCATTCTATGTCTAAGGAGAACCAGATATTTTGTAGGAGAGGACGTAACCTTGGCATTCCCTCCTCTGACAATTCCTTGCAACCAACATCCGTCTCTTCAGCCTCCCCAGCTAACCCTAAGGCATGACTCAGTGAAAGCGGGAGGACGAATCAAACACTTTTTTTCTGTTTGAAAAGGGGATGTTTCTGATGCCTAAGGTTCTCCAGTTGGTGAAAGACCACTACAGAATACACTTTTCATCCCGTCCTCCAGATGAGAGACCTCCACTGGCTCCCCATCGAGAAAAGGACCAACTTCAAACTCCTCGTCCACGCATACAAGACTCTCAACGGCCTATGACTCACCTATCTCAACCACTGCATCACCTTCTACTCCCCCACCAGACCTCTTTGCTCTGCTCAACAGGCACTAGCCACCATACACCGCATACGGAAGACCTCGGCGGGAGGAAGATCCTTCACCTACCTCACAGCAAAGAGCTGGAACACCTTGCCTCTTCACCACAGGCAGTCACCATCATTACCTCAATTCAGGAAGGACCTTAAGACCTGGTTCTTCGACTGAAGCATAGAGGACCGCCCACCCCCCCATGATCAACTGCAACCATGTACACAAGCACTAGCACTGGTGACATCATCGCTATTATTTATCAAGGTTTGTGATAATCACCAAAAATTATATACAAATATATATATATTTATTTCAGACACATTTTCAAAGTACCACAAAAGATACTTGTAAACTGTGTGATGAAATGATCCAATAACATTATTAGTCTGCTTTCCCAGAAAGCATACCATGTGCACATTTCTCCATAAAATAAAGCAAATGTTCTTCTCACAAAAAAGTATACTATACCCCAAAAATAAAGTTGAATGACCACAATCTGGAAACAAAATAGCTTGGACTACCCTCATAATAGGAAATTCTTTGCACTATATCCCAAAACATACAGCATGTGCGCTGTCCAAAAAACGCAAACCACTGTGCCCGAACAATACACAACAAAAAGTGTGAGCACTAACAAACTATGTGTGGCAATTGTGTGAAAGTGGTTTATTAGCTAAAGTGTATGGTAGTCCTTTTCGAGTAATAATGGCACTATTCTTTACTAGGTCCTACTAGGTCTCAATAATTTAAACCTGAGTTTAAACCTTGTTAGCGGTAGCACAGAGCAGACAGACTTAAATTGTACAAAGCATTTATCAGTATGAAAACAGTTAAAAAGTAGAAAACACAACACAATAAAAACCCCTCTCTAATTCATAAAATTAGAAATATTGTTACTAAACAAAAAGTCAACAATCAGAAGTAAGGAACTGGAGTTATGATGTTTCTAAGTTTTAGGCATTTCTAGAGCCAACAAGCATTCAGCACCATCCGCGGGCATCTGGTCACACTAGACTGGGTGAAAGGTAAATGTTAAGGTCAACCGTGATGGAGAAAGGGCTGAATACAAGTACCAGGTTAATCCTAGTGGAAAGTTTACCTTCTGACTAAGTAGTTTTTCTGGAGAAAAGTCCTTGTCGACAATGCTGTTGATGGGTCAAGGGTGTCAGCTGGAGTCAAGAGGAGCTTGATGATGTCAGCCAGCTGGAGCACAGGATCTTGGTGGGAGCCTTGGCTTGATGGTTTGAGACTCTTGACATGAAGAAAGGGAAAACTTCAAGTGGGCAAAGTACAAAGACGCAGCTCAGGAAGGCTCTGTTTTCTTCGGAGTGATGCTCGGTGTTAGTCCTTTTTAGACTTTTTTGGAAGTAAGGATCCTTTCAGAGGGGCAAACCACCAAATTGTGTCCAACTGCCAGTTCAGTGTCTGCAGCTTCAGCTCATAAGTGGTCCAGTTGGAAAACTTTTTTAAGCGTCCAGTCTTGCAGTTTTTGAAGGGGAAATAGTACACTCTAATAGCAGCCAAGGGTGAAGGACCTTTTGGCCACCATTTAAGGGTTTGGACACAATCTCCCAGAAGCCACCAGCAGTGTTCATGGCAAATACAGTTGGAACTGCAGTTGGGCTCAGTAGAGTCTTGGTCTCTTTTTCAGCTTTTGTATTCCTGCAGCCTAATAGAAGGCTATCCAACTAGCCCTGGAATCCACTCTTCAGTCCTGGGTGCATGTGGGGAGCAGATACAGCCCTTGGGGGTTCTCTTCAAAGGTTCAATAGCAGGTGCAGTCTTTCATCTGTCTTCCATAGATCCAGTGGTGTCCTGGAGCGGGTACTGGAGGTGCCACTTTATGCTTCCTGCCAGCCTGTGGCGGAAGGGGACTTTTGGGCACTCCTTAACCAATGGGGTAAAAGTTTCCAGGTGTCTCTCTACCCAATATTGTAGCACGTTTTGTGTGGTTTACTTCTAGCTCTCCCACAGTGTCCCTCTCTGCACAAATTCAACATGGAAAAACCTTTCTTCCCTTGTGCAGAGTTCCCTGGTCCAACCCAGAGGTGTGGTTAGTATAAACAGCAAACTAACTTTTGTGCTCACTCTAAACCAGTTCTGGGAGCAGCCCCTCTTCCTCTGGGATCCCTGGTCCAACCCAGAGGTGTGGTTAGTATAATCAGCAAACTAACTTTTGTGCTCACTCTAAACCAGTTCTGGGAATAGCCCCTCTTCCTCTGGGATTGTTGCTTTGTTGGTTATTACGACAATTAAGGGACATGCCTCCATGAGAGCTACATCTGCTTATGACAGGGTAGGCACCTTTTGAAGTTTAATTAAGTTTTGGGGCACAGACCAGATTGTTATACTGTCAGAGGGGAAAATATCTCCACACACCTAAATCTTTTGTCTACTGTCTGGGAGCAATGCACACTTCGCCACAGGAGAACCATTAACAGTCAGATGACACTGAATACTTGCAGAAAGGCACAGTTGGCTCAGGCAAGAAAATCCAAGTTTCTAAAGGTACCACTTTAAAAATAGTAAGCTGAAATCTGAAATTAACCATTCGATTGGATTTGAAATTACTATTAACACTAGTCCTTGAATCATGGTTATAGCTATTTCCAAACAGACGTTATACATTACAAGATGTTACAATGTAACCCAGTGCTTTTGTTTAGGAAAGCCAGCCTTCCCACAGTGAAAAAAGAATTTCGAGATTTTTCTCTCCCAGGACATGTAAAACTTAACTACATATGTCCTAATTTTTGGTTATCATGCACCATGCCCTGTGGGCATTGAGGGCCTACCAAATGGGTGACATCTAAGTATTAAAAAAGGAAGGTTTAGGCCCGGCAAAAAGGGTGATTTTTACCAGATCGAATTTGCAATTTTAAAACCACACACCCAGGCTGCAGGTGCAGGGCCGAAGACATGCTTTGCAATGTCACTTAGTGGTGGAACAATATTTGTTGCAGTCCACTGATGACATTTATCTTACAGGCCCTGGGTACAGGGGGTAAATATGCCAGTCAGGGATTAGCCAATTCTACATGTTTTTGTGGGTCAGAGTAAATACACTGGTCATTGGACGGCAGCGCCCCAGGGTTTCAGAGTCCATATGCCAGGAATAAACTCCAGCAAAAAAAGTGTGAGGGTGCCTCACCATGCCAAAAGGGTCAAAAGAGCATTTTCCTACAGCAATTATGCTCCATTCCTGAAAAGAACACTCTAATCATATGGCCAGATAGACTGATGTCTGCCACTTTGAAGCTGGCAGTCTAATACTATTTTGGAAAGTACCTCTCATCATATGATATCCGGTATGAGCACAATGGTTTTAGTTAGGTGTCACATCATGGCAGTCCAATGACATGGAGACAATTGAGTTCCAATTTTTTTTTACCAGAATGTAAGTGGATCGAAGTAGCGGAAGGCATGTATGCAGACAACACAAGCACAATGGGAGCGTGTGGCATGTAGCATGAGTAAACACAGCCCACTACTCTACTTTTAAAATCATGATTTGTGGCTTTCATTAATTAACCTGTAGCGTTACATCCCTCAGCCCCCTCTGTAAGGTAAATAGGTTTTCAAACAGACATTTTTGACTGTCCTCTGGTAATTCCGTTTGGGCATCCAGGATATTCATTACAAGAAAAGAGTGTGTAGTGTGTGGAACAAGTGTGTATAATAATTTACTTAACAATGCATGAAAAAGAAAAAAAGAACTTCAAGTTCCAAATCAAACTCAATAAAAAAGAAAAGTGCAATGATTTATTTAGCGGTCAAGAGTTGCCAACAGCAACTGCTGTCCCAAAGAAAATACCACATTGTGTTTATTAGTATTTCAATCTAAACAGGGCAAAGGCTGAATATGTCACTGACTTTTTATCAGTCTGTTTACACATTGTTTGCTATACACTGTCAGGCAGGCGCTAAAGAGTTGAATCGAAAGAAGCTGATGCTAGGTTCCAAGAACAGTCAGTTGCAGTCACAATTGAGCTAGGTAAAACTGGCTTCAAGTGTAGAAATGTCAGAGAATTCAATCTGAGAAGGTGAGAAGAATTAGCCTCTTTAACCCTCGAGCCACGTCAAACGTCAGGTGGAAGTGGTTCAAATCACCACTGATTTTTCAGGTCTTCTGAGTGCCGAAGATGGTTTGAGCTGGACAAAGATTTACATTCTTTTAATTTGTGAAGCTTAACGAGCAGTGACCATAATCACAAGGTCTCAGAACAAAACAAAGTTTGCTTTGCTCTCTCGCACACCTTTAGAAGCTCCATGAAAAGAGCACAACAGCACAGGCAGTGCCAGTGACGTAACGAAACTGGAGACCCCCTGAAAAGAGCATGGATGGGGCCCCGCTCTGGACTCATTCAGGCCAGGTGCTCTGCTGAGGGGGCCGCTGGAGCTCTGGGGGCTGCGGGGGCCTTTGTTACACCACTGGGCAGTGCGTCAATATCAGTTCACTCCAAAATCCCAGAAGCTTCTTGCTGGCAGGGTATACTTCTAGCACAGAACACTTTCCAACAGGCTTGAAGGCTTCCTTGCCAGAGGGAGTTGTCTCATTAAAACTCTGAGAGTCAGAATTTGGGGCACAGTTCCTTTTTTCTTCAAAGTCCCAAGGTGATTCTGAAAAACAATGGCGCTGGCAGTAGTATTTGAAGGATGCAAACCTAAACTATTGATGGAAACTAATATTCAAAGACCCAAAACTCCCCACACCAGCCTTTACCTGTTTACTTCAGAATGATGTAGTATTTTCTTTGAGAATGCTCCTTCAGAACCAAATCCAGCTTGAACCAGGGAGATGTTTCACCCATACATCCCAGGCAGAAATCTCCATTTTGCTCATCGCAATCTGGTTATCTTGCCTCGAGTTTGCAAGAAAAGATGGGGGGGGGAGGCAAAGCCTTTTCGACTGCAGCTACCTGGCTCTGGAATTCCCTTCCCATGTCGCTGACCGAGATAAATGAACATGTGTCTTTTAGGAAGGTACTTAAGACCTGATTGTACACTATTTAGGTAGTTCCTATTAACATATTTAGATAGTTTGCTGTCACCCTGTATCAGACTGCTGTGAATATAGTGCCTTGATGCCTATGGGTAGTTGTTGCGCTCTATAAATATAAATTGAATCAAAATCAAGTCAAAAACGTCTAGCAGGGCCTTCGTGTTACAAAAGACTAACATCGATTGGGATAGGCTCATTGAACCAGAGCTTCTATCAGGCCTTAGCCCTCCATGCACGGGCTGATTCCAGCTCCCTGAATATCCAAGGAATTCTCCGACCTCACTCGCAACACTGCCACAGTCTAGTTTTTGTCTCCATCATACACAGAATAGTTAAGAGAAGTAGCATCCTGTGTTTATAGTACTAACAGAATGTGCTGGTCTTTAATTCTGTTCCTCCAACAGATTATTACCACAGATGGGTCTTTCGTTCGATTACGTATTTTTGTTTAGTGCGGAGTACCGGATGAGAACTCTGGTCTTCAGTTCCAAGCTGACAAATTAATATTTATACTACATATTTTCTCATTAAGTAAACTAAAGGATTCCCTCCTACAGACTGGAAGCAACAGATACACCTTACTTTGTTAGCGGAGCTTGATGTTGTTGCTGCGATCTGAAAAAAAGAGGAGACAGTGACACGTTCAACGATTGGTTATGATATGCTATGTTATCTATTAATATAGCACCTAAAAGCACTATTAGAGCATCTCAAAGTTCCTGGAGTGTGAACGGGAGAGGTGGAAAATAAGGACTGGAAGAGAATAGAAGGAGGGGCAAGATAGCTTGATTGGGGGGATGAAGTGACCTTCAAGAACAATAGTTGTGCACCGAACAGAATGACAGAGCATTGTCACCAGCGGGTTGGAAGGGAGTGTACATGAGTGGTATTGGGAGGGGAGAGCGGGAGAAGGAAGCGGGGAGGAGCCTATCTTGTATATCCGTAAAGAGCTAGAGTTCACAATCAGGGCACATTCTCGATGAGAAAAGGCCATGGGACATAAAAGCTTACTAGATTTATCCTGGGGTTTCTGGGGCAATGAAAGATGGGCACGTACCAAGGACCTCAATTTCCTGACTAGCCACCTGCTGGCAAAATAGAGAGATACCACAACCTGATTAGGTCATGAGCCAGTGATATATAGAAAACTATTCCCCAATTAACACAATAAAGGGCACACAAAGGATGGGAAGCCTGGCAGCCTGTAATAAAAAAAAAACAACAACAATTTACAGTCAGCAAAAGCATCACTCTACATCATGGGTACTCACAACCTTTTTTTCCGGGGCCAAAAGTACAGTTTTGTTTGTGGCTGAGGGCCGCAATGATGGGCCTACAGATATGGGCAGGGTGGGGCAGGGCTGTCAAGAGTAAAAACACAAAATCATTCTGTGTACGATTTTTGCAAGGCATGGAAGCCTGCATGTATTTGAGCTTACTGCAGACAATGTTAGTTTTGATATCAGGGAAATCAACAGTACAAAATGGCCCAGCAGACCTAAAACTGACCCACAAACAGTAATAAAACAGTCAACAGACTAACCTGAAGGTCAACTGGCGAGGAGAGCAGGAGGGAAACAAGCTAGTCGGCGGGCAGCAAGGAGGAGAGCAGGCTGACCAGATCCACTGCTACGAGTCGAGTACTTTTGGTGGGAGACAAATGTTGGAGAAAGCAGGCAGCTAAGGCACACAAGGCAGCGGACGCCTATGCCCTCAGCAAAGGTAGCAGGAAGCTTGCAAAAAGGGTACCTTAAAAGTCAGCTGTGGATGCGCAGCAGCTCACGTTTAGAGTGCCTTTGCTTCCCTCTACTGCTAGGTGCATGACGTCACTGCAGGGGGCTTCCCGTGCTTTCAGTAAACACAAAAGAGGGCAGCTGAAGCATACCCACTGAAGTTGGTGTGGTGCATGTTTCAGCGATATTCTTTTGTTTTTGCTGAAAGCATTGGGCATCGGGGAGCCCCCTACGGAGCAGCTGTGCAGGGCTTCCCCAAGACGAGGCGATAAAAAAGGCCCACGGGCCACCAGGCAAGGTCTGCTGGGCCACTGGCGGCCTGCGGGCCGTACTCTGAGTACCACGGCTCTACATCTTTGGAGGATGGATCTCTAATATGCCCATCTGCATGCATACAGAGCCTGCAGATTTGTAATAGCATAGGCATGTTCTGGGACAACAGAGAAAGCCTAGCACGGCAGAACAGCATCCTTAAAGTCATTCCTATAAGTCAAAGGATCAATGACAGAATATCAGAAACACAAATATTGTGTGGACGGAATATCGTGTCAAAAAAATCGAGGTCCAAAATATAGAGAAGGGAAGTGCAAATAGGTAAGTATAGATGTACTATTCTCAACTCCACATCTATATACCTTGAAAATATATATTTTGTCAAGGTACATATATATGGAGTTATATATAATAAAACTTTACTCATCTATAGAAACTTATCTTCACAATATTTTGTCCTCGATATTTTTGACACAATATTCTGTCTAAATACCAAGCCAAATGGGTGCTTTGTTGGTGCAGTGAAAAAATGGGACACCATACTTTCTATTTCCATCAATTTTTGAAGTAAAAGACTTATAGAGCTGAGACTTACTTTTGCAAGAGGGCTCACTCACTGACATACTTGAGGTCACAGCCAATACAGATGCCTTTGAGTGTTTCTTATCTTAGAAGGACTAGAGTGCTATCATTAGAGCATGCTCAGAAAGGCAATACAAATGTGAAAGGTGTAGGTGTTTAAAGCGCACAGTTTGTACCAATGATTGCAGATGATGGCCACTGGCACTCATTTTTGATAACAGGTACTTATTGTTTATCATCAGACTTTGACCCATTGAAAGAGAGAGAAACACAGCAAAGAGGGAAAGTAGGCAGAACAGAAAGATTGGAAAACTGTGACAGAGTGTGAAAAGAGGGTTGAAAAAGAACCTGTTAGAGTAAGATAAAGAGGCGTGAGATGAAACCAAGAACAGGAAGACTTAGTATTCAGCAGCTGTGGCATTCACACACAACTGTGGCAGCAAACTAAGAAAACCTTGGCCTTATGTATGTATATATATATATATGTATATATATATATATATATATATATTATATACACATTTTAAACTCTAATACCTCAGAAACCACAAAACTGATTTACACCAAAAAGTGTGCTTTCTGGACCAAGAGCTAGCATTCTGCCAAATTGGTGTAATTCCATCTAGTGGTTGGGGCTGTAGTCATGTTCAAAATCCCTATGGGAAAATGCATTTAGAATATGTGTTTTAGGACCCCCTCTTTTTCTTGGCCCCACTTGACAGATCACCCCGAAACTTTCAAGACAGCAGCTGAACCGACTGAAGTATATGTTTTTAAACTTTTGCGAAGATTTGTCCAGCGACGCCAACGTTATTGGCAAAACAAAATACTCTCTTCCTATGGAAACTAGGTCCTAACTATGACTACTAACTACTGGGGACCACCAGAAGGTAATTATATATATATATACTTAAAAACCAAAGGTTAAAGGGACGTTAGGTTCTGAATTTACTTCCACAAAACCACAAAACCATAGAAATTTAGCTGTTATCGTTAGAGTTATTTTAAGTAACTATAATTTGTGGCTTAAGGTATCTATAACTCAGGCCCCTGCCATGCACAGTTTTCTCATCGATAATTTTACTGCAAATGTTACAGTGATATTTTCAATGATGTCATAGAAAATGTCATGAGTGATGTAATATCTGGGGTAATTAGCAGTGCATGGAGAAGGCATGAGTTATAGTTACCTTATGGCACGACTTGTAGTTACTTGAAATAACTAAGTATAACAGCTGAATATCTATGGTTTTGTGTGAGTAAAATCAGAACCTAACTATAACATCCTTGTAACCTTTGTTTTTTTTAATGAATTTCTATGTTTTTTTTTTGTAATTCTGTTTCCTAACTATAACGTCCTTGTAACCTTTGTTTTTTTCAGTGAATTTCTATGGTTTTTAATGTAAAGTGATTTTAATTACTTTATGTTAATCCAACCAACACTAAGCATGGCCTGCAGCCAGACCCTGCAACCAAAGTCATATAATCATTCAACCCCGAGCCACGCATGGACACCAGCCATGTGTGGCAGGGAATGGCAACAGGCCATGCGGCCAACCACCCTGTAACCACCGTATGACCATGCATGGCAGGGTTTGACCAAAGGCCAACCACCTATAAGCACCCAAATCTACGCAAGGCCTTCAATTATGCACGGAGGGGATGCAAATACCTCGATCAAAGTTTACAGATAACTGTTCAAGGTCAAAATGCAGAGAAAAAAACACTTGCTTTGCCTTTGCCATGCCAAAAAATTAAGATGATTAGTGCTTTATAGAAGTGGAGCTTCAACTTGAACACCTGCTTTGTTTAGATCTGTAAATGCTTACAGTTGATGTTTTATTTCTGTGAAATCAGCATTGTGCCAGAATGAAGCCTGCCCTGTGTATTTATTCAAGAAGAGGCCACTGTTTTCTACACAATGTCCACCCAACTGGAGTACTTTCCACTGGCTAATTAGTAAGTGCGACCTTGTTAGGCATATGTATAGTGCATTTCCTACACAGCAGCTTTTAAAAGAAGGCTGAGGTAATGCCTCCAGTGGTGTTGTGTGCCTGTAACTTTGCCATTGTAATTGTTCCTCAAGCATCTTCCTCAGGTAACTTTACACAGTGCAACGGCATACACAACACATTTGGATGATTTGGACTTCACAGAAGCAATAGCCTCTGCTGTACTCTTTTTTATGCAAGGGAGAGTGGGGGGAGTCTCAAGGTTCCTATGGTACCAGCCAGCTCCCGGCCTCCTGCGGGAGCTGGCATAGCTCCCACATGCAGGGAGCTGATGTCAATGCAGCTTCCTGCATGAGGGAGCAATACTTTAATATCTTTTTCTGCCTGTATATCTGCGGCAGGGAAAGAGATGAAATCTCTGCTTTCAGCAAGCGTCAGCATTTGTAAAGCTCCTGTTTGTTGAATGCAGAGTGTTTGCTTTTGCTTGATGGGAGCTGTCATAGCGCCTTCCAAGCAAAATCAAACAGCTACCTCCTGGGGGTGGGCACCCTGTGAGGTAACAGGAGAAGGTTCTGGGGTGGCAGTCCCCAAGGCCATATATGGCTCCAGGAGGGGGGACAGTGCAGCCCACCTCTTTTGATCTTCATGGGCCAGCCCCGAGGAGGTGGGGGTCCCCGGAGCCGGAGGGTCCGCTTAAATCCCCTCTTTAATCTTCATTGTAGCCTGGAGAGGTGGTAGTCTCTGGGTCCCAGGGGTCCACGTGCCCCCCCAACAATATATGTCATATAGCCCCGAAGAGGTGGTGGTCCCTGGGTCCCGGGGTCTGGCGTCCCCCCATCAATTTTTTAAAATAGCCCAGGGGAGGTGGTCGTCCCCAGGGCCCAGGGGAACTGCACAGTCTGCCGTTTTATTTTCTTATTGTAGCCCTGGGAGGTGGTTGTCCCCAGTGCTCTGGGGAGTCTGCCTAGCCTCCTTCATGTTTATAAAATTGTAGCCCCGGGAAGGTGGTGGTCCTCGGAGCCCAGTGGGGTCTGCGCGCCCCCCGAATAGCTTAAAATTCAGCCCAAGGGAGATGATGGTTCCTGGGACTTCATTAAGCCCTTGGAGGGGGGGCTCTTGCGCACCCCTCCATTTTTAAAAAAACAACCTCATAATGCCCCTGGGACGTGGCCCAACCGAGGCCCAAAATGAAAAGCAAGGGCAGGAGACTGCACTTGCTTTTTTTTTTTAATTCATAGCAAAATTCACAAATATTCACGAATTTCACAGTGAATTTTAAAAAAATGCTTTTTTGCCTTGGTGCGGTCCCAGAGGGAACCTTGCATTAAGGCTAGGGGTTTAGGCTTAACATACCCTGCCCCCTTTTCTTTTTTTTCCAGTTTGTTTCTGAGACTCAGCGGAAGCCGAGTCTCAGAATGGCTGCTAACAATTTCTGGTTGAGGAGGATTCACGAAGTGTTGACGCCTCTAGATATACAAATTTGGTTTTCCTTAATATCTACCAAACTACTGAACGGATTTACACCCAATAACAACAAGCATTTGCAATGCAATGGATCTCACATTTGCTCGAGTTAGAGCTATTAGCATTGTAAATTACTAACTGGACTTTTCTTGCCACATAAACTGAAAATGAAAAGTAAAATAGTTGACATATGTGATCCGATTCAAAGTGCGATGGCCGCCATGAGCCTGAGCACCAAGGAGAGACACAAAAAGAAAAATTAGTTCGCTTGCAGTCACACGTATCAGCAATCAAGCAATTATCAATGTAGCAGGGGCAGTCTGAAGCCAGAAGCAAAACTGCCCCAAGGAGGGACAAATGTAAAGCATTTACCAATGACGATAAAGGATTTTTGAAAGGCAAGCCCACGAACAAGTGAAAGTGATGGGCGTGCGGTTGGCTTGGTTAAAAGCCCACAATACTTACAACAAATCAAAGCGCTTGTGCGCTCAACCTAAAAAAGGGTAATCTGCAGACCGAAAGCTACCTTTCTGCTAAATTTTGTGTGATTCCGCCCAGTGGTTTGGGCTGTAGTAGTGTTCAAAACCCTAAGGGAATTAACATTGGACTTGCACTATTTTTATTTGACCCCCTACTTTTCTCAGCCCCCACTTGATGAATCACCCCAAAAACATTCCATGTACAACAAGATTCTTGGGCACACTTTTTGGGGAACATTTCGTAAACATTCATCTAACGGTGCCAAAGATCTAGGCAAGTCAAAAAAAAAAATATATATATATACACATACACACACAAATTAAACATTAGATGTGTGAGTTATTTGCAGATGTTAGATTCCAGGAAAGAATAATGCTTCTCCCACAGTATGCTGTCCTGCCTGTTATTGAACCAAATTAACAAGCTATTTAAGCTATTTATCAAGGTCATTGCATTTATTACCGGAGGTGTTCTTCTTTATAGCTTCGTTTAAAATCTTCAGCGAGAAGGTTATTTTTCGTTTTATAAATTTAGAATTATGAGGTCTGCTGGCAGGAAGGATGTGTAGGAAGGCTGAATGAGGCATTTGCAAATGATGGGTTTGCAAGACCCGTGTGGAGTGAGTAGCGCTTTCGAAAGACGTTAGTCTGAGCATCACATAGCAAGCTAATTGGGCTGATTTTGGGTTCCAGCCTTTGACTTTGTCAATGCATATTTTAGTTTGTCATAGTTGCAGTAAAACTTTATTGTTGGAGGCTTTGTTGAGCCATCACTAACTGATCAAAAAGTCAAAACACATTGTGGTCTCAAAAAGCACACATTCTCTTAGTAGTGCCTGGCACAAAAGGGAACAACTTTGAGTGTGGATGTGCTCCTTCTGAAGGAGAAGAATGCCGCCACTCACAGTAAAGGTAACCAATGACTGAAGTGGGTTGACCCATTTACCCATGCTGAAAGCTGCAGTGGGCAAAAGGAAAATGTGAATGACACACAGCCATCAATGAAGAGGTCAAGCTGAACATCCCCGTAAGTAATTACATTATGCCTATAGTTTTAGTAAAATCAAAAGGTATGGCTAACATCTACCAAATGGGTCTCAGATAAGTATGTGAGAACAATAATGAATGAAAGGCATTTTAAAAAACAGGTAGGCATGCTAACAGAATACACAAAAGATAATTATGCAATTTTACAGTGACATTGTCCAATTAACTTGAGGGCACTAAAGTGACATTTTCACCATATGGCATCAGCAAAAAATACATTTTGCAGTACTCGGTCAAATGTTGGCGCAAATGCCATTTCTAAGTGGCACTGGTGCATGATTTGTTATTCTTAAATACTGGTGCAAAATTACACTAGTACCAGTTACAGCTATGTAACCTGGCCCATGATATTTCTGTGATATCAAAATTAGCAAGCTCCGAGCTCTCAGGCATGAGCAGGTCAACCAGGGCCCAAAGTTCAAAGGTACTTTTTGGTTGCAAAGCTTGCAAATTTCAGAAATACAGTCTGCATTAACAAAATACCTTTCTGAAATGGAAAAGCAGGATATAAAGAATCGCGCAGAGCGAGATTGTAAGGAAATGCCTCCTTGGCATGGTTACCCCCTGACTTTTTGCCTTTGCTGATGCTATGTTTTGAATTGAAAGTGTGCTGAGGCCTGCTAACCAGGCCCCAGCACCAGTGTTCTTTCCCTAACCTGTACTTTTATTTTACACAATTGGCACACCCTGGCATCCAGGTAAGTCCCTTGTAACTGGTACCCCTGGTACCAAGGGCCCTGATGCCAGGGAAGGTCTCTAAGGGCTGCAGCATATCTTATGCCACCCTGGGGACCCCTCACTCAGCACAGACACACTGCTTGCCAGCTTGTGTGTGCTAGTGAGGACAAAACGAGTAAGTCGACATGGCACTCCCCTCAGGGTGCCATGCCAACCTCACACTGCCTGTGCAGTATAGATAAGTCACCCCTCTAGCAGGCCTTACAGCCCTAAGGCAGGGTGCACTATACCATAGGTGAGGGCACCAGTGCATGAGCACTGTGCCCCTACAGTGTCTAAGCCAAACCTTAGACACTGTAAGTGCAGGGTAGCCATAAGAGTATATGGTCTGGGAGTCTGTCAAACACGAACTCCACAGCACCATAATGGCTGCACTGAAAACTGGGAAGTTTGGTATCAAACTTCTCAGCACAATAAATGCACACTGATGCCAGTGTACATTTTATTGTAAAATACACCCCAGAGGGCACCTTAGAGGTGCCCCCTGAAACCTTAACCAACTACCCGTGTAGGCTGACTGGTTTTAGCAGCCGGCCACACTCGAGACATGTTGCTGGCCACATGGGGAGAGTGCCTTTGTCACTCTGTGGCCAGTAACAAAGCCTGCACTGGTTGGAGATGCTATCACCTCCCCCAGGCAGGAGCTGTAACACCTGGCGGTGAGCCTCAAAGGCTCACCCCCTTTGTTCCAGCACCACAGGGCACTCCAGCTAGTGGAGTTGCCCACCCCCTCTGGCCACGGCCCCACTTTTGGCGGCAAGGCCGGAGGAAATAATGAGAATAACAAGGAGGAGTCTCTGGCCAGTCAGGACAGCCCCTAAGGTGTCCTGAGCTGAAGTGACTCTAACTTTTAGAAATCCTCCCTCTTGCAGATGGAGGATTCCCCCAATAGGGATAGGAATGTGACCCCCTCCCCTTGGGAGGAGGCACAAAGAGGGGGTACCCACCCTCAGGGCTAGTAGCCATTGGCTACTAACCCCCCAGACCTAAACACGCCCTTAAATTTAGTATTTAAGGGCTTCCCTGAACCTAAGAATTTAGATTCCTGCAACTTACGAAGAAGAGGACTGCTGAGCTGAAAAACCCCTGCAGAGAAGAAGAAGACACCAACTGCTTTGGCCCCAGCCCTACCGGCCTGTCTCCCTCCTTCAGAAGAAAACTGCTCCAGCGACGCTTTCCCCAGGACCAGCGACCTCTGAATCCTCAGAGGACTGCCCTGCTTCCAAACGACCAAGAAACTCCCGAGAACAGCGGCCCTGTTCAACAAAGACTGCACCTTTGTTTCTAGAGGAGCAGATTTAAAGGCCCCTGCAATCCCCGCAAGAAGCGTGAGACTTGCAACCCTGAACCCGGCGACCCCGACTCGACTGGTGGAGAAACAACACTACAGGGAGGACCCCCAGGCGACTCCAAGACTGTGAGTAACCAAAGTTTTCCCCCCGATCCCCCACAGCGACGCCTGCAGAGGGAATCCCGAGGCCCCCCCTGACCGCGACTGTCTGAATCCAAAATCCCGACGGCTGGAAAAGACCCTGCACCCGCAGCCCCCAGCCCCTGAAGGATCGGAACTCCAGTGCAGGAGTGACCCCGAGGCCCTCTCCCTTGCCCAGGTGGTGGCTACCCTGAGGAGCCCCCCCTTGCCTGCCTGCACCGCTGAAGAGACCCCTTGGTCTCCCATTGATTCCTATTACAAACCCAACGCTTGTTTGCACACTGCACCCGGCCGCCCCCGCGCTGCTGAGGGTGTACTTTTGTGTGGACTTGTGTCCCCCCCGGTGCCCTACAAAACCCCCCTGGTCTGCCCTCCGAAGACGCAGGTACTTACCTGCTGGCAGACTGGAACCGGGGCACCCCCTCCTCCATTGAAGCCTATGTGTTTTGGGCACCACTTTGAACTCTGCACCTGACCGGCCCTGAGCTGCTGGTGTGGTAACTTTGGGGTTGCTCTGAAGCCCCAACGGTGGGCTACCTTGGACCCCAATTTGAACCCCGTAGGTGGTTTACTTACCTGCAAGAACTAACAATAACTTACCTCCCCTAGGAACTGTGAAAATTGCAGTGTCCACTTTTAAAGTAGCTATATGTGTTTTATGTAAAAAGTATATATGCTATTGTGATTATTCAAAGTTCCTAACGTACTTACCTGCAATACCTTTCAAATGAGATATTACATGTAGAATTTGAACCTGTGGTTCTTAAAATAAACTAAGAAAATATATTTTTCTATACAAAAACCTATTGGCTGGAATTGTCTCTGAGTGTGTGTTCCTCATTTATTGCCTGTGTGTATGTACAACAAATGCTTAACACTACTCCTTTGATAAGCCTACTGCTCGACCACACTACCACAAAATAGAGCATTAGTATTATCTCTTTTTGCCGCTATCTTACCTCTAAGGGGAACCCTTGGACTCTGTGCATACTATTCCTTACTTTGAAATAGTGCATACAGAGCCAACTTCCTACATTGGTGGATCAGTGGTGGGGTACAAGACTTTGCATTTGCTGGACTACTCAGCCAATACCTGATCACACAACAAATTCCAAAAATTGTCATTAGAAATTGATTTTTTGCAATTTGAACTATTTTTCTAAATTCTTAAAAGTCCTGCTAGGGCCTTGTGTTAGTCCCTGTTTAGCATTCCTTTTAGAGTTTAAAAGTTTTGTGAAAGTTTGAATTGAGATAATACACAAGAAGGGTTGGGGTGGAATGAAGACACGAGATGCAAACAAGGCCACGCAGGATTGGTTTCGGCAATCCCATTACCGCCAGGTCCACGTCCTCTTCATTACAGATGGAGAGAGAACTCTCTCCATGACAGAAAAAATGAACACAAGGAATGCTTTTACAACCCCACCTACACCCCCTTGCCACCAAGAATACATAACAAGTACCTTCCCAGCATTTCTCCTGTTCTTTTTTCTGTCCCTGGCAAGGGATGCAAGGAATGGTGTGCTGCTCCTGCGAGGATTGGGCGGCTTCATTTCTGCATACCGATTCATCTTCCAGCTGAGCGGTGAGGATGTTCTTTTTTCTGGCCCCCGTTCCCGCTTGCTGGGCTAGTGGGCTGTGCACGTTGTTACTTACTAGGGGATCAGGAAGGCCGCTGGGAGGGTCATTGTTTCCGTCGCCGAGTGCACTGCTTCCGGGGCTTCTCTCGCGGTGTCTCCTCGGCAGTATTACACTGCAGACAGGAGACACGCTTTGGTTTTTCTGTTCCCAGTTACTGTAGCGATTTTGGGACAGCACGTATGTTTTGTTTCGTAATGTCGATGTTGCAGTTAGTCCAGCCAATGGGGGAAGGGGCTGTCAACTGCTTCTTCTGCATTTTTCTGGATCCAGCTGAGTACCGCACAGAGGATTTCCTTTTCTTTGGCAAACAGTCTATGTATGGTTCTGGTGCTTTTGCCTGAGTTTGTGGGTTGCAATGGGGAAGCACACCCATAGGAGGAATCATGTTGAGTTTTTTTTTCTCTTCATCTACGCCCTCTTCTGCTTCTTCTTCCCCTCCTGCTCATCTAAGGAAGTTCTGGAGGGATGATGCAGACAGCTGATTAGAGAGACCTTGTTGTAGATGGGAGAGTGCCGTAAATCAAAGGTCCTGGTTCCTGAAGGGGGTTCCCATCCCTCTGTCTTGAAACAGGAGAGTCCTAGTCCGGAGGAACAGAAGGGGAAATATATTTCTAGAGACTTATTGCCTGATCTGGTGAAACATGTTAAGGTCAATATGGGATTTTCATCCATGGCAGTTTCGCCTCCCCGATACCCACGACCACGGTTGCCGACGCCGACCCCAATGCACCCAACCACACCAATCTCCTGAATGCCTGGACCCACACTAACAACGAGGAAACCACCAAGACCATGAGCACCATCCAGTCCGGATCACCCACCAACCCATGCCCTCACCATGTCTTCAAGCCAGACAAATCATCGCCCCCCCAGCTCTGCACCATCATCAACAGCTCCTTCAAGACCGCCACCTTCCTGGAGAGCTGGAAACACACCAAAGTCAACGCCCTGCTCAAAAAACCCAAGGCCGACCCCGAAGACTTCAAGAATTACCAACTCATCTCCCTACTCCCCTTCCCAGCAAAGGTCATCGAGAAGATAGTCAACAGCCAGCTATCACGCTTCCTGGAGGACAACAGCCTGCTCGACATCTCCCAATCCGGCTTCTGCAAGAACCACAGCACCGAGACCGCTCTCATCGCTGCTACCGACGACATCTGGATCATGCTCGACAAAGGTGAAACCGTGGCCCTCATCCTCCCTGACCTCTCGGCAGCCTTCGACACCGTCTGTCACCACACACTTCGCACACGCCTCCACAAGGCTGGAATCCACCACAAGGCCCTGGAGTGGATCACATCCTTCCTCTCCGGCAGAACTCAGAAAGTCCACCTCCCCCTGCTCCTGTCAAAAGCCACCAAGACCATCTGCGGAGTACCCCAAGGATCCCCTCTCAGCCCCACCCTTTTCAACGTCTACATGACGCCGCTCGCCAACATTGTCTGATCCCACGGCCTCAACATCATCTCCTACGCGGATGACCACTACTGATCCTCTCACTCACGAAGGACCCCGCCACCGCCAAGATCAACCTCCACAACGGACTTCACGCCATCGCCAACTGGATGGAGGTAAGCCGCCTCAAACTGAACTCGGATAAGACCGAGATCGTCATCCTCAGCTTCAACCAATCAGCATGGGACGACTCATGGTGGCCCGCCATTCTAGGAGCCACTCCAACTCCCAGCACCCATGCACGCAACCTCGGCTTCATACTGGACTCATCGCTCACCATGACCCAGCAAGTCAACGCCATCTCATCCTCCTGTTTCAACACCCCCGCATGCTTTGCAAGACCTTCAGATGGGTCCCCATTGAAACCAGAAGAACGGTGACCCATGCCCTCATCAGCAGTAGACTGGACTACGGCAACGCAGTCTGCGCAGGAACAACGGCCAAGCTCCAGAGAAAACTTCAGCGCATTCAGGACGCCTCAGCATGATTCATCCTTAACCTCCCTCGCCACGAACACATCTCAGCCCACCTCAGAGACCTTCACTGGGTCCCCGTCAACAAAAGGATCATCTTCAAACTCCTGATCCATGCTCACAAGGCTCTCCACTACGCCGGCCCTGCCTACCTTAACGAGCGTCTCAACTTCCACGTCCCGACACGCCAGCTCTGCTCCACCAACCTCGCCACCGTCCCCAGCATCCACCATACCACAACCGGCAGCAGATCCTTCTCCCACCTTGCCGCCAAGACCTGGAACTCCCTCCCCGTCAACCTACGTCTGACCCAGGACTTTCTGACCTTCAGGAAGCGTCTCAAGACCTGGCTTTTCGAGCAGTAGCACCCCCCCCTTGCGCCTTGAGACCCTGCCGGGTGAGTAGCGCACTTAACAAATAATTGATTGATTGATGGTGAGATGCCTGATACCACTTCTGGGTCCTTGCGCAAGCAGTTTCAAAGTACTGTGCCTGTTGATTTTGGGATTCATCCTTGCATTCAGGAGGTTATTATACGGGAATGGCGCGATCCTGATAAAATTATTCTTCCACGCTGCATGGCCAAATTGTACCCCTTACAGGATATGAACCAGGTTTTGCCGGTCCCTATTCCTATTGACTCTTTTGTGGCCAGCTTGGTGGAAAAACTTTGCTGGCTGAAGATGCAGTAGTTAAAGATGCTGTTGATGAACGGTTGGGTGGTTCTCAAACTTTATTCTTGTACTCATCTGGCATTGAGGGCTGCCACCTATGGCACATATGTTGCTCAATCCTTCATTGCAGATCTCAAATCCTTAGGTCAAGCTTTGGATGAGTCTACCGACTGCACAGGATTACTTGAACTTATTGAGAGACAGGTTGAGTTCCTCTCTGATATTTCTTTTGATGTAGTGCGGGCATGTGCTGTGGCTGGGGGTGCCTGTGCATCAGCCTGTAGGAATCTGGTATTGAGAGACAGGAAAACGAATGCTGCCTAGAAGTTGTCTACTCTTTGACTGCCTTTTCAGGGCAATGTGTTGTTTGGGACTGAGCTAGAAGAAAAGATCCATAAAGTGTTCAATGAAAAGAACCATTCTTCGTCTCTTAAGTCAGTCTTAGGAGAGAAGCAGCCTTTTAGGCATAGTTCCACTTTTAATCCACCTTCCTGTAGACAATTTGTCTATTCTCAAGGGTGTTTTTCTGCTGGCAGAGGTAGAGATAAGAAGCCCAAATCTCCAACTCCCAAAGGCATGTTCCTGACTGTATGATGGTACAGGAGGTGGCTGTGGGTGGTCAACTGCAGCACTGTTTTCAGACTTGGTTGGTATCCACTTCGGACGCTTGGGTTCCGGACATCATAGGACCCCACTACAGGATAGAGTTTGAGGTGGTCCCGCCTTGTTCAGGGGTGCGTCCGACTCCATGTTCTTCCAGTTCCAGAAAAAAGTCAGCCTTGGAGATGAGTTTTCCCTCTCTGATTCAGAACAGGGTAGTTTTAAAGGTTCCTCTGTTGGATAGAGGCAAAGGATTCTAGTCCATCATTTTTGGTACCAAAACATATCAGAGGCTTCTGGCTGGTTTGGGATTTGAAAGCCCTCAACAAAGATGGCGACCTTGCAGGGGATAATTCAGTTGTTGGTTCATGGTCATTTCATGTGCATCCTGGACTTGCAGGCACCTATTACCATGTCCCTGTCCATCCTCACTTCCAGCAGTTTCTCAGGTTGTGTGCAGGGGACTTATTACCAGCATTCGGCCTTCAGTCAGTGTGAGAGTCTTCACCAAAGTGATGGCCCCTCTGGTTGCCTCTCTTCACCTCAGGAGGATACATCTTTACCCTTATCTGGATGGCGGGTGGTACATGCTCCTTCGGAGACTCTTCTTCTTCATGATCTTTACGTGGTCTGTTCAACACTTCAGCAGCATGGATTTCTTCTGAACTGGGACAAGTGCCAGTTGTCTCCATCACAGGATCTGACATTTATTGGGGCAAGGTTTCACACAGATCTGAACTGGGTGTTCCTTTCGGGGGTCAGGGCTCAGGCTTTGCAATCTCTGGCTCAGGATGTGATGTCCCCCTACTGTCAGCTTGAGTGCCCAGGTGGATTCAGTTGATGGGTTTCCTGGCAGCTGCTGTATTTACAGTTCCTTAGGCCTGTTTTCATCTCAGGTGTTTGTGGGGTCACCTGCTCTCATTTTGGGTTCCTCGCTCAGGGGATTATGACCAGGTGGTTCCTGTCTCCCTGTGTGTTTGTCAGGATCTGCAGTGGTGGACATTGGAAGCCACCCTTACTAGGGGGATTCTGTTGCAGCCAGATCCTCCTCTAGTCCTGACTACAGATGCCAGTGCTTTTGGTTGGGGGCGACTCCGGGGGCCAGGTCTCTGCAGGCCCGTTGTACACTTCAGGAGGGAAGGTGGTCTTCAAATTGGAGGGAACTCATGGCAGTATTCAGGGCAGTCATGAGTGTTTGTCATTTGATGGTGGGGTGCAACTTGGTGGTTTGCTCAGACAACCAGGTCACGGTTGCATATCTCAACAACCAGGGGGGGATTTGTACCAAAGCTCTCAACAAAGTGGCTCAATTGTCGTTCCAATGGGGAGAACAGCATCTTTAATCTATGACTGCCATTCATGTGAGGGGGTGGACAATGGGGTGGCAGATGCTCTCAGCCAGTGTTTCCCTCCGTATCAGGAACTTTATCTCACCCGCCCTGTGTTTCTGAGAGTGTGCTGTAAGTTTGATGTACCATACCTCGACCTCTTTGCTTCGCAGCTCAATGTTCAGGCTTCCCGTTTCTGTGCTGGAAGTCAGCAGGTGGGAGACTTGGGGGAGTGGATGCCCTGTTAGTTCCCTGGCCGGACCGTCTGTTACATGCTTTCCCTCCAATTGCTCTCATTCCCAGGTTTCTGGCATGATTAATGAGGGAGGACAAGTGGTGATTCTGGTGGTTCCTTTTTGGCCCTGGTGGTCCTGGTTTCCGGTTCTCAGATTAATGGCTGTTCAGAGTCCTTGGTTCTCCTTGGTTCCTTCCTTGCTTTCCCTCTCCTCTTCAGTCATTTCCATCCCTGGCTCTTCAGAAATTTCACCTGTCAGTTTGGAAGTTGAGAGGTGGGACGTACAGCTCAAGGGGATTCCTAGGTATTTAGCTGTGGCCATTCAGCAGTCCCGTAAACCTGCTACCTTGAAGTCATATTCCAGGTATTGAGGTAATTTCCAACATTGGTGTGTCCCTCTTCATTTGTCCCCTTTGGAATGTTCTTTGACAACAGTGCTTCAGTTATTGTGGAAAGGGTTTGAGAAGCTTTTGTCTGTCTCAACCTTGAGGGCCCAGTGGGCTGCTATCAAGGCTTTTCATTCTCCTTTAGGAAATCTGGCTGATGTTGATGATCTGGTGTCCTGATTGTTGTGTGGTTTTTCCCTTGCCCGTCCTTTGGTAAAGCCTCTGTTTCCATTTTGGAATTTACCTTTAGTGTTGCTGGCCTTGGTGTCTGCCCCTTTTGAGCCTTTCGAAGTGGCGGATATTACGTTTCTGACTTTCGAAGTGTTTTTTTTGGTAGCTATCACCTCTGCCAGATGCATTGGTGAGTTGGGAACCATGATGGCTAGAGAACCCTTCCTGTCTTTCTTTGCAGATGGAGTAGTATTACGTTTGGATTCTTCTTCCGTTCCCAAAGTTGCTTCCCAGTTTCATCATTCTCAGAAGGTGGTGTTACCTTCCATAAGGGCTGCTCCTGAAGGTGAGGACGAATTGGAGTGGTCCTTACTGGATGTTAAGAGGGCATTGTTGGTGTACTTAGATAGGACCAATCCTTTGAGGAAGTCTGATTCTGTGTTTCTTTCCTTTGGTGCTTCTTCCAAGGGTGGAAATGCTTCCTCTTTGTCTGTCAGTAGGTGGCTCAAGCAACTTATTGAATTGGCATAATCTTTGCCTGGTGTTCCTCTTCCGGCAGGGCTGCACGGCCGGTCGATCAGGGGTATGGCAGCTTTTTAGGTGGAATTAAAGGGGGTGTCCATTGATGAGATCTGTAGGGCAGCTACCTGGGCAGTTTCAATACTTTTGTCCTCCATTACCACCTCCAAAATGTGTTTGGGGATGAGATTTATTTTAGACTAGGGGTTTAACGGGCAGTTTGCTCCTGAATTTCTGTTTTTGTATACTTTAATAAAACACTGCAGGTGCTGCTTCTGTTGTTGTGTCCCTGTGTGATTCTTTCTGTTTTTGGGTTTGTTTCTTGGCTCAGGCCGGTCTGGTTTCTTGGCTTGGGTATTCTCTATCTGAAATGAAGGGGCTGAAGATTTGTGGACCTAAGGGTAATGTCCTATTACTTACCGGTAATCTTCATTACTCTTGGTCCTGTAATCCTAGTCCCATCCATTATGCCCCACCCTCCCTCCCTGGCGACCAGCTTTCATGTAATTGGCTTGGTAGTTCAGGAGGAATGCTGAGAAGGTACATGTTATGTACTCCCGGTGGGGAGGGGTGGGGTGTGTGATGTAAGGCAGTCATTGTGTTCTTATTTCTGTCATGGAGAGAGTTCTCTCTCCATCCGTAATGAATGGGACGAGGACTATAATGTTTTTGAAGGAAACTTTATCTGCAAACGTTTTTGCAGGAATTTTCGCTATGACCTGCTTAATTGTTATGAACTCCCCTGTTTCTGTCTTTACCACATACCAGTGTCCACAATGTGCAGTACAAAAAACAACACAATATTAACTATTCTGGGATTTTCCATTGGAGAGGAATACATATGTACAAGACACTATGGCCCATATTTATACTTTTTTAGCGCCTACATTTGCGTCGTGTTTTGACGCAAAATCGGCGCAAACTTACAAAATACAATTGTATTTTGTAAGTTTGTGCCAAAAAAATGATGTAAATGCAGTGCTAAAAAAGTATAAATATTGGCCTATAAGCAAAAGAGAGGGCAACAGCCATGATTAAAAAATGACAGACAACTTAAAAAACGGGCAAAAAAGTATTGAGGCCTTGAGTACAATAGCCCCATAAAAAAAAGGGGTGCCGTATAATTTGTGCTGTTGTGGGTGCACCCCATTAAGGTTTGGGATTCCAGGATTGGGGAATCACGCTGGATTTAAAATGATTCCACCGACTACTGGCTAAACAAAGAGACATTTTGCCTAGTTTGTTCCCTAATTTGTGAAATGTTTTCCCCACCACAAATCGTGGGGCCCTCTCCTGTGTCAGCCACAATTTGCTCCTGATGTATAATCGCATATTAAGTGCAAACGGAAGCTTGCACTCAAACCAGGACCTGCATCCTAGTCATAATCATTATTGCAAGTAGAACAGCAGACTTCACCTTCTTTCCATCCATCCCCGGCCTACTCATAGCTTCCACGTTTCCCAGGTCCAGGCGTAACTGGTTTCATACTGGGTCAAATAACGCTACAAGTCCCAATATTCAAAGAGTAAAGCCAGGGCAGACCTACTTAGTCACACACTGACCTGGGAAACCTGGCAGCTATATCTATGCAATCAGGGCCAGGTTTAGGGCGGTGCGACCGGTGCAGCCGCACCAGGTGCTGACCTGAATGGGGCTGCGCTAACCTCAGAGGGCGCTGTGCTTAGCAGTAACTTAGGAAACTTGCGACTTAAAAGCACCGTTGAAAAGTTCCTTGTGCGTCGAACCTTCAAGAGCAATAAAAAATGTCAAGGTAACCCTTGTGATTAATGTTCCTGCTAGAGAGAGAGAGAGAGAGATATGGAGTTTTGTCCAGTGGTAGTTTTAACTCCCCATAAAGTAGCACAGAGGATTAATACGCCTGCTGCAATGATAATGCAGAGGTGATTCCCCACAAAAATTTAATCAACTCATAAGTACATTACTTCAAAAGATTGTTTAATTGTGAAGAGAAGGAGAGTTCCAGAAATATTTAGTCCATTTGAGGTAAAGACGAACTTGAAGTTGAGGTAATTTTCATTGATCAGCAAGTTGGATGCAAAATCACATAGAAGTATACGTTGATGCAACAGCCAACACGTGTTTCGCCCCTTTGGCGCGGGGGCTTTCTCAAGGCTAATTCAGAGCATATTACAAAAAACTTCAGACATTGAATTGTCACAGTTGTAGATAGAACCCTTATTCGGTGTTAAGGGAAAGAGAAAAATGCCGGTAACTCGCCGGCGCGTCCCGCGGTAAATCGCTGCATCTCCATCAAGCGGCAGCGTGTTTTAAACGTTGCACGTTCCTTCTCTGCCTGCTGCCATGAACAGATCTGTATTTTATGCAAACAGCTGAGTGGATTATTAAAGCCAGCCTTTACAAGCGTTTTAAAGCAAATAAACTGTATGTGAAAAGAGGCCATGGAGAGATGAGGGGCACTTTTGCCGGGTGGAAGTGAGAAAACCTGAGGAGGTGGTCATGGGATGAGGGGCGGGGGCAAAAAATATTGCTGCACTAGGCACCACCAGCGTTAAATCCTGCCCTGTATGCAGTATTTAGAGTTGGTGAGAAAAACATCGCTGACCCAGGGTGCTCGGGCCACTTTCAGTTGAAAGTAATGGACACTCTGTTGTTCGCCTGATTGTTGGTCTCATGTGAAGTTTAGGAAAGTGAAAAACAAACTACAAGGATTGTCAGCTTCACAAAACACTGGAAATGCATATCTCTGCACACCCCTAGGGTGCGGGCAAAAGAATGGCAAGGCTGTGAGTAGTACTATTCAGGCCGTGTCTGTTTTGTTCTTTGCTTGTAGTAGTTCTTCCAGGGAAATTGGAAACAGTTATTCAGACTATTTCATCAAGAGCCCCAAGGGTTTCCAGCCCTGTATTAACCTCAGTATGGAATATTCTTCCACTAACGCACACACTTCCTGGATACAATCATACCCATGTTCAAAAGAGTAAACACAGCAAACTTACCATCTATATAAAATGTTTAAACCTGAATAGGGTTACATACACTGCAGCTGTGTCCCCGCTAAAACACAATATTAATTGCGAGGTAAAGCCAGGTTTAGTTCCAATTCATGTGCAGAGGCAAAGGGGAAAAGGATAGGCAGTTCATGTCATTCTATTTCACTCAGACTCCAGTGAATACACTCAACCAAGAAGAACTGGAAACACTAGAACTCTACAAATACAGAGAGAGGAAATTATAAAGTCTTGATGACTGTTACTTGATAATAGGAGCGTGTAAATTGGTGCGGATCACCTCAATCAACTTCGGTTAGCTTTTTAAAGGTTCGCAACAAAGTTGGGTAGAAAATGTGTGTGAAATACTTTAGAATAGATATTCTAGTAAAAAGAAAGAGCAACACCTATTTTGGTGTTCTACCACGATATCTAAGTTTGAATATGGACCTGCACTTATATCAGCTCCATAATATCACCTAAAGCATATGAACTCAAAATACGTAGATGTAGAGATATGAAGAGTAAACCTACACTTCTCTATGTATAGTTATCTTGATGATATATGTTAGGCGATGCTGTGAAGTCAATATATGTATCTGCAGAGTCATATTATTGACTTCACTATTGGGGCATGGATCCACTATTTTTTGCAGTTGAACTCTATGGGGAAAAAATGTTCCGGGGAAACAAAATTGAGAAATTTTGCCTGCTGACAAACTGGTGAAAAGCTGAGAAACTCAGTACTTTCACAAAGATGCCTAGTTGTCAAATTCACGCATCTTAGTCCACAAAATGTTATTTTCACACACCCCTTATTGGAATGAGAAACAACTCATCCCAAAATTGCAGCATCATTAAGCATTCTGAAATACCTGTAAATAGACTTTTCTCTGCAAACCACCTTTTCGGGCGTCATTTAGAGCAACTTTCAATGCTGATTACATATCATTTCACCACATTTTTGATTGGTGCTGATGCTTGTCCTTGTTGGTAAGTACGTCAGTACTTAGTGCAAACACCTTTTACTATTGTACTATGAAATCAAGTTTGTGGAAGGGATAATGTGTGATGTTTGTGCATGTTTGTTGTTTTGGATTTTGTTGTGGTTGTGATGTGATTTTTTGTGTGCTGCATTACTGCATTGTATTGAGTTGTTAATATGACTTTTGTTTTATTTTGACTATTTTGTTCTGTTTTACCCTGTTATGTTTATGTTGTGTTGTTGGCTCACTTCGTGTTGTCATTGTCCTTTGTTTTTTTGTTTACTGAAACATGCCACTAAATTATGCAGTCAAAAGCAGTACATTCCGTTAAAAGCAGACACAAACAACTATTTGCCGCAATCTAAGGTGGTAAAATAGTGCTGTTCCAGCTCTTCAACAATGTTAGACACCATTTAGCTCACAATTGTGGAAAACAATCTTTCTTAAAATAGGGCTTTCAGTGCTCATTTTTCCATGGCGGTTGTAAAGAAATGCATTCCTTGGCATGGTTACCCCCTGACTTTTTGTTTTTTGTTGATGCCAGTTATGATTGAAAGTGTGCTGGGACCCTGTTAACCAGGCCCCAGCACCAGTGTTATTTCCCTAAACTATACCTTTGTTCCCACAATTGGCACAGCCCTGGCACACAGATAAGTCCCTTGTAAGTGGTACCCATGGTACTAAGGGCCCTGATGCCAGGGAAGGTCTCTAAGGACTGCAGCATGTCTTATGCCACCCTGGGGACCCCTCACTCAGCACATGCCCACTGCCTCAGAGCTAGTGTGTGCTGGGGGGAAGAAAATGACTAAGTCGACATGGCACTCCCCTCAGAGTGTCATGCCCACCTCACACTGCCTGTGGCATAGGTAAGTCACCCTTCTAGCAGGCCTTACAGCCCTAAGGCAGGGTGCACTACACCACAGTTGAGGGCATATGTGCATGAGCACTATGCCCCTACAGTGTCTAAGCTAAACCTCAGATATTGTAAGTGCAGGGTAGCCATAAAAAGATTATGGTCTGGGAGTCTGTCAAACACGAACTCCACAGTTCCATAATGGCTACACTGAAAACTGAGAAGTTTGGTATCAAACTTCTCAGCACAATAAATGCACACTGATGCCAGTGTGGGATTTATTGTGAAATGCACCCAGAGAGCATCTTAGAAATGCCCCCTGAATACCAGTCCGACTCCTAGTGCTAGGCTGACCAGTTTCCTGCAGCCTGCCACAACCAGACGAGTTTCTGGCCACATGGGGAGAGTGCCTTTGTCACTCTGTGGCCAGGAACAAAGCCTGTACTGGGTGGAGGTGCTTCTCACCTCCCCCTGCAGGAACTGTAACACCTGGCAGTGAGCCTCAAAGGCTCATGCCTTTTGTTACAGCACCCCAGGGTATCCCAGCTAGTGGAGATGACCACCCCTCCATCCACTGCCCCCACTTTTGGCGGCAAGGAAGTAGAGGATAATGAGGAAAACAAGGAGGAGTCACCCACCAGTCAGGACAGCCCCAAAGGTGTCCTGAGCTGAGGTGACCCATACCTTTAGAAATCCTCCATCTTTAGTTTGGAGGATTCCCCCAATAGGATTAGGGAATCCCCCCCTCAGGGAGAAGGCATAAAGAGGGTGTAGCCACCCTTTAGGACAGCAGCCATTGGCTACTGCCCTCCTGACCTGAACACACCCCTAAATGTAGTATTTAGGCACCCCTAAATGTAGTATTTAGGGGCAACCCAGAACGCAGGAAACCAGATTCCTGCAACCTACACAAAGAAGAAGGACTGCTGACCTGAAAGCCCTGCAGAGACGACGGAGACGACAACTGACTTGGCCCCAGCCCTACCGGCCTGTCTCCAGATTTAAACAAACTGCACAGCGACGCATCTGACAGGGACCAGCGACCTCTGAGGACTCAGAAGACTGCCCTGAAACCGAAGGACCAAGAAACTCCCGAGAACAGCGGCACTGTTCACCAACAGCAACATTTTTGCAACTTTGAAACAACTTTTAAGGAACTCACTCTTCCCGCTGGACCCGAAGCCCCCGGCTCGAGCTCCAGAGAACTAACAGCGCAGAGAGGACTCCCAGGTGACTGCCTGTTTGTGTCACCCCCAGTGCTCTACAAAACCCCCCTGGTCTGCTCCCCGAGGACGCAAGTACTTACCTGCCAGCAGACTGGAACTGGAGCACCCCTGTTCTCCATAGGCGCCTCTGTGTTTTGGGCCCTTCTTTGACCTCTGCACCTGACCAGCCCTGTGTTGCTGGTGCGCTGACTTTGGGGTTGCCTTGAACCCCCAACGGTGGGCTGCCTATGCCCAGGAAACTGAACTTGTAAGTGCTTTACTTACCTCAGAAACTTAACCAAACTTACCTCCCTGAGGAACTGTTGATTTTTGCAGTGTCCTCTTTTAAAATAGCTTATTGCCATTTCAACCTATACTGTGTGTACTAATGCTTTAATTCAAAGTTCCTTAATTACCTGTGTGGGGTACCTTGCATTTTATGTATTTACTTCAAATCTTGAATCTTGTGGTTCTAAAATAAATTAAGAAAATATATTTTTCTATATTAAAACTATTGGCCTGGAGTTAAGTTTTTGAGTGTGTGTTCCTCATTTATTGCCTGTGTGTGTACAATTAACACTACCCTCTGATAAGCCTACTTCTCGACCACACTACCACAAAATAGAGCATTAGAATTATCTATTTTTGCCGCTATCAACCTCTAAGGGGAACCCTTGGACTCTGTGCACACTATCTCTCACTTTGAGATAGTATATACAGAGCCAACTTCCTACAGCGGTTATAAGGATTTATCTTTCTTTTCTATCAGCAATAAACAAGAAACAGGTTTAACAAATTAAATTTGTGAAAAAATCTAGAAAAATGAAAATGAATATGCTACCTATATGTCACCAACCAGCTCTCGCTATAGGACCTATAATCACATTCAACTCATCTTGATTCCTATCCTTTTTATTTGAATTATTCTAAACTCCACCCTACTGAGAGTGGTTAGCACACTGTACAAGACAACTTAATTTTAGGGCCGAGCCTGCAAGATCATGGGCTAACACATGCATCTCGCTAGCGAGACTGTTGTTATCTAAAAAGGGCTTGGAGCCTGTGCATTCTTTACCATTTTTTGGCTTGTGTGCCATTCTTCTTTTTAAAGCCTTGTAATTTGTCACTCCAGGCCAAAAATCATTTCCGTTCCTGTCTGTGGAGCAGGGACCAAACACTGATTGATTCAACTTAATCAGTGCCTATTCATTGCTCCTCATGTGATTGAGGTACTATTTTGTTCTTTTTAACTTCTAGGGCCCTGCAAACGGAAGGGGTGTGGCTGGCAAAAACAAGCCTTGCAGGACAAATAAAAATGCAAAGTTTTATTTTCTACAGTTAACTCTTTTATTTTATTGTGCCAAGTCTTCTTTTCTCACTTTGCACTCTTGCTTTGTTCTTGCTTGTGGGCGCTGTTCTCAAAAGATGACGATTACCTTCTTCTAAATATTGCAAAGCAACATTGTTTCTTTCTTATGTGTAATTTCCAAAATTATGCTTTAACACATAATTGTACAGTTCACCCCAATCTACCCAACTCCAGTCCAATCGGCCTCACTCCACTCCGTTCCAAACCAATGCAACCCACCTTGCCCTACAACAATCCACCCACTCAACCTAATTGATCCCAGACAATCAAAACCTATCCACTAGAATCCACCCTACTCCAAGGCAACCCACTCACCCAAATCAATTTCACTCCACCACACTCCAATCCTCCTAACAAAGACTACTCCAAACTGCTCCAACTGCCCCACTCCAATCTGCCCCACCCCAATCCAAAACAATCTGCCTCACTACAATAAAAAACAATCTGCCCCAATCCAATCTCATAAAATCAGGCGCCTTCAATTTGCCCCACTCCAAACTGCTACACTCCAATCCAAAACAGTCCGCTCCACTCCAAAACAATCTGCCCCCTTCAATCTGCCCTTCTCCAATCTGCCCCACTCCAATCCAAAACAATCTGATCTATTCCAATCCAAAACATTCTGACACACTCCAATCTAAAACAATCTACCCCATTCCAATCTGCCCCACTGCAATCCAAAGCAATCTGCTCTACTCCAATGTACCACACTCCAGTCTGCCTAGCTGCAATCCACAGCAATCCGCCCCATTCCAATCTGGCCCACTCCAGTCTGCCCCACTCCAATCCATAACAATTTGCCCTACTCCAATCTACCCCACTCTAATCCAAAACAATCTGCCCCACTCCAGTTAGCCCAACTCCATTCCAAACGATCTGCCCCACTCCAGACTGCTCCACTTCAGTCTGCCCCACTCCAATCCAAAACAGTAAGCCCCAATCCAATCCAAAGAAATCTGCTCCACTCCAGTCTGCCCCACCCCAATCCAAAACAATCTGCCCACTCCAATCCAAAGCAATCTGTTCCACTCCAATCCAAAACAATCTGCCCCACTCCAATTCAAAACAATTTGCCATACTCTAACCTGCCCCAGGTCAATCCAAAACAATCTGCACCACTCTATTTTGCCCCACGACAATCCAAAACAATCTGCCCAACTCCAATCTGCCCTACTCCAATCCAAAACAATCTGCCCCCTCCAATTTTCCCCATTCTGATGTGACCCATTCCATACCAAAAACAATCAGCCCCACTCCAACCCAAAATAATCTGCCTTACTCTAATATGCCCCATGCCAATCCCAAAAAATCTGCCCCACTCCAGTCCACAACAATATGCTCCACTCTGATCTTCCCCACTCCAGTCCAAAACAATCTACCCCAATCCAATCTGCCCCACTGCAATATAAAACAATCTACTCCACTCCAATCTGCCCCACTCCAATCCGCCCCACTCCAGTTCACCTCACCCCAATCCAATCCATCCCACTCCATCCCATTTCAACCCACTCCAATCCACCACAGTCCACCCACACCAATCCAGTATAGCCCAATCCAATCCACACCACTCCAATCAACCACAATACACCCTACTCCTACCCAATCTAGCCCACTCCAGTCCAATCCAGCCCACTCCGATCCAATCCAGCCTACTCCAGTAAACCCCACCACACCCAACTGCATTCCACCCCACTCCAATCCACTCCACCTCAATCGAACCAGCTCAATCCAATCCAATTCCCCACACCCCATCCCACTGTAATCCATCCCTCTCTCTTCCAGTCCACCCCACTCCAGTCCACCCTACCCCAATCCAATCCACCACCCCGATTCAATCCACCCCACTCTAATCTAATCCACTCCATCCAGTCTACCCCACTTCAGTCCACCCCACTCCAATCCAACCTATGCCACTCCACTCCAATCCACCCCAATCCACCCCACCTTACCCCATTTCAATCCACCCCACTTCAATCCATCTCATCCAGTTCACCCACTCCAATCCATCCTACTCCACACAATCCACCCCAATCCACCTGACTCTACTCCAAACCAATCCACGTCAACTCACTCCACCCTATTCCACCTCACTCCACTCAACTCTACACTGTTCCACTCTGACACTGCACTCTATGACACACTCCGCCACTAAATTCTACTCCCAGCAACTCAACTCTACGACACACACTACTCCATTTCGCCACTCAAGGACACACTACTCCGACAAATTCACTCTACAGCACTACTTCCTCCACTCTACTCTATGACACTCCACACCGCTAGCTTTTAGCCATGCTAAACTGCAGTCACACTGGTGTACAACGTGGCAAAAACACATTGCCCAGCCAATAGCTCCTGTACAGTCAAGAACTATTGGTTTTGCCAGTGCTTGTGGATGCAAGCCATCCCTTAAAAAGAACCATCATGTGAACAGCAAAAACATAAACTCTAGACAAATCGTAACTGTATCACCAGTTTTCATATACAGTTTCAGAAATGTCTAGTTCCAGCAGAACTGTGACATAGTTCCAGATCCTGACACATAGATGCATGGTGAGCTTTGATGAAAGGGCCTTTATAGATAAGTCATTGGTGTCCCTTTACTTTGTAAAACATGAGTACAACATTCTTGATATTCCAAAGACAAAAGTACTTTAGTTTTCATCAGTGCACCTGCCTGATGCCTTTAAACAACCTACACGCCAGTTGTTTTCACACATTTGGTATACATGTAACCAGATGGAACTGCTGACCCAACCTATTGACATCACATGCCATTGCCCTGTTTAGCTACAGTAGAAAAGGCATTCAGAATGGTTGCATGTCTGAATATTATGCACCAAAACATCATCTGACAGAAATATCATGTCCTCAAAATCAATTAGAAAAATATTGTCCCTATGGGAATAGATTTCATATTATCAACTCCAGTGTGATAATATTTTTATTAACATTTAGGACATACTGCTTCCGTCATTCAATATTTGGGTTCAACATTCTAGTACCATACCATTCAGAAGATACATTAGTATTCTACACTAGTATCGTGCCCCAGCTAGACCATGCTACCCATACTCTTCTATAATTACTGCTTCAACAGTAAAGCATCTAGGGAAAGGCCTCACATTTTCCATTTTGTATAAAGAGAAGGGCAGATAATTTACTTGTGTAGAAGAAGAGCACTCTGGCAAACAGTGGATCTGTAGAAAGATCCAGCAAGGATGGAATCTCGGCTTGTCTCATTTAATAACCACTTATAACTAACAGGGAAGTACCATGATTCTGAATAAGGATCTAGAGAATTATTGACGTGGAAAAGGCATGGTGTCTCATGCTCTTATCTGGAAAAAAAACACATTTATGGTGGTGTTTCATGGTCCAGGCAGAGATTTGCGAATCAGTGAAAATGTGTCAGACCGACCAAATGCATTTAGGTTCGGTCAACTATTGCAGTCCATACTCATGGGAAGTATTTTCCCTGAACTGAGATGTGCCTGTCCAGAGAAAATGTACTATATACCTTGGTTAAGCCAGTCAAGGTCCAAGGTGAGGTGGCGTTCAGATGGTTGTTTAAGATTGCTGACAGTATATTTTCCTTTCAGAGTATACAGCATTTTATCTCGGAAGGAACCTTGCCTTGAAAGAGCCTACCAACAACTTTATTCAGTTATGACCAAGGCCGAACAACTTGTGTTCAAGATGCGATTTCTATCTCGTGGTGGTTTAACCCTGGACTGGTGCCTGACTTTCTGAACATGTCTTCGGAATTCTAAAATGTTTCTCTACCATTTCAGCAATGCATATGTTTCAGTCACCAGCAGGGGGCCCATCTTGACCTCACGAAAATGCCTCTTTTTTACCAAAGGCAATTGATTGCTGAATGGCCGGTGGTGCTGGAACGATTTGTAAAGTAGGGTTGCTGTTCATTAAGGTCACCTCGCTACAGGCATAGGGGATATTTTACAGTGTTTCTTTTAAAACAAAAAAATAAAATGTTAGCTCCAGATGAACACACTTTGTCGGCAGCAAGAAAGTGAAGTATTGTGAAAACTATGGTAACTTCTGGCACCCGTGGGATTGTTTCAGGCTCCCCATGCTCACCCCTTTCAATGGAACCCTCTCTTCTGCTTTAAACCTCTAATGTAACCTGCCTCAGGTATAACAAAAAAACAATACACGCCAGCCAGAGCCTGGTCTTTCATTCCGATGGCCCCATTTCTTCCTCAAAGTAACAGCTGTCACTTCCCCTAACATGTTCAAAAAGAAGTCCCTAAAAATGTACTGCAAAGCTCACCACCTAAACTAGATCCACATGTATGTATTCAGTGCAACTACAGGTCAAAGGACAAGGAGGATGCATTGATTGATTGAAACCCTGATGTCTCATCGTTGCTACCATCAAACTACATTTGTCAAATCTGAATGTCACGCTGCATCCTAAACAGTTGTCAAGTACTCCCCATTGATTTATCAACAATAATGTTAAAGGAAACATGGGGCCAGATTTAAGAAAAGTGGCGCTACATTACATGTAGCGCCACATTTCTCATGGTCACTTGCGCCCCTGTACCGCCACCATGTGTGAGTCGTATTTTAAATACGGCGCACCATGGTGGAGGGTAGGGGGCAATAGCATCAGTATTTCTGATGCTATTGATGTATTGTTCAGGATTAGCACCAACATTTTGGTGCCAACCTTGAACAGTACATAAAGGCCCATTGAAAACAAAGGCATGCCCCCTTTTAACGCCTGCTCTGAGCAGGCATTAAAAATGCCGAAAAAAATGACACAAATAAATCTTTTAGATTCTTTGTCCTATTTTTTCACCCCCCTAACGGGGGAGCACCCCTCTTGCATAGATTATGCCTAGCGCAGGTATAATGTGGCACAAGGGGTTACAAAGTGGCGCAATGCATGCATTTCACCACTTTGTAAATTTGGCACATCGATTTTGGCCTCATTGGGCCACATTAGCATTAACAAAATTACACTAATGTGGTGCAAGGGCACACTAGGGGCTCTTAAATATGCCTCATGGTTTTTCTCAATTCCCACTTACTTTTTAAAAGGCAATATCTCACTGGGATGGAAAATATAAGGGTAGGGGGACACTAGGGATGAGAGATTCAGACACAAGAAGATTGCATCAGAAGAGGAGACATTGGCACTTGAAAGAAAACAAATACACTTTAACAGAGATTAAAACTCACAGATAACAGAAAAAGAGACAGTCACAGCAGCACACTGTTGATCAGACTTGCTTTATACAAAATATATAAAGAAGGTATTTTTACATAATTTACCACAGTATGCTCCTAGGGTTTTGTTTATACAAGTTTTCGATTCACTTTCAGAGATAGCTTTCCATGTTAATAGGGTAACGGCGTGCAAACTTATCCAGCCCATGACTTGCATGGTTTCTGATGGGCCACATGTTATTAGTGTGGGTGTGTGACCTCCTAACTTAGGCTAGGTGACACGTAATGGTGCAGTGGCATCTACTACCCTCAGAGGTCAACTCAAAACATTTGACTCGGACAGGAGTAATAAGATCATCAAATCAAACAATAAGAACCAGTAACCATGATCAACAATCAAAATGCAACTAAGTAATTTATACACACCATGACCTATGTGGCCATGAATCATCTCACCAATTTAGTAAAGTTCAAACATTTATTTCCCTTACCTTAACAATGTTAAAGTCAAGTAAATAATACACAAAACCAAATGGTAACAATACAGAAACAACAGTCTGCCCAAAAGGCCTAAAGAATCTTAGCCTAACAAGTGCAATCACCATTAAACACTCCAAAAGTATTATACAGAATAACAACAGAATTATTTGAGAAATAGCAATAGATTTCTTTAGTTGTGCAGTTGAATCAGTCATAGTCAATTAATAAACAATCAATTCAATTACTGGGTCAGACATCCTTGCTACCAAATTCTAATTTGAAAAGCATGGGTGTGGCTGGGCTTTTTCACATGCAAACATTAAAAATAAGACAAAAATTAATTTCGAAAATATATAACTATGGCGCTAGCAAAAATATGCGGTTGGTTTTGCGGAACATAAAAGGGCACAGTTCAGTAATATTGGGCCTACGGTACCTGAACTGTTAAAATCATAAGCATATAAGTATAACCATCACTACAACTAATTCTCGCTCAACTGAACTACATCATCTGAAATGTGCTAAATTAAAGTCCCAAAATTCACTAGCTAAACTCCTATTGGGCAACACTACGAGGGGTGATAGTGAGCACCCAATTGACTTTCACCTTTCCTTCAGATTGTAACTTTTCTTCATTCTTCTTCAAGAAAGACCTATGTTGACACTCCTCTCCGGTCGGACATTTCAGCAGAATTTTAACACTGTAGAAAACAACACAGAATGTGACATTTTAGCTAACGTTACTTCCTACCAGAAACTGAAGCCCATTGTGAAGACTTTCAATTATTATCACAAGGAAGTACAGAATGAGCAGAATAGAACAATGCAGTAGATTTCCACTGTGAGATTTTCAATAGAACAGTTAATAAACAAAGTTTATAAAAGAATTTCAATGAAGTCAGCATAACATCTCAAACACTGTATTGTGCAAAAATACTAAAGTTCAGGCTTTTTACTAATGCTAATACATGAAGAATAAAGCAGTTTTAATTGTAAACCATATTTAGTACATTATTTAATTAATAAATAATGTCAAATCATAAGTTTTAATCATCAGTGTTAATTATCTTCTGTGAGTACAAATGGTTATGATTCACCAACGTACATTTTTACAGTTATTTATTATTTCACATAGAACTTAAGGTGGCGGACACCATGCCAACCACATTTCAGACATGCACATTTTATTTTTCTAACACACGTTTCACTAATAAGCTCTTTTAGTACACGTTATTTATAAGATTTGTCTATTCATATTTGTATTAATAATATTTCCTCTCTAACAATAGCCACAAACCTTTCCATTACTTGAGGATAAGTTCTCCTGGGCCCTCACTCCAGCATCATGAGCAATTAGTGGTGTCCAGGGTTAAGGAGGTAAGTTGAGGCCCCTTTTTTTTTCAAAAAGGACCTATCTGTAAAAAAACAAAAAGAAACAAAACAATATGTGTTCATCCATGAAAATGTCGGCCAGGTTTTGAAAAAAGTAGCCCAGGCAAAGCAGTCAAGTAATCATCAGTGGTCTAGGACAGACAGGCATGGTTCAGCTTTCAGCAGCAAGTACCGAAGCCTGCACGACAAACTATTTTGCATTCGAACGTACATCTTTGTCAATACATATGTGCCAGAAACTCCTACTAATGAAACTTGGATCTACTTTATTCTCCATAGACATGTATTTGTGAAGAAAATAGTTACAAAAGAGGGGCCTTTTTCAGTTTGACTACTGGTGTAAAAAATGTGAAGGGACCTGTGAACAAATAAAGTGCTAAAAGCATCATTTATCATTTGGCGGGCATCCCGCAAGCCCAGCCTGATAGTGGAGGCCACCTTCTTCCACCTTCTCAGTGAAAACACTAGCTGCCTTTAGTTTAAGTATGCCTTACAGGGATCTATCTCATTACTGGAAGGTCATCCACTGAAGGAGCCAATTTTTATTTAATAACATTTGTAAGCCTAATATTATGAACATTTCTCGACTAAAACAAAAACATTGCACTTTGCATAAATCATATTTACTTGTTCTTGGCTGAACTAGACCCAAACTAGGCCTAAACACCATTTTGAATGCTAATAAAACCCCAAATGTGTGTCTTCACTGCTCTACTCATTCTATATAACAAAATGTGCACCCGTGGAATGCTTTGTGTGGCTGGAAGAGCTCAGGAGAAGAATTTTGTAACATTTAAAGCTCTTCCTGCTGTGTTATTGTATGCCTATTCATGTATGAAACTGTCATAGGTTTGAGTATAACCAGATTTATACCAATGACATTAGGTCAAAGGGTTGGTTTCAATATTCAAAATAGGGAATGGAACTAGGATAGTGCTAGATGATGCTGACATTGTTTAGTTACTTCTGTAGGTTATGCTGTGATTGGTTAACCTTTGCTTAGTTTGTGTTTGTGTATTTTGTATGGTTTGTGCATAGTCAAATCAAGTGAAAATTGGTGCTGTACTGGAAAAGTCTAAAGTCCTTGCGATTGAGGGAGAGAAAAGTCCTGCAGAAGATTCACCTGTGTACAAAATGGTATTGAATTCGGGTCTTCATACGAACATGTGGTTAAAGAAAGGAATTAAGTCAACTTTGATGATAAGAACATGCAATTTTCTTTAGAGGCTACTATTAATGTGAAAAAGCTAGAGTATTAGAGGCATATGATGTATGAGAGAAAATCACAACCTAGATGTGTATAGTTCAAAGCACTGAATGAATGGCATCACATTGTGAAGGAGAAGGAATGAAAGAAAATGAAGAGCCAGATTAAAAATGTCATGAGCCACTGGATAGATTCTCGATGGGGTGCTCAGAGAAGAGCATGGAGTGAGGATATGATGCTTGGAATTTACGTGTTTCCTGCAATGTTTGATGAGTCAGGTATAAAGAAGATTGATGACAAAAAAGAATGTAAAAAGGAAAGTACAGAAAACAATTCAGATGAGGAAGATACTTTTTCAGATAATTTATTAGACTAAAGACCTCCTCCATATGTTTTACAGAGTCCCAGGCCACTTCAAGATATCGGGCAGTGGAACCGAATCAAGTGCACTTACAGTTTCTGAGGCTACTGATCCACCAGAAAATGAAGCAAGGTCTAGTAGAATTATTACTGCTCATGTTAGTTCACTTGCTGATAAAGCTGCTCCTGATACAGTCACTATGGTGACTACAGTAGAATCGAGTGGACCAGTAACAAGAGGGATTGATGTTCTCGGATTAAAGACCCACTCTGGAAAAATTCTGCAGGGCACAATTAGTAGAGAGAAAATTACCACATATAAAGGAGGCATCTGGTGTGCATGTGATGCCTTTGAAAGATTTTAGAAATGAATAAAAGAATATGATATCAATCTATGCAACTGAAAAAATGTCGCAAGAACTATAGATCGGATTTGTGTGTTGAAGACGTTAGAGAAATAGCTTTGATGGCAATATGTGTGCATATTAGATAATTAATAAACAAAATTAAAATGTGGTCAAATTTGAAAACATTTAGAGAAAAATGGAGCAAGAAAGTGGTAGCAAAGCAAAGAAGTAGAAAAGAAAGTGAAAGTCTGTGCAAGTGAGCCTGAAATGGTTGTTACTGGATTTCTTTTGCAAGAAGTTCATAGAGATGACTATGTGTCTCCTTGCAGTTACGAAGAAGTTTTCAAAGCTCAGGGAAGATCCAGATAATTGTTATATGAGGCGAAGATAATACTGACAATTTCAAAGGTGCTTTAGGTAGATTTGAATACATTGTTTGCGATTAATGTCCATAAAGATTTGTGAGCTGAATCTAAAGTGGCTGTAACATGGCCAACAGAAGAGCCTCCAGGAGTAGTTTCTCATAAAGGTCCAACTCCTGTTGCACCCCGGTTGTCCTAGAAAAATACAAAGAAATGATTGCGCATTTTGAAATGAAAACTTCCAGAGAAAGACATAAATTGGTTGAAGATCATGAGGCACTCAAGAGCCAAAAGGAACAGCTTACCAGAAGACAATTTAAATCTATAGAAAGTATAGTGGAGTCAGAGATCCGCAAAAGGAGGTATTAGCACATTTGTGTCAGTATTTGTGATGAGTTTGTGTACAAAGCTTAGTTCTCATATACAGCAGAGTGCGTTATACAAGCAGACTAGAGCCTCCAGGAGTAGTTTCTCATAAAGGTCCAACTCCTGTTGCACCCCGGTTGTCCTAGAAAAATACAAAGAAATGATTGCGCATTTTGAAATGAAAACTTCCAGAGAAAGACATAAATTGGTTGAAGATCATGAGGCACTCAAGAGCCAAAAGGAACAGCTTACCAGAAGACAATTCAAATCTATAGAAAGTATAGTGGAGTCAGAGATCCGCAAAAGGAGGTATTAGCACATTTGTGTCAGTATTTGTGATGAGTTTGTGTAGAAAGCTTAGTTCTCATATACAGCAGAGTGCGTTATACAAGCAGACTAAGAGTATACATGAGATACTTAAGTATGCAAAGTACTTCAGTGATTGTTTTGATGGAGGAAGTCATGATAGCATTTCCAGAGAAGTGATAGGAGTCAGGGGGTGGATTCAGGTTTTAGTTCTGGTTTTGTTGATGGTATACATTTGAATATGCAAGTGAATGGTGTGTCAAATGTTGTTTCCCAAGGTAGAGCTAGAGGTTTTGTGAATAATTCGAATGGAGTGAGTTGGTAGAGGTAAAGGGAGGTAAGGGGATTTTAGGGTTTAGGGTGGGAATAAGTAAAGGGAGGTAAGGGTGATTTTAGGGTTCAGGTGGGAAGAAGTAAAGGGAGGTGAGGGTGATTTTAGGGTTCAAGGTGGGGAGAAGTAAAGAGAGGTAAGGTGATTTTAGGGTTCAGGGATGGGTAGAAGTACAGAAGGGTAAGGGTGATTTTAGGGTTCAGGTAGGTAGAGGTAATGGAAGGCAAGGGTGTTTTTAGGATTCAAGGGTGGGTAGTGGTAAACGGTAGGAGGGGTAATTTTAAGATTTAGGGGTGGGTAGAGGCATGAGGAGGTAAGAGTGAAACATAAACCTTTTGAAAACACTGTGTTTGATGATGAATAAAACATCCTTTAAATTTTAAAGGAGGCAACCACCAAATAAGTAACTATGACACAGCATGAAACATTAATTCAGAAAAATACATGCTATGTGCAAAAGTCAAACGAATGGAGCATGTTCACAACTTCATCATCAATTAAAGTGGCAGGCGAACACAATGATTGTTTTGGAAATTGGTCACATGCGACAAAGCATTGTTAAAGCTAGGGATGTGCATTCAGCTCTTGTAAATACCTGGATTCAAGTTGTCTTCTTTCAAGCAAAAGCAAAAAAGTACCACAATCCAAGCTCAAGCAGTTTGAAAGAACACTAATCAAGAAATCAATGCTCCAGGAAGAATAACAAACACATGGAGATAAAGGGAAGCCTAAACAAAAAAAATACTTTGCATAAATCATATTTTTCTGTGCTTGACTAAACTAGGCCCAAGCTAGACCTATATGTCATTTTGAATCCTAGCGCAGCCATAATATGTGTTTTTACTTCTCTTCATTCTCATGTAGCAGAATGCACATCAGTATAATTCTTTGTGTTGCTCCAAAATCTCCAAAGGAAACCTTTTGCTAAATTCAAGGTTTTTCCTGCCTGTGTTCGGTAGACCTACCCATGTATGTGACTTGTCAATGTGAGTGTAAGCAGATTTGTACTGGCACACACTATGACATTAGGTCAAAGGGGTCATTTCAATAATCATTTTAGGGAATGGAATTGGGATATTGACTAGATGAAGCTGTATTACATTGTATGTTCGGATTTGACAATTCTGTAATGATACACGATCACCTTATGCTGACAATGCTATTTTCACTGTGTATTTTCCTTGTAGAGGGCGTGGCCAAGATGGAGGATGAGTATGAGCAGGCCCAAGGAGCTCCTCCACCTGTTAACAGAGGTCTGCAGTTCCAGTTGGCTGACAATGACAAACCCCCAAGTAACCCTTGCAGGAGCAGCCCAGACCTGGTGGATGCATCAGCAGCACCCAACACCACATTGAAAGAGAAGACAGGAAACTGACAAAGTCGCAGCCTAGATTGGGGAAAGGCTGAGCTGCAGTTGCATAACTTCAGGCCCCACTAGCCGAGGGATGCGCACAGTCACCTAACTGTCGAGTAACACCCGCAACCCGCCAAGAAGGGTGCAAAGTAGGCAGTGCCCGATGCCTGGTGGCTGATGGGTGAATCCAGTGATAGGGCCCAGCAGAGTCCAGGAGGCCCAGCCTGGCTGCAAATTTGAAACATGCCTGCAGCCTCTCCAGCATTGAGAGCTTGAAGTGACTCACTACCAGGCCACCTACTCTGCAACACTGACAACTGCCTCACTTCCATGGAGGAAGCCCAACTGAGGCTGCCCTTTGTTGGGAGAGACGACCTGCATCCCATCAACGCCCCGGGGATGGACTCCCAGGTCGGCCAGCGGCACACTCAGGTTTACATGATTGGAGCCGGTAACTGATTCCAGCTGAAACCAGAAGACCCCCACACACAACTAGGTGAACCGGGGACAGCATCACAGTGCACAGAGGGGTGAGCAAAAGTGGGGGAGCCTGGTCTCCTGCCCCTGACGAGGGACTGCCGGACTGATGTGCTCCCCCACCATTTGCTGGGATTTTGTGGATGTCCTCCCAGCACCACGACAGAGAGACGAGCATCTACAGGGAGTCCTAAGAAACAGTCCAAGATGGCCCACACTGTAAATCCTCACCTTCTCACCTAATAGCCTCGGGTGGCTACTAAAGCAACTACCCTACTCAACAATGGCAAACCATACAAGCAAAAAGACTCCACTATGAAAGACCTGCTGGTGAAACCACAGGCCAAGAAAGTGGCATCATCATGAGTCTCCTTACTGATTAACCAGGAGCCCCAGACTCTCAACCGGACTGAATGACCTCAATACCCACGTATGTATGGAATCGCTGTTTGGCGAGCTGAGGGAGGACATCACAGCACTCTGGGTGGGGTTAGCCACTGACATCAAAGACATTAAGAGAGACATGGCAGAGGTCAGACAACAGGTGGACTACCTGGAGCACAACAACAACGCTAAGGAAGAGCAACTCAAGTCCCCTAGATGTAAACTAATGGAGCTGCATGAGCAAAATACCACTCTACAGATACACTTGGAGGGCTTAAAGTACAGGCCCGCTGCTCCGACATATGAATCTGAGGTGTACCCCTTGCCGCCCATGCCAGCGACCTGGAAGGCTATGTACTATGACTCTTTTCACAAGTACTCTCAGAGCTTGTGGGCTAAGACATTGTACTGGATTAGACACACAGAGCAGGCAAGCCATCTAACCTGCCAAACGTAATACAGGACATCCTCATGTTCTTCCACAACAATCATCAAAAAGAAGCCACCATGTTCATAGTGCGCAACTCGAACCTATCCAATTCGAATGCACAAAATTCTGGCTATACAAAGACCTGTTCCCCTCCACCATCCAACGCCGGTGCTCCATCTAGGCCACCATGGCCTTCCTCCATGACAGAGGAATCAAATATCAATGGGGCCACCCATTCCAGTTGAGTTTCGTCTGGGAGAAGAAAACAGATATTGTTAAAATGATGGACAAGGCCTGCTCCATCCTGGGCCTGGATGATGACCCCGAAACCTCCCAACAACCCACGCATGTCCTCAACTAATTTGAGTGGCAAGGAGGCACAAGAAAAGAAAGCTAGTACCCGTGCACTGGACCACACAAAGCAATGGTCAGTGAAAGCTACCCTGAACAATTAGTGCAACTCCGCCATATCCACCACCAAACAATAACCAAGGACATCAGTAAGACTGAACTTCTGCCCCAACATTCTCGGAACGTCAAGTTGGTTCTGCCCTATCCGACCACCCCTCCTTTGCAAATCACACAGACGGGTTCAGGAGAGCCTTCACTTCGACTTTGCCATATCAACCACCTCTTCTGTAGCCGCTTCCCCCCACAACGTGGCACCAGATGCCTCTATGATGGGTACTGCTCAGTTACGTTCTACTAGTTACCACTCCCACCCCTTTCTACCCAACCCCATTGGTGATCCTCTCTGATATTTGAAGGACATCTGCAATATCAGCCCCATGAAGCACCACTTAGGGGTGATAGCCTCTCCCGCCACTCCCACACAGCTAACCCTATCACCCATCCCTAGGATTAAAATACTCAATTTAAGCATCCAGGGATTCAAAATCCTCAATAAACAAAAGTCACTGTTGTTGATACTTTAAGATTCAGGTTGTGTCATATGCCTCCTACAAGAAAAGTACCTTCTAAAAAAAGACTGGGGGCAGCTGAAATCATGCTGGTTTGACAGACAATACTTTTCTTCCGGCCCTGGTAGGAAAGTTGGGGCAGGAGTTTCCCTCCTACCATACACTTCAAACTTACCACAGTCTATGCTCCTAATGAACAAGAAGAACCCTTCTTCCTCCAAGCCCTCAACTTAGTCGCTTCATCCCCAGATGCAGATATTTGTATAATGGGGGGAGACTTTAATCTAGTCCTCAATGCCAACCTAGACAGATTGACCCAGATACTGGGACAGACTGGGGCTTAGACGGAAAAGGGCCAATGTTGGTTGAGGAAAGTGGGCCTAATAGATGTCTGACAGGCACTACACACCACTATGAGAGACGTTCCTCACTAGTCATATGCCCACAAGGACTATTTCCTGCTTCTGTCCTGCCTGGCGACAGCCTGCACCACCAATGACATTGGAGTCTAAGCCTTTTTGGCCAATGCCATCATCACAATTACATTGCATTCCCCGTTTACGACCCCTATAAGACAGTTGTTCATTGCCATTGCCCAGCTACAAATTGGTTAGGTGCCCAAAACGGCCAGGTTCACCACAGATTTCTGCAAGCACTTCAGCACCCAGCTAATCCCCCTTGTATCCCATTTATGCAACTCATTCGGTGCGACAGATACTCTGGCGGACTCCATGTGGGAGGCACTAATCACAGCAATTACCAAACCGATGAACTATTACCAAATCCAATGAGATGCCCTTCCTACCGACCAAGATCGTGACTCAATATCAATGCCAAGCTCTCTATAAGTATCCTGGCAGCACGCCTCAATCCTTACATGCAGGGATTTATTGACTCAGACCAAACCAGGTTTATCCCAGAACAAAGCTGCAGTGACAACACCAAAAGACTGATGCACCGCACTGACATAGTGACCCGCTTACACATGCCACCGCTCCTCCTTTCGATCAATGCAGAAAAAGCATTTGATCAAGTGTATTTGCCCTACCTCTGGCAAGGGTAGGCCACAACAGGCCTGCTCCCCAGATTTCACATATTGGTACGACGTAGCTGTGATAAACCCCTAGCCTGGGTATGGGTAAACCATCACACATCACCCACATTCCCTATAGCTAAAGTCAATAGACAGGGGTATTCACTGTCCCACTCCGCTTTTCTCTATATATAGAGACATTAGCAGAGAAGGTTCAAAAGGATGCATACATCTCTGGCCCCACCCTTGGCCCCCAAGAACACAAAATCTCCCTCTATGCCAACAAGGTGATATTAACACTTATGCAACACCTCACATCACTGCTACAAACAATAAAGGACTTTGGAGCAATTTCTGGCTTTAACGTCAATATCCATAAGTTGCACGCCCTCAACCTCACAGTGCTAAAATGAGACTACCTCATCCTGTAGAGTGGTTTCCTATATCCTGGGCAAAATACTGGATCTCCTATCTTGGCCAGACGGTATGCCCCTCTATGGAGAAGATGGTAGAATGCAACTATGCTAAACACATAGACACAGCGTAAACTGACTTACAGCGATGGGGGGGGGTGGCCTCTCCTGCATTGGTAGACTAGCAGCAGTGAAAATTACCCTTCTCAACAAAATTCTGTATATCATTCAACCCTACTACTCCAGCCCCCACAGGACCCACTCGGCAAAATACAACACATCATAGAACACTATGGGGGTCATTACAACCCTGGCGGACGGTGTTAAAGCGGCGGTAAGACCGCAAACAGGCCAGCGGTAAAAAAATGGGAATTATGACCGTGGCGGAAACCGCCAACAAAGACAGCCACTTTAACACACCGACCGCCACGGCGGTACAGACAAACAGCGCGGCGGTCACCGCCAACAGACAGGCGGGAGACAAAGTACCGCCCACAGTATCACGACCTACCAATCTGCCACCTTTTCCGGGGCGGATTCACCGTGGATAAAAACACGGCGGAAACAGCCATTTCAAAGGGAAAACGCTCACCTCTACACACTCCACGAGGAAGGAGGACACCATGGAGCCGGAACTCCAAATACTTCCTGCACTAGTCTTCCTGCTCCTGTACGACCATCATCAACGGCGGCGGCGAAGACAACGGTGAGTACTGCACCTACGACATAGGGGAGGGGGAGGCAAAAGTCAGGGACACAAACACGCAACACCCCCACCCCCACCCCGACCCTCACCCACTACAACACACACGCCAATGCATATCCAAACATCACAGTAACAACCCCCCCGGAAGAATGCAAAGACAAAAGGAAATGAGTTCAACCATTGTAATATATCAAAATACAGGAAGCAAATATATACAGATATATAGACGCATTCAACAAAATATACATCACGATTAGTAGTGCAGGTAATTCACCATTCATTGTCCGTGGACCACTGGGCCCAAAATGCATGGGCGAGGCCCACATCAGATACCTGATAAAAACGGAGAGAACACTGCCGGGGCATCAGATAGAAATACAACAGGCACCTCAGGGGGAAGGGAAGGGGGGGCACCTCAGCCGGATGACTGCACCACGCCAGATCCACGAGCGGGCTCCATGCCCATTGATGTATCCTGGGGAGTGCAAAGCCACAGTCTCTCAAGTCTCTACAGTGGGTGGGTTGCCCACTGTACCATCCTGGGGAGTGCAAAGCCACAGTCTCTCAAGTCTCTACAGTGGGTGGCTTGCCCACTGTACCATTATGGGGAGTGCAAAGCCACAGTCCCTCAAGTCTCTACAGTGGGTGGGTTGCCCACTGTTCAATCCTGGGGAGTGCAAAGCCACAGTCTCTCTAGTCTCTACAGTGGGTGGTTTGCCCACTGGACCATCCTGGGGAGTGCAAAGCCACAGTCTCTCTAGTCTCTACAGTGGGTGGGTTGCCCATGGTACCATCCTGGGAGTGCAAAGCCACAGTCTCTCAAGTCTCTACAGTGGCTGGGTTGCCCACTGTTCAATCCTGGGGAGTGCAAAGCCACAGTCTCTCAAGTCTCTACAGTGGGTGGTTTGCCCACTGGACCATCCTGGGGAGTGCAAAGCCACAGTCTCTCAAGTCTCTACAGTGTGTGGGTTGCCCACTGTACCATCCTGGGGAGTGCAAAGCCACAGTCTCTCAAGTGGATGACATTCTCCACTGGTTCTTTAGGGGGACTGGTGCCCAGAGTGCTTCATCCTGTTAAGGACAGAGGTAGTGGATGCATGTCTCTACTGGTTCTGGAGGGGGACTGGTGCCCAGAGTGCTTGATCCTGTTAAGGACAGACGGAGTGGATGCATGTCTCCACTGGTTCTGGAGGGGGACTGGTGCCCAGAGTGCTTCATCCTGTGAAGGACAGAGGTAGTGGATGCATGTCTCCACTGGTTCTGGAGGGGGACTGGTGCCCAGAGTGCTTCATCCTGTGAAGGACAGAGGTAATGGATGCATGTCTCCACTGGTTCTGGAGGGGGACTGGTGCCCAGAGTGCATCACTCTCCCCGTGATGGTCCCAGTTCCGTCACTGGCCCTGCCGCTCATGGGCTAGCGATGCTTGAGTTGGCGGTCCTTGCCCTGTTCAGCGGTCTTTGCCCTGTTCAGCGGTGCTTGAGTTTGCAGTGTCTGACCTGTTCAGCGGTGCTTGCCATGGCGGTCTTTGCCCTGTTCAGCGGTCTTTGCCCAGTTCAGCGGTGCTTGAGTTTGCAGTGTCTGACCTGTTCAGCGGTGCTTGCCATGGCGATTCTTCATTGCCCAGCTGGGCTGGGGCTGGTGGTCCTTCATTGGGCAGCTGGGCTGTGGCTGGCGGTGGCCTCCTGGCCAGTGACGATGGGACTGCCCTCCTGGGCACTGACTCTGGCGTTTGCGGTGGCCTCCTGGCCACTGACGATGGGGCTGCCCTCCTGGGCACTGACTCTGGCGGTGGCCTCCTGGCCACTGACGATGGGGCTGGCGGTGGCCTCCTCGGCAGCGGGGATGATTAGGTATTCTCCGCCGTGCTGCTCTTCCCAGACATTGGCGATTTCTTCTGCCCCTTCCCCACCTTGGGAGGAGTCACAGCTGAGTGGACACTCCCCCGGGACCCTTGTGAGCGGCTTTGCTGGCTGGAGTCTTCCCCCACTCCCGCCGGGCACTGTCCAACTTCTGGTGCTTCACAGGGGGGGGACTGGCTGTGCTGTGGCTCTGTTTCACACTGGCTGCCCTGGTGCCCAGTGCACTCCACATACCTCTAACAGGCACCACTGATTTTTTGGCTGAGGTGCTAGTACGGGACCTATGAATTGGAGGGGGGGGGGAAAGAGGTCAAGCTTGGTCAGGAAAAGTTTCTTCGGTACACTGGGACGGGTAGCTGGAGAGGGTCTGGGAGTGGAGGAAGAGGAGGTGGTTGTAGGAGGTGTAACTTTTGTGGCTTTGGGTGCAGGTGCATGCGCTGGAGGCTGTCATGAGGTGGATGTATGTTGGGTGGGTGTGTGCCTGCGTTTGTGTACTTTGGGAGGGGGCGTCACAGACACACTGGGAGAGGACACAGGGGACGTGTAAATGGTAGTGGGGGTGGTGAGTGCAGGTGAGCGGGGTGTGCTGGTGGGTGTGCTGGTGCGGCACCTAGTGGCTGTAGTGGTAGTGCATGCAGGTGAGAGTGTAGACGACACTGGGAGGGAGGAGGGAGACGACGAGGAGGGGGACACAGTGGAGGCAGTGGATGTTGCTGTGTCTGTATGTGTGTGATGCTTGCGTGAGTGCCTTTGGGATGTGTGGTGCTTATGTTTGCCTGAGCTTCCCTTGTGTGTTGAGGTGTGTGGAGGCTGGTCTGATGGTGTGCTTGGGATAGGCAGGGGTACAGGGGATTGGGTCTGGGTGGAGGAAGTTGGAGGGGGGAGGCTAGAGACAGGGACAATGGCTGCCATCAGTGCTGAGGCCAGAGTTTGCAGGGTTCGATGAAGGGCAGCCTGACCAGAATGAATGCCCTCCAGGAATGCATTTGTGTGTTGCAATTCCCTTTCTACACCCTGGATGGCATTCAAAATGGTAGACTGCCCAACAGTGAGGGATCTGAGGAGGTCAATGGCCTCCTCACTGAGGGCAGCAGATGTGACAGGGGCAGGGGCTGAGGTGCCTGGGGCGAAGGTGATGCCCACCCTCCTGGGTGAGCGGGCACGGGGCGAAGGCTGAGGGGCTGCTGGAAGGGCGGTGCTGGTAGGGGGGGTGGCGGCTGTACCTGTAGAAGTGAGGGGCACAGATTTTGCCACCACCACAAGGGAGCTCCCATCGGAGGACGAGTCCGTGTCGCTGGTTGCTGATCCGGTGACCGCCGTGAAGCTCCCCTCGCCCTCCTTCCCACTGGTGTATTCTGAGTCCGTGGTGTGGCCCTCCATGGCCATGTGGGATGCAGCTCCCTCGTGCTCCGGTGCCGCTGTACCTCTGCCTGATGATGCTGATGCACACAAGAACAGCGAGACCAAAAAAGGGGGGGGGGACGACAGAAGAAAGACAGGTTGAGTGCATGGCTTACCGCTACCGTTGGCGGACAATACAGACACAGCAGCCCCCTGCACTATGCCGTGCTGTTGGGCTCTACAGATGCAATTCCTGGGATATGTCCTACATGGCTATGGTCGACATCTGCACACATAGATGACACAGGGGCATGTATACCTGTATTTGGCACTCTACAGAGGTGGGGTGGAGTGCCACATGGGCTGCATTACGGAGGGGCCTAACCTACGGAACTCGCCCTGGCCTAGGGAAACCCACAGCCCTCCTCCCCCACCCAGACACCTTCACTGCGCGCAAAGTCAGTAGAATGATGTTTGACTCACCCCCTTGTGCCTGCTGTGATGCCCTCAAGCACCCATCCAACTCAGGGTAGGCCACCGCCAGGATCCGGAACATCAGGGGGGTCATGGTGCGACGGGCACCCCTCCCACTTTGGGAGGTCATCCCCAGCTGAGCCTCCGCCGTCTTCTTGCTCCAGCGGTGAATGTCCTCCCATCTTTTACGGCAGTGGGTGCTCTGTCTCTGGTGGACCCCCAGGGTCCGGACGTCCTTGGCGATGGCACGCCAAATATCCGTCTTCTGGTGGGCGCTGACCTACATGACATGGACAGGGGAAGAAGAGAAGTCATTACCAACTGCACCGTCAAAGTGAGTGGCCCAAATCCCTACCCATGCCATGAGGCACATGCATTCACAGTCCTTCATGCACGCAGAACTGTGGCCCCTTCCTTCTTACAACCAGCCCCCTCCACTCAGGCATAGCCCATACAACGTGCTCCCTGTGTACTTACCTGTTGGTCTGGAGTACCGTAGAGTAGCGTGTACTGGGGGAGGACCCCGTCCACGAGCTTCTCCAACTCCTGTGCAGTGAAGGCAGGGGCCCTTTCCCCAGACGCACGAGCCATTGTCTCTTCCAGACCGAGGTCACAGCAGCACTTGCAGTGTAGGTCCTCTCCTGTCGAAGATCAGGTATCAAGTGATTGAACAGATAGAAAATGGAGGTCACATCCGCGGCGGTGACGTCCGCGGCGGTGCGTATCATCACCGCCGGCGCACTTCGTCATTGGCTCCTGGGACCCATAGGGTCCAATGTTAACCAATGCAGCATTGCGCCGCGGTCTTCGACCGCCTACCGCGACGGTGCACAACGCCAGCGCAGTTACCTCACATCCCATTGTCCCAGTTTAGAGGTCAGGCAGCCGCCATTTCCGGGGCCCACATGGCTTCATTTTCAACTGCGTCACACATACCTAGGCCTAGACTCAACACACATACAGACAACTTTTTGGATTATGTTTCGTGTTTTGTGTAGACTGTGGGTACATACCTCTGAGTTGGTTGACTCTGTGGTCGCTGTTGTCCTTCCTAGGCACCGTCCGCTGGGACATGTGAGGAGATGGCGGAATCCTCCAGTGTACCGACCGCTGGTGGACCTGTTGACAATGAAGGAGCGACATTTAATCATCACCTACAGGTTTGACCATGCCACAATCCAGGAATTGTGTACCCAGTTGGAGCCTGACCTGATGTCAGCAATCCGCCATCCCACAGGGATCCCCCCTCAAGTGCAGGTGCTATCAGTGCTCCATTTCCTAGCAAGTGGGTCATTTCAAACAACAGTGGCCATGGCATCAAGGATGTCCCAGCCTATGTTTTCCAATGTGTTGTCCAGAGTGTTGTCTGCCCTGCTGAAACACATTCGGAGCTACATCGTTTTCCCTCAGGTGGAGGATTTGGCTACAGTTAAAGGTGACTTCTATGCCCTGGGACATATCCCTAACATCATAGGTGCCATTGATGGGACCCATGTAGCTCTGGTCCCCCCCCCACAGGAGTGAACAGGTGTACAGGAACCGGAACAGTTATCATTCGATGAATGTACAGATGGTATGTTTGGCAGACCAGTACATCTCCCAGGTAAATGCTATGTTCCCTGGCTCTGTGCATGACGCCTACATCCTGCGGAATAGCAGCTTCCCTTATGTGATGGGTCAACTCCAGAGGCACCGGGTGTGGCTATTAGGGGACTCTGTTTACCCCAACCTGTCATGGCTACTGACCCCAGTGAGGAATCCCAGGACCAGGGCAGAGGAACGCTACAATGAGGCCCATGGGCGGACTAGGAGAGTGATAGAAAGGACCTTCGGCCTCCTGAAGGCCAGGTTCAGGTGCCTCCATATGACAGGTGGTTCCCTATTCTACTCACCAAGGAAGGTGTGCCAGATCATCGTGGCCTGCTGTATGCTTCACAATCTGGCTTTGCGACGACAGGTGCCTTTTCTGCAGGAGGATGGTCCAGATGACGGTTTTGTGGCAGCTGTGGAGCCTGTGGACAGTGATGAGGAGGAAGCAGAGGAAGAAGACATTGACAACAGGGACTCAGTTATCCAGCAATATTTCCAGTGATACACAGGTGAGAACACATTCCTGCCTACTACAAGTACTTTCACACTTCTACCTCTATCCTGTCTGTCGCTTTCAACCAGTATATGGTAACTGAGTTGTACATTTCCCTTACGGTTTCACAGGTGTGGTTACCAACGTGTGTCATCTGCTTAGATTCCTCATGGACTTGAGATGCGTGACATAGGTATGTTGACATTACATTTGATAACGGATTTTGTCACTGTCATTGGTAATACACATTTTCAAAATCACAGACTGACTCCAGATTGTTTTGTGGTTCAAGGGTGTTTATTGAAGTGCTAAATATTGGAGGGGGGTGGCCAAATGGTGAGGGGTGATGGTGGAGGAATGTTCATGGCAGAGTCCAGTCTATAAGTCTCACGGGTGCACTGCCCATATGGGCATAGGAAGTGGAGCTGGGGCAGTTCCAATATGGACAGGGTTACAAAGTGGGACAGTGGGATGACAATCAGGGTGGTCTCATTTCTTGGCAGGGGTCTTGGCATCGTTCTCTGTCCTGTTCCTGGATCTCAGGGACCGCTTGTGGGGTGGTTCTCCATCTGCAGGGGGTGGGGTGCTGGTGTGTTGGTCCTGTGGCGGTGCCTCCTGTCCACTAGCGCCGACAGAGGTGGTGGGCAGTTATTCGTCCATGCTAGTGTCAGGGGCCCCTTGGAGTGCCACTGTGTCCCCCCTGGTGTTCAGTATCTCCTTCAGCACCCCTACGATGGTGCCCAGGCTGGAGTTGATGGATCTGAGTTCCTCCCTGAAGCCCAAATACTGTTCCTCCTGCAGGCGCTGGGTCTCCTGAAACTTGGCCAGTACCGTTGCCATCGTCTCCTGGGAGTGGTGGTATGCTCCCATGATGGAGGAGAGGGCCTCGTGGAGAGTGGGTTCCCTTGGCCTGTCCGCCCCCTGTCGCACAGCAGCCCTCCCAGTTCCCCTGTGTTCCTGGGCCTCCATCCCCTGGACCGTGTGCCCACTGCCACTGCCCCCAGGTCCCTGTTGTTGTTGGGGTGGTGGGTTATCCTGGGTTCCCTGTAGTGGTGGACACACAGCTGATTGACGTGTCCTGGGGACGAAGGTATGGGCCCGCTGGGTGGGTGCTGTGCTGGTGTTACCAGAGGGTGAAAGGTCTGTGGTGGCCTATGACTGGGTGTGGGGAACCGACTGTCCCGAGGCCCATGATGGTCCGGGCTGGTCATCTGGATCCAGTTGGACAGAGCTGCTGTCATCACTGTTGGCCTCTTCTGTGGGTGGGGTAGAGATGTCTGGACCCTCCTGTCTGGTGACGTTGGGTAGTGGTCCTGCAGGGGTGTAAAGGCATGATTATTGCATCTGTGTGTGTCATGGTGTGCAATAGGTGGGTTAGCGTGTACCCCAGTGCTAGCATTCCTGTGTGGGGGCTTGTGTGATGATGGTTGGGGGGGTGTTATGGGTATGTGCAGTGGGCATGCTTTAGTGATGGGTGTCCATGCTTTGTTTTGTTATGCAGGGCTTGGTGTTGGGATGGGTGGTTTGTGTTATTAGTACATATGTGAGGAGTTGGAGTGATAGGGGTGAGGGTGGGGGTATGTGATGGCATGCAGGTAGGGTGGGGGGATATGATAGTTAAGATTTGACTTACCAGAGTCCATTCCTCCACCAACTCCTCCGAGGCCCTCAGGATGCATAATGGCCAAGACCTGCTCCTCCCATGTTGTTAGTTGTGGGGGAGCAGGTGGGGGTCCGCCGCTAGTCCGCTGTACCGCGATGTTGTGCCTAGAGACCACGGAACGCACCTTCCCCCGTAGGTCGTTCCACCTCTTCCTGATGTCGTCCCGATTTCTTGAGTGCTGTCCCACTGAGTTGACCCTGTCGACTATTCTTCTCCATAGCTCCATCTTCCTTGCAATGAAGGTGTGCTGCACCTGTGCTCCAAATAGCTGTGGCTCTACCTGTACGATTTCCTCCACCATGACCCTGAGCTCCTCCTCCGAGAACCTGGGGTGTCTTTGCTGTGCCATGGGGTGGTGTAGGTGATGTGTCGGGTGGTGTATGTGGTGATGAGTGTGGTGATATGTAGTGGTGTGTGGTGTTTTGTGTGTGGAAGTATTGTGGGTGATGGTGTTGTGTGCCTCTGTGTGGTGGGGTTGTCTATGCTGTGCTGTCTCTCTGGCCTTCGTCAAAATATTTGGTCGTAGGGGTTTGTGGGTGATGTAAGTGTGTGCTTTATATAGTATTGAGTGTGTGGGAGTGGTGTGTATATGTGTATCAGGTGTGTGTCTTTCGAAATGTCCAATGTGGTGGTGTTTTGGAGATGTGTGTGTATTTTGAGCGCGGCGGTGTGTACCGCCAATGGAATACGGCGGTTGAAAGACCGCTGCGTGGATTCGTGGGTCGTGATAGCATGGGCGTGTTTCTGTTGGCGTGACGGTGGAGGTTTTGTTTTCGCCAGTTTATCACTGACCTTTGGTGTGGCGGACTTGCGTGGGTGTCTGAATTTTGTCGGATTTCGAGATGTGGGTCATAATGGCTGTGGCGGTATTGCGCGGCCGCAGCTGTGTATGGGCGGTCTTCTGCACGGTGGTAAGCGGCTTTTACCGCCAATGTAGTAATGACCCCCTGTCTCTGGAATGGCAAGAAACCATGCATGGCTAGAAGATGGGCCTACCTCCCCCTGGGAGAGGGAGGTTTTAGCATTCCCCACCTCACCCATTACTACACAGCAGCCCAACTATGCTACATTGTGGAATGGAATAGGCCACTCACTGCAAAACACTTGTGACATAGGACCAAGCCATAGCTGGTCTCCACATTTGGAAAGTTCCCTTACTCCTTAAATGACACCAACCTCCTGGAGTCTATGCATTCCGAGTAATGAGGGCCACAGTTGATACCCAGGACAACGTAAACATTTTGAAGGGGCTCTCCAGACACATCTCACCCCTAACTCCCATCATTGGCAACACAGCTTTCCTCCCGGCTATGAGTGGCATGGCCTTTCAAACCTGGCAGGGCGCCAACTGCAAAAGAATCAGTGACTTTTTGGCCCCACGGGCCTCCTGAACTATCCATGTTTCCATGATTTGCTCAGTCTCCCAGAGGAGGAACACTGGCAATTCACCACCATCAGCCACTGACCACTCAACCACATATTCATCCCAGGGCATGCAGACCACTCTCGAAGTTCGAGAAATAGCTAGCTACCAAATCGGATGACAAGCGCGTCCTCCCCCAAATATATTCCTTTCTGAAAGAGCGGGTGTCACTCAAAAATCCCCAGCCCAGAAAAAAGGGAAGCACAAATAGAGCTCACCTTTATAGCTAAAGAATGGGCAGACAGACATCCTTCAAAGAACCAAGATCTCCGACTCTAGTGGAGCAAGCAAAGAGAGTCTGCTAAAGGTGACCCACTATTACTAATGCACCTCTCCGAGACACTAGCGAGATGGAAGCAGGGAAGCTCAGAGCTCTGCTGGAGGCACTATGGCCCGGTGGGCACTCTAATCCACCTCCTCTGGCTATACCCCAAACTTAAACAATGCTGGGATGCAGTGCTAAGGGACTTTAACAAGATATTTGACACAAACATTCCTGCATACCCAAGCTCTGGCTTGCTGGGCTTCCCAAACACCCTCACATGCCCAGCACTGTGTGGCACCAACTATCACTGCACAGTTTGGGCATGGACTCAACCCCGGACCACGGACTGGCTCCACAGACTGTGGGACATTGTGAGGATAAAGAAACTCATGGCCTCCATGGGCAATAAACTGGCCCAACTTGACAAAACGTGGTGACCCTGCCTTCACTTCATTGCAAGCAACTCCTGGGAATGTACATGCCTGACATATCTTCAAATTCTCAGAGTACTTCAGGATAAAAGTCACAGGGCCACTCTTCAGCCCTGCAGGCTGGGTCTATGACTGTCAAATACCATACTAGGGAGAAATATGACAACACCATAATAGAGATCACCATTAACCCCCGTCCCCCCCAAACCCCCCACGCGCCATTTCATTGATACCCACTGTTCACCCTTGGGTCAGAGCTCTTGTCAGCCCTGTTGAGGAAGTCACTGTCCTGGGCTCCATATTCTGGCCCACTGTGTTGCAAAGTGACCGAAACAGGTCCCGCAGGCACCAGGGGGACTTCCCTGCTTGTCGGGTTAAGAAGCTCTGAATGGACCCCGGGTCAGAGTTCCGGTTGGTCCTATGATGGAAGCCTCCTGCCCTGGGCTACGCTTTTTGATCAGTCATTTCAAAATGCTCAGGACGGGGTGCCACGGACAGTGACACACAGCAGACACCCCTGTCAAGGGCATCCTGCTCAAGAACGGTCAGGCTAGAACCTTACTCCAGTAATCCCAATAAGAGGCAGGCGAAGCTGTTCTGGTATCCCCCTCAAATTTACAGCTGTTCTGGTATACCCCTCAAATTTTAAACGTCCATTTCAGTGTTTGCTTGCAGCTCATGTTTTCTGCTGCTCCGAATGATCCATCAAAAAGAGTTTTGTACCTGACTTTGAGGATGACACTACTGAAGTAATAGACTGCGCAACTTTAAGAAGTGGGCTACATTTAGGGAGGAGATGTGTCCTAAATGCCAGAGCTGCCCACTTTGGAACTGGAGACCCAGCTTCCAACCTCAGCTCAACATGCCTAAAAAATGAATCTGACCTGTCTCAAATGTCATCTAGTGGTCATGTAAAGTGCTCCAACGCCCTTGAGTCAAGTTCTCGCTATATAAAACTGAAAACGAAATAATAACATAAGTTTAATGCACAGCTTAATACCACTAAATCAAACTGTGTGTAGGCTTTTTAATTGTGAGTGTAAGACTCTAATGTGATAGGTGTCAGGGACATGTTTTTGGCAGTACCTGAAAAATGTTCTGATGAGAGGAGCATTTATATAATGTATACTTAATTAATTGTGGCTTGGCTCTCAATGATTGCACATGTGAACATTGTGGGTCTACATCAATGCAGTGGCCGCTGGTAATACTTAGAGCTTGTTGCATATGAACTTTGTTGCCAGGTTCGCTCTTAGCTCCACGGTCCAAACGTGCCCATTACTGGCTGGTGATGTGTACACGTTCACAGCCATACCTGAAAGGATGAGGGGTTGTGGGTACACAGAGTCCAATGTGTAATAAAAAATGTCCTTTGAAGCACTGGAGCAAGGTCACAGCATTTTACATTAATAGTTAACTTATAAAATCATTGTGCTTTCATGTGTTCCGTCTATCCCTTTCTGGACTTTCATTTATACTTCTGAATGCGTCTGTCGATGAAATACCAGTCCTGTTAAGTGTAACACACAGTGTAAATGGCCTATAGACAGTAATGCTGGAAGAATTTTAGGGTGGGAGTGCTGGCCAGTAGCGTCATCTCGCTGAAGGCAAAGGGGACATGTGACAGTGTGCCTTTGAAAAAACAACAAATGCATCCCAGAACAAAAAAAATGAATGTCCCCTTTTATTGTTCATTCTCCCTCTAATCTTTTTCAGGTTATATGTGTGTGCTGCATCACACCGCCACTCCCCCCACCCCAACCCCTGCAATCCAAGCTCCCGAGCCACTGCCTATAAGGAAATGTAGGAGTACCAGAAAGGCAGCGCCAGATATCCACGGTTGGCTCTTTTTTTTAGGATTATTAAATTGAATTATTAACTAAAATTTCAAAAAATCATATGTCCCTTTCAACTTACTTGATTTTTGTCGTTTTGGTTTCATTTGATTTTTTTTAAATGTACTCTATTATTCTAAATTGCGCTGGAATTTTTTTGTGCTGTGTTTTGACTTTATTACTGTGTAAGTACTGCATGAATATTTCACAAGTTGCCTCAGAGTTAAGCCTGACTGCTTGTGTGCTAAGCTACCAGAGGACTAAGCACAGGTTTATTTAGCTACTTTTGAGTTTCACCCTGACAAGGGTTTTGATTACTATTTGAGGTGGGTTTTCACCCTCCTCATCTAATACTCAAATTTCTTACATTGGTGTTCAGAGCGGGGGTATTGAGTAATTACGTTTGTGAAGTGTCACTCAGTGAATTATGTAAAATTAAAATCCCTTTATAATCTCTCATCAAAATCTATGTTTTATTCTTTAATTTATTATTAATTGGGTGTTTTTTCCCCTTTTACCTGAATTTCACTCTTAGCCTCATATTTTGCAAGAAAAGAGGTGGGTTTCAGCAATATTGACGGTTTCACTGTGACAGAGCTGGAAAGGTTGTTCATATAGAGGGGGCTAAAGCAAGCAAAGGGTTCCAAGAAGCTGGACGGCCACATAGATTTCAGAATCTCTGAAGAGGTGTACATGTTGCAGTCTGCACCACAGAGGGAGAAGGATACAATAGAGGAGTAGAGAGAGAATATCCTGTAAATGGCCCCAGTACCAGAGGAGAGAGAAGTTCCTACAAGGCTGATGTCTCCCTGCCTTGTCCAGAGCAGCCAGCAGTGTGAAATAATGGACAACAAGCAGAGAGGGCCTAAAGGCTGAAACTGGGTCTACTAGCCGTAGAAGAGAGGAAGGCTGAGGCAGTGACTAAAAGGGCCCTAGAGAAAAAGAGGTTGGATCTTGAGGAGAACAACATGTATGTTGCTGGCTCACAAAGTGAGCCATAATAAACTGAAAGCCAGGAGAGGTACAGAGTTCACTGAAGATGGTGACAGTGACATAGAAGTGCCTAGAAGAGGTATAAGGGTCCACATCCCCAAACACCTGGTGCCTAGCTTTGTGTTAGGGGATGACATAGACAAGTGGTTTGAAGCCTTTTAGGTGGCTTGGTGTGCTTACACAGAAAAGGATTGGGAGTCTAGTTTCTGGAAGAATATGCCACTCCTTGGGAGGGATATCCTACTGGCCTTGGACAGGAATGACAGGATGAGGTATGCCTCCTTGAAGGAAGCCCTTGAATTACCCAAAAAAAGTCCCCAAGATTATGTGGAACTACAAGAGAAGAGTATTTCTGCAATTCGCGCTATTTTTGTAGCTCAAAGTGAACCCTTGCACCCAAAATGGATGCAAAGATGTGCTAAGAAAGTAGCTCTAAATGCAACAGTACATAAAAATTAGTGCAAGCAGCCACCCATGCTCACTCAATGTGCTCTGGTGATAGGATTTTCCAATTTCTCATGTGTCATTGAAATTTCTTCCAGTCGTAGTTTTATTGGAAAGAAGTGCTGGGATACGTCCTGCCCCTTTGCCATGAATATTACCAGTAAAGACACTTTAACTGCAATTCCATGTGCCCAGAGCAGGCAGCACCCTATTGGTGGGCCTACTGCATGAATGGCCAGTGTGGTGTCCCTGGGTGACAAAGAGATGGTGCCTAAGGCTCACATGCCTGACAATATTAACAAGTATGGGTAGGGGGCCACCATCAATAGGCATAGGGTTGAGATTCTGAGAGACAGAGGAGACAAACATTAGATGTCCTTGTGAGCCCTCAAAGGATGTAGTATCTAATGTAGACCAGAAAGGTTCTACAGTCTGGGCAGAGACTGATCTTAAGGGTGGCACCATGGAAACTACAGGTTAAGACATTGCTGCCTTGGGCAACCTACATGAAGGGGGTCGTCCCAGGCAGAGTTCTGCAAAGGGCAGAGGGAGCACCTATCTCTTGAAGGCCTACAGCAGCAGCCAGAGTCCCAAGCAACTGGCGACACCTCTGATGATCACCTCATTTATTGCGTGAATTGTCTCCTGTCTAGTGAGCCTAGTGTCGCTTAGCCTGGGTCAGCCTTTGTGTTCATGGTCCCCCAGTGCCATTGGGCCTTCCTACTGGAGTAGGGTCAGATTATCCCCCTGGCCGGACATCTAGCGGCGGCCAAACCCTTTGACCACATGGTCATCCCCTCATATTGGCCCCAGACACAGTTTGATGCTTTCTGCAAATCTTACATGACTTGTCAGGTCAGTAGGGAGTCAGGGGTCAAGCATAAAGCCTCCTGCTTCCATATCCTGTAATAGGAACACCTTTGAGAAGTTGGGTATCAACAATCTGGACCCCCAAGACCGCTTGAGGCAACAGGTTTATCCTGGTCTTTTTGGACCAGAGGCCATACTCCTGAGGTCAGTGAGTGTGCTCACAGTGACCAGGGATCTAATGGGTATAATGGGGCATGTTGGTTTCCCCAAAGAGGTCGGATCTGACAAGGACACCACTTTCATGTTTGCTTACATGAAGTACATGTGGGGCATGTGGGGGGCACCCTACATTTTCTCCACCCCATACCACCCCCAGACCAATTGGCTTGTTGAAAGGTTAAATAAGACCCTGAAAGGCATGATTGTGGGTCTACTGGAACCCATGAAGCATAAGTGGGACGTCTTGCTACCATGCCTGTGAAATACCTACAGGGACGTGCCTAAGAAGAGAGTGGGGTTTAGTCCCTTTGAGCTTCTCTTTGGTCATCCTGTGCATGGACATCTCAATCTTGTGAAGGGGGTTGGGATCAAGCTCATACGAAACCTCCTAAAGATGTTGTGAACTACTTGTTTGCCTTCAGGTCTTAGATGAATCACTTCTGAAAGGAGGCCACTGAGAACCTAGAGGCCAGCTAGGAAGTCATGAATCACTAGTAAGACCAGAAGGCGGAGTATTGGCCTGGCCAGAATGTGTGGGTGATGGAGCATATTGAGTCACAGGCCTTGAAAGCACAATGGATGGGCCCCGTAAGGTAAAGCAGAGGAAATGGTCCCCCACTTTGTGGACTCCAAAACACCTAGGAACCTGTTAAGGGGCCTAAATGTTAACTGTCTCAAGCCTACTTCTGTCTTCCTTATTGGTTTGGGATTTTTCTAGTTTTGGGTATTCTTTTTAACACTGTTTGAGTACTCTATAAATACTTTAGACATTGCCACTAAATGAAGCCTGATTGCTTGTATGTCAAGCTAATAGAAGATTAGGCACTGGTTTATTGAGCAACTTTTGTTGCTCACTCTGACAAGATTGTGATTATTATTTGAGGTGTGTTCTCACCCCCTCCCCCCTCCACTAATACCCCAGTTTCTTACAATAGTTCCCCTTTATGAACTACTTATCACTTCAGGGAAAACATATTAACTCAATACTAGTGAAGTTAGCCAGTTCTCCTGGCAGGGTTGCCATATTTTCCCTATATAGAATTACTCTTGCTCCTCAAGGGGACACCATCCAGATTTTTTCCCAGCAAGGCTTTCTGTACGTTATCTTTATTAAATCCTATTAGTTGGAGTATTGTAATTCCAAGTTCTGAATTCTAGATATTAGCATTCATCTAAGACATCCTGCCCAAGGTTATGTTTTTTAAGGATATCCTTGCAGCTTACATTTTCAGATACATCTCTGTATTTTTCTAAGAAAATGTTTTCCTTCAGGAGACTCTAAAATTAAGTTCTTGTCTCTATCTCGTGGTTGCTTGCTTGACATTCTTCTAGATGGTGGCACTGGTAATCAGTGAAATTATCAAAAACAAATTTTCAAAAGAAGAATACAATGTTTTCCTTTTGAAATGTGTTCCAGCGCTGTAAACTATAATTCGGCATGAAAAAATGCAAAACAAACAACTTCTTTTGCCAACCGGCATGCACAAGCATTGGAAAAGCCAATATGTTTAACCATATGTTTAACCTTTTGATGCTGCTGCAATGGATATTTTTGACCTTTTTGTTGGAGGAATATACCATACAAATAAAAAAAAGAAGGCTGCCACCTAACGATGGCAACCATATGTGTGAAATAAAAATGTTAAGTATTAAAAAAATCACTGATTCGGTTGTTTTACCAGTAATGTTTTTGTTTTTTTTAAAGGTGTTTCCCTTGTGCCCTTCATTTTTACTATTATTTATTTTGGAAGGTGACAAGAAACATTCATCACCCAACTAATCATTCAAATTGCAGACAGCTAATATCTCTTTAACTCTTTATAACCGCAACTTTAAAATGGAAATAGAGAATACATGCACATCTAATAGGGCACCTGAAGTGCAGCGAAAATAAATAACCATTTTAGATATACCATACAAAAATAAAATTGGATTAAAAGCCCACTTTAGAAAGCTTTCTCACTAATGAGAAATTAACTATTTTTAAGCAGAGGTCAACAATGTGCACAAGCCTTGTGCAGTCAGTCAAAGAGAGTGTAGCAAATGGGCAAGTGGGCGTACTATTGCCCCACAGTGTATGCTGTGGTGCACTAAAGCAAAATGTGAATGACAATTCAATAGGCCAATAGATGAATCTTGCTGGCCAAACCCCCCTCTATATATGTATGTTATGTATGAGGTTTTTGGGAAACAATAGTCACAAAACAGGAAATGGTGTCACAGATGCCAGACCTAAAAAAAGTTGCAAGGATAATGGCGAGATTAGAGGAGAGCTCGCACTAAACAAGTAATTGGTGAAGGTTTGGTAGAGACACAGAAATTTAAAAAACTTTGTATAATTACAGCAACATTATGTAATAAAACATGAATGCTTCAATGTGCACTTCTCTTTTGTAAGTAATTCTTTGTGTAGAGCAAATTCAAGGTTGACACTTTGCAAGAATGCTGGTCGGGTTGCTCAATAACATATCATAGATACATGCTTTATTGAAAGTCTAACAGAGACCTATAATTAGAGGTAGGCTTAGTAGGCTTTACTTAGAAAGGATAAATGATTTGCATCAGTGTGTATTACCTATGCACAAGGTCAGGGTGGTTTGTTATCATCATTACTAGTCCTTCCCTGAAATTGACTTCTGCAAATCATCCCTGGTGATTCTCAGTAGGAGTAATCCACATGCACAGATTAATTTAGACACCAAAAATCATCGAGAATTTTAATTTGACTTAACAGCAGGTCATAATGTCCAAATCGCTGCTTGGAAATTAGGTGTAGGAGTCAGGGTTTTATATAAAACCCATCTTACTTTGTTACTTAGATAGATTGCATGTGCTATAGCAGAGCAGGGCTCTGTCATACAGAAGGAAGAGTGAACTGTACTAATGAAACATTTCAGATAGTGGCACCCCGTAAGTGTTAGTCATCAAGGCCACAAGTGTAAAATGCAGAAAATTCAATGTTGCCATTAAGAAGAAAAATTAGGATGTGTTGCTTCACTGATCACAATTTACCATTACTAACCACCTCTGATATTTCTACAGGGGGTATTGGAAATAAAAATATTGTGTGACAAAATATCAGGTCAAGAATATGGAGGACAAAAATATCATGAAGGTAAATTTCTATAGGTAAGCCAAGGTTTTACTACATGTAACTCCACATATGTATGTACTTTGACAATATATATATATATATATATATATATATATATATATATTCAAGTTACGTAGATATGGTGTTAAGACAACTAAGGTCATACCTACCTATTTGCGCTTAACTTCTCAATATTTAGGTCCTTGATATTTTTGACACAATATTCTGTCCGCACAATATTTTTGTTTCCAATATCTCTGTCAGTGATCAGTCACAGTGAGTCATACAACAGCATAGGCACCAACTTTAGGAGCGACAACAAAAGCACTATAGCAGAAGATGTTGGTCCCTCACATGAGAAAAAGATTTAAGAGACAAAGCAGCAATGTACATTCTGCATAAAAGTTTGCATAAATATAGAATGTTATTTTTGTATTTTGTTTGCTGTATTTTGTGTTTATCAGCTTTGTATAGTGTACTTTTGGTCTCTTTGTTAGCTTTACTTTTTGATTTTCTCTTAATTGTGTTTAATTTGTTATTATTGCTTCCAGGATGTGCAGCAATCACACACCTCCTTGGTGTAGTGCAACTAGAGTGAAGGGCAACTGGCTTAGGTTCTCTTCTTCTTTTCACCATTGGAAAATTCGAGGTTCCTGAAGGATTTCACAATATGAAGGCACGAGGGAAGGGGCAGGTGTGATGTATATATGTTTTGAAGTGCCTGCGGGTCAGTAGATTAACCTCAGCAGATACTGGCAGATGAGGGGAACGTAACAACGAAAGCTAGAGTAGAGCAGAGGTGCTCCTAAAGTGGAGAATATTGGGTCAAGGAGGGTCCAGGAGTCACTACGCAAGGTGAACCAATGATGATACTGTTTCACCAGGATCTGTTTTACTTACCCCAGGTAGTCAAAGTCACCCAGCCTGTGAAGAGTGGAACTTTTTTTATAAGAACACTTTATTGCATTCTTCAACCAGATAAAGAAAACAAACATGTGCTCTGATCTGCCCCGGTTCACATACCATCATAATAACAAATTTCAAAATTCAAGTTGTGTCAACACACCCCCACCCAAAACAAATGTGGTCACAGTCTCCTATTGAACCTCCAGTCCATGGTAGTCCCACTGTGGTATTTAGAAATGTAGAACTTTAAGCACCCACCTGGCCTCTAAGGAGATGATGATTAAAAAAGAATAGGAGTTGGAGAACTGGTGTTGCGGCATCATCATCGCTGTGCTGGTTGGGGTGAATTATTTACCTTTAAATAAATGTATATTTAAAGTCTTCAAGGCATCTGCATTTATTCTAACACTTCATACTGGCGACAATGGAAACAACCACGCGTTTTTTTCCCTCAACAGCAATACTTTAACATTGTACAACATTACTCACTCGCATGGATGTATTGGTGATGAATAGCTAGCACTGTAATCATAACACAATCAACAGACTTTGAGGAAGTAAGGTACACTAATACTCCTCCTCCAGGTAAGTGCCAGCTACAGTTAGTTTAAACTTAATGGGAAGCTGACGTGGGATATTTTGACTGTCAGTGTATCGTTGATAAAAGAACATGTTCACGCTTGTGGTGGCCATCTTGAGCAGTTGGGCAGTTTTATATATATTGAGCATAACTGTGCAAGATACCAAGTGCTCAGGGATGAACACACCTGTTTGCACCAAGTGCTCGGTGACGGGCACACAGTGTGAACACTTTGCTTCTGGTAATTTCTGTTGTAAAAATAATTGTCATTTGGTGGTTTGAACACCCGTGTAAACATCTTACTCCACTGATTTACTGGTGATTCGCATGCCTGTTGCGCACATCAGATGGAATAATAAGTGTACCTGGAAATCAATAAAAAACATCACTAAATACAGCGGTGATTCACACATCTGTCTGAGCATGTCACGTTAATTTTAGAACAATAATCCATACATATGATTCTAGAAGTGTCTGGATTTTAAGACACATGTACAGAGTCAATATTTGCTGAGTAGTTGCTTAGGAAAGAAAAATGTAACTATGTTTGCTCCTAACAGGTGGATACTCGGGTATAAGTCGAATACCAGTGCACCAATATAAATTATTTTATTCTTTTCTTTTTCTGTATTATATCATTGAATGGTATAACAATGCAAAATATAGGGTCTCCGCCATATTGTCTGACTTTTCTTGGGGAACCTGTTCTTTGCTGGTCCAAATGGAAAAAAGTATTTTTCCATTACGCCAATATTTGAAATTTGTACAAAGAAGTTATATTTGTATTATCTCCCTAAAGGGAGTACTGTGCTAGAGCGGTATCAGTTTGGAAGGTGAATGCAAAAACCTGAAGAGTCAGTGGAAGAATATATAACATAATTGCGCAAGTTTGCATCTACGTGTAATTTTGGCTCTTCACGTGAGGAACGGTTAAGAGATCATTCCATGCTTGGATTTGTAATTGAAAAAGCTAGGGAAACACTATGCCAGAAAGACAATCCATCTTTGGATTAAGTTTTGACTTCAGCTAAAACTCTGGAACACTCCATGGCATATGCTGACACCATCAGGAAGAAGCAAATTCTCAAGAGAAGGGTGATGGTGATAAGATCCGGTCTGTATGGGCTCATTCTGACAGACACAAGGAACAATTTTAAAAACTCTAAAAAAAAAAAGCAATTGCATTGATTCATTGCAATAGCCTTTCACATTTGGCTAATAGCAGATTGCCCAGCTTGGAAACCCACATGTGAAAGATGTGGGCATAAAGGGCATTTTACAACCAATTGCAGGTCTAGTAATCAAAGATGCAAGGTAAGAGAAGTAGAATGTGATTCAGAAGATTACTGTAATTTGATAATACTGCAAATAGTTTCCAAAGAAAATGATGTGGGGCACCTAGGAGGTGCCAATGCAAACATGCTCTCTTATTCAGGAGCTAAAATTACTTTAGTACCAAAAACGTTTTATGATCTGGAATTTAAAGGAAAAGTCAAACTTTATAGAGTTGATATCAAACCTGAGGGATATGGTGAAAAATGTATCTAACTTCTGGGATAATTCAGTGCCAGATTCACAGTGGGAAAGATTTATGTGTCCATGAGGGGAGATTCCCTCTTAAGCTGGATTCACCAGAGAGAATTGGGTGTTTATCTAGATCACAATGAATCAACAGCAGTTAAATCGAGAGAGATTGTGAATGTAGTGCAGTGTAACAAGAAGTCTGATTGTCTTTATCCAAATGTGTTTAAATTACTTTGGGTTGTTTGAAGACATATAATCATTTTTAAAAAATCAAACCACGATCGATACCCAAGGTTTGTAAAGTGTGTAATGTTCTGTTGAAAGTGAGGAAGGACATGAAACAGGAGTTGGAAAGATTGGGCAAAGACGTAATCCTTGAAAGAGTGGAAGGTCTGAATGGTTGTCCCCGGTAGTTATGGCAGGAAAGGCGAGTGGAGAGGTCAGATTATGTGTTGATTTGAGAGAACTGGATAAATGTGTAGTAGTAGACAGGTATATTTTGCCAAACATTAATGAAATGTTAAGTTCCGTAGGAACGCAAGACATTTCTCGTCTCTGGACCTGACGTCCACTTACCATCAAATAAAACTAAACCCTTGTCTCAAGATCTCTCATCATTTGTTACTCTGTGCAGGACATTTAAATACGTTAGGACGCCTTTCGGGATACTCTCAGCTTCTGCTGTGTTTCAAAGGTTGATGGAGGATGTTTTAAAAGGTGTCTCTGGCATCAAAATATATCAAGATGACGTGTTGGTGTTTGGTAATTCCGTGACAGAATATGATGAAAGGTTGCATACTGTACTAGCTAGGCTGGATGCTTGTGCTCTCACTCTTAAACTCAACAAATGCAAATTCAATGTAGATAGTATTGAGTACTTGGGTAATCAGATATCGGCAGGTGGGATCAGTCCAAGAGCAGAACTTGTGGATGCAATTAATAGAATAGCCACTCCTGCAAACAAGAGTTGATGAGATTCCTCGGTATGACTGAGTATTATGGGAAATTTGTAGCAGGGTTCGAAGAAAGGATTCTGAACATGATGGAACTACTTAAGAAAATGTGTATTCTGTATGGAATGAGGATTGTCAAAGCGACTGAGTCTATAAAGAAGAAATTAGAAGATGCTCTGAAACTATTGAGTTTTGAACCAGGACAGGAAACACTGTTGATGATGGATGCTGGCTCGAAAGGCTTGGGTGCAGTTTTAGTAAAAGTAATGGGGAGCAAAGAAAAGACTATTTTGTTTGTCTCTAGAAGTCTCTGAGGATCAGAACCAAACTACTCAGTTATTTAGAAGGAAGCTTTGCGAGTATTCTGGGCAGTGAGGAAGTTAAGGAAGTTTTTATGGGGTAGTAAATTTGTAATTAAAACGGACCACAAATTGTTAAAGAACATTTTTATGTCTAACGGCATAGATGCAGTATGCACCAGAATCTGTAAGTGGGTAGTTGCACTACAGTAGTTTGATTTTGGGGTACAATATTTTCCTGTGTAAAAAAACACATTAGTAGATTGTGTTTCTCGCATGTATTAGGTAGACCTAGGAGAAGAAGAAAATCATATGTTTGATGGTGAAATGTGCAAGGAGGAAGTTAAGGTTTGTGAAGTTACTGATGGATCCATTTGTGAGGAAGAGTGGATAGAGGAACTTATAAAAGATCAGGAGTTGCAATTGATGAAATAATTTGTATTGTCAGGTTGGTGAAGGAAAGAGGATTGGAAGGAGGTAGAAATTGGGTTTTGGGAAGTAGGAACAGAATTGACAGTGAGTGGTGAATTACTATTAAGAGGTAAAAAGTTAATTCCCCCATCTACATTAAGAAATCATGCTATTGCATTAGGACATGGAGTCACAATGGGATGTTAAAGACCAAAATAAGAATTAGGGCTGATTACTGGTGGCCAGGAATGGACATCATGATAGAAAGGAAGATAAGAGATTGTGTTGCATGTCTGGCAATTGATAGAATTTTAAAGTGCAGAACTCAACCCATGGTAATGAGAAAATGTCCTAGTGCCCCGTGGGAAGAAATTTCACTTGATATTGTTGGTCCCATCAGACCTGGTAGTGTAGATCATTATATCTTGAGTTGCATTGATTGGTACTCAGCTTCGCTGGACACTGATGTAGTGACTTCGGTAGATACATTAGTTGTGATAAACTTTCTCAAAACGTTCTTTGATCATGAGAGTTGTCCCTCTGTTCTTTTAACTGACAACGGCGTACAACTGATGTCAAGAGAAATTGAACGTTTTTTAGAGACCATCTTCTTTATATCATCCAGAATGCAATGACATCATTGAAAGATTTAACAAAATCATTGAAGGAAACCATCCAATACTCTAAGGTTACTGGTACACTGTAGTTGGAGGAGATTCAGAACAATGTAAAAGTGTATAGAATGACTCCACATTTTACCATGGGTATGACACATTTGACCTTTTCAGGGGGAGGAAACCTAATAGTATGATGTGTCCCAGTTGGGTAAACAAAAGGAGGAGAGTTGATCTGAAGAGGTATGTTGATGAGAGAGAGTGGAAGAATAGAGTGGAAGAGAAAATGGAAAAAAATTAAGGATGAGTTTGATAAGAGGAAGAAGGTGAAGAGGACAAATGTTAAGGTTAGAGACTGGGTAAGAATTAAGTTTCCACGATCTGATTCTAGAGTGACAAGGTTTGGCAAACCATTGAGAGTAATCAAGTTATTCACTAATGCGGTCAAGGCGAATGACCATAAGATGTGGAACTTGAACAGTGTTGCTAAATTCAATATGGAGGAAATGAATGTGGATAAGGAGGAGAATGTAGATAATGGCAAATGTGCAGGTAATTCTGTGGGTTTAAGAAGGAGCATTAGAAACATTATTAAACCACCATACTTGAGGGATTTTGTGGATTAATGATCCAAGGAGAGGAAGTGAATCATCATTGCAATTATCATAAGATGTATGTAAATGTATCATCATTGCAATTATAAATGTATCATCATTGCAATTATCATAAGATGTATGTAAGTGTATATACTTAGGAAAATAAATGTGTACATAGTAGGAGCCTATGTTATGTTTTGTTAAAGGGGAAGATGTGTGGTATCTGGAAATGTAGAACCTTAAGCACCTGTCTGGCTTTTGGTGGGTGAATAAATGTTCTAAGGAGGTGATAATTCAAACGGAACAGGAGATGGAGAGAGGGTGTTGCGGCGTCAACATCGCTGTGCTGGTTGGGGTGAATTCTTTAGCTTACAATAAATGTATGTTTAAAGTCTTCAAGGCATCTGTGTTTATTCCACAAATTCACAGCCATCATTTCTTCAACACCTTCCAAAATTTGGGGGGACAACCTCTCGCTGTGTACACATTTTCTTCAAACTTACCACACCATTCCATTCCCCCCACCCATGCTTCGATGTTTGGAGCTGTAAGTGGGGTCCAATGACGGGCCTTGTCTATCTTAGCTATCAGTGTGCCTAAACCAACCAGTGTCCTGTACCCCCTGGGCCCACCTATGTCCTCCAAGATGCCCAATAATGTAATTTGAGGGAAAGTGGAACATTTTTGTCATCTTGCTGAAAGGAGGAAAATGTAGGAGGTGATTATTCATGGGGTACAACTACTATGATTAACCAACTGTGGTCTGATACTGAGGGGAATGCCACTGGTATTACTGCCTAACTTTTGCAATGGAAGACTGGCAACCACAGTACTGAGCAGGAGGTTGCAGGCCCTTCGCATGAAGTCACTGCAGTACATCAGAGTCAGCAGTACCCTTACCCAAATCCTGTGCACAGCCATGAGCAAGGACAGATGGTCTCGAGGAAGCTTATAGATGGTACTGCCGATTTGTGTCCAAAATGGTTCCAGGAATGCGTTCCCAGTTTACAAGCTCAGAATCATTTACAATAATGTCCACCAGATAGAAATGACATGTCTTGCCAGTAACGACATTGTCCTACAAGACACTAAGGCCCATATTTATACTTTTTTAGCGCCGCAATTGCGCCGCTTTTTGACGCAAAAACGGCGCACAGTTACAAAATAACATTAACTGTTCTAGTCCTTCATCAATCGTTACCTCTATCACAATTGAAGAGGAATCAAACTATAATATTAATTTTAATAGTTTGGCAAAGGAGGTTTTTGTTGATTTCTATGTTTTTGTATTAAGAGAGGGGGTAAAAACATAAGAGAAAACCCAAAAATATGGCTTTAAAAGTTAAATGGAAATTTTTCGTATCATATCGTTGTATACTTTTAGCGTTTTTAATTTGCAAATAGTTTTTACAATTTAGGGAGAAGCTACACTCAGTTATACTTGGTGGTTTGGAGTTTTAGATTTGAGCGTCTATATGAAATGAACAAAGTTATAAATCGGTTTAGTGGGAGATTGTATGGAAAGCTGTGTGCCTTCCTTTATTAAAAGGCCCGGCTATTATCTATACCTCAGAAAACACTGGCATGTCATTCGCCTTGGAAATGGTGTTTTAAACAACTTCGTTATTTCCATTCACAAAAAAATGTATATCAATTGATTTATTGGGAGCACCCTCTGACGAGTGCCCGAAATACCCATTCCATGAAGGCCTCATAATTATCGTTTGAGAACATACAGACATAGCAATAGCTTTTTCCGTTGATTTTTGGGGGGAAATGTTGTTTTATCTGTATTTCGTGAATTATACGGCTGTTACAATTTAGGAAATGCAAGAACATTTGTATAGTTCATGGGAGTACATGCGGAAAAGTTGCTTGGCAACCATTTCATTTGAGCCCCCTTTATTGGCAATGAGAAGACACAAGCATTTGCATACATTTCTGTAAAACAATATTAGTTGTCAGCTATTCATTTAAATCCACAAATAACACAATTTAGAAAATGCAAGCAGAAGAGCAGATTGGAGGACAGTTAATGTAAAACATGAAGTAGCAATCATATCATACAAGACCTTTTTATAAATATTGCAAATTATGTGGCACAAATCCGCACTTGCCACAGTACATACTGAGACAGCACAAGGTCGACGAAGGGCAGTCTAGTATCTACAATGTTACTCCTCACACCTGCTTGCCTGAGAACTCTTCAGTCTCCGACTACTTTCGCTGTCTAGAGGAGGTGTCGAACATCTAAGGAAGATAGATCTCCACTGAGGCGTGCTGAGGTGACCCTGCACAAGATGGCGTGGAGAGAGATGATACCTCCCCTGTGCGCATGAGCCACTAGAACTGTGGGGGCAGACATCGTTCACCACACATCCTTTCCATGCAGAAACCTTTAGCAAGCATGCCTTTACTACAAATGATAGTTGTAGATAAGGGAAGTTTAGATGGATACACCACTATTGTGGTAAATGTAAAAATCGTGTGCTGCGGAACAGATCTATAATACTCTATTTTTTAAGAATTATTTTTCTTTTGTTGTGCCCCCAACACCCTGTTTTGGGCAAGGGCAGGTGAACTTATAATCTTGGACAGGTTGTACCCTCTGAGGCATTATTTCAATGTTTATATGATGCAGAAAATCCAACACAATGTGCTCTGGTTTAAAAGCCTCTGAAAAAGGTTCTGCTTCATTGGCTCGGGAACATAATGCACTCAAAGGTACCAACGTGATGAATGCTGTCACCAGCTTTTCCATTCAAGCCCTGTTGATAAGGGAAATTATCAGCATGTTCTGAAGAGGGATAGAGATCTGAAAGACAGCCTCGTTGAATTTCTTGTACTTTATTTTTCATTGCATAAGAACTTTAAATGTCTAACTTAAATGAAAACAACAAAAGTGTAATATTGGTTGACCTTGAAATCATAGCGTTATTCTAAATGTGGGATATGCCAATTCCATGACAAACCCTGAGGAAAGGATCATGCGTCTTACACTCCACGGCCTTACTGAACTAAAATCAACCATCAACTCAAAAGCGACATTTCCCAAGAGCAAGAAAATAAATCATCAACAAGTATTAAGCATCAATAACTCAGCACAGTCCGAAATAGAATACCTCTTGAAGCCTATTTCTTCCTTTTTTCTTCTTGCTCGGTAGCTGAGTATTAGGCCCACTTCTGTACGTTCTGTCGGTATTTTCTGGTTGACTTGATAGCTACTGTGATATTATCATTTTGCAATTGTATTTGATCAAATATATCTTCCCCTCCATTTCCAGTGCTCTTTCCAGTTCGTAAGGGATAGGTGTTGAAGGTTAGCCGGAGGAGTGTTTTCTCCGGGTAACCAAGGAAGGCCGGACTAGCCTACCTGTCACTGGGCGTTTCCCCAGGAGGCTGGAAGGGTGGGGGCTGGTTTTGTTACTGAGAGAAGGTTTATCGCTGAGCTAGAGTGCACTGTCTTTTGCAACTTGTTATGGGTTTAAAAGCACTTTCTGCAGAGTTCATTTTATATCCAGCTTTTTTCAGAAACAATAAATATGTCAAGAGAACGCAAGCAATACGTGTTTCTGATGGAGAGGGTTTGGAGTTATGTCTAGTTGCAGTTTTGACTCATCTAAAGTAGCACAGAAGTTTAACATACCTGGTGCAAAGAACATATACTATGCAGAATACAGAACTGTCTTTTTTGTGTATAGCTCAGTGAGTTATTGCTTTTGTCACAAAGATCCTTTGGTTACCTGCAGTTCATAAATTACAATATAGCACAGTGAGCTATGCAGTGCCATCAAAGAGCTGCATAAAACTTCATGATACAGATTAGAAAGTTGTGTTTTTACCAGTCTTTCATCATCCTGATGTTGTTAAAAATAATTTGTGAGGTAGAAATACATTATTATTGGTAAAGCCAACCCTAACCACTGTCTTAAATTCTGAATCCGGAGTTTGTGCCTCTCCAGATCAAGCACTCATAAAGAAAGAAATGACTATGCTTATGGATGGCGTTTGAATTCTACAACTCGTAGTCACCTTTTTCATTTGAGATGTGTTCAGTGATGTTATAAATGATATCATAGAACATATCATGACTGATGTAATATGTGAGGTCTTAAGCAGTGCATGGCAGGGGCGGAAGTTATATTTAGCTCTGCTAACTACAACTGGTGAAATTCTGTTCTTTTTTTTAGCTCAAAACCTTAATGTTGCCACTGACATATTTGCCTAATTATAACATTACCTTAACCTTTGTTTATTCAGTGAATATATATATATATATATATATATATATATATATATATATATATATATATATATATATACTGTATATATATATACTGTATATATATATATATATATATATATATATATATATATGTGTATATATATATATATTTAGATAGATCAATAGACATTTTAATCCTCAATTTTTTTATAGTCAATATCATTGTACTTTATGTTACAAATATGTCAATATTTTTCTCCTCATTAAATTTTCTGTGATATTTTTGTACTGTAATATTTTTGTAGTTGCTATTATGTCATGCATATATGTGCAAGGTGGATCCATTTGCTTCTAACCTAACGTGTCAGTTGTGGCAATTTGTCAGCTGGGCCCTGGTCCTGGAAGCCTTGGCAGTGGATGCATTTCTTCTGGATTGGTTGCAACCGCCAATTATGCCTTTCTCCCCTTTGCATGATGAGAAGAGCAGCTCAAGTGAGGAGGGAAAGAGCTAATGTGATCCTGGTGATTCTACTTTGAATTGGCAATACTGGTTTCCAGTTCTTCTGGAACTGTCCTGGGACTCTCTGGACCTCCTGCTTCATCCTCTGTCCAATCTGAATACCTGTCAAGGGCAGATGCATCCATTAGTCCTGGAAGCCTTGTTGTACCTTACAGCATGACAACTTACTGGGGTAGATGGTTGATTCCAGGAATGTTTAAATAGGCTGATACCTTTATCCAGCAAACAAGGCTGGACAGTACAAGTGAAACATATCACCCCGCCTGCAGACAACTGGCTAATTGGTGCCTGGGATGATGTTTGATTGAAGCAGTTGACACCTTCTGTTCAGCACTTTCTGCAGGACACCTTCTCTTGCTATTTGGTGAACATCCATTAAAAGGTAAATTTCTGTGAAACTGGAAAGTTTCTTTCGTGGCCACAAAATTAGTTCCAGTGTTGTAAAGAGTTTTCAGTGAAGCTGTCAGTGTTGCTGTGTGTCATCTCCTGTAAAGAGCGCCAGATGCCAGGGTTTTGTATTTGCTCAGCAGGATGCTCCCCGTAAATAGTGTAACTTATACCATTGGCAGACAGCATAGGTACAACAGACCGACTACATCCAATTCTGTCCTTCTAGATTCTCAAAAAGGTTGTGTGGTAGAATACCCTAGGCATAAAAGCCCCTAACAGCAGAACTGCTCCTTGAGAAGATCTATCAGCTCCTTCTTTCTCTTAGGAAGGCTGTGGGCAGTTTCCCCTCTAGCTATTTCAAGGTGAGTTTGATGCATCATGGATAAGGCTCCCCCTTCTGTGTGACTGAGCAAGCTTTGAACAGGTATGGTCCTCACTTCCTGCCTGACATACATTCAGAGGTTTCTTAGCAGAAATTTTAAACTCTATTAAGGTCATATAAGTAAAGGTCATTCTTCCCAGTTATGGTCAATAGTGATGCTTTCCTCTCCATATGAAGAATTTTGATACTCATGTAGTAAGTACTTAGCATTGATTTTATGATGGAATGGTTGATATCTCTTCACCATTCTGATATGTACTGTGTGTGTATGAAAACAATGTCTGTTGTTTGTAGGTTTTATTTTGGCTTCTCTTATTGCACAAGCGCTGACAAAAAAGCAAGAATAAAGATGCAATGGCAAGTCCATGTTCGAAGGTTGGTGGCATGAAAAGAGCTACAAAATATATTGGACTGTACCTTGTGAATAGTGCGTATAGTTTGTCGATGGCCTAACTCCCTGTTTTTGGGCACCGTAGTTTGTTGAGTCTATAGTGGTTTGGAGATCAAACTGGTATTCTGGTTGAGTAAGAGATAACGGAAAGTAAGAAGTATAATCCTCTCTCCCCTGTCTTTAATAGAACTTAAACTTTCAATAATAACAGCTAGGAGTGTTTTCATTCTGTACCAATTATATATCTACCATATTTGTCTCAAAAACTACAATTGTAATGATGGAGAACAGCGTTGGATATTTACCATACAAAATAAATACCATTACTGAAGGGTGATATTTTTACCACATGTGGCACACCTTTTCAGAATCTCAACAGGAAAATGAGGCACCACAGGCAGACTAGTTTTTAACACACCAATTATGTATGTATACCTTAATTTCGGCTGGTTTGACCTGCCAGAATCTACCAGGGGAAAACTGTGAGGGTGTGATAATTACCACATAACTCTAAATATCAATCATGGATCTTAGGGTTCAACTTGTAATGAGGGCTACAGTCTGTTAGATAATGTGGCAAACATGCTTGCACTCCTTTCCAAAAAAAAAAGAAACTAAATCACACATGCAATTATAAGAGACTTTAAAGTCCATTGGTGGTGAAAAAGCTCAATGTCTAGGGATGATCCATTTTCTTTTTGCAACATTTGTGATGTTAAATTAATAGACATTGCTGAGTTCTGTAGGATTGGAGAAGTAGATGCTTGCTTTAGAAGTGGTAATGAGGAAAATGTATGTATTCAACGTGAATTACATAATTTTAAGAATTGCTAGTTAGGAGCATAGTAAACTTAATAAAGATTCCAGATGTCAGTTTGCTTTTGCAATGGCCCATTTGATGAATTGATTTGCTTAGTTATTGTAGTGGTTAACAGCGTGGAGTGTATGATGATATGGACTCATAAGCTTTAATTCTAGTTGCCCTTTTATCTCATTTCACACTGTAGGCATCACATTGATCGAGTTCTCATTAGAATGTTTGCCAGGATGGCCTAAGTGATTACAGCTGATTTGCCTTTTTTACAATGTATGTGGACATTGTGAGTGTTGGTATGTGTGAGCAGTGTGTCGTACTGTTACTCTATGTTGCATGCAAACTATATGGCTTTGGTACTGTGTTGTATGTCTGAGGATGCAAGATGGTTTTATTCACTTGTTCGATTACCCACCTGAGGAATGGTTGTCTGGAAACGGGATTCACTTTTGAGCTACAACACTCACCAACTTTATGTATTGGTGCCATGTTCTGTACATGAAGATGTGGGTGTCCTAATTAATGTGATCCACTGGCCATGTTTCTATGCCATAAATGACTAATTGTCTCCATATGCCTCTGGGCTTCCACAGATGTGAACACAGGCACCCTATAAGTATGGGGAGGGCTGTATAAGGTGCACACCTACTCTTAATGTTATGCAGCAGTCTCTGGGCCCAGAGGTTTCTGCGCTTCTTGTGGGCAGCTGGGCTGGGGTAATTCTATTGCTCCTGGGCAGTTCGTAGTCTGTTCAGATGCCCCAATGCAGGTCTTTCCTGTCCACTAAACCTTAGCTCCTTTCCCTTTCATCAGGTCACACCTTTTGAAAAGTTCAGTCCATCTCCTCATGTAAGAAGGTAGGCCTTGCTTCTAACATCCTGTGAAGCAGTAAGGTAACTTCAAAGGTGTGCCCAGACCTTAGTCTACTTCAGAGGGTAGAATGATACCACATAGAGGTCCCACTTCTGGTTTGTTATCTCCTGATGCACAGTCCACTTTAGCATTGAGTCAAATACTAACAAAGTACTGGCCGATCTGGTCAATATTTATGTGCCTCTGGTGACCAAGCCAACATGTTTTCAGCCAGTGAGGAATTCTGCAATTGTTCAATGTACAAACACTCTTCCAGTTTGTTTAGATTCCCTCTCTTGGCAGCCTCACTGAGACCAGTTTGGGATGACGTAGGTGGGAAGATAGGTCCAGGCTTTCTGTAGGCTTCTATTACCCAGAAAGACATCAAAACACTGGAAATGGAGGAGGGTTGGGTTTCAGTATATCAAGGGAAGTCTGACGTACCAACATTATCTAGGTTGGCTACCATTCCCAACCTCTCTCCTGATAACCTAATTGTCCAGCAGAAAGGAGACCATAACTCTATCCATCTCCACATGCATTGAAACCAGTGCAAACAATACCAAGGAACTTTTCAACATCATTATGGAATTCTCCAACCCGGCTACAAGCAAAAACAACATCACACCCTCACAGGAGCTGTGCAACAACCTCGACCACTTCCTCCACAACAAGATCACAACCATATACAGAAACGTCAAGCCCTAACTCATACCTATGGACTACCTTGATAGATATTTCATCACTGTAACTGACACAAACCACACACTGACCACCTGTAACATCCTTCCCACCCAGGACATCACCTCCACCATGAAATCCATCCACTCAGCATTTCCCACAGACCCATGCCCGTACCACATCTTAAACCTTGGAAACCAAAGAATCTGCCAGGAACTCACCACCCACCTCAACAACTCTATCACCACCACAATATTTTGTGATGCATGGAAACACGCCGAAGTCAGACCACTACTCAAAAAACCCTTGGCCGACCTAAGTGAACCCAAAAACTACCGACCAGTCTCCCTGCTCCCATTCCCAGGGATGGTATTGGAAATGATCATCAACAAGCAAATCATGACATGGAGCAGAACCAGCTACTCGACAGCTCCCGATCTGACTTCTGCAGCAATCACAGCACCAAAACTGCCCTCATTGCAGCCACTGTTGACATCCAAACCCTCCTTGACTCAGGAGAAACAGCAGCTTTGATCCTCCTCGACCTCTCTGCAGCCTTCGACACTGTATCCCACCACATGTTGATCGAAAGACTTCACCACATCGGCATCCAAGGGACGTGCTCTGATGGATCACCTCCTTCCTCACCTGGAGAACCCAGAGCATCCACCTTCCACCTCTGAACCTAAGGAGATTACCTGTGGCATCCCCCAGGGCTCATCCCTCATTCCCATGCTCTTCAATGTATACATCACCCCGCCAGACAACATCGTCAGATTCCCATGGTCTCAACATAATTTCCTACGCAGACGACACCTAACTCATCCTCTCATTCACTGATAACCCCTCCACCACCAGTACCAACTTCCACAGATGCTTGACAAGCATTACTGACTGGATGAAGAACCACTACCTGCAGCTAAAAGTAGACAAGACAGAAGTACTGATCTTTGGCAATAGCAGCAACACATGAAACAGCTCCTAGTGGCAATCAGACCTGGGACCTCTACCCACTCCCTCCAACCATGCCAGAATCCTCAGAATTATCATTGACAACAAGCTCACCATGAAATCACAGATCGACACCGTCTCCTCCACCTGCTTCCTCACTTTGCACATGATATGTAAGACCTTCAAGTGGCTACCCCTACACACGAGACGTACAATGACACAGGTACTCATCACCAGTTGACTGGACCACACCAATGCCCTCTACATAGGAATCAACGCACACCTTCTACAGAGACTTCAGACCATACAGAACGCTACAGCCAGACTCATCCCCAGCCTTCTCCGACCAACCCACATTACACCCCACCTAAGGCAATTCCACTGGCTCCCCGTACAGAAGAGATGCCAATTCAAGCTGCTGCCCCATGCACATAAGGTTCTACACAAAAAAGGACCCACATACATTAACTACAGCCTGAACTTCCACCAATCGTTGAGACGACTACGCTCTGCCTCCCTTTCACTTGCCCAGACTCCCCGCATCTACTGAAGAAGAAGTGGAGGACGCACCTTCTCTCACAACGCAGTAAAAACCTGCACCAGCCTCCCCATGCACCTCCTGACCATCACCTCACTTCCAGAATTCTAAATGGTCCTCAAGACTTGGCTGTTCGAATAAGCCTGCGGGACCTGCAAGGGACTGGATACCCTATTGGGTGATTAGCCACGCTTCATAAATCTTGAATGATTAGTATTTGGAGATCAATGGACTCCAGCACTCACTTGTCTAGATTCACACTCTACAGGTGACAGACACCCTTCATACATGTCCAAACATAAGAAGGGTCAAACGCTCTAGTTACTGGGGACTGGATGGACCTTTTACAGTGAAATCCAATAGGCAGACCTCCCATAGTTGTTCAGGTAAAAAAGCCAGTGCCCTTGAATAGAAAATACAATTCTACTATCTATCATCAAGAACAAGGAGCCTGGGTAAAGAAGGGAGTAGACAATTTCTAAAAAAACAGGAATGCACATTGGATGTCTTTCTTTATTTACAAATCTTAATTTCGGAAGTAAGACACAGCCATAAAAGCACAATAAGGTTAAACAAAACATCCTTAAAACAGGTAAAAAAACATGGGTAAAGATTGTTTAAAAAAAGAGATAAATACACTGTAAAATACTCAGGATAAAAACATGTGCATGGTAGCAGCAAAACACAATGGTAAGCCATCAAAAAGCCATTTGCTCTCTCCTACTATTGCACATTTTAAAAAGGAACAAACAGAACAGCAAAGAGCAGGGGAATTCAACGATTGCAGATAGAACAAGGTCTCTGCACGTTTTCTGTTGCCACAGGCTCTGATTAATGGGACTAAAAACTTTTTGGACAGGGCCCTATAATAATTACAAAAACAAATGAAGTGAGCAAACTCTGGCGGGGGAACGCATTACTGTGACAGAGTAACACTTTAGTAAAACTGAATTGACCCAGTGGGAAACTTAAATGCCACCTTACTAAGCCCATCCTAAATCTTGTAAACAGGACTCTGCCCCAAGTAGTGTCCATCCAGGAAAGGTAAGGTTCCATAAAGGGGTGAATTGCAAACATTCATATTCCCTAGTGGACATTTTAGCTCCTTCACGCGTCTCTATATGCAGTCTATTCCTGGTCAAAAACGTATTCTTAACCAAAGATATATCACCCTTGGATGTAGAAGTAGGGGCAAAACTAGCTCGGGTCTCTCCAGATCAGTCAGTTCCTATTTAATCTAGGACAACCACATTGGATGTCATTCTGATACCAGAGTAGTGCTTGAATGTCTTATAATGATTAACAGGGAGCACCTCCAGTGGTGTTGCATGAATTTATTGCTCATTATTGAAAACTAAACAGGCCCGATCAGTAAGTATAGAAAAACGTGGGGAAGCACAGCTTCTTTAAGCACTGCTAGGGACTTTCACTCCAAATAATTGCAATCTGCAGGGTGGTACAGTTCAAGGCGGATGGTAACATCAACATTTATCTGCAGAATATGCATATGATGATGAGAGAGATACTCAATTACTACAGCACCTTAACAACCCCATCATGGGGATCGGCAGATAAAGAGGGAAGGAAAGTGAACAGGGAAAATAGGGAAAGCTCTGGATGTGCACAAGTCCAAATATAAGAGGAAAGATAAGTCAGATGAAGGTACAGAGGAAAAAGAAGGTTATATTGGGCTGTCTCAAGCTCTTAATAGACGTTAATTCTTTTTAGATACATTTGAAAGAACATTATTTAAATTATTTAGGTATCTGTAGTTTTTTACACTAGCAGTCGGTGAATGTCACTGTGTTGGTGCCATTCACGTTTCCTCATTTTCCTGTTAACCTGTTCAGGATATCCAAATCAACTAAGTTTAAGACCTAACCCCTCAGCATTTCTTTTATAATTACATATTCTTGTACAAATTCTTCATTAAATTAAGAACTAGTCAACACATAGATTCTGTCTCCAGTTGCCTAAATGTGCTATAGCATGACAGAAAGAGTTCCCATCTGTGGCTTTTATATATACTTCTATTTAAAACCTTGGCATCACGCTTCAATGTGAGGCCCAAAAAGTTTATTTCAAAGTTGCATTTAGTTCAAAACGTTAACACTGTCAGTGAGAAATTCACCAAACTATATATTTTTTTAAGTAAATTAATGTATTATTCAATGCTAATCTATAATAAAGTAATGAATAAAAGATGGTAGGATATATTTTTTTTTTAAGTGATGGCTCTCGCAAGACGCTCACAGGAACAGGATGCACTATCCACTGCGTGGACTCTGAGCAGACTACACTTCCTGTTCAACTCTCACAAAGCACTCGCAAGATCGTACATTTAGAATTAATTACAGTGTTTTATCATAATTTTGAACAAAACAGAAAATTACACGTTGTTTAAGGTAGAACAATGAATTGTGTACTGTTCTATAGAAGATATAAAGATTTTTTTTATGGTTTCCACTAAGACTCCTTCTGAGATTAAATATGTACGCAATAGTGAGTGGAGAGGGACTGCCCTTTTCTCTCAGATCTCTGACATGACAAGTGTACTTATTACTTTGTCAGTGAGAATCTCACCAAACTATAAGGCTATTTTACCATTGTTTTTGTCAGTGAATTTATAAGGTTTTCTTAAAATGAAACAGATATTTTTATTACACCTAACTATAGTGTTATTTTAACCTTAGTTTCAGTGAAGTTCTAGGGGTTTTTGTAAAGTAACTTCATTTATTATTTAATGCTAATCTATACTACAGAAATGAATGAAAGATGGTTGGATATATATATATTTTTTAAGTGATGGCTCTCGTAAGACGCTTGCCGGAGCCAGATGCACTATCCACTCCGTGGACTCTGAGGGGGTTTGACTTTCTGTTCAGCTCTCTTGAACCACTCGTGAGATCGTACATTTAGAATTAATTTCAGTGTTTTACTGCATTTTTTAACAAAATAGAAAATGACACGCAATGTTTAAGGTAGAACAATGAATTGCGTACTGTTCTATAGAAGATATGAAAGGAATATTTTTTTATGGTCTCCGCTAAGTCCTTTCTCTATGATAATGATTGTGCATAGTAATAGGTGGAGAGAGACTGTCCTTTCCTCTCAGACCTCTCACTGACATGACAGTTGTGCATATTCAGGTGTATACATAAAATGGCCTCTCTTGTCAGATCTCTGTCTCAGATGATGGGTGTGCACAGCAGGGAGTGGAGAGGGACTACCCTTTACTCTCAAGCCTCTCTGTGACATGACAGGTGAGAGTTTTAGGATGTATACATAGAATGGCTCTCCTGTCAGACCCCTGTCTCAGATGATGGGTGTCTGTAGTAGGGTGTGTGGAGAGGGACTGCCCTCTCCACTATGACCTCTATCTCAGATGGCAGGTGTGCGTAATAGTGAGTGGAAAGGGACTGCCCTTTCTTCTCAGACCTCTCTCTGAGATGACTGGTGTGCCTATTAGGGCATTTACATAGACTGGCCTCTACTGTCAGACCTCTCTCTCAGATGACAGGTGTGCATAGCTAAATATGTGGAGAGACACTAACCTCTCGACTAAGAACTCTGTCTCAGATGATGGGTGTGTGTAGAAGGATGCGGGAACAGACATTGGCTTCTCTGCTGAGACATCTCTCTGAGATGATAGATGCGCACAGAAGAGAACAGAGAGGAACTGCCTTTTTCTCTCAGAATTATGTGTTAGATGACTGTTGTGCATAAAAGGGTGAGTGGAGGGACCTGCCTCTTCTTTCACACCTCTCTCTCAGATGACAGGCATGCATAGTACTGAGTGTGGAGGGACTAGCCTCTCCTGTCAGATCTTTCTCTCAGGTGACGTGTGTATAGTAGTGAGTGTGGAGAGACTAGCCTCTCCTTTCAGACCTATCCCTCAGATGACAGATGTGCATGGGAGGCTGTGTGGAGAGAGATTGGCCTCTCTAAAACCTCTCCCTCACATGACAATTGTGCGTATTAGAGGGTATGGTAAGGGGCAGGCCTCTTCTTTGAAGCCCCTCTCTTTGATGATGGGTGTGCATAGTAGGGTGTGAGAAGAGGCTTAACTCTGCACAAAACTCTTCGCAAGCCAATGGGTATAAATGGTAGACTCTGATAAAGACCACCTACAGTAAGTCTCCTTCTTATAGTAACAAGTGTGCTTACCAGACCGTATGCAAAGATCATCTACTCCTTCCTATTTTTCATGATCCCACAAGAGCCTTGCGATATCGTAACTTTTGTTAAAAAATAATTAACCTTCTACTCATCACAGTACTATTTTCTTACACACGTCCTCCCAATAACAAAGACCACAAAATGCATTTTACTATTTACGATCCCGTGAGGGTCACGCAAGATCGTAAAAGGTATACATTTATAGTTTTCACAGTGGTAATCCCTTAAACACCTTCTCTCTAAATCTAGGGGTCAGCATGCTCTTCTGCTGCCACCTTATTTAGCTTTTTTTATTTAATTTCTTCAACACCTTGAATTTTTCACTGAAAACAGTAATGGCTGCCATTTCATTTCTTACATGTTCCTTTTTTCCTGTTTTCATGTTTCATGTTTAAAACTCAGACACTGATGTAGGTATTTCAAAAGGCAATCAGGCTTTAGAAGAATAACATATGTGGCATGCCTCTTTTAAGGTGCCAAATCTTGACATCTAGTGAATCCTCTATTGAGACACACACTAAACAAATATGAAATTAACTATGGTGTTCTGCAGAACTGTTTATTAAAGGAAAGAGGTGGCACATATTTCCTCAATGAATAACATACTCAATTATGCTACATAATTTGGTCCTCCATTGATACGTAATTCCAGTGGCCCTATCTTTCAGCAAATTGTCAACAGATATATACTTTGCACACCTTATGGAATGTTGAGATCAGGAGGACACAAGTGATGCACTTGGGATGACTGGCAGACGTTTGGTGACTGGCTGACATTGATAGACAGGTGTTCTATTGTCAGGTTTGTTATAGGACTTAGGCCCTCATTATGACCCCAGCGGTCGGCAGTAATATGGTGGAAAGTACTGCCAATAGGCTGGTGGTACTTTACACCATATTATGAGACGGGACAGGGCGCTGCTGCCAGCAGCAGCGTCTGCCCGCAGAACACCACCAGGCCGTAATATTTCTTATTATATGGCTGGTGGTGGTCTATTGGCGTGGCGCTGCTGCTGGCAGCAGCGCCACCTTACCGCCATCTGCCAGCATGGCCACAGCTGGATTTCCGCCATCCTTCTTGCGGAAATCCAGCTGTGGTCATGATACGGCGGACAGCTGGTAGCCTCGGCGACAGTCTTTTGGCGGCCATTGCCACGGTGGCAGACGGTTTTTACCGCCAATGTCATAATGAGGGCCTTAGTGTACTGAAGTCTTTTGAAGCTCACCTATTGTTACATCAGATTCTCTTCTCAGGTGACACTGTGTTCCATTTAGACTCTGGTGAGACAGCGAACAACTGTAAATCAGCTGTTATCCCCACTCTGCCAAACCGTTGTCTTACACCTATCTTAGAAGAAGGGGAACCCCCAGGATTTCGATATTGACCATCAGCCAACAGCTCCTCTGTGACATGCCTGTTGGAGTGTTGGAAGGCCCGCCCTAATTAGAGCGAGCTAAATGATGCACTTTTTGGGTCCAAGCTTATCAGACAGGTCAGACAGGAAGCTTCCTTGGGAATGCATTTGGTCCACTACTTACCAGAGGCTTTGTGGTTTGTAACTTACATTTGCTTGCTTTTCTATTTGCTGGCTTTATTTATTTTAGGCTGACTGTTAGAAATGGGGTCTCTAGTTGGCAGAGGTATACACCCTTGTCCAAGCAGGGACCACAATCCTAAACAGGGTAAGTCACACACAGTCCAAATTATCCTGTGCCCACCCTCTGGTAGAGTTGCACTGAGAAGTCAGGCTTAACTTAGAATGCAATGCGTAAAGTATTTGTGCAATAAATAATACAGTAACACAGTGAAAACACTATAAAAATACACCACACAGCTTTAGAAAAATATATTGTGTGTCGGACTTCCTGACGTGGCACAGACGATGTGTTGGTTCTTTCCACGCTGCAAGGCTCTTGCGTTGTTTTTTAGTATGTAGTCTTGGTTCCTCACTGTGAAGCTGGATCTTTTTGACACACAGGGACGATACAGGAAAATCCTGAGTGCGCTGAAAAAAGTCACAGGTGTTGCGTCGATTAAATAGGGCGGTGTGTTCCATTTTCTGTTGCACTGCGGGCAATGCGTCGATTTACCACACGGGGAATCGGCTGCGTCATTCTGGTTCGGCTGTGCGTCAATTCGTAGGGCTGTGCGTCACATTTTCTGTTGCAAGTCAGGCGCTGCATCGAATCTTCACTCGGGAAGTCGGGCTGCATCATTACGTTTCGGCTATGCGGCAATTTCTCAGTCACGAGGTGGCTGTGTGACGTTTACGGCAGGCTGTGTGGTGATTTTTGGCACACAAGGAGTTTCCTGAAGAGATTAAGTCGTTTTGGCCCTGAGACTTCAGAAAACAGGAGGCAAGCTCAATCCAAGCCCTTCGAGAGCACTCCTCTGCAAAGTCAGAGGGCAGCAGGGCAACAGCAGGGCAGCAGTCCTCAGCAAAGCAGTCCAGATGATTCCTTTGGGCAGCCAGGCAGTTCATCTTGACTGGTTGCAGGTTCAGGTCCAGAAGTGTCTGAGTTCGTGGGGTCAGGGACCCAGTTAATATACCCAAAAATGCCTTTGAAGTGGGGGAGATTTCAAAGAGTGGTTTTGAAGTGCACAAGTTCCCCTTTCAGTACAGGTCTATTGGCCAGGGTCCCAGTAGGGGGTTTGGCAGTCCATTGTGTGATGGCAGGCCACTAGCCTTTGAAATGTAAGTGTCAGGCCCTCAACCTTTCCAGCCCAGAAATACCCATTCAGTATGCAGATGAGTGCAGGTTTGACTGAGTACCTGTGTGTGTGGTTGTCTGGGTGAAATGCACAAGGAAGCTGTCAACCATCCCAGCCCAGACGCTGAATGGAGACAGGCTGTAAGTCACAGATAGATTTTAAGTGCAGAGAAATGCTCACTTTCTAAAAGTGCCATTTCTAAAATAGTAATATAAAATCCAACCTCACCAATAAGCAGGATTTTCTATTACCATTCTAGGCATACAAAATATGACCTGTTTACCGCTTTCTGATCAGAATCTACCACTCGAACAATATATGAGGGGAGTCCTAATGCTAGCCTATGAAAGGAGCAGGCCTCACAGTAGTGGAAAACAAATTTAGGAGTTTACCACTACCAGGACATATAAAACATACAGGTACATGCCCTGCCTTTTACCTACATACTACCCTGCCCTATGGGTTTCCTAGGGCCTACCTTAGGGGTAGAAAATGGGAGTTTAAGGCTTGGCAAGTACTTTTAAATGCCATGTCAAAGTGGCAGTGAAACTGCACACACAGGCCTTGCAATGGCAGGCCTGGGACATGGTTAAGGGGCTACTTATGTCGGTGGCACAATCAGTGTTGCAGGCCCACTACTAGCATTTAATTACATGCCCTGGGTACATGGAGTGCACTTTACTAGGGACTTACAAGTAAATCAAATATGCCAATTGGGAATGAACCAATGTTACCATGTCTAAGGGAGAGAGCATATGCACTTCAGCACTGATTAGTAGTGGTAAAGTGCGCAGAGTGCTAAAACCAGCAGAAACAGTGTCAGAAAAGTGGAGGGAGGCAGGCAGGCAAAAAGTGGGGGTTGCCCGCCCTAAGGCTAGCAGGTCTAATACAGTCCAGCTTGTGTTAGTCCATCCCATGGAGCATAAACTGTTTATTGCATCCTTCCACAAACTTGCTTTCTGTAAACAGGCTGTTAAATTTTGTTCTCTACAACACTCTACTTTACAACAATCTGTGCCACTCTACAACACTCCACAACGCTCCACTCCATGCCGCTCCACAACACTCTATGCCATTCTACTCCACCCTAACGCAACTCTCTGCCACTCCAAGCTCCTTGTACGCCACAAACTTTTAGCCATGCTGAACAGCAGCCACACCTGTGTACTACATGACTAAAACACATTAGCAAAGCCAGTAGCTCTTGCAAAGGTGAGACCTATTGGCTTTGCCAACCCTTATTTCTTGACAGGAACTGCCTTGACAGGCATGGTGGTCACCTATGTGAAAACAAAACAAAGGGCCTTACACTTAGGGAGTAAGTGCACTACACATCAAGGTTAATGATTTTTTGTTTTGCAGAAAAAAACGATATTTTAGGATTTGCTTATGCAAAATAAAAAATAATGATCAACTGACACCAATAATATGGCCAATGACTAGCATTTCAGTTTCGCCGAAAGTGCTTCTGCTGTTCTGACGGGTGCACTTTCGCCAATACAGCAGGGATCTCTTTGTGTGGCGGGGGACTCCCCCAGGGCAGCAGAGAAGATTCCCTATACTAACCCAGCAGGAGCCCGACAAATTTCTAAATGAGCCGTTTTATCTCAAAAAACACATAGCCCGTTAAATATTACGTAAGTGCATAACTGAAAGAGCGAGCATTTTCGGAATTTATATGCCTTGCTTTTAAGTGCTGTCCTTATTAAAATTTAAATAATGGTAGGGCTGTTGTGTAAGAGCAGCATATCCGCCACGGCGTCACCACCAGTCTGAAAGTGGACAGGGATGCTGACACCATAAACAGAGGTGATTTCACAACTGGAACTTTGGAAGAAATCAAAACCCAGACAGCGGAAGGGAGCAGAGACCAACGTCATTGAAATCCTAACTTCTCATAAATTCTTTAGCTCCTAAAAAGGAAAACGCCAAGGGCAGTAGCCGTTTACAGCTAAAATGATCTTTTGATCACCCCAGGCCACCAATGGCTGCTACCTGCATCCCGAAATGAGTAAACTAGAGGCCATGCTACATTGACACAGAGAAGCGAGCAAAGACTTGCACCCCCAGGGCTGGTAGGTCTGGGGAGATTAGTAGTCACTTTACCAAGCATTCGTTAGCAGGCCATTTCTGTCTTGCATTAGTAACAAAAGTAGTAAGAAAGCATTCTTTTACCACTTTAAAATTATACCCGTCAGTTTCGATGATTTGGCCAAGGAAGAAAAACAGCCACTTAAAATATTTAACTCCCCCTACCCTTCGAGATCGAGGAAATGAAAATGAGAAGCTGTCCAGACCAGGAGAATGCAAACACCTCTTCCTTAATGGGATGCCCTGATGTTAGGTGAAGCCTGATCCCTTAGTTTGTCAGAAGCTGCAGGTAGCGTCCTCACTGGAGTAGGTAGAGCTCCTGCCAGCACACTACAACAGAGGCGCTACAAAGTGCACTTCGAAGGACTCGTAACCGTTTATGCTGAGATGGGCTCCCAAAGGAAAGTCACAGAAGACTTGAGTTGTTCTCAATACCCCCAGCATCATTATATAGTAATTGGAACTGGTGATTGAAACAAATGTAAAACCAAGTAAGACATCAAGGGGCAGAGTAATTAATTGCAATGCAATGCAGAGCGGCAGCAAAGGTTCTGAGCAAACACAAAAACAAAAGCCAAAAACGGCCTGTTGCTGCCCAGTACCCCTACATGGGTGCACAATCAGGCTTCCTAGTGCCACACACAACCTTTGGACTAAATGCAAAAGGTGTGTGCATGCTGTCTAGTACAGGATTTATTCTGCAAGCAGAAATTCCCATTAAAAAAATCCTATGACTGAACATATTCTTAAACATTCCACGTTTGTATTACTCCTGCACAATGACGCATACATGGAATGTGTGGAATGTTTGTAGAACAGAAAACATTTCTCCTCTGCACACAATACTTTTTACAATGCTTTGCATCACTCTGTATGACTTTGCCCCGGTGCGAACCTTTAATAAATCTGGTCAAAGGTTTATATTTACTGAAAGTTAACCAACCAACAATCTACGCTATTCCACTGTCACCAAATTTACAAATATTGCATGCTGATGGCGTCATCTGCAGCACTTGTACAAAAAAACTGCTTAGACACTACACCACATTAACGTCATTTTTTTAAAAGTTAATGTGGCCCAACGAGGCTGAAATCTCTGTGCCGTGTTTACAGAGTGGCGCAATGCATGCATTGCACCACTCTGTAACCCTTTGCGCTACATTATGCCTGCGCCAGGGGGCTTTCATTCTTTAGAATGGGGCCCTATGTACTCTGCAGGAGTAGCGCCAATATTTTGGCACTACTCCTGCAAAGTACATAAATAGAGTCATGAAAAATGACGCTATTTTCCCCCTACCCTGCGCCATGGTGAGCCGTATTCAAAATACGGCACGCACATGGTGGCGTTAGGGGAGTGCTAAGGGGCGCAGGGAAAGTGGCGCTGCACTCGGTGCAGCACCACTTTCCATAAATCTGCCCTGAAGGTGCGAGCACAGAATACCGAGCAGCCTCTTCCTAAAGCCATCCCGGGCCTCTTCCATCCATTTACAGCCACTCCCTGCCCCTTCAGCTCACTTTTGCAGCTTTCTTCTTTCTCCCTTTGTGACACTTTTTCGTTTTTCTCTTTCTCAGTCTTTCCCATGTGTCTTTTGCTCGCAGTAAATGCCTGATGCCAAAAAATAAGTGCCGGCCCTCCAAAATAAGTGCCAAAGCCCCCCACCGGCAACCACCGGGTAAAATTAAGCACTGGTGTTACTCCTGTAATATTCAATAGTAAATCTTGGTTTTATTAAGGGTCACAGTCCCCTCAGTCATCAGACTGGGCTTACAAAAAAGAAGAAAGTTCCCTAGCTCTTGTCTTAATGTAATAATTTAATAGTATACAAAGTAAAATATGAAGCAGAGTTTGACACTAACAAATTGATCAAAATAGTAAATAAGAAGAAAGGCTGTGGTCATTTTCTACTAACACAAGATTCAAAGGAAATGACCGTTCAACTTTGATCCTGATTCAATTCCTAAAGACTGTCATAGAGCACCATGGGTGACTAGAAGAGAAGTGGTTCTAGCCAACATAATCATACACATAAATGTCAGTGGAGGAATTACAGTTACTAAGAAAGTGGATAGTTAGCATAGACAAGTGAAACTGAAGGTGAGGCAGATCAACCATTCAGCTGAAATACATTTTAACCAAGCACTGGCACAGCCAATAGGTCTGGCTTTAATGTGCTAATGCATGCTGATAGAGACTTGCACAAATGCTGTTTACCTGCATTGCATGCACCAATGCTGTTTAGCTCATTAAAGCCAGACCTACTGGCTTTGTCAATGCGTGAGGAAAGAGTAGCAAAAATGATTGCTTTGAGTGTAGAATGCACATATGAGGTAAAGAATATGTATAACAAACAGTGTGATGATTAACTGTACTTTTCTTTCGTAAAATTGTTCTTCGTGCATTCTAATGGGAGCAATCCCTAGCGGATGGAATGACACACAAAGTAGCCAAAAGCAGGAGTTGACAGAATAATACCCCATCTGAGTGGAGGCAGAGCCAACTCTATGTATATTTTAAAGAATTGGGAATAATGGGTGCCATACCAAATCAGACCATAAAATCGTGACAAGTACACAATGAAACACAAGCATTGGCAAAGCCAATAGGTATGGCATTTGATGCTAACATTTGGCATTGGCATTGTTTGTGAATGTTTTTTGTAAAACTGTACAAGGGTACTATGATTTGTGTGTAAGTGCACATTGTGCAAGAGTAGAGTGCTGTCACTCACAGGGAGGTGAGCCAGTGGCTGAAGTGGAGTAACCCATCCTCCATGCTTCATGCTGTGGTGGGCAGAACAAAAATGTGAATGACACTCTAGCAGACCAGAGGAAGAAGAGAGCTAGCTGAACATAAGTATATTACTTATAAATAAATGTATTAAAATCAAAAGGTCTTGGCTAACACCAGACATAAACAAGTATTTGCAATGCAGTGAGTCTCACGGTTGCTCGAGTTCGAGCTATCAGTGTTGTAAATTCCTAAGTGGACTTTTCTTACCACATAAATTGGAAATGAAAAGTAAAACAGTTGACATAAGCAAGTCAATTTGAAGCACCACGGCCGCTGTGAGCGCGAAGGAGAGACACAAAAGGAAAAAGAAGTTCACTCACAGTGAAACGTATCGGCAAACATGCAATTATCCATGTAACAGGGGCAGTCTGCAAGGCGGTAACAAAACTGCCCCAAGAAGGGACAAATGTAAATCATTTACCAATGATAACAAAGGATTTTTGAAAGGCAAGCCACGAACGAGTAAAAGTGATGGGCGTGAGGTGGGAGTGGTTAAAAGCCCACATAGATACTAACACGTCGGAAAAGCAGCACTTGCACGCTGCTGTGCTCGACATAAAAATGAAGAGCTGAAGGAGGGTCTACAACTCCGGACATAATTTAAGGAAATCAAGAAACCAATGTTTGGGATGATTTGGGCAGTGCTTTATTGGTAAATAAAAATGTGCAGGCGCTCAAAACCCTCCTATTAACACGCGGCTGCTGCAATTAAATGTGCTAACGGAGGCAGCGTAATCCTGAAGCCACCACGGGCCTCTTTAATCCATGGACAAGCACCCCCTGCCCCTCCAGCTCATTATTGCAGGTTTCTGCTTCCTCCCATTGTGACGTTTTTTCGTTTTTCTCTTCCTCCGTCTTTCCAATATGTGCCTTTGGCTCACAGTAAATGCTTGAGGCAGAAAACGAAGTACCGGCCCTCTAAAATTAGTGCCGGTGCTCTGCACCGGAAACAACAAGCACAAATTAAACACTGGATTTGGGATGTTTTACACAGGGGGGAGCTCTTTTCACCTGAAAGCTGCCAGTTTCATGCTGCCCCATATCAATATGTGTCTTGCTCTAAGCCATGGATACTCAAAGTACGGCCCGCGGGCCTCATGCGGCCCCTCTGACTTTTACATGCGGCCCCTTGTGAAACAGGAGCACTGGCAGCTGTTTGCTCGACTTTGCACTAACAATAAACATATTAAATACACACACAATCATTTATTTCAAACTTAATTGGCATTAAAGAAAGGAAGTAACTAGGGACTCCTGCACTTAACTTTAGAAACGCCTTCATTTTTAAAGACATCTTGCAGCACAAGTGTAAAACTAAGACAGTCTCTTTAAAATTAAAAACGTGTATTTAGTTAACATGAAGAACCTTTTTGCCTTAATACTATTTATTTTATCAGTGCACTGAGATGTAGTCCTTTAAAAGTGATAGTTTTCAAACATACATTTGGAAACATAAATTTTGAAACATTAATTATGGGCCATATTTATACTTTTTGACGCAAAACTGCGCTAATGCAGTTTTGCGTCAAAAAAATTAGCGCCGGCTAACGCCATTCTGAAGCGCCATGCGGGCGCCATATTTATTCAATGACGTTAGCCGGCGTTAGCCGCCGGCGCTGCCTGGTGTGTGTGAAAAAAAAACACGTACACCAGGCAGCGCCGGCGTAGGGGGATATGGAGCTTGGGCGCCAAAAAATGGGGCAAGTCAGGCTGAGGCAAATTTTTCGCCTCGACCCGATTTGCGCAATTTTTTTCGAGTCCCAACCTCCATTGAAATGACTCCTGTCTTAGCAAAGACAGGAGTCATGCCCCCTTGCCCAATGGCCATGCCCAGGGGACTTATGTCCCCTGGGCATGGCCATTGGGCATAGTGGCATGTAGGGGGGCACAAATCAGGCCCCCCTATGCCACAAAAAAATAATTAAAAGAAACTTACCTGAACTTACCTTAATGTCCCTGGGATGGGTCCCTCCAGCCTTGGGTGTCCTCCTGGGGTGGGCAAGGGTGGCAGGGGGTGTCCCTGGGGGCTTGGGAGGGCACCTCTGGGCTCCTTCCGAGCCCACAGGTCCCTTAACGCCTGCCCTGACCAGGCGCTAAAAAACGGCACAAAAGCGGCCGTACGTCATTTTTTTGGACCCGCCCACTCCCGGGCGTGAATTTTGCCCGGTAGTGTAAATACGGCGCACATGCCTCGGAGTCAATTTTTTAGACGGGAACGCCTACCTTGCATATCATTAACGCAAAGTAGGTGTCCACGCTAAAAAATGACGCAAACTCCATGGACTTTGGCGCTAGACGCGTCTAACGCCAAAGTATAAATATGGAGTTAGTTTTGCGTCGGAATTGCGTCAAAAAAAACGACGCAATTCCGGCGCAAACAGAGTATAAATATGCCCCTAATTATTTCTCTTATCCTGAGAACACAACCAATAGTCAATTGAAGAGGCCAGTCACTTGGTATGTGCACTTTATCGGTGGCCTGGGTTCCTATCATACATTAACAACATTATAGTTTATTAAATCAAACATAGAGGCAGGTTTTGCGCAGCGCACACCATGAATCATGTATTTCGAGGTCATCTTAAATGTGATAATGCAGAAAAAGGAGTGAAGTGAGACTAAACAATTGCCTAGGATCACACAATTTGGAAAAGTGGGTAAGCCAGGATTCATTCCAGGTTTTCTGGTTTTCCATTGTTTATTTCAGCCACTAGATGTATATCATTTGCTTCTCCTACACCTACCTTGCCACCAATGCCCCCAGCCACCCCGCTTGACCGCCACAGCCCTGGCATCAATGTGGCCCCCAGGCGCATCTCAGACCAAACGTTTTGGCCCCTGGGAAAATGTTTGCGAGTACCCATGCTCTAAGCCCTCACCTGCTGGTGAGCCTGTCTTTCTGACGGCAGCAGGCATGTGTTCAGTTCATGTCTGCCAAAGAGGTATTCACTTAATGTCTACGGTGCCAACAATGTTTTAGCTGCACTTTTCAATATCCCTGGTGCTGTCAACTCCACAACAGATTGATGCGCTGTAGTGGGGGGTCACAGAACAGAAACCAGCAACGGGCCTGTCTTTCCAACCACTTCTTATGCCAATGGTAACAATTTGCTTCATATATAGTAAATAAATGATCTTTCTGCATTGGTCTCCTAGTGCGAGCTCAGTCAGCTCAAGGTGCAGAGCTCAAACGAGGCTCCGTGCAGTGCTGTGGGTGTGGACGGACATCGCAAAGCGTTCCCATCGGCACCTCCCTTTAGCGTTTCATCTGTAGACTCTGCCAACTCAATGACGCCACAAGCGGGAGATTTTGGCAAATGGCTGAAATATAAATTAATTCCTCAGTAGTTGTTGACATCATGAGTTCTGTGTACACTGCAGATGGAACAGTCCAACCAGTAAACATGGGTTATAATAATATGGGAGGGGTTCCAAAAATGAAATGCTGCAGGCTATTGCTCCTTATGAAGACAGAGCGTCCAAAGAGGCAGAAAGAATCTGTTGTTTACATTGTCATCATCCGCTTTTCGTTAATCTAAAGTAGCTTTTAGGGAAAACTCTAATGAACAGCAAATTGTCAATGCAAATCTGTCAGCTGTTGTGAAGTTAAAGGAAAGAATATGTTTGGGTAGTGGATTAGAGTTTATTAGCTCCCTGTGCGGAATGTTCTGATTGGATAACAATGCTGTCACTGACTTCTGTTGTCTGACTGCATTCTGAGTTCAGTGAGGGTGTGAAGCGGGGAGTGGGTGAGATCAAGGGTGCCCATGCTAATTGCCTTATTGCTCACACAAAGACTGCGGTTAACAGCTGTTAATCGGTTTATCCGCAATAAGGGGCCTATCCATGGCCTGCGTCCACAGGAGGAGCATTTAACAACAGTAAAAATTCTTTAGAGAGGGCATTAACCACTGTCAACAACATGAGCAGGAGGAACTAAGGGTTAAGAACAGTGCTTAATTTGTGCTTGTTGTTTCCGGTGCTGAGCACAGGCACTTATTTTTGAGGGCCGGCGCTTATTCTTTTGCCTCAAGCATTTGCTACGAGCAAAAGACACATATGGGAAAGACGGAGGAAAAGAAAAACGAGAAAAGTGCCACTAAGGTAGAAAGCAGAAAGCTGCCAGAGTGAGCTGAAGGGCAGGGAGTGGCTTTAAATGGATTGAAGAGGCCCGAGATGGCTTCATGATTACGCCGCCTCAGTATTCCGTGCCCGCACATTTAATTGCGGCAGCGCATGTTTAAGAGGAGGGCTTTGGGCACCGGCACGTTTCTATTTACAAATTAAGCACTGGTTAAGCACACCAGTTCTAGTAAGCCTGCTTACTATAGAAAGTAAACGTTAGGTGTAATTTACTATGGCCAGTTCTAGACTGAGCCAGGAAAAATATGACAGACCTACAAATGTTTTTTTTTTCTGGCTTAAATGGCTTTGCAAGATATTTTTCGGGCACAGGGCAATCATGTGACTATTTTCATGGTCACGAGAACGGGCAAATTATGCAGCATTACATAACACCTTCAATGCCAGAATTGTATTGCTTGTTTATTTAAATCACATAACTAAAATGATCATAATTATGCAGTATTATGCATATTCTGTGTCAGAATTATATAGCTAGTTTGTCATTTTAACGTACATTTTTAAAGCAAAATGCAAAGTTTTCTCTAGAAAGAAAAATATACAGATGCGGCACATAATAAAAGTATTTTTCAGCAAAAGAATGATTAAATCTTGAATGGAAGAACAGCAGCACTATTTATTAAATCAACAAATTGAGAGAGTAATAGTTTCAGCACTAACCAAGTCTACTAGTACACCTTTAATGTAATAAAAGTTGTGACATTTTGTGGTGTGTTTCCTAGTCACGTTTTAGCACCTGCAATCTCTTCTGCTTGCGTGCATGACGTCAGAAGTACACTTTCATTAAGGATTTTCTTTGTTGAACTGTGTGGCAGTGGTTCCCAACCTTTTGACTTTTGTGGACCCCCACTTTATCATTACTGGAAGCCAGGGACCCCCAGCGAATCATTATTGTAATCTGGGGACCTAATCTGTCGATATTATTTAATTTTCTAAGCTGTCGCGGACCCCCTGAAGAGGCTTCGCGGACCCCCAGGGGTCCCCGGACCACAGGTTGGGAACCACTGGTGTGGAGTATAATGTAAATGTTTCACTAAGGTACACTGTAAGATTCAAGACACTACACCTTAGAAAGGTGAGTAAAATGTTTATTTGTTGTACTCCAGGTAGCCCTTGAAATGATGGCTGTTTTGAGAACACTGGCTGTGGTGTAACATGAATTTGCACGATTAATGGATACAAAATTTCAAAACAAAGTACCAATAATTTGTCTTACAGACAAAAGCTTTTCCCTAGTCCAGCAATCAAATACATTAATACTTTTTGGGCAAAGTGTCATCTCATTAGTATAATTTTAACACCTGAACACTGCCATAAACAACTCAAATTGATTACCCACACCTTGAAGAGTGTCTGCCACTATGGCGCACACTGTGCAGTGTTTTCTTTGTATTAATGTTTTGTCCATTTCAGCTAGAAACAGGCTTCTTGTAAAATTCAAAAATTAGCAGTAAGGGATGGAATGTGTTTCAAGAGTGGCAAATCCATAGTTACACAGAAAATAGTGCAAAAGCCAGGTCATATTTCTCTAGTGGCCTTTTCTATGGGGCTTGATTTATGTAGTTTTTTCTTTGGTGAAATAAAAATATTAATAAATGAAATCCATCATTCCAAACGTAAAAAGGTCTTGAGACCATTCTAAGTCTGCAAATTTCCTTGATAAAGTGAACTTTTCTTTCTTTGTTGAAAAGGTTTAGTACTCATGGTGCATAAAGGATACTATAATCGTTCAAAATTAGAAATAAATAAGAGGACACAGGAGCAGGTGAGCCTGTCCGAGAAGCCGTCCTGGGTGGACCTATTGGCTGCAATTCAGGGCTCTTGCAGAGCCATGGAAGAAAGGATAGCTGAATTTGCAATCAACATCAAGCTCGTTTGCAAGGATTTGCGGAACGTGCTGAGTTAGTACACATCAAGGTTCGATTTCGGACTTATAAATTGAAGTGAGGGTACTGAAGGCACAGGCTGCATTCTTGAAATGGACAGCCCCCATGTTGAACAATAGGGTGGAGGATGCAAAGAATTGCTCCCACTAAAATAATCTCTGCTTCCTGGGGTCCCTGGAAGGGGCAGAGGGCAGGGTTGTCAGACCTTTCTGGAGGACTGGATCAGCAGGGAGATGTGACCAAGGGGCCTTCCAAATGGGTTTGTGTTGGAACAAGTGCATAGGGCCCTGGGGCCGCCAACCCCAATGGGCGCTCCCCCAAGAGCTATAATCGTTCATGTTTTAAACTGCAAGGATCAGGACTGTATCATGCGGACAGTGTGAGAGACCAACCGTCTGACCTTTGAGACAACATCAATCACCATCTATATAGATTATACTAGGAAGATGCAATCACAGCAGAAATCTTATTCAGAAGTGAAGGCGAAGCTCAGAGACTTGAAACCTCAATGTATGTTTTTTTTTTCCTGCCTTTCTGAAATGTATCTCCCATGGAAAAAGTAATTTCTTTCAGACCCCAGAGGAAGTGTGGACGAGGCTGAAGGTGTGGGATAAGGCTGAGATATGGCAGAAGGTCTCCCAGCATGAGTGAGAGCGGGCCTCACAATGGCAATGTGTGGGCAACAGTAATGGACGGTGACCCAGACATCGCAAGAGGCCCGGGCGGGGTCTCATTGAATAATAATTCAACCAGATGGCACTATGGACAGAGCACAGAACTTCTCTTTGGAGGACCACAGAACAACAAGATACCAGCACAGAGACCTTAGTGGAGGAGACAATGGCTGAGGAGATTGGTGGGGTTGCGTCGCAGTCCTTGTGTGACATTATCCATCCTTGATATTCAGATTATGGTAGGTGCTGCGGGGCACCAGCACGCAGCCCTCCCACTAGTTTAGACATGTAAACATGCTGGAGGACTTTTGATTAATGTGATGACCGCCATAACTGGACATGCTTCAGAGAACTCATGGGTTGCATGTGTGGGGTATGTTGGAGAGCTGTGTTCTCCTTATAGAGTTAGGAGGGTAACACCAGGCTGTGCGCCCCCATTTCCCACTAAGAGGTAATCACTGTGAGGATCCGGCATCAGCTCTGTAGCTCCCTATTGGGGAGGCAGGTGCGGGTGCCCAAGCCCAGACATTGTTCTTGATTTGCTTATTTAAATTGTTTATGTTTTGCTCCTGGTTTAGGTTGCTTTTCTCATTATCTCAGTGAGGTGGGAGACACTCGGTGCACGGGGTCCTTGCTGGAACACCTAGATGTCACACTAGGGTGAGGCCCAATTTGGGGATGCAGAGTTATCTGCCAGTGGGAGGGGACTTAGAAGGGGATAATCATGGGAGGTGCTGTGATCCAGGTTATAGTTTGTGCAACTGAGACATGTGCATGAGGTTTAGAGTGCTTGATGAGGAGTGCAGGTCTTGGCGGCCCATTTGACCACCCTGCTGGCATCCCCAGAGAAAGAGATGTTCTGCCTCAGGCTTCCCATCTACACTATGAATAGGAGACTAGTTACATAGATTTTCGGGGGTTAAATAACTGCACTAAACGCTACAGTATTCACTCCTACTTGTGGAGGTATGCAGGTGACACTTTTCGAGGAGACGCACCTACTGAGAACAGAGGCCTACGCTTAGCAAAAAGCAGGGGCATTTGTTTGCTGCTACATATTCTAATTATGCCGGTGGGGTGGTTACATGGATAGTGGTGGGAGTCCCATTCTTACAGTGGAAGATACATCTTGACCCCCAAAAGAGGCATGTTATTGTGGTCGGGGTACTTGATGGGTATGAAGCCTGTACTGTGAATTACTATGAACCCAATGTTGATGACAAAGACTTTTACCCAGGGACGTCCAAACTAATAGCCCTATACTTACACGTGTCTAATGTTTGTGTGGGACTAACCTGACTGGAGGTTTGATAGAGTTCCTCCTTGCCTTGGGCATAAGCCCCATATGGAGACCTTTCTAAGGAAGGTTCTGGAAAGTCTCATCCTGTTGGAGGTCTGGCAACATCACGACCCAGCTGGAAGCAGCTTCTCTTTACTCACCTGTACACAGTAGGCTAAATATGGTGCTGTGCCGAAGAAGATCTGCATGTGTTTGAGACCTCAGTATACCTCAACCAGTACCTGCAGACCACCCCTCTTTATGTGTTACACTGGGTTAGGCCTAAAATCCCTCTGCCTATGATCCCGCTCTGGCCACTCTGTTCTGAGATATTTCAGGACAAGGCATGCCAGGAACACATAAAAGAGCTTACCATATTCTTCTTCAACAATAATTTAAACTTCACTGACAGTAGGCAGACTGAATGGGAGGCAAATAAAGTGGCACTAAGAGGGGAGTATATAAGCTCTTTGCATGGAGTGCAGGAACAGCTGGAGAGGACCTCACAGACTTGTTAGAATGGAGACAGGTTGACTTGGATAGTTATGCAGACTGCTAACCAGCTGCCAACGGATAACACAGATCAAATGGCAAATTGGGGATAGTTGGGCATGACTGGGAAAATACACCAGTGCTCAATACAGACAAAAGCTGTTTAGGGAAGGGAATAAAACAGGAATCATGTTGGCCTGGCTGCAGAAAAAGGACAGGCCACACTCACACAGGGTCATAGGTTGGTAGTGATGGCCCGTGATCAGATTAATGCTGCCTATTCGGATTACCTGTGGGAGGGCTTTGCTCAGGTGCCACTGGAGGCTGCAGATGTTCTGAACCGGTATCTCCGGTCGGCTGCTTTGTTCAGGTTGGCCCAGGAGCAGCGACAAGTTCTGGAAACCCCCAGTGGGTTGGAAGGGTTAAAGAAGGCGATAGGTGATATGATGGCAGTGAAGGCCCTGGGAAGTGATGACCTCCCAGTGAAGCTGTATCAGATACTATGGTCGATCCTACCTTAAAAACAGCTGGAAGTGTATTTGGCGGCAAGGGAGAGGGGGGCTGCCATAGACGATGAGGGAGGCAAAAGTTGTGTTATTACCTAAAGAAGGGAAGGAAGCTGCTGAGCTCCCTTCGTAAAGGCCCCTATCAATGCTGAATAGGGATCTTAAGCTACTTTACAAGAAATTGGCCAGTAGACTCTTGTGGGTGGTTCAAATGCTGATTCACGCAGAACAAACTGTTTTTTTTATGAGGAGGAATTCCGTTTATAATCTCTGGCACCTTAAGCACATTATGCATATGCTGGCAGTCTTGGAGGATCAGTGTGCTGTAGCAACCCTCAATAGCGAATAGGTATATGACATAGTAGGGAGGCTTTATATTTGGTTGGTCCTGCAGCACATGGGATTTGGTCCCAACTTTTTATACCATAGGTGCAGTTACTCTACACGTGACCAGTGGCATGGGTGCGCACTGGAGGGGTGATTCCAGATTCCTAAGGATGCAAACAAGACAGAGGCCCTCATTACAACCCTGGCGGTCAGTGTTAAAGCGGCAGTAAGACTGCCAACAGGCCGGTGGTAAAAAAAATGGAATCACAACCATGGTGGAAACCGCCAACACAGACAGCCACTTTAACACTCCGACCGCCATGGCGGTAGAAACAAACACCGCGGCCGTACCCACCAACAGACAGGCGGAACACAATGTACCGCCCACTGTATTACAAGGCACCAATCCGCCACCTTTTCCGGGGCGGTACCAACGCCATCAAAAGCACGGCGGAAACAGTCTTTGGAACGGAAACCACTCACCTCTCGACACCCTACGAGGAACCAGGACGCCATGGAGCCCAAGTTACAGGTCCTGCCCATGTTGGTTTACCTCCTCTTCTACCAGGAGCAGCAAAGACGGCGGCGGCGACCACAGTGAGTACTGCACCTAGCACACAGGGGAGGGGTGGAGGAAAGAGAGAGTGACACACACACACGCAACACCCCCACCCTCACCCACAACACCATACACACAAATACATGCTGCAACATTACATATACACCCCGTAACCCCCTGGAAGAATGCAAGGACAAAATGAGATGATTGTAACAAGTGTAATCATCGAAAATTCAGATATGGAAACAGGTCCGTAACAGCTCATTATATACAAATATGTACAGCAACTACACAAGTCCGGATAGTGTTCCAATCATTGTCCGTGGACCAGTGGTCCCAAAATGCATGGGCGAAGCCCACACATGATACCTGACTCTAAACGGAGAGAACACTGCTGGGGCATCAGCTCGAAAATAAACAGGCACCTCAGGGGGAAGGGAAGGGGGGTCACCTCAACCGGATGAAGGTACAACGCCACTGCTCCACGAAGGGGCTCCATGCCCACTGTTTGGTCCTGGGGAGTGCAAAGCCACAGTCTCTCAAGTTTCTCAAGTGGGTGGCTTGTCCAGTGCTTTATCCTGGGGAGTGCAAAGCCACAGTCTCTCAAGTCTCTCAAGTGGGTGGTGTGCCAACTGCCTTATCCTGGGGAGTGCAAAGCCACAGTCTCTCAAGTGGGTGGTGTGCCCACTGCCTTATCCTGGGGAGTGCAAAGCCACAGCCTCTCAAGTCTCTCAAGTGGGTGGTTTGTCCAGTGCTTTATCCTGGGGAGTGCAAAGCCACAGTCTCTCAAGTCTCTCAAGTGGGTGGTGTGCCAACTGCCTTATCCTGGGGAGTGCAAAACCACAGTCTCTCAAGTTGGTTGTTTGGCCACTGCTTTATTCTGGGGAGTGCAAAGCCACAGTCGTTCAAGTCGGTGACATGTTCCACTGGTTCTGGAGGGGGCTTAGTGCCCAGAGTGCTTCATCCTGCCAAGGACTGTGTTAGTGGATGCAGTTCTCCACTGGTTCTGGAGGGGGCTTAGTCCCCAGAGTGCTTCATCCTGCCAAGGACTGGGGTAGTGGATGCAGCTCTCCACTGGTTCTGGAGGGAGGTTAGTGCACTGAGTGTTTCATCCTGCCAAGGACTGGGGTAGTGGATGCAGTTCTCCACTGGTAATGAGGAGAGTGGAATGAGCAATGATCAAAGCACTCTCAACCACATATATTGGAGAAGGGAAAATATAGAATTACCAAACTATCCCTGAAACAAGAGTCGACATGTTTCGCGTCATCAATGGTCCAAAAGGATCCAGCGACGCTTCTTCAGGACCAGGTGGGAATTGCTTTGATCATTGTTCATTCCACTCTCCTCATTATTTTTAACCTTGGCCTTGACCCTCTATGGTTGAATAAAATTGTTATCCCTAGGCATAGGGCCCAGAGCCAATTTGACTCTTTATTGTTACTCTTTTTCTCCTCTCTTCCAAGCTCACCTGTGGAGTCTTGGCATCATCGAGTAAAAGAACTCTGGCAAAGAGCCCCCCTTTTGGGTGTGCCCGTCAGACATTGCAGCGCCGGTCTGACGAGGAGCAATTCCGATGATGCAGCATGACACCCAGTTGGGTGTGTGAGGTCTCTTGCTCCTATAATTGGGACTCCTCTTTCCTACTGCTTCTTTTGGAACAGTGTATTTTGTTGTTAAACCCAAAATGGGAAAGTATACACAGACTATAGATAATTAAATGGTCAAAAAAGTGGGGAATCAGGATGGTGGAGAGAGGGCTAACAGTCTTGTAAAGGAATGATATGTAGAAGGTATGTTAAGGGAACCAAGAGTACATGTCACGCTGTTTTGCTTGCCTTGTGTTTGTTCTGTTCTTCGAGAAAACTGCTAATAAACAAATTAAAGAAATACAAAAAATGGGCATCAACAATATCAACTAGTGATTCACTTACATGAAAGTGTAATGTGTTCCCTATGTGCTGACTAGCTTTCATCAACAGACACAGAACTCTAACTCAAATGTGCATGCCTTCTTGTACAATGCAGTCACCAAACATGTGAGGATTGTAAATGTTTAGCGTGGATAATCGTGGGTCTATGGCAAAAATAACTCACAAGAAAACCTTCTCTTTCATTACTTTTTTAGACGGTTGTTCTATGGGTCCACACCCCTGAACAGTATACCAACTAAATCATTGGGCTAAGAGGATTGAGCTGACAGAATTTTAGGCTAGGACGAAGTTTTAGGAACGATGCCCCTTCCAAGCCATACCATAAACCAGTGTAAGATACGAGTCGAGTAAAGAACAAAACAAGGGGCACAAAATGGGATATTTGGAGTGCAAACTCCTGGTCCCGTGCGTAAGGTTCCCAATAGTCGATAAATCAAAAAAGATTACGCACGGTTCCAAATAATATAGAGGGTTTCTTTCAAGGAGATGGTTCAATCAGTAGATGGAAACCGAAATTTTCGAAGCAAGAGCCCTCACTCACCTTCCAGTGACATGCTTCATCATAGGTCCCAGCTCCTCGTCAGGCCGGCGCTGCAATGCCTGACGGGCCCCACAAGGGGGCTCTTTGCCGGAGATCTTTTAAGAATCGTGTATAACCGGTCAGAAAAAATAAAGCGAAGGATTGGTATATGGAAAAATGTTAAAAATTACTAGAGGTAACTACTAATAATTTTTATTCTCATGCTGATACCTCTGACATGATTAAAACCAGTATGCGGGGAATTAGTGGAATGATGTCCACATACCTCATCAAAACCAGGTAGGTATAGTTGCTGTGTCTCTTAATAGGGAATATTAAAAAAGAGACAGTGCCCACAGGATCCCCTGTGTCACTCTAAGTAGTTGGTCAACATGTTTCTCGCTTTCTTCTCGTCAACAATTGATCTAATGCGATTCGTCAGGACCTAATTACATACCTAATCCTTTAAACCATGGATATTCCCAAAAATAAGGAAATCAAAACCCTCCAAAAACTAATGGTAGGGCCTCATCGGGGTAGTATCAGGCTCTAAAAATCCACTCTGATTTTTTATAGAGGACGGGCACTGCCGGACCACCTACGCCTGTTCCTATCCCCCGGAAATCTTTTTTGATTTATTAAGATACGAGTCAACAGATAATAACAGTGGACCAGATTTGAAAGCTACATTGTAGATCAATACTGGCAAGAAAACTGCTAAGAAATAGACACATTACCTGCCAAAGACACCTCTTTCCTAAAAAGGATGTATTTAAGAATATTGCTTTAAAATATTGATCTACAAAAATATTGACTCAAGAATAGCAACTACCGCTACATTGTAAACATAAGTATATATAAGTAAGCACAGACTTACTACAGTATTTCTAACTGCACGTCTATGTACCTTGAAGAAGATATACATTGCTTCAAGGATATGTCTGTATGTAATAGTATATATCCAAGGTTCCTATGTGTGGAGGTAAAAACAGTATACTAACTATGGTATGTTTTATTATATTATATTTTTTTATATTATATTATATTATATTATATCATATTATATTACATGGGATTCGGTAATCCCTGTATAAATGGCGGTCAATGATTTCTTTATAATTATTAGGATGCACCAAATCACCTATTATAAAGAAAGACGTCAGAACTCAACTGTTAAAATGTTATTACAGTCAAGTTCTGACATAGGAGCCAGCAGCTGAGGGGAAAGGCAGGTCACAGAGCATAATTGAAGTAGCTCTTTAAATTGCTTTTTTTCCTCTGCTCTATTTTAATACCTTACAATGACAAGCAGAAAGAATATGGTTATTTTTTGCACTCCTTAGATAGAGACAATTTCGAATCTTCCTGCATGCTTTCATACATTCCCTTCTGCAGCCTTTTGTTTAAACTGACTTTTTTCTATGTAAAATTTTGCAGTAGAGGCTTTATTTTTATCCTTCATTTTTGCAAACATGCTCACTCTTTCACTTGAAGGAGCTATACACCAAGGCTTTAAGTGGTTTTTGGGAAAGGCGATGGTTTGACCATGTATTATATGGTATGAATTGCCCCCTGGCTTACACGAGAAGGAGATTGTAAGCCACCTTGGAGTTCATAACCTTATAGAGGAACTTAGCCTTCAGCCTCGTTCCTCTATATTGTATGGTTATGGAACTCCTTGGTGCCCTCCAATATCCTTAGAGTGTAGGGCAGGGGGGTCCTTTAACCTTATTTATTATATTGTATTATATTGTATTGTATTACATTGTATTATATTATTAATATAGATTTTTCCTTGAGGATATTGTAAAGGATGGCATTCTGAGTCAATATTTTGTAGTTCAGTATTAAAAACGAAATATTCTGGTAGCACACATAAAGAACAAACAATGTCTTTTGGACAACTACAACAGTAGAAAATCTGCTTTCTTGGGTATTTCAGGAATCTGCCCACACTCTTACTAGATTTAAAGATGAAATTGGGAGTTAAGAGTTTTCTTCACTCCAGAAATGCGTGATATAGGAGTACTTGTACAAAGTATAGCATTAGGACCATGTGAACTACAAATTTTCTTGCCAGCTAATTTAGCTTGAAAAGGGGATTATAGGAAATCTGTCATTAGCCTTAGCAGTTGCTCATAAACCAGGATTGTCTTGCAAAGACAAATGAAATAAGCTCTTACAATGTCTGAAACAAATTCATTAGCTTTAAAGTTGATGTGCACATTCAATTTGAGATGATATTGAGAATCATCAGCACATACATAGGCATCATGAGACCTGCACAAATATATTAAACTATTGTCACCTTCACTGGATTTTTCCTATATAATTAATTTCTTAGTTCCTATCACAAACAGTGGGAAAGCCTCCCACATGCACATCACCCTTTATCCTCTATGTTTCTTCATCAGAATCCATTATTTGCAATATGTCTTGAGCATCAAGGTCAAATGCCTCATTTAATTCTTTCTTCATATCTTCCCAGATCCCCAAGTCATCTACCACCTGCTCATCCTTCCTAGAGGTTCTGATATAAGACTCCACAGCCAAAGCACATTCTGTTGTATCCCTGACCCACATATTTATGTTAGGGCTCAGTGTAGCCAGCCAACATATAGCTATAAGTCTCCTAGCAATGCAAGGTGCATGAACTTATACTATGTTTTTTTTCTTTCTTGAGTTTCATAATAATGCCTAGCAAGCAATGTTGAGGGGAGAGTTCCAGGTGAATTTCTCGTTGTCCTACCTGGCCTCGCAACCACTTCCATCCAGATTTTCTGGAATTTTATTCCAAGACCATGCAAGATGCATGGAAGGGGCCCGTCCACCCTGAACTTCAGACAAATGGCTGACCAACAAGGGTACATTCTACTCATTTGAACCAGTGTTAGGTACATGCAGTGCAGACGTTTAAAATGCATCAATTTAAATCTGGCATTGCATGAAACCCCTTTCACCAAAGCACAATTTGTCACCCAGACCCTGTCAGTAACTTACTTGCCTGTGTCAACGTTCCATGCCAGCCTAGGCTTCAGTATAGGTCTGGCTCCATCAACCTTCGGGGCCTACTACATCAAGGTCACCAGGTAGTGGCCCACCCCCAGCAGTAGGTAGCATTAAAGATATCAGTAGGGGAGAAGTATTGAGAACGTCAATTCAAATCTCCCTAGCTGTCCTGGCCAGTTTGGCATATTGCAGGAACTGGCTAGGTTCCACTCTCGAATGTACTTTTTGTTTCCTGAAAGATGATGAAGAGCTCCGTGGAGTAAAGATCACTCAGCAAATTACAGTAGTCCTCCCTTCAACGTGTCTCTGCCATGCCCGAGCTTATGCATTTAAACTGCTTCAGGTTCCGTATATCTAGTTTCCTTGCAACTGGCGGCTACTTCAAGACCCTTGTGACTATTCTTTACCAGACCTAGCCAGGTTGGCATACAATGTACGGACATTCCCTTGACACATTTCTCCCTCTCAAAGGTAGTTCCAACAGAGGAGTGTCCCCATGAGTCCCACCTGGTGACCTCTTCTACCCATTATTTTCTACGTATTGGATTTTTGGAGTGTATTAGTATATTTCCAAATCTGGACGGCCCAGCCTTCCCTCATCCTGAACCAATTGCAACATGCCCAGAGCTACTCCTTTGTTTTCCATCCCATAACATGAATACCAACAGATTATTCAATTACCTACAAGTGTCAGGCAGCAGGGGGTACAAGGAGTTCTGTAAAGTGAAGAGACACCATTTTAGCAATCGCAACTCTTCCCATAATGGAAAGGGGCATAGTATGCCAAGAGCAATCCACCCACCACCTTCCCCATATTCTATGTATACTGTCTCTCAGTAGTCAGAGCCACCATGTACTTAAATACCTGAGCGTATCCGCCTCCCACCTAAGGTCCAGGTCAGGATATTGCTCCTTCAGGTATTGCATCAGTGCCCTCACTGAAAGCCAATATAGTCTAACATCAATTATTCATCAAGCCGACCTACATTGCTTAACATATCCAACTGTGCTAGAAGATTCAGAACAGAGTTCCTAAGTAGTTTCCGATAAAACAGTGGGCCTGATTTGGAACTCTGCGGATGGGTTACTTTGTCACAACGGTGATGGATATCCAGACTGCCAAAGTCTGAATTCCATTCTTTCCTGTGGGATTTAGATTTTAGAGGACAGGATATCCTTGCCATCCCTGTTGTGATGGGTAACCCATCTGTCGAGTTTTAAATCATGCCCTGTGTCATCGACATAGAAGGGAACTATATGAGTATTATCTCCAACTCCACTCTACCCCATTATTTCAGTTCCATTCTAAGAATAATTGTAAATGGTTTGAGCAAACAGAGTTCTTTGATTTTAGATGGGAATGTAATACTTTCAACCAAAGAAATTATTTTCAATTACTCAGAACGATGGCAGCAAGCAGGAAAAGGGAACAGAAGTGAGTCCACCGTTGTCTAATAGTAGCTAAAAAAATCGTTCTGATAACAGGAAATTGACACACAAACCACAAGTTGATAAATGGATCTTGGACATGACTATTTCACCACAACTGGTAAAAGCATCATTGAATTTCAGAGATTAATTGAAACTTTACAATATAATTTGGGAAGAATTTCAGGTTATCTGATTGCTTAAGAGGTGAATGGCAGTTCTAAATGCTATGATAATATTATAGCCTTCTACAATCCTGTCTGATTCCCCTTTTTGTTGAATAATGTCGGAATTGTTTGTCCTATTTTCTTTTTATGTATTTAATTTTATTTTTATTTTGGAAACTATATTTAGAAGTACTTTGTCGTTTTAGCTTTAATGTCCTGTTTTTAATCAGAGAGATGTATGTAAAATTTACAATAAAAAAAATAAAGAAATAAATATCCACTAAAGCAAATTGCCGGCTTAACTTGTGTTGTGGTGTTTATAAACTGCGTGCAGCACTTTTATATTATGTAGTAAGCAATATTAATAAAAAGTCTGGGACATCTTTACTAAGATTTCACACAACACAGCGCAGCAAGAGATGTTGCGCCACTGCTTTGTGTAAAAGGGAAAGACCTGAACTGTGCCTAATGTACAAAAGTACGACACAGTCCAGATCTCTCCTAGCGCTGGTGCACTTGTGGCTGCCTAGTGCCAAGTCAGGCCCCCTTACACCTTGGCACAAGGGTGCCGGCGTTATGGGCAGGATTGTTTTTGTGCAGGAAGATCCACCTTCCTGCACAAAAAAAGTTTATTCCTCTTTCTTTGTGCACTGCAGAATGCAGCACACATGGAAAGAGGCACTAACAAAGAGAAAGTAAGATATTTCTACTTGTTACCCCTCTCTCAGGTAGGTGCATAATTTTGTCCCAATCCCAAGTTTACTGACTTTGGTCAATCTGAGTTTGTGTCAAAATCCATGGGTGGATCCATGGGAATGCCCATCTTCCACCCATGGAAATCCTCCCCTACGCAAAGTAACACTAGGTAGCGATACGATTTGCGATGCATTCCATTATTTAAATAAGCTACGCAAAGACACACAAATTGGGCTTTGCATGGCTTAGTAATTCAAACCTAAAACTGATGCAACCTTGACACAACATATTAGTAAATCTGGGGCTTTGTGTGGTCTTTAAACTGTGTGTTCGGCCCCCTTCTAGAGTTATAACGCTTTCCAAAGTACAGCTCTAAAAAACACAAAGCTGTGCTTTGTGACCAACCTGCCTCTGAGTAACGAAGGCTCTGCATTGACTGTTGGCTGCCGCTAAAAAGGACTGGAACTACTTTGCACTGCGCAGTATCCAGACAGCCACCGCAGTTTCTCTGAGCGGCATCCTGGTAGCCTAGTGAGACTGTGCCTCTCTGTGTTTATGATGAACCTGCACTGACCCCTGCAACAGCTGTCCCTAGTAAGGCACTTTGAGGTCAAGAGGATCCTAGTCAAAAGGCTCAGATCACACTGCTGTTACTGTCACTATTTTCCATATTTTCTTTGAAAAAAGTTGGTCATATTGCATTCAGAAAACTCTTAACAACCTGTGTCTTTTCCTTATACTGTCAACAAGGAAATGGGAGATAGAAACCTTTATATATTTTAAATAATATATGGGACAAGTATCCATGCTGTACATGCTTGCAATTCACCAAGGAGTTCTGTCACCATAGAGAGGAACGAGGCCAAGGGTTGGGCACTTTTATAAGGTCATGGAACTCAGAGGCAACTTCCAATATACTTATAATGTATGGCAGGAGTATATTATTCCTTATAAAACATGGTTACACCATCACCCTTCTCAAAAACTGCATACATCTTTGGTGTGTTTCTCTCTCATATGAAAGAGATGTGTTGTTTGCAGATCTGAAGGATAAATGTGAAATTGCACAGCACAATTAAACACGCCAAGGAGTAGTCAGGTATTTGTTGCAAAATGATATTATAATTAGTTTAATGTAAGTCAGATTTAAAACCCACTATAGCTCAGAATGTGTGCAACCATGCCGAGAGATTCTAGAATTTCCATAATTACCTAAATCATGCATAAAATAAACATATTGCCATAAATATCACCTTTCTGCTGATCAATGTTCATTTAGAAAAAAGGATGAGAAGAATAAAATGCCAGGTTTTGTTTTCGTTGTTTAAAGTGCAACTGCAAGGGTGCTCTGCAATCTATTTCCCCCCTCGGCTGCTGACTCTGGTAGCAAGCATTATGACATTAGAACTTAACTGTAATAATACCGTTGTGTAGCAACATTATTTCGTGTATTACAGAGGTTTGGAGTTGTCACAAATTGTCACAAATTGCACACAAATTGACTATAATTAAGAAATTAGAGATGGATTGCAGACTTCCATGTATAACTGAACTGCTAGAAGTAAAATGTATATTTCTGATGTGTAATGCAGGGAAGCGAGGCAGAGGGATATTTCAACAGATTGGAAATGGTTACACATGAACTAAACTTTTCAGTACCAAATTGTAATTTTACATGACACATCCGCTGTAATACCAATGGCAAGTTACTGGCTAATTTGATTATTTAAGGATGTACCCTAGTCAATCACCAGTAACCCTTGGGATGATAAAAGCAAATCAACAAAAGGATTAATGAACTCACTAAGCTAACAACGCAGTAGAAAGTATCCAAAAACAAAAAAAAGAGGAAATTTAAAACACCTGGAAAAATGTTTGAATCTCTTCAATTACTACAATGCAAGATAAACACTTGAAAAAAAGATTCAGATTGCCTCAAGGATATTTGCCAACTCTTCTCAAAGCATTTACAAATAGTCATTAAGTAGTGCAAAGTTAGGCAAACATTTAAAGTGGTTTTTTTTCAAACACATGGTCAAAAGAAGGTTACTTAATTGAAAATTCGCAACATTAAAATAAATTATTATTCAATCCCACCTGATTACCCCGCATTTGGGCTGTCCCAATCAAACTGTAGAAGTGTAATGCAGGATCACATTGACCTATTAAGTACCAAAATGTTAGTGAATTCGATGGGTGCAGTTAACAAAGTTATGTCAGTATATAAGCTTAACTTACATTTGGAAATAGCCATTTTCATAAATGCAAAGCCATCCATGCACAAAAAAATGTGGCTTTACACTCACGAAAAGATTTACTTGTGCGTAGCGTGTCGGGTGAGAATATATTCGACAGGTGCAAAAGTGGGAGACAGTAGGCATTTTCAACTTTTTTATCGCCCCATTCACACTCTAAAAATGGTCGCACATTTACTCCTCTCAATGAAAGCAGTGAAATATTTCCAGGTTGAGAATAAGGAGGTAGCGCTCCGAAAAATGATGATGCAGATGAAAACAGTAAAATTGGCAAGTGCAGTTGCACACATGCAATACATTTCCAAGTGCACAACTGTAGACTATGTACAATTCCAGATTCAACAATGCCATCACATTGATATACAGAGGAATTAAAAAAAGATTTCCTGGGGAACTCCTGCAAAGCTGATGCTACTTCAGCTTTCCAGAAGTATTTCAGAAAAACATTCTGAATCCCAAAGAAAGAGCAAAAGCCAAAAGTAGGAGTAAACCTATGGGCGTAGATGTACAACATTTTCTAAAATCACTCAGCATCTTTATAAAATATGGGCCGTATTTATACTCTGGTTGCGCCGAATTTGCGTCGTTTTTTTCGACGCAAATTCGACGCTAAACTAACGCCAACTAACGCCATATTTATACTATGGCGTTAGACGCTTCGGGCGCCAAAGTGCCCGGAGTGAGCGTCATTTTTTAGCGCGAACCCCTTCCTTGCGTTAATGAGATGCAAGGGAGGCGTTCCCGTCTTAAAAAATGACTCCCAGGCCTTTACGTGGTATTTATACTCCCGGGCAAAAATGACGCCCGGGAGTGGGCGTGGCCAAAAACGGCGCATTTGCGCCGCTTTTTAACGCCTGGGTCAGGGATGGCGTTAAGGGACAAGTGGGCTCAAAATGAGCCCACAGTGCCCTCCCCTGCCCCCAGGGACCCCCCCTGCCACCCCTGCCCACCCCAGGAGGACACCCAAGGATGGAGGGACCCATCCCAGTGAAGTACAGGTAAGTTCAGGTAAGTATAATTTTTGTTATTTTTCAATTTTTTTTGGGTGGCATAGGGGGGCCTTATTTGTCCCCCCCTACATGCCACTATGCCCAATGACCATGCCCTGGGGACATAAGTCCCCTGGGCATGGCCATTGGGCAAGGGGGCATGACTCCTATCTTTACAATGATAGGAGTCATGTTGATGGGGGATGGGCGTCGAAAAAAAATGGCGCAAGTCGAGTTACGACGATTTTTTCGACGTAACCTGACTTGCCCCATTTTAAGACGCCCATACGCCATTTTCCCCCTACGCCGGCGCTGTCTGGTGTACGTGGTTTTTTTCCAAGCAAACCAGGCAGCGCCGGTCTGCTTGCGCCGGCTAACGCCATTCCATAAATACGGCGCCCGCATGGCGCTTCAGAATGGCGTTAGACGGCGCAAAAATTTTTGACGCTAAACTGCGTTAGCGCAGTTTAGCGTCAAAAAGTATAAATATGGGCCTATATGTGTGACTTAAAATACTCAGCAAACAATTAGAATTGGTATTAAAGAAGAGAAGCGGTTCTACTTAAAAGCAGAGGAATGAAAGCTCTAACCCTGTGGAGTTCGACTTCAAGACTTTGTGTTGTGATCTGCTAAGTCAGAACTTGTAGTAGCTATCTCTTGAAACTCATGTAGTTGTAGCAGGTAACTCCAGAAAAGAGAATAAAAATAACTTTCACAAGTGACGTCTGGCCAGAGCTCCTAGTGGTTGGCTGCTGATGTCTGCATGTTGGTCTCTAATCCAACAATGATGATGCTAATTCTGGGGCAGGGATTGTTGACAGATATTAATGCATTGTGTCCCTTGCACTGCTCATCAGGCTCAGCCTAAGCGTTGCTTGGTGATGTGTGCTTGTGCTTGATTAACATATTTTCCATTGTCAGGACTTTTGGATTTCATTTGATGGTCGATGTCGTTGTTGCAGGTTTGTGAACTCATAAAGCTGCCCAGGCAGGAAAACGCCGTATAAAATTACCAGAATCACCAGAGGGATAAATGATGTAGTAACAAAATACTCAATACTTTAATCGAAACTTTTCTGTGTCATCCTCGACTACTGAGATAGAGACCCTCCAGCTCCCCTTCTTCCCCCCTGTTCCTGGATCTGGCACTTACAAACAAGTACAATCTCCAATTAATAGTCCTATCTACCGATAAGCAGTAACCATAAGTTAAGGTTCTAAAACAATGGAAGATCAGTGTATTTGGCGGCTATTTGTAGATCCTATGACTAAGCTACCCATGAAACGCTCTTCACACTCAGTAACGAGCGTGTTCCTTTTCCACAGCACAGACTCTTCTAGCTTGGTGTGACTCTGAAAACATCTCGGAAAAAATGTACATTCTTCAAGGACTGATTCACAAAAGCATTTACAAGTACAGGAAACAGTTCTACAGGAGTGTTCTTTTACGTTCTTCTACTTAGCTTTGTGAATCGGCACATAAACGCCCGACAGCCTATTGATAAAAGTGGAAAGATGTCAATGCCCTTTCTATGTCTTCTAATTGTATATAAGTATCCCTATTTGATACCCGTGTTAGATGTTTCAAAGGATTTACAGTCATTTAACAGAACATGAAAGAGTAGCACTCTTTTGCATGATTTTACATTTATTGTGCATCAGCCCCAGTGTGTATTCCATTCGTCTAGAGAAAATAAGAATATTGACTACTATCTTTTCCCTGAATGTGTGGTGTTCTCTACAATAGCTAATCACCCTTATGAAGACTTTACATATTTTTCTTCAGATATATCTCTGTTAATATTGCAGGCTATACGGAACATGAAGAATAGACTATTTCTCTCTATCCAGAAATCACTGGTATAGTGAAAGTGAGAGATGGAGTAAAGCTCTACTGCTCTAAACCTACGACGTAGACACCTATGTACAGAGGAGAACCAGCATTTTTCTTTTTAAGTTACTCTGTGGCAAAGCTTGACATAAACCACGCAGTAGGTGACAGCAAATACAAGACATTGTCTAACACAATTCAAATCAACTTGTTAGATAAACAATGTAACAGCCATGCAGTGAAAATCACCCAAACAAGCATGAGAAGTTACTACTACGTACTAATGTAGGCAAATATAATCTATAAAAGTTCGACTGGGATATAAATATAATCAACTGCCCTATTGAAAATTAGGACAGCATCTTTTTAAGTAAATAATTACATGAATGACCTATATTAAATCATATGGTCACTGGGACAATGCCTGTCAAATGGCAGTATGTCAGTGAAAGTATTTAGCAAATTAATGCTCTGGTACAGTTGGGTCAAGGAGGTACTATCCCCCCACCACAGCAGCGGAGGGACGTGCCGGGTAAATTACTGTTAACATTTGATTGTTGATTAGACGAGAGTTGGGTTCTGAGAGTGTCTGAATTAATCTCCAGGTCCACAAACTAGCTGCATCATGGTAACAGAGAACCTTGCACACAAACAGTTGTACAGTTGGAATCATATACATCATGATCAAGTGTACAGTGAGTCTTGAGGGAAGTTTCTTGCCCAGATTGGGAGGTTCAGATACTGGGCTTCTATTTTATTTACTAGTCGTCAGATTGGCAGGTGCTCAATGTTGAGATCCTTGAGTATGTTGAAATTTCTCTGGGAATAAGCTGTTTATGAGAAAGTTTCTCAGATGACATCAACCTTTGCGTCTGGGCAGCTTGTTTCAGAACGTAGGAGGTACTAGTAATGGTCGCTTTTTCGGTTTGGTTCTGTGGAAGGGTCTCATTAAGGATATTCATTTGGACTGGGACTCCAGGATGTAGTAGTAAGACTGTGAAACTCAATGGTACAGGGAAGCCATTAGAATATCTGTAGGTGTGCTCACGGGATGGGAAAAGATACCCTTAGATGGTCTTATATTAAAACATACATTTTCCAACACATACAATGTTCAGTAAAGGAAACAGGAGAAGGGATCCAAATGACGATAAGGGGAATCATTTAAAAAAATGTTTCGGTGACTGATTACAATAATATACAATTGAAAAGTCACACATTCAACTAAACAATTATTGTAGAATACATTAACAAAATAAATGTTGAGAAGAGGCACACATATGAAGAATATTTAATTGAAATAAAATTGAGAATATTCAAAAACAAGTTTGTTAATGATCAATCAGTTCAAATTGTATTTTTCTTTCCAAAATTAAAAGGTACTAAATCTAGAACATATGTGTCCATTGGATGCAACAAACCTTAGAATGTCCAATAATGTTGGTCACATACATGCTAATCCACTCTTGCAAGGAATGTTTTCTTTATCAGTCTTTAATTCTATTTGCCTGCATAATTCAAGCTCCTTGGGTGAAAGGCAGGAAGTTACTCTGGAATCATCATAGACATTAAGCTGGGGTGAAACGTGTACTGGTACAGTGTTTGAGCTGTGGAGTCAGAACCGATACTTCTGAGATGTACTTCGGCCCCAGGGGAGAGACGGTGGATTCCTGGGCGAGATGGACGAGAGAATCAATGAATCCATACCAAGAACGTCACCGGTGGCCCGATGTATCATAGGGGCAACAATGTATTCCCTACACCGAAGTGCAATGGGAAAAACTCGAATGACCCCCAGGAGCTCAGGATGAGAGCTACCCACTATTGAGGTGTTGAACACAATTGTGTAACCAGAAAACACTGCTGAGACAGATTGGTGGCACAGGAGGGTTCTGCTCTAACTCAACACCCCACGGAGAGAATGATCAAAAGCCAGGGAGAATTCATCCTCTCAGCGGCTGGGAGAGACCACCATCTCAGAAGGGGAGAGGACCTTGCTTAAATCTGCCTCTGCAATCCATAATGATAATGAAAGAGGAGATGAGCAGCATAAAAGCTGCACTAAAAGATGCATAAACGAAATTGGAAGGTTTGCCTGTCGAGGTTATAGTAATGGACAGAAAGTAGAAAAGAAGGAGAAAAAGATGCAAATAATTGAAAGTTTGATGTAAGTAATGTTGATTAGTCTGAAAGAAGCAAAGTCATTTGAACCAGGTGATGTGGGTGCCTTGCTGGTCTCAGAAGAAAGATTAGAGAAACTACACAGTGTGAGAAGAGATTCCCACATTCGGGCTCCTGGAGTGCCTGCAGCCATGGAAATGGAGGCTCTCAAGAGAAGAATTTTAGCAGCCTTGGCTAAGCTGTTGGTCAAACAAAATGAGGTTCAAATTATTGTGTTGGAAGGTTTTTCAGCTCTCAAGTCAAGAAATTCGAGTCAGTCTAACATGAGCTCGGGGGCTTTGGTAATAGAGGTGGTTAAAACAACAGATTTGTGAGGCCAAACCCTAAGAAATCAGCACAAAAGAGAAGATGTTTCCTAAAGGCTAGAGCTGCTGACACCTGATGGCATTTGCGGTATGAATAAAACCATTTCTAGCTTACGCGTCAAGAATTTTCAATTCAGTTAAGTACACGGAGGCGAGGATTATGCTTTCTCTTTCTTTTTACTGTTCCAACAGCAGCCAATAAAACAACAGTAAACAAAAAACGTCAATACCCATGAGGTATAGTAACAGTCACATGGACCAATGGTATCACATAACCTATCCCCATAAAAGCCATGACCTCGACAGTCACTTCCTCTTTCTTTGCTGCTCCGCAGCAGATAAGTGCTCTTTGTTTTTCTTACTAATTATATCGCTATAAGAATTTTATTGCACATTTGCTTGGCAGCGCTTTCATTGCGCGTCTGTTCTTTTTACTCGTGCCGCTTGGCCGAGTTTATTTATTTATTTATGTGGAGTGGGAGCAGACTACGTGTTACTTGCTTAGTCCTATTTCCATTTCTGGGGTTGCGTCGTGCCGCGCGCGCGTCTCGGCTTTTTTCCTTCTTTTCATTGTGTGGAGCCGACACGCTGTTGCGGCACGACGCCGATTGTCTCCCCTCTGTAACAGTCAGATAAGAACCAAACACTGAAGGAAACGAAACTCCTTACAGAATAGCAGTCCAAGGAAAAACTCTGAGCAGTCCAACATCGTGGTTCCAGAACCACCAGCCACCAGAACCAGCTTGCGACCTCAACCGACACCTCCATGCACAGGAAGATCAGGAACTCTACTCCTGTCGCTCAAGGAGAGAACCATCCAAAAATATCACAGAGTCTTCTGGTTCGTTCCTAAAAGAGATAAAAGATTGCCAGTAATATCTTTAATGGATATAACATCCATAAACAATCTACACATTGTCATGATACACCCGGGCGGGAAATGCAAATATATCAACATCCTGTGAAAAACATCATTTATATGAAATAAAACACCAATGTTGCATATTATTATAAGGGTGGGATAATCCTCGCCTCCGTGTCCTTAATAGAATTGAAAATTCTTGATGCGTAAGCTAGAATTAAAGCTGACCAACCACCACAGTCGCCACATTAGCCAATGGTTTATGATAACATTTTCTAAATGTAGATTCTGAAGACCAATCAGCTGCTCTCATAATGTCTTCCAGACGAGAACCAAGCGCAAAGGTCTTGGAAGCCATAGCTCCTCTAGCTGAATGAGCTCCATATTTAGAGGTGTCAATGCCTGCCTCATTCATCAACCACCTCATCCACCTAGCCAAAGTAGCCACAGAAACTGGCTTAAAAGGCTTCTGTAAGGATATTAAAAGCTGACCTTTATCATTTTGTCTAAAGTCAACAGTAGCAGATTCATAATCCTTCAAACATTGAACTACACACAATTGTTGATTATCAGGAAACCTAGGATAAGTTACCAACCTGCTATTGGTTTTTGTTCTCTGGTGACATTAAATGTAACTCCCCCTGGTGAATAAGTTCTACCCGCCAAATCCAAAGCCCTGACATCTGAAACACGTTTACAAGAAATAAGATAAAACAACATAGTCAATTTTGCTGAAATTTGCTTCCTAGAGAGAACGGTTAGAAGGCCAATTATCTAAAAAGTTTAAAATTACATCAACATCCCAAAGGGTAGAATATTTAGATTGAGGCGGGAATGTCAAGCGAATCCCTTTCATCACTTTACAGACTAAAGGATGTTCAACTACCAGTTTACCTTCTACCTGAGAATGACCTGCAGAAATAGCTGACCTAAAAATATTCACTGTACGATAGGCAAGACCCGAATTGGCTAGTTCAGCAAAAAAATGCACAATCATGTCACCACTCGTCCCCATGGGATCGATACTCCGTCCGTCACACCAACCAGACCATCGCCGCCAGGCTGAAGAATACCTCTTATGCGTACTTGAAGACCAGGTTTGTTTAATGAAGTCCATAACCTGTTGCGAAATTCCTGGGGAACTCCATCTCGCCCTGAAACCGTCCAAGCCATCAACCAAAGCTGGTTCGACAGAACCAAGGGATGTTGATGGCCCTCCGGACTCATCAGAAGATTCCGACGAGGAGGAATGAGAAGAGGAGGAGAGCAAGCCAACCGCATAGCTACCAGGAACCAGGGTTGAGCCCTCCACCGAGGGGTTAGCAGTACAATCTCTTCCTTCTGTCTTCTCACCTGGGCTAAAACCCTGGGGATCATCACAAATGGAGGAAATGCATATCCCCGAAATGGGCTCCAATCCTGAAGAAAAGCATCCGTTGCCCGAGCCATCGGGTCTGGACGCCAACTGAAAAATATCGGAATCTGACAATTGAAACGTGAGGCAAAAAGGTCTATGTCGCAAGGACCCAGTGTCAGAAGGATCTGCTGAAAAAGATGTCAACTCAATCTCCAATCGCTGGCATCCCTCAAATACCTGGAGTGCCAGTCCGCTATGGTGTTCTGTTCCCCCGGAAGATATACTGCTGTGACACTTAAGCGATGAAGAAGGCAATAATGGCAAAATTCCTTTGCTATCTCTGCTAACATTTTGGGCTGAGTTCCTCCCAATTTGTTGATGTATCTCACCGCCGAGATGTTGCCATCCTCAACAAGATACAACAATCTCCCTTCTGGGGAGAGAGACTCTTGATGGCAAAAGAACCTGCTAGAAGTTCCAGACAATTGATGTGAAGCCTTATCTCTGTCTGGGACCAGCCACCCCCCGTCGCAATCGAGCCACAACGAGCTCCCCAGCCCCACTGGCTGGCGTCCGACTCTATTATCATGTCCGGGAGAGAACCAAAAATGGCCCTGCCATTCCAGGCTTCCATATGGTTCAACACACCAAAGAATCTCCGACCTCACCTCCTCGGTTAAAGTAATCTGTTCCGAATAGGAGAGACCCTTGCGCAGATGCTGAATCTCCAAACTCTGGAGGGCTCGGTAATGAAGGGGAGCTGGAAAAATTGCCTGAATGGAGGAGGACAGGAGACCTACTATCCTGGCAATGGCTCTCAAAGACACGGTCTGGTTGCTCAAAGCCGACCTCAGTTCCCTCTTGATGTTGCGAACTTTGGGAGAGGGCAGAATGAGTTGGGCTCGCACTGAGTCTATCTGAAAACCCAGAAAATCTAATAACTGGGAAAGATTCAACAGTGACTTCTGCACATTGATAATGAATCCCAAATCCTGTAACAGTTGAATAGTCAACGCTAAATGACTCAGGAGAGTCTGAATGTCCTAAGCCATCAGCAAAATATCGTCCAGGTAGATTACCAACCGGACACCCTTGGCTCGAAGGGACTCCACCACAGGCCTCATCAGTTTTGTGAAGCACCACGGGGCAGACGACAGGCCGAATGGAAGTGTTTTGAACTCTAGACACTGACCCCTCCACAGAAACTGGAGGAAACAACTGTGAGGTGCAAAAATAGGGATTGAGACGTAAGCGTCTTTCAGAACCAGACGCACCATCCAGTCGCCTTCTAGCAGGATGTCCCTCAACATGTGAATACCTTCCATCTTGAAGTGCCTGTTTAAAATCCAGCCATTGAACTCCTTGAGGTTCAAGGCAAGACGGTGACCTCCACCCTTCTTGTCCACAAGAAAAATGGGGCTGATGAAACCCCCTGGATCAGAAGTGGAAAAACCTACAGCCCCCTTGTCTATAAGAGATTGCACTTCTTGATCTATAATGGAAAGATCTTTTAGGGAAAAAAGCATTGGATTGGGAAATTGAGTTTGCTTCGAGGTACTGAAAAACTCCAGTCTGAAACCTGTCACTGTTTGAAGAACCCAAAGGTCCCCTGAAATCAGTTTCCAATTGTGAAGAAAGGAACCGACCCTGCCCCCCAAACTCACTTGTGAATAGGGAATAACCCTTACCAGAATATCCTGCGTCCTGAATTGCACTCTGTTGTCCCCATCTGGGACCCCTGCGGAATCTTCCACGTCCGCCCCAAGAATGGGTGGGATAGAAGGTGGCCTCTCCAGGTTCTCCGTACCAGCTTCCTCTACCTCTGGGGTAATAGACTTGAGGGCTCGTGAAGGCTCTCGGCCGGGCATACGCCCTTGGTAACAACCGGCCCTGAGAAAAAGGCTGCGCTTGAATACCTTCTTGAGGGACAACTGGGCCTTGTCCAGGGAGGAGTAGGTAGAGCAAAATTTGGACAATTCTTTCATGAATGGCGCGCCAAACAGCATACCATCCGCAGCAGGACCAGCTTCAGAAGAGGAAAGATCATTAAGCTTGGGGTCAATGCGCATCAAAAAAGTTTGTCTGTGCTCGGTAGAGATAGCACAGTTAGTGTTGCCAAGTTGGCAAATGGCCCTCTGTGCCCAGCCAATTAAAATGTCTCTGTCTACCTCCATACCAGATTCCTTGAAATGGAAAGCCAACTCCAAAATTTTTGTAAGGGGACAAGACATATCTAAGAGCTTATCTTGACACGAACGCCAAGCTCTGTCAAGGCCCTTTTTTGGATCTTTTGAAAACTTTTTCATAAAAACTACCATCGTGGGATCCACATCAGGTGTTTCCACTACCTTCCCTTCTAGGTCGGGTCTAGGATATTCGGGTCGGAGACGAGCGCGGACCTCTTTGTCAAACCCTTTGCGCAAATGAGATTGAACATAATTAGCCACCTCGGGAGGGGGTACCCAATTGGACACTCTACGGTGAACTATATCAGTGGGGTCAAAATCTAAGACTTTGGGAGGAGACCTCTGTCTCTTGGGTTTTTTGCTGAGACCTGGAACCTCAGGGTCATCTGAGTCAGACGAGGTGTCGTAACTGGAGGAGGAAGGGGTATCAGCAGACTTATTACTGCTGTAGTTGTGTTCACCTGCCCTTTTGCGGCGAAGATTCTCAAAGGCAGCAGCCTGTTCAGAAGAGGCATTAGAATCGCCTAGTTTTCCCGTGTCCATATTCTTAGGATGTTCACTAGGGGCTGGAAGTCCCGGCATCCAACCTTGAATATGAGCGTAATCAATCAACTGACCCAAAAAGGGTCCCAAACCCTTGACCAGAGCGTCGTTAACTGATTGTTGCACCCTAGTGTCAAGGGCCTCAACCAGATTCATTTCCAGCTGGCCAAAATTATCCTCAGGATGATATCCTGATTCCTCATCATGCCACTGAGCTATTCTCCTGATTCTTGAAGAAGTAAATACACTTCAAAATATAAAAGCTATATAAAGTCAGGAGCTCAAAGGGGGAGTGCAAAAACCCCTGCCAAGTCAAAAAACAGACAGACTTTTAATAAAAGAGTGGAGGGAGCAGACCTGGATACAAAAAAGCACTCTAGGCAGTGCCTATTCAATTCCTTACAACCCCAAGCAAAGCTGTGGGGCGTCAGGGAGTACAGAAATGAGATTGCAAGAGAGGGACGACGCAACCCCAGAAATGGAAATAGGACTAAGCAAGTAACACGTAGTCTGCTCCCACTCCACATAAATAAATAAATAAACTCGGCCAAGCGGCACGAGTAAAAAGAACAGACGCGCAATGAAAGCGCTGCCAAGCAAATGTGCAATAAAATTCTTATAGCGATATAATTAGTAAGAAAAACGAAGAGCACTTATCTGCTGCGGAGCAGCAAAGAAAGAGGAAGTGACTGTCGAGGTCATCGCTTTTATGGGGATAGGTTATGTGATATCATTGGTCCATGTGACTGTTACTATACCTCATGGGTATTGAAGTTTTTTGTTTACTGTTGTTTTATTGGCTGCTGTTGGAACAGTAAAAAGGAAGAGAAAGCATTATCGGAGCCTCCAGTCCTGACATAGAATCAGTGGTGGTGTTTTAATTTTCTGGCTACCCCCTTGGTACTACTGGCTGTTCAGCAGCGCCTAACGGAGGATTTACAGCTTCTGTGGGTACCCGGTGAGATTTTGTCAGGGGAAGTACCCGTGGTAGAAACTTCTCTTTTCCCAGATGGACCCTGCTAAAGTATTCCTGGAGAATCTGAGCTCCGTATCGGTATAGATGCGACAATGCTGGGTGGTAGGAATTTTGTGGATTCCTGCAGATTGCAGAAGGCTCAATCACAAAAATGTGGGGAAAATGTGTGATTTCCAGCAAAGTTGGAGGTTTGCAGGGCATTGTGGGTAAGAAAATTGTGCAGGGTGCATGTGAAGCACACCACCCTGGACTTACCGAGAAGTTTAGTTTTCAGATGTGTCTAGGTCTTGTATATTTTTCTACATGGCAGCATCGCAAAGTCCAAAAAGTGCAGTCCTCACCATTCCAAGTGGGACAATTTTGAAAGTTAGACAAGCTGTCACGGCCCAAATGTAAAACTAAAACCCAAAATAATCAAATGTCCTCTTGCTTGCCATGGGATAAGATGTTTTAGTATGCGGGGGGAGAACTGAAAGACTGTTACCCCCTTCAGTTGGGGTGGGGGCATAACCATGCCCATACTGGTTGGTAGCCACCACCCACAATTTTGTTTTTTAATTCCCTGGCATCTAGTAGGCTTTCTGCCCCCCCTGGGAGTGGATCAGAGGTAATTGCCCCATCTGCCCATTGGTGGGCAGAACAACTTTGTCCCCATTTATGTAGGGTGGGGGTATGGCCATACCCCCACCCTCTTTTTTTTAGATAAAAAAATATTCCCTGGTCTCTTGTGGGCTTTCTGCCCCCGTTGGGGGCTGATGGGCCTTACAAAAATAGGTCGATCTGTCCTATATGGTTTCTGCCCCCCTCCCCGGGGCAGATCGGCCTAATAGAAATAGGCCGATCTGCCCCCAAGGGGGTTAGAAATGGCCTAAAATAAATTAGCCCCCAGGGGAACGACCCTTGCCTAAGGGGCCACTCCCCTTGCGTGAAATTGGCACAACAACAAAAAATCCCTGGTGTCTAGTGGTTTCTGCCCCCCTTGTGGCCGATCAGCCTAATAAAAATAGGCCGATCTGCCTCTAAGGGGGCAGAAATGGCCTAAAATAAAATTTCCCCAGGGGAGCGACCCTTGCCTAAGGGGTCGATCCCCATCTGTAAAAAAATAAAAGAAAGAAATATCCTTGGTGCCTAGTGGTTTCTGCCCCCCTTGGGGGCAGATCAGCCTAATTAAAATTGGCCAATCTGCCCCCAAGGGGGGCAGAAATGACCTAAAGATAATTTGCCCCCCAGGGGAGCGACACTTGCTTAAGGGGTTGCTCCCCACGTGTAAAAAAGTAAAAATAAAAAAAATAAAAAATGATCCCTGGTGTCTAGAGGTTTCTGCCCCCGGGGGGAGGCAAAAATGGTCTTAAAATAATTTGTCCCCCCTGGGGAGCGACCCTTGCCCAAGAGGTCGCTTCCCTCATGTCAATAACGAACTAAAAATCCCTGGTGTCAAGAGGGCATTTCTGCAGCCCGATTGCTTCACGATCAGGCTGCAGAAATGCTCAGAGAGACATCAAAGGAAAGGAAAGGCCTTCCCTTTGTTGTAGTTTAGCAGCGATTAGATTAAGCATTAGCGGAAGACATCTTGTATTTAGCAACTATTGTGAACATTTCGCGGAATCCATTTTGTATTCATGGCAGCCATTTTCTCTGCCACATGCTGTCATGTGCTCACCATGTGCTCTGTCCTACCTTTCTGTTAACTACTCTTGAAATCTGCCTAGTGGCAAGTTATATTTAGCATCTCCCACTTTCGCACATGCTCAGTAAGGTCTGCAGCTGTTAGTCCTTGAAAACTGTTAGCTCCTCCTACCTGTCGACTGTGCATTTTCCACATGACCTTACATGTATACAAGTCTTGCTTCTATAATTGTACCACCTCCCTTTAGCCCCTGCATGGGTATAAAAGGACCATGCTCTCTCAGTTCAGTGTGCTACTTCAGACATTACCTAAGGGTGCTGTTTGAACTGTAGTACCACCTCATGAGGTTAATAAACTTTTGTCTTTTATTTCAGTTCCTGTGCCAACTTCTTCCTACATGGTCTGAGGACTTTGTGCAGAGAAAGGTGAACCCCTTGCACTAGTAGGCCTTGCTGAGGCTTACTTCAACAAATTGGCGCCCGAACAGGGACTCATCGGTGACTCGGACGCCCAAGGGATTGGTCGCGACGAAGGATTGGGATCTCGCTGCGGACGATCAATGCCTGAGGAGACCCGAGTCTTGGCAACCACAGCGTTTTTCCGTTCTTTCTGATTTGACCATCCAGGTGGCGCCGGTCCTCGACTGAGATCCTTTTTGTTCATTCGTCATGCAGTGACCATTTGGTTGATTTTAGAACTTGGCAGTTGGAACCTGGACACCCTGTGATTGGTAAGAGCCATTTTACGGCACTTGCTGTGGGTTTTGATGCCTTTGTTTGGTAATGTAGTTTAGCACTACTTACTGTGGCTCTCGTGTTTTGGGTGACTAGTCAATTTGTATCCTTTTAATTGATATATAAATTGTAATTTATATAGGCAGGTAATGAGGAGAATTTTCTCCAATTTAATTTTGATTTGAACGGCACCTTAAGTGCTACTTTGATTATAATATTGCATATTCTGCACTATTTTTTGGCATGCCTGTTTTTAGCGCACTTCGTAGGATGTGTTGCTTTTGTAATGGTACCAATTTGAGACTGGAAGAATCGCAACCGGCACACCCAGAGGGGACGCTAAATAGAGATATGTATGTTAAACATGGTCTTTCTTCTATAATGTACAGTACATTATGGAATAAATACTCTTGTGCGGATCCTGAGTTACGTTGGCCTATGCATGGGTCATTATTTGATTTGCGAAAGATTGAGCATGTGGAACAATGTATGTGTAAGCGAAAGTCTAGGCAAGATATGTTTGACTGTGTACGAATGTGGGAGAAAGAAGTGCGTGGACGAGTGAAGCGTGAGCAAGCCTTGCTTGAAAAAGAGCAGCGGAAGAATGTATATGTGAAAGCATTGGAAATGAGAAAGAAAGAAATAAATGACTTAAAGGAGCTAGAAGAAAAAGAACATAAATTACAGGTAACTGGCCAATACACCGTTAGGCAACCTCTCTATCCTATCCATAATAAACCACATGATGATTTTTTGTTACTAGATCGCCCTCCACCTCCGTATGTCGTTCCTTCTGCCCCTCATGAGTTAGCTGAGGTCTCCAGTTCGGAGCAACAGAAGATGCGGGACAGTCGCTCTATGTTGCCTGCTGACCTTGTGTCTGAGCTTAGATCTATTGCTCGTAAAACTATTCGTAGCGTTGTCTCTGCTTCTGAACTTTTAGACAACATGAAAGGGTGGGCGGAAAAGGAGCAGCTATATTTTACTGAGGCATTTGGCTCAGAAGTTATTGAACTATATCGGAAATATTCTGATGAGTTAGAGCCCGATGATGTAGCAGCTGATCATAAGCAAATGCGTGATGGTCTTTTTGTTTTCTCCCAAGTGGCTGATGCAATCAGGCGGTTGGTAAAATTATGTGTTACGGCAGTCCGCTTGCAAGAGGAGAAAAGGGCTGTGGATGTAGTTGCACGGACATCTCAAACCGGTGGGGTGCAAGATTCCATCTTCGGAACAGATAAGACTATGATAGTTCACGCGAAACCAATGCGGGAGGCCGCACCTTTGTATGTTCCTCCTAAAGGATTGGGTACAAGTGATGATAAAACTTCTGTTGATGCTAAGGGTTATTTTATTTATAATTGGGTGTATACTCCTTGGAATAGGGCAGATGTAATGGCACTTAAAACAGCATTACCTGACCCGCGGAAAAATCCAGCCGCCTTTTATGAGGAAATTGAGGGAGCAATTAGTTCTTGTACTATGACTTTGGACAACTTGATTCTTTTATTTTGCCTGAAGGTGTGGCTCTCATACAATATGTCGATGATATTTTGTTGGCGGCTGATACCCCTGAGCAATGTGAAAAGTGCATTTTGTCCTAACTTTCTTTTCTTGCTTCACACCATCATAAAGTGTCACGAAAGAAATTGCAATATTGTAGACCAGAGGTAACCTATTTAGGTCACCTTTTGTTTAAGGAGGGCCGTGCACTTACATCAGATCGTATTCAAGCAATTTTAGACACACCAGTACCCTCTACTCAGAAAGATGTTTGTGTATTCCTTGGTCTTACTTCTTTTTGTAGGCAATGGATATTAGGGTTTTCACACATTGTCAAACCTTTGCTAGCACTTTTGACTAAAGATACTCCAATGCCCCTCCCATGGACAGATGAATGTGAGACTGCTTTCAGGCAGCTGCGACAAGTCCTTTGTTCCGCACCAGTGTTAGGTACTCCAGATTACATGAAGCCTTTTGCACTTTACGTACATGAGAAAGATGGATGTGCATTGTCAGTTTTAGTACAGACACATGGCGATAAGCAGCGTCCCTGTGCATATTTTTCAGCAGTACTTGATCCTGTCGCTCGAGCGTTGCCTGGGTGTTTTTGTTCAGTTGCGGCAACAGCTGTGTCAATACGTCCGAGTGAAGGGATAGTTTTGTCACATAAGCTGTTGGTGTTAGTACCCCATGTGGTTGATGCTCTTTTAAATCAAACAAAGACACAACATTTAACTAGCGCCCGTATCACAGGATATGAGTTGACATTGCTGGCTCCTCACATTACACTGAAGAGATGTGCAACACTAAATCCAGCCACTTTGTTGTATATCTGGTGACTCAGCCTCAGTCACAAGAAACACATGATTGTATATTCCTTACCGAAGAACAGACAAAGGGTCGTATTGATTTACAAGATACGCCCCTTTTAGATGTAGACAGGGAATTGTGGGTTGATGGGTCTTGTTTGAAGTTGCCAGATGGTACGACCTCAGCTGCATATGCAATCACCACAATACACACGGTAGTGGAGACAGCTCATATACCACAGAAGTCAGCTCAAGCAGCTGAACTAATAGCTTTGACACGAGCATGTGAGCTTAGTACTGACTTATGTGTGAACATTTATACAGACAGCCGCTATGCTTTTGGAGTGGCTCATGATTTTGGTTTGCTTTGGAAGGAGAGGGGCTTTCTCACATCCCACGGGATGCAGATAATGCACGGAGAATTAGTGCATAACCTCTTGACTGCATTGACATATCCAAAGAAACTAGCTATTGTGAAATGTAGTGCACATAAGAAAGTGAACGATAAGATAGGGCAAGGTAATGCTCTTGCAGACCGCGTAGCACGTGAGACTGCGATGCAGCGAAGTACTACTTCTATGTATGTAGTGAAGTCACAAGCTGAACGATGTCATAATGCTAGACAAGACGTATTAGATATACAGAAATCTGCTTCTGTGAAAGAACGTGAGCAATGGTCTGAAAATGGAGAATTGGATGATGAGGGCTGTTGGCGGAATAAGCAGATGGATAAATGGAAATTGCCTATAGCTTTTGTACAACCTATGGTTCAGATGGCACATGTTGGAGCTTCAACAATAACAAAGTTGCTCAGCAAATTTGGGAGCATCCAGAAATTTCCAGTACAGCTAAGAGAGTAGTACAGTCTTGTTTGATCTGTTTACAATACAATCCTGGAAAAGGGACACGAACTCCTGCGGGAGGGTTTGCTACACCAACTGCACCTTTTGAAGTCTACAAATGGATTATATTCAGCTTGAACGCTGCAACAATTTAAAGTATATCTTGGTGGTGGTATGTGCCTTCAGTAAATGGATAGAGGCGTATCCCACAAAGGATAATATTGCCATTACCACAGCAAAGGTGCTTTTGAAAGAATTTTTCCCTAGGTTTGGTGTTTGCAGACTTTTATGGAGTGATAACGGACCTCATTTTGTTGGGGAAGTTATTAAGTATGTCCTGAAAGGATTAGGGATCAAACAGAAGTTCCATGCGGTTTTCCACCCACAATCAGCAGGGTTGGTGGAAAGGTATAATGCTACTTTGAAGCTGAAGTTAGCGAAGATGGAGGCTTCCACATCCTTAACTTGGCTGGATGTATTACCATTGGCATTATTGTATATTAGGTCAGTGCCACACTCTCGACTCGGCCTTAGCCCATACGAAATAGTATTTGGGAGGCCAATGAATATTTGGGGAGTTCCTAAGCCAAAATCCGTATATGATGTACCTTGTGTCCTGATGAATGATTATTTGGCACAGTTAACCGACAATTTGGTTTCTATTCATCAACAGGTTCGAGAAGCACTTCCTGACAGATCTACAGGTGAAGGCCATGAACTCCGACCTGGTGACCAGGTGATGATTAAGTCCTTTGAAAGATCAAGCAGCTTGGAACCAAGGTGCCGAGGCCCAGAACAGGTGCTTCTTGCGACAAGGACAGCAGTTCGAGTGACGAACCAAAAGAATTGGGTCCATAGTACTCACTGCAAGAGAGTGCTACCTACCTTGGTGGAACCTGCTGTGCTGACCGATCATCGAGAGATTTTGACTACGGAGAAAGGCCGTGCTATATCACCTGACGAATCTGCAGAGGTCTTCCCGGACCATACGACTTCTGGAGTGTCGCAATATAATTTGAGACCGAGGAAAGAATCTGAAATTTTTTGAAAAAACTGGTTGAGCTACCGCCCTGGGTTAGTGAAACGGAGAGCCAATGTGGCACGGGGGGGGATCAGCCATGCATTAGAGTAGTGACACCCGTCTTGGCCCGTGGTGAAGAAATCAGCGGCTGCCCAGGGATAAGAGCTCCAACGATTGTTTTTAAATCCATTTCTGAAAGGGTCGATTATCACTGTTGCTATAATGAATAACAAACTGATCATTAGTACTATGGGGTTTGTTGTTGTTTTGGTGGTTACAGCAACAATCAACGGTTTGTTGAAAAGAAGGCTCCTGCTCGTGAGTTTTTTGTTGCCACTACTTCAGTACCAGAGGATCACTATTACTTTACACTTCCCTATCAGGAGCAGAAGCACTGTCAATCGTACTTCAATAATACTTTCATTCAGATGTTGCATCATACTCATAATGCTACAAATACTACTAACTGTTGGGTATGTGGAATGATACCTGCGCATCAAAAGAAAGGAGGAACACCTTTCATTCCTCTTCCTTTTTCACACAATGGTTCTTGTCAAGCTTGGTACACGCTTTTGTTTGCATCTGGAAAACGTACAGAGGGCGAACTTCTTTTTCGCCTTAATAAAGTATGCTAGCAAGACAAAGATGGGCATCCCCAAGCCAAAGGAACTAAATGGGAATGGGAAGAGTATCAACCGGACAATGTTTCAATACCATGGGGGTGATTCTGACCGCGGCGGACGGCGGTCGCCGCCCGCCAAGCGGTTCCCGCCGAAAGACCGCGGCGGTCATTCTGGCTTTCCCACTGGGCCGGCGGGCGACCGCCGAAAGTCCGCCCGCCAGCCCAGCGGGAAACACCCTTCCCACGAGGACGCCGGCTCAGAATGGAGCCGGCGGAGTGGGAAGGTGCGACGGGTGCAGTTGCACCCGTCGCGAATTTCAGTGCCTGCAAAGCAGACACTGAAATTCTTCGTGGGGCCCTCTTACGGGGGCCCCTGCAGTGCCCATGCCATTGGCATGGGCACTGCAGGGGCCCCCAGGGGCCCCGCGGCACCCCCTACCGCCATCCTGTTCCTGGCGGGAGAACTGCCAGGAACCGGATGGCGGTAGGGGGTGTCAGAATCCCCATGGCGGCGGAGCGCGCTCCGCCGCCATGGAGGATTCTCAAGGGCAGCGGGAAGTCGGCGGTACACCGCCGACTTTCCGTTTCTGGCCGCGGCTGAACCGCCGCGGTCAGAATGCCCAGCGGTGCACCGCCAGCCTGTTGGCGGTGCTACCGCCGACCTCCGCCATGGCGGTAATTACCGCCAGGGTCAGAATGACCCCCCATATGTCTTCACAAATATAAGAGACTCTGACAAGAAAGAACAATTTGTGATTTCTGTTACAAAAACTAAAGCAGATTTATGTATACGTAGCTTTGGGCGAATTCCAGTAGGGATAAGCGATTGTACCTTGATTTTAACTATTGAGGGTGTAAATAATAGTAGTTTTACAGCTTCATATAATACATATTTTGTTTGTGGTAACTATGGATATTACCAACTACCTGTTGGAAGGTCATGTGTGTGTAATGATTGCAATATTTTTCACATGCTGTATCTGTATTCAGTGTGGTCCAATGTTCTGCTCCATGTGTATTACTGCTTGTATGCCTACCAAAAGAAATATTACAGAAATGAAAGCACAACATATGTTAGATAAAGAAATAGCTGAAATGATGAGCATAAATATACAAGATGAATATTTAGATTATCCCAGAAAGACGAATGTCTTCAGCTAATGCTGAAAGGGTCGTCTGTTGTAGTTTAGCGGCGGTTAGATTAAGCATTAGCGGAAGACATCTTGTATTTAGCAACTATTGTGAACATGTCGCGGAATCCATTTTGTATTCATGGCAGCCATTTTCTCTGCCACATGCTGCCATGTGCTCACCATGTGCTCTGTCCTACCTTTCTGTTAACTACTCTTGAAATCTGCCTAGTGACAAGTTATATTTAGCATCTCCCACTTTCGCACATGCTCAGTAAGGTCTGCAGCTGTTAGTCCTTGAAAACTGTTAGCTCCTCCTACCTGTCGACTGTGCATTTTCCACATGACCTTACATGTATACAAGTCTTGCTTCTATAATTGTACCACCTCCTTTTAGCCCCTGCGTGGGTATAAAAGGACCATGCTCTCTCAGTTCAGTGTGCTACTTCAGACATTACCTAAGGGTGCTGTTTGAACTGTAGTACCACCTCATGAGGTTAATAAACCTTTGTCTTTTATTTCAGTTCCTGTGCCAACTTCTTCCTACATGGTCTGAGGACTTTGTGCAGAGAAAGGTGAACCCCTTGCACTATTAGGCCTTGCTGAGGCTTACTTCAACACCTTTCCTTTGATGCCTCTCCCACCCCCAGCCCGTGATCGGAAGAGAAATGTTTCTGCATTTCTCGTCCGATCCGTGCTGGAAGCTGAGCTTCCAGCGCGGTGGGGGCGGCCTCTGATGAAGTCAGCTCGCAATTCCTCGCTGAAGTCATTAGACGTCACTGGGGGGGTCGGGTGGGGGTTGAAGGGGAACCGATTCCCCTTCCATCCCTGCCCATGGGAGGGGGGTGCAAGCCATCGGGGGGAGCGCTAGAGCTTCCCCCGAGGGCCCATAGCAGGGCAAAACGGTTAAGTCCTTGGCACCCGAGTGGTGCAAACGAGGACGTAACCGTTACGACCTGGGCATCTAAGGGGTTAAAACAAACATCGCCTGTAGCAACTCTAATCCATGCAGCTTTCCATGCCATGCAAAACACTTATAAAGCATGTCTTTATGCGTTTCAAACTGCCCCAATTTTCAAACACAGGCCACTTATTTTTAGCTTTCTAATTTAGTAATGAGGACCACTTTTATTTTGGTGCCTACACCAATTTACCAACGAATCAGACCATGTGGTCTGCTGGACATTTAAATCTGGAACAAGTCTCCGGTACACGCAAATGACACGTAAAGAAATAAAAAAAAGTTATGTGAAATACTCATAACCTAATCATTTGGAATTACACAAGATTACATTTCTTTAAACAAGTTTACCCAAGCTTCACTGCAACTGCATAGGAGAGGAACAGTTTTAAAAAAAAAAGTAAATACATATGTGTAGCAGGTTACTCTAGGGAAGTCTTTAAGGCCACCAGGGAGGGTCTTATTTTCCTGTAGACATCGTACGCTATGAACTAGATTGACTTGTGCAACTTTTCTTTACACCATAAATCTTTATTGGAATTTATGCACTTTCCAGCTTTCCTAATAGTGTCTCTCTCTAACAGTCCTTTGTGTGCTTGTATTGTCCTTTTTTCTCTTTCCACGCTTCTTCTTTCTATGCTTTTTTTCTCAATTAATCTCCTTCTTGTGTCTTCCAGTTGGATCTCGCACTTGCGACACAGCCACAGAGGGCATGAGAAAAAAGAACAGAAGATAGTGGCGAGAGGTAAGTCAACTGTTCTGGTGATAAGTGTGTTTTCTTTCATTTGTAACAAGAATTTTTATTTTAAACTGGGACAGTGTAGAACAGGTTTTGTCACCAAGAATTCTTTAAGGGTTTGATAACTTACCATTTGGGAACCTGTCAGTTCACCTATCTTATTCGGTTGTTCCTTCTTTAAGAGTTTAATCAACGGGGCTGCATAGGTGGAATAATGTTGGATGAAACTGCAGTAGTATCCTACCATTCCCAAAAAAGGAACGTAGTTCCCGCTTAGTTTTAGGGGTGGTATCTTAGTGATGGCGTCGACTTTGTCGATCTGAGGTCTTATACGTCCCTTTTCTATGTTGTATCCAAGATAAGCAATTGAGTTTCTGGCTAATTTACATTTCTCTGGATTAGCCGTTAATCCGGCTTCTGTTAGGGACTGAAATACCATAGATAAGTGGTTTATGTGTTGGTCCCAGGTTCCACTATAGATGACAATGTCATCCAGATAGGCTGCAGCATAGCCAATATGTGGCCTGAGTATTCTATCCATCAAACGTTGAAAAGTGGCAGGGGCTCCATGCAAGCCAAAAGGTAATACCGTAAAGTTGTATAATCCTGACTGGGTGGAAAAAGCGTTTTCTTCTTTATCCTTAGGGTTTAGTGGTATTTGCCTATTTCCCTTTGTCAGATCTAGTGTGGATCGATATTGTGCCTGACCTAACTGTTCAATTAGCTTGTCTACTCTAGGTATTGAATATGTATCAAATTCTGAAATGGTATTGAGTTGTCTAAAGTCAATACAAAAACGGATCATTCCATTTGGCTTTGGTACTAAAATGACTGGAGAACACCAGGGACTCGTGGGTGGTTCAATTATACCCAAACTTAACATATTTTGTACTTCTTGCTCAGTTATCTGCCTATGGGGCTCTGGAATGCAATAAGGTTTTAGCCGGATTGTTTTCCCTTCCTCAGTGTTGATATTATGTTGGATTAAGGGGGGCTTCCCAGGATTCGGTGAAACAAGTTTTCTATGTTCGTTTAGTACCGCCATAAGCTGGGTTTTACTTCCATCGGGTAGATCTGGACTAATATGGGGTATACACTCTTGGAATTCACCTGGTTGGGGTTATAAAGTAATCTCAAGAGGTTTTATTTCATTCACGAGAAAAGCAGAGTCTCCGGTTGTGGTTTGCGTGTCTCCCTCTTCCCACTTTTTCAGGAGATTAAGATGATATAGCTGTTTTTTTTTGGGTGTATGTGAGATTTCCAGACGGTAAGTGACTGGGGTTATTCTTTGTAGTACTTACTAGGGACCTTGCCACTTTGCTAACAATTTATTTTCAGTGCTCAGTAAAAGAACCAATACCTTATCCCATATAAGTAGTTCTCCTAAAGTTTTTCCTGTATTATAGTATTTTTTTTGTTTCTCCGGGACCCCCTCTAACTGAACCCTGACCTCTTCCCATATAGACTGTATATTGTCCTTCAGCTGTTGGTTGTATTCAAGCACATCTTTACATTCAGTTTCCTTCTCCTCCCATTGCTCAGCTGCCATGTCTAGGAGAGTTCTAGGTTGTCTGCCGAATACTAATTCAAAAGGGCTATGTCCAGTTGAAGCCTGAATGTGAGTGCGAATGGCATACAGGACCAGCGGCAATTTCTTGTCCCAATCTCTTCCTGAGTCTGATGTCACTTTTTTTAGGAGTGTTTTAATTGTTCGGTTATACCTTTCTACCAGTCTGTCTGCCTGTGGATGATATACAGAGGTGTGAATGTGTTTTACCCCAAGTAGTTGGCATATTTGTGACATAGGTCTGGACATAAAAGGTGTACCTTTGTCTGTTAGTAATTCTTTTGGAAATCCTACTCTGGAAAAAAACCCGATCATAGCATGTGCCACACTTTTAGTGGTCATGCTGGTAAGAGGGATGGCTTCAGGGTAACAAGTAGCATAATCTACGAGGACTAAAATATAAAGATACCCACGGGAGGACGGAGTTAATGGTTCCACTAAATCCATTCCTACTCTTGAAAAAGGGACGTCAATAATGGGTAAAAGTGTGCCTTTGGGACCATCCCAGGGTTAAATAATTGACACTTGGGACATTGCGTACAAAATTTGCGTATGTCGGAGATTATTCCAGGCTAATAAAAATGACGTAGGATATATTCTTTGGTTTTCTCTCGCCCATAATGTCCTCCCCCAACCTTACCATGCGCTAGATGAAGTACCTGTATTCGATATGGAGTGGCTACCACTAATTGGGCTTTTTGTATGTTGTTATGGTGAACGATCCTATATAACAGTCCGTTTTGTACAACAAAGTGAGGACCCACCTGACCCGTTGATTCTGTAACAGCAGATGCCCAGGCGTGTTTCGACGCGGGGCCTTCTCCTTGACATACTTTGAAGGGCAGTGGACTTGATAAGACAGTCTTCTTTGTGGGGAACAAAGGAAGAGGGTTGGTTGGGACACAGTTTTGGTATTTTCTTTTTTCCTCTCTTTTCTCTTGTCTACTTAATTTCGGTTTCACCTTGCCCGCTTCTATAGGAATGTGGGAAAAAGGAGCTTTCTTAAGCCAAGGATCTATATTGTTGTCCTCTTTTATGCTTTCAAGTAATTTATGGAAGTCGTAATAGTCAGTCCCTATGATTAATTCCTCCACTAGATGAGGTACTAGACCTACTCTCAAGTTTTCTTCCCATCCTCTCCATTTTAGACTAATCTCCGCTGTCGGATATTGTTTACTGTCTCCCTGTATACAACATATAGTCACCATTTCTTTCTGTCGCAATTGATCCTTAGACAGTAAGTCGGCCTTGATCACTGATTGACTACATCCAGAATCGACTAATGCCTTAATGGGGATATTATTTACTGACATTCTTTTGATATACTGGGGTATCTTCCCTACTGTACATAAAACCCTGCCTCTAGTCACTCCTGTTTCTATGGGTTCGGACTTGGATAACCTGTGGGGACAATTGCGTGCGATATGACCCCTGTCTGCACAGTGATAACACTGTGGGGTTTGACTGGGTTCTTTTTCGGTAAAACGTAAACCTGGAACACCCTCCGGGTTATTAGGTATACAAGGTATTGGTATGGGGTTGACTCTTTTGGTTGTTATATTTGATCCTTTAAGTGGGGTCACTCTAAAATCAGGAGCTCCATAATAAGCACATGCAAGCTCTATGGCGAAAGTTGTTGTAACGTTTGGGTGTTGTTTAATCCGCTTCCGTGTTTGTACTGGTAGTGCTTCTAAAAGCTGTTCTATTAATATTATTTGTATAACTTCTTTCTTTGAAGTACCCATGGGATTCAACCATTTCAGGCCTAGATCTTGAACCCTATAGTAGAGGGATCTAGGATTTTCCAGAGGTGTCCATTTGTTTTTTTGTAAATCGTATACAATAATATTCGGTGTCAAACCCCACTCGTTCCAGAATAGCCTTTTTTATATCCCCATATGGAGTTGTCCCTCCTTGATTTACGGCCTGGTATGCGGCTTGTGCGGTGCCAGTCAATAGGGGTGTCACATATTGTCCCCATCTGTCGTGTGGCCAGTTTGCTGATGTGGCAACCTTCTCGAAGTTAGTGAAGAAGGCATCCGGGTCTTCCCCTTCCTGAAATTTCTGTAAAACAGAACTAGATACATTGGGATAGACCCGTGTGGTAGCTATGGTATCGGTCAGTTTCTGTATCGCTGTCTTGTGGACCAATTGGTTGTTCGCTATAATGGTGACTTGACTTTTGAGCGCAGTCTGCAACATCTCCTTATTGGTTCGGGCTTCCCTTAACTGTTCTTCCCATACTACCTGTAGATGTCTTTGACCCTCAGCAAGTTGATTGATCATGTCCTCCAAGGTGGGTTTCTCCTCCATGGTCCCTTGTCGTACGTAAGGACAAAATCCCACTTCTGACACCACAATGTAGCGGGTTACTCTAGGGGGGTCTTTAAGGCTACCAGGGAGGGTCTTATTTTCCTGTAGACGTCATACGCTATGAACAAGATTGAGTCGCGTAAGTTTGCTCTACATCATAAATCTTTACTGGAATTTATGCACTTTCCAGCTTTCCTAATAGTGTCTCTCTCTAACAGTCCTTTGTGTGCTCGTATTGCCTTTTTTTTCTCTTTTTCCGCTTCTTCTTTTTATGCTTTTTTTCCTCAATTACTCTCCTTCTTGTGTCTTCCGGATGGATCTTGCAGTTGCGACACCGTCACAGAGGGCATGAGAAAAAAGAACAGAAGATAGTGGCGAGAGATAAGTGAACTGTTCTGGTGATAAGTATGTTTTCTTTCACTAGTATCTATAGGGGGGGTTAAGTGAGGGAGTAGTGCTTTAGGTGAGCCTTTAGTATGTATCTTTTTCCCTTTTTAAGCTGGTGCTCCCAAAGAGTGTAGGTGCTCCCATCAAACATGCGTTGTATATGGACTCAATACCCTTTTAATTGTTCTCTTCTTTATATTGTAGGTTCCCTTCCCCGTCACCCCCCATTACCACTCCCCACTTCCTTTTACCCCTTTTTAATGATCTGGTAGCAGAGCCCTGAATACGATCACGTACCTGGGCTAGCCACGTCCCTCCTGGGGCATAGCGGGTTGCGGGGTCCCAAAATTGGGGTCCTGTGGTCTTTTCAGTCGTTTGGTCTTTCTGGCACTTCTGGTTTCCGTCTTTCTTGATGCGGTCAGACACATCCCCTTCCTCGTCTTCCTCTTGTGCACATGCCTCCTGTTCTCCTCGTGCGGTCCACTCGTCGGCTGGATTCGGATCTTCCTCGGCGTTGGAGGTGGCTTCCCCCTCTGTTTCCTGGGTCTTGGATTCCCCCAAAACTCCTTCAACGTCCTCCCTGAAGACATTTTCTTCCCTGCTCGCGCGGTCCTCCCTTCCTTTTTCCGTGACCCGGGAGAGTGACGTCAGCACGCGATTTCTTTGATCTTCCCCCTGGGGCACCGTCCTGTCGGCCCCAGTTCCTCGTCTGTTCCAACAGGGCGTAACGCCCTGTTACAATATGTGATGTCACTTAGCAATCAGGCGATAGTTTTTTAAATAATTACGCTGGCACATGTGGATGTTTGTTTCGGGCGGTGAGCTGGCGGGCGAGTTCTTCACTCTCGCTCCACTTCCAGCAGACCGCGTCTGCCTTCCACACCCCATTTTTGAATAACATAGCATGTGACTGCAAGGTCACAACATAAACCAAATGCGATAGGGGTATAGCCATCCCACCCCTCCCATTCCACATGTATGATGGTAGTGTCCGCAGCTTTTTGCGCCACAAGTGCGACACTACATCCCTCCCAAAAATCAGAAACAGAAATACTGACAGATTGCACAGTCGCAAACCCAAATGTAAGGACAACAGCACAAATGATAAGCACAAATTCAGCTATTGCTCAAAAGAATCTCACTTTCTTCAGCCCGCCAGTCACAACAGGTGATCTTTCAGTCTAGTCAAAGATGCAGGATTACTCCGCAACTTGTACCGGGAGCAGTTAGTACGATTGACCGGCAGTGCGGGCCGGAACGGACTGTTGACAGATCCACTAACCTGTTCAGCCGACTCACCATCGCAGTTAGCAGCACGACGCAGCAGCAATGACTCTTCTGACCATCCATCTTCTGATGTCACTTCAGCATCTGAGTAGACGGAGGTAGATCTGTTTTTTGACAGTGGTTGCGGGGACAGGGGTTTGAAAACGTTTCAACCAGGAGTCGTTGCGAGCAATCTGTTCTGTCCCCCTACGCGCCACTATTAAGGATCCTTTATGCCTGATAACGACCCGGGGCGGCTCTCAAACGGTAACAGGAACTTGCTGCCCGGAAACCGATCCTTGACCAGGACGTGATCTCCCAGTTGTAAGTCGGAGTACCTTGCTCTCCCACGGAGGCTTGCACAGGGCATTGGAGTTCTTTCTTTTGCAATATTCTTTCTGATCATTTCCAGTTGCTGATGTCCTGCATTTGTGGTGAGCTTTGACATCAACAACTACACGGCCCATGGAAAGGTGATTCAGTGCTATTCCATTGTGGAGTGTGGAGTCTGGCAGTAGTCCTGAAGGAACGAAAACACTGCCATCTCAGGCGTTTCCCTCCTGGCAGACACAATCCTTATTACCTTGTTTAAAGTCCTGATAAATCTTTCCACTTCTCCACTGGCTTAGGGCCATCGCGGCATGATCTTCCTGTGTCGGATGCCGAGAGAGTTCAGATAGTCAGCGAACTCTCTACCTTGAAAAGGGTGGCATGGGTGGCAAGTACTTTCTCTACTTTTGGTATCACCTCTGTCGCGGTCAGAAATTTGACTATTTCCACTTCTGGGTATCATGAGAAATCGTCAATCAGTACTAGCATGTGTTGGCCGTCTGATAGGCTTCTGAAATCGAGACTAGCTGAAACCCAAGGTTCCTGAGGTTGCTTTTCAGTTATAACAGGGACTGGCGTATTCGGTTCCCCCGTCACTTGGTACCAGTGGCATGAGCGCATTAACGTTTCAACTTTCTCGTCCATCATTGGGAACCATACGTTGGTTCGTATCCTGCTCTTCGTTTTCACCATGCCTTGATAGCCATTATGGGCTAGTTTTACTGCTCTATCTGCGAGGCTGGCCGGAATCAACACTTGGTATCCTCGAAGGATGCATCCATCATTCCTGAGAGTTAGTTCTTGTCGGACATGATGTAGACTCTCCATGGCTTTTCTCGCTTCTGGGGTGAGGTGATGCCATTGTTTCGTTATGGCATGCCACTGGTGTGTGTGGACTGCATGCATGACTATTTGCAGGTTTTCATCTTCTTAAGTGGCTCACTGGATGGTCTCCAAAGAGATGGGCAGAAGCTGTGACCTCTCAACTAAACACCTCACATATTCTTCTGTCCCTTGCGCTTCTTTGGCTTTGGCAATTGTGGCTAGCACTAGATGTCTTGATGAGTAGTCTGTAGATTTGTTGGATCCCGGGTGATATTCTACTCTGCAATTGTATTCCTGCAGTTGCAACATCCATTTCTCTATTCTGGGTGGCAGCTTGGAGGCGGTGCTATTAAATAAGGGAGTGAGCGGTTTGTGATCAGTAGTAACAGTGAATGGGTGTCCATAAAAGTATAAATGGAAGTGTTTGCGCCCCCAGTGAATGGCAATAGCCTCTCTTTCAATTTATGAGTATCTCTGTTCAATCTCAGTAAGGGAGTGGCTGGCGTAGGATACTGGGGCCCATTCTTCAGCCCTAACCTCTTACATCAGTACTGCCCCTAACTCTGTCAGGCTGGTATCAACTGCGATAGTGGTGTCTTTCCTAGGGTCAAAGTTTCACAGGGTTGTGTCTGCTGATCCTTGGTTGCTTGAAAGGCACTCATCTGAGCTGGACCTCATGACCACCCATTTGTGGCTTTAGTCAGGTCTTTAAGGGGTTGCGTTAGGAGTGTAAGGTCTTTGATAAACCGCCCACAGTATTTTACCATACACAAGAAACACCGAACCTCTGTCACGCTCATGGGCGGGGGTGCGTTCTTGATATCACTCACTTTTTCAGGGTCTGGAGCAACTCCTTCTGCCAAGAATATGTAGCCAAAAAACTCTTGCTTGTTCTTTAGGAATTCGCACTTCTCCTTATGAAGGGTGAGTCCAGAGTCATGTATTCTTTCCAGGATCTTCTCCAGACGTGTATGGTGTTCTTGGATGGTTTTTGTGTGGAATAAGATGTCGTCACTGACATTGATGACCCCAGGTCTATTAGGAGTTTGTGTATAGTGTATTGAAATACCTCTGGAGCAGTGGAGATGCCAAAGTTCAACCTCCGGTAGCAGTGAAGCCCCACGTGGGTCAAAAAGGTGGTAATGTATCTCAATTCTTCAGCAAGGATTAGTTGGTGATAGCTGGATTATAAGTCTAGCTTCGAGAACCACCTGGCTTCACCCAGCTCTCCAATAAGGTCATCTATGGTTGGAGTAAGGTGTCGCTCCCTCTTTATTGCTACATTAGGTAGCCTCATATCCACGCAGATTCTGACCTCTCCAGGTTGTTTCAGTTTTTTCACAACTACAAATGGCGAGACCCATGGCGTTGGACCGTCTACTTTCTCGATAATACCAGCGTCTTCAAGTTTATCTAGTTCTTGTTCCTGAGAGGTCTCAGGTGGAAGGCTATCCATCGATGCCGGAGGGCTACTGGTTGTACTGACCAGTCTATGTGGAGGGTGACTTCTTTGTCTTTGAGGCAGCCTATTCCTTCAAATACCCGTGGGAAGGCCTCTAGAATGTCATCAGGAGATTTGACATGGACTCCAAATATGAAGGTTACAATGCCTATGGTTTCTGCTGTGTGGCACCCTAGGAGAGTGTGCTGGCCTTCTTCAGCGACGTACATCTGTGCTTCCATTTTGCTGGACTCTTGACAAATTTGAGTCCAGAACTTTCCTTTCATGGTCAGCGGTCGGAGCTGTCCATATGCAAATACCTTGATCCGTGCTGGCATCAGGGGAGTTGGTGGCTGGAGACTTTGGTACGTGGCATTCAACATAACATTGATGGGCACCTCGGTGTCCATGATGGTGAGCTCAGGACACCCTTCTACCAGTACTTTGCCTTTGGGCAACTTTCCGCTCTCCTGTGTAGTGGTGCTTATGGTGAAGACTGAGTGTACGGTTTGCATTTCCTCTGCATCGTCGTCCATTTCACTGCCTCGGGTGTGAACCTCTAGGGCGGTGTTCACCGTGGTCTGGGTTGTTACGCCACTCACTGATTGGAACGTCCTTGCATAGTGGTTAAGTTTGCCACATCCTGCAATTTATTTTCCTCTGGTGGGGCTGTCACACAAGGGATGGGAAGGCCCTCCACAGTGACCGCATGTTCTTGGCATCTGCATTGTCTTCCTTGGTCATTGCTTGATGGGTGCAGACACCACTGCAGCGACCTGTTCTGCCTTGACCGGTTTTTGAAGCGCTACCTCCATGTGGGGTGCCCTCGCTTTCGACAGTTCCTTCGTTCTCCCCATAGTTAAGATGTCTGATAGGGACCGTCCTGATTCTTCTAGGATGCATTCCCGTTGTTTGGATGAGGCGCATCCTTGGATGATCTACCCTCTGATTTCCTCATTTTCATTGTGGAAGTCACAAGTGCTGGCTAACTCCTTGAGTCTTATGTAGAATGCATAAATGGACTCTTCATGGAGCTGTCGGGCCTGCCTAAATACGAATCTCTTGTAATCGACATTGGCCATTGGTTCAAAGTGTGCTTTTAGGGCTGCAATGAGGGTGAGGTGCGTCTTTGGTTCTGCTTCAGTGATTATTTTAGATATGCAGTGTATATCTTTCCCTCCCAGATGCAGTATCATCGCTCTCTTCTGCGCTTTTCAATTTTCATGGCTTCAAAAAATAGCATTACTCTCTCCAGCCAGTCTTTCAACCTGGATACCTGCGCCGAAAGAGCGTCTTCCACTATGAATGACTCAATCGGAGTTATGGTGTTTGTTGTGCAAATGTAGCCTCTCCTGCTTTAATTGGAGTGTTTAAGGAGATGGGGTTTCCTTTTTTTCCCCATGGCATAGGGTTTATAGAATGTTAAGTATTTGTTTTGTTGTAAGATTTTTTTTCTTGGAAAGTGCTAAAAAGCTCCAGATAGTGGATTTACTTTGACCTGCTTTGCTTTTGGAGGGACGATTTGATCTGGAGCTCTCCAAAAGGCACTGTGCCTTTAAGAGGTTCTCACCGGTGCAGGCAGGGAGCGTGGCCAGTGTGGACTCACCGGCTCTAGGACTAGAAACCGCTTTGCACCCCTGAGGCACACCAAACGTCGGTGCTGCTGGAATGAACGGGGGGCTCCAATCTAGCTTGATGACATGGAGGATTAGGATGCGGCACGAGCACCGCTTGCCTCATGTCAGGGCTCGAGGCCGCCACGTCAGGGCATCATGGGTGAGTGGCACCCTCAAACCAGTGTGATGTCGCTTAGCGATCAGGCGATTGTTTCTTTAATAGTTAAGGTGGCAGATGTGGATGTTTGATTCGGGCGGTGAACCGGCGGCCAGGTTCTTCACTCTCACTCCGCTTCCAACAGACTGCGCCTGCCGTCCACACCCCACTTATTAACAACACACCATGTTACTGTAAGGTCACAACATAAACCAAATGTGATAGGGGTGTAGGCATCCCACCCCTCGCATTCCACATGTATGATGCTAGTGTCCTCAGCTCGTTGCATCACAAGTGCGACACTACAACATACTCCATGGTGAAGCTTACACATTTTAGTTAACTATTGAATAAAATACCTATTCTTTTCAAAAGACAAAACATCATTACTGTGATTGCCTATTACTACCTAACAGGTTCCAGCTAGGCATTCAAACGAGTATTCAGCAAGTGAAAATTTAGTGTAAAGTGTAAACAAATTTCACATTACAGTTTGTATGCTTTTATGAAATGCATATTATGAACAACATACAGAATTCACTTTTACCCTCGAAATTACATGTGCCAATACAAACGGTGTTATTGCACTTGAAACAAGTTTGTTATGACTTAATAAAGTAACTTTTTCCGGCTTATGCTAGCTAGGTCTCAGTTAGGCCATGACATCATCTTGTTTAAAATGGATCTATCCTCCTGCATTTTCACTGTTCATCATTTCTGCAGCATGCAGTTGAGCAAGGTCATGCTTGTTTATTTCCATTGACATTGGTGTTGCTGTTATTAAGGCAAAAATTCTAAAAGGGACACAGTTATGTTGCAGTCCCCAAGGTCCTCACTTTAGCTCCCTGCACCACATTCATTCAAAATAGTTTGCTGTTATTCTTGTATCTAGTTTGTTCTGCCATCTCTGGATGACATTGGCATAGAGTAGGCAGAATCAATATTCATATAGTGGGATAGTGTTTAGATGGCAAGGCAATATGATGTTTAATAGAACTGTACTCTGATTTGCTTGAAGTATAATTCCTTTGCTCGCACCATAATGATTTGCAGAAATTGAAGCTTTCCTATGTGAAAAGAAACTGACATTTAAGAGTGTGTCAGAAGACTTCCTTGATACTCTTCAGTGCTACTAGTGAGGCTGTCTGATTTCTTATTGAATTGCTACTCATTTGGGACTTAGATTTTTTCTAATTTGCATACTATCCTGTATTGCTCTATTTGCAGAGAGCCTTTAGGGCAATAGCCATAAGCATTTACAACTTCTGTATCAGATTTTTAAAATTTTTGTAACCAATCTTTTCCATTTCTATTCTTTCCCTAGAACTCAGTTATTGAGTTGGTCCTTACTTAATTGACTCTATTTATGATATGTTGTAGGATGCCTTATTTCAGGGACACATTGCCTCGTGAAATTTATGTCTAACACCCACCCTTCCCCCCCCCCAAATTCATCCACCAGTGGGCGTACTAGTGTGATAATATTTTGGGATGTACAATTTTAGTGGTCTCTGTGCCACATCTACATAACCCAATAATTGGTAATTAAACATGATTAGACATGTTTAAAAAACACAACTGCATAAGAGAAAGGCGGTTGTGCCAGAACTGACCTGAACCATGTTTGACAGAGACACAAATGTAGTCAATGATTGAACTTCAAGTGAATAAAATCCCCATTTTTCTCTAGGCACACAGGAACAACTGGGAAACAAGTTAACTTTGTGTTATGTATGCCAAATGTCAAACCCCAAAAAGGCGATACTAGGTGTTTCTGTGAGCTTGTAGTACAAAACAGCACCTGGGCACGGCCAGGGCTTACATAAGGTGTGGAAAGACTACCTAGTGACAACACAAATACCAGCAAAATGCTTTTATCTTGGTAAGGAAGTAGCATTTTGCGTCGAGGCTGAAATCATTGCACTATTCCTGCTCCTGAGGTTCCAGAGACAACTGTCGACACTTATTAAAAGGATTGCACAGTTGTTCCTGAGCGCACTTGGACCTCGACAAAATCTTTGACAAGACAAAATAATCACTCCCTTTGTGAAGGGAACGTTTAAGTGTAACCTAATGATAGCTTTAGTTTTGTCACCAGTTTCATGTAATAAAATACACATGAATAAATAATTTAGACATTTATACATACAGATGCCCCAATTACAAGTAGTGTAAGGTGGAAATCCAATGCGAAATTCTGCTCTGCGTTATTAGCAGTGTCCAGGTGTTCCTGTAGCCCGGTTTGCCTGGTATGGGAACACAGGACCAAAACTTACCTGCTGGAAAACTGGACACAAAAATAACTTTGGGCAAAGGCTACAGGAAGTTCCATGAACCATTTACTGGCTCCCACCCGACCCTCAACCAAGGCATGTGGGAACATGTAATGTGACATTCTCTTTTGCCCTTCCCAAATGCCTGTCTAATAAACTATTCAGAATCAGGAATAGCATGAAGAATTTCCGATGATAATCATGAGTGCACTCAGTTATTCTCCATTTCGGGGGCTAGTTCATAACTGAAAGAATTATGTATAGAGATTTCACCAGGTATTGGTAATTCCAACCTCCCAGAATCTGTACACAGAGCTCCTCCAAAGTGTTAATCGGGATCGTAGTGGCTTTGGGTTGGCTATATACATTCGCCTGCTCAACTGTCATTTACATTGTGATTCCACACACCATATCATAAAGCATGAGACAGTGAGTCATCCCATTTCAAAAACTGTTCTCTTGCACTGTTAGTGACCACACTTTGCCTAATTACATGTACACATCTCCCTCGAAGTGCACTTCAGTGATAGTGCAAGTGAGCACATACTTGACTTGGGAAGCGCATTGACCGAGTGGAGGAGGAGGAGGAGTGGAGGAGGAGGCGTCATCTGTTGCTGGGGCAGGAGCCCTTTAAAAATAGCTTCGCGCTCCCGCTGCCGCGGGAAGCGCATTGACCGAGTGGAGGAGGAGGCGTCATCTGTTGCTGGGGCAGGAGCCCTTTAAAAATAGCTTCGCGCTCCCGCTGCCGCGGGACGCGCGCGGGCGGCACCCGGGCAAAGCCCGGGCCAAGGGCTTGCCCGTCCTGCGCCCGTCATCGCCCGTAAGAGGCTGGGCTGGGCCACCCCTCCTTCGTTTTCAGTGGAAGGTGACTATTCATATCTAATAACACCTGGAGTACAAACTGGTGGTTTTATTTTGCTTTTACTGGGTTTTTGACAGCTTAATTAGTTTGTTTGTTGTTCTGCTGTTGCATTGTTTTTATTTATTCTGCTATTTTTGTAGTAATGGGCAGGAAAAAAGGTCCATTAACTGGTCCACTGGGGGGTGGTGGTGGTGGTAGCAGACAGGGTAGTGGCACTACCACATTGGATTCCTTCCTCGCAAGAGCTGTCGGGGTTGTTACAAAGGAAATTGATTTGGCAGAGAGGAGGTTATCCATGGAACTGGAGGATTGACGCCAGGCCCCAATAGACAATGGTCCTCGTGAGGCCGTGGATGTGGAGGTGGCTTATCTGGAGGAGGATCAAGGTGCTGTTATAGCTGCTGCTGAGTATGTCCAGGTTGAGCCAACAGAGTCAATAGAGGGTTCTGGTGGCCAAGGCCCCTCTATAAGAAGTAAAAGACTTTTATTATCTTCTCCCCCGGCCTGCCCCATGGATAAATGTAGCCCTCCCCCGAGGAAAAAAAAGGCCCTAAAGAAATTGATATCCAAGCCAAAAACATATTTCGTGGAGCTCCCTAAAGGTGCGAGCGGTGACCCCGCACCTTGTCAGCACCTGGGGTGTGATGCAACCAATTTATTGTCCAAATTTCGGGAATTGATCCAGGAGATTCTGTCCCCCGTTTTGGTGAAATTATCAGCCATAGAAAAAACAGTCTCGCAGATATGTGTGCAAGGAAGTCAAGGAAGGCATGGGGTAGGTGGATGTGTGGCTTTGACTAGGCATCCCCACTCCGGTGATGAGTTGTCCCTACCAGAGGAAGTTGCGGGGCTCCTGGGAAAAACATCCTATCCAGTGGTAAATCCTGTAAAGTCTCGGGGTCAGGGTTTTTGTGCTGAGACTGCTCCGGCTGCACCGACCTCTCTATTGAGGGCAGGTAGGACTGTTAACCTGTCTAGTTGCAGTAGGCAGCCTGATCTGGATTTTGTGGCAGCCGGGGGGATTGGCCAACAGCTGATTGGAAACGATAATTTAAACTTGCCGATGGCCAGGCCTTCCCCGGCCTGTCTGGATCTTCCCCCAGCATGTGCCCCCTACGTGGTAGTGTTGACAAATGTGCCTGTCCTTGCTTCTGGGGCAATTGAGTCTACGAACCAATTCATAAATAAGGTGGGCCATTGGCTGAGTAACAACTGTGACTTTTCATGTAAGGACTTTAAGGACATTCTGTTTGCTAGAAGAATTGGCTGGGTCGGCCCCAAAAATAAGGTGGGGAAGGAAGACTGTATCATTATAAATGTTAGATATCCTGCTCAGACCCAAAGGCTCCTTTCTACCTATCGTCCTGCTGTCCTCAGAGCAGGCTCAATGAGTATGGTCCCTCTGGGCTTTTTTTACAACCACATGCGATTGAGTACTGGGGTGTCTCTTGGTTATGGCAAGAATCCCCCCCAGGGTCAGAATAACCTGCAGGCGACTAGGAGAAGAACTGCTACCAATAGCAATTTATCCTTGGATGGGGTGGAATGACAATGCGCCAATGGATTGGCTGTACAGGAAGAGGTTCCTCCCCAATGTAATCTTATCTCATGGAATATTGCGGGTTATGATGCTAAGTTATCCGATCAAGCATGGGTTGGGTGTGTGACTAACTATGATATTATCATGCTTCAGGAAACCTGGTCGGAGGGGCTGTCTGTGTGGGATGGGTATGATAGATATGCAGTTCCAGCTGTGCAGCCTCTTGGTGGCCGCTCGAAAGGTGGCCTGGTTACCCTAATTCGCCTCTCCAAGATAGTGGGTGCCTTTCAAATTAACTGCAACCACCAAGGTATATTGTTGGTATGGGTAATCTTCTCCAATAATTTTAATATTTTATTGGTTAACTTCTATAACGCTGTGTGGGATGGGGGGTGCCAAATTGGGGCTCTGTTCTCCGTTCTTCAGGTTCTGAAATACAGAATGGAGAAGGTGGGGCTGGAATTTTGTGCTATCGTCTCTGGAGATTTTAATGCCAAGCTGGGCAGGTTCAGCACTATGGTTAATCCCTTTATTCGTGACTGTGAGGAATACTCAGCATATGGTCTGCAGGACTCGAGAGGTAGGGAGCCAATAAAGGAACTCAGGAAGATGGGCTTTTAGAATTTTTATGACATAGAAGCAGTAGGTACCCACCAACTTCCAACTTATGTGGGAAGAGGGTCTGGATCCACCATTGATTACATTTTTGTGTCTCCCCCTATCAGAGACTTAGTGACTGGGGGTGAAGTGCTAGGGGAGTGCTTTAGCGATCATAATCCCCTTATAGTGTCCTTTAAACTCCCTGGGGCCCTATGTAAATTAGGACGAGGTAGGCCTGTAGCAGTGGTGATAAAGGACCAGGGGAGGCGGCTTGGGTGGAAGCAAGTGGACCCCCAAAAAGTTGTAGGAAGGGTGGTGTGGGAAAATTTACATCTATTTATGGAAATACTCCTGATAGAGGCTCCGAATCCTAAGACTGTTTTGGATGCTATAACAGTGGTAAATGCAGCAGTCAGAGACTGCCTTCTCTCAGTAGGCAGCCACCCCAGTAAACGTAAATGTGCATGGTATGACAAGGCCTGCTATGATGCAAGGGCAAACCTAAAGATGGTTACCAAGAATCACCCTAGAGATTGGGCCCTTGTAAAAGAAGCTAGAATGAGGTATAAAAGGGCCCTGAGGGATAGTAAGCTAAAACATAAAGACAAAGCCTGGGAAGAGTTAGAGCGTGCCACTGCTCTGAAGGACCCTGTCCTGTTTTGGAAGGTGGTAAATAGAGTTTCCTTTGAAACAGAAACATCTGAAGGCCTTGGCTGTAACATCGCCCGGAGGCCTGGGTAACCCATTTTTGTAAAATCTTTGAGGGTATTCCATTAAGAAATATCCGGAAGAACGTATATGATGTGGCCCCTAACCTAGCAATCAGGTTTTCGCTCCAGGAGGTTATTGATGCATTACAGAGTAGCGCGAGCAATAAAGCTCCGGGCCCGGACTCAATCCCTATGGACTTATATAAAGCTATCCCCCAGCTATGGGCACCTATTCTCCTAAATGTTCTCAATGCAGCAGTTACTGTGGGCATTCCTGCCTCTTGGAGACTGGCATGTATTGTCCCAGTGTTTAAAAAGGGCGATCGTAATGACCCTAAGTCTTATCGCCCTATATCCCTCCTGGGCTCTTCTGCGAAGATTCTGGGACGGATCATTCTAAGGCGTCTGGAGGCCTGGATGATAGGAAATGACATCTTAAGCCGGGAACAGTATGGTTTTAGGGAAGGCCTCGGTACGCAAGAACAATGTCTTAACTTACTGATGATGATCGGTAAATACACGCAGGCCAGGAAAGGTACCCTTTATCTTGCTTTTATGGACCTTAGTTGTGCCTTTGATAAAGTGAACCGGTCTATTTTATGGGAGAGGCTAAATCATTTAGGTCTGGATCCTAATATTGTAGAGCTGCTCCGATATCTCCACTCTGGGACAGTTGCAAATGTAAGGGTAGGGCCTAATGGGGAATGCTCAGAGGCTTTTAAACTTTCAAGAGGTGTGCATCAGGGGTGTGTCCTGGCTCCTACTTTGTTCCTTCTATATACAAATGGACTGTCTGATTTTCTGATGAAACACTGTAGGGATGTCCCAAAGGTGAAGGGTATTGATATCCCTGTGCTGTAGTACGCGGATGACGCAGTCCTCATGGCCCGCACAATGAATGGTCTCCGGGAAATAGTTAGAGCTTATGTTACTTTTATGTCAGCTTTGGGTTTAGAGGTCAATTTTAAGAAATCACATTTTATGGTTTGTGGAAGACCCCTGAGCAGGGTGGGGGAGCTTAGGGTGGAGGATCAAGTTATTAGCAGGGTCCATGAGCTCCCATACTTAGGGGTCATTTTTGATGAGAAAGGATCCTGGAAACCCTGTATTGCCAGAAGGGTTGTGCTCTTCCATGCAACAGTTGGTGCGGCTTTTGACTTTGCTGTAAGGGTAGGTAGTAGACCTATCAAGCCCCTTCTTGAAATCTATAGGCGGAAATGCCTTCCTGTCCTGCTGTATGGCACGGCACTTTGGGGGTATAGGGATACTCAAGCTCTTACGGTGGAAGAAAATCGCTTTTGTAGAAGGCTCCTGGGAGTTGGACAAAACATCCCTGGTTTTTGCCTTCACCTGGAACTGGAGCTTGAGTTTGTGCAGGATACTATCCAGTTGGCTCCCCTTCTGCTATGGATCTCAATCTGGAGTAACGAACATGCTACTCTTAATAGGGAAATCCTAAGGGATTGTTTGGCTTGCGACAATGCAAAGAATATGCCCTGGCTGATGCACATAAGGAAGATGGCTCATGACCTGGGGCGGCCTGAATTGTTTGATTATCCCGAGGGTCTGACTAGCCATGACAAGAAATGGGTTAAGGACAATTTTCTGAGAATACAGGCCTCCAAAAGGGAGGGGGAGGCTTTAGGGAAAAAATCAATCAGGGACTACATCATGTTAAAGATGTGGGTGGGCCCTGAGCGCTATCTTTTAGAAATAAAGGACGTGAGGGAAAGGTCTCTCATAACTCGATTCCGCCTGGGAAGCATTAGGAGTAATTTGTGTTTCCCGCTAGGTCAGTAAGGGGACAAATGTATTAGACTTTGCCCCTGCGACGGGGTGTCCCATCAGACCTTGCTCCATTTTACATTGTTTTGTGTTTTTTATGCACCGTTTAGAACTCATTTTTTATTACCTCTCCTAAGGCCCAAGGGTTTCGTGCAATATCGTCCTGCTTTTCTGTGGTTACAAATGGCCTCAGATATATTGGTATGGAAGGGCCTGGTATCATTCTTGAAGGGAGCTATCACCTGGCGTAATAATGTAGAGTTTTTAGAATGAGTTCTTCTATTTTATTGTTTTTTTATGAATGTGGTTTTTATATGTTCATATCTATGATGGGTGTTTTTATCATATATGGTTTTATTGGTATATTAATAATGTATTGGTGATTATTTGCTGTAATGGATGAACTTTTTCATACCGAATAAAAGTTTTCTTTCTGACTTGTTCCAATGTTTTATTTCTTTACATTTTTTTTCCTTTTTAGGTCATAGCCTACCAGACAGCTCAGCTGTCTGGTTTGCTACAGACGTCAGAAAGTTGATATAGGAACGTTTTCCGCCTGTTGGTTACCACTGGCTTTGTGATGTGTAACTCACATTTTCTGGTGTTCCATTTGCAGGCTTTATTTGCTTTAGGCTCTCCAGGTTCCATTTGCCCCTCCTGTTGCCTAAAGCGTGTTTTCTGTATCCTCCCATTAACAAACTTGTTTTCTGTTAACACGCCTTTAAATCTTGTTCTTATCTCATCATATTTGCTTAGTATTCAAAGACAGAGGTCAAAAGTCAGGCGCTGTCTTCCAAGGGTGTTTGCTTACTTTTCTTTCTCTGAATTCAAAGTGAGAGGATTTATGTGACAATCTTGTTTGATAATAGGGGTAGGAAAGAGTTTTTCTAGCACACAACAACTCTTAAATGAACTGTGTATCTATTTCAGAATATATCATATTTCTGAACACACAAATTAAACACATTTTTTATATCTGAAGTGTGCTAGAAACAAATACTGTAATACGATCAAAACGAACCATTAAACTAGGTGATGCAATTTCCATACATTTTCGTCTGCACACTGTATAGCTGTACTAGGAAAACTGTATGTCTGTGCAAATGTAATCGTCATTTCAACTGAAAATGTGTTGTCTGTAATGGTAGTGTGCTACCATACCATGAATACTCCACTCTATGCCACTCCATTCTACTCTGCACCACTCCACACTACTGCACTCTACTCTGCACCACTCCACTTTACACGGCACAGCACTCTGTACCACTCTACTCTTCGCCACTCTACTCTACACCACTGCACTCTTCACCACTGCACTCTACACCACTCCAGACTAGGACACACCAATTTACTCTGCACAACTCCACTCTATGCCATTGTACTCTAGGTCACTATGCAATACTGCACTCTATACCACTGCACTCTATGCTAATGCACTCTACTTCAATGCACTTTACTCTATAACTCTCAGATCTATGGCCTTGCACTCTATGCCAATCCACTGTATGCCACTCTAACCTACTCTGCACTACTGCACTTTATGCCGCTGCACTCTACACCGCTTTACTCTATGCCATTACACTCTATTACACTCTATGCAACTGCACTCTACCCTGCACCACTCCACTCTATGCCACTTCACTATACTCTGAAAAAATCTACTTGATGCCACCGCACTCTACTACAGTCTGTGCAACTCCACTCTGTGCCACTGCAATTTATGTCACTCTACTCTTAACCACTGCAATGTGCACCAATGCATTCTACACAACTGCACTTGCTGTCACTGCACTCTATGCCACTGCACTCTACTCTGCATCACTGTTCTCTATGCCACTGCTCTCTAAGACACTCTACTATACTCTACTCTACACCACTGCACTCTGACACACTACTCTGCAACACTGTACTCTACTCTTCCCTACTCCGCTTTATGCCACTGCACTTTATGGCACTATATTCTACTCTGCATCACTCTATGCTACTCTATGCTACTCTACTCTGCACCACTCTATGCCACTGCACTCTATGCTACTTAACTCTACTCTGCACTATGTGCAACTGCACTTTATACTACTCAACTCTACTTTGCACCACTGCCCTCTACATCACTCAACTCTACACCACTCCACTCTGCACCACTCTACTTTACTCTTTGCCACTTTACTCTTTGCTACTAAACTGTACGCCGCACCACTCCACTCTGCGACACGCCACTCTAGTCCACGTCAAGGCATAATATGACGGTGCATTGTATGTCGCTAAATTCAATGCCACTTCACTCAATGTCACTACACTCTGTCACTATTCTCTGCAACACCCTATGCCAATGCACTCTACCCCAGTCCACTCTGCTCTATGCCACTCCAGTGTATGCCACTTTACACAACTCCACATCATGCCACTCCAACACACAACACTCTCTGCCACGCCACTCTATAACACTCTACTCCATTCCACTCTATGACACTCCACAACACTCTCTTCTATGCCACTAAGTTTTAGCTATGCTGAACAGTAGCCAAGACCTATTGGCTTTGCCAATGCTTGTTCATGTTTTTGTTATCCTTGCCTGTTTAATTTATGTGTTCCACTCGCAGTAATTCAGAGCCAATATTTCCTTTTCTTTGCGCCAACAACAATGGTATTTTTTCCTATTATGCATAAAAGCTGAAATGGGATTCCACACTTTACCTGCCTACTAGGAAACATGTGTTTAATGCTCGGAAGCACGTATTCTATGGCTATTATTGTTTTTTTTTTATTTGAAATGTTTACATCAAACTCACGACTGCCTTGTTTGGGAAAAAACATGTTTTTTTCTTTACTCTTTATTTTTGTGACATATATCTCAACAAAATACAAAAATATGTATCCAACACACCAGTCTCACAAGTGCAGACCTACCGGGTTGGTCAATGCGCTTAATATGTCTCTTTTTGGCAATGTGGCTCCAGTTGCAGCTGCCTGTATTAACATATGAGGAACAATAAAACATTGAACCCCTTAAGTGTGGAGGACCTGACCTCCACATCCTTTGGACTGTCTCTGTAGCACAGACAACATGGAGGTAACATCCTCATGCCAAGGACTAGGAATCCCTCTTGTGCTCTCACAAAAGGGATTCCCTTTTGAGTTCTAAAACTCAGGCTGAAATGGAATAACTTTCCTTGCAGACCAACGGAGCACACCAACTGTGCTGATGACACAATGTGAAATTAAAGAAGCCAGAGCCTAAAGACTCCATCAGCTTTCAGTGTGACCGGTGCTCAAAGGAACAACTGAGATCCTGACCACTGATTTGGACAGGAAAGACTACAAAAAATGAGGAGATTCTCCATTTTCCAAAGGGACCTCTCCCTATTGGATCCCTGCTCAGGGATCTAAGCAGGAGAGCAGGAATCCTCTCCCCGGGAATAAAAGGAATGTTATCATTGGAATAGCGGCTCACAACATTACCTACAGCAAATTCCGTCTTTCAGCCCCCACAGGAACAGATTGGATGATTTACTCCAAAATGGCTGCCCAAGCGGGAAGAAAGTCATTACACACAAGGGAAAGGACTTAACTAAAGAAATAGGGTTGGGCCAGCCTATTCCACTATCGGCCTGCTCAACCACCCCCAGTGATGCAATATTAGGTGGTAGGACTATTGTCATTATCCAGGGGTTCCAGAACTTTCCCTCAAACATAAGGGATCCACACAAGCCACACTATGCTGTACTCTCTGGTGAGTCTAGTGTTCTAAAATATATGAGGTTGGTAGGTTTCCCAAAAAGCTGGCTGACTCTGGGCAAAAAAACTGAAGCTACCCACAACCCAAGGATTATTGAAATTGAAAGGAAATTCTGTGTATTTGAAGCAAAATCCCTTAATTCCGCAAATGTATTTCTAGGCCTTTCCTGTCCCGGGACATAAACCCACCTGCATAACTAAGGCGCATTTTTTATTAGGAGGGTTTGGGAATCCACAGTGGTAGGATATTTGAAAGAAAAAATCTTGATGTTTTCATAGTGTGTTTTGGGGGCCTTACCTGTTCAGGGCAATATGTCCACTAACACAAGTGGAGAACCATTTTTATTTGCATAAGTGTGGGAATGCTGTAAGACTTTTGTTATTCCATAAATGTCTCTCACAGGTATGTCAAGAAATTCTGTGCTTTCACCCAAATGTTGATGTTTACATAGCATTCTGGGTAATAAATCTTAGTAGGAGCCACCCATGCTACATCATACAGCACTCCCCAGGAAATATACTTTGCTTTGGGTAGGTAGGTTTACCTCATTGTTGGCCCAAATACAGCAGCTACCAAATTCTAAAAAATGATTGTAGCTGAAAGCTAAAATCTTGAACTTTCCATACAGACCTTTGGGCCTTTCCTTTCCAGTTTCATAGGCCCACCCATACAACTTATCCAGAAAAGTGTGGGAAATGTGGATGATAAGACTTTTGTAGTTCCACAGAGTTTTCAGAGCTGTTTCTCTCAAGCATGTAAGGAAATGTTATGAGATAACAGCAACATTTTTTAAATTCCAGTCTATATCAAGATCTTTCCTGGGTAAGGTGATAAACCCATAAACACAACTGTAGTGCCATTTTGTATTAGGAGTGTTGTGGGATAATCTGGTGGTAGACCTTTTGAAAACAGATATAATGGTGTCTCCATAATGTGTTTCGGGACCTTTCCACATGTGTGAAGTACAATTGCCTGGTGATGTGTTGGAATGCAGTAAGACTTTTGTTGTCTGACAAATTCTGGAACTTACTTGGACAGATAGGTGAGGACATTCGGTGATTTCACCAAATGTTTGACATTTGTAAGACATTATGGGTAAAATACCATAGTGGAATCTAGACAAGACATACCACACAGCACTCCCCCATGTACCCAGTTTTCAAACATGGCAAAGATTGGTGAATTTTCCTGTAAATACTACAATTGAAAGAAAAAATATTGAGATTTTTATAGTGTTTTGGAACCTCTTCTAACTGACAATCCTCCCAGCCACAAAAGTGTGCAACTGTTTTCATCAAGAAAAGTGTGGCAATGCTGGGTGGTAGTATTATCGGCAAATCTGTGATTTTACCCAACGATTTACATTTACAGGGGAGTCCAACAAAAAAAAGACAGGGGTCCGTGCAAACCACACCCCCTGGGTGTCTAGCTTCAAATCTTGTCTGAGGTTGGTAGGGTTCCACACGTGCAAGTCAGCCCTAGTTCCAAATATGTAGCTTTGAGGCCTTTCCTGTCACCGGTGATAGACCCACTCAAACCCATGAGGTACCATTTTTATAATGTGGGAACTCTTGGTGGTAAGACTTTTATTATTCCTCGTAGTTCTGAAAACTTTCTCTTGCAGAAATACAAGGAAATTATGCTATGGAAAAAATAACATTTAATTTTGTTAAAATTTAGATTTTTAAAATTACAATTTCAATGTACATCACATGTTAGAACACATTACTGCTTTTTTATTTTTTAAATATGTATTTGTTTATACAGGTTCATGTCAAGTAGAACACCTTCCTCAATGTAGTTTAGTTTGGAATGGGAATAGTAAATCCTACCCCTCTAATGTGCAACATTGTCAGCAAAACGAGTTAAATTAAAGTGGAAATAGTAAATCAAACCCCTTCAATGGCCAAAAACATTTACAATGTACATTAGTTTGGAATGGAAATAGTAAATCTTACTCTTGTAATGCCCAACACCTTCCCCAAAATGGCTCAGTTTGGAGCAGAAATGTTATTTTTTTTAAATAATTTTCAGTCTACAAACATCGCAGTATACAAATTCATAGTACAATGCAAAACATCTCACCACAGTATATAAATAATGTCATAATGTTAACAATAATAATTACAGAGTTCATTGTCTGGCAAAAAGTCCTTGTGGACTCAATCAAAGATTCCACACATGATACTTTATGGGGAGGGGACACCGAATGTGACCCCCGTCAATATCCAACACCTTCTCTTTCCCAGTTTAGATTAGTTTTTAGTAGAGAATAGTAAATCTTATCCCCTTAATGATCAATGCATTCTCTAAAATGACATGGATTGTAGTGGAAACAGTAAATGCAACCTCTTCAATGTCCAGCACCTTCCCCAAAGGAGCTTAGTAAGGAGTGACAATAGTAACTGTAATCCCTTCAATGCCCACACCTTCCCCCATGTAGCTTAGTTTAGAGTGGGGATAGCAAATCTTACTCTAGTGTCAAACACTTTCCCCAAAATGGCTTGGATTGGAGTGGGAACAGTAAATCAAACCCCTTCAATGTCCAACGCCTTCTTCAATGTAGCTTTGTTTGGAGCGAGAACAGTAAATAATACCCCTTTAATGTGCAAGCCCGTCACAAATGTATTGTAGAGTACAATGGGAATAATAAATTATATTATTTGTAATGGGTGGTTTGTACTGTTTGTAAGCTTTAACAAGCAACAAATACCCTTTTATTGTGTAAGATGTATTTTATCAATACATGTTTGTAATATTTGCAACATATAGCTGTACATTGATTTTTATAAACATAGTTTAGATTACAGAAATAATTGTTAATACATTGTTTAATATATATATTACGAGCTGTGTGATATATATCACACCCTTGCAGTTTTGCCCTGATAAATTCCAGCAGGTGAAACATAATTAAATTTAGTAGGGGGGAAAAGGCCCAGAAAAAGAGCAAGGCATTCAGAAAACGCTAAGTGTCATCCTTTGTTTTCGTGTTGAAAACACGGAATACAAGATATTTACCATATTTGGTAAAAACCATCACCTGGTCCAACAAACTTGTAATGAGAGTCTTAGGCCCTCATTATGACATTGACGGTAAATCCCACTTATCGCCATGCGACTGTTACCAACATAACACCGCAGCGGCGGATAACCGCCAACCATGTTATGACACACACATACCAATCCGTCACTAAACCGCCATCCCAAAGGTCAGTGATAAACTGGCGGTAGCAAAACCCACACTGTTATGCCAACAGAACAACGCCCATCACATTATGATCCACGAATCACCACAGAGGACATTCAATGGCGGTAAATCATTGGTGGTACATACTGCCGTGCTCAAAATACACACAAATATACAAAACAACACCACATCGGTCAATTCTAACTACACACACCTGACACCCATACACACACCACACCCACACCACTATAAAACACACTCCCACATTACCCACAACCCTTTATGACTACAAACAATTGCCAACAGAGAGAGATACAGCAAGAGCACCCACACAACCAGAGCCACATAACACCATCACCTATACACCACCCACGCACCTTACATGACACACCCCAACAGTTCACCCCACACACCCTCACCCACACCACCCACACTACACCCATGGCACCACAACGACACCCCAGGTTCTCAGAGGAGGAGCTAAGGGTCATGGTGAAGGAAATCATCCAGGTAGAGCCACAGCTATTTGGATCACCGGTGCCGCAGACTTTCATTGCTAGGAAGATGGAGCTATGGCGGAGAATCATGGACAGGGTCAACGCCGTGGGACAGCACCCCATAACAAGGGATGACATCAGGAAGAGGTGGATCGACCTACGGGGAAGGTGCGTTCTGTGGCAGCAAAACACCAGCTCGCAGTACAGAGGACTGACGGTGGACCACCACCTCCTCCCCCACAACGTACAACATAGGAGAAGCAAGTCTTGGCAATCATGCATCCTGAAGGCCTGGCAGGAGTAGGAGGAGGACTGAACTCTACTCCCTTCCTGCATGCCATCACAAAACCCCACCCTTACCCTCACTCCCATCACTGCACCACCTCCCACATACCCCACCATCACAACTTACTCAGCCCAATACCAAGTCCTGCATGCAACACCAATGCATGGACACCCCTCACAGACCTGCATGGACACCTGTCACCACTGCATGTACACTGGAGAGAATCACCTATCACACCAAATAACAACTCACATAAGGCAAATATGCCAGGGCAATAACAACCATAGAGGGCAACACACCCATGCACAATATGACACATGCAGAAACAATAGCACTGCAATTACATCCCCACAGGTATCCCAGCCAATGTCACCGGAGAAGAGGTTCCAGCAACATCCAGTCCCCCCACAGAAGAGGCCCACAGCATGACAGCAGCTCTGGTCACCTGGATCTGGATGACCAACCTGGCCCATCAGGGATCTCCGAACAGTCGGTTACCCAGGCACAGTCTCACACCACCACAGAGCTTCCCCCCTCAGGAAACACCACCACAGCACCACCCAGTGGACCCATACCTCTGTCCCCAGGACACATCAATCAGCAGTGTGTCCACAACTACAGGGACCCCAGGGCTCCCCACAAACACAGGACGATCAGGGACCTGGGGTCAGTGGCAGTGGGCACACGGTTCAGGGAACAGATTCACAGGACAAAAGGGAAGCTGGGAGGACTGCTGTGCGACGGGGGAGGACAAGCCCAGGGAACCGACTCTCCAGGAGGCACTCACTGAGATCCTGGGAGCATACCAACATTCCCAGGATACGCTGGGCCAGATACTGGACAAGTTGCAGGAGAACATGCGGGATCAGGGAGGACTTGAAGGACATCAACACCACCCTGGTCTCCATTGCACGGGTGCTGGCAGACATGGCCAACACTATGAGGGAGGCAGTGGCACACCACCAGGCCCCTGACACTAGCCAAACCAACGAACAGCCCTCCCCCTCCGCTGCCGCTAGTGGACAGGAGGCCCCGCCACTGGAACAACAGGCCACCAGCATCCCTCCCCCTGCAGAAGGAAAACCACCCCACAAACGTTCCCTGCGATGCAGGCAGAAGCCAGAGACTATTGCCAAGACCCCGCCAGGAAATATGACTCTCCTGATTGTCACCCTTGTGTCCCACTCTGTTACCCTGTCCACCTTGAACTGACATTGCTCCCCTTCCTATGCCCCCTTGGACACTGCACCTGTGATACAAATAGACTGGACTCTATCCTGGACTTTCCTCCAGCATCACCCCAGCCCATTGCACTTCCCCCTCTACTTCTTAGCACTTAAATAAACACCCTTTGAAAAAATGCAAGTATGGAGTATGTCAAATGATTTAAGTATGTATTTGTTTATCATGGTTTAAACATTGCAATTCAACTGTTCAGTAATGGATACATAGGAAAGACCTGTAGTTGGCTGCAGTGAACACACCAGGGGTGATAGCGGGGCACCAAATTCTGCAAATAGAGGTGCCAAAGGGTACAGTGAGTGGCCATAGAAGTGGGAAAAAAAGCCTGCCAGTGACAATGTCAAACACAAAACTGTCAATTAAATGTGACGTTACACTGTCTTACCTGTGTGTCATGGGAAGTATTGATGAATAATTGTACTTTTGTTGTCCTCATCCTCATCCTCCTCATCTTCACTGTCCACAGGGTCTACTGCTGCCACACGGCCATCTCCAGCCTCCTCCTCCGGCAGAAAAGGCACCTGGCAACGCAAGGCAAGGTTGTGCAACATACAGCATGCCACGATGATATGGCAGACCTTCTTGGGTGAGTAGCACAGGGATCCACCTGTTAGATGGAGGCAACGAAACCTGGTCTTCAGGAGGCCAAAGGTAATCTCTATAATCCGTCTTGTTCACCCATGTGCCTCATTGTAACGTTCCTTTGCCCTTGTCCTGGGATTCCTCACAGGAGTCAGTAGCCATGAGAGGTTGGGGTAACCAGAGTCACCTGCAAATATTGAGGGACAACTGTTAGCCACACACTAACTCTTAGGGCCCACACCATACCCTACACCAACATATACTGGGTGGGAACCAGGGCTCACCTATTAGCCACACCTTGTCCCTCTGGAGTTGAGCCATCACATTTGGGATGCTGCTATTCCTCAGGATAAAGGCATCATGCACAGACCCAGGATACTTTGCATTGACGTGGGAGATGTACTGGTCCGCCAAACACACCATCTGCACATTCATGGTGTGAAAGCTCTTTCGATTTCTGAACACCTGTCCATTTCGCCGGGGGGGGGGGGGACAAATGAAATATGTTTTCCATCAATAGCCCCAATAATGTTGGGGATATGTCCCATTGCATAGAAATCAGTTTTCACTGTGGCCAAGTCCTTCACCTGGGGGAAAACAATGTAGCTGCACATGTGTTTAATCAGGGCAGACAACACTCTGGTCAGCACTATTGAGAACATTGGCTGAGACATTCATGCTGCCACGCTCACTGACACTTGGAAGGAGCCAGTTGACAGGAAATGGAGCACTGATAGCACTTGCACAAGAGGGGGGATCCCAGTGGGGTGACGGAGAGCAGAGATTAGGTCAGGCTCCAATTGGGTACACAGCTCTGTGATTGTGGCCCTGTCAAATCTATAGGTGAGGATAATGTGCCTGTCCTCCATTGTTGCCAAGTCCACAAGGGGTCTGTACACGGGGGTATGTCTCCATCTCCTATTCATCCGCAGCGGTTGCAAACTATGGGGTAATACAGTGAGCAGCTGGTCATTATCTCTACATTCCAACCACTACAGTTCAATGCATGTTGGGATTGTAACAGTATTTTATTGGAGATGTCCAAATGGTACATTTGTATACTGTGACGCAGTTAGGATCCATGGCATGCCCCCCCCTGAAATGGCGTCCGCCTGTCCTGTATGGAGGGACAAGTGGAAATGAGGTAATTCCGCTGATGTTGTGCGCCGTTGCAGGAGGCGGTCCAGAACCACTGTGCAACTTCTCATTGGTTAACATTGGGCCCCAAGGGGGCCAGTACAGTGGCCAATGGTGATGTACGGCGATGGTGACAGTATGCACCGCCGCGGACGTCACCACCATTTTCTATCTAATTCCTCACTTGCTACCTGACCTTCAACAGGAGAGGACCTACACTGCATGTGCTGCTGTGACCTGTGTCTGGAACTGACCATGGCTCATGTGACTGGGGAAAGGGCCCCTGCCTTCACCTCGGCGGAGCGACTGGTGGATGGGGTCCTACCCCAGTACCGAATGCTGTATGGGCCTCCAAACCAACAGGTGAGTACACCGTGAGTATGATGCATGGGGTGTGAATGCATGGAGTGCTGTGTGTGAAGGCCTCATGTAGGGGGTGTGTGGTGGATGGGCCCTGGGCAGCGTGCAGCATGTATGGTCAGCCATGTTTGTGCTAATAGGGATGGGAAGGGGCATGGTGGGCCATGAGTGTAACAGGCAGAATGGTCTGACTAATACCTTTCACTGTGTCTATTTCCCTGCAGGTCAGCGCCTATCAAAAGAAGGTTATATGGCATGCCATTGCCAAGGATGTGCGGCCCCTGGGGTCTACAGCAGGCGGAGCACCCAGTGTCAGAAACGGTGGGAGGACCTGAGACGCTGGGCATGGAAGACTGCGGAGGCTCAGCTGGGGATGGCCTCCCGACCAGGAAGGCGTACCCGTCGAACCCTGACTCCCTCTGATGCATACCTGCATACTGGCGTTAGCCCATCCAGAGCTGGGTGGGGGATTGGGGGCATCACAGCAGCAAAAAGGGGGTGAGTACAGTGCCCCAATATACAACTTGTGCCTGGCGAGGTGGTATCCGGGTGGGGGGTGTGGGCCTTGTGGGTGTCCCTTGCCCAGGCTTGGCATTGCAGGGTAGGTCCCATGTTGGGCAGGGTTCTGATGTGAAAGTACTCCAACCAAGCTAGTAGACATCCACTACTGGGCAGGGGACAGTGGGTCTCAGATATGCCGCAATTGGCATTAGGTGTCCCTATCCATGGGCTGGTGACTAGCATTGTGACTGGTAGTACATTGCCTAGTGCGTAGGGCTGTTCCCTGTGTGTGAGTATGTCGTGTACGCCAACGGTGGTGTTGTTGGCACCATTGACCAAGTGTATACTTTGTCTCTCCCCCCCCTTTTTGTTTTGTCACCCTGTCCTTATGTGCATTAGCATAATCTGGCGGAGGAGCAGACGCACCGGTGACGGAGGGAACTGCATCCCACAGGACCCAGGAGGCCGAGTCACCGACGGTGAGGGCACCAGTGGGGCGGAGGGCGAAGGGAGCACCACAGCAGAGACAGGAGGGGCAGTTCGAACATGGATACCTCCTCCAATGGGAGCTCCCCGGTGGTGGTGGACACTTCTGTCCCCACCCCAGCTACAGGTACAGCCGCCACCCCCGTACCAGCACCGCCCTCGCAGCAGCCCCTCAGCGAGTTTACCGTGCTCGCTCACCCAGGAGGGTGGGCAACTCCTTCGGCCCAGGCACCTCAGGCCCTACCCCAGTTAGCCCTGCTGTCCTGAGTAAGGAGGCTATTGACCTCCTGCGATCCATCTCTGTTGGGCAGTCAACCATAGTGAATGCCATCCAGGGGCTGGCAGCCCAAATGCAACAGACAAATGCATTCCTGGAGGGCATTCACACTGGCTTGGCGGCCCAACATAGATCAATCCAGGCTCTGGCCTCCTCTCTGATGGCAGCCATTGTCCATGTTTCCAGCCTCCAGCCTCCCCCCTCCAACTTCCTCTTCCCAATCCCATTCCCCTCAACCCCAACCTATCCCAAGCACACAGTCAGACGAGCATGCACCCCGGACAACACATAAGAGTGGACATGGTAAACACAAGCACCACACTTCATCCTGCAGGCACTCACACAAACACCATCCACAAGCAGACATACCAACATCCACTGTCTTCACTGTGGCCCCCTCCTCCTCGTCCTCCACCTCCCTCCCAGTTGCATCTACACTCACACCTGCATGCACTACATCCTCATCCACTACCACCATCACCAGCACACCTAACAGTACACGCCCCTCACTGGCAGTCACCACCCCCACATCCCCTGTGTCCTCGCCTCCTCCTCCCAAAGTACTCAAACGCAAGCACTCAGACACCCAACAGCCATCCACCTCACAACAGCATCCAGCCCATGCACCTGCACCAAAACACAGCAGACAGCTCCTACCACCACTCCCTCTTCCTCCACTCCCAAACCATCTCCCTCTTCCTGCCCCAATGTCCCTAAGAAGCTTTTCCTCTCCGCCACTGACCTCTTCCCTACCCCTACGTCCCTTACGTCAGGCCAGGGCGGTCAAAACCCAGGCAAGCACCTCAGCCACCCAGTCCCTGGGCACAGTAGTGCCCCCAACTTCTCCAGGTGGGAAAGGATCCCGGTCACCAGCCAGCCAGATGGACAGGGTGCCAGCCCCAAGGGCATCGAGGCAGGGCAAGGAGTCAGCCCCAGCTGCAGGATGGAAGGGCAAGGAGACAGCCCCGGCTGCAGGACGGAAGGGCAAGGAGGCAGCCCCAGCTGCAGGTCGGAAGGGCAAGGAGGCAGTCTCAGCTGCAGGAAGAAGGGGCAAGGGGCCTGCAACAGCAGGCAGTAGAGACAAGGGGCCTGGTGCAGGGACTCAGTCAGAGCCCCCACCACCAACCAGGGTGGTGCAGCCGTCTGAGGCTACAGGGGAAGGGCTGGAGCCTCCCCCCACCACTGCCAGCACCGCCATCAGCACTGCCACCAGCACCACTGCCAGCAGCAGCAGCCCCAGTGGGCACAATGCCCCCTCCAGAACCAGTAGAGAAGTCATCCACTCACCCCATCCTCCCCAGGATGAAGCTCACAGGGCACAATGCCCCCACCAGAACCAGTGGAGAAGCCATCCACTCACCCCATCCTCCAAAGGATGAATCTCACAGGGCACAATACCCCCACCAAAACCAGTGGAAGAAGCCATCCACTTGAGAGACTGTGGCCTTGCACTCCCCAAGACAAAGCACAGGGCATGTTGCCCCCTCCAGAGCCAGTGGGCAAGTCACCCACCTGAGAGACTGTGGTCTTGCACTCTCCAGGACAGAGTAATGGGCATGTTGGCCCCTCCAGGACCAGTGGATTTGTCCCATCTTCCGGCTGAGGTGTCCCCCCATTCCCCGTCCCCCTGAGGTGCCTGGCTGTTTTCGACCTGATGCCCCGGCAGTATTCTCTCCGTGTTGTTGTAGGAGTGAGGTGGGGCCTTGGACTATGTGATGTGGCCCTGTGGCCCACGGACATTTCGGACTGGGCAGTGTCCCTACATTTGTAAATATGTATATACTTGTTGATTTGGATGCACGTATTTATACTATTTTATCTTATTACACTCACTTTAATCAATTCATTTTGTTCTTGTATTATTCCTGTGGGGTACGGGGTGAATATGTAATGTTATTGCATCTGCTTGTGTGTATGGTGTTAGGGGTGGGGGTGTTGTGTGTTGCGTGTGTGTGTCACTCTCTTTTTCCCCCCCCCCACCTGTGTGTTAGGCGGCAGTACTCACCGTGGCCGTCTTCGCCGACGTTGGTGTTCGTAGTGGAGCAGAAGGTAGAAGAGCATGGGGAACACATGCAACTCGGGCTCCATGGTGGCATGGTTCTTCCCTCAGTCTCCAGAGGTGAGTCGTTTCCCTTCTGTGCAGTGTTTCTGCCAGGCTTTTAATGTCATTGGTACCGCCCCGGAAAAGGTGGCGGATTGGTGTCTCTTACTACAGTGGGCGGAACATTGTCTTCCGTCTGGCTGTTGGCGGTTATCGCCGAAGTGCCTGTTGATTTCGCCCTAGCGGTCGGTGTGTTAAAGTGGCTGTCTGACTGAGCGGTTTCCACCGTGGTCATAATTTCATATTTATTACCGCCGGCCTGTTGGCGGCATTACCGCCGCTTTATCACCAACCGCCAGAGTTATAATGAGGGCCTTAGTGTAGATTTTTGAAGGTGTCCTCACATTTTTCAGATTGTCTGTATCATTGCTTACTCAAAGTTTATAATTATGTTTTGGAGGCAATAGTTGTTAGATTTCATTTTAATTTGGTTAAGTAGTTCATACTATGTATCATTTTGTTTGTAAAGAAGCAGTGAGTATACTAGGGGTATTGCCAATATGATGTGTGATTGGTGAAGGGCACGATTTTAAAGTGCCATCCATCACCCATGTTTGGCTTAAGTTTGGTCTAAAAAAGTTATTATTTGATGTATTACCTAATATTCACCTTTCATTATTATAATCACACATGAGGAAGGTTTAATTATTATGTGCAGTATTTAGATTCTCGGAAATGTTTGTCTTGAAATCTTCTAGGAGCACCAGGCTTTTCCATTGTCCCCTTCCTGTTGTGAGCTAATAATATTTTAAATTTGAGATCGCTGGAAGTTTCCCCACACACTACTCAGAAATTTGTGGCAGAATAATTTTTTTAATGGTTCCAGTTGTTTCTTGTGAATTAGTGCTTGCTGCTCTAAAGTCTTGCAAAACGTGTCTTACTTCTAATTCTGTTACATTTGGGGGTGGTTATGGTCTCTAATGTTCTGTACAACATCATGCCTAGAAACGACCCTCCAATAACGAGCAAAAGTTTAGTATGTTGCACATTTTGAACGTATAGTCTTTGTGCTTGAGCTCTCCTGAATGTATGCATATCTCATATGTGATAATAACTGTTTCCATATCTGGAAGGTGAAGAAAGTGGCTTTCTTTGCCCTCATATCTGTATATGTTAGAGTTATATGCTTTTTATTTTCGGTAAATTATCCTTTTATTACATTTTCACATTTGAACATGCATTACCAGTTTTTTATATTTTTTACTTAGATCTTTGTTGTCCTTTTAAGTAAGCCTATGATATTGGCACAATCTGGTAATGCTACATTACTCTTGTAACACGGAGGTCCGGAAAAATTCAACCAATCATCATGTGACAGAATTTTTCCCACGAGGCCCGAGAAATGTGAGCAAGATTTGGTGTCCCCTGGTGTTATTTTATAACAAGGAGGGATGCTTGCAGTCGCGGTCAGTAGGCCGCAATTGAGTAGATTTGCAGTTGCTCTAGTAGATTTTCTACTCGAGCAGCAGCAAAATCAACCGAAGCGGCTGCAGTCCCTTTCACACCACATGATGGCGTTCACTCTACTGGCACTAAATTGCAGCACTAGCCACACAACATGATAATTTCCCTCCCATTGGCGGAACTCCGCGGAATCTCTTAGATTTTGTATGTGAATCTGTGACTTCTGCCCGCTCCTATTTTTAATGTGAATATTTTTTTCTTCATGTTTTCTTTCATCGTGTCATGATACAGGTCAGGCAATGGCTTTTTCCCTGTTGTTTTTAGAACTTTGGTTTAAGCCTCTTCAGTGCGGGCATCGGCAAACTTGCCGACGCCCGCACTACCTCCCTGGCGTGGATCACGACCAGTCACTGACACCCAGGAGGGGGTTAAAAATGAATTAAAAAAACTCTGGGAGACACGGATGATCTTCCTTGCCACCCACGTTCTCCCACCCGCCCCGTTGTGATGTCAGCACGTCGCAAGGCATGCTGACAACACTATTTGTTTTCCCCACCGCGGCCGCTTCCTGCTCTGATGGGGAAAACAGGCCCAAAAGGACCTTCCCGATGTTCGGGAAGGCCTCGTTTGAAAGGGGAGATCCTCCCCTTTCAAATGAGGCCTTCCTGAACAGGTTTTCTAACCTTCGATTGCAGCGCTGCTGCAATCAATAGCTACGAAACCCCCACTAGACACCAGGGATTTCATTGGGGGCGGGGACGGCCCCCTCGGAAAACGGGACCCCCCGCGGCAATTTTTTTTTTAAAAGGTAGGTTTACCTCTGTGGTGGAGCGCGATTGCGCCCGATCGTGGCCCCCAGGCGTGTAAAAAAAAAAACAATGTAGGGGTTGCCTGTGACCAGGGTGAACCCCTGTGGGGGCAATAATTTTACTATGGCCCCAAGGAAACCATACACCAGTTAAAAAAATATAAAGATCTATATATCCATATATAGATCTACATATACATTTATCTACTTAGATGTATCTATCTATATATTTAGATATATCTATCTATATAGACAGATATATCTATATATAGATATGTCTATAGATAGATCTATTAATATATATATATATATATATATATATATATATATATATATATCACTCACTTTTGTCAATGCGTGTGTGGTTTCCCTGGGGGCTGCGATCGGCCCCCAGGAAAACCACACCCACATATAAAAGTCATCTCTTTACACACAATCATATATATATATATATATATATATATATATATATATATATATATATTTATATGAATATATATTCGCCACCAGTTCTCTTGCATTCGCAGCTTGCGTCTTCAAAGCAATGCACATACTTCAACTGACACGTTTCAACTGTAGCTTTTAGGCAGCAATAAAAAAGTTCAGTTATTCTTGGGAATATGTTTCTGCTAGAAAAGGATCTGACTTTGGTCTAATGGTAGTTTTGATGCCATAAAGTAGTGCAGAAGGTTTTATATCTCAAAACTGCATTATATGTGAATAGCTGAGTAGATTAGTGAAGCCAATCATTACCTGTGCTTTAATCCAAATGAAATGTATGTGCGAGGGGGGCTATGGAGAGATGAAATGTACTTTTGCTGGGTGGTATTGAGGGAATCGGAGGAGTAGGTAAGAGGAGTGGAAGAACCAATAATGATTGTTGGACTGGGCACTAGAGGCGTTAAAGACTGTGACGATTTGTATGTGACAAGATGAAGTGATAGTGTGTCTTTTTTGTTTTTTTGTGTCTTGAGAGAACATGCTGATTGAGGGAAGAAGCGAACGTAAGGTGACCTCTACTGTTGCAGGTATCACACACACACCCACCAGTAATTTTGTAACTGTCTACGTAGGCTAGTGTTTTAGAGAGACAGTTTAGCCAGTAGCAGAGATGACATCTAATTAGATGAATGCTGCTCAAACCCTAACTCAGGTTATAGAGGACAGCTCTGACGTAGGATCAGAGACTGAGACAGCAGACACTGAGACAGCATCTGAGGGATAGGACAATGACGCAGACTTTGGGAGTGAATTTGCAGTTGGAGGAGTCCCATTCGATAACTCCTCTTCCAGTGATTATGGGGGAGGTGATGAAGACAGTCCTGCTGTCCCTTCGAAAGTACAGTCTGTGCAGCAGGACCATAGCGGGTTAGCCCAACCCAGAGAGCAGGTGCATGCAGCGGAAAGCACAGAGAGAGTGCTCTCTTGGGAGCTCCCCAATTTAGTTCAGCCACAAAATCCACCGCCCAAATCGTATTGTGGAGACATCAAAATTATCTATCACAAAACAACCTGGTTTTGTAAGGCAGGCACCTGCGTTTTTGGTCCTGGGCTTGGCGGCCATATAGGGAAACCTACCAAACTCAGACATTTCTGGAAACAAGCCATCCGGGGGAGTCCACAGAGGTGTGACTTGCATGGATTCCCCAAAGTTTTGTTACCCAGAATACCCTGCAAAGCTGAAATGTTGAATAAAAACTTGATGTTTTCTTGCGTTTCTGTCACACAAACTACAGGAATATGCTGGGATCCACAAAATTCCTACCACCCAGTGTTTCCCCACCTGTCCTGATAAAACCACTACCCCACGTGAGTGCCTGCACATAGTGTCTGCGTCAGGAATGGATCACCCCAGAGTCAAAGGTTGCCCTCATGTAAGGACCAACCGTTGTGTGATCTATTCCTTACACGGGCACTAGGCCTATCCACACAAGTGAGGTACCATTTTTATCGGGAGACTTAGGGGAATGCTGGGTGGAATGACATTTGTGGCTCCTCTCAGATTCCAGAACTTTCTATGACCGAAATGTGAGGAAAAAGTGTTTTTTTGCCAAATATTGACGTTTGCAAAGGATTCTGGGTAACAGAACCTGGTGAGAGCACCACAAGTTAACCCATCCTGGGTTCCTCTAGGTGTCTAGTTTTGAAAAATGCACAGGTTTGGTAGGTTTCCCTAGGTACTGGCTGAGCTAGAGACCAAAATCCACAGCTAGGCACTTTCCAAAAAACACATCATTTTTCAATGTAAAAATTTGATGTGTCCATGTTGTGTTTTGAGGCGTTTCCTGTCGCGGGCACTAGGCCTACCAATACAAGTGAGGTACCATTTTTATCGAGAGACTTGGGGGAATGCTGGGTGGAAGGCAATTTGTAGCTCCTCTCAGATTCCAGAACTTTCCATCACCGAAATGTGAGGAAAACATGTTTTTTTTGTCAAATTTTGAGGTTTGCTAAAGATTTTGGGAAACAGGACCTGGTGACAGTCACCCCATTCCGAGTTTTCAAAAATGTATAGGTTTCCTAGGTTTCCCTAGGTGCCGGATGAGTTAAAGGCCAAAGACCACAGCTAGGCACTTTGCAAAAAACATGTTCGTTTTCTTTGGGAAAATATTATATGTCCACGTTGTGTTTTGGGGCATTTCCTGTCGCAGGCACTAGGTCTACCCACATGAGTGAGGTACCATTTTTATCAGAAGACCTAAGGGAGTGCTGGGTGGAAGGAAGTTTGTGGCTCATCTCAGATTCCAGAACTTTCAGCACCGAAATCGGAGGAAAAAGGTTTTTTAGGCCAAATTATGAGGTTTGCAAAGGATTCTGGGTAACAGAAGCTGGTGAGAGCCCCACAAGTCACCCCATTCTGAATGTCCCTAGGTGTCTAGTTTCCAAAAATATATAGGTTTGCTAGGTTTCCCTAGGTGCCAGCTGAGCTAGGGGCCAAAATCCACAGCTAGGCACTTTGCAAAAAACACGTCCGTTTTCAATGTAAAAAATGTGATGTGTCCATGTTGCGTTTTCTGTCACGGGCAGTAGGCCTACCCACACAATTGAGGTACCATTTTTATCGGGAGACTTGAGGGAACACAGAATAGCAGAACAAGTGTTATTTCCCCTTGTCTTTCTCTACATTTTCCTTCCAAATGTAAGACAGTGTGTACAAAAGACGTCTATATGAGAAATGCCCTGTAATTCGCATGCTGGTATGGGGACCCCAGAATTCAGAGATGTGCAATTAACCACTGCTTCTCAACACCTTATCTAGTGCCCATTTTGGAAATACAAAGGTTTCCTTGATACCTATTTCTCAGTCTATATATTTTACCAAATGAATTGCTGTATACATAGTATACAATGAAAACCCATTGCAAGGTGCAGCTCATTTATTGGCTCTGGGTACTTAGGGTTTTTGATGAACCTACAAGCCCTATATATCCCGCAACCAGAAGAGTACAGCAGATGTAACAGTATATTGCTTTAAAAAGTCTGCCATAGTTGGAAAAAGTTATAGAAGAAAACGTGGCCGGAAATGGCTCTTTTTTTCACCTCAATTTCAATATATTTTTTATTTTAGCTGTTACTTTCTGTAGGAAAACCTTTAAGGATCTACACAAATGACCCCTTGCTGAATTCAGAATTTTGTCTACTTTTCAGAAATGTTTAGCCGTCTGGGATCCAGCATTGGCTTCACGCCCATTTCTGTCACTAACTGGAAGAAGGCTGAAAGCACAACAAATAGTAAAAATGGGGTATGTCCCATTAAAATGCCAAAATCGTGTTGAAAAATGTGGTTTTCTGATTCAAGTCTGCCTGTTCCTGAAAGCTGGGAAGATGGTGATTGTAGCACAGCAAACCCTTTGTTGATGCCATTTTCAGGGAAAAAACATGCTTTCTTCAGCAGCCCTTTTCCCAATTTTTCTGAATAAACAACATTTTATCTGTATTTTGGCAAATTTTTTGGCCTCCTCCAGGTGAACCAATAAACTCTGGGTACCACTAGAATATCTAGGATGTTGGAAAAAAAGGTTGCAAATTTGGCATGGATAGCTTATGTGGACAAAACGATATGAAGGCCTAAGCGCAAACTACCCCAAATAGCCAAAAAAGGGCTCAGCACAGAGTGGGGGGAAGGCCCAACAGCTAAGGGGTTAACTAAATGTAAAGCTATTTGTTTAGTTATTGCATGTTTTGGTGTTAGATTTATTTTTTATGTTTGGGGATTTTAGTTCTTTAATATTTAATCATATTTACTTACTTTCCAAAATATGTTATTTTAAGTTTATATTTCAGGAAGTTGATGTTTGTGTTAAGTAGGACTGCATTTTGGTCTTTTTCCAAAGTTAACTACAGTTTAGAAGATATATATAAAGAGAAAAACAAGTTTAAGTGGTTGATTTTAAGCTAAACAGTAAGCAGTTTATTTCAAGTACTTCTAAGTTTGTGTGTTTATACTACTTTTTGATTGTAATTTAGATTTTCTGGAGGTTAGGGACTGGATTTGCCCTCTGGAATCCTACTAAGTGTCACTTTCATCTAGATGTAACGTTTTTGCTGCAAAGTGTGGGTGGATTTTATGCTCTTTTCCTAATGGTAATTTAATTAGATGTTTTCTGTTGTTACTTTGTTTAAAGTTAAAGTTTATTGGTTGATTTGTGTTTAATTTGAATTTTTTGGGACAGTTTGGGCTAGATGGACAAAATTGCAGGCTTGCAGTTTCCTAATAGCGAACTTTAGCAATTTGCTTTTTGGAAATCACAAAAAGCAATCTGCTACAGTGTGCTTGACACTGTTTTGCGATTCCCAGTGGGGGATACAAAATTCATGAGGCAGGTCCCAATGTGCGACCCGTTGGGAATGGCCAAAATCACAGGGATGGTGGCCTGCTGGGGTCAGCACAGCAGATCTCCATGTTTGTGACTGCTTTTTAAATAACTTTGTTTTTTTTAAGACAGCCTGTTTTCCTTTAAGGAAAACGGGATGCATTTTTAAAAAAAAAATGAAAAGCTTTTTTTCAGTTTTTAAGAGTAGGCAGTGGTCCCTGGGACCACAACCTGCTCCTAAAAAATGTTTCCACCCCAATTCACAAATGGGAAGGTGTCCACCTTTCCCGTCTCCTAGAAACACACTGAAGTCAGACCCCCTCCTCAAGAAACCCTTTCCGGACCCCAACAAACTACAAAACTACTGACCAATCGCGTTGTTCCCTTTCCCCGCCAAAGTCCTGGAAAAGGTTGTCAACCTCCGACTCACCAAACACCTTGAGAGAAACAACCTAATAGACCCATCTCAATTAGGTTTCAGAATCAACCACAGCACCGAGACAGCTCTGATCACTGCCTCAGATGACATTTGAGCCATACCTGACAAATAGAATCCGCTGCCCTCATCCTGCTCGACATATCAGCCACCATCGACACAGTCTCCCACCACACACTCATCCACCGCCTATGCCAGACGGGAATCACCGACGACGCGCTCAATTGGATGGCACCCTTCCTCACAGGATGCACCCAGAAAGTTTTCCTACCCCCTTCACATCGCAGGCCAAGCATAACATCTGTTGTGTTCCCCAGGGGTCATCCCTCAACCCCACACCCTTCAACATCTACATGACTTCACTCACGGACATAGTCAGACCACACAACATTAACATCATCTCCTACGCCGACGACACTCAGCTCACCCTTTCACTCTCCACCAACCCCAACACTACCATAGCTAATTTCCTCAACTGCATGAAGAGCATCACAGCATGGATGAAGGACAACTGCTTAAAGCTGAACACAGACAAGACAGAAGTTCTCATCCCCTGCAAAAACACCGCCCTCTGGAACGACTCCTGGTGGCTGCAAGAGCTCGGCCCTACCCCCACGGCTGAAGACCACGCCCACAATCTCAGCGTCATCCTAGACAGTGAGCTCTCCATGGGACGTCAGGGCAACTCTTTCGCCTCAGCCTTCTTCCACATGCAACGCATACTCTGGAAAGTTTTCAAGCGGCTTCCCATGAACACAAGAAAGACAGTCACTCATGCCCTCATCACCAGCCATCTTGACTACAGCAATGCACTCCATGCAGGCACCACCAACAAACTCCTGCAAAGACTCCAATCAATACAGAACGCAGCCACCAGCCTGATTCTCGACCTGCCCAAGAGAACCACATCTCCCAGCACCTGAAAGACCTCCACTGGCTCCCAGTCCAGAAGAGATGCTACTTCAAGCTCCTCACCTATGCCTACAAAGCCCTCCACGAACTGAACCAACGTCTGAATTTCCACCACCCTGCTGGAAACTCCGCTCCGCACAGCTGGCACTCGCACAGATACCTGCACTTCCCGCTGTCACACTGGAGTGTGCTCCTTCTCCCACCTCGCTTCCAAGGCCTAGAATGCCCTCTTCCTCCACCTCCATACCTCCCCTATACTTACGAACTTCAGGAAAGGGTTCAAGACCTGACTTTTCAAGTGAAGACCTGCTCCTAGTGCCTGCATACCCCCACGGGTGACAAGCCACGCTTTACAAATGCTTGATTGATTGACTTCACCATCAGTTGTGATTTTAAATTATGATTCCAGAGACACCAAACTTGGAGGTCCCATCTCTTCCCAATTGGAAATTACACTCATAAAATGTAATAAGGCAAGCTGAATGTTAACCTATGGAAAAGATAGGCCTGGCAGTAGTGAAAAACAAATTTAAGAATTTTTCACGACCTCGACATGTAAACCCTGAAAGTACAGGTCCAACTTTTTAAATACACTGCACCCTGCCCTTGGTGCCATTCAGGGCCTGCCTTAGGGGTGACCTATATGTATTAAAAAGGAAGGTTTGGGCTTGACAAGTAGTTTGAATTGCCAGGTCAACATGGCAGTCTAAAACTGCACACACAGGCTCTGCAATGGCAGGTCTGAGTCATGTTCAAAGGACTACTGAAGTGAGTGGTACAATATGTGCTGCAGGCCTACCAGTAGCATTTAATTTACAGGCCCTGGGTACAGGCAGTGCACTTTACTAGCGTTGTTAAGTAAATTAAATATTCCAACAGGAGCGTAGCTTGGTCATGAGTATTGGGGAGGGGAGTTTTTCAACTTCTCCAACAACCATGCGGCAAATCATGTTAAAATATGTTATAAGAGAAGCAGTGCAGAAGCAGAGTTTAAGCAGCAGTGGAAAAGTAGTGGAGAGCAGAATGTAAGTGGTACCTAAAACAAAATAGCTTATAAACTAACCAGTATGTTTTAAGACCTTCATAACAGAGATGACAGAGTGTGTGTGTATGTGTATGCTTGTGTTTTTGTCTGTGTGCGTATGAAAAAATTCCAAGTGAAATCCGACAGACTTCTCACCAACCTGACTGACAACACCTGAACCCAACTAGTTACTATAGAATAGATTTATTGGGGTAGGGGGTGCAACTCCCCAAACATACCCCTGAAGCTACCCCACTGTATGCCAATTGTGGATAAGCCCACGTTACCATGGTTTAAAGTAGAAAGCACCGGCACTTTAGCAGTAGTAAAGTACCCAGAGTCCTAAAGCCAGTAAAAATTATGTCCTTTCAGACCACCCTATTACGAGTCACACAGGCAGGACCATTGACCGCCAAGCAAAAATGCCAGAAGCCGGCGGTCGGCGGCCTGGAAATAAGCGGTCTAACCTCCAGCATCAACAGCGCTGTGGCTAACCACTGAGCATATTACAAGCACATAGTCCCCATGGTGGACCCTTCATGGCGGTCAGCCAATGGCGGTCCGAACCACAGAGGTTTGCGGTCAGCAAAGTGATAGACAACTGCACATTGGATGAATATGAAAACAACAGAGCTGACACACATTGTCACAGTGGACACACCTGCAAAGTACACTAAAAAACACAACCCTTCACAGACCACAATCCTTTGCATGTTCATCGCAGCAGCCAGAGCACCTTATTTCCAAAACACTGCATTGATTAGGCACCCTTCTTTTTCACATGCCATAGAACACCCTGCACACACTCTATTCCATTCACACCCTTTTGCACTTCCCCTGCTTAGTAAGTCACAGTCACCCATTTTCTTTTTTTCCACCATGTCACGTTCTATAAATCCACATTTTTCAGAAGATGAGTTAAGAGTCATAGTGGATGAAATCATAAGAGTAGAGCCACAATAGTTTGGAGCAAAAGTCCAGCACACTTCTATCAGTAGGAAAATGGAAATGTGGGACAGCATAATTGATAGAGTCAATGCTATAGGCACCACGCTGCACACAACGGAGGACATTAGGAAGAGGTGGAACAACCTCAAGGGCAAGATTCGTTCCCTGGTCTCAAGGCACCAGCTGCAGGCCAAGAAGACTGGTGGTGGCCCTCCCAGTGCCCCATTAATACTCTTTCCATGGGAGGAGGAGGTCTTGGCCATCCTGCATCCTGAGAGCTTGACAGAAATGATTGGGGGAGTCAAGTCTGGTAAGTCACAACACTAAAAATGTCATCAAAATATAATGTCATGCATGCTCACAGCTCACTTTTACTCACTGTCTTGTTCATGTACCCCACCAACATTCAATACCCAGATTATCTGAGTTGTTACACTCCCAATGTGTATTGTTGGACCCAACAGCACAACTACCAAGGCCCATCACATGCCATAAGTCAAAACGGTACCTGTAAGTCTTTCAGTATCAAAAAATGATAACAGAACTCATGTTATGTCTCAATAGGTATATGTATGCCCAAACCTAAATGCAAGCTGCATACAGATATATAATACACAACATTTGAATAGAGTGTCTGTAGGAAGCTGGTTCTGTATATACTATTTCAAAGTGAGATATAAGGGGTCATTCCGACCCCGGCGGGCGGTGGGCACCGCCCGCCAGGCGGAAACCTCCAAAAGACCGCACCGCGGTCAAATGACCGCGGAGGTCATTACAACTTTCCCGCTGGGCCGGCGGGCGATCTCCAAAAGATCGCCCGCCGGCCCAGCGGGAAAGCCCCTGCAAAGAGGAAGGTTCCCCTTTTCTGACCGCGGCTTTACCGACGCGGTCAGAATGGCCCGGGAAGCACCGCCAGCCTGTTGGCGGTGCTTCCTCTGCCCTCCACCCTGGCGGTTTGAAACCGCCAGGGTCGGAATGAGGGCCATAGTGTGCACAGAGTCCAGCGGTTCCCCAGAGACTTAACAGAGGCTAAAGTAGATAATACTAATACTCTCTTTTGTGGTAGTGTGGTCGAGCAGTTAGGCTTATCAGAGGGTAGTGCAAAGTATATGTTGTACACACACAGAAAATAGATGAAGCACACACTCAATGACTTAACTCCAGACCAATGGTTTTTATATAGCAAAAATATATTTTCTTAATTAATTTTTAGAACCACAAGATTCAAGTTGCAGGTAAGTACCTTAAAAGTTTTGTATATCACACAGGTATCAACAGTACGTTGTTTGAAATAAGTAAGTAATACAGTTTTTGAATTATTGGCAATAATCTGTTTTAAAAATGGACACTACAATTTTCATAAACTGTTCCTGGGGGGGAAGAAATGTTAGGTCGGTTTACAGGTAAGTACCACACTTACAGTTTCAGTCCCCCGGTTTTAGGAAGTCCACAGGTTGCGGTTCAAGTTAACCCCAAACACCCACAAGCAGCAAAATGGGGCCGGCTAAGTGCAGAGGTCAAAGTTGAGAAAATTTAGGCCCGTATTTATACTTTTTTTGCGCCGCATTTGCGTCATTTTTTGACGCAAAAACGGCGCAAACTTGCAAAATGCCATTGTATTTTGTAGGTTTGCACCGTTTTGCGCCAAAAAGCGGCGCAAATGCGGCGCTAAAAAAAGTATAAATACGGGCCTTTACGTGGGCTCCAGTGGAGACAGGGGATACTTGGAATCAGGCCTGCCTGCAGGTAAGTACCCACAGCTCGAAGGGAAGACCAGGGGGAATTAATAGAATACTGGAGGGGCCACAAGTAGGCACCAAACACACACCCTTAGCGGCATATGGGCGGCCGGAAGTAGGGTGCAAACAGGATGTCGGGTTTCCAATGCTGGTCTATGAGGCGACCCCCGGGGTGACTCAGAGGCTGTAGGCGAGGTCCAGGGGGGTGTCTCGGGCACACCACCGGTCGGACAGTGAGGAGGGCCCTCTGCTGGTCGTTGAGGCACCATGGGTCAGTTTCGCCAAGGCCTCGGGGCTGCGGGTGTAGTGTGTTCTTAGGAGTCGGATATCTTCGTCCGGAACTTCGCGGTCAGCGGGGTCCACGAGATTCCCTCTGCAGGCGTCGTCGTGGAGGGGTGTAGAGGTCACCGCAGGGTGGGCACTTGCTCGCAATCACCTGGGGACCCTCTCATGCTGGGTGAACAACCTGGACACGGGACGTGGGTGTCAGGTGCACAGGGGTCAAGACTCACACATCCTGAGTGAGGTGGGTGTCCTTGGTTGTTAGTTTATTTAAACAGAGCCGCTGTCCTCGGACGTTCTTGGTCCTTTTGGGTGAAGGGCAGTCCTCTGGAGTTGGACATAGGTCGCTGGTCCCGCTGGATGCGTCGCTGGTAATTTGCAGGTTCTTCGAAGCAGGAGAAAGGCCAGTAGGCTGGGGCCAAAGCAGTTGTCAGAGTCACCAGATCCTCGGGGTCTGCGCACGTTCCCAACATGTCCACCACAAGACAGCTCCAATACCCTGATTAGAATGTCACAGAGTCTAAGAGAGTCCAAGTGGGGAAAAGGGGATTAGGTAGAGAACAGCTGGGAAGGAGACCTGTAGGAAGCAAAAAGGTTAAAAAACACAATATCAAGATTATATCATATTAATCATTACTAGACTATGATTCTAAGCATTGGCATACTGAAAACATGGATAACTTAAAAATAGACTAAAATAACTAGGCCTCGAAATGTCTGAGTACCTGTGAATGAATCAAGAAGGATTAATACAACCTTCCAATGAACCTCTCAATGAAATGTTACACATGGATTAAAAAACATCAGAACTTTCTAGAATTACGTTTTCAAATTCAAGCATAGTCTTTTGCATGAGGACAAGAAAATATTCTGAATGGATTCTATGACACCATGGGAATTGTACTTAAGGGACTTATTATGCACATACAATATAACATCTAGAATTCTAGCACTTTAGTTTCTTAGAATGCAGGAACATGAATTGCGCACATTGCGGATTTCCACAAGAGGTTGTAAATGCCATGAAATGGTTGCGCACAATGAATAACATGAGTTAAACACAAGAAATGAATTGCGCGTCTTGCCGATTCGAATACCACCATGTGAATGTCATGAAATGGTAGCGCACAATGAGTAACATGAGTTCAGCACAAGAAATGAATTGCGCGTTTTGCCGATTCGAATGCTACCTTGCAAATACCATGAAATGGTAGCGCACACTGAATATTCATGAATTAAGCACAAGGAATGAATCGCGCGTCTTGACAATTCGAAGGCCACCATGTGAATGTCATGAAATGGTAGTGCACAATGAATAACATGAATTAAACACAAGAAATGAATCACACGTCTTGCCGATTCGAATGCTACCTTGTGAATGCCATGAAATGGTAGTGCACAATAAATAACATGAATTAAACACAAGAAATTAATTGCGCGTCTTGCCGATTTGAATGTTATCTTGTAAATGCCATGAAATGGTAGCGAACAATGAATAGCACAGATTAAGCACAATAAATGAATCGCGTGTCTTGCCGATTCGAATGCTACCTTGGAAATGCCATGAAATGGTAGCGAACAATGAATAGAACAGATTAAGCACAATAAATGAATTGCGTGTCTTGCCGATTCAAATGCTACCTTGTAAATGCCAGGAAATGGTAGCGCTCACTGAATAATCATGAATTAAGCACAAGAAACGAATCACGCGTCTTGCCGATTCGAATATCAGCATGTAAATGCCATGAAAAAACCAGGCGCACATTCACACGCACAAGAGTAAAATTGATTAGCATGCAAATTAGGCCCAAGAACTCGAAAGCCTTCGAGAACGGGATCGGGGGCCTAGCACGACCTCCGTCTTACCGCCCTGATCAAGAATCACCAACAAAGTGAAAGGGCAAGGCCTGGAAGATCAAAGTAGGCCTCCGGAACAGGAGCTCAGGAAGTTGCTGCTGCTCTGCACCGGGACCTCTGAATAGTGAGCACGTGGAGCTGGGCTGGCTCCCTTATATAGAGTCTTGGCCCAGCCCACAAACCACACCCAGGCATGCTGCAGGGAAGCTTCCAGAAGGCCCTGGAAAGGGACCACACCCTGACACACTCTGAAAGCCTCCAGCAATACATTGCAAATGAACAGTATTTATAAGCACCTTGAACATAAGTCTTCAGGATTAAACTCTGCAATGCAAAAGGTTAAACAACAGCATATCAGCACAATGCATAAATTACGTTATCTTGAAAGTGCTGGGCTTTTGCATTCTAGTCGCCCGTGGAGCGCGTAACGCCCTGATGTTGACAGTACTCCCCTCTCCCAGGCGCGCTCTAGGGCCTGGTTTGTCTGGATTGAGACGATGAAAGCGTCTCACAAGTACTGGAGCATGAATATCAGATGCGGAAACCCATGAGTTACTTTCAGGGCCATAACCTTTCCATGAGATTAAGTACCATAGATTACGCCCTCTCTGTTTGGAATCCAACACCTTCTTGACTTCGTATTCTACTTCCCCCTGTACTAGAACTGGAGCTGGATGAGGGCGGACCTTCTGGACTTCCTTTTTCAAGAGGGAAGTGTGGAACACTGGATGAATCCATAATGATCTTGGCAATTGCAGTTTATAAGTCACAGGATTGATTTGCTGAAGGACAGTATAGGGACCTATGAATTTGGGGTTAAACATGTGCTTCTTCTTGAAGTCTATATGTCTTGTAGAAAACCACACTTTATCACCTGGTTGATACTGCGGTCCCTCACAATGTTTCTTGTCATAATGCTTTTTGTATTTTTGTTTGTCCTTTTCTGAATGCTGTTAAATCCATTTCTGGGTTTGATGAAGATGTTGAATGGTTTCTGACACAGCTGGTGTAAGAGAACTTTCTTGAGGGATCGTGATGGGCAAGGTGTCAGGATGATAGCCAAACAAGCCAAAAAAGGGTGTGACGCCAGTGGAAGTGTGGAATGAGTTATTGTAGGCTAACTCAGCTAACCAGAGCATTGATGTCCAAGAATGAAGTGCTTTTTCAGCGTAAGCACGCAGGTATTGCTTCAAAGTCTGATTTAGTCTCTCAGTTTGATCATCTGTTTGAGGATGATGGCTAGTAGATGGTGAGGATGTCACTTGAAGTGTTTTGCACCATGTCTTCCAGAAATTGGAGGCAAATTGCGACCCTCGATCGGAGAGGATCATTTTCGGCAGCCCATGATAACGGACCACTATATTCAGTAGAATAGTTGCCAGTTCACTGGAGGAGGGCAATTTCTTACAGGCAATGAAATGTCCATATTTCGTGAGACTATCTACTACCACAAGGATTATTGAATGTTGTTGAACCACTGGTAGTCCTGTAATAAAGTCTAAAGAAATGTGCTCCCAAGGACGACTTGGAGTTGGGAGTGGATGCAACAACCCTTTCGGTTTCGAATGACTTGTTTTAATGGGAGCATAAACTTCGCAGTTGTTTACCATTGCTTTTACGTCTTTTGTCAGGGTAGGCCACCAAAAGTAGCGTTGGATTAATTCAAGAGTTTTAGGAGTGCCTGGATGACCTGCCGTAGGTATAACATGCAACCAATGAAATACTATCTTGCAAAGTTTGGTAGTGGGCACGAACAAACAAGCGTCATGGAAAGGTAATCCTTGCTTGATTGACCTTTTTGGATCTGCTTGGGCCCATGTCTGCCATTTCTCAATGGTGAAAGAATTACAGATGTCTTCAAAGAAATCTTCAGTTTCTATAATGCATAGGACTTTGTCTGGAGCAATGATAGCTCTGGAGGTTTGAACTGCAGGCAACGTGGTAGACTCTTGGTGGGACAAGGCGTCAGCTTTGCGATTGTCTTTCCCAGGACGGAAAGTTACCACAAAATCAAATTCGGCAAAAAACAGCATCCAGCGTAATTGCTGAGGAGTCAAAAGTCTGGCGGAACTCATGACCTGGAGATTGCGATGATCAGTATATACTGTGACAGTGTATTTGGCACCCAACACATGATGTCTCCATTCTTTAAAGGCATCACGAATCGCCAGAAGCTCTTTTTCAGCAATTACATAGTTCTGTTCGGCTTCGTTCAGTTTCCGAGACATGTAAGCTACAGGATTAAGTTGGCCAGTGTCTTTGCTTCGTTGTAACAAGACTGCACCTATTGCCACATCTGAAGCATCAGCTTCCACTATGAAGGGACGGTCCGCATCAAGGTGAGTCAAGACTGGGGCAGTGGAAAAAGCTTCCTTCAAAGTTGAAAAGGCTTGGTCAGTGTAAGGAAATGCCTCCTTGGCATGGTTACCCCCTGACTTTTTGCCTTTGCTGATGCTAAGTTATGACTTGAAAGTGTGCTGGGACCCTGCTAACCAGGCCCCAGCACCACATTTCTTTCCCTAAATTGTACCTTTGTCTCCACAATTGGCACAACCCTGGCACTCAGGTAAGTCCCTTGTAACTGGTACCCCTGGTACCAAGGGCCCTGATGCCAGGGAAGGTGTCTAAGGGCTGCAGCATGTCTTATGCCACCCTAGGGACCCCTCACTCAGCACATGCACACTGCTTCACAGCTTGTGTGTGCTGGTGGGGAGAAAATTACTAAGTCGACATGGCACTCCCCTCAGAGTGCCATGCCAACATCACACTGCCTGTGGCATAGGTAAGTCACCCCTCTAACAGGCCTTACAGCCCTAAGGCAGGGTGCACTATACCACAGGTGAGGGCAAAAGTGCATGAGCACTATGCTCCTACAGTGTCTAAGCCAAACCTTAGACATTGTAAGTGCAGGGTAGCCATAAGAGTATATGGTCCGGGAGTCTGTCAAACACGAACTCCACAGCACCATAATCGCTACAGTGAAAACTGGGAAGTTTGGTATCAAACTTCTCATCACAATAAATGCACACTGATGCCAGTGTGCAATTTATTGTAAAATACACCGAGAGGGCATCTTAGAGATCCCCCCTGAAAACATACCCGACTTCCAGTGTAGGATTACTAGTTTTTGCCAGCCTGCCACACACCAGACATGTTGCTGGCCACATGGGGAGAGTGCCTTTGTCACTCTGTGGCCAGGAACAAAGCCTGTACTGGGTGGCGGTGCTTCTCACCTCCCCTTGCAGGAACTGCAACACCTGGCGGTGAGCCTCAAAGGCTCACCCCCTTTGTTACAGCGCCACAGGGCATCCCAGCTAGTGGAGATGCCCGCCCATCCGGCCACTGCCCCCACTTTTAGTGGCAAGGCTGGAGGAGATAATTAGAAAAACAAGGAGGAGTCACCCACCAGTCAGGACAGTCCCTAAGGTGTCCTGAGCTCAGGTGACTCTTCCTTTTAGAAAACCTCCATCTTATGTATGGAGGATTCCCCCAATAGGGAGGAGGCACAAAGAGGGTGTAGCCACCCTCAAGGACAGTAGCCATAGGATACTGCCCTCCCTGACCTAAACACACCCCTAAAATTCAGTATTTAGGGGCCCCCAGAACCTAGGAAACTAGATTCCTGCAACCTTAACAAGAAGAAGGACTGCTGACCTGAAGCCCTGCAGTGAAGACGGAGACAACAACTGCTTTGTCCCCATCCCTACTGGCCTGTCTCCCAACTTCGAGGAAAATTGCAACAACGACGCATCCAACAGGGACCAGCGACCTCTGAAGCCTCAGAGGACTGCCCTGCAACCAAGGACCAAGAAACTCCTGAGAACAGCAGCCCTGTTCAACAATCTGCAACAAAGAAGAAGCAACTTTAAAGATTTCACATTTCCCGCCGGAAACGTGAGACTTTCCACTCTGCACCCGACGCCCCCGGCTCGACCTGCGGAAAACAAACACCTCAGGGAGGACTCCCCGGTGACTGCGAGCCCGTGAGTAACCAGAGATGACCCCCCTGAGCCCCCACAGCGACACCTGCAGAGGAAATCCAGAGGCTCCACCTGACCGCGACTGCCTGTAACAAGGGATCCGACGCCTGGAACCAACACTGCACACGCAGCCCCCAGGACCAGAAGGAACCGAACTCCAGTGCAGGAGCAACCCTCAGGCAACCCTCTACCTAGCCCAGGTGGTGGCTACCGCGAGGAGCCCCCCCTTTGTCTGCCTGCATCGTTGAAGAGACCCCCGGGTCTCCCCGTTGCTTTCAATACAAAACCCGACACCTGTTTGCACTCTGCACCCGGCCGCCCCTGTGCCGCTGAGGGTGTACTTTCTGTGCCTACTTGTGTCCCCCCCAGTTCCTGACAAAGCCCCCCTGGTCTGCCCTCCGAGGACGCGGGTACTTACCTGCTGGCAGACTGGAACCGGGGAACCCCTGTTTCCATTGAAGCCTATGTGTTTTGGGCACCTCTTGGACCTTTGCACCTGACCGGCCCTGAGCTGGTGTGGTAACTTTGGGGTTGCCTTGAATCCCCAACAGTGGGCTACCTTGGACCCAACTTTGAACCCTGTAAGTGTTTTACTTACCTGTGAACTTAACAATTACTTACCTCCCCCAGGAACTGTTGATTTTTGCAGTGTCCACTTTTAAAATAGCTTATTGCCATTTCTGTCAAAACTGTACATGCTGTTGTGATTATTCAAAGTTCCTAGAATACCTGAGTGAAATACCTTTCATTTGAAGTATTACTTGTAAATCTTGAACCTGTGGTTCTTAAAATAAACTAAGAAAATATATTTTTCTATATAAAAACCTATTTGCCTGGAATAAGTCTTTGAGTGTGTGTTTCTCATTTATTGCCTGCGTGTGTACAACAAATTCTTAACACTACCCTCTGATAAGCCTACTGCTTGACCACACTACCACAAAATAGAGCATTAGAAGGATCTCTTTTTGCCACTATCTTACCTCTAAGGGGAACCCTTGGACTCTGTGCATGCTATTTCTTACTTTGAAATAGTATATACATAGCCAACTTCCTACAGTCAGCTTCTGGGGACCATACACATTTTTCTTTCTTTCTTAATAGCTTAGTGATTGGGGCCACTGTCTGGGAGAAATGATTTATGAACCTCCGGTAAAAATTTGCGAACCCCAGGAAACATTGTACATTACGAACAGTCTTTGGGGTGGGCCAATCAGATACGGCTTTTACTTTCTTTTCTGCCATCACCATACCTTGAGGGGTAAGGATAACAAAAACTCAACTGTGGTAACATGAAACTCACACTTGGTTAGTTTGCAATATAAATGGTGCTTTCGAAGGGCTACAAGAATTTTCTTGACATGTTGTACATGTTCATTTTCATTGTCAGAGTAGATCAGAATGTCCTCAAAGTAGACTATGACAAATATGTTGAGATACTCTCCAAGAACGTCATTCAAGAAAAATTGAAATGCTGCTGGAGCATTACACAGACCAAAAGGCATGACGGTGTATTCAAAGAGGCCATATCTTGTCTTGAACGCTGTTTTCCATTCATCGCCCTCTCTCATTCTGACCAAATGATAAGCACCTCGTAGATCGAGCTTAGTGTAGATTTTAGCTTTCTTTACTTGTTCCAGCAAGACGGGAATCAGGGGCAAGGGATATTAATTCTTGATGGTGACCTTGTTCAAACCCCGATAGTCAATACAAGTTCGAAGATCTCCATTCGCCTTCGGAACAAAAAACAGAGGAGAGGCTGCAGGAGACTTAGAAGGGCGGATTAAACCATTCTCCAAGAATTGATCTAGATACTTTCGTAAATGTTGATTTTCATGTTCTGACAGGGCGTATACACGACAGTTGGGGAGTATCGCACCTGGGATTAGATCAATTTGACAGTCATAAGGTCTATGAGGAGGCAAGTTTTCTGCTTCTTTTTCATCTAATACATCTTCATAGGATGAATACTGTTTGGGCAATTTAACTTCTTTCTCTGCGGCAGTGGCTATGTAAGAGTTGCAAACTTTTGGTACTTGAGACTTTTGGAGGCATTGTTCTTTACATAGCGCTGATGAGAACACGACCTTTTGTTCTGCCCAATTAATCTCAGGATTTTGATGAGTTAACCAGGGTAAGCCAATGATAATTCCATACAGGGGAGCATGGATCATGTCAAGGATGAGTTTCTTTTTATGTTTATTTCTTTGGTTCTTACCCTCACAGATCACCGACAACGGGACAGTCTGAAGAGTTACCGGACCTCCAGTCAAGAGGTTTCCATCTACTGCCTGTATTATTTGTGGAGTCTTCTTCTCGATACATGGGATCCCCCATGCACGAACCAATTGGGCTTCAACAAAGTTCCCGGTAGCCCTAGAATCTACTAGGGCCTTCTTGAAATAGGTCTTTTTCTTTACTTGAACCTTTATGCCCAGCTTGAGATATCTAGATTGTGAAGGGTCCACGGTGACACCCAAGAGCAACCCTTCTTTACATCTTGGGTGATTAGAGTTTTCCAGCTCGACTTGGGCATTGGATGCAAGTTTCTTGACATGACCTTGTTTGCTCTGTGTTTTGATTGGACATTCTTTGGCGAAATGACCGTTGCACCCTCAATAAAGACACTGTCCATTCTTTCTACGTAGGTCCTTTTCGTCTTTGGGTCAGAGGCCTCTTGATTGTTCCGATTTCCATAGGTTCAGGCGTTCTTTCTTTCTGAGTTCTTGATTCTCTATTATCGTGAACACACCAAGAATATTTTTCAGTCTTTTTGCGTGTTCCCCTTCGTTCTGCAAAACGATGATCCAGTCTCAACACAAGGTTTATCAGGTTTTGACAGTCTGTAGGCTGCGGGTCTATTTGAGCTAGAATATCTTTTAACTCCTCTTTGAGTCCCTTGTAGAACAAGGCCGCTTGCTTTTCTTCAGGCCAGGAGGTCTCGGCTACCAGCCGATTGAAGTTGGCTAAATATGACACTAAATCCTGGTTACCTTGTCGTAAGTCTAATAATTCACGATCTGCCGACAATGTTACAGTTCTACGATCAAATACTTGTTCAAACTCACAAACAAAATTTCTCCAGTTCTAAAGCAGGGGACTGTCTTTACGCACAAGAGGAATAGTCCAGGTAGCTGCATCCCCAGTCAGTTATGATAACAAGAAAGCCACTTTGGACTGGGCATCAGGGACAGTATGTGGTCGGCAGGTGAAGTGTAGTTCCACTTGAACCAGGAAAGATTGCGCTTTCAAGGGATCGCCTGAGAAACGTTCTGGAGGAGCTAAAGGAATAGCTGATGGAACATTGAGGGAAATGTTTGTAGGATTACCTCCAGAAGCCTGAGAAGAAGGACCAGGCCAAGACACACCTATGGGATTTTGTTCCTTCTTCTCTATATTTTCCTGTAACTGACTCACTCTCTCAGCTAGGCTAGCTGCCAAATCTTTTGATGACACCACCTCTTCTTGGAGCTGCGTGATAGCCTTGACTAGCTCGTCCAATGTGCCATGCTGAGAACATACGCAAACCAGGAGGATTATTAATTTGTGGGCTCACTATTCTGTCAGAGTCACTAGATCTTTGGGGTCTGCGCACGTTCCCAACACATCCACCACAAGACAGCTCCAATACCCTGATTAGAATGTCACAGAGTCTAAGAGAGTCTAAGTGGGGAAAAGGGGATTAGGTAGGGAACAGCTGGGAAGGAGACCTGTAGGAAGCAAAAATGTTAAAACACCCAATATCAAGATTATATCATGTTAATCATTACTAGGCTATGATTCTAAGCATTGGCATACTAGAAACATGGATAACTTAAAAATGGACTAAAATAACTAGACCTCGGAATGTCTGATTACCTGTGAATGAATCAAGAAGGATTAATACAACTTTCCAATGAGCCTCTCAATGAAATGTTAAACATGGATTAAAAAACATTAGAACTTTCTAGAATTATGTTTTTAAATTCAAGCATAGTCTTTTGCATGAGGACAAGAAAATAATCTGAATGGATTCTATAACACCATGGGAATTGTACTTAAGTGACTTATTATGCACATACAATATAACATCTAGAATTCGAGCACTTTAGTTTCTTAAAATGCAGGAATATGAATTGCGCACATAGTGTATTTCCACAAGAGTTTGTAAATGCCATGAAATGGTTGCGCACAATGAATAACATGAGTTAAGCACAAGAAATGAATTGCGCGTCTTGCCGATTCGAATACCACCATGTGAATGCCAGGAAATGGTAGCGCACAATGAGTAACATGAGTTCAGCACAAGAAATGAATCACGCTTTTTGCCGATTCGAATGCTACCTTGCGAATACCATGAAATGGTAGCGCACACTGAATATTCATGAATTAAGCACAAGGAAAGAATCGCGCGTCTTGCCGATTCGAAGACCACCATGTGAATGTCATGAAATGGTAGCTACACAGTGGAGAACATGAATTAAACACAAGAAATGAATTGCACGTCTTGCCGATTCGAATGCTACCTTGTGAATGCCATGAAATGGTAGCGCACAATGAATAACATGAATTAAACACAAGAAATAAATCGCGCGTCTTGCCGATTTAAATGCTACCTTGTAAATGCCATGAAATGGTAGCGAACAATGAATAGAACAGATTAAGCACAAGAAAAGAATTGCCCATTCGAATGCTACCTTGTAAATGCCATGAAATGGTAGCGCTCACTGAATAATCATGAATTAAGCACAAGAAACGAATCGCGCGTCTTGCCGATTCGAATGCTACCCTGCAAATGCTAGGATATGGTAGCGCACAATGAATAACATGAATTAAGCACAAGAAACTAATCGCGCGTCTTGCCGATTCGAATATCAGCATGTAAATGCCATGAAAAAACCAAGCGCACATTCACACGCACAAGAGTAAAATTGATTAGCATGCAAATTAGGCCCAAGAACTCGAAAGCCTTCGAGAACGGGATCGGGGGCCAGCCCGACCTCCATCTTACCGCCTTGATCAAGAATCACTGACAAAGTGAAAGGGCAAGGCCTGGAAGATAAAAGTAGGCCTCCGGAACATGAGCTCAGGAAGTTGCTGCTGCTCTGCACCGGACCTCTGAATAGTGAGCACGTGGAGCTGGGCTGGCTCCCTTATATAGAGTCTTGGCCCAGCCCACAAACCACACCCAGGCATGTTGCAGGGAAGCTTCCAGAAGGCCGTGGAAAGGGACCACACCCTGACACACTCTGAAAGCCTGCAGAAATGCATTGCAAATGAACAGTATTTATATGCACCTTGAACATAAGTCTTCAGGATTAAACTCTGCAATGCAAAAGGTTAAACAACAGCATATCAGCACAATGCATAAATTACGTTATATTGAAAGTGCTGGGTTTTTGCATTCTAGTCGCCCGTAGAGCGCGCACTGCCCTGATGTTGACAGCAGTTGTCATCTTCCTTCTTCTCGGCTAGGGGTTTCAGCTTAGCAGTCCTTCTTCTTCTTGTAGGTCGCCAGGAATCTGGTGAGCTGGGTTCGGGGGGCCCATAAATCCTAGATTTAGGGGTGTGTTAGGGGTCAGAAGGCAGTAACCAATGGCTACCGCCCATGAGGATGGCTACACCATCCGGAGTGGGACACATTCCTTTCTCTATGCATTTGTTGTATTTACTGTATTTCGTGTAATTGTATCCTGTTGTTTTTGCACTTTGTTTTCCCTGTACTTTTTGTAAATTCTGTGCCCACTGCTGTTGCTCTGCTTTTCCACCTATTTTTGTCCTGCATGGTTTCTATTTTCCGGCTCTCTACGGTTTTCCTCCCTGCAGCTGCCTCCCCCGCGGCCCCGCCCCCCCTTCTACTCCCATTCACCACTCCCTCCCGCCTCCCAGCTGCTCCTCCCTCCCACCTCCCCTTCTTAATGGCAGCTGCCGTGCGGTGCCAAATGTGACCCCTGACCTTCCTTGAAGCCAGGAGTACACTCGGCACGGCAGACAGCTCCACCATCCTGCCTCCGTGACCCAGACCCTGCCCTGCTGTTGTGAAGAGTTTGAGGCCCTCCACCACCCGCAGGCACCCGCCTGCGGCTTATCCCCGGTGCCCAGTGGTAGGAGTATCTTTGCATTTGTTGTATTTACTGTATTTCTTGTAATTGTATTCTGTTGTTTTTGCACTTTGTTTTCCTTGTACTTTTTGTAAATTCTGTGCCCACTGCTGTTGCTCCGCTTTTCCGCCCGTTTTTTTCCTGCCCGGTTTCTATTTTCCAGCTCTTGCCAGTTTCCCTCACTGCCGCTGCGTCCCCTGCGGCCCCACCCCCCCAAGCCCCTATTCGCCACTCCCTACCACCTCCCGCCTCCCAGCTGCTCCTCCCTCCCACCTCCCCTTCTTAATGGCGGCCGCTGTGTGGCCATGCCATTGGCACGCCAGAGGCAAGCCCGTCTGTGCCCGTCTGCCAGCGCCCGTCCCCCTGGTCCACGCACCGCCTGCGTCCCCAAGCGCCTCTACTCCTCCACAGTGCTCCTTGCTCTCATCCCCGGCTGACACAATGCCTGCACCCAAGCTGACACCAGACACACCCATGAACCTTTCACATGCCACTCATGCCACTTCTCCTGCACTCACACCATCAAGCACCACAACAACACCAAACACACCAATCACCTCAGCGGCATCCTCCTCAACACCTGCTCCGTCCACAAGCACACCATCGAGCTCTGGGACCTACTCACCACATCCTTTCCCGACATCGCCTTCCTCACTGAAACATGGTTGAACCCCTCATCGGAACTTGACATCGCCATAGCCATCCCGGAGGGATATAAAATCCCCCAGACAAGACCCTATCAACAAACAAAGGAGGAGGAATCGCCATAATACACAGAGACTCCATCAGGATTTCCACCAACACCAACGACACCATGGACGCCGCAGAGCACCTACACTTTCAGAAACACATCAATGCCAACACCACCTTGACAGGAACCCTCATCTACAGACCACCAGGCCCCCACCCCCCATTCTGTGACACCATCGCCGACGGCATCAGCTCCCACTCCCTCGCCTCCACGGCCTACATTCTCCTCGGTGACCTAAACTTGCACCTAGAGAACACCAATGACTGCAACTCCACTGCACTACTGGACAACCTTGCAAACCTTGGCCTCAAGCAACTGGTCACCTCACCCACCCACTCAGCCGGTCACACGTTTGACGCCATATTCTCCTCCAGCAACCACATCGCCTTTACTCACACCACCAAACTCCATTGGACTGACCACCACTGCGTCCACTTCTCATTCCTGAAGTCCACCACCAACAACATCCTATCCCCTACCACAAATGGAACAAGATCTTCAAGGAACAACTGATCTCCAACCTCGCCCAAGCCCCACCACCCATCACCAGCGACCCCAACCGCCCTCAACCTCACACAATGGCTCGACGTATGCCCTAACTCCCTCGCCCCTCTCAAAAAAACCAACAACACCCGCACCAACAAGACAGCTCCCTGGCTCACCACAGAACTTCAGACTTCCAAACAAGAATGCCGGAAAATTGAGAAAGCCTGGCGTCAAGAACCATCAGCGAGCAACTTTGCCACCCTCAAATCAGCCATGCGTAAACACCACCAGCTCATCCGGACCACCAAATGATCCTACTACAAAGAACGCTTAGACGACAACACACACAACAGCAAGGAACTTTTCACCATCATTAAAGAACTCACCAAACCCAAATCCTGTACCACCGACTCGCCGCACTCTCAAGACCTCTGCGACTCCCTCTCCAGCTACTTCCACCACAAAATCGCAGACATACACGAAAGCTTCATATCATCGCCACCCACCACCACCAATGCAACATCCTGCCGCACCATCTGACTGAACACCTGGACCCTCACCGATGATGAAGAAACCAGCAAAACCATGAGCTCCATCCACTCAGGCTCCCCAACAGACCCCTGCCCCCACCACATTTTCAACAAGGCTAGCCAAATCATCGCTCACCAGCTCCGGGCCGTCATCAACAGTTCCTTTGAGACCGCAACCTTCCCAGATATTTGTAAACACGCCGAAGTTAACGCCCTGCTCAAAAAACCCAAAGCAGACCCCGAAGACCTCACAAACTACCGACCTATCTCTCTACTCCCGTCCCCTGCGAAGGTCATAGAGAAGATAGTAAACAAACAACTGTCCCGCTTCCTGGAGGACAACAACATACTCTACGTCTCCCAGTCTGGTTTCCGCAAAAACCACAGCACCGAGACCGCCCTCATCGCCTGCACGACACACAGGACCAGACTGGGCAAAGGTGAAACCGTCGCCCTCATCCTTCTAGACCTCTCCGCAGCTTTCGACACCATATGCAACCAAACCCTTCGTACATGCTTTTTCGATGCCGGAATTCGCCATAAAGCCCTGGACTGGCTCACCTCTTTCCTTTCCGATAGAACTCAGAGAGTACGCCTCCCCCATTCCGGTCCAAAGCCACCAAGACTATTTGTGGGGTCCCCCAAGGATCCTCACTCAGCCCCACCCGCTTCAATATCTACATGGCTCCATTCACCAGTGTCATCCGCCCCCATGGTCTCAACATCATTTCATACGCCAACGACACCCAACTCATCTTCTCCCTTACGAGAAACCCATCAACCGCCAAGAACAACCTACACGCTGGACTCCTCGCCATCGCTAGCTGGATGACAGCAAGCCACCTCAAATTTAACTCAGGAAAAACCAAGATCATCATCTTCGGATCCAACAAGACAGCATGGAACGACTCTTGGTGGCCTACCACCATAGGACCACCACCGACGCCAACCACCCATGCACCCAATCTCGGCATCATACTTGACTCGTCTCTCTGCATGACTCAGCAAATCAACGCCATATCGTCCTCACGCTCCAACACTCTCCGCATGCTACGCAAGACCTTCAAATGGATTCCAATAGAAACCAGAACGGTCACCCACGCCCTCATCAGCAGCAGTCTGGACTACCGCAATGCCCTCTACGCAGGGACCACAGCCAAACTTCCGAGAAAACTCCAGCGCATCCAGAATGCTGCTGCATGTCTCATCCTCAACCTCCCTCACCACGTGCACATCTCCGCCCACCACAGATCCCTACACTGGCTGCCCATCAACAAAAGGATCATCTTCAAAATCCTAATCCACGCACGCAAAGCCCTCCACGACACCGGACCGGCCTACCTCAACAAACGAATCAAATTCCACAACCTAACCCGCCAGCTCAGCTCCGCCGACCTTGCCCTCGCAACGGTCCCCCGCATCCATCGCACCACCACCACCAAGACCCAGGACCTCCTAACTTTCAGAAAACGCCATAAAACTTGGCTCTTCGAACAGTAACACCCCCCCCACCCAACCCACAGCGCCTTGAGACCGCACCGGGTGAGTAGCGCGCTTAAGAAATTTGATTGATTGATTGATTGATTCCCTATTGCTAATGATCTGGATATTTCAGCAGCAGCTTGAGTAAAAATTAATGGGCATGCTTCACACATGGCATGTCAAGACACCCAATACCATGCTTACTTGCCACAATAGGATTAACTACAACTTAACTTTGTACGAGGGCTCCGCTTACCTTAGCTCTAACCGATTGGAGGTAGATGTCACAAAACAACCAGTAAAATTGTATGTTTTACATCAACAGGTTGAAGTGCCGCTGGGCACACAGAGGCCACAGAACAGACTGCCACTAACCCCCTGGATGAAGCCCTCAGTGAAGAAGAAACTCCTGGATGTCTAGACGTAAACAGTGTGGCCCATATGGACAAACTAGTCAGACGGCAATAGTGAGTCTCACTGTGGCCACTACATCACCTCCCAGTCTGGTGGCCTCAACATTGCAGGGAGCCATTTGCCCTCAACCTGTGTTCTGTGCACAGTTTCTACTATCTTGTGCTACCCAGTCCTGGATCCTGAGTTTCATCACAACACTTCCAACAATGAGGGTCCAGGAACAAGTTGGAGAGGCACCCTGTGGCAAGGGCACAGGCCCCTGGGGATAGGGTCATGAGAGAGATGCTGTAGGCCAGCGGGGTGACCCCACTGGGGTTGATCTTGGCCGTGATATCATCAGCCACGTCTTGGGGGGTCTATCAGGAGTCCCAATGCATGATGGACCAGGGCAATCAAGCAGATACAGAGGGACATGCACATGGATATGTGGAAGCAGATGGAGGCCCACAATACCAACATGGCCTCCCTAACAGGTGTGCTGAGGAACATTCACACCACCCTGAGCAAGGCTTTTCAACAAAAGTCTACCCCTTCCTTTGGCTCATCAACACCAGACACATCAACAACGGTGCCAGCCACTGGAAGGGAGGTCATGCCAGAGGAATAACCAGACGCAGACACCTCTGCCTCTGTAGCAGCAGGTTCCGCCCCCCGTAAGCAGGGACATCCAGCAAAGAATCCAGGAGGTGCAGATGGTAAGACACCCACCACTGCCAGTAAGTGACCTCTTCGTAAAGGACCTCTTTTGTGTGCCACACATTGACCCTGTTGACTGATCCTCACCAACCTACCATGGGAAGAGTACTCTGGACTTTGGACTCCCATTGGTGTAAAATCTACTCCAATGATTTAATTCAACATGACTGCCCCGTTCACTTTACATCTTTTTTTTCTTTCTGTCCACATTTTATTTTCAGAATTAGCAGAGTAATAAATTCACCCATCACAAACTCATTGTCTGCTTGCTTGATTTTCACATTTCGCTATGTAGAGATGTAAGACCATGTGAACCTTGCGATGACAACACAAGCTACTTATGCAAGCAGGGGTATGTAACAGGTACACAGTGTCCATTTTAGGATTATATACATTAGACATCAAAACATCAGAACACATTTCTGGTCAAACCATACATTTTATTACAGTGTACAGCACATAGGCTGTCAATATTTCTGGACTCTCATGAACAAGAATGTGTGACTCACACTGAGTCAAAGTACATATTTCAAGGTACAGACACCCAGACCATGGAAGGAAGGGATTTGTCAGACATTGTCCTGTAGAATAGGCAAACATTAAAGTGGTTGATGTCAGCAGCTTGAACCTTATCACATACCACACCAAAGTAATCCAACATCACATAATCGAAGACACAGACAGATGGCAATACAACAGTCCGTGAACAAAGGCCCATCACAATCAATTTACCATGCATCTGGTGGTATGACACAAACATATGTCAGTGTTGTGGCACAGACACCGTGGCCTACAATGATGAAACACAACTACAGCTCCATACGGGTCATACAAAAAGAGTGTTTAGCCAATGCCAAGTAAAAATGACTTGTTCAAAAGCTAGGACTACATATTTTCAGACCAAATGTTGACACAAATGATACATCAGGCTCACCACAAGACACAAAACAAGTGCTATGTGCACTTCTGTACCTCCACCCAAACACTGTTCGAAGGGGCATATTTATACTCCGTTTGCGCCGAATTAGCGTAGTTTTTTTCGACGCAAATTCGGCGCAAAACTAACGCCATATTTATACTTTGGCGTTAGACGCGTCTAGCGCCAAAGTATGGGCAAAGAGCGTCATTTTTTAGCGTGAACGCCTTCCTTTCGTTAATGAGATGCAAGGAAGGCGTTCCCGTCTAAAAAAATTACGGCGACGCAAATGCGCCGTATTTATACTCCCGGGCAAAAATCACGCCCGGGAGTTGGCGGGCCGAAAACCCCGCATTTGCGCCACTTTTTAACGCCTGGGTCAGGGCAGGCGTTAAGGGACCTGTGGGCTCAAAATGAGCCCAGAGGTGCCCTCCCATGCCCCCAGGGACCCCCCCTGCCACCCTTGCCCACCCCAGGAGGACACCCAAGGATGGAGGGACCCACCCCAGGGACATTCAGGTAAGTTCAGGTAAGTATATATTTTTATTTTTTTATTTTTTATTTTTGGCATAGGGGGGCCTGATTTGTGCCCCCCTACATGCCACAATGCCCAATGACCATGCCCAGGGGACAGAAGTCCCCTGGGCATGGCCATTGGGCAAGGGGGCATGACTCCTGTCTTTACTAAGACAGGAGTCATGTAAATGGCGTCTGGGTGTCGTTTAAAATGGCGCAAATCGGGTTAAGACGATTTTTTAGCGTCAACCTGACTTGCGCCATTTTTAAGACGCCCTAACGCCATTTTTCCCTACGCCGGCGCTGCCTGGTGTACGTGGTTTTTTTCCACGCACACCAGGCAGCGCCGGTCTGCTTGCGCCGGCTAACGGCATTCAATAAATACGGCGCCCGCATGGTGCTTCAGAATGGCGTTAGCCGGCGCAAAATTTTTTGGCGCTAAACTGCGTTAGCGCAGTTTAGCGTCAAAAAGTATAAATACGGGCCCAAGTGTCTTAGTATAGGTTTCATACATCCAAACTCTGCGACCTACATTACCTGGAACAGTCCTTGCTACTTTTTATGTCTGAACAGCTTCAGATACCTGTCAATGTCACAACTCTGAAATGCCCACATGAAGATGCCCTGGTGAAGGTACCTGTACGAAGACCAAAACAAGGAGTGTTGAAACCATACCATTGACATAAGCTTTCTTATCAAGCAGCCTTTGGCTGAATATAGCAGAGTACCAGCTCCCTAGCTGTTTGTAACACACTCAACTCCCCACATTCTCACAACTACAGTTCATTGAACAGTCACAGTCATTACATCACATGACATACTTACACTCATGAAAAGTAGCTTTTGATTAGATTTTCCCGAAAGTCAGCTGCTTCCTCTTCACCACTGTCATCTTCACTGAGCATTTCAGGGCTCGCATCCGGTGGCACTGCAGGCACCCCCTCCTCTGGGATGTACAGGATATTCCTCCTCAAGGCGATGATGTGGAGCATACAGCATGCTACAGTGATCTGACACACTTTCCCAGGTGAGTATAGGAGAGCCCCACCCGTCCGGTCCAGACAGAGGATTCTGGACTTCAGAAACCCAAAAGCCCGCTCCACTGGCCACGGTGTTCTTCCATGGGCCTCATTGAAGCAGACTTTCCCTGCCATAGTTGGATTCCTCAACAGCATCAACAACCAAGGGCGGTTTCAATATGATGAGTCTCCTGTCAAGGAATGGGACATAAGTGCAACAATGAGTCCCTCACTTCATGATTGTAGCACCTGACATTGCACACACAGAAAATGTGTAAAAACATGACTTAACAACCAGCCAGGCCCTCTCTGGGTGTAGTTGTGACATCAGCTTGGTTATGGTGCTGTTCCGCATTATGAAGGAATCTAGGGCTAATCCCGGGTAACAGCACAGACATGTGGATGTAGCGATCTGCAAAACAGACAACTTGCAAATTGATAGAATGGAAGTTCTTTCTTTTGTGATAGACTTGTTCAGTGGCCTGCAGTGGCACCAAGCTAACATGTGTGCCATCAATGGCCCCCACCACAATTGGGAGGCGGCCAAAACCATAAAAGTCAGCCTTCACATTGGCTAAATCCTCACGGCGGGGGAACCTGATATATCTGTCAATGTGTTTCACCATTGCTGAGAGGAAACCCTTCAACACGGGACGAAACATAGATTGGGACATACCAGTAGATAGGGCCATTCGAAGGTTATGGCTATGGCCCTGTGGCTATGACGTGCAATACTGACATGATTTGTACAATCAGCGGTATGCAGGTTGGCTAACTAATAGCGAGCAGACAGAGGAGGGCGAGAACGCCAGAAGGGAGGAGTGGCCGCAACATAGGCCACGGATGTGAAGGAGCCTCATGCGCTAGACCCAGGCACGTGGAGCACTCTCCTGTTGGAGGCCTTGGGCAGGTACTCTGCTTGGATCGGCACCTGCTCGAGCTGTGAGCCCTGCAGCGTTAGTGAGTGGAGTGCAGTGACTCTTTGCTAAGGAGCGCCACAGAGAATTGTTGTTCACCTGTGAGGCCTGCTGGGGCACTTGTGTGATAAGGTGAAGGGCCGCTTTAGACTCCCCTGGAGGCCTGGTAGTGGCTGCAGCCCGATTGGTGTGGATGGCTGGGGTCGAGAGGCTGCCCTGAAGTAATCCGCTCACACCTGCAGGTAGGAGCACCCTAGTTGGGAGGAACTGTGTGGCTGTCATTCCGACTTTGTGGGGGGAGGTACAGTGGAAAGACTTGCGTGTTTGGCAGCGCACCTGAGCTGCGTGGCGGGAGCAAAGAGCAGGGGCCTGTGTGGCTGGTTGGCGTCAGGCCCCGGCTGCCCGAATTGGGGCCCAGTGGAGCCCGGCTGGAGAAAGTATGTGGTGGGCTCTCAAAGCTCATTGTGGAGTGCCGGAGCTCTGTGGTGGAGGGCAGCAGTAGACCCTGGGCTGCTACGCAGGCAGAAGAAAGCGCTCTGAGGGTCACCTGTGTCTGAGTTTGGATCGTGTGTGTTGGTTGGCATGCTGACGTGGACGGTTGGACATTGTGAAGAACGACTGGCTGGGACTAGGGACTGCCAGTATTGGGAAGACTGATCACAGGCAAGCAAAGCTTTCCTTCAAAAGCAGGAAGAAGTCTGTGCACGCTGGCAGATCGGCTGTGGACGAGGACACTATGGAGCCACTTCAAGAGGATGGGTCACAGTCTTCATCCATTAAGGTTATGTTCCTGGACCTCAAGCAGAGCCTTGCGGGCATTGATGCTAAATTACACCACATCACTGATAGCATGGACTGTCTGAAGGATAGAGTAGACGACCATGACATCTGACTGAACCATGAGGAGTCCCACACTTCTGGCTCAGAGGATGGACAGCATGCCTCTGATGAATGTCTCCTTCAGACGGAGCGAGTGCTCGAGGTGATTCGTAGTAAGAATGAGGACCTCGAGGCCGGTTCAAGGCGGGATAATCTCTGTATCCTGGGTGTCCTGAAATCAACAGAAATGGGCCATATAGAGATTTATGTGCAGAATATGCTAACATTGTGTTTCCCCTGTGAACTTTCCCCAGTGCTGGTGGTGGAGCGGACGCACAGATCCCTAGGCCTGAGGACTCTGCCGACCCAATATAGTGAGCTTGTTGAACTATAGAGATCGAGACACGATGCTCCGCCTGGCCAGTGAGCGCAAACCAATTGTCTACAATGACAACACACTAAACATATTCCAAGACTTTACCCCTGGCATCTAGGCAGCGGTCAGGGCCTTTCTGCTGGTGAAGCGCTCACTGAATCAAACAGCCGCAAAATACTCCCTAATCTACCCAGCAAAATTGATAATCCAGCACAATGGAAAGCTGCATTTTTTTCACGTATCTGAAACAAGCCACAAAATTTGTAAAAAATCTCCCTAAGAAATCTGATTTAGCTGCCCAGAAGGGCAAAGAGGAAGGACAGGGGCCACCTGAGTGATAATGACTTGAGTATTAGGTGAGCTGAATGAGTATTGAGCAGCTGGATGGTCCCCGGCCTAGAAAGCTGTATAATATGATTCACTGCATAGTTGTCTCCATGTTTGCTCTTTTCTCACTTCTGTTCGCCTGTCCACCCATCCCTTCATTGAGGTGGGGATCAATGGCCTCTCCAGCGCCCCGTAGGATGAGTCCATGGATGCGGTTATACCCCTGTAGATTGTTTGGCCTGTTTAAGGGGGCCAAAGTGGGAGGCGGGCAGTAAGGGTAATGTTGAAAGTAAGATTTGATGTTGCTTCCTTGTCCCTCTATCTTTCTTCCCCCCTAACTGCACTCAGACAAATTGGGCACCTTCTTGGGTTGAGTGTAATGACTATATGACATGTGTGATGCTGCATGATGACTCAAGGCAATAGTTCAACTTTGAGATGTCTGTTTTGTAATATAAGGGGACTAAATGACATGTTATTGATGTCTGCATGATGCAAGAAGTTCATTTAGCTGCAGAGACAGGGTTGTGGCTGCACGCAGGCTGGATGGAGGTGTGTGATATTGCTGCGTACTCTGGTTATGCTCGTAGTGTGGCAATTATTATTCGTAGGGGACTTCCATGGCGCAAAGGGAGGGTGATCTGTGACCCAAACAGCCACTATGTTATGCTCTCAGGTGTGCTTTACGATCGTCTAGTTTGACTGCTATCAGTATATGGCCCCAGTGTGGATGATCCGGATTTCTTTGCGGAGATTTGGTGCTTGGTGAGCACGTCCGCTCTCAGACTCCCTTGTGGAGGGGGGAGAGATTTCAACGTGGCACTTAATCCGCTGTGGACCATGGCAGCTGCACATGGCCCCCATATCAGGCTGCTGCAAAGGTTTTGAATGATATAATGAAAGAGCATGCCGTGGTTGATATCTGGCGAGCCAAACACAGTATGCTTAAGGAAGGTATTAATACAGTGCACAATGATTGGTCACGTATCCACCTATGGCTTGGTACTAGGAATGCAGGGCTCTGGACCGCAGAGGATAAGCATTTGCTGCAAACATTATCAGACTGCTGTCCTGTGTTTCTTGAGTTGCAGATTCTTGGGAGTGTTAGATGTGCATTTGTGCAACACGACGTGCTCCGAGTGCTATGTTGCGAGCTAGCTGATCTGGAGAGTCATCTTTCTTCCTTGAAGCATTGCTATTATGAGTCCATGGGCGGTGCCCTCCTAGGGGAGGCTAGGAACAAGATGACATAGTACGATAAGGCAGCACATTGTGAAGTTTGCTTTTTGGGAAAGGAGGCGAGGCGATTATGCAAGAGATCATGATGGGAAGACTCACTGCAATGTTGCGGAAACCCTGGGCTGGCGACTACATTGTTAAACTCAGAGATGTAGGGGGTCAGCGGTGTGCGGGGATGTTGGAAGTGCAGAGATATGAAGGATTTTTACACATCTTTGTACTCATCGTCGGACATACCGGACCCTGGGCTGTACACTGTGGCCCTCATTACAACCCTGGCGGTCGGTGATAAAGCGGCGGTAATAACACCAACAGGCCGGCGGCGAAAAAAATTGAATCATGACCATGGCGGAAACCGCCAACACAGACAGCCACTTTAACACTCCGACAGCCACTGCGGAAGCAACAAACACCGCAGCGGTAACCACCAACAGACAGGCGGAAGCCAATGTACTGCCCACACTATTACAAGGCACCAATCCACCAGCTTTTCCAGGACGGTACCAACTCCATCAAAAGCACGGCAGAAACAGTCTTTGGAACTGAAACCACTCACCTGACGACACCCAACGAGGAACCAGGACGCCATGGAGCACGAGTTACACGTCCTACCAATGCTGGTCTACCTCCTCATCTACCAGGACACATCAAAGATGCCGGCGACGACCACGGTGAGTACTGCACCTAGCACGCAGGGGAGGGTGGAAAAAGAGAGTGACACACACACGCAACACCCTACCCCCACCCACAACACAAATACACACTAACACATCCAATTACATCACAGATACAACCCGTCACCCCCCCGGAAGAACGCAAGGACCAAATAAAATGAGTTTAATGAGTGTAATAATCAAAAATTCAGATAGGTCAAGATAACTTTAAAACATCAGTATATACAAATATTCACAGCAAGAACACAAGCCAATATACTGTCCCATTAAAAGTCCAAGGACCAGTGGTCCCAAAAAGCATGGGCGAAGCCCACACATGGCACCTGCCTCAAACGGAGAGAACACTGCAGGGGCATCAGGTCGAGAAAAAAAACAGGCACCTCAGGGGGAAGGGGAGGGGGGGCACCTCAGCCGGATGATGGGACAACACCACTGCTCCTCGAGGGGGCTCCATGCCCACTGCCTGGTCCTGGGGAGTGCAAAGCCACAGACTCTCAAGTCACTCAAGTGGGTTCACTGCCCACTGCTTGGTCCTGGGGAGTACAAAGCCACAATCTCTCAAGTGGGTGTTTTGCCCACTGCTTGGTCCTGGGGAGTACAAAGCCACAGTCTCTCAAGTGTGTGGTTTGCCCACTGCTTGGTCCTGGGGAGTGCAAAGCCACAATCTCTCAAGTGGGTGGTTTGCCCACTGCTTGGTCCTAGAGAGTACAAAGCCACAGTCTCTCAAGTGGGTGGTTTGACCACTGCTTGGTCCTGGGGAGTCCAAGGCCACAGTCTCTCAAGTGGGTGACATGTTCCACTGGTTCTGGAGGGGGCTTTGTGCCCAGAGTGCTTCATCCTGCCAAGGATTGTGTTAGTGAAAGCTTTTCTCCACTGGTTCTGGAGGGGGCTTTGTGCCCAGAGTGCTTCATCCTGCCAAGGACTGTGTTAGTGGATGCTTTTCTCCGCTGGTTCTGGAGAGGGGGCTCTGTGCCCAGAGTGCTTCATCCTGCCAAGGACTGTGTTAGTGGATGCTTTTCTCCGCTGGTTCTGGAGGGGGCTTTGTGCCCAGAGTGCTTCATTCTGCCAAGGACTGTGTTAGTGGATGCTTTTCTCCACTGTTTCTGGAGGGGGCATGGTGCCCAGTGATGCTGCACCAGCGATGTGGCAGTTCCCATTCCCTCACATGGGAGTCTGAGCCACGAGATTTACCGGTAACAGGTAGCATGATACTCCATGGAGGCACAGCCACACTCCTCTTTGTGACGACTAAGGCTGCAAACTGCTGGTAGTGCCAGGGCTGGTGGTGGTGCCTCATGTAGTGTGTGCTTGGTCCAGGACGTCTCCTGCAGCCTCGGAAGCCTGCACACTGGGGATGCTGCTGATGTCCGCTGCAGTGGCTGGGCACGTTGCGGGGCAGTGGCTGTTGTGGTGTCTGCGGCGGAGATGCTGCCAGTGGTGCAGGTGTCTGCACTTGTGGAGGGAGACACCAGGTCGTCTCCTACAGCCTCGGAAGGCTGCACACTGGGGATGATGCTGGTGACTCTAGTAGAGGCAGCAGACGTGCAGATGGCAGTGCAGGTGGCGGTGCAGGTTGCGGCCGTTGTGGCGGTGGCCACCGCCGTACAGGTTGCTGGTCTGTCTTGCAAAAGGGGTGACACCAGTCCCTCACCCGGAGGCTCCGTGCCCTGAGCTGACTTTCCTTTTCCCTTGTGTCCCTTCCCCACCTTGGAAGTCGCTGCTGGGACCTTGGCACTGTCTTCTTTGGTTCTGGAAGAGGCCTTGCTGGGTGGTTGGTGCGGCTTCTCTCTTCAGAAAGCTGGCCCCTTCTTTACCTTGGCAGGTGGCGGAATGGGGTGGTCCTTGGCTTCACTAGGTGGCACACTTGCAGCCCTGATGGGTGCCGCCTTTGATGTTCCCGGACTTGCATGGACCACACTGGACAAGGATTTGGTGGCTGGGGTGCTGGACTGGGATCTAGACATCCTGGCCCTAGTGGAAGGATGGGGGTGGAGGTGTAGGGAAGAGGTCAATGGCAGCTAGGAAAAGTTTTTTAGACACACTGGGACGGGAAGATGGAGGGGGTTTGGGAGTGGAGGAAGAGGTAGCGGTTGTAGGAGGTGCACGTCTGCTGAGTTTGGGTGAAGGTGCATGGGCTGGAGGATGTTGTGAGGTGGATGGCTGTTGAGTGGGTGTGTGCCGGTGTTTATGTACTTTGGGAGGTGGGCTCACAGACACACTGGGAGAGGACACAGGGGACGTGTGCATGGTTGTGGGGGTGGTGAGTGCACGTGAGCGGTGTGTGGTGATGGGCATGCTGGTGATGGAGGTAGTGGCTGAGGATGTAGTGCATGCAGATGTGATTGGAGACGAGACTGGGACGGAGGTGGACGACGTGGAGCAGGGGGACACACTGTAGGCAGTGGATGTTGGTGTGTCTGGATGGGTATGGTGCTTGTGTGAGTGCCTGTGGGATGTGTGGTGCTTATGTTTGCCTGAGCCACTTTTGTGTGTTGATTTGGGTGAATGCTGATCTGAAGGTGTGCTTGGGATAGGCTGGGGTTGAGGGGATTGGGACTGGGTAGAGGAAGTTGGAGGGGGGAGGCTAGACACAGGGACAATGGCTGCCATCAGTGCTGAGGCCAGAGCCTGAAATGCTCTCTGTTGGGCTGCCACGCTAGAATGAATGCCCTCCAGGTATGCATTTGTTTGCTGCAAATGCCTCTCGACACCCTGGATGGCATTCAAAATGGTTGACTGCCCAACAGTGAGGGATCTCAGGAGGTCAATAGCCTCCTCACTGAGGGCAGCAGGGCTGACTGGGGCAGGGCCTGAGGTTCCTGGGGCGAAGGAGATGCCCACCCTCCTGGGTGAGCGGGCCCGGGAAACACGCTGAGGGGCTGCTAAGAGGGCAGTGCTGGTAGGGGGGTGGCGGCAGTACCTGTTTTTGCGGTGGGCACAGAGGTGCCCGCCAACGCAAGGGAGCTCACATCAGAGGAGGAGTCGCTGGTGTCCCCTCCTGTCCCTGTCGTGGAGCTCCCCTCGCCCTCCGTCCCACTGGTGCCTTCCGACTCTGTACATTCACCCTCCTGGGCCATGTGGGTTGCAGCTCCCTTCTGCTCTGGTGCCACTGCTCCTCCGTCAGATGATGCTAATGCACACAAGGACAGGGTGACAAAACAAAAAGGGGAGGGAAGAGACAGAGGATACACTTGGTCAATGCCAGCAACAACACCACCGTTGGCGTACACTACACAGAGGGAGCAGCCCTAGGCACTAGCCCATGCACTAGCAGTTAGTGAGAAAAACACCTGCCAATGGGGGACTATGCCTAAGCCCATTTGCTGCACACCTGGAACCCACAGGAGCCTGACTAGTTTTAGATGGCCACTACCACTATTGGGGTTGGAGTGCCACAGAGCCTGCCTAACAAGGGACCTACCCTACCACGTTTGCCCTGGCCTAGGAGAACCCACAACCCACATCCCACACCCAGACACCTCGTAAAGTGCACAGAGTCAGCTAAATGAGACTGTACTCACCCCCTTGTGGCTGCTGTGATGCCCTCAAGCGCCCATTCAACTCCGGATATGCCACCGCCAGGATCCGGAACATCAGGGGAGTCATGGTGCGACGGGCACCCCTTCCACATTGGGAGGCCATCCCCAGCTGGGCCTCCACCGTCTTCTTACTCCAGCGGCGCAGGCCCTCCCATCTCTTGCGGCAGTGGGTGCTCCATCTATGATAGACCCCCAGGGTCCGCACTTCCTTGGCGATGGCACGCCAAATACCCTTCTTCTGGTGGACGCTGACCTACAGGAAAGGTAAAGTAAGAATGGATTTTACTCCCCTGTCCAGTTCTTCTTACTCATTGGCCACAACTTTCCAACCATGCCCTGAAACACATACACTGACTATCCTCACATGCAGGCCACAGCCCCACCATGTATCTTCCATCCAGGCCACTCCATACATTAGTGTCCCATCCACCATGCACACAGTGTACTCACCTGTTTGCCTGGAGGACCGTAGAGTAGCGTGTACTGGGGGAGGACCCCATCCACCACGTTGTCCAACTGCTCCGTGGTGAAGGCAGGGGCCCTTTCCCCAAACACTGTAGCCATTGTCGCTTCCAGACTCAGGTCACAGCAGCACTTGCAGTGCAGGTCCTCTCCTGTTGAAGGTCAGGTATCAAGTGAGTGCACAGATGGAAAATAGCGGTCACATCCGCAGCGGTGCGTACCGTCACCACCGGTGTAGATCGTCATTGGCTCCTGGAACCCATAGGGCCCAACGATAACCAATGCTGAATTGCGCAGCGGTCTTCCTTCGCCTACCACGACGCTGCACAACGCCAGCGCTGTTACCTCATTTCTCCTTGTCCCTCCTTACAGGTCAGGCAACCTCAGTTTCAGGGGGGCACATGGCAGGGCACGAAACTGCGTCACAGCACTTTTGGGCAGGAATACAGACAGACAGCGCAACACACCGATGAAATCACAATAGTGCAAAACAGCTTTGTGCAACCTATGTGGTATATGACCCTCTGCTCACCATTCTCCTCCAGAGGGCACATCCACTGGGGCAGATGATGAGATGGCATCATCCTCCGGTGTACAGACCCCTGGTGGACCTGTCGTCAATGGAAGACAGGCACATCATTATCACCTACAGACTTGATCGTGCCACAATCTATGAACTGTGTGCCCAGTTGGAGCCTGACCTGATGTCAGCTATCCGCCATCCAACAGGAATCCCTCCTCTAGTGCAGGTCCTGTCAGTGCTCCATTTCCTGGCCAGTGAACTTTCAAACAACAGTGGCCATGGCATCAGGGATGTCTCAGCCAATGTTCTCTAACGTGTTGTCCAGAGGGTTTTCTGCCCTGCTGAAACACATGTGCAGCTACATTGTTTTCCCCCAGGTGAAGGATTTGCCCATGGTGAAAGGTGACTTCTATGCCCTGGGACATATCCCCAACATCATTGGTGCTATTGATGGTACACATGTGGCATTTTTCCTCCCACGCAGGAATGAACAGGTGTACAGAAACCGCAAAAGCTACCATTCCATGAATGTGCAGATGGTGTGTTTGGCAGACCAGTACATCTCCCATGTGAATGGCAAGTATCCTGGCTCAGTGCATGATGCTTACATTTTGAGGAATAGCAGCATCCTTTATGTGATGGGCCAACTCCAGAGGCACCGGGTGTGGCTAATAGGTGAGCCCAAGGTCCACACACAGTTTGAATAGGTGTCTCGGTATGGGAGAGTCCCTAAGGGTTTGTGTATGTCTAACAGATACCCCTTGATATTTGCAGGTGACTCTGGTTACCCCAACCTCTCATGGCTACTGACCTCAGTGAGGAATCCCAGGACAAGTGCAGAGGAACGCTACAATGAGGCACATGGGCAAACTAGGAGGATTATAGAGCGGACTTTCGGCCTCCGGAAGGGCAGGTGGCTCCCTATACTACTCACCGAAGAAGGTGTGCCAGATAATTGTGGCATGCTGTATGTTGCACAACCTGGCTTTGCGACGCCAGGTGCCTTTTCTGCAGGAGGATGGGCCTGATGATGGTCTTGTGGCAGCTGTGGAGCCTGTGGACAGTGAAGAAGAGGAGGCAGAAGAAGACGATATTGACAACCGAAACAACATCATCATGCAATACTTCCAGTGAGACACAGGTAAGAGACTGGCACTGCTCCTCTCATATCAGACTACTGTAGGACATTGCATGAGTCTGCCTTTTTACCTATGTGTATGGACCCTGACAGTTCACTTTGGCTTTCCTTTTCACAGATCTGGGTACCGCATTCTGCCTTCTGCAATGTTCACTGCTGCCCAACGACTGTCATACTTTGGTATGTGCAAATGAACATTGCCATTGATATTTGTCAGAGAGGTTGTAATAACACATTTGTGAAAGTACAGACTGACTCCAGATTGTTTTGTGATTCAAGGGTGTTTATTTAAGTGTCTAATCAGTGGAGGGGGATGTGCAATGGGCTGGGGGATGATGGAGGAAAGTCCAGGATAGAGTCCAGTCTAATTGTATCACAGGAGCATTGTCCAAGGGGGCATAGGAAGTGGAGCAATGGCAGTTCAAGGTGGTCAGGGTAACATAGTGGGACTGAAGGGTGACAATCAGGAGAGTCTTATTTCCTGGCGGGGGTCTTGGCAATGTTCTCTGTCTTGTACCTGGATCGCAGGGACATTTGTGGGGTGATTCTCCTTCTGCAGGGGGTGGGGTGCTGGTGGCCTGTTGTTCCTGTGGCGGGACCTCCTGTCCACTAGCGCCGGCAGACGTGGAGGGCTGTTCATCGTTCAGGCTAGTGTCAGGGGCCTGTTGGTGTGCCACTGTCTCCCTCATGGTGTTGGCCATGTCTGCCAGCACCCCTGCAATGGTGACCAGGGAGGTGTTAATGGACTTCAAGTCCTCCCTGGTCCCCAAGTACTGTTCCTCCTGCAGCCCCTGGGTCTCCTGGAACTTAGCCAGTACCGTGCCCATGGTCTCCTGGGAATGGTGGTATGCTCCCACAATGTTGTAGAGTGCCTCGTGGAGAGTGGGTTCCCTTGGCCTGTCCTCCCCCTGTCACACAGCAGTCCTCCCAGCTTCCCTGTTGTCCTGTGCCTCTGTCCCCTGAACCGTGTGCCCACTGCCATTGACCCCAGGTCCCTGATCGTCCTGTGGTAATGGGTTTGCCTGGGGTCGCTGTAGTGGTGGACATACTGCTGATTGACGTGTCCTGGGGACAGAGGCATGGTCCCGCTGGGTGGGAGCTGTGGTGGTGTTTCCTGAGGGGGAGGTTCAGTGGTGGTTTGGGACTGGCAGGGGAACCGACTGTCCAGAGGTCCCTGATGGGCCGAGGTGGTCATCTTGATCCAGGCGTGCAGAGCTGCTGTCATCACTGTGGGCCTCTTCTGTGGGGGGACTGGATATGGCTGGCACCACCTGTCCGGTGACGTTGGGTAGGGGTCCTGTTGGGGTGTAAATGCATAGTTATTGTATCTGTGTGTGCCATTTTGTGCAATCAGTGAGTTTCTCTCTACTCCTGTGCTTGCATTATTGGCTTGGTCATTGTGTGAGTGGAGATTTTGTGGCCTGGGTGAGTCTTTCTACTGGACATGCTTTGGTGATGGGTGTCCATGCAGGTCTGTAATGGGTGTCCATGCATTGGTGTTACATGCAGGGCTTGGTATTGGGATGTGTGGGTTGTGATAGTGGGTTATCTGTGAGGTGATGGAGTGATGGGAGTGAGGGTAAGGGTGTGGGTATGTGTTAGAATGCAGGTAGGGAGGGGGATATAGTAGTAAAGATTTGCCTTACCAGAGTCCAGTCCTCCTGCTACTCCTGCGAGGCCCTCAGGATGCATGACCGCCAAGACTTGCTCCTCCCATGTTGTTAGCTGTGGGGGAGGAGGTGGGGGTCCACCGCCAGTCCTCTGTACTGTTACCTGGTGTCTTTGGAACGGAAACCACTCACCTCACGAAACCCAACGAGGAACCAGGACGCCATGGAGCCCGAGTTACAGGTCCTGCCAATGCTGGTGTACCTCCTCATCTACCAGGAACATCAAAGACGCCGGCGATGACCACGGTGAGTACTGCACCTAGCACGCAGGGGATGGGGGAAAAAGAGAGTGACACACACACGCAACACGCAACACCCTACCCACAACACAAATACACACTAACACATCCAATTACATCACAGATACACCCCGTCACCCCCCGGAAGAACGCAAGGACCAAATAAAATGAGTTTAATGAGTGTAATAATCGAAAATTCAGATAGGTCAAGATAACTTTAAAACATCAGTATATACAAATATTCACAGAAAGAACACAAGTCCGTATACTGTCCCATTAAAAGTCCATGGACCAGTGGTCCCAAAAAGCAGGGGCGAAGCCCACACATGACACCTGCCTCAAACGGAGAGAACACTGCAGGGGCATCAGGTCGGAAAAAAAACAGGCACCTCAGGGGGAAGGGGAGGGGGGCACCTCAGCCGGATGATGGGACAACACCACTGCTCCTCGAGGGGGCTCCATGCCCACTGCCTGGTCCTGTGGAGTGCAAAGCCACAGTCTCTCAAGTCACTCAAGTGGTTCACTGCCCACTGCTTCGTCCTGGGGAGTACAAATCCACAATCTCTCAAGCGGGTGGTTTGCCCACTGCTTGGTCCTGGGGAGTACAAAGCCACAGTCTCTCAAGTGGGTGGTTTGCCCACTGCTTGGTCCTGGGGAGTGCAAGGCCACAATCTCTCAAGTGGATGGTTTGCCCACTGCTTGGTCCTGGAGAGTACAAAGCCACAGTCTCTCAAGTTGGTGGTTTGACCACTGCTTGGTCCTGGGGAGTCCAAGGCCACAGTCTCTCAAGTGGGTGACATGTTCCACTGGTTCTGGAGGGGGCTTTGTGCCCAGAGTGCTTCATCCTGCCAAGGATTGTGTTAGTGGAAGCTTTTCTCCACTGGTTCTGGAGGGGACTTTGTGCCCAGAGTGCTTCATCCTGCCAAGGACTGTGTTAGTGGATGCTTTTCTCCACTGGTTCTGGAGGGGGGCTATGTGCCCAGAGTGCTTCATCCTGCCAAGGACTGTGTTAGTGGATTCTTTTCTCCGCTGGTTCTGGAGGGGGCTTAGTGCCCAGAGTGCTTCATCCTGCCAAGGACTGTGTTAGTGGATGCTTTTCTCCACTGGTTCTGGAGGGGGCATGGTGCCCAGTGATGCTGCACCAGCGATGTGGCAGTTCCCATTCCCTCACATGGGAGTCTGAGCCACGAGATTTACCGGTAACAGGTAGCATGATACTCCATGGAGGCAGAGCCACACTCCTCTTTGCGACGAGTAAGGCTGCAAACTGCTGGTAGTGCCAGGGCTGGTGGTGGTGCCTCATGTAGTGTGTGCTGGGTCCAGGACGTCTCCTACAGCCTCGGAAGCCTGCACACTGGGGATGCTGCTGATGTCCGCTGCAGTGGCAGTGGCTGGGCACGTTGCGGGGCAGGTGGCGGTGACTGTTGTGGTGTCTGCGGCGGAGATGCTACCAGTGGTGCAGGTGTCTGCACTTGTGGAGGGAGACACCAGGCCGTCTCCTGCAGCCTCGGAAGGCTGCACACTGGGGATGATGCTGGTGACACTAGTAGAGGCAGCAGACGTGCAGATGGCAGTGCAGGTTGCGGCCGTTGCGGCGGTGGCCACCGCCGTACAGGTTGCTGGTCTGTCTTGCAAAAGGGGTGACACAAGTCCCTCACCCGGAGGCTCCGTGCCCTGAGCTGACTTTCCTTTTCCCTTGTGTCCCTTCCCCACCTTGGAAGTCGCTGATTGGACCTTGGCACTGTCTTCTTTGGTTCTAGAAGAGGCCTTGCTGGGTGGTTGGTGCGGCTTCTCTCTTCAGAAAGCTGGCCCCTTCTTTACCTTGGCAGGTGGTGGAATGGGGTGGTCCTTGGCTTCACTAGGTGGCACACTTGCAGCCCTGATGGGTGCCGCCTTTGATGTTCCCGGACTTGCAGGGACCACACTGGACAAGGATTTGGTGGCTGGGGTGCTGGACTGGGATCTAGACATCCTGGCCCTAGTGGAAGGACGGGGGTGGAGGTGTAGGGAAGAGGTCAATGGCAGTTAGGAAAAGTTTTTTGGACACACTGGGACGGGAAGATGGAGGGGGTTTGAGAGTGGAGGAAGAGGTGGCGGTTGTAGGAGGTGTACGTCAGCTGAGTTTGGGTGAAGGTGCATGGGCTGGAGGCTGTTGTGAGGTGGATGGCTGTTGAGTGGGTGTGTGCCGGTGTTTGTGTACTTTGGGAGGTAGGCTCACAGACACACTGGGAGAGGACACAGGGGACGTGTGCTTAGTTGTGGGGGTGGTGATTGCACGTGAGCGGTGTGTGGTGATGGGCATGCTGGTGATGGAGGTAGTGGCTGAGGATGTAGTGCATGCAGGTGTGATTGGAGACGAGACTGGGAGGGAGGTGGACGGCGTGGAGGAGGGGGACACAGTGTAGGCAGTGGATGTTGGTGTGTCTGGATGGGTATGGTGCTTGTGTGAGTGCCTGTGGGATGAGTGGTGCTTATGTTTGCCTGAGCAACTTTTGTGTGTTGATTTGGGTGAATGCTGGTCTGAAGGTGTGCTTGGGATAGGCTGGGGTTGAGGGGATTGGGACTGGGTAGAGGAAGTTGGAGGGGGAGGCTAGACACAGGGACAATGGCTGCCATCAGTGCTGAGGCCAGAGCCTGAAATGCTCTCTGTTGGGCTGCCACGCCAGAATGAATGCCCTCCAGGTATGCATTTGTTTGCTGCAAATGCCTCTCGACACCCTGGATGGCGTTCAAAATGGTTGACTGCCCAACAGAGAGGGATCTCAGGAGGTCAATAGCCTCCTCACTGAGGGTAGCAGGGCTGACTGGGGCAGGGCCTGAGGTGCCTGGGGCGAAGGAGATGCCCACCATCCTGGGTGAGCGGCCCCATCAGGGGAGTCATGGTGCGACGGGCACCCCTTCCACGTTGGGAGGCCATCCCCAGCTGGGCCTCCACCGTCTTCTTGCTCCAGCGGCGCAGGTCCTCCCATCTCTTGCGGCAGTGGGTGCTCCATCTATGATAGACCCCCAGGGTCCGCACTTCCTTGGCAATGGCACACCAAGGGCCGTATTTATACTCTGGTTGCGCCGAATTTGCGTCGTTTTTTTCGACGCAAATTCGACGCTAAACTAACGCCAACTAACGCCATATTTATACTATGGCGTTAGACGCTTCGGGCGCCAAAGTGCCCGGAGTGAGCGTCATTTTTTAGCGTGAACACCTTCCTTGCGTTAATGAGATGCAAGGGAGGCGTTCCCGTCTTAAAAAATGACTCCCAGGCCTTTACGTGGTATTTATACTCCCGGGCAAAAATGACGCCCGGGAGTGGGCGTGGCCAAAAACGGCGCATTTGCGCCGCTTTTTAACGCCTGGGTCAGGGATGGCGTTAAGGGACAAGTGGGCTCAAAATGAGCCCACAGTGCCCTCCCCTGCCCCCAGGGACCCCCCCTGCCACCCCTGCCCACCCCAGGAGGACACCCAAGGATGGAGGGACCCATCCCAGTGAAGTACAGGTAAGTTCAGGTAAGTATAATTTTTCAATTTTTTTTTGTGGCATAGGGGGGCCTTATTTGTGCCCCCCTACATGCCACTATGCCCAATGACCATGCCCAGGGGACATAAGTCCCCTGGGCATGGCCATTGGGCAAGGGGGCATGACTCCTATCTTTACAATGATAGGAGTCATGTTGATGGGGGATGGGCGTCGAAAAAAAATGGCGCAAGTCGAGTTACGACGATTTTTTCGACGTAACCTGACTTGCCCCATTTTAAGACGCCCATACGCCATTTTCCCCCTACGCCGGCGCTGTCTGGTGTACGTGGTTTTTTTCCACGCAAACCAGGCAGCGCCGGTCTGCTTGCGCCGGCTAACGCCATTCCATAAATACGGCGCCCGCATGGCGCTTCAGAATGGCGTTAGACGGCGCAAAAATTTTTGACGCTAAACTGCGTTAGCGCAGTTTAGCGTCAAAAAGTATAAATATGGGCCCAAATACCCTTCTTCTGGTGGACGCTGACCTACAGGAAAGGTAAAGTAAGAATGGATTTTACTCCCCCGTCCAGTTCTTCTTACTCATTGACCACAACTTTCCAACCATGCCCTGAAACACATACACTGACTATCCTCACATGCAGGCCACAGCCCCCCCATGTATCTTCCATCCAGGCCACTCCATACATTAGTGTCCCATCCACCATGCACACAGTGTACTCACCTGTTTGTCTGGAGGACCGTAGAGTAGCGTGTACTGGGAGAGGACCCCATCCACCAGGTTGTCCAACTCCTCCGCGGTGAAGGCAGGGGCCCTTTCCCCAAACACTGTAGCCATTGTCGCTTCCAGACTCAGGTCACAGCAGCACTTGCATTGTAGGGCCTCTCCTGTTGAAGGTCAGGTATCAAGTGAGTGCACAGATGGAAAATGGCAGTCACTTCCGCAGCGGTGCGTACCGTCACCGCCGGTGTAGATCGTCATTGGCTCCTGGAACCCATAGGGCCCAACGATAACCAATGCTGAATTCCGCAGCGGTCTTCGTTCGCCTACCACGACGCTGCACAACGCCAGCGCTGTTACCTCATTTCCCCTTGTCCCTCCTTACAGGTCAGGCAGCCGCTGTTTCAGGGGGGCACATGGCACGGCACGAAACTGCGTCACATCACTTTTGGGCAGGAATACAGACAGACAGCGCAACACACCGATGAAATCACAATAGTGCAAAACAGCTTTGTGCAACCAATGTGGTATATGACCCTCTGTTCACCATTCTCCTCCAGAGGGCACATCCACTGGGGCAGATGATGAGAGGGCGTCATCCTCCGGTGTACAGACCCCTGGTGGACCTGTCGTCAATGGAAGACAGGCACATCATTATCACCTACAGACTTGATCGTGCCACAATCCATGAACTGTGTGCCCAGTTGGAGCCTGACCTGATGTCAGCTATCCGCCATCCCACAGGAATCCCTCCTCTAGTGCAGGTCCTGTCAGTGCTCCATTTCCTGGCCAGTGAACTTTTAAACAACAGTGGCCATGGCATCAGGGATGTCTCAGCCAATGTTCTCTAACGTGTTGTCCAGAGTGTTTTCTGCCCTGCTGAAACACATGTGCAGCTACATCGTTTTCCCCCAGGTGAAGGATTTGCCCATGGTGAAAGGTGACTTCTACGCCCTGGGACATATCCCCAACATCATTGGTGCTATTGATGGTACACATGTGGCATTTTTCCTCCCACGCAGGAATGAACAGGTGTACAGAAACCGCAAAAGCTACCATTCCATGAATGTGCAGATGGTGTGTTTGGCAGACCAGTACATCTCCCATGTGAATGCCAAGTATCCTGGCTCAGTGCATGATGCTTACATTTTGAGGAATAGCAGCATCCTTTATGTGATGGGCCAACTCCAGAGGCACCGGGTGAGGCTAATAGGTGAGCCCAAGGTCCACACACAGTTTGAATAGGTGTCTCGGTATGGGAGAGTCCCTAAGGGTTTGTGTATGTCTAACAGATACCCCTTGATATTTGCAGGTGACTCTGGTTACCCCAACCTCTCATGGCTACTGACCTCAGTGAGGAATCCCAGGACAAGTGCAGAGGAACGCTACAATGAGGCACATGGGCAAACTAGGAGGATTATAGAGCGGACTTTCGGCCTCCAGAAGGGCAGGTGGCTCCCTATACTACTCACCGAAGAAGGTGTGCCAGATAATTGTGGCATGCTGTATGTTGCACAACCTGGCTTTGCGACGCCAGTTGCCTTTTCTGCAGGAGGATGGGCCTGTTGATGGTCTTGTGGCAGCTGTGGAGCCTGTGGACAGTGAAGAAGAGGAGGCAGAAGAAGACGATATTGACAACCGAAACAACATCATCATGCAATACTTCCAGTGAGACACAGGTAAGAGACTGGCACTGCTCCTCTCATATCAGACTACTGTAGGACATTGCATGAGTCTGCCTTTTTACCTATGTGTATGGACCCTGACAGTTCACTTTGGCTTTCCTTTTCACAGATCTGGGTACCGCATTCTGCCTTCTGCAATGTTCACTGCTGCCCAACAACTGTCATACTTTGGTATGTGAAAATGAACATTGCCATTGATATTTGTCAGAGAGGTTGTAATAACACATTTGTGAAAGTACAGACTGACTCCAGATTGTTTTGTGATTCAAGGGTGTAAGTGCTAATCAGTGGAGGGGGATGTGCAATGGGCTGGGGGATGATGGAGGAAAGTCCAGGATAGAGTCCAGTCTAAGGGGGTCATTCTGAGTCTGGCGGGCGGCGGAGGCCGCCCGCCAGACTTCCCCCCTCCAAAATACCGCTCCGCGGTCGAAAGACCTCTGAGGGTATTTTGGCTTTTGCACTGGGCTGGTGGGCGACCGCCAAAAGGCCGCCCGCCAGCCCAGTGCAAAAACCCTTCCCACGAGGACGCCGGCTCAGAATTGAGCCGGCGGAGTGGGAAGGTGCGACGGGTGCAGTTGCACCCGTCGCGAATTTCAGTGTCTGCAAAGCAGACACTGAAATTCTTTTTGGGGCCCTCTTACGGGGGCCCCTGCAGTGCCCATGCCATTGGCATGGGCACTGCAGGGGCCCCCAGGGGCCCCGCGACACCCCATACCGCCATCCTGTTCCTGGCGGGAGAACCGCCAGGAACAGGATGGCGGTATGGGGTGTCAGAATCCCCATGGCGGCGCAGCAAGCTGCGCCGCCATGGAGGATTCAATAGGGCAGCGGAAAACCGGCGGGAGACCGCCGGTTTTCCCTTTCTGACCGCGGCCATACCGCCGCGGTCAGAATGCCCTGCGGGGCACCGCCAGCCTGTTGGCGGTGCTCCCGCCGACCCTGGCCCCGGCGGTCCGTGACCGCCGGGGTCAGAATCACCCCCTAAATGTATCACAGGTGCATTGTCCAAGGGGGCATAGGAAGTGGAGCAATGGCAGTTCAAGGTGGTCAGGGTGACATAGTGGGACTGAAGGGTGACAATCAGGAGAGTCTTATTTCCTGGGGAGGGGTCTTGGCAATGTTCTCTTTCTTGTGCCTGGATCGCAGGGACGTTTGTGGGGTGGTTCTCCTTCTGCAGGGGGTGGGGTGCTGGTTGCCTGTTGTTCCTGTGGCGGGACCTCCTGTTCACTAGCGCCGGCGGACGTGGAGGGCTGTTCATCGTTCAGGCTAGTGTCAGGGGCCCGTTGGTGTGCCACTGTCTCCCTCATGGTGTTGGCCATGTCTGCCAGCACCCCTGCAATGGTGACCAGAGAGGTGTTAATGGACTTCAAGTCCTCCCTGATCCCCAAGTACTGTTCCTCCTGCAGCCCCTGGGTCTCCTGGAACTTAGCCAGTACCGTGCCCATGGTCTCCTGGGAATGGTGGTATGCTCCCACGATGTTGTAGAGTGCCTCGTGGAGAGTGGGTTCCCTTGGCCTGTCCTCCCCCTGTCGCACAGCAGTCCTCCCAGCTTCCCTGTTGTCCTGTGCCTCTGTCCCCTGAACCGTGTGCCCACTGCCACTGACCCCAAGTCCCTGATCGTCCTGTGTTAATGGGTTTGCCTGGGGTCGCTGTAGTGGTGGACACACTGCTGATTGACGTGTCCTGGGGACAGAGGCATGGTCTCGCTGGGTGGGTGCTGTGGTGTTGTTTCCTGAGGGGGGAGGTTCAGTGGTGGTTTGGGACTGTGGCAGGGGAACCGACTGTCCAGAGGTCCCTGATGGGCCGGGGTGGTCATCTTGATCCAGGCATGCAGAGCTGCTGTCATCACTGTGGGCCTCTTCTGTGGGGGGACTGGATATGGCTGGCACCACCTGTCCGGTGACGTTGGGTAGGGGTCCTGTTGGGGTGTAAATGCTTAGTTATTGTATCTGTGTGTGCCATCTTGTGCAATTGTTGAGTTTCCCTCTACTCCTGTGCTTGCATTATTGGCTTGGTCCTTGTGTGAGTGGAGATTTTGTGGCCTGGGTGAGTCTTTCTACTGGACATGCTTTGGTGATGGGTGTCCATGCAGGTCTGTAATGGGTGTCCATGCATTGGTGTTACATGCAGGGCTTGGTATTGGGATGTGTGGGTTGTGATAGTGGGTTATCTGTGAGGTGATGGAGTGATGGGAGTGAGGGTAAGGGTGGGGGTATGTGATGGAATGCAGGTAGGGAGGGGGATATAGTAGTAAAGATTTGCCTTACCAGAGTCCAGTCCTCCTGCTACTCCTGCGAGGCCCTCAGGATGCATGACCGCCAAGACTTGCTCCTCCCATGTTGTTAGTTGTGGGGGAGGAGGTGGGGGTCCACCGCCAGTCCTCTGTACTGCTACCTGGTGTCTGGATACCACGGAACGCACCTTCCCTCATAGGTCGTTCCACCTCTTCCTGATGTCATCCCGTGTTCTTGGATGCTGTCCCACTGCGTTGACCCTGTTGACAATTCTCCGCCGTAGATCCATCTTCCTTGCAATGGATGTCTGCTGCACCTGTGATCCGAATATCTGTGGCTCTACCCGGATGATTTCCTCCACCATGACCCTAAGCTCCTCCTCAGAAAACCTGGGGTGTCTTTGAGGTGCCATAATGTGGTGTGGGTGATGTGTGAGGTGATGCTTGTTGTGATGTGTGATGTGATGTGTTGGGGTGTGTTCTTTGAGGTGCGTGGATGTTGTGTGAGTGATGGTGTTGTGTGCCTCTGGATGCTGGTGTAGTCTTTGCTATTCTCTCTCTCTCTGCTTCTTCCAAAACTGTTGTTGTAAGGGGTTGAGGGTAGTGTGGGTGTGTTTTATAGTGGTGTGAGTGTGTGGGTGTGGTGTGTGTATGTGTATCAGGTGTGTGTATTTTGAATTGTCCAATGTGGTTGTGTTTTGTAAATGTGTGTGTATTTTGAGCGCAGCGGTGTGTACCGCCAATGGATTACCGCAGTTGAATGACCACCGCGTTCATTCGTGGGTCGTGATAGTGTGGGTGTATTTCTGTTGGCGTGACTGTGTAGATTTTGCTATCGCCAGTTTATCACTGACCTTTGGTGTGGCGGACATGTGTGGGTGTCTGTATTGTGGCGGATTATGAGATCTGGGTCTTAATACCTGTAGCGGATTTCCGCTGCTGCAACGGTATGTTGGTGGCGGTCAGCACAGCGGTAAGCGGGATTTACCGGAAAGGTTGTAATGAGGGCCTAAGTATTTTGATATGATCAGCCTGCTCTAGCGTATGTCATTCGAGTCATACGCCATCACCAGAGCAATAAGGCGACGGGATTTGATGGGCTTCCAGTAGCCCTTTATAATGTATATGCAGAGCTGTTTGCTCCACACCTGTTAGATATGTATGCAGAGTCCCTAAAGGGAGCCACACTTCTTACTTTACTGCGTGAGGCACTCATAGTAACTGTGTTGAAGCCTGGGAAGGATCCCAGTCTTTGAGATTCCTATACATGCTGTTGCTGATAAATGTAGATAACAAGATTTTGGGGAAGTTGATTGCATCTAGACTGCAGCCTCTGCTCCCAACTACTGTGCTCCCAGATAAGTCGGGGTTCATGCCTGGCCATTCTACGTGTATAATTTACACACTTTTTTCACGGTGACCCAGATGGTGGACCCTGAGATTCATGCTGCAGTAATTTTATTAGATGCCACAAAGGCATTTGATTCTCTAAAGTGGCCCTATTTATTCACACTTCTTGCCGGGTTGGGCCTAAGCCTCAGATTTATTCAATTGATCCAGCTCCTTTACTCAAATCTAACTGCTAGATTGAGAATTAATGGGTGCATCACTGAATCCTTCCCGATCTCTAGGGGCACCCGGCAAGGATGTCCCCTATGGCCACAGCTTTTTGCGGTTGCAATTGAGCTGCTGGTAGCGCGCTTGCGACAACATCATAATAATCGGGGGTTGGCATTCTGTTAGTGTCCTATTTTAGTGTTGATGCACGTCGATGACATCACCCTGTAGGTGCATGTCCCACATATACACCTAGACCCCATTATAGAAAAATTTGGTCAGTTCGGTCTGCTCTCGGGTGTTACAATAAATTCGGCTAAGTCCGTTATTTTTCCATTGACTGACGCTACAACTCCACATCTCCACAGAACTCAGTGTACCACAACATTGGGCAACTGAGCCAGTGTGATACTTAGGAATCTGGTTGTGCAAAGATGTGAATGATACTTGGACCGAAAACTATGGTAGGGCGATCTCCTGGCTGGAGGATAAGATCGTGGCCTGGCGCTCTCTCCCCCTCTTGCTTAAGGGACGAATAGCGATCGCAAAGATGGTTGCCCTGTCCAAATTTTGATATTTATTCATTAATATCCCCATGCCTCTCGCATTCTGTTTTAAGAGAAGACTTTGCTCGTTATTAATATCACTGTTTTGGGCGGGTAGACAGCCCAGAATTTCATGGAATACGCTAACCCAGCCCTTTGAACTGGGAGGTTTGGCGACTCCGGACTTGGAGCTCTATTACAATTAGGCCCAGGCACAATTTGCTCACTTCTGGATCTATCCCATCAGATACCTACCACACACGGCCCGTGAGCAGGATTCCATATGCCTGCGCACACTTGCTAGGGCATTATATTTCTCCCTATGTTTGCCGCGCATGGGCATAGACACTGTAGCATGCACAACGCTTGCCTGGCAGGTGCTGTTCCACCGTACAGGTGCTTCTACTTTATATGCATCTTTTATGCCGCTACTTGAACAACCTGGGTTGCCGATTACAGGGGAGGGTAATGAACACACGTGCCTCTGCAACATGCAATTGACTACTATGGACTCCTTGTACCCGGATGGTAAATTTATGTCTCCAATGACAGCCGCCCACAAACCCTACAACACTGTGTTATGCTGTTTGACCTATTTTTAGGTTAGAGCAGCAGTACGTGCGTAGTGCAGCGACTTCTTCTCCCCACCATGGGTATTTCAGGCCTTAGAGCTGCTGTATACTGCACCAACACCCAGGAGACTCCTTACTCGCTTATATGCTACTGTGCAGACTATTGCTCCCTCTACTAGACCACGCCCTAGGGTGCAATGGGAAAACAATTTAGATATGCCCCTGTCCAAAGAGGCCTGAAAGTACTGCTGTGCGCATATGCAAGACCTTTTCCCCAATTATAGGTTGCGTTTAATTCGTTTCAAGTTTATAAATTACTTATGCTATACCCTTCAGCAGCTCGGCCATATGGGACTGCACGCAGATTCAGTGTACCCTAGGTGCACAGCAACTGAGGCAAACTTCCTGCACTCTGCTAGGTGTTCTAGTAGGATGGATGCATTTTGGCAGGAAGTGTTTGATGTGATTGATGAGATGATTGGTTTAGTGCTTCCACGCACCCTTCTACTTGCACTCGTTGGGTATATCAAAGACATACAGCCTGATTTTAGGAAGCTGGCCAGTATGTTGCTCATTTTAGCGAAGCACAAAGTTGCAATGTATTGGGGTCGCGACCACACCCCGCGCAAGGTAGACTGGCTGAAAAACGCTGAGTACTGTCAGGAGCAACTAACGGCTTACTGGGATCTAATGCCAGTAAACTCGCAGCCTGTACATATATGGTCCCCCTCTTCAGGCATTTCTAACACTTGAGACTTAGATGACGTTGATTCTCGCCACTGCACTGGAGACGGCTGCACTGCCGTGTAGGCCTCCTTGGGGGGTTGTCCGCGTTATATGGGGCAGAGATTCCGTATTGTGATGGCAGAGTGCATGTTCCTCCCTCCCCGCTTTCCTAAATAGCTATCCTCTGTCAGAGATTACATTGTCCTTGTTAAAGGCTTATATAGTTATGTACAAATACATCAGACTATCACTTCTATTAAAGTAGCCTGTTTCAAGTACATCTTGGAAGATGGATCACATCAAGGGCCATATTTATACTCTGGTTGCGCCGAATTTGCGTCGTTTTTTTCGACGCAAATTCGACGCAGAACTAACGCCAACTAACGCCATATTTATACTCTGGCGTTAGACGCTTCGGGCGCCAAAGTGCCCGGAGTGTGCGTCATTTTTTAGCGTGAACCCCTTCCTTGCGTTAATGATATGCAAGGGAGGCGTTCCCGTCTTAAAAAATGACTCCCAGGCCTTTACGTGGTATTTATACTCCCGGGCAAAAGAGACGCCCGGGAGTGGGCGTGGCCAAAAACGGCGCATTTGCGCCGCTTTTTAACGCCTGGGTCAGGGATGGCGTTAAGGGACAAGTGGGCTCAAAATGAGCCCAGAGTGCCCTCCCCTGCCCCCAGGGACCCCCCCTGCCACCCTTGCCCACCCCAGGAGGACACCCAAGGACGGAGGGACCCATCCCATGGACATTAAGGTAAGTTCAGGTAAGTATTTTTTTTTTTTTTTTTTGTGGCATAGGGGGGCCTGATTTGTGCCCCCCTACATGCCACTATGCCCAATGACCATGCCCAGGGGACATAAGTCCCCTGGGCATGGCCATTGGGCAAGGGGGCATGACTCCTATCTTTACAATGATAGGAGTCATGTTGATGGGGGATGGGCGTCGAAAAAAAATGGCGCAAGTCGGGTTACGACGATTTTTTCGACGCAACCTGACTTGCCCCATTTTAAGACGCCCTAACGTCATTTTTTCCCAACGCCGGCGCTGCCTGGTCTACGTGGTTTTTTTCCACGCACACCAGGCAGCGCCGGTCTGCTTGCGCCGGCTAACGCCATTCCATAAATACGGCGCCCGCATGGCGCTTCAGAATGGCGTTAGACGGCGCTAAATTTTTTGACGCTAAACTGCGTTAGCGCAGTTTAGCGTCAAAAAGTATAAATATGGGCCCAAGTGTTTGATTGGACACTGGCGAATTGTGAAATTCCTGTTGCTTTGCTATTTGGTGTTATTTCTATGTGAAACCCAATTTAAAAAATAATTGAAAAAGTACTGTCTGTTGGTGTAGTGGTTGTACATTCTATGCAACAGACCACTACTCCTCAGTGTTACAGGCCAAAGTAAAGAAAGTGATGGATAACTGTCCTGAGCCATGTGTCTGGTCCAATGAGTATATTGGCATCTGCAACCCCAAGGCTACTTGTCTTCAGAGTGTGACGGGTGTTGGTGCCTCACTAATGTCTGTCATGTGAGGGTGGCCATCATACATGTGACAGAGCATACATTTATCTTTGGGTGCAGCTACAGATCAATACTTCCCCTTGGTAAGTGGGGAATGGCCATGGACATGATTTGTGTGCCATCACATTACTTGTGCCTACATATTAACATGTGTCCCTTTCTCTTTTGACAAAATGTGTATGCTGCTGTTTCATGCATGGCCTACCTGTGTTCATGGAAAGATTCCTGTATTCGCTCAAATAATGTGCATGCCAACCTCTGTTTGGAATAAGACATTTGCAATGAGAATAGATTTCATGTGGTGCCACAGACAGGAGTGTGTCACCATTGATTGTTGGCTCACACATACCCTCAGCTGTCATTGCATGTCATTTGACATGTACAACTGCAGTAGTAATGAGGGACAAGACGTATATAACTAGATTTGTAAGCCCTAATGTGCATGTCCAGGCCATTGATGTGGCATCATGTAGCAAAGTGCACTGCACATGTGTAATGGGTACGGTTTTTTACCTGACTGTTGGTGTGCGTCATGGAATGTCTTGCAGTTCAGTTGAAATCAATGTTTGGGAACAACCATTCATCCTAAGACATCTGGGTTTGCAGGACCAAAAGAGAGACAGTGATGTAACTTCCCATTGGGCAACATGTTGAGGGCATCTACAGGTACTTGCAAATCTTTAGGTCTCTTCAACATACAAAGGACTAATGGCTTCTACTGATGCAATCAAAGCAAGTTATTGTAAGGGGTGCTAGACATTAGTGGTGATTTCCCTGGGGCTTGCTGATTCATAGTGTTGAGGATTTTAAGGACATAGCTTCCTGACAATTTGCACATGATGTGTACAGTGTACATTTCCATGTCAAATATGTGGCCTATCACAGCAACTTTAGTACTACCTCCATGACTCCATTGGGACAAATTTCACTTGGTGAAGTGTGCATTGTGGATATATTTCCAGTGTGACATGAGTATTTCCATGTCACCTTCTCAAGACTACTGTACTGTTTTTAGCAACATGGCGTGCTCTGGGAGAGTCCTTTTTTATTGTTGTGTTATTGTGTACTTGACAAATATATGTCTGTATGCCCTTGTGTGGGATCTGTGAGAATGCAGTTGGCATTGGCATACTATTGTATGACAACAGGTAAGTCATGTATGCTCCATGAGGCAAAGCATTCAAGGTGATGTGGTCTCCTACTTGTTCAATGGTTACTGTGATTGTACAACTTCAGCCATGCAATTGTAGTTGTCTGAGATCCTGATTTTCCTTTAGGCAACCGTTGACAGTTCAGATGGCATGCATGCATATGGTATGGTACATGTAGGGGCCACTTAGGTGGAGTTTGTTGCTGGGGCCTACTTGACATCATGGTAATGTTTGCTAATCTAAGCTGTTGTTCAAGTGTGATCAGGGGCATACGGTGACTGTATTTGTCTCTGTATTTGCAGCATCAGCCTAGGCAAGCGAAGAAGACAGGGCACAGCCAAGTGGGGAAGCATCTGGCTATGGGACCTCGAGTCAAGACACCACTGACACAGAGTGATCCAGTGGCCCAGACGGTGAAGGGAGTGCCACTCAGAAGACCGGATATATATTATCATCATAGGATTCTTCCTCCAGTGGCCACTCCCTAGTGGTGGCGTACCCATCGGGACCAACTAAAGTCCCATCCTTATCCACCACACCCAGTTCTATCACCACTTTCCATGTCGCTCCCCACCCAGCTGGCCGTGTCTGCTCACCCAATGGGGTGGGCATCTCCTTTGCCGGAGGCACGTCTGCCCCTGTCCTGTTCTCCCTGCTGGCCTGAGTGAGGAGGCTATTGACCTCCTGAGGAGTATCTCTGTGGGTCAGACTGCCTTTATAGATGTCATCCAGGGGTAGGCCTGCCAACCTCAGCGGCCAGTACTTTCCTATAAGGCATTCATAGTGCCATGTCTGGCCTACAGAGATGTTTTCAGTCTCCGGACTCCTCACTGATGGCAGCTGGCAACCCCCACATTTTGCCCACCCACCTCCCTCTTCCCAGTCCAAATGCCTATTCCCCTACCTATCCCAAGCACACAGAGAGATCCGCACACACCCACCTCAACATACAGAAGCATCCCACATAAACACAAACACCACAAAACACACCTGCAAGCACGCACTCAACATACACTCACACACACAACATCAGCCATCACTTCCCCAGACACCCTCACCGGACCACACACCACATCTACTATTCCCACAGGCACCACCACAACAAACAGTGACACACCCACCACATCCAGCAAATCCGCAGACACCAGCACAACAGACACACAGACATCCACCACATGCACCATATCCGCAGACCCCACCCCAAAACAAAAACAACAAGTGATGGACGGAATGCTGAACATTGTCAAACATTCACCCCCAGTACAGTGATCTGGGCCTAAATCCATAGTTTTTTTGCTGCCCATGCCATTCCAGTTTGGACCCAGCCATATGCAAATCAGTCTTGACCGTGTTCCCCATGGGAACAGTCCAGCCCGAACTGCTAGGCCAGGTCTTCCCTGGGCTGGAAACAAGCATCCTGGGACCGGTTTCGGGGTTTCACCCCTCATCAGCCAGGCTAGCTTGAATCCAGTGGCATGGGAAGCACGGGACCCACGTCTGGGCATACCCTTCCCACTTAGGCCGACAAAGCAAAAACAACAAGTGATGGACGGAATGCTGAACATTGTCAAACATTCACCCCCAGTACAGTGATCTGGGCCTAAATCCATCGTTTTTTTGCTGCCCATGCCATTCCAGTTTGGACCCAGCCATATGCAAATCAGTCTTGACCCTGTTTCCCATGGGAACAGTCCAGCCCGAACTGCTAGGCCAGGTCTTCCCTGGACTGGAAACAAGCATCCTGGGACCGGTTTCGGGGTTTCACCCCTCATCAGCCAGGCTAGCTTGAATCCAGTGGCATGGGAAGCACGGGACCCACGTCTGGGCATACCCTTCCCACTTAGGGCGACAAAGCAAAAACAACAAGTGATGGACGGAATGCTGAACGTTGTCAAACATTCACCCCCAGTACAGTGATCTGGGCCTAAATCCATCGTTTTTTTGCTGCCCATGCCATTCCAGTTTGGACCCAGCCATATGCAAATCAGTCTTGACCCTGTTCCCCATGGGAACAGTCCAGCCCGAACTGCTAGGCCAGGTCTTCCCTGGACTGGAAACAAGCATCCTGGGACCGGTTTCAGGGTTTCACCCCTCATCAGCCAGGCTAGCTTGAATCCAGTGGCATGGGAAGCACGGGACCCACGTCTGGGCATACCCTTCCCACTTAGGGAGACAAAGCAAAAACAACAAGTGATGGACGGAATGCTGAACATTGTCAAACATTCACCCCCAGTACAGTGATCTGGGCCTAAATCCATTGTTTTTTTGCTGCCCATGCCATTCCAGTTTGGACCCAGCCATATGCAAATCAGTCTTGACCCTGTTCCCCATGGGAACAGTCCAGCCCGAACTGCTAGGCTAGGTCTTCCCTGGACTAGAAACAAGCATCCTGGGACCGATTTCAGGGTTTCACCCCTCATCAGCCAGGCTAGCTTGAATCCAGTGGCATGGGAAGCACGGGACCCACGTCTGGGGATACCCTTCCCACTTAGGGCAACAAAGCAAAAACAACAAGTGATGGACGGAATGCTGAACATTGTCAAACATTCACCCCCAGTACAGTGATCTGGGCCTAAATCCATCATTTTTTTGCTGCCCATGCCATTCCAGTTTGGACCCAGCCATATGCAAATCAGTCTTGACCCTGTTCCCCATGGGAACAGTCCAGCCCGAACTGCTAGGCCAGGTCTTCCCTGGACTGGAAACAAGCATCCTGGGACCGGTTTCGGGGTTTCACCCCTCATCAGCCAGGCTAGCTTGAATCCAGTGGAATGGGAAGCACGGGACCCACGTCTGGGCATACCCTTCCCACTTAGGGCGACAAAGCAAAAACAACAAGTGATGGACGGAATGCTGAACATTGTCAAACATTCACCCCCAGTACAGTGATCTGGGCCTAAATCCATCGTTTATTTTGCTGCCCATGCCATTCCAGTTTCGACCCAGCCATATGCAAATCAGTCTTGACCCTGTTCCCCATGGGAACAGTCCAGCCCGAACTGCTAGGCTAGGTCTTCCCTGGACTGGAAACAAGCATCCTGGGACCGGTTTCGGGGTTTCACCCCTCATCAGCCAGGCTAGCTTGAATCCAGAGGCATGGGAAGCACGGGACCCACGTCTGGGCATACCCTTCCCACTTAGGGCAACAAAGCAAAAACAACAAGTGATGGACGGAATGCTGAACATTGTCAAACATTCACCCCCAGTACAGTGATCTGGGCCTAAATCCATCGTTTTTTTGCTGCCCATGCCATTCCAGTTTGGACCCAGCCATATGCAAATCAGTCTTGACCCTGTTCCCCATGGGAACAGTCCAGCCCGAACTGCTAGGCCAGGTCTTCCCTGGACTGGAAACAAGCATCCTGGGACCGGTTTCGGGGTTTCACCCCTCATCAGCCAGGCTAGCTTGAATCCAGTGGAATGGGAAGCACGGGACCCACGTCTGGGCATACCCTTCCCACTTAGGGAGACAAAGCAAAAACAACAAGTGATGGACGGAATGCTGAACATTGTCAAACATTCACCCCCAGTACAGTGATCTGGGCCTAAATCCATTGTTTTTTTGCTGCCCATGCCATTCCAGTTTGGACCCAGCCATATGCAAATCAGTCTTGACCCTGTTCCCCATGGGAACAGTCCTGCCCGAACTGCTAGGCCAGGTCTTCCCTGGACTGGAAACAAGCATCCTGGGACCGGTTTCGGGGTTTCACCCCTCATCAGCCAGGCTAGCTTGAATCCAGTGGCATGGGAAGCACGGGACCCACGTCTGGGCATACCCTTCCCACTTAGGGCGACAAAGCAAAAACAACAAGTGATGGACGGAATGCTGAACATTGTCAAACATTCACCCCCAGTACAGTGATCTGGGCCTAAATCCATCGTTTATTTTGCTGACCATGCCATTCCAGTTTCGACCCAGCCATATGCAAATCAGTCTTGACCCTGTTCCCCATGGGAACAGTCCAGCCCGAACTGCTAGGCCAGGTCTTCCCTGGACTGGAAACAAGCATCCTGGGACCGGTTTCGGGGTTTCACCCCTCATCAGCCAGGCTAGCTTGAATCCAGTGGCATGGGAAGCACGGGACCCACGTCTGGGCATACCCTTCCCACTTAGGGCAACAAAGCAAAAACAACAAGTGATGGACGGAATGCTGAACATTGTCAAACATTCACCCCCAGTACAGTGATCTGGGCCTAAATCCATCGTTTTTTTGCTGCCCATGCCATTCCAGTTTGGACCCAGCCATATGCAAATCAGTCTTGACCCTGTTCCCCATGGGAACAGTCCAGCCCGAACTGCTAGGCCAGGTCTTCCCTGGACTGGAAACAAGCATCCTGGGACCGGTTTTGGGGTTTTACCCCTCATCAGCCAGGCTAGCTTGAATCCAGTGGAATGGGAAGCACGGGACCCACGTCTGGGCATACCCTTCCCACTTAGGGAGACAAAGCAAAAACAACAAGTGATGGACGGAATGCTGAACATTGTCAAACATTCACCCCCAGTACAGTGATCTGGGCCTAAATCCATCGTTTTTTTGCTGCCCATGCCATTCCAGTTTGGACCCAGCCATATGCAAATCAGTCTTGACCCTGTTCCCCATGGGAACAGTCCAGCCCGAACTGCTAGGCCAGGTCTTCCCTGGACTGGAAACAAGCATCCTGGGACCGGTTTCGGGGTTTCACCCCTCATCAGCCAGGCTAGCTTGAATCCAGTGGCATGGGAAGCACGGGACCCACGTCTGGGCATACCCTTCCCACTTAGGGCGACAAAGCAAAAACAACAAGTGATGGACGGAATGCTGAACATTGTCAAACATTCACCCCCAGTACAGTGATCTGGGCCTAAATCCATCGTTTTTTTTGCTGCCCATGCCATTCCAGTTTGGACCCAGCCATATGCAAATCAGTCTTGACCCTGTTCCCCATGGGAACAGTCCAGCCCGAACTGCTAGGCCAGGTCTTCCCTGGACTGGAAACAAGCATCCTGGGACCGGTTTCGGGGTTTCACCCCTCATCAGCCAGGCTAGCTTGAATCCAGTGGCATGGGAAGCACGGGACCCACGTCTGGGCATACCCTTCCCACTTAGGGCGACAAAGCAAAAACAACAAGTGATGGACGGAATGCTGAACATTGTCAAACATTCACCCCCAGTACAGTGATATGGGCCTAAATCCATCGTTTATTTTGCTGCCCATGCCATTCCAGTTTGGACCCAGCCATATGCAAATCAGTCTTGACCCTGTTCCCCATGGGAACAGTCCAGCCCGAACTGCTAGGCCAGGTCTTCCCTGGACTGGAAACAAGCATCCTGGGACCGGTTTCGGGGTTTCACCCCTCATCAGCCAGGCTAGCTTGAATCCAGTGGCATGGGAAGCACGGGACCCACGTCTGGGCATACCCTTCCCACTTAGGGAGACAAAGCAAAAACAACAAGTGATGGACGGAATGCTGAACATTGTCAAACATTCACCCCCAGTACAGTGATCTGGGCCTAAATCCATTGTTTTTTTGCTGCCCATGCCATTCCAGTTTGGACCCAGCCATATGCAAATCAGTCTTGACCCTGTTCCCCATGGGAACAGTCCAGCCCGAACTGCTAGGCTAGGTCTTCCCTGGACTAGAAACAAGCATCCTGGGACCGGTTTCGGGGTTTCACCCCTCATCAGCCAGGCTAGCTTGAATCCAGTGGCATGGGAAGCACGGGACCCACGTCTGGGCATACCCTTCCCACTTAGGGCGACAAAGCAAAAACAACAAGTGATGGACGGAATGCTGAACATTGTCAAACATTCACCCCCAGTACAGTGATCTGGGCCTAAATCCATCGTTTTTTTTGCTGCCCATGCCATTCCAGTTTGGACCCAGCCATATGCAAATCAGTCTTGACCCTGTTCCCCATGGGAACAGTCCAGCCCGAACTGCTAGGCCAGGTCTTCCCTGGACTGGAAACAAGCATCCTGGGACCGGTTTCGGGGTTTCACCCCTCATCAGCCAGGCTAGCTTGAATCCAGTGGCATGGGAAGCACGGGACCCACGTCTGGGCATACCCTTCCCACTTAGGGCGACAAAGCAAAAACAACAAGTGATGGACGGAATGCTGAACATTGTCAAACATTCACCCCCAGTACAGTGATCTGGGCCTAAATCCATCGTTTATTTTGCTGCCCATGCCATTCCAGTTTCGACCCAGCCATATGCAAATCAGTCTTGACCCTGTTCCCCATGGGAACAGTCCAGCCCGAACTGCTAGGCCAGGTCTTCCCTGGACTGGAAACAAGCATCCTGGGACCGGTTTCGGGGTTTCACCCCTCATCAGCCAGGCTAGCTTGAATCCAGTGGAATGGGAAGCACGGGACCCACGTCTGGGCATACCCTTCCCACTTAGGGCGACAAAGCAAAAACAACAAGTGATGGACGGAATGCTGAACATTGTCAAACATTCACCCCCAGTACAGTGATCTGGGCCTAAATCCATCGTTTATTTTGCTGCCCATGCCATTCCAGTTTCGACCCAGCCATATGCAAATCAGTCTTGACCCTGTTCCCCATGGGAACAGTCCAGCCCGAACTGCTAGGCTAGGTCTTCCCTGGACTGGAAACAAGCATCCTGGGACCGGTTTCGGGGTTTCACCCCTCATCAGCCAGGCTAGCTTGAATCCAGAGGCATGGGAAGCACGGGACCCACGTCTGGGCATACCCTTCCCACTTAGGGCAACAAAGCAAAAACAACAAGTGATGGACGGAATGCTGAACATTGTCAAACATTCACCCCCAGTACAGTGATCTGGGCCTAAATCCATCGTTTTTTTGCTGCCCATGCCATTCCAGTTTGGACCCAGCCATATGCAAATCAGTCTTGACCCTGTTCCCCATGGGAACAGTCCAGCCCGAACTGCTAGGCCAGGTCTTCCCTGGACTGGAAACAAGCATCCTGGGACCGGTTTCGGGGTTTCACCCCTCATCAGCCAGGCTAGCTTGAATCCAGTGGAATGGGAAGCACGGGACCCACGTCTGGGCATACCCTTCCCACTTAGGGAGACAAAGCAAAAACAACAAGTGATTGACGGAATGCTGAACATTGTCAAACATTCACCCCCAGTACAGTGATCTGGGCCTAAATCCATTGTTTTTTTGCTGCCCATGCCATTCCAGTTTGGACCCAGCCATATGCAAATCAGTCTTGACCCTGTTCCCCATGGGAACAGTCCTGCCCGAACTGCTAGGCCAGGTCTTCCCTGGACTGGAAACAAGCATCCTGGGACCGGTTTCGGGGTTTCACCCCTCATCAGCCAGGCTAGCTTGAATCCAGTGGCATGGGAAGCACGGGACCCACGTCTGGGCATACCCTTCCCACTTAGGGCGACAAAGCAAAAACAACAAGTGATGGACGGAATGCTGAACATTGTCAAACATTCACCCCCAGTACAGTGATCTGGGCCTAAATCCATCGTTTATTTTGCTGACCATGCCATTCCAGTTTCGACCCAGCCATATGCAAATCAGTCTTGACCCTGTTCCCCATGGGAACAGTCCAGCCCGAACTGCTAGGCCAGGTCTTCCCTGGACTGGAAACAAGCATCCTGGGACCGGTTTCGGGGTTTCACCCCTCATCAGCCAGGCTAGCTTGAATCCAGTGGCATGGGAAGCACGGGACCCACGTCTGGGCATACCCTTCCCACTTAGGGCAACAAAGCAAAAACAACAAGTGATGGACGGAATGCTGAACATTGTCAAACATTCACCCCCAGTACAGTGATCTGGGCCTAAATCCATCGTTTTTTTGCTGCCCATGCCATTCCAGTTTGGACCCAGCCATATGCAAATCAGTCTTGACCCTGTTCCCCATGGGAACAGTCCAGCCCGAACTGCTAGGCCAGGTCTTCCCTGGACTGGAAACAAGCATCCTGGGACCGGTTTTGGGGTTTTACCCCTCATCAGCCAGGCTAGCTTGAATCCAGTGGAATGGGAAGCACGGGACCCACGTCTGGGCATACCCTTCCCACTTAGGGAGACAAAGCAAAAACAACAAGTGATGGACGGAATGCTGAACATTGTCAAACATTCACCCCCAGTACAGTGATCTGGGCCTAAATCCATCGTTTTTTTGCTGCCCATGCCATTCCAGTTTGGACCCAGCCATATGCAAATCAGTCTTGACCCTGTTCCCCATGGGAACAGTCCAGCCCGAACTGCTAGGCCAGGTCTTCCCTGGACTGGAAACAAGCATCCTGGGACCGGTTTCGGGGTTTCACCCCTCATCAGCCAGGCTAGCTTGAATCCAGTGGCATGGGAAGCACGGGACCCACGTCTGGGCATACCCTTCCCACTTAGGGCGACAAAGCAAAAACAACAAGTGATGGACGGAATGCTGAACATTGTCAAACATTCACCCCCAGTACAGTGATCTGGGCCTAAATCCATCGTTTTTTTTGCTGCCCATGCCATTCCAGTTTGGACCCAGCCATATGCAAATCAGTCTTGACCCTGTTCCCCATGGGAACAGTCCAGCCCGAACTGCTAGGCCAGGTCTTCCCTGGACTGGAAACAAGCATCCTGGGACCGGTTTCGGGGTTTCACCCCTCATCAGCCAGGCTAGCTTGAATCCAGTGGCATGGGAAGCACGGGACCCACGTCTGGGCATACCCTTCCCACTTAGGGCGACAAAGCAAAAACAACAAGTGATGGACGGAATGCTGAACATTGTCAAACATTCACCCCCAGTACAGTGATATGGGCCTAAATCCATCGTTTATTTTGCTGCCCATGCCATTCCAGTTTGGACCCAGCCATATGCAAATCAGTCTTGACCCTGTTCCCCATGGGAACAGTCCAGCCCGAACTGCTAGGCCAGGTCTTCCCTGGACTGGAAACAAGCATCCTGGGACCGGTTTCGGGGTTTCACCCCTCATCAGCCAGGCTAGCTTGAATCCAGTGGCATGGGAAGCACGGGACCCACGTCTGGGCATACCCTTCCCACTTAGAGCAACAAAGCAAAAACAACAAGTGATGGACGGAATGCTGAACATTGTCAAACATTCACCCCCAGTACAGTGATCTGGGCCTAAATCCATCGTTTTTTTGCTGCCCATGCCATTCCAGTTTGGACCCAGCCATATGCAAATCAGTCTAGACCCTGTTCCCCATGGGAACAGTCCAGCCCGAACTGCTAGGCCAGGTTTTCCCTGGACTGGAAACAAGCATCCTGGGACCGGTTTCGGGGTTTCACCCCTCATCAGCCAGACTAGCTTGAATCCAGTGGAATGGGAAGCACGGGACCCACGTCTGGGCAAACCCTTCCCACTTAGGGCGACAAAGCAAAAACAACAAGTGATGGACGGAATGCTGAACATTGTCAAACATTCACCCCCAGTACAGTGATCTGGGCCTAAATCCATCGTTTTTTTGCTGCCCATGCCATTCCAGTTTGGACCCAGCCATATGCAAATCAGTCTTGACCCTGTTCCCCATGGGAACAGTCCAGCCCGAACTGCTAGGCCAGGTCTTCCCTGGACTGGAAACAAGCATCCTGGGACCGGTTTCGGGGTTTCACCCCTCATCAGCCAGGCTAGCTTGAATCCAGTGGCATGGGAAGCACGGGACCCACGTCTGGGCATACCCTTCCCACTTAGGGCGACAAAGCAAAAACAACAAGTGATGGACGGAATGCTGAACATTGTCAAACATTCACCCCCAGTACAGTGATCTGGGCCTAAATCCATCGTTTTTTTTGCTGCCCATGCCATTCCAGTTTGGACCCAGCCATATGCAAATCAGTCTTGACCCTGTTCCCCATGGGAACAGTCCAGCCCGAACTGCTAGGCCAGGTCTTCCCTGGACTGGAAACAAGCATCCTGGGACCGGTTTCGGGGTTTCACCCCTCATCAGCCAGGCTAGCTTGAATCCAGTGGCATGGGAAGCACGGGACCCACGTCTGGGCATACCCTTCCCACTTAGGGCGACAAAGCAAAAACAACAAGTGATGGACGGAATGCTGAACATTGTCAAACATTCACCCCCAGTACAGTGATATGGGCCTAAATCCATCGTTTATTTTGCTGCCCATGCCATTCCAGTTTGGACCCAGCCATATGCAAATCAGTCTTGACCCTGTTCCCCATGGGAACAGTCCAGCCCGAACTGCTAGGCCAGGTCTTCCCTGGACTGGAAACAAGCATCCTGGGACCGGTTTCGGGGTTTCACCCCTTATCAGCCAGGCTAGCTTGAATCCAGTGGCATGGGAAGCACGGGACCCACGTCTGGGCATACCCTTCCCACTTAGAGCAACAAAGCAAAAACAACAAGTAATGGACGGAATGCTGAACATTGTCAAACATTCACCCCCAGTACAGTGATCTGGGCCTAAATCCATCGTTTTTTTGCTGCCCATGCCATTCCAGTTTGGACCCAGCCATATGCAAATCAGTCTTGACCCTGTTCCCCATGGGAACAGTCCAGCCCGAACTGCTAGGCCAGGTTTTCCCTGGACTGGAAACAAGCATCCTGGGACCGGTTTCGGGGTTTCACCCCTCATCAGCCAGACTAGCTTGAATCCAGTGGAATGGGAAGCACGGGACCCACGTCTGGGCATACCCTTCCCACTTAGGGCGACAAAGCAAAAACAACAAGTGATGGACGGAATGCTGAACATTGTCAAACATTCACCCCCAGTACAGTGATCTGGGCCTAAATCCATCGTTTTTTTGCTGCCCATGCCATTCCAGTTTGGACCCAGCCATATGCAAATCAGTCTTGACCCTGTTCCCCATGGGAACAGTCCAGCCCGAACTGCTAGGCCAGGTCTTCCCTGGACTGGAAACAAGCATCCTGGTACCGGTTTCGGGGTTTCACCCCTCATCAGCCAGGCTAGCTTGAATCCAGTGGCATGGGAAGCACGGGACCCACGTCTGGGCATACCCTTCCCACTTAGGGCGACAAAGCAAAAACAACAAGTGATGGACGGAATGCTGAACATTGTCAAACATTCACCCCCAGTACAGTGATCTGGGCCTAAATCCATCGTTTTTTTTGCTGCCCATGCCATTCCAGTTTGGACCCAGCCATATGCAAATCAGTCTTGACCCTGTTCCCCATGGGAACAGTCCAGCCCGAACTGCTAGGCCAGGTCTTCCCTGGACTGGAAACAAGCATCCTGGGACCAGTTTCGGGGTTTAACCCCTCATCAGCCAGGCTAGCTTGAATCCAGTGGCATGGGAAGCACGGGACCCACGTCTGGGCATACTCTTCCCACTTAGGGCGACAAAGCAAAAACAACAAGTGATGGATGGAATGCTGAACATTGTCAAACATTCACCCCCAGTACAGTGATCTGGGCCTAAATCCATCGTTTTTTTGCTGCCCATGCCATTCCAGTTTGGACCCAGCCATATGCAAATCAGTCTTGACCCTGTTTCCCATGGGAACAGTCCAGCCCGAACTGCTAGGCCAGGTCTTCCCTGGACTGGAAACAAGCATCCTGGGACCGGTTTCGGGGTTTCACCCCTCATCAGCCAGGCTAGCTTGAATCCAGTGGAATGGGAAGCACGGGACCCACGTCTGGGCATACCCTTCCAACTTAGGGCGACAAAGCAAAAACAACAAATGATGGACGGAATGCTGAACATTGTCAAACATTCACCCCCAGTACAGTGATCTGGGCCTAAATCCATCGTTTTTTTGCTGCCCATGCCATTCCAGTTTGGACCCAGCCATATGCAAATCAGTCTTGACCCTGTTCCCCATGGGAACAGTCCAGCCCGAACTGCTAGGCCAGGTCTTCCCTGGACTGGAAACAAGCATCCTGGGACCGGTTTCGGGGTTTCACCCCTCATCAGCCAGGCTGGCTTGAATCCAGTGGCATGAGAAGCACGGGACCCACGTCTGGGCATACCCTTCCCACTTAGGGCGACAAAGCAAAAACAACAAGTGATGGACGGAATGCTGAACATTGTCAAACATTCACCCCCAGTACAGTGATCTGGGCCGAAATCCATCGTTTTTTTGCTGCCCATGCCATTCCAGTTTGGACCCAGCCATATGCAAATCAGTCTTGACCCTGTTCCCAATGGTAACAGTCCAGCCCGAACTGCTAGGCCAGGTCTTCCCTGGACTGGAAACAAGCATCCTGGGACCGGTTACGGGGTTTTAACCCTCATCAGCCAGGCTAGCTTGAATCCAGTGGCATGGGAAGCACGGGACCCACGTCTGGGCATACCCTTCCAACTTAGGGCGACAAAGCAAAAACAACAAATGATGGACGGAATGCTGAACATTGTCAAACATTCACCCCCAGTACAGTGATCTGGGCCGAAATCCATCGTTTTTTTGCTGCCCATGCCATTCCAGTTTGGACCCAGCCATATGCAAATCAGTCTTGACCCTGTTCCCAATGGTAACAGTCCAGCCCGAACTGCTAGGCCAGGTCTTCCCTGGACTGGAAACAAGCATCCTGGGACCGGTTTCGGGGTTTTAACCCTCATCAGCCAGGCTAGCTTGAATCCAGTGGCATGGGAAGCACGGGACCCACGTCTGGGCATACTCTTCCCACTTAGGGCGACAAAGCAAAAACAACAAGTGATGGATGGAATGCTGAACATTGTCAAACATTCACCCCCAGTACAGTGATCTGGGCCTAAATCCATCGTTTTTTTGCTGCCCATGCCATTCCAGTTTGGACCCAGCCATATGCAAATCAGTCTTGACCCTGTTTCCCATGGGAACAGTCCAGCCCGAACTGCTAGGCCAGGTCTTCCCTGGACTGGAAACAAGCATCCTGGGACCGGTTTCGGGGTTTCACCCCTCATCAGCCAGGCTAGCTTGAATCCAGTGGAATGGGAAGCACGGGACCCACGTCTGGGCATACCCTTCCAACTTAGGGCGACAAAGCAAAAACAACAAATGATGGACGGAATGCTGAACATTGTCAAACATTCACCCCCAGTACAGTGATCTGGGCCTAAATCCATCGTTTTTTTGCTGCCCATGCCATTCCAGTTTGGACCCAGCCATATGCAAATCAGTCTTGACCCTGTTCCCCATGGGAACAGTCCAGCCCGAACTGCTAGGCCAGGTCTTCCCTGGACTGGAAACAAGCATCCTGGGACCGGTTTCGGGGTTTCACCCCTCATCAGCCAGGCTGGCTTGAATCCAGTGGCATGAGAAGCACGGGACCCACGTCTGGGCATACCCTTCCCACTTAGGGCGACAAAGCAAAAACAACAAGTGATGGACGGAATGCTGAACATTGTCAAACATTCACCCCCATTACAGTGATCTGGGCCGAAATCCATCGTTTTTTTGCTGCCCATGCCATTCCAGTTTGGACCCAGCCATATGCAAATCAGTCTTGACCCTGTTCCCAATGGTAACAGTCCAGCCCGAACTGCTAGGCCAGGTCTTCCCTGGACTGGAAACAAGCATCCTGGGACCGGTTTCGGGGTTTTAACCCTCATCAGCCAGGCTAGCTTGAATCCAGTGGCATGGGAAGCACTGGACCCACGTCTGGGCATACCCTTCCCACTTAGGGCGTCAAAGCACAAACAACAAGTGATGGACGGAATGCTGAACATTGTCAAACATTCACCCCCAGTACAGTGATCTGGGCCTAAATCCATCGTTTTTTTGCTGCCCATGCCATTCCAGTTTGGACCCAGCCATATGCAAATCAGTCTTGACCCTGTTCCCCATGGGAACAGTCCAGCCCGAACTGCTAGGCCAGGTCTTCCCTGGACTGGAAACAAGCATCCTGGGACCGGTTTCAACTGGCCCCAAAAGGCACATACATCCACCATACTTGCAGATACCACCCTAACAGACACACATACATCTATCACTTCAAACATACCTGCAGACACCACACCAACAGGCACATATGCATCACTCCCACATCACCCAGTATCTTAATCTCTCAGCCCCCAAGACATGCGAGCACCCACACTCACACATGCAACAGAAACCACACAAACATAAGCATACCTCATACACGCACACTCCCAAGAATTCAACACTGACACACCAGAGAACTACTCCCTCAACTTCCAAATCCCCAACCACTTCTGATGACTGTCCCAGTGTTCCAAAGGAAATATTTTGTAACTTCCCTTTCTCCTCTTCTCTCCACCCCTCTTCAAACCCAAGAGACCCCGACACACATCTGAACCCATCTCTTCCTCATCCAAGACCTCCCATCACACCTGCCCCTCCTGCAAGCACCCATACCCCTCCCATGAAGAAGAAACCCTCCCCTCCAAAGAAAGAGTCCACCCCTCCCAAGCCCAAACCCATCCATTACAAATCCAACCCACCACCCCCACCCATGGATGAGCCCTGAGGTGCCTGCCTGCCCACTTGATGCCCTTTCCTGTGGAGGTTCCCTGGCAGTAAAAGGAGTCAAGTGTGAGCACAGATCAGTGCACTGAAAGACTAGTGGACTGGCCAATGGTCCTGGACAATTTACATTTAGTTATTAATAAACCCAAACAGTTGTTTTTTGGGGTATACATTTGTCCTGCAATTCCTTTTCTACCTTTATGTTGTTCCAAATTAATAGGTGTTGTCTGCCTACCGTTGTGTGTGTTTCAGCCTGCATGCTGATCCATTTGCTGTTGTTTGCAATATCTGACTTTATGGGCAGTCTGCTCTCACTTAAGACAAAGTTAGATGTTGCCTGTGTGGATATGTGGGTGTTAATGTAATTGTGGTGTCACTGCATTGTGTTCTGTGTGGTGTGTTAAGTATTTCATCTTCTAGTTGTCCAATGTCAGCATGTATGGTGTTAGACTTGTCCACTGATATGGATTGTACATTTGTCTCATGTGTAGGAGCTTGGGTTTTGTTTGTGCAGACACAGAGGGTGTTCAATTGTGCTAGCTTCTTTGCATTTGGCTGTGCATGTGTCTATTTTGCCAGGTGTACCTTGCAGCTACTTCATCTAGATGCATGACCCTTGTTGTTGCTGTTGTATGTGCTTTCTTGCCTTGAACTTCCATATTGCACAGATAGACATGTCACTTGGCTCAAATTTTGTTTGTTCCTGAGATACTTGAAGGGCCAGTTCCTGTGCAAATGTTGTTTTAGGGGTGTGTGCAAAGTGACACGTGTCCTTTGTGCTCCTGATGCCCCTATCCCTATTGTGTAGGTATTGTTTGCATAGTGAGCTTTGTGTATTTGTCTCTCTTTCTATTGTGCTTCCCATTGTCCTTCCATTGTGTTGCAATGTGAGTGATGTGTGGGTCCATTGCAGGCTGGTTCATGGGAGAGGTGTTTGTGTTCCATGACACATCCATACATATGTGTGTTGAACCTGCGACATATGTGCAATTTGAGTGTGTCAGTTAAATTGTTAGATGTGATGTTGCTGTGTTGTAGGTGTAGAGTGACACAATGTTGCATACACTTCACTGTTCCTGTGCCTAAGATGTGCAGACGTGTGTTTTTACACAGTCTTGCAGGGGAGTGTGAGTGACCTTCCCAAAGGGGGCGTTTTGTGGCTGTGAATGTGTCCTTCTTTGTGAATGACTCCAACTGTGTACACAATAACAAGTGTACTTGGTGACCGTAGAATAACCCCCTTCTCATGTGGGTGAAGACGCAATGATCTGTTGTTGAGTGTAATGACATGGGTAGGTGTGTGTACTTATGGTCGGTTGCGCCCACAGTGGCGTGTTATTAATGCTCTATCGATGATCAGCAGCAGTGGCAGGATGTGTGTGTGATGGGCTCCATGGAGGCACCAGAAAACTAACGCTGCCTGCAGGTGAGTTTCTCCCTTTATACTCTCTGTTTCCACCTGCTGAGATGTGGTGGTTGGTCCGCCATGGACACATTGGCGGTGTGCAACCTCATAATGTATCCAGCGGCAACACAGGCCCTGTCAGCCTGTTTGTGCTGCCTGGTGACTGTGGAAGTCTGTGCTCCCTGGCAGTGCCAGCGGGATTTGGGCGGTCTCGACTCCATAGGCCCAGATGTCTCATAATATACTGGCGCAAACTGCCAAGCCGATGGCGGTCGGGCTGCCACTGCCACCATGGCGGTGCATGGACCGCCAAACTCATAACCAGGCCCTTAGCCTTGAACTGCCACAAATATACAAAATATAACTCAGCAATAGGGAGGCTGACGGGGGACCGACAGCAGGAAACGGTTAAAAGACCTCCTTCTTCCAGCTATTAACATTACCTTGAGGGCGCCCACTCTTGACACATCATTCCAAGCATGATATCATTGTTGGCACGGGATGGCTGCTGTAGAAAGATGTAAAGGAAGTATAAAATAGAGGTGCATAAGTGTTTGCAATGGAGAATGGGCCCTGGGGAAAACTTGCGATGGTACATTTGAGTCCTTAATTTATAACTATCCGGCTGAAAAACTGTACATCCTATGGATTGAAGTGCCCATAGTTAATGGCTCCAGCCCTGCTGTGTGCTTACGTTCACAAAATTACACAGTTTCAAATGTCAACAACCTTTCTGCAGAATTTTCCACTAGGATACACATGAACTGTAGCATTGTTAAAGCTAGGAACATTTAATCAAAATAAGCTCATCCTGCATGTCGCATTTATCAGAGTAAACAAAACATGAATGAAAAGCCAGGTGCCCGCTTCTGCCAAATATTCGCATTAGTTACATAATAATATCATCTCCCCCAGGCAGGACAGTTAATGGAAGAGGCAAAAGAGAATGTTGACAGAAAACAAAGATTTGTCGACATGAAGTGTGATAGAAATATTATTATATGAATACGCTGCATATTTAAAATGTGGTGTTTGCAATACACAAAAGCACAAAACATGAACTGTACCTACAGGGAGTGCAGAATTATTAGGCAAGTTGTATTTTTGAGGATTAATTTTATTATTGAACAACAACCATGTTCTCAATGAACCCAAAAAACTCATTAATATCAAAGCTGAATATTTTTGGAAGTAGTTTTTAGTTTGTTTTTAGTTTTAGCTATGTTAGGGGGATATCTGTGTGTGCAGGTGACTATTACTGTGCATAATTATTAGGCAACTTAACAAAAAAAAAATATATACCCATTTCACTTATTTATTATTACCAGTGAAACCAATATAACATCTCAACATTCACAAATATACATTTCTGACATTCAAAAACAAAACAAAAACAAATCAGTGACCAATATAGCCACCTTTCTTTGCAAGGACACTCAAAAGCCTGCCATCCATGGATTCTGTCAGTGTTTTGATCTGTTCACCATCAACATTGCGTGCAGCAGCAACCACAGCCTCCCAGACACTGTTCAGAGAGGTGTACTGTTTTCCCTCCTTGTAAATCTCACATTTGATGATGGACCACAGGTTCTCAATGGGGTTCAGATCAGGTGAACAAGGAGGCCATGTCATTAGATTTCCTTCTTTTATACCCTTTCTTGCCAGCCACGCTGTGGAGTACTTGGACGCGTGTGATGGAGCATTGTCCTGCATGAAAATCATGTTTTTCTTGAAGGATGCAGACTTCTTCCTGTACCACTGCTTGAAGAAGGTGTCTTCCAGGAACTGGCAGTAGGACTGGGAGTTGAGCTTGACTCCATCCTCAACCCAAAAAGGCCCCACAAGCTCATCTTTGATGATACCAGCCCAAACCAGTACTCCACCTCCACCTTGCTGGCGTCTGAGTCGGACTGGAGCTCTCGGCCCTTTACCAATCCAGCCACGGGCCCATCCATCTGGCCCATCAAGACTCACTCTCATTTCATCAGTCCATAAAACCATAGAAAAATCAGTCTTGAGATATTTATTGGCCCAGTCTTGACGTTTCAGCTTGTGTGTCTTGTTCAGTGGTGGTCGTCTTTCAGCCTTTCTTACCTTGGCCATGTCTCTGAGTATTGCACACCTTGTGCTTTTGGGCACTCCAGTGATGTTGCAGCTCTGAAATATGGCCAAACTCGTGGCAAGTGGCATCGTGGCAGCTGCACGCTTGACTTTTCTCAGTTCATGGGCAGTTATTTTGCGCCTTGGTTTTTCCACACGCTTCTTGCGACCCTGTTGACTATTTTGAATGAAACGCTTGATTGTTCGATGATCACGCTTCAGAAGCTTTGCAATTTTAAGAGTGCTGCATCCCTCTGCAAGATATCTCACTATTTTTGACTTTTCGGAGCCTGTCAAGTCCTTCTTTTGACCCATTTTGCCAAAGGAAAGGAAGTTGCCTAATAATTATGCACACCTGATATAGGGTGTTGATGTCATTAGACCACACCCCTTCTCATTACAGAGATGCACATCACCTAATATGCTTAATTGGTAGTAGGCTTTCGAGCCTATACAGCTTGGAGTAAGACAACATGCATAAAGAGGATGATGTGGTCAAAATACTCATTTGCCTAATAATTCTGCACTCCCTGTATTCATCAATCTGATTCTCCTGGGCCAGTTTGAAGACAGGAAAGTGTATACACAACCTCTCTGACACGGTTCAAAGCAGTATGCTGGAGTCAGAGCTGAAATAATATGTTCAACACTGGTGTGCAGGGAAATTAGCTGGCCTGCTTCTCTGTTGGGTAGTAAAAGTAGCCTAGATGGTTCACTGACATAATTTGGATACAAAAAATATCGACCTACAGAATTATCGAGACTTTAATATCGTTAAAAAAAGTATCACATATACTTAATACTAATATCGTACACAAAAATATCAACTACAAAAATATCTAATCTAACCTTTATGGAAAACACAAATATCCGAAACAAAATTATTGTGATATAACTAATCATAGACTATGTCAAAATATTGCCATCAACAATATGGACGGCAACAATATCGTTAAACAGATGAAAAATAGCAGTTTAAAATACGAAAAACATAATATTTAAACAAACTAAAATATTTCCCAAAATATTAACTTTAATTCATAAATAAAATATATTTTACTTAACCAAAATAAAACATTACAAATATATGAACATAAAATTTCTCTAGTATATAAACTACACATATTTACATCCCACTAACATACAATACATATTTATTTTAATAAACAAAATTTGTATTTACTTAAAAGAAATACATATAATATTATGGGCCTCATTACGAGTGTGGCGGTCCACCGCCGCACTCCAGGTGTACGAACCACCCAATCACTACCCTAGCGGGCTCACCCACCAGGGAACCACCATCCCTGCCAGGAACGTAGTTCCCGATGGCATGAGGACAGTCAGAGTTGTACTCAGCCAGGGTGGAGCTGAACTCAGCACTGCCTGGCTGATTACAACTCCCTTCACTGCCAGTTTTTCCCTGGCAGTCTGACCGGCATGTAAAGGCTGGCAGTGAGGGGGTACTGTGGGCCACAGTGGGCCCCCCTTCACTGCCCATCGCTATATCATATATAAAATAATTTCATATATATTAAAAAATATTCTATGGTAGATAACTGCGTAGAAATATATGTAAAATATGTTTCCAAAAAATATTTAAAAATATACAATATTGAAAAAAATATGAAGATGTATATTTCTGAAAATGTATTCAAAACATTTTACCTATTTTTCTTTAAATACTATTCATAAATATGTCAAATATTAAATAAAAAAGGAAAAATTTCCTTTCTAATAAATATGAAAAAGCTGCAATACGTGGTTTTTCTTTAAACAAATAATAAAATATATGCATATTGTGTTCTTTTAATACTTATTGATGTTAATAAAATAATAAATGGCAAATGTTATGCTTTTTATCATACCAGTGCAAAAGCTACTTTTAAAAATAATTTAACACTACAGACATAACACATACTAGTCCCACTTAACTACAAACAAAATAAACACATAACTATGGGCCAGATGTAGCAAAATTTTGCGAGTCGCAAATGGCCCGAATCGCAATTTGCGACCCCGCTAAATCGGAAATGGGATGCAAAAATCCCATTTCCGTAGTGCAAATTGCGATGCGAGCCATTACCGACTCGCAAAAATTGCGACCTGATTTTGCGACCCGTAAATAGGAAGTCACAATTTGCGGGTCGCAAACCATATGAAAAAGCCACTCGCAAATTGCGACTAGTCGCAAAAATCCCATTTTGCACACCCAAATTACCACTAAGTCAGAGCAGGTGGTACCCAGATCCAAAGTATAAAAAGAGACCCAGAAGGCATCTGGGTTACTCAAAATGGCTGAAATATATGTGATAGCAAGGAGGAGGAGAGTCCACGCCGCACAGCAGAGGAGGAGGAGGAGCCAGAGACAGGAGAGGATATACAGAACCAGGCAGACACTTTTCCAACAAACTGAGGAGGAGATATATGACAAATACAGACTCAGCAGTGCAGCAATATTAGAATTAATTGATCTACTCAATCCGCAGCTTCAACGCCATACTGTGCGCGGCAGCGCCATCCCCACACATTTGCAAGTGCTATGCTCACTGCACCTCTTGGCCTCGGGTAGCTATCAGGGGTGATTGCTGTGGCAGGTGGGGTATCCCAAAGTGCACTCTCACGTCTCTTCAGATGTTTCCTAGATGCCATACTTACACACATGTCCAGATACATATACCTATCCAGGAATGAGGCAGAAATTAACAGCACCAAGTTGGAATTCTACAGGATTGCCAACTTCCCCCATGTAATAGGGTGTGTGGACGGGACACATATACAAATTTGCCCTCCTGCAAATCTGGAATATCTGTTCCGCAATAGGAAATGTACCCACTCACTAAACATCCAGGTGGTATGTGACGCCCATTATGTCATCACCGACATGGTAGCCAAATTTCCAGGGAGTACACATGACTCTTACATTTTCAGGCACAGTGGGATACACCAACGCCTAGAACGTGGGGAGTTTGGAGACTGATATCTCTTAGGTATTGCTGAAGACACCCTGAAGCCATACACACAGGTCACTGTAGAAACCACCCATGCCCTGCTAACGTTGCCAAACAGGTGACAGTGCATATGCGCTACGACCATGGATACTAACCCCGTACCTAACACACAGCAATGAGAATGAGAGGCGATATAACAGTGCACATAGGCGGACCAGAAATGTCATAGAGAGGACCTTTGGACTGTTAAAGGCAAGATTCCGATACCTCCACAGAAGTGGAGGTGCGCTCCAGTATGCCCCAATAACAGCATTCAAGATCGTTGGCGCATGCGCAATACTGCACAACATTGCCACCAGACGTGGGCTACATCTCACCCCTGCAGACCCAGATTCGGAGGATGACGAGCAAAAGCTACCACATCGGCAGCCTGGAGATAGAAGCATTGCAAATCAAGGCAGACAGAGACGGGACCACATTGCAACCCAATACTTTGGAAGGTACGTGGCAACAGACACCACACTCACCAATGTCACACACAAAGAGCCCAGTTGTGGAGTGGAACAAACAAAACATTTTAATTAGTGAACCTAATAACAAAAGAACATAACTGTCCGTAAGGGGCTGCACATGTTCACTCTTAATGAGGACACATTAACTGCATGTGCCTCATGAGTCCTGCAGTGTTTGTGCCTAACTCCTCCTCCTGGTTCGCCCAGCATGGCTCATCCCAGGTGGGTCAGCAGACCCCTGACGTGCACGGTTACTCCGCAGTACACGTGTGTCTGTGGCAGATACACTGCTGATAGTGGACTCCTCCTCACTGACCTGAGGGGTCTCACCCGTGCCCCTTGCCACCTGCCTGGCCTCCAACATGTCCACAGCGTGGCTAATGCGGCCCAGTCCCTGCGCCACATCCCCTGCAAAGTGGCCCAGTTCCACCTTCAGACTCACGGTCCGTCTTGACAGGCCTGTGGTGTTCATGGCAAGACGGACAATGGACGCTGCCATGCGGTCAAATCTTTCAACTAGGAGGCGCTCACGGCGCCTTGCGCTTTGTCTCTCAGCCACCAGTTCCGTCACCAGTTGGCGGATTGATTGTGTAAGGTCACTGACATTGTCATTCAGTCTTGTGAACTGTGTGTTCACATCAGCCAGGCCATGTGTGAAATTGTGTTCCATTCTCGGCATTGCACCTGAGATAATCCTCAATTGCCTTGTTTGCAGGCGCTGACCAGCAAGGAGGGTTGCCTCAACTGCAGACATGGATGCCTCCCCTATATCCTCCTGGGCCACCGCCTGGACTTGGACTCTGCGTCTGAGACGCAGTGGTGCTTCTGGCTCTTGCTGTCTCACAGTGTGGCTGGGACCAGGTGTCGTGTCTCCTTCCTCCATGTCCTGTACTTCATCTGGAGGGGACTGTGGTGATGTCGTGCTGGGCCCTGTAGTGGCTGCTGCAGCCTCCTGCACTGCCTGTGGCCTGCTGTCTTCACCCTGGATGGTGTGGCTGGTGGGGGTGTCTTGTGGGAGACCTGTGGGACATAGGGAACACACTGTCAGTCTATAACATCTGTTGTATGCCTCATAATAAACATTTGTCTATATGCTGACTACTGTACTACATTGTCCATAATGCACCATTCTGGTGGTTGCTAGTCTGGAATGGAGCTAGTCTGGTTGTGCATGCTGCTGTGTACTGGGTGAGTGTGGATATAGCATTTATAGGTGTACATGCATGTTTCAGGGTACTCAATTTTGGATGTCCCTTGCGCTGACGTGTCCAATGCTCCCATTCCTGACACAGCCTCAGGCTCCAGTGTCTGCTCCACCAATTCCTCCATGGCTGTGGGTGGTGGGATGGTGGATGGGCCTCCTCCTGTGCCCCTCATCTCCCTGAGGCGCTCTGCCACCCTCTCCTTTGTCCTGGAGCGCAGGTCGTAACACCTTTTTTTTATTTCATCAATGCTTCGGTGGCTCACCCCAATGGCATTGATCCTCTCCTGGATTTGCTGCCAGATCCTCCTCTTCTCAGTGTCTGGGACACTCAGGGCAGCCTTGCCAAAAAGCTGGTCATGGTGCTGGCAGCATTCTTCTGTAGGCACCTCAAGTTCTTTCTCTGAGAATTTTAATTTCCTCTTCCTTCCTGCACTGCCTGTGTCTTCCATGGTAGCAGCTGTTCCTCTCTCCAGGTAGTTACACAGCAGTTATAAAAGGGTGTGGTCCTCCCTCCTCCCAGGTGTATTTGATGACTTCCTGGTTCTGATGTCATCAGCAAGAGCCAGGAAGTGTTTTTCCAACTGTTTTGATGCACCTGCATGCAATTTGCGGCCCAGTCGTAATTTGCGACACCTGACTCGCAAATTGCAAGTTTGCTTTTAGCGAGGTCGCAAAAAGCGACATCGCTAACAGCGGACTCGCAATCTGCGGTGCGACATCATTTGCGAGTCGCAAATTGATGTCGCTTTTTTTTCTTGGATCACATTTTGCGAGTCGGAAATTGCGAGTCGCTATGACTCGCAATTTCCGACTCGCAAAAAATGTCCTTCCTACATCTGGCCTATGTTACTAAATAAATGTAAATCTCTTCCTACTGCAATACAACTTACCTCAAATAAGGTTTAGGACACTAAAAGGGTTAAATATACTGTCATCACTCCAAGATAAATTAAATCAGGGAAGTTGTTGGACACTAAAGAGGCAACATTAACTATTCCCACTTCAATCTAACTTAACTCAGCGAAGCTGCTGTACACTAAAAAAGGCAACATTGACCATTCCCACTTAAGTAAACCTTTTCTAAAGGAAGTTTTTAGAATCTAAAAGGATTAAATAGACTATTCCTGCTCCAAGATAAAATAACTCAGGGAAGGTGTTGGAGACTAAAGGTCCAACAATTACTATTCTAACTCCAATCTAACTTAACTCAGGGAAGATACTGGACACTAAAGAGGCAACATCAACCATTCCCACTGTAATACAACTTATCTCAGGTTTTGGACACTAAGGGCCTCATTTTGAGTTTGGCAGACCGGAAAGCCCATTCGCCAACCTCCCGACAGAGTGGTTGCTGCGGTAGTGGCGACCACCTCGCCTGACCTACAAGGTGTTTCCCACTAGGCTGACGGGTGGAAACCTCGGTTTCCGCCCATCAGCCTAGTGGGAAACAGGCAGCAGCATTGTCTCCAGCTCGTGATCGAGCCGGCGGCAATGCTGCCACCGCAGGGTGCACAAGCACCTTCGCAATGTTGACTGTCTGCTCAGCAGACAGTGAACAATGTGATAGTGTTGGGCAGGGGGACCCCTGCACTGTCCATGACAAGTGCATGAGCAGTGCAGGCCCCCCCCAGTGGCCCCCTGCACCTGTTCTTTGCTAGCCTTTTCATGGCGGTAAAACCGTCATGAAAAGCCTGGCGGAGAACAAGGTCGTAATCAGCAGGGCGGCGCTGCATGCAGCACCGACCTGACTGATTGCAATCAGTACTCTCGCGGTCTGACCGCCACTGTCTTAATGTGGCGGTCAGACTGCTACAGCAGCAGGGATCCCGACTGCCACAGCTTCCTAAGGGTCTATTTTCGAGTTTGGCAGATGGGAACACCCGTCCGCCAAACTCCCGACAGAGTGGCCACCACTGTAGTGGGGACCTCTCCGCCAGCCCAATTATGACTTTCCCGCTGGGCTGAAAGGCAGAAACCGAGGTTTTCGCCCATCACCCCTGCAGGAAAGTGGTGGCAGAATTGTCGCTGGCTCTTAATCGAGCCAGTGACAATGCTGCTGTCCGCAGGGGGCACCAACACCCTCGTAATGTGCACTGTCTGCTTAACAGACAGTGCACATTACGAGGGTGCTCGGCAGGGAGACCCCTGCACTGCCTATGTCACAGACATGGACAGTGCAGGGGCCCACTTGTGATCCCCTGGACCTGTTCTTCGCCAGCCTTTTCATGGCGGTGAATCCATCATGAAAAGGCTGTCGGAGAGCCAGGTTGACATTAGCATGCAGCACCTCCTTGGCTGATTGCAACCTGCACCCGTCGTCAGCCCGTCAGGCTCACTGATCTAGGCGGAGATGGCGGTACCCTGGCGGTTGGACCTCCAGAGTCGTAATGAGGCAGTCGGACTACCACTGCAGCGGCGGTCCAGACCGCCACAGCGAGTCTGGCGGTTTAATGACCGCCAGAATAGCAATTCAGCCCTTATTACGAGTCTGGCGGTCAAGAGATCCCAGATTGGCCGTGGCGGTTGGCCCGCCGTGGTTGTGTTGGTCTTACCGCCACACTACGAGGATGGCGGGCAGACCTGCCAACCTACTGCCATCCCGCCAGGATCTTTGATCCGAAGGGGATGAAGGCGGTGCAGGTTGTAATCAGCCAAGGCGCCGCCCTGCTGATTACAACCTTGTTCTCTGCCAGCCTTTTCATTGCAGTTCAAACGCCATGAAAAGGCTGGCGGAGAACAAGTGCAGGGGCCCCCCATCCCAGCACCCTCAAAATGAGAACCCAGGGAATGTGTTGGACACAAAAGGGGCAACATTTACTATTCCCACTCCAATCTCACTTAACACTGGGGAAGGGCAGCATTGTCCATTCCCGGTGAAATAAAACTTGTTTCAGGGAAGATTTTGGATACTAAAAAGATTTAATATACTATTTCCTCTCCCAGATAATATAACTCAAGGAAGGTTTTGGGCACTAAATGGGCAACATTTACTATTCCCACTGCAATATAACTTAACACAGGGAAGGTGCCGGACACTAAAGAGGCAGCACTGTCCATTCCTACTGAAATAAGACATCTTAGAGGAGGTTTTGGACACTAAAAAGATTAAGGGGACGATTACAAGTTTGGCGGTTGCGGTCCCAAGAAGACTGCTGCACTGGTGGTCTTCCACCCACCAGGTTACGATGTATGCAGGCTGGCCCGCCGACCCTGTTGACATATTGCTGTCCGCCAATGACGCACCGGGCTGCAATGTTGGTGGTGTGTACTCCATCACCATCATGGCCACGGCCAACTGCCAAAGATATTACAAAAACCGAGTTGACGTGGTAGCCCCCTTGCAGTGATTACCTGATGGTGGTCCATCGTCGCAGTACACTCTCTGCAAAGCACCAGAACAAGGCCCATTGGATGGATTAAAAAACAACGCAGCTGATATCCATTGGCCAAGTGGACACACCTGCACATCACACTATAAAACACACCCCATCCCAGACCATGATCCTTTGCCTCCCCACTGCAGGATAGCAAGACAGAGACCACGCATTGTTGTTTCATTTTTGTGAGATAAGGCAGATCTTTTTCCCATTCCATTTAACACCTTTCACAGACTTTCCATTTTTTTCTCAATATCACTTGTCTTGTTTTCTTACTCCTTGTCACCCACTTTAATTTAAAGTCATGTCGCATTCTAAGAATCCATGTTTTTCTGAGGATGAGTTGAGAGTCATGGTGGATGAAACTATAAAAGTAGAGCCACAATTGTTTGGAGCCCAAGTCCAACATACCCCTCTCAGTAGGAAAATGGAAATGTGGCAAAGGATAGTCGACAGAGTGAATGCTGTAGCACCACCTTGCATACAAAGGAGGATATTAGGTAGAGAGGGAACGACCTGAGGGGGAGGTGCATTCCCTTCCCTCCAGGCAACACATGGAGTCCCAGAAGACTGCTCGTGGTCCTGCCAGGGCCCCATTACAACTCCTTCCCTGGGAGGAGAAGGTCTTTGCCATCCTGCATCCTGACAGCTTGACAGAAATAGCTGGGGAAGCGGAGTCTGGTAAGGTACACCACAAAATCTGTCACAAAACTTCAATGTCATGTATGCTCACATTTCAGCTTTTGCCATTGTGTTGTTGATCTACTTTCCTAACATGCAATACCCAAAGTATCAGAAACATTAGATTGACAATGTGTATTATTGTACATAACATCACATGTATCAATCTCCATTACATGCCATATGTTGGAATGGGGTCTATAAGTGTTTTAATATCAAAAGATCATCCCAAGACCCATGGTATGTGTCAATATGTAAATGTATGGTCCAACCTAACTACAGTGTGGCAACAGGTATGTAAGACTAACCATTGGGCAAGTGTTGGGAAGTAAAGAAAATGACATGACTACCATGAGGCACTGTTTTCTTAACTCAAAACAAGAGGCCTTTGTGCTCTTGCCCATATTCACGTGTTTGCCATGTCACAACTGATGCTCACTCATCATGGACTGAGCAATCTACATATCATGCTTAACTCAGACATGTGTCTGCCTACCAGCTTGATGCTGTCCAGGTATCCCCAAATGAAACTATTGATGCCATGAATGACACCTTATCAAGTTTGTACATCAAGTATTTGTAAGACATTAAGGCCTGTATTTATAGGAAGTTTGCGCCACCTTAGCGTCAATTTTTTTTTACGCTAAAGCGCCGTTAACTTAACTCCATATTTATATATGAGTTTGCTTCATTTTTTCGAATCGCCAACCCACCTTGCATCATATTGCGACAATGATATACAAGGTAGGCGTTCCCTTCCAAAAAATGACGCTAGCCCTCCAGCACCATATTTACCTCCAACGCTAAAACAACACACACTAAGGAGGCAGACCCAAAAAATGACACTAAGGCCAATTAACGTCAAATTTTAATTTGTATTGACTGGTTAGACCAGGTGTTAAAGTAATGTTAGGCACATTTCTATGGGAAACACCTTGGAGTCCACCATGGTGTCACTATTTTGGGCACATAGAGGCCCACCCCAAACCTCAGCATCACCATCACCCATACCACAGGAACACTATAAGTGGAGGGAGCACATCCCACATACGTATATGTGCTTAACAGTTGTGTGACACTGAGGGCCACTTACATGGGGCCCCCTGGCTGGCACTGGTTCTTTTGGGGTTGTCCTGGGGACACTGGTCCCTTGTGGTGGACATTGTGGTTATGGTAATGTCTCTTGTCTATTCTTAGACAGGCGTCATTTTTTGGCTGCTTGTGTGGCCAAAAAAACAATGCTAGCCTGACTAGGGGAAGTTTTTTTGCCACTAATCAGTCTAGCATCATTTTTGGCCCACTAGCACCATTTTTTCTAACTCTATCCATCACCAGCTAACATAATTTTACATGACGCTAACCATTCCTTAGCGCCATTGTACGTCATTTTTTAAAGATGGTGCTAGGGAATGACAGTAGCTCGCATTACATTATTTAACGCACAACTGCGGTGGCACAGTTGTGCCTCATTTTCCATAAGTATGGGCCTAAGTTGCTTCAGCCGATTGGAAATGGCAGGTAACCCATTGACTCTGCACTGCTCAAATGATGTCTACGGCTACATATACACCCAGGTTGTGTGTTCGCCTGTATCTTACAAAACTAGGCGTTGGAATGGTCAAGTACACGTTACTTCTCCAATATGTTGGCTTAACTGTTTGTTAGATGTCATGCTCATTCCTGCATATAAAATGCGACTTATCAGCACATCTAATGAGCTGCTCATTTCTAATAGTTTTTACACCATCCAAAAATATCTTGTCAAGAACTTCAATACCATGGAAATGTATCACAATAGGAAACCCCACTTATTAATATTTTCCAAGGTCTTTACTTACCTGTGACACAAAACATTTGGATGTAGATTCCACACATCAACCAGTAACAATGTATTCTATTTCACAACAGGTTGAACTGGCACAGCATCTGGGAAGAGATCCACCGAACAGACTCCAAAACCACCCCCACTTTGAAGCCCTCAGGGATGACAACACTCCTGGACATGTGGACGTGGATGACATACCTGGCATATCTGGTCAGCCTGGTCAGATGGCAACAGTGAGTCCCACTGTACCCACACCAACACCTCCCACCCCAGCTGCTACAACATCTCAGCCAACAAATTTCCCCCATCCTGTGTACTTAGCACATTTAGTACAATCGTGTGTCCCCAAGTCCTGGATCCTAAAGTGCAAATCACCAGTCCTGACACAGAGGGACCAGGACCAAGTTGGAGAGGGTGCCCTGCTCCAAGGGTACAGGTTTGTGAGGGTAGGGTCATTTTTTTTATTTTTTATGTATTTTTATTATTATATCACACAGTAAATGTACACAAATGAAAAATATAGGGGGGTATAACGCGATACAGGGGGTATACATTTCGCGCCGCACTAGGCGGCTACATTTACCATTCCAGAGCTGATGTGCCCCCCACCCCCGTCCCGCCACCGCCAGGGAACCCGAGCGGCCGCAAGCCGGGGCGAGGGGGCAGGGCCCGGGCCAAGCATCTGTCTAACATACCCTGTTACACAAGAGATCTACGAATGAGGGTAAAAATAGAGAAGAAATACAGAAAGTAAGGGGGTGGAGGGGATCCGGGGGACCGCAGGGGGAACACGGGGGGAGAGGGAGGGGAGTGGGAGGGGGTGCGAGAGCGGAGTACCGGAGGCCTCTAGGAGGTTGGTGCCACTATTGGGGGTAAGCCCCCGATTAGGTAGTGCCTCCTTAGTGCAGTCACTATGAGTCCCCATCCTTTTTTTTTTTTCCCTTTTTCCCTCTACGTTTTCCGCCTATGTTGTTTTTTGTTGCATGTTTGTAGGCTTGTATTGTGATTAGGCTCCCCTGTGTGTTAATTTGCCTAAAGTATGTTGGAAAGCGACTGCGTAATGTTTATGGGGGAGTACTGTTATTTGGGAGTTTTCTGCTCAATTATCGCCTGGGTTTTGTTGTTTTGGGAGAATGTTTAGGGCGGACGTTCGTCGTCTTTGCTTTCTATGGTTGCTACGAAGGAGTTCCAGGTGTCAAGACCTTTGACCGGGATCCCTTTTTCTAATAGAAGCTGCAGCGTCCTAGCCTCGGCCTTAGCCCAGCGCAGCAGTTCAGCTCGCCATTGGTCAATGCACGGCGCGACCGGGGCTTTCCAGTGCATGGCTATGAGGCGTCTGTACATCACCAGCGCTAATGCTATGCATCTGTGTGTTTGTTTCCGATTTTTAAGGCGCGGGCCTATACCCAATAAACATAACTCCGGGGTGGGGGACAGTATAACGGCTGTCCAATCAGCAAGCAATGTTATTATGTCGCACCATACTTTTCGGATTGGGGGCATTACCAGGTCATATGGTAGAAGGTGGCCTCGGGAGTAGCGCATCTGGGGCATGTCTGCATCGATTTGGGGAACATGCGAGTTATACGGTGGGGTGATAGGTATGTTTGGTGCAAATAGTTAAACTGGGTGTAACGGAAACGCGGGTTGCGTGATACCTCTTTTATCATTTTCAAAGCCTGACTCCATGCAGGCTGCAATAAGGGCTCTGCTAGCACCGCATCCCATCTATTCTTTGCTTGTTCTTGTTTGTGTTCCAGGTGGGAAGTTAAAATTGTGTATGCTCCTGATGCATTTATTGGGTCCTCTATGCTTCCTAGCAAATCATGCAATCTGGGGGAAACATTTGGTTCGGAGCTTCCGCTATTCCAGCTGGACCATAGTGCCTGTCGCACTGCTCCAAATGCTATAAAGCCTCCTTGCCCCAGATTACGTTTGGCAGATAAAGCATTAAAGGTTAGGAGGCGTCCTTCGTTATAAATGTTACAGATGGTTTGTATTCCCTTGTCGTACCATCCGTTCAGGCCAACCTTGGCTGCTATGTCGGCAAGTTTCGGGATGGCTAATAATGGTATCCTGGGGGAATACTGTGGTGTTTTATTCCCAGTAAGCACGTGGCGGCCCCATATCCAGTGCGCAGTTTTCAATAGAATATTTCGTGGGTGTTTGAGGGACTCACGATTCATCAGGTAATGCAATAATCCCACATTCCCTAAAGACGAGAGAATCGATTGTGATTCAGCGCCATCAGGGCGGCCAAGCCAGGTGGATATCCATTGTAAGTGGGAAGATGCGTAGTACAGTTCAAATCTGGGTGCTCCCATTCCGCCCATTGTTAGTGGCTGGTATATTTTTGACAATGCTACTCGACGCCTTCCGTTGCCCCATATGAGATCTATTAATAAGCTATTCAGTGGTTTAAAGAAGGAAGCTGGAAGAGCCAGTGGGAGGGCCATGAAGAAATACAACAGGCGAGGTAGAATTATCATCTTTGCTATGGCTACTCTGCCCATTGGCAAAAGTGGGAGTGAGCACCAAAAGGGCAAGGAGCCTCTGATGGATCTGATCGCTTGCCCCAAATTGCCGTCCCTGAGGTCCCGTGTGTCGTGGTATATGTTTACACCTAAGTATTTGAAGGTGGTGTAACACCACTTCAGATCCCCAGGGTTAGAGGGCAGTCTGTGTGTTTCGGGGACAGGGCACATGGGAAATATGCACGATTTTGACCAATTCACCTTCAACCCAGCCAGTGTGCTAAACTTACGTAGTAGTAACAGTAAGTCGGGCAGGGATTCCGAGTAGTCACGGAGAAAGATCAGTGCATCGTCGGCGTATAAAGACACTATGCGGTATATGTGGTCATCACGGACGCCCCACCGAGGGGCTACCGCCCGTAGGTGGGCTGCTAGTAGTTTAATTGCCAGGGCAAATAAAAGTGGGGATAATGGACATCCCTGTCTGGTACCTCTCTTGATACTAAACGATTGGGAGATCGTGTCGCCTGTTTTAACTCTCGCTAATGGATTAGTATAGAGCACCCTTACCCAGTTAATGAATATCTGTCCGAAGCCCATGCGATGTAGTGTTTCCATCAGGAAGGGCCATCCTAGCGTGTCGAATGCTTTTTCTATGTCTAATGAGACTGCTACTTGGGCATAGTCATCCTCTGGTGAGTTTGCCATTAGGCGCAATAAATTTCGAATGTTGCTGAATGTGCTCCGGCCAGGTATAAAGCCGGACTGATTGCGGTGTACCAAGTCTGACATACATGGGAGTAAGCGGTTGGCTAGGAGTTTACCGAGTAGTTTACAGTCTGTGTTCAATAGCGATAGTGGCCTGTATGAGCGTACGTCAAGTGGGTCTCGTCCTGGTTTAGGAAGCACTGCTATCAGTGCTTCCCGGCATGAGTCAGGTAGCTGGCCGCGTTTTTGGGCCTCAGATAGCATCTCTAGGTATGGAGTTAGTGTTTGAGTCGGAAACGTGCTGTAGTATTCTATGGGTAGTCCATCGCTACCAGGTGCTTTGCCTTGTGGTAGTTGTTTTAGAGCCTGTTGTATCTCGGTGATATCTATCGGCCTATCCAAATTCGCCACCTGTGCGGCGGTTAGGCAGTTCAGCCTGACACCACCGAAAAACTCACACAGTAGTGTTTCGGGTGGGGGGGAGCTTCATAAAGTGTGCTGTAGTACTCCTTAAAAGCTGTGTTGATATCAGCTTGGGCGTTTACGATTAATCCTGTATCTAGACGGATGGCTCCTATGGGGGAATTCCGGCGGTCGTTGTGTGTGAGCCATGACAGTAGTTTACTCGATCTGTCACCTTCGGCGTGTATTCGGGCCAAGTAGTGGCGATAGTCAAACAGACCTAATCGTTTGTCAGCGTTGTTCCATTGCGAGCGCTTCCTAGTTAGCTCTAATTGTGTAATCTCGCCCCTAGCGAATTTACTCTCAGAGGAGTGTACTTCCTTCTCCAGGTTGCTAAGCTCACGTACTAGTGTTTGACGTACACCGACTGTTGCTGAGATGCATGCTCCTCTTATGACTGCCTTATGTGCATCCCATTCGTTTGATCTGGAGCTCGTTGTCCCCTCGTTTTGGGTAAAGTAAGAGGAAATGAGTGTGGCTAACTCCGCCTTAAATGGGGGGTCTTGTAATAATTGGGTCTGGAGGCGCCAGGTTGGGATGCAAGCGCGCGGTCTACCCCATCTAATATGGGCGACAAGTGGGGAATGATCCGAGATTACCCTAGCGGCAAACTCAGCGCCTGTGATCCTTTGAGTGATGTCTTGTGAGGTAAGAATGAGGTCTATGCGGGTGTGGAGGAGATGTACCGGGGAGTAATAGGAGTATTCACGATCGGGAGGATGTAAGTGTCTCCAAATGTCTGTCAGGTGGCGGTCTGCTATCCATTGGCGAGTTTTTAGTTATTGGGGAGGCTGCTATGGGGGGGGGGTGATCTATCCATGTCTATTTGTTGAACACAGTTCATGTCCCCGCCCCAAATGCATGTTGAGGGAAGGTCGTTTGATAAGTGTGAGATCGTTTTTTGTAGGAATTCACTCTGTCCGACGTTCGGGACGTACAGACCATTTAACATTACTAGTTTCCCGTCCAAACGGCCTATTAAGTGTATGTACCTGCCTTCTTTGTCGGTGATGCTGCGCTGTACCACATATGGGACCCCTGGGGCTATCCATATCAGGACCCCTCTAGCAAATGATGAATTTCCAGATCCATAGATCTGTCCGGCCCACCTCCTTTCTAGCCATGGGACATCTCCGGAGGTGATGTGCGTTTCTTGGAGAATGGCTATGTGAATATGATGACGTTTTAAGTGTGCAAATATCCTATTGCGCTTTCTTATTCCCGCCATTCCCTTAACGTTCCAAGTCATTATATTGTATATTGGTTCCTTATTCATCATGTCGGGTTGGGTTATTGCGTGCCTACCTTCGTGATCCCGGGGTCCCAGCCCCAGGTGCATCTGCTAATTGCCGCTAGTCTGTTGTGCGCGTCCCACGCACGAGTCCCCCCGCAACCCGCCCCCACCCGCCAGCCCCCTCAGGCCTGAAAGAAAACATTACAAAAAAAAAAGTAGGGATAGTAAAGAGGGGAGAGATAACGAGCAAAAGGATATTTCTGGTAGAGCCCGAGAGTAAACAAAGTGGCACAACCGGTGCCTAAACTGCAGTCTGGGAGGTTAAGTTCCATACGGGAGTAGTTGGGGTGTCAGGGAGCGTGGGTTTATTGAAGCCGGGCGTCGAAAGGCCCATCTCCAGAATAGTTCTGTCCCTGCGTGGACCAGGTTATGGTCGCGTCTGCTTTAGTGATTCATTGAGACTCGGCCGAGGCAGCAAGCGGCTGGGCTCCGTCCCGAGGAAGCTGCAAGACTCCCTGTGCGACCACAGGGGAAAGGGGAGCCACGTATCCCCCCACGTGGCTCGCGATGAGGGCGCAGCTCGAGTTCACACTTGGGTCCTAGAGTTCATCCGCAGAGCGTGGGGTGAAATCAGGGCCGGCCAGAAGGGGGGAGAAGGATGCACTGGATTCCCCTCGGGAGGATCCGCTGTCGGTGATGTCCGTCTCGCTCCGGGTATCGGTTTGTGATCGGGTAAATGTGCTGGTTTCCCTTAGTATTTGCGCTTGGTCGGTTCCATTTGTGATTTCGTTGGGCGCGATGTTGCCTTGTTTTGTTTTTTCCTCCTGGCGCTGGGGGTTATCCATTCTTCAGTTGTTGCCTTTTCCGTTGGTGGGCTGATCAGACCTTTAGCATGTATCCATGTCCATGCGTCCTCTGGGGTAGGAAACATGAGCGTTTTCTCGTCAATGGTAATACGCAGGCGGGCTGGAAACATAAGAGAGTAGGTGATGCTATGTTGTCGCAACAGTTGTTTGATTTTGACGAAAGTTGCTCTTCTGCGTTGTACTTCCAACGTGTAGTCTGGATAGGTAGACACATTATTGTTTTCCAAGTAGATTTGGTTAGAGGTTCTAAAGTGTTGAAGGACAGAATCTCTATCTCTGTGGTTAAGGAACCGGGCTATCAAGGGTCGAGGTGGAGGTGGAGCTCCGGGCCGCGGGGGCCTGCCTGGTATTCTGTGGGCTCTCTCGATCATTGGTGTTTTAGTGGCATCTTGTATTTTCATTATGTCTTTCAGCCAGGTTTCAATGAAATCCTCGGCATTGGGTAGTTCCAATTGTTCCGGGATGCCAATAAATCTGATATTATTGCGTCTTGAGCATCCCTCTGCCTCTTCAGCCCTACGCTGTAGCTGCGCCAGTTCAGTTTCCATTTGTTTGAGTTTGTTTGTTATGTCTGCCATCTCCAGTTGGACAGTTTTTAGCGACAGTTCTGTGTTGTGCACTCTATCTGCCAGCTTGCGGTGGTCAGCTCGGAGCAGGGAGACCTCCAGCGCCGCAGCATCAATTTTCCCTTCCAGCGAGGTTTTAGTTTCCATTATTGCCTGCATGATTTTATCAAACTGCTGAGAATGCGTGCGTAGTGTTTCACTCAGTTGGAGCAGTGTTGCAGATTGCATATCCGAGTGGCCTGCGGAAGGGGGGGGTTCACCTTCCGTGGAAGTCCCCGTTTTGGGGTGTTTTGGTTTGACCATATTGCTCCCCGAGTAGCCGGGGGGGGGGTTAGGTTGCGAGAGGTCGTCTGCGAACCCTGGCAGGGCGAGACGGAGAGCTTTACGCGCGAAGAGTGGGTGGATCGAGAGTGTCCGGTGGTGTGAACGTGGTTGAGCTCTCCTGAGATCTGCCCGAAGTTTGGCGTGGTTGCTTGCTGCTTGAGGCACAATTGTTGCTATGTGCTCTGCCTATTCGTCGATGCCTGATTGAGGGTAGGGTCATTGGGAGGGATGTTGTAGGCCAGCAGAGTAAGGCCATGCAACTAACCAGGAGGTGCGGATGGCAAGAGACCCAAAACTGCCAGCAAGAAACATCAACCTTAATGTCCTCCTTCGTGACACATTCACTCTGTGGCTAATTCTGAACACTATTCCATTTCTGATGGGAGGAGTAATCTAGATTTTGTAATTCAGATCATTTAGCATTTGCCTCGCACCGACTATGTCTTCACCTTTACCACTGTAATAAATATGCTGTCAAGATGTCTGAAACATAGCAAATCATATATGATTGAATCATACTTTGTAAGTGATCAGATTTACAGGTACAGACCTCCAGAACATGGAAGGAAGGGATATATCAGACATTGTCCTGTAGAATAGGCAAAATGAATCTGGTTGGTGTCATCAGCTGGAGCCATATTGCCTACCTCTCAAAAGGAATCCAATATCATATAATGCAAGATTCGGACAGATGGCAGTACAACAGTTCCTGATCACAGGGTCATTACAGTTCAGTGCTTCTACATAAGGTGGTATGGCACAAAAAAATGACAGTGATGTGCCACAGGACCTTTGGCCTACAGTGATGAAACCCATCAACCACTACATACAGTTCATACAAAAGAGTGTTCAGCAAATCTGAAGGGAAACTAACATGAATTCGGCCCACAATTTCAAATTTTCTGACCACATGATGACACACATTATGTGTCATGGCCACCACATGGCAAGAAACAAGTCCAATGGAGTCTCCTTGACTTCCATCTCATCACTGTGCAAAGCTGTCTTGGCACGGGTCTTGTACACCCAAAGTCTGTGACATACATTACCAGGAACAATCCATGTCCACTTCGTATGTCCCAATAGCATCATGTAACTGCCAATGTCACAACTCTGAAATGTCCAAATGAAGATATCATGGTGAAGGTATCTAAACAAACACAAAAACAAAGAGTATAGTTCTGAAACCATACTTATGACACAATTCACATAGAAAACGTCTGGAGAACACAGTCATAGTTTGAAATAAACAAAGCAACATTACTAAAATGTGAATATGTCAAAATCTCCCTCACCAAACACCCTTTGCCGGACCTTCACCTTGCTAACATTTTCAAGAAATACACTCATGAGAAGAAGCTGTTGATGTGATCTTGTCACAAGTCAGCTCCTTCCTCTTCACCACTATCATCATTTTTTTGGCATTTCAGAATTCTCACCCGTTGGCACCTCAGGCTCTCCCTCCTCTGCGATGTAAGGGATGTTCCTTTGCAGGGCGATGTTATGGAGCATGCAGGGGTCCACAGTGATTTGACACACCTTACTGGGTGAGTAGATGAGGGCTCTCCCAGTCTTGTCCAGAGAACAAAATCTGGCTTTCAGGAGCCCAAAAGCCCGCTCCATTGGCCGCTGTGTTCTTCCATGGGCGTCAATGAAGCTGACTTCCCCTGGCGTAGTTGGATTTCTCAGTGGTGTTAACAACCAAGGACGGCTGGGATATGCTGAGTCTCCTACTGTAATGAGACACAACTGCTACAATGAGTCAGACACTTCCTGATTATAGCAACTTACATTGCAAACACAAAGTTAGGAGAGATGTTACTTACTAATAAGCCAGGTCCTCTCTAGTTGCAGTTGAGACATCAGCTGGGGTATGGTACTATTCTGTATAACTAAGGAATCATGGGCTGAACCATGGAAAAGGGCACAGACGTCTGTAATGTACAAAACTTGCATGGAAGTCTTTCCTGTTTCAATAGATGTGTTCACTGGAATGAGGTGGTACTAATGCAAAATGAGTGCCATCGGTGGCTCCCACCACGTAAGGGAGGTAACCAATTCCATAGAAGTAAACCTTCACATTGGCAAAATCCTCACGTCTAAGGAACCCGATATGGCTGTCAATGTGTTTCATCACTGCTGATATCACATCTTTCAAAACACCACTGAGCAAAGGTTGTGACATACCACCAGATGCTTCCATTGCATATGGAAAGGAGCTTGTGGCCAGAATGTGTAATACTGCCACAAATCTCACAATATGTGGTTTACATGTTGGATTACTGTTTTGAGGCACGAGATCTGGCTCCAACTGATGACAAATTAAATCTTGGATTGTTTGCCTATTCAGACGAAACTTCTTAATTACATCCCTTTCTTCCATGGTCTGAAGGTCTGGAAATGGACAGTACACTGGAGGTTGTCATCTCCTCCTTCTCCCAGGATACCTATGAGTGGAATCAAATTAATAGGAGCATTAGTCACAGTGTCCAGAGGAACATATAGCATGAGTAAGACAAAAGTAATGTGACAAAACAGTGGCTGAAAAACCATTGCACACATTTCACATTACAACTGTCCACTACCCAAGATCCAGCCATAATCTCCATTGTTGTCTACATATGTATCTACAACATATATGTGCACATTATACAACTATGTGGTCCTCATGTGCACCTTGATATTGAGAAGTATGTTTTGTCCTCCTAAAACACCGTTACCAGCAGTGTACAGTGAACCGCAGTTATATCTCATTATGACCAGTAACGCACTACACTGATGATTGTGTTGCAGAAATTACACATACATGGATTAGTACATATGTTAACATGGTACAACACATTTGTAGCGGTGGTGACGCATCTACCAGTCACCAATACTGTAGTTTCATTCAACCATTAAAATGGCGGATGCCTGGCCTCGTTTATTGGACTTTTCTAAGCTTCCGGTGGAAGTCGACCGCTCAGGGGGCAGTTTCATCCATGGCAGACACAGCCATAGGCCAATGTTGTTGACTGTGACAGTTTCGGCCCAATGGCTGTGCCCACACACACTGATGACAGCATATACATGTACGCCTTGCTTTGAAAAACAACTCACTTGCCTCCTGACACTGCTAATATCAATACCTCCGTCACTTTTAGCAGCATCCATCACATGATGCTGCCTCTGGAACAATCATGCAAGGCCCAGCAGGTGAAAGGGTCTATGATTCTTTCCAGAAGAGCTGGAGAAACTTGTTGAAGAGGTCCTTCCCCTGTATGGCGAGCTCTATAGCTCACCAGAGGAACAGATAACTACCTAATATCATATTTGACTCGGTTCAACACCATGCTTTCCTTTCTCACAGGCTACAATGTGCCTCTGGGTCCCAGAGAGTTTTTTGAATTACTGAAGTTAACTTTTGTGGTTCATACATAGGATGTACATGTTATGGATTTTGAAGCTCTGTACTTTGTGTATTTCAAATGACCATTGTTTTGTGTGATGTGAGATAAGCCCTAGATCCTCCTTCTGGTGCCTTCACATATCTATTCAAGTAACCTTTTCAGGGTAACAATGATATATTTGATGATCAGATGATGGTAAATGACAAAATAAATGTATTTGCATTATAGCATGCACTCTTTATGTATACTGTTAAAAGCAGTTGAGGAGCATGTTAGCAATGTGTACAGTCCCACATATCACTCAGCCCAGATCAGACCTTGGCAAACCGTTGTCTGAGAGCTAACTAAATCTCGTTGACCTCTTCAGAGTGCCACACACCGTGAGCTCACATATAGGATGGCCACAAGATGAACTGTTATGTAGTGAAGTGATGGAAATGTAATGTTCATGTTGGTTTGATATGCTCTGCCTGCAGAGAGCAAGGCCTGTCCAAGAATCTTGACCATTATGGGCCATAGCCTAGGCTGTGGCAAAGTTACTGTGGAATTGCAACGGATGCACAGGGTAAACCCCCTGTAGACCTGCAGACCACTTGATGTTACCAAAATGAGTCTTCTGAACCAAAAGTAGGCCTGAATGCTTTGACATTGACTACATTTGAAATAGTGACTGAGGTAACTTCCCTGACCTGGTACATCTTTCCATTGACCCACATAGTCAATGTGTGACATTTACTACTCACAGGCACCCCACAGTTCTGTTGTCACTTTCCCAAAAGTCATGTTTGCACTGTACAGGCCTAAAACATACAGTGCAGATAGTTAGTTAGTTCTGGAGAGATCATTACATGTGAATCACTAGGTTTGTTACATTCAACCAATCATACCAAACATACCTTGGTATATTGAATGTCATCTCTGTAAGAGTGCCACGTATTGTAAAAGGTGTGTCTTTTGATCTCAGTACATACCACACAAACTCAATCAGATGTAGCATGAGATTCCATTAGGTATACCACCTGTCCACACATCCGCAGACAGGAAGCTCTCAGTGACACCCATGCCAGCTCTGTCATTGTCACTGAAGTCTTCGGGTGTAGTCTATACTATGGTAGTAGCCTGTATGGACTGTATACAACAAGTCAATGTGCCTGGATGTAAAGGTGTCTGTCCAGTCATGCACAAGTAGTTTACCTTTCAGAAGATCACAGAAGTATGTTGTGTTTCATAATGGCTCACAATACAGTACATGTTGATTGGCCCTGGGCTACATGATGTTAGTGAGCTGGCTTAGTCAGTGTAGGCTATGACCATGGTTGTGGATACTCAGCAGTTGAATACAAATGTGTGTATTTATTTCCCTGTACTTATCAGCATGTGAGATTTACACATGTAGTGTGTTAACAATTTGAAAATGCTTGTGCTAGATGTCTACAAAATGTGTTAACCAAACAGATATCCTAAATTACGCAATTATGTTTTTTTCATGCATCTATTGCATCCATACAGGTCAACACCCATCAGAAACAATCCATTTGGAGAGCCATCGCCCAGAAAGTGCGGACCCTGGGAGTCTATCGCTGGTGCAGCGTTCATTGTCGTAAAAGGTGGGAGGACCTGAGATGCTAAGCCCGGAAGATCACGGAGGTCCAGCTGGGGCTGTCTTCCCAACGTGGACAGGATGCCCGGACCCTGACCCCCTAAAGTCCCACATACTGGTGGTGACCTACCTGGAGATTGATCGGCAGTCGAGGGAATCAGAGCAGCTACAAGGTGGTGAGTCCTGGGCAGATTCATACGTTACATTGCCAAACTTGTGTGTTAGAGGCCCATGAATATTGGAGGTGGCCCATGTGCGACACACATGAAGAGTTATTGTTTAGGCGGGTCTGGTAGTAGGTGCATGCTGATGTGCCTTGCCTATTGTCCTAATGACCAGGAACAAAACAGAGAACAGTCCATTACCAATGTTGTATGATGTTTTGATGTTGTGGGTGAGATTTATACCCAACAGGCCACTTGTCTTCAGTATGTCACCCACAACATCAAACAACATGAGCTGATTGATCACTGTACACAGCTATGTGTCTGCTCAAGAGAGTATATTGGCACTTGTACCCAACAAGCCGCTTGTCTTCAGTGTGTCAAGAGTGATGCTCCCTCACTACTGTGTCTCGTCTCATGTGATGGTGGCTCTCTTACATGTGATATAGCATACAGGGCACTTTGGGTGCAGTCACTGAGCAATACTTCCCCTTGGTAAGTGGGGGATGTAGTTACATGAGTTGGCTAACATCACTGTTGCACTACTGTTTCACACATGATCAACCTGTCTTCACAGGATAATGTCTGATTCCATCACATATGTTTGCATGCAAAAATGTGTTGGACAAGAGCTATATGTGATGGGTATACAGTTCATGTGCTACCACAGACAGGAGTGTGTCAACATTGGTTGGTGGGTCACACATACCCATATCCATTACTCAATGTCATTAGTCATGTCCAATTGCTGGAGAAATTAAGGTCAGGACAGGCAGACCTACAGTAATTTCTCACAATGTGCATTTCCATGCCATTGATGTGGAATTAATAATCTAAGTGGTTTGCTCATGTTTATTGGTAAAGGTTTATTAACTGACTATGGGCATGCATCAGGGAGTAATATGCAGAAATATGGGAATCATATGTGAGTGTGTACACTCAGTAATACAATGGAATTTGTGCTTGCATGAAAAAAGGTACAGTGATGCGCCTTCCCATTGAGAAACAGATTAAACCAGCTCTTCAGGTAATGGAGATTCCCTGAGCCTCAACAACATTCAATGGACTACTGGCGTTGAATTAGGCAATGTTAGAATGCTGTTCTTTCCAGTACCAGTTAAGACTGGGGATTTCTCTTGGCCTACCTGATTCATAGTGCTATGGATATTTGTAGAAAAATCTACCAGACATTTTAACCAGATTGTTTCCAGTCTACTTTTCTGTGCGAAATGTGTTACGTAGCGAAGTTACAACTTTCATGACACTATATTGACAATGGACATATTAAGAAGTTACCATTGGGAAGTTTCTACAACCTGACAAGAGTCTTTCCATGTCACCTTCTTCTGGCTACTGTACATCTTGCTGCAACATAGCTGTATTAGTTGACCATCATTTCATCATGATTTGGTATTAGGTATATGAACATATGCTGATTGCAGGGCCTTGTGTGAAATCTCTAGCAATAATTTTGGCATTGCCATACTATTTGATGACAACAGGTTATTGAGGTATGCTACAAGAGCCAAACCATTCAAGGTGACAAGGTCTCCTACTTGATACATGGGTATTGTGATTGCACAAGTTCACTCATAAAATTGTAGTTGTCTGTGATTCAGACTTTACTGTGGGCAACTGTTCACAGGTCATGTAGCATGCATGCATGCGACCTTGCAAATGTTGTTCTATGACCCAAATTGTTGGTCAAGTGTGCTCTGGCACATGCAATGACCCTATTCGTATTTGTCATTTCAGCATCATCCCAGGCAAGCAGAGGATACAGGGCTGAATCTGGCAGCAGTACCTCCAGTCATGACACTACAGACACAGAGGGGCCCAGAGGGTGGGGGGACTGCAACGGAGGACACAGGCTCTATCTACATCATCATCATCCAAGTCCAGCTCCAGTGGACACTCCCTGGTGGTGGTGGGACATACAGGACCAGTTCCGACACCACCACCCACACTACCATCCCCAACTTCCCTGTGGCACCCCACTCAGTTGGCCGGGCCCACTTACCCAAGAAGAGAGCTGTCTCCTTTTCTCCAGGCACCTCACCCCCTGCCCCTGGTCCCACTGATGCCCTGTTAGAGGAGGCTGTTGACCTCCTGAGTAACACACCCACACACCAACAGACCCATCCACCACCCACACCATACCCCATTAAGCAGCACAATCAGCTCCATAGCTGCACAGGATGTGTGAAGCTGATTACAAGTGATTTTCATCCTTATATCCCTCCCTTTCTGCCAGCTCAGATGTGGTGGTTGGACCTGCATAATCATGTCAGCAGAAAAACACTTTGTTATTGGTCCACCACTAACACTGGCAGTCCACCTTCTGACGGACGCATTGGCCTATCTTTCTTATCAATGCTGTGGTCTAGTTTACTGGTGGGGTGGGAGGGACCGCGGCATTCTTTTGTCCATGTAACCACATGCATCATAATACGCATGACGCCAAACTCATATTCAGGCCCTAAACATACTTTTCACACTCCAAGATAAAATAACTCTGGGATGGTGTTGAACACTAAAAGAGCAACATTTACTATTCCTACTCCAATCTAACTTATCACAGGGAAGGTGCTGCACACTAAAGAGGCGGCATTGTCCATTCCTACCGAAATAAAAATTATCTCAGAGAAACTTGTGGACACTAAAAAGGTAAAATATACTATTCCCACTCCAAGATAAAATAGCTTGGGGAAGGTGTTGGACACTAAAGGGACAACATTTACTATTCCCACTCCAATCTAACGTAACTCATGGACGGTACTGGACACTAAAGAGGTAACAGCAGCCATTCCCACTGCAATACAACTTCCCCTAGGAAAGGTTTTGGACACTAAAAGGGTTAAATATATTATTCCCACTCCAAGATAAAATTTCTCAGGGAAGGTATTGGACACTAAAGGGGCAAGATTTACTATTCCCACTCCAATCTATCTTAACATAGGGGAGGTGCTGGACACTAAAGAGGCAACATTCACCATTTCCACTACTATATAACTTACAACAATAAAGATGGTGAACATTTAATAGACAAAAATTACAATACTCCCACTACTACAAATCATAAAGCTTTAAAATGAACTTTTCCAATACTAATCACAATATCAACAAGCTAAACAAACACCTATGTAAACATCTTTTAAAAACAGATTTATTCCAAATTAAATGAATCCTCATAATTTTAAATGTTTATTATCCATACAACATTTTAAATATTTTTCATTAAAAAGTGAATAAAATATTTATATATGAACATATTTAATACAGTATAATACTTGAAAATATAACCATAATTTAATTAGTTATATATATAGTTATACATTTTGTAGTTTAAAAACATTTTGAAAATATATATATATTTTAATGTAGTAAATTTACATTACAAATAGCACTGTCTAAATGCTATTTATATATGTGTCTTATTTATAAAATAATATTTTATACTATTTTCTTCTGAAGTGTTTTCCATTTTTACATTATTCAATAACAAATTCATTATAATTTCAATAATATTTTTAAAAAATCTTTGAAATGATAAATTATTTTTACGTAATATTATTTCATCATAAAATATGACATAACACTGTTTATTTAACACAAAATGTATTTCACAATTTATAATTTTTTTGATATTTGATTTAAACTTTGTATTTTTTTAAATACAATTTTTTAATTTAAATTCTAAAAAACTCTATTTAAATACTTTAATTATTAAAAGAAATCCACACACTTATCCAATATTAAATCTACACCTCCATTCAAAACTAGTTTACATTGCATTCATTAAATTTAATAAATACACATCGAAAAATAAACACTAATACATATTTTTTTAAATACTACCCACCCTTATCCCCTATAAATTGACCATCCCACTCCTATTTTTTTTGCAAAAAATGTAAAAATAAACATTACAATATATACAACAAACATATTATTTATAAAATACTTCCTACCATTCTCCTCTATAAACCCAACATCCCACTCCTAAAAAATAAAATTTGACTTAAAAAAAAAGTCTGATTAAAAAAATACTAAAAACTGTAAACAATTATCTTGCTATGAATAAAAAAATATTACACACTATTGATCAGTAAAAACGATATATCAAACAACTATATTAACAACACCGATATTAAAAACATTGATATTAAATACAACACCTAAAATCTATATTTTTGACAATTATATTTCTGTGTCACGATATTCTTGACACAATATTTATGTTACACAATATTTTTAATTCAATAGTTTGTCCGAACACCAGCCAAAATCGTGACAGTGTGGGCTGCTTAGGACTTTGGGCCCAGGTGTCCCTGCACTTGTGTCAACAATAACAAGTAGTTGCAAAGAAATTTTAATTTGACTCTACATGAAGTTCTCCAAATTACAACTGTAGTCGGAGCCCTTAGTTACCATTTGTAAAATCTTCTTATCATAAATTATGGTTACCAGAATTTTGCACATCTCTTTAAAACCCACTGATCTCATACAAGGAATGTATGAACAAAATACTGTTCACTGCATAGACAATATACAATGCAGTTCATTAAGGCGACACTGTACAATGTAATACAGTAATGCAAAATGTAAAACAATTCAATGGTGTGCATTTATATGCAACAGTAATATACAAATTAGTAGAATACTTTGCAAAATACTATACAATGAAACAGCACAATATAATGCATCTCAGCATGGTAATGTAATACTATGCATGAAATGCAGTGCAATAGAGTGCAGTATAATGTATTTGATACAATACACTAGCCATGACATAATGTTTGCATTGGCATATTATTGATAATTTGTGCTGTCTGATGTCTCAGATTATAGGACTGTGACAACCGGTGCACATCCATCTATTTATGTGTGCACTCATCCATTCATCCACCCATAGACTCATTTATACATCCATTCACTCACTCCATTAATTATGCATGCACTCAGGCACTCATTTATTCAGAAAACCTTCTGCACATTCACCCAACACTGACACATTCTCACATTGCAAGCAAAGAAGAAGCACTTTCACATGTATATTCGCCAAGTCTATCAGCTTTACCAATATTCGTTAAGACTTAAACAGAGTGAATTCCTTGGGCTGTGAGAAACTGCAGACATTCCATGAAATTAACCTCTGGATGATTATCACAGGACAGCAACAATCCTCTAACTACCTAATTGGGCTTAGGGCCACCTGCTTTACCTGCATACTGTACCCAATACTCACTGCAACAGACAGGCCTTGGATCTCATCTTTTACTCACACAATGTTTATGATCAACTTGAAAGGTTGCTATATGTCTGGGTGATTGCATGTGTGCATTCGTCACACAATCAACATCACAATCTAGAATAGTGTAAAAGGCCATTTATTAGGACAGGATTGCAATAACTTCAAAACATCTGAACAACTTTAACATTTAGCTTTTCAACTTCTCAGTTCTGCACCACACCTTTTGAATCCCCGCCTTTCTCTTTCGTTCCAACCTTTACCTCCGTTCGCTCAGTTCTACCCCTTCCATTCACATACCATTCATGTTCTCCTTTCAAATCCCGCTTCATTTGGACATTCCACACATTGTCATTCTTCACCTGTGCTTCCCCCTCCTCCCCCCAGAGGGGTGGCCAGGCCTGCATCTGACTCTCCACCCCACTGAGCTAATGCCTCCCTTTCTGCAAACCTGCCCTAAACTGGCAAACGTGAAAACCCCCCAAAAACTCTAGAATCCTGCATCAATCGCATCAATTAAATGTAGGGTGAGTGGATGGCCAAGGTTCCGGCAGTGCAAGTAGTCGAGCTGCAGAATAGGCCGACCCATCCCCACTTTCCTTTTTGTATACCCCCACCCTAGACCCTCCCCTACCTCCCCCCCTATCCTGTCCTCCTGACACGCTTCCACATCAATATGAATCCTATGGAGAGACTAGGCTGCACCTGTTGTTCTCTGCGGGACCCTCCATTGTAACACAATCAACATTAGAGTCCAGAATAGTGTAAAAGGCCATTTATTAGGACAGGATTGTCAATAGCTTCAAAACATCTGAACGACTTTTATATTTAGCTTTGCAACTTCTCCTTTCTGCACCACACCTTTTGCATTCCCACCTTTCTCTTTCGTTCCACCCTTTACCTCAGTTCACTCAGTTCTCCCCGTTCCATTCACCTACCGTCCACGCTCTCATTTCATACCCTGCTTCATTCGGATATCCCACACACACTGTCATCCTTCATGTGTGCTTCATCCCCCTTCGGAGGAGTAGCCAGGCCCGTATCTGACTCTCCCCCCTCTCAGCTAATGCCACCTGGCGAAAACCCTGTGAGGGCGTTTTGCTGTCCCACCAGTGAAGCCACTGCAACACTGCACCTGTCACTCATTGTATCGAAATTAAATTATTTCACTCCACAACTGTCCCAACATGTCCCGCAATTCCACAATGTAATACGCATTCCCCATGTCCAAAAGATGCACCCCATCATCACAAAAAAGTCCAGCTTCCTCTTCAGTAATCCCGTCATGAGCCAACACCTTGATGTCATGAGCCCAGCAAAAAACCCTCATTGTTCGGTTGAGCTTCCTCACAGCACCTTGAGCGCCACCTAGCAATCCACCAAATCTGCACCTAGTCCCAGCCCAGATGTGCAGACTCAGTCGCTCCCCCCCAATCCTGAAAGAGTGGGTCCCAAAGTTACCCACCCCCTTCCAATCCTACGCAAAGGCATTCGCAACACTGCTAACACCTGAAAGGCTGTAAGCTTCTCTCCTTTCACATGGCAAAATATTGCAGCATTGGAGGCCACCACCCATTTCCTGAAACTGCACCATTCATGCACCTTACACGCTCGTCATTCCCTCCTTTCCTCAGCCATACCCATTTCCCCATCTCCAGCTGGTCCGTTTTGGATCCCCGCAACCAGGTGCCCAATTTCTCCTCGCCCAGTATTGTCTTCTCATGTCACACTCCTGCAGCCTTGCCCACCCCCAACAATTCAGACACCCGAAAGCCCCCAAAAAACATCCATATCATGCAAAGCCTAAACAGTGCCACTTCATGACTATCCTTGCAGCAAACTGGCAGCACGTGTAACAATTCCAATAATAACTCAAAAGTGATAGCCTCTCTAACAACAATGCCCTGCCCTGTCCTTTCTTTCCTCTACCCTTTTAAAATTTTGCCTAAGATATTTTCCCCAGCCGGATAAGCGCCCAAAAACTGTTTACCATAGAATGATATACCCACAACTTATCCCCAATCGCTGCAGGTGACAAACCTTTGTGAATCAAAAACAGAACAAAATGCCTCACTCTTGCCTCTAGTGCTTCTTGGTCCTAACTCCACCAATCTTCCACATACCCCTCTAATGACTGAAATTCCAACCAGGCCAGACGGCAGCTACTTCGAGTGGACTCAGCTAAAGACTTCTTGATGAGCCTAATGATCATCATGCCCCCCACTCCCAAATCTCTACTGAGACATCAGTCTTGTGTTTGCCTGTGCCAGGTGCCAAGCTGCAAAAACGTTGTCACTGTGAACAAGACAGTGAATTGGCAATGGAATTGTTGACCCATGGGAAGTGAGTTGCCTTAAAGATTATATTCAGACTTAGCGTGGCATAAAATGCTGAAGCAGCCGCAGCACCCTCAGAGCCCTGGCTCTTTGCTTGTTCACCAAGTCAACCACTGTCATGTTATCCACCTGAAACTGCACTGTCCGATTGGTCAACTCCTCCTCTCAGACCGCTACCGCTACAAGCAACGGAAAAAACTCCACAAATGCTATGCTTCGCCCTTGAATCAACCACCGTTGAGGCCATGCTTCCGAACACCACCTACCATCCCAGAACAGACCGAAACCAGAAGCTCCAAAAAAATCTGCACCTGCCAAACTATGTCCTTTTCCCGAAAGACCATGGAGACACCATTGAAGCTGGTCAGGAAAGCCTCCCTGATGTCCTCCGTCATACCCAAGGAAACACGTATCCAGGGGTGTGGTAGGGTATACCTGACATCGCAAGGCCCATCCTACGTCAAAAAGTCCTGCCCCCCCCAAACACCACACTGCAAGCAAAATTTCTGCTGTACCACCTTCAACCGAACTCTGTACAAACACAGGAGTCACCGCAGAAAAAACTCAATGTTGTCCACTTTGTCTGCCAGTAGCCGCACCACGAGAGCCACAGTGTCCAATTCAATTCCCAGGAACGTCAGTACCTTACTAGGACCCTATCTTTTCGGGGGCCAAAGGAACTCCTAGGTCCTCCACCAGGTTCTCAAAGCACCTCAGTACCCTGTCACATGCACCGGACCCAGCCTCACCCACAAACAGGAAATCATACAGATAATGAGACACTGTACAATGTCCACTCACCTTTGTGAAAACCCACTGCAGAAAAGTACTGAGGGCTTCAAACAATGTGCAGGAGATGGCACAACCCATAGGAAGGACCCTGTCCAAATATATAGCCCCATCCATCTGCATGCCCAATAAAGAAAAATCAGCAGGGTGATTGGGCAGCAGCCGGAAAGTCGCCTTGATGTCACACTTTGCCATTTCCGATCCCCTACTGCATTGGCAACTGCAACATAGTTCACACTTGTGTCCTCAGGTGCGATGAAATCGTTCACTGGTGCCCCTTCCGGCTACAATAAGTGGTGTATGAGGTGAAACTCCCCTTTTCTCCACTCCCAGAAGGTGATATCTTCAAATCATCCATGGGCCACCCATAGAAAGGGCCCACAATCCGTCCTTCACTAACTTCCTTATGCAATTTTTCTGTCACCACTCCTGGTAATGCTGTGACTGACTGCAAATTGTCAGCCCAACGCTTCACTCTTGGCCCTTGGAATCCCACCCTGAAGCCTTCTCTGAAACCCCACTCCAACTTCAATGCTGTCTCTCTATCAGGGTATAAAGTCAACCAGGGCAGCAACTTATCAAGCTTAATTGGCCTAGGAGCCCTTTGGTCCAGCAGGACACAGAGCACCTTGTCCCTATATGCCCTCCATTGTTCAGCTGGACTAGCCAGCGATACGCAATGCATAACTGGGTGCTTGCACCAGCACTTGGAGCACTTTTGTTTCAACTTACAGGGGTGTCATGAGCAGAAACCTTTATTAACGTTCCAGCAGGCTCCCTCATTAAGTACTGGGAGATGCTATGCACTACCTGCCCCTGCCTGGGCGGGACAAAGGTTGAATTGGCTTATAATTTTCAGGTCGCCCGCTCACAGTGTGAATCGATGCCGCCGACTGAGATGATGACATCCACTGCATCTACAATTCGGAATCCACATATCCCCAAGGTTTGTCTGGATTGACGTTCAACCGAGCCCAAAACTCCTCATCATAGCTAAGCCAGGCGTAACCACCGAAATGCATTTGGGCCTTCCGGATTATGGCCATGTGCTTGAATAAAGCAATAGCTGTATCTGGGTATATGTCACAATAGATGGTTGCATATATAAGGAAAACGAATGTCCAATTTTCCATTGTGATAGGGACTTGAGCCACGCGCTAGCTCCCACTCCTCCTCCGTGGACCATTCTTTAGCCTGTATGTCCCTGTGCAACAGCTTAAAAACATCCACATTTTCGTGCTTTCGTATTCTAGCCTTTGTTTTCTCAGACACATGGGACCCGAGAGGCATCACCAAACTTATGTAGGGTAACCTTTTCTTGTGTTCCCTTCTTTCTCCTCAGCCTCCGTGTCCTCCTCACTTTTCTTCCCAACCGCCTTATCATCCATATACCCATATCCACCTTATTCGTTTGACTCTGCCCCAGCACTTCCCTGCTACCTTGTGTTGTCTTGACCTCATTGTGCACTGTCCCTTCCTCTAACTCCACAGATTTGAATTGGACGTGCTTGGTAACCTGCTGTGGGGTTTCCCATCCTGACCACCACTCTCCCTTACGTTTCAGCCCCTTCACCAGCTCCAGTTCCATCCTGCGGCCCCGTCTGCACACTTCCCTGAATTTGTCTGCCGTGTCTCCCTTGGTGACCTGCAAAACATTGATAGAAGAGGGTGTTGTGCTGCTGCTGCTCCCCCCCCACCATGCTCACCTCAGCCTCACGTATCTCCCCCTCTTCTCAAGCATCACTGTCGTCTTTATAATTGAGGTCCACTTCAACCTCCACATCCTTTGCACTCATCGCCTCCATATCTTCCACATCCCACTCGCCATGCTGTGCCTCCTCTCCAATGCCCACATGGTGCCTGCCATTCCGAGCTTGAGACCCTTCCCTCGCCATAGGGAAGGCTGCGGCTGGCCCCCACTAGTTCTTCAGGCCAACATCCCAGAGCCACCTTCTTCCCCGTCGGCATCACCAACTGTCTGCCAGTCTCACCTACTTGTGTTGTTGCTCCTTTCACCACCTGGCCGTTCCTGCCATGTGTGCTACTTGCACTGTCAGCCCGCAGGCTGGACTAGCCCCCTTTTCCTCTCTGTCAACTTCATGCAGTACCCAAACCCAGCATCCCCTTTCCTTTACCTGACACTCAGGGGCCCCACAGCCCCTGGGCCTCTGCGCTGCATCTTCATTTATCCCTCACGGCCCAAAGCCCCCCCTCTCTCTCTGCACAGCTTCTCCCACCTGCCCTCCGTTTTCTGCCACCAGCCAGCGCTCTTCCTTAATTCTGGCCTTGATAACCATCGTAGACCAAGTAGTGGCCTCCGACTTCTGAGCTTTCCCTCCTATTGGTGCAGTGTTTGGGCCCTGTGCTTGCTCTTCGTGATCCAAGGCCCCCCATGCCATTTCCATATATTCTCCCCCGGTAAGGAGGCTCCCGCAAACCCTTGCCTGGTTCCTTCCCCAGGCTTGGCACTTTTTACCTTCTTCTTGTCCATGTCCCTGACAGCCCCAATGATGAGATCTAAGGGCAGATCCACATTGTAAGCCCTATGGGCCCCAGTTCCTCCCCCTGTCTCACTACAGACCTGCTCCCTAAAGCAGGTGCCTGATTTTTTTCCTTTCTCAGCCCCATCAACCCCAGGGCTCTCAATTTCAGTCTCCTAGCCCCTTCCCCAACTCCGTCACCACCCCAGGGACTTCCTCAGGAGTGGTGGGGTAGACGCGCCACGTCACTGCCCCAGCCACATTTTTCTACTGATATATCTTCTTTGGCGATCAGCAAGCGACTACTGCTGCTGCCACGCCACTCGCCACCACCCAAGTCAGGCATGATATGCCGACCCAGGCCTGGTCCAAAACGCTAGGCCTGAGTAGGTCTGCTCTCCCCGCCTCAACTAGGGTCCGGAGCACAGCATGCACCCCCTCCGATGTTGCGCTGCCTTCCATACAGGCCGCAACCCCGCCTCAAACCATCGAGCCAAGCTTCCAGCAGTGCAAGTAGTCAAGCTGCGGAAGAGGCTTACCCATCCCAACTTTCATATTTATATATCCCTACCCTAGATCCTCCCCCCCACCCCTCATCTTACCTTCTTGACGCACTTCCGCATCACGAAGAATCCCGTGGAGAGACTAGGCTGCACCTGTTTCTCTCCATGGGGCCCTCCATTGCACTGGAGGGCTTGTATAAGGTTGCTAGGCATAACTGTCAATCCATTTATAAGTTTAGTAGAAATCACAAATATTGATCAAACAAACTGTAATAACTCTGGGTTGCACTAGTATAAATGATCATCAAGCCTAAGGTCAAGTAAACCACCTTATTGGAAAAACTAAACAACTAGCACACCAAGCACCCTGAATTACGCAAGGCGTTTGTCAGGAGAACAGGCTTTCTAGGAGGTTCAAAAGATGATGGAGGAAACATCTTATGAGTTTGAAACTGAAGGCCCATCTGAGAAAATGAAAAAGATGTAGTTGTTTGGCTATATTGAAATGCTGATATTAGTCAACAGAACATCTACACCTGTCGTTATTTTAGAATATGTAATTGCCAACTTTTGTCTCCCTTTAAACACCCACTACTCCTACATGATCTTTGCCTCAGTATAGCCAGAGCCACTGGAATTATGTGATTGAGTGGCTGCGGTGAATTTCACATAATTATAGATTTGCCACATAATTCATCATCTTCCGTATAATCTGCAGATTTTAACAAAAAAATTGTTTCTAGCTCAAACGGTTCAAAAGTCGCTAAAATGTGACAACGTGTTGCAGGTTACTTAAGTCCCTTCGCAGAGGTATACTTGTTACCTTTCTGTTGCTTATTGCTATATTTAGATGTTGAACTGGTACTAATGAGGTGCAACCAACTCCCAGAGAGTGTTAACAAGTTTAAAAATGACAAAACAATGAAGTAATATTATTACAGAATGTGCCACATTATGCCGCGTAATTTGCCTTTTCTTACCACATAATTTACTCAGCTTAGCCACATAATTTGGCCCTCCAACAATATTCCGGAGATGTTACATCCGACTGCAAATCACGGCTCATTCCCAAATGCTTTCCTATGACTTACGCTACCTTACCTTTACAAAACCCTCTCTCAAGCAGTCAATCTTCTCAAAATGTCACTAATCTACAGCCCATGCTCCACTCATGGAACACCTATCCCTACAAAATGTAAGGAAATGCAGTGCAAGCCACAGCATTGTGTTAACATTTCTTGACAAAGGGCCGGATTACACCGTTGGCGGTCAGAGGATCGCCAATGCCGCGATGGTGACCAGAATGCAGCGATTGTGGCGGTCCTACCACCACATTACGAGGTTGGCAAGCAGACCCGCCATCCTACTGGCGTCCCCACCAGGATCTTCTATCCCGATGGACTGACAGCGTGAGCAGGTTGCAATCATCCAGGGTGGCGCTGAACGCAGCACTGCCCTGCTGATTACAACCTTGTTCTCCGCCAACCTTTTCATTCCGGTACAACCGCCATGAAAAGGCTGGCAGAGACATTGTAGGTGGCCACAGGGGGGGCCCTGTACTGCCCATGCTTGGCGCATTTCAAGGGTACTGGTGCCCCTTGCGTGCGGTAGCATTGCACCGGCTCAATTATGCTGCCACTTTCCCGCTGGACTGAGTAGCAGAAACCTTTGTTTCCATCAGTCAGCCCAGTGGGAAAGTTTAATGGGCTGGCGGGAAGGTCACCAGCAAGGGGGCGACCACCCCGTTGGGAGTTTTGGCGGACAGGTGTTCTCGTTCACCAAACTTGCATTAGGTCCCAAGTTACATAAGGCAGTACAGATAACCCCATGCGTGCCTTTGTAAATCTTACTTAAGCCTTTGCATTGCCTCAGGTTGCACAACACAAAAGCTTAGTAAATCTGGGCCTCAGTTTTTAAGTGTACACCCAAAGAACAACAGTGTAAATTAATGTCAGCCATCAAACAGAGTGAAATTCCAGTGGAGTCCTCTTGGCAGCAGGCCTTGTACTCATGATCGTCTTTATTATGTCCTTTTCTAGGCTTGTATTTATTTTATCTCTAGCTCAGATGTGGTGCTTCTGGAATGAAGTAGGGCAGGGGCAAAGGCCCTAGGCTGGGTTATGTGAAGTCCTGTCGTTTTACCCACACATAATGGCTATATTAGTTGTAAAACCTTTGGAAATTACATGACATATGCAAAGTCTCCTCTGTCAAGTAATTCTTAAGGTATGTACTCACATCAGTGCTTAATTTGTGCTTGTTGTTTTCGGTGCTGAGCACCGGCACTTATTTTTGAGGGCCGGGGCTTATTCTTCTGCCTCAAGCATTTGCTGCGAGCAAAAGACACATATGGAAAAGACGAATTAAGGGAAAAACGAAAAAGCGTCACAAAAGGAGAAAGTAGAAAGCTGCAAGAGTGAGCTGAAGGGGCAGGGAGTAGCTTTACATGGATTGAAGAGGCCCGAGATGGCTCCAGGATTACACCGCCTCAGTATTCCATGTTCACACATTTAATTGCAGCAGCCGCGTGTTTAAGAGGAGGGCTTTGGGCACCGGCACCTTTTTATTTACAAATTAAGCACTGACTCACATACAAAAAGTTTTGCGAATTACTAAATAAACTTGTGGTGAGACAAATAGACACAGGGCCCTGTTACAAGTCTGGCGGTCGACTTGCAGTGGAGGTCGGACTGCTGCGACTGTGGCGGTCCGACCGCCACATTAAGATTCTGGCGGTTGGACCGCCAAAAGACTGCCGTCTCCACCAGGATCTTTGATCCCGACGGTATGTCAGCAGTCGTGGTTGTAATCGGCCATGGCGCCTCTGAAGTCACCGCCTCCGTGCTGATTACAACCAGGTTCTCCACCAGCTTTTTCATGGCAGTTCAACAGCCATAAAAAGGTTGGGGGGAGAACAAGTGCTGGGAGTCACAGGGGGTCCCTGCAGGGACTACCCTCCCCAGCACCACCGGAATGCGCACTGACTGCCTAGCAGACAGTGTGCATTCCGAGGGTGCTGGGGGGCCCCTTGTGATGACATTGAGTCCCTGGCCGACGCACATTTTCCACTGGGCTAACCGGCATAAACCTTGGTTTCCACTGGTCAGCCCAGTTGAAAACTCGTAATTGGGCCGGTGTGGAGCCCGCAAGCACTGTGGCGGTCTCCTCATCAGCAGTTTGGTAGTTGGGTTTTTCCGACCACCAAACTCATAATCAGCCCAACAGTATACATACAGTATCACTGTTCTTGCATGAAGTCATCTAACTGAAAATTACGCTATTCATAAGAAAAACAGGAAAACACACAGGCCTACAATACATAAATTGTTTCGCATTATTAAGGAGGTAGCCTCTAAAAACCACTGATATGTATCTGCGACACACAGGGACACTCTAAAGCTTTTGTCGAGTTAGAAAAATCACAGATGTCACCATTGTGTCTCTTTTAGAAGCGCTTGCGCCACCTAAAAGAAATCTCCCTTCTGAAAAGATTAAACTTACTGGATCAGCGGTGTGACGTAGCTCACTAATCATTTTCTGGCTATTTTCATGTGCATTACCTTTGCGCGCTACGCCCCCACCGCCCCCCGTCCCTCCCACCCCGGGCAAATACCACTGCACGTGAGGCAGATTCCTGGAAAATCTAGTTTCTTGGCTGAAAAATCGCCTCCTCATGTTAAAATGGCCTTTAATCAACACACTTAATAGCCCCCATATGACTCACTATAGCTCTGAGCAGCCTGCGTCACAAGCTGAAACGTTTCTTCCTAGTGATCTGTTCAAGATAATTTTTCTTCAGGGTTTCAGAGGTTTGGTTTTGTGGGCTGTGCATCTTAATAAGCAGTCCAGCTACTAACAAAACCGCCATTATATCCCTAAAAACTGCAGTTCTAATTTTAGCAATGCATTTAACCGGGTCAGTTTGAACGCGGCCTACTCGCCCTAAAAATGCACCTCTGGTGGCTGAGGAGAACCAATTCGGAAGCAAGTGACGTCAGTAGCCAGCCTGAAGCTCTATTTTGGTGTTGCCGGGGTGGAGTGGCAAACTTGCTAAAAGAATGCCTAAACAAAGAAAATAATCCAGTTCACGTCATAAAAATGACATGTAATTCACAACACGGCGATTCCTTTTAATGCAAAAATGCTTGGTATTTTTCAGGAACTAATGTATTCTATTCTCTTCGAACCCTTCAACCCCCACCTTTGGTTCATGCTTGCACTTGAAAAGCATCTTTTGCCCCAAGATCAGAGGCCCTTTGAAGATTAAAGCGATGTGCTTTATCCTTCTCTGTAAGTGAAGAAGGTAAAGGACTTGCAGAGTTTAAACCCTAACCAGACAAAAGCATGATAACTGGGAAAGGCAGTAAGATGATAGAAACCACAAGCAAAATGAGATTTTGCTATCTGGGAGCACACCCTTCCCTAGCAACTACACCACACCACAGGCGATCTGTTATAGTCTGACACCATCACGTAACCTACAGGAGACCACCCATAGGGAGCTGGCTGCCTGCAGTGACTTTAAAGTAGCCCTTTCATGATCAAGAGTTGTTTGAAGGAAACAAGCTTTGAAAAAAGCTGATAATTTTGGGTTTGTATAGTGCCTTGTCACAGAGACTTGCAAACATGTGTGCTTCAGCTCACACGGAGCATGAAGAAATGCACAAAGGCCTCGGTACTTTGCACAGTCACATGGAAGCCAGGCAATGACTGTATTCGCACATTATGGACAATGTACAATAGCGATAGTGAAAAGGAATTCGGTAAGCGTACTTAAGAAATGCAGGTGTCTATTTAGCGGCGGCCGCTGTATATGTCAAGTAGGGGCCACGACGGGGGACAACGGGGGAAACAACATTTAAAAAAAAAAAGCACTTACCCACCGTCCCCTGTCGCCTCGCTCCTGCTGTGGTGTCCTAGAAAATGCTGGGACACCAGCACAGGCTCCCAAGCAATCCTGGTGCTGCTTATATGCTAAACATATCAGGTAAGCAGCGTCAGGATAGGTCTGAGCGACAGTGACTGCTGCTCCGACACAAACCTGGGGTCTGTGCTGTTTCTCCAGCTTGGCTGTGTATAGAGCCGGGTTGGCGAAACCTAAGTGCGCCTGTGTGCTTGGCCGGTCGCAGACAGCCGGTCAAACACAGATGCGCACTTAGGGCCAGATTTATGAGGGCCCTGCGCTATTCCAACGCCACATTAGTGTCATGTTTTTTTACAGTAATGTAGCATTGGAAGGGGAAAAAACGCTGCGCCATATTTACAAAGTGGTACAACGCTTGCATTGCACCACTTTGTAATCCCTTGCGCCAGGCATATTGTATGCAAGGGGGGTGTTCCTGTGTTAGGTGGGCAGTAAAAATGGCGCAAAGGAATCTATTAGATTCCTTTGCGCCATTTTTATCGGCATTTGTTAACGCCTGCTAAGTGCAGGCGTTAAAAAGAGGCTCCAACTGATTACAATGGGCCTCTGGGTACTTTGCAGGATTAGCGTCAACATTTTGTACCCTAATCATGCACAGCGCCGGACTAGCATAAAAAATGATGACGCTAGTCACCCTAACTACCGCCATCGTACAGCGCTACCATGGTGGCTTTAGGGGGGCACAGGAAAAGTGGCGCTGCAAGGTGCAGCGCGACTTTTCATAAATCTGCCCCTTAGTGCTTTCTCCCCTCCTCCCCCCTCCTACCTTCCCTGGCCCAGCCCCGCCCCTCCCTGTACACTGCAGATGAAAAATAAATCAACAACAAGCTATTGTTATATTTTAGATCTGCTGGCTCAACCGGGGGGTAGAGCCCCTGGGTCACTGTGTCTGTGCACTGATCTTAAGACGGTATGTGAGTTGGAAGACTGTAAATCGGAAATGACATGATTTAAACTGTTTCCAGAAAAATAGTCGGAGAGCACTGTTCGAGTGAGCTGAGGCATTTTAGACCAAGGATGCCCGACCTAAACCAGGTTCAAGGAGTTACATTTGTGAAGTAAGTAACCGTTGCATTGAAGAGGGCTCGTGACAGCTGAGAGCTATTTCCCTGAGTAAGTAAAGTGTTGGAGGAAAATCTAACAATAAAGTAAAACAGAACAATTTTACACAATAATATGGTTTTAATCAATTGGGAACATCAGCCATTCTCAAAAAGAGACCAAAGTCTAAAGCTCAAAGTTCTGGATTAGAAGCAGTGGAGTATATATACTTTAAAAGCCACAAAAAAACAAGAGTTACAAATTCCTATATGACGTAAATAGTAAGCTGGGCAGATAAGATATTGTCAACATGCATAAGTTTCCAAGAATTGTGTACATGTCCATGTTTAGCAGAAGCCCCCTTTTGTGGGTTTTTTGTAGTTCTCAGAATAAGGGTGAGATAACCTAAAAAACATTTTCTGCATGGTGAGTGCTTATCTCCTGTTTGACGTCATTAGGCCCAGCCCAGCCTTTTTGACTTAAACATATTCTCAATAGGCCTGCACAAAGGCAGAATCCACTCTTGTTTACAACCTCTGCTCAATGGCGTTGCAGGAGGCCAGATTGCTATCAGAACAAGTCCTGGTGAAGCAGTTGACTTTGGGCAGGAAAGCTCACAGCAGTAAAAATTCAAATTTTGTGACCAAGGAAGGTCCCTCACTGGCCGGATACTTCTGGTGCCTTCGCTCAGTGAAAATTTCTACCTTTAGACCTAAAAACGTTTTTGGAAGTCAGGATCCTTTCAGCAGGGCAAACCAGCAAATTGAGTACAACCAGTAATGCAAGGTTGGCGGCTGTAGCTCAGTGGCAGTTCAGGAATAGCCTCTTGTTCTTTTAGCAAAAATCCAGGAAAACATTCCTAAATCCCAGCTTTTAGGTTTAAGCAGGAGGAGTATTTTATTTAAGAGCCCCACCCTAGGGACACCACTTGGGAGTCAGGACTAACTCTAGGGGAAGAAACCAGCAATATTCAGGCCAGGTTTAGTTGGAATTAGCCTGCTAGGCAATTCAGGAAGGCAGGCTTCTTGCAGCTTTGTGTTTCCATGTAGCTTAGCAGTAAGCTAGCCAACTAGCCCTTGGAGTCTACTCTTCAATCCTGGGCACAAGTGGGAGCAGGTACATTCTACAGGTTACAGTAAGTGCACTCCTTGTTCTGAAGTCGTCAGAGATCAGTAGGTACAGTCCTTCTTCTGTCTTCCATAGGTCCAGCACTGCTCTGAAGAAGGTAGCCATGGGTGCTTCTTTTTGCCCGGCACTAGCACCTTTGCTTTGCTTCACTCTTCCTTGCACCCTCCCTTCTGAGTTCGCCAAAGCAACAGTGGAGTATGATCCTTCTCCTACGTCACGGCAAAATCCTGGAACAATTTGCTCAGCGCCTGGATACCCTCTCAGGTGATTAGCCGCACTCTATAAATCCTGATTGATTGATTGATTAAACATCCAACTTTACCATTAGATCGGATTTTACATTTTTATTAATTTGAGTGCATGAACCACTGTTCTAGCTATTTCCAAATTGGAGTTTTTGTGTTATTGGATGCTATAATGTAACATAGTGCTTTTCTATGAGAGAGCAAGCCTTGCCACCATGAAAAATTACTTGGAGATTTTTTTCACTGCCAGGACATGTAAAAAATAAGTACACATGTCTTACTTTTTGTCCTACTTTACAAGCACTCTTCCATTTGGGCACCTAGGTCCTATCTTAGGGTTGAATTAGAAGGATTACGAGCATTTGCAATGCAATGGGTCTCGCATTTGCTCGAGTTAGCGCTATTGGCGTTGTGAACTCCTAACCGGACTTTTCTTGCCAAATAAATTGAAAATGAAAAGTAAAACATTAGCAGCCGATTCAAAGCGCTGCGGCCCCCATGAGCTTGAGCACCAAGGAGAGACACAAAAGGAAAAATAAGTTTGCTTGCAGTCAAACGTATTAGCAAACGTGCAATTATCCATGTAACAGGGTCGATGTCCAAGGCAGTAAAAAAACTGCCCCAAGGAGGAACAAATGTAAGGCATTTACCAATGATAACAAAGGATATTTGAAAGGCAAGCCTACAAATGAGTAATAGTGATTGGCGTGAGGTGGGCGTGGTTAAAAGCCCAAATAGATAACAACACGTCGGAAAAGCAGCGCTTGTGTACTGCTATGCTCGACCTAAAAAGGAAGGTTTACGCCTGGCAAAACGATCATTTTGCCAGGTCGAATTTGTGGTTTAAAAACAGCACAGCTAGGCTGCAGTGGTATGCCTACAGTCATGTTTTCACTATTCACATTACTTGTGGCCTTTGATGTGTTAAATACCTGTTACATTCTGCACGTTACTCCTTGTTTCCAACTTCAAAAATTCAAATATGAGGTATTTATGATCATCGTTAAACACCTCAGCAGGGGTAGTAGTATTTTCCAGCTGTGGTAAACCCCCATCCTATTGCGCATAACTTGGAATCAGTGCATAGAGAGAACAATGAGCCTTGTCCATTTAGAGTGGCTCAGTAAACGGTGTCGCATTTATCTACCTGCTAAAACCTGACTCCGCTGAACCAGAATATATCAAGTGCGATAAATCCCACCCAATTATGCCTCTCTGGGGAATAACATGGAGATTTTAGTGCACACCGCAAGAAATTCTGCATGTTCTGGTGATTACCCAGCATTTGCCCTGATAAATTTAGCAAGGTTTCACAAGCCAATATTTTTGACAAAACTCATAATTTAGATATTTTAATAAATCCTATGACGCGGTAACTCCTTTTTAAGTATGTTTATTAAGAGAGAGCTACCAGCGACCAACCTCTTCCTCTCTACTCCAACAGTTCCTCCCCTCACGTTCCACTCTCGGGCGTGGAGCCCGGTCACTATGGAGATAGTAACCTGGACACCACAGATATGTGCGTTAACAGTAGATACCACACATATTAGTGAACCGGTCACTCGTAATGATGGTCTAAGTGGCTGATCTCCGTTATCAGAAAGTTTTTAAAGAGTGATGCACTACAGGTGTCTGTAAGGGGAATTATGAGAAGTGGCATTTAAGTGCCATGGATGTGACAAAGAAGGTAGGGACATTTTAGCAGTAGTATTATTCCAAAAGTTTGAACAAAAAGTCTTGTGAAGAATTGTGAAAGTGGGTTAGGATTATTGCCGAAACATTTTCACAGACAGGGTAAACTGTAGAAGCACATATCTTTCAGTAATGGAAGCAAAAGCAGTAAAATAATTCAAAACGCACATGGAGACAGGCTAAAAGGACAGTGTTGGACACTGAGAGCTTCATTTAGACTTTGGCCCCACTGCAAAACAGGGGAAATTATGTTTGTTCATATTTTAGCACCGGAGCTGATTCAGAGCTCAGCTGGAATTATGCTTGTGAGAGAGCATAGCTTACATAACCTATATTAAAATAAAATGCTTATATCAATGTGTAATGATGCTGCGTAGAAAACAATAATAATAGCGGTTTTGCTTAACCGCTTAAGTGCGGGCGTCGGCCACTGGCCGACGCCCACACTACCTCCCTGGTGCGGGTCACGACCAGTGGCCGACACCAGGGAGGGGGTTAACAAATCCTCGGGTGCATCGCACCCGAGGATTATTTTTTTTTCTTATCCCTGGGAGACACAGAAGCTCCTCCGTGTCTCCCCCCGCACCCCACCCGTCCCTTTATGACGGCAACGTGCCGCGAGGCCACAAACAACCTCCCCACGTTCCAGAAGGCCTCGTAAGAAACGGGAGAGTCCTTCCTGAAAGTGTTTCCTGGCCCCCGATCGCAGCTGTTGGGGCCATGAAACACTTTCAGGAAGGCCTCGTAAGAAAGGGGAGAGTCTCCCCTTTCTTACGAGGCCTTCTGAAAGTGTTTCTGGCAAGGAAACACCACTAGACACCAGGGATTTCACTTGGGGGGGTCGGCCCCCTCGGAAAACGGGCCCCCCGGGGGCATATTTTATTTAAAAAAAAGGTAGGTGCCCCCTTTAAAAAAAAAAAAAAATGGACAGGGGGTCGCCCGTGGGCAGGGCAACCCCCTGTGGGGGCAATATTTTTTTTTGTTGTTGTAGGGCTTTTTTTGGCCCCCAAGGAAACCATACAACAACTTAAAAAAAATAGATATATTTGTAGATATATCTATGTACCTAGATATATCTATAGATAGATCTATAGATATATATATATATATATATATATATATCTATAGATCTATCTATAGATATATCTAGGTACATAGATATATATATATATATATATATATATCTCCCTTTTGTCAATATGTGTGGTTTCCCTGGGGGCTGCGATCGGCCCCCAGGAAAACCAGACCCACATATAAAAGTGATATATATATATATATATATATATATATATATTTATATATAGATTTGCCACCAGTTGTCTTGCAGTTCAAAGCAATGCACATACTTCAACTGACGCTTTTCAACTGTAGCTTTTAGGCAGCAATAAAAAAGTCAAGTAAGTATTGTGATTATGTTTCTGCTACAAAAGGGTCAGACTTGTCTAGTGGCAGTTTTAGTGCCATAAAGAAGCGCAGAAGGTTTATATGCCTACTGCAAAGAGCAAATCTGTATTTTATGTAAATAGCTGAGTACATTAGTAAAGTCAGCCATTACCTGCGCTATAATACAAATGAAATGTATGTGCGGGGTGGAGGGCGGCTATGGAGAGATGAAGGGCACTTTTGCTGGGTGGTAATGAGGGAATCCGAGGAGGAGGGAGTGGGAGGACCAATAATGATTGTTGGAAACAGTTAGGAGCGCACCTGCCTAACATCCCAGCAAATAATCTGCCCCGTTGCATCATGATAAATGTAGTTTCCTCAAAAAACGAACTCAGTTACTTTTAAATATTTCACCTCTAAGTAGGTGCAGCCTTTGCTGTGCATCTCTGGACACATGTGTTTCTGGGTTAGTCCCTTCTTCAGCAGAGAACAAATTTACGGGGTGCTGGAAATGCTGCCATTAATCATCCGGTTTCAATACCTCTTCACTGGCATGCAGTGCCTGCTCCAGAGCTCGTCAGCCCAGTGGCTCAAGGGAGCCTTTTTAAAGTCACAAACAGTTAGGAGCGCACCTGCCTAACATCCCAGCAAATAATCTGCCCCGTTGCATCATGATAAATGTAGTTTCCTCAAAAAACGAACTCAGTTACTTTTAAATATTTCACCTCTAAGTAGGTGCAGCCTTTGCTGTGCATCTCTGGACACATGTGTTTCTGGGTTAGTCCCTTCTTCAGCAGAGAACAAATTTACGGGGTGCTGGAAATGCTGCCATTAATCATCCGGTTTCAATACCTCTTCACTGGCATGCAGTGCCTGCTCCAGAGCTCGTCAGCCCAGTGGCTCAAGGGAGCCTTTTTAAAGTCACAAACAGTTAGGAGCGCACCTGCCTAACATCCCAGCAAATAATCTGCCCCGTTGCATCATGATAAATGTAGTTTCCTCAAAAAACGAACTCAGTTACTTTTAAATATTTCACCTCTAAGTAGGTGCAGCCTTCGCTGTGCATCTCTGGACACATGTGTTTCTGGGTTAGTCCCTTCTTCAGCAGAGAACAAATTTACGGGGTGCTGGAAATGCTGCCATTAATCATCCGGTTTCAATACCTCTTCACTGGCATGCAGTGCCTGCTCCAGAGCTCGTCAGCCCAGTGGCTCAAGGGAGCCTTTTTAAAGTCACAAACAGTTAGGAGCGCACCTGCCTAACATCCCAGCAAATAATCTGCCCCGTTGCATCATGATAAATGTAGTTTCCTCAAAAAACGAACTCAGTTACTTTTAAATATTTCACCTCTAAGTAGGTGCAGCCTTTGCTGTGCATCTCTGGACACATGTGTTTCTGGGTTAGTCCCTTCTTCAGCAGAGAACAAATTTACGGGGTGCTGGAAATGCTGCCATTAATCATCCGGTTTCAATACCTCTTCACTGGCATGCAGTGCCTGCTCCAGAGCTCGTCAGCCCAGTGGCTCAAGGGAGCCTTTTTAAAGTCACAAACAGTTAGGAGCGCACCTGCCTAACATCCCAGCAAATATTCTGCCCCGTTGCATCATGATAAATGTAGTTTCCTCAAAAAACGAACTCAGTTACTTTTAAATATTTCACCTCTAAGTAGGTGCAGCCTTTGCTGTGCATCTCTGGACACATGTGTTTCTGGGTTAGTCCCTTCTTCAGCAGAGAACAAATTTACGGGGTGCTGGAAATGCTGCCATTAATCATCCGGTTTCAATACCTCTTCACTGGCATGCAGTGCCTGCTCCAGAGCTCGTCAGCCCAGTGGCTCAAGGGAGCCTTTTTAAAGTCACAAACAGTTAGGAGCGCACCTGCCTAACATCCCAGCAAATAATCTGCCCCGTTGCATCATGATAAATGTAGTTTCCTCAAAAAACGAACTCAGTTACTTTTAAATATTTCACCTCTAAGTAGGTGCAGCCTTTGCTGTGCATCTCTGGACACATGTGTTTCTGGGTTAGTCCCTTCTTCAGCAGAGAACAAATTTACGGGGTGCTGGAAATGCTGCCATTAATCATCCGGTTTCAATACCTCTTCACTGGCATGCAGTGCCTGCTCCAGAGCTCGTCAGCCCAGTGGCTCAAGGGAGCCTTTTTAAAGTCACAAACAGTTAGGAGCGCACCTGCCTAACATCCCAGCAAATAATCTGCCCCGTTGCATCATGATAAATGTAGTTTCCTCAAAAAACGAACTCAGTTACTTTTAAATATTTCACCTCTAAGTAGGTGCAGCCTTTGCTGTGCATCTCTGGACACATGTGTTTCTGGGTTAGTCCCTTCTTCAGCAGAGAACAAATTTACGGGGTGCTGGAAATGCTGCCATTAATCATCCGGTTTCAATACCTCTTCACTGGCATGCAGTGCCTGCTCCAGAGCTCGTCAGCCCAGTGGCTCAAGGGAGCCTTTTTAAAGTCACAAACAGTTAGGAGCGCACCTGCCTAACATCCCAGCAAATAATCTGCCCCGTTGCATCATGATAAATGTAGTTTCCTCAAAAAACGAACTCAGTTACTTTTAAATATTTCACCTCTAAGTAGGTGCAGCCTTTGCTGTGCATCTCTGGACACATGTGTTTCTGGGTTAGTCCCTTCTTCAGCAGAGAACAAATTTACGGGGTGCTGGAAATGCTGCCATTAATCATCCGGTTTCAATACCTCTTCACTGGCATGCAGTGCCTGCTCCAGAGCTCGTCAGCCCAGTGGCTCAAGGGAGCCTTTTTAAAGTCACAAACAGTTAGGAGCGCACCTGCCTAACATCCCAGCAAATAATCTGCCCCGTTGCATCATGATAAATGTAGTTTCCTCAAAAAACGAACTCAGTTACTTTTAAATATTTCACCTCTAAGTAGGTGCAGCCTTTGCTGTGCATCTCTGGACACATGTGTTTCTGGGTTAGTCCCTTCTTCAGCAGAGAACAAATTTACGGGGTGCTGGAAATGCTGCCATTAATCATCCGGTTTCAATACCTCTTCACTGGCATGCAGTGCCTGCTCCAGAGCTCGTCAGCCCAGTGGCTCAAGGGAGCCTTTTTAAAGTCACAAACAGTTAGGAGCGCACCTGCCTAACATCCCAGCAAATAATCTGCCCCGTTGCATCATGATAAATGTAGTTTCCTCAAAAAACGAACTCAGTTACTTTTAAATATTTCACCTCTAAGTAGGTGCAGCCTTTGCTGTGCATCTCTGGACACATGTGTTTCTGGGTTAGTCCCTTCTTCAGCAGAGAACAAATTTACGGGGTGCTGGAAATGCTGCCATTAATCATCCGGTTTCAATACCTCTTCACTGGCATGCAGTGCCTGCTCCAGAGCTCGTCAGCCCAGTGGCTCAAGGGAGCCTTTTTAAAGTCACAAACAGTTAGGAGCGCACCTGCCTAACATCCCAGCAAATAATCTGCCCCGTTGCATCATGATAAATGTAGTTTCCTCAAAAAACGAACTCAGTTACTTTTAAATATTTCACCTCTAAGTAGGTGCAGCCTTTGCTGTGCATCTCTGGACACATGTGTTTCTGGGTTAGTCCCTTCTTCAGCAGAGAACAAATTTACGGGGTGCTGGAAATGCTGCCATTAATCATCCGGTTTCAATACCTCTTCACTGGCATGCAGTGCCTGCTCCAGAGCTCGTCAGCCCAGTGGCTCAAGGGAGCCTTTTTAAAGTCACAAACAGTTAGGAGCGCACCTGCCTAACATCCCAGCAAATAATCTGCCCCGTTGCATCATGATAAATGTAGTTTCCTCAAAAAACGAACTCAGTTACTTTTAAATATTTCACCTCTAAGTAGGTGCAGCCTTTGCTGTGCATCTCTGGACACATGTGTTTCTGGGTTAGTCCCTTCTTCAGCAGAGAACAAATTTACGGGGTGCTGGAAATGCTGCCATTAATCATCCGGTTTCAATACCTCTTCACTGGCATGCAGTGCCTGCTCCAGAGCTCGTCAGCCCAGTGGCTCAAGGGAGCCTTTTTAAAGTCACAAACAGTTAGGAGCGCACCTGCCTAACATCCCAGCAAATAATCTGCCCCGTTGCATCATGATAAATGTAGTTTCCTCAAAAAACGAACTCAGTTACTTTTAAATATTTCACCTCTAAGTAGGTGCAGCCTTTGCTGTGCATCTCTGGACACATGTGTTTCTGGGTTAGTCCCTTCTTCAGCAGAGAACAAATTTACGGGGTGCTGGAAATGCTGCCATTAATCATCCGGTTTCAATACCTCTTCACTGGCATGCAGTGCCTGCTCCAGAGCTCGTCAGCCCAGTGGCTCAAGGGAGCCTTTTTAAAGTCACAAACAGTTAGGAGCGCACCTGCCTAACATCCCAGCAAATAATCTGCCCCGTTGCATCATGATAAATGTAGTTTCCTCAAAAAACGAACTCAGTTACTTTTAAATATTTCACCTCTAAGTAGGTGCAGCCTTTGCTGTGCATCTCTGGACACATGTGTTTCTGGGTTAGTCCCTTCTTCAGCAGAGAACAAATTTACGGGGTGCTGGAAATGCTGCCATTAATCATCCGGTTTCTATACCTCTTCACTGGCATGCAGTGCCTGCTCCAGAGCTCGTCAGCCCAGTGGCTCAAGGGAGCCTTTTTAAAGTCACAAACAGTTAGGAGCGCACCTGCCTAACATCCCAGCAAATAATCTGCCCCGTTGCATCATGATAAATGATAATGATTGTTGGACTGGGTGCAGGAGGTGCTAAAGACTGTGACGAATGGTATGTGACAAGGTGTTTTTTGAGTGTCTTGAAAGAACGTGCTGATTGAGGGAAGAAGCGCAGGTAAGGTGGCCTCTACTGTTGCACGTATCTCACACACACCATCGATTTTGTGACTGTTTACTGAGGCTAGTGTTTTAGAGCAACAGTTTAGCGAATAGCAGAGATGGCATCTTGATGGATGACTGCTGCCGGCACTCGGGTTATAGAGGACAGCTCTGACATAGGATCAGAGACTGAGACATCAGATACTGAGACAGCATCTGAGGGATAGGACAATGGCGCAGACTCTGGGAGTGATTTTTCAGTCGGAGGAGTCCCATTCGATAACTCCTCTTCCAGTACATTATGAGGGAGGTGATGAGGACAGTCCTGCTGTCCCTTCGCAAGCAGTCTGTGCAACTGGGTAATAGTGGGTTAGCCCAACCCAGAGAGCAGGTGCATGCGGCGGCAAGCAGAGAGAGAGAGAGAGAGAGTGCTCTCTTGGGAGCTCCCCAATTTACTTCAACCCCAAATTCCACCGCCCAAATCGTATTGTGGAGACATCAAAATTATCTATCGCAAAACAAACTGGCTTTGTAAGGCAGGCACCTGTGTTTTTGGTCCTGGGTTCGGCGGCCATATGGAGAAACACACTAAACCCAAACATTTCTGGAAACTAGGTGTGACTTGTGTGGATTCCCCAAAGTTTTCTTACCCAGAATACCCTGCAAAGCTGAAATGTTGAATAAAAACTCTATTTTTCTCGCATTTCTGTCACACAAACTACAGGAATATGCTGGGATCCACACAATTCCTACCACCCAGTGATTCCTCACCTGTCCTGTTAAAAACACTACCCCACTTGAGTGCCTACACCTAGTGCCTGCGTCAGGAATGGATCACCCCAGGGTCAACAGCTGCCTCATGTAAGGACCAACATTGACCGTTGTGTGATCTATTCCTGTCGCGGGCACCAGGCCTACCCACACAAGTGAGGTACCATTTGTTATTGGGAGACTTGGGGGAATGCTGGGTGGAAGGAAATTTGTGGCTCCTCTCAGATTCCAGAACTTTCTGTCACCAAAATTAGAGGAAAAAGTGTTTTTTTGGCCACATTTTGATGTTTGCAAAGGATTCTGGGTAACAGAACCTGGTCAGAGCCCCACAAGTCACCCCATCTTGGATTCCCCTGGGTTTCTAGTTTTCAAAAATGTGCTGGTTTGCTAGGTTTCCCCAGGTGCCGGCTGAGCTAGAGGCCAAAATCCACAGGTAGGCACTGTTTTCTATGAAAAAATGCGATGTTTCCACGTTGTGTTTTGGGGCATTTCCTGTCGCGGGCACTAGGCCTACCCACACAAGTGAGGTATTATTTTTATCGGGAGACTTGGGGGAACGCTGGGTGGAAGGAAATTTGTGGCTCCTCTCAGATTCCAGAACTTTCTGTCACCAAAATGTGAGGAAAACGTGTTTTTTTAGCCACATTTTGAGGTTTGCAAAGGATTCTGGGTAACAGAACCTGGTCAGAGACCCACAAGTCACCCCATCTTGGATTCCCCTAGGTCTCTAGTTTTCAAAAATGCACAGGGTTGGTAGGTGTCCCTAGGTGCCGGCTGAGCTAGAGGCCAAAATCTACAGGTAGGCACTTTGCAAAAAACAGCTTTGTTTTCTGTCAAAAAATGGGATGTGTCCACGTTGTGTTTTGGGGCATTACCTGTCGCGGGCGCTAGGCCTACCCACACAAGTGAGGTATCATTTTTATCGGGAGACTTGGGGGAACATAGAATAGCAAAACAAGTGTTATTGCCCCTTATCTTTCTCTACATTTTTTCCTTCCAAATATAAGAGAGTGTGTAAAAAAGACGTCTATTTGAGAAATGCCCTGCAATTCACATGCTAGTATGGGCACCCCGGAATTCAGAGATGTGCAAATAACCACTGCTCCTCAAAACCTTATCTTGAGCCCATTTTGGAAATGCAAAGGTTTTCTTGATACCTATTTTTCACTCTTCATATTTCAGCAAATGAATTGCTGTATACCCAGTATAGAATGAAAACCAACTGCAGGGTGCAGCTCATTTATTGGCTCTGGGTACCTAGGGTTCTTGATGTACCTACAAGCCCTTTATATCCCCGCAACCAGAAGAGTCCAGCAGACATAACGGTATATTGCTTTAAAAAATCTGACATCGCAGGAAAAAGTTACAGAGTAAAACATAAAGAAAAATGGCTGTTGTTTTCAGCTCAATTTCAATATTTATTTTATTTCAGCTGTTATTTTCTGTAGGAAAACCTTGTAGGATCTACACAAATGACCCCTTGCTGAATTCAGAATTGTGTCTAGTTTTCAGAAATGTTTAGCGTGCCGGGATCCAGTATTGGTTTCATACCCATTCCTGTCACTAACTGGAAGGAGGCTGAAAGCACCAAAAATAGTAAAAATGGGGTATGTCCCAGTAAAATGCCAAATTTGTGTTGAAAAATGTGGTTTTCTGATTCAAGTCTGCCCGTTCCTGAAAGGTGGGAAGATGGTGATTTTAGCACCAGAAACCCTTTGTTGATGCCATTTTCAGGGAAAAAACCACAAGCCTTCTTCGGCAGCCCTTTTTTCCCATTGTTTTGGAAAAAACGAAATTTTCACTGTATTTTGGCTAATTTCTTGATCTTCTCCAGGGGAAACCACAAACTCTGGGTACCATTAGAATCACTAGGATGTTGGAAAAAAAGGATGCAAATTTGGCGTGGATAGCTTATGTGGACAAAAAGTTATGAAGGCCTAAGCGCGAACTACCCCAAATAGCCAAAAAAGGGCTCAGCACTGGGGGGGGGGGAGAGGGGTTAAACGTGCACCTGAATTGTGATCACGGTAACTGACCACCAATGTATACACAAACTAATAATGATGAATAAAACGTTTATGTCATGTTTAATTAAGCTTATATTAACATTTATGTTATTGCATTTGTATTGAAAAACTTTATAGGCCTTAAGTTAGCGTGAGCTGCGGGTTTTAGCTGCCCAGCTCTCATATTAAATGAATTTTTCTGTTTTTCCAGTGAGCTGACTCGCAAAGGGCCATGACCCTGCGAATGTTTTTTTTCTTCAACTTGGAAGACAAATGTATCTATGTTGATTACGTTCCCAAGCGCATATTTGGGTCCTTGGTTTAAAAGGTTATGTGCAAATTGAAACAAATGTAGATTAATAAAATGTACAAGGTCACTTAGACCAATGGACAATGGATCTGCTGACCCAAAGACGTGCCAAAGAGTGAAGTAACACCGGACATGCCACCCCTGAAGACATCAATTATGAAGACCAATCAAAGTGCTATGAATTAATGTGGGGTGACAATGGAGATTACCTAATGCTAAATTTGATAGGTTAAAGATAGTGGGGTATGGGAAATGTCCAATAGAATTTTGGGGGAATGTACTACGAAAAAGGGATAAAAACCCATGTCACAGAAGGGTCATTAGAACTAGGTAGGGAATGCTATTGATTTTATCCAGAAACTCTGTCACTTTGTTTGGTGACTTTGAGACTTATTAAAACCATCCTCACCCATAGACTGCCCATTTACACTTTTCCTCCTTACGAGGGAAGTGGCCCCTATGCCCTTTAGTTGGGTTTAGACTGATGGCAATTTGACTGTTGTCCTGAAGACGAAGACTGATCCTGTGTGCTGACCTAATCCTTGGAGGGTAATTATGACAATGCAATTTGTCTGTTTGCTTTTTCTTTCTAGGTACCAACTGCTTAATTATGGTAGAGACCATAGTTAGATGTTTTTTCAAATTGGTGTTCTAAATTGTTTGCATGAAGCCTAACATGCCGATGCTAATTAGTGGTTAGGACAGGTGATCATCAAATTGACGCAAATAGACAAACAACTGACATTATGCTATGTTGAACTGACGCGTATTTGACACTTTGCTGTATTCCGATCTATGTTTGTGCCGTGTTATATTCTGATGTTTATGATTCTTGCCTTATTGAAATCTTACCAAAGTTGCCATATTGTAACTATGCTGTTGTGTTTATTGGCTTTGAGATTGACGCACTTACTTTTAGACTGTAACTAATAGGGAATAAACTTCATAAAAATTCTATTAAAGGTGTGGTTATTTATGGCTGAAAGGTCATGGTTGCGTCGTCAATTTGATTAACGTCTTTGACCAAAGTAAAATGTATTGTGGTGATAAATATTGATGACATTATTGATATATTGATTGACATATTGATCAGCTATCTCGTCCTACGGTGTCTCTCAACTGGGTCAAAAGATTCATTGGCTTAAAACGAGTCCTAATGTGTAATAAATTAACATAAAAGGACGCGTTAACAGTTCTGGTAGCAGAGTGACGGTTTGGCCCTTTGGGGCCCTAGGACGGAGAATCACTGTTTAAAACTGTTTTTCTGTGATAATGGAAATTGGGGGTATGACGGGTTTCTAAGTTCACCATGACTTTCCCGGGATCTCGGAGCCCGCCTAAGTGAGTTGGGAATGTTCTCGGCGTCATAATGCCTGTGATATAGGGTTTGCGCTTGCTCAGCTTATGCCTTTTTGCAGGTGATTGTGAAATCTGCGTGTATCTAGGTCAGGTAAATGTTGATTTAGTAGGAGTGGGCGTACTCCGCAGTATGAGAGTAGGGAAGTCGGCGTACTTCATGTGAATGTGACGCTTTGTGCTCAAAATTATCCACGTGGTTGGTTGTTTATGTACGGACCCGTCGTGGTCTAAGACTCCGGAGTATATTGACAAGTGTAGGAGACACTTGAGTTTATGTTGTAATCTGTGCGGTTTAATAGGTCAATCGGGCGTGGTTGACAAGTCAAGTTTGAGTTGAAAACATATGTGTGAAACCTTCGATGGGGATTTGGCAAGTTCTAAAGTGCACTAGGATGAGCCATTGACAAGTCGAGAGTAGAGTTTGCGGGTCGAATTCTGCTTGCGTATGCGGGAACTGAGAAGGAGAGAGTAGCGGCCGAGGCTTCAAGTGAAATCTCTCTAAAGTTCTGAAGCGAATGTGTTACCCTTCCTGTAGTAAACCGACAGATTTGTGTTGTCATTTAAGGTGCTCGCAATAATTTTGCATTAGTTTGTGTGAATTCAGTGAGGGGCGGACGAGCCGCAAGACTTTGTCAGCTGCCGTGTGTGAGTGTGACGTCAGTGGTGCCGCGCTGAGATAGGTCAGTTGTCGAGAGGGGTCGCGCACGGATTGGCTGCGAACCGTGAGAGGCAATGGGATGAGAAAGGTGGGTGAAGAGTGTCCTGGGAACTAAGTCACTTTCTGATTAAAATACAAATAACAGAAAATCGCAAAATGAATTTTGTCAAGGCATTTAAGAGGGCTCTGAAAGGAGATGCGTATATTATGGCAACTGATGGGGAGCTTACATGGCCCGAGGGTACTCCAGCTTACATGGTTATGGAAGAGAAGGGTGTCGCGCCTTGCTTATGGATGAAACAGTGGCGCAAATTAACAGAAAAGGAGGGATGTTTAGCGTTCCCAGAACATGGGACATTTAATCCGAAGGTGCCAGAGAACTTAAGGTGGATGGTAAGTACACAAAAACCACCTCCAAGGCCAGCTCAATATGAGGCTTTAGTGATTTGGGATCTGATGGCTCTTAAACATAGACAAGAAAGGTTTCAGAGAAGACTAAAAAGGGCAGAAAAATCCTATGCAGAAGCTAGGTGGGATAACGAGAACAAAATGTAGAGACGGGGAATTGTTGACGGATTAAAATTGTTCCCAGCAATAGCTCAGGGAGAAGAGTCATAGGGAAAGAAAGCCTCTTGTAAAACAGATAAGGACTCTAGTAAGTCTAAAGAGAATAAGAGAGCCTGGGAAGAAGAACATGATTCAGACAATGAGGAATTCATGGACATATTATTACATGATCGCCCGCCACCTTATGCGGTGAGCGACAGTGCCCCAAGCACTAGCGTGGATCCTGGGAACCAGACGCAGGAGAAGGGAGTTACTGATACGGTACAGACTAGTGATTCGACTTCGATACAGAATGGTGTCAGTGTACCCACTGCACCAGACATGCAGATACAGTTGCAACCTCCACTGCAGATACAGAGAATCTACCCAGACGTGCCAGTACTTGAGACTACTACAAATCTGAGAGTGCCGCCAGACCCAATATATACAAAATCAAGGTTAGTGCAAATTGCGTCAACTCCGAAATTGCTGTCCCAGCCGCAACCACAATTGATACCAGGGTATAACCCAGTGGCTGGTCCTCCATTAGTGCCTGTCCCGGGTACTTTGGAACAGACCTATGGAGTTACTGCTCCACGGAGTTTGGGACCAGGTCAGACACCTGCTGCCATATCATTACCAATTACTGTTGGTCCACCAGTGCCATTGTATGCACAAGGCAAATCTGGCGTATGTGATCAGGGAGTAATGACCCAAGATGCAAGAAGAGGAGGGTCTATAGGAACCCCCCAGATAATGGCCCCAGGAGAACAAGCAGTTGAAAAGCCGAGGTCCTTAATAGACCTTAGCCCAGTAGAAGCGCCCTTGGAAGCAATGCGTCAGGCAGGGTTAGGGGTTTTAACTCCACAGACGATAAGTACAAAAACCTCACAGTCGCCAATGATACATGCAGGGAACATTTCACTGCAGGGTTTTATAGTGCAACAGCTGAATGAATAGCTAGAAAAAACTTACACTTCACCAAAGACTACAGTGACTGCAGTGGAATCGGAAAAGGCAGGGCAAGATGACTACCTAAATTTTGTGAGACTGGGAGTGGAAGCTGCTGAATTAGTAGAAGGTACGATGGGGGTAAACAGACTGGAGTCATACACTGAAGCAGAATTGAGATTCCTGTGCCCCAAGATTACCAAAGAAGTGGGCAAGGTGCATCAGAGATTAGCAAACCTGGCAGACAAATACAATAGTGACATTGAAAACACTAAACATTTGAAAAGAAGCTACAGATTAGACTTTGATTCGAAAGATTTTGAGCACATGAGGTCTGCTGGAATGAAGGCACATTTAAAAGAATTATTGCAAAGTGCGCAAATTTGGGGTGCATTAGAAAAATGGGAAGGCATATGGGCAAAGAAAAGAGATAAGGAGAAAGGTGACAGTCCAGGGTCAAGTCAGACCAAAACCTTACCCGACACAGAATCAGTAAAAATACTACCCATGAGAGAAACAGCCGGTGGTGTTTTAGTACATGTACCGTGGTCCAGAGGAGACATCCTATCCTTTACTAATGATTATCCCAGATTGAGGGAGAAACCGATCGAGTGGTACCAGCAAACAGATAGGTTCGTGAAGCTTGCGAAGCGTCTCTGGGAAGACTTGAATACCTTGTTTGAGATCATTGTTCCGCCTGATTTGTGGCTCGAGTGTAAGAGGGGGGTAGATTGGCCGACGAAGGAACCGGCAAGGGATAAGGTGACCGGAGCACCCTCTGAAGAGGTGATGAAGTATTACCATAAGGTGATTGAGTTTTTGAAACAAAAGGTGTCGCCGAAGGTGACTGATTGGCAGAAGACTGACCGGACCTCACAAGAGGTTAAGGAATCAATACATGCTTACTATGAGAGGTTGCTAAAGGCATTCAAACACTACAGTGGTACTGAGACAATTGAGCCGAAGGACATGAACCATCTTGTGTTCAGATTCGTTGAAGGGCTGAGGCCAGAAGTTAGCCAGATGATAAAGAATCACTTGATTTGTTGGCAAGCGAAGCCGATTGATGAAGTGTTGCAGTACACGAAATACTGTAGCGACGAAATTGAGTTGAAACAGAAAAAGTTGAAAGAGAAAGTGATGGTGATGCAGATAAGGGCTGCACAGGCAGGAATACACGGAAATGGAGTTCAACAGATGATACAGCAACAACCGCAAATGAATGGTGTGTTTCAGGCGCAACCGAGAGGTCGATGCCGAGGGTTCGTGAATCGCGGTCCAGACTTGAATACCGTTGTGGTTCAAAATGACGTACAAGGGGTGAAAAAGATGTCACCATGTCACGCGTGCGGGGGCGTGGGGCACTGGAAACGGAAGTGCCCGAATGTGGTGCAGGATGGTGTTGTTCAGCAAAGCACTAATGTCAGTACATTGCAAAATGTGAGAGGTCCAAAGCTGAGACATCAAAATCCAAATTTTCAAAATAACCTGGTACAGATGCAAGGGGTACAGCCCATGCAGCAAATGCAAATGCCGCGTTTTCAGCCAGCGCAGATGCAGCAAGTACAACAGCAGGTTCCCTTGGTACCTAGACAGCAAATGCAATTACCAATGGCGCCAATGGGACAACAGCAGGCCATGCTTCCTCAACAGGTCACAGGTCAGGTAATGAGTCAAAATAATACAGTACAGCAATTCCCATTACGAGGTGAAGAGGGCATGAATGAAGAATGGTCGGATGATAGCTCAGATAGTGAAGAGTGCAGGCTTGCAGGATCCTTAGAGGTTGATCAAAGGGGTCCCTATGTGGAAGGAAAGGTAATGGGTTACAAAGTCTCGTTTTTGGTCGACACTGGAGCTACACGCTCTACAGTCAGGTTCTGAAATTACCACTTTCGGGGCGTACCATAAGGGTAGTTGGAGTAGCAAACCAGTACCTGACAAACCTGATTACAGATCCAGTGCAAGTTGAGATCGGCAACTTCCAGGGACTGCATAGATTTGTAGTCTGTGATTCAAGTCCGGTATCCCTACTGGGAAGGGACTTACTGTGCAAGACAAAATGTTCAATTACCTGTTCCAATGATGGAATCGAAGTACAGGCAAATAGTGATGATGAAGGATTGACATATTGATCAGCTATCTCGTCCTACGGTGTCTCTCAACTGGGTCAAAAGATTCATTGGCCTAAAACGAGTCCTAATGTGTAATAAATTAACATAAAAGGACGCGTTAACACTTGCGCAGGTTTGGTCTTGCACTATCGACCTGGAGCTGTATTATAGAAAGGGCGCACTGCCCCGGTCTGTGCTGCTGCAGTTTTAACAAGGTGGGTGCTGATGGGGGAGTGCACCCTATTATAATCAATGCACTGTTCTTTCACCTCTCTTAGAAGCAGCTGCTCCATCTTCCACAGTGCAGACAGCACCTGGCCTGCACCTTGAGGGGGGACGGAGATCAATAAGGTGCAGCTAGATCCAAGAAATGAAATATTGAACAGGCTGGCCCATTTTTGGGAAATCTTTACTTCTCTTATTGCCCCTCCAAGAACTTATGGATTACGGCAACTGGATGACTAATATAGCAGAGTACCCTCATAGAAACTGTCCCAGGATTCGTATATCGTGGTTAAGAAGTAATTATTTACCATCTAACCAGTACCTAGTCATCAGGCTTAAGGAAGGTTATGCACTTTTTGACCAATTTTCCACTTTAATTAAGCTAGAAAACTTAAATATCAAATACCCTTTGACACTTTGCTCCCAGGTACCCACCTAAGGTCAGGCTCACCCCATAATCTTGGTAGATATGAATAATGCTGTGGGGGTCATCCCAGGTTTTATTGCAATTCTAACTATTTTCTATAAGCCAGGAAACAGCTTCATGGGAGGTTAATAGGTTCGAAGGATCTAAGGGGTAATTGAGTGCTTTATCATGATTTTAACCATGTTTAACACTTGTAAATGGTCTCAAGGGGAGGTTAATGTGTTTATTACACTGTTTATGTCCTTCGTTATTAATTGTATTAATTATATCTTGTGCTGTTTATTTGGAGATGGAATGTTTTATGGTTTTTATTAACTAATAAAATACTTATTTACTATTACTGAATGAGAAGCAAAAGCTGTGAGAATGTCTTTGATCATATTCTTAAACAATGCTGCCAAATCATCACGAAATGATTATGTAGGAATAACTTTATGTAACAACATGAGGGTTTAAAGAGTGCATGTGATAGAAAAGACAGTCTTGGCAGGATTGGGGGCTCAAAGGATTTCCTTTGCATAGTATTCTGCATTAGCTGTTTTAATCTGTTTGTATACCTCATTAAAGCCAGATTAGAATACATTTTTAATTCTATCAAAATACTAGAGAGCCATGCGTGCTCAATTTTCTTACACTGGTGCTTATCAGCTCCTAACTCATCGCTGAACCAAGGGTCACTGAAGCAGACTCCTATTTGTTTTAAAGTAAAATTATATCAAGTGCTCTAATTACCCATGTCGGCTTGATAGCATATTCCTCCACTACCAAGCCTGTCCTAAAAGGGGAGGGGAAGTCAAAAGAAGTTTCCCTAAGGCCTCTGGAGATAATTTAGATCAGGACAGTGTAGCACTGGGAGAGTTTTTTTGTTTACTTAGGCCCATGGAGGAATAAGTATCGGCTAAAGAGAGATAAAAACAATTATAAGTGAGTCGTCAGGTCAGAATTGAAAACACACCTCCTTCAACTCAATTAAATGTGATGGAGCAAAGATTAAATCCAGTGTATGTCCATGTACAGGTGTAGCACTGGTGACAAATTGTTGTAGACCCATTGATCTGAGGTGGCCGAAGTATTAGAATCATCTGCTCAAATGTCAGTCACCTAACATGACAAATGCTGCGTGAGAGCTGTAGGCTTGTGCAAAATCCAGGGGTTAGGCAGCATATTAATATGACATTTGAGCTCAAGGTGAAAAAATGTATGTAAAGCCTAAGGATTCAGCCTGGCAGAACTTCTGTATTTGTAAAGTTTTTAAATTAAGATATGTTTTATACATATGAGCCAGTCAACCTTCTGCATGGCGGAGTTGAAAGATTTACAATATTGTAACTTTCAGGCCATGCTCCCCTTAGATTAGGATTAGAATCTGGAGCAGTCTCACAGCATGCTTCACAAGTGAGCAAGTGTAAAAGGCCTGCATCTTAGGGCAATACTTAAGAGTATGTAGTTGGCAAGCTACCATATTGATGCACACAGTACCATTTTGGACAAGATAGAGCCTTAGATATTCAGATCTGACCTTAAAAAGCTGTTCCCTTGAGTAGGTAAACCTAGGCTCTTGCATCTCGCTGAGTATTGTGGCTTTGTCAGTAAGAAAAGGGGCAGCATGACTGGTGCGGTGCAAGGCGGGTGAGCAGATGAGTGCTTTATGGGCTTGCTTTTGGTGCACCTTTGGCACGTCAGTGGGGTGCCTGCAGCACGTGCCCATCGCATGCCCACACTGCAGACCATTTTAAATAGACAAGCATTTCAAAACAAGCTAAAGCATAAACCAAAATGTAGGCCCAACGTCGGGAGCAATGGCATCTGGCCTGAGTAACAACAATAAAAATAACAATGGATGCTAGAAATATTCAGTAGACTGAGAGAAAATTGCAAAGTGCAAATCAACGTAATATAAAATACTTCAATCACAGAACAAAATGAAATACTGTCCAACACAATTAGGGTTCTCTGCCACAGAGTTGTAATCCTGTTTGTAATCTTCAGTGAGGCCCTATATCCATTTGCTACCTTCCCCCTACAATCAGAGTTTCTTAGTATCTACAATCCCCGGTGTGTAATACAGCAGTAAACAGGGTATACTAAGGTGTACTTCACTCAAACATAACCGATGATTAAATGTGCATAACAGTTCAGTTCACTTTCACAAATTCAAGTTCACCTGGTAAATCTTCTGTTCCTCAGTCTTTAGTTCTGCTTACAGTGTAGGCCCCAGGTTCCCTGCATTACTGTAGATCGCTTGTCCTGTATTGGCGTCAGTGGTTTCTTCATTCGGAAGTTATATGCTGAATGGGCTTAGTGGAGGAATCTCAGACACAGGCACACATCTCTGGCAGTAGCAATCTCCAAAACCTGGAGCAGATGTGGCATTTTGATGCTTCTGAGCCACTCGTCAGCAGCTAGGTGTGTTTGGCAGACAAGGCCTCTTGGCCGATCAGGGCTCCTGCATCAGCAGCTCCTCCAGCAGAAAGTGCAGACTTTAGGTATGTCTACCCACTTTTCGGAGATTGGCTGTCATGCAGACACCATCCCTAACCACACGCAGTCCTTTGAGTACTCTATGGAAGGCTCCCTTCTTTGGTCATTGAAGTGGAGCAAAGTTGGATGGTTTGGATCCCACTTTTACATACATTTTCCGTACAAGTGATGTTGATCCACTGTTTAAGGTTTCAGAATGTGCTAGGGATGGTTCACTTTCAAATTTAATTTTCTGGCTGTTCCTCAGACAGCTTTCATGCAAGGTGATGGCTCTCACAGCAGATAGCTATGATGCTGGATCCAAGCAGGAACATTTAAAACAAGGGCACAATGACATATGACTTCTCTGCATCTGGCTGTCATCAGCATTTCTGAAGCAGTAATAAGGGACACACAAAGTGGCAGGACTTGCATAGAAAACTCCTAAGCTGAAAGAACAAAAATGACAGTCCCCCTCTCACCTCTAACATCTACCACATGGCAGTGTTCACAAATAACTAACCAACAGTTAATTTGGTAAAAAAGGTCACTGTTAAAATTATAAAGGTAGCCTTGTCTCAATCCTCCTACATTAGTGTCTGGATTGCTACCATCCAGCCACAGGAATTAAGTTAATATAGTTCTACTGAAGAAGATGGAACAGCCATTATTCTATGCCATGCAAAACAAGGGGCCATCCAAAATGGATCCCAATGATCTCAGAATTTCAGCACACGCAGACTCCAGCTACACACTCACTGCACAAAAACACACTTGACACACACATTGAATGTCAGTGCAATGATCGGATATCATTGGAGTGGAACTTTCCCTAAGTAAGTGACAATAGTCCTCACTCATCTTGACACAGAACAGAAGACTGGTTCACACTAATGACTCAGAAAAACTAAGCAACGTGCCACACTGTAGTGCCCCACAATATAGAGGGCTCAATGTAATGGGGTGTACCAGATCCACAGGTCAAAATGCCCACTCAGTTACGATAAGGTCTTGAGGAAGAGCAACAGTCTTGAGGAGCCTCTGATGGTGGCAGACACCTCTCTTTGGACAGGATGGATAGATTTCTGATTGGACGGGATGATGGGATCAAATTGCAGAGAATGTTTCAATTGTAAGTGTGGTTGAGTTAGCCGAAAGCCAAAGGGAAGAGGTGAGTCTGTTAGGATTTCCATAGCTTGAGATAGTCACTTTCCACCTTAGGTGTAATGGTACAGACTTCCACATTGGAGAGTTCTATACATGGAAGGATTGATCACCAATTTGTTGGTATCAAGATGGTCGAGAATACATTTGGTGCCTGTGGGCAGACCTAAAACTGCTAGTTGGCAGGCAGGAGACAGTGCGGCAAGGATCTTCGGTGAGCGACCATGGAGGACCAATATGGATAAGACAAACGGTTTTAAAGGTTGAATGATTTATTTTGATCAAAAGTAGGGCTTTCATGTAAGCCAAAAATTACATGAAAAGCATTATTCTTATTTTTTGGACTTATAAGAGTGAATTTTTAGGGAAACTGAACACCGGCTATTGAAATAGTCTGCTAAATCTTGACCACAACGAAAATTAGGGAAATTTTCTGGGAGATAAGAAATGATGAGAGAATAATGTGAAGCACACATAAGTGAGGTTGGGGATAAAGAATAAATGTGCATTAACAATGTGAATGTTGAAGGGCGTCAACAAGCAAAAGGAAGTTAAGGGGGCGTGGCTTGCACAGCCAATATGGTGGACATGCTCTAAAAGAGCTCTGCACTACATCCTACTAATCCATCATTTCTAATAACAGGAGCATGTCATTCCAGGACAGGGTTTCACCCCTGCAACACCAGTCTGCCCTGCTGTCATGATGAGTGAAATTGCAGCCTGGGGACAGCAAACGATAGAGTTGTGGCCTGCGACTGCTGCAGCCTAAGAACAGGCCTGCAGCTGCGACATTGCAGACCTTGCCTGGTGGAACCAAGCTACAGCAATTAAGTAGGGTAGTCCCTGGTTCCATTCCTGAGATCTGGGGTCACGAGTCTCTATGTGCAGCCTGTCTAACCAAGCGAACTGAGATGGCCACGGTGCGGCCTGCGGGCAGAGTGCAGATTCTGGTTGCTGGAGTGGCGCAGTGGCGGCTGGGATTCCTTTGGCCAGGTTGTGACGGCCTGTGAACCGCCGGTGGAACCACATGCAGGAGGAACTTAACAGTCTTGATCCCCTGGGAATAGACGTGGCGCTGCCATTGTGGCTTTCCTTCTTTCCCCCTTTCGAAGCTGACGACTGCGGGGAACTGGATTGCTGTGGCGGGGCTTCCCTCCTCTCTCCGACATGGTACCACTCACTGCTCCTCGCTCCGATTGCAGGGGGCAGATGCCAGTCGACTGGGCCACCAGCAACGAAAGTGAGTGGGGCATTGCCGGCAATGCTTGCTGCTCCTTTGGGCCTAACACCTGTCAAACTCTAATACAGCCACTCCCCTTGCTCCTCAACCTAGACCTTATGACTGTTCGTTATTAGGAAACACCTAACTGTTTAGATCCTGCACCATCATACACTAACACACTTGCTAAAGCTTACCCCCTGACTTGACATGGAGGGTGTTTCAGCGTATAACAAACAAACATCCTGCTACAGCCCTCCTCTAATTTACTTTATAATTTAACTTTAATCTCCTGATTTGCGGGCACATCCAGAGCCAAGGCCACTCATGCTACCATTCTGCAGTGCTTTGTGCAGAGCCTTCTGCTCATTGCACACTCCGGCAACCAACAAGTAAGGTTGAAGACTGTGACCACTGTTAACTGTTGTACCCTTTGAGTGCGTATTTTAGGAGCAGCGTATCAAAGATTACCGAAAATATGACGTGCCAAACAACTTGGGAGCGATCTGGAACAACTATGACGAGAGGCTAGCTACAATTTAGCACCTGACAGAACACTACACAACCTGTTTCAGTGCTGCTGCGACTGGGGGCTGAGGTGGCACAAGTAAGCAGGTCCTCTATAACAGGAGTTTTCTATAGCCCACTACATTCCACTACCTGTAACACATACAGGTCTGCAAGTGCTGCAGTGCCTGAAAAGCAGAAAGCCCGCTGGCAATCGGGCCCTCTTCACAACAGGGTCCAGGGCAGACAATTGTAAACCACTTCAGCGATGGATGCCCTGTAATCTGTGCCAACAGGAATCTTGTGCCTCTTGGAATTGAACAAATGTGCAATTATTACTGACTGAGGTGCTGTTTCTTTCACCCTGCTTTATATAGACACTAGTATTCTAGGTGGTGGCCTGGTGCTTCATAATACTGATCTGTCGGGGAGCTGTGACATGGGGCATCCACAAGCAACACAGGACGGTGCCTCCGCGAGACCCTCCACTGACCATGACAAACAGTCGGTGGAGCTGGTTCATCAGACGATCCAGGATCCCTAGATCTTCATCAGCAACAAATTGGATTCTGTTCTTGCTGCTGTGGAGAAGATTGGCAATACTCTGGAGACTACATAGACATCGCTGGAAAGTAAACTAGACACAGTAACGAAAGAATTGACGGCACTGCTTGTGGACCATCGCAAATTGGCAGACAAAGTCAATACCGCAAAACTCACCATTGTGGAGCTTTAACCGAAAACCAGTGAAATTGACTCATACATGTGCTTGATGGCGGAGCGAGTGGAGATACTGGAGCGCTGTATAGACAGGGGTGGCCCCTTCACAATGGAGAAGGAGCTTCACCCCACTGGCTGAGCCAGCAGCTGAAAAATAAAACAATATTTTACTACAGTTTTATTTTTCGGCTGCTGGCTCAGCCAGAATGTGCAGGGAGGGGCGGGGCTGGGCCATTAGAGGGGACAGCGGGAGGAGTGGAGTGAGTGCACTAAGTGTGCATGCCAATTTGGCCATCCGTCTTAGGCTGGCCAAACTGACATGCACACTTAGGTTTCTCCAACCCGACTGTGTTGCACAGCCGGGTTGGAGAAACTGTACAGACTCCAATGCACTGTCTGAGCGGCAGACAAAGCCGCTTAGACCAATCCTGACGCTGCTCTCATGCTAGGTATAGCATGAGAGCAGCAACAGGATTGCAAGGGGGAGTCTGTGCTTGTGTCCCGGGGACTGCTGGGGTACCAATACCATCAGAAGAGGAGCGAGGTGGCTGTGGTAGAAACAGATACTTTAAAAAATATATATTAGTTTATTCCCCCGCCTGCGCCTCCCCTGGAGATTTACAGCAGCTGCCACTGCATATGGAGGACACAGAGGGCCGCTCACGCCATAACAACATATGCATAGTAGGACTGCCTGAAGGAGTGGAGGGATCGGATGCCATTGCATACACGGAGCAGTTGCTGAAGCGGCTGCTACCTCTAAACATGTTCTTACAATTTTTCTCAGTGGAATTTGCCTACCGAGCTCCGGCTCACAGTCCACCTCTAGGCGCTAACCCTAGACCGGTCTTATTTTGATTACTACACAGTAGAGACAGATATGTTACTTTGCATGAGGCACACAAACTGCAGAAGATTGTGGTGGATAACACAAAAAGGTCCTGCTTTTCCCAGACTCCACTGTAATGGTACAGAAACAACATAGTTTCTTTCTCGCAGTCCAGCATCAATTTTGTGAACTTGACATCCGATGTGCTCTCCAATTTCTGGCACAACTGCGGATTATGGCATGGGGTAAGACAAACTTCTTCAACCTATCTGAAGACGCATGGGACTTGTTGCAGGCGATGGGGCATACTGCTGCTGACCATACTGCACGACTTAACACAGCCACACAAATTGAAGCACTTCTGGAACAATGCGGCAAACGATCCCGACAGTGACACACTACACAGATGAGAACCATGCTCGACCTGGAGGAGGTCATCCGTGAATTATGGCAAGCTTTGCAGAGTGTTGCAGCAATACATGAACGAGACCAAGGTTCGGATTTAGAAGGCGGAACTGATAAATCCAGCAGCGAGGAAAGCTCTTCACCACGTGGCCCTGTAAAGCGGACTCATCAATGCTATCTGAAGCTACGCCGTAAACATCTGATCAGCTTATCTCAAGATCTGAGTGCTTAACTGCTGAATCCTGTGAGCAGGCCCTGCTGTGCCCTTCTCTTGTATTGTGCAATTCAACGGCTTATCTTCTCCTGCAGAGGCAGCACACAGTGAGGGGGGGCCGACATCGGACTAGACGGTGGGTGATTTCTCTAACTCTCATGAACACTCTGGCAGACTGACGTCATAGTATCTGCCACTTGCATGGGCTCTTGTAAGTAACTCATATACAATGCAGGTGCTCCTTCATTGACTGCTTAGCCTAGCTCCATCAGTCACACGACTGGTCAACTCTTGTTAAGTTGAATTTATCAATTGGTTTGGGCGGAGTTATGTTGCCTCTCTGCTCTTTTGGTATTCATGTTCTTTTGTTTAAAGTTTGTATGTTTTTAGTTGTGCCCCATGATTACCCCCTGGCCTGGATCCCCAGTGATGGTGCTTCTTGTACACAATGCACGCAGTTTATTTCTACTTGAAACACCGCTCTGCACATATTGCGTTATTACAAGAGACACATCACATTTATACAGAAAGCTCCAAACTACAATGGTTGCAGGCGCAGGCAGGTGTTTGCTACCAACTACTCCACCTGTGCCCATGCAGTACTAAAATGGATTAGACCTGGAACCCCATTTGTGGTAGAGGACATCCTCATTGATTCAGAAGGTAGATATGTCATAGAAATGGGCAGTCTAGGTGGCCCTCAGTTCTAGTGGGTTCTATGTATGGCCCAAACTTGGATCAGTCCTCCTTATCTACGCTATGGTGATGGAGTGACCTTCAGTAGCTTCTAGGAGGGGAATTTAACAGTGTATTAGACACTGTGCTTGATCTCTCCTTCCACTCACTATCTCTCACAATAGAGACCTCCAACGCACAAATGTTCACAGATTGGCTTTAGCGGTGGCAAACGGTTGACATGTGGTGCTTTTGTAATCCAGACACAAAAGTATATTCCATTTACTCAGCACCTCACAAATTACATGTCTGTACAAGGAAACATGAGATAACTCATTAACAGAGACATATCCAGGATAGAATGCACACTTTTGGGCCTGGAAACTCAGGCAACTGGAGACCCCTATTGCTGTAGAGAGGCTTGTCCAGGCGCAGACCAAAAACACTACATTGCTAGGAAGGCTCGATGTCTAAATTATGCTGCACACTCAGCCTGCACTCACACCACAGCAGACCAATCGGGGTGACTTTTGGCTTGGCTTATTCGCAAGTAATAGCCTTAATGGCCTACAGCAGCAATAAGTTCTGCAACGGGTTCACTCCTTTATACGCAAATGCTATACACGACAAACTTACATGCCATTATCCACAGGTGTATCAGTCATCAACAAATGTGAACTCTGGTGCCTGTGATTCCTTTCTTGCCAACATGACATTGTCCCACATTACCATCTACCGGCAAGAGGCACTAGATGGCCCTATTATATTGGTAGTAATTAAATATGAAATCAAGCTTTGGCTTCCGGTAGGTCTCCAGGAATGGACGGTCTGCTGACGGATTTTTACAAAACGTACGCATCACACTTGGCCCCACATTTGTTGGCACTGTACAAAGAGGCCCTCACTCTCACACTCTTTCTGCCTCCTAAAGAGAAGCGACAGCCATCTCTTTACCTAAATCCAACAAAGACCCACTACATGTTAGCTCCTACAGGACAATAGCATTACTCAATACTGACAATAAAGTTCTTGCGAAGATACTTGTGGATCTATTGGCACCTCTGGTCACATTCCTGGTTCACACTGATCAAAATTGGTTTGTCCCACACGTAATATTTCCCTGAATTTACACAGTTTTTTTAGAGTCATGACTTACGCTTGTCAAGCATGGTCTCAAGCCAATTGCTTGGTCTTTGACCTTGAAAAGGCCTTTGATTCCTTGGAATGGAGATATCTTTTTACTGTGCTGTCCCACTATGGCATAGGCCACCATTTCCTCAGACTAGTAAAACTCTTATACACAGATCCCCGATCAGGGTCAAGATAGGCCCCTCCTGTCAGATACCATAGCTGTACTTAGAGGAATGAGACAGGGCTGCCCTTTATCACCCTACTGTTTTCGCTGGCGACTGGAGTGCTAGCAATGCATCAAGATGGGACAAGCTGGGGTATTTCTTTGGGTGATGGAATACATGTTATCTTTTTATATGCAGATGACATGCTACAATATATAAACAACATGCCAACATTCCTACTGCGACTGCTGCCACACTAGCTGATTTTGCAACCATTTACGGATTACGTGTAAATTGGATGTAGTCATGTCTATTCCCCTTTCTCCCTGATGTCCCCCATCCATGGTTCGTAGTCGATGGAATACAATTGGAATGGCAAAGACATACATTCCCATATGTGGGGGTGCAGGTATACCACTCTATGACAGATCTATTTGAGGCCAATGTCACTCATTCAGTGACATCTCTGCGAGCCCAAATGGTATTTTGGTGCACGCTGCCACTGGCGGTGATAGGGATAGTGGCATTTTTGAAGATGGTGGTCTTACTCCACCTTTTTTATCTCTTCACTAATCTGCCCATTTACATACCTGTTGCATTTTTCCTGTGTGTTCGACCAACAGGTCTGAGAATTCCTCTGGAATAAATCAAGATTCAAGATGCAGGCTAGCACTGACAAAACTATATTCACCTACAGAAAAGGGAGGTCTAGCTGCTCCTCATTTTGAGCAATACTACCTTGCGGCCCAAATGCAATGGATTGCTAAATGGCTGGCAGGCCTCCATCTGTCAGACACAGCCACAACCTCTCTGAGTTGGAACCTGCCTGCCATTCTACATCTGTTTCACCCTTGCTCTCAGGCTCGGGAGCCTGATTCACTGTTACAGAGGGTGGCATATTGATGTTAATGTAGATGTCTATGCATTACTAAGCATGTGATCCCCTATTCACCGAGGCTAGCACTGTTGGGCACGCCTAGGGCTGGGAAACCCACGTCATCTGCGGAATTTATGTTGTGGCACACTGTGGGTCTCCAAACAATGAGAGACCTTTATAGAGAAGGTACGTTAGCCATGTATGAGATGTTAATGGATAAGGACAGACTTTCCCTTGGTAAATTTTTGCTTCATAAATCATTACTCGCAACTCTTGGGCACCGCTGGAGAGACGTGACCACAGAACTGCCCATGCATCACACGATCCAATACTTACATGTGCTGGGCAGGGGCAGACACTTCATATGCTGATTTGCAAATTTGTTCCGCTCTCATACTGTCCCACAACTCCTTAGTCTCCGACAGTGCTGGGAAGCAGACGTAATGCACCCTTGCACTGAGAAGGAATGGGCTGCCTTACTAGAAGGCCCAAAACACGTGCCATGCAATGTTTAATTTAAACTTATTCAAGTTTATATAGTTCATAGGGCTTATCTTACGCTGGCTGACATCAAGCGATTCCATAATAGAGAAGATGCAGCCTGTACCCCGTGGAAACAGGCAGATGCTGATTTACTACACATGCTTTGGTCTTGCCCTCATTTGCATGCATATTGGTCTGGTATCACAATAAGCTTATCTGCTTGTACTGGACGCCCAGATTTGCATAAGTGGGAAGTATGCCTACTGGTATTGGACCGTAGGAGCAAGAAACAGTTACTTTCCACTTTCTGGATTTGGGTTTCCTAGTAGCTAACCTTCTCATTACACTCAGATGGAAATCCCCTAAGCCCCCCACTGTTTACCGCATGATAACGATCAATTGGACACAAACAGTAAGTGTGATTTTACACATGGAAGACACTCTTGGGCTGTGGAAATACCCCATTGCTAATTATTAGAGTACCATTTTATCTGACTTACAGTCCACTCCATTACACGAGACAGGTGGTAGTGCTGAGACGGTAGAGAAAGTCCACGACACACAGGCCGAAGCAATGGGCTATAACCATTAATCTTGATGACTATGTTGCGCTTTTGTGTATAGAGTGCTTGAGGCTGCTCTCGTTTGGCGCTTTAAACCGTATCACACTGGGATGTGGAATGAAGGGGAGGGTCATTATGATGACAGGTTGATTAAGTTGTGTTATCACGTTGCTATAGTTATATGTTCATCAAAGACAATGGATCTGTGACTATAGCAAGCGATAGCCTCACCAGCGTGCTGCCTTATGCTAAGACACAAAACAAAACTCTGGCATTGTAGGAGCTGCTGTAGAGTAATATTGCCCACCATGCCACTAAGTAAACTTAAAAACGTGACCTAATTAGAAATAAGCTTCAAAAGTTACCATATAGAATGGGTTTACCAGTGTATGTTCAACCATGTACATCAACGTACTGATGGCGTAGTATACCTCCAACAATATTTTGTTGGAGCCATGTGTCATGTTGATTTGCACCAAAGAACTATATTGCATGTTTCTGATAGTATAATTGCATTGAATAATTTCAAAATGCCAAAAAAAAGATTCAAACAAAAGGAAAATAAGACTAGCAGTTAAGGTAAATGTATGGGCTGCAGAGGGAGACCAGAAATAGAAAAGACAGCAAGCGGCCGGATAAACAGATGCTATCTATTTCAGTTTTGGGGCTAAAATGTCAATAGTGAAATTATGTCCTCAGCTAAATTGTAAACACAGTTAGAGTGATAATAGTGAAGAGTAGAAACTGTAGAAAACAATAACAGACTGAAGATTTAAATCATGAGAATAAAACAACATCCTATGGCTTTCTTTCCAACATTACAGGGTACTGAAATCCCCATTACTCTCAATATAGGTAAGGAAACAACAATAACTGGATATGTTTCTTGTCACACTTCAAGTTTCCTCTAACCTTAATTCATTAAGTTCCTTCATTTGTATTATAATTTGTTATTTGATAGTATGCATTCATGACGCTACTAATGTCTTATAGCTGAGGCTGATCTGGCCCTCAAACTCACTTACCTGCTGATTATAGTGAGAAGTCTATTGTTTTGCCCTCATTTTCATCTCTGGATTCCATATGTAGGGCCCTGATTTACAAAATGTCCTTACCCCAAACGTGGTCGCACAGTGTGCACTGGCTTTTTGCAAATGGAAAAGAATTATGCAAACTGACCCATGTAATAAAAGGTGAGTTCAAAATCTCAATGGTAGTTGTTTACAATCCAACCCTACACCTACATCATCAACATTCATGAGGTAGGTTGTGAATTGTGACTCACTATGATTGGATGCCATTGCAATGATCCGGCCCTGGACCAGTGAGGAGACCATCATGCCTATTATTACATTTTAATATAGAACATGTAGTTCTTTAAATGCAGTCTGAATCTCAAAGGAAATGTTTAATATTTTTTTTAAGTTTATTTGAAATTTGGTAGCGGTCACCTGGACCACTATCAATCCCTCAACAAACCTTTTTTTATGTAACATTCACAAAGGGACCAGGGGACCCCTCCCCACCACAACTTGGGAATTGGTAACTTTCAACTTTTTGTAACCAGATTTCAGTCGCAAAACGATGATATGTAATTTAACAAATCACTACTTGGAAGGGATGCTCAAAACACACACACCCCTCCCAAATTGTGATTCATTATGGATTTTTAAACAGGTTATGGAATCGCAAAATGGGTTCAGTACATAACTAAAAGCTATTTCACTGCTACAAACCCCGTTACTGTGCAGTTGCAATGTACATAATGGAAACTGCAAAAATGTTTTGCACAGGAATAGTTTCCTAATGGGAAGTAGAAGTGAAATGTAGGGGTCCTGGCAGGGGTCTGAGCACTACTCTTTATCCTGGTTGCAGAAACAAAGCAGTGAAATAAAATGTTACTCTCCAAAAATATGTTAGTCCAGTAAAAGTTTAATGTGGTAGTTGAAAATTTCGACGCAAACAATCCTCCAGTGACTAATCCAGTTTATTTCAAGATTTAATTAGTCCAGAGGCTATCGTTATGCATACAATCTTTTACTGCTGCTCCAACATGATGCAGCCCTTTAAAGAAAATAAACAAATCACAAAGTAAAACATTCTAATCCAGAACCATGCTACAGTATATATGTCCATAGCAACAGCTTTCTTCCTCTCTTAATGAGCTGCTCCACTGGACAGATGAGACTTGATCTCTTCTCTGTGATACAGTTTTTTGCTTAGTCTCTCTAGAATATTTAATTATTATTGAGTGTTTCCAATTTGTGGAATTAACTCTTTCCCTATTAAGGCGTCTATTTTGTTTGGTCATTTTTTGCTCATGATACAGCTAAAATAGTTATTTATGTTCTGTTTAATAATACACATTTGGCATTCACTACATACTGCTCCTATTTGAATGCACTGAGCATTTGCCAATAGTTTTTGCCTTCCATCTTTCTTGGAGACCATCCTAGGTGCAGGGGAAATTGGCCAGGATAAAAAATAAGTGCAGCCGCTGTCCTAATTTCACGAGGACACAGGCTGCTTGTGCTACTTCATACGCCTTTGCTCTGCTAAGCTCCTACACGCAGTGACTCTGGCGGGGGCCGCCGCAAGGAGTATCCGGCATTTAACGATTCGCCCTTGCGTCGCCTCATACGCCTTTGCTCTGCCAAGCTTCTGGACGCATCAGCTGCATTAGCATTTGAATGATTCTCAGCGGGCACTGAACGTCCTCTGCTCTCTTATGGTGATGTTTAATTTTAGCAACCCCGATCGCATTGGTGTGCTAGGCAGTAAAAATTGATGACAGGCTGAGCTTCAGGTGCCATCACAGTTTGGGCTGCATTGTTTTAGCAGTTCCCATGGCAACTCCTTCTTGAAATCTTAAGCCAGTTACTGTGAACTAGCTTTCATTACTCGCCTATCAGCTGCTCACCTGTTTTGCTCTTCAATATTTAATTCTACCTATGCAGAGGAAAAAGAAATCATTGGGCTCAATTGTCAATCGCGGAAATCTCCAAGGTGACATTAATTCCAATCTGCCCTTAGATTCTGTTCCCCTGGAATGTGTCCTGCTGACAAAATAACCTTGTGTTCCCCATAAAAATACATAATATTGCCCATGCAAATCAGTACTACACTATTCTTCAAATAATTTTTGAAACTCTTCAAACCATTCACCTGCCATAATTTCTAGGCAATTTATGTGGAGCAAACTCTCCTGAGACGACCATCCTCCTCCTGTCTCTAAGCTGGACAGAAAGGGTTCACAGCCAAAGAACTGTCATCTGTTTCTAAAGTAAACTAACTTTGGCACATTTTCAAAAACAGATTTGCCATTACAACTCTCTAGGCTGTTTAACCATCACTCCAGACCTTTTCAAGTTGCCAGAGACAAAGTCACTGAATCTGCATATCACAGACCTTTCCTCAACCCAACTGTCTTTAACCTTAGAAAAGCCTTGTAATGCAAGCTGCCTGGGGAAATTTCTTGGATATGTGAAGACAAGAGGCCAATTGTTCTTCCTAGATCTCTGAGAGTTACACCTTCTTTTTCCAACATGTACTTTACCTCCTTTCATATTTTCTTTCTCTTTTTCTGAGATAAAAGTAACTGGGCCACTAGTGCATCTACCTGATAACCTAGGAATTCCAAAGATTGGCTCAGTATCAAGACCAATATTTCCACGTTCACAAGGAACCCCAGGTTTTTCAGGAGTTCTCTTGTCATAGGTAAATGCTCTACAAGTTTGGACTTCGCCTAGCTCATAAAGAGTATATCATCCAAATATATCACTAATCATACTCCTCTCTTCCTCAAAAAGACTACCACTGGTCTTAACACCTTAATAAAGCACAAGGGGGCGGAGGACAAACCAAAAGGAAGACAACATAATTGGTAAAAAACACCGCTCCTCATTTGAATCTGAGGTATTTCTGTGAATCTTTTTCCACAGGAATCATGAAATACGCATCTTTCAAATCTAGTTTTACTAACCAATCCCTTTCCTGTAAAATATCTCTTAAAAGATGGATACCCTCCATCATGAACTGCCTGTAAACCAAAAGTGTGTTTAATTCCCTTAAATGTATCACAGGGCGCCATCCTTTGTCCTTCATCAAGAAAATTGTGCTGACACAATCAATCTTTTGAATCTACAACTTGTATTTTTGCGCCTTTCTGTACCATTTGAAAAACTGTACATCCACCAATTCCATTTTCTCTCTGTCGAAGACAATCGCCTGGGATTCAGAGACCTGAATAGGGGTGTCCCAGAAATCTATTTTGAAACCTGAAACAGTTTGCAGATCCCAATGATCATTTGTCACTTCCCCCCATTTCTGGATAGTTTTATCCTTCCAGCAACCTTTATATGGGAAGAACCAGAACACATTGTTCCATTTACCATCCAATCCTACGCCTTGAGGACTGGACCGTCCCCCTCTGGTTCTAAATCTTCCTCTTTCTGGGACGAATCCGATGAGTTTTGGAAACCTTTGCCATATGCTCATGGACTCTGGGTGTATTGGTTTTGAGAATAGTAGTGGGACCTTTTAATTCCTTGGCTGGCAGCCAGTCCGCTCCTGTTGGCCTGTGCAAACCTTGTGTGCCGGAAACATGCCTCATATTATTTTGTGCCTTACTCAGACACATGAAGGTGGATACATATTTGCCCAGTGTTTTAATAAAGTCAAGCCCAAAGAGTAGGCCCCCAAAGTCACCTTCAGCATCCTTATTAGCCAATTCAGTGAATTTAGGACACATTTTCATTAAAATGGCCTTCTTTCTCTCTAATAATAAACTTGCATTGGCATTACCCAGCATGCAAATTGCCCTTTGACTCCAGCATCTTTATAAATTTATGTCTACTTTTGTGAACATCTCTTTCCCCAAATGATCTTTGATGGGCTTGAAGGATGAAGTTGAGGGACCTCATCTAGACTCCCAAATGCTTCTAGACGTTCGTCTGTGTCAAAAATGAACTCATCCAAATATTTTTTGTCACTAGGGACATTGATTAAATCATCCAGGCTAACTGATTCCTGGTTATCTATTGTGCCATTAAGGACACCACTCTCTCTTGTGCTGCAAAGGGACACCATCTCTTATTGTAGTGCTAAGGCTACATTAAAACAAAACTGTTCTCCCCGAGTCAAGATCAAAAAGGGTTGAACACCCCTCATAGATGAAGGGTGTTCAACCCTTTTTGATCTTGACTCGGGGAGAACAGTTTTGTTTTAATGTTTTGAGTTAATTAAAACATTGCCACTTTTTTTGGTATTTGTGGTCTATCATCATCAGAAACAGAAAGGTACTCTTATTCAGAAGGAATACTTCTCTTTCTTTTAGACAAAGCGGTCTTTATTGCTTCTTTTATAGAGGCTTTAAACCCCTCCTCCAAAAACTTTTTAAACATCTCCTCACTTACCTCCAGCTGAGAATGCTCTTTTTCCTCGGCCATGCTCCCTTAAAAAACACATTATATTATTATAATTATTCTAAATATCCTACATTTAAAATAATTTATATCAAAACATTTTAAAATCTAAACCCTTATTAAAATCAGTTAGTAAAACTAAGTAGGAGTTTCCCCCTTTTTTATACAGGGGTTTGGTGTAGTTGGTGCTTGGGACGGAGTCTGAATCCCATGGAGGCCGCTGTGACAGAATTGGCTCATTATTTGAACGTTTTCAATCAGGTTTATCTTATAGGACTATTAATTGCCATAAGTCAGGTATTTCAGCTGGCTATGTCCTTGTGGGTGAAACCAAGGTTGGATGAGACCCTCTTATATGTAGAATGATGAAGGATTTAAGACTCAAGAGACCACCTAAAGCTCGTTATACTTTTTTATGGGATGTAAATTTGATTTTTAACACATCCAGGAAATAACTATCTTTCTTTGAAACAGATGTCTCAGATATTAGCATCACTTCTGTGCTTAGTATCTTTCAGAAGGGTCTCTGACATTAAAGTTTTGGAGATTTGCCATCTAATTTACTCAGTCGATGGTACTCACTTTGATATTTGGAAGAGAACAAACAATGTCTGGTCTTGTATTCTAGACATGATGGTGATTCTCAACTTTTAATATCTTACGTGAAACCACATAAATCAGTATTTACAGCCACTATTGCTAGAAGGGTTAGAACAATAGTGAGTGAGGCTGGCATAAATCTGTCAAAATTTGGTGCACATTCTGCCAGAGGTGCAATGGCCAGTAAAGTATTCTGGGCTGAGGGTATACTTTCTGAGATCTTAAAAGCGGAAGACTGGTCAAATGTCAGCACCTTTGCACATTTTTATATGCAACCACTAAAGCATGCAAGTAGCATTGCTTTGGATGGCTTTAAACATGCATATCTTGTAATGACATTACGATTCTCCAATTAACATGCAGAAAGAATATTGATTTCATTAAAGACAACAGAGGCTATCATTAGCCCACCACCTCAGCCAGTGTTTAATGTTCAGATGTTAAGATATAAATATGTAAAAAAATAAAAATGAAAGAACACCAAAATTGTTTTGGTATAATATTAGATTGGAGATGAAGAGTTCTACGTTCAACTTGTTTCTCCAATTCTATTCAGTGCAGAAAACTACTCTGGGGAATATTATTATTGATTTTGTTTTCCCACAGGTAGCAGTTCATGATTGGATCAGATCTCAATGGATTTGTGAAGTTCTTGATTAAATCGTTTTCGATGTTCCTTCTGGTTTCAAGTTTAAGTTTTTTCTCATCCATTTTCAGCCTAAAAGAGGAAGAAAGCAGTTGGTATGGACACATGTATTGTAGTATGGTCCTGGATTAGAATGTTTTACTTTGGGACATGTTTATGTTCTTTAAAGTGCTGCATATTGGGGCAGCAATAAAAGGCTGTATGCATTATGAAAGCCTCTGTTATCTAATGAAATCAAGACTATCTCTGCATATTAACTGGAGAATTGTCATTCTCCCCCACCCGCTGCCGATCTCACTTAAGTAGTTAGACACACATGCAAAGTTTTAAACTGCATATGTGTACTGTGATAAATTAATAAGTACCACAGAATACCAGTAGTTGTCTGTATTTTTTGGAGGATATGTCCTCAAGCTCATTATGTTGATAGAGTGTGCTCGCAATTTTTAACAGTATAAATAATTGTGATCTTCCCCTTTCCAAATCAGATTTGATCCCAAGTTGGATGTTGGGATTTGAGCACTGGTTTGCAACCGCAATCACGGTCACAAAGCATTGTATATACCATTGCAACTGTCAAACAGGAAGGGACGACCCTTTCATGCTCCCGTTCATTTGCAATTTTTAATGGGTCGCAAAACCCCTTTTGCAAATGGGAAAGATTTGATTATTAAAATCAATTCTGTACACAACAAAATACCCTTATTTTCCTTGCAAACCAATGTTTTGTGATTCACAGACTTTGTGACTGCATAAGTGTTTTGCACCATTGTCTGACTGTTTACATTGTTTTGTAAAATCTGCTACAATTCAGCATGAAGAAGTTGGCTAGAAGATAGCCGTGCCAGGAGTAATGCATATCCTGGTAAGACTGAAGGGAATCCTCAAGCTCAATTTAGGTTGCTTGGTTGTAATAAAGCTTATCCCTTGGCCTCCTTCCTCCTCAATCTATTCCTCATATAAAAGCAACCAGTTGTGCACCTTACCCCTCTTTGGAATCAGTCAATTACAATCTCTTCTGCCTACTGTTAGAAACAGATTGCATGTGCTGTCTCGCCCCCAACATTTCTCTGTTTAATACTTTCCTGTGTTGAGGCTGCACTGCAACACTGAATTAAAAAAAAAAAGAATATGAACTTTATTTTGATACTTTGTTTGGCAGCTTGCTCAAGACTTAGTTAAGCTGTTATTTAGAGGTTACCTTGTTGCTTTATCCAGCTGACAGATTGAGCCTGTGTATTCCAGAACTTTTGTTTCTGCTTTAAAAATCACCTAGAAAGGGGTGTGGTCAATCTTCCAAGAAGGCCTATGCAGCCATGTAAGCCTTGGGTCAACGCCTCAGAAAATCCCCATTTGTAGACATATAAAAGTAGGCTTGGTAAAGCCAATCGGTCTGGCGTTGGCTGCCAGCCTTTTGGTCTTTTGCAAATCTTGTTTTGTTCTGTCATGGTTTATGCAAAACTTTATTATTGACGAAGCTGCTGGGTCATTATCAGTCTACAAAAATCAATGACTAAAGGCAAAAATATTTCTTAGGTTTCAAAAAAGCACACTATCACTTGATACTGAAGGGGACTACTTTGTATGTGGGTGTGGTCCTTGGGAAAGCGTGGCAAGCTGTAACTTAAAGTGAAGCCAGCCATTGCAGCATGCATCACGGGGCTCTAGTTTAACACACGTTCCGCCAAAGTGTGCTAACATGCTATGGGTTAGCACACTTTCCGCCAATGTGTGCTAACACACAGTCCCATGATGCACACTGCAGTGACTGGACATAAATGTCAATGGCACACCAGACTAATGGAGCCTATGTTATACACATATCTGCAGTAAAATTAACAGGTCTTGGCTAGTACCAGACCTAAAAAGCCAATTGGTCTGAAATTTGACTCTTGCCTGTGCTACTGCATTTCTAAAATATATATTTTTTTAATTTTCAGACAGATAGAGGATTGCAAGGAAAGATAAATAGAGAGGCTTGAAAGCTATAGAGGGTTGCATAGATAGTGTTGCTAAAATATTACTGTACTCGTCAATTAAAATAAGTACTAGCAGTTATACATGCACCTAATTGCGTTCATCCTGAAAAGAGGATACTTTTATGAAGAACAGTTTCCAGTGAACCTAATTTGCTTTTTCTTTTGCCCTTCATTGAAAGTTTTGCATACCATGAAATACAGCAGTGAAGACCATGCGCGTACCAAATGCAGTGCACAATGCTTCTGACAATTATAAACCCATAAACATGACAGGCAGGGCCCACATAGGACATGGTCAATCAAGCACATGCAAAAACACTGTAAATAAGTAAAGCGTCAGACAACAATATGGCCACAATTTGTTATGCTATGAAATACCAGCAGTCAGATAAACAAAGGCTACTCCAAGACGAATTTACAACACCATTATCAGATGCCAGGAAATGATAAAGCTAGAAGGTCTTGGTTCCCAAATGGAAGAGCTGGTAGGACACTTTGTGTGATCACTTAGGATTCTAAGCACAAAGGCAACACTAAAGTAATAAAATAAAACAAAATCAGTGGCACTGAAGAGAATTACCTTGTGTGCAGATGTGTGTTCCTTGTGAAAGAGAAAAATACAACCACTCAAAATGAAGTTATCGAGTGGCTGAACTCTGCCCGACGTGTATGCTTCAGTGGGCAGAAGCAAAATGTGAATGACACACAGCAGACCGATGGATGAAGAATGCTGCCTGAAAGCCCCTTTAAATAGGTTTATTGCACATATAATTGTTAAAAAATCAAAACGTTTTGGCTATTGCCAGACCTTAAAAATTGTTAAGCTAGGAAAAGGCAGGACAATACCAGAGTTACACACTGTGCTGCCAAGATGCCCTATGGTCTCCCATAGCAGAACAGACCAGCTGAAGCTGAGAAGCACTGTTGACTAACAAGGGTATAATGTGGAGTAACAGGGCTGACACTAGGACTTTGCGCACACTGGAAGTGGACCTTGCAAACCAGAAACAGACAAGAGCGTGTACTCATGTTCTAGAATATATTGCATACGGGGACGCTGTTGGGGGATTGAAGAATAAAGATGATGGTTAATTGGCATAGCCCTTTGCAGTGGCACTAGAGAACAAATATGAAGTGTAGAGAACAACAGAGAGGGTGAGCCAATTAGGAAAAAGAACTCTGAAGAGGCATACTGCTGAATGTACGTTTAACACAAGAATATCCAAACAAGGATAAAATGACGGGGAGAATGCAGCATGGGATTTGAACCGCACTGGGGCGATATTAGGTACACGCAATCTGAAATTGGAATTCTGAGTGTTGAAGCATTTTAAATTATCTCCAACTAGAAACGATCAAGTGTTGGCAAAAAAAACAAGGAATGCAGAAAGAAGGAGATATATAACTCCCCGATAGAGGATTCTATAATACATAGAAAAAAAGGGCAAAGACCATCAAGGTTCATAGGGCCAGATGTACATTCCCGAGTTCTGCGAGTTGCAAATTGCGAGCTGCAAAACCTTATGTACAACAGTGTACTTTACATTGTTTGCGATTCGCAATGGGGTCACAAATAACCTACCTCATGAATATTCATGAGGTAGGTCACAATTTGCGGCCCCGTTGGGAATGGCCGCCCTCACAGGGATGGTGGCCTGCTGGAGACAGCAGACCACCATGTCTGTGACTGCTTTTAAATAAAGTAGTTTTTTTTAAAATGCAGACCGTTTTCCTTAAAGGAAAACGAGATTCATTTAAAAAACAAATATGAAAAGTTTTCTTTTACATTTTTCAAAGCAGGCAGTGGTAACATCAGATACACTCCTTCAATACACTGCTATAGAAACTTTAAAAGGTCATCTAGAAAAGAAGACATATTGTTAAAAGATGGCGTATGCTCACTGCTACAGGTCTTACAAACAGAATGGCAAGCCCAGCGAAACCAGGAAGTGTCAGAGATGGGCAGATGGCTGACAAAAATCACCATGTCTTTGAAACATGGTATAGATCAATTTTTTTTTAATGCTTTCCCATCTTATGGGAAAAAATGGAGAAGGGTGTATGCGGCTTCCGGCACCAATCGAAGTGCCACTATTGGACATACTGGCCGGTACCTACCAGACAATTAATGTTTGATGTGGGGAGTGATAATATGCAAGAAGACTGATAGGATTGGAAACAAAGTGAATGACTTTGGTCAATATTCACATTTTCGCACAACCGTCCTGATATGATAAATGAAATGGATATGGATGTACAGATGAATAGAAAATTACTAAGGGTATTATTTTTTGAAGCCTACTCTACGTAGTTGATTTAGAGAAACTGTCCACTTGATTGTGCCCTGAAGAATTCCTTTGTAAGACTCAACAGACGTTGGATGTTTCCGGTGTAAATGTGTGACGATTAATATGAATATTTGCACACAGTGGGGATTGGACTGGCCTAGTCCTGTGTAATCTTGTAAACATGCAGATGCTAACATGTATATTATTTAGGGCACTGTTCAGGACCTACTTGGCTTATACTCGGGAATGTGATTAAATGCACTGCCATGGGGAACATTTTTGGTTAGGTCTTTTAATGGTATCTAAATTTTCAGTTTTTTTTCGACTTGTACTGGTTCTCTAAAATCTCATTAAATAATAAAAAATAAAAAAAACTTAATATGGATATTTCCTGAATTTTCATCTTGTTCTCCCATTTTAGATATTGTGGGGCCAGTTTTCAAAGTAATTTAGGATTATGTAAAACAATACGAGAAGAGTACTACTTTAGGTACTCGAAAATGCCTTTGCGAATAGGCCCCTAAATTGTGATGTAGTTGCAGATTCTCATACTTTTCTAATTACCTGAAAAATTTCTCTATAGATCTGTAAGCATCTTGCCTGGGTTACATAACTTTTTCACAATGCAAAGTATTCTTTTTTTTTTAATTATTACTTTTCGGTGATAGGTGTGTGTCATGGCAACAATATCTATTTCTTTGGTGCAACGAGCTATACCCTATAACAAGCATTTTCAATGCAATGGGTCTCGCATTTGTTCGAGTTAGAGCTATTAGCGTTGTAAAGCAAAAAAAAAATGCAGCGCGATCGCGCTGCGTGGAAAATAAACAGATAAAGTAGTCCGGACTCCAGGCTGTAAACATCGAGCCTCGAATGTTTTTGGTACTTTACCGTTGCTGAGTAGGTGGGCAAAACACCGGAAAAGGCATGACGTATGCATGGCTTTCACAAATGAAAGCAAGCGGATTTTAAAAGGCAAGCCTACGAACCAATGTAAGTGACTGACGTGGCATGGGCGTGGTTTCAAGCCCAAAGAGAGGTTACAGAATGGACGGAGCACTTTGCACTCGCCCATAAAAAGGGACTGATTACCTATTACAAAAGGATGTTATAAACGTTTAGCAAACAATCTGGGGCCCCCCTTTTAATAACCTACAAAGAACCTACTTTACAGCAAGTAGGTAATTCAATGTGTATTATGTTTGTTTTCGTATAGTACTGACAGTCATAGTTTAACTGAAAAAAACTTAGTGGGTGCCTTTTCAACTCTTGTTTGCACATGTAACATGCCTATAGCTAGATTAACTATCTTTCATAATGCTATTATAAAGCAATCAAATGATATCTTTGCAAACGAGTAAAGATCGTAGTAAATTGAAATGGGGAAAACAACAGATAAACACTTCACAAAGAAACGGAAGCGCAGCTTTTCTTTTTATATTTTACTGTACACTGAGAGTCCGGCTATATAACATTAAAATTCTGCTCGACTGCATGCTCACGTTTCGCTAGAGAAAACATATCAACTAATCAATTACAGAATCAGTCAGGACCACCATAACAACAGACTGTGTTAAATAAGTGCTTACACAAGACCCCACCTATGTACACTGATTTCTGTATTATCACTGCTGAATCCACATTCATGCCAGTTATTTCTCTTTCATCACAAACTGTATAGTTGGTATCTACCTACTGTGTTCTTTCTATTATCCTTCACAGAGTATTTGTTCTTTGAGGTATATTGTTTTCTTTTTGATAGTTCATGTTTTTAGCCTTTTTGTCTTTTGATGTAAAATGCACCGACCTCTCCTCCCAATTTTAAATACAAATAAACATATTTTCTCACAAGAGTTTAATTTGATTTAGTTTAAATGTGGGACAAAAAGCAGACTGCAATATCTAATATCAATCCTGTTTCCGATTACAGAAATAGCTTTTAAATCACTTCTAGATCCAGCACATAATGCAATCGTCAATTTCTATAGCTATGCTATAGGATCTGCTGGACTATAACATACATTTTATCTACATTCAGTTTGTTATATTCATATGTACCAATGGAATACGGATTACAAAAATAATTTAATTGATGGGGATTTCAATTTATAATGAAGTGACCCAAAATAATTTGTCTACATTTTTTTGGTTTGCTAGTCAGTTTCCTCGATGGTGGTTTTGTTCTTAACTGGTTCATTCTAGGCCATCTGGTACATTCTGCGATACCTAACCAGGATCAATCGCTGAAACCACTATTGTGTCCAGTTCCCACTGGTTGCCTCTAATGCCTCAAGAAAAAAAGCAGTAAAAACAAGTGCTAGTTTGGAAATATCCCTTAAAAAAAGTAGGGTTTCTAAGTTCCTAGCCATTTCATTATCCTTAAACTTGCTGCTTATATTAAGGTGGGGAAATACTGGCTAAGGATTATAATACAATCGAATCATCTAGTTACCACAATGTTTTTAAAACTGTGTGTCACACCAGCCCCTTTTGTTCTCATAATCTTTAATTTTTGCAGAGTCCAGAACGAAGGAAAGACTAAGAAAAAAGGAGTAAGTCACAAGGTTCCTTAATAGGTACAATTCTATGATGACAAAAATAAAAATAATCACAAAAATCAAAAAGAAGTATCTGCAAAATCCGATTATTCATCTTAATAATTAATCTAAATTATATTTTCTCCTTCTCTGATAAAAAACTTACCAAAGGCTGAGTATTGTAGATCCGTATCCAGCTTAGTAGCCTCTGCAACTTAAACATTAGGGCTGAATTATATCCACCATTTATTTTGTTGTCCCTCTGCCCAGATTCCTTGCACATGGTTTGACCAGATGCTGATCTGCACTGGAATAAAACGTCCAATTTTCTAGAGCTGGAATTATAGGGGCCTGGAATTTGCAGACCCAGTAGATCAAGTTCTTACCATCAGTAATGCTTTTTATAGCAGAAACTATCTGCATGCAGATTTCTTACCTTTGGAATTTTCTCCCGGTGGCAGACTGGATCCAGAATCGCTTGAGCAGTACCTCTGTATGCAGTAGGTGGTACCATGTGGCTTTGCACTGACACCATTCTGCTTTGGAAATGACATTTGGGGTCCGCAGAGGCACCACTCCTATGTACTATTAGTTTCTTTTGAGACTGTCTATGTCCTCAGACCTCAAACGCATAGCCACAAAAGCAAATTGGCTTTGACCACTGTGGAGATTTCTAAACTTGGGATCTTATTAATGCTTAAAGCCCAATTCAAAGAACAGGAAGAATGGGAGGTTCTGGGAGGACAGTGCAGTTACTGTCTCTGTCAGAAACAGTGTTAACTAAGGTAACTAACTTCTTTGAATACAGACGTCTAACATCAGATTCACACCTCTTGAATAGATACCAAAGCAGTACCTCTCAGGAGATGAGTCTGTGAATTGGCTCAAACCATAACGTCCTGAGGACAACTGGGAGGACTTGAACCACTGAGTCCTAAAGAGAGGTGGAATAGCAACACAGCAGTTTACTAACATTGAAGGGCCAGAGAGCCAAGTTGGTGTTAGAAAATACCCTTTTTCTAAACGTTCTACTCGTTTGGACACCTTGTCAGGGTCGTCTGGACCAGGATGGCTCTTATGTCAACCAACTTTGGGTTGAGATAGAGTTCCGTTCGGAATTATTTTGTGCTTCTTCCACGACTTAACAGAAGATTGCCACTGGGATCGATTCCTGTGGCTCCTAGACTGGGAACAGGACTGAGACCGAACCTTGGACGTAGACTGGTCACGTTGTGGGGTCGTGCAATGCTTGGCAATGTAGAACTTTGTCTCACAATCCTGTATGGCCTTCGGGTTCATAAACGTGCAGTCACTGCAGGCTTTGGAGTTGTGGCTTGATCCCAGGCACCACAGGCAAATCTGGTGAGGATTTGTGACACAGACACTTACTTGAGACAGTCTTTACAGGGCTTGAAACCCGTCATCTTTGAAGGTGACATTTCCCTTGCACACTGAAACATTTTCTCAACAACCTCTTTCAAAGAGATCAGAGGCAGCTTCAGATCTGCATCTGTTGGTGCGGAAAGAAAGGAACTGAATTCAGCATGCGGAGTGGTGCCTAAATGGGCACCGCACATTTCAGAACTTCAAAGTGTTCTCCTTACTATCCATCTAACATACATATGCTTGCTCCCCAACACACACATTCATTCTTCATGCAGCTTCTGTATTAAAAATATTGTTCCAAATTACATCTTAAGAGGCTAAGCTGCAAACCTCCCATTCTTTTCTCATGGCCCAAGGGGGTAATTTGGTGAAAAACAAATACTAGCACTTGAACACATTTTGATGGATTTTCACTCCATTTGTTCCACCTTTGTCATGGTGCTTTTACAATATATCAGGTTTGTATACAGAGTCCAAGTCTCATCTATTGCCAAGAGGATACCATGTGATGAACTATGCCTATACATACCTTCTTTTCCAAGGCTATGTGAAAGTCATCTCCATTGCGCAACCCTGATTTAATGATGACTGCGGGATATTAGTAATGTTTATTAAAAATTCTTAATTAAACTTTTGTTGATTCTTTATCAAGATGTTTTTCAAGCAGTCGGGGAGGCCACTTGCAACCAAGATGACTGTGATAATCTGAGGCTGCAATTCTTCGTTGATGGATGCCATTTGCTACCAGAGTTAGAAGAGAGGTCACAGACACAAAAGGTCCTGATGGAGTGAAGACTGGCTTCTCTGGCTGCAGCAACCGCGAGGCCTCTCTGCGTCCTGTCAAAGGCCTAGAAGCACTTACAAACCTAACAAAGTGATAGCAGTTTGGTGATGAGAACCCCCTAAGTGGCTTGTTTGTGGGGTGAGGGCCTGGGAGCGCTGAGATTTGAAAAGGTGCTGGGAGTGGAGGCTGCTAGAGATCTGAATGCTGGGAGTCACAGCTAAACCAGTGCTACCAAGGTAAGGAGTGGCCCCTCGGGAGAAGGGATGCCAGGGGATCTAAAGGAACAACGGGCTGGATCCCCAAGGGCTGGATCCCCAAAGGCCTCCTTGTGATTCTGGTCCTGTAAAACCCACAGAGGCCTAAGAGTGCAGCAGGCGATGCACCTGCTGGGATGACCCAATGGACAGTTACACTCGTGGTGCTTTAGAAAACCCAGTACTATGCATGAGAAAAGATCCTAGTGGCATTGTGCCCTCTCTAACCGTCTGAGCCATCCTAATACCAAACGTACATGCAAAAATGGCATACAAATGATTCCATAAGGTGGTTTTTAAATTTGAAAGGAGATTCGTGCAAGGGGGGAAATGTTTCACATGTGGGGGCTGATGCTGAAATGCAGCTTATGCCAGCTGAGAAAAGACTCTTACGAACACTCCCCGCAATGCACACTAAAATGACAGACTAGAGAGAGCAGAGAGGGCAATGGACAGTGCTTAATTTGTGGTTGTTGTTGCCGGTGCTGAGCACCGGCACTTATTTTTGAGGGCCTGCGCTTAGTTTTCTGCCTCAAGCATTTACTGCGAGCAAAAGACACGTGGGAAAGACGGAGGAAGAGAAAAACGAAAAAGCGTAAAAAAGGGGAAAAGCAGGAAGCTGCAAGAGTGAGCCGAGGGGCACAGGGTGGCTTTAAACGGACTGAAGAGGCCCGAGGTGGCTTCAGGATTACCTGCCTCAGTATTCTGTGATCGCACTTTTAATTTCAGCAGCAGCGTGTTTAAGAGGAGAGCTTTGAGCACCGGCTCCTTTTTATTTACAAATTAAGCACTGGCAATGGAGGAATTGGCAATTGGACTGGCGGGGTAGAGAGATAGCAAGGCTCAATGGTGAAGAAAACACATCCCTATAAAGCCAGATGAAAGTCATCCATAGCAGTACAAAATCTGGAAAAGGGTGGGACAATAGAATGTATGTTTATCTTGTAGGCAAAAATAAAGTGCTCAGATAACCTACGATGGGGATCCCAGCTGAGAGCGTTGGGAGTCTCTATGCAGATCTAACAGGAGTACTTAAGCGTGACAAGTTGTAATATTCTTTGTGATCTGCTTGAAATAGACTTGGAAATGTTGCTACCAAATGTAAAACATGTTCATAATCTGCCTCTAAGGCCTTATGGTAACACCAGAGAGATAAGAGATACAGTGTTCGCCACTTTGGCAAATATGGAGATGAGAGACAGGGTGATAAGGGCTGCAATTGAACAAGATAGTGATAACCAGTCTTGACAAGAAGTCTCCTTTTTTTACTTGATATCAGCCCCAAAATGCTATCAAATAAGGAAGCCATTTTTGAATGGAAGAACGAGGTGACAGTGAGGTGCTCTGTGGCTTCGATTAGATATCCAGTGAACAGGAGCGTGTATTCTGGTACGAATAAGAATGTGCTTACATTGGTGGACTAAGCCATGGACTTTTTGGAGAAAATGCTGATAGGTGGAACTGGATTATGAGGCCTGAGTGGGGAGAGTTTTCTGAAGAACTGGAGGATGAGGCCTGAGAGGGGAGAGTTTTCTAAAGGACTATCACCATTCTCTGACTGTCGGACTGCACAGGAGGAAGGTGTATGGGGTGGTTTATTTTTTCCAACTCAAAGTACCTTTGGATCAGTGTAATGATGCCTGCTTTAGCGCCTCCGCCCCAAGAAGTGCTTCCGGCTGGATGTGTTAATTTCTTATTTGAAACACCCTGTGCATCATTTAATATCAGGTATGGACTCACAGGATGACGTTCTTTGCATAACTGCTGTGATTTTATTTGATGTTAATCGCTTATGTCTTTTGTGTCATGCTGTTCATAAAAAGATTGATACTTAGACTTTTTAACGCTTTTTAGCACCATCTCCGGCTATGTACCATCTCTTCTTTGTGGATTTGTGAACTCTTGGTTCTTGTTCAAAGTATGGGCTAATCCAGGCTGAAACATGTTGATGTGCTAAAAAGCAGAAAGAAATCCAAACCTTTAATAATTTAATAAGAGAAGCATTTACTCTTTAGTGCTGCCCTTCTGTGTCTCTTTGAATCTCAAGGATCATAAAAAGACATTAAAAATAGAAAACTAGATAAATGTGCTGTTAGAAATTTAGATATGAAGGTGCCATTACATATTTCCAACAACCGCAGTTTGCATAAAAATCGTTGATGGAGGGAAAGTATAGTCAATGAAAAGCAGCATATCACCACTGTAAGGAATTGAGTTATTAGTTCAGAGGGATTGGAGCCCCACTCTAATAATAAACACAATCCTTGTCAAGGTGAACCACAAACATCACAAAAACAAACCTGCACTTAACCCTCTGGTAGCTTGGCACAAAAGTAGCCATACTTGATTGAGGCAATGTGTAACGTATTTATGCTGCACTCTATCAGTAATAAAGTGAAAAATCCCAAGCAAATTTAGAAATAGAGTATAACTTAACACATCAAATTACACCAAAATGAGAAAAATCCAATCAGTTGAATTGGAGATATTAGTTTTTTAAGTTTTTAGGTGAAAATGATGCCAAAACGTACAAAGCACTACTCGTGGTCATCGCGTCACACTGGACTGGTGGAAAAGTCACAACTCCAGGCTGACCGCGATGAATGACGAGTCTGATACAGGGATCAGGCCCGTTCTGCTGACGATTTACCTTCTGAAGTCCACAAGAGGAGTTTTGTTTGCACTGGTGGGGGCCGTGAGCAGACCGTTGTCAGCGTGAGGAGCAAGTGAGGTGTCATGGACTGTTGCTGTTTTGGCATGAAAAGCTGGTCAGCGCTGGAGCATCATGTTAGCTGTCAAAGCAGATGGTCGATGTTGGGGCAAAGAGCCTGTCCCACTGGAGCTTCACATTAACGGTCGTGGTGAGCTGTGGATTTTTATGCAAAGTGACCACTTTGTGGTCATGGGGAGCCAAAACCTATGTACCTTCACTTTTACTTCAGGAGGAGTACACTCTGATGCTAGCAAAGGGTCCAGGACCGGGGGCACCTCTTGGGGATCAGGACTCACTCCAGCAGGCTACCATTTGAAGCTCAGGAGGGACAGAGTACAACTCCCTAGGACATCCTGCTGAGGAGAGCAAAACCTTTCCCCCCAACCCAAGGTCTTTTTGTCCCCATGTCTTGAAGGAATTAAAAAACACACCACAGAAGAGCCATTCAACGTTATGTGACCCTGGACTCTGGCAGAAAAAGCAAATTTGGTCTAAGGACAAAAATGCAACTTTCTAAAAGTGGCATTTTCATTACTGTAACGTAGAATCATACTTTCCCATTAAAGAGGGCTTTAAATTAAACTTAATTTTAGTATAAACATAATGCCACCATATGGCTCAAACTGTGATTATCCCTACTTTTAAAATACCATGCCCCTTGCCCTATGAGCCTTTAGACCTTATCTTAGGAATCGCTTAAAATTTCAAAAAGGAAGATATAACCTTGGGGAAAAGGTTTATTTTTCCCAGGTCGAAATGACATTTAAACTACTCTACAGGATGTAGCGCCAGGGCTGAGCAGGTTTTGAAAGACTACTTTTGTGGGTTGCAAAATTGGTGCTACAGCCCACTAACATCATTTAAATTACAGGCCTGGGTTCATGTAGTACCATTTACTAGGGATTTATTAGCAAATGAAATGTGCCAGTTAGCTGCAGGCCGATTTTATTATGCCTTAGAAGATGAGGACAAGCAGTTTACCACTGGGTAGCATGGGTAAAGTTCAAAGTCATAATTCCAAAAAACGAGCTCAGCAAAGCAAGACAAGCTGAAGGTTTGGGGACATAGCATGCAAAGGATGTCAAGTCTAACAACCACAAAAGGACCTGCAAATGAGATCGAATTGCGAGATATGTGCATAATATGTATATAAGTTCACTATTATAAAACGGGAAATGGAAACATTGGAAAACCAATCCACTGGGATGAATGTAGGGCGTTAATAATATGAAGTCTTATAGACAGATAATAGGTGCCATGACTGAGGCCTGGGGTCATAAGTAGGGGGTATGAGAAAGCTGAATGTAAGATCTGCAGAATGACAGGAAAACATTTAGATATATGGGTAGCTGGCCATGGTAAAAGGGTGTGTGTGATGAGGCAGCAAAGGGATATAAGGTGAAATAGAAGGGTAGGCATGAAGATTAAAGAGAATACACAGGAAAGCAGACATGACATGGGGGTTTCAGGGAAACATGGGATTGTAATAGAGCTATGGAGACATGTAGTAGGTATGGGAGCTTTAAAAGCAGATATGGGACCATAGATACTACATTGGACCTGATGGGAAAATATGGGGTCACTAGGCCAGCATGAAGACATAGGGTTGATGCTGAGATATGGGAATCTATAATAAATATATGGTGACCTGATGGGGCAATATTGGTAATCATGAGCAGACTGGCAGTGCTGATGGGAAGAGATAGGGGGTCACAATAGAAACAAAAGTGAAGGTTAAAAATGAAGACTCATGAGGGCGATGGGAGAACAGCGTTAAAGACATTTGAATACTGAAGTAAAATAATTTGAGGAGAATTAGGAAATCACCATAAACGCCAAATAGATATACAAAGAGAATAATAGTGAGCTATTTAGCCCATAAGAGATATGGGTCCTGATGGGGACACAGATAAGACGACGTGGAATTGGGAGGAAGACATGGGTGACAGAAGGACGAGAAAGGGGTCAGGCAAGAATAAAAAGAGAGAAGATTGGGGCTGCTGAGGACATGGGTGTTAACCATGAGTTATGTTGTTTTTTGGAGGTTAGAAGGGGAACATTGGGGCTTCTATAGAAACATGGAGGCCAATGACGAAACAAGCAGTGCCAGTAGGGAGTCATAAAAATTACTTTCTTTCTGAAAAGCCTAAACAATTTGTTGTGCACTTCCTTGGTATAGGGCCCATGGCCTAGCATCTTTTCCCATAAGTGCCAATAAACCACTTAGTCTTAGAACTTTCTATGAATGAAATCCTGTAAATCCACTCTTTCACTTGATCTTAAAAGAAACATCTTTTTCTAGCCCTACCAGCAGAAAAGTATCTGAATAGCAGATGGGGAACATTAACAACATTTGGATAGAGTAGACCTACACCACTATACCTTCAATGTATAATTCTAATTGAAAATAAATGAAGGGGAGCGCATGGAACTAGCTGAATTGCGGGGATGGAGGGGGACAGCGATGTCCCCCATGTTGGTTGGGAACGATGACAATAACCATGGTTCTGTGACCTGCATATGATATTATGAACATATGTTATTTTGTACCGTGAACAATTTAATCAAGTTACGCAGTCAGCTTTGATATTACATGCCCATTTAAACTCCATATCATATGACACACATTTGGTGGTACACAGCATTGTCAAGTTGATCTGTAGGTTTATCACAGAACACCACCATTGATCATCTTCCTCAGCACATACATCTTGGGAAGCATAATTATTTTGGATAGTACATGGCAAAACAGATCCTTATGTGCCGGGCCAATTTTAGTTGGATTTGGATTAGATTTTGGGACATATGAATTAACGTAGTTATTATTTTTCGGTTGTTTTTATCACTATTACACTGGGTGTGATTGTTTTCGTTTGCAATCCCATGTCACATACTATGACTTCAACAGAACTGCAGACTGTATGAAGTTGCACGACAATGCAAATGGTTTGAACAGAGCGGGATATCACTGTGTGTGACGTCATTATGGGTCATAGGCATGATGATATCTATGAAACTGGGGAAACAGCACTACTGAATAGAACGGGACATGGTAATGAGAACAAGGCTGTACAAAGTTATTTTTTTTAAACATTTGGTAAAGGACATTCCTAATCTCAGGGGTACTGAAGAAAAAAAGTTAAAATAATGAAACAAAAGAATAATTCTTTAAAAAAAACAGCTAAACAAAAATATAGTCTTTAAAAGAAGGTACATTACACACGGGAATAGAGACTGAAATGCTAACAAACATAAAAAAGCAGAAAAGTAAACAGGTAAGCAAGTTTGAGGAGGTATGATTACAAAGTATCCCACAAGTTAGTCAAGGTAGAAAAAAGGCAAATCCGAAGTGGTGTACAATCCCAGGTCCTTGGCAATGAAGGAGAAAATGTAGAACCTGAAATCTATATGTGAACCTGTATATAAGGATAAAGGTAAGAGATACTGGGAAAGTGTTCCGAGATTTGGTCGGTGAACGTTTGAATCCGATAGGTGGCGTTCTGAAGTTGTAATCAGTGGCAATGTTTAGAACCCCACACCCCACAAAAAATACAGATGACACGATTTAGATTTTTTCCAATGTGACTCCAAATTGTTGAATGTTGTGCAGCATTAAAAAAAACTCCAGACAGTGAATTAGCAGAGCTTGACAACGATACAGACATCTATAGTGACAAGTTACCAATTTTCTGATGTATATTGATTAGGGCCGTGTCACAAATAGCACCAAAGACGATTTTGACGGGGAGTGATGTAATGAAATGTGTACTTTATCAGTCCCCTTTTTCTGCTGTATCTTTCTTTGGAGAGGGGTAGTGTGCCTTGGTCAAGAAAGGCCCTGGAACAGATGGAAGCACCAAAACAAGTTTCGACATACTAGTTCCCTTTATCTTGTGCTTCATGGTTTCACCCAGGTAGAATCCCATTTTTGGATATCTGCCAAGGAATGACTAACATATTGAGTGACTGGTATTAATGCTGCTGGATTCGAACTCTGAAGAAATCGAGAATAAACCCTAAAAACGTATTAGTAGGCTGGTACTCGAAAGAAGATGGAAGTACATCACTGTGGCCAGATCTAGCTTTTTGGTGGAACACACCTATCACTAAACCAGCAGGAAAAGCGGCAGTGAGGCCTAGCCGTATGGGGTAGAGAGGTCCACTGCGCCCCAGTTAAAGCTGAACTTTACTACTCAAACAAGAAACAAGAGGGAAAGGAGCCCATGCCCCCTGCTACACTAATGCTTTGTTGTGGATTTAAGAAATGTGATTTGAACACAGGATATCCAGTATTCAAGGAACTGAGGTATCTCAAGGGAATAGTCCTAAATACAGACACTTAATGAATTGAGGATGTCATAAAACCATACTTAACATCTTCATCATCCACTGCACAGTTTGTTTTTGATCAAGTCAGTGGTATTGTGTGGGATGGTGCTTAATTGGAAAAAGGTCATGCAGGAAAGATGACTGAGAGTGAACAAGAGAAATATGTTTAAGTGGGCCAACCATGTGCAGTCAAATGCCCCCCCCCCATTTTTAGGTGACGAGTGCAAGTGCTCTGATGTGTTGTAATCTAGTTGTGGGCTTTTAACCACGCCCATCACTATCACTCGTTCATGGGCTTGCCTTTCAAAAATCCTTTGTTATCATTAGTAGACGCTTTACGTTTGTCCCTCCTTGGGGCAGTTTTGTTACCACCTTGGCCATCGACTGTGTTACATGGACAATTGCAGGCTTACTGATACGTTTGACTGTGAGCGAACCTATTTTTCCTTTTGTGTCTCTCCTATGCGCTCACACCCATGGCACTTTGAATTGGCTTGCTTATGTCAACTTTTATACTTTGCATTTTCACTTTATGTGGCAAGAAAAGTCCGGTTAGTTATGTGAAACGGTTTTACTTTTCATTTTCAATTTATGTGGCAAGAAAAGTCCAGTTGGGAATTTACAGCGCTTATAGCTCGAATTCGATCAAACGCGAGACCCATTGCATTGCAAATGCTTGTTTACTTTTTTGTTTTTCCAGATAGACTCTCAATGTTATCCTTTGTCATTTAGGCTTCTAATGCAAACTCCCCTGCTGTGAAGAAATTCATTAAACAACATGCCGTAGATTAGTTTACTAAACAATTTAAAATCACAAACTCAGACTCAAACTGGCACAGAAGGGCATATTGTTAATTTTATTTTGTCAAGGCTGGGAGGGACTACAAAGCCTTCGTCACACCTGTAAATGTTGCCAACTCAAAATAAGTGTCATTTTCAGATCCTTGCTTTTTAGGTTGTCTGCAACCTGGTTTGACAATCCCAGGACATCCCACTGGCGCACAGTACCAGAAACTGTGTGGAAAAAGCGAAACAGGTTGAGCGTTCATCTGTGCTTCAGGGACGACCCAATTTGAGGAAGGCTGTTTCAGGACAAGAGGGCCCCATTAAACAGTTCTCGTTTTACAAACGGAAGGCAGAATAAAGGGCTGGCTCTTTCTTTAGGGCCGGAGATGCATTCATCTGACAAAGGGATCACTCTCTCCCGGTGGTGAGTAACTTGAGCGCCTTCTGTAGATTCTGCACGGCGGTGTTGACGTCTTCGTACTGCAGTGCGCTGCCAGCATACTTGCAATATTTCTGTGCCCGGGTGAAGTCTTCTGGAGTCAATCGGACATCTCCTGTGGGATCATTAACATAAGAAAAAGATCAAAAACGTGTCTCATTAGGGTATTTAAAAGTCTAGTAACATTTTAGTTCAATTAAACGTTTAGTTACATTATCTCGTTTTAGGCAATCGAGTCGAAACCTGTGAGCTGCCTGCCCTTTGAGTAATTTATTTAGGTTTTTTTTGTTTAATAAAAGTTCGCCATAGTTTTCCTTCAGTGGCACTATCCACTTACAGGATCGCTTTTAAACAGGTGTCTGATTCCACCGGGTACCTTTTGCAGGTAAGTAAATACCTTTGAGAACAGCTCGTCCTTTTAACGCTGACGCCCGAAGCAAGCTGTTATCCAATAGTGACTGTGCGCCGAGTGTTATTTTCTGCATGGAGCAGTGACAATGGACTCCGGTGGGAGGTGGCCTGCTGGGCACAGCAATGCTTTCATAGCACTACTTGGGAATATGTGGCAGTGGTTTGGCAGGTAAACAGAGCATCTCCAGGCCGACTTTGTCACCCTTTCTACTATGTCCAGGGGCGGCTCCTTTGCAATGGCCAAAGAGCTGTCACCCCCCTGGCTAAGCCAGGAGCCGAAAGATAAAACAATATTTAATTATCGTTTTATCTTTTAGCTGCTGGCTCAGTCAGCAGCATGTTCAAGGAGGGGTGGGGCTGGGCCACGGGAAGTGGGAGGGGGAATGAGGAGAGAATGCACCTAAGTGCGCATGTGTGTTTGGCCAGCTGTCTCAGGCCGGCCAAACACACATGTGCACCTAGGTTTCTCCAGCCCAGCTGTGTTGAACAGCCAGGCTGGAGAAACTGCACAGACCCCAGGTTTGTGTATGAAAGCAGCTCTAGGATTGGTGGGGAGCCTGTGATGGTGTCCGAGTGAATGCTGGGACAGCAGAAGAAGAGGAGCAAGAAGAAAGGCTGCAGAAGAAGGCAGCGACAGAAATAAGTAAAAAATGTTAAATACAATTTTTTTATTCCCCCCTTTATCCCCATCCCTCCCACCCCGCCCCTTGAGATTTGTAGTGGCCGCCGCTGACTATGTCATGCCCAACAAGAAATGGTTACACTGACCACCTCTGGTCCGGGCCAGGTCAGTCCTTGCTCTACCAGTTCCCACATCAAATTCAAATGTGGGGGCCCCAGGCAAGGGGCAAACCAGTGTCTGATAAAGTGCTCCTGCGCTGTAAGTTAGTACATTTCTACATTTGGGACTTTACCTCCTCTCACAAACAGCAAACTAGGCATCAACCATCGTATATGGGGCTGTTTACCACCCCAGACCTGCTTGCAGAGTACTGATCAAATTGTGCTGAAAGATCTTCATTAAGGGGATTGGGCTATTTATCAATATTTTTACAAATCTGGATAGGACTAGCCGGTTGATGAGTGAAATCCTGTCTGTAATGACAAGTGGGAGCTTAATTCACACCTTAACACGAAATGTCAGCTTTCCAAGACTGGACAGTAAGTTTGCACAAATTGTAGTTTCAGGCTTTCTGGGTAGGTATTCCAAGGTATTTTACAGAAAAGGTAATGGTAAAAGTATTTCACAAATGTGCATATTTTCTCACTGAATTGAATGACTGCCTGTCACCATAAGAAAATCCTATTTGATGCCGGCACTATGTGTATTTTAACTTGAATTTATATTGGTACAGTCCTTACAATTAACTTTCATCCACAAACCGGGTGAAAACAAAAAAGCTCCTTTTCTACGGCAGGTTTAAGTTAAAAATGTCTGAATGGTCCAGGCCTGCTCTCAGTTAATATTTTGATGTCCTATAGAGCGCATCTTTACCCCTAAGTGTTTCTTAACGCCAAGAACACTCCAAAATTACCACTGACGAGAGAGAATACACTTTAAATGCAGAAGAAACTGGTTTTGAACTGTTCCTGAATTTCGTAATGTAATGACTGTGAAATGAGCCGTTAATGAAGGGTAAGAGATTTCCAAGTGTTAGAGGCCACATGGGAGATTTCCGTCCCATCACACAACTCCTTGTGGTTTGAAGGAGGTCCTGTGAAGATCTCGGATTTCCTGCTGGGATGTAGCAGGTAAGTCGGAACTGAAGAAAAGCAGCATGGTACCTCACTCAGCGAAAAGTCACGCCTAGGATTTTGAATTTTTTTTTAGTAACTGGAGTGAACTTTAAGACTTTTTGAGATAGGTTCCCTATGGTTGAGCCAAAAAAAGTGGGCTGCCAAAAGTTCAACCACCTGATATCTCTGCTAAAGATATTTCAAGATACTGAAGTATAGGACATTCCCATAGTCGAGACATTCCACGAACTGAGTGATAGATTCGTTTTTTCAGTGACTTGTGGGACAATTAATAGTTTGTTACAAAAGGCACTCTAAACATTGTACTGTGTTTTTAACGAATTCCACAACACATTTGTCAAGGCTGGCATTTCAATATCTACGGTACTGGTACCTAGCATCACACGACCGCACTCTTTCAGGGACGTATTACCGATTAACACTGAATGCGTCAATCAACCACATTAATGTATGGGCACATCTTAGTGCCTCATCTCATCCCTCAAGCAAACACCATTAAAAAAAAAAAATGAAAACGAGCTCTATTACTTTAAAAAAAAAAAAAAATGTGAGTACCCCTTAATTCTTGTATGCTAGCTCTTTTGACATCATGCACCACTACACGTTTTTACTACTGTCATATAATTGAGAGACAAAGAATTTAGCACAAGGGCAATGTTCCAAAAATCTAATATTTAGAAGTAGAATCATCACCTTAGATTCCCAGTAGCGGTAATGTAGAAGGCAGTTTGAAGGGGGCATCCAGCACGAGGGATTCACATGCTCTACTTTTCTCCCGGAATGGAATATCCCTGTAAAGTGTGTAGGAGCAATCCAACAAGTCCACAGCCTCCCAGACAGATTACTGAGAGGGATTCTAAACTATGGTCGCAGCTCCCCAGATCTGGGGCAATATTTTGGCTGTAGAAATCTAACATCCACCTTTCTTGGGTACACTCGTGTCTGATCCCAATCATAGTCTCCCACTGGACCTATGTCTGTTCCTATCGAGACACACGTGTCTGTATGAAGCCTTGGGTGTTGTGTATCTGATTTCTATATATATTTCTTCTAAAAAAAGATGGCAGAACTCTTTAAGTCTGTGGGTACTCCTCTCGAACCTCTGCAAGCTATTACGCATATTTCAGTGAGGCAAGCTTATCTAGCAGGAGGCGCTTCAAAAGCTAGCACACCCTGCCATCACACCCCTCAGACTGCTATCTTCCATGCCTGTATGACTGCCCTAGTACTTTTAGCCATGGTGCTCTTTCCCCCACATATGGCCCTCGGTTATCCTCTTACAAACATGGCATTTTGATCTGGTTTTCAGGAGGGCTACTGCTGGGGTGCAGAAGTCCATTGTTAACAAACAACATCTGAGAAGCCCAGTAGGATATTCGCACATCACCTAAAGCAATTCTCCCATCAAACACTCCCAAATCAAGCAGAGATAGCGGCATCCTAATCGTGTCTCCATTCTAAAAAAGGATACCTAGCAGCCAGTCTAACTGCTGGTATCTACAATGTCGTGTTTTGAATAACTTACAAAAAGTGAGGAAGGGACTATATTTTGTAGAATGCAGCTTTGCCTAGTAAGGGATGCTGTAGTTTTCTCCAATATACTATATAAACCTAAGCTGTAGTTAAGTTACTGTCCGGGAACCCTTTCTGGTCTTTATCTTTATAAATGTCCAAGAACTGGAAACCACCATCCTTGGCTATTTTAAAGACATTGATCCAGGTAGATTGAGGCAGTCAATCCACAAGATCCAAGAGTATTAATTTGTCCCAGTTAAATACCAAAGCCTGAACACTTGCCAAAGATTTTGAAAATAATGAGAATTTGCTTAATGGATGTGAAGGTGTTAGACAAGTACAATAGAGGATCACTGGCATACAGGGAGATAATATCTTTTTAATCATGATCCCATCTTAAATCCTTACCATAGCATCTCTTGCGGCCCAGCACGCCAGGGTCTTGGTTACAAGGTAGAAAAGAAGCAGGGATAGTGCCCTATTGGATAAGGTATTTACCTTCAGTAAAGCCTTATCTGGTAAAGACCGTATCTAGTTGCAGATGCCTTACTTTAGAATTTCCCCAGGTGTCAGTCTGGGTCTGAAAATTTTTCTTGAGCAGTACCCCTGCGTGCTGTTAGGTGGTATTGATTGGCTCCGTGTCCGACGTCGATGTTGTCCTCGCCAGATATGACCTACAGGTTCGATATAGGCACCACTTTGGTGAGCTCATGTTAGTCTCTTTTCACAACTTTTCACACCAGAAGCGCAGAGCCATGAAGAGCACTGACCACTGGTGCATCAAACTAGAGCTCTTAAAGGGAATCCCTGACCCTAGAAATCAATTTGCACAGCGGGAGGATGGGTGGGTCATTAAGGAATCTGCAACTGGATATTGTCTCTACCAGATAAGGTGTTACCAAAGGTAAGTAACTTGTCCACCTTATGGAGACATCCAGTTGCAGATTCCTTACCTTAGAATAGATACCCAGGCAATACCATTCCCAGAGGTGGGTCTGCAAACCAAGATCATGCTAGAAAGTCCTGCAGGACTGAATGGGCAAAGTGCCCAACCCTAAGGACCTGACTATGCAGGCAATAGTGTTTTGTTAACGTGTGCAGAGAAGCCCACGTTGTCACATGACATTTGTCAAGGACTGGAATGCCACGTGCTAATGTAGTGGTTGGTCCTTTAGCTCTGGTAGAATGAGCACACAAGCCCTCGAGGGGTTGCTTCTTTGCCAGTGCTTTGCACATTTTACTGCAGAATATGACCCACCTGGAGATGGTTCCCTTCGGCACTGCCCGACCTTTCTTTGCACCCACGTAACCAACAAAGAGTTGATCATCCACCTGGATCTCTTTGGTACGATCAAGGTAGAACACAAACGTTCTTTTTAGGTCCAGGCGATGGAGTCTTTCCTCTTCTTTAGAACGATGTGGAGGTGAGTAAAAAGTAGGTAGGGTGATGGACTGACCAACATGAAAGAGTGTAACCACCCTAGTGTGACGCCCTAGTGCAATGCACCACTTTGTCAGGATAGATGGAAAGGTAGAGCGGCTGCAGCTCACTCACCCTGCGGGCAGATGTAACGGCCACAAGGAAGGCTTTTTTCAAAGTGAGAAGCCTAAGAGGACAATTATGTAGAGGCTCAAAGGGAGCGCACATCAGAAATGTCAAAACTAAATTCAAATCCCTTTGAGGAATAATGAATCAAGATGGAGGAAATATATGTTTAAGGCCTTTAAAGAACCTATTTACAACTGGAGACTTACACAAGGAAGGTTGATCAGGCAACATCAAAAATGCAGAAATGGCAGACAGGTAACCTTTGGGAGTGCCCATGGCAGAGTCCTCCTGGGCCAGTGAAAGGGTAAACAACAAAACCTCAGAAAGAGGGACAGAAAGGGGGTTAACAGACTTGTTTGTGCACCAAGCCACCAATTTCTTCCAACAATAGGCGTTTATCGTTTTGGTGGAGGCAAGCTTGGCTGCCAAGTTTACATTATAGACTTAGGACAGAAGGTCGAAAACTGTTAACTGCCACCGCTCAATCTCCACGCAAGAAGGCAGAGCGTGGACAGGTTCGGGTGGAGAACCCTGCCCTGTTGTTGCAACAGAAGATCCTCCCAAAGGGGCAGTCTGATTGGAGGACTGATGACCATGCTCAGTAGCTTGAGATACCAGACTCTTCGTGCCCAGTCTAGAGCCACAAGGATTGCTCGTGCCTGGTCATTCTTGATCTTCTTGAGAACTCTGGGCAGAAGTGGTTTAGGCGGAATGGCTTACAGGAGGCCTGAGTTCCACTCAAGACGAAAATCGTTCCTGAGTGATTGCTCCCTTGGAAACTCCAACGTGCTCTACACTACTGAGATTGATCGTTCTCTGGGAGGTGAACAGATCTAACCAAGGCTCTCCCTGTTGTTGAAAGAGACCTTGTGCCACCTCCGGATGGAGATGCTATTCGTGATTGATTAAGGACTGTCGGCTGAGTTTGCCCGCTCTGGCTTTCAGAGAGCCCGCCAGATGCTTAACTACTAGTGAAATGCCCTGTTGTTCCAGTCACATCCAGAGGCGCAGGTCTTCTTGACAAAAGAGCCACAACCCCACCACACCCTGCTTGTTTTAGTACCACATGGCAGTGGTGTTTGTGAACACCTACACTACCTTCCCTTGGAGAGGGGGAAGAAATACTTTCAATTCTAGTCTGATCACCAGGAGCTCCAACAGGTTAATGTGGAGTCCGGACTCCACCAGAGACCCAATGCCTCTGATCTCCACCTCTCCCAGGTGGCCGCCCCATCCTAGGAGTGACGCATCTGTCACTACTGTCTGATCCAGTTGGGGAAGGGAGAAGAATCTGCCTCTGGCCCAACTGCGGTTCGTCAGACACCACTGCATATCTCGTGCAGTTCCATCTGAGATCTGGACCATGTCGGAATGATTCCCCTGATGCTGCACCCACCGGAACATCAGGCCCCACGGCAGAGCCTGCATATGGCACTGGTATGTGCCACCAGCAGGATGCAGAAGGCCATGAGACCCAGCAGCCTCAGAGTCATTTTCACCCAAATCCACAACAGAGGCTGAAACATTGGTATCAGTGTGTATAGCCTGGACTCACCGCTTCGTAGGATAAGCCCAAAACTGCACTGCACTAGGACTGTGGTCTCTACTTGGACAGGGACCATACGTCTGCCAACTAGATACCCAATTTCTAACACGAGCACGAAGAGAGGGGGCGCCCATGGGCAGAGTGACCAGTCCTCTATGACTTTGCCCAGAATGGTGGAGCAAAGAAGAGGACAAAAAGATGCAACAAGCACCGGAGTAGACAAACTCTTCTTTGCAATTGGAAAGGAAGGCAATGGGCCCATGAAGTTCAGCATCGAACGCATTAATACCAGATGGCAGAGAAAAACAATCTAACAATGGAGTCTGTCCTCTGGTGTATCCACTACCAGAGGAGGACTCATTAAGCCCTGGGACTCAAAAGACTTCTTTGAAGAAAAACAAGATGCAACTTGATGCAACTGGTGGATGCAACTTCCCATAGATTCCTCACCTAAAACAGTTCCTCCACTGGAGGTGGGATTCTGCAGCGTTGGTTAACCAAGGAATTCATGTAAATGAGCAGGGTAAAGTACCAGTTTCTGTGCTTGAGACACGAGGCAGTAGCGCTCTGCAAAAGTATGCAATGACAACCACTTTAGGGAAAAAAGGATGGGAAGGAGCAAAGAACCAACTTATCCGGGAAAAAAACCTAGGGATGAGAAAACTTGTATGGCCAAAAGTTCTATTATGCTGCAAGCAGAAGTAAACAGCACCAAAATAACTACTGTAGAAAATGAGTCACACTGCAACTATGCATTGGTTTGCACTGAGATGCCTTCAAGAAAATCAAAACAAGATTCAAATCCCACTGGGGAGCAACAAACACAATGGGAGGGGAAAAAGTAAATCAAATCTGTATGAGAACAACCACTAGCAGAGGTCTATGTTGGGAAGGCTGGTTAGGCATACCTATGAAGGTATACCTGGTTGTCAGACCCTGGAGCCCTTACCAGACCCCTCTGTGAAAGGAACAATATATATATACCTCTCAAGCTCCACACATGCAGCTGCAGAATTTGAGGATTGGGGTGTAAGACCTGATTATTCTGCTGGAAGGGCAGGTGGCGAGAGGAGCAGCCGAGTGGCAACAAACTAGTGTACCAGATCTTCCACCAGTGTGACAGGAAATCAAAATCAGCTGTGCTCAATACTCCCCCACCTTCCTCAGTCCATTTCACATTTCAGAAGGCCCTGAAAGCACGTGAATTTGGAAGGATTTCCCAGGGAAATCATTCTACTTGGGAAGCGTATTGCACAAAAGTGAGTGCACTTTTTGATCTGGGCCATGCCAATGAGATCAAGTGATGGAACCCCCAAACTGGAAATCACTTCTGTTACTTCAGGGTGCAGCTCCCAGACTTGCACCTCTAGTAAAAAGTGTGGAAGATCCTTTATCATGGCACCCGCCTACATAGGGAAATCTCCTCCAAACAAAGGGTCAATGACCACACACCACCGTTGATATAATGGAAGTGATTGTCTGGAAAAAAAACTACATTTTGTTCCTGGAGATGCAAGGGACAATGATCTTCACAACAAAATGGACTGGCTGTAGTTCAAGCATATTTATGTGATGACTCTGCTCGGACACTAGTCAAAGGCCCGGCATTATCATGTCACCTAGATGGGTATCTCAGCACAGTCAAGGGGTTTCTATTACTATGTTATCCACAGTCTGCGAAGAGCTAAAAAGACACCCCAACAAAAGTTTGGAGGAGTCAATTCACCAGTGCTGCTCCAAATGAACTGATTGGAAGATATGCAAATAAGATATAAGTTATAAGACTGCCCTGCTGCTGATACCACAGAAAGGCCATCATCCACCATCTGTGTGCAGCAGGATGCATAGGGCAAAAATGTAAACCAGACACAGACCCTGCAGAACTGGGATTCTGAATCAAAGCCAAAATCTGATATTTCCTAAATATTCTTGAGCCTATGAAAGGTAAAGGTCTTCCCACGATCTGTGTCTGGTACTGCCCAGATAAAAGCCACCCCTCTGTGTAGGAGACAGAAGATACTGCTGGACGTTCATGTCAAATCTCAAGTTGTGGAGGACAGTCATTGTAGGCCTAACAGGTCCCTGCCAATACTTTCACTCGCTAGGTGTCTAGTATATAAATATATTGAATTCTCACCCTGGTAGTGAATTCACTTCAACTGCCTGCGCTTTGTAAAGATGTATGCAGAGGAAATCAGTCTGAACAGAAGAAACATAAACTGATAGTGCTGGGATCCCACCACGAACCCTCGGTAACGCCTGTGGAAAGAAGAAAGGGAGGATGGAAAAAAACGAAGAGGACATGTTCCTCCAAAATTGAAGCCTGTGCCAGACAGCACATCCTGTTGTAAGAAAGGTGGTCTGGAGGGAGAGACAGAAAGGCGATGTCATTGCCTTTGCGAATCAACTGCATTATTGATCAACGCATTGTGATAAGTCTTTCAAATAGTGGAAAAATGGGAGACTCTACCCTGCACAGGAAGATGGAAATGTGAAAGTTGAGAAGTCAGAGAAATTTCAAGGTGCCACAGCCAAAAAAGATAGCAGAGACTGAATCTGCATCTCTCCTCGAGGCACCCCTGCTTGAGGAGTAATTTAACTGCTGGAGTGACTGGACAGGCTGGGATGGTTCTCTATTGAGACTGCCTCACCTAGATAAGTCAAGAAGCTTCCTATATTGTTGGTGGAACCTGCACACTCAGGAGGAAATACATGCTCTGCAGCTTTACTGTTTGTGAAATGCTCCAGCTAGAGGTCAACTTTATCGCCACAAAGAGGCTTGCCATCAAAGGGCACATCCAGGAGCATGGCTAAGAAATCTCTGCAGAACCCAGTGGAGCACTGCAAGCAGGTCACTGCAGTCTGTCATCTGTACCACAGATCGAGTAACAGTGTTCACAGAGCCCTGGCAGGGCTTCAAGATTTGTTTGGGAGCATTAAAACAGTCACTGAACAAGTCCATAATTGGCTTTTTCATGTGGGATAACAAGCTGATTGTCAAGTCCCACAAGACCCAGGAGGTAAGTGGCATTAGCAGTGTAGACAGCTAGGATACCAGAAGCAAAGACTATTCTGCCCATAGAGTCAACTTTCTTTGACAATCTAGCTTTAAACGATGTTTCTCTAACAAGACTTGATAAAACAAAAAGAACGGGGCAAAAAGTGAGGATAACCTGGAGTACACCTTTGAAGTCTGGCAACCTGCCTGTAGAATGCAGGACCCAAAAAGGGTTTCTCCTATGTAGGTATGACAGGATCCAATACGGTTTCAATTCCAAAGCTTTAGCTGCTTTACGCACTAGTCGTTTATAAGAAGACTGGCTCTGATTAAACAAATGTCCATTTCTGGTCAATTGTCTAGGCCAATCACATTTTGTAAGTCCAGATATAAGCCAGCATCTGTATTCTAACTGTGAAGGAATTCAGCAGTCTCGGAATAATCATCATCTCTACTTCTATAATCTTAAATAGGCATTGCAAGGGTCTCCAGGTCGAAGCTAAAAATCACATCCACCCAGGAAAATCTCTGAGCCCTAGTGAGGTATCCTGACAAGAGAATGTCTTTTTGTTTAATAACTTTTTTTTCAATTTCGCAACAAAGAAAATAAACACATTACACAAACATAAACAATCTGTCTTCCTATCAGGAGCAAGCATTACAGAGCTTTAAAAAAAAAAACGAGATAAAGAAAAGCCATAGAACAATATTATAGCAATGGGTACATGTGGTGATCCCTAGGCAAACTGCCTCCTAAAACGGGGAAAACAGAAAACCCTGACAGACACACATTCAGACCAGTTCCGCCCCGTCTCAACCCACAAGACCTGCAATGGCTACCAAACTCTGTGGGCGCACATGTAGCTGACCCACAGAGCTATCCTTCACAAAGGCCAGAAAGGGGAGTCCATGTTTTATCAAAACGCAACTTCATCTCTCACAGTTGCAGTAAGGCTCTCCGTAGTGTAAATATCCCAGATCTCAGCCCACCACGATGGAGCTCACGCCCTCCCAGAGAAAGGCAACCACCAAGCGTGCTGCCACCAGACAATGTGTAATCAGTTTACCCGAAGGGGGATTAAGTGGGTAAAGTCCCTATTCGTCTAGGACTCCGCCTGCAGAGGGTGGGGGGTGGTTGTGATCTAGAGAATTTTGGAAATTTGAAGAAACACATGTTTCCGAAATGCGGAGACCACCGGACATTCACACCACATGTGAAAAACTGTGCCACGTGCCCCGCACCCCCACCAACAATTATTGTCCGATCCCATCATATGAGACAGTCGGGCAGGAGTGAGATACTAGCACAGGGGCAATTTATAATCACTCTCCCTGTATTGGATGCACAAGGAAGATTTAGCTGCCTGCTGCCAGATGGCACTCTAGTCCCCTTCATTAATCCTGATGCCCAGATCAGTCGGCCATTGTATAATATAGCTTGCCCTTGTCACTTCTAGAGGGCACTCTATCGTCCTGTAAAAACGAGAAAGTGCTTTCGGTTTGTCTCAGCCACTCAGCATATCTTCTAACAAATGTGTCTCCCGTGTTCCACCTCGAAGGGTGGCGGGCCGGCGAGCCCAATGAAGCAACTGAGTAACTCTATACAGATCGGTATGGTGTAGTGAGAAGTCAATTGCACGCTGATCCCTTGTCTTGAGTGCACCTTCAGCATATAGGTCTTGAAGAGTGAGATCAGCCCCCTTTTCCCACCTGCAGAACCGCCCCCTTTTCCCACCTGAAGAACCGCCCATCCAACAAGCCAGGAGGGAAATCCGGATTGGCCAGAACCGTGGTGTGAGGGGACAGGTAGAGCTCGAACTGATGCATATGGGTGGCTAGCCTTCAGTGGTGCAGAGTAGATAAGGTGGAGGATAACAATGTGACAGCAGAAGGAAGGCAGTGGAGCGGCAGCCACTGGAAATGTTTCAGAGGAATTCAAGTTGCTTATTGTGCCAGCCGGACCCAAGGCTTAACAGGAGCAGAGACCCAATCCAAGGCCAGGACAAGTTGGGCAGCAATGATATAATGGGCTACATTTGGGATCCCAAACACCCTCTTTCCACGAAGAATCGTGCAGAACTGACTTGGCCACTTGAGGTTTATCATCCCATATAAAGGACCATAGCTTTTCTGGATCAACGCAACCACCGACTTTGGTATCTGAAGCTGACCAAGAGAACATCTTTAAAGTTCACCTTACCTTCTACCCCTCATCATAAGGATGTCCTCTGGCTTTGATGGCTTCAGGAGTGGCATCGTAGTCAGCTCTGCATTCATACCTAGGTAGTCTAAAAAGAGAGGAAGGCACCTTGGCAAGGTTTGGGTGGAAGCTGGAACCTGTGGAGTGGTGACATTGGGAAACTCTGGGACAGGACGGCTGCAGTTGCAAGTCTTGCAGGGAAGTCCTCCCCCTAATGGGCCAGTCAAGAAGGTGTGGAAGTCACCCTGAAAAGATCCAGCACAGCACACAGGGATCTTCTCAAACAACAAGGAAGAGTTTAGCATCATGACTCCAAACGGGAACGTTTCCTTGAGATAGAAGATGACTGATCCTATCTGTGGTGCTTTTTGCAGACAGATCTTTTAGGGAGATTTCTCTCTTACAGGTAACGTGCCAGTAGGTGAAGGAGATCCCTTAGATGTCTCTCTGCAGACATGAGCCTGAAACAACTTGACCTGCATCTCCCTGATGTCTTTCGAGTGCATAGGGAAACAAAAATCTCATGACGTTGTGCTCGGAGCCCAGAAACCATGTGCAGTTGTTACACAAGCCTAATAGCACATCTTGCGGCACCTGCAACAAGGTATGCAATGTGAACATTTTGATCTGGTCACTGTCTAGTGCTGAAGAACTTAGTTGATGAGAGAGTGCATCAGACGCGTGTTCATCAGCCACAGAAAAATAGTAACTGGGCACCAGTAGGTACCTAATCTACGTGGGTGTTGTCGTGTCTGGAGGGTGAGTCACAGAGTCGCATGACGCCATCTGGCAGCACTCGAGAGCTATTGCTGGAGAAAAGCTTTTCTGAATTACTCAGAAGCCTGAAAGAGATAATGCTTAGGGTATGCACAGAGAGGCATACAGACTATTAATTCAGAGAGGCATACAGGCTATTCCTAATGTGGAGAGGCATACAGAATATTGAGGCATACAGATTATTAATTCAGAGAGGCATACAGGCTAGTCCTAATGTGGAGAGGCATACAGAATATTGAGGCATACAGATTATTAATTCAGAGAGGCATACAGGCTAGTCCTAATGTGGAGAGGCATACAGAATATTGAGGCATACAGATTATTAATTCAGAGAGGCATACAGGCTATTCCTAGTGTGGAGAGGCATACAGAATATTGAGGCATACAGATTATTAATTCAGAGAAGTATACAGGCTCTTCCTAATGTGGAGAGGCATACAGACTATTCCTCAGACTCTTCCTAATTCGGAGAGTGATACAGACTCTTCCTCATTAAGGGAATGATACAGACTCTTGTTCATTCAGAGTGATAGACTCTTCCTCATTCGAAGAGTGATACAAACTATTCCTCATTCTGAGAGCCACACAGACTCTTACTCATTCGGGGAGTAATCAGACTCTTCCTCATTAAGAGAGTGATACAGACCTCTTCATTCAGACGGTGATTGACTCTTCCTCATTCGGAGATTGATACAGATTCTCATTCGGAGATTGATACAGACTCTTACTCATTCGGAGATTGATACAGACTCTTCCTCATTCGGAGATTGATACAGACTCTTCCTCATTCGGAGATTGATACAGACTCTTTCTCATTCGGAGATTGATACAGATTCTCATTCGGAGATTGATACAGACTCTTACTCATTCAGAGATTGATACAGACTCTTTCTCATTCGGAGATTGATACAGATTCTCATTCGGAGATTGATACAGATTCTCATTCGGAGATTGATACAGACTCTTTCTCATTCGGAGAGTGATACAGACTTTTTCTCATTCGGAGAGTGATACAGACTCTTTCTCATTCGGAGAGTGATACAGACTCTTTCTCATTCAGAGAGTGATACAGACTCTTTCTCATTCGGAGAGTGATACAGACTCTTACTCATTCGGAGATTGATACAGACTCTTACTCATTCGGAGATTGATACAGACTCTTTCTCATTCGGAGATGCAGACTCTTTCTCATTCGGTGATGCAGACTCTTTCTCATTCGGAGAGTGATACAGACTCTTACTCATTCAGAGATTGATACAGACTCTCATTCAGAGATTGAGACAGACTCTTACTCATTTAGAGATTGATACAGACTCTTACTCATTTAGAGATTAATACAGACTCTTTCTCATTCTGAGAGGTATACAGACTCTTACTCATTCAGAGATTGATACAGACTCTCTCATTCGGAGAGTGATACAGACTCTTACTCATTCGGAGAGTGATACAGACTCTTACTCATTCGGAGAGTGATACAGACTCTTACTCATTCGGAGAGTGATACAGACTCTTACTCATTCAGAGATTGATACAGACTCTTCCTCATTCAGAGATTGATACAGACTCTTCCTCATTCAGAGATTTATACAGACTCTTACTCATTCAGAGATTGATACAGACTCTTTCTCATTTGGAAATTGATACAGACTCTCATTCGGAGATTGATACAGACTCTTTCGCATTCGGAGATTGATACAGACTCTTTCTCATTCGGAGAGTGATACAGACTCTTTCTCATTCGGAGAGTGATACAGACTCTTTCTCATTCGGAGAGTGATACAGACTCTTTCTCATTCGGAGAGTGATACAGACTCTCTCTCATTCGGAGAGTGATACAGACTCTTTCTCATTCGGAGAGTGATACAGACTCTTCCTAATTTGGAGAGGCATTCAGACTCTTCCTAATTCAGAAGTACCTTGAAGATTGAAAGAGAGGTTAATCCAGACGCAAAAATCACAAAACGTAAAAACTATCAGGTTACTGTAATGGGATAGTCGGTGTGAGTGTTCCCAGGAGGATGGGTTGTCATCCCCTGTTGGAAAGAATGGATGATTCCCGTGCAGAAAGGATACGCCATGCATTGACACAGTAAACAGCAAACTGTTGTTTTTTCTCATCTCCATACTCCAATGTACGTTTACAAACGAGGTGATTGTTAAGCTAAATGTATATTGATAATTTGTCTAGGAGGAAAAGGAAGTGAGCACAAAAAGTTAGCATTTTATAAAAATGTAGAATAATCAGTTCAGTATGGAGGCTCTCTCTACATAGGATCCCAAAAACCAGAAGACAAATATCTCCATAAAAACATCAACCTTTAAAACCTAATTTGATGCTATATGGCAACACCGTATTTATTTCACTACATTCCACTTCAGATACTCATGAGAAATCAAAGTTAGTTTACTCTAAACACATTAGCTTCGTGCAATTCGTCATTTAAATGTGTAACTTTGCTAAGTAATGCAGTTAATAAACATCCCCAGTCTGGAGTCCGAAATAGCAAAAACATTAACACATGACAAATGTTACAGTTCTTGAAATTACCCAGATTCTCTGAATCAAGTCCAAAAATAATGTTGGTCTAGAAGCTTTAGTCATTACTGAAGACTGACAATCATGCTCAATCTAAGACAGCTCCCACTGGCCTCGAGCTGCCATCGGAATGATGGATGTAGGATGTGTAATGAGAGTTAAAAAAGGGACAAGGGGTAGGTCTCAATTAAACAGCGGAATGCAATACGTTTAGGTCTGGCCTAGAGGCAAATTAAGAAAAAAACATAATATAACTAGATACATATTCACATACAAGTCCCCCCCTTCATACATTGGTCTGTTCAAGTGTCATTCACATTTGGCTTCCGCCCACCAAAGTACGAGGTACGGGGCACTGGGTCAGCTCACTTCATCCAATGGCTGTCTTTCACTGTAAGCGACTGCATTTTGCTTGCTCTCGTCGCCTGAAAAGGAGTGCACTTTAGTGCCGGGGCTGCTGGTCCACTACTTTCATTTTTATACTTTTTTAATATTGCACAACTTTGCACATAAATGGAAGTTTGCCAAGACGAGTCTTTAACAGCACACAATGGCTACGGCAAGGAAGCTACATTCAATGCACCAATTACAAGGGATCTGTTCAGTTAAGGGAGGGAGATATTCTTTACGGAAAAAGAGATCCATATTTTACAAAAATATCAATATGGGGAACGTAGCGCAAGAAAAGCTTCATGTACAAATTATGCTTTGACATTTTTTTTTGTTTTCAAATTAATGTCATTGCGTTTTTTCAGATGAGCTCTTGGTAGTGCTCTTTCTGTACTGTGATGCCAGTAATTGTCTGACAGTGAATGCCGACACTTGTCTGTAAAATATTTTGTCAATTTCTGTACTCTGTATAATAAAACGTAAGCAACATACTCCCTGAGAATGCCCATCACGTGAGGTCAAACTGCACTTTCTTCAGTGAGCTATCTTTGGTTTCAGTACTTGCTAGAAGTGGTCGATGAGTTTACCAACTATTGGAACAGAGAAGATCGGAGCACAAACTACAATCACAAGATGCTAGTCTGGTGATGTGGACAAAGATGTGTCTCCCACGACAAGAGCACCTATTCAATGTTCAGGAGAGAATGCAGGTGAAAATCAACTCTTCGAAGAATATTTCTTTACACAATATGATTCACTACTCACAATTTATGCTTCATAGTCAATGATCGCGGATCGCACCTTTTCTATGATACAGTTGCTCTGTATCTAGGTTTGTGCTCTAGGGATACCTTTACATATGTAAAAGTCCCACATAAATGATAATAAGACACCCTTTGCTGCATAATTTAAAATGAAAGGCCATGCTACTAGTGTATTGAGATGATTGAACTCAATGGCTGCAGACAAAGACGAAGAAGAGAGTGCGTCCTTTCTCGACATGCTGCAAGGAGCAAACATAAATGGTTCATTGCCCAATGTCAATTTCCCTCCAATTACATTATAGCTGCAAAAGTAATGTAAGGCACTGCTTGGACAAATCTCTTAGCTGTTCTCCCAGGTGCCAAGACTGAGGTTAGGGTAGCAATGATACCGTCATTGGTACTAGCTTGCCAATTAGATCCAACTTTTACAGAATGTCAAGGCAGGTTCAGGAGAGCATTGTTGTGGTCATTAAGATGCGGGCACAGCTGTAATTGACACCCTGCACAGTCCCTAGGATAGCCCACCAGTGCGTGTGCTAAAACGTGAGCTACAGACTTCCGCTTCTATGCAGATTAAAGAGGGCTCAATGCTAACAAGCACTGACAAACCTTTTTGAGACCTATTGGCTTTGTCAACGTTTTTTAAAGATGTTGCAGGGCAGCTGAAGCTGCTCTGCAACATCTTTAAAATAAATTAACAAAGCCGAATAGCTCTGCAGGTGCTATTTGATTTTGTTAATGTTTTTTACAGGGGGTGTGGCGTTACAACCAGAACTATCGCCTGCAGTTAAGGACAACCAGGTTTGAGTCTCAGCATTGAATCAACATCCACGGATTTGGGGCAAATCCTTTAAACTCCCTGAGCTTAAGAAGATAAATGCATATCAACTTGCGTAAAGTACATGTAAATGTTCCTTGTGGAAAGCGCTACAATATCTTGGGATCCATTAAGCGCTATATAAAGCTTCCGAAAATTAAATTTAAAAAAAAGCAACAAGAGAGAGGAGGGTGGGAAATAATGGAGGCAAGGTGAGTGGGTGGAAAAGTACGAGACAGCGCTCTAAAACCTTTGGGTAGAGATTGGGCTTTTGCCCTTTGGTTTTTAAAGTAAAAATATATACATAGCAACAACAAAGCGGAAGGGGTGGAAAGGACAGGGAAAACAATGAGGGAATGTGAGAGGAGGTAGGAAGGGCTTACAAACAGATGCACGCCTAAGAAGTCTGGTCAAAAGACTCCAAGTGGTTCGGAATGCTGCAGCACGCATTCTGCTAAAAAAAACAAAGCACCATTCTGTCACCTCCACGCTGGCGTCCCTTCACTGGCTGCCAGTACCCTAAAGAATACAGTTCAAATCTCTTTGCAGAGCCCATCGGGCTAACCACAACAAAGGACCACAAGTGCTAAAGCGGCCCCAAGCATTTACAATTGCTGATCAGAGATTCTTTACAGTGCCTATGGTCAAGAAAGCAGGAAGTGCTGGACGCTCGTTCACCTTCTTGGCATCCAAACTCTGGAACACACAGCCATTACAACTCAGATAGATCAAAGATGAACTGAGTTTTAGGAAATAGCTGAAGACATACCTATTTGAGTAATACCCCTTTGTAGGAAGTTGGCTCTGTATGTGCCATTTCAAAGTAAGGAATAGCATGCACAGAGTCCAAGGGTTCCCCTTAGAGGTAAAATAGTGGTAAAAATAGATAATACTAATGCTCTATTTTGTGGTAGTGTGGTCGAGCAGTAGGCTTATCCAAGGAGTAGTGTTAAGCATTTGTTGTACATACACATAGACAATAAATGAGGTACACACACTCAGAGACAAATCCAGCCAATAGGTTTTGTTATAGAAAAATATCTTTTCTTAGTTTATTTTAAGAACCACAGGTTCAAATTCTACATGTAATATCTCATTCGAAAGGTATTGCAGGTAAGTACTTTAGGAACTTCAAATCATCAAAATTGCAGGTATACTTTTCAAGTTATTCACAAATAGCTGTTTTAAAAGTGGACACAGTGCAATTTTCACAGTTCCTAGGGGAGGTAAGTATTTGTTAGGTTAACCAGGTAAGTAAGACACTTACAGGGCTTAGTTCTTGGTCCAAGGTAGCCCACCGTTGGGGGTTCAGAGCAACCCCAAAGTCACCACACCAGCAGCTCAGGGCCGGTCAGGTGCAGAGTTCAAAGTGGTGCCCAAAACGCATAGGCTAGAATGGAGAGAAGGGGGTGCCCCGGTTCCGGTCTGCTTGCAGGTAAGTACCCGCGTCTTCGGAGGGCAGACCAGGGGGGTTTTGTAGGGCACCGGGGGGGACACAAGCCCACACAGAAATTTCACCCTCAGCGGCGCGGGGGCGGCCGGGTGCAGTGTAGAAACAAGCGTTGGGTTCGCAATGTTAGTCTATGAGAGATCTCGGGATCTCTTCAGCGCTGCTGGCAGGCAAGGGGGGGGTTCCTCGGGGAAACCTCCACTTGGGCAAGGGAGAGGGACTCCTGGGGGTCACTTCTCCAGTGAAAGTTCGGTCCTTCCGGTCCTGGGGGCTGCGGGTGCAGGGTCTCTCCCAGGTGTCGGGACTTAGGATTCCAAGAGTCGCGGTCAGGGGAAGCCTCGGGATTCCCTCTGCAGGCGGCGCTGTGGGGGCTCAGGGGGGACAGGTTTTTGTACTCACAGTCTTAGAGTAGTCCTGGGGTCCCTCCTGAGGTGTTGGATCTCCACCAGCCGGGTCGGGGTCGCCGGGTGCAGTGTTGCAAGTCTCACGCTTCTTGCGGGGAGCTTGCAGGGTTCTTTAAAGCTGCTGGAAACAAAGTTGCAGCTTTTCTTGGAGCAGGTCCGCTGTCCTCGGGAGTTTCTTGTCTTTTCGAAGCAGGGGCAGTCCTCAGAGGATGTCGAGGTCGCTGGTCCCTTTGGAAGGCGTCGCTGGAGCAGGATCTTTGGAAGGCAGGAGACAGGCCGGTGAGTTTCTGGAGCCAAGGCAGTTGTCGTCTTCTGGTCTTCCTCTGCAGGGGTTTCAGCTAGGCAGTCCTTCTTCTTGTAGTTGCAGGAATCTAATTTTCTAGGGTTCAGGGTAGCCCTTAAATACTAAATTTAAGGGCGTGTTTAGGTCTGGGGGGTTGGTAGCCAATGGCTACTAGCCCTGAGGGTGGGTACACCCTCTTTGTGCCTCCTCCCAAGGGGAGGGGGTCACAATCCTAACCCTATTGGGGGAATCCTCCATCTGCAAGATGGAGGATTTCTAAAAGTTAGAGTCACTTCAGCTCAGGACACCTTAGGGGCTGTCCTGACTGGCCAGTGACTCCTCCTTGTTGCTTTCTTTGTTCCCTCCAGCCTTGCCGCCAAAAGTGGGGGCCGTGGCCGGAGGGGGCGGGCAACTCCACTAAGCTGGAGTGCCCTGCTGGGCTGTGACAAAGGGGTGAGCCTTTGAGGCTCACCGCCAGGTGTCACAGTTCCTGCCTGGGGGAGGTGTTAGCATCTCCACCCAGTGCAGGCTTTGTTACTGGCCTCAGAGTGACAAAGGCACTCTCCCCATGGGGCCAGCAACATGTCTCTGGTGTGGCAGGCTGCTGGAACTAGTCAGCCTACACAGACAGTCGGTTAAGTTTCAGGGGGCACCTCTAAGGTTCCCTCTGTGGTGTATTTTACAATAAAGTGTACACTGGCATCAGTGTGCATTTATTGTGCTGAGAAGTTTGATACCAAACTTCCCAGTTTTCAGTGTAGCCATTATGGTGCTGTGGAGTTCGTGTTTGACAGACTCCCAGACCATATACTCTTATGGCTACCCTGCACTTACAATGTCTAAGGTTTTGTTTAGACACTGTAGGGGTACCATGCTCATGCACTGGTACCCTCACCTATGGTATAGTGCACCCTGCCTTAGGGCTGTAAGGCCTGCTAGAGGGGTGTCTTACCTATACTGCATAGGCAGTGAGAGGCTGGCATGGCACCCTGAGGGGAGTGCCATGTCGACTTACTCGTTTTGTCCTCACTAGCACACACAAGCTGGCAAGAAGTGTGTCTGTGCTGAGTGAGAGGTCTCCAGGGTGGCATAAGACATGCTGCAGCCCTTAGAGACCTTCCTTGGCATCAGGGCCCTTGGTACTAGAAGTACCAGTTACAAGGGACTTATCTGAATGCCAGGGTGTGCCAATTGTGGATACAATGGTACATTTTAGGTGAAGGAACACTGGTGCTGGGGCCTGGTTAGCAGGGTCCCAGCACACTTCTCAGTCAAGTCAGCATCAGTATCAGGCAAAAAGTGGGGGGTAACTGCAACAGGGAGCCATTTCTTTACACCCTTTTTATCAAGAGGGACTAAGCGACTGACATGACGATTAGCGCTGGGAGCCGGTTAAGTACCCATGCACTTTAGAAGTGCCTAGTATAGTACACAGTGTCAGATTTAAAACTGAAAAAAGTACTGCTACCAGCAGCGGCCAGTGGAAGGACATTGGCCGCAGAGACAGGAAACTGTACTTCATCCAAGCACAACACATGATCTAACGACCGAAGAGGAAAAAGAGAAAGTGAAAGCAGGAGGAGGCCTTAACCAATGAGAAGCGAGGCAATGAGAGCGACATGGGAGCCAACCAATGGCAAGTAACGGTGTGTATGGGGTGGGCCCCATATTTGTTTTGAAGCTTCTTTTTTAATTCACAACAGCTTTTGCTGACAACGCATGTGCGACGTAGGCGAAATCTAAAGAGGAACTGCTCCCCATTTCCTGAGCTGAGTAGCTCACTCAAAAGTTCGAGGTTGTCCTCCTTTTTATCTCTTTCATATTGACAGAGTAAAAAAAAAAAAGCACTTGCATGTTTCTGGAAGTTGGGAAATTGTGTGGTGGATGCCTCGTGTCATCTTTCTCAGCCACACTGTGGTAATCAGAGACAGTTGTACTGACCACATAGTCCACCTCTGGGGTTGCACAGCCTGCACTGCAAACCAAGTGCCATATTGGGTGCAGACTGCTGTCTACCTGTGGCAAAAAGTGTGCCTGAGAAGTGGATCCTCTTGAGGCTGAAATCCAAGCCATTAAGGATTGAAAGGCTTTAACTACCCAGAACTTTCTACCTATATTCAGACTGTCGTAATTGTCTTAAGTTATGTTGAGTCGCAACCATCAGCGTGTGCTTGAAGTAGGACACACCTGTTCAACCAAGCTGCTCTTCAGAGTCAAGCAAGTTTCTGATAACCACGTGTCATTGCAGACCAACTGCCCACAATCCTGGTTAGTAGGAATCTCTTACAGTTTCACAAGTGATAGTTTTAGTTGATCCATACATTTTACTCAATCTGTCAAAATGCATAAGAAAAAAACAAAAATATATAAGAAGGGAAACTTTTATTTAATGACAGGAGAAGGCAAGAGAGTTAGTGAGACCATCATTAGCAAGAAGTGTGCAAGCATGTGTAACATCTTCATCCAAACTCTCTGACTCTTGTGAAAATTCCATGAGGGGTAATACTGCTGTGCAGCCAAGAACAAACACAACTTATATAAAAGGAGGGCGATGTCTCACATCAGAATTTAAACCTTGTCAGTTCAATACTTAGAAACAACTGCAACAGCTAAATTAATAGAACATTCATGCAGACCAGGGAGAGGCACCGGCATACACTGCATAAATGATCCCCTAAAAGAAGCACATACCTAAAATGCATATGATGTACATTTTAAGTTCAAGCGTCCCACCACAATCCTACCACTGAAAAGGGGCAAGGGTAAGGCACGGCAAGAAAAAACTTCAAAGCCATGTGGCTCACATAAAGATATGCACAAACGACTGTAAGATATATAAGCCAAGGACACAAACAGAAAAAAGCACTGGCAAAGTCAAAAGGTCTCTCCTATTCAAGGTAATTTAGCTTTGTGGATGCCTTTTTAGCCATGTTGTACAGCACGGCTGAAATTGCCAAAAAAGTGATATGATGCGTTTAGTACAGGCTGCCTCATAGCACTTTTGCACTTTTATTTTGTTAACTTTCAGTAACGCTGTTCAGCAGTTGTACTGGTGTACAACATGGCTTAAAACCTTGGACAATGACAAAGCCGAAGAGTAGAGCTATTGGGCTTTATCAATTTTTTAATGTATTCCTTGATGTCCGTAAAACAAAGCCCTTACTGTTTGCAGGCCTAAAAGAGGTTGAAGAGCAAAACGGATAATCTGATCAGTAACAGATGGAGGAGATAAAATGTGAATCGGAGTGGATAGTGACTGGAAAACACTCATTATGCAAATGTTGTTCTTTGTTTACTATAAATACTATTATACAACAAGAAACAACAGTAACTTGAACTTAAAAAAACATTGTGCCAGTTAGGCTCGAGCCACTTGCTCCCAGGTGGGAGGGAGGGAGCAGGGAAAAACAACAAGGGAATGTGGGAGCATGTGGGAGGGGCAAGGGCAAGCAACAACGGAATGCAAAAGGGGTGGGAGGGATGGGGGCTAAGCAACAACTGAATGCAGGAGCGGGATGAGGCAAGCAACAAAGAAATGCAGAAGAGATGCAGGAGAGAGTGGGAGGAACAGGGCCAGTGTAAGCAACAATGCAAGATAGGGGCGAGGGAGAGACAGACTGCAAACATGTGCACTCTTATCGAGTGCTGCAACTAAAGTAAAAACAAATACCCCTGAAATCGCATGAGCAGTAGAAGGACACTGGATGACAAAAGGAAGCAGTTAATGCTGCAGGGAAAGGACAAACACACAAAGAATAAATTAATCCAGCACATACTGACCAATCAAAAGAAAGGAAATGTGAGTGATGAAGTCAACCAATAGAAATTAATAGGCGGGCGGCTCAAAGCCCCTTTTATGCTAACAAAATGTCTCGCAAATGAGTTGCATCAGGTGAGACCTAAAAAGAATAACAGACAAGCAAGAGGTTAAAAATACTTTTTTTGGGTGAAACCAAAATTAACCTTCGAAGTTAAAAATGTGAAAATGAAGAATACATCCGAGAAGCTCCTTCAGAGACAGCAAACGATGCAGGTAATCATGATGTCCAATACGTGTCTAGGGTGAGTCACTTTAACACTGAGACTAATCAGATCCTCTGCCAGCTCCAACTGCCTCCACCTGAACCTTCTAGAACGGAAAATAAGTATTCCACTGTCTAGACAAACTTATAGTAAACATGAACCATAGAAAGTAACCAATAAGAGAAATCAACGCAACACAACAATTAACTTGATGATCCTTATCATTAAAGATGAAACACCGATTCTACAATCGATAGTTCACCCTTTTCATACAAAGGCAAAGCTCATGTCAAGATGGCGTTCACAAAGTAACAGGCACCCAGCATGTTCAATGTAGGGTTTCCAAAAATCACCCCAGATAACTGGAGTAATGCAGAACAGTCCACAGCAGCAGAGTGCCAGAATGTTCTCTGACAGAACGGAGGAGAAAGAACTAAGCACATTCTCGAATAGCTTAGCACCATGACAGGAGAAAAATATGGCACCAGAAGGCTTTCGATCCTCGTGAAATGTGGGAATGTTTAATGTGCATGCGTGTGGCACAATTATAGCAGTGAATACAGAAATAAAATGGAGAATTCTAACTGAGCTTTCCCATATGGGTTACTGGCTTTATCTACGCGAAAGGAGGATTTAGACGAAAGGAATCTGCAGAGATATAAATCTAAACGGAAAACATTATACTTTTTCTTACCTTTAGAACTAGAATTGTAAAGTGAAGGATCCACAGGTGGGATGTTCTGTGGAGTGGGCTGGACCACAGTACTACCTGCAACACCTGCAGAGAAGAGAGAAAGACATCGGTATTATTTAAGTTCTTCCAACTGCAGTAGGACACCCTACTGTGCGATATTTACTTTCCATTCTAAATCGTGTTTGATAACGCTCGCACACAATTGCAACTACCTAAGAATATTTGAAAGGCTCTCTGTAGGGAAATGCTGAAATCCTAATAAAAAAAAAAACACAGAAGGCCAAACTTAAACTCACCACTTCCTGAACCTATGGTGAATTCTCAGCTCACTTACCAGTAATCTGCATTAGAGTCCTTATCTTCCTCGGCATCTTATCCCATGGGGGTGATCAACCCTTAAGACAGGCCTCTACCAGATCCTAAATTAAAAAAAACTCCAGAGTCATGAATATCCTTATAAAACTGTGAAAGCCCTCAAGATACATCAAGCTTGTTTCCACCCAAAGGGGAGAAGAGTAGGTCTCATGACGGGCACAATGCAGAGTAGACCTTAGAGTAATGAAGGCTGCCAATAACTAATCCAGGCATTTAAACTCTGTCCTATTTCCTGACCACAGTCTTTATCTGGTAAGAGCGTGAAAAGCGAAGGCCCCTTGACCTGGAAGACACAATTGTGTACCACTAAAGAGGTGAAGTACTGAACTTTAGAGCAGTGTATAGTACTCTTTAGGTAGAGTCAGCACAAATTACAGCCACCATAAGAAGTGCCAAACCAAGACCTTCCTGCAGCCAGTTTTGGAAAATGCATGTGCAGGGGCACCATGATTCCAATTTTCAAATATCCAATATGGTCTTCCCTTCAAGTTCCCCCTCAAATACTCCAACTCCATTCTTGGAATACTACTATTCCAGGTTTAGGAGCGAACAACGCCCATAAAACACCTTCATGTACTCCGGGTTACAGAATTCCTGAAGAAAATATCTTAGCCTTGTGCCGTAAACAGACGAGACAAACAAGGCTGATGAACAGGGAAGAGCAATCCACACTGCCCACATCAAGGGAATGAAGAATAGCATCCTCTTGAAAGGAAGGGTATGAACACAAATTACACAGAATAATATCTTGTTTCAAATGAACATTAATAATCATATTATGAGAGGAATGGGGAATAACCCATGAAGGACTCTTAGCTCAGTAATGCATTGTTCATAGATAACAGTCTTTAAAATCTCTTTATCTTGCAACAGCAGACAAAACCAGTGCCAGATTCCAAGTTGAGAATGAAGAACAAACTCTTGAAAGGGTCATATCAGAACAAGTAATAAGCTGAGAAGCAGTGAATTTCTTCTCACCATTTTTATCCCAGGGAGAGCGAAAGCCTAATACAGCAGCTAACTGCACTCTCGAAGACGATCAACAACAAGCAATAAAAAGACATCCTTTAAAACAAATTTACCATTTTCCAAGCTATAGTAATTCAAAACGCTGATGTGCTCCTTTGAGCCCCTGGGCCATGAACAGAGTCACTCACTGGCAACAGGCCATAAAAGATGCCTAACACTAGCACGTCTAGAATGGTTATGGATGTGGCTACTTCTCAGGACTGAACACAGCACTGTAAACAATGATCATCAGTTTCCACAAAAACTTCAGGCAGTGGGCCACCTGGCTCATAAAATTGGACTAGCTAGGGAGTGACGGAAAAAGGATCCACTCTGGCTCATGATCCACCTGTCAAAGAGTGGAGAAACAAGACATGCAAAAGATATGGTGGCCTATCATTACAATCAATGCCCTTTTATCAGATATATGTCAAGAATCTAAGAATAAATTGTAAGAAAGCAACAATGAATAGAAGGCCCTGTGGCAGAGCTGTAGAAAGATGTGTGACCTAATACAGTACATCTTAGATGAGAAGAAAACACATTTTAGGTAGTGTCAGGTAGGTTACCTTGATATTGTATTTCCCTGCAATGTAATTCACTCAGAAGGATTGATGATTCATATCTGCTGACAGACCCAACTGCCAAGACAATATGTTGCTTCACTTTTCCAGTTACATATATGTCTACAAGTTCGAGCATGCATTTCATTTCACAACACTATCTGTAAAGTGAGCAGAGTTTTCAGCTCAAAGTATCACATGTGACGCTGAAGGGTCGTCCTGGCTCTGGTGGCACACAAAAGCCAGAGACAAAAGGCAAGATATACCCTGTGGTAACCATTATAGTACCATTGAGGCTGCAAAAAAGCAAGACTTTAGAAACACTTCCACCTGCGTAAGTTCAACCAAGCATTGTCAAAACACTGGATATTTCATTGGTTTCTGGTTTAGAAGAGTGGTGTGCGAATTCTAGGGTCAGCATCCCATCTGCTGCAGGCAAGCTGGACCTTGCTTGTGTGCACAGATCTACTATCTGGCTCCAAGTGCCTTGTAGAAGTACTATTTTCTTTAAAAACAAAAAGAAAGAATGAAAAGGCAAATAGGAGTAAGAACGAGCTTGGAGCAAGCAACTCATAAAAAAACTAGATTCGGGTTCAGACTTTTCAAATGTAGAACCATCTTCATTTTTGATGGATCTGGAAATATTGCTAGTGAAGTGCCCACACCTATGCGTATCTCACTGTTTGGTCTTCAATGAGTATAGATCAATTGGAGATGCTGATTACATAGGTCTTTTCACAGCACCTTTAGTCAAAAGAGTACTGTAGAAAAATACATAACAAAACATAACACACGGGGAAGGTGTTTATGCGGTACTTTAATGTGATGTACACTGTTGGAATAAAGTATACATGAAATGTGTGTTCATGATAGTCTTAGCAACTGTGTTGTTTGTGCTTATGTGCAGCTTAGCCAAGAACCATTGAGCTAACATACATTGAGATATATGTACTTTCAGGAGGGCATATCAACTCTGTCCAAGACATACTACTTTGTCCAAGATGGGTGATGCCCCAAATTGTGCACAAGCAAGAGTTCATATACACTAGATTCACTATCTTTTTGGGAGGCCGTGCCCTTCACGTGCAAATAAAAGGCACAATAGGTAGGGCCAGTAACTTACATCACTGAAGTGTGCAGAATAAGAAGTCCTTATACAGTGATCACTTAATGGGACTCTGAGGGTGTAAGCTCTGCACAGCCTGGTACTGCTTGCTTTTTTACAGGGTTACCTATGGTTGTCTGTCTTTAAATTGTCATTAACCTAATTAAATTCAAACCGTCTTTAATGCACACAAAATGTAGCCTTCACTAAGTGGACAAAGGGGGTATAGATTGCTAATATAATGAAAGATATTGACTATTTTCTCCTCCTTGTCTGATGATAATTTCAGGTTCCCTTCAGTGCTCCCAATGTTGCGGCACTAGTTGAACCATGAATCAAAACTACATTTGGTGACTACTTGAAAGTTTCAGGTAATCTAACTAATAGTAGGTTCTGATGAAAGCCATGGACCCAGAGTGGCCGTGTTAGGCAGAGACATGTCAATCGTAATTTTAGTTGTATAGGATTAATTGTTGATCCTCACAACACTACCTGCTTTTAATCTTATCCTTATCCTTTTTATGGACACAAATAAAAAGATATTAAGGATATGAGGTAATTTTACCTCACATTTGTTCACTTGACTTCTCACTGAGATACCCTTCAGTAATCATTCACTGGGATTACACAACACTGAAGTGAGTGGAGACTCCTTGATGATGCTACCCATGCAATCACCCCACGGTGGCAACATTGACCGTTGAGGATAGAATATGTGGTTGAGGGTCTGTTGAGAAAGATCTCAGAATCCCCGGAATGATATGGTATGAGGGTTCACTTCTTTTAGTTATTGGTGTTAAGACACTGGAGTGTGGCATCCAGACGACATTATGTACCCCTTTGGTCAATGTCTGTGAAGAGATAATTGTACCTCAAATTGCACATTTGATAAAGAAAAATGTGAACAAATGTAAACGATATGTGAAGTCAGAAAGTATGTACTCCTGTCTCTGTTGCAATTCCTAAGTAGAGATGTAAGGCACTAAAAAATGTTTTTTCCTTCTCACTGGGGCTTTTGTCTAAATCGCAGTTTGAGGAATCCACTCTTTGAGCTGCTGGAGACCTATCCCTCGGATACCTGCTGTCTATGAAGATATGGCAGAGCAGAAGGGAAGGGACCGGGAGTGTTGGTAGGGGTTGTAGTGGTGTCGTTGGTGCCCACTGTTGAGCCATATGATTTTGTGCTTTCTATCTACTTAGCATTACTTGTGATTCTTACAGTCAGGTTGAAAAGGTAGGGATATCCTCCTGCCCCAATGCCACCTTTCAATGCTGTTAAGTATCTTGAAGCAGCTCAGTATCCGTATCATCCAGTTTGGCCTCAGGAATAGTTGAATATGTGCACAGTACCAGAATTAAGAATACTGGTAATGGCTTGGTGGAGAAAGCTAGAATGAATTTATGCTCAGACTGCAGCATGCAGTGGGTATTTGGAGCCTGGGAACACCAAGACATAGACTTTGAGGTGAGACTATAGAACCTGAAGCTGCGTTAGTACAATCAGTTACTTCAGAGTTGTTCTCCGGTTCAGAATTCTTATAAGCTGCAGAGCACCCCAAAAATAACCAAAGTGTAGGACAAAGAGGTAGCCTAATACCAGGACTTCCATCTTTATACAACACAAGAGGTCCTGAAATGGCCTGCACACTTTTGGAATTAAGTACTTTTTAGACAAAGCAGCTGAGTCTATATGAGTCCGATGTCTGTGATACAGGCACAGAATACAGTGTCAGACTCATCATGGGTCTAGAATGTCTCACATTCAACAACAACTGTATGGATTAGCAAGTACAAACGTTGATCTTTTTCCCTTGACAACTGCTTGCTGGGTGAAACCAATCACCCCCCGCTCCCTAAGTTTGGCACGGATATTGGTTCATCACGCTCTTCAAAGGGTGGTAGTTCACCTGCATCATCCAGAAAACTATGGAGAATGTGCTGATGTTTTCAACAAAACAGCAGATGAAAGGCAACCACTGATTTCCATAAGCGGCTAAAAGTCCATGCAGGTGGTTTTATGCACTGCTTAAGTTGAAGATCATACATGTGTGATTCACATCAATTGGATGAATTTGACGCTCCAAGTGTCCTGCAGGAATTCTATTTTTTGTTCTTAGGAGAAATTACATCCTCCTGACTAGAGAGCAACAAGCAATATCACACTGAAATACTGGCATCCACAACCAATTATTGGGGTTCTATTAGACCAACTACGCCCTGCCACAATTTCTACGAAATGGGTTCTTGTGGACTAATCTCTAGGATTAGTATGGAAGTGGAAAGAAGAAGAAAACTTCCTTCTGTAAGAAATACTGTCTTCCTGAGTTCAGGCCAATGGTGTTTGGACTTAGCAATTCCGTGACAGGATTTCCTCACTTTGTGAACAAGGCAGGTGGATTGACCTCTTCTTAGTGGTGTGTGTTTCACCGAGGGGAGTGGGGTAGGGGAGTATTGGATCAGGAATGTTAAGTTGTTGCTTAACAGTCTGTGTGGGCATATTTTGTATACCAAATTAGAAAAAAAGGCACTCTCACGTTTATACCATTTAATTTCTGGGTTGCATTAATTTCATGCTTCCTGTGTTATATTCTTGAGGTTTGACCCTCAAAAGATGAAGGCTAGCTGAGGACGGCCTATTTTGGCAACTGTGAAGGTTGCGCCAAACTTAATCAGCTTCACCAAATTGTGTAGGTGGTTTATCTCTCAGTTTTAGGACCGCAGTTCTTCTCAGATAACCCTAAACTGTGCTGATGTGTCTTAAAATAGTAAATTGAAGCCGAAGCATCCTATGACAGTGTGAAGCACAGTTTCACCTCCATGGTAATGGAGTAATTGCACATTGTAATTTTATTGAGCTACAAACAGCAAAGTTTATTAGTGATCAACAGGATCATTACCAGGTCTGTATCTTTGTTCAGGACTGTGCACCTTGTGCTCCATAGGTATATTGCTTGTCATACCCACTGTGCAACATCCATGACACACACTGCCTCTCACTAATTAAAAATTTGAAGACCGAATTGCAATAATAAAACATTTGAAGACCGAATTTAAGAAGAAAAATATACAAATAAAATTAGACGGCCAAGAAAACGCCTGGGCCAAATTGCTATATTCCATCTCGTCCCGAAATTAAAGCACCTTTTGGACTTTGGTTGGTCAAGCCTCAGGATCGTATCAGTGGCCAGATGACCTGTTTTAATCAAATGATAAGTGTGAAACACATATAAAGTCCATATATAAATCAACTATTAACTGTTTATTCGAATTTCCAAGAGATTTTACAACATATCTTGACATCACCAAGGAGGAAATATCAAAATGAATAAGAATCTCTAGCTCATCTTAAGTGGCCGGCCCAAATGGTATACCGATGGATCTGGTAAAATTAAATGACTCCTTATGGAGTACACTTTTGGAACAGTTATTTCCTCATGTAACTAAGTCTGGACAAGTTCCATCCTCTTCAAAAGGTGCAGTAGCCCATCCAATTTACAAGAGGGGCCCTAAGCAAGATCCAACCAGCTGCAGATTATTAGCACTTCTAGACTGCTACGGGAAGCTACCTGCCAAGCACCTATTAAATAACTGAAGAACTGGGCCAATGATCAGTTGTCAGTACCACCAATACAAAATGTATTTCGTACTGGTTGCTCAACTGTTGACAACATTACGGCTTTGAATTTACTTGCAAAAAAAATATTCAATAAAGAAATCAACGATAGACGCCGGTTTTGTGGATTACTCAACCGCATTTGATAACGTGAATCGGCAAAGGTTATGGGCTAAGACCCGGAAGTGGAAAATCAATCCTTGTTTGACGCATTTTCTTGCAGAATTACATACTGACACATGGTTGCAGGTAAAGCTGGCTACTGACAATAACTTGACATCTAAATTCTGTACTGAGAATGGGCTCAAACAAGGTTGCATTCTGGCCCCCTTACTATTTTCATTGTACATTGCCAATATAACTGAGCTGTTGGAGTCAGATCAGGGCTTTCCATCTAAGTTGGGAGGTATGAAAATATCATATTTAGCCTATGCCGACGATTTGATAATATTGTCACAAACCCCAAAAGGCCTTCAACATCAACTAGGCCATTTGAATTAATTAAATGTGGAGAACGGATTAATTGCTAATTGGTCAAAAACAAAAATCATGATTTTTGGGAAGAAACCTAAACTTGTGATGTGGGTTGTAGGAGGTGCTATGATCCAAATAGTCAATCAATACGATTATCTGTGATGTGACATTTGACAGTAAGATATCATGGTCTAACCATCTAGCCATTAGAAAGCTCAAGTCAACCAGGATCAGCAAATCTGTCATAAGATTTGAAAACATGTTTGGTGGGAAGGCAATCAAGCCATCATTGAAAGCATTACATATGAAACTCATTCCATATCTGTTACATACCTCTCCTGTGCTAAATCACAAGATCATTGTCAATCTTGACAACATTTTTATGCAATGTGTTCGTAATCCCCTTCATCTCCACATAGCCACTCCTCGTTGTGTCATCAGACTAGAATTAAGTCTAAAATCGCTAATATCACTTCATCACAGAAGTACTTGGAACTATTTCTGTGACTGTGAAAGAGCAGATCCCTAATCACTAACATTCGTAATCCATCAGAAAATAAGAACAATTATATATAAGGATTTAGAGGTGCATTTTTACCCTCAAATGTAGAAATCTACAATCTACCTCACCTTGAGTTGTGGTAAAATTAAATCAATCGGCCCGGAAAAATGTATTCTGTGGAACTTTTACTCTTAGACAGAGGGACTCTGATTTAGCCCAGGCTAAAGGATATAATCACATGGATTTAGTCTTCGATACCTTTTCCTTGCAGAGCCAAGAGTATCTAGGATCAAATCTGCCTGGGTGTGTTAAAATGAAAATTTGAAGGTTCAGTTTATTTCATATTCGGATCTATGAATTTGAAGGGAAACGGAAACCAGTATTTAAAGACAAAATTGTTTGTCGACTTTGTGGGCTTACAACTGAATCCCTTCAGCATGTTTTATATATTTGTCCCTAACTCTTAGATTTAAGAGAAAAGTATTTGCGACCTGTGAGAAAGTAGCCTCTTTCTAACCTTGTTACCCCCACTTTTGGCCAGTTTGTGAGTGTATGTCAGGGTGTTTTCACTGTCTCACTGGGATCTTGCTAGCCAGGGCCCAGTGCTCATAGTGAAAACCCTATGTTTTCAGTATGTTTGTTATGTGTCACTGGGAACCTGCTAGTCAGGACCCCAGTGCTCATAAGTTTGTGACCTATAGGTATGTGTTCCCTGTGTGATGCCTAACTGTCTCACTGAGGCTCTGCTAACCAGAACCTCAGTGGTTATGCTCTCTCTTTACAAATTGTCACTAACAGGCTAGTGACCAATTTTACCAATTTACATTGTCTTACTGGAACACCCTTATAATTCCCTAGTATATGGTACTGAGGTAACCAGGGTATTGGGGTTCCAGGAGATCCTTATGGGCTGCAGCATTTCTTTTGCCACCCATAGGGAGCTCTGACAATTCTTACACAGGCCTGCCACTGCAGCCTGAGTGAAATAACGTCCACGTTATTTCACAGCCATTTTACACTACACTTAAGTAACTTATAAGTCACCTATATGTCTAACCTTTACCTGGTAAAGGTTAGGTGCAAAGTTACTTAGTGTGAGGGCACCCTGGCACTAGCCAAGGTGCCCCCACATTGTTCAGGGCCAATTCCCCGGACTTTGTGACTGCGGGGACACCATTACACGCGTGCACTACATATAGGTCACTACCTATATGTAGCTTCACAATGGTAACTCCGAATATGGCCATGTAACATGTCTATGATCATGGAATTGCCCCCTCTATGCCATCCTGGCATAGTTGGCACAATCCCATGATCCCAGTGGTCTGTAGCACAGACCCTGGTACTGCCAAACTGCCTTTCCCGGGGTTTCACTGCAGCTGCTGCTGCTGCCAACCCCTCAGACAGGCTTCTGCCCTCCTGGGGTCCAGCCAGGCCTGGCCCAGGATGGCAGAACAAAGGACTTCCTCTGAGAGAGGGTGTTACACCCTCTCCCTTTGGAAAATGGTGTGAAGGCAGGGGAGGAGTAGCCTCCCCCAGCCTCTGGAAATGCTTTCATGGGCACACATGGTGCCCATTTCTGCATAAGCCAGTCTACACCAGTTCAGGGACCCCTTAGCCCTGCTCTGGCGCGAAACTGGACAAAGGAAAGGGGAGTGACCACTCCCCTGACCTGTACCTCCCCTGGGAGGTGCCCAGAGCTCCTCCAGTGTGCTCCAGACCTCTGCCATCTTGAAAACAGAGGTGCTGCTGGCACACTGGACTGCTCTGAGTGGCCAGTGCCAGCAGTTGACGTCAGAGACTCCTTCTAATAGGCTTCTTCATGTGTTGCTAGCCTATCCTCTCTCCTGGGTAGCCAAACCCTCTTTTCTGGCTATTTAGGGTCTCTGTCTCTGGGGATTCCTTAGATAACGAATGCAAGAGCTCATCCGAGTTCCTCTGCATCTCTCTCTTCACCTTCTGCCAAGGAATCGACTGCTGACCGCGCTGGAAGCCTGCAAATCTGCAACAAAGTAGCAAAGACGACTACTGCAACTCTGTAACGCTGATCCTGCCGCCTTCTCGACTGCTTTCTTGGTGGTGCATGCTGTGGGGGTAGTCTGCCTCCTCTCTGCACTAGAAGCTCCGAAGAAATCTCCCGTGGGTCGACGGAATCGTCCCCCTGCAACCGCAGGCACCAAAGAACTGCATCACCGGTACCCTGGGTCTCCTCTCAGCACGACGAGCGAGGTCCCTTGAATCCAGCAACTCTGTCCAAGTGACTCCCACAGTCCAGTGACTCTTCAGTCCAAGTTTGGTGGAGGTAAGTCCTTGCCTCCCCACGCCAGACTGCATTGCTGGGAACCGCGACTTTTGCAGCTACTCCGGCCTCCGTGCACTTCCGGCGGAAATCCTTTGTGCACAGTCCAGCCTGGGTCCACGGCACTCTAACCTGCATTGCACGACCTCCTAAGTTGTCCTCCGGCGGCGTGGGACTCCTTTGTGCAACTTCGGGTGAGCACCGTTTCACTCCACTTCGTAGTGCCTGTTCCGGCACTTCTGCGGGTGCTGCCTGCTTCTGAGAGGGCTCCTTGTCTTGCTCGACGCCCCCTCTGTCCCCAGACACAATTGGCGACATCCTGGTCTCTCCTGGGCCACAGCAGCATCCAAAAACCCTAACCGCACGATTTGCAGCTAGCAAGGCTTGTTGGCGGTCTTTCTTCAGGAAAACATTTCTGCACGACTCTCCACGGCGTGGGGGATCCATCCTCCAAAGGGGAAGTCTCTAGCCCTTGTCGTTCCTGCAGAATCCTCAGCTTCTACTGTCCAGTAGCAGCTTCTTTGCATCCACAGCTGGCATTTCCTGGGCATCTGCCCATCTCCGACTTGCTTGTGACTTTTGGACTTGGTCCCCTTGTTCCACAGGTACCCTCGACTGGAAATCCATCGTTGTTGCATTGCTGGTTTGTGTCTTTCCTGCAGAATTCCCCTATCACGACTTCTATGTCCTTTGGGGAACTTTAGTGCACTTTGCACTCACTTTTCAGGGTCTTGGGGTGGGCTATTTTTCTAACCCTTACTATTTTCTAATAGTCCCAGCGACCCTCTACAAGGTCAAATAGGTTTGGGGTCCATTCGTGATTCGCATTCCACTTTTGGAGTATATGGTTTGTGTTGCCCCTATCCCTATGTGTCCCCATTGCATCCTATTGTAACTATACATTGTTTGCACTGTTTTCTAATACTATTACTGCATATTTTGGTATTGTGTACATATATCTTGTGTATATTTGCTATCCTCATACTGAGGGTACTCACTGAGATACTTTTGGCATATTGTCATAAAAATAAAGTACCTTTATTTTTAGTATATCTGTGTATTGTGTTTTCTTATGATATTGTGCATATGACACTAGTGGTACTGTAGGAGCTTCACTCGTCTCCTAGTTCAGCCTAAGCTGCTCTGCTAAGCTACCATTATCTATCAGCCTATGCTGCTAGACACCCTATACACTAATAAGGGATAACTGGGCCGGGTGCAAGGTGTAAGTACCCCTTGGTACTCACTACAAGCCAGTCCAGCCTCCTACACGATCTATTTTTAATAAGGCAAAATCAAGATCAACAGTGGAGGCGGTCAGATACTGTTTTAGTATTAGGGAAGATAGTGCAATAATAATGGTAATTACATTTTTAGACAAGGCTTATAAAGCGTTAAGTTCATGATCTTTGCACTTATTATATCCTGACCCGATACTATCTGTATTTAGATTTAAGCAAGTTGATTTTATATACTGATCTCAAATTAGGTTTTTACACATTTTGTGTATTTGCACAAACTTTTGTGTTTATGAAAAATGATCTCCTATAGATTCTTAGTATGCCAAATAGGACTAATTGTAGAAGATGTTTGAGATTTTGATACTATCACGGATATCTGTGCAATAATAAAAATAATATTATCAGACTAGTTTCGCAAAGCTTTAAACCTGTAATCAAAGTACATTATTTTTATATTTTGACTTGATTTTTTCTTTTTGTTTTAGGTAAATTACTTTCATGCACTGATCTCAAATCATATGTTTTGCACATCTGTGCACTACCCCAATATTTTATATTTAAGGAAAGTAATTGCTAGTGATTCTCATAAAGCTAAACTAAGATCTACTTGTAAGCTGCCTGATACCATGATAGTGTCAGGGGCAGCAGTGCAATAATAATGCCAATGACATTCTTAGACCAGGATTAGAATGCATTAATTTGTGATTTTAATATTTTGCCTTATATTTCAAATAGAAGTCTTCTGTATCCAGATCTAAGCGAACTGTTTTTTGTCTTGATTTAAATTATAATATAATTATAGAATGTTAAACGATCACCTGATACTTGGGTTGATTACAATGTTTTACGCCTCTTATTGTAATTTTTGATTCATACAATAAACATATTTACTACTACATGCTGTCTCTCCATTCCAAGGTATATCTACTCCTGATTAAGTGAATATTATTTAAAAAAATTGTGATAGATACCTTTGCCAAGATGGCAGATTAGATACATTGTATAGGGCACCTGACTGCACCTGCAGGGTTCCATACATAGTTGTGATCAATTTTGGGGTCACAATTACCGCCCATTTGTGAAGTAGTTAGAAATACGTCTGATCACCTGCTTCCCACCCAAAAACCTAAGGCTTCAAAGGTACATTAGGCCTTAGCATTATGGTAAATTCAGGGATCAACTAAAATAGATTATTGGAGTGTGGGTTTGCTCTTATTGAATTATTTCTTGGAGTTTTTGGTCCTCTGTTTTCTGCATTTTTTCCTATTCTTTTATCTCTTCTCATTGATTGAATCCCTGTAGGGTATGAATGGCTCTGCTATCAATGTACTCCGATGTTATACAAATCGCCTAAGTACATCACAACTGTCTCAGATCAGCTTGCAGTATTCCGATCAAGTAACTATGAAGGACATTGTAGCATCCCTTTCTATCCACCAGTGCAGCCTGCGTTCCAGCATGCAGCTGTGGGAAGACAAACGCTAAGGTACTTAAAAGTACAATTACAGGTCAAATTCCACATAATAAAAATTTGTATGCACCAAAAGATTATACTTATTTTATCTATATCAAATAGTGATATATAAAAACATACATGATTCTTTTGGAAAAGAGAATGGAAGGAGAAGTATTTAAAAAAAAAGTAAAGAGAACTACTAACTGTTGAGCACTTGGTGTTCTTAGCTTTTGCAGAACATCATCACACAATGATACGTAAAGGTTATTACACAGGCAAAGTGGCAAAAAAACATGGCAACATCAACCTAGCTCAAAATGTGACTTTCATTCTCACTGAGCAGCAGTCTTTATAGAAATAACCCCATACCTGATTCCATTCCTTATACTTCAAGGCTTTTAACTTCAAGGCCTGCATAGCCGACAGACTTGGGCTCAAACTCTAAATCAGTTCCCTAGGAGGTTAGGAGCAAGATTGAGAAGCATGAGGATGCACTTGTGCTTTCTCCGCAGTTTGAGAGTGATGGGAAGTGGCAAAGTCCTGGTTTGACTTCTTATGCTAATTCTTAGACTTACTGGACGGCCACAAATATCTGCCACTGGAATATGACCTTACTTTCGACTTCAACCAGTCACAGCGTGGAGAATTACAATGTTTGGCAAAATACAGTCATGGTCCTATGTGGCCTTCAGGTTGATCTGGGAGCATTCGTCGCAAGCTCTGGAATCATGTTCCGATCTAAGATACCAGAGGCATACTTTGTGGGGATCTGTCACAGGCATGTGTTTGCGATTGTGCATGAGGATTAAACCCTATTGTTTTGTGATATGACATATTCACCTGCACACTGAATTTAGTAATTTTGTTGTGGAAAAGTCTTGACAAAAGACTAAGGAGTGGCGTGAAGGTACAGAAAGAAAAGAACTGATGTCAGCATGCATGGGTTGTGCTCATATATGCAGATTTCTTGTCACTTCTAGAGCAAAACGAAGTTTGCACGAAGCCACAGGACACCACTTACTGCCACACAGGAGACGGATTTAACATTTCTGGATCCAGTCTGACCTTTGGGGAATATTCACAAGGTGAGAATTCTGTGGTAAAGTATTCATCAGAATTTTCTTTTTGGTCCATTCTTTTGAACCAGAAAGTAACATGAGTATATTCCTGTTTTATTCTGTCTCCACCATCGGTTTCTGAAGTAAGTTGCTCACTTCCTTTTGAAGCAAATCTTCAAGAAGATGAAAAAATTTCTTGGGTAATATGGTAGCTTCAGTGTAGTTGACCTTGAGTGCATATTAATTCCAAACAATATTCAAGACCCATTTGCCTTTTGTTATATTTTGTCCACCTTGCAAATGATTCCTGATACTTTCTCCCACCGGAGTGAGAAACAGAGAGGAGGGATGTAAAGTCTTATTGTTTTTGGGGGCGATTTTCTTGCAGCCACCAAAGACTACTGCCCTCCTTTGCCTTGCAAAGGCCTTCATTTATGGAAAGGTTGCCTTTGGTGGTGCTGTTCCTGCTGCAAATGTCATTGAAGAGTTTGAAACCTTTGTGGGAAATACCTCCTGTCTTAAGGCTTGTAGCATCTTCCCAAGACCTACTGCTTTTAAAGGGTCCATTTTGGATTTCATCCAGGCCATCATCACCTGCATGTGATCCCAATAGTGAACCACCCATTAATGAAAGGCTGAGGATCCTCTCTTGGTTTTCTGGTTTCAGCCCTGTAAGCCTGAACCAAGAAATGCATATGAAACAAATGCCATGGCAATATCCATGAGCAGATAGATCTAAGGAATCTGCTGCTGTGCTAATACCCTGGTTGAACACTAGTATTCCCTCCTGAAGGAACTCTTGGAAATCTTGCCTGTCATCTCTTGGCAGTTTTTCCATGAACTCTGGATAGAGTCCCTGATAGTACAAGTTACTTACCTTCAGTAACGATTTTTCTGGTAGAGACTATCTAACTGCAAATTCGTCACTTCAGAACATTCCCCCAAGTGTGAGACTAGAGTTACAAATTCTTGATAAGTACCTCTACGCAGTGTTAGGTGGTGTTTATGGCTTTGAGTCAACATGGTCCACTCCGGATGTGTAGTGTGTGGAATGTACAGAGGCGCCATCCATCAATGACATTTTAACATCAGTTTATTTTGTGACAATATCTAATCCAAAAAATGTGGAGTCATGTCAGAAGGATGTTGACCAGTGGGCATGATCTAATGGGATCTTTAAGGTTCAGAGTCAAGGTCCGAGAATGGGAAGGAGTGGAGGGTCAGTAAGGAATGTGCAGTTAGATAAACTCTACCAAAAACAGCATTACTGAAGGAAAATAACTTGTTCTTCTGATAGAGACTTCTAACTGCAGATTTCTCACCTTAGAATTGATTTCAAAGCAATACCTCTTTAGAGGAGGGTCTGCAAGATGACTCATACCAAAAAATCCCAAAGGACCGAATGGGCAAAATTCCTGTTCAACAGACCTGACTGTCCAGGCAATAATGTTTTGTGAACGTGTGGAGCGACACCATGTCGCAGGCTGTCAGATTTCCAGGAGAGGCACTTTGTGTGCCAATACAGTAGTAGCGCCATTGGCCCTTGTGGAATTAACCTACAAGCAGTCAGGAGGTTGCTTCCTAGCTAGTGCGTAGCAGATCTTAATGCAAAGCAAAATCCATTGAGAGATGCTCCTTTTCTGCACTGCCTTGCCTCTTTTTTTGCTTCGGCTAACCCAATGAAAAGCTGATCATCTATCCAGTGTTCCTTGGTGCGATCAATGTAAAAAGAGAGTGCTCTTTTTAGATCCAAACTGTGGAGTCTCTCCTCTTCCTAAAGGATGAGGTAGAGCAAAATAATTTTGGCAGCGTGATGTTCTGGCCAACATGGAAAGGAGTCGCCGCCTTTATCAGAAACAAGGCACAAGTCCTAAGAACCAATTTATCTGGATTAAAAACAGAGGGTGAACTGAAAGAGCTTAAAGCTCGCTGACCCTCCTGGCTAATGTAATGGTCACTAAGAAGACTGTCTTAATTATCAGCAGCCTTAGATGGCGGCCGTGCAGGGGTTCAAATGGGGAACACATGTGGTATGCTAGAACTAAACTGAGAACTCATTGGGGCATAACAAAATGGGTAGGGGAAACAAATGTAGCAAACCCTTGAGCACAGGGCCTCCTGGCACAGGGTCCACAACCCCACCCCACCCTGCTTGTTGCAGTATCACAGTGATGCTGTTTTCCATGAATTCCTCAACCACCCTCCCTTTCATGGATGGCCCGCAACTCCAATGGGTTTATGTGGAGCTGGGTTTTCACTGGAGCCCACAGTCCTCTGAACTCCACGTCTCCCAGGTTGCTACCCTGTCCTAAGGGCAAGGCATCGGTCACCACTGTTAGCTCCGGGAGGGAAAGTGAGAGGGGTCTGCAGTTGACCCAACTGCTGTTCAGCGGTTTTTCAGTCTTCTTCAAGATCTGGACAAGGTTGGAGAGATTCCTCTGGTGTTGTGAGCATTGGGAATTCATATCCAGTACGAAGCCTGCATATGCCACCTGGCTTGCTTCACCAACAGGATGCAGGAGGTCATCAGTCCCAGTAGCCTCAGATTGAGTCTCACCAAATCCAGAACTGAGGCTGAAAGATTGAGATCATAGCCCGAAGCCCTGGACTCTCCTCTTCGGAAGGTAGGCATGGAACTGCACCATGTTCAGAAAGACTCTGATGAAGAGACGCATTTGAGGAGTCAAGTGTGACTTCAGCAGATTGACCAGCATAGTTTGGAGGTGGGCGACAACTGCCTGTGGGGAGCCCACCTTGAGCAGTCCAGTCAATCATCAAGGTAGGGGAATAATAGCACTCCTAACCTCCAAAAATGTGCAGCAACCACTACCATCACTTTTGTGACCACCCGATGGGCACCGGGTGGGCAACATGAAGCACAGAGACCTGAAAATGCTACTGGCCCACGTGAACCACAGTTAACGCCTGCAGGCCTGCAGGATGGGAATGTGGAAATATGTGTCCTGGAAGTTCCAACACTATCATCCAGTTTCCAGAATCCAAGGCAGACAGCACCTGAGTAAGTGAGCATGTTAAACTTCTCCTTTAGTAAAGAGGTATTAAGAGGGCAAAGGTGCAAATTAGGGTAGAGACCTTGGTTGTTTTTTAGTACCAGAAAGTAGCAGGAATAGCAACGACATCCTACTTCTTGTGCTTGTACCCTCTCAATAATCCATTGGTAAAAAGTGCTTGCACTTTCTCATGTAGCAAGGTGAGATGGTCCTCCATCAGCTGATCTGAGGACAGTGGCCAGGGGGGCAGTATTGTCAGGAATCGTAGAGCATAACATAGTTGGACGATCTGAAGCACCCACTTGCTCTAGGTTAATGCTTGCCTTTGGGCAGAGGGTGCCTGATCCTGCAACCAACAGGGTAGGTGTGCTGCATCAAGGGTATGCTAAAAGGGCTTGAGGCTGCGTTTGCTAAATGGGCTGGGGACTGGATAGTCCTCTGGGTTTTGGGTCCCACGACCTCTTTCATTGCTGTGTTCATGGCCACAGAAAGTCTGGGACTCCTGCTGACCCGGGGAGAAGGCTGGCATTGTGGGCGCAGCTGGGAGACCCAACCACAGTGACTGAAGGGGTGAAAGGAGGAGTGCGGTTGGTGTGGGACCAGGGAAAGGGCCACACGACCTGGCCATGACCTGACTCCTTGAAATGCTCAAACGCTGTGCTGGCCTTATCATCAAACTGGCAGGAGGCGTTGAAGGGCATATCCATCAATGAAGACTGGACCTCATCTGAGGAGCCACTAGATCTCAGCCAGGCATGTTAGCAAAGTGCCACTAGGTAAGCAATGGCTTTCCCCCGTGAGTGGGAAGTGTCTAGTCCACACTCAGTGGTAAACTTTGCTGCACCCTTGCTGTCTAGCAGTGTCTGGTTTAAAATACCTGGGCCTCCTCCAGGACCTTGGCAGTTGTGGTAACATCAAATGCACTGGAATAGCGAGTGGTGCAGGAGAAGAAAGTGGCGAGGCTGACCTTCATGGCTAAGCAGATGATAAACTACCCACCGGTGTGACACCTCTGGTAGGAGAGTACACCTTGGAATATTCTGAATCAGAAGACCAGGTCACTCTTCTTCCTTGAAGGTAATAGACCCAATCTACTGAAAGCCTCATGTGGGAAGGAGATCCAGAAAGGGGTCTTGATTCTGATGGAGGTCTTGACGACTATGGAGAGGGTCTCTTTTGTCTTGATACGGATAGCATCTTTATGGTCTTAATGTCGATCAAGAGGGTACCTTTGGTATCAATGTCAAAGAAAGTATCATCGACATTGATGGTGGTTCCAACACTGAAGTGGGGTTTAGATGGCAACTTATTGCACTCTCTCGGCATCAATGACTTTGGCGTTTTTGGTCCAGTGACTCCACATTCAGCATTTTGTCACAGTACCTGTTCTCCTGCCGAGGGTCTCAATGTGGAGCTGGAATGTTGTCTTCTCTCCTTTCTAATGCACTCTTCAATTGACCTCTTGGGTAGTCACTGGAGCATCAGGAGAGTGCTGAGGCAGACACCAAAACTTCTTAGAACACACTGAAGCCACTCCCTGAAAAATATTCTGCAGGCCTGGCAACCTGATCTCCTGCCTGTCTTTCAGGGCCCTACCGCACATCTCCTACAGGGCCCACAGTCTTCAAGGAGCTCATCCTCTAGGAAACGTACAATGCAGAGGTCATGGGGGCCTGGATCTGCTTTTCTTTTTCCACAGGCAGGACACATCACAAAAACTGAAGGCATTCTGACTGGAAAAACAAAAGATTCCACTTTGAAAACAGACTTAAACTGCCCTCTTCATAAAGGACATCGAGTAAAGTTGATTAACCATACTTCCAATGAATGTTTGAAGCAATAAAGCCAAAAATAGAGACCAGCCACAGCGCTCCAGAATCCTGCTGACAGGAGTCTGAAAACAGAACTAGCCTACCTATCACATCCGGTGCATGAATGCAACAAAAGCACAACCGTAAGACCCTTGTATGACTGACAGCAATGGTGTGCATTCCAGTTATTTTTTTCCCTTTACATTTCTGTAGAAACGTTTGTGGGTGATATTTCCTATTCACTTTAATGTATTGACTATTTTTCCATAATTGATAATTGGAGATATTGTTAAAGAAGGAAAAATAAAGGACATGTGGCCATTTCTAGACTTATGTTGCGCTAAAAAAACATTTTCAGCCTGTGTTTTTTCTATAAAAAATGATGGTGCATATATATATATATGTATATACACACACATACATACATATGCTTGCATTTGTTTGGAAAGTGCTCGTGATCCGGCATGAGGGCAGGATAACTCAGTGCTTAGTAATATTTTTGACTATAAATACAGTGTCAAATCAAGTAAACTGAATTCTCTTAACTACAGACACCTATGCATACAATTGTATATAAAAACAGTAGATGACAATGTTTAAGTAAGGTTTCTGTAGTTCAAAACTGTACAGTTACACACAAACATATTCATGATATGCTTCAATGTGTGTATAAGTTACACACTTGCAAACTAAATAATTGTCACTGCTAATCAATGTGATAGCAAGGTATAATAAAACATGCATATATTACGTGATCTTCTTCATAAAAATGCATAGATGTTGACAGATCAGAGACAGAAACATTGTATTTTATAGCCATAAATGTCAGCATTTCTCCTTCTATGCTGGTTTGGAGCGGTTTGTGTCTAACCATGCTGAAATGGCAATCTTAGCTACTATCTAAAGGATTTCCCTTTGATAAGAAGGAAAAGGTGTTAACTGACCCAATGTTATGAACCAGATAATCACTTGGGGGAAAGAGAGGGCAGTGGAAACATCTGTTGCACTGCAATCTTGAAAATGTTTGATTGAAAAATGATTAAGTAAAGTAGCAAGCCAACATAACAGAAGATACAAGTGGTTCCAATAAACAAAATCTTCCCTGGGAAAAACTACGTTTTTAAATCAGTGCAGAATTAAGATCCAAAAACAGTTTATAAAAGCGAGTTTTATGTGTTCTATTTGTTCATAACAAGTATTGAAAAAAAATCCAGGCTATCTCTTTACATTTGTTAACGATGCACAGAAAATGGTATGGACAGTCTGCCACACTAGGCTAGGGAGACAGAAACACTGGCCTGGGTAAGTCTTGTGCAGTAGGACAGAAGACTTCGTATGGAGGATTGTCAACTGTACCACAGGACAAGGACACAGGAATAAGGAAGAAAATAACAGAGGAGCAAACACTGATGGAGGAATTGAGACAGACAGCCCGACTGACCAATGGCAGGACAAAATCATTAGGGAGTTGTGGGCCTATGATTACACTGGAACACTTTTAAAGAGTTTTTCAAACAAACCGAGAAACGCACCTGAAAATCTATGGTAGTCACAGATTTCTATGAAGACTCACCTGTTTAAACTTTACCACATTTAACGTTTCCCCTTCTACAGGAAGAAAATATTTTTTCCTGTGGATAAACACCTTCCCATACATACTTATTTAAATCCTTAACCGCCAAGGACGCAATGGTTACATCCAGTGGGGCAGCACAGAGGCACCACGGACATAAACATTGCATCCTGCTTCCGTCCCTCGGGGGAAGCGCTAGCGCTCCTCCTGAGGGCCTCCATTCCACCCCCAGGGCAGGGCTGGAAGGGGAGTCTCTTCCACTTGGACCCCCGCCACCCCCTGCACCCCCCACAATGACATCATCAGAGGTCGCCTCCCATCACTGAGGAGAAACAGATTTGTTTCTCCTCGGTACAGGGGCAGGGGAGGCAGACAGGAACGAAAAGGAAAGGAAAGGCTTTTCCTTTCCTCTTCATGTCTCTCTGAGCATTCCTACAGCACGATCGCATAGCGATCATGCTGCAGGAATGCCACTAGACACCAGGGATTTTTTGTTTTTGTGAAATTAGCATAAGGGGAGCGACTCTCTTAGACAAGGTCGCTCCCCAAGGGGTGGCATTTTTTCTAAGGAAATTTTTGTCCCCCCTGGGGGAAGATCAGCCCCGGGGGGTGGGAGCAGAGGCCATTAGACACCAGGGATGTTTTATTTTGTTTATGTTTATAAGGGGAGCGACACCAGGGATGTTTTTTTGTTTATGTTTATAAGGGGAGCGACCCAGGGGGCAATTTTATTACTAGGCCTTCTCTGCCCCGCACCCCCATGGGGGCAGATTGGCCTATATCAATTAGGCCAATCTGCCCCCAGGAGGGGCAGAAGCCGCTAGACACCAGGGATTGTTTTTCTTTTTTTTTAAATGGCATAAGGGCAGCGAACCCTTTGGCAAGGGTCGCACCCCAAGGGGGGAGGGGGGGGGGGGGCATTTTTTCTAAGGCCATTTCTGCCCCCGTGGGGCAGATCGGCCTATATTAATTAGTCCGATCTGCCGTTGTGGGTGGGGGGGGGTTGGGGGTGGGATGGGGGGGTAGAAGCCACTAAATCCCAGGAATTTGTTGTTGTTGTTTATATTGATAAGGGGACTGGGGTCACTCCCCAGGAGCCAATTTGTTTACTAGGCATTTTCTGATCCCTTTCCCTCCCCCCCCGGGGCAGATCGGCTTATATTAATTAGGCCGATCTGCACCCAAGGGGGGCAGAAACCACCAGGCCCCAGGGATTGTTTTTAAAAAAAAGATGGGGAGTGACCACTTAGGTAAAGGGTCGCTCCCCTCAATATTGTGGTGGTGGCTACCAACCAGTATGGCTATGCCCCCACCCCAACTGAAAGGGGTAACAGTTTTTCAGCTCTCCCACTGCACACTAAAACATCTTATCCAACGGCAAGCAAGAGGACATTTGCTTATATGGGGTTTCGGTTTCACATTTGGGCCATGACAGCTCGTCTGTCAAAATCGTCCCACTTGAAATGGTGAGGGCTGCACTTTTCGGACTTTGGGACGCTGCCATGTAGAAACATCTACGAGACCTAGACACATCTGAAAACTAGACATCTGGGTGAGTCCAGGGTGGTGTGCTTCACATGCACCCCACACCATTTTCTTACCCACAATGCCCAGCAAACCTCCAACTTTGCTGGAAATCACACATTTTCCCCACATTTTTGTGATGGAACCTTCTGGAATCTGCAGGAATCCACAAAATTCCTCCCACTTAGCATTGTCGCATCTATACCGATAAAAATTCTGCCCCACTTGTCAGCCTAAAAATGTTTTTTTTTTTTTTTTTTCAAACTGCCCTTTTGGACCCGCTTTGGTTCCCCCTCAATATTAACATGTTTTTGGCTCTTCCCTGTCACATGCACTTGGCCCACCTACACAGGTGAGGTATAATTTTTACTGGGAAACTGAGGGGAATGTTGGGTGGTAGGAAATGTGTGCTGTGCAGTGATACCACACAGAAATGTGGGAAAATTGTTTTTTTTTTGCTAAATTTGAAATTTGCTGAGGATTTGGGTAAGAAGACACTGGGGGAATCCACGCAAGTCACACCTTCCTGGACTCCCTCAGGTGTCTTGTTTTCAGAAATGTTTGGGTTTGGCAGGTTTCCCTAGATGGCTGCTGAGCCCAGGACTGAAAATGCAGGTGCCCCGGAGGCATTTCCTGTCGCGGGCACTAAGCCGACTCACACAAGTGAGGTACCATTTTTATCTGGAGACCTGGTGGAACGCTTGGTTGATGGATGCTTGGGGCTCCCCTCAGATGCCAGAACTTTGCAGCACCGAAATGTTAGGAAAAAGTGTTTTTTTGTGCAAAATGTTGAGGTTTGCTAAGGATTCTGGGTAACAGAACCTGGTGAGAGCACCACAAGTTACCCCATCCTGGGTTCCCCTAGGTGTCTAGTTTTCAGAAATGTCCAGGTTTGCTAGGTTTTCCTATGCGCTGGCTGAGCTAGAGGCCAAAATCCACAGCTAGGCACTTTGCAAAACACAGGTACGTTTTCTTTGGGAAAATGTGATGTGGCCATATTGTGTTTTGGGGCATTTCCTGTTGCGGGCACTAGGCCTACCCACACAAGTGGGGTACCATTATCAGGAGACTTGGGTGAATGCTGGGTGGAAGGAAATTTGTGGCTCCCGTCAGATTCCAGAACTTTATATCACCGAAATGTGAGGAAAAAGGGTTTTTTTGCCAAATTTTTAGGTTGGCAAAGAATTCTGGGAAACAGAACCTGGTGAGAGCCACACGAGTCACCTGGATTCCCCTAGGTGCTGGCTGAAATTAAAAAAAATAGTAAAAATAGGGTATGTCCCAGTAAAATGCCAAAATTGTGTTGAAAAATGTGGTTTTCTGTTTCAAGTCTGCCTGTTACTGAAAGCTGGGAAGATAGTGATTTTAGCACTGCATACCCTCTGTTGATGCCGTTTTCAGGGGAAAACCCACAAGCTTTCATCTGCAGCCCTTTTTCCCCTTTTTAAAAAAATTAACTTTTAGCTGTATTTTGGCTAATTTCTTAGTCTCCTCCAGGGGAGCCCACAAACTCTGGGTACCTCTAGAATCCCTAGGATGTTGTGAAAAAAGGACGCAAATTTGGCATGGGTAGCTTATGTGGACAAAAAGTTATGAGGGCCTAAGCGCGAACTGCCCCAAATATAAAAAAAACGGCTCAGCATCTGAGGGGAAAAAGCCTGGCAGCAAAGGGGTTAATATCAGCAAAGCAAAACTGTTACAAACTAAAGTTCTTGAGTTCAGAACAGAAGCCAACAACATTGATGATGGCTTTGAAGATAAAAGCGAAGACTTGGAAGACAATCTCATGACCCAACAGGCTTATGCTGTGCAAATGTACTGCTTTTATGAATTACATTGCGGGAAAAAGATAACTCAGCTACACATGACGACTGCCCACGTCATCTATGGCAAGTGCAAAAGTAGAGAGCTAATCACTTCAATAAATAGGACTGGTGTTTTAACAAGTGATAATGTTATAGTACAGAGTAGGAACTTGTTAGCAGCTTATGCTGTAAAATCTTGTGAATCAAACAGCACATCACATACAAGTCACTTTACCAGGAAAGGATTTACAATTGCTGCTCTTGATAATTTTGATTTTGGAGGCAGCTCTTCTTTTGTCTGGAACAACCAGCACACATGATACTACCATGGTGCTTTTTCAAGACTGTACCAGTGAAGTAGCTGCTGAAAAACAAGCTGTGCCAGCTGTAGGCATAAACAAACAAAGCTGCAAACACATAACCCAACTGCCTTACCAACATGTGAACAGTCATCAACACGTCCCAGTCTACCGGAAAGTTTCAAAGTGGTGGGGGACATGGATCTTCTACCTGATGCCTCAGTCGGCGAAGCTGACTTAACTGAATTTATCATATCGCTTATTCAGTGCAGACTCATGGACGGAGAAAAGCCAGCTCCTTTGTGGGATGGAATCTCTGATCTCTCAGAATACAGTCCCACTGAAGGAGGTTGTGTTTTTACCAGTAATACCATCTCCAGTCACAAACTATGCAACAGTATACACAGAGCTAAACAACAAATGTGTGTGCTGAGCTGGAAGACCAGCCTATCCTGCCAATATTCTGTGATGTTGTTTTCCGTATTGTAGATGACATTGTTTTAGCAATCCAGTAGAATTTGATGATCTTTATCCAATGATGGGCGTTTTCCACATGACAAAAGTTGTGTTGCAGTGTGAAGGAAGTTATCTCAGTGGATGTTGCAAAGACAATGCACCTATTGAGGCTGAAGTCTCTGGAAGCGAAACTGTCCAGTCAGTAATGTGGAGAACACGTTTTGTTTGTTCATTACAAGGTATGCTCATCATATCTGAGGCTATAGAAATATTGTGTTGGAATGCTTTCTGGAACAAGAATGACAAATTAGGTTTTGCATATCTTATCTCTGTAGAGACCAAGGCACAGGGTGCACTTTATTCGAAAAACATAATGCAAAGCCAGGAAATGTTCAATACACTCAGTTCAAAATCAGAAAAACAAGTTTGTAGAGTTTGTCAAAGAACGTGAAGAAAAATCAGAACTTTGCAAGTACGGAGGGAATGCTTTACACATGATAGTTCTAGTGAAACCTTGGTACATGCTGATCGGGAAAGGTAATTGGGAGCTGCGCAAGAAGTTAGAGGTGTAAAAAACAGAAAATTAATCCAAAGAGATTTTGTGGTGGAAGAGGGAGAGGGACGGTTCACTGATGTGGCTCCAGATATGGAACTGGAACAGACAATCCAGAGAACACGGAAAAGCTGAAAAGTAATTGTTGGTCAGACATGTAAAAGTGAATATGTTGCTCAATGGCAGCTGGTTTACCATGAAGTCCTTTCTATTTGCAGTGTTTTCAGAGAGATGACAAATTCAAACTTAATTGGCCCTTGTGAAACTGTTCCTCACCACAAAACTGTGGGAAAAAAGGGAATGTTTTAATAAACATGTTGACAGCCTTCTTCATTTCAAGCAGCAGCAAGGAAACCCCTTTCAAATTACTGAGCCTGTGCGACTACACAACTTCATGACCAAGCAATATGTGGAAAGCGATATAAAGACATGCCTACTAGATGTCCTGCACCATGGATCAAAACTATACACAGAACTGAAGCAGAAGAGATATGTGTTGAAAGAGAAAAAGCTTTTCGACAATCACTAAAGCTAAACTTCCTCGCTTTAATTGGCATAGTAAGAGTTTCATCCAACCAGCCACTACAAAACAGGTTACAAAAAAAACAACTTTCGCAAAGCACATAGAGAGATGGATGTAGCAAAAGAAAAGGGTGAATTTATCAAGGAAATTCTGTTGCATGATGATCTTCCAGCAAATGCATTATTTGATGGAGATGCTGCAACCAAACCAGCGAAGCACAAACACCTGAAGAATTTCAATTTGAAAAGGTGTCCTCATTGAAATCTGCTGTTGTTGTGGACTACATGTCACAATTGTGAATGGTCAAGATTTAATCTGTGCAAAACTTCAGAGAGGTCGTTCAGGCTGTTCTACAGGTAGCAAAGTCAGTGTGCACCTTGTAAGAACTACACATTGTCTTTGACAGTTAACTTGAACTATCTGTCAAAAAATATGAGAGAATCAGACAAATGTCTACAAGTGGAACAACTGACCTTGCTGATGCTACAGTGAACAGTCAAATTACAATTACTGCAAGTGGAATGATGGTCAGTGAGGGGTTGGTGCCTGCAGAGATATATTCAAAAGGTACAGGTCATACTGTTCAAGAGCTTAACAGCAAATTGGAAGAAGCTGGCCTTCGTGTTGTGCCACATGTTAAGTGGGCTGTTCAAAATGGTTCCAATCGAGTCATTGTACTGTCAAATGAAACAGATGTTGTTAGTATCCTACTTAGATTTGTTGCAATGTTCATAAATCAAGGATTGTCCGAGTTATGGATACTTTATGGAACAGTGGAGAAAAGACACTTAATCCTGCATCATTTTCTGAAAAAAAAAAAAAAAAAAAAAAACCTTGACCCTGAGATGCCCAGTCTTCTTATCAAGGCACATATTCTTATGGGTGATGAAACTGTGAGGAAAATTGAAACAAAGCTTGGAGCTTTAACTCCTGAACCTGTGTGAATGTGACTTTAAAGACTTGGAAAAATACCCTGTGCATGTGCAGAAAGTGAGTTCTGACTGTCACACATTTGACGATCTTCTGTACAGTGAGTTCAAGAGATCAGTCCCGCTAAGTGACCTTCCACCTGTGTCATATTCTGTGCGTGGAAAGATTAAAAGAGCATTCTACTTGATCAGAGGACGTGTAAGTGTTTTGGATCATCCATATGCAGAGAAAGATCCATGTGAATTTAATTGAGAAGATATTGATGGTATGCTTCTGGGAATAGACATGATGGGAAACAAATATTTACAGAGGCTAAACAACCTCAAAAGTCAGATTACAGCCACAGACAGCAAAACTACGGCTCAAGGTAAAGGGATCTAACAATTTCAGATAACAGACACACCTGTACTGTTATATTGATAGAGTAAACTGGTACCTTAGTCAGCACAGATGCATAATATAATAGACATTGAAGCAATCTAAATAGATCATTTCTCCACCTTACTCCTCAAATAACTGCCTTCTCAAAAAAGAAAAAGTGCCCTCTAGCATAAAGGAATTATGTCACAGCATCAGCAATATATGATGCCCCAGGGGAATGCAACATTTTTGCAGATTCAAATGTTTTCTAAATGCACTTAGTTTGTTTCATAACATCAACTTGTCATTTTTTGAAAATATAACAATGCTTCCCCATACCAATATGCATCTTCATACAGTGCTAGATTTCCTGAGTCCTGCCTCTCTTTTTTCCTCTCAGCCCAGACGTTATGGCTGCTGCAGCTAACGAAAATTATATTTGTAGGGAAACCTCCTCCTAACATTGGCCCTGGAACCAGCCTCAAATGTCAAGGTATTTAGGGTTCACCTACCACTTTGTTACTTGTTTACTGCAGGGAGACAATTCCTGTCTGCAACACAAAGCTCAGGATTCAGAGGTGCGGAGTCAGCCAAGTCTTTTTTGTGATGTGTCGGGCCTGGAGATTTTTACCAAATGCCAAAGTCCCCATCCGAGTGTTGCTCTGCCTCACGTCACACCTTGCCTCCCTGGAACTAGTTCCTGGTTCGCACCAGAACAAAAAACGTTTCTTCCTGGGAATAGCTATTTAAAGCCAGACAGTGAACTTTGCTTGAATTCCTGACAGAAGTGATTCTAAAGAAGTAGAGCACAGAAATATGCAGGAAAAGGGGCAACAGCAACCCCGGACTGCTATTAACGGTAAGGAGCACCTCCCAAGTTTAGGAGATTCATTCATAAGGGGGTACCCGAACCGGACTATTCCACCTCATACACCCAAGCACTGTCACTGACATGCACATGCAACATATATCGAGGCGGAATGAGAGGATTCCATTTTATGATCTACTACATGGATTTACCAGGGGGAGCCAGTAGTCAAGTTTCCCCAGTGATGAGGTACAAAGGGCATGCACCTCATTTATAAAATCAGTTGCCACTTACTGTTAATAAGGTCCCAGCCTGGCAATATGAGCAGTAATTGCCCACCCTAAAAGCAGCGCCAGCTTGGGTTGACACCTCAGACCTAACCACATTGATCACTAGCCCATTACTAGTGAGCAGTGCCATAACCATGGAGAGCACTTAATGAACCAGAGAAAATACTAGATCTGTCAGAGAGGTTAACGTGAGCGTCAGTTTTTCAAGCAGATGCTGAACCAGGGACTTTCGACCATACATCATCTCATGCATTCCAAAATCTGTGACACCTTCTTTGCCTACCAATATTTTCTTAGGCGCCCAAGCCTTCTTTGAACCCAGTTGGACATCTGAGAAAAAACTATTTTTCACTTTCAAAACCAGTTAATGAAAGGAATAAATTGTCAATATGCTTTACAGGTGAGTCTAATAAGGCAACATGATCTTGGATCTGTCCAGTCATTCTTCTTAAACATCAGAAACGTAGTCAAACTTAGCAGGTATTCAAACATTTATTCAAGACATATGTAAGCACTAGAGGTCCAGGCTTTGGTAGAGATCCATGGGGACTGCACTGGAACTCGGGCCTTTTGTTGCTGATTGCTGTTACATACATGTAGACCTTTCTGTGAAGTAAAATGTCCCATTTTCCCATTCCATACTAATATACTCCAAAAAAAAGAAACAAAACCCATCTTGCATTCACAAAGCATTTAAAGCAGATCATCTTTTTGACTACCTCCGGTTCAGTTGGAGTTATGGATGGTAGATAGTAACACCAGCTTTACTGACCTACAGCTGTCAGCAGGGAAGCCCTAGTTCATTCGGGGATTGATAGAAGCAGTCAACCCGCTTCTTTGTAATAGGTAGTCTGTCTTTTTAAATTAACCATCCACAAAATAAATCTCACTCTTCCTTCTTACTTTGCCAATATTTCGTTACTAAGAGTAAAGCTATTTCAAAGGTGGTGGCAATATTTAGTTACTAAGAGTAAAGCTAATTCAAAGGTGGTGAAAAAGTGTCGTATTTCAACTAAACTTTAATCTCTTCACTGTCAACCCGTTGTAAAGCTTACAGACTTTAAAATATTATATCTGAATCCTGAAGTTTCTTAGTTGTGTTCTTCTTTGCTTCTATGTCATACACTACACGTCAGCTAAGATCTTTGGATCTACTTCCACTCTGCTACTGAATCTCTATAAAAACTCACGAAGACTGATAAGGTGGACCATGTTTTTTTCTGCAACGCTCCCCTTACTATGGAAAGCTCTTCCTGTTCCAAAAAAACAAACCTAACTTCAGGAAACACATGAAAGCATTCTTCAATTCCTCTGGGAAATCGTTAGCAAATGTGTTGCGGTCGAGTCTAAAAAGGCCTTTTTAGTGCATGCAAGCTGTAAAAATAGAATTAGCAGTGCAATAACATGGCATGACTGACCTCATGCAAGGTCTCTGAAGAGTATGGGTGCTCATGGCTACCTAGTCAAGTGAAATTCAATATATGGCTAAGAAAGAGCAAGACTTGCTGCTCAATTGTCATTATAACACTAAGGAAGTGTGATCTATGCATTTTAGTGGGATGTTTTACATTCCAACAGGACACAAGCTGCAATCTTTCTCCCATGGCCCTGGTCAACTAATCCCACGAGTTAAGCATCCAGTAAGATGACGAGCAATGAGAAGCACTTACTCCCCCAATCACATAGGGCTCCATATTTACTGAAGGTTGTGGAGGACTTATCCAGTCTGGCTGTGCTAATTTCTCCAACGAACTGTATTGAGGGAAAGTGGCATTAAATGGAAGACTATTTGCATATTACTGCTTACAGTAAAAAAAACAGACTTGGAGAAGACTGCCTAGATCATCCGCGAGTATACCAGATTTAGAAGATGCTGACTGGTGACCAGTGGAGTCGAAGGAAGTAACTGGTATGGATTGTGAGATTCACACTTGATTTTCCTTATTATATAATAAGTCATCAATATCCATAGGGGAGAAACAGGGTAAAATGTGCTAACTGCCTCCATTAAGCTACCGAACATGGCATCTTAGTCAGTGATACAATGCATTTTATTTGTTCTTGACAATCTGATTAAGTAGAAAACATTTCTCAAGGATTCAATTCCGTACCTGTGTTATGTGGCACCTCAGCTGGAGTGTTGGCTGGTGCATGGGCACCAGGTGGGATCTGTATTCCGGTGAAACTACCCGATGGCATGTTGCCAGGTACATATGTGGAAGACGATGGATGAACTGCAGGTGGAGGCTGAAAAGCCGAGCCATATTCTTCGTCTTCATCCTCTGTGGATATAGATATAAACAGTGGTAATTCATTGCCATCAAGCAGGTGATCAGTCAGTCACAAAGAAGATGTATATGGTTACCTAAAAATCTTGAATTTTCCATAGTTGCTCATTTTTGGTGTGATTTAATAATGATTCTTTTTTAACTTTAATGTGGCAATGTTGCTCTCAACCTAAATTAGATATTTCACTACGATGAGGTCTGAAGTCTAATGGAATTCAAACACATTTATCATGAGCCAATATACTACCATGCATGTCACCTCTGTAAAAGTAATGTGGTACACATGCACACAGTAAGGATGCAATAAAACAATTTACAAAGTTGACGTGTTTGGCAAGCCGGACATTCTAGGGACATGCATTGCCAGTCCTGGGCTGCATCTTCATTCAAAGAAATTAGTTAGACCAAGGAGGCAAGAAAACAGAAGATCACCAAAAGCACCATGGACTGTGATAGTGACAGAAAGGTGAACAACAGGCTACCGACAGCTGATGGACATCCCTCTGTTACTGCTAAAACTAAAACACACATGCTATAAGTGTTGGCAAAACAGTAGGCCTGCTAGCCTATTGGCTTTCCTAATGCTCGTTTTGTTATGGTTTTTGTAAACTTTGGTGTTGGTGGGATCTGCTTAGCTCTTTTCAATATAAAAAATTGATAAAGACAAACCTATTTGTTGATCTCAAAAAGTACACAATGTCGTAGTAGTCCATGGCAACGAAAGGAACTACTTTGTGTTTGTATGTGCTCCTCGATAAAGTAAAGAATCTTGTCCCTCTCAAAGTAGTTAGCCAGTGGCTGAAGTTCGTTCCCCCACTATCCCATGATGTATGCTTTTTTGGCAGAAGAAAAATGTAAATGACACAACAGACCAATGGATGATGAGAGATGACACCCCATAAATATATAATGTCTGAACTAACAACAAAGCAGAGTATTCAGTTAATCCCTTATGATATACAGATAAGTCTTCAACAGAAGATCCCTAATAATACCGACAAGCAGTTCCTTCCATGGGAGTCAAGTGTGGAGGAGGGACAAAGCACAGAAAACGTCTGCAGTTTTTGGGTCAGGCTTTGTTAATCACTTTATACAATAAATACACAGCGGGAACATTTTGCTACAGTATGCGGTCCTAGAAGCTTTCTGATTACTGCTTGAGATGCATTATATAGAGATATTAGCTACCGAACGTTTAGTATGGCTCACCAGTCTATTCCAGTTTGTGCTGAACACATATCATTCTAGGAAAGACTTGTCCTCCCAAACAAACACACACATGCACAAACATTCATACATGTAATCCTACCACTGAGAATCTGACACAGGGAAAAATTCACATACACAACCGTAAAAAGGTGGAATGTAGCCCAGCAAAAAAACTTTTAGAGTCAGTCTCACAACGGCAGAGAACATTTTCTAGAAGCAGAAAACCTCACACACACTCCAAGGGAGTTGCACAAGCAGAAAATATCTAAAAAGTTGGAATTACATAGTCGGCAAGTCAAACACAGATAGTTTTATTTTGTTGAGACAGAAAGGTCCTTCACATGGTGATGGACGTGCACCCCCAACCTGAGTGCTAGTTTTTGTTGTCATGGGCAAAAACGGATCATGCATATAGGCCTGTCTCAGGGATTGTGGTCCTTTTGGACTGGGAGGGATGCTCAAAGTGCTACCTTATAGTGGTGAAAGACTATTGTCTTTTTCAGGAGTTAGGCAGCACGAGCGGGGTGGTGGTGGCATACAGTGTAGTGATCAGTAGGATTGAACAGGTCCTTTTTACCTGTGTCACTGGAGTGAGTCCTACAGGCTCACTTCTTTAAAGCTCTGCTGCTCTGTGATCAACTCACCCTTGGCCTACATGCGCTTTATGTGTAGTGCTGCACAGTACGTGTATGGTATACATATGCTGTGCCTGTGAATGGTAAAATACATGGATAGGAAGTGCTATGTAGTGTGTGTCAATTATATGCATGTGCTGGGTGTATTTGTTTCCAGTGAAAGATACAATACATGTAAGTCTCTGGGTTCCATTTTAGGAGACTCATGACTGACTGGATGAACATAAGGAGAAGAGGTAGAGGACTAACCCCAGAAAGATTTGTGTATTGCTGCATTCCTGTTGTGTGTGGGCTCACTGGAGGAAGTGAGAGCCAGGCTCTTCGAAACACTTAAAAGGGTGCTCTTTAATTCAGAGGGAGTTTACTTGGAAGGGGCTTGAGCATATCTCAGGAAGGAGAATGGGCTGATAAGAGAATCATAAAGAATGGGCCAGAGGTCCTGGGGTAATCTTTTGATTCAAATATCACTGTGGTTAATATGAACCTCCAGTCATTCCCATGGCCTGTGTTGTGGGGCTATGGGATTTGGAGTAAAGGAGAACAGAGTAGACAGCATTTCAAAAGGAAGAAGATCACTAACAAACTTCAAAGATACAGACCCTAAATCACATTTGGTGTCTGGAAATGGACTATAAGAAGGGGGGCCTGAGACCCCAAAAACTGTCAACTGTTCAGCAGCCAGTCGTGCTGTGCGAAAAGGAGAAGTCCTGCAAGACTTCTGCCTTTGACCATGTGGTAGGCCAAGGGACAATAATAACACAGAGTTCTGACGTCAAGAAGGTAGGTGATTTTTATTGAGAATTATTTTGAATTGTGACTTTGTTTTTCTCTTTGTACTTCTTGTCGTTTTCTGATGGATTTGTACTCAGTTCCCTGGATCTTATACTTCTTCTTGGTTCTTTTCTTTGGTCTCCCGGGAAGCGCATGTGGATATAAGAAGAAAAATGTCAGTAAGTGATTGGTTTCACTAGCTGGGTTTTTCTCCTTATCTATCTGTCTCTAAATTTCACTCTTCTTACTGCTTTTCTGTCTTTTCTTGGTCTCTGTCCTTTCTTACACTCTGTTCTTTCCTGGTCTGTTGGTCTCCTCTTTTCTTTCCCTTCCTGCCCGTAGCTTTCCTTATTTTCCTCCTGTCTTCCTGCTACCGTGCTTCTGTGGCCCTTTAGTCTGTTGTTATATTTGCTTTTCTTCTTTATTGACTGTGGGTCTATGACGCTGGGGCCTTCTCCTATGTGCGTTTTCTCCAAAGGCCCTTTTCCCCACCAGTGATACCTTAAATCAAAACAAAACCCAGTGCTCGCCTCCTGTTTCCCATTCCTTTACCACCCTCTGCCCACAACCCCCTCGTTTCCCCGTATCCGCTCCTCCCGTCCTCCCTTCCTTCAATATGGTGTGGTCACGCACCTGGCTATGCCACGCTTCTTCAGAAGCGTGGCAGGATTCTGAATTCCGCCTCCCAGGGTCACCGCGGTTTTCAGACCTCCGTCTGCCGCTTCGTCGTCCTCTTCTCCCCGGCTGGGGAGAAGCCACTCTCTGAGTTACTCTGGCCCCGTTTCTCCTCCTCGTCTCCCTCTCGGTCTTCTTCACTGCCTCCTCGTCGTTCCTCGTCTCCGTCCTTCTCCTCGTCGTTCTCCTCCACCCCTTGCTCTGCCGATGCCGACCTTTTTGTTCCTCCTCCTTCCCGCGTCGTGCCTGAACCTCGTCCCTCAATGGTGCCCGCCCTGTGGTGTTCCTGAACACCACAGGCAGCGTCAGCACAAGTCGGCTTTGTGTGCGGGCTGGTTCCGGCCGGCCCGTCACAGACCAGTACTGGGGGCCAAAGCATGCTATTTTCCTAGCAGGTGAGTGGACATCACCCAAGAATCCAAGACCACCTACCCTTGGAGCATAGATTATCTGCATGCTTGCCAAGACCAGTGTGCCCTGTGAAGGAGAGGTGAGTGTTGGAGAGAGCGAGGTCCAATGGAGGGATCCTGGAAAGTGGACCTCCACAGCGATATCTGAGAACACGGCTGCTGCACCAATGGGGCCCATTGCCAGTGAGCAGGAAAAAGTCATCGATCTACCGTATGTTACAGGGGTGCTGCCATGAAGTGAGCCATGACCACTGATGCACTAACGGGTCATCACTCATGTGCAGCATTAATTCAGTGACCCCTTATGCCAAGTGGGGAAGCCATGAAGACTGTTGAAGCACACATCAGGACATAGCCTGTGCTTTATGAAGTCAGCAGCCTCCTATGCCAGCTGGGGCTGCTGGGAAGTTTGCTGCTGTGCCGATCGGGCCGTAGCCTATGTGCAGAGGAGGAACTGTGACAATGTATGCTTGGTGGGCACAAGGACACAGCAAAAAGCATGCTCTGGTCGAGACCATTGACGAAGGAAGGAGGAAACCATGGTGAACCAAGCTGTGACTGAGGACCAGCACCAAGGTTCTTGCATCCTCCCAACACCTTTTGTGGTAAGGATCCCAAAGAACTTACCAAGCATTGAAGGAGCAACTTGAACCCCCAGATGCTGCAGGACCACGTCTGAGGAACTTGAGCACACCTGACCACAGCACTCCAGGGCCATGTGCCAACAACTTACCGGAGGCAGCTGCTGCAGCTCCAGCACCCTCAAAGGAGGCGAGTTCAGAGACCCCGGTTGCTCCAATCCTGCTGGTGCGGCTAACGCTGATTTTGAGGCCAGAAGGCTCCGTGGGAACTTGCTTGTCAGATAGCTGTGACACTGGAACACTTTTGACTTTAATCGAAAGTCAGAGTGGGACTCCTGAGACTCAGACTACTAGTGGGCATACCGTAATTGTTACCAATAGTTAATGGAGAATAACCACTACCACTAGGTACAGGGGAGTGCGACTCGGGGACTTGCTTATAAAATACCAGAGGCCGGACCCTAAGAATCTGTATTGTTTGTGAATTTCATATTTTATTTCGTAGTCATATATAAATATTCCTTTACTCATCAAAGCAAGCATTTGACTTGACAATCATGTATTGCTGCTGTCGAGCAAATTTGGAGTCGTGAGCCTGTAAGCAACCCCATGTAAGTCTACCCCAGCCCCGCCTGCCAATCCTGAACAATCAGTCTCTTGCTTTCTCGACTGACAGAAGGGGTAAACTGCATTCAGTAATTTTGTTGGGGTTCAGCGATCACCACAATATGACCGCCCATTTAAGATCTGAAGGTAGTTCACAAATGGGCCAATACCACTGGCTGCTAGCAATGAGAATAGTCCTAATACATGACCGTTTCGATTTATAAAGAGGGTACATGGTGAGGATGATTCTATTTGGCAGTTAAGGACCAACCAGAAACATTGTGGGCAAAAAATAGCTCCCTAGACTTTCTCTTTTTTGTTCAGTCAAAAAATCCACCTGATTTTTTTTCCCTTTACTCCCAGAGCAGATACAGATGTGATTTTGTTCAATACAGTTCGGTGGGCAAACACAAAAAAGGCCAGATTTCGCAGGATTCACTCACTAATGAATCATCCTGCCCAGCTCTAGTCGCAAACAAGCAAAGATAATTGTGTAGAAACTTTCAAACAGCAATAGAGTCTCAAGTAGGGATAAAGACTTTAAAAGTCACAAGTCTATCACCAGACTAGTTATGCCGCTTCCTGCCCACAATGCAGAAAAAGAGCTTTTGTCTGTCTATTTCAATTTAACTTGAGTACATGTCTAACATGTGGACAAGTATTGCCTCTGACCTCCTGACTTCCAAAAAGGCACAAGCATGACTTATCATCAACTCTTACCTATCCTTTTGACCCTTACAGAGCAATTTTCCCTTTGTCCCGCCAGCCTTTCTGGTCACAGGTCCGACATGAGTCTGACCTTTCACAATCATGGAGAACGTTCAGAGAGTGCAGATACAACAACTGCACCAAATTATTAGGAATGCTTGTATCCAGCTGTGAACTTTTCATCAATAGAACTCTGCATGCTAGAAATTACCACTGCAATACTCTAGTTTTAGGTATAAAACGTCAACTCTGAACCTGCAAGAATTAGGAGATATACACTGTATAGGACTCATGAAGGGTACAGTTAAGCCATGCACTCACTGGAAGCATCCCTAATACCCAGTGTTAGAAATGGGGTCTCCAGTTGGCAGGGATATGCACCCTGTCCATGTAGGGACCAACACTATGGTCAGGGTAAATCAGATACACACTAAAAGATAGCCTGTGCTGACCCTTTTAGTAGCTAGGCACAGAGCAGTCAGGCATATCTAAAGAAGCACTGTGTAAAGTACTTGTGCAACACACACAGTAACACAATTATAACACCACAAAAAGACCACGCTAGGTCAGAAAAATAGACAATTTTATAAATACATCACGACCAAAACAACGAAAATCCAATAAGTAGAAGTTGAGCTATGAATTTTAAAAGAACAAAATGAGTTATAGCGCTTAGAAGCAAGTAGTGCTTTAGAGGTTACCTGCAGTCAAGCTGGACCAGGGCACAGTCAACAGTTCAAGCAGACTTCGACAGAGCGCGGTCGGGTACACGAGCCACGAAGGCTAGGGAACAGAGTACCTTGATCCCGGTCGTGAGCACGAGATGCGTTGATTTTCCTCACGCAGTGTTGGCGATGCATTGGTTCAGAAGGCGCAGAGTCCAGCTCTCCCTCAGCAAGGTCAGAGAACAGCAGGCAGCAGGGTAGCACAGCAGAAAAGGAGTCCAGCAGAGTGACAGTCCTTTAGGATGCACAGCAGTTCTTCTGATAGAGTCCAGTTGCAGGTCCAGAAGTGGCTGATTTTGTTGGGTCAGAGACTCAGTACTTATAACCAAATGGGTCTCTGAAGTACCAAGGGACTTTGACGTGGAAAAGTATCCTTTCTTCCTCAGCCCTGGCTCCAGACGATCAGTATGGGGTAATTAGCCCTTTGTGTGGGAACAAACACTGCCTATTTAGGTATTACATCCCCTCCCCCACTTCCTGCCCAGAAAGAGACACCAGAATGCAGATGAATGCAGATGAGCACTCTGACACACCTAATCTTTCTGTGTTTGTGGCTGTCTAGATGGAAGGCACAAAGTGGAGCTGTCACCAAACCCAGATGTGTACTGGAGACAGGCTGCAGGCACACAGAGCTGTAACAGCAGAAAAAGACCCACTTTCTAAAAATGGCATTTCTAAAATGATAAGGTTAAATCTGACTTTACCAGTAAAGAAGATTTATCATTACCATTCAAAAGATATGAAACATAATACATGTAGTCCTTTCTAATCAGGAATTAAAGTTTAAAAGTGTATTAAGGAATTCCCAATGATAACCTATGAGAGGAGTAGGCCTCACAGTAGTGGAAAACAAATGTAGATGTTTTTCGCTACAAGGAAGCGTAAAACTTAAAAGTAAATTTCCTACCTTTTAGTTACATAGCACTCTGCTCAATGGGCTACCTAGGGCCTACCTTAGGGGTGACATATATATAATAAATGGGGAGTCTAATGCTTGGCAAGGGGTTTTAAATGCCAAGTCAATGTGGCAGTCAACTACAAACACAGGTTCTGCAGTGGCAGGCCTGAGACCTGTTTGAAGGGCTACTTCAGTGGGTGGCACAATCGGTGCTGCAAGCCCATTAGTAGCATATAATTTACAGGCCCTGGTATACCACTTTACGAGGGACTTAACAGTAAATTAAATATGCCAATTAGGTATATAACAATCAAAACATGTTTTAGCGAGGGAGCACAAGCACTTTAGCAGTGGTTAGCAGTGGTACAGTGCACAGCGTCCTAAAGGCAACAAAAACAAGGTCAGAAAAACAGGAGGATATAGGCAAAAAGCTTGGGGTGACTCTTCAAATAGGGCCATTTTCTAACACCCAGCATAAAGCTGACCATAAGCCTGTGATAGCACTCTTTCATTGAAACCACATATTAATAAGATACACCATGTTGGTAATTCCCATGTGTACCAGCTAAAAGGAATAAAGCAAAAGCTCTCCAGTAAGCTTTAAAGATTGATGATCAAGCATTCATCATCTTCAGAGCAGACTCCAGCAACACAGTCCTACCTGGTCTCCTGGAGAACACCCTGCTACTTCTTAAAGAAGTATTTAATTCCACAGTTTAACAAATCACTGGGAAAAGGAAATGTAATCATTTTATAAATCATGCCTAGCTGCCAGGAAAAAGCAGTTTAAGGACGAAGCCAGGGCCTCTCTCCATAGTGCCAGTTTACAAAAAGATAGTGCTGCTTTTTGGAAGGTGGTTAATGCCCCTTTTTTCAGTGAATCATCCAATGTTTCTATTGCCGCCCATATTCCCTCTGATATCTGGATTGGAAACTTTGATCATATTTATAACAGGCATTTACCCACCAAAGATGACCAGACTGCTAATCACTTAGAAGCGAAATGGAGGTTACTAGCTTACCCCTAAATGAGTTCTTTCAGGTACCCTGGGCACTGGTCGAAAGCAAGGGTAAAGCTCCCAGACCAGACGGTGTCCTGCTCGATGTTTTCTTCGATAAATATGATTCTAGACCCCACTGTTAACTAACGTTTCCAAATGCTGTAGGCATGGTAGTCCCACTCCACCCACATGTAACAGATCTGTGATCAGCCCTATTTGGAAAAAAGGGGAACAAAGCACACCCTAATAATTATAGATCTATTTCTCTTTTGGCGGCAACAGCAAACATTATGGGCCTTATCTAATTACATAGGTTGGAGGATTGAGTGTCGGAGAATGACATCCTGACTGATACCCAATATGGCTTTAAGAAGGGTTTGGCCACTGCTGACCAATTCCTAAACCTCAGTTTAGTCGTAGGCAAATATACAGTTGTCAAAAAGGGGCCCCTGTACATGTGATTTAAGGATTTGGTAGCAGCTTTTGACTGTGTCATTCATTCAAAGTTCTGGATAATTATGAGTGAGATTGAAGTTGACCAGGGCATCATATCCTTCATAGGAAAACTCTATAAGGGGGCATCCGCCTGTGTTCGTTCAAGTAAAGATGGAGAATGCACCAACACATTTTTGATCCGTAGTGGGGTGAGACAAGGTGGGGTTTTAGCCCCATTTTTATTCTCCCTTTTTATCAATAGGGTATAGAGTTATTTTTAAAGTTAGACTGAAGAATGCCCCTTTTAGTGTGGCAATTTCACTGCTCTTTTTATTGTATGCAGATGATGCCACTACCATGAGCAGAACAGGGAGAGGGCTCCAAATATTTGTATGGATTTTATGAATCAGCTAGATTTGAAGATGAATGAGAGTAAAACTTTCACTATGGTGTGTTGTCCTAAACTGCCCAGGAAATCGTCCCATTTTGTTAATAACACCAAGCTATCGTCAACCACATCTTTCTCTTATTTAGGAGTTTTATTTGATGTGAAATACAACTGGAAACCAGTGCCTATAAACAGGAAAGCTCTATTTGAGAAAGTAATGGCCTTCACCGTTTTGTAAAAAAATTGGAAACAAAACCATTAAGAGTTATCTGTGAATTATACTAGTAAATGGGTGGCAATTGCAACACATGGGGCAGGCATTTGGGGTATGACCAACGCAAAAGCATTGCAACAAGTGGAAAATAACTTCCTGAAAACTTTAGTGGCTGTCCCAATCAGTTGTGCAAATTCTAATTGTCATGCCAAATTGGGCATTCCTTATTTAGAGTACAGAATAAGATCCTCCCTCCCCCTTTTCACTGTGGCATTCCATTTCAGTTAGGGAGGAGACCTCATTAAATAAACTGATTATTAAGGACTGGCTTAGGCTACATTTTGTATCATCTATCCCGTGGTTTGCATACATTAAACTAACCTGTGCTGCGAATGGCTGGCCAGACCTATTTGACACACCGGAGCCTTGCCTTTCTATTGGTAATGGAAACTTTAAACAGTTATTTTATGCTAAGGCCATTCCGTCTAGAGATGTGCTTGACTTTCAAAATCCTACTGTGTGTTCTTATGACTTGGTCCATATGCGGGATGGCTTCCAGCTATACCTTTCTTTCATCTTAAATAGACAACATCGTTTTGTTCTCACTAGGTTCCGTCTTAACCTTTCACTTTTGTTGGTTGGTGTCCCTACTAAATGTTTTTCTTTCTCTGATTAGAGCTTCTGTCCCTGCGAAGAGGAGTCAGTTCAGACGACTTTACACATTATGTTTTGTTGTTATTTTTATCAAATTCCCATGAGAAAGATTTTATTGCCTATTCTTAAAAACCTTTTATTTTGTCGATGTAGATCTGCTTTTTTATTCCTTCAGCAACTCCACAGCCCCCCTTATTTGTTGTATGGTTGCATCTTTTATCTGGCAAATACTAAAAGTAAGAAAAAGTGTAAACCTGTGAAAATGTTTGCATTATCCTAATATGATTGCAGTTCTCGTGAGATGTATTTGTTTTTGTATGCTGTTTGCCCTGTTCTTTTAACTTTTAAGCCTCAGAAATACAGCAAATAAAGTTGTTCTTGACTTGAATTACAGCCCCCCAATTTTCAGGGATCTTCATTGACCCCTAGAGGTGTTAATAAAATTCAGACTTTGTTGCATCAGTGATACCAGCAATGGATCACCACATCTCTTTGAGTACTCCATAAGAGGTGTGGTTACGAGACGAGGCAAGCTGGCGACTGCGTAGGTGTTTCGAGCGGCCGCTTACCCCCACTGCTCGTTAGTATCTGTGATTTGCAGGTGCTAAAGTGCAGTGTGCATGGAGCCAGGGAGTAAGGAGCGAGGGAGGCTCAGTAATATGGGCAATGGGTTGGGAGACTCAATCTGGAAACTTACTGCATCAGCATATGGTGACCAGGTAACATTGAACTTTCTGGTCTATGCCCTCAGGAGCGGAGTGAGCCGGCTGCAGGCTGTGAATCAATCTGTCCACTGCTTTGCTTTTCGGGACCAGAAGTCAGTCAGCGGTCTAGCTTCCTGAAGCGGAAACAAGGAAGTCCGGAGGGCTGTGAATTTTCAGATTGTGTTCTCTCTGGTTGTGGGTATGCCACCAAAAGGAGCATGTTTAGTCCGCAACTGAGGAGGCAAGGCTTCAACTGTCTCAGTTGCTTATGGGCACAAAGGGGGGATGAGGGCAGGGGAGGGGGTCAGCACGCATGCTTTAGAGAGTAGCAGTGATGCCTTGGAAGTTGGAGGAGCCAAGGAGGGGACCTGTTCTGATGCCCCGGGGGCCATAGTGAAGAAACTGCCCGACAAATTGATGCTGTAAGTCCCAGTCCTCAATTGCTGGGTTTTTCAATGCTGTCTCTACCACAGATATAGGTCCTCTCAGGAAGCCTTAGGGGATGGTGTTCTGCAGCAGGACACAAACTATGGATCATCAGAAAAGGCAAACCTGCTGCCTGGGGGGATGAACTCTAAATTGGACATGGTAGTCAACCCCAAAGATTTGTCTAGTACTGCACATGACCATGTTTTGCAAAGCTCCCTGGAAACACATGGGCCTCCTTCAAGTACATTACACGATCCTGCATGTATAATGGAGCGTATGGTTAGCCCCTGCAATTAATCCCACGAGGTACCCCGGGGTAGCATGGACACCCTGGGCCCGGGTGGGGGTCAAGTGTTGTGGCTGTTGGGTTATCTCAGCACTCCCACAATGGTTTGACAGGACTATGACAGGTTGGTCAAGTGATTAAGCAGGCCAGTCGAGAGGCTAGAATGGCGGTAAATGAACAGGGGATGGTGGATCCAGTGGAGCATGCTGATAAATTCTTCTCACTTACAGAGGAGTCAGAAATGTCTGATGTTGCCCTAAGTGATGTATCCTGCTCTCAGCCCACCAGGTCTGGTCATAGCTTGAACGGCACTTCAGAGGACTCAGGTAATCTGGTCGAGGGAGCCTCTGTAGGCCTGGAGGGGGGGAGACAAGTGATCTAGGAGGAAAAAGAAGGGTATTTCTAGGTTAACGAACAAAAGGGAAGGAAAGGGTATGCACCCCCCACGCTCTCTGAAATGGGATTATTCAGCCATGCGGTCGATATATACAGAGGGATCTGGGCTCCTTGAGCCTACGGTGGGTCTCATCTACTGCTCCATCAAGCAACTGCAGGAGGAAGTCCTACAGAGAACCGCAGAGTTCAAAATGCTATAAAACAGCTGCAAGGGGAGGATCGTAAGTTCAACAGAATGTGTTCTGAGATTGGGGAGCGGATCTACACCACTGAAGATAGAATGGCCACAGTGGAAGTGGATCTGGGGGCACTCAAGGGGCAGACAGAGGCACATGATACCCATTTGACAGACATCATGTGGAAGTTGAAAGAGTTTGAGAATAGACAGCGCTTTAACAATTTGAGATTCCTGAGAATTGCAGAGGGGGTGGATGGCAACGACATCCGGGAATATATGCTGCCTCTTCTCAAGGAGGCCTTCTCAGAGTTGTCCACATGGAATTGGGAACTCGAGGTTCCGGTGGTGCGTCGATTTCCATTGATACTCTGGAGACAAGAAAATAACTCCAACCCCAGACCAACAGCAATTCTTGTATATTTTGGCTTTTTTTTGCTCAGACAAGCGATCTTTGAAAAATCCTGGCCAAAGGCGAAGCATACTTTTGATAGCCAAACTTTTTTCATTAGGCCTGACTTTTGCCAAGTTACAGTGGAAAGGAGGTAGTAGTTAAGACAATTAATAAGACCATTTCAAGATGCCGGTGGTGAAGCCTATTTGGTTAATTCTGCTCAATAAAAAGTGATCATTAAGGACCAAATCAGGTATTTTATTTCAGAACACAAGGCAAAAGAACTCTTAAAAGAGATGGGGGGAGAGGGGGTGTAAGGAAAATCGGAAGAGCAGTGTCTTTCCCATTGCTGACTGGATTTTTTCATTGGATTTAAGATTTTCAATTTTTATTTTTTGTGAGTAGGCTTTTGGATTCCCCTTTGTATGATTTACTCATTGTTTATGTAACCTATGTATCTCTCTCATTTGCTATCCAAGGTGGGGTGTCTACCTGCTGTTGTTATGGTTGAGTTATGAGAAGGATGGGTGGCTGTGTTTAACCGCCTCTACAATGAGAAGACATATTGGTGGGGGTCGAGACGCCGCGGAGGGGGTAGGATGGGAGGCATTGCTCAGGTTGTTCAGGCCCTACTGCCTCAGAAGGCGGAGGGTGGGGAGCAGAGGAGTGGGATGGGGGATCAGGGGTTCTGGGCTTGGGGGGTTGTAGGGAGGTTTGGTGTGGCGGGGGCTAAAGCAGGGGGAGTGGTGGTGGTTGGTGCGATGATGGTTTGGGGGTCAGCACGAGAGGAGATCAGCGAACATGTGATTGGGGGAGAAAGAATTGGTGCTCTATGTACCACTGATGTGAACAAATTAGATGAAGTTCGGGGGGAGGTTTTCCATAATTGTGGATATGGCACAATTACATATTGCAACAGTTAATATCGGTGGCTTGAACAATGGTAACTAGAGACTTAAGGAAGCCTTGGATCCTAAGTTCTTGTGAGCAGATATTATCTGCCTGCAGGAGACCCACATAGAAGGGTCTAGAAGAAATTTGCTTTATTCTGGGGTTTTTTCACTGGTGGTAGGCACGACCCAGAGGGCCCGAACTTGGTGGGTGGCCATTTTGGCGCAACATCAACTTTCTGGTTTTAGGTGTAGTTTGCAGACATACTTAGAGGTGGATTATCACAGAACTTAGGAACTTTGGGTGTTTTCTCACTATCTGTTCAGTTTCCAGCTCGATTTTGGATGATACAGCATGTTTGACTGACAGACAGGGAGTTAGCACAGTGGCCAACTCCAATTATCATTGCAGGAGATCTTAATCTGGACATAGCAGTGGGCCAACTGGTGAACAGAGTTGGAGGGTACAAGGATCATAAACCTAAGGTTTTTTGTTCTCTGGGTCAGTTGATCACTGACCATGAACTGATTGACGCCTGGCCACAGATCATGCCAGCCGACCCTGGCTATACTTATTATTCAGAGCTGCACCTGAAACATGTTTGACTCAACTTTTTTTTTTAACCTCCTGCTGTCTGTCATAAGGATGTCAGATTGAGAAATATCCAAGGGTAACATGGGATCATAACCAGATGCTTCTCGAGTTTTCAATAGGGTTCCTAGGTCCACCGCCTGTTAGTTGGACATTTAAAACAGCACTATTGCTGGACGCAGAATATGTCTTGCATATGAATGAGTGGATCCAGGAATTCTTCAATATTAAATAAGGAACTGCTTTGCCGTCAGTGGTCTGGGACACTTTTAAACCTGCGTTTAGGGGTGAGACAATTAGTTTTAGCCTCAAAAGCAAAAGAAGTAGGGGTTGAGGCTTAAAAAACTGTATGAAGACTTGGAAAGGGCAGAGATCCAGTTAATCACAGCAAAGTCAGATGAGGATTTGGGAAAGGCGCAGGCGGCTGTGGGATTGGCATAGGGGGCAATATGTGATGTGCCTTCACAGCAAGCTGCTGGCAACTTTTTGGCATAGAGACAGGAATGTCACAAATATAGCGAGCAGGTTGGGCATGTGATAGCAATTCGTTCTTAACAGAAGGAGTCTCAGGGAGAGACTGATGAAATCAGGGAGATGCCGGGCAGGTTGGTTGAGGATTGGGCTGGGGTCAGAGAGGATTTCCGTGAATTTAACAAGAGACTTTATAAGCCCAAATTAGATGAGGCAAGGAGTACGAATAGTTGGCAACACCTGAAGAGATCCTCGTTGAATTGTCTCTCTCGGGAAGACAGGGGATTCCTGAATGCCCCGGTGTCAGATGAGGAAATAGAGTTTGCCCTAAAAGTTCTGGCCTCTGGGAAAGCTACTGTTACAGACAGGATCCCCCCTGAGTTTTATAAGACGTTCTTCCCCCTGCTTAGGAAATGTATGGTTGAGTTGTTTCTCTGGGTTCAGTCTGAACATATTGCGCCAGGATCCTGGTCTACGACTACCATGGTAATTTTCCTTAAAAAGGGGAAGCCTCCTAAGGTGATGGGGTCACGCCAGCCTATTACATTTATAATTAGTGATGCCAAACTATATTCGAAAATTCTCGTCTCCCGACTTAGTCAAGTTATTGGTAAACTTGTCTCACCGTGGCAACATGGTTTCATCCCTGGGCGTGGGACTATGGACCATATCCGTCGAGCGATTATGTTGTTTAACCGTGCAGGTGTCATAGGGGGACAATTAGCATTCATTTTGTTGGATACAGAGAAGGCGTTCAACGGGGTATCTTGACGTTTTTTATGGTTAACAATGAGGAAAGAGCAGATTCGGCCAGGGTTTTATAAAAGCGGTAAAAGCCTTATACTAGTATAACCCTACGGCCAGGGTCCAAGTTCTGAGCGGGCAGTCTGGCCCGCTGCAGATCCAGAGGGGAACCAGACAGGAATGTTCTTGCTCTCTGTTATTTTTTGCCCTATATAGAGATCTATTGCTTCGGAAGCTGGATTCCAATATCTCTATAACGCAGGTACGCTCATTGGGAGGGGATACAATGGTTTGGTTTGTGCAGATGATATTGTGGTGGTAACTCCGCATCCTGACCCAGCACTGGAGGACATTGAGCCAAAAGCAGCAGTTTTTGGTAGGGTTGAAGGATACTTGTTTAACCAGGATAAAACTCAAGTCGTGATCAATTAACATTTGCAACTTCAGGATCCTAGGGTGTTAGAGAAGGCCACATATCTGGGTGTCACTATCACGGTGAATCTCAATAGGCTTGTAGAGATCAACCTAGCTCTGGCCCTCCGTAAAGCGAAGCAGGATTTTCAGGGCATTAATAACCTGCATTTAACTATTGTCAGTTGCAGTAATGTTGCAAAAGTGACTTTTCTGCCCAAAATGTTGTATCTACTTAGAGCTATCTCCCTAGAAATCAGACAAGGCTGGTTAAAAGACCTAGATAGTTTGGTGGGGAGATTTTTGTGAGTTTAGCGTAAAGTTTGGAGATCTTTAAAGTATTTAACTTTGCCTAGGGAAAGAGAGGGGTAGGCGTTGCCAAATTTTAAGCTTTATTATAATACGGCAGCTCTATATATCATGCTCCCTCTAGTGGAGAATGGGGGGGGAAGCAGAGTGGGGGGAGGGTGAAGATCGGCAGTGCGGAAAGGCAGTTCCATCTACCTGTGAGTTGTTGGTAAGTAATGAGGCTCAGGGGTGTTTGTTGTGGCACACTGAACCCAGTTATTATAAGAAGGCTCGGTCTAAGACATTGGCGGCAGCCCACAAGATTTGGACAGCTTTACGTTAAAAGTTAGGGATGGGTTGGCTACATTTTTATACTCCACTTTCTCTGAACAATATGCTCCCAGGGATTTTTAGGGACCCGTATATGGCGGGCTGGGAAAGGGCTGTGGTTAAAAGATAGGGGGACTTCTTTGTTAATGGTAGTATAGTCTCCTTTGAGGAGCTCCGGTCGAGGTTTGAACTGACCCATAAGGATTTTTTTTTAAATATTTACAAATCTGGGACTTCCTGTATAGGGACGGGGAGGGCTCGAGTGTTTTTTCTGAAATTAAGCTGGTGAGTTTATTAGAGCTTGGGAGGAGTACTGAATTAGCCAGCTATACGACGGGTTAAACTCTCTTTGAGTACTCTGCTGAGTACCACTGTCCTTGGTCCGTAAAACAGCTTAGAAGTGGAACCAAATGGGAGTTCTCAGACAGGGAATTGAATCCATTGTATACATTTCAGAAGCTGCTTTAACATGGTTCCTTTTCAGAACTTCATCTTCCTTCTGCAGGGTGGAAAATCCTTTGGGTTAGGTGATGGCTCTCACAGCAGATAATGATGAGCACAATGAATGTAAAGCTTTGCACCTGGCTGTCTTCAGCTTTCCTGGATGGGCCGCTCACAGAAAGACAAAAGACCCATGCCTGATTTAGAATCTTATCTCCCACTAGCAACTGAATCTGAGGACTCGTCCCCATTCCCCAACAACTACCTAAATAGCAGGGCTTAGGAAAGATTTATCAGCACCACTCCCTGTTAAATAGGTCACACTGAATTCATAAGGGTGGACCCGTCTCCATCCCGCCACATGCCTTTGTCTGGCGCTGCACTCCAGTTCAGGACTGCTGGCAATTAACTTCCACTGTTTGGGGAGTAGGTATGAACACCTCCAACTTGTGCTAATTCAGAGCCAAAAGCAATCCAAAATGAATCAAACTTGTCTACAGCATACATACACTTATAAACAGAATAAGGTCCTGCGAAAGGCACCAGACACACAACACAAACTCAAAACAAGCACATGAATGTCAGCGCAGTTTCCTGGCATGACACAAAGCGAGCTTAACTTCACGCAAGCAGGTTGGTAGGCATCATGTTCAGTTCTCAGTACGGAAAAAAGGCCAGCCCACAGAAAATTATAAGAAAATCGTATGCTGCCACCATCGCTCACTGTGCATAGTCCAGGATAATGATAGTAATCTTGTGTCGTATCACCAAGAGTTATACTTCTAGCTCCCCACTTAACTTCAGAGCCTTGTGTTGGGCCTAAGGGTCAATTTTGGGATGCATCAAGGATTTTGTAGGTGTTGGGACCAAAAAGAAAGTCAGGATACCAGATTTACTTGCAATTAGGTAATTCACAACAAACCTAACAAGGCTGAAGCTTAGACTACTTTATAACCAGGGCTAGGGCAATGTTATACCCATCAGCTTTATACCCCCATACCACAGATGTTCCAGAACCTCCAAATTAATCCTCACCCGACTCACTGTCAACCTAATGTTTGCTAAGACCTTGTAGCCTTGCCATGATAGGATAGCAGCGCAAAACAATGTTCACATCTTCTTGCGACTCGGACCACATATAAAATGTACCCTTGTCTTTTATCAGTGGAGCTTACAAAAGGCCTAAGTATTTGAAGCTTTTCCATCTTCTCTTTTTATGAGGAGCAGATGGGATAATTGAGATCTCCAGAATGAAATAAAGGAGGACTGAATAAGACACAGCACTATATTCAGCCAAACTCTACACTGTGGTGGTGTTCCATTTCCGCCACAAGAGTGAATAGGCCATGTATTTGTGTTATGTGTGTCTAATAAAGGGGCCAACTGTATATGTAGGGTGACCCCAAGGTTATTTTAGTCACGCTGAAGGTTCTAACTTAGAAATGCTACTTAAATGTGAATATATTTTAATTTTGGAATGAATGGTGTTTAGGCAGAACATGGTTCACAGTTGAGTGCTGGAGAGGGAGGTGGTGTATTTTCATTCACAATGAGTAGCCTGCCTTAGGGATTGTTAGAGATTATTTGGGCAACACTGCATAGATGTCACATGTTTATTTAGGCTGTCCAGCATGGCGGTCTGAATGGTAAGGAAAGAGAATAGCAGGTGTGAAATGAATTTCAAATGCATGCAAATTGGCTAGGTGTATGTTGCCCTCTTCAGCTGTCCACCACAAATACTCCTCCCAGATAAACGAATGATTAGTTGAGGGCCTGAGGTTGTAAGTAAGACGCACAACTGTTCAGAATCTTTGCCAATCCTTGGAATGAGTGAAGCGTATATGAGAGGGTCGGATTATTTTCTGTTCCTTTGATGAAAAATTATGTAACTGAGCTTTCTTGTGATCCCAGTCAGCCTGATGCTGGAAGAATTGTTTCACATCTGAAAGCAGTGGCTTTTTTGCATCTTTGAAGAGGTTTAGATGTTGGTCCATTATTTGAGTCTAGTTTTACGGTCTAGGAGAACTGCTGTTCCAAAGGGGTGCGCATGAAGAAAGTGGAGCTCTCCCTCGTGAGCCAGTAGCATAGTCAAAGCTAAATTGAAGCCTGATCTGCTCTGACTGATTGCTGTCTGTTTTTTTTTTTTACTTCTTTACAGAAAGAATTCTTTTCTATCCTATTACCTCAAGCAGCTTGGGCTCCTTTCAGACAGAGTTACCCCTTATCAAGAAATCTGTATCATTATCCTACGTCAGGCGTTGGAGTTCCCTTCCATAATTTGTTTGGCCTTTCAATTTTATTCCTTTTCTTACCTTCAAAGGACACCACTGAAATGTACTGGGTCTCTTTTTACATAATTTCCAAGAAATATACCCCTTCATCACGGAAAAAGCTACCTCTCTTTTCCTAGTCACAGATTTGCTGCCAGTCTACACAAAATGGCACTTTAGGAGACTGATTTGAGACCATCCTGACACTCTACGCCATGAAACTGGACCTCAGGCAAAATGTCTTGTTTTCTTGGCAGTACACCCTCTCCATCAGCTGTGGATTTACACAGCCAAATTCAGCACTTTGGACATAATCCAGGGGAAATACTGCACGGCAACAGAACTTGTAAGGTTCTTATATAAGGTAATGAAAGCACGACCTGACTGCATCACACACTTGAATCTTCTCTAATTAAAACACTATCGTCAAAGTTAGGCTCGGCCACAGTAAAAACAAACAACCTGTCATGAAAGCACGCGGATCAGGTTCAGAGCAAAATTAGTAAAGTGTAAAAAAAATTCTTTCAGCGTACTAGTAACACACGTACGATCAAGCACATAGAAGGCAACTTTTCGTACATTTCATAATTTCATTTAAAACACACCACAAAACGGATAAATATCCTCATTCTGCCTTGGTTTTACAATTTCCTAACATGTTCAATTAAGGTGAATATCAAACTGTTGGCGGCTATACAACAAAATTGCTCTTACTACCTTTCCTGAGTTAATTCTTAATTGCGCTTTTCCAGCTCGAAGCTCAAAATGACACATTTAAAACTGTGCAATGGGTACTCATACTTTTCACTTCTGCGCAGCTTCCTAAAGTGTCAAATGATTCCTTGAAGCATGTGATATAACACCTTAGTTAGAAGCATCTCTCTTCGCCACAAGATATGAAATTAGTCTTGCTTAAGCTGGTCTTGTGATGTTTTCCAAATGTTCTCTCTTTTAATCTTTTAAAAACTTTGCGAATGGATAAAAAACTAAAATAAAAATCTGTATACAAAACCTAACCACAAATTCATGGAACCATCCCACATGCACTAACAAAAAAGAAACACACGGGAAACAGCTTGAACCACGACTCTGGAACAACAACTGCGTTGTTCACGAAAGCAGAACCACGCTTATGTGAACAACAACTCTCTTTTTCTCTGCCTTAACCATGCATGTGCTGAACAACACATGCGTGGTAAAGGCAAAGAAAAAGGGAGGATGAGGTCAGGTAAGTGGGGCTGGGGCAGGGGTAGTTTTAGGGGGCGGGGGTCGGGGTAATTTTAGTTTTTGGGTCGGGGGGGTCTGGATAGTTTTACTTTTTTAGGGGCGAGAATGGGGGGTTGGGGTAGTTTTAGAGGCAGGGGTGGGTGGTCAGGGGTAGTTTAGTTTTTAGCTGCAGGGTGCGGGGTCGCAGTAGTTTTAGGGGCGGGAGTCAGGGTAATTTTAGTTTTGGGGGCGGGTAAGGGTAGTTTTAGGGGTGAGCAGTCGGTGTAGTTTTGTTTAAGTGGCGGGGTAGTTTTAGGAGCGGGTGGGGTTAGTTTTCGTTTTTAGGGGTGGAAGTTGAGATAGTTTAGTTTTAAGGGTGGGGTTGGGGTAGTTTTAGTTTTTAGGGGCGGGTGGTTTTATGGGTGGGGGGTTTGCGGTAGTTGTATTTTTGGGGGTTGGAGTGGGGGGATGGGGTAGGTTTGTTTTAGGGGCAGGGGTCGCATGCTGGAACCACGCATGCCTTGCCACACGTCTTTACCAGGCATGCCTTTACAACGAAAAATCGTTGTAAAGGCATTCGTGGTTAAGGCATTCGTGGTAACAACACAGGTGTTGTTCCGACTGCGTGGTTCCAGCATGTGTTGTTCCATCGTATATTCGAAACACACATCAGAAATCTCCAGGCTGGAAAACTCGTATGTTGGCATTGTTGAATATATTCTTTAATATTATTGTCTCTCAAATTCAACATTCTAAAAGAACAAAACATTTAACACAGTTTCTGTTTACGGACCAATGTCAACCTAAAGTGCCGCAAATTGGTGGTTGACCAATCAATATTTAATAAAACAACTTGTAAAGATGTTCAAAGGATTTTTAAGGAGGCCCTCTTGGATAGTTTCACAATTAAAGTCACACAATTCTCGTGTTTTAGGCATTTTTCATTAGCATTTCTAACAGCAAACAACATGTTAAGTTTCGACTCTCCTTTAAAATACATACATTATATGGCTTACAGATCTGATGGAGTGAGCATAATCTTGATCTGATCATAACAGAAAATTATGAACAACAATAAAAACAATATCCATTCACACCACTTACCAAAGTGACTGCAAACCAGATGGGAGTATTAGCTACTTTGAAAGTGTTATTTGTCATGTGAGTAGTAAGAAATGTGTGTTTTGCAGTGCCGACCAGGCCTACCATAATACGATTAAGGTTTTTAGGCCTCGAAGCCGATTGTTCCCTTGAAGCAACTCCTTCCCAAACAAAGAGGAGCATTAGAAATATGAAAAAGGGGAAATGTTAGAAATAACTGTGCTTGAAGTTAAGTAAGGTTTAAAGATTCATATTATTTTAATCTAAAATGCAGTATATTCGTATTTATTGGTATTGCTGTCTGTTGGTCGTCGGCACCCAACACATTGGCGTTTTAATGTTTTTTCAACATTTCAGGCCGCACAGTAATATGAGCAAAGGTTCTGTATATTGGTTTAAGTACGTGTAGTCTCCACGCCCTGAAGCCCCAGTGGGCCGATTTCTACTCTTGGAAATTAGAAACAAATGAATTTAGCCTTTCTGTGACCTCCAGGCAAACTTTTTTAACGTCTTACTCTGGGAAAAGAATTAGTATTTTACTTAAATAACCAAACCATATATGCCCTCTCGATGAACTATGACTTGCCACGTACGCCTCTAAAGTAACGTTTCCGTAACGAATGTTTAAAAAGGAAGAAATGTGTTGCTTCATTTATACTCCACATGGGGTAATTTCTCACTCTAGTACAATAAAACTGCAAGTCAACTGTCATCTATGTAAATTACTAAATGCATTGCACATCAATCTTCCCTCAATCCTTTCAACAATGTTTTAATTCTTCAACCAGTAGAAGGGTATCCTTTTCCTTTAGCAAGGAGTGCAGGTATCCCAACTCTAACTGTTATTAATGAGTACCTACAGGCTATCTGGGATGGAGCAGCTGTACTTCTCATGTACAACAAAGTGCTGTAGGTTTGCGATGTTTCCTGCAATCGATCCGTGGCTAAGTATCTTTTTCTAGGTTTATAATGGAGGTCGAAGGTGGAAATGTAAGGGGTGGGATGGAAAGTTAAGGGGGTGGGATGGGAAGGTAAGGGGGTGGGATGGAAAGGTATAGGGTGGAATGAAAATATAAAGGGGTGGGAGGAAAAGGTAAGGGCCTGGGCTAGGAGAGTACGTCATTGGAGCGGGTGCTCTGAATCGTGATGTGCGACAGCCTGTGTGGAAGTGAGTTGTGTGTGTCAGAGGTGTCTGGTTAAATTTTAAAGTGGGGGTAGGACTTAAAAGCTGTGCGAGAGACGCAAGATTCTATATTTTGAGGGATGTGGCGTCCTCCTTAAAATGTTGAAAAAACAGGGTGAACTCTGCAGCACAATAATCACATAAATTGACTAATAATCTACAGATTCTCGAGCATTGCTAAATAATTTCTTTCAGACGAGAGGGCTCACAGGGACACACACTGGAGTTTGAAAAGAATATCAGCTAATGTTTCTCAGTGCAGAGTGCCTATAATCTCACTGACTTGATGTGTCTCATACACAATAGCCAGCACAAGCAATCCCAGACGCCTGCCCCACACAAACTGCATTCAGTGCCTAGGATATCCTGGAAAGTATATCTAACACATCATTAGGAGTATAGCTAAAGGTTTTCACCCAGGTCTCGCTATAATAACCTAGCAACCAATCTGCGGGAGGAGTGCGCTGTGGGTCTCCTGTAGAGAGGAGGATGGTGAGGGTCACTGCAAGCAATGTTCATTCAGTGGTGCTAGACCTCCTCAGGTACGGAACGCTGTTAGCAGCTGTCTGCTCCCCAGCCCTTAGGAGGCCATGGAGCTTCATAAATTGGGGGAATGCTTCGGGGGTAAGGCAGGGACAAAAAATCAAAGGCAAGCGAGGTTCAGTGGAAGGAGCCACACCTGAGAAACTCCAGCACGATTACTGTGCAGTCTTCAGCATCTAGACGCTTGGCTCAGTTCATATGAGGGCTCTTTCTGAGCGGACTCCCCACTCGGAGTCCTGGAAAACTGCAACAGCTGCTTTTCACAGAGTCGGACTGTCCTCACTGCTTCCTCCCAGACCCACTCTGAGTGTGGGTTACTAGGGGGCCTCTGAAGTCACCAAATCTCGTATGCCCAGTGTATGTTTATAGAATTATTACTCTGTGGCGCATCTGATGCCAGGCTCTGCAGTCAGATTTAACAAGAGCAGTCTGTCACTTTATTTCATCCTCTTCCCACCCAGGACTAGAGGGGCACTGACCAAATGCCCTCACAGCCAGCCACCACCACTAGGGTATGTAATTGTGTGTGTTTGTTGGTCTTTTTATGCAGATTACAGGATTATCTGCCCTTGAACAATCATAGGTCCAGTGTAGGAAACCTTGCCTGCACTACGTGAGAGCCTAAGGTCAATAGGTGCAAAGGTTACAAAGGAGAATATTTGATAAAAATCTGTACTTCGTTTCTTTTTCGAGGAAACTCTTGTGCTGGCATAGGATGAAACATTTGTCACTTCCAACAGTTGGACAGACTCTCCCTTAAATCTGAATATAAGATGACAAAGACAGACATGGGACCTTGGCTGTCCGACCTCACCTAAATACCCAGAATGCTTCAGCTGTCTCCTCCACCCAGCATCTCACTAGGTACAGTTGGTACAGGCGATTGGAAACCTACTTTCTAAAGGTTTGCAGGCATGGGTTTTTCAGCTTTAACTGCCAGAAGGAAATGGAGACATGGGCTTTGATGGCATTTTGGTTTTGAGCCATGTCACGTACACACAAATGAGAGGCAAGTACATCTTCCGAAGGTCTCTATCTAGGAAGCCTCGGTTGGTGCTATCAAAGGCTTTTTCATAATCTGGGGAAAGCAACAATAGATTGGTCCTTGTCATCTGTTCATTCTCCACATTCTTCACTGGATGCAGACCCTGCTTCTTACTGTCTGTATGTTATTGCACCATCATAAATCCTGTTTGTTATGGTTCCTCTGCAGACTGTATTCAAGGCTCCGTTCAAGTCATCAAAATCTCTGTGAATAGTTTGGTGTCTATGTTTACCAGCCACACTACTCTACATCACCGGCATCTGCCTGATTTGTGAATTACAGACATGGCTGCATTCAAAACAGAGAGGATTAGACATCCCATCTTAGCAATACGGTTAAACATCTGGGCCAGAATGGTGTCGCTCAAAGTACTTCAAAAACATGGTGGTGTAGCCATTTGGTCCGGGTTTCAATCTCACTACCCCGTCTTTTACTTCCTCAAATTGATCAGGACTTTCAAAGGTCCTATTGTGGAACAATTTTATTACATTAAAATATCCTCAACACAAGTAAGACCAAAAATGTGTCTTACTGCTTCAGTTCTATTTGATCAAAATATTTCGATACTCTGTCTAGTCCAGTAAACTATGAAAACATTTCCTTTTAAGCTCATAACTGTATGATCAAACTGAACTAATTTTGTGTCTAGATGGAGATTACTTTAGGGTGGATCAAAAAACTGGATTCCAGGTACTGTCAAAGCCGCAAAGGGTTTTTGATAGTTTTCTATCCCAGGAATGGGACAGGCGAAATCCTCTAATTAAATCACTTTTCATCATGTAACGGGGTAGAGAAAAATCAAATCATTTACTGACTCACAAAGCGCATATTTCTCTTCTACAAAAAGATGACGAATGTGTTCCCTCTACTAGAACCTATTTATGTTTTTACTGTGCAAAATGTGTTCTCTTAAATAAGGACGGCGGTCTGTTACGTATACCGATTTAGTGAGTTCCGTGTGGTTACCTGGGAGTAGCACAGATTCCCCTGGACATACAATACAATTTTAGGGACAGAGTCAGCCAGCAACAAGATATAAGGTGGCAACACCAGCACTGTGATTTACAGGGGAACTGGAAGTATTGTATCTGCATACAGTCTGTGACTCTGGGGTGGGGCCACTAGTGATGACACTGTCAATCCCTGTCCCGGAGTACGGACAGTTGTTTTTGCCAGGTCCCTTGAGGTATATAACCCCATTTCCATTTTTTTTTCTTTCATATGTTTTCCAGCTTCCCTTTTTTCTTTTTACGTTCTCGGTCCTTTAGGATTTTGTACCTTATCAACAACAGATAGTACTGAATATTTTTATTCAATTATAACTCAAGCAATTACACACATTTTTGCTCTAACTTGTGTTGGGACTGTTAAAAACAAGTAACATAATAAAACTGTCCCATATCTGGTTCTATTTAGTCTATAGTAAAATAGTGAGGAAGTCACCTGTAGCGAATGATGTCTTAGAGTGGAAGGTGTTCTTTTTCAAAGGATGGCTGCATCCTGGAAGAACTGTCGCCTCCTTTCTGGTCTGTGTTTATCTGTCCACTATGGTCAGTGTTTATTTGTCCACTACGGCTGTACGAGTCTAGCTTCAGTAAAGGAAATTGTAACTTACATGTAAGCATCTGTTGAAGTATATTCTGTTGCAGATTCGCCAAGTTTGGCTCCAAGTATTACGCACTGTGTTTCTAGATCGGAATGACGATCCATGCGCAAGCCATGTGAGTAAGTGAGGTCGCACAGACCGGGAAAAGAATGATACGTGTTCTGTGAAAAATGATGGTGGGAGTGGCTTACGGTTAAGGCAAGTTAAAGTAGGGTGGCCCGGGCATATTTAGAGCCTGGTGAACCCTGGAAGGTCTGGGGATATTGCTGTAACTGAGGTATTTTAATAAAGCAGATCAAGAAAATATGCTTCTTTTCTGCAAAAAATGGAGAATCCATCTATTTGGACTTTACATGAGGTGAGATCTTACCATCTCTTAATACTCTGATGCCTGCACTTTTTAATGCTTTTAGCTATTGCGACTTTAAATGTCTTTCTCGTTCCCATCTGAGGAGTTCACACATCCTGCATGTTTCCCTAGAAACTCTAACCTCTTTGCCAGTTTCCCCATGGAACAGCTGTAATTTGTTCCGCTACACCCCCTCCAAACTGGTTTTACAAATTCTGCTACAATTTGTGTTTTTTGTAGGTGTGACTACCTGTTAAAAGTTTATAATGCAGCACTATAAAAAAAAAATAATAATAATAATAATAATTTGGGTACAGGCTGTTTTGGCTACACAAGAGGCTTCAGTATTGAAACTTGGCCTAGAGGCTTATTGGTAAACTCTTAACATTAACAAGTTAGTAGTGGTGACAACGGTATTTAGTAGGACGAGGGTACATATATATCAATCATTTAGCAAATGAAGTAGAGACTGAATGACAACTCAAAGGATCCTCACTGAGTCCCACACTGTTCAACGTATATATGGCCCCTCTTGCTGCCATTGTCAGAAGCCACCGTATGAACATCATGTCATATGGCGATGACACAAAACTCACCATTTCCCTCACCGAAGACCGGTGATAGGAAAATGGCCCTTGTTGCAGTTACCCCCCACTTTTTGCCTGATATTGATGCTGATTTGATTGAGAGTGTGCTGGGATCCAGGCCCCAGCACCAGTGTCCTTTCACAAAAAATATACCATTGTTTCCACAATTGACACACCCTCTGAGAAACAAGCATAAGCCCCAGCAGTCAAAATGTCATGATGGCACTAACAAATAGATTCTAACTGTGCAGATAGGTTCGGCTGAGGCAGGGCCATAAATGCACAGCAGTAACCCAACTATAGGACCCAGAAGTAATGAAGGCAGCGCTCTAGGGCGAACAATCTATGAGGAGGGGGAGCTGTAGGACTGTGCCACAAACATCAAGGGGAAAAGTCACAGGTATGACGCTGCAGCACAACACCTCTCTTATAAAACTGGAGATGCAGGAATATGTTGAACGTGCTGTTTGAAGAGGAACGCTGCAAAATCATGTGCTGTCAATTGCACCATATGGAAACTGCCACTGTCACACCAAACACTCTAGCCTGCCACAGCCATTTCACACCCTTCCTCTTCCTGTTATGCCTGGCTAGCCATGGACCCACGAGGATGGTCAGTCGGCTATTTTGTATTTTTTCCATCCATTCAAGAAGTCTTTGGCCATGTGATAGTTATTCTTTCTTTGGCAGCGGCTGAGATATGTTTTGAGAGTATCTTCATCTTTCATTTACGGAGAAGGTGGTGAAAGTTTGGAAGGTAAGGAAAGATTAGCAGTTAATAAGTGTATAATAATTGCTGGGCAATGGGTTAGATGACTGGACAATGCTCTGGGGATTGAGTGAGGTGATGGAGCTGTGGTTTCTGATTTAGGGCTTCACCTTGGTAAAAGTAGCATCATAGACTATTTACCATGGCTAGGATACAGCTAATCTGCCATTTCAGAGTTAAGCAGTCTTTGTGACAATGCATTGCCTATTTTATGCAAGATTTATCTGTCACTCTTTTTTTGATGTCCGTCAGTGTGCCAGAATTAGGGCAAGGTCATTAAACTATGAAATACTGTCAAATAATTTCTGAGTGCTATTGAACTGAGATGTTCGAGGAGCTGGAAACACATGTATGATTAATTGAGATTGTGGGGTTTTCTGAGGCAGAAAGTTCAGAGAGGTATATACCGCTCATAAATTTTGTAGCTCATTCCTTTGAATGAGTGAGAAGGACAGTAGTAACCAGAGACAGCATAAATATGGCAAATCTCTAGCTTGTTACCAGCCCAGAGGACAAAATCAGAATGGAGGGTGTTCAGTTGGGTAAAAGCTAACTAAAATTATTAGTTTTTTGAGCCCCAGAGATTTTAATACATTTATCACTCTCTTCTCTCCGCTCGTAAAAAAAGGACAGCACTCAGTGATTCTGTTTAGCCCTTCCATTAAACATTTTTCACCGCAATCACGAAGTGCTGTCCTTTACAAGAGGCGAGAAGAGAGGGGTGGTGTAAATGACACTGTGGCGTAGTGTCTTGACAGCACCATCGATGGTCAGGTGCTTCTTGGCAACATTGCTTTGTGTGTAGCCTCCTCCGTTAAGAAACAGACTTCAAGCACACTGTGTGCAATCCAAATATTTATTTTGTGTGATGGAAAATAACAGAACGTGTTTCGGCGATAACGCCTTTCTCAACCTGCCTGTTCCACCATCTTGTCTGTTATTATATCCCACATCTGAACGCTCACCTCATGCACAGCGTCAGGAACGCAAAAGAAATACTGCCTCCATGCACACCCCATTCCAATTTTTTTTTTTTTTAAATGCATTTTCATGTTATCCTTTTTTCAGAATCTGCTGGTAGAGCTGAAATTTCAATGTTCTCAAAATTTAGTAAAGCGTTCCAGATCTTAGACTCTTGCAAACTAAATAACATTGAAATATTGAATTTTCCATATTGTTTATCACTGTTGTTTTTCCTTGATTTGACTATTCAAAAGCACTAGTTCAGAGGTCACACATAACTTTTGTTTTTCCTCGATCTGACTACTGTAGAGCACTAGATCGAGGTAAAACAAACGTTGTGAAATCAATGGGTTTGATTATGTAAGAACTCGGATAGACCTCTCCAAATTTGCTAGGAAATTGAAACTAGCAAAGTTACATAAGTTACTAGATCGAAAAAAAAACCTCGAACTGCAGTGGTCAATGAGAATATTGTACAGAGCAACTTATTGATAGATGATGTATATGTGATGAAAAAGTTTATGGCATTGAAACGGAATGATAGCAATGAAAAAGATGACAATGTAGTGGTGGAAAGACTAGAAGAGAAGGGGTATGGTTGTCTGAAGAGGGAGGCCAAACATTAAAGCCAAGATCCAAAAATGGTACTACCTAGTGGAGGTGACAGCATTGATCAATTTGTGGGAGAGGTCACAAAGGAACTTACAATGTTGTGGACTAAGAATACAAAAAAATATTTAAAATAGAATAACGTGGAGGTCATGAGGACTGTTGATAAATTATGTTCAAATCAGAGTGCAGTCGTGAGAAAAACAGACAAAGGAGGTAATGTGGTGTTGTGGTCTTTGGATGCATACATGGCAAAAGCATATAGCCATCTGAAAGATGCCTCTTGTTATAAAAAAGTGGATTTTACATATGTAAAAACTGAGGAAGAAGAGTTTGCCCAAGCCTTGAAGGAGTGGTGTGCATAGGGACTATAAAGTTCAGACGAGTATTGTTTTTTAAAGACTGACTGTCCTAAACTTCCAGTCTTTTACTTAATACCCAAAATACATAGGAATACACAGAAGCCCCTGGGAGACCAATTATAGCAGCGCAAGAAGGGCTATTTGAAAATGTTTCTCATTATAGAGATCATTTCCTTAGACTACTGGTGCAAAACCTCCCTTCCTATTTGAAAGATACAACAGATTTTCTTAGGAGAGTGTTTGATATCAGTTGGGAGCTGAGAGGAAACCATGCTCTTAATGATACTTGATGTAGCTACACTATATACCAGTATAAGACATACAGATAGACTAAGGGCCACAGACCATTTTATGAGGTCACGACCAGTAAGATTCTACAAACCTAGTAGAATGTTGATAAGTATGATGGAGTGGAGGACCAGTAAGATTCTACAAACCTAGTAGAATGTTGATAAGTATGATGGAGTGGTGTCTCAAGCACAATATTTTCTTCTTCAACAATGACATTTATGAACAACAACAGGGGATGGCAATGGGCACCTGCTTCGCTCCTAGCCCTGCAAATCTTCACATTTGGCTGGTTGGAGGAGCAAGTGCTCAACAGCCCACCTCTTGATGTCTGGAACACACATATTGTATTATGATTGTGGTTCATAGACAATATCTTTGTATTATGGAAAGGAGATAAAATGAGTGCTCTGAAATTTGTAAAAGAGATGAATCAGAATGATTTAAATTTGAGTTTTACGAGTAACATGAGTGAAAAAGAGATTGAGTTTCTTGATGTAAGAATTACGGTAGAAGATAAGAGGCTAGAGACCACCTTATATAGAAAACCAAGTGCTGGAAATAGCATTTTACATGCCAGTAGCTTCCACCCCACCACTTTAAAGGAGAGTATCCTCTACGAAGAACTGCTGAAAGAGAGGAGAATATGTAGTGACAACAAAGATTGCAGAAGAATGCAAGTGGATATGGTCCATAGGTTGAAGGACAGGGGGTATAAGGATGAGACTTTGAGGAAAGCTTGCAGTAGGGTAGCAGGGAGAAATCATGAATCCCTTTTATTTGGTGCACAGAGTCAAAATATGCAAACAAGATTCATTACAGATTCATTTTGACATACAATACAGCGCATATGGAAGTGAAAGCAGTCCTGAGAAGTCATTGACACTTGCTTAGAAGTGATCCAGTGTTGGGTGAGGTTCTTACTAGACGCCCACTGATGACTTATAAGAGAAATAGATCATTAAGAGACAAGGTAGTGAGGAGTGATATTAGGGAAAGGCAAGACACAGTTGAAATCCAGAGAGGGTTTTAAGAAATGTGCTAAATGTAAAGTTTGTAAAAATGGAGACAGCATTACGGAACTGAAAAGAGCAGGGACAACGGTACATAAAATCAAAGGACTCTTTACATGCAAAAGTGAGTTTGCAGCATATACACGAAAAATGCAGTTGTCCCAAGATTTATGTAGGGAGTAGCACACTCCAAGTTCATAAAAGGATTTTTACAGCATCTTAGGGCAAAAATTGTGACCTAACATACCCTGTTGCAAGACATTATAAAGAAGTACATTCAGGGTATGTGACAGATCTTAAGTATAGTGTCACTGATGGCATAGAGGCAGATGTCAGAGGAGGGAACAGAGAAAAGAGGTTACGAATATTGAAGTCCAAATATATACTTGCCTTAGATAGCAAAGAACCCAATGGATTAAATTGTGGGGAAGAAGTACGTGTGCATTTTTAAGTGGTATAGAATATTATGCTCATTAGAAAATGTATACAAATTGCAACTCTCTAAGCTTTAGATGTGTAGATGAAATATTCTTTTGTTCAAGGTTATGTCTAATTTTAATGTTTTTTAATTCTGTTTTTGTTTTGTAGAGCTGGGAGAAAGTGATTCAACATTCAAGAAGTGCAACAGAGACCTTTATATCTTAATAACTCCAAATGCTAGATAAAATGTAATTCATTTTCATTGCACTAGTATGAAGGTCAGACTCGAGTGGTATGATATTTATTACTGCTAAGCGCAATATAGGACTATCCTGTCCATTGGGGTGCCAGTTTGATGTGATATATCATTATTTGGAGAAATTATAAATGGTATTTTGGATGTATTTAAGATGTATTGCAGGTAACAGTAAGGAGAGTGGGTTATAAATCATGATAGTATGTGAACTGAAAATTAGGTAAAAATCTCCAGTGCAATGTTCCATGTGACTAGTGTTCTAGAGTAATCAGATCGAGGAAAATTAAATATTTCAATGTTATTTTGTTGCAAGAGTCTAAGATCTGGAATGCTTCACTGAATTTTGGGAACATAGATATTTCAGCTCTACCAGCAGATTCTGAAAAATGGATAACATGAAAATGTATTTTTAAAATTATAATTAGGCCGATCTGCTCCCGGGGGGTGGGGGGCAGAAAGTTTTTGGTGTGGGGTGAACATGGAGGTAGTTTTTCTTTTGTGTTCCTTATGCTGTGCGCAAGGCGAGCGTTCTGGCGTGGGTTATAATAAAAGATGCGGGATATAATAACAGACAAGATGGTGGAACAGACAGGTTGCGCTAAGTATTATAGCCGAAACTCGTTCTGCTATTTCCATCGCACTAAATAAATATATGGCTTGCACACACAGTACCTGGAGTCTACTTCATAAAGGAGGAGGCTGGCATGATTAGCGTAGCACCATTGGAGGCACCGCTGATGATTTGGTGCTGACCACATTTCTATAGAAAAAGCATTTTTTTGACTTGCCTATATCTTTGGCACCGTTTGACGAATCTTCATGAAATTTTCAACAAAAAAAAGTGGCCCAGTGCTTCTTGTTGTGCGTGGGGTGATCTGTCAAGCGGGGGCCGAAAAAAAGGGGCCTTAAAAAACATTGCATTTCCCATGTTAATTCCTATAAGACCTGTCAACATGTCTACAGTCGGAACCACTAGACGGAATGACACCAAATTTGGCAGAAAGCTAGATGCCGGTACGCAGATTGCGCTTTTCGTTATTCGGTGTAAAGCTGTTCAGTAGTTTAGGAGATATTTAAGGGCAAATAAATTTGTGTATCTCTGGCCGTGAATAATTCGTGAAAAGTCACAAATTTTCATGAATACGAGTGTGAAAAGAAGCGTTGCAATTGGCTGACCGCAACCTGACTAGAAAGTCGCACCTGCCATTTTATTTCACAGGACACGGTCCCCCTGGGGTGAAGCTTCAAATTGAAAGTGGCATAGGGGGTCAGGGTGAAGGTAGCCTGACCCCAAGGGTGTGATATAGGTGTGTCTTAGGGGCAAGTTAAAGGCTTAATATAATTTTGCATCACAGCGCACGACATTCGCAAAAAATTGCTACGTTTCACTAATTTCCCTGAATTATTCACAAAATATTTGTGATTATGGAAAAATTTGAAAGAAAAACTATAGACTCGTTCATACACATGCACTCAGTGGCTCAGGCACCCACTCACACACCCACTCAGACACTCGTGCACCCACTCAGATCCACACACCCACTTTCAGACCCACACAGACACTGAACACAGCCACTCACACATCCACTGACAGAGACAGGCCCTGTGGCCAAACTGTACTGCACACGGCCAACAGCCATGCGTGGTGTGGATTTGGTGGTTATAAGGGCCTGGCTGCAAGGCCAGGCCTTGCAACCAACTCCTGCCGCACTTGTTCGAAGGCCGTGCACGCCCGGGTTGGAATAACGTATAATGATTAAAATTACTTAACGTTAAAAAAAACTAGAAATTCACTGAAAAAAACCAAAGGTTACAGGGACGTCATAGTTAGCTTCTGAATTTACTTGTACAAAACCATAGAAATTCAGCAGTTAGAGTTCTTTCAAGTAACTATAACTCGTGCGAAGGTAACTGAAACTCGCACTTTCACCAAGCACAGCTAATTACTCCACATATTGTGTCGTTGATGAGATCTTGATTGGCATCTTTGATAATACTGCAACTTTTGCAATAACATTGTTGATAGGACAGCTGAGCATGGCAAGGGAGCGATTTATAGTTACCTTAGGGAGCGAGTTATATGTACTTGAAAGAACTCTAGCTAGAACTGCTGAATATCTATGGTTTTGTACGAGTAAATTCAGAACCTAACTATAACTACCCTGTAATCTTTGTTTTTTTTCAGTGGTAGTTATAGTTAGGGCCAACTTTTCCCATAGATGTACTGGTGTGTTTTACATGTCCTAGTAGTGAAACACTGCTGAATTTGTTTTCACTATTGGAAGGCCTATCTCTCCCATGATAACACAAGGATTGCCTTCAAATATCTTTCAAGTGTAATTTCCCATTGGGAACACAAAGATGTGGAGTTTGGGGTCTCTGAACTCACAATTTAAAAATACATCTTTGGTGAAGTTGGTTTTTAAATTGTAATTTTGAAAATGGCACTTTTAGAAAGTGAGCATTTTCTTGCTTAACCATTCTGTGCTCTGTCTCGCTATGGAATACTAGTCTAGGTTAGGATGACAGTTGGGCTGCTTGTGAATCCATTCTAGACAGTCACACAAAGGGAGCTGAGATGTGCCCTGCATATTCTGATGGGTCTTCCTGGGCTAGAGTGGTGGGAGGAGCTGACACTTGCACCTGAATAGAGCTGTGCCTGTCATTACACAAATCAGTCTCCAGCCCCCTGGTGTGCTGGGGCCAGGGCGGGAAAGGCAGGTTCTTGTGCACTACAAATACTTTCCTTTGAAGTTTACATACTTCAAAAGCAGAAATGAGTATAAGTAGTGGGCCTCTATGACCACAACTTCAGAACACCTCTGAACTGAGGACATTTTGCCAGTAAGAAGAGCTCGATGATGTAGGAGGAACTGCCACTTTGCCTGTTGGTTTGTTGTGCTTTCCTGCTGCTTGCTGCTTCTGTTCTGGGAGTGAAGGACTGGACTTTGCTTTCTACATCCTGCTTTCCAAGGTTCTCCAAGGGCTTGAACTGAGCTTGCCTCCTGTTAAGAAGTCTCAGGGACATCAAAGACTTCATCTACCAGTGCCTGGACTCTTCTGCTGAGATTCCTGACTTGCCAAGTTGTGCCAAATCCAGTCCCTCTGCCCTTAGAAGTGGAAAATGGTGCCCAGAGGAAGAAAATCCACACACTGGATCGCCTCGGTTGAATATCGACGCGTCACTGGGCTTGCGGCAGAAGAATCAATGCAGCCCCTGCCTTGCGGTGGAAGGATTGACGCAGTGCCTGTAGGACTGATGCAGCACCTATTCCACCACAGCTCTAACATCACCGTACATCTGGATTTTTCCATGCATCATCCCTGGGCATAATTTTGACACTGACCCCGCACCGCAGGGTCAATGCAGCCCCTGCCTTGCGGTGGAAGGATTGACGCAGTGCCTGTAGGACTGATGCAGCACCTATTCCACCACAGCCCTATCATCACCGTACATCTGGATTTTTCCATGCATCATCCCTGGGCATCATTTTGACACTGACCCCGCACGGCAGCAAGGAACCGCGGCTGCGTCACCGGTAACTGGCGCATACCCTCTCCTGCGAGGAGAGTACCGATGTATCACCTCCCCTTGCCAGTAGGGAACCACGCTTCTCCTTCCCTGACAGTAAGGAACCTATGCATCACCTCTCCTGAGCAGTAAGAAACCAACGCATCACTTTATTTTCCGGCGGCCCACTTGAAAACGCCCACCTCTTCTGCTGCCAGCATCGTCTTTGTTTTTGATGCATCCCAGGTACTGTGTTAAAAAGAGACAACAATTGATTCCTCTGGATTAAGACTGTTTGCAACTTTTTTAAATTGATCTATTTGCTTGTGTATGTTGGATATTTGACGTTTTGCTCTTGTTTTATTCAGATAAATACTGTCTGTTTTTCTAAACTGGTGTGGAGTCCTTTTTCGAGTTTGCACTGTATTACTTTGTGGGTGTGTACAAATACTTTAACCATTGCCTCAGAGATAAGCTTGACTGCACATGCCAAGCTACCAAGGGGGTGAGCAGGGGTTTTCTTAGCTGTATGGCTTCCTTACCCTGACTAGGGTGAGCGTCCCTACTTGGACAGGGTGCAAACCACTGCCAACTAGGGACCCCATTTCTAACAACTGCCCACATTCAAGCCACTTACTACTTAGACCGCACTCTCTCATATCACAGCCCACTCCGTTTGATGGTGCTGTAGGGCAGTCAGTATGCACAGATACCCACTTAGAAACTGAATGTCCAGGTGCTAAACAACACTACATTTCAAGAAACCATAGGCATACATACAGAGCAATACGTCAAGGACACCAAGGATATCTTGTATGATGGGGGAGTGGAACGAGATGCATTTATGGAAATGATCTGAGGCCTGTGTATTAAAACCATTTATGGTTTGACAACCACCAATCACAAACAGATGTCACAACCAGAAAGCATTCTACTAGAAGTGCGAGCATGGGTAATTTCTGATAGCGAACATAGCATCACAGACCTTAGAAAGAACATATGACCCTGGTGAACAGACTGCAGGGACTGGACTACAATGAATATAAAAGCTAGACAACATGGTGAGGGGGACATGTCAAGGCACTTGCTGAGGTGGCTCCTAACAATAGGCACCCCCCTGATCACTGGTGGGTGCCACAAGATCCCTGAAAGGTGAAACCAACACACAAGCAGACATCAATAGGATCTTCCTGGATTCCTATAGTTCTCTGTACACCACGGTGGAGGTGACTGATGATCTACCTCTGCTATTCTCTATAGTGAGGGTACCCATCCCACAATTTACCTGCTACAGCAGTTCACGCTAGACGAGCCACTCATGACTGAGGCGTTTTCTGCCCTGATAGACCAGATAGCATGTAAAAAATCCCTTGGACGGAGTACTGCTGGTGAAGTTCTACTCCACTTCCACTTACAAAACTAAGCTGGCCTCGAAATTCCTTCAACTGTTCAAGGCTGCCAGGGATGTGGGGGCTCTTCCCACAACTATGGGAGAGGCACAGATTGTGTTATCTGCTACACCTGGCCGTAATTCTCTTGAGGTGGTATCTCGTGAAGTATAGACCCATTTCCCTCCCTAACACTGTATATACTATCCTTAGGAATGTGACAACCAAAAGACTGATTCCGTGCCTCGCTGCTCTGGTCCACTCAGACCAGAAAGGCTTAATTCCAGGAAAGATTACATTTCTGAATCTGATACGCTTATTTTGCCTCCTGGCAGAAACACCGCAATTGGAACCCCCCCCCTTTACACAGCAATATCACTTGACACTGAAAATACATTCAACCCTGTACTGTGGCCCTAACTGATGAAGGTGCTAGTGTCGCGCCGCGCAGCGCAAGCCAAACATTCGGCTCGGGCCGCGGCGCGCGGCATGGAGACGCACCGCGCCCCCAGCCTGTTGTGCAACCTACGAGGCCCCAAATTGGGCATGGGGCCTCGTTTCTTCATAGCGCGACGCACTTTCAGGCAGGTCTAACCCTCCCCCACTCACCTGTTCCTGTTGTCTTCTTCTTTTTCTTTCACTTTCATTGTACCTCCCTTTATGTTTTTCCTTCTTCCCACATTACCCCTCTCTTCCCAGCATGCCTTAGTGCCCTACTCTCTATGGCTCCTTGTCCATTAAGTTCTATGTGTTTTTCCCTATCTAAGATGGTGTCCTTGCACTTCCTGTTGATTGCTTCCTGTTTTTTGGTATTTAAGGGCTGTGATTCTTTCCCTCCTTGCGCTGCAACACTTTCTGTTTGTATGGTGTCTTCGCTCCTGCTTCCTTGTGTCAGATACCGGTTCACGTCTGTTCCAGTGTTCTTTCCTGTTCCTTTTTGATCTTGCATTTACTTATTCATTTTGCTCCTGTTTCAGGAAATTATCCTTTCTGGAGGTTTTTCCCCCTTTCAGGGTTTTTTTTCCCTCTGGCACTAATTCTGAAGGACACGACCTGCCCTTGGCGTTTCCATCGCCTGCAGCACCGTGGCTACCAGAAAGAGTCTCCCCTACCTGGGCCAAGGCCGAACATTCAGGAACAAGATCCTCGCCACTCGTTCTGCGGACTCCAGGTTAAAGCAGCGCGTAAGTCGTGACAGCTAGAGAGAATGGGGTAAGAACTGGAAATCATCTAATGGATTGGACTAATATACTTCAACCCAAAGGCCAGAGTCTGCATAGGGTGGGCAATTTCTGACCGCTTCAACATAGACGGAGGCACCAGGCAAGAGTGCCCATTGTCCCTAATCATACTTACACTATCTATGGAACCCCCTCCAGGCCTCTTCAGGCAGAAGGGACCTGAGCAAGGGGAAACCGAGTATTGATTCCTGGGAGGTCATTTTGCTATCTACGGATGAAGCGCTAGTGTATTTGCTTGATGTGCCGAGGGATCCCTCCCCCCATTTGATGGAGACATTAAATTAGTTTGGTGTGGTCTCTAGATTGGAACTGAACTGGACAAAATCATGCTTGTTACCCCTCAAGTTGTTGTTGAAGGCCGATTGTGGGGCCCTGCTGGATACAGGTCCTGAATGGTGGTACAGCACATTTAAATACCAGGGAGTTAAGGTATACTATACCAATGATGATCTCACACGGGAACCTGGGTTTGGCAGTGAAGAGTATGTGCTGCTCCTTCGCCTTCAGGAAATCCCTTACTCTCTCCCCAACGGGCAGGATTGCAATAGGCAAGATGCTGTGTTGTCTAGATTACTCTGTCACTTTTCTGCACTCTAGGTAATAATACCTAGAAGCTTCTTCAAAGATCTGAATAGTGGCCTACCTGACCTGATGAAGGGGACGGGTAGGAAAAGAGTGGCCTAGCACAAATTGTAAAACCTTTTTTTTTTTATCCTAATTTACTTATATTTTCTTTTCCATTATACATGTGAATCTGGGCAGTATCACCATTTTCATCAGTGTAATGCGCCCCTTCAATGATAATGGCAGTTTGATCCACTGATCTGTGTCCTCTGACAACTTTTGTACAACTCTACCATAATTATCTCTCAACACTATAGTAGGGTCTGTATGCACTCAAACTCCCAGGTAGTGTACAGAATCTGTGACCCACTGCAGTGGGTACAGTGGCCGCACCTGTGACGTGTCGGGGGTGAGCAGCACCATAATGAATTTGGCCCAGTTTCTACATAACCCCGAAAGATGACCGAATTGCACTACTTTGTGTAACACTGAAGCCGAATTGCGCTCTGGATCACGTATATATAGAAGTGTATCATTGGCGTAGGACAAAATGATTAATTCGGAATTTGGAAATTGCAGGCTTTGGTGTGTGTGATTCTCTCTCAGTGCACATACCAGCAGTTCTGCCACTAGTGCACATAGCAGGGGGACAAAAGGACAGTCCTGCCCCCTGCCTCGTGTAATGGCAATAGGGTGCGCAACAGACCCATTGAGGCAGATGTGCGCTGAGGGTGTGTGTAAGGAAATGCCTCCTTGGCATGGTTGCCCCCTGACTTTTTGCCTTTGCTGATGCTATGTTTACAATTGAAAGTGTGCTGAGGCCTGCTAACCAGGCCCCAGCACCAGTGTTCTTTCCCTAACCTGTACTTTTGTATCCACAATTGGCAGACCCTGGCATCCAGATAAGTCCCTTGTAACTGGTACTTCTAGTACCAAGGGCCCTGATGCCAAGGAAGGTCTCTAAGGGCTGCAGCATGTCTTATGCCACCCTGGAGACCTCTCACTCAGCACAGACACACTGCTTGCCAGCTTGTGTGTGCTAGTGAGGACAAAACGAGTAAGTCGACATGGCACTCCCCTCAGGGTGCCATGCCAGCCTCTCACTGCCTATGCAGTATAGGTAAGACACCCCTCTAGCAGGCCTTACAGCCCTAAGGCAGGGTGCACTATACCATAGGTGAGGGTACCAGTGCATGAGCATGGTACCCCTACAGTGTCTAAACAAAACCTTAGACATTGTAAGTGCAGGGTAGCCATAAGAGTATATGGTCTGGGAGTTTGTCAAACACGAACTCCACAGCACCATAATGGCTACACTGAAAACTGGGAAGTTTGGTATCAAACTTCTCAGCACAATAAATGCACACTGATGCCAGTGTACATTTTATTGTAAAATACACCACAGAGGGCACCTTAGAGGTGCCCCCTGAAACTTAACCGACTATCTGTGTAGGCTGACTAGTTTTAGCAGCCTGCCACAAACCGAGACATGTTGCTGGCCCCATGGGGAGAGTGCCTTTGTCACTCTGAGGCCAGTAACAAAGCCTGCACTGGGTGGAGATGCTAACACCTCCCCCAGGCAGGAATTGTCACACCTGGCGGTGAGCCTCAAAGGCTCACCTCCTTTGTGCCAACCCAGCAGGACACTCCAGCTAGTGGAGTTGCCCGCCCCCTCCGGCCAGGCCCCACTTTTGGCGGCAAGGCCGGAGAAAATAATGAGAAAAACAAGGAGGAGTCACTGGCCAGTCAGGACAGCCCCTAAGGTGTCCTGAGCTGAAGTGACTCTAACTTTTAGAAATCCTCCATCTTGCAGATGGAGGATTCCCCCAATAGGGTTAGGATTGTGACCCCCTCCCCTTGGGAGGAGGCACAAAGAGGGTGTACCCACCCTCAGGGCTAGTAGCCATTGGCTACTAACCCCCCAGACCTAAACACGCCCTTAAATTTAGTATTTAAGGGCTACCCTGAACCCTAGAAAATTAGATTCCTGCAACTACAAGAAGAAGGACTGCCTAGCTGAAAACCCCTGCAGAGGAAGACCAGAAGACGACAACTGCCTTGGCTCCAGAAACTCACCGGCCTGTCTCCTGCCTTCCAAAGATCCTGCTCCAGCGACGCCTTCCAAAGGGACCAGCGACCTCGACATCCTCTGAGGACTGCCCCTGCTTCGAAAAGACAAGAAACTCCCGAGGACAGCGGACCTGCTCCAAGAAAAGCTGCAACTTTGTTTCCAGCAGCTCCAAAGAACCCTGCAAGCTCCCCGCAAGAAGCGTGAGACTTGCAACACTGCACCCGGCGACCCCGACTCGGCTGGTGGCGATCCAACACCTCAGGAGGGACCCCAGGACTACTCTAAGACTGTGAGTACAAAAACCTGTCCCCCCTGAGCCCCCACAGCGCCGCCTGCAGAGGGAATCCCGAGGCTTCCCCTGACCGCGACTCTTTGAATCCAAAGTCCCGACACCTGGGAGAGACCCTGCACCCGCAGCCCCCAGGACCTGAAGGGCCGGACTTTCACTGGAGGAGTGACCCCCAGGAGTCCCTCTCCCTTGACCAAGTGGAGGTTTCCCCGAGGAACCCCCCCCTTGCCTGCCTGCAGCGCTAAAGAGATCCCTAGATCTCCCATTGACTTCCATTACAAACCCGACGCTTGTTTCTACACTGCACCCGGCCGCCCCCGCGCTGCTGAGGGTGAAATTTCTGTGTGGGCTTGTGTCCCCCCCGGTGCCCTACAAAACCCCCCCTGGTCTGCCCTCCGAAGACGCGGGTACTTACCTGCAAGCAGACCGGAACCGGGGCACCCCCTTCTCTCCATTCTAGCCTATGTGTTTTGGGCACCACTTTGAACTCTGCACCTGACCGGCCCTGAGCTGCTGGTGTGGTGACTTTGGGGTTGCTCTGAACCCCCAACGGTGGGCTACCTTGGACCAAGAACTAAGCCCTGTAAGTGTCTTACTTACCTGGTTAACCTAACAAAAACTTACCTCCCCTAGGAACTGTGAAAATTGCACTAAGTGTCCACTTTTAAAACAGCTATTTGTGAATAACTTGAAAAGTATACATGCAATTTTGATGATTTGAAGTTCCCAAAGTACTTACCTGCAATACCTTTCGAATGAGATATTACATGTAGAATTTGAACCTGTGGTTCTTAAAATAAACTAAGAAAAGATATTTTTCTATATAAAAACCTATTGGCTGGATTTGTCTCTGAGTGTGTGTACCTCATTTATTGTCTATGTGTATGTGCAACAAATGCTTAACACTACTCCTTGGATAAGCCTACTGCTCGACCACACTACCACAAAATAGAGCATTAGTATTATCTCTTTTTACCACTATTTTACCTCTAAGGGGAACCCTTGGACTCTGTGCATGCTATTCCTTACTTTGAAATAGCACATACAGAGCCAACTTCCTACAGTGTGTTATACTGTACTTGGACTCATTTGAGGAAGACCTCGCCTACACCAATACGGCGGAGCACTGCCATCAGTAAGTCCCATTCAAAGGAGTCTAATGCTTTCACGGAGTCGTAGAATATCGCAGTGGCCTGCACATCACAGTCTATCTGTTGCGTTGCTCTAAACAGTGTTCTGAGATGGAGTTCAAACTGCGTCCCAGGACAAAGCCTGCTTGCTCCAGAGCTACCACACTAGGAAGAAGTGGGCCAAGGCTGTTAGCCAGGACTTTTGCAAATATCTTAGTGTCAACGTTTAGGAGCGAGAGAGGTCGGTAGGAGGAGCACTGATTTGCTGGTTTACCTGGCTTCAAAAGGGTCACTAACAAGCCCTCACGTATGGTGGGAGGCATGATGCTGTCAGTTACTATTTCCTCAGACAATGTGATGAAATGCGGAATACCTGGATTCTGAAATGACTTATAAAAAGCCACAGTCAGGCCGTCAGTGCCCGGAGCCTTTCGGAGGGCATGGCTTTAATTGTTGCTCATACTTCCCTGGGGCCCAGAGTTGCCATGAGACGTTCCCTGTGTTCATTAGCAAGCCACTTCATTTCTATATGAGATAGGTAGTCTGTTATGGCATCAGTACCCTGGTCTCGTCAGGGTTCGTACAGAGTTGTGTACTACCTGCAGAAGAGAACAGAAATCGATTCTGTAGTGAGCAAGGGGTGTTCCTGCTTATCTAGTACCTCCAAGATTGCATCATCATCCCGTCAGGGATGCAATAATGCCGCCAACACTGCACCCAGATGCTCACCCTCACCGTGCAACCTGGCCACCGCATATTTCCCGAGATGTGTCAACTCACTCTGATATTCTCCTGATAGTCTCCTGATATTCGTCAAGTTTGCTCCTCAGTGTACCTAAATATCGTTTACCCCTGGTCTCGCTATGTTGGCATTCTAAGTCCACTAGGTTTTTCTCCACTGTTGATGAGCAACCCCTAATCAATCTCAGCACACCTGAGTGTTTTGACAGGTGACACCTCTAATATAAACCTTGAATCTCTCCCAAACTGTCACAAACGTATCTCCTGCACCCATATTAGTGGAGAAGAACTCATCAATTGCCTGCGACAGTTTCTCCTGGAATACTGCGTCTTGATGGGAGTATGGCAGAAACTGCCATGTAAACGCTGGAAACCTGGGTGGGTGTAATGTCAAATCCAGAAGTACTGGGGAGTGATCAGAGTAAATGCGGAGCAGTGGCTTGCATCTCCTCACATGTGAGAATAGTTCTTGTGACAACAGCCAGTAACTGATTAGTGTGTGAAGATCATATGCCGATGAGTAGTGTGTCTAGCCTGGCTCTAGGGCTGTTGGGGAGGGAGGAGGGATGCACGGATTACTGTCAATGTACAATGGTCTGATACATACGGTTAGAGCAGTTTGGGGACCGGATCGTATGAACCGCAACTATCTGATACACTACATTCATGTATTTATGATTAGGGCTAGAGGGCAATGAAGCTAATATATGGTGAACTCTGGGGGGAATGCACATCCACCTTCCATCTGCTCAAAAATAAACAGGCTCACTGTATTGGTCAGGAGCTGACTGACAGACAATGGATATTCTCCTTGGAAAATTTAAAAAGATATTGAAGAATCCCTGCCTCAAATACACTCAATTCAACTACTTATATCACACCTATCTATCCCCTTGTGGACCACCCATATGTTCCCATGGATAGCACCTAAATGTCCTTGATGTCCATGTCCGGAAGCCGGCTTCTACCCTATGATACAGTCTCTCCCAGAGGCCACGCAGTTCGAGTTCGCGACAGTCGAAACAAGGGAGGAAATAACTGGTAAACTGCTAATGGTGGACCCAGTCATGTGCCTATTGGGGATACTGCGACGTCCTAAAAAGAATAAATTATGCCAAGAAATGTATAGACCTTGCAGAGGTCTTGATCAAGAGACAGATGGCGATGGCATGAAAATCCCCTTCTGCCCTATTACTGAAAAAATGGATACATGACCTCTCAAAACGGGCCACCATGGATATTACAACATGGCACTCTTTGCATATAACAGGAGTCAAGGGATCCCCCGAGAATGCATGTGACATATCCATGGATGCATTAGCAGCAAAATTAGGAGGCCAACCAGAGCCCCCAAGCAGGCTCTGATACCATAAGCAGCTATTGGGGGAGGAGGGGCTGGACGGCTTTGTCAGGGGGGACATCGGAGGTGCACACCATTACAGGATGGTATAAGGCAGTGGCAGGGAGCCACTAATCCCTCACTCCTCTCCCTAAACATTTGATGAGGGGGACCTCGTCCAGAACTAATGCGCACCCCAGGTAGTCACCCATGACTGCCTACTTATCAGGGTGGCTTACAGGTGCTCTAGGAATTGCAAGAAAATTTGGTGTGATGAACGGACTGTGAGGGGTTGATGCTTGATCGTTTCCACAAAGTTTTCTTATAACGATTAGGGCCCTCATTTTGCCTCTAGTAACGTTTCACATGTGGTATTGCTATGCTTCCTTAATGCCGAACACCCACCCACAGACCATGTGATGTAAAAACGATTGCTAGCTTATATGTATGACACTGTGATGGAGCTGTATTACTGTATGTATGCATTATGTATACGCTGTTTGCTTCTTTCCATGTCACTACATTTTACAATCAATAAAGACCCACTTGGAAGAAAATAAACATGCGAAATACAGTAGAAAACAAACCCACAGGGGATATGCCTTTGCTGCAGCTCACTAACCAGTGGCTCGCCTGTCACCTGAAATTTAATAAATAAAATACCTTTTTTAAAATCCTAACGTGAATTAACATCTTCTATCAGTTTTAAGAGCTTATTAAGGCTAACACAAATCCGTAAAATGCTATAGGAATGCTTTACGACAGAAAACATAACAATCATCAGAGTAATTTATGATATTTACAGATAGAGTAAAAACCACACAGAATTTCCGTGCATATGGCTTTGTGCTACTGGAATGGACAATAAGTCCTTACAAATGCTATAGGAATCTTTTATGACAAAAAACATAACAACCATCAGAATAATTTATGATGTTTACAGGTAAAGTAATGTAGGATTGTGCTACTGGAGTCGACAAAAAAAATCATCATGTCAAGGTAGGTTCTTTGTTATTTTACAGAAATAAATAAGCCAATCACAGAGTCATGTTTGCATCAATATGCTCAGTGCAATTATGCACTGAAATGGAGGCATTCTTCTTCAAAAGCAAAAAATGTGTGGTGAAGTAAAAATTCCTGCCCCATGACCACCACTCTTAGTACATGTGCAATAATTTGACAAGACCAAAACTAACAAGCACACGCAAATCAACTAGACCGGCTTGAATGTGCTAACTCATGCACAAGCGGGCATCGACAAAAGCTATCAAGCACATATATTGCAATTACTGGGGAAAAAGAAAGAAAACATGATTGTTTTCTGTACAGAATACATACAGAAGGCAGAGAACTGAATGTGACAAACTATGTGATGATTGGGTGTAGTTTTAAGATGTAAATTAATTATGTATTTCCTTGGAAGTACCGGGAAGGTGGAATGATAAATCAAACAGCCTAACATAGCATGAAGTGAGACTGAAATGTTCCTCTGAGCAGATCTAAAGCCACTTTATGTTTATTTCAAAGAACTGGTAACACTAGGTCATAGACTACTGAACCGTCAAGCAAAACCTAATGACCACTGGCAAAGCCAAAAGATCTTATATTTTAAAAGGCAAATCTGACCTAATGGTTTTGCCAATGCTTATTCGCAACAGCGCTCTTTCTTTACCGCTCTGACATATCCAACAGCAATTTTGGAATAGTAAAGAAAAAAAGAACCAAAATGGCTGCTGGTGTATCATAATGTCTGCACACGCACCCATGTAAATGGCGACCGTATTGGAATAGTAACAAAAAGTATCCAAAATGAGTACTAACTGCATGTGCAATGAAACAGGCACATGCATGTATCCTCATATAAGGTGGCCATTATTTTTTTTATTTTATTTTTTAACTGTACCCCTGCAACATGGCCAACTACAATTGAACAGTGTTTGACTAAGCCCGAGATCATAGTAAAGGCCCCGCTCTTGAACCTTGAGCGGAGGAAGAGTAACTAGATGAAAGAGGAGTAACCTGACGTCTGGAAAGGCTCAGATGACAATGGTTGAATCAGATAAAAGTATTATCATCTTCGTCACAAAACGTTAGCGTCGGCGCTGGAAAAAATGAAAGACTGTGCTTGCTGCGGTGTACACACTACCCTCATAACCTGCCTGCAGTACTTTCACAAGGTAGTCTTACAAACATTTCTGGGGCCCTTCACTCAATGGTGGACAGGGAGTATAAGGTCATAGTAGGTCTTCATTTTAGATGTTGCTGCATCCGAATGTCTAGGAAAATAAATTATGTATTTAAAATAAGAGTAATGCAGTACACAACCCCACACTGGATAAACGATGACAGTAGCTGACGAAGGCACATGGAGGTTCAGAAGAATGGAGAAGCACAGTCGGATCATCCTGCGCTCCCATTCATAAAAAAACAACTTTATACTAAGTGTTTCAGTATATAAACAAAGCACCATAACAAACTGTAAACAGAAAATGCGAGGCTTACAAGTCGGGTCCTTATCACACAAAAAGTACAGTCAATGTTCTGTAGCAGAAAGGTAGGTAAACGCTTTCAATGCGGAGCCAGAAACACATATTCCTCCAACATCCCCAGTAGAACACCATATCTGCTATCTCAGCCCATGTCCTAGGCCTCTTCCCCCCTGTTAAGACCCCACGTACCTAGCATCTTTACAAGGGCCCCATATTTTTCAAAATGTACTCCGACATCCCATACCCTGTACACTAACTGTTCAGCCCTGACACACGACATGTTGGATTCCCACTCCTGCAGGCTTGGGATTAATACACCTCCCTTGTGTCCAATTACTTCACGTCTCACCACCATCAAGGCAACATTACAAAAGAGGAGGGTACATTTTACCAAAGTTTGTTCTTCCCAGATTCTGAATGCCACCAATTGACGAGTGAGTTTCACAGACAAGTCAATCACTGTGGAAATGTTATGGACCACCTACTCCCAATATCCATAAGCCGAGCCCAGGGACAGCTCCAGATCATTTGTAGCAATGTAAGCTCTGACAGCAGCCCATCGGACAAAGATCTTTATAGATCCTGCCCATTCAGAACAGCTTCGTATAATAAGCTCTGTTGATTATCTTTAATTGTATCAGGCAGAATCACACCTGTATGGCCACGTCCCTTGAGTACCTACACACTGCACCCCAAATGTCATCTTTCAGCCAGCCCAAGTCCTGTTCCCACTTATTTCTCAGGCTATTCAGCAGTAGAAGACTATTGTACAGGACTGTAGTTTTTATTTGAGAGCCAGCGCAGCTGATCAGAGGGGCTCCCAACAACCTACACTCCAATGGTGTCTCCTCAGCCACATCTTGTAACAGATCATAGTCCAGTAGAATATATTTCAGCTGTAAGTATCTGAGGTATTGGCTCCATGTCAATTCATATTGTTCCTGCAGCTCAGGGAACTGTATCATTGCATTATCCCTCCAGATGTCATCCCCCTTAGAGATGCCTAATATGTCCCATTTCCTATAGCCTTCCATTGTCTGCACTCCCATCTGAGTTGAGGGCCAGGCATTAGTCCTCTTTTTGATTCAACTGAGTTCTGGCTGCGTGGCAGATCATCATCAAATGTGCAGTGTGGAAAGGCTGAAATGACAAGCACACTGGAGCCTTAGGGACCCGTACAGTTGCATGAGTCATGCATGGGAGAGGACATTAGTGCCTATGGCATGCCATCCACTGTGGCTGACTGGGACGCGAGGAAAGGCACAATGAGGACACTTAGCGGAAAAGAGGGTGAATCAAAGCTGCTCAAGTGCCTCTGAATTGGCAGAGTCATAAAGGTAACATGAATAAGCGTGGCTCTGGGGAATAAACAATGAAGAACAAACCATTGAGCCTGGTGTGTTGTACAGGTAGTGAGATGAGCTACCTTCCAGGGTGAAAGCTAGCTGGAAAGGACAGTATGCTGAGGTGACCCATAACAAGGTTAAGCTAGGGAGGTGAAGAGATGGCAACATGTGTAATCTTGGAGAAGAAATTGCGGTTTTCATGTGACAACAATGCACAACATCCCAAGAGCAGAATAAAGACAATCAGTGCAGGATACCCAAAGAACCACCCAAAATGCAAGAAAAAATGCAGATGATATAATGACTCTTAAGAAGATGGAGGCTTTGGGGTCATGAAGGCACCTCACTGCACCTCTAGATTAGGGACTAACCTATGTGGAAAGCCCCTCCAACAATGCCACTGAGATCCCCCTCTTTCCCACACAGCCCATGCACAATTGCCTAACCAACCGCCCATCTCAACTCATTACTAGCATCTAGGGGTACCAGAAGTTCCTTTTCACCCAATTCCTTTACCCCCCCTGGCATAGCCCTGTATCCCCTCCTTCACCCATCTACTTCACTTTACGTGACTACTTCCGTGATAGATGTTGGGGCTATTCAGCAGTACCAATAAGGGTGTATAGATACACAAACCTTGCCTTATTTCTATGGGAAGAGTGGGACACACATAGGTAATACGAATGGAGTGTCTGACCTTTTCTGATGCACTCAGCTGACTCCGTTCATGCACATTTTGTTACAATAACCAATGTTTCAAGAGTCTCTCTGGGCAACAAGATAGTTTAAACAGTGTATTTTATGCACAGTGAGACATAATTAAAAAGAAAGCAAAGAAAAGAAAGGAAGCAGGTGTAATGCACTCAACCTCTGTACTAGAAGAACGAGTTACTTACCTTCGGTAACGACTTTTCTGGTGGATACATTAGCTACCTGTGGATTCCTCACCTAATGAATACTCCCATGGCGCCAGCATTCGACGGAAATCTTCTTCCTAGTCTCTGCACGTCGACGAGGACGTCACTCTAGCCCACGCGACGCCGTCTGACGTCATACAGGCAATAAGAGGTCCTCGCCGACGTGCCGACGTCAGTACCAACATTTTTTACGTGCATGAGAACAACAACCCAATGCAATGAAAGAGCAAGGCAACATCCCATAACATTGTAAAATACACAACATTGCAATAAAATGGCTGTAGATTTAATATAACTCTTTTTTTTTTTAAACCAACAAATATATGCATATCATGTATATACACAAAGATATATACATATATATATACATATAAATATATACAAGTATCCATATATACAACATCTGTTGCAATCTTGAAGACCAAGAGGAGCGCACTCAAGGATTACTTGGTAAGACCAGAAAGGCAACGGGGAGGCGGGTGGGACCGTGAGGAATCCACAGGTAGCTAATGTATCCACCAGAAAAGTCGTTACCGAAGGTAAGTAACTCGTTCTTCTGATGGATACAACTACCTGTGGATTCCTCACCTAATGAATAGAGTCCCAAAGCAGTACCACTCCCGGTGGTGGGTGCCGAAATGGTCAAACCAAGAAATCCTGCAGCACTGACCGTGCAAAATGGCCGTCCCTTCTGACCTCAGAGTCCAAACAGTAATGTTTCGCAAAAGTGTGAAGGGACGACCAAGTTGCGGCCTTGCAGATGTCGACCACAGGAACACCCCTGGCCAAGGCCGAAGTGGCCGACTTAGCTCTGGTGGAATGAGCTCTAATACCATCAGGAGGATCCTTCTTTGCCAAAGAGTAACAGATTTTAATGCAAAGAACAACCCACCTGGAGAGTGTTCTCTTGTGGACTGCCTTTCCTCTCCTCTTGCCCACGTATCCGATGAACAGCTGATCCTCCAGCCTGAAGTCCTTCGTTCTATCAATGTAGAAGCTTAACGCCCTCTTTGGGTCCAATCGATGTAGTCTCTCTTCCTCCTTTGAAGGATGAGGCGGAGGATAGAACGTGGACAAAGTAATTGTCTGAGCCAAATGGAAGGGTGAAACAACCTTCGGGAGGAAAGCAGCCTTGGTCCTCAACACCACCTTATCCCCATAAAAAGTTGTATAAGGGAGTTTTACCGATAAGGCTTGCAACTCACTCACTCTCCTTGCAGATGTTATAGCCACCAGGAAGACTGTTTTAATAACCAAATACCTTAAGGGGCAAGAATGCATAGGCTCAAAAGGGTACCCCATAAGGAAAGTGAGGACCAAGGACAAGTCCCATTGAGGCATAACGAATGGTTTTGGAGGATATTTATTTAGAAGACCTTTCAAGAATCTGAGAACAATAGGGGACTTAAATAACGATGGTTGGTCTGGAAGACAAATGAAGGCTGACAGGGTAGACAAATAACATTTAATGGTAGCCACTGCACAACCTTTCTGCGCTAGAGACAGAGCAAAAGACAAAACATCTGACAGATGAGCATGTAAGGGATCAATCTGTCTCTCTCCACACCACATAACAAATTTAGACCACCTATTAGCGTAGATAGATTTAGTGGAGTGTCGCCTGGCTGCTAATATAACATCCACTACATCAGGCGGGAGAGAGAAAGAACTCAGGTTGCCCCGTTCAATCTCCAGGCATGTAGGTGTAGACTCTGGAGGTTGGGGTGTAAAACCTGCCCCTGCGACTGCGAGAGGAGGTCTGCCCTGAGAGGGAGACGGAGCGGAGGGCACAGTGAGAGTTGGAGAAGGTCGGAGTACCACACCCTCCTTGGCCAATCCGGAGCTATTAAGATGACTTGGGCCCGGTCTTGGCGAATCTTCCTCAACACTCGAGGAATCAAGGGTATGGGGGGAAACGCGTAAAGCAACTGGTCGCACCAGGTTATCAGAAACGCGTCCCCCAACGCTCCCTGCACCGGATACTGGAGGCTGCAGAATAACGGACAATGCGCGTTCTCCCGAGTGGCAAACAGATCTATCCGAGGAAACCCCCACATCTGGAAGATTAAACGGACTTGATCTGGATGGAGACGCCACTCGTGATCGGCCGAGAATTGGCGACTGAGACTGTCCGCACGTACATTCAAGACCCCGGCCAGATGATTTGCTACCAAGCAAATCTGATGGTCCTTTGCCCAGGACCATAGTCGAAGAGCTTCTCTGCAGAGAAGGTACAACCCTACTCCTCCCTGTTTGTTTATGTACCACATCGTGGTAGTATTGTCTGTCAGGACCTGTACCGACTGACCACGAAGGGAAGGGAGGAAGGCCTTGAGAGCCAGACGTACAGCCCGTAACTCTAACAGATTGATATGAAACATCTGTTCCTCTGGAGACCAAAGCCCTTTGATCTCCAGATCCCCCAGATGAGCTCCCCACCCTAGAGTGGAAGCATCCGTTATGACCGTGGCCACTGGTGGCGACTGCGCGAACGGCTTTCCTTGTGAAAGATTGTTGCTCGCAATCCACCACTTCAAGTCCACAGCAGCATCTCTGGAGATCTTGACCGCACCTTCTAGATCTCCCTTGTGTTGAGACCACTGCCTTCGGAGGCACCACTGAAGAGCCCTCATGTGCCAGCGAGCATGCGTGACCAACAGTATGCAGGAGGCAAACAGACCGAGCAGATGAAGGACCTTGAGGACTGGAACTACCGCTCCATTTCGAAACAGTGGAACGAATTCCTGAATATCTTGAACCCGCTGAGGCGGAGGAAAGGCTCGATTCAATGTTGTATCCAGTACTGCCCCTATGAACAGGAGGCGCTGATAGGGCTCCAGGTGAGATTTGGGCACGTTCACCAAAAAGCCCAGGTCGAACAACAACTGGGTTGTTGACTGCAGATGATACGACACAAGCTCCGGGGACTTGGCTTTGATCAACCAGTCGTCCAAGTAAGGGAATACTGCTATCCCCTTCCTTCTGAGCTCTGCCGCAACCACTGACATCACCTTCGTGAAGACTCGAGGTGCTGAAGTAAGACCAAACGGGAGGACCGCAAACTGATAGTGCTGCGACCCTACCACAAACCGGAGATACTTTCTGTGCGACTTGAGTATCGGGATATGAAAATAAGCATCCTGCAAGTCGACAGACACCATCCAATCTTCTTTGTTCAACGCCAAAAGCACCTGTGCTAGGGTCAGCATCTTGAACTTTTCCTGATTGAGGAACCAATTCAAGATCCTCAGATCCAGGATCGGTCTCAACCGACCATCTTTCTTGGGAATCAGGAAGTACCTTGAGTAACAACCTCGACCCCTCTCCTGCTCTGGAACCAACTCCACCGCGCCCTTTGAAAGGAGGACTTGAACCTCCTGTTCTAGCAACAGGAGGTGTTCTTCTGAACAATAAGACGGGCGGGGCGGGAGGGGGGGGCGGAAACTCCCGAAAGGGAAGGGTGTAGCCTTTTTCCACAATACAGATAACCCAAGTGTCCGTTGTAATAGTCTCCCACTTGTGGAGAAAATGCCGTAATCTTCCCCCTACAGGAGAGGAGTGAGTGGGAAATGGTGGCAGCCTAAGGCTGCTTTCCCTGCTGCACCCCTCCAGAGGACGAGGAAGAGGCAGAGTGCTGCTGAGAGGCTCCCCTGGTGCGGGCCCTACCCCTCCCTCTAAATGATCTAAAGGTGAGAGAAGAGGCAGGTTGCTGGAATCTCCCCCGAAAGGAAGAGGAGGAAGAGCCACGTCCAAATCCACAAAACCTCCTAAAAAACCTGGAGGAGGCAGAAGAAGCGGCTTGCAGCCCTAATGACTTGGCCGTGGCCCTGCTTTCTTTAAACCTTTCCAAGGCCGAATCTGCCTTGGCTCCAAAAAGTTTGTCCCCATCAAACGGGAGGTCCAACAGGGTCGACTGCACGTCTGCAGAGAACCCTGAGTTGCGAAGCCAAGCCTGTCTCCTCGCAACCACAGCCGTGCCCCATCGCCCTAGCCACTGAGTCAGTCGTATCCAACCCAGATTGGATAACCTGGGTTGCAGCAGCCTGGGCATCGGAGACGATATTCAAAAGCCCTTGGGGAAGCTCCGTATGTGAAGATGTTATTTCATCCATAAGAGCATAGATGTACCTCCCCAAGATACATGACACATTGGTGGACTTCAACGCCATGCTGCAGGATGAGAATATTTTCTTGGACTGCGAGTCCAACTTCTTGGAGTCTCTATCTCCTGGCACCTTCGGAAAAGATCCAGGCGCAGATCTAGAAGAACAGGAGGCCTGGACCACCAAGCTCTCCGGTGTAGGGTGTCTGGACAGAAAGCCAGGGTCAGATGGTGCAGCCCGATACCTCCTGGCCACAGCCCTATGAACAGCCGAGGAAGATACCGGCTTCTTCCACACCTCCAACACCGGATCAAGCAAAGCCTCATTGAATGGTAAAAGAGGCTCCGCTGCAGTAGAGGCCGGATGCAGGATCTCAGTCAACAAATTCTGCTTCGCCTCCGCTACCGGCAAAGGCAATTCAAGAAAGTTAGCTGCCTTTCTTACCACAGCGTGAAAAGTGGCTGCTTCCTCAGTATACTCCCCTGGAGATGACAAGTCTCACTCAGGGAAGTATCCAGCCCACTAGCTGTATCCAGTCCATGAAGACCCTCGCCAGAATCCTCTATCTCTCCTTCCTCCAAGACCCGCTGGTATTCCTGCTCCTCTAATAGACGGAGAGCACGCCTCCTAGAATGTAGCCTCTCTTCAATACGCGTCGTCGACATGGCATCCGCCGAATTCGAGGAACGACGCAGATCGCCAGATCCATCCGACGCCATGTCTGGCGCCACAGGCAGCTTCGACGCCGAGGTAGGAGCCGGATGCAGAGAGGCGCGTCTCGGAGCCTCCGATGGTCCTGTCGGAGTCACTGGTCGAAACCCTGAAGTCGACGGAATGGAAACCTCCGGGGCCGAAACCTCTGGGGCCAGCGGAGCGGACACCGGAGTCGACACCGGCGCCGAGCCCACATTCCCTAAGGGGAGAAAGGGCATGAAGGGTGCTGGCCGTAGCGGCGCCGGAGCACCCAAGGTGAAAGCCAACGGCCCCGAAGGACCAGTTGGAGCACCTCCTGGAGCCATCTGCTGAAAGATGGTATACATCGCATTCAACAATGCGGTATTATCGGCTCCAGGGGCAGGAAAAGCCGGATACTGGGGTGCCTGGATCGAAGGCGACCCCGACACCAGCCTCGACGTCTGCGACGCCAGTGAGAACACCTGAGGCTGCGTCACTTCAATCACTGAAGATGTCTGCCCAGGCGAAGTCGGCGAAGCCGGAGAAGGCAACGGCGTCGATGGATGTGGAGTGACTGTGGGACTGACCTCCCAAGTCTTACGACGCTGAGCCGAAGGCGACCTCGATCGAGACCTCTGGCTGGAATGGCGCCGTGAATCCCTACGGCGCCGGGAATCTCGATGACGCCGATGAGTCTTCGGCGAGGAGGACTTCCTATGATGCTTCTTCTCCTTCCTCTTCGACTTTGCCATGAAGAGTTTAGCCTCTCGCTCTTTTAGGGCCTTGGGATTCATGTGTTGGCATGAATCACATGTTGCGACGTCGTGGTCGGAGCTTAAGCACCATAAACAGTCCGAGTGTGGGTCTGTAACGGACATCTTTCCCCCACACTCCCGACAGGGCTTGAAACCAGACTTCCTCTGAGACATAGTAACTCTCAGATAAAAATCACGCAGCAGAAAAACACACTGTAACTTCGAAAGCAACAGTAGCTCCCTCGAAGATAACCGTTTCGAATGCACGGAAAAAAGGGAACTGACGTCGGCACGTCGGCGAGGACCTCTTATTGCCTGTATGACGTCAGACGGCGTCGCGTGGGCTAGAGTGACGTCCTCGTCGACGTGCAGAGACTAGGAAGAAGATTTCCGTCGAATGCTGGCGCCATGGGAGTATTCATTAGGTGAGGAATCCACAGGTAGTTGTATCCATCAGAAACACATTTTCTCGTGGAAGAAACAAAACAGCGCCTGCACATTTGATTCATAGCAGCATATTATAGAACAAAAAGGCAGCATTACAGTTAGCCACGCAACAGAAAAAGTGACACCGGTTTAAATCTGCCTCGTCACTGGCTTCTATGCACGGTCCAATACAACATATCAACGATCAAGGGAACCCGTTAACAGCGTGTTTCCGGGGTGGGAATTCTCCTAGGAACCTTGCTCTATTCAAACTCACACTGACGAAAATAATGGGGCCACTGGCAAAACAGCATGGCTCCCCAACATCCCTCCTCTGGATTGCTGATGAATCAAAAGAATTAAACGCTTTTTTGGTACCATGATCGATATTTTTTCCCACAACCACAAGCACTCCAGCAAGTACTTACGTTGCACTCACAACAGACGTTCTTTTCTCTGGGTGATGATTCAAGCCAGGCAGTGAATTGGCTTCATAACGAATTCTGGGGGGGGGGGCAAATGAACATCGCAGAAAGAAGACATTCGCGTAGAGGGAACACGGCAAACTCAAACTACAGCTGGCCCAAGGGAGCACCCTACAACGCTAGGAACCACACACGTGGAGGATTGGTGCAGTATGGGCATCCAGCCTCATATGTCACAACCAGGCAAACGCAAGCAACATGCAATCTATGAACAGCCGAGGAAGATACCGGCTTCTTCCACACCTCCAACACCGGATCAAGCAAAGCCTCATTGAATGGTAAAAGAGGCTCCGCTGCAGTAGAGGCCGGATGCAGGATCTCAGTCAACAAATTCTGCTTCGCCTCCGCTACCGGCAAAGGCAATTCAAGAAAGTTAGCTGCCTTTCTTACCACAGCGTGAAAAGTGGCTGCTTCCTCAGTATACTCCCCTGGAGATGACAAGTCTCACTCAGGGAAGTATCCAGCCCACTAGCTGTATCCAGTCCATGAAGACCCTCGCCAGAATCCTCTATCTCTCCTTCCTCCAAGACCCGCTGGTATTCCTGCTCCTCTAATAGACGGAGAGCACGCCTCCTAGAATGTAGCCTCTCTTCAATACGCGTCGTCGACATGGCATCCGCCGAATTCGAGGAACGACGCAGATCGCCAGATCCATCCGACGCCATGTCCGGCGCCACAGGCAGCTTCGACGCCGAGGTAGGAGCCGGATGCAGAGAGGCGCGTCTCGGAGCCTCCGATGGTCCTGTCGGAGTCACTGGTCGAAACCCCGAAGTCGACGGAATGGAAACCTCCGGGGCCGAAACCTCTGGGGCCAGCGGAGCGGACACCGGAGTCGACACCGGCGCCGAGCCCACATTCCCTAAGGGGAGAAAGGGCATGAAGGGTGCTGGCCGTAGCGGCGCCGGAGCACCCAAGGTGAAAGCCAACGGCCCCGAAGGACCAGTTGGAGCACCTCCTGGAGCCATCTGCTGAAAGATGGTATACATCGCATTCAACAATGCGGTATTATCGGCTCCAGGGGCAGGAAAAGCCGGATACTGGGGTGCCTGGATCGAAGGCGACCCCGACACCAGCCTCGACGTCTGCGACGCCAGTGAGAACACCTGAGGCTGCGTCACTTCAATCACTGAAGATGTCTGCCCAGGCGAAGTCGGCGAAGCCGGAGAAGGCAACGGCGTCGATGGATGTGGAGTGACTGTGGGACTGACCTCCCAAGTCTTACGACGCTGAGCCGAAGGCGACCTCGATCGAGACCTCTGGCTGGAATGGCGCCGTGAATCCCTACGGCGCCGGGAATCTCGATGACGCCGATGAGTCTTCGGCGAGGAGGACTTCCTATGATGCTTCTTCTCCTTCCTCTTCGACTTTGCCATGAAGAGTTTAGCCTCTCGCTCTTTTAGGGCCTTGGGATTCATGTGTTGGCATGAATCACATGTTGCGACGTCGTGGTCGGAGCTTAAGCACCATAAACAGTCCGAGTGTGGGTCTGTAACGGACATCTTTCCCCCACACTCCCGACAGGGCTTGAAACCAGACTTCCTCTGAGACATAGTAACTCTCAGATAAAAATCACGCAGCAGAAAAACACACTGTAACTTCGAAAGCAACAGTAGCTCCCTCGAAGATAACCGTTTCGAATGCACGGAAAAAAGGGAACTGACGTCGGCACGTCAGCGAGGACCTCTTATTGCCTGTATGACGTCAGACGGCGTCGCGTGGGCTAGAGTGACGTCCTCGTCGACGTGCAGAGACTAGGAAGAAGATTTCCGTCGAATGCTGGCGCCATGGGAGTATTCATTAGGTGAGGAATCCACAGGTAGTTGTATCCATCAGAAACACATTTTCTCGTGGAAGAAACAAAACAGCGCCTGCACATTTGATTCATAGCAGCATATTATAGAACAAAAAGGCAGCATTACAGTTAGCCACGCAACAGAAAAAGTGACACCGGTTTAAATCTGCCTCGTCACTGGCTTCTATGCACGGTCCAATACAACATATCAACGATCAAGGGAACCCGTTAACAGCGTGTTTCCGGGGTGGGAATTCTCCTAGGAACCTTGCTCTATTCAAACTCACACTGATGAAAATAATGGGGCCACTGGCAAAACAGCATGGCTCCCCAACATCCCTCCTCTGGATTGCTGATGAATCAAAAGAATTAAACGCTTTTTTGGTACCATGATCGATATTTTTTCCCACAACCACAAGCACTCCAGCAAGTACTTACGTTGCACTCACAACAGACGTTCTTTTCTCTGGGTGATGATTCAAGCCAGGCAGTGAATTGGCTTCATAACGAATTCTGGGGGGGGGGGCAAATGAACATCGCAGAAAGAAGACATTCGCGTAGAGGGAACACGGCAAACTCAAACTACAGCTGGCCCAAGGGAGCACCCTACAACGCTAGGAACCACACACGTGGAGGATTGGTGCAGTATGGGCATCCAGCCTCATATGTCACAACCAGGCAAACGCAAGCAACATGCAATCCGGGAGAATGCGGGGGACAGTGAAGACCTGCACGGATTTACCACTGAGAGACAGTAGGTTGTTCCCCAAAAGACTTTCAAATAATGTGCCTCCACCGAACTACAATAACTAATAACAGTGTTATAACCTGATCCTGAGGACAACTGGCATACATATAAAAAGGAGTACAATTCGGGGGTGACAGCAAGTTCCCAACACTGTGAGCCACATGCCATAATCATGTAAAGCACTAGTTAGGAGGCACGTGACATTAGTCTCCTCCACCACACAACATATATGGTTTGCAGGAATGTTACAATGACGAGCAAGCAGTCCCTTGGGCACTAAGCTAGGGCACTTTTGCCCCCCACTAAGATGGGTATGTACAAGAATACAAAACAACTGAAACCTAGTGCAGAAAGCCTCCTGACAGCAGTATGTAGACGGCTGTGTTTTGGGAATGTGCATCGCCTTACCTTGGGTATGAAAGTAGCAATTGGAGAAGCCTTAGCTTTCTTCTGTAGAAATAAATCGAGTCAGCAGTGAAGCGACCTGTACATAACTCTGCCCAGACTGATTTTGTTTTCTCTGGTCTCCGCTACCTGTACTTTCTCACAGAATGATCTTTCCTACATTCTTGGTTTATTTTCTAGTGATTCAAGGCAAAATGGCTTGAACTAATCTGCTTGCCCACTCCCTTCATTATCATTAATGTTCGCGGTCTGACCACTTCCTCCATAGTGACATGGTCCTTCCAACGAGGTATGTTAAACTGCGACCCTTGCATTCTTTAATTTCAGACCCATGTCTACACAGGTCTTTAGCAGTAAAAGTAGGTCAGGGTGTGGGTTTAAATTTCGTCAGGGTGTGGGTTTAAATTTCGCCGAGATGGTTACACTGGGATGGTACAAGTTGGGATATTTCATATGGTGGGCCTGTGGGTGGTCACCTTGACTGGGGCCAACGGTTTGTGTTTAACTTACTTATGTTTATTTTTTGGTTGAAGAGACCGACCTGTCTCATGGTGGTACACCCGTTGCGCTTGTATCACAAGAACTTTAAGTCAACTGTGGGATTTGTTTTCATGTACAGCCACTCCCACAGAAGGCAAGAGCTTCTTTGTGATATCCCAACAATGATTTAATTTGGGTATTGATTTAGTGACGTGAATGTCCAAGGCCAGCCTCTTAAAAGCATCTCTTCTCTGGAAGCCTGCAGTTGTGCTGGCCTCCAGCTTACATTTATTACAGCTAGATATTCAATGCATCCCATTCCGTAACTTGGTTCCAGTCGCCCTACATCAATGTTACTCCCTTAGCGGTCATTTTCTGACGGCACCCATGTTTTCTTCACCATTTTTTTGGTCTTGTCTAACAGACAGTTGGTAGCTGTCTGGTAGCAAAATACGTTTTGTGGACTATAATAACAACTTACAGGGGACTTAGAGCCCGCCCACGGCTTCCACAGGATGGCTTTATTACTCTCATTTGATTGCTCCTTATTTGATGGCTTTCCTTCCTCTGTCTACTTTTCCTCTTGCTTAACCCCCAAACCTCCCCCCGAAGCATAGCCCCTTTACCATCCTTTTGATTGGTTGACTTGCATCCTTCCACTACTCACTTTTAGGGAACTATTTGTTTCTGATAAACACTCCATGAAAGGACATGTGGTTTCTACCTCTCTCCCTTGTCTGCTTCACTACTACCGAATACCTGCCCAGCATCCATGTTGCTTTCTCCTCCGTCTGCTGTGCTCCCTCTTGTGGCGTTTCCCCCCAGCAAACACCTCGTCCCCTTGTTGCTCTCTCCCTTGTTTTCTGTTTTCCCTTCCTCCTTCCACTCAGCTTTACTCCCCATTGCTTCCGCCCACAAGCTACTCTGTTGCTCCCCACCCCTTGCAGGCAATTACAGTTTTGTTTTAAAGTTGCATTTTCTTTCAAGGCTTGGAAGCCGCCAGATGCTACCAAGCGATCGGCTATAAGAAAATTGCTTTCATGGACTTAAAATTTCTTTAAAATGGTTTATTTATCATTCTAAGCGGCATCCATAATCTCAGGTTGGTGAAGAAAGAAAAAAGATGATAGCACCTGCATCTTTTTATAAGCACACACATGCATGGTGACAGGTGTGCACAAGTGTAATAGATGTTAGATATGCCTACGTAATGGCATGGCCGGCAAGAATGACGATGCCATTGCACTATTTTATCTTTGTTTGCCGATCAGCAAAAATCACTGGCATAGTAAATAGATCTCCAAGGTGAGACCAACTAATGTGGCACACATGCCACCCTTGAGAGGTAATGATCTAGGAGTCTTTCTTTGTTCAGTTGCCCTGTGGCCACGTACCCCACCTGCACATACAGGATTGCCTAGTCTCCTGGCATTGATATTGTAAATGACTTGTAATGAATGACACGTTTTCTCAGAAAGTTTGAAAGAGTACAAATAATGTCTGGTAGTTTTGGTGGAGTTTCAGGGGTGCTGTTATTGTAGTCTTTCAGATGTATCCATGCTAACTGGTCAACTGTAGTCCACTGGCCATTACCCTTTTTTGATGAAAAAAATATGATTAGCCTCTAGCCCAAGTCTGCCTATTTATTTGGTTGTGTAGTTGAAAACTGTTTATTGCTGTGTCAGATGGTTCAAAGATTCTAGTTGCCTGTGGATAACTACATAATAGAGCATTATTTCAATGTAAATAATGTTATTATTTCTAAAGTTTTAAATCCTAGATTGCATGCAAACGCCAAAGCTTCCTCCGACCATATCACTAAAACCCTGCATGAAAAACTGACCTTGACTAAAACCTTTCAATTGTCCTCTCTAATTTATTTCCTTCAAATGACCTTCTCCTTAACTTACACCCTCTGCAGACCTTTTCTTTCTGACTACCCTACTCAATGTGGCACGCCTGTTTGTCTTAATCTCTAGTAATATACTATTATAAACTGCTCACACCATTTCATAGACCTCAAATTGTCCTTCTTAGAAACTATATTACTGAAACCTAACAAAACCTAATCTCACCTATTTATCCGATCAAACATTTGCATGAACTCACATAGCCCCCACCAATGATCACACCTAACTCCTAATAATTTAACCTCCGGTAAAGAAACTGGAGTAGAAGCATGGAATGATTTTCTTCAGAGCACAGGGATAACCCCAATAGGCAACAACAACCAAATACCAATGGATTAACCACTAATGTTGGGTTCCGGAATAACATGCTATTCCCCGTAAAGCGTTTCAACGCCTTGTTCAAGGGAAGTAAGAGCTATACAAATGCAATTACAATATAAATTGCAATGGAATGTCAACAGGTCTGGCTTACAACTGAAAGTGCCCCTTCATTCACGGGTGGATTTAAGGAGTCAATAACTCATCAAGCAAACATGCATGTATTCATTCATCAACCCATTTGCTCATTCTTGCATTCATCCACTCACCCGGCCACAAAACCACGTGCACAAACTTGCAAGTCAGTGAAGAGGCACTTTCAGTACAGTTAGTTGAGACTGAAATAAAATGGCATGTGTGTACAGTGATTTTTTCAGTAAAAACGAAAAGGTGTTTGAAGCGCCTGGATAAATAATGTATGATAATGTACGGGCACATAACACTCGTACTGTTGCCATATGTAACTTCTATGCTTGTTATAGATTGAAAATATCGCATCAATGTTACTTGCTTGTGCATTAATGAAGTGTTCCATTTCAAGTGTAAATCATTGCACGCATGATGCAGAACTGCTTGCATTATATCTGAAGGTCAGGTGTGGATCTGATGCACACAACGACTGAACTATCCACACATGGTGTAAGAGCGGTCGGGAATTTTTTATGTTCTAATGGAGGCTGCCCTCATTCCGAAAACACAACAGGATTCAACCAGTGACTTGTATTTTTTTGTATTATGCAGCTTTCAGTCCACTGTTTGATGTGTGCCCAGCTTTTTAGCTAATTCTTTCATATCTAGGGTCAGAGCGTGGAATTAGGTTTATATGTAGATAAACATCGCGTGCTGCGTGAAATGATGCAGCTCGCCCCACCCCCACACATCAATTTACCTTGCTTTTATAAAGATGAGTTTACAATAGGCGCCAAGGGGGCGCTCGCTGTTTATCTGTATAAGGTTAGACATATACATTTAGGCCTTTGTTTAGCTTGATGTAATTGTAACATTCATATCCTGCCCCTCACATCATGTTTGTAATTGTATCTGTTTACATTTGACTGCAGAACACTCCGCGTTCCTTCTACATAGTGTCCAACTACAGCTCTGTCAGTTGCAGACTGGACTCCTTGGAGACCTGACATAAGGGACGTGAAGTCCTTTAATCGAGTAATTAAACTTAGAACTGGATTTTGTCCGCACCTTATCTTTACCTGATTGAACACACTCAACAAACTGTTACACTTTAGAGTTAATCGGACGTGCCCTGCACATTGAAGCAATTCCCCTCTCCTGCTTAGTTCAGATGTTCGCCATGATCTATAGAAACATGTTAAAAATCCAAACCACTAGAGAAACTTTCAAGGTTCCTTCAAAACAAGGTTTTACTTTCTCCATAGTCTCCTACGATATACTATATACAAGCTCTCGATTCACGTTCACGGAGGAAGCGGAAGGGGAGGAGTGAGATCCAGGAGGAGGATTGCGAGGATCGTGGATCGGGCGTGGGTGTGGCCGCGTCTGTTGCTTGTCTGCTGTGACCGGCTTGGGGGCCTTTACCCTGGTGCAGCCGCATCAGAAAGAGGGGAAAAGGCGCAGGGGAGACGTGAAAGACAGCGAGACCGCAAGGGAACGGAATCACAGCGTCCGACGCTGCATCCAGCACCTCTTGTGACCTGCTGTGACCTGGTGGGGAAGTGACGAGACGGAGTAGGTTTGTGCCTTACCCCTGCTTTACAACTGTTTTATGCCAGCCTGTATTGCCTATTGACTATTGGCTATTGACTACTTTCTACCTACTACCTACTGACCACAGATAGACGATCTGTGATACCCCAAGTTCCCCAGGAGGGCAGATAGTGGGCCAAGGGGGCAGTGAAAGGCAGTAAAGGCTGACGGAGCCCGTGGCAGTAGTGGAGAGAGACTGCAGCAGTGCAGCGCGGTTGTCTTGTTGCCTGGCTGCCCGCTTGATCAATTAATTAACGCTAGCTTAATTATAAGTAATATTATATAATTAAGCAACTAGTGGGCTAGTGGGCTTCCAGTCCACCCTTTGTGCTCCCCAGTAGGCCTTCTAACCTGTACAAGCCCTGTAAGCGGTGCAGGTGGTCCCATCCGTCCAGAGCTCTGAGATTTTAACCTGGACCCAGAAATACTGTAAAATCTGCAACCAGCGTTGTTTAAGCGGTGTCAAAGAGACCTGGGAATACCAGAGTAGGGCCTGGGAAGGAAAAGTAAGGCTCAGAGTCGCAGGTCTCTGAGGTGGATTGGAAGCGGCTGACACTAGGCCAGCGCGGCTTGCTTTTCTCAGGGGGGCTGCCCTCCCGGGTCCATACCCAGGAATCCCTTTCAGTCTGGTCTTGGTGTATTCATTGCAGTATTCATTGCAAGCGGCAGACATACAACATACAGCATATACAGCACTTAGACATATAGCATGCCGCCGAACAAAGCTCGATCACATGGTACATGTGGCACAAAGAAGGGATCGAAGGCATTTTCTAAAATAAAGGTGGTCCCGAATGTGAATCAGCCTCCAGGGGCAACAGCTAGTAGCCAAGAAGGAGAGAATATACTACAGACATTGCAACAAGAGGATGTTCAGAGAGACAATGAAGAAAGATCTGCTGTAACCCCATTGGGTCATCAATTAAAGAATTTGTTGGGAAATATTGAAAAAAGACCCCCAGTGTGTCATAGGTATCAAAGGTGGAAAATATGTTTGATTCTAATCAGAGTGAAACTGAACATGCCATTAGGAGTGACTCTCAGACCTTAGACTCACTGCAGATAGAGGATTTATTTCTGGGTGGGGCGGAGGAGACTATTGGGGGGAGGCTCTTGTTGGAACTCACGCAGTCCTCATAACCATGCCTCTTACCCCAAATACAGGATAGTGTTACGCTAGATGGAAAGTACCCGTTTTGTTCTGATCAGAGAGAAAGGAAGTGAAGGTGGATTTTGGAGGGGGCATCAGAGATCAAAGTAAAATGGGCACACTCTCGTCGCCTTCTCCCTCGGTTAGGCAGTCCGCCCTTGCTTTAGATACTACTGCTGGACCTGCTGAATCCTTACTAGATGTAATGTCTCTAATGCAGAAAACCTTACAGGCTATCCTAGAGGTACTGATAGTAAACAATGGTTTGAGTAAAGTACACAAAAATCAATTACAAGGGATAACGGAGTAATTCAAACAAATTAACAGCTGCATGCCTATACTGGTAAGACCTGCGCCGGAGCAAAGGGATCAAGAGACAGGTATCCCAAATGAAAGTAGAGAATGAGAGTTAGGAGATACAATAAAGATAACAGAGTGTCCGTCAGTATATATTTCCAAACAACCCATGCTAGTGATAAAAAGGAGTCGAGGATGGGGAACGAGGGGATACAGACCCTATAGAACCTATCATAATTCCCAAAGAAACAAGCAATGTAAGCAAAGAAACATTGGGCGCAAAGGGCCCATAGAGAGAGGGGGGAAGGTAGTTAGGGATAAGAAATTAAGAATAATCCAGGGATAAGGGTGGGACGTGGTTGCCCCAAATAGGGGGAGCACGCCGCAAAAGGCACCTATTGTACCATATATAGAAGACATTCAGCTAGTAGAAGAAAAGAAGTATTCCCAAAGAGTGGTAATTCTTGTATTTTCCTGTCCTTGGTATGGTATATCAATTGATCGCGTATTATTTCTTCATGTAAATCTTTAAATTTACACGTGTTGGCTAACGATCGTAATGCACACACATACTGATCTACTGACTCGTTTGGCGATTGGACTCTAGAAAAAAAATGTCGTTCCACAACAATACTAAATTTTCTACAATAGTGTTCTTCCAGAGCTGTCATAGTTCTCATATATATATCATTGTTCTCATCTTCTTCGTCCGAACCATCCCTATTAACTTCTAATTCCTCGTTACCGGGTAATGTTTTTAATACTTTCCTCCCTTCAACACCCAAATTGTGTTTGAGCAAAGCCAATTTTCTTTTTGCAGTGAAAATAGCCCCACCTTCCAGGTAAGTCTCAAATGCATCACGCCAATCCTCCCAAGGCATAGTCGGTTCACCTGGCATACTCAAAAAGACTGGAGGCGGTACTATTGATTGCATGTTTCTTGTCTCTGTCAACGGGAAACTTATAGAATACTTGTGTTCCCTTTTTTTTTCTTCTCTACCCCTTTTTTTTTTCCTTCAATTTTACGATTTTTTTCCTTAATATTATAGTCCTGTAGACTTTAAGCAAAATACTTTGTTCAAAATGAATATTGTCCAAAGTCACTCACTTGTTCTTTTTTTCCACTCCGAAGCAACTTTGAATCAAAAAAAAAAATCCGCCGGCGCGTAGATCGCGTAAATCTGTTCTTCAGACCGCATTTACCAATTTTTTTCCTTTGGTAATGTGCGCACGTGCGTGCTGACACATGGCTCCGTGCGCAACACGCTCCCAGTTCCGTATCTGCGTTGCCTGGGAGATGCACAAAGCTGGATATCCGCGTGCCCGTACTGTACCAGACGCCTTCTACGCGCCAGCACACAGCACATCCGCACGACCAAACGGTCGTTGGTTGCCGCAGGAGGTAAAATAAAATATAAACTTTTACCAAACTGTATTTCTTCTCCTACACGTATGCCGACATGTACACCGGGTACGTTATTCACGCCCGAATGCACTCGCTCTCCTCTTCGGTGCCCCAGTGCTTCTACGCTCGATTTACACGCCTCTGCAAATGTGTCCAAACACTTATCCGACACCTCAGCGTTACAGCGCTTAGTTTACACTCCTTCACAAATCGTAGCACGAGTTGGCACTAGGCGAACGAAACGCAGATTGGGTAGATACACTGAGTCTTCACCAACGACTCCACATCACTTTAACGACCTCATCACACCGCCAGGGTTGGTCCACCATTCACACATGGGATCCCATCCTCGTCGCCACTGAAAAGATGCTCCAACGTCGTTTTCTATGTTGCCAACGTATAAGTTTATTTAAGCTTCAATATTACAACCAACCCTGGCAGTTCCCTAGTCTCAACTGACACTAGGCCGCCTCAACATTCTAGCTTCTTCCCCACATCACTAGGCAACAACATGTCATTACATTCCATTATCCAACAGTAATGAAAGCAGAAAGGGAAAGTAGGGAAAAGAGGAAGGAAACACCATTAGACAACCAGAAAAAAGGGGGAAAAGTGGAGAAGTAGATAATTTAGTTTGCCAGGAAGATAGGATTTTATCACCACAGAAGGGCCCAGGAACTAAGAGGAAGATGTACAGTTCAGAAGGAAGTAAGGGTAGATGGATATATTTGGAACCCTGGGGAAGGGAGATTGGGAGAAAATGGCGGAGAAAGCTAATGACCCCGAACCGCACAAGCCTTCTAGAAGTTATGGCCTTGTGCCCAAGTTTATGCGAGATTGGGTCAGAGCATGTAAAGCAAATAGGGCTTACCTTAAACTCGGAAGGGGTGCACCTAACTGCAGAATGTACCGAGCACCTAGAGGGCAGCGACCATAGGCCTTTTCGGCTTACAATCGGGCCAGTAAACAATGCCCAAAGAGAAAGAGGAAAGTTTTGATGTTGCAGGTAGAATACCCACTTAGGATTACTACCCGAATTACAGAAAGTAGTCTAAAAGTGCTTAATGAATTGATGGTAAATTATAGAGGTAGCAGTATGGAGGAAGATCTAAATGATACTTTTAAGGGTTACAATAGGGGAATCTAGTTAATAGTTGAATGTTTAAAAGTAAAGCTAAAAACAACGCAGGAGGAAAAGACAAAGGGAGCAGTATGCAGGCTACCAAAAATACATGGTATAACCAGGAGTGTAGGAGCCAGAAGAGGAAGGTGCGGAAATTAGAAAGGGAATTTAAAAAAAGACGCACTACAGAAGTAGAACAGAAGCTCCGTCTAGCAAAACAAGGTTATAAAATAATCTTAAAACAGAGGCAAGGGAAAATATAATTAGGAATTGGGAGGTAATGGTAGAGGTGATAAGAACTCAAAATATTAGGGTATTCTGGCAGTTGATAAGGGAGGGAAAAGTTACAGGAACTATGCGGTGTTTGGTTGGTGAAGATGACTGGAATAAACACTTGTGCAATGTATATAGAAAAATGCATGTTGAGGGAGAATGTGGAGTTAGTAGGAAGATAGGTAGGGATGTAAGATCAGTTTTTCCCCTGCAAAATATAAAAGAAACAATTGCAGTGCTTAAACTAACTAAAGCTGCAGGCCCAGATAATCTTCCAGCAATGATAACAAAAAATAATATCGTATGGTGGGCCAAATTCTTTTATGCTACATTTCAAACATTTTTTAATCATGGTTGTTTCCCTGAGAATTGGAAGGGTGCCATTATTAGGCCTAACTATAAAAGGGACGACCCAACACAACCAAAAACTATCGCCTAATCAGTTTATTAGATGTAGGAAATAACGTTTTTACAAGGTTATTGTTGAGGGAAATTAAATCCTGGGCAGAGATAAGTGATCTGATACCAGTAGAGAAGGCGGTTTCAAGGAAGGTCATTCAACAATAGATCATTGTTTCAGTCTTTGGTCACTAGAAAAAAAGTAGATTGAAATGCGAGGAAATCTATTCTGCTGTTTTGTCCATTTTCGTGCCGAGTTTGAGTTGGTGGATAGAAAACTTTTATAGGATATGTTAAAGGATATGTTAAACCGGTTGGGGGTTGATTCGGAACTATTATTTCTTCTTCAGGGACTGCATTCACATATTTGGGCTCAAGTAATTTTAGATACGAGTGGTTCACTCTCAAAGAAGAACCCGATAAGGAATGGGCTGCACCAAAGTTGTGTCCTAGCCCCATTATTATTTGCTTTATTTTTTATCAGACTTACCATGCTTTCTAAAGGAGGCTAAAGGCCTATCTCCAAAAAATGGACTGAGTTCATATCTCCTGTTTATTATATGCGGACGACCTGGTGATAGTTGATATGATGGAGCTAGGACTTCAAAGAAAACTAGATGTATTTAGCTCTTACTGTCAAAGGAAGAAAATGGTAGTAAATATGGATAAAACAAAAATAATGGTAATAGGGAAAAAAAGAGTGTATTTACCTAATTTTTGGGAAGAGAAAAAGTAGAAAAGGGTAAAAAATATAAATATTTAGGCATGTGGTTTGACTCTGAATTAAGATGGCAAGAACTTATTGAAGCTCTAAAGAATAGAGCGTTAACATTGGTATGGGGGTTAAAACAATTTAGCAGTAAATATGGGGGCAGTCCCTCCATCCTGTCGTGTCTGCTTTTAATGCTATGGTACACCCTCAATTCCAATATGGGGTAGAAGTCCTAACACATTCTGGGAAGCAGAGCTGGAAGGCAGAAGAAAGTAAATGCGTACAACGCATGCTATCGCTGCCACCCTCAATATGATACAAGCCATAAGGGCAGAATGTCAAATGACGGCATGGACCTACCAGGGAATGCAGGCTGCGTTGAAATTTTGGTGGAGCCTGAGAGAAGAGGGGATTTATAAGATCGCAAGACTGTGTAAAACAGAAATAAAGAAAAGTGAGTTACACTGGGCATCACAAGTGAGAGGGTGGTTAGAATTTATTTTGTCCTCTTAGGCTTACCTGGAAACCAGTGGTGCATAGAACAAATTCCTTAGCAGGCGCTGTGTACAATGGTAAATGAAAGGGAAAGAGAGGCAGAGTTAGAGTACCTGGTGAGGAAAATCTCCACCCAGTTTATGGTAGGTGGATGGAGGAATGCCGAAAATTTCTCTTATATAGAGGCCCTACGCAATCAAAGACTAAGAGATGCAGTGTTACAATTTAGAGTTGGGTTAAACCCCAGCTATATGGTCTCTAAAGCAAAAGCCATATTTAAGGATGTCCAGGGTTTATGTACATGCGGCCTACAACAAAAATGAAGTGCCCAACATATTTTATTGGATTATTTTTGGTTTCTATATGTGCGTAAGAAGTTTTTTAACCCAATTTTGAAAGAATATAATATCATAAAGCGGGATCAAGCACTTAAGCTAATAGTAAACATGAGATTTTTTTAATGTAACGTATTGGCTAGGCTGATTTTTAATTGAAATATGAGGAGTTTTAGCAGGGCTTACAGGGCCGCTGTAAAACATAGTATGTGAAACTTATAAATTGATTGTTTTTAAGTTATATTGAATGATTGTAATATAGAATATCAGTTTTGTATAATATATAAGTTTAAAATAAAAGCACTGCCACTTTATTTAGAGTTGCACCATATGTAAATCATAAGAAGTATGGTTTTATTGGAAACAAACTGATTAAGCGGGTATGGACAATGTACTTTGTAAATCAGAAGGGAAATTAAATTAGTATGGGGGGTTAGGAAAATGTATTGAGCCATGTTAGGAGGTCATTGTAAATATGAAATGTTATGAATTAAGAATTCAGAATGTTGGGATACATTATGTAACAGACTAACTCTATGAATTATTGTATAGCTACCCATATTTTATACTATTAAGGTTTTAAGCCAAATAAAGAATTTATATGATGTTATGATATACTATATAGGGCATCAGGAGTGAAAGGAAGCTCCAAACTCGGTAAAAGCAAACATGTTAAAAGCCTTCCATCTCCGACGCCCTGGTAGCAAATACCAACAGAATTCCTAGACGGAATCCATTCAGTGTTTCACACAGGTAACTCCCAGCACCATCCAATCCCCACCGTTCTGAGCAGTCAGCCCAGTTTACATCCCAACACCCCCTCTTTCTTCACAAAATGAGAACAACAAACAGAATAATGAGAAAATAGTGTAAAGAAAAATAACATGAATTAAAAGATACACAGAGATAAAATATACAGACATAAGGTATTCAGAACGAATTTGCTTGTTAATGCATGGCATAATCCTTAATCTTCACCTGACTCAATCTTTCGCCACACAAAACTCTCTTGTTGGAACACCGGCTGTCAAGCTCAGCATTGGCATAAACACCCATTTTGCTATCTACATACTCGCCTTTGGATTCTGGCACCACTGATACAAAGCATTAGTTCCACGTTTTACCGTTTTCTAACATAACTACCAAGTATTTCATAAGTTTCACACGAGTAGGTGCAGAAAAACATGGGAAACCCCTGCAAACAAAACCAAGTCTCTTGATTCTCACCTAGTCCACAACCTGAATTGCCAATGTTCTTCTATTGATCATCCACAGTACTATATTTCTTCTGTTCTGCAGTCCTTAAATCTATCCCGCCATTTTTAATGAACCAACAGTTCTCCTGGACATCCATTCTTTATTTAATTTGGATCCTGCAATCCTACCTCGCAGTAGTGAAAAGGGGATGCACCTATACTTATGTAAGGGGCTTTTATGGCCCATAACATATCATCAATCACTTTCTTACAGTGCAATCCATAGATAAGTGCAAGGTGCAATTGATCCTTGATGACACGGTTCACTCTCTCAACCAAACCATTACTGCTGGGATGGTAGAAGGAAGTTAGTATGTGCTTTATGCCTGATATCTCTTCCGGAAACTCTCAATTTCCCTGGACATTAACTGAGTGCCAATATCAGTCACTAATTCTTCAGAAAATCCATCTCTCATTAATATGTCCCTGAAGAATTTAAAGACTGCATCAGAATTTATGTTGTCCACAAATTTCAATTCAGACCATTTAGTCATGTAGTCCACCAAAACCAAAGTGTACGTAGGTGTGCTGCCTGTAACTCCAAAAAGGTCCAAACTAGCACTATGGGGGCCAGCCACTCAGACCCCTCAATGGGCTCAATAACGCCTGTGGAACACAGCCTCTCCAATTCGAGTTTTAATACATTACATAAGCTTAATGGCACTTTGCGCACCTTGTGGGCCACAGCTTGCGTGTTGTCTTTAAGAACTTTACAATGCTGGAAACCTTTGAGTCTTCCCAATTTCTCATTAAAAACATTAGGCTAATCCTGTACCCACTCATCAGCCTTTAAATGATAAACCTGGCTTGAATTGGAGGGACATGCCGTTTGTTGTGCACAATGGACCCCACTCTCTTTTTGTCTAGAAAACACCATATCAAGATGATAGGGTTCTAAAACAATTCCAAGTTCCCTTTGCTCATCCCAAATCAACAAATTTGCACCTTCCTTGACAATGTATACCTGGTCCCATAGCAGAATTTGCATCAAATTTACCCATGATCTCTTCTCTTTTACCCAATACGCAAAGATTTTGATGAAAGATTGATGCCCCTGAATGCCCTCAACCCTTAAAAATCCTTCACATTAATTAGCGTGAGAGGAGATCCGGAGTGCGCTATGAATTTAATATCTCTATTATTCACAGCCTTCACACAAGATGGGGATTTCCTTTTATGTGACCCAATCAAAGATGACATTCTTATGATGCCACTCCATTTCCGTCCTGAGGAAGATAACATCAATACAACTTTGCTATCCGCTACAGAGTTACTAAAATCCTCTTTAATGGTTTTAACCATCTGCAAAGGATTGGGTTTTTGCCCTGAGCTAGCTCTGAACACAGGCAAAGGGCCCTTTCTTGCCACATTTCAAACAAATTTGATTCAGAGCAGAACAGAATTTGGCATTCCCCAAATGTGACGTCTGCCACAGCGGAAACATGCAGTCTTATTCTTCTCTCCTCGTCTTGCATAATATGACTTCAGCATTAAGCAAAACATTGCCATTCACTCACTTCACAGGTTGTTTTGTATTGTGTTTCAAGTTGAGTTGTTCCACTTCTCTAGAGCTAACACATTAATTAATTTCCGTCATGCAAAATTGAGAAAGTTAAATGCTTCTGGCTAGAGGAGCTGTCTCTAAAACAGGGTCCTTTGTGGATAATTCTCTTGACCTTTCTTGCTGCTTGTCCTTTCGATCAACTCATCTGGGATGTTTTCATCTCCGAATTCCCTGTTGTTCCATGTAGCAGAAAGTGTTCTCAGAGTGGCAACAAAATCTTCGATTGACTACCCAGGAACACGGAAACATTAAAAACATTTGTGGCGCTCTAATACCATATTTTTCCCTGGACTGAATCTTTTATCCAATGTTTTGATCATAGATGCATAATCATCAACCACAACTGCAGAATCACTATCTTCCCCTACCGCCAGTGTGGACACTAAATACTTCAAAAGGTAGAGTTTTCACTATGTTTCTTCCTTCAGAACCCAAATTGTTTGCTCTCATTGTCTATTTGATGACGCCCAGAATCCCTCAGTGAAAAACATCCCTGCAATTCACTGTTGCCTATCCATAATTCTATGTTGTGTGTGGCTGACATAGAGAGACTATATTATGTATTTCCCTTTCTGAATCTCATATACAACTGAGCCTGTCAGCGCAGTGCAGCACAACGCTGCTTGTCAGCTTTGACTGAATGCAGAAAACACAGCTCCAGGAGAGGGAAGGCAGGCAGGCAGGGAAGGTGGTGAGGACTGGTCAAGGAAGGCAGGGACACTTTCTTTAACCTTTGGAACAGGGCTACATAAATGAGGCAATGTTTTGTATGGCTCCACCATTACTCTTCTGCCACTGTGTAACAGTTGAAAGCAGGGCAGATGACTTTGGGAGCCATAATTAACATAATATTCTAGATGGGTAGTAAGTTAACTATGGGGACGTTTTTCACCTTGGGGTTCTGAATGATGTCAGACAACTGCAGTTTTGCTCTGTTTGTCTATCTCATGTCACTCACAACCCCTCAGTGGAAACCATTCCCATAATTCATATTTACCCATCTATAATTCTATATGTTGTGTAGAGCTTCCACAGGAATGCTTTATTGTGAATAATCAGCTTGAAATATGGTTTCTGACTGTAGTGACATTACAACAGTGGTTAGTCACACTGGTTAACTACTGCTATGGCTTTACCAAGGCGAAGCACTCACTTCACCTTTGCTCTGCCACTTCGCTTGGGTCTGAAAAGACCGGAACACAGTGGTGTAATGGTGCTTTGTGCTCCACCTGTTTTCTCCTGCTTCTCCCGGGTCTCCTCAGACCTGAGGGAGGTAGAAGTCTTATTCCATGTCAACGCGATGTCTGCAGACCTGCGCTAAGAGGAGAAATGAAGCTGCGTAGACAAGCGTCTCTCACCACTGTCAGCTCTAAGTGTGAAAACTAAGAGTTCTAGGAGAATGGGCTGCTGTAAGACTGTGCAGGGGGGTCAGTGGCAGGAGGCGGTGTAGGTGGCAGGAGGCCTGGTTATTTTTTTTCAATGTGGGCGGGGTGGGGGTAGTTTGCAGAGGTAGGGTGTGAATGGCAGAAGGCAAGACTTTTTTTGTTTAGTCCGTTTGATGGGAGGAATCTGGGAGTCTATATGCAGAGGGTGGGATGGGAGGTGGGCAATTTTTTTTTTTTTTTTTGTTTTTTTTTTACATTTGGAGATGTGAAGGTGAGGTTTCTTTCAGAGGGTGGTTGGGTTGGAGGCATGAGGCCAGGTTTTTTTTTAATACTTTTTTTTACACGTTATATATAGTTCACACACTAATTCACCCATTACCCCTTGGTCCCTGCATACATGTTGGGATCATGAGCAGATGATTTTGGGTGCTGAATACAACATAAATTATAGCTGGCTAAATTTTGAACAACACAGATGTTTTTCACTTCAGGGTTCTGAGAGATATCATAGACAACTCAAGCTTCACCATTGTTGTTTGTTTGATGTCTGTCAGAACCCTACAGTGAAAAACATCCTGTTACTCACAGGTACCGATCTATACTTATATTACTGAGTACTATAAGTTAGCCCTTTTATGCACTCTTGAGACAAACCAACTTCAACATCTTTTCGATCAAACTTATGGGAGAGAGGAGCCCAACACCAATGGACCATGCAACACCAAAATAACCTGTACCAGTAATGACTATGACCATGGCTCCCAACTGCCTCAAAACAGTCAGCTTGAGCTGACCAGACTTGAAGGTCTCAAAATACATTTTACAGTTACTTGCCCACTAACAACAGGCCACACCTTCATGATCGAATTCATCATACTGTCTTCTCTGCATAACACTTCAAAAAGCTGGAGTAATATTACACCATTGTTATAAAACAAATAAAAGTGTTTTTTTATAGCTGGACCATTCTATTTTTGATGGTCCTAAACAAAAACTCCTTTTTCAGGGGTTGACATTATCACCTTAAATATTATTATGAAAGTAAATTATAGAACCAACTCTGCAAGTACATTTTGTGGTCTGATGATCAAATACCTTTTAAGTAGGGGGAGTGGCCAAGCCGCCGACCGTAATGGCTGCGCAGCTGTGAAGCTTCTGCGGTGACTCCCAAATAACTGGCAAGAGTGGGCAGCCAGAACACAGAGGCATGCTGGCGAAGGTGGTGGAGTGGTGACGAGCGGTGGGGACACATTTGGGGGGGGGAGGGGGTGGGAACGAGGTCCGACATGTGTAACAGTGTATGGGTGCTGCTAGTGTTACGGTCTGCGTCCGTCTGGTCTACGCGCCTCGGAGGCAATGAGCCAATAGAGGCCTCGGGTGAGCCTAGGGCGTGGGGCCGACTGGATGACAGCACCTGAGGATGTCGACGGTTGGTCCCCCCTCATGTCCAGAGCGATATTGAGAGAGTATTGTCAGCTCTCCCTGGCCCATGGCTTGGTGGTCTTTGGGCAGTGCGGCCCTTCCTGCCCCCATGATGGCACCCACGCAGGACGGCCTGTAGCGCGTCCTGCTACGGGGGAAGGCTGGGTCCTGGCATGCCTCCCCGAGGAATAAAGATGGCAGGGGGCATGCTGCTATTGACCCCTGAGCTGCTGTTGTGCCGCTGGGCGGGTCAATCTGAACTCAAGGGTTGTGCTGGCCCATGGTCTTTGCCCACTGCTTCACTCCAGTGTATCGCTGAGTGCCCACCATCGTTGGACTGGACGGCATTGCTACCTACTAGACCTGTTTTTGGCGACTATCCTGCACTACTCCATTGGCACCTATATGGATGGGAGGTTGTGGGGTCTCAGTCTGGCTGCCCGGTGAAGTTCTGGTGCCCGGGTGATTTCCGCTTTCCCCGGCTCCTGAACGGAGTGGTGGGAGACTTCGTGGCACTTGGACCACTTGGTGGGTCATCTGTGGGGATTAAGGGCCTTTGCCCCCAGTTGGCCCTGGGCCGAAGAGACCCTAAACTACGAAAGCTACTTTTTGAGAAACGACAACAGGTTGGCATAGCTGTTGCACCAACAAGGGACAAAGATGATGCTCCGGAGGGTCCAGTGCACTTGCTGCGGAGGACATATTGACAGAACTGTGGGCCGGATTCCGTGCCATTGATAATAGATTTGACTTGTTAACCTCCAAGCTAGACAAAGTGGGAAGCAGGTTGGATTAACAGCAATCTTGCCTGGAGGGAGCGGAAAAGCACGATGCAGTGACGTTGAGGAAGCACCTTGAGAAAGTGGAGGGTAGTTTGAAAACAGTTGCAATGAAAAACGAAGATTTAGAGGCCTGGGGGCGCCGAAATAACCTGTGCATTGCTGTAATCTCTGAAACCACTAACATTGGCCGGCTTGACCTGCTTGTTGAGAACCAGCTGGTGGAGCTGTTGGGAAGCCAAGGCTTCACCTAAACAATTGTGGTAGAGAAAGCGCATTGCACCTTGGGTCCGCGGCCTCCTCCAGGGGCGCCTGCCCGCCTTATTATTACACGCCTATTCAATTATAGGGACAGTGACACTGCCCTCCGCCTTACTAGAGAGAAGGGCTCTTTGCAATATCAGGGAGCAATCGAGTCCCTCTTTCCCGATCTCACGCCTACAGTTCAGGACACCAGGCAGAAGTCTTCTGAAGTCAAGAGTGCGCTTCGGAATCTTGGCATTCATTATGGCATGATATGTACAGCTAGGTTGAGAGTAGAGGTGGAGGGGAAACCGCGCTACTTTGACAAACCTGGTGACGCCATGGCATTCTGTAAACAACAATCTGGGCCTGGTGGGTCGCCCAGTAGTCCCTCTTGATTGCACAACGATCTGGATGCTGGACCCACTTCTAGCATGGAACGGTTCCCCCCTGGACTAGATCGGGCCAGCCAGTTTGTAGGTCCCACCCTGCTTAACTCAATATTGTATCTCCCTTGATTTCACACGATAACCACTTTTTTGTTGCTCTGCTGTTTTTTTTTTTTTACAGGTTACTTATATAGACTGCCCTCTCCTATTACAAACTGTCATTCCTGTTTGCGGCCTGGGAGTATTCCGCGGTTGCGTTGTCATGCTCCCATGGTTTATACCAAGATATTTGTTTTTTTTGTGGAAATGTCTTTGTTTAGGGTTATGCAGGTTTCACTTGGCTATTCTAGGCCAGGTGTGGGAAGAGGGAAGGTTATTTTACCTCAAGGGGCTGTATGTTGGAATACTGTTACGTTATGCAATACACTTTATTTCCATACTCATCTTTCTTATAAATGACCACACACTCCCTTTACGCTGGGACTAACATTCCTACGGCAAAAAAGTTGTTGGACCTAACACTTATGGCCTGGAACATACGTGGCCTCATCAACCCCTGCAAAGGCAATCTGGTCCTGCAATACCTTCGCAGGCAGGAGGTGCAGATTGCTTTTCTGAAAGAGACCCACCTCCCCGCTGGCGCTGCGCCCTTATTTGCGTCCACATGGGGCCCCCATCTCTACTTCGCTAGCTACAGAATCTGTTCCCAGGGGGTATTTTTGTATTTTGGGGCATAAAACAGTACCGTTTAGATAACTGTCCTCGAGGTCAGATAGCAATCGTAGTTATGTGATGGTTGCTGGGCTGCTGGATAACCGTAAGATTCTACTTTTATTCACCTAGCATTGACGCGCCTGAATTTTTCCATGACCTCCGCTCCCACATAGATCGCTTTGAAGTAGAACACATTTTGCTGGGAGGTGATTTTAATATGGCGATGGATCCAGCATTAGACACCACTTCTCATGCCTTGCATTTAAACCCCGTTTCCTCCGGGCCTTGAAGGACCTCTGCAGCACCTTAGCTCTAAATGATTCCTGGCGATTGTTTGGTTCTGACACCCTGGCCTACGCTTTTTGCTCAGCGCCCCATGGCACCAAGGTTAAATATCGACTATTGGCTTTTTGCAACCACTGTTACGCACTGGGATACAGCTATCAAACACCTACCCCGCACATTATCAGACCACTCACCGGTACTAGCCACACTTGCTATCCTCGCAGCCAGTAGCATTAGGAAACTCTAGAGGTTACCCTGACATGGCGTTGCAAGACGCTCCGTTCTGCGCAAACCTGAGGGAAGAAGTAGTTGAATTTTTAAAGTTAAACAAGGGCTTGGTGGGACCTGGACGGTGCTTTGGGATATCTTCAAGGCATATACCAGAGGTATTGGCATATCCACACATTCTGTGCGATATACGTCACTGTTTAGCACAAGTGGAGGCGCAGCTTACTGATATTGACCGTGAGACAGCGGTTACTGAGATTACCCCTCAACTCCATTGTCTTAGGCTCTTGCTTGATGAGTTTAACGAACTAGCAGACAGGGAGGCGCAATACATGGGCAAGTACACCAAAGCACGTAAATATGGTGAGGGAGACAGACCTGGAAGGATGCTGGCCAGATTGCTACACCCATCGTTCCCCACATACTTGAAATTAAAAGACCCAATAGTGGTATTGCCGTCGGTACTGCTGAGTTCCAGGCGGAACTCTTCACGTATTACTCCAGCCTGTACACAGCGCAGCCCACACCACCACGCCAGCATTGCAAGAATATCTCGATGACATTGCTACGGTCTGGCTAACCACTGCCCAACAGCAGTTCCTTAGTGAGCCTTTCTCTGCCGAGGAGTTTTCACAAGTAATAGATTTGTTGGCTGGGATGTGTGCCCCAGGCCTGGATGGGTTTACTGGGACGTTCTACAAGAAATACAAAGACATTCTGAGTCCTCGCCTTTTATCAGTGTATGCTGAGGTGTTGGAGACTGGGGTTCTCCCTGAGACAATGTGTGAGGCGGCTATTACTCTTTTGCCAAAGTCTGGAAAGGACACTCTGTATTGTGGGTATTTTTTCTCCATATTGCGCAGTACATGACAAGGAGCCCTCTGTCCCCCTTCCTCTTTATAATGGCAATCGACCCTCTGGTGCGCCATTTACAGAAGGGGCACATACAGAGAGGACTACAGTTTACTAGCGGGCCGCTTCTGGTTTCGTTGTATGCAGACGATATATTATTAATTCGCGACCCCGACACTAATCTTAAACCCATACTGGATGAAGTGACTCGCTTAGGCGAATTCTCTGGGCTGGCTATTAACTGGAACAAATCAGAGCTTTTTCCGCTGACAGACAGTACTCGTTCACCTGCGGCTGAGTTCTCCTTGTGCTGGTGCTCAGACTCTGTGAAATACCTCAGTATTTATATTCATAGAGACAAGGAACAGGCGATACGTTTAAATTATGGGCCTGTGATGGATAGGCTCACTGCCCGGGTGGACAGATGGGTGATGCTGCCGCTATCTATGGCGGGCCGTATATCACAAATTAAAATGGTTGTTCTGCCACAATTCTTGTATTTTATTTTATTTTTTAACATCCTGGTCCTGCTTAGCAACTCCTTTTTTGCGACACTCTGAGACTTGCTCATTCGGCTAGTGTGGGCAGATAGGCATCCACGTATTCGTTGGGAGGTCCTCACTCTCCCTTATGAGTGATGTGGTTTTGGGGTTCCCCACCTCCAGCTCTACCACCTTGTGGCACAATGTCAGTATTCATACCACTGGTATAACCCAGATGCTTGCCTTCCATATTGTATCCCCCAGCAGGATCTGTCAGCTCCTGTCCCACTGAACGCCCTCCTGCCTGGGAAGAGTCCCACTGCACTGCAGAGATATTCAAACTCTCTCTACAACTAATTGGGCATGGCGTAAACTTGCTCGCCTACTTCACTGCGACACAATATATTCCCCAGCATTAAAACTCATTAATAATCCTTTTTTACCTATTACGCAGGAGGCGCTTATTCAGCGAACATTACATACTTTCAAACTCCAAAACCTCAGGGTCGTTTTTCTGAACGATCATATTCTCACTCACTACAGATACTCGTTTCACTGATGCCGCTCAATTACAGCACTTCGCACTCTGCTGCCTAAAAAGCCCTTTGCGTGCATGATACCCTACTTAACTGTGGGCTCCGGCCGAATTTGCACCACTTACCCTGGTCTCTACAGCAGACTCAGGGGCTCAATTGGTCTCCTAACTTTATTGTGTATGTATTGTGGCCCTTCCTGTTCCAGATGCTTGGCTCAGAGAGTCCTGGAAAGTGATCTGGGACATCCTCTTACCCAAAATGTTTGGGAGACATGTTGTGCACAGAGCTGGTTTGTGTCACTTAACCAACGTCACAATTTAGTCCACTTTAAATTCTTAAGAAGTGCTTATATCATCCCCAAGGATATGGTCCGTATTGACCCTGGCCGTTCACCTGCCTGCTACAAGTGTCATGCACCGATTGCAGACTTTTCACACATGACTTAGACTTGTCCAAATATTAGACGCTTTTGGTGTATGATCGATTATCGATCATTGTAGGATGGCCTCTCCGTCCCGATCCACTTATGGCCCTTCTCGGCTAAACTAGAGATTTACTGAGCTCTAATGGGCGCTTAACAGCGATTTCGCTCTTATTGGCAAAGTGGGACATAGCACTTTTATGGGGCCCCAAATACACAACAAATATCACTTCCTGGTTGACAAGCCTCACAAATTGTGACACTAACAGGGAAGTTTACACCTCGCTGCAGCCTGTGACGTCCAAGCCCAAGGATATTTGGCAGCCACTGAGAGACTACTTGAATACACTCATCACTTCACCACCACCCTCTCTGTCCTCCATTGACTTCAGATCCTGCTGAACAGATTATTTCCATGACACTGTTTCTGTCTCTTTTCTAATTGTCACTTTGCTGGCCACTGGCCTGACCACTCTGAGTTTGTCGGTAAAAGCACTACTTGTAATCTGTATTGATGGCCTGCTTTTTATATGGGGTACAGTTTCTTTGGTTGAACTGCAATGCCTCATGTTTGTTCTCTGCTATGTTTAAAAATGATAAATACAATTAAAAAAAAAGCCTTTCAAGTAAAACCTGCAATCCTTGCAGTCCATTAGTCTCCAGGGCCTAATGTGGTTTGGGAAGGGGGTCCGTGCAAACCCTCCTTCTCCTTTAAATAAAACATGGACCCAGAGGATGGGGTCCCCAGAGCCTATGAAGGCTCGGGAACGGGCACATCACCCCCCCTTGTCCTTTTAAAGAACGGACGTCCCAGGGTGTGGTGCTGCCAGGGCCTAATAAGGATCCGGGAAGGCGGCCAGGCAGACCCTTACCCAATTTATTGTATTTGTCCCTGGGGGATGGGGTCCCTGGGGCCTATTAAGGGTTCAGAGAGGGGGCTGCACACCTCCCTCCCCTCAGGTTTTGGCCCTGAGGGGAGTGGTGCCTGTGGCCCAAGAAGACTCAGGAGAGGGAAGCATGGCCTCCTCCCCCTTGTTACTGTGTTTGGTCCTGGGGATGGTGTCCCCAGGACCCATAAAACCTTTGGGGGTGGGAGGGGCTCAGTGCCCCCTCCCCTTAGATTTTAGCCCCACTGGGTGGGGTCCCTAGAGCGGAAGGAGGATCGGGGAGCGGGACTGTACGCTCCCCCTACCCTTAGATTTTGGCCCTGGGGAATGGGGTCTCAGGGGCCCAGGAAGGCTTGGGGGGCAGTGAGGCCACCATCACCTTTTTTAAAATTATATTTGGCACTGGGGATTGGGTTCCAGTGGTTTATTAGGGCTTAGGGAGGGGGACCAAGCCACCACCCTCCTTTTTTTATTGTATTGGAACCCAGGTGATTGGGTTCAGAGGGCCTATTTGGGCTTGGGGAGGAAGGCTGCACGTCCCTCTCTCCCTTAATATATATCTTTTGGTCTTGGGGGATGGGGGTCCCGGAGGTCCGAAGGCCAACCCCCAATGTGCACAGCTGTGCGCAGCATGGGGTTGGATGCCTGTGGGAGGTTCGCTGTAGGACCTGGCCGCAGACCAGGCCCAGCGAGCAAAGCGCACCACACACATATATCTGGCATTATGTTGGCATATGATGTCATAAATGATGTCACAGAACATGTCATGAGTGATGTAATATGTGAGGTCATAAGCATGGCGGGGGTGTAAAGTATAATTAGCCCTGGTAACTATACCTGAATAATTTGTGTGTGTGTTTTATTTTATTTTTACTTCTAAACATCTATGATGTCACTACATATTCACCTAGCTATAACACCATTTTAGCCTTTGTATTTTTCACTGAAATAAAAACATATGTGTATGTGTATATATATATATAAAAAAATATATCTATATGTATTTACACACACACACACACGCACGCGGTTGCTAGCAAGTGTGTAGTTATGGTTAGGTCAGGGTATTAAATGAAAAGTAATTTTTTGTTTTCTTAATAACTTTGGCATCTTTTGACCAACCTTTCCAAAAATGAGTTCAAATATTAGTATAGCACGTTTGAAACAGATATTCCAGGGGCGTAAGGGTGGAGGTAACTTTGGAAATAAAGGGGTGGTGGAAAACATTACATTCCAAATTTTAGCCCACAACAGGATTTTTTGCTCTTCTCTGCATAAAATCGACTGAACATTATTACACCAGACTTGACAAGAAAGTAGTATTTTTACTGAAGGAAGTGCCTTTTCTTAGTTTGGTGTACATTCATTCAGTATTTTTCAAGAAATCAGTGTTTAATAAAGGTAGGCATATACAAGGCTGGACTGGCCGTACTGGGCCGGAAGGGAAGTGAGGCTTCTTTTGTTACGGGGGGCATTTTGTAGCAGTACAGCAGTTTTAAAAGCACTGCAGAGTTCCTCAATATTCAACAGTTTTCAGGCAATAATAAAAGTGCCAAGATAACTCTGGTGATTAATGTACCTATTGTAGAGAGATCAGGAGTTTTGTTTAGTGGCAGTGTTGGAGCAGATATGTTAATTAAGAAATTATTAATGACTTAAATGTGTGTTTACTAATGAGAAAAATGCATAGAGAAATTAATAACAGAAAATAATGTGTGCGTTTGGAAAATGTGCCCTCGGGGTATGATCACCATTTGTACTAAAATAACATAAAATATGCAAAATAATGAAAATATATGAGAAAAATGTACTAAAATGTCATAATGAGATGTATAACCTATGTTTTGTATTTAATTCAATAATCTTAAATTAGCTGAACCAGAGGCCTAGTTCCACTGGACCTTGCTCGCGCTGAACATGGAAAATTCGAACACCTCGCAAAGGACTGGTAAACGGGGGAGAGACCTTGAACCGCTCAGAGTTCAAGTCGCTTAGCTAGAACATTCTGCAATGTACCGACGGACAAGAGATGGTGAAGACGAAGACAATTTGAAACAAATATGTGTAGTGTAGGCTAAATGTACTTTCCCAGGACTTGAACAGTGGAAGCACTGACTAGAGACAAGTGCAACAATTTTGATACCTGAAGAGCCGGATGATGTCCTCATCGCAAGAAGAACCAATAAGTGTTTTGTGAAACATAATAATATGATTTGGTAAATAAAAACTATAGGTTAGAATCATATCTTCCGACCGATTGACCAATTAGTATTTAGTGGGATGGACTGGGAGACCCTAAGAAAACGTCATGACAAGGGGCTAAGACTTCAGAATTTAGGCGAATCTGGGAAGAGATTGATGACATCAGGAGACGCTGTCCAAGGTGCTGATATTGGGCTCATACTATGTGAGCCTGATTCATAGCCAACTGATTGATGACCTCTAGACGAAGACTAACTTGTTGCTGATCCATCCTGGATAGGTAGCTATGAAAATGTGACTGACAATTTTGTGCCTTTTCTTCTCGGTACAAACTGCGCTGTTTTATAGAGATTCTCTCTTAGGTAGAATTTTTCTAAATTGATGTTTTCTCTAAATTGTTTTCGCATGAAGGCCCATATGCTAATGCTAATCTTGGTTAGGTAGGCTGTCAGGGGTGACGGTGACAATGCATAACAAACTAAACTGCTGAATTACATTCTTAGTGCTGATATTCATAGCTTATGGTATTGCATTGTCACACATTTTTCCTTTGAGAAAAAAATGTTTCTTATTTAACGGATTAACAAAGATTGATTAATAAAGAGTGAATTAACCGATGATTAGAACTGTAATCAATAGGGAATAAACCTTGTTAAATTTTCTTAGCGTAGTGGTTGTTCTTGATTAGTATGGTTAACATTGTGGTTTAGAGAGTGTTTCCTTGATTATTGATGTTACTCACAGATTCAATAGTCACTGCATGACTAGGATACTCCATGCGATTCAAAAGATTCATCGACCTATTCGCGACCCCTTGTAAGTTTACTTACTAAGGACTGGGTGCGCTAGCAGCAGCTTTGACTCATCTAAGGAAGCAATGAGGGTTAATATACCTGCTGCAAAGACTGTGCACTGTGCAGATCAAAGAACAGTATTTTGTGTGTAAATCACTGGGATACTGAATTTTTCACAATCACCCTTTTGTTACTGTGCAGTACATAATTTACAATCATAATGCAGCACAGTGAGCTATGAACTGCCATCAAAGAGCTGCATGCAAACTGCATGGTACAGGTTAGAAAGTAATGTTTTTCCCCAGTCTTTCACTTTCTTTGTGTTGCTAAAAAGGTTTGCTTGCACACAAACACATTCTTTTTATTAATGTCAACGCTAACCACTGTGTTGTGTTCTGAATCCTGAGTTTGTGCTTCTCCAGGCCAAGCACTCTTAGAAAATGCTAACTAGTGTGGATGTCATGTAAATCCTATTCCTTGTAGTCCCCTATAAAGTGCTCCGACACCCTACACTGGTATGAGAAGTACTATAAAGCAAGAAAATTATGTGACATGGAGGCTATCGAGAGATGAGTAGCTCTTATGATTTTACTCCCTTTCCCACCACAGATTTATGATCGTATGTGCCTAAAAATTAAAAACTGAAATCGATTGGGAAATGTAGAATCTGACCTGAGGATTCACCTTTCCTGACAAAACCAAACATTGAAAAGTTAGTCGTCGAGATGCAGCACTTTTTTCAATATAAAATAATAATCTCTTTAGTAATTCGAGTTTTTGTTTGGTGTGTACTTGTTTGTGTATTTTTTGTGAACTACTGTTTTAATGTTTGAAAGTTAAATCGTACTTATTGCCTGGGGGTCCCCAGCTTCAGTAATGATTCAAGGGGGGTCCTCAGGAGTCAAAAGGTTGGGAACCACTACACTAGAGGTCTCCGCTACAGGTGTGGGGTTAATATTGCCTATATCTTAATCAGTATGTACACTTGCTTATGCGCTGGTCTGTAATAAGTGCAGCACTTTAAACAATTTTTTTAATAACTATGAAATTCCAGACAATTTTACATGCAAACCAGTTTCAATAAAAAAAAGTCTCATAATTAAACCCACTCAGATCCCCTTTCACGTAGAAATACATTTAAGTTGTACTAATTGTATTACAGGAGTTTATGCATTTAGCTGACTTTATTTAGTGCTCATTATAACAGAAAGAGCGTGAAGCAGAGATTCTCTGAGAGAGCTGAAACTCAAACTCAACCTACTCAACTCTGAAGTACCTCTTCCCAAAAAGCCGTGGCTGTAAAGGATAAATTAATTGAAGATAATCAGGCTTATGGTAGCTCGTTGCATCCAAATGTAAATGGAACTGCAATTGGGGCTCAAAGAGATGAAAATTGAAATCCGCGCATGAAGCCGGACTAAAAGACCGGGTAGACAGACTGGCCATATGACTGTGGAGATACTTCTTGTGTTCCATTGAAGGTTTATCTGTGAATGGTTACAAAGAATTGCGACTCAGTCTGCTTGACAAACTAATCGTTTTCAATCTTATTATGCAGCGACGTTTTTTTTTGTGGGTAATGACGATTTTTGTAGAAGTAACCCATAGATTTTTTTTTAATCATTTAAAAACGTGTCTCGTTAGGAAAAAGGAGAGTATACCTTAGAGCAATGGTTCTCAACCTTTTGACTTCTTTGGACCAACACTTTATCATTATTGGAACCCGGGGACCACATCTGCATCATTATTGGAATCCGGTACCCCCCCATTGAGTCATTACTGGAAGGTGGGAAAATTGGCCTAAACACGGTCTATGATTTGAACCGCAAAGCATTAGACATAAAGTACAGGAACAAGCATTCATCAAACACATACACAAGTAATAACAAATGTTATTTAATTTGCAATCAAATACATACAAAAATTAAAATGTTAATTTTAATAGAAAGGCTTTTCTAAATTTAATTTAAGCAACACATTGTCAATACTGTATTCTTGTCGTAGTTTGGACTCTTGCTCTAGGCAAGACTGCTGGTTTAAGGATGACAGTACTTATGTTTGTAGGCGACTATGCCTACCCTACAACAAGTCGCAGCTGTCGTCCTAACCCTTCCGGCTCACTAGCAGCACCTCACCAAAAACCCAAATAGTAAAAAGGTGATTTGTGGCTGCCTTTACGCATGGACTCGAGAGTATGACATCTCAGGGAGTGTCCTGGTTAATCAGAGATTACCCCTTTCATGTCTCATCCAAACACAGGCAATAATGAAGATGAAGTAAAGTTTCGATAGTTTTTATTTAACAAAACTGCAATCTGCGATATGTTGCATGGGCTGCAATGATTAGGATAATGAACAGTGCAAGAAACAGAATTGTAAAGACAAGAGTCATTATTACAAAGACCCCCACCATCTTGCAATAACATGAAGACATAAGATGTGTAATATGTCCTAATACCCTATCATAATAGGCCTAACCTCCTACCTAAAGGAGAGCTGGGTATGTTAAACCTAATCTGCCAATACCATGTCCAAGAGAGGAGCCCCCAACCCTTGTTACCTTGGAATGAGGTCTCTATCTCAGACTCCGTAGGGACACGAAGACTGGGTCAGCGTCAAGACGACGTGCAGCATCGAATCCCTCTGATTATCTGTGTAAAGTGTGATGTATTTATACAGATCTATTTGGACCCCTGACATAGGTGTGTTCCCAAACAATAGATAACCGACGTGCTTGGGGCGGCAAGTAATATAAACAATTCCTTCAAAGGCACAGAGAGGGAAAGTCCCTAAGAGTGAACACCTACTGTTTGTTTGTCTTTGCCACTTGATCTGGACGCTTTAACGCGGTGGCACTGATAATGCGAAGCATAACAAGTGGCCTAACTATAAACAAGGCAGCCATCTTAAAGGAATTAAATAATTAAATGGGCTAAGACAGAGCAAGCTAAGTAGGTTAAAAGTCACTAGGTGATGGGGGCACGAGTCTGCAAGCCGAAGGCTAAGCTAACTCCTGTTATCCCATTAAAACAAACTAGGCTCCTCACTTTAAATTTAAGTTTTTCCCAAAACGTTTTTTGCGTAAAGTTGAATATTATAGGCTGAGCCATCTAGTTTTAAACATTGTTTTAAATGAATCAAAATGGTGTATCAAACAGATGCAAGGAGAAAGGAATAAACTATTGTTATTTGTTTTTGTTTGAAGATAGGAGGTGTTCTTTATGAAGAGCACCTCCATTGCTGCATGAAAAAGATCTCCAAATTGCTCAGCTTGATCACATTATAGATATAATCTTCGCAGAAATCTCTTCATACACAACATATCCCGATGGTATTTTGAAAGGCTAGAATTAAAAGTCAGGTTATTTGAATGACAGCTACGACTCCGCCGTCCAGGAACAGTTAAGGTCTAATATTGTCATTATGGAGTTTTGAGTCTTGGTGTTCCTCAATGAACCTTCATGCTGCCTCTTGTGATCTAGCTAAGGTCCTCGATTTCCTTAGTTTTTACTTTCTCTTTAGCTTAGCTACTTTTACGTGCAGAAGTCAACGGGCAGCAATTCAGGCCTTTAGAAGGCCAGAAAAAGCTTGGGTATCCCATTTAGCAATCATACTACTTAAATGTTTTTTATTCTGCTGTGACCAGTAATCCATTCACCAGGACTACCTTGGGATCTGCCCTTAGTGCTACATCACTTTGGGGTCCTCATTTTGAGCCACTGTAGGAAGTAGATTTAAGATATTTATCTACTTAAATGCATTTTTTGGTGGTGATCTGCTGATCTCATGGAATTGGAGAGTTAGAGACCCTTCTCTGTCATCAAACAATTATGTAAGCATCACTAGAGATGGTAATTAGCTCTGCCAAAACATTAGGAGCCAGGAGTATATTGTTTGATTGGGCAGGAGTAGTGTGCTTCCACAAAAAGGGCCTGCCCTCCACGTAGCTATGATCATTTTGCTCATTTAATTAGCTGTCTCAGCTTGACATTTCACGTGACACTGGAATTCTATTAAAGTGAATTAGATGATTAGATATGTTATGTTGTTTTCTCTGGCAGTAGCACAGATAGGAGGAAAGCAGTCCTTAAAATACATGGATTTTTAGGTTTTTCTTGGCAGTGCAACTTTCATCTGACATTTTGATCCACACCAATATTATCCAACAGTTCTTTGATATCAATCAAATACTTATCTATACTTTTGCTATTTACTTGTAATACTACACATTACCATAGAACATTCCTTTAAAGCCAGGCCTTTTAGCATTGACAATACTTGTTTATGATTTATTCCAGCCAAGGTTGTGCTCAAATCTAGTCTTTGATTTTCTCGTAGGATTTCATGTTGTTCCTATTGTTCTAAAAAAATAGTGCTCTCATTTATTTCACTTCTCCGGCCTCAGAAAAATAGACTTAACCACACATTTCAGATTTACAAAGGGCTTTGACCATTTATTTAGAGAAAAATAAGTTAAACACTCATGCTAGATTTGTTAATTATTTGGACTTGGTCAGGGTCCTTGTGCTTCTACGGCAACTCTTAGTCGGTGGCTTACAACATAATTTTCCACAGATTATAAGGCAGCTGGTAAGCAACTTCCAAGTCCTATGCAAATACGGGTTGCTGCTTCTGGGGCTTCTTTCAAGTGGGTCCCCCTGAAGGACATAGGCAATGCTGCGACATGGCTATCCTCACATACAACTTTATGACCCATGATAGACTTCATATGAGTGGAGCAGGACCGATTTCATATGAGTGGAGGTTTCCATCTGATTCTGAAATATAATTATTGTCTTCTACAGAGAGGGAGCATTACCCCATGATATGGTCATGTGACCATCCTACGAGGATCAGATGATTTAGTGGCTGGTACTATACAACGCACCAACTACAATGGCAAGTACTGAGGCCCGACACTTTTGTAGATTTTGTAGATTATTATAACCAGTTTGAACCTGACATGGGCAATTACAGATAACAAGTGCCCAGGAACCACAGATGGGCCTATATGTTTTAACAACTTTAATGCCACGGACGTAATGGTTACATCCGGTGGCGCAGCGCTGGGGCACCACGGATGTAACCATTACGTTCTGGTACTGGGCAGGGATGGAAGGAGAATCGCTTCCCCTTCCACCCCGAACCCACCACAGTGACATCTGATGACATCAGCGCGCAATCGCACGCTGACCTCATCAGAGGTCGCCCCCATCGCGCTAGAAGCTCGGAAGAGAAATGCTTGGGGGGGGGGGGGGGAGATCAGAGAGGCATCAAAGGAAAGGCTTTTCCTTTCCTTTGATGTCTTTCTGAGCATTCCTGCAGCCCGATCGCATGGCGAATCGGGCTGCAGGAATGCCCACTAGACACAGGGATATTGTTTACTTTGTGTAAACAAATAAGGGGAGTGGCCCCTTAGGCAAGGGCCGCTCCCCATGGGGGGCATTTTTTTATTATGCCTTTCCTCCCCGCCCCAGGGGGCAGATCGGCCTATTTTAATTAATTTGGGGTTTTGGTTTTACATTTGGGCCATGAGAGCTTGACTAACTCTCAAAATCATCCCACTTGGAATGGCGAGGGCTCCACCTTTTGGACTTTGAGACCCTGCCCTGTAGAAAAATCTACAAGACCTAGACACATCTGAAAACTAAACATCTGGGTGTGTCCAGGGTGGTGTGCTTCACAGTCGCCCGCACCATTTTCTTACCCATAATGCCCTGCAAACCTCCAACTTTGTTTGAAATCACACATTTTCCACACATTTTTGTGATGGAACCTTTCGGAATCTGCAGGAATCCACAAAATTCCTATCACCCTGCATCTATAATGATAAAAATTCTGCCCCACTTGTCAGCCTAAAAGCGTTTTTTTACCAAACTGCTCTTTTGGACCCGCTTTGGTTCCCCCTCAATTTTGACACGTTTTTGTCTCTTTCCTGTCACAGGCATTTGGCCCACCTACACAAGTGAGGTATCATTTTGATCAGGAGACCGAGGGGAACGTTGGGTGGTAGGAAGTTTGGGCCATATGTATGAACACATTTTCCCATAGACACAGAATGGGCAAAACTGCTTGCTACATCTGGCCCTTTGTGCCAGTGCAGTGATCCCACACAGAAATGTGGGGAAAATGTGATTTTTTAGCTAAATTTGAGATTTGCTGAGGATTCTGGGTAAGAAACCACTGGTGGATCCATGCGAGTCACACCTTCCTGGACTCCCTTGGGTGTCTAGTTTTCAGAAATGTCTGGGTTTGGTAGGTTTCCCTAGATGGCTGCTGAGCCCAGGCAAAACAAAACACAAATGATGGACGGAATGCGGACCCAATCAAACATTCACCCCCAGTCACAGATCTGGGTTTAATCCATCAATTATTTTGCTCACCATGCCACCCCAGTTTGAACCCAGCCATATGCAAATCAGTCTTGACCCTGTTCCTCATGGGAACAGTCCAGCCCGAACTGCCAGGCCAGGTCCTCCCTGGACTGGAAGCAAGCATCCTGGGACTGGTTTCAGGGTTTCACCCTTCATCAGCCAGGCTAGCTTGAATCCAGTGGCATAGTGAGCCCGGGACTGCTCGGGAAAAATGAGATGTGTCCATGTTGCGTTTCCTGTCGTGGGCATTAGGCCTACCCACACAAATGTGGTACCATTTTTATTGGGGGGGGGACACAGAATAGCAGAACAAGTGTTATTGCCCCTTGTCTTTCTCTACATTTTTTCCTTCCAAATGTAAGAGTGTGTAAAAGAGACATCCATTTGAGAAACACCCTGTAATTCATATGCTAGTATGGGGACCCCAGAATTCAGAGATGTGGAAATAACCACTGCTTCTCAAAAAAAACCTTATCTTGTGCCCATTTTGGAAATATAAAAGTTTCCTTGATACCTATTTTTAATTCTTTATATTTCACCAAATGAATTGCTGTATACCCGCTATACAATGAAAACCCATTGCAGGGTGCAGCTCCTTTATTGGCTCTGGGTACCTAGGGTTCTTGATGAACCTACAAGCCCTATATATAACCGCAACCAGAAGAGTCCAGCAGACGTAATGGTATATTGCTTTAAAAATGTGCCTAGCTGAAAAGTTATAGAAGACAACGTGGACAGAAATGGCTTTTTTTTTAAACCCAAATTTCAATATTTTTTTATTTTAGCAATTACTTTCTGTAGGAAAACCTTGAAGGGTGTACACGAATGACCCTTTGCTGAATTCAGAATTTTGTCTACTTTTCAGAAATGTTTAGCTGTCCGGGTCCAACATTGGTTCCACACCCATTCCTGTCACTAACCGGAAGGAGGCTGAAAGCACAACAAATAGTAAAAATGGGGCTTGTCCCAGTAAAATGCCAAAATTGTGTTTAAAAATTTGGTTTTCTGATTCAAGTCTGCCTGTTCCTGAAAGCTGGGAAGATGGTGATTTTTAACACAGCAAGCCCTTTGTTGATGCCATTTTCAGGGAGAAAACCACATGCTTTCTTCTGCAGCACCTTTTCCCATTTTTAAAAAAACTAAGACATTTTTGCTGTATTTTGACAAATTTCTTGGTCTCCTCCAGGGAAACCCACAAACTCTGGGTAGCTCTAGAATCCCTAGGATGTTGGAAAAAAAGGACGCACATTTAGCATGGGTAGCTTATGTGGGCAAAAAGTTATGAGGACCTAAGCACGAACTACCCCAAATAGCCAAAAAAAGGCTTGGCACAGAAGAGGGAAAAGGCCTGGCAGAAAAGAGGTTAAATAAGCAAAGGTCTCATGCAAGCAAAAGCTTTTTGCATTACATTGACAATCCTAATTTAAAACAAGTGAACCTTTGATTAAAGAGCATTCCTATTGTCCAAGAGCTTAAAACAGAGGAATGCCTATAACTGTAGGTCGAACGCGATGAAAAGTAAACACAAATCCGTAAATGTCCTCACCATGAGTGCCACAACCAATTATTAATGTTACTTAACAATTTCCACGTAACACATTAAGACGGTAAGAATTCACAGTCCTTGCATTAGGTTTCAGCTAGTTCAACTTGATTATTTTGACAATTGGCAGTTTGTCAAAAGACGTATAGGTTATCCTTAACGTGCTTAGGGATGAGACAAGTCTGTGTTTTTTTCTTGTGTACAATTGACATTGCAGACTATGGGCCTGATTACAACTTTGGAGGAGGTGTTAATCCGTCCCAAAAGTGACGGTAAAGTGACGGATATACCACCAGCCGTATTACGAGTCCATTATATCCTATGGAACTCGTAATACGGCTGGTGGTATATCCATCACATTTGGGACGGATTAACACCTCCTCCAAAGTTGTAATCAGGCCCAATATCTCCAGATGATGACTGCAAAGGAAACACGCCTGGTCTGCAGGTGCCAAATCAGTTCATTTAGTGCTATTTCCATCTATTCAAGCCCCAGTGAAGCCACCAGTGGTACTCGCTGCCTGAGGTTATGCCCAGTAGGCGGCACAAGATTTTCCCTGTCTGGCAACCACAGCAGATCAGTGGGCACACTGTCATTTCATTTCCAAAAGTTCTGATTTTCCTCACTGCAAATAAACCACAATGTAAAAACAGGAACAATAGAGTTCGGGTCGGTGAGAGGAAGGGTGTTTTATACACATGGAGGAGTCCCCTTCAATCATCTTGTGCTACTATAAAACCGTTGTAACGCTTACTAAAAAAGGATGTTTCTGATTAAAGGCGTAAAATTAATACATTAATTTTATTACACATCTATACGTTCAATATGCTTAATTAATTCTCATGTAAAGCTGAACAATTACTTTCAAAGCATTTTGGTGGACTTAGAATACAATATTTTTGTGCAATGAAAAGGAGCCTGAAAGTGAGCACTCGAGTAATTTCTCGCCATGAAATTTTGCACATTTCTCTACATCCCCGGTTGCAGTTGAAAGTGAACACTATTTTGCTTTGCTTTCTATCTCAGAGACCAAGAATCAGAGGGAATGCAGGATCCTCAACACAAAAGGGACAACGAGAAAAGGAAACTGCTGCACTAGTTCAAGTATTCCTTAGTCTCTCCACTGAGCCACACATCAAATCATTTTGGGAAAGTGACGAGTAGGTGATGTGGAGTTTGTGCTCAAAGTGTACTAACTTCCAAACAGACAGTATGCTCCCAGCTAGAGGCGGGGTTGATATTAATTTCCTCAGCAGCAGACAGAGGTCAGGATTAAACTAGTATATTCAGCTTTTTAAAGTTTGGAAGACTGGAGCAACGTATTAGCAGTCAATTATTCTTTCACTGCCAGAAAAACAACATTTAAATTGCATTTATCAACTTAGGAAATATTATGACGGCTGGTCTGAGAGTGATATGACTTAAGATGTTAAACCAGCAAACACTATGGAAAATATATGACTGGATCTGCATACCATACCAAAGAGAAAATATTCTAATACCGATTTATCTTGTCCATTAATGCCAATCTTTAAAAACACATACAAAGACTTACCATAGCCTTCCATTCCTACAGGTCCGGACTGGGGCGTCTCTCCTTTCTTTAAGCAATTGTGAATATATGTTGCCTTCCACCTGGCATACTTTCTGTAATGAAGATTCTGGAAGTATGTATACAAAAATGATATGTTACACTCGTCAAAATATAATGCACGTAAACACATTTTCACAGCCACATTAGGCCAACCTGCAGATAACATGGGTTGTGTTTTCTTATTAATCACAATTCTCATTATTGGTCATATTTATTTAGATTATTGGCATAAGGCCTCAAGCCCCTAGGCACAGTATGGCAGGACTTTTTATAGTGAAGGTCTCAGAAATAACAGACATAAGCAAAAAACTAGGTCATCCTATTGGACTATACGTCTATGCAAAGATATTGATATACCTGTGGTACGTTGAGGGTGGAACTGATACAATAGGTGACTTGAGGTCACAAAAGATTTGAAAGAATAAGTTACTTACCTTCGGTAAAGCTCTTTCTGGTAGGGACTCTATTGACTCTCAAATTCCTCACCTTTTTATGGGCGAGCACAAAGTGCTCCGTCCATTCTGTAATCTCTCTTTCGGCTTCAAACCACGCCCATGCCACATCAGTCACTTACATTGGTTTGTGGGCTTGACTTTTAAAATCCGCTTGTTTTCATTTGTGAAAGGCATGCATACGTCATGCCTTTTCCGGTGTTTAGCCTACCTACATAGCACCGGTAAAGTACCAAAGGCATACGGGGCTTGATGTTTTCAGCCTGGAGTCCGGACTACTTTATCTGTTTATTTTCCACGCTCAGTCAAGGTTGTAGTGTTGCCGACTCAGAAGCTGAGAGCATAACGCCGACTCAGAAGCTGAGAGCATAACGCCGACTCAGAAGCTGAGAGCATAACGCCGACTCAGAAGCTGAGAGCATAACGCCGACTCAGAAGCTGAGAGCATAACGCCGACTCAGAAGCTGAGAGCATAACGCCGACTCAGAAGCTGAGAGCATAACGCCGACTCAGAAGCTGAGAGCATAACGCCGACTCAGAAGCTGAGAGCATAACGCCGACTCAGAAGCTGAGAGCATAATGGGTGCCCTTACTACTTTGAGTTCGATGAGCCTGCATTGGTATCAACATTTTGGGTTTGGGAGAGGTCATGGACCTGGAGGATGAGTTAGTATGGGCGCCAGAAAGAAACCGGTGATAGGTGCAGATGGTCCAACTGGTGCTGAGGGTGAACCCACCAGCAGTAACCCAGATGGAGGCCTTCAAGGCTCCATGGGGTCTATAAGGCAGCTCAGGGAGTCTGAAATGATGCAAAGAGTCAGAGCATCGCCTCACAGAACTCTTCCATCTGCCTCAGTGCAGCAGACAACCCCCGAAAAATTAGGATGTGCCAGGACAAGTTATGGGATGGGCTGCAACGTTAACTGACTTTGGGAGTGGGAGTGAGAGGCATGGCGCCTTCTCTGGAGAATATGGATGGCTGGAAGGGGACGAGTCCCACTTAGACTTTTTATGTTTTTTTTCTGACATACCTGAAGATTTGGAGGGTGATGACAATCAGCCTCAGGAATGACTTCCACAACTCCAGGCCTGGGAACAGGACCAAGGCCGACCTTTGAATGACGTGGAGTCTTGTGGTGCATGGTGACTTCATCTCAGGGGTCTTGTATGTCCTTCAGGTTCATCTTTGCACACTGAAAGCAGGCCTTGGAGTTGTAGTCTGACCACAGGCAAACCTGAATAGGATCTGTCACAGACATTTGTTTGCAACAGTCCTAACAGGATTTCAAACCTGTAGCCTTGGAAGGTGAAATTTTCCTTACACACTGTAAAATTTGAGGTAAAGAGGCCTCAAAGAGATGAGAGGTAGCTCTGGATCCAAGTCTTACTGCGCGGAAAGGAGCTGATGTCAATGTGCAGAAGTGGCGCCTTTATAGGCTCTGCGTATCATTTCTAGAGGTGACTCACGTCTGTGTGCAAATCATGGAGGCACCTACCAGCGCGCAGAGGTACTGCTGAAAAAGTTCCGGATCCATTCTGATGCCTTGGAAATATTCAGAAGGTGAGGAATCTGTGGCTGGAAGTCTCTATCAGAAAAGTCTTTTAACTTGCATTATGAATCAATAAAACTGATTCCAGCAACTCTGACTGTGCATGCCTTTCTTCAGTACCATATTAAGTGGGGAGGGGAATGCAACAAAAGGAAAGCAACATTGTACAGGGATGAATTATTTACACAAGACTTGGGAGCAAATGTCAACATGAAGATGCATAAATCTTAACTATACATTTTAAAATGTGTTAAATCAAAAATCCTTGGCACCGTATTTCTTGTACTGGAGAACAAGCAAGCATTTTTAAGCTTCTGATTAGAAACAAGAAAATAAATGCTCATTAAAGCCTACGAGCATTTACTTATTTTGCAGCAAAAGTTAAACATGGCTGTATGTGACTCTACGAAGCAGTAGAAGTCTACGGCCAGAAGGTGGAAGAAAAAACTGCAGCTTTTTAGAGTGCTGTGCCACACTAATGGGCACCAGACTCATGTGGTAACAATGTTATTGTAGTTATGGTTTCAGTATTAAGCCTGGATCTAGTGTCCTGGCACACTACTAGGGAGTAACATGGGGCAATAACACAGAACAGGTTTTCTGTATTTATGACTGTGAGGTACTACTAACCTTTTGATGTTCTGCCAAGGTTTATGCATCATGTAATGCTGTTTAATCATATTTTACTAATTATTCTTAATCAATAGAACAGGTCAAAATGAATTAATTCAATTAGTCATTAGTTTTGCCTATGTATTGGGCCCATGTTTTGGACTTTGCTGCAGTTGACAAAACATCCAGATTGATTACTGAGAGGCTAAGGTAAGGGAAGAATAATTACTCAATGATTATAGGCAAGGACAGAGAACTCTCCAATCACCTCTAGTCAGAAGAAGACTTTCTCCCTAGTGGTGGTACAAAGTCTCTAGCAACAAATACTGTGGACAATGAAGAGCCACCAACATTACTAAGCACCACAAGCTTTCTTTCAACATCTGGGAAACTAGATTGAAGGCATAACAGAACTTCCTTAACTAGTCAGCTCTAAGAAGATCCTACATTTTGTGACCATATGGTAGCAAGTATTTCAGCTCCAGCCTTCAAGCAACAAACATGGGAGTTGATGATCACTTGAACGAATGAATTAAATAATTTCTAAAGTATACAGCTACTCCAGAGAGTGTTCAGGCACTACAAAAACCCACATGTCAGCCTATGAGCTAAGCGAGGAGAGGTGTGTTTTAAGAGCTTTCTAAATAACAACTCTTATAAAATGGGTCACGACACACTATTAGGAAGTAGCTTGAGGCAATAACACAGAAAAGGTTTGTGTTTTACCAAAGTGTTACTACTTAGACTCTCTTCCTTGAGGTTGAGGCAAACAATGTGAATCACCAAAAGAATGATCTTCTCAGCATTCCTAACATCTCATTCTCTATGCTTGATGCAAGTCCATAAGTGGTGACTGGTGTGGCCAGACACGGGTCCCTTGCTTGCTGTAGAATTTAATCTACATCTCACCAATGAAGTCTGAGACAGCTGATACCAGTCTGGGTTTGTGTGTGTTCCCTTCCGGGGGACTCTTTGCCTGGAAGTAAGGGATAGACTGTTTCTAGGGAGCCAGTATTGATTTGTATAAGCAGGCTTCGGTCTAGAGTGGCACAGTTGGAGAACAACTGGTTGCAATTGCTACCCAGACTGATTGCCAGTGGTGTGGACTACCTGCAAGCATTCTTTCTCATCACCTTTTGAACCATCTACCCCTGAAGCTTGGATCATATTGAACCATAAACTGAAACGTATCCAAGTGACAGGGTAAAAATGGATGTTCCCATTTGTGAGATTGCGCTCCTATCAGACAATTGTCCAGATAAGCTTAGCAGCTGAACTTTTGAAAATGCAAGGTGGTCAGCTCAGGATGTGTTAAATATTACTGGAGCTCCTGTCACATCAAATTGAAGTACATGTTACTGACTGCGCTGAACCATCACAACAAATCCACTACATTTTTGTGATGGAAAAATCCTTGGAAGTATGTGTCCTGCACAACCAGCTGTCATGTTTACCTGCTGCCTGTCCCTTTGCTAAAGTGTGCATTTGGTAATTATGTATACAGGGATATTGGTTATGGTCTTACAGATTCATAACAGGATATATCTGCCCTTTTTCTTTAATTACTCAAACGAAGGAGTAGAAGGGTCACTCTTGGCTTCAAATAAGGGACTGGTTATTTACCCTTAACAGCAGGAATATCTGAACCTTATCAAGATGCTTCTGGGATGATGCCTGAGGTAGTCCTGTAAACAACAGTTGCTGCAGTTGTAAAAAAAAGTCATTGCAGATACCTAGGTTATCCCAGAAGTCCTGAGTGATCTGCATCAATTGTGGTACAGGATCACAAACCTTTCCTCTAATAAAGTAGCAATTACTTCCTGAGGTCGAATGTCTGAGGATGCACGATTTACGAGGGAGTTACTGGGATATTTTGACCTCATCTGTTATTCGAAGCTACCAGAACTGGAGGTTTGAATTTCCTTTATAGAACATCTCTTCATGGACAGAGAGGGAGAGAGAGAGGCAGCTGGGAAAAAAGGTGGGGGGGGAGGGGGAGGTTTGATCTCCTTATTTTTATGGCCTGAAAGGCCTTTGGATTAACGGATCAAAGTGTACAGTTTTTTATGTTGTGCCTTGTGTAAAAGAATGAAGCTGCAAAGGGTAAATTTCCACACTTATTTAACTAAAAAATAATTACTTATGTTTTGCTGTCCAATTGGTTTTAGCCATTTATTGTACTGAACAGTCATCTTGAAAGCATTTGCCTTGTACAACAGCTTACATCGCTATACTGCTGCAAATATTTAAGCTTCATTAGGGAGTCTTTTTTCGTTTTTTTTATTTATTTTTTACTTCCCTACTTGTACACCTGCACAGCAGTTGACCTAGTACTCATAACTGACAGAACTGAGAATCGTCCGAAAGAAAACCTATTTTCCGAATGTTTCCATTTTTAAAAATAAATACAGATAGGAAAATAGATGGTTTTCTGTCTGCATTATCTGTAAGCATCAGTCAAATCAGAAAACTATTTCTGATTTAATTTTCTAAGTGCAGCATGTCGCATTACTACAACTTCAGAGTTATGGGGGATAAAAAGGAAACGGAAAGGTGAATGCGATATGACAGCGTTCCGAGTGTACTGCACACGGACTGGTCAAGCATGGATCCCGGTAGATATGGTAGGCCAAAAAGTGTTAAATGTTTCAAGCATGCATCTTTGAGCGTATCGAGGGGAAAAAAACTGACAGCTCAAGAGACGTTTATTGACGTGTTTGTAGATAAAAACTGTGTACACAAAAACTTTCATCTGAGGGATTTCTTCAATGCAATTTTCATATTAATCTAATGCAAATTACTCCTAAAAGTTTAATCACTATGGAGGGGGAGGGGGAGGACGAAAGGAAAATAACGCAATTTTGAAGAAACAATAATAGCAAGAGTTGAGTTTATTTCCAAATGAAACCGTCACATTGCGGTGGAACTATTATGTCTGGATGAACACACTTCCCAACTGAAAACGCACAGAAATTACTGTATGCTTTTGCAGCCATGAAATGAATGACAAGGTCTGTGAGGCTCGTCAGGTTTTCTCTCTAGAGGCTAAAGTTCATATAGTCTTTATTTCTCAAAAGTATACGTGCCTCCTCCATCAAGATATAGGGACTGATTACGTCCTTGATGGATGGGATACTCTGTTACAAATGTGACGGATATCCAGTCCACTGTATTACAAGCTTCAGTGTATCCTCAGGAAATTGTAAAACGGCGAGTGGGATATCCGACACCTTTGTGACACAGTATCCCATCCGCCAAGGTGGTAATCAGGCCCATAGTCAGCTATCGGCACAATCATTAACGCAAGCTTGTGGTTTTATTTCTGCGGCCACTATTAAGGCAAAACTGGAAACAACAAGCAGGGTGGACGGGGGTCAACCACAACGAGAAGCATTGGGTGGGAGGGAAAAGAAGCACCACATGCAAGAGGTAGGGTGGAAGAAGCAACAGTACCTCAATCATACAAGCAATGGACGACTGAAGTTGAATCAATCTGTGCTTGGTCTGTGCTCCACTGAAAGAAAAGGAAGTGACGCTAGGCCTTCACTGGCTAACTAGGAGGCACTAAAGAAGAGTGACAAAGAACCCAACAAATGGTAAGCAAGCCACTTATCATACACAATAGTCTTGCAAGTGAGAGCACATGCAGAAGCAGTGCATGCGCTCATACAGGCTCTACCTAAAAAATGGCCGAACTGAATTACACTACAACTTAGCAGAAAGTACATCTTTTTCCTTGATTTGGTATAAATCTGCTCAGCCGTTTCAAGGAATTACTGTTTCAAATAAAGTGATATCTGGAAGGTTGGGCCAGAAGAAGTCCAAAGTTACGGCAAATTACAAAAATATATAGTGAACTGACTGGCCAAGAAGGCCTTTTGTTCTGTTGGTCATTTCGCTACCGTTGGACCGGTACTGACTGGCTGGCCACAACATGAAAAACAAAATGTTGCAGCTGCCATTACAGAAAATGGGGACGTCGTTCCCTGGGTCTGAACTTGTTTAAAAAAAAAAAAAAATTAAGGAGGCATCCCGAGCCACTGGCACTCAAGGACGAGGACCCAGAGGGGCCTCCACGGGCCAGAAAGTTACAAAAAAAAATTAAAAAATTAAATTGTGCTACAGGTCCCCATGGTACTTCTCTAATTAGTGCCAAGTGACATGAAACTATGTGATGTTCTATTGGAACAGACTCCCATAAATATGCATGCATAATATCCAGATCGTGAGGCCTTTGTTATTAGTATAGCACATATACATAGTGGTTTGTGAAAGGATACTAACTGGATCTGTGAACTGTGATGAAAGAAGGAGGCATAGGAGACCTAAACAAGTGACCACTAAAACCTCCTGCCTTGAGGTGATAAACAATTATCTATCTCAACTTCTCTGGAAAAAGACAGCACCTGTAGAGCTCTTTAGGGGGATTTGAAACTAAAAAAACAACTGCCTTTATCGACTGGTCTGCTAAACAAAACAATTGTTAAGTCCTCAATATGGGTATATTAAAGATCAGTGAGTGAGCTCCTCAAATGGCTTATTCAAAGTTATGTGGACTCACCTGACAATTACAACTTCATGGTTCGGTATGAAGTGCCCAAACAGGTTTTGTTAGAAAGTAGCCTATAGACTGGAAGGGGTATGAATATTGGAAGGCTTCGCTGATTAGTTGAAAAAAAAGGGCAAATTCGATGGTCAGAGTACTGATACCGGAAATAGACAAACAAACTGTCAATTTTCCATTGTTTCCGGAGTAATAACTAGAAAAAATATATATACCTATATCCTTGCTGCCACGTTTATCAACAATTATGCCAAAATATAAAGCATTAGACAGGGATCCATAGAAAATAACTATATCAAATTAAGTAATATATATACGTGTGAGGCCACATTTTAGCACGCAGAAGTCTCTGTCTTTGCGAACAGGACCATAGTTACTATGCAAGGAGGAAGGAATAATTATTTTTGTACACTCTAAGGTGAATAATGCAGAACAAAATAAAAGGAGAAATAATGCCTATTAAGCAAACACGAAGCAGGTAGCAACACTAAAAATGAATAGATAAATACACCATTTAAATAGATTTTTCCCTTCAAGAGAAATCAGTGCAGATGGGTAAAGAGAAACGAATAAGGGATTGAAAAGATTGTGCAGAAAGAACAAATTTCATTTGCACAGCAATCATTATTAAGTGAAGAGAGATACTTCCATATAAAAAGGGTACAGTTAGGCTGCTGAGTACGGGTATATATTGACAGATTCTCTAAGGAACAATTTAGATTGATAAAATGGGGTGCAAAAATGGGACAAACTAGAGCAAGTGAGAAAAGAAATATTATCAACCATACAGAATTCAATCTAGCAAAGTGTAGGACAATTTTAATGATAATACTTGAAAACTGGCCAGTTTTGCATGGAATCACATGCTTTTCCAAATCATTCTTCGGTATATAATAGATTGGCAATATGCTTCAATATTAAATGAAAGAGGAAAAAGATAGGATACCCTTGAATTTCAGTTCAGACAAACTTGTGTACTTGATAGAAAACTGTACACCTAATTAATGATGATTTTGAAACCTGGACAGTGAACAATGTACCTTTTCTTGAAAGACTGAGGTATACTTGTTGACCTATTACTAACTCAATGCATGCCAAAAAAAATATATTCTGCCAAATTGTTATGTTCTGAAAGAGGGAGTAGACAGATAATTATTTCCACTGCCAGCTATAAAAGTGTCTAGCCCTCAAAAAACTTCAAAAGAAATATATTTTTTTGGTTTGTGATGTCTCAGAATTAAGCTATCAGCAACAGTAAAAGCATCTAATGATGAATGTGTGTGTGTGTGTGTGCGGTGATGGGGAAAGGTGTCAAGGGAGTTTGCAACAAGAAACTTTATAATCTCACAGAAGGGTGGCATGATTGTCTGAAAATGGAAACTTAGATCTTGTGCCAACAAGCAACGTAGGAGCGAGGTAACCACATTAAAACTAAGACGCCTGGAGAAAACAATGGATAAGAATAGAGCAGAGCTTAAAAAAAACTTTCAGAACCAGGACCCAATTTTTTTTTAGAACAATACATTTTCGTGACCCATCTAGCTTTAATGGACGAGGCGAGGTTGTAGTAATAGCAATTGTTTGTAAACGTCATGACCTTGACCCCACCTTTGATATCAGACTGTGGCCAGACAAGTACGGACACAGACTTGGCATGGCTGTAGTTTAAGGGACTACAGCTTTAAATGAAATGGGGATACGTTCCACTAATAGAATAAGCTGGTCATCCAACTTTACCACTACAGACACCATGCCACGCCCCATAATGGACTGGATTAATTCTAGTTTCATAAACACTCATAGTACAATAAAAGGTTGGACATTAAATACTGGGGGTCAAAGTAGATTTTTTGTATTAAAGTACATTGTTGTACTTCAAATCTAGAAAAACTGGAAAAAAAGAGACAGGGAAACCAAGATACAGTAGTACTGATATATAAGATTGCTAAAATAGTGTTATATACGTTGCAAACGAAAAGTGGGCAGGGCTATAAAAAATAAAAAACATCGATTTAAGTCCTCGTGGGACTTTATTAATTTTGCAACTTTCATACAAGCCAGGCAGTGAAATAAAAACTGTATCACCACATCAAGAAAAAATGGTGTCAGCATCCTCCAAAAGGAGCATTCCACTGCCAACGGCAGGCATAAGAAATAGCACCGAATGATTCGTCTGTAAATGCTTTCTGAAGGGCAATGGTGTGATATAAACTATATAATCCATTTTTATAACGACGCATCTATCTCGAATGACCGGGCTACGGATTTTTCTCTCCTAGCAGCAAATTTCAACCATGTCCGAGGATGCACCCTCACTTTTAACGCTCTGGCATCTTTATTTCAGGAGCAAGGGCCGCGGAAAACGGAAGCTAGTCAAATCTTTTCTTCGCTGCCAAGTCAAGTATTAGCTTTGTCTTTTGTCATGACCCAAAACAACTCAGTGGCACATTTCCCCTTTTATTTTATTCTCCATTTCGAAAGTTGGTGACTCAAAGTGCCGAATCAAACAAGCCACCTGAGCGAGGAGGACAAAGACGGAAGCTCATGTGTTCGCCCCAGTAGTTAGCACTGAAACTTTTGTCCTGCAAGTCCCCTTATGTCTGACTTAATGGAGTGCTTTAAAAGGGTAATGTAATCAGAAAGGCATTCTGAAGACTCATTGTTAGGGGTTACATAGCTCCTGTAACTCGACACGGCCTTAACTACGTCCCTCCAATCATCTTGCTTCAGCCAGGCAAGCAGGCTTTCAGGGGGCAAAGCACTATTCAATAGAACATTGTTCACTCCCTGACAGAGGTCACTGCGTGGCTCACTGCAGAGCATCTCAAACAACAAGGAGTCTGATGAACAGTTTTAATGCTTGACGTTAAAATAAAAAATAAAAAAACATAGTTGGCAGAGTTTCCACAACATGATCATTGTCCAAGTGAAATTTTCAACTGTACTGCTTTTTATCATGCACATTTCTCTAGAATACAAATATGTCAGTTTTTTAAGCAACCTTGATTTCTTTGTTAGCTTATTTCTGTAAATGCTTAAAACAAGTACATTAATAAATATTTTAGTAACACATTTATAAACCTACCCTGCCATACAGGGTTAGTATCATTGTTCTTATATTGTGTAGCTCTATTACTGCACTGCGGTCTCAGATTGTGCAAATAAGTGAAACACCTTTTTTTGAATGTCTGCCGCCAATGAGCGAAGCGTCAGTATCTGCCCGGCAATAGAGGCAAGACCTGCCAAAGCCAACAGGGCTGGCCTTGGCAAGTAGGTGCAATGGTTACATTTGTTTTTACTTTTTATGGTAAGGAAAACCGCAAAACACAAAAAGCATAAGAAAGGAAATATGACGTCTTAATTGCGGCAGCCATGACAACGTAAAATGTAAAACTAAATTAAACATTCCATATAATTTTTATATACGTTTGGATGGTTCCCAGTAAACAGGCGTATTTAGATGAAGTGTATCAATCCTATTTAGTTTTAACGTACATTACAGAAAAATGATTCTTATTGGCACAAACAAAAAAGTGCTACTGGTTTTGAATTACTGTAACTGGAAGGCATAGGGATCTATCCACAAACTGCATTTGTGGTACTTTTAGTAGAGCTACAATGGTACTATTCACACATTACAAAATGCTATTCCCTAACCAGTGTGCAGAGGGATAAATCCCCGCCCCTCCTATCCTTCACGTGCAGAGAGCTCAGTTCAACCTGCAGAGATCTCCACACGTGTACGCCTGCATTTTCGTATTAATGTGGGAGGGATGGAGGGAGTAGCTGGAAAATAGGGAATATTTACTACTAAATTCGAGTTGGTTAGGAAGGTAAAGGGGATGAAAAGTGGGCAGGGAGGAGATCTGGAGGGGTTCAGGGAGGGACACAGGAGGGGTTCAGGGAGGGACACCCACCCACACAAAAACAGTAAGCCCATTCCTATGCACAAACTGCACTAATAAAATTAACATACCAAAAAAGAACTCAAAACACTGGCATATCTAATCCAGCTCAGAACAGAACCATCATGGCCAGACACTGGTACTGCAACACCTTCCAACAGAAAATCACTGAGAGAGGGTCTTAAAGTAAAATCCTATAAGAAATAATTTTAAAATTAATTTATTTATTTAAACTTTTTAAAACATTAATGTAGCTTAATGTTTTAGGAATTCACTAAAAAACAAAAAGTTATGTTATAGTCAGGTCCTGATTTTACACCCATTATCAATGATATCAAAGGTTTCACGAGTGATGTAATATGTGGGGCAATAATAAGCAGTGCATTGCGGGAACGAGTTATAGTTACTTAAGATAACTAACTGTAACTTCTGAATTTCTATGCTTTTCTGTGTGCAAAATCGAAACCTCACTAGAAACGTCCCTGTAACCTCTGATTTTTTAGTGATTATCTAAGGTTTTTTAATTCTATTTCCTAACTATAACGCCTTCATAACCTCTAGTTTTTTTTTTTTTTTTAGAGAATTTCTAAGGTTATGTAATTCTATTTCCTAACTGTAAGCTCCCTGTAACGTTTGTTTTTTTACTGAATTTCTAAGGATTTTTTTTAAATTCTACATCATAACTAAAATGTCCCTGTATTTTTTTTTCAGTGAATTATTAAGTTTTTAATGTTATTTCCTAATTATAATGTCCCTTTAATCTTTGTTTTTTCAGTGAATTTCTCGGGTCTTTTTTTAACATAAGTAGTATTTAATACATGTTAATCCAACCACCAACACGCACAGCCTTTAGCCATCCGCGGTGGGGCCTGTAGTTAACCCCCCCACATGCAGCCAACCCCACACCCCATAAGGAATTTGCCTGTGTGTGGCGGGGGGCTTAGTCACAGCGCCTGCCCTGAAGCCCGGCCCTACGGCCAACCTCTAGCATGCATCTAATCCCACGCTGCACACGGCCTTCGCCCACGCGCAGCCAGATGTTGGCTGCAGATCCTTGCCTGGGGACAGGCTCTGTAGCCAACCCCACAAAGACAGCCTACCCGTGGCCCCCTTTCCCACTTTTGGGTCTGGAGACCCCATGCCTTGGGGCCTGGCACATTTTGTGGGGAGGAGGACACATACCCCACTCCCTGGCCCAATTTTGGCCCCAGGAACCTCATTCCTTGAGGCCCGTGCATTTTGTTTTAGGGGAGGGTGTATGTGGTCCCCCCTCCCTGTCCCATTTTTGGCCGCAGGGTCCACCATTATATTTATGGGGGAGGAGGGGACCCAGACCAAAATAATAGGCCCAGGGGACCCCATCCTCTGGGGTCTTGCCAGTGTGTAAAGGGGAACAGGAACTGTGAACCCCCTCCACAGGCCAATTTAGGTCCCGGGACCTCATCCCCCGGGGCCCAGCCAAGAAAGGGTGGTTTTCCTGGTGGACACCCAAGGCACCCACCATATCTTCGTTGGGGGTAGCAGGGGTGGGGGCCTAGGGCCCCATCCGGCTCCCCGCATCCAGTGGGAGTCGGCACTGCTCCCGCCCGCAGGGAGCAGGTAAAAATGCTGCTCCCTGCGGGCGGTAGCAATATTCCGATTTATTCCCTGCCTGTATCACGGTGCACAGGAAAACAGATCTGAAGTATGCTCCCAGCTGGCAGTAGCATTTTAAAAGCTACCGCCAGCTGGGAGCGGACTTCGTGTTTGCTCTCGCTTGACAGGAGCTTAGAAATTCCTCCACCTTGCTGTGCAACATGGTGGTGGTGTTGTTCGTGAGAACCTGCACAATCCTCGTCTTGATGGACGGTAGGAAGGACTTCAGCACCAGACGCATGGTCTCCGACTCAAAAAGATTAATATGGAGCCAGATTTCCACCACAGACCAGAGTCTTCTAATCTCAACCTACCCCAGGTGACCTCCCAAACCCAGCAGTGACGCATCATCAATGGGGAATGGAGAGGTGTCGGCTGCTGGTGCAATTGCAATTAAGCAGTCACCACTGCATATCGCGGGCTGTGTCGTCCAAAACCTAGATGGCATTCAACAGGTTTTCTTGGTACTGGGCCCACTGGAACTTGAGATTCCACTGCAGAGACCACATCTGTTACCTGAGGTAGTGGACAAGGAGGATTCAGTAAGCTAAAAGGCCATGAAGCCTCAGAGCTGCTCCTACTAAGATCCAGGAAAGAGACTGAAATGTTGGGTTAATAGCACGAAGAACCCGGACCCGATGAAAAAGAGGAAAGGCTCTGAACTGCACCACATGCAAGACAGCTCATTTAAAAGGAAGCCTCTGTGAAGGAGTCCGGTAAGATTTCAGCTTTTTGATTGAAAATCCCAATGATATCATGACATGTGAGGTTTCCCAATACCTGGAGGTGGTTTATGACCAACTGCGGTGAACCTGTCAACAACAGCCAGTCACCAAGGTAAGGGAAAACTGGTATCCTGAAGATGGGCAGTGACCACAGCCTTCACTTTTGTAAATGCCTGAGGGGAACTGGTGAGGCTGAAGGGGAGCACATTAAACTGAAAATGCTAAAGCCAGTCTTGAACTACTTGTAACATCTGTGGGACTGCAAGATGGGTACATAAAAATATGCATCCTGCAGGTCCAAGACCACCACATTTTCACCTGAATCCAGGGAAGCCTTAACCTGGTGCAGCATAAGCATTTTTAATTTGTTCTTTTGCAGGAAGTCATTCGGAGGGTGAAGTTCTAAGCGAGGGTAAAGGCCTCCATCCTTCTTCGACGTGTGGAGATAGCAAGATTAACAACCTCTCCCTATTTTTAAGTCCAGAGCTTTCTCAATGGCTCCTTATGGAAAGCAGATCTTGTATCCTGCATTAGAATAGACAGGTGCTCCTCAGACAGCAGATTGAATATGGGAGAAAGACGCAGCAGAGCAGAAAGAAACAGTAGGGCATAACCATGCTGACTGATTTGGAGGACCCAGTCGGATGTGATGGACTGTCACCCAACCAAGGAGAAAGCACTGGACTCTATCTCTGACAGGGTTGTTGTGCGTAAACTAAAGCGGCTTGGAGGCTATTGCCGCTGGGGAGGATTACTGGAAGAGTTGATGTCTACAGTGACCTTTCTGTTGCCTGCCACATCCACCTTGAAAGGATTGGGGTGACTGCAGTAGGGTCTGGGGAGACTGGCGTTGCCTGTATGTCAACCCCCTGAAGTACCCTCAGAATTTCCTAAACTGGTGAGGAAACACTCTAGCAGGGGCTGAGCGCCCAGAGAGAGTGCCATGGCCCGCACTACTTTCTTTAAAACATTCTAGAGGATTATCAGCTTTATCGCCAAATATACGTGAACCATCGAAAGGTATATCTCAAGAGATGCCTGTATGTCTCCTGAGGAACCCGTGGATTGCATTCATGCATGGCACACAATAAGGTGCTGAACTCTCACCCCAGAAAATTAAAAGTATCAAAGTCAGCATGAATCACATATTTGGCCGCATCTTGACTATCCTGAATGGTCTGATCCAAGGAGGCCAAAGTTCTTCCGGGACCGCCAGCAAGATCTTGCTAGCCATGTCCCAGAGAACATGCATTAATCTGCTCAATAGGCAAATTGTTTTTACCAACCTCAGTGCTAGGCTAGCCAAAGAGAACATTGCTTTTCCAAACACCTCAAACCTCCTTGACTCCTTTTCCAGTGAGGTGGTAGAGAATGAATTGGGGTTCATCTTGCTGGATGCCTTGATCACCAGACTCTCTGGAGGGGATTGCTGCTCTTCGAATTACCACAGCTAAGGAAATACTCTCTTCCATTGGGGGGGTCTAAGTAGCGAAATCAACTCAGTATTAAGAGAACCACCAAGCAAACTTGCCTTCTGTAAGTCTATACCAAACATACCATCATCATAATGAGGGGATAAATCAGTCCCATTCTCACCATCGTCATCTCCGGGTGGTGGCAAGATCTAATATAATATGAGCCAAAAACACAATGGAGCCTCTGAGGATGCTACATGGTAATGGAAACATAGTATCAGACTCAGCTGATATGGAGAGAATTGCGAGGTAGCAGGTTCAGAGCATGACCTCAGTCAGAGTCAAGGTGAAACCGGTTTAGGATTTGACCTCAGAGTCAGCATTGGATTCCCATTCAGCTGCATCAGAATGGTGAAGGAGGAACCAACACAGGTCCTGGAGCCATAGGGGGAATCTGCACCTGTGTTCCAGGGGTTCAGGCGACACCAAGGAGGGATCCACTGGTGGCCCCGGTGGATTCTTGAAGCCCAAAGGCATTCCAAAGGGTGCCGGAAGAGTGTCAAATATAGGCAGAATGACTTCATTTAATGTGTCGACTTCCTACTGGATCAACTGCAGAACCAGCTTCCCAATTTGTGACTGGGGATGAGACTAAGTAGCCCCTTAACATCCTTGCAACTTTTCTTTTGATAAAAAGTGGAGGGATGACGATGAGTCCTGCTTTGCTTTCTTATGTTTCCACATGAAGTTTAATCTACCGGAGGTCTCTGATTGCGAAGAAGCAGGATTAAGGGAGTGGCCTCAAGAGTGGAAGCAGGATTCTGCCTTCAACTTGTAGCAGGTGTGTGACTTATTCCTGTGTTCCACGACGTTCAGCTTCATTTCATGGTTGAATACATAAAGATGCGCTCCTCGCACGGCTTGGAATTGTGCCCTAAGCTCAAAAATACACCTTGTGTGAGTCTGAAACTGACATCTGTTTACTGCAGTCACTGCATGGCTTGAAACCATTAATCTTAGGTGGGGTACAGGGTTAAATGATATAATAGCTTGTGTTTTCTGAGAGGTGTCAAGAAACCAACAAAAATGGCAGCACAGCACCAAATCTGAATTGAAAAGGTCATGAAACAAAGGAAATGACGTCGGCATACAAGGGTTGGCTTCCCATGCTGCTCTGCTCCCTCCGTCACTTTCAGGCTGAACAAAACCAATGAGAAACCACACAGCGCCACCTAGGGGCGCACAGGAGTTCTCCCCTGAAAAAGCTTTCGTATCCATTTTGCGAGTATTCTCTAAATCTGAAGAATCTGCAGTATACATCACAAACATGTTTATATTTGTATTATGTTTTTTTATTTCTGTTGTAATAAAGAGCCATGGGCGGGGTTCTTCTATGATTTCAGCACACTTCAGTGGTCTGTTGCGACAGGCTGTTTTCCTTCATTCTTGGTTCCTAACAAATGACTTCTAAATTCCAGAGTGTGCTGGAGAGTGACTGCGTATAGATTAGCTTGTGCACATACATTTAGGAATGATGCAAACCATACATAGGATTATTTGTGATTCTGCTTATTGACATTATGGGAGGAAATGATCCATGGCCTTTTGGAATTGCGAGCACTGCTCAAACAAAAATATTGTTGACAAAGTTGCTACTTATGAGGCTTTGGCAGCATGTTCACATGTTAAGCTTAACTAATGGTCAGTGTAAGTAAACCGATCTAGCCACAGCGCGGGAAGCCTCCAAGGCATCAGAACTGAAAGTAAATAGCAGCACTCTGCTATCATTCATAATTAAGTGAGCTAACACTACAATAATTAACAAAAGGTAATTCATACGATTCATGTTTTGAAAATTGTCATATTAAGATCAGATCAAAAACTTTGTACGTTCATGTGTTTGTCCATCCTTTTTACAGGGATCAACGTCCATGAGTTAATGTGTTCTTCACAATATCACTATCTGCTAAGGAACAACAGCTGCTGTGCCATTCGTTTGGCAATTATATTTAGCCACTGTTGTTTTGAAGTTTCATTGACTCTGATCAAGACCTCCTTTTCATCAGGTTACAGTCTTGTTGGGGGCACCAGAAACCACCATAAAAGGTGGCCGCATAGAAAAATCACTCTTGCAGCCAGGGCAAAGAATCTATAGCAAGCTTCTCCAAAAATGCACACCAGCTTCAATAATTGGCAGAAGATGATGCCCCATTAAATGCTGGAGCCAGTTGTGGGCCTGACTGGCAGGCTCCTGCACAAGCGCCAGAAAAAGGAAGACCCACTTCTGTGTCATGCACCAGTGCCAGAAGTCTGTGGAGAAAAGGTGGCCTGGTGCGTGGGGCTCCGCTAAACCCAGGCGATGGGCTGAAACTTGTTGAGGCCGAAAGAGAGGAAACAAGCATTGACAAAACCAATAGGCCTTGCTTAGGCAAGAGTTAATGACTTTGCACTATTTTTTAGACATGTTGTACAACAGTGCGGCTGTTGTGCAGCATGACTAAAAGTTAAGAAAAAAGTGCAAGGACTACATAGACAAACAGATCAGAGACAGTCGACTGAAGGGGCTAAGATCAGAGACTGCAGCAATAGATCAGAGAGGGGAATATGTGGTGGTAAGTATCAGGGTCTGCAAGGGCAGGGCAGGGATATGTGACCGCCAGGATAAAGACATACGTATTGGCTGTCGAGGCGGGAGTAGAGGTAAAGATCAGAGAAATACAATATTGACAGAGACAGAGGACAGCAGAGATGCCACAAAGATGAAAGCCAAGTGACTGTAGGCACAAACATTTGAGGTGGCAGATTGAAGACCGAGAGACAGGACATAGCAGACACAATTATCAGAAAGAGAAACGGCTGCAGAGACATATGACAGCTGGTACCTGGATCAGAGACAGACAGCGGAGACAGGCACAGATCAGAGGCAAGAGACAGCAGACATAATAAACAGATGCAAAAGACCGCAGAGACACAGATAAAGAAACATGCAAGAGACAACGCTCAAAGGAACAACTCTGCAGACATGAGAAACTCAGATGCTTGTGCAGTCTTTTCTGTAATACTGATAGTGCTGGTGCACATGTAGCGCCTGTGCTATCATGAGAGTGCATTCCATCATTTGCATGGGGGTGTGGCCCCATGCAAATGAGGGATTCCCTTTGCCTTTGTGCCTATGCCGTATTATGGATATGGACGCAGAGGTAAACATGGCTTTAGGAAGCACACTGAAAGTGCACCACAAAAGGGTGTTACGCTTTCATTGTGCTTCCTAAAGGTAACCTGCTGGAGTGGAGAAAGGGGGTCCCGTGACCCACCCAGACATCCTCTTGCAGAAGGGTGGGGTCACTCACTGCACACACCAGCACGTGAATTTCTAATGCCTCGACAGTGTATGTGGGTGTCACCTACACTGTGGAACATGGAATAGCTTTGAAGCAGCTGCGCTGTATTTCACTTGAATGCGCTGCCACCAGGGCAGCGCAAGTTCGCGGCTGTCCTGCGAGCAGCACATTCACCAAAATAGGGCACACTTTCCCTGTTTGTGCCCGGCACACCTGTTTTAAGGGGCGCTGTGAGGCAAACAGGGAGCGCCTTATGGTAATACGGGCCTTGGTAGTTACTGGGAGTGACACACATTGCATCACTTGTAATTATTATCCCTGCGCAAACAACTGTTTGCACCGGGGTTGTAATTTAATGTGGCACTCATAATAAATGTCTAGGTCTCTTGATAAATTGTACAGCTTTGTTTCTCTCACATCCAACAAAGCTGAAAATCGATCACAGAATTCTGACTGACTCACAACTGAAAGACAGTCAATACAGATAATACTTCATAATAATATAAGATCATCCCACAGAAAAAGAGGTTTTTCAATATTAGATAGAGATGCTTTTTCTGACAAATCTAATCTGGAACAAACTCATGTCTGCATGGGAACACGTTTTAAGGGATTTTTTCATCCCTTATATTCATGTATCTTCCTTCTTTAGCAACAACAGAGATATTTGCCTCGTTTACAGACCTTGTAGGATATTAAGTTTGAACAACTGGGGTCACACCTACACGAAAGGCCATGTGATTTTATATAGGATGGAACATAAATATCTCTCCCTACTAAAAAACGATAAAATGTTTTCACCGCACTAAACCTAATTTCGATATTTTGGTTGGTCCAACCTTCAGGCACCACTGAATCGTCAAAACTCATTCAAGGGCTCAAGCTATTTCATCCCTTCTCCTCCTCTCCTCAAGAACATATTTCATTAGACCTTAAAGAGCATCTTGGCCCTAAAAATATACCAATTTCTGGGTGTGCATGTCTTATCTGTCATGGGCAATGTCGAATAGAACAAAACATTTATGCTCCGTTGATTAATTTTAGCCGGCGGTTGCAGGTAGGACCCACCACCACGCATTTTTGGGGACTGGCACTTATTTTTGCTTCCTATTCATTCACCCAGAGGAAGAGACATGATGCAGACTCTCTAAAAAAGTTACTGTCGTCAACAATCATGAACTTGCAAATGTCAGAATTGTTTCTTAACAATGGTTTACAACAGGAAAGAATTCTACAGCTGACATGTTCAACACGGTCGGCCTGAAAAATAATCTGGAAAATTGAATGCCTGGTTTTCCCCTTTAGGAATAGGTATGCACAATGATGGAAAAAAACACTTGATATTACAAAATGGAAAGCGCTAAGTCAAGGGTGGGTTACGATGGAAGGATGTGCAATAAAATTCAACTTGGATAATTGAAGGCATCAATGGCAAACTTAAAATAACTCAGAGGCATCTTTTACAATATGCAAAGATCACTAGTGTAACTCACAAAATATGGAATGATTTTCCTAAAATTCTTCCAACGAAGCGATCCTTGCTCTACGGGAGCAGGGGAAGAATTGTTTCATCCTTAACCAACCATTAAGTGACAGTCGCCCTCTAAAGATGCTTACAAAAAGAGATACATAGTAGAAAGATTTGGCAACGGAGTTGACTGGTTTGGAGTAGCACATTACACTCTTGTAAAAATAAAAAAAGTGTAGGAAAAGTAGCTTTAAAATATCACAATGTACTTATTTTGATAAAACTATCAAGTCACAATGCACTACACAAAAAGGAATGGGTGAAAAAGTGTCTGACAGATGATGCAGATGTAGTTTCCCAAGATTATCTTAACTCTACTTACTCCTAAAACCATGGATTATTTACAATCTATTTTCAAGTGGTTCACATCCCTCGGTATTACCATATTGGTAAATTAAGTAATTGACATTTTAATTTTATAAAAATAAAAAACTTCAGTGACATCAAAAAGACTACTACGGCTGGAAAGGCTGTCCATTTGATTCGGTGGGCCTACATAAAGATGGGAGTTCATTGAACACCTGAAATGTGATGAGGGGCCACATCTGCCACTGGTCCCTGGAGTGAATATTTGCACTTTTTGTATCTCCCTTACAGACTAGTGCCTCTAAGGTTGAAATGTATGTCACTGATAGAAACATTATGATACGCTCACTTGGAAAGTATAATAGTTCAGAATTCAAGACCAGTATCACATTTAACTCCAAATGGAGGAGGGAGCCGGTTGAAAAATGACACACTGTTGTCTCTTATTACACTAAAAGTTGTGATTACGGACAAAGGTGCACCAAAAGTCTATACCATGTTAAGGAATCAATTATTTATTGGGCCGAATCAAGGGGATGTCAAATGGAAAAAGCCTGCGAGTTAATCTCAGTTTGTGGTGTTAGAATGAATGCAATGAGTACAAAACAAAATAATTTTGTGTTGGTGGCATATTTCACAACAGAGCCCAACAATGAAAGGTCAACATGAGCTAGCATGTCTGTAACCATTAAGATGTTCACATCAAAACATTGTTCCGTAACTTTACATGAATCTTAAATTGAGGCGAAGGAAAAATGAATACTCAGGTTTACATTATTTCTGGGAACCCCATCTCAAATAGTTTTCTTAGGGTTTCAGAATGAGAGGCTGCCAGTGAATGTCTTTCTAATCGAAAGGGCAAGAAGAGAAGCAGGACAAAACATAAGATATCTACAAAAAGCTTACTTCTTCAGTGAGAGCTCCAAACACTGCCAGAGTATCAAGCAGCAGGCTTGCTGTATAGAAGGACTTTACCATATTCCTGCAAAAATCAAAATAGCATTTTTAGTTTAAGATAATTCCTGGTAAACACCAGAAATAGCTACTAGAGAGCTTAAAGTGTGGTCCTTAATGAAAGTCTTCTGAAACACATTCTTGATACAGTGGTAGATAATTAACTATTAATGATGATTGGTTTCACTGTCCACCTCTTGATATTTTCAGGCATACTTGAGCTTAATTTGAGCTCACCTTATCGTGCAGCTCCAAAACATTACAACACCCAACTTGCTTACTGTACATTGGTGATTATGCAAAAAAGGTCCAATAAGAGAAGGACTTCAGAAATATGTCACATAATCTTGCAGCATTAAACCTTATAGTTCGGGACGCCTATCTTTGTACCATAATTTTAAATCTCACGGGGCTTATATAGGCACCACCCCAGTAAGGTAAGATTTGCACATCTTAATTTAAAGAAGAAATGACAGGTCACATGCAAAATTAGCACAAACTGAACTGTTCAAATAATCTTAAAACTGAGAACTGAGATCCACACACATCAACACTGAGATTGTTCGTAACACTTCCCTCATTACTCTCAAATCGCGCCTTTACAGACTGCCCTTAATTACAAACAAACATGGTCTGGCTGCTCATTGGTGGATATATTCATTTCTATCATGACACACTAATATAACACAGTCACCAAAATATACTCTCCAACAGCCTACACAAATATAGCTTTCCCTCCCAGAGACCAAAAGGTGACAAACCCAGTGGTAACTAACAATCACTGTACTTACCATGGTCCCGCTATAAACGGAAAGCCAAAACCAAGTATTGCTAAATTGTGAATGCATAGACACCTAGATGAAAGCAGTCTGGGTGCAGCAGATGTCATAAAATATTAAAAGATGACAGTTCCACTACATGGTTGACCGGTACAGCAAAGAGTGAGAGAAGCACTGGTGTTGGGGATTGCAGGCCGCAACATCTGAAAAGAGCCATGGATGCCAGGAAAAAACAGCTTGTGGGGCATATACTCCTTTGCCCGTGACAAATAGCACACTTAAAGTGTGGGTCTCAGTAGCATGACGATATGGGCTGACCACCTTTCCTTCACGATTAACATCCATACATAACAACCCAGCGTTCTCTCTGGCCACCCACGGGAAGCACTAACCGACAGAGGGAAAGAACTGGCAACACAGAGTTTCTTATTTGACGAGGGTGTGCTCAATACATTTGACCAAATCAAGGGGGTCTTACCATTCCATAAGCAATGAAAATGCAGTATTCCCAAATGAGACACTTGGTGCTGCAGGGCACGGTTAAACTCAATGCCCCTTAACAGCTGACCAATTTTGAAAAATGGGTCATGTCTACAGCTCTTAGAGATATACAAATTGCGGCCTGCGGGTGGTGGGGGCACCTTCAAGCGCCATTTATGGATCGCTTGATACTCTGCTTCTTAACATGAGCATTTTCCTTTTCCCGACGCCAAACACAAGAGCTGCAATTACTACAGACACTTCATAGATTTATCCTTTGCAGAATTGGCTGTTACTTAATCTGCACTAATCCCCGTCCTTGATCTACCTTGTACTACTGTGTGGCTCAGGGCCCAAACTACCTATATTCTTATATTGCCTTACTCAAGCTGCACCAAGCGCTCTGCTCATTCTTGTATAATTCAGATTTGGAGACATAACCTGCGCTGCACACACTGGCATCTCTCTTGTGCATTGTGAGAGACCTTTTACAAACTATGCAGGCATAATTTCATGCTTTACATCTGCTCATACACACAGTGCATATAGATTTAACTTGGGGGGGGGGGTGAGTTGTAGGAAAGTACCATCTTTTTGGCATGGTTACCCACACTTTTTGCCTGCTGTCAGTGTGTTTTGACTGTTTTCATTGAGATCCTGCTAACCAGGACCCCAGTGATTGTGCTCTCTCCCTCTAAATTTGGTTGCTTAGAACTTTGCACACCTCACAATTGGCATACTGGTGCCATCATTTAAGTCCCTTGTATATGGTACTTAGGTATACAAAACATTGGGGCACCAGTGGTTTCCCATGGGCTGCATCATGTATGTCTTGTGCCAATTATGGGAGGCCATTGAAAATGTGTGCCATTGCAGGCTGCGTTAAAAGGTGCATGCACTCTTTTACTACAGGCCATTGCACCAGGTCACTGTAAGTCACCCTTATGGTAGGCCTTCCTAGCCCAGAGGGCAGGGTGCAGGTATCTGTGTGTGAAGGCACCCCTGCATGAGCAGAGGTGCCCCTTCGACCTCCAGCTCCATTACCTTGGACTTCGTAAGTGCGGGGAAGCCATTTTACCCATGTACTTGACACCTGTGTCCAGCAACATGATCGTAACTTGGAAACTGGGCATGTTTGGTATCAAATATGTCGGAATCATGCACCAATACTGTTGCCCGTATTGCTTGTATGATTCCATGCACTCTGGAGGCTCCTTAGAGGACCCCCAGCATTGCTCCTACTAGTCGTCTGGGGTTTTCTGGGCAGCCCGCTCTGCTGCCACCCCTCAGACAGGTTTCTGCCCTCCTGCTGCTTGACCAGCTCAAGCAGAGGAAGGCAGAATAAAGGATTTCCTGTGGGAGAGGGAGGTGACACCCTCTCCCTTGGAAATAGGTATTACATGGCTTGGGAGGGGAAGCCTCCCCAAGCTACCAGTATGCTTTGAAGGGGACATCTGGTGCCCTCCTTGCATAAACTGGTTTGCACCAGTCCAGGGACCCTCAGTCCCTGCTCTGGCGCAAAACTGACAATGGAAAGGGTAGTGACCACTCCCCTGTCCATCAGTACCCCAGGGGTGGTGCCCAGAGCTCCTCCAGGTGGCCATGTGATTCTACCATCTTGAATCCAAGGTGGGCAGAGGCTCCTGGGAGCATCTGAGTGGCCAGGTCAGGCAGGTGACATCACAGCCCACTCCTGATTGGCAGTTACCCTGCTAAGTGACCAATTCCCCTACCTGGGCTATTTAGGGTCTCCATCTTGGGTGGGTCCTCAGATTCGACGTGCAAGATTTCAGCAGGACTCCTCTGCATTGTTTACTTCATGTTCTGGGCACTGGGATTGCAACTGGACCCTCCAGGAACCGACAATCTACAACTACATGAACTACTTCGTTCTGCAACATTGTTTCTCCGGCTCCTTCCAGTAACTGCAACATTTCCCCGCTGTACATCCTTTGAGGGTGGGGAGTCTACAGCCTGCACAAGTAGCAACAAGGAATCTCCCTTGGAGGGAAGATCCTATATCCGCAGGCACCTACTGCAACGATGACCGGCTGCGTGTATATTCTCTCCTACGGAGCTGCGTGGATCCTGCATCACAGGTGGTGGTCTGGAGTGGTCCCCTTGGTCCTCTCTACCAGCTGTCCAACTTGGGAGACGGTAAGCCCTTACCGCTCCCTGCAGGACAGTACCCCTACCCCTGTGCACTGCGACTCGTGCAGCTACCAAGGTTTGTTTGTTCCACCTCCAAGGGATCTTCAGGCTCTGTGTAGCCCGGCCCCCAGCATACCTTCCAGCAAAGCACAGTCTCCCGCCTGCTGCTCTAGCGACATGGGACTCCTCTTCAGGTGTGCTGAGTGGGCCTCACTGTGGCTCCTGTGGCTGCTGCCAGTGGGTTGCCTGTGGGGCTGCCTCCTCTTGTGACTCTCCCAGCTGCTGAGGGTCACCCCGGACTCCTCTCCTTAGGTCGAGACCCCTGGACCTTGCTGGTCTCCTTCCCCCTTGCAAAATCTCCTTCTCCGACTCTTGCATTTGCCAAGGCTTGTTTGGTGGTTCTCCAGCACCACTGACCGACTGCATAACGACCGCCGGCAAGGGACATCACCTGCATCACTCCTGGAACTCCTCGTCTGCTACTGTGCTGCACTGCTGACTTTCTTCGTCCACCGTCGACCTGGTCCTGCATCCACAGAAGGTTGGGTACTGGCTCCTGCCACAACCGGACACTCCATGACAAACTGTACTTGGTCACCTTCCTTTGCAGGTCCTCTTCTGTCAGGGTCCACCTTTGGATTTTTCCAGTCTTGTACAATCTTTTTCCAAAGTCCTCCTGTTGGTTTGGGGAAAAAACAGGTACTTACCTCTGCTCTCCCGGTCACTGGGGGTCACTCTGGTACTCTACTGTTGGGGTTCCTAGTTCTTCCAGCTCCCCTCTACTGATTCCACTTCCTTTTTGGTATATGGTTTGGCCATACCCTAGGGCCCTCACTATTTGCTATTGCTTTTACCAATGCCTATTGTTCTCTATGCTATTTACTGATTGCTTATGTGTACATAATAGTGTGTTTACTTACCTCCAGTTGGGGAATTGCCTATACAGTATTTTAGTATTTGTGTTACCATAGTAAAGTACCTTTATTTTTGTAACACTACGTGGTTCTTTCATGTGTGTCAGTGTTGTGTGACTATAGAGTTATTGCATAAGCTTTGCATGTCTCCTAGATAAGTCTTGGCTGCCATCCACAGCTACTTCTAGAGAGCCCTAGACACTACCTACACTTCACTAATAGGAGATACCTGGTATGAGGTGATAACACCATAGGTGCCCACCACACACCAGACCAGCTTCCTACATGAGTGGTCACCAAACCTTTCACTTTCTGTCTACAGTGTCACCCGAGGTTTGCTTACTGCAATTATCGTTGATCTGTCTCGTTTTGCGATACCATCTGAAGCTCATAATTATCAAAATGACTGATTCTGACAGAGATTATAAAAATATCAAAGCCACAAAAGATTAAAGAACAAGTTACTTACCTTTGGTAATTCCTTATCTGGTAGGGACAATATCTAGCTGCAGATTCCTTACCTTAGAATTTCCGCCAGGTGTCAGCCTGGATCTGGAGATTTTTCTCAAGTAGTAGCCCTGCAAGCCATTACGTGGCATTAATCGGCGCTGCATCTGTCATCGGCCACGCCGGAAAGGACATCACAGGTCCTATATAAGTGGCACCATGGCGCTGATGTCAGTTTCTTTTCACAACTTTCTACACCAGAAGTGCAAAGCCATGAAGATCACTGACCACTGGTGTGTCAAAACTATGACCCTGAAAGGGAAGTCCCTGTCCCTAGAAATCAGTTCGCAGAGAGGGGAGGTTAGGTGGGGCGGTAAGGTGTTCGGAGCCACAAGGATTACTTGGGGCCGGCGTTCATGACCTTCTTGAGAACTCTGTGCAAAAGTTGTATGGGAGGAGAGGCTCACAGGAGGCCTGAACTCCACTCGAGATGAAAAGCATCACAGAGCGAGTGCCGCATTGGAAACTACAAGATGTTGAACCATATGGTATGTGCCTTGCTGTGCCTGCCATTTTCAGAGGTGCAGTGCCTCAAGATAAAGGGTCCACAACCCCACCGCGCCCTGCTTGCTGCAGTACCACATGGTGGTGGTGTTGTCCGTGAACACCTGCACTAGTATTCCCCGGATGGAGGGTACAAAGGCTTTCAATACTAGTCTGATCGTTTGGAACTCCAACAGGTTGATGTAGAGTCCAGATTCCACCGGAGACCACATGCCTCTGATCTCTGCCTCTCCAAGGTGGCGCCTCCATCCCAGGCGTGGCCCAACTGTCACTACTGTCAGATGTGGGTGAGAAAGGGGGAGGGATCTGCCTCTGACCTAGTCGCCGTTCGTTAGCCAACACAGCAGATCTTGCACAGTTCCCTCTGTGATCTGGACCATGTGAGAGAGATTCCCGAGGCTGCACCCACTGCAGAGCCCGCATATGCCATTTGGCAAGTGCCACCAGCAGGATGCAGGAGGCCATGAGGCCCAGCAGCTTTAGAGTCAGTCTCACCGAAATCCAGGATGGAGGCTAAAGCATCGGTATCATAGCCTGAATGTCCTGGACTCGCTGCTCGAGAGGATAAGCCTGAAACTGCACTGTGTCCAGAACAGCTTTGATGAAAGTGAGCTTCTGAGTGATAGACACATGTGACCTCAGCATGTTTATAGTGAATCCCAATGAATGCAGGCGGTCTGCCGTAGTCTGGCTAGGGGCGTAGACAACTTTGGGCGAGCTCGTTTTCAAAAGCCAGTCGTCTAGATAGGGGAACGCTGAAACCCCTGATCTGCACATATGATCTATCGCCATCACCTTGGTGAACACCCAAGAGGCGCTAGTAAGGCAAAGGGAAGCACTGTGAACTGAAAGTGCTCATGGCCCACCGTGAACCACAAGTAACTTCTGTGGGTAGGTAGGATGGGAATGTGGAAGTAAGAGTCTTGCAAGTCCAATGCTACCATCCAGCCTCTTGGGTCTAGGGCAGATAGGACCTGAGCCAGACTAAGCATTTTGAACTTCTTCTTGAGGAAGAGATTGATGGATCGGAGGTCTAGGATTTTTTTTTGGGCACCAGAAAGTAGCAGGAATAACAACCACAACCTACTTTTGGCACAGGGACCCTTTTTATGGCTGCCTTGGCCAAGAGAGCTATAACCTTGCTGAGAACAGCAAAGTGATCCTCCGATCACGATCATAGGATGGTGGCATGGATGAAGGAGTAGTCTTGAAGGGGAGGGAGTAGTCTTGAAGGAGAGGGAGTAGCCCCTTTGAACTTTCTGCAAAACCCACCTGTCTGACGTGATGGACTGCAGGAAGAGCAGTTAATGAGGAATACTGCTTCCAGCTGGTCCCTGGTGGGGAATTGTCAGACTAGGAAGGTTTGGAGGCATCTGCAGGGAGGGTGGATTGAGGTTGGGGGGGCAATTTGGGGGAGGGATGGGAGGCACTGGACTGGTTCGTCCGCTGGCTCCCTGATTGACGAGGACAATGGATCCCCCGTCCCCATCCATGCAGAGGCTGGGCAGCTTGAGCGGCACGGTGGCTGGAAGGGAACGAACGTAGTGGGAAGCAAAAAGCAGACTGAGGTGGATGAGGGGCCGCCGTGAGACCCAAGGACCTGGCCGTAGCTTTTGAATCCTTGAAGAGCTCGAGCACAGAGTCTGCTTTGTCTCCAAAGAGACGGTTGCCATCAAAGGGCATTTCTAGAAGATTGGCTTGGACATCCCCCAAAAAGCTAGACGTTGTCAACCAGACATGGCGCCTCAGAGCCACTGTCGATGCAACCGCTCTGCCAAGTGAGTCAGTCACGTCCAGTCCACATCTGATTGTGAACTTTGCTGCCTCTCTCCGATCAGCAACAGCTTGAGAGAGTACAGCGCGGACCCTCCTCTGGGACCTGTGACAGCACTCGCGGAACTGTATCCAACAGCATGTGGGAGTAACACCCCAAAAGGCATTCAGTGTTCACGGACTGCAACACCAGGCAGGAGGAAGAAAACGTCTTCCCAAGTTGGTCTAGCCTCTTGAATTCCCTATCCAGGGGTGTGGAAGGAAAAGCGCCCCGGGATGTAGAGGCTTGGATAACCGAGCTCTCAGGGGGGGAATGTTGCAACAGGAACACTGGGTCAGTTGGAGCAGGTCGATGGCAGCAGGCAAAAGTCCTGTACACAGGAGCCCCTGTACTGGGTGTGTACCATGCACCCAGCAGGTCATCGGTAAGGGCTTTGTTGAAGGGCAATAGGGTTTAAGAGGATGAAGCCCCAGGCTGAAGCACCTCTGTCAGGAGGTTAGTCCTGACTGCCATCGAAGGCAGATCTAGGCCCCGGACCTCAGCCACTCTTCGCACCACCATGGAATAGGATACTCCATCCTCCATAGCCACGGAAGGGGGAGAAAACATGCCACTGTCAGAGGAAGTATCCAGCCCACTGGCTTCACCCAGGTCCATAGGCCAGTCCAAGGGGTCTTGTATCTGGTATTCTAAAGGGTCAACCGACCCCTCCCATTGCTCATTGTGCCCCAACACATAAGAATAAGGGTCATGATCCGACATAGGGGGCAAGGCTCCTGCTGAAGTCGGAGCCAGCGTTGCGCGAAGCTGGTCCAACTCTGTGTCGGGGTTGGCAATGATGAAGGGGTTGACGCCACCTGGGGGCACTGGCAACGTTGGGAGTGTCAACATCAGAACTGACATCTGGGAAGGTCGAGGTGGTACGACCGCCACTGGTTCAGATCCAAGGAAGGATCCATGGGTACCCCCTGGAGCTGAGGCCGAAGCTGCCGGCATGGAACCCAAGGGTGTCCCTTCGGACCCACAGTGCCTGAAGACTATGGGGTAGCTCTTTTGTGGATCAGTGCTAGGCTGGGGCAGAAAGAAAAGTACTGACGTCAGCACGCTGGGGTAGTGCCTATATAGGACCCACAACATCATATCCGGTTCGGTCAGGGTCGATGACGGACATGGAGCTAAGATACACCACCTAACAGAGCTCATGGGTACTGCTCGACAAAAATCTCAGGATCCAATCTGATGCCTGGGGGAAATTCTAAGGTAAGGAATTTGCAATTAGATGTCTCTATCAGATAAGCAGGACAAAAGCATCCTTAGCAGGATGCATCAATTCCTGAATCTCCTGTAAAATGTAAATAGGATAGCATCAGTAACATGGGCATTATCCTACAGCGGCTCAATTCACTGCATGACATTGCAACCCACAAAAGCTAATATGGAGAGCTCGTAGTCTGAAATGTTTGTTTTGAGACATTTTGTTAAAGCCATAGCCAACTGGTCAGAAGAAGCAGGAATGAGAACAGGGAAAATAGAAGCTACTCAAATCATGTTAACAAAAAAATCTGACTTCATGAAAGGAAAATTGGAATCTCTTGAAAGGAAAGCTACAGAGCTTGAGGAGAGAAACAGGAGAGGCAATGTAAGAATCTTTGGCCTTGCAGAAAATAGAGAAATTGAAGCTCAGTGTTGTGTTGCCTTTCTTTAATCTTGTCTGCCACAGAGTTCGAGTACCTCTTTCATGAACTATAACAGTGAGTGATCACACAGGATTCCCTTCAAAGGCTCTACAGCCCAATCATTTCGAAGACCAGTGATTTTTAGATAACTGCGCTACAAACACAAAGAACTCATTCTGGAATGAATGAGGAAAGTACAAGCCTTGGACTGGAAGGGCAAGACATTTTGGAATATTGCAAGACGTAGGCAACTAACAGTAATTCCAGAAAGATTCTTAGCTTTGTGACTTGATCTGAGATCCATGAACATTCTCTTCTTCGTTGCAGACCTGCAAAACTGAGAATTAGACATGATGCCAGATCAACAATATATGATGAACATAAGGACTTGGAATCCTTCTTAAAATTCCAAGGAGATTCATAAAGATCTCACTGATCATTTTCCTGCTTGTTAGACTCTGCCCTTTCCGCAGGGTCATCTCCTTTTTATCTTCAGACCTCCCATTTTGCTAACTTAATTTTTGCTGGCCTTAGCACTTTGCACACTTTACCACTGCTAACCAGTGCAAGGTGCCTGAACTCTCTCCTTCAAACATAGTAGAATTGGCTTATACCTAATTGGCATATTTAATTTACTTGTACCTCCCTAGTAAAGTGGCACTACCTGTGTTCAGGGCCTGTATATTAAAAGCTATTAATGGGTCTGCAGCACTGACTGTGCCACCTATTTTCTTAGCCCTGCAAACATGTCTCAGGCCTGCCATTCAGCCTGTGTGTGCAGTCTTATACTGCTGTGTCAACCCGGCAAAGTAAACTCTTTTGCCAGGCCATAACCTATCTTTTTTATACATTTAAGTCACCCTTAGTGTAGACCCTGGACAGCCTAGAGGGCAGGGTGCAATATATTTAGGACATGTACTTTTAAGTTTTACATGTCCTGGTAATGAAAAACAGTTACATTTGTTTTTCACTACTGCAAGGCCTGCGTCTCCCATAGGATAACACTGGGGTTCAATTTTACATTTAATAAGGTGTAATTCCCTAATGGGAGCAGATAAGCAGTTCATGTTTGGTGTCTTTGGAATTGTAAAGATAACTCCTAACATGGTGAAGTCGGATTTCAAATTACAATTTTGAAATGCCACTTACAGAAAGTTGGCATTTTCCAACCTTAGCCATTTGGTGCCTGTCTCTTGGTTACATGACTGTGTGTAGCTGACAGTTGGGCTTTGTGCATGCCTTTTAGACAGCCACACACAATGGGGAGCTTTCGTGCACCTGGTTGAGCCATCACTGGCAGGATGGGAGGGGGGAGCTGGGCCCAGCTCCACTTATACTTGAATAGGCTATGTCCTGCCCTCACACGAAGTGCTGCACAACTTCTGTAGTTTGTCTGAAGCCATGGCCAGGAAGGCAGGGCACCTGCGCACTTTATAACCATGTCTTTAGAAGCTTCTCCCCACTTCAAAGGTGCATCTGAGTGTAAATATTGCACCTTAAACACCAACTCTCTAGTTCGCGTCTGGCCCTGTAAGACTGCTGCCCTGCTCTGCTGAGCTGCTGCCTGCTGCGCTACTGCCTGGGTGAGAAGGATTGGGCTGCCATCTGAAGGCTCCAACAACCTCGGCCCCAGCTCCTGGGCTCTGCTATATGTTAGTCTACCCTGCCAAGTGGTGTCACCCCAGTCCTGGACCCTTAGAAGTGGGTCTAAGGTGATCTGCCAGCCTCTGTGGACCCAGTGAAACCAATGCATCTCCTCTGCCGTGCAGCACAATGCTGAGCAGAATCAATGCATCACAGCTGCTACATGGATTGGACCCATGGCAAAGACCAGCATCGCCTCCGTAGCCGGCAGCTTCTTCTGAACTGCCACTGGGCAATGCATTGTCGCCGCAGATCCTTACATCCACTGTCGACGGCAGCCTCAAAGACAATGCCAGACTTCACAACACAGCTCTTCCACACCAATGCATTGCCCTGATTGTGCTAATCATCATCGACTGTGGACTTCGCATTGCAAACCCTTGCCAGAGGGATCCTCGACGATGCAGGGCCTCACATCGCAGCCTCGCCTCGGAACCGACGCATCACTTTGGTTACTCAACACATCTTCTATGTGGATCCTCACAACACTCTGCAAACCAGGATTTAAGGTACTTTGTTCAGCAGGCTTAACTGGGTCCTTGTAGTTGGCCCTGCACTCCATCGTAGTCGGCGTGAACTTGTGGCTTGTCCCGGTTCTGTGCTACCAGATTTCCACAGTAGGCTTTTGTGTTTTCTGGTGCTATTTTCACTGACATTTTTAAAACCACATATCTTAGGTTCTACTGATATTTTTTTGTCATTTTGGTTTTCTTTTATTTGCTAACAAGGACTCTGTTTTTCCAACTAGGTGTGGGATCCTTTTGTGTGTGTTGTTTTTTCATTGCCTTCAAGTTAAACCTGACTGTACTGTGCCAAGCTACCAGAGGGTTAAGCAAAGGTCAATTTAGGGTAGGCTTGTGCCTCACCTTGAAAAGGATTGTGGCTGTTGCTTGACTAGGGCTCACACCTCATTCAACCAACAACCCAATTTCTTACATTGCTGATATGCTAAATTGACGGTGTTTCTTATCAATTACAATGCTGCTCTCATCAGTATAGTTTATATGCATGTTTCCAAAGTTTAAGTTTTACTATTAGAAAGGCTTTGGGAAGTGCCTTGCCAACATGTCTGACATAATTTAATATGTATATATGAATGCATGGTGTATTGCACCTGTATTTCATGTTTCCTTCTGCTTCTCTGGATTACCATTTTTATCCCACTACATATCTTACAAATGTCATTACCTGCTTTATAGATAGATGTATGTACTAATACCTAACAATGCGATTGTTTATTCATTGTAATGATCTTGCTAGAACTTAGTTCACTTGGATTGTGACATTTTATTTATATATATATATATATATATATATATATATATATATATATATTCACCTGCATGTTTTCTGCTTTTTTAATGTCGTTCCTGCTAGAGTGTAGAAACTACTACATAGGTATCATCTTCTTGGCCTTTGTAGCATTGAGCACAGGTTTTTTCAGGTGGTGAGTCGAGGACTACACTGCTTCTTTGGTTTCTTTAAAGAGGCGAGCAAAGACGCGGAGGGGTTTGGTTTTTGGAGCTACCCGTGTTTGGATTACATGGTCAATGCTACCTTTCTTTCTTCTTTCCCCCTTTCCTGTTGCTGTTCAGCTCTCATGCTTCTTCTCTGGCTCACACTTCGATGTTCAACAACATATTTTCGTAAAAAGAGTGAATTTAACATGGAAACACATTGTGGTTTATACTGCTAATTTTTATACTCAAATAACTGCATGTTTAGGTGCTGAACATATACAATTGAACTTTCTTCTTGATGGCTTTCACTATACTTAAAGTAATATCACTTAGCACTAAGGGCCTTAACCACCCGATTAAGCATTAAAAAGTACTAGATTGTTGTCATAAGCTAAAAGGGGGCATTATCTTCTTTCAGGAAAACCAGGGCGGGAGATACCGAAGCTCGCTGTAGCATACCTTCCTGAATCTACTCCACTGCCTGCTCTGGAGCACAAAACAAAAAGAGTGGGATTTTTACACTATTTTCAAGGAATGCCAAAAGTACGTGTGATGTTCTCTTCCAAGACATTAACATCAGGTGGTTCACAATAAAAAAAATAAAAAAGAATGAAGTTCTGCGCCACGTTATCAATATCTACACCCCTGCCACAGATGAACCCCTATTCTGGAATGAACTCAATAAGAAACTAATGGAGCTGCAAAATAACAGCAATGTTATTCTGGACAGTGAATTTAATCTTCCTTGTGGCAAAACCTTAGAAAGTCTATCATATTTCCTATAAAAAAACGAATAAATTCCTAATCCAAATGTGCAAAATGTGTGAGGATTACACCCTGGCTGACATATGCAGTTTACACAATTCAAAAAGTGGTGAGTTTATCTTTTACTCGCATCCCTAAAATGCAATGTTTAGAACAGACTACTTACTACTTAGCAATAACCTAATCGCTATCGCTTTTAACCCTACCATCGAACCAATTGTATTATCTGACCCTGCGTGCATCACTCTGGACAATGAACTATCTAAGCCCTGTCCCAAAAACAACATGTGGAGAATGAACAAAGCTGCTCTTGACAATCTGGATGTTAAAGATCAGATCCTTAAATCCATTATCAATTATTTTCAGGAAAACAAAACAACGGATTCTCCCTACAGAAATTATCTAGAGCGTGATAAAGTCCGCTATTAGAAGAATAATTCTAAGTGTAATAGTGAAGAAAATTAAAAATATAAATATGAGATTAAACTCACTAGAAGCACAGATTAAAATGCTTGAAATTAAAAGATCCTACTTCTTACACCAAAGAATCAATATTAAAATGAAACCATTCAAAGAGGCATTCAGTAAGATTTTGAGCAAGAGAGCAGTTGTCTGGTCTAATAAAGGAAAAGTAAAAAATCTACTGGAATACAATAAAGCAGGTAAATAATTAGCCCTACTATTAAAAGGCACAAAAAAGGTGGCCCATACTCAAGCCAGTAGAGACAAAAAAGGAGCCCTGATCTCAGATCCCAATAAGAAAATTAGATTCCTTCCATGCCTTCTAAGATAATCTATATAACCCACACAGGGATCGTAACAGTGTTTTATGTCAAAAGTATCTTGACAATTGAATCTGCCTAGTCTCTCGGACGACTTAAAAAAATAATTCAATAAAAAGACTAATAACAACGAAATACTAACAGCCATCAAATCTCAAGTGCACAAAGGCCCCTGGCATTGACGGGTTCCCAGCAACCTTTTATAACACTTATCAGGACATTTTACTACCTCATTTAGCTGATGTGTTTCAGAACTTTGAAACCTCAGGCAAACGTGTTGGAACACCTTCAGGAGCACACATTCTGGTGATTCCCTAGGATGACAAAGACCCTCTAGAACACAAACTATTGGCCAATTTAATTACTCAACACCGATTACAATATTTTTGCGAAAATAGTGGCTCTTCAATAGGAAAATATTCTCCACTGGCTCATCCACCCTGCCCAAACTGATTGTGTAAAAGGAAGACTTGCAGTAGATAATATATGAAAATTTAGCCAAGTCACAAGAAAAGCCAAACTGCTACTTTCTCTACCCATGGGCATTGCTTTGGATGCAGAGGAGGCCTAGGTCTCTTGGCAGTTCTTAAATGCCGTAATCCAGACATTTAATTTAGGTTTACTATTTATCTGTATGGCAATGTCCTAATACCCTACACCATCAGCATGCATCAAAGTAAATGACTAGCTACTGAAGAATTTTATCTCAAGCAAGGATCTAGACAAGGCTGCCCTTCATGCGCCTTATTGTTGTTTCGGTCTTCAGAACCCCTGCTCCATATTATTATAAGAATAACAGTATTATAAAACACATTCCTTCCCTCTTGGGGACCACAAAGTGGAGGCAAATGGGGACGATGTTTCAATATTCACCAGGGATGCTGACATGGCGGTCCTAAATATTCTTACAATTATTAGCCAATATGTAAATGTCTTGGGTTATTCCCAAAATAAAGAAAACACTGAAATTCCCCCTTAAATGTGCTATGCCTTTCACATACAGCCCATCAAGCCAACCTTAAATTGCAACCCTCTGGTCTAAAATATTTAAGTATTGAATTCAACTGTACTACTGATGAAACATGATCACATACTGAAGGTACTCTGCTGATCAAGATCAAAAAACTATTAGAGGATTGGTCACACAGGAAAATTACATGGTGGGGTGCAAGAGGTTCCTCAAATTATTTATTCTGGGTATGATCCCCATTAAACTTTCAGATTCTTTCCATAAATGCATTGATTTCAACATTTACTTGGAAAGTCAAGCTACCTAGAATTTGCCTATGAAAGTTACAAACTAATAAATTTAAAGGTGTTCTGGATTACAAACTACCCAACAGCTTCTCTGGCTAGACAAGCTATCTGGTAGCTGAATATGGGTTTCCTTTGCCGCCCCCCCCCCTTGGGTAGATATTGAGATTGAGCTAGTAAGACCTCTTTTCCCGTTAAGCACATTTATGCTAAAACAACTGAAAGTTCCTCACTCTTTCTTGAACATTAGGGATTTAAGTATACAGTAACAGCTGTTAAACCTTTGACAAATGTTTTTGAAATAAAATAAAATCTGACTTCACTTCAATCTGTTTTCATCCGGTTTAACCCCGATTCAAATTTAAACCCAATATTTTGCAAGGCTTAGGCTGCTCCTGGCATTTTTCTCATTAGAAATCTTGGCTAGAATAAAAAATTGCTTTCCTTTGCTATGTTAGCAGAAAACGTCATCTTCAGCCATTCAGATTTTATACTTTTGAAGATTCAAGTTGCTCTCCTGGAGATTAGACAGTCTTACCCTTCAAACTGGATTAATTTCTTATGCGTATTATAAGCTTCTAGAACACAAAGCACTACAAATAATAAATACATACATGAATTCAGTGCCAACTCCTCTTGATTAGCATGGACGAAATTAGGCCAGTACATGAAAAAAAAAAATAATCAAACCACCATAGTCCCTGATCCCTACAAGCAGTACCTCTTTATAACACACTGCTCCTTTTGAGTGCTTCTACTACATGCATAGTCTTTCTCCTCCTTTTGCCTTTTCTCTCTCTTTCCCCATTTGCTGCTCTGAACTTTCCCGTTTCTCAACCTTTTTTGCTCTCCTTATTATAAGTTCCTGAAAATGATCTCTTTTTTTCCATGTAGGAATATATCTTCTTTCTGTCATTGATGCTGATTTTACCTGCCCGCCACACCGCACAATACTATTTTCACATGATTTGTATAATCCTATACTTGGCATGTATCGGCTTTTGTTGGTCCCTTTGAAAAGGAGGGACAAAGAGGCAAGGCGATTATACACAAACATGGAAAGCATGGATTAGTATTTCAGACAGAAATTATTTTCTATTGGTACTACACACCAGAAAAAGCACACACAAGAGACCCCAACAAAATAGAACTCTGCTAGAGAAATCATGGGGCCACAGGCAAGACACTTTTCTACACTTGTTTTGACATCTGTTTTGACAGTGTCCGATGTTGACTAAATACTGGCAATCAGTTTTAGGTGACAAAGACCATTTTCGATCTATACAAATACCTAGATTCCCAGCCAATACAATTCTCAGTCTACCCAACAAATAAATGACTTTAGCCCTCTGCGTGGCTAAACAAGTTACTGTTGCCTTATAGGATAGAGAAACAATCCCGAACATCGCTCTTGGCTATACTGCCTGCGTTATGCTATAGTCTCTTGTTATAAAGCACATACACAACTGATTTACTGAACAGCTTATCTGAGAGTCACGAGAAAAAGCATTCAAAAGCTACTCTGAACACACAACCTTTTTGTTTTTACTTGATAAAGGTATCTGGGGCACAGTTTATTTTCCTCCTGTCGCTTCCAATGCTCTTTGCTAGTTTGACCAGTGATGGGTGGCTTTCTTTAGTAACATGAACCTTGTTGTTGAGAGCAATGGTATTGAAAACATTAGCTATGTCGTACAACCTCCTAATTTTACTTCTAAACTTGCTTTTATCCAGATCTTCTACCTGGTCCCCAACAATTATAATTTGAGGATTTGATACAAGAAAGAGCAAAACCAATATCTGATTCATTACTTGCAGAGAGTTAACTTTTCTAACATTGATAGACCTTGTTTCAACTTTACAGAGAATTAGTGTGCCCCAAAGACTTTAAAGTGCTTCCACTAGCAGATAAGAATTTAGGATCAGGATGATCAGGATCAGGATGAGCCTAAGGTAGGCTGTGGCATGGGTGGAGTATGACTGCTCTGCAAGACTGACAATATGCATAGTATATATTGGGCCTCGCCAGCTGATGAAGTGGTATAGCTGACTGAAGTTTGGATGTCAGTTATAGGGAATAGGGAGGATGGGTGAATACTAGTTACATTTGTCTACAAATGTATAATGTCAAATGCACTTAGAGAAAACCTTGTACAATTGCATTTTCTCGCTGGCCAATGGTTATAGAGGAGAGTATGTGTTAATGAAACTTCAATAAAAACTAAATATTTCATAAATGCAGAGACAAATCAGCAGAACACTAATGGCTAAAGTGCAATGTGAAATTGTGTTAACACTGTTAAAAAAAAAAAAAAAAAAGAAAATTCAAATATTTACAACCACATGGCTGGCTAGTTCCTTTACAGCTTTGATTCCTTTTTCTTACACAGTCTTATCATTAACTGTTTTTCCCAAACTTTGTGATTGAATATGTCACAACATGACACAAGCCAAATACCTCACACAATTAAAAAGGAATATGTTACTTACTCTGTAAGCATCTGTTTGTGGCATTTAGTGCTGTTGATTCACATGCTCTGTGAACACCTGCCATCTAGTGTTGGGTCCGGAGTTGTGCAAGTTGTTTTTCTTGGAAGAAGCCTTTCAAGTCACAAGGTTGAGTGACTCCCCCTCTTGGTTATATGAGGCACAGGAATCAACTTCATTGTTAGATTGTTTTCCCGCAGGCTGGTAAGAAAGGAGTGAAAAGTATGTGAGGGAAATGCAATGACCATGCTAAATGTAAAAGTAAAATGCAACTGACACAGGTATCCGGGATAAAGGAGGGTGCATCAGAATCTACAGCACTACATGCCACAAACAGATGCTTGCTGGGTAAGTAACATATTCCATTTGATGGCAAGTGTGGCTGTTGATACACATGCTCTGCATAGACTGCAAATCAGTACCTTCTTAGTGGCGATTAGCCTGTGGGAGTTGCAGTTTTTTGAAAAAGAGTACATAGCACTGCCTGTCCTACATAGATTTGCTATCATGCTATAACATCCACACAGCAGTGCTTGGTGGAGGATTGTGGTGTGGACCATGTAGCTGCCTTACAAATGTCAGCTATGGGGATGTTTCCAAAAAAGGCCATAGTTACTCACTTTTTGTGAGTGGAGTGTGCTCTGGGAGAAACAGGCAAAGGTCTTATGGGCCTTAAGGTAGCAAGTTTGATTACATTTGACTATCTATCTCGCTAAGCCCGATTTGGATATAAGGTTGCCTTATGAGATGGAGAAAAGGCTACAAAGAGTTGTTTAGTTTTCCTGAAGATTTTAGTTCTATATATGTAGAACATGAGTGCCCTTTTGACATCTAGGGTATGAAGAGCTCTTTCTTTTGAAAGAAGGGTTCTTCTAAGGTTAAAGTCCAGAGCTCACTAACACGCCTGAGTGAGGTAATGGCAACTAAAAATGCAATTTTCCATGGAAGAAATTAAAGGGGACATGAGTGTAGGACAAATGGGGAGTGTAGTACAAATGGGGGACCCATACGTCTTGTGAGAACAATGTTAAAGTTTAGAAGCCTGCTGGAGGAACCTGTGGCGGAATAACTCGTCTGAATCCTTCCATGAATGCTTTGATGACTGGAATTTTGAAAAATTAGAGATGCTGTCTATTCTGAAGGTAGGCAGACATAGTGAGGGGTATTCGTATAGAAGTTTGTGCTAAATTTGCTTTTTTGTAAGTGAAGAAGGTAGTAGACAAGTCTTGCACCGTGGTTTTTAGAGGATTCATTTGCTTGGACTGACAAAAGCAAACAGAGTTTCCGGTTTGCTGCATAACTGCGTGTTTCCATGAGAATATCCATACATTCAAATTGCTAGTTTGAGAATTTTCTGGTCTGGGTGCGTGATCTGTCCCTGATTTTGAGTGAGAAGGTCCAGCTTGTTGGGGAGTTTCTCGTGTGGGACCACAGCAAAGTCTAAGAGTGTTGTGAACCACGGCTGACGTGCCCATGTGAAGCTACTAGGATCATAGTAGGAGAAGTTTGCCCGAGCTTCTGAACCAAGAAGGGAAGAAGTGGAAGAGGTGGAAAGTGGGTCTGAGTACCTAGAGGCAAAGTATGGGCATTTTGTTTTCTGCTATGGCGAAAAGGTCGATCTAAGGGAACCTTCACTTTTGGAAGTATGGTAAGAGGACTTGTGAGTAGAGTTCCCATTTGTGGACTTGTTGCGGCATCCTGATGAGCAAGTCTGCAAAGTCGTTGTCTGTTCCCGGAAGGTAATCCGCCAACAGGTGAATATTGTGGTGAATAGATCACTTCCATATGGTCTGAGACAGGTCTGATAGTTGTGAAGTCCGTGTCCCGCCATTTTTTGTAGGTAATTCATGGCTGTCATATTGTCTGTCCGGACTAGGACAACCTTGTGAGACAGGTGAGGAAGGAAAGCTTTCAGTGCTAGGTAGACTGCTGAAGCTTTAAGGAGTTGATGTGTAGAGAATGATGCCTGGCAAACCAAAGACGTTGTACTGTTATGTCTTGTAAGTGAGCACCTCAACACAACTGGTGATGCGTCCTTGGTGAGAGAGATGTGGGGAACAGCATCCAGAAAAGGTCGCCCTTTTAACTAGTTGTTAGTGTTCCACTATGGAGGAGAATGGTGATTGTGGCAGTCTGTCAACACTAGATCCTCCAAATGACCCTGTGGCTGAGACCACTGACGAGCTATACATTGCTGCAGGGGATGCATGCGTAACCTTGCATGGGGAATTATGGCAATGAAGAAGCCATCATTCCTCGCAGATGCATAACGACTGTACTGTGAGAGTCTGGTTTGTTTTGAACTAGGGTAAGATTGCCTGAAAGTTGGGAATCCAAGTGGGATTGGGCTAGGATAGCCTTAACTGTGCGTTTAGGATTGCTCCCAAATAAGGTTGAACCTACAGAGGTTAAAGGTGAGACTTGAGGATGTTGATAGTAAATCCCAGGCTGTGAAGGAGATCTATTGTCATCTGAGTGTGCTGTTGAAACTGCGGATGTGTGCTGGCTTGCACAAGCCAATCGTCTCAGTAGGAGAATACATGAACCTTTTGTCTTCTCAGATGTGCTGCAACTACCGCCAGGCATTTCGTGAACACTCGAGATGTGGTAGTCACCCCGAATGGAAGAACTTTGAACTGAAGGTGCTTTTTTTTTTTTATTGAATTTTGCCATATACAACAACATACATGAACACAAACAGGTCCCCTCGTCTTAACAATAGTTAAAATAATGTAGTGATCCTTTCAGCCACAGCATTGTCCCGTACAGCAATAGGAATCAATAAACATATCTCTCCGTAGGCTTCAGTATCAAGGGACTCTTCTCTAAATCACCTCACTAGCCGTCGAACAGCATAGTCCGCCCGCCAGTGCAGAGGTGAGTCATAATCAATAGAGGACTCAGCAGAGCATAGCAGAGGAGAGAAAACATTTTTAAAAAACGCAACTAGAGAAGCAGGTGGAGTACCGGAACAAACCGTGCAAGCCCATCTTAACCGTGCAAGATCAAACACAATCTGGGGGGGGGGATGAGTCTCTCGCGTGGACATCACCAGTCGCGTCGCTTACATACTTCGGGAAGCCAGATATTCAGTTAACGGGGCCCATATGTCCTTAGGGTGGGATCCCTCAGGCATGAGTTCCCAAAAAATCATCAGCTGATCGTGGCAAAAGGCAGCGTCTCGTAACCATTCAGACTTACGTGGTACCCTCTTCCTCCCCCAGCACATAGCAACCCTACGCTTGGCCAGCAACAGGAGCAGGCCCACCAGACGTCTGTGCGGCCCCCGGATCACATCCACACATCCCAGCAGCCCAATCTTTGGGGAAAGGGGCGTCTCCAGATCAGCCATGTCAGTAATCACTTGCCAGACTTCTACCCAAAAATCGTGGACTTCCGCACACTCCCACGCCAGATGTAAAAAGCCTGCATCCGGCGCCCGACAGCGAGCACAACACGCATCCAAACGCAAGCCCATAGAGTGGAGCCCCTTGGGTGTATGGTACAGTCAGTGCAGAAACTTAAAATGTAGCAGCCGCAGCCTATAATTCGGGGACAGCGCTTTCATATGCGCACAGCAGCCGTGCCACATTGCCTCTGTGATGGGCTCTCCCACATCTCTCTCCCAGGCAATCCTGGAGGACTCTCCAAAGCCACCTCTCTGCTCCTGCATACAATTATACAGCTTGGTGACCAGCCTGCCCGGGGACCGCACGCCGCAAAGCACCTCCAGAGCTCGAAACTCCGATATGCCTCCGGCGGGACCAAGGAAACGGTCCGCAACACAGCACGGACCCGAAGAGCACACAGGAGCTGCAGCGCAGTACCCTCACAGCCCGCCAGCGCCTCAGAGACATCCAGTAGACGGCCATCCACCAGCCAGTCTCCCAGCTCAGTCAAGCCGGCCTCCTTACGAAAACTGCGCACCTCTCGGTCTCCGAGCATCAGCAACCGCCATGACAGGCAGCGAAGGAGCAAATGGGACAGTAACCCCAGAGCGCTGCATCAACGCCCCCCACGCTCTCATCGTACATGCCACTGTGTCGATTCCTTTAACACGGAACTGCACCCGGCTTCCAAGGATGCACATTAAGCCATAACGCCACACGGAATCACTCTCAGGCGCCAGATGCAGCAAGTAACGGATCGGGTTTAATCAATAATACGCGAAGTGCGCCTGTGCGCAGTGATAATAAAGCTCCAGATCCGGAGCAGCAAGCCCGCCCAATTCAAACAGCAGTGTCAGTCTCTCCCAAGAAATGCGCGGCTGTCGTCCCGCCCACGCCAGACGAATTAGCGCGGAGCGCAGCCTACGTAAGTAGCCCCTTGCGAGGGTAAGATTCACAAACAAGTACAAGAACTTAGGAAGCACCACCATCTTTGCAACAGCAATGCGCCCAATTAGCGAGAGCGGCAGAGCGCGCCAGATCTCAACCTTTTCCTCCAGCCACGAGAATGCAGCACCATAATTAGCCTGCCTCAGTGTGTCAACATCACGGCTCAACTGTATACCCAAATACCGCACCGGCCCTTCCGCCCAGACCAGAGGGTATCGAGAATTGAATCGCGTCTCACTGGGGGTCAGAGGCAGCACCATCGATTTCGACCAATTAACAGTGATACCAGAGAAGGTGCCGAACTGCACGACTTCATCCAATAAAACATCCAGATTCTGACCAGGGTTCCGCACGTATAGTGCAATGTCATCAGCATACAGAGATATCAGAACAGGTCTCTGTCGAAACTGCAAACCTCTAGCATTGTATTTCTGTCGCAACCCCGCCGCCTAAGGCTCCATAGCCGCCGCAAAAAAGAGGGGGGACAGTGGGCATCCCTGGCGCGTACCGCGTGCAACTGGGAATGGAGCCGACACACATCCATTAAGGCGTAACCTGGCAGTTGGAAGAGTATACATCAGTCTAATCCAGTTCACGAAACGCTCACTTAGACCCACTCGGCCTAAAAGCGCAAACATATAATCCCAGGGCAGGGAGTCGAAAGCCTTGGCAGCATCAAGGAATACCGCAGCCAAATTATCCTCAGCCCACAAAGAGCCCGCCACCGCAAAAAAGGTACGCAAATTGTGGCACGTAGACCTTCCAGGAACAAATCCCGACTGATCCGGCAGCACCAACCTAGAAAGAAGGGGCTGCAGACGCGTCGCTATCATCTTTGCCAGAATTTTATTATCAATGTTTATCATGGACAGGGGGCGATACGAGTCACATCGGGTGGGATCTTTCCCAGGCTTCAGAACTGTTACTAACAAAGCTTCTCGGAGCGAGAGACCGGCAGAGACCCTGCCTCCAGGGATTCCGCATACACCTCCAACAGGTACGGGGCAAGAATATCCACATACTCTTTATAAAATGCTGGGGTCAGGCCGTCCACACCTGGGGACTTATCGACAGGTAAACCACGAATCGCCGCTGCTACCTCCTCCACAGTAAACGGTTCATCCAAATACGCCCTGGGCGTCTCCTCAAACCATACCAGCGTGATATCCGCAAAATATGCCTGTGCCGCCTCCACATTTAGGCCCACTGGGGCCGCATAAAGCCGCGCAAAATATTATGTAAACACCTGTATGATATCATTCGACCCAGTCACCTTTCCGCCCCCAGCGTCCTCAACCTCTGTAACATAATTATTGGCCCAGGGCCTGCGGAGCATATCTGCAAGTGTTCGCCCCACTCTCTCTCCCTCCCCATACAGACGAGCTTGTGCATGCCTCCCAGAAAAGCAGATCTCTCTCATGGAGGCCTCCTCATATAAGGACACCTCACGCCTAATCTCAGCAAGGACCTCTCTTGACCAACTCGTAGCCAATCGCCTCTCCAGTTCTATAAGCCTTCCCTCGATATCAGCCATTTCCCGTCGCATGGCCTTCACTATGCTGTGTTGCTTCGATAGACACACTCCCCGAATAACAACTTTAAATGTCTCCCACAAGATACCCACAGATTCCACAGAACCGCGATTCTCAGCAAAGAATAGTTGTATCGCCTCACACACTTCTTTCCGAAAAATCTCATCCCGTAGCGCCCCACTGGGTAGCCGCCACAGAATCATCTGACGCAGCTCACCAGGAATCACTAACTCCAGTCTAACCGGCGAGTGGTCCGACAACGTGCGGGGGAGATGATCTACCGCTCTCGTCCAGACCTCCACATCTCTGGTACCCAGCCAACGATCTATCCGGGACCAACTGCCATGGACGTAATTCAAACACGTTCCCTCTCTCACTTCTGCATGCTTCCGTCTCCACAGGTCCACCAGCTCGCCACTCCGCATCACTGCCGCCAGCGACTTTGCCGCAGAGACATGCTGCACCCTGGCCACACTCTCGCGATCCATCCGAGCATCCAATACCACGTTGTAATCGCTGCCCCAGATCACCGCTCCAGCACCCAGAGACTCCACGAGACGCCACAGCACCAGAAAGAACTCTGGGTCGTCAACATTCAGTCCATACACTGCCACAAGACGACAAGCCCTGTCGAGTAACGTACCGCTCAATAAAACATATCTACCATTCGGATCTAAGACAACTTCTCGCGTGCGCCACTGCAGCCCCCTGCGAATTAAAATTGCAACTCCACGATCATTACCAGAGTACGTGGAGCAGTGAGCCTCGCCAACCCACCCAGCTTTCAGCCGGTCCACCGAGGTTGCCACCAGGTGTGTCTCCTGTAGCATACAGATATCAATGTTATGTCGCTTAGCATACGCAGCCACCAATCGAGCCTTCCGCTTATCATTAAGCCCACGCACATTCCACGTCAAGCATCGAACCACCGTTGCATCATCCCCCCTCATCTCACTTCACAACTACCCAATGTTGCACGGGAAAGCACGTCCCCACCTGCCAGAAACAAAAGAAAGGACCAATCATAACAACAAGTAGAATAACCATTCTACAATCATAGACAGCCCAATCCCCCCCCACCCACGCAGGCCCCCCAATTGGACCCTTTCAGTATCCCACCCAATCAATCCCAAAGCCCACCCCCAGTAGCTAAAGCAAAAACTGATAGGACTCATCCCAGGGTCAGTGGTCGGCCAACAGCTCTCCACCCAGAGTGCACTAGTGGAGAGGGGCCCATGGGCCAAATAGCAAACCACACGACAGGCAGACCAATGCAAAAGGCGGCCCCGCGCACCCCCCGGAAAAGTTGATTTCGGAGTTCTTATATACCAGCGGCCTTCTCTCCCTCGCCAAGCGAAGGACAGCATCCCGGTCTCTATAATTCAACAGGCGTGCAATTATTGGTCGCGGAGGTGTTCCCGGCGGAGGCCGGGGTCCCAAGGACCGGTGCGCCCTCTCCACCACCAGCATCCGCGAGAGCTCGCCAGCGACCAGTTCCAGCAGCATACTCTCCACAAAGTCCTCCATGCGGCCCATTTCAGTCGCCTCCGGCAGCCCCACAATGCAGATATTATTACAACTAGACCGCGCCTCCAAGTCCTCGTTCTTATTCCGTATCACCTCCAGGATGCGTTCTATGTGTGCAATTTGTTCTCTATCGCCCCGGCGCGCATCCTCCACCTCCGATGTGCGCGTCTCCAAAGCCTCGAGGCGGGAATCATGATCATCAACTCGGGCTCGTATGCGGTCAAGCCGTTCCGTCACATGGTCCAGCTTGGCATCTATGCAAGCCAAGCTAGTCTTAAGCTCCAAAAACATGGACCGCACAGACACCTCAGGGCGTTCCTCTCCAACCTCGACATCACTAGACTGAGAGGCAGAGACGGCACCCTTCTTTTTACCCCCCTCAAAGGTGAGTTTCGCTTGCCGTTGGTCAGATTTGCCCATGGTTCAGCACAACACGCACAGCCTCCTGACCGCACAAGGGCAGCGATAAATATCCAAAACAGCGGGCGCCCACTACTAAGATTGCACCTCTGGCCGCCCAGCCCGCTCCACAGGACCACAGTCAGCCTCAAAATCACCAGGCCCACATCAAGATTCACTGCAGAGCAGACCAGCCCGCGCTAGCGCCCACAAACGCTCCACCGACCTCAGCTCCCACTCTGGGAATCCGCGCCACAGTGAGTATCCAGGTCCGAGCAGACCCAGCACCTCCAGTAAAAGCGCGCTCTGCAATGTCAGGTCTTCAGGGAGTCACCACACGTGGAGCAGCAACATCACCTCTAAACCGCCGTATTCCTGGTTCCGCTGTTGGTCTAAAATTCCAGACAGGTCCCCTCAGGCAGCGTAGTGCAGAGTCTCCAGCGCAGCCCGGCAGCCTCTTCCGGGAGCTTTCACGAGGGGAGTATCGTAGGGCCAGGCTGCGACCCCTCCCCACCCGACCTCTCACTTGTGCCAGGGGCCCGGGCCGCCACAGCGCTCAGATCAGCCCCTGCCTCTTAGGGCATAATCTGCGCCCCGCACCGGGTTCGCTCCTCCCGCGCCTCCAGGGCGCCGAAGGTCAGGCACCACCAGCTGCAAATGGCGGCCGAAGTCCAGAGAGCCGTTAGGCCCGAAAATAGTCTCCACAACAGCGGGCCGCGGAAGCCCGGGGGCCAAGCAGCAGCAGGGGAACAGTAGCCACGAGGGCCGCGGCACGACCCTGCCGCCGACCAGGCCCTCGCACACACTCTCGCTCCTGGCTCTACGCACTCGCCGGGAGTGGCCGCAGTCCTCCTCACCTCCCCGCCTCAGAAGTTCGCGCGGGGCAAGGCCGACGTCAGGCACGCACGCCACCAGGCCCCAGCGCTGGACTCGGCTGCTCCGGCTTCACTCCAATCATCCCTGGGGCCCCCGGGGAGGCACCGTCCAGCCCACCCCCGCCGCAGTTGCCTGCAGGATTAATGCAACGATTTAATGGCCCGAGGCCCGGCGGAGCCTCACTTGGTGTCGGCCATCTTGCCCGGCAGCCAGGCCACGCCCCCGAACTGAAGGTGCTTGTCTGCTCTCATGAATGTTAAGTATTTGTGGTGAGCAGGGTGTATTGGTATGTGGAGTTAAGCGCCCTTTAGGTCTAATGTTGCCATGAAGTCACTCTGTTTAAGAAGTGGTATAACATCCTGCAAAACGAACATGTGGAAGTATTCTGATGGGATGTACTTGTTTAGAGGCATGAGATCTAAGATTGGTCTCGGAGACCCATTCTTTTTGGGGATCAGGAAGAACAGGGAGTATCCCCCTGAGCCCTGCTGTTGAAGTGGAACGAGTTCTATGGCCCCTTTGTTTAGATGGGTTTGGACTTCCTGCTTGAGAAGTGTCTGATGTTCCTGTGATAGTCTGTGAGTGCGAGAAGGAATGTTAGGCGGGGTGGTAATGAGCTCCAGACAATTACCATGTTGAATAATGGCTAATACCCATTTGTCTGCAGTGATGGCATCCCAGACTGGGTAGAAATACTGTAGTCTGCCCCTGAAAGGTGTTGTGTGGTCAGTGGGGAGGATAGGGTAGTCACTGTTTTGCAGTGGGTGTTGCTCCGAAAGCAGAGGCAACCTTGCCCCTACCCTTGTGATTATTTTGTCTGAAGGAGCCTCTACAGTAACTCTTGATGTAAGAGGTTTGGGGCTGTTTCTGTTGAGAGGTGGATGCCTGTGTGGAGGTGGACTTATATGTTTCCCTGTAACATGGGCGACGAAAGGAGCCCCTGGGAGTGGCAGTTTGTATTGCTCCCATTGCTTTGGCCGTGTCAGTGTCTTTATTCATTTTTTCTAAGATAAACTCCAGTTGCCGGCTAAAGAGGTGTTCTTTATTGAAGGGCATGTTTAGAACTGCCTGTTGGACTTCTTGGTTAAAACCTGAGTACCTCAACCAAGCATGTCGCCTAAGGAGGACACTAGTATTAATTCCTCTAGCTACAGTATCCACAGCATTGAGGGCACAGTGAATGGAATTGTTAGTAATGGCCTGCCCCTCTATAACAATCTGTTGGCCACTTTTTCTATATTCTTTTGGGAGGTACTGTAGAAGTTTCTCCATCTCATCAAAATGGGCTCTATCATAGCAGGCCAGCAGGGTCTGAGAATTGGCAATGTGCCAATGGTTGGCAGCCTGCGCAGCAACCGTCTTCCCAGCAGCATCTTTGTGCTAACTTTCCTTTTCTAGGGGGGGGGGGGGGGGGGTGAGAGGGTTGGGGCGGGGGAGTATTTTTGGTAGCCTTTTATCCCTCTTGCATGCGGTAGTTGTGACAACAAAGTCTGGTGGTACTTAACTTCAAATGAATAAGGGGTCTGATGGTGCTGCTTTATATTATTTTGTCCAACCTAGGGGTGAGAACTCTGGCTTTGACAGGGTCCTTGAAGATGTCCTCAGCATGTCTCATCATCCCTGGTAACATGGGCAGGTACTGTGTCTCCCTATGTTTAGAGGCCAAAGTGTTGAATAGAAAATCCTGTTCTAGGGATTACTTGTGTAATCGACATTATGAAAAGCTGCCGCTCTCGCAGTCACCTCTTGGTAAGAGATTGCGTCTTCAAGAGGGGAGGGATGAGCTGGATACAAATCTGGGTTGTTTGGTGTAATGGGATCTGTATCATATATGTCCCATGGGTCAGAATCTGCTAATGGTCGCCCTAGCTCACCTGTGTCCAACTGTGGTGATAATGGATGAGGAGAATGAGGTGGGAATGGAGGTGGTGGTGAAGGTGGTGGAGGGTGAGGTGATGTAGGAAGAGGATAATAGGCAGGGCTGGTAGCCTTGTCCTTGGTTTTCTTCCTGGGAGGAAGAGGTAGATTGAGTTCCTCCTCAAAAGTCAATTTCCTCTTTGGTGGTGGAGAGGAAGGGGTAGCAATAATGTGTCCAGTCCTCACTTGTATCTGTATTTTCCTCTAGTGTATGTCCAGCTTATCCAACTTCGGTGGTGGGCCAGGGGCCACAGTACTCGAGCGCTGGGTTGATGGGATTTCCCCCATCTCCATGTCCACTTCGAAATTGGAGCGACAGCTATCCTTAATGAAGAAGGCCTCTTCTTGATCGGTGGTTGGCTCTTTTTGACTGTGTTCCTCACCAAAGAGGTAGGGAGTGTTGTCCGTGGCCTTCTGTGACATATCAAGTCAACGAGCCCTGTGATCCCGAAAGGTCTTCTTTGATCTAAATTATTTAGATTTACAGGCATCACAGTCGACCTCTTTATGGCCAGGTGAAAGGCACAAATTGCACACAAAGTGTATCTCAGTATGCAGATATTTTGTGTGATAACGCAGGCAGAATCTGAAAGGTGTGCATTCCATTACCAGAAACGTATATTCAATGGAGCTGGTGATATGCAGAAGGATAGGCCCAAATGGGCAGTGCCTCAAGAGGTGGTCAGCAGAAGGAGCTTGAACCGTCAAATTCTCTGAAAGAAAAGTGCGATCAAAAACATTACCATGGAGGACAGTAAAGAACCGAAGAAGCGTATCAAATGGAGTCGAAGCAGAGCAAGGTACACACATCGGACCCAGACGGTGGAGAGAAAACAATCTAACAATGGGGTCGATGCCCATGCGCAACATCACTGAGAGGAGTCACTTGACCTTGTGACCCGAAAGACATTTTCCAAGAAAAACAAATTTCACAACTCCAGATCAAACACTACAGAGCAGAGGTATGCAGAGCATGTGTATCAACAACTAAACACACTAGGATACAAAACCTCCAAATAAAGTCGATAACACTGGTTCCCATATCCAATAACTGCTCAAGTAAAAAAGAGGAACGTATGGGAGGATAGAGGAAAAAACTGCAAGACCAAAAAACATCTAAAGCCCAACTGGTCAGATCCCCCTGCTCATTAAGGGCAATCACTGCCAATCAAGTGGCAGGACCTCAAAGTCAGCAGTGGTGTGAGAACACATGCATCTTGCCCTCAGTGACCACTGAAGCATGGTGAGGAGATAAAAGACATACCCGACCCAATTCCACCATTTTCCTTTTGATACCTTTTAGTTATTCACTTATCCTCTGGGTTGCAGACGTAAGCCCAGGAAGATGCCGATCCTCCTGGTCCTAAAAAGTGAATCCTCCTGCTTGACTACTCATCTTGATACTCTTTCCCTATGTGGATGATTTGGAAAATACACATTTATTTTCACCACACAAGGCATCTTGGGAGCAGTGACCTTAGTAAGAAGCCGAACTACTCAATTTAGGTGTACACATGTTTTGAGTTTGCCACAAGGCGTTCCTCCCTCAAGAAATGCAACAACATGGAACATGCCAATAGAGGCAGTCCAGCATGTTGTATGCCTCATGAATGCCACCGTCTCATCTACATTGGGGAAGAAACCACAGACTCCTCTTGGCTTTTGTTTCATCCTTAGCTCCCTTCTTACTCTGCAGGGTTTTAGCATCAGCCCATCAAGTGCATTGTTTTTAAAGAGATTTTGATGAGTTCCTGGTAAATCAATTAAAGATACAAATTTGCAGAAGGGTGTTGATAAGCAAGTAACATTTTCATCTGTAAAATTAAATGAGTGGCAAGAATTGCCACTTAGAGGCAATAGTGCAGCTGTCAGCTGTAAAGTAGCCATAAAGAACCATAGTACCATTAGTTTATGAGAGACAGGGCATACACTCAGCAGAAGAAAAATATCCTGTAGGTAATGGGAAGGGTAGACACCCAATCTCCATGCAGCAGGAGCATGGACTGAGGGTAGTTATCTGTTTTAGTGGTAAAGAGAAAGGAGAGGTTCATTGTGTTGATGTACTGTTGAGTAATACCCATAGAAGAGGACCCCTCGTGGATCCTGCAAGAGTGAGAAATCAATTTACATAAAAAAGTTCAGGCATAACCAGAATGTGATCAATTTGATACAAAAAAGTGGAGACATGCGAGTAGTGTGTCTCCACATCCAAATACAAAGACAAGCTGGAAAACATGAAGAACAACAACATAAATCACAGCTTGTAGACCTAAAGAAATTAAGAGTTCTGATCCTACCACCAACTGCCCATCTTCAAAAGACTTTGATCAATGGGGCTAGAACAGTTGTGGCTCTCTTTGCTGGCAAGATGAAAATTAGAAAAGAGTCCAAGATCTGATCTTCCTCAACAAAAAACACAAATCTGTTCTCTGGCAGCACACTCCAGAAGCTAGATGGTGAGCTGTCAAGGAATGCATGAGCAAAAAGTAGGCAAATAATGGATGTGGGGAAAAATTTGTTGACAATTTATATTATGTAGTATGCAAATTTCATGTGCTATAATCTGTGACTGCAGTAAGACCAGTAAATATTTACCAAAATCAAATGTATATTTAATGGGTTCATATATATGCCCTTATTAATGAATGCTGGCAGTTTGATTAAGTATGGCAAAATCTACAGGTATCTAGCAAAAATATGGAAACACTCAGCTGCTTTCATATTTCCAAGTACATTTTCAGCCTAAAAAGGAAGGCAGCAACTTGCTTACTTGTGAAATCGTCCAGCTCGGTCTTCATTATCAGCATACAAGAACATTTTCAACGCATAGTTTTCCAAATGGGCACTGCCAACTACTTCGTTGGTGACGGACTCATCGTCCCCAAGCTGTTTCTTCAACTAAAGGAAAAACAAAATTGATTCAGTTAAAGAGAGATCACACAATGAACATATTTCAATTCCCTTTAAAATGTAGTCTTAAATGAATTACCCATTACGTTGAGCATCTCCATTTGGTAAACATGGATGGCAATGGTTGCCTATCATAATGACGTGATGTAATAGGCAAAGAACAATCAAGCACTTCATTCCCGGGCTAAGTTAATATAAAAAAAAACAGTTTAGGAAACTGAAGTCATGGTAACCGATGCCGTTAACGTTCGGCAGTAAGAAAATGCAACTTACCCGTAACAAGAGTACTGGGGTAGTATTACCGTGAAATGCCTGCTAGTGCATTCTCTAATGTCAGGCTGACTCCAGGTATACTCTTGAGTCTTTAGTAGTCCACTGTTATTTGGTCTGTCCAGTCTTCACTGGATGCCATCTTAGTCTGAGGTTTGCAAATTCAGAAAGAATAGTTTCTCCTTAAATTGGCAGAATGGCTACACGTGGCTCTATGCAGTATTTACACACCAGACAACTATTATTACAGTTTGCTAAGCGAGAGATCTTACGTAGTGCCACGTGCAAGCAACTTCTAAGACAAAAGTGATAACCATTCCATCTTTACATGAACTTCTATTTTGAGAAAGAGACATCTCCACACACTAACTCTGAAATGGCATCAAAGAACTGATGAAAGAATGAGTGTGAAATGATTTCTAATCTATATTTAAATTGTGAAATGGTGTATTTTACAGGTGATGTTAACCAGAAAGGTTCAGGCACAGATCTGACCTTGTGATCTATCATGAAATGTAAAAGATGCTATGAGGTCACTCATGACCAGTTAATATGAACAAATATAATATATTCTAACAAATGTTACTAATCTAGCTATTGTCAGCTACATAGTAGAAGTAAGAAGGGTCTTTACAAGAGGTGTAGGTTAGGACAATTATGGGATGGGGTTTGCTCTTCTATTTATACTGATAACAGAAACACCGTGCAGCCTACACTTTGGGGATACATATTCCAAGCACGAACAAAGCACTATTAAACACCAGACCAGAATGTTTCCCCTGACTCCTATGTAGACCATACCATTATTATGTACACTGCTATGTGGCTCTGGCTAAACCGATATTCCTACCTAATACTGATAACTCCATTTGATCTCTTGTGTAAACTAGAAGGACAGCCAAAGTAAATAAAATAGATTATGTAGTACTTCTTCATTGCCCCGCTTTATGTTGTGATAGAATCTAAATTGTTGTTTGCTATGATCAAGTTCATAGCATCAGCACTGTGTTTCCACTCATGTTCCAGAATAAAATTCTTCGATTTGAACAGAAACAGGTCTTTAGTATGCCCCCTGACACTACTCCAGGATGTTTTAGTAATGGGTGCAATAATGGATCTCTTTTCATCATTTTATGAATATTCTAACTATACCTAAACACACAAAAGGGAAACTATCTAACATCAATGTGTGAGTGGAACAGTTTATATAGTTCCCTCCAGTGAAGTGAATCACTTCTTTTCTCTCATTAATAGGGTTTAAATCTGAAGGGGCAGAGGGAAGGGGTGTCTTGAATGTCACATAAACATGTTCTGAGGTGTACCATGAATTTTCAATAATTAATGCATTCCAGTGAAGAAAATGTAAGGACTGAATGATTGCCAGACTTGAAAAATCACTTTTATTGGCTAAAGATAATTAGGGCAGTTAGATTCTGATGAACTTACAGCACTGAAGCTGTTCAAGGCTGCTGTCACCACCACCGCTTTACTGATGAGATAGTGTGTTTCAGGTCTCACATCTGAGAAAGGGACTTCTTCCAATCCATTTTGCCTAACATTGAGATTGACATTTTAGAATCTGTGAGACCAATGAGCATCTACGTTCTAAAGCAGAGGTGGGATAACATAATAGGACATTAAGTGTGGTAAAGTCAGGTAAACGCACGGTTGGCGAGCAATTGCAAGGATAAACATCTCAATTGTACTCCAATTTAACTTGAGTTGGCACTTAGAAATACAAAATTTATTATTTTCGAGTTCGTTTGGAAAATACAGGTTATTTATCAGAATTGAGAATCAAAAAATAAGTGTCATGAGTATGTGGTTTTATAAGGCATTCTAATGCTAACTCAGGATATCCGTCAAACATATATTAAATGCTTATGGTAAACACTGCCACAGTAGCATAATTTCAACTGCTGACCAAGCCAAAAGTACAGAAAAACACTTCTTTCAACACAGCCAAGATAATGATCTCACTTTGCCATGGCAAATGTGACTGCTGTAGCAGTTTAATGGTGGTTACATCTGAATTCTTTCAGATAAAAGTGATCATTTTATGCTAAGTATTCTGTACAATCACCAAGGATATACTCCCACATCACAGCACCATCTTCAATCCGAATCAATTAAAACAGAGAACTGCACAAGCTATTTAAACCCAAAAATGGCTAATCCCTAAACTACCTTCCCGAAAGCCTGGATCACTAAATTAAAAATTGATACTTGCGCTCAGCCAAAAAGAAACTCTGACTCACACCCAAAATCCATTAAGCTTTATCTCGTTTTTTCGATTCCTTCATTTACTTGGGCCACTATACTGCAACTCACTACAGACAAATAAATGCTCAATCTCTCGACTCACATTATTTAAAACTACACTCAAAACAGAAGAATTGCCTTTAAGTTACTTTGGCTACAAAAATCTCTTTGCTGACTTCTAAAACATGGAATTGCCTTCCTTTCAATTTTCCAAATAATACTTACTAAAAGTTTTTGCAAACTGCTAAAAATGTCACTGCGTACTCTTCCATCTAGGACTATGGCTATTTTATCTAGCTGCGTCGGTGTGCTATCAGTCCCTCAGAACCAGGTTATTTCTGAAAGTGCACTCAAAAAAGAAATCTAACTTAGATAGCTGTTGCGAAAGTACTTTGTAAAACTCTAAACACCACTTCTGCAAACTACCTGAATACCTCTTATTGTAGTTACAGAATACTGCAGAACATCGTCTTTTGAAGCCTTGCTTGGATCCTAATTACTTGGCAACATTCACCCCATTTCCCAGTTGGTGTATTCCACTGAATTGCTTTGGCTGACACTAAGCAATTTCTATATTGCTTCAAGAACAACCAACTTCTTGAGCCTTTCCAGATTAAATGTAGGCAACTTATGGAAACGAAGTCTTTTTTAGAAGCCTTAATGTACATCTCCAATCAATCTATGCCAACAGAGCCTGTGCTGTCACTTTTGACACCATAGAAAACAATTCTAGCCAATAAGCATGAGACAATGTGGATTAAAGGTACGGTGCACTGGTGCATATTTTTATCGTTCACTGTCTTGTTACGCACCCCTTCTACTTTCATATTCCACTCAGACATTCATTAAATGGAAACAAAAAAGTACTGCCCAAAAAATCCTTGAGGGCTGATGAGTAACATTCTGATAACCACTCAATTGCATACTGAAATTTCAGGCTTCAATGGTTTTATATTTAAAGTTAGTTTTGTTTGACCACATGATTATGTATTCGCATATTAAGTTAGGCACTTAAGTAACTCATTAAGTTTAATGAGTTTTAGAATTGGAGGAATACATTAATTTGAGGTGAAAGCATATCATTCATGCATGCTTTAAGAATATTTTCTTTCAAACTGCCTTGCATTAAATTAAATATGGGATCTGCACATCTATAAAAAAACACAATTTATCTTGTAAAGTTCTTCTGGAGGAGGAATAACGCGTGATCTGATGGAAATGAAGGATCTGATGGAAACCAACTGACCAGACTGGTCCGGGGACTCAAAGCTCAATTTTAGTGCGTCACGCTGGAATTCAAAGACCTTCTTTCAAAGATGCTACAGAGCTTTATAAGTGTCAGGTTTCTAATAAAACCGGGAAAGCAAATACGACTGCCTTAGTTACAGCAGGTGGATGGAGGACACTTGAATGGTTCCACAGTCTGTGCATGGGGAAAGTTTTAGGCTGGTGTTAAAGAACAAAAAACAGGACTGGCTCAAAAGATACTAGTCTACTGTTTCCGAACTACTAACGCTTAAAGGAAGTTTTGAATGTTCCTGAAAGCTGCATTTTCAACGTTTGCTCATGCATGAAAAGCCATTCTGCAAACTACACATTTCCTGTGTGAGATCTGGCTACTTTCCACGAAATTAACTTTAGTCAAGGGAAGGCTAGGACCACTGGAAATAATGTTGGGGCATTAATTCTGCAACTACCAACCCCTCTTTTCTCCCCCCGCCCCAAGTTTTGGAACTTTGTGGATAATTTCTTTCAGTTGGCCAGAAATAGGTAGATGCTCTGTAAAATTCATTTTACAGAAAAATAAGACAAGGGCTCATTAAACGTCTATAGTAACTAAAACTAGGGTTCAAAAGAAAATATAGTACTTTGCACTTCACTACCTTAAAATGTGATTCTTTGTAAAAAAAAAAAAAAAAAACGTTGTTTCCCACCGAATTTTATTATAGCACATAGACACCATTTCTATTTTCTGAACATATTGTGGTAGAATTTTGGTTTTACTGTGCAGGCTACAGAGGTGTTCGCTGTGTGTTTAAAGGGATGGCGAGCGGAGCAGCAGAGACTGCAGCAGAGACTGCAGCAGAGTAATTTATCTGGCTATTAACTTGGTCGAAAGCTGATAGTTTTACATAGGGAGCGTTTTATACTGCCTTGTTTCTTGTGCTATTTTGAATTAAAAAAGAGTAAGGAATCAAATGAGAGACCATTTACCTGCCATTGTTGCAACTGCTATGACTTAGGTACTGACAACTTCAAGATTCTGTCAAAGGCATTCATGCCTCCTCTAGGGAAGTAGGGGGAACTCAAGAAATAACAGTTGGAAACAGCAAGAGAGCAGAAAAAGGTCTTTATAAACAAGTTGCTTACCTTTAGCAACGCCCTAGCTAGTAGAGGCAATATCTAGCTGCACATACCTTACCGCTGAATTTTCCTCATGTGTGAGACTGGATCCGGAGATTTCCCTGAGCAGTACCACTGCGCACCGAAAGGTGGCGTAGATTGACTCTGCACCTGTCGTCCACTCTAGATATGACGTTGCAGTTCCCAAATACGTGCCACCCCGGCATGATGAAGACAGTTTCTTTTCACGACTTTCCACATCAGAAGTGTAAAGCTATAAAGAAACTGATTACCGGTGCGTCATCACTAAGGCCCAGGGATGGGTGGGTCGGTCAGTAAGGATTCTGCAACTATATATTGTCTCTATCAGATAAGACTCCACAAAAGGTAAGTAACGTGTTCATCTGATAAAGACTTGTAGTTTCAGATTCCTTACCTTTGAATAGATACCCAAGCCATCCCCGGAGGTGGGTCTGTGAACCAAGTTCATACTAAAAAAGTCCTGTAGGACCAAACAGGCAAAATGCTTGTCCCTACGGACCTGACTGTCCAGGCAGTAGTGTTTGGTAAACTTGTACCGAGATGCCCATGTTGCCGCCTGACAGATGTCAAGGACTGGGACTCTTGTGCTAACGCAGTGGTCGCAGTTTTAGCTCGGGTAGAATGAGTAAGCAAAACAATCAAGGGGGTTGCTTCTTGGCCAGATCTAAATAAAGAGACCCAGCCATCTGGAGATGGTTCACTTCTGCACTATACGACATTTCTTCGCACCCATATAACCCACAAGGAGTTGATTATCCACCTGTAACGCTTTTGTTTGATCAAGGTAGAACGCCACTGCTCATTTTTGCTCCATGTGATGGAGTCTCTCCTCTTCCTTAGAAGGATGTGGGGGTGCACAAAAAGTAGGCAAGGTCATGAATTGGTCTACATGAAAGGGCGGAACCACTTTTGGTAGAAAGGAGGCCCTAGTGCAAAGCACTGCTTTGTCAGGACAGATGGAAAGGTAGGGCGGCTTAGATGACAATGCTTGCAACTCACTGACCCTGCAGCAAATATAATGGCCACAAGGAAGGCCGTTTTCAAAGTGAGATGCCTGCAAGGACAATTGTGGAGAGGCTCGAAAGGAGCGCAGATCAAAAATGTTAAAACCAAATTCAGATCCCATTGCGGAATAATAAATGTGCATGGAGAAAAAAAGATGTGCAAGACCTTTGAGGAACCCTGAACAAAGAAGATTGATCAGGCAACCACAAGAAGGTAGAAATCTGAAGACAAATAACCTTTAAGCGTGCCCATAGCAGAGCCCTGCTGGGACAGGGAAAGGATAAACAATAGGATCTCAGGAAACAGCTTGAAAGAATACAGCCCGGACCTCCTCTGGGACCTGTGGCAGCACTTGGGCAACCATATCCCACAGCGTGTGAGAATAACAGCCCTAAAGGCATGTTGTGTTGACGGATCGCAATGAAAGACTGGCGGAAGAAAACATCTTCTTCCCAAGTGAGTCTCACCTTTTGGATTCCCTATCTGAGGCAGCAGAAGGGAACGCGCTTGGAAGTTGAGGCTTGAATAACCAAACTCTAAGGGGTGGGTTGTTGCGTCAGAAAACTTGGGTAGCCTGGAGTTGGGCGGTGGCGGCTGCCAATCGTCCTGTTCACAGGAGCCCCCCTGATCTGGGTTTGGACCAGGTACCCAGTAGGACGTCCCTGAAGGCCTCATTAAATGGGAGCAGGTGTTCTGGGGTGCTAGCTCCCGGTTGTAGCAACACTGACAGGAGATTAGTCCTGACGGCCACCGAGGGCAACTCAAGGTCCAGGACCTCAGCCGCACTCCTCACCATTATTGAGCAAAAAGCACCCTCCTCCATAGCCACAGTAGGGTGAAAAAGCATGCCAGTATCTGGAGAAGTATCCAGTCCGCTGGCTTCATCCAAGTCTATACGTCAGTCCATAGGTTGGTCTTCATGAAGCTGGTATTCTAAAGGGGCCAGTAACCCCTACCATTCATCCCCGAAACCTAACCCATAAGAAAAGGGCTCAGAATCGGACCTAGGAGTCAAGGCTCCTTACGGCATTGTAATCAGTGTTGTACGATGACCATCCAGCTCTGTGTTGGAGTTGGGATTACAATAGGGATGGTGTCGCCTGCAGATGGCAACGGGAGCATTGGCATCGAGACCCGCGTCAGGGAAAGTCTAGGTGGCATGACAGATGCTGTTCCGGATCCAGGAGTGCATCCTTGGGTACTCCTGGATGCCAAAGCTGAATATGTGTAACCTGAAGGGGCCCCTTTTGACTATGTGGGCCCGAAGGCCCTCCAGAGGTATCAGACTGCCCAAATATGAGGCGCATGTCCTCGTAAAACTTTTTGGGCAGGGTGTTCCTCCCGGAAACTCAGGGAGGCGCGGAGTCGGCTTGGGTGCAGGCTCGACAGAACGAAGCCTAGAGTGTCGACAATCCCTCGTCAAGTCAGCTGGAGGACAAGGAGAAGTCAAAAAAACACTTCAACTTCTTAGATTTCTTCTTGTGCCTTCACTTACCCGCTTGCCCTAAGGACTTGGAGTGAGAAAGGCACGATGGAGGACGCCGCAACCAATCCCAGGACCTTCCTCTCGACCGTAATTGGGCCACCATCGCCTTTAGGGACAACTCCCTCAAAGCCTTCAGATGCATGGCCTGACGCTCGGAGCATGGGTCGCGGTCGGGCTTTAGGCACCAAAGACACACGATGGTTGGATCCATCGTGGACTTCGCCCGATGACAAGATTCACAGGGCTCAAAGCTGATCTTTCTGGATGACATCCTCGACGCACCAGGAGTAGAACATTCAAAACAATCTTAGACAAAAAAGTTGAAAAAAGCCAGTGAAACAAGCAACTGCAATAAAATAGATCTCACATCTGCTTGAGTTAGAGCCATTGGTGTTGTGCATTTATAACGACTTTTCTTGCCACATAAACTGGTCAACCCTGACTAAAAATGTTGTCATTTCCTGCCACATAATTCCAGTGGCTCTGCATGTAACTGAGGTGCTTTTGTCTACCTTCTTCCTCCATCTGCAGCCAAAAATGAAAATGTTGCCATTTAGCATCCTTATTTAAATCTGCCATGCTAATTCCAATAGAATACCACTTTCACCACCCTACAATCAGAGTTGCTGGCTAACACAATTCACAAAAAAACAGACACAAGACAGCCACGGAGATGTAATGAGAGAAATGAACTAGAAGGGTCCCCCAAACATACCAAGAGTGTTCAAATAGTCATAGTATAATAAGGATGTTAAATTGGCATGAATCATGGTCATAATTGCATTAAGGAGAGATTAATAAAACAAATACATTTATCATGTAAACTCAATAAAAACCTTGATCAGAAATAAACATTTGGTATTAGAATGTAATTCTCAGAATAGACCCTATAGGACACCACAATGAAAATAGCATTTGTAAGAAACATGGTCATGTAACCATATAATAGGCCCCAAGAGGGCATAAACACATGAAAAGAAAATGTCAGAAGGTAATGCACTGTAACCACATATTTAGCCCCTAGAGGGCATAGGCATTACACATTTATAGGCTAGCAGGCCTATTGTAATGAAATTACAAACAAGATTTTTAAAACATAAACTACTCCCAGCTGTACAACAAAAGTTACAACCATGAGAGCATTTAAAAAGACACTGAATGGTAGGAGGGGTTATTATTATTTTCGGGTCCCCACTAACCTAATGGGGGGACCTAGAGATGATGTAGACAGAAATAGGACGTTGTGAAGGTGGTCCATTTGTCCTAGGACCACAACAGGCTGAGTTATGAGCAAAAATTTTTTGTAAAAGTAATGCCCTGCAAAGCATTATGGGTATTCCATGCCGCAAATAACGTACTATGCTGATATGCTGACTGTAATGCTTAGAAAAGACCCTAGATGACACCACAATTTAAACAGCATTTGTAAGAAACATGGTCATGCAATCATATAGTTAGCCCCTAGAGGGCATAACCGCAAACGAAAATAGCAGAGAGTTACCATATATTTAGCCCCCAGAGGGCATAGTGTCTCACACATTTTCTGAGCTAACAGGCCTACTGCAATGATATTACAAATAAGGCCCTTAAAACACAAACTATTCCGAGCTGTAAAACAAAAGTTCCAGCCATGAGAGAGCTTAAACACACTGAATGGTGGGGGGATGTTATTATTTTGCAGTCCCCACTAACCTAGTGTGGGGACCCAGAGATGATGAAGACAGAAAGAGCTTTGAGCCCCATAGAGCATGAAGGGGAGAGAAAAAAGAAAAAAATAGTTTGCCCCCCCCAGCTGGCGTATATCGGCAATCGTGCAATAATCCATGTGACAGGGTCAATCTGCACAGCAGTAAACAAAACACCCCAAGGCAGGACAAACGTAAAGCATTTACCAATGACATCAAGGGATTTTTGAAAGGCAAGCCAACGACCGAGTGAAAGGGAAGGGTGTGAGATGGGCATGGTTAAAAGCCCACGGAATACTTACAACAGGGTGAAAAGCACTTGTGCGCTCAACCTAAAAATGACTGAGGGGTAGCTCCTTTCAGATCAGTGCTTGCCGGCATAGAAATAAAAGAACTGACATCAGCACGCCGGTGTGGCACCTATATGGGAACCGGGATGTCATATCCAGCACGGACGACTCCGATGACGGACATGGAGCCGATCGACGCCACCTAATGGCGCACCAGGGTACTGCTCACGAAAAACTCCAAAACCAGTCTGACACTTGGGAAAAATTCAAAGATAAGGAATCTACACCTAGAAGTCTCTATCAGATAATGGGGAGACTTAAAGACAGTAAGAACTCATTAGAGGAGGGAGAAGTCACAGAGCACTGCGGATGAGCAGCAGATCTCTGTACAAACAACAGGAGATATTTTCAGTGTGCCTCGACCCATACCTTGGCAAGCAAATATGAGTGTTTTTGGGAACAATATTTCTGGCCAATGAGTCTCATCTGATGTCGAGAATAAGGTACAGGTTGAAATACCTACTTAAGCACTGACCAGAACACGCACAACGAGTCTGGGGTTGCTTCTGTTCCCGTTCAGAGGAGATGTCTGGCTGTTCAGGTTAGAATGTTTCCACTGGAGGAGGACCAGGCTGCATAAGGTTGCTTACTGTCTGGACAGGCGCAGTGAGCACAACAATGAACTGGAACGTGGACAAACAATTTTCAACTGCTGAGATTTTTACAAGCCTTCCACCAATCACCTTTTGTTGTTTCAATGTGAAGCCTTAAGTGTGATGGCTTTGCCATGTCATAGGCACAATACTCGCTATGCCATGGGATGCTAACAGCTATGGCATAAGATACAAGCAGCATCTCATTGATGGAGTCCAATAATGCTAAAACCGATCTGGGGATGTTTCTGTTTGCATTCAGAAGGGACTTATTTTGGATTGTTCATACTGGTAGACGATTGCAACTGATTTGCACTTCCTTGCTTTCTGTCTGTAGTCATGTAGTGTACATAAAAACGGTGGAATTGAATGTTGTCTCAAGCTCTTGCCAGTGTCTGAGACTTTTGAAAGCCCCCATCATCTTTTGCTGTTTTAATGTGACACTCAAAGTATAGGGGTAATGCCCAGAGTTTGGTATGTTGTATCCCGGGCCACAAAATCAAAGTTGTCACTCAGTGATGAAGCCCAACAATGATGTGACCACTTAGATGTTTGCTTGTGTTCCCATTCATGTGGAAGGGTGGCCTAGCAGCTCACGCTGGACTGTTCCAAGTGGAGCAGGAGCAAGGGTGATTTGCACCTGGCTGCACCTCATATGATTGACCCAAAAGGCAAAAACAATGGACTGGGTTTCTGTCTCCCTATATAGTCAGGTTTTGAGCCAGATGACTTGGTCCTGCAGGGACATTTCACTTGCTTAGGGCTGAAACCTCGACTATTTCCTCCCTTGATTCTCTGTTCATTTATGATCCACATTGTGCAATGTTGGATGCACACGATTGATATTTAACTATGCATTGAACCGGGGGGGGGGGGGGTGTTCTTATGGTGCCTTTTGTAAATACTGTAGGTAGTTTAGTACCCACTTTAGCATTGTGTTGTTTCCACTTTTATGTTATTAAGCTGTACTGTCATTTGCATATATTTAGGAGGATATACAACAGCAAAAGAAACCTTTGGTTTGTTTATTCTTTTGTATATAAAATCTAAGTGTTGATTGACTACTGGATTGTGTAATTAATACATTGACTGTTGGTCGGTCCAGATTTTTTGGCAGGATTTGACCCACGTGCAGAAGCAGACCTACGGCGGACCTGTTGATATAGCGAGTGCAATCGAAAAGACAGCTGGAATGAAATTACCCCTTTTTAAGTTAAGAACAAGAATGCGTTGGTGAGGAAAGGAAGACGCATGCCAAAGCAATCCAAAAGAGGAATGCATGCGGTAGTGTAACTTCAAGTGCATTATTTTACTGATCTGAAACCCAGGAAGAACTACTGAAGAGTAAAGAAACTTGCTTTGGCTGTAACACATTTGTTTTTTTTGTTTGCAAGTGATTTCATGGAAAAGATACTTTTTCCCCAATAATCGGGATAATCACACGGATACAGCATTACTCTGCAGCATACTTTGGTTTCAAAATTGTATTGCACCGCTCTGTAGAATGTTTCAGTATTCGACCCTACATATATCACGGCAAGGCGACAAAGAAACAGCTTTGTTCCCCAGAGATTACACTGAGCCCCTGAGAACAGCAAATAGCATACAGTACATGGATTATGTGACAGAGTGAAGAAAGGGAAAATGGTCAGATCCCGCTTCTTAGCCTCAAGCAGTAGTTAACAATCTGGCTATTATGCCCTCCGCGGCTGTAAAAGGCGTTCCAGTGTAATTGACTTGTTAATTATCGATTTAAAGTTGAAGGCACTGTGCGTTCTCTCTAGACGTTTGAGTCTGTGACTAAACTATAAGTAATTGAAGTTAGGAAAAAGCATGAAGCATAATAATTGGCAAAAAATTGAAAAGTATTACTGACCCACATGGGAAATGTCAATCACAAGTGCTGGTGCGCTCCCCGTATACAGCCGAGGACTTGTTTTCTCGAGTTACAGTAGCGTTACCGATGGAACCATGCCATGGTAAACTGAAGGAAATGAGTGAAAGTAGATTAGGCACGGTGAATTTAAGAGGCACAAAACCTAACTAAATTCACAATACGCCAGTAAAATCTAAAACGTGGGGTACTAACGTTCGCAAATAAAAAAAAGAAGGGTGGGACATTTTGTAAAAAGAAGTCAAATAATGAATGTAGAAAAATATAAAATCAGAACAATTGCTGGGTCACTTTCTCAGTGCCCGCTAACGGCGAGAAGGTTACAGTATTTTACAGTACCTTGGACATACATTCTGGGAGTGATATTGTTCACCCGCCATTTTGGAAAGGGTTCACTTATGACTAACGACATTATGGAGTTCGGGCAACTTCGAGAACCCAGGAGATGTGTTAAATTCATCCTGACGGAAGCAGGATTATTCCCGAGCTGCTAACTGAAAACTCGATATCGTGCACCATCAAGCAATGTGCCAAGTGCTGCACTACATATAAACCGTAGGAGTCATACTTTTGAAATTGTGCCCAGATGTGCTTTTTTTTCTTATTTAAGTCTATTCCTGGCTTACCCAAAGTAGGAACTTTATTTTTTCCACCTGTGCTAATTGTTGAACTTCTCCTGAGAGCAGTCACCACAAAAGTACACAGAGCGTCATCAGTACAAAAATAAGTCTACACAACATAAAGCTTGGTCAAGCAACAACATCACTGTTTAAATCCATGGCAGTAAAGTAACTGAAACAATTTAAACTCTGTGAACCACAGTAGACTACTGTCTGTCATATATTTTTAGTTATATCTTAGTTGTATGCCACATTTACTGGAAAACAAAATAGAATAGTTCTTCTGCATGACTATCTACCTTTGTTTTAATTGAAATGGGTGTAAATGCACAAGCTCAATTCGAACAAAAAGATGAGGACAGAAATAAACAAAAAAGGCATCTTCTCACAAAATGATAAGCCGTTCCAAAGACTGGAGCTACCACTTTTCACAAAGTATGGATAAGAAAAAAAAAATCTTTGCAGGAAAAAATACATTTATACATACACGTTCACTTAGGAATGTGAGGTTTTCGTTTTGATGGTGAAATTAACGGATTTTTTTATGCGAAGTGTGCAAAGTTTCCTTGTTTATTATAATAACCCGAGCAAAATGTATTCCACGCTTTAAGATTACTTTCATCGCAGCGAGACAATTTTCACTCTAATAATATCAAACCAATCTGGAAAAAGTATGCAGAATAGTTCTCTAAGAGTTTACCATTTGCAAAACGTTTCGCAATACAGAACGTTTTGCAGAATGTTTCTTTGCAAATGTAGCTTTGCTGAGTTTGTCTACGAGCACCACCACTCTGCAAAAAGAACTATCTTCTGCAAAGTATATCAAACGGAGGAGCATTTTCTTAGTATTTTATTGTAGAGTATTGTAACACTTATATGCCTACTGCCACTATGGGCGACACTTAAGCAAATGCCTGCATGAGCAGCAAGCTCTGCCGTGCAGGTTTTGTTGTTGGAAGATAGTTGTCTATTTTCAGCCTGTTTACCAAGTGTTTCAATGTCATGCGTGTTGCGCACCAAGGTGCAGTTGCTGAGATTGTTATGGGATGAATCGCTCAGGAGGGTGGTGAATCAAGACGTGTGAGACGGAAGCGCAGTTTATGAATTTCAGTGAGCTGGAGCTTTCAGCAGCGCTGCAGGCCCCTCCCTAGTATTTCTTATGATCATCACTGTTAAATAGGGAACAGTGCAACATAAAACATCACAAAAGTCAATATTTTCAAACATTTGAAGCAAAGCGCAGACTTTCAAGAAGCTGCATAGATTTCCAAATAACTTTGCCAAAGTTAGGGAAAAAACGGAAGTAAAAACGTGTCGGTGCCCAAAGCTCTCCCCTGAAAATTGCGGCTGCTGTAATTACATGTGCGAGCACAGAATACTGAGGCAGCGTAATCCTGACGCCACCTAGGGCCTCTATAATCCACTTACAGCCACTCCATGCCCCTTCAGCTCACTCTTGCAGTTTTCTCCCGTTATTACGTTTTTTTGTTTTTCTCTTCCTCTGCCTTTCCCATATGTGTGTTTTGCTCACAGTAAATGCTTGAGGCAGAAAAATCAGTGCCGTCACTCAAAAATCAGTGCCGGTGCCCCCACACTGGAAACCACTGGCTCAAATTAAGCACTGGAAAAAAATACATATGCACCTTGTCAATCCCTTTTGATAAGATGGGCCTTTTTGTGGATTACTATTTTTTGCCCATGATGTGAGTCACTCTAAAGGAAACTCAAAGACAACTCGAAAGAAATCAATGTATGTCAGCAAGATACATCAATGATGGTTTTCAAGGCTCATGTTAAAACCTGTTGCAAATACTGGATTCAACTCTTATTTGCTGGTGTTAACCTTTGCAGCTTCATTGTTATGTTTCCCTGCTCCTTAACCCAGTAGGATGGAGGCACTAATCTGAAAGTGAACATAAAAGGGGAAGAAGATAATTGAAGCTTTTTCAACGATCTAGAGCCCCCAGGCTTTGGACATTTTGAGAATGGGTACATTTTGATTCAAGTTTCAAGGTAAAGATAGTTTCATATGGGTCTGTTTGCAAAAAAAAGTCTCACTCTATATGTAATACTTTGACAATCTAGGTATAACACACTCAAGTGGAGTCTGATTATAACATACTCATCATGGACGTAGAGGGCACAGTAATAGAGCGCCAATGCCACTTTGAAGAACAATCCTTGCTGATCAACAATTTAAGTCAGACCCTTCCCATTCCCCACTTCTCATACCAAACTGAGGAATTAATTCATCTCTGCCGAATATCCAGTGTGAATATACGTTTTGTCCATTGAGAAGTAATGTAAAGATCAAGTATTGGCAATAGGACTGGTTTAAAAGTGAAAGTGCCTCTTCAGTCACTTGTGAGTTTGGACGCTCATTAACTCACCATATATACACTCTGTCACTGATGCCTGCTCTCATGCATCCATCCACAGATTCATTCTTGCATTCATCCACCCATTCTTTCACAATAAAACATACTCAAAAACATAAGTAAGATACATTAAAAGTCTAAAACAATTATAAATGCTGCAGGCATAAGCTGGATATTAAATAAAATGTAAAAGATAAAATAAACCTAGCACTGGCTTTTTAGAATCTTTTTGTGTACATTGTTTCAGTGTTTTAAAATTCTCACATGACCATCTCATTTAGAATCAGTGTCAGTAATCTTACAAAGGTAAACTATACGATGCACAATACCATTTCAAGATGGCCGCTCAATAAACACTTCTATTGGCAGTGATTTTGAAATGGTATTGTTCAAAGTATGTCAGTGATAAAATTATCCACAAAGGCCGTTGCTGCTTATAAGCACTGTGACCATCTTGGAACGGTAAAACAATGACATAATATCATTCAAGATGGCTGCCCAGTTTAGACGCAGTGGCTATGTGGTATGCAGCACACTGAGGATGAAAGGTGCAGCAAAAGCCATTAATCCAGTAGCTTTCTCAGAGGAGTGGCGTGGCTGGATGGGCCTAATAAATAAATAAGTAAATAAATACCATGAAAAGGAAGCTATAAAAGAAGAAAATAGAAAACTAAGGGATTGATCTACCAGCCCTGGCACTGATGCACACTCAATTTTAGTAGTGTGTTCACATGTGATCAGGCAAAAGTTCCTCTCTCACAGGTCAACAAAACCAATGGCTGAAGTGGGCTGACACATTTACCACATGCAGTCTTCTTTACCCAGGGTTTGTTAGACACATGTGACTAACTACCACAAAGAAAATTCTAAGTGCATCACATTATGGAATTAATGAATCTCTGCCCTAACTGAATGTTAGAAACTGGGTTTCTAGGTTGCAGAGGTATGCACCCTGTCCAAGTAGGGACCACAATCCTAGTCAGGGTAAGTTAGTTGCACCCTCTAAATTAACCTGTGCTCACCGTCTGGTAGCTCGGCACACAGCAGTCAGGCTTAATTTGAAATGCAATGTTTAAAGCATTTGTGCAATATTTAAATTACAGTAACAGAGAAAAACACACCACAAAAATACTCCACACCAGTTTAGAAAAATGAAGAATATTTATCTGATTAAAACAAGACAAAAATTCAATTACATTTGCAAAGGATATCATGTTTCAAGCTTGCACTGAAAATCACAGTGCTTAAAAAGATACAGGTGCTCCCTTTAAAGGACTTACAGTAAGGTCTCGTTAGTGGAGTGCTGAAAGGGTATGTGCAATTATTGTTCCAATGCGGTCTGCTGACCGGAATAATATACAGAGGATCTCGGCTTCCCCAGCCCCTGGGGATCAGGAAGCCAATACAGGGCAGAAACACACAACAGGCGGCCCAGAGCTGCAGTGTGGGGCCTCGATGGGTGTATGCACACATGGAGACTGAGCAGCCTGAACCACTTCTTGTTGGTGTCTGAACGGGCGTGTGAAGATGCCCTCAGTCCTGGCAGCGGGGCCAGGCACAGCGCTGACTTGTAAAATGCTGGGAAGTGCTTGACATGCACTGGGCTGGTAACCAAAGAAGCACTCACACAGGCTGACTTGTAAAATGTTGGAAAGCGCTTGATATGAGCTGGGCTGGCAAACGAAGAAGCGCTCACGGACTTCTAAAATACTGAAAAGTGCTTGACACGCACTGGCCAGATGGAGCATGTCACACATGCGGAGCAGTCAGACACACAGCTTCTCGCTACAAGGCAATGATGCCAGACTCACAGGAGACAGAGTCCCATGGCAGTGGTGCACAGTTGAAATCTTTGATGGTCCTGAAATTTCTAACAGGGGACAAGCCCACCATCACTTGGAGTCACTTGAAATGTCCTTTGAGGTTGTAGAGTAGGAGTAGTCCTTCTGACTACAATATGCACCAGGCCAACACAGCAGAGCAAGTTGCAAAGTGGCAGTCCCTACTAGCAGCATAGCAGGCAGCACGCCAACACAACAGAGCAGTTAGCAAAGTGGCAGTCTCTCCTGGAAGCACAGCTCCTCTTCTGAGCAGAGTCTCATCACGACCCAAAAGTAAACTGATTTGGTGGGGTATGGGGCCTAGTACTTATAACAATATGTGTCTTTGAAGTGGGGGATACTTCAAAAGAGGCCTTTGAACATCACAAGGTCCCTTCCCTTCCGTTCCTGGCTCCAGACACTATGCAGAGGGGTATGCAGCCCTTTGTGTGAGGGGAGGAACAGCCCTATTCGGGTGTAGGTGTCAGCTCCTCCCTCCCATCTAGCCCAGGAAGACCCATCAGCCAGGTGATGGCCCATCAGGATGCAAGTCTAACACCCAAGCTCCCTTTGTGTTTGACTGTCTAGAGGAAATGCACAAAGCCCAGCTGTCATCTACTCCAGATGTGTATTCAGAGACAGACGGAGGCACAGAAAATGCCAACTTTCTAAAAGAGGAATTTTCAGACTTACAATTTAAAGTCTGACTTCACCATAAGTTTTGATTTTAAATTGCGAGTCCAAAGACACCAAACTCCGTATTTCTTCTCATCCCAATTGGAAATTACACTTAAAAGATGTTTTAAGGCAATCTTAATGTTAACGCACAGGAGAGATAGGCCTTGCAACAGTGAAAAACTAATTTAAGAGGCTTTCACTACCTGGACATGGTAAACAATAAAGTACATGTCCAGCTTTTTAAATACACTGCACCGTACCCTTTGGGCTAACCAGGGCCTACTGTTGGGGTGACATATGTAATAAAAAAGAAGGTTTGAGCCTGGCAAGTCTGTACACTTGCTAGGTCGAAATGACAGTTTAAAAGTGCACACACAGACTCTGCAGTGTTTGAAGAGCTACGGTAGGCGGTGGCACAACCTGTGCTGCAGGCCCACTAGTAGCATTTAATTTACAGGCCCTGGGCACATATAGTCCCTTTTATTAGGGACCTACATGTAAATTAACTAGCCAAATTGTGGATAAGCCAATGTTACCAAGTTCGAGAGTACAGAAAACCTGCACTTTAGCGCTGGTTAGCAGTGGTAAAGGGCACAGAAACCTAAAAGCCAGCAAAAATGAGTCAGAAAAACAGGAGGGCAAAGGGCAAAAAGTTAGGGGAAACCACACCATGATGCTAGGTCTAACACTAAATTATAAAAAATATATAATATACGTGTAAATACTAAAAGTAACATTTAATTCCGTTTGTATGTACTTTTGTCTTTCTTTCCTCCTTTCTTTCATTATTTTTAATGATCCATATATACAATTTGTAGATATGCTTAACACATTATACACATTTCAAACACATTCATGGGGATCAGTCTCTTTCTAAGAGGGAAAATTCAGTTAAAGAGCAACATAAAAAACAAAAAAACAATCAAGCCCCAGTGGGCACAGCTTAAAAAACAGCTTGAATCATGGTTGTCCTTTCAGCTTCCCCAATGTATGATATTTTCGTTGCACTGAATATTATGTTCAGAAGAAAATATTTTGCAATGGGCTTGATTATGTTATGTTCTTAGTGCAATCAAAAATTATAGTTTAGTGAGGATTAACGCATTATGATTATGAAAGGACAACCATGATTCAATTTTGCCAGTGAATGCTTATAGTAATGGGAGGAGTATCAAACAGTTTATGAATTGTGAGTAACATGATTGAGTTGTACAGTTAGACCCCGACATTCTAAAGTAACTGCATGCTTTAAAGATCTGGCCATACTCCTAGCGAAACAGCAGCTAACCAGGCGCTGCAAATCACCCCAGGTTAACCCAATCACTTCCTGGAGGGAAGAGGTATTGCACTGGGGTCAGACAGAAACCGTGGCACTTCGCCGCGAAGAATACAGAGGGCTACAGTGGAAACCCATAACATTGGAATGGGACGCCTTATTAGATGCAAACAAACACTGAGTAGGTGAGACACTGAGAACCACTGAATACCTTAAGAATAACTCCATGCCATTGCGAATATCTGGACTCCTGACTCTCTAGCCTACTGGCTTGGTAACATCCTACACTCATCCCTTCTGCCCTACCCCCCCACCAGTGCGGCACTGCTACAGTCACCTCAGACTTCGATGAGTCTACAGTCTGCAGTGTTGATGATAATCCCTTACATTTATTAGGCTTGACAACCCTCATATTGTTCAGATCCTACTTAGATAGACAGACGTTTGTTTTGTGGGAGGGAGGGAGGGACAGGGCGGTTCTACACATCACAGCATGGATTTATTATATATACCTGATGCATCGAATGTACTATCTACTTACTATAATAATGTACACAAGCATGTTCAATTGTATAGCAACAAAGCTATGTTTGACCAAAATGCCAATAAAGTTTGTGTTTAAAAAAAACAACAAATGATTGAGTTGTATAATCTAGAATATTTAACTGGCAAAGTATTCAATGCCCACTGGGGTTTGAGTGTTTTTTTAATCGTTTTTTAAGCTGTGCCGACTGGGGTTTGATTGTTTTTTTTTTGTTTTTTTTGATGGTTTTTACCGTCTCAGAACGATTGTCCTCACTTTTGAAGTGATCATTCGACAGACAACAAACAGTACCTGTGAAAATCCTATCTTGCCCTCACACGATAAGTTATATTAAGGTAAGGACACGAGATGAAATACAAAGCAGGAGGAAAAGAACAAGGGCAATAGAATCTGAAGAGAGTATAGCCACTGAAAAAGCCAACAATATATTTTCTTTAAGTTTAAAAAGATAAACCGACGGGGGTAGATGTGGTGTGACAGCGAAGCTGGTGAACTTCGAAAGCTCAAAGCACGTTCTAATCCATGGTTTGGAACATTTCCAAATACAATTCTAAGCAACTGCTCCTTCAGCCACTGTCTAGAATTATACATATTGTGTAAAGCACAGTGTGTTGGATAGTAAGATTTCAACTAAATGTTTCATCTTCCCATCACAGCCAAGTTTTTGTAATCAGGTTTCAACCAGACCTATCAACATACCACCATCGCTTCGGTTCTAAGTACAGCATCTGGTGTTTGAGAAGCTCATACTGCAATACAAAAGTAAACGAGATCTTTGCTGTGTAAAGCCCCTCAAATAAAATAATAGAGGCTAAGGATTGGCAACACAAGAAACTCAAAAGGCATCCATCTGCATCGATTCGCACTCGAAGGCATCGATAATAGAAAGGAGAGCGGACGCAGAGCATCCTAGGGGCTATTTTTTCACCATAAAGAGAATGACAAAATGGTGACAACATCGCTAGGCTGGAAGGCACAGTCGCATGGTTCTATTTAGCAGTTAAATACTTTTTAATAACAGTTACATCTTCATTGGCCAATGTGAACAGAATTATAGGGGGCTTAAGTTCTGATCTTCCCTTTTAAAAAAACATAATCAAGTTACATGCTCTTGTGTCAAGCTACAGATTATGCAACACGGGGTTCTCAAAGTTCAGAATGACCTTAAATTCTTACATTTCTTATCCTGCTATTAAAATATGTAAGGGTCGATGGCGAACGCTATCAGAGTATCTGACACTCTATTCCCAGTCCGCTTGGCTACGCTTTGCTTTCGCCCCTCCCTGAAATCGGTTCCCAGTTGTTATGAGCGGTTGTTGAGAGATTGTTCTGCTTGTCATGTGATACAACAGCCCAAGTCACACATCAAAGAGGGAGAACGTAGCTGCAGCTCATCAGCTGCTGAACCGCACATTGGCTTGGCTGTTTCAAAGGACCAGCCATCAACAGACCACAATTAGCCAACATGAAGGAGAACATGCAATAATGATATTAAACAATAACGCGGTTAGGTAAAAATGCCCTGTGCCCACGGAAAGAAGGGAAGGCAGTCTTGCGGATGCCGGTGGTGAAAGAGGCTTTTACTGAAAACACACGTTTGTCCAAATTACTGAACCCACGATTCGCGTTACAAAAGAGGAATATCAAGCATTCTGCGCAAGAAAAAAACCCGAACCATTTCTCTTTTAATATAGCATAAAAGAGAGGCAAGGAAAGTAGGATTTCGCAAAAACCGGGATATGCTAAATGGAAGCCAAAGAAATGAGACCAGGTCCGGGAGGGCTCACATTCCAGAAAGCTCGACAGTCCTTTACTAGGAAAGGAACGTTCATGGCAGAGGGCCACTCCAGGCCGAGTGGCATACGACAGAGGTGCCACGGTTGAATCCAAGTCAGATTTTCGTTATCAGAACCGTTTATTTTAAGAGTCATTCTTAAGTTCAGATGAGGTTACTAAAAAATCTGGCATGAATCTGGTTTGTCTGGGCCTAAATACGTTGTGTAGTTCTCGAACATACAAAAACACAGGAAAGCAAGAGCTTACTTACAGATTCCAATTGATCCATGAGTTTTGACAAAAATTTGCGGCACTCTGGGCTTTTGCTGTCAATCTTCATCCCAGTTTGCATTGCATATAGACGACCTTAAGGGAAAGAACACAAAAGCAAGAACCTTAAATAGAATCAGAAGAAATTGGTGTAATTCTAATATTCGGCAAACCTTTCCTCACTAGTCTTAGTCCGTTTTAAAATTTCTATTTCATTTAAGATTACTCAAGAGATGCTATGACCTAGTGGATAATCTGTTGACATAGAAAGCCAGAGAACTTGGTCATGAGGTACTAACACACATTAGAATAACAGTATGTGCAATATGCACAGCAAGTAGTTTGACAAAGGGTGTGCAACTTGCGATGGGACCTACCAACAAATAAGTCACATTGCTAATTGTCCACTGAAAATGACCTGCATGATGAATAGCAATTAAGTAGGTTGCAATTTGCAATTCTTGTGATCAGCTGCAATTGCAGGAACGAAGACCTGCAAGCGACAGCAGATCTCTAACTCTGCACCTGCATGCCAAAAAAGGAAACATTATGGCTCCATTAAAGTGAGTGACAGGAGACACTTAAAAAAAAAATATATGTTTCACATTTGGAAAGGCAAGGGTGGTGAGAGATAAGGCAATGGTCCTTGGAGGACTACCTATTCCCCCCAAAACCCTACAACACCACTTCCCTGTCCCCTTTTACGAATCAGGTGTAGAAACCAGAGTAGCAATAATTCATTGAAGCCTAATAAACTTAACAGCCCAAAATTTACCTCTGGTCATTCGACTCCAGCACCCCTGATCTTGGGTTAAGAGTCACTACTCACTACAACATCGAATCCAACAACTTAGCAGAGTAAAGTCAAACAATGATTGGGTCCACTTAATAACTGAGTTCTAGTTCAATGAAAGGTCAAATAATTTTATTACAAAAAATCTCATAAAAAGCAATACTGTAAAATGCAGTAAATGCCACAACGTCTCAGATACAAGGTACAAAATCAAAAGTCGGAAGTCTTTTTTTAAAATCCTGATTAAGCAGAGAAGACTCTCAAAAATCTAAGTGTCAGGCTCATAAAGGGCACTGACAGTATCCTAAAGGAAAAGAAAGTCTCACGTAAACAGGACAGTGTATCGGGAGGAAAATGAAGTCTTCACCCACGAACACACACAATCAGGCTTCTTCATACAAATTTGTGCATATACAATTAGCACAATTGCAGATTCAGCATGGCCTGACTATTGTTAGATCATACTGGACAAATTAGAAGCAGGGTTATAAGTTATGGTATTCTAACACTATCACATCTCTAAGGCAGAAGAATTCTTCCATTAGCTTGCACAGCTACAACAAACTGGAGGTGTAAAAAAACAACATGAAACATTCTCAGACAAAGGTTCATACATTGGTGTGTTAGCAGACATATATCAGAACTTCGAGAGAAGTTTCCTTCAGAACATACATGACAATACACCGAATTCAGACGGGAAACCCATGTTTTGTAAGACAAAAATAGCTTTATTTTGGCTTTCTCCTGCCTGAAATTGCCCCTGCTTCAATAGAAGTCAATGGGGGAAAATAAATTCACCCGATTATTTTTGTTAAATCTCAAACTTTCCTCTTCTAAAATGTTGGCATGTATGCTTCAGAATGATACACTGGGAATTAGATGGAAAGTTCCATTCACACTACACGTGCTCTAAGGAAAATAACTAACTACGTCACAGTGGACTGTGCTGTGTGGAAACTGTGGGAAGAAGACTCTCAGATGTACATTGAATGGAAAGGAGCAGGATGAGAAGAACACCAGAAACTGCATCTATTTTATTAAAATAGTGTCTCCCATGAAAATGTGGCATAGCTAATATCAATAAACACACTTTTAAGTATTATAATCAAATCATTTCAAGTACGACATCTTTAATTCATCAGTTATGACTACATTCATCCTAAAAACCATTAGTACACACAAATTATATATCGCCCAAAATTCCACATTACAAAAAGCTCTGACACAGGTATAACCTCAACTTGATAGACAGCAACTTTTCAGTGGTTTGAGACCACAAATGAGTCATAAACCATTGGTATATTAATTTGAGACCCGCAAAGTGAGGTATCCAGACTACTGGCATCAGTTAGGCACTCGTGCTAGCAGTTGCCTAGCATGGACTCTCCAAGGGGGCTGAAATAACCATAGGGCATAATGGTCGAAGTTGACAGATTAAAAAAGTTAGTCCAAAAGTGACTGAGAGGAGCTCTATGCCGATTTACAACAATCTTTGTGCTACACGCAGGCCACTGCTCTGAAAGTATATAATATATTGTTTGAAAATGCATATTTGTTGCTTGTCCAGTAAATTTTACTCTTCATAGAACTACAGGCTAAAGAAACAGAGCAGCCGAAAAAGGGTAAAACAATCTAGTTCACACACTTGATCAATAAACAAATATGATCTATCCTATTTTAGATGGCTGCTTACATCTTACCCGAGATGAGCACAATGTGGTAGGAATCATCCCTTGTATTATCAATTATAAATGATCCACCACTCTTACAACGAAGCCCAGTAGGGAAAACAAGGAAGGTACATACAAGATAATCCCATCAGCTCAATTTATATACGCATTGCACTTAGATCAGAATTTAGACAGGTGCAGCTGAAAAACACGCTCAGTATTTCAATACTGTTGGCTCACAAACCATATTAACCAAGAGCGGTAAGAGGTGTTGTTAAAAAATTAGTTAAGAGTTCAAAGGTTCTGGAAATGTTAGCAGTTAGCAACTATCAGCTGCAGCATACAGGTCCAAGAGGTGTTAGAAAATTACTAGCATCTTCTTACCTTTTTCAAAAAAGTACTAAGGCTAACTGACCGTAAACCATTATTAAACAACAACTTTGTACCTATAAAAACCCTAAATTAATAGTTGCCTGTTTTTCAGCTGGTAAATGAGCCATACAAGATTAATAAAAAACTATGCCTGCCCTTACTTTATGTCAATATGGTAGGGTGAGTGGCTACCAAGGACTACATCCGAAAGAAGTTAAATCAACAGGTGATGATGTCACAGTGGTATGTCGCCATCACAGGTGCAACCATTACAGTAACAGACCTTCACGTGGACAAAACTCTACATCAACATGACGATTAAAACGACTTGCCAGACCTCGAGATGGCTCCAGCCCAAAGTTTTAGAACTGTGGTTAGAACAGATGGATTTCCGGATGAAGGTAACATCAGGATGAGGAAAACGCTGTGTTGAAGAACAGGTTTTGTTCATGTAAAGGTAATGTTAGTGCTGTAATAGGTCTCAATCACCTCAGGCAAGTCAATCCAATTACGCCAATGTGGAAGATGTTATGTCTCCATTCATTGTATTTGAAGAATTATCCGTTTGACCGAGCTGTTAAGTTGTGCTAATATGCAGACAGCCGGGCAAACATGTAACCTCAGCGATGACTATCTGAAATCCAATAGAGGCAGCTGAAAGAAAACGTGCCCCTCCGACTCAGTGCCCAAAAGTTTGGCTTGCTAGAGAACAAGGACGTTGTTATGATCCTATAGCTTAATTGGAAGACTGGATTATTTTCCAGGCCAGTAGGCTTCAGAGTTGTCCAAGCAACTTTTCTATAAATAAACATCTCCAATGACCGGTGAGCACTCTGCTTCAAAGGACAGATCAGTCGTGGAAGCAGAATACTTGATTCTGGCACCAAGTGCTGACCTAGATCACTTAAAAAAGTTGAAGAAGCACCTAGTAAACAACATACAAAGTAGCCCCTCTAACAGGCCTGGCCTTGTGTCCCCTTAAATACATTCCACAAATGATGGCACTTCATAAACAAGAGCAGCACTGTCACAAAAATTTAAGAAAAATATGTAAATACATATATATAATTGCAATTTGGACACAAATACAGATGACGTTATCACAGGGCACTACAGTGTAACCAAATAAGTAATGCAAATCAAAAAATGAGGCTGCGTTGCTGTAATCTTTTTCTGACTGACAGTTTGTCAGTTTTTCATTGTTAAGGCACAAAATCCTCTGGACAACTCTAGCAACAGAGGTGGCAGGAGCAGTTGAATGAATGACGTTGTGTTTCCCCAGATGAGGCAGAGGTTAATCGCCACTACCCACCAATAAAATGAAAGTTACCATTGTACTTGTTTCAAGGTAAAATCAGAAAGGGCCACTAGCCACTGTTGCTAAATTTCACTAATAAAAACGCCTTGCTACTGAAAAAAAGTTTGCAAAGCATGGCTATGTCTTGATACCTGCTATGGCAAATCTACAATCGTTTTTCGTCTTGGGCCTCAATACTTGTGCAATGCCACCGGCTCCGAAAATACGTTTTTCCTAATCTTTAGCCTTTGTATGATAAGCTTCCACACATCTACCCAGGGTCCACTCATTCCTCCCTTGCACCGAATTTCAGCTCTGTTTCTACTCTGCTAATTCGAAAATAAAGTGTCCAGTTAGCAGTTGGGTGCAAGGGATAATACATCATTTGTCTCCTAATTCATGAGGGATCTGTTCCAGCCATGAAGGGGCACTAGATATTGAAAGATCACATAATGTCAACAAAGAGTAAAAGATGTGCAACAAATTTTTCAATCATCTTATTCCCTACACCGGTGTAAGAATTAGGTGGGGGAATCTAAGACTGACTAGGGGTTTAAAGAGACAGTAGATCCACATAGCATCATTGATGTTTATAGTACCATGTTTCTTTGTGTCTATAATACAGATACTTTTTCCACCCACCTACCTCATCAAGAGCATTTCCACCACTCCAAAATGGATTACCATTTCCACACGAATAGAGAGGACTGGAAATAAATGTACAGTAGCCCCTATTAAAAGCACGTTTTTAAAGCAGATTTAGGGCCATAACACTATAATTATAGGCTCCAGTAAGTTACATTTAATTAAACACGCATTTCAATTGAATACAATCCACAAATAATCCAAATACATTTTAACTTAAGGTCGATTTTTCATTTTTTCTTTAAAAACTACTTAAAACAGATACGTCTTGTAGCAGGGGTCCCAAGAATACGGTCAATAAAATAACCTTCCAGATGAACAAGAGTGTCCGTAAACAGTTTGTTTATTTCATCCAACAGAGGACCCACGAGCAGTCCAAAGGATCAGCTGCATTTGACAGCCTAAGGATAAACACTCTAGAGTCCCCCAAATTCCAATGCTAAAACCCTACTTACATAACAAGCAATGGTTAAATTAATAAAACATAACAATCAAGTTTATATCACATTATTACCCTTTGTCAACACATATAAGCAAATTTCTCATAAAGTCAAGCATCAGTAGAATTTAACGAAACAAATCAAACATACAGGTAAGCACAAAAGAAACAAAAAAAGTCAATTTAAAACATAATCTTGCATGTTTGTGGGTGGTTTTCTAGTGCGTGGAAATTTAGACACCCTATGGTCCCGAGTACCTTCACCAATCTGAGATTCAAAACCCATCCCGGATGGGATAGCAGTTTTCACCAGAGAAATTGAGATTCTGTTGTCTGAACTAAAAAAAAATGCTCAGACTCAGAAGAACTCCTCTTATCTATGTTATGCAAACCTTCTCCATCACTCTGATTTGGAGGTTTTGCATCACTATTAAGATTCACATCTGTTGTAGACATAGATTCAGCAACCCCTACTTTTGAAAAAGTTAGTAAATATATTTCGGCTTGTTCTTCAGAGATGGGAACCGCACTACTCTTATTTCACCATCCATTATCGTAGAGGGGGACAGAAAACGTGCTGGTTTTCACCACCTTAACTGGATTGGTGAACCTGGCATCTCCATGCATCACTCTAAAAGGCTTTTTAATCAAGACCTTCCTTCTGCAATAATCACATTTTTCCTGTTATCAAAACGTCTTTTCTTTTCTTCCTGTTTTTGCTTAACCCTTTCCTTCATTCCATCCACCCAATCATATGCCACCAGGCTATTTGTAAAACATTTCTCTTTGAGCCAAAATTAAAACAGTTTAATCCTGGCTTCCCCACCTCTCAACAATTTAAACAGAGAAATACACATAGTTGCACGAAGAGACTTTAGGGGGCCCAAGCCTCTGCATAGGAAAATCAAACACATTAAGGGGCTGATTATGAATTTGGCGGAGGGGATTACTCCGTCATAAACGTGACGGATATTCTGCCTGCCATATTACAAGTTCCATTATATCCTATGGAACTTGTAAAGCGACAGGCGAGATATCCGTCATGTTTGTCACAAAGTAATCCCCACCGCTAACATAGTAAATCAGGCCCTTACTCCAGTCTATAGGGCAGTTTGGACACCCTTCTTCAGAAAACGATTAGCCCCTTTCTCCGGACCATCCGCAACAGGACTATGCAAAGACACTTGCTAATGACTAATGTCACACATCTTAACAAAATCACTTACTTCCTTCGAAATGAAATATGTGCCATGATCTGTGACTATTTCCTTAGGAGAAATTCTTGGTACTGAGTGCGCCTCAAAAAAAGAAAAGTAGAACATTTTAGAAAAATAATCAATTAAAATAACAAGGTATTTCCTCTCCCCAGGAATAAGATGGAAGGGACCTGAAAAATCTAGTGTTACCTTTTCCCATGGTCCATCAAAGAGCAGAACTGAAAAAAGAGGTTTGTTAGCAGTTTTCCAGTTTTTGTCAGATACAATATCCTGAGGACACCTACCTATAAAAACAGAAACTTGTTTATCCATATTTGGCCACCAGAAACGAAGACATAGAAGGTCATTACGAGTTTTGGCAGATGGAAAAGGTTGTCTGCCAAACTCCTCCGGTCAGGTTGCAGCTAGTGCGGCCGCCTTACTGTGGGCCCCATTACATATTGCCCACTGGGTCAGGGGGCGGAAACAGTATTTTCGCCCACTTGCCCAGCGGGAAACAGGCCACAACATTGATACTGGCTCAAAACTGAGCTGGTGGAAATACTGTGGTGCGTAGGGTGCACCAGCACCCGGCGCACTGTTCGCTGAGCAGTCCGAAAACAGTGCGATGGGGCCCCCTGCACCCTGTCTTTGCCATGCCAGGGTCCTAATGTGGCGGTCAGACCACCGCCAAAGCGGTCGGACCACCACTTTGGCGGCAGTCAGACCGCCACCGTGACCCTGGCGGTCGTAATGAGGCCCATATTCTCTTACAAGTTGTGGTGAAACCTAAATGAGCCTCATGTGCACAACTATAAATGTGTTCACGCAACTCTTCAGGAAGAACAAACAATCCATTTCTTTAAAAAAAATCTGTCCTTCACATGTTAGCTCTGAAGAAACCTGCCAAAACCCTTAAGTTCGTTATCCAGTTTTTGCTAAGTGGCCACCCATCTTTTGTGAATCTAAAAACTGTATGCAATACCAAATCACAGGGGGTTGCATGTCCCATTCTTCCTCAGTAATACTTCCTTTAGATTCAGAAATTGCATCAATCACAGACACTACACATTCATTCTCACCAACATCATCCTACAAATCCTAAGCAGGAAAGTAAGCTAGAAAGGCAATCTGCTCTAAAGTTCTTCCCACGTTTAATATACTTGACTCACATAACATACCTATGTAGTTTAAAAAGCAATTCCACCAATTGTGCTGAAGCCTTGCTCCAAACATTCCACTCAAAAGATAAACCAATGGTTTATGATCTGTAACCACATCTGCCCCAAATGTAATTTTTTAAATTTCTGCACTGCCCACACACAGCCCAAATGTTTACAGCCTAAGGATAAACAATATCTAACCCCACAACATTTCAAAGCTACAACCATACTTACTTAAAATAAATAAAATAGAACAACCAAGTATATATAACACATTTAAAGAATCTGATTGCTGGACAAAATCAAAGGCATTCAGGCTTACCTGACACAATGAAGTAAAAACAATGGGAGCAATAAATGGCTTCTAAGTCTGTCAAATAAAGTAAATGTTAACAATAAAATACTTCTGTTTTTAAATTCCACAACCATCATTTCAGTTTACCTTGTTCACAAATACTGCTGTTTTGCACTCAGGATCAATCCTAGTCGCTAGCTTTGCAATCCATTGTATAAGAATAAGACATAATCATACATTAATTACGAAATATGTGTAGGAAAATACCATCTTGCCTGGCATGTTACCCCCATTTTTACTTGTATGTATGTTTGTTTTTGCCTGTGTCACTGGGATCCTGCTAGCCAGGACCCCAGTGCTCATAAAGTGTGCCCTGTATGTGTTCCCTGTGTGGTGCCTAACTGTATCACTGAGGCTCTGCTAACCAGAACCTCAGTGTTTATGCTCTCTCTGCTTTTAAAATTGTGACTGCAGGCTAGTGACTAATTTTACCAATCCTGATTGGCACACTGGAACACCCTTATAATTCCCTAGTATATGGTACCTAGGTACCCAGGGTATTGGGGTTCCAGGAGATCCCTATGGGCTGCAGCATTTCTTTTGCCACCCATAGGGAGCTCAGACAATTCTTACACAGGACTGCCACTGCAGCCTGAGTGAAATAACGTCCACGTTATTTCACAGCCATTTTACACTGCACTTAAGTAACTTATAAGTCACCCATATGTCTAACCCTCACTTAGTGAAGGTTGGGTGCAAAGTTACTTAGTGTGAGTGCACCCTGGCACTAGCCAAGGTGCCCCCACATTGTTCAGGGCAAATTCCCCGGACTTTGTGAGTGCGGGGACACCATTACACGTGTGCACTACATATAGGTCAATACCTATGTGTAGCTTCACAATGGTAACTCGGAACATGGCCATGTAACATGTTTAGGATAATGGAATTGTCACCCCAATACCAATCTGGTATTGGGGGGACAATTCCATGAATCCCTGGGGCTCCAGCATGGACCCTGGGTACTGCCAAACTAGCTCTCTGGGGTTTTCTCTGCAGCTACCGCTGCTGCCAACCCTCAGGCAGGTTTCTGCCCCCCTGGGGGCTGGGCATCCCAGTCCCATGATGGCAGAACAAAGAATTTCCTCTGAGAGAGGGTGTTACACCCTCTCCCTTTGGAAATAGGTGTTAATGGCTGGGGAGGAGTAGCCTCCCCCAGCCTCTGGAAATGCTTTGAAGGGCACAGATGGTGCCCTCCTTGCATAAGCCAGTCTACACCAGTTCAGGGAGCCCCCAGCCTATGCTCTGGCGCGAAACTGGACAAAGGAAAGGGAAGTGACCACTCCCCTGTCCATCACCACCCCAGGGGTGGTGCCCAGATCTCCTACAGTGTGTCCCAGCCCTCTGCCATCTTGAATGCAGAGGTGTGAGGGCATAATGGAGACCTCTGAGTGGCCAGTGCCAGCAGGTGACGTCAGAGACCCCTCCCGATAGGATGTTACCTGGTTAGGTAGCCAATCCTCCTCGGAGGGCTATTTAGGGTCTCTCCTGTGGGTTTCTCGTCGAATGCAAGAGCTCACCATAGTTCCTCTGCACTTCTCTCTTTGACTTCTGCCAAGATGAACCGCTAACTGCTCCAGGACGCCTGAAAAACCGCAACAAAGTAGCAAGAAGACTACCAGCAACATTGTAGCGCCTCATCCTGCCGGCTTTCTCGACTGTTTCCTGGTTGTGCATGCTCTGAGGGCTGTCTGCCTTCACCCTGCACTGAAAACCAAGACGAAATCTCCCGTGGGTCGACGGAATCTTGCCCCTGCCCACGCAGGCACCAAATTTCTGCATCACAGGTCCTCTGGGTCCCCTTTCATCTTGACGAGCGTGGTCCCTGGAACACAGGAGCTGGATCCAAGTGTCCCCGACAGTCCAGTGGCCCTTCTGTCCAATTTTGGTGGAGGTAAGTCCTTGCCTCCCCACGCCAGACAGTAATCCTTTGTACCGCGAGAACTGCAGCTGCTAGGGCTTCTGTGCACTTTTGCAAGACTTCCTTCGTGCACAGCACAGCTCAGGTCCCCAGCACTCCGTCCTGCATTGCCCAACTCGCTGAGTTGGACTCCGACTTCGTGGGACCCTCTTTTGTTGTGCTGAGACAACGCCATGCTCAGATCTTCTGAACACCTGTTCAGGTGCTTCTGCGTGGGCTCTCTCTGTTGCTGAGCGCCCCCTCTGCCTCCTCCTCCTCCAAGGGGCGACCTCCTGGTCCTTCCTGGGCCCTGGCAGCGCCCAAAATCCTCAACCACAAGTCTTGCAGCTAGCAAGGCTTGTTTGCTGTCTTTCTGCGTGGAAACAACTCTGCATCCTCCAGCACGCCGTGTGACATCTTCTGACCAAAGGAGAAGTTCCTGGCACCTCCCGTTGTTGCAGAATCTTCGGCTTCTTCCACCCGGAGGCAGCCCTTTTGCACCTTCATCCGGGGATTAGTGGGCTCCTGCCCCCTCTGGACACTTGCGTGACTCTTGGACTTGGTCCCCTTCCTTTGCAAGTCCTCCGGTCCAGGAATCCGTCTTCAGTGCTTTGCAGTCAGTTGTTGCCTTTGCAGAATTCCCTATCTCGACTTTACTTCCTTTCTGGGGTAGTAGGGTAACATTACTCCTACTTTTCAGGGTCTTGGGGTGGGGTATCTTGGACACCCTTAGTGTTTTCTTAGACTCCCAGCGACCCTCTACACACTACACTAGGCTTCGGATCCATTCGTGGTTCGCATTCCACTCTTGGAGTATATAGTTTGTGTTGCCCCTAGGCATATTGTCTCTTATTGCATTATATTGTGTTATACAGTGTTTGCACTACTTTTCTAACTGTTTACTTACCTGAATTTGGTTTGTGTGTATATTTTGTGTATATTACTTACCTCCTAAGGGAGTATATCCTCTGAGATACTTTTGGCATATTGTCACTAAAATAAAGTACCTTTATTTTTAGTAACTCTGAGTATTGTGTTTCTTATGATATAGTGCTAAGTGATACAAGTGGTATAGAAGGAGATTTGCATGTCTCCTAGTTCAGCCTAAGCTGCTCTGCTATATTTATCTCTATCAGCCTAAGCTGCTAGAACACTTCTAATCTACTAATAAGGGATAACTAGACCAGGCACAAGGTGTAAGTACCACTAGGTACCCACTATAAGCAAGGCCAGCCTCCTACAATATGTCATCACATACAGACTCCTTTGTTAAATATAAAAAAAATATTGTTTTCCAAATGTAGTTTTTTATTTTTAAAGTATGGTTTTGGAGTACCATTTACATTCAGATTGATAAAAGTTTTCAATCTATTTTTAAACCCCCTTTCGCATCTTACCTTTTGTTGTAAATTCATGAAAATAATCACAAAGCAATTCTTTCTGACTCTTAGAAGTGCTCGGAGATCCTTTTCCGAAGTCCATGTGAGAGGGAGCATAAAAAGGGCCTCCACCTCAGACTCCCTATTTGCAGAGGATGGCATCAATTATTTGCATCTGCAATTGAAGTTTCAAACCTTTAATGAGTTACTGACCCCTCGAGCTAGGGTAAGGATGGTAAAGGGGTTCTTGGTAGCCTTAGTTCAGAGTATGCCAAACCCACACCCCCAATGTTTTCCCAAACAGGTCACTTAAAAAAAAAAAAAAAAAAAAAAAAAATGCAACCTCAGTTCCTTTACAGAACAAAGTCTGCTATAAAACAAAAGAAAACAAAGAAGAAACGAAAAAAAAAGTGTCTTGTTTCAGAATATGAACATACAGAATGTGGTCTGCTGTTCCTAACAGCTGTCCTTTACAGGGCACCATCTCTGTGTTTGTAGACAGTAAAACGGTTGCAAATAGAACGAGTTCATCTGCCCTCCCTGGGACTCTACCTGTCAGTACACAAATCACACCACAAAATCAGAGACAATTCGTAAACAGGCTGTGTGCAATTTGCAACTACTTTTTTCTGTCCTTTGTCTATGACCACGGGGCCCCTAGTTTCCTGTACTAGTTAATTATCTTCGGTAAGCTTTTTCTTGTAGAGCAGCTAGCCACAGATTCCTCAACTTTTGAATATTCCCTAGGTGCAAGACTTGATAGATAACTTTCCAGCAGCTCCTCTAAGCTCCGGTTTGTGGAGCTGTGCTGCTCTGCGCTGGTGCAGTTTTGCCCTGGAACTGACGTGCGGATCCTATACAAGTGCTATTCCAGAATGCCGACATCAGTTGTTTTTTAGAGTGTCTGCGCCCCAGGCACAGAGGCCCAAAAACTAATTTTATGTGACTTGTGTGCAGATTCCTAGGCATGGATCTTATTAATGGATAGAGTCAAATCACAGAACAAGGAGGATTGGCGGGGGTGGGGAAGACTGGGCAGCTACATAGTGTCTACTAGAAATAGCTTTAACAAAGGTAAGTAACTTGTTCTCTGAGACACCTAGCCTCAGATTCCTCACCTTTTCAATAGATACCAAAGCAACTCAGTGGTAGCAGCTGTGTCCCTGGTAGAATGCACACAAAGTCCTTCAGGGGGCTACCTTTTGGCCAATGCATAGCAGAGCTTAATGCAGAGCATGATCCAGGAAGAGATAGTTCTCTAATGCACAGCATTTACTTTTTTTTTGCCAATTGTCTTTTTGTCGATTGTCCATCCACTGTACTTTGGTATGACCTATGTAAAAGCTTCAATATGCACAAAAGGAGCTAATCATAGACGCAAAAGGACAAGGGCTTTAAGTCAACGCAATCAACACTGTCTAGATAGGTCTCACTTCAAGCACATGCATCAACAATTATAAAATACTTAAAGAAATGTAATGTCATGAGCATCAAATCCATAAAAGCTGGTAAGGTCAAAATTCATCAGAAATAAATCTTTGCTTATTTTATGTAGTGAATTGCAGGTAGATATTGTTGGTACAGAAAAGCCCCCTGCATAGTAATGGACCTGCCCTGAGTGCCCAGGTGTACTGCTAGCTGGGTCCCTAATGGTGATGTTTGTGGTGACAGGCAAATACAGAGAACATGTGTGTGCCATGGCATAAACCTGTCTAAGGCATTGCGGTCTTGTTAGACCGGGGGGAACCCAAAGTGCTACCTTCATATTGTGGGGGAGGCTACTCCAGTCACCAGGAGCTAAGCAGCATGAGCGCTTTGGTGGCAGCATACCGTACAGTGATCAGTAGGAGTGAACAGGTCCTTTTTAACCATCGTCAGAGGAGTGAGGCATTATGGCTCACTCATGTTTAAAGTTCTTCGGTTGTGTGCTTAACTCACCCTTGGCCTAAATTGGTTTAGTGTTAACTGCTGCACAGCACACAAGTCATGACTATGCCTGGGAACACAACAATACAGTGAGAATGCAATACTGAGCTGTGCAAGCATGGTCTGAGTACATGTGCTCGGTGTATGTGTGCCTATGAGTGGTACAGTACATGGAGGACGCATTGCTGTGCAGTGTGTGCATTCTAATGTTATGTGCTGGCTGTATGTGTGCCCATGCGTTGTACAATACATGAAAGCTACAGTGCTGTGCAGTGTGTAGGTTGTATATGCCCGTGTCAGCTTGTCTGGGAAGAAAGTGGTGTAAGGCGGGTTGAAACAGAGTTGAAGCTCACTGAAATGGCACACTGATGTAATGGTGTTGAGGAACACTGTCTTTGGGGGAAAAAGTCGCAAGGGACAGCTGTGAAATGGCTCAAATGGAGTGTAAACAAATGGTGTAAACCTTTCAAAAAGTGCATAACAACTGGAGAATTAGACAATAAATGCTAATCAGGCTACCGTTAAAAGGCCAAAAGAGCAGAAAGATATCCTTTAACTGTGTCCAGAGCAAGGTCTTGTGGACATGGGACAAAACAACCACAGCGTCCAATAACTTGGCTGGGAGGAGGTCAATCTAGCGTGTGCTGCACCAAATTAGAAATGTTTCTCAATGACAGCCAACAGTCATATAAAGTTTTTTTGATCAAGAGACGACTGGCTGCCAAGACGACATATATCACCCCTGGAGGAAGGTTGAAGGTGTTCAACTGTAGTCGTTCAATCTCAGAGCATGGAGGAAGAGATTGTGAAGGAGTGCAGAGTATTGTGAAGAACCCTGCCCTGCGGCTGTGACAGCAGTTTCTCCCAGAGTGGCAGCCTGATTAAAGGATAGATATTAAAGCCCAGGAGTCCTGGATACAATATTCTTTGTGTTCATTCTGGAGCCACTAGGATATATTGGGCACAGTCTGTCCTGATCTTCTTGAGAGCCCAGTGGAGGAAGGGTATGGGAGGAAAGGCATGAAGGAGTCCCAAGGCAAAACAAATCTCCGAGTGAGAGATGCCTTGGAAACTAAACATGCATAAATGCTGGACACTGTGCATTTTCAGGGATGGCAAAAACATGAAGCCAAAGTCCTCACCATTTGCAGAAGAAACCTTGTGTCATAAGTCCTAGCAGCCTCACAGTTAACCTCACTGAAGTCTAGGACCAAGATGAAAGATCAAGATCATAGCCTGAACACCTTGTACTCTCTTTCCCAGAGGAAACGCATGAAACTGACACATGTCCAGAATGACTCAGGTGAAGTGGAGCATCTGCATATGTCAGGTGTGACTTGGCATGTTAGTAGTGAACTCCAAAGATGACAGGAGGTTTGCCATAGTCTGGAGGTGTCTGACTGCCTGGGGCAAGCTCCTTTTAAACGGTCAGTCATTGAGATAGGGAAAGACTGGCAACCCTGACCTCAAAAGGTGTGCTGGTACCCCCATCAAGTGAATACCCAAGTGGCGCTGCTGAGACCAAAGAGGAGTTCAGTGATCTGAAATCTATTAGTCACACCACGAACCTCTGTAGCATTAATGATCCTGCAAGCAAGATACATGGAAATAGGAGTCCTTCAGGCCCATCGCCACCATCCAAGTATACAAGGTCGAGGGCAGACCAGACCTGAGCCAGGGTAAGCATTTTGAATTTCTCCTTCCAGAGGAAGGCGCTCAGAAGGCCCATGTCTAGGGTACCAGAAAGTAGCTGGACTAACAACAATGACCTACTTCTGACACTGACACCCTCTCGATAGCCCCCTTGAACAAAAGGGCTTGCGTATCCTGCCGCAAAATGAAGTGATGGTCTCAAATGCTGGGGGTGGATTGAGGATGCAGCAGCAAGAGAATAAACTGTAAGTTGTATCTTTGCAGATGGAGCAGCAAGAGAATAAACTGTAAGTTATCTCTTTGCCAAACAATCTGCAGGACTCATCTATCCGATATTGTGGCCTGCTAACCCAGCGAGAATAGTTGGCTCTTGCCTCCCACGGGGTAGCTGTGCTCCAGTGAGGGCACAATAAAGGGATCTGGCAGGTAGGGGTACAACAGGGTAGGGGGCAGTCGACTGGGCAGTCCAGTGACCTTGACCACAGGGCATCACGTTCTCGACAGCAAAACGGCTGGGTGCCTTTTTGAGATTGGATTGGCTGAAGTGTGAGGTATCTCTACTGAAGCCACAAAAGGAGTGGTAGGGATGATGTGCCTAGTGAGGCTGGGCAGATAAGCCCAGGGGAAAGTGCCATTGCCTTGTGCTCCTTGAACTACTCAAGAGTGCAGCCTGCCTTGTACCCAGAGGGCATGTCTAAGAGGGACAGAACATCACCTGAAAAACCAGTGGACGACAGTCAAGCATTGCAGCGAATGGAGACACTGGTGCCAATGGCTCTCCCAATGAAATAGGTGGTGTCCATGCCACAACTAATTGTGAACTTGGCAGCGTCTCGACTGTCCTGTATGGTCTGGACAAGGACCAGTCGGATATCGTTGGGACCACCTGGGAGGACTGAATCCACATAGTCATGAGAATATCATCTTAGCAAGCAGCTGGCATACTCTGACTTCAGCGTCTAGCTGGTGGATGAAAAAACCCTCCATCCATTTTGACTCCTATCGGGGGCAGGCAGGGCATCGGTAACATGTTGGGATTAGCCTTGCTTGCAGATGCCTGCACTGTCAAGTTTTCAGGTGAGGGGGCTGGTATTGAAACATTAAAATGCAGGGTCACCTGGAGCGGGGCAGTGGCACTTTGCAATCTGCCCATTGACCATGGGCCATTGCAAGGTTTGGCACATGCTGCAAACCTAGCATCCATAATGGCCATGTTAAATGGTAAGAGGGGCTCTGGAGATGTCTGCCCCAGCTGAAGAACCTCCATAACAACACTGGTCTTGACCTCTAAAGTGGCAGGGCCAGGGGGTGAGAGGAGACTGACTCAGGGGAGGTATCAAGGCCACTTGCCTCCTGCAGGTCGTCATATCAATTCTCCTCATGATAAGGTTGGTCATTCTCATTACCTGTATCATAAATGCTTTTCAAATCCGTTCAGGACAGGGAATGCAGGGTGTGCTGTTGTCACTGTGTAGGCAGACCTAGTGGAGGTCCCTAGCACCCAGGCGTGACTTTGATTGAGGTCGAAGCTGCTCTGACTCAATGTCTGAGAGTACAACTGGTGCCTTGTTTTTTCCGGCACTAATGGAGTCATTATCGGAGTTGCTGCACCGGGAACTGACGTTGACCGAGGCACTATAGGTGGAGTAGAGAGGGGAGCCAGAAGCGTCCCGACATAAGTTCAGAAGGTCCAGCTTGAGCCAAGGGTAAACCCACCAGCGGTAACCCATGTGGATACCCTTCAGCTCCATGGGGCCTGCAGGCACACTGGAGGGAGTTGGTAAAGATTCGAAGAGACAGAGCATGGCTACGTGGGATTCTTTGATCTGCCTAGGGGTAGCGACAGCCCCAGAAACATGGGGTATGCAGGAAGTACAACAACTTCAGGAGCGAGATCGAGATGCATTATGCCACACCTGTACCTGCTAAAGGGAGTATGAAAAGCTGAAAGGGGCCAAATCCCACCTTGATTTCTTCTGTTGTTTCTTAGACTTACCTGAAAATTTAGGTCAAGAGGAAGAATGAGCCCTTGAATGTCCCTGGCAACTTCTGAATCTCAAACGGGACCAAGACCAAACTTTCGACTTGGACTGTTCTTGTCGCAGAGTCTTTCCATGTTTGGTGATGCAGAGTTTCACTTCACGGTGTCATATGGCCTTCAGACTCATCACGAGCAGTCATTGCAGGCCTCAGAGTTGTCGACCATAGGCACCACAGGCAAAAATGGTGAGGATTGCCATAGACATTTGATTGTGACAGTCCTTATAGGGCTTAAAACCTGTCATTTTGGAAAGTTAACATGTCCCGTGCACACTGTAGAACAGGTTTTTGATCAAGGGAATGTGTTCAAAGAGACCAGAGGTAGCACAGGAACCACATCGGATGGCACATAAAAAAACGAACTGACATCAGTGTGCAGGAGTGGTGCCAAAACAGGCTCTACATGTCTGAAGCCGACGGAGTTAGTGCAGGGCTAGGCAGGGTCAACCAGCAGCTCGTCGAGCTACCGCTGAAAAGTTTCTGGATCTAGTCTCACACCTGGGGAATATTCAAAAGGTGTGGAATCTGCAGCTAGAAGTATCTATCAGAAGTAACTGTGCAGTGATGCTGGAGGAAAGATGCACTGAGTACTATGACAGAGAAGGCACACAAAGGAATGTTAATATATGAAGTATGTGTGCACCTCTAGCTCCTCTATAGCTGAAGAAGAGGCAGTGTTTTTTGGCAGCTCTCCTGGTGTAACCAGCTATCAGTACCGCAACTTGTTTCATCAGCATGGTTGGTACTTTTATCCAGCAAAGGTGTTAACTCCAGCTGAGAGAAAAGTGAAACAAGAATTGGCAAAGCTAATAAGTCTCTTCTATAGGAGAGCTGTTGACTTTGTCAATTTATTTTATCTGTGTACACCATGCTTATCCATTAAACAATATGGCATGAAGACATTGGCAAGCCCAATAGCTGGTACACAGACGAGACCTATTGGTTTGGCCAATGCTTGTTATCATTGGCATGGACAGGACTAGTACAAGTTAAGGAGATACTCTAGGTCAGAACATTGTTGTCTATTGAAGATTCTGTGAGCAATATACAAAGCCCTAAATTGTCCATGTTGCTCCACCAGCAACCAGTGTAGTGAGCATGTTGGAGACGTGATCAAATTTGTGCAACTTGCCTAGTGTTTGGATGAGCTGAGGTCTGGTCAGTAGGTATCCTGGAAGCCCCACGTTGATGATGTTGCTTTAGTCTATCAGAGATATAACCAAAGCAGCTACCATTCTTGGGTACACTGTACACAATGCATGTGTTCATTATATACAGGTTATTTTTTACATGGGTTTGTAAAAGGTTTTCTTCGGTACTGTCACAAAGTGGCCAAGCACATGTGATACAAATGAAGTCACCACAAAGCAGTGTTTTTTTGGTAGTCACAACAATCAGGTGTAAGTATACATCACACACCAACCTGTCCGTTTTACAAATTGGGTGAAGGAAGATGGTCCTATTTGCATATTTAACAAGCATTGACAAACCCAATAGGCCTTGCCTATGCAACAGCTTTTGGCTGTGCCAATGTATTTTAGCCATGCTGTTCACCAGTGTCGCTGCTGTTCAGCATGGCTAAAAGTAAGTGGCATAGAGGAGAGTGGTGTGGAGTGTCGTAGAGTGGAATGGCGAAGAGTGGAGTGTTGTAGAGGTGGACTGGCAGAGAGCTTTGTGTATTGCAGTGGCATAGTGTGCAGGCAGAGAGACATACACTGGAGTAGCATAGAGTAAGGTGGACTGGTGTAGAAACGGAGAACGGGTGGGTGGGAGGAAGGGGACAGCAAAACGGAGAACGGGTGGGTGGGGGACAGCAAAACGGAGAACGGGTGGGTGGGTGGGAGGGGGACATCAAAATAGGAGAAGGGGCGGGTGGGTATGAGGGGGACAGCAAAATGGAGAAGGGGCGGGTGGGTGGGAGGGGGACAGCAAAACGGAGAAGGGGCGAGTGGGTGGGAGGACGACAGCAAAACGGAGAAGGGGCGGGTGGGTGGGAGGACGACAGCAAAACGGAGAAGGGGCGGGTGGGTGGGAGGACGACAGCAAAACGGAGAAGGGGCGGGTGGGTGGAAGGACGACAGCGAAACGGAAAAGTGGCGGGTGGGTGGAAGGACGACAGAAAAACGGAGAAGGGGCGGGTGGGTGGGAGGATGACAGAAAAACGGAGAAGGGGCGGGTGGGTGGGAGGACGACAGCGAAACGGAGAAGGGGCGGGTGGGTGGTAGGACGACAGCGAAACGGAAAAGTGGCGGGTGGGTGGAAGGACGACAGCAAAACGGAGAAGGGGCGGGTGGGTGGTAGGACGACAGCGAAACGGAGAAGGGGCGGGTGGGTGGAAGGACGACAGCGAAACGGAAAAGTGGCGGGTGGGTGGAAGGACGACAGCGAAACGGAAAAGTGGCGGGTGGGTGGAAGGACGACAGCGAAACGGAAAAGGGGCGGGCGGGTGGGGGACAGCAAAACGGAGAAGGGGCGGGCGGGTGGGGGACAGCAAAACGGAGAAGGGGCGGGCGGGTGGGGGACAGCAAAACGGAGAAGGGGCGGGCGGGTGGGGGACAGCAAAACGGAGAAGGGGCGGGCGGGTGGGGGACAGCAAAACGGAGAAGGGGCGGGCGGGTGGGGGACAGCAAAACGGAGAAGGGGCGGGCGGGTGGGGGACAGCAAAACGGAGAAGGGGCGGGCGGGTGGGGGACAGCAAAACGGAGAAGGGGCGGGCGGGTGGGGGACAGCAAAACGGAGAAGGGGCGGGCGGGTGGGGGACAGCAAAACGGAGAAGGGGCGGGCGGGCGGGGGACAGCAAAACGGAGAAGGGGCGGGCGGGGGACAGCAAAACGGAGAAGGGGCGGGCGGGCGGGCGGGGGACAGCAAAACGGAGAAGGGGCGGGCGGGGGACAGCAAAACGGAGAAGGGGCGGGCGGGCGGGGGACAGCAAAACGGAGAAGGGGCGGGCGGGGGACAGCAAAACGGAGAAGGGGCGGGCGGGCGGGGGACAGCAAAACGGAGAAGGGGCGGGCGGGCGGGGGACAGCAAAACGGAGAAGGGGCGGGCGGGGGACAGCAAAACGGAGAAGGGGCGGGCGGGCGGGGGACAGCAAAACGGAGAAGGGGCGGGCGGGGGACAGCAAAACGGAGAAGGGGCGGGCAGGGGACAGCAAAACGGAGAAGGGGCGGGCGGGTGGGGGACAGCAAAACGGAGAAGGGGCGGGCGGGTGGGGGACAGCAAAACGGAGAAGGGGCGGGCGGGTGGGGGACAGCAAAACGGAGAAGGGGCGGGCGGGTGGGGGACAGCAAAACGGAGAAGGGGCGGGCGGGTGGGGGACAGCAAAACGGAGAAGGGGCGGGCGGGTGGGGGACAGCAAAACGGAGAAGGGGCGGGCGGGTGGGGGACAGCAAAACGGAGAAGGGGCGGGCGGGTGGGGGACAGCGGGTGGGTGGGGGACAGCAAAACGGAGAAGGGGAAGGCGGGTGGGTGGGGGACAGCAAAACGGAGAAGGGGCGGGACAGCAAAACGGAGAAGGGGCGGGCGGGTGGGTGGGGGACAGCAAAACGGAGAAGGGGCGGGCGGGCGGGTGGGGGACAGCAAACCGAAAGAAGGGGTACCTCAATCACAGCACAAGTAGCAGTCTGACAGCAATTAAGTTCAATCAATCTGTGCTTGGTCCATGCACCAGAGAAAGGAACGGAAGTGACGCTTGGCCTGCGCTGGCCAATTAGGAGGCAGCAAAGCAGTGTGAAACAGAGGCCAACAAATGATGAGCAATGGGTGGGGTGCAGGCCCTATATGTTAACAAGTGTCTCTCAAGCAAGAGCATATGCATTGTATGAGATGTTGCAGGATAGCTCTCTTAAAACATATGTAACATCCTAAGATAAGTTAGGATAAGTTCCATACTTTACATACATGCGCTGGTGTAAATAAGAATATATATATTTTTTAATGCAACTGTAAAACAATATGTATACATTTTATGCAGGTTTTAAGCAAGACAAACTTTTTCGCCCAAAAAAAAAAAAAAAAAGAAATGAGAATGAAAAGGACATCGCCCGGAACACACCAAAGGAAATGCTAGCAAGAATTTGAGGTGTGCTGACGGGTTACGGTCTAGATACCCGACAGCACATCGCAAGTACTGGCCATCAGCCTGGAGTCAGGCGTGGCCGGAAGTAATAAATAAATAAGGAAAGACCGCTGGAGGTGTTCCGCTCGGACCAGTGATCCTGAGTGCATCTCTGTTCATGCTGCAGCTCTGCGCTATGCAAAGGCCCTCCACCACCTGGGTCTCTACTATGGAGACGAGGACGGGCCATCCCATGCGCGATGTCAGCGTACAGCCACCTGCACCAAAACCCACTGCTACATCTACCTGGACCAGCTGCTGCCCGCAAGCCAGACTAGCATGCCCTGTGTGGCCGTGCCACACCTGAATAAGCCGCCCCAGCTGAGAGGGACAAACCCCCAGCGAATGCGATTGCCCCGCAGCTCGCACGCCTGCCAGCAGCCAGGCAAAAACGACTGCCGGCACCGCCCAGGCTCTCCTGCTTTCTCAGGGCCCACACCCCCTTCAGAAACCGGCGTCTCAGTGCGTTACACCAGCACCAGAAGGGGTGAAAAGAGAAGGAGAACAGAAAAAAAATCCAAAAAAGTAATAATTGAAAGAAGACAATGCAGACATCAGACTCTGGCCTCATCACTCCGCACCTACCACCAGGTACGATCTAGACCCGCAGCCGCAGTGCCGCACACATTAAGCACTACACCATGCCAGCCCCTCAGAGCCCCCTGGTGTGGCAAAGGGCCACAGTAACCAAGAGCGACCTGTGCCATAGTCGACATGGCGGACGAAAAGCCTGCAACTCCGGCCTTCTCCCACCCCAGCACACCATGGTAGGGGCCCTACCACCATTCGGCGGGCTAGCAGATTCAGCGATAACCTCCCCGAATAGGAGTGGGGCGGCTTGAAAACTACTTATTTACCACACGTGAGCATGGTAAGGCCGTCAAAAGGTCCCTGGGTGATGAACTCTATAAGCTGTTCAAACACTTACCCAACACGGGTGCACCCGAGGACTATGATGCCTCAGTCAGGACCCTTAACGCCCAGTTTGACCCAAAACTGAACCCTGATTTCGAAAATTTGAAACTCTGCCAAGCTCATTAAAGGGAGGGTGAGTCCAGAGATCAGTTCTACACACACACCTGAGAAAATTAGCAAGCATGTGTACAGCGGATGACCAACCCAAAGAGATACGAGCACAAATCATACGGGCATGTCACAACAAAACACTCAGAGGCATCCTCTTGAGACAACCTAACTTTAGCCTTGACGACATCCTCATGCTGGCCAGATCATACAACCTCTCCTCACCCCGTGCAACAGAAATGGAGGCAGCTATCGCCCCATTGCCAGAGAAAGCACTCGACATCAAGATGAAAAGTGTAGAAGCAGTGAAAACCCAACACATGACAACAAGTCCCCACCACCAGCAAGACAGGGGCCCCAATGCATGCACTGTGTTCGAGAAGCACACGCCGCCAAGGTCTGCCTCGCACATGGGAGGCAGTGCTCCCAGTGCGGGAAGTTAAACCACTTCGCAACTGTTTGTTGCAGCAGCACATGTGGAAGAGAAGCACGTGGAAGACGTTTGAAAGCAAGCACAGTGAGACACTTGTCGCTCTAAGACCCCGAACACCCTGAGCCAGGTCTTCAAGAGAGGAAGTAGAAGAGCACATGCAAAGACTCCTCACCAGAGGAGGAAGAGGTGTTCCTTGTCTCATTCACCAACGATCTGAAGAAAAACCAACGCCCTCAACCTACCTGTGTCCTTACCGTTGCATGGTTCAGAGTGAAGGCACTGATTGACACGGGTGCGTCGGTTAATGTGAGGAGCACCAAACAGTACCGCCGCCTCCAACCTTGCCCATCGATGATGCCATCAAACACCAAAATCTTAATGTACGGGAGCCGCACACCACTGCCACTCAGAGGAAGTATAACCGTATCAGTGAAAGCGAACCAAAAAGAGACACAAGCCACCTTCCACATCGTGGATAGAGAGGCCGACACCCTCCTTGGTAGTCACTTAGCCAAAGACCTGGGCCTAGTGTTGTTCGCCAGGAGTGCTGAATTCTTCCAAGTCATGGAGTTGCTGCACCAGTTTCCCACAATCTTCATAGGTCTAGGGTGACTGAAAGCCCCACCTGTGGTGCTACACATCAACAAGTCAGTGAAACCCATAGCACTACGGCACAGACGGGTTCCATTTCACCTTTGACTGCTGGTCGAACAGGAGCTGCACCAGCTCGAAAAGCAAGGCGTCATCGAGAAAGTGACTGGGCCCACCCCATGGATAAACTCAAGCAACCGGGGAAGATATGCCGGTGCATCGCTATGCGCCTTCCCAACCAGGCCATCGAACGTGAAAGGCACATAACGTCAACGATCGACGACATCATAGCTGACTTGAACGGCTCACGGTGGTTCTCCAAACTAGACCTCAATGCAGGGTACCACCAACTCTGTTTGGCAAAGGAGAGCAGGTATATCACAAACTTCTCCATGCACCTGGGACTCAGGAGGTATAAAAGACTGAACTTCAGAACCTCATCAGCAGCCAAGGTTTTTCAACACGCTACCCGCAATACACTCTCAGGTTTGCCGGGAATCATCAACATGATTGATGGCATCCTCATCCACTCAGCGACTGCAGAGGACCACCCCCGACACCGCAAAGTCACGCTTCAACAGCTCACTGAGTATCGTCTCGCTCTCTATAAGGAAAAATGTCTGTTCTTCCAAACGTCTATTGAGTTTCTCGGCTATGTCGTCAACCAAGACGGGATACAAGTTGACCCGCGGAAGTCTCAAACAATCAAGCAGGCCCCTGCGCCAAAGACTATGAGCGAGGTACACAGCTTTCTAGGCATGGCCACTTATTGTGGCGTTTCATCCCGAACAGGGCCACACTGGCAGAACCACTACGTGCCCTTATGAAAACTGAGACGCACTGGTCGTGGGGGCGTAAAGAGAAAGCCTTCCAAGACCTGAAAGAAGCACTCCTGAACACCACCACCATGGTGTAGTTCGATCTAGGCAAAAGGACAGAACTCGTGGTGGACGCCAGCCCCATGGGGCTGGGTGCCGTACTGACTCAAGAAATTGAGCCTGGCAAGTGGGCTCCCGTGACTTTCGAGAGCTGTGCACTCACACCCGCCAAAAAACGCTATGCTTGGATTGAACGTGAGGCCCTGCCCATCAAGTGAGCTTGTGGACACTTCCACCTTTACCTGTGTGTAAAGCCTTTCAGGGTAGTCACTGACCACCAGCCGCTGGTCCCTCTGTTCAAAGGGTCTGCACAACAACCCCCACTGCGCATTGAACGCTGGGCCATCCAGCTACAGCACTACCAAATGGAGGTCATCTACCGCCCAGGGGTGAGGAACCCTGCGGACTTCCTATCCCACCACCCTGCAAATAAAGACATACCAAGGGACGACTACACCGAATAATACGTCCAAATGCTAGCTGCGAGCACGTGCCCCAAGGCGCTCTAGCTGGGCAACATCTCCGAGGTGGCAACCACAGATACCGTGACCAAGGTGAGAGAGACTCTCTCTGGAGGATCATGGGAGGGGTTGCTAAAAGACACAAACCAGTAGTCCGGCCAAGACAAGGAAAGGCTAACCAAACTATGGAGGACCACCAACGAACTTGCGTGGCCCCGATGGCCTCATACTAAGGGGGTGAGGGCTAGTGATACCCGCTAGCCTTCAGGACTGGGTAGTTGCCCTTACTAATGGAGGGCACCAAGGGACGGTAAAGATGAGGTCAAGGATGCAGGAAAAGGCATGCTTCCCCCATATCGAAGACATAGTGGAGGACTATGTGAAAAGATGCCCAGGCTGCCAGCTAACAAGCAACGTTGAGAGCCCCGCACACGTCATCACCGAGGCACAGAGCGAAGCCCCCTGGTCAAAGGTCAGCCTTGACTCTGGGGTTTTCCCTGACAGGAGGGTCTCCCTCGTGATGGTCAACGGATACTCGAAATATCCGATCGTGGAGGTGATTGAGTCCACAGCTTTTGCTAATGTCACACCAGTTCTAGAGAAGTTTTTCGCAATGTTCGGTTTTCCATCGGAAATCAAGACAGACAATGGGCCTCCTTTCCAGGGGGCAGAATTCAAAGAATTGCTCAACCAGTTCGTGATAACCCATCGACAAATCACCCCATAATGGCCCCAAGCGAATGGGGAGGTCGAACGTTTCATGCGCACCTTTAACAAAGTGTTAAGGATTGCCAGGCTAGAGTCAACTAATCCTGAAGTGAGCCTGCTGCGGTTCTTGCGAGAGTACCGGGGAACTCCCCACTGCAGCACGCAGCGGTCCCCCTAGTACCTAATGCTAAAGGGAAACAGGCGCGATACCACACCCGCGTGTCCCAGGTGGAAACCAAAGCACCATGGCCCGAGGGCAACCCAAGAGAGGAGGCAAGAGACTAATGCATGAGCCAGCTGGAAGCAGCGCGCACAACATCAACAATTCAATGCAGGTAATCGAGTCATCATCCGAGACCATAGGCCCGGATGGAAATTCCAGAAACTTTTTGAGCCGGGAGTGTGGACAGCCATCTCGACGACCGGCACGATGGTGATGGCCCGAAAAAGGGCTGAACAGGTCAGCTGAAACATATCGTGGTTTCGGACGGTCTCACCTCCCCCATAGTCCGGAGAGATGATCCGGAACCTGCCGACGATGCCTGGGACGCCACGCCCGGGGGGCCGGGGGCTGACACCACCGGTGGAGATGGCATGCACCCTCAGCGAGGGGATGAAGCCACCCAGACCAGAGATGTTTCAGAGACTCGGGGGGACACTAGCTATACCCACCCTTGGCACCCTGGGCTACGGCCCAACCACCAGCCGAGCCGGCGGCTGAGAGTATGTTTATTTGGCAACCAGTAATTGTTTTATTTCACTGAAGCTGGGGAGGGATGTAGTGTGCTGACGGGTTATGGGCTAGTCACCCGACAGCACACCAGAAGTACTGGCAATCACCCTCAGGTTAGGCGTGGCCTGGGGTAATAAATAAATGAGGGAAAGACCGTTCGAGGTCTTACGCTCGAACCAGTGATCCCGAGTATGTGTCTGTTCATGCTGCAGCGCTGCGCGAAGGCCCTCCGCCACGTGGGTCTTCACAGAATTAGACTGCAAAACATGAGCAGGATTTTAAAAGAAAAAAATATGGGCAAAATAAAATGTAATTTACGCTTTGATAATTTGTTATATTTCTATGCCTTGTAGGGCTAAATTTTGTTAATCTTTCAATGGAAATAGAAATGTTTTGATGCAACCGGTCTGTATTACATACAGTACTTAAATACTTCCAACAGTTGCATTTGTTGCTTGACAAGCGTGCGCAAAACTGAACGTTTTCATTTATTTTCTACTCATACACGTTCAGACAACCCCCTAATTAGTGAGATATGTACTCAAGACGCGAATTTAGGAATGAAATAAGAAAGCACATTTTCCACTCCATTATTGTCCAACATATTAAACGAGACCAGGTGTTTTTTTGTTCCCCAAAATTAGCACTCACTTACGTTGGAAACATGCCCTGTAGCAGGAGGCTTTCGCTCACGCTATATTTTTCTCGAAGAGAGCTTGCCCAACTCACTGCCTGTACAATGGTGCCCTCTGCTGGCTAGTTTATAATTTTATTTGCCCAAGGAATTATGTACTCTATGAAGACCCTCGTTTTACTGCCAAGCAGGTAGGGAAACCAGAGGTGTACTGAACTACGACAATGCTTGCGTGCGAAACTTGCACATTTTTGCAAAAACTACTTAACATCTGTAAAAGTCAGAAAGTTCTACCTATTAAATTGGGACTTTCGTTATTTTGTGCGCGCAAGTTCAGTAGGCTCGCTAGAAAAAGTTAAGCAAGTAGTTCTTCAAATGACAACTTCAGAGTTCTCAGACTATACAAGTTTGTGTACACGCGTACAGAAAATGCGCACACTTAATAGTTCTCGAGAGAAAATAGGCATTCGTATATAAAAGTTCGTCAACTAACACTTGTGAGCAAATACTGGGCAATCACGCAGGTGAATGAAAAAGAAGAAACCCCACATACACAAAGCTTGCATGTTATGAAAACGACATTTGAAACTTGCCGACAAAATCCTCCAACGACACAGGAAACCACTTCCTGTTACAGGGACCGGACCAGGGCCCAGGTTCTAAAAAAAGAAGTGGGTGGACTAACCTAGTTAGGTAGTATGCGTGTGACATCACAGCACATGACATCACAAGCCATGACTGGGCTCATATTTCACTAACAGACCATGACCCAAAGCAAGATAGCAAGACTTAAAGGGAAGAAAGGAGATGAGAGATTGGAAAACAAGAATAAAAGTAGAAAAGGGGATGAAAAAAGAACCTGCAAGAATAAGAAAATGTAGAGTAGTGAAAGAAAAAGGTCATGGCAACCTTGACATTCAGCAATAGGACCCTAAGAAAAGGTTTGGGGCTCTGCATTTATGTTTTTACAAATTCCACACTGCCCCTCAAAATGTCACCTTCACATTTAGCAACAGACATATGGGCATGTCCTTATTGTTGGCATAGCTATTTCTAAACCACACTCACATTCACCAGTGCAACCTGAAAGCTCAACCTTGAATCAGAACCACTAGAATGCCCACACCAAGTATTGACCATTAATTTCAAAGTAAGAGTTATCAGCTCCACATCAAAATAAGTGTAAGCTGCTCAGTATCCAAGGATGAGAAGGATTTGGTGACAAAGGCAACTCATAAGAAAAGGGCAGGTTCAATTCTAGTCCCAATTAGCACTTTCAAGAAAGTATTGATCTTCAGAAGGAAATATTACTAGTTTGTATAGAAAAACTACCCAAGGAGGTAGATGTAGGAACAGCGAGAGACATCCCAAACTAAGGAAAGCAATTAGAATCTACACTAGATTATGCTCACTAATAAGAACTTTGCATATCCTATGCATATTACACTGCCAACATGGTGCACTGGAGATGGCCTGCTTGACCTACTTGCCCTGGACTGGCAGTTCGGGCTGGACTGTTCCCATGGGAACAGGGTCAAGTCTGATTTGCATATGGCTGGATCCAAACTGGAATGGCATGGCAAGCAAAAAAACTGATGGATTAAACCCAGATCTGTGACTGGGGTGAATGTTTGATTTGTTCTGCATTCCATTCATCATCTGTTGTTGTTTTTTAACTAGCCAGGTGAGGCATTGGTGTGTTGCTGAAAACAATCTGTCCCAGGGATACAGAAGATATTAATTTCGTTAGTGCATCCGCCATCTGCTTCAACTCTGTCAGCGTTCCTTTTAAAAACAAAATGAATCCTCAGGACACCCTAGACTATTTTGATATCTCGTATCCCACCCAATAACCATAGAGCTCTCTTGGCTACCAAGGTTCAGCCTGTTCAGATACAATAGGTATCTTGACAAGGACTCTTCAGATGAAAGATGAACTTCCAGTGGGTGAGAGCCCTTTTAATACCATAGGGTGATCCCCTTGGGCTGGTATGGAGAGACAGGCTAAGAGTGTAGGAGTTCACACCTGTTGCTTTTGTATGATTAGGTGAGTGAACTATCACTTCTCCCTCCCTCTTTCTTGGAATATAGTAAAAAGAGTCATCTAGGCCACATATAGGATGCATTTGACACTTGACTTTCACATGGCTTCTGCCTGCCAGCCACACTTTAACCTCATGTGCCACGAATTAAAGACAAAACATCGTACTTTGGTGTGAAGTAGAAAAAATAAAGAGATGTCCATTTAGAGGCTGGATTGCACAAAGTGAATGCAAAAACCCTGTGTGCTGCCCATGCCTCCGTATGCCAGGTGGGGACTGTGGCGATAAGTGATGGCTGTTGCCTTGGCGCATTGCTATATCGAGAAGAGGGTCATCACCCTGTGCAATGCTGTGACCTGTTTTCCTGTGTGTGCTGTTAAAAACCCTGTATTCCAGGAGGGGGAGGGGCATAGTGAAGTGAGGGGGAGGGGCATAGTGAAGTGAGAGGGCTGTCGCTCTGGAGCAGCGTGCAGCTGTGAAGGAGAAGCAAGTCATTACCTGTGGAGGAAGTGCAACGATTAAACTACCAAACAAACAAGGAGGACCCAAGACCTGTTGCCGTATTCAGGGAGGCTTACCACGTAAGCGGAAGAGCGTGTGGACGCCAGCCACCTCTCCCATGGCATCCAGTCTTCTGCTCACTGACAGGCCACAGACGCCTGCCAGAGCACTCTGAACCTCCACTTTAGCGAGAGCGGGTAAGTCTGAACACTAGGTTGCCAGTACTGGGCTAGTGCTGACTGACACGCTACAGCGTGGAGTCACTTTGACTTTCTCAATACCACGTAGACTAAGACTTGAACTCACTAGAGGGGCATAACTGGAATGTCGCCTGACAAACAGGGAATAACACTGGTCCTTTTAAAGAGAAGTGGAACTCCAGAGCTGATCCAAGGAAAGCTAGTATGTCTGCCTTAAGAAGGCTGTGTATATTATTTATACACAAAGTACACAGGTGGATGTACGGGAATGCCAATGCACCACCCAAGTAATGCATACCAAACACACAGCCTTGCGTTAGTTTTTTTTGTTTCCTTGTTTTACACAAAAAATATCCTATGAGGCTATTTCCTCTTTGTGTGCAGCAGAATGCAGCATACATGTAAAGAGCAAATAAAGAAAATAAATAATGATATTTATCTTTGTTATGCCAGCTTCATGTAGACTCACCAGTTTGGCACTAACCTATGTTTATAAGTCTTTATAAAAATGGGTTTGCATCAAAATACATGAGTGGATGCACAGGAATGCCCAGGCACCACCTATGTAATGCCTACCTGACTTAAGGTAACATAAAGCATGGCAATGTGCTGCCTTGAGTTAGTTTTTTTCCCACAAAGCCACACAAAATAGATTTTGCATCAGGGCTGTGCCAGAAAAGTGGCATAACCAGACGCAAAATTTGGGCCTCAACCTATACATTTAGGGGCATATTTATGTCTGTGGTTGCGTCACTCTTGCACAACGCAACGTAACGTAGTGCATGTACAACGCAACCCAAAAATGCGATTTATGAACACATGCAAGGCCACTTTGAGTGGCCCTGAGTGGCTTGATAATCTGGAGTAAAGCAACACAGCACAAATTGCTGCATTGCGTTAACTTGGCCCAGCGAAGCGTTCCAGGGTGTTGCATGGGTGTCACCACACAAAACCCATGGATTTTGATGCAGTCCCAGATTTACTAGAAGTGGTAGATCTGGGAATGTGCCAAAATGCTATGCCTCCCAGCTGAGGCATAAAGAGGAGAAATATATTTATTTCTCCTCATTTCTGCCCCTTTCGATATGCGCTGTATTTATGCGGCACACATGCAAAGAGGTAAATGCTTCAGGGGATTGTTTTTGTGCAGAAAGGGGCCCCTTCCTGTCGAAAAACAATCCTCCTTACATAGGAGACACCCTTGCACCATGGTACAAGGGTGCCTGCATTGGGGCTAGGCAGCCAAAACAATGACAATGCAGAGACAGAGGCAGGAATGCGCCATATTCTTTTAAATACAGAGCATTTCTGCTCTTTCCCTGGCACGCATCGTAGAGCAGCAAGGTAACTTGCTGAAATGAGCTGCGTGGCTTTGCCATAAATATGGCCCATATTTAAAAAAAATCTGCTGCAAAGAGTTTGCCAACAAGGTGAAAACTGTCAGTAAATCTGTTCTGCGTAATTGGTTGAAAAACCTGAATTTTAAAATATCCAATGGGGTTAAGGCACTGCTGCAGAGGTCTGTGTTTTCCCAGTCAACCTGAGTGAATAATGATGATAAATTAGCTCTGGAGGTTAATGCACTTGATGGAAAGATCTGTGATTTGTGCAGCCCCAGTTCTGAGTCAAAGTAGCATAGAGGGTTAATGTTTCTTCTGCAAAGCAAATCATGTAGCTTGCAGGTGACAGGTTTTATTTTATGTAGCATGGTAAACGTGCTTTATTACAATAGCTGAGTTATGTTAAAAGGTTCTTCGCTTCAATTGATATGTTTCACCTCTTCACGGATAGGGATGCTTGTGTTGGGAAAGATAGTAAATTGGTGCGGGCATCTTTATTAGCGTACCGTCATTTGGAAGGGGAGAACGCAGAGTGTACTAAACCCTCTGTGGCAGCTTATATGGATTTAGCTCCTGACATTTCATCAACAATTTATTTGTGGCAAGTGAAAGGCCAATGGACACGCTCCGTACTCTTCCAGTTTAGGGAGGGTATGAGTATGTTTTTGCTCTTATTTCCCTTAGGATTTCAGCCCGGCCTCAAAAGTGTGTGCTTTCCTTGTGACCATTGCTCCAAGCAAACAATGATGCATTTTCTATTTTTCTGTGTTTTTTTATAATACTTTTAGGAGAAGGCACTTGGTGCCCTTTTTAAGAAACAGGAATCCTAGAAGTTGCACAAAAGCATTCTTTTATCTTCAACAACTGCTAGATGAGGAGACCTTCCAATGTGTTCCTCTTTTCCTCCGTTCTGTGGTGAGATCGCACAGCTCCATGTCTGATTAACATTTGCATGATTGCATAATGGTTTAAATTCATTTTTTATGCATATTTTTGTGATTTTAATATTTTTATGGATAATGTGCTTTATGGTTTTTGAATGAATTGAATAATGTTATTTATCTATCAAATGTGTTACTGCTTTGCACACTGAGATCCTTATTTTCACTGTAATCTAATATAGGACAGCGAGCTATGAAGGATGAAAGGTGACCTCTACACATTATAACTCCCACTACTATATGTAATATCTTCTCCTGTACATTGATTTACAGACTTACATAATTTATTGTATATGTAATGTGTACGTGTAAAGAGCTCTGACACCCTGCATTGTGTTGAGTAGTTCTATAAAAGAAAAAATAGAGAATTTTTAATTATTATTTCAACCCCTCGTCAGACGTAGTAAGCTCTATATAAATGCAATTTATTTTTGGTCAATGCAGGGAAAGACCGACACATCTGACATTATTGCAGTGCATGCATATCTGGTATACAGGGCCTGAACAAAGTCAAAAGTATGCCTCGCTTAACTACATGTGAAGTGCTAACAAGGTGTGTGTCTTTGTTTACCCCTCCACTTCATCTGCATCTAGTCGTGAGGCCCCAGACCACCCCCCCCAGCCAGAAGATTCAAACAAAAATCCTATTGACCCCTCAGATTCGGCCTTTGTTATGGGGCCTGCTGGAGTCTGAAATACGGAAGCCCCCTCACTGACTGCACATTGTTGCGGATCGAAAGCAGACATGTAGGTGCTGCTGAACGAGCCCCAGTGTTTAAAAATTACACCGGGATGGGTTCAGCACATTTTATGGCAGGGTCCAACTTCTGGGCAAGGTGGACAATGTCCACCCTATGAAAATAGTGGGTGAATGCCATCCACCAGCGTGTACTCCCAACTTGTTCCCTGGATTGGACAAGTAGTGTAAACAGGAGAAACGCATTCCAGTGTAGAGCAGTACAGAGACTACATGTGTGGCGACAAGCTACCCCAGAAACAGCAGATCAAAGTAACAGAGCTGGCCCTTAAATAAAGAATAGCGTAGAATCCCATCTTGTGTCTGTGTGATATGTCCAACCTACACTCCAGACACAACAACTGATGATGAAGGTGATCTGGCGCACTTCCCTGTACCTTACTGTCCTAGCGTAATCAATTATTAAGTTGCACCACCAGTCGTATGGAACTTTTTAATCAACTGGAAGCATGTATAAGGTGCTAGCATTAGCTCAATATGTTTCTTGCAGTGAAACCAAATTGGCACCACAAAAACAAGAGAGGGTGGCATCCAAACCATAAACGTTTATTTGTAAATCTTAATCAAGTTATATATCAACCAATCGGTAAACCAGTTTATCAAATAAGCATATATATTCTATTTGATTATGCAATTTCAATTTGTATATGATAAAAAAGAAGATGCAAAATATAAAATACAAAGCATAAAACAAGAAACAGATTGATTCCATAAAGAAATTACCCTAGTCTAACTAAGACATCAAAAGTGGCAAGGGGTGGTTTAAGAAAAAGGTGTCAGCATAAGATGAACCAAGTTAAGGTTCAGGGGAATATGCACAGGTGTTAAAGCATAAAGCTCAACACCACAGGTAGGGTAAATCAGCAGAGTTCAGGAAAGGTCTACCCTCTGCGAAGCCTGAACAGGGACTGCTAACTATTCTTAACGAGCACACAACTCAATCATAAAACAGACGTCTCTGGAATCTTTGTCCCACCAACTCCCTCTGGAAGAACCAATCAGGATACACCATCTTCTAGGAGCAGGTATACTCCCCACATTCCCAGCACTGAACAAAGAAGCCCATCATTGCATGGCCTTGAAAGCAGCAACGGTCTGGTCTGCTTGATAAAGCATCCCCAAACAGTGCATGTCCATGGCCAAGTTTCAATTACAATTTCAATCACTGATGGATTAAACCCAGATCCGTGACTGGGGGTGAATGTTTGATTTGTTCCGCATTCCGTCCATCATCTGTTGTTTTTGCATTTGTCGCCCTAAGTGGGAAGGGTATGCCCAGACGTGGGTCCCGTGCTTGCTATGCCACCAAATTTAAGCTAGCCTGGCTGGTGAGGGGTGATACCCCAAAACTGTTCCCAGGATGCTTATTTCTGGTCCAAGTAGGACCTGGCCTGGCAGTCCAGGCTGGACTGTTCTCATGGGAAACAGGGTCAAGACTGATTTGCATATAGCTGGGTCCAAACTGGAATGGCAAGGCAAGCAAAAACAATGATGATGGATTAAACCCAGATCTGTGACTGGGAGTGAATGCTTGATTTGTTGGCATTCCGTCCATCATCTGTTGTTTTTGCATTTGTCACCGTAAGGCCGAAGTGTATGCCCAGATGGTGGTCTCGTGCTTCCTATGCCACCAGATTCAAGCTAGCTTGGCTGATGAGGGATGGCACCCCGAAACCGGTCACAGGATGCTTGTTTCTGGTCCAGGGAGGACCTGGCCTGGCAGTTCGGGCTGGACTGTTCCCATGGGAAACAGGGCCAAGACTGATTTGCATATGGCTGGGTCCAAACTGGAATGGCATGGCAAGCAAAAAAAATGATGGATTAAACCCAGATCTGTGACTGATGGTGAATGTTTGATTTGTTCCGCATTCCATCCATCATCTGTTGTTTTTGCAAGTTTCAATTACGGTTTCATAATCTTACAGTTTCTCAGTATAAATAAAGGACTATTCTAACTAACAAACAGTGAAAAGGCACCTGCAGGGAAAAGAAAATGTGAACTTAAAGAGCACTTTATAAAGGGACAATTCAAAGGGCTTGGCCCAGTCACAGTCTCTCTACCGTTAAGAGAAAAATGGTAGTCAAATGAGCAATAAGCAAACACCTTGATTATAGTTTGAGTATAAAATTGTGGCTTATGCTAACACTCTATTAATACGTTACACAATTATTAATATTTCATTAGACCAGTGCCTATTTGATGTCTGAATCCTTGGAGTGCTAAATTAGGTGGTTACAAAGGAAAGAAGCAAGTCCGTGGGCGAAAAGCAGCCTGTTTAGTGACAGATGGTTACTTGAAGAGGTGCTTTCTAATGTTGAACGGAGGAATGGTAAATCGTGCTAGATCGGCCAATCAAATTGGATAGAAACAAAATACAATACAATGTCGCTAGATAGAAGTGAGGCAAACGATTCATGGTGCTGTTTTAATCACCTTCCTAGAAATTAAGCCATGGACTGAAGAATGACACACCTATAGCAACCCCCCAAAAATAAGCCTGTAGCATGGAGAGACAGCCCAACAGCTGCAAGACCACTTGTTTACGACTGATTGTAGAGAGCCAGTGCAAGGAACCTATCAAACAGGCACTTTGAAAATCCAGAGCAAGATGCGAGCAAAAGAGGACAGCGAGATATTTCAAGGCAGTGGGCGGGGTAACTGACTACCAGACTTGGATAAAAGGGGAGTCTATTGCTATTCAAGCTACAATGCGGTGGCAGAAAACAAGAGTGATGCGAGGTCTTAAGAACCCAAAGATCTCTTGAGAACACATCTTGCGGCATTTGCAGATCAGGCACCCCAAAAATGAATAGGACAACCATTTGAGGGTCAAGGACAGATCGAGTGCTGACGTCAGACTCAAGCACAATTCACGTTGTGTGTGGATTAAAAAAAAAAGATAAATAAAAAGGGAAGTATGGAAATATTTTAACTGCTCAAGTACAGGAAAAGAAATAGTGAAATCACCCAAATAAATCGAATGACAGTGCTTTAATAGGGCAGGTACTGTATAGTACCGAGTACATGTACCTCATTAATTTAATGGTATGTACCAGCACTCCTCAGGAGCACACAGATACTCTAAATAGTGATTACCTGTGCTTCTACATTTCCATTTAAAGCAGTGTCGAATGGTGACTTTTAAAAACAAAGTAGAATGCGAACTGTGCCAAGAAATTCATCACATAAAATACTTTTTAATATTGGATAAAAAAGCGACTAGCAACTGTTGGGCCACAAAAGAAAGCCAATACAATACAAGACACACTATAAAGACTGAGTGTAACTATGCACACAACAAACACATTCCAACAATCGAGGCCCTTTAAGTGCAACATACTGGAGGTTTCCAAAGAATACATCTAACAACATTATGTAAAATAGCACATCACCATAAAGAAGTCAAAACAAACAAACATTCAGCACCTGTAAAGAAACCACAAAAAGGGAGAGGTCAGACACATGGCCAGACACAAAATAAAAGACACAACTACATACAACCAAAAAATGTAAAAACCATTGAATCTAATTAAGTAAACCCAGTTAGAGTGACTATAATAGATACTCGACACAGAGAAAGGCAGCGATCTTCAAAGTACAAGTTTGACTCAGGGTTGGACTGACTGCCGTTTATCCTTCCAAGCTAGGTGCTGTTACACACGGAGTTTGAGTCGGAAATAAAAGAGGTGGCTGAGGAAGCTGGATGACTTTCTCAATGCAGCAGACGAATTGTGAGACAGACAAAAATTGAGTGTTCGGATTGATCCAGTAGGGCATGAAGGCCGATGTCTAATAAGAACATTTGCACACAAAACACTGAGATAAACAAGGAGCTGAAGGAAGCTTTTGGAGAAAATGTTTAACTCTAAGGGAAACAGATCTTCAGCTCAGCATGCCAGTAGCCAGACGAGATCTTAGAAGCTTTCAATGTGAGGCTAGAAATTATGGTACAATATCCTTCAATTCCTCCACCAACGAGGATGCAGTTTGACTGCGAGTCACTGAGGGATGTCTATCACTAACCACGAAACACAAACTTCTTGAAAAAGCCACTCTCATTCAAGGGAAATTGTCAGAGGGCTAAAGCAGCGGAACTAACCAAAGACAAAGCCATACACTTCAAAGCCAGAAAGGAGTGCAGAAAAGAAGGAATGCACCATCAAGACAGAGAAATGCAGGGGGAGAGAACGCAGCAAGCAGACACCATAACCAAATATGTGCCATACAATGCTATTGTCCAATTCACAAACTGGAAGCGGAGAGAAAAGGAAAATACCAGGTCACCTAAAGACCAGGCCAATCAAGCTGTTGGTATACCAAGGAGCTGGGTGTCTCCTGGAGCATACAACCGCAACGACATCTCTGAAGCGGTGTCAAGCAGCAGTACATTCTTCAAAAGTAGCTTAGAGCACGGCTAACCTATCAAGATAAGCAGAAATAAGCCACACAGGAGTTACCAATGCAACCATGCATCAGAAATCATAACACAAATATAGCCTTGATGTGCACCCTAAATATAAAGCTCAGAGGCAGTTGTCAATCTCATGAGAGATGAATATACATACAAGACCTACTCAACTCGAAGAGACAAAGCAAGAGACACTATCAACAAATATAACAGTCATCCGAATGGGATGAGAAAGAAAATAAGTCCGATACATCTAGGCTAAGTTTACCAGCTCTGAGCATTCCACTGAATGGAAGAGAATGGAAGCATGATCAAGGTATGTCAGCTGGAAAACATCACAACTCTCAAGAAACTGTCTATCATGCCCTAAGGAATTCACTGGCTTGCTACCAGAACATATGTCTGACTCAGACAGCATGCAATTGCAGTCTTACGATACAGCCAAACACCAAGGTCAAGAGAACATCTCTGACAGAAATCACCAAAACCACATAGGACTTGCAGAATCTCATCCATTCTGAGAACAGCATATCATATTCGATGGCCCTATACTACAATCAACTAACAGCCTCAAGCACCACATAATTCTATTATTTTGTTTGATCAGATTAAAATATCCATCAACACAAAGATAATAAAACATCTTCCTCACACATGAATAACACTTAAAATGATTATAAAACAAATTCAGTGATTACACCCAAACAGTACATGTAGCATAATTCTATAACTGTAAACTAAACAGTACACAATATGTTTAGCAAGATTAAAATGCAATGACAGAGTCATTGGATGATCTATCCCCTTTGTTGAAGCCCTTGTGTACCATATAAACTGGAGAAACTTCAATACCGAAAAGAATACACAAATGCTAGTATCAGTTTTGCATATTCTTAAAGCAGATTTGTAGTTTCTAATTCTTTAGACCCAACAAGCAGGGCAATCCAGAACACTCTCTGTTTCTGGTAACGTTTGCAGGAGCACAATAAATATCCTGATTCTCAACTCCCTGACATCCCATGGGACACAGTCTAACTGAATTATTACCAGGCAAGCAGGAGAAACCTAATCTGAACTATATATAAATATATAAAGCCCTAGTCGAGGTTTGGTTAATAGAATTCAAATTTGAAGTCTCTAGTAAAACACAAAAAATGCTAAAAAGAAGGCTTCCAGGTGGAGTACTGGCTAACCAAGAGCTACATGTCAAAACCTAGTTTTCACTATTTTGCAGACATCTGTGGATCAGAAAGGGATTCTACCAGTGCTCATCTAATCCAGGTTAGCCAACCAGCCCTTGATGTTACCATCCATGGTTTGTCAGTGGCCTAACTAAAATATCTTGTTAGGCCTCTCCACAGCGAAGTAAGTTACTCATTGCCCACATGTGAATCCAAATAAAATAGCCCTCAGATCTGCAGTATGGACAACAGATTTCAACCCTAAATCAAGCTTTAATGGGATCAATAGGGAGATCAAAGGGAATTCAAAAACGATTTAATAAACCTCTCCCATACCTAAAGCATCAAAATTACAGTTGCTCAATAGCTCTGAACCATGAAAAGCAGCGTGCACTACCTGCGCACTATAAATGTCCAAAGCCAGGGATATGGAATATATTGCAGAACGATTAGCAAACCTAACAAGCATTTGCAATCCAATGGGTCTCATGTTTGCTGGAGTTAGAGCTATTAGCGTTGTAAATTACTAACTGGACTTTTCTTGCCACACAAACTAAAAATAAAAAGTAAAACAGTTGACATAAGCGAGGCAATTCAAAGTGCCGCCGTGAGTGTGAAAGAGACAGAAAACAAAAAAGAAGTTTGCTTGCAGTCAACGTTATCTGCAAACATGCAACTGTCCATGTAACAGGGTCGGTCTCCAAGGCAGTAAAAAAAAAGCCCTTAGGAGGGACAAATGTAATGCATTTACCAATGAAAAGAAAGAATTTTTTAAAGGCAAGCCCACAAGCGAATGATAGTGATGGGCGTGCGGTGGGCGTAGTTAAAAGTCCACATGCACACCAACACATCGGAAAAGCAACACTTGCGCACTGCTATGCTCGACCTAAAAATGCCAGCTGCCTGATGTTTCAAGGTAAGTGAGCTTTTGTAATTTGTGCCCACCATAAGTGGGAATCCAGGAGTCTGACCCCATGGTAATTAAACTCCAGAAGCCTTTCTAAAACCTTATCTGCTAACTGAAGCATGTCTCCAGCCATTTAGTGCATGTTGAAAATCATAATTTTGTTTTTGAAGTGTTGATTTCGAATCCATGTGGTAAACTAAACAAGTTAAACCTCTCCAATACAATTTGGAGAGCTTTAAACGTTTATGACATCAAAAGTGCATTATCCTCAAACAATGTGTCAGGGGTCTTTACACGTGCCCATTACCACAAATCATTATCGCAGTCAACTAACTAATCAAGCTGGAACCACACAAAAACAGGATCATTATGTCATCCCCAGGAACAGGAGTAGATCAACCGACAATATGAGATGCAGAGAAAGGCACCAGGAAAATTCATCTTCAAGTGGGGGAAATGTTGTGGTCATTCTCCACAAAGGTCATAAAGAAAAATGACTGGCATCTATGTAGATGGGATACTTCACGCTGTGAGGACACTAGGAACGTAAAAACTCAATCTTCCCAGGACACTTGATACCACTCCCTTTCACTGGAACGGGACAGGGAGCAGCAGAGCACTCCAGTAAGGGTAGCACAGTGACTACATGGATGGAGACAAGCTCACCTTGAAGTAGACAAAGTAACACTTTATATAAAGAATAGTTTACAATCATACCTTGTGTCTATGTGATCTGTCCAAATTGCACTCCAGAAACAACAAATGGGTTCTCCAACAATCGTAAACTATGTACGATTTGCATAATAAAAACCTTGCACATACCTATCAATAACCTAGACACAAGACCTACTTCAGATTTTGAGTAGTCACAGCAAACAGTCTGGTGGTTAGTCAAGAACCCGCCATCAGGAACTACTTCTTACACTCATTGCACATGAGCATTTTGTTCTTTTTAAATTTTTTTCAGAAAATCACAGTGAAAAATGATCTGTTCTTTCCAAAACTGACTGTAGCCCAGCTGGTAATTGTTCCTTGTCCACAATTTGTTATTGGTGATTCAACTGATCCAAGAATGTTTAAGGAAACTTAAGGCCTGACTACATGTAAGATGTATACCTACCTGAACATGGACGTAAGGATACTGTGGTGATTGACACCTCGAGATATGGGAATTAGTCAGCCTTTGAGGGCTTTAGTGAGTAAAGAACATTTCCAATGAGAAGTTACTTGTGGCTTGATTTTGAGGCGAAACGGAAAAAGGAGCTTGCCTCGACTACCATTTGCACCACAACCATGCGATTTAAGAGAGCTACCACTAACCTTTCTGGCATCAGTTCCATCTCTGACCCTCCTTCACTATTCAGCCTCATATTACCATGGACTGAACACACGCAACTCGCCAACTGAAGATGGTCGAAGGTGCCTGTCAGGTGACTATAGGCAAGAAGAAGTCCTACTATGAAGGTACTGTCAAATCCTCCCCTCCCCAAAGCCTTGATAATTTGGAACTATTCCCCACCCAACAACTGTACATGTCTTGGGCCCCCCAAGCCTGGGGAGGAAGGCAGGCTTTCTGACCATCTCCAACATGGTATTCCACCTCTCCTAGCACTGCCAAGTGGAAGACTAGGCACACCTGGCAATGCAACAAATAAACCTCATCAAAGAGCTTCCACAAAGCAGATCTCAACATCTGGCCTATCCTAGATGGCTCCATTTCTAGGAGGTACATCGCCTCACTTACTGTTGAATGAAAGATAGAATCTGAGCATAGGTGTCACTTGAATCTGCAAATAGTAGTCTGATGATGAAGTCTTCTAGCATCTGATTGTTTAATAACTGTTACGCCATGTACAATTAGGAGCTTACTTTAGAAAAAGTTTCACAATATAGCTAATTTTACATAAGGCATTCGAGTAGAGCTAGGGAAAACATTATTCAGTGCAGAAAGAACTGCAGGAACATGAACAACTGAAGTGAACTATGCCCGAGGATGTCTTAAACCTTCTGCCTAGCAATCCAATTTCACTGAGAATATGTTAATAAAATAAATACTTTAATATATATTTCTGTGTAGTTTTGTTTTGGTTTCCTAGTTGTGCTTCAAGTTCACTCTGTGCTCTTGCAGTGGAAATGTGACTATGATTCAGCATTTCTTGTGGCGTTTCTATATTGTTTTCTTTTTAAATCCTCAAATCCAGTCAGCCGATTCACACAAGTAACTCTTTGGGTGCTGTACAAGACTGAAGGACAAGCAAAGATGTTGAGTACAAGAAAAAAAACATCCGGCTTGTAGGACCAAATTTGACACCATCAGTTGGCTTTAACTGTGCCACGTGTATTTTTTTCCACATGAACTACTAGTTTCAACATTAAGTAGAAGTAACAACTTCATTAATATAGCAGGTAATGAAACCATTACCCTTGATCTTTCCCACACCAGCCCCGTAGCACACCCTGTGGAAAATGTTAAGATTTTGTTTGGAATGGCAAAATGGCCACGGCAGCACGCTCAACACTTTTCTGTCCAGTAGATGAAGGGAGACTGGAATTTACAGGTGTCACTGCTTACACTTGAGCAGCTCAGATAACCAGCTCTAGAGGATTGAGTTATAACCCAGACAACAAACCATGTGTAATGGTACAACAAGCTTTCACCAATATCCTCTTTAAATGTATTTTATGGCTCCTGCGTAACTTAGAACCTTCCTTCCACTTATGATGACTTTGCTAAAACATGGAATTCTCTGACAAGCAAGAGGACCTTCCCCAGAAACCTCTTCCCATTAACGCCTATAACACACAGCCCAGATTTCCCTCCAGGTGTCTTCATTCCTAACCTTAATACCTGGAATACTGGAGAAGCCCTTCGCTTGAAAAACGTTTTCAAAATGGTGAGCTCCGACAGCGAGAAATAATGGAAAGGTGGGCCTTAACCAGATGAGATGATTACCGTCCTACACAAGCAATTTTTGGGGTAACAGGGAGACTACACTGACAAAGGATCAACAGTGAGGATACACCCTAGAATCTCCTTTCTGTCACCAATCTGTGAAGGGAGTGTACCTCCTGATTATACAAATATATTAAAGAGCTTGGACTCCACCCAAACTCACCTACTTTACACAATGGGTGCGGGATCTGGTCATAGATATTTCTGACAACGATCAGAGGACAATATGGAGGAGTGTGGCAGGATCTTCCATGAGCATACAGCACAGAGCTAACACATATGAACTGCTAACCAGATGGTACCTCACCCCCAGCCAGCTACACACCATGTTTGGCATTTCAGACACTTGCTGGAAGCACTGTGGGGAACGAGGTATGCTACTTCATACTTTGTGGTCATGTTTGCACATCCAAACTTTATGGTGGAAATCCTAACTCAGATACAACAGATAACACATATCACTCTCTCCCACTACCCCTTGACAGTCCTCCTTGGTTGACCAGGAGCCCAGGAGACCTATCCACTGACTTCCCCAATCGGAAAATTGATAACTCATTACCCATTAGCTGCTCAGCTTAGTATAGCCCAGCTACGGAATCTCCCTGCAATACCCTCCATTAAATGTGGTATGAACAGGTGTGGTTATTCTATGCTATGAAACGCCGATCGGCATTGGTACACGACTGAATGTACAAATCTGAGAAGACCTGGCACCTATCATTACCAATATAATGAGAGAGCAAAAAAGTAGGCAGGAACCTGCCAGTGGTGTTGCCAATACTTTGTAGCTCTGGTATTTGTTCACTCTCCCACTCAGAAGATAAGGGCACTTGACTGCCTTACAAGGCCTCTGACTAAGAGGATCACCAGAATGACCGATATGAACGGATAACCCACTTTCAACTATGGCAGTCTTTGATGGTACATGTCACTAGTACATTCTAGACAAGCTTCCAGAATTTATCACCTGATGTTTTCTTTCCTTTCATAACAAAGCTATTCAAAACACTGATGTGTGCCCCCCTCCTTGGTTCACTGAACTTATTTCCCATTCGTTTGTTTTTTGTAATCTTTCTTCCCTTACTTAAAAGTATTGTCTTGAAATAGTTCATGATTCAATGCACATGACCGTGAAAATAAAGTGACACACAAACCAAACAGAGCAGTAGTTGGCAGTTCGTGATCTCACAAGTGGTAGTGTTCTTATTTTACTATGTGGCGCTACACCTCAGAACAAGGCCTTACCACTCACAGACCTTGCAATATACAACAAAAACAGAAAAGGGAGCACTCTCCAAATAATAAAAGGGGCATTGGAATAGTATCCATATTAAGGACAGAAAGAGAGGTTAATCATATTAAAGTCCATCCATATAGGTACAGAGATTTTGTGGGTTGTACTGGTCTTGTCTCTCAGGATTTAGATTAGGCAGGTAAAAAGGCATATAGGAGCATGGCCGAACTGTGTCCCCCATTTGTGAAGCAGATAGCTAAAAAATAAAGTGATTTCTGGGATATCAACAGCAAAAACAGGCCCGCCTGACTATAAAACCGGCCCACAACTGCTGAAAAAAACGCTCCACGCACTGATCTGTCAGACCAGCCCACTGGCAAGTGGCCGATTTCCCTAAAGGCTTGTCCGGCCCTGTGCAGCAGCCTGACGTAGTTAGAGAATTAGGTAATGTGAACAAGCAGCCTCCTTATCTAGTTCACTTAACTGATCTTGAAACAGCTACCAGAAGCTAAAACTAGTGCAAAAGAATGGGCACAGAAGTACATGACTGAGAAGAAACCTACCACATGGCACAAACTTCGAAAAACATTGTAATTAGTTATACTATATTTTAACCATATGATTTTACAACCCATTTGCAATCAATATTTTGCTTTCAAATTGAATTACACTAATCAAAGGAGCCAGAGTATTGAGCAGGATCAGGTGTAGCTACATTTCCAATTTTGGTGTCATCCATGACACCAAAATCAAAAGTTCAATTAAAGCCATTCCTAACTAAACAGTTAATGGGTAGCTGCAGTTGGCTGTGTTCAAGCTTGCAAAAGTTGAATGAAATATGCATTCTCCCAATGGAACAACAAATGCTAGTATACTCCATTCCTCAGTAGATAATTCTCAAGCTGCTACTAATAGGTTCTACTCCTAACTCCTAGCTAGGATTTTGCATAACACTTGGTATGGTGGAGGCATTCCTGAGTCTAAGAGCCACAAACAATTTGTATAAAACAACAGAGAACAGCAATAGTCGGCAATGCGCTGAGAAAAATCACCTAAAGCAATGGAGGCAAGAGTTCAGAAAAAGTATGAGTGAAAATAAAACACAATTAAAACTCTAAATTAAGAAGAATAAGAGAATATGGTCACTCAAAAAAGTGTTCACATTTGGAAAGGCAAGAGGCCCTAACTCTTATTCTACAAGTAGTCACAATGGAGATGACTTTTTAAGTTTGTATGAAAAGTACAGAGATGCAGATAAGGCAATCAGGAGAGCAAAGCCACATACAGAGAATAAATCAGTCAATTCTATCAAGCAGGGAGAAATTATTTTTTTAAAGTTACGTCTGTGAAAGGAAAAAGAATATAGAGTGGGATTGTGAGATTGAGACAAGAAAGGAACAACATGAGTATAATGCTTAACATGTACTCGTGTTAACGATTGGTGGTGTAAAGCAATTATGTGAGTCCACAAACCAGCAGTTAGCTATCTAAGGGAGATGGAAGCACATCCATTTACAAAAGAAAAACTGCTGTTGGAATTTGAAAATTGGATATGGTGGGCTGCATCAGTTTCTTCAAGCGGTAGAAATAAAGTTACAATTTTTAAAGGTTTTTTTTGCGTTTTATGTGTTCCTTTTTGCATTTTCGGTCATTTTTAAAGTCTTGTAAATGTGATCAATTTAGTTCTTTGCACCAACGTTTTTAAACTCATTGTCATGAGTATCTAAATATATATTTTTTTAGATTTCCCAGCAAGTCTTTCAATTTGGACACTTGATTTTTCATCAATGTCAAACTGTCTTTTTATGTCGAGTTTGAGTTAAGTTTTCTTTGTGATACTTTCTTTAGGTACAAGTTTATGAAGAAGAAGCCTACAGTTGTGTTTGCTGCACCCCTTACAGAACTATTACATTTTGGGAGGGCATGGCCAAGCAAGATGACCGGCGGGGCGCGCTTCTCGGAAGCTCCTCACCACCCCGATCTTATCCTGCAGCATCTTGCTGTGTCTGCCCGCTGTGAGGACTTCCCCCTCCTGATGGAGAACGGAGCGCGGCTGCCTATCTGGCAATTTTAACCCCATGGGCTGGAGTGCTGGTGGCCGCGCAGGTGAGTGGTGAGGCGTGCCAGGCCGAGGCCGCATGTCAGCTGGAGGAGGGCAGACCTTGAGAGGACGGCAGACAGGCCCGACTAGTCCTGCTTCACCATTGCTGCCATGGGGGCCTGGCGGGGTGACCACTGTTGCTCCCTGTGTGGGAGGACTCTCCCCTGCCCTGGGTGGGGGGACAGCAATGGCCGCCTATCTGGCAATTTTAACTCCTGGGCTGGAGTGCTGGCAGGTGCGCAATGAGGCGTGCCAGGCTTAGGCCGCTTGGGAGCAGGAGGAGGGTGGACCCGGAGAGGACAGCGGAGTGGCCCCATTAGCCCCGCTTTCCCATTGCTGCCCAGAGGGCCTGGCGGGGATGGCGTTTGTTGCTTCCTGAATGGGAGGACTCTCCCCTGCCCTGTGGGGGAGAGCGCCATGATTTGGACGGCCCTGGCACGAAGCACGGGGGCGCGTCATTGATCGGACCCTCGGAGGAGGCCTGGGGCTGGTGTGACACACCCTATTCTCCTCATTTGGAGCATCCTTGGAGCCCCAGGCAGGTCGGGCGGCCCGTGCGCAGGGCTGCGCTGGGACTGCCCTTGGATATGTGGGCAGGATGGTGCCGGTGTCAGCTGCTAGTTGCGGGCAGCTAGTGGAGGCCCCTGTGATACGATATTGATGGGAACTGCCCTTGGTGGTGCCAGCAGACCTTGGCCCTGTGAGTGGGAAGCGGAGGGCTGTGCCAGGCTGTAACTGCTGTGGTCTGAGTGGACTATCAGGTTCGAACCTGCCAGAAGTGGATGCATGAAGTGGCATGGAAAGAGGAGGAAAACAAAGATTGGAAAAACACACGTAGCATTTTCTACAGTGATCTCCTGGCCATATGAGAGGGAGGACTGGTGACACCCTGCGGGCATTCATTTACTCTGCATGTTTGAATGTTGCGCTGTCCCCTTGGGGAGCCCCCTGGATCTCACTGAGTAGGTGGGGCATTGTACAATGCTGGACTCCCCGGTCTGGCCCTGGTTGCCTCTTCCCGACCCAGTAGGCTAGGTGCCGGTTGTGGATGGTACCCTGCACGCCGCAGGGATTGCAGTGGTAGGATGGCAGGGTGAGCTGGGGGATGAATGGATGATGCTGGCAACCGTTGAGGTCTGTTCTCTATGGAATGTATTGTTGAGGTGTATGCGTCCTTAGGGTACCATTATGTAGGAAGTGCGAATGGATACTATGGGATTTGACTGCAAACATGCTACATTTGTTTTTACGGGGTTGGGGATGTTACCTCCAAAGTTGTGGTAGGCAAAAGGTCTAGGGTTTGGATGTAGGATGCTCATCCTGGCAGTGTATGTATGTATAGATGTATCGACAGTATGCATTGTTTTTCCTGTTTTACTGTTTATCCAGGGAGGCTTAAAGGGGGGTGGATGGTCCCGGGGGGGGGGGGGGGGGGGGGGCGGAAGTCTCATAAAGGTCTTATTGTTCAACAGGGAAATATAGTGACTTTGAATGTCTGGGGTCTGAAAGACTACACTAAGCAGCACAGGGTGCACTAATTCCTGCGGCGGCACAAGATCCAAATAGCTTGTTTACAGGAAACACATATGATGGATGATGAGTCCCAAAAAGTTGCTAAGAAGTTGTAGGGTCAGTTGTTTTCCGCATCCTTTTCCTCTTATGCTATGGGAGTAGTGATATGGGTGATGCCCAGTGTTCCTTTCAAGCACACCTATAGCGAGGCTGATGTAGGAGGATGGTACTTGCTTTTACAGGGTACATTGGATGGTGGACCCTTTACAATTCTAAACACTTATGCACCAAACACTGATGATTGCTTCTTTTATGATAATGTCCAAGAGGGGCTGGGGACTGGTGTAGGATCCCCTGTTGTCTGGGCTGGGGACTACAATAGCATCTTGGATGGGAATAGAGGTCCTTATCCCCCAAAACAGGGAACTAAGCCTTTGATGGTGAGATTTCTTACATCTGCTATGCATAATTTGGCGCTATTGGATGGATGGAGGAGGTTGCACCCGGAGAGTAGGGAATATACATGTCACTCGACGACATAACACATATAGGGCCAGATGTATCAAGCTATTTTGCATTCGCAAGCGGTGCGAATTGCAAAATTCGGCCGTTTGCGAATGCAAAAATGCCTTTCAAGATGTATGAAAGGCATTCGCTGTGTAATTTTAAGGAATCGCAAAAATAGCGATTCCTTAAAACTGCGACTCAATTTAGAGAATCGTAAATTGCGATTCTCTAAATAGGAAATCGCAAATAGGGAATTCCTATTAGCGATTTCCAAAGCATATGTATCAAGCATTTCCTAAATGTGGATTGGGCATTTAGGAAATGCAATTATCACCAAATCCAATTTGGTGGCAAGCGTATGCAATTTTAAAAAATGCAATATGAATGGCATGTAGCGCACACAGGCCCCTTGGGCATGTGTGTGCTTCGCATGTCCGCAAATATTTTTTTGGGGTGCATCAGAGGGGGCTTTAGGCCCCCAGCACCCTTGGGTTTGCATTACCTAATTTATGAATTCCTAGCTGGAATTCACAAATTGGGAAATGCAAAACCATTCGCACCTATGGGCCTACAGGCCAATAGGGATGAATGGAGTCACATTGTCTAATTGCGATTCGGTAATAGCGATTGCAAATTTTAAGAAATCACTATTACCAAATCGCAAATTTCATACATCCCATTTTGCATTTCTTAAATAGCAATTTTTTTAAATTTGCTACTTAAGAAATGCAAAACGGATCTTTGATACATCAGGCCCATGGTCACTTAAATTGATTTTTACTAGGCGGCTTGCATTCTTCGCAGGTAGTGGAGGTAAAGCACTTAGTGTGGTTCCTATCTGACCATGCACCTGTACTTCTATGGCTGGGGTGGGGGTCGGCCGAAAGAATGGCACGTGGTTGGTGCAATCCTCATCACTTCCTGACGGATCCTGCATGTCGCCAGACACTGGAAACTACGATTAACCATTATTTGGATACTAACTGGGGTTCCACGGCGACCAGGGGTATTTAATGGGAGGCAATGAAAGCTGTTGTGCGAGGAACATGTATAGGCACCACGTGTGGAGTTCGTAGGCAACTGGAACAAGATCTTAAGAGATGGGAGGGGCAGATGTGAATCCCTCACTAGGAAAGCGAAGAGAAAACATCTCTGCCTGAGTAGGGAAGTGAGCAGGAGCTGGAAGACATTAGATAAGCTAGCACTCAGATCTTATCGCCAGACTATGTAGGGAAGGGTATAGGTCTGGCAGATTGCTGACATGGATCCTGAAACGAGAGGTAGAGCATCTCCTATTTTGCATATTAGGAACCCAGCGGGCGTGTTGGTCACCAGCCATAGGGATATCTTGAGCGTGTTGGCAGAGCATCTGCAGATGGTGTCTCGAGCAGGTACCCAGGCATCTGAGGAGGCTATACAGGGATTTCTGCAGTGCTTGAGGCTCCCACAGGTGACCCTAAGTGCAGAAGAGCGTTGGATAGTGATATCACTGTGGAAGAGGTAGGATCATCTATTGCTGTGTTCCTGGATCCAAGGCCAAGGAACGGGGGAAGGATTCCGTCTCAAGCTTTTTAAAGTATAGTCCCCCCTTCTTTGAGAGAAATTACTGGCGGTGTTCGAGGAGGCACAGGATTGGGTATTCTGTCAGAATCGATGCAGCAGGGTACTGTCTGTCTTATGCTTAAGCCTGGGTCCATTTGAGTGATCCCTCTTCATATAGGCTATTCACGAAGTTGAATAGTAATGTCAAAATGCTTAGTAAGATATTAGCTACTAAATTGCACGGGGTTCTCAGTGGTTTGGTCCATGAGGCTCAATGTGGTTTCATACTGGCCCACAGCATGACATTTAACCTACGTCGTTTAGCCCACATCTTACATGAAACCATGGAATTGGTGCAAGAATTGGCACTAGTATCGCTTGACCTTGAAAAGGCCTTTGATACTGTTGAATGAAGTTATTGATGGCAGTATTGCGGGGAATGGGGTTAGGCCCCACGTTTTGTGCTTGGGTCTGCCTCCTTTATACCAAGCCCACAGTATGAGTTTGGGTGGGGGGTGAGCTCTCAGATTCCTGGGTGGTTGGCAGGGGAACCAGATAGGGGTTCACTCTCCCGCCGCATTTTTTATGCCTTAGCGGTGGAGCCATTGACCTTGTTATTGCATAGGGAGCTGGCTCCATGGGCGATACAGGTGGGCCTCTCTACTCGCATAATCTCTCTTTTTGCAGATGATGTGCTGTGTATCTTTGGTAACCAGACAAATCGGTTCCCCTATTATTGTGGCTGTTGACAAAGTTCAGGGGTATCTTGGCCTTACGGGTAAATCCGCATAAGTCGCTTCTGTTTTCTCTCGGTACGCTCTGTGGTAGACCTCTGGATAACTTGACTGTGGTAGGTCTTCATTGGGAATTGGAGAGCTTTCGGTACTTGGGCATTTGGGTCGCGGAAGCGCATACGACATTTAATGTGGAACGAGTCGTGTCAGGTCTGGAATGCTCAGTTTTGTTTTGGAACATGTTGCCGCTCTCTGTAATGGGTAGGGCAGCTATCGATAAGATGGTGTTCCTCCTGTGCCGTCTTTACCTGGTACAAAACTTGTTGTTCCTGCTCGCCCCTCTGTTATTTGCTAGACTGGATAGTTTGCTGATTTCTTTGGTTTTTGTGGGGCGCTGCAGCAGAATGGCTCTGTCCACACTGCAGAGAGATCTGGAGGATGGAGAGTTGTCTATCCCTAATATTAGGCTACATTATTATGCTGCACATCTACAGCATGCTGCAAAGTGGTTGGTTGAGTCAGACACATGGGAGACGCAACTTTTTGAGCGTATGCTGGGCACAGATACATTAGCGTGGATTCGGATGAAGGGTGGCCACTCAGAGGGAGCATTCCCTCACCTGGTTTATAATACTGCAAGGATCTGGGAACAGGTTGTCAAGAAGGTACTCTGTCATGCACCGTTTGACAGGGAATTGAAGGTACAGGACTTGGCTCCCTTTCATGCTACTGAAAACCACATGTCTATGGACCACTGGAGAACAGGTGGATGTCTAGTGGCGGGCGACTTATTTCCTAATGAGAGGTTCCTCTCCTTTCAAGAGGCACAGGGTATGCTTGGTCTGGACCCGGGCCAATACCTGCAATCCGCAAAGCTTGAAAGTGTTGTGCGGGAGGTCTGGAGGGATTTCCCTGTGCCCCACTATCATCAAAGGTGTTTTTTTTGGGGGGGGGGGGGGGGGGAGAGGGGAGAGGGGACTGATAAACTGGGGGGAGAGAGACATTTGATTACCTTGTTTTATAGGGCTCTTTGAGAAGATATGCCTAGTACACTTTTTGCAGCACACCGGGCATGGGAGCTGGAGTTGGGGGAACCACTAGCAGACAACGACTGGGCATTGTCATTAGTGCGTACTGTCTCGTACAATACTAGATTTAAGCTCCTACACAACAATTCTGGAGGGAGGTAGTTGCCAAGATTGTGGAGTCTACTGGATTGGTTATTGCTCTGACACCAGTGACATGTATACTCGGCATGGTGGTACAATCCAGGGGGTGGATAAGCACTAGGAGCCCTCTGTTTGATAAGGGTGTAGCAGAGGAACAACATATGAGGCTGGCATGCACGTATGAGGGTCCATACGCTGATATGATGGCACGGGGACAATTATTGAAGTGATTCACTGATGCCAGGAGAATTAAGTTCTGAGACAAGTACAGACTCTGAAGATTGATGGATGGTCCGCTTATGAGCCAAATTTGTGTGGCGACCAACTGTGTTTATTTCGAAATTCTGCTGTGCAAGCCATGCTTGCAACTTGGTTACATTACAGTACTATCAAGGTTGATATGGCTTTCAGACTGTGTGGGTATCCTTCTTAGAAGGCCACTGTGTGGGAGGTCTCACATGTTTTGCATTGGATTGTTTTTCTTTGATTTATTTGAAAGGGGGGAAAAAATCAATAAAACATTAAAAACTATTATGTGACAACATTTGAGAAAACAGATGTTGGAAAGTTCCACAAAAACATTAAGCAGGAAGGGGGTTAAAACCTTTCAGACAATCAGTCATGCAAAAGAGATAAATACGTTTATGGACTATATTAAACAGGGATGCATATTAGGGCCATGAGATTTCAGTAAGCTGGAGTTTTGCCATTTGAGAAAAGCAGGCAGTATAGTATGCAACAAGGAGAGACTGCCAATTATTTTAACTCCACTACTAAGTAACCTAAATCATTACAGCTATACTGTTATTTGTTGACAAACAGTTGGTGGAAGACAATTGGCTATTGGATGTATCTCGTTGCTTCAGAACTAAACTATTAGACCTATGCTACTGGGACCTTTCTAAAAGATTGTGTCTCCGAGATTAAAGCTCAAAAATTTATCAGAATATGAACTATTATCTGTAGTAGTATCTGAATACTGAATTATCTGAATATTGAGTGTATTACTTGGAATTCAACGTTCTCCACAACCTACCTCAAATCTTGGTCGCAATCTTGTAAAATCTATTGAAAAAGATTCTGGCTGACATATGGCATGGGTTAACATCTCTTCTTCATTTGAAAGTAATATAAAATTAGCAATTTTCATTTGCGCCAGGAGTATCCACTCCTAATGTTACTGATCAATGTACTTAGTTGCACTGCAGTAATTTCATGTTTGAAACACTATAAAACCTATTTGTCTAGACAGGTCGACTTTGAAGTCTCAACTATCTTTTTATTGTGCATTACGTAAGTAGAATTGGTTTTCCACCTGTGGCGATCGCCTCCGTTAGTCGGGGAAGGTTAACTGTATTAAGGACTTTTTTGCATGTACTGGACTTCTGATAAAAGCAACAATTGTAACATAAATCTTTAACACGCATCACATTTTTCATCTTTACTTGAAGGAGTTATCCAACTGAACACCTGCGTTAGTCCATAGGCAAACAACTCCCTCCCTACTCACCTTTCTTCAAAATACCTGCTTTGTACGTCATAACAAAAAATGCTGTATTTTACCTTGATCGTCTTTCTCATCAACATCTCATTTGAAACACAACTTTTTCTTCCAATCAGTGGTTTAAAAGCAAACAATAAAATACTGTGAATTGTTGATGATATGCTGAAATTTATAACTATAGCTGTGTTTATTCAAAGAGGATTAATATTTGCGTATTGTACATTGTTTAAAGACTTATAGTCTAAATAAACACTTTTTGGACTGACTGCTCTTGAAAGTAGTCTAGAGAGCTAACTTCCTCTTGAAATAAAACACAACTCAAACACGTTCAGTGCAATGCCAATTTCTAGAGACATGTTTAAGAAAAATAGCAAGAATAATGAGTGAGTTACTATTGCCAAGTATTTGGGGGGGAGGGGGATTGATAACTCTTATAAGGATTCAGAATATACTGATAATAAACCTAAAATTCTAAGTTACACAGAATGTAAAGTACACTGAACGACCGAGCCACAAGAATCTCCATTTACAACAAAAAATTAACATAATTAATTTAATTTTGTGCCCAAATATTCGAATACTTTGGGCTGCTGGGTGTAGAAAAGTGCTATCTTTTTAGCATAGTTACCCCCACTTTTTCCCCTGACAGTGTGTTTAGACTGTAGTTCACCAGGATCCTGCTAATCAGGACCCCAGTGTCTGTGCTCTCTCCTCTAAATTTGGTTGCTGGTAAACTTTTTACACCCGCAATTGGCATACTGATGCACCCATGTAAGTCCATAGTATATGGTACTTAGCTACCCAGGGCACTGATACACCAGGGGTCTCCCATGGGCTGCAGCATGTATTGTGCCACCCATGGGAGCCCATGCTGTGCCTGCAGACCTACCATTGCAGCCTGCGTTAAATGGTGCAGGCATCCTTTCACCACAGATATAAGGCTTGACTTACACCCTGGTCACTGCATTTAGACACTGTAAGTCACCCCTCTGGTAGGCCCTTCAGCCCAAGGACAGGGTGCATGTCCCTAAGTGCGAAGGTGCCCTGGCATGAGAAGGGTACCCCTACAAACCCCAGACTCCATTCCCTGAGCTTTGTAAGTGCTGGGAAGCCATCCTAAGGTATGTAGTGAACACTGGTCAACTCAAGTGGTCCAACTACATAATGCCTTCTCCGAACCTAGGCATGTTTGGTATCAAACATGTTGGACTCATTCAACTACACAAATTCCAGTGCTAGTTCCATGATCCCCTGTACTCTGGGGTTCATTAGAGCATCTCCCCGTTCCACATGTGCAGCCTTACGGGTTCTGACTGCCAGCCCACATTGCTGCCGACCCCAGACACTCTTCTGCACCCCCCCCCCCCTTGCTGGTGAGCCTGGCCTGGGCAGAGGAAGGCAGAACAAAGGATTTTCTGCAAGGGCGAAGTGTGACCACCTCCCCCTGCGTATTAGGTGTCTAAGGGCTGGGGTAAGGTGGCCTCTGAGTGCCACCAGACTGCTTTGAAGGGCACATTTAGTGCCCTCCTTGCATAACCCCTGGTTCCCGCTCTGGTGCGGAACTCCACAAAGGACAGGGAAGTGACTACCCTCCCCCCGGCCTGCTCCTCCCCTAGGGAGGTGTACAGAGCTCTGCCAGGTGGCTACTTGATTCTGCAATATTGGAAAAAAGATGGGCAGAGTGCCCTGGGAGCATCTGGCTGGTTAGGCTGGTAGCTGACCCTTCTGATAGCTGGGACACTTCAGAGAGTAACCAACCCCCTTTTAGTGTTACTTAGGAGATCCCCCTGCATGGGTCCTCAGATTCGTCCAGCAAGACTCTACCAGGAACTCTCTGCAAGACATCTTCAGCTCCTGGCCTCTGGAACTGCTGCTGGTCTAATGCGGAACCTAAACAAGTCTGCTTCTAGTGGGAAAGCTGTCATTGCAACATTGTTTCTCCAGAACCTGCAAGAATTCTGCAACATCCAAGGCTGTGCAATCTCCAAGGTCACAAAGACTCTGTTTGCACCTGGAAGCACGAAGGAATCTCCCTTGGAGTGAAGGAGTCACTCCCCTACATCAGCAGGTACCTCAAGACAATGTCGACCGGCTGATGGGTTGTACTGTCCCATGGACATCGAAAGACTCTGCATCAACACGTGGTAGGTCTGTGGCCTTCTCTGGGTCCTGCTTGTCTTCTGACCAACTTGGGAGACTGTGGGCACCTGCTCCTGCCACTGGACTGGAACCCCTGTGCACAGTGACTGTTGCTCTTGTCAAGGCTTGTTGACTTTCCCTCCTAGAGATCTTCAAGCACCAAGAAGCCCGGCCTTCAGCACTCTGCAACTCGAAGATCCGACCCTGTCCTACAACTTCTACGACGTGAGACTTGAACTTCTGTTTTGTTGTGCCGCTGAGGCCTCCTTGTGACTCCCTGTGCCCATCGCCTGTGCATCATACGTGGGGGCTCCACTGATGTCTGCTGGCCTTCCTGTGTGCTGGGGGTCAGCCCTGACTCCCCCTCAAGGGTAGAGTCTCCTGGACCTTGCTGGTTCCCAAAACTCAGCAAATTCACCTACAGCTCCTTCTTGCATTCGCCAGTGCTTGTTGGTGACCTGGCTTGTCACTGATCTTCCTGCAATCTGGCAACCATTGAGAGACAGCTCGTAGGTGACTCCTTGGATCTTCTGCAGCTCCTGGACCTGGCAGCTGGACTTCTTCTTCCACCGACTTGCAGTAACTTCTCCTCTAGGAGGGTGGGCATTGCCACCTGCACCACCTAGGCACCTCCAAGGGTGCTGGACTCTGCCCCCTTCCTTTTCAGGTCCTGCATGCCTGGAATCCGTCCCTGGGTTTCACCGGCCTGGTCATGACAACAGCTGGACAATCCGAGACTTCCACTGACTTCAGAGAGAGTCCCTTCTCCCCTCTGCAACCGTATCCCCTGGTGTAGGTACTCCTGTCTTCTGGGTATCCTTGGGTGGAGGCACTCTCCAACCATCCTCTTGTCTGTTGGTTTCCTCAGGGTTCACTGGGAAGAGTCCTGAAACACAAAAACTCCAACCACTACTTTCCTGTGTTAGTCTGTGGGGCGACTGGGTAGGTAACCCCCTTGCACCTGGTTGCTTGGGACACTTACTGTACTTACCTGGGGTATTTTCATCTACCGCCAGCCCCTAGCTAACTACCACACTTACCTTGGTTGGGTTCACTATTTCGCATTCCACTTACTTAGCGAAACTCCTCATCGGGGAGACTTCCATGTATTCTGTGAATATTTTAGAACTTAGTACACTGACCTAAACTCCAACAAGTGAATAAGTAAAAAGGGCACATCTCACTAGGCTGGCTGTGTGGCTGGTACTATATACATCTAGGCAATCCTTCATGCACAACCATATGACTGAGTTGTAGAGATGGAGGCCCTTTCTAGACAGCTGATATTAATATAGCAAAGGTAGTTGGTTACTTTGACCTGCATGTGGACATACACTTAGTTCTCAGAAGACTCAGAGATGAGAAACACAATTTTGCTGAAAACATACTGACTGGACACTAGATACCATACACAAGTACACCAGAGTCCAAAGAGGATACTTATTGATTCTTTGTACTTTCCTCATTTCACCTCTTATCCATCCAGGGGTGTGGAATTTAATAAAATATCTACTTGTCCATGGGACAGGTTGTTTCATAAATCTACTTCCCCTGTAAACAATCCACTTGTCCTTTTGGTACCACGTAGTGCTGCGATATAGAATGGCAGAAATCTCATTATATAAGAGCTCTTATAATAGCCTCTCTCATTATGCCAGGGTTTATACTATAATAGGGTTTGAATACTAGCAATTCTCCCATTTTGCCACCTTCCCACAGATCAACATACTGGGGCTGGAGGTAGTGTTAAGCAACATTTCCAGGGTTGGAATGCACCATAGAGTCTGTGCAAACATGCTAACCTGCATGTTTGAGGGGTTTTCACCAGCTCTTCTCTAATCATTTCCCATACTGAGAAAAGTTGGTAATGTACTGATAATATTCAGAAGTAAAACTTCTTCCATGGTTGGGAAAAAGTAGTTGAAGGGAAAGTAAACTTGTGAACGCTCAACACATTTTCACAGGAACAAGTCTACACATGCATATTTGCTCATGCTTAAATACAGCTCACAAATAATTTCTAGAAATATGATTTCCTGCCCTATGTCTGTAAATTATTGTGAATTCATACAACGAGAATATCGGTCCACAAAGTAGTTTTGTTCAGTGCTAGAGACTACTGTGGCAATATATGCTTTTTTAATCCAAAACAATATTATTGCTTTTTGCCAATGCCTGTTAAAATGGTGAGAGCCTGGTAGCTATCGCAATAATTGAAATGTATTTAAAAAAAAAAAAAAACATGTCAACACAAGACATTGACAAAACCAAAAGGCTGACAGCCAATGTCAGACTTATTAGCTTTACCAGTCATTGTGTATTTTCATATTTGCCATAATCTTGTTGAAATTGGTTGCACTGATTTTCCCTTATGGATATTTTTGGGGTATACAGGCATCAACACATTTTAATAAATGATGCTTCAAAGAAATGGTACATAAACGTTGACAGCAGCTTACAAAAACATTTTTACCTATTTGTGTTTTATTGTGAAAATTTAACTTGAAAGCAGACTCATCAATCTTGCTTTCAAGCTTCCGCAAATATCTACATCTAATCAGAGAGCATTTCTGAAGCACCATACATAGCCTCATATTGTTAAACTTTGCAAACGTGTACACATTTTTATACTGAGACCACTGTTAGCAGTGCAGTCCAAGCTTACAACATTTCCCTATAGAGCTTGTCCTAATAATAAAGGCTTTGCATTAATGAACCCTCATACAAGTTTGAGCAGCATTAACATATGGGCACAAATATTACCTTAACTGCAGACAGTGCCCTTCCCTGATCCATAGTGTGTTGCCCTGCAGCGGACCGCGGCGCGAGCAGAGCATTCGGTTCGGGGCGCGGCCACGGTTACTGGCGGCCGGGCGTGCAGCGCCCCTTCTGTTCTTTATGGCCTCGCACGAGGCCCCAAAGTGGGCATGGGGCCTCGTAGAGTCTTGGGCGCTGGTGCTCCCTCAATATTAACTGTGTGCACCTTCCCCCATACACTTCACTTACCCGGTGCAGCCTGTCCTTTTCTTCTTCTTCGTCTTTTCTCTCTTATTTCTCCTTTTGTTTTTATTTTCACAGTTAGCAGCCAAGTTCTTCTTTCTCCCAGCATACCTTTCGTTTTCCCTACATGCATTAGGACCCTTTTTCAAAATGGCGTATTTTCTCTATATTTTCCTATGATTCTTTCCCAATCCAATATGGTGACTTTCTTCTTCCTGTTGGTCATTTCCTGTTTTAGGGTATATAAGGTGAGTGATTCTTGTTCTACTTGCGCTGCAACACTTCCTTTGGTGGTGATCTTCGCTCCTGTTATTTTTTCTCCAGTTTTTTACCTTGCTTGTTCCAGTTTCTTCTAGTATTGTTTTTTCCTGTTGGAGGACTCATCTCTTTTGCTTCTTTTTTGTTCCAGGAAGTTCCTGCTATAGAGGTTTTTCCCTCTGGGTTTTTTCCTCTGGTACTCCTTCTGGAGGGCACGGACTGCTTTTGGGGTGCCTTCGTCAGCAGCACCGTGGCTACCAGAAAGAGCTGCCCTTACCTTGGTCAAGGCAGAACCTACAAGGATCAAGACCCCTCTGCAGTTCCAGTGGGCCAAAGACATAAATGACAAGTAGCCTGTGACATAATGGGGTACTGTAAACTGGCAGCCAGAGGGTTTGTGATGCAGGGGGGTGGGCCTACCTGTTCCAAGGACAAAGTAAACATAAACCATTGTTGTTCTTGACCACAAACAATATGTCCTGGGAGTCGGGCTTTAGGAATTCCACATCCCTATCCACCTGAACTCAGTCCCATCAACCTAAGAAAGATTAATTAAACTACACATTAAATTGTCTGCAACAGTGGTGTGGTAATGTTACTGATGCTTGCTTCCAAGAATGGTCATTATTACAAGACGCAGGTCCTCATTATGAGTGTGGTGGTCTCAACATCACCACACTCGCAATGGCGGTCGGACCGCAGCAGACAAAGCGGTCCGACCGCCCTATTATGTGGCAGATGGGCCATAGTCCGACAGCGGGCACCACCAGGTATCCGCCTGTCGGCAGCCTGGCAGTCTCAGCGGTCGCAATCCGCCAGGGCAGCACTGTAAGCAGAGCTGCCCTGTGGATTACGAGTTCCCTTTCTGCCCGCCTTTGCATGGCGGTCTCACCTGCATGCAAAGGCTGGCAGAAAGGGGGCCTCGGGCCCATGCACTTGGCACTAAGCTGACAGCTTACAGGGAAGGCAACTGTCTGCATTTGAGGTAATAAATCAGGAAGGCAAGACAGAAAGATAGAAGGCAAGATGGAAAGGAAGGAAAAGAAAGAAGAAAAGAGAAAGAAGGAAGAAACTAGTAAGAAAATAAAGAGAGTAACAGAAAGAAAGAAAGAAAAAGAAAAAGGCAATTAGGAACTCAAGAAGGAAGAAAGGAAAGAAAGAAGGAAGAAAAGAAAGATGGCTAGAAAGAGGAAAAGAAAAAAGAAAAGTAAAAGAAAGCCAGAAGGAAGGAAAAAGAAAGAAGAAAAGAAAGAAAGAAGGAAAAAGAAAGGAAAGCAAAAAAGGAAAGGCTAGAAAATAAAAAAGAAATGAAGGCAATGAAAGAAAAAAGTGAAAATGAGGGAAAAAAGGGAGGACAAGAGAAAAAAATAAAGTTAAAAAAGGAAGGAAAAATGCAAGAAAGGGGAAAGGAAAGAAGGATGGAAAAAACTAGCAAAGAAGGAAGAAAAAAATAAAAGGTAACAAGCATTTGCAATGCAATGGGTCTTGCATTTGCTCGAGTTAGAGCTATTGGCGTTGTAAACTCCTAACCTGACTTTTCTTGCAATATAAATTGAAAATGAAAAGTAATACAGTTTCACATAAGCAAGCCGATTCAAAGTGCCACGTCATGAGCGTTAAGGAGACACACAAAAGGAAAAGGAAGTTTGCTCGCAGTCAAATGTATTGGCAAAAGTGCACTTAGCCATGTAACAGGGTTGATGTTGAAGGCGGTAACCAAACCGCCCCAAGGAGGGACAAACCTAAAGCAGTTACCACTGATAACAAAGGATTTTTGAAGGGCAAGCCCATAAACAAGCGATAGTGATGGGTGTGAGGTGGATGTGGCTAAACGCCCAAATAGATAACAACACGTCGGAAAAGCAGCACTTGTGCTCTCCTATGCTCGACCTAATAAAAATGGAGGAAAGCAAAAAGTGAAGAAGGAAAATCAAAATGATAGAAATAATTAAAGAATGAAAGCAAAATGAAAAAGAAAGCAGTAGGGAAAGAAATACAGACAAGGTTGCAAAGAAAGAGAACACTCATGAGCTTATATTCAGATTTCAGTGAGATGCTGTTTGTATTACTGCTGTCTTTTTCAGGCTAGTGAAATGGCACCAGTCAGATAAAGGCCACTCTAAAAGGGATTTACATCAGCATTGACAGGAGACAGGAACTGATATAGAAGAAATGTGCCCTGGACTTGTACATCAAAAGTGTCCTACTGCCACATCAGGCTCTAAAAAAGGCAACATTAAAGTAGCTAGACACTGGCAATGAAAGGAACTATCCTGAATGCAGATGTGCTCATGGCGAGAGAGCAAAATACTGTCACTCAAAGTGAAGTTAACCAGAGGCTTAAGTAGGCTGACACTTTGCCCCATGCTGTATGCTGCAGTGGGCGGAAGTAAAATGTGAATGCACAAGAACAGACGAATGTATGAAAAGAGGTGGCTAAAAGCCTCTTTATATAAGTATATTTTACACATAATTTTAGTAAAATCAAAAGATCTTGGCTAATGCCAGACCTAAAAAGATTTACCCTTGTTAATTATCTTGTCCTTAATCTTAAATGACCTGGACTTTATGGTCTAAGGACCTATCCCCATTATAAAAGATTTTGAAAAACCGGTACCAAGATCTAGTTGGTCCTCAAAAAAAGATACAGAGAAGCTCAAAACGTTTTACAAATTCCATTTATTTTCGTTAATGCATTTTCGACGAAGCCGTAAGTACAGCATTGTCAGCGTTAAGTAAGACAGGGGCAGAGCAGGAGTGTATTTGTGGCCTGTCCTGACTATGGACCACCGTTTTTTTGTCAGCTGATTGATACACAGAATAAAAAGAAAAATAGTCAGAACACAAACCTGGCAAACTCCCCAGCCTAAACTAAAGGGTTCAGTTTAGTACATTCACCCCATTCTCATATCTGACCTTATCTGAAAGATGGGAGATGTCGCTGTCTCAAAAATTTACAATGGCAACCTCGATCCCCTGTCCCCCATCTTCCAGAGCGTTATTGGCCACAGCCTGAATCAATTACCACCATGGAAAGCCGAGCATCGGTCAGCTTGCCACACATTGCAGTATAGAAGCCAAATGTTTGATACAATGCAGTGAAAATATGGCTATTCCATCAGTAATAGCCATCTAGACGTGGTGTTTCAGGAACACAGCCTTCAGGGCTAATTAAATTAAAAATCTCACATCAGCGGACAGCGTGTGTTTTTCCTTCATATCTAAAATGCTTACAAGTTATCAACTTTATGGTTTTACAATCAACCATAAAGTTGCAGTCATTTCTTTCAAAGCATGCAAATTTTACTGATTAAATATGCGGAAAAAGATTTTTGAAAAGTGGTGTGATTGTGCACAAAGGATATTTTACTGAACTGAAAATTAAGGTGGGAGCAGCCTTGTTATGCTGATTACTGCATCATTTACTGCCTTCTGACTCATTCTTGAATATGATGCTGGTCTATCTCTTAAAAGGGCGTCTACAAGTGTATTTGTTTAAAGCCACTCCTTCAAATTGCAGTCAGTTATGCATAGACATTCCTGCTTTCTTTGTGAAATAATACCCATAAATTGTACATTACGAACTACTGTGACTCGGTCCCTCCCAAAAGTACAAGATGAGATTACTGAACACTTAGTCACATGGAATGTTACTTGACCTGGACATTTGTTTCAGAGGAAACTCTTTCAGTGTAATACAAGTGGGCGATGTTAAGCAATAATTGAGCTTTGCGTATGCTCTACACCTTTATGTAGAGTGACACTGGCTAACATCAAACATTCAGACATGAGTGCAAATGCTACTGCTTTTAGAGCATTTAGTACAGGAGAAACAACAAAATTGCCCCAAACAAATTTCCCCAGCCACCATATCACAAACGAACACATATCCATACACCCTAATCCACGTGAACAAGAGCAGTGACAGAAACCCATCTGAAGCATCCATAGTAATGCTAATGAGGAGGTTGACAACCATGGTTAAATCCAGTGTGTTAAGGACCACCTCACTTGGACTAAAGAGTACTGTCCGATCTAACTGCAGAACTGTCCAGACCTATCCGAGGTTTTTAAACGACCTAGAGGGAGCACACCAGGAGTCATCGACTAAGACAACCACACCAACCCCCTGAACAACACATGCTGCATACAGTAGCACCTGGTATAGTCAGATGATGTGAGTCTGGAACCTGAGTGGCAAAAGTAAAAGTGGGCTGCAGCTGATCTGTTGTGCTACTTAAATTAGTGTATTGCTGAGTTGGAAACTATAAGATCTTTAAATCTGTAGGTTTATTAAAGGCATTCCCCCATACATACCCATTAGACTACAGCTGAACAAGGGTTCAGATCAGTTTAGCCTTGGAAAATCAAGTATGCAGTGCTTAATTTAAATTTGTGGTTGTCGGTGGAGCGAGCCCAAGGGCACTGATTTTTGGTGACCAGCACTTATTTTTCCTCAACACACTTCGACCTAGATCAAGAGAGTAAAAAGCACACAAGAGAAAAAGAAGGAGAAAGGCAGGAAAAATATGAGACAAACAGAGAAAACAGGAGCCTGCAGGAGTGACATGAAAGAGCAGAGATGGAAGCAAATCATGCAGCCTTGGTAATTGGCCATCAGACGTACAATAGCTATAACAGTGGTCTTCTATGCAAAACTATTCTTTAACAAATGAAGAGCTGTGAAAAGGTGAAGGAAAAGGAAAAAAAAAAAGTCATGAAAAACAACACAGTTCCCAGGGAAATAAGACATATGAAAGCCAACAGGTGGCTTAGGGATAAATTAGTTTACATAGTCACAACCTGATAGGCCAAGAAGACAATTTGAAGTACACAGTCTCACTTGGGTGAGAGTGTCCTTGAGAGGAGGCCTCTAGGCTTGAAGCACATGCACAAGCCCCAATGACTAGCTGTGGGGCAGGTAGCGAGGCGGTACCACAAGGCACTGGGTTTCATTAGTGGCAAATCGTTACAATGTGACTGGAGCTGACGTGGGGTACTCACACTGGACTTTCTGTTACAGAAACCAAGACTGAGCAGGAGTCAGGAAGACAATCACTTTGGGTGACAGATGGGACAGTAGACAACCAACCACTGGAGAAACACAGGAAAATCAATGTGAGAACTGGAACAAGGCAAAAGCCTTTCATATACATCACTCTAAAGAGGCTTGTTTGCTGCAAAGGCGAGTGAAGACAACCTAGCAAACAACAGCCATAGACCTACAGGCAGCAGTGACCCCTCACACAGCAACAAAATGGTTACCAAAGCAATCCTATAAAAAGTCTGTAAGCCCCTAAACATGAAGTATGAGAAGAAATAAAATAAACAGTTTTGCTAATTCAAATGCAGAGATGAATGCCATAGAAAAATACTTTTAGGGAGGATGTAGCTTCCGTGGGTACCATGATGCTAGAAACAGAAAACGGGAACTTTGGAGGCTAACACGTCCACTCTATGTGAAATACGGTCCTGACACTTAAACGTGAAGACATGGAGAATCGAGTCCTCAGAGAAAACTTGAGTATAAAGTGTCTGGAGGAGTGGGTGGATGGAACAGATCCGGATGCTCTCCTGGAAGGTATGTTTGCAGACCTCATGGGAAAGAAGAGTCCTATGATGCAGTTGGAAATAGGGCACTGAGTAATGCAGCCTCCAGGAAGCCAGGAGAGACCTCCTACACTACAACAACAACCTCCCTGTATCCATCTGCAACATCCTGAGTCACCGCCTAGCTCCTCTCAAAACCAACTAAGCTATGAGAACGAGATTGCAAGCAAGGTAGTACACAGAAGAGCTCAGGCTCACCAAATACCACTGCAAGCAGCTGAAACGCAGATGAAGACAAAGTCAAAACAACATCGACAACAGCACCTACAAATCCGCCCTCAGAATCTGCCACCAGCAAATTAGAGCCACCAAACACTTTGGGCTCACCGACTGCATTGTGAGCAGCACCAACAGTGCATAGGAAACCTTTGCCATAGTGTAAGACTTCACTTCTCCAGCAGTAAGCTACACCAATATCACCACCTCTGAGGACCTCTGCTCCCACCTGTCCCTATTCTTCAGCAACAAGATCACCAACATCTTCGAAATTTTTGAGCCCCAACCAGACCTTTGCAGCCCTCATGCCAATCTCTACCAACACCCAGAATACCCATGATTACCTGCCCATCTTCACTCAAGAAACGACAACAACCAGACAGTCCATACAGTCCAGAGCAGCCTTGGATCCCCTATCCTCAAACAAATCTTCATCAAAGAACTGGACCCTATAAGCGGAGTCATCACCCCGATCCTGAACACCTCAATCATCACAGCCACTTATACTGACGGCTAAGAACACACCACTTAAAGAAACTCTCACCAGGAGAAGAGAGTGTACTTTGCACAGGGATGCTATCAAAAATACTAAAAGATGTGGCGCCCATGTTGGAAGATGTCTCCAAAAATACAGTAAAATATTGCCCATTTGAGGGTTACATTTTATTTGCTGATTTTAAAAAACATTTCAAGGCTTAAGAGTACCATATGTTGTTTTGGTGAAAAGACACAATAGATCTGGGGGAAGCTGCAATGTTTCTAGCTTGTAATGTTGTTCAACAGGGGCATTCTTTAAGGAAAAGGTAATAAAGCAAATGTATTTAAAATAAATAAATAAAGAAGACGACAACGCTAGCCAACTACAGGCCTAGCTCCCTACTATTCTACCTGGGAAAAGAAACAGTAAGATGATAAAGGTCTAGCCACCTACCTTAATCACAATCACCTCCTTGACATGACTCAATCCGGATTCAGGCAGTAAAGAGCATGCCTTCATTGCCACACCAGAAATCCAAATGATCATGCACAGAGGCAACACTGTGAACCACATTCTACTAGATCTTTCTGCAGCCAATGTCTTCCACCCGATCCTTATCCAACAACTGCATGAAGTTGGCATCCATAGTCCTGCACCTCATGGATTTGCTCCTTCCTCACAGGCCGCACCCAGCTGGTCAGTCTGGCCCCCTTCACCTCAGACACCATTAAATTAATCTGCAAAGTTCCACAACAATACTCACTCAGCCCCACTCTTTTAATGCCTACATGACCCTACTCGCCAGCATCATCCGTGCTCACTAAAACATAATAATATTCTATACTGGTAACACTCAGCTCATACTCTCCCTCTTTGACAAGAAGCCCAACTCCTGGACCAAATGCTCCGCCTGCATAACCAGTCATACACAAAAAAAAAAGAAAAAAAGTTTGAATTGAGATTTCTGATCTGACCTAACACACCTTCAGGGGTACAATACATAATACGGTTCAATTTACACAGAAGATCTCTCCCTAACAGATTTACAGGGCTGGAATGACTGATCATAAATTCATGCTGTTCCTTAATAGGACCTATTGTTACTGGGGAAGAGGTAAAAAATGGATGATCAGTGGAAGAATTTGAAATGCTGACAGCTTGCGCCATTTTTCTTTAGAGGGATAATTGGGGTACGTCTGATGGTCTTACAGAGGATTAAACGGCTCCAGTATCAACTAGGAAGTTCAGAAGGTGTCAATTTACCTTACCTGAATATAAAGACACTCCTGATCAACTAAAGACACATGAGTCTGCAAGCAGTCGCCATCTCGCAGGCAGCCCTACAATGCATAGTAAGGGCATGTTGGAACCCCTGTAACTGTGGCAAAATTGGGAAATGCATCACTCAGTAGAGACACTGGCGAGTTCAGAGGCATCATGATTGGGGGAGAATTTGGCAGAACAAACTCAGGTGACAAGACCACTGAAGGGGGCAGGAGTAGTAGATGGAACAGGGGCTATTAACATCTCAGAAGGAACTAGCTAAATATACAGTACTCATCCTGGCACCCTTCCCATTTCTACTTTGGGCCACTTGTTCTTAGTGTCCAAGCTTACCGCATTTCAAGCAAGCATTTTGTTGATTTCCCACAGCACTCTGCCTACTTCTTACTCTCCTCCCTCGACCCCTCTTCACAGCCCCACTCTATAGTCCCTGTACTCCCACCATCTGCAGGGATGTGAGACCTTATAGAAAAAATTCAGATTGTACAATCATCTGTTTATTTCTGGGGTTTTTTCCTTTTCAAACAAGGTATTCACAACAGTAGCACTCACATACTGCCATTTCTTTAACTGTCTTAGCTTGCCAACCCATGACAGACATGCACCTGGTTACTAATATCAGACCCTTGCCCTAATAGAAAGTCAGACACTAGTTCCAGCAACCTGAGCAGGGTAGCATCTTCTATTTCACTGCACATTTTGGTACACCGGTAACAATCTCTCATAAGTGCAGTTCCATCTCAGCTTGTATGGTCTGTACATTTTTGGATCAATATGCACATTGTACTAGCACCTTTTCCATCAAGTACTCCATTACTTCATTGTACTTATACATCACATTCAGCAATGGCTCATATTTTGGAGCTATCCATCTAGGCTCTGCCTCCTGCCATCTCACTGCCACCTTACCAGTGTCCCACAGATCCTTATGTACCACAATGGAAAACAAAGCATCCAAATCTACCCACAACAATTGTCATGTCACTGTTCTCTCTAGTATCAAGTACCACTTCTCAGGATTCTCATGCACATTCAGAAAGTCTTTAGTGGAAGACCACAGATCATATCTGGTCTATTTCACATGAATAGGTACCAGTTGCCAATCCTTACCCAGAAACCCCCTTCGTGGGTATTCCGGTTCCACCCTAGTGGGCAGTTGAATCTCAGGACATCATTCTCCTCCTCAGATACTGCCGTCTGATCCTCAGGCGCCTCTTTACTCACTGTTTGTACACTCATTTAGCATCCTCCCATTTCCATATTTTTCTAACAAATTCTCAAACAAGTATTGCAATGTTATCAAACATTCTTTCTTCGAGTCCATTTTTCTGCTATTGGGTTGCTAAGTGTTAAGATACGAGTCTGACATAGATATATTTGCTAGCAGTGACATTGGGCCCAGCTTTAGTCCCTTGGTTCCGGCGAAAGACAATAAGTTTGTTTGCTATCTAAACTTCTAATAAACTCTGGATACATGGTGCTCTGTCTGATCACCTTGCAGGTACCAAGGGCTTGGCTTCAGAGAATGTCAAAAAATGGATCAGACTCCATTTCAAATCTGCTCACACTATCAAATAACAAAATATACTCTCCGGCCTTCACCACAAGTTCTCTAAGCTCTCTCTCACTTGAGCAGGAGGTGTCAAAGTGCAATTTATCAGTCATCTTTCAGGGAAAGAAGATGCTGCAGAACCAGAGTAAAAGAGACTGGTTACATTTGTAGATGCAGAAACAGAAAAACAGCTTACAATGTCCAAGTCCAACACTAGATGTCAGCAGTATGCAAAACATGTGCATCTACAGCCACACATGCTACAAACACAACATTTTCAGGTCAACTTTCCCAAAATAATTTTTTTGTATAACAATGCATAACGGGTAACTTGTAATGTGATCCTTTATTGACAATTTCGGGTTTTGGTGACATTTACAAGTCGCCAAACCTTCAGCCTTGTGGTTTATGAGGTCACCAGTACCTGTGTATGTCCATATTACACAGTTACTCATTAGGTAGCCAATATATATAGTTGTTTGATGCCTGTGAAAATAAATGTGTCCCAATGACACATTTTTGGAATACGTGTATCAATAAAACACAAACTCACAAATCTATTACTACAATGAAAAAGGTCAAATGTTATACTATTACCACAATAAAGAGTCACAGGCTTGGGAAACATTACCTACTGTCTCTCAAACTAGCTTACAGAATCGTGTCAGAGAAGACAACAACTTTGTTTATAAGCAAGGATTCTCGTTCTTGTGAACTTACCAAAATCCAGTTACTATCAGCTAGGGAAATCAATATACTGTCTCACTGCACAGATGAAACCACATAGGCTTTATTACATATCGTAAGAGGGTGATGGCACAGTAAAGACTTCAACTCATTTGAATAAAAAGCTCTCCCTTCATCTAACAATGGTAATGTAATTTATAGCATATTACAGCATAGGGCAGTGTGTCAGGCTTCTCCCCAAAGGGTATAAACTGAATGCTCTTGAAGTCACTTTCTGCACCCTATTAGAAAACCACTGTTCATGCTGTGAACATCCATTTACATTCTAAAAATAGAAAGGGCTGGCTATATATAGAGTTGTAGTATTCTCCATTGAAACAAAAAAAGCTGGAAAGTGGTTAGTTAACACTGCTTTCAGACAACGCCTTTATACCTGAAATTTTAAAAAGGCCTAGTTGTAGTGACTGTGCCAGTAGCTGCACCTTTAAAAAGAAAACAGATTCAAGACTAGGGGGGTTATTACAACTTTGGAGGAGGTGTTAATCCGTCCCAAAAGTGACGGTAAAGTGACGGATATACCACCAGCCGTATTACGAGTCCATTATATCCTATGGAACTCATAATACGGCTGGTGGTATATCCGTCACATTTGGGACGGATTAACACCTCCTCCAAAGTTGTAATAACCCCCTTAAACTCCTGCAGGCAAAAAAAATATATAGCCACTGGTAGGGCTTCAAAAACACAGAAGAACAGCAATTTCATCTATTGTGACCTAATGTGGCGTCAATACTAAACAGGATTATAAAACAGATGCCTTACCAAGCCTGTCAGCCCAAGGAAAGAAATAATTATGCACACTATAGGCGAATTAGATGTAAGCAAATTTCTAGAATGAAATAAACTATATGTAGACTGTTTTCACTTTTAGCCACTGGCATTGCCACTAAGCTCATACACTCTTTTATGAAGTACAAACATTTCATTCCTTTTAGAAAACATCCCTTCTAATACCCTACGAGAGGTTCTTGCTCAATATGGAAGTATTAAACTACTGGCTAACTCAAATTAACAAATTCATTTTGCTTGGGTTGAAAACAGTGCATGGAATAATAGAAACAAAATTATATCTCCCATTACCATTTCTTTTATAGGACACTAGTTAGTAACTTTAAATTACAAATAATCAGTATCCTTAAACAAGATCGAACAGTCAAAGGGTTTTAGCGTTTGCAAACACTCTGATTCATTAAATCAGAGATTTAGTAAATGTTAAAACGCCTTTTCAAATGTACCAAGTCTATTTAAATGATTCAAAAAAGTTTTTCAGAATTGTTAAATGGGTTTAGGAAACCATATCGAACAGATTTTTGGAAGGAATGTGCTTAGGGATCCCTTCCAAATATCAATTCCTTGTGGTATGTATTAATGTTTTGCAACCAAAGTCTGGTTGCAAAACTTATGCTGCCTATGTTGCTGATACAACAAAATAGGTGGTAACTCGTTCACAAACAGAAAGGGTCCACAAGGGACTCCTCTTATGTGAGAGGTGAAAAAAACGTTTTGGGAGTACTTTAAAAAAAAGTTTGTGAACCTTTTCACATTTTATTTTAATCACATCCCGTTTACCAATAAGCAAAAAATGATGATTTATTCAAGAGCAATCACACACGTGGTGGTCTGCTGACCCCAGCAGGCCACATGTCAGTGACGGCAGCGCATTGTAGTGGATCACAAATTGAGATCCATCTCATGAATACTAATGACGTAGGTCAAAATACGACCTGCTAAGATTTGGTAGGTACTAATAGGTTGGTTCACAAAATACAAATACATTCAGTAAAGTTAGTGTGCAGATTACAACCCCTTTTACCAAAGCATTCATATTATACCTGACCCTAAACTCCTTATAATAGACTTCTGAAAATATGATAGCAACTACTACAGCTATTAGGAAATCCTTAACAATAGAAAAGGGAGTGCTATAAATCTGAGACTGGATCAGCTGCAAAACAAACAAAGACAGATGTAGGCAGCATTAATGTAACAAAATCTACAAACTGAACAGCTTACAGAATAGCAAACATGTTCCATTTAAATTATATTTTAGGAGTTACTGACTAGTTGTGGGTATGAGCTTCTTTTTAATGTGAAGTGAGGATTAATCCTGAATTTTGGACCTTGATTGTTGCATGCAAATGTCTACCATACGCATTTGTCAGAAGCGATTTGATATTGTTGACAGATGGCCATATTTGGATGACAAAGTTCAGATTGCTGTATTATTCTTAATTTTAGCTTGGAATCCTTACATCTAAAAAGACTGTTTGATGGTGGACTTGTACATCCCGACAACTTCCGTTTGTCCTTGAATTCTGGGATTTAATTCCTCAACAAAGAAAAGGCCTCGAGGCTACCATATATATGAGTTTAGAAAGATCGTCTGTTTTCTTCACACTACAGTGAATGTTATCACTATTTTCTAATTGTGGAATTGCTGAGGCTGAGACAATTTTACATGAATCAGTTTTACATACATCTTGTTCCATAGCTGGAATTAAACCAGACCTCCAGTTGTCCCCAACAAAGTAATATTTCTGCAAGAGCCTACAAATAATCTCTATGTACATCAATAACAACGTAGCAGGCATTCAGGTGGTATCCTCGTTTTAAATGTATGTAGTGCCAGCCAGGCACTCCTTTATGTGAAAAAACTATTAGTAAATAGGGATACACAAACACTCACTGGCAAAACAATATACACTCAACTAAAACTGACAGTGTAAGTGTACATGCGCCATAATTAGGACAAATAATGAAACATAACTATGAAATGGCATTGGTTTTTTTAAATACGACCATTAAATTGGTTTTGCAACTTTTAACAACAGTCATTAGATTGCAGGTAATAAAGTGCATGTTAGACTGCGAGAAGATAACACGATTCACGAAACAGTAATATTTAAACACATTTTATCTCATAACGTTTATGCCATGCCAGAGAAATTAAATTTAACCCAATAACACGTGTTAATTAGAGCAACTGTACTAATCAATACACAGCCATTTATGACTACAGTACAAAGGTCAAATTCCATTTAATTTTCACTGTACAGCAAAACGGACACCATGATGCATGACAAGGCAAATTCGCAGCACCTGATCCCATAAAAAGACAGCTCTACAGAACATTATGTTATAATTCATGTGTAATATGTCTCATTAGAGGGTCCTTCAGGATTCACGATATAGGTCATTACAAATAGATGATTTTTATAAAAAAATATAAGGGCCCTGGTGAAATAACTGCACCTTGACAAAGGTGTCTTATGTGAACTTTAATTTATGTTAATATTGAAATTTAAATAAAAGAAAGAAAAAGAGGAAATAATTTCATTCATCCTGTCTGGATTACATTCAAGTATTTAAGGTTTTGCTTCCTACTGCGGGCGAAAGCCGTTCCCTCAATCCATCAAACAGCTAGGTTTACACCATCTGATCAACACTGTCAACTCTCTAAATGGCTGATTACAGTAAAGGTGGCCTATTTACTTTAATGAAGTGTCTGGTTGGACACTGCACCCTTTGGCTGCAGTTTTATTATTTTTTTTTAACCTTCTTATAACTCTTCAAATTACGCACCAGATGACAGACTACATGGTTCTTGGGGTAGATTCATATTCATGCCATATCCCCCCATGCTCAAGATCTCACATGTTAAAAAAATTCAATACCCTGACTTTCCTGTCAACTGCCAAGCATTTCATGCTAAGGATGTCACACCAATCAGCACCTCACTCAAAGCAAAACCTCACAAAGGCCAACCCAAGCTCACAGAAAGCTCCATGAGGTCATTCAAAATGTCCTTATTGATTAATTGCAGTGACACCTCAGGGCTCTACTAATCTGCCTTCATATTGAGACACTAAGGACCTCATTACAAGTCTGGCAGTCACTAGACCACCAGACTCGTGGATGACGGTCGGACCAACGCCAATGCAGCGGCCCGTCCACCACATTACAACCCTAGTGGTCGGGCCGCCAGCTCCGGCAGGATCAGAGATCCCGGAGGTCTGGAGGTGGCGGCGGTCCTAATCCTCCAGGGCAGTGCTGCAAGCAGCGCAGGGGAGGCCCCTGCAATGCCCATGCACTTAGCATGGGCAGTGCATGGGCCCCTCTGGCCAGCACCATCACACAAAGCAGACAGTGAACAATGCAACATGCTGGTGCAAACTGCACTCTACAGCATTGCCGCCAGCTCGATTACGAGCAGGAGACAATGCTGTAGGCTGTTTCCTGCTAGGCAAGCAGGCAAATCCTCAGGTTTCCGCCCGCTGACCTAGCGGGAAACTCTTAATGGGGCCGGCTTGGAGGTAACCAGTATGGCAACAACCTCCTCGATGGAAGTTCAGCAGACGGTGTAAACCGACCACCAAACTCATAATCAGCCCCTCAAGTCAGTGCTGCAAACTCTAAGTGCTATCCTTCTGCTCAAAGCATATCTTCATTCATTTCTCACCAGAAAAATGTGAAGCTTAACCTCTCGGCCCACAATAGAGACCCTTCTGCAAATACAGGATAACAATGTAGACTGAAACAGAAAATAAGGCAAGCACAGTGAAATAAAACTCACATACTAAAGATAGTATGCAAATAATCAAAGCACTGCATTACCAAAACCAAGTTAGAGTACTAGTTGAACCTCATCACACAAGCCAGTGGAAAGAAGGCTATCTTCAAGGTAATAAAAAACTCCATTAACCCCCTTTCCACCATTTCAATCCCAATTCAGCACAGAAATCCACCAACATAAACCAGTATTTAATGGGCAATATCAGGCCCAGAGACAGAATACAGATCTCCACAACAAGCTAGCAAAAACCCTAATAATACAACACATAAAATCAGCAGTCTGTCAGCCCAATGACCAAAGGTATACTTGTAAATATTATCAAAAGATACCTCCTATGAGGAATGCCACAATCACTAAAAGTCCTTCTTCTGAAGCCCTCACCCCTTCCTCTACATCATCAACCCACCCTTCACCTCAAGCCTTCTCACCTTCAGTAATAACGTAATTTGCTCCTTACTTAAGCAGCACAACCAAACTTCAACAAACTCTCAAAATACTCCCTTCCGTTCCTCCCATCATTCAATCTCCTTTAGAGGGTAAAATCCTTGAAAAAGCAGCAAAGCTTTAAACTGAAGCAATTATTGCCATACAGCATTAACTCAACCATCAAGGTTCAGTCTCACATTGCAGCACCAAAAAACATGTTCACCAAGATAAAAGACAAAAGTCTAGTTAACTGAAAAAGAAAGCCCAGCATGTAGTCCTCCCTTACCTTATTAACAGGCCCTCTTGACCACCTTTCCCTCTAACACGGGCGTACACATCATAGTTCTCAAATGGTTTGCATTATTCATATTGAGACAACAATTCATCGAGATGGAGGGAGAACTCTCTGGGGCATGTGGGATGCCCCAGAATGAAAGCTTCCCCAAAGCTATATCTAATCTCTACATGAACACTTGGGGCTCTAACTGGGTCATCAAAACCTTGCCATTTGTCCATGACATCATGGTGTAGTATATGAAAATCCAATAACCAAAATTATGACTTGACACTTCATAAAAATTGAGGTATGTCTTCTAACTTAAATAGAATAAAAACAAGACTGACAGTTTGTTCTCGTCTGTGATGGGGCAACTGGACTATAGACCCAAAAGTCGCTGACTGAGAGGTCAATAAATAGATCCCACTCACCCTAAGCTCCTATTCTCTTCTATTCTGTAGTGACTCCATACTGACTTTTAAAGACTATGGGCCTGATTACGACCTTGGCGGAGGGGATTACTCTGTCCCAAATGTGAAGGATATCCCGGCTGCCATATTACAAGTTCCATTATATCCTATGGAACTTGTAACACAGCAGATGGGATAGCCGTCACGTTTGGGACGGAGTAATCCCCTCTGCCAAGGTCGTAATCAGGCCCTACGTATCACAACCTCTCTTCATAATAGACAGGTGACATGGCCTGCTTACATGGCGTCCTGCAGTGGGACATCACACATAGGCCCTCATCTCTAGTATAGGGATGGCACCTGCTTTCAATCACAGAACAGGATGATGGGGATGAGGAAGGTGGGAGCAGAAAAACAGATTCATCCAGAAACTGCCATTTTGCCTTACTAGAGTGAGACTGCCTGACTTTTGGAATACTACTGAGCATGGTATGATGCTCAGTTGACTGAAAAGGACTACAAACTGGTGCTCAGCATTACATTGGGTGCATTTTCAATAGGACATCGCCTGGCCTTTCTTGATCTTGGGACACTTTGTTACTGCCTTAGCCATTTCTCTGATGACTTTCTGCTATCTGGCTGCTATTAGGCAGAAACCTTCTGAAAGCTGGGGGACTCCGATCGCTTGGAGGACACCGCTCTCCTAATCCTTATGTCTAGATTTCTGCAGTCTGTTTGAAACATCACATTGGGTAATCTGGGATCCTTTGATTACTAAGTTTATTAACTGCAGACCTCTACAATTAAGACTGTTGCATTGCTTTGTGTGCGGATCATGTGCCTTCTACAAAACTTTCTCAATTGTATTACAAGAAGTGCTGTAAACTATATGGTGCAGGATATCTCCTGAATTTGATTGAGAGGTTAGTGTCACAACTCCATCTTGTGTCTCATGTGTAGTGGGTATCACTCGCCAGTCTCATGTCATTTCTTCCCCTGTGGTGCCTTCTGTGTTGAGTACTTCCTGGCATCTCCCCTCCCCAAAGGCCTGAACTACTGGTCTATCAGTTCCGTTACTATGCAAGTTTAAACAAGTTAGCATCTGCAGATATCACATGCCCTTTTAGGATAGTTATGTTTCTACTGCGCACCATTTGGTTGTACCATCATGCACTTAGGTTCCGTTGTACTTGTTGTTGTCAATTATCGTTTGCACCTGTTGCCTGTTAAGCCATATTTGTTTGTATGTAATACATGATTTTCCCCAGGTTCCTTTGGAAGCCTCCACATGAGACACATGCCCTTCTAGAACACTCTTGGCTTCCTGTATAAATAGCCCCTCTGAACTTGAACCTGTATCTGGACCCGCACCCGTCAAATCCTGTGCAAGAAGCTTCCCCGCACACACATCTTGAGTTGCCAGGATCATCCTGTGTTCTTGTCCAGCGCAAGTTTCATTCCTGCACTCTTCTCTCGAGTCGCCCAGACCTTCATTGCTACAGTCCTAAGCAACTTCATCCCTGCACCCATTTTCCTGAGTCATCCAGAAACCTTCCAGTGCTCTAGTCTTCCAAGTCTCTTCTGATAACTCTGAGATCCTGATGTCTGCAACACCTCTAATGTCTCCCTCCATGAGCTACAATTCTGCATCTTCTTGAACTTCCTGCAATGGCCCACGTGCTTCCTTCCAGCTCCAGCCCAAGTGCTGGTCCTGCCTAGTACTTGCCCCCAGGTTAGTGCGCACTAATCATTAGTAGTATTTGCTTATTTGCTGGCCTGTTATCTCCTTGCTCATCCTGGCGCTGGACCATCTCTCCAGGTCTTGGCTTCTGATCTGAGTTGCTCACGGACTACAGACTCCCTCCAGAACCAACTTCATACCTCCAACCTTTGTACTGAGTAATCATGTTTTCTGGCACACGTTGGGAGTGCATCTGACTCCAATCTTGCGCCGAGTGTAACCGTGTTTTCTAGCATACCTTGGGAGTGCCTATAACTCCAATCCATGTTTCAAGCACAACCTTCATAGTGTCAGTAACTCCATCCTTGTGCTGAGAAGTAACCTAGTTTCATGTACTGCCTTGTTTCCGAGTTTCATGTACTGCCTTGTTTCCGAGTTTAGCAAATGTACAAAATATAACCGTGGGAGTGTCCATAACTTCAACCTTGTGCCCAGAGTAATCTTTTTTCATGTGTAGTCTCATTTCCGAGTTTAGCCCATGTATTGAGTACAACCTTGAGAGTGTCAGTAACTACAACCTAGTGCCAAGGATGGCCTTGTCCTGAGCTTACCTAATTTGTGTGTAATCCATTTCCGAGAGTAACTTGGTTGCTAACACATCTTGAGAGTGTGAGTAACTTCCAACCTACGTGCCTAGAGCAACCTGGTTTCCTATTTTTGTGCAAGTTTGTCCAATTCCAATCTATGTAATGAGTGCCATTGTGGGAGTGTTATTAACTCCAACCTATGTTCTGATTTTTCCCATGAGGGCCTTAAACTCTACTCAGTACTTCAAGTTCTCCTTTGAGAGTTCCAGAAGATTCCATTTGAGTATCTGGTTCATCTGCTCTCATGTTACAAAATGAATATTAAGTAATCTGTATGTGTGAAATACTGAAGCCTTTTGTTGTAACCTGTGTAGAGGATTTGATGCACTGATGGTAATGACCTCTTCTTGTTATTTCCAGTGTATTGCGTTTCATGATAACCAGAAGTGCAGTCTCATAAACATCAGAAGTGACGATCCTGCTAAGCATAGTAGAACCGTCACTGAGCAGAACCAGTACCACACATGTTCTTCATAATTTTGTCCCTTCCCCCTTTGGAAGCAAGTCTGGAAATAGGAGTACAGTCCCTTGTTCCAGATTCTTCTGGATAGGGAGTGAGGGCCAGCATTGGCTCGAGTGTTGTCCCTGCGGTTTAGAACCAGTTGAGTGCCTGACTGTTAAAAACATTTTCTTGATTGTTTTACACTGAATGATATCCAGACTTACTGCATAAGAGGTATATCTGGGCAGGTGGGAGGCACCCAATTAGTCATAATATTCAAGGGATTATGCAGCAATTACTATAATCTTCATCCTTTACATTTCGTGCAAATTCTCATGCAAGGTCCTAAAGGCATATGCTAGCGGCATGCCTTCCTCTCTACTGCTATGCCCTTCAGCCTTTCTTACGACTCACATTGCATTAAAGCCTTCAATGTTAATCCCTGAAACTAACTACACGGGTTATAGCTTTTTGGGTTGGTTATGTAACCTCAACAGTTCCTTCATCTGATCTAGGTTAGTGCATTATACCATACAACACAGGAACCCTTGCTCCAATTGAGTCTCCCCGCAAGACTAATAATTCCTTCCTTGCCACGTTTAAAAACTGCAGGCCTGTACTGTGCAGGCCTAGTTCTACCATATCAATAGTGGTACTGCAATACAACTTGCTTGCTAGACATCACACTGGCTCCACAAATGTCGCCCTCCATTCTTCCCCCTCCTAATTATACCCAAAGGAAATTCAAAGAAATATCTCCCTGCACTAGTCACTTACAAAGGATTCCCATGCTAGTTTATTCCCAGCACAAAATGTATTGTTTCAAACACTTCCTTGAAACAAAATGTGAACCTCCTTTCACATATTAAACCACTAGAGCCACACTCCATTGGGACTACAGATGAAATAAGGAGACAAGCGCATCTAAAGACAAACATACCATCCAGGAGACAAGAACATTTAATGACAAACATAAAAACCATGACACAAGAACACCTACAGATAAACAGACCATCTATGAGAATTGAACATTGACATCATGTATTGAAATAGAACTTTCAGCACTGAAACGTTTTTCATAGTAACAACCTACTAACTGTTTATTGTAGTCCATGATCCTTGAAAAACTGATCTTGTCTACCAGACCAAGATGTTTTATGGAGATCACTTGCTGGCTACACACATTTTATCAAACATTTAGGGTGCTTTTTCCCTATCATCCTCTTCATCAGTTTAGTTTTCTATTCCTACACCATGACTCAGAAATGGGTATATAGTATATTCTCCTGCTTCAAAGTTAACTGTAAATTCTAGAAATAAAGCCACAACAAAAGCACAGGTCAATGACTAATATTTTTTATTCACTGATTATGTATTAGATCCTCAAACTGCTTGTATGCTGAGTGATGGATGGTTTCTTACTTGAATGCATCAAATTACAAGTACATACGTTTCTATAAGGTAAAAAAACTGAACAAAATAAAAACATTTCAGTAAAATTACATAAATTAACACAGCTCATGCATATGCAAAAGGCAATACTTCTCATCAACTACACAAACAACTCTGTGTCCCTTGACCTGGTTGCCTTAATGAGAGTTTGCCAACCAGCGTTCTCCAGCCTCTCCTTTTCTTAGTCTCTAAGATTTTGATCTTTATTGCATCAGGTGAATGTATTGTGATAAGAAATTACAATTGTAAATAACTGTGAAACCACCTTTTCCCCAATTTCAAATACTGTTGGAGAAGCACGTTTTCATCTGTGTATGGAAACCAGCACAACTCTGGAAACTTCGCCACGTTATTCCATTGTTAATAACTGATAGAGACATTGTTGATGCAGACCCTGTGTCAAATACAGTAGGAAATGGCTTTGCATGGTACCCTTCACAAACATATTAGGAAGGGGGTCTACATTGGGATCTCTGCGCTACATAAAATAAGAAGTTGGATAGTCATTGTGAACTCTCTGACAAAAGCAATAGGAAGGCATTTCACAATATGAACTCTCTGACAAATACAATAGAAAGGGGTACATTGTAAAGTCCTATGTTGGTGCCTTGTTGGGTTGCATGTTTAGACAGTAAATTACAGGGCACAAACATAAACGGCCCAAAAGAGGCAGGTTGAACAACAAAACAGGATGCTCATTTGTGCAGATCTGCATTTGCAAGCGTTAGCACATTAAAGCTGACCTACTGGCTCTGAAAACGATGTTTAGCTTTCCAGCTTACAATTTTGCTTCCGTGGGGACTCCAGGCTGCAATCAAAAGCCAGAAACGAATGCCATGCTCACCTATGGCACGCATCTGGGGTAAATATCACTACTCATTGTGCATTCTTTTCCTTCACATACAACCCCATAGCCCATTGTATGCATTTATTTCCCAGTTCTGTATACTGCTTGCCCACAACAGTCGGTCTGTTTTGTTGATGTTTAGTTGAGAATTTCTTATTCAGACCTTGTTTGTGCCACTAATTTGAGTGGTACACAGAAAGAAACAACAAATCGCTCACTATTGGCAGAGATTAGCAATACTAAACAACTGTTCCCACTTTCCCACCAGATTTACACTGTGCAACAAGACTAAGAGTCTTTCAAGTGCTTTGCCTCAAACAGTAAATATGTTCAATGTAAATATGTGCAAATATGTCATAAACAAGTGAACAGTGTGAGTTTTTGTACTGCTCCAGTTATACCTTCACACCTCCTTTCCCCTTCACTCACTGTTTTCTGTGATTAAATGACAACCGAACGTATACCATACTTTGCTGTGTGTATGGAAACTGCAAAATGTTAGGCTTTAGGAAACTTGAGGAAGTCTCCATCATAACAGCCAACACACACAACTGCCAAATAGCTCACATTATAACCCTTTTTAGGCCACTCAGTTTTGCTGGAGTAGAGATCTGTAGTACTGGGATACAAGGCAACTTGCTGAAGCAAGCACAATTTGGTGAAGCATCAAGGGTGTAAACGGAGAAAAGAGGTCAAGCCTCCAGGTTCCAAAAAGCTATTCAACAAGCATAATGATCCTCCCCTGAAGTAACTTTGCATGTCAGTTTCAGTCCTTGGATCTTAGAGAAGCAAGCAGAAATCTCGCCCAGCATACAATACAGTGTAAACCACATAGTTATCTTAAGAAGAAAGGTGTATTTAAAAATAAATAAACTCACTAAACCGATTATCACAATCTTTTTTCGTCAAATCACTTTTCGAACTTTCTTCACATCTATTGCATTCAGCATAGTGAATGGCCTGTGTGGTGAACAAATGATGTCTTCTATGTTGTTTCTATTCAAATCTCCTACCCCAAAATTCTTGTCTTACTATTTTAAGTTTATATAACCCACAAAGTTTTATACTACTACTATTTTAAGAGATTTTATCATTAACAGACATTATTTATAACAGCCCTGGCAAAGCAAATATGTCTTGCTTTGCAACCTAGTGACTGTTATAATGATTTTTGTCACTTCTGAGCAGCACTGGCAAAAATAAAATAATTGTGTTGATTCTGGGTGCAGGGATGTGCAATTCCTATTGCCCCACACCTGTGACATATTGCTTGGGGTCAAGGGCAACAAGTTTTTATATTTATTTTGTCCTTTGGACAAGTAGGCACAACCCCCTGCAGCACAAACCCTTTGGCTGACAGTTTATAGATAAGGGAACTGCCTGCAGTTGAGGTAATATGTGTCCATATGTTAATGCTGTTCGAACTTGTATTTATGGTTCCTTAATGAAAAGCCTCCATTATTAGGTTGAGCACTGTAAATAAACATTTTAAGGTCACACACACGCACTACTGACAGGTGTACCAGAATAAAAAAAAGTGTACACACGTTTGAAAAGTTTAACAATATGAGGCTAAGTATAATGCTCCCAGAATGCTCTCTGATTAGATGCAAATATTTGCAGAAGCGTGTAAGAAAGTAATGATTCTGTGCTTTCAAAATAAAATGTTCAGAAAAAAATGCAGGTAGGAAAAAAGGTTTTGCTACTATGAAGTTTTAGGTGCTATTTCATTGAAGCGTCATTTAATAAAATGTGTTGATGCATGCTAGTATTTCCAAAAAATATTCCTAATGGAAAAATGAGTGTAACCATTTAATTACGGGAAGCATGAAAATAAACAAGCACTGGCAAAGCCAACCGATCTGACATTTTTTTGTGAGTCTTTTGGTTTCGTCAACGTGTGTCTTGTTTTGACATGGCTTTTGTAACACTTTATTGTTGTGGGAGCTGCCAGGTCCTCAGCTTTGTAACAAACAGTGGCAAAAAGAAAATTATTTGTTCTCAAAAAGCACACATTGCCACCAGTGGCTTAACGAAGGCCCCGCAGCCCCCCTCCAGGACATCCCCTCAGCACAGCACCTGCCCTGAGTGAGTCTGGAGGGGGGGCCCCTCCATGTCCTTTGCAGGGGCCCGATCCAGTTTTGTTATGGTACTGATTGCCACAGTCGTTCCTGGCACTTGAACAAAATTACTTTGTGTGTCATTATGCTCCTTGTGGAAGAGCAGAATGTGATCACTCACAGTAAAGCCAGCCGATAACAAAGAGAGAAATAGAAGTTTAATACAAACATAATGTCTTTGTAAACGCCAGACCTAATTAGGGACCCAATTAAAGAAAGTCACAAAAGTAAACACATTGGATGTGTCTTTGAATTAGTGGCTTTCATCAATTCACAAGAACTTACAGAAGTAGGCCAGGAAATTGTACTCCTAGAAAATGTTTGTGAACTTTATTTTAGCACAAGCAAATATGCATGTGTAGATCTGCTCATGTGAAAATCTATGGAGCGTTTACAAGTTCACTTTCCCTCCACCCACTTTTTCCCAATCCTGGAAGAACTTCTACTTCTGTCAAATTTCAGGAGTAAAAGTTCAACTTCTCTCATTATGGGAAAAGATTACAGAAGAGCTGGTGAAAATCCTTAAAACTGCACATTAGTAGGTTTGCAGACTCAAAGGCATTCCAACCCTGGAACTATTGCGTACTTCTTCCTCTAGTCCCAGTATGTAGATCTGACGAAAGGTGGCAAAATAAGGACATTGCTATAGTAGGGAATGAAAATGCAAGTATTCAAACCCTACTATACTAGTAACCCCGCAATAATCAGAGAGGCTATTATCAGTGCTGCCATAATTTGTTGCCGCACTACATGGCACCAGAGGGACAAGCAGATTTTTTTAAAGAACAAGTAGATTTAAGAAGCAACCTGTCACACGGACAAGTATATATTTAATTAAATTCTACACCCCTGTGAGTGGTATTGGCAAAAAGAAAAAGAAAACTGCAATGACATATAAATGGTACATCATGATGAAATGGCGTCTTACCTTGATAAAGTAAATGGGGGCATACTGCAAGAGACAGATATAAATGACCCCACCGGGAGAGGTGTAATTAGATGCTCAGCCACACAAGTAGATTTGTTAGGAGATGGTTTATTCCAAGTTAGATGCAAGAATGACTTCACCAGGGATGGGTGTAATTAGATACTCATCCGTGGTCCCTCTGTACCCCTAAGCTAAAGAGATCAGTCTTAAAAAAAAAAAATTATAGATAAGAACTTAACACAAGAGGGGAAAGACGATCATAGGATGACTACAGAATCATACATGGTAGCAGTAGTCCGACAAGGGAGACCCAAGAATCGCTAAGTGTGGTGTACATAAAAAGTGATTTCGAGAACGTGGAACATTACCAGGCTGGTTCCTGTTAATGAGTCGTTGAAGAAGAAGTCGGTTCCTTCAGAAGAAGAAGAGAACCGAGTCAAAATTATCTTTAGGGTTTAAAAATGACTGACTGTCATGACAAAAGAGTTTTTTATAAAGAGAGGAAGAGTAACAGGAGGAGAGTGATTCCTCAACATTTTAAAGATTATATACTGAATTGATTGGCATGGTCTTTCATGGTATAATTAATGTATATTTTTTGGGTAGTTGTTAATATGTCTAAGCATTTTCAATTTGTTTTATTTTTGGGGCGTTGTGTTGTTATAAACTTTGTTTTGAGTTTATTTAAAATGTCGAAGGGAGATGTGTGGTGTACATAACACATGATTCCAAGAACGGAGTCACTTTTATGGAAACAGAATGTAGAAAAGTAAGAAAAGTGAGGAGGCGATTCTAACGGCAGTTGGAGCCGAGTCGTGCTTGATGGATGAGGCGTTTTATAACTAATAAAGATATCTACCAAGTTACATGAAGAGTTTGCCTTACCATAATCTTGGCACTTCACACTAAGGACCTGTTGTAGCAGAGAAAGAAGTGGACCCTAGTAATAATATTACTAAAGAAAAAAAATTGAAATTTCAATTTATTCAAAGCAATCAATGACAATTTAAAAACACATAGCGGTGCAGTGAATTTTATGGCAAGACCGGAGGCTCCTATTATGCTTCTCTAACTTGCTTTATTTTAGATAGCAGCAGTCAAGAAAAGACTACATTTCCCATGAGGCTAGTGGAAACAAAAGCCAATGGGAAAGAAGAACGTGTCGGCATGAATACCAATGGGAACGGAGAACATACAATAAACACTACACTTGACTGCGACCAGCCCTCTTTCTTGCTGCTCGCAGTCAAGATAAGTGTCTCTTTACCTTTTTCTTTACAAAAAGTTTCTTGCGCGAATACTATTTGGTCTAAATGTTATATTGTTCGCTTATTATATACTTTGTGTGCCGCTCCGCTCCCTCGCGGCCGCCTTATAAACGCTTGTCTGGCCCCCCCTTTCCACGTTTATTTTCAACGCTCCCCCCTCGTCCTTCTTCGGAACGCGCGAGCGTTCCAACTGCGGTTTCTCCTCACATTCTTTCCATTCTTCGGCCACTTACCTCAGCGGCCTCGCTCCGAAATCTCCTCAGCATTTCTTCGCCGACCGCGACGTTCGGATTCATCTGCCTCAGCTCTCCGGCTTCGTCGAAGCTTGTCCCCGCCTTCTTTCTTCACTGGTAACGCCTCCCTGGGGCATCTACCTCCGTTTTTGTTTCCTCTGTTTTCCCCACATTATTAACCCTTCTTACTCCCCTCAAAATATTTCTAAAAACAACATGTCTGAGCAACAAAAAAACGATGATGTCGTCTTTGGTCAAGACCTTGATAATTTAATTAAAGACTCTGTGGCAAAAGCCATTTCTAATTCAATGGGCAAAATTACAAAAAACCTCGAATCCTCCATAAAGGATATGGTTTCTAAATCCTTACTGGCCCATTCTGCGGGGGAATGCAGAAAAATAAAAATTAAGGATTTATCCGCCCAAAAAGCCCATATTATAGTCACCCCGGATGGCGCTAATTCGACTGGTGAAACCTCTTCACCCCAGATTGAGGACAAGTCTCCTCCAAGGCCTCCTTCTAAGGAGAGGAAATCTAAACTTAATTGTTCTGAAAAGACCAAGCATGTTATAGCTGCGCCAAAAAAGATTATTGTGTCTCACATCTCTGACACAGATGATGACATGGGTGACTTAGATGATTTGAATGATGATACAGATGCTTGGGGCTCCAATCTCAATCCTCCCCTCCCCCCAAGAAATCGAAGCTTGATTTGCCTACTAACCCGTTCTCAGCTAAACAAATCCTAGATCCCAATGGCAACCCCAAGTTTAACCCTTCCTTCCTTCACCACCCTAATTCCACTGAATGGTTACCTTGTTCTCACGTAGTTGATTTCATTTCCTCCAGATTAAGACTTCCTTTAGATAAACTCACAAGGGCCAAATTAAAATCCGAGTGTCCCAGACCTTCCCTTTCTTCTAATATTACCTCTACCCCCACTATTGACCAATCCCTTCTTACTTTTTTCTCGTAATTCGGTAAGGATCCCCGCAAGGGCGTTGATAAAGCCTGGTGCAATTGCCAGCATAAACTTTTAGACCTGGTAGGTCCATTGGCCAGACTTTTCGATATGGCAGAATCAGCCAGAACTGAAAACGCGGACATCGATCCTTCAGAACTGTCTTTATGGATCCAAAGAGCCTTTTGCCTCCTCGGCAACGCCAATGCGGCCATCATACACGAGAGACGGAAAGGTCTTTTACTTAAATTAGACCCCAAATCGGCCAATCTCGCTTTCATCGACCCTGGCATCAAGGCGGACGGGCTTCTCTTCGGAGATTCGTTTATAAAAGACTTAGGAAAATTTGTCTCCACTTTTGCCTCCATAGACAAGGCACAACAATCAATCAAAAAAGTGTTCCACCAACGGGTTTTTGGAAAGGCCGGTACAGGCAGGAGCCGCTTTACCAGCCGATCTTTCCGATCACAAGGATCTAGAGGCTCCTACAATTCCAATTATGACACACAACCCTACAAGCCTCAGTTCTACCCCCAACGTGGCAGAGGCGCCCGTGGACAACGCGATTCCAGATTCAATTATCAACAAGGTAAGCCCCAGTTCTGGCCTTCCTCCTATCGGGGGCCGACTTCGTCTGTTTATAGAAAAATTTAAAAGTATTACTCTGGATCCATGGGTACTCAACACAATTCAGGGTTACACAATAGAACTCTATTCAGTTCCTCATCAACACTCCCTTCCCCCCCCCTCTTTTTCTCTTTAGAAATGGCATCCCTCATCTCAGAAGAAATTTGGTCACTCCTCTCCAAACAAGCCATCCAAGTATCTCGTTCGGACCCTTCCGGCTTTCTCAGTACTCTCTTCTTAGTCCAAAAGAAGAACAAAAAACTAAGACCAGTCATCAACTTGAGAAATTTCAATCGCTTTGTCGTTTACAGACATTTCAAAATGGAAACTATCGTCCATTTAAGAGATATTCTTCTCCCTCACGATTATATGGTTCGACTGGACCTTCAAGACGCATACTTATTCGTCCCTATCCACGTATCTCACAGGAAATTCCTCCAATTCCAATGGCAGGGGCAAACTTACCAATTTTCTTCTCTTCCGTTCGGCCTTTCGTCAGCACCCTGGTGCTTTACAAAGATAATGAAACCGGTTACGGCTCATCTCAGGTCCCTAGGAATCAGATTGCTGATTTACCTAGACGACATTCTCCTAATGCATCAGGATTGTCTCTCCCTTCAACGACATCTCGAAATCACCTGCTCCCTCCTAACCCAACTAGGTTTTCTTATAAACAAAGAAAAATCTATCACTTCTCCTTCAAAAAGGATAGAATTTTTGGGGTTCATAATCGATTCTTCATCCGCTATTCTTCAACTTCCTCAACAAAAAGTAAGATCCACTAAATCAGAGATTCTGAAACTTCTTCAGAGTTCTCGAATTTCCCTCAGGTCTCTAGCCAGAGTCATGGGTCTCCTCGCCTCTTCAATTCAAGCCATTTTTCCCGGTCCCCTTCACTACCGAGCTCTTCAAAGGTTAAAAATTCGCCACCTCAGAAGAGGACTTTCTTATTCAGAAACCATCAATCTGGACCAAGAGTCTTGTTCAGAACTTCAATGGTGGATAGACCATTTAGATGCCTGGAACGGCAGGACTATCTTTCCGTCAGCCCCAGATCTTGTGTTAGAGTCAGATGCAAGTCTGACAGGCTGGGGCGCCCGATGTGGCGCAATCTCGACTGGAGGTTTCTGGTCTTCAGAGGAGTCCAAATTGCATATCAATTATTTAGAGATGCTTGCGGGCTCCTTTGCAATCAAAAGCCTCGCAAAAAACAGGGTTCAGTGTACCATCCTCCTCCGCATGGACAATGTGTCAGCTGTCCGCTACATAAGCCATTTAGGAGGTACCAGATCAAAACCTCTAGCAGATCTGGCAAAAAGTCTTTGGGAATATTGTCTCTGCAACGAAATATCCCTGTCGGCAGAGTACCTACCCGGTTCCCTCCACGACGTTGCGGACTGGCATTCTCGATTTCTCAGAGATTCCAGCGACTGGAAACTCCATCCCTCAGTTTTCCAAACTCTCCTTCACAAATGGGGTCCCTTCAAAATAGATCTATTCGCGTCCTGTCTAAAGTCCCAACTCCCTCTATTTTTCAGCTTGCGCCCGGATCCTCAGGCTCTGGCTTCCGATGCTTTTCTGCAGGACTGGTCATCCTAGCTCAATTACGGCTTCCCCCCTTTCATAATGATTACCAGAGTTCTCGCCCAGGTCAGACGCCAAAAAGCTACTTTAATTCTGATAGTTCCCTTTTGGCAATCCCAAGTGTGGTTCCCCCCTCCTTGAATTGACTACCGACTTCCCGGTTCTACTCCCGTCTTTCCCTTCACTTCTTCGGAACCCTTTGGGCTCTCTTCATCCTCTCATTCTCAACAACTCCCTCTCTCTCTCGGCCTGGAAGATTTCAGGTACTCCCAACCTCCCATCCCTATTTCGTCAGAGGCTTCAGACTTCATTAACAAAGCCTGGGCTCCTGGTACAAGGAAGTCATACAATTCTGCATGGTCTCTTTGGTCAAGCTGGTGTGTGGGAAGGGACATCAATCCCTTTTCAGCCGATCTAAATTATATTATCAACTTTCTCGCTGCCCAAGCCAGTGCAGGTAAGTCTTACAGGACAGTCAACTTATATAGATCAGCTATTTCCCTACAACACGTTCACATCAACGGGAAACCGATCGGGGAACACCCTTTGATCTGTCGCTTACTAAAGGGAGTAAAGTTTTCTTCCCCTCCTTTACCCAAATATTCAAAACTATGGGATGTCAATGTTGTCCTAAATGTATTTATTTCCTGGCAGGACAATTCAGATTTATCGCTAAAAATGCTTTCAGCCAAACTCACAATGTTACGTTGTTTTGTTTCTATTAAACGTTTATCAGATGTCAAAGCACTAGATATTTCATCCTGTCAATTTTCCCCTACAGGTGTTTTATTTTCTGTCAGCAGACGATCCAAAACTAATATACGTTCAGTATTTTACCCTTATTTCTCTAACCAACCCAAACTTTGTGTAGGACAGTGCCTCAAAGTCTACCAAGACCGCACAGCCAATTTCAGAACGTCCTCGTCCCAACTCCTCATTTCTTCTCACAAACCTCACAAACCTGTGACATCTGCTACTCTAGCCAGATGGGTGCGTTGGGTCATGTCATTAGCAGGTATAGACACGTCAATGTTTGGTGCTCACTCTTCCAGAGGAGCCATGGCTTCCAAAGCCTTTTGGGTAGGTTCCAGACTTGAGGACATTCTGAGATCGGCTGACTGGTCCAATGATTATGTTTTTAGAACTTTCTATTGTAAGCCAGTTCATACAGCAACTTCTGTAATAATTAACATGCTTTAAAAAAGCATAATAGGAGCCTCCGGTCTTGCCATAAAATGTAGATTTTCCTAGTAATTTATGACGGAAAGTCTTAATTTTATTAAAGACACGGAGGCGAGTATTATCCCACCACAGATTTTTTAATCATTGTCGATTCTTTCCCTCCCACAGCATCATCTACTCAACCTCAGAACTCTTCCTGATCGTCAGTCGGTGCCTCCATCTTCGCTGAGTTAGACCATCTATCCTCCTCAAAATCAACATAATCTGCGCTCATCTCCCTGGATTCTCCCTCTCCTCAAGTCATGGATGAACTTTTGTCAAGAACTTTGTTCTCTAATATTAGCAGTTGCTATTGTTGTTTCTATTATTCCTTTATTCTCTCACACAGACTTGCCTTCTCGCATCAAGAAAGAGGGCTGGTCGCAGTCAAGTATAGTGTTTATTGTATGTTCTCTGTTCCCATTGGTATTCATGCAATACGCTCTTCTTTCCCATTGGCTTTTGTTTCCTTTAGCCTCATGGGAAATGTAGTCTTTTCTTGACTGCTGCTATCTAAAATAAAGCAAGTTAGAGAAGCATAATATTCTCCTCTGTGTCTTTAATAAAATTAAGACTTTCCGTCATAAATTACTAGGAAAATCTACATTTTGGTGCAAAACAAACATGTAGTTTCTGTCACTCCCTCTCAGGCTTTCTGTATTCTTCTGGCCTTGATGATGATCCTATAATGAATATGTGATCAAAACAGAGTTGACTTTTCGACTATGAAAAACGTGCCCATGCGATTATTGGAAATTTTGTTTAAAGGGGCAGTGCTGTTCCTGTGTGTGTTGATACACGGGCGGATAACGATTTATCACTGTATGACTGGAAAGAGAGCACGTTCGCCCTGCACCAATATTTACTGCGCCGCTATGTGTTGTAAAATTGTTTATCAGTGAGTCCTTACAAAAAAACTTAAATTACTATTTTTTTGCATTAAGAATGTTATTAATAGGGACCAGTGTTTACGTTGCTACAGAATTACACATGACATTTATTGATGAGGCGTCAGTATTCGCACGTTAAAGAGAAAGGAGTTGCAGCAAAATCGCAACATTACCTACTCCCAGTGACAGAACTTGAAGCAGTTGATCTCAGTTCTAGGAGTTTTTATGGCTTTGCAAACACGATATCCCAATACATTTCCGTTGAACGTTTTCAAGCCGTTTACAGGCATTTTTAGACAGGTAATTTGACAGCTGTATGTGTAACTGACACCCTCTTTAAAATAAAAATAAAACATACAAAGCTGTACTGCCAGCTATACTCACAGTAATAGGCTACCACCGGGTCGCGCTTTTCGTGTTCCTGCGCTGTGCGCAGATGATGTTGTATACTCTTGAACTGCGGAGGTAATGGGAGCGCTGGCGCAGCCATCCTGCTGATCCACCTAGCCCACCTGGATCGTTAGAAATTGCTCGGCCGCTGTCACTGCCGGGTATGATTCTCTCAATACCTGCGCTGGTCACAAGGCGGAACAACAAACACAAAAGCAGAAAGAGCTGCTCAAGGCACGGCAGAGTGAAGTGACGGCTGACACCTTCAGCCTCTATGTGATTTTTGGGCGGCCATCTGAGAAGGGGGCTTGTTGCCGTAGGATAGACCTCCTCCCTACACTTTATTGATGAACAAAAGTTTATAAAGAACTAAGCAATACTGTTATTATATCGCGTTAGACATTTCATAGCATAAAAAACCTAATCGGTACCGCCAAATTACATAATAAAATTCTTCTAATGTCTATCCTTTTTTCCAACTGTATTTGAAGAAAGAAAAACTGCTGAGACTTTCCATAAAACAACATTGACTCTAACCATTTGTCTTGGTAATGTACTGGATTTCTGGGTGAAAGGGGAGTTCTGGAGGAACAACTCATGAAAATGTGTTCTTTTAAGATGGCCGCTGCTTTTCAGATTAATCTCGTCCTCCTTTTTTCGCGTTCAGTCTAGGCAACAAGACAGGCGCCTTCACGTTTCCGGAATAGCGAGCCAACCGAGTCCCGGTTCAAAGGGTTTATGCCATGGTAAAAGAAACAAGGCGGTAGTGGTACTTTTTCAGCGATCTCACCTGCACCGCCGCAAAAGTGTAGTTCAAGCGTTGTATTTTTATTTTAGACGGGAAGTCCGTCTTTTTAGCATGTCTCTTGCTTTAGGTCTTATTGGAGTAAGCATCGTCTTGTGCACACGAGTTAATGAGTAAGAACAGGGACTACATGAATAGATGTAAGAATCAGAAGGGTACTGCTGAAGCAGAAATTAGAAATATTAATGAGTGTTTAGGCATTTTGATTAACATGAAAATGGGAGAAATAATTCAACATAAAAAAATTAATGTGCACGTTTGAAAATGTGCCCACAGAGCGTGGTCACCAAGATTCACAAATTATACTAAAAATGACAAAAAATATGTGAAATGTTGAAAATGCGTAATAATAATGTAGTAATATGTCATATTGAGATATATAACATATGTTTTACATTATATTGTAGACCTAACTTAGCCGAAGTTGTGGTCGTTTTGCCAGCCCTCATGCAGAAGCTGAATAATCATGCAATGTAGAGAAGCTAATGTGCTGAACTGACCCTGATCTGCTTGTGTACAAAAGTCTGCTTAGCCAGAATTTTCTGCGAGGAACTGACAGACAGGAGATGATGGAACTAGAGCATGTATCGAAATCGGTGTAAAGCAGATGAGATGTACTTTCCCAGGACTCGAACAATAGAGACACTGAGGGGAGAAGAAGATGCAACATTTTCGATACCTGATGAGTCGGATAATGAAGACATCGTACAGTGAACCCATCGATACCCTGGGAACGGCGTAATATTAGAATTCATAGATTTGTAAAATTGAAGCTATTGGGTAGGGTAATAACTGATGATCAACTGTCAATTAGGAATTAGGGGATGGACTGGGCAACTTTAATATAATGTCGTGACAAAGGGGAAAAACTTCAGAACTGATGCAGATGTCGGAGGTTAGGCGTGGATGTTCGAAGAGATTCGCGATTCTGTCATTGGGCTCATGCTCTTGAGAGCCTGATGCGTTTCTGATTGATTGATGACCTGAAGACGAAGACTGACTTTGTTGCTGATCCATTCCGTGGATAAGTAGCTATGACAATGTGCCTGATTAACTCTTGTGCTTTTTCTTTCTAGGTACCAACTGTGCTGTCTAATTAGTTTTTCTTTTAGCTAGATGTTTTTCCAAATTCATGTTCCAAACTGTTTTTCGCATGAAGTCCCACATGCTAATGCTAATCTGGGATAGTTAAGGTTTCCTATAAATGAGACGTCGACATATATAGTTACAAATGATTGACAGACTGATTTGCTGGACTCTGCTATGGATGTTGACATATTCCTCTTTGTTGTCTTATGCTGAAGCATTAGAACATATGTTTTCTCAAATTCTGATTAGATTATGTTATTGGTGGTCACTAATGAATTAATCTTGAGTTGATTGAATAAAGTTTGAATTATCCTCATGAATTAGTATTGTAATTAATAGGGAAATAAAACCGCTAAAAACGTATATTGAGTTGTGGTTATTCATGAAATGTTGACACTATTGACTGATTATTAATGTTTCTCTTGATGGTTATTGATTTGAATATTGAATATTGATGAACATTGTTTACAACATAGCTAGGATACTCCATGTGAATCAAAAGGTTCATCGACCTATACGTGTCCCCTTGTAAGTTTACTTACTAAGGACCAGGCACGCTAGCAGTTTTTGGTAGCAGCTTGATGGTTAGTTTCCTTGGAGAACTAGTTATGTGGTGACCAATGGTAATGGTGGTAGTTTGAGTTAGGGTTAGTTGTTCATTATTATTGTGATTTGGATTTTATTTTTCATAATGGCAATTGTAGCAAGCATGATGTCCCCGTAAGGCAAGAAATGACTTTCCCAGATCCTGGATCCAGCTAGTAAAGTTGGGTATGTTCTTGGTGTTCTAGTGATAATGTTAAAGTGGTAGGTTGCGCTTGCAAGGGCTTATGCAAATCACAGGTGAATTGTGAGGCATGAGAGGGAAGTAGGGAGTCTGTGTACTCCAGTTAATGTTTAGTAGGAGTGTGCGTACTCCGCAGTATGAGAGTAGTGAAGTCGTCGAACTTCATATGTGTGTGGCGCTTTGTGCTAAAAAATTGTCCACTTGGTTGTTGGTGATGTACGGACCCTGTGTGGTCTAAAACTCAGGAGAATATTGACAAGTGTAGGAGACACTTGGTTATATGTTGTAATCTGTCTGGTTTAGTAGGTTGATCGGGCGTGGTCAACAAGTCGGTGTGTAAGCTAAGTGAGTAAGAGAAATTTTCAACTGAAATTTGGCGAGTCCTATGTGCTCCAGGACAGAACCATTGATCAGTTGAGAGTTAAATTCGCGGGTCGAATTTTGCTTGCGAATGTGGGAGACTGAGAAAGAGGAATAGCTGCATGAGCGAAAGGGCCATGAGTGAAAATCCTTAAGGTCTCTGAAGCGATTGTGTACCTTCCTGTAGTAAACCAGCAGGTTTGTTTTAGGTTATTGGTTTTTGGTTAGTGATCGCAATAAATTTGCATTAGTTTCGTGTGAGTTGAAGATTTTGAGGACAAGCCGCAAGACTTTGTCAGCCGCAGTGTGTGAGTGTGACGTCAGAGTGAGCTGCGCTGGGATAGGTTGGTTAGTAAAAAGAGTCGCAAGCGGATTGGCAGCTGTCCGTGAGCGACAGTTGGTTGAGAAAGCGGGTGAAGGGAATCTTGGGAGTAAAAGTCATTTCCTTCTTGAATTGAATACACAAAATATAGAAAAGATGCAGTTTTTCAAAGCATTTAGGAGTGCCATGAAGGGTGATACATACATTAAGGCGACAGTGGGGGAGCCTGCCCCACCAGAAAATTCTCTGGCATTTATTGTGATGGAGCGAGGTGTCGCGCCATGTCTTTGGTTAAAGCAGTGGTGCAAATTAACAGAGAAACAGGGAGATTTCGCATTTCCAGAGCAGAGTTTAATTTGAGAATTTTGAATCAGTTGCGAATGACACTGTATGAGACAAAGCCACTTCCGAGACCGACACAGTTCAAGGCATTACCGGTTTGGGAGCTCATAGCAAGACAGCAGCAAGAAATGAAATTCCAGAGGAGAATAAGGAAGGTAGAGTATTCCCTTGCAGAGGTGAGATGGGATTGGGAACAGTAGAAGTGGAGAATGGCGATATTGCAGGGTGTTAAGTTGTTTCCTGCTATCACAGAGGAAGATGAGTCAGAAGGGAAAGAAGATACTAGAAAGAGTGATAAGAGTTCGTCAGGGGGTAAGAAGAAGAAAAATACCTATGTAGAAGAAGAAGATTCAGAGGTTGAGGATCTTATTACTCAGGTGTTTAGAGACCGACCTCCACCATATGCGATACATGAAGGGGGTCGAAGTACTAGTTCTGCTCCAACTTCCCCAGCTCAAGTGTCGGGGACAGTGCGACCAGTACAAACTGGTAATGGACAGGTACAAGGGTTAGTACAGAGTACTCCTAATGCAGTGACTGCTTCGGTGGTCCAGGCGCAGATGCACCCACTACCGGTACAGAGAATTTATCCAGAGTTACCATTTCTCGAGACAACCTCAAACTAAGTGGTTCCTACGGAGCAAGTGGTTCTGAGGCCGATGCTAGTTCAGACTGAGCCGACTCCAATGTTGTTGCCGCAGGTACAGCCACAGGGTTTGCCCTAGTTCACACTAGTGACAGGAACACAGTCAGATGTGACACCAGTGATGAATCAGAGTATGGGAGTAGCCCTTCCACAAAATGCGGGTGTCAAAGCAGTACCAGATGCAATATCGTTTCCAATTACTGTTGGTCCAGCGGTACCATTGTTTGCGTAAAAGAGGACGATTGCAGGAGAACATGGTGAAATGTCACAGAACCTTGTGAGGAGGGGATGAGAGATCACGTGCAGGTAATATCGCCTACGGGGCAGGCTTTTGATGGATCTAGGTCATTAATGGACCTTAGTCCACTTGTTGCGCTTCCAGTTGCCGTAAATGGCCCGGGTGTAAGTCAGAGATTAAAGCTTTTGACGCCACAAACTCCAGGTGCAGTGATAGAACATGTGCCATTGCCGAATGTAAGAATCATTTAGTTGCAGGGATTGACAGCACAGCAGTTAAATGAGTGGTTAGGCAGTCTGTATATCCCTCGAAATACATCAAAGGGTGAAGAGCAGATTGATCGTGTAAGACTGGTTATAGAAATAACTGAGCTAGTAGAGGGATCAATGGGAGTAAATAGATTAGAATCCTATACAGAAGAAGAGCTGATATATTTGTGTCCGAGAATTACGAGAGAAGTGGGCAAGATACATCAGAAATTGGCAGATCTGGCAGATAAACATGACATAGAGATTGAGAAAACAAAGCACTTGAAAAGGAGTTGTAGACTAGATTTTGAGGCAAAGGATTTTGAGCACATGAGATTAGCAGGGATAAAAGCGCATCTCAAAGAATTATTGTAGAGAGCTCAGATTTGGGGAGCATTAGAGAAGTGGGAAGGCAGATGGGCAAAGAAGAAGGATAAGCAGAAACAATATTCACAAGAAGGGTCTGAAAGTATACAGAAAGAAAAGGATCCAGTAAAAAGTTTCCCAATGAAGGAAATTCCAGGAAGGCAAGTCGTTCATGTTCCCTGACACAGGAGTGATATTTTGTCATTTACAAATGATTATCCAAAAATGAGAGAGAAACCGGTTGAATGGTACATGCAGACAGATACATTTGTGAAGCTTTCGAAATGTCTGTGGGAAGACTTGACTACTCTGTTGGAGATAGTGGTTCCAGCTGATTTGTGGGTTGAGTGCAAGAGGACAGTGGATTGGCCAACGAGTGAACCAGAAAGAGATAGAGTTACAGGTCCACCATCACCTGAAGTGATGAAACATTATTATAAGGTGATTGAGTTCCTGAAGACAAGAATTTCGCCTAAAAATATTGATTGGCAGAGAATTGACAGGACAGTGCGGGAAGTAAAGGAGTCAATACATACCTACTATGAGAGATTGCTGAAGGCGTTCAAGGAGTACAGGGGTAAGGAAGCGATTGAGCCGAAAGACATGTTGCACTTTGTGTTCAGGTTTGTGGAAGGATTGAGACTTGAAGTAGGCCAGATGATTAAGAGTCATTTGATTTATTGGCAAGTGAAACCGATTGATGAGGTATTGCAGTATGCGAAATACTGTAGTGATGAGATTGAGTTGAAGCAGAAAAAGTTGAAGGAGAAGGCGATGGTGATGCAGATTAAGGCAGCTCAAACAGGAGTGTAGGGAGCTTTAGTGCAACAGATACTGCAGCAGCAAGGAACTGTTATGTTCCAACCTCAGGTGAGATGTAGAGGTCGTGGAGCCAATATGAATTGTGGTCCGGATTTGAGTACTGTAGTGGTTCAGAATGATGTGCAAGGGATGAAAAAGATGTTACTGTGTAACCTTTGCGGAAACGTGGGACACTGGAAACAGGAGTGTCCGTTGATGGTGTAGGATGGTGTTGTTTAGCAAAGTGGTGATGTCAATACATTCCAAACAGTGAAAGTCCCTAAAAGGAGAGGACTTAATCCGAATTTTCAGAATAACATGAATCAAGTGCAGAATTTTCAACCCATGCAGCAGGCGCAAATGCCTTGTGCACAAATGGCACAGTTGCAACCAATGCAGGAGCAGGTTCCTATGGTACCTAGACAGCAAATGCAGATACCTCAAGCCCAGATGGAACAGCAACAGATAATTCTTACTCAGCAGGTCACAGGTCAGAAGCAAGACAGAAGTAGTGACATAGTGCACCAATTCCCATTACATTGTGAGAATGAAATAAACGATGAATGGATGTGTAATAGTTCGGATGAGGAGCCATGTATGCTTGCAGCTTCATTGGAGGTAGATCATCGAAGACCCTTTGTGAAAGGAAAGGTGATGGGTCACAGGGTCTCATTCTTAGTGGACACAGGAGCTACATGCTCTACAGTAAGAAGTGCAGAAGTTCCAAATTTACATCTATCAGGCAGAACAGTTCAGGTTGTGGGGGTAGCGAATAGACAGTTGATAAATCCAATCACAGATCCAGTGCAGGTTGAGATTGCCAACTTCCAGGGACTGCATAAGTGTGTAGTTTGTGACTCGAGTCCAGTATCCCTATTGGGAAGGTTCTTAGGGGGTTATTACAACTTTGGAGGAGGTGTTAATCCGTCCTAAAAGTGACGGTAAAGTGACGGATTTAACACCAGCCGTATTACGAGTCCATTATATCCTATGGAACTCGTAATACGGCTGGTGGTATATCCGTCACTTTACCGTCACTTTTGGGACGGATTAACACCTCCTCCAAAGTTGTAATAACCCCCATAATATGCAAGACCAGATGTTCGATTAGTTGTTCAACTGCTAGACTAGTGGTCCAGACAATTAGTGATGATAAGGAAAAACAAACTCCTGAAACTGAGAATGAAATCACTAATGAAGAGTACCCGTTGATTGAGTTTTTCCCGATGTTCACTGTGAAAGAATTGCATGCATACTTGCAGGGAACAGTACAGGAAAATGTGTGGGACCTGGCAGGTAAAGAAGTGGGTCTGATCAAGGGAGTGGAACTGATTAAGATCACTTTGAAACCGAATGTAGTGTTCCACAGCATCCACAGTATAACATGGCACAGGATGTTCTGATGAAAGTGGCGCAGATAATTGGAGATTTTCTGAAACAAGTGGTTTTGAAAAAAAGTGTTGAGCAGTCCATGTAATTCTCCGATAATGGGCTTAAAGAATCCTTCTGGGAAAGTGCGCATTGTGCAAGATTTGTGAAAAGTGAATGACATAGTGGTTAAGTGCTGTCCTGTGGTGCCGAACCCAGCAGTAATATTGTTTCAGATTCCATGCGGAGTGGTTCACAGTGGTTGATTTGTCACAAGCTTTCTTTTCTGTGCCTCTTCATGAGGATAGTCAGTTTCTCTTTAGTTTCAAATTCCTAGACAGTGTCTACAGTTGGTGCAGGCTTCCTCAAGGGTACACGGAGTCACCGTCTCTGTTCAATCAGATCTTGAAAAAGAATCTGGAGTCATTGGAGTTACCGTACCAATCAACTCTAGTGCAGTACATTGATGACTTATTGATTGCGTCCAAAATGAGGGACGAGTGTAAGTACGACTCAATTGCCCTGTTAAATTATTTGGGAAAATTTGGACATAAAGTGTCACCTTTGAAATTGCAGTACTGTCAGAAGTCAGTGAAATATTTGGGTCACCAAATTGAGAAAGGGTCAAGGAGGATTTCCAGAGAAAGGATTACAGTGATATTGCAGAGAAGTCCTCCGACTTCACAGAGAGACATCAAAATGTTTCTGGGAATGGTAGGCTATTGTCGTCAGTGGATTCCAAATTTTGCTGAGATTGCCAAACCATTGCAGCAGCTGACACATAAGGAGGTTACAGATCCCATTGCACTAGACCAGGATCAGATGAAAGCGTTTACTGAGTTGAGAGAGAGTTTGTGCAGAGCTCCAGCTTTGGGAATGCCTGATTACACGAAACCATTCATATTGTTTTGTGGTGAACGTGATGCTTGTTCTTTGTCTGTCTTGACACAGGTCCATGAAGGTGCTTATCGCCCAGTAGCCTATTTTTCAGCTACCTTGGACCCAGTCGCAGCAGCCTTACCAGGTTGTTTGCGCGCAGTTTCCGCAGTTGGTCAAAGCCTTTCTCAATGTGAGGGAGTAGTGATGGGATACCCTCTAACAGTAATGGTACCTCACTCCATTGAGATCTTACTGACAAGGACAAAAACACTGTATTTGACTGGTGCCAGACTGACAAGGTATGAGACGAGCATTCTAGGTGTTCCAAATGTAACATTGAAAAGATGTACAGTGCTGAACCCGGCAACATTACTTCCATGTGATACTGTTGAAATCGAAAAAGGAGAAGACATTGAGCATGATTGTCTTGAGGTAACTGAGCTGTGCACAAAACCAAGACCAGATATCAGAGATACACGATTGGAAGATAATGACCAAATTGTCTTTGTGATGGCTCATGTCACAGAGACGGTATAGGAACATTGAGAGCAGGATATGTTGTGTGCACAACTACAGGTACATTAGAAGTTTCTTGGCTACGAGGTGTATATTCTGCACAAGTAGCAGTATTGGTAGCTCTTACTAGAGGGTGCCATGTATCTGCTAGACTGAGAGTCACTGTCTATACAGATAGCCAGTATGGATTTGGAATTGTTCGTGATTTTGGTCAGTTATGGTCACAAAGAGGTTTCCTGACTTCTACTGGTTCACAAGTAAGAAATGGCAACAGAATAGAAGAATTGTTGCATGCAATAGAGGTACCTGAAGAAACTGCTGCGGTGAAATGCAGTGCGCATCAAAAGACACAGGACTATATCTCACTACGAAATGGATATGCGGATCAAGTCACAAGGTTTTGCGCACTGAACTGTATATTCAAAGACAAGTGGAAATTGATGTCAGAGGAGGATAACACATGTACAAGTTTTGCATTGAAAGTGATTGTTGACAAAGAAGAGAAACGGCTTTAGTCCAAATTAAAATGTGTTCAAAGACCTGATGAGATCTGGGTTTCTGAGGAGGGTCAGATGGTCCTGCCAAATAGTTTATTGTCACAGATGGCCAGGTATTACCATGGCCAGGCACACATTGGGAGGGGCGCCATTGTTTGTTTGTTCAAGATTGACTGGTTCAATCCCAAGTTTAGGCAGGCAGCAGAGGCATTATGTCATTACTGTGTAATCTGTCAGCAGCTAAATGTGGGAAAAGGGACAGTGGTGAATTTGTGCCACATTGGAAGAGCAGGTAGTCCATTCAGCAGAATGCAGTTGGATTTCATTGAGATGCCTGTGAGTGGTGATTTGAAGTACGTGTTGGTGATTGTATGCATTTTCAGTCACTGGATTGAAGCATACCCCACAAGAAGGAATGACAATCTCACAGTAGCAAAGTTGTTACTTAGGGAGTTGATACCACGTTCCAGGTTTCAGATCTCTTTAGAATCAGATAGGGGAACACACTTCAACAACCAGGTGATTAAACTCGTATGTGTAGCACTAAACATCGAGCAAAAGTTGCATTGTAGCTATCGCCCTGAAGCATCAGGACTAGTGGAACAGATGAATGGTACTTTGAAATCAAGAATTGCAAAGATGTGTGCAGCTAAGAATCTGAAATGGTCAGATGCGTTGCCTTTGGGGTTGATGTCGATGAGAAATACATCTGACAGGAAGACAGTGCTGTCGCCCCATGAGATCCTCATGGGCAGGGCAATGAGATTACCAGCAGTTCAAGCCAATGCACTTGCAAATATTACAGATGATATGGTGTTGGACTTCTGCAAGGGTCTGGCTGATGTGGTTCGCTCTTTCTCTCAGCAGGTGCAGGCCACCACCCTGCCACCCATCAATGATCCAGGGCACAATCCGAGAGCTGGTGACTGGGTCGTTGTCTGAAAACATGTCCGCAAGACGTGTTTGGAGCCACACTGGAGAGGGCTTTACCAGGTGGTCCTAACGACTATGACAGCTGTAAAGTGTGCAGGACTCCCGAACTGGATACACCCGGGTCATACAAAGAAAATGGTATGTCCACAGGATCATGAAGAAGTGACGTTGAGAGCACCAACAACAGCAAAACAGGTTGCTGCACCTGAACCAGAAGAGGAACCAAGAGAGCCTGCAATTGAACAAGAGCTTGTGGAAGATGGTTCTATTACCCCTTTAAGAGACGAAAGTGAAGAATTACAGGAGGGTGCGGAAGAATCAATCTCAACGGAGACAGCAGGAGAGCCTAGCGCAGCAGGGGTTCTCCAAGAAGAAGACGGTGCCGAGAAACAGACAGAGCAAGTGCCAGACCAAGAGGGTGAAAGAGTTGAGACGGATCAAAGTCAAAGTGATCCGACTTCTCCTGAGCCCGTTACAGGTCCATCAAGAGAAAACACCATAGAGAAAGAGAAGGAGAAGAGTCCAATCCTGAGAAGAATATTGACAGAAGGATCAAGAAAAAGGAGATAATTGGCCTGAGTCGCAAATAGGGAAAAGAAAGGAATTGGTCATTAATGAAACAATAGAAAATAAACAGTTGAGTGAAGGAGAACTAAATGGTGATCGAAAGTTGAAAAGAAAGAGAATAGCAAGTCGACGTTACACAGGTCCTTGAATGGGCATATGCAACTACAAATGACCGGCAACACAAGTTTATGTCCTTTTGCTTTGATAGAGAGGTTCTGATTCAGTACTTTGATGTAACCTGAAGGTGAACAAGTAGCTGAATTGTTGAACTAATCTGAGAAACCTTAAAAGACTGTTGAAAATAAACCGGAAGAGACATTGATAACCTGATTTGACATTGAAAACCAGATGTGACAAGCTGCTAATTAATTTTGACAAAGGGAAATGTAAGATTGAACTGCCATAGAAGAATGTTTTCTTTCTTTTGATTTTTACTGCACTTTATATAAGAGTTACATCTGCTTTCTGATTCTTTACAGATCATGGCTGAGTTGAATAATCAAGGTAGAAGTGCTAGGCGCTGTAGATATATGAGTGTTGGTCTGGCAATTACGTGTGGAATTTTGTTTATAGTGGTGATTGTGGGAATGTCTGTTCTTGATGCGAAAGGAGCCACTCGTACTTCTGCTCCTGAGAGTACTACACTAACGGCTTTGGAGAAGTTTAAGTTAGGTGAGAAATATTTGCATAATTATACTAATGCTCAAGGAGAGCTCTCTTCTAATGTTTTCTATCGTTTATTGAGTGAATATGTTGAGACGATGGATGCAAGAGATTGCCTTGTTGTTACGCAAATTCCTTCATCAGTAGAGGAAGGAGTTACGTACCAAAGTGTTCTGCTACCCTACGGAATAAGCTGTAGTTTGCTACTAACATATCGGTTTTATAATCAAGAGTATATACAGCATTTTTACTCTAATTACGATGTAGTGTTTTAATTTGTTCCTATTATTAGGTATTTGAATAGAGTTGCTAAAATCATGATATAGTATTAGTTGGAGGATTCTTTGAGCCTACACTAAATCAAATCAAATCATTAACATTTATAGAGCGCGCTACTCACCCGTGCGGGTCTCAAGGCGCTACCATTCGGAACCGCATATGTCATATGTGCACAGAAATAACCTCACTTGCTTGCTTACCCCTTTAGAAAAGAGCTTCATAGAGCATACTGATGAGAAGAGAAAAGCATTAAAAGAAAAATTTGAAAAATCACGCATTGACACTTTATTTGTGGGAACGAGTGAATGTAGGCATGTGTTTCTGTTTCAGAGTAAGTGGACCTTTATGTGGAATGGTCAGGACCCTGCGATTCCTGGTATATATTATATTTGTGGGCTTAATGCTTATTACCATCTTTCAAGAGGATGGTATGGGACATGTTATTTGGGAATAGTTTTTCCAAAGATTTATCAGATAGATGACTTAAAGAAGTTTCCGGAATTGACTGAATTACATCATAAGCGACAGAGGAGGGAAACCTCTTCTGTAATTGTGGGAGATATCTTTGGTGCGGTGATTACTTCACTGGGAGTCATCCTGAATTCGATCAAGATACGAAAGTTGTCTACTATTGTGGATAACATGCTGACAAATTTTACAGGGGTAATACTCCTGATAGGTACTGAATTAGCTGTGGATAGAGCTACGACGCTTCAAAATCACCTTGCTTTAGATATCCTTCTAGCGAAGGACGGCGGAGTCTGTAAAATGATTAACTCTAGGCATTGCTGCTCGTATGTTCCTAACAATAGTAAGGAGATAAGACACTTAGGGCCAGATGTAGGTAGCATTTTGCATGGTGCAAACTGCGAAAATCGCAGTTTGTGCCATGCAAAATGCGCATTGCGATGCTCATTCACATTTTGCGAGTCGGTACCGACTCGCAAAATGTGAATGCGACTCGCAAATAGGAAGTGGTGTCCCCTTCCTATTTGCGACTCGCACCGCGATGCAAAATTGCTTTGTGACCGCGCTCGCAAAGCAATTCGCAGTTACCACCAGTGTCACACTGGTGGTAACCCATTCGCAAAAGGGAAGGGGTCCCCAGGGGACCCCTTCCCCTTTGTGAATGTTGCGAAAAATGTTTTTTCAGAGCAGGCAGTGGTCCAAATGGTTTAGTTATTTTTTTTGTATTGCAACTCGTTTTCCTTTAAGGAAAACGGCCTGCAAATAAAAAAATACAAAAACTGCTTTTTTAAAAAGCAGTCACAGACATGGAGGTCTGCTGTCTCCAGCAGGCCACCATCCCAGTGAGTGCAGGGAATCGCTATGGGGTCGCAAAATGCGACCCACCTCATTAATATTAATGAGGTGGGTCTTTGCGACCCCATAGCAATTCGCAGACTATGGCCCTCATTCCGAGCCTGGCGGGCGGCGGAGGCCGCCCGCCAGGCTTCCCCCCTCCGAAATACCGCTCTGCGGTCGTAAGACCGCGGAGGGTATTCCGAGTTTTCCCCTGGGCTGGCGGGCGGTCTTCACAAGACCGCCCGCCAGCCCAGGGGAAAACTCCCTTCCCACGATGACGCCGGCTCGTAATAGAGCCGGCGGAGTGGGAAGGTGCGACGGGTGCAGTTGCACCCGTCGCGTATTTCAGTGTCTGCTTTGCAGACACTGAAATACTTTTAGGGGCCCTCTTACGGGGGCCCCTCGACTCCCCCTCCCGCCATCCGGTTCCCGGCGGGAGAACCGCCAGGAACTGGATGGCGGGAGGGGGAGTCGGAATCCCCATGCCGGCGCAGCATGCTGCGCCGGCTTGGAGGATTCCTTTGGGGCAGCGGGAAACCGGCGGGAGACCGCCGGTTTCCCTTCTCTGACCGCGGCTGAGCCGCCGCGGTCAGAATGCCCCGCGGGGCACCGCCGGCCTGTCGGCGGTGCCACCGCGTCCCACGGCCCTGGCGGACTTGTTCCGCCAGGGTCGTAATGACCCCCTATGTCTGAGACACCGTTCTGCATCCGAATTTGCGATTCGGGAATTGCCACATCTGGCCCTAACTCACTAGCATGACTAACTCAAGTAAGGACTTAAAAGAATTGAAGGAACCAGGTGTTTGGGAAAAGGTTGGAAAGGGATTTGCTTCAGTGGGAAATTGGCTTAGTAACATTTGGAATGGGGTATTATTAAAAATCATACAGGGAATAGTAATTGTGATTGCTTGCATATTAGGATTATGGGGTTTATGTAAATTGTGTCAAAAGATTAAATTGAAAAGGTCTAAAAATAATCAGAGGAGGGAAGAACGAAACAGGGAAAGAATTTATAGAGAAGATTTGAGAAGGAGACAAAACACTGAGGAGATCAAACTATGAAAATGATGATGGTAAAAGTAGTGTGATGACATATTTAGTCATCAGAGGAGGGATTGCTGAAGCAGATATGTTAATAAGAAATATTAATGAGTGTTTATGCATTTTGATTAACAAGAATATGGTAGAAATAACTAAACATAGAAAAATTAATGTGCATGTTGAAAAAGTGCCCACGGAGAGGGGTCACCCAGATTCACAAATTATACTAAAAATGACAAAAAATATGTGAAATGTTGAAAATGCGTAATAATAATGTAGTAATATGTCATATTGAAATATATAATGTATGTTTTACATTATATTGTAGACCTAACTTAGCTGAAGTTGTTGCCTAGTTTTGCCAGGCCTCATGCAGGAGCTGAATAATCATGCAATGTAAAGAAGCTAATGTGCTGAACAGTACCCTGAACTGCTAGTGTTAATAAAGTCTGCTTAGTTAGAATTTTCTGCGATGAACCGATGGACAGGAGATGATGGAACTAGAGCATGTATCAAAATCGGTGTAAAGCAGATGAGATGTACTTTCCCATGGCTCGAAAAATAGAGACACTGACTGGAGAAGAAGATGCAACATTTTCGATACCTGATGAGCCGGATGATGAGGACATTGTACAGTGAACCAATTGACACCCTGAGAACGGTGTAATATTAGAATTCATAGATTTGTAAAATTAAAGCTATTGGGTAGGGTAATAAGTGATGATCAACTGGCCAGTTAGGAATTAGGGGATGGACAGGGCAACTTTAATATAATGTTGTGACAAAGGGGAAAAACCTCAGAACTGAGGCAGATGTCAGATGTCGGAGGTTAGGCGTGGATGTTCGAAGTGATTCGAGATTCTGTCATTGGGCTCATGCTCTTGAGAGCCTGATGCGTTGCTGATCGATTGATGACCTGAAGACGAAGACAGACTTTGTTGCTGATCCATTCCGTGGATAGGTAGCTATGACAATGTGACTGATTAACTTTTGTGCCTTTTCTTTCTAGGTACCAACTGCGCTGTCTAATTCGTTTTTCTCTTAGCTAGATGTTTTTCCAAATTCATGTTCCAAACAGTTTTTCGCATGAAGTCCCACATGCTAATGCTAATCTTGGATAGTTAAGGTTTCCTACAAGGGAGATGTCAACATATATAGTGACAAATGATTGACGGACTGATTTGCTGAACTCTGCTATTGATGTTGACATATTCATCTTTGTTGTCTTATGCTGAAGCATTAGAACGTATGTTTTCTCAAGTTCTGATTAGATTATGTTATTGGTGGTCACTAATGATTTCATCTTGAGTTGATTGAATAAAGTTTGAATTAACCTCATGGATTAGTATTATAACTAATAGGGAAATAAAACCGCTAAAAACGTATATTGAGTTGTGGTTATTCATGAAATGTTGACACTATTGACTGATGATTAATGTTTCTCTTGCTGGTTATTGATTTGAATATTGATTATTGATGAACATTGGTTACTACATAGCTAGGATACTCCATGTGAATCAAAAGGTTCATCGACCTATACGTGTCCCCTTGTAAGTTTACTTACTAAGGACCAGGCGCACTAGCAGGACCCGACCTTCTAACATAATGTTTTTGGGCTAGGGCGGCAAATCATCACGCTTTGTGCACGTTTGTTCTCCATTGGGTGGTCTCTCCCATTGCCCTCGCTCGTCTGTTGCAGGAGGCCACACGTCGCACCTTTTGCTGCCCAGAGCCAGCTGCCTGATGTGATGGACATTTCGTGCTATCTAGTAGGGTACCCACTTACTATTTCAGCCCTATTTGAGATGTGAGGGAGGCACCGGTCTGTGACTTGACAGCACAAGAAGGGTTCTCACAGTCCTTAAAGTCTGTCCTCTTTCTTTGCACATCTATGCCAAGGATAACTGAATAAGGAACCAGTCGCCAGGAATGCTGAAATTTAGAACCAAACGGTGCCCGTCCAATTCAGGAAGCTGAAACATTGCACAACCGGTGCAAAGGAACTGATTCACCCTCCTCCGTGTATGAAGAAAACTTCGCCAACTGGACCATCAAGTAGGCTTCTCATCTGGAAAAAGATAATAAGATGGTAACATTCTAAACTATTACTCCATGTCATAAAATATCGGATGGGAAAACAAACATTTCAATCTGATAATAGTGACAAAACTTTATAACATAGATACCTAGGGTGAGATAATCCTCGCCTTCGTGTCCTTAATAGAATTTAAAATTCTTGTCATGAATGCTAGAAAAGTTTTGATTCTATGTCAGGACTGGAGACTTCGAATTATGCTAGTTGAAAGCTGGGCGATCACTCCAGAAGCCACATCAACAACTGGTTTATGATAGAACAATTTATAAGTAGAATCTGATGACCAGTCTGCCGCTGTCATGATATGTTCCAACTTAGAACCTGAATTGAAAGCCCTGGAGGCCATAGCCCTACGAACCGAATGAGCTCCTAAAACTGAGGTATCTATGCCTGCCTCTTGCAACAACCATCTGACCCATCTAGTGAGAGTTGCTGAAGAAACAGGACCAAATGGCTTCTGCAAGGAAATCAATAATTGCCCAACTTGAGCTCTATGTAATTCTTGAGTAACATCTTCATATACCTTTAAGCGACTTATCACACATAATTTAGAGTTGTCTCTAAACACAGGATAACTAATACACTTTGAGTTTGATTTTGTACGTTTAGAAATACAAAAAGAGACTCCCGTAGGGGTAAAAACTCAACCTTTAATGTACAAGGCCTTTACGTCAGAGACTCTCCTGCATGATATTAGACAAAGTAACATGGTTAATTTTGCTGACAATTGTTCCCTTGAAAGACCCTCATTAGCCGGCTAAGCTACCAAAATGTTTTGAATTATATTGACATCCCAAAGGGATGAATACTTTGGTAGAGTAGGCCGAAGCATACGAACACCACGCAGTAATTTGCAAATTAATGGATGTTCACCCACAGGTTTGCCATCTATGTGAGGGTGCTGAGCCGAAATAGCTGACCTAAAATTATTCACAGTTCTATAAGCTAGACCCTGTGCCTCTATCTGAGACAAAAAATGTGCTATCATCTGCACTGAGGCCCCCAAGGGATCCACACTCCTCTGACTGCATCACTCCAACCATCTCTTCCAGGCGGAGGCATATCGTTTATGTGTACTAGGTGCCAAGGATTGAGAGAGGAAAAATCTAGTGTCCTCCGAAATTCCTGTACCTTGCGATGATCCCCTGATATCCTCCAAGCCATGAGTGACAATTGCTCCTCCAAAATCAGAGGATGAGGACGCCCCATTGGGTCCAATAAGAGATCCTCCGAAGGGAGAATTCGAACTGGAGCTGCACAACATAATGTCAACGTCACCGGGAACCATGACTGAGCTTTGCAGCATGGGGTTACCAGAACCAATTCTGCTCTCTGACGAGTCACCTGGGAGAGGACTCAATGAATCATGGAGAACGGGAGAAAGGCATAATGCAATCCTCCCGTCCAAACTTGGAGAAAGGCATCCGAGCAGAGACCATTCGGATTCGTTCTCCAACTGTAGAATCATGGAAGTTGTGCATTCAATCGGGACGCAAACAGATCTACCTAGCATGGACCCCAAAGATGATTCAGAAATCAAAATATTCTGGGGTGAAGACCCCAATCGCTGGCATCCCTCAGATGTCTTGAATTCCAGTCCACGATTACATTCATCTTGCCCAGAATGTATTCCGCCGTTATGGAAATCTGATGTTCTAGACAGAAATGCCAGAAGTCCTTTGCAATTTCCGCCAACATCTGAGACCGTGTTCCCCCCAACTTGTTGATGTACCTTACAGCTGATATGTTGTCCATCTTCAGTAGGATACAACATTTCGATTTGAGTGGGACAAAGTCTTCACTGCAAAGGAGCCCGCCTGAAGCTCCAAGCAATTGATGTGTAATTGAAGTTCCTCTGGAGACCACCTTCCCCCCTGTCTCTATCTGACCACATCTGTCTCCCCAGCCCCATCTGCTGGCATCTGATTCTATGATCACTTCCGGAACCGAGGCAAAAATCGCCTTGCCATTCCAAGCCACCACTGAAGTTCCGTCCGAGCCTCCTGTGAAAGAAAAATCAATTCGGAATAAGTCAGACCTCTGCGAAGGTGAAGAATCTTCAACCTCTGGAGCGCTCAATAGTGTAATGGACCCAGGAAAATGGCCTGAATGGATGATGCTAGGAGGCCCACTAATTGGGTCAGTACCCTCAAGGAAATCGAATGAGCAGACAATGCTTTCTTCAACTCTTTCTTTATAGCTAGTCTCTTTGTTAAAGGGAGTGTCAGTTGAGTCAAGACGGAGTCTATCCTGAAGCCCAGGAAGTCTATATTTTGCACCGGCACTAACTGGGATTTTTCCGCGTTGATTATGAACCCTAGATCTTGAAGGAGTTGCATTGTCCAGGAAAGATGGAGGCGAGCCTGATGCTCCTCCTGGGCCATGATGAGGATGTCGTCTAGATAAACTATCAGACGTACACCCTTCTCTCTTAGCCACTGCATCACCGGGCGCATGACCTTGGTGAAGCACCAGGGGGCGGAAGAAAGACCAAAAGGAAGGGGGAAAACTTGTAACATTGGCTTTTCCAAAAGAACTGAAGGAACCTGCGATGGGGTCAAAAATAGGAATGGTCAGATACGCATCCTTGAGATCCAAACAGACCATCCAGTCCCCTTCCAATAAGAGATCCCTGAGAAGGTGAATGCCCCATATTTTGAAATGCAGGTAAACAATCCATGAGTTGCCGCTGATTGAGTACCAAATGGGAACCCCCTCCCTTTTTTTGAACTAGAAAGATCGTACTGATAAAACCTCTTGGATGAGGGTGAGAGGTGACAATCACGCCTTTTTGAAGAAGGGCCTCTTTTTCGGATCTATAAAAAGTCTCTCTTGATGGGAAAAACTGAAAGGAGGAGGGATCTTGCATTGCTGGGGGTTCGAATAAAACTGTAGATGATAACCTGTGATTGTGTCCAATACTCAAGGATCTTGCGTAATCAAAGACCAATTTTGAACAAATAGACTCACTCTTCCCCCCAGAATAACTTCCCCGGAAGATATAATTGTTACCTGTTTGAGAGGAACTTTGGCTATAATATCCTGCTTTGTGGGGTCCTCTAGGATTGTGGCCCCTTTATCCTCGGCCTCTGGTTGGGTAGAAGTTGGAGCCGGATTGGTAGTTTGAGTCTCCTCTACTCCTCTGATATGGACGAGAGGTCTGGGATGTGAAATAGCCAGACGATTGACCTCTGAAACGCCCAGCCTGGTGAAAAAGGCCACTGTTGAATACTTTTTAATTGAGGTTTGGGCCTTGTTCAAAGCCGAAAAAGTAGCGACATACTTAGCAAGATCCTTGACGAACCTGTCACCAAACAAAAGGCCTTTAGCAGCTGGACCACCATCAGCTGGAGCTAATTCTGCTAATTTTGGGTCAATGCGCAACAAAAACGACTTCCTACGTTCTGTGGATATAGAGCAGTTAGTATTCCCCAAAAGACAGACGGCCCGTTGGGCCCATTCCAACAATACGTTTGGATCAATAGGTTCTTGCGACTCTTTGGCCTAGACTGCCAAGTCAAGAATCTTAGTGAGGGGACCTGAAATGTCCAAAAGTTTGTCCTGGAATCCACGCCAGGCCCTATAAATACCTTTTTTTCGGTCTTTTGCCTATTTTAAAAGAAAAGTCACCATGTGCGGGACTAATTCAGGTGTCTCAGCTACTTTCCCCTCGAGAGCTGGGCGTGGGCATTCAGATCGTAGCGTACTACGAATATGTTTCTCAAAACTTTTTCTGAGACGAGATTGCACATAAGAAGCCACTTCTTGACAAGGAGTCCACTCTGAGGACCTGGGATGCACTATATTATCTGGATCAAGTAGGGGATTTTTAGTCGGAGGGGGAGAAGGATCCGAGTTCTCGGAATGATGCACTTGCACTTGCCTTTGCACTTTTCAGAAGGCGAGTTCCCCTCAGAATCCAAAACCGAGGACCCATCAGTTGAATTATGAGTGGAATGCAAAATGGGTTCAGAGCTTTGACTCAGGAAGGCACTATACTTGTGATCATTTAAGCACCGAATTAATGGTGTGTTCCAATGGGTCAAAATGTGACCGGCCAGGCTCATTTACAGTGACCTCAACTGGGGTGGGGTTCCCCGAGCCTGCACCAAAGCCCCTGAGCCCAAATTTAAATATAGGCTGTGCCAAGGGACGTAAGGCCTTTACTAAAGCCTTGTTTACAGAGTCTTGCACATGAAAATCAGGGGCCTCCACCAGGCGTTCTTCCATGTGCTGGTCAGACTGGCCAGTATATTCCCCATAGTATTCATCATCATTATATTGGGCCATATTTGTAGTGTAATGATTAATAAACAGAGTCCCCAGAAAACACTGCTCCAATTACTTGGTGGGAAACCCAGGTGCCAAAGGGATCAAACAGACCCTTGTCGGTAGAATGAAAAAAAAAATTGTAGCGTAGAAGAGCCCAGCACCACTTCCCCTAGAGAAACGCTCTGATAAGGCTTATTGTAGCCACCACTGACGTAGGACGGGGAGCGCTGGAGATGAAACACGTCCTTCCCCTGACGATGCAAATTGCGCACACACAAACTCGAAAGCACGAGTTGTGCGCATGCACGATCACTGCAGCAATGAGAGGACTGCTCCGGAAATGCCGCGCTTCCCCTGACGCTCCTCACTGGCCTAAAACGACACCGTCCGAAAGGACAATTGCTACGGAAACGCGACGCACTAGCCATCGGGATCTACACACGGCACCTGTAGGCAAATCGCCGCGCCTAACGAACAACAACAATAAATTCAATAAACTCAATAAAGAGTGTTAGTTCTTATCTCTGCATGAAGGAGCAAAGAAAGAGGACAGACTTTAAGGACTGTGAGATATAGAGTGGATGGCTGGCCCTGATTGGGTGTCATATCGAGGCTGTGAGACTTTGGGGAATTTAGTTTTTTGTTTTTACTGTTTACTATTGGCTGCTGTGTGTTGACAGTAAAGAGTGAGAAAGCATAATCTGAAGCCTCCGGTCCTGACATAGAATCCGGAATTGTTTGCATGAAAACTGAAAACCATTCTAGGGGACCTAGCTTAGGAAGCTTAATTTAGTGTTTATTTCTTACATGAAGCCTCCTTCAGCAGGCACACGTTTTGTCTGACCAGGGGAGAGGGAGACGGTTTGCCCTTGATCTATCAATTTGGTAAAAGTTGGAGACCTGAGATTATAATGATTGTTCCAAAGGTTATTACTTTACCACTATTTTACATTTGGTAGAATAGACTGCCCACCCACCACAAAGTTAGTATACGTACATGTTTTTTTTTAATCGCAGGCTTACTAACAGTTTTTAGATTTATCCGAAATCCTCCCAACCATCGACAAAAAATTGGGAGAGAAGAATACGTTAAAAAGGTCGCTGCTTACATGCCAGTATTGATTCAGGCAGGAGAGCCCTCTGAACGTCAGTTCACCAAAATGCCAGGTGCAGCAAAAGTGACATCACACGCCGTTAGATCTTCAATTTCAGTCACGCATACATGCTTACATATACACGCACATTCACACTTAAACACACACTCTCAAGTAAACACACTCACAGCCACAAGGACACACACAACATGCGTTTGAAATCATTTTTTACTTACCTCAGCTGCCAGGGAAGGTCATTATCCAGCTAATTGTACTTTCTTTTTTTTAAATTACACTAATAGTGAATAATTAGTAGAATAAAAAAACATTGAAAGAAACAACTGACGTCCAAAAGGGCGAGCTGCCACTGTGTTCCTGGCACTGATTTTGCCACCTCTGAGGCCAACGGTCGCAAAGGCAGTGCCAGCGATCGCAAGGGGCGAGCAAGGGGTCGCACCTACAACTCATAAATGAAGTTCATGATTTTTAATGCCAAAAATGATATTATTTTGGCTGTCTTCCGTCTGAAATTGCCCCTCCTTCAATAGAGGTCAATAGGAGAAATGCATTCTCCAGATTTCTTTTTTTTCTTTCGTCTTCTGAAATGTTAGCATGCATTTGGTTGCTCAAGAACACACAATTTAGCCAAATAGAGAAAATGGGATTAGATACCATGGCCCTCATTGCAACCCTGGCGGTCGGTGATAAAGCGGCAGCAATACCGCCAACAGGACTGCAGAAAAAAAATGGAATTACGTCCATGGCGGAAACCGCCAACACAGACAGCCACTTTAACACTCTGACCACCACGGCGGTAGAAACAAACACTGCTGCGGTAACCACCAACAGACAGGCGGAAGTCAATGTACCGCCCACACTATTACAAGGCAATAATCCGCCAGCTTTTCTGGGGTGGTACCAACGCCATCAAAAGCACGGCGGAAACAGAACACAGAAGGGAAACCACTCACCTCTCGACACTCCACAAACAACCAGACGCCATGGAGCCCGAGTTACAGGTCCTGCCGATGCTGGTCTACCTCCTCATCTACCAGGAACATCAAAGACGACAGCGACGACCACGTTGAGTACTGCACCTAGCACACCGGGGAGGAGAGGAGGGAAAAGAGAGTGACACATGCACGCAACACCCACAACCCCCACCCACAACAACACACACACACACACACACATATCCAATCACATCACAGATACACCCGTCAACCCCTGGAAGAACGCAAGGACCAAATGAAATGAGTTTTACAAGTGTAATATTCATGCAATCAGATAGCCCAAGATAACTTATAATCATCAGTATATACAAATATTAACAGCAAGTACACAAGTCCGTACACCGTCCCATTAAATGTCTGTTGACCATTGGTCCCAAAAAGCATGGGCGAAGCCCACACATGACACCTCCCTCAAAACAGAGAGAACACTGCAGGTGCATCAGGTCGAAAAAACCAGGCACCTCAGGGGGAAGGGGAAGGGGGGCACCTCAGTCGGATGATGGGACGACGCCACTGCTCCTCGAGGGGGCTCCATGCCCACTGCTGGGTCCTGGGGAGTGCAAAGCCACAGTCTCTCAAGTCTCCCAAGTGGGTGAGTGCAAAGCCACAGTCTCTCATGTCTCTCAAGTGGGTGGGTTGCCCACTGCTTGGTCCTGGGGAGTGCAAAGCCACAGTCTCTCAAGTCTCTCAAGTGGGTGGGTTGCCCACTGCTTGGTCCTGGGGAGTGCAAAGCCACAGTCTCTCAAGTCTCTCAAGTGGGTGGGTTGCCCACTGCTTGGTCCTGTGGAGTGCAAAGATTTTCCGGTAACAGGTAGCATGATACTCCATGGAGGCAGAGCCACACTCCACCTTGCGACGACTTAGGCTGCAAACTGTTGGTAGTGCCAGTGCTTGTGGTGGTGCCTCATGTAGTGTGTGCAGGGTCCAGGACGTCTCCTGCAGCCTCGGACGGCTGCCCACTGGGGATGGTGCTGATGTCCACTGTAGTGGCACTGCCTGAGCACGTTCCGGGGCAGGTGGCGGTGGCTGCGGCGGTGTCTGCGGCGGAGATGCTGCCGATGGTGCCCGTGGTGCAGGTTTTTGTAGTAGTTGAGGGAGACACCCGGCTGTCTCCTTCAGCCTCGGAAGGCTGCCCACTGGGGATGATGCTGGTGACTGTAGTAGCGGCAGCTGCCGTGCAGGTGGCGGTGCAGGTGGCGGTCATTGCGGCGGTGCTCACCGCGGTACAGGTTGCTGGGCTGTCTTGAGAAATGGGGGTCACCAGTCCCTCACCCGGAGGCTCGTGCCCTGAGGTGACTTTCCTTTGCTCTTGTGTCCCTTCCCCACTTTGGAAGTCGCTGCTGGGACCTTGGAACCATCCTCTTAGGTTCTGGATGAGGCCTTGCTGGGTGGGTGGTGCAGCTCTTTTCTTCTGCATGCTGGCCCCTTCTTTACCTTGGCAGGTGGTGGAATTGGGTGGTCCTTGGCTTAAGTAGATGGCACGCTGGCAGCCCTGATGGGTGCCCCCTTCGATCCTCCCGGACTTGCAGGGACCTCAGTGGACGACGATTTGGTGGGTGAGGTGCTGGTCTGGGCTGTAGACAACCTGGCCCTAGGGGAAGGAAGGGGGGGGGTTTAGGGAAGAGGTCAATGGAAGCCAGGAAAGTTTTTTAGACACACTTGGACGGGAAGATGGAGGGGGTTTGGGAGTGGAGGAAGAGGTAGTGGTTGTAGGAGGTGTACGTCTGCTGAGTTTGGTTGAAGGTACATGGGTTGGAGGCTGTTGTGAGGTGGATGGCTGTTGAGTGGGTGTGCCTGCGTTTGTGTACTTTGGGAGGAGGGATCACAGACACATTGTGAGAGGACACAGGGGACGTGTGAATGGTAGTGGGGGTGGTGATTGCACGTGAGCGGTGTGTAGTGATGGGTGTGCTGGTGATGGAGGTTGTGGCTGAGGATGTAGTGCATGCAGGTGTGAGTGGAGACGAGTCTGGGAGGGAGGTGGAGGACGTGGAGGAGGGGGACACAGTGCAGGCAATGGATGTTGGTGTGTCTGCATGGGGATGGTGCTTGTGTGAGTGCCTGTGAGATGTGTGGTGCTTATGTTTGCCTGAGCCAATTTTGTGTGTTGATGTGTGTGCATTCTGGTCTGATGGTGTGCTTGGGATAGGCTGAGGTAGAGGGGATTGGGTCTGGGTAGTGGATGTTGGAGGGGGGAAGCTAGACACAGGGCCAATGGCTGCCATCAGTGCTGAGGCCAGAGCCTGAAATGCTCTCTGTTGGGCTGCCACACCAGAATGAATGCGCTCCAGGTATGCATTTGTTTGCTGCAAATGCCTCTCGACACCCTGGATGGCATTCAAAATGATTGACTGCCCAGCAGTGAGGGATCTCAGGAGGTCAATAGCCTCCTCACTGAGGGCAGCAGGGCTGTCGGGGGCAGGGCCTGAGGTGTCCGGGGTTGAAGGAGATGCCCACCCTCCTGGGTGAGGGGGCACGGGAAACACGCTGAGGGGCTGCTGGGAGGGCAGTGCTGGCAGGGGGGTGGTGGCTGTACCTGTTGTTGCGGTGGGCACAGAGGTGCCCGCCACCGCAAGGGAGCTCCCATCAGAGGAGGACTCGCTGGTGCCCCCTCCTATCCCCGTCGTGGAGGTCGCCCTCCGTCCCACTGGTGCCTTCAGACTCCGTACATTCACCCTCCTGGGCCATATGGGTTGCAGCTCCCTCCTGCTCCTGTGCCACTGCTCCTCCGACAGATGATGCTAATGCGCACAAGGACAGAGTGACAAAACAAAAAGGGGGGGGGGGGAAACAGAGGAGACACATGGTCAATGCCAGCAACACCACTACCGTTGGCGGACACAGCACACAGGGAGCAGCCCTATGCACTAGGCCATGCACTAACTGTTTGTAGGGAAATCATCTGCCCATGACGGACTATGCCTAACCCCATTTGCTGCACACCTGGAACCCACAGGAGCCTGACTGGTTGTAGATGACCACTACCACTATTGGGGTTGGAGTGCCACAGAGCCTGCCTAACAAGGGACCTACCCTAGCAAGTTCGCCCTGGCCTAGGGGAACCCACAGCCCACATCCCCCACCCAGACACCTCATAAAGCGCACAGAGCCAGCTGAATGAGACTGTACTAACCCACTTGTGGCTGCTGTGATGCCCTCAAGCGCCCATCCAACTCCGGATAGGCCACCGCCAGGATCCGGAACATCAGGGGGGTCATGGTGCGACGGGCACCTCTTCCACGTTGGGAGGCCATCCCCAGCTGGGCCTCCGCCGTCTTCTTGCTCCAGCAGCGCAGGTCCTCCCATCTCTTGCGGCAGTGGGTGCTCCGTCTATGATAGACCCCCAGGGTACGTACTTCCTTGGCGATGGCACGCCAAATACCCTTCCTCTGGTGGGCGCTGACCTAGAGGAAAGGTAAAGTAAGAAAGGAACTTACTCACCAGTCCGGTTCGTCATACTCATTGGCCACCTGTTCCCACCCATGCCCTGACACACATACACTCACCATCCTCACATGCAGGCCTCAGGCCCCCCCCCAACATGTATCTTCCATCCACACCACTCCATAAATTCATGTCCCACGCATCATGCTCACAGTTTACTTATCTGTTTGTCTGGAGGACCGTAGATTAGTATTTACTGGGGGAGGACCCCATCCACTAGTTTCTCCAACTCCTCCACACTGAAGGCAGGGGCCCTTTCCCCAGACACTCGAGCCATTGTCGCTTCCAGACTGAGGTCACAGCAGCACTTGCAGTGTAGGTTCTCTCCTGTTGAAGGTCAAGTATCAAGTGAGTGAACAGCTAGAAAATAGCGGTCACGTCGTCGGCGGATCGTAACGTCACTGCCGACGTACATCGTCATTGGCTCCTGGAACCCATAGGGCCCAATGATAACCAATGCTGAATTGCGCGGCGGTCTTCGACCACCTACAGCAACGCAGCACAACGCCAGCGCAGTTACCTCATTTCCCCTTGTCCCTCCTTACAGGTCAGGCAGCCGCCATTTCAGGGTGGCACATGGCAGGGCTCCTAACTGCATCACAGCACATTTGGGCACATTAGTGCAAAACCCCTGTGCAAACTATATGGTACATGACCCTCTGCTCACCATTCTCCTCCATAGGGCACATATGCTGGGGCAGATGATGAGATGGCGTCATCCTCCGGTGTACAGACCCCTGGTGGACCTGTCGACAATGGAAGACAGACACATCATTATCACCTACAGACTTGATCGTGCCACAATCCAAGAACTGTGTGCCCAATTGGAGCCAGACCTGATGTCAGCTATCCGCCATCCCACAGGTATCCCGCCTCTAGTGCAGGTCCTGTCAGTGCTCCATTTCCTGGCCAGTGGTTCCTTTCAAACAACAGTGGCCATGGCATCAGGGATGTGTCAGCCAATGTTCTCTAACGTGTTGTCCAGAGTGTTATCTGCCCTGCTGAAACACATGCGCAGCTACATCGTTTTTCCCCAGGTGGAGGACTTGCCCACAGTGAAAGCTGACTTCTATGCACTGGGACATATCCCCAACATCATTGGTGCTATTGATGGTACACATGTGGCATTTGTCCCCGCCCCCGCAGGAATGAACAGGTGTACAGAAATCGTAAAAGCAACCATTCAATGAATGTGCAGATGGTGTGTTTGGCATACCAGTACATCTCCCATGTGAATGCCAAGTATCCTGGCTCTGTGCATGACGCTTACATTTTGAGGAATAGCAGCATCCCTTATGTGATGGGCCAACTCCAGAGGCACCGTGTGTGGCTAATAGGTGAGCCCAAGGTCCCCACACAGTATGAATAGGTGTCTGGGTATGGGGTAGTCCCTAAGGGTTGGTGTATGTCTAACAGATATCCCTCGACATTTACAGGTGACTGGTTACCCCAACCTCTCATGGCTACTGACCCCAGTGAGGAATGCCAGGACAGGGGCAGAGGAACGCTACAATGAGGCACATGGGCGAACTAGGAGGATTATTGAGCGGACTTTCGGCCTCCTGAAGGCCTGATTCCGGTGCCTCCATCTAACAGGTGGCTCCCTATACTACTCACCCAAGAAGGTGTGCCAGATCATCGTGGCATGCTGTATTTTGCACAACCTGGCTTTGCGACGCCAGGTGCCTTTTCTGCAGGAGGATGGGCCTGATGTTGGTCTCGTGGCAGCTGTTGAGCCTGTGGACAGTGAGGAAGAGGAGGCAGAGGAAGAAGATATTGACAACCGAAACAACATCATCATGCAGTACTTCCAGTGACACACAGGTAAGAGACTGACACTGCTCATCTCATATCTGACTACTGTAGGACATTGTATAAGTCTGCCTTTTTACCTCTGTGTATGGACCCTGACAGTTCACTTTGGCTTTCCTTTTCACAGATCTGGGTACCACATTCTGCCTGCTGCTATGTTTACTGCTGCCCAACAACTGTCATACTTTGGTATGTGCAAATGAACATTTACATTGATATTTGTCTAAGAGGTTGTAATAATACATTTGTGAAAGTACAGACTGACTCCAGATTGTTTTGTGATTCAAGGGTGTTTATTTAAGTGCTAATAAGTAGAGGGGGATGTGCAATGGGCTGGGGTGATGGTGGAGGAATATCCATGGTAGAGTCCAGTCTCTTTGTATCACAGGTGCATTGTCCAATGGGGCATAGGAAGTGGAGCAATGTCAGTTCAAGGTGGACAGGGTGACATAGTAGGACAGAAGGGTGACAATCGGGAGAGTCCTATTTCCTGGCGGGGTCTTGGCAATGTTCTCTGTCTTGTGCCTGGATCGCAGGGACCGTTTGCGGGGTGGTTCTCCTTCTGCAGGGGGTGGGGTCCTGGTGGCCTGTTGTTCCTGTGGCGGGACCTCCTGTCCACTAGCGCCGGCAGACGTGGAAGGCTGTTCATCGTTCGGGTTGGTGTCAGGGGCCTGGTGGTATGCCACTGTCTCCCTGCAATGGTGACCAGGGTGGTGTTAATGGACTTCAAGTCCTCCCTGATCCCCAGGTACTGTTCCTCCTGCAGCCGCTGGGTCTCCTGAAACTTGGCCAGTACCGTGCCCATGGTTTCCTGGGAATGGTGGTATGCTCTCATGATGTTGGAGAGTGCCTCGTGGAGAGTGGGTTCCCTGAGCCTGTCCTCCCCCTGTCTCACAGCAGTCCTCCCAGCTTCCCTGTTGTCCTGTGCCTCTGTCCCCTGAACCGTGTGCCCACTGACCCCAGGTCCCTGGTCGTCCTGTGTTAGTAGGTTTGCCTGGGGTCCCTGTAGTGGTGGACACACTGCTGATTGACGTGTCCTGGGGACAGTGGCATGGGCCCGCTGGGTGCGTGATGTGCTGGTGTTTCCTGAGGGGTGAGGTTCTGTGGTGGTATGGGACTGTGGCAGGGGAACCGACTGTGCAGAGGTCCCTGATGGGCCGGGCTGGTCATCTTGATCCAGGCGTGCAGAGCTGCTGTTGTCACTGTGGGCCTCTTCTGTGTGGGGACTGGATATGGCTGGCACCTCCTGTCCAGTAACGTTGTGTAGGGGTCCTGTTGGGGTGTAAATGCATTGTTATTCTATCTGTGTGTGCCATCTTGTGTAATGGGTGTGTTTCCCCCTATTACTGTGCTTGCATTATGACCTTGGCCCTTGTGTGAGTGGTGATTGTGTGCCCTGGGTGAGTCTCTCCTTTGGACATGCTGTGGTGATGGGTGTCCATGCAGGTCTGTGATGGGTGTCCATGCATTGTTGGCACATGCAGGGCTTGGTATTGGGATGTGTGGGTTGTGATAGTGGGGTATCTGTGAGGTGTTGGGGTGATGGATGTGAGGGTAGGGGTTGGGGTATGTGATGGCATGCAGGTCGGGTGGGGGATATAGTAGTAAAGCTTTGACTTACCAGAGTCCAGTCCTCCTGCTACTCCTGCGGGGCCCTCAGGATGCATGATCGCCAAGACTTGCTCCTCCCATGTTGTTAGTTGTGGGGGAGGAGGTGGGGTTCCACCGCCAGTCCTCTGTACGGCTACCTGGTGTCTGGATACCACGGAACGTACCTTCCCCCGTAGGCCGTTCCACCTCTTCCTGATGTCATCCCGTGTTCTTGGATGCTGTCCCACTGCGTTGACCCTGTCGACAACTCTCCACCATAGCTCCATCTTCCTAGCAATGGACGTCTGCTGCACCTGTGATCCGAATAGCTGTGGCTCTACCCGGATGATTTCCTCCACCATGACCCTGAGCTCCTCCCCAGAGAACCTGGGGTGTCTTTGAGGTGCCATGATGTGGTGTGGGTGATGTGTGAGGTGATGGTTGATGTGATGTGTGGGGTGATGTGTTGGGGTGTGTTCTTTGAGGTGCGTGGATGGTGTATGAGTGATGGTGTTGTGTGCCTCTGGATGCTGGTGTTGTCTTTTCTTTTCTGTGTCTCTGCTTCTTCCAAAATTGTCGTTGTGAGGGGTCGTGGATAATGTGGGTGTGTGTTTTATAGTGGTATTAGTGTGTGGGTGTGGTGTGTGTATGTGTATAAGGTGTGTGTATTTTGAATTATCCAATGTGGTTGTGTTTTGTAAATGTGTGTGTATTTTGAGCGTAGCGGTGTTTACCGCCAATGGATTACCACGGTTGAATGACCACTGCGTTGATTCGTGGGTCATGATAGTGTGGGCGTAGTTCTGTTGGTGTGAGTTTTGCTATCACCAGTTTATCACTGACCTTTGGTGTGGCAGACTTGTCCGGGTGTCTGTACTGTGGAGGATTTCTGAGTGTGGGTCATAATACCCGTAGCAGATATCCGCCGCGGACACGGTATGTTGGCGGCCATCTGCACGGCGGTCAGCAGAATTTACCGCCAGGGTTGTAATGAGGGCCCATGTCTCTTGGTTCCACAGTTTACATCTACTCCACTGGAATGAACTGGGTTTGCAGTGATTCTAATGGAAACAGCAAAAGACAACCTTCCCAGGGAAATAACCCTATAATGGGGGCCTTGCTCTGATATATAATTCAGTGTTTATTTCCAGCTCATTCAAGTAAAATAGTAAAGCCTAGAATCAATTGAATTAAACCATACATATATCCCTCATTGTTGGGGTTTATGTCAATGTGTTTTAATAGGACTTGCTAGCTGTATTAGGCCTGTTTCTAAGCCCCCTCAAATATTATTATATAATAGGGAAAAGGCAGAAGTTGTGAGACCTTATCTTTAGGTCCTGGGGCACAAGGTGGTTACTGGGCATTGTCTGTGGAGGTTTCTGTATTTACCATTGTTGTTTCTGGTTTTAAGACTATTTAGTTTCATTGGATGATTCAGGTATTCATTTTGCAAACTTGTCTCTCCAAAGTTGCCAGCAGTCAGCTCTAACTCCCGGAGGTGATAAAGGGTTGGCACTAAAATGGCTCACTATCTGGCCTAGTGATAACTATTAAAAAGTCTGATTTAAAGAAGAGGGTGATGAAATAACCCCAAAAACTGAGATCTGGAGCTCCTAATTCTCCTGCTTACTGCGAAACATCCTCTCATGTTCTGTGTGGGCAAGGTGTTCCCACATACGACAAGCGTCCCATGGAGTGATAATGGAAATATAACCACCCACGTTTAAGACCCTTTACAAATACAAAGTCATTAGATGGAGGAACTGTGACTTGAGGACCACAGTTCTATAAAAGGCAAGTACTTAACTAAATTTACTACACAACAACTAAGTACAGACAACATAACTTTGATACTATATGTGTCAGAACTCAGAAGTCAAAGTTAAGCACAATAGATCCCATCAAATAACTAGGTACCAACAGCAACTTCCAGTTGAGTCCATAAGAGACTCCTGTATGCCATCTTGACCTCTCTCTTTCATGCCCAGCAGCAAGACAGAGCAATCCCTATTCATTTGTATTTGTACAATTTGGATCACTTCGTATTACTGTTGACATTTTATGATGTTATAATTTGAATTGGATGTAAGTCTATGTTGTAGTATTTTCTATTGTCTGTCTTTGTTTAGGTTGAGCACGTTTCATGTATGTAGATGTGCTATTCGTAACGTCCATGCTGTGTTCATGCCCACAAAGTACTCCTACGTGTTTCGGCTTACTACACTTTAATCTTTTTGTTTCTCTTAGTTGTTGCCCTTTTATGCGGCCTGTGCCTTAGTTAATCTCAGCCAGGAGTCGGGTGTGATGCCCATGGTTCTCCCCTTTCTGTGACGATGTTTCACATTTTGTTGGCAGAACTCCTTCAGTGTTGCCGAACGCCACCATCTGTGTGCTTTCCACTATCGTGCATGCTTGCAGTTCTGCCTTGACAAAGGGGAGGTTTGTCAAAATCATATCATAGCACTACTACAGGGAAACAGGTCATGGTTGTTTCTTCCTTGTGGCATATGTTAAACTGGGTTCTACCCACTAACGTACACGTGGGTAAATTAACGGAGTGCAAACACATCAGGTGTAAATAACCTCTTAGATCCAGGAGGGTTGGATGCTTTACATATATATATAAAGATATATATAATTCATTGGCGTTTGCCACTGGGTTATTATAGTTAGGTCAATGTTTCGATTGGCATTGCCTTTTTTTAAATAAAAACTTTGGTGCCTTTTGGCAAATATCCTCAAAACATTTCAGAAAGTTTCTCTTTTTTTGCCTTGTTTGGGCATGAAAAGTTATGGGGTGACCCATCAAGCAGGGCTGAAAAAAAGGAGGGAGACGGACGAGAAGAAGGGATGGTTATTTTGCGTCCCAAAACACAAAATCCCCATGCATTTCCCAAAGACTTTTAGGCAGTGCTACTGAAAAAACTACAGAACGGAATTACAGCAAATTTGGCATGAAGTTAGATCTTTGCCCAGAAAACATGCTTGTTGAGTTTTGGTGTAAATTCGTTCAGTAATTATAAAGATATTAGCAAAATATTTGTGTATCTGGATGATTGGGTTCGAGGGACTCTTGAACGAGTCCCTAAAACCCAATTAAAAAAAATAGAGCGTTCTGATTTGCCCACAGGGCTTTTTTCTCCCTTGGGCCAATTCACTTCCACGGAAGACACAGTCCCGCTGGAGCAGGCACTCTGATTGGCTGCCTGCAACATGAAGAAGAATGTTCCAGGCAGCCGTAACCGGACTCGGGGCATTGGTTCCCTCTCGTGAGTGTAGAAAAGAAAATAGATTTAAGGGGACAGGGTAAGGATACCCCGACCCCTTAGCCCTTGTGGGAGGGACCCTAGATCCCCCAGTGCCAAAAAAAAAACACAATCCAGCAGGACTCCTGCAGGATCCCAACTAGTGAAACAAAACAAAAAAGAACACCCACCAGCACTTTATATTTAATAGTTATGCACCTGAGTGGGCCAGGACACAGGGGACTATAATACATTATTTATGGGTAAAGAGTGTGAGTAGGGCCTCCACCTGAGCCACTCAGGACCCTGAAGACCCCATCTCCTGGGGCCAAATGTTCAGTAAAGGGGAGAAGGGCATGCAGCTCCCCAGGGACAATTTGATTAAAAAGGGAATGGGGCGCACAGCCCCTCTTCTGAGCTTGGATAGGCCCCGAGGACCCCATCTCTTGGGGCCTAAAAACTAATTATGAGGTGCTTTTAGCCCCACACACTGAGCCATGAAAGCCTCCTCCCTAAGCCTGTAATGACACCATGGATCCCATCCCTCAGGGCTGGCTCAATTACTGTGTCTTGGGGATCCCACTCCTGGGAAACAGAAGTTTCCCTGCCCACTAAAGCTCAGACACACATTGCTCCTGCTTGGCAAGAGTAAACAAAAACAGGTGCTCCTGCCAAGCGGAGCCATGGCAGCTACCACATCACCCATGATAGGTGCTTGCGGGGAGCCAACTGGAGCAGTGGAAGCCCTGGGACTCTCCCCTGTGGCCCCCAATTTTAAGTTTGGTGGGTGCTCCGGAGCACTCAGCCACAAGGTCCAAAGTGGGATGGGGTCCCCAGGGCCCTTAGTATCTTGGAGCGTATGGCTGCACCAATGGGATGTGGCTATCTGTATGGTCTTCGGACGTGTACAGAATGGGGTTGGCTGCCTGCAGCAGTTGGATTGCAGGCACAGCGGACCACCCCACAGGGCGCACTAACGTCAGCTGTGTGCAGTGTGGGCTTGGCCGCCTGGGGTACTGGATGCAGGATCTGGCCACAGTGTGCATGGTCATCAGCCTTTTGTGGCGCAGGGTTGGCTTCTCACAGGGCATGAATGCAGGTCCCGTGGCCAACCACACAGTGTGCATAGTTGGCCATGTATGGCATGGGGTTGGTTCCCTGCAGGAGTTTGATTGCAGGCCTGGTGGCCAACCCCACAGCTCGCACCAACGCCAGCTGTGTGCAGCATGGGCTTGGCAACCTGTGGCGTTGGATGCAGGACTTGGCCACAGGTCAAGCCTTGGCGCCAACCCCGCTGTGTGCACGGTCGTGGGCCTTGTGTGGCACAGGTTGACTGCTCACAGGGGTTGAATGCAGTGGCCAACTACACGGTGCACACAGTCATCGGCCATGTGCCGCATCGAGGTGGCTTCCTGGTGCGGTTAGATGCAGGGTCTGCCCCAATGCCAGGCCCTGTGCCCAACCACACAGCATGCACGGTGTGCCATGTGCGGCGTGAGGTTGATTGCCCACAGGGATAAACAAGATGTCAGGGCACTCATGAATCAAAAGCTCAATCCTTTGTAAATGTTTTTAGTCCAATATTAGTATTTAGTGCCAGTATCAACACAATGAATTTAGCTGTCGGACCGGGATTCGTGAAAGAAACAGAACTCAATTTATTCTTGAGATAGAAAGTTGATCACAGCAACAATTTTATTTGGTACACCGACACAACAAAACGCCGCGCGAATATTTGAACGCGGGTTTCTCATTGTTTAAATTTCATGACTGATAGGTTGCTCTACACATTATGGGGGTCATTCTGACCCTGACGGGCGGCGGAGGCCGCCCGCCAGAGTTCCCCCACCAAAATACCGCTCCGCGGTCGAAAGACCGCTGAGGGTATATTGGGATTTGCCCTGGGCTGGCGGGTGACCGCCAAAAGGCCGCCCGCCAGCCCAGGGCAAATCATCCTTCCCACGAGGACGCCGGCTCAGAATTGAGCCGGCGGAGTGGGAAGGTGCGACGGGTGCAGTGGCACCCGTCGCGTATTTCAGTGTCTGCATAGCAGACACTGAAATACTAAGTGGGGCCCTCTTACGGGGGCCCCTGCAGTGCCCATGCCATTGGCATGGGCACTGCAGGGGCCCCCAGGGGCCCCGCGGCACCCCCTACCGCCATCCTGTTCCTGGCGGGAGACCCACCAGGAACAGGATGGCGGTAGGCGGTGTCAGAATCCCCATGGCGGCGGAGCGCGCTCCGCTGCCATGGAGGATTCACATGGGCAGTGGAAAACCGGCGGGAGACCGCCGGTTTTCTGCATCTGACCGCGGCCGAACCGCCGCGGTCAGAATGCCCTGCGGGCACCGCCGGCCTGTCGGCGGTGCTCCCGCTGACCCTGGCCCCGGCGGTCTCTGACCGCCGGGGTCAGAATCACACCCTATGTCTCAATACTACTTGCTAATCATTTACTCTGACACAATAAGATACTCGAATTGGTTGAAGGATTGGACTCACTAGCGTTAAGTTGTTTTAGCAAAGCCCTGATGAAGTCTTTGAGATTAATGTCTCATAGGACGAAACACATGTTGGCTGTTGTTGCTACATGGATATTGGTTTCAAGGACGGCTATTGTTGCTGTGATGAACTTTCTATCTCAAGAATAAATTGAGTTCTGTTTCTTTCACAAATCCTGGTCCGACAGCGAAATTCATTGTGTTGATACTGGCACTAAATACTAATATTGGACTAAAAACATTTACAAAGGATTGAGCTTTTGATTCATGAGTGCCCTGACATCTTGTTTATCGCTATTTAGTTTCCTTGGAAACATTAGAGGAGGGAGGAAGATCCTCTTGCCAGGAGCACCGTGCCAAAGATTATGGTTCAAATTTTACTGTGTAGATTTACTGTGAGCGCTCAATTCCTATGATTATCTTCCTAGTTGATTGCCCACAGGTATTGGTTTGCAGGCCCTGCGGCCAACCCAATGGCACACATGGTTGTCAGCCGCTTGGGGCCTGGGGCTGGCTGTCCGCAAAGGTTGTATCTCTTAGTTTAACACCTTAAACAAAAAAAAAACACTGAAATTCATCAGTTGTAGTAATCTCTAGCAGGAATAACTCATGCTCCAAGGTAACTATATCCTGCACCTTCGCCATACACTGCAAATTACCCCACATATTATTTCACTCATGAAATCTTCTATGACGTCATTAATAATATCACTGCAATGTTTGCTATGTAATTATTGGTGAGAAAACTGGTGAATTTCCTTTTTTTAGTTTTTTTTTTTAGTTTAACACATTAAGCTATTGATGAAATTTTCACCTAACTGTGACGTCACTTTAACCTTTGTTTTTTCACTGAATATATATATATATATATATATATATATATATATATATATATATATATCGTTTTTTGTGCTCTCCATCTGAACAAAAATGAGGGTGTTAGTTTTACAATGGCTGTTTCGTGTCTGAGGCAGAAAGGCAATTTTTAGGTCTATAAAGGGGTCAGAGTGGTGGGTTTTAGCTTTAGTCCTGAAGGAGGAGGGGTACATTCCTACATGTTCTTATCAGGACATAGATCATCACTATGATCTCTCTGCGCTTGAGGCTCCAATGGAGCTATTAAATGTATGTTGGACAATTTAGCAATGCAGGAGGGAATGAAGTTCAGGACCAAAGACATTCTAGACAGTCTCCTGAAAAGCTGATTCTTTAACCTGAGCAAATTTTCACACAGCACGAAGCTGGCTATGGTTTTTGCAGAAAGGTCTTGGGATCTGTGCCATGGGATATATATGAATGTATATGCAACTTATATATATATATATATAGGATACTTTAGACACAACTATAGGCCGAGCCACTGGATGGAATTGCACCAAATTTGGCAGAAAGCTAGCTGCCAGTACGCAGATTATGCTTTAGCTTAATTGGAGTAAATCCGTTCAGTAGATTTTGAGAATTTTAGGGAAATTCAAATTTGTATATCTCTGGCAGCACTGTATTTGCAAGCAAAGACGAGCTCGTGCAGGGAAATGCACAGCTCTGATTGGCTGCCAACACTTCAAACCAGGAAGTGCTGACAGCCATGTTGGGACTCAGCTTGAGCCGAGTCCCAGAAAAAAAGTAAAAATAAAATAAAAGGGGCCATGGTAGAGACACTCTTACCCCTTAGCATTGGTGGTGGGGGGTGCCCAGAGGTACATCCCGAGATAAAAAAAAAATTACATTATTTTTTTGCCTTGAGATGGAGATATTAGCGAATTTGTGGAAACACATTTAAAAAAAAACAAGCATGGGCTCCTGTGCTTGTTTTTCTTATAGGCCCCCGGGTGGGCTAGGTCCTGGGGGCATTAAAAATTTGGTGTGCGGGGAGCCTCCTGCCCCCCTCTACAGCTCGGGGGACCGCCACCTCCCGGAGCTTCTATTTTTTATTTGCAGGGGGGCTGTGGGCCCCCCGCTGCCCAGGAGACCACCACCTCCCCAGGGCTTCCAGTTAATTGTATGCAGCTGGGGACTGTGGCCCACCTGTCCCCCGGGGACCACCACCCTCCAGGGCTTTGTTTTAAATATATGTGGGAGGGCCCCCAGTGACCACCACCCCTGGGGCAAAGCTTGAAAAAAGTGAAGGGGGTCCCTATAGGACTCCTGCTGCCCTGGGGACCGCAACCCCCCCAGGGCTTCTAGTTAAACATACGCGGGGGCTCACGGCCCCCCTGCGCCCTGGGGACCACCACCCCAGTGCATTAATGAAAGCATATGGGGTCTGTGGCACCCCAGGTACCACCACCCTAGGGCATCTAATTAAATACATGCAGGGGGGTCTGTGGCCCCCCACATCCTGGGGACTGCCACCCCCTGGGGCTTAGTGTAGAAAAAAAGAAAGGGGGGTTCCTTTGGGACCCCCAAGCCGCGGGGACCACCACCCCGGGGCTATTCTTGTTGGAGGGTGCCTTGCGCCCCCCTCGTGGAGCCTCTGATGGCCCTGGGGACCACCACCCCCCATGGGTGGCTCCTGCTATGTCCCAGGGTGCCCACCCCTGGGACGTAGCAGTTTGCTGTGGCTTGGATGCAACTCTGCAGCTAAGCCACAGCAAACACTCTGCTATTTGACAGCGAGACCTTTAAAGCAGGTCCCGCTGTTAAACAGCAGAGCTTTCATCTCTGTCCCCTGCATGGGTGCAGGGGACAGAGATGAAATGTTTCAGCAAGCACAGAGCTGCTGTCACAGCAGCTCCATGTGAGCTGAAGCAATAGCACTGCGAGGGAAGTCTTAAGGCTTCACCAGCAGTGCAAGGTAGCCCCTATGGGAATTTTATTATTGCAAAAAAATTACAAATAAGGAGGGACCACAGGGGAGCCCTTAGGGGCTCCCACGCAGTCCTAGATTGCCCATAAAGGGCTAAAAAAAAAACACCGTAGCTCAGTGTGGAGGTTACTGACCTTCACACTGAGTTTTAGGTGTTGTTCAAGTCCAGCTGGACTCATTTCATTTTTCTTTTTTTGTTAATAAATAAAATATTATATTTAAAAATAGATAAATGTTTGATTTTAAATTGGAAACAAATAACTCTTTCTAAGTATTTCAGACCTCAAAGACTACAAATCTCTATCTCTCTCCTCACTTTCTTTCACCCACTCTGTTTCTCTTTCAATCAATTCTCCCACTTACACACCCACTCAGACACTTTTACACCAACTCCCAGTCCCACTCAGACACTCATGCACCCACTTTCAGACCCACTCAGACCCTAATGCATTCACTCAGAACCCCACTCAGACCCTCACACACCCACTCAGACTGTCACACACCCACTCACAGATCCACTGACACCCTGATGCACCCACTCATAGACCCACACATATACTAACTCACCCACTAAAACACTGATGTATGCCGTCTCACATCGAGACAGACACTCTGACAGCCACTCATACCCTTAGATACAGCCGCTCACACCTAATCTCACACCTAGAGAGGCCGCGGACAACTTCCGCAGTGCATTCGCAAAGAGCTGTGCACAGCATTGGGTTGGGTGTCAGCAGGGACTAGCTGCAGGCCAGGACCTTTGGGCAACCTCTACTGTGCACAGGAGAAGGCCGTGCACAGCGCAAGGTTGGGTGCTTATGGGGGCTTCGTTATAGTTAGCTTCTGAATTTACTCGTACAAATCTATACTAACAAAAGAGGGACAGGGAGATAGTGGTCCAGTGTACAGACTCCCCAGTAATTGTATGAAATAAATGAGTACACTGTTCCAATGAAAGATATGTGTCAATTTCCACAAGGCACTTCTCTATCTAGAAGCAGATACCCTCACACACCCAATGGATGTCATGCTTCATCATAGGGTTTGCTCCTCGTCAGACCAGCGCTGCAATGTCTGACGGGCCCACCGCAAGGGGGCACTTTGCAGGAGATCTTAACCTGAGATCTGTGCCGTGGTTTGTGAGGAATGGATTCAATCCTACACACAGAATAGGAGAATGAAAGAAAAATGAATAAAATTGGCTCAAGAACCCTTCAAAAAACCACACTTTGTTGATCAATGAAGGATCTAGGTCAAGGTTAAAAACTAAGGGGGACTGAGACAGAGATAATGCTCAACCACTCTACCAACAAAACAAGGTGAGGAAGCAGAAATTATCCTCAACCATCACCATAGGTCAACTTGTTTCGTGCCTAAGGAGTCCCTACGGATCTAGTGGCGCTTCGTCAGGACCATATAACAGAAAACAAAATACACTTCTCCTTGGCTATTTAAAGAGACCTTAATGTGTCTGAAAATGTGTATACAAAAACCTAAATAAACCACTTACTTATGGTATTATACCAAAACATGTGGTATAGCCTTTGGAGAAAAAGAAGACACATAAGAAATTGCAAATTCAATTCCAAAAGCATTATATTAAAAAAAATTAATAATATTGAAGGTAATGTGGCACTCGGTGAACGTAGTGTGTACCATGCTAAATGAAAAAAAAAATGTAAACAGTTCAAGTAATGTTGCTTACCCTCCCTGAGTAAGGAAAAGACCTCATGGGAACAAGCGTCTCATAAGCTTGATGTAATAACTATGCACATATGTAAAAAACAGAATTATATACAAAACGGTTAGATGTTTCAGTCTAAATCGGTTAAAAGGCGTAGAGAATGGTGCTAAATATAGACAACAAAACAATAAAATGTATAATGTGACTGTCAAAGTGAATAGGAGGAGCTAGTCAGTGTTATTGAAATCAATTAGTAGCCCCATATCAATAAATAACCTTGTTGCAAGTATATTAGCTGTGTAATATCAGACATGATATGACCGATAACCTACTAGTGAAGTTCAGTTACAATTAGTTTATTTAATATGCACTGCAATTAATATCTCGTATGAAAATCTGAGGGGCCAACAATTGGCTCACATAGTTTGTAGATAATGATCCAATACTTGGAGAGAAAAGTAGAGCGGTATCAGTCCAAACATGGACCAGAATTTAATAATCAATCAGCCCTCCACAGTCAACTACGGTCTAAGTGCTCAGTATATCAAAATAGTCACATAACATTAAACCAAAAAGCCAAAATGCATTGCACTTAAAGAAGCAAAAGGAAGTCTCTGCACTTACATTTTAATACCTCAAGCTCGGCTCGAGAACCTACCCCGAGTATGCGGTCCCGAATAATGCCGGAATAATGCGTCTCTCGGGTAAAGTAAGGCACACAGTCATGTGTAGGCCAATCAGCGCCGTTATCCGATTAACGTGTAATTGACAACGGCCCACAACGAAGAAAAAGGACGTGTCCGAAGGGTAGTAAGAAACGACAAAATGAAGTCAAAATAGAAAAAGGACTATCTCGGGATTGGAGCAATCTGATATCCAAGTGGATACCATAGCAAAAGGATTTCTATAAAAACAAACCAGAATTCAATCACCACACCCAGGGGAGTGGGGTAGTATGTATGAATGAAAATGAACACACATAATTTCAAGAACTTTTTGAAAAATTAAACAACGAAAAAAACCTTCAAACATGTGTGGTGACTCCCCATGTACGATAAGTGGGACAGAAAGACATAGTTTTGATCAAGTACTGGAATGAAAGCTCGTCCACGGAATTTCATCATTCAATCCGTGGATATGCGTGCTCAATTTGAACACCCAACGTTGTTCTTTTACAAAAAGAGATTTGTGTCCCTTCGGTAGATGTTTTGGAGAGTCCAAAACCACCCACCACATGTCTTCAGTGGAATGTTTAGCATCTAGATAGTGAACGCTCAATTTGGTTGTTGAACGGTCACATCTAATATTACTGCAGTGCTCATTAATCCTTATTTTAACTGGTCTTGTGGTCATTCCTATATATCTAAGGTCACAAGGACAGGTGATCATGTAGATGCAATTGCAGGTGTTACAATTGTGTTTCAAAAGGCGCCAGGTGCCTATTGGTTCAAGATCTAAAACGTCGGTTCGCTTGGTAAGGGAACATACATTGCAACTCCCACATGGAAATTGTCCTGATATGGGAGCAGTATTTCAAAGTGTGGTCTGCTTTGATGTGGTGCAGGACATGGTCGGGCGGGTATGGACAACAAGATCTTTAATATTGGTTGTTCTCTTAAAGACAAACAAAGGTTTAGAGATAGACACACCACCACTGCTGAGAATAGGCCATCATTCATATTCTGACTGCAACATTTGCAATAAAATTATTGATGAGGCAACTGTGCATGGCCCTCCGTTACAAGTTATAAAAGCCCTGGAGAGGTGGCAGCTCCCCTCTCTACAATAAACAATGCCCCGGGGAGGTGGCGGTTTCCCGGGGCTGCGGGGGCAGGGGCCCCCTGTTACAAGTTATAAAAGCCCAGGGAGGTGGCAGCCCCCACCCTACAATAAACAATGCCCCAGGGAGGTTGAGGTCCCTAGGGCTGCGGGGGTGGTGGGCGACCCTCCTCGCACTACAATAAACAATATCCCGGGGAGGTGGAGGTCCCTGGTGCTGCAGAGTGTGGCGGGCCACCCCCGCACTACAATAAACAGTAACCCTGGGAATTGGCCCACCTGGGTGCTTCTGAATGACGAAGCGCAGGAGCCCATTCTTTTAAAAATAATATTGCCGGAGCCGCGGGTCTGCCGCAGCTCACGGTGAAAATTTAAAAAAATCCTTTTTTGCTTTGGGGGGTGTCACTCCGGGACCCAAGCACCAGTGCTAAGAGGTCAGGGTGCCTGTACCCTGGCCCCTTTTCTTTTTTTAAATTTTTATTTATATATATATATCCATTCATATATATCCCATGGCACAGATCCCAAGACCTTTCTGGAAAACTCATAGCAACTTTTGTACTGTGGGAACATTTGCTCATAGAATTGACTTTTCAGGAGACTGTCTAGAAGGTCTTTGGTCCTGAACTCTATTCACTCCTGCATTGCTAAATTGTCCAACATACATTTGATAGCTTCACTGGAGACTCAAGGGCAGAGAGACTATAGTGATTATCTATGTCCTGATAAAAACATGCAGGAATGTACACCTCCACCTTCAAGATTAAAGCTAAAACCCCCCACTCTGACTCCTTTATAGACCTCAAAATTGCCTTTCTGCCTCTGACACAAAACAGCCATTGTAAAACTTGCACCATTATTTTTTTCAGATGGACATCAGGAACACAATGCAGGAGACCAATTTTCACTTTCTGTGGCTGACCAGGGCTTTGATAAAAAGGGATTATGGAGACAAAAAAGTAGAACATTTGGCATCCCACACAAGACATTTGAAGGACTTTAGGCAGTAATCTGAAAAACTGAGCACATCTGCAAAATCTAGACTTTTGGCCAGAGCAGGAGAGTTATACTAATTAGGGTTGAGTGCACAAGCGCTCCATCCCTGTTGTAATCTCTCTTTAGGCTTGTAACCACGCCCATATCACGCCCGTCACTTTCATTGGTTCAAGGGCTTGCCTTTTAAAGTCCGCTTGCTTTCATTAGTGAAAGGCATGCATATTAAAGAAAATACAGCAAATGTAATATATTTGTTCAAAACAAAGAGGAAAACTGCACGGGACGCATTTCACAAACTAAGTAGTAAATGAGATAGATTTACTACTTTCTGTGACTCACAGAAATTCCCAGGATCTGCATGGAAAGCTATGCCAGGAGCAGGTTTCCATGTGGATTCTTTGGAAAGCAGGTGATGATTCCATGGTTGGCTAACCCTTCAGAAAGGGGATCGTCCATCATGGAAATAAATATCTCAATAGGGCAGAGAGTATACTGACAAGAGGAGATCAACCAATATTTTTATAGATACTACACCTCTCTCTATGCCAGCCTAACACAAAACAGAGAGGCTGATGTACAAGCCTTCCTGGAACCCCTACCAAGCCGAAACCTCATTGTTAAGGAAAAGCAGGTATTGGGAAGGGACATTGAAATCACGGAAATCCGAGCAGCCGTAAAGGGCCTCGCAAGAGGAGAAACCCCGGGCACAGATGGCCTCCCCACAGAATTCTATGCCGCATATGCTGACAACCTCACCCTCAGACTTGTGGCACTATACAAAGCAGCCAAAGACCAATGGGGTCTGCTGGACATGACCCAAGAAGCGCTGACAGTCCCACTGCTCAAGCCTGGCAGACCGGCGCAGGACAGCTAGGCCTACAGGCCACTATCAATGCTCAATACAGACTATAAAGTCAGTCGGGTCCTCACGACGAGACTGTTGCCTTTCATGACACGCCTTTTCCACACTGACCAAGCAGGGTTTATCCCTACACGGAACACAGCCCAGAATGTCCACTGTCTTATCAATCTCCTCGACACAGACATCCCAGATGGAGCATCAGCTGCCAAATTTGCTGTTGATATAGAGAAGGCCTTGCAGTTTGGAATGGAGATATCTGTAAGGAGTACTAGAACATCTGGGACTGGGGGGTGTTTTTTTTGGCTGGACGCAGCTTCTGTACACGGACCGCAGAGCCGGAGTGCGAACCGGGACTACGATTTTGGAATTATACAGAGTGGAGAGAGGCACATGTCAGGAATGTCCCCTCTCGCCCTTGCTATTTGTGCTGCTATGGAGCCATTCTGTGAATATGAGTGAATTCCAGAAAGTTGCAAAATTGCATCCAAACAGAGGCAAAGATCTCTGTCTTCTCTTTTCTGACTGTCTCTGAGAATTTGACCCAAAATCTTTATTTTCTTACCTTTGACCCTGCTTACAGGTAGGTCGCTCACCGCTTTTCCCCACCGCGCCACAACCACCTTTTGCTGTTCTCTTGCTTCCCTCCTTTCTTCCTGCCGCTGCGTCCCCTGCGGCCCCACCCCCCAGCCCTCTCATTGGACGATCCCTCCCGCCTCCCACCTGCCACTCCCACCCTCCCCTCCTCTTATGGCAGCCGCGGCAGGCTGCCAAAGGCAAGCCCGTCCGCGTCTGGACCGCGCCCAGCGCCACCCCCCCTGGTCCGCGAGACCCCTGCGCCTCCAGACGCCGCTACACGGCCGACCAACTCAACGTCCTCAACCCCGGCCGCACCACAGCATGCTCCAAATCCTCACCAAGGACCACCCACGGACCCTTCGCCTGCCGCGCCTGCAAATTCACCTGCAACAAAATAAGGAATCCTACAAAGACCGGAGCAAACCACCTCCACTGCATACTCCTCAACACCCGCTCCGCACGCAAGCACGCCATCAAGCTCTGGGACCTGCTCGACTCCACCGCCCCAGACGTAGCCTTCCTGACCGAAACCTGGTGGAACGACTCCTCGGCGCCCGACATCGCAAAAGCCATCCCGGACGGCTACAAGATCATCCGTAGGGACCGCAACAACAGAATCGGAGGAGGTATAGCCATCGCCCACAAATCCTCCCTCAAAGTCGACACCCACACCGACGACTCCCTCAAGAACGCCGAACACCTACACTTCCGCATCCACACCGACCCCAACACCACTCTCAGAGGAACGCTCATCTACAGACCCCCCCGGACCACGAGCACCATTCAGCGAATCCCTCACCGACCTCACCAGCACCCAAGCACTCACCTCAACGGATTACATCCTCCTCGGAGACCTAAATTTCCACCTGGAGAACAACAATGACACCAACTCCACTACTCTGATCGACAACCTCGACAACCACGGCCTCAGACAACTCGTCAACACACCAACCCACATCGCCGGCCACACGCTTGATCCCATCTTCTTCTCAAGCGCCCACATCACCTTCAACCATACCACCGTACTCCACTGGACCGACCATCACTGCATCCATTTCACCTACAAAAAACATACCGAGCACCATCGCACCCAACAACCACCCCGCCGATGCTGGAACAAAGTTACGGAAGACCAGCTTACCAACGCCCTCGTCCAGAACCCACCCCCGACTCCACCGACCCACACACCGCCACCAACAACCTCACCCAGTGGATCAACGACTGCGCCAACACCCTCGCGCCACTCAAAAAGCCCACCGACAACCAAGCCAGAAGAAAAGCCACCTGGTTCACCGACGAGCTGCTAAATTCCAAACGTGACTGCCGGAAGCTAAAAAAGGAATGGTTCCTCAAACGCACACCTGACAGCCTCACAGCCCACAAGGATGCCACCCGCAAGCACCACCAACTCATCAGACAAGCCAAACGATCCCACTTCAAAGACCGCCTGGACAACAACGCACACGACAGCAAAGAGCTCTTCAGCATCTTGAAAGAACTCTCCAACCCCAGCGCCAACGTCAACGGCATCCCTCCATCCCAAGAACTCTGCAACGCAATGTCCACCTTCTTCCACCAGAAGATCATCAACATCCACAACAGTTTTGACGCCACTCCCACGCCAGACCCCACCGCCGAACACTCCACCTGTGCAAACGACCTGACCTCCTGGACCAACATGAGCGACACAGAGACACGCAAGACCATGAACTCCATCCACTCAGGATTTCCGTCAGACCCCTGCCCACACCACGTATACAACAAAGCCGACACCACCATCGGCCCCCAACTACGGAAGGTCATCAACATCTCCTTCGAAACAGCGACATTCCCTGAAAAATGGAAACACACCAAAATCCGCGCCCTCCTCAAAAACCCAAAGCAGACCCCAACGACCTCAAAAACGTCCGACCCATCTCCCTGCTCCCCTTTCCAGCAAAGGTGATTGAAAAAATCGTCAACACACAACTAACCAGCCACCTCGAAGACAACGGCATCCTAGACCCCTTCCAGTCCGGCTTCAGACGAAACCACAGCACCGAAACCGCCCTTCTCGCCGCCACAGACGACATCAGACGCCAAATGGACAATGGCGAAACATCAGCCCTCATCCTCCTGGACCTATCTGCCGCCTTCGACACAGTCTGCCACCGCACCCTGGAATCACGCCTCCACGAAACCGGAATTCAAGGAAAAGCCCTCAACTGGATCGTCTCATTCCTCTCCGGCAGAACCCAGAGAGTCCGCCTCCCCCCCTTCCACTCCGAAGCCACCAACATCATCTGCGGCATCCCCCAAGGCTCATCCCTCAGCCCGACGCTGTTCAACATCTACATGACCCCCCTCGCACAAGTGGCCCGACAACACAACCTCAACATCCTCACCTACGCCGACGACACCCAGCTCATCCTCTCACTCACCAAAGACCCGCGCACTGCCAAAACCAACCTCCACAAGGGGATGAAGTCCATCGCCGAATGGATGAGAATCAGCCGTCTGAAACTAAACTCAGACAAGACGGAGGTCCTCATCCTCGGATCCACCCCCTCCACCTGGGACGACACCTGGTGACCCACAGCACTAGGAACCCCACCGACACCGACCGACCACGCTCGCAACCTGGGCTTCATCCTCGACTCCTCCCTCACCTTGTCTAAACAGGTCAACGCAGTTTCCTCCTCCTGCTACAACACACTCTGCATGCTCCGCAGAATCCACAAGTGGATTCCGACAGAAACAAGAAGAACAGTGACACAGGCCCTCGTCAGTAGCAGGCTGGACTACGGCAACGCACTCTACACAAGCATCCCAGCGAAAGACCTACTACGACTCCAACGCATCCAAAACGCCTCCGCCCGACTGATCCTCAACGTACCCCGCCACAGCCACATCTCCCACCACCTGAGAAACCTTTACTGGCTCCCGTGGACAAAAGGATCACTTTCAAGCTTCTTACCCACGCTCACAAAGCGCTCCACTACACCGGACCAGCCTACCTAAACAACAGACTCAGCTTCTACACCCCCACCCGTCAGCTCTGCTCCTCTAACCTCGCCCTCGCCGTCGTCCCCCGCATCCGAAGAAAGACCTCCGGCAGTAGATCCTTCTCTTACCTCGCCGCCAAAACCTGGAACACCCTCCCCACCAACCTGCGACAGACCCAAGACCACCTCACCTTCAGAAGACTCCTCAAGACCTGGCTCTTCGACCAGTAACTCCAGTTCCCCCCCCCCCCCAGCGCCTTGGAACCCTCACGGGTATGTAGTGCGCTTTATAAATCCAATGATTGATTGATTGATTGATTGATTTTCTTTACCTGCAAGTACACGAAATAGATTCCTGCAAAGATACCAATCTAGTCTCTCCTGACTGAAAAGATAAATACTCTAAGTCCCATCACTGGCACAAGCATGAATCAGGTTTCTCCAACCTGCAAAGTCCAGCCACTGATTTCTAAAACCATCAAAGACACAGCCATTTTCACCTGCATTACTGTACAATTTAAAGAGGGTGTTTTATACTACTAAAGACCAAAAGATGGCTTCTACTCTCTGTAAAGTCGAAAATTGCTCTGTCTTTTTGCCAATCATAAAATCCTTCGGCCTAATTATGAATTTGGCGGTCCATGGAGTGCCAAACTCTCAGTGCCAGTCAGACTGCCCCAATCCTGGCGGTCTGACTGCCAGGATTGTAATCTGAACGCTGCCTCCGCTGGGATCAGGGATCCTGATGGGTTTCCGGCAGACAAAGACGTAGTCAGCTGTGTTGATCATGACTTTGCTTTCTGCCAGCCTTTTCATGGCAGAGTCCCCGTCACGAAAAGGCTGGCAGAAAGGCAGTGCACGGCCCACCCCGCAAGTGCCCTCAGAATGCACACTGTCTGCTAATGCAGACAGAGCACATTCCAAAGGTTTTGTGTGCGACGGCATTAGCATCAGCTCCCTTTGGGAGCCGAGACCAATTGTGCTGCACTGTTTTCATTTGGCTGACTGGCGGAAACATCGTAATACGATGTTTCTGTTAGTCAGCCCGATGGAAACATCGTAATACGGCGATGGTGATGTCGCTGGCTTGACGGCCGCCTCAGCACCGCCGTATTGGAGTGGTTCAACTGCTCAACTCTTAATCAGGCCCTTGGTCTCTTCGACCAACCGAAAAAGCGTAAAACTCTTCTCTGGTACTACCAACGACAAAGGGCCTGATTTAGATCTTGACGGTGATATTGCCAAGTCGCATCGGCGGCGGACCTGAAAAGACTGTCAAGTCAACGGTGTTCCACCTGTCGTATTTAGATGTTACAGCTCTGCAAGCGGTGGAATGGCGACGGATTGCTGACGGAAGGAGACGGCGGCTGGACCCACTGGACTTTGTACGTGGCTGGGGCTAGAGAATAGACGTAAGTGGCACACACACACACAGTCCCTTTGCCATATGGATCCCCCTGCACTACACACTACACAGCACACCACATACACACTATCATCCATTACAAGTACAACACAATACTAGCCTTACATGCCGAAAACACACATTGACAGACATCCATGGCACAACATATTCACACTATTGACACTGGACCCACACAACACAGCCACAACAACCAATACAACTACACACCCATCTACACAAACAAACTCACGCAAGCACAACTACAACCATCACAACAACTTCTGCTACACAACAACTCTCATCTGAATATGTTGCATGGCAACACAACATGCACAACAACATTGATCTCACATGAAAGTGACACACACATACAGACTCAACCACACCACTCACTCTAGCTTCCTCCACCTCCTCCAGCCAATCCACATACACACATGCACATGCTGACTCAAATACACAACAGATGGCACAGGCCTACCACTACAGGCCCTCTTGCGGTGCGCACCCATAGACACTTTTGACGAGTGAATGTACCGTCATTGTGATGCTACCATTCATTTGCCAATAAATAATGTATGTATGTGTGCGATATGCATGTTGTGCCAGTGTGTCCCCATGTATGTGTGACACAGTTGTGTTTCCGGCATATGCATGTCAGAGCAATAAAAAAAAAATATTGTGACATGCACATGCTTGCAGTGGTCCTGACCTCCCGTGCAGTGCCCACCCACGAACCCTGGCAACGGGCGTCCTTACTTTCGAGTCCAGCACCGGGACGGGACAGTGTTTTCTCTGTGGATTGGTGACACCAGTGATGGCAGGTGTTGTCCAGTCATGTCGAGTGGCAAATAAAAGTGAAATTGGGAAAAAGGGTGAGTTTTTACCCCTTCCCCCCACTCGCCAACTCAGATGTGGAGTTCAGACCGCCACTTTTTGCTTGACAGTAAGTCACATCCAAATCTGCATGGTGGGAAGGGTGACTGGGGTCCAGTTGGCATCCATTTTTTCCTCTTGCGCAGTTTAGGCGGGTGATGTTTCTTGGTGGAGACAGTGGTTTGAATATGGGCTTTCAGCTATGGGACTGCCAACATCTAAGTACAGGAGATGGACCGCCACAGCAGCAGGCAGGTTTTCAGTCGAAAACTCGATGGCGGTACCGTTACCACCAATACCTAAATCAGGCCCAAGGTGCCTCTTATAGGGCATGGCAGAATGGGAGAAATTGGCAGTTCTCCTGACCTCAGCCCCCAAACCTGTGGTTTCCCCTCTCTTTTTAGAATTGGGGAAATAATTTTGTAACTGTGGCAGACCCTCCACTGGCTATGGTCGCAGTGATGTCTGACCGTGTGGTCTTTCTGCCACAAGACTGCTGAGTCACTCATTTTCCCTGCATTTGTACACCATGCGAAATGGGGACGGTGAGAGAAAATGTTAAATGGTCACAATGCAAAAAAAGTTTACTGAGCAGGAGCTTTAAACATGGCGCCTGCATAGCAATCTTCACTCTTGTAGAGAGTCCACCATCACAGCAGTTACCTTCACAGGAGAGATATTCTTGTCCACCAGATACAGATCTCTGAGTCTGACAGGAGGCCCACCAGGGTTCCTCCCTGGTGGGACAGTGAGCTAGCCACTACCATCTAAATAAGTCCAAAAACTCTGATATAACAAAAGGTGGTCTCTTCTATTGCCATGATCAAAAACCTGGTATAACCACCCATTGCCTGTAGGAAATAGGAAAGTAAAATGGAGAAGGAATCTAGGCATCTTACTAGACAACACAAGTCTGCAACATCAAAAAACAGGTCTCTTCAGCCACTAAAAACCCTGTGCTCTCCCACTTGTGCTGGGAAGCATGAGAAATAGGTCTCTGAAGTGTGCTAAGACAAAAATGGTCTCTGTGATCTACAGAGCATCTGAAAACTGGTCTTTCAGACCTGCAAAGACAAAAAAATGGGTCTCTTTTGGCCCTAATGTCAGTAATTGGTTTCCGGTCTGCACTGTAAAATGACAGAAATTTGGTTTCTTCTCCTGCTGTGGTATACAAATATTGGTCGCTCATGCCTGCAAAGCCAATAGGTCTGATTTAGCATTTGTGATTTATACAGCATTACACTTCATTGCTAACCCCCAATAAGAACCCACTTTTCACGCTCTAAGCTAGCATCTTTCAAAGTGAATTTAATACAGTGTTTTTGAGCAAAACTAGAGAAAATTACAGCCAGCCAAAGAAAATGTGGCTTCAAAGATTTAATAATAATAGTTCCTTTTCTTATAGTGCTTCTTACAGCACCTCTGCCATTTAATGATTGTAAACAGCAGTTGTTAAATCTCCCATATTTAATGGGTTCTGGTGTTCCCTTCTCCGCTGGACGGAAGACGCATTCTGCATTGTTGATATTCAGACCTGCATTTGAGACTGTTTGAGATTTGCACCTTGCAATTGTGCACATTGTAGAGGGCAGTGCACAGTTAACTGAGCCATACTGCTGGATTTGGAATATGTATACTTGAGCACCAACAAATCAGCCAATATTTCAACGGAAACGTGCATACAAATATTGCCATACTTGTTTTACATTTCCTCCAAGTTGTAAAGAAACACAAGCATAATACATGTCATTATGGGGGCCTCCACCTAGGATTGAAAGAAGAGACATCTCATCCAGGACAGGATACACCCTACGGACTTGGTGGCTGCTCCTTCAAAATTCAAATATGTGGAAACCTTCTAAAATGAGCACATGCCAAACCCTCATAAAAGAGAGCCCCTTCTAAGCCAGAAATTCTGAAATAATTACCTTTCATTAGCCTCTACAAAATGAATAAAATTAGGTGTGTTGGTGCCTCAAACACAACGATCAAGCATAAGGAAAAACAATAGGTTAATGGCTTACAGTGCCAAGCACAAACCGTTTAACTGCAGTCAACTTTATACATACAGGCTAATCTCTCAATATTACAAGGTGAAGAAACTGGGGCGACTTTTACTTTGGTAGTTAGGTGTGGGGTATGTCGAGATGCATTGATTCGAGCTACAGGCAACTTCAAGACCCCTAGAATAAGACTTGCCACTGCAGGCTTTTATTTCTTTTTTTTTCATCCTCTAAAGCTGCATACTTCTCTTCTGAGGATAAGGACTTTCCAACAATGGCCATCAGTATGAGATAAGGTAAACACTACTATTAACCCTGAGAATGGATTGTCATTTACTGTGCTGCACTGAACTGCAACTCCCCTTAGGTAATAAACTCCCTTAAATCTATTGTGATATCTACCAAGTGCAATTCTGGGGGGATGGTTTGTCTCCAGAACGATCCAAACTTAGAGGCTTAACTAGGTTATCCCCTTTGCATGCATCTAAAATGAAGACTTTGAAGACTTTGGTAGGAGGATCTATCTCAGGCTTACCGAACGATCCTTGCCCATCCAGGATCCTGCAGTTGGTCCCTGACATAATGGTGGAGGCCTTGGAGAAGGTATATTCACAGATCCTGGTGTGTATCCGCAGGCTTGGAAGGAGACAGTGGTCATTCTTCTGAATAAAAAGACGAACGGGGACCTTAGCGATCTTAAAAATCTGCGCCCAATTCTATGCTGCCTGCTCCAGCCAAGATCCTGGAGAAGCATATTAACCAATAATTGACCCAGTAGTTCTCTCATTATAAACTCTTGGACCCCTCTCAAAGTAGTTTTAGGAGGAACCATAGTGCCAAATTGGCACTAATAGCAACCACCAATTCCATTTGCATGCACGTTGACGAGGGAGCTGCAGCTATTCTGGTACTATTAGACCTATCCGCAGCCTTTGACACCGTATCTCCATCCTTGTTGGTGCAAAAGCTGAGGCAAGCAGGGCTGAAGGATACAGCTCTGATATTATTGGAGTCCTTCCTGAGGGATGGAACTCTTATAGTCAGTTGTGGGGATTTCAGAGCCAAACCTTTTCATCTCCCCTGCAGTGTCCCACAGGGTCTTCCCATAGCCCTTCTGTATTGAATTTGTATGTTGCCCCCCTAGCAAAGCTGGTGCATTGCTTCGGGTTCAGGTGTCGTCCTATGCAGATGACACCTAGATCGTAATTTCTATCTCTGATGAATGGGTAGAGGTGACTAACAGGTATAGGACGTGCAAGACAGAAATCAGCAGGTGGATGGAGGAGAAATGGCTTAAGATGAACAGGGAGAAAGCAAAGATTTTGTTTTTTAGGATGTATAGCATGATATGGACCAACGTTGGTGAACGGATCCTTGTGGTACCTTACCTGTTCCTGCAGCCAAAAATCTGGGTGTGATGTTTGACAACACCCTGCCTTTTGACACCCTAGCTAATAACACTGTTAACTCATGTTTCTGGATAATTAAGATCCTGAAGAAAATCTTGCCTTTTCTCCCCAAAGAGCTCCTGGTGCCAGTTGTCATAGCATTAATTACATCTTGTTTAGATTACTGTAATCCCTTTACCTCAGTGTCAGTCAGTACTCTAATCTATCCAGAACGTGAGGGCACGTTTGGTTTTGGGATTGCCAAAATGTTGTTCAGTCAGGGGGGAATTGAGATCCCTTCACTAGTTGCCTGTGCAGAAACGGGTGTCTTTTAAAGCCATTTGTTTGACAAGGGCCCTCCACCTGCAAGGATCAACTCATCAGACTGCAACCTTTAACTGGTAGGTCTTTACGATCAGCAGGACATAGAAAGGTGGTGGTACCAAGGTGCGGGATAGCCAGATGGTAGGATCGGGCCTTCACTGAGGGAGACGCCAGGCTTTGGAACTCCCTCCCGGATCACATCAAGAGTTTAAACTCATACCTGATTTTTCGTAGGCAGTGAAAACTTGGTTATTTTCAAATTATCTCCCAAAGTCACCTCAGGTTTGGGCTTTTCCTGCTTGTGGTTAGCACCCTCTACACAGTTTTCTCTGGCTTAGCGCTTTGATGCCTGATGGTTTTATGCCCTCTATGTTTCACTTTCATTTAAAAAAAATATTTTTGTAGAAAAATATTTTATCATTTGTATTAAAGAAGCAAACAATCGTCATATTTCCGTCAGAGCAAGTTAATATTGTTGTGCACAAGTTGGCAGCATTAAAATATAAGCAACACTTGGAACCGGCTTTCATATCGTGTTAACAACATCATTCTAAAGTGACAGGTGGGGAGGAACTGAATACACCTCTATGCACATTTGTTATATCCATTTCATTTCACACCAGGTTATAATGGTTCATTCATTCACCCAGCCCTAAAATTTTGTCTAATTTATGCGTCAGCTTCTAGATGAGAATATATATCATCCTGCCGCCATGCACCAATCCATATTGGAGCATCATTTGTCGATTCTTGGTACTTGTCCACAGACCTATAACTTTATTAGATCTCTTGTTGCTACAACCAATTTTACAATCCTTAGTATTTTGATATACTTGTTCTGTGATGCCTATCCTCATAGCCCTAGCTTCCGAGGGCGAGTTTATTCATTACTTTCTCCAAGTTAGCCGAATTAGACTCCCAAAAATTCCATATCCTAGTGAAGTCCCAGATGATATGGTAAAACATACCCCTCTGGGTGCACATCCCCAGACACCTATCACTCTCTATCTTCATCAGTCATATAATATCTCAAAATGTCAATAAAACTTGAACTTTCATACAATATACCAAATATCATATATCTGAGATTTGAGATATATGATATTTTATATATTGTTTATTGTATGAAAGTTCAAGTTTTATTGACATTTCAAGATATTATATGACATTGCATATATTGTATGAAAGTTAAAGTCTTATTGTCTCAAGAAGTATAAAATATTTTAGGAAAACATTTTTTAAAAATTTGAATGTGATGTAATAATTGGGAAATACCGGCTACCGCTAGATGCAGGGAACTGGCTGGAGGTCACAGGGGCCTTGAGGCTTCCCAAGCAGCCCCCAACAATAGTGTGGTTGCTGTCCGGTGGCCACCAGAGCACCAACACCCTTTGTTGGACGTGTCCTGTGAGATTGGGTCCCTTGGGCCGAAATCAACCCAGGGAGTGGGGCCACATGACCCTCCCCTGTAAGTATAGTGGCAGGCCCGGAATTGTCACGACTTACGCGCTGCTTTAACCTGGAGTCCGCAGGACGAGTGGCGAGGTTCTTGTTCCTGAATGTTCGGCCTTGGCCCAAGTAGGGGTGACTCTTTTTGGTAGCCACGGTGCTGCAGGCGATAGGAACGCCAAGGGCAGGCTGTGTCCTTCAGAAGTAGTGCCAAAGGGAAAAAAAAACTAAAAGGGGAAAAAAAAATCCCAAAAGGGAAATTTCCTGAAACAGGAGAAAAATTAATAAGTGAATACAAGATCAAAAAGAACAGGAAAAATACTGCAACAAACGTGAACCAGTATCTGACACAAGGAAGCAGGAGCGAAGCACCATTCAAACAGAAAGTGTTGCAGGGCAAGGAGGGAAAGAATCACAGCCCTTAAATACCCAAAAAACAGGAAGCGACCAACAGGAAGTGCAAGGACACCATTTTAGATAGGGAAAAACACATAGAAAGTAATGGACAAGGAGCCATAGAGATTAGGGAACTAAAGCATGCTAAGAAGAGAGGGGTAATATGGGAAGAAGGAAAAACATAAAGGGAGGCACAAATGAGAGTGAAAGAAAAGAAGAAGACAACAATAGCAGGTGAGTGGGGGAGGGTTAGACCTGCCTGAAAGCGTGCAGCGCAATGAAAGAACGAGGCCCCATGCCCAATTTGGGGCCTCGTATGTTGCACAACAGGCTGGGGGCCCGGCGTGTCTCCATGCTGCGCGCCGTGGCCCGAGCCGAATATTTGGCTCGTGCCGCGCGCCACGGCGCAACAGGGATATGCCCTTGGCCAGTATTGGCACTTGGAGGGGGGTCACATAACCCTTCCCCGGGGTATGGGAGCTTCAGGACCAAAAGTGGCCTAGCAGAGGTGGGCCACGTGCTGCAGTCCTGCAAAATATTGCCCCGGGCCCTAGCGGTAGGGTGCCCGGGGTCAGGCTTGGCCTGGGGAGGTGGGCCGTGTGCCCAGTCTCTTTAATTTTAAGAAGCTTCCATGACCAATTGTGTCCCCAGGGCCTATCTAGGCTGGGGGAGTTGGTCCACGTGGCTGCTCCCCTTTAGTTCTAAAAATGGCCCTGGGGAATGGGGTCTGCACTGCCTTACAAGGCTCAGAGAGGGGAGCTGTGTGGCCTTCCCTGCCCCCTCAATCTTAATAGTGGCCCTGGGGGATGGAGTCCCCAGGGCCTAAGGAGGCTAGGAGAGGGTGGGCATGTGGCCCCCTCTCCTTTAAAGTCTTAATGGCCCTGGGGAATAGGGTCCTTAGGGCCATATCAGGTTTGGGAAGGGGTGGTCATGCGGAACCTCCTCTTTTTTTTTTTTTTTTAAAAAGGCCCTGGAGTCCCAGGGCCAGTCTTTGTGGTCAAAACAACCCTCCCCACCTGCCGCACGCAGCAGAATGCCATGTGCGGTTTGGGGTTGGTTGCCTTTGGGAGTGGTTGGCCACAGGCTAACCCCGGCTATTCATGAGTGAACACCCTACGGCGTGTGGGGTTGGCTGCATGCACAGTTTTGGCTGCAGTCCCTGCAGCCACACTCCTGTTGTGCACAGCCTCTGGGCCATGTGTGGCAAGGGGTTGCAGTTGGGAGTTTACTCAACTTTCTTTTGGCATATAACACTCTTGAGTACATTTTTCCTGCATAGAAAATTGATGAACTCTTAAGGAGGTTCGCAGGGAGGGTGGGGGCAAATTCAATTATTATCAGTTGCCGGGCCCAATAGTATGTCTTGATTTCTGGCAGGGCAAACTCACCGTCATACATTCCCTTTTGTAGGAAAATCTAAGAAATCTGTGGAAATCTGCCATCTCAGAGTAAAGTACATAAGGCGACCTTAATTGTTCTAGAAAAAAATAATCTCCCCACGTAATATGGAGTATTTTGGATCATGTACAGAAAATGTGGGAAGGGTAATCTGTTAATATAATATATCACAGCCTATAAGAGAAAGGGGAATTGTGCCACATAAGGCTAAAATAAGGAAGAATTTTCAGTAAATTATCCTCATGAAAACATTCCCTGACCTCAGTGACAGAGACTCCCTTGTAAGTGAACCGTGTGGCTTCATCTGGAATAGATGTAAAGTAAGTGGCCCAGAAGTCCTCTTTGTCAGAAAAGATATGATAGATTTATCCCATTTAATTTTAAATCCAAAATATTTCCCAAATATACCAATACTATTTAGTTGACTACTTTTTGCAGAATCTGCAGTGTGTTGCAAACTAGCAAGGATATATGTTCATCCCAGGTGAATGACCCTTGAAGCCCTCTAATCTGGGCATCCCATCTCATCTATCAGGTTATTGGCTCTATTGTTAGGGCAAAGTGTAGTGAGACAGTGGACATCCCTGTCTGCTTAACAGTGCCCAGATTTATACAACATGGCATGTTAAATGTAACCCTTATTAGCAGATACTTGGACCCAACCCCATTCTTGCAAGCTTTGCCAACATGAACAGACATTCAAGCCCTCATTACAACCCTGGCGGTCGGTGTTAAAGCGGCGGTAAAACCGCTAACAGGCCGGCAGTAAAAAAAATTGGAATCACGACTGTGGCGGAAACTGCCAACATAGACAGCCACTTTAACACTCCGACCGCCACTGCGGCACAAACAAACAGCATGGCGGTCACCGCCAACAGACAGGCGGAAGACAATATACCGCCCACAGTATCATGAGAGGCCAATCCGCCACCTTTTCTGGGGCGGATTCACCGTGAACAAAAAAACGGCGGAAACAGGACTTGGAAGGGGAAACGCTCTCCTCTACACAGCGCACGAGAAACCAGGACGCCATGGAACCGGAACTCCATATTCTACCTGCCATTCTCTTCCTGCTCATCTACCAGGAGCACGAACGCCAGTGGCGAAGACCACGGTGAGTACTGCACCTACAACACAGGGGAGGGGGGAGGGAAAAGAGAGTGACACACACACGCAACACGCAAAAACCCCACCCCCACCCTCACCCACTACAACACACACACAAGTACATGTTGATACATTACATTTACACTCACCAACCCCCCCTGGAAGAATGCAAGGACAAAAGAAAATGAGTTGAACAATTGTAATCAATAAAAATCCATTACTCCAAAATATATATACATTATTAACAAATATATACATCAATAATTCAAGTCCATGTACTGCACATACATAGTCCGTGGACCACTGGGCCCAAAATGCATGGGCGAGGCCCACACAAGATACCCGATCAAAATGGAGAAAACACTGCAGGGGAATCAGATCGAAATAAAACAGGCACCTCAGGGGGAAGGGAAGGGGGGGCACCTCAGCCGGATGAGTGCACGACGCCAGATTCACGAGGGGGCTCCAAGCCCATTGATGTATCCTGGGGAGTGCAAAGCCACAGTCTCACAAGTCTTTACAGTGGGTAGTTTGCCCACTGCTGCATCCTGGGGAGTGCAAAGCCACAGTCTCACAAGTCTTTACAGTGGGTGGTTTGCCCACTGCTGCATCCTGGGGAGTGCAAAGCCACAGTCTCAAAAGTGGATAACAGTCTCCACTGGTTCTGGAGGGGGCTTTGTGCCCAGAGTGCTTCATCCTGCCAAGGACTGAGGTAGTGGATGTGATACTCCACTGGTTCTGGAGGGGGCTTTATGCCCAGAGTGCTTCATTCTGCCAAGGACAGAGGTAGTGGATGGGATACTCCACTGGGTCTGAAGGGAGCTTTGTGCCCAGAGTGCTTCATTCCGCCAAGGACTGAGGTAGTGGATGTCTTTCTCCACTGACGGTGGGCCTACATGGAAGCTGTCCAGGCCCCTGAAACTGACCACCAGCTTCGTATGACTGACCACTGGGGATGGCAGCCATGTCTGCGGTGGTGCCACTGGCACATGATGTGGCGTGGCCGCTGGCGGTGCTTGCGGCGGCCTCAGTAGCGGCGGTGCTTGTGGCACTCATTGGCCTTCGTTGCTGGTGGGTGGCTCAGTGAGCGTGCTGGTGGCGGCGGTGTCCTGGGAAGTGGTGCTGGTGGCGGCGGTATCCTGGGAAGCGGTGCTGGTGGCGGGGGTGTCCTTGGCAGCAGTACTGGTGGCGGCGGTGTCCTTGGCAGCGGTGCTGGTGGCGGCGGTGTCCTGGGAAGCGGTGCTGGTGGCGGTGGTGTCCTGGGAAGTGGTGCTGGTGGCAGCGATGTCCTTGGCAGCGGTGCTGATGGCGGCGGTGTCCTTGGCAGCGGTGCTGGTGGTGGCGGTGTCCTGGGAAGCGGTGCTGGTGGCGGCGATGTCCTTGGCAGCGGTGCTGGTGGCGGCGGTGTCCTGGGAAGCGGTCCTGGTGGCGGCGGTGTCCTGGGAAGCGGTGCTGGTGGAGGCGGTGTCCTTAGCAGCGGTGCTGGTGGCGGTCTTGTCCGCCGTGCAGGTTGGCGGCGACTTCCCTTTCTTTCTCTGCCCCTTCCCCACCTTGGATGGTGGCGCAGCTGTCTTGCCACTCCCAGCTGTAGTCCTGGGAGAGCCCTTGGTGGCAGGTGTTTTGCCCTTCTCCCTCCGGGCTGTGGCCAACTTCTTATGTTTCTGAGGTGGGGGACTGTCCGTGGTCTGGCTCCTTGGCACACTGGCTGCCCTGCTGCTTGGCGCACTCCAGAAGCCGGTTACTGCTGGCACCACTGTTCCCGGTGATGTGGTGGCTGAGGTGCTGGGTTGGGACTTGGAAAGGTGTGCCCTAGGGGACGGAAGGGGTGGGGGAGGTGTAGGGAAGAGGTCAACATTTACCAGAACAAGTTTTTTAGACACACTGGGACTGGTAGATGGAGGTGGTTTGGGAGTGGAGGAAGAGGTAGTGGTTGTAGGAGGTGTACGTTTGCTGACTTTGGGTGAAGGTGCATGGGCTGGAGGCTGTCGTGAGGTGGATGGCTGTTGGGTGGGTGTGTGACTGCGTTTGTGTACTTTGGGAAGTGGGCTCACAGACACACTGGGAGAGGCCACAGGGGATGTGTGAATGGTAGTGGGGGTGGTGAGTGCACGTGAGCGGTGTGTGGTGATGGGCGTGCTGGTGATGGACGTAGTGACTGAAGATGTAGTGCATGCAGGTGTGAGTGGAGACGTGACAGGGAGGCAGGAGGGAGGCGTGGAGGAGGGGGACACAGTGCAGGCAGTGGATGTTGGTATGTCTGCATGGTTATGATGCTTGTGTGAGTGTCTGTGGGATGTGTGGTGCTTATGTTTGCCAGAGCTACCCTTGTGCGTTGAGGTGTGTGCATGCTGGTCTGATGGTGTGCTTGGGATAGGCTGAGGTACAGGGGATTGGGGCTGGGTGGAGGAAGTTGGAGGGGGGAGGCTGGACACAGGGACAATGGCTGCCATCAGTGCTGAGGCCAGAGTCTGAAAAGCTCGCTGTTGGGCTGCCTGACCAGAATGAATGCCCTCCAGGTAAGCATTTGTCTGTTGCAACTGCCTCTCTACACCCTGGATGGCATTCAGAATGGTAGACTGCCCAACAGTGAGGGATCTGAGGAGGTCAATGGCCTCGTCACTGAGGGCAGCAGGGCTGACAGGGGCAGGGGCTGAGGTGCCTGGGGAGAAGGAGATGCCCACCCACCTGGGTGAGCGGCCACAGGGCACACGCTGAGGGGCTGCTGGGAGGGCGGTGCTGGTAGGGGGGTGGCGGCTGTACCTGTATATGCGGGGGCCACAGAGGGTCCCGCCACCGCAAGGGAGCTCCCATCAGAGGAGGAGTCCGTGTCACTGGTCTCAGCTCCTGTCCCCGCCGTGGAGCTCCCCTCGCCCTCCGTCCCACTGGTGAATTTGGAGTCCGTAGTCTCCCCCTCCATGGCCATGTGGGATCCAGCTCCCTACTGCTCCGGTGCCACTGCTCCTCCGCCTGATGATGCTATTGCACACACGAACAAGGAGACCACATAAAGGGGGGGGGAGAAAGAAGAAAGACATGTTGAGTGCATGCAATACCGCTACCGTTGGCGGACACTACAGACACAGCAGCCCTCTGCACTATGCCATGCACTTAGAGTTCCCTAATTAATCACAGGGCCATGGGGTACAAGGCCTATGCCCGATTGCTGCACACATGGAAGTCACAGGAGCCTGACAAGGTGTAGTTGGCTCTTAACACTGGTGGGGTGGGGTGCTTCATGGCCTGCCTTACGAAGGGACCTTGCCTACAAAACTCACCCTGGCCTAGGGGTACCCACAGCCTACCTCCCCCACCCTGACACCTCCAATGCGTGCTGATTCAGCTGAATGAGAGTGTACTCACCCCCTTGTGGCTGCTGTGATGCTCTCAAGTGCCCATCCAACTCCGGGTACGCCACCGCCAGGATCCGGAACATCAGGGGGGTCATGGTGCCACGGGCACCCCTCCCATGTTGGGAGGCCATCCCCAGATGGCCTCTGCCGTCTTCTTGCCCCAGCAGCGAATGTCCTCCCATCTCTTCCGGCAGTGGGTGCTCCGTCTGTGGTGGATCCCCAGAGTCCGGACTTCCTTGGCGATGACACGCTAAATATCCTTCTTCTGGTGGGTGCTGACCTACGGGAATAGTACAGGGGAAAAGGAGAAGAGATAACCGTCCGGACCGTAACAGTCATTGGCCTGCATTCCTACCCTTGCCATGACGCACATACACTCACCGTCGTTACATGCACGCCTCATTCTCCCCCCGTATCTTACATCCACACCACTCCACACAGGCATTGCCCATACAGCATGCTCACAGTGTACTTACCTGTTTGTCTGGAGGACCGTAGAGTAGCGTGTACTAGGGGAGGACCCCATCCACTAGTTTCTCCAACTCCTCCATGGTGAAGGCAGGGGCCCTTTCCCCAGACACATGATCCATTGTCGCTTCCAGACTGAGGTCACAGCAGCACTTGCAGTGTAGGTCCTCTCCTGTCGAAGATCAGATATCAAGTGAGTGAGTGAACAGATAGAAAATGACGGTCACGTCCGCGGCGGTACATACTGCCGGCGTACATCGTCATTGGCTCCTGGGACCCATAGGGCCCAATGTTAACCAATGCAGGATTGCGCCGCGGTCTTCGACCGCCTACCACGACGGTGTCCAACGCCCGCGCAGTTACCTCATAACCCATTGTCCCACCTTACAGGTGAGGTCGACAATGGAAGAGCGACATATCATTGTCACCTACAGACTGGACCGTGCCACAATCCATGAGCTGTATGCCCAATTGGAGCCGGACCTGATGTCAGCTATCCGCCATCCCACAGGGATACCCCCTCTAGTGCAGGTGCTGTCAGTACTCCATTTCCTGGCAAGTGGGTCTTTTCAGGGGACAGTGGCCATAGCATCAGGGATGCCCCAGCCTATGTTCTCCAACGTGTTGTCCAGAGTGTTGTCTCCCCTGCTGAAACACATGCGCAGCTACATCGTGTTCCCTCAGGTGGAGGATTTGCCTACAGTGAAAGGTGACTTCTATGCTTTGGGACATATCCCCAACATCATAGGTGCCATTGATGGGACACATGTGGCCTTGGTCCTCCCCCCGCAGGAGTGAACAGGTGTACAGAAACCGGAAGAGTTACCATTCTATGAATGTGCAGATGGTGTGTTTGGCCAACCAGTACATCTCCCATGTGAATGCCAAATTTCCTGGCTCAGTGCATGACGCTTACATTCTGAGGAATAGCAGCATCCCTTATCTGATGGGGCAACTCCAGAGGCACCGTGTGTGGCTATTAGGGGAGGACATGGACCCTATACAGTGTGAATAGTTGTCTGGGTCTGGGGTTGTCCCTAAGGGTTAGTGTGTGTCTAACAGTTGTCCCTCGACATTTGCAGGTGACTCTGGGTACCCCTACCTGTCATGGCCACTGACCCCAGTGAGGAATCCCAGGACAAGGGCAGAGGAACGCTACAATGAGGCACATGGGCGAACTAGGAGGGTTATAGAGAGGACCTTCGGTCTCCTGAAGGCCAGGTTCCGGTACCTCCATATGACGGGTGGTTCCCTATTCTACTCACCAAAGAAGGTGTGCCAGATTATCGTGGCCTGCTGTATGCTGCACAACTTGGTTTTGTGATGACAGGTGCCTTTTCTGCAGGAGGATGGTCCTGAAGGAGGTGTTGTGGCAGCTGTGGAGCCTGTGGACAGTGAAGAAGAGGAAGCAGAAGAAAAGGATATCGACAACAGAAACACTGTGATTCATCAATACTTACAGTGAGACACAGGTGAGAAGACATCACTGCCTGCTACATCTGATACACTTGTTCTACCTCTCATCTGTCTGTCACTTTCACCCAGTGTATGGACCCTGATTTGTCACTTTCCCTTTCGATTTCACAGATGTGGGTCCCACTGTGTGACCTCTGCTATGTTTCCTCATGTACTAGAGCTGTGTGACATAGGTATGTTGACACTACAATGGATATTGCTATTTTCCTCTGTTATTGCAAATACACATTTGTGAAAGCACAGACTGACTCCAGATAGTTTTGTGATTTAAGGGTGTTTATTTAAGTGCTAAATATTGGAGGGGGTTGTAAAATGGGCTGGGGGGATGGTGGAGGAATGTCCATGGCAGAGTCCAGTCTGTTAGTCTCACAGGTGCATTGTCCAAAGGGGCATAGGAAGTGGAGCTGGGGCAGTTTAAGGATGGACAGGGTGACAAAGTGGGACAGAAGGATGACAATCAGGGTGGTCTCATTTCTTGGCGGGGGTCTTGGCATTGTTTTCTGTCTTTGTCCTGGATCTCAGGGACCGCTCGCAGGGTGGTTCTCCATCTGCAGGGGGTGGGGTTGGGTGGTGGTGTCGTGGTCCTGTGGCGGTGCCTCCGGTCAACTAGCGCCGGAGGAGGTGGTGGGCAGTTCATCGTCCAGGCTAGTGTCAGAGGCCCCTTGTTGTGCCACAGTGTCCCTCTTGGTGTTGAGGAGTTCCTTCAGCACCCCTACAATGGTACCCAGGGTGGAATTGATGGATTTGAGTTCCCCCCAAACCCAAATACTGTTCCTCCTGCAGCCGTCGGTCTCCTGAAACTTGGCCAGTACCGTTGCCATCGTCTCCTGGGAAAGGTGGTAGGCTCCCATGATGTTGGAGAGGGCCTCGTTGAGAGTGGGTTCCCTGGGCCTGTCCTCCCCGTCGCACAGCAGCCCTCCCAGTTCCCCTGTGTTCCTGGGCCTCTGTCCCCTGAACCGTGTGCCCACTGCCACTGCCCCCAGGTCCCTGCTGTTCTTGGGGTGGTGGGATAGCCTGGGTTCCCTGTAGTGGTGGACACACTGCTGCTTGACGTGTCCTGGGGACAGAGGTATGGGCCCGCTGAGTGAGTGCTGTGCTGGTGTTTCCAGAGGGAGGAGGCTCTGTTGTGGCTTGTGCCAGTGTGAGGGAAAACCGACTGTCCTGAGGTCCCAGATGGGCTGGGCTGGTCATCTAGATCCAGCTGGACAGAGCTGCTGTCATCACTGTGGGCCTCTTCTGTGGGGGGAGTGGACATGTCTGGAACCTCCTGTCTGGTGACGTTGGGTAGGGGTCCTGCAGGGGTGTAAAGGCAGAGTTTTAGTATCTGTGTGTGCCATGATGTGCAATGGGTGGGTGACCCTGTACCCCAGTGCTTGCATTCCTGTGTAGGACCTTGTGTGCTAATTGTTTAGGGGTCTGTGTGGGTATGTGCAGTGGACATGCATTGGTGATGGGTGTCCATGCTTTGTTCTTGCACGCAGGGCTTGGTGTTGGGAGGTGTGGTTTGTGATAGTGGGACATATGTGAGGAGTTGGATTGATGAAGGTGAGGGTGAGGGTGGGGGTATGTGTTAACATGCAAGTAGGGTGGGGGATGTAATAGTTAAGATTTGACTTACCAGAGTCCATTCCTCCAGCTACTCCTGCGGGGCCCTCAGGATGCAGTATAGCCAAGACCTGCTCCTCCCATGTTGTTAGTTGTGGGGGTCTGCTGCCAGTCCTCTGAACCGCAATGTGGTGTCTTGAGACTACGGAACGCACCTTCCCCCGTAGGTCGTTCCACCTCTTCCTCCCTTCATCCCGTGTTCTTGGGTGCTGTCCCACTGCGTTGACCCTGTCCACAATTCAGCGCCATAGCTCCATCTTCCTAGCTATGGTTGTGTGCTGCACCTGTGATCCGAATAGCTGTGGCTCTACCTGGATAATTTCCTCCACCATGACCCAGAGCTCCTCCTCAGAAAACCTGGGGTTTCTTTGCGGTGCCATGGGGTGGTGTGGGTGATGTGTGAGGTGGTGTGTGTTGTGATGTGTGGAGTGATGTTTAGGGATGTGTGGTGTTTTGTGCATGGATGTGTATGTGTGATGGTGTTGTGTGCCTCTGTATGGTGGTGTTGTCTTTGCTGTGCTGTCTCTCTGGCCTTCGTCAATATTTTAGGTAGTAAGGGTTGGTGGGTGATGTGGGTGGGTGTTTTATAGTGGTGTGGGTGTGTGGGAGTGGTGTGTGTATGTGTATCAGGTGTGTGTATTTGGAATTGTCCAATGTGGTTGTGTTTTGTAAGAGTGTGTGTATTTTGAGCGCGGCGGTGTGTACCACCAATGGTTTACCGCGGTTGAAAGACCGCCGCGTGGATTCATGGGTTGTGATAGTGTGGGCGTATTCCTGTTGGCGTGACGGTGGAGGTTTAGTTCTCGCCAGTTTATCACTGACCTTTGGTGTGGCAGACTTGTGTGGGTGTCTAAATTTTGCCGGATTCCGAGCTGTGGGTCGTAATAGCTGTGGCAGAATTCCGCGGCCGCGGCGGTGTGTTAGCGGTCTTCTGCATGGCGGTAAGTGGGATTTACCGCCAATGTTGTAATGAGGGCCTCAGTGTAATCAAATGCTTTTTCAGAGCCATGCAGTAATATTAAGAAGTCCATGTAGTTGAATAATCAACTTAAACTGAGGGGGTTATTCTAACTTTGGAGGAGTGTTAATCCGTCCCAAAAGTGACGGTAAAGTGACGGATATACCACCAGCCGTATTACGAGTTCCATAGGATATAATGGACTCGTAATACGGCTGGTGGTAAATCCGTCACTTTTCCGTCACTTTTGGGACGGATTAACACCTCCTCCAAAGTTAGAATAACCCCCTGAGTCTTTTTAATCTATGAGACATAAAGCCTGATTGGCAGCTTGGATCAGTACATGGGCAAATTTATACAGTCAGTCCACTTATACCTTTGCCAATAACTTTGTTTCCGTATTTAGTAATGAGAATGGCCTGTAAGCTCTTGGACAGAATTTAATGGTCATCTTCCTACCTTTTCAAATAAATGAATAAAACCCTGCCTTCCTCTGTTGCATTAGTGAATAGCTTCAGAGAACCATAATCTAGCCCCACCATAAGTCATTCTTACAGATGAAGACATGACAATCCAAACACAATCCTCTGGCTCTGTGCTTTGACTTCTTAGCTGGGAATCCTGACAGGTACCTGATCCTGGGTTCAATGATCCACCAGTGCCTTTTGCTCTATTTTCTTGTACAGAAGTGTATTAAGCTAGTGTTCATGCAACTCCACAAAACTATTACTCAATAAATCTCCATCTTGGAGACATATAATTAGAAGAGGGTTCATGCGTATTGCATTGCTGTAAAGGCGAATGGATAGTTGAAACAATTGCACAAAAATATCCACTGGTCTATAATATAGGATCCCTTTCCCTGGCAAATAAGGAAGGAGAGTTTTGCATTTGTGCTTAAGATGACTTCTCTCAAAATCCATGCCGGAAAGGCTGCCCAGAACCAAGATAAACTCTATTTAATCTGTCATAGTTTAATATTTTAGAAGTGTGGGCTAAGTTCAAGATCTTATTTTAAGGAACTGCTGGGCAAGAATCAGCAGTCCAATATGCATAACAGTTACAAAAATAAAGAATGTAGGTTCAGAATCAAATAGTTAAAATGGAACACATATTAACTAAATACCACAACAGGAAAAAACAAACAAAATCAGAATATAGCATTAACCTTGTATAAAACAAGTCTCCGAGGTTAACCTTTATTTGACATGTCAATAGCAATCTAAGTTTAATGGCAATCATTAAAAAATAAAAACTAAGGCCCTCATTCTGACCTTGGCGGTCGGCGGAGAGGCGGCGGTCGGACCGCGAACAGACCGGCGGTATTAAAAATGGCATTCTGACCCTGGCGGGAACCGCCAACACAGCCCGCCAACTTAACACTCCGACCGCCACAGCGGTACAAACAAACAGCGCGGCGGTTCCCGCCAACAGCCTGGCGGCAGACAAAGTACCGCCCACCCTATTACGACCCACCAATCTGCCACCTTTTCCGGGGCGGGAGCACCGCCGATAAGAACACGGCGGAAACAGACTACGAACGGGAAAACGCTCACCTCTACGCACTCCACGCGAGATTCCGGCAGTATGGAGCCAGAGTTACAGGTCATCCCCGCACTCCTATTCCTCCTCATATACCAGGAGCACGCCCGGCGGCGCGGAAGACATCGGTGAGTACTGCACCTACGACACAGGGGAGGGAAAAGATTACCGGCACACACCCACCCACCCACACCCACTACAACACACACATCAATGCATTCCCACAGATCACTGTCACAACCCACAAACCACCCCCCTCCGAAATAATGCAAAGACCAAAAGAAGAGATCATAAACGGCCAGATATATTGAAATATGGACACCAGTAATCCAAATAAATAAATAAACTATGTACAAAATATATACAGCTACTAAATGTAGTCCAACCACTGTCCGTGGATCACAGGGGTCCTGTGCAAAGGGGCAAGGCCCAGTCCCACGACAAGAACTCCACGGAGAGAACACTGCAGGGGCATCAGAAAGAAAATAGGACAGGCACCTCAGGGGGAAGGGAAGGGGGGGCACCTCAGCCACTTGAGTACACGACGCCAGATCCACAAGGGGACTCCATGACCACGGGCCCATCCTGGGGAGTGCAAAGCCACAGTCCATACAGTCCATACAGTGGGTGGCCTGCCCACTGGGCCATCCTGGGGAGTGCAAAGCCACAGTCCATACAGTCCATACAGTGGGTGGCCTGCCCACTGGGCCATCCTGGGGAGAGCAAAGCCACAGTCCATACAGTCCATACAGTGGGTGGCCTGCCCACTGGGCCATCCTGGGGAGAGCAAAGCCACAGTCCAAACAGTCCATACAGTGGGTGGCCTGCCCACTGGGCCATCCTGGGGAGAGCAAAGCCACAGTCCATACAGTCCATACAGTGGGTGGCCTGCCCACTGGGCCATCCTGGGGAGTGCAAAGCCACAGTCCATACAGTCCATACAGTGGGTGGCCTGCCCACTGGGCCATCCTGGGGAGTGCAAAGCCACAGTCCATACAGTCCATACAGTGGGTGGCCTGCCCACTGGGCCATCCTGGGGAGAGCAAAGCCACAGTCCAAACAGTCCATACAGTGGGTGGCCTGCCCACTGGGCCATCCTGGGGAGAGCAAAGCCACAGTCCATACAGTCCATAACAGACCCCACTGCCACTGGAGGAGGCAAGTTGGCCAGAGGACATCCTGCAGCCCTGCCCGAGATAGATCCTGCCCTGCCACGTCTGCCAAAGGGCCAGCGGTTCTTGCCCTGAAGGGCCCAGTTCAGCGGTTCTTGAGACGGCGGGGCCCAGTTCAGCGGTTCTGGAGACGGCGGGGCCCAGTTCAGCGCTTCTTGCCTTGAAGGGCCCAGTTCAGCGGTTCTTGAGACGGCGGGGCCCAGTTCAGCGCTTCTTGCCTTGAAGGGCCCAGTTCAGCGGTTCTTGAGACGGCGGGGCCCAGTTCAGCGGTTCTGGAGACGGCGGGGCCCAGTTCAGCGCTTCTTGCCTTGAAGGGCCCAGTTCAGCGGTTCTTGAGACGGCGGGGCCCAGTTCAGCGGTTCTTGAGACGGCGGGGCCCAGTTCAGCGGTTCTTGAGACGGCGGGGCCCAGTTCAGCGGTTCTTGAGACGGCGGGGCCCAGTTCAGCGGTTCTTGAGACGGCGGGGCCCACTTCAGCGGTTCTTGAGACGGCGGGGCCCAGTTCAGCGGTTCTTGCCTTGAAGGGCCCAGTTCAGCGGTTCTGGAGACGGCGGGGCCCAGTTCAGCGGTTCTTGAGACGGCGGGGCCCAGTTCAGCGGTTCTTGAGACGGCGGGGCCCAGTTCAGCGGTTCTTGAGACGGCGGGGCCCAGTTCAGCGGTTCTTGAGACGGCGGGGCCCAGTTCAGCGGTTCTGGAGACGGCGGGGCCCAGTTCAGCGGTTCTTGAGACGGCGGGGCCCAGTTCAGCGGTTCTTGAGACGGCGGGGCCCAGTTCAGCGGTTCTGGAGACGGCGGGGCCCAGTTCAGCGGTTCTTGAGACGGCGGGGCCCAGTTCAGCGGTTCTTGAGACGGCGGGGCCCAGTTCAGCGGTTCTTGAGACGGCGGGGCCCAGTTCAGCGGTTCTTGAGACGGCGGGGCCCAGTTCAGCGGTTCTGGAGACGGCGGGACCCAGTTCAGCGGTTCTTGAGACGGCGGGGCCCAGTTCAGCGGTTCTTGAGACGGCGGGGCCCAGTTCAGCGGTTCTTGAGACGGCGGACGGTCTATGGCCAACTGCTAATTGCCTGGTGGTGCCCTCCTGGGCAGCGGGGATGGTGCTCCTTCACTGCCCACCTGGGCTGTGGGTGGTGGGGCCCTCCTGGCCAGCTGGGCTGGGTCCTCCCTGGGCAGCGGCTATGGGGGTGGTGGGCTCTCCCGGGGCAGCTGTGCCGGTTCCTCCCGGGGCAGCGGCTATGGGGGTTGTGGGCTCCTCCTGGGCAGCAGGCCTGCTGCCTGATCTCTCCAACTTGCTGCCCTTGCCCTCCTTAGTCGTCGGCCTGTGGCCCTTGCCTCCCTTTGGAGCTGTGGCTGGTGACTGTCTCTGGGTGGTGTCCGGGGGGGATGTAGAAGGCGGGCTCCTGCGGCGCCCCTTCCGCCTTCTGCTCCTCTTCCCAGGGGGTGGGCTGGCTGTCCCCTTGCTGCTGGGCGAAGATCCAGACATGCGGGCTGGCGGGCTCCAATACCCCTGCACCCTTGTCAAGGGGGCTGCAGGGCTGGTGGTGGCTGAGGTGCTCTTCTTACCCCGACGAGAAGGAGGGGGGGGCTCAGGGTCAGGAAAGAAGTTAGTAGTGGCGAGGAAGAGCTTCTTGGGACAATGGAGAGTGGTAGGTACAGTGGGAATGGGAGTGGAGGGAGAGGATGTGGTTGTAGGTGAGTCACGTTTGCTGTCTTTGGGTGCAGGTGCAGGAGGGATAGGCTGTCGTGAGGTGGATGGCTGTTGGGTGGGTGGGTGGCTGCGTTTGTGTGGTGTGGAAGAGGGGGTGACAGACACAGTGGGAGAGGACACAGGGGACGTGTAAATGGCAGTGGGGATGGTGACTGCACGTGTGCGGACTGGAGTGGAGGGTGTGCTGGTGATGGAAACACTGGCTGATGGTGAGGTGAATGGAGGTGTGAGTGTAGACGTCACAGGGAGGGAGGAGGGAGACGAGGAGGTGGGGGTAACAGAGGTGGTAGTGACTGTTGGCATGTCTGCATCGGAATGTTGCGTGTGTGAATGTCTGCGTGATCTGTGGTGCTTATGTTTGGATGAGCTTCTCTTGGGTGTTGAGGTGTGTGCAGGCTGGTCTGATGGTGTGGGTGGGACAGGCAGAGGAACAGGAGACTGGGAGGAGGGAGTTAGTAGAGGCAGGCAGGAGACAGGGACAATGGCTGCCGTCAGTGCTGAGGCCAGAGCCTGGAACGATCGCTGATGGGCAGCCTGACCCGAATGAATGCCCTCCAGGTACGCATTGCTGCGATGAACCTCCCTCTCCACCCCCTGGATGGCATTCAAAAGGGTAGTCTGCCCAACAATGAGCGTTCGGAGGAGGTCAATGACCTCCTCACTGAGGGCAGCGGGGGTAACAGGGGCAGGGCCTGAGGTGCCTGGGGCGAAGGAGATGCCCGGCTTCCTGGCAGAGCGGGCACGGGGCGAACGCGGAGGGGCTGCTGGGAGGGCGGAGATGGTGCGCTGGGTGGCGGCTGTACCTGTAATGGCGGGGGGCACGGATGGTGCCACCCCCGCAAGGGAGCCCCCTTCCGAGGACGTGTCCGTGTCGCTGCAGGCTCCAGTCGTCCCCGTCGTGGAGCTCCCCTCGCCCTCCGTCTCACTGGTCCAGTCTGACTCTGTGGCATGGCCCTCCTGGTCCATGTGAGATGCAGCTCCCTCCTGCCCCGATGCCACTTCTCCTCCGCCTGATGATGCTGATGCACACAAGCACAGAAAGACAAACAAAAAGGGGGGGGGAGAGAGAAATAAAGGGATATTGAGTACATGGATCTCCGGTACAGTTAGCGGACATGACAGACACAGATGCCCCCTGCACTAAGTTGCGCACTTGGGGTACGCTACGCATTCCGTGGAACATGCCCTACACGCCTAGAGTTGTCAACTGCACCCATGGATGACACGGCCCAGGGATGGCTGTACTGACACACTACTGAGGGTGGTGGCTGGGGACACAGGGGCTTACGGGGGTGCCCAGCCTACAGATATCGCCCTGGCCTAGGGGGACCCACAGCCCTCCTCCCCCACCCAGACACCTCCACTGCACGACAACAGAGTAGATGATGCTTGTACTCACCCCCTTGTGTCTGCTGTGCTGCCCTCACGCGCCCATCCAAATCAGGGTAGGCCACCGCCAGGATCCGGAACATCAGGGGGCTCAGTTGACGGCAGGCACCCCGCCTACGTTGGGAGGCCATCCCCAGCAGAGACTCGGCGGTCTTCTTGGTCCCGCGGCGGATGTCCTCCCACCTCTTGCGGCAGTGGGTGCCCCGTCGATGGTGGACCCCCAGGCCCCGGACTTCCTTGGCGATGGCACGCCAAATCCCGATCTTCTCATGGGCGCGGACCTATGTGACACGTACAGGGAGGGAGAAATACCACGTTCAAGTTACTCAGCATTTTCCTTTCCAGTGGCCCAACGCCCCCCATCCCCGCCAGGCCCCCCGCCAGCCCCAACATGCACCCCATCCCCGCCAGGCCCCCCGCCAGGCCCCCCGCCAGGCCCCCCGCCATGCCCAACATGCACCCCATCCCCGCCAGGCCCCCCGCCATGCCCAACATGCCCCCCATCCCCGCCAGGCCCCCCGCCAGCCCCAACATGCACCCCATCCCCGCCAGGCCCCCCGCCAGGCCCCCCGCCATGCCCAACATGCCCCCCATCCCCGCCAGGCCCCCCGCCAGGCCCCCTGCCATGCCCAACATGCCCCCCATCCCCGCCAGGCCCCGCGCCAGGCCCCCCGCCAGGCCCCCCGCCATGCCCAACATGCCCCCCATCCCCGCCAGGCCCCCCGCCAGGCCCCCTGCCATGCCCAACATGCCCCCCATCCCCGCCAGGCCCCGCGCCAGGCCCCCCGCCAGGCCCCCCGCCATGCCCAACATGCCCCCCATCCCCGCCAGGCCCCCCGCCAGCCCCAACATGCACCCCATCCCCGCCAGGCCCCCCGCCAGGCCCCCCGCCATGCCCAACATGCACCCCATCCCCGCCAGGCCCCCCGCCAGGCCCCCCGCCAGCCCCAACATGCACCCCATCCCCGCCAGGCCCCCCGCCAGGCCCCCCGCCATGCCCAACATGCCCCCCATCCCCGCCAGGCCCCCCGCCAGGCCCCCTGCCATGCCCAACATGCCCCCCATCCCCGCCAGGCCCCGCGCCAGGCCCCCCGCCAGGCCCCCCGCCATGCCCAACATGCACCCCATCCCCGCCAGGCCCCCCGCCAGGCCCCCCGCCATGCCCAACATGCACCCCATCCCCGCCAGGCCCCCCGCCAGCCCCAACATGCCCCCCATCCCCGCCAGGCCCCCAAGCCAGCCAGTGGCCCCAAATCCAGATAGAATTAAACTCACTTGTTGGTCTGGAGGACCGTAGAGTAGCGCATACTGGGGGAGGACCCCATCCACAAGTTTCTCCAACTCCTCTCCAGTGAAGGCAGGGGCCCTTTCCCCAGTCGCAGCAGCCATTGTCCCTTCCAGACCGAGGTCACAGCAACACTTGCAGTATAGGTCCTCTCCTGTGAAAGTTCAAGTCGCAAGTGGATAAGTAGATAGAAAATGGCGGTCACGTCCGCGGCGGGGCGTACCGCGGCGGTGCGTCCCGCCACCGCCGGCGCCCTTCGCCATTGGCTCCTGAAACCCATAGGCTTCAATGTTAACCAATGCGGCTTCGCGCCGCGGTCTTGGCCCGCCGCCCGCCGCGGTGTGCCACGCCAGCGCATTGACCTCACATCCCATTGTCACACTTCACAGGTCAGGCAGCCGCCATTTCCAGGGCCCACATGGCTCAATTTCAACTGCGTCACACAGGCCTAGGCCTTGCATAGCCACTCATACACGCCATTCACTGCATAGAGAATCGTATACTGTGCTAGCTGTGAGTACGTACCTGTGGGTTGCCAGACTGTGTGCTCCATGTTGTCCTTCCTAGGCACCGTCCGCTGGGTTGGGCGAGGAGACGGATGAATCCTCCCGTGTACCGACCGCTGGTGGACCTGTCGACAATGGAAGAACGCCACATTATCCTGACCTACCGTCTTAACCGTGCCACTATCCATGAACTGTGTGCCCGGCTGGAGCCCGACCTGATGTCCCCCATCCGCCAACCCACAGGGATTCCCCCTCTGGTGCAGGTCATGTCAGTACTCCATTTCTTGGCAAGTGGGTCATTTCAGACAACCGTGGGAATTGCTTCTGGGATGTCTCAGCCCATGTTTTCAAAGGTGTTATCCAGAGTGTTGTCTGCCCTGATGAAATCCGTGAGGAACTACATCATTTTCCCTGAGGTGGGCGAACTGGCTACAGTGAAGGGTGATTTCTACGCCCTTGGACATATTCCCAACGTAATTGGTGCCATTGATGGGACCCATGTGGCTTTGGTTCCCCCAAGAGACAGGGAGCAGGTGTACAGGAACAGAAAAAGTTACCATTCAATGAACATCCAGGTGGTGTGTTTGGCTGACCAGTACATCTCGCATGTAAATGCCAAATTCCCAGGGTCAGTGCATGACGCCTACATCCTCAGGAATAGCAGCATCCCTTACGTGATGGAACAGCTACAGAGACACCGTGTATGGCTAGTGGGGGACTCTGGGTACCCCAACCTGTTGTGGCTACTGACCCCAGTAAGGAATCCCCGGACCAGGGCAGAGGAACGGTACAATGAGGCCCATGGGCGTACTAGGAGGGTGATCGAACGCACCTTTGGCCTCCTAAAGGCCAGGTTTCGCTGCCTGCATATGACCGGTGGATCCCTAATGTACTCACCTAAGAAGGTGTGTCACATCATCGTGGCCTGCTGCATGCTTCACAACCTGGCTTTGCGACGCCAGGTGCCTTTCCTGCAGGAGGATGGTCGAGACGGTGGTGTTGTGGCAGCGGTGGAACCTGAGGAGAGTGACGAGGAGGAAGACGACGGGGCTGAAACAGACAACAGGGACAGAATCATTGAACAGTACTTCCAATAGGACACAGGTAACATTTCAAAGATAATTTAGTAAAAGTTAACTACTCTGCAGCATCTCTGCTGCCTGTCTATTTGCCCCAGTGTATGATGACTGAGTTTTGGCTTTTCCCTCCCTATTTCAGATCTGGGGTCCCCACTACGAGTCCTGTGCTTCGTTTCCCCATGGACTACAGCTTTGTGGCAGCTGTTTGTTGACTTCACCATGTACAAGGACATATTTGCACTGTCATGTCAATTACAATCTATTGAAATCACAGCCAGACTCCTGATATTTTGGTGCAAAATAGGTGTTTATTGAAGTGCTCAAAATGGGATGGGTGGTTTCAAGTGGGTGGGGGCTATGGTGAAGGAATGTCCATGGCAGAGTCCAGAGTAACAGTCACACAGGTGCATTGTCCAGAGGCCTGTGGAGAGATGGAGCATGGGCAGTTCGAGGATGGACAGGGTGACAATGTGGGACAGTGGGATGACATCAGGTGGTATCCATTGCTGGCGGGGGTCTTGACATCCTACTCTGTCTTGCGAGATCTCAGGGCCCTCTTGCGGGGTGGTTCTTCTCCTGCAGGAGGTGGGGGTCTGGTGGGCTGCTGCTGTGCGGGGGCCTCCTGTCCACTAGCGTCGGCGGAGGTGGATGGCTGTTCTTGGTCCCGGCTAGTGGCAGGGGCCCTTGGGTGTTGTTCAGTGTCCGCCCTGCTGTTTACGAGGTCCTGCAGCAGCCCTACCATGGTAACCAGGGTGGTGTTGATGGCTCGGATGTCCTCCCTGTACCCCCGATAGTGTTCCTCCTGCAGCACCTGGATCTCCTGGAACCGGGCCAGTACCGTCGCCATCGTCTCCTGGGAGCGGTTGTATGCTCCCATGATGGTGGTGAGGACCTCGTGGAGAGTGGGTTCCCTGGGCCTCTCCTCCCCCCCCTGTCGCACAGCTGCCCGCCGAGTTGCCCTGTTTCCCTGGGCCTCTTCCCCCTGGCCGGTGTGCCCACTACCACTGCACCCAGGTCCCTGTTGTTGTTGGGGTGGTGGGTTATCCTGGGTGCCCTGTAGTGGTAGACACACCGCAGATTGACGCGCCCTGGAGACAGAGGCATGGGCCCGCTGGGTGGGAGCTGTGCTGGTGTTCCCAGAGGGGTTAGGGTCTATAGTGGCCTGTGCCTGTGTGAGGGGAACCGACTGTCCAGAGGTCCCCGATGGTCCGGGCTGGTCATCGGTGTCCAGATCGACAGAGCTGCTGTCATCGCTGACGGCCTCTTGGGTGGGGGGTGTGGATAATTCTGGCCCCTCCGCCGCGGTGTGTTGACGGTCGGGTCCTGCAGGGGTATAGAGGTATGGTTATAGTTTCAATGAGTGGCATATGGGTGTATCTGTGGGTTCCCGTGTCCCCAAGTGCTGGCATTCGTGTGTGGGGGCTTTGGTGAGGGTGGCTTGTGGGGGGGATGTGTATATGCATTGGGCATGCTTTGGTGATGGGTGTCCATGCTTAGTGGACGCATGCAGGCCTAGGTTTTGGGATGTGTGGGTTGTGATGGTGAGACATTGGCGGGGAATAGGTGTGCTGGGGGTGGGGGTGAGGATGGTGGTGGGGGTGAGGATGGTGGTGGGGGTGAGGGTGGGGGTGAGGATGGTGGTGGGGGTGAGGGTGGGGGTGAGGATGGGGGTGGGGGTGAGGGTGGGGTTCGAGGATGGGGGTGAGGGTTGGGGTCTGATTTGGCATGCAGGTGGGGGGGAAGCAGTATTGAAGCTTCAACTTACCAGTATCCATTCCTCCGCCGACTCCTGCGAGGCCGTCAGGATGCAGGATGTTCAAGACTTCCTCCTCCCATGATGTGAATTGTGGGGGTTGAGGTGGGGGTCCTCCGCCAGTCTTCTGCACGGCGATGTTGTGCCTGGATACCATGGAACGCACCTTCCCCCGTAGGTCGTTCCATCGCTTCCTGATGTCTTCCCGATTTCTGGGGTGCTGTCCCACTGCGTTCACCCTGTCGACAATCCTCTGCCATAGCTCTGTCCTCCGGGCAATGCTGGTGTATTGGACCTGTGTGCCGAACAGCTGGGGCTCTACACGAACGATTTCCTCCACCATAACCCTGAGTTCTTCGTCTGTGAAGCGGGGTTGTCTTTGGGGTGCCATGGGGTGGTGTGTATGATGTGTGGGGTGGAGTATGTGTATTTAAGTGAGTTGAGTGTGGTGGTGTGTGTTGTTTTGTGTGTGGATAGTGTGTGGGTGATGGTGTTGAGTGGCTGTGGCTGTTATGTTTTGGATGCTGGTGTCTCGCTCTTGCCTTCTTTACGATTTTGTAAGCGGAGGGGTTTGTGGGTGATGTGGGTGGGTGTTTTATATTGTATTGTGTGTGTGGGAGTGGTGTGTGTATGTGTATCAGGTGTGTGGGATTCAAATCGTCCAATGTGGGTGAGTTTTGTTCGTTGGTGGGTATTCTGACCGCGCCGGTGTGTCCCGCCAATGGAATACCGCGTTTGAATGACCGCCGCGTGGATTCGTGGGTCGTAATGGGATGGGCGTATTTCTGGTGGCGTGGCGGTGGAGGTTTGGTCACCTCCACCTTTCCGCCGACCGCTGGTCTGGCGGTCTGTTGTGGCGGTCGGATTTTCGGAGGTTTGCCTTCTGCGGGTCAGAATGACCGTGGCGGGTTTCCGCGACCGCGGCGGGATTATGGAGGATTTCTGACCGGCGGTAGGCGCCTTTTACCGCCGAGGTCAGAATGACCCCCTAAGTGCCCATTTACATTCTAGGGCATTCATTTGTTAATGGGCATCCTCCTGAGGGGGGACAATTGTTTACCATGGATGTATCAGATCAAATACACATGAACTCCAAATTAATAAACTCCTTTTGGTGCTTTACTCACTGGAGACTCTGAGGCCAAGCAGTCAAAGCTTACTGCAGCAGGTGGAGATTGAGGGAATCACAGTAAAAGTCAATCAATAATATCCATGTCCAACAAGTGGTTTACTTTAATAACACAAATTACTTCATTTAATGGGTACATAAATAGTTTACTTAAGGATTAGGTAGATACACAAAACCAGATACAATCCCAAATGTTGTTAGGGCATCTAATTTCTGATAACACTGGCCCTTTGTCAAATGTTATACTATGAAAAATGGTTGAGGCTGGCCCATGAATCTTCAACAGTGCTCGGGCCCTTGAATTTTAGCAAGAGCTAATCTGCAGCACAAATGACTGAAAGGTGATCAAAGTATGCTGATGCAGGGTCGCTGAGCACAACTGTAGTCTTAGCTCAGACTTTGGTACCACACTGCTGCAAGACTGGAAAAAAAGGTGTGGCACTCAAACATAGGATAGGGCAAAAATAGATGATGCCTGTATTAAAATTTGTATCCTAAAACCCCACTATTTAAACAACTCTGCTCCCTCGTAGCTGTTATTCTCCAACAATATTTACAGTGCATCAGTGCCGCCTAAATGTAGAATCACTTCAAATCTGACAGCTCTCACCACTTCTTTCCCCAAGCATCAAGGATATTGGCAGCAGCCGGTTTCTTTAGGCGTGTTGTTAGTAAACCGTAGTCAAGCTGCTGGCAAGGCCATGGGAAGCAAGATGGAAATATTCCCACACTCTGGCAAAACTCCTAGCATGCCCAAACTCAATACTCCAGTGCATGATGACCCGCCTGCAACCACGGACGGATAAATATCCATACATGCAGCTGCTTGACACCTGCTCAGCAGGTTAATATGTGCCCCTTCAGTGGCTTCAAGGATGCATCATTACCAGTGTAGGAAAGTACCATCTTGCCTGGCATGGTACCCCCATATTTCACTGTATATATGTTGTTTTAGTCTATGTGTCACTGGGACCCTGCCAGGCAGGGCCCCAGTGCTCATAAGTATGTGCCCTGTATGTGTTCCCTGTGTGATGCCTAACTGTCTCACTGAGGCTCTGCTAATCAGAACCTCAGTGGTTATGCTCTCTCTGCTTTCCAAATTTGTCACTAACAGGCTAGTGACTAAATTTACCAATTCACATTGGCATACTGGTACACCCATATAATTCCCTAGCATATGGTACTGAGGTACCCAGGGTATTGGGGTTCCAGGAGATCCCTATGGGTTGCAGCATTTCTTTTGCCACCCTTAGGGAGCTCTGACAATTCTTACACAGGCCTGCCAGTGGAGCCTGAGTGAAATAACGTCCACGTTATTTCACAGTCATTTACCACTGCACTTAAGTAACTTAGAAGTCACCTATATGTCTAACCTTCACCTGGTGAAGGTTGGGTGCAAAGTTACTTAGTGTGTGGGCACCCTGGCACTAGCCAAGGTGCCCCCACATCATTCAGGGCAAATTCCCCAGACTTTGTGAGTGCGGGGACACCATTACACGCGTCCACTGTACATAGGTCACTACCTATGTACAGCGTCACAATGGTAACGCCAAACATGGCCATGTAACATGTCTAGGATCATGGAATTGTCACCCCAATGCCATTCTGGCATTGGGGTGACAATTCCATGATCCCCCGGGTCTCTAGCACAGAACCCAGGGACTGCCAAACTGCCTTTCTGGGGTCTCCACTGCAGCTGCTGCTGCTGCCAACCCCTCAGACAGGTTTCTGCCCTCCTGGGGTCCAGGCAGCCCTGGCCCAGCAAGGTAGAACAAAGGACTTCCTCTGAGAGAGGGTGTAACACCCACTCCCTTTGGAAATAGGTGTGAAGGCTGGGGAGGAGTAGCCTGCCCCAGCCTCTGGAAATGCTTTGATGGGCACAGATGGTGCCCATCTCTGCATAAGCCAGTCTACACCGGTTCAGGGATCCCCCAGCCCTGCTCTGGCGCGAAACTGGACAAAGGAAAGGGGAGTGACCACTCCCCTGACCTGCACCTCCCAGGGGAGGTGCCCAGAGCTCCTCCAGTGTGTCCCAGACCTCTGGCATCTTGGAAACAGAGGTGTCTGTGGCACACTGGACTGCTCTGAGTGGCCAGTGCCAGCAGGTGATGTCAGAGGCTCCTTCTGATAGGCTCCTACCGCTCTTGGTAGCCAATCCTCCTTCCTGGGTAGCCAAACCTCCTTTTCTGGCTATTTAGGGTTTCTGCTTTGGGGGTCTCACCAGATAACGAATGCAAGAGCTCACCAGAGTTCCTCTGCATCTCCCTCTTCACCTTCTGCCAAAGGATCGACTGCTGACTGCTCAGGACGCCTGCAAAACCGCAACAAAGTAGCAAGACGACTACTAGCATCCTTGTATCGCTTCATCCTGCCGGCTTTCTCGACTGTTTCCAGGTGGTGCATGCTCTGGGGGTAGCCTGCCTCCTTTCTGCACCAGGAGCTCTGAAGAAATCTCCAGTGGGTCAATGGAATCTTCCCCCTGCAACCGCAGGCAACAAAAGACTGCATCACCGGTCCTCTGGGTCCCCTCTCAGCACGACGAGCGTGGTCCCTGGAACTCAGCAACTCTCTCCAAGTGACTCCCACAGTCCAGTGACTCTTCAGTCCAAGTTTGGTGGAGGTAAGTCCTTGACTCCCCACGCTAGACTGCATTGCTGGGTACCACATGATTTGCAGCTGCTCCGGCTCCTGTGCCCTCTTCCAGGATTTCCTTCGTGCACAGCCAAGCCTGGGTCCCCAACACTCTAACCTGCAGTGCACAACCTTCTGAGTTCTCCTCCGGCGTCGTGGGACTCCCTTTTGTGACTTCGGGTGGACTCCGGTTCACTTTTCTTCTAAGTGCCTGTTCAGGTACTTCTGTGGGTGCTGCCTACTTCTGTGAGGGCTTCCTGACTTGCTGGGATCCCCCTCGGTCTCCTCATCCAAGTGGCAACATCCTGGTCCCTCCTGGGCCACAGCAGCATCCAAAAACCCCAACCGCAACCCTTGCAGCTAGCAAGGCTTGTTTGCGGTCTTTCTGCATGGGTACACCTCTGTAACCCTCACTGTTTTCTTACAGTCTCAGCGACCCTCTACAAGCTCACATAGATTTGGGGTCCATTCCTGGTTCGCATTCCACTTTTGGAGTATATGGTTTGTGTTGCCCCTAGGCCTATGTGCTCCTATTGCACTCTACTGTAACTTTACATTGCTTGCATTACTTCCTTTTGCTATTACCTGCATAATTTTGGTTTGTGTACATATATCTTGTGTATATTTCTCATCCTCATACTGAGGGTACTCACTGAGATACTTTTGGCATATTGTCATAAAAATAAAGTACCTTTATTTTTAGTATATCTGTGTATTGTGTTTTCTTATGATATTGTGCATATGACACCAGTGGTATAGTAGGAGCTTTACATGTCTCCTAGTTCAGCCTAAGCTGCTTTGCCATAGCTACCTTCTATCAGCCTAGCTGCTAGAAACACCTCTTCTACAGTAATAAGGGATAACTGGACCTGGCACAAGGTGTAAGTACCTCTGGTACCCACCACAAGCCAGGCCAGCCTCCTACAACCAGGACTCTGCAGATGTTCCTCCCTGAACTACCTGACAAGATATTTGTGTGCTTATGTCTCCTGGATAGTACGATCCACTGCCATTCTACAAAGGATGTTTTGTTTAAAAACACTAAACTGTATGCCTCACTGACTCTTTTAGAGTCACATCCTAACCTCTGACATATCATTCCTAGTCCTTGAAGCCACATTTTCCTAGTCTTAGTACAGACCCCATTTTGTTGTTTCCTTGTCTTCTAATCTACTTTGATTTCTTCTACGTAAAACTTCAAAATGTCACTGAGATGTTTTGAGTGTACCCAGTTATGATACAGTACTTTTCTATATTTTATCTTTTTATTGAGCATTTATCTAAACCAAAAAGAGCATATGGGGAACAATATTCAACCGAAAACCTTACCTTGCATGCAGTTGTACAAAGAATATTTGACAGTATCTACAGACATCGTGTGAATAAGTCATAACACCACAGGAGATCAGTTTTCCACCATCAATCCCCATCAGTCTGCTCTACACAAGGCATCCACCCTACCCCCAAAGAACCCTTGCCAATAGAGAAAGAAAAATACTTGATTAAAATTCAAGACTAAACTTTGAAAAGTGTGTGCTCGATCTCTTCTCTACCAATTCAAATCTGGCAAGTTCTCCTCATGTAATTACTGTTTGCGGGGTCTGCAACAAACTACTTGTAACCCATCTATAAACTATTGCTCTCAAGTCCTTTTGTTTTTTCCACCAAATATTTTGCTTTGTGGGTTCTCTTTGAAACTCAGACCACAAAGCAACCTAGTTTTGTGCACACCAGGATATACCATCTATGCACAGCCTGCTTTGGCAGAGTGGACCTTACTTGCATAGGGATGTTGTTTGCATACACATCCTTGATTCCGGAGTGTCCTCCAGACAATTGGATTATGTCTCAGCCAAGTATCAAACTCTTTGGATTTCCAGCATTCCTGGTGGTGATATCCTTGTAACCCAGTGTCTATGCATAGGTATGTGGTCAAAGGCACAGAGTCACTGGAGTCCAGCAGCCATTTCAGAATCAAACTGGTAGTCCTGATTAGGGCAGAACCCGAGGAGCTGTTGCACCAGCACTTACTAGTGTGATCCACGGGTGTCTTCATCTTTTAGATTTCAGTGTCTTTTTCTTTTTTTAAGCATTTCCTATAATAGCACACATTCCCTTTATAGTCACGATAGGAAAAGTAACCATGTTCTGACAAAATGAGTAAAAGATTAAACAAAAACAATTTATCATATATGGATCAGGTACAGCCATTAACAGTACAATACATTGTGTACATCACCAACTACATCCCGAACTGTACATCATTTAGGACTGTCTCAAAACAATAATCGAAATGGACATGTTGTCCTGGTCATATTCAAAGAGAATGGGGCTCTCGTTTTCATGTAAAAATAATAATCAGTCATGTGGTAATATTTATATGCAGTACGTGAGAATATGGTTTAACTTCAGGTCATCAACTCTACACTTATTAATCCGAATAGAACTTAATGTTTCATCAGTAAATTTGCTGTACTCTTCAGAAAAAAAGTTATTATATATGCGATTGTGGTACAGTGAACTCTGCAGTTTGAAAAGCCAAACTTTTGAGGCATTAACAGCTGATCTTTAGAGCTCCTGTATGTTCATATCCATGAATGTAGGAGCAACATTTCACGAACACGATCTTCCTTTATTAACCGACTTGATTAAGATGGAAAGACGTACCTGCAAATCAATAACAAAAAATCTATGAGAGAATTTGAAAGAATGAGAAACCTGTGGAATTTGTCTTCTCACAAAATTACAGTGCAGAATATCATTTTTATTTCATTCAACAGTATTTAGATTCAAGCCTATAACCAAATAGGCAGACATTCCTTAGATTCTGATTGTTTTACATTCTGCTCAAACAATTTGAAAGTTCATGGTGAAATAACGAAGTGTTTTAGGAATCTTGCTATTTGTGTAATTATTGACAAGAGTCCATCAAACACATCAAGGGCACCTACCCAAAAGTGAGGGCATCCGAAATAAGTATCTTCGCTCAAACTTTAAAGAGTTATTGTGAGAAATTGGGTTGTTGGTTGCCTGGCATATGAGCATTAGTGGAGCAGCAACCACAACCCTTGTAAGAGCCAGGTACAAGCAAACTCACAGTTAACCTGCGCTCACCCTCTGGTAGCTTGACACAGAGCAGTCAGGCTTAACTTGAAAGCAGTGTGTAAAGTATTTATGCAACACTTCAAGCAGTAAAACAGTGAAACACAACACAACAAGGATCCCACGCCAGGTGAGAAAAATAGAACTTAATGTAATAAAGAAAACAAAAGCAAAACAAGCAGAATTTGAGTTAAGATCTTTTAAAGATTAAACTGTGAAATAGCACGTAGAGGCAGAAAGCGCCAGCCGGGGATATGTGGTTGCATTGGACCAGGATAAAGTCAAACGTTCAGGCCGACCGCGTTGGAGAGTGGGCTGGCTACAGGGATGCAGTGAGGCCCGCTGAACAAAAGTATCTTTATCCTGGTTGTATTGACGACAAAGTTGCAGGTGGATCTGAAGTGATGTGCCAGTGTCAATCCCTGCAGAAAAGGAGATGTATCAGTTTCCCCCATGCAGTCGATAGATGCGTCGATTTTCTCCATGCAGCAGCAGAGAGGTTTTGGATCCGAGATGCGGCAGGTCCGGATGGGATGCACTAGTTTTGTTCCTGCAACAGTGGCGATGCATTGGAGTCGATCCCCACAGAAGAGGCAATGCACTGCTTCAGATCCACGCACCGGTAGTGATGCACTGGTTCGGCTGCAGTAAGCAACTTAAACCCACTTCCAATAGTCCAGGACTGGGGTGGCACTACTTGGTTGGGCATACTCACAAATGACAGAGTCCGGTTGCAGAGATAGGTTTCTTGTCCTTGAGACTTCACATCAGGAGGCTAGCTAACTCGCACTTAGAGTCACTCTGTGTTCTGGATTGGAGAGATGCAGGTCCAGTTCTTCCCTCCCTCAGGCAAGAGGGCAGCAGACACAGGCCATCACTGCAAAGCAGGAGTCCAGCCAATAGCAGTTCCGCAGAGTGGCAGGCCTCTAGCAGCATAGCAGTCCTTTTTCTTGGCAGAGCATCCACAGGTCAAGAAGTGTACTGTAGTGGTGGTGCCAGAGGTCCAGTACTTATACCCAGTTAGACCTTTGAAGTGGGGTAGACTTAAAGGACATTTTAAGTGCAGAGTTCCTGCCCTTCTTGCCCTGGCTCTAGACTCACTGCAGGGAGGTTATGCCACTCTTTGTGTGTGGACAGGACACAGCCTATTCAGGTGTAAGTGAGGCTGTGCCCAGCTCTTCCCTCCTATTCTGCCCAGGTTGGCCCAACAAGGCCCATCAGCTTAAATTTAAGTTCCCATGCGTGTGGCTGTCTAGAAGGAATACACGAAGCCCAGCCGTCACCCCACCCCACACATGTGATCAGAGACAGACAGTAGGCACCCAATGGCTAAAGTAAGAAAATGCAAACTTCTAAAAGTTGCACTTTCAGAATTGCAATTTAAAATCCCACCTCACCAAAAGTTGTGAGTTTACATTGTGACTCCAGAGACACCAAACTCCAAAAGTCTATCTCTTCCAGAATGTGGATTACACTTATGAGAAGTAATAAGGTAATCCCAATGTAAACCCATGGGAGAGATAGGCCTTGCAGTAGTGAAAAACAAATTAAAGGGTTTTGTACTATCAGGACTTGTGAAACTTAAAAGTACATGTCCTACCATTTAAATAAACTCTGCCCTGCCATTAGGGCTGCCTAGCGTCTGCCTTGGGGTGCCTATATATATTAAAAAGAACGGGTTGGGCCTGACAAAAGGTTTATTTTGCCAAGTAAACATGGCAGTTTGAAACTGCACATACAGGCTCTACAATGGCGCTACTTAAATGGGTGGCTTAATCAGTGCTGCAGGCCCACTAGTAGAATTTAATTTACAGGCCCTGGGCACATGTAGTGCAGTTTACTAGGGACTTTTAGGTAAATTAAATATGCCAGTTGAGGGATAAGCTAATGCTACTATGTTTTAAGGAAAGCGCACAAGCACTTTAGCACTGGTTAGTAGTGGTAAATATGCAGAATCCTGTGGTCAGCAAAGACAGGAGGTCTGAAGGCAAAATAAGTTAGGGGAAACCAAACCAAGGATGCCAGGTCTAACAGTTATTAATTCTACAGAGAAGAGAAGCAATAGAACTTTGTTTCAGTTTACAATCTAACCCCTTTGTTGGTAAGACAATTAGAGTTTTGGACTACATGATTGAATTCCTTAGATGCATCCACTTAAGGCTCTTGTTAATTATCCTATGGACAATCTTCATTTGGAGACTGTATATGTTTTATTTTCAATTTTAACATTATTGTTTGGATATTAATGTGATAATGAACGGTTTTGTGACACACATTATGCTCAAGTTTTTGGGAAATGTTGCAGATTACTAACGTTTTACCTTTGATTTGATTTTGTCTGCAAATTTGCAGGTTATGTGGGAAGGGACAGGAAGATTTTATTCATATACTCTGCTTGTTCCCAGATTTAAAGACGGTTTGCTTTCTACAAAGAGTCAAGAAAAGGATGGAGGCAAGGGCCCTATCTGTCTGTCACCAATGCGAAAAGTGCTTGGGTGTTAACCAATGCCTAAAGCCCAGTTAGAATTGTTCCAAGGAGTTCAGCTCACAGTCAAACGTGATTTTGAGGGGATAGAGTGAACCCCGTGGGGTACTTTCATTGGGTGCTGCCCTTGACCGGAACAGGTTCCCTCTTACTTATGATATGCTATTGGCTGTTCCCTGTCACAATCGCCCACATAATCTCAGACATTTGGCCATTTTGGCCTAGTGAGTACCTTTGTACATTCTGGTGGACATTATGACATTGGCAATCAGGTGACCGTCACGCCAGCGATGACGGTAGTACCACCGCCAGGCCGGCGGTAATGACTGCCAAATTATGACCATGGTGGTGATCCCTCCTATAGACAGCCAATGTACCACCCCAACCGTCACTGTGGTACAACCATGGAACATGGCGGGAGCAATCTCCAGGCAGGCGGAAGACAAGGATCGGCCCACCATATTATGACTTAGCAAACCGCCAGGATTTCCGGGGCAGTAGCAACGCCACCAAAAGCCTGGCGGAAACACTTCATATAAAAGGAGACACTGACCTTCAGGGACACAGAGGAGTCCGCGGCCACCATGGAACCAGAACTGGAAGTCTTCCCGATGCTGCACCACGCCATGGCCGTCAAGGAGCACCAATGCCGACGAAGAAGACGACGGTGAGTACACCCCCTAGCACACAAGGAAGGGAGGGAGGGACGGAGAGAGCAGAGAGTGACACAAGCGCACAGCATACACCATACAAAGACACCACACACCCAGAACTATCTGCAGAGTAAATCGGCAGTAACATACCCCAGGAGCATAGAAAGCCAGGACACATACCTCTGTTCCAACCACTGTAATCCTTTTGGATGAAGAGCCCAAATCCAATTAAAACAGAAATACATATTTACAGGCAGGGCGCATTGGCCAGTCCAAAGTCTGAAAAGGCCAACAGGGCAAAGTCCAAGGCCCAACTCCTGACAACATCCGGACTCCACTATGCAGGGGCATCATGTTGGAAATAGGCAGACACCTCAGGAGGCAGGGGTGGTGAGAGGGCTTCTTTTTGGGAGGGGGGTCCTTGGGTTTGGGTTTGGGAGGGAGCAGGTCTTTACCCTCCGTTTTGGGGGCGGAGGAGTGGGCTTTTGGGCGGGGGGCCAGAGTGCCACTCTTGTGCCCCTTAATGGCAGCTGAAGCCTTAGGGGGTGGAACAGGGCTAGATTTGGTGCGGGAGCTACTGGGCTGAGGGGGGTGGGACTTTTCTCTTACGGTCAGGATGGGGGGAGGGAAGAGTTCAAGGCAGGAAAGGAAAAGCTTCTTAGGACCAGTGGGGCGGGCTGTGGGAGGAGGTATGGAGTGGAGGAAGAGGGAGTGGCTGTAGGAGGAGGTGGTGTGCTGGACTTCGGTGCAGGTGCATGGACTGCACATGTGTGAGGTGAATGGCTGTTGGGGGTCTGAGTGCAAACATTTGTGTGTCTTTGGAGAGGGGGCAGACAGGGTGGGGGAGGTCAAACAGGACATGTGGATGGATGTAGTGGTGGTGTCTGCAAGTGAGGTGGTGATGGTGATTGGGGTGACTGCGCATGTGGTATGTGGGGTGCTTGTCTGCGGGTCTGCTGTTGTGGTAACTGTAGGAAAGGCTGTGCAGGTGGCAGGTTCTGGGACTGCTGATTCTGTGCATGCGGGTGTGAGTGTTGATGTGACTGTGAGGGAGGAGGAGGAGGGGTAGACGGTGGAGTCTGAGGCTGATGTGTGTGCATCTGTGTGTTGGCTGTGTGAGTGCTTGTGGCCTAAAGTGTGCTGCCTGTGTTTGTCTGTATGAGTCTTGTCTGTTGTTTAGGGTGCATGCTTGTCAGAATGAGTGCGTGGGATGAGTTTGGGGAGAGGAGACTCAGACTGGGAACTGGTAGTTGGAGAGGGGAACAGGAGAAACAGGGACACTGGCTGCCGACAGAGAGGAGGCCAGAGCCTGAAATGATCTCTGGAGGCCTTCCAGGCCACCATGAATGCCCTCAGGAAGGCATTGCATTGCTGTATCTGGGGTGCCAGCCCCTGGATGGCATTCACTTTAGTTGACTGCCATATAGAGATGGATCTGAGGAGGTCAATAGCCTCCTCAGTGACGGCAGCAGGGCTGACTGGGGTAGGGCCTGAGGTGCCTGGGACAAAAGAGAAGCCCACCCTCCTGGGTGATCAGGCACGGGCAAATGGGTGGGGGGCGACTGGGAGGGCGGTGCTAATATGGGGGTGGCGGTAGATCCTGTAGCTGGGGTGGTATCAGAGGGGTCCGCCACACCAGGGAGCTCCCACCGGAGGAGGAATCAGAGTCAGTTGTATCAGCTCCTGTCCTCCCCGTGATGCTCCCCTCACCCTCCATCCCACTGGTCCTCTCTGCATCGGTGGACACTGCCTCCTGGGTCCTGTGGGCTGCAGGTTCCTCACTCGCTGGTGCCCCTGCTCATTCGCCAGATGATGCTTATGCACACATGGACAGGATGACAAAAAGAGAGAGGAGGAGAGAAAGAAAAGGGAGCACAGGGTCAATAACAGCACCAACAGCACTGATGGCATACACATCACTATCACTCACTGGGACTAATAATTGGCAGTATGGACCACACTGGCATACCATTGGCTAGGTACAACAGCAGGTAGGACGGATACACTGCCATCTGCACACCTACTGGGGCCAACTAAGCCCTGTCTGACATGGAAAGCCAGCTACCTAGCTATGAAAAATATGCATTACACCCAAAATACCTAAGCTGGACCACGCACCAATGTCTGAACTGGCATATTGGGGGATCCACTGACAAGAACCCTGCACCCAAATCCCATGGCAGGCAACAAATGATGGCTGCCACACACACACACCCTCAACTCGCCCCCTTGTGGCTGCTGTGATGCCGTTAAGCGCCCATCCAGCTCTGGGTAGGCCAGTGTGCGGGCCTTGGGGGTGTCAGGTTCCAACAGGCACCCCTCCCTCGTTGGGAGTCCATCCCCAGCTGGGCCTCCACGGTCTTACGGGGACAGCGTCTCAGGTCCTCCCACTGTTTCCTGAAGGGTCCGCACGTCCTTGGCGATGGCACGCCACAACCCCTTCTTCTGATGAGTGCACACCTGCAGAGGAAACACAGACAGAGGGACACCATGAACCAGACAATCCAGCCTGTCACACATATGGCCTACATACTGCATTTCCCCTCATCAAGCACACACAGGACCCATAACTCTGCAGTAACACTGCCACCAGCCATACCCCACCAAATGACACACTGCCAGCACACACACACCTACATGCAGCCATATTGCATGCAACGTACTCATGATGTACTCACTGGTTGGTCTGGAGGCTCATACAGTTGCTCATACAGGGGTAGGACCCCATCCACGAGCCTCTCCAACTCCTCCAATGCGAAGGCTGGGGCCCTTTCCCCTGTAGCACGGGCCATGGAAGGTACCAGACACAGGTCACAGCAGCACATGCACTGGAGATGTAGTCCAGTGTAAAGTCAGGAATCAAGTGAAGAAGTGGGAGGAAAATGGCGGTCACGTCTGCGGCGGTGAACACCGTCACCGCCGGCGTTGATCATCATTGGTTCCTGGACTCCATGGAGGCCCATGTTAGCCAATGAGGAATTGCACGGCGGTGCAGACTGCCTCCCACCAAGACTCCCAACACTGGTGGAGTGAGGTCACTTCCACTGTCCCTGCATACAGGACAGGCGGTTGCCATTTTCTACTCCTAGTACATATGTATTGATTTAAAAGTGCGAAATTGGTATCAACTGTACACACCTAGACAATTCCAATGTCCAACATATAAACATGCTCTGTATACGCTGAAGTTGTGTGTCCATAGGGCCTGTAGTCATTCTCTTTTTACTTTTGGGTCACTTAGGTACCAAACACTGCAAAGGAATAGGAGAAGGAGACAAGCACTCGTGTACAGACCCCTTGTGGACTTGGCTACAGTGGAGGACAGGCACATCATACTCTCCTATTGTCTGGACATGCCCACAATCACAGAGCTGTGTGCACAATTGGAGTCTGATCTGATACCTGCTATTCGTTGCACCACAGTAATATCCCCTCTTGTGCAGGTACTATCAGTGCTCCATTTCCTGGCAACAGGCTCTTTCCAGGTGACAGTGGGCTTGGCTGCAGGAATGTCACAGCCAATGTTCTCTATTGTGCTTGCAAGGGTTTTGGCTACCTTGATGAAACACATGTGCAGCTACATCGCATTCCCCCACGTAGATGAATTGCCCACTGTCAAGGCGGGACTCTTTGCAATGGGACACATACCACATGTGATTGGGGCCATTGACGGGACCTATATTGCCTCAATTCCTCGCAGGGCTAATGAACAGGTGTACAGGAATAGGAAGAGTTTCCGCTCACTCAATGTCCACATGGTGTCAACATCAGGACAGTGCGCACTCTACGGGCAACAAAAATGCAAAAACCCAGTCTTTATGCAAGAGCATAATTCATGCATTGTGTTTATATGCAGTATGCTAACCTTTTGTAGTGCAGAGTTTAACCTTGAAAAACACTATTAATGATGCTTGCAAAAACTGTTCATTTGCAGAGTATTGCTGGAGGCTTACTGAGTGTGTTAGGGTGTGGCCTCTTTCTAGGACCTTCTAGAAGCTTTCCCTGCAGCATGACTGGGTGTGGTTTGTGGGTTGGGCTTGACTCTATATAAGGGAGCCAGCCCAGCTCCACATGCTCACTATTCGGAGGTCCCGGTGCAGAGCAGCAGCAACTTCCTGAGCTCCTGTTCTGGAGGCCTACCTTGATATCCCAGGCCTGCCTTCATTATATTGGTGATCCTTGAGCAGTGCGATAAGGCGGAGGTCGGGCTGGCCCCCCGACCCCCGTTCTCAAAGAATTCGAGTTTTGGGTCTAGTTGTGAAACTTTCTGTGTGCGTGAGTGTGATTTCATGGCATTTGCATATTCTTGTTCAAATCGGCAGTGTGCGTGATTCATTCCTAGCATGTAAACCTTGGCATTTAGATCAGCAACAGTGTGTGCGATCATTTCATGGCATTTGCATATACTTGTTCGACTCAGCAGTGTGCGCAATTCATTCCTAGCATGCAAACCTTGACATTCAGATTGGCAACAGTGTGCGCGATCATTTCACGGCATTTGCATATTCTTGCTCGAATCGGCAGTGTGGCGATTCATTCCTCTCATGTAAACATTGGCATTCAGATCAGCAACAGTGTGCGCGATCATTTCATGGCTTTTGCATATTCTTGTTTGAATCGGCAACAGTGTGCGCGATTCAACCCTGGCATAAAACACTTGGCTCTTAGATCGGCATTGTGCGCGATCAGTTCATGACATTGAAAACTTTGGTGTGCCGTGTTTGTTGAGGTGCACACATTTATCCCGAGCTTTTGGATTTCTTTTGAAAATGCTTAATTCAAAGTGCGACATTCTTTGTGCATATTAAGTTCCTAGTACAGTTCCTGTTGTTTTCAGGGAATGTTCAGATAGCCTTTGTCCTCATGTAAAAATGAAATGTTTATCCTGAAACATTATTCAAGAAGGTTCTTCTTTTCTAGAAAGTATGTGGTATTTCATGAAAAGCTCATATGAAACATTGCATTAACCCATTCTTGATTTTTCCAGGTACCTAGATTTCTTGAGGTCTAGTAATAATCATCTCTTAGGTTATCCATGATTACAGTATAAGAACTCTTAGAACCATAGTCTATTGAAAGTCAATGTGATTATATCTTGATATTGTGTTGTTTAACCTCTTGCTTCCTACAGGTCTCCTTCCCAGCTGTTCTCTACCTAATCCCCTTTTCCCCCACTTGGACTCTCTCAGGCTCTGTGGTATTTCTATCTGAGCTTTGGAGCTGTCTAGTGGTGGACATGTTGGGAACGTGCACAGAACCCGAGGAGCTGGTCTCCCTGACACATGGTGTGCCTTGCTGACGAGTACATCTCCCACGACACTGCCAAGTATCCTGGGTCGGTGCATGATGCCTTTGTCCTGAAGAATAGCAGCGTCCCACAGCTGATGGCACAACTACAGAGGCACAGAGTGTGGCTTATAGGTGAGCCTGAGTCCCCACCCAATGTATGTCAGTGTATGCCTTCAGAGGTCATACCCCATGCCATTGTACAAGGCTAATATGTGTCCCTCAGACACCATGTACCCTATCTGCAGGAGGAGGGGGGGTGACAATCCACCTGTGGCAGCAGTGGACACTGAGGACAGTGAGGAGAAGGAAGGGGAGACAACACAACACATATGAAACAGCAGTACTTCCAATGACACTCAGGTAAGACTGTTGAACAAAACATTTCTCCATTTAAGTGTTGTGCTGTGTGGCTGTAGCATAATGCCAGTCACTACCTTTGCATCCCAACTGACTGTCACTTATGCCTTCCTTGTTGCAGATGTTGGTGTGGTTACAACCGTGTAATGCTGTGATGTGTACAGAGAGCTGAGACACATATGTAGGATGGATCAACATATTACAGGACATTTACACAGGATCATGCAGTTCAATACATTCTGCAATTCCTTCAGATAAAGCACTATTACTCAAGTTGTATCCAAGGGTGTTTATTTATAAATCAGGTATACAATGCAAAGTGCAACAGAGTGGGGTGATGGTTGGGAAAAGTCCAGTGTAGTAGGCCAGTCTGTTTGTTGCACAGGTACAGTGTCCATAGGGCCATAGCAAGGGGAGCAGTGGCAGTTCAAAGTGGACATGGTGACACAGTGGAACACAAGGGGGACATTCTGGAGGGGCTCATTTCCTGGCGGTGGTCTTGGGAACTGTATCTTGTGTCTGTCTGGATCGCAGGGAGCATTTGTGTGGTGGTTCACCTTCTGCAGGGGGAGGGATGCTGGTGGACAGTGGGTCCTGTGGCAGGGCCTCCTGTCCACTAGCTGCAGCAGATGTGGAGGACTGGTCAGTACACTGAGGCCCGCTGGTGTGCTGTGTACTCTCGCATGATGATTGCCATGTCACCCAGCACCCCTGCATTGGAGACCATGGTGGTATTCAAGGCCTGCAATTGTTTTATGACCTCCTGGTGGTGTTCCCCCTGCAGCTGCTGGTTCTCCTACATGATGTTGAGCACCTGACCCATCCTGTCCTGGGATTGTTGGTATGCCCCCAGGACATTTGTGAGTGCCTCCTGGGCAGTGGGTTCCCTGAGCCTGTCCTCCCCCGGCGCACAGCTGTCCTCTGACTGTCCCTGGCCTCCTGTGCCTGTGTCCCCTGAATGGTGTCCCCACTCCCACTGACACCAGGACCCTCTTTGTCTTGCCTGTGTGGTTTGGACCCGGGTCCCTGTACAGGTGGGCACACTACTGATTGACGTGTCCTGGGGACGGAGGTCCGGGGATGTTGGCTGGCTGCTGTGGTGTTAGATTCTGAGGGGGGGTCCATGGTGGACTGGCTGTGGGATGGGGTAGCCGACTGACCAGTGGTCCCTGATGGGCCAGGGAGTTCATCCAGATCCAGAGCTCCTGAGTTGCTGTCATCACTGAGGGCATCTTCTGGTGGGGGACTGAGTACCCGTGGCTCCTCCTTGTTGATGACATTGGGGCACCTGTGGGGATGTAAGTGATGTGTTACGGTACATGTCTGTGACATATTCTGCATTCCTAGCTTTCCCAATGATGACGCTGTTGTCCTCCCACCTACGGTAGTGCGTGGTGATGGATTTTGGGATTGTTAGTTCTCCATGCTATGCATGCATTGGTGGTGGGTGTGCATGCAGAGCTGGAAGGATTGTGCATGCAGTGGGTATGGCATGCAGGGCTTGGCATTTAGATTTGGTAATTGGTGTGGTGCACTGTGAGGGATAGAATGGGGTGATGGGAGTAAGGGTGAGGGGTCGAGATGGCATACAGGTATGGGGGGTGATAGGTAGTACATGTTGACTCACCAGTGTCCAGTCCTCCGGCTACTCCAGTAAGTCCCTCAGGATGCAGTATTGCCAAGACTTGCTTCTCCCATACTGTCAGCTGTTGGGGAGGAGGTTGGGGTCCACCGCCAGTCCTGATGGCGAGCTGGTGCCTTGCTGCAGTAGAACGCGCATTCCCCGTAGGTCATTCCACCTCTTCCTTATGTCGTCCCTTGTACGTGGATGTTGTCCCACAGCATTCACCCTGTCCACGATTCTCCGCCATAGCTCCATCTTCCTGGCAGCGGAGATCTGCTGTACCTGTGCTCCAAACAGCTGTGGTTCAACCCTGACTATTTCCTCCACCATGACCCGCAACTCCTCATCAGTGAACTGGGAGTGCCTTTGTGGGAACTTGGGTGGTGTGTGGTATGTTTGTTGTGCAGAGGGTGATGTGTGAAGTGGTGGGGTGTGTGGTATGTGGTGCATGACAGATGAATGGGTATTCGTAGTATGTGTGTGCAGTTTTCTCTGGGATTGGCATGGCAAAGTGTAGCGGTCTTCTCATGTTTGCAAAGGTTTGTGGGTGATGTGGGGGGGTGTTTTATAGTGCTGTTGGTCGGTGTTTGTATTTGTGTCAGGTGTGGGTTTTTTGTTCTGGCTAATGTTGTCTTGTTTTGTTATTGAGTGGCCATATCCTCCGGGGCGGTGTGCACCGCCAATGGTTTACTGCCATTGAATGTCCACTGAGGTGATTCGTGGGTCATTATTTGTAGGGCGTTGTTTTGGTGACGTAACATATAGGTGGTAGTACCGACAGTTTATCACGTTCACTGTGTCTGGTGGATTTCTGGTTGTGCCTTTTTTCTGTTGGTTTTGTGTGTGTGTGTCATAATCTGGCGGATGGATGCTTGCCTCCGCAGCGGTATGCTGGCAACAGTCACCGTGGCGCTATTCGTAATTTACTGCCAATGTCATAAGGAGGGCCTTTGAATTTAATGCACATGGCACTTCGTTGTACTTTATAGCTTAGCTTTAAGCAATGCACTTTAACCCCTAGCCCCTGTCTTTTTAGCCAAATTGCACAGAGGAAATGCCCTTAGAGCATGCTAGCTGATAGGGGTAGTTATGGGTTGTTCTCAAAATAGTTTCATACTTGGGCTGGTTTTTAGAACACTTTATGGTAGCCATGCAGCTGCACAATCTTATTTTTTATGCTACCTGAGCCTGGGAGAAGGGAGGAATCCCCAAGACTCCCATAAAAACTTTTTAGCTTAACCGGCGTCAGTCATGATCTTACATTTTATGCTATCTAAGCCCTGGGAGAAGTAAGTAATCCCCATGAGCCTCTTAAAAACTTCTGAGCTTAACAGGCTTCAATGTTTATTCAATACTGTTTTAACTCCAAAAGTTGATGGTGCATATTTTATGTATTTTAAGTATGGTTGTTACTGTGTCTTTTTATGCAATGGTTTTAACAAATCAAGCAATAAAGATTATCTGCATGTAAAGTACTGATGCATGAAATAAAGGTATGCGTATCTTTTGTAATGAATTTTTAAATTATATATAATAAATTATTGCTGCTAGTAATGTTGTAGAAAGAAACCTGTTCAACAAATAATTCAATTTTCGCTCACGGTTACAACAACTGAGGAAGGGAGCCCATACTTGCATTTACCCAATAAGTGTGTTTCTAATATTTGCTGTTTTTTCCATGCCCACCAAGTACCAAACCTGCTAAGCTATGACTAAGGCCGATAAAACCAATCTGAAATAATGTCACTACCAGGCCAAGTTAGGTAGCATGTTCTGGCAGTGAAGGGAGTTCTCAACAATGTGGCCTAAGGCTACAATATTAACGCTGTGGATGAATACTTATGGGTTGGTACCACTTTCTAGTTTGTAGGACTATTAGACATCTCCACCAAATGTGAACAATGTAGTCAATCAAGAACAATGTCTCCACCACTCATTTGATGTACCCAGGTGAATACAACCTAGTCCATTATGGGTGGGATACTCTGGCCATATTTTATAATTGTTCTCTTTTAATTGAATAAAGGTGGGGACGTTAGGTACATTTATCCAAATGTGCTGTCATGACTCCTTACGGATTTACATTTGTGAAAGTAAATCAATGGCTCAATGTATACTTGAAGAATAAAACATGTTTATTACAGCAAAAGTAGCAAAAATAAGCACTCTGTGAAACTCAGTGAGATGTTCAGCATGTAATGTTGATCTCACCCACAATTACCTTTTTATGAATTTTCATCAAATAAGCAGCTATTAAAAAGATGGGGAAAATTCGGAACCACGACTCCGGAAATACGACGTCGTCATAAACACAAGCGTAACCACGCTTGCGTTAACCACGACATGCGTTGTTAAGGCAGAGAAAAAGGAAGAGAGCATCGGGAGAGGATGCAGTCAGGTAAGTGGAGCTGGGGTAGGGTTGGGGGTAGTTTTTAGGGGTGGGGTGGATTAAGGGCTTGGTGTGGGGGAGATCTGAGTAGTTTGTTTTTTTAGGGGTGGGGGTGGTGGGCTTGGGAAAGTTCTGTTTTTTAGGGGCGGGGGATCGGTCAATTTTGTTTTTAGGAGGGGTCAGGGTACTTTTGTTTTTGGGAGGTAGGGGATCGGGGTAGTTTGTTTTTTGGGGTGGGGGATCGGGTCGTTTGTTTTCTGGGAGAGGAGTAGTTTGGTTTTTGGGGGTGGGGGTGGTTGGTTTTTGAAGGTGGGGGATCGGGGTAGTTTGGCTGTGGGGCGAGAGGGGGTTGTTGATTTCTGGGGATTGGGATCGGAGTACTTTGGTTTTTGGGGGTGGAGGGGTCATTGGTCTTTGGGGGTGGAGATAGTTTGTTTTTTGGGTGTGGGGGATCAGAGTAGTTCGCTTTTTGGGGGTGAGGGATCAGGGTAGTTTTGTTTTTGTGGGTGGGGGATCGGGGTAGTTAGTGTTTTTGGGGGTGGGGAATTGGGGTAGTTTTGTTTTTGGGGGATCAGGGTAGTTAGTGTTTCTAGGGGTGGGGGGTCGGTGTAATTAGTGCTTTGGGGGGTCTGGGTACTTTGTTTTTTGGGGGTGGGGTCGTTGGTTTTTGGGTGTGGGGGGTCGGGGTACTTTGGTTTTTCAGGGGTCGTTGGTTTTTGGGGTGGGGTAGGGAGGTCAGGGTAGTTTGTTTTTTGGGGTGGGGGTCAGGGTAGCTTGGTTTTTGGGGTGGGGGTCGGGGTAGTTTTTGTTTTTGGGGGTGGGGGATTGGAGTAGGTTGGTTTTGGGGGGTGGATGGTCGGGGTAGTTTGTCTTTTGGGGTGGGTGGTGGGAGTAGTTTGGTTTTTGGGGGTGGGGTGGGGGTCGGGGTAATTTTGTTTTTAGGGGCGGGGTAGTTTTATGTTGGTGGGGTTGGTTGTTTTTAGGGCGGGTATGGGGTTGGGGTAGGTTTTAGGGCTCACGTTGGGTGGGGGTATCGGGGTAGTTGTATTTTTAGGGTGGGTGGGGGGATGGCATGTGAAAACCACACATGCCGTTCCACATATGCTTTTACTAGGCATCAAAAATCATTGTATAGGCATGCGTGGTAAAGGCATTCATGGAAACAACACAGTCGTTGTTCCGACCGCGTTGTTCAGGCATGTGTGGTTGGTGCATGCGTTGTTCCATCATACATTCGGAAAAGATATATGTGACAGAAACTGAAAAATAGACAGTGGGAGTTTCAGCAGGTGTAAGCCTTTCTCATGAGAAGGATGAAGAGGACTTGGAAAAGATACAGATAATATACATTTCTTAGACTCTCAGAGCTAATAATCTCCAACATATGTTTGGTTGGTGCCTTGTCTTCTGGTTGGTGAAATAAAGTCTCAAATAAAGTCATATACACTTTGCTTATATTCTTGACTACCAGGTGTGTGATCCAGTGAAATAGTTTGATGTAGCAAAAGAGATTTTGCTGAATAGTTCACAACAGCACAACTATTGTATGTGCCTTCTCTGTGTAAAGCAATCTGGATGACAAATTCACTATTGTACAAGCCATAAGCTCAGGCCATGCATCTCAGTTTGCCCCATCTGTACTGATCTCAGAAAGGGACAGCAGCTAGCAGATAGAAATTACTAAGGCTTGTATCCTGAAAACCACTCATTTCCCTCAAATGTTTGTGGTGGGTGGCACCACTGGGTCTTTAGTCACTAAAGTTGGATCCTGACTGTGATGTTGATGTCTTTGAAAGAGTAATGGGTCTGAAGATAAGTACAATGGTTCCTGGGTTTAGGCACTTTCTTCAAGATAAGCTACTTCTCTTGAAAACAGTTGCCTCTGTCATTTAGGTTCGCTGACACTTTACCAATGCTTCCTAGGTGTCCCTTCAGCCAAGAGATTTCCCTGTATGACCAATTAACCAACAGAAAGGCTTATTCAGAAATAGTTTCAAGGCTAAAGTGAATCGTGTAACCTCTCTAAATACAATATACATTTGGAAAAATATCTGACAAATATTAATTTAGACTGAAAATGCTTTTATCAAAGTATCAGACTCACAATATGACTTTATAAATTTAAATCACGCAATAACCAATTTTAACAGTGTGCACCACGTGCCGACATCTATAGCTCAAAAGAAAGGTTAACACAAAAGGAAAATGTAACATTTCTACACTGTCTCTGTTTGTTACTTGTGTATCAGCACTGCGAGGAGGGAATCATAGGTGCCATAAAAGCAAACCATGGGGTGAAAGAAGATTCTTGACTTAAAAATGTTTATTAACAACATTAAAATACATCTGTGAGTCAGTTTCATTTGGACAGAGTGTCTCTTTAAACCACAAACATACATATGCTTCTAAAGCTAATGCAAGACATTAATAGTGCCGTATTTGGGTCCTAGCAGGCTGTACTCCATTCTCTCAGGGCAGCGTAGTAACATCCTCCACTGCTCACGATTACTAGATTCATCCATATTCAAACATCTCCCGCTTTGCAGAGATTTCAGTGCTATCAGAGGACCCACCAGCACAGCAGCTACTTTGAAAGTACTGAAGCCTTGCTGTGCGGATGCCGTGTTTATGGCACCCACATAGCAGATTGTTTTGCTTTACACAAACTGCCAAATCTGACGTTTGCTGTTGTACAAAAAAACAAATGTCACTGATACAGTAGGAGTCTTCTCCCAGCATTTTGGGGTCATGTTGTGCTTTGTATTCTGGACCACCAGGCTTTTCCTGGTGATCCCTCACACATGCATCATTTAGGGCTGACGATTTAAGGTTCTCAGACCGATGGCCCAAGGTGCATGTACCGATCAGTGTAAGGTTTCAGCCAGCAGAGCCAGAGCAGCCTTCACTGGCAGAAACATGAAGGCTCACCCGACTCGCAATAGGGCGGCCCATTACCCTCCATCTCCCACCCCTTCCGCAGTATGTAGACTGGTTGATTCTTTTATCAGGGCCACATAATGATATTGCTGGTGGCAAGAAGTATTGTCCTATCCAATATACATTTGAATGTATAATACCTTTTCCTTTGTTAACTTGGCTAAGAGCTGTAGATTATTGTGTATGCAAACTAATAAAAGGATTCGAATATAAAAACTAAATCTACAACTCACTGAACTGGAAATAAAACTCCGGAAGTAGCTTTTTTTTATCAAACCCTAAGGCTCTGATGACAAATCGCAAGGTACGGGTGGGGTGCAAGCTGTGCATAGAAAAGAACTGTGGCTGTCCAGTAACACCTTGACCTCACAGTGCAATTACGAGTAAAACCCTCAGAATAAGGAAAAACTGTGAGCACAGAATTACTGCGCAGTTTGCCACACAGGATCCCCACAGGTTTAAAACATACACATTTAGCACCCGATTTAAGCAGGTGGCAATTGTGTGTGGGAGCAACATTTCGAGGTTGGCATGGATGGAGGGAGGGTCGGGGGTAGGAGGGAAGATTAGATCTGGCAGGGTGAGCATTGCATGCCGTACCTTGCTCGAGAAAACAACTTGACAGGGCTGAGGCCTGGCTGCTCCTGCCTCAGTTGATTTTACTTTCTGCTCAGTCAGGTCCTGTGTTACCACATGGCAAATCCATTTGGGAATTCCACTCCATCCAACCTGTACCAGGGCCTTAGTAGACTGCATTACTACCAAGCAATTGGGAAAACAACCACTCTTTGGGGACTTAAAAGGACATAGCAACCAAATATATTTTTCAGATTTGGGAATGTCAATAAAGCAATAAAATGTAAAACATGAATGTGAAAGTACACCGTGAAGTTAGCTTCTTGGCCACTACACTGAAAGCACAGAACTAGGTCGCCGTTCCAGTAGCTCATCATCTCAGCAGCAAAGTTTATAGCTGAATGTGGTGGGGTTCGATGTTTTAAACACTGGCATTTGCAAAGGCTGAAATTCACAATATCACAAAACACAAAAGTCAGATCCATTTTGCAAGCCAAAAAAGCCTTTTCAAATTGCAATATGGGTCTTGTGGCCCATTCGAATCAGCAATGGGAGGGGCATGAAAGGGGTGTACACTCCTTACTGCAAATCACAGTGGTACGTTTCGTTTAGCCTATTATTTGAGATTGCAAACTATTGAAAAGTTACTAACACCTGAAAGACGATGGTAACTGATTCACAAAGGGGAAGCTGTCTTTGTGGACGTGTACCAGAAGGGAAATCATGTTGGGCAGCCTCTGTGGAATAAGATGGACATTTATCTGCTCCCCTATATGCTTTCCCAAATGGCAAACATTACTTTTTTGAGAGCAGCATAAGGGATGCAATCTGCTTTAAAACATGTCTTTACTGTTCGAGAATGTGAATACAGTGATGGCGATGTGCTTTCCATTGCAGGACACTATTCATATGATTGTAGCCAATCGTAGGGAGTTGTAAATACCAACCTGCCTAGTTAATATTCTTAATTGAAGTTGTTCTGCAACCCCCCTCTGCTAACAGGATATTTGAGAGACAACCTATTAGTACATAGGTTGCACAGCAAATTGCCTCCTCATTCACAAACTAGTCAGTGTGCAGTTTGCACATTAATGGTTTGTAGACCAGGATAGTACATGGTGCCTTTTGACGTCATTATGTCAAAAGCAGTTACCTCGCCATCCCCATTGAAGGCAGGACAGTGGAACAATATCAAGTTAACAGAAAAAGGGTGCCAAAGTCTCCTGGCCCAGACTGGACTTCTGAGAATTGTTGTTGGCAACAACCTTTTGTTTTTAAGATCTGATAAAGTAGATGAAAAGTGTACACAGAAACAATCAGCTAAAAATCAGAGTATCTCCCAGAGATCCTAGTCCAAAAAATTCACTTGAACTGAAGTCTGGTTGCTGCACAAAAGTTCTTCATAGAGATCAAACTCTCTTGAGTGAGCAGCCATTGCACAATATTTTGGTGAAATTCTAATTTTGTAGGCAGTAACATTTATAGTGTTGAGAGCATCTGAATGAATGTTGTTCTTAGCAATGTTTCAGTTGAATGTGGAAGACGGGCAGACACAGCAGCTTAGACTTTAACTTCGGGCCAATGACCTGTGAGTGGTCTGGTTTCCATAAATCTTAAGGGGCCCTCGTTTCAGGAAATTAGAGTCATTAGCGTTACATATTGACTACACTCCTAAACAATGGGTGTAAGTCTTGAAAATAGCACCTATTATATGTTCCTTATTTTGTCTTTCACTAGGGCGGTAGTTCACTTTTTCCTTGAACAGTGTAGACACACCTGCACCAGAAAGGAGTAGATAGATGTTGTAAGGTCCCGCCAAATTGCCAGGAATACAAGGAACATTATCATTCTATTTATTATCTGTTTTGTTTTTAACATTTAACTTCGACTCCAGGAACAATTACATCACGGCAAAAATAAAACTTTGCTACACATGATAACTGCCCCAGGCAATCTATGATAAGTGCAAAAGTAGTGAGCTAATCACGTCAATAAATAGAATTGGTGTATCAATAATTTATAATGACATAGTACAGAGCAGGAACTTGTTAGCAGCTCATGCTGTAAACTCTTGTGAATCCACAGCACACCACTTCCAAGTCACTTTACCAGGAAAGGATTTACAATTACTACTCTTGATCATTTTGATTTTGAAGACAGCCCTTCCTTGTCTGGAACATCCAGCACACATGATACTGCCATGGTGCTTTTTCAAGACTGTACCAATGAAGCAGCTGCTCGAAAACAAGCTGTGTCAACTGTAGGCATAAACAAATGAAGCTTCAAACTTATAACCCAACTGCCTTGCCAACATGTGCAAAATCACTACAAGCCAACAACACGTCCAAGTTTATCAGAAAGTTTCAAAGTGGCTGAGGACATGGATCTTCTACCTAATGCTGCGGTCCACGAAGCTGATTTAACTGAATTTATCATATTGTTTATATAGTGAGGACTGAAAGATGAAGAAAAGCCAGTTCCTCCGTGGGATGGAATTCATGCTCTGATCTCCCAGAATACCGTCCCACTGAATAAGGTTGGGTTTTTACCAGTAATACCATCTCCAGTCACAAACTACGCAACAGTATGCACAGCTCTAAAAAAAAAATCCTAAATGTGCGTGCTCATCTGGAAGACCAGCCTATCCGCCCAATTTTCAGCAATAAATGTGTTTTCCGTATTGCAGCTGACATTTTTATGAGCAGTCCAGTACGAATTAATGATCTTTATTCAAGTATGGGTGTTTTCCACATGATAAAAGTTGTGTTGCGGTCTGCAGGAAGATATCTCAGTGGAGGGGGCATAGACAATACACTTATTGAGGCTTAAATCTTTGGAAGCAAAACTGTCCAGTCAGTATTGAGCGGAACTCATTATGTTTGTTCGTCACAAGGTTTGCTTATTAAATCTGAGGCACAGAAACATTGCGTTGGAATGCTTTCTGGAACAAGAATGACAAACTAGGTTTTGCATATCTTATCTCAGGAGTAAACAAGGTACAGGGTGCACTTCATTCAAAAGACATAATGCAAAGCCAGGCAATGTTCAATACACTCAGTTCATAATCAGAAAACCTGAAAACCTAGTTTGTAGAGATTGTCAAAGAATGTGAAGAGAAATCAGAACTTTGCAAATCCTGAGGAAATGTTTTACGCATAATAGCTATAGTGAAAAACTTGGTTCATGCTGATCGGGAAGGTGATTGGGAGCTGCACCTGAAGAATGTGGAGTCACAGATTACTGTGTTTTTGTAAATTTGATTGCATAAACTATCTGAGGTAAGGATCCTTGTATTTGCAAAGACGGAAGAAGCTAGAGGTGAAAAAATCATACCTCTACATAAAATTCATCCACAGACATTTTGTGGTGAAAGACAGAGGGGGAAGGTTCTGTGCTGTGGCTCCAGATATGAAACTGGAACAGATGATCCAGAGATCACGGAAAAGCTCCAAGGGAGTTGTCGGTCAGACACGTAAAAGTGAATATGTTGGTCAATGGCAGCTAGGTTACCATGAAGCCCTTTCTATTTGCAGTGTTTTCAGAGAGGTGACAAATTCAAATTTAATGTACCATTGTGAAACTGTTCCTCACCACAAACTTTTAGGAAATAGAGGGGAATGTTTTAATAAACATGTTGACAGACTTCTTCATTTAATGCAGCAGCAAGGAAACCCCTTTGAAAAAGCTGAGCCTGTGCAACTACAGAACTTCATGACCAAACAATTTGTGGATAATGAGCTAATGACACGTCTACAAGATGTCCCCGAACATGGATCGAAACTATGCGCAGAACTGAAGCAGGAGATATTTGTATTAAAAGAGAAAAAAGCTGTTTGACATAATCATTAAAGCTAAACTTTAACTCTTTAATTGTCATAGTAAGACTTTTTCCCAAATAGCCCCTACGAAACAGATTAAAAAAAAACAACTTTCACATGCCCATAAAGAGATGGATGTAGCAAAAGAAAGGGGTGAATTTATCAAGGACATTCTGTTGCATCATCTTCTTCCAACAAAACGCATTATTTGATGGAGATGCTGCAACCAAACCAATGAAGCACAAACTCGCACAAGAGCTCGAAAAAAACCTTTCACCTAAAGAATTTCAATTCGAAAAGGTGTCCTTATTGAAAACTGCTCTTGTTATGGACTATAAGTCACAATTGCAAATGGTCAAGTTTTCATCCATGCAAAACTTCAGAGAGGTTGTTCAGACTGCTCTACTGATATCAAAGTCAGTGTGCACCTTGCAAGAACTGCACATTGTCTTTGACAATTATCTTGAACTATCTGTCAAAGAATGTGAGAGAATCAGACGAATTTCTACAAGTGGAACAATTGACCTTGCCTGCAAAACAAAATTTACACCTATACCTGTGCAACTTGATAAATTCTGGTCATCAGTGTCAAACAAGATGAACTTGGAGATGTTAACTCGCCAAAACATTGTTGATGCTTCAGTGAACACTGAATTTCCAATTGTTGTAAGTGGAATGATTGTCAATGAGGAGTTGGTGCCTGCAGAGTTATATTCAAAAGGTACAGACCATAGTGTTCAAGAATTTAACAGCAAATTGGAGGAAGCTGACATTTGTGTTGTGCCACATGTTGAGTGGGCTTATGAAAGGATTCCAATCTATTCATTGTATTGTCAAATGACACAGATGTTATTATTGTGCTACTTAGATTTGTTGCAATGTTCATATATCAAGGATTGGCAGTGTTATTTATATGTTATGGAACAGGCATGAAAAGACATCTAATTCAGCTTCATATTCTGTACAAGAAACATGCCCCAGAGAAGCCCAGTATTCTTTTCAAGGCACATATTCTAACAGGTGATGACACTATGAGCAAAATTGGAACAAGGCTTGGCACTTTAACTGCTGAACATGTGAAGTTTCTAAAAGCATTTGCTTGGACAGAAGAAGAATGTGGCTTTAAAGAAGTAGAAAAATATCTTGTGGGTGTGGAAATGGAGTTCTGACTGTCATACTTTTGACGATCTTCAGTACAGTGAGTTCAAAAGATCAGTCCTGCTAAGTGACCTTCCACGGACATCATATTCTGTGCGTGGACACATTAAAAGAGTGTTCTACTTGATCAGAAGATGTGTAAATGTTTTGGATCATGCATATGTCGAGCAAGATCCATGTGAATTTGTTTGGGAAGATATTGATGGGGTGCTAAAACCCACAAAATTTAAAATTGCAAAACCTGTGCTACAAAACAATGTCCCTGTCGATATGCTCTTCTCAAATGTTCAACATTCTGCAGATGTACCAGGAGCGATTGCCAAAACAAATAAATAAAGTGAACTATGAAAAGGTGTCTAAAACAGAAGTCATAAACATTATTTTTTTCAAATACACATCATAAACATTGTTTGGTGTATACATAAAAGGATTTAAAACCATTATTATTTATTTTATTTCTGTATCTGTCTCTTCTTCTTCTATTGTAGCCGCCATTTTGGAAAATGGCAGTAGGCATGATTTATGATCTCCCAAAAAGCTCTGATGTCCCTCATCTGGGCTGCAAACTCTAAATAATCCCATGCTTTCTTCCTGATTTCCGGTTTCCTTAATTTGAGAGCACGCTTATAATTCTCTCTCGCAGCGCTGACATCTGCGGGATGCGAGGTATCAAATTAGTAGCCTTTTTGAGGGTTTCATGGGCACTAGTGCACTCTCGATTGAACCACTGGTGAGGAGGGCCCTAATTAGTTCTCTAGTTTCTAGTTAACATTCCTGACACTGTACTATAAATCTCTATAAAGCTGTCACAAATTTTTGACAGTACTGCATGAAATGAAAGACAACAAATATTGTCATCATAAGTGGCTTTAATCAAGGCATCCAAGAATATCTGAGGATCTACTGTAGCCCATTTGATGCGGACCCTCTTATTAACAGAATAATGTGAGTGGTCTAATTTCAGACTCATTCCTGAGTTGAAAAGTAAAAGAAAAAACTTTGCTAATTAGATTGTGATCACTAATAATTTGCAGAAGCACCCAATAACTTGATAATTTGCAGGTCAAATTGCTGGATAATAAAATAAAATCAATTGTGCTTCCCTTGCCTCTTCCGACAAATGTATGTGGATTAACCGTAGCAAAGTTATTAAATTCAGAGACAAGAAGCAAATTATGAAGGGGAACTATTCGGTTCAGGGCCTCCCCATATTTTGAATGGACAAAATGGGTGATTTTATCACCTTGGTCATTTGAGAAACCACAGATATCAATTCCACTGAAAGTGCATTGGGTTATATTCAGGGCCAGACTGGGAATCTAAAGCAGCCCTGGCAATTTTGTCAGACCAGCCCCACGTCAGAGTGGGGAGGGGGTTGATGCAAATGTGACCTTGCTGCTTTTGTTGTTGGGGAGCGATAGTTCTGCAAAGCCGGCCCCCAGTGACAAACCGGCTCCCACTGCAGCAAAACTGGCCACCACCCTTCAAACCTCCTGGGAAAATGCCCAATGCCTGCAGCAACCAGTCCAGATCTGGTTATATTAAAGTCCCCAGCCCATAAGAGTGGTATATAAGGGTTAACTCAGTAACAAGTTTCTCCAATTCTTCGATAATTTCCACAATATGGGCTGTTAAAAAAGTGTAATAAAAATGTATCAGAATCACCTTAAAGGAATTACACCAAGAATGTTTTAAAATTTGGTAACAGGATTTATAAGCTAAAACTTTGCACCTCAGTTTCCTAATAGCTGTAGAAACCAGTACAGCCAAGCTGCCTTCCCTCTTCCTCCAGGGGATGGAGCTGCAGGGAGCAAAAAGATTAAAAACCCTCAACATGAAAAGGATCCGTGGACCAGGTCTCTTGAAAGCAAATTATATTGTACCCTTGAATAAAACAAACCCAGTCCAAGTTATGGAATTTCAAACAAATCCCAACAACATTCCATGATAAAAAACAGCAAGAGGTTTGCTTAGCCAGGATATAAGCCTCATTCGAATTCGCCACTGCCATTGGGACAGAGGGCACATCTGTGGACAAATCTATGCAAGCTCCAGGCACATGATGGGATCCTGGGCTCTCAGAGACAAGCCGTCATCTTGGGTACAAGGGGAACAGGGCACTCCTGAGGCAATGTCCCATTGGTGTCAGTCGCTTCCTATGAACAATCTGATGACTAGGCGTTGAAGCCACCCCTGTGTTCAACTTGGCCCCCTCCAGTCAATCAGTATCATCACAATCAGGGAGCACAGCAAACCTGTTGTTTCAAGATAGACCCCAAAGGTGTGGGGTCTTAGGATGAGATTGAAAATGAGGAACACAGGTAGGAGCACACACAACCGGGTTTGAGCGCTTGTGAACGTATCCCAAGGGAAGTGTAGCGATGGTAGATCTTGAGGGTGCTCTTGTTCTTTAAGAGCCCAATAATCTCCCCAAGCAGCTTGGGCTATACAATCCCCAGGTATGCCTTTGGTTGCTGATCCAACCCAACTGACCCTTCGTGCCATAAGAATTTAATTTCCATAGGTTGTGTGAAAGTTTCTATTTCCCCTAAGCCAGTGGATAACCTTGTTTTGAATTAGCTCCCAGCTCTCCATATGGGAGGACTTCAGGTGAGGCACTACTGCCATAACCAAAACGTAGGGAGCGGCCGCTGGCGGTAAATTTAATGCTTCTGAACGAGGCTTACTCACTGAGACTAAAGGGGGCTGAACTGCGGTGACCGGCTAAGGGGCACACAGCCATTTAGTTTCTTGCTCTAATGTTGACACAACCCATCTCAGGATTTTTGTTGGTGGGGGCCGTTCCCCCACCGCAGAGGCATTTACCATCGAAGATTCCAGAGCACTCGCAACCTGGGAGGGAGAAGGTGGAGGATTCGGAGGAGGCTGGACTGTGGAGGTCGGCTGTGGCTGACAAACTCCAACTGGGATAGAAGGACCTCAGTAATTTTAGGATGCAAGTCCAGCAGAGATTTAGAGACGGAAGAATGGAGAGTGAGAATTACTCCCAGACGCTCTAATATTGGGTATAACTAGTGCTTGAAATGGAAAAATAGAAGTGAAGGTACTCTGTCCCAGAGCACCTGCTTGTTTCTGAGGAGTGCCGGAGCTCTCTAAAAGTATAAACGTTTATTACGTTTTCCCCAAGAAGTGCAGGTACTCCTTCTCAAAATAAAAAAGTGCTGGTGCTCAGTACCGGCCCATTTAAAGCACTGGGCATAACTGCTTTTCTAGTGTCATTCTAAAAATGTACATAATTCCTCAGCACTCAAACCATTTTCTGGCACTGGGATTGCACCCTGTCAGAATTCAGCCTTGATGTTTTTTGTTTCATGCTGTGTGCTCTACTACGCATCTTTTCAGTTGAAGTGCCTGTTCAGGGGTAGGGAAAGAGCTGGTAATGTTGGGGGAGGCTAAGTGAATGTCCGATTCAGCAGCGCCTCCGGGTGCGAGGTATTGTGCATGTCGTGGGCCGCAGGGGCCGAGGCCAGCACGCCTGAGGTCAAGCCCCCTCTCCCTCTGCCCCTCTGACACTTTGGGGGTCATTCTGACACGGGCGGGCGGCGGACGCCGCCAGATGGCCGCTCTGCGGTCAGAAGACCGCGGAGGCCATTCTGACTTTCCCGCTGGGCCGGCAGGCACCGCCAAGGGAGCGCCCGCCAGCCCAGCGGGAAAGGCCCTGCAACACAGAGGCCGGCTCCGAATGGAGCCGGCGGTGTTGCAGGGGTGCGACGGGTGCAGTTGCACCCGTCGCGATTTTCACTGTCTGCTATGCAGACAGTGAAAATCATGCTGGGGCCCTGTTAGGTGGCCCCTGCACTGCCCATGCCAGTGGCATGGGCAGTGCAGGGGCCCCCAGGGGCCCCACGACACCCGTTCCCGCCATCCTGTTCCTGGCGGTCAAAACCGCCAGAAACAGGCTGGCGGGAAGGGGGTCGGAATCCAGCAGCGCCGCCATGGAGGTTCAGCCCAGCCAGGGGTTCCCGCCAGATCCCCTTTGTGACGGGCACTGAAGCACCGCCAGCCTGTTGGCGGTGCTTCCGTTGACCGCCAGGGTCGGAATGAGGGCCTTTGTGTGTTCACATAGTTATTTTGACTAGGGATCATAATGATGTTGGGTCATAAATGTTCTGTTTTTTTTTTATGGATCAGCCTTGAGGGCTACTTCGGCTATTAAGGTTGTATAATGTCGTGGCATGACAGTGCAAGTATGAGGTGTGCCAGAAATGCTGCGATTGCTAACTCTAGCTTAGAGTATGTAGTGATGAAGTGGAAGATGATTTGTGTGTGTGTGTGTGCGCGCGCGCTCGCAAGAGGAAGCCTAAACATTTTCCTGCGAGGTTCACGTGTTTTTCTTTGTGAAGCTGAAGGAAGAAGGGGACTTTTACGGAGTTGAGGCAATGTGACTATTTTGTACCTATCGAAGAGAGTGGAGAGGGGTGTTCTGACGGAGTGGTGTTACTAGTCATCGCTCTCTGGAGAGAATGCGTGGACAACAAAGAATCTGTGTGGCTGTCTGTTCATTGCACAAGGACAGTGGTTAATGCCGTGTCCTGGCATGAAGTCCAGTTGTGTGGGTGTGCATGAGAAGCTGTTGAATGGTGAATGCAGCTGGGAGTTTGTCATGATGCAGGGAATGTTGTTGTGTGTCTGTTCCAAGTCTAATTGGGCGCATAAAGCTTTGATGAGCAATTTGCGAGGGCCTAACATGGAATAAAGACTAGAGTAGCTCTTCAGCTACAACAGGCTGTTGTAAAGGCCAAATAAATTATATTTTTCAAAGAACGTGGGCAGCGTACCAGTTTGTTTTTGTTGCACCTCTACGTTGGTCCTGCGGATCCAACTGATGGTCAGTATATGTGTGTGTGAACAACGGAGGGGAGGAGCCTGACTGACTGTCAGGCTAAAATAAGCAGATGGTTTCAAAGGAAAGCTGATCACGGCTGCAGCAGCACAAGCCCATCAGCTGGTTTAGAACGATTTTAGGAGTCCATAGCGATCTGCCAAAAAGGTCCTGGACAGAGCTCTTGTCTCGTGGGTTCCACGCCGAATGGGTGGACTGCGGAGTACTCGTGCGTGTAGTCTCTTCGAATAGTGTTTGTTATTCACTGCGCTGTGGTTGGTGATTTGTTGAGATTCCGGGGGGGGGGGCGGCAGAATGCGATTTTAGACACTGTGCAGCTTGCCACCAATGTGGCGGCGTGTTTTCACAGCATGGAACCAGTGTACGTTAGTCGGACGTCTCCAGACCGGCAGTGACAGGTGAGTGCCGTGAAGGCTGAAAATGTTGGCATCCTTTTTGGTTTCCTAACCTTGCTTTTCTGCCTCTTCTGAAAGTGTGTTTTGGCAGATGATATGTACGCCGGTCATTTCCCACCTGTTCGCATGACTTAAAGTGCGGTGCTGTAGACGGTACACGTGTGTGAAAGTCCTTAATGCTACGAATTACAGCTGCAGGCCAGTTTTTTATTTTACATTTCTTATCAGTTATCATGGCTAAAGGGGCATATTTTCAGTTAGTCTGCGTCAATTTTCATTGAATTCAACCGTGTCCCTAAAGTATATTCCGAATCACGGCGAAGCGTATTTCCAAAATTGACTCTCGAAAGTCCAATGCTGAAGAGAAGGAGTTCTGATCTTTTATACTTAATCGTTTGTGCCATTCACACCAAAACACAGGGTACTCACGATTACTTACACAAAGTCAGATATTTTTATAGGCACAGAGAGATTAAGGGCCTGATTTATGTTTTATTTTTCAGGGGATGGGATAATCTGTCTCAAATATGGCGGACTTCCCACTCGCTGCATTACAGATGCCATCGGATTTAATGTACTTGTAATATGTTGGGCGGGATATCCGTAACGTTTGTAACCGAGTATCCCAGCCCCTGAAATAAAAATCAGGCTCCAAGTGATTTGCCCAGAATTACAATATGTTGAGCCAACACCAGAACTCTAAACTGACTCCTCAGTTCCAAGGGTGGCAGCTCAGGCTGTTAAACCACGCCTACCCTTGGCAAATGTAACAAGGCGGATGGGATATCTACCACGGTTTTGAGCTGACTCCTGACTTAAGAAGTTGAAGAGATGAGAAATCGCTATTTAACTAACTTAGTGGTAAATAGCTTCTTGTCAGGAATTTTCAAAGTGCGTGTGGCTTTTAGCTGGGAATGTCGCAGCATTTGTTAAACTATTTAAAGTAATAGATCATAATACAATAAGTTATGTAAAGCAACATGACAACAGAGTTGAAATATAACAGGACACATCAGTCTGACACAAAAACTCACATTGCAATAATGCAGCACAAAATCATAGCCACAAAAACAGTACTCATCACCATCGCAAAACAAGTATGCACAAACATTCTTGTCACACATTACCACAATTAGAATTCTGTTTTCATAGTAGTATGGATTTTTGGAGGAAGCAGTGCCTTAACTTACCACCAAGGACATGAAATAGCTCTAGTCAATTTTTTTTTGTGATCTAGCCCCAGAGCGCCTGTGGATGTGAGCTGCTTCTGAGAGAATGACAGTGAGGCCAGTTGTAAAATGATCCATTCTGTCCCTCTGGAAAAAATGTCATTTTTGGAGAAGGCCTCATGTGTCCAACCAAGTTCACAGAAATAGAATAGTAAGGTCACATTTCCATTTGATTGTGACTTGTTATGCGTTGTCGAATTTCTGCATTACTGTGGTCAGCTTCAGTTGCAGCTCATCTTCATCTTGTGTACATTTTGTTCTGTTGGGTATAACTGATCTGTTGATGTGAAATGTATAAAGTGCACTACCACTTCATTCCAGATATCCTTGCCCCTATGGTTCAGTTATCAAAATTTTATAACCTGAATTTTCTTGGAATTTGGTAAAGGTCAACTTTCGCATTAACCTGATTTGTCTGACAGTACAAAAACAACTTCAGAAATAATACACAATAGTTTTGTGTTTTTGAAACCTCCTAGACATTCTAGATCTATCATGTGATTGAGCAGCGGCCATGGTGGTGCGTGGTTGATGTCGTTATGATACTGTAACTCAGAGTTGGTTGAACCAGTTAACTTGTGTGGGGGGTTTCTTCACAGTCCCTCATGTGATAGGGTTTGTGATGCGCATAAACAGGTCAGTCAATAACTTGTGCAATGGAAATCTCTGCAAAGTAGCCAGCATTTTGGTCATTGTAAGTCATAGGGTGCAAAGGGCTGTTGGCATATTCAAAATGTAATAAATAAGATTAAATAAAAAAGGGACGCTTCTGGGAGAAGGATTGGGTGCTGTTAAGGGCAAAAATTGGGGACAGACATTCATTTGGGGTGCACATAAAACTTTGCTTTGCACCTTACTTTCTAGGCACTGGTGGTTCACAGTTCACACACGTTATGTCCACTACATCATGTAGAGTATCTCTCACTTTCATGGGGAGGGGCATCTCATCCCTCACTGACAGTGTATTGCTCACTTAACCAAGACTGGCCGATCGATTATGTATGTAAATGTGGAGCCAGCCACCTTCTATGAGCCTCTCTGCCTATAAGATGGCTGTGCCACAACTTCCTAGCTGAAAAAAATGAGTACAGCAATGGCTTTAGACCAATGTCGGTGGGAAGATCCCACGGCTCCTGCAGTGAACAGATATTGCAGCCGGTGCATTGGAACTCGTCCACTGGATTTGCAGCACTTTTGATGACTATTTAAATATCACCCACATCCTGCCTTAACAAGAAAGCTGAGTCCAGTACCTTCTCTGCATCTCAGAAGGTCAGGTTTCATTTCACGAAGTGCCTCAGGGAATGTTTCTGCTGGTGTCCGACGAGGCCTAGCCATCCTGCCTTTCGGTGTTCATGGGGTCTCTCTCAGTCATGGCTCTTCCATTCTGACAGAAGCACTGACCTAACAGTTTTATGCCCCTGTCGCACATGTTGTTCTCTGCAGGATAGAAGCCATGAAGGAATGGCCAACACATAAGTCATGCTTCCCTTTGGAGACCAGCTCTCAATTAAAAAAACGACTAGAAAGTTGTAACCTGTCATGTATTTAAGCACAGCCACATGCAGCCAGTCCGACACCAACAGCTTCTGTTGCTCTTCTCGTAATCTGTTCCACTACTTGCGCCATCTTTCCTACGATGATTCAAAGCCCGTTTCCCCAAGGTCTCCAGCCAACTGGCAAGCCTTCTGCTCAGCTGCCCATGCACCTACTCCAGTCAAATAACTCCCTCCATACTCACACATACCTTTAGGAAAGGTGAGACTAGTGATGTTTGTATAAATTGAAACAACATAAGTTTTAAAAGGGATTGGTAGGGAGAATATTTCTAAACTGTGCAGGAGCACAAACATAGATTGAGTCATATAAGAGATAGTTTGATGAAGATGTTGTTACTATTATCTTACTGACACATTCCACAGGCATAAATGGTAGCAAGTGTGGCAACACAGTATCACAGTGTGAAGATTGGAAAGGAGCATCCGCAGCATTTGTGAAGTATTAGATGGAGAGTATGCTGGTGAGTGAAGGAGAGGGACCTTTACCCAGGATTCTCTTTACATTGTGGAAGATTGCATTCTCTTTGTGGAGGGAAGTTGGACTGCTGTTTTCTTTAGGTTAAGACAAGTTTTAGGGATTCACGTGAAATTAAGTGGGAGCAACGGTAGCCAGTAATAAGAGTGGTTCTACCAGCCACCCACACAAAATGACCACACAATCACTGTAAAATGACATGCTTCACCAACAAAGACTTCCACCAAAGCCTACCAGGCTATCACTTGGTAACCTCTGTAACCTTCCTCTGTTTTTTATTGTATGAATTGTAATTTGTGAAGTGGTTTGCAGAGCATATAGTGTTACATCCAAAAAGAAGGGAGGGTCCAAACGGGTTAACTTTCTGTGTGGAATGCCTTTTTGCCTGTGGTGTGGGAGCTTAAACTGGAGGGCATGGGCCCTAGTCCTCCCTTGGCAAAGAACACTACTAGCTAATTGGTAAGATCCCACAATTGAGATATCATATTATTGGTTGTAATATTGCAAATGAAGGAAAGATGCGAGCTAAGTCTCTTAGGTCCAATTCTGTGCGCTTTTATTAAAGAAGAAGTGGTATATTTCAATATTTAAGTTTCAAAGTTCAACGGAGTTTCAGCTTCCAATTTGACACACTTTGATTTGAGAAAAAGTGGTATATTCCAAAATTGAATTTCAAAGTTCAATGGAGTTTCAGCCAAAGTTCAATGGAGTTTCAGCCAACACGTGTTTCGCCCCACACTGCGAATACGCCAGGGCTTTCTCAAGGCTGTAAAGGAATTATATAGTATAAGGCTCAGGATAAGTCTCAAACTGGATAGAGGTGACACCGAGTGGGTGAATACCCTAGGTGCATGAGAAAAAAGGCATGCACCATATTTACTGTGCTCACTTAAAAAAGGGGTTGAAGGACAGTGATGAGTGTCCCCTCCATAGGGGTCACTAGGAGAAAATATTAACACCCTCAATACGTGAAATATAGATCCGTGCATTATTTATGTGAGGAGCATGCATCGTTTTTGCAAATATTACTATGTCATAATGTTACTATATCATGTAAAGGGGGTAGCTATACTGGTACCTCCTATGTTATTCCATATACTGGTACCATGAGTGGCATGAAAACTAAAGGGACAGGTAACACTATATCTCATATTACATCAACCAATAGTGCCACTCATAGCTACCCCCTTTACATGATATAGTAACATTATGACACAGTAATATTTGTCTCTCATTTGTCTTGTCATTCAGACTACAATGTTCTTTATTATCTGCTGCTTGACTTTCTATATTTTATTATCTTTTTCCTTCCTTTTTTCTTTTCCATTTTATTAGGAGCTAGCATTATCCTTCCCAATGTAGAGCCAAGTGACCTATTAATATACTTCGCTTTTTGTTTCCTTTTTCAGTTTTTTCGTTAGTGCATATCATATATTGCACCTCTTGATTTGCTCGTATTCTAGTGCTCATCTAGTTTTCCCCTTCCAAAATGGCACTGACATTCAATGACAACGCCACTACTTAAAAACTACTTCAGTTTCTCATAGTCCTTCCTCTGTGTCGGCGCAACCAGATCAGAGGAAGGACTACCGCTCATAAATATGGGGTTCCTTTCCGGAGCGTCCTTGGAGATTAGACGGTGGACGCGTCAGACCTTTAAATCATGCCCGTTTTTCAGAATTAGGTAAGAACCTCAGCCTTGCACTGCTCATCTTTCTATACATTCCAAGGGGGCCTGTTAATGACTTCATATGACTTATATTTTCCACCAGTTACCACTCAATAATGTGGTTCTTTATCTGGTATATCTAACTATCAGTTTTCTTTAAAATTAGTGGCTACCTATCTCATTACTAAGACACTGACTCCTATTTTTCACTTTTCGAATATTGTCCTTTGAATATGCATTTTATTTCACATAATTGAATTTGGAATATACTGACCATTTTGGATTTTGATGTGATATAGTAAGCGTATATTAGCTACCATTTGGATAACAATATGTTTCTTGGATTACTCACATAGTAAAAGATATGTATTTTTCATGTACAGCTCTGTTATATTTACTGTGGCACTTATGCCTGAAGAATTTTGTTCTCTAATACGATATGGTATGTAACTGATCCTGGTTAAGCTTCAAATTCCATAAATTACATCTTGCTATTCTCCTTTTCTAACTCACTTTCGTTTGGCATGATAACCTATCACCAAAACTTCACAGCTAAGTGCCAGCATGCATTTGATATAATCTTTTCTTTACTTATACCCCTTTCAACTACTTTGGGATGCTTTTTGTATCTTCTCATACTATTACGCATGGATCTATATCACGCGTACTGAGGGTGTCAATATTTCCTCCCAGTGACCCCAATGGAGGGGACACTCACCACTGTCCTTTAATAATTTCTTCCTTCTAAGAGGGCACTGCAAAAACGATGCATGCTCCTCACATAAATAATGCACGGATCTATATTTCATGTATTGAGGGTGTTAATATTTTCTCCTAGTGACCCCTATGGAGGGGACACTCATCACTGTCCTTCAACCCCTTTTTTAAGTGAGCACGGTAAATATGGTGCATGCCTTTTTTCTCATGCACCTAGGGTATTCACCCACTCCGTGTCACCTCTATCCAGTTTGAGACTTATCCTGAGCCTTATTCTATATAATTCCTTTAAAGCCTTGAGAAAGCCCTGGCGTATTCGCAGTGTGGGGCGAAACACATGTTGGCTGAAACTCCAATGAACTTTGGCTGCAACTCCATTGAACTTTGAAATTCAATTTTGAAATATACCACTTTTTCTCAAATCAAAGTGTGTCAAATTGGAAGCTGAAACTCCGTTGAACTTTGAAACTTAAATATTGGAATATACCACTTCTTCTTTAATAAAAGCGCACAGAATTGGACCTAGGAGACTTAGCTCGCATCTTTCCTTCATTTGCAATATTACAACAAATAATATGATATCTCAATTGTGGGATCTTACCAATTAGCTAGTAGTGCAGAGCATATAGCCAGATCCACAGTATAGAAGCACATTTATTACAATAAATAATACATAAATCACGAGTTATTACTCCCTATGCGCAATACATTGGCTATTCATGTATATAACTTCAAAGGGCCAATCGTGCTCATGACATATATGAGACATTCAGGCTCATTAATGTGTTCCAAAAATACAACTCCTTGCAAGCGCTGGACATTATTTATTAGTGCAAGGGGGCACTCTGGATCCTTAATGGCAAGATACCATAAGGGGCTATTAAGGGCCATTATGGCTTAGTGTCATTGATGCTTCTTTACGTCTGGGGAAATTAGGGTTTACCGTCAGTGGCGGACATTCATCCTTATTAAGGCCAAAGTCCATTAACTATGGGACTGGGGCTGAAACCATCACAAACCATTACTTTAAAATTGGAAAAAGCATCAGTTAAAGTATAGCTAAAGTTGACAAGTGACAAATATTGATTAATGAGACAAGAAATCCACATGGCGTTCTTCACGTAACCCTAATTTCAACCCCACAAGATTTCCTAATCTGCTACGTTATTTTATACAAACAATCCGACATTATTTGATGTATGTCATAAAACTGTGTGCTTAATCTTTAGAATGACACTTCAAAACGGTTGGAACACCAGCATATTTTGCCCAACCTACAATCATTCAGTTTTAGACAAGGAGTAATTAAAAATATAGGATGACAAGAATTCAAAATATGAAGAACTCTAAGCATCATCTCCTGTAAATGAGACACGTTGAGTAAATAACAATATATACAAAGCATAAAAATCCAACTGTTCAATTAGAAATCCAAGGGGCAACCCACACTCCACCTCCCAGCTTTGCTTTGCTCACCATTAGGCTATGCATGGTAAGGATGGATGGGTTGCTGAGTGCTAGTGCGCATGGGTGCAGTGTAGGCGCACGGGGGCATGGGCACAGTGTAGCCCTATGCTCAATCTGGAGGATTCAGGGGCGACTTCTTACTCTGCTTAATGTGCGTGACAGAAGGCTATTCTTATTTACACTTAAGGATAAGCAAAGATAAACTCAAAATAGTAGAGTAGAAGAAAGTGGGGGAGAAAAAAGGCATAAAAAAGAGACAAATTAAAAAAAGTAATTTAAACATTATTAGATGAAAAATGTATTCAGAACACCACCTCATTATCACGAGGTGCGTAAGAATAGGAAAACAGCAGTGAAACTCTTTAGTGAGAAGTCAGTGCCTTGCTTTGAAAAGAACCGTTGAGGTGAAGTGGGAGTAATTTGAGTTAAAAAAGGAGCAAACAATGATAGAGTGAAAGAAACCTACCAAAAACAAACTGGCATAAAACTCCTGAATTGGGGTATTGTCTCCCTTCACCTACACAGATTTTGGCACAGGAACATCGAACATCTGATCAAAGTGGAGGTGTCAGAAAGTGCTAACTATGTCCTGTGGATCTAACAGGGACAATGCACTCTTTTGTCTCTTACACCTCCTGCGGGGGTGCTGTATAGAACAATAACATAAGGGCCAATAGTAGACATAGGCAAAGAGTAATAGGAAATGAAAAAACAGAGGTACCAAATACCACCACCCAGACTTGTCACTTCCACCTGGCTCTGATGTCTACAGGTCGGAATGAGTATGTAAAGGTAATAAAATATATCTTAGTATTCTGCCATGAAGGTCCTGCTTTAAACTGGAACTGCCAAGCGATATACCTTAGATGTATCTCAGTGTAGCCAACTTTCTATGTTCTGAAGTGAAACGTTATTCCTCCCAGTGAAACATACAATAGATGAATGTCGTAGATAGATGTTCATCAACATTTTGCCTTATTAATAAGAAAATCACTTCAATCTTCATAACTATAAAATCTGTTGAAGATGAGTTTGGTTCCAACTTGACTCATTATGCTACTAAAAAGTAATTAACAATTATTAGAACATTGGTCCCTTGAGAACTCCATTGAAGACCAAGGAGAGGCTCAGGGCTAATAATAGTAGATATTAGACTTCTGCTCCAATATTCCAACATTTGTCTTGCTGTTTCTCCCTTTTTAATTTAAGACATTCCATAATCAGGGGGTGAAATGTGCTAGTTGCCTCATAGTTCTTCTGCCTTGAGCTATAAAGGTTATTAATGACCTCCTCTCATGTTATAGGCTCTTGCCTGCTGCTCTGGCCTATAACTTGGGTTCAGGGTCTTAAACAACAGGAGTAGCCCTCATCCTCAGGCTATAAAGCTATACTAATATTCTCCGATTCCTATGTTAGCAATTCATATACTCCTTACCAAGGGCTCTTAATACCAGACACTTCGTTATGTATACATATATTGTGAAGCATTTTCTTAAAATGAAAATTCAGCTTCTTCCATCAAAGTTAAATGTGTTAATGTGGGTTGTTTCTCAAAGTGATCTTATTTTGAGAATACTTCCCTGTATTTCAAAATTTCTGCCAACAAACTCCAGAATAAGTATTGTCCTTTCCAAAAGGAAATCCTGAATCTGCATAATAAGGGTCTGCCACAACAACATGTCACAATTACCTAGCAACAACGTTGAGAAATTTGGGGGAAGTTACACCTGATAATTGAAGCTAGCTGCAACCACCTCCTAACAATATGAGATATCAGGAGCTGCTCGGAAATTTTGTGGTGTGGATAAGACCACTCAACCTTGGTATCAGGTATTCAGAAATTGTAAGAAATTGGGTCTCTAGTTGGCAGAGGCATACACCCTTGTCCAAGTAGGGACCACAATCTTAGTCAGGGTAGGTCACAACTCAATCCAAATTATTCTGTGTCCACCCTCTGTGGCTTGGCACTGAGCAGTCAGGCTTAACTTAGAAGGCAATGTGTAAAGTATCTGTGCAAAACCTCATAGATTAACTCAGGAAAAACACACTTCAAAAATACACCACACATGTTTAGAAAAAAATATATAATATTTATCTGAATAAAATAAGGTTGGAACAATGAAAATCCAATGTACACAAGCAAAGTTATGAATTTTTAAAGATTAAATCCCACGAAAGTGCTTAGAAATAGAGTAGCTCCAACTGGGTCTATCATTGTGTCATTGACGGAGTCGTTCCCAATAGTCTGACACCACAGGCGCTGGCCACAGAGTCGCACAGATCCCCAAGTACAGTACCTTTGAAAATGAAGAAACTAAGACGTCGCACGGTGTCGTGTGGATTTGGCATTGCTGGGAACGGTGCGGCATCAGTCCCTTATGACACCCAGGGAGATGAGGTGTCATTTCCATACTGCGAGGCAGGGGAGGCGAGGTGAAAGTTCTGTCTGATTGCAGGGGGAGCTGGTGTGGCGTTGCTGGTGAGGTGTTGGTTCCTTGTGACCCAGTGGGGTCGATGGATCCAGTCGATCAAGACGTAATGTGTCGACTTCACAGTGTCACGCCCTTGGAGAGCACTTTTGGGGAAAGCATAGGCCTTCCAGCACAGTCAGAAGCCAGCAGGCAACAGGACAACAGCAGGGAAGCAGTCCTTCTCAGCAATGCAGTCCAGATGAGTACTTTGGGCAGACAGGCAGGTCCTCTGACAGAGTTCAGGTGTAGATCCAGAAGTGTCTGATTTCGCGGGGTCAGAGACCCAGTTTATATACACCCAAAAATGCCTTTGAAGTGGGGGAAACTTCGAAGAGTGGTTTTGATGTGCACAAGTTCCCCTTTCAGTCCACTCCTGTCTGCCAATATCCCTGTAGGGGGTTATCAGTCCTTTATGCGAGGGCAGGCCAGTGACCTTTTTAATGTAAGAGACAGCCCCTCCACCCTTCCTGCCAGGGGAGACCCATTCAGTATGCAGATGAAAGCAGATGTGACTGAGTGTCCTGTGTTTATGTCTGTCTGGGTCGAATGCAAAAGGGAAGCTGACAACCCAGCACAGACCACACGTGGATTGGAGACAGGGCTGTAATGCACAGGTGGCAGTAAGGGTAGAAAAATGCCCACTTTCTATTAGTGGCATTTCTAAAATAGTAATATTAAATCCAACTTCACCAGTAAGAAGGATTTTCTATAACCATTCTGGTAGTACCAAACATAACAGGGCTACTTTTTCCAAATCAGAATCTACCACTTACACATATACAAGGGCAGTTCTAATGCTAGTCTATTAGAGCAGCTAGCCTCACAGTGGTGGAAAACACATTTGTGAGTTTTCCACTACCAGGACATGTAAAACACATAAGTACATGTCCTGCCTTTTACTTACATAGCACCCTGCCCTATGGGTTACCTAGGGCCTACCTTAGGGGTGCCTTATATGTAGAACAATGGGAGTTTAACACTTGGCAAGTAGTTGTAAATACCATGTCAAAGTGGCAGTCAAACCGCACACACAGGCCTTGAAATGGCATGCCTGAGACATGGTTAAGGGGCTATTTATGGGTGGCACGATCAGTGCTACAGGCCAACTATTAGCGTACAACTTACAGGCCCTGGGCACATGAAGTGCACTTTTCTAGGGACTTACAGCTGAATTAAATATGCCAATTGGGTATAAGCCAATGTTACCATATTTTAGGGAGAGATCACATACTCTTTAGCACTGGTCACCAGTGGTCAAGTGTTCAGAGTCCTAAAACCAACAAAATTGAGGTCAGAAAAGGAGAAGGAGGAAGGCAAAAAGTTTGGGGTGACCCTTCAGAGAGGGCCCTTTTTCTAACAGGAATGTTTGTGTTTTGGTGGTTTACCTGGCTGCTGGCTGACCCTAGACACAAATAGTGCACATACATCACAAGAAAGAAGAAAATCCCTTAAAAAAAATGATATGATTGGCCCTCTCACACAACATTGTACAATTTTAATCAGAAGTGCAGGAACACAGAATAGTATAATATTGTTGTTATCTATTCAAACCATTTTTTTCTTCCAAATATAAGTCAATGTGGAAGAAAGAACACATTTTGCTCACCATCCTCTGAATCACCAAATTCAGTCTTAGAAATAACCATTATTCCTAAACTCAGATTCTTGAGTATCTTTATACTTCCCTTCAAAAGCATTTTTCATCCATTTTATTTTACTTTATAAATTCTTGTGTGACCAGTATATGTTTAAAAATATTTATAACAGCAGCACGATTGTTGGCTCTAGGTATTGCATGTATAACCAACAAATAGTAATTATCCTTGGTTTGTTGCTTTTATTAATCAGCCATTAAGGGAAAACATTACAGATGAAAATATTCCCACCTATTTCTTTTTTGTTCTACTTACTGCTATTGAATTTTTTATTTAAATGATTAGTTTATTTGGGGAAAGCATGAGCGACCCACACTAATGATCCCTTGCTGGATTCAGATTTTTGTCTAATTTTCAGGAGTGTACTGCTGTTTGGTTCAATCATGGGTTTCACACCGCTTTTAAGAATTGATATTTATGGCAAATAAACATTATTTGTCATGTCTTATCAATCAGAAAGCAACACAGTGCATCATGTGCCAACACGCATACCATCATATATTTCTTCATAGAATCAACCCACCTTCCTTCATAAGTGCATCCCCTATCCTTAAATGACAACACAGCCACAATCATACAGCCATCTTTGCAACATCATGTATGACCAATGAAACACCACTATGGCCCTCATTATGACATTGGCAGTCTTTTCCGAAGACTGCTGTGGTGATGGCTGCCAACAGACTGCCACGGACGCGGTAATCCACCCTCCAGATTATGACACACAAGCACAAAACCGACAGAAACCAGCCACAACCACAAGTCCGCCAGACCCAACAAAGGCAAAAAACTGTCACCCACCACCCTCCCCGCTAAGCCAGCAATACACCAGCCTCTAAATTATAACCCACAAATCACCACAGCAGACATTAAATGGCGGTCAGCCATTGGCAGTGCAACACCACTTGAAGCCAACATTGGCCAGATCAAAAAACCCACACCTGACACATATACGCACATCCTACACACCCACCAACAGCACTATAAAACACACCCCCACATAACCCTCAATCCTTTGCAAACATGAAAAGACTACTACACTTTGACAGGCCAAACCCTTAGAGAATTGCTCACACACACCACATCTACCTATACACCTGTCACGCATCATACACCACACACCCTACCTCAACACCGAACACCCTCTGCACAACACACACCACACAATAGGCATGTCCCCACAAAAGCACCCACGTTTTACTGATGAGGAGTTGCGTTTGATGCTGGAAGAAATTGTCAGGGTAGAGCGACAACTGTTGGGTGCACAGGTACAGCAGATCTCCATTGCCAGGAAGATGGAGTTATGGTGGAGGATCGTGGACAGGGTGAACTCTGTGGGAAAATATCCATGCACAGGGGATAACATTCGAAGGAGGTGGAACGACCTACAGGGGAAGGTGTGTTCCATTGCATCAAGGCACCAGGTCGCCATCATGAGGACTGGCGGTGGACCCCCACCTTCTCCCCCTCAGTTGACAGCATGGGAAGAGCAAGTCCTGGCAATCCTGCATCCTGAGGGCCTCACTGGAGTCACTGGAGGGCTGGACACTGGTAAGTCACCATTACTAACCTACCTCTACCGATACCTGTATGGCATCTTATCCCCTCACCCTGACTCCCTACACCCCATTACATCCCATACAGTGCACCACCCCAATGACTACCCTGCATGCCCTACCCACTGCAAGCACATCCTTCCCAGCTCTCCATGCACACACACCAGCAGTGCATGGATAGCAGGTAGCACTACCAATCTCACAATCCATCACCATACACTAACCAAAGGTGTGAGGACAACACCAAACCCATATGGAAAGCCAGAAATGCGGAATATCTGACAGACAATGACCCTAACAAATCACTTACATCTCCATAGGTGCCCCAGCCAGTGTCAGCGGTGAGAAGGTGCCACGGCAACCAGTCCTCCACCAGAAGATGCCCTCAGTGATGATAGCAACTCTGGATGTCCCGAGCTGGTTGAACTCCCTGGCCCATTTGGGACCACAGGTCAGTCGGCTTCCACATCCCACAGCCAGTCTACCACAGACCCCCCCTTCGACTCTAACACCACAGCAGCTGCCTACATCCGCAACCTCCTGTCCCCAGGACATGTCGATCAATTTGTGTGTCCACCTGTACAGGGACCCGAGTCAACACCACACAGGCAAGATGGTGGAGATCATGGTGTAAGTGGGAGTGGGCACACCATTCAGGGGACACAGGCACAGGGGGCCGGGGACAGTGGGAGGTAAGCTGTTTGTCAGGAGGAGGCCAGGCCCAGGGAACCAACTGCCCAGGAGGCACTCACACGTGTCCTGGGGGCATACCAAAAATCCCAGGACAGGATGGGCCAGGTAATCACCATCATGCAGGAGAATCAGCGGCTGCAGGAGGTCATGCAGCAGTTGCAGGGCCTAAATGCCAACATGGCCTCCATTGTAGGGGTGCTGGGTGACATGGCCAATACCATGCGGAAGAACAGAGCACACCAGCGGACCACTTCCACTAGCCAGTCCAGTCACCAGCCATCAACATCTGCTGCAGCTAGTGTGCAGGAGGACCTGCAACATCACCCACAGGCCAACAGCACCCCTCCCCCTGCAGAAGGTGAACCACCCCACAAACGTTCCCTGTGACCCAGACAGACACGAGAGACTGTTGCCAAGACCAACACCACCGCCTGGAAATGAGCCCCTCTAGAATGTCTGCCTTGTGTGCCACTGAGTCACCTTGTACACTTCGGACTGCCATTGCTCCTTTTCCTATGGCCCCACTGACACTGGACCAGTGCTACAAACCAACTGGGCCACTACACTGAAGTTTTCGTCCACCATCACCCCGCTCAATCCCTTCCTTTTTGTCCCATAAATAAACACCCTTGAACACAACTGGAGTATTTGTGCTTTATCATACAACAATGTGCAATGTATTGGACTGTATTATCCTGTGCAAATGTCCTGTAAGGTGTGAATATGTCCAACAAATGTGTTTAAGCAGTCTTTAGTCCTAACATCAGTATACAGTTGTGACCACACCAACATCTGCATAAAGGGAAGGCATAAGTGACAGTCAATTGAAATGAAAAGGTAGTGATTGGCACAACACAGCTGGCACACAGCACTTAACTTAAATGGAGATATGAACAGAATTACATTCTTACCTGGGTGTCATTGGAAGTACTGATTTATGATATGTGTCCTGTTGTCCACATCCTCTTTCTCCTCCTCCTCATCACCGTCTTCAGTGTCCTCTGCTGCCACAGGTGCATTGTCTCCACCCTCCTCCTGCAGGTAGGGCACATGGCATCTGAGGGCCAAATTGTGCAGCAAACCACCACTATCTGGCAGACCTTCTTAGGGGCATAGCATAGGGATCTACCTATCAAATGGAGGGACCGGAACCGGTCTTTCAGTAGACCAAATGTGCATTTAATAACCCTCCTGGTACGGCCATGTCCTTCATTGTACCGATTTTCTGCCCCTGTTCTGGGATTCCACAGAGGGGTCAACAGCCAGGACAGGTTTAGGTATTCGGAGTCACCTGCAAGTAGTGAGGGACACACATTACTCATGTATAATGGCATGGAGTACAACTCCAGCTGGCATACACTGACATGCAATGTGTGAAGACTCAAGCTCACCTATGAGCCACACTCTGTGCTTCTGTGGTCATGCCCTCACCTGTGGGACGATGCTGTTCCTCAATACATAGGCATCAGGCACAGATCTAGGAAACTTGGCAGTGATGTGGGAGATGTATTGATCAGCAAGACACACCATCTGGCCATTTAGAGAGTGGTAACTCCCTATTCCTGTAGACCTGCTCATTTGCCCTGAAAGAGACCAAGGCAATATGGGTCCTGTCAATGGCCCCAATCACATGTGGCATGTTTCCCATTGTGTAGAATCCAGCCTTCGCAGTGGGCAAATCTTCACTGTGGGGGAATTAGATGCAGCTGCTCATGTGTTTGAGAAAGGCACCAAAAACCCTTCCAAGCTCAATCAAAAACATTGGCTGTGACATTCCTGCAGCCAAGCCCACTGTCACCTGGAATGAACCACTTGCCAGGAAGTGGAGCACAGACGGTACCTGTTCTACAGGGGGAATTGCTGTAGTGCTACGGATAGCAGGTATCAGATCTGGCTCCAATTGTTGACACAGCTCAGTAATTGTGGCCCTGTCCAGACGATAAGGTGAGTATGATGTGCCGGTCCAGTGTAGCCAAGTCCACCAGGGGTCTGTACACAGGTGCTTGCCTCCTCCTCCGCAGTGGTTGGTATCTAAGTAAGCCTAACATGAGATGTGTGTCACTACAGGAAGTATGCACACACAATATCACAATACACAGATCATGTATGCATGTAGAAGACTGGAATTTTCTTGGTCTGTACAATCAATATCTATGACGCACATAAATTTGTCCAACATAAGTACCAGCATAAGGAAATGAAAACTGCCTGTCCTGAATGTAGGGACAGGTGGAAGTGACCTAACTCCGCAGGCGTCATGGCGGAAGGCGGCCTGCAGCGCCGTGCAACTCCTCATTGGCTAATATGGAGTTCTATGGAGTACAGGAACCAATGATGATCAACCCCGGGGTGACGGTGTTCACTGCTGTGGACGTGACTGCCATTTTCTCTGTACCACTTCACTTGATTCCTGACTCTCTCTGGTTCAACATCTCCGCTGCATGTGCTGCTGTGTCTTGTGTCTGGAACCTGTGATGACCTGTGCTACAGGAGAAAGGGCCCCAGTCTTCACATCCGAGGAGTTGGAGAAGCTTGTGGATGGGGTCCTACCCCTGAATGGGCAGTCGTACTGGCCTCCAGACCAACAGGTAAGTACAACATGGGTATGTTGGATGTGACATGGCTGTATGTAGATTTATGTGTGTGCTGGCAGTGTGTCATTTGGGGGGAGTTTTGGCTGCATGCAATGTGTATGCAGAGGTACGGGTCATGTGTGTGCTTAATGTGGGTTGTATGCGGTATGTAAGCCATTTGTGTTACAGAATGGAGTGTTCAGTTCATGGTGTTGTTCTGTCTGTGTCTCCTCTGTATCAGTAAGACCGATATGGCTGAAATGCGTCAATGAAATGTAGGCAGTGTTCTAGCAGCTTAGGCTGTCTAGGGGTAGCTGTAGCAGAGCAGCCAGGGCTGAACTAGGAGACATGCAAAGCTCCTGCAATACCACTATAGTTACACAGTACTTATACACAATAAAATACAATACTCAGTGTTAACAAAAATAAAATAAATAAAGGTACTTCATTTTAGTCACAAAAGGCAAAAAAGATCTTAGATGCAATACTCCTTCTGGAGGTAATTATTATACACAATATATATATATATACTAGTAACCAAAATCAGGTAAGTGACCATAGAATAGTGCAAACAGTAGAAAATACAATAGATTGCAACACACACCATATACTAAAATAGTGGAATGTGAATGATGAAATCCCCCCTAGGCAAGTGTAGTGTGTAGAGGGGGGCTGGGAGTGTAAGAAAACATTAAAGGTAAGTAAACTACCCCACCCCAGAGCCCAGGAAACAAGGAGTAAAGTACAGAGCGTTTCCTCAGAACACACTACAAGTCGAGATGAAGAATTATGCAGGAACCAAGCAAGACTGCAAGCAACAAACAATGGATTCCTGGACCTGAAGATCTTTGGCGAGAGGAGACCAAGTCCAGAAGTCGAAAAAGAGCCCAGGAAGAACAGGAGCCCCTGCCAAACTGGTTGCAAACAAAGTTGCAAAAGTGGATTCTCCGGTTAGAAGAAGAGTACAGAAATGCACCAAAGAAGATAGCTGTGGGTTCCTGCTTGGTGCAAGGGATGTCCCACATCGAGTTATTGGATGCAGGCTGTTTGCGTAACTGGATTCCACCAACAAGCTTTGGTTCAAGCAAGTGCGCCGTTTGCGTCAAAGAGGAGCTGCCTGGACCCAGGAGGGATGTGGGGGTCTCAACTCAGACTGAGGAGACTGAGGGGGCTCTCAGCACTTCAGAGTGCCCTCAGCAGACCAGTCAGCACACACGGGAGTCCCAGAACACGGGCACACAGGAGATGCAAAGTGCAGTCATCGCAGCACTACACTGGAGGTTCTCATGCCGTCAGAGAACAACTGAGAGAGCTGTGCATCGCAGGATGGCATGCTGGGGACCTGGGCTATGCTGTGCATGTAGAACTTTCAGGAGAAGTGCATAGAACCCCAAGGAGCTGCAGAAGACTCAGTGCACAAGGGTACTGTCGCAGCACCGGGAGGCAAGCTCTTACCTCCACCAAATTTGGTCAGCTGGAACTTTGGACAGTCTGGGCCACTTCAGTCCACCACATGTGTTCCAGGGATCATGCTCGTTGACAGGAGAGGAGTCCCCGGGTAACGGTTGTCATCGCAAAGAGGTGCCTGCTGAAGCAGGAAAGTGACTCCATCACTCCACTGGAGATTCCTTCAGTTCTTCTGGTGCAGGGTGAAGACAGGCAGTCCTCAGAGTGTGCATGCCTTGGAAACTGTTGCAAATGCTGACTGGAGCTGAAGTTGCAGGTCACAGGAGTCATCTTGGATACTTTGCTGCAGTTACAGCGGTTGATCCGATGGTCAGAAGCTGAAGCAGAGGATGCAGAGGAGTCCTGGAGGAATCTTACAAACCGAATCTGAGGAAACATCCAGAGAAGACACACTCAATGGCCTGAGAGGGGGGATTGGCTACCTACCCAGGCATGCACTCATCAGGAAGGGTCTCTGATATCACCTGCTGGCACTGGCCACTCAGAGGTCTCCAGAGGGTCTCCACACCTTGGAATCCAAGATGGCTGATGCCAGGGGCACTCTGGAGGAGCTTTTGGCATCCCTGGGGTGGTGATGGACAGGGGAGTGGTCACTCGGGGTCCCTGAACCGGTGTAGACTGGATTATGCAAGGAGGGCATTGTTTGTGCCCTTCAAAGCATTTCCAGAGGCTCTGGGAGGATACCCATCCCATCCCATGCCCGTAGCACCTATTTCCAATGGGAGAGGGTGTAACACCCTCTCCTAAAGGAAATGCATTGTTCTGCCTTTCTGGGACTGAGCTGCTCAATCCCCAGGAGGGCAGAAACCTGTCTGTGAGGTGGCAGCAGCCGGGGCTGCAGTGGAAACCTCAAAGAGCTGGTTTGGAGGTACTGGGGGGTCCATGGTGGAGCCCCCAGGGAGCATAGGATTGGCCCCCCAATACCATATTTGGATTGGGGGGGTCAATTCCATGATCTTACACACCTCACATGGCCATATTTGGAGTTACCATTGTGAAGCTACATAACGGTGTCCCCGCACTCACGAAGTCCGGGGAATTGGCCCTGGACAATGTGGGGTCACCTTTGCTAGTGTAAGTGTGCCCTCACACACAGTATCTTTGCACTTAGCCTTCATTAAATGAAGGATAGACATATAGGTGACTTATAAGTTACTTGGTGCAGTGAAAAATGGCTGTGAAATAGTGTGTGCACTATTTCGCCCAGGCTGCGTTGGCAGTCCTGAAGAAAAGTTTGTATAAGCTCCTTATGGGTGGCAAAATAAATGCTGCAGCTCCTAAGGATCTCCTGGAACCCCAATGCCCTGGGTGCCTAGGTACCATATACTAGGGACTTATAAGGTGGGTCCAATATGCCAATCAGAATTGGAATATGGAGTCACTAAACTATAGTGACTAATTTGGTGCACAGAGATAAAGCACTGAAGTTCTGGTTAGCAGAGCTCCAGTGACACAGTCAAGCATACTGACAACACACATAGGCCACAAACTATGAGCACTCGAGTCCTGGCTAGCAGGATCCCAGCGAGACAGTAAAAACACACTGACAAATAGGTTTCAAACTATGAGAACTGGGGTCCTGGCTAGCAGGTTCCCAGTGAGACAGTAAAAACACACTGACAAACAGGCCAAAAATGCGGGTAACCGTGCTAGAAAGAGGCTACTTTCTCACACTGTTGTAGTATGTGCATCTGTCTGTTGGCTGTGTGTGTGCTTGTGGAGTTAAGTGTGGTGCCTGTGTTTGTCTGTGCGAGTCCTGCCTGTTGTTTTGGCTGCATGCTTGTCAGATTGTGTGCGTGGATGGGTTGGGGAGAGGGGTTTGGGACTGGGAACAGGTAGGTGGAGGGTGGACGGAAGAACCAGGGACACTGGCTGCTGTCAAAGAGGACGCCAGAGCCTGAACCGATCTCTGTAGGGCATCTAAGCCACTAGCCCCGAATGTCCTCCAAGTACGCATTGCATTGTTGCATCAGGGATGCCAGCCCCTGGATGGCATTCACTATGGTAGATGCCCTACAGAGATGGATTACAGGAGGTCAATAGCCTCCTCAGTGAGGGCAGCAGGGCTGACTGGGGCAGGACCTAAGGAACCTTGGGCGAAGGAGACGCCCACCCACCTGGGTGAGCAGGTATGGGCAACTGGGTGAGGGCTACTGGGAGGGCAGTGCCGGTACAGGGGTGGTGGAAGATCTTGTAGTTGGGGTGGTCCCAGAGGGGTCCAACACCACCAGTGAGCTTCCATCGGAGGAGGAATCTCAGTCTGATGTAGTTGCTCCTGTCTCTCCCATGGTGCTCCCCTCGCCCTCCAACCCACTGGTCCCCTCGGCATCGGTGGACTCTGCCTCTTGGGTCCCGTGGGCTGCAGCTCTCCCACTCGCCGGTGCCCCTGCTCCTTCGCCAGATTATGCTCATGCACACAAGGACAGGATGACAAAAGGAGAGAGGGTGGGGGAGAAAGAAGGGGATCACAGGGTCAGTCACAGAACCAACAGCACTTCTGGCAAACACATCACAGTCACTCACTAAGACTACCATTGTGCTTATAGACCACAATGCCAAACCATTACCTGGGTGCAACAGCAGTAAAGAACACAAACACTACCATCTGCATACCTACAGGTGTACTGATGAATTTAATGAATTTAATGAGTTTGAATTATAAACATGTTGTATGAGTGTGATTATTTTGTTTATGTTTATAAAATGAACAGGATATAAGGTTGTGAGGTGATAGAGCATGTTTTTCAAATCAGTCAATGTGGGCTATGAATAAGACCGATATGGTTGAAACGCGTCAGCCCGGAATTTGAAATGTTTTTGTTGGGTACAGCCATATACTAAATAAAAATGATGGACTTGAAATGAAGTCTGGAGTGCCGGCATTTTCCTTCGACGTAACATGGAGAGGGAAGTTTGGTGAATACATACGGATCCTGCACCCGGAACTGTGCACCAACCTCGCTGGCAGTAGCAGTCATCTGTAGCAGGACGTTTTGTGGAACATATATATATATATATATATATATATATATATATATATATATATATGTATATCTTAAGCAAAAGGTCAGAATCACAGTCTCAGAGGCGCACTCAGCTGCCGGTGCTGGTAACTGAGGAGATCACCCTCAAATTAATAATATATCCAAAGAATTATTTACCGCACTCCAAAGAATCCTTTATGCCATTTTTATTCAAACAAATAGCAACCACCAACGCGTTTCAACTCCACTTGAGTCTTGCTCACGGTTAGTGAGTCCCATTTCTCTTGTTCTTCAATAGTAAAGTTTTATGCCTCCCATACCAGTGCATTCTGGGTATAGTAGTCTAATCTAACATAATCATACATATATAAGCAAAAATTAAGAAAATTAAGAACATTATAATGATAGCAAGGGGAAACAAAAACAGTACTCAACTTTTCAAATGGATAAATTATCTCCACAGTTTCATTATAAAGTGATAATTGTGACTATTTTCCCTATTTATATGTCAACTATTTTATATATTCCTGTGCAATCAATGAAGAGAAAGGAGAAGGGGGTTTTATGAAACCCATCTGTAATATAATCAATTGCCATTTTAAATGTCATTATTAATTGTTTCTTTCCCATGTTAGCTCAGTGCTTAAATTTATGTGAGAAAGAAAATTCCATACTATGCATCTCACCGCTTCTCTCAATAATATTGGCTAAGTGCCCTACATATAATAGATAATACGGTAAGTGCCACTGCAGATAGAATACAACTAATGATAATAATGATAATAGATTCCAAATTTGTGGAATCAATAGGTGGACAGGAAGAAAAAAGAAGAGTTTCCTAAAAAACATTTGGAATCTAATAATTCACTATTATGGATATCTTTGATAAACATTTCTTACACGCATTAACTAAGTGCTTTATATCTTTAAATGCCTAATCGTGTGTAAGAAATAGAAATTCCATACTATACATCTTTTTACCTTCTCACGCCAATATCGGTTCGGTGCCTAGCAGAAACACACTTTGTAAGATAATGCAAAAGATGCAACCTTATATGGATAATGATAATAACTTCCAGATTGTAAAGACCACTCAATATCAATATCTATGTTGTTCACACAATAGTGAATTATATGTTCCAAAGAATGTTTTCTACAGTTCATCCCCTTTATAGATTTACAAATAGTTCTTCATCCATATTCAACCGTACGGTATCTTTGTGCGGAGTTGGATAATATATTTACTCTCAAGTTGTCTTAGTAGTAACGTTCTATTTCCACCTCGTTCATTTGTGTTTATTTGTGCCAAACCAAAAAAAGTTATACTCCTCCAATCTGTTGTGTGATATTTATTATGATGTCTGGCAACTGCATAACTCCGATCCTGGTGTTGATTCACTCTGACAGGTTCCAATATCATTTTCTTCAATGGACAGATTGTGCTTCCCACATATTGTAACCCACATTCGCATTGAATCAAATAGACAACAAATTGACTGTTACATGTCAATCTTTGTGAGATCTGCACTTCTCTTCCTTTATAGTCTGTGAAGAATTTCATATTTTTCGCAATTTGACAAGCTTTACATTTATTACATTTATAAAAGCCAGTTGATCCAACATTTAGCCAGTTTGTTTTTGGTTGTGCCAGATAGTGGCTTCTGATGAACATATCGTTCAAGGACCTTGACCTTCTATATGTTACTTGTGGCCTTGAACCTACTATTTGCTTAATATCTTGATCACTTCTTAGTATCTTCCAATATCTTTTAAAGATGTTCACAATAATTTTACTTTCTTTGCTATATGTTAATATCAAGCAAGGGCCCTAATTTTCTTCATTTATTTCTCCTTGAGAAGTATTAGATATATTGTCAACCAAAGTCTGCTGGCGGGTTCTCATTCTGGCTTTCTTTGCACCAAGTTCGACATGCACCTTTGGATATCCTCTCGGAAGAAATCTCTGTTTAACATCCATGAATTGCATTTCCATTTCATCATCATTTGAGCAGTTTCTTCTAGGTCTTAGGAATTCTCCAAAGGGAATCCTCTTCAATAATGGTTTGAAAGGATGAAAACTCGCTCCATGTAAAATGCTATTTGTCGCAGTTTCTTTTCTAAACATGGTTGTATGTAACTGATTATTCTCCACATAAACCTTGATGTCTAGAAAGTGTATTTGCGTTGCACTCATATGAAAAGTAAACTGAAGACCATAAGTATTTTGATTTAGTAACTGGAAATATAAGGAGAATTCTTCTTTGGATCCATTCCATATTACGAAAAGATCATCTATATAGCGTAACCATAAGACAATCTTATCAAGATGTTCATGATATTTTTCTTGCCATGCCACTTCTCGTTCCCACCATCCCATCGTGAGATTCGTATAACTGGGAGATAGCAAAATTCCCATGGCTGTACCTTGTATTTGCTGGTATACTTGATGATTGAATAAAAAAACATTGTTCTGAAGACACATTTTTACCATTTCTACCAGCATCATTGAGTGTTTCATTTCTTTTATGTTTCTTTGTCTTAGAAAATATTCCAAGGCTTGAAGACCTATTTCATAACGAATTGATGTGTAAAGTGAAACCACATCTATAGTAACTCAAAATTAATTTGGTTGCCAAGCTATATCTGTAGTGGCTCTTAAAAAGTCTCTAGTATCCTTTATCTATGCGCTCAAGGAAGCTACCATCAGAGCAAGATAATAATCTACATATTTGGAGATGTTATCAAACACAGATCCACAAGCAGATATAATTGGTCTTCCCAGAGGATTGTTAAGTGTTTTGTGGATTTTAGGTAGGAAATATATAGTCTGTGTAATCGGAAACTCTTGACTCAAGAGTTTTATTTAATCTTTATTAACCAGTAGTTCCTGATGCCAATGCTTCAATTTGGTGTTGATTTGAGTCAATGGCCCTCATTACAACTTTGCGGTGGCAACCGCTGCCCGCCAAGTTGTAACCGCTGCGCGGCCGCCAATGCGGCCGCACTTCCGCGGTGGCCATTACAACATCCCCGCTTCCGCCGGCCCAGTGGGGATGACGGCCGCAACATGGGAGCCTGCTCCAAATGGAGCCGGGGGTGCTGCGGTCGTGCGACGGGTGCAGTTGCACCCGTTGCGCTTTTCAGCAGACATTGAAAAACTTCATGGGGCCACCAGGGTTCCCGCGCCTCCCCTTTCCGCCAGCCTTTTCATGGCGGTTGCTACCGCCATGAAAAGGCTGGCGGGAGGGGGACTCGTAATCCCCTCGGCAGCGCTGCCCTGGAGGATTGTATCCGCCGAGACCAACGTGGTGCAAAACCACCAGTCCCGGCGGTACAACCGCGGCGGAAGCGTTATACCCGAGATTGCACCGCCAGCCTGTTGGTGGTGCAACCTTCAAAACAGCCCTGGCGGTCTTTGACCACCAGGGTTGTAATGAGGGCCAATATCTCTTGTGTGGGATTTTTATCTAATTTTTGATAACTCTGCATATCATTCAGTTGTCTCATGGCTTCTTTAATGTACCCTTTTGAATTTGAGATCACCACATTGCCACCTTTGTCATCAGGTTTTATAATGATTTTGTCATTACTCATTAGCTGATTTAGGCTCTCATTACAACCCTGGCGGTCAAAGACCGCCAGGGCTGTTTTCGAGGTTACACCGCCAACAGGCTGGCGGTGCAATCTCGGGTATTACAACTGCGGCGGAAGTGCCACGGTCGTACCGCTGGGACCAGCGGTTTTCTGCCACGTTAGTCCCGGCGGATACAATCCTCCAGGGCAGCACTGCTTGCAGCGCTGCCGAGGGGATTACGAGTTCCCCTCCCGCCAGCCTTTTCATGGCGGTAGGAACCGCCATCAAAAGGCTGTCGGAAAGGGGTGTCACGGGGGCCCCTGGGAGCCCCTGCACTGCCCATACCTTAGGCCTTAGGCATGGGCAGTGCATGGGCCCCCTGGCACAGCCCCATGAAGCTTTTCACTGTCTGCACCCGTCGCACCGCCGCAACACCGCCGGCTCTATTTGGAGCTGGCTCCCATGTTGCGGCCGTCATCCCTGCTGGCCCGGCAGGCGGAAACTCAGATGTCATAATGGCCACTGCGGAAGTGCGGCCGCATTGGCTGCTGCGCAGCGATTACAACTTGGCGGTCGGCAAAGTTGTAATGAGGGCCTTAGTGCTTGTCTTTCTGGCTGGGTCATATTTTCTCTGCCTTGAGATTGTTTCTGATATTGTAAGGTTTTCAAATCTGCTATAACTGCGTCATAAACAAGTCTACTTTGTATCCTGAATTGAGGATAGAGCAAAATTTTGACTTAGATTTGAAATGACTATGGGGGTTATTCCAACTTTGGAGGAGGTGGTAATCCGTCCCAAATGTGACGGATTTACCACCAGCCGTATTACGAGTTCCATAGGATATAATGGACTCGTAATACGGCTGGTGGTATATCCGTCACTTTACCGTCACTTTTGGGACGGATTACCACTTCCTCCAAAGTTTGAATAACCCCCTATATGTATGGCCATTGGTTGAAATTCCCAATTGATTCATTACTTCCATTGTAGTAACTGCATAATCTTCCAAGTTGTGCATTACGTCATAGCACACTTTTACAGCTTGTAATTGTTCAATCAGAAGTTCAGTATCCAGATGTGAACTTACCGGTTCATTGCTTTTTGTAGGATGTTTAGCAAAATGCTTGGCTAGTTTGATCTTTCTTATGAATTTGTATGTATCAATCTTTGTTTCAACTCTATCAAAATGGTACTCTGGATAAAACGACAATCCTTTGTTTAACACTTTATTTTCTTCTTTTAATAGCACATAATCAGACAGGTTCACTAACAGGTTTTCCTCATTGTTATCAATTACATTAATTTCCTTTGTCTGTTGCATAGAGGGTAATTTCTTTTTTCCTCTCCCTCTTCTGGTTTTTCTGTAAATTTTGATTTTGGCTGGCCTCTGCCCTGACCGCGTCCTCGGCCCCTGCCTTTTGATGATTGTTAATCCTGATATATAATTTGTATTTCTTCCAATAATGTCGTTTTGATTCTTGATTCACAAATGTCTTCATTTTCGCCTAGGTCAGCATCCGATTCACTTACAGTTTCTGTTATAATTGGAATAGTTATTTCAGAACCCGATGTAAATTGTTGTTTAATTGCCTCAAAGCTTTTTGCAAATGTAAGAATTGTACCATTCTTGTAGTCATTTTCATCTCTAAGAAATGTTCTCTTTTTACGTGCCTCTATCTCTGATTCATGTTTGTCCAATCTTTCTTCCTTGTTTTGTCTTAATTTAGTTATCATATCTTTATTTTGTAATGTTGTTAATTTATCTTCAATCTCCTTTACTGAATTCTTTATTGTCTCCACTTCTGTTTTAGCATACTTAATCAAAATTAGCATCATATTCCGTGAACATGTCATGCGATTCTCTCCCATTTCAAGTAGTAATTCAGGTTTGATATCAGGATGATTTGGTAATGTAAATATGCAAAGTCCCCTTGGCACTCTTCCCATCTCTACATATTTCTGCAATGTTAGAATTTCCCAACTTTTTGTGATTTCCTTTCTACAGAGCTTTTCTAGTTGGGAAAATAAGAATTGTATATCATTAGGATCTTTTTGTTCATTAATTACCCTGGTGACTGATCCATTACATTGAGAACCAGATAATGTAGTTTCCGCTTTTTGAGCACGTTTTGCAGCTCTTGCTTTCATTCTATAAAAGAATCATTATTAATATTAGTTGTATTCAATCTGCAATGGCACTTTCCGCATTATCTATTATATATAGAGCTCTTAGCCAATATTATTGAGAGAAGGGGTGAGATGCATAGTATGTGTAAGGAAATGCCTCCTTGGCATGGTTGCCCCCTGACTTTTTGCCTTTGCTGATGCTATGTTTACAATTGAAAGTGTGCTGAGGCCTGCTAACCAGGCCCCAGCACCAGTGTTCTTTCCCTAACCTGTACTTTTGTATCCACAATTGGCAGACCCTGGCATCCAGATAAGTCCCTTGTAACTGGTGCTTCTAGTACCAAGGGCCCTGATGCCAAGGAAGGTCTCTAAGGGCTGCAGCATGTCTTATGCCACCCTGGAGACCTCTCACTCAGCACAGACACACTGCTTGCCAGCTTGTGTGTGCTAGTGAGGACAAAACGAGTAAGTCGACATGGCACTCCCCTCAGGGTGCCATGCCAGCCTCTCACTGCCTATGCAGTATAGGTAAGACACCCCTCTAGCAGGCCTTACAGCCCTAAGGCAGGGTGCACTATACCATAGGTGAGGGTACCAGTGCATGAGCATGGTACCCCTACAGTGTCTAAACAAAACCTTAGACATTGTAAGTGCAGGGTAGCCATAAGAGTATATGGTCTGGGAGTTTGTCAAACACGAACTCCACAGCACCATAATGGCTACACTGAAAACTGGGAAGTTTGGTATCAAACTTCTCAGCACAATAAATGCACACTGATGCCAGTGTACATTTTATTGTAAAATACACCCCAGAGGGCACCTTAGAGGTGCCCCCTGAAACTTAACCGACTATCTGTGTAGGCTGACTAGTTTTAGCAGCCTGCCACAAACCGAGACATGTTGCTGGCCCCATGGGGAGAGTGCCTTTGTCACTCTGAGGCCAGTAACAAAGCCTGCACTGGGTGGAGATGCTAACACCTCCCCCAGGCAGGAATTGTCACACCTGGCGGTGAGCCTCAAAGGCTCACCTCCTTTGTGCCAACCCAGCAGGACACTCCAGCTAGTGGAGTTGCCCGCCCCCTCCGGCCAGGCCCCACTTTTGGCGGCAAGGCCGGAGAAGATAATGAGAAAAACAAGGAGGAGTCACTGGCCAGTCAGGACAGCCCCTAAGGTGTCCTGAGCTGAGGTGACTCTGACTTTTAGAAATCCTCCATCTTGCAGATGGAGGATTCCCCCAATAGGGTTAGGATTGTGACCCCCTCCCCTTGGGAGGAGGCACAAAGAGGGTGTACCCACCCTCAGGGCTAGTAGCCATTGGCTACTAACCCCCCAGACCTAAACACGCCCTTAAATTTAGTATTTAAGGGCTACCCTGAACCCTAGAAAAATTAGATTCCTGCAACTACAAGAAGAAGGACTGCCCAGCTGAAAACCCCTGCAGCGGAAGACCAGAAGACGACAACTGCCTTGGCTCCAGAAACTCACCGGCCTGTCTCCTGCCTTCCAAAGATCCTGCTCCAGCGACGCCTTCCAAAGGGACCAGCGACCTCGACATCCTCTGAGGACTGCCCCTGCTTCGAAAAGACAAGAAACTCCCGAGGACAGCGGACCTGCTCCAAGAAAAGCTGCAACTTTGTTTCCAGCAACTTTAAAGAACCCTGCAAGCTCCCCGCAAGAAGCGTGAGACTTGCAACACTGCACCCGGCGACCCCGACTCGGCTGGTGGCGATCCAACACCTCAGGAGGGACCCCAGGACTACTCTGATACTGTGAGTACCAAAACCTGTCCCCCCTGAGCCCCCACAGCGCCGCCTGCAGAGGGAATCCCGAGGCTTCCCCTGACCGCGACTCTTTGAACCTAAAGTCCCGACGCCTGGGAGAGACCCTGCACCCGCAGCCCCCAGGACCTGAAGGACCGGACTTTCACTGGAGAAGTGACCCCCAGGAGTCCCTCTCCCTTGCCCAAGAGGAGGTTTCCCCGAGGAATCCCCCCCTTGCCTGCCTGCAGCGCTGAAGAGATCCCGAGATCTCTCATAGACTAACATTGCGAACCCGACGCCTGTTTCTACACTGCACCCGGCCGCCCCCGCGCTGCTGAGGGTGAAATTTCTGTGTGGGCTTGTGTCCCCCCCGGTGCCCTACAAAACCCCCCTGGTCTGCCCTCCGAAGACGCGGGTACTTACCTGCAAGCAGACCGGAACCGGGGCACCCCCTTCTCTCCATTCTAGCCTATGTGTTTTGGGCACCACTTTGAACTCTGCACCTGACCGGCCCTGAGCTGCTGGTGTGGTGACTTTGGGGTTGCTCTGAACCCCCAACGGTGGGCTACCTTGGACCAAGAACTGAGCCCTGTAAGTGTCTTACTTACCTGGTTAACCTAACAAATACTTACCTCCCCTAGGAACTGTGAAAATTGCACTGTGTCCACTTTTAAAACAGCTATTTGTGAATAACTTGAAAAGTATACATGCAATTTTGATGATTTGAAGTTCCTAAAGTACTTACCTGCAATACCTTTCGAATAAGATATTACATGTAGAATTTGAACCTGTGGTTCTTAAAATAAACTAAGAAAAGATATTTTTCTATACAAAAACCTATTGGCTGGATTTGTCTCTGAGTGTGTGTACCTCATTTATTGTCTATGTGTATGTACAACAAATGCTTAACACTACTCCTTGGATAAGCCTACTGCTCGACCACACTACCACAAAATAGAGCATTAGTATTATCTATTTTTACCACTATTTTACCTCTAAGGGGAACCCTTGGACTCTGTGCATGCTATTCCTTACTTTGAAATAGCACATACAGAGCCAACTTCCTACAGTATGGAATTTTCTTTCTCATATAAAATTAAGCACTGAGCTAATATGGGAAAGAAACAATTAATAATGGCATGCAAAATGGCAAATAATTATATTACAAATGGGTTTCATAAAACCCTTTCTCCTTTCTCTTCATTGCTTGCACAGGAGTATATAAAATAGTTGACATATGGGAAATCCCTGGGAAATAGTCACAATTATCACTTTATAATGAAACTGTGGAGATAATTTATTCGTTTGAAAAACTGAGTACTGTTTATGTTGCCCCTTGCTATCATTATAATGTTCTTAATTTTCTTAATTTTTGCTTATATATGTATGAGTATGTTAGATTAGACTACTATACCCAGAATGCATTGGTATGGGAGGCATAAATCTTTACTATTTAAGAACAAGAGAAATGGGACTCACTAACCGTGAGCAAGACTCAAGTGGAGTTGAAACATGTTGGTGGTTGCATATATATATATGATTTAAATTGAGGTTGCTGTTCCCACATAATTACAGAGGTTGGACAAGAGGTATGTGTCCTGACTCTCTTTGATCCTGGGTTATGTTGATTGTGTTTAACTCTGCAGATGGTTCTCGATGTGTGGTATGTGTGTATGGTGTGTGTTGTGTGTGTGGGCGTGTCACCCTCCCCTCCCTCTCTTGTGTGCTAGGCGGCTTCACTCATCGTCGTTGTCTTCGTCGGCATTGGTGCTCCTGGACAGTGATCGCGTGGTACAGCATTGGCAGGACTTCCAGTTTGGAGGCCATGGCAGCCGCAGACTCCTCTGTGTCCCTGGAGGCGAGTGTCTCCTTTTATATGGTGTGTTTCAGCCAGGTTTTTGGTGGCGGTGGTCTGCCCTGGAAATCCTGGCGGTCTGCTATGTCATAATATGGTGGGCGGGTTGTTGTCATCCGCCAACCTGAGAAGCCAAGCGCCGTGGTCACTGGACAGAATGCACTGGCGGTTCAGGTGGTACATTGGCTGTCTATGGGAGGGATCACCGCCATGGTCATAATTTGGAGGTCTTCACCGCCAGCCTGGCGATGCTACTACCGCCATCGCCGGTGTGGCAGTCAGCTGACAGCCAATGTCATAATGAGGGCCTGTATGTGCACAAATACGCAAATATATACCCACAGACCCCCAATGGCTCTGTCACATAGCCATATGCATATACCCATGACCAGCAACACACATCTGTATACCCAACAACTGGCCAAACAGTCAGCAGCCTGAACTCAAATGCACACTCCAAGATGCACCAACAAAAATGCCTTCATACATTCAAATCTGGAATAGAATGTGATTGCAACAGCCATTATTCAGCAGCAAACTGTTATATGCCAGAACATGGCATATGCCCTGGCAGCCACCATTTACCAATGCTAGATGGTGTGACTTCATGAACATAGTGATAAAAGTAGAACACTACACATATGGAAACCTAAAGTCTAACTAGAGTTTAATGCAAAAGAGCAGGCATCACAGCAAAAGTGCAAGGACAATTGTCGTTTCAGCTGACTGGTGCTCTTCCTAGAAAATGGTTAGCTGGAGCTAATAGATAAATATCATGCAAAATCAAACTAGTATATATATATAGTTTCTCTCAATACGAATCAACCCAGTATGATCATGTAATGGAAGCTTATTACTCTCAACAAAAAACGTATCTAATGTACGGGTGTCTGGATTTTTACCTCAAGGAAGTCCAAAATGTCCTTGAAGGAGAGGTGTACTTCATATATACAATATTAGCTCAATTATTCCCACAAAAATCCTGCTTTCCTTGCCTAGTTTGAAAACTAGGCTACACTACTAGAAAATGTACAAAGTTCAACTTCAAGCAATATGGCTTCAGAACCTACTAAGGCCATAAACGTTTTACGAGTATTACATTGGAATGGGAAGCTTTAAGTTAATGTAAGTAACATTCATATTTGATTAATAGTTCATACATTTGTGGTTACATATGCAGTTGTTAATGTTGCACAATATAGGAGTATATGAACTTAATTCAAACAGATTTTAGGTATGTTTTTACAATAGTGACACAATTATACATCTTTTTACAGACTTAAAAACGTAATGCACGATTGATTTAAACACACCACATTGCAGGCTACTCAGGGAATAACATTGATATCACAGCCACCTTGATTTATCACACAGCCACAACTATGCATCAACACAATTAGAATCATGTATCTAAACACACAATGCTATCGGCACACCACTAACGTAAACCCAGACCAACACAACTGTATTGCAATGTGCCAGCCATCATAACAGCCACCATTTTACAACTGAACATTGTCAGTTATACTCACAAGGTTTCTCAGGTAATAACAGGCGTATGAGTCATAGGTGTCAATTCACCAAAATGCCAGGGATAGCTGAAGTGAAGTCACATGCCCTTTGACCTCTACTTTCACTCACTCACAAATACTTACACATACACACAAATTTACACTTACACACTCTCTCACATAGACACACTCTCACCCGCAAACATGCTCACAGCCCACATTTAAAAGCATTTTCACTTACCTCAATTGCCATGGGAAGGTATATTCACATTTTTATTACACTAATAGTGAATAATGTTTTATTATTCACTATTAGTGTAATAAATAATTGTCAGAAAACAAAGAGAGTGGAGTCCCAATTGACATCAATCAGGGCGAGTTTCTACTGTGATCCAGGCACTGAATTTGACACCTCTGAAGCCAGGGGTCGCAAAGGCAGTGCCAGGGGTTGCAGAGGGCAAGCAAAGGGTCCCAGCTGTGACCTTGGCGACCCCTAAATGACATCCATGGCGGGAGTTAAAGTTGTCTTAGTATGGTGGGGTTGGAGCATGAGGGGAAATTATTTTTTTCTAATGCTGTCAGGTTTGTCAACCTCTTTTGTCTTCAGCTTTATCAGGACAGAGTTCATAGTTCTGGCAGTTCATCAAGTGGAAAAGTAAGACAGGTATACAGGCATAGCGGAGCATGCTTTTCAAGCTAGTCATTTGTATATTTTCCTCAGTAATAAGTGATGCCTGCTTGTTTTTGTAGTTTACAGCTTTCTTTGTATGGCATTTTCTCCATTCGGTCCTTACAACTATCTTTAGACATTTTCCATAGCAGCAATTACTCATTTTATGGTCTGTACTGATGGGATTAGGGAGAACTTGTAGTCATTACAATGTTCTAGATCTGAAATACTTTGTGTGGACTGTTATTAGTACTTAACAGCAACCAGTTGATGTTTGATCTTCCTTCTGGGAGGATACTCTTCTTTATCTTTGGAATTTAAATTAATAAACATATACTTATCATTCACCTATTGAGTCAGCTGTGTCACTGGACTTCACATTTTTCAACAACCAATGACCTGTGTGCTGATGTGTACTTTTGGGCCGAGGCTCTTCTTCCGAGGAATTGTTGATGTGTGATAGCGTTGGAGTGTTTGAGACCTTATTTTATTGATTGATCTTACAACATGTGCTAGCAGTTCATCATGGGATGTCATTTCAGCTGTTTGGGTACTGCAGTGAGTTCATCAGTCCTGAGAAATATCTGCCTGTTATGTCACATTGGGGCTTGTGGCTGCATGAGTTGGAGCAATGCCCTGTACACATACCACTTGTGGTTCACTGATGTTTAAACATAGTCAGCGCTTCTTACACTGAGCGCCATGTTTATCTTAATCTTCAGTGTGGTTCACAATGTTTGTGAGTGAACTACATTGTGATAAAGCATTTCAGGTGGCAGACTGTGGAAATTCTGTGAGCACCACACCATTTATGAAACCAAACTCAAATGTATTATGTGTTTGATTCTACAGCACTAGGGTGAGAATTTGATTTCCTTGTGAACAATGTACTTTCCCATATTCATGGATACTTACTGAACAACATTGCCCTCTGATGTATTGTTAAATTACTATGTGTAGATTGCTTTATATCTTTTATTCCTTCATCTTTATTTTGAGAGTATCTCCCTCCATATAGTTTATATGTTTTACCAAATTCTGCTTATTTGATTAATTTTTAGTGACACTTTTATCTACCTTCTGGTAGAAAAATGCCTACTGGAAAAAAGAAAATGCAGAATGTAACACCACCATGTTTCTCACTATCACCGGGTGAGCCAACATAAAATGGAGCAAATGGAAGAAGGGCTTTAACCATTATGCTAGATTATGTTGTGCAAGCTTATCTGCTGAAAGGAAGATGTCACTTTTATTACACTGCCTAGGAGTGGAGGGGCAGGATGTCTTTTAGGATTTAACTGATCTCACCCAGGAAGAAGCTGCAAGGCTCATTGAATTTAATATTGCGTGCTAAAACGTGACAAACATTAGCACTGCACTAGAAAGGTATAACGTTAGAATTTACGGACAGACAGAAGATGAAAGTGTTGAGGTTGAGGAATTTATAACTCCTTTGAGTTTGCATCAAGCCATACATTTTTAAACTTAACAGAAGAAAGAATTATAGATCAGTTCATGCTTAAATACAGAGTGACAAAGTGCAAGAAGAACGTTGATTAAAGGATGATCCCACTTTCACTGAAGTTTTGCTCTGTACTAGGAAAAAAGCATTCATTAGCTTGTATTGGTAAGAATAGAAACACAAAAGATTCTAAAGAAAAGGCAGGTATAGGTTGTGAAAGGAAAGAACTAGTACAACAGGTTAAAAAAAATGAAGATATGTTTCACTGGGATGCTCTGGGTACAGAACAACAAACAAATTCAATTGGTCGCTTAAGACAAATGGATATTTGAAGTGTTTAATGATAGCTTTTCAAGGAATGCGTCTGAGTGGACAAGAAATGGTTGACCAGAAAAGAAAAACATCACAGAGACATATCCTTAACTCTAAGATTCAGCATAAATTAAATGGAAAGTAGGGTTTGTTGTTTAAAGGTACAAGATTAACTTCTCTTTATTCTCTTCGATCAAAGTTGATCGAAGTAGCACACGAGGATCATCCATGTAACAGTTAAAGCAAGGAAAGAGTTAGAAGTATTTTTCGGTGACAAGATTAGATCACAAGGTTGAGAGGAGGATAAGGAATTATATACAGTGCCAATTGAGTGACAAATAGAAAAACTCTTACACCTCCTGTGGTTTGAGGAAATGTACCTCAGAACCCATGGAATGAAATAGGTTTAGGTATTATAGACCCTATAAATGAGGTTGAGGATTTGAGACATGAGGAAGTACTAATACATTTGTTTTCAAAGTGGCCTGAGTTTGACATTGTCTTGGGCGCTATCATTTTTTGATCAAGAGAAGATTTTTGAAAAAATATTTAAACAACACTAGTGTGCAACTTGTCATGAAAGAAATTGAGAAAAATTAGAAAAATGAGACAGTGAACATAAAAAGACCTCATTGTACTATCCAGAATATGATGGAGCAATTGAGAGTTTCTTTTGGGTAAAGAAGGAAAGAATTCAACTAGTGAAAAGCAATAAAATAATCTAGAAGAGTGAAATAGCTAACAAAGTGTGAATTTACTGGATGTCCCCACATAGTACTACAGGGGGATCACCTACTGAACTTTACAGGGGAAGAGACCTAATACCAAATTGTCCCTTGGTTTGATAGTTTGGAATAAAGAGGTCTGAGATAGAAGTCTCCCTGGTGATTGGCCGAAAAAAGAAGAGAGAGTAATGTGTAGGACCAATGAATCTCATGACAAAAGAAGGCAGTTAGGTGCACTAAAAACAGGTTGGAGATTCTATAGTGATTAAAGTTCCAGTTGGGAATGTTTCGTTTTCAAATTCACACTACCTTTGAACATGGTTTAGGTTTACAGTAGATCGTTGAAAACATAGGATGGAAGGGTCTGGAACTGAAACAGAATAGCTCAGTATAACTCAGAGGAATATCATAAAGATGAAAATCTGAATAAAACCTAGAACAAAGATATCAATGAGAGAAAAAGATCCAATAGATTGAAATGCTAACTGGACTATAGGAAAGACTATGAATGTGATAGATGACATTTTGATGATAATCCTTTATTTTCAGTTTTAAGGTGATTATTAAAACTTTAACTAGTTTTATCTAATAGTTTTGATTTTCATTTTTCTTGTCCATAATTGTTGAAGTCTTGTAAGAGGAAAAATGTATAGTAATTCCTAAGTTGTAGATTTTGAAACACTGTATTAGGGATTTGTTATTTGTACTAATCAACACCCAGTTGCTGTTGGGGCTTCCTTATAGAAGGATGTCCTTCTTTATTTCTGGAGTTTAACTTAATAAACATATAGTTTCAAGTTTCAAATACTTTATTCTGTTTTCTTAACCGTGTACAATAAAAAAGATTTAAAAAATTGCACAATACACCAAATTGATATAAGTATAGAAAAGCAATCAATAAAAAAAAAGCTAAAATTGATCTATCCACTCCCAGCTCATGAAACCGCATAAAAAGAAACAGCTCAGTAAGAATATAGCATCATAGATCCTGCATGGATAGTAAAGTTCCTAGATGTCATAAGGATTGGCTCATCCCAGTGGTTGCAAACTTAGGGGCAGATTTATGAAAAGTGGCGCTGCACCAAGTAGAGCGCCACTTTTCTTGCACCACTTAGCACCCCCCTAACGCCATCATGTGTGCGCCATATTTGAAATACGGTGCACCATGGCGGGAGTCAGGGGGACTAGTGTCATAATTTTTTATGCTAGTCCGGTGCTTTGCAGGATTAGCGTAAAAAATGATGACGCTAATCCTGCAAAGCACCCAGAGGCCCATTGTAACCAATGTGAACCTCTTTTTAACACCTGCACTTAGCAGGCATTAAAAAATGCCAATAAAAATGGCACAACAGAATCTCATAGATTCCTTAGCGCCATTTTTACACCCACCTCTAGCACCGGAATGCCCCCCTTGCATACATTATGCCTGGTGCATGCATATTGTGGTGCAAGGGGTTACAAAGTGGCACAATGCGAGCATTGTGCCACTTTGTAAATAAGGCGCAGTGTTTTTGCCCTTCCAACGCCACATTATCATAAACAAAATGACACTAATGTGGTGTTGGAATGGCGCAAGGCCACCACAAATCTGCACCTTAGTACTCAATGCATCACAATATAATCAAAAAGTGCAACACTGGTTGAGATACAAGCAATAAAAACTATAAAAGACCTAACAACTACAAATTGATTTCCATAAAAAGTAAATTTTCTTTGTCCTTTAAAACTAATTTTGGATGATATCACAGCACAGGCAACAAAAGTGTAGTATTAATAAAGTACATATAACTCAAAATACTAAGGCCCGTATTTATAATTTTTGACGCTAAACTGCGCTAACGCAGTTTAGCGTCAAAAAATTTTGCGCCGGCTAACTCCATCCTGAAGCGCCATGCGGGCGCCGTATTTATTGAATGGCGTTAGCCGGCGCAAGCAGACCGGCGCTGCCTGGTGTGCGTGGAAAAAAACCACGTACACCAGGCAGCGCCGGCGTTGGGAAAAATGGCGCTAGGGCGTCTTAAAAATGGTGCAAGTCAGGTTGACGCAAAAAATCGCATCCACCCGATTTGCGCCATTTTTAACGACGCCCAGACGCCATTTACATGACTCCTGTCTTAGTAGAGACAGGAGTCATGCCCCCTTGCCCAATGGCCATGCCCAGGGGACTTATGTCCCCTGGGCATGGTCATTGGGCATTGAGGCATGTAGGGGGGCACAAATCAGGCCCCCCTATGCCAAAACAAAATATTTAAAAAAAATATATATATACTTACCTGAACGTACCTGAATGTCCCTGGGGTGGGTCCCTCCAGCCTTGGGTGTCCTCCTGGGGTGGGCAAGGGTGGCAGGGGGGGTCCCTGGGGGCATGGGAGGGCAGCTGTGGGCTCATTTTGAGCCCACAGGTCCCTTAACGCCTGCCCTGACCCAGGCGTTAAAAAGAGGCGCAAATGCGGGGTTTTTTGACCCGCCCACTCCCGGGCGTGATTTTTGCCCGGGAGTATAAATACGACGCATTTGCGTCGCAGTCATTGTTTTGGACAGGAACGCCTACCTTGCATCTCATTAACGCAAGGAAGGCGTTCACGCAAAAAAATGACGCTCTTTACTCATACTTTGGCGCTAGACGCGTCTAACGCCAAAGTATAAATATGGCGTTAGTTTTGCGCCGAATTTGCGTCGAAAAAAACGACGCAAATTTGGCGCAAACGGAGTATAAATATGCCCCTAAATTCATACAAAGTTCCAGATTGATAAAAAAAATATATACTGGCCCGTATTTATACTTTTTGGGGCATATTTATACTCCGTTTGCGCCGAATTAGCGTCGTTTTTTTCGACGCAAATTCGGCGCAAAACTAACGCCATATTTATACTTTGGCGTTAGATGCGTCTAGCGCCAAAGTAGGAGTAAAGAGCGTAATTTTTTTGCGTGAACGCCTTCCTTGCGTTAATGAGATGCAAGGTAGGCGTTCCCGTCCCAAAAAATTTCTGCGACGCAAATGCGTCGTATTTATACTCCCGGGAAAAAATCACGCCTGGGAGTGGTCGGGTCAAAAAACCCCGCATTTGCGCCTCTTTTTAACGCCTGGGTCAGGGCAGGCGTTAAGGGACCTGTGGGCTCAAAATGAGCCCACAGCTGACCTCCCATGCCCCCAGGGACCCCCCCTGCCACCCTTGCCCACCCCAGGAGGACACCCAAGGATGGAGGGACCCACCCCAGGGACATTCAGGTAAGTTCAGGTAAGTATAATTTTTTTTTTTTTAATATTTTTCTTTTGGCATAGGGGGGCCTGATTTGTGCCCCCCTACATGCCACAATGCCCAATGACCATGCCCAGGGGACATAAGTCCCCTGGGCATGGCCATTGGGCAAGGGGGCATGACTCCTGTCTTTACTAAGACAGGAGTCATGTAAATGGCGTCTGGGCGTCGTTAAAAATGGCGCAAATCGGGTGGAGGCGATTTTTTGCGTCAACCTGACTTGCACCATTTTTAAGACGCCCTAGCGCCATTTTTCCCAACGCCGGCGCTGCCTGGTGTACGTGGTTTTTTTCCACGCACACCAGGCAGCGCCGGTCTGCTTGCGCCGGCTAACGCCATTCAATAAATACGGCGCCCGCATGGCGCTTCAGAATGACGTTAGCCGGCACAAAATTTTTTGACGCTAAACTGCGTTAGCGCAGTTTAGCGTCAAAAAGTATAAATACGGGCCTTTGACGCTAAACTGCGCTAACGCAGTTTAGCGTCAAAAAATTTTGCGCCGGCTAATGCCATTCTGAAGCACCATGCGGGCGCCGTATTTATTGAATGGCGTTAGCCGGCGCAAGCAGACCGGCGCTGCCTGGTGTGCGTGGAAAAAAACCACGTACCCCAGGCAGCGCCGGCGTTGGGAAAAATGGCGCTAGGGCCTCTTAAAAATGGTGCAAGTCAGGTTGACGCAAAAAATCGCCTCCACCCGATTTGCGCCATTTTTAACGACGCCCAGACACCATTTACATGACTCCTGTCTTAGTAGAGACAGGAGTCATGCCCCCTAGCCCAATGGCCATTCCCAGGGGACTTATGTCCCCTGGGCATGGTCATTGGGCATTGAGGCATGTAGGGGGGCACAAATCAGGCCCCCCTATGCCAAAAAAAAATATTTAAAAAAATATATATATACTTACCTGAACTTACCTGAATGTCCCTGGGATGGGTCCCTCCAGCCTTGGATGTCCTCCTGGGGTGGGCAAGGGTGGCAGGGGGGGTCCCTGGGGGCATGGGAGGGCAGCTGTGGGCTCATTTTGAGCCCACAGGTCCCTTAACGCCTGCCCTGACCCAGGCATTAAAAAGAGGCGCAAATGCGGGGGTTTTTGACCCGCCCACTCCCGGGAGTGATTTTTGCCCGGGAGTATAAATACGACGCATTTGCGTCGCAGTCATTTTTTTGGACGGGAACGCCTACCTTGCATCTCATTAACGCAAGGAAGGCGTTCACGCAAAAAAATGACGCTCTTTACTTATACTTTGGCGCTAGACGTGTCTAACGCCAAAGTATAAATAGGCGTTAGTTTTGCGCCGAATTTGCATCGAAAAAAACAACGCAAATTTGGCGGAAACGGAGTATAAATATGCCCCACTGTGTCTCAATCACTAAGAACAACTAACTACATATAATGATGTGATCAAAAATAGCTTAGTCCATTACACACTGCTTTAATTAGACGTTATTTCAGGGGTTTCTCACATTTAAACCAGACATTTAAAGCAGCTGACTGAAAATACAGTTGGGCCAGATGTATCAATTTTCAAAATTCACTGAGCTTATAAGTAACAAGTAGTCCCCAAGTTCAGACAGACTAGGCGTATCCATCTTCGGCGTGTTCTGCGGTACTCGGGACAAAAGAACGAAATATGTTCCACTGTCTCAGGGACCAAACCACAAGTAGGTCAGATATTAGAGGCCCGGTCTTTTTACCATTTGTTACTAAATGCTTTTAAGGGTAGGCTGCTGAGTCTGAACCTTACATATAAGCTTTCAAGAGGCCGTGTAATGGTATGGAGAAAGAGTTCAAAGGACAGGATTGGCTTGAACTCTAGAAATTGCTCAGTCAGATGCCAATGAATGCCCCTTGTTACTTGTTGTTCATGTGCATAGGCCTAATAGGTCGATTTTAGAGCTAGGCAATCTGTCTTACAGATTTGTTCAGTGGCTTCCCACAGTTTAAGTAAACCTAGTTTCTTGTACCAACTAAAATCATACCTTAGTCAGGGAACCTTATTAGTACAATCCCAATTCATTGAAACACTTATAGAGTCTCTGCACTCTGATAACTCGGTAGTTGGCCAAATGTTGATCCAAAATAATAATGGCTTTAGTTGGACCCTATCTGAGATACATTTTATGCCTAGGTCAAAAAGAGTGGAATAAGGGGAACACTAGCCAGAACCTAGACTGATGATCTTAGAAAATTATTCTCAGCTTCTGGGTATCGGTATAACCCAAGACTTCAGCTCCGAAAAGTGCAGCACTCTGGAGCCTTAGCACAATATGCCTTTGAAGCTGGTGATATTGAACATAAGTAAGTCCTTTTAAAAAACAGAGTATGGCTTTTGATCTGTGGTTTATAAGAGGGAATCCTTGTTGATTTGGTACTCCCATTTAAATTTGTCAGACAGTGTCACTCCCAAATAATCAAAACAAAAGACCCTTTCTAGTGTTTTAGTGCCAACCTTTACAATGCTACTTTTGGTTGTGCTCTTGCCAAAAACCATGTATGTTGTTTTGATCGCATTCAATTCTAAGCCCCTTGCCATACAAAATTCTAGAAACTTATCAATCAAATTTTGGAGGCCCATAGGGTTTGTTTTAAAATAAGCAGCGAGTCATCTGTGAAAAGGAGTATGAGAATGTTCTTACCATTCAGGGTAGGAGAATCATTTTTGCATGCCTGCAGTTCCTCTACCACATTATTGACGTACAAGTTTAAAAAGGTAGATGCGAGAACGCACCCCTGCCAAATCCCTCAGGATATGGGAATGTGATTCGTCAATTCACCTTGCTTCCCTACCAAACCTGTACATAGTTTTTTCCTGTAGTCCAAAATTAATATTAATTAGACCTTTAGAAGCCCCCATATATGCTAGCACTCTCCAGAGATTTTCACAGGGGATAAGATCAAACGTTGCTCGGAAGCCTACAAATGCCACATATAGTTTTACATTGCTGATCGGTACACGCTTCCAGTATATGAGAGCAAATCTGAAAACTTGGTCTGAGGTACTAGTTTTTGCACAAAAACCAGCTTGGAGTGGGGACAGAATCTGCTCTTTGTCTATCTATGACTGTAGTTTTATCAAGAACCTGTCTAGAAAATACTTTTTGCAGGTTGTCTAATAAGCTGATAGGCCTATAATTTAAGGGTCTGGAGACATCACCTTTTTTAAAGACCCGAATTATTTCCACCCCACTTCAAGTATCTGTGATTTCCCCCTGGCAGCAACTGCATTTGATAGGAGGTTTACATACCCATCCCAAAGCTGTGGTTCAGAGCTGTATAGATCTCTTGGTATCTGGTCTGGATGGGGAGCATTTGAAGATTTTAGACTGTTGATGGCAGAGAGAGTCTAACTAAAGGACATCTAAACTAAAGAAGACCTCAGTAAACTGCCTGCAGGCCAAGTTTAATGTTGCTTAAGTTGGGCCCCCGGTTGTCTCATAAGATATCTGTGTAATTGGTATATATTGGGCATACAATGCAGAGAAGTGGTTTTCCCACTTACTGGGCTGGCTATGATGATGCCAGGTGCTCAAACTCATTATGACCCCATGCAAAATTATGGGCAAAAAAGTTGGACTATCATTAATTTTTAGAGCCTATAGCAAATCATGCCAGTTTTCTTCCTTCCAGTTGAACTAGTCTTTAGTGAACACTGTCTTGTACCTGGATGATGCTTCACCTGTCTAAACAACTGCACAACTTAACAGCCCTTCTTGCCAGCTGTTTAGCAAATTCACACCTCAAAATAAACCATTTGGGATCCCTCAAGTAGGTTATTGGCTTTCGATAAGACTCTTTATAGCAATACCCTGTAGTTTACTAAAAAGTGTTCATGAATGTCTAAAATCAGTATAGCAGTAACAGGGGTATTTTCATATTCAGACAGATAACCCAATAACCTTTGTTAAATCTCTGACTGTAGTAGGTGGTTTGACATCACAGTTTGCTAAGAGACTATTCTAAAGTTACTGGCTAAAATAGGTTCATGAACCACAGTGTAACAAGTTGTTAGAGTCTTTTGTGTCAGCCATGTCAATGAACTCTACATAACTGTCAGTTTTCTTACAAGCATGCCGGGTGCCAGAGTTATCCATATTAGGAGACCAAATGCCAAAATATTTTGAAAAGAGTGTCTGAGCACTCCCACAGGGAAGGTGATACATATATACAGTATATATATATATATATATATATATATATATATATATATATATATATATAGGTATAGAGTATAGTTAGGTCCTAGTTTCCATTGAAAAAGCATTTTCGACTTGACTATATCTATGGCGCTGTTCGACGGATCTTCAAAACTTTTCCCAAAAAAGTGTGTCCAAGGGGCTTGTTGTACATGGAAAGTTTCTGGGTGGTCTGTCAAGCATGGACCGAGAAAAAGGGGGGAGGGGTAAAAAAAAGTGCATTTCCCAATTTGATTCCCATAGGGGTTTTGAACACAACTACAGCCGAAACCGCTGGATGGAATTACACTAAATTTGACAGAAAGGTAGCTTTTGGAGATTCTGGAGATTACGCTTTTTCGTATTTGGTGTGAATCTGTTCAGAAGCTTACAAGATATTAAAGGGGAAAAATATAGCTATCTAGAGCCGCGGATCCCGGAGATCACCTTCTGAAATCTGATTGGCTTCCAACACTTCAACCTGGAAGTGTTGACAGACGTTTTAGGTCTCAATTTGAGCCGAGTCCCCCCCAAAAAAAACACAAAAAAGGGGTTAGGCCAAGAATACCCTCAAGCCTTGATCCAGGGGTCCCCCTGGGACCCTGCTAGGGCTAAAAAGTATTTTTGTTTTAAACTCTTGGTGAAATCTGCAGCTGGATCGGCTGATTTTTCCAGGAATAAAAAAAAAATTGAGGTCTCCTGCGCTCTTAATTTGTTTTGTCCCTTGATGGGCCAGGTACTGGGACATTTGCGCTTTATTAATAAAAGGGGGGCACGGGGCTTCCTCCTAGGGCTTTTAGAAGCCCCGTGGACCACCACCACTCCAGGGCTATTTTGAATGTATAATAACTTTTGAGGGGCCACGCAGACTCCCCAGTCCTGGGGACCACCACCTCCCCTAGGGCAACAAATCAATAATAGTAAGGGGGAAACACAGACCCCCCCGCAGCACCAGGAACCACCAACTTCTGGGCTAGAGTTTAAAAATAAAAGGAGGGGGGCGCGGACCCATTGGGCCCTTGGGACCACCACCACCCTGGGGTCACAATCAAATATAAAGAGGCGGGCGGCGCAGACCCCTGGCCCCAGGGACCACCACCTCCCAGGGCCATTAACATTTTTTAAATCACGGAGGGGCCATATACGACTCTGGGGACCACCAACTCCTCAGGCAGAAAAAAGAAGGGTGGGCTGCTCAGCACCCCTCCTGGAGCCATATATTGTCCTGGGGACCGCCAGACCCAGGGCCAGATCCTGTTACCTCTCAAGGTGACCACCTTTGGGAGACAGCTGTTTTAGCTTGGTGGGAATTGTGACAACTCCTGCCAAGCAAAAGCAAACATAACTCTGCTCCCGGCAAGTGGGAGCTTTAAAACTGCTCTTGCTTGCTGGGAGCATAGTTTTCATCTCTTTAATGCGTTCAGGGAAAGAGATGAAAAGATTGCTCCCGCGGGCAGAGAGCGGAATTTTCAACAGCTCCCTGTCTGTGTGTGAGCAATGCTGGCTCCCTCAGGATGTAGGGAGCCAGCTGGGACCGCGGGAGCCTTGAGACTCCCCCCTGCGGTCCCTTGCATCACCAACAAGGAAAGAACACTTGCTTCTGTAAAGCACAAATCATCAAGTGTGTTTTCTCTGCAGTTCGTCCTTGTAAAGTTAGCTGATGAAGATGCTCGAGGAACAATCACATTGGCAAAGCTATAGAAAGACAAGGAAACGGGAGACATTACTTCGGCATCCCTTACCAGCTGTATTATAGAACATGCATTATACATTGTACCAATGACGTAACACTTGCTAATTAGCCAGTAGAAAGTGCTGCCCTTGGGTAGACATTCTGCACACAATTGTGACCTCTTCTTGGATAAATATGCAGATCAGGTTTCCTTCTGGAATGATGGTTATTTCACAGAAATCAAACTTCAACAGGAAGCACCTACAGATATAAGCAAAGCAGGTGCCCAAGTTGAAGTTCCACTTCTGTAAAGCACTAATCATCCTAATTTGTTGTGCATGGTCACACAAAGCAAGTGTTTTTGTGTGCATTTCCATCTTGATAAGTAATCTATGAACCTTGATGGAGATGTTTGCATCCTTGGATTTTTTTGAGTGCAATATCTCATATAGTGACTGTGACAAATGGGTCCTTTCTTGTCATCTGCTGCTGAGAACAGAGATCCTGTTCTTCCTTGTGGCCCACCCCATATATATTAGTAATATGCAATGTCTTCCACCCAGAAGATGAACAGCTTACTAAAACGACCGATTTTGGAGACACTTTCTTGATGCACAAGAATATGATCATGTCTCCACCAAAAAAAGAAGCACTTTGTGAGTGCTGTGGCGTAGGCTGCAGGGCCTGGCTACAGGCCAGGCTATGCGACCAATCCTCGCTGTGCATGGCCAAAGGCCGTGCATGGTGTGGGGGCTGGGTGGTTATAGGGGGTTGCCTGGCAATGCTAATTACTCTAGACATTACAGCACTCCTGACAACTTTTATAACATCATTAAAAATATCAATATAACATTATCAGTCAACTTATTGAAGAAAAAACTGTGCATGGTGGGGGTGCGAGTTATAGTTACCTTAGGCTATGAGTTATAGTTACTTGAAATAACTAACTATAAGTGCTGAATTTCTAGGCTTTGTGCAAGTAAATTCAGTAACATCCCTGTAATCTTTGGTTTTTAAGTGAATACCCACACACACATACCACACACCCCATCCAGTAAATTAAAAAATAGTATCATCCACCTCAGCTTCTTTCTGGAAAGTTTTGGAGTGATCCGTCAAGCAGAGTCCATGCAGTTTTCCATTGAAAGACAATACCACAACACAGCTGAACATAATTAGACCAAATTTGCAGAAAGCTGGATATTTACTCACAAAGCGTGCTTTTTGTGATTTGGTGTCAATCTGTTCAGTACATTTTGAGAAAGGAAGGTTCGAAATTTTCATCTATATCCCACCACAGAGTATTCATGGTCCAACAGATCAAACAGTAAGGTCTGATTGACTGCCACAACATGAACAAAGATGTGGCAGCAGCCATTGTAGGACATGAGGACTCAGTTCCCTTTCCTGTATAAAGATTAGTAAAACATTATAGAAGGGCAGGGAAATTATATCCTGCTCCTCTAGGCCTGTTTGGGGTCCCAGTGGGACCCACTGTGCCCAAAAACATAATTTCTTAAAAATATTTTACCACAAACTCACAAATGTTCAGCTGATACACAGCAATTCTTCTTTTTTTTTTAAAAAAGGGCAGGCTTCTGCCCTTTTTAAACAAAAAAGCCACTTGGGCAAGCCATGGCCAGGGTGGGAGGGGATACAGCACAATATTTATTTGGGGGAGAGTTGTGTGTGGCCTCTCACCCTGAGCCTTTGGATGACCCAGAGATCCCATCTGCTGGGGCTAATAATATATATAGAGGATGGTGGGCATGCCTTCGTGACCCCGGGGTCCCCATTGCCCACGGCCAATTTACTCTCTATGGGGAAGGTGACATGGGGCCCCCCTCTTTGAGCCATAACATGCCCCTGGGGATCCCATCCTTTGGTGGCGAAGCAACTTAGAATTGCTGTGGATCCCTGGTCCCACCTGGGACACCCACACCAATTGCATTCCTTGTCTGCCCCATGGTCCTTGCCAGCTCTTCTACCTCCACCAATCTCAAGTGCAGCAGGAGTCGGTTGCATTTGTTTGGTCCTGCTCAGCTGGAGCAGAGAACAGTTGTGTTCCCTGTCTGTAAGAGCGGAGCACGGAGTTGAAGTGATCCTTGCCCACACTCTTGCAGGCAGAGAGAGAACTGCAGTGTCCCAGGGGAAGAGGTCCCTGGGACACTGCTGCCATAGGTCCTTGGTGAGTGGGGTCAAACTGGGCAAATGGGTGAGGCCTCCCCTCCAAATTAAAAACATCGGCCCTAGGCATTGGCGTTTCTGAAGCTTTTAAAAGCATTTGGGTGGGGGCGGCAGGCCCTCCCTTTGGCTCTGAAGAATGGGGTTCCCAGAGCCTTGATAAGATGCCGGAATGGGGCCCCCTTCCCATTAAAAGGGAGCATCAGAACCAGGGGGTGGGGGTCCCAGGGGCTTTGATAAGGCTCAGGGGGGACCACGCCCCCTCCACAAACAAAAAAATAAAAAAAAAGAAGTGAATGTGAAATAAGCAGAGCAGCCACTCATTTCACATTCACTGCCCGGGTGGGGAACATTCTTTAACTCCCTGCAAGGGCTTTTTAGGAATATGTTTTAGATGCTAATAGTGCGATAGAAGAGGCAAAGGCTCCTCCAAGCTTTTTTCAAATGCTGTGGGGAGGGCTGCAGGGAGAACCGCATTCTCCTAGCAACATTTTAAAAAAATGCAGTAAGTTTTCTACATCATTGGATTCATGGCCCCGGGACAGCTTACCATTATTTTCAAAGCACTCTGATATAGAGCTATATGCTATTCAGCTGGAGTGCAGAGATCCCTTGTGGTTAGTTTTATGGTTGCACATTGTGCCCCGAAAAATGTTAAAAATAAAACTCAATGGCATGTTAATGTTTTAAATTTTTTTTATTGAAAATACTTTGTGAAAATCACTATTTAATATAGCAATGTGTACGTTTATGAAAACATACATTTCATTATAGTTATTGGTGTATTTTTGACAAACTAATAGGTCTACTTACTATATGTACATTTGCTGACCCCATGACAAAGCCATTAGGCCCACTTTTTATATTTTGGTGTTCTGACTCTTTGACAAAGCAAGTAAGAAATGACACCCTTTACATTGTTAAAGGACATAGGTCCTCATTACGACTTTGGGGGTCTATTCCGTAGACCGTCGAAGTCACCGCCTCCATATGGCCATCAGTGTTGGCGGTCTGAAGACCACCATATTATGGCTGCTGGCTGCTCTCCGCCACTATTTGGCGGCAAAGCCGCCAGCAGCCATACTGGCGGTCGGTGGTCTAGTGGAGCTTGCTCCACCACCACTTCACCACAACACCGCCCTCCGTATTACAACATTGTATACAGCGTGGCAGTGCTGTGTTGGTGGGGGTGCTGGCGGAAGAGCAATCACCATGGACCCCATTCCCTCCGGGACGGCCACTGCTACCACCAGGTAAGGTGATCGTCCGACAGCTGAGGAGGGGTGTTGAGTGTTGTGTGCGTGAATGGGGTTGGGGTGGGGGGTGTTGTGTGTGTTTGTGTGCGTGTGTGCAAGTGTCCGTGTGCTTGTGTTTGCCTGTACGCTGGGGGGTGGGGGAGCGTTGTGGCCGTGTGTGCATGTGCGTGTGAATGAGTGAGCGTGGATGTGTGCATGTATGTATTTAAGTGAGGTGTGTGTGCGTGGATCGGGAGGTGGTGGGGTAAATACATTTATTTATCTTAGTAAAAAGAGACAAAAACTAAAAAATCACTTTTGAAAGATTAATTGCACTTGTAGTTTCTTGCAATCAATGAAGCGCTTCTCTGAGGCAAAGTACCTGAGTTGCATCAAAAACAAAGACGATGCGGGCCACAGGGAAGGTGATACATCGAAAGAGCCAGAGATGCGTCAGTTCCTTACTGTTGCAGAGGAGGTGATGCATTGGTTCCTTATTGGTAGGCAGGGGAGGTAATGCATGGGTTCCTTACCGCCACAGGGAGGTGATGCGTCATTTGCAGCACGAAGTTTTGGTTCCTTACTGCGGTGCGGTGTCAATGAAGAAAATGGCACCCAGGGATGATGCATCAGTGATGCGTTGGAAGTCAAGTCCTGCTGCGCCAATTTTACAGAGATGAAGTAGGTGCATCATGCACTTCAGTGATGCAGTGCTCGAAACTCAAGCAGTGGTGGTTCTTCTGACACGTTCCAACAGAAAGTTGGGGCCTGTTTTGAAAACCTTGGTCGTTGCATCAAGCGGGAAGCCACGCTCCGGTGAGGGCAGTGGTGATGCATCCAATCCTTCAAGTGATGTGTGGGTTAGAAATGGCGCAGTAAGTTGGTGCATGGATTTTCTTCTTGTAGCACCAAAAACCCAGAACTAGGTTTGGCATCACTTGACAGGATAAGGCTCTCAGCAGAGGAGCCAGGGTGCTGGCAGATGAAGTCTTTGATGTCCCTGAGTCTTCTTAATGGGAGGCAAGCTCAACTCAAGCCCTTGAAGAACATTGGAAAGCAGAATGCAGAAAGCAAAGTCCAGTTCTTTCACTCCCAGGACAGAAGCTGCAAACAGCAGGCCAGCACAACAAAGCAACAGGCTGAGTGGCAGTCCCTCCTATAGCATCAAGCTCTTGCTCCTGGTAGAATGTCCTCAGTCCAGATGTCTTGTAACTATGTGGGGTCAGAGGTCCAGTACTTATACCAATTTCTGTCTTTGAAGTAGGCAGACTTCAAAAAGAAGTATTTGTAGTTCACAAGCCCCTGCCTTTCCCTGCCCTGGCCCCAGACACAACCCAGGGGTTGGAGACTCCTTTGTGTGAGGACAGGCACAGCCCTATTCAGGTGCAAGTGTCAGCTACTCACACCACTCTAACTCAGGAAGGCCCATCAGCCTGGTGATGGGCCATCAGGATATGCAGGGTACACCTCGGCTCCCTTTGTGTGACTGTTTGCAGTGAATGCACAAACATCCCAACTGTCATCCTGACCCAGCCTTGTATTCAGCAGACAGGCAGAGGCACAGAATATTTAGCAAGAAAGTGCCCACTTTCTAAAAGTGGCATTTTCAACTCACAATTCAAAAGCCAACTTCCCCAAGAGATTGTATTTTTGAATTGTGAGTTCAGAGACACCAAACTCCACATCTCTATCTGCCCCAATTGGAAATTACACCTAAAAGGTATGTCAAGGCAATCCCTATGTTATCCTATGGGAGAGATAGGCATTGCAATAGTGAAAACCGAATTTAGTAGTATTTCACTTTCAGAGCATGTAAAACACACTAGTGCATGTCCTACTTTTACTTTTTAAATACACTGTACATTACCCATGGGGCTGCCTTGGGCCTACTTTAGGGGTGACTTACATGTAGGAAAAGGGAAGGTTTGGGCTTGGCAAGTAGGTGCATTTGCCAGGTCAACACGGCAGTGTAAAACTGCACACACAGGCACCGCAATGGCAGGCCTGAGACATGTTTGCAGGGCTACTAATGTGGGTGGCACAATCAGTGCTGCAAGCCCTCTACTAGCATTTGATTTACGGGTCCTGGGCACACCTGGTGCACTATACTATGGACTTACTAGTAAATCAAATATGCAAATCATGGATAAACCAATCACCAATATGTTTTAGATAGAAGGCATACACACTTTAGCACTGGTTAGCAGTGATAAAATGCCCAGAGTCCTACAGCCAACCAAAACAAGTCAGCAAAAAGGGCCAGGTCCAACAGTCATGCTCCATTGGTCCCTTGCTCTTCAAATAGTTCTCTTCTTTTGTTTTTGTGGGTTTGATCTTTTTCTTGTTATGGTTGTAAATCTTGATGTACGAGGTGAAATTCTTCTAAAACATTTATTGATAATGATCCTTCCACTGCTATAACCATGGAGCTTATATCACTACCTACATGGTAAACTGACTTGAATCCCTGTCCTGAGTAATTTAACTGCACGTGAGCCTTTTGTCCCCAGCATATATAGAATTAGGCATGCATGTTGAGGCATAAGACTGAAATTAACCACAAGACCAGGGGCCTGGCTTTGAGGTCAGGGGAATGTGAAAAGCATAATCTTGATTGGAACTGGACTACCGTCTGCGCCATTTCGGACATGTACAATAGACGACGGGGCAGAATACTCTTTTTGAATCCATAATATTAGTCAGCCTTTTAATCTATTTAAAGTGAGAGCATGAACTCTAAAGACACACTCATGTAAAGTTCTGTTTATGTGTGATGCCAAGACCCCATGCTGATGTCGCTGTATGTATATTGAGTACATGTGTATCTATGGTGAGTGGTAGCAAGGCTCCATGTTGTTTGTAATTATGTGAATGCTGAAGCAAGTCGGAATGTTTTTGGATTAGCAGTGGGTTTAGATGTCACAAGATAGAGGTTGTGGCAGTGCTTAATTTGTAAATAAAAACATTCTGGTGCCCAAAGCCCTCCTCTTAATCATTCGGCTGCTGCAATTAAATGTGGAAACACGGAATACAGAGGTGGCGTAATCCTGAAGCCATCTCGGGCCTCTTCAATTCATTTAAAGCCACTCCCTGCCCCTTCAGCTCACTCTAGCAGCTTTCTAATTTCTCCCTTTATGACATATTTTTCCATTTTCCCTTCCTCCGTCTTTCTCATATGTGTCTTTTGATCACAGCAAAGGCTTGAGGCAGAAGAATAAGCACCGGTCCTCAAAAATAAGTGTTGGTGCTCAGCACCGGATACAAGCACAAATTTAGCACTGGGTTGTGGTACAGCCTCTCGAGACAGTGAAAGTGTAATGCTTGCATTCCTGAGCTGGAGGATGTAGCTCTAGACAATGAATGGTAGGCTGGAGACAGGGCTGCATTTAGAAAGTATGTGGTAACCTTTTTTTTTTACAGAAGATTGCTAATTAGTCTTTCCTCTGCTTTGTTGGTAGTGGGGTAGTTGGTGTCTACTCTTATTTGGAGCCAACCTCATCACTACTTGATCGGAGAGCCATCACCGTACACAAATAGTATGTTTGTACTGAAGCTAGAAAATGAAATGTGAAAGGTAATCACCCAAACTTGTTCCTGGTCTTGAGACAGCTAAAACCTAATTGCCTCTCTGCAAACTATGTATTAAAGTGGTACCCAAAATGTACCACTTCTTTCCAGTTACAAGCTTCTTCGTTGACCACGGATGGGGGTACTCCACACAGTACTCATTAAGCTGGTGTGATCAGGGCTGGTATCACTGATAGCGAGTGTCCTAGCAGTGCAGAAACATGTCCTACTGGAGCTGCCAGCGCAAGGAGGAGGAGCCGAGCCAGCAGGTCTGGAGAGAGGTACAAGACAGAAGAAGCAGACTTCTGTGAATGTGTGTGCTTGAAGTAGACCTGAGTGTGCTCAAAAGTCTCATGGCCCCTCTGTGTACCCATGATAAGCCAATGTGAAGTCGTAATGCACCAGTGTCCCACTCTAGTGACTGCCAAGGAGGAGAACCAAAGTACCCACATCCCGAGGACTACAATGCTGCACCTCATGCCAGAAGATGTAATCCATCAGCAGAGAATTCCAAACCTGCCCAGTCAGAGTGCCTTTTCCTATGCTGTTGCGGCTTCCATAAACCCAAAATGTATAAAAGGAGACAGCACACCAGAAAGAGACACACCCTGAAATTCAGTGCGATTGCTTGCCCTAGGTAATTCAGCCTGCATGTCTGCGATTGAAGATCCCAAGGGCGTCTCACCCCAGGTAACGCCAATACTTAAACAATATATTGACTGAGAAGCTAACAGATTTTGGTGGGACCTTTGTTGAGATTATTGCAACCCACTTAGGAGAACTTCCTAGTCAAAGCATACAGACTGATCTACAGGTCACAGAACTCAGGAAAGGTGCTCAATTTCGCCATAGGAAGCCTGCACCAGTGCTTAGGTCTAAAGCACCAGTGCATGAGTGTAAGCTGTCTGTTTGTCTAGTAAGCTTCGTAGTATCCAGAGAATACCTTTTCTTTAGTGCTGCATATTCCTTAAGTATAGTATTGAGCTGTGGTGTGATGAAAGTACTTCTATTTTCTTATAATAAATGCACTGGGCTGGACATTTGCTTATTGTGTCTGTTGTTTTACTGCTTGAATTCTAGTTTCTATTCTTCATTCTACCTCCCTGAGATGCCTTGGCCTACTAACCCCTCACTACCCTGAGAGTCAAGTGTGGTAGGGGGGTACTTAGCCTAGTTTGAGGCTTCAAAATAGGATCGTCCCTAGGACACCACAAGCAAAAGACCCCAACCCCCACGATTGTGGCAAGGTGTTTATATTAATTTGTTCCTGTTGCCGTCGGTGTTGTATTTTACTGTCAGAGTTATGGATCATTTTTTTGGCTCAAAATATCGAAACTTGTTCTGAAGGTATACAATTTAGTTTTATTTGTTGGTCATATAGTTTCAATCTTTCTTTAATTGCCAATAGGAGCATTTTTTTGGGATCAAATCTTTTTATTGTTTCAAAATATCAAAATATAAAACATTGTAGTACAACAAATACAGTGCAGCATGTCTTGTCCGAATACATATAAACAGTCCTTAGGGAACATCATCTATGTAGTCATATCTGAGGGGGCAACCCCCTAGGTTCTTCCTTGCAGTCCCATGTAGAACAGGATCACTCGCAATGATCAGCTGCCTTAACTAATGAACTTCGAACATGATAAACAAAAACATAAGACTCCAGCCCTGCTTCTTCTGATCTGATCAACATCCATCAGTCTCTACATTCCACCACCCCACTCCCCTGCATAGTCCCAGTTCCCCCGAAAATCCATCCGGCAGACACATTCCAGCAAATCAGCTCAGCCCTAGAACTCTCAGGTAGGCCGGGCATGTTAATTCTGTGAACTCAGTGGATAAGATCTGCAAGAACGATCCCCATAAGTCCCTCAGGTCCCCCACCCGCTGTTGCGACGCCAGGGTGAGCTTCTCCATTGCCAAGATAAACCACAGCTTCTGCAGCCATGACATGTATGTTGGGATCCTGTCCGAACCCCATAACGCTAGAATCAACTGCACCGCCGCATTTAGGGCCAGGGCTATTTGCCGGCCTTTTAATGATCTCAGGGGAAAGGTGAGCGGGTTGGGCAGACCAAGATATATGCTGGAAACCTACGGATCTTAGTAGCAAACGTGGTATCCATAGCGTCTATAATGCTCTCCCAGTATCTGTGGAGCTTGGGGCAAGCCAATAGGAGCATTTTATATAGGCCTGGCCAAGCGCTCTTTTTAACTCCTCTTTTAATATCAAGCATTAAAAGGAAATGTGTGGAGGAACAGAATCATACACACATGCAAACACACACACACACACACATCAATAAAACAAATTTAACTAATAGTTATTTATGTTTCCCTCAATGCAAACCCGAAAAGCTCCTGAAATTTCCCAGTTATGTATGCAACATAGATCACCTATCCTTTTTATGATGCACTTCATTCACCTTGCCATGTACCCATTAGGTGCTATGCATGGTCTTTGACCTTGCACAGAGCAGTGGTTTGCCCCAGGACCTACTGAAACTAGCCCCCACGCCCAACCCCCTGCCGGCAGCTAAACTCCACAGTGCACCACCCCCTACGGCGAGCCCTCTAGCACCTGCCTGTGTATTCTGTCAGATTTATTTCAATCATAGCCTTTCCTTAAATGTCGGAACACAATGGTGCCTTTATTACAGATACCAAGTGCACGATCGCAATTGTGGAAATTAGATTTAACTACACTGAGCACGTTATTTCCCATTTCTTTCTCCCATTTCAACACCTCTGAGTGCCTGATAGACGCCTTTCATTGAGACCTGACCCTCTTGGTTGTCAAATTTTTTTTCACAGTGCGTTTATCATGATTTATTACAGAAGGACTATTTTGAAGAAAGCTGAATAAAGTTTGATCCCCTTCATCAACCTATCATATTTGTCAAAAGATCAAATGTGATTGATATATACTGAGATTTTTTAAATTGCGATTTAAAATTGTGAAGATATACAAGGATCGTAACCCTTTCAAGCCCACCAGGTGCTATTTTTAAATGCTAATCTCAAAAACTTTTGAAGGGACTAACACTAAGGGGGTTATTCCAACTTTGGAGGAGGTGTTAATCCGTCCTAAAAGTGACGGTAAAGTGATGGATATACCACCAGCCGTATTACGAGTCCTTTATATCCTATGGAACTTGTAATACGGCTGGTGGTATATCCGTCACTTTTAGGACGGATTAACACCTCCTACCCCCTAAATCACAAAAAAATCACTTTCTGAGTAAAGTTTTGATTTCATGCTGGATTTGCATAAATCCTTTCAGTGGTTGTTGCTGTATCTGGGAGCAGAATTTACCACAGCAGCCACAATAAGAAAATACATCTTTTTGTTTCCCCATATGCACTGCATTAAAATAAACAAGTAGGATTTTAATTTGTTAATTTGGCGCTGATCTGTTCACAGGCGCCAAAATTATAGGCACATCAAAGAGTGCAGCTGAATTATAATTACGTAGTTGTGACTGACGATATATATATATAATAAAAATTTAAACACAAAGGAAGGTTAACGCTTAGTTATAGTTAGGAAAACTGTATTTATTCTTTCTATACAAACCGAACTTAAACAATAAAACAGAAATTATAAAGTTAAAGATATAATTACATTTAGAATGTATGCAGTTTTGTACACAATCTTGTACACTCGCCTCTTCTCCATGCACTAGTTATGCCCTGCATTTTACTTCACCTATAACATGTGCAATGATAGCATTCATAACAACACTTATGACATCTCAAATGACATGATTTGTTAGGACACAGTGCTTAGAAGAGTAGCAAGTTGTAGTTAATGTAGTGTTGTGAGTGATGTGTCAAGACTGTACACCCAGGTGCGCAACACAGTAATTTGACTGTGGAGTGTAAATTCTAAATTTCTATAACTTTAGAATTTTCAGTCTTTGTACAGTGTAGTTTAGCTTTGTGTAGAAGAATAAATAGCGTTTTCCTAACTATAACTTAGCTTTAACTTTTAACTGTTTTCATTGAATTTAATGGTTTTATTTTTAATAAAAAAGTTTTTCAAATCGTACTGTGGAGTGTCATTCAGTTGAGTGTTGTTAAGTGGAGTGTCTAAGAATATAGTGGAGGTCAGTATCATATAGTGTAGTGTCATAGAGTGTAGTGTTGTACAGTGGAATGGAGTACAGTAGAGTGGCATAGCTTTCAGTTGCATAAAGTGTTATACAGTGGAGTAGTGTGGTGTGTCATATAGTGGAGTGGAGTATCTTAGAGTGAAGTGGCGTGTTGTATAGTGGAGTGGTGTGGGGTACAGTACAGTTGAGTGTCACACAGTGGAGTGTCATCGACTGCAGTGTCATGGAGCCGATTGTCGTGGAGTGTCATGGAGTAGTGTGTCGGTCAGTGACATAAAATGGTATAGAGTATTGTGCAATGTAGTGGCATAGAGTGGAGTTCAGCAGAGTACAGTGTCTTATAGTTCAATATGGTCAAGGGGGGTGTTCATATAGTAAATTGGTGGACAGTCTTGTATACTGTAGTGTTGTATAGTGGAGTGTCATAGAGTGGAGTGTGGTACAGTGGAATATTGTACATTGTCATACAGTGGAGGAGAATGTTGTACAGTGAAGTGATGTGTTATATAGAGGAGAGGCGTGTCATAGAGAGGAGTGGAGTGACATTTTCAATAGTGTCAAACAGTGTAGTATAGTGGCATAGAGGGGATGGGCATAGAGTGAAGTAGAGTGTCAGAGTGACACACAGTGTAGTAGAATCTTGAAGAGTGGAGTTGCATAGAGTAGAGTCTGATGTTATACAGTGAATGGCATATAGTGGATTATTGTACAGTGGCATATAGATTGAGGCAAAGTGTTGCACAGTGGAGTAGACTGGAGTGGAGTTCAGTTCAGTGGTGTAACGTAGTGTGGAGTGAAGTATAAAAGAGTGGATTCATGTGTTATAGAGTAGAGTTATGTGGAGTGGAGTAGAGTGGAGTGCTGTAGCATAGAGTTCTGTAAAGTGTCATACCTTGCAGTGGCATCTCATACAGTAGAGTGGAGTGCTGTGCCATAGACTGTTGGAAAGTCTCGTAGAATGTTGTACAGTGGAGTGTACAGGCATAGTGTGGAGTACAATGTCGTGCAGTGGCATACAGTGTAGTAGGTGTAATAGAGTGGACTTGTATAGAGCAGTAGAGTGTTGTAAAGTGAAGCAGCCTGAGTGTTGTACAGTGGCTTAGAGTGGGGTAAAATTTCATAAAGTACAGTCAAGTGGAATGGCGTAGCCTAGAGTGGACTAAAGTATCATAGAGTGGAATTGTGTGTCGTACAGTATAGTGCCTTGGAGTATCATATACTGGAGTAAAGTTTCACTGAGTGGAGTGGTGTGCCCTGCAGTGGAGTGGCATAGTGTGTCATGGAATGTGGGGATCTGTTGTAGTATGGAGTAGAGTGGAATGTCATAGAGTGTAGTACAGTTTTGTAGAGTGGAGTATGAGAGTACATTAGAGCATGATAGAGTGAGGTACAGTGGGGTGACATGGTGTTGTAGAGTCAAGTGGCATACAGTGCTGTTAATTGGAGTGGCATAGAGTGGAATGAAGTGGAGTACTGAGTTAACAAGTACAATGGGGTAAATTATGGTGGAGTGTCATAGAAATAGTTGTGTAGAGTGGAGTAGAGAGTGGTAGAGTGGCATGGAGTGCACTACAGTGTTGGCCAGTGACACAGACCTGAGTACAGTGTTGTACAGTGGAGGAGCACAGAATGGAGTAGGGCTTGGTAGAGTGTAGGGGCATAGAGTGGAGTAGAGGGTCATAGAGCAGAGTAGACGTGAATGGCTTAGAATGAAGTGGGACAGAGTTCAGTGTCGTACACTGTTGTGTCACAGAGTGTTGTATCATAGTGTATTGTGGTGTTGAGTGTCATGGCATAGAGTGGAGTGGTGGAGAGTGGATCAGTGTACACTGGAGTGGCATACAGTGGAATAGCATAGATTTGAGTGACGTAGAGTGAAGTAGTATACAGCGGAATAGCATAGAGTGGAGTAGCAAACAGTGGAGTGGGGTAGCAGGGTGTAGCATAGAGGGAATTGGCTAGAGTACAGTGGTGTACAGTAGAGTGTTCTAGAGTTGACTGGCATAAGGTGGTGTTAGGTAGAGTGCAGAGGTGTACAGAGGAATAGCTTAGAATGAAGTAGTGTCGAGTGGAATAGGGTAGAGTATAGTATCATAAAGTGGAATGGCATACAATGGAGTGAGAAACAATGGAATAGTGTACACTGGAGGGAGGTAGAGTGGATTGGCATTTAGTGGAGTGGAAAAGAATTGAGTGATGTACATTGTAATAGCGTGCAGTGGATTGTCATAGAGTGGAGTGCCGTATAGTAGAGTGGCGTACAGTGCAGTGGTTTAGAGTGGAGTGGCAAAGAGTGGAGTGATGTAGAGTGGAGTGGCATAGAGTGGAATAGCGTAGATTGGAGTGGGGTAGAGGAGAGTGGTGTAGAGTGGAGTAGCATATAGTGGAGTGACATACAATGGAATAGTGTATATTAGAGTTGAGTAGAGTGGAGTGGCATATACGGTTTACGGGTGAGTAGGGATATAGGATGGTAAGGGTATTTGTAGGGCTTGGGGTGAGTAAGAGCATAGGGTGGTAAAAAAGGGAGTTTGGGGGCATTCCCACCCCCAAAAAAGAAGCAAAATATATATATATATATGTATATATATATATCAAAACAAGGCCCTTTCAGGGTTAGAGTGACGCATAAAATATGCAAAAAACAAAAGAGAACTCTGGGAAGTTTCCAAATTTAGGTGGAGAGCAGCTCTAGTAAGGAGCACCCTGCAACACCAGCGACACTCTAGATTTGCTCACCTCCTGAAACTTGAACCTGGTTCCCCAATTCCAAAGTCTGCAGTTCTGGCCGTGACACCACATTCTCTCCTCTAAGTGCAACATATAATCCAGTGATCAATTGGATAAAAAAAACATAAAAATAGCAAATAATTTAAAGTGCTTTTTCGCTATTTGAGAACTCAGAAAAAATGTCCTAATTCTTTAGTTTTTTAGAGCACTAACCATAATTTCTCATTCTTATAATTGATAAAGTAAATGCGTTAGGTATTACAGTTTTGATTACATCAAGATGACATCAGGTGTGCCACACTTTTGTAATAGATATAGAGTGTTAGCAATGAGGTTGTTCATTAGAGCACTGTGGAGAGGCAGATGTCAGGGGCACAGACTCTGAAAATTGAGGGCAGAGAGGAGGGTGCAGAGGCAACAAGTTGATCACGCTGGGCAGGACGGAGGGGCAGTGGCAGCACATCGGACCATGGAGGGAGAGGGAAAGGTGGGAGAGGCAACAATCCAACCATGCAAAACAGACAAGGAAGGCTGTGGCAATATAACAGACCATTGAGTGCAGAAGGAAGATGCAGTGGCAGTATAACCATACATGCCAATAGACCCGATTCAGGCAGGAGAATCCTGATGTTTTTGAGCCTAAAAGGGCTTTATTTTATCTGTCACCTGCCTAAAATCTCCTCTTTTTCAATGTAAGTAAATTCAGCAAATCAGTGCACCAGGAAAAATCTATCTTCTTCTAAGCGGACCATGCCGGGCAGGAGAGAGAGGGCTGGTGCATGGACTTGGATAACAGAGGGTAGGAAGGAGGTGGATGGGGCAGCAAGCTAACTGTTCAGGGTAGGTGTAAAGGGCAGTGGCAGAACAAAGGTCACACAGGACTGTAATGAGGGAGCAGGGACGTGGATTGCGACAGCAAGCTTGGGTAGGGACAGCACAAATTTACCAAAAACACAAAGATTGCAGGGATGTTATGGTTAGGTTCAGATTTTACATGCACAAAGTTATCAAAATTCAGATGTCATAGTTAGAGTTATTTCCGTAAGGTAACTATAACTCATACCCTTGCCAAGCACTGCTAATTACCCCAGATATGACATCACTTATGACATCTCCTATGGCATCATTGATAACATCACTGTAAAATTATTTATGAGAAAACTGTGCACGGCGAGAGCCCCTGCTCCTTTATCCAAGAAAAGTCCACAGTTTGCAATTCTACCAAAGTGTTTAAGCATAGGATTAGCACAATGACATCCACACTGAGCTACAAAGGAACAAAGCCTTTTGCCATTTATACAGAAAATTCTTTAAGCATAGGATTACGACAGTGCCATCTACCCTGAACTGTAAAGTGGCAAAAGCCTTTTACCACTCCAGGCACAGTATTACAGCTTTGGAGTGGCAAAATATCGTCCAAGCCAATCTAGAATACATAAAAGCAACCCTAATGTGGATCACTCTCATTAGGGCCCCTCAGAGTAGTATACATTTGTCCAGACACAAGGAAGCACCAAGTATAAGTCAAAACAATACCCTTTCAGGCTTAGAACACTGAATAAATTATGCAAAATAGGAAGCAGGGAACTCTGGGCAGTTCCCAAATTTAGGTGGAGAGCAGCTCCAACATAGAGCACCTTGCAACACCAGTGATACTTTGAATCTGTTAATTCCAAATGTCTGTTTTTCTAGAAAATTTATTAAGCATAGGATTAGCACAGTGCCATCCAAGGCGAGCTAGAAATGGACAACACCTTTTTCCATTTATACAGCAAAGTCTTTCAACATAGGAATACCACAACGCCATGCCTGCCGAGCTGTAAAATGACAAGAGTCTTTTACTCTCCAGGGACAGTGTTACAGCTTTAGATTAGTAAAATATCATCCAAGCCAACCTGGAATGCATAAAAGTAACTCCTGACATGTGTTGTGCTCTCTTCAGAGCACTTCAGAGATGTATAGCTTTGTCTAGACACAAGAGACTACCCAGTATAAGTCAAAACAATATATAAACAAATATATATATATATCACTTAACTTATTTATACTCTCCTGTGTAGTAAAAGCATATGTGTGGTAAAGGCATATGTGTGATATAGCCATGTGTTGTAAATAATGTGTGGTAAAGGCATGCACAGTAAAAATGGGTTGTAATGTCATACAACTGTGAAGAGTGGACAGAGGTACAGAATAATGACGTATAGTGGATTACCATAGACTGCAGTGATATAGAGTGGAGTGGCATACAGTGTAGTGTCATAGAGTGGAGCGTTGTAAAGTTGAATAATGTAGAGTGGAGTGTTGTACAGTGGAGTGGGGTAGAGTGGAGTGGGGTAGACTGTAGTGGCGTCAGTGTAATAGCGCACTGTGGAGTGGTGTAGAATGGAGTGTTGTAGAGTAGAGTGGTGTACAGTGGAGTAGCGCAGAGTGGAGTGGCATAGAGTGGTGTGATATACAGTGGAGTAGCGTACAGTGGAGTGGTGTAGAGTGGAATAAGGTTGAGTGTTAAAGTGGAATAGCATAGAGTGCAGAATGGTAGAGTAGAGTGGTGCGGAGTGTAGTGTCTTAGAATGGAATGATGTACAGTGTAATAGCGTATAGTGGATTTTTTGTATATTGGAGTGATGATAGTGCAGTGGTGTACAGTGGAGTGGTGTAAAGTGCAATGGTGTACACTGAAGTGTCGTACAGTGGAGTGGTATAAAGTCGTGTAGCATGGAGTGTAGTGTCGTAGAGTGGAGTGGCAAACAATGGAATATTATGGAGTGGTGTAGCATAGAATGGAAGGGTGTGCAGTTTTTTGGCATATACTGGTGTGTCATCAAATAGAATAGTGTGAGTGGAGTGGTGTAGAGTGGAGTGGAATGGCGTGGGGTGTCACTGAGTGAAGTGACGTGCAGTATGGTGTGGTAATTGAAAGAGATGTAGCTTGAAAGTATGTTAATGGGTGTAGAAGTAATGTGGCAGAAAAATAGATTATTTGGTGTAAATGGTAATTTTTGGAAGCGTGTTGAATACTGTATGTCATGTTAAAGTTATAATTTTTTTAATACTTAGTTAAATATTGTGCAGCTGCATACCGCAGTAAGTTTGCAGTGTACCATGGTCCATGCGAATGATAAAGCACTATGTGATCGGCTAATGTCTATATTTACCCAAGGTAAAAGGAAGCAGCCATGCATTTTTCAGCACATTTTGTCTGCATTCTACATTTCACTGCGTTCTGGGTTAGGGTCTTAGCTCTACGTAAGTAGTCAGTTTTATTGTTAGGGTATTAGCTCTATCTAAGTAGTCAGTTTTACTGTTGTTCGATCCCTATCGTATTACCACTTTTCTGAAGTGTTAATAAGTAGAGAAATATGTTTATACATTTCTATATATTTTACAGCAGTTTAGGGAGAACTTCTCTTGTTTAAATACTTTTTTAATTAGTGCAGTAATTTTAGGTATTACTGTGGTACTCCATAGACTTTTTACTGAAGAATGACATGTGTTAAAATGGAAACTACACTGCAGTACTCTATATTTATAACATATAGGGTACTGCACTGTATTTTTAATTTTTAACAGGTTAATTTGTTTTAATTTATTTTTGGTACTAAGATACTCCTGAGTCAGTACTGTGGTACTTCATATATATATTTTTTAAACATATAGAAACGTATAAATATTTTATCATACCTATTATCACTTTATTCAAGTGGTAATGAATGGGGGGAAAAATATCAAATCTGGTACTTACCTACATCTAAGGGGAAAATGAAGAACACAGGCAAAGTGTATCTAAACCTTTGTAAAGGCAGTCATTAGCAAATCATGTAATGGTATGTCCTCGCTATGTACCACAATAAATCTGCAAAATATGGCACACTTTCTCAAAAATACTCTCAACAATAGATTTCTTTAGGTTAAAATCCTTTATGACTTAACCAATATTTATACTACTTACCTGTAAAACCTAAACGGATCATCTGTACCCCGTAATATCAAATCCTGCCAATTTTCTGCTAATACATTCATGTGTTTTTGCGCTCCACAAGACACAACCATCTATGGAAAATGCATTGTTGAAAAACCTCGTTTTGGGGGGACCCTCATTTTACCTTTGAATCCTCCTCTTATATTTGTACCCCCTTGACCAATCATGGCAAAACTTTGCATCATTTTCGGAAGAATTGGTCTTCAAAGTTTCTTGGATATTCATCAAACGGGCGCAGAGTTACTAATGGTGAAAAATATGAGGAATTCCTATCTCTTGTAACCATAACTATGACCACTAGCGGTCACACTAGGCAGTTATAGTTAGGACCTAGTTTCTATAGAAAAAGCGTTGTTTGTTTTGCTAATAACTTTGGCACCGTTTGATGAATCTTCATAAATTTTCCAAGAAAATATGATGCTCACTTCAGCATCTGTCTGAAAAGTTTTGGGGTGATCTGTCAACCGGGGCTGAGAAAAATGGAGTCCCAAATGTTTTTTCCCCACTAATTTTTCCATAGGGATTTTGAACAGCGATCACACCCAAACTACTGGACGGATTTACACCAAATTTGTCAGAAAGATGGCGCTTGGTCCAGAAAGTGATCTTTTTGTTATTTCGTGTAAATCTGTTCAGTAGTTTTAGAAAAATTAAAGAATAGCCAAATTTGTATATATGGGGACGCAAAGGCTTCGGGAACCCTCCCAATCTCATGCTGAGATCTAATTGGATACCAACACTTCAACAAGGAAGTCCCAGAACAAAGTGTAAAAAAGAAGAAAAAAGGCCAGGGTGGAGTCACCCTGACCCCTTAGCTCTGGTGGTGGGGTCCCAGACGGATCCCCCCACCCCCCAAAGTAAAAAAGCATTGTTTGAAAAATGTTGCACAATATGCAGCGGATCTGGGGATTCGACAAACATTTTTAAAAAACTAAGCGTCTGGTACAGCGCTTCTTAATTCTGAAGCCCCATGTGGGCCAAGTCCTAGGGGCATTGCTAATTTTGAATGCAAGGGAGGTGCTTGACTCCCAACCCACAGCTCGGTGTCCTCCAATTTCCCAGGGCTTTCATCAAAATCAGTGCAGGGGTACTGTGTGGCCCCACCACAGCCCCAGGGACTGCCATCTCCTTAGGGCTTTCATCCAATTCAATGTGTCCCTGAGGATCGCCACCTCCCCGGGGCTTTCATCCAAATCAATGCAGTGGGGCGTACAGCCCCCGCAGCCCTGGGGACCACCACCTCCTTGGGACTCTCCTCCAAATCAATGTGGGGTGCCTCACGGCCTCCTGCAGCCCCAGGGATCACCACCTCCCAGGGGGTATAAGAAAAATAATGATAAAGGGTCAGTTTTGAACCCCCGCAGTCCCCGGGACCACCACCTCCCCGCGGCTATGCTTGTTGGATGGGGATCATGCTGCCCGCCTCAAGCCACAGATGACCCTGGGGACTGTCAAACAACTCTCCTTTGCAGAAAGCGGAGTTTTCATCTGTCTTCCCTGCATGCATATTTGAATGCCAGATGAAAACATTGCTCCCTCATGGAGAGAGCTGCTATCAAAAGCAGCTCCCTGCTTGGGGAAGTGATGCAGGGTACCCACAGCATTTGGGGAGCTGGCTAGGACCGCGGGAGACAATCTCTCTCTCTCTTCCATCCCATAACGGGAAAGGAGAGAGAGAGAGAGATAGTCATTGCATGGTCACTCCATGCAATGACTTCAAATAGTTGGACTAGAAAGATGTCTGGTACGAAGGTTATAAGTAAGTTTTGATGCACTCCAGAACAGTGTCTCTTCTGGTCTACTGGTAAAGCTCTTGGACAGCTACACAGTAGGTGGAAGGTTTAAGCTCCGGTGTTACATGGTAGTGTGTCTGTTTATTTACTAGTGTTTTGAATTGTAAACATTCCGTCTGATGGGACATTTATGTCCTTTTGCATTCAGATTCTTTGGGTTGAATGTCACCCATACTGATGTTTGAAGGTTTCAGCCTAGCTGAGTCTCTAATCATTTACCTGCTATAATTTCTTTTCATCTTCAAATATTTAGGGTTCATACTGAAAGGTGATCTCACTCTTTTTAACTGCCAAATACATTTTTCTTTTCAATTTGTCCAGCACTATCGCATTCTACGTATATCATTCATCAAAGCCTAAAAAACTCTCTATGTCTCGCCCTCTCAATTTCTTTCACTCTCTCTCTCTTTAAATCTCTTTCTCTCACTCACACACCCACTTAGACCCTTACACACCCATTCATAGACCCACTCAGACACTCACTCACCCACTCACAGAAGCACTCAGACCCTCATGCACCCATTCACAGCCGCACTCAGACCTTCACACACCCACTAAAAGACACACTCAGACCTTCTCACACCCACTCATAGACCCACTGAAACCCTCACGCACCCACACACAGACCCACACAGACACTGATGCACCCATTCAGACTCTCATGCACCCACTCACAAGAACCACTGAAACCCTCATGCACTCACTCACAGACCCACTGAGACACTCATGCACCCATTCACAGACCCACTCAGACACTCATGCATCTATACACCCACTCACATACCCACTCCAACCCTCATGTACCCACTCACAGACCCACTCAGACACTCATGAACCCACTCACAGACCCACTCACACACCCAGTCACAGACCCACTCAGAGAGTGACACACCCACTCACAAAACCACTTGGACACTAACGCACCCATTCACAGACCCACTCAGAAAGTCACGCATCCACTTGTAGAACCACTCAGACACTCACACACCCACTATCACACCCAGAGTCCATGTGACCTTTTTTTTCAGTGAATTTGTATGGGTTTTCAATGTAAAGTAATTTTAATTACTATACGTTAATCCAACAACTGCTGCACACAGCCCCCTATAACCACCCAACTCTGTGCCATGCACGGCTAAAGGGTCTGTCCCTCTAGGTGTGAGACTAGGTGTGAGAGGGTGTCTCTGAGTTTGAGAGGGTCTGTCTGGGTGTGAGAGTGGGTTTGTGAGAGTCTGAGTGGTTCTACAAGTAGATGTGTGACCTTCTGAGTGGGTCTGTGAGAGGGTGCGTTAGTGTCCAAGTGGGTCTGTGAGTAGATTCATCACTGTCTGAGTAGGTTTGTGACTGGGTGTGTGTAGTGTGATGGGTCTGTGAGTGGGTTCATGAGGCAAGGTAACTATAACTCACGCCCTTGCCATACACTGCTAATTATCCCACATAATACATTACTCATGACATCTTGGATAACATTATTGATAATATCAATGTAACATTTGCAGTAAAATTATTTAGCCGAAAACTGTGCATGGCAGGGGAGCAAGTTATAGTTACCTTAGGGAATGAGTTATAATTGCTTGAGATAACACTAACAGGTTAAATTATGTGGTTTGGTAAAATGGTAGTCTAACTATAACGTCCCTGTAACTTTTGTTTTTTCAAGGGAATATATATATATATATATATATATATATATAGATACACACATTCAGATATATATTATATATATAAATATATATATATATATAATTATATACATAAATATATATATATATGTATATTTATATATAGTTAGTTGTTAATAGTTAGGTGTGAAGATTATGTTTAAATAACAATATTGTTGAAATTACTAATAAAATCAAATAGTGATTCTGACAGTATACTACATGCTCTGTGAATGAGGAGTAATACAATAACCTAAAATGATGATTGAACTCTCATAAGGTTGTGTGTAAGTTTTTGAAAGATGCAAAAGAAACTGGATATTTCAGAAGTCAAGCACTTTTGATGCATATCATATCTTTACTTGTATTTGAATTTTACCCTGTGTGGCCAGGGCCCAGAGGCCAGTGTGCATTTAACTATTATTTGGGGATAGGGGTGTGAGGCCCTATCCACTTTTCAAGTTATTTCCACAATCACCCCATCCCCAAGGAGCCCAGCGCACTGTCCCGGGGACCCCATCACCCAGGACAGCATGGAGCAGCCAGACACCAAGACCCACTGATTTATTATTCACAGCTTGCTGGCAGGGAGCACCCCATAAAACCCTTTGTGGGCAAGTTTGCATATCTTGTACTTCATTGTGGTACCCAAATCTGGGCAGAGGTACTACCAACATGTTATCTGAGTGTTGGGGGAGGGAGGGGTTGCAGGGAGAAAAGCAGCCCCCCCAAAATATAATTTATAAAAAATAACCCTATGTTTTCTGGTGTATATACAACATGACCCAAAGGAATTTTTATGGTGTTTTTAAGCATTCTAAGAGATGGAGCTTTTACTCCTTTAGCTGAGGTTTGTAAGGGCTTTTTGTGGTTTGTTACATGGATGCATCATGTGGCCTGAGATGTATAAAAGAAAACTCTGACACATGTTTAATGCTGTATTGAATACAAATGCTTTTTTTAAAGGTTTATTGACAAATATTGCAATGCTTGTTATTAAAATGAACGCATGTGAATATGGTTTTGGATTCTGTTAATTTTAACGTTGAATGTTAATATGTGAATACTGTTTTATTAAGGTAGTGATGTCCTGACAAAGCCAATAGGCTTGCCTTTATATATTGATGTGCTCACTTCTTAACAAAGCCGATGAGTCTGCCTTTTACATATTGATCAGGTGATCTCTTGGCAAAGTCAGTAGGCTTGTCTTATTTAAAATGGCAGCCCTTTATTTTGTAATGTTGCATCTAGTAAAGGTGGGAGTTTGTTATTATGGTGATCATGACCTACTAGGGGGTCAAATGTGATTTTAGGGTGTCACTTAACATATTTACATGTACTGAATGTACATATTTGTAATTTAATGCTTAGTATTTAGTAGTGTATGTAATAAATGTACCTTTCCGTTTTAAAAGAAAAAAACACTAACTAGAGAATAATTTATTGAGTGTTGGTTTTGCATGTAAGAGAATGATGATTACAAGTCTACACCGCCTCCCCTGAGCAGGCCTTGAACTGCATGATTTGCTACCTTGCAAGAGTGAAGTGCTACAATTGGTTACTTGTTACCCAGTAAGGGGAGACTTGTGGTTATATCTCTTCTAATAAGATTGTAATTTACATTAAAACAAATCAGACATTCATTAACAAACCTGAGATTAAAGTGACATAGTAATGTCTGGTAATGATATCTTACTTTACATTACGAATAAATCTCAGAAATTCACTGACAAAAACAAAGGTCAAGGTGATGTTAGCGTTAGATTAAAATGTCAGTTAAAACTTAACAATTTAAACTCAACTGAATTTCACCAATTGTAGTTTACTGAGCTAACTATAATTTCCTCCCCCGCTATGCCCTACTTATGCCATTGCATTGATGACATCATTGGTGGCATGTCAAATGGCATAATTGATGATATCCTTGCCTAAGGTAACTTCTAGATCTATCTTTCTATAACCTCCACACTTCTAATGAGTTTAGTGTCCTAAGGGAAGGGAGCATACATATGTGTTACCTAAGAGAACCCATCTGTATCTTTTACTTACAATTACCATGAAATAAGCATATTAAGGTACATTTTAAAAAAATCTGAGTTCTCCAAAATTCATTCATAACACTATGGGGAATTAAATTACAAAAAAGTGATGCTAGACTCTTGTGTGCCATGGAGTAGTCCTGCTAATTCCCTAAACTCACAATTTCTCCAAATGTTCCTAACATCTACAGAACATAATGAAATCATGATAAATCTATAAGACAAATGTAAAACTAATTTGAAGAGAGGGAGATTTATAGGTTTTGTAAAAGACTGAACAAGTTACTTTTTGGTTGAAAGGTTTTTCTTCAGACACTTGTTGCTCGTTCCTGTTTGAAACTGTGAGAACCTTTAATTAAAACTGAACTTAGAATTCCACGGAAAAAAAGCACAGCTAAAGTGATGTTATGGATCCAAAGCAAAACTGAAAAAAAGAATGACATTTTCTAGTTAAGTAACGGTATACAAACAAGAAGTCAAGAACGTCAAGTGCACTGCTCATGACTTCACACCTCACAGCACTGATGACATCTCAAATGATGTCATGATTGAAATCACATGTAACATCTCATATTCATTGATGATATACCTGATGAGATCACATAAGGAGTTACAAGTCAAATGTCATTAAGATGTCCATTTTTTTTTTTTATAATTAGCACACTTAAGTGTTAGAATAGTTTTACTTGTTAAAAGGCATGTCACAATATAATACATTTAGGTAAAAGACAAACTTCATAATGGAAATTTGTCACATTACCCATGTATGACTTATCATACCCATACATAAAATGGATATTATTGCAAGGAGTACATATAGCATTGTGACATCTGTTAAATGGATTTTTAATATTTCATTTACTGGTCAACCTTCTTTGGATACCAGAACTAGCTGAGAGGCCAAGTCATCCCTAAGAGTCATGTTTGTACCAAGTACAAAAAATACAACACAGAGAAAAATGGCCCAAACAAGAGAAGAGAGAGAGATACTGGAGCCATCATTCACTAGCACGTCTCCAGGCTCGTCTGCTGTTGCCCTAAAGTATCTTCTGGATAAGCATCCAAAACAAAGTAACATGTTTAGTGCAACACATAGCCAAAAAGAGAGAGGAAAGACCAACTGTAGATAACTGTTGGAATGAAAAAGTCCTCTGCATGGTATTGGATTTGGCCCCTGCCCGGAATGCCGAACTGCACTGATGTCTGTATCCTTAATGCTGATTTTTGTTGTCATAGGTAAACATGGATCATGCTTGTGCATCAGGACATTGCCTCTCATGGACTGCAGTCGTGTTGCACTAGGAGGGGCGCCCTAAGCACAATCCTCATATTGGCAGAAGGATACTGCCTTCACCAGGAGTTAAGGAGCATGAGTGCACCGGTGCCAGCATACCGTGTAGTGCTCAGTAACAGTGAACAGGACCTTTTTTAACCTGTGCCACTGGAGTGAGGCCTACAGGCTCACTCACTTTAAAGTTCTGCTGCTGTATGTATAACTCATCCTTGGCCTACATTGGTTTGGTGTGAAGTACTGAACTGTGGTATATCTGTGCTGGATATATGTGTGCCTGGGAAGAATACAGTACAGAGATAATGCATTACTGAGTAGCATGTGTATGTCAAATGCATGAGCTCTAAGTATATGTGCCTATGAGTGGCACAGTACCTGAAGAATGTAGCTCTTTGCAGTGCGTGCAGGATAAATGCACATGCTGGGGGTATGTGTAACTGTGATTGGCACAATATAGGAAGGGTGCAATGTGTGCATGTTTAAGGCATGTGCTGGATGTATGTGTACCTATGAGTGGTACAGTCAGTACATGAAGGATAAAGTGCTGGGCAGTGCATGCATGTTCAATGCAGCTGCTAGATGTATGTGTACCTATGTGTACCTACTGGTACAGTACATGGAGGACACAGTACTGTGCAGTATACTGTCTACATGGGCTGGGTGTGTGGGTGGCTGTGAATGGTACAATACATGAAAGATCCTAGGTTCCATTTTGGGATGCCTAGGCCTGCATGGTGAAACATGGAGAGAAGGCAGAGAGAGCTCTCCCAAACAGATGTGTGCATTGTTGGATTGCTGTAAGCTGGGTGGGGCACACACTACCGAGGGGAAGAGCCAGGCTTCCCCTGTAAACTTCAAATGGTGCTCTTTGATGCAGTGAGAGCTCACAACAAAGGGGCCTGGGCACATCTCAGGAAGGAGATGGGGCTGATAAGAGAATCATAAAGAGTGTGTCCTCTATGCACTGGTATAGCCTGTGTTGTGGGACTATCAACTTTGGAGACATTCCTGATGCAACAGACTGCTTTTCAAGAGGAAGCAGAGGAGTGTACATTTCAAAAGAAGCAGAACCCCAGCATACAAAAGTCAAACACTCAGACTCTAAATCACATTTGGTATTTGCAAATGGCCCATAAGAAAGGCAGTTTGAGACTCCAAAAATGGTAATCTGCCAAGCAGCCAGGTGGACTGTGTGAGAAGGGGGAACTCTGCAGCACTTCTGCCTTTGACCAGGAATAGGGGCTCAGGCCTGCTAGTCTCCATACTGCGTGAGGGGACATCACCCACTTAACTTAAACCAAGACCACCTGTCCTGGAGAACCAGTGCTTCCCTGCTTGACAAGACCAGTGTGCCGTGTGAGAAAGAGGAGTGCGTTAGAGGTAAAGGTTCAGTGGAGAATCCTGTTAAATTAAGGTGGTGAACTCTGTATACAAGGGGAGGGCCCCTGTGAACTGAGCCATGTGCTATGCTGTGCTGTACAGTGCCGATCAGGCCAAAGACCATGCGTAATGCTGAGTCAGAGACCTAGTGTGCCTGGAGGGCCCACCATAAAGAAGAATGCTGTGCGGTAAGGGAGTAGCCGTGTGTGGTATTGGTCGGTGACTCTGTATTCCAGGAGGAGCTGCCGTGGAAAAGACTGCTGTGCGGTAGAGGGTGGGACCCTGTATTCCTGGAGTGGCCACCCTAAAGAATTTCTCAATGCCGTTCAGGCAGGAGGAGCCCATGTACTGTGAGTTCCGGTGACCCTCATATGCCAAAGGGAGTCACCAAGGACTGCAACTGATTCTGCCCCGCCCCTGCTGGGGAAGTGACTGTGCCATGGGTGCACCTGCGCACCATCACCCAGGCAAGGGACCCAAGACCGAATTATCACCACCACCTTCTATGGGAGACAAATCAGACACTTCCTACACAGGAAGAGCCCTAGAGAGCCTCGGGTCAATTCAGGAGCACAACAGCTAGTAAAGACTGCACCTACTGAGAGCTGCTGCCTGGGCCGTGTGCTGCTGACTCACCTGAAAGTTGCAGCCTCTGTGAGCTCCTGCAGACGGGGCACACTCAGGAAATCATAAAGCTCCCCACCTGCTGGTGTGGGTAAGCATAGCTTCCAAGTGTTCAGTTTGCTTATGTGTGACATTTCCATGGTCTCATTGTACTTGGGAGTGACATTCTACAGACAAATGTGGCACTTTGAGTGACATTCATCTTATGCTGTGTGTATACATTTAGTGACTTGCATAGTCAAAGTGCTTTCTCAGTCAAAGGGTGGGGCTTTGTGGCAATATAACTAGACAAGTCACTATTCCCTATTGTACCAAACAAGATTCAGTTTGCGCTGAGGGGTGTGATCCTGTCTGGATTGAAGGTTTGACCTGTGTCACTTTCCTCGGAGCAGGATTACTTACACTGTTATGCTTTAATGTATTTTTGTTGTGCTGTGCCACTGCCTGCTTGCTTCTTTTAGTTTCTTGCATTTGTAGTTGCCCCTTTTTGATGTGACCTGGCAATAATATGTTATGTTTGTCATTAGTTGCCACCCTGATCACACATGTTTTATTTCAGTTTTCCACTTAAGAAGTCTCCTGCCCTCTATAGATGTCCATTCAGTTGTAGACCTGGTGCTTTTCGGTCTTTGGTCCTTTTTTGACCACTTCTAATACTACCCTCTTTAAGGGGGGGGTTTCATACCCCAAATGAGATTTAGAGTGATGGCATTTTGTGACTCTTGATTCATTGGGTAGTTGTTTGTCTAAGTGTTTTTTAAATCAGTTTTCCATAGCTTGGGACTGCACGGGGTATTAATCAGAAGCTTAACACTGCTTGGTTCATTGTTACAGTGTAAATATCGGAATAAGAAAGAGAGATATGGTTTCACCCTGTACCAGTAATCCTTGTTACACTAATAGTCCTTCCCTCTTTAAAGTCTCTGAACATTATAGTATAGGGTCTTGTAAAAAGGAGTTTAATATCAACAATCAAGTATTTACGTCCTCTTGGCAATGTGATGGGCCAACAAATTGTGCTAATTTTAAAGAACAAACAAGCTTGCCTGTTTTCCAGACACCACTCGCCTGCATAACATAAAGACCGTAATTAGAAGAGAAGGACTCAAAAACCCTCATTAAGAGTGGCCTAGATAATAGGCTGTTTTTTACATGAGCACGAGTTACATTATACAAAGCCACATAAATTTTTTTAGGCATGGGGAGATTAAATGATTTGCCCAGAAACACAGGATGTTTTGCCGATATCAAGACTCGAGTCTGGTTCCCCAAGTTCCAAAATCGTCAGATCTAACAATTTTTAGATGTCAAGAATTGCACCCTAAAGGTCACTGCGAAGGAATGAGGTTCACTGAAGACTGTGCTAATTACATTAACCGCACCTGGGCTTTGGAAGCGCATGCAACAAATCAGGTTCTAGGAAGGTGTCAACAAAAGAGGTGCAGGGTTGAAAATGACCGGCCGTGCTCTCCTCAGTGCACCATTAATATTGAACTCATTATCAGAGAACGGTAGCCCGTGACATAAACTCTGAAAACACCTGACCCCAATCGCGGTGGAGGTCCTTATTTACTACTGCAGGTCTCGTACTTCTGCTAGTTTCTTGTTAATGATCGTGCCAGCCACCGCCCCGCACCCGTGCATCTTTCAACGCACTCATACCCTCCATCCCAAGCAGGGTGACGTAACTAGCCCGCAACACGCCCGGTACATTAGCAGAGGGGCAGAGCTAATTACAGAAACTGTGTCAGGGAAAACCAAGGCGGGTTCAGAGCTCCCGTGAACTACTGCTGCTAAGTAAGCAAGTGAAACAGAGTCGTTCTCCTCAGAGTGCACTCATGGCCAGCGTGATGGTTAACAGCAGCTTCTGTTAGAGGGCGCCTCATGGGGTGTTTGGGGGCACTTTAATTGCATAACTTATTCATTTTAGTGCAGTAATCAAACACTAGCAGTAAAGTGCGTTAGTCTAACCTCTGATGCGTGGTACTTGGTAGGAATGGGGAATAATCACAATCACTAACGTAAGGGACAGGGAACCACCAAAGATACACTAGAGTCCGATCTCAGGGGAGGACGGTGTTGGTGTTTGTGAATTACATATTTTTTCTTTCCTGTGGTTAGCGTTAGAAATAAAATACTTCTCTTTCTTCATAAAAATGAGTATTTGCCTGGACAGTGATTTATTGCTGCTACTGTGCGCATTTTGAGTTGTGAGCCTATGTTTACTAAATGTGTCCACTTCATACTGCTCACACCATGCTATCTTGCGAGTCAAGTGCAAAAAGGATAGTTGGCCCAGTTGCTCAGGATCCATAGGAGGTCAGACCCTAGGACATCAGGAGTAAAAGGCCTCAACCCAGCCGGTTGGGCCCAGTATCTCCTGTGTGCCCTGTGGCCCTCTGATAGGGGTTCAGACAATAGCCAAATGGAGGGAGTAGGTTTACCACTGATCAGGGTAGTGAGGGTGCAGTGTATCTTAACATCCACCGGTATACAAACCCTGAATCTATGAACAGTGTGGACAAGGAGGCCTGTAGAGGAGTTGCAAGATTCCAGAAGAATGTACAGAAATAAGACAAACAAGAGCAAGAAGGGAAGAAACGAACCCAAAGTCAGAGTACTTGATTAAGTAAGTCCGTGGAACAACTGCCTCTGCCTAATTCTCCAGAGCCTCCAAACCTCTGCCTGTTGGAATTGGATTGCATAATGGAAATGTGTAATTGAATATGGTGGGTGCATGTTGGACAAGGTGGTGTTTAATTTTTCCTCCTCTCCGGTGTTCAGAAAAGGGAATCCTGACGCATATATTGGTAGATGAATAATAACATTTAACAATGAGCAGGTAAGTTGGTTGATGAGCTAACCCATTTTCAAATATATATGTTTTACAATTGTTTTGAAAAATGTAGCTTCTTGATTTCACTTCTTTCCAGATGCTCTACATTGTGTATAAAAAAGGCTTCTCAGGAAGCATTACTATTTCATTTTTTTGCTGTCTCTGTGTATTGCTAAATGTACTAGAGAGGATATTGTACTTTGAATGTCCAGTTTTTAGGCTGATTACATTTAAATTGTTTTTTTTAAGTACACCTGCAAAGTTTCCAGTTTTTAAACTATTTTTAGTAATAGGAGGTAAGCATTTACCAGATTTCTGGAGGAATCTTTTAGTGTATGCATAGTATCATTGGGTCTCAGCCAAAATCTGTTTTCTATTACCCAAGCACTGTAATTCGAGAATGCTGTGGTTCTCCAGCATGAAAAGTAATACATTTTGTTGTACAAGTTTTGTTTCCCACATAAACCTGTCCAAACCTGAGTCCTGTAAGCTGTGTGTGTTCTTTGTCCCATTACTTGCAGACCTTAGCAGTGACAGGCGGTAATTTTAGGAGGGAGGGGGGCAGCCGGGAAGCACACTCACACTCATTCATTCACACACGCATGCACACGCACATCCATTCACAACAATCATCAAATATTCAAACATACACACACGCATCAAACATTCATTTAAAAAACCACACACACTTACCTTCAGCACTGCCTCGGAGGTCCCAGGAGGGTTGGGACTGCTGCCTTCCCTCACTGGCTGACTGGGAAGGCAGCAGTCCCAACTTCGTCACAGAGTGGGATGGGGTCAGTGAGACTCCTGACCCTACCCCACCCCACTTTGAGACAAGGTGTCACTGACTGACACTCGCCCTGGACGCATCAGGGCTTAAACCTAAAGTGCCCAGGTCGGACTCAATTGGTGACGCTTCCCCTCATCACTGAGGGGAAGGGCCTCGAAGCACCTTTGCTGAGCTGAGGAGGTCACGCCCATAGGAGCTGTGACCTTTTCAGCCCAGCAAAGTTCAGCTCAGGCAGCCAGGAGTCTGCGCAAATTGTGCATGCCTTGCTCCTGGCTGCCTGATCTGAAAATGAAGTGTCTGTGAGGCTGACATTTGCTCAGCCTGACAGGCACTCTTAATGCGGGGAAAAAGGTGGGGGGGTGGCCCCTCGGCCCTAACGGACGGGCCGTGGCTGCACCTTAGTAGCATAAACATGTTTTGTTTATGAGTGCATGGCTAACTGACCAACATGGTGGCCGCCTCTCATCAGAACTCGGTGCAGTACCTGACTTATCTGACATCATCCTACATTACCGTTGCACACTACCAACTCGAACAGAGCAGCTGGGGACTGACGGCTGTGCTCATTTGAAACCCTCGGCCACCTGACCTCGATGATCTGACTCTCCACCCCAGCGTCATCGCTGACATGCACATAGAAGCCAAGCTCCGATCAGTGAATGAGGTAGGCCGACCCCCGGATCTTGAAGAAGGCTGCCTGGCCCTGTGGAGGGGCTCCACTTGTTCACACTGCATTCAGTCTCCACTGCCCCATGTGTAGGCAGCAGCTGCTGGTGAGCATGGAGGGAGCTCTGTGGTTTGCCCAGTGTGCTGTGCCAGTAATGCTCCCCGGGATCCTGCGAGACTATGTGCTGAGCATCCGGCGGTGACCTACCTCCCACTTTCACCTAATAGATGGACTGCTGGGTGACCTCCATTTGAGAATTTGCACTTGTGGACAGGAGCTTGATTTGGATTTGGTGACAATGCTCCTGGGCCCAGGCTGGCTGTTCGTGTTCTCCCTCCTGTAACACACAGAGCCTGGGAGGGTGTGAGAACTACCAAGATTAAGGACCTCGTGCCTCCCTCACTAGGGAGCACCAGGGTGCCAGAAGAATAGTTTCTATTCTGGGCTCCTCTGGAGCTAATGGACTGTTGTGCCTCCCCTTCCTCGGTCCTTCAGGCAAGCACTGCACGTCTTTAGTTCCATCAGCCTCCGACCACAGAACATGCCAAGACCTTGCAGGACCTGCCTGATCGTGTCTTGTAAATGGAGGCGAGAGCTGAGGACACAGAGGGCAGGAGACGCCACAATAACCTGCTAATAGTGCGGCTGCCTAAAGGATTAGAAGGGCAGAACCTTATTTTATTATATAGAAACATGGCTCCAGAGAGAGGTCTCCCCTTGAGGTCTGTCTCCCAATGTCACTGTGGAGCACCCTCACAGGGTGTCTGCCAGCGAACCCCTCCCAGCAATGCCTCTTGGCCTATTGTGGCATGTGTCCTGAATTATGGTGACAGAGATGTAATACTACAAGTTGCCAGGAGAACAGTCCAGTTCAGGGTCAAAACTGCAAATGTCATGATATTCCCGGATTATACATTAGCAGAACAGCATCAGAGATCCTTCTTCTTACAAGTCAAGAAAAATGCTAAGTCTCAAATCTTTTCTTCTATTCCCTGCTCAAGTGAGGGTCACGGCTGAACAGCAGTTGCATTACTTTATGGAAACAGAGCACGCCTGGCACTAGGTAGAATCATTTCAAACCCAGTGACAAGTGGCTAGGGGATTTAATTTAATAATGAAGGGTTAGAGAAGGGAAGACACCAGAAGTGTTAATTGGGAGATCACAGTAGTAGGATGAGGTTTGGGATGAGTAAAGGAGAGATGGAGGAGAGGAGAGTCTGTAGAAAGGGATAACAGAGATCATAGTAGTAAAATGAGGTTTGGGATGAGTCAAAGGAGTGACAAATGAAGGAGAATTTAGTAGGGTTGTTTGGGAGATCATAGTAGAAAACTGAGGTTTGGGGTGAGCCGGGAGGGGAAGAGGAGTGAAGAGTCTAGGAAGGGTTATTTTGGAGACCATAGTAGTAGAATGGGTGATGGTGAGACAGAGTAAAGCTTTTAAGAGAGTATATTTTTTCCTCTTGTACAGTAGAACTAAAATAATAAATATGTAGATGCAAATATTACATAGTATGGGAATGTATGTGCAAGGAAAATAATATATTGAGATTTAAGTTGTATCGTATAAACACAGATTTTCAAGAGTTGCAGTATTAGAAGTTAATTTATTTTTGTACTTTTATAACATTATTTTATCTTTCCTGAGTATTTCAAAAGTGAAATGCTAGTAAATAGATTGTTAAGATAATATTTACGTATTGTGATAGATAAAAAACAGAGACTCATAAGTATCTAATCAAGTAATTTATAGAAACTATGCAATGACCTATGTACATGTTCAGCATAGAATAATATACACACATACAAATATACATACATACACATATACATAATATAATATATATACTCATACATACACCTACATACATACATATATACATTTAACCGTAAGTAAAATATACATTTGTTAAAACAGTCAAGAGTATGTATAGATTTTAAGATAAAATAGTTATACCTATTTGTACAAAGAAATACACAAATCTAGATATATACATATAATCAGATTAGAAATGTTAACACACACAGGGAAATGCAGCTCATTGCTGATTGAGTATGGTGGTTATGTAGGAAAGAGCCGACTGTTGAGTAGTCTTCTGAAGATAAGATAGTTATCTGTGGATCTTATATTTGGGGGTAAAGATTCCATACTTTGGCCACTTGAACAGAGAATGCTGTACCACCTACGGTATTTTTCTTGTATGGAGGTGTTTTGAGGCAGGTGCCAATCTTGAGCAGAGGTTTCTTTGTTGAATGTATTTGATGGTTTTATCCCTGATGAATTGCTGCCCTGTTCCATATATTGCTTTGTGGGTGATACAAAGCAGCTTGAAGGTGTATCTTATGGCAACTGGTAGCCAATGTAAGGCCCTAAAGGCAGGGGAGAGGTGGGCTTGTGGCTTTACATGTAGGAGTAGTCTGGCAGCTGAGTTCTGAATACATTGTAGTTTTTTCATTGGATATAGAGATGATCCATGGTAGAGGCCATTGGCGTAATCCAGTTTAGATAGTACAAGTGAGATAGTAGCCTGCACCCTGTGTGGAAATCTGAGATGGGAGAAAATGCGTTGCAGAGGATTCATGGTGATGAAGCTTGATCTTGCTAATTTGGCCACTCAAGCAATCATTGTTAATTGGAGTCTATGGTGATTCCAAGGTTTTTAACTTCATTAGGTACTTTAGGAGGTGGTCCCAGATCGTCAGGCGCAGAGTGGGTCATAATGTTTCCATTTGTCACATGTGAGTATTTCTGTTTTGGAAGCATTCAGTTTGAGATGGGTTCATATCATCCACTGATCAACAGCTCTTAAGAAACTGAAGATTTGTGAGTTTCCAATGTCTCTTGGGCATTCCAGTTTAAGGAGAATTTGTGTGTCACCTTGGTGTAGATCTTGCTTTTTATACTCCAATTGTTCATTTGAATCCCTTTGAACGAACCATGAAGGCTTGCTGATGGCAGCCAACAAAGAAAACAAGATCAGACCTACATGCAGAGTGTAAATGAATCCCAATCTATACACCTAAGGATCTGGGAATAACACAGACATCCACGTGTGAGGATAGGGGCAGGTCTATCAGCCAGTCTTCAGCAGAGGACATGTGCTTGCCAAAAGGAGAAGAGGGTCTAGACGGAGGTCAAGGCACTGGCAGAGATTATGAACAACTGTTATAAACAGGCACCACTGAAGGGAAAAATCTACTAGAAACTACTTCAACACAAATGAAACATGCATTAGTAAAGCCAGTCTGTCTCTCCTTTGGGACCTACTGTCTGTGCCAATGCATTCTGGTGATTTTCTACAGCGTTGGGATTTTTCCAGGTACTGAGCAGCACCGTAATTTTTTTTTTTTTTAAAGTCCAATAAATGACACTGCTGGTTGTCACGTCATTCCAGAGGGGCTTGGATGTTTAATGATACACAGGCACGCATGTGTCAATGCACAGGAGTGCCAGCAGGATAAGGTGGGTGCCATCGGCGTTAAAGTACATATTTTAAGACCAAAGACCATGGGGAGGTGGAGTGGAGGGCAGAAGCAAATGGGGGAGCAGGCGGGAACAAGGAGGGAAAAAACATTGCACGAGGGAGAGAGCAACCCTGGGCAAGGGAGAACCACACATGTAGCGAGGCACAGAGAGCAGACAACAGGGCCATCAACGCAGAAGGCAAGGCAGAGGCACCTAAGAAATAGAGGGGGGAAGAATACGGGAAGGAGCACACTCAGTAAAGGGGAGGAAAGATCTGCAAAACATGTACTCAAGGAGTGCATAGCCAAAAATGTTTTAAAAATGGTTGTCTAAAAATGTGCAGTGGAAAGATAGGCGCAAGCCAATCACAAAGATGGTAAAGAAGCTGTGCTATGTGAGGATCATACACAAAATAGGCAAGGAAATTAATCCAAAAAACAAAACAAGTAAATGAATGTCGCCTCAGCCTCAGAAAGTCACAACCCCTGCCACAACATCACAACAGTGACAACAAAACTGTCCATCAACCACTGTGATGTCACAAAGGGTGCCCTAGGCCAGGCAACGGGCCCAACAGCCACCCAGCTCCGCCCGTCCTCCCTGACTGAAAGCAGAAAGCACAGCTGCTGGAGGGGGAAGGTAGTGGGTTCTGGACAAGGACAGCAAATAAGAAATTCACTTCCCACATTTGCATCAGGGGAGCGAGGGCCTGTTATGTATAGCTCTCCCATTATCCTCCACACCTGCTCAGTAGTTGAAAGCAGGGGCAGGTGATTTATACATAAGATAGCATTATAGATGGGTAAAAGGTAAACCACAGGGATGCCCTCCACATCGGGGCTCCGAGTGACATCATAGACAACTCGACCTTCGCTCTTTTTTGTCTATCCTACGTCACCCTTGGTGGAAAACATCCCCGCAAATTCAGTTACCCATCTATAATTCTGTATATAAGCAGTGGGCCCGCAATTGGTCTTTTGCAGCCTGACAGATTTTGCTGCCAAGTAGGATCGACGTGAAAATGCATTCCTACTGCTTTTAATGTGTGAGAATCCAGAACTTCACTGGTTGTAGAGTAGCCACTGCAACCATTCAGAGCTCCAAAATGGCCCATCCCAAAAGGCTGAGAGACTCTGTAGTAATGAGCATTGCACGTAACAACCCAAAGTCTGAAAATAGACAACCTTTCAGCCCTGGGGAATAAAGGTTTTCCTTGGATTCGGGGCTTTAATGTTTTGAAAACATTTTTCGATTACTGGAATTGATAATTATCTTAAATGATTCTCCCCCAAAAGTATTAAGAAATTGAAAATGGGTTAAGAGTAAAAACGGCCATCTCGTGACTTAAGGATCCCTTTGATCTATATTCATTTTTATAAAAACTAAAAATTTCGTTTTTAATTAACTACGGTGGAAGAGAGTCATCATCATAAAATTCGTTCTCACTCCCCTTCCTCCATCCCAGCCACAGCATTCAACAGGAAAGCTATCCAAACTGGGCACTGGTACAGGGCTGTTTTTAATATCGTTTCATAGGGGTGGTGGACCCTTGACTGCCTACAATATATAATACGGGTAAATCACACGTTCTAGTGCTATTTCTTGAGATTTTGGGTTACGTTTCAGATTCAATACGTTTACTTGCTACACATCGGTTTGCGACCTGCTATTGATTTGGGCTTTAATCCCCCAGCACCGGTGCTTGTTCTGAGTACCCGTACCAATCACTTTGGTTTCTGAGCTCAGGCCTTATGATGCAGCAGCACTGATCACCTTACTGTCCATCCGTTTATGTTATTTTGTGGGTTGGACTTTTTCAGGTCTATTTCTGCCCAATGAGCCTGTCGGAGAAGCTGCCCTTTTTTACACAGGCTACTGGTGGCATAAACAACCTGTAGTGAGGCTATGTATTTGCAGGGTAATGTACAACTATCAAGTCTGTCAGGGTAACCTTCTCAACACTGCTATAGACTTAGGGCCTCATTACAAGTTTGGCGGCGGGGACTACTCTGTCCCAAAAGTGACGGATATTCCGCCCGCTGTATTACAAGTTCCATTATATCCTATGAAACTTGTAAAATGGCGGACAGGATCTCCGTCACTTTTGAGACAGAGTAATCCCCTCCATCAAACTCGAAATGAGGGCCTAAGTCTTGTGCCTGGCATGTTTTTTTAACAGTATTGTATTTAAATTGAGCAATACCTGTTACAATGGCTTGAGAGTTATGGAAACCAAACGAATTAGAAAATGCAAACCAAAAATGTGAGAAACATTAGTAGATGGACTCAAGATTCGCACACATAGGATTACAAATATATATATATATATATATGTCCAGCAGTCCCCCATACTTTGAGAGTTTCTGCATCCTTTATGTGTCAGGAATCCCAGTTCAAATGGTGTAATTGTTGAATGGCCTACGGTTGGGTTTATATTAATTAGAGCTATGCAAATTCTCACTTTCTCTCCTTAGTATAACTTTTGCCAGGTTTGGACACTTACTGTGAAATGGCTGACAGAAATCAGTGGAATTGTCAGCCTTAATAACAACTAACACACCTGGAAATCCTGCAGAGGTGCAGAACATTTACACATAAAGCAAAGTGCTGGATTCATGCTGTTGAGTGTCAGTGTTTGTAAAATGATAGTATATGGTCACATATCTGAGATTCCTGAATAGATGTATCCCTCCGTTACCAACTATGGGCACATTCAGGGCTCACTTAAAGTAGAGGCGATTGTGCAGTTTGGACTGTAACTATGGACAATTTAACTTCTTGTTCCACACAACAATATTGATATTATCAAAGGATATTCCCAAATATAATCACTGCTCTATTTCCTACCCAAGTTAGAAGCTTTTAGAAACCTGTTCCTAAGAGTTGGGTCCATAGCTTTACAATCTTAAAATGTTGCTTTACAGGCCTTCCATATGCAGAATGAGATCTGGCCACTTCAGAATGCTTGTGAGGTTTGGTTGTCCAATCTGATACAGTGCTCAGCCCTTGGGGTTATTTGGTTGGTTCAATGCACTTTCTCACTCAAACCACTTTCAGCTTGGCATTCGACTTCACACCAAAACTGCTTGCCTAAATTCTTCATATTACCGGCACTATATGTGATACCGATTGGTCCATCATAAAAATTCTGAGTTTTAAAACGCCAACTTTGGGGGACAAGAAATATCAATATCCCCCACCGAATCATGAATTAAAGTGAGCTAAAGCCCTGGATGAAGCATAGCTGGCTATAAACTGCAGGCCACGGGCCTTATTTAGAGTTAAGTGGGTGGGTACCTCATCGCAGGCGTGAGAGATATCCTGTACCATTATTACATTTTACTATATCCTACTACGTTTATTATATCCTGATGCACTTGCAATAAAGTAGACAGGATATCCGTCACTCCTGCGATGATGCCAAACCCCAAATCAGTCCTTAACTGTGAGAAGCCAGGAAGTGCATTTGACTATCGGTCAAACAGAGACAAACCAACTGCTGAAACGACAGAAATCCTTGAATTCGTCATCCGACATGACAAGTCCTCTGATATAGTTCTATCTGCAAAAAAAACAGACCCACCCTGTTGTGAGAAAAAGCAGAAGGGGGCGCACTGGGGACAAAGGATGCACTATGGAATGAGGAGGGAAAAAAAATAGAATGAGGAAGAAAGATATAATGCATGTGAATTGATAAATTAGGAAAATGTAATTTCACTCCTCATGTTTATTGGTACACATTTTTGGCAGTGTGCTTTGGGTGGAGATCGAAAGCAATCGAAGAGTGCGCCATGTTTTAGGAACTTAAGGGCATATTTACAAGCCCCTAGTGCCACCTTATGTCTTTTTTTTAACACCTTGGCGGCATTAAGGAGGCCTTTCTCCCATTCCATATTTACAAAGTGGCGCAATGCTTGCATTGCACCACTTAATAAACCCTTGCGCCACATTATGCCTGCACTAGGGATCCCTGTGTTTTGCTGCACTGGCGTCAACATTTTTTACGCTAGTGCAGAAAAGCTCCAAAATAGTGTAAAAAATGTTGACACTATTGTCTTAACGGCCACCATGGTGCGCAGTATTGTAAATAAATCTCAACCATGGTGTCGTTAGGTAGGGCAGGGGAACGCAAGAAAAGTGGCCCCACTTTCTTGTAAATATGCCCCTTAGTAAATAGACGTTTCAGTCTCCAGTTCTACTCCTAATACAGAGACAAAAAGAAATACAGAGAAAGACTATAAGGAGTGAAAAACAAAAGGGTGTTAGACTAGTGTTAGCGCATCAGACCTTATTAAGTAAACTTACAAGGGAGATGCGTATAGGCTGCTGGACTTTTTCACTACGCTTCGAGTAGTTCCCACCATGTAACCCCGTACCAATACAAATCAATAGCAAATAACAATCAATAATCAATAAGAGTCAGTAATTTCCACACACCATGACATTGCAGCCATGAATTACCACACCTTTATTGTAAAGGTTAGAATGTTTATTTCCCTATATTAACAATGCTAATGTCATGTAACTTAATCTCAAAATCAAATGACAAACATACAAGACCAACACTTGCTGACCAAAGCGGCGAACAAATTGCAATCTAATCAAAGCTTGAGTTACTACACATTCTAGTGTTACAGTACAAATTAATAGCAAGAATAACTGCGCAAATGATATAACATACATTTAGATTCCGCAAGGAAAATACATCTACTGTCATTACATGAAGATAACTTCATCAGTGAGAACCCCAACTAACATCAAATTTGAACAGCATGTTTGGAATTCATGCAAAACAATTTAGGGCCATATGTACTAAAGCATTTCCCCATAGACGCAGAATGGGTAAAACCTTTGATACATCTGGCCCTTAGTCACACAAATTTGGAAAAAACATCTGACTATGGCTCTGTCAATTTTAGCGGTTGGTACGTAGAAACTAAAGCAACTAGACGTAACAATCAGTAACATTGTCAGTATACCTGTCCTCAATATGGTTCAGCAAGGTGTGACAGTCTTCGTCAACAGGACATCAGTTCGGTCAGCAAGACATCAGGATTCAGCATCAAAGTTCAGAAAAAGCAAAGTCTCTTTATGCAGTTCAGAAAAGAATAATCGAAAAGTGGACTCTCTGGGCAGTTCAAAAGAATATAGTTAAGGGTCTCTCTTCTCTCTGTATAGTCTGGCTAAGTTAGATTTCCTAAAACTACTTCCCATATCCTAATTGGTCAAGGAATCGCATGTTTAAATCTAGTCCAATTAAACTAAAACCCCAAATCTACATTTCTACCACTACATGGTTCACATGTCGATGACTGGTTCTCCTTCTCCCGCTCCCGACATTCGGCTCGTCAGGTATCAATATTGTTGCAGCTTTTACTCCAGTGAGTGCATCCATTGTCTTCTCAAGGGAAGGCCAGTCTTACACACATTACATTAAACATTGTTTCACCAGCAAGTACAGCATCTTCCAGCAAGCAGTGAGGTACTGGGTTTTTCAGAACCGGTACTGATCCGGTAACCCAGCGGTGCCAGGGTACACCCAAAGACCTCGGGTACTTTCCTGATTCAGACCACAGAAACTCAGAGTCTTCTAGGTGAGGTCAAAGATCGAATTTATTGGCTGCAACCAAGTGACAAGCGTCCTAGAAGTACAACAGCACGGTTTGTATGTTCTCAGGAGACTGTGTTTCAATGCAAAGTCAGGTTTCCTTATATACAGTTTTTTAAGCTTCAGGCAAACATTCTTGACATTTTGGTTGGTCATTCACATGTTTTCACTACAAAGGAAAAAACAGTGTCATGATGAAACCTCATATTTCATGTCATCCAACCCATAATAAATTACCCGGCAAGGCCTAGTATTTTACATCAGATAAGTGTGGACCCCTAATAAAAACGGGCACCTCCCCCTCGTAAAGTAAGAAGAAGAAAAGAGCAGGTGCAGGTGTGAGCAAGTTAGGCAGGGTGTGTGAGCGATAATAAGGGTTTTATGGCCTGGTGTGCCTTGATGCTATCTGATTTGGCCACTGGGAGAGGGACTGACCAAACAGATTTGGCCTGAGGCAATGGTTCCAGCTTGCCCAGGTCAGAGAAAAGTCAATCAAGGTGTACGTGTCCTTGGAATCAAATCTGACTGTATTATAAGCCTATGTGAGGGCAACTTTTAAAAATGGCTGCCGTGTATAAAATGGGAGCCACGAGTGCAGGACGAAAATGGCGATTTCGAGGTGAAAACGCTGCTGGAATTGAGCGAAAATGCTCATGCTTAGTGTCCTAGTCATTATCGGTCTTTTGATACTAAAATCGTACTGCTGTGGCAAAGTAAATTACATGGGTCCAGAATTTTAGAACCACAGCAGTTTCTCATGAGAAAGAATTTCAGCTACAAGCAGATGGTCAGTACAGTGGAAAATCACAATTTAATTCTCTAAGCAACCATTTTATAAAATGCCTAAAAATGCAGCTTGACATGAGACTGTGCAACTAGGCCAAGACCTTGCTAAGTTAAGGCCTACGATTAATAAAGCTAATACATAATACATAACCTTTAATATGACATATTACTACATTAATCAAACATAAGCTCAACATTTCATATTAATAATCCTTTAATAAGTATGCTTCGTGCCTATTGGCGGCCACACTGGTGGGGGCACCTTCAAATGCGTGCGTTATTTTTCTCTAAGTTCATACATTTTCTACGCAGCCCCAACACTCAAAATACATGAATATTCATTAATAAACTCAGCATTAACAATCCCTCCTCTGATGACTAATGTGTCATCTACACCAAATTTTCCCACACAAATTTTTGCTTCAGCTAAAATTCTTTCATTTCTATCCCTTCAAACCTTCGTTCCCTTTTTGAATTTATCCTAAACAATTTTTCTCTTTTCATTTCTTCCCTCCTCTGATCATTTTTCATTTTCTTCAATTTAAGCATCCTACACAATTTATATATTCCACATTTTCCAATTATGCAAATCACAATAATCAATATCCCTTGTATTATTTTCAATATTATCCCTTTCCCAATGTTGCTGAGTCAATTTCTCACTGAAGCAAATCCTTGGCCAACTTTCTCCCAAACACCTGGTTCTTTCAACTCCTTCAAATCAGCACTCTCATTAGTCAGATTAGTAAGCAAGCTTCTAATTTCTTTACTATTATCAGGAATAAACAAACAGCACTGCTTTCAATTAAGCAATTTGCAAATTCTGCCATCTTTTGTTAAAAGAATATCTAGCGCAAAGCGGTTCTGATGAGTCATAGCACTATCCGCAGGTAATTCTGTATCTATCAGGATCATGGCTCCTGAAAAATTTGTCAGCATGTTATCTACAGTAGTAGACAACTTTCGAATCTTTATCAAATTCAGAAAAACTCCTACTGAAGGAATCATTGCTCCAAATATATCTCCCACTAAGCCAGAAGGAGACTCTCTCTTCTCTCTACTGTGATGTAATCCAGTTAATTTCGGTAATTTCTTCAAGTCATCCAGTTGGAAAATCTTTGGGAAAATTATCCCCAAGTAACATGTACCATGCCAGCCTCTTGGAAGTCGATAATAAGCATTAAGTCCACAAATGTAATATATGCCAGGAATCACTGGATCTTGTCCATTCAACATAAATGTCCATTTACTCTGAAACAAAAACACATATCTACACTAGGCGTTCCCACAAACAAAGTGGCAGTGCTACTTTCAGGCCTATAAACACAAAGCTTCTCTACGTATTGCACATCTAAAGCTAATTTCCATTGTGTTTTTATTGCACTATAAGCATAATCATTCTTACAAGTCCTTTTCTCTAAGCCCTTTTCTAATGTATCCTTTAATGTTGTTTGCCTGTCATTTGTGTGATCTAAGAAGCTCTTTTCTAAAGCTGTAAGCAAGCATGTCAAGTTGTTTCTGTGAGCATAAGCTGTGCCAAAAGTTAATGTAGGTTCAAAGAAACCTCTCACTATTGCTATGTCATTATCCTTAGCTACTCTACTCAGGTACCTAATTATGGGGGCAAACAAAAACACAAAGTACTGGTTGGAGTAGAAGTACTGGATGTACTCCTGGTTATAGAATCTTGTTAGTAATAGACTACAATTCATCCGATAAGTTAGAGGTAAACTATGATAGGTAACTCCTTCTGCGACTAAGGAAGGAATCTGCGTACACACAAAACAATTCTTCGCATCCATCGTCTCAACATACTCACTCAATAAGCAATAGAAAACATTAGAAGAAAGTTCCCCTTGGGCATTATCTACATGCAGGCACTTCTTATCTAGCCTAAACTTCTCTATTGCTGTTAATGCAGTAGTTGTCTCCAAAGCTGAAGTATGGTTGGCTTTATTCTTATCAAGAACAGTCACACCCACAATCAATATCACGCACAATATCACACACACAATTGCCAAACCAATACTCATGTATTTACAGCACCTGTTCTTCCTACCCTGCTGGCTAATGTTACTCATGATCTGTAAAGAATCAGAAAGTAGAAGAGAAAAACTTATGACTATGCAGCAAAAATCAAAAACAAATATCTTGTTTCAGCAGTTATTTACAGCTTTCAGTCTCACTTCCAAGATCCTTTTTCTAAAAAATCAGTAATTTTGTCAAAAATCGGTCTAGCAGCTTGTCAAATCAGGTTATCAAAGTCTTTTCCGATTACTTTCAACAGTCTTTTTCTCTTTGTACTTTTCTCAATTTGTCTCAACAGTTCAGTTTGACAGCTTCTTCCAAGTGCCAAAATATTGACCTGGAATGTCTTGAACAAAACAAAAAGACAAAAACTCTCTTTGCCGTTAACTTGTTGTTGCATATTCTCATTCAGGACCTGCGTACCTTCGACTTGCTATTCCCATTCTTTTCAATTTTCGATCTTCTCTCCTAGTCGTATCTACATCTTCCTCGATTGTTGTCACAACAACTGCTTCTTTTTTCTTTGCTTGTGACTCCGGCCACTTATCTCCTTTCAGTGGACCCTTGTGCTCTTTTCAGTGTTGAACTAGAAACTTCTTCTTGCTCTTCAGGATTTTCTCTTGACGGACCTGCAACTGGTTCATGAAGAGTCAGATCACATTGGCTATGATCCGCCTCAACTCCTTCCCCGTCCGGGTCTGGCGTTTACTCTGTTTGTCTCTCAAATTCACCCACTTCTGGGAGAGCCTTCCTCTGACTAGACTCTCCTGCCGCCTCAATTGAGATTGGCTCACTGTCACCCTCCTGGAGGTCTTCTCCTTGGTCTCTCACAGGAATGACTGAGCCATCCTCAATATGCTCAGATCTGGTCTCAGTTCCTCTTTTCCCTCCTTCCAGCTCTGAGGTAGGTCTGGTAGTTGTTGGTACTATCAACAACTCTTCTTCATTGTCCAAAGGACATGCAACTTTTCTCGTGTGGATTGCATGTATCCAGTTCTGAGCTCCAGCACACCTTACAGCTGTGGTAGTGGTCACAACTACCTCGAAAAGGCCTTTCCACCAAGGCTCCAAACACGTCTTCCTCACGTGTTTCCGGACCACCACCACCCAGTCACCCGCTCTCAGGGTGTATCCTAGATCTTGGATCAGTGGCAGTGTGGTGGCTTCCACCTGCTGAGAGAAAGAGCAAACCACATCAGCCAGACCTTTGCAGTAGTCCAACACCATATCATCTATATCATTCACAGGAACCACTAGCAACCTCATTGCTCTGCCCATGAGGATTTCGTGCAGTGACAAAACTGTCTTCCCGAAGGGTGTGTTTCTCATTGTCATCAGAACTAACGGCAGTGCGTCAAGCCATTTCAGATTCATGGACGCACACATTTTCGCCATTCTTGATTTCAAGGTACCATTCATCTGTTCCACTAGTCCTGATACTTCAGGGCGGTAACTACAATGCAACTTCTGCTCAATGTTTATTGCTGCACATAGTAATTTCACCACTTTGTTGCTGAAGTGACTTCTCCTATCTGATTATAAAGAGATCGGAAACCCAAAACATGGTATCAGTTCCCTAAGCAGTAATTTCGCTACTGTGAGGCTGTAATTTGTTCGTGTAGCGTACACTTCAATCCAGTGATTGAAGATGCAGACAATCACCAACACATATCTCAGACCTCCACACGCAGGCATCTCACTAAAATCCATTTGCATTCTGCCGAATGGACCTCCTGCTCTTCCAATGTGGCTCAAATTAATCACTATCCCTTTTCCTGCGTTCATTTGGTGACAAATGACGCAACTATGGCAAACTGCTTCAGCAACTTGTCTAAACTTTGGATTGAACCAATTATGTTAAAAAAGGCAAATTATTGCATCCCTCCCAACATGTGCTTGACCATGGTAATACCTAGCCATTTGAGACAACAAACTGTTTGGCAAAACCAATTGACCCTCTTCTGAAACCCACAATTCAGCCTGTCGCTGTACACATTTCATTTTGCTTCATGAACGTTTTTCCTCCCTGTCAACATTATTCTGCAATGTTTTCAATTTTTCCAATATATTCATCACTTGTAATGCAAAACTTGGACATGTTTCATCTTCTTCAGGCAACAATTCCCACTTATCTTTGAATGATGTACAATTCAGTGCGCAAACCCTTGCAACTTGATCCGCATATCCATTCCCCATTGACGCAAAATCTTGCAATTTCAGATGTGCACTGCATTTCACCACAGCAATCTTTTCAGGCATCTGGATAGCTTACAACAATTTTTTCATTCTCTCACCATTTCTCAATGGTGAACCAGAAGAGGTCATGAAACCTCTCTGACCACAATTGGCTGAAGTCATGGACTGTTCCAAATCCATACTGGCTATCCGTATAGATGGTAAATTTTAGCTGAACAGAAACATGGCACGCTCTAGTAAAGGCTTAAATTAATCACTGTCCCTTTTCCCTCGTTCATTTGTTGACAAATGACGCAACTATGGCAAACTGCTTCAGCAACTTGTCTAAACTTTGGATAGAACCAATTATGTTAAAAAAGGCAAATTATTGCATTGCTCCCAACATGTGCTTGACCATGGTAATAACTAGCCATTTGAGACAACAAACTGTTTGGCAGACCAATTGACCCTCTTCTGAAACCCACAATTCAGCCTATCGCTGTACACATTTCATTTTGCTTCATGAACGTTTTTCCTCCCTGTCAACATTATTCTGCAATGTTTTCAATTTTTCCAATGTATCCTCTACTTGTAATGCAAAACTTGGACATGTTTCATCTTCTTCAGGCAACAATTCCCACTTATCTTTGAACGATGTACAGTTCAGTGCGCAAAACCTTGCGACTTGATCCATATATCCATTCCCCATTGACACAAAATCTTGCAATTTCAGATGTGCACTGCATTTCACCACAGCAATCTTTTCAGGCATCTGGATAGCTTGCAACAATTCTTTAATTCTCTCACCATTTCTCACTGGTGAACCAGAAGAGGTCATGAAACCTCTCTGACCACAATTGGCCGAAGTCATGGACTGTTCCAAATCCATACTGGCTATCAGTATAGATGGTAACTTTTAGCTGAACAGAAACATGGCACACTCTAGTAAAGGCTACCAGATACTCTACTTGTGCAGAATATACTCCTCGAAGCCAGGATGCTTCCAGTATACCAGTAATTGTGCACACAGCATATCCAACTCTCAGTACTCCTGTATTGTCTCTTAGACAGGAACCATCAACAAAGATAAATTGGTCATTTTCTTCCAAATGGTGTGTCTAATATCAGGTCTCGGTTTTGTGCACAAGTCAGTCACTTCAAGACAATCATGCTAAATGTCTTCCAACTTTTCAATTTCAACATTTTCATTTGGATTCAAGGTTGCCGGGTAAAGCACTGTACATCTTTTCAAAGAAACATTTGGTGACCCTATAAAACTTGTCTCATAACGCGTCTATCTTGCACCTGTCAGGTATTGGATCTTGGTTTGTGTAAGTAAAACTTCAACTGAGTGAGGGACCATAATTGTTAGGGGGTGTCCCATCACAACACCTTGATATTGTGCGAGGCTCTCTCCAACTGCTGCAAATGCATGCAAACAGCCTTGTAAAGCTGCTGCAACTGGGTCCAAAGTAGCTGAAAAATATGCCACTGGGTGGTTTACACCTCCATGGACCTGCATCAAGCCACACAAAGAACATGCATCACGCTCATGACAAAACAACATGAAGGATTTAGTGTAGTCAGGCATACCCAAAGCCGGAGCTTTGCACAGACTCTCCCTCAACTCAGAAAAATGCTTTCCTGCAAGCCTGGTCTAACATTAGGGGATCAGTAAGCTCCTTATGGGCCAACTTCTGCAATGACTTGGAAATGGCTGAACAATTGGGAATCCATTGGTGACATTATCCTACCATCCATTGAACATTCTGACATCCCTGTGTGGCTGGGGGACTCATCTGCAGTGTGGCTGTGACTCTTTCTCTGGATATTTTCCTTATTCCTTTCTCAATCTGGTGACCCAAGTACTTCACTTCTTGCTGACAGTACTGCAATTTCAGTGGAGTTATTTTGTGAACATTCTTTCCCAAATGGTTCAGTAAGGCAATCATGTCATACTTGCACTCATCCCACATCTTGAATGCAATCAACAAGTCATCAATGTACTGTACCAATGTCGATTAGAAAGGCAATTCCAGTGACTCTAAAACATTTTCAGGATCTGATTGAATATAGAAGGTGACTCTGAAAACCCTTGAGGAATTTGATACCAACAGTAAACTTGGTCTAAAAATTTGAAACAAAAGAGAAATTGTCTGTCCTCGTAAAGAGGCACAGAAAAGAAGGCTTGTGACAAGTCTATGACGGTGAACCACTCAGCATCACATGGAATCTGAAACAGAATTACAACTGGGTTTAGCACTACGGGGCAACATTTGATTACAATGTAATTTATTTTTCTCAAATCCTGGACAATTCAAACTTAACCCACTGGTCTTTTTCAATCACATTATCGGTGGCTTACATGGGCTGCTCAACACTTCTTTCAAAACCCCTTGTTTTACAAATTCTGCATTTATGTGAGCAACCTTCATAAGGATATCCTATGGCATGTGAATCTGAGGAAAAATGTGTTTGGCTTTACAGGAATTTTAACTGGCTCAACTCTCTTTGTCAGACCTATTTCTTGCCCTGTCAGATCCCACACTTTCTCTTTGTCCATTCCCTGTAAATCAGGAGGAAGCTCCTGCACTGTGAACACTGGAAAGAAATGAATCAGGGGGTACTCCTCATTTATCATCTCACACTCGGTCTCTGGAGCTGGGTCAGCCTCATCATCACTATTCATCTGTATCTCGATTCCATCATTTGAACAAGTAATCAAGCACCTGGTTTTACACTGCAAGTCTCTTCCCAGTAGGGATACAGGACTTGATTCACTGACTACAAATTTGTGCAATCCTTTAAAGTTGCCAATCCTAACCTGAACTATTTCTGTAATTGGGTTGGTCAAGTACTGATTTGCTACTCCTACAATCTGGACTGTTCTTCTTGAAAGGGGTAAGTTCGCAACTTCTGAAGTTCTCACTGTACAGCGTGTAGCTCCTGTGTCAACCAAGAATGAAACCTTGTGACCCAGTACCTTTCCCTTAACATAGGTACCTTTCTGACCTACTTCTAGAGAAGCTGCAAGCACACATTCCTCTTCATCCGAACTCTCACTCACCCAATCATCGTTTATTCCATTCTCACTGTGCAAAGGGAATTGGTGAACTGTGTTATTACTCTGGTCACACTTCTGACCTGTGACTTGTTGAGAAAGCATTGCCTGCTGCTGCTCCATTGGGGCGTGAGGTATTTGAATCTGCTGTCTAGGTACCATTTGAACCTGCTGTTGCATTGGCTGCAATTGTGTCACATGTATATGTAGAATTTGCACCTGCTGCATGGTTTGAAAATTCTGAATTTGATTCACATTATTATGAAAATTTGGATTATGACCTCTCATTCTCGGTCCTCTCATGTTTTGGAATTAATTGATGTCACTTGTTTGCTGAAAGGCACCTTCCTGCACCATCATCAGACACCCCACTTCCAATGTCCGACCACTCCGCAAGCGTGACAAGGCAACACTCTCTTTATTCCCTGCACTTCATTCTGAACCACTACAGTATTCAAATCGGGACTACGGTTTACATTACCAATTCCTCCAAGACCTCTACCTCTCATCTGGTTTGAAACAACACATTTCCCTACTGCTGCTGCTGCTGTGGAAAATTTCCCTGTTTGTGCTGCTTTAATCTGCATCACCATCGCCTTTTCCTTCAATTTTCTCTGCTTCAGTTCAATCTCATCACTACAGTACTTTGCATACTGCAACACCTCATCAATCGGTTTTGCTTGCCAGCAAGTCAAGTGACTCTTAATCATCTGGCTAATTTCAGGTCTCAATCCTTCCACAAATCTGAACACAAAATGAATCATGCTTTCGGTTCAATTGTCTCCTTACCACTGTAATGCTTAAATGCCTGCAACAATTTTTCATAATACGCATGTATAGACTCTTTTGCTTCCTGAGGTGTCCTGTCTATTCTCTGCCAGTCGATGTTTTTGGGCTAGGTTTTCAAAAAATTCAATCACTTTGTAGTAATATTTCATTACTTCAGGAGTTGGCCCACCCGTATTTGGATCCCCTTACACTCCGTTCATAAATCAGCTGGAACTACTATCCCTAATAGAGTGTTCAAGTCTTCCCACAGGCATTTTGCAAGTTTCACAAACCTGTCTGTCTGCTGATACCATTCTACTGGCTTCTCTCTCAACCTGGGATTGTCATGTGTAAATGACAGAAGGTCACTTCTGTTCCATGGGACATGGACAAAATTCCCTCCTGGAATCTCTCTCATTGGTAAGATTTTCACTGGATCCTTGCCCTGCTGCACATTTGCAGTCAGCTCCGCAGAATCCCTTTTCCTTTTATCTCTCTTCTTTGCCCATCTGCCTTCCCACTTGTCGAAATGCTCCCCATGGCTGGACACTTTGGAGTAACTCCCTAAGGTGTGCCTTCATCCCTGCAGATCTCATGTGTTCGAAGTCTTTACTTCCCTCGTAATCTTTGGGCACAGATATCTCAACTCTGCTTCTGTGTAGGACTCCAATCTGTTCACACCGATAGTCCCTTCATTGAGCTCACCCGCTTCCTTTTCTAGCCTTGTGTAGTTCAAGTACTCCTCTCTCCTAGGAGCACTCTGCGGAGTATTCAGCTTGTCTAACAATATAGTAAGTTGTTGGGCAGTCAAACCTTGTAGCAAAATATTATTAGCCTGGACATGTGGCACTTGTTGCAACACTGTATTTGGAGACTGCAGCGTCATTAATTTCAGGCTCTGACTAACATTCAACCCTATCACAGTATCCAGAGGAACTCCGAATGGGCTAAGGTCTAGCAATGATCTTGATCCGTCAAAGGTCTCTCTCATAGAAGAGACTACTTGGATATTCTCATGAAGTCCTCCGCTTATTGAATTCTGACTCAGGATTCCCTGTCCATCTGCACTGTTTTTCTCTTGTGCAAACAAAGGTACAACTGGACCAATGCTAACAGGTACAGATACAGCATCTTGGCTTGGTCTAACACTCAAGTTCTGTGTGTGCCTAGTTCCCATATTCTGGCTCATCAGTACGGACCTGAATGACTGTGTCCCAATGATCAGAACATATGTTGGCACTGCTTGTGAATGCGCTTGAGGCAGTAAAAGTGGAGTTGGTTCTGTCTGAGCTAATATTGGTTTCGGGAAAACCTGTCCTGTAGTCAATATTAGGTTTGTGGCTGTTTCCACAATAGGTACATCAGGGTAAATTCTAGGGACATTTGACTGTGGCACCTGATTCTGTGCTACCGGAGCAATAGGTGCATTCAGACTGCTCTGCATAGGGCTCTGGGTCATGCTCGGATTAACCTGCACTGGACTCGTAGTCATGTTAACCTGGGTCAGAGCTGAAGGATATACTAGTGCTCGGACCATTCTCTTGTGCTGCATATGGTGGGGGATATTTTCTCAATAACTGCAAAATAAACTCATCATCATCTGACTCTTCCTCAAACGTCATTGATCCTCTAGACTTCTTTGGTCCCCACTCCCTACTCTTGGAAGGGCTCCTGTTTTTTTTACGGGTAGCTTTCCTGCCTTCTCTCTCACTGTCTTATGTAATCGCTGGAAACATTTAAATTCCCTGTAATGTCTCGGCTCTTCACAATTTCTGAGCACTGTCCCATCTAGTCTCCACTAGTGTCTTTTCTGCCTTTTTCATCCTCCTCTCAAATTTTTGTTGCTGTTGCTGTCTGGCTACTAACTTCCAGATTGCCAATGCCTCAAACTGTGATGGTTTCGGAGCGGGTTTCAGATCATACAGCACCCTCCTCAGATTCTCTAAGCTCCTCAAATTAAATGCTCCATGGGCAGGGAACGCTAAGCTCCCATCCTTCTCTGTCACTTTGTACCATTGCTTCAACCAAAGACATGGCGTGACACCCTGCTCTTCGATTACAATATAAGCTGGTGTACCTTCTGGCGGTGCAATATCCCCAATACTCTATGTAATGTACGTATCTCCCCTTAAAGCACTCTTTAAAGCTTTGAAAAATGTAATTTTGCAACCTTTATATTATTCAAAATTAAATCAGGAAGTGACTTTTAATCCCAAACAATTGCGCTTCACGGACAGCTGCCAATCAGTGTGTGATCCTTCTCACTAACCAACCATCCCAGCACGGCTTTAATGACTTCACACTCACATGTACTGCTGCTGAGGAAGTCTTGCGGCTTGTCCTCCCAAACTCATAGTCATACTAAAACGAATGCAATTTATTGCGAGCACTAAACAAAATCAAAACCCAATTTGTCAGTTTACTACGGGGAAGGTAACACAGAAACTTTACTGATTTTTCACTGACGGCATTTCGCTCTAGCAGCTACTCCTTCTTCCTCAGTTTCCCTGATTCGTGAGAAAAATTTGACCCATAAATTTCACTCTCAACTGATCAGTGGGTCTGTCCTGGTGCACATATCTCAGATCTTAGTCGAAAATTCTTTCACTCACTTTGATTCACACTCTGACTTGTCGACCACACCCGATCAACCTATTAAACCAGACAACTTACAACAAAAAACAAGTCTCTCATACACTTTTCAATATACTCTGGAGTCTTAGACCACGCAGGGTCCGCATACCAACAACCACGTGGACAATTTTTTAACACAAAGCTCCACACACATGTGAAGTTCGACGACTTCCCTACTCTCACACTTCAGAGTACGCACACTCCTTCTACAACTTCATTTGGAGTACGCAAACTCCCTAAACCCTCACAAACCTCACAATTCACCTGCGATTAGCATAGGCTGTGCAAGCGCAAAATCTACCTCATTCACACTGTCACTAGAACGCAGAGAACATCCTCAAACAATCATTGGCAAGCTCTGAGATTCTCGAAAAGTAATTTTAAGCCACTTAGGGGCACATTTTCTCTCTTCTTTGAATCATCGAATCCGGAAAAAAAACAAATTTCACCAATTTCCCCAAATCTGCTAATTATATTGCTCTTTGTAGGATATTAACCCTTACCCTATTACCATCTCTGGGGACACCTTTTATTTCCAGCTTACAATCTCTGGGACCAAACAATGTTCTACCTATCTCTGGACTTTATGAAGGGTTCGTAAGGGGACAAACCATGTACCGGGCACCTATGATGGGCTCTTAAGGAGACAAACCATGTACTGGGCATCTATGATGGCCTCTTAAGGAGACAAACCATGTACGCATCAGATCTTATTAAGTAAACTTACAAGGGAGACGCGTATAGGCCGATGGACCTTTTGACTGCGCTTCGAGTAGTTCCCTCCATGTAACCCCATACCAATTCAAATCAATAGCAAATAACAATCAATGACATCAATAATCAATAAGAGTCAGTAATTTCCACACACCATAACCTTGCAGTCATGAATAACCACACCTTTATTGTAAAAGTTAGAATGTTTATTTCCATATATTAACAATGCTAATGTTATGTAACTTAATCTCAAAATCAAATGATAAACATACAAGGACAGCACTGGCTGACCAAAGCGGCGAAAGAATCGCAATTTAAATCAAAGCTTGAGTTACTTAGCAAGAATAACTGCGCAAACCATATAGCATACATTAAGATTCAGCAAGGAAAAGACATCAACTGTCATTACATCTAGCGAACTTCATCAGTGAGAACCTTAACTAACATCAAATTAGAATAGCATGTTTGGACTTCATGCAAAACAATTTAGTCACACAAATTTGGAAAAAATATCTGACTATGGCTCTGTCAAAATAGCGGTTGGTACCTAGAAACAAAAGCAAATAGACATAACAAACAGTAACATTGTCAATATACCTGTCCTCCATATGGTTCAGCAAGCTGTGACAGTCTTCGTCAACAGGACATCAGTTCGTCAGCAAGACATTAGGATTCAGCATCAAAGTTCAGAAAAAGCAAAGTCTCTTCTTGCAGTTCAGAAAAGAATAACCAAAACGTGGATTGTCCGGGCAGTTTGAAAGAATATAGCTAATGGCCTCTCTTCTCTCTGTGCAGTCTGGCTAAGTTAGATTCCCTAAAACTACTTCCCATATTCTAATTGGTCAAGGAAATTGCATGTTTACATCTAGTCCAATGAAACTAAAACCCCAAGATCTACATTTCTACCACTATATGGTTCACATATCGAAGATTGGCTCCTCTTCTCCTTCTCCCGTCATTCGGCTCGTCAGGCATCAATATTGTTGCAGCTTATACTCCAGTCAGTGCATCCATTGTCTTCTCCTGGGAAGGGGAGTCTTACACACGTTACATTAAACATTGTTTTACTAGCAAGTACAGCATCTTCTAGCAAGCAGTTTCTCATGAGAAAGAACTTCAGCTATGAGCACATGGTCAGAACAATGGAAAATCACAATTTAATTCTCTAAGCAACCATTTTATAAAACGCCTAAGAAATGCAGCTTGACATGAGGCTGTGCAACTAGGCCAAGACCTCGCTAAGTTAAGGCCTACAATTAATAAAGCTAATACATAATGCATAACCTTTAATATAACGTATCACTACATTAATCAAACATAAGCTCAACATTTCATATAAATAATGCCATTAATAAGTACACTTTGTGAACATTGACGGCCACTCTGGGGGGCGCACCTTCAGATGCGTGCATTATTTTTCTCTAAGTTAATACATTTTCTATGCAAACTCAACACTCAAATACATGAATATTCATCAATAAACCCAGCGTTAACACTAGGAGCAGGTGATAGACGAGAGAGAGACACGTAGTGAGACTGTCAAAGAGAACAAGAGAAAAAGATACATGAATGATGTACATAAAAACATATCATAGGTGCTAAAGAGAAACAAAAAGGCAGAGTTGTCAACCTATGCATTTTTGCATTTGGTACAGTTGTAATCATTGGTAGCCTTTAGTGAGCGGTAGTAATTTACTATGGAGACGTACAGTATTACTGTACTAAGGTACGTTTTGCTAGATTGAAATAGGCAAAATGTTTGTTGGAACAAATGGTCAATGAGACGTGATACATCTGCGACACACATGTAAACGCTTGTAGTAGGATGTAATACTCAAAATTACCCATATAGAGTTATGCCGTGTGAATTCAACTTAATTTGACTACAATGAAGCAGATGACATTCAGAATCTTACTTAAGTTGCCACAATTAAGTTTTCCAGCATCTAAGTAATGCAAGGATTCTGTGTTTTACCATTACACAAATACATTAATTGTGGTTGATAGCCACAACAAGTTTATAAATATGGCACCAACCACATCTGGTTAGACGGCCCTACCATTACCCCTCGTAATGCTGATCCATGTGGAACTTAGGCCAACGCTATCAAGGCTGTTGCACCTCTATGAGGAACACTTCTACCTATGTGAAAGGCTTATTTTTCTTGGCACCTAGTTGGGTAATAAGCCCAATAATTCAACTGCTGCAAATGTTCACTCTTCTTGCCTGCTGGAGAGGTTTAAAAAAAGAGAGAGTGCATTGGCAGGTCACAGTAATTGTGCTGGTGGTCTCATGAGCCCCGGGGAACCATGGCGCATACTCACATGCGCATTGCATTCATTATCCACAGGCCTGGCAAAGGGGCGGCCTTCTGCTAACAGATTTACAAGGGAGCCATGGCTGCCCGTGCTAAGCAACAAGAGGGGGAGTGGCAAATATCACAATTAGAATTAAGTGCTGGCTGTTATAATTTGCAGGTTGAAAATGGCTCAAGCAAATTAAAACTGGCAAGTGACAGAACAACCACAAACAATACAAGAAAACCCACTTTAATTTATGCTGGACCCTTATTTTTGCCAAGCATTTTAAATTAGTTGGTCAATACACAATGCACCTCCAGCTGACGAGGGGAGCTTATCTTGAGTTTAACGAACATGGGGAAAGGTTCATGCGCTGTTTAAATAGATTGCTTAAGCAAACCTGGCTTTTAAAGTTATGACGTGTTAGTGCAATGTAAAACCCTCAGAGGCGTGGCCTTCATGCCTTTTTATAACATAGTGGCTGTGAACTCGTGTTTGCCCTCTTGAGACAGTTTTAAAAGCGTGTGCTCCATTGCCAATTCATATATGTTGGAGAACGCTTCATCTCGCCTTCTTCCTAGTTCTTTCTTTGGATCCATCCTTTTGCAGCCTTTGAGTTTGTTAGATGGGCAGTTGTGGGGGGGCAGGCCTATGGAAAGTGGGTGGGGATTTTACACTAGGCAACAAGTTACGCTATGCTTGCACCTCACAAAACATTTGCTTTGGAGGACACTGGGAGGGAGAGGGAAAAGGGGTTATTGGTCAGGTGCCCTGTGCCTTTACTTATGGCCCCTTTGATGAGACATTATGTTCATGTACTCTCTCACATATGGCACATTATAGGATAATCCCCTGGAATATCAGAGGCCTCAATGCACCTGTAAGGCACAAAAAGTGTTTCTACAGGAGACACTTCTCACACATGTGGAGAGGATCAAATTGCAGCACCCCTGGAGAGGCCAGGTTTACAATACTACATACTTTGCATACGCCGTATGCTCTAGTGTGTATATGGGGTGGTGTTCCATTTGTAGTGGATGCAAAACACATAGACTGTGAAGGCAGAGATGTCTTGATTTGAGGTAAGCTAGATACCATGCAACTAGTGTTGGGCAGCATTTATGCCTGGAATACGGATCACGGCTAATATTGAATCTCCTTAGCTAGAAAGCTGCATGACTCGTCTAGCACCCTGTGGAACCTGGAAGTCAACTTCAATAGCATCTTGGATACAACCCTTAACAGATCACTCTCACCTCTTCCTCATGCAGTGTCAGGAATGCATGCTAGGGACTTGAAAAATTGACAAGACGGCTAATTGTTGGTAGATGTGTGGTGAAAGAGACATCCAAGTAAACAAGAATACTCCCTTTACTCACTTACGCACAACATTTTCACCAGATTGGACTGGATTGTTTGTACGGTAGCAATATTAGTTTGTTTCAGTCAGTGGAACATAGACCAAATACCTAATAGGCGTATCATGGCCTTATTTCACAGTATACCCTATGAAAACCAACTGGTACTTTGTTTTTTAAATGAATTCTGCTAGCGCTATGGAGGCTACATCTCTATTACTCAAATGTCTTCTTGGACGTCTTGGACTATTCGTGACCAGTACTACTATGCGCTAATTCTCTGCTTTGCGGACTTGAAAAAGTCAAATGTGACAAAACACGTGTCGGCTGTTTTGGATGTATCAGACTGATTGGATTTACCTCTGTTTATGCAAGAATAAATCTCAATTGACTACTGTACAAATTCTTGAACTTTGAACTTATTCTCTCTTTGGATGATACGACTTGGACCACTGTGGTGTGCCCTGGTGTATATCTAATTCTGTTCAGTTCTGTTTGGCTTCACCAACCAGTATCTCCACACCCACAGTGGTTGGGTGTGACACCAGGTTGGCACCCATGATATTTGTCAACACACCAATTAATTTGTTATAATGGTTACTTATATGATTGGAACTGGATATGCGAATTGTAAGGCGCTAACCACCTGGAGCTTATTTTTGTATGACATAGACCAAAGTCATATCTGCTCATAACCCAATAGAGGCAACACTTCAATATGGACCTATTACAACATGACACATGCAAACCTCAATGTTAGAAGACTTCCCCTATAATGCGGTGGTGCATATTGAACAGTTTTTAAGGATAATGAAGGCACATCCTCCTCATAGTTGGTTGAATGGGAAGCCTGCAACATTTTATCAATGGGCTGTATATTTACACTACAGTCGGGGCCGTATGGCAGCACTAGACACTCTACATAAGCTACAGAATTGCATATGCAACAGGAAGATTAGCTCTATTGCCTTTGGGCATGCCCCAAATTCACTCATTGAACAACATAAGCAACATACAATTCATCTGGAGAAACTGAGATGCATTGATTACACAGTTTACCTTGCGAAGACCCATGGTGAAGGTGACAAGGTGAGTAGGCAGATAGTGCGCATGATTAAACCCTCACACACACTATGTTAATCTCTACTTGGGGTAACCACAGACTCCTAGTGCATACACAGACACAAAATAACGCAGCTTTCTACCAGTACTATCACAATGTATATTAGAAGGTCTTCTCCCTCACCTAACATTATAACAGATTTTTTATGACTGATCCACCTTCCCATCTGACACTGGACCAATGGGCTGGAATAGACATATCCATCACTGAACAAGAAATTCTGGTTGTGGTCTGTGACCTGGCAACTGGGAAAGCTCCCAACACTGATGATATTCCCACTGAGTTGTATTCTTTATTCTTACCCCAAATGGCGTCTAGACTGGTAGAGTTGTTCATCTACATATATGACAAAGGTCATATGCCTCTCTTGAATAGTGAAGCCCTTATTACTTCTATCCTGAAACCTGACCAAGATGCTTTGGACATGTCTTCGTATCGTCCTCTTTCCATTCCTAATACCAACAGCTAGTATAAGATGGGCCACTATGTCTCGGCCCCTATTACAGTATGCAATGGCCCATGGCAATGCTGCCCCCTCTCCCCTCTGCTCTTTGTGTTGGCTATTAAAGATTTTAACTTCTCCAAGTCCAATTCCACACAGAGGAGCTGCAGTGGAGCTTTGCATTGGCTGTCGATGCAAAGAGACCACTGTCCCTGTGAAGAGGAGGTTGTGTATAGGGGAGAGATGCTGTTTGACACAAAGAGTTTGTTGTCGCTGGAGCTTCATGGTGGCAGTTGACGTGAACTGTCACTGTTGTCAGTGTATTTAAGGGCTGACACTCACCGGAGATTCATGTTTGCAGACATCATGCAAGGTCGTTGGGTGACGCAGGGACTTCTTTCATGGTAGCGAAGAGCTCACAGACCTCTGGATCTTCACCTAGAGCTCAGGTCTGATTTTGAGGCAGGAAGAGTGATTTCTGATGCCAGCCAAAGGTATAGGACCTGGGGAGCACCTCTTGGTGATCAGAACTCACTCCAGCAGAAGTGAGCAGCAGGTTCTGGTCAGCTGTGTAGTTGCAGGGTGAGCCTCTGGAAGCTTGTTGTGTCCCTGTAGCTCAAAAAGGAGGTCTGACAACTAACCCTTTGAGTCATTTCTAGAGAGCTTGAGATCAAGGCAAGCAGGTTCAGTCTTCCTTCTTCAGGCAGCAGCCAGTCCTTCTTTTGATTCTTCTACTGGTCCTGGAGTGTTCTGATAAGAGGTTCTAAAGTTGCCACGTTTATCCCCAGTGCCAGCCTGTGGGTGGGGGATGATGACCCCTTTGTCTAACCTTCCCATTTTCCAGGTTTGGCTCCACCTGACTAGGGTAACAAAGGGCTGGAAGGCGTAGGTGTGAGCTGTATTTGTCAGTGGCAGGCAGCACTAAGTAGTTAGAAAGAGGTTGGAGAAGCCATAAGGCTACCATATGAGACTCAGGAAGGGCTGGGTAAACCACCCAGGACATCCTGCCCAGAAGAGAAATACCCTAAGCCACACTCAAGGCCCTTTTGTTCCTATTCCTGGAAGGTATATACATCAGACCATAGAATAGCCATTAACGGTGCTGGGAACCCTGGACACTGGCAGAAACCCATATTTGGTTTAGGCAGAAAAATGCCAACTTTCTAAAAGTTACATTTTCAAAATAGCAACTTAAAATCCATCCAATTTTACCCTTGAAGAGGATTTTAAATTACAATTGAGAGTGGCTGACTGCTGTGTGGGGCGGGCCTCCTCAATTAGGAGCCAGGGCAGACCCAGGGCGGCAGCAGAGGTGAGCTGGGGATAGTATTTGGCGCGGCGGGTGCAGGCATTGGCATCTCAGCAGGTGGGCCACCACGCATAGGGCATCAGGAATGGATCAGATTAAGAGCACATGCACAGGACATCTGGGCTCAGATGCTGCCACCCGAGCTGCTGCAGGCATGGTGAAATGGGAGCTAATATAACTGGACCCTAAGGTGAGAAGATAGACATTGGCTGAAAGGGGAGCTAAGAGGTAGCGTTGCACCTGCAGTCTGCAAAGCACAACTACATGACCAAATAACGGCAGCTGCTCATGTTCATAGTAACTGCAGCTGGGATGATTTGCTCACTGGCCATGCTGATCAACATGGGCAAAAGTGATAAAAACCAGCCCAAGCTGCATTTTGACCAGTGTAAAGCGCATGAAACAAAAGTGGAGCAGATGGCCATGCCGGACCCAGGTGCTGTGGTCTTAACACCGGAGGAAGAGCCTGATTTGAAGCAGATACTAGCCGCCATGCAGCAGAGTTTGGCCAAAATTGACAGTAATATTGATTCACTATCCTTCCGGATGGATAGAATGACCCAAAGACTTGACAAACATGTGGAGCGTTTTGATCAGATGGATAGACACATTTCAGATATAGAGGATGACCGTAGAACACTGAACTCCAACCAATTACTCATGGGCAAGAGGCTAGCGGCCCTGTTGATGAAAGTCGAGGATTTGGAGGCCCGATCCTGAAGAAACAACTTATGCCTAGTGGGCATTGTGGAGTCAATCTCCATCGACAACATGGAGGGATGCATTGAACGCCTACTGGTCCAGTTACTGGGTTGAGAAGCATTTTCAGATGTTTGTGCTGGAGAGAGCGCATCGCTCGTTGGCAGCCTGGTCTCCTCCAGGGGCGGCACCTAGGCTGGTAATAGCCAAACTATTGAATTACAGGGACTGAGATGCAGCCCTACGATGAGCAAGAGAACTAAAGACACTACAACATGAAAGAATGGAAATCTCTCTCTACCCTGATTGCACACAGCAAGTACAGGAGGCAAGAAGCAGTTTATTCCGGGGAATCACCAACTCTGAGATCTGCAAATGGATTACTGCATGCTTTACCTGGCCAGGCTTCGGGTAATAGTGGATGGCAAGCCAGTGCTACTCACGGACCATAAACTATTTGCCCAAATTTTTAAGCGAAGGCTGCCCAAGGAGGGACAGCAGGACATGACTGCTGCCTCTCCCTAAGAGCAGGGAGACAAAGAGCACATATGGGAAGAATTCTACCGCTGTCAATATCAGAATGACCAGTTAGACACAGTAGAAGTGTCTTTTTGCGACTTATGAGGTTGCGCGGACCGGTTGACAAGGCAAGGTTGAAATGTGACGGCGTAATACATTAGTCTAAAGTCAGTGCTCGGCAATGTTAAGTTTACAATGCTGTTACAGGGGTGATCGAGGAGGGGGAGGGGCGAAACATAAAATATGGATACATGTAGCTCATAGTTAGGGGGGGCATGCTCCGCATGTGGACAGGCCTACTATAATTGTAAGGTGGCCAAAAGGATGAGGGGGGTAAAAGGTATGGCCAAGTAACAGCCACCCCAATGTGTATTCCACTTATTTCAGAGGTTGAGTTCACACCAGAGCAATGGGAGGGACGGGGAAGGTACACACATATAGAAAATGGCAGATTGGGGAAAAGTCTGTTGTGGGTGGGGAAGGGGACACTTTTAACAAGTTACCAGGGGGGACTGTTTGGTTATTGTGGCAGTTGTTGACACAATTTAGAAACAAATCGATAACAGGCTATAGTACATCACGTGTCACATAACAGACCACAGATCTGTGATGTTGGCCGGGTGGGGTCTGGTATTCTGAGGTTGCTGACATGGAATGTCAGAGGATTAAATGATGGCAGGAAAGTGCGGAAGGTGGTAGCTTACCTTGAGCGACACATGGTTGACTTGGCTATACTGCAGGAAGCACATTTAGCCCGGGCAGTGATATGCTGACCTCAAAGAGGTTGCAGGGTCAGTTTTTGGCAGCAGGGTTCACTTCCCATGCTTGGGGAGTAATGATATGGGCAGCTAAACATTCAGGCATATGCCTAGAGAACCTTGCGACAGACCCCAATGGTTGATATGTTCTGGCTCGCTGCAGCAGAGGAGATCTCACCTTTCTACTAGTTGGGCTTTATGGCCCCAACTACGAGGATCCCTAGTTTTACTTTTACTTAGCTATGAGAGTGGCGACGTGGAGACTTTGACTGCACGTTAGGTCCAGCAATGGATCGATCAGGGGGCACACACAGGGGACCAGCCTCGCAGCAAAGGTAGTGATCGAGATCGCAGTGGACACTGTTTTAGTAGACATTTGGAGACACAGACACTCCGTTGGTGGGGTACACTCATGACTTGCACACACTCATCGACCTCTGGTTGGTGTACAAGAGTCTCGTCCCTTGAACACATGCACAGGATCCCTGGCCCAAAACGCACCTGGATCACTCGCAGGTCATGCTCGAGATTGGGGTGGGGCCCAAACGAGCCACTTCATTTATTTGGAGGTTCCCCCCATGCTCACTATTGAATGCGGTGTTCCGCAACAACCTCGTCACAGCTATCAAGGAATTCTTTCAGGTGAACACTGGCTCGGTTACTAGCATCAGCACGTTTTGGAAACATTCAAAGCCTATATCCGCGGGCTCCCAATAGCTAAGCAGGCTGTGGTCCTGAAATCACTGTGTGGCTGCTTAGCCTTTTTGGAGCGGGAAATAGCACAGCTGGAGAGAGAACACTTGATGACAGCAAACAACTGCTAGGCCACATCCATGAGAAGATAACAGAATTTCAGCATATGGCACATAATGAAGTCCAATACATGGGGAAATACGCAACAGCCCATGTATACGGGGAGGGGGAATGTCCTGGCACGACTTTGGCAGGCTTGGCACGTCCAAGTAGGGAGAGGGATACAATTCTAGTGATACAAGATGAAAATGGCCACCTAATTAAAGATCAGGCACAGATTGTGAATCCGTTTTGTGTCTATTATGCAGCACTCTATACAACTAAGATCACCCCAGATTTCAATGCAGTATCTGATTATCTGATGCGTATTACCATGCCTTGGTTGACAAACGCAGACAGAGAGTTTCTAACGGTATCTCTGCAACCTGATACATAGAGCCCTCAAAAACATGGCGGACGGGAAAGCCCCAGGCCCAGACAGGTTGACAGTGTCTTTCTATAAAACCTATCAAGATTTACTCATTCCCCACCTTATATCATTGTATGAGGAAATGGCGGGAGCCAAGGAGATGCCACCCTCTATGAGAGAAGCGTTAATAATTACGTTGCTGAAACCATGTAAATCCCCTCTACAATGTTCATCTTACAGGCCACCATCCTTAATTAACATGGACAACAAGATTTATGCTAAAATTCTGGCAGATAGATTGGCAGCATTACTGCCCAAGGTGATAAAACCGGAGCAATCAGGATTCATCCCGGGTTTCAGCCTAACAGCAAATCTCCACACAATGTTTGGTGCCATACAACATTTGGATCCAGAGGTGAGAGCTGTTACAGTCTTTCCCGATGCAGAGAAGGCCTTCGACTCCATGGAATGGCACTTCATGATGGCAGTGTTTTGTCACATGGGGTTGGGTGAGGCCTTCTTGCAACTTGTGCAAACTCTTTATACAGCGCCCCTGGCAGGAGTCTGGTGGGACATATAGCCGTCATGAAAATGGTGGTATTCCCACGGTTCCTATTTCTCTTCCAGAATATCCCTATGCTGCTTTCAAAATAAATTTTCTCTACTCTGAGGACTCTCCTCATTAGACTTGCTTGAGCGGGAGAGAAACCTAGAGTTCAATGGCGAGTACTAACTCTGCCATATGAAATGGGTGGTCTCAACGCACCTGACTTAGAGACATATTCTAGAGTGACACACTCCAGGTTCACACATTCCTGGTTACATGGTTCCCCTGAGCTACCTCACCTGAAGTTGGAACGGGATATGTCAGGCCTACATCCTTTGCCATATTGGATATTTCAACTTCCCACCCATCAGCATGGGGCACTTGATTCCCTAAACAAGACTACACATGCATGGTACAGTCTTATGGCTGGACAGGAGCTCTCCCAGTTTATTCTCTCAGTATACCTTTGGAATGGTGTGCCTGGTTCCCGTTGGGGCGAGACAAGAACGCGGTTGCCACATTGCAAAAACTGGGCATTAGGACGATGGGAGACTTCTTTCATGGAGGCACGATACATACCTGGGCATAACTTACTGAACAGGTGCAAAGAACGACCCCACTTATGCAAAATCAGTATTATAGAACCCGCCATGCGTGCAGTACTGGGGAATGATCTGCTGGAAATGCTACACTTGCAAGCCCTCTCCATGGTTATTGAAGACACTCAACCTCGTAAGCTGGTGAGCAGACTTTATGCCCATGCTCAAGAAGCCCACGAGAACGGGTTGATGAAAGCTAGGGTGAAGTGGTAAAGAGATTTAGGAAAACATTTAACAGATGCACAGTGGCGCTACTGCTGCCCCATGACTCGTAGCATATCACTCAATGGCAGACACCATCTGAATCACTTTAAATTCATCTATAGAACATTCTACACACCCCTTAGGTTCTTCAGGTATGGATTGTGCAGTGCAGCAGATTGACCCAGTTGCGGAGAGGGAGAGGCGGGCTTTCTCCACATGGCGTGGGCCCATCTGGGCATACAGCGTTTCTGGGCAATGTGTTTGTCGAGGTGGAGGGTATTGTGGGGAACCGACTGGCCGCCCAGCCCTTTTGGCCCTACTAGGTTATGATAGAGATGTAAAGGGAGAAGATCGACACTTAGTATCCATGGGTGTGCTGCTGGCAAAATGCAGGGTGGCTGTGAAATGGGATCGTGGCCCTTTATCGACTTTAAAAGAATGGCATGTGGATATGTTATATTACAATACTCAGACAGATATATATAATGAGTTAATCCCCCTGCAAAAATAGTACTGGGGATCCTAGCGGAGATATTTAATTAGGAAGGAGACGGGAGAGCCTGAGGGCGATTACGTGAGTGGTATTGCTATGAGCTTTAGCAACACCCATCATTGTATTGGAGAGACTGTACTGCGGCACAGGCATCATCGTCATAATGTACTGACATTTTTTACCCCACCCACAGTATGTGGTACATATCCATTGGACTGCTCTGAAAGCGTGTTTGTACATCAAGGCTGTATTGTGTGGAGAAGTAATTGTCATTTGTTTAAATTGTTAAAAATGTAAAAGCATATTGCCACATCGAAGTGGCAGTTTAAAACTGCACTGTAGGCTGTAGTTGCAGGCCTGATACATGTTTTGCACTGTTACTTTAGTCAGTGGCACAATGTGTGCTGCAGCCCAATTGTAGTTTTCAATTTACAGGTCCTGGGTGCATGTAATACCATTTACTTGGGACTTATAAATAAATTAGATGTACTAATCAGGTGTATGTAAATTTTACCATGTTTTTAAGGGAGAGCACAAGCACGTTACCACTGATTAGCAGGAGTAAAGGGCACAGACTTCCTAAAGCCAACAAAATTGTTTTTTAGAAAAGAAGGTAAAAATCTCAGGTGGCTCTGTGGAGAGTGCAAGGTCCAGCAGATGCCTTTATAAAAGATGATAGGAAGACATGTAAAAGCATTTAAGGTGGTTACAACTGAAGTGGTGCAAGCCAATGCTAATCTAGTAAGGTAACTTATAGGGTAGCACTTTTGATTTGATTTGATTTGATTGACGGTGCAGAGGAAAAAGTGAAAATCACCATTACCGAATTCAAACACTCTCTTCATTAACTATATTCCCTAAATAATTTGGAACACTTGAAGGGGCTACAGGCACATATGTAGACCATGACAACAATCTTTGTTAAAGTACAGAATTCTCAAAGAGCAATATTGTAATTCTTGTACCAACCAGAACCTGTCCAGAATACATGGTACAAAAAAATGAGGGGCAGGCTGAGTGATAATCTGTCAACGACTGACCACTGAGAAGGCTTCTGGCAACCTTTCTATATTGCCCAATGATAAAACAAATCCTGCCAGGTGCCAAGGTGTCACAAGGCACAGAATAACGTAAATGGTGTCTGGTGCCTCCTTTAGATGGTCACACTTAGGTGAAAAAAACTCTTTTGCCAATTTTGTATTTCTTGATTGAAGATGAAGGTAACGGTGGGGTAATCAACAAAGTAACAAACTCCTGCAGACACCAGGAAGGAGAAAAGAGCCAGTGAATGCAAAGAGAAGATACCAGAAGGAAAACAATTCAATCTGCTTAAAGCACAAATTGGGACCAAAAATAGTAGCAATTGGGTGCAAAACAAAGGGATCCAAATGGGTGGCAACAGTACTTCCTTTCATCACAAGCGCAGACTGTGAAAAATCTTGTTTTGGGAGACTCGGACATCTTTCAATGAACAGACCACCATCTGGGAAAGAGCGATTGATAAGATCTGGTTCCTATCTTTTTAAGAGCATTCCTTTGATTGTGAAGAAGTATCATAAAGTTTAAGTACCGCACAAAGATCTGAGGGCCCTCTGCTGTCCTGCGTGGCTTACTGAACAACGCTTCTGGTCACCATAAGCACACAAGTGCTGGAATGGCCCAAGTGGTGAGGACCCTCAGCATCAGTCGGACCAGGCATTTGACAATTTGCTGATGGAGAACATGTGAAAAACATCTTCCTCAGCTGAACCCATGTAGTCTGTTGCTACTGTACTCTACACTGTTGCAAGAACAAATGAGATATATTGATCTTTAATCATTACTCTACTGAAAAGAGTAATGATACTGTGGCATTAGTGTTACAGTTGACATCTCTTTTATTGCCTAAAGGACTGGCATGTTTTCTTCCATTCATAAAGTAAATCCTTTATTTGAGATTTTTCTGGAATCAGCCCCAGACTCCCAGGTTGCTAGGGATCAGGCCTACAGGAATACCTTCTCAGCCAGCTAGGACATCATTTTTCAGGGGTCCAAATAAATTACAGCAGTGGCACAAACATACGCAAGTTTGGAGACTCAGGAGAACCAGTATGTGAGACCTGACATCCTTGGTGTGGTATTCCCTCATGACAATTTTTGCCTTCATCCCTCCTGCTTTGCTGAATTTGCTTCCGTTGCTTATAGGACTCTATGCACATTAGCACTGCTAACCAGTACTAAAGTTCTTGTGGTCTCACCTTCAAACATGGTAAAATTGGACTACACCTAATTGCCACATATAATTTACTTGTACGTCCCTAGTAAATGGTACTACATGTACCAAGGGCCTGCAAACTAAATGCTGATAGTGGGCTGCAAAACATATCTCAGGCAGGTCCCTGCAGCCTGTCGTGCAGTTTTTAATGGTAATTTCAACCTCACAAAATAAACCTTTTGCCAGGTATAAACCTTCAGGTATAAATGTGCTGTTTAAACTCAAATGAATTCTAATTTAAAATCCTCTTTATTGGTAAAGTCAGATTTTAAGTTAGAATTCTGAAAATGCCACTTTTAGAAAGTTGGCATGTTTTTGTCCTCATGTGCTCCTTCTGCCAGTGTCCTGGGTCACTTGACAGTGGATGGCTCTGGTTGTTGGGATTGTGTATTGCTTCCAGAAAGGAACATCAAGAGAGCTTTGGTTGACCTGAATGGGCCATCCTAGAAGGACGACTGTGTAGGTGCTGTACCCAGCCCCGCTTCCACGTCTAAGTGCTTTGGCTCCTGCACGCACAAAGGAGCCCTGCCGCTTCTCACCCCTAGACAGTTTGGAGCCTTAACAGGGTAAGGAGCAGACCTTCCCAGAGCCATGTGTTGGGGGAGGACATGGAATCCTCCACACAAAGACTGGCAGCAGGTATAAATATGGGACCTCCAGAGCTATTCATCAGAACACACCTGGACCTGTGAAAGCTACAGAAGATTGGCTGTCCTGCTGCCAGAGAACTGCCAGCTACTTGAAGGACTGTCTTGCTGTCTGGGAAGGAAGGCCGGGCCTGCTTGCCTTCATCCCATGCTAACCAGAGTGACTTCAAGGATCAACTGGCTAACCACCTGTGTGAGCTACAGGGATACAGCAAAGTTCAGTGGCCTCCTTTTAACTGCACAGCAGACCTGCTGCAACAAAACCCTTCTGGACCTGCAAATGGACCTACCTATGCCCTGATGGCCTTTGCTGGAGTGAGCCCCTCATCCCCAGTAGTTGTCTTCCCAGGCTCTGGACCATTGACTGGTATCAGGGTGTACTCCTCCTAAATAAAAGTTTAAAATTCTGAGGTTTAGGCTCCTCATGGCCATGATCAGGCTCGTTCTCACCAAGACTTTGCTGTTCGCAACGACTGCCAATGAAACGTTCTGCTGAGACTTGCTCTTCATGCTACAGCACCGACAGCCTGCAACAACCACAGAGCTACAGCAATGACTGTCCGTGAAGCTTGACTAGTGCTTCATCCTACAGCATCGACTATCTATCCATCCGACCTGCTATTTGCCCTACAGTGACGACCATCCCTGCCACCTAACTTGCTCTTCACTCTACAGCTTACCCTCCTCCTCATGGCCTCCTCTAATGTGAACAAAAGTGTTTGTGGCAGACTCAGAAGGTAACTGTTCAGTGAGACTAACTTAGTCCCTGTATCCGACCTGCACTCAATCACAGTTGGCCTGAACTTGTGACTTTCCCAGGGTCTAGCACAACAATGTGACAGCAAGTTTTTTTTAATTTTTATTGTAGGTGCTGCTTTTACTGAAAAGTTTGAAATAGAATATCTCCAGTTTTACTGACTGGATTTTGTTGTTCTGATAGTATTTTATTTACTAAAAGTTACACTATTTTGCTAAGTTGCTTTGGGATTTTTCTTGTGTTGTGGTTTATTACTGTTTGTATGTTGCCTAATACTTTACACATTGCCTCTAAGTTAAACCTGAGTGCTTTGGGTCAAGACACGTTATGCACAGTTTAATTTACTGACTTTTTGTAATTCAACTCGACAAGGACTGTGGGTACTGCATGAGTGGGGCTCCTACCCCCTTATCCAATAACCCAATTTTTAACAGGGTAGATGGAAATGGGAAACATCGTTTACAGCTGGAGCTGAGACATTCATGGCAGAAGGCTCAGCCATTTGTTTTACTTCCAGCTACGAGTGGCAGTGTGCTTGGCATCAGTGGTTGCTAGCCTTTTTTCATATCAATCCAGTTTGCACCAGTGTAGGATTCCCACACTTTTGTTGTGTTCTCCCTTACCACATTTCTCTCTGTGGTTACATCTCTTTTAGGCAGGGCTATACCTGTCCTATCTTTTCCCACCATTTCCCTGCACACCCGTAATATTTACCTGTTGGTATTTCTCCATTGCCTGGTGCTCACTCACTCAATCCTCAATGATCAAAGCTCCATTGAATATTTGCTCCTTACTCTTTCAGTTGTGTGGCTATATCCTAGCAGCACAGGGGGCTATTTACAGAGGTCCCCTTTCTCTGTCCTACTAAGCGTCATGCATGTACTTAATTCCGGTAGACACAATTTTGAGTCAGAGCTTTTGAGTGAATCTCACTTGTTAAGGTCTGTTTCTAATGTGTTGTGTTCTTTCCCTATATAAACCAAAAGATCTTGGTGAATTGCATAAAGGTGCTGAGCTGCCTTACCATCAGAATCTCACCTCTTTCTCTCTCTCGCTCTCTCTCTCTCGCTATTTGTCTCTCTCTCTCTCTCCCCTTGCTGAACCCAATTTTCTCTGGGGTAGCATCAGGTGTGTTACTTATCACACTGTAAGTGTGCTGTCTTAGGAAGAGAGGTGGATTCTCTCCGCTCTCAAGAAACCATGATCTGTACTGAATTTTTAGAGCATTGGGTCTCCTTGTTTGGTAGTATGTTTGCCAGTTATAATGATGATGCAATATTTTCCCTTTATTGCTTCCATTTATGTATGCAGTAATGAACTAAATGAGCACTATATCATTGTTTTAATCAGTTATTTTTATCTATTTTCAAACTCTAGTCGAAATAACCCACAGCTTTCATGCTATCTTTAAACACTTGGTTGCCAATGTCATTAAATGCCGCATCTAAACTTGGTCCTTGAGATTTTCATATGGTGACAGCATGGCTACTACCACTGTTGACATTGTTCACATCTTAAATGTAATCCTTTGGAAGTAACTGAGTAGTGAAGAGTGTTCTTTTTTTAGTGGTGCTGTAATGCAGTAAAGTTGTTCTATAATACCACTGATTTTAAAATTGATATAAATTTCTTTCAGGGGAAATCTTCCTTGTTTAGAAAGTATGGCTAGCAACATTTGAATGATATGCAAGTGGTCAATGAATGGTAAACAACTAATACGTTGCTGCTTTCTTTGCATCACTTATTCATTAAAATTTGACAAATAATAGACAATAAAACCACAGGGCATGATGGCTATCCCCTCGGCCATATTACAAGTTCTATTTGCTATAATGGAATTGTAATACGGCGGACGGGATATCCGTCACATTTGTGACACAGTAACTCCCTCCACCAAACCCTAAATCAAGCCCACAGTTTATTATGTTTTACAGTGATGGTTTCCATACAGTCAGGCCCATGAATATGTTGCAGAAATAAAATAGATGTAAGTCCTGAGTCTTTATAGCTATAGTGTTTCTCTTTCAAGGCAGATGTCTTTGATGTTTTCTGTATTACACTGTTTTTGAATGTCTCGCATTTTGTGTCACCTGTCTTATAAACTTTTCGGTATTCCACATTTTGGAATGTCTCTCATTTTGTGTCATCTCCCAATAAAAGAAATCCAAACACCGAAATTAGCCATTCTTCGAAGTGACTTTCTCCTTCCTTGTTACTTAGTTTTTGAGAGACTGGTTAAACTTCGACTGATGTTAAATGTAAAACGTCTCTGGAACGATGATGATGTGTTTACCGCCAAGGCGTGTATCATATGTTATCTTGTGCTATATTACTTTATGTTATTTATAAAGTACTACCTTACTTAAAGGTGTATTGGCACTAATTAATCAGATAGCAGGATGGAGACCAATAAGAGAAGTAGGGTAATCTGAGCCATTGAGATCCTCATGCAAAAGGCAACCTGGGAATTACCTGCGTAAGATAAAAAGGTGGACCCAAAGGATCTGATTAATGAAGCCACTGCAAAAGAATATATTGGATAGTGGGGGGCTTAATGATGATCACAATGGACTACTCTGCTTCACTGATTTACATGTAGATTGAAAGGAAAGCATTTCCCCTGCTTTGACCCTATTTTAAGATAGGATTTAATCTGTGGCAGTGATGCCACCCTATCTAATATAATCAAAATAATGTCATGTAAACTTGTATCAAAGGCTGTCACGAGGTCTAATAGGTGACTTGTGAGTAGTATTTAATTTTGCTAGCAAAGTATTTAAAATTATCTTCTACTGAAGTTGATTACAGCATGGTTTGTTCCACTTCACACATGCCATTTTCTGCTTCATTTTAAGCAATTGGGTTTCTTGTTCGTACACATGCCAATTTCAGCTTCATTTTAAGCAACTGGATTTCTTGTTGGTGCAGGTGGTGATGATGATGTTGGCTGAAACTTACTTCGGGAGTATGTGTTAGCAAATCTGTTGCTATCAATGATTCTTGCTGGATTCTATCATTTAATATTTGTACATATAAAAGTAAAATTGGGCAAGCTAATATTTGCCTGAAACCTTCAAAAAAGCGAATTCATAACTTTGAATTTGCTCATTACTGTATTTTCATCTCTCTAAGATTGAAAAGCTGAAGTAAGCAGAAATATTAACATTGCATTTTTTAGTGTAACTTGACAGCTGATTTTACAAAAAGTATAAGATTTAGACCCTCATGATGAACTTGGCAGTAATCACCGCCGACCGTTCTGCTGACCGTGAACAAAAGACCGCCAGTGGCAGTGAACTGCATACCGCCGAATAATGATGCCAGAAAGATAAACCACCAAAAATCCTGCAACCTCCACCCACTGCCAGGGCCAACGACGGCGGAAAGGCAGTACACCCCACCCTGCCACCACATTGCAGACAAATCCACCGCCCACCAAATAATGATGCACAAATCAGCTTGGCGGACAGTGAATGCCAAACGACCGTTGGCGGTATGGAATGCCAGGGCCAGCAATGGGACCCACCAACAACAAAATGCACACATTGGCAAGTTTGAAACCCACACACCTGACACACATCCACAACACTATAAAGCACACACATACACACCCCACAATCCTTTCCAACGCCAATAGCATGACAGATATTGACAACACAACACCCATACACAGAACTCAACATAACACAAGTCACACACCCAACCACAGAACAGCACCCTCACCAATACACCTACAACACACCACCCACAACACACACCGTGGCACCCCCTAAGCACCCTCGCTTCACCAACATGAAGCTAAGGACCATGGTGGACAAAATACTCAGGGTCGAGCCACAACTATTCAGGGCACAGGTGCAGCAGACACCTGTGGCCAGGAAGCTGGAGCTATGGCATAGGATAGTCAACAAGGTCAACGCAGTGGGAAACCATCCATGCACAAGGGCCGACATACGGAAGAGATGGAATGACCTGTGCAGGAAGGTTCGTTCTATGGCATCCAGACACAACCTCACCGTACAGAAGACTGGTGGTGGTCCCCCACCTCCACCCCCGAATACACCAACTGGGAGGAGAAGGTCCTGGCTATCCTGCACCCGGAGGGCTCACCGGATTCACTGGAGGACTGGACTCGGGTGAGTCAACTACAATATCTTCATAGTCACCACACCTGTAACGCATGTATCACCTCATCCTCTCACTACCACCAGGACCACATACACTACCCAGTCCACAACACCCACATCCAAATACCCTGCATGCCCAGAATCCCACAAACAAATCACCATCCAACCCCCTGTGCACAGTCACCTACCCCTGTATGGAATCCCAGTGGCACTATGCACCTCCACCAAAAAATGCATGCCTCTACAGGGGAATATAAGCACAAAATAGTGCATACCAGTGCAGCAATTGCCGAAAAAGTACAGAACACCCACATGTCTATTCTCCCACACACAGGCACCACCACCCATGCCACCCGGACGGAGACGTTAAGGAGTGCGAGTCTTCCACCTGAAGATGGAGGTCCCACTCAGGAGAGTGCAGCGGGATGTCTGGACACAGACGAAGTCCCTGGCCCATCCCACAGTCCTGGACTGTCACCCTCCAGAAGCCCCACCCAGGACACCACTGACACCCCTACCACACAGCCACCATCATCAGCTCTGGCCAAACGACCCCACACCAGTGTCTCCTTGCCACGGACTGGCTGCCCACATGTACAGAGGCCAGAGTCTCCACCCACCAACAGTCAGGATGATGTAGGGCCCAGTGCAAGTGGTACTGCCAGACCTTTGCAGGGGATACAGGCACAGGGGGCTGGGGCCAGTGGGAGGGCATCAGTGGCCCAGGGGGTGGCCAAAGGAGGGGTGCTGCAGCCCAGGAGGTGATATCTGAGGTCCTGGGAGCATACCACCATACCCAGGGCAGGATGGGCCAGATCCTGGCCACCCTGGAGCAGAATCAGAGGCTGCAGATAGCACACCACCAGGAGGCCATGGAGCAATGAAAACAGCTCAATGCCACCATTGCAGGGGTGCTGCAGCACCAGTACCACAGCCAGCCTGAGTCCTCTACCCACCTGCAAGCCCCTACCACTAGCCTGGACACTGCCTTGCCTTCTACATCTGCAGCATCCACTGGACTGGTGGTAGTGCCAGAGAACTCACAGGAAACCAGGACTCCTACCCCTGAAGCCCAGCTGCACCTTCGCAAACGTGCCCTCAGACCCAGATATCCCACTGAAACACCAGCCAAGACCAAGCCCAGCGCTAATGGTGACTCTGCCCTGAACGGTCTCCCTTGTGTGCCACAGAGCTACCTTGTTGACATGCCGCTGCTATCACACCATCTTCCAGTGGCCGCATGGACTATACCCCAGTGCAACCAACAGCTGAGCATATGTACCTGAGTATGTTTTTCACCATGTGCCCACTCCCTTTCACTGTCCCAACACTGCCACAAGAAATGTGTAAATTCTTCAAGTAGTGTATATATTGCCATTGAATAAATACACCTATGAACTCAAATGATATGTCCTTCATCAATATGAGAGATCAATTGTGAATGTGAATGCATTAGCCAGTTACTATCATAATCACACTTTTATTGCAGCAGGGGATCCAACACACCGTAGTGTCTGAAGTATGTCACATTGTACATAAAATTGCGGTCCCTGGCACATGCCTCTTCAGTCATGATTTAGCATTGTCACTGACAAAAGACACCACAGTACTTATTACATGAGTCAGACTGTAACTATGCAGTGAAGACATCAGCATCATTGAACAGTACCTTAGAGTCACTGGAAGTATAGCCGGATTAGCTGGGTCCTGGAGTTGAGATCTTCCCCCCTCTTCTTCCTCACCATCACTCTCATCCCCTCTCTGAGGCTGCAGGGCTGGTTGGACAGCACCCTCCTCTTTCAGAAGGGGGATATTGTTCCTGAGAGCCAAGTTGTGCAGCATGCAGCAGGCCACCACTATCTTACACACCTTGTCAGGGACATAGCACAGGGATCCCCCAGAGAGATGGAGGCAACTCAATCCTGTCTTCAGGAGTCCTATATTGTGCTCTATCACCCTCCTAGTACAACCATGGACCTCATTATAATTCCTCTGTGTCAGGAGCCATTGTAAGTTGGGGTAGCCAGAATCACCTGCAAAAGTGGGCGAAAGAGGACTTGAACAAACTGCATTTACTTGCATACAGCCTGGCTGTCAGCTATGTAACTGTTACAGTGTCATACACACTCCCCTATGAGCCAAGCTCTCTCCCCCTGTTGTTGTCCCATCATGTGTGGCACACTGCTGTTTCTAAGGACAAATGAATCATGGGCTGATCCTGGGAACCTGGCATTGACATGTTATATGCACTGATCAGCAGTACACACCAATTCTACATTCATGGTGTGATAGTTCTTACGATTCTGATACACCTGTTCATTCACTCTTGGGGGTATGAGGGCTATGTGGGTACCATCAATGGCACCTATCACATGGGGGATATTAGCGAAGGCATAGCATCCTGATTTGATGGTGGTGAGTTCAGCCCTTTGGAGAAACTGGACATAAGTTTGTAAGTGTTGAACGAATGCATCTGGGAAATTGGACAGGACGTGGCTGAACATTGGCTGTGAGACCCCTGCAGCCATGCCTACTGTCACCTGAAATGAGCCAGTGGCCAAAAAATGGAGCACAGATAGCACTTGCACAGTTGTAGGGAAGGCATGCTGAGTCCGATTGGCCAGCTTCAGAACAGGATTCATAAATGCACAGAGGTAATGGATTGTAGCTCTATTGAGTCGGTAGGTGATAATGATGTGACGTTCCTCCATAGTGGCCAGATCTACCAGGTTTCTGTAAACAGATGGGGCCCTCCCTCGCCGCATGGGTCTGTACCTGTGGGGGAGGAAAGAACACATTTGGATTGTCAACAATCACTTGCATCAAATGATGTCACTGTACTTGTCACAATGCGTCACATAGCTAACGCACAGACACAGAAAGAATGAGGTACACCGTCAGGCTAATGTGTGCTGAGGTTTCTCTGTCATAATGGCATCCCATTGTATACACACTGTAAGGAAATGCCTCCTTGGCATGGTTGCCCCCTGACTTTTTGCCTTTGCTGATGCTATGTTTACAATTGAAAGTGTGCTGAGGCCTGCTAACCAGGCCCCAGCACCAGTGTTCTTTCCCTAACCTGTACTTTTGTATCCACAATTGGCAGACCCTGGCATCCAGATAAGTCCCTTGTAACTGGTACTTCTAGTACCAAGGGCCCTGATGCCAAGGAAGGTCTCTAAGGGCTGCAGCATGTCTTATGCCACCCTGGAGACCTCTCACTCAGCACAGACACACTGCTTACCAGCTTGTGTGTGCTAGTGAGGACAAAACGAGTAAGTCGACATGGCACTCCCCTCAGGGTGCCATGCCAGCCTCTCACTGCCTATGCAGTATAGGTAAGACACCCCTCTAGCAGGCCTTACAGCCCTAAGGCAGGGTGCACTATACCATAGGTGAGGGTACCAGTGCATGAGCATGGTACCCCTACAGTGTCTAAACAAAACCTTAGACATTGTAAGTGCAGGGTAGCCATAAGAGTATATGGTCTGGGAGTCTGTCAAACACGAACTCCACAGCACCATAATGGCTACACTGAAAACTGGGAAGTTTGGTATCAAACTTCTCAGCACAATAAATGCACACTGATGCCAGTGTACATTTTATTGTAAAATACACCACAGAGGGCACCTTAGAGGTGCCCCCTGAAACTTAACCGACTATCTGTGTAGGCTGACTAGTTTTAGCAGCCTGCCACAAACCGAGACATGTTGCTGGCCCCATGGGGAGAGTGCCTTTGTCACTCTGAGGCCAGTAACAAAGCCTGCACTGGGTGGAGATGCTAACACCTCTCCCAGGCAGGAATTGTCACACCTGGCGGTGAGCCTCAAAGGCTCACCTCCTTTGTGCCAACCCAGCAGGACACTCCAGCTAGTGGAGTTGCCCGCCCCCTCCGGCCAGGCCCCACTTTTGGCGGCAAGGCCGGAGAAAATAATGAGAATAACAAGGAGGAGTCACTGGCCAGTCAGGACAGCCCCTAAGGTGTCCTGAGCTGAGGTGACTCTAACTTTTAGAAATCCTCCATCTTGCAGATGGAGGATTCCCCCAATAGGGTTAGGATTGTGACCCCCTCCCCTTGGGAGGAGGCACAAAGAGGGTGTACCCACCCTCAGGGCTAGTAGCCATTGGCTACTAACCCCCCAGACCTAAACACGCCCTTAAATTTAGTATTTAAGGGCTACCCTGAACCCTAGAAAATTAGATTCCTGCAACTACAAGAAGAAGGACTGCCTAGCTGAAAACCCCTGCAGCGGAAGACCAGAAGACGACAACTGCCTTGGCTCCAGAAACTCACCGGCCTGTCTCCTGCCTTCCAAAGATCCTGCTCCAGCGACGCCTTCCAAAGGGACCAGCGACCTCGACATCCTCTGAGGACTGCCCCTGCTTCGAAAAGACAAGAAACTCCCGAGGACAGCGGACCTGCTCCAAGAAAAGCTGCAACTTTGTTTCCAGCAGCTTTAAAGAACCCTGCAAGCTCCCCGCAAGAAGCGTGAGACTTGCAACACTGCACCCGGCGACCCCGACTCGGCTGGTGGCGATCCAACACCTCAGGAGGGACCCCAGGACTACTCTGATACTGTGAGTACCAAAACCTGTCCCCCCTGAGCCCCCACAGCGCCGCCTGCAGAGGGAATCCCGAGGCTTCCCCTGACCGCGACTCTTTGAACCTAAAGTCCCGACGCCTGGGAGAGACCCTGCACCCGCAGCCCCCAGGACCTGAAGGACCGGACTTTCACTGGAGAAGTGACCCCCAGGAGTCCCTCTCCCTTGCCCAAGTGGAGGTTTCCCCGAGGAATCCCCCCCTTGCCTGCCTGCAGCGCTGAAGAGATCCCGAGATCTCTCATAGACTAACATTGCGAACCCGACGCTTGTTTCTACACTGCACCCGGCCGCCCCCGCGCCGCTGAGGGTGAAATTTCTGTGTGGACTCGTGTCCCCCCCGGTGCCCTACAAAACCCCCCTGGTCTGCCCTCCGAAGACGCGGGTACTTACCTGCAAGCAGACCGGAACCGGGGCACCCCCTTCTCTCCATTCTAGCCTATGTGTTTTGGGCACCACTTTGAACTCTGCACCTGACCGGCCCGGAGCTGCTGGTGTGGTGACTTTGGGGTTGCTCTGAACCCCCAACGGTGGGCTACCTTGGACCAAGAACTGAACCCTGTAAGTGTCTTACTTACCTGGTAAAACTAATCAAAACTTACCTCCCCTAGGAACTGTGAAAATTGCACTAAGTGTCCACTTTTAAAACAGCTATTTGTCAATAACTTGAAAAGTATACATGCAATTTTGATGATTTGAAGTTCCTAAAGTACTTACCTGCAATACCTTTCGAATGAGATATTATATGTAGAATTTGAACCTGTGGTTCTTAAAATAAACTAAGAAAAGATATTTTTCTATATAAAAACCTATTGGCTGGATTTGTCTCTGAGTGTGTGTACCTCATTTATTGTCTATGTGTATGTACAACAAATGCTTAACACTACTCCTTGGATAAGCCTACTGCTCGACCACCCTACCACAAAATAGAGCATTAGTATTATCTATTTTTACCACTATTTTACCTCTAAGGGGAACCCTTGGACTCTGTGCATGCTATTCCTTACTTTGAAATAGCACATACAGAGCCAACTTCCTACACACACTTCCAACCGTGACTAGATGTGTGGATCAAGGAATCATGTCAGTAATCGACAAATGGGGGAGAAAGAATAGGGCCATGGATGAGGCCCCTGGCAAGAGACGTGGTGAAAGCAAAATGGCAGCCTCCTGCCATTCAGGTACGGTAGTGTGGAAGTGACGTCATTCTGCAGGCGTAAGTCGGGAAGGCGGAAGGCAGTGTTCACCGCCGTGCATCTGATCATTGGATTACATGGTTGTCATTGGGGAACCTGGGCCAATCATGATCACCGCCGGCGGTGACGGTGCACACCGCCGCGGTATCTACCGCCATTTTGGCAGACCCTTGACACTTGACTCCTCTATCACATGAAAGGTAGTACTCCACTGTGTGTGCTGCTGTGTCCTGACTCTGGTCCTAGTGATGGCGCGTGTCACAGGGGAACGGGCCATGCCTTCACCGCGGAGGAGCTGGAAAAGCTGGTGGACGGAGTCCTACCCCTGTATGGGAAGTTGTATGGGTGACCAGAGGAGCAGGTTAGTTGCTATCTGTCATCCTCGATGTGTGTGGTTGTGGCGGATGCCTGTATGCATGTGTGTTCAATGTGTGACTGCCCAGCCCAAGGTTGTCTGGCACTGTCTGCCTGTAATTTGTTCATGTGCATGTCAACATGGGCCATGACGGTATACAAGGGCATGGCATTTGTGTAGGGGTCGCCCACACTGACGTCTGTTTCTTTGCTCTGTGTGTCCCATGCAGGTCAGCGCCCATCAAAAGAAAGACCTGTGGCAAGCCATCGCCAAGGAAGTGCGGACCCTGGGGGTCTACAACCGGCGGAGCGCCCACTGCAGGAGGTGGTGGGAGCACCTGAGGCATTGGGCCAGGAAGAGGCCCAGCTGGGGAAGGCCTCCCAATGAGGAAGGGGTGCCCGTCGGACCCTGACCCCCCTAGGGGCCTGCATTCTGGCAGGGGCCTATCTGGATTTGGATGGGCGCTTGAAGGCAGCACAGCAGCCACAAGGGGGTGAGTACCAACACTGTTGTGATACCACTTTGATTGGTGTATTTGGGTGTTATGGGATGCATGCATTGTAGTGCCAGGAACCTAGACAGGTGTGTCCCTGCAGTCCTGCCCCCCTCCGCATCCTTGGGATAGTGTCATAGCTAGTTTTGGCAGGATCTGTAGGCCTATGAGGGGTCCCCTTGTTGTCATCTGTTATTCATTGTGGCCTTAGGAACTTGGAAGTGCATTTGCTTGGCATGGTCTCTCATGGGTGTACTTAACACAGTGTATCAGAGTTGTGTTTCATGAGGGTTATGTGGTGTATCCTGGGGTCATGCCTACTAGTCAGGAGCACATTCCTAACGTATGTTGTGTCTGCTGAGTGTTCCTTCCTGGCCTGGGTGGAAGTGTCTGTGACCCAAAATGTACATACTTTCAGGATTTGACATACTTCTTTCTTGTTTTGTTTCCCCTTCCCTGTGCTTTTGTGTCCCTGTGTACATTAGCATCATCTGGCGAAGGAGCTGAGGTACCGGCGAGTGGGGGTGCAGCAGCCCATGGTTCCAAGGAGACAGAGTGGACCAACGCCAAGGGGACCAGAGGGTTGGTGGGCGAGGGGAGTACCACGGGGGGGGGGTAACTACCATTGGAGGTAGTGACTCTGATACCTCCACCTGGTGGTGGCGGACCCTACTGGGCCCACCCATTCTTTGTCATCTTCCGCCACCCCCCTTACCATCACGCCTTCCCAGTTGCTCCCCACCGAGTTGCCTGTGCCCTTTCACCCAGGAGGGTGGGCGTCTCCTTTGCCACAGGCACCTCATCCTCTGCCCCAGTCAGCCCTGCTACCCTCACGGAGGAGGCTATTGACCTCCTAAGAACCATCTCTGTAGGGCAGACAACCACCGTTAATGCCATCCAGGGGCTAGCATCCCAGATACAGTAATGCAATGCATACCTGGAAGGCATTCACGGTGCCATGTCTGGCCTACAGAGATCTTTTCAGGCTCTGGCCTCCTCTTTGATGACAGCCAGTGTCCCTGGTCTTTCACGTCCCCCCTCCCACCACCTCTACCCCTTCCAGCCCCTCACTCCCTTCACCCATCCCAAGCACACATACAGACAGCCATGAACACAGATCAACACACAAGAAGCACACGGACAAACACAAACACCACACTTCCCACCACAGGCAGGCACACTCCCATCATACCAAAGCACACACAACAACATCCACTTCCCCAAGTGTGTCAACCTCCCTCGCCACCCTGTCCGTCACCTCACCATGCACATCCACATGCACAGCATCCTCAGTCACTGCTGCTGCCCGCATTCATGCAGTCACCACAACATCTGACATCCAGACATGCACCTTAGACACCACACCTGCACTCACCACGACTACATTTACAGACACTTGCAGCACACACACCAGACCTGCAAACACCCAGACAACATCTGTCTACATCGGCAGCCTGTGCTCTCCCAGTGTGTCCACCCCCCCTCCCAAAACACTCAAACGTTTGCACATATCCACACCACACACATTCACCACACATAAGCATACTATACAGGCACCTGCATCCACGTACGGCACACCTACACCTGGTTTGAGCACTCCCTCAACCTCCACTACAAGACCTGCCTCAAAATCCCCTCCAACTGCACCTAAGAAGCTTTTCCTATCCTGTGTTGCCCTGTAAGAACCCATTGGCCTACCCTGTCTTGTCCCTAAATGTTCCCATGTCCTTGCCCATTCCACTTCTTCCTCGTCTACGTCCGCCCCAGTCCGCCCTTCCCATTCCTATGCCCCTTCCCCAGGGAGGAAGAAGCCCTGTTTTGCCCCAGGTCCCTCTGCCACCCCCGGTCCAGGCCCACTACCCCTCCTTCGAAGGGCAAGCCCAAACCCCCTGCACTTCCCAAACCTAAGCAAAGACCCCTCCTTCCAGACCTAAGTCCCCACCCTCGCCACCCACTGCCACTGTTCCCTGAGGTGCCTTGCTACCCCATTGATGCCCCTTTCAAGAGGAGTTCCATTTGCACACATGGGAGTCAAGTTTGGGCTATATTTGCCCTTCAGGCACTTTACGATGGGCTGGCGAGTGACCTTATGTGGACATTACCTTTGCTTAATCAAATAAATGTTGAGTGCCCAGCAGTGCTGTTGGCACAATATAGTGATGTTGTTCGGCATTTCCCTCTGGGGTGTGTTGTGCACAGATGTGTACACTGGTGCATGTATTTGTTGGCTTGTGCCTGGTAAGTACATCTTGTTGTGGTATGTATGGCTTGGGATGGTGGGAGGGGTTGGGAGTGCGTTGCAGGGTGGGGTGGGTGGGTGTGTAACTGTGCACTTTCTTCCCATGTGTACTAGGCTGCAGTACTTACTGTCGTCGGTCACGGTCTTGAAGGAATATGGCAAGGAGAAGCACTGGCATTATTTCCAACTGTCGCTCCATGTCTGCGTCGGCATGTTCTTTGTACCTCCAGTGAGTGTTTCCTTTTATATTGTTCGTTTCCACCACGCTTTGCCCGGCGGTGGTTCCCGCCCCGGAATTGATGGCAGTGTGGTGTTTCATTATTTGGTGGGCGGGTAGGGCCTTTCCGCCGGCCTGAGGGCGGCCTTCTCCATCGTCATCGGGTCTACAAAAATGGTGGTATGTGGATGGACCGCTACTCGTTTCTCATGTGCATAATTATTTGGCAGTCTGGACCGCCAGCCTGTTGGCAGTAGTTACCGCCACCGCCGGCGGTGCGGTGTTTACCGCCATGTTCATAATTGCCACCTTAGTTTTCCTAGTTTTACTAACCTGTCATCATAATAGTCCAAATTACATTTGTGATGGTCTTCGTTAGCATTTTCATAAATACACATATTGCGCGAGGTTGTTCAGTGTTTAGGATAGTAGTCGTCAATAAAAATTTTTTAAATGTCATCACTGTTTGGATTTACACAGGAAACTGTTAAATGCCTGTCAATGGCCGAAGTACTCTTTTGCAGGTTGAGGCTCAGCCCAAACTAATGGCCTTATATAGCCCTTGGCTGGCAGCCCGAATCCCACCAGGGGGGCTGAGACCTCTGCAACCCAGGTGGAGAACCGCTTGCCATCTTTAGTGATTCCCACCTGCCTGGCAAGCAACTGTCTGCTGTGGAGTTTGCCAAATGGGCACCATATATAAAGTCTGCTCCGCAAACTTTTGTGTCAAAGAAAATAAACTCACAAAGCCAGAGTTTATTTTCTCTGAACAAAAAGTAAATAGCTCCAACACTCAAGACGCTTTCTCTTTGTGTTTGGGAGCCATTTACCATTTCCCCTTCCCATTTCTGCCCACCTCGTATAGCCGACACAGTCAGCGAGAATGATTAAAGGTCATTCCACCCTCAGGTCCACCAGTTCTGACCCCTGGGTCAGGAGTTACTACTAGCAAAGCGAGCAGGGCCTCTGTCAATGACAATCTTGCAGTTTTCCCAACTCTGTATAGAGTGGTGCAAACCGTAGGTTCGGCGGGGCAGAAAGACTAATGGTTTACAGCATTCCTTCTGCACTGCTAAATCATGAATAAGGCCCTTACTAATAAAGTACTAATATTCTTTCCAAGTTAGGAGTAGCTGTGAGGCATTCTCTATGTGTAAGCATTTTGAGGCTGATTTGTTTATTTGCTGAAAAATCAGCCATTAAAACCTTGTAATTCTATATTATCAGTCTGTAATTTAAGCATTAACATAGTTTACTACAGCACAGCGGTTATCTGCAACAAATTAAACATCAGTAATATTAGTGTTTTATAAGCTAATAAGAATAGAAAGGCAATTGTTGAAGTATTTTGACTCTTCTTTTCACTGATGACTGTGTGTGTGTTTTGGTGACTTTTTAGTGACCTGCGTCTTACTGCAAATATTAAACTGTTAATTTATTTTTTTCTTTTTTAAACTGGTCATGGAAGCCCATATCAGCATCGACTGTCATAATTATTTTTTAACTTTCACCTGTAGCTTGGGATGCATTTTTGTTGTTGGAACGAGCATTCTTTTTCTTGCTAGTCCTTGTTTTCACATGTGTTCACTACGTCATATATTACATATTTGTGATTAAATGCCCAGATTTAATGAATCATCTGAATTAGCTCCAATCTGGTGAGTGTTCCTGATAAAACTATGTGAATATGATTGTGCTTGATATTCTTTCTGCCACAAGAAATGTGTAAATTCTTCAAGTAGTGCAAATAAAGTTTAGCATGACATTAAATTTAGGTTTATAAATCATGAAACATTCACAGTTGGCTGCACAACATAGGTTCCCTAGGTGTTACAGCTTCAGTGTTTAGCAGTTTAGCATATGGGTTTTATAGGAATATATGCAATTTATACCATAAGTAGTCTGCACAAATTTATGTTACAAACAAAGATGGGGCTCTTTTTTTGCATAGCATGCAACGTTTTTCTGAGCACTGGTGATATCTTTATTCTGTTGTTCATCTTTTCCATGAACTAATTTGCAGTCACGTTGTTGTAGAGTGACCCATTAGTCATAAACAACAGCAACACCACTATTCCAAGAGGTACACAATAAGTGTATATCCAAACCTGTCACATGTAACAATTTAAAAAATTGCATTTTTATTTCTTCATTCTATGTTATTTCTTGAATCCAGGTTTCATAATCAGTTTAAATGTAAAGGATTTAATTTTCATAAAGGTTGCCTCTTCCTTCTTGTATTTTCCCAAACTATCTTTGCTGTTATCAAACTTTGATGTAAGCAATGATGGTTAGATAATTTATTGTTTTATTTTTTAAAAACTGTAGTGCTTTGTGCAAGTTGTTAACATTTGTTTACCTTTAAAAGTGTATTTTTTATTTTAAGTTAGAATTCTATTGATGAGTTTGAAACGAGCTTTTCCACATTAGTCATTATTTCCAAAGTTTGCGTATTTTCTTTCACATCAAGAGATAGATTAGACTTTTTCCACCAAAGCCTTTTATCAGCTTTGTAGAGGGTTATCTTATTTTTGTTTATAATTGCAGTAGTTTGAAATTTAGTTTTTGAAGCTGGTCAGGCACTTCAGAAATGTCCCTTCTCTTTGGGGTGCTTCTTGTTGGTATGTTATTGTTTTTGAATCCTGAGTGAACTGTTTTTAAAATGTTATGATTTTATTACAACTGTGTTCCTTCCACTAACAAAAATATACTGCTAATTGATACTATTTAAGTTTTCTCAGATAGTCTGAGGCTGTAACATGCTATGTGCTTATTTTTCATTTTGTTTATTAATTACATCTTGTACATTAACTGCAATGGTAGTTTACCAGATGTCTGAATTTAGCTTTTTTTGGTTATTTTCCTCCAAAGGAAGTGTTTAATATTGCTTCATTGTTTGCTTGGATATCCTTCAATACCTTCACATAAGTTGTGTAAAAATGTGTAGTACTGATTTTTTGCCATAGCACTTTTGATACCCCTATAATATGCTCTCAGCAAACTCAGTGATAAAGCACACTTTTACATGTAACCTTGCCTAAAAAAGAAAGAGATTGTCCTTTAAACCTAGTGATTGGAAATAGTGGGCATGGAACAATGTTTGTTAAAGTTCCAATTAGTTTTTTAATTATGTGTAATTAGGTGAGTACTAAAACATTGTTATGGTTGTGTTAGTAGTATGCAGAAATATTTCCAAATTATAGTATTTGACAGCAGTAAATTTGTAGGCATTTCCATGAGTGTTTGGAATTATAGGAAGAGCATTATCTACAATATGTGTCAATTATAAAGATATGCAAATATTCACTTTATTTTCTTTATGCTTTTAACAAATGTTTTGTGAACATATGCGGCCTTCGAAGAAGCAACCCAATCACTAAAAACATTTTGGCCAGATCTTAAAATAAAGCATAGGGTTAGAATTTGAGTACTGTGCCCTTAGCATATTCTGAGCAATGTATGAAACTATACAACTATCAGGACAGGCTGGTATAGACTAAGGGCATAGAGAATAAGAGTGAACACCCAATCGTAGTAAGTTATTTCCCTTAATGTGCATGGGGTATATGAATATCAATAAACTGGCAGGTTTGTGTGCTATTCACCTACCTTTACAGGTAGGCTCACCCTAAAAGGCCCACAAACTTGCCCTTAGAACTCATTTTGCTAATGTGGAAATCCCAAAATAATGATGGATTTTGTTTGTTTGCAAACCCATTTTGCAAGGGTAAAATTTTGCCACCCCTGATTTGGTGAATCAAGTTGCAAAATGTGCCCTTACATACACATTTGTTTGTGCAACTAATTGACATTAGGTTCATAAACCGTTAGTTGTTAGGTTCCATTATGTGGCAAACATCTGACAGAGCCACCATGATCATGAATGTGTGTTTTAAATGCACAGGCACTAGAAGAAGTATTTCTTGTGGCTTTGTACAGCTATCTACATTGTACTTTGTGGACTTTGCAGAGGTGGGACATTAGTTTCTTCCTCATATGATTGTTTTATGGAGGTATATAATGATATTTGTACTCTTTTTCTGGTTATTTTTCTGAAATTGTAATTTGTTATAATTTTCTTAACTACCTCAAGCATAGCATGCAAAAAGTATATATATGGTCCTTGTTTGGTCCAATGGGTGTTTATAGAAAGCTGTTTAATGATTACAGGAAAATGCCCTTCAGTGATGGTATTCTTCCAGGTCTGCCATATCGCGTTGCAGCAGGGGATGAACCTTAAACACGGATTGAATGGGGCACCCAAACAGTACAACGCCTGGATTACGGTTGGTGGGTTGAATTTAATTTATACATATAGGAGCTTGTGTTTGTTATGCTGACTTATTATAGCCAGGGCCACTAGAGTTAAGTGATTGTACATCCACTGCGTTTTCCACATAATTATGGATTTGAGGATTTTTCATGTAATCTGTCTGCTGCAAAATCTACTATTTATAACAAAAAAAGCCTTTTGGTTCTACCTCAAATGGATCACAAATTACAGGTACCATGGCAACATGTGCTGCAACGCAATTGAAGGTCCTTCTCAAAGGTTGACTGGTCACCTTTCAGTTTCTGATTGCGGTATTTAGGTGATAAACCTTTGCTAATGAGGTGAACCCTTTGCACAGACAGTATTACCATGTGTAAAAATGAAGAGATAATGAAGGAATAATACCATAGAATGTTTCACATTAAACAGCATAATTGCCCTTTTCTCTCTATATAATTTAGTCAATGCTGTTGCATTATTTGGTTCTCCCCGGCCACACAATTTCAGTGGCCCTGGTTATTGATGACACTTTGCTAACCAGTTCAAAGCTGAGATTTTCCCAGCCGTAATCTGATCAGTGAATCCAACAGCAATGGTGGCAGGCAATCGCTTTTCAGTAAATGATTAAAAGGCATGACTGTGATTGCTCCCCATCTGGTGATTTGTATCAACTCCTTTTTAACTTCAAAGGAAAGAGTGACTGTGGTTAAAATATTTCCAACAATTACATAACCTGTTTTCTCTGTTTGAGCCTGTTAATAAACCACCTTCTTCAGGAGTTATTAATTTGAGACACTGGTTGCAGATGGTGCTCAGTTTTTGTGCCTGGCACTTATTTTTCCCCACACGTCCTTGACCTAGTGCAAGAGCAGAAAACTCAAAAGCGAGAAAAGAATCTCAAAGTGAAATACTTAAAATCAGTGACCAAGAAAGAAAGCAGGGATGAAAAAGAACATGATTGAGTGAGATAAAAGCTTCAATGAGTGTCTGTTGGTAGAAGAAAGAGGCATAAGGTGGAATCAAGGCTTTTCAGCCTTAGTAGTGCACACCTGACATTTTATAGCGCTGGCTGTGGACTTTTGAGCAAAACGTTGGGCAACAGTACTTATTCTTTTACAAATTAAGCACTGGTTATTAGCATTTTGCTTCTCTTCCACACATCTTGAACAATTATGTTGTGCTGCCCAAAAGTAACTTTCAAGCTTTCTGCAGTTCATCTCTTCACTTAAATTATGTGCCTTTTTGCTCTTCTCTACTCAAGGCCAAGAGTTCTTTCCTTGTGGACCTTAGTATCAGAACCTGCTTGCTATTTATCTCATTATTCTGCCACCCTAATAATCAGAGAAAGACAAGAATTTGCCTGGCGTCTAAGCATAAAAGCCTGAAAATGAAGCTACAGTAAGAGGTGGTAAGAGCTGCTGCTGGATTACATAATTGTCTCACTCATCACTGAAATGGGTTTTCACCCTCAGGAGTGGCTTGCTCCATCACAAATTAGGGTACTCCTTTTTAGGGCCTCACTTTTGCTGTGTTAGATTTAATGATGATTTAAAGAATGTTGTGATTTAGGATTATAAGGCGTTTTTTGTGCTGCTACTTCAACATACAAATGCAACAATACTTTCACAGCGAGAAATGTGATGTGTAGAAGAGAGAACTTCAGTAAGTAGTAACCAAGGGCATTCAACATGGAGGATTGCAATGATACAAAACATTTTTCGGTCTAAACAATCTAAATAAAAAAAATAGGTGCCAGCCAACTAAATGTTATAGTGTGAAGGTTTTTTGGTTACTTTGTCTGGAAGGTTAATAAACCATGAATCCTGTAACACTGGCTGCTATTGAGGCCTCGGTGACTGCCGCTCCCAACAGGAGCGGGATAGTGCAGGGGCAGCCAACCGGAGAGAGCTGTCATGCCCAAGAATCAAAGCCAAGACACATGTTCAGTAGCTCATCATGACAATGCAAACATTTGCAGTCACATCGTTTCCTGCAGACCAAAAGGAGCCAAACACATTGTTACTTGTGTCAGCTATAATTTTCCATTCAAATAAAAAATGGCATCTTAAACTTCACACCTGCCTGTTCCTGAAAGCTGGGAAGATGGTGATTTTAGCACCACAAACCCTTTGTTGATGTAATTTTCAGGGGGAAAAAACCACAAGCCTTCTTCTGCAACCCTTTCCCCCGTTGTTTTTTGGAAAAAAAAAAAAAAAAACTAAAGTTTAGCTGTATTTTGGCTAATTTCTTGGTCTCCTCCAGGGGAACCCACAAACTCTGGGTATCTCTAGAATCCCAAGTAGAAAAGTAGGGGGAAAAAGGACGCAAATTTGGAGTGGATAGCTTATGTGGACAAAAAGTTCTGAGGGCCTAAGCGCAAACTGCCCCAAATAGCCAAAAAAGTCCTGGCACAGAAGGGGCCTGGCAGCACAGGGGTTAAGGCAAGATGTTTGCTTAACCAAACAAAGGTCTTGATTTAAGAAATTTGGGATGTTCTCCGGCTAACAATAAAGCTTTTGGCGGACGTGGTGTTGTTGGTCTGTGGTTTACATTTTGTATGTAAATGCACAGTTCGTTTAATGGAAGGGATATCCTAAGATACAATGGTCTTATTGTCTTCTGTGTTTACTGAGTGGACTCCAAAATATATGCCACAATGCAGACCCATTGGTAGACCCTTCAATTATCCACAAAGGTTAACTCGCTGGGAAGGACGTCATTAGATAAAACAAAGTTTTTCCCATTATGTGTCTGAACAATCACTGATGGTAAATGTGTTGTATTACAAAAGGTACTCTGTGTTGTTTGGTCTGGCTTGTTACTAAATCTTTCAATATTGAATTTGTTTGGTTGACACTGAGGGTCCCTGTATTTGAATTTAATTGTGTACCTTGAGGGTAAATGTGAGGTTGTAGAAGCTGCACTTATTTTGTTAAAAGGATCGGCTTGTTAGGGTGACTTTTTACTCCATCTTCTTTTTTGTGTATACAGTCTTTAACACAACATAGGTCTAGTTGTTGAATGTGCTTGAGGGACCTCACGTAAAGAAATATACTTTAATTGTCCTAGATGATTCCTAGGATGTAGTTACTTATTAAGAGGCCATTAAAAAAAAAAAAATGGTTTCCGCTGGGTTTGGTTACATGACTGAACCACGCATGCCTTTATCCGGAACACTTTGCTATAGAGGCATATGCATGGTAAAAAATGTAAGTGGTAAGTATAATTCTCGTGTGTGTGTGTGTGTGTGTATGTATGTATGTATGTATATATATATATATATATATATATATATATGTGTGTATATATATATATATATATATATATATATATATATATATATATATATATATATAATAAAATCATCTTGCCACCCATAAACCCTATCCCATAAAAATACCCATACCCACCCTAAAATTCCCTTACCACTCTAAGCCTCATAGCCACCCACCCTAAACCTAATGCCCTTTTCAATCAAACCCCTGTACCCACCCTCAAAACCTAAAAATGCCCTTACCGCCCAAAAACCATACGCACCCTAAAACCTAACCAGCGCTTGCAATCCAGTGGGTCTCACGTTTGCTCGAGTTAGAGCTATTAGCGTTGTAAATTCCTAACTGGACTTTTCTTGCCACATACATTGAACATGGAAAGTAAAAAGTTTGGCATGAGCAAGCCAATTCAAAGCGCCATGAGCATAAGGGTGAAGGAGACGCAAGAAAGGAAAAATAAGTTCCCTCGCAGTCAAACGTGCTATTATCCATGTTACAGGGTCGATGGCCAAGGTGGTAACAAACCTGCCCCCAAGGAGGGACCAATGTAAAACATTTAACAATGACAAAAAAGGATTTTTGAAAGGCAAACCCACAAATGAGTAATAGTGGTGTGTGTGTGGGGTGGGTGTGGTTAAAAGCCCACTATAGATTACCACAGGCCAGAGAGCTTGCACGCTTGGTCTAAAAAACACCCTTGCCATCCAAAACCCCATACCCACTATAAAACCTAAAAATGCCCTTACCACCCACACACCCATACCCACCCTGAAAATACTTACCACCCATAACCACCATAAACCCTAAAATACCCGTATCACCCTAAAACCCATTCCCTCCCTAAAAACACCCTAACCCCTAAAAAAAAAAAAAAGTTACCTTTAAAACCTTTACCACGTATATGCCTTCACCATTCATGCCTTAAAAAGGAATTTTTTTTGATAGCATGCGTGATAAAGTCCTATGCATGGTAATGGCTTCGTGGTAACGCTCATGTTTGGTAATGACTGTGTTTTAATGGCTGTTTCCTGCTGGATTTAGGTTGTTAGTGGAAGTCTGATAAACTATTAAAAAGCACTAAAATGAAGGGTGAGCAGAGTGACTTACCTGCAGTGTTTTGGGGTTGCAATTACCCCTGATCCCTGTTTCTCAGTTGCACTGCACTGGCGGGGAGTAAATTTGCAAGCATTTCCAAATTTACCATTGCTGTGTGCCAATTCCTTGCCAGTACTGAATATAACAATAATAGAAACACACAGAATCCCTGGTTCCTTGGGGTTTAACCCATACACTCCTGGGGGCGCGACGGACGTGTGCACCTGATTTATGTGCCCTCCGAGCGCTCTGGGATTACAGAAGGAGCTGCAGATGCTTGCCCGACCTCCTAGTGATGGCGATTTTGAAAGGCGCTCTGACTGGGAAGGAGCGCACTGGATACGCCTTGTGCAAACGTTGAAAGTGTCTACTGTGAGTAATACCGCCTCGGGTGGTAAATGTGTGCTTCTGCATGAGTCTTGGCTGCTGTAGCCAAAACTTTTTTTTTTCTTTGAATGAAATTGCTGCCTGGAAAAAACCAGGTCCGCGATTCCAACCCCAGAACTGGGTGCAGGAACACTACCGTTTTCAAAGTAGGCACTGCAGAATTCCACAAGATCATTTTACTCCACATGACTAATAATCGGGGTCCGTGTGTGAGGTTCGAGTACTCAAGATCAAGACTTCGTTTTTCATTTTTAAGAGTAGCTTAAGTGTTTGCTTTGCCTAGGATTAATTTCCTGTTCCAAAATGCACAGGTTGCTAACCCAGTGTTGTTAATCAAATGCAACCCTCTATATTTGTGTGCATCTCTGCATAGCTTGGAAAGATTCCCCTCCTAATTATTATAAATGAGCATTTTTTGTAAGTTTTACCTTATTTTGTGTACCATTAAATAATAATCATCGCTTACATTTCAGTTTGTTGCAGTTACTTAAAAAAAATTGTGTGTACATTTTTGGAGCTCCTTTTGTTTTTTTTAAATTGGAATTGGGTCATACAATAGTTTAGTCCATGAAAGTTTGCAGGCTTTGGGTTTTCTTCTGGTTTATTCAGTGAATATACAGTATATTAAACAGATTTTGAGGTTTCATACGCTGTGTGAACAGCATTTAATCATCAAAACTCTTGTAGTGTGCAGTGTCTGTTTACTGTGGCATCGCGCCCCCGTTTGAGAATCTGGTCCCAAAAGTGAGTCTTATTGGCTTTTGAAGTACTTCTTGTGTAAGGCACAAAATATGGTTGTTAGGGCTGGCTGTTAAAATAACCATTTGAACAAGCATTTGCAATGCAACTGGTCTTGCATTTGCTCGAGTTAGAGCTATTAGCGTTCTAAACTCCTAACTAGACTTTTCTTGCCACATAATTTTTTTTTTAAACTAGCGCAATCGTGCTATGTAAAGCCCAGTGCAATCGCGCTGCGTGGAAAATAAAAAGATAAAGTAGTGCATGCACCAGGCTGAATACATCGAGCCTCGTTGTTTTCAGGAGTTGGCGGGTGCACTCAGGGAGCGCTAAACACCGGAAAAGGCATGACGTATGCATGCCTTTCACAAATGAAATCAAGCGGATTTTAAAAGGCAAGGCACGAACCAATGAGTGACATGGACGGGGTTACAAGCTCAAAGAGATAACAGGAATGGAGCGCTTGTGCGCTCGACCCTAAAGAAGGAGGTTTTATTTTAGAGCTTTGTGTGGGATGTCGATAAGTGGGTCACTTCAGTGCAGACAGGCCATGCCATCATCCATGGCATACTGCTGGTGGTGCTATCTGCTGCCTCTTGCGGGTGTGCCTGCGTTTGTGTATCTTGGTAGGTGGCATCACAGACACACTGGGAGAGGACACAGGGGACGTGTGAATGGTAGTTGGGGTGGTGACTGCACATGAGCGGGGTGTGGTGGTGGGTGTGCTGCTGATGGCAGGTGTGAGTGTATATGAGACTAGGAGGGAGACGAGGAGGAGGGGGACACAGTGGAGGCAGTGGATGTTGGTGTGGTGGGAACCTTTGGTTCCCCATTGAAGGGAATAGGTGTGCTATTACTACTTCCTTATTTACCACACTTCGTCCCACTGCAGTCATTTGCTGGTTTTGTATTGATTTTATTTGAAGCACGCAAATGTCCATGGGCGTCTTGGTGCTGGCATATGCAAGATAAGTGACAAAGGAAGAATATAAGAGAAAAAAACAATTTGTATGGAACCTAAAACAATCAAGTGTAAAGAAGCCAGGATTTCAGTTTTTTTTTTATTTGTCTTTTAAACTGGATCTTCAATTTATTCCAGAGTTTGTTCGTGGAAAGGTCCAGTCTTCTCTACCACCCCTATGGGCTTTATTACATTTGGGGCTAATCACAGTTTTGGATGCAGCAGATCTTGGAGCTCTCCTGGGTGTATACCATGAGAATGTCTTCCTGTAATGTGTAAAAATGTACAGGCCATAAAGAGTGCTTTTAATAACTCGCTTTTTGATTGGCAACCAGTGAAGCTCCACTAGCGTGAAAAAACGATTTTTAATTTGGGTATTCTCATAAGACTAGTAGCTGGTGAGAGAGAAATAGTGGGTGAGTGAATGTTGAATGTAAGTGAATAGAATGAATATTGAATGAGTGTGGGGTGTGGGTGAATGTGCTAAATGTTGGAACTCCAAAGCAGCGTCTTTATACTTGGCTTTCCTTTACTTATCATACCCCCCCCCTTCCTTTTTCAGGTCTTGCATACCAGGCGAATTTTAGCTTCTGCCCCATTGCTTGCCATTGGGTGGTGTTGTTGTCACTCATTTTCTTCCTTATTGCATAACTTGCCCTCCTCTGCTGCTTGTCCCTCCTACGGAGATTAGCCTATTTAGAATCCTTTTATTGGTTGACTTGTAGCCTTCCACTGCTTACACTTGGGTCACTTCTTTTTACTTTTGTGATTTTCACTTTTTGCTAATGCTGCCCAGCATCAGCCTAAAGCATTGGCAAGGCAACTTTCATAAAAATGAGACCTATTTGCTTCACCAGTATTCCTTTTACAAGGTTGGGCCATGTGTTGTGGATGTTGTGTTCACATGGAAGTCAATATGGGGACTTGCAAGCATTCACTTCTGCAAGGCACCGCTGTGCTGCTGCTTGGGCACATGCTAGTTCCACCAGGAACTTTCTTTGTATTCAGTGCAGTTGTTGCTCAGGGCACTATTTTGGTGTTTGCATCTTGCACCTAAAGAAAAATCCATGGTAGATAAGTTACCATTAAATACACCACAGCAGAGAACCTCAAGCTGAATTCAAGATGGTTAGATGGTCCTAGGGACCTTATTACAACGGTATAGTTGATGCTTTACCGCAGCCCGTGCGTTTGACTGAGCATGAGCATCCATCATGGGAAACAAGTGCTCAGAGGTAGAGGCCGCACACACTGTTTTGTCAACACAGCACAAAAACAGTGTACATGCAGCCAAATTCTATGTGTTCCAGTTTATACTGAAGAGAAAATACTCTCTTCTGAGAGGTTTTATCAGTTTTAAGTGAAAATCAGAAACCCGAAGCATGGTTTGGAGGGACAGCCCACTTCAACCATTGGGCTCGCCTTCACTGAAACTATTAGGAGTTCAGTGCTAGGGCTGGTGGGACAGTACTTGACGTGTGTGTGTGTGTGTGTGTGTGTATTCATAATAATACTGCAGTGCCTGCTCCATTATTGGGGGTGGGGGGTGTAATACTGCAGTGTCTGCTCCATTATTGCACTGAATCGGCACTCATGGCAATCTGGGACGATCTTAAAAACACAGTCGACCGAAATGGAGTTGCTGCACTACTTCTCTTGGACCTCTCAGCTGCCTTTGATACGGTTGACCATGACACCCTAACTCAAAGACTCCACGAAGCCGGCATACAAGGGATTGCTCTCGACTGGATTACTTCCTATCTTCAAAAAAGAGCAAATATCATCCACTCACCCCCCTTCTCGTCCGAACCCTACCTCACAAAAACAGGGGTCCCCCAAGGGTCAATCATCTCACCTTTGCTTTTTAACATCTACATGATATCTTTACCAGAACTGATCAATGATTTCCATCTCACATGCTACAACTATGCAGATGACACACAGATACTACTTCAATTAGAAGACCCCAAAAACATTGAAAACTCACAAATCTTCAGTTGCCTCAGAGCCGTTGATCAGTGGATGACCTGGAGCCATCTCAAACTAAATACCTCCAAAACAGAAATACTCATATGTGGTGACTGGAAAAATTATGACCCTCTGTGCGTCTGGCCTGAAGATCTCGGACCACCTCCTCAATTATCCAAGGAAGTGAAAAACCTAGGAATCACCATGGATTCCAAGCTAACTATGAATACCCAAGTAGACAAATTAGCACGCACATGCTTCATCACCTTAAAGACTTTACGACGCATCTTCCCCCACCTCGGATTTCCACACAAGGTGCAAGCTACTATCTCACTTGTATTATCCAAACTGGATTATGCCAATAGCCTCTACCATGGATCATCTCTATCTGTTATGAAAAAACTACAACGTATCCAGAATTCCGCAGCCAGGCTACTACTACATATAAAGCCGCAAGCCCACATCTCCCCTGCCTTGAGAGCACTACACTGGTTACCCGTTGCCAGAAGATGCACTTTCAAGCTGCTTTGTATCACCCACAAAGCTATACATGGAACAGGACCGCTTTTTATCAGAAAGAAAATTACCAAATACATCCAACAAAGAACCCTCCGCTCAAGACTGGCACCCCGCCTTAGAACACCACCATACAAGAAAAAGACTGTAGGTGGTACATCCTTCTCCGTCCAAGCAGCCAAACTTTGGAATTCATTACCCCCAACTATAAGAGCCACAGATAACTTTCTTGTTTTCAGAAAACTACTCAAGAGTTGGCTCTTTCCTTCATAACCACCTTTTTCAAACAACTATGAACTGCATATGCCTATGTGGATAAATATTTTTTCAGATTATATGTATATTTCTATTTATTTATAGTTTCTTTGGAAAATATGTATTGCTACTGTCATAACAATAAAATACACACACACACTCTTTAAACCTGTCTGACTAAGTATTTTTTACCCATGATTCTAATTATGTATTGTATGTGCATATGTGTGTGTATTCATGTGTGTGTGTATAAATATATATATATATATATGTGTATGTATGTGTATATGTTGTTTCTGTGCTTGGCATGTTTGTGGATCATTGCATGGCTCCTGGTTTTTGGGTTGTTATACTAGATATCTATGAATTTCTGCTCTCATTTTTCATCACTCTTATGTCATGTCTCTATCACACTATCCTCCATTCTCACTCTGACTCATCCCAAATCCCTTCGACCACTTTCATCTCCTAAATATCTCTGCCTAAATTCTTCCCTCCACATCTAACTCACCAAACCTCACTCTACCTCTGTGACCTCCCACACAACCCTACTAAATTCTCCTGCATTCATCTCACCCTGCTACTATGCTCTCCCTAACCCTTCCACATACTCTTCCCCCCCTCCACCCCCCTTTATTCATCCCAAGCCTTTGGATTGAGTAAATGAAGGATATACTCCCAATTAACACTTCTGGATTTCTTTCCTCCTCCACCCCTCCATTACGCCAGTCAATCTAACTAACAAACTCTCATATCCGCGGCTCAAATTAACTCATAATAATACTAAAACTGTACTCATTATTAAATGATACTAATCCATCACTAATTCTTGTTGGGTTCCGGAGTAGCGTGCTACTCATCGAAAAGCGCTTCGACGCCTCGTCAGGGGTAGTAAGCGCTATATAAATACGATTACAATACAATACAATACAATATGGTTTTCAGACCTCCTAAAGAATCATCAAAACAAAGTAAGGAAAAGATTCCTTATAAAATATAATAATGAAAGTAATGTGGTCTAAAAGAATAAACTGGCTTTCCAGCACGTTTAGAGTATCATGTGCAGCTCATAGACTCAGCAAAATATGATCATATTACGAGTTTTATGATCTGTAAAAGATATGGTGGCAGAGATAGAACCTAAATAATTATTTGTACTCCACTTTTTTAGGGGCGAGGGCAAAGCGCTCCGTCCCATGTTGTAATCTCTCTTTGAGCTTCAAACCACGCCCATGTCACGTCAGTCTCTTTCATTGGTTCGTGGGCTTGCCTTTTAAAATCTGCATGCTTTCATTAGTGAAAGGCATGCATAAGTCATGCCTTTTCCAGTGTTTAGTCCTCCTCGAGCACAGCAACCAAGTACTGAAAACATACAAGGCCCCGTGTTTTCCGTCTGGTTTCTGGACTATTTTTTCTCTTTTTTCATAGCGCAATGTCGCTGGGCATAAGTCGAGCACTTTGCATGACATCGACCTTGTTACATAGTTAGTTGCACTTTTCCTGGTTACGTAGATAATTGCACTTTTGCCGGTTACATGGATAATTGCACTTTTGCCGATAGGTTTCACTACGAGTGAACTTTTATTTCCCTTTGTTAGTCTGCTTTGCACTGACGGTGGCCGTCAGCTCGCTTATGTGAAACTTTTACTTTTCAGTTTATATGGCAAGAAAAGTCCAGTTAGTTATGTGAAACTCTTATATTTTCATTTTCAATTTATGTGGAGACCCAATGCATTGCAAATGCTTGTTTTACCTTGATATGTGTGTACTTGTATCTTAATATACTTAGGCTAGCATGCTTAGAAAGTCAGAAAAGCTTCAATCTTTCATTTTAAAAAGAGCCAACAAATTGTTTTAATGTATATGTGGAATGAAAGGGAATTCTGCCTCAAGGTGTATTTAGGACTTCCATGGAAAAATGACCATAGTGCTGCCTTTTGTAGAGCAGCTTTTACACCCAAAGGTTTAAAATTGACTGTGGGGTTGACTGAGGAAGCCCCCCTCCCCGCAATTAGCACAAACATTCTTGTAGTGGCCATCTTGCTGGCCTCTGTGCCTTTTCTCGCTCGGTACTACTTATGCACTATTTCTACTTTCCAGAGCGTGTGAATCTTCATGCGAAAAGCAAGTGTGCAAGAGATGAGAGGCTTGTAGGTAACGTCCTGGCACTGCGTTGTTGCTAGGAAGAAACGCTAGGTTTGAAGGACTTGCCGCAGCTACTCTTTCACGCACACCCTTTCCTCCCTTTTGTGCTTCGGGTCCTGTTATTTCGTAGTTTATTCTGCTGACTGAGTTTGTTGGGGATTACCGAAGCTAACCGCATGTACGCTGCTTTTGTGTAGCTTTTTTTGTCCTGGGTGTGTAAGTTGATGGGGGCCCCGACGATAAAAAGAGAAATGTGCAGTGACCAGAGTTTTCCAGCGCAAGGGTCATGAGGGAGCAGCACGGTCGGCCGGAGACTGGTGGCAGCAAATTGGCCATGAGGGACAGGAATCACTCCTCGAAAGCGCTGGGATAAGATCTTCCAGGACATGTCTTTAAATTATATCAAGAACTTTTATGAAGGATGCGTGAGTATTGGGTAAATAAGGAAGTGAGAATCTCCTGGGAAACTGTTGCAATGTTCGTGTTGTGCTGGTGGTTCTAGGGTTTGAATGTTGGGTCGCTGACAAACGCACGGTCATACGACCAAGGCATGGAAATTCAACTGAATAGAATTATCTCTGTTATGTTCAGGGAACATTTTGGATCAGTGCAATGTGCTGTGGCAGAAAATCATTGTGTGGTGGCCAACAATAGCTTAAGCACTGGAACCTCCACTTTTTGTGTGACATTGTCAATGTGACGCAGTAGCTTTGCTTTGTCACGTAAACGGTAGCTGAATCGCCACAACAGTCGAAGTTGGGAGAATTGTTGAATGCTCTGTCTAATGCTCAGCATAAGTAATTATCCAGGACTACCTAGGCATAAATTTACATTTAAAACCCACAAATAGCTACATGCTGTGTCGTTATGTTGTCAATGCATTGTGAAAAAAATATGAGTTGCAAGTGTACTTAAGAGCGTTAAGACCAGACAATTGTCAATTAGTGTCCGCGGCGATTTCTTTAAACACTGGGATGCTTTGTCCAAGTAAATACCTTTATTTCCTAGGGCACGAGGTGTTGAAAAAGTTATGCTATAAATATTAAATCTCAAAAGAGGGGCAGCACATTATTTCTCTGTTTCGAAGAGTTTAAACAGCCACGCAAAAGTCCGTTCATTTTTTCTATTTTTGAGTATGCGACGGTTTGCTCAAATTATTGTTCACAAATAATTAAGAGACATTTAGGTTACTTTCGAATTGGTTTCTTCTGTTTTTGTACCTGTAAGTTTACATTACTTTCCCAATTTCGTTTAACTCATAGAGGCAATGTCTGTAAAATTCAGGCCAGGTTGAAATGTAACCGAGGCACCTAGGGGCTAAACAGTGCTTAATTTGTAAAAAAAAAATGAAGGTTCTTAAAGTTTTTCTTAGGAGCCCACTCCCGATGCCATGAATTCCAGTGTTGCCGAATACCAAGACTGCCTACACTTCTTTCCACATCTTGGTTTTTCTTCCCCAACCGTACACTTCCTGTCTCTGCATCTTTCTTGCAGGCTCTTTTTTACCCCTACTTTCCCCATTTGTCACTATTTTCGTAGCTTGCTTTTCTTTCAGTTTCCCATTTCTGCCTTTCTCTCTCTTGCTCTGGGTCAAAGTCTAATATTGTTTAAATGAGTCCCGGTCAAAAAATGAGTGCTGGTGCCCACCACCTGCAATCTCCAAAACAAATTAGACACTGCCTCTGATAAAGTTTTTGGAGGAAGATATAGTTAATTTATTGAATTGTAAAGATGTAGAAAGTGTGAACTGGCCGTGGGATGAACAATTACAGATAGTAGATGGCACAAAATTAACAATTGTCTTTACATTGCACAATACCATAGTAATGGAAGAGACAAGTTGTAAATTGGAATTGTTGAAAAGGGACAACATTTCTAACCTATTAGTAATGTCCAGGTTTAGGAATGGATTGAACTGATTAGGGAATTATCATTATTGGAGCTCCTTTATCACTACTGCATTGACAAAACGCTAATCTTCTACACTGTGCTTTCTTCCTACTTTATAGCTGAGGCCGCCAACTGTGATCGGTCAATTCCACACCCTCTTCTTTGGCTCGGTTCGCATGTTCTTCCTCGGAGTTTTGGGCTTTGCTGTTTATGGAAATGAAGCCCTTCACTTCAGCTGTGATCCAGACAAAAGGGAAGTCAACTTGTTCTGCTACAACCTGTTCAGGCCCATCACTCCTCAGGTAGACTTTTTCACTCATTTTAGTTATATGAGTGTGGTTTTGTTTTCGACCTACAAATGACGCATTATGTTTGTGATGAGAAGGAAGTATATTCAGCTCTTCCTTACCCAGATTCAAAATATTGCATATTCTTCAAGTGCAAAATCTCCTTCATATGATAGTTATCCTTCCTTCTGTCAATTTTCATTGGCCCACTTCAGAGTTGTTAATGAATGTGCAGAGTTATATGATCCGTATTTATTTTAGTAACTGTAAAAATGTGGGAATTCAGAGGGCCTCTTCAAAAATGTATTTTGGAGAACATAAAATAGTTCTCCTTTAGTACCTTTCAACATATGCTTACACTCTGTTGTAAATTAGCCCCAAAACATCTAAAATTGAAATAAAATGAAAATATTCAGGAAATATTCATATATAATTAATACAAATAGAAAGCTCTGTACCCTTTTTGCATTTTACTAATAAATAGGGAGTTGAACATATTAGAGCCATTTTACAAATAAATATGAGTACATTCAGAGGATATCCTGTAGAACTACTTTTCATGTTCATAAATTCTTTTGTGAATCTCCCTCAGATGTATAAAAATCTCTGCTAAAACATTCTCCAAGGACAATTAAGTCCTTATCTGATTTTTAACATGTTTTTATGCATTTTAATAAGAAATATAAATAGTTATGCAAACAATAATTTAAGCATAGTTACTGTTCCTGGCCACGTAATAAGGTGGAGATTGCTATCAACACTTTCACTTTCATCTGGTTACGGCAAAGATTCCACCAGCGCTTCCTTTTCCCTCTTATATCACAAGCCCTACTCACAAACATAAAGTTAGAGAATCACATGGTATACAATAAGAAGAATAAGTAAATCAGGATTCAAATCCTACTTTTATTTTTATTTATTTAATACTGTATGAGTTAAGCACGAGGAGATAAGCAACAGGTCACTCACAAATATTTTTTTTATTGAAGCTGTAGTACTCAAAGCCTGAGGTCCTCTGCACCAAGCAATCTTATGCAGAGGCATCCAGCTGAAACCATAATGTTTGAAAAAGGGGGGGGGAGAAGATCGAATTGGAAAAGCCCAGCTCTTGCATCAGACATATTTACAGTTCGAGGCACCTAAAGATAAAATGATTTGTCAAACATATGTTTATTTATTTTATTGTTCTGTAATAGCACCTGCGTCACTCTTCATATCACTGAAAAGGCTAAAAAATGCTTTTGGATGATCAGTTAAGAGAGCTTCATCCATTTGTTGTTCATGCTTGGTAGAGTATGGGCTTATAGAATGGCCTGTGTGGGATGCATTAGCTGTATGGCTGTAAGTAAGCACATTGTGAAGCAGAGAGATAAAACAGAGAAATAGTCATGTTTGCATGTGCTTGCCGTCTTCTGCACAGATTGTAAGAAGCCCTGCCAATGCTTGTACTTTGTTAAAATGCTGTAAGTTTGTAGATTCACCTACATGGAAGGGGCTGGATGATTATTGTGGGGTGTAAAGTGGTGCTCCAGTTGTAATGCACCTATCTTACAGCTGAACCCATTCGTGGAGTGCAAAAGAGTAGCAGGCCTGCCGCTTTAATACAATTCTCACTGTGTTAGAGGTAGTAGAAGGGCCTTGTAGTGATCAGGGCCTAGATGGGGGGCGAGACCTAGAGCCAATTGGTGTGTTACAGTCCATCAATCGATTTTAGAGGGGGGTCATTGAAAGTGGCATGGCTTTGTGCCAAGACTTCCTACTTTCCAAAACAAAAACAAAAACAAACAAAAGCTTGAGTGTCCTAGTGAGGTTGCTAAACAATCCCCGTAGACATTAGTTGTGCAAAGAGTCGTCCAAGGAGCTGGAAACCTACTCTTTGCAAGGCTTCCCAGCTCACATTGCCTTGCACCGAGCAATTGTCCCACTTTCTACAGGGGAGGAAGACCAAACTGAATGGATGACACAGTGGCACGAGACCGGGGCAGGAGGGTGGACCCCACCAGAGAGCGGGCAGCACAGGAGAGGGCTCAGGTGGTTGCTTCACCTCTCTTGGAAGAAACCGAAAAACTCAGCAGTGCTGCATCAGAGACAGACCTGGGTCTTCCAGTGACTTTGGTGCTTGAGGGTCAGCTCATGACCCCCATGTCCGCAGATGGCCTTGCTTTAGTTTGCCCATATGAGGTATGGAACTTAAGGGTCTCCCCTAGCCATGAGAGAACCATGCCTGACAGTGGTGTCGTAATTACTCCGTCCCAATTGGTCTGTGCTGGGGCCACCAATTCCAGAGGAAGACTGGACACATGAGGGATCCTTATTGGGTAATCATTACTGCCACATCACCATCAGCCCTCGCTTATGACTGTTCTGTGATTATGTTTACATGCATTACAGTGCTTATGGTCCCGGGGCTTAGTTCAAAGGGGGGAATTTGGGGTGTTCCACCCCTCCTAAACAATGTATTCTGTCATAAATGGCTGTGTACAAGGGCTTTTAGTCTGGTAATCTGAAGTGTGTCAGATTTCACCTGGGATTTTTACATACCTACACTGACAAAGATACACACACACTCTCTTGTCTACATTTTAAATCTCTTTAAAAGTGTTTAGTTCGAAAACAAAACTGTTTTAAGTCCCCCTACCAAGATGCACTCCTCTTTCTTTCCACTGCCCCCTAAGCCCCCCTCATGTCCTGCCTTTCATATAATGTGTTTTAACAAGATGTCCCAGTGTGATTGTTGGGAAATCTGAAACTCACACCACCCACAATCAAACTGATCAAGCTACACCCTTGTACTGGTCGGGCGCCTGTTGGCACGCTGGCCTGGGAGTGGGAGTTGGGAGGTTGAATTCGATGTTCTTTGTCTATTTAGTTTTTTCATTATTGTTACGGCATGCTTTGCTGCAGGATTGTGGATGTGCGTGGGGTTAGGGGATGGGCCATGGGGGTTCTGGCTACACTGCATTTACCATGCTGAACAGTGAATGATTAGCTGGGATGGAGTACCATCTTATGACTTGGAATGTTAGAGGCATGGCTAGCTATATTAAGAGGTATTGTGTATACTAATATTTGAGGAGAAGTGGAGTACACATAGCCTCCTCCCCTGCCCTAGGTGTGGTACACAAAAGAAGGAGGGATACAGAGGTGGGGACCACATACTCCAAATATGCCAGGGGTGTGTTGATATGAGTGACCCAAGGGGTCCCTCTCACAGTCAGATCCAGAGGGGAGGTGCGTCATGATGGAGGGGTTGCTGGGTGTAATTCAGGTGACCTTAATCTCCCTACATGCCCCCAACTCCAATAAGGATCTCCTTATGGAATCCTCAACCCCAGTGCCACTACTTGACATTCTGGCTCCTTGCTACGGGGTGGGTGACTACAGTGGTGTCCCAGATGTGGGGTTGGATCGCTCCTGTATGCCAGTCTCCCGGCACACAGTCCTTTGCCCGATCAAACCACCTATGGCGCTCAGGGTCCCACAACCATTTGTTAGATGCCTGATGCAGTCTACACCCCACAGATAGGGATACTCTTTACACTCCAGTTTACATGATCAAGATAGTGTTGTTGAGGAAGCTTCATATTTTGGATACCAAAATTGGGTATAGGGGGCACCCAGGACTAAAGGGAATACTCAGCAAGAAAACATGCTGAGGGAGATAAAGCAGGCAGGCTCCTGGCCTGGCTAATCCAGTCAAATTCCCCCCGAAGACATATCACTGCTATCCAGGAAGGTACTGGCAGCATTATCAACTCTCAGGCAGCAATTAACCTCACCTTCCACTCCTACTACAGTGCACTGTATGCAACTCCTGTGGCAGTGGATGCCAGTCCATGACGTGGATGCACTGCAATTCCCTCTCGTGCGGAACTGGAAGCCTCCATAACCGAAGAGGAGCTGGCTCAAGCACTTAAACAAATGGTACGCAGATGGAGATGATGCTTGGCCTATGGAGTTCTACTCTGCCTTTTCATCTCAGCTTGCCCCGCGCCTTCTCTGGGTCTTCAAATTGGCATTCTCAGAAGGTATACTTCCTCTATCCTTGCGGGAGGTGGTGCTAGTAGTCTTACCCAAGCTGGATAGGGATCCCATGCTATAAGGTCCCTATCACGTCCTGTCCCTTCTCAATAGTGATAATGAGATCCTTGGGAAGGTGCAAACCAACCAACTGATTCCCTTAGCGCCACATATCATAGACCCTGATTGGAACAGCTTTATACACGGTAGGAACACCTTGAACCTGTGCTGCCTTTTCATGCTGATGGAATGCACAAAGGTACATGGAACTGCCACCTGAGTCACCTCTCTCGATCTAGAGAAGGCATTTGATACACTGGGGTGGGACTACCTCTGGTAGGTCGTTAGCAGACTTGGCGTGGGACCACAGTTTATGAAATGGGTAACGCTGTTCTATAATATGCCGATGGTATGAGTGAAGACGTGTGAAATGATCTCTGAGCCACTTCACATAGAGCGTGGCACGTGACAGGGCTGTTCCCTTTTCCCAGTAATTTTTTCTCTGGCCATGGAACCCCTTGCATATGCACTCCCCTCCAAATTGGGGAGTATGGATAGAGGATAAATGGCATATAATCTTGTTATACACGGATGACACATTAATATACCTCCACAACTATGCTGACAACATTACTCAGCTCATGGACCTACTCTTTGGTGAGGCCTCTGGCCTGGTGGTAAACTGGGACAAACCCCACCTTTTCCTGCCTAACAGCGACTACAGTCAAACAGCAACAAAGGCTCCCTTGGGCCTCCTTCGCCTAAAGCTATGACTCTTTTAAATATCTGGGGGCTAGAGCATATCACACGGATAAAGACCTGGGGGTGAAATTAGTAGAGCACTGACTGGGATGCACAGTTCCATGTCTTTCTGGGCAAGCCACCCGCTCTCTTCTATGGGATGCATAGCTATCTCTAAAATGCTGGTACTTCTTCTCCTGCTGTATTTCTCCTCTGTATTCCTGTCCTGTTGCCTAGGAGGTTCTTCATGGAGATACAGTCGATCCTGATCGCTCTGATATGGGGCAAGGGGAGACATAGGGTGGCAATCAAACGTTGTATGCCCCGTTGACTGAGGGCGTCCTGGGTGCACCAAACTACAAGATTATTATGCAGCAAACCAGCTGCAGTGGCCAACATGCTGGCTAGCTGGGAATAATATAGCTAAACTGGGGCACTGGTTTGGTGGGGCAGCCCCACCTGCAATATTGCAATGTCTGTTAGGCTCCGAGGAGATGGTTCCTAAAGGAGGCGGTAATGTCCTTATACGAGTGGCCAGGGCCTGCTGGAGCACCTACACTATTAAACATCATACACTTTTCCCTGATTTACTTCTCTTGGCATTGCTGGAGTGCTCTTCGCTTCGGCTGCGACCAGAAGATAAGGTCCTCTATACTTTTGAAGCCCTGATCGGTGATTATGCTATTCCACCAGGCTCCTTCCTACTCTATGCTACTCTCACACGCCAGATGCACCAAGTTTGGCAGAGAACACATGACGAACCATAGACTTCACAGCTTTTTCAGACTCTACTTACCCACTGTGCGACCAGACAAGCTGTTACCTGTCTATACAGCTCATATTGTACATATAGGGGTGTACCACTTCAAGTTCTATGCACATATTGGGAGACTACACTAAATATTGTGCTCACACACTGGCAATGGACTCAGTGTGCAGGGATGGCTAAAATTGTCTCTACTAACGCAAGACTCAAACACACTCAGTACAATTACTTCCATCACACTTAACAAACACCCCCGAGTGAATAGCTCTTTGTACCCCAATGCCTGGGATTCCTGCCCCCATTGCTCTACTGATGGTACAGACTTTATTCATATGGTGTGGAGTTTCGCTTCCATCAGTTCTTACTGGGGCAATATCCTTGTGCACACACAAGAAGTCTTGGGCTCCCCCCCTACTGAAGAATGCACTGTTTACTAGGGCTCACCAAATCCACAGGCAAACACAAACCTTCAAATTCATTTATCGTTTTGGCTTGGATTTTCGATAAAGGCTGACAGCAATCAGTTGGAAATCAGCTTCTGCCCCCCTCACACAACTCTGGCTGTCGGACTTAACGTTCGAGGATACTGGCTGAGCGGGACGTACTGCCCGAACTCGACACAGGCCAGGGGCTGACCATGCCTCCAGACTGGGAAAGGGGGCTGACCATGCCTCCAGACTGGGAAAGATATTTAACTGCAGTTGAGGCTAAGTCAGATGAGAGACCTCCCTGAACCCCAGGGATTCACATCCGCCACAGATGACTGCTTACCCCAGGGGGTCCTCATTGCTCGTCTGTGCAGGTGGATCTGGCCTGCAACACCAGAGGGTGACACTCAACTCAATGGAGTCCATGGCAGAGGCTCCACTTCTCTGCAGTGTTTGTTCTTTGCCCCTGCTCCCCCTAATGGCCCCCTCCTCTCTCTCTGTCTCTGCTTGGTGAGAGGGTTCCCCTGGCACAGCAGGCCCATTCTGCCAGGGTGATTGGGCGACGCCCACCCAGCCCATGAGCTCTCTTCTACAATAGCATACCGCTACTTGGTTGAATCAGTTGTTAACTATTTCCTTTGCAGGGCAGCTTCCTTGGAATAGAAATATGCAATTAAGGATATATATCCACATGTACCTCACTGGAAGCAGTCACGACCACATTGCACACGAAGCAAGGTGTAAACATACTGAATCTGCTAGATTACAATGTCTGTAGATGCCTCTAACGCTCTCTTTTCGTATATTGATATGCTTTATGTGTGTGTTCTGATTACATACAGGTATTGGCTGAGGTACATATTGAAGAGAAGTAGTGGAACCTTGTGGGATGTTGGCATTAGAAGTGAAAGAGGCATATGGAAATAGAGGAAGTGAGACAATGTTGGATAATGCTAAGAGATAGGTGGATATCCATTCCAGGATGATAGCTTGAATATCAGTGTCACTCAATCCCTGGCATAGGGTGGGATGAGGCTTCAAGCAGACAGGAGGGATGAGGAAAGCAGAAGAGTGGTCTAGTAGTGGTTCTGTTGCAGCAACTAGATTTATGTTGAATATGGTCTACAGATCATACCATTTGACGCTTAAGAGTGATTCTTTTGCCTAGTCAAAGTCTGAGAGAAGGTTATTTTTCCGAAATAGGTAGTAACATGGGTGAAAGCTAATCTTTTTATGTGTTTGCCCATGAACTGACTTTTGGAAATATGTCAGAAAATTGGTGGTTCTATTAGATCAAGAAATCTTGTTTCTTTATAACTGGCATTGGAGGCCTTGATTTACATTCATGAACTTTCTGACTGTTAAAGGTTTGTTGATGTTGGGTCTGGCTGGTATGGCTGCAGTGCTGCTTATCTTTATGAGTTCCTCAAATGGATGGCCTAGAGCAACTTGAAGGAAGATACAGTTGGTTGGTAGGCACTTTTCAATTTCTTGGATGATGGGGTCTAAGGTGGAAGTTCCCAAATGGACATGTTCCTGAGGTAGTGTTTGAGTTCATGGCTCCCGAGATATGGTAATCAGCTAACCCATCTCAAAGATTTTGTGAATGACTAATCGTAGAAGCAGAGCATTCTAGTTTAGGGAATTCAGTGATGTTGTTGTTAAGTTCCTTAGATGTGCATACTGCTTTGAAAATATGAAAGAAATAGAGTCTTGTCTATCTCTTGATGGCAGTTGTAGGTACAGCAGCAGCGCTGTACCCCTGATATAGGTTTGACTACAGGGAAGTGCCTCCTCTCGCAATGCACTTATCCTAGCACCATAACGCAAGTAGTGTAATCAAAGAACTCAAACAACAAATAGGTACGAGAGCCTTGGGCCTCTACTATAAGTTGAATGTCACAGATTTGCATTTAGGCAGGGATTTCACAGGCCCTGTAGAAAAACAGAGACCCATTTGGGCTTTGCCAGAGAACCATTTGCACTTTTCAACAATGGGTGTAACATGCAGGCATGAACTCTCCAATGGAAACATGAATCATTGGTTTCATAAAGCCTCTTGTGTTCACTACTTTTTAATCATTGAAAGAGCACCCTCAGAATAAAAAGAGATATGTTAAGGTTCTACCCTGAGTCGTTTTTACAAAAAAACTAGATTCCTGCACTTAACCAAAAATAAATTTATCATGAGCTCCAAACCACTGTTTGAGTCCAAAATGACAAAAATTCAATCAGTAGAACCAGAGATAAGACTCTCTAAAGTTTAGGGGAAAATAGTGCCAAAAGTCCAAAGCACCTCTTTTTGTTATCTGGTCACACTGGACCGGGCAAATCACAAGTTCAGGCAGAACGCGATTGAGCACAGGTTGGACACAGGGACCAGGTTTGTCCTGCTGAAGGGTTACACTTCTGAAGTCTGTGAGAAGAGTGCCGTCCACATTGGTGGTGGCTTCAAGAAGGTTGTTGTCGGCTCAAGGAGCAGGTCTGGCATCGTGCACGGTCGTTGTTGGCACAAACAGCAGGTGCCACTGGAACTTCGTGCTGGCAGTCAAAGTGTGGTTGAATCTCGGCACTAAGTGATCACTTTGTGCTATCAAGGAGCCCAAAACTTCTATATCTTCACTTTTTCTTCAGAAGAGTAAACTCTGATGTCAGCCCAGGGTTCAGGCCTTGGGGGGCACCTCTTGGGGATCAGGAGTTACTCCAGCAGAGACCAGCAGCAGAGTTCATTCAGAGCTCATTGATGTCCAGTTAGTGCCGGTCAGCTGAGCAGTTGCAAGGAGGCACCTGGAAGTTTGTTGTGTCCCTGTAGCTCAAACAAGAGGTCAGGCGACTAACCCTCGGAGTCCCTTCTGAGGAGCGTGGCTTCAAGGCAAGCAGATCCAATCTTTCTTCTTCAGAAAGCAGGGCAGTCCTTCTTCTGAATACTCCCAAGGACTGTTCCAATGAGAGGTACTGACTGGGCTGCATTTATACCAGGTGCTAGCCTTTGTGCGGGGGGATTCTCTTACCTATCCCCCAAACTGATCCTGGTCAGTTTTTACCCTGGGTTAAGCTTTAAACTGTCTAGGGTGACAAAGGCAAGGACAGCCTGGTGTCAGGTTTCTTTCTGTGTGCTGCAGGCAGGTTATTTTGAAGTGTATTCAGGGCAAGACACAACTTCTCCCCAGCCATCCTGTCAGGAAGAACCGTTCCCACCACACACAGGCTTCTTTTGTTTCAATGTACAGAAACATTACGCAACCCACACCATGAGAGCCACTCAGAATCATGTGAGCCTGGACACAGGCAGAAGGGCACATTTGGTTTAGAGCAGAAGAAATGCTTGTTTTCGAAAAGTGGCATTTTTAGAATAGTATCTTAAAATCTGGCCTTTCCATTAAAGAGGATTTTAAATTATAATTTGTATAAGCAGCATTTCTGTATCTGGTCCCAAACTGAACTTAGCGCATAATAAGTATAAGGTAACCCCATGTTAGTCTATGGGAGAGGCAAAAATCAGATCCACATGCAAGTGGCACTCATACAGACACAACCACATAACTCACTCCAGTTCCCTCTACCTCACCCAGCCAATCTACTCACACCCCTTCCAGGTAAACGCTTTGAGGTGCCAGTTATGTACCTAGTAAATGCCCATTCATGAATGGACTCATGAGGAGGACTCCCCTGGACTATAGGCAGGACACAAGTGAAGGGCAACAGAGCCAGGGGAAATTGTACCATCCAAACTTCTTTCACTGTCACATATGAGTTACGCTGCCTAAATAATACATATTAGATTAAGAATACAGGTCTGATGACCTGAGTCCAACTTTCACACAATGTTTTCCACATTGTGTATTGCAGTACATTCATTGTGGTACTGGAATGGAATTGTTGTTGCAATGATATGCACGTACAGACTCACGTTCACTGGTACCATTTGCACACATGGACACAGTTTACAATTGTGATGTTCTTTTTTTGGTGCAAGCATTCATTTGATAATGAATACTTACACCAAAATAAAAAATTGTGTATGTCAGAAATTTATTTTACATACAGGTGTGTCTCCAACAACATTCACTTGTGATATGTAATGCTGACCTTTGAGTCCGGTGACCACGAAGTCAAGTTTCATTCATAGTTCAGTGGCAGCAGCAGTGGCATGTCTTGTTCATTCGGATCCAGTTGAAAATGGAAGTGGAAATGGTAAAAAGGTAGGTTTTTACCTCATTTCCCTTCCAATCCACCAGCTCAGGTATGAAGGTAACACATTAGTAAGGCACATTGTAATTTGTTCAGCAGGAAAAGTGGCTTGAGTCCCGCCGCCTGACACTATATCAAATTGCGTCATCAATGTGGGTGGAGATTTCTGGCAGAGTTGGCAGGACTGTGGCGGGCTATTGTCTATGGGACCACCAAAATCTAAATTCAGGGGGCGGACCACCAAGGCGGTGGGCCTGAAATCCGACGGAAGAGCGATAGCAGGACCCATTCCACCAAGCTCTAAATCAGGCCCTTAGTCTTAGCAGCCCATATTTGCAGACATATAGAGGTTCATGGGCTGTTGTCAGTCCGAGCACCCACCAGGTATGTAGGGTGTAAATGTAATGGCCTCCACCTCACATCCCCCAGCACCAGGCACTTTGCACTCATGTGATGACTTATATAGGGCCCGGGAGATTCAGAGTCATGCTATATTAATGTTGTACCACCTGAGCCCAGAATGTGCTGATTGAGGAACTGGGCCCCAAAGAGGCTCCAAAATGCAGGGAGCAGTCCAGGTGAGTTTGGGCGTCATCTCCAGGCAATGTGTGATGAAAGATCCTCTGGGAGGCAGTTCCCCCCCTTCTTCCCCTGGACCCCCAAGAGCAAAGACTACTTGTTCTGGGCCGTAGGCCCCATGTACCTCCAGTCCTGGTGTCCGTAATTGCGCCAATCAGGAGAGGGCAAATATGGCACTATGCAGGCACTCACCTGGGGGTCGCAGGTAGGGAACAACAATATTGCCCTGTTCTGCCACCTCCATTCTCTCGGAGATTAGGAGTCGCAGTCCAACCTTGTTGATCTAAGTCCAGGAGTGGCAGGCTGCAGCAGCCGATTGGCCCAAGTTGTCCATTTCGGGATGTATGCAGTAGCGGGAGGGACAGCACAAACCCCACAAGTCATCGACTTTCAGCCACCAGACCAGCAGTCAGGCCTTGCCTGGGTTCAGCGCAACCCTCTGTACTGGTAGCACTCAGGGCAGGCCGCTGGCACAAGTGTCTCTCCCTGGGGCCCAGTCGGCCCACAAAGCCCAGGCGACTCCCTAGCAGTGCACCCAGTGACAGTGAGTAGTTTGGGATACTGATGGCTGCCCGCTATAGGATAATTGACTGGATGAGGGGAGCTTGACACGTAGCTCAATTGATCTAGGTTTTCCATTTTCGCCTCCTCAGCCATACCCTCCCTGTGGTACTTGTTAGTTCTATGTCCCACTGAAACTAGTTGGATATCTCTGTCAACACTCTTGTGAGTCACTGGGCTGACTCATGGGGATCCCTCCTCTTCATCTGTGGACCCCATCTGTGAGAAACCTAACTTTAGTTTGCTCACAGATGCATATTAGTAGGCAGACAGTACCACCATGGCCAACAAAGTGACATGGCCCATTCTGCCCCTTGGATCAGACTTCTGTCCCAAATGCAGGAGAAACTGCCCATAAGCACATGGCCATACACAGTTGGCAGTGTCAAGAGTCAGGCCCCTAGCGATCCAGTATCAGGTGGAGGCTGTAACCTGGGGTCCTGGACTGGCCTCACTTCCAGCCTTGGGGCTGATAAGGAGTTTTCAACTTTCTCCTGAGATTTCTCCGATCTCTTAGGTTTCTCAGTGTGAGGGGCTGTAGCTCTGGGTGTTAGGCACCCTATAGCCAATCTTTGTTGCCATCTTGGGGTGGTATCCAGAGACTATCTTCTCAGCCCAGGGTCTGTACCCTAAGGCTGAACAGATGCTTAGCAAGCAAGAATTTCCAGGGGAGAAACACCACCCACCTCAAGAGTGACACACTCTATGTCATGCAGGTGTCTGCCGGGTGCAGATCGGCTTTCCTCTGTCTCTGGCAATGCAGGCAGCACCTCCTGGTTAAAAGTGGCCTCACCAGTGTCAGAATTGGTCCGCTCTTGTGTACGAGATGGCAAGCTCTGATCCACTAGCCCTCCCACTGTGGACTGTATTCACCTCCTGTCCCTCCAACAGGGCCTCTTTACCCGCCTATTGGAATTAGTACCCCCAGAAACTTGAACTTTCAGGGCTCAATTACAAGCACCTGAGTTGGAAATTGAGTCCTCTGTGCCACTGTTCACCAGAACCTCTGCCCTGTTTCTCAGAAGGGGCATTGGAAACCTTTCTCCCCACCGTATTCTGGAACCTGCCTTTCTCACCTTGGCCCTCTCCCCACTCTGCAGTGGGAAACTTGAACCACCTCTCTTGGGGTCACTCCTAGGTACCTTCTTCTGGACCACATCCTTTGCAAGCTTCCTAGGCTCAGTGAATTTGGAGTCTTATCAAATGTTGGCATTACTCTGGAAAGCAATTACCAAGCATGTGCTTTCTTGCAAATAGATTGTACTGCTTCTCTTAACTACTCTCCTTACTGTCCTTCACCCAACCATTCAGTGCCTTACAAAAAATATCCATAAAATGTACCCAAGACTGGTGAGACATGGTATGCAGATTGACTCACCCATTGACTGGTGGGCTACAGACTTCATGAAATTGGGCCAGTGAACCTGACTTCAACTGTTTGTTGGTTTCTACAAAGTTTTGTTTTAAAATTCTTTTTTAGTTTTCCTTTAACAAGTGTGTCTCTTCTCAGTTACCTAGAGAGATTTTCTGGTTATTCACCAGTATTAGTTGTCAACTACAACCGATTCCTCACAACCATAAGCTTCAACACATGTGGTACTGAAGCACCTATAATTAAAGAAAGATTTTCCAAACCCCCAGCCCCCAGAGCCAAGCACAGATCCAGTATCTGCTTACACATTGTTGAACCACAACTTTCCTCTGTATATTTAGCTTGAGTCCACTAATCCAGTGCATGAACCTGGTGTGAACCAGCCACTTCTTCATCCAGAACGCCTTGCATAGACCTGAACTGACCACTAGATTACTGAAAAAGTGCTCACTGTGCAGCACAGGTACAAAGTTGTGAGTTTGCACCTGAGCCAGAGAGAGTATAGCAGTGAGAGAGGGGACTGCATCCATCTGCAGGAGGATGATTTACGTTGTTTCCTTGTACCCTCTGTCCTCCTCACAAAAGACACTTTGGGATGCATTAACTATGCTCAGTTTCCTTGTGGTGCACAGTCAGTGCACCTCCTGATAGCTTGTTTGCCCTTGCATCACATCAATATTAAGGCTGGATGCAAAAGTGGAAGTTTTTTCTCGTTTGCAACAAGCTAGGACCCCTATGCAAATAGGAGAGACTGCATCAGCATGATGTGTACCTGCTTGTTCTTTATTACAGAAGAGGTGGTACAAGCATCTTTGGCCACTTCAATAATACAAAAGTATCTTGTGTGCAAAAAAAAGTCACACATTCCTGTCCTAGCTCCAGGGAACTTAGGGCCACATGTATCAAGCGTTTTGCATTCGCAAACGGTGCGAATGGCCATTTGCAAATGCAAAAATGCCTTTCAGCATGTATGAAAGGCATTTGCTATGCAATTTTAAGGAATCGCTAAAATAGCGATTCCTTAAAATTGCGAGCCCGTTTAGAGAATCGCAAATTGCGATTCTCTAAATAAGAAATCGCAAATAAGGAATCCTTATTTGCGATTTCTTAAGCACATGTATCAAGCTTTTCCTTAATGCGAATTGGGCATTAAGGAATCGCAATTACCGACAAGTTTAACTTGGTAGTAACCATGTGCAAATTTTAAAAATGCATTAAGAATGCATTTTTAAAATTGACATGTAACGCACACATGCCCTTTTGGCATGTGTGCGCCTTACATGTCCTGAAATATTTATTTGGGGTGCAGCAGAGGGGGCCTCCAACACCCTGGGGTTTTGCATTTCCTAAATTGCGAAATCCAGTTAGGAATTCGCAATTTGGGAAATGCAAAAAATTTGCAAATATGGGCCTACAGGCCCAAAGGGGCGAATTGGCTCAGAATCGCTATTTGCGATTCGGTAATAGCATTTGCGATTTTTAAGAAATCGCTAATACCGAATCGCAAATATGATACATACTATTTTGCGAATCAGAAATATCGATTTCTTAAAAATCGCTATTAGAGAATCTCAAAGTGGATTCTTCATACATCTGGCCCTTAGAGCCTGATTTAGATTTCGGTGGACGGGTTACTGTGTCACAATGGTAATGGATATTGGGTTTATCTTTTGGCGGATGGGATATCTCTCACCGTTGTGATGGAGTACCCTCTCTAACAAAATCTAAATCAGGCCTTTAGGAAAAAGGCCCAGGGTCATTTTATACATAGTTGGTTTGGCTATGGGAACTTCTAGACATAACTACAGTATTCTAATGACAGTTGTTACGTGCCTCCCTAAGAGGCAGGGGTACACAGTTAGTCCCATCACTATCCTGAGATTTACCCTGTCTCTTACATTTGTGATGTGCACCCCGTTTCCAGGGTCCCTTTTAACACTTGGCATTGAGTCTTGCATTCCCCATGAATGTTCTTACAAACATCTGTGTCTCTTTCTGAATAGTTTAGCAATTACGTTCTTCTCAACCAACGTCAACCATGTCTTTTTCTTGCCGTTTCCCCTATGTGCCTTTACTAAACCAGTTAAATGTATCTACCCCTACAAGGCCATATATCGTCTTGTGACTGTCTCATCCCCACGGCATTAGTAGCTATTTCATCCACACTCTGCTTGAATCAATCTTTGCGACTGCATTGTCTATACACTGTGTACACAGTTAGCATCATCCTCTTCAAGTCTGACATCCGATAGGCAATCACGAATGCTGTCTTGTACGATCAAATTATTTACATTTGAATGCAGTTGTATGGGAGATTTGGGCAGTACTAAACCACAAACAGCCCCCAGAAATAGTAAACAATAACGTATTTTGCCCCCTTAACCCCCACACGGTTGAGTCAATGGAAAATTATTTATACTTTTTTTAGCGCCGCATTTGCGCCGCTTTTTGACGCAAAAACGGCGCAAACTTGCAAAATACCATTGTATTTTGTAGGTTTGCGCCGTTTTTGCGTCAAAAAGCGGCGCAAATGCGGCGCAAAAAAAGTATAAATACGGGTATAAATATCTCTGTTGAGATGCTTTTCTTTTGTTAATTATTATCGTAATATTTACAGCCTCGTTCAATCACCTTGGTAAAGTTAATTGAAACCAGTGAGTAGTTTAACTTGGTTCCAATTTCATGGGACTTTCAATCATACATTATACCCTTGTGGAAAAGGTCAGTTGGGGTCATCCAGAGTGACAGATAAAGTTAGGCAGAGCAGGAGGTGGTAATAAGATTTTTGCTATTGTAAACAAGATATGATTTGAGATTAGGTTTTCTAAATTCTCTGGCAAAAGTGTATGGTCAGTGCCAAATTACCTATTAAAGTCAGAAAACCTGGTGGACTGTAACTCATGAAGATGATGGATTCTGAGTAACGATCAATCCTGGGAGACTCAGAGAATTATTTGTTGTTAGTGAGTTCTGAACCTCTTTTCACCATATATAGCATAGGCACACTCCAAAATATGCACTAGCAATTTGTTTTATAATTTCTATTAAAATCAACATCCTATTCTATTTCATCCTATTCTATTTCATAAAATGTGTAAACTGTGGAGAAGTGTGGCTCAATGGTTAGAGCGGCAGACCCTGAAGCAGAGATCTGGCTCAAGACCAGGGTTCAAGTCCCGCTTCGGCAGGTCTTGGGCTCAATTCCCCTTGACCAGATAATTCTCGCCTCGGTGCCTAATCTAATTCATGGGTCCCACTCTGCAACTCTGGGCAATAGCTTGCTTAATCTCCACAACGGCCCCTACAGCGCTTGGATGCCTGGCTTCACCCTGGGGGTGCTCAGGAGTGGGCGCCTCACAGGGAAAAAGCCAGGAGGGGTTCCATAGCGGTATGAGTACAGCGCCTTGAGACCCTAACGGGTGAGTAGTGCGCTATACAAGTGCTAATTTAAACTATGTGTAACTATAAACTTGAAAGAACGCTGACAGTAAAACAGTAAACACATTTTTAAAAAGAATGGCAACATTGTAATTATATTTCAGGATTTTCTAGCATGGAAAAGATGGGATCAGACCGTGTTTTCCAACTTCTCCCATGTGGCATCTAGCTAAACTGTCTCAGCCCCAGATAGCATTAGGAGTTTCTAGGATTTCCTTTCACACACATACTTTGGTGGAACAACAAAAGTGTTGTACCGTAATAATAAGATTGATCTCGGCGCACAGTAGCTTTGCCGACCCCGTAAACAGGTGTGGCCAGCTCTGCGGTGCTTTTTTGCCCGTAGCCTTCATGAAGGGTGTTTACAGCTTCTGTTTGCTTAATCTCAGACTCTAAGAAAGTCAAATATTTCTCTTTGCGTTGTTCTTGTTTCTACCCAGTTTAGGTATACGTTTCAAATTATGTTATAACGGGTAGGCCTCACATTGAATGATGGCAAAATCGAGTATTAACATATTCATCTGATTTGACTGGTAATTAATTCATATAAACCATGTGAATGTATATCTGTGAATAATTGATACACTATCAAAATATAGTAAAACAAATGTTACACACTAGCAACTTGTAAAAACACAATAAAATATACATTTATAAATGAGAAATGTGCAATGAAAATAAACGAATATATAAACATTACGGATACACAAACAAAACGTGAATCTTACATCTGTGGGAAAGAGAAGGGTCTCCTGCAGGGCTCTGGAGAGTGTGTAACTCTGCATTGAATTAATTGCAGCAAACATACCATTATTTAATTCCTGCCTCAGCACACGATGGTCATGTGATGCAGAGTGGGGTTTGTAGCCAGAAGGAACGCACCATGTGCGCCCTTACTAGGTATGACCAAGGGAGCAGCAAGAAAATTAAAATAACCCCCACTTTTAACCAAAGCTCTTATAGGACCAAGCAAATGAAGCGATTCATCATGACCCTCTCTAGAATAGCTCTCTTGGCTCTTCCATCCAAGCATCTATCCATTTATCCTTCCATCCACCTGCTGATATTCACAATTTAACCTTTACATTCTGCCACCCTTTAATTCTTTCATCTATCAAGTCTTTCACCATCCCATCTGTCCGCCCATCCATATCCAAACCTATCCATTCATCTCCAAACTGTCCATGAAACCCAACCACCCATCCTTTCAGTCATTCTTCCATCTATCCGCCCTTTCACGGCATCCATCCATCCTCCTTTTCACTCATCCATGCATCCTTTCACTCATCCTTCCACTCATTCACTCATCCATCCACCCATTTTCCCTTTCACCCATCCATCCTTCATTCATTCACTCATCCATCCATCCATTCACTCATCCTCGCATTCACTCATGTCTACCCTCCCTTTCACTCATCCATCTGCTCTTTCAGTCATCCACCCACCCACCCTTTCTTCTTTCTACCCTCCCTTCATCCATTCTGGTACTCATCCATCATTCCATCCATCCATCCATCCACCATCTATCCACCCTTTCATCCATTTACCCTACTTTTAACTCATCTACCCATTCTTTCACTCACTCATCCATCCATCCTATCACTCATCCATCCACCCATCCTTTCACTTATCCATTCATCCACCCTTTCACTCCATCTGTCCTTCCATCCTCCCTTTCACTCATACATACTTCCACCCTCCCTTTCACTCCGCTATCCGCCCTTTCACTCATCCATCCTTTCATTATCCATCCATCCACTCTTTCACTCAGCCATCAGTCCTTTCAACCATCCACCCACCCTCCTTTTCACTTATCCATTCATTCTTTCACTCATCCATCTATCCATCCTTTCAGTTATCCATCCACCATCCCTCTCACTCATCCACCCATTCTTTCACTCATCTATCCTTACATCCAACCTTTCACTCATTCATGTGTCCATCTACTCATCTATCCATCCATTCACTCGCCCATCTACTCACACTTCCATTCATTCATCCTTCAACTCACTCATACACCTTTGACAAGTTACAGACAGAAGAGGTCCATCAAGAACTCCACCCCCACAGTAGCTGCTAAAGTTGGGGGTTCCCAACACCACAGCTCCATTCTTTCACTCATTCATCCATTCGCCCATCCTTTTGCTCATCAATTCATCCATCTGTTCGCTCATCCATCTACTCACCATTTCATTCCGTCCATCCAGCCACCCTTTCACGCAACCCACTCATCCATCCACCCTTTCACTCATCCATCTATCCTCTCATCATCCATCCATCCTTTCACTCACTCATCCATTCACCCTCCCTTTTAATAATCTCTCCATTCTTTCACTTATCCATCCATCCACCGTTCCATCCATCCATTCACCCCATTATTACTAATCCGTTTATTATTTCACTCATCCATCCTTTCATTCATTCATCCATCTACTCGTCCACCTTTTCACTCATCCATCCACCCTTTCACACACACGCCCACCCATCCGTCTTTTCACTCACGCAACCACCCATCTTATTTATAAGTTTTTGTCTGGCGAGTTGCAGATAGAAGAGGCCCATCAGTAACTCCACCCCCACTTTAGCTGCCAAAGCAGGGTGTTGACGACGGCCCTGAGAATGACTACCATCAGTAGTGGGAAATAAGGCCTTTTATACTTCCACCCTCTATGCCAGGGAGAAGTGCCTGTCCCAAATTGTTCAGTGGTCTGCCAGGGCCCTGCAACTGGTTCCTTCACCCATCCATGTGGGACATGGTTGTCGCAAATGTGTACTTTTTGTGTTTAGGGAATGCGTGGATGAAGCACATCTGGCAGAGGTGGAAACAGTCACACTGGTGTTCATTTTGTATTTCTAACTTTCTAGTGGTACCTATCATATGGTATTGGAGAGGACCCGAGCAGCAGATGTGGATTGCTGGGCTCTCCCCAGTGAATTTCACATATCTCTTTTTGTGGGTCAGACTGAGGAGTGGCAAGATGAGGAGAGAGAGGGCTGCTTTGAGGTTTGTGGGTTTCCCCAGCCACACCCTTTCCCATTGCTCTCTGGAAAAGTTACCCCACAAGTTAACAGGTAATTATGGAGTGCAGCCTCTCTTGCTTTTGCACTCCGGTTATGGGTTCTCCTGTGTGGTGGACTCCCATCTCCACCCTACCTTCCTTCTCAAATCTTGTGACAGAGACCTCGTTACTGGATTACTGTGACTGGAATATGAAAAAGAGGCAGACCTGCTCAGAACCCCTCTCAGACCTGAGTGATGAAATTCACAACTTCTGTCTGCAACTTTAGTATAAAGTTGGGCATAAACCTTAGTCAGGGTCCCAAGATACCTCTACCGGATTCCCGGATCTCCCCACCTGCGGTTGTAAGACACTCTGGGGGTTATTCTAACTTTGGAGGAGGTGTTAATCCGTCCCAAAAGTGACGGAAAAGTGACAGATTTACCACCAGCCGTATTACGAGTCCATTATATCCTATGGAACTCGTAATACGGCTGGTGGTATATCCGTCACTTTACCGTCACTTTTGGGACGGATTAACACTCCTCCAAAGTTAGAATAACCCCCTCTGTGTTCTCTAGGGTTGTTGTATACTCCGGCAACTCTCCTTGCCAGGTTTGGGACCATAAAGCTGAGAAAATCACTTCATACTGACAGTAAAGACTTTTTAGACTTCTTCAAGTGAGAGAGCTGATTAACTGCCCAGGTGGGGCTTTAGAGGTGTCCTAACATAAGTGAGAAACTGCTCATAAGAAATGGGGCCATATAGGAGCTGACATGGGAATTATCTGAAGACGTCCATTGTGCACTGATGAAGGATCTGTGTTATAACTGAATAAGTCACTTATACTTGTAGATATTATAAATGTAGGTTTATTGATAACTCAAAATATTATATAACAGAGCCCATCGATCAGTTTCCAACACCTCCTCTGTCCTCTGCTCAGTCCTTAACTGCTGGCATCCAAACCATACCAACATTCTGTTTTTCCAGCTCTTTGTGACACGTTCATGCCCAAAGAAAACAGCAATAAATACACTATGATAACGACTGCATTTAAAATGATAACTAAACAATACTACATTACCAATACCTTCTATATAACATCTCCTTTTTAACAAAAACAAACAAAAAGCAAAAATTACTAATGTTCTTACTGAACATTCGTATCAGGTAAAAACAATCCTATAAATAACCAGGGGCCAGATGTAGGAAAAAAGCAAATATCGACTTGCAATTTGCGAGTCCGTGCGACTCGCAAATTGCAAGTCGCAATTTGCTATGCAGAAAGGTGTCTCAGACACCTTCTGCAACTCGCAATGGGGTCGCAAAGACCCACCTCATAAATATTTATGAGGTGGGTCGCAGTTTGCGACCCCATTGCGAGTATGGGCACTCACGGGGATGGTGGCCTGCTGGAGACAGCAGACCACCATGTCCGTGACTGCTTTTTAATAAAGCAGTTTTTTTTTTCTATCTGCAGCCCGTTTTCCTTAAAGGAAAACGAGCTGCACTTAGAAAAAAAACCGAAACCTTTTGTTTCGGTATTTTTCAGAGCAGGCAGTGGTCCATAGGACCACTACCTGCTCTGAAAAATTGTTTTTGTGATCATTCACAAAGGGGAAGGGGTCCCATGGGGCCCCCTTCCCGTTTGCGAATGGGTTACCATCCACTTCAAGTGGATGGTAACAGCGATTTCATTTGCGACCGCTTTCGCGGGCGCAAATGAAATTGCATAGCATTGTGAGTCGCAAATAGGAAGGGAACACCCCTTCCTATTTGCGAGTCGGAAATGCATTTTGCGAGTCGGATCCGACTCGCAAAATGCATTTCTGCATAGCAGAGAGGCTTTTGCGCCTCGCAAACGGCGTTTTTCGCCGTTTGCGAGGCGCAAACCCTTTGCTACATCTGGCCCATGGTTTCTTAGAAATATGTCCCATCCTGGTTGTAACTTCCTCCATCTTTTTTAGCATTGCCATCATTATTCTGATTACTACAGACTTCACACAACTGAACTTCTTTTGGCATTGATTCAACATCATTATCATTATCAGAAAGACTACTCAACATCATTATCATTATGAAAAAGACTACTGTTACAGATTTCCGTGTCCTTTTGTTCTCAACTGCATATTTCTGTGTTCTTTTGTTCCCCATCAAGAAGTTTGTCTGACAACTCTGAATCTATTTGTATGTAACAAGAAGCTTCCAATTTTTCTCAATAATGTCTTTTTGGAAATCATTAAATTACACTAAAATCCTAATAGACCACCATCTCCCATCAGCAAGCTGTACTGAACATTTTTTTTACTTGATTGACTTTATGTGATCCATGAAAATGAAATTAACCCTTCCTGTCTTTTTCACGCATGTTCCTTAACATAACCCACCTGCCGACATTTAAATTGTTACTAAACAATCTTCTGTTATCATCCTGATGATCCTTCATCTGCTGCTGAGACTGGTTCACTCTAGATTTCACAACATCATAATCCACCAAGTTCTCTGGTAGCACACTTGTTTTACTTTTCAACCATGGAGGAATACGTTTGGAACAAGGAGATCTTCCCCTTAACAACATGAAAAGAGAAACTCCTGTAACAGAATGTTGGGTGTTGTGATATGCCCACATTTTCTCCCTGACAAACTCCACAACATCCATACCACAAGTTGAAGCATTGTGTATACTCTCCTTCAACAACCTGTTCACTCATTCCACCATTCCGTTGGATTGAGGATTATAATGACATAGTATAATATTTAACATCATTCTTTTTCAGACATTGTTCATTTCTTTCAGAAATTAATTGCACCCCATTATCTGTAACCAATTCCAATGGTACACCTTCCACAGCAAACACATTTCAAAAAAATGTATCGCCACTTGAGTAGTCATACAGTCCGCAAAATCATATTAAATTCATTTACTGAAATAGCCCCTCAAAACAATGAATTATTTCTGATGTAATGGTATAGAAACAATGGGTCCCCCAAACTTGAATGCAAGTTTATGTCAAGGTGCATCTGACAACGGTACAGGAGCCATTGGAGTACCACCCATTGCCCAATGTTTATTAAACAATAAACACTTATCACAGCTGTCAGTAAATTCCTCCACACAAGCATCCATGCCTGAAAATCTTCTTAGTGGAAGAAGGACCCAAATGACCTAAATGAGCCAAAGATATTTTTACAATACATAACTTACACAGTGTAAAAATGTGTCCCTCCTCAACAAAATATTGTTTTTAACTGTCAATTCTTGAGCAATTTTGAAAAAACTTTTAAAATCACCTTGTAAATTCTTAATACTAGGACAACTCTCCTCCACATACTCACATACTGTTTTCAATAACAAATCCTCTTCAGACTTGTTATATCACTCTGTTTCATCAATTCTACCGTAACATTGTTTTGCTATAGCTACACGTGCTACAACTCATTCCTCATGGAACATATCCAGATCATCCTACTCCACTTCAACAGGTAGGCGAGACAAACGATCAGCTCTACAATTGGCAGATCCAACAATATACTGTACACCGAAATTGTATTCCTGCAATTTTGATAAAATTCTAATGAGCCTAGAAGATGCTCCTGATATTCCTTTGTCACCTAATAAGAATGTTAAAAACTTGTGATCCATACACAGAATGAAACGTGCCCTCCAAACATATGTCTTGAACTTTTCAGTGCCCCATGCACACGCCAACGCCTCCCTCTCTATGGTGCTATATCTTCTTTCAACTTCCTTAAGTGCTCTTGATGCAAATGCAATAGTACTTTCCACTTTGTTTACATTCTGACATAGAAGTGCCCCAACGGCATCAACAGTAATAGTACATTCCATATCTGATATATATGTTCTCAAAGCAGGTACATTCATCAATAATTATTTTATATCCTGAAACCCTTTTTCTTGCAATTCATCCCAGACAATTTTTTCCTTCTTTCATAATATTCTTTTGCGAGGTTCCATAATGATAGCATACCCCTCCACAAACCCAGAATAGTAATCTGATAAACTCGCAAAAGATCTTAGCTCATCTTTGTCTTTTGGAGTGGGTACATTCTTTAAAGCTTTCAACAGATCTATTTTGGGCATAATGCCCTCAGACGTAATCCTATGACCAAGGTAATCCACAGATTTAGTGAGAAATTTACACTTGTCTTTAGTCACGGTCATACCTCTTTCTTTCCAAATGCTTAACACCTTGTCAAGAATTGCATTGTGTTCCTCAGTTGTTTTGGCATAAATCAAGATATCATCCTGGAATGCCGGCACTCCAGCTACATCCTTTAATAGGTGAAACATGAGTTTTTGAAAGACAATGGCCGCCGAGGCCGGCCCAAATGGCAACCTCAAAAACGTATACGCACCAAACAGTGTAATATAAGATGTCAACATTTGTGAATTCTTTTCAAATGTAAACTGTTGATATGCTGCTTTCAAGTCCATCTTGCAAAAAATACTTAGCTCCTCCTAACATAGTCAATAACTCCTGAATTTTTGGTAAAGGATGCAGATCCACCACAATATTCCTATTTAGAGAACGTACGTCCACACACATCATAATTTGTCCCTTTTTCTTTTTTGCTAAAACAGTATCATTCCCCCATTCGTTGACTCGCTCAATAATTCTGTTCTTATATAACTCATTCAAATGTTTCCTTAAATCATTTCTCACACACAATGCTACACTACGTACTTTATAAGCAATGGGCACAGCATTTTCTTCAAAATAATTTGCTGTTCAAATCCTTTGACTTCTCCAATTCTAACACTGAACACTTCAGGATATTTAGCCAAAATATTTGCCACATCTTCAGACCTCCATTCATTTAACATTAAAGGGGTTTCAGTACCTGGTCCTAAACAATTACTAACCTACCCTGATCTACCCACCTCATAATCTCTTTCCCTTAATCAGCTACGTAAATCTTCATACATTCTTCTCTTCTAGCAAAATTAAGTTTATCTTCAAAGAAACCCAACATTTCTATTTCACAATCACCGTAAGCCACAGCTTTTATGTCAGGTTGCTTAAGCTTCTTGTTACACCAATACATCTTAAATGTCCTGTCAGATAACATTTTAATTGGGGATCCTGAATCTGCCATTGTTTTGATGTGTTTGCTCCCAATCATAACCAATTAAAAATGACCTTTCTTACTAGCAATATCTCCTTTGTATACCTTGGTTTCCTTTTCTTTCACATCCTCCACCCACACAGTAAAAATAACTTTGTAGAATTTTTTAGTCACATTGGATTGATGTACCCAATTCATTTTCACAGGGTTTCCATCCTTACAAACTCTCACAAAATGCCCAATTTTCTTGCATTTAGTACATCTCCTGCATTTTGCCGGACAATCCGGATTATTTCCCGTATGTGCATTAGACCCAAACCTATAACAAATTCTCGTATATATTTTGCTAAATTTACTCTTTCCATCCTCTGCATTCACTTTACTCACAACATTCACACTTGTGCTTTCATTGATTTTGATTTCCTCTGCAATCATCTTAACAGACTCTACTGATCTTTCAATTCCCTTGGCTATCTTAATAGTGTTCTCTAATGAGAGAATGGTAAAACAAACAAATGTTCTTGCGCTTTCTTCAATGCACAATTTAACACCATCTGATCTCTTATGTATGGCTCCACAGAATTCTCAAAATTGCATGCACTCGCTAAAATCCTAAGTGCTGTTAAATATTGATCCACACTTTCCTCAGCACTTTGGGGCATAATTACAAGCCCCTAATGCCTCCTTGCGGCACTCCAGTGTTTTTTTGGCACTAAGGTGGCATCAAGGAGGCCTTTTCCCCCACACCAGATTTACAAAGTGGCGCAATGCAAGCATTGTGCTACTTGTATCCCCTGCGCCACATTATGCCTGCGCCAGGCATAATGTACTCAAGGGGGGGGCAAAGATTAAACTGCTTTTACTAAATAACTTATCTTAGATTGTTTAAAATTGGACAAAGCCTCTCATATCCCCTGGCTTGCTTACTTTGATTCTTCCTTCAATGCCCTGTTCAACATATCTATAAAATGGGACCCGGAACGAGTTTTGACACTTTCACAAAAATTAATCAAGGACACGTTCCTGTGACATAGGTTGGACAGCAGGAGAGCCATCGAAATGATTAAATCTACAGTTGGTGTAAATATGGCCATTTCTCTAGAGGAAAGCTGTAAAGGTTATTCATCTAGCGTCACTAATATGCAGCACCATTTCATTTTGATAAGATTTAGACTAGGAATGGTGCATCCCCTAGTAACCGTCCCTAAATTGACCTCTTGTCCTACTGAAACAGTTTTTTGCCCTTGTGATAGGTCCAGCACACAAAGAACTTTGCACTTTATGCTGTTCTGTAACTTTTATGTAGAACTTAGGATCTTTTATCTTAAACCTTTTTTTTATTGCTCAGAATATAAGAACCCATCAGGCTGCATTGGAATTTTTATCAGATTTAAATAATCCCAACCTTTGTTATAATGTGGCGCTATATATTTTAAATGCTATTTATGTAAGGAAACGCCTTATTTTTTAGATATGTACAGACCCGATATGAACAATTGCATGTGATGTATTCAGTTTTATTTATTTTAATTATTTATGAATGTTGATATTATGACTGGGTGTACATATAATGATTTATTTATGTACTTTTATGGCTAATCTGTATTTGCTGAATAAGGTATACAAACCGGAACTGAGTCAGACATCCATGCCGGAGAGACTCTTATCTTCAGAGGGTATTATTTTATAAGTAAAATTACATCCTGAACCCTAAAAATCATAAGCACTGACATGTGTTGTTACTCAATAATAAGAAGTTATTCATTATGTACAAACTCCACATAAATCTTCGGTATCACGATGATGGTAATATTTATGGGAGTCTCTGCAGTCACTGTCACCTGGTTGTAGATCAGTAACATTTTTCCTAAGTGCCACAGTTTTCATTTCTGAGACTTATTTGTGTTGTGCCTCTTAATAAGTGGTCATTTCATTTGTGAGCTCCTGCAGCAGTATACTTTTGGCTTTTCCTTTGACAAGGATTTCTGGTCTTCTATATCTGTTATGTCAGGTGCTTGTCAGAACGTCCAAAAAGCTCTTCAGCACACATCATGACTCACTTTGCTCCCCATCTTTTATTATTTATTTACTTTGTTTTGTTTCTGTGCCATTGGCAAAGTAGTGTTTTGAATATGACAGACGTTGTGAGTTTTGATGTATGTTGCTTGCCATAGCAGCTGAATTTCATGGTTTTCGAGGTTTGTGTTCACTGAATTATAACCTTTAACTGTGTTTCTTCAATGAATTTCTACATTTTTTTATGATAGATGTTAGAAATTGGGTCTCTGGTTGACAGAGGTATGCACTGAGTCCAGGTAGGGGCCACAATCCTAGTAAGGGTAAGTCAGTTACACATCATGAATTAACATGTGCTCACCCTCTGGTAGCTAGGAATAGAGCAGGCAGGCTTAATATAGTAGCCAATGTGTAAAATAGTTATTGAAACCTCAAAACAGTGAAAACATCACACAAAAATAATCCACAGCAGGTTAAAATATAGGGCTTAACTTAATGAACAAAACAAGATGAAAATTACAAAATTCCAATACGTAGAAGTCAGCATATACATTTTTAAAGAATATCTGCAAATGTGGTGCTTAAAAACTTAAACTGCCAACCTGGGCTATTTGGTCACGCTGGAACGGTGTAAATCTAAAAGTTCAGGCCGACCTGAATGGAGTACCGGCTGGCTACAGGAACCAACCTTGTCACGCCAATAAAAGTACCTTTTGTAGAGGGTTACGTCAGCGTTGAAGATCTGATGCGAGCAGCAGAGGGGAAGATGGGAAGATGATGCGCAGGTTCCGATCCACGCACTAAGAGATGCATCATCAACAAGCAGCGCAGTCGTGGATGTGATGTTCTTGAGCAGTGGTTCGGTGTTTAACCCTTTGTGATGAAGGTAATGCATTGTCATCGAGCCGCACAGTCATCAATGCGATGTCCTCAAGCAGAGGTGCGGCGTCACACCCTTTGCAGTGTAGGCAATGTGTCACTATTGCGCCATGCAGCTAGTGATGCGATGTCTATGCCCTCTGCGGTGATACGTCAACGTCAAGGGAAGATGCATCAGTACTGGTCATGTCAGTGATGGTGATGTGTGGGTTTTTTAGTAAGAACAGTGCAGAACCCACCTCCAAGGGCCTAAGACTGAATTGCCACCACTTGGCAGGGCAGGACTCACAGCTGGTAATGTCCAGAGACTGTTTCAGGGTTGAGTGAAGTATTTTATGTCCCTATGCGCCCCAGCAAGCCCTTGGAGTCACTTTGGTTCAGGGGATGTGGAGTTGCAGGTCCAGTCCCTCCCACGCCCAGGCACGGTGGGCAGCAGACGGCAGGGCAAGCACAACAGAGCAAGAGTCCAGCAAAGTCCGGCATAGTCCAACCAGCAGAGTGACAATCCCTTTAGCAGCATAGCCGTCCTTCTTCATGGCAGAATGTCCCTAGGTCCAGAAGTATGCTGATTTGGTAGGCTCAGAAGTAGAGCTTGTATACCCAGTGGTTCCGTTGAAGTTGTGGAGACTTCGGAGATGGGCCTTTGAAGTGCACAAAGTCCCTGCCCTTCCTGCCCTGGCTTCAGACACAATCCAGGAGATTATGCAGCCCTTTGTGAGAGCTCTGGACATAGCCCACTCAGGTGTAAGTGTCACCTCCTCCCTCCCAGCCTGCCAAGGATGTACCATCAACTTGCAGATGGTCACTCACTCACACCTAAGCTCCCATAGAGTGTGGTTGTCTAGAGGAAATGCACAGAAGCCCAACTGTCACAGACTCATGCAAGTATTCAGATACAGGCAGAAGGCACTACATGATTTAAAGTAAGAAAATGCCAACTTTTTAAAAGTGGCATTTTCAGAATTACAGTTTAAACTCCAACTTCACCATAAGTTGTGATTTTAAATTGTTATTCCAGAAACACCAAACCTGTGGGGGTCCCATCTCTTTCCAAATGGAAATTGGAAGGTGGCAGTCTTTCTGTTGGTCTAGGGTCAAGGTTGGGGAGAGGCTGACACTCTCCACTGACCATCCTATACCTTGGAAGATAGGAGGCCGGGGAGAGGTACACTCTGCTTTTCCATTCCATCATCTGTAACCAGGACCATGGTGATCTCAGACATCTCAGAGAGGGGTGTAAGGCGGGTAACAGGCAGGACCTTCAAAGGGTTCCTAATGGTCTTGGGCCCACCAATCAGGTTACATCACTCTTCTGCTTCTTTACCTCATAGGTTCCAGACCAGCTGTCTTGCAGAGCTCACGGCTCCACGGGCTCCATCACCCACACTTTTTAGCCATGCTGAAACTCAGCCAGGGTGGCATTCTGGTCAGACCAGCACTTTATGTCCTCCTGGTTAGCTTCCAGATTCTTCTGGGTGAGTCTCGGGAAGCGGGCAGTTTGGTTGCAGAGGGCCATGTAGCTGACCACATCCTGGGGGGCTCTCCTGGGAGCTTGCCCTCTACCCCCTTTTTCCAAACTGAGAGTTCCTCTCACAGGGTGCCCATACAGACGTTCAAAGGGGTTGAAGCCAACCCCCTTCTGCAGTACCTCCCTGTATGCAAAAAAAAGGCATGGCAGGAGGGCATCCCACTTATACCTCATGGGTTTGGCTAGACTCATAATAATGCCCCTGAGGGTTTGGTTGAACCTTTCAACCAACCCATTGGTTTGGGGGTGGTAAATAGTAGAGAACCTGTTGGTTACCACGCTTTCCTCCCACATAGCCTTCATGTAATTAGATATAAAGTTAGTACCACGGTCAGATACCATCTCCTTGGGAAACTACCATGGGTAAAAATCCCCATCAGTGCCCTGGCTACAGCGGGCACAGTCACTGTCCTCAGGGGGATAGCTTCTGGATACCGGGGGGCATGGTTCACCAAGATCAAAATGAATGTGGTGCCTATGGCTGTCTTAGGGTCCAGAGGCCCAACAGTGTCACTGCCCACCCTTTAAAAGGGGGTGCCAATGCCAGGAAAAGGTTGTAGGGGAGGCCTTGTACTTCCTCCCTATCTTGCCACTTGCCTGGCAGATAGGACAGGACCTACAAAATGCATCTGAGGCCTTCCTCATTTGAAGCCAAGAAAAGTGGGTGACAAGCCTGTCGTAGGTCTTGTCTTGTCCCAAATGACCCACCAGAGGCACTTCATGAGCCAGACCAATTAAGAAGGCCCTTTAGCACTGGAGGACCACCAACACACATGTTATACCAGTCTTATGAGGCTCACTATACAGGAAACCATTCTCCCAGTAAATCAGGTGCTTGCCAGAGGCGTCACCAGCTGTCTGGGACTCAGCCTGCTGGCGAAGACCCACAAGGTAGGGCATTCCCTCTGCGAATTGCAAAACTCCTCTGATGGGACGCCCTTCCTTCTGCCAGTTGGACAGCTCAGACATGTTCCCCAGTTTGGCCACATCCTCCCCTGTATGTACTGGGGCATCCCCCTCAGATTTAGCCTCCTTCTTAACCGTGGAAGTCTCAGGAGCAGGTTTCCCATGCCCCTTGCCCTTCTTCTTGGCAGGACCTTGGGCCATTCTTTCAGGCTTCAGGTCCTTCTGATCACCTTGTGGTCAGACACACACACTCATGCAACCCCAACATTCCCAAGTGTGACCTGAGCTCAACCTTCTTCCAGGAGGTATGCTCCAGGTTGTTACTTAGCAGACAATCCACAGGCATGAATGGATTCACAGCTACTCTGAATGAACCTGAAACTCCTGTCACCCCCATTCGAAGGGAACCAGAGTATTTGCTCTCACAGTCTTCAACAGCAACAAATTGGTGGCACACATTAGGACTACCTGCTCTGAACACACCAGAAGACACCTGACAGTGGTTATGCTGGCTCCTTTGTCTCTCAGAACCTCCACTCTCTTCCCGTTGATGGTGGCCCACTAACTGTAATTTTTGGTATGTGGGCTATCTATACCATCTCTCTGTCACCGAAGGACACTAGGGTGTACTCTACCCTGTCTCCCAAACTATCTGGAAAAATCACCTCCCCAAGTGCTACACTCACCTACCCCAGTGACTGCCCATTGCTGGGGGACTGTGCCCTGTCCGGACACCTGGCATCCCCCTTGTAGTGTCCTTTCTGCTGACACTCATAACACTTAGGTGGGGTGCCTTCCCTGAGGCCTGCTTTCAGGGAACCATTTATTTTTCTTTTCAGTAGGGGGGTGGGAGCGCTGTCCCACAGACGTAGTTTGGGGCCTTTTAGAGAACTACTGGTGAGGACCCTGCCCACCATTGCAGTGATACTCTCCAGATACATTCTTGTGCACTCTGGTGCTGACCCAGCGGTTCTCCTCCTTAGCAAGCTACCTGGGGCCAGAGAGCTTACTGTCAACAAGGTGTTGGCAACACATCTGGAAGAAAAGGACTGAACATGTGCTCTTTTGTAATAATTTTTTACAGCACCTAGTAATCCTTTACCTCACTGCCATTCATCCAACCATCCAGTTCCTTGCAAAAGTAATCCACACACTCTACCTGTGTCTGTTGGGATAGCTTCTGACTGTCCCTGAACTTCTTTCTGTACTTCTCTGGGGTCAGACTTCCTGATGAGGATCTCCTCCAGGGAAGAAGGAGGGATACCCCATCCTGTCACTCCCCTCTAGGGCCAGCAGAGTGTCCCTCCTCTCACTAGTAATACGCTTCCACAGACTAGTTCCCCAGTCCCTCTCAGGGACCTTGTGCATCTGTAAAGCAATCTTGTATGCCTCAAACCATCTGTGTCATCTCCCACCACAAAGTCAGACACCAAACCCTTGGGTATGTGGACCCTCCTGTCAGAAGGCACTGTAGACTTGCTGCCACCACTTGACTGTACTTGCATAGCCTTGATGAACAGTTCATTCAGGCTCTTCTCATGAGCCAACTGCTCCAGAGCAACCTTCTCCTCCAATCTGAACTTAGCCATCTCCAGTTGTAATGTTCTTTCCTCCCTCCTGTCCTTTAGCAATTCTAATGACAGGCCTGTAGATGAAATGCTGCTCCCTTGCTTGAGGGGAACCGCCAATCTATTGGTACCCTACCCCAAAGGCAGTTCCAGTGAATCCTGATCCAGCTCCACAGTATCCTCTATTATGTAATTCTCCTCCTCTGGGGTCACGGGTGCATCCTGGGCTTCTATCCAGGACTCCTGCTTCTTTTATAGCTCCACCTTTCTGGTGAAGCCTTTTGTAGAAAGCCCAAACCCCTTGCAGAAATCCTTGAGATGGGCCACAGTGTAACTCTCCAGCCTGGCCAGCTCACACTCCATTATTTTAGGTGCAGGTGTAGGATCTCCAGTCAGAGACATGATTTTAGAAAAAAACTGAAATACCAATCAGGGAGAATAATAAATATACAAAAAGACAGTCAGAGAGAGAAGGAAAAAAATGCAAATGAGTATCAGAGACAATTAATTCAAATTGGGCTTATATGTGGGTGGTAGTGTACACCAAATTAATATACAAACACAAATCCTGTCCTCACTGCTGATCACCAGTGTTAGAAATTGGGTCTTTAGTTGGCAGTGGTATGCACCCTGTCCAAGTAAGGACCACATTCCTAGTCAGGGTAAGTAAATTACACATCATAAATTAACCTGTGCTCACCCTCTGTTAGCTTGGCAGAAAGCAGGCAGGCTTAACTTAGGAGACTATATGTAAAGTATTTGTGCAACACTTAAAACAATAAAACAGTGAAAACCCCACAACAAATAATCCACACCAGGTTAGTAAAATGAGGCTTAATTTAATCACCAACACGACCAAAACAACATAAATTGAATAGGTAGAAGTTGAGATATTAATTTTTAAAGAATATTTGCAAATGTAGTGCTTAGAACCTTATAGCGCCAAACTGGGCTATCTGGTCCCGCTACACTGCTGCAAATCCAAAAGTTCAGGCTGACCCCGATGGAGTACGGGCCAGCTACATGGACAAACTACCTTGTGTGGAGAGTTGCATCAGCGCCGAAGATCCGATGCAAGGGGAAGTGGGGACAATGTGAAAGCGATGCTTTGGTTTCAATCCACACAGATATGGATGGGTTGTTGTCGAGCCACGCAGTCATCGATGAGATGTCCTCGAGCAGCAGTGCAGCGTCAAACCCTTTGTGATGAAGGCGATGTGTCATCGTCGAGCCATGCAGCCATCAATGCAATGTCCTTAAGCAGAAGGCAGAAGGGCAGGCACAACAGTGTAGGAGTCCAGCAAAGTGACAGTCCCTTTAGTTGCACAGCAGTTCTTATTCCTGGCAGAATGCCCTCAGGTGCAGAAATGTACTGATTTTGTAGGGTCAGAATACGTTTGTATACCCAGTGGTGCCTTTGAAGTGAAGAGTACTTCTAACGGAGGCCTTTGAAGTGCACAAAGCCCCTTCCCTTCCTGCCCTGGCTCCAGACACACTACAGGGAGTTATGCAGACCTTTGTGAGGACTGAGGATACAGCCCATTCAGATGTGACAGCTCCTCACTCCCATCCTGCCCAGGATGGGCCATCAACATGCAGATGGCCACTGAGTCACACCTAAGATCCCTTCAAGTGTGCCTGTCTGGAGGAAATGCACAAGAGCCAAGCTGTCACTTACCCAGACGTGTTTTGAGAGACAGGCAGAACGCACTGGATGATTTAAAGTAAGAAAATGCCAACTTTCTAAAAGTGGAATTTCCAGAATTGCAATTAAAAGTCCAACTCCCCCATAAGTTTTGATTTAAATTGTGAATCCAGAGACACCAATCGTAGGGGTCCCATATCTTCCCAGTAGGAAATTACACTTAAAAAATGTAATAAGGCAATCCCTCTATTAACCTATAGGAGAGATAGGCCTTGCAGCAGTGAATACGGATTTAAGTCTTTCACTACCTGGACATATAAAACTTAAAAATACATGTCCAACTTTTTAAATACACTGCACCCTCCCCTTGGGACATTTTAGGGCCTACCTTAGGGGTGACATTGTAGGAAGGTGGCTTTCTTCTAGCATGGGTACCCCCATTTGTGGCCTGTTTGTCGGTGTTTGTTAGTGTGTTTTTACTGTCTCACTGGGATCCTGCTAGTCAGGACCCCAGTGCTCATAGTTTGTGGCCTATGTGTGTTGTCAGTATGCTTGACTGTGTCACTGGAGTTCTGCTATCCAGAAATTCTATGCTTATGCTCTCTCTGTTTACCAAATTTGTCACTGTAGTTTAGTGACTCCATATTCCAATTCAGATTGGCACACCGGACCCACCTTATAAGTCCCTAGTATATGGTACCTAGGTACCCAGTGCATTGGGGTTCCAGGAGATCCTTATGGGCTGCAGCATTTCTTTTGCCACCCATAAGGAGCTCATACAAACACTCCTTCAGGACTGCCAGTGCAGCCTGAGTGAAATAGTGCACACACTATTTCACAGCCATTTTCACTGCACCAGGAAACTTATAAGTCTCCTATATGTCTGACCTTCAGTACTTAGGGCTAGGTGCAAAGTTACTGTGTGTGTGAGGGCACCCTTGCACTAGCAAAGGTGCCCCCACATTGTCCAGGACCAATTTCCCAGGCTTCGTTAGTGCGGGGACACCATTATAAGCGCGCCCTACATATATGTCAATACATATATATTGCTTCACAATGATAACTCCGAATATGGCCATGTGATCTTCATGGATCTCCCTATGTCTGCATATACTCGTGCCCTACTCCTCCAACTAAGATATGGTACCCTGCCTATTAATAGTTACACGGCTCGTTGGTCATCAAGTATCTCTCTGACTGACAGATGTATACTCTGCCATCATTGTAAGGAAACAATTGAGCATATGCTGTTTTTCTGCCCCCTATATAAGATCCCTAGAGGGAGGTGGATCATTCCTCTCTGCAAAAACTTATTATTGCAGGACCGAGCTAACGCCATCAGAATATGCAGATATGACACATCAATATTGGTAGTTAGCTCAGTCACCAAATATTTATCCGAAGCCTGGTCCATCCGTCGTAGGTATATTTTAGCCACGGGTCCCTGAGTCAGCCAGGCACTTCTCATGTTTACAGAAGGAGGTTTTAACAAGAAATATTTATTTCTGATTCTTAACTTTAAATTTTCAGATATGTTAAGTACTATGATATTGAAGTGAATCTTATTTAACACTCATGTGGTCTCTTTAGGAACCTTTTTAAGGGCTTGCGGTCCCTTATAGGAGAAGCTAAGACCCCAAAAGTCCATAGAGATGATCTTTTAGTCTAATTGTTACGATACTTTATACACATCTGCATAAGGGACACATGTCTAATATTTAAATATTTATTATATTGTATGACTCATTTTGTATTTTAAATATGCTCAAAGCCTTAGTGCCAAGGAGCACATTGTCGATATTCATCTGATTGCCGGTTACTACGTTTTACTAGTACTATGTATGTTTGTTAGTGTAAATTTTAACAGCTCAAATTTTATTATGTAAGATTGTTATTTTGTATTTTAATGGTCTACATTTTTAGACCAAATGAATATAAATAAAATAAATAATATGGCCATGTGAGGTGTCTAAGATTGTGAAATTGAACCCTCAATCCAAATCTGGTATTGGGAGGCCAATTCCATGCACCTTGGGGGCTCCACCATAGGCCCCTAGTACTGTCAAACCTGCTCTCTGAGGTTTCCACTGCAGCCCCAGCTGATGCCACTTCACAGACAAGTTTCTGCTCTCCAGGGGATTGAGTAGCTCAATCCCAGGAAGGCAGAACAATGCATTTCCTTTAGGAGAGGGGTGTTATACCCTCTCCCATTGGAAATAGGTTTTACAGGCATGGCAGGCACCTCTCTGCAGCGACAACCGGTACTCTGGGACCCCTTTCCTGTCGACGAGCGTGATCCCTGGAACATAGGTGGTGGACCGAAGTGTTCCTGACTCTCCAAAGGTCCAGCTGTCCAAATTTGGTTGCGGTAAGGGCTTGCCTCCCCTTGCCAGACATACCCCTGTGCATCGCATCTTCTGCAGCTCCTTGGGCTTCTGTGCACTTCTTCCAAAAGTTCTTCGTGCACAGCGTAGCTCAGGTCCTCAGCACTCTGTCCTGCGACGCTCAGCTCCCTGACTTGTTCTCCAGCGGCGTGGGATCCCTTTGTGTAGTGCTGCGATGACCGCACTTTGCAACTCCCTTGTCCCCGTGTCATGGGACTCCTGTGGGTGCTGCCTGGTTTTCTGAGGGCTCTTTGAAGTGCTGAGAGCCTTCTCTGTCTCCTCAGTCTGAGTTGAGACCCACAGGTCCCTCCTGGGTCCGGGCAGTGCCTCTTTAACTCAAAACGTGTTCCTGCGGGCTTGTTGGCAGAATCCAGCAACGAAAATAGCCTGCATCCAACGACTCGATGTGGGACATCTCTTGCACCAAGCAGGAACCCGCAGCTGTCTTCTTTGGTGCATTCCTGTACTTTTCTTCTAACCGGAGAATCCACTTTTGCACCGTCATCCAGGTTGGCAGGGTCTCCTGTTCTTCCTGGACTCTTTAACAGCTTCAGGACTTGGTCTCCTCTCTCCACAGGTCTTCAGGTCCAGGAATCCTTTGTTGGTTTCTTGCAGTCTTGCTTGGTTCTTGCATAATCCTTTACCACAACCTCTAATGTGTTCTGAGGAAACTTGCTGTACTTTACTCCTGTTTTCCTGGGCTCTGGGGTGGGGTACTTTACTTACCTTTGGTGTTTTCTTACACTCCCAGCACCCTTCTATACACTACACTACACTACACAATCCGACTTTCGCATTCCACTGTTTTAGTATATGGTTTGTGTTGCCCCTAGGCCCATTGCAATCTACTGTGTTTTACACTGTTTGCACTATTCTATGACTGTTTACTTACCTGATTTTGGTTACTAGTCTATATATTGTGTATAATACTTACCTCCAGCAGGAGTATTGCCTCTAAAATATTTTTGGCCTTGTGTCACTAAAATAAAGTACCTTTATTTTTGGTAACACTGAGTATTGCCTTTTATTGTGTATAAGTACTGTGTGACTATAGTGGTATTACAAGAGCTTTGCACTTCTCCTAGTTCAGCCTTGGCTCCTCTGCTACAGCTACCCCTAGACAGCCTAAGTTGCTAGACACTGCCTACATTTCACTAAGGTAGATCACTGGACCTGGTACCCACTACAAATCAGGGTATCTTCTCACAGACATATGCATTAAAAAGGAAGGTTTGGGCCTGGCAGGAGGGTTAACTTGCCAGGTTGACATGACAGTTTAAAACTGCATAACAATTTCCCTGCAACGGCAGGCTGGAGTCATGTTTGAAGGGCTACTGAAGTGGGTGGCACAATCACTGCTGCAGGCCCGTCAATGGTATTTAATCAACATTCCCTGGGCACATGTAGTGCATTTTACAAAGGACTTACAAGTAACTTAGATATGCCATTTGTGGATCAGCCAATTGTATACTGTTTTAGGTAAAAAAACACATGCACCTTAGCACTGGCCAGCAGATGTCAAGTGCCCAGAGTCCTAAAACCTGCAAAAACAAAGTAAGCAAACAGAGGGTCAGAAGGCAAAAAAGTCAGGGGAGACCACACCAAGCATGCCAAGTCTAACAATAGACTTAATTCACTTGTCATGTACTCCTTTCAGCATTGTAACTTGGCTGAAGGTTATAGGGTCTGTACTAAGGCCACATCCTGCTCCTAATCTGTCATGGTCAAACCCCACTGTGCACAGCTTTTGCCAATGAATAGCAGGGTGTGGGAGACCTGATTTCAGGCACACCTGCAATACTTAACAGTGCATTCAGGGTCCTCATTTCGCCATGTCCTTCTTTTTGTAAAAGTCGCAGTTTTAATTTGAATCACATTTTTTTTAGAAAATTGTGTTTTTTCTATGGATACAAAATAGCAGCTGTGTGGTCACAATTTTAATGAAAATCATGATTTTATCATAACAAACTCTTTTTGTTAAATTCTTTTTTTGTTAAATTCTTTGCCTCCATTTTGCACACCTTTCAGTGCTCCTCAGCACTCTCTTGGGGACAGGCATCTTTCACTGTTCACCCCCTTTGCTATGGTAATTTCGTACAGAATTCCAATTATCAGTGTGAGGGGGCAACTAAATTTGGTCCCCATTCATCAGCAAATCACAAATATCAAAATATTCAAATGTGATTGAAAGAATTATAAGATATACAAATGTGTTATCCCCTTCAAACATATTTGGCATCTTGTTCAAAGGCTAATATCTCAAAAAACTGCTAAACCAATTTACACCAAAGTATGACAGTCACACGTAGGGGTAAGTAATAGAGCTTGGTTTTATGCACTGCCTGAGTGCCCGTTTTAGTGCAGATCTGTAAACGGCGGTCAGTGTTATGAGAAAAACAAAAAATACTTTCAATGGAAACACTGACTGAATCATAACTAAACAACAAACTCTATTTGGTCTCTGTAAGTGGTGTCCACACTCTGTGCTCACTTGAAGGAGTTCATTATTCGGCACATTTGAATATCACTACAGTAATTTTTGATACAGTGTATTCACTATGTACCTATAAGAATGCTACACCTATGTTCTTTACATTTCAGTCATAATTAAGATTGCATTCAAACAACTTACCTGCCGAGGGGTCGAAACATCGACTTAACTTACTACTCAGTTGTCTCAACATCCTATAAAAATATGGGGCATATTTACAAGCCCCGTGCACCCCTTAGAGCTACTGTAGCGTCATTTTTTTTAACACTACAGTGGTGCTAAACAGGCCCTCACCCTGTGCCATGTTTACAAATCGGTGCAATGTTAGCATTTCACCGCTTTGTAAACCCATGCGCCACATTATACATGCCCCAGGTATAATGTATGCAAGGGGGCGTTCCCCCACAGGGAGGGCACAGTAAAATTTACAAGATTTCACTGCGCCATTCTAGCATTATTTTTTCATGCCTGCCCAGGGCAGGTGTTAAAGTGACACAAGGCTATTTCCTATGGGCCTCCCCAAGCTTTTCTGGACTACAGTCGAAACGTTTGGTGCAAGTATAGCAAAGTGCCACAGTAGCATCACAGATTTTGACGCTGTTGTGCTAACGTGCGCCATGGTGCACTGTATCGTAAATACAACGGTACCATGGTGTTGTTAGGGGGGCACAGGGCCACGCAAGGAAACTTTCGCATCCGAGCTGATGTGCCAGTTCCTTGTAAATGTGCCCCTACGTGTTTTCAACCCTAAAATACACTATGCTTGATTACCAAATTAATCTAATAGGATGTTGGTCTCAAGTCATTATATTGGCAACCAATAGGTATGACTTTTGTTCTTTGTTGTATATGGGTTAGACTACACCTTCTAATTTGTTGTATAAGTGTGTGATAAATGTTATGTATTAATGACGATACTTTCTATAGTCCTACATCAAAGACTTAAATGTATTCCTCCAATATTTGTTTCTGTGGAGCACCGAAACGGAGGATCTTTACTCCCACTTCACATGAAAAAAGGAAGCATGGCATAAACAATACATTCAGATGCACATGTATGTGCATTATGTATTTATTACCGCTGTTGAACGAAGAGAGGTGTATCATGACGCACTCAAGGCTTCACAGTTCTTATCTCATAGCCCCACCTCACGCTGAACAAGGGTAATAACTAGCTCAGCACCTCTGCACATATTCTACATAATTTCTAGAGAAACTAAAGATGTAAGAGAGTTACGCGTTACTGATATGTTAAGCATGGCTACACCATTAAAACATGGTATTAAGTTTCCAAGTTAAGGTTGACTTAGTACTATGGGGCAATGTGAAGATAGCACCTTCACGTTTAATAGAAAACCAGATATTAGTTAAGCTTAATTCCGGTTTGACTTTAGGTTTTATTTGAGGAATCTTCAATATATGTTGTGCTTTCCTGTTTGAGTGTAATCATGTTTATTTGTCCCTTAACAAATTTGAGTACAGAAATCGAGAGCCACTGCAATTATGCAGAAATGGAGGGCTAAATCATGTGGCAGCATATTAAGTTACACTAATTCTGTCTGGGCAAACCTTATGCCTCTTTACTATCAGTTTAACACATGCAGGATTTAGCAATTAAAAGATGACCGATTATTCTTTGCGCGGCGCTCTTCACCACAGATTTGTGGTGCTTTTCATGAGCTTTTGATCCTTTTACGCTAGAAACATTTTTTTATTTAATCTTAAAATTATGCAGCATCTGAAGGATTGTGTGGCGAATGTGGAAAATCCCTAATGATGTGGAAGATGTAGTGGCTACAGGATAATCCAGGGTCCCCAACTAAATCTACAGCCAAAAAAGGGTTTTGTTTTTCTCTGAGAGAAAAGCCTGTTTATAAACAAATAGTTTGTTGCACAGACAACGTAGTGCAGAGCACTGCAAGCGGTCAGGTCGACTAACTTAATCTAAGAGGGAGAGGAAGGAAGTCTACCTTCCAATTTTTGTGTAAGTGAACACACATAAATATTTCAATTTAAAATAAATGGCAACATTTTTTATTTTTGTTGGTTATAGTTTGAAAGCAATTTTTAAAACATTTTCAAATAAACTACATTTTAGCACGTTTTCTGCGACCTCACATTGACTAGTTTAGTTTGTTCGTGGCCAGGAGCATTGCCATTTACCCCGACAGTAATACACCCTCCTTTACCTGTAATATAAATAACCACTGTAAGTTATGAAATGCACACCATATGTTCCATATTTTCTCAAACTTACATAGACAACCTCTACCCTTATCTACCACATTCTGTGCTAGCATGCCATAATCAACATCCCTTTGCGTGACTAAATTCCACCTAAAACCCTGCAGCTATGCTGCAGGAAATGCATCCCCAGCACCGCGGGTGTATCATTGTCATGTGAATCAACATGTGGACACTGGGCACTGAAATGTAGATAGCAAAGTTGGATTCAATCAGTCAATTTATACTGTTGAGGAAGAGAAAGGTGCAGGAGCTTCCATTTCTGTTGCAACTGAACAGTTGCAACTTCACAGACGATGGATGTATATGAAGAGTCTTCTTTTAAAAGTATATTTTATTGAGTTTTTCTTTAATAACGTAAGGTCCAACAGAGTATGCTCATACACATGGGTTCAATAGCTAAATTGCTTTAAGTATGACAATGATCAATGTACTTCAAACACAATTGTTAGATTATAGCATATCATTTCTATGTTGCATCTCCAGCTGCTGGCCTTCCACAATCAACCAAAACATTCCCTGTAACTTTATATACCCCCCAACTATTGCATCACTGAGAATCAATGATGTGTTTAATGTCCTGTCTAGGCTGCCAGTAAGTTCAACCAGGTAGTACTGCTCCAGGCGTTAATCAAAGTTTGTCACGAGGTCGGGGGAGCAGGTAATTCAAAATTTCCTAGGGCAGATTATCGATAGATCCCTCCATTTACATGGGTGGCATCTCATGTCACTGATTCTTCTCCTGTGTCAGCAGTCTACAAGTCAGGTAGGAACATCTCCCATGCACATGCCACCTCTATTGTACCAATTCCTTTATTTGCTTCCGTCTGCATTACTTGTCCCTCTACTGTTCCCATTTTACTAATTCACTATGCCACTTCAGCAGTCGGGGTCCACCCGCCAATTTCCAGTTTCTCATGATCTCACGCTTCGCTAAGAGGAACACTGAATCTTGGAAATTACTAGTAGCATTGGTTTTTTAGGTGTACTGGGACCAACTCAGGAGGCAGTGCCTTAGTGTACACCGGATTTCCTTCTCTAAGACAGTGGTCGGCAAGCCCGTGACCCGCTCCCAATAGGGGCGAAGCTCAGGACAACTCCACAACATATGTAATAGATCTGCCCTATTTTCTCTGCATCTGGTACACATCACATTTTCTATCTGAAAATATTTCTGGATATGCTCGAGGTCAGATATGCCCATTGTAGAACACAAAAATTAATCAATTTGAAGCAAGCATTTGTAGACATGCGAGGTACCCATTCAAGAATGGAGCTCCAGGCCCCTTCTGGTATCAGAGTCTCTAAGTCCCTCTCCCAGCTGGTCCTTAGTTTCTCTAAGGGGCGATGAGAGTCCCCCCTAGTGGCCCTATACAAACAAGAGACCACCTTGATGGTGCCGGACGAGAATGCAGTGTAGCAGCAACTTCCCAGGGCTGAAGGTTCAGCAGTCCCATTTCACCAGTGCCTCTGGATGGTTGCGGTGACTACGCTGTGCAGGAGGAAGTGCCCCCGTGGTATATTAAAATCAGCCCCAAAATCCTCAAAAGGAAGCAATTCTCCCCCCCTGTAAAAGTCCCCTAGGGTAGAGACTCCCGCTTCCGCCCAAACCTCCAGGCCTCTTCAGTCTCCACAGTGTGGCAGCACCTTCAGCATTTTTAGCGGTACGTCTAGAGTACACAGACTGTTTGTGTGTTTACCTTAGGCAGCAAGCCCAGCATTTGGCTATCACTCAGAACTCAGCAGTATCCGAGGGCAATGTATGTCTTGACCTCAACAAGGTCTGTCAACCCAGGTACAAAGGGGCCAAGTTCCCGCCCCAGTCTCTGCCTACCCACCAACCACTGAACAAACCACTGAAACTGAGCTGCCAGGTAGTACCCTTCAGAGGCCGGTGCTTCTAGCCCTCCATCTGCCACAGGGCGCTGTAGTGTGGTCAGAGCCACTCGCCTACGAGCCGATCCCCAGATGAATTATATGGGTTCCGAGTTTAGTGCGCTAAATATCGCCCGGGTTATCCATATCAGGAGCATCCCAAAGATATATAGTAGGTGGGGCAGGGCAATCATTTTCGGCAATGCATTATACCTATGGGAGAGAGGGGAAGAGTTTTCCAGAGAGCTATGCTATATTTAAAGGCGCGCACCGCACTACCTACTTTCCCGTCAAAGAGATCATCCTTGGTGTGAAAAATCATAACTCTTAGGTAGGATATACATCTAGGGGCCCAATCCAAGGAAGACAGATCCGCCGGGGGAGCCAGGTCTGGTGTTATCGGAAACAACCAGGAATTTTTGCCAATTCACTTTAAGACCTCAGAGCTGTCCAAACTCATCTAACTAGGCCTTAGCCCCTTTTAGCTCCTTATTTATGCCCGCAGGAACAGCAACATGCCATCAGCGTACAGGGCTTGCCTATGCCAACTGTCTCCTAGTGTCAGTCCCCAGAAGTAGGTTCCAGTGAGGGCCCAGGCTGCCAGAGGCTCCACCGCCAAGTCAAAAAGCAGGTGGGACAGGGGACATCCTGTCTTGTGCCCGCTTCACCTTATAGCTATGTGAGACCACCTGATTCGTTCAAACTCGAGCAGTTGGATTCGTATAAAATAGAGGTGGGCGGTGAGCTCTGCTCTACTGGCGGATCTCAGTTTTTGGCACTCTGCGCTCCACTTGGAGCACAGAGTTCAGCCAAAAACTCTGCTAGCCCCGCCAGCGGAGCGGAGCTCACAGCATGTGCACTGCAGCCCAGTTATGGGCCACACAGCGCAAGCACAGACAGTCTGTGCTTGTGCTGTGTGGCCCATAACTGGGCTACAGTGTGCACTCACCCAACGTCGGCGGAATCATGGTGCTGCTCGCCGGCAGCCCAGCCGAGCAGCTCTGGATCCAGGGCCAGGCTTCCATCCGCTAGCAGCCTGGGCCAAAGGAGGAGGCAGAGAGCCAGGTCACTGGCAACGAGGACCCCCTGGGAAAACCCAGGTAAGTCCTCTTTTTTTTCTATGTGCACACAGAGCTGGCCGGTGCACAAGAGGCCTGAAACGGCAACTTTCGCTGCCTACGGTAATGGCCTGAATTCAGCCCAGGGCCATAGGCAGCGACTTCTGCAATTTCAGACCTCTTGTGCACCAGCCTGCCCGTGTGCACTGACTGCACACTGGGCAGGCCGGTGCACAAGAGGCCTGAAATGGCAGCTTTTGCTGCCTATGGCCCTGTCCTGAATGCGCCGACCCTGCTTAGCGCTTCCGCGTTTGGGCACACATGTAAGTTATAGCCTTCCCCTCACTGCCACATATCTCCTACAGGGTCTACCACCTTATTTATGTATTGGAAGGGGACACCCGCTCTCACCCAAATAAGGACCCCGCCCTTGCAAAGGTAAAATAACTAGTATAATAGACTTGACCTCACCACCTACGTTGAAGTGACAGCCCTTCCTGAGCAGTGAGGTGAGTTTCCTGAAGGAATGCTATGTGTATGCCTCGCCTATTGAGGAACGAAAGCACTTTATATCTCTTTGACACAGTGTGCATGTCTCTGATATTCCAGGAAAGAATGCTTTAAATTGGTGTAGGAGTCATTAGATCAGTTTATAGTTTGAACTGTCTCCCCTACCCCTGTGTTTGCCCTAGAAGCCCCAGGAACTATCGTACCAATTTTCAGATTGATGCAATTAAAAAAAAACATAAATAACCTCCAAATCCCCAACCAACATACCCTCCTCAGAACAAATCAGACTGGGCCCCATGTCGAAACCAGTAAGTAAGTAATCTTAAAATGCGGGCATTCCCACAAACCATGCATTAGTAGAAAAGGGAAGGGACGCTATCATGGGTCCCAAATTTAGAGCCCCATATGATAACATGTAACAAAGAGAATTGTGCAGCCTTAAAATCGATTAACCCAATATAACAGAGTTCCATCATCTTGGAGGGTGCAGTATAACACCAGCTGGCTGTCCGAGCAACAATCAGCCTACTAGATGATAGCTCAGAAGGCTGTTAGATGATATTGTCTGCAGTTCCAGGGGTGACATGCAGTAGCTGGAAGAGTTTAAAGCACTAGAGGCTAGGTTTGAATCCGATTCTTCCGCTTGATCCCTGTGGGCCCCAACGCGGGATCCAGTATCTGCATCTCCCAGAAGCGCCACCGCCTCAACTGCTTGTCACTGTTCTCTGTGGGACTCCTCACCTGTTGGTGTCATTGCACTGCGAGGGCTGGCTCTCTGCCCTTGCAGAGGGCACTGCGTCATCACCATGTTGCTAGGTCCCAACTGAGGGTTGTTGTCGATCTAGTCCCAAACTTCTTGGGGGTTGTAAAAGGACGAGCTCCCTCAGCAGTCACGACTCTAAGACGAGCCAGAAACGTCAACATTGAGAGTCTTCTGTGTCCAACAACAGCTGTACATCTGATTCAAATGGCAATGTGCATGTAATCTGCAAATTATGTTGAGCTGTTTACTGCTTCTATTCTAAAAAAACACAATACATGGTAAAATGTATCTTTAACCTTTGTCTCTGATGTCACACAGGTAGACAAAATGAGCTGAAGATTCCAAAACCTCTCTTCACAGAAAGGATTCTACTTGATCCCTTAGTACCTAAGTCTCTTTATAGAGCACCGTATTAGTATAAAAATAGGTGAAACTTTTGTTTTTGTTTTCCAGTGTTACAGTTCACATATTTTCAAACATCTACATGTCTTTTGATGTAGTTTGCCTTATTTTACCATAGGGTGTCTATTATGTGTCTCTTGTGTATAGTGTAAATGCAGTGTTCCCAAACAGGTAAAATGATGTTGGGGGCCGTTTCACTTACTGCATTTTGTAGTAGTTAGTACTACAATAGTACTACTAACGGATTACAAAATGCTATTCACTATGTGTGGAGGTCAATGCCTCCCCCGTCTCCTATCTTTTATATGCAGAGATCTCTGTCCCGATTGCGAAGACCCCTGCACATGAAAGTAAAATCTGTAGTAGTAAATGTGGGTGGGACAGACGTGTTAGGCTGGGCAATAGGGAACTTATACTAAAGGAAAGAAGTTTTAGGAGGAGAAATGAGGGGTTAAGGGAGTAGTGGGGAGGGTAGTATGGAGGAGTTTAGGGAGGGATATGCACTCACCCGTGAAAGACTAAGCCCATTGATTTTCACAGACTGCTCTTCTGTAGTTACTTCAGCCTAAAATGACCCAAAGTAGTAGTAAATGTAGCCCATGTCAGAGCCGGAACAAACCTAGTACCACACATAGCCTACCACTGATACTGCAAGTTATTAGCATATTTTATGATAAGCTAATTATGTTTTCTGTACACATATATGTATATATTTGCATGTGTATGGAAAATAAACTAATAAAGATGTTTTATTTACGTATACATGTAAATGAAACATAATTATTCCGTTTTTTTTAATGAGAGATGCTAATAACATTTTTAAATGTGAATATTAATGTAACTTTTTTTTTTTCTTTTTTAATCCGAAAATCAGTGAAATGTTGATGTGGCTGATGGAATTATTTAATAGACTAACAAGTCTAGTTTGTAAAGTGCACTGTATTGGCACTGATTAAAAATATATATTCTTACCCATCTAACTGGAGCTCCTTTTATTGACTTGGGAAGGATAATAGTTGAGTGGACCCTGGGATTTGAGTCCACTGTGACCAGATAGTTAACCATAAGCCCTATGCCGTGCATTAATTTGGATATTGAGTTACCAGACCAGCAAACCCCTTTATGGATGAATAATTGTAAAAGGTTTAGCAAGGAGGGTGAATCTTGCCCTAACGCTATGACAGTAACTTGCATGGTGCCCCATCCATTAGGGCGTTGGGGCTCCGACTCCTCCTGACAATCTGCTGTCACCTAAATAAACATTCCCCAGCAGTAATATTGCTCTTTTAAATACAATGAGTGCTTGGCCTCACTTTTGATCAGAAGGGTTAGGCATTCAGCAACTTTTAGGCAGTGCAAATGCAAGTGTGCACTAACAACATTCTACAAATGACGCAGTGTTGCCGGGCTTACCTTTGCAAACTGCAAACAAAGCATACCAAACACAGTGCTGTCTGGAAGCTACAGCATTGTTGTGCCTATATAATCCAGCCCCTGGTGCTTTACTGAGTAGCCTGCTATGAGGATAGGAGACTTGTCATCTGTAAGCAGATCCCACCCTTTCCATTTCCACTGGGGGAGGTGCACGCACGTGTACTTGACGTAACCCTTCTGTCAAGAATGTCCTCAACGTGCTTCCTTCCGCTTCTCTTACTCATTCACATAGGATAGTCGAGAAATGGCATGGAGCAAATGAAATGGGAATAGAGCTCTGTGACAGACATGCATAGTGCACCTGTGCATATAGCAGGAATCAGTGTCTGAATGCGCACGTTAGTGATCACACCAACTGAAAAATGTACCTCTGGGGGGTCTGCTGAAATGCATTATTGGATTGATAGGGAAAACGTCAGCTCTGTTTCCTGGTTATCCTTTTCCAGCACACACCACGTCACAGATGCATTGTGAGGGGACGGGGCATCTTTAATGTACGCTAGAAAATTCAGACAGCTGACATTTCCCGTCTTTCCAGTGCTCGCATTTGCAGACCACAGTTTGTTTGCTCTGCTTATATACCTAACCATTGTCAGTGTTCACCTGCCACTGCTGTTAAATTGCAATATTAATGTATGTTTCATATAGTTTCTATTAGCACAGCATTATTAATAGTGTATTCAATCATAGTCAATTTATTGACGTGAATATAATATGCTGAGTTAATGCATCTAGTAATGCAAACTCCTGAAAAATCCTAGGGGTATATTTAAGAGCCCATAGCGCTTCCTTGAGCCACATTAGCGTAATTTGTTTACGCTAATATGGCCCAACGAGGCCAAAATCCCTGTGCCATATTTACAAAGTGGCGCAATGCATGGATTGTGCCACTGTGTAACCCTTTGCGCTACATTATACCTGCGCCAGGCATAATGTATCCAAAGGGGGCATTCCCCTGCTAGGGGAGCCAAAAAAAAGGCAGAAGGAAATCTAACAGATTTCCTTGCGTAATTTGTGTCTGCACTCTTAACGCCTCCTCAGAGCAGCCGTTAAAAGGGGGCACACCATTGTTTACAATGGGCCCCCATTGTTTTCTGCTGGAGTAGCGCCAGAATTTTGGCGCTACTCCTGCAGAGTACATCAATAGCTTCATAAACAATTACTCTATTGTCCCCTACCCTGCGCCATGGTGGTCCGTATTTTAAATACGGCGCCTGCACTGTGTGCAGCACTTTTCTTAAATATGCCCCCTAGTGTCTAAGTGGCTCAAGACATTCCTCTTTACAGAAGGGATGGGTATCAACAGACACACTATTGCCTAAACGGTGTTTGCTCAAATATAGGGGGTTATTCTAACTTTGGAGGAGGTGTTAATCCGTCCCAAAAGTGACGGAAAAGTGACGGATTTACCACCAGCCGTATTACGAGTCCATTATATCCTATGGAACTCGTAATACGGCTGGTGGTATATCCGTCACTTTACCGTCACTTTTGGGACAGATTAACACTCCTCCAAAGTTAGAATAACCCCCATAATGTATAAAAATGAAAAATGGCACAGACTCTGACTACACCCAATGTTAAATTGATGTCCCTGTGTACCTGATTCTGTACATCAGTCTCCCCTTCATTTGTTTCTCTCTTTTTTCTCTTTCATTGATTGGCTCTCCTTCCTTCCCTTATGTGCCATCTTACTTGCGATTCTATGGTTTATTGTCACTTTTATTCTCTCGTTTCACTTACCCTGTTTCACTGCAACTCTCACTAATCAGCAAAAGGTCAAATTGAAACCATAACCAAGCACAGGAAGCAGGTGTTTGTTAGAGCCTGTAATGCTTCCAGATCCAAAGATGAAAGGCTTTCTAAAGGCTGGAGAGACTAAAACAAAGCAGAACCTAAAGGAAATCCCTCTCGTAATGACAAATAATATTAAAGGGAATGGAATACACATTCAGAAGCTTGATCAAATTTGCAGAGTGTTGGTGACACAAGTGGGCACAGGCCCTCAGGGGAAGTTAGAGGGCTATTCAGAGTACCCCCATGAAAGCGTTTTCACAAATGGTTCTAAATGGTACATACTCTAGCGTTTCCCCATATATTACCATTATTAACCCACAACAGCATTGTGTGGTACGAAAGCCACAGAATGATAGTGCTACAAAGCCATGCTAATTAAAGACTGTGCACAGTACATTTGCTAGGAATCTAACACATGTGCCTATCAGGAAATATATGAACTCAATAATAAAAACTCTGTGTGCGATAGATATTCCACTTGGTGTCTAGGGGATGAGAGAACGTAGAGCTGGTGGAATTTCTCTTTTTTCATGAATCATTTATCTAGTTTGAAGAACACAGTCTGCCAGCAGTAAATAGGGACAGCCAATGCTGCCAAATGTTGAGGTTCCCGAATACTAAAGCTGCGTAGTCGTGATTCCACCTCTTTCTTACACCACCCTACAATTTTTCTTTGTATCTCTCTCTTGCAGATCCCTTTCCACCCTTGGTTACTCCCTTTGTATGGCCTTCCTACCTTTGTCTTCTTGCCTCATAATCCTTTTTCTGCCATTCTCTTTCTTATCTGGGTTAAATTCTGATGGCCAAAAATAAGTAAAAATCTTATGAAACGAGTACTGTTGTTGCTAGCTCAAGAAGATGATCTTCTGTGACTCACACACACAGTGGGATTATGGAAATTGGCTCGATTCCAATACTTTTTAGCAGATTAAGTCAATGGTAGTTACAAGGGAGGCCTTGGGTGGAGAACAAAACAGACAATGGCTGAGCACAAACAGGCCTGGTGAAGGAAATCACTGAGGCATTACTTCATGTGCTGCCACTCTGTCTCATCTGGGCTGGCTGTGGGTAGCATTTACTGAGTTATTTGATTTCCTATATGGTAGTCTGTGATCTTGTCCTGTCATTGGTTAGAAAAATCGATCATGCCCTAGGCTCTCATTACGACTTTGAAGCCGAACCCGCCATTCATCCCGTCAGCAGACTGCCATATTACAAGTCTTGGCCACTCACCGCCATTTTTGAGGCAGAGAGCAGCCATCATTCGTTCTGGCGTTCGGCGGTGCAGAGTCTGTTCCCTCTACGGCACCGCCACGCCAGCATGACTCCGCCCTCCGTATTAGGAGCCATAATACGGCTCGGCGGTGTCCTGCTGGCGCTGTGGTGGAGGAGAGGGAAGAACGGCAGGACCCATCCCCACTCAGACATTCTCCTTGACGGAAGAGGAAAGTATGCGTCCAAAAAGGGGGGGGAGTCTGTGGTGTGTTTGGGTGCGCGTATGTGTGTTTGCAGAGGGGGTGCTGAATGCTTGCATGTCTGCGAGTGTATGTATGTGTGTGTGCGTGTATGTGTACGTGTATGGGGGTGTTTGTATGGATGAATGCGAGTGAGTGGGTGTGTCTGAGTGCATGTATGTGTATGCTGAATGGGTGCGTATGTGAATGCCATATGTACGGAAGCTTTTTCCCATAGACACAGAATGGGTAAAATCCTTTGGTAGATCTGGCCCATAATGAGGGCCCTAGTCTTGGATGGATTCGGGTGCCAGCTGGGAGGTAATGTTTTGGAAATGACCTGCCCCTTTCTAGGGAGATTGTGGTAGGATCTGTCTGACTGCAGGCCTTTGCATATCTCATGCCAGGCTGCTGGTCCGGATGGTTAACAGTCAAAGCAGGAAGGCTTGTGGCTTTCACTGGTGGACAGGGCTCACCGCAATAATGGTACAGAGAGCCAAGACTAATGGATGAAGGCAGCTGTCAGCAATAGGGGCCATGGGTGAGTGAAACTGGTGGCACTGTGGGTGGAAGTCCCAGACTGGAAAAAACTTCAGGATTGGGTTTGGAGGCAATGGCAGGTGATGATGCATGCTGAAACTGTGCAGTTGGAAACATGTCACATTAGCTGGAAAACAAGAATACTGCACAGTGCAACATGAGAGGCGCTGAGGCAGAACGGAAGCTGCGGATGCATGCTTGTGGAGCCAGCAGTAAATTTCATTCACAGACCCTATGCCACAAGGGCAGGCAGGAGCCACCGCTTTGATGGCGAGAGATGATAACAGTCTGCATAGGTGAGGTAAAGCAGAAGCTAGCGCTGCACAGCCCCTTTCCTTGACACTCAGACTTTGCTTCACTCTCCTGACAGTCTTTTCCTGCCAGGGACCGTCCTTGTGAAAGTCCTGTTGCTTAAATTAAAACTCAAAAAGCCCATCATTTTTAAGGACACAAAGAAATACAGGCATTTGCATTGGAATTGGTCTCGCATTTGCTTGAGTTAGAGCTATTGGCTTGTAAATTAACAACTGGACATTTCTTGCCACATAAATTGGACAACCCTGCCTCATAATTTGGCCTTTTCCTGCCACATAATTCCAGTGGCCCTGCATATAACTAAAGCATTTCCATTTACCATCTTCCTCTATCTGCAGCAAAAAATGAAAATGTTGCCATATTGCATCCTAATTGAAATCTGCCATGCTTATTCAAATAGAATACCACTTTCACCATCCCACCATCAGAGTTGCTGGCTGGCTAACACAATTCCCCCCACCCCCCAAAAGATATAAAAAAAAACCCACTGAGGAGTAACAAGAGAAATAAACTAAAAAGGTCTCCAAAACATATCAAGAGTGTTCAAACAGTCAGTGTGTAATGAAGATGTTAAGTTGGCCCGAATCATGGTCATAATTGCAATAAGGGGAGATTAATACAACTTATACAATTTATCATATAAACCCCAAAAAAAACTTTTTCAAAAATAAACCTTTGGCATTAGACTGCAATTATAAATTAAGCACTGCAAGCTAAAGGTTTTAAAAGTGATTCTACATATATTAAAAATGCCTGAGATAGCTTTAGAATAACAGTGACTCAGTATTCCATAGAACTGCAACAGCTGTGTGTTGGAAACGAAACCTTTAGGCACCTGCATGTGATTATTTACAAATTAGGCTCAGAGGGAGCTAACGGTGTTAAAAGTGGCTGTACATGTATATAAATAGCCCAAGATAGCTTTAGAATAATGGTGCTTTAATACCCACATTGAAATGCAACAGACACGCATTACAAAGAAAAGCTTTAGCCATGCATGTGCTTATTTACAAGAGTGAGCTAAATGGGTTTTAAATTGGCTTTACATATATTAAAAATTTCTGAAATGGCTTTAGAATCATGGTGCCTCACTATTCACATTGAACTGCAACAGCCGCGCATTGGAAAGGAAAGCTTTAGGCACCGCCACTTGATTATTTACAAATTAAGCACTGCTTTAAAGTGGTTAAAAGTGGTTGTACATATATTAAAAATGTCTGAGATGGCTTTAGAATAACACTGCCTAAGTAGTCACATTGAACTGCAGCAGCTGCGTGTTGCAAAGGAAAGCTTTAGACACCGGCACATGATGTTTACAAATTAAACACTGCAAACTAAAGGGGTTAAAAGTGGCTGTACACATATTAAAAATGGCTGAGATGGCTTTAGAATCATGGTGCTTCCGGATTCACATTAAACTGCAACAGCAGCGCATTGCACAGGAAAGCTTTAGGCACCTGCACATGATTATTTTCAAATTGGGCACTGCAAGATTGAGGTAAAGGGGTTAAAAGTGTCTGTATATATAGTAAAAAATGCCTGAGATGGCTTTAGGATACTGGTGACTTAGTATTCGCATTGAACTGCAGCAGCCGTGCATTGCAAAGGAAAGCTTTAGGCACCAGCATGTGATTATTTACAAATTAAGCTCTACTGTCACATAATATGGCACTGAGTAAGATAAAAAAAGCAAATCCTACGATTAATGGTAATAATTTGAATTATAATAAAAATATCATCAATTAACGCAGATGAAATCTTTTAAACTAGAACTGAATTATATAGATTTATTTTGCGTAAAGGCATTCATTCAAAGATTGCTGTTGAAAGAAGCTATACCATACCACTATCACAAAATTACTCACCAACTGGAAAACTAACTATGCTGCCACAAAACGCCAGCCCAACAGACTATAAAGTGCCATAAAGTAGCAGGGCTTTCTTGCGCATACAAAACCAATCTCAGGAGAAAGCACTGCTACATTATAGCGATTTATTACTATTGCTACAATATAACATTATATATGTTGCTTGATGTCACGTTCCTTGTACATTTATTTTTAAAAGCAACCTTTTAAGTTTTATCTGCTTATTTTGTCACCACACATCGCCAATTACCGAATAAACCCACAAAATTTTGTTGTTTAAAATGTATTTAAACACCACCGTGACATGTAGCGCTTTATTACTTGTGCTACCACCTGAACAAAACTAGTGTTTATATTCAGCAACGTGAGTGCCAAACAAAGACATGTACACGTTCTGAAGTAACCTGAAAAGAAAGCGCTGCTACATTGTAGCGCTTTATTACAGTTGCTGTATGTTATATTATAATTTTATGGCAACTGTAATAAAGCCCTATAATAATCAGCACTTTCTTTTGAGATTATCTTTGGAACATGTACTCGTCTATGGTGTGCACCTATGTTGTTGGATAAAAACTGTGGTTTTATTCCAGGTGGTAGCACAAGTGAAAAGCGCATAAAGGCGCTATAATGTGGCAGAGCTTTCTTTTGTATACAAAGACAATCACAAAGGAAAGATCTGCTACATTATAGAACTTTATTACAGTTGCTACATTATAATATTATATTTCGTTTGATCTCTAGTTCAGGGTAAATGTATTTTTAACTCCTTCGCTGCCAGTGCCTTTCCCCTCAGGTGTCAGGCCTTTTTTGGCTATTTGGGGCAGTTCGCGCTTAGGCCCTCATAACTTTTTGTCCACATAAGCTACCTATGCCAAATTTGCGTCCTTTTTTCCCAACACCCTAGGGATTCTAGAGGTACCCAGACTTTGTGGGTTCCCGTGGAGGAGACCAGGAAATTAGCCAAAATACAGTGAAAATTTCGTTAAAAAAAAAAAAAAAAGGGAAATAGGGCTGCAGAAGAAGGCTTGTGTTTTTTCCCCTGAAAATGGCATCAACAAAGGTTTTGCGGTGGTCAAATCACCATCTTCCCAGGTTTCAGGAACAGACAGACTTAAATCAGAAAACCCATTTTTTCAACCCAATTTTGGCATTTTACTGGGACATACCCCATTTTTACTATTTTTTGTACTGTCAGCCTCCTTCCAGTTAGTGACAGAAATGGGTGTGAAACCAATGCTGGATCCCAGAAAGCTAAACATTTCCTAAAAGTAGACAAAGTTCTGAATTCAGCAAGGTGTCATTTGTGTAGATTCTACAAGATTTTCCTACAGATAATAACAACTGAAATAAAACAAAATGAAAATGAGGTGAAAAAAACCAGCAATTTATCCCAACGTTTTACTCTGTAACTTTTTCCTGCAGTGTCAGATTTTTGAAAGCAATATACTGTTATGTCTGCTGGACCCTTCTGGTTGCGGGGATATATAGGGCTTGTAGGTACATCAAGAACCCTAGGGACCCAGAGCCAATAAATGAGCTGCACCTTGCAGCGCGTTTTCATTCTATACTGGGTATACAGCAATTCATTTGCTAAAATATAAAGAGTGAAAAATAGGTATCAAGAAAACCTTTGTATTTCCAAAATGGGCACAAGATAAGGTGTTGAGAAGCAGTGGTTATTTGGACATCTCTGAATTCCGGGGTGCCCATACTAGAATGTGAATTACAGGGCATTTCTCAAATAGACATCGTTTTTACACACTGTCTTACATTTGGAAGGAAAAATGTATAGAAAGACAAGGGGCAATAACACTTGTTTTGCTATTCTGTGTTCCCCCAAGTCTCCTGATAAAAATGGTACCCCACTTGCGTGGGTAGGCCTAATGCTTGCGACAGGAAACAGAACATGGACACATCACATTTTTACATTGAATTCTGACATGTTTTTTGCAAAGTGCCTAGCTGGAGATTTTGGCCTCTAGCTCAGCCGGCACCTAGGGAAACCAACCAAACCTGCGTATATTTGAAAACTAGACACCTAGGGTAATCTAAAATAGGGTGACTTGTGGGGCTCTGACCAGGTTCTGTAATCCAGAATCCTTTGCAAACCTCAAACTTTGGCTAGAAAAAAATGTTTTCCTCACATTTCGGTGACACAAAGTTCTGGAATCTGAAAGGAGCCACAAATTTCCTTCCACCCTGCGTTCCCCCATGTCTCCTGATACAAATGGTACCTCACTTGTGTGGGGAGGCCTAGCACCCGCGACAGGAAATACCCCAAAACACAAAGTGGACACATCACATTCTCATAAAGAAAACAGACCTGTTTTTTGCAAACTGCCTAGCTGTGAATATTGGCCTCTAGGACAGGCGGCACCTACGAAAACCTACCAAACCTGCGCATTTTTTTTATCTAGGCACCTAGGGGAATCCAAGATGGGGTGACTTGTGGGGCTCTCACCAGGTTCTGTTACCCAGAATCCTTTGCAAACCTCAAAATTTGGCCCAAAAAACACTTTTTCCTCACATTTCGGTGAAAGAAAGTTCTGAAATCTGAGAGGAGCCACAAATGTCCTCCTACCCAGCATTCCCCCAAGTCTCCTGATTAAAATGGTACCTCTCTTGTGTGGGTAGGCCTAGTGCCCAAGACAGGAAATGCCCCAAAACACAACGTGGACACATCACATTTTCCCAAAGAAATCAGAGCCGTTTTTTGCAAAGTGCCTAGCTCTGGATTTTGGCCTCTAGCTCAGCCGGCACCTAGGGAAACCTACCAGATCTGTGCATTTTTTTAAACTAGGCACCTAGGGGAATCCAAGATGGGGTGACTTGTGGGGCTCTCGCCAAGTTTTGTTACCCAGAATCCTTTGCGAACCTCACAATGCGGCAAAAAAACATGTTTCCCTCATATTTCGGTGACAGAAAGTTCTGGAATCTGAGAGGAGCCACAAATGTCCTCCTACCCAGCGTTCCCCCAAGTCTCCTGATAAAAATGGTACCTCACTTGTGTGGGTAGGCCTAGTGCCCGCAGCATGAAATGCCCCACAACACAATGTGGACACTTCACATTTTCCCAAAGAAATCAGAGTTTTTTTTTGCAAAGTGCCTAGCTGTGGATTTTGGTCTCTAGCTCAACTAGCACCTAGTCAAACCTACCAAACTTGTGCATTTGTGAAAACTAGACACCCATGGAAATCCAAGATGGTATGACTTGTGGGGCTCTCACCAAGTTCTATTACCCAGAATCCTTTGCAAACCTTAAAATCTGGCCAAAAAAACACTTTTTCCTTCCAAGGAATCTGAGAGGAGCCACAAATTTCCTTCCACCCTGCGTTCCCTCATGTCTCCCGATACAAATGGTACCTCATTTGTGTGGGGAGGCCTAGCACCCGCGACAGGAAATACCCCAAAACACAAAGTGGACACATCACATTCTCCTAAAGAAAACAGACCTGTTTTTTGCAAACTGCCTAGCTGTGAATTTTGGCCTCTAGGACAGGCGGCACCTACGAAAACCTACCAAACCTGCGCATTTTTTAAATCTAGGCACCTAGGGGAATCCAAGATGGGGTGACTTGTGGGGCTCTCACCAGGTTCTGTTACCCAGAATGCTTTGCAAACCTCCAAATTTGGCCAAAAAAACACTTTTTCGTCACATTTCGGTGACAGAAAGTTCTGAAATCTGAGAGGAGCCACAAATGTCCTCCTACCTAGCGTTCCCCCAAGTCTCCTGATAAAAATGGTACCTCTCTTGTGTGGGTAGGCCTAGTGCCCAAGACAGGAAATGCCCCAAAACACAACGTGGACACATCACATTTTCCCAAAGAAATCAGAGCCGTTTTTTGCAAAGTGCCTAGCTCTGGATTTTGGCCTCTAGCTCAGCCGGCACCTAGGGAAACCTACCAGATCTGTGCATTTTTTAAAATTAGGCACCTAGGGGAATCCAAGATGGGGTGACTTGTGGGGCTCTCAACAAGTTTTGTTACCTAGAATCCTTTGCGAACCTCACAATGCGGCAAAAAAACATGTTTCCCTCATATTTCGGTGACAGAAAATTCTGGAATCTAAGAGGAGCCACAAATTTCCTTTTATCCAGCGTTCCCCCAAGTCTCCCGATAAAAATGGTACCTCACTTGTGTGGGTAGGCCTAGTGCCCGCAACATGAAATGCCCCAAAACACAATGTGGACACTTCACATTTTCCCAAAGAAATCAGAGTTGTTTTTTGCAAAGTGCCTAGCTGTGGATTTTGGTCTCTAGCTCAACTAGCACCTAGTCAAACCTACCAAACTTGTGCATTTGTGAAAACTAGACACCCAGGGAAATCCAAGATGGTATGACTTGTGGGGCTCTCACCAAGTTCTGTTACCCAGAATCCTTTGCAAACCTTAAAATCTGGCCAAAAAAACACTTTTTCCTTCCAAGAAATCTGAGAGGAGCCACAAATTTCCTTCCACCCAGCGTTCCCCCACATCTCCTGATAAAAATGATACCTCACTTGTGTGGGTGGCCCAGGTGCTTGAAACAGAAAAAGACCACAAACCTGTAGAGATTGAGGGGATAGCACAGCGAGTTGATAAGCACATATTTTTCTTGTATACATCTTTAGGCTGACTCTGCTTTGGGGACCCACACAAGTGAGGTGTCATTTTACTTGGGAGACCGAGGGGAACGCAGGGTGGTAGGAAATTTGTGCCAGAGCAGTGATCCTCCAAAGAAAAGTGGGGAAAATATGCTTTTTTAAGTAAATTTTGAGGTTTGCAGCGGAGTCTGGGTAAGAAATGTTGGGGGATCCCCGCAAGCCACACCTCCCTGGACTACTTGGGTTGTCTAGTTAAAAAGTGTCTGTGTTTGGTAGGTTTCCCTAGATGTAGGCCACACCTGGGACCAAAAATTTAGGTACCCCCCGCAAACACAGGTAGTTTTGTAATAGATCATTTTGATGTGTCCACATACTTCTGAGATGTTCCAAACACTAAAATTGTGAAAAGAAGCGCGCTTAGGTTATGTTAAAAAGACTCCTCACCCACCAACCAAGTTGGTGGCATGCTTCATCATCGACGTCCCACCCGAGACACCTAGTGTGTCACGGGTGCGCTGCGACGCATGATTACAGCGGAGCAGGTTTTGTCATTTTTACCACTCATACTAGTTGGATTTGTCTTGAGGGTGAGTTTTGTTTCAGTAGATCAAATTTTATTAACAAGACATTTCCCAAAAATGAAATGCACTGTTAATAACAGAAAGGCCAAAAAACTGAACCAATGACTCACAGCTTGTGAGCTGTAAAGCTGCAACAAGGCACTAAGCGCTTTACAGTCCATTCACACACCTCTCATTCATGACATGCACAAGACCGCCAGCCACGGGCCCAGCACATTACAACACTCGCATCGACAGGCAGCGCCACTGAAGGGCCCATCACTTTCATACGCCCACATGCCTAATACAGCAATCACACCAGCTGATGGGAGTGTGTGGACTGGAGTTTGGCTGACACCGCCAGCCAAGCGCCACTCCACGCACACAGCCAGCCAAGCGCCACTCCACACACACCGCCAACCATGCACCACTCCACACACACTGCCAGCCAAGCGCCACTCAACGGATACCGCCAGCCAAGCGCCACTCCACACACACCGCCAGCCAAGCGCCACTCCACGCACACCGCCAGCCAAGCACCACTCCACCCACACCACCATAAATTTTCGTTTGTTTTTAAACAACTCAGAAACCACTAACTTATTATAAGTACAAACCTACAAACACAAAAGCTCTAACTGAATACATGACAGTAACGCCAACAGTGAAACTGAACACATGAACATTTAAAATGGCAGTTTATGCTTACGTTAGTTCCCAGTGTGGTTTCTGTGTGTGGTAACTCCTGAAACAACCTGCCACACCCAGCCCAGGCTTTGAAGGACAGTCCAGGTAGTACATCCAGCTTTCCCTCCGGATACCTCTTCGGGCACAAACTACATTTCTTAGCAGGAAAGCCTTTTTTGGGAGTGGGAGGAATCTGATCAGGAAAGTGGTGATCTTTCAATCTAGCCACATCCTCTACAACTGGTACTCTAGGAACTCTTGCATGATCCACCATAACAAGGCTCTCTATCACTGACTCCTGAAATTTAACAAATTTCATGATTGACTCAGGGGAACAATCCTTAAACACAATAAAAGCATTAAAAGTTGCCAGATTGAACAAATGGAATGCCAACATTTTATACCACATGTAAGACTTACGAACAGCAGTGTAGGGTTTCAACCTCTGATCTACTCTATCAACACCACCCATATGCTTTTTGTAATCTAAAATGCACACAGGTTTGCGCACTTCAGCAACTTGACCCCAAACAGCCACAGGTGAAGTACTCTCATCATGGATGGTAGTTAGCATGTACGCATCCCTCCTGTCTACAACTTTCAGAGCTAGCAGCTCATCATTCCACAAGGCACTGCACTGTCCCCTCTCAAGTTTTTTTACAGACAAGCTCCCTTGGACAGCCTTTCCGGTTAGAACGGATTGTGCAACAAGCAACAGTGTCCACTCTGAACAACTCCTTGGACAACTGAACTCCAGTGTAGAAGTTATCTACATACAAATGGTGACCTTTGTTAAACAGTCATCTACCAAGTTCCCACACAATTTTCTCGCTCACTCCAAAAGTGGGCGGACAACCAGGGGGGTCAGTACCGGAATCCCTACCAGTGTAGACCCGGAAATTATAAACATATCCTGTACTACTTTCAGACAGCATATACAATTTAATTCCATACCGTGCCCTCTTGCTGGGAATGTACTGCCTAAAAACCAAACGACCCTTGAACAGGACCAAAGACTCGTCCACACTTATTTCTTTGCCTGGCACATAGATCACTGAAAACCGATCTCCAAAATGATCAAGGACAGGCATAATCTTAAAAAGACAGTCACAATTGGGGTGATTTTGCGGCAAGGCTAAAGCATTGTCAACAAAATGCAGCATCCGAAGAAGAAGCAAATACCGATTATGAGTCATTGTTGCAGAAAATATAGCCGTTTCCATCAAGAGACTATTAGGCCAATAAGAAGCCAATGACGGCTTCCTTATCAACCCCATCAAAAAAGTCAAACCCAAGAACCTTTTCATCTCTTCCAAATTTGTGGGAATCCAGTGGGTAGCTCTAGACTGAGGCCTAAGTCTGGCAGCGTTGACCCTCAAATACTGCTCCACATACAAATTAGTCTGCTCAACAATCTCTTCCAAAAATACATCAACAACTGACAGGCAAAACGTTTCTGTATTTACTCTACACCCTGGAAGACTAGTAAAGGCAGGTAACATTGGCTGCTCCATTTTTGAGACAACCAAGGTGTCAGGTGTTCCAATGGGAAGCCTTTCAGCCTCTGGCTGCTGCACCATTAGCACATCGATGTCCTCCTCAAAAACAGGTCCTTCATCTGCACTGAAATTGGCTTCCTCATCAAAAAACTCTTCTTGGACAGAAATCTCACTGTCAGAATCTCTCTCTTCCTCCTCTGCCTCAGATGCAGAGTCCGTCTCATAATCATGGTCAGAAGACGACTCAAAAAGCATGCCAACAACCTGCTGAACGGTCACTCTGCCGCTAGCCATGATCCTTTCAAAGAAGTGTAACGTGACAAATGCGCCAACAACAACTAGCACTGTCCAAAATAAGTAATAAACAAAGTGTGGCTTTATTACAAAGAGTTCTGTACTCAAAAACTATACCATTCACTTGCCTGAAAAAGCTAGACTCACCAGCAACTAATCTGCACTGGCTCAGCAATCACAAATAATATCCCACTAAAATGAAAAAAGAAAAGCATATTAGACATAAGACAACACAAATATTGTGCACAAATCTAAGGACAGTTTCACACACAATCCTGCATTTAGTACACCACCTACAAACATGTCATTCATGCATGACAACAGTACTCCTTGGAGTACATTTTCTTACCTAAAACATGCAACTATCCAAACCGCAGTTCAACCACTGCCAAAAAGAGCCATAACAAAAGAAGCAAAAGCTTTGAACTAAAACAAAAAAGAGAAATAAGCTGTTATAATCACAAATTCAAACACTTTGCCAGTTGAGAAACACCACGCCACCAAACAGTTAAAAATTTTCCCTGGTGTCTAGTGGTCTCTGGGGCATATGGGCCTAAAAAAAAAACTTGGCCGATGGGTCAGAAACGGCATAAAATATTATGACCCCTTGGGGAGTGGCCCTTGCCCAAGGGGCCGCCTCCCTGCACAAAAAACATACACACAAAAAGAAAACCCCTTGTGCCTAGTGGATTCTGCCCCCCTTGGGGGCAGATGGCCCTCCCCAGAAAAAAGGCCAATCTGCCCCCTATGGGGGCAGAACTGCCCAAAAGTGAATCTCACCCTTTGGGGGGGGGGGGGTGACCCTTTGCCCAAGGGGCTGTCCCCCACTCAAAAAAAACAAACAGAACATCCCTGGTGCCATCGTGGCTTCTACTCCCCTGGGGGCAGATCAGCTGAAAAACAATGTGCCGAAACAGCGTAGAAGATTATGCCCCCTTGGGGGAGCGGCCCTTGCCCAAGGGGCTGCCCGCGCACAAAGAACTCACACATACACACACACACAAATATAATCCATGGTGCCTAGTGGATTCTGCCCCCCTTGGGGGCAGACGGGCCAAAAAACAAGGCTGATCTGCCCCCAAGGGGGGCAAAACTGCCTACAAGTGTTTCCCCCCTATGGTAGGTCCAAGGGGCCACTCCCCCACACAAATAAACAAATAACAACACATCCCTGGTGCCATCTTGGCTTCTACCACCCTGGTGGCAGATCGGCTAAAAAATAATGAGCCGATCTGCATTTACGTTCATCTGTGGCAGAAACAACAAAAACCAAGAATAAACAATGCAAGTAGACCGGTCGGCCTGTAAATAGCTCAAATACTACTGAGGGTGATAGCTCTGTCTAGGGGTTAAAAAGAAAAAGTAATCCAGAAGTTGGCTGGTGCTCTAGAGGAGGGCAAAACACCTGAAAAGGTATGAGGTTTGCTTGCCTTTGCGCAAATGAAATCAAAAGGATTTTAAAAGGCAAGCCCACAAACCAATGAAAGTGACCAGTGTGACATGGGCGTGGTTAAAAGCCCACATAGATACCAACACTTTCGAAAAGCAGTGCTTTTTTAACACATTTCTCTTCCACCCTGGTGTTGCTGAAGTCCATAGTCGTAAGTATTGCTTAATGGTTTGTGTGCGTAGTGACTTGTCTGTCATAATCAGGCACTGGTCTTGTGAAAGAGGCAAAAATTTATAGACATAGATGCCAATGCCATCCAATCCCCTGGTAGTCTAACGAATTGAGGAAAAAAAGACTGCCTCAAAAAACATAGATGCAACATGTTTTTGATCCTTTTTAAGTCCAAGTTTTTTAGATGCCAATTTGTTCTCTAATTCCCTTTAGGTCTAAACACTGTGAAGCAGGCATGTCATAAATGTTGTGCAGATTATGGAAATGCACTTACATGCAATAATTTAGTGATCAGTATAAACCGGATCTTCATGAGCAGGAAAATGTAAAATAAAGTAAATAAACGTTAGGGCTGGGTTTATGGAGCCATGGAATAGTAAAATCCGGTCTGTTTTTCATAAAAAATGACTGTCCGTGCATATTTAATTTTAACATGTATTTTAATGTATATTTGTTAGTCATCCTCAAAACCTGATTGGGCATTGCTATTCAGTGACTTGATGAGCCCATCCCTTATAGAAAGGAATGTTTTAGGCATCTGACTTCAGCACCTCAGAAGCCCAGAGGTTTGGTTCTGTACATTGCAGGCATCCAAATAAACATCAAATTTTTTCTTTACTACAGGTATTCTGGGCACTGCAGCTAGTAACAGTGTTGGTTCCTGGAGCAGCTTTTCACCTCTACGCTGCTTGTAAAAGCATTGACCAGGAAGACATCCTTCAACGACCTGTTTGCACTGTTTTTTATATCATCTCTGTGCTCCTGCGGATCATCCTGGAGATTGTTGCTTTTTGGCTTCAGAGCCACCTCTTTGGTTTCCAAGTGAATCCAATCTACCGGTGTGACGCCAGCGCCCTGGACAAGAAGTACAACATCACCAGGTGCATGGTGGCGGAACACTTCGAGAAGACCATTTTTCTCATTGCTATGTACACTTTCACAGTGATTACAGTGGTATTGTGCATTGCTGAGATTTTTGAGATCCTATGCAGAAGGTTGGGTTTTCTGAATACTCCATGACTCCATCACTAAGTCTAACAATGCAAGGAATCTGTGGGTGTTCCACGAACACCTCCTGTTGAAACAGAGGTTGTTTTTGGTATGCTGCTGCAATATACACAGAAGCATGTATCACTGGCATTCTTTGTGTTATTGTCTCAAAACAGGACAGATTCTTTCTTAGTATATTTTTGAACTGCAGTAGGGAGGAAAATCATTTTTATTTTTACCTATCTGTGTTTGTGGTTAATATATATTGCACATATTTATACATTCAGAAATGGACCATATACACCAGCAAACTATCATTTTCCTCGTATTCCACTGTTCTGTGAGTTGGGAACTTCTCTTCTCACTAAACTCGAACAACATTTAATGGTAGAAAGTCCATTATGCATCCATTCTTCATGCAGGATTGTTTCAAGTTGTACAATAAAAATATTTGTATAGATAAATGTAAATACATATATGAATATATATATGTATGAATGTGTACTTATGTAAATACACAGGTGCACGTGAAAAACATAGTGGACTTTGTAAATAATTTTATTTTCAAATAGTGGGAATATTATTATAGGAAAGTAGTGTTTCCTATTTATAGTAATTTAAAATGGGACATTTGATTGCCATTCTACAATGAGTTGGCTGGGTTGACAGTTGTTCCAGAAATTGACATGTTTTTTCAATCACACCGATATGATCTACTAGCAGTAGCCTAGATTTTATCACCCCAAACTGGAAAACGTCGAGACCAAGGTTGATACTTTTGTATCTTCATGACTGCTTCTGTTGATATTTTCAACTTGGTACAAAATCACTGCGTTCACTTGACTTTTCATTTAATTGTTCACTTCACTCCTCTCAGAATCACCGAAATGATTTACAGATCACAGAGAATATCTGCTTATCCACATACTGCATTTCTTATTTGTTTGTATAGTGCTAACTCTGTATGCTCAAGAACACTACAGAAATAGGTATCATTGCCAGAAAACCATTTTTACGGTTCATCCTTTGGCCTAGAAAAGTAAAGAATCAGTCATTTAAAGAGGCCACCCATCATAGAAAGAAAGTCCCCATTCCCCGCTGTTGCATCTGCAACAGTCACCCAAGGGGATTCCAGAGCGTTCCGTTGTTTTATGATGTCTGATTGGGTTTTGAGACCCTTTATGAGATCATTCAGTTGATGGCCTCGTTAAAATATAAATGGTCTTGTGGGTGATATTTCCAGAATGAATTCTGATTAATGTTTGTTTTGCTGTGACAGGGGGAGAAGGGCCCAAACAGATAAAGTCAGATTCACAAGATGGAGCTAAAATGTAGTCCACTGTACCTGTTGAGAAATATCCGTACTTGCTATTCATTCAGTTGCCCACTGGTAGTTCTGTCGTACAGATGGGCTGTCATACTCCTTTGTTTGTTAAAAGCTGTAATCTTTCCTTATAAATCCCTTTAACAGGGTACCACCTCACCAGTACACATTAATGTGACCAGATGGCTCAGCCAGAACCGCTGCCCCTCATTTGTAATAAATTAACTGGACACCAACCAAACAATGTATTGCTCATTAGATGTGGTGTGAGGTTGTTGCTTCATTTGTTGGTCATGTTGCATACGAAGTACTAAAAAGATTAGGGGGTCATGGACCGCCAGGGCCGGGGACCATGGAAGCACCGCCAACAGGCTGGCGGTGCTTCCCAGCCCATTCTGACCGCGGCGGTAAAGCCGCGGTCAGAAAAGGGGATCCCGCGGATTTCCCCTGCATGGGCTGAATCTCCATGGCGGCGCTGCAAGCAGCGCCGCCATGGAGATTCCGACCCCCTTCCCGCCATCCTGTTTCTGGCGGTTTTTACCGCCAGGAACAGGATGGCGGGAACGGGTGTCATGGGGCCCCTGGGGGCCCCTGCACTGCCCATGCCACAGGCATGGGCAGTGCAGGGGCCCCCTAACAGGGCCCCATAAAGATTTTCACTGTCTGCTTAGTAGACAGTGAAAATCGCGACGGGTGCAACTGCACCCGTCGCACCCCTGCAACTCCGCCGGCTCCATTCGGAGGCGGCTTCCTTGTTGCAGGGCCTTTCCCGCTGGGCCGGCGGGCGCTCTTTTGGCGGTCGCCTGCCGGCCCAGCGGGAAAGCCAGAATGACATCCGCGGTCTTCTGACCGCAGAGTGGCCATTTGGCGGTTCCCGCCAGGCGGGCGGCTCCCGCTGCCCGCCAGGGTCAGAATGACCCTCTATGTCCCTCAACAGCAGCAGTTAGGAATGGGCAAGGTCATTAGTAGCATCCAGTGGCTGTCCACCTGTACCCAAACCACGTGGCTACACAACTAACACCAGCTATGTGCCCTAGTCTGAGTGTGGTTGCTAAGGCAGGGTATCGGTCTTTCTAGTGATCAGGCAGACTCTACTCAATGAAAGGCCTGCCTTTTGTGTGAGGACAGAGCTACTACCTCAAAACAAAGACTCCTGAGTTTTTCAAAACTCAGATACATCGCTGTGCGATCGAAGGGTGAGTGTGCCGGTCTATAGGCAGAGCACTTCATATTAGATCAGCCAAAAGCTCGTACAAAACTACTGACTTGTTAGAAGACGTGTTCTGATAGGTAAGCTGACAGATGTGAAGCCAAGAGACAAGAGCTGAGTCACGACTGTCATACTATTTTTATTATGAGGAAATCACTTTATCTCCTTGTATGTCAGTTTCTGTATGCCAGAACTGAGAGTGCCTGTAAATGTATCAAAACTTAGCAAATAGAGCTAAACAATGATGAGCTATCGCCCAAGCTTGCCTACTTTTTATGCACCACATTTTGTTCTGTTTCTTTAGCTCATGAATATTCATGAGCAGGAAAACATTTAGATCACACATTTCAATTCGTTTTGGTGTTAATGTTCTTGTTATTTATTTTTTATATATAAAAAGTGTTTTTTATTGGTCATAATTCATTATTTCTTTGGCAGAACTGTCTTGTTCACACAACAGTTTTAACTGATATTCATACATTATAGGTTTGGTAAATGATACTTGCCCTAGTTTTTGACTTTTTGAAAACATATATGCTTTGGTCTCTTTATTGTGCAGTAAACTCGATTTCTTTATCACATATCCATCCAACGTGTTCAGACAGACTAGAGTTTCCCCTCTTGAATTAACTTTTCAATCTCAGGTACAATATAATTTCGTTCTGTTTTAAAATACAAGCCACATGCCAGAGTGTGTATGTTCTAGAGATTTACTAGGAACTATTATTTGTGTCAATTTCATTATGTTTCTGCTGCAAATATTGTTTTGTCAATTGTTATCCGAGTTCTAAATCTCCAGGAACACAAAACAATAAAAAGAGATTTGTTATAAATGTTGGTTTTCTTCAGTTTATTTACCATATGGATTGTCGTTCTTGATAAGCCTAATTCAGCATATAAACACAATATTCAGATCAGTTCATTTTCAATCAAGACCTATTTTTCTCCAAGCTTCTTTGTTAAACAGAGTAACCACGTTATTGTAAGGTGACACTTTACTTTCAAAATTATAAAACATTTTTGAAAATATATTTTAAGAGAGAAAAATATTTCTGTGATCTATAAATTCAGTGCTACTTTGTACTAAAACATTTGTACCAAGAACATGAGGGCGTTTGTGTGGGGTTGGGGCTTGCAGTATTGTAAGGGACCACCACATGCACACAAATTATTTGCAGTTTCAGTAGCTCTTTCAGCAGTGGGAGCACTCCCACTGGTGTCAGGTGCCTCCGTCAGTAAAGGCACCACTTCTGTTGGTAGATATCCAGCTGCCCACCCTATTTTGTTTTACTTCCTGCTTGGCGTTATTTTTGTTCAAAAGCGCTTTCACCCACTTGGCAGGAGCACGTTCTACAAACAAAGTTCGATGGGTCGCTGGTCATAGCATGACAACTTGGCTGGCCAGTCTACAATGGTTATCTTTCAAATACAAAACGACAAAGGCGGAATTTGTGTTTGGCAAACTTGAAAAAAAAAGAAATGACCCTGATGCGCGGGGAATATTTTCCTGTTGTGTCGGTGGACATTTTCACGTCTTTGCTTTCTGGGACTGCCATGGCGTACACAGAAGTCTCATGCAGCACAATTGGCAGGCATGATGTCTAAGTAGGTGCCTTAAATCGCATAGCCACTTCTAGGGCATTCCTTAAATTGAGGAGATGGAAGAAGTATGTTTCTGACAGTGGAGGAGGCAGAGGCTCCATCATCGGAAATGGCTGCATTTTTCTCACAGAGGGAGAATTGTGAGCTGGGAGGACAGGACAGCCATCAATTTTTGACCATTGACGTCTTGCCATTGAACTCGATCTGGGGTCCATAATGTTTTACGTGGCAGGGGTCTATAAATGCAACCCAAGTCGCCCATGATTCCAACAGCAGTCAAAACGTTGTATCACAGAAACCAGGCTCAAAATAATCAATTTTATTTGTTTCTCTAGTGTCAAAACGTGACAAGGAAAAGGTTATTTAAATTCATAATATCCACATGATAGTAAGCCTTTGTATGTCTTTGTCTTCCCAGCTTTACACTCTTGTCTGTGTTATTGTATTTTATTTAGGTTTGACAGGGACTCGAGAACCTGTGTGTATAGAGTCTTTCATTGTTCTAATCACAAAATTCAATGCTCTGTCCTGTGAGGAATGCCTTGGTAAATCATTCTCAGACATTCCAACTAATATGGGGCCTCTGTGAGCCACACAATTTCGGCTTCCTTCATAGTGTCACACAGAGTGGAAAACCAGCTGTATTTGGAGACTCTGCACAGATAGTGTTCATTAAGGTGTATGAAAACAACCCAGGACATCGGCGGCAGCATCAGCAAGCTTTTGGGTTTGTTTGGAAGGTGGAAGAGATTAGAGGACGCAGAAGGACTTCTTAAGTATTTCGCATCATAGGGTCCGCCCCTTCACACCACACAGTGAAACATTTTGGGAGGTCTGCTTTCTGCAGCTTTTCGTTGAGAATAAAAATAACAGACTATTCAAGCCGAGCATCTCTTATTCTTTCAAAAGCTGATAAAGGAGAAGGAAATAGGAAGGTCCAAAGACACGTTTTAGGAAGATACAGCAGCACCAACTCCTAACAGGTTGACAACATATTTGCAAAGTCAACACAAAGCTCTTCCACAATTGCTTTCTAATTATTTCTTGTTTACTGTTCAATCCAGTCCTGTGTGTGGAACAGCTCTGAAAGTTATGCCATCAGAATAGCCACCGTTTACCAAGACAATCTAATAAGCAAATGAAGTTCAGAACAAGAAAAGCCTCCCAGGAGCTTGCGTGCCTTAAACAGGACCACAGTGAAAGATGAAAACCTGAAATAATGCCACAGGCCAAGCAACTGATGTTGGAATAAATAATTAAAGAGGAAAAAGTGAGAAGTGAAGAGAGGCCACATTCCTCCACTGGGAGTCTCTCCATTCTTGCCGGGAAGAATCTCCAAATAGTAGCAGCCAGATCTCCAATACTTTCATACTCCTCAACAAAGGAGGCAGTTCACCATGTCTAAGTGTGATATCCTCCCCACTGTCCAACACCTGAATAATTATAACTAGTGAAAAGAGGGGAAATGGCTCTGCCACCTTCAATATGTACATATTTACAAGTCTCTTGCGTCGCTGTTGCGTCACTTTTTTGTGAGGAGGTGCTATGAGGAGAAATATCTTTATTTATCCTGATTTTTCCCCTTTCTAGGTGTGCTGCATTCTGTGCAGCACACCTCGAAAGAAGGAAAAGCCTCCCAGGATTTTTTCTGTGAAGGAAGGCGGCCCTTCCTGCCTGCACAAAAAAAATCCTGCCTGCAACGCAGACCCCCTTGCACCATGGTGCAAGTGTGCCTGCATTGGTGGTAGGCTGCCAAAACAACATCAGTGCAGTGGGAAAGGGCAGGAATGCGCTGTATGCTATGGATGCATCCCTCCCCTTTCCTTTCGATGCAGGGCAGTGCTGCAAGATGACTTGCTAGGGCACCGAAAGCCCATAAATATGGGCCAAAGTATCTAATCCTTTATGCTGTTTTTTCCCATATCATAAGTCGCTGAGAAAAAGGAAATCATTCTTTAACGGAAACATTAAGACATTAGTAATATAGAGACAGAAATTAAATTTCAGTAAATTATTATTGACAAAAAATGTGGCAAAAGTGATAGGAGTGTACCTGACTTTTACATGGAAACGAATATGAAGAGACTATCTGGAAGCTTGTAGGATTCATTTGCAATAAATACATAAAACAAATTGGAAGAGAGCAATCAGTACCTTTGTCTTGGCACAGCACAAATCTCAAGATAGTCATTTATATACATGGCACCATCTGCAATGCTCTACTGTGACTTTTTTCTCAGTACCCCAGATTCACCTATCCTGCTTAAACCTAGAGTATTTTATACTGAGTGTAACTGACAGTTGAGAAATAGGTCATTACTAATATGTACATGACATTTGGAAAAGCCTTCACGATGAACAGTTACTGCTCATGATGAAAACATTCTGGTTCTCAAGCTATAGTCTTGTTGCATATTTGCCTAATTGGGGTTGCGATTAAGATTTTAGCGGAAACAAAAAAAAAAATACATTTTGTGAAAGAAGCACTAAATCCTCTGTTGGAGGATGCACATTCATTGGAAAATTCACTGGTGGGGTTACCTTTGCCGTAAGCATAACAGATTCTCACTAATAGAATCTCCTAACTTTTCCAATTGAAACACGGGGATCTTTATGGTTGCTAGATATAAGGACATCCTCTTATCAAAAATCCACAATAAATAGAAATTTTAAGAGGCGGGTCAGTGCTGCTGCCACCTTAACTATGTGGATAATGTCCAAGGCATTTAATGTATCTGACCACCCTATGAATCTCAAAGACAAAGAAATGTCATTCCTCAACACAATAGAGATTCAGCGAAGAAATTTGAATCCTAATAATTGACATTGATCAACGAGGATGAGGAAATTTCTGCCCATTGCAGATAAAATAGGTGTCAGAGGTAAAACTTCTAGAGTCATCAAGAAACTATATCATTCTAGATTAAATGACCAGTACTCTACCCTCCTGGTTGGATCAGCTCAAATGCCAAATGGCAAAAACAATTCAAATTCAAAAATATTAATTTGTGCCCCACTTAGTCTTGGGGTATTGAGTTCTAATGGATGCACATAAATTACTTGTGCTGCAGATTCATTTATTTTCATGTTTTTGGTGTTATTGTTGGGGGGGGGGAGGTATTGTGCCAAAAGCCTTAATCAAATCTAGGGTGCATACAACTCAATACTAGGGGCAGAGGCTGAAAGGTTTATGATGGCATGGTCCTGGATTCCAACAAATTCCAGATGTAGTGGAAATTATATCATGTACCTGTTTGCCCCTTCTCAAACCCTTCACCCATAACAGCCTTTGACTGGCTCTGAGGAACTGGGGCAAGCGCAAGAAGTGGTCAGAACAGAAAGTAAATCTGGCTGTTAGATCCCTTCTTTGGTTTATTTTTCTGTAACATCTTCATGATCCAGAACACCACAAGTAGCGGGGGTGGGGGTAGGATACAAAAGGACAAGGCAGGGTTAGCAGCTGCTGCTATCATTCATTGACGTTTATGGATAAAGGTGATTAACAAATTAAAATCAATATTATTTTCATACTACAAATGGAAAAATCCTATGATGTATAGTTTCAACTGATGGTGGGAAATAGTCTTGTTCTGTAGCTAGTTTCCTTATGAAAGACCAAAATATAAATCAAAGACTTGGTACTTCCTCTAACTGAGGATTCAGTTCTTTGTAGTCAGCTACCACTTTCTCCCTTGTCACTTGTATCCTTTCCTACACCGTTAATTCCTTATTTGTCCCCAAGGCTTCTGAAACCATCAGGCCAGTCGAAGCAGGGGGAAAACAAAAGTCAAACACCAATAGAATGCCAATGTCATGATGACAGAACAGGAGATATGCCACTATTAAAGATATAACTATCAACATCAAGGGGGTGAGAGGAAAAAGAACTCCCTTCACATCCCCCAAATCAGTAAACTATCACCAAAAGCAAGCCTGCTACCTCTTTCCTACAACCACCTTTAACCAGATGACATGGGAACTCCTATTTAGGTGTTTGGAGAACACTCGCCCACTATCTTTAGTTAGTGGCATGCTTCATCATCGTATTCCCACCCAAGACACCTAATGCATCTGGGTGTGCTACAACGCCTAAATTACAGTGGCGGGAATCTCGATGGTTAGGGATTTTAAAAGTTAAATTTGCTTTAGGGTTCCCTTAACCCAAAAAGGAATTTTTTAATCATGGGAACCTTAGTCAAGGTTACAAACAGGAATGATGTAGGTGAGACTAATATGGTCACCCTCATCTGTGATTTACATGTTTCAGCCAAATAAATTGTTGCCTCTATGTGCCAATCGGCTTTCTTCGGGACCTAATTGATCCCTAATCTGAAGTACCTAATCCTGTTGATGTGCATATGTGCATTATTCGTCGTGGTGTTTATATATTGAAGCGTAACATACAGTCTCAGTATAATCTACTGTAAAGGAAAATATCCTGTGAAATTATCTGTAAAGAGCAAAGTCAATGACTATCATAACGTGTGGTAGGACTCAAATGATAGCCATTCAACCGCAATAACAATCCATGCACCAGTGCTGTATATCACACATTTTGTCAATAAGATATCTTCCCTATCCTTCCCAGGCACCACACAAAGGAAACTCTCAGCTCCATGGGCTTCAGCAGATATCTTGTAAAGGTGAATACATCATGGTCAGGGTGTCCCAAACACAGGTACAAAAGACTCATTATTTTACTTTCAGTGAAACTTGCAAGTATAAACAATTTACATATAAACGAACAAGATTGTTACAGTAAATTTGGTCAAGCTACAGTCTAAAACAGTTTGATGTTAGCTCGAAATATTTCCCTGAGGCCTAAATTAACAATGGTTACCTTAATGTGAACATATTTTAAACGTGGTTACTGATAATAAGAGATTCACTAACTATGATAACATTTTAACCAGTGGTGGCTGGTGACTGAAAGCAGTGGTGGTGCACAAATACAAGACGGAATTGCACCTTGTGAGAGAGCCTCACTACCCACGTATTTCCATTCACCTACTCACCCACTGCCTTTGGTCACCTACCCATTTACTCATCCACATTGTCATCCACTGCCATTCACACAACTCTTATACACAGACACCCACATTTTCTCAGCCACTCTGTCAAGCCCTGCAAACACATTCAAACAAACACACATTGCCTCACCCATCCAGTATCCAGCAGTTTCAGTGATAAAAGGTACACATTTATTTGAGCTGCAGATTACATGTTTAATATGACATATCACGTCATTAGTCTGCAGAAGAAATAAAACAATAACTAGCCATGATAAATTACTCAAACCATTACTGCCTTTGAGAGACTAAATCACCTACAGAGGCAGTGAAAGGAGAGGAGAGCTGAGAGAACAGATTATTTTCTTATTGTCTGTAAAAAAGATAGAGCTCCAACTTACTTGTGTGCAGGGTTGTCTTTGGCATATTTATGACTTGGGGTCTTCAGGTCACACTCCTGTCTCCCAGAGAGCCCTGGATGGAGTTATTTATTGTATTTATTACATTTCTCTGCCACAGACTGGAGATTTTCTTTGCGCAATGCCACATTCTTTTAATAAAATATGACCTCTGGTACGTAGACCCTTCTGATCACACCCCACCATTTGAGTAAATAGGAAAGGGTGGAGAATAATATCAGAGTGACAGAAGGTTTATGAAGTTTTCAGAAACCCGGGCTGAAAAAAAAACGCTCCAGGCTGTTTACAATCAGGGCTTCTGGTGGAGGAGGAGATAAGCCAGGGACGTCACTGCGTTCTGAGAAAACGTAAGGGCTTTTAGCCCTGTCAGCCCTACTGTGCAGCTTTCAGCCACATACTGACGCAGGGGCAGTGGGGCTTTTCAAAGTGCACAACTTTCACTCCGAAAATGTTGTGCAGGAAATGTTTTACTTTCATCATGTAATTAAATTTATGCTTCCCTAGAGAGGCTAGAAAAGGCTAGGGGCGCAGCCCCTTAGCCCTTGAACACCAGCCGCCACTGATTTTAACATAAAATCACCTTATATATGAATTTAGTACATTGTTAAAATAGGAAATAGCGAAAGAGCGTCACCAATGATTTAGGGCAGCCAAAACAAGAGGTGAAGAAACCTTGTCTCATGGAGGACCAAGCATCGCTTGCTGCAGCAGCAGAAGAGCACGACCCAGACCCTATTCTGTCAAAATAATAATTGAACAGGCTGTAGAAGTGATCTTTATGGCCAGGAGGGTCCTATAGGCCTGAACGCTCTCAGATTGTCCTGTATGCCATATAATGAAGCTGAGGTGGAGAAAGTAAGGGGTGTTTCATTCAGGGACCTGAACCGTCAGACGCTTTGAAACATTTAAGAAGCATTATACCCTTCACTGATACATCATAGGCTATGGGGAAAAAAAATTCAACAAATACCACAGAAAAGAGCCAGAGAGTCTTCCTCTATATAAAGCAGTCCACATGGTATTGTCTCATTAGTGAGGGGAAGTAGAGATAAAATAATTCGCATAATTCCTAAAACTAAACTATATCCTCTGCACAGAAACATTTTCCTCTGCATTTAAAGTGGACGGTCTGATGGCTGGATTGTCATAAAAAAGAATGATTATTTAACCCCTTTGCTGCCAGGCCTTTTCCCCTCCTGTGCAGAGCCTTTTTTGGCTATTTGGGGCAGTTTGCGCTTAGGCCCTCATAACTTTTTCTCCACATAAGCTACCCATGCCAAATTTGCATCCTTTTTTTCCAACATCCTAGGGATTCTAGACGTACCCAGACTTTGTGGGTTCCCCTGAAGGAGACCAAGAAATTACCCAAAAAACAGCGAAAATTGCGTGTTTTTTAAAAAAATGGGAAAGAAGGGCTGCAGAAGAAGGCTTGTGGCTTTTTCCTTGAAAATGGCATCAACAAAGGGTTTGCTGTGGTAAAATCACCATCTTACTAGCTTTCAGGACCAGGCAGACTTGAATTAGAAACCCCCATTTTTCAACACAATTTTGACATTTTACTGGGACATACCCCATTTTTACTATTTTTTGTGCTTTCAGCCTCCTTCCAGTTAGTGACAGAAATGCGTGAGAAACCAATGCTGGACAAAATTCTGAATTCAGCAAGGGGTCATTTGTCTAGATCCTACAAGTGTTTCCTGCAGACAAAACAGCTGAAATAAAAGAATATTGAAATTGAGGTGAACAAAAACAGCCATTTTTCTCCACATTTTACTCTGTAACTTTTTCCTGCGATGTCAGGTTTTTGAAAGCAATATACTGTTACGTCTGCTGGACTCTTCTGGTTGGGGGATATATAGGGCTTGTAGGTTCATCAAGAACCCTAGGTACCCAGAGCCAATAAATGAGCTGCACCTTGCAATGTGTTTTCATTCTGTACCGGGTATACAGCAATTAATTTGCTGAAATATCAAAAGTGAAAAATAGGTATCAAGAAAACCTTTGTATTTCCAAAATGGGCACAAGATAAGGTATTGAGAAGCAGTGGTTATTTGCCCATCTCTGAATTCCATGGTGCCCATACTAGCATGTGATTTACAGGGCATTTCTCAAATAGACGTCTTTTTAACACACTGTCTTACATATGGAAGGAAAAAATGTAGAAAAAGTAAAGGCGCAGTAACACTTGTTTTGCTATTCTGTGTTCCCCCAAGTATCCCGATAAAAATGGTACCTCACTTGCGTGGTTAGGCCGACATTGAAATCTGACATGTTCTTTGTAAAGTGCCTGGCTGTAGATTTTGGCCTCTAGCTCAGCCGGCACCTAGGGAAGCCTATCAAACCTGTGCATTTTTGAAAAACAAGACACCTAGGGGAATCCAAGATGGGGTGACTTGTGGGGCTCTGACCAGGTTCTGTTACCCAGAATCCTTTGCAAACCTCAAAATTTGGCCCCAAAAAATTTGGTTACAGAAAGTTCTGGAATCTGAGAGGAGCCACAAATTGCCTTCCACCCAGCGTTCCCCCAAGTCTCCCGATAAAAATGATACCTCACTTGTGTGGGTGGCCCAGGTGCCTGCAACAAAAAAATGCCAAAAACCTGTAGAGATTGATGGGATAGCACAGCAACTTGATAAGCACATTTTTTTCTTGTATACATCTTTTAGGCTGACTCTGCTTTGGGGGCCAACACAAGTGTGGTATCATTTTATTTGGGAGACTGAGGGGAACGCTGGGTGGTAGGATATTTGTGCCGCAGCGGTGATCCTACAAAGAAAAGTGAGAAAAATATAATTTTTTAAGCAACTTTTGAGGTTTGCAGAGGAGTCTGGGTAAGAAAATGTTGGGGGATCCAGGCAAGCCACACCTCCTTGGACTCCTTCTGGTGTCTATTTTTAAAACATGTCTGGGTTTGGTAGGTTTCCCTAGATGAAGGCCGCACCCAGGACCAAAAACATAGATGCCCCACCCCCCCAAACACAGGTAGTTTTGCAATAGATCATTTTGATGTGTCCACATACTTATGTGATGTTCCAAACACTAAAATTGTGAAAAGAAACACACTTAGGTTATGTTAAAAAGACCCCTCACCCACCAGCCAAGTTGGTGGCACGCTTCATCATCGGGGTCCCACCCGAGACACCTACGCCCTCGTTATAAACACGGCAGTAAACACCGCACCACCAGTGGTGGCGGTAACAACCGCCAACAGACGTGCGGTCTGAACCGCCAAATAATGAACCAACTGAAACACAGGCATCCTGAAAACCACTCACCGCTAGCAGAGGAGTGCCGACAACGACGGCAGAGGAGTGCCGACAACGACGGCAGAGCCCGCCCACAGGCCGATGGAAAGGCCCTACCCGCCCATCAAATAATGAAGCACTAGACCGCTGTCAGTTCTGGGGCAAGAACCACCGCCACGCAAAGCCAGGCAGAAACTAACCAAATATAAGGAAATACTCACAGGAGGCCCACACAGCACGCCAAAGCAGACATGGAGAGAGAGTTGCAGATCATGCCAGCCCTGCTCCTTGCCATACACCTCCACGACCGAGACCGCCGACGAAGACGACGACAGTAAGTACCGCAACCTACTAAATAAGGGAAGAAAGGGCACAGTTACATTCCCACCCACTCCACCCACCCCGCAATGCTCCCACAACCCTTCACAGCAGCTCAAGCCATACACCCCACAGCAAGAGGTACTTACCCGACACAAGGCAAATCCAACGTGCCCAAAGTACATACATGTGCCCCACACCCACAAGCAATGAAACAAGAGACCACGGATCCAGAGTGTGCCTCAAACAACACAGGCCACACATTAACCTTTATTATGCTTACTGAGCAACAGAAGTGCATAGAAGGCCAACGGCCAGTCCATAGTAAAGGAAGTTCGATGGGCCACAATGGCCCCAACTTGACTCCCACAAGTGCAAAGGTACTCCACCTCATAGGGGCAACAATGGGGCATCCAGGCACCTCAGGGAACAGGGGCAGGGGTTGGTGGGGGTGGGGATTTACAACTGGGGGTGCTTATATTTCCATTTGGAAGGTGGAGGGGGTTTGAGTTTGCCCTTGGAAGGTGGGGGAGTGGGCTTGGACCGGGGGTGGCAGATGGACCTGGTTTAGCACAGGGCTACTTCTTCTCTGGGGAAGGGGCATGGGAATGGGAAGGGCAGAGAGGGGCGGGCTGTGACGTGGGAGGAGTGGACAGAGCAAGGAGGTGAGCATGTTTATGGATGAGACGGGGTGGGCCAGTGGGTCGGGAGAGGAAAAGTTTCTTAGGTGCAATTGGGGTGTACCTGGAGGAAGGCATGGGAGTGGAGGTAGAGGGAGTGGTCGTGACAGGTGTAGGTGTGCGTGACGTGGCTGCAGGTGACTGAACAGTATGCTGAGGTGTTGTGGATGTGTGATGGGTGCATGTTTTGGTGCGTTTGAGTGTCTTGAGAGGAGGGGGGATGGACACAGTGGGACAAGACAGGCTGCCAGTGTAAATGGATGTTTTCTGGGTGTCTGCAAGTCTGGTGAGTGTGCTGCATGTGTCAACTAAAGTCGTAGTGGTGAGTGCAGGTGTGGTGTCTGGGGTGCATGAATGGATGTGTGCTATTGTGGTGACTGCAGGAACAGGGTCAGCAACATTGAATGAGGGTGCAGTGTCTGTGGGTGTGCATGTACAGGGGACAGAAAAGGATGCGGAAGAGGAGGACACACTAGGGGAAGTGGATGTTGGTGTGTGTGCATGTGTATGTTGGCTGTGTGTATGCTTGTGGTGGTAGGTGTGGTGCTTGTGTTTAGAAGTGTGCCTCTTGTGTTTTGAAGTGTGTGCCTGCGTGTCAGAATGTGTGCTTTGGAAGGGGGAAGGGAGTGGGGTGCTGGAAGGGGTAGAGGTGGTTGGAGGGGGGACGGAATGACCAGGGACACTAGCTGTCGTCTAGGAGGAGGCCAGAGCCTGTAAAGATCTCTCTAGGTCAGACACGGCACCGTGAATGCCATCCAGATAGGCATTAGTCTGCTGCACCTCTGATGCTAGACCCTGGATGGTATTGACGATGGTTGTCTGCCCTACAGAGATGGTTCTCAGGAGGTCAATAGCCTCCTCTGTGAGGGCAGCAGGGCTGACTGGGGGAGGGGACGAGGTGCCTGGGGTGAAGGAGATGCCCACCCTTCTGGGTGAGAGAGCACGGGCAACTCGGTGGGGAGCAAAAGGGAGGGTTGTGATGATATGGGGGTGGCGGAAGATGACACAGTAGGGGTGGGCCCACTAGGGACCGCCACCACCAGGGAGCTCCCATCAGAGGAGGTATCGGAGTCACTTCCTCCAGTGGTAGTTGCCTCCCCCGTGGTACTCCCCTCGCCCTCCAACCCACTGGTCCCCTTTGCGCCAGACAACTCTGTCTCCGAGGATCCGTGGGCCGCTGCATCCCCACTCGCCGGTGCGTCAGCTCCCTCGCCAGATGATACTGATGTACACAGACAACACAAGAGAACAGGGATGGGGAGACAAAACAGGAGAGACACTTGTAAATAGCTGAATGAAGGTACATTAGTGGTTCACACATACACCCACGCAGAAAACCTTCCACCAAGCAGCACCTATCGCTATTCACATGGCTATGCCCCTGACTAGTGGCCAGAACCCTGCTCTACAGCCAGTCCCCAACTAACTTAAGGACCTGAAGTACTGCAGACTTGACCCAAACACCCCTACTCCACACGGGGGGCATTATGTAGATGGACATCAGTCATAGTCCCTGCCACTAGACAGCATAAATATGAAGGCACACACACACATCCGTCAAGGGGCCAAAATATGGTATATGTACTCACCCCCTTGTGACTGCTGTGCAGACTTCAAGCGCCCATCCAGGTCCGGGTACGCCACCACCAGAATGCGTTGCATAAGGGAGGTCAGTGCCTGACGGGCACCCCTTCCTCGTTGGGGAGACTTCCCCAGTTGGGCCTCGCAGATATTCCCCACCCAGTGCCGCAGGTCCTCCCACCTCTTCCTGCAATGGGTGCTCCGGCGGACACACAGAAAAGTAACACTGAGGTCAGACACTGGCCAATCATATACAGCTGGCTATACGTCCACTATGGGACGGACATTTCAAACAGCCTAACAGCACACACACACGCAGCATGTCAGCAACCCTGGACCATACAGTGTAACAGGTGCACATATGTATGCAGCCAACACTCACCACTACACACATCCATGCCCCCCAATCCTCCTACTCACCTGTACCTCTGGCCGACCGTAGAGCTTGGCGTACAGGGGCAGGACCTCGTCCACGAGCTTCTCCAATTCCTCATTGGTGAAGGCCGAGGCCCTTTCCACTGCAACACGCGCCATTTCCATGACCAGAGGCAGGACACAGCAGTACACTCAGTGGAGTACCTGCATGCACGAGATCAGGGAGTCAAGTGAAGTTAGGGTGACAAGTTCGCGTACGCACCGCGGTGGTGTGCACCGTCAGCGCCGGCTGCGATCATGATACGCTAAGATTGCCCATTGACAACCATGTGAACCAATGAATTTGGGCACAGTGGTAAACACTGCCTTATGCTATTACGTCAACCGCTAGCGGTGTGAGGTCACTTCCACCACAACACTTCTGGATTACAAGGGGCAGACATTTTGGCCTTAGCTACGCAGTTGTCAAACCCTCATCTGCACAATGCAGGCCCTACTGTCCACTAAACACCCATAGGCGTGTAACAAAATACATTACCTCACCTGACCAGTCCTGATATATCATTGTGGTCATGTTGCTGTAATGTCACACACACTAAGCATTAGTGTCGTCGACAATGATGCCAGCAGTGCTGAATGAAAAACAATGTGTGCAGATGTATATGTGTTCCTCACACGTGTTTTCAACTCCTCCTAAGTACAGACCCTTGTGGAGAGGAAGGGCCCCATCGGTGTATAGACCACTTGTTGATTTGCGGACCATGGTGGAGCGTCACATCATTATCAATTACAGACTCACTTGTACAACTATTCATGAGCTTTGTGCATTACTAGATCCAGCACTGACACAGGAAAATCATAATCTGCATGCCATCCCTACTGAAGTGCAGGTGCTCTCTGCACTCCATTTCCTGGCCACGGGCTCATTTCAAGTGACAGTGGGCATGGGTGCAGGTTTTTCACAGCCAATGTTTAGCATACTACTGTCAAGATTCCTAAAGGCGTTTGTACGACACCTACAGTCCTATGTGAGGTTTCCCCAAAGTGCTGACCTCCCTGCCATCAAGTCGGACTTCTGTGCCTTTGCCAACAAACCCCATGTGATAGGTGCCATTGATGGCACCCACATAGCTATCATCCCCCCAAGAGTCAGTGAAAAGGTGTACAGAAACAGGAAGAACTTTCATTCCATGAACATTCAATTGGTGTGTACTGCAGACCAGTACATCTCACATGTGAATGTTATGTTCCCTGGCTCAGTCCATGATTTCTTTGTGCTGAGGAACAGTAGTGTGCCACACAAGATGGAACAACTACAAGAGGAGAGAGGGTGGATCATAGGTAGGTGTTTCTGAGATGTATTGCCACATAGCAGACAGCCAGGCTGTCTGCCTCTGAGGGTTGTCAATGAAAGTCCTGTTTTGCACCTTTTTCTAGGTGATTCTGGCTATCTCAACTTGCGTTGGCTCCTGACACCAGTGAGGAATCCTGGAGCAGATGCAGAGAGGAATTACAATGAGGCCCATGGACGTACTAGGAGGGTGATAGAGCGCACAGTAGGTCCCCTAAAGGCTAGATTTTGTTGCCTACACATCTCTGGCGGTTCCCTGGCCTATGGGCCTGAAAAGGTGTGTAGAACAGTGGTGGCCTGCTGCATGCTGCACAACGTGGCTGTGAGAAATTCTATCCCCCTCTGGGAGGAGGAGGGTGCTGTATATCCAGACCAGCTTCCTCAGAGAGGGGATGAGAGTGATGGTGATGATGAGGAGGGGGAAGATGTAAATACCAGAACGCAGCTGATACAACTCTACTTCCAGTAACTTTGTGGGACAATTGGGTGAGATTGCTGTCTGTGCATCATACTGTCAGTGTGCCTTGTCATCTTGGGGGATGTTGGATCAATACTCATTGCCACTGTGACCAGGTCTGCATAAGACAGATTACGATATAGTATAAAAGTTCAACACATCTGGTACAACAACATGTAAGGCATGTGGTGCATTTCCTGCTACTTAGATAGCAATAAAAGAGTTATCATACAGTTGCATCCATACTTCACTTTGTTTAAACTTACTGACAGGGGACATTGTAACGGGTGAAAAGGTGTTTTATTTGGTGCAGGGATTAAATTGTGCAGATTACAGTGATGGGAGTGGGCTACTGGTGGTTGTATAATATGGCAACATGGTCACAGCATTGTTGGCAGTAGTGGTAGGTCCATCAATGTTTACAAGAGTTTGTTGTAGTTTTCACACAGTTTGGTGGTTGATTCAGTGGGACACTTGGAGGACAGTTCTTGCCAGAGTCACTTCTTTGAGGGGGCCTTGTTCTCGGCAGGTGTTCCTGTGCTATATCTGGGCCTGAGGGTCCGTTTGGGCGCCTGGTGTTGGCCGGTACAGGTTGAGATGGATGTCCCCTGTGTGTCCTGAGAGGGTGGTACATGTGCAGTTGCTGCTGTTGCTGTTGTTGTCCGGCCTGTATCCTGGCCTGTAGCAGGGGCTTTCTGGTCTGTGTGGGCCTCAGGCTGTGTTGGGAGAAGTTGCAGCAGCGCACCTGCTATGCTGGCCATTGTGGTATTGTGCAGTTTCCACTGCTCCATGGCCTCTTGGTGGTGTGCTAGCTGCATCCTTTGACTCTGCTCCAGGGTGGATACTATCTGGGCCAATCTGTCCTGGGTATGGTGATATGCTCCCAGGACCTCAGAGACCACGTCATGGGCATCCATCCTGTGGCCTCCCCTGTGGGCCACCTATGCCCTCCCACAGGGCCTAGCCCCATGTGCCTGTGTCTTCTGCGCAGGGCTGGCGGTACCACTTGTACTGGGGCCATCATCTTCCTGTCTGTTGGTAGGGGGTGACTGTTGCCTCTGTACTTGTGTTCCACCAGTCTGTGGCCTGGATACACAGGTGTGGGGACGGTTGCCCTGGGCTGATGTTGTTGGCTGGTCGGTAGGGGTGTCAGTGGTATCCTGGGTGGGGCTGCTGGATGGTGACAGTCCAGGACTGTGTGAGGGGCCAGGATGATCGTCAGTGTCCAGGGTTCCATCCCCAGTGTCCTGGGAGGTGCCTCTGTCTCCCTGTGGGGCACTGCCACTCCTTGTCCTGTCCGTCAGGGTGGCATGGGTGGTGGTGCCTGTTGGAAGGAATGGACATGTCTATTACATTAGCATGATCGGATGGGGTGCACAGGACTGGGGGGGTTTGTGCAGGTTTCACACTTTGGTGCCATGCAGGTTGCTTTCATGAGGTTAGCATTTCTTTTTTGCTTAGGATGTGGAGGTGCATTGTGGGTGCTGTAGGCCATTGTGATTCCTTGCAGGGGTGGGTGGCTGTGCACAGGGGGAGGGATGTGGGCCTGTTAGTGGGTTTGTGGGCATGCAGGTTGACTGGATGTAGTGATTGTGGCCTGGGTGGGGTTGTGGTCCTGGTGGTAGTTGGAGGGGTGAGGTGGTGCATGCATTCCAGGTGTGATGGATATGGAGTAATTGTAGATGACTTACCCAAATCCATTCTTCCAATGAGTCCAGTGAGACCCTCAGGGTGCAGGATGGCCAGTATCTTTTCCTCCCAGTCAGTGTAGTCGAGTGGTGTTGGTGGAGGTCCTCCCCCAGTCTTCTGGACTGTAATGTGGTGCCTGGATGCCATGGACCTGACCTTCCCACGCAGGTCGTTCCATCTCTTGAGGATGTTGTGCCTGGTGCATGGATGGTGTCCCACTGCATTGACCTTATTGACTATTGTCTGCCATAGCTCTGTCTTCCTGGCAATGGGTAGGTGCTGACCTGTGCCCCGAAAAATTGTGGCTCGGCCTTCAGGATCTCATCCACCATGGTCCCTAGCTCCCTTTCTGTGTTTGGGGGGTGCCATGGTGAGTGTTGTGAATGGTGTCTTGTGTTGATCTAGGTGAGGGTGCTCTTGTGTGGTTGGGTGTATGTATCGTGGATTGTGGCGTTCGGTGTTTGCTTCTGGAGTTCTCTGTATTAGTTGGCCTAATTTTGTTGCAAAGGATTGTGGGGTGTGTCTGTGAGTGTTTTATAGTGTTGTGGATGTGTGTTAGGTGTGTGGGTTTCAAACTTACCAATGTATGCATTTCTTGCTGTTGGGTCCACTTGCCACTCGTGGCGGTCTGTACCGCCAATGTTTGTTCAGCTTCCACTAACCGCTGCAGTGATTTGTGCTTCATTATTTGGAGGGCGGTGTGTTTGTGTGCTCGGCGGTGGCGGGGTAGGAGGTCCAGCATTTCCGCCGACAAGGTCCTGGCGTTGACTGGTGGCAGGGAGATTTCTGTTGGTTTCTGATTTTTGCATCATCTTCTGTTCGCCACAGCGGTCGATGGTGTTTACCGCTGTGTTTATAATGAGGGCCCTAGCGTGTCACAGGTGTGCTGCGACGCCTGATTACAACGGAGCAAGTTTTGTCATTTTTACCGCACATACTGGTTGGATTTGGCACGAGGGTGAGTGATGGTTTAGTGGATCAAATTTTATTAACAAGAGATTTCACAAAAATGAAATGCACTGCTAATAACTGAAAGAGCAAAAAACTGAACCAAGGACTCACAGCTCGTGAGCTGTAAAGCCACGACAAGGCACCAACCGCTTTACAGTCCATTCACACACCTTTCATACATGACATGCACAAGACCATTCATGCCGCCAGCCACGGGCCCAGCACATCACAACACTCGCATTGACAGACAGCGCCACTCAAGGGCCCATCACTTACATACGCCCACATGCCTGATACAGCAATCACACCAGCTGATGGGACTGTGTGGACTGGCGTTTGGCTGACAGTGTGTTGCAGTAGCCAACAGCAAGTCAATATTTACACCGTCAGCCAAGCGCCACTCCACACACAATGGCATCACTTTTTTTTTGTTTCAAAAACAAAGAAAACACTAACTAATTAAAAATAATTATAAAACTACAAACACAAAAGCTCTAACTAAGTACATGACAGAAATGTCAACCATGAAACTGAACACATGAAAATATAAAACAGACAGTTTACACTCATGGTAGTTCCCAGTAATTCTTCTGGGTGTGGTAAATCCAGAAACAACCACCCACACACAGCCCAGGCTTTGAAGGACAATCAGTGCAGTACATGTGAGTCTCCCTGCGGATACCTCTTTGAGCACAGACTGCATTTCTTAGCTGGAAAGTCTTTTTTGGGCGTGGGAGGAATGAGCTCAGCAAAGTGGCGATCTTTCAATCTAGCCACATCCTCCACCACTGCTTCTCTAGGAACTCTTGCCTGTTCCACCACAATAAGGCTCTCTATCACTGACTCCTGAAATTTCACAAATGTCATCATTGACTCTGGAGACCTATCCTTAAACACAATAAAAGGATTAAAAGTTGTCAAGTGGAAGAGGTGAATTGCTAACTTCTTATACCAAACGTAAGACTTACGAATAGCAGTATAAGGTTTCAACCTCCGATCAGCTCTATCTGGACCTCCCATGTGCTTATTAAAATCTAAAATGCACACAGGTTTGCACACTTCAGCAACCTGCCCCAAACAGTCACGGGGGAAGTACCCTCATCATGGATGGTACTTTACATGGAGACATCCCTCCTGTCTGAAAATTTCAAAGCTAGCAGCTCATCATTCCACAAGGCACTGCACTGTCCCCTCTCAAGTTTTTTACAGACAAGCTCCCTTGAATAGCCTTTGCGGTTACAACGAATTGTGCCACAAGCAACAGTGTCCACTCTAAACAATTCCTTGAACAACTGCACTCCAGTGTAGCAGTTATCTACATACAAATGGTGACCTTTGTTGATCATTTGTCTACCAAGTTCCCACACAATTTTCTCAGTAACTCCAAAAGTGGGAGGACAATCAGGGGGGTCAATACTGGAATCCCTACCATTGCAGACACGGAAACTATACACATATCCTGTACTACTTTCAGACAGCATATACAATTTAATTCCATATTGTGCCCTCTTGCTAGGAATGTACTGCCTAAAAACCAAACAACCCTTGAATAGGACCAAAGACTCGTCCACAGCTATTTCTTTGCCTGGAACATAGACCTCTGAAAACCGATCTACAAAATGATCAAGGACAGGCCTAATCTTAAAAAGACAGTCAGAATCAGGGTGATCTTGTGGCAAGGCTAAAGCATTGTCAACAAAATGCAGTATCCTAAGAAGAAGCAAATACAGATTACAACTCATGGTTGCAGGAAATATAGCTGTTGCCATCAAGGGACTAGTAGACCAATAAGAAGCCAGTGACGGCTTCCCTATCAACCCCATCAAAAGAGTCAAACCCAAAAACCTTTTCATCTCCTCCAAATTTGTGGGAATCCACTGGGTAGCTCTAGAGTGTGGCCTAAGTCTAGCAGTGTTGTCCCTTAAATACTGCTCCACATACAAATTAGTCTGCTCAACAATCTCTTCCAAAAACACATCATACATAAATAACTCAAAGAAATTGACAGGCAAAAAGTTATCTGTATTGACTCTACTCCTCGGGAGATCAGTAAAGGCAGGCAACTCTGGCTGTTCCATGTTTGGGGCAACCCAGAGTTCAGGTCTTCTAACGGGAAACCTTTCAGCCCCAGGTTGCTGCACTAATGGCACATCAGAGTCCTTTTCTAAAACAGGGCCTTCATCTGCACAGAGAGTGGCTTCCTCATCAGAAGATTCCTCTCCGACAGAAACTTCACTGCCAGAATCTCTCATGTCCTCCTCTGCCTCAGATGCAGAGTCCGTCTCATGATCAGACAATGACTTAAAAAGCATACCAACAACCTGCTGAGCGCTCATCCTGTGGCTAGCCATGATCTTCCCTACGAAAAGTAACTGGACAAATGCACCACCAACAACCAGCACTGTGTAAGATAAGTAATAAAGTGTAGCTCTGACACAGCAATCACCAATGATATCCCACTAAAAAGAAAGAAAGAAAATCAAATTAGAAATAAGACAACACAAATATCATTGTGCACAAATCTAAGGACAATTTCACACACAATCCTGCATTTAGTACACCACCTACAAACATGGCATTCATGCGCGGCAACAATACTCCTTTAGAGTAAATTCTTTTTACTTACCTAATTTATGAAACCATGCAAACCGCAGGTCAACCACCGCCAAACCGCAAGGAGCCACAGCAAAGAAAGCAAAATCTTTGAAATAGAACAAAAAGGAGAAAAAAGAATTATCACAAATGCAAATACTTCACCAGATGACAAACACCCCACCATCAAGCTTTTAGAAATTGGGGGAAGATGACCCTACTAAAAAATAGGCCTATCTGCCCCAAGGGGGGCAGAAAGTACCTTTAGTAGTGTGTCCCCATGGGAGCGACCCTTGCCCAAGGGGCCACCACCCCAAAACAAACACACACACACACTATCCCTGGTGTCTAAGTGGCTTCTGCCCCCCTTGGGGGCAATGGGCCTAAATAAATAGACCGATCTGCCCCCAGGGGGGGCAGAAATGGCCAACAGTTCTATGCCCCCCTTGGGGGTGCGACCCTTGCCCAAGGGGCCACCCCCCCATCAACTAAACACATACACACACACTTTATCCCTGGTTCCTAAGTGGCTTCTGCCCCACTTGGGGGCAGATGGGCCTGAAAATAAATAGGCCAATCTGGCCCCAAGGGGGGCAGAAATGGCCAACAGTTCTATGCCCCCCTTGCCCAAGGGGGCACCCCCCCCATATAAATAAACAAATAAAGAAACATCCCTGGTGTTCCAGTGGTTTCTGCCCCGTTTGGGGGCAGATCAGCCTAAAAATAATAGGCAGATCTGCCCCCAAGGGGGGCAGAAATGGCCATAAAACAAATGCCCCCAAAGCGGCCCTTGCCCAAGGGGCCGCCCCATCCACTAAACGCACACACAAACACTCACGCTATCCCTGGTGCCTAAGTGGCTTCGGCCCCCCTTGGGGGCAGATGGGCATAAAAAATAATAGGCCGATCGGCCCCCAAGGGGGGCAGAAATGGCCAACAGTTCTATGCCCCCCTTGGGGGGGGGCCTTTGCCCAAGGGGGCGTCCCCCGCATAAATAAACAAATAAAAAACATCCCTGGCATTCCAGTGGTTTCCGTTTGGGGGCAGATCAGCCTAAAAATTATAGGCTAGCACTCCCCCCGGGCTCCAGACCGAAGTCGTAATGGTTACCTCCTCGGCACAGGAGCACTGTGCCGGTGGATGTAACCATTACATCCCCGGCACAGAAGGGATTAATAGGAACCTAGCACCAGAAATGAACTGAGCAAGGAGGTTGCAACAGCGGTGAAATAATCATATGCAGCATCAACTTTTGCTATTAGTGCAATTGCCTATACGAATTACACAATACAGTTACTCTTCAATTGTTAGCATGCCTAAACCAGCTTGGTGTTGAACTCACCACCTTGGCAATTAAGGAACAAGAAGTATTTTTTTTTGTTGGACATTTCTTTTGACTCCTTCTGTGCAGCAGCAGCTGGTTCATGTATTGCATAGACATTTATATATGGAAGAAAGCAGCGTCCCTAAACGCCCTTAAAACTTTGGATCTACTAGACACCCACCTTAAAATACCTATACACAAGAGCTCCCAGAGGTAGGTATGATTTTGCATCCTAATTCAAAACTATCAATTTCAAGTGCTTCTTTTTGGCCTTACACCAGCACCAACATTATTTGCAAAGCAATTGGTAACTCTGGTGGGTAATGTACAACACAGGGAATTCAAGTATTTCCAGCTACCACCATCCTGGGACAAACTCTGTGTTTGCCATGTTTTCATGCTCCTACTAAGGAAATAGGACTAAGTCAGTCAGCACCAACAGGAGCTGTTGGCCCAATTTCTGGCTAGCTCACATTGCCTCACCTGAACTGCTACATCCATTTGGGTTGAAGGTGATTACAGCAACCTAAACATGACACTCTGATTCCTCAGGGAAGTCGTGGATACAGATCTTATCCTTTGGTGGTATTACTCATGCATGACCAGACAAAACACAAGCTATGCGAAGTACATTTTCAATACATTTATTTATTGAAATAATTGTAATCTTGCATAGAGAGACTCAGGTGCGATAACTAGGCAGATGAAACAAGAAAAATCACCCACATTAGGAACATTTTAAAGACAACCAATAATCTAACTATGGTAAATGGAGTTCTAGAGATTCTTGAAGTTCTATAGAGAACCCCAAGACTGTACTGATAGCAGAGATGGCAATCCTCTTGGGAAAGTGGTAGATTAGCAGCAGCACAGCTACATGTCGAACACAGCATTAAGCAATTGGATAATTTCTTCCTCTTCTTTGCAGAAGGGATGCGAAGAGATTGAACACATCTAAAATATCCTGACATATGGGTTTGTCCTCAATTTAAATAAATCCCAGTGTCACTTTAAAATCTACCATTATTGAGTCACATTTCAGACAGACTTAGGCCAAATTTCCTCTAACACAGAAAACAAAAATTTACGACGCATCTCAGGTTGCTTCTCTCATTGTCAGAGGTGATAACACAAGATTGGCTAATGGTTCAATAGGAATTTGCATCAACTTTAACAATTCTTCCTTTGGCCCAATTGCACCTTCAACGAATGGTGCAACAGCTCCTATCTTCCTGAAATTCTTATTTTCGTGATTTCAATGTTCTGAATTCAGTAACAGTGCTAGCAAGACTGTCATTGGTGTGGTGGGTGATCCCAACCAACCTAAACAGCAGTTACCCATAGTCGCTTTCTTCCCCAGGAACTGAAGGACATCTTCTTGGCATTACTGCACTTTTACCTTTTTTGAGGTAGTAGGGGTTCAATCCTAAAAACAGATTGTCAAGTCCCATATCAACCATGAGAGAGGGATGGGGGTCTTTGAAACTTTCAGTCTTAGCACAATAAATTTGTTTCTGGGCAGAAGAGATTCTCCTGTCTTTTGCTGCAGTCTATCTTCCGAAGTATACATCCCCACAAAAATTTGCAAATCTCTAATAACAGTTTGAGTGTCAGCTGATTGCTGTAGCCACACTCATAGGAATCTGAAGCAAGATCCTATTGCAAGTAGAATTAGTTTAAACGCACCATCTGAATTTAGAGGTCCGCATTAATCGAGATATATGCATTGAAGGGGTTTATTGGAAACTAAGAGGGGTGTCTGTGGTGGATGTGCAATGGTAGAGCCTTTACTTTGTTGACAAATGTCACATGTAAGGACATATTGGGCCAGACTGACAAAGCCCTAGCGCCACCAGAGCATCACTTTTTGTGATGCTCCGCTGGGGCTGTGCCGTATTTACAAGGTGGCATTAAGCCACTTTTTATGGCTTAACACCACCTTGTAAATACAGCCCCATTCACACGCAGCGCCTTGCTTGGAAGGGGCATGCAATGGGTGTTGCTGTAGGCGTTCCACTGCAACACCCATTGCATTTTGATGCTGCTCCAGATTTATGAGGAATTTTACATCTGTGGCAACGCCAAAATCCAATGCCACCCCAGGGTTGATGTTAGCATGGTGCAACAAGTAGAAATTCTTCATTTCTCCTCGTTTTGCAGCACACATTGAAAGAGTAAATCACCATTAAAGATTGTTTTCGTGCAGGAAGGTGTCCCGCAAAGTATTTCAGTGTCTGCTAAGCAGACACTGAAATACGCGACGGGTGCATCTGCACCCGTCGCACCCCTGCAACTACGCCGCCTCAATTCTGAGCCGGCGTCCTCGTTGCAGGGGCATTTCCTCTGGACCGGCGGGCGCTCTTTTGGAGAGCGCCCGCCGGCCCAGAGGAAATGTCTGAATGGCCGCCGCGGTCTTTTGACCGCGGTGCGGTCATTCAGCGGCGGTACCTTGGCGGACGGCCTCCGCCGTCCGCCAAGGTCAAAATGACCCCCATAATCTACATCACTTGCTGTCAGTGAAGTGGCCTATTGTATCCATCAGGATGTAAGGCTTTTGCGTTAGGAACCCTGGCCTTTGTGACAGCCTCTAAGCGTGGAATGTGAGTAACCACAATTATGCGTTTCCCTTAAGCCAAAGGTATTTCCTTTATGACAGCCATCTGAACTGCAGTCAGCATTTTTTCAGTGGATGCAAAATGCATTTCAGCACAAGAATATAAATGCAATGTATATGCAGTAGGCAGTGTGTCACCCTCATTAAATGTGATTAGTGGATTCTGCAATTATACGGATTACCAAATTTGTTTTATTGACATGTGTGTGTAAGTGTCTAGAGGCAAGCATGTCAGTCTCTAGTGATCTAAGAATTTGTGTAGGTTCCGATTTCCAGTGTGTACTGGAAAAATCATGGCAAGTTAAGTCATGCAATGGTTTTATGCATTGTGCATAATCTGGAATGTATGTTCTACCAAAGTTGAGAAAACCTAACAATGATTGTAGTTTTTTAATGATGTTTGGAGGTTGTAAGAGAGCACATTTCTGTAAGAAATGTGGTGCAAGGCTTTTGACTTCATTTGATATTTCGTATCCTAAAAACAGGACACTAAGAAAAGCAATTTTTGTTTTCTTGAAATTCAATTTATAGCCATGTTCAGCAAATCCCAAAACAATGCAATCTACTCGGTCTAAATGTGTATTTAGGTCATCGTCCGTGAGAAATATGTCATCAACAGACGACAATGCTTCTGGGTCAGTGTCATGTAAAATTGGCGTTACTCAACAAACAGGCCAGGAGTGTTCTTATTAGGCCTGCGCGGAGTTCGCGTAGCCGTTCTACGTGGAACTCCACAAAGTCACAAAAACCTCTGTTGTGCTATGCAGAGTTCCGCTAATGGGTGGAGTTTCTTGCCACACCCGTTCGTGTGACATCTAATGTCACTGGCAATGCGAAGTAGGACCTCACGTTGGAATTCACGCACCACGCGGTTCGTATGGGCGCGGCCATCTTGGTTTTTTTGCTTGTAATTGTGCTGGGGCCTACTTTTATATCCCTGTATATGTCTCCCATCCCACACTTTTAAAACCTATTTTCTCCTAGTTTCTGTTTATTAAATTACCTTTTCTCTTTGAGTTTTTATATTTGAACTTTTCTCCTTTTTTTGCAACTTTTTAACTTTTTCATTTTTTTTGCTTTGCTTTCTTTTTTTTCCCTTCCTTCTTCCTTATCTCCCCCCAACCCCAAAATCCCTGGAGCCCTGGCAAAGCAGGGGAGCGGCAGCGCCAGGCCCCTAACCACCACCGTCAGCTGCCTTCCTTGCGTGTGGTGGCAATGTGAAGAGGTGCAGCCCGCGCCATTTTTTACAAGGTGGAGGTAGCTGCCTTGGTGTTTTATGCACAGCACCACCTACCCTCCACCTTGGCAGCAGGTCTGGATCTGGGTACGGCCTCCAGGAGCACTAACAACGCTGGGAAAGGGTGCTCTGGGGTATGCGCCGCAGCTCTGGGGTCCGGCACACCCAGCAACAGCTGGCGCACCAGTGGGCTGATATCCTGGACCGTGAAACGGACCTGCTAGGCATAGAGGTTGCGAGGCTCAGTGAGTAATATTAATATTAATTATCAGTTGTGCTCCATGCTAATAGTTTCTTCCAAATATCAAGCATGCTGTTCACATGCAGGTAAGTTAACTTTATGTTACAAATATAATATTATGCGATCGTCATCTAGACAGGTGCTCAGCGCTACCTAATTGTACTTGTTTTTGGCACTTGCTTGGACTGATTAACAAGTAATGCAGCAACATCTCCTGTGCCCTCTCTACGATAGTCATAGTAATTATTAGTACTACTGAGTTAGCATGTTCTCTCACTTCTCTGTGCCTTTATTTTCTGTAGCTCATACAGTGCCAACTGCCAAGCAATTTCCAAGTGATGTGTAGTAGTTTTGCATGCATGTATCCAATCTAAGCATTGAGAGATTGAGAATGAAATGAGAACTGTAGAAATCATTCATTACAATTTATTAGTAATTTGAAAATGTCGTTTAGGAAATTTGGAATAGGATGGCCCATGATACCAGTATTATTATTATACAGGCGCTCTGAACCTCTGATGTAGAAATGTTACTGTGTTTGCCTTTTCCTTTAAAAAAAACAATACTATTGGAGAGAATATTTATTAGCAGTACCAATAATCTTTTCTAATTTGTTTTCTTACATCATCCAGCAGCAGGTCGAGGGCTGTAGAGGCGGGTGAGGTATCTGAACATGGCCCCACCACAAGTGTCAGGGCAGTTGGCTCTGCTGGCCCCAGTAAGTCCTCCTGTTGTTGTTATTATTAATATTTATTTCCCTAACTTTTATTTAGGGAGTTATTTTCTACCTTTTTACTGTGCCTGTCTCCTAAATTTGTTTCCTACACCACTTTGATTTGTCTGTTTCGTAAATGTTTCTGCATTATCAAATGTACTTATTTGCCATATTTCAAGTTTCTTTACTTCAAACTGGCAGGCTGTACTAGTCTGTCTGTAACTTCCTTTCTTCTGCTTTGTCAGTGAGCTTTCCCTCTCCCCTTATACATCTTATCTTGTGCAGTGGGGCTAAGGTTTAGAGAACCCTTGTATGTATTGAAGATTGCATGCTCATGTAAGGTATTCTACACATGTTTCGTGAGAAGACTTCCTTGTCTTGCTCCAGCTCAATCTTTAAAAAAAGGAAAATAAGTGTTTTTGAACATGGTCATGTAAATGTTTGTACCCTCCAATGTTGTGTATTAGTATACTAGCAGTTAATGACCGCGCACCATGGTTGGAAGTATGAGGAGGATGGCCCCATTGCATTTGCCAGCCAAGACCATATGTCCTTCATTGACCAATTCTTGCACATTTTTATTTCTCTTGAAAAACTCAGATTCATCAATAGCTAGTTCTGCCCCTCCATTACCAAAAGTGTTTTTTATACTCGACTACCTGGCTTTTAAAAAATTGCCAAACGACAAAATGCCCACTTGATATTTTGATAGACGAGAAGTCTGTAACCGAAATATATTGATGTATTACGGTTGTATTTTGCTATTTTAAAAAAATAGTGGGAGGTGTATCTGCCATCTAAATTGTGTAATTTTTTTTCTATCTGCACCATTCACCAGTGCCGAGGCCAGCAGCGCCAGCGCAGACACGGCTGTGGGAGCGAAGGAGGGGGGAGTCCCGGCAGCGGCAGTGGCAGGCGGTGGTAAGTCCTATTGCTTGCTTATTGACAATTAGTAATATAGTCACTATAAGGGTGTACAAGTGTTGTTGACTCAATCATTAACACCTTGCTTTAGCAGATGCCGCAGGAGTTAAGTATTAATGGCCTCTTCCATCTGCAACTCAGCAGACAAAGGTTCATAAAATGAACTTGAACTGTGATGTGTTTTGGAAAATTGAAAGAGGGATGGGAGGAGAAAGGATGAGTGAAATATAATATGAGTGAAAGGATGTGTGGATTTAAGGGTGCATAATAATCATATAGGTGGGTGATGAGGATGATAGGATGAATGGGTGGGTGAAGGATGGATGAAAGGGTATACAGGTGAAAGGATGCCAGCCCAGGAGGGTGAAAGGGTATGGGTGAAAGGATTCCATGCCTGGATGGGTGAACAGAGTCCTTGTTGGGTTAGATCTCTTGGATGGATGAATGAGTGAAAGGATGCATGGGTGGTTATTGGGTAAATGGATGTTGCTGAAAGGTTAATAGGGAGACATGTTTGGAATTTGGATGTTTTTAAATGGCGAAGGACTGGATGAGAAAATGTATGCTCAAATGGTGTGTATCAAAGCCAGAGGTCAAGAATAAGAGTACTAGAAGAACAAACTTGCAATGATAAATAGATAAATGCTTGGAATGAAAAAACAAGGGAGCTCGTCTGGAAAGGGGCGTTCTTTTCACTTACTTTACTTGCTTGGAATGTTTTTATCAAAGTTTTGATTCAAAGGGTTGGATGGTATTTCAGAATATTCCCTTGACTCACAGTATTTTTCAAGCGAGGCAGGTAATATGCATCATAGCATCCATTAACCATCACCTCCCTCCCTCGCTATGGCTTTTCACCAGTGCTACCCATGGTGACCTAACAGCTGCATGGTTAAATTCACCAGAATCAGCACTGTAATGTTGGCTGTGCAATGTGCGTCTGTATGCTCAAGTTAAGTTAATGTGTCAAACACTTTTCAATGCTATGGCAATGCAAAAACAAGGGGTGTTTCCCTTTCCTCCCACTGCCCACTGGGTCAATCGCTTCCTAGTTCTTCACTCCTTTAAACTTTCTTAAGTTCTGTCCAAGACTTCTGAATAATTTGAAAAATCCAATCATGCCTGAGTTACGTTTTTCTAGCCAAGTGATATAAATATAATTCATTATGGCTTCCGTAACAGATTTACTTCTGTTCTAATTTTTCCCTTTCAACTTATGCCAACCACAGTGAGTCACATAACTAGCCAAACCATAGGCATGTGATGATGAGGAGAAATTGATTGATCAGTAAAGTGAGTACTCTACCTACCCATCCTAATCCCCTCTACCTTACCCTACAGTTGAGTAAGTTAAGAACATCCCTTTCCTTACTGCAGATCAAATGTATTTTTTTGGAAATAAGCAGTTACTACAAAGTGTGGTGGAAGAGAAGCATGTGGACAGTGAGTAAAGTGGTACTAAATGAATGCCTTGATTTTCCTCAATAGGATAGTCTGTTACAATGTGAATGCACCAAGTACAATCTATATATATACACCCCATTCCTTAATCATTTCCCTGTACTGCAGTGCTTCGCTTTTCCCACCATCTACTTATGGCAGACAGGATGTCTGCATGATTGATTTTATTATACTACGGGCCTGTTTCATTCTTTGTATTCATCAGCCTTGTAGTCCAGGTAGAAAGAAGGCCAGGGCCAATGGAATAAGATAATTTTCTATAACAGCTGCTCCAGTTGCAGACTGTAACAAGTACAGCTAGGGCGCCAGCTGAGCTAGCAATACCACAATTAATTTAGCACAACATGAGAGAGAAGAATACTTGTACTCCATAGTGCATAATGGCTGTGGCTCTTATCACCTTAAAATTGAATGGCCTGAGGTCACCACCAAATGTACTGTTACCGTGCCACTACACTACATGATTATAAACAAGTGTTTTGCTCAGAGCATTGTTTACAATTTCTCCTTTTTCTTTCTTGATATAGGTATTCCTGCTGGTCTACCATCATGGCAGGAAATAGGAGCCCGGCTGTGGCAGCAGAAGCTGGAGGCCATACGGGCCGAATACCAGCAGCCAGTGGTCATCAAGGAATAGGAGGAGGAGGCTGCGCAACAGTTGCTGCCAGTACTCAGGGCCCCAGCACCTCCAGCCCAACAACACCAGCTCGCAGTGCCAGGGCAGCTGCTCGCTACCATATCATCCTTGCTGACCCCCTCGGACACTGTTTTCCAACGACAAATCCTTCGGAGGCTGGCACTGTTAGAGGCCCATCAGGCATGCATGGAGGGGCTCCTCAGACGAATCCTGGCCCCCCTTTAGTGCCCTCTTCTGCCCCTTTTCTAACCTTTTATTTTGGTGAGTGGGAATTGTTGTGGTTGGAGTGGGTGGTAATGGGTTTTTGTGGGACTTTTTTACTTTGTTTTGTGTTATATCATGGACAATTGGACTGTTTTTTTGGGACATTGGTGGGGGAAGGGACATTTGTTTGGGGATAGGGGTGGGTCTGTTGTGATGGAAGGGGTGGGGATTTATTATTTTTGTTAGGGACTGGGAAAATAAATATTTATTTATAGTTGTTTATGCCTAAAATCATTTGTGAGGTGTTTTACTTCGCACTGCTGCCTTTACGCAGTGTTTTTCAAATCCGCTGATAGTGTATTCCTTTTAGCGCAGCTTGTTTTAAAATCTGATGATAGTGTATAACAATGATTTATGTGGTTAGGTAACCTTGTCCTAATACTCTACTACTCTCTGCTGTGCATTCTGAAAAATTTGACCCATAGGAATGGGGCGAAGAGATTTGTCTTTGCCAATTATATTGCCTCAACTAAAAGTACAACAATGCTCCATAATTCTCTTACCTGAATGGATGACGCGAGGGCTGCATGGTTTCTCAAGGAACCATGGTAGTGTAGTAGTAGCCTGCTGGTGCACTAAAAGGGAATGCATCGGAAGCGAGGTCCAACTCCACCTAGGTGAACTCAAATAAAGATCCTGCACACTGAGTTGACGTTGCTTCTATCACATCTGCCCCTCCAAGTGTGTGATTTATCAATGGTGCAAATTATTAAGTAACACCTCAATAAATCACACAGCCTGGGGGAAGAGGGTTAGGGATTTGATGAATGGATGGGAAAGGGATTTAAGAAAGGTGTGACAAAAAGACAAACACTACACAATATTCATCTGGGAAATGATCAGCAGCCTGTTGTGGGAGGAACAGAAAAAATGAATATGTATGACACAGATAACTTTGCCTTCCGTCAGCACCAGTGAGACCCAAGTTGTTATAATATATATATAAAAATGTTCGGTCACCTCTATTTGCAAAATAGTACATATAATTAATCTTGGGGTGAAGCTAACACACACAGTTCTGAAAAAAGATTAATGAAAGAAGAATGATACTAGTCTGTATTGCCAAATTGGGTGGTGCATCTGCAATATTCTTGAATTGCCCCGTCAATTTTCTTGGGTGTCTGACTAAAGCGGTCTGATAAGATAAGCATTAGTATTATGGTGCAGGAGAAGTGAAGGCCTGTGGACTGTAAAACAGATATGATTATAATGACATTGTAGAATCGGGAAGGATTGAATGGAAGGTAAGCTTCATGATGAGTACTGTACCAATAAGACTCGGAGGTGACAAATCAAGAGCAAAGACCTTTGTGATCATTCATTTTATGACAGAAGTGCGATCAATTAAGTGAGAACAATTACAACCAACAATCACAGACAAGTGGCAGCATGTGTCGGGATGCTCAAACTCGTAACTGTCATGATCATCATAACATTTAACCTATAGCATGTGCATAATGTGACATCATCCATCACATGTCTGTCTCTTCCAGTTTCCTAAAACAGACCCCCACCCAACCATATAGTTTCAAGTTTGAGCCAGCCAGCAGACACACACAGCAGCATTGCATTTTCCAAATCAAGTAATCGACACACCTCTCACCATCAGTCCACAGATTAGAATAGGCCTCTTAGACTCATCATCATCCATGTTGATTTCCATGAAGTTGATAACTTACTTCTTCTGGCAGTTGGTTAAGTTGTCAATTAACGCTCTGATTCCTTCTGTCATCCTCCAGACTCTGATTAAAGATTATTATGTCCAACTCTATACCAACTGCTCCCAAAAGTCACAGTCTCCAGGCCCAATTGAGACAGAGAGACCTGTAGTGTGTAGCTGTGTTTAACAACAAGAGAAACATTGAGGAGTAGGTTTTTTTTCTGGACTAGAATTTGTTTGTTAGCTAAATGGACTGGTTGGATCTACTTTGATAAATGTGAACCAAAAAACAAAACACCAGAAAACAAAGCAGAGTGAAAACACCAGCAAACAAATTTCACTAAGTGTCAAAGGGGAAGGGAAAAAAATCACCTTCAGAAAAAAAATGATCAGCCATTATAATTATGCCACCAACATTGTAAATCAATCACGACACAAACACAAGCAAGCGTAATAATATAGTTAAACAATAAACACCCATTCTCACTATCTGCCACCACTAGACATGAGTCACACGAACCATCTCATCATTGAAACATGGATCCTTTATATCAATCATTGAGGCATATAGCATTACTTCCCTATTCCAATCAAGCATAGTGGCACATTGCTGATCCTCGTCAATTCAATAAACAAAACACACATTGGGCAATAAGTTGCAAATAAAGTAAATATCTGGGGCAGTCCAGCTAGGGGACAAAAAGGAAGGATAGGCACATAATGGAGGCAGGAATCTCTCTCAAATCTCCTTGAAGTTATTTTGGGGGTTTGAGGGATTCTTCAAAGCACACTGGTCCAAATCCAATCTGGCCTTACATGTGCCTAAAACAGTTGCACTTCATTAGTCATTTAGACAGAAACAAACAATGTATAATAATAACTTCCCCCACCTAGCTATATTTTTTTTCTCAAATGAGTTAATCAATAGAAGTAAGTAGAAAGTTCTATGGTGCCCCAGGTCTAGTCAGGAAAGTAGAGTTCATCCACAAACTCAGGTAGTTCGCCCAGAAGTTGGTCAGCTAACACACTACCATGACGTGAGTATGACCAATCACCCTCATCCATGTCTGGAATTCCCAAGGTGCCTCTCGCGTTATCTGTCAGCATCCCCAGGGATTAGGGTTAAATCTTATGTCTGTTCTTGGTTAAACCTTCATGTTTCTAGGTAAACATAATGGGGGTGATTCTGACCGCGGCGGACGGCGGTCGCCGCCCGCCAAGCGGTTCCCGCCGAAAGACCGCTCCGCGGTCAAAAGACCGTGGCGGTCATTCTGGCTTTCCCACTGGGCCGGCGGGCGACCGCCGAAAGTCCGCCCGCCAGCCCAGCGGGAAACACCCTTCCCACGAGGACGCCGGCTCAGAATGGAGCCGGCGGAGTGGGAAGGTGCGACGGGTGCAGTTGCACCCGTCGCGAATTTCAGTGTCTGCAAAGCAGACACTGAAATTCTTCGTGGGGCCCCCAGGGGCCCCGCGGCACCCCCTACCGCCATCCTGTTCCTGGCGGGAGAACCACCAGGAACCGGATGGCGGTAGGGGGTGTCAGAATCCCCATGGCAGCGGAGCGCGCTCCGCCGCCATGGAGGATTCTCAAGGGCAGCGGGAAGTCGGCGGTACACCGCCGACTTTCCGTTTCTGGCCGCGGCTGAACCGCCGCGGTCAGAATGCCCGGCGGTGCACCGCCAGCCTGTTGGCGGTGCTACCGCCGACCTCCGCCATGGCGGTAATTACCGCCAGGGTCAGAATGACCCCCAATGTGCTGTGTTACACAATTGTTTTTATCAATGCTTGTTTGCTAATGTGAGCATGTGTAGACATGTGCTTCTAATTGGGTGTGGTGTAGACATGTGCTTCTAATTGGGTGTGGTGACTCATCCACATGCGGAAACTCAACTGCTTTCCTGATTGGCTATAAATAGCAGAGTGTAGCATGCCTCCCACCTTGGCTTTGTTTTGCTTCCTGATCTCAGCATCTGATTTGGCAGTCCAGCCCCTGCTGTCATACTCGTATTCAGGACTTTTGAGGCAATTCTTTTCTTCGTTCCTGTACCAGCTGACACCAGGCATTCCTCCAGCACTCCGGAAAAGACTGCAGCTAAGTGACTAATATTCTTCAGGGAGTTTGTTCTTGGAGCGCTGCGCTTTCCTAGAACAACTGGTGTATTTCAGTCCTCGTATTTTGACAGAGTGCTTATCTTGAAGAGACAAATGCTTTTCTGAACATTCTACATTATTATTGTAGTTACTTGCCTAAATGTGCTTCAGGAAATCTGCTTGAGCTCAAGTACTACAAAAAGTGACAGTGCAATTTTAAAAGAGCAATTACGTGACTTTTCTTTTTCTAATAGCATAACTCTTGGATTTAAATTGTGTCATTCATGCCTGTGTTTCAGGTTTGAGGAATTTGCTTTTGAAGAGTTTTTCACACACACAGTGAAACCAAATCAAACTTTGCCACACTAACTGTTTAAACCCAGAGTGGACATTTGTATTTCTTGGATTGTTTTTGTTCTTTTTAGTTTAACCCTATGCATACAGGAAAGTTATACGTGACATAATTAATGCCCTTGTTTGTCTTTCTTGTGCATGATAAGTGCAACCACAGTTCTAATTGTAATGTGCAACAGTGGATCTCTGTGAAGCCAGCCCTGGTGTTGCAGTACTTATTATTATGGTACTCAGTTTGGGTTTTTGGTAATGCAGTGTTAGTAATTGTGCCAACAGTTATTATTATCCAAGAAAAGTGCTAGAGCATCCCGGTGTTCTTCTACTGCTCCCGTGCCCATATCAGGAAGAGAGATTCCGTTTCAAAGAAGTTGAGCGCACTAACTCTACTATCACTCTGCCAACAACGACCTGCCCCCCGAAGATACAGGGTGCCTGGCTGGACCGGCAAGATGTGGCAGTGTTTTGTCTCTTTCTCTTCCACTCCCCCTTTCCTTTTGGGACACCTGCTGGTGTTTCTGTGTCCAACAGGAAGTGCCGAGAGGTGTTCCAGGAGGTCGGGGGCATACCATCGCCCCTGCAGACATCCTGCTTTTCAGGTGAGTGGCCTCGTCTCGACATAAAGCCAAGCCACAACATACAGGGCTGCATGGGCGATGGATTCCTCAATGGGTACTTTCAAAGGTTTAGCACAGGCTTTACCAACTGATTAGGATGCTCCATCTTTATTAGATTTAACTAGGGCCCTACCGGGATTACAGAAGAAAGTTCTTTCCTTAAAGCAAGAGAACCTGTAGTTCCACACCGAACTACAGTGGTATAAACCACAAGACACCCCCTGGGGAGGAGTCAAACTAAAAAAAGATCTCCAGTACTCTAGGACCCTCAATTTTACCCATCTAATCATGTTCCTAGACCCGATTCAGGCCCAACGACTTCCACCACACAACCCAGGCAGGTAATGGTCACAACACCGACCCCTGTGCCCTTAGCTCCACCAGAAAGGTTTTTTGGAGATAGTGCCAAGTTCAAAATTTTCTTAACTAGTGCCAGGTACAGTTTTTGTGTCGGGCAGCTGCATTCCCCAACAATGCTGCAAAGGTAGCTTTTATTATCTCTTATTTGGGATGCGATGCAGCTAATTGGTCTATTCCGCTGGTGGAGCACTATGACCATATAAAGTATGATTCCAACTGGTTCAAGGAAGGCTTGCGGAAACTGTTCACCCAACACCTCTTTGTGCAAGCCAGTGACAATGAGTTGCTGAATTTGCGCCAGGGAAACAAGGATCTACTGTCCTATATCACCTCTTTCAATCGGTTGGTGGCAAGGACAGAGTTGCCCGAGGAGAAGAGGACCTCCCTCTTCTATCGTGGCCTTCAGGACGATCTCAAGGATGTTCTAGCCCAAATTGTGGAACCTCCTATGGAGTGTTCTGAGTTCATTGACCTGGTGGTACGATTGGATCACCGCTTGAGTGAACGTAAGGGAGAAAAATTCCAGGGTGACACACGCTTAGTGGTGCTCAAAACTGAGAAAAAGGAGTCTACCATTCCCACTCATGATACACCTGAGCCCATGCAAATTGGCAGTGTGCGGGGCCCACTATCTAAGGAAGAGAAAGAACGCAGGAAAAAAATTATACTGTGTTTATACTCTGGTAAGGCAGAGCATTTTGCTTCGGAATGTCCTAACAAGCCTACTGCTCCAAAGAAAGCCATCAGAGCGGTAAAAGGGCCTAAATTCTCTCTTCCTGACCAGGCGGAAAACTAACTGGCTCGATAACTTGTGAGACCATTTTATCAAGCGCTTCTTTCAATATGGTCTCACATCTTCTGGCTAATACCACCAGTCCAGTACCTCGACATCTAACTCTTACAGTGACATTAGTGTTGTCCACTCAGGTTCGCAAGGTCATTCCCATATTGCTTGACTCTGGGGCTACCAGAAACTTTTTAGACTTGGGCTTGGCTAAAACCCTAAATATTACGACTATCAGAAAAGACGTCCCTGAACCAGTCAGAGCCATGGATGCCTCAGAATTGTCCTCCGGGCTTATCGTTTATAAAACAACACCCTTGTCCATGCTTTGTGAAAACAACCATACAGAACAAATTCAGTTTGACCTCATAGGTAACCCAGTATTTGGAGCCATTTTGGGATACCCTGGCTTCAGTTGCACAATCCCAAAATTGACTGGGCAGAAAGGACAGTGACATTAGACTCTAAACATTGCTGGCACTCCTGTTACCAAGACAAACCATTACTAGTGACACCCTTGCATCGTGGGTCCACACATAATACGGCTATCAAGCCGGACGACACACTGGCCATTCCTGCACCTTATAAAGACTTTCATGATGTCTTTAGTGAACAGAAGGCCACCCAGCTGCCGCCACATAGGTCATACGATTGTTGTATAGACTTGATTCCTGGGGCAAGGTCACCATGTAGCAGGGTGTATGCTCTTTCTGAGCCTGAGAATCGATACCTGCAAGACTACCTGGATGATCTATTGGCTAAGGGTTTCATTTGTCATTCAACGTCACCAGTATCGTTGTCTTTGTTCTTCGTGCCCAAAAAGAATTGCGAGCTGCGCACCTGTACAGATTATCGCGCAGAGAACAAAGTGACTATAAAAAATTGGTATCCACTTCCATTGATCCCGGTACTTTTAGATCAGGTACGTCAGTCGACCATTTATACTAAACTCGACCTCCGGGGCGCCTACCACTTGAGCTGAGTGATGAAGGGGGATGAGTGGAAGACGGCGTTCCGAACTAAATTCAGACTCTTTGAGTACACAGTGATGCCCTTGGGGTTGTGTAACGCTCCTGCAGCATTTCAATTTTTCATCAGTGAAGTGCTGCAGGAGTTTCTGGATATCTGTGTAGTGGTATACATAGACGACATTTTGATCTATTCGTCTTCCACTGAGGAACATATAGGGCATGTAAGAGAGGTTTTACAATGGCTTTATGAGCATCATCTCTACGCCAAGCAGGAAAAATGTGTTTTTCACACTACAACTGTAGAATTCCTGGGATATGTGATCACTCCCAATGGAATTTCCATGGATAGGTCCAAGGTACAGGCCATCCTAGATTGGGTAGCCCCAAGATCCATCAAGGAAGTGCAACAGTTTTTGGGCTTTGCAAGTTTTTATCTGAGATTTATACCCCACTTTTCTCCCGTGGTATCTCCCATAACTCGTCTCCTATGAAAGGGGGTTAAGTTTCTCTGGGATGCAGAAGCTGAGAAAGCGTTCCAACATCTTAAAAACACACTCACTGAAGCACCCATTCTCCATCATCCCGACCCGGCTCAGCCATTTTTCGTGGAAGCAGATGCTTCCCAAATGGCAGTGGGTGGGGTATTGTCCCAACGTGATCCTGAGTCTGGGCTTTCCCATCCAGTAGCTTACTTCTCAAAGAAATTGCTACCCGCAGAGCAAAATTACACGGTGGCGGAGCGGGAACTTCTGGCAATCAAGCTTGCCTTCCAGGAATGGAGTCACCACCTACTAGGAGCTAGACACACCGTCACTATTTACACAGATCACCGTAATTTACAGTTTTTTCAAGCGACCAAGGCCCTGACACCTTGTCAATTATGCTGGCTTCTGTTCTTTAACGCATTTGACTTCTTAATCACCTATAGGCAGTACTACGCAACAAAAAGCAGACACGTTGTCTAGGATGGGTTTCTCCTCTGATGTTGCGCTAGAACAGGTCAGAAGCATTATACCCCCAGAAAAAATCATGGCTGTGTGCACTTCCCAAGAGTTTCTTGAGAAAATACGGGTAGCCCAACACAAGGTTCCCTGTTCAACTGATGTGTATGAAAAAGAGAGTTTACTATACCATGCTGATCAGTTGTACGTCCCTACCAAAGAATTACGGGATACTGTGTTACATTCGGGACATGATTCTGTCCTCGCAGGTCACCAGGGTGAGAAAAAGATGTTAGATCTCTGTCAAAGATGGTTTTGGTGGCCCACACTTGTACAGGATGTCAGAAGCTATGTCCAGACTTGTTCCACCTGTGCCAATTCCGGTGCCCCATGGCATACCATAAGTATGGATTTTATTTCTGATCTCCAAGCTTCCAACGGACACACTGTCATATGGGTGGTTGTAGATTACCTAATTAAAATGGTTGATTTTGTTCCATTAAAATGCCTCCCTACGGCTTCCAAGCTCTCTGATTTGTTTGTCCAACACATTGTACGGCTTCATGGGTTGCCCACCACAATTGTTTCCGATCGTGACCCCCAATTTATATCACAGATTTGGCATAGCTTCTGTTCCTCTGTCGGTATGGACGTCCGCTTGTCCTCTGCATATCATCCACAAACGGATGGGTAGACGGAACGTGCCAACCAATCGCTGGAGCAAATCCTGAGATGTTACATTGACACATGATCTACTGAGTGGGATAAGGCTTTACCTCTTGTTGAATCTGTATATAACAACAGTGTCCACATGGCTACAGGAGTAGCCCCATTTTCACTGTTTGTTTGGTCTGCACCCATGAATGCTACCTATAACTGGGCCCCAAACATCCACAAGAATCCCATCAGTACAGAAACACCATAAAGAGTTACAGGAGACTCAAAAACAAGTACAACACCATTTAAAACTCTACCAAGCTCAATAAAAAAAAACAAGCAGACCAAAGAAGGAGACCTGCTCCCTCTTATCAGATAGGAGATCAGGTGTGGCTCTCATAAAAAAAATCTCCATCTTGCAGGATCCAGAAAATTAAACCCCCGATTTCTAGGCCCCTTTCCTTTTGCCAAAATCATCAATCCTGTGGTAGTAGAACTGACATTGCCAGATGATTTCAAGGTACACCCCGTGTTTCATGTGTCGTTACTCCGTCCCTATTCCCCTGATACCCGCGATGCCCCACCACCTCCCCCAGTAAAAGTAAATGGGCAATGGGAATTTGAAGTGGCCAAAATTCTTGACTCCAGGCACGTCCATGGTGTTCTACACTATTTATTGGCTTGGAAAGGCTATGGCCTGAGGACAATTCCTGGGAACCAGCGTCCACAGTTCATGCTACACGTCTTACTAAAAAATTCCATCTCCTGCACCCTTCCAAGCCCCGCCCTTCGAGAGGGTCCTTGGTGGGTAGGACTGTCAGGAATCCCCAAGGTGCCTCCTGTGTTATCTGTCAGCATCCCCAGTGATTAGGGTTAAATCATATCTCTGTTCTTGGTTAAACTTTCATGTTTCTAAGTGAACATAATGTGCTGTGTTACACAATTGGTTTTTATCAATGCTTGTTTTCCAAATGCTTGTTTGCTAAAGTGAGCAGGTGTAGACATGTGCTTCTAATTGGGTGTGGTGTAGACATATGCTTCTAATTGGGTGTGGTGACTCATCCACATGTGGAAACTCAACTGCTTTCCTGATTGGCTATAAATAGCAGAGTGAAGCATGCCTCCCTGCTTGGCTTTGTTTTGCTTCCTGATCTCAGCATCTGATTTGGCAGTCCAGACCCTGCTGTCATACTCATATTCAGGACTTTTGAGGAATTCTTTTAATCGTTCCTGTACCAGCTGACACCAGGCATTCCTTCGGCACTCCGGAAAAGACTGCAGCTAAGTGACTAGTATTCTCCAGGGAGCTTGTTCTTTGAGTGCTGCACTTTCCTAGAACAGCTGGTGTATTTCAGACCTCGTATTTTGGCAGAGTGCTTATCTTGAAGAGACAAGGGCTTTTCTGAACATTCTACATTATTATTGCAGTTACTTGCTTAAATTTGCTTCAGGAAATCTGCTTGAGCTCAAGTACTACAAAAAGTGACAGTGCAATTTTAAAAGAGCATTTATGTGACTTTTCTTTTTCTAATAGCATAACTCTTGGATTTAAATTGTGTCATTCATGCCTGTGTTTCAGGTATGAGGAATCTGCTTTTGAAGGGGTTTTCACACACACACAGTGAAACCAAAGCAAACTGTGCCACTCTAACTGTTTAAACCCAGAGTGGACATTTGTATTTCTTGGATTGTTTTTGTTCCTTTTAGTTTAACCCTATGCATGCAGGAAAGTTATATGTGATATAATTAATGCCCTTGTTTGTCTTTCTTGTGCATGATAAGTGCAGCAACAGTTCTAATTGTAGTGTGCAACAGTGAATGTCTGTGAAGCCAGCCCTGGTGTTGCAGTACTTATTATTATGGTACTCAGTTTGGGTTTTTGGTAATGCAGTGTTAGTAATTGTGCCAACCGTTATTATTATCCAAGAAAAGTGCTGGAGCATCCTGGTGTTCTTGTACCACTCCCGTGCACATATCAGGAAGAGAGATTCAGTTTCAAGGAAGTTGAGTGCACTAACTCTCCAATCACTCTGTCAACGACGACCTGCCCCCCGAAGATACAGGGTGCCTGGCTGGACCGGCAAGACGTGGTAGTGTTTTGTCTCTTTCTCTTCCACTCCCCCTTTCCTTTTGGGACACCTGCCGGTGTTTTTGTGTCCACCAGAAAGTGCTGAGGAGTGTTCCAGGAGGTCAGAGCATACCATCGCCCCTGCAGACATCCTGCTTTTCAGGTGAGTGGCCCCGTCTCAACAATCCACCTCCTGTTGTACTTCAGGTATGCTGTAATAAAGTGGTATAAAGTGCTGATTCATTTTGATCATGGTCAGTCTCTCGACGTTTTGGGGTGAGAGACTGGTCCTTCTCACTGTGACAACTGCACCAGCTGCACTGAACACATGCTCAGAAGACATACTGGCTACAGGGCAAACCAGACACTTTATTGCTAGCCTTCTGAGCACTGGCAGTAGGAGCCTCTTGCCATACCACTACACCAATAGGTTTTGTTCCAGATAGACCACTGTTGGGTCATCCAGATAGACCTGGACCATCCTCTCAATAGACATTGGTGCTCCACCTTGCTTGAACTCTTTTGCCTTTGTGTCTGCAGTGGACTTAAGCCCTGCCTTTAGAAACCAGTCAACTGCAGATTTTGGGGCTGCTGCTCCTGTTCCTGTTGTTGCTGCTGGTGTTGATTTTGGCGGCTGTGAGCCAACAGCACTGTCCACTGGCTCTATGGAAGTTGTAGGCTGTACCCCAGACCTTCCGTGAGTGAGCCTCTAATTTTCAGTCATTCTTTTTCTAGGTCTCTGGCTTGCTCAGCAATCCACGTCTTGTAGGTTGAAACATCCCTATCTGAAAAAGTAATGAAAGTGGGGAGTAATAGTTTGTACCCTTGGACAAGAATTGTGGCACAGATGTAATGTTTGAATGACACAATGTCTCTTTGCAGCCTTGTATTAACAGATAAGAGAAGGATTAAGCTCTCTACCAACTCCTGTGCATCTGTTATTTCATCCAGACCTACGTACGTATCAGAAACCTCCGTTAGCTGTTTCAGCAGCATATGCACCAATGGGATAGCTTGGCCCATGGTACAGTCCTCCTTGCTGACTTCCCGTGTGAAAATAAAAGAAAGTAGCATCTCTGTCAGGCATTTGACCAGGCCCTATTGGTCCATCTCAATGATCATGCCTTTCACATTTGCATCCCCTCTTAGCATGACATATTCATTGATTGGTCTGTACTGCTCGAACATTGTAACATGTAATAATTAGAATTCCAATGTGTTGGCACCTCTTGTATGAGGGCTTTAGCTGGCATTCTATTTCCACACTGGATAATCCTCAACAGCTTGCAGGCTTTAAAAGGATGGCTAAAATGAGGGCAGATTATTCTGCATGTGGACAGGAAGTTCCTGACTCGGGGTTCTTTTTTGAGGAAGTCCTGTACAATGATGCTTATGCAGTGCGCCAAACACAGGACCCTGAAATAGCTAACATGTGACATGGCCTTAATTATATTACTGCCATTGTCCGTGGTAACAAATCCAGTATTAAGCCCGCTGGGGTGCAGCCATTCAAAGACCTTGTTGTTAATGTCATCCAAGATGTTTGCAGCTGTATGGGATTTCTTATGGCGAACATAGCTACTGTTGCATACTTCTGAGCACCATTAAAAAACGTCAGCTGTAACAACACCTGCAAATATAATTTCTCTAAACCCCACAAAAGAGATCCAGTGTGCAATGATGCACATGTAATCAGTGGCTTGGCATGTGTGTTGTCAGGTGGATTGTGTGGACCGCACTCTGCTGCAAAGTTTGTACAAACAATTCCAGCACATTGTGATATAGCACTGGAACAGCAACTCTGCTGAAACAGATCCAGCTGGGAACCTTCCATTTCGGGCAGATAGCTGCCACAATTTCTAGAAAACATCCACAAAAGAAAAAGAGAGGAGGTCCAGCTCTAACATTTTATACAGCTTCCCGTTGTACAAACGTGCAGTTGGGTGGTTGCGTTCGTACTGTCCCTCCTTCCTAAACATGGCCTGGATTTTTTTCTCTGCTGGTGCCACTGATGCAGGCAGCGTAAAAGGTGGTGGTACGCTCAATGTACATCAGCCACTGTATGTTCTTGCCTTGGTCTTTCGACCTGACTCTGAGTCTTCCTATGCCACTGTGATGTTGCTGATGTGGGCGGCAATGCTACTGCACTTCTGGGGACAGGGCTGATTAGTGTAACGAGAATGTCACCCTCTTCTTCACGTTCCACCATGATCAGATCAGATTCCCTGCTTTCAACACCTTCACTAACACTACTTGCAGGCTATTCGCTGCTAAGGTGTCTCTCAGTGGATTGCGTGGTGTTTCCTCAAATTAATTGTTTGGCCTCCGGTATAGTTTGTACCAAGCTTACGCCGACTAACACTTGCTCGGCAAATGGAGCATATGGCAATGTTTGGCTCCTTTTCACTAACTGTAAAGAAGTCCCAAACTGTGGAGGTCAACTTTCTAACACTGGGGCCACTGCCAATGTCTGAAGAAGTGGTGGTAGGTGGATGTTTTTTTGATGACATTTGCCTCTGTGCAGTGCCTTCTCCATCTGAGGTGGCTGTGGATGTAGGTCACACCCGGAGCGTTGTAAATATACAAGCTGGTGGAGGTGGTGGTATCTGTACCACATCCTTTGGAGCAGGTTGAGAAGATGGGGTACTGGGCTAACATCCACTGGGACTGGGCTAACATCCATGATGACTGGCTCGTTGTCAGACTCGTCATCCTCCTCTTCTTCATCCATAACTCTAAGACTATCAGGAACCTTCCTTTTCACTCCTTGCCTCTCCTGGCATGTCTCAGACTGAAGTGGCATCCAAGTGGAGCATTGATCATCAGAAGGGGGCTTGAAGAAGAAGATGGCGGAGATCTGGAAGATAGTGGATCTTGTGAAAGAGGGGCTTCTTCGGCTTCCTCAGCATGAAGCTCAACATCCTGATGTGCTCCTACTTCGGGAGGAACTGCTATTGCTGATAACAGCTGTTGTTGTCCAGTGGCCTGAGTTTCCGGCAACTATTGGGTACCACTTTGAGAAAGTGATAAGTCCAATTCAACATCACTGCTTGTCGGCGTTCCTGTGATTAGAGAGGCTGCCTCTTTGCCAGACATAGGCTTCGGCCTAGTTTGGAATGGGGCCGCTAATGCGGAAGTGCTGCTCCCAGCTTGCTCCCCAGAGGCTGGTGTGGCAGGCACATGTTTTTGCCCAAAAAAGGTCTGGGGCGACTCACCAGTGGTGGGAAGCTCCTTCTTAATAATAATAATAATAATAATAATAATAATAATAATAAGCTTTATTCGGTCATTGAGGCCATCAAAGCATAAAAAGAAAATACAATAGTAACAAGATATAAGAAAAAGCAGAAAGATAAAATTAACTTAATATCACAATGTACATATACATGGTTTAAAACATGACAATAAAAATACAACTCGTACTTCATACCGTCTAAATCCTAAAATGTATTATATAGAATAATTTTTTAATTTTTTTTATTTCAATGAGTGATGTCGAATACGCCAGGCTGTCGCAAGGAACTTGCTGACAGCATGGATAACTTTTATGGAAGTATCACTCTTTAAAATCCTGATAGCTGTCGAACATTGTCTCAGACCCAGGTTTCGGCAAGTTACACAAATCCATTTTGTTCTGGGAGTTGTATAGGCAGGGCAAAAGAACAAAAAATGTTCAATAGTTTCTGTGCAAATAAGACAAGCTGGGCAAAGATCTGTAGAAGAAGACCCACCCCAATTCTTAGTTAGAGATAACAGCGGTAGGCTTCCAAAACGGAAGCGTGCATAAAGACCCTTCCCCAGCAGATCAGGAATCAGGTCTAGATATTGTTCAAACTGGGGATACCACTTGAGGTCAATAAACAGATTGGTCAATCTACCATAGGATGTACAACGGACCAGATCACTCTTTATATGGGACCAATATACTGTCATTAATAGAGTCTTATCAGCTCTCCCCAAGTTGTGTGGCTCTTCCCAAAATCTTCTTAAACCCAGAACCGTAAACCAATTAGATACATGCAAGCCCCAGGGTATGGTAGTTGCTCCATGCCTCCTAAGAATATCCAGGGCTGAATCTCTGTGTACAATAAGTTCCGGAACAGTCCAAATCCTCACCCAGTATAACAAGGTTCTTAAGGCTATCAGATTGGATATACGATTAAAACCTAGGTCCATAAACACAGGGATCAGAGGAGTACTCTGGGGGCACGCAAGAAGGGCCCTGGCAAAGTTGTTTTTTCCTTCTTATCACTGGCTGCTCTCTTGATAGCAGCATTCTTTGGGGCCCTCTTGAAGCGTTCAGTTGGCAGTAGCACTTAGCTTCACAAGCTGAAGAGATGTCCGTGTGGTCATGAGTGCGGCCACGCGTCACGTCGTGCACAGGCCTTCTGTCTGGCAGTACTGTGGGTGAATTCTCTTTCTCTTTGTGCATCTAAAAGCAAACATGCAAAAAGTATCAGTGAAACGTGACATTGTTGCAGTTGCATTAGTAGTAGAACCAATATCATTTAATGGTTAATTACCTAAACGTATAGATAACTATTAAATAATACAGTGTATCCATTTGTAAAACCACAACAACATTAACTTTCATTATCATTTACACTCATGAAGGATGAGAAAGAGCAACAACTACAACATACAGAGTGTAACTGTTAGCTTTAGCTGCATCAAGTTGGCATGTGGCACTCAAGGAGGTGCTGGTGACAAATGGAATAATAATCCTTGAATAATGTAATGTAGTGAAACTGTACACCTATGGCAGACATGGGGAAAATGGAAAAAAATATATATTAAAATAATTTTAAAAAATTAATGTATTTTAAAAAAATTCTAAAACCAAGAAAAAAATATAAATATTATTATTATACTGTTATTATAAAATAAAATAAAATAAAATTTGTGAAACAAATTACAAAAAAAGAATACAATTTTTTTTTTAAAATAGAATTCCATTGCTGATGTACTAGGGGGGGGGTAAGGGGACTACCATGAAAAACCACTGGGATTTGGGAGGCAAAGAGTGGTAGAGGTGAAAAATGCAAAAAAAATATAAAATAAAATAGAAAACCCTGCTCATACAGTACATTTAGTAATAAACATTGACCTAATAGGCCTAATTACACACAAAATGGCCGCCAGCCACATGGTCAAACATCAACCAGCAAGGAGGCATGGCCACCACAACAAAGAAGAACACATGTCAGTCTAAAAGCACACTGGCTGCCCACACAAAATGGCCGCCAGCCACATGGTCAAACAACAACCAGCAAGGAGGCATGGCCACCACAACAAAGAACACATGCGGGCCGAAAAGCACACTAGCTGCCTACACAAAATGGCCACCAACCACATGGTCAGACAACAACTAGCAAGGAGATATGGCCACCACAATAAAGAAGAACACATGCGGGCCTAAAATCACACTGGCTGCCTACCCAAATTGGCCACCAGCCACATGGTCAAACAACAACCAGCAAGGAGGCATAGCCACCACAACAAAGAAGGACACATGCAGGTCTAAAAACACACTGGCTGTCTACACAAAATGGCCACCAGCCACATGGTCAAACAACAAGCAGAATGAATAGAAAACATGAAAACACATATAGGTGTAGGTCTATAATTGAGTATACAAATGGGCCCCTGGAACCTTGGCATATGGGGAACAAAGTCAAATGGTGGCCTATGACAAACACTCTCATGCACTGGCCAGACAAGGAAGGCATTGGTACTGGAGAAAAAACACAGCATTAAGTCAGTAACTCCAAAAACATAAATAAAAGGGGCTAAACATTTTACAACAACAACACAAATCATACAAAGGCATCAAGTACTATTACCCCAGCATACACTGTTTGCAGAACAAAATGTGAAATACCGCCAAACAACATTTTGTTATCTTTAATCCAGCCTCATCCATGGTGTTTCAGTTCAACAGACACTGCAAACCGTTGTTTCATCATGCACCCATGACTAGAACTGGGCCTACAGCTGGAAGGACTATTCCATTAGCAGACTAGGCCACTTAACATTAACATAGTGAATTAAATGAATATTGCAAACTTATAAAACAAAACATGGAGACACTTTTGTGAACTGTAAAACATTTTTCCTTTATAGAACAAACAATTGCAAGTAAAACTATAACTAGGCCCCAAATGCAGGCCACCCATCACAAAAATTCAAAAAATTGAATAAAAGTACAGATAAATCCAGGTGCATGCCCTCTATGAAACAAACATGTTGTACAACACCCTTATACAAGTCTTTTTTCAACTCTCTTGTGAAATCTCAAATACAACAAAGTCCTTAAATCCAATGATACATCCAGGAGACATAGAAAGTAATCCTTCCAGCTCGAAAATCAAAGTGAAAAGTGACCAGAAGATGGACAAAACACTGGGAGACGCCTGCTGGACAGGAACAGGAAGTTGGAGTCTCCGGGGCACTTCCTGTTGTTGAAATTCTTTTTTTTTAAAGTACTGCTCGCACAAAAATATCAACGCAAACGGTCCATTAGAGAAGATTTGTAACTCCAAGTTGTACATTTTAGCTGCTTCTGCTTCGCCAGGTTGCAGCAGCAGTCAATCACTCTCTCGTGCTCGCCCACGTCACAAATGACGTGCCAGAAGTCTTGCAGCGCTGCTAACTCTCACAAGCTGGTAAAAAAATCTTGTTTGTGTTCTCGAGAGACCGGAAGTCTCATGTCTCACTTCCTGCACACGCAAAATGAAGGTAAGCCCATGCCGGTGGGGGAAAAAACTGAAAAAACTCCCCTATGTTGTGGAGTGCGGGGGTCTATCACTAACTCCGCGTTCTCTGTGGAACGTGGAGTTGCCAAATTCTGCAAACTGCGCCAGCAGAGCAGAGTTTTTCACCTAGGTCTAGTTCTTATACATCTGAGGGAGTCTACAAAAACTATGGGCCAGATGTAGCAAAGGTTTTTCCCCATTCTGTGTCTATGGGAAAAAGTGTTTGTACATATGGCCCTATGTTCTGAGCCTAGCATGAAGAACGCTAGAACTCTGCTTTCTGGCTCAAGATTTTGACCATCAATAGCCAAGGTTTTAAAAATATTTTTATCTGGCAATATTGTTCATTAAAGCTGTATTGCGTGAGTTTTGAATTGCAAATGTGCATGTAAAATTGTTTAAATGTCTGTAATTTAATACTATGCGGTACAAATGATTTTATTGATCTTCCGGGAACATGGGTTATTCATAGGAGGTACACAAAGTTCAATCACTCCCTGATACTCTAGTTGTGAGAGAATTACTCACACTGGAACTTTCACTTCATGTTTTATTGTGTATGTTGTTGTACTTGCCGGCTGGACTAATATCGGTATCATATCATAAGGTGACATATTCCAGCCTACATGATTGGGGTACAATGCTGGGGCTTGTGCAAGAGACCATTATGCAACGTACACATGGTTTAACTTCTTCAGGGAAAAGAACGAAAAAAGATGGCAATATTACATCTTCTCCCTGTGGGACTGTTCTAACAATCTCAAGCGGCCAATCGACCTCTGTCAAAAGACTGTCATAGCTAAGTGTTAGACTTTCCCAGATTATTAATTCACAAGGGCAGGTTAAGTCACCATTAGTTTGCATATTGACTTTGTACAATCTGTCAGGAGAGCTGACTCGTTGATCTGAAGTGTCAGCTTCAATTAAGTCATAAGTTGCTTTAGCATCCAGAAACTTTTGAAGACTCTGGTGAACTATTGTGACCTCTGCAGTGCTATCTAGCAGTGTCACTGCCCATGCCTTGTTCTGAAGGAGCATTCCCAATATGTGTGGCATATTTAACCGAAATACCTGCAACCTTCTTTTTTTAATGGAGGTTTTTGCTGTGGAAGTATCTCTTTCTTTTTTTATAATGTCAGATGAGTGTTGTGAGTCCCTTTTCTGTTTTACATACTCTTCTTCTCTGCACTCTGATCGCCCTCATCTGTATGATTGTTTATCCAGTGAGTCCTGAACGGAACGAGAAGGACATGTATCAGTGTACTGATACCTATCAGGCTGTTTAATTGTATCACAATTAAATACGTTGTAACATTTATCAGAGGATTCTGGTTGTAAAATATCCACCCAGTGATTTTGCTTTTTCTGTTTTTTTTCTGTATGGCCCAGCATTTTTTAGAAAACTCAGGTGCTCGTATGGTATTGTTCTTTTCAGAACTATATTTAAGGTTTGGTTTATTAGGTCTTGCTCCCAAATTAACTCGGCCTGTGGACTTATAGGTGACAGCAATAATGTTTGGTAGTTCGCCCTCTTTTAAAAAAATATATATATTTTTATTTAACCAAAGAAACAGGTTCACACTGTCAAATACAATAGAGCATAGGTGTTTTGCTATAATCAATCAAATGTACTTTTCTTGTCACCATACAGTTTAACAACAAAAACACTAGTGGCGCTTTTATGGCCTCTTTTCTATTGAAAAGAATACTCATCCTGACCCCAAGACTCAACTCTCTTAGCTCCCTCCTAGATCCATCTCCATGCCCGGGCTCTGACAGATGCCCAAGCCCCCCCAAAACTTTCTCCCATTTTTTGGGGCATCCCCTTCATTTGTATATAACCTCCTTGGCTCTTTGGCACCAGTCCAGCTCAAACTGCCAAGCTGCCCAGCTGAGGGTGGTTGGACTTCCCCAGGCTCTCGCTATGTTGCGTTTGGCTACTCCCAAGGCCAGTCACAACCAAACCCCCCTGGTACTTGAGCCACGTGTTGTCTCCTGAGATCCCCAACCACTTGGGGTCCAGTGGTATCTCTAGTGTAGTGACCCAGGACATCACCTGGGCAATACTGTACCAGTAGTCTTGTATCAGAGGGCACCCCTAGAGAATATGAATGAATGTGCCCTCTTCATTACAGCCTCTCAGGCACAATGGCTCTTCCAATTTTATGTAGTAGTATTGGAGAGTAGTAATATCTAGGCAGTATTTTTAACTGGACCAGTCTGAACCTGGCCCTGATGGCTATCTCTCTGGGCCCCCCAAAAGCTTCCTCCCATTCATCATCCCTGATGGCTCCTAGAACCTCGTCCCATACCCCTCTCAGTCTACCCAGCAAGTCTGGACAGTTATTTATCAATTTTCTGTAAATCACAGAGATCCCCTGTTTTGGGATTGGTTCAGTGATGATCCTTTCCTCTAGGGGGGAGGTCTCCGGCAAATGTTCCCCTTCCTGAATATGTCTCCTAGGGGCATGACCCAGTTGCAAATATTGATAGCGTTCAATGTCCGCAAGATCATACTACCCACGAAGACCCTCAAAACTGATTATGGCCTGCCCCCTCCATATGTCCTACAGGTGCTCAATCCCTATTTATTCACATTTTCAAAACCCCTGTAATCCTCGGACATCCGCTAGTAAGTCACAACACTAAAGTGGAGAAAGACCGGTGAGTCTCTCCTTCCAACCCAGGTCCGTGTTTGCTTCCTTCCAGGCCTTGACTACTGCCAAGGTGTGATGTGGTAAGTCTTTTTCTCGTTGTGTATCATGCAGTAAGGCCTCAGGACCACCTCTCCCTATCACATGTCTGTCTAGTCTATAGGCTGGAGCCTGTTGATCTGCGAATACCCATTCATTGACTATTAGAAAATGTGATTCCCAATAGTATTTTTGGATGTACGGAATTGCCAGTCCCCATCGTCATGGACCCCTTTTTGCAATTTAGCCAGGGTTATTCTTGGAGTGCCCCAGTTCCACAGGAGCATATGAATCTCTGTATCTATTTTCTTGAAGACTTCCTGGGGGATCGTGTAAGGTGTGTTCTGCCTGACATAAAAAAATCACGGTAGGCTCATCATCTTATAGAGGGCTCCCTTGCCCATTAGGGTCAACAGAAGGTTATGCCAGTGAGCAACATCTCCCTTAAGTCTCTCCAGCTGGTGGGATATGTTCCTATTCAGAAATTCCTGGGGGCCTGAGATAATCGTACCTACCCAGGTAGCGAAAGCCTGTTGTGACTACGGTACCATCGCAGTCCCGGGGAAGGCGAGGGCTCGGGCCCAAGAGAGAGGAAAGACAACTGACTTCGACTAATTTATGGTATAGCCAGAGTGGTCTCCAAGAATGCCAAATATCTGAATAAGCCTGCCAATAAAAAAGGAAAGTCTGCAATGCATAGAGAACTATGTAGTCCATATATAATGATATTTGCTCTTCCCCCCCCTCCAAGCTCAGATCCCGCAGATCAGAGGATCATGACGAATCCATGACGCCAATGGTTCCAACGCCAGGGTGAAAAGCATGGGGGATAATTAACAGACAGCTCATCACACACAATGACAAGACAACTTGTTCCCTCGAGTCCCCCCTCCCAGCAACCCTGCATTGTGGGTTCAGAACTACCCACCACCTCAGCTTGCAAATGGTTGTTGCCCTAAATAGGTCACCTACTAGTGAGGGTGAGCTGCCGCCTGTGCAGTGAAAATGAGCAGATATCCAGTAGTAGAATATCTAGTGTAACCCCCTTAGTCAAAAGATTTACCTTGCCCATGGTCACTATGCAGTGGAGCCTGTCCTGAGCTCCTCACTTAGTCCACCCCCCACTCTGGGGATGGACACTCAAACAGCTGTTCTCTTGCAGACCGGGGACCCATTTATGAGTCAGTCTGGGAGAGGCACTGCTGGTGTCGTGATTGTTTTGGCTCCATCATTTCCAGTAGGCTGGGGCTTCCCGCAATCTCCATGTTTCCTGCCGGCCACTCTCCAGCCCTCCAGCCAGTCCCATGCCTCCTCCAGCGACATGAAGTGCCATGTCTTGCCGCCGCCACCACCCCTTGCTTTGCAGGGAACAAAATTATGTATTTTACCTCCTTGGTCTGTTATGCTTTCTTGACTTCATCAAGAAGGGTGAAATCTGGAAAGAAATGAATGACAGAGTTATCCAGTTGCAGATCGCCTTTGGACCTAGCCGCCTGTAGGATAGAGTTGCGCCCTCTATAATTCAGAATCCTGGTGATAATCGTGCATTGTGGGGCCCGTGGTTTTAGAGGACAGCCCAACATCCTATAAGCCCTTTATACCCCAAAAATTGGACAGTCTTTTCAACTTGAGTTTATTCATAGCCAGGTCTTCCACAAAAAGATCTGCGCTAGAGCCCTCCATGAACTCTGGGACCCCAACCACTCTCACATTATTCCTCCTGGACCCCCCTTCTTGCTCCTCGAGTCTGGCTGCCATCTCTGAGCTTTGTTTGGTGAGAGAGTGAACCTGCTCTTCCAGGCATTTCATGGTAGACAGCAGCCCCCTTGCTATGCGGTTCTGCCACTGTCACCTTCTCTGATATTTTGCCAAAATCTGCCCTCAGGAGGTTGACCTCAACTGTGACCGCATCCAGCTTGTGCTCCAAAAGTGAGATTGAGCCCCTGAGTTCCTGTATAGCTGCCATAATAATGCTTAATGAGGGCTCCCCATTGTGCATTGGATCCTCATTAGATCATCCTCCTTCAGCACCTGCCGTTTGGCCCCCTGGGGTCGCCATTCATATTGTGTAGTTGTCCAGGCTGTTGGTTTGGGACGGTTTTGGGGGTACGACCACAGACCATGTCCCACGCTGATTGCAACCCCCTCCCCCCCCATTGTTGCCAGCTAAGAACTATCTGCCAAGGAGTATCCTTCTATTGGGCCCAACTGCCACAAGTCCTGGGACTGGCCCCACCGCCACATGCACACAGGTGCTGCTCCAAGCCCAGCAACCAGTCAGAACCCCGAGTTATGTACTATCAGCCACTGGGGGGTGGTCCTCTCCTGCCTGGTATTGCCGTCTCTGTGTCTCTCGGGCTGGTCCCACTAATTGCCAAGGCAGTCCCCGGGGCTAGGACGCTCTGAGCCCCCTCCTTGGGGACAATCAGGGATGTTCTCCCCGCCAGGTGGCCCCAACCACGGTGATCCCAACCTAGGCTGTTTACAACTATGCTCCTATGCAGGCCCGCGCCTTCCTCACTCTAGGGCAGCTGGCACAGGGGGTCAGTCCAGGCTGCAGGAGAAAGCAGCACCGCCACAAGGCAGGCACATGGAAGTTAGAGTCCCACTTCTACCCTCTCAATTACTGACACAGCCCAATCTGTGACTCCTGGGCTGCTGCTGCTGGTGTACTGCTTCACCGCAAACCCACGAGGCCTCTCTCCTTCACAGCCCCGGGACTCCGTGGACCATTACAGAGCTGCCCGCTGCCTTCTCACCTGCCACGGCTCCCAGGAATCCGCTGCCACTTCTTTTTAAGTCCAGAGAGGAGCCCTCTCCAATGTCGGCTGTGGTCGTGTTTTTGCTCCGTACTGCCTGCCAGGTAGGCCACTTCACAAGGGCTTCCCAGTGCCATGTGCCATTTTATTCTCGGGCCGCGAAGGGAGTCAGGGCCTTCTCTCTCTCTCTCTCTGCAGTTAGTCAGTCCTCTGTCCCTCGGAATGCCGTTTTGTGTGCCAAGGTGGGCAGCAAGCACCGGGCTATCACCAATCTCAGTGCTTGATCAGGATTAATGACAGATTAGAGGTTTTTTCTGCAGGTGGTGAGGGAGCTCTCTCAACCTGTGGCCATCTTCGCCGGTGGCTAGCTCCATCCCCTCAGTAGTTCGCACTCTTGATCTAACCAAGTGCTGCTGCTTCCCCTTTAATATTACTTAAGATGAGGAGACAGCAGCAAACTTGCCAATTAATTGTATCCCCAAATCCAGGGCAGAGGCTGCCCGGTAAAACAGCAATTGATGGTGTAGCATGTCTTATGGTATATATTGCAGCAAAGACTGAACCCCAAGTGGCGCAGTTATCAATGAGGGGGAACTATTCCAAGCTGTAAGCACATGGTGAGAATTCTATTTTTATCTTGGGGTTCTGTATGGGCGAACACCGCTTCAAGCTGATTTGTTTTTTGCGCAACCCAGAACGAAATTACCTCCCATCTGGTGGGAATCTTGCCCATAATAACATTTATAGTTACAGGACTAACTGCAGGCACAGCTAACTGTGGCTGGACAGCTTAGACAGCCCTCACTGGGGCAGTTGTTATCTGTGCATAACAAACTGCATTAAAAGTCTGTATAGTCAAACTAGACCATTGTATAGAACACATAACTCACCCCCATTTAGCGGTGCTGAGTTTGGATATGATGTGTCACCAGCTCAGACTGGCCATGTTGTCCTACCATTGCTGATGGGACCAAGTCTAATATTTGTGATACACGTGGAAGGGCACCTTATGGGTAGTTTTGATATCCCTGATATGGTAATGCTATTTCTAAATCATTATAAGCTCTATATTGACCTGATATTGCAGCTTCAGTATGTGTGTGAAATGTTTGTGTATTAGCATTGACTGCAGGAAAAGTGACCCATTAGTAAAATATCATGTAATGTTAAATGTGCTGTAACAGCATGTCTGCAATTAGCAGGTATATTAATTACATTTGCCATTTTAATGAATAGAAATTAGAGTGGAAAATAGTGTGGTAGCCTTATAAATGTTCAAGCGTGAACAACCTACAAAATAGGTAATTCCAATAATGCTGAGGAGGATTAACCTCTAACACCACAGAAGTCTCCATTTTAAAGGTGCATAGGAGACCATGGGCACACACAAGAACTAATCAGGAGAGCAGTTAAATACCTGACCTATAAACTTTGGGAGTGCCTTGTTATTTGGTTTGTACAAGATCTAGGACTGTGTATTAGGATGATAGAACTTCAGAATGTAGGGACTGAGTCCGTCTACACCATCAGCATCAGGAAATGTCAGCCCAATTCCTTGCTGGCTCACAGTGCCTCACCTGAACCCCTCACCTTTCCAGTGTAACAGATGATTTCAGTAATTTTGAACGTAATGCCCAAAGAAATTGTGGAAACAGATCTTACCCTTTTGTTGTTTACCTATGCACACCCAGGGTAAGCATATGAAACATACAAATAAAGGTTTTCAAATATTTATTGTAATAATTGTATTATCGCATAGAGAAAATGAGCTGTGATTATTAGGCAGATGAAACAAAGCATTGTTACCAGCATTACCAACATAATAAAAAATAAATAAGCCAACCATGGCAATCTTATTTTTACATATTCCTACCTATCACTACCTACACTCTGAGAGCATAGCGGGTGTACCATCTGCCAGGTTTCAAAGGATAGCCAGAGACCCCAATACCTGGATAGCTGAGCCAGGTAGTCAGTCTAGGGTGAAAATGGCAGTCCTTCTCTGCACGATGAAAAGTCAATGTCAGGAGCGCAGAATATTGAACACAGGATCTGTTCCAGGACAATCACAGAGCGAGTGCTTCTCTGACCCCTGCAGGGCAGTGCATTGTTTATATAATCAAAACCTCAATGTGTTAGAGGTGCAGCTCAGAATGTGATGATGTGTCTAGGTTTCCAGGGCTGTCTCCAAACAGACAATGCAAGCAGTAGAATATATTGTTCTATGTCCCAAGCCTTGAATAGAGTGTAAAGATTACATCACAAGAAAGTCTTACTAAAAACAAGAAGCATGAACAGCGCATTCTCAGAATAATATCGTGCAGCATAAATATGTAAAATAATATTGCTAAAAACAATGTCAGCCTAAAAACGTGTAAAATATAAAACTAAAATGGAGAATCAAAGTGGGCCCAAGAAGCCCTCACAATACCCAGGAAAGAGAATGGGCCACCAGACCGCTGGAGCCAGGTATTCCAATTACCAATATGTCTCTGCCTTAACCCCTCATTTTTCAGCAGAGTGTTCAGGAATTTGGGAGTCTATGGTTAGACGTTTTTGCAACATCAGAGAACGTCCTTCTTCAAAGGTTTTGCAGTCATATTCCACCCCCAAAGACATGGGTTAGATGCCCTGTCTCTGTTTTGGCCACAAGGTCTGCTGAATGTGTCCCCCTTGATTCCTTGGATTCTAACAGAAAATTCAGGAGGACCAGGTAAATCTTGAATTGGTTGACCATACTGCCACCCTCTTCTCTGACATTTCAAAAGTGGCGCACTGGATCCTTCCAGCCATCTGCTTTCCTCTTGAAGCTTCTCGTCTTCCAGCACACCTCAGAACAGCTTTGCTTGGGGTTTTAGAGCTTGAGAGGTTGAATTGACAGCTTCTAGATTGTTTCTTATGAGGTAGCCTCTTGCATGCAACAAGTAAGGTGTTCAACACTTAAACTTTACTTGATTGGTGTATTTTTCATAAATTCATAAATGGTGTGCGACCAGGGGAATTCCTTCTTCTCCCTGTTGCCGAGCAAGTGCTTTGGGTCTTTTAAGGGGTGAGAAATACCAACTCTTAGAAGCAATGAGTATTTAGAGGAGCAGAGATGCAGTCTATTTCTGATAAAGCCAGTCAATTATTGGAAAGTTGTTTTATATAGAGTTCAGTTATACATTCATCTTCCTTGGATTTTCGCTTGGTTTTGAAGTTGTTACAGTTAGCACTTTTTAAACCTCTAGATTCAGAGGGCCTTATGTTTCTTTCTAGTAAGGTCCTATTTTTGGGGGTGGTTTGTTCAAGCAGAATAATTGGCAAAATAGGAGCACTGTGATGTTCAGACCCGTTCCTCCAGCTTTTGACAAATAAAATAGGTTTACATTCAAGTGCTTCATTCCTGGCAAAAATTATTTTTCTTTTATCCCAAGATTTAGTGCTACAGATCATCTTTCCTTCTCCAGCCTCATGGGTAGAACACAGTTTTTATTCCTTGGATTTTCACAGCACTCTTCAAATTTATGTGAACAGATTCTTTCTCGAAGGTTAATTTTTGGGGGGACATTTAGGGTTACCCAGGATCCGTAATCTTTGTTATTACCACATTTGGCCTGGACTGAGATGAGAAAGGCAGACTAGGAGGTAATGGTCTAGTTACTTACCGGTAACATTTATTGCTGTTCTTTTCACATTCCTAGTTTACTGCCCAGCCATCGGAAATATGGTGTCCTGGACAACTTGTTTCTTTTGTTTTCTTAATTTTTTCCGTTAAGGTATGTGACAAATACTCAGCGTAGTGTGCTGGCTTCATGGATGCACTGTCTTTGCAACACATGACCTTAGAGGTGGCACAGTCAGTACCAGGAACAAAGTAGCTGCTTGTCCGTTAGTTAGGCTTCCACTCTCTTTGTTTTCTCTCTATTTTTATTACACTCATAGAACTTCACTATTAGTGAACTTTAAAAAATGAGAGAAAACAAAGAAAGTCGAGCACTAACCGTGTCTATTTGTTATTACATTATTACACTGATAGTGAATAATGTTTCATTTTTCACTATTAGTGTATTTAAAAATGGAGTAAAATTAGCTGGGATATAACTTTCCCTAGGAGCCGAAGTAAGTAAAAAATGCTTTCATTTTTTTTGTGTGTGCTTGCTTCGGTGTGCTTGTGTGTTTACATGAAAGAGAGAGTGTGTGTGTGTATGTGTTTATGTGTAAGCATGTGTTTGTGTGTGAGTAAAAGCGAAGGTCAAGAGTATGTGATCACTTCCGCTACCCCTGGCATTTTGGTGAATTGAGGTTCATGGCTCGCTTCCTCCTTTTCTAGGAGATGGGCGTTCAGAGATGATAGGAGAAAGCCATATTGAAATATTTTTATTGATGAGATGCTTGAATAAGCAAACAATATCTATCTGTTTTCCGTAATTGTTGTTTATATTGGTGAAGGCCTGGCTGCTCCCTGATAGATTTAATGCTCAACAGGCATTGTAGAACTTGCATGCGTTGTCTCTTTAAGAACGGATTCTATGGAACGTTATGATAGGATATGGGTAGTTGGTGCAGGATGGCAGCACTGGGGAGTTTAATAAATCTACTTCTAAATCGCTACTGTGCTCTGCATTGCGTTTTTTAAGTATAGATCTTAACATTGATGATGGACTACAAACCTCTCCTAGAAAGTACCCTTTTCAAGAAGACTATCAACCTTCCATCCAGCATAAATCAAGGCGGTCACTGTGCTGCTAGATAAGGGTGACGTAAAGATAAGGAGCCAGGATAATCTACATTTATTGAATAAAAAGTTACTTTTGGCAAGTTTAACTTCTAACTGACGCTGCCTGTGTCTGCTGTAATGGCAATCTGGTTGTAGAATACAGTGTAAAGGATGGTTATACATGCGCCCATTGAATCTGTATGTACTGCAACCATCTTTTTTTCCACGTACATATTTTTCAGTTTACTTTGTATCTGGAAGCTCATCGGGATTTCTTTATCAGCGATGTCCTAAAGGTTTACTTTTTCTGTTTCAGTTCCGATTGCCACATGAACTGAAATCATGGTGAAGCAATGCCATCCAGTGGTACATAATGGTATCTTTTCTTTGTTACAATAATTGGGCTGTTTTTTTAACCCCTTCGCTGGCCAGGCCTTTTCCCCCTGCGGCACCAGGCCTTTTCCTGGCTATTTGAGGCAGTTCGCGCTTAGGCCCTCATAACTTTTTTTCCACATAAACTACCCTCGCCAAATTTGCATACTTCTTTCCAACATCCTAGGGATTCTAGAGGCACCCAGAGTTTGTGGGTTCCCCTAAAGGAGACCAAGAAATTAGCCAAAATACAGTGAAAATTTCGTTTTTTTTTTAAAAAAAGGGCTGCAGAGTAAGGCGTGTGGTTTTTCCCCTGAAAATGGCATCAATGAAGGGTTTGTGGTGCTAAAATCACCATCTTTCTAGCTTTCAGGAACAGGCAGACTTGAATCAGAGAACCACATTTTTCAACACAATTTTGGCATTTTACTGGGACATACCCCATTTTTACTATTTTTTGTACTGTCAGCCTCCTTCCAGTTAGTGACAGAAATGGGCGTGAAACCAATGCTGGATCCCAGAAAGCTTAAACATTTCTGAAAAGTAGACACAATTCTAAATTCAGCAAGGATTCATTTGTGTAAATCCTACAAGGTTTTCCTGTAGAAAATAACAGCTGAAATAAAAAAAAAAAAAGAAATTGAGATGAAAACAATTGCCATTTTTCTCCATGTTTTACTCTGTAACTTTTTCCTGCGATGTCAGATTTTTTAAAGCAATATACAGTTACACCTGCTGTACTCGTCTGGATGCGGGGATATATAGGGCTTGGAGGTTCATCAAGAACCCTAGGGACCCAGAGCCAATAAATGAGCTGCACCTTGCAGTGGGTTTTCATTCTATACCGGGTATTTAGCAATTTGTTTGCTGAAATATAAAGAGTGAAAAATAGGTATCAGAAAACCTTTGTATTTCCAAAATGGGCACAAGATAAGGTGTTGAGTAGCAGTGGTTATTTGCACATCTCTGAATTCCGGGGTGCTTATACTAGCATGTGAATTACAGGGCATTTCTCAAATAGATGCCTTTTTTACACACTGTCTTACATTTGGAAGGAAACAATGTAGAGAAAGACAAGGGGTAATAACACTTCTTCTGCTATTCTGTGTTCCCCCAAGTCTCCCGATAAAAATGGGACCTCACTAGCGTGGGTAGGCCTAGTGCCCCCAACAGGAAATGCCCTAAAACACAACGTGGACACATCACATGTTCCCAAAGAAAACAGAGCTGTTTATTGCAAAGTGCCTAGCTGTGGATTTTGGCCTCTAGCTCAGCCGGCACCTAAGAAAACCTACCAAACCTGTGCATTTTTTAAAACTAGACACCCAGGGCAATCCAAGATGGGGTGACTTGTGGGGCTCTCACCAGGTTCTGTTACCCAGATTCCTTTGCAAACCTCAAAATTTGGCCAAAACCCCCCACTTTTTTCCTCACATTTCGGTCACAGAAAGTTCTGGAATCTGAGAAGAGCCACAAATTTCCTTCCACCCAGCATTCCCACAAGTCTCCCAATAGATAAAAATGGTACCTCACTAGTTTGGGTAGGCCTAGTGCCCGTGAAAGGAAATGCCCTAAAACACCATCTGGACACATCAAAATTATCAAATACAAAACTACCTGTTTTTGTGGGGGGCACCTTCGTTTTTGGTCAAGGGCTCAGCAGACATATAGGAAAACCTACCAAACCCAAACATTTCTGAAAACTAGACACCCGAGGGAGTCCAGGGAGGTGTGACGTGCGTGGATCCCCCAGTGTTTTTTTACCCAGAATCCTCAGCAAACCTCAAATTTAGCCCAAAAATCACATTTTTCACACATTTCTGTGTGGGATCCCTGCACCGTGACAAATTTCCTACCCCCCAACATTTCACTCAATCTCCCCGGTAAAAATGATACCTCACTTCTGTAGGTGGGCCAAGTGCCTGTGACAGGGAAGAACCAAAAACATGTCAAAATTGAGGTGGAACCAAAGCGGATCCAAAAGGGCAGCTTGAAAAAGAACATTTTTAGGCTGACAAGTGGGGCAGAATTTTTATCGGTATAGATGCGACAATGCTGGGTGGTAGGAATTTTGTGGATTCCTGCAATTTCTGGAAGGTTCCATCCCAAAAATGTGGGGAAAATGTGTGATTTCCAGCAAAATTGGAGGTTTGCAGGGCATTGTGGGTAAGAAAATGGTGCGGGATGCATGTGAAACACACCACCCTGGACTCACCCAGATGTTTAGTTTTCAGATGTGTCTAGGTCTTGTGGATTTGTCTACAATGCAGCATCTCAAAGTCCAAAAAGGGCAGCTCTCATGGCCCAAATGTAAAACTAAAACCCAAAATAACCAAATATCCTCTTGCTTGCCGTGGGATAACATGTTTTAGTGTGCAGGGGAGAGCTGAAAGACTGTTACCCCCTTCAGTTGGGGTGAGGGCGTAACCATGCCCATACTGGTTGGCAGTCACCAGCCCACTATTTTTTTTATTTTTTATTTCCTGGCATCTAGTAGGCTTTCTGCCCCCCCCCCCCCCCCGGGGAGTGGATGGGGGTAATTGCTGCATCTGCACACAGGAGGGCAGAACAACTTTGTCCCCATTTATTTGGGGTGGGGGTATGGCCATACCCCCACCCTCTTTTTTTCAAAATAATTCTTCCCTGGTATCTGGTGGGGTTTCAGTCCCCCCGGGGGGCAGAGGAGCCTTACAAAAATAGGCTGATCTGCCCCCAAGGGGGGCAGAAATGGCCTAAAATAAATTTGCCACCCAGGGGAATGACCCTTGCCTAAGACGTTACTCCCCATCCGTAAAAAACAACCAAAAAATCCCTGGTGCCTAGTGGCTTCTGCCCCCCGGGGGCAGAAAAGGCCTAATAAGATTATTGCCCCCTGGGGAGCGACCCTTGCCTAAGGGGTCTCTCCTGTTCATATCTAAATAAAAAAATAACAAACTCCCTGGTGTCTAGTGGGCATTTCTGAAGCCCGATCGCATTACGATCGGGCTACAGAAATGCTCAGAATTACATCAAAAGAAAGGAAAAACCTTTCCTTTCTTTTGATGTCTCTGCCTGCCCCCTCCTCCCGAGCAGAACAGAAATGCTTAGCATTTCTCTTCCGCACCGCGCTGGAAGCATGCAATTGCGTGCTGACATCATCAGACATCACTGGGGGGGGGGGAGGTCTGGGGTGGACGGGTAAGCGATTCCCCTTCCATCCCTGATGGGAGGTGTGGGTGGGAGGCACTCGGGGGGCCGGGTGCAGGATGAGCTGTTCTCGTCCTCGGCACACGAGCGCTATGGTCGAGGGCGAGACCAGCTCGTCCAAGGCACCCATGGGGTTAAGCCATCTATCTAAGATTAGACTTAAAAACAGGCAACATTAATATTCTTCTTTATTAACCTCATTCACTGGTTCCAATCGATGCATTGGAGCAACAGTGGCTTAATATATATATATATATATATATATATATATATATATATATATATATATATTCCACAACAACAATCATCTCTGCCACAAACCGCGGCAGGTTGCAACAGGGTAGCGACTCCCCTAACAACCACAACTTCAGTTTCTCCATGCTTGCGCCAAACAGTGGAGACCGCCAAGTTCACTTTCTAATGAGCGTTTTGTTTGCATATCGGTGACAACTAGTCAAAATCTCCTATGTGTTTCGGAGAGCCAGTCTCCTTGATCACGGGTAACTCTCACACAAAGAAAACCCCACAATTTTTAAACAAATCATGAATGTGTTAGTGCATAAAAAATGGACTAAATCCTCAAATCAACAATTTGATGAATGTAAGCTTTCTGCCAACTCTTAGTGTATACCTTCGTCTTATTATCTTACAGGTCCACCTTTGCAATATCATATACAAAAAATATCATCACTTTTAAACTTTTTTAACTTCTTTTACATTCTTTTCATCACAATCAAGCCGCAAGGGGGCTGCCAATATAATAAACCAATCTTTCACTCAAAAAAGGATACAATATCTCTTTGTGATAAGGGTTGATGTCCCTTAATCCACATCCACCAGTTGGCATCAGCTTCTTACACCTTCTGTTGATATTCTAAAAATAAGTGAAAACATATTTTAAAGCCCTATAATGAAATTACACCAACTTCATTCTCCTCCAGAGGCCTCATATTAACTGTTCTCAATTATTAAATACTTTCCACTTGCATACAGAGCTATTCCACAATATTGCATCCAACCTAAATGAACTGCCAATTCTTTGTCAAGATTTAATTCTACTGGATGTAAGGTATTATATCCGAAGTGCTGAAATTTTTCAAACACTCACCCCCAGTCACACACAGATCTGGGTTTAATCCATAGTTCTTGTTCTTTTGCTCACCATGCCACACCAGTTTGGACCAAGCCATATGCAAATCAGTTTTGACCCTGTTCCCCATGGGAAAAGTCCAGCCCGAAATGCCAGGCCAGGTTGCATGTGGCTGGGTCTAAACTGGGGTGGTATAGTGAGCAAAAGAACAATGGATTAAACCCAGATCTGTGACTGAGGGTGAGTGTTGTAAGGTTTCAGCACTCCGTCCATCATCCTTTTGTGTTGTTGAGTCAACATCCTCTGTAAAAGCAAGGAGTAAATTCAAAAGAAGTGAATCCAAAAGTAGTGACTCCATAAATAAGTTAAACAGAACGATAGCTGGGGAATATGTTTAAGGTGTGGTAGCTCTGGCCACTGGGCAGATGATCTCCATTGTCCAGCTAGGAATGTTTCTTGCATGAAATGTAAGAAATTGGGACGTTTGCATGTGTGTGAAAGCTCATCAAGGGAGGCAACATCAGGAAGTAAAAGTGTAAATGTTCTAGATAGTGACTATCAGGACGATTACAACTATGAAAGTTATGTATTGACTAAATCGGAAAAGTCTAATTTGAAGAAATTGACAATGATATGTACAGAGAGGAATGTGGGGGCTGAGAAAAAGGGCCTGGCAGTCAAAAAAGTGTGTTTACTATTATAATTCCCATAGGGATTTCAGACACGACTACTGCCTGAACTGCTGGACGGAATTACACCAAATTTGGCAGGAAGCTTGCTTTTGGCCCAGAAAGAGTGCTTTTTAGGGTCGAGTGCGCAAGCGCTCTGGCCCCAGTTGTAGTCTCTCTGTTGGCTTTTAACCATGCCCATGTCAAGCCCATCACTTTCGTTGGTTCGTGGGCTTGCCTTTTAAAATTCACTTGATTTTATTAATGAAAGGCATGCATACGTCATGCCCTTTCCAGTGTTTAGCCCTCCTCAAGGGCACCGGCCAACTACTGAAAACATACAAGGCTCCACGTTTTCCGTATGGTTTCTGGACTACTTTTTCTTTTTATTTCGTATGCAGCCCGGTCTTGCTGGGCAATAATCGAGCGTTTTTCACGACCACCAGTTTAATTCTATTGCTTATCCTAGCGCTCCTTCGCGTATTCGAAGGTTTTACACAGAGCGATCACGCTCGTTTTTTTTTTTTTTTTTTTTTTTTTAACTCTGTGGCCAGTATCTGCAATGACCTATGCCTCAACCAGGTGACATACAGTGTGTGGTGGGATTGGGACAGTGCGCCACTTCTGGTGCGCAGTCCTCACAAAGGGGGAATACTGAGAGATCTAAATTGTCCTGGGTCAAGCAGGCAGAGAAGAGCCAAGCTTCTCTCCCACAACCCTGACAATCTACCACTGTACTGCTTCTGCGGCCCCAAAACTAGAAACCCGACCAAAGAATCATCTACGAGCCAAAAGTCGATGTTCCAGTGAGTCGTGGCAGCGCTGGTTTGGCACACTACCATATGAAAGTTACTAGCATTTTGCATAAACTGCAGGTCTTTCTCTTTTGCCACCTGTGAATAATGTGTATTATTCTTGCTCAACTTAATGGCACACAAGTTAATGAGCATCGAAGCTTGGTAGGCCCAGCTGACCCTGCCTTCCATTAATCGATCTCAAGGCTTAGAGGCCATGCATAGATGAAAGCTGAGAGCGTTTAACTTGATGAACTAAGGCCCATATTTATACCTTTTTTGCGCCGCATTTGCATCATTTTTTTGACGCAAAAGCAGCACAAACTTACAAAATACAATAATATTTTGTAAGTTTGCACAGCTTTTGCATAAAAAAATTATGCAAATGCAGCGCAAAAAAAGTATAAATATGGGTCTAAGTTGCTATGTTACCCGACCTCCTAAATTCCTGCATATGCTTACGCTGCTGGACAATCATTTGTTGTTGCTTCATTGTCGACCAGTGGTTTGTGAATATCTACCATTCGCAACGCTATGGAAAGTGAAACCCTACGCCACAACTACACGATTCCACACCTGGCAACACTCACGGACAGTTTGATTGTGTGACTAAAACATAATTAGGATACCCCAAATCAAATTAGAAAGGCAGCTTCTCTGAAAACTCTAGTGAGCAGAAAAAAGGCGAATGCTGGGTCTGTGAAGAGATTCTGCTGAATGTTACCAAATAGACGGAATTCCTAATGAACCTTTGAGAGGTGGAGGAGGGCCGGTCAGACATAATGCAGGTTTCTGCTTAGAGCTTATCGTAGGGGTATGTAAAATTGAGAATTTTATATCTCCCAAACATTCTGATCTACTGGCATATACTATAATTATACCTGTGGTTTGAGAAGTTTTCTACTAGTGGATTTCATGTTGTTACCTGGATTTTCGCTCTATTTATGAGTTGGCAAGAATAAAATACTAAATACACCAGGTTTCAGAGTCGTGAGGAAAACTGCTTTAAAGTCAACTCACTAGTAAAAAACCTTCCCTTTTCATTGACTACTCGAATTCAGTGTGCATATGCGCACAGGTCAAATTTACAACAGCGGCATGCTCATGCTCAAGGTTAGAGGTCACGTTTGAACACAGGGAGGCTGCCTCTGTGTGATGGCACACACTGGGAGGCTGCGCACTGGCCGCAACCTCGAGAAAATGCTTCTCCACTGCCGTCCCATTTTCCTTTGGCCCTGGGACAGCCTCCTGCTGAAATTGAACAGAAAAGCCCTCCTCAAAAGAGGAACCCTTCCTAATGAGAGGTGGGGGAGCGATGTCACTAAGCACAACACTGGGAAAGCAGGAGTCCAAGAGCGGTGGCTTTTAGCAGTTAGCAGTGCTCTTTTCAAGAAAGCATTGCTTAGAAATTCCAGCAATACACCTTCTGGTCCGAAGGCAGAAATGGGTGACCTTGAGGTTCATTTGTGGGCATAAGGGGCACACTGGGTGTCAGGGACACAGCGGGCTCACCACAAACACACTTGTAGCACTGATATTTCCCCTGGACCGCACACAGAGGTGATGGTGGATGTCCCCATGTCCTCTCTGTGCAGCTCTGTAGTCACCAGGGAGCCTGGTCTCTCTTTCTAGAAAGCGTCTTTCTGCCGGGAGATATTACCAATGGGTCTATTGAATGCAACCTGGTTTATTAGGTCGAGCATAGCAGAGTGCAAGTGCTGCTTTTCTGATGTGTTGTTATCTATTTGGGCTTTTAACCACCCCTACCTCACGCCCGTCACTATCACTCGTTCATTGGCTTTCACTTCAAACATTCTTTGTTATCATTAGTAAATGCTTTACGTTCGTCCCTCCTTGGGGCTGTTGGTTACCGCCTTGGACATCGACCCTGTTACATGGCTAATTGCACTTTTGCCCATACGTTTGGCTGCAAGCAAACTTCTTTTTCCTTTTGTGTGTCCCCTTCATGCTCATTCTCATAGCAACCATCAACTCGCTTATGTGAAACTGTTTTACTTTTCATTTTCCAGTTATGTTGCAAGAAAAATCAGGTTAGGAGTTTACAACGTTAATAGCTCTAATTCGAGCAAATGCAAGACCAAGTGCATTGCAAAGGGTTGTTGTCATTTGGTGTACATCCATTCACTAGTTTTTGAGATATTAAAAGAAAAAGAAAAATAGATATCTAGAGGCGCAAAGGATTCACAAATAATAACGAGCTCGTGCAGAGATCTGCGGAGCTCTGATTGGCTGCCAACACTTCAACACTTTTTGAAGGCCCTTCCTTCACTCAGTTGATGAGGGGGGCACTCGCCCCCACTCCCAAAAACAAATGTATATATTAATGCCAGGCCCCAGGGGATGGAGTTCCCGGGGCCGAACTCGGCTGGAAGAGGGGTTACACAGCTAATTCTCCTTTTTCTCGTTATTCTTATGCCACCCCTTGAGATGGTGTAGGAATCTGACACATTCCCCGGCTTGTAAATCTGCAAATGCGTCAGATTCCTTTGGGTTCCATGGGTGTTGTGTGGGAACACCTCAAGCAACACCCTTGGAATGCCACTTTGATGCAGTATTATGCGTGATAGGGGTCCATATTTACAAGCCCATGAAAAGTCACAGAAGGTGGCTTTGCGTGGCCTTGTAAATATGGGCTAGCACACTGTGCCACCAGAGCGTCAACAAAAAAAAAATGACGCTCTGGAGGCGCTGTGTGCAGCTAGGGCCTCATAAATGAGGCCTCAAAAACCATTTGATTATAAACAAGATGGATACAGGAACCACCACCAAATATACCAGTTAAATGTGGATGGTGTTGCGACACTGCAGGATCTTAGGAAAACACAGATGAGGGAGGAACTTCATTGTGGGACCAACACAGTGGCAGCTGGTACCCTAAATATTTGGTGGGGCGACCACTGACTAGCAATGCCCGGGAGCAGGCCAAGGTGGGAGCAAGGTGTTCGAAAGTTTTGAAACTGTAGCACTACGCATCCCTCTTTATGTGTCAATCGCCAACAGTGCCTGAAAATGAAAGAACTGCAACATGGAGCGCTATCTCTCTCTCCATATATGTATAGACACGTTTCAGCAGAGGCAAAATCATAACAGACCCCCCGCCCCCCTCACTGCTTATCTGTGCTCCCTGTCCAGGGATTCCTGCTAATATTGGGTGCTCGTAGTAAAACATATTCTCCCCGACTGTTGGTTGAGAAATGTTATATAGTATTTTGTCTATAGTCCCATGCTTTGTTCTTCTCAGGATCCAAATGCCACTGCTCCTCTTCAGGACGCACAGGTTTCTGCAGGAACACATTTGAGTATGTGTTACAGGTTTTAAAGTAACCATATCTAATGTGAACCTGGAGAAAATGCACCAAATTATTTATTAACAATGAAGCCCATGTTCACTCATTGCTGTGAACTACCCCAATGTCACAAGAGTAGGTAACTAACAGCTGGTGATGTGTTTTTTAGCCGAAAGCACTGCATGTGGAAGAGATACATATTTGTGATAGGAAAAAATCACGAGCAGGTGTTCAATAACTTTGCTGCATCAGCCCGTGCAGACTTGCTGTGACACCCACACCACAGCGCTGAAGAAGGACATCACACGCGCAGAGCATGTCATAAGTGTGTTTCAGGGACCTCACTTGATGGGAGGGAACTGCCCTGGCGGGGTGGTGGAGGATGGGGGAGAGCAGGGAAAAACAAAACTGCAACCCAGTCCTCAAATGCTATATACGAATTTTGCATGTGTCACACTCCATCCATTTAAACTTGCTGCTGCAATTATTTTTTTATCAGAAAAATCAGCAGTTCAACCCAACCCATCCACCTAGCCCAACAGGCCCACAAACAGACAATAAAAAATCCAGCCCACACACTGACCTGACCAGCCGTCTCGAGACCGGACTGCAGAATGCCAACAAAACAGAAAGCTGCAGCCTGCAGCCTGCAGGCTCAGTGTCTCAGTGGGCATATGGCCATGCTCTCAGGTCCACCCAACAAAACGTTGCGACACGGCTGGAGCACGAGGCCAGTTTCAGCTTTATTGAAGCTCTGGGCTGGCCTGACCATCCAGCACCAAATTATCTACTGACACTAACTGTGACCAGAACCAAACCCTGCCCCCCCCATCCTTCCCCCTCCAGGGCATAGGATTCTCTGCTGTGTCCTTCAGGAGTCAGGGGGTGCGCGATGCTGCTCTCAGTGCTTGAGGTGTTTCTCCTGCTGCACAAACTCTTCCTGCACACGGGTCTCAGAAGTATTGCACACACACTGCTTCTGATGCACAATATCATCTTAGTGCACCGAAGGGACCCATGCAGTGCTATTAAATATAGAGCGGTTCTCTAGTGCAGTTGGGTTATGAACGTGCACTTTGCAGCTGCATGCTCTCATCCTGCACCGGGCAACGTTACTGCATCTACTCCCGCTGAACCCAAGTACTGCCCCCTGCACACCAAGCTGTTCCTAGGGATCTTCTTGGCGCAATGCATTTAGCATTGCTACCCCTAGCCCTATGGGGATATGAGGACCTTTAAATTACAACCACCCAATGCATACAATATGATAAATGACAGCAACACTTTCTGTGGATAAAATATGCCACAAGTTTACTGATTTCACAGGTTGGGTTAGTTTACGGGCGATCCAGGTGTCGACGGGGAGTTCCTTGAACTGATGACACCCATCATGAGAAAGCTAGAGCTGTCTTGTTGGTGTTTCAGCACCTACCCACTTAGAATCTTTACAGCTCGTTCATTTACAGTGGGTTCCCCCACCCACTTCTTACTTTTGTGTCATGCTCCTGACAAGTCAGAGCGAGACCCCGGCCAATCTCCACAGTTTCTTAGGATTCAACTGTTCCTTGAGGGATTAAGGAGCACCGTCGCCACATCCCAGGCCCCGCCATAAAGACTCCCAGTGACCTGAGGGATTGCTTTTGGCTCCAAGATCCACCGTTTGGAGGCCTTTTAGTTGTTTTGAAGCTTAAGGATCGCCCTGTAACTCTGCCAAGCCTCAGGGATGGTACTTCGCAATAACCGAGGCCCCCCACCTGGGCTCCCCTCACATACCTCTTAAGTACACCCCGCATCACTAATATTCAACAGGAAAATGTCTGTACCCACATCAGACAAGTGTTCCCCATCAAAACGAAGATGGGGAACCCTGGTCTTCCATCGTACCAATGTGCATGGGATTGAGAGAACTAACTCTGCAATTGAGAGAGGACAACTTTACCATTCTGTGCCAGGAAATGTGTCACCTGGGTTACTGACTTGTTCGCCATTTGCATACTGACATGTTGAGTCCATAATCAGCTTGTGCATTTCTAAAGCTCACTCTGACTAAACAACCCCAGCTCATAACAAGATAGAAGCGATGGAACCACTGCCTTTCATAGTGGGCTCACACACTTCTGAAAGACACTCTGCGGTAACTACTGTCCAATGCTGGTCTAGCCTGCCCCTTGCACAACCACACAGACATGTAATCCGATAGCCGGCATTGCAACAATGCCTTTTGTTAGGGGCTCGTGCCCACTTACAAGGCGCTGTGGAGTCACTACCCCAAAGCCATGACCCAGCCTGGGATGTCGCAAACTCCACCCTCATAATGGGCTTGTGCCCTTCTGCTTATTGATGGAAATGCCTCAGCGCAATTGTGGTCAATATCTCCCCACTCTGACCCCGATACCTGTGTTACCATTGGCCCCAAATCTTCTGCCGATGTCTCACTTGGTCCCTCAACTGGCTGATCTTCACCTCCAGCTGTGCTGAGCCACTCTCGATTCCCTGGCTGAAAGGTGGTGTAAAATTTGTGACTGGATGGGTGTGAGTGGTCACCCTTGCTTGCTTGCCTTTGCTTCCATAGGCTTCTTAACAGAGGAGAAATTGCAAAATGTTAGTTAGCGAAGATTCAGTCGTGAACACTCAATACCAGATCCCGTTCATGCACATGTGAAGCCCACTTTCAAATATACGTGTCCCCTCCGTTACAATGCTCGTGCAATGCCTCCCCGTAATTGAGATTGGTCCAAATCGCCATGCTTGGGCACAACTGTAAATACCCATACCACCAGGTGCCAAGGTGATGGACCCTGTAGGCGGTGTGGCAGGGCCAGTCCCCCGGGCTGCCCTGGTAACTGTGCTGTCCAATGTGCCTCAATAAGAAGGCATTCACAGCTCGCGTCATACGCCCAGCATTCCCATCACCGACAGCGCCCTACCTGTATGAGTAGCAAGTGCTGGATCTCAGTTATATGAAAACAGTAATTGCGATCATCCCCCAAAGCACCGCAGTCAGCATGCACTTTACTCAACAGACACAGCGCTATAGTTATTCCTATTGTAATAAGCGAGCTGCTCCAAGCCCCTCGCGTTGTGTTTGTACTAGGGACAATATTCTTATTTGTTTATTCATTTATTTGCGCACTTTACTATTATCTGTTGTTGTTACTTCCACATTCTATGTATTTATTTACTATTCTTGGCTAGCATGCCCAGCTAGGATGCAACCACACCCTATCCCAATTAACACCAGGTGATTCATTTTACTGTATCCCTCTTGTCACGTACCAGCTTTTGCGCTTATTAACACCCTTCAATCAGTGGTATCTCCCCTTTTGCAACCCGGTGCCACCCCTATCCATGCAGTGCGCGCTCACTGTAACATGCAACTAAATCTTCCAGGCCTGACTCTGCACAGAGACATGGCGTGACATGCTATTGATGACAGCTGGGGACTGTGACCCTCTCACTCCCCTTCTTGGCCGAGCTCACTCCAATACTTCTGGCAACATGGTTTTCGCTTATAGCCATTCCCTCAGCCTTCACCTATTAGCCTGGTGGGCCACTGCAAAGGTTCTTTGGTATGAATTGAACCCTTGTAATTCTTCCCCTTGTTTGTCCCTGTTTCTTCCTGATTTATCCCTCTGCACCTTGTAATTCCTCGGCGAAATACATGATGTAGCTTTTGATCCGCTTAGCAGGTGCATAATAATAGCTACCTTGCTCTTCCTTATTTGTAACGCAGCACTTTGCCCCAGCCCTCGGCCTTTAAGCGCTCCCATTGGCACAGCGGTTATTAACCACGATTGGTACTCATCTTATTGCCTCAGGAAGGATGAAAGGCTGAGTCAACCTAGCCTGGGGCTCGAACTCTCCATCCAGGAGAGCAACAGTTTTCTGCATCCTCTCCTTATGTGCCTGAGTCATCCTATTTGACAGGGCTCCCTCTCCCCAGCCCCCAATGCACCAGAAATTACTGCTATCAACGTGTTTCCCATGTGTACTCAATCGCAGTTCAGAAAAAGGCATTCCGTTTTTGGATGTGATCAATCTCTGCACGTGCTTACACTCCCCCCACACAGTCCTACGGCATGACTGCACAGCTCAGAGCTCAGCGCCGATCACAGTCACTTGTGCAAGGGGGGGGTTGGGATGCTGGAATGAGGAGTGCGCTTCTCCTAGAGCTTTTTACCAAAACTTAGCAAAAAGTTCCAACATTTTCAGAACTTCTTCTGAGTAGTTTCCTTTGTGCTAAAAAGTGCATAAAAGCACCAGCCAAGGGTTTCGAATCTCTGGTTTGCTTCTTGGGGTCTAAGACTCAATCTCCCACATTGCACCTGGTCGGACCAGGGAAATCCAGTTGTAGCTGGTCAGCTGGAGTAGTCCTGTCCTTGGATGTTGCAGCTGTCTTCTACAAACACCTTTCTACCTGTTGATGCTCAGGGAGCCCACTCCTTTTCCTTCTGAAGCAGACACAGACCTTTCTTTGTGGAGCCTTGAGAGTGCAGCAGGTGCAGTCCTTTTGAGTGTACGCCTTGTGTGATGCTGTCCAAGGGTCTGGCATGGAAGTTCTTCTTCTGATGTTCCAGGCAATTATCTGAGGAGCTCTTGCAACTCTGCTGTATTAATCCTTCATTCTGGGCTGACAGATCCAACCAATAGAGGTAAAGATACCTCCCTCTGCTATGGCCACTTCCTGTGAAGAGTGACATATTTCTGAACCAGAATGCTCTCACTAAAATCAAGATGGAGAAATTTGAGTGTGTGTCTGTGTAACCCAACCCAGAGGTATGGCTAACATCTGACCACACTCCCCTTCCAGCCCCTCTCAATCTAATTAGGGGGGACTCCTATCTGGCTGGGGGATCAAGGAAGTGGAAGCTGGCCTGGGCCATGTGACATCTGTTCCTCCTGCGTTTGAAGTCCAGCTTATCTCCCTAGCTCTGTTCCTCTCACTGGGTTCTCCAGGGAGCAAATCTCCTCCCACCAAATGTCTGTATTGTTTCATCAACAAACCTCTTCACATCTATGCAGAGAGCAGCATGGTTCATGGTTTAAAAGGTTGACCAATCAAATGTGTCTGCTACAGGGCTGCTTTAGGTAACTTCAGGATAGTAAGCTTTAAAACTATTTTCCTGTAATAATTATAGCAAATTCGACCTTGGCAAGTTGGTGGATGTACTGTAACCATTATTTGTATACTTTTAATGATATTGCAAGCTAGTTCCCAAGTGCAGATAGACTTCATTAAAGTTTAGTAGAGCCTTCCCATGCTAGCCTACTGGGCCGGCAGTACTGCAATAGGGAAAAACAACTTTGGCTGTGTTTCCCTACCAGAGCATACCATTGGGACACCTAGGGCAGACCGTAGGGGTGACTTAGGGGTTATAAAAAGGTAATTTGGGACTTAGGAAATACCTTTAACTCCAAAGTCGAATTTGGAAATAGTTTTATTTTAAAACCAGCCTGCAAGGCAGGCTTGGCTTTAAAATGGCACCAGACATCACAGCAGTGCACACTTAACTACATTAAGTACACTGAGGTCTCTACACCTACATGCCCTTCCATATACTAGGGACATACAGGTAAATTAAAATTATACTAATTATCATATACCTTTAGAGGACAGGGTGCTGGCCCTGGGCCTGGTAAGCAGAGTCAGTAACCACCAGCATCATTAAAAAAATGGGGGTGATCAGGGCAGAAAGGATGACTTTCCTACAACCTGTGACGAAAGGTGATGGGTAACTAACCTACGCCCTGGTAGTCCTCATCATCTCAGTGGAAAAACCTGGAAAGTCCATCTGCATTGACATCGGCAGTCCCAGGTCTGTGTCCCACTGTAAAGTCCATCTCCTGTAAGAAAGTGACCACCTAAACAATTTTGGGTTCTTCCCTATCATCTGCATGAGCCATCTGAGAGGTGTGTGGTCAGTTTGGACACAAAAGTGAGTACCAAACAGGTATGGCCTCAGCTTTTTCAGGGACCAGACCACAACAAAGGCTTCACTGTCACTGACACTCCATCTTTGCTCTCCGGGGAGTAGTGGCCTGCTAATGAAGGCAACTAGTTGATCTTGACTCTCTTCATTTACGTGTGCCTGTACTGCCCCAATCTCTTGCTCTGAAGCATCAGTCTGAACAATAAACTCCTTGTTGTAGCCTCTAGCCAACAGGACTGGTGCAGAAAACATAGCCCCCTTCAGAGTGGCAAAGGCCTTCTGCTACTCTGGGATCCAAAAGACCTTTGTGGGCTGCTTCTCTATTTCTGTTCTGAAGGCTCCGATCTGGAAGAATATGTAGGAGCCCTCCTCCGCCATATCTTGGGCAGTCCGGCAGATGTTGTGATTAAATTAGACCGGTTTAACAGAGTTAGGGCCTGATTACAACTTTGGAGGAGGTGTTAATCCATCCCAAAAGTGACGGTAAAGTGACGGATTTACCACCAGACGTATTACGAGTCCATTATATCCTATGGAACTCGTAATACGGCTGGTGGTATATCCGTCACATTTGGGACGGATTAACACCTCCTCCAAAGTTGTAATCAGGCCCTTAGTCTGCCAAAACCAGCAAACACCCCCTTGCGGACATCTTAGTCTGTATACATGACTTTCAGGGTAAAGAATCTATCCTGTGCAAGGCCTGGGACCTGCATACCCTCCAGTTTCTGAAAGTGTGCCTTTGCTTTAATAAGACCTAGCGCCCATCACACTTCAGAAAAGGCGTGACTACCGGCCAGTCATGTCTCATTGGAGGTAAACGGGTGTTCCCTACTCCTGGAGCCACCCGTTCTGGATCATTTTCTGCTGTGACTGCAAGCTGTATCAACTCAAATCCCTTAAGGAGGCCTTCTGGGTGCTTGGCATTGAGGAACCCGCCCAGAAAGCCTCCAGAGCAGCCCTCATAACCGGTCGATGCACAAACAAATGCACCAATGGAAGCCTCGCCGGCACTTGGACTATGTGCACCCAGACCCGGCGACTATGACTTTAGAGAGAAAGTCAGGGTTGGACACGCTTTCTGGGGAAGCCAACAAATCTGAGGCCTCGCGAAGTTGGGTTCTTCTCAGCATTTGTGGTTTCATTTTGCAGGTAGGGACGAAGGAGGTGGGGACGGGGCACGGGGGTTCTTTTAACCTCAACTCAGTATATCACACTCTTTAAAGAGGCAATTCCCCCTCATGAGATTCTTCTTTGTTTCTAGCCTCAGCTGCCTGGTCCACACTTTGTTTAAACTTTCCATGTTCTATGGACTGATGTTTGCTATTGAAGATGTTCTAGGTTTTTTTGTTTATTAATTACATTTGTTGGATATTATGGCTCCTGCACACATAAAGGTCATTTCTTGGCTGTTTGCGCAACGTAGAGGTTGGGAATGAAAAGATTGCTTTTTATTACATGCCCACATAGATTCCTGTGGAATAATCTTGACACCTAATGCTTTAATACGCTACTGTGGAGTTTAAGATTGTTAGCTTTAATGTGCGGGGTCTTAACACTCCTGCCAAAAGGCTGGCTGTCTTCTCACACCTGGATAGGTCCAGTTGGGGGTGTCTGTTTTTTTTAGGAGACCCATTTACTTAAAGATGCCCATAGAATGCAATCTGGTGGTTCCTGCGTAATCTCTGATCCTCCTGTCTTGCAAAGAAAGGAGGGATGGCCATCCTTTTCTCACAAGACTTTAAAGGGGAAATATTATCTACATTGGCCGGTATTAAAGGGCACCTCCTGGCAATCCAATTTTGGGTTGGTTCTTTTAACTCTACATTAGCAAATGTGTATGCTCCTAATGAACGCCAAGAGGCCATTACCACAAGCTCCCTGAATTTGGTGCTCCAGACCCCTGACGCTGCAATTCAAGTGGGGGGTGACCTGAAACTGGTCATGGATGCTGACATAGAGCGATCAGAACAACGTTCTGACCGAACGGGGGCCTTTTGAGCATCGGCCTACGCTGGCTCTCTGACTGTGGGCTACATGATGTCTTGTGCAGACTTTACCCTTCTTCTAAGGACAACACATTCTACTCAGCTGCCCACAAGACGTATGTTCAAATTGATCACTTCCTAGTGACTCCGTCCATGCTTGAACTTGTCACTGAGGCATCTCTTGCCCCCATTCCCTTTCTGACCACGCACCCTGGTCTCTTTCTCTTAATCTGCCCTTCCCTGGACCCAGAAGTTTCCATGGGCGCTTGTGGTACTCCCTGCTGCAGTCCCAGGCAATTGTTTCTTCTATCAGGATGGTAATTGCGTCCTACCTTCAAATCAATGACAATGAACAGACTCCCCTTTCATATCTTTGGGAAGCCCTGAAGTCGGTGGTATGCATGGAGCTGATAGTAACCTCGGCAGCCACAAATCAACATCACTGAGATCAGCGGAGCTCCCTTGAAAGGTTTGTTACTGAGCTGGAAACCATCCAGTAGTGCACAAGAGACAATAGGGTATGGAGGGAGCTACAGCGAACTCGGCTGCATTCACAGATGCTTTGATCTAGATAGGGCACAGTGTGCAATGTTGCGCCTCAAACATAAATGTTATTTGGGCAGTAACCGGTGCAGCCGCATGTTGGCACACTGTTTGCGCAGCAAAGTACACTCAGGTTTGTGAAAACAATCTGCACCAGACGGCCACTGAAGTAAGTTAAGATGAGAGAATAGCATCAGCTTTTCCAGACTTCGATGGTTCTATTTATACCTGTGGTGACAGCCCCAGTGAGACTCCAATGGGCTATCTTCAAAGCGATCTCACCTCTTTACCATCAACTGAGGCACTGGCCCTGGAACAGCCTATTCACAGTGATGAGGTGATCTCTGCCATATCGCGGTTGAAGCCTATGAAGGCCCCGGGACCAGACAGCTACAGCTCACAATTTTACAAGACCTTCTGTCAACACTTAGCCCTCCTACTTACCCATTTGTATAATTCCTTTGCTGACACCGGGTCCCTAACAGACTCCATGCTGTAGGCTGTTACCTCAGTGATCGCGAAAACGGAGAAAGATCCAGCCCTCCATGGGTCGTATAGACCTATTTCTCTTTTAAATATCAATGCTAAGCTTTCACTAGTGTTTTAGCTCACTGCCTCAGCCCCCTAATGCCAGGCTTGATGGATCCAGATCAGGGGGGATTCTTCCTGCATTCCAATGCAGTGATAACACTAAGCGCTTGCATCTTCTTATAGATAAAGTCCAGCGGTCGCGCAAGGAGACTCTGCTCCTGTCCATCGACACAGAACATGTGTTTGAACATGTACAGTGGACCTAGCTTTTTGACACACTTTGATGATTCGGGTTTGGTAAGTGTTTCTGCAAATGGGTTAGTAGTATCTATTGCAACCCGAGATCCACTGTCAGGGTTAATGGCACTTCATTGCCACTACTCCCTTTCCGGATAGGTACACACCAGCGTTGTCCCCTCTTCTTTTTGCTCTGTAGAAACAGCCACTAGCGCAACGGGTGAGGGACAACCCAAATGTCACTGGCATCCCCTTCAGAGGGGAACAACATCTGATAAGGCTTTATGTGGAAGATGTCATCTTATCTATTGCATACCTGCAAATTCGCTCCTGGCATTAATAGATGAGCTTCATGCCTTCCGGGAGATCTTGGGCCTTAAAGTAAATATGCAAAAATCACAGATCTTGAGCCTTACTGTCAGCCCTGCTCATGAAGCTGCCCACCGCACTCTTTTCCCTTTTGCGTGGGCAGTGGATACCATCCCATACCTGGACATCTCCTTAGTCCGCACTGTCTCTAAAACAGCGCCTGTTAATTATTCAGCTCTTGTCTTGCAGATCTGCAAAGACTTAGCTTGTGGAGTCGCCTTCGCCTATCATGGATGGGCAGGGTTGCAGCAGTCAAGATGACTGTCCTTCCACGCATTCTAAATCTATTCCAGACCCTGCCTCTGACACCACTTCCGACTGCGATACGCTCTCTTTAACCTGCGGTGAATAAATTTATCTGGGACGACAAGAAGCCCTATTTCCACAAACATCTGCTATACCGCTCGAAAGAGGAGGGTGGGTTGGCGGTCCCTTACCTGCTCCGATATTAGCATACTGTTCAACTTCGCTTCATAGTGGAAAAGGGCCGCCCGCTCTCGGAGAAGCATTGGACATTTATGGATCAAGCTGTTGCAGGTTCCCACATATGGAAAGAGGTCTGGCTTCACCATAAACATAGGGCTTAGGTCCTATATTCCTTCCCAATGACATGCTTTATGCTGTGACTGTGGGACTCGGTAGCAATAAAGGCAGGCTTAACGACTTTCCTTTTCCCCATGACCCTGATCCTAGTCAACCCAGATTTAATTCCTGTAATGCAACCTGTGAAGTTATGCTACTGGCGAGACTTTGGCTGTCAGTAGGTGAGCTCCCTCTTTGACACTCAAGGGATAATACCCTTCCACCCACTAAAAATTGACCATTCCTTAGCGGACACTGACTGGGTCCATTATCTATAACTGCAACATTGGATGACGGGCCTGAGATACGACAGAGAATGGGACGACCAATGACCCCCTTTGAGAAATGGGTGTTTCTTAAAACGGATGACAGATGCCTCAGATCGGAACTGTATGTTCTATTGAGAAGGGAAGACTCCCCAACCAAATCCAAAGGACGTCTTCTTTGGGAGACTGAATTAGGTGGACGCCTCTCCATTAAAGAAGGGGCAGCCATTTTCAATAGGGTTCACCACACAGTGCATAATATGGCCAGCATTGAAACGTTATATCAGATTGCCTCCTATTGGTACCTGACCCCAGCGAGACTGCAGCAGCGGAGGCCAGGTGGCTCCCGGAAATTTTGGCGGGGTTGTGGTGGCACTGGGACTCTGCTACATCTTTTATGGCATTGCCTCAGGCTTACCCAGTACTGGTAACAAGTCCTTCAAGATATTGACACTGCCTTTAATACCTCCATCCCGAGGTTCCCAGCCTACACCATTTTAGGTCTTACTAACCTCCTGACTTATCCTCTTTTAAAGGAAGACAAATGGCCATAGCCCTAAGGGGAGCGCACCAGGTTGTACTCTCTCTCTCTGGGACATGAACAGAACACCAGTTCACACCTCCTGGCTGCACAGATTGTGGTATATTTCGTGGATGGAGAAGTTATTCCTTGCTACAGAATCAGACCTCACAAGATATGTGGACCTATCGGCCTCTTTAATTAGCCTTCTATTGTCTGAATTTCAGGAGTTAGCGTGCCTGACATATCCGCAAATACTCTGCCTGATCCCAGATACGCCCTCACTAGAAATCGAAGGTGTCTCTTTTATACACTACATTTCCAAAACCACCACCTGAATTAGTGTATTGCCAATTAGATTGACCACTCAGCCACTGTCAGATAGGAGCATTGAGATGAGGGAGGGATATTGGGAGTTTTTGACTTGTCTGTTTTGTTTTGCCTAATCTGCTTGACTTTTGCTTCCGGCCTCCAGGTTGTAGGTGGAAGCTGTGGACATGAATTTACCAGTTCTTATACTTACCATTGCAGAAGGCCCACTGGGTTATAGGCAACATTCTGTGTACGTGAGAAATGGCAGTAATAACAATAAACAGAATTGTTCCATAAAATAATTTCTGTCAGAGAAGCCACAATGGTCCCATAGTTCTTCCCAAACCTCATGTAGTGCCCAGTAAGGCCAAGTAAGACCCTGACCTGTGTCTGGTTTTTAGGAGCTTCCCCATCCAGGATGGTCTGGATCTTGGGCTGGAGAGGTTGTACATGGCCTCTTCCTACAAGTTGGCCCAAGTACACTACTGAACCTTGCCCTGCCTGGCATTTGCTTGCCTTGAAAGTCAGACCTGCCTGCTACAGGGCCTAAAGCACTCAGGTGGACCAGGTGCCTCTCCCAGGTGGAACTGAACACTGCTATATCATCCAGATAAACAGCACTGAAAGTTTCCAAACTAGACAGGAAAGTGGGCCTCTAGGGTGGAAAATGCTGACCTTTTCCTGTGCTTCTGGACTTAGGATAACCTGCCAGTAACCTGAGGTCAAACCAAATGTACTCAGATACTTGGCAGCCCCAAACCCCTCAATGAGCTCATGAGCGGTAGGTATGAGGTGAACACCAGTCTTGGTGACTGCATTCAAATCTCTGTAGTCTACCCAAAACACAATTCTTCTTTTTTCCCCTGCGGGTATTAGGCTTGGGTAACAGGGTACCAGTAAACTGTACTGGACCATGGATTGTCAGAGGGCTCAATTACTGCAGCTGCAGCATCTTGGTTACTTCAGCCTTAATACTGGCTTTGACCTAGTCAGACAACTTGTACACTTTATTTTTAACAGGTATCCTGTCACCAGTGTCAATGTCATGGGCACCCCAAGTGGTGAGTCTGGGGGTCAGGAAGAACAGCCCAGCAAACTGCTCCATCACTTTCCCCACCTCAGTATAGAGGACTCCATCCTCCCAATAGACTGTGGAAATCAACTCTTGATTGAAAGAAGTCTGCCTCAGGCTTTCAAGAGTGAGACAATCCCTTTGTCTCTGGCATAGCTCCTCTGTGGTAGGTCCACCAGCTCCTTGCAATTCTGCCAAGTTGGACAGATCTTGGAGAATCCCTGATTCTGAGGCCAGAACCTCCACTTCAGGAGTGGATTCCTTCTGGTCAGACCCTTTGCCCTTCCTCTTGTTCTTGGAGGCTTGGCCCATTGTTCCAGGGTTCAAGTGGCCAGTACTTCCCTGATATGCAGCCTGTGCCCTCGTCACAGAACAAACCAACTCCGGGAGGTCCCGCCTTTCCACTAGGGCTGGGCGGAACTCGCAACGTTTTGCTCTGCGAAATCCCATAGAATGCCCAAAAAAACTCTATGAGATTCGGCAAACCTCTGCGAGCAGGTGGAAGTGCTTGTTTGCGCCAATTTTTTCCATGCAAGTAGCACAATCCGGACTTCCGTGCTGAAAAATCAGCACAAATGGCACCACGTTGTTCGCATGGGTGCAGCCATTTCCTTTACCTGCTTTCCTATTCTGTGCATGATGCTGGGCCTGATTTTCTATCCAACTGAAATCTTTCTAACCCTCCCCCATCCCACTCATCTACCCTTCACTTACCTTTCTTTTATTAGTGTGTTTTTTTATTTGTGTATTTTGTCTTTTTGTCTTTTTTGCTACTTTTTGTAAATTTTTTCCTTTTTCCTTCATTTCCTTAGATCTTTCGTTCTTCTTCCATTAATTCCTTCCTTTTCCAATTTTTCTTTTATTTCCCACCCAGCGCCATAAAAGAGCAGGACGAGACAGGGAGCGACAATGTCAGTGCAGCTGCTAGCCACACACGTTTTGGTCCCCCAATGCCACCAAGGAATGCAACCCCTTGCCATTCTTTTGTTAGTGGTGGTAGCCGCACTTGTTTTTTACATGCAATGCCACCTCCCCTCCATGCTGGCAGCAGGCCAGGGTGCTGGTATGCCAAGGGGGGGTTCGGCTGCTGTGGGTGAGGGTGTACCAGTGTGTGTTCCTGGCCCGATATCCTCGACGGGTAGCAGGACCTACTCGACCTACTGGATGTCGTGGTTGCAGGCCTGGTGAGTAATTATTCATTTGTTGTGTTCTACAATGCTAATATGTTTTTCAAATAGCATACTGCTCACACTGAGAGGTAAGATAAGTTTACATTACAAATATTATGTGATCCAGCTTGAATTAGCTAGGTGCTTGATGCTACCTGATCAAACTTATTGGTGCTCGCTTGAGCTGATTATTTAAGAAGCCATGCAGACTCCTCTATCCTGTCACTGATAGTGGTAATAGTAATATCAGTGAGTTAACATTCTCTGTGTCTTTCTTTATGTCACCCACACAGTCCCAAGCAATCTCCCATACGGTGTAGTGTGCATCTATGAATTGAAAAAAGGGAGACTGATTTGGCCCATAAAGGGGGTTGAGAACGAGATGAGAAGTAAAGATCATTTGAGGCAATATGTTCCAAATGTAGTTTAGATTTAGGAAATTTGAAATTGGGATTACGTTTAGGAAATTAGGTATAGATCAACTCAATACTAGTCCAATAAGCAATCTAATTTAGAAAACTACAATGTCACTTCCTTTGCCTGTCAAAGTATTTTTTGGGAGTTTAACTATACCACTAATTTATTTGTTTATCTTCTTTATTTCTTAGATTAGCATCCAATGGCAAGAAGAGGGTTTTGGAGGTGGGTCAGGGAGCTGGGGATGCCACCACCAGTGCCGCAGCAGGTGAAAGTACCAGGACCGGACCTGACGGATCTGCTGGCTCCAGTAAGTCCTCCTGTTTATGGTATCATTTACCCAACTTTTATCGCTTCCCATTTGAAATAATTTTTTCTTTATTTTTTACTGTGTCTGTCTGTTTTTTTCAGCTCCTCTTCGTTCTATCTAATGTCTGTTAAATTCTTGTTATCCCTACATCATCTTGTTTTTTTCTATAGTTCATGTTTCTGTAGCTGACTTCCTCCTGTCTGTACTAGTCTGTAGCTTTCTTCTGCTTTGTAGTAAGCATTCCCTTTCTCCTTATATATCTTGTGGACTGGTACTGTAAGTGTAAGAGAAACAGATTTAAAGACAAGTACTCTACTGTGAATATTGAATGCTTAAGCAAGCTATTCCACACATTATGTTGAGAAGGCTTTCTTTTTCTTGCTCATGCTCAAACAGTAAAACAAGAGAGTGATAATGGTCATGGTGGACCACTCAATGTTGTGTTATATGTATTATCATTTATTTATACAGTAGTATGCCAGCAGTTTTGATGACAGTGCAGCATGACTGGAAAGTAGAATGAGGACGGTGCTATTGCATTTGCCAACCAAGACCATATGTTCTTCATTAACCAATCATTCCACCCCTTCACTGGCCTTCACTAACTCAGAGTCATCATAGCTCTGCCTCTCCATTTCGAAACGTTTTTTGTTACCTTGACTACCTGGCTTTTCTAACATTGTCAACCAACAAAATGCCCAAAGTGATATTTGTAATAGAAGATACTGCTAACCAAACTGTAGAGATGTATTGCAGTTGTATTTTGTTAAAAAAATAATAAAGAGAGGCCTATCTGGCATCTAAAATGTGTAATGTTTTTATCATCTGCACAGACCACCAGTGCTGAGGCCAGCAGCAGTGCCAGTGCAGCAGACACAGAGGTGGTTGCCGGGGAAGTCCCAGTGGTGGCACAGACGAGCGAGGGTAAGTCACATTCCTTGCTTCTTGACAGTAACTATTATACTCACTGCAAGAGCGTCATGAACCCCTCCGTTTTAGCTACTACCATGGGGGTTGATTTATTAATGACCTCTTTTATCTGTAGCTCAGCAGACAAAAGCTCATAATGAATGCTAAAAATGATGGGTTGATGGAAAAAGTGGAAGAAGGATGGAAGGTTAAAAGAAAGGATGGGTGAAATGGTAAATGAGTGAAAGGATGTGTGGGTGGGTGAAAGGATGCATAGGTAAGTGATAGGATGCATCAGTGGGTGAAAGGATGGATGAAAGGGTATATGGGTGAAAGAATGCCTGGGTGGATGAAAGGGTGGATGGATGAAATGAGGCTTGGGTGAGTTAAAGGACGGGTGAAAGGATGTGTGGGTAGGTAATTGGATGGATGGGTGAAAGCAAAGAATGGTTTAAAGGGTGGATAGGTGAATGGATGGATCGATGGATTTGAACTGTAAAAGACTGGATGGGAAAATATAAAGCTTAAATTGTTTGTATCAAAGGGTGCTAGAACAATGAAAGGATGAATGGATAATTGCTTGGATGAAGAAACAAGAAAATGCTTCTGGAGTAGGACGTGTTCACCGTCTTCGCTTGCTCGGTTTTATCAAAGTTTTCGTTCAAAGTGGAGGGTATTTTAATTTTCTGTCTACTCCCTTGACTCACTGTATTTGTTAAGCAAGGCAGATATGTATCCCACCCATCATCATTCATCACCTTCCTGCCCATTGCATTTTGCCACCCATTACCTAACAGCAGGTTCAATTTGGCACTGGAGTTTTGGCTGTGCAATGTGCGTCTGCTTCAATTAATGCAGCATTTAAAAAGTTTTCAATGCATTGCAATTTGCAAACTGATAACACAGTATGTTTCCCTTTACTCTCAATGCTTACTCAGTCACCTCCAAGTACTTCACTCCTATATTCTTTTATATGTTCTGTCACAACCTACCAAATAAACTTGAAAAATCCATTCTTAGCATATGCCAAATTTTTCTGGCCAGGTGATTCATATATTTAATTCCATATTGGATTTACATCTCTTTAAATTTTTCCCTTTCAACATTCGTCAACTACAGTGACTGACTAAGCCAAAGCTTAGGCACATACTGATAATCAGTGACACCCCACTATTCTATAACAAAACTTCTACTCCCTGGTTTAATCCCTCTAATTTACCCTGCAGTAGAGCAAGTTAAGTTTCCTTTCCTTACTGCCAAGCAAATGTATTTGTTGGAAATAATCTGTTTTGGATGATGAGGCCAGGGAGTAAAATGGGACTAAGTGCATGATTTTGAGTTTGCAGAGTTTTGCAGATGGTTTATTCTGTGACAAATGTGCCAAATACAATCTATACATCCTGTGCTACAGTGCATGGTTTTTCCTACCATCTACTTATGGCAGACAGGACATCCGCATTTTAAACGTGACCTGTGTGATGGAGTATCATTATTATTCATCTGCCTATTTGAAGTCAGGGCAGAATTGAAAGACATTTGGAGAAGAGCAGGGTCATTGGAATTGAAGTAAGATAATTGTCCATTACAGCTGCACCAGCTGCAGACTGCAGAGAGTAGCAAAGTACCTGACACACTAGCTAACATGTCTGTATTAATTTAGCACAACAAGGATACTTGTACCTCAAAGTGCATAATGCCTTCCTCATTAATGAGAGGTTATTTATTTTCATTTTTCTTTTGAAAGAAAAAAAAATGTTTTTTTTCAATCTGGTGTGCTGTTATTCGGTCTTAATTCCTTTCAGCCAGTCAGTGCTTTTATGTGAGGCATGTGTGGGTAAAAAATGGCCATGTGACTTGTAACCACATCAAACTCCAGTGGCCTTAGGGGAACAGCAATCTACTGCTACTATGCCACTGCATAATTTTAAACAAGAGTTTGCTCAGAGTATTGTTTCAAATTTTACTTTTTCTTTCTTGATGTAGCTACTTCTGCTGGTCCACTGCCTACACTGCAGGCGATAGCAACCCAGCTATGGTGGCAGAGGTTGGAGACCATCCAGGCTAAGAACCAACAGCTTGTGGCTCTTGAGGAAAAGGCGACTGAGGCATCTGCTGCTGCCCTGGGCCCCAGTTCCTCGAGTCAACTTCTAGCGCCTCCAACCTCCTAGTAACATCGCCAGCCTAGCCAGCAGCTGGCAGCTGTCCTTACAACCAACCTTGCTGACCACCCCCCAGCTGGTGCAGCTGAGCTGTCGGATTTCACACCTAGAGGAAAACCAGGAGGAGGTCCGGATCCACACAGAGAACACCCTCTTCTAAGCCCTTTTTTTCATTTTTTGTATTGGTGGGAGGGACTTTTGTTTTGGGTGGAGACGGTGGGAATGGGGAAGGGGCCGGGAGTTTAGACTTTGGACTTTTTTGTGCTAGCTCTCTTAGGACATTCATTTTGGACATTGGATGGGTTGATTTGTCTGGGGATAGGGGTGGACCTGGTGTGGGTGGAGAGTGTGGGTTTTTAAACTTTCGATTGTTTAAAAGTAAAGGGAAACATTATGCTTCTGATTATGCCAGAAGTAGTTTTTTGTGTTTTACGTTTACTTTGCATCACTGCCTTTTAGCACAGCCTGTTTTTTAAATCTGCTTATCAAAGCATATGTATAGTTAGTTATACCCATGTCCTACTACCCCCTGTAACTATATTATTGACCATTAGGGGGGTAGGGTATGCTGCCATTGCCTATATTACCTACAACAACCTGCATAATCAAGGAAAATCAAAGTACGTTTCTGCAGTAGAAGTTCGTTAATTACTAACAAAACTAGTTCACTTCAAACCATACTGCTCTTACCTGAAAATATGAAGCAATGGCTGCTACCTCTCTCAATCTCCCAAACCTTACTGCAGGGTTGCGCAAGGTGCTGTCTTAATGGTAGAGGTATTAGTAGCAGGCTAGTGCACCTACAGCGAAGGTATTATATTCACAACAAGTGAGGTCCCACTCCCACTTAGGTGAGCTCCAACTGTAGGATTCCTCAAAGGGATTTTCAATCACAGGCAACTAAATTCAAAGAAAAATACAGGCTTAGTGGGTTATATATGTATATCATAGCTTCATAAAGCCTACGACCAGACTACTACCACCATGACACAAAAAAGAAAAGAATACCTGAGAGTACAACAAAAACTAGCAATAGTAACTTCTTCTGAGTAACGGTGAGCTAAAATTTAATTAAAACTGAAGTTACAAAATCCTTGAGTCAGAAGAAGTGAGTTCAGAGTCATTAGTGGAGTCAACAAGGTTAAGCGTTTACACAAGGCCTGAATTATGATGTTGATGAAGGATGTTCTTGATATATAAAATATGTATCCCTTTTATGCGTGGGTGGGTAAGTGGGGCTGGTGTGTGCAATTGCTCAGGTAATAGAAGATCCTGCAGTGAGTTGATGTTGCTTCCATCACATAGGCTCCACCAAGTGTGTGAACCATTTATGGTGTAAATTAAGTCGCCCCTCAATAAATCACACAGCCCAGTAGAAAAGAGTTAGGTGTTTGATGAATGGGTGTAAAAGGAAATTTGGGGAAAGATGTGACAAAGACAAGCACTGCACAACACAACAACAATATCATCAGGGCGATGAGCAGCACATCATCATCAATTTGTTGAGGAAGGAAATTAAGAAATGAGTATGACACAGGTCATTTAAATGCATTGCAAACAGTCCTCCAGCCACAGAGACCCAAGTTATTATTATATATTTAAATGTGTTGTCATCTAGGTTTGAAAAATACAAATAATGGAAGAGTGATGTGAACACACACAGTTCTAAAAGTTATGACTATTAAAAGAAAAAATATACTGCATTGCCAAATTGGGCAGTACATCTTCATTCTTCTTGGAATGTCCGTAACTCTTGGGTGCCTTGCTGAACCAGACCGGTAAGATAAACAGAAGTATTATGGAGCTATCGCCTTTCGTGCAGGAGAAAAGAAGGACTGTTGTAGAGTCAAGGAGAAGGACAGAAGGTAAGCTTCATGAGGCATGTATCAAGAAGACTCATAAGCAGAGCAAGAACATAGACTCCTGCAAGCATCCATTTAATTTTATGACCCATGTGCGATCGATTAACTGAGAAGTGAGAGAAATTCACAACCAAGAACGGATAAGTAGCTGCATGTACTGGGATGATCAATCTCACAACTGTCATCATAAGATTTAGCCAAGTGCTTGCCTCATGCAATGATGTGGCATCACAAGTCTGTCTCCAATCACAAGCAACAAGCCCTCCTGACCACAACCACAAAAGAGGAGTTTCACATTTGAGCCAGCAAACACACTCAACAACATTTCCTAAATCAATACACCTCTCTCTAGCCCACGGAGCAGAGTAGGCCTCAGAGTCATCATGGTTTTCCTTTGAAGACAATAACTTCCTTCGTTTGGCTGTTGTGGTAGTCCTGTCCTGAGTCCTTTCATCCTCCTCCTGACTCCAAGTAATGAATCAGTCTAAATACGTCCCGGGACTCCCGACCCGAGCAAGATAGACCTGTAGTGCACTGCTGTTGAAGAACAAGAAGAAAAACAGAACTTGAACATTTTATTTTCTGTAGATAGATTTGTGTTTGTTAACTAAAGTGACTGGTCTGGTCTCTAAAGAACCAGAAAAAAACAGTGGAGCCTGTCAGTAAATTTCACTAAGTGTGAAAAGCCCAAAGACCTTCAGCAAAAATATCACCTGTCATGGTCTGCACGATGCTTCTCACCTTTGACTGAAGGGTTTGAAAGAGCACCCGGTCGTCTGCTAATTCTGGACAGACCAAGATAGGGGCAACCCTTTCTAGTAGCCACGATGCTGCTTGACAGGAAAACGCCAAAGCAGACCGTACCCTCCAGAAGGAGTCCCAGAGGATGAAACCCCCAAAAATGGGAAATACCTCAAAAACAGAAACTCATGAAAAAGAGGAAAAAACAGGAATGAAAACGGGAAAAAAGAGGAAAAATTCACAATCAGAGGAACAGGAACTGGAAAATAACGACGTACAGGAGCGAAGATCACCACCAAGAGGAAGTGTTTGCAACGCAAGGCAGATCAGGACTGAGTGACTTATATACTGGAAAACAAGAAGTGACAACACAGGAAAAGGAAACAACACCATCTTGGATTGGGAAAAGGCCCATTGAAGAGAATGGGAAAAAAGTAGCAGTATAAGACAAAAAGGAAATGCTAGGAAAAAGGAACAGAAGAAGACAACATCTAAACCTGCAAGAAGACAACATGGAGACCAAAAAGAAGGAAAAGACAAGAGCACAGAAAAACAAGAAGAAAAAGAAAAAGGAAAGGAGTCCCCCACCGACAGAAAAGAAAAAAATATTACAAAGATAGGTAAGGACGACCGACCAGGAGCATGAAAAATGCTTCCTGGCACGCATCGCAAGAACTGGGCAAAAATACAGAGGACGGCGCTCCGATAATCAGAGTCACAGTCCGACCGCGGTTGTACACAGAGACACCACGGTTAAGTGCAGCATCAAAATCACCCATCAGGCCCCAAACATTGCAAACCATCAAAATTACGAGTACAAATTAGTTGAACACCCTCCCTCACTTTCTGCCACCACATGATTCACCACTCACAATCACTCAAATAATATATCATTGGTGCAATAGTTACCTCTTCCAATCCAAGCACTGCGGTAGTTACACAATTGTATCTCCTCTTTTATGCAAGCAACACATTGGACTTTTGCAGTCTTATGAACCAAATGACCTTCTGGAGCAAACCTGCTAGGTGATGAAAAAAGGATAGGCATCGGAGGGAGGCAGGAATTGTCTCCAATGTCCTGGAGGGAATTGGGAGACCTCTATCCTGCACACTGGTCCAACTCTGATCTGGCCATACATGTGCCTCAACTGGTAGGGCTGCATAAGACAGGCGCAAAGTTTATGTTCCACTAGTTTTATCACTTTTTTTTGGCAAAGCAGTTGCACAATGAACAGTTAGAAAGTTTTATGGTGGCCTACTCAGTCAGATATGTAAAGTGTGTCCTCAAAATCAGATGGTTTGTACAGAAGTTGGTCAGCTAACGCACTGGCCAATCACCCTCATCCTGTGGTATTTCAGGAACAGTGTAATTGTGTAGTATGAAGTGTTGGTTCATTTTCATCATGGTCAATCTCTCCACGTTATGAGGCGAGAGACTGGTCCTTTTCACTGTGACAACTTCGCCAGCTGCACTGAACATACAATCAGCAGACATACTCACAAGCCAGATACTTTATTGCCAGCTTGCTGAGCTCTGGCCATTGGTGCATCTTCCCATACCTATACACCAATGGGTTTTGATCCCCATAGACCTCTTTTGGGTCATCCCGATACTCCTGAAAGATCCTCAGAATAGACATTGTTGTTCTCACATGCCCAAACTCTTTTGCCGTTGCCTCTGCACTTGAGTTAGGTTCTGCCACTTGAAACCAAACCATTAGAGAGGTTGGATCCAATTCTTCTGTTGCTGTTGTTGCCTGTGTTCTTTTTGCTGATATTGGCTGCTGTAAGACAATAGCATTGCCCGTCTGTATGTTGAAGGCAGCATGCCATAAAATCTGTTCAGGCCTTGAACTTTCTGTTATTCCACTTCTAGGTCTCTTGCTTGCTCAACAATCCTCATCTTGTAAAGTGAAACATCCCCTTCTGAAAAAACAATAAAACTGGCCAGTATTTTTTGTATCATGGATCAAGTGTTGTGCACAGAGGTACTCTCTAGAGGACAAAATGTCTTTTTGCAGCCTTGAATAATCAGCCAAGCAAAGCATTAACCTCTCAACCAACTCATGCGCCTCTCTGTTGCTGTTCACACTGGAGAACCTTTGCGACACAGCTTGAACTGGTCCTGAAGCAGGTGCAACAGCAGGGATACTTGCCTCATCGTGCTGTCCTCCTTGCTGACTTCCCGTGTGAAAACCTCAATAGAAAGTAGCATCTGCATTAGGCGTTTGACTAGGCCCCCTTTGTCCACTTCCATGGTCATGCTTTGCCCAATTGCATCCCCTCCCCTTTGAATAACATAGTAATTGATCGTTTTTTGCTGCTCAAACAGACGTTGCAACATGTAATAGGTTGAGTTCCAATGTGTTGGCACCTCCTGTATGAGGGCTTTAACTGGTACTCTCTTAGCATGCTGAAAGATCTTCATCTGCTTTGCGGCTTTGAAAGAATGACTTAAACGAGTGCAGATTCTTCAGTAGATGGTTAGTATGTTGCTGACTATTTTTGTTTTTTTAGAAAGTCCTGCACAATCAAGTTGATGCAACACGCCAAACACAGGACCCTGAAATAGCCACTAATTGCCATGGTCTTAACTATATTGCTGCCATTGTCCGTGGCAACAAATCCAATACTGAGACCCCTGGTGTCACAGCCATTCAAACACCTTGATGTTATAGCCTTCCAAGATGTTTGCAGCAGTATGAGATTTCTTCATGGTGAACATGGCTACTGTGGCATACCGCTGAACACCCTTAAAAGTTTCATCAGCACTGAGACCTGTGGATAGGTATTGCCTAACCCCCGCAAAATAGATCCAATGTGATGATACAGTACACATATAACCAGTTACTTGACAAGTGGTCCATATGTCTGTCGTCAGGTGGATAGTGTAAACAGCACTCTGCTGCAAAGCTTTTCCAACCAATTGCAGTACATCGTGATGGAGCACTGGAACAACAACTCTGGCAAAACAGATCCAACTTGGAACCTTACATTTCAGGCAGATGGTCACCACAAATTCTAATACCACCACTCCTTCCACAAAAGAAAAAGGGAGGAGGTTGAGCTGTAACATTTTAGCCAGCTTCCCTCTGTACAAAAATGCTGTTGAGCGATTGCGTTTGTAGGGTTCCTCCTGCCTAAACATACCCATAATAGGAGCCTAGATTTTTTTTCTTTTTTGGTGCCACTGATGCAGCAACTTCCGAGAACTAGAAGATGGTAGGCCCAATGTGAGTCTTGGGGCAGTCACTTTATGCAGTGGTTTCTCCATCTAACTCGTATGCCATTCCGAGCTTGCTGAGGAAGGTGATTCTGGTGCACTGCTGGGGACACAACTTCTTTGTGTAAAGTTGTCACCCTTTTCTTGCTCATCAGCTTTACCTCCCACCATCATCGGAGCTGATTCCCCTATCTCATAACCACGACCACCTGCAGCAATTTTTTTAAGGTGCTCCTCTCACCGGATTGTGTGATGTTTTCTCATATGGGTCGTTTGGCCTAAAGTACCATAGTGTGAAATAGGCTCACCTATTTACTCACATGGAAAATTGAGCATATTGCAATGTTATCCTCCTTCTTGCCAACCAAAAAGAAGTCCCAAACTGTGGAGGAGAACTTTTTTGGTGGGTCATTGGTGCCACTACCACTAATGGTGGCTGCAGGTCTCAGTGGGGGCCTCACAAATATGGAAGCTGGCAGTGATGGTGGTAGCAGTGCCACATACCTCGAAGCAGGTGAAATAGGAAGGGTAGTCATAACATTGGTGCCCTCTGAGCAAGCTTCTATGACAATGAATAGCTTGTCCTCCTCCTCTTTCTCACCCTCCATAATCCTAATGCTTTCAGGAACTTTCCTTTTCCCTTGTCTCTCATAGTGGGTCTTGGACTCAGCTGGGGTCAAATGCATCTTGCTCAGCAGGAAGCTCAGCCTCCTGTCCTGTTGTCCACTTTACTCAGTTTTCTGCGATGACTGGGTACCAGTTTGTTGCTGAGACAACTCCAATTCACACTCATTGCTCGTTGCCATGATTGTGGCGGCTGCCTTACTGGGAGATATGGCTTTGTGCTTAGGTTGGGGTTGTGCCGTTGATGCGGGAGTGCTGCTCCCAGCAAGCTCACCGGAGGATGGTGTGGCAGGCACATGTTTCCTGAAAAAGTTTTGTTCGGCACAACAGTTGTAGAAATCTGCTTCTTCTCCTCCTCACTGGCCACTTTCTTGGCAGCATCTTTCTTTGGGGCCATCTTCAACCTCTGCCACTTGGTAGTGTCACTTAGCTGAACAAGCGGAAGAGATTAGAGGAATCACATGTTGTGGTCACTTCACTTTGTATCGGCCTTCTGTCTGGTAGCATTCTGTGGGTCTTGTGCACCACCTAAAAGCAAACAAGCTAGAAAAGCATTCAGGGAAACATGGCATTATTGTTGTTTTCTTTTAATTATTCATAGTACAGACAATATAATTTAGTGTGGTTAGTGTATCTATTCAAGTCAAACCAGACTACCATAAAAATATTTCATTTTCAATCAGGATAACAACATACAAATGTAATGTTTTTCTTTAGGTGCATCTAAGGGGAGACATCTGTAACAGGCAGAGAGTTTCAGGGAAAATGTAATCTTTAAAAATGAATGCCGTTGGTGTGCACCTGTGGCAGGTCCAGGGGTAATGGAATAATCCTTAAAAAATAAATACTGGTGTGCTCCTCTGGCAGGCAGGGGGTGGATGGAGGGAAAATTAAAATATATTTATATATATATATATCTAATTAATAAATACAAAATAAATATTTGGAAGAAAAAAATTAAACAAATAAATAAAAGTCAAATAATTTAAAAAAAAAAATCAACAAATGAATAAATAATATATGAATAGGAAAACTACATGCTAGTGTACTAAGGGACTATGAGGAACCCACTGGGATTTGGAAGGTATGGAGGTGCGGGTGAAAAATGGAAAAAAGGGCATTATTAAACATTGTTCATACATATACCATAATGATCTTCAAGCATATCAATAAAACTGATATTAAAAAACACATGCAGTCATGTGTCAAAAGCACACTGACTGCCTACACAAAATGGCCGCTGGCCACATGGTTAAGCAACAAGCAAGGAGGCATGGACAACAAAGAAGAACACATGCAGGCCTATGGCAAAAGCACACTTGCTGGCTGCACAAAGTGGCCGCCGGCCATATAGTCAAACAGCAGCAAGCAAGGAGTCATCGAGGAACAAAGAACACATGCAGGCCTGTGCCAAAAGCACACTGACTGCCTACACAAAATGGCCACAGACCACATGGTCAAAAAGCAAACAAGGAGGCGCGGACACACAGAACACATGCAGGCCTATGGAAAAAGCACACTTATTGCCTATACAAATTAGCTGCCGGCCGCATGGTCAATCAACAACAAGCAAGTAGGCATGGACAACAAAGAACACATGCAGGCCGATGGTAAAAGCATACTGGCTGTCTGCACAAAATGACCACGAGCCACATGGTCGAACAACAACAGCAAGCAAGGAGTCATCAGAAAAGAAAGAACACATGCAGACCTGTGGCAAAAGTACATTGTTTGCCTACACAAAATGGCCACTGACCACACTGTCAAACCACAAGCAGGGAGGCATGGATAGCAAAGAACACATGCAGGCCTATGGACACTGACTACACAAAACGGCCCCCGGCCACAAGACATTGATAAAAGACAAATGGTGGCCTATGACAAACACACACATACTGACCAGATGAAGGAGGCATGGTAACAATAATGAAGAAACACTACCATTAACTCAGCAATGCCAAAAAACGAAAATTAAGTTAGCTATAAAAAGTTTACAACAACATGCATCCTCCCAAGGCGTCAAATATTACCCCACCAACATACACTTTTAGCAGAAAAAACGTAAAATACAAAAGAAAAACCCACATTTTTTTAATTCAATCAAATGCTGTTTTAAACATATGCCTAAGAAACAGTTGTTTCATGTAACCATGAGTAGTACTGGCTTGATGGCTCGTGGGCAGACTAGTCTATATAGTAAAATAAATGAATAGTGCAATTTTATCAAACATGGAGAAAATGTACTGAACTGTGCAACCTTTTTCCCTTACAAAAGGTAAACAATTAAGTGCAAAATATTAGCTAGGCCCTTACTAAAACTCCAGGCCACCCACCAAAACCAGAATCACTTTTAAAAATCGAATAAAAGTACAAATAAATACTGGTGCATGTCCTCTATCAAAAAAACAACACCCTTATACAAATGTTTTTCAAATTTAATGTGATATCACAAAAACAAAGTCCTTAAAATCCAATAGTATATATGCAGCACAAATTGTATACAGATTGATCCTTCCACCTCAAAATCCAAGTGAAAAGTGATTAGGAGATGGACGAAGCAATGGGAGGAGCTTGTTGGACAGGACTAGGAAGTTGGATTCTCTGAGGTACTTCCTTCCTGATGAAAAAAAAATTAACAAAAAAAAAAAAGCTTTTTGCACTAAAAAAAACGCCCGAATGGTCCTTTGTAGTCAAATAGTCACTTGGAAATGCCTTTTCGAGTAGATTTAACTGCTTCTTAAGTAGAAAATCTGCTCGAGATGCAGCTGTCAGCGTAACAAAAATGGCACCTGAAGGCTGTGTGGCGAACAGAAGCCACACAAGCAGTCAGTAGTTCACTCACTGATGGCCTGCAAATCTCATCACGCTTGTCAGCGCAGGCCTAAACAACTCTTGCACATGTGAATCGTAAAAAATTCAACCATGTGCTGAATGCTGGAATTTAGCAGGAACTCAGCATTACATACATAGCACAGAGTTCCTGAATTCCATGATTTTTATGCCACTTTCTCACATTTATTCATCCTACACTGGGCATTTTCTGTAGTCCTTCCTACCATCAAATCTAGTTTTAAAGATGGCACACACCTTTCCTTGGAGCTGAGCAGTTTATTTCGACCTCACAGCATTGTGAGATCTGCTGAAGAAGATTAGGGTTACACAGTGATATATGCATATTTTTTATGGAAAAAGTCCCCTCACTTGACAAATTTCAGTGAAGCATCTACATTTTAGAATTAAGCACAACTGCTGTCACTGCTTTATTAAGAAAGGGTGGCAAAATTATAACAATATAGGTGGCTGGAGAGTTTTGTTTCCACAGAAATAAAATAAAATAGGAAGAGTTGCTGCAGACACTTGCTGTGTGTGTTGTGCTAAGAGATGAAGCGCCATAGGATGGGGCTTGTACCATGCAAATCCCTGGTGCAAATTCAAATACAAGTTGCACTCAAGTGGATGAATCATTGATTCAAATTGAGGCTCAATGTCAACAGTTCAACACCATATCAATGACAGTGAAGCACATTTTGCCCAACAAGGATGACAGAGAGTAGTACATTTGCAAACCATGAAGATTTGTTAGCAGATTAGCAAAGTTACAAACTTATATAATTCAAATCAGGGCGTGCCAGACACAGGTGTGGTGGCTGATCCCAAACAACCTGAACAGGGATTACCCATAGTTTCTTCCTTCCCCAGTGATGTTAACAGTGGATGCTGGTGGAAGAGGTTTGAAATCAGACCAAGGATTATGGAAACCCACAGTGCTAAATAACTCATCCAACTAGAAGGAATTAAAGACCATCCACTTAGCATTACTGCTTTCAGGTAATACAGGTTCAGTCCTACAACCAGATTGTCAAGACCTATATCAGTCATCAGAGAGGGATGGGGGTCTTTGATGCTTGCAGTCTGTGCACAATACATTTGCCTGTGGGCAGAAGAGAATCCCCTGTCTGTTGCTGCAGCCTGTCTTCCAGGGAAAGAGAAAAGGCCAGAGGCTGTTTGAACCAGGTATTCCCATAGTCGATCTGTCTCTGTCTTAACCTCTCATTTTTCAGCAGATTGTTCCATAATGTGGGAGTCCATGGTTAGACATTTTTGCAACTCCAGAGAATGTTCTTCTTCAGAGCTTTTGCAGACATATTCCATCCCCAACAGCATGGGGGTAAATGCTGTAGATCTGGTTTGGCCGCAAGATCTGCTGAAAGTGTTCTCCTTGATTCCTTGGATTCTAACAGAATATTTAAGAGAACCAGGTGAATCTTGTATTGGTTGTTCCATACTGGCTCTTCTCCTTCGACATTCCACCAGAACCCATTGGATCTTTCCATCCAGATGCTCTGCTCTCAGAACTTCTCGTCTTGCAGGGCTCACCTTAGAGCAGCTTTGCCTGGGGTTTGGAGCTCGAGAGGCTAACTTGACAGCTTCTAGGTTGTTTCCTGTGAGGTAGCCTCTTGCATTAACAATAAGGTGGTCAAAACTTAAGCTTTACTTGATTGGTGTATTTTTCATAAATGGTGTGCGACCAAAAGAATTCCTGATTCTTCCTGTTGCCCAACAAGTGCTTTGGATCTTTTAACGGATGACTTTCTGCAAGGAATAGAAATATCAACTCTTAAAAGTCAATGAGCATTTGGAGGAGCATCGATGCAGTCTATTTCTGATACAACCAGTCAATTATTGTAAGGTTTTTTTCTAAAGAGACCAGTTATACATTCTCCTTCCTTGAAATTTTGCTTGGTTTTGAAGGTGTTACAGCTAGCATTTCTAGAACATTTAGACTCAGTGGGCTTTAGGCTCCTTTCCACTAAAGTTGTATTTTTGGTGGTGGTTTGTTCAAACACGATAATTGGCGAAATAGGAACACTGTTATGTTCGGAACCGTTCCTCCAGTTTTTGACAAATAAAATAGGTTTACATCCAAGTACTTCATTCCTGTCAAAAGTACATTTTCGTGTATCCCAAGATTTGGACTTACCGATCTATTTTCCTTCTCACCCTCATGGGTAGAATATAATTTGTATTCCTTGGATCTTCACAGAGCCCTTTAAATATATGTGACTAGAATACATTCTTTCCGAAAACTTAATTTTTAGGGACATTTGGGGTCACTCATTTTCCTTATGCTTCATTACTACCTCTGTCGGCCTGGACTGGGATGAGAAAGGCAGACGAGGAGGTAATGGTCTGGTTAGTTACCGGTAACCTTCATTGCTGGTCTTTCTTGTCACATTCCTAGTTTACTGCCCACCCTCCTCAAATATGGTGTCCTAGACGACCAGTTTCTTTTTTGCTTTACTGTTTTTCATCTCTTTTTCAGCTTAAATATGTGACAAATACTCAGCATAGTAGTCCTTTTTTGGGAAAGGAGTGTTCAGGGCTAATAGAAGAAAGACATATTGAAATGTGTCTTTTGAAGGGATGCTTAAATAGGCAGACAATGTTGATTGGTTAAAATGTAGTCATTCAGTAAGGACTGTGACGAGGAATACCAGGACAACTAACTGGGCAAAGTATTCCATCACTTCTCATAAACTCCATCTTAAAAGACTCAGTTGCCCTATCCTCCCTGGGTCCAAAAATCCTTCCTGTTTCAGTCATTCCTTACACAAATCTAGCAGCCTGGATTAGATCCCCACTTCCAGTTTACTTAAATAGGAAGTCAATGTTCAGCTATTTTCTTGGGTTAAGTTGGGTCTTTGGTAATATGGTTCTTTTGCCCAAGAGAACCAATTTAGGGCCTTCTGTGTATACCAATTCTGCACATGCGAATATTTAATTTGCAGTGGGAAAGATACTCTTTGTGTTGACTAACTCAAAGCAGTCTTATATAGAGCTCCTTTCCTATGTTCTTCCACCAGGTCATCGTCTTGATTTAGCTTTTTTTTTCTGAATTATGAATTATATGCATGGAACATTGCTCTGCCCATGCCCACACCACCTGTACCCAGCTATTGATGAATATGCCCAGTGGAAACGAAACATAATAAGAGCTCCTCATTTGTCCTAATTTGTACGTTGCAGAGTCTCAGATTTATGTGCTTGCATTTCCACATTCTGAGAAACAATACCAGTCCAGTATCAACCGTAAATTAACTTAGATGTACTTCATATACATGCACATAAGGTGGATCTGCTTAATTGTTTGTGACTGTAATTTCTATGATACATTGCACTGTACCGTAGTTTGCTATTTTTCATTAGAATGCGTTTTGGTTATTATGAAAGACGCCATATTTTATATTTGATTACTAAAAAACAGTGCATCTGGTTAGCATAGACACCATAATCCTATACGATTCTTTTCTTACTTTACATTTGCTAAAAATATAACTGCTTCTTACTTCCAGGCTGACCACGATTACCCACATACACTTGTGTTGTTCCTTTTTCTGAAGAATGCTTCAAACTACAGATTTCTCACCTTTTGAATTGCTCAGAGAGTCAAAAGGGATCCAAAAACTATACAGCAATTGGTACCGTGCGCCAACAGGTGGTCACATTGGGCACCTCAGCGGCCTCGTCTTGTCTCCACAAGAGACTGCGCCATATAAAGGCGCCACTGCTGTCCACTGACATCAGTTTCTTATTCTGCACCCTTCGACGTTTATCAGAAACTCCGCTCCCGAACCTTTGTCATTTCGTGCCCGACCTCCAAAACGTTTTCTTGACAGTCGCTAGGCTTGTCTTGCCCAAAGAAGACATGCTTCAAACCATGTCGCACTTCCGGAAAGATGTTGCTTATGGACCAGCATGATGGCTGCCTTTGGTGTCTCAGATTCAAGTGTGAATCGCAATAATGCGAGAATCTTTATGTCCCAAACACAAAAACACAAGTTTGTTCACACTCTAAATCGTTGGCCCATTCCCACTCCAAGTCCTGGTTCTGTTCTCTCTCCTTGGGTAAGTGCAAGACAAATTCGAAGGGCAAGTCTTGACTGAAGCAGAAGAAGTCCAGAGAGGAACTCCTCCCCATTGCGACCGCTCTGGAGAGAGATTGTGTACATAGCACTCAAAACGCCTAACTCTACCAGTATAATAGTTTTCCATCTCCGACTGCATTCCGAAATTTCCCAGGCCATATTGGACTCTTCAGCAGGTAGATTCCTTCAAGGAGCATCTATGTCAGACAATCCTGGGTCTCCCTGGACAACTTTTGGGGCCCATGGATTTGCTGTGGCCCACAGTCAGATTCCGTTGATGAGGCCTTCCATGGCACCGACTGACCCTGGTAAACCTCTACTTAATCCCCCACCAGCTGCAGGCTACATTTATACCCCTTTGCCAAAGGCCAAGCAAGATACAATCACTTTGGCAGCGGTTCCATAGGCGCTGGTACCGAATTTTACACCAGTGATTATTTCAGATTCAGTGCCAAGCACAACTACTAGGATTTACCACTGTGAAGGAGGGAATGACTGTTGTTATCTGGACACTCTGCATTCACTCTGTACAGCATTCTGCAGCACCAGCAGTGAGCTGCAAAGAAGAAACTTTGGGTTCCCTGCAGTTTTCTCTTTTTCAAATCAAGCGCTGTGCTAGGGTGCTTTGAAGGTTGCGAAACAACGAACAGGATATACAGAAGCTAACGCATCCTCTAGAGCCTGGTGCTTAGGACCCCAACATCACTGTTGGGAGTGTCATGTTTGCATTCAACCCCCCCCCAAATATTGTGCAAGGGCCCTGTTTTAATTCTAAGCGTAAGAGAGATGGGCAGAAGGCCAAACCAGTGCAATGGAGGTTATTCCAATTGGTGTGGTTTTGTCCCCCCACAACTCAGACCATCAGTGATCTCCTGCCCTGGACTCTGGAAAAAAAAGGTCAGGCATAATGGGTGGCTACTGCAGGGTCATAAACCCTTTATGTCTCTCTGTGAAACAGGCAGACCCTTCTATTGTCCCGGAACCTGTTGAAAGCAGCTAGCCAGATGTGGGCCATGCGTGGGCCTTCAGAGGTCTTGATTTAAGAGCCTATAGGGCACAATCCTGTGTCGCTTAACCAATGTCCCAATAGACAAGATGGGGAGAGGCATTCCCTCGACATAATTCCACAAGGTGGGACTACACTGCCCAGTAAAATGTTCTTCCATCTGACTGGGAAGATTTATTCTTTATGGGAGCCATGGAGATCACAAGGTAGGGCACCCTCTAAGTCCCAGAATGTGGAAAGTAGAAGAGGGTGTTAGGTGTTGAACTACTCTGACTAACCGACAACTCGTGTAAATGGAAAGTATTGTCTTGTGTCATTGAAATGAATGTGATGTATTGAATGATTGCAGGAAGGTTCTGTTATGCCTGTCTGGGCCTCACACTCATTTATGTACCATCACTAAAAAGGTCTTACACAATACTAAAGCTGGTGCTCATTTTGGGTAGATAAAGAGAAACTCAGCCCCTAAACACAGAGGTCAAGTTGAGGCACCAAATGCAGTTTGAATAAAAGGGCACTGTACACTTCCGCCCTTAACCCATTCAACAAGGAAAGCTTACTCTTGGCAGACATCACATATTCCACCCACCAGTAGTCCCGCTTTTCAATTAGCTGCTATTTTCATAGGACTCATCTAAGAGGACAAGCTGGATCAAATAGGGTGTGTGCGTCAGTGCGTGATAATGGACCTCTCTGGTTTCCATTATACAGAGTGAACAAAGATAGGTGGTCTAAGAACCAGGAGTAAAACCCAACTTAGGTTTAGCATTCATTTGGTGATTTGCATTTTACAGTTTTTCCCATTTTCACAAACTGTATACCGTGTGTACTGTGCATATCAACAACAGCCCACCGCATACCAAAGGGAGTGCGAGAATATGCGGCCTGGAAGGACCTTATGGGCTGTTTACTTGTGTTTACATGCATAGATCACTTAGCACTTAGAACACTGGTCTCAAAGTGTGCAGATCCATATTATTTTCTAGAAAACTGTAAGCAATTTAATTGTTTTTTAGCAGGTGATTGCTAGTTCTGGTTGGAGTGTGTTTAAATGAGAGCGGTGACTGTGCATATTCACACATAATCCATGCGGAACTACCAATCAACTCACAATTTGTTTTATAGAATGCTTTTTGTTTATTATACATTTTTATAAACATTTTTAACATTCATGGATACAATTGTGTGACTTCCATCATATCATATCAAGGTACAAGTTTAACAACCAAAAGATCCCTTCACCTCCCAACCCCCAGCTCTAATATGCCAGAAACATAAACTTTGAAATATTTCAGCAATCTGTACAGGGAGTATACTAGTACTGAGTCATCAATCCCTCCAGGCCTTTTGGGGCCTTGTGTTCGCATCCCCACCCCCATTGTGGAGCCAATGCACTCGCATGTTCATTCACTTCCACTGGGCACCCCCTGCCTCAATGGGGGTTCGCATCTTGTGGTTCAAACAGCTCAGCTAGCATGGCCGGCCATGCCCGCATATCATTAGCCAGTTTATTTTCCCTATTTATCCTAAGCATGTGCTTTTCTTCTGCCCCCACACCCACTTCTCCATTTCCTGTAGCCAAATCACTCTCAGTGGTGGATCTGATGAGATCCACCCAATGACAATCCTGCATTTTGCAAACACTAATCCCAGCAATAAAATCCAACTGCTGAGCCACTTTTTCTTGCGATTCGGATCAATTCCAATGGAACATAGGGGTAGATTTAGATATTGGCAGGTGAGTTACTCCATCACAAAGGTGAAGGATATTCCGTCCCCCGAAATCTTAATCCCTTAGGATATAATGGAATTTAGATTTTGGTGGACAGGATATTCGTCACGGAGTGACCTGTCCACCAATATCTAAATCAAGCCCATAGTCAAACAATCAGATTAAGCACCCATCCTGACACCCTCTCCAGCCGTCATCACTGCCCACCAGTAGTCTTGATACACAGGGCACCCCCACACCATTTGCAGAATATCCGTCTCAGAACTGTGGGCACAGGAGGACAAATGCCCAGGGTAAAAAGTATGTAGTAGTTTAGGAGCCATGTACACTTAGTACACAAAATGGTATTGGGTGAGCTTGAAGCAGGCATTAGTAGACGTACCCTTCACCCCCCAATGTATTGCCTGCCACTCCGAGCCCATCAGCTGCTCCAACATGGCCTTGTGCTATCTACCCTGAATCACCAGTATAGACAAAGGGGTATCCTCCCACAGTGCTCTATAGACTTATGAAACCAGCCAACTTGCACCCGCCCGATTGGGTAAAGCCAACAGAGATTTGGACTTCTGCAGTACCTCGTGAAAAGCAGGTCAGATATCCCTCATAGTGGCAGCTATTTAAGCAAACAGTAGAAACTGACCAGTCCCCAAGTTAAAAGTTGACACAGCATCTGTTAATGTGATAAACCTGTCATTGGGATATAAATCCCAGAGCATACTGCAGCCCCCTGCCCTCCAACACTCCTCAGACATCAGCCATACAATCTGCACGTATGGCCTTAGAATCCAGATACACAAATCTGGCACAAACTGGGCTCCTCATCACCCTCCAGACCCAGCATACCTGTTCCACCACAAACGGCACTTAACTGGGGACTCTACCTCCTCACATTAGGAGTTCCGTCTGGGAAGTTGCCCCATGTGTTCCTTCTAACAATCGCTTCTGCCAGTTGCCCCCCTTCATCCAGCCAATGGACTGCATGCTGCAGTTCGGAGGCCACAAAATAAAGTTCCATACACAGCACTTCCATCCCCCCTCAGCTCCAGGTCTGCTCGAGCGTAGCAAGAACCACCGCTTCCTCTCCTTGGCCCACAATAATTCTACAATAAGTCTTTCCAGTTCCCTAAATGTCTGTTTGGGTACACCATACAGCGTGCCCTTTAAAATATACAAACATCGTGGCAGCATGATCATTTTGACAAATTATATCTTACACATCAGCTGGAGAGTGTTCCAGAAACTCACCGGTGTCCCCCCAGCCATCAGCCCATATTTTATCAGTGGAATGGCACAGGATTCTTCATCGCTTGAATGCCGAGGTACCAAACCTGCTTGGTTAGTGGGAGCTACCCTAATGGCACGTTGGCCGGGGGACCCAGTGGGAACAGCTTCAACTGGGCGCGGTTCACCCAAAGCCCAGAAAACACCTGAATTGAGCCAGGGCTGGCAGTGATATTGGGACTGAATATATCGGCTGACACAAATGCACCAGTGTATCTCCAAGCCACCGAATTGAATGCCTGCTTAATGTCCAACAGAATCTGTGCGTATTCATCCTCTGCCAGTAGCTGAGCATGTAAGACCGAGAGGCGACATAAATTACATAGGGGGTCATTACAACATTGGCGGTAAAAACCGCTTACCGCCGTGCAGAAGACCGCCAACACACCGCCGCGCCCGCGGATTTCTGCCACAGCTATCATGACCTACAGCTCAGAATCCGTCAAAACTACTTTGTGTGCCAATATGCTCCTGGTGGAAGAGAGGAATGTGATCACACACAGCAAAGCCAGTCGATAGATAGATAGAAATAGAAGTTTAATAAAACACAAAGGCCCTCATTACAACATTGGCGGTAAAAGCCGCTTACCGCCGTGCAGAAGACCGCCAACACACCGCCGCGGAATTCCGCCACAGCTATTATGACCCACATCTCGGAATCTGCCAAAATTCAGACACCCACACAACTCCGCCACACCAAAGGTCAGTGATAAACTGGCGAAAACAAAACCTCCACTGTCACGCCAACAGAAATACGCCCATACTATCACGACCCATGAATCCACGCAGTGGTCTTTCAACCGCGGTATTCCATTGGCGGTACACACCGCCGCGCTCAAAATACACACCCTTCTACAAAACACCGCCACATTGGACAATTCGAAATACACACTCCTGATACACATACACACACCACACACATACACACACCACTCCCACACACCCAATACAATATAAAACACACACCCACATCACCCACAAACCCCTACGACAAAAAATTCCTAAAGAAAGCCAAAGGAAGAGCACCAGCAAGAACAACAGCATCCACAGGCACACAACACCATCACCCACACAACTTACACGCACAAAACACCACACACCACTTCATATCACCACACTTATCACCACACACTCCACCCCACACATCACCCACACCACCCCATGGCACGGCAAAGACACCCCAGGTTCTCGGGTCATGGTGGAGGAAATCGTCCTGGTAGAGCCACAGCTATTTGGAGCACCGGTGCAGCACACCTCAATTGCAAGGAAGATGGAGCTATGGCGAAGAATAGTCGACAGGGTGAACGCAGTGGGACAACACCCAAGAAATCGGGACGACCTACAGGGGAAGGTGCGTTCCGTGGTCTCAAGACACCACCAGGCGGTCCAGCGGACTGGTGGCGGAGCCCCACCTCCTCCCCCACAACTAACAACATGGGAGGAGAAGGTCTTGGAGATTCTGCATCCTGAGGGCCTCGCAGGAGTCGGTGGAGGAATGGACTCTGGTAAGACAAATCTTAACTATTACATCCTCCACCCTACCTGCATGTCAGCACATACCCCCACCCTCACCCTCACCCCCATCACTCCTACTCCTCACAAATGTCTAACTATCACAACCCGCCCATCCGAACACCAAGCCCTGCATGCAAAAACAAAGCATGGACACCCATCACTAAAGCATGGCCACTGCACATATCCATACAACCCCCTAAACCATCATCACACAAGCCCCCACACAGGAATGCCAGCACTGAGGTACACGGTCACCCACCCATTGCACACCATGACACACCCAGATGCAATAATCATGCTTTTCCACCCCTGCAGGACCACTACCCAACGTCACCAGACAGGAGGGTCTAGACATCTCCACCCCACCCACAGAAGAGGCCCACAGTGATGACAGCAGCTCTGTCCACCTGGATCTAGATGACCAGCCCGGACCATCGTGGGCCTCGGGACATTCGGTTCCCCTCACACAGGCACAGGCCACCACAGACCTTCCACCCTGTGGTAACACCAGCACAGCACCGACCCAGTGGGCCCATACCTCCGTCACCTGGACACGTCAATCAGCTGTGTGTCCACCACTACAGGGAACCCAGGATAACCCACCACCCCAACAACAACAGGGACCTGGGGACAGTGGTAGTGGGCACACGGTCCAGGGGACGGAGGCAAAGGAACACAGGGGAACTGGGAGGGCTGCTGTGCGACAGTGGGCGGACAGGCCCAGGGAACCCACTCTCCACGAGGCCCTCTCCTCCATCATGGGAGCATACCACCACTCCCAGGAGACGATGGCAACGGTCCTGGCCAAGTTTCAGGAGACCCAGCGCATGCAGGAGGAACAGTATTTGGGCTTCAGGGAGGAACTCAGAACCATCAGCTCCACCCTGGGCACCATCGTAGGGGTGCTGAAGGAAATACTCAACACCAGGAGGGACACTGTGGCACTCCAAGGGGCCCCTGACACTAGCCTGGACGATGAACTGCCCACCACCTCCGCCGGCGCTAGTGGACAGGAGGCACCGCCACAGGACCACCACACCAGCACCCCACCCCCTGCAGATGGAGAACCTCCCCGCAAGTGGTCCCTGAGATCCAGAAACAAGACAGAGCACGATGCCAAGACCCCCGCCAAGAAATGAGACCACCCTGATTGTCAACCCACTGTCCCACTTTGTCACCCTGTCCATATTTGAACTGCCCCAACTCCACTTCCTATGCCCATATGGGCAATGCACCTATGAGACAAATAGACTGGACTCTGCCATGGACACTCCACCGCCATCACCCCTCACCATTTAACTTCCCCCTCCAATAATTTTTATGTAAATAAACACACCTAAAACACCAAAAGATCAGGAGTCTGTCTGTGATTTCAAAATAGTGTATTTGCAATTACAGTGACAACATTTCCAGGAAATAGTAATGTCAACATACCATTGTGACACCGCTGTAGTCCACGAGGAATCTAAGCAGATGACACACAGTGGGACCCACACCTGTGAAACCGTAAGGGAAAGTGACAACTCAGTGACCATACACCGGGTGAAATCGACAGACAGGAGAGAGGTAGAAGTGTAAAAGTACTTGTAGTAGGCAGGAATGTATTCTCACCTGTGTCTCACTGGAAATATTGCTGGATGACTGAGTCCCTGTTGTCAATGTCTTCTTCCTCTGCTTCCTCCTCATCACTGTCCACAGGCTCCACAGCTGCCACAACACCACCATCTGGACGATCCTCCTGCAGAAAAGGCACCTGTCGTCGCAAAGCCAAGTTATGAAGCATACAGCAGGCCACGATGATCTGGCACACCTTCTTTGGTGAGTAGAATAGGGATCCACCTGTCATATGGAGGCACCTAAACCTGGCATTCAGGAGGCCGAAGGTGCGTTTGATCACCCTCCTAGTTCGCCCATGGGCCTCATTGTAGCGTTCCTCTGCCCTGGTCCTGGGATTCCTCACTGGGGTCAGTAGCCATGACAGGTTGGGGTAACCAGAGTCACCTAATAGCCACACCCAGTGCCTCTGGAGTTGACCCATCACATAAGGGATGCTGCTATTCCGCATAAAGTAGGCGTCATGCAATGATCCAGGGAACATGCCATTCACATGGGAGATGTACTGGTCTGCCAAACACACCATCTGTACATTCATGGAATGATAACTCTTCCAGTTCCTGTACACCTGTTCACTCCTGTGGGGGGGGGCCAAAGCCACATGGGTCCCATCAATAGCACCTATGATGTTGGGGGTATGTCCAAGGGCATAGAAATCACCTTTCACTGTAGGCAAGTCCTCCACCATAGGGAAAACGATGTAGCTCCGCATGTGTTTCAGCAGGGCAGACAACACTCTGGACAACACGTTGGAAAACATAGGCTGTGACATCCCTGATGCCATGGCCACAGTTGTTTGAAATGACCCACTTGCAAGGAAATGGAGCACTGACAGCACCTGCACTTGAGGGGGGATTCCTGTGGGATGGCGGATTGCTGACATCAGGTCTGGCTCCAACTGGGTACACAGTTCCTGGATTGTGGCACAGTCAAACCTGTAGGTGATGATCAAATTTCTTTCCTCCATTGTCGACAGGTCCACCAGCGGTCGGTACACCGGAGGATTCCGCCATCTCCTCACATGGCCCAGTGGACGGTGCCTATGAAGGACAACAGCGACCACAGAGTCAAACAACTCAGAGGTATGTACCCACAGTCTAGACAGAACACGATTCATACACAAATTCAGGCCTGTATGTGTGTTGAGAGTAGGCCTAGGTATGTGTGACGCAGTTGGTAATTAGGCCATGTGGGCCCTTGAAATGGAGGTTGCCTGATCTCTAAAGCAGGACAATGGGATGTGAGGTAACAGCGCTGGCGTTGTACACCGTCGCGGTAGGCGGTCGAAGACCGCGGTGCAATGCTGCATTGGTTAACATTGGACCCTATGGGTCCCAGAAGCCAATGACGATGTACGCCGGCGGTGATGGTACGCACCGCCGCGGACGTGACCGCCATTTTCTATCACTTCAATCACTCGATACCTGATCTTCGACAGGAGAGGACCTACACTGCAAGTGCTGCTGTGACCTCGGTCTGGAAGAGACAATGGCTCATGCGTCTGGGGAAAGGGCCCCTGCCTTCACCTCGGAGGAGTTGGAGAAGCTTGTGGATGGGGTCCTTCCCCAGTACACGCTACTCTAAGGTCCTCCAGACCAACAGGTAAGTACACAGGGACAATGCTGTATGGGCTATGCGTGTGTGGAGAGGGCTGGTTGTAAGAAGGAAAGGGGCCGAGTTCTGCGTGCATGAAAGACGGTGGGTGCATGTGCCACATGGCAAGGGTAGGGATGGGGGCCACTCACTTTGACGGCGCAGTTGGTAATGACTTCTCTTCTTCCCCTGTACATTTCATGTAGGTCAGCGCCCACCAGAAGAAGGATATTTGGTGTGCCATCGCCAAGGACATCCGGACCCTGGGGGTCCACCAGAGACGGAGCACCCACTGCCGGAAGAGATGGGAGGACATTTGCCGCTAGAGCAAGAAGACGGTGGAGGCTCAGCTGGGGATGGCCCCCCAACGTGGGAGGGGTGCCCGTCGAACCATGACCCCCCTGATGTTCCGGATCCTGGCAGTGGCCTACCCTGAGTTGGATGGGCGCTTGAGGGCATCACAGCAGACACAAGAGGGTGAGTACACTCTCATTCTGCTGACATTGCGCGCAGTCGAGGGGTCTGGGTGGGGGAGGAGGGCTGTGGGTTTCCCTAGGCCAGGGTGAGTTCTGTAGGCTAGGCCCCTTCATAAGGCATGGCCCTGTGGCCCCCCACCCCACCTCTGTAGAGTGCCAAGTACAGGTATTCATGCCCCTGTGTCATCTATGTGTGCAGATGTCGTACATAGCCTTGTAGGCCATTTCCCAGGAATTGCAGTGTAGAGCCCAACAGCGCGACATAGTGCAGGGGGCTGCTGTGTCTGTCTTGTCCCCCAACGGTAGCGGTAATCCATGCACTCAACATGTCTTTCTTCTGTTCCCCCCTTTTTTTCTGTCTCCCTGTTCTTGTGTGCATTAGCATCATCAGGCGGAGGTGCAGTGGCACCGGAGCACGAGGGAGCTGCATCCCACATGGGCATGGAGGCCCACACTACGGACTCAGAATACACCAGTGGGACGGAGGGCGAGGGGAGCACCACGGCGGTCACAGGATCTGCAACCAGCGACACAGACTCGTCCTCCGATGGGAGCTCCCTTGTGGTGGCGGCAACATCTGTGTCCCCCACTTCAACAGGTACAGCCGCCACACCTCCTACCAGCACTTCCCTCCCAGCAGCCCCTCAGCCTTTTCCCCATGCCCGCACACCCAGGAGGGTGGGCATCACCTTCGCCCCAGCACCTCAGCCCCTGCCCTGTCACCTCTGCTGCCCTCAGTGAGGAGGCCATTGACCTCCTCAGGTCCCTCACTGTTGGGCAGTCTACCATTTTGAATGCCATCCAGCGTGTAGAAAGGGAGTTGGAACACACAAATGCATTCCTGGAGGGCATTCATTCTGGTCAGGCTGCCCTTCATCGAACCGTTCAGACTCTGGCCTCAGCACTGATGGCAGCCATTGTCCCTGTGTCAAGCCTCTCCCCTCCAGCTTCCTCCACCCAGACCCAATCACTTGTACCTCTGCCTATCCCAAGCACACCATCAGACCAGCCTGCACATACCTCACCACACAAGGGAAGCTCTGGCAAACATAAGCACCACACATCCCACAGGCACTCACGCAAGCATCACACACATACAGACACACCAACATCCACTGCCTCCGCTGTGTCCCCCTCCTCGTCATCTCCCTCCTCCCTCCTAGTCTCTTCTACACTCACACCTGCATGCACTACCTCTACAGCCACTACGTCCCGCACCAGCACACCCCGCTCACGTGCAGTCACCACCCCCACTACCATTCACACGTCCCCTGTGTCCTCTCCCAGTGTGTCTGTGACACCCCCTCCCAAGATACACAAACGCAGGCACACACCCACCCAACATACACCCACCTCACGACAGCCTCCAGCGCATGCACCTGCACCCAAAGCCACAAAAGTTACACCTCCTACAAACACCTCCTCTTCCTCCACTCCCAAACCACCTCCAGCTACCCGTCCCAGTGTCTCCAAACAACTTTCCCTGTCCACCCTTAACCTATTTCCTATCACCCCCGTCCAACTCATAGGTCCCGTACTAGCACCCCAGCCACAAAATCACTGAGACCAGTGGTGCCTGTTGTCACAGGTATGTGGAGTGCACCGGCCACCAGGCCAGCCAGTCTATCACAGAGCCAGAGCACAGCCAGTCCCCACCCCTGTCAAGCACCAGAAGTTGGCCAGTGCCCGGCGGGAGAGGGGGAAGACTCCAGCCACTCAAGCCGATCACAGGGGTCCCGGGGGCAGTGTGGACTCTGCTGTGAGTCCTCCCAAGGTGGGGAAGGGGCAGAAGAAACCAGCAAAGTCTGGGAGGAGCAGCACGGCGGAGAAGACCGCCATCATCCCCGCTGCCCAGGAGGACCCCGCCAGCCCCATCCTCGCTGCCCAGTAGGGCCCGCCAGCCCCATCGTCGCTGCCCAGGAGGGCCCCACCAGCCACAGCCCAGTTGCCCAGGAGGGCCCCTCCAGCCACAGCCCAGCTGACCAGGAGGGCCCCACCAGCCACAGCCCAGCTGACCAGAAGGGCCCTGCCAGCCACAGCCCAGCTGCCCAGGAGGACCCGCCAGCCCCAGCCCAGCTGCCCAGGAGGGCCCTGCCAGCCAGAGCCAGCTGACCAGGAGGGCCCCGCCAGCCACAGCCCAGCTGACCAGGAGGGCCCCACCAGCCACAGCCCAGCTGACCAGAAGGGCCCTGCCAGCCACAGCCCAGCTGCCCAGGAGGACCCGCCAGCCCCAGCCCAGCTGCCCAGGAGGGCCCTGCCAGCCAGAGCCAGCTGACCAGGAGGGCCCCGCCAGCCACAGCCCAGCTGACCAGGAGGGCCCCACCAGCCACAGCCCAGCTGACCAGGAGGGCCCCACCAGCCACAGCACAGCTGCCCAGGAGGGCCCCGCCAGCCACAGCCCAGCTGCCCAGGAGGGCCCCGCCAGCCACAGCCCAGCTGGGCAATGCAGGACCGCTAGCCCCAGCCCCGCTGGGCAATGAAGGACCGCCAATGCAAGCACCGCTGAACAGGGCAAGGACCGCCAATGCAAGCACCGCTGAACAGGGCAAGGACCGCCAAGGCAAGCACCGCTAAACAGGGCAAGCACCGCTGAACAGGGCAAGTACCGCCAAGGCAAGCACCGCTGAACAGGGCAAGGACCACTGAACAGGGCAAGCACCGCTGAACAGGGCAAGGACCGCCAAGGCAAGCACCGCTGAACAGGGCAAGCACCGCTGAACAGGGCAAGGACCGCTGAACAGGACAAGGACCACCAACTCAAGCACTGCTAGCCCAATAGCGGCAAGGGCAGTGACGCAACAGGGAACGTCACGGGGTGAGTGAAGCACTCTGGGCACCAGTCCCCCTCCAGAACCAGTAGAGACATGCATCCACTACCTCAGTCCTTGGCAGGATGAAGCACTCTGGGAACCAGTCCCCCTCCAGAACCAGTGGAGATCTGCATCCACTCCATCTGTCCTGCACAGGATGAAGCACTCTGGCCACCAGTCCACCTCCAGAACCAGTGGAGACATGCATCCACTTGAGAGACTGTGGCTTTGCACTCCCCAGGATGGTACAGTGGGCAACCCACCCACTGTAGAGACTTGAGAGACTGTGGCTTTGCACTCCCAGGATGGTACAGTGGGCAACCCACCCACTGTAGAGACTTGAGAGACTGTGGCTTTGTACTCCCCAGGATGGTACAGTGGGCAACCCACCCACTGTATAGACTTGAGAGACTGTGGCTTTGGACTCCCCAGGATACATCAATGGGGATGGAGCCCCCTCGTGGATCTGGCGTCGTGCACTCATCCGGCTGAGGTGCACCCCCTTCCCCCTGAGGTGCCTGTTGTATTTCTATCTGATGCCCCTGCAGTGTTCTCTCTGTCATGTTCGGGTATCTTGTGTGGGCCTCGCCCATGCATTTTGGGCCCAGTGGTCCACGGACTATGAATATTGCAATACCTGGACTACTATTGGTGGTGTATATTTTGTTAATAGTGTATATATGTATATATTTTCTTACTCTATTTTGATATATTACAATGGTTCCACTCATGTCCTTTTGTCTTTGCATTCTTCCGGGGGGGTTGGGGGTGTTACTGTAATGTTTGGATATGCATTGGTGTGTGTGTTGTAGTGGGTGAGGGTGGGGGTGTTGCATGTGTGTGTCCCTGTTTTTACCCTCCCCCCTCCCCTGTGTCGTAGGTGCAGTACTCACTGTGGTCTTCGCCGCCGGCGTTGGTGCTCCTGGTATAGGAGCAGGAAGACTAATGCAGGAAGAATATGGAGTTCCGGCTCCATGGTGTCGTCGTTCCTCGTGGAGTGTGTAGAGGTGAGCGTTTTCCCTTTGAAATGGCTGTTTCTGTCGTGTTTTTATCCGCGGTGAATATGCCCCGGAAAATGTGGCGGATTGGCCTGTCATAATAGTGTGGGCGGTACATTGTCTTCCGCCTGTCTGTTGGCGGTGACCGCCGCACTGTTTGTTTGTACCGCCATGGCGGTCTCAGTGTTAAAGTGGCTGTCTTTGTTGGCGGTTTCCGCCACGGTCGTAATTGCAAAATTTTTACCACCGGCCTGTTGGCGGTCTTAGCGCCGCTTTAACACCGTCCGCCAGGGTTGTAATGACCCCCATAGTGTGTTTCAATTGGTTACAATGCTGCACTGGTCCTCATGCACCAAAGATGGCGGATAATGCAACCACTGGGCAGCTAGGATTTTACTAAGTATCTTATTTTATAAATGCTAATGGATATTTTCAACATCTACAGACTTCAGATAAGTAATATCAATACTTGATGAAACTACTGTCCGTCCCTAAGAGCAGCTATCTCTTTACAGTTATAAAGTTCATAAATTGCTTATTAATAATGACAGAAAATAATGGTTAGAGGTGCCATTGGGCCGTGAATCCCCTAAATAGGTACAGTGGATCTACAGAGGTTCTCAGACAACATGTTAAGAACAACTGGAATAAAATACTGGAAGGCCATTTAATCAGTCAACATCTGCTCATTTGGTATGAAAATGCTCCCAGACTGAAAAAACACCAGGTGTGAGAACTAAAGAAGAGTTGAATTTGTGGGCATGGAACATGCACACTGAACGTTAGGGGACCCTTCACATTTGGACGTGGACAGCCAAATCCTGAAAGATGATATACTGTGCTACCTTCAGTTCTACTTATGGGTTAAGGGATTATGGGGGTGATACTAACCCTGGCGGTCGGTGTTAAAGCGGCGGCCAACCCGCCAACAGGCTGGCGGTAAAAAATATGGAATTCTGACCCTGGCGGGAACCGCCAACACAGACAGCCACTTTAACACTCCGACCGCCACGGCGGTACAAACAAACAGCGCGGCGGTCACCGCCAACAGCCAGGCGGCAGACAATGTACCGCCCACACTATCACAACTCACCAATCCGCCACCATTTCCGGAGCGGGAGCACCGCCGATAAAAACACGGCGGAAACAGACTATGAACGGGAAAACGCTCACCACTACGCACTCCAGGAGGAAGGAGGACAGCATGGAACCCGAATTAAACATCCTACCTGCTCTCGTCTACCTTCTCATCTACCACGAGTACGAAGTCCGGCGCAGACGACAACGGTGAGTACTGCACCTACGACACACGGGAGGGGGGAGGACGAAAGGTTACGGGCACACACATATGCGACCCCCCCCCCAACTATGTACACACCAATGCAGAGCAACAAGTCACAGTGACACCACCCAAACACCCCAGAAAAATGCTAGGACATAATAAAATTTGGAATAAATATTTATGTACCAAAAAGGTCCTGAAAAATATCGTACAACCATGAAAGATATTCACAAGAAAACAAATGACATACACATCAGTGTATAACTGAAGTAACAAGTCCTGCACATCCTACGAATTCATCATGTCCGTGGGCCAAAGTTTTGAGAAACAAGGGCAAAGCCCACACAGGAGACCTGAGTCCTTTGGAGAGAACACTGCAGGGGCATCAGATGTAAAAACTACAGGCACCTCAGGGGGAAGGGAAGGGGGGGGCACCACAGCCACATGAGTCCACGACGCCAGATCCACGAGGAGCCACCATGCCCACTGTACCATCCTGGGGAGTGCAAAGCCACAGTCTCTCATGTCTCTACAGTGGGTGGGCTGCCCACTGGACCATCCTGGGGAGTGCAAAGCCACAGTCTCTCAATGTCTCTACAGTGGGTGGGCTGCCCACTGGACCATACTGGGGAGTGCAAAGCCACAGTCTCTCAATGTCTCTACAGTGGGTGGGCTGCCCACTGGACCATCCTGGGGAGTGCAAAGCCACAGTCTCTCAATGTCTCTACAGTGGGTGGGCTGCCCACTGGACCATCCTGGGGAGTGCAAAGCCACAGTCTCTCAATGACTCTACAGTGGGTGGGCTGCCCACTGGACCATCCTGGGGAGTGCAAAGCCACAGTCCATCAGGTGGATGACAGTCTCCACTGGTCAAGGAGGAGGCATGGTGGGCACAGTGAACCATAAACAGTGATTGAGACGGCGGTGCCCAGCGGAGCGGTGCTTGAGATGAAGGGCCCAGCGGAGCGGTGCTTGAGACGGCGGTGCCCAGCGGAGCGGTGCTTGAGATGAAGGGCCCAGCGGAGCGGTGCTTGAGATGAAGGGCCCAGCGGAGCGGTGCTTGAGATGAAGGGCCCAGCAGAGCGGTGCTTGAGACGGCGGTGCCCAGCGGAGCAGTGCTTGAGATGAAGGGCCCAGCGGAGCGGTGCTTGAGATGAAGGGCCCAGCGGAGCGGTGCTTGAGAGGAAGGGCCCAGCGGAGCGGTGCTTGAGACGGCGGTGCCCAGCGGAGCGGTGCTTGAGATGAAGGGCCCAGCGGAGCGGTGCTTGAGAGGAAGGGCCAAGCGGAGCGGTGCTTGAGACGGCGGTGCCCAGCGGAGCGGTGCTTGAGAGGAAGGGCCCAGCGGAGCGGTGCTTGAGAGGAAGGGCCCAGCGGAGCGGTGCTTGAGAGGAAGGGCCCAGCGGAGCGGTGCTTGAGATGAAGGGCCCAGCGGAGCGGTGCATGAGACGGCGGTGCCCAGCGGAGCGGTGCTTGAGATGAAGGGCCCAGGGGAGCGGTGCTTGAGATGAAGGGCCCAGCGGAGCGGTGCTTGAGATGAAGGGCCCAGCGGAACGGTGCTTGAGACGGCGGTGCCCAGCGGAGCGGTGCTTGAGATGAAGGGCCCAGCGGAGCGGTGCTTGAGATGAAGGGCCCAGCGGAGCGGTGCTTGAGATGAAGGGCCCAGCGGAGCGGTGCTTGAGAGGAAGGGCCCAGCGGAGCGGTGCTTGAGACGGCGGTGCCCAGCGGAGCGGTGCTTGAGATGAAGGGCCCAGCGGAGCGGTGCTTGAGAGGAAGGGCCCAGCGGAGCGGTGCTTGAGACGGCGGTGCCCAGCGGAGCGGTGCTTGAGAGGAAGGGCCCAGCGGAGCGGTGCTTGAGAGGAAGGGCCCAGCGGAGCGGTGCTTGAGAGGAAGGGCCCAGCGGAGCGGTGCTTGAGAGGAAGGGCCCAGCGGAGCGGTGCTTGAGACGGCGGTGCCCAGCGGAGCGGTGCTTGAGAGGAAGGGCCCAGCGGAGCGGTGCTTGAGAGGAAGGACCCAGCGGAGCGGTGCTTGAGACGGCGGTGCCCAGCGGAGCGGTGCTTGAGAAGAAGGGCCCAGCGGAGCGGTGCTTGGGAAGAAGGGCCCTGTTCAGCGGTGCTCTTCTCCACGGCGGGCCCTGTTCAGCGGTGCTCTTCTCCACGGCGGGCCCTGTTCAGCGGTGCTCTTCTCCACGGCGGGCCCTGTTCAGCGGTGCTCATCCAGCAGGTCAAGGGAGCCAGACCTGGCCTGGACTCCCTGCTCAGTCGCCCTCGGACCGTGACGTTTCTGGACCCTTCGGGGACGGACTCCTGGCCTCCTTAGTGTCCTCCTTCCCAGCTGGGATGTGGCATGTGGGGTCCACCTTCTCCGCGCTCCTGCTGCCCTTCCGCTCCTTTGATGGGGCTCTCGGGCCCTTGCCTCCCCTAGATGGTGTGGGTGGTGAAGTGGCCGCACATTGCTCCTTGGGGGCAGCCCTGTCGGTCCTCGCACGGCGGCCCTTGTTTTTGCGGGTCCTCTTGCCGGGGGGGGGGGGGCTGGACGTGTCCTTGCTGCTGATCGATGTGTCACTGCTGGCAAAGGGTGGGCTCCAGTACCCATGCACAACAGTGACACCCGAAGCTGGGCTGGTGGTGGCTGCGGTGCTCTTGGGACTCTTTGAAGATGGATGGGGGAGCTCATCGGGGGGAAAGAGGTCAAGGTTAGCCATGAAAAGTTTTTTAGGGCCAAGGTAAAGGGTAGGAGAAGTGGAGATGGAAGTGGAGGTAGAGGAGGTGGTTGTAGGAGAGTCAGGTGTGCTGTCATTGGGTGAAGGTGCTGGTGCTGTAGGCTGTCGTGAGGTGGATGGCTGTTGGGTGGGTGGCTGCCTGCGTTTGTGTGTCTTGGAAGAGGGGGTGACAGACACAGTGGGAGAGGACACAGGGGACGTGTAAATGGCAGTGGGGGTGGTGACTGCACAAGTGTGGACTGTACTGGAGGGTGAGGTGGTGATGGAAGCACTGGCTGATGTTGGGGTGCATGCAGGTGTGAGTGTAGACGTCACAGGGAGGGAGGAGGGAGACGAGGAGGAGGGGGACACAGGGGTGGCAGTGGCTGTTGGCATGTCTGCATCTGGGTGTTGCTTGGGTGAGTGTTTGTGGGATCTGTGGTGCTTGTGTTTGGATGAGCTGCTCTTGGGTGTTGAGGTGTGTGCAGGCTGGTCTGATGGTGTGGATGGGATAGGCTGAGGAACAGGAGACAGAGAAAGGCTGGAGGCAGTAAGAAGAGGGAGGCTGGAAACAGGGACAATGGCTGCCGTCAGTGCTGAGGCCAGAGCAGTGAACGCTCGTTGATGGGCAGCCTGACCCGAATGAATGCCCTCCAGGTACGCATTGCTCTGTTGCACCTCCCTTTGCACACCCTGGATGGCATTCAAAAGGGTCGTCTGCCCAACAATGAGCGTCCTTACCAGGTCAATGAGCTCCGCACTGAGGGCAGCAGGGGCAACAGGGGCAGGGGCTGAGGTGCCTGGGGCGAAGGAGACGCGCGCCTTCCTGGGCGAACCGGCACGGAGCGAAGACTGAGGGGCTGCTGGGAGGGCGGGGCTGGTGCGCTGGGTGGCGGCTGTACCTGTAGAGGCGGGGGGCACGGATGTTGCCGCCACCCCTAGGGAGCTCCCATCCGAGGACGTGTCGCTTTCGCTGCTCTCACCAGCGGTCCCCGTCGTGGTGCTCCCCTCGCCCTCCGGATCACTGGTGCCCTCGGTGTCTGTTCCTGGGCCCACCGGGGCCTTGTGTCCTGCAGCTCCCTCGTGCTCCGATGCCAAATCTCCTCCGCCTGATGATGCTAATGCACACATCCACAAGAAGATGAAGAGAAAGGGTGGGGGGAGAAAAAAGAAGACCAGGTTGAGTGCATGCAATGTCAACACCGTTGGCGGAGAGGACAGACACAGGTGCCTAATGCACTAAGCCGCGCATTCGGGGTACACTACTCAGTACTACTGACTAAGACAACAGGCCAAGAGACGTCAAACGCGCACATGGGAGATGCTGGACCTTCAATGGCTGTACTTGTCACCCTACCGAGGTGGGGGCCGGGGGCACAGGGCCATGCCTAAGGGAGAGGACTACACTACAGAAAGCGCCCTGGCCTAATGTCACCCACAGCCCTCCTCCCCCACCCATACGCCTCCACTGCGCAGAAAGATAGGAGAATGTGCTGATACTCACCCCCTTGTGTCTGCTGTGATGTCTTAAAGCGCCCATCCAATTCAGGGTAGGCCACCGCCAGGATCCGGGACATCAGGGGGGTCATGGTGCGACTGGCACCCCTCCTAGGTTGGGAGGCCATCCCCAGCAGTGTTTCTGCGGTCTTCCTTGTTCCGCGGCGGATGTCCTCCCACCTCTTGCGGCAGTGGGTGCCCCGTCTGTTGTGGACCCCCAGGGCCCGGACTTCCTTGGCGATGGCACGCCAAATCTCGATCTTCTGATGGGCGCTGACCTATTTGACATGTACAGGGTGGAAAGGAGGAAATCATCAATGACCTGCATGTTAGATGTAATTGGCCCCCCCCACCAACTTTGCCATATGGCACATGCTCTCATCTGTCGGGCGTTGCACTCCTCATTCGCCCCCCACCCCACCAACTTACATCCACCCCAATCCACACAGGCATAGACCATTCCATGTGCACCCAGTGTACTCACTTGTTGGTCTGGAGACCGTAGAGTAGCGTATACTGGGGGAGGACCCCATCCACGAGCTTCTCCAACTCTTCAGACGTGAAGGCAGGGCCCATAGGCTTCAATGTTAACCAATGCGGCTTTGCGCCGTGGTCTTCGACCGCCTACCGCCACGGTGTGCCCCGCCAGCGCATTGACCTCACATCCCATTGTCCCACTTCACAGGTCAGGCAGCCGCCATTTCAAGGGCCTACATGGCTTAATTTTGACTGCGACACACAGGCCTAGGCCTTGCATTGCCACACATACACGCCTTTCAACCCATTGCCATTCTTTAACTGTGCAAGCTGTCTGTACGTACCTGTGGTTTGGCTGACTCTGTGCTCCATGTTGTCCTTCCTAGGCACCGTCCGCTGGGACTTGCGATGAGAAGGAGGAATCCTCGCGTGTACCGACCGCTGGTGGACCTGTCGACAATGGAAGAACGCCATATAATACTTCGATACAGACTTGACCGTGCCACTATCCATGAACTGTGTGCCCAGCTGGAGCCAGACCTGATGTCCCCCATCCGCCAACCCACAGGGATTCCCCCTCTGGTGCAGGTTTTGTCAGTCCTCCATTTTTTGGCAAGTGGGTCATTCCAGACCACAGTGGCCATGTCATCTGGAATGTCTCAGCCTATGTTTTCTAAGATTTTGAGCAGAGTGTTGTCTGCCCTGATGAAACTCATGCGGAGCTACATCATTTTCCCAGAGGAGGGTGACTTGCCTACAGTGAAGGGTGATTTCTATGCCCTTGGACATATCCCCAACATCATTGGTGCCATTGATGGGACCCATGTGGCTTTGGTACCCCCAAAAGACGATGAGCAGGTGTACCGAAACAGAAAAAGTTATCATTCGATGAATGTCCAGGTGGTCTGTTTGGCTGACCAGTACATCTCCCATGTAAATGCCAAGTTCCCAGGGTCAGTGCATGACGCGTATGTGATGAGAAATAGCAGCATCCCCTATGTGATGGAGCAGCTACAGAGACAACGTGTGTGGCTAATAGGTGACTCTGGTTACCCCAACCTGCCGTGGCTACTGACCCCAGTGAGGAATCCCCGGACAAGGGCAGAGGAACGCTACAATGAGGCCCATGGGCGTACTAGGAGGGTGATTGAGCGAACCTTTGGCCTCCTGAAGGCCAGGTTTAGGTGCCTGCATATGACCGGTGGATCCCTAATGTACTCACCAAAGAAGGTGTGCCATATCATCATGGCGTGCTGTATGCTTCACAACCTGGCTTTGCGACGCCAGGTGCCTTTCCTGCAGGAGGATGGTCCAGATGGTGGTGTTGTAGAAGCCGTGGAGCCTGTGGAGAGTGAAGAGGAGGAAGACTCAGAGGACGACACAGACAATAGGGACAGAGTGATACAACAGTATTTCCAGTAACACCCAGGTAAGAATCACCCACGCCATTTCACAATTGCTTATAGCCTCCTGCATCTGTACTTTCTGTAGTTCCCACCAGATCTTTTTGGGTAATTTTTGTTTTTCCCTTCCCTTCTCACTGCTGTATGACTCAGTGCCTGACTTCTGCTTGGTTTGCCCATGAACTACAGCGTATTGACATTGGTATGTTGTCATCACTAATTGACAGAACAGATATTGAACAGTAATATGTAATACATTTGCTAATAATACAGCATGACTCCAAACTGATTTGTGTGCAATATGTGATTTATTTACAGTGCTAGATATTGGTACATGTGATTATAAGGGTGATGGGTGGGGGTGGAGTAATGTCCATGGCAGAGTCCAGTTCTCAGTCTCACAGGTGCATTGTCCTTTTGCCTGTGGAAGGATGGAGCAGAGGCAGTTCATGGTTGGACAGGGTGGCAATGTGGGACAGTGGGAAGAGTTCAGGGGGTATGTCCTGCTGGCGGGGGTCTTGACATCCTACTCTGTCTTTTTTTTGGATCTCAGGCTCCTCTTACGGGGTGGTTGCCATCGTCTCTTGGGAGTGGTGGTAGGCCCCCATGATGGTGGTGAGGGCCTCTTGGAGAGTGGGTTCCCTGGGCCTCTCCTCCCCCCCCTGTCGCACAGCAGCCCTCCGAGCTGCCCGGTTTCTCCTGGCCTCTGTCTCCTGTACGGTGTGCCCGCTCCCACTGCCCCCAGGTCCCTGTTGTTGTTGGGGTGTTGGGTTAGCCTGGGTGCCCTGTAGTGGCAGACACACCGCTGATTGACGTGTCCTAGAGACAGAGGCATGGGCCCGCTGGGTGGGAGCTGTGCTGGTGTTGGCAGAGGGGGTCGGGTCTGGTGTGGCCTGTGGCTGCCTGAGGGGAACCGACTGCCCAGAGGTCCCCGATGGTCCGGGCTGGTCATCAGGTTCAGTGTCGACAGAGCTGCTGTCCTCACTGTGGGCCTGTTCCGGGGGTGGGATGCACATTTCTGGACCCTCCTGGCTGGTGTGTTGGCGTTCGGGTCCTGCATGGGGTAAGAGAGTTTGGTTATTGTTTCTGTGTGTGCAATGGCGTGCGTGTTATGGGTGCCCTCGTCCCCCACTGCAGGCATTCCCTTGAGGGAGGTGTTGTGAGGGTAGTTAGTGGGGGGGGGGTAAGTGCAGTGGTCATGCTTGGGTGATGGGTGTCCATGGATTGTGTTGGCATGCAGGAGTTGGTGTTGGGATGGGTGGGTTGTGCTGGTGAGACATTATCAGGGAGGATGTGTGCTGGGGGGTTGGGGGTGAGGGTGGGGGTGTGGGTTGGCATGCTGGTGGGGTGGGGGGGATATAGTAGTTGAGATTGGACTTACCAGAGTCCATTCCTCCGGCTACTCCTGCGAGGCCCTGAGGATGCAGGATGTTGACGACCTCTTGCTCCCATGATGTAAATTCGGGAGGGGTGGGTGGGGGTCCGCCGCCAGTCTTCTGGACCGCGATGTTGTGCCTGGAGACCATCGATCGGACCTTCCCCCGTAGGTCGTTCCATCGTTTGCGGATGTCCTCCCTATTCCTGGGATGCTGTCCCACCGCGTTGACCCTGTCCACGATCCGCTGCCATAGCTCCGCCTTCCTAGCTATACTGGTGTGCTGCACCTGTGAGCCGAAGAGCTGGGGTTCCACTCTTAGGATTTCCTCCACCATGACCCGGAGTTCTTGGTCCGAAAAGCGTGGGTGCCTTTGGGGTGCCATGGGGTGGTGTGGGTGAGGTGTGGGGTGGTGTATGTGATGATGAGTATGTTGGTGTGTGGTGCTTTGTGCTACTATGTGGTGTGTGTGATGGTGTAGTGTGCCTCAGTGTGTATTGCTATGGATTGTCTGCTGTGTCTCTCTCTCCTTCTCTCAGTAATTGTGGTCGTAGGGGTTTGTGGGTGATGTGGGGGTGTGTTTTATAGTTGATTGATTGTGTGGGAGTGGGTTGTGTATGTGTATCAGGTGTGTGTATTTGTAATTGTCCAATGTGCCTGTGTTTTGGTGCTGTGTGTGTATTTTGACCGCGGCGGTGTGTACCGCCAATGGAATACCGCGTTGGAAAGCCCGCCGCGTTGATTCGTGGGTCGAAATGGCATGGGTGTATTTCTGTTGGCGTGACGGTGGAGGTTTGGTCATCTCCAGTTTATCGCTGCCCGCTGATGTGGCGGCCTGCAGTGGAGATCGGATTTTTGGAGGTTTGGCCGTTGTGGGTCAGAATGACCGTGGCGGCTTTCCGCGGCCGCGGCGGTGTTATGGCGGTCTTCTGACCGGCGGTAAGCGCCTTTTACCGCCGAGGTCAGAATGACCCCCTATGTCCTCCCACCACCTTTTAATGTGCAGGTGGGGGGACTGGCCCAAAGTTTTGGGAAATGGGACTTATTTTTCATCACCAGACTTTGATACGGAGAAAATGAGAAAAAGAAGAAGGAGGAAGAACAGATAGCACAATAGTGGCAAAGTGAGAAAGCAGAGATAAAAGAGAACCTGACAGTATGGGATAAAAAGACAGGAAGTGCAGAACAGTGCAAGAAAGAGTCTTCGGATGTAATCAAGACAAGGCAGTCTTGTTATCTGACAATCCCAGTGCTAACACAGATGTCTTAATTAGAAATTATTAATGAATGTTTATGTGTTTTGAATGACTTATGTAGAAAAATGGATAACGTAGAAAAATCATGTGCATGTTTGAAAATGTGACCTCAAAGAATGGCCACCAGGGTTCACGAAATGTACTAAATAATGATTAATCCACATGAAATATCGAAAATGTATTAGATTAATGTAGAAATATTTCATACTAAAGGATATGAATTATGTTTTTTGCTTATTAATTGTAGGCTTTAACTTAGTAAGGTCTTGGCCTAGTTTTGCCAGGCCTCATACATAAGCTGTATTTCTTAGTGTTTAATGAAAACGCTGACAGAGGGAACTAACTGTGAAATGCTCGTTGTTTTAATAAAGTGCTTAGCAGAGGCTTCCTATGAGAACCGACGGACAGGAGATGAGGTCTCTCGTAAAATAACTAAATGTGTGTAAAGTGTGCAAAGGGTTCTTTCCCAGGATGCGAACAATGAAGACACTGACTGGAGACGAAAAAGCAAAAATGTTGATACCTGAAGAGCCGGATGATGAGAACATCGCAAAGTAGACCAATCAACTACATGTGAACTGTGAAATATTAGAATTCATAGATTTGGCAAAGGGCAATTATTTGGGTAGAGTAATAACGTACGATTACTTGACAAATTGGAAATTGGGGGATGATTTGGGGAACTTTAATATAACAACGTGACAGAGAGAGACTTGGAGAGACTTTTTGCAATATTGAAAAGAAGAGATTCGAGATTCTGTCATTGGGCTCATACTCTCTGATTTAGAGCCTGATGTTTTGCTGATCAACTGATGACCTAAAGACGAAGACTGATTCTGCTTGCTGACCCATACCGTGGATGGGTCAATATGACATGACTGAATAACATTTTCATGCCTTTTCTTTCTAGATACCAACTGCACTGACTTAATACTCTCTTTAGGTAGATGTTTTGCAAATTTGTGTTCTAAATTGTTTTGCATGAAGCCCCACATGCTGATGCTAATTGGTGTTAGCTGAGGTTACTTATATGACGACTGGCAAATTACAGGGACAAATGGTTGATCGACTATTTTGCTGAACTTCATGGATGTCATAGTTTTCTTGAATTGGGCTTTATTAATGTCATGTGCTGATGCCTTAGAATGTCTTTTGATTCAAGCTTTGATTAGATCACGTCTTCTGTGACTTGCTGATTAACATGCGTTAGAAATTGTTTTGATTAAAGTTGATGATTAAAATTCATGATGTAGTATTGTTAACGAATAAGGATTAAATTTACAAAACTTTTAACTAAAGATGTGGTTATTCATGGCTGAAGGGTCATGGTGTGTGAAATTTACTGACTCCATTGATTATAGTTTTGACAAATGGTTATTGATTATTGTGTGTTGATTATTGATTCTGTGTCAAAACTATGGTAAGAACACCCTATACGAATCAAAAGGTTCATCGACCTATACGCGTCTACAGAGGTTCTCAGACAACATGTTAAGAACAACTGGAATAAAATACTGGAAGGCCATTTAATGAGTCAACATCTGCTCATTTGGTATGAAAATGCTCCCAGACTGAAAAAACACCAGGTGTGAGAACTAAAGAAGAGTTGAATTTGTGGGCATGGAACATGCACACCAACGTTAGGGGACCCTTCACATTTGGACGTGGACAGCCAAATCCTGAAAGATGATATACTGTGCTACCTTCAGTTCTACGTATGGGTTAAGGGATTATGTCCTCCCACCACCTTTTAATGTGCAGGTGGGGGGACTGGCCCAAAGTTTTGGGAAATGGGACTTATTTTTCATCACCAGACTTTGATACGGAGAAAATGAGAAAAAGAAGAAGGAGGAAGAACAGATAGCACAATAGTGGCAAAGTGAGAAAGCAGAGATAAAAGAGAACCTGACAGTATGGGATAAAAAGACAGGAAGTGCAGAACAGTGCAAGAAAGAGTCTTCGGATGTAATCAAGATAAGGCAGTCTTGTTATCTGACAATCCCAGTGCTAACACAGATGTCTTAATTAGAAATTATTAATGAATGTTTATGTGTTTTGAATGACTTATGTAGAAAAATGGATAACGTAGAAAAATCATGTGCATGTTTGAAAATGTGACCTCAAAGAATGGCCACCAGGGTTCACGAAATGTACTAAATAATGATTAATCCACATGAAATATCGAAAATGTATTAGATTAATGTAGAAATATTTCATACTAAAGGATATGAATTATGTTTTTTGCTTATTAATTGTAGGCTTTAACTTAGTAAGGTCTTGGCCTAGTTTTGCCAGGTCTCATACAGAAGCTGTATTTCTTAGTGTTTAATGAAAAACGCTGACAGAGGGAACTAACTGTGAAATGCTCGTTGTTTTAATAAAGTGCTTAGCAGAGGCTTCCTATGAGAACCGACGGACAGGAGATGAGGTCTCTCGTAAAATAACTAAATGTGTGTAAAGTGTGCAAAGGGTTCTTTCCCAGGATGCGAACAATGAAGACACTGACTGGAGACGAAAAAGCAAAAATGTTGATACCTGAAGGGCCGGATGATGAGAACATCGCAAAGTAGACCAATCAACTACATGTGAACTGTGAAATATTAGAATTCATAGATTTGGCAAAGGGAAATTATTGGGTAGAGTAATAACGTACGATTACTTGACCAATTGGAAATTGGGGGATGATTTGGGGAACTTTAATATAACAACTTGACAGAGAGAGACTTAGAGAGACTTTTTGCAATATTGAAAAGAAGAGATTCGAGATTCTGTCATTGGGCTCATACTCTCTGATTTAGAGCCTGATGTTTTGCTGATCAACTGATGACCTGAAGACGAAGACTGATTCTGCTTGCTGACCCATACCGTGGATGGGTCAATATGACATGACTGAATAACATTTTCATGCCTTTTCTTTCTAGATACCAACTGCACTGACTTAATACTCTCTTTAGGTAGATGTTTTGCAAATTTGTGTTCTAAATTGTTTTGCATGAAGCCCCACATGCTGATGCTAATTGGTGTTAGCTGAGGTTACTTATATGACGACTGGCAAATTACAGGGACAAATGGTTGATCGACTATTTTGCTGAACTTCATGGATGTCATAGTTTTCTTGAATTGGGCTTTATTAATGTCATGTGCTGATGCCTTAGAATGTCTTTTGATTCAAGCTTTGATTAGATCACGTCTTCTGCGACTTGCTGATTAACATGCGTTAGAAATTGTTTTGATTAAAGTTGATGATTAAAATTCATGATGTAGTATTGTTAACGAATAGGGATTAAATTTACAAAACTTTTAACTAAATATGTGGTTATTCATGGCTGAAGGGTCATGGTGTGTGAAATTTACTGACTCCATTGATTATAGTTTTGACAAATGGTTATTGATTATTGTGTGTTGATTATTGATTCTGTGTCAAAACTATGGTAAGAACACCCTATACGAATCAAAAGGTTCATCGACCTATACGCGTCTACAGAGGTTCTCAGACAACATGTTAAGAACAACTGGAATAAAATACTGTAAGGCCATTTAATGAGTCAACATCTGCTCATTTGGTATGAAAATGCTCCCAGACTGAAAAAACACCAGGTGTGAGAACTAAAGAAGAGTTGAATTTGTGGGCATGGAACATGCACACTGAACGTTATGGAACCCTTCACATTTGGACGTGGACAGCCAAATCCTGAAAGATGATATACTGTGCTACCTTCAGTTCTACTTATGGGTTAAGGGATTATGTCCTCCCACCACCTTTTAATGTGCAGGTGGGGGGACTGGCCCAAAGTTTTGGGAAATGGGACTTATTTTTCATCACCAGACTTTGATACGGAGAAAATGAGAAAAAGAAGGAGGAGGAAGAACAGATAGCACAATAGTGGCAAAGTGAGAAAGCAGAGATAAAAGAGAACCTGACAGTATGGGATAAAAAGACAGGAAGTGCAGAACAGTGCAAGAAAGAGTCTTCGGATGTAATCAAGACAAGGCAGTCTTGTTATCTGACAATCCCAGTGCTAACACAGATGTCTTAATTAGAAATTATTAATGAATGTTTATGTGTTTTGAATGACTTATGTAGAAAAATGGATAACGTAGAAAAATCATGTGCATGTTTGAAAATGTGACCTCAAAGAATGGCCACCAGGGTTCACGAAATGTACTAAATAATGATTAATCCACATGAAATATCGAAAATGTATTAGATTAATGTAGAAATATTTCATACTAAAGGATATGAATTATGTTTTTTGCTTATTAATTGTAGGCTTTAACTTAGTAAGGTCTTGGCCTAGTTTTGCCAGGCCTCATACAGAAGCTGTATTTCTTAGTGTTTAATGAAAAACGCTGACAGAGGGAACTAACTGTGAAATGCTCGTTGTTTTAATAAAGTGCTTAGCAGAGGCTTCCTATGAGAACCGACGGACAGGAGAGGAGGTCTCTCGTAAAATAACTAAATGGGTGTAAAGTGTGCAAAGGGTTCTTTCCCAGGATGCGAACAATGAAGACACTGACTGGAGACGAAAAAGCAAAAATGTTGATACCTGAAGAGCCGGATGATGAGAACATCGCAAAGTAGACCAATCAACTACATGTGAACTGTGAAATATTAGAATTCATAGATTTGGCAAAGGGAAATTATTGGGTAGAGTAATAACGTACGATTACTTGACCAATTGGAAATTGGGGGATGATTTGGGGAACTTTAATATAACAACGTGACAGAGAGAGACTTAGAGAGACTTTTTGCAATATTGAAAAGAAGAGATTCGAGATTCTGTCATTGGGCTCATACTCTCTGATTTAGAGCCTGATGTTTTGCTGATCAACTGATGACCTGAAGACGAAGACTGATTCTGCTTGCTGACCCATACCTTGGATGGGTCAATATGACATGACTGAATAACATTTTCATGCCTTTTCTTTCTAGATACCAACTGCACTGACTTAATACTCTCTTTAGGTAGATGTTTTGCAAATTTGTGTTCTAAATTGTTTTGCATGAAGCCCCACATGCTGATGCTAATTGGTGTTAGCTGAGGTTACTTATATGACGACTGGCAAATTACAGGGACAAATGGTTGATCGACTATTTTGCTGAACTTCATGGATGTCATAGTTTTCTTGAATTGGGCTTTATTAATGTCATGTGCTGATGCCTTAGAATGTCTTTTGATTCAAGCTTTGATTAGATCACGTCTTCTGTGACTTGCTGATTAACATGCGTTAGAAATTGTTTTGATTAAAGTTGATGATTAAAATTCATGATGTAGTATTGTTAACGAATAGGGATTAAACTTACAAAACTTTTAACTAAAGGTGTGGTTATTCATGGCTGAAGGGTCATGGTGTGTGAAATTTACTGACTCCATTGATTATAGTTTTGACAAATGGTTATTGATTATTGTGTGTTGATTATTGATTCTGTGTCAAAACTATGGTAAGAACACCCTATACGAATCAAAAGGTTCATCGACCTATACGCGTCCCCTTGTAAGTTTACTTATTAAGGACTGACGCACCAACACTAGAATTGAGCAGTGGACTTCTAAAAAAGAATTGTCCCCTACGTTTATGTGTTTATTGATTAAACACTGCGTCCCTTAAAGGCATTATTCCTCAGAGGTGAAGGCGTATAATACACACCTTCGATTGTTTCACTAGTTCTTTGTCGTTGGAGTTGTGTTGAAGAAAATACGAGTGTTGCAAGTTGTTCCTCAAAAAAGACTACAATAAAAAGCCAACAATGTTTAAAATGTAACATTTTCCATGTTTTATTTTTATTGGGTTGCACTGTATAGAGATTCACACAAAAACGCAATGCAGTTAAATACTAGAAACATTTGTAGTACACTTGTGGGGGGCAATATTTTGTCCTTAGTATTTCGTCAAACATCTGATACTTTAACTTCTAAGTAGGTAATTGTTTCTGCATTCATCTTCTTTTGCCTGCAGACAGAAAAAAACACTTTTCAAAATTTTGAAAGAAAAACATCAAAACATTAAATTTGATAAACCTGGAAATAGCTGAAAATAAATTTAAAACATATATTTGTTACAACCTCAAAAACTTTATATATGACAAATGTTAACACCCGTCATAGAGGTAGTATTATGTTTGCAGTTGAAAATAAATCAAAGAGCTTCATTATAGAAGTGGTGCATCAGTAGTAAATTACCCTTCCGCCAGGAATACTTACATACCAGGCTTTAATTATTAGGTCTGCCCTAGTTTTATCTGTCTTTTTAGACTCATGTTTTAAAAAAAAACATATTTACGTACAGAAGCTTTCAGTCAGTCTTTTTTATCCATGGATCTGTTCAAGTGTCTTTCATATTTTACTTTTGCCCACCAGAGCATACAGCATGAGGCATGGGTCAGTTCACCTCATCCACTAACTCTCTTGATCTCTGAGTGTCAGCACGTTGACAGACTATATATGTGCACAGCTGGCTTAAAACTTTGCTTTTATTGAGTTTTTAAAAATATTTACACAGTTTATCATGGTTACAATCAAGCACCAATAAGGGCCTGATTTAAGGAAAGTGGTGCTGCACCCAGTGCAGGGCCACTTTCCTTGCACCCCTTAGGGCCCCCCTAATGCAACCATGTGTGCGCCATATCTAAGATACAGCATACGAGGGCCTTAGTTAGGAAACTAGCATCAAACCTTTTGACGCTAGTTCAAAGCTTTGCAGGATTAGCTTAAAAAAGTGTGACACTAGTCCTGCAAACCCCATTGAGGCCCACTGTAAACAATGGTGTGCCTCCTTTTAACGCCTGCTCTGACCAGGCATTAAAAGTGCCAAAAAAGTGACGCAAAGAAATCTCTTAGATTTCTTTGTGCCATTTTATCTCCCCCTCCCCCTAACGGGGGGAATGCCCCCTTTGCATACATTATGCCTGGCGCAAAGGGTTACAAAGTGGCGCAATGGATGCATCATGCCACTTTGTAAATTGGTTGCAGCGATTTTGGCCTTGTTGGACCACATTAGTTTTAAAAAATTATGCTAATGTGGCGCAAGGAGGCGCTAGGGGCTCTTAAATCTGTCCTAAATGTTTGGTACAGTCGCTATACTTGCTGAGTTACTTAGACCACTTTGTAAGGACATATATAAAAATAAAATGGACCAGGGCTGTAGAACTTTGTCCTCAGGCCCTTATGGGATGCATAGCGAGATATCCAGCCTGTGTTTGGCTGTGCAATGTCCCTTATGGAATTGGACTCTGGCCATGAGTCGGTAAATGTACGTACCTCTGTGAAAACAAAAATGGGGATGAGGGGTAGCTGGATGGCTGCGCAGTGGTGAGCATTATTTTGTGTGTCTGTGGGACCAGTGGCAAGCTGCATGTGCCCGAGAAGGCCGGGAGGCAGCAGCGGGGCTGCAGGGCTGTCAAATGGGTCTACCTCTCGCCCACGTGGAGAGGGAGCATCACATGTTAGTGTTCTATGGAGGGGTCCTGAATGCACCTAGAGGCCGGTAGTGGGGTCGACTTGGTTAGAGGTGGGGATGCATGCATTGCAGGAGCGGCTCGCATGACTTTGTTGGGGGGTTGGGAGTGTGGGGGTACGGGGTGGGTTGGAGGGGTGCGGGAGAAAATTAATAAAACATTTTTTTTTAAATCACTTACCTGATTGCTCCCACACCACTCCCCTCCCGTCGCTGCTGCAGGCACAGGCTCCCTCCCTGTCCTATGGCCAATCCTGATGCTGCTCAAAGCAGTGTCAGGTTTGAATGGGAGCACCCAGCCAGGTCGCTCCCAGGCAGACTGGGAGCCTGTGCAGGCTCTCTCCAGCCCAGCAACCGTGTTGTTGAGCTGGAGAGAGCCCTGTGCGCATGTGTATTTGGCCGGCCCGAGACGGCCGGCCAAACACTCATGCGCTCTGAAGGGAGTGCACAGTGCACTCCCCTCTGCCCATCACCCTTAATACCCCGCCCCTCCTGAATGTACATTGACTGTTTTATTAAGTTAGCGTGATCAAATGCCTTAAGCATTTGGGACCAGATGTACTTTTTTCTGTGCCCAAAAGGCCTGATTCACAGAATTGGGCAGTTTGCGAACACAAAAAAAAAGAATTTGGGGATGTACAAATGCCATTTTGCGATTCAGTAATCTCTTACCGAATCACAAAATAGGGTTGTGAGTCGATATTAGGAAGGAGCGTGCCAAGGATATCCCTTCATAATAGTGAGTTGCAGGGGGATGTAGGAGTGTTTTGCGACCAGGAATGCAGTTGCAAAACATCAGCAGTTACCACCAACTTCAAGTTGGTGCTAACCCATTCGCAAACAGGAAAGTGTCCCCAACGGACCACTTCCGCTTTGCAAGAGCAGGCAGTGCATTACCCTAAAAACAAAGATTTATTTAAAAAGTAATCACAGGCATGGTGGTCTGCTGACCCCAGCAGTCCACCATCCCTGTGATCGTAGCCATCCACAATGGGTCGCAAATTGCAAATTGCGACTTGCCTCATGAATATTGATGAGGCAGGTCCATTGGCGACCCCCCTGAGAATTGCTAAAAGTGTTACACACACTGTTGTACACCGCATTTTGCAATTTCCTAATAGAAAATCTCTAAAATTCATTATTAGTAAATCAAAAACCTGTGATTTCATACATTTGGCCCTTGGTTTCTTGTATTTAACCTTCAATGTGGAGTTTTTCTTATATTGCAACTTTCTTTTTCTTGTAGGTGAGTTAGTGAAAGGCACCTTGGCCCATATGTAAGAAAAAGTGGCGCATCAGCTATGATGCGCCACTTTTTCTTTAGCCCCGCTATTGGCACCTAACAACACCATGGTTGCACAATATTTATAATACAGGGCACCAGGAAGGTAGTACAATGGTGTCAATATTTTTTACAATATTTTGTCGCTTTGCTACACTAATGTCAAAACTTCTGACGCTAGAGTAGCAAAGTGCAAGAAAGCCCATAGGTTTCTATGGGTGCGTCCTTTTAACTCCTGCTCTGAGCAGGCGTTAAAATTACACCAACAATGGTTCAGTGAAATCTGTTAAATTTCAGTGTGCCATTTTTGCCTGCATCCTAGTGCCAGAACGCCTCCTTGCATACATCATGCCTGGCGCAGGCATGATGTGGCACAAGGGGTTACAAAGTGGCGCAGTCCATGTACTGCGCCACTCTGTAAATATGGAGCAGAAGAAAAAATGACGATATGATGGAGCTAAGGTGGTGCTAGGGGCTCTTAAATATGCCCGATTGTGTATTAGAGATAGTAAGTCTGGGAGGATAATTTGCCTAAGAAAAGCAGTGCTCACAAGCTAAGAAGAAAATATTCCTGTTCACATTGTATCAGGAGCAGGGAGACACTCAAAGTCATCCTGATGTTCAAGCCTTGGGATGGGAGATTTGAATGGAGTTGTCAATTTCAGCTGTAAGAAACAGAAAACTACTGGTGTTGATGATTTGGACTTCTCGAAGGTTCTGAGTTTTAATTGATATTCACAATGTTAGTCGAGAGAGCAGATTTTCTTTGGACTCTGAGGAGTACAGACCTCTCTATCCTTATTCTCTTTCTTTTTTTTGTAAACAAATTTTATTGGGGTTTCAACATATTATAATACAAATAAAGATACTGTTTCTTTATTATGCAGTGGTGAGGCATCACCAAAGTATTCTTTCTAGGATTAGTTGACCACCCTCACCATCTTCTTTAACTTCTCCCCCAATCCAACCCCCACCATTTAGTGTTGTTACGCCATGCCAGCGTTCATTCCATTAGAGGGTGTCAATAGTTGATGTAATCTATTGTCCCTCTCCGCAACAAAACGTGTGGGGAACCGAGGTTTATTGGGTCGCTTTCTGAAAATGCCTCAAACACTAAGGAATTGCAGGTGCAGGTGATCCTCTGGGCAAAGGATCAGGGGTGGGGTGGGGGGGCTCTAGTTCGTTTAGGCTATCCACCAGTGCCTCCCAGACCGAGCCACTTCTAGAGATTCTATTTTCCTTCTTCCCTCTCTCAGCAACACAGTTCCCTCATACCCTTCCCATTTCTCAAGATCTGGTCTCCACGTGGTTACCCAGGGTCCCCCTGGGGCTTTCAAATATCTAGTGATTTCACGTTTTGCCAACAGGAAAGCAAGGTCTTGAAATTTGCTAGTGACCTTGGTTTTGGAAGTGTGTGGGGACCAGCTTAGGAGGCAATGACCAGGGGAGCAGGGGGCATCCTTCTCTAAAACTACAGCAACAGCCCTCATTAATTCCTCCCAATAATCAGTTAATGAGGGGCCATTCCATAGCATATGTAAAAACTCTTCCCCTACTTCTCTGCAAGCTTCATCAGTAGTGTGGAAGTATTTATTAATCCACACCGGAGTGAGGTATGCTCTGTGGCGTATGTGATAATTAATCAGTTTCAATCAGGCATTTCTGTATACCTTGGGGACTCTTTCAAGGATGGCCTCCTAGTCTCTTTCCATTTCAGGGACCCCCAGATCATCATCCCATTGCACTCGCTGAGTTTCCAGGGGCAAGAGTATACCCTCCTGCAATGCCTGGTACAGACATGTGACCGCCTTGAAAGTTCCAGAAGAAAGCCTAATATATGGGCAGCTTCCATGTGGCTTTGGTTCTGATGTACCTGTCTTCCAGTGTTTGCGAATAGCAGCTGTTCCCCCTCTGTGGAGCAAAATGTGGCCCTGTGAGAGATCAAACTCCGAGCAGAATTCCTTGAATGGGAGAATCTCCACCATTTGGCATAGGCCCCCTACCCTTGCCGCTCCTGCACCCACCCATTCTTCCGATCATCCTCAGTGCCTGCTGGGGGGGCAGGGTTGTCAGCATGGTCATAGGCAGGTTGGGTGAATATGGGACCTGGCAGCATGTTTTCTGGAGGCATCTATTCCAGCATCTCCAGATTACTTGAAACTCTTGAGTATCTTCAACCAAGGGAACGCCAAGTTTTCAGTAGCACCCCCATTAGTCTACGAAGTTCTGGGATGAAAGGCCTCATAGAACAGTCCGGAGTCTGTTTGCCCATGAGCATTATGCAAACCATTTGAGTTGTGCTGTGAGATAATGGGTGAGATGTTCAAAGCTTTTTAGCTGGCTCAAACGTCTAAAAAGATTTTTGGTATGTTCCAATGCAAAATTGCAATTCAGTCGCAATTTGGCATTGCGATTCGGTTTTAGGAAGGGACGTGTTTAGGGCATCTCTTCCTAAAACCAAACTGCAGTGGTATGTTTGAATGTTTTGTGAGTGAAATGTGGTCGCAAAACATTCCCAGGTTACCACTCATTTCAAATTGGTGATATCCATTCGCAAATGGGGTACCATTCTCCTTTGTGAATGGTTGAAAAAGCATTTTTTAAGAGCAGGTAGTGGTCCCACGGACCACTGCCTACTCCTAAAAAATAAAAATAAAACTTTTTCTTTTCTTTTTTAAAGTATCCAATTTTCCTTCAAGGAAAACGGGCTGCATTTAAAAACCAAAGATTGCATTATTTAAAAGCAATCACAGACATGGTAGTCTGCTGACCCCAGTAGGCAACCATCCCTGTGATATTTGCGTTTCCCAGTGGGTCGTAAACAGAGACCTACCTCATGGATATTAATAAGGTAGGTCTATTTGCAACCCGCTTGGAATCAGAAATGAAACTCAATAGAGTTTCGAACATTAGAAATTGTGATTGCCTAATTGAGATTCATAAAGAATCGCAATTAGGAATTTGCAATTTCAAAAGTTCGTACATGTGGCCCAATGTGTCTCTTCTCCATCGTCGGCATTGTAGTGTGGCCAGCGCCACCCTCTTATGGCCGGATACCCACACAAAAGTGGTGACCAGGGAATCCAGCTCCTGTAACATTGTCTGGGGGATCCACACCAGAAGCATCACAAAAAAGTATAGCTATCTAGGAAGGGCTACCATCTTTAGCAGAGCTACTCAGCCCATTACCGATAATGGCAGTGTTTTCCAGACGTCAGTATTAGTTCGCAACTATCTGATGGTTAGTCCCACGTTCCCCTCAAGTAAGTCAGGTAAATTGTGAAAAATCCTGACCCCTATATAGGACAGACAGTGAGGCTCCCACTATAGGGACTCCAATTCATCCAGCGGGTCAAGGCCCACTACGGTCTGGAGCAATCTCAATTTCTGCCAGTTAATTTTCAAACCCGATAGGGAGCTGAACTCCTCCTGCATTACTTTGATGCCCGTGAGATCTTCTCCTGTGTCTCTAAGGAAGATCAGTAGATCATCCACATATAATGCTTTATGGCGATGGTTTGCCCAAATCAGTATACCACGATATCTAGTCCCAGATCTGGCCAGGCTGGCCAGTGGTTCCATGGCCACTGCAATAAGCAGGGGGTAGAGAGGGGCATCCCTGCCTTGTCCCTCGCTCTACTCTGAGGCTCTCGGATATGGTCTGGCCCATGCGAACTCTAGCTGTGGGGTGGGTATAAAGCAATCTAATCCAATTCAAGAAGCCTCTCCCCAGGTGCATGTGTACCACTAACCTCATACAAAAAGCCCCATTCCAGGCTTTCAGAGCCTTTTTCTGTGTTGACCACATGTTGAATGCAGTCATATGTGTTAGTCACCAACAGCATTAGTAGGCGACTTATATTGAGCACTGTGTTCACGCCTGGGATAAATCCCGCCTGGCCAGGGTGTCTCAGCTTGGTCATTAGTGGGAGGAGCCTAGTAGCTAAGATAGACAGCAGTCAACAGACTTTACAGTCATGTGGAGGTTTTCCTGGATTTAACAGGGGCACCACCCGTGCCTCACGTCTGAAGCTCAGAAGGCAGCTTGTGTCTCTGACTACTTTGTAGAGATCTACTAATTTAAGGGCCAATTCCTATGCATAGGTGGCATGAAACTCGACCAGAAGCCCATCCTGCCCTCAACATCTTGTATTGATTTGCTGCAGCTCTGAAATAGTAAAAAAAATGTTGATTGATCTATTCCTGTCTATTCACTCTGTTTCCTTCCTCACCCTCAACTTCTACTATAACAGAACCTCTCTTTGTTGGATTTGCTAGCCAAGCCCGTAAAGACCCAGTATGATCCCACTCAGTGTGGGCTCGCTCCATGTATTTTATATAATCAAAGCAACTTAGTCTTTCTACCTGGACTGCCACTTTCTCCTTAGTGTCTTTCAGGGTCTGCTGCAGATCTGGGTGCCCTGGTCTCCTTTGTTCTACTTCCAGCAATTCCTGTTCTGCGGCCACCACCTCCTTCAGCAGGATGTGTCTAACTCCCATTGATTCAGCTATACACTGGCCCCTGATCACCGTCTTGAAAGCGTCCCACTCTATCCAGGGAGATCATGCTGTGCCACTGTTGTCCACAAAATATTGGCCTCCCTTCTCTCTAATCACCTCCAAGTACATCTGATCCTTCACGTGTTCAGTTTTCAATCTCCAGGTGGGAATACGTGGTCTAGGCCTCTCCCATTTCAGCTGTAAGAGGACTGGGTTTTGATCAGATATGGCTCTGGCCAGATATTCTATGGTATGTACTAATCTGTGGATAGTGGAAGTACACAGAAAAGTGTCTAGTAGTATATGAAGTTTGTGGAGTCCTGAGAAGAAGGACTAGTCACAGGCTTATGGGTGTGTCTGTCACCAGGTGTCATTTAGACCCCACCTCATCTGCCAGTCTGCAAAAGTGTGAGCCATTTGGTGTGCCGGTGAGTCCCTGTGTGGGGGCTGTGACTGGTCTGTCTGAGGATCTGCTATGCAATTGAAGTCTCCCCCTATAACGGTTTGCTGGATCAGGTAGTTGGGCTAGGGGTCCCAATAATACTGTCAGGAAGGCTTTCTGCTCTATGCTGGGGGCATAAATGTTTACTAAGGCTATATCTCAACCATCCAGCCACCCCATCCCCACCACATATCTCCCTTCAGGGTCTATCAGCTCTCCTGTGTACTGGAAGGGGACCCCCATGCAGATCCAAATCAGTGTTCCCCTGGCATAAGCTGAGTAAGTCCGGTACTAGGTTTCACCCCTCCATCTGCTCTGTAGCACTGCCCCCTTATTAGCCGTCAAGTGTATCTCCTGTAAAAGGGCAATGTGGATACCTCTCCTGTTCAGATAAGAAAACACTTTATAGCGTTTTGATATTTTCTGCATCCCTCTGATGTTCCAGAAGAGGAGCTTGTAAGTCACAGAGGCAGCCATCTGTGTGTTTCTCGTGCATTCTCATGTCCCTCCCACTTCAGCCCAATTACTATAAAAGTTTATCGCATGATTGGGCATGAACTGATAATTCACTAGGTTGTGACTCATGTCTTCCCCTGTAACTAACAAGTAACAATAATCCCAACTTCCACCCCCCAGCACAAGGATGTTTCTTTTCCCCAGACTTTTGTTCAACTCTCTATTGCTTGTGGGAGTTTCCAAAGGGCTACTCTACTATGGGGGTGAACTTGAGGTCTTGCTCCAGTGATGATTCCACCCATCCATCATCCAGTGATAAGATAATGTTCCCAGGCTCAGGGAAGTAAGCATGCATTCTCCCTTCCCTCTGACATAATCTCGCAGTGATTCAACCCAGTGATCTTTGGGGTACCCCGTTACAAGTCTCATGATATGATTTCATCTAAGCTGCTGGGTGTCACCTTAGGCAGTTCCAGGGTTGAGTACCCAGGCATACTTGAGTCAGGGTCAGAGTCCAGGTCACGTGTACCTCTATCATCCGCTGGTGACTTGGGTCCCGTCTCACTGCTACTCCTTGGTGCCGCTGCCACCACCACCCCGGGAGCAGAGGTCTCGCAGGCATCCTGTGTGCTCGCTCCAATACAAAGAAGAGGCTCTCTGTTGGCACTTCCTTCCAGATCTAGTGGTCCAATAAGTCAGCATATTGTTTCCTTTGATTCTCTCAGGTAGGCCTACCACCCGTATGTTATTTCAGTTCAACCTATTTTCATCATATTCTGCCCTCAACATTGACTTCGATGGTTGCAAGGTGCTCATTTACCTTTGCCAAAACTGGAGGCACTTTGGCTAGGTCCCTCTCTGCCATGGTAACCCGAGTCAAAGATGGTCCTCTCTTAGGAGTCCTAGATCTGCCACCCAGGTACCTATTGTAGTCTCTAAAACTTACTCAGAGTTGTTATTGCCTGCAAAATGTCCTAGAGAGCGGGGCTTCAAATCAGCCCAGGCTACAAGACTGGGTTTTCATCTTCTCACATGATGCCCCCTGCGTCCTCCAGTCGAGGTCACCCCATGTCTTGAGCCTTCTTGCGAGTGCTCTTTTCCATGGTGTCAGCGGGCGAGGAGTCCTGCTTAGTTGTGGAATGTGTTCTCCCTTCTGTGGAGATGTTGGGCCATGAGGAGGGACTAAATAATTAGTTTCACTTCTGGGGCGCCCTTCTGTGTTGTGCGGGAGAACCTTAGCAGGGACATCTGGATGGCCCTGTGTATCGTTGGCCCTTGTACTTTTGATGTTGTAGTAGCAACCTCCAGTCATCTCCGCCTGTCTCCCCCAGCAAAATCACTATTAGGAGACAATAGTCTTCGTGTGGGGGGACAGTTCGCTGGTACCGCATATGTGCTGTGGGGAGGGGCTATTGTGTCCACTGTCTTTTAGTGTTCCAAGGCCAGTCTTTGGCCAACAGCCTTGGTAGTGGCTCCCATTCACCAATATAACTGGCACATTGAGAGGTACACCTTAAGGGCTACCAGCTGCAGGGAAAGTCATGACTCACTGGGGCCCCGCTAGGCCTGCAATCAGGAACCATGCAGCAGAAGCGATCGGGTTTGTTATTCTGTAATGCAGTTTCGCCCTCAGATGTGAGTAGGAGGCTCCTCATCTCCACTTCATGGGGTTTCCAGCAGGCGTTGTAGCAAACCCTAAGGCTTTTCTATGTCTCTGCCTTGGGCCCCGCCGCATCGCAGCTCTCATCACTGGTCACAACACAGGTAGTCTGAGGTCTGGCCCAGTCCTGTCCTTCTGCTCTTCCCCTCCTGCTCTCAAATAACCATGAGGTGGTGCTTCCCCCACCCTACTAGGCCTACTGTAGGTGCACATGGCCTGGCAGCTCCTCGTTCTTCAGCCAGGTGGGCAATGTCAGTTTTCTCTGCGGGGGCCTTCCTGATAGGGTAGCCCTAGAGGAGGGGGGTCTCTACCTGAGTGTTGGGTATCCCATTGGCGATCGTGGCTCAAAACACCTCCTCTGCGATCCTGTTGTCCAAGGGGAGTGGGGCACACAGCTGGTTTACACTTACCTGGTGCCACCCCGTCTGCCGTTTAAGCCCTCTCAGCCCACGCTGGATCCAGCTTCTCCTAGGTATGGTCATTGAGCACGTCTCCGTTCTCTCCATCTCAGCTGCCCTCACCAGACCTCCAGCTGTCATCCACTGTCCTCTTGCCCGGCCACATCCACAAATCACTCTGCATCTCTAGAGTGGCTTCTCAGGGCTACAGTACCCTTGCCGCCAAATTCTTTGCCGGCACTGTCCCAGATTCGCAACTGGGTGTCACCACTGTCAGCTGTGGGGAGTGAGTCAGGACCTGCTTCAGCGTATCTGTACCTACTGGTTAGGGGAGAGCTGTGGCCTCAATCTTGGCTCTGTGGCCTCGCGGCCCTGCCTCATCAGTCAAGGTTGTAGACCCTACTTTGGTGGCCATTGTCATCTTCAGATTGGCATCTCTGGGATCAGGGGCTCTTTCTCTGCATTTCACTGGCCTCTGAGTCTACCAGCTCTATTAGGTTGCCACTGGATGGGCCCTCTCCATCTCCGGCAGGAGAACAGCTCTGTGCTCCTTATGCCATTGGCATCAAGCCACTCCACTTATTCTATTTGTGTGGCTTCATGTTATACAATACCTTGACTAGAGAACATTTACTGAGGTCTCCACTATGCTGACACCTTCCTATTTCCCCAGAACTAACTAGGGCTTCCTGTCTTTAGCTTAGTTTAGGATTAATGTAGACTTCTTCAGACTTATTCATGCAAAGACAAAGGGATCAAAGCTTATACAAGGATCATCAGACTCTATTTTTCATCTTTTGTATAGCTTCAACTGAAATTCTTGTATGTCTTATGCTATTGTGATTTAAACTCATCCAAAGTTTCGGTTCACCTTTGGTGATTCTGTAAGTATATAGAATGTTTTTTAGATTCATTTACATTAGTTTGGCCCTTAATTTGTAATAAAACTCATTTAACTTTATTTACAGTCTCTTACTCCTTAACATGTGACAAATGGGTTACACTGCTAATTGAATTGCGGATTGAAACTAACTCTCTTTCACCACTCAGGCATACTTTAAAGATCTATTACAAGAGAAATGGTAGGAACAGGTCCCAGTGCGCCATCACTAGTTGCACTCTATCAGCATGCTTTGAAAAATCCATATTGTGATATAAAAAAACATCATTCATGGGTAGCCTCAGAAGGGTATATTGTAGAGGCCGAGAAAGGAGAGGCAGGGTACAATACACATCAATGGGGCTGTTGGTGACATAAGCTGTGTCATCTTTTAGGCTAGCTTTCTAAATAATGACTTGATCATTGTCAGTGAGTTAACCAGTTCCCCAGCCTCCCAAGTAACACTAGTGATTTAGCATTTCTCTCTGTTATTTTACAAGAAATAGTGAGACTTGGGATGAGTCTCTAATTAGTCAGCAGAGTGGAGTACAGATATGACTTATAAAGAAGCACTGTAATATGTGTTAATTAGAGTTGCCGCTAATAGTGCCATTGTTTTATAGACTGATTTAGTTATCTTTGCTGGACATGGGACTAATGGACTTAATTACATTTTAACTAATATTGTCCAGCTTTCAACTTTTAAAAACATATTATCTCAGTAAATTGAGTTTGTACTAGAGAGGTGGAGATTTACTCATCTACAGGTGGTGGTAATGATTTAATTCAGCTCATAATTTAAAATTGCCAAATAGGGCAGTGTGTTCTGTTTATTGCGTAGAATCACTCCCACTATGAAAAACAGGAATTCCAGTAAGGGCAGTGCTTAATTTGTAAATAAACAGGTGCCGGTGCTCAAAGCCCCCCTTTTAAACACGCGGCTGCCTAATTAAATGTGCGAACACGGAATACTGAGACAGTGTAATCCTGAAGCCATCTCGGGCCTCTTCAATCCATTTTAAGGTACTCCCTGCCCCCCCAGCTCACTCTTGCAGCTTTCTGTTTCTCCCATTGTGACTCTCGTTTTTCTCTTCCTACTTTTTTGCCATATGTGTCTTTTGCTCGCATTGAGTGCTTGAGGCAGAAAGATAAGCGCCGGCCCACAAAAATAAGTGCTGGTGCTCAGCTCCGGAAACAACAAGCACAAATTAAGCACTGAGTAAGGGCAGTTTAGACTGTCACAGGGCACAGTCCTCAGTACTGAAGCCAAAGCCGTTATTGAGCATGTATTTAACAGATACATTCAAATCATTCTACAAGAGGTATGGGTGAGAAAGCATTTTGAAATCATATGCATAATAAAGCTTCAAAATTGGAAGGTGTACACATTTTATTCAGTGTATAGATCCAAAGAGTTAGGGTCTCAGTTAGAATGGGGTAATAATGGGACACCTACCAAAAATGGGTTTGTTTCTCCATGTGGTTTGGGAGAAACTTCACAGTTTTCAATGGCGGACCCTCAGCCTACTCTGCAGTCAGAAACATCCTGCTGGCAGGCCAGCCCCCAGAGAACCACAGGTTGAAAACTGGGCCCCCCAATGCATTTTTTTCCTGCCCACAAGGACTGAGTGAACGCTCCAGGCGTGTAATGTACAGTGCTTTTTGTTTTACTGAAACAGACTTCTGCTTTGGGGTTTTTCTTCTGAAAACATAACAAAAATCCAGGCAGCATTGCAGTTTCACCAAAAAGTGCCTTTTTCGTGTCAGCGGACAAATTTTAGGTAATCATTCCTAGTCCATTCAACAAGGAATTTGAAATGAAATGTGCTACCACCTGCTGGGCTGCAAGATGCATGGCCTTCGCTGCCGCAGTGGCTTGGCGGCCAGCCCACAAGAGGCAACTAGGCCTTCACTTTTTTAGATACACCAACATCAGACATTAAATGAAAACTGTTATCAACCCAATTTCTGAGAAAAAAGACCTCAACTCTCTCAAATCATGTTTACTTTCTTTGTCACTGATGCAAAAATCACAGGAAAAGCCCACAACCTTCAAATATTTGACCTGAAGTAAAGACCCATTCACACCACAGAAGACTGGTTATTTTTATTTAATCATGTATTTATTAAAACAATATTAGCAAACTATAATGCTCCGACATGCATTGATACACTGGTCTTCAGGGGACAACTTAGTGGACAAGAATTAAGGAGATACTCTGAGCTCTTACTGTTTAATCTGATATCATATATTGAGATAAGACCAAGAGTAAGAGTAGGGCTAAAGCAGGCTCACTGAATGACAGCGCTTTAAATTGCCCTCTACCCGGCTCGATCTATCGGCACTGGTCTGCTGCACTGCCTATCCAAACAGGGTAGCCTTCAGTTTCTTCTTCAAGATAGTCAAGACATGTGAGATTTATATACAATTAAGGGAGAGGGAAGCAGAGTTTGGTTGAACTGAGAGTGACCATCCTCCTGAATGGTCGGAATAAATGTAGGCACCTTAAAAAGAGCTTTGTCGTTAACAATACAGAAGCTCTGACATGAAATCCATGTAGTCAGTAAATTAACAGCACCCCACTTATTAATAAACATTTAAATTAGCCACTGACAATATTCCAGGCAAAAAACAGGAACATCTTACATGCCTCAGCATAAAGGCAATTCTGCGCTGCTTCCACACTTGGAAAGCAACGTGTTCAACTTTTAATCTTGCTGGAAATTCAAATTGAACAGTAAATATCAGAAACAAAAGGAAAACAGGGTCCATACTTACAAAAAAGAGGAGAAACATGAGACCCTTACTTTGGGAACCCTATTTGATTATGTCTCAATAATAATCAAAATAAATTCTAACGGGCCACTATCCGAATACCAATGTTTCAGCCAGGGCCAATGGAACTCCTTCACTTCGTCAAAGATCATGATAATTACAAGTGCCCATAACAAATGGTATAGAGTCCCCAAAAAAATACTAAATAAAATTAGAGACTTAGAGATGCAGGGTAAACAAGATCTCTGAAATTAAACTTTTTTCGCAATTACTCTCTGCTGCACAAGGTGTATATATAGAAAACCTACTCTCAATCATATTGAGTCAAAATCTAGGAACTGGATTAATCGAGATGTACCACACCACAGTGGAAAATCTAAGACTGTTTTTGTATGAAATATATGAAGGGATGATCTTATACTGTATTCTGGATCTAGTGCTCCTGTTTGAAAATGAGGACATTTGCTCACTAGGAGTTAATTCTGTAAAAGAACATGCACCATAAGCAAATAGAACAATTGTAGATAATTATTTGGATTAGCAACAGCCTCCCTATAAAGTGAGTCTACCTATGGTGTTGTGAGGAATAGCGTAGAATGACCACAATCTGGTTCTAAGAGCTGCTTCTTTTTCGATGTAGACTTTCATGCCATTTGAATAGTCTCCTTGAGTAAATGATTGGCTTGTTCAACCTGGTCATCCCAACTTTTATCCAGGGACCTTCAGGTAACTCTACAGATGTCATGGGACATCAATGTGTAATCATGGTTTTATCCATGCTAATGCAAATGGAACAGTGGTTGACATACATGTCAACTTCACATTCCATGGAGGGCCCCCTATATCTTTCTCTAGGTTTTTGCTTTGTTCCAGTCATTCCCACATAGCCTTCATGGGATAGGGCTGTCCACTTTCCCCTTAAAGATATAGGCACAATCAATGTGTCCCATGGAGAATGACGTCTTCAGCTATCATTTTGTAATCTCTTATTTTACAATGTGGCCTGATAGCTTAGTTTAGTATTTTGTCACGGGCCATGCCTTGATAATGTATTTTTTAATTTCTTTAATGCATTGTCATTTTTAACAGTTACTTCCCATTCATTTTTGTAACTATGCCATTGGAGTTAGTACAGTCATACAAAGATGCAAGCAGCAAATCATCATCATCCTCAGCTTCATCACAATCTAACTCATTGTCACAAGGGGTTCCTGACAGGTAATCAGTGGAGACATTCACGCTGTTGGAGTTATATTCCATTCTGATTTGGTACTCTTGCAATTTGCACACCAACTTTGCTATTCTTGGTGACATTTTCCCTGATCCTTTCTCTTCTCAAATGCTAATCTGTGGTTTGTGATCTGGGCAAAAAGTGAAATCTTTGCCCCAAAGAAAACTTTTAAACTAAATGACCCCCCCAAACACAAGCTAATAATTCTTGTTCAATTACGGAATATTGCATTACTGGGCCCCTTAATTTGTGTGATGCAAAGGTGATAGTATTCTTGCCTTTCTATGTGTTCTGGCTGAGTATTGCACCTAACTCAATCACTGAATGACTGTAAGAATGGTGCATGGCCAAGTTTCTTTATGTCTTTCATTCTGTCCTCACATTTCTCATTTCACATAAATTCTCTGTCTTTCTTTATCAGTTTTCTATGTGGTTCAACTTTTACAGCATAGTTTTGTATAAACTTGGAATGGAATTCACACATGCCGAAAAATATGATAGTTCCTCTTTGCTAGCTGGAGTCAGTGACTTTGTGATGCAAGTTATTAAGGATGGTTTTGGCAGAATGTCATGTTCTTCGATGAGGTGTGCCAGGTACCCCACTGTGCCCCTGAAAAACTTACACTTATCTTTCTGTAAAGTAAGACCGCTATCCTGAATTCTTTGTAGTACTCACACCTTTCATGTTGGTTCATTCCATGTTGAAAGACAGCAAATGCACAACATAACCCAAAAGGTAATCTGCAAAACTGGTAGGCCCCTTCATGAGTGACGAACACTGTATGATTTTAGACTTTTCATCCAACTAAATTGGTGCTAGGCTGCACTATAATCATGTGTCGTAAATATCTTAGCTTTGTCGAGTGTCATCACTGTTCAGTTTATTAAGGGCAACTGCTGATAATCCTCCACAACATGGCAGTTAAGTTGGCCAAGGTCAATGCATAAACAAAAGTTTTCATTTTCTTTCTTCGCAATGCCTACTGGTCATAGCCATTCTGAAGCATTTATTAGTTCTATTATTCCACTGGTACACCAATCCTCAAGTATGGCCTTAACCTCTGTGCGGGCTGACAAGGGTATATTCCTGACACATTGTTTGACAGGTTGTGTGTTTGTTTTTAAGATTATATCATGTTTGAAATCCTTTAGGCATTTTAGCGTCTCACTAAGTACCCCTTTTTATTCCCCATGAATAATTTCCAACACATAAATTGGTTGACATGGATTTATCATCATTCTCAGTTTTTGTTGTTTCAGCCATCCAAGAATGTTACCATTGTAATCTACCACAAAAACGTTTGTAAATACAGTCTTCTGCTTGAATGACAAGTTGGCTTTAAACACTCCTTCTAATTTTACTTTGTGGCCACCATAAGCTCCTGGAATTATACTACTACTTTCTAGAGAAGCCTTGCCTTCCAAATTAACATAAGTGTCCTAAGATTGTATAGTAATAGGGATACAGAAAGAGGAACTGGCAGCACATGGGGGCTCCAACTTCCGGCAAAAACTGCGCCCACAGCAGTTCTCCCACCTTCCAGGTAGTGCTTATCAGCACATTCATCCTGCCGAAGCACAAGACACAGAAAGCAGGACCGGCAGCACATGGAGATTCCAACTCCCAGTAAACCCAGTGCCAGGTGGCACCCATGGCAGTTCTCCTGCCTTCCAGCTAGCACATATCTGCACATTCTTCTTCCCACAGCACAGGATACAGAAAGCGTGACTGGAGCACACAGGGATTCCAACCCCCAGAAAACCCTGCGCCAGGAGGCACCCAAGGCAGTTCTCCCACCTAGCACTTAGCAGCACTAGCCTATCTGCCCCGTCAGCCCCAGGAAGTATAGTGATCTTGATCCTGTTTCAATAAGCATTTCAAAATTTTCTCTGTTCCTTTGAAAATAGCACTTAAGTTGATTCAGCCTTTCTTCCGTATTGATGATAGCCGTGAGCAACACCAAATTTTCCATTAGTTCATTTTCATCAGAATCTTCCTCTAGCTTCTCCTTCTTTATAAATTAAATTGACCTTAGTATGATGGTTGTCTGGTTTGTACAACCATTTAATAAATTTGGCAGACATTTCAATACTTTTTATGGTTGAGATCACCTTTCGTAAGTTGGAATTTCGATGCCAAAAGTTTTTCTTGTGCCTTCACACATGTGGTGCGCATTATCACCTGGTCTCAAATCATCTCATCCATTTCCATAAAGGAACATGTTGTGGCCATCATCTTTAGAGTCACAACACAGGACTTAATTAATTCACCAGGTGCCTTGTTCCAGTAGTAGAAATTATGTATTTTTATTGTGACACTCATAGTTGTGTCAAAATTAGTTTTCAATCTAGTTTTAACTTAAATTAATACATCCCATTCTTTATCCTTGTCCTCTTTCTCAACAGGGGTTATGTGATTAAATAACCTCCCTTCTGCCCCAAGCAATTATACATCCTTGCTTGTTTTCTGGCAGGGTTGTAGTGTCTTCTGTCCATAACTTCTAAGTGATTTTCAAAGCATTTGACCAATTGGGTCCAACTTTCAGCAGGCTGTCATTGTACTTCTCGGAAGGTGCTGGCAATGCCACTGCATTCATTATTCCTACCATGTCAATACAATTCCACAAGGATTATACAGTTGCAGCGCGAGCCAAGCGTTTGGCTCGGGGCGCAGCCGTGGTTCCTGACGGCCGGGTGTACCACACCCCTTCTGTTCTTTATTTCTTTGCACAAGGCCCCAAAGTGGGCATGGGGCCTCGGCGAGTCTTGGGTGCAGCATGCCCTCAATATTAGACGTGAGCACCTTCCCCCCATCCCCTCACTTCCCTGCTGCAGCCTGTTCCTTTCTTCTTTTCTTCTTTTTTCTCTTCTTTCTCCTTTTCCTCTTGTTCTTATTTTCACATTTAGCAGCCATGTTCTTCTTTCTCCCAGCATGTCTTTCTTTTTCCCTGCATGCCTTAGGACTCTTTTTCAAAATGGTGCCTTTTCTCTATATGTTCCTATCATTCTTTCCCAATACAATATGGTGTCTTTCTTCTTCCTGTTGGTCATTTCCTGTTTTAGGGTATATAAGGTGTGTGATTCTTGTTCTCCTTGCGCTGTAACACTTCCTTTGGTGGTGATCTTCACTCCTGTTATTTTTTCTCCAGTTTTTTCCCTCGCTTATTCCAGCTCCTTCCAGGATTGTTTTTTCCTGTTGGAAGACTTACCTTTTTGCTTCTTTTTGTTCCAGGGAGTTCCTGATATGAAGGGTTTTCCCTTTGGGTTTTTTTTCTCTGGGACTCCTTCTGGAGGGCAAGGACTGCCTTTTGACGTTCCTTCATCAGCAGCACCTTGGCTACCAGAAAGGGCCGCCCTTACCTTGGTCAAGGCAGAACCTACAAGAATCAAGACCACTCTGCAGTTCCAGTGGGCCAAAGACATCAATGACGAGTAGCCTGTGACATATACAAGTTCTGTTGAGGAACCCTTTTTTAATATGAGTACATTGAAGAAGCAGATCAACTGAATAGTACATGCAGCAGTAAATATATTGAATCATTCAAAATCACTAGGTAGGAGATTTGGCTCCCTCCGGTGGTTTTATGCAACAGTAAATATCCTGAATGGTTCAAAATCACTAATATGGTGATTTGGACCCCTCTGATGGTCACATCAAGTATGAATTCTTTCAATACCAGTAGATTTGATGGGTTTATCCACTCGCTGTACAAAGCTCTTGCTCCTCCCTGAGGCTGGCTGTGGGGCGGGGACATAGGCGGTGATGAAGTTGGAGCCCACTACAGCCTGGGGCTGGTGTTGGTGTGTGAGTGAAGGCCAGCCAATGGGACTTGCCAACCAGTCCTCGCACTTTGCCATGCAAAGGAAGAGTCTCGTAGTTATGGAAGACAGATGAGGCAATCAGCAGTGTTTTGCCTGACAGCACTGAAGCAGCAGAGTCCAGATGAGCCTTACAGTGGTAGGATAGCAGAGGGGATGCCACACTCATTGCCAATTCCCTAATGCAATGATGAGGGGATGAGATGAATTTGTACATCTTTATTTCTCTCAGGTCACACATAGAATGCTGTTAACTCTAACCTTTTCCTCCTGCCTGTTTCTAACATGCTTGAATCCATGTACATCTTCCCCCACGCACATACACAAGAGGAATGGCGGAAAGCAGAAGGAAGGCTGAGTAAAGGGGACAATGCCAACAACACGTACAGAATATTACACCACCCAAGGGCCATCCCTGCACTCTGATTGTGAGCTCTCAACACAACTAAATGCACTATTTCGAGACACATTAAAACACAACCCACCAAGGCCCTTATCACAAGTGGATTGGTAATGCCTGATGGGTCCGGTAACAGGAGTTTGCTGGGTCTGTAGTAATCATGAGTTTAGCAGGAACACTATTGGTCAGAGGTATGGCATCCAGAAATTTCACCTGCTCAGTTCTTAGTTTGAAATAAAAAATTGGTGCTGGTGCCCAAAATGTTTCCACCACTGGAACTGACCACTTCCATCTGGGGTGCCATGCCTCAGCCTTGGGTGCTAGCACCTTCATCGCCTTTCATAACTTACCTATTACCCTAAGCTATAGGGTTTCTTGGCCTTATCACCTTTGGGAGTTCCTAACTCTACAGGATCCTGGAACTTGTCTATTTGTGATGGTCAGGCATCCACGGCCCAGCCAAAACAAACCTCACAGACAAGCAAGGCTCAAATTCATTCCAGTAGGAAAAACAGGGCTCTGATAGCACATCATCTTTAGAGCAAAGTAAAACAAAATACAACGGAAACCTCTGAACATTATCTGAAAAGTCCAAACATTTTAATGCTCATTCATATTTTCTTCAGCAATGTCTCTGTAGATGCTGTCCTTATCCTATTCCCAAATCTGCTTTTTTTCCCTTCCTATTGTGCCACATTCTTAAAATTTCAGCAGGACAGGCAATGGAGAGACCTCACACGGGGACTTTATTTGTTTGCTCTTGAAATATAAATTTTCATTTCAAAGACAGCTCCACCTCATGTTCCAGCAAGACATTAATATCTGCTATTGTAATCTAGCTAGAGCGCTACCAGGTCAATAAGATGTTCATGTAGGGGCACAAGAACAACTTTCAGCAATAATGAATGCAGAGTACAAACTACTGAGTGGAGGGAAAAGGAAGCACAGAGGCAGCACAATCATATTATATGATCACATGTTCTCATCTGCTTTAACATTCAACTTGTTATGATTAAATGTCGGAAGGGGATTTATTTCTCAACCTGTGGTCCGGGGAACTCTGGGGGTCTTTGACTGCTTAGAAAATTAAATAATAGTGACAGATTAGGTCCCCAGCTTTCAGTAATGACTCAGTGGGGAGTCCCCAGATTCTAATAATGATTCAGTGGGGTCCCTGGGTTGCAATAGTGGTAAAGTAGGGGTCCAGAGAAGTCAAAAGGTTGGGAACCATTGTCTTAGTGGAAATACTGAAGTTCTTCTCTTTCCATGGGCTCCCAACCAGTGAAGGAGAAATAAACATGTGATGGAAACATTCACATTTACAGTGTGATTAAATGAAGTAAAACTGCTAATTTTGATTTGCTAGTGACTGGTCATAACATCAGGAGGGAGTAACAGCTGAGCAGCATCTTACACATATAAAGATTCCAGCCAATGAGAGGTTTTCTTCCTTCACTTTGGCAGTAACAGAATGACTGACAGGCTCACGTACCTTGCAAGGGGCATCTGTGATTCCTGCCGTCAGGATTCATATTGTTTTTTGGCAATGAATGGGCAGGCAGGCAGGCTCAGGTATTTGTAAGGATATTGTTGTACCTTCATTCTATTTTGTATCCTTGTGTATCTTTATTTGTAGACTTGTGTTGTGCATGCTGCTTGAGCAGGTTCGCGCATCTGGGTGTCTGGCATGAGTTACAAGCCTCTCTTGAATGTCGGGTCAAAACATTTGCCAACTCGAAAGTTGGCCAGTCTTCGAGCTGGCAACAGATTGGCGTGCTGCATCTGAGGCTTTATTTGTTACTAGTAAACTTCAGTATTAAAAAGTCGGTACCTGCCTTAGTGTTTGATGATCTTCCAGCATAACATACTTTGCAGACAAGGACTCTGCATCATACGCTCTTCTGGGAATCTTTATTAGACTAGAGGTCTCCTCGCCAATGCAGAAGGTATGTCATCACCATTTTCCAGATAGCAGCAGATTAAATTCCTTTTCATTCCCGATGGTTGTGCTCGCATGACACATTTCACCGACAGTCACTAGAGAAACGAGCTGAGCAGTCATGTCTCAGCTGGCATCCGTACTACAAATGTAATTGGCAGACAACACTTGGGGAGTACGTCACAATGTTTTAAAGAAATGTATCAGCCGCCAGGTAGCTTATTTTAAAGCTGTTTGACAAACGTAGAGGTCATCTTGGAATTCCCAATGTCAGCTTAAAGCGTGTGTATTTGCAATCTTTCTTTACTGTGGTCACTGTCAAAATGGTGTGGCCATCTGGTTGCTTTTGCAAAGACCATATTTCACCTTCAAGGATTAAAATTCTACGGTGCTATGGTTTTTGGTGTAATTCTAGTGGTCTTTTTGAAGGATTTTTTAAAAAAAAATCCCTCAATATTTGCATTTCTGTTTTGTGCCTAGATTTGTTTAATTTTGCAATGACTTCACAGCAAACACTACCACATTATTTTCTTCAAAGCTCAAGAAAGCCACAAGTCAAATGGTGCATGTGGTTCAGAACCTTTGAAAATTGCTTGTTGGCAATTGATGCCAAGAACTTTCAGCTGGAAAGGAAGAAAGCACTCTTGCTCATTTGTTTGGGTGCTACTGGAAATGTTTGAACACTTGTCAGACGTTGACCCTCCCCAGGACAGTTTATTACTTGGGATGATTACTATGAAGCAGTTACCAGACTGGAACTGAAGTTTGGGGAAAAACCAAATGTGATTGTAAAGGTTCTGATAAGGTTTTGGTTAACCTCTGAATTATAGTTGCGTTCTGTGACATTGGATGTAATATTAACACATATCTTTGTGATCAGTTAGTCTTGGTCTGTTTAAGTAAGAAGATTTAAGAAAGACTTTTGTATATGTGCATGTAAACCTTCTATGAGTTAATTAGCATAGCTAAGGGGATTGAAAGATTTATGATTATAACTAAGGCATTGGCACGTAATAATAACAAAGAACAATTGAGTGTTGGCATAGTATGCAGGGATCAATGGAAAGAAAAGAGAATGGAGTTAGATAAACAGAGAGTGTCATTTTATTACTGTTGTGAGTCACAGTCCCACTTCGGTAAAGCTGTTAATTGTCCTGCACTTAATTTGAAGTGCCTCAATTGCGATAGCGTTGGTTGCTTTTCCATGGTGTACTGATCTAATAAGAATTTTCAGTGAATAAGGAAAAGGGAAACGTACTAGCATGTCTACTGTGCAAGTTGATGATAAATGGGAGTTAGATGATTGTCATGAGGGGTTTAAGAATGACATTTTAATTGTATCTAGTGAAACTTATAATAAACATAAACAGAATACACCTTTTTGTGAGTCACTGGTAATAGCGTCTGTGAACGGGAGATCTTAAGAGCCTTATTATGATACTTATGTATATTCATCTCCGAATAGCCTCTAACTCTAAATCTATGTCCCATATCCTCAATGGCCTCATAAAAGTCACAGTCTCTACTGCAATTTCTTCTCGCTCTGATCATTTCTCCTAGCGGTATAGCCTCTATCTGATGCTTAGGGTGCGCGCTTGTCGCGTGCAATAAAGTATTACAGGCGGCCAGCTTCCGATATAATCTGCTCTCTATTCTGTTGTTCTCTACAAATAACTCCACATCTAAAAATTCTATATTAAACTCACTATATTTGTATGTAAATTTAATACTAGGCTATTCGGAGATGAATATACATAAGTCTCATAATAAGGCTCTTAAGATCTCCCGTTCACAGACACTATTACCAGTGACTCTGAAAAATAGTGAAGCTAAGAGAAATAGTGCTCAGAGAATGAGGATTGTTTTAGACTATACAGAGACTTCTCAGAGGCTGCTGAGAATAATGAAGAAACACTGGTCAATACTTACTCAAGATGAGACGCTCAAGAAATATATAGGTATTAAACCGGAGGTTTCGTTTAGAAGAGGGAATACCCTCAATAATATTCTGAGTCCCAGCTATCCACCAGAGGAGACGAAGTCAGATTGGCTCAGTGTAGGTAATCGAGGATTTTATAAGTGTGGCTCATGTGCAATGTGTAAATGGGCGTGGCAAGCTAAAAAAGAATTTTATGATAGAAGTGGCTGTAAAATAGACATAAAATCACACATAGATTGTAACACCAAATTTGTAGTCTACATGCTTATATGTAAATGTGAAAAAATATATGTGGGCAGTACAATACGCCCGCTTAAGACAAGGATTTCGGAACACTGGAGAGCAATTAGGCAACTAGATAAACAATATCTGATAGCCTCTTATATGAGGATATGCGAAGCACAAGGGATGTCCAAAGACTTAAAATTTTATGGCTTCGAGCACTGTGAAAAAAACCCACGGGGTGGCAACAGAGAACTGGCCTTAAGAAGAAGGGAATCATTATGGATTATGAGATTAGGAGCTGTGGAACAAGGATTAAATACGGATCATGAGATAGAATATTTTCTTGGTGATAAGTAACTCGAATATGGAGGTAGAACTATAAATAGATGAGTATATGGAGATATTAACGATAAAGGAGGTAAATAATTAAATAAAATAAGTCATAAATGAGATTAATAAGATTAAGGAGATAAAAAACACTTATTGTTGGAGAATATCTAGTCTACAATTTATTTGTATTTTGATTTTGGTTATCAGTTTGAGTCAGGTTATTTGATTGGTAGTTTATAGGGTTTCTATAGCGGGTCTATTTAGTGTTATTTTTATTATATATTTTTTTAGAGTATTCTTCTATTTTTAGTTACGAAATCGAGGTGTTTAAATAGGACGCGCATAGGAAACTCAGTTTAGACTGGATGAGAGCATACTCGCCGGCAACAAATGATTTTATAAATAGGTAAGATAATGTTAGCGCTAGAGTATATCAGACGGACCCTATATGGGGAGATGACTGATTTGAGGTTTATTTTACAACCGATATTACGGAAAGAGAAAGGCAAGGATACAGAATATATAGTAAAGTGAGACATGTAAGCAGAAATAGGTGAGCGTTTTTGAAAAATCTAAACTAACACTATAATCTGCTATGAAAATGAGCAAAATTTATTAAACAATGATAAATCTTTTATTTCTTGCCGCACATATAAATAGAGTGTATTCCTTGAAAAAGAATGAATGTTATGAGGTGTTAAAGAAGTGAGCAACAATGGAGTTATCAAGTTAAAATTAGTGGATATGAGGGATATACATTTAGCTATTGGTGGATATATAGTACTAAGTAAGGGGGGGTCCTTTTTAAACAACTTAGAGCACGGTCTACACAAGGCACACATTATTAATAATATTATTTTATTTCAATCTAATTTATATAAATCTAATCTGTTTGTGTTTGTACTTAGTCTATCTATATTCACTTTTACTTAGTCTATACTTTAATGGGGTAAAATAATCTCTTCACTTAGGCTCACAATAAAGGAAATCATGAATGAAGGGAGAAAGGTAACCTGCATGGTTCTCACTAAGTGGCTGGACTCGTTTGGCACTCGACTAACAATGAGGTCAGGTGATGAAAATGGAAGTTGAAATTGACTTATTATATATGGAAATATTGTTTTAGGAAGTCTTGATGCAATCCTGGTAACAAGAAAGTCCTGAAGAAATCCCAGGGGCACTTCCCCGGATGAAACACGTGTAGATGGACAAGCAAGTTGGAAATTATGGATACATAAATGTGATAATTAGATTAGCCATAGGATTGTGGGACGGACAAGAAAGTTGGAAATTCTGGATATATAATTGTGATAATTGGATAATATCATAGGATTGTGAACTGAATAAGCTGTAGGATCAGAGGGAAACAAGTTGCCCCTAATTCAACAACCCATGGTGGTGAACAATCACTTACCAATTCTGCATATAAAGGACCGGATTGAACATTTGTACAATCTGCTCTTTCTAAACTGCCTAATTGCTAGCAATCACACACCGCCCGACCAACTCTCTGTTGCGTGGCTCTGAAGCATCCCTTTGGTCTGGCATCTGTGCCATTGTATTTCAAAGAATCATCTATTCAATTTCTAAGGATGTTACAGGCGTTATGATTTATCAGGATGGCATTCTGATATTTGCTTGATCTGTGTCTCAAAATGATGAGAGAAAATCTTGTCTATTTTGCAGGAGTGTGGTATGACTGTGCACAAGGATAAATGTAGTTTCGGAGATAAAGGTCATAGAAGATAAAAGAGCAAGCAAAGTATTTTCTAGGTTATTTAAATTGAGCACAGTATTTCAAGAGCTCAATTTTCAGTTCAGCTATGTTCATGGAAGGTTAAATTTCAAAGCTGATTAGCTAGACTTTCACTAAATACCAGTGACGGTGAAGCTAGGGAACCTGATAATTTGATCTTCCCTGACGAGTGAGCAATTGCTGTATTAGAAGCTAACATCAGTTCTGTCATTTCTCCTGAAGAATTGCATGATGAGTGTCTAGAATATGCACAATAGCAGGAGAATATCAAAGTTATAAATGCAAGGTCAGCCACCTTATCTAAGGGTGTTATCGGGTATTTTGGCGATGCTTTGTCAGAATTAAGGGCCAGATGTAGGAAAGGAATTGCAACTCGCAAACGGCAAAAACTGCCGTTTGCGAGTTGCAAATCACATTTTCCTATGCAGAAATGCATTCTGCGAGTCGGACCGACTCGCAAAATGCATTTCAGAATCGCAAATAGGAAGGGGTGTTCCCTTCCTATTTGCGATTCCTAGTGGTATGCAATACCATTTGCGACCGCATATGCGGTCGCAAATGGTGTTGCAGTTACCATCCACTTCAAGTGGATGGTAACCCACTCGCAAATTGGAAGGGGTCCCCATGGGACCCCTTCCAGTTTGTGACTGGACCCAAAAACATTTTTTCAGGGCAGGGAGTGGTCCAAGGGACCACTCCCTGCCCTGAAAAAATACCGAAACTAAAGGTTTCGGTTTTCTTTTTAAGTGCAGCTCGTTTTCCTTTAAGGAAAACGGGCTACACTTAAAAAAAAAAAAACTGCTTTATTTAAAGCAGTCACGAACACGGAGGTCTGCTGACTACAGCAGGCCTCCATGTTTGCGAGTGCCCATAGTCGGTATGGGGCCGCAATTTGCGACCCACCTCATGAATATTCATGAGGTGGGTCATTGCGACCCCATACCGACTTGCAGACGGTGTCTGAGACACCGTTCTGCATAACATTTTGCGACTTGCAAACAGCGAGTCGCAATGACTCGCTATTTGCAAGTCGCAAAATGTTATTTTGCTACATCTGGCCCTAAGTGTGGAATCAGGTATAATCTTAGGAGGGGATCTATTTGTGCCGCAAGAAACGTTTGATAAAAGGATGATTAAAATTGTGCATAAAGGCCGCCTGGGCATAACTTCCAATAAAAAAATGTATGCAAACATTATTGGTGGCCCGGGTTTCGATGAAGTTGCCATTGACTTATTATGTCTTTTTTATTGTCTTGCTGAGCTAAAGTACTTTATTTGTTTTCATTGATTAATTCTTGAAGTGGATTTATTAAACATCTGTTTGAAAGATTATCACTGATTTCACAATTTAATCTTTATAATATGTTTTTACCTTGGAGGTTGTGCCCAAAGTTTTTGGCTCTGACAATAGCACAAAGTTGATGTCATTCAAGATGTGGACTTTTATTAGGGTAACTGTATATGCCATTTTATTGTGGCTCTAAAATCTCCAAATTCTAACAGATTGGTGAAAAGAGCTAACAGAATTATCAAAGAGAGGGTTCAAACAGCTGTCCCTGCTGACTTGGAAGTGAATGATTATTTGCAGTGCAACATTTATAATTAGCATAATATTCCACATTCTCAACAAGTGTTTCACCATTTGAATCAGTATGTAAAAGAGTCGGTTTCAGTGAAAACTTTCCACCATGGATAGATACCGGATGCAAAGTCAAAACACTAAGGGGGTTATTACAACTTTGGAGGAGGTGTTAATCCGTCCCAAATGTGACGGATATACCACCAGCCGTATTACGAGTTCCATAGGATATAATGGACTCGTAATACGGCTGGTGGTATATCCGTCACTTTACTGTCACTTTTGGGACGGATTAACACCTCCTCCAAAGTTGTAATAACCCCCTAAATGTCCCTGAGGTTAGAAGAAAGGTTAGTAGTGAACAAGAAAGTTGAATATAATGGCAAGATATGAAAACTAAAGACATTCATGTTGGTGATTGGATATTAATAAAGAAAATTTGCTTTGTTGCTAAAGGTCAGTCATAGTTTCAAGATCCTCAGCTGGTTGCAACATTGAATAATAATTCTGTGTTTTTTTTAAATAGAGAGCGAAGGGATCTGAATAAGGTTATCCCCATTCAGCAGGTTCAAACTGAGATATAAAAACAAGGCTAGATGGAAACAAGGGTGACCTATGTATGTTTGGATTAGGTACCTCCTTTGCAAACATGTATTGCTAATAGAGAAACTGAGTACAAAGTTGTGAGCCAATGCACCAATGTGAGACAGTTCATCAAGCAATTTGGATGATAGTGTTTGATACAGTGAATTTGAAAACAATGTTGTTGATCTTAGTATTTGGAAAGAACTAGCAGTCTCAAACAACTTAAGTGCAGAAAAAATAAACTAGTTCTCAAAATGTGTGTCAAGGTGATGTTATTGATCATGAATATTCAAGATCCAAGAGGAAAACTGTTTCACAAGCAAAGTTCAATTGAAAATGTTGTCTTTTTTTGTGGAGTAAGCGAGCTGTTGTATCCTCGCTGTATTCTGTATCCTTGTTTATCTTTATCTGTAGACTTCTTTTGTGCTAGCTCCTCGAAGACTCGTGCACCTGGGTGTCTGGTGTGACTCACAAACCTCTGTTGAATGTTAGGCCGGAACATTCAACAGCTTGACAGTTGGCAGGACTTAGAGCGGGCTGTGGATCCTTATGCAGCGCAGGGGGCTTCAAAACTGTGACTTGCCTTAGCATCTGATGGACCAGAGATCACTGATGGCAGGCCCAGAGGTTATGGGTGGGTATTGAGGAGTATAATACTCAGTATGTGGATAGCAGCTGCTGCAAGGACCAGTACTGGCTGAATCTTGAAAGTGGTGGGGTGTAAACACCCTCTTGCAGGAGTGGAGTGAGCTAATCTAACCTCTTACAGGAAAATTCCAGTAAGGGGGTTTCCCCCTATAAACATTGATAAATTACCAAAGGGTGCATTTAACAGGAAGAAATTTAAATACATTTGGTAGAAACCTGCAAGTTCCAATATTCCAATAGCTGCATGGTGTTCCAAGCAAGCATTATTTGTCCCAAGCATTTAGAGCTTGTTTTTCAAATGAAAACATTAAAAGATTGGTAGGGAAAGAGTGCACTTTTCAATATAATGCCCCATAAAAGCTGGCTAAATAAATACATAGTTTACATGTATACATATTTCTTACAGTAAAGAAAATATAGTTATGCAGGATCACAAGACTTATTGATTTTCATAATGCTTCTAGCGTCCTTCTTCCCTTCATTATCCTACCCAGTACTTTCCTGTCAGATTATCTGTCATACAGTAAACCAAACGTTATACAAATCTCATTGAAGGCCGTAATCAGCAGTGCTAGATAACCCGTACATAAAGCAACTATAGCAGGAGGACTGGTCTGGAACCAAAAAAACGAAATGTCCATTAGGTCTACCAAATTCAGCAACAATTATCATGCACACATTAAGTTGAAGCTCATTTGCAAATGTAACCACTTTATTCGAAACATCAGCTTTCTAGTTTTCGAAAATACAGACATTTCAACATGAACTAGTTAACTAGCATGTCTCTAGGAATAGGTTGTGTGAATAGCTAGTATGTATCTCGAAGGCCACTATTCTGTTAAGGTTAGCCAGCAAGTTCTAGAAATACCGACAATATGTCACTCTTGCGCATTAATATGTCACTGTCAGCCACTATGTCCCCAGGAATGTCAACAGTATGCCTCTACTATGACATTACTGTGTAAGGTTTAGCCAGCATGTCCCAAGTTATGGCAGTAACATGTCTCTTGAAGTTTGCCATGAACACCAACAATATGTCAGTAATGAACATTAATATGTCACTGTCAGCTACTATGTTCTATGACATGTCAACAAAAATGCCTTTAAAAGGCCATTATTATGTCAAGGTTAGCTAGCATGTCTCTGTGATACACACAATATGTTTCTGATGGACCATTATTACTTTAGGACCAGCCAGCAATGTCTGAACTTGTCATTACACAATGAAATGTTTTGCTAAGCTATCTTTCTTAGCCTCAACTAATTGTGTCCTTCTAGGTACAATGCAAGGCAAGTGGAGTCAATGGCCTCTGCTGCAAGAAACAATGGCCATCTGCAACAGCCTAAATGACCCTCATTTTCCTCACACCCTCAGCTTCCTCAACAGCTCTGTCACCCCAGTGAGCTAAGTAAAAAGTTGAGAGTCCTAATCAACATACCTTTAAAAGTACCTTCACAGTTGGAAGGTGTTTACAAAAATATTTTCCAGTTGCTTCCTGTAAAGATGCATTACAAAATGTCTTGCCCTTACCTTTGTCATGTTATCATAAGATCTATAAACCACTCCAGTATGGATTATGCCAATAGCGTGCATCTGAGCACTTCACCAAATCTGTTGAGGAATCTAGAACTATTCGTTAGAGGCTGACATAAAATATAGTGGCTCAGTGGATCCTATTTAAGATCTTCTGTATGATATGCAAATGCAGAATAGGGATATCCCCTCAGTAGCTCAAGAACCGCGCTCCTCTTTATTTACCTACCAGAGCTACCAGGAGTACTGTGGCTACAGAGGGAGGTTGTAGCCTTCAAGTGAGGGCTTCAGAGTCCGGAAAACACTCGCAGAGCAGCTATGAACTGCTAGAATGCTCACAAACCTAAGGTCAATGTTTTTTAAAAATATTTTAAGGGCTTTATTTTCCAGCTAGGAAATTATTGGTAAGCGGTGGAGACACTTTTCTGTATTGTGTGTGTTATAGATGGTTCAAATCATTCATTTATTTATTGTGAAATGAGCACCAAATAAAATCGAAACCAGGGAATTCCTGTTGACAAGATCATTGCAAAAAAGCAGTTATACAAATAATAACTGGAATGTAAAAGAGAATGTTGGCCTTTTGACAGTAAGCTGCTTAACATGTTTTCAGTATAATAGGAAGATCCAGATTCATGGTCTTCCCACAATTATAGGGTTAGATACTGAGGATTGAGGTAACTCAGTTGTTTAAAAGCAGAAGGAATTCGAGGTGTGGGAGGAGCCAGAAAGGCTAGCCACATTTAAAAGTGCTTTTGGATATTTTTACTGCCAAACAATGAACGTGACACGTCTGTGAATATATAAGAAGCAATGTCCCTGTAAACGTTAGTCGTCCGGTTTGCGTCGGCAGTCTTAGAAAACAGTGTACTCTTGTAGGTTTTCTCGTACTTAGAAGAACATTTCTGGGGGTTCCCAAAGGTTCACAGTAGAAGGGAGGAATCCTTAATAGCCCTAAATTTCCACGATTTCTCCTACTCACCACATTTTACTCATGCAATATTTCTAGAACATCATTGGAACATGCATATTTGCCCATTAATTATTTTATTCCCCACAGGAAAAATAACGTTTTACTTTGTGGAATCATCCATTCCCTTACACCCTCAAACCGCGCGGAAAGTATCTTGATATAGTAGGTTTACAGGTGCTTAAAGATAACAAACTACCTGCAAAGTATTTATTGGTACCTGGGTGGACTGGGGAACCAAAACTCACCCTTGCAAAAAACCTCAAAACAGACCACTCTCTCTATGTGTTTCCTTCCATCGATTCCCTGTCTTCCTTTCTGTCCTCTCTCTCTATTCTCTCTCTTTGACAGTTTTCTCTCTCCCTCCCTCTCCTCCTCCTCTCTTCAGCCCTCCCATGCCTTCTGCAATTAATCTCGAGGGGAAGTGACAGCAGCACCTGGAGAGCATCTCTGACTTTCAAACTGGCCACCAAGGGCCCCCAGCTCACCATAGAAATCGCCGTGGTTGGTATCCCCAAATCTACAAGTTTTGGGGTTTTCACTGCTTTTTGCTGCCCTCCTCAACAAACCCTTTCCCATCCTCAGCCCTAAACTAAGAAGAAAGAAAGAAAGTAAAAAATACCTAATTGGATCAGGGGAAAAGGGGGTGTACCGTGAATATTGTGTGCGTGTGTATATATATGTGGGTATATATAGTTACCTTAGGGTGCGAGCTATAGCTATAGCTACTTAAAGGAACTCCAACTATAACTGCTGAATTTCTATGGTTTTGTACAAGTAAATTTAGAATCTAACCATAACATCCTTGTAACCTTTGGTTTTCAGTGAATATGTATGTGTGTGTATATATATATATATACATATATATATATATATATATATATATATATAATTATTATTATCATTATTCCTCATCATCATCGTCATCTTACCACCTTCATGATAAGCCACCCACAGACCCAGGATGAAGTTAAAAAATGTACCGAAAACTGAAAGAAATTTGTATGGTTGAATTTCTGTAGTCAATGTCTTGCTCTTTTGCAGCACTGCAAACCTTTCCCGTCTCCCATGTAAAGTGTGTATAAACAGCTGGTGTGTCAACAGAAGCTTGCATGAGTTAGAGATTTCTTGAGGTGCACTATGTTCTTACTATCTCAAGACTGTCTTCATCCAAAGTTTATCTTAGAGCGAGAACTTACCTATGAAGGTTTTCTGCTTCTTCTATCGTCTCAGGCAGAGCTTTCCCTTTGGTCTCAGGTAGGACAAAAACCAATCCACCAGCAATCACTCCAATAACAGCTAGAAAAATAAGTTATTTTATGCATTTTAATATATATATATACTTGGATACATAGATTCAGCATTCTGGGTGAATACAAATGAACACAAACTGCAGGATCTTTCATTTTAAAACAAATGTTATTTTAAGGCTGTTGATGCCCAGCCAAGTCTACTGCAAAGGATCTACTAGAAGACCAAAAGAAAGCACATACCATCACAACTGTACACTGAGGGAACTTTTACCTTTAAAATATCTTGCCAGGCGCTCACTGGGATACTGGGTGCCTGTGCATGCTCTGACCTGCCGGCAACTGTGTTGCTAGGCTGGAGAGAGCCTACTGCACATGAGTGTTTGGCTGCCCTGAGACGGCCGGACAGACATACATGTGCAGTGAGGGGAAGTGCTGTGCTTTCCCCCTCACTGCTCGTCACCCCGTGGCCCCTCCTCTTTACCAGAAAACAATAATAAACTCAGTTAATTATCATTTTCTGGTAAAGGTTTTGCAGCTTCCGCTGCTGGCGGAGGGCAACAGTTTATTATCATTTTCTGGTAAAGGTTTTGCAGCTTCCGCTGCCGGCGGGGAGCAACGCTTCTCTGCCCTAACGGAGAAGCCGCCCCTGAAGAGACGCTCAGCTATTTAGAGTTTGGAGAATGTGAAGCATGTGGTTTCTCTACCTCTTTTATTAGTTTGGGAAATAAGGGTGTCCAATGGCTTAGGGTCAGCAAACTCTATTGGTAGAAAAACTTGACGTGACTACTTGTCTTAACAGTGCTGCTAGGTCGTAGTGATGGTCACCCGACCGAACACCGAAATAAAGGTGGGGTAATTGTCAATCTTTTTCAATGACAGGGAAAACTCACAGTGGCCCTCACAGGTAGGGCTGGAACACCGGGCATGCTAGAGTCATTGATTTTGTATTTTTATTTTCAGAAGCAAAGCTCAGTTTTGTTGGTCTGCTTCTGAAACAAAACCCCTCATTCAGGATTTGTTTCTGAACAGGGGATAAACATACTGAGCAGAGGAAACAAAACCTGTTGGCCTGCTCGGCATTAGGATTGACTAAAGTGCTTCTACTCTATGGACAGATGCACTTTCATCATGGTGAACCCTGCCATGCAGTCAGGAATCTCTAAACCCGATAGGTGGTCCTTCACCAGGGGGCTGGTGGGCTGTTTGCCACAGTCCATATGATCCACTCTGTATTTTCCAAGATTCAATGTTCTTCCTAAAATTGTCACATGGTTGCTTTTTATACCTCATATGTATAGAACCAGGTGCCAACAGTGTGAAATATTTTGTTTATTTATAGTGCATGTTAGGATGTCTTTCAGTCTTTGAAGAACATTCAGTGATATTAATACCATACATTTCTAATGAACATATATTACATGTCTGATAGGATAAGATTGCATATCCTCACAATACAAATATATTTTCTGCTCCAGAGTAATTAAACGTGACTCCATACTTGAGGTTAAGTTCGCACTTGATTAGAACTGCTTTTTTGATGTACTTTGGTGCCATGAGTCAAATATGCATAAAATGAGGCAGATAATTGGTGCTTTCAGCTTAGTTTCTGCATGCCAGGTTTTATTCAGATTTATCTAGCAGGAAAGGAATTCAAAGGGACGGTTAAAGGATGCATTTTCCAGTTTAAATGGCACATCAATTTACACTTTTGCAAAAACTGCTGATCCAATTACACTTAACATGACATAAAGATAGAACTTTACTGAAAATAGGATCTTTTTCTAATTATGTATAAATCCAGTAAGTGGCCATTGAGATAATGCTTTTAAAAATTACAATAATATGTAAGGCAGGCTTTATAGGTTGAGTGTATCTTGACAGTTGGATTTTGGAATGGTTGAAGGATACTGGTTTGAATACCAGTTTTTAATTCCAAATGCAGATGTGATTAGTTGAAATTTATTTTTTCAAACTCTCCTTGAGCTTCTAAAATGTCAATGAAAAAAGGCTGTATCTGATTAGCAAACACAAACTGAAAATGTTTTTTACCCATGATCAGCATTCTCACACTTGCAAAAACTAATTTTGGGGTATTAGTGGCATATTTCAAATCCCAAAGGGGGAATCAGAGCAAGGCCTAAAAGGTTGGAAAATTACCTTTTCTTAACAGAGAAATATTTAAACCTGTTATCAAACACATTTTAGAATCATTTGAAAGCCATTAGAAAAAGGGATGAATCTAGAAGAACTCAAAATATAATTGTATTTCAAAGATGTGTGTAAGGTAGCTCTCATCTCTCCTTGAGCTAGGAGTCAATCCCATCCCCCCATTTGGGAATTCAATTACATCTATATAACCCCATTTTTGTAATCTCTTTTCATCTGGCTATGCCTGCAGCTTGAGGTTGTAGTATTTTGTGGTTTTTGCAATGTGCAGTGTGGGGGCAGAAAGAGCTCCTGGCACCCTTCCTGTTTCAATTCATGTTGGGGTCAGTTGAATTGAATTCCATGGGCAGTATTGTTGTGAGGAGTGTTTACTGTGCAATACAGGGAGTATGACAGTTGAGGCAAATATCCTCTGCATGTCATCCATAAGCTGTGGTGCCTTGCCCACAGATTTGCAGAGCAGTTCAAAGCTGCCAGATTACTGAAGCCGTAAACTGTGTTCATCTCATAACATGATATTCGGACATCCGGGATTATTATGCATGACAAGAAAACGTCATAATGATCCAAACAAAGACAATACCCTTTCATCCAGACACCCTACATCAGCGGTTCCCAACGTGTGGTCTGCAGACCCCCTGAGGTCTATGACACATTCCCAGGGGGTCCGCAGTCATCTCAAGGCTTGGGCAGCCAGGAAGGTACTTCGCCAGATGTGACCTCCCGACAGATTCACAAGTGTTTTTATATTTGTTACTTCATTTGTGAAGAATTTTTAAAAGCACTGCAAATTTCGTTGTACATCCAGCAGTTTTGGGGCAAAAATAAAAAGTGAAAAGATAACTCTGGTGATTACTGTCCCTGCTGGAGAGATGGGAGTTTGTCTAGTGCCAGCTTTGACTCATCTAAGGTAGAGAAGATGGTTAAAATGCCTGCTGCAAAGAATGTGTATCATGCATATCAAAGAACAGTATTTTATGTGCATAGCACAGTGGGTTACTGCTTTTGTCACAGAGATTCTTTTGTTACTGTGCAGTTCATAAGTTACAATCGTAATCTAGCACAGTGAGCTATAAACTGCCATCAATGAGCTGCATGCAAACTGCTAGAACAAGTTAGAATGATATGTTTTTTCCCAGTCTTTCAGCATCCTGATGTTGCTAGAAAAAGTTATAGTTACATAGAAATACATTCTTATTAATGAAGTCAGCGCTAACCACTGTGTTAAGTTCTGAATCCTGAGTTTGGCGCCTCTCCAGACCAAGCACTGGTATAAAATACCTACCAGTATGGATGACATATATCCTACACCTTGTACTCCCCTTTGTCTTATGTAACATTTTCTATACACTGATTTACACATGTATGACTCATTGACACTGTATGTGTGTGTGATGTAAAGTGCTCCGACATCCCACACTGGTATGAGAGGTGCTATAAAACAAATGAAATACATGTAATAGAGGGGCTATGGAGAGATGAGAGGCACTTAAGATTTTATTCCCTTTCCCCACCACAAATTTATGCGAAAAAGCTTACTCAGATCTTATGTACCTAAAAATAAATACAGAAATCGCTTGGGAAATGTAGGATCTGAACTGAGGATTAAACTTTCCGAAATATAACAAAACATAGGATAGTTGCCGAGATTCAGCACCATCCCTCCCATTACATTTTTTTTGCATATTATTTCATTATAAAATAATAAAATCTTAGGTAATTCGAGTTAAATGTGTATTTGTGTATTTTTTGTGAATTACTGTTTTAATGTTTGAAATTTAAATCATACAAATTGCTTGGGGGGCCCGGGCTTCCGGTAGTGAGTCAGCAGAGGTCCTCAAGAGTTAAAAAGTTGGGAACCCCAGCTCTACATGATGTTGCTGGCTGCTCTTGTAGGCAAAACTTCAGTGCCTCACATAGGGATAGTAGGTGCTAAGTATATATCACAATAAACTTAGCAATAATGCTCTTCCGCACCAGTATACTGACTTTTATCACAATAATTAGTATGATATGTAAAAAAATTATAAAAAAGTGTGTGTTTATTTTACTTCTTATATAGTAAATGTGATATTCTTTGAAATAACAAAATGACAAAATGCTAACTGCAACAAAGACATTTGGAGATCAAAAGGCTGAATAAATCATACCTGCTCTATTACTCTTATTATGCTGTGCTTAATTTGAGGAGGTGCATAAGTGCTCTCCCCATCTCTTACATCTGACACTGTAGCGAAAATGCATTCATCTTGTTTTATTTATCATAAGCTGTGTGGCCAAACTGATTTCCTTTTTTGCTAAAGGTATTTTCATGCAATGCTGTTTCACGAACGGTTAGGAGAGGCTTGCACGCAGGGGGCTTTGGGGGGAAAACCCTGCCACCCATAGGTATGTGCAGCCTGTTGGGGAGAAAAGGGACCCAGAGCATGGGGGCGGCATTGTACCAGTTAGAGGGTGCAGCATGTCTTAGGAGACAGAGAACTGGTACTTAAAGAGCATGTAGCATGTGGGACATAGGAGGTATTAAACTTAAAAGCAGGGACACGAATATTATACCATTCTAAAGCCGCAGTATTTTCTGCTTTATTATGGATTTCCCAAATACTACATTACCTTCTGCAAATCTTCCTTTTTAGCCCAATAAGATTAAAAGCTACTAAAATACTGCCACACATGTTGCTGCATAGTGGCAGGCCCTTTGCTGCACAGAAGCGGGTAGGTCGTCTTTCATTTGCTGACTGTTCTATGTAAGTGCTAAACCAATATTAATGAGGCATAACTGTTGCCCAGTGCTACCTTACATAATATTACAAGATAGTGATGTAATAATGCCACATAATTTGACTTTTCTTGCAGCATATTTTAGTCAACCCTGCAGCATACTTTGGGCCTTCCCTGCTGCATGATTCAAGTGGCCAATCAGTGATGTGAAGAGAAGTGGTACTTTGAGGGACATTGTGCCCATGAGCAGGAAAGGAAAACCCGAAGGGCCAGTGTGGAGTGGACATTCATGGAGAATGTGGAAAGGGCCTAATATACAAAGAGGAACAGAGCCTGTGGGAAACAGTGTGCTGCATCTAAAGCATAGACCCTCTGGGTGAGTATAAGGGCTGGCACCTACAGCAGCATGGTGTTTTGTAGGGAAGAGAGGCTGGCATTCAGGAGAGATGGGGATGAACTTATCTCTCATTGGCTAGAGAAGGCACCCAGAAGGTAAATAAGTCTGTAAGGGAGAGAAGAGCTGGCGTCTGAAGGGGCATGAAGCAATAAAGGCAGTGACTGCCATAGCTGGTATATTATATTTGTGTGACATAGGATAGTGCCCACATACAATAAGGGAACGAGATAGGCAATGGGAAAAAGTTTCCCACACTAAATTGCTATAGGCACACGAAGGGGGTACAAGCACCCTCAGCCTCCATTCCTGGTATTAGACCAGACAGAAAACCCCTGTACGCAGGCTGAGCTTCTGGTGCATGCCCATAGTCAGATGCCCACAACACTGTGCAGCCACTTCTGGGTTGCAGGATCATTTATATAACTGGATGAGTAGAATGCACTTTGCTGGATGTTGAGCTTGGATGAGTTTTGTGTGTGTCTTCTAAGCAATTAAGTACTTGCTGTATTAAGTTGCCACTTGCATGGCCTGACAGCAGATTATCCCTTACATTTATCACATGGGGTCCAACCATGTCTTTCTGACCTTGGGTGGTTTCTTATACAAACTGTTAGCCACCATCACCCCTCACCTTGCAGGCACCCCAGCAATACCCCACCTCCACCACAATGACATACACACATTCACTTGCTACTTGGACCCTGATTTTCTTTGTCCCTCTGCTTTGGTTCTACTGTAAGAGTTGTTGGGAGCTACCTGTCGGCAGGATTGGGACGAGAATCAGTCAGGTGTCGAACACTGCCAGACCTTATGATGAATTGTCCTGTATAGAAGTCCTTTCATTCCACTCTTAAGTTTGAGTGATTGATTATGAGGGGAAATTGGTTTAGGGGCCAGCTCGGTGAGCAAAAATGGAAAGGAGTCCTGAGAAATTCTATTTATTGTTTGAATACAATATGAATCTACATCACAAGATTGTTGGATATTTTACAGACTACTATGCAGGGAAATAACCTGCAATATCTGATTATGAGTTAGGCCAAGATACAGTAAAGGCTTTCTTCACATCAGATATGCAGCTGTCAAAGACGACATGTCATAGTAGGATGCAACATCTGCCTCACAGGCAGACTTATTGCCTGAGCCACCAAACAAAAAACAAAAAAAACACAGTTCATTAAGTCCAGACAAGGACGGGAGCTTACACACCCCATCATACAGAAGTGGTCAGAGGACACGACAAGGCAAAGTTTAGCATATGTAATAAAGATTTGTCCATTGCCTACACGGGAGAGCACGATATTAAAAAGTATGAAGCAGTAACACAAAATAGGAAAAATGCTGCAGCAGGGCAAAGATGGCAACAATTTCAGCACATCTGCAACCAAACTACAAGTGAGAAGTAGCTGAAATGAGCCATAACCTGCTTTATTTTAATGTATTTCGGACTTCAATAGCAGCACTATCTATCCTGATTTAAATGTAATTCATGTATACTTTTCTTGAATTTGTAGCACCCTTTTGAAGGCACCAATGTTGAATGTGCAAAATGTCTTTTAGTGTGCAGCATTGTTTACTAAGACAAGCTGCTTTTAACAATCTTTTCTCCCTTCTTTCATATCATTAACAAGGTCAACTGCTTTTGGGTTGGCATCTGACACGTTAATTTAATTTAAATGTGCAGCTCCAAGAGGCATCCTGTTAAGTATTTTCTTCACCACTGGAAACTTTCTCTGCATGCTGCTTATAAACATGTGTGTTTTCTTTTTAATATTAGGTCACAGGTGCAGAGGTGACCCAAGTGTACCATGCTGTCAAACATCACATTTCCTATGGCTCTCTGGACTGTGGGTTTAAGCTGTTCAAACACATGAATCCTCACTCAGCCATAGCAAATAGGGCCATACAAAGGCATCCAGTTTCACAAAAATATGTTTGCACCTCTATTCTTGCAGCAAACCTACGAAGACTTACAATGTGGATTTGGATATTTTGATCAGTTTGCAGCAATTTGCCAAACAGAGGAAACATTAAACTATATCCACTTTTTTGGTGCACTTCAGTTTCACTGCTTGTGTGACATACACTTGGCTGGATTTCTATGACAATGCAGATAAGATCACTACTGCAATTTGGCACCAGATCACAACTATATTAGCAGAGAATGGGTTGAAACTGGAATGTTTAGCTGCATACTTTGGAAACAATGCTAGTGTGAACTGTGAGTGACATTATTCTGTATTTCAGCTATTGATTGGTGCAAATGACATTTTTTCAGCAAACTCTATTCTCTACATAATTGTGTTAAACAAGCCAGTAATTAACTTTCTATGGAGGTGAAATATTTTATCTTCTTCGGCTAAGCCAATAGCGGAGTTATTTGCCCTAGATCCTCCTTTACTCAGGCCCTCAGCCCGACACTTGAATTAAGTCTAATCTCACCAAATTGTATGGTCCTTGAATACTTTACCTTTTTTTTAGAGACCACTGCTGATAGAGACTCTGAATTGTTAGTTGACACTATGGCTAGTTTGAGCTTATCCCAACTAGTAGATGCACCAACTCATGTGGTAGGCCACATGTTGGATGGCATTTTCTCCAACAACCCTTTTCTTAAATTCACTGCTTCATTAGCACTGGCATGGTCGGACCATAGAGCAGTCATGTGTGAACGTAAAATACCCTGCATATAGTCAGCATTAATTACTTCCCTCATTGCCATAAAGGGTCGAACATGGCACAAAATAGACTCATTGCTTTTGAACTTTGCTGCAAGGTACATCGGTCCCAGCCATTTGTGGAGGGTCGGGCCAGACGCACAGATGCACCAGCGCGCGCTCATCAGCACCGAGGAAAACCGCGTCGCCGGACGCTTTTGAACTTTGCTGCAAGGGACATCGGTCCCAGCCATTTGTGGAGGGGCGGGGCCAGATGCACAGACGCACCAGCGTGCGCTCATCGGCGCCGAGGAGACCCGCGTCGCAGGACTTTTTTGAACTTTGCTGCAAGGGACATCGGTCCCAGCCATTTGTGGAGGGGTGGGGACAGACGCACAGATGCACCAGTGCACACTCATAAGCGCTGAGGAAACCCGCATCGCAGGACGCTTTTGAACTTTGCTGCAAGGGACATCGGTCCCAACCATTTGTGGAGGGGCAGGGCCAGACGCACCAGCGAGCGCTCATAAGCGCCGAGGAAACCCACGTCGCGGGACGCACGCGGGACGCACGCGGGCGGCGCCCGGGCAAAGGGCGGGCCCGTCCTATGCCCGTCTGTGACCGGAGGAGGCCAGGCTGGGCCACCCCTCTGATAACTGCATTTCGGGGAGGAACGCGGTAAGATGTTTTGAGCAGAATTTTGCCCTGCGCTCATATTCAGTAATGCCCCATCCATTTCTAGGGTAGCATAATGCACAATCACTACTAGGAGTGACATGTGAGTAGTTTTTTTATATGCTCTTGTTTACACCTTTTATACATATCACCCCTGGTTCTTGTTCCCCGGACTGGGCATTTTGGCCTCCCAATCCTCCTATACAATGGGTAAAAGGAAAAGTACTATACTAGGGGCTGATGGTGCCTAGGGCACACACATTCAATCGTCTATAACCAGCTATCTATCATCAGTGATTGGGGCTATTGAAACTGAAATTGTGCAAGTGGAAGAAAAGATTGGGGTTGCTCATAACCTTACCCAAAGAATCCCCCTTGAGTCTGTGGTGCACCATGAGACTCAGGGATTCCCCATTAGTAATCCCAATGATAATTTGACCCAGTCCGAAGATAGTATATCTGGCCTGCAACCTTTTAATGCACGCGATGAAGCTATTGTGGCCCGTTTTACTGCGGATCCTCTACCGTCAAAAAAAAGGAAAGAGGGAGGCCGCTTTAAACATTCTAAGATATCAAAGCGGATTCCAAGGGTAAAGGGAAATACCCTTCAATCACTCCAGTCATGAAAAAGGGGATTGTAGTAATCCGGTTATGGCTGCCCCAAACCCGAGAACGAATGATCTATTTTTCGAGGTACACGAGGTAACTACAGCTATTAAACGTATGAAATCAGGGAAAGTCCCTGGCCCGGATGGGGTCCCGGTGGACTTATTTAAATCTTTACCTGACCTTTGGGGCCCGCTAATTACAAACATATTGACTAGCGCAGTCAAAAGCACCACCCCTCTTCATGTCAAACAGCAATAATTGTCCCGATTTTTTAAAAAGATAATAGGCTTGACCGCACTTGTTATAGACCAATCTCCCTCATAGATTCTACGGCTAAGATTTTGGGGAGTGTCATCTTGACTCGGCTTGAGGATTGGGCGGAAAAGACAAAAATGCTCTCCCCAATCCAATACGGCTTTAGGCCTGGATTAGGCACAGTAGACCAGGCTTTAAATTTGTACCTCATTCTTAGTAAATATGTCATCGCCAGGAGAGGATCTATCGATTTAGCTTTTATTGATTTATCTACTGCGTTTGACTTGGTGAATAGAGAGAAGCTGTGGACACTTATGGATGCAATGGGGGTTGATCAGGATCTGCTTGAGCTGATAAACGATTATAAACTGATCTTACTATTTCAGTTCAATATGGCCAGCATGGCGAAAGGTCCCCTCCCTTTCCATCTAAGCGAGGAGTTAGACAGGGCTGTACTTTAGCACACTTCTTATTTCTGTTATATATTAATGGCCTCCATAGCTTTTTAGTAAAAAATGGCAAGGATTTCCCTAGGATGGATTCGAGACAACTCCCGATTTTGCTGTATGCTGATGATGCTGTTTTAATTGCCCGCACAGCAAATGGTCTTCAGAATTTATTGGATCTCTTTCTAACTTTTATGCAGGAGCTTGATTTGAAAGTCAATTTTACAAAGTCACATGTTATGACCTGTGGTCCTAGGAACACGCGAACTAAATGTTTTATTATGGGGGGAAATATTTTAACTAAGGTGAAAGACTTTTGTTATCTAGGACTATATTTAAGCTCTTCTTTGTCATGGAACCCCATCTTATTTTTAAGACCCAACAAATGGAGAGAAACATGGAAGCGATTTTCCGCTTTGCTCGTAAATTAGGACATAGACCAGTCCACCAGATTATTTCGCTTTATAAATCTAAATGCGTTTCTGCAGCTATTTATGGGGCGGGTCTTTGGGGATACACTAATTCAGCCCTTTTACAACGCACAGAGAATACATTTTTGCACAGGCTGCTTCTGGTATCTAAGAATGCAGCGAACATCATCTCCCACGAGGATTTGGGAGCACGGTATATTGAGGATCTGACTGGCATTGCCCCACTCCTGTTATGGATAAAAGTTTGGTTTAATCCGGCGGCTAGCCTAGTGCAAGACTGTTTAACTGACTGCATTCAATTAGCCAATCATAACAAGATTCCATGGCTTACTTTTGTGCATAACTCTTTTCGGAAATTGGGCCTGGAGAATATGTTTTCCAACCCAGAGCTTCTGCCCACCAATGCTAAGGAAATGGTTAAAACCCAATATATAGAGTATACTGCGAACCATAGATATCAAGAGGCAGCAAAACTGAAAACATTTGATCCATATGTGCAGATTTCAACTTCGACTTTGATAGAACCATATTTTTTCTGGTTCTCGAATTCTTCTCTGTATTCTCTACTTGTTGTTTTTAGATTAAACATGATACATTTTAGAGTGGCTTTTCCAAAGAAATGTATATGGCAAAAAACGCTTCCGCTTTGTCCCTGTGACAATTTTTCCAAGCAAAGTACTTGCCATTTTTTCTTATTTTGCTTGCTTTATTCTGCTCCTAGAAAAGCTTTTATATTGCCAATTTTGCACAATTCACATACTACTTTTTATAATGAAGCGCTGATTAGTACTCAAAGACTATCATCAATACAAATGTGTCATTCAGTTTTAAGTTTCATCAAATCTGCCATTGCCATTAGGAATCGCTATGAATTGGTCGAAGTACCTATTTATTAACATAATTTTGACAATTTATGATTTTATTCTGATGTTGGGATTCCATTGTATGTAAATTATTATATTCCCATATATATGGGTTGTTGGACAGTTTGATAAAGGCAACGTATATAGTTCTGTAACCTTAGTTGATTGAAGACTTTTTTGTCTTTTGTCTTAATCTATACGTATTGTTTTTTAATTATTTATATTTTATGTAATGTACATGTGCTTTTATGGCATAACGGCGAATAAAGATCTTTTGACTGACTGACTCATTGCAATTTAACTTAGCGCTTTCCAATTATAAACCCATTGTCGCAAAAGATCTAAAGTAAGCCATATTAGACTACTCTACATGGTTAGGTGCAGCTACAAATCTACTTGCTCCGGGAAAAAGAGATACCAACCATAGAAACACTCTGTCAGAACCCTGGTTCTTGACAAACTTAGAGTTCAGAAACAACTCTTCCGGAAACAGGACCATAGGTGGAGAAAAAACTATAATTCACTTGAAAAGACACTCACAAAAAGTCTATTAATAACTACAAAGCCTTGATCATAAAGGAAAAGACCCTGTATTTCATCAACAATATTAAAACCTCCAAGAATTCCTCTAAATAACTATTAAGGACAGTTAAGAAACTTGCTTGTCTTTCAGAGAAAAACAATATCACCTGTAACCAAGCCTTTTGTAATACCCTGGCAGGTTTATTACAGGCTAAAGTTGAGGATGTTTAAAACACTTTTGATTCAAATAAGCTCCCAGTCTCAGGATTTCAAGTTGATAATACCCTGCCCATTACTTCAGAAACATTTAGCTCTTTCTCCTGGCTTAGCACCGAACAGGTGTTAGGCTTGACCATTTCTATTCAATCTGGTTGTCCTTTGGACCCGTGCTTGCCAAAGATCATACATCTAGCACCTGAGATACTATGTTTCCATCTTGTTACCATCTTTAATCATATGATTGGCTCGGACCACTTTGAAAAAAATATAATTTTAACCCTTTAGAGCCTAATAGTCATCGACCTATTTCACATCTTCCATTCCAGCTAAAATAATGGAAAAGGCAATCAATTTAGAACTGGCCTCTTTTATAAATGCCTATCACCTACTCGACTCTACACAATATGGATTTATGAGTGAGCACAGCACCGAGAAGGCACTGAGCATTGCTTCAGAGGACCTTTGAGCCAAACTTGACATGGTGGTTAAGGCTGCCCTCATTTTACTAGATTTCTCGACGGCGTTCAGCACGGTCAATCATGACCTGTTGATCAACTGTCTTTATAATATAGGCATTAGGGGAATGGCTCTTGCTCTCCTGAAATCCCTTTTGAGAGGGAACAATTTGTCACCATAAATTAATTTGTCTCTGATGCTTTTTCCCTGCCTGGTGGGGTGCTTCAGGGCTCTTCCCTGGGTGCAACCCTTTTTAATCTTAATGACATCCCCCCGGCCAGGCTCATTAAATCTTTTATATTTTCAATAATCTCGTATGCTGATGATGCACAAATTGTTGTCCCAGTATCCAGCAATCTAGATGATACAGCTTGCCAGATTCCATATCTGTATGCTGCAAATTGGCAGCTGGATTTAAAATGACTGCCTCAAGTTAAACTTGGGAAAAACTGAGGTTCTCCTATTTGGCAATGATGTTTCCTTCTGGACTTCAGGTTGGTGGCCACAAGAACTAGGTATGTTGCCAACCCCAGAGATGAAAGTCAGAAATCTGGGGATTCTATTTGACAATACGCTGCCTTTTGAAGACTAGATCAATGCTGTGACTTCATCATCTTTCTTCACCTGAAGATTATTAGGAAAGTATGTCCTTTCATTCCCCCCCACTTTCAGAAAACTGAAGTGACCGTTTTTGTCCTATCTAAATTGGATACCTGCAATGCTTTTTTTTTTTAACATGCAGACTCCTCCACAAACTGTAGATTCTGCAGAAGGCAGCAGCACCCCTGTTGTTGGACATTCCTAGACAACAATCAGCCTCTTGGGCCCTAGTTAAGCTAGACTGGTTGCCCACAAAAAGCACATCGAATTCAAGACCCTCTGTATTGTCTTCAAAGCCTTGCATAACCTTAAATGGAAGTTTACTTGGTACACTCCTCCTATAGCACTTCGACCCTCTGTAGCCAAGTATATCGTTGATCTCAAGCCCAAACGAGCCTCACAGGAAGGCAGAAGCTTCATAACCTGTAAGGCCAAACTACGGAACTCTCTTCCTCTATATCTGAAAGAAAGCTCAAATCTCCTCTCCTTCAGAGGCATTTATATAATTAAGCATTAGCTATTGAGTTACACTACATTCTGAACATCTAAACCTCTACACCTCTTGGAGTAAGTCTTGTCTTTTCAGCCTGCAACACCAAGAGAGTCAAATGCTAAGAGAGAGTTCTTGGTCATTCAACTGCAATGCACTGTTACTTTGACACTCAGAAACCACTAGTAAATAAACATACTCACACAGACTAAAGGCGTTACTCCATCACAAACATTGCGTATATCCTGTCTGCTGTATTACAAGTTCTGTAGGCTCTAATGGAATTGTAATACAGCGGACGGACTAACCGTCATTTTGGGATGTTGTAACCCCCTCCACCAAACTCTAAAATAGGCCCTAAGTCTCAGTAACACCTGACTTCCCCAGGAGTTCAAGCAAATGTATCATAATGGCACAGTATGAATGAAGTATAATGCAATTTGGGTGATAAGTGTATTGTAATGCTTATATTATGACATGGTAGAATATTTTCTAATTGGATGAAATTATAAGGACCTCAATGTGGTGGTCTAGAGGCACAGAATTGGGCTATGTGTATGCATATACAAAAGCAGCGATTGTTGTATAACAAGATACTCACTTGAAGTAGATCCTTAGAAACTTGTCTGGGAATGGAAAGGTGAGAAGTCAAAAGTGGTATGCATCTTTTGGTTGGGTGCATTGCTTTTGATTGCTTCATTTCAATAATTTGGTATGGTTTCAGAAACAGCAATTAGATGTTTTTGGGTAGAGGGAACCTACTATGATTTTGAGTTACAGTTGCTTTAATTTCAGAAGGCTTTTAAAATTATTATCAGAAACTATATGCACATCATTTATGATGAGGAAGGGCCCTTCCCATAGATGTTGTAGGCATAGTGACACTCTGCTGCTGATCTGAAAATCATGAGAGTTCACTGCCTACGTCTTCCAGGCAAGAATGAGGGAGGAATTCTGGCCCCATGCAGGCTTACAGGAGTCAGCAGCCATGCAACCTATTTGCTGTGCGGACACCTGAGGTTGTTTGTGCATCTAGCTCCGCAGCTATAATGTAGGAAGTGCTACATTCTCTAGAGTCACACATCTGTATTTCTATGGCACCACAGACACAATCAATGTGCCAAACCCATCAGAAAATCAGTTGAACTGTAATTTAAACTGCAACCCATATTCAACCTACTGAGCAAAGTTTGCATAAGCTATGTTTAAGGCAATGTGCAATTCCATGAGATATGAGGTATGGGCAATTAGTGCAACACCACATCCTCTGTCATGAATAAAGATTGCACTCAAAGATCAATAGAATACTGGATAAACGTTTTAAAGCCTCACTAAAACCTTAACCTAGTGCACACAAGTTGAATTGTCACTACAATGAACACGAACAGTAAGGCAGCAAGGAAGCTCAAGAGTAATGTAAGCAATAAATAATTCTCCAATATTTTACTATGAAATCTGTAGCATTAAAACCCCCCGTACTACTTCTAAGTGCTATACTAGTTATAAGCGATATACAAGTTCTAGCATTTCAATGGCAAATTAGAATAAAAGCTTATTTTGAGTTTTAAAGTTGGTTTGCACCCCATACCTTATTCCAAAACAACAAGTTATGTTTTTAGCTCACACATGCATGTGTGTGCTTGTGATAAGCGTCCGTCTTCAACATTACCTGCTGACAGCCAGTGAAGGCCAAACACTTTGCCGCTTTTATTAAGGAAGATATGCATTAGGGTCCCTGTTTCATACTGTCACGTTTTTGTGAAGTCCGTTCTGTCCTCAAACTCACCCTGTCTGTGCTTTATAGATCATTCCACTCTCTGTTGCACAATTTAGAACTAATATTCAACAAACAGTGATGTAATGCCTTTTCAGCTATTTTCAAGCTATCAGACAGTGTTCTCTTGGAAAGCCATCAAATGCACCAGGTAATTATCAAAATTCTAGAAACTGTATTGTTTCACAAAACAGATGAAATGTATAATAATCACAAACAATGTTTAAATACTAAAAAAATGCATGTTAGCTTGATCATCATATGTGCAGGTACGGAGCATTATGAAAACACTATTCGATTTGATCACTTTTTAGGAATTCATTAGCATGCACACATCACTCTGAGAAGGGGAATTTAAAGAAGGAGATGAGGGGAATAAAGACACTAAAAGGGAAAGCCAAAACGTGAGATTTACAAAAGGTGGGAAACTATACCGGATAATATAAGAGTGGTGCTTAGTGGGATAACCTTCCTGGGTGGCTCGAACCAGACTGTCTGTTACAAGGCAGTGCAGCATAGACCCCAAAACCCGTGGGTGCATATACATGCTAGCTGTCATATTGTAGTCTTCCACTAAGCAGGGTGATTATTAGCTGTGAGGGCAGTTTGTCATGCTGTCTATTGGCTACATCTCAAGAGGAGCAGAGATCCATAGGACTACAGCTCTTCTACAGTGGCATTCAAAACACAAAAGGATTTAGTACGAAATATCGAAATATTGTCCCTCAGGAAGGTAGACTGCGATCTGAGACTATGACTGCACACGAACTTTCTCCGAATTCTAGAGGTGATGCTGTGCCCATGTGCACCACAAAATGCATAGCTACGACTCTGCACGGTGAGGCAGGAAACATTAATCAGCAAAAATGGAAACAGTTGGGGCAGACGTCCTATTGCAGTGTGACTTGCAGAACGTATCGCTTAAAACTGACTTTCCGGCAGAATGTGTGGTCACTGCATGCAAAACACGTCCCTGAACTGAAACAAAATGCCACATAGAGATGAGAACAAGGGATACATAGCTGTACTCTTAAAGTAATAGTAGTTACCAGTGTGAAGAGGGGTCGAGTGTAGAAGGATTTATGGCGCTATGGCTGAGGGACGTTTTGAATTCTGAAGTGTTATCACGTATTAAAGGAGTTCAGATCGTTGAAATCTTTTAATAATTAAAGGATATATTAAAGGAATTCAGATTGGCATCTTAAACATTTTTTATTTCTATTTGTATTATCTTATTTTATATTACATCTATTTTAACTTAAAAGTTCTATCTTCTAATGGGATCTACAGAAGGTCAACAGTGTTCTTCAGAACACTGTTTATCTTCTGTGATTGATACTGCTTTTGACACACACATGAAGCTAGGGGTCGCAAAAACAGTGCTAAGGGTTGCAGCGGGCAAGTCAGAAGTCACAGCTGCTCCCCTGGACAGCTAAATGACGTCCACGTGTATTTCTAGTAACTCCGTCGTGAGGATATTTTGCTTATATTTTTCTTCACACAATATATGTGTAAATCAATATTCCAATAGTGATATTGCTGTAAAACACCCTTCTGATGTGAGCTCAGATTATTTAGAGTCGCTACGAGACCCGTGGCAATGCAGCTGAGTTAAACCTGAGTTTGGGTAAATGTTCAGTAAGAATGCCTCGCATCAAAACATTGCTTTTTTTCAGAGCTCGGTGAAACATCAAAAAGTGGAGAGGATGATCATGCCAGTTTTTAACAGTTACATATGTATTATACATGGCAGCCTGCAATCCCTGCATAAAATCCCATCTCTGCCTTCTTTATCACACTTGAGTTTTGATGTCTGTTGTCCCATTAATAACAAAACAATGAAGCTGCTCAACTGTTATTTATGGCAACATGTCTGTTGTTTGCATCCCACAGGTCATTACAGGAAAGACTATGGGGGTCATTACGACCCTGGCGGACGGCGGTAATTTGGGGAAAGGTATTGCCAACATGCTAGCGGTACCTTTCCCCAAATTATGACATTGGAGGTTTGGCTGAAGACAAACCGCCAATGTACCACTCCGTCAGCCAGGGTGGTAACAGCCGCCGGGCTGGAAACTTCGGTCTCCAGCCAGGCGGCCGTCACAATCCCACCCTCAGGATTATGACCCCGCCTACCGCCATGGTTTTCATGGCAATCTTACCACCACGAAAACCATGGCAGTAGGCACTATTAGTGCCAGGGAATTCCTTCCCTGGCACTGATAGGGGTCTCCCTCAACCCCTTCCCCACCCCAAAATCCACCCCCACCCTTCCTCTTCCCCTTCCGACCCCCCGACATCCACACACCCACACGTGCACATATACACACATGCATACCCACATCCATCCACGCATGCACACATACATACCCACACACCGCAACACACACTAACATACATTGTCACACACATGCATTCACAACACACAACATACATGTACACTCACATTCAGTCATTCACACATGCATTCCACGCGACTCACATCCGCATGCACGCATACAAACACAGACACACACCCCCACACACAATATCCCCACACACGCACACAACACCCCTCACCCCCCTCTCAGAGAACCCGACTTACCTGCCTTCAGGGGGTCCTCTGGCAGGAGACAGGAGGCGGCGCTGCTGCCAGCTGCAGCGTCCGCCAGCAAAACACCGCCAGGCCATATCATGGAACATGATACGGTAGGCAGTGTTTTGCTGGAGTAGAGCTGCTGCAGGCAGCAGCGCCACCTTACCGCAGTCCGCCGCAATGACTGTCGACAGAATTCCACCAGCCTTCTGGCGGAATTCTGCCTACGGTCAAAATACGGTTGCCGGCTGGTAGCCACGGCGATAGTATGTTTGCAGCCGTCGCCGTGGCCGTAATGTCATAATGAGGGCCATAATCTCTCTGCATGTTTCCACACATTCTGAAGTACAGCATTTTTTAAAGTTACATTAACGTATTCTAAAAAGGTTTTTACAACAAATTACCAATTACTTTTTGCTGTGTTTAATTTTACACCACAGATTTCACTTTTATTTTTCATGGCAGTAACTGTACCATCTCTTTCAAAAGAAAGATTACACAAAAAAGTAAGAAAACAAGGATTTAAGCTTTTGTTTATGGCATGACTATATATTATAAAGTATAAAATACCATCTGTTGAACTTTAAAACGATATTGCAAGTCCTCATCATCAAAATACTTTATACGGCTAAAAACCATAAAAGTGTAGCTCAATAAAAAAATTCCATATTTCATGTAAATAAGAAAAAAGCATGGAGACAATAAAATCACATCATAACACCTCACGGTCCCTAGCCACAATAAATAATATGTAAAATTTAAATCAGAGGAAAATTTTAAAATCTCTACGGAGACCCATATCTTTTCCTAATTGATAGTGCACAGCGAATAGAATGAACTGCTGCAACACAAATGCTAAGACTGCTCTACTGCTGTGAAAAGAAATAAAGGTTCCTTATGTTGCCTAATTCCAGTAGCATGCAGAATTGGTGTCAGAAATTGTTTCTGTGCACAATAATTAAGGTTACAAAAAAGCAGGGGCGTGGCTTGCAGGATGGCTGACCGGTTGCACTAAATCAGTGCTCCCGACCCACCAACAGCACCCTTAATCACCCTTCCTACTCAGTCGGACATTTGATCCCCAGATAGCCTGTACTCTGTAGCCGCAATCAGTGGATACGTCTTTTGAACTGTTTTGTGCCAAGAGTCATCTGATCAGCAACCCCCGGCAGGGAGGAGTGCGGAGGTCTAGTGTCGGAGTCGCCGAACACCAACTGAGGGGGAGCATGTGCCGAACTACCAGTGGGCTAAAAGGTGCCAAGAGGACTACACTTGGGCTGATGACTGTATCTGGCCCCGGACAGGCTGGACACTCAGCTGCAGGCTGCCACCTGGCCTGAAAAATATGGGTGGAGTGCTGCACTGGGGCTGATCAGGCGGGAGTGCTTTGCCTGCTGCGGCCTCCTAATTGCAGCCAGAGGATTGTGGAGTGCCTCCCTGGGCTCTGGGGGACGCCCATGGGTTTGCTGGTGATTTCAGTAACCCAGAGACCCCCATTGGTGAGCAGGGCAGCGTGGTCTGAAGGCCACGTAGTGGAACTCAGGCAAATACTGGAATACGGACCGGGCCCTGGGCAGTGATTAGCGATGTCAGCCTGGCCTCAGCAGCTTCCCCCGATACAATGAACTGAGCACAGTGGACCCTGGAGGTAGGGGGAATGGTGCCTACAGTGTTGTGGAGGTGGGGCTTCCTCCTCATCCTTCCCTCCCCCCAGGACAGGACTAACTGTGTGTCCGGGGCCAGCTGGGACAGTGAAACTATGGCCATATGGCGTGACAGGGCCCTGGGCTCAATGAAGTGAGGAGGGCAAAAGTGCAGGGGACCTGAAGCGCTGGTGGGGGTGGAGTGGAGGCTGGTGGATAAGTGAATTGTGGCACCTCACCGAAATATGTACTATGGGATGTCCGCCCCCCCACGGTCAGTGAATGGAGCTCTGAGACTGGACCTGCTTGGCAGCTGGATCTTTCACCTCTCCCCAGTGGTCCTGTAAGATCTTCAGTAGTGGCACTGTGTTCCCTTCCATAATTGGGGAACGGAGGACGAGGTAGGCGCACTGTGGTCCTCAACATGCCAGGTGACGAAGAGGTGGCAAACCTCCCCCCCCACCCAGCTTGGAGTAAGACTGGCTATACACCACCAGTATAGACATTGCTGCTGAACCTAGGTGATGAAATTCTGCTCGTTGATTGTGATGGTCCAAGACAAGAAAGTGCTCACTGCCCAACAAACCACCATGGAGCCCAAAGCTCAATGGGATGCCTGCAGATGGTGGACCATGATGGCCTGCAGACCCCACAGGGTCCCATGGGAGCGCAAATTCTGGCGGTCATTAAAGCATCAAGCGCAGTAGTACAAAGTAAAATCGAAGCAATAGCCCTTGATGTGAATTTACTGCATGCTGATGTACGGAAAGTGTCAGATAACTCAGTTGAAACTGAGAAGCAAGACTGTGCACTTCAGTCAGAAATGCAGACCCTCCAGGCCACGGTGACGGCACTGGAGACCCAGACACAAAAGCTGGAATTACGACCAGAGGATGCGGAAAGGAGGGCCCATGGATGCAATCTGCACTTTGTGCACTTCAAAGACTCCAGCCAGAACTGTTCTTGGAGAAATGGATTAGGGCGCAGCTCCCAGACATTGGAACATTGGATTGTCCCAATTTTCTGTAGTGGAAAGAGAACACAGATCGTTAGCACCCTGTCTCCCACAAGGAGGTACTCCTAGAACCATCATTGCGAAGATACATAACTACAGAGACTGCATTCTACCGGGGGTGCACAGAAGGGGAGATCCCACCTTTGATAATCATGTGACCCGGATATTACCAGACTATACATGGTCAGTTCACAATAACGGCAGACATTTGGTGGGGTTAAACAGAAGTTGAGGGCAATGGAACTCCAATATTTGCTGCTGTACCCAGCTAAGCTCACCCGATGGATGCAAACATTTCTTCACGTTGCCGAAGACGTATGGGAACGGCTGGAGATTTGCGTGGTGGCAGAATTGAGCAGAGGGGGTAGGGAGGTGCCACAGTCAGACCTGGAGGTGACCAGGGGGGACACTGGGACACAGGAGGAAATGCTGATGGCGGCGACACTCTGGATCTGGGGCTCAGGTGGTGGTTCAAAAAGTTGGAATGCTGGACTTGGAGCCACAGCAACAGGAACGTTAACAAGCCAGGGCCCTGGTGGAGTCAGTCACGTCTGTGAATCAGCAGGGAGTGGCTCAGACAGGCTGGAGGACTCGCCACCCACCAACCCTGAACTGGCGTAGCATTGGCAGTCTCTTTGAGTTGGCTTTCCCACCTTGTAGAGCCTGGTGGAGAGTCCCGAATCGAGCTGTATCCTTTACAAATAGTGTTCACATTACTAATGAGACTCTGGGTTCAGCACCATTTTTTCATACCCCTGGGTTTGTATGTCTAGGCCTTAATAGTGTGACTTTTTTACAACTCATCAAGACGCTGGAGGGATCACTCTGTGGGCTGGGTTTTACACACAACCTGGATTCTTGGATCTCCTCCCCCACAATCCCTACCCTTGGTGCGAGTGATACTTTTCCCCTTCATAGAGAGTGGTTGAGGTGGCGAGTAGTGCAGTTGTGCGGTTGCTTGAATTTATGTGAGTGTGCTAGCTGTAGGGTCACCATAGAGGCTAACCTGCAGCTGAGATCTGCGGCAGCAAACCCAGATATTGGTTCTACCCTTGGGAGACAACACAGGTCATAGTGCGAGATTGTTTCATTATTTCGCACACAAGCTCTTGCTAAAGCCCATTTGGGCAGTTGCGGTGTGACACTAATGGGGAGACACAGGGATTGACCCTAATGGGGAGACATGTGTTAGGACATAGAATGTTTACCTGGGGGGAGGTGGGAGTTGCATTATTTATGTAAGGTATTATTTAATGCAGTGACAGAGGTGCTCATTGTGGGGGTAAGGTGGGGAGAAGTGGGGTGGTGCGGGGAGTGGGATATCCTAGTTGAAATTGTAAGATGGGTGACTCCACTCATCTACTGAAGTGCAACGTGAGAGGCCTGGCTTCTTTTGAAAATGTTATAGGACACACATCTACTTGAGGTGCACAGGGACCCACATAGCCATGCTACAGGAGACACACTTAACTGAGGGCGAAGCTCAGAGATTACAAAAAAGTGGAGGGGCCAGTTGTATTCATCACCTTATTACTCTTATGCCACAGGGTCTCTATATGGGTGCCACCTGGATGCCAATTCCAGAAGCTTAGCCACATAGCTGACATTGAGGAGAGATAGATTCTGGTACATGGCTGAATAGATGGTGTAGATCTATGCCTACTTAATGTATACATCCCCATTACAGATGATGGAGATTTTAACTGCATGCTTGACAGTATGCTGGACAGACACCAGCCAAGGTTAGGCACCAAAATTAACATGGCTGCCAGCCTGACTGAGAATATGCGTAGGACGCAGTGTATGGATATATGGCAGGAACTTAACCTGACGGTAACAGAGTTCGCCTAGTAGCCCTCCACTCACCAAGCTCACAACAGACTTGATCGGTTCCTTACCACCACAGGTGGGGTGCCTAACATTAAAGGGGTGAGCTACCAGGTCTGGTTCCTCTCCGACATGCTGACCTTCTCCTGGAATGTGATGTGGGCAGCAATGCCCTTGGGTGCCACTGTGGAGACTCAGACCAGAGTCACTGGGGGGCGCAGAGTTTAAAGTTGAAATGCAGTTGGCCCTACAGGGCTACTTTGAGGTTAGCCAGATCTCCACGGAGATACAGGGTATCGAATGGGGCGCATGCAAGGTGGTGATCCGAGGGGAATGTCTTGGGAAGAAATATGGCATACAGAGAAAACCTGAAAGGGAAATGCTGGAGAGTGAGGCCCAACTGACCCAACTTCAACAACAGGTGAGAGGTGGGGAGAAAGGCTTGGTAGATCTCACAAACGCACACAGGCAAGTGTTGGAGGTCTGGGACTGGCTGGACCAACACGTGAGACTGCACAGAGAAGGTGATCAGTCGGGCTGAATGCTGGCCTGGCTACTGAAGCGGGGGAGACACCCCCCTGTGATACTTTCCTTGACAACAGTGGATGGATAGGTAGTTGTGGGTCAGGCTGCAATCAACCTGACACTGCAGGTCCATCTGGCAGAGGCTTACATGGAGCCCCTTGATGATAGGTTACATGAAATGGAAGTGTTTCTGGTGGAAATTGCGATCCCCCGTTTGACAGTGGAGGATCAAGATTTAGAGGGAGACATTCAACTTAATGAGCTGAAGGCTCCTCTCCGAGTAGCCCTCAGCTTATCAAGTGGCTAGAGGGAAGTCCTTGGGCAAAGTAGGCCTGTCAGTAGAGTTCTATCAGGCATACTCCACCGACCTCCTTGCCAACCTCCTAGACACGCTCCAAGAGACTAAAACAGTTGGTATTTTGCCCGATCATATGCGGGAGGCACTCATAATCATGCTGCCAAAACCCAGTAGAGACTCCTGTCATCTGGGATTGTACAGACCACTGTACATGCTCAACGTTGATATCAAGCTGCTGGCAAAGGTCCTGGTAGCATTGTTATGTCAGGCAGTCTCCAGGCTGGTTTATACTGATTAGAGTGGGTTCATGCTGGGTAGGGGCACACATATGAATCCCAGGAGTCTCTCCCACATCCTACAAGCCACCAAAATTGCAAGGGTAGAGGCTGCACTAGTAGCTTTCGACATAGGAAAAAGCTTTTGACACTCTGTCCTGGACATACCTCTGGGAAGTGCTGCAGGGAATGGTTTTTGGCCCACAGTACTGGATCTGGATCCACCTATTATACACGGCACCCAGGGCATGAGTGCGCCTGGGCCAGGTGGTATCATAGGCCTTTGACATTGGGAGAGGCATAAGGCAATGGTGCCCCCTGTCTCCGCTCCTCTTTGCTCTCGACATGGAGCCCCTGGCAATCTATCTGCGGGATAAGCTTTGCGACAAGGGGATAAGAGTGGGAGACACCCATACAGTGTCCATGTATGCGAAAAACACTCTTCTACAGTATATGCGACTGATCCTGTCCGCTCTGTCCTGCAACTTCTACAACTCATGACATACTTCGGAAACTTCTCAGGCCTCCAAGTTAACAATCACAAGATGGTCTTGTTTCCCATGGCAGCATTGGCATTGCGCTAGGCGACAGATCTCCCAGTAGTGGGTCTCCCCTGGGAACCCATTTTTGATACCTGGGGCTCAAAGTGACGAATGACTAGCACATGCAATACGATCTGAATATGGGCCGTATGGTGAGGGATCTCACTCGTTCCATGGAGTTCTGGAAGACTCTGCTGTTATTGGTCATGGGACGGGTGGCTCTGGGCAAAATGGTTCTGTTATCAAGATGCCTATATGTTATGCAGAATTCCTTTTGTACCTTACTAATAGCACTGTTTCAGCAACTTGATCGACTGCTGGTATATTTGATCAGGGCTGATAAACACAGCCGGGTCAAACTTGAGACCCTGAAATTGGACCAGGATGAGGGAGGCCTAGGTCTACCCGATCTCTAACTGTGGTACCTTAGGGGGTTACTTCAGTATGCGGCAAAATGGAATAAGAAGGAACCAGACCGGGAAAAGAACCTGCTCGCAGGATTGGTACCTTCCACCGATTTCCCACAGCTCTTGATGAGTGGGTCTAGAACTCCGCCAGGTACACCGTTCATAGTATCCCATGCAGCACAGGCCTAGGAGAAGGCGGTGATACATGTTCTAAAACGTGCACCATATGCAAAAATGTTCCCACTCTGGCAGCTCATGCCCTTTTTGTGTCTGAGAGACTCCATGAATGTAAAGCCTTGGATAGAAGGGAACTGTCAAAACGCTGGTGATCTATACCTGAACAACGCATTCATACTACTAGCCGCAGCAGGGGAGCTGTTTGGTGTTGGCCTGGGACAGTTTTTACAGTACTTTGGCATATCACACACAGACCACGATATATGGACTAGCTAGCCTGATGAGCCAGAGGAATCCCAGATGTTGAGGGTCATGCTGGACACGAGTTCACATAGGGGCCTTATTTATCAAATCTATGCGGCCATGACGGGAGACAGGCAAATTGATATAACTAAGTCTCGCCTTCAGTGGGACAAGGACCTGGATACCCCATTAACTGATGGTGAGTGGCAGAGAGCTATTGCACAGGTACCAGAGACTGCAAGTAATACTAGGTTCAAGCTAACACAATTCTACTACCTAAATAGGGCGTATCTGACCCCACAGCAACTTAACAGGATCTATCCAATGCACACAGCTGGCTGCTTTGTGATGTGGTGTGTCCCCTGCCAGATTTGTCCATGTTACGTGGAGTTGCAGGGTTCCACATCCATACTGGATGTAAGTCACAGAATTGGTGACCTGGATAATGGGGGTAAGTTTGGCCCGGACAATTCGACGTTGTCTCCTGGGCCTTCTATCACTCCCTAAGGAAGGCGGAAAAATGGATTAGAGTCCTAGGCCTGGTACTAGCCAGGCGCCATATAGCCATTCATTTGGTATAGGCAATGATGCCCCCACCTCATGACAGATGGTAAATGGATGTCCTGGAATGGGCAGTCACAGAAGAGATACGTCTCTGAGGTGTCCACACAGATGAACACACGAAGAGAGACCTTGCAAAATGGGACGAGATGGTGGACTGATTGGGCGGTGACTGAGAGGAGGATGCAGAGGCCTCAAATGAGGGATCCCCCAAGCTTGCATAGATTCCCCCTCACTCCTCATGGCCGAATTGAAGACTAACTGGGGCAGTTACTGGGCTGCACCCCTCGAATGTGCCATTAGGTGTATATGTGTGATGTGACCGTGAGCGAGTGAGGCAAGGTCAAAAAGGCGGATCCCCAGCCTGCTCCACCATGGTGCGTGTTGCGACTGTTTCCGCACCCCCCTTGCCCTTCTCCTCCGTCCCTCCCCTAGGTTATACAATTACTCCTGTTTGGATACCTTTGAAGTGTGTCTACACCTCTCCCTATACCCCACAGTTCCGTAATTAAACACTCCAAGAAACCTGTGCTCAGCATTTATAACACCCACAAAATAAAACTCACATCCCTTTCATTGTTTTATTATTCTATGATTAATCCTGGAGCTCAGTTTTCAAAATTCCGCTGACACAGTCTGACTTGCTTCTGCAAAAATAAATCTCTTGCCTGCATCTTTGATCGTGACTCGATTTTCTATGTGTTATAAGAAACCTCCAGCAGTCCAAGGTATACAAAACTATTTTTTATATAATTTTTCCAGGGGATTGCCATAATCTTATCTAAAGAGAAGCAATCTGATAATAATTATCTTGTAAAACCTGCCTCTGGGTTCCTCTGAATCCTTACCCAGAGGAGTAGAGGGCTTAATTTGATCCTGCCTTCAAAGGGATTGAGCAGAGTAACACATAACAGAGGAGGTGAATTGAGGGACAGCCAAAAGCCTACGCAAAAATCTATTTTCAACCTGCTGTAGTTGGTTGGCACCTTTGTATACCAAACTCCATAAACCAGGAAGCACACTTACTTTTATATATGCTCACCAACTCTTTCACAGCTTTATGACCCAGTCTGTGAGCAAAACTGAAAACTAACTCTGTAGCTCTCTGACATTGAATGGCCCTGAAACAATTCCAATTTAGACTAGAATCAAAGGAAATTCCAGAAACGTAATAGTTGTCACTCTTGAAATCCCTACCGCTCCCAGTCCGAGCTTCCTTCTGTTGTGAGATAGGTTGATCACTTACCAAACACAATAAGGGGCAGCTCATGCCAAATCTCAGCCAACCTGTAGACAATAAACGGTGTGATGATGCCGCCAAGGTCACACATAGAGGAGCAGACCATGATCCCGAGGTTTCTGAAAAGTGATGATAAAATAAATATTTTAGAATGAGAGTTGAAGGAAAATATACCCTGGATGGTGATTTATCTGTTTAATGTCTGAGTGTTTTGATCATTAGAAAAAAATAAAGTTTACTTATCCGTATTTAAGTTAGCATTATTAGGCTAAAACAATGCACTGGGCTTTAGGCCTGTTCGCACTTATAGCTGAAGAAAACGCAGCTTTTTTAACGTTGAACAAACAGGTCTTACCTGGTCATGTTTTTAATTCCCTGTGTTTTTCCTTCTCATAAAATTGTTGAAATTGGATTCATTTCTTGCAGTTGGTTCTTGTAATCTATCAGTCAGTGTACCTTAGTAGGAAGCTATGTCAAGATGTTCTTGTATGTTGCATTAATTAAGGACTGCTGCCGCCTCAAGAACTGTATTTCTTTTCACTTTAAAACGGTTTAATGTTTAGTTTGCTCCAATAGTGCAATGTAATTTCCCTTGTTTGTAGGATAAAAGGGATCATTATATATTAATAATTTGGGCTGTCCTTAAAGTAGCCTGTCTTGTGTAGGACACTTCCTACGGTATTGATTCGTTCATATCCTGTATCTTTGCTCATACCTCTCTATGATGCCATTCCACGCTGTATGAAGAGCGCTGCTTTCCAATCCTCTGAAACTATAACACGTGCCTTTTCTGGGATTTGTGCTAAGCTTTTCTTAGATTCATAACAGACCTTTTGTCCACTTCTATGAAAGCAGAATCTTAGATATTTGACTTATGCTTGGAAACATTGTCCTTGTTCCCATTCCGAGTAGTCCCCATGCAGGACTGTTATCTGACTTTATAATTAGGTTTTACATTTGAACTGGCGTCTCCATGTTATACTGTTTGCTAATTTATCTCTTGCCCTTCACTTATGAATAGAGTAGATTTATGCTAGGCCTACTGATTTATATTTTACCTATGGCTAATTCCTTTATGGTATGAACTCTCACAATTGACTTTATTTTTATGAACTATTGGTGCTGATGTGAATAAGACTAACTAACTGTAGTTTGCCTTCCTAATGATTCCTAATTTTGAATACACCTTTATTGCTTTGACTTTGAATATTGTCCTGCAAAGGTTTTCTTTATTTATTTTCAGGTGAGCCCTCATCCTTTGAGACACACACAGTTCCGATCCTGCTCACTCACCCATGGAATTTATTGGGGCAAATCATCCACATGAAGTAGGTCCATAAACTATATCAGCACTTCACAACGGAATGCCCAAGTAAGACAGAACTACAATCACCTTCCTTTATGTGGGTTTTATGTGAATTCATGCTCAGCCTATGAGCACATGATTTCCAGACTGCTCCAAAACAAAATATTGGTCTGTGCAGTAGGTGTGTATGTTCTTGTTGAGTTACCTGGTGAATAATTGAACACCTTTAGGTTAATTTCTACTTTTTATCACAGAATCGTTGTTTTTTTCCTGTTCATTTCTCTATAGTTTTTCTTGTTATGTCCTCAACTCGGATTTGTATTACATTGTTTCAATAGTTAATTTCTTCTATTCTAATGTAAAAATGTTTAGTGACCTAGTACTAACTTGTAACTATCATGTCCCTTTTGCAATGTATGACCCTGATTCAGACTCGCCCAGATGAGTAAGTGCTATTTATCAAACCTGATAAAATCCAACACCCAGAGGTTCTGAATTTATCAGGTCGACGAATTACATATATCCCACGTTTTTGTAGAATAACATTTAGTTTGTTGCTTACCACACTAAAATCTGCATGTCTTGATACATACCATTTTGTTTTCCCCTGCTAAATTTCAGCAGGTTTGACCTACAAAAATTTAACAAAGCATGCACATTAAAATCATGCAGTAATTACCGGTTGCAATAAATACCACCCAATTCGGAATTCCATCCTCTACGCAACCCAGAATCAGGAGCATTGGGTTCAATGCTGGTCTGATACTTAAAAATGACCTATGCCTCTTGAAATTCAGTTTGGGCAGTGCCAGATGCACTCTAATCCTCATAATACCAATGTTAAATGCTGCTGGTGTCTATCTAGATCTACCTGACTACTTGCTTTAATCACCCTACCACAGAGGTTTAATCTAGATCCCAGAAGCCCCAAAGGCTCTCTGGTGGGTGCCATATTTCAGCCAAAGCCTTATGTGTATGTGTGAGGTGTCAGAATGTCAGGGGTCCTTCCGCACATTTTTGGAAGGGGGTCCCATCACCATGCATCACGTCACAATCCTACCTGTTCTCTACACTAAAGAGCTAAAGGTGACCATCCTTGCCTATATCTATATCTGCCCCCCAAATTCCCATTTGCACACTCTCCTGTAACCAAAGAAATGAGTATGCAAGTTTGCATCTTTCTTTCATAACTGGACTACAGTGTTTAGCTATACTGTTTCTTGCTATGTATACATGTCTTTATGAACGTTTAACTGTCTGCCTCATCTATGCGTCAAGACCTTGCATAAGGGGAGCCTCTAAGGGCCTGCACAAACTACCCATATGCAAAACATTAGGAAAATTAATCTAAATTGTTACACAAGCAATACATTTTTCTGTCAAAACTAGGATCACACTGACCTAATAAATGTAGGATACAGTTCTGCGTTCACCAGGCAAATCATTTCATAGCATAGTGTTATGCCCATTCTGCTCAAATATGCCATTGTGACCTTCAGCCAATCCAAACCTATAAGACGAGAGGAAGCATCATTAGAGTTTGTTACTATGGTTTATTGTGTGATGAAAAACCATGAAAGTAAAAAGGAATCGGCAACCTTTTGCTTAGTTCTGCTTTTCATACTTATGTATAGTATATAAATATTTATTAAACACAATGGGGGTCATTCTGACCTTGGCGGTCCATGACCGCCATGGCGGAGTGCGGCGGAACCACCGCCAACAGGCTGGCGGTGCTTCCTGGGCGATTCTGACCGCGGCGGTAAAGCCGCGGTCGGAAAAGGGGAGCCGGCGGTTTCCCACCGGTTTCCCGCTGGCCCAGGGAACCCTGCCATGGCGGCGCTGCTTGCAGCACCGCCATGGGGATTCCGACCCCCTTCCCGCCAGCCTGTTTCTGGCGGTGTCCCCGGCCAGAACCAGGATGGCGGGAACGGGTGCCGTGGGGCCCCTGGGGGCCCCTGCACTGCCCATGCCACTGGCATGGGCAGTGCAGGGGCCCCCTAACAGGGCCCCACAAAGATTTTCACTGTCTGCTGTGCAGACAGTGAAAATCGCGACGGGTGCCACTGCACCCGTCGCACCCCTTCAACTCCGCCGGCTCCATTCCGAGCCGGCTTCATTGTTGAAGGGGCTGTCCCGCTGGGCCGGCCGGCAGTCTTCTGGCGGTTGCCCGCCGGCCCAGCGGGAAAGCCGGAATGGCCGCTGCGGTCTTTTGACCGCGGAGCGGTCTTTCGCCGGGAACCACTTGGCGGGCGGCGACCGCCGCGGTCAGAATGACCGCCAATATTTTCACCTATTCAGATAAAAGGTACTCATGTATTCAAAAGTATTCAGTGACCTTGCATACAGATTTTCTGAACTGTATTTTAACTATGTATGCACTTGGTTACCAGTTACAAATCACACCACCACATCACACCACCGCAACACTTTGCAGTATACACATCTAGCACCACGTGGCATCTTGATACTCTATGCATGATATAGCCACCATGTACTAGAAGCCACACATTGCAGAAAGTCATCATCTGGTGGGAGAAGTATCAGTAGCCCGTTGGCTAGTCACCGATGCACCCCCTGAGGCCACTTTGAGGGTGTAAATATGGCACCACTGGCACTTCGACCTCAGATCACATCTGGACTGGAGAGAGGGCCGATGGAGGACTGCTCAGCTGTGCCCTGGACCTCCCAGGAGAGGCTGAACAAACCGCTGGACTGCACTTTCTAATCTTTGGGCTGGCAAAGAGAGGACTGTGCCTTTGGGGCCTGGCTCATTGAAAAATCACTCCTGAGTCCCAGACAGCAGAGCTGAATTCCAAGAATCAGACTTCCTTTACAGCTCCAGAGCCACAAAAGCTGTGGAAGCCCGTCTTGACCAGCCGGTACTCAGAATTGCCTGGTAGCCACCAATATGCAGCCGGGAGACCAAGTCCTAATACAAAAGTTACACCCGAGTATGGTGGACCTGCAAGAGCCATTGGAGTGCAGATTGGTCAACCAAGACAAACATTAGCCTGACTTGCCAAGAGGTGACAAATTCCGTTCCTGGGCCATTGGGAGTGAATTCTGGTGTAACAAGGAAGAAACTAGTGTAACGTCTAGAACGACTTTAGAACCAGTGCCACTCTCTGACTCTGCGCCACTGCCTGCACCGGAGCTGTGTTCCTTGCTGAGTGCAGTGACCTTGACCTACACCGCAGGCCCAACACCGCCGCAGCGCCTAGAATTACTGCCACAGCATGAGTCCATAGTGCCATGTCACTGATGTCCATGGCACCCGACTATCGCAGCACCTGTGGCCCCATGGTGTGATTGCAACACCACAAAGTCGATGCTTCATGCCTTGACCAGCTGGCTCCATCGACCCCGCCTTGTCATAAGGAACTAACAGCATGCCGCCAATGCCTCATCACCTCCCCTGCATCCGTAAGGAACCGATGCCTCACCCACCCCCTGCCTAGCAGTAAGGAACCTGCGCCTCACCTCCACTGTGGCAGTAAGGAACGATGCCGCACTGGCTCCAGCGACACCTCACCTCCTCCTCCGTGCAACGTCTTTGTTTCCTCATCGTTTTTCAAGGTACTGTAGCTGGGGTCTGTGCGACTCCATGACCGGCCCGCACTCCCTCATTAGTGGTGTCAGACAGTTAGAGATGACTCCTTCAAGACACTGTGATAGCCCCAGCTGGAGCTATTGTGTTTCTAAGCGCTATATTACATTTCATCTTTAGAAATTTGTATTTTTACTTGTAAATGCCAGATATTTGTCATTTTGGTCTTGTCTTACTCCAATAAATATTAACTATTTTTCTAAACTGGTGTGGAGTACTTTTTTGGGTGATTTCACTGTGTTACTGTGTGTGTGTGTACAAACCATTTACACATTGCCTCTGAGATAAGCCTGACTGATTGAGCCAAGCTACCAAGGGGTTGAGCAGGGGTTGTCTTAGTTGTCCTGACTAGAAAGAGGGTTCCTACTTGGACAGGGTGTAAAACACTGCCAACTAGAGGACCCATTTCAAACAAGGGGTCTATGTGTTTCTTTTTTCAGGCTTTACTGTATACATGAACTCTACACTCTAACTCTAAACAGAGTAGTAATTGCCTCTTTATGTTTCCAAACTGTGCTGTCAGAGGCACATTCACTAATTAAGATATTTTTCGGGGTAATGGGATAGACTTATTATTTTTTATTGCAATGCAGCACAACACCCTAGATTTCTGCACTGCATTGCACAAGGTGGAGAAAGCAGTGCAGAACCATATTCATTAAACAAGTGACCAGCTGCTACTTACTACCACTGTGCTGGTGCTGGAACAGGCTGCAGAGGGCCATGCACAACCTATGCACCATGGTGCTGAAGTGTATTCATGGTGTTTAGCACAGGATTTGTACTGCAAGTATATCCGTCAAGTACAAACTCACATATGTAAACAAATTATTAAACATTCCACACATTACATTTGTGCTGAACAGTAAGGCAGACATGCAATTTGGGAAATGTTTGGAGAAATAAAAACATTTTTCCTTGTTAGTGTCTGCTTCAAGGAGGAGTTATTTTTTTACTCAATCCCGGTCTGGCTATCTTAGTACATTGTGCTTTGCATAAAAAATATAGGTGTTTGGCTGATACCCCCAAGGTACATCCAATTAATGCCACACTGATGCAAAGTAGCACTGACATAAAGACCCTAAGGTTCAACTCAATTTTAAGGAGGCTCAGACTCTAGCTTAGTTAATGTGAGTCGCCATTTTCTCAATATTAGGAAATGGGAGTCACAGTTTTTCCGATTTTATGCAGAATGATTGTCAGGTCTGTCATTGACACAGATGTCGTCTGACCTCATCACTCCAAGAACTGTGAACGCGTCAAGTCATTCAGACAATGATTTAGATATGACACCTGATGCAAGATCACCCTGGGACAAGTGTTTCGTTATTACAATGGCAAGGTTAAATAAGAACAAACACAGACATTGTCAAAACAATGTAGTCTGAGTTGACATCCATTTACCTTCTATGATCATCAAGATATGCCTGGAATTTACAACTTGATGCAAATAATTGATGTCAGAAATTCCTGAACTTGTGTTAGAAATTCCAATCCTTGATAAGAGATAGTGTAGAAGGACTCCCAATTCACAACTTGTCAGGAAAGGTCTTTGTATTAGAGCACTAGATACTTCTAGACACAGTCTTGACTGCTGCCAGTGCACCAAGAAAATGCTGCATCACACCGGAGTGTCCTTTCCGGGGAACACTGCCTTCACTTTTCTCTGATAACCACAGGTTTTGTTGTCAACAAGGTATGCAGTGAGTTGCTTCTCCCTAAAAAATCATAGATTGCAAGTTCTACTCTCCATGTTCTCCTGGTGCATAGAAGTAAGTTTTAGGGTGTTAGGTTTTACATGACATTTTAACTATGTTAGAAATGTTAATTTTATTTCAGTTGTTCACAATGTGCCTATTTGCTGTTTTTGTGGTATTCTGTGTGGTTATTTTAGATTTGCTGAGAAACAGGATCCCCCCGTTGCAATGAATGTTTTTAGTTAAAAGTGTATATTCTTCTTCCATTTGTGTGTGTGACATTGTAAAAAGTGAAATAGGTTTATTTCTAGTATGGCAGTGGCCCAGATGCAGGCTCAGGGATTGTTAGAAACACCATAGCAATGATTCCACTTCAACAATGTATTGTGTGGGGTTCTGCAGGGCTGCAATACCTGTCTTTCGTCTTTAGCGCTGGTGCATTGAACCAAGTTCACCCGCGTCACCCATGGGTGGGAAATTAAACCCTGTAGAGCTACGCCAGGGGCATAGTTTACGCAATAGCACAAAATGCTATTTTGCTGAGAAAAAAGCATCCTCCCTGTGCAAAGATAGCTTTTGAGCTGGAAGGTAAATACTCTTTTGAGAGTTTGAACAGCTTTGTATCGCTTTGCCCCTGCGCAAACCCTTAGAAAATCTGTCCCAAATGGTATACTGCAGACAGAATAAAGAATTAAGCAAACCCCTTCCATGTTTCTGCAATGAAAAGAATGTGAACATAATACTGCCCAGTACTTTAAGCTGAAATGCAATGTTGCAAACGGAAATCATTACTGTAGAGAAATACCGGTGGCGGGCTTTTTGTTACATAAAATGCCCTATGTAGTGACAACATGTTTTCCAACACATAATTGCATTGTTCACTGTGTTGTGAAAAGTGTACTCTTGCTTGCAGCTTAGCACTGGCATGGTTGAATGCCCCAAATATTTCACGAAAGAGTTGTTTTTGTCAGACTACACATTTTTAATCTGCACTCCATGAGGAAATGTGCAATTTGGCACATTTCGTTATTTTATAGTGAAGCGCAACTCTTTTTGCAAATGTGAAATTTTCCGTATTCTATTCGTAAATAGGGGGGCCTTCAATATACAAATAAGAAATTGTATTCTGAACTGCCCCTTTTTAATGAATTGTTCTTTAAAAAGCTAAAGTGGGCCAAAAAATACCATTTAAATACATGGTTTTTGCTGTTAAATTGCAAGTGTTAATTAGCACAAACAAGTTATGCACATTCCACACACGTTGTCGCCAAGCATGCATTTTATGTAGTTCGTCCATGCAGTCTTGCTTTCCAGTACTGTTATTGTTGGGCTGCAGCAACCACTCACCATGTGGGATAAAAGCATTGATGAGACAGGCTATCCCCGCTAGCAGGGTCCCAATAGCCCAGGGATACCGCCGGCCGACACGGTCCACTGTCATCAAAATGATGATGGCTGAAGGAAATTCAACCAGTGCTGAGACAAAGAAATCAAAATAAATGTCCCCGCCATCAATACCCATGTGCATGATGAGGCCCTGATAGAGCACCGCACACGTAAACCTGAAAAAAAAGACACAAATGGCAACCAAATCAATTACATGTTTTACATACTAGATAGGGCGGTTTAATTAGGTATTTAAGGGGGGATATGCGAAAACAAAACACTCATCCACACAGGAGTAAGCCCATTGCTATTCAAAATCTGCACTCCCATAGATATGGTAGCCCAAAATGTGTAAAAGCAGTCATAAATCTCTTTAGCCCAGCCAGTGAGTAAGTCCTGCGCCCCCATGGCCTTTCACAGGTACAGCAACACATAGAAAAAATATATAAAACACTTTATAAAGTAATGTTATAATAAATATAATTATTCAGGATTTTAATATAAACATATACATATTTTTTAAATGCACTTTACACTTAGAAATGGTCACTAGCAAAAACGAGTAACGTTACTGGTAGGTGCAATAGTAGTTTTGCATGCTAGTAAATCTACACATGTAAATTTACCTTTGTGAATGGGACTCATTATTTGTTAAACTACAAGTTTTCATTGAGCCTGTGCTTTATATGTGAATATAAGAAGCAAGCAGATATCACCTCCTCGCCTATCATCCTTGTCCCAGTCCTTAACCTTGTGCCATGTCTTGTGTACCACACTGCATTTTCTGTCCTAGCTTAAAACAATCAACAGTCTACCACCATCATTTATTGACCGTCCCTGGTATTGCAACACCCCATTCTCTTGTACACAAAACTGGAACCCACCTTACATGAATATCAGATGCTACAACGCCGGTGTTTACCCTGCATGCCTTTCCCCCGTGGGCAGTACAACGAGTTGACCTTTACAACGCACTGTAATACCTCACTGGGATTTACAATTCATGCCTTTAACCGCATTAAAAAAAAACAAAGGTTAGAGGGGCGTTATAGTTAGGTTCTGAATTTACATGCACAAAATCATAAAAATTCAGCTGTTATTGTTCAAGTTACTTCAAGTAACTATAACTCACAGCCCAAAGTCACTATAAGTCGCGCCCCTACCATACACCGTTTTCTCATCAACAATGTTATTACAAATGTTGCTGTGATAATATTAATGGTGCCTTAGAAGATGTCATGAATGATGTAATATGTGGGGTAATTAGCTGTGCATGGTGAGGGCATGAGTTATAGTTACATTAGGGCACTAGTTATAGTTACTTGAAATAATTGTAGCTATAACTATAGTTTTGTGCATATAAATTCAGAACTTAACTAAAATGTCCCTATAACCTTTGTTTTTTTCAGTGAATATCTAAGGTTTTTCAAATGCTAAATCCTAACTATAAAGTACCTTTGTAAATGCTAAATCCTAACTATAAAGCCCCAGTCCCTGTCTCTTTTTCAGTACGTTTCTAACTATAACATCATTTTATCCTTTTGTCTTTCAATGAATTTCTATTTTTAAAGGTAAAGTTAGATGTCCACTGCCAAGCATGGTGTGGGGCACAGAACTTGGCCTGCTGCCAGGTTCTGCGCCCAGCCCTTAAAGCTATGCACAGCTGAGTGTATCATGTAACAATAAAAGGTGTTATTGTAAGTAAGGCAGACCTACTGCTTTTGTCAAAGGGTGAAAATACCAACATATAAAAAGTGGTAGGACTATTGGCTTTATGAAGGATAAGGATACTGAAGAATAGAAGTACATGTACTGTGATGGTCAAACATTAATCTCAACGATTAATTACCTAAGGGCATTATATGAACAAATGCCTATAGAATATATATGGACGAAAGAGTAATGGCGGACACTTCAAAGAGGAGAACATACTCCTAAGATAACAAAACAGAAAAGTTAAATATACAGATGAAAATACATGTGCCACAGCGATGGAACATCGATCTCACAAAGTGACCTTATTAAAAAACCTAACATGTGAATCTAATAAGTGTAGCATACCAAATACACGTAAGATATTGGTATGGGAAAAACGGCGGTCATATTGAATTGAAGACTTGGCTCATGGACTAACAGAACAAGAGGCCATTTCTCCTTTAGGACAAAATAAAATGCTTGCTATCTCTGAAAAATGCCAACAATGACAGATAAGGAATTCATGTACCATAGCGGTCAAGTATCAGTCTCACCCAAAAGCCTCAGTGAAAAACAGATATGTGGGAATCAAATATCGATATGAAAGAAGACATGATAAAATAAGGGAAGTAATACTTTATTAGTCGGAGCATCACAGAGTGGTAAAATACAGCCCCATAGAGATGGAGGTTCACTAAGAATACGTAAATAGAGGTATACCGTCATCAAAAATAAAGACACATAGGACCAGAACCAGATACCTTTATACATATTTTGGACCTGGGCACCAGGTCTCATTCTCCAAGAGGAGTTCCAAGAAGTGACAAGTCCTCTTCAGGAGCCATATTAGATCCCAAAAGTGCGTTATCCCAAGGGATCCTATCATTAAGACCCTTGGAGACTGTGTCCAAATAAAACATCCAAAATACCTCTCTCTTTTTCCGATATGTATTCATCTCATCCATGTGAGCAAATAAGACCTTTTCAAGAATAGTCTATTTAAGATCACTTTCTGTATGTCCCTACTCAATGCAATGTGCCACCAAAGGAGCCTGAACCCATTGATTTTGAATAGCTGACTTATGTTCACTGAATATCTTTGAGTTGCACCTCTTTATTGATGTATATAAGAGAATCCGATATAATGGCATGCACACAAGTGTGACATTGTCCACAACAATGATTCCCAGTGATACGGTAAGGTCCCCAAATTGATTTCTGTATAAATTGAGACCGATTAGCTATCTTGGCCCTAACCAACTTGTCTCAATTGCTGTTCCGTTTGGATGCAAAAATAGGCTGGGTGTTGGACTTTCTTGCTTATGCAGGGTCATTCCCAATCGTTTTGCCTCCTGTCTCCTATTTTTTTTTACCTGTTGCTGTTGGCTTTTGAACTCTGAGCACTTTACCACTGTAACCAGTGCTAAAGTGCACATGCTCTCTGTGTAAATTGTATTGTTGATTGGTTTATCCATGATTGGCATATATGATTTACTAGTAAGTCCCTAGAGGTGCCAGGGCCTGTAAATTAAATTCTACTAGTGGGCCTGCAGCACTGGTGGTGCCACCCACATGAGTAGCTCTGTAATCATATCTCAGACCTGCCACTGCATTGTCTGTGTGTGCAGTTTTAACTGTAAATTCGACTTGGCAAGTGTACCCACTTGCCAGGCCTAAACCTTCCCTTTTCTTACATGTCAGACACCCCTAAGGTAGGCCCTAGGTAGCCCCAAGGACGGGGTGCAGTGTATGGCTAAGGTAGGACATGTAGTAATATGTTTTATATGTCCTGACAGTGAAATATTGCTAATAAAGGGGCTACCTTTAAATCTGATTAAAGTGTAGATTCTCTTTGGGAGCGGATGAACATGTGGAATTTGGGGTCTCTGAGCTCATAATTTTAAAATACATCTTTTAGTAAAGTTGATTTTAAGATTGTGTGTTTGAAAATGCCACTTTTAGAAAGTGGACATTTTCTTGCTTATGCCACTTCTGTGACTCTGCCTGTTTGTGGATTCCCTGTCTGGGTCAGTTTGACAGTTGGGCTGGTTGCACCTCACACTAGACAGTGACAAAAAGGGAGCTGGGGTGTAGTCTGCTGATGAGCCATCTGTGCTAGGAGGGAGGAGAGGAGTGGTCACTTACACCTGATAGGGCTGTGCCTGTCCTCACACAATGCAGTTTCCAACCCCCTGGTGAGTGTCTGGGGCCTGAGCCTTGGCAAGGCAGGATTTCACATTCAGGAGAGACTTTGCTTTAAAGTAGGCCTACTTCAAAGGAGAAATTGGGTAAAAGAAGAGCAGCAAAAACCACAGACATAAGAACACTTCTGGAAACCAAGAGGAGCCTCTGCCTGGAGAACAGCTGAAGAGATGAGGAAGAAGAGCTGCCCTGCCTGTGACTGTGCTTTGTGGAGCTATCCTGTGGCTGCTGCTTCTGCCAGAGTTAGAGGGCAGAGACTGGACTTTGTGCCTTCCGTCTTGAGAAGAAATCTCCAAAGGCTTTTTTTAGAAATTGCCTCCTGTTGTTTGAAGTCTCAGGGACAGCAAAGACTTCTCTCTGCCAGCACCTGGAGTCTCTGGAGAGACTCCTACTCTGCCCTGTGGTGCCCATCCAGTTCCTCGGACCCTGAAAGGAGAAGCTGGCAGCCCAAGAGTGAGAAATCTACGCACAGAGCCCTGTGCGGGGAAAAGATCGACGCAACTCCGATCTGCGGCTGAAGAAACAATGCGCCACCGGCTCTGCGGCTGAAAATTGACGCTTGCAGGAAATGCGACCGAAGAATCGACGCACAGAGTGGGAGAAACGACACACAGCATTGGTGACGGAGACTCGGAGATCGAAACCCGCGCTGCGTGGTTTTTGAATCATCGTGCGGTTGGATTTCCGATGCAAGTACCCCTGGGAGTGTAAAAAAAAGGCAAGGCCTGACCGAACCTCAGAGTGCTGACCGGATCTACATATCGCTCTTCTGCGGAGAGAAGAAACAACACGCCCGACCCGACGAAAGGTCTCGCTCGTGAGTGAAATCGAAGCATCACAAGCCCTTTTTGACGCACACTCGTCCGTGCGGGGTTATTTTCGACACGCTCAAGGTACTTTTTCATGTTAACAGTGTTAGTGTGGGTTTTAAACTACATAAAGACTCTTTTTGCTTTTTAATTGATAACTTGACTTGTGTATGGTGGATGTTTGTTGTTTTGGTCTTGTTTTGTTTAGATAAATATTTCCTATTTTTCTAAACCTGTGTTGTCTCATTTTGTAGTGTTTTAATTATGTTACTGTGTGTGTGTTGGTACAAATACTTTACACCTAGCACTCTGAATTTAAGCCTACTGCTCTGCCAAGCTACCAAGGGGGTAAGCAGGGGTTAGATGAGGGTGATTCTCTTTTACCCTGACTAGAGTGAGGGTCCTTGCTTGAACAGGAGGTAACCTGACTGTCAACCAAAGACCCCATTTCTAACACTGGGGTAAAGTGAGATCATCCCCATTACTGTTCAAGATGTTCCATTGAGCATTATCAATTTGTCTAACTTTGTTGTTAGTGTTAGAATGCCTTATGACACACATCAATTTCTGTTGGTTGTCGCTTTGTCGATTTGCAAACATGCTTTGACGAACAGTGAACCTTGCTCTTGTGTACGCATCACGTATAAGTCCTCCCAGGTATCCCCTTTTGAGGAATTTCTCTTTTAGTGAGATAGCATTCTTATCATACTCCGCTAGAGTACTTCAGTTCCTCCAAATACAGGGGAACTGACTGAAGGGTATCCCTTAACATTGGGCCCATGGATGATACCTCTCAAAGTGTAAAAGAGTGCCACGTGCTGGAGGTTTAGTATACAGGGCTATTTGGAGTTGTCTTTATTCTTGATAGACAAGATGTCCAGAAACTCTACTTTCTTGTTACTTACTTTCGGGGTGAATCTAAGGTTATCATCACATGCATTGATCCACTCTATGAACTCAATAAGATTATCGGAGTCCTCTTACCAAATGAAGAAGATGTCATCTATATATCATGTCCAACTCTTGATATTTTCCAAAAATGGGGCAACCTCATTATAGATGCATCGCCTTTCAAATAGGCCCATTTATATATTTGCCACACTTGGGGCACAAGCCGCCTCAGTACTGACACCTTTAATCTGTTTATAGATGTTGTCATTTCTAACACTCTTGTAAGTGAGCCATAGTATGGTACACTAATTACCACAATGATGAGCCCAGTGTGGAGGGACAGCAAACCAAAGAATTGAAAGTGAAGGTTAAAACTAGCAACAGGGTACATGACCCTCTCTATTAATGTTTCCCTGGGCCAAGATGAAAAACAACAAGGCACTGCAGGAGAAAGATATGAACCTGCTGTTAGTGTCTGTAAAAGGCCGACATGTTTCAGCCTAGTAACTCCAGATAGAGGTGCTGTGGTTTTCTTCAGGACCTAGATATAAATGCTTCTGCTTAATGTGAATACAAATGTGAAGAAAAGTTACATATTCAAAACCATCCAGTGATCAAATGAAACGTCATAAAGCAAAGGATTCACTGGTGGTACCTGAAAAAGAAAATGCATACATAGGGATGAGATTTAGAACAAGCTAGGTCTAACATTCAAACAATTTTACTAGCTCTGTATTGTAAAGCTGCACAATCATGGTCATTACTCAGAAACGTCCTGCCATGCCTGCATCATATTCCATCACCTCAGTGTTTCATACTATAAGTATAGGTGACATAAAAAGAAAAAGAGAGGCAGACAAAATTGCAATTTGTTAATGACAACTTATTGTAGGCTTACCAGCTGATGTCGGGAAAATGCCTCAACTCGCCCTGGCATGTGGCTCAGGGAACTCTCCGTCCCATATAGGGATCATAGGAAAGGGATCATGATAAAACATTGGGCGTGATTCCCAAAGGTAAATTTAAACGTTTGGTCTAAGATTAGACCAAATATCTAAGTTTACGACTTTTGGAATTCACAAAGGGCATTTAAGAGTAGTATCTTTAAGTTCGCACTTGAGGTGGATTGCCACTCCGAGTGCGGACCTAAAGATACTACTCGTAAATGCCCTTTGTGAATTCCCAAAGTCAGAAACTTAGACATTTGGTCTAAGTTTAGATTAAACGTCTACCGTTGTGAATCGGCCCACTGAGTTCTTACGCAGGCTGCAAGGGCTCTCGGCATTTCACAAAGAGGATAAAAACAAAGCCTGTTTGCATTTATTAAAACAGTCCAAACTACTAGTGGACTGTATCTCTTACCATGTGCATGATAATGTTTGGAATGTGCTCATGTCTATAGGGTGCCCCAACAGGCCCTCGCAAAATGTCAAAGTCTTTAAGGATTCATGTCATGGTGTTCAAGAAATCAGTGAAAGGTATACCTAGAATATGGTGGCGCCGGTGTAAGCACTTGTTATTTCAAATTACAAGGAGTAGAAAAGTATTTTATTAATACTACTCTAAAGCTAGCCATAGCAGCTGTGATACATACAATAGGGTCTCATGAGTTGTTACTTCCCATCCCCATTACTGCATAAACGGTGTAAGCCAAAGATACTGTAACGGTAAGGTGTATATTATGCGTATTGTATCTTTCTTGACCACAGTCCCTATATCGAGTATGCAGTCTAAAAGTGCTTGAAAAAGAGGAAGCAAGAAGGACGCCAATCCAGTGCACAAGAGCTAAAGATAACAAAAGATACTCATAGGGTGAGGTATCCTAAATATATACCATACGTACTAGATGTTTCGTGACTCCAAATGTCATAACGAGCATGCAGTTTAACAGAGCTCGAAAAGGGGGAACATGAAAGATGCCTAGCTAAATAGCTAGTGGAGTTGTGTAAATGGGAAGAGCACTAAATGCAGTGCACTTGAGCCAAAGATAACAAAAGTACTCTACAGGCGAGGTATCCTAAGTGTATATCAGTTATACTAGATCATACGTAACAGCAACCGCCATATCCAGCATGCGGTCAAGAGCGCTCGAAAAAGGAGAAGCTGAAGGCAGCTTAACAAAAAGAAACAATAACATTGCTAGAACTGGGGGAGCACCAATCAAATACATGGGCGAAATAGTCATACCTGGGTGTCGGAGCCAGTTGCCTGATACGCCACAGCTGAGCAGGAAACAATAAACTTGGTGAATCCCCTCGCTTAAGGTATATGACCCGATATTGCTCAGAGCTGGGTCCGGTGTAGGTGCTACCGCAGGTAATGTGATCCCAACTATAGCAATTCCATGACCAGGTGTATTTGGGAAATGTAATACCAGGTCTGGCAGCCCAACCTTCTCTAATACATGGAGCACTGCAATTATGTCACGCAGAAGTGAAACAACATAGTCATATCCTGCTGTCCTGGGTCTTGTGTGCCCTTCTATGGCGATCATATGACCGCTAGTGCTTGGTGAAAGTACCTGGTCTAGAGGCCTGAGTAATATGTGCGCCTATTGAGCCAGATACACACCCCTATACCACACAGGCCCTACATTGTGAGGCATCAAGTTCATTATAAGGGATAAGCTGCAAAATTGTGTCCCATTATGCGCTGTGAGTGTGCCTACCTCCAGTTGTCATTGCTATCTAACAAGTCCCTCGAGAAGTGTGTCTAAGGGTATTAGAACCCAGAAAAATAAAATAAATACCAGTGTGCCCCAATAAACGCGCATCTACAGACCATTTAGGGATGTCAGCGTTTGCAAGTCAAAATGCCCCTTATTGGATTCAGTGAGCCAAAGCAGGATGTGAAAGTAATGCTCTCCCTCTGCCTAACCTCTATTGTGAGTCAGATGTAAGAAATATATCAGTCATTATCAGTGAGAGCTACACTGCGAAAAATTGCAAAGAGCTCAGTCTTATAAAAGAACACTGAGAGCACAGCACAACATAAACTACCCCAAGATATCGCTCCTGGGTGGAAGGGTGACAGTACATACACCCTTATGTAAGGAAGACTATTTCCATTCTTTTTGCATCGAGGGAGGTTGTAAAACGGGACTGCCATGGACTACCATATCACATATATATATATGTACACACTCAAATGGTGGTGTCCATGTGTGTCAGAGGATGGAGAGCCATGGGATCTCATTATTCAACCCATCTTTGCCACTGGGCAATCTATACACCCACTTCTGTTCCTTTATAAGTAAATATTAGGTGGCATTTGTGACAGATGGTAGGATGATAGGTTTATGAAGCACCTTCCATCTCAATACATCTGCAAGGTGCCCCTTTTTGATGAAAAGGCTCGTCAGTTTCGTTGCCTGTTTCCATAAAACGACTCTTACCTCCCTTCACCTCTTCCCACCCCTTAACTCTCAAATTACCCTTACCTCCCTTTGCCTGTATTCCAGCCTAAACCCTAAATTCACCCTTACCTCCTTTACATCTACCTATTGCTTAGCACTAAAATCACATTTACCCCACTTACCTCTTTTCTCCTAATCCTATAATCATGCTTACCCCATTACGCTACCCATTCTTGAACTCTTAAAATCACCCTTATCTCCCTTTACCTCTACCTACCCCATAGCCCTAAAATTCACCCTACCCTCTTTACCTCTACTCACCGCTTAATCCTTAAAATCACCCTTACCTCATTTACGTTAATCCAATCCATAACCCTAAAATCACCCTATTTCTCTTTCCCTCCACCCACCCTTAAACACTAAAATCATCCTTATTTCCCTTTATCTCTGCTCATCATGTAGCCCTAAAATAATTTTTACATCTTAACCTCTCCTACCCCTTAAACCTAAAATTACTCTTACTCCCCTTTACATCTATCCGCACCATGACCCACTTTTTAAAATAACAATAAAATAATAAATATATATTTTTTTAAACATAAATACTGAGTAAGGTACTGAATGGTAACATATGAAGGGTAAAGTTAAAAACCAATTACTTGTGTCATGCTTACCTGTGATAACGCGTCCCTTCCTAGATAATTTAATTAGTCTGGGACTCGTTTTAGGCCAATTAATCTTTTGACCCTGATTGAAGACACCTTAGAACGAGGCAATTAATCAACATGCCAATCAATAGGTCAATAACGTCAATAACATTTACTATAACAAATCGATTCAATTTAAACAGTGACATTAGTAAGAGTCGGAAACCACCATGACCTTCCAGTCATGAAGAACCACACCAGATTTTAGTAAGATTTATAATATTTATTCCCTATTGATTACACTTCTACGAGTAAGTTTATTAGTCTCAATACCAGAAAACACATCAACACTGTAATAATATGGCAACTTGAATAAGACTTCAGCAATGCAAAAATCATGAACATTAGGACAAAGCACGACGTCAACATGGATTAACTTTAGCAGAGTATCATTAGCGCATTATTCAACAAAGCATAGATTCAGTCATTTGTCTATTTGCGTCCATTCAGTGATTCCCTATTTAACCTCGAATTAGCATTGGCATGTTGGGCTTCATGCACAACAATTTAGCAACACAAATTTAGAAAACATCTAACTATGGTCTCTATCAAAAGAGTGGTTGGTACCTAGAAGAAAAGGCAAACAGACAATTTCAATTTCATCATTATATAGTTACCCTCCGTAATGGGTCAGCATACAGAGTCAGTCTTCGTCCTCAGGACATCAGTTGATTTGCAATCAGCTAGGAAACACAGCAAAGTTCAGCAAGACGGGGTAATAAGGGGCACTTCCCTCATAAGGAGGAAAAGTGTGAGTCAGGCAAGGCAAAGTAAGGATGGTTCGAAGAATTAAAGTGCAAAATCTTCAAGACAGAGTGACAAAGGGTCTAGGTAATAGCAAAGGCACGTAATGGCTACGGCATAAAGTGGCACGGAATCGCAAGGATAACGGCAAAGAATGGCTGATTTCTCCTTGTATTCAAGAATTATATCGATCCTGTTGTACAGTCCCCTAATTTCCAATTGCGCAAGTTTTGGTGCATCATTATCTCCATCCAATAGTTTACTTGTCGCCTCATTAAGATTATCACCTTAGAACAGTTCTCAGGTAGTTTATTGGCTCCTGTAATTGACGTCTCCAACGGGTAGAATGTCAGGTACAAACTCTCAGTCTCTCAGGCTCAGTCAGTAGCTCCACTGTCTATACCAGTTCAGGCGACCTTGTACCTGTTGCCAGTTTACACTGTTGCATTCAGCAAGAATGTTTCCTTGAGCAAGTCTAGTCTCATGAGAAAGAATTTACTACGGTTACACACATCTTCTAGCTTATGGAAAAGTACAGATACATGTCCTTCAGCAAGTCAGCACATTGCACGTTAGAAAAACACATTTAATATGAAACCGGGCAGTTAGGCCCGACTCATGCTAACTAAGGCCTAGTGATTACTTAGCAAAACCTTAACACATAACCCTTAATACTAATACAAAATCACACATTAATACATTAATAACTCATCTTTAGTCAATTTCATTTATCATCGTATACAGTGGTGGCCACTCCCCGTGGGCACATTTACACACACGTTTTAGTAAAAGCACATTACTACATTTTCTATGCAGCATCATTATACATTAATTCGCAAATATTTCATGTTAATTTTGATTATAAAAACTACACTCCAACAATCCCTCCTCTGATGACACTTGTCATCACACAAATCCATTCTTTAACATTTCTTTAATTTGTTCATTTCCTTCATCTCAATCTCCTCCTTTCGTTTCGCCTTTTCATATCTTGCTCTGAACATTTTCTCCCTTTTCTTGTCTTCCCTCCTCTCTTTATATTTTGCACATTTTACTTTACTTCTTTTGCAAATTTTGTTCAATAACCATAGTCCGAATAAACAAGCCAATACAATTACTAATTCCCTGTATTAATTTTCCCAAGAACCCATGCCAAAGACCACTAAACCAACTTCCCACTCGTGCAAATCCCTCTCCAACCTTTTCCCAAACTCCTGGTTCTTTCAGTTCCTTCAAATCTGCACTATCTCTTGTTAGGTTAGTAAGCATACTTCTAATCTCGTTACTGTTATCTGGAATATAAGCACAACAGTGGTGCTCATTAAGCATCTTACAGACCCCGCCACTTTTTGCTAAAAGAATGTCTAAAGCAAGCCTGTTTTGAAGAGTCATAGCCCTCTCCGCAGGAAGTTCAGTATCCATCAGGAGTATAGCCCCTGTGAAATTTGTCAACATGTTATGCACAATAGTAGACAACTTTCGAATCTTTACGGAGTTCAAAGTAACTCCCACTGAAAGAATTATTGCTCCAAATATGTCTCCTACTACACCAGCAGCAGTCTCTCTCTTTTGTCTAGCACGTAGTAATTCTGTCACCTTCGGGAATTTCTTTAAATCATCCAGTTGATAAATCTTTGGAAGAACTATTCCCAAATAACATTTCCCATACCATCCCTTTGGAAGACGTTAATAAGCACTAAGCCCACAAATATAATAGACCCCTGGGATCGCTTGATCCATTCCATTTAGAATGAACGTCCATTTATTCTGAAAAAAAACACATTCTTACACTCACTCGTTCCCACAAACACATTGTCATAGTATGACTTTGGTCACGTAATGCAAAGCTTTCCTACATGTTTAGCATCTAAAGCTAATTTCCCTTGCTCCCTAACCCCATTATTGCTATTACTAAGGAATGTTCGTTGCTGCAAGCCCTTTTCTAATTTCCCCTTTAAAACCCTCCATCTTCAGTGTGGTCTAGAAAGCTCTTTTCTACAGGCGTAAGCAAACATGTCAAATTATTGCGGTGCGCATATGATGTACTAATTGTCACTCTAGGCTCGAAGAAACCTTTAACCAACTTCATGGCATAATATTTAGCTACACTATTCAAATCTTCTATGATAGGCACATAAGAGAACACTATGTCATAATTCGAATAAAAATATTGCACTTTTTCTTGATTATAAAAACGCGTTAGTAGCAGACTACAACTAATCCCGTAGGTTAATGGCAAGCTGTGATAAGTAACTCCCTCCTGGACTGAAAGAGGAATTTGTGTACACACATATCAAGCCTTTGCATCCATAGTGTCAACATACTCACTTAGCAAGTGATAGAAAACGTTAGTAGACAGATCCCCCTTTGCATTACTCTCGCCATGCAAATACTTCGCATCCTGCTCAAACCTATCCCACGGTGTTAGTGTAGAAGTCTCAGAAGCTGTGGCATTATTAGCTTCACTCTCATCCACCAAACGCATTTCCACAAATATAGCTATAATGAATATCACACATACAACACCCAAAGCAAACACCCAAATATTTACCACGCTTATTTCCCTCAACGTCATCTCCTGACGTAGGCATGATCTGTAAAGAACCAGAAAGCACAGTACTATAAATGTAAACAACTAAATTGAGGCTGGTTAATAAATCTCTTTTCCTCCGCAAAGCTAAGCAAAGTCTTTCTTCAGCAAGTATTTACAGGTTTCTCATTCACTCCAGGGTCTTTGTCAAATCAGTTTAGCAGCTTGTCACGATCAGTTTTCAGACAATTCAGGTTAACAGTGTTGCATCCGGTAATTTTCATTAGTCTCTTTTCTCAGGTTTCCCTTTATTCAATTTCAGCTTAACACAGTCTCTTTATTTGTAGCCAACTTCAAGTACCATAATATTGACCTGGAACTTCACGATCAAAACAGAACGCCAAGAACTCTTGCTGCCATTCAGCTGTCGTTGCATAAGCCCATTCAGGACCTGCGTATCTTCTGTTTGCTATTCTCATTCTTTTCAGTTTGCGGTCACCCTGCAATTCTCCTTCACTCAGATCTTCCTTCCTCGTGGTATCCACCTCTTCCTCTATTGTTTCGTTAATGACCACTTTCCCTTTTTCAGCTTGTGACTCTGGCCACTTATCTCCCTTCAGTATCTTTTTATTGTTTGGTTTTTCAGGTTGCTGTTCACTGCCTTCCTCTTGTGCTATGGTGTTTTCTCTTGTTGGCTTTGTAAGTGACTCAGGAGGAGTCTGAACACTCTGATTTCCTTCTGCACCAACTCCTTCGCCCTCTGGGTCAGTCAGGGGTTCAACTTCAAACCCGTATCCATCTGCTTCTGGGAGAACCTCTCTTTGGGTCAGTCCTCCTGGTGCCTCAGTTGAGATAGGCTCACAGTCACCCTTCTGGATTTCGTTTGCCTTCTGAGTGACCAAACCGTCCTCAACGGGCTCCCCTTTAGTCTCAGTTCCTCTTTGATTACTCTCCGGCCCTGAGACTTCCTTTTCTGTAGTTGTTATTTTCGACAACTCAAGTTCCTCATCAGTTGGACACGTCACCTTCTTTGTGTGACTGGCATGGATCCAGTTTGGAATTCCCACACATTTCACAGCAGTAGTAGTTGTCAGTATCACTTGATACAGTCCCTTCCAGTGTGGCTCCAAACACAACTTCCTCACGTGTTTCTTGACAACAACCCAGTCACCAGCTTTCAGATTGTGACCTGGATCATTAATCGGTGGCAGTGTTGTTGCTTCCACCTGGTGAGAGAAAGAGCGGACCACGGCAGCCAGACCTTTGCAGTAGTCCAACACCATATCATCCGTGATATTCACAAGAGCATTCGCAGGCACTGCGGGCAGTCTCATAACTTGACCCATAAGAATTTCATGAGGCGACAGTCCAGTTTTCTTGTTGGGCGTATTTCTCATTGACATTAGCATAAGGGCAATGCATCTGGCCATTTCAAATTTGTAGCTGCGCACATTTTCGCCATTCGGGACTTCAATGTACCATTCTTCTGCTCCACTAGTCCTGAGGCTTCAGGACGGTAACTAAAATGCAAATTCTGTTCAATGTTCAGTGCGGCACACAAGAGCTTAACCACCTCATTGTTGAAGTGACTTCCTCTATCTGTTTCTAAAGAGATCGGGAACCCGAAACATGGTATCAATTCCCTAAGCAGCAACTTCGCTACTGTGAGACTGTCATTCCTACGTGTAGAGTAAGCCTCAATCCAGTGACTAAAGATGCACACAATCACCAACACGTACCTCAGACCTCCACACACAGGCATCTCGATAAAATCCATCTGCATCCTGCTAAATGGACCTCCTACTCTCCCAATGTGGCTCAAATTCAGCACGGTCACTTTCCCCGCATTCATCTGCTGACAGATGATGCACCTGTGACAGATTACTTCTGCAGCTTGTCTGAACTTCGGATTGAACCAATCAATTTTGAACAACCTGATCATGGCGTCTCTCCCAATATGTGCTTGACCATGGTAAAACCTTGCAAACTGTGACAAGAGACTGTTCGGCAATACCATTTTCCCCTCATCTGAAACCCACAAATCATCAGGCCTTTGTACACATTGCATTTTAAGCCAAGAACATTTCTCTTCTCTGCCGGCACGTCCCTGCAACAATTTTAGTTCTTCCATCATGTCAACCACCCTCAATGTGTAACCTGTGCATGTCTCATTTTCAATTTTGAGCAACAATTCCCACTGGTCCTTGAATGATATACAGTTCAATGCACAAAACCTTGCGACTTGATCTGCATACCCATTCCCCATTGACACAAAGTCTTGTGATTTCACATGAGCATTGCATTTCACCACTGCAATTTCAAGAGGTAACTGAATCGCGTGCAACAACTCCTTAATTCTTTCGCCATTTTTCACTGGAGAACCAGAAGAGGTCATGAAACCCCTCTGTGACCATAGCTGGCCAAAATCATGGACAATTCCAAATCCGTATCTGCTGTCAGTATAGATAGTGACTTTCAATTTGTCAGCGGCATGACATGCCCTAGTAAGAGCAAATAATTCAGCCACTTGAGCAGAGTATACTCTCTCGAGCCAAGATGCTTCTAGGATACCAGTGATTGTACACACCGCATATCCGGCTCTCAGTACTCCTACTGAGTCTCTCAGACATGAACCATCAACAAAGATAACGTAATCATTCTCCTCCAATTAGGTATCTTTAATGTCAGGTCTTGGTTTGGTGCACAGTTCTGTTACCTCAAGACAATCATGTTCTACTTCCTCAGCATCATCAACATCAGTATTCTCATTAGGAAGCAGAGTTGCCGGGTTCAACACAGTACAGCGTTTCAAAGACACATTAGGTGACCCTAATATAATCGTCTCATATTTAGTCAATCTAGCATTTGTCATATGCTGAGTCCTAATCCGGGTGAGTAGTATTTCGACTGAGTGTGGGGCCATTACTGTTAAAGGATGTCCCATCACTATGCCTTCACACTGTGTAAGGCTTTGACCAACTGCACTGCACGCAGACAACCCGGTAAGGCCGCTGCGACTGGGTCCAAAGCAGCTGAAAAATATGCTACTGGGCGGTTTGCATCTCCATGGACCTTTGTCAGGACAGACAAAGAACAAGCATCACGTTCATGACAAAACAGGCAAAAGGCTTTGTGTAATCAGGCATACCTAAAGTTGTAGCCCTGCACATACACTCCCTTAGCTCAATGAATGCCCTCATCTCTTTCTCTGACATAGTCAGAGTATCCGGGCCATCCCTAACCTCCTTAACAGTCAACTTCACCAAGGGCTTAGAGATAACCGAAAAGTTTGAAATCCACTGGCGACAGTAGCCCACCATTCCCAAAAACATCCTAACGTCTCTCTTCGATGTCGGGGGATTCATCTGTAACATTGCTGTCACTCTTTCTTTTGAGATTCTCCTCGACCCTGTCTCAATTACATGACCTAAGTACTTCACCTCTTTCTGACAGTATTGTAACTTCTTTGGGGACACCTTATGTCTGTTCTTTTCCAAATGATTCAGTAAGGCAATAGTGTCATACCTGCAGTCATCTTTCGTTTTGGACGCAATCAACAAGTCATCAATGTACTGCACTAGGATCGAATTAAAAGGCAATTCCAATGATTCCAAATCCTTCTTCAATATCTGATTGAAGATAGAAGGCGAGTCTGAAAACCCTTGAGAAATTCGACACCAACTGTAAACCTTGTCCAAGAATTTGAAACTGAAGAGAAATTGGCTACCCTCATGAAGAGGCACCGAAAAGAATGCTTGAGACAAGTCCACGACCGTGAACCACTCTGCATCACATGGAACCTGGAACATGATCACGGCTGGATTTGGCACTATAGGGCAACATTTTACCACTATCTCATTGATCTTTCTCAGATCCTGGACAATTCGGACCTTCCCACAAGGCTTTCTCAGACCAATTATCGGTGATTTACATGGGCTGCTCATCACCTCTTTTAGGACCCCTTGCTTCACAAAGTCCGCAATTATATGCGTCACCTGTATGAGGACATCTTGTGCCATGTGGTACTGCGGTACCTGCGGAAACACTGCATTTGGCTTCACATCTACTTTGACTGGTTATACCCCTTTGATCAGTCCCACTTCCTTTCCTGTCAAGTCCCACACCTTCTCTGTCACTGTTCCCTGTAATTCTGTTGGCAAATCGGTCACTGTGAACATCGGGAAGAAGCTTATCAAAGGGTACTCCTCATCTGTGGTCTCCGTCTTTGGCTCTGAGATCTGATCATTGTCCCCTTCATCATCACTGTTTGTCTGCACCTCAATTCCGAAATTGGAACAGGTGATTGAACACCTTGTCTTACACAGCAAGTCTCTTCCCAGTAGGGACACAGGACTTGAGTCACAGACTACAAACCTGTGCAATCCTTGAAGGGTACCAATCTCAACCTGAACCAGATCTGTAATCGGGTTAGTCAGGAGCTGGTTTGCTACACCTACCACCTTTATCGTATGCCCCGAAAGCGGCAATTTCGGAACCTCTGCACTTCTGACTGTAAAGCATGTAGCTCCTGTATCAACCAAGAATGAAACCTTGTGACCCATCACCTTCCCCTGCACATAGGGTCCCCTCTGGTCTACTTCTAGGGATGCTGCAATCCTGCACTCCTCACTATCTGAACAATCATCCGACCATTCATCGTTTATTTCATTCTCACCACGTAATGGGAACTGTTGTACTGCATTATTTTGAGTCATTGTTTGGCCTGTGAACTGTTGAGGAAGCATCACCTGTTGCTGTCCCATCGGAGCTAATGGCAACTGCATTTGCTGTCTAGGTAGCAAGGGAATCTGCTGTTGCACTTGCTGCACCTGCACTGGTTGGACACATGGCATCTGCATCTGCTGCATGGGCTGGAGACCCTGCATCTGAACCATGTTATTCTTGAAGTTCGGATTTGGACCCCTCATTCTTGGACCCCTCACATTTTGAAATGTACTGACATCATTGGTTTGTTGAACAACACCATCCTGTACCATCATTGGACATTCCAGCTTTCAATGTCCCACGCCCCCACACGTATGGCATGGTGACATCTTTTTTATCACTTGCACATCGTTGTGAACCACAACTGTATTTAAATCTGGCCCACGGCTCACAAACCCTCCTCGACCTCGGCCTCTCAGTTGCGCTTGAAACATTCTGTTCCCTTGCGGTTGCTGTACCATCTGCTGTACTCCATTTCCCTGCATCCCTGCTTGAGCTGCCTTAATCTGCATCACCATCACCTTCTCCTTCAGTTTTCTTTGCTTCAATTCAATCTCATCACTACAGTATTTCGCATATTGCAACACTTCATCAACCGGCTTCGCTTGCCAACAGATAAAATGATTCTTAATCATCTGACTAATCTCTGGCCTCAATCCTTCAACAAACCTGAACACAAGGTGATTCATGTCCTCGGTTCTATGACCTCTGTGCCACTGTAATGTTTGAATGCCTTTAACAACCTCTCATAGCAGGCATGTATAGACTCTTTGCCTTCTTGTGCCGTTCGATCAATTTTCTGCCAATCAGTAACTTTCGGCAACACCTTCTGTTTCAAAAACTCAATCACCTTACAGTAGTACCTCATTACCTCAGGAGACGGTGCTCCCGTAATCTTGTCCCTTGCCGGTTCCTCTGTCGGCCAATCCACATTCCTCTTGCACTCAAGCCACAAATCAGCAGGAACTATAATCTCAAACAATGTGTTTAAGTCTTCCCAAAGAAATTTCGCAAGCTTCCCAAACCTGTCTGTCTGCTGATAACATTCTATCGGCTTCTCTCTCAACCAGGGGTAGTCATTCGTAAATGACAAAATGTCTCCCCTTGACCACGGTACATGAACTAGAACCCCTCCAGCTGTCTCTCTCATCGGTAACATCTTTATTGTCCCTGTGTCTGGCACAGCTTTCTCCTGCTGCGGCTCTAGGCAGTCACTTTTCCTCTTATCTCTCTTCTTCGCCCATCTGCCTTCCCACTTCTCTAATGCTCCCCAAACTTGAGCACTCTGTAGTATCTCTTTAAGGTGTGCCTTCATCTCAGTAGATCTCATATGATCAAAATCTTTAGGTTCGAAGTCTAACCTGTAACTCCTCTTCAGATGCTTAGTGTTATCTAAATCTATGCCATATTTGTCTGCCAGATTTGCTAACCTCTGATGTACCTTACTCACTTCTTTCGTTATTTTCGGGCACAGATACCTCAGTTCTGCTTCAGTGTATGATTCTAACCTATTCACTCCCATAGTCCCTTCAACTAACTCTGCTGCTTCCACACCCAACCTCACAAAGTTCAAGTATTCCTCTCTCTCCGACCGCTCTGCTGTTGCAGGAGTAGTTTGCAGAGTGTTAAGTTTGTCTAACCATTCATTCAGCTGTTGCACAGTTAAACCTTGCAACAAGATATTTCCAGCTTGCACCGTCGGCGGTTGCAACGTATTTGCACCCAGTGCCTGCGGAGTCAATAGACCCAACCCTGCTTGTCTCATGGTCTCAAAAGGAATCCCAATCGGACTGAAGTCCAACAAGGATCTAGATCTCTCTGCTATCTGTTCTCCTTGTGTCATTCCCTGTGAGCTTCCAGTGAACCCTCCTCTTATCACCTCTTGAGTCATTACCCCTTGGTCGCATACACTAGGCTTCGCCTGAGCATATAGCGGTAATGACGGACCAACAGTGCTCGGCAAAGATATAGCAGCTGGTGCCTCTCCGTTTCCCAATCCCGGTGGAGCATTAGCTCCCACAGCTTGGTTTATCATAGGTGCTGTAATTGACTGCGGTCCAGTGACCGAGGTGTCGTTCGTAACAATCTGTTGCTGTGGCTGGGGCAGCAATTGTGGAGTTGGCTCAATCTGCACTAACTTTGATCTCGTATATACTGGATCAGGCAGAACCATCAAATTAGTGGTTGTTTCTAACACTGGGACATCAGGGTAGAGCCTCTGAATTGGTGGTGGCTGCAACTGTATCTGCGTCTCTGGTGCAGTGGATACACTAGCACCATTCTGTACCGGAACTACTGTGGTGACATTATTTGCCTGTGCTGCGCTTGTGGTCCCCTGATTCTGTGTCAAATTTACAGGACCTGCACTAGTACTCGGTCTGTTGTCATTCATGGCATATGGTGGCGGTCGATCATGTAACAACTGATTAAGAAACTCATCATCATCTGAATCATCTGTATCTGCCCAAGACTTCTGAGTCTCCTTCTTCGTGTTAGAGCCCTTGTCTGTTTTACAAGTGGCCTTTCTTCCCTGTGTTTCGGCTTCTTGAGTTATTGCCAGAAACATCCTAAATCCATCTATTATTTCTCTTCTCCACATCCTGGTCTCACTATCCCATCTAGCTTCTCCCAAAGTCTTTTCTGCTTTCCCCATTCTCTTCTCAAATTTCTGCTGTCTTTGTCGTATGGCCATTAATTCCCAAATTGCTAACGCCTCAAACTGAGCTGGTCTCGGAGGCGGCTTTTGTTCATTTAGCACTTTCCGCAAGTTCTCTAGGATCCCTATGTTAAAGGTAAAATTTTCTGGAAATGCCAAACACCCATCTTTCTCTGCTAATTTGCACCAATGCTTTAGCCAAAGACATGGCGCGACTCCCTTTTCCTCCATTACGGCATAAGCCGGAGTATCATCTGGAGGTGTAGGCTCCCCCACACTCGCTGTAATATACGTATCTCCCCTCAAAGCACTTTCCAAAGCCTTGAAAAACTTCATTTTTGCGTCCTTTATTTTGTTTAAAATCTAATCAGGAAGTGACTTTAATTCCCAGAACACTCTTCGCCTACCTTCTCACCCAATTGCCTCTCACGGACGGCTGCCAATCCGTGCACGACCCCGGCAACGGACCTATCCCAACGTCCCACTCATACACACTGCGGCTGACAAAGTCCTGTGGCTTATCTTTCTCACGCCAGATCCACACAAAACTAATGCAATATATTGCGAGCACCTTAACAACAAAAACCCAAATTTGCCGGTTTACTACAGGAAGGGTAACACAATCGCTTCAGAACTTTACAGAGATTTCACGTGAAGCCTCAGCCGCTACTCTCTCCTTCTCAGATCCTGCACTCGCAAGCAGAATTCGACCCGCAAATTCTACTCTCGACTTGTCAATGGTTCAATCTAGTGCACTGTAGAAATTACCAAATCTCCATCGAAGGTTCCACTCACACACTTTGACTCAAACTCGACTCGTCAACCACGCCCGATTGAACTATTAAACTGCGCAAATTACAACATAAACCAAGTGTCTCATACACTTATCAATATACTCTGGAGTCTTAGACCACGCCGGGTCCGAACATCACTAACCAACCACGTGGATAATTTTGAGCACAAAGCGCTACATTCACATGAAGTTCACCGACTTCCCTACTCTCATACTGCGGAGTACGCCCACTCCTACTAAAACATTACCTGTCCTAAATTCTCACAACCCTCACAATTCACCTGCAATATGCATAAACTGAGCAAGCGCAAATTCTACCCCACGCATACTATCACTAGAACGCCAAGAACATACCCAACTCACTTCGGCAAGCTCTGAGATTCCGGGAAAGTCATTTGGGACTTAGGGGTACATCATACCTCCAGTTTGCATTATTTCGGAAACAATTCTAAAACAACGGTCCCCCGTCCTAGGGACCCCAAAGCGCCTAAACCGTCCTCTGCTACCAGAACTGATAACGTGTCCCTTCCTAGATAATTTAATTAGTCTGGGACTAGTTTAAGGCCAATGAATCTTTTGACCCTGATTGAAGATACCTTAGAACGAGGCAATTAATCAATATGCCAATCAATAGGTCAATAACGTCAATAACATTTACCATAACAAATCGATTCAATTTAGACAGTGACATTAGTAAGAGTCGGAAACCACCATGACCTTCCAGTCACGAATAACCACACCAGATTTTAGTAAGATTTATAATATTGATTCCCTATTGATTACACTTCTATGAGTAAGTTTATTAGTCTCAATACCAGAAAACACATCAACACGGTAATAATATGGCAACTTGAATAAGACTTCAGCAATGCAAAAATCATGAACATTAGGACAAAGCACGACGTCAACATGGATTAACTTTAGCAGAGTTTCATTAGCGCATTATTCAACAAAGCATAGATTCAGTAATTTGTCTATTTGCGTCCGTTCAGTGATTCCCTATTTAACCTCGAATTAGCATTGGCATGTTGGGCTTCTTGCAAAACAATTTAGCAACACAAATTTAGAAAACATCTAACTATGGTCTCTATCAAAAGAGCAGTTGGTACCTAGAAGAAAAGGCAAACAGATAATTTCCATTTCATCATTATATAGTTACCCTCCGTAATAGGTCAGCATACAGAGTCAGTCTTCGTCCTCAGGACATCAGTTGATTCGCCATCAGCCAGGAAACACAGCAAAGTTCAGCAAGACGGGGTAATAAGGGGCACTTCCCTCATAAGGATGAAAAATATGATTCAGGCAAGGCAAAGTAAGGATGGTTTGAAGAATTAAACTGCAAAGTCTTTAAGACAGAGTGACAAAGGGTCTAGGTAATAGCAAAGGCACGTAATGGCTACGGCATAAAGTGGCACGGAATGGCAAGGATAACGGCAAAGAATGGCTGATTTCTCCTTGTAGTCAAGAATTATATAGATCCTGTTGTACAGTCCCCTAATTTCCAATTGGGCAAGTTTTGGTGCATCATTATCTCCATCCAATAGTTTACTTGTCGCCTCATTAAGATTATCACTTTAGAACAGTTCTCAGGTAGTTTATTGGCTCCTGTAATTGACGTCTCCAACGGGTAGAATGTCAGGTACAAACTCTCAGTCTCTCAGGCTCAGTCAGTAGCTCCATTGTCTATACCAGATCAGGCGACCTTGTACCTGTTGCCAGTTTACACTGTTGCATTCAGCAAGAATATCTCCTTGAGCAAGTCTAGTCTCATGAGAAAGAATTTACTACGGTTACACACATCTTCTAGCTTCTGGAAAAGTACAACTACATGTCCTTCAGTAAGTCAGCGCATTGCACGTTAGAAAAAGACATTTAATATGAAACCGTGCAGCTAGGCCCTGACTCATGCTAACTAAGGCCTAGTGATTAATTAGCAAAACCTTAACATATAACCCTTAATACTAATACAAAATCACACATTAATACATTAATAACTCATCTTTAGTCAGTTTCATTTATCATTGTATACATTGGTGGCCACTCCCCGTGGGCACATTTCACATACTGTGAGGTAAAGACCATGTAGGATAAAGACTTCTGGGTTAAGGTTACGAAGTTCTTACCCATTTCCTGCTATTCTCATCTCTGTAAGTAGATGTGTTCTTTGTTGCCCATCTTGTGAATTTTAGTTTTATGAGAAAAAATATATTGAGTATTGTTTATTCATACTGTAATAGCAGTCAGCATTAGCAGTCTCACTACTTGGTTTGGCCAAGCTCTGGCGCACTTCCTGTGGGACCTCTCTTACAGTCCCTAGCGGATTGTTTGACTTGTGAAACCGATATGCATTGGTCTGTTGCATTCGTAGGGCCAAGCATAGGGCCGTTTGTTGGTCTTAAACATTAATACATCTGGCAACCCTTAGAAGCAGCGTGCAATGAATTAACTCTAAAAGTGCTGACCAGCACAATGTAGGATCGAGTGAACAGTGTCACAAGCTGTTACTACAGCAACAATATGCGGACTACACTTCCAATTAAAGTGACCTGTGCAATTAAAACTGATAGTAGTCTAACCCTCCCACAATGCACTCGAACTTAGTGCAAAACCAAGAACACATTTATCACATTCTAATAAGAAGTTGAATAACAACCCATCAATCGATATACAGTGGAGGAACTCAAGAGGTTCAGTTCACATTTGCTGGTACTATGCTGTATAATACTCCGGTTCAAAGAAATACTCCAGTTTGTGTTCTGGCTCCTCAACTGCACCGAATTTGTTTCAGTTTCTCTGCTGTAAGCTGCACATTCTTTTTTAGGGCTTCTCTATTCCCTCATGACAGGAGAAAAGCAAATTCAGCAGGCAGCACTCATTTAGGTGTATGGCAACCCTGGAACTAAGATTATGAACCCAACTTGTGGTGCGTGTTATCCAGTGTCTGTGATATAGGGGGTCATTCCGACCCCGGCGGGCGGCAGGCGCTGCCCGCCGGGCGGAAACCGCCCAAACACCGCCCCGCGGTCAAATGACCGCAGGGAGCATTCTAACTTTCCCGCTGGGCCGGCGGGCGATCTTCAAAAGATCCCCCGCCGGCCCAGCGGGAAAGCTTCAAGCCGGCGGATTTGCTGGGGTGCGACGGGTGCAGTTGCACCCGTCGCGATTTTCAGTGTCTGCCAAGCAGACACTGAAAATCTTAATGGGGCCCTGTTAGGGGGCCCCTGCACTGCCCATGCCAGTGGCATGGGCAGTGCAGGGGCCCCCAGGGGCCCCACGACACCCGTTCCCGCCAGCCTACACCGCCAGGAACAGGCTGGCGGGAAGGGGGTCGGAATCCCCATGGCGGCGCTGCTTGCAGCGCCGCCATGGAGGATTCCTTTGGCCAGGGGAAAACCGGCGGGAAACCGCCGGATTCCCTTTTCTGACCGCGGCTTTACCGCCGCAGTCAGAATTGGCCAGGAAGCACCGCCAGCCTGTTGGCGGTGCTTCCGTGGTCGTTGGCCCTGGCGGTCAGAATGACCCCCATAATCGGGTTTGTCTCTGTGTCTAGGCTGTAGGATCTTCTGTTACGTGTAAGCATTTTAATTTCTTAAAGTTTTAATGTTTTTCTTTATAGTCTTGACTTCTATTCTTGCCCACTACAAAGATCAATTAGATATAAATAAACGATCTTTAAAATGCTCTTTAGTAAGGCTGGGAGGCTTATATGTTGAAGCTCTCAGAGCTTCTCGACAGGCCTCGAAAGTGCATTTTAAAAATCATAATTGAAATGCATTCGATGCCAGCCTCAGCGTGAGTGCGAGGAGTCCTTGTTCAGTTTTCTTGTGTAAAGATTGGTGCCTGGCCTTGTTCACAGAGAGGTTCCCTGGCCAGAGGAAGATGCTCGTAGAGTCATGTTATGTTACAGCTCCAGGCAGTCAATGTATTTTAACTCACGTAAATTTGCATCACTCTGAGACTTGTCATTTTCCTTTCACCACTGCAAGCATGGAATTAAAAATCATAACCGGGCATGTGCTGCAGGATACAAAGCCAAGACTGTTTGAAGTTATCTCACGTGAGATGGTGTTACTAGCTAAATGTGCACACAGTGCCTACTCCATCCCATGATATATGTATTTTTTGAGTTTTAAAAAGCTGCAGCCCAGGTTCAATCAATTTCGAGAGAGAGGGTTACATTACCGCTGCTCATATGGCAACAACTTGATCCTAAGAGCGTGCAATCCTGAGTGGTGATTGCACTCTCCATAAATACTAACACTGCTAGATGCAGTATGTACCAAATGTGCAATTACCATGCCAAACTCGGATAACATACAAATAGCTCATTTACCCACATTCTGAGGTGTGCAAGGCCAGAAGAGCGTGAGACCAAGAAAGGGATGCCAAGAGAATGTAGACTGGGCGAGAGGTACGGAGCCATTTAATGCAAGGTGGATAAGAAAATATGGGCCAGATGCATCAAGCGTTTTTGCATTCGCAAAAATGCCTTTCAGTATGTATGAAAGGCATTCGCTATGCAATTTTAAGGAATCGCTAAAATATTGATTCCTTAAAATTGCGAGCCCATTTAGAGAATCGCAAATTGCGATTCTCTAAATGAGAAATCGCAAATAAGGAATCCTTATTTGTGATTTCTTAAGCACATGTATCAAGCTTTTCCTTAATGCGAATTGGGCATTGAGGAATCGCAATTACCACCAAGTACAACTTGGTGGTAACCATGTGCAAATTTTAAAAATGCATTAAAAATGCATTTTTAAAATTGACATGTAACGCACACATGCCCCTCTGGCATGTGTGCGCCTTACATGTCCTTAAATAATTTTTTGGGTGCAGCAGAGGGGGCCTTAGGCCCCCAGCACCCTGGGGTTTTGCATTTCTAAAATTGCGAATTCCAGTTAGGAATTCGCAATTTGGGAAATGCAAAAAATTCACAAATATGGGCCTATAGGCCCATAGGTGCGAATAGGCTCAGAATCGCTATTTGCGGTTCGGTAATGGCATTTGCGATTTTTAAGAAATCGCTAATACCGAATCGCAAATATGATACATACGATTTTGCGACTCCGAAATAGCGATTTCTTAAAATTCGCTATTAGAGAATCGCAAAGTTGATTCGTGATACATCTGGCCCTAAGAGAGGCTGAACAGAGGAGTTGCAGGCTTAGTAAAGAGACAGAAAGGGAGTGACAGAGTTTTGGGTACACGTGTAAAGCATGCAAGTAAAAAGGGAGAGAGTAGTGAGTGAAGAAACAGGGCTTCTGTGAGTGGATACAGAAACTGAGTAAGATGAGATAATAAATTTGCATTGTGACACAGGGAAAGGAAATTTGAAAAATGGAATTTAGAGAATGTTTAAGATAGATGTAAGTACCAAACAGAAGTTGTTATAAAAGTACAAAGATTAGGGAGGATGAGATGTACGAGAAATCCATTTTCTCCAGTGATGGTGAAATATTTAGGGTCACATGTATGAACTTCAGGTTTTGCGACTCACAATTTGAGAGTCGCAAAACCTGATGTACAACAGTGTCAATGACACTTTTTGCAATTCCCAATGGGGTCGCAAATTACCTACCTCATGAATATTCATGAGGTAGGTTGCAATTTGCGACCCCATTGTGAAGAGCCACCCTCACAAGGATGGTGGCCTGCTGGAGACAGCAGACCACCATGTCTGTGACGGCTTTTAAATAAAGCGTTTTTTTTTTTAAATGCAACCCGTTTACTTAAAGGAAAACGAGATGCATTTCAAAAACAAAAAATGAAAAGTTTTCTTTTCATTTTTTCAGAACAGGCAGTGGTCCGTAGGAACAATGCCTGCTCTGAAAAAATATTTTCGCTGCCATTCACAAAGGGGAAGGGGCCCACGATTTGCGAATGGGTCAGCACCAGTTTGAAACTGGTGCTAACTGCGATTGTTTTGCGACCCCATTCGTGGTCACAAAACAATCATACATGGGACTGCGACTCGCAATTAGGAAGGGAACACCGCTTCCTAGTTGCAACTCGCAAACCTTTTTTGCGATTCGGTAAATAGATTACGGAATTGCAAAAATGGGTCTGTACATCCCAAATAGCATTTTCCATGTCGCAAACGGCCCGATTCGCCGTTTGCCACGTGGAAAATGCTTCGTACATCTGACCCTTAAGGTGTTAAAGATGGAAGGAAAAAGAAAACATAGCAATAATGTGTAGTCTAAAATAAGAATTAACATGTAATGGTGAATGGATGTGATTGATCTGAGAGAATTCAAGTTCTGCAGCTGTAAGAAAAGTGGAATATAGGAGAGAATAGAAGGTGGAGGTAGCTTAAAGCGATGTAGGCAAACAAGGGACAAGGAGAGATAAAGGTACGAGAATCAATGAGAGAAGATGTACATGGATAGGTAAAATATGCGCCCCTGGCTTATGATAACACCACTCTAATACAGTGCTTCCCAACCTTTTGACTTCTGTAGACCCCTGCTTTATCATTACTGGAACCTGATGACCCATACTGAATAATTATTGGAATCCAGGGATCCCTCACTGAGTCATTACTGAAGTCAGGGAACCAGGCCTAAACATTGTTGATGATGAACCGCAAAACAATACACAAAAAATGGAGACACACATATTGATCAAACAAATGCACAAATGATAACACATTTTACTTAATTTGCAAACAAATATAAATAAATAAGATACAAATTTTAATTTCAATAGGAACGGTGGAGCTTTTCTAAATTCAATTGAAGCCACACATCGTCCATACTTTATTCTGTTTCATGCATCTGCACTGCTCCCATGAATCACTCTGAGGATACTAATTTCATTTTCAGCCTCCGATTTTAAATTCCTTGACATTTACAGTACGTTTCAAAATGGTCAGTTGGACGTTTAGCCACTTTATTTATATACACCTTATTAATCTGTTAATATTAGTTCATTTTCTAAGCAGTTACTGACCCCTAAGGAGAGTTCGTGGACCCCCAGGGGTCCTCAGACCACAGGTTCGGAACCACTGCCCTAATATAGACAGTCTTGGTATCTAAAATATATATGCTTCTTCTGTAGTAACTAGTGTGTGTATTTAAATTTTGTAGTAATTGTAGGATGCTAAATTTTTAGATGTCATCAGGGTTAAAGATCACTCAGAGTCACTTCCTGGGAAGCCATCTCGTTCACTTCCCATAATACTGGTGTCAAAGCATGTGTGACATCAATTCCACTACAAGTCAGACTCTAAAAGAGAGCATGCTGAGAGTGCAATTGAGATTCTGAGATGGGGGAGACTCTGCTGTGTGTAGTTTGGAGGTATCCTGTCTGGCAGAAAATGATTGAAGCAGCAGGAGCTACAGCCATGCAAGAGGTCCCTTCTAAATAACCCATATTGAAAGAAACTAAAGGGGGATGTGTTCGATGATGACCAAGGCGTCAGAGGTCGATTTATCCTTATTTAGAAAAGTAATGCCGCACCGGAGAAAAAATGTAGTCTTTCCAAATTCTCTGGCTTATAATGAGGATGATGTCTTCTTTCAACAGTACCAAAGAAAGGAACCAGAATTGTTGCCCCGCATAAGATAGTGAATAAACATTTGGTGAGCAAATAGGTGTAGGAGAAACACTCTTTTCTGAAGTTTCGAGTCAAGACATATCCTCTTCAAGAGTTTCCTTCTATTGTAACAATAGACTCTCCGATGTCAGGCTTATCATCTCAGGGATCCATCATATCTCAGAGTGCTTCACCACTGGATACTGCTGATCGTAAGGTGGAGGTTGTAGTCAAGAAAGCTTACACCCAATCTAATTTTGTTATCAGGGTGAGCATATGTGTAATCTATCCGTGCAGTTGATGTTAAAAGATTGTCAAGCATTAGTGGAGGCAAGAAAGCAAGGTTCTGACTGTATTGGCATTCTTTCCACTATGTTACAGCAATTCACAGGTATATTTGACTTCTCTTTCGAAGAGTTTTGCACAGAAATCACCACTTCTGGTGCATCACTTCCCAACTTTTGTCATATATGAATGAGATCTAGGTGGGCTCACAGTCCACAGAAGAATTTATTGATGCATGTGCATGGGGAAAAGTTATTTGATCCTCAGCAAGAGGGGCTGGTTAAACAAATCTGCTCAAGATCGAAAATTGATGGTTTCCATTTGCCCAGTGGGATGAGGTTGTGCAAGTTTTTCCAGGACAGCGTCAGTTCCACTTTTTTCAGCAAAACAACAGAACCAGTTCTTTCAGGACAAGGGCTGTGGCTTGGGAACCCCTATTGTTCAAAGTTCCAATAACAACGCCCAGCCATCAGTCTTTCAGTGCCACAAACATGACTATTCACTGAAGTAGGAGTTTGTGAGGTGCCTAGGGCGGTGTGAAGATGTCTGAAGTATGCAGAGGTCTGGAACTCTCCATTCTTGGATTCTTGGGTTTTGGAACTGTTCAACATGCTTACAGGAACCAGTTCTCAGAGACTCCACCACAGTTGTTCCAATGCACTTCAGATACTCACCATTCTATCAGTTCAAAGCCATGTCTTAGGAATTCCAGTGTTACTGGACAAACCTGCTAATGTATTGGTGCCAAAAAACGAATATTGTCAGGGATGTTTTTCAGTTATTTAACTGGTACTAAGAAATCTGAGGATTTTCGACCAATCTTGAATCTAAGTAATGTCCAGTGATACATCCCTCATACTAGATACTTTGGATTGTTTCAAGGGATCTCTATTGAATTTATTTATATTTTTGAATTTTTTGCGCTTTTTTCATTATTTGTTTTTCCCGTTTGCTTACATGGATACAGTCGAAGATCTGCAGCTATAAAACAGTAAGTCATATTTATTTGTCTTGAGCGGCAAATGTTATACTTTGTTAGCATGAATATTATGTGATTGTAATTTTGCAATGTGTGCTTTATGTATTGTATTTATTTTATGTGATGGATTGTGTTTGTTCTTTGAGATTTTCAGATGGTGAGTTTTACATTTGTCATGTAAGTAATGTATATATTATTTTATCATATCAGTCTTATTTAACATTGAAGTTTGACTTAATGTTTAGACTGCTGTAATAATATATTATGTTTATGATTTATATGAAAATGATTTGTCATGTTGGTTTAGATTTTGTGAACCTTTTGGGACTTTTGTAGGTCACTTTATTTTATATATGCTTTGGGCTATTATTTCATAGTAATGCTCTCCTTTGTTTATGAAGAGTTTCAGTTTAACTCCTTCGCTGCCAGGCCTTTTCCCCCTCAGGTGCCAGGCCTTTTTTTGGCTATTTGGAGCAGTTCGCGCTTAGGCCCTCATGACGTTTTGTCTACATAAACTACCCATGCCAAATTTGCATCCTTTTTTCCAACCTTCTAGGGATTCTAGAGCTACCCAGAGTTTGTGGGTACTCCTGAAGGAGACCAAGAAATTAGCCAAAATCCGGGGAAACTTCGTTTTTTCCAAACAAATGGGAAAAAAGGGCTGCAGAAGAAGGCTTGTGTTTTTTTCCCTGATAATGGCATTAACAAAGGGTTTGCGGTGCTAAAATCACCATCTTCCCAGCTTTCAGGAACAGGCAGACTTGAATCGGAAAACCCAATTTTGCAACACAATTTTGGCATTTTACTGGGACATACCCCATTTTAAAAAATTTTGTGCTTTCAGCCTCCTTCCAGTTAGTGACAGAAATGGGTGTGAAACCAATGCTGGATCCCAGAAAGCTAAACACTTCTGAAAAGTAGATAAAATTCGGAATTCAGCAAGGGGTAATTTGTGTAGATCCTACAAGGGTTATCTACAGAAAATAACAGCTGAAATAAAAACAAAATGAAATTGAGGTGAAAAAAACAGCCATTTTTCTCCACGTTTTACTCTGTAACTTTTTCCTGCGATGTCAGATTTTTGAAAGCAATATACCGTTACGTCTGCTGAACTCTTCTGGTTGCGGGGATATATAGGGCTTGTAGGTTTATAAAGAACCCTAAGTACCCAGAGCCAATAAATGAGCTGCACCTTGCAGTGGGTTTTCATTCTATACCTGGTATACAGCAATTCATTTGCTGAAATATAAAGAGTGAAAAATAGGCATCAAGAAAACCTTTGTACTTCCTAAACGGCCACAAGATAAGGTGTTGAGAAGCAGTGGTTATTTGCACATCTCCGAATTCCAGGGTGTCCATACTCGCATGTGAATTACAGGGCATTTCTCAAATCAACATCTTTTTTACTCACTGTCTTACATTTGGAAGGAAAAAAAGTAGAGAAAGACAAGGGGCAATAACACTTGTTTTGCTATTCTGTGTTCCTCCCAAGTCCCCGGATAAAAATGGTAACTCACTTGCATGGGTAGGCCTAATGTTCGTGACAGGAAACACAACAAGGACACATCACATTTTTACATTGAAATCTGACATGTTTTTTGCAAAGTACCTAGCTGTAGATTTTGGCCTCTAGTTCAACCGGCACCTAGGGAAACCTACCAAACCTGCACATTTTTTAAACCTAGACACCTAGGGGAATCCAAGATAGGGTGACTTGTGGGGCTCTGCCCAGGTTCTGTTACCCAGAATCCTTTGCAAACCTAAACATTTGGCCAAAAAAACACTTTTTCCTCTCATTTCGGTGACAGAAAGTTCTGGAATCTGAGAGAAGCCACACATTTCCTTCCACCCAGCATTCCCCCAAGTCTCCCGATAAAAATGGTACCTCACTTGTGTGGGTAGGCCTAGCGTCCGCAACAGAACATACCCCAAAATACAACGGGAACACATCACATTTTCTCAAAGAAAACAGAGCTGTTTTTTGCAAAGTGCCTAGCTGTGGTTTTTGGCCTCTAGCTCAGCCGGCACCTAGGTAAACCTACCAAACCTGAACATTTTTTAAAACTAGACACCTAGGGGAATCAAAGATGGTGACTTGTGGGGCTTTCACCAGGTTCTGTTACCCAGAATCCTTTGCAAACCTCAAAATGTGGCCAAAGAAACACTTTTTCCTCTCATTTCAGTGGCAGAAAGTTCTGGAATCTGAGAGGAGACACAAATTTCCTTCCACCCAGCGTTCCCCCAAGTCTCCCGATAAAAATGGTACCTCACTTGTGTGGGTAGGCCTAGCGCCCGCAACAGAAAATACCCCAAAATACAACGTGGACACATCACATTTTCTCAAAGAAAACAGAGCAGTTTTTTGCAAAATGCCTAGCTGTGGTTTTTGTCCTCTAGCTCAGCCGGCACCTAGGGAAACCTACCAAACCTGCACATTTTTTAAAACTAGACACCTAGGGGAATCCAAGATGGGATGACTTGTAGGGCTCTTTCTAGGTTCTGTTACCCAGAATACTTTGCAAACCTCAAAATTTGGCCAAAGAAAACACTTTTTCCTCTCATTTTGGTGACAGAAAGTTCTGGAATCTGAGAGGAGATACAAATTTCCTTCCACCCAGCGTTCCCCTAAGTCTCCTGATAAAAATGGTACCTCACCTAGTGCTCGCGAAAGGAAATGCCCAAAAACACTATCTGGACACCTCAAAATTATCAAATAAAAAAACTACCTGTTTTTGCGGGTGGGGGCACCTGCGTTTTTTGGTCCTGGGCTCAGCAGCAATCTGGGGAAACTTACAAAACCCTGACATTTCTGAAAACTAGACACTCAGGGGAGTCCATGGAGATCTGACTTGCATGGATCCCCCAATGTTTGCTTTCCCAGAATCTTCAGCAAACCTCAAATTGAGCTAAAAAAGCACTTTTTTTCCCGCATTTCTGTGTGGGATCACCAAATTTTCTACCACCCAACGTTCCCCTCAGTCTGCCGGTAACAATGATACCTCACTTGTGTAGGTAGGCCAAGTGCCTGTGACAGGGAAGAGCCAAAAACATGTTGAAATTGAAGGGGAGCCAAAGCGGGTCCAAAAGGACAGTTTGACAAAAAAAACATTTTTAGGCTGACAAGTGCAGCAGAATGTTTATCGGTATAGATGAGACAATGTTGGGTGGTAGGAATTTTGTGGATTCCTGCAGATTCCGAAAGGTTCCATCACAAAAATGTGTGGAAAATGTGTGATTTCCAGCCAAGTTGGAGGTTTGCAGGGCATTGTGGGTAAGAAAATGGTGTGGGGTGCATGTGGAGCACACCACCCTGGAATTAACCAGACATTTAGGGGCATATTTAAACTCCGTTTGCGCCGAAATTGCGTCGTTTTTTTTGACTCAATTTCGACGCAAAACTAACTCCATATTTATACTTTGGCGTTAGACGCGTCTAGCGCCAAAGTCCATGGAGTTAGCGTCATTTTTTAGCGTGGACACCTACTTTGCGTTAATTATATGCAAGGTAGGCGTTCCCGTCTAAAAAATCGACTCCGAGACATGTGAGTGGGATTTATACTCCCGGGCAAAAATCACGCCCGGGAGTGGGCGGGTCCAAAAAAATGACGTACGGCCGCTTTTGCGCCGTTTTTTAGCGCCTGCAAAAGGCAGGCGTTAAGGGACCTGTGGGCTCTGAAGGAGCCCAGAGGTGCCCCCCCCATGCCCCCAGGGACACCCCCTGTCACCCATGCCCACCCCAGGAGGACACCCAAGGCTGGAGGGACCCATCCCAGGGACATTAAGGTAAGTTCAGGTAAGTGTTTTAAAAAAAAAAAAATTGTGGCATAGGGGGGCCTGATTTGTGCCCCCCCTACATGCCACTATGCCCAATGACCATGCCCAGGGGACAGAAGTCCCCTGGGCATGGCCATTGGGCAAGGGGGCATGACTCCTGTCTTTGCTAAGACAGGAGTCATTTCTATGGGGGTTGGGAGTGAAAAAAAATGGCGCAAATCGGGTTGAGGTGAAAAAATTGCCTCAACCTGACTTGCCCCATTTCTTGACGCCCAAGCTCCATATCCCCCTACGCCGGCACTGCCTGGTGTACGTCGTTTTTTTTAACGCACACCAGACGGCGCCGGCGGCTAACGCCGGCTAACGTCATGCAATAAATACAGCGCCCGCATGGCGCTTCAGAATGGCGTTAGCCGGCACTAATTTTTTTGACGCAAAACTGCGTTGGTGCAGTTTTGCGTCAAAAAGTATAAATATGGGCCTTAGTTTTCAGATGTGTCTAGGTCTTGTGGATTTTTCTACATGGCAGCGTCCCAAAGTCCAAAAAGTGCAGCCCTCACCATTCCAAGTGGGACGATTTTGAGAGTTAGCCAAGCTCTCATAACCCAAATGTAAAACCAAAACCCAAAATAATCAAACGTTCTCTTGCTTGCCGTGGGATAAGATGTTTTAGTGTGCAGGGTGGGGGCGTAACCAGGCCCATACTGGTTGGTAGCCACCACCCCACTACCTTTTTATTTTTATTTTATTCCATGGCATCTAGTAGACTTTCTGTCCCCGGGGTGTGGATCGGGGGGCAGAACAACTTTGGCCTCATTTATTTGGGGTGGGAGTATGGCCATACTCCCTCCCTCTTATTTAAAAAAAAAATCTTCCCTGGCCTCTGGTGAGCTTTCTGCTCCCTTGGGAGCAGATGGGCCTTCCAAAAATAGGGAGATCTGCCCCGAAGGGGTGCAGATATGTCCAACAGTAATGTGCCCCGTGGGGAGCGACCCTTGCCCAAGGGGCTGGCCACCCAAACACAACACACACATACCAATCCCTGGTGTCTAGTGGTTCCTGCCCCCCTTGGAGCAGATTGGCATAACATAAATAGGCCGATCTGCCTCCAAGAGAGGCAGAAATGGCCTAAATACAATTTGCCCCCCAGGGGAGCGACCCTTGCCCAAGGGGCCGCTCCCCATATATAAAAACATAAAGTGTCTAGAGGTTTCTGCCCCCCCGGAGGCAGATCGGCCTAATTATATTAGACTGATCTGCCTCCGGGAGGGTCGAAAAGGCCTAAAAATATTTTGCCCCCCCTGGGGGGCCACCCTTGCCCAAGGGGCTGCTCCCCTTATGTGTTAGTATACAAAAAAAAATCCCTGGTGTCTAGTGGTTTCTGCCCCTGGGGAGGGGGGGCAGAAATGCCTTAAAAATAACTTGGCCCCCTGGGGAGCGACCCTTGCCTAAGGGGTCGCTCCTCACATATAAAAAAAATAAACAAAAAATATTGTATCCCTCGTGTCTAGGGGTTTTCTGCCCCCCAGGGGGCAGATCAGCCTAATTATATTAGGCCGATCTGCCCCAGTGGGGGCAGAAATAGCCCAGAAATATTTTACCTCCCCCCCAGGGAGCGGCCCTTGCCCAAGGGGCTGCTCACCTTATGCGTAAGTATATAAAAAAAAATCCCTGTTGTCTAGTGGTTTCTGCTCCCCCTGAGCGCAGATCGGCCTAATTAGATTACGCCGAACTGCCCCCATAATTATATTAGGCCGATCTGCTCCCAGGTGAGGCAGAAATGGCCTAAAAATAATTTGGCCTGCCGGGGAGCGACCCTTGCCTAAGGGGTCGCTCCCCACAAATAAAAAAAAGAAACAAAAAAAAATGTATCCCTGGTGTCTAGGGGTTTTCTGCCCCCTAGGGGCAGATCGGCCTAATTATATTAGGCCGATCTGTCCCAAGGGGGGCATAAATGGCCTAAAAATATTTTACCGCCCGGGGAGCGACCCTTGCCCAAGGTGCAGCTCCCCTTATGTGTAAGTATATAAAAAAAAATCCCTGGTGTCTAATGGTTTCTGCCATGGCCTAAAAATAATTTGGCCCCCCGGGGAGTGACCCTTGCCTAAGGGGTCGCTCCCCACATATAAAAAAACAAACAAAAAAATAATAACTGTCCCTGGTGTCCAGGGGTTTTCTGCCCCCAGGGGGGACAGAAATAGCTCAAAAAATATTTGCCCCCCCGCCCCTCCTTTTCTTGTCCCTCCCGCCCCACCTCCCGGTTCGAAGAGAAATGTAAAAGCATTTCGCTTCCCAGCGCAATCCGAGGTGACCTCTTATGAGGGCAGCACGCGATTTGCACGCTGATGTCATCAGACATCACTGGGGCGGTGGGGGTGGGGTCGGTGGTGGAAGGGGAAGCGATTCCCCTTCCATCCCCGACTGGGGTGTGTGGAAGGGAGGCCTCTCCCCCCATGGGCTGGGTGCAGGACGAGCTGGTCTCGTTCCAGGCACATGGGAACTGTGTGCCTGGACGAGACCAGCTCGCCCGAGGCACCCAAGGGGTTAAATTGCAGCATGTTGTACATTTTTTGGGGTTGTTTGCCAAGTTTAGGAGCGATGTGGTTTACATATTGCTCCATTCATAGCTGTTAGTAGCCTTGATCTTTCTGTAATGGTTCCATAAATGTATGTATAGAGTGTAGGATGGGTTCTGCCTCATGTGGATTGGGAGCCATTGTTCCATCCTTCCACTGTGTTGTTTGTTTTGTCTTCCTTTGCCAAGATGCTATTGTAGACATTCCACAATGATATTTGGAATTTGGGTTGGCACCTGTGTTTGGAGCGATGCAGTCTGCCAACCCAAGTCTCTTCAAATTAATCCATTAGGGGACCTTACTTTGTCTTGGTTTTATTGGTACAAAGGGTTTCTCGTAGTAAATTGCAGTGGTTAACAACCTCTGATAAAGGGATAGAAGCTAGTGCTATCATTTTTTTATTTCAAAGGCAAATTGGCTGTTTGTCGCCTATTCTACACAGTGCAGATTGTTGGAGGTTTCTCTATATGCTTTGATTGTAATGGTAGTAACAGCCTTGTATGGCTGTATGTGTGTAAATACTTAAAATAGTTTAAATCATGGCTTGTTTAAAGTCTATCATTATTTTTTGTGGGTAGTAGTTATTTGTTTTATGTTTAATTTAGTTTAAGAGTTTGTAGTAATGACTGCTTTGTTTGTTTGGTAGTAGGGCATATATCAAAGGGATATTTGTGGTTCGATATTCCACATGTCTGGTGTATATCTGAGTGAATGGTTTGGAGTATATTTTGAAGGTTCCATCCATCATTCAAGTTTGACAATGGCTTTGTTTTTAGTAAGTCATCTGCTGTAGTGAATATTATAATTTGTTTGTCATTGTTGAGGTTGGCATTTAAAATAAAAGGTTCCTCATTATGTGTCATTGTTAAATGTTCAGGTATTTCTATGCCTTAGTGTCTTCTAGGGATAGGAGGAGAATCGCTGGTAGCTTTTTTGGTTTTTGTTATAGGTGGTATTTGCCCTGAGATGTGTTCGGGGACTTTAGGCAGTATATCTGTCGGGATTTGGTTGTGGGTTCTCGGAGCTAGTGCTTGCCTCTCTTAGTTCCTGTAATAGCTCTCTTCTAATTCTGTCACATTTCGGGGGATGGTTGTGCTCCCTTACGTTGATTGCAACATCATCTTTTGTAGTGGCTCTACCATAGCATACATGAGAATAATATTTGGTACATTTCCAATTTACTTTTTCTGTCAATGTACTTACTTGGCTTTAGATACAGCCTATGGGACTTAGTAACTGCTGTTCTTTCTGGGATGTTATATTTTAGCTTTCTCTGGAATTGTATCTGAAAGTAGTGTAATAGCATAAATAAATAGAATGTTGTAAAGTTTATAAATGTGTTATTTACCTAAAAAAGTAAGCAACCACTTCTGTTTTTACACTTACATCTATGTTCTTTCTAAATGTTTCACACTGTCTTGCAGTTTTTCCTTGGAAGTGTATTGTGGACCAGGTGCTTCCTTTTATTTTGCAATTTAAAAAAAGCATTAGTTTAATTTTACATGTTTATTTTGTTGGTAGTTTGTAGCAGTGGGGGTTGTAAGATATATATATATATATATATATATACATATTCGCTATTGGGGTGATTTTATATTTTTAAGAATTAATATATACTTTGTTATATCTTTTTGCTGGTTTGTGATAGTTGTGCTTTTTCAACCAGGTTATCACTTTTTGAAGTTGTAATGTTGTCTCTTAGGAAATACATGTAAAGACATAGCAGTTGGGGAGTTTTCTTAATTATTTGCTATTTAACAATTTTTATTTTGTTTACAAGTAAGTTTTAGTTTAAATATAAGTTTTACTTACTTGGTTATGTAATTGTCGCGACATATGTATTTCTTCCTAAGGGTCTGGTCAGACAGTCCAGCAAAGTTTTCTCATTTTGCAGAGTTTGTCATTCTTGAAGTATTTAGTTGATAAAATTAGACTGCCTTTTATATTGTCAATTTAATTGTGTGTCTGATTTTATTGGTTAAGGCTGTGTATAACTTGAGTTTATTGGTTAGTTTAATTCTAGTTTGAAATTTTATAATGAAATATGTCCTCCTATGGTAAATGCTAATTTAAATTTTATTTATAATATTTGATATATAGTTTGATAGTTTTGAATATGATTTCATATATATATATATTTATATATATATATATATATATATATATATAAACACACACACACATATATATATATATATATATTCACTCAAAAAAACAAAGGTTGCAGGGACAATATAGTTTGGTTCCGAATTTACTCACAGAGAAGTCATTTCAAGTAACTATAACTCACAGCCTAAGGTAATTATAACTTGTGCCTTCGCCATGCACTGCTAATTACCCCAGATATTACGCTACTTGTGCCAACTTTTATAGCATCAATAAAAATATCAATCAAATATTAGAAGTCAAAGTATTGAAGAAAAAACTGAGCATGGCAGGTGTTGGACTTTTTTGCCTAGTGGGCCTGCAGAACTGGTTGTGCCGCCCACATAAGTAGCTCTGTAATCATGTCTCAGGCCTGCCACTGGAGTGTCTGTGTGGGCAGTTTTAACTGTAAATTCGACTTGGCAAGTGTACCCACTTGCCAGGCCTAAACCTTGCCTTTTCGTACATGTCAGACACCCCTAGGTAGCCCCAAGGGCAGGGTGCAGTGTATGGTTAAGGTAGGACATATAGTAATGTGTTTTATATGTCCTGACAGTGAAATATTGCTAAATTCGTTTTTCACTGTTGCAAGGCCTGTCCCTCTCATAGGTTAACATGGGGGCTACCTTTAAATCTAATTAAAGTGTAGATTCCCTTTGGGAGCGGATGGACATGTGGAGTTTGGGGTCTCTGAACTCACAATTTAAAAATACATCTTTTAGTAAAGTTGATTTTAAGATTGTGTGTTTGAAAATGCCACTTTTAGAAAGTGAGCATTTTCTTGCTTATACCATTTCTGTGACTCTGCCTTTTTGTGGATTCTCTGTCTGGGTCAGTTTGACAGTCTGGCTGGTTGCACCTCACACTAGACAGTGACACAAAGGGAGCTGGGGTGTAGTCTGCATTTCTTGATGAGCAATCTGTGCTAGGAGGGTGGGGAGGAGTGGTCACTTTCACCTGAAATGGCTGTGCCTGTCCTCACACAATGCAGTCTCCGAACCCCTGGTGAGTGTCTGGTGCCTGGCCTGGGCAAGGCAGGATTTTACATTCAAAAGAGACTTTACTTTGAAGTAGTCCTACTTCAAAGGAGAAATTGGGTATAAGAAGGGCACCCAAAACCACAGACTTTAGATCACTTCTGGACATCAAGAGGAACCTCTGCCTGGAGAAGAGCTGAAGAGCTGAGGAAGAAGAGCTGCCCTTCCTGTGACTGTGCTTTGTGGAGCTATCCTGAAGTTGCTGCTTCTGCCAGAGTAAGAGGGAAAAGACTGGACTTTGTGTGCCTTCCATCTTGATAAGAAATCTCCAAGGGCTTGATTTAGAGCTTGCCTCCTGTTGTTTGAAGTCTCAGGGACAGCAAAGACTTCTCTCTGCCAGCAACTGGAGTCTCTGGAGAGACTCCTGCTCTGACAACTGGTGCCCTATCCAGTCCCTGGGCCCTTGGAAGGAAAGCTGGTGGAAATTCAAGGGAATCGACTTCGGACGACTTCGGACCGACGCCGCTGCTGAATGCGGTGACGCCGCCTGCACCGACTCCGTGATCTTCTCTGGATTACGATGTCCTTTGCAGGCCTGACATCGCTGCAGCCTCGCCGAAGCCCACGACTCCCTGGAAGTCGCCGCACCACGTCGTGACCGACGCCGCTCGAAGTGCGCAGATTCAACGTTTCACACAGACGCTGCGATCCCCGACTTCACGCATCGGCTCATTTCATTTCTTCACCAAGGTACTGTACCTGGGGGTGTACGCGACTCCGTGTCCGGCACCGCTGGTGTCAGATTGTTGGTAACAACTCCGTTACGACGCCGTGTTAACACCTCATTGAAGCATTTTGTGTTTCTAAGCACTATTTTTGAATTTAATCTTTAAAAATTCATAACTTGACTTGTGTATGTTGGATTTTTGTCATTTTGGTCTTGTTTTGTTTAGATAAATATTTCCTATTTTTTTGCTAAACCTGTGTTGTGTCATTTTGTAGTGTTTTCATTAAGGTACTGTGTGTGTTGGTACAAATACTTTACACCTAGCACTCTCAGGTTAAGCCTACTGCTCTGCCAAGCTACCAAGGGGGTAAGCAAGGTTTAGCTGAGGGTGATTCTCTTTTACCCTGACTAGAGTGAGGGTCCTTGCTTGAACGGGGGGCAACCTGACTGTCAACCAAAGATCCCATTTCTAACATTGGTGATCAGCGGTTGGGATTTGGACTTGTATTTGTACTTGACATACAGTGATTAAGTGTACACTACTGTTTGAGTTCAGACCACTACGTGACCACATACTACTTGTCTTGTGATTCTGCTTTTTGTTCTCTGATGTCCTCATGGAAATATTGCTAATATTTTTGGACTCTGGTTTTTGGTTGTGAAGCCTTTGCAGAATGGAAGTCAATTTCTGGCACCTATTTGTGTATACAAAAGTGCCAGCTTAAAGCATTCTGCATGGAAAGGGGACTGGCTGTGAACAAGAAATCCAGAAGGGAGGATCTTGAGTCAGCCCTGTTTCAGTATGAGTTGAAACGTTATCAGGCAACACCACCAAATGAGTCTGAGGATTAGAACTACTCTGTGGAGGAGGACTACTCTGAGGAGGAGGGTAGTGGCCCTTAGGAGGGAACAGAAAGAGATGATTGGCTCCTAGCTCGAATCTGCAGTCTGGAAGAGCTAGAAGCTGAGCTTGAGAGGGCTGAGGAGAAGAGAGCCTTAGCCCTGGAAAAAGAAAGGTTGGCAGCTCAAGAGCTGAGCTGTGAAGAGCTGAAACTGGAAGCCATGAGGGCTGAGTCCAGTTCAGATGGTAGCAGCAAAAATCTTATATCCAGTGCTGCTGAAGAAGTGCACATGCCCAGAGATGTGGTGTCCTACTTGAAGGAGGGAGTTAACACATACCAGGAGGTTCAGGGGTATGAGGTAGCTCCATTGATGCGCAGGGTCCCTGAGGTGGATTGGGGAACTGGCATGGGGAGTCATATTCCTACTAGTGGGAGGAACACTCTACTGACTCTAGGTGAGAGTGGCAGGGAGAGGGGTTCCCCCCAGGTAGAAGTCCTGGTTATGGAGTGTGAAGACATCCCAGAAGAGTGTGGGTTGAGTGTCAGGGACAATCAGGTACTGTCAAGTACAGTCTCACCAGTCTCAGGAGGGTGATGTGGGGTGCTTTTTCAAAGCAGAGTCATTGGATGGGTGGGTGAAGGGTACTTTGGTTAATTCATGTGAGGGGCTGAGGGATGTAATTGCTGGAGAGCATATGTCTAGTCGTTATTTTCCAGAGCTACGCCAACACCAGGTGGAGTGTGAGTTCTCCGACCCCAGGGAACTTACATTGGAAGCAGACGTCTGGGTGAGTACCAGATAGTATGAAGAGGCATTTGGGGGTGCTCCTGAGAGGAGTGGTCTAGGTATTTCCCAACCAGGTGAGGTAGGGAAGGATTGTAGTGTCCCAGGTAGGTCCCAGTGTAGTGGGATGGTTGAGGGACTCCATATCCAGTCTCAGAGGAAAGGGAATGGCGATGGGCTGAGGCCCAAGGTGCCCGAGATCCGGTCCCAGGTCCTGGAGGGTTCCATGAGGGAACACCAGGAGGGAGCCTAGCCTGTACCATAGGGCCATCTGTTGAGGGAGACCCCACCGTGTCAGGAGAACTTGGACAGGCGGCTGTAGCCAGCGTCCCACCAGTTCTGGTGTCTGGCAGTACCACTCCTAGTGAGGGGGTGCAGAAGTCCAGACAGATGGTTGAGAGGGGGTTGCGGACCCCAGTGGAGAACCTGGAGGGTCAGGGGTCAGCTCTGAGAGCAGAGCCCCCCAGAAATGACCTTGGTGGGACCATTTCTGGGTTGGGGGGAATCCAGACTTTGTCATATGGGCAGAGGTCAGGAGACCTGCAACAGCCAGACTCTTGTGTTTCCCTTAGGGACGGTGTGTCCCTTGAGGGGGGAAAGTGTGCCTCCCTGGAAGTCCTGGTGTGCCAGGCAATGGTTCAACCGCAGGGTGGTGACTCTGGGTTGAATGATCAGGTTCAGGGGGTAAACTCTGACCTGATGGGGGGTAGGTGTGCTCCCAAGGAAGTCCTGGTGCGCCAGGCAGTGGTTCAACCACAGGGAGGTGACTCTGGGTTGGATGACCAGGTTCAGAGGGTAAACTCTGACCTGGTGGGGGGTAGGTATGTCCCCCAGGAAGTCCTGGGTTGTAAGGCAGTGGTCCAGTCTGAGGGTACAGATCATGGACGGGAGGATCAGGTGCAGGGGGTAAACCCTGATCTGAAAGGGAAGGCCGTTTGCCCAATCACCCCCCGTGTGATTTTAAGGGGTACTCTCCCTGGGGGGGGGTTGCAGAACCCTGAGAGTAGGGGTAGGGGAGAGAGAGACTCACCCCTGATCCCAATGCAATCTAAGGGTACAGACCCTGGATTGGAAGGCCAGGGTGTCCCCCCTGACCTGGAGGAAGGGGGTACTGCTAACAGTGCCCCTACCATGTTGTCTTCTGGGGGGCCACTCCTAGTTGGGGGGTGCAGCACCCCAGAAGAGATGGCAGGGGAGGGAAGCCTAATCCCCGGCCCTAGTCCAACCTGAAGGTACAGACCCCAGGTTGGAGGACCAGTTGCAGGTTAACAGGCCTGCACTGGTGGAAGAATTGTGCAGGACTGCTTCTACAAGCACCCTGATGTTAGAAATGGGGTTTCTGGTTGGCTAGGGTATGCACCTCAGCCAGGCAGAACTTACCCACTCTAGTCAGGGCAAGGGAGTTACACGTCCAAGATAACCCCTGCTCACCCCCTTGGTAGCTTGGCACGAGCAGTCAGGCTTAACCCGGAGGCAATGTGTAAAGCATTTGCACAACACACACAACACATGTGACGCTATATCCCCACCACAAAGGAAACACAACACCAGGTTATATGAAAATATACTGTATTGTACACAACGTAATTATTAGACCAAACATCACATCAACAGTACTATCCTGCTACCTTAGTAGTTGTCAGAACGTTACACATTAGTTACTCTGCAAACTAGCAGTAGTCACACATAACACACAGGTTACTCAGTATTCTGCAACATAAGCAGTAGTCAGGAAACACGTTATCACATTAGAACACTTGTCATAAGAATATCATAAAACACCCATAGTAGGAACATTAGAAAATCTATGGCAAGTTAGGGAAACATATTAGCAAGTCATGCCCATAAAAGGAACATGTGCACATATATGTAAAAACATCATAGAACAGGTAGGCAATATATCACAATTAGCAAAGTCTGTAGAAAGAACTTCAATTATAGTTATATTGGTCCTTTTAAAGTACCTGGTAGATGATAGAGGCACCTCCAGTGCCTGAGGAACAGAATCAAGGGGGCCCCCGGCGCTCCCTGCGCCAAACGGGGGCCTTGTGATCTTGTAAAGGGAGAGGGGCGTCACGCACCCTCCCCGATCCTTATTGGGTCCCTCCTGGGGACTCGTGACCTTTAGGGCCCCCCCTCGGGCCTCAACCGGCCCTCTCCAAAAGGGGGGAGCCCAAAGCGCCAAAGATTAGGGCCGGAGGGGCGTTTGTGCCCCTAGCACAGTGACCGGGGAAGGGGGGCCCCCTTTCTCCCCTGCGTCCTGCTTGCAGGGAGGCAGCCGCCCTTGTCCTCGGTGCGGCTGCCACCAAAGTGGTGAGGGAAGCAGGGGCCTCCGCTGAGGCACTGCCCCCGCTTCCAAAAGCGGCCGCACCCGGTCCGGTGCGCAAGCCGCTGTTCTGCCTTCCCTCGTCCTCGAGGGAGGCAGCGCAGAGATTGGAAGGCCAGGTGTGCCCTGGGGGCGCTCCGAATAGCACGCGTCACCCGGGGGCACAATAGGAGCGAGCTAGCTCTTTCTTCACTTCGGAAGGTGCCCCAGGGGCACTAGAGGCAGCGCGATCCTCGCGCCCAAAACCAAATGCTCTGCCCGGGCTGCGGCGGTGATCCCAACAAAGAAGAGGCGCCGTGGAGAGCGCGAGGGCACATTGAGGCTCCTGGGCTGCGGCGGTGTTCTTTGGGGTTCAGAAATAACGCGCTTCCCAAAGCGCTAGAGCCATCTAAAGCTCAGGCTGCGGCGGTGATCTCTTCCAGCTATTTTGAGAGAGAGCGCTTTTGCTAAGCGCTTCAGGCAAAGCTGTGGGGATCGGGACAGGGGTCAGGGGCCACAGCACCCTGCCCCTGGGAACAAATAAGCAAGGAAGAGGTACAGGGCTGGTGGGCCCAGCTACAGGCCAGCACAAGGGTTGCAGATGGTGGCAGTTCCTCCTAGTGACCAGGCAGGTCACAGGTCAGCACAGCAGCAGCAGTCCAAGGCGGTTTCCTGGTGAGTCCATTCATCAGCGTTCTGTGTCCAGTTTCAAGTTCCAAGAATGTTCAAATTGTCGGGAAAATTCCCCTGTACTTATAGTCAGTTTTTACAGTGTTTTACAATGATAGGGAGAGGAGGTTCCAGCCAGTTACAACTGGTTCTGGGAGTGCCCCCTCTCTCCTTTCAGCACAGGCTCCAAACATCAGTGGGGGGGTTAACGACCCTATTGTGTGAGGCAAGGGCACAGTCTTTACAAATGCAGGTGTGCCCCGCCTCTCCCGTCTCTCAGCCCAGGAAGACTATTCAGTATGCAGATGCACCTCTGTGACACCTCCACCCTCCCTGTGTACAGGCTGTCTGAAAAGTATGCACAAAGCCCCAACTGTCACTCTGCCCAGACGTGGATTGGAGTCAAGCTGCAAAACACCAGAGTCATAAGCACAGATAAATGCGCACTTTCTAGAAGTGGCATTTCTGTGATAGTAAGAAAAAATACACCCACATCAGTAAGCAGTATTTATTATCACCATTACAACCATACCAAACACGCCTACGCTACCCCTCATAAATCAGACAATACCCCTTACACATAAGGCAGGGCATTTCTAATGCAATCCTATGAGAAGGCAGCACTCACAGCAGTGAGACACCAGTTAGGCTGTTTGTCACTACCAGGACAGGCCATGCAATATGGCACATGTCCTGCCTTTCTACATACATGGCACCCTGCCCATAGGGCTAGCTAGGGCGTACCTTAGGGGTGACTTACATGTAGTAAAAGGGGAGTTCTGGGCTTGGCAAGTAAGTTTAGATGCCAGGTCCCTGTGGCAGAAAACTGCGCACACAGGTCCTGCGATAGCAGGCCTGAGACAGGTTTGAAAGTCTACTTCAGCGGGTGGCGCAAGCAGCGCTGCAGGCCCACTAGTAGAATTTTATTAACAGGCCCTGGGTATAGAGATACCACTGTACAAGGGACTTATAGGTAAATTAAATATGCCAATTAGGTATAAGCCAATCATACCAACTTTAGATGGGAGAGCACCTGCACTTTAGCACTGGTCAGCAGTGATAAAGTGCTCAGAGTCCTAGAGCCAACAGCGAGAGGTCACAAAAACCAGGAGGAAGGAGGCAAAAAGACTAGGGATGACCATGCGTATGGCCAAAAGTCCAACACCTGACAATTTTTGTCTCTGGGGGTGCCGCTCCTGGAGAGAGGCTACAGAGCCCCAGAGGGGAGGACCAGGGTCAGGTTGTCATCTCTGACCTGGTGGAAGGGAGAGTGGCCAAAGGGTGCCAGGCACCTGGGGCTGCCGCCCCCCCACTCTCCACAGTCACAGTGGTTGGAGAGGCCGGAGGTCGGGCTCTCATCCCTGACAGTTGTCAGGGGTCACTGTGGCTTGCTGTCCTGGTGGACAGAGTTACCCCTTGGGGGGGGACGAGAGTCACACCCGAGAGTGGAGTGGGCAACACCACTGTGTTGGCTATGGGGGTACTATCTGCCCATTGGGATACATTTGTGAGCAAAGTAAAGTTAGGTGCTGCACAGATAGTGTCTGCAAATGTGGAGAAGGGTACCCCATGGGTTAGCTTAGTGTACCCTGAGAGAATGGACAGAGGGATCCAACTGGAGTCAGGAAGGCGTGGAACTGGAACATGCCCCTGCTGTTGTGGGCCTGGGTCCTTGTTCTATCACCCCAATCAGGGAAGTACATCAAGGTATTGATTGTTCTCCCCTGGATTTAGGCTGGTAGGGGGTCGTTTTGGACTTTTTTGCTTATGCAGGGTCATCCCCAATCTTTTGGCCTCCTGCCTCCTATTTCTTCTGACCTGTTGCTGTTGGCTTTTGAACTCTGAGAACTTTACCACTACTAACCAGTGCTAACGTGCATATGCTCTCTGTGTAAATTGTATGGTTGATTGGTTTATGCATGATTGGCATATTTAATTTACTAGTAAGTCCCTAGTAAGGTGTACTAGAGGTGCCAGGGCCTGTAAATCAAATGCTACTAGTGGGCCTGCAGAACTGGTTGTGCCACCCACATAAGTAGCTCTGTAATCATGTCTCAGACCTGCCACTGCAGCGTCTGTGTGTGCAGTTTTAACTGTAAATTCGACTTGGCAATTGTACCCACTTGCCAGGCCGAAACCTTCCCTTTTCTTACATGTCAGACACCCCTAAGGTAGGCCCTAGGTAGCCCCAAGGGCAGGGTGCAGTGTATGGTTCAGGTAGGACATATAGTAATGTGTTTTATATGTCCTGACAGTGAAATATTGCTAAATTCGTTTTTCACCTTTGCAAGGCCTGTCCCTCTCATAGGTTAACATGGGGGCTACCTTTATATTTGATTAAAGTGTAGATTCCCTTTGGGAGTGGATGGACCTGTGGACTTTGGCGTCTCTGAGCTCACAATTTAAAAATACATCTTTTAGTAAAGTTGATTTTAAGATTGTGTGTTTGAAAATGCCACTTTTAGAAAGTGAGCATTTTCTTGCTTATACCATTTCTGTGACTCTGCCTGTTGGTGGATTCCCTGTCTGGGTCAGTTTGACACTTGGGCTGGTTGCACCTCACACTAGACAGTGACAAAAAGGGAGCTGGGGTGTAGTCTGCATTTCCTGATGAGCCATCTGTGCTAGGAGGGTGGGGAGGAGCGGTCACTTACACCTGAATGGGCGTTGCCTCTCCTCACACAATGCAGTCTCCGAGCCCCTGGTGAGTGTCTGGGTCCTGGCCTGGACAAGGCAGGATTTCACATTCAAAAGAGACTTCACTTTGAAATAGGCCTACTTCAAAGGAGAAATTGGGTATAAGAAGGGCACCCAAAACCACAGACTTTAGATCACTTATGGACATCAAGAGGAACCTCTGCCTGGAGAAGAGCTGAAGAGCTGAGGAAGAAGAGCTGCCCTGCCTGTGACTGTGGTTTGTGGAGCTATCCTGCAGTTGCTGCTTCTGCCAGAGTAAGAGGGCAAAGACTGGATGTTGTGTGCCTTCCATCTTGATAAGAAATCTCCAAGGGCTTGATTTAGAGCTTGCCTCCTGTTGTTTGAAGTCTCAGGGACAGCAAAGACTTCTCTCTGCCAGCACCTGGAGTCTCTGGAGAGACTCCTGCTCTGACAAGTGGTGCCCTATCCAGTCCCTTGGAAGGAAAGCTGGTGGAAATTCAAGGAAATCGACTTCGGACGACTTCGGACCGACGCCGCTGCTGAATTTGGTGACGCCGCCTGCACCCGACTCCGTGATTTTCATTGGAACGCGATGACCTTCGCAGGCCCGACATCGCTGCAGCCCCGCCGAAGACCACGACTTCGTGGAAGTCGCCGCACCACGTCGTGACCGACGCCACTCGAAGTGCGCGGATTCAACGTTTCACACAGACGCTGTGATCCCCGACTTTGCACATCGGCTTGTTTTCATTTCTTCACCAAGGTACTGTACCTGGGGGTCTATGCGACTCCGTGTCCGGCGACGCTGGTGTCGGATTGTTGGGAACAACTCCGTTACAATGCTGTGTTAAGACCTCATTGAAGCATTTTGTGTTTCTAAGCGCTATTTTTTAGTCTAATCTTTAAAAATTCATAACTTGACTTGTGTATGTTGGATTTTTGTTGTTTTGGTCTTTTTTTGTTTAGATAAATATTTCCTATTTTTCTAAACCTGTGTTGTGTCATTTAGTAGTGTTTTCATTAAGGTACTGTGTGTGTTTGTACAAATACTTTACACCTAGCACTCTGAAGTTAAGCCTACTGCTCTGCCAAGTTACCAAGGGGGTAAGCAGGGGTTAGCTGAGGGTAATTCTCTTTTACCCTGTCTAGAGTGAGGGTCTTTGCTTGAACAGGGGGTAACCTGACTGTCAACCAAAGACCCAATTTCTAACAGTGCTACTGTGCGCACATGGATCATGTGTGTAATTTCACTTTCATGTGTTCTACATACAAAACAACCAGCCATCACTGAGGTCGCCTTAACAGCCTTTCATAGATGTTAGTATTTTTTTTCAAATGAGGTATAAGTCCTGACTATTGTCCTCTTCATGCTACCCATACCCCTATACTTAAGTTGTGCCAAGGTGCAATGTCCTGCCATCCTCAGAGAAAACCTGAACCTCCCGGAGTGCACATTTATATGGGCACAGAAATGGCTCTCTGATGGCAAGGATTTATTTTTAATTTACCTTATTTTGCCAAAACTCACAACATTTGCTTCTTCTGACGTATGAGAATAATTCCTTTTTGTTCTTCGGAGTTATTCTATGTTTGCATATACATGACTGCTGCACTACTTCATAATGCTAGTGAGGTTAGTGTACGTAATGCATATTCATGCATTTTAATTTGTTGGTGGGCACATTAATTGTGATTCACTCAGAGTTTGCTAACTTTTTTTGTAAATCAGGCTTTAGATATTCAAAACTATATAATGCCTGTTTTCTTCTGAGGAACATGTTGATATCCACCCCCTGTGCCCCAGAGTTCGCACCTAATACATTTACAGAATCCAAAATAATAAATGTCAGTGAAAGAACACGATGTAGTATAACTTTGGAAATAAATCTCGGTTGCATCAAATTCACATACATTATATTTCATTTCGATGTGTTGTCTGTGTGCCATTTCTACAATTCTCAATTGAAGAATGTGTAAATTGACAGATTAAGTGAACAGAAATGCAAATAAATTCGAATGACTTTCCTTTTTGCTTTCACTTACCAGATGTACATTAGAATAAATGTATACTTCCTAATTTGTGGTGTTCTAAACAGGTCCATAAAAGAAGGGACCTGCTTCTCATTTCCACATACAGCATCCTCTGTTTGAAGTCTCTAAAAGAAAATGTGCTGCAACAGTTAATCTCTTTACAGAAAGATGTACACTCATTTAAACTGAGAAACATTTTATATCAATTCTCTTCTGAAAAGAAATTTTCCAGTAGGGCTTATTTTGAGACTGTGGCATTACAAATGGCATGTATTGTCCTTCAGACATAGTCATTCCATCAAACCCATCAATACAACAGTAATCAGGGTTCATTTGGCCCCTCAGTCCTCTACACCACTGCGCCGCTGCACCTGCAGCACCAATGGAAGCTACACACCTGTCTGGTTTGCAACCTGCTGTTCATTTTATGATGTAATGTACAAATGACTAGCATTGCAAAATGGGCCTTTACACTAGATCACAAGGCGGAAACAGGAATAATTTTAGAACCCCTGAAAATTTAGGAATGGAAACTTCCAAGGGTCAGTAGGCCTCCATCACAGAATTTGCATTTCCTGTAGGTCAACCATTTTTTTTGTAAAGCAGTCCTTCAAAGGAGCAGGGCTACGTTTTAAAAGAAAGGACAGCATGTAAGGACGGGTAACCAGGAGAGCTCAAAGTGGTCACAAAGTAGTCCGCTAAACCACTCTCTGCTCCCGTGGGCCTCCCACGAGCATTCACAAGGTACAAGCTCAGTGCTTAATTTGTAAATAAAAAGGTGCTGGTGCCCAAAGCCGCCCTCTTAAACACGCAGCTGCTGCAATTAAATGTGCGAGCATGGACTACTGAGGCAGCGTAATCCTGAGGCCATCTCAGGCCTCTTTAATCTATTTACAGCCTCTCCCTGCCCTTTCAGCTCACTCTGGAAGCTTTTTGCGTTTTCCCATTGTGCCGATTTTTCGTCTTTCTCTTCCTCCGTCTTTCCCATATGTGTCTTTTGCTCGCAGTAAATGCCCGAGGTACAAAAATAATTGCCGGCTCTCAAAAATAAGTGCCGGCGCTCCGCACCGGAAACAACAAGCACAAATTAGGCACTGTGCAAGCTGACCCAGTGGAACAGCTTTCACTTTAGAAATGTAAGAACAACCGTGTCAGATGCCTGTAACATGTGAAAGGTTAACCACTACACTTGTGCACAGCAGCTGGCAGTAAGTACACCCATACCTTTTTCAAACTTCCCACTGATGTGATTTTGGATGCAAATCGGAAAGGTTTTCCCTATTCTTAAAGTACCTTTGTACCACTGTGATTTTTGTGGTCGTAAAGTCTGGGCGTTAGTAAAACACTTAGGGCCAGATGTAGGAAACTTTTGCGAGTCGCAAATGGCCCGATGTTAAACCCTGGTTTGTATTTCAACAGTGACTGTGGCAACCTTCATTGCAGAAATTTGGCAAAGTTGAATTGCACCAACGTTTTAAAAATACTTTCTAACATCATAAATTTGATGACGTTTATGAAAATAACAGTAGGAAAATACCAAAAAACGTAAAGGCTGCTGTTGGGAATAAAGGGGAAATCATGCTTTTTGGTGTAGTATTTTGCTTAAAAAAACTCTCCTGTAAAAGTTTTTACATCATATTTGCCCGCAGGCAAAGTTGTTTGACAATGATCAACTTTACTTGATTGTGAAGCAGAAAGTCCGTGACCTTCACAAACATTTGCTGGCAGAATTATAGTTTTGCCCAAACCTGCTTACTACAAATACATTTCAGGATACAGGAATGTTGCATGGACCAGAATCCTAAAGCAGGTGTATTGAGGCTTGCTAGACTAATGTGCCAAAATCGATTGGACCTTTTTTCTGCCCCTATAGTCCTTTTTTTCTTTCTTATTGTCTTATTTTGTATGGCCAAGAGGTAGGGGTATAATGAGGAGAGGGTTGATACAGCCTCACTTCCTTCTTTACTCATTTTGCACCAGGGTCCTAGCTGCGATTTATTGAAGCTGGAGCGTGTACTCTTCATTTTCCATCTTCCAATGACAACGCTGTACATCCCATTTCCAGCTCTGGTCAGGTAAGAACCTTGCCTCTCCTATGTCGGCTTCCTGTGTCACCGCTCTTCACTTCATGCAACCCCGTTTGGGCTTTATTCAGTAAACTATTATAGCACTTGAGGCTACCTTGTTCAATGCCCTTCATTGAGAAAGTGTGACCAAATGATTGTTATCACTATTACTTTGGAGTCACATTCAGGACCTCATTATGAGTTGTATGCTTACTTCCAATGGGATTCATAACAGAGATCGACTGCCCTATCAGAATTTAAGATCCACTAAATGAAGCCAACATCTCTGGGTGAAAGCCTGGGAAAGGAGGAATGAGGAATTACAGAGGGAATCAGGCCTGGAATCGCTTATAATGGACCAGATTTTCACTGCCCTGGAGTCACTGGTATCACTGTTCTCTGGACAACCGTCAAGATGGAGATTAGACAAGTTTCTTCCAGTTAGCAATTCCAGAGGAGCACAGAATAATAAGGCTTACTTTGATGTTTACATTATTTAGCTCAAGGAATGTCAAAGAAGAGACAGAAATTGTTTTTTGGAAGTATTTTCCTGTAAATTAAGCTGCATACAGCCTCTGACAAAATTTAATTTCCCTGTTACATTTGAGGAGTAGCCCATACGGACGGTGTTATTAGGCATTTGGCTAAGGCCTATGCTGAAAGCAAATGTGTTTTTGGGAAGGTTTCCCAAGAGGCGTTATCTACATCGATGTGGGATAGAAGCATTGATTTGACTACTGTGATGAACTTTGTGAGCAACATTTCAAGCTATATTTTCAAGTAAAACTGGAACTACAATAGTGCAGTCTTAGTTTGCAATATGTGATTGGAGAGTCCAGTACCTAAGTCGAAGTTAGAGACTCCAGTTTAGGGTGGTTACTCCCATCGGGCATGTTTTGTACGCCATGGCAAGATGAGGGGTGGAGAGTCACCTTAGTAAAGACAAATTTGGTCTTGCTTGGGTTTGGTTTCAGAGAGGAGCCTGCCAGTCAGTTCTCTAGTACTTCAGAGAGTTATTGATACTAACTTTGAGTGCTGGTCAAGCTACCTTTAAATATGTAGTTGGCTGCATATTGCTGAATAGTGGTAACCACAAAACCATGGACCATAGTGGAGTCCTGTGGATAGTGAATAATGTGAAAGAAACAACAGATCCTAGTGGTAACCCACATGGAAAGAGAAGAGCGAAGAATCTTGAAGATTCTACATTGATAAATGGTGTTTGTTTTGTCTGCTAAACATGACTCAAACTATTTCAAAATATGCTCCCAGATGCAATTGTATGAGACAAGAATGGATAGAAGTAACTGTTGCTCTGCAGTGACACAATTCACAAATTGATCAAGAGGTGAGATTGGGAAGACAGTCCTATCATCCTTCTCCTGCAGGGCAACACTAAGTATTTGAAGTGTGACTTTCCCTATACTGCATTATGGTCTAAGTTTCGGATTGTTGTACCTGGGCAGTGATTTGATGCCCTTTTGACATCGAGATAGGCCTAAGATTAAAGAGGACAGAAGAGCCTACATTATGTTATTTTTGTAGCGGTGCAATTTAACTGGTTTTGAAAGCAAAGAAAATGATTTGTTAAAATAGTGAAGCATCACTGATTTATAGCAGTAGAATAGCACTAACTGGTCAGTGAGCAGGCTTTGAAGATAGAGGTAGGCATTGCATCTTTCCCATAGAATGATGCAATGTCTGCCAGTGTGAAACGTTGAATGATGGACTATAGGGGGAGGAGGCTTTCAAAAGTTTGCGTTTAATATGATTGAACCCTCTGTATCTTATCTGGGAAGAATTCACTTATTCTTGAAACAATCTCATAAGGCGTGTTAACCTGTGAGGATTTAGGATCAATCAGTGAAAACATGTGAAAAAGCGTAGACTTAGCCAGGTCTGACTGTGAACACTAGATGCTAACTCACAGATGCACTTACACCCTTGCTTCCTGACTAATGGTAAACTTCTGGAAATAAGGGCAGAGCTGATATTATTTAAGGCCATTCTGACATGGAGTCTGTGTTTTGCAATGTGTTATTATTTGCTGTGGCTCTTCATTTCATACCAGTTCATGCCTTGTACTATTCTCTCATGTTTTTTTCACTTCTCTCGTAGGGGGTTTCCATGTATAGTCATGAGCGTTAAACAGTTCCACCCTCCTGCGGGGACCCAGGAGCACTTTTTCCAATATATCTTTTTAAGTGTTTATGTTCGCCTTACTTCAGGAAGGCCTGCAAAGTCACTTAAAAATGTCAATATGCAGCCTAAATGAAAAGCTACAGTACCCAAATTGCTAAGGCACATGCATTCAAATACATGAATAAGCTGAAAATTTAGCAGGCAAAATCCTTCACAAAACTTTTTGTAATGCAAAATAAGGATGAAGGAGTGCAGGGCAGTGTAACCCATAGGCTGCCATTATACATGAAGAAAAAGGAGACTGTGTCTTTAGGAAAAGCTGGTCATCCAGTACACCATCATGCCTATAAAGAGGCAGTTTTACCTCAGTTATTTTTTCTGGCTCCTGCTGAAGGACCCTGGAGCATTGAGCTCAACCTTTTCTTTTTAGTTTTTTTCTTCAAAAATTGAGCAAACATCTCAGTGACAACTATTTATTTCGACATCTTTTGACTTTCCTTCTTGATTTGTGTCTTTTTCTGACAGGAGTTAAGGCATTTTTCCCTGAAAAAATGCCTTCTCTGTTTGACAAATGCCTCTGCAGTGGCAGAAAAAAAGGCCAAAACAGACTCTCATGATGTCTGTATCATCTGCCTGCTGACTTCACCTCCTGTAACATCTACAAGTAATTTTCCAGGTGTCCCCTGCGTGACAGGGAGAAGATTTGTCTTCAAGGGAGAGCAGAGACACAATGGCAGCAAGAAGCTGGAGGGGAGGGTCAGTCTTCCACCAGAGCTCTTCCCTCAGCGTCCAGTGGATGTGGAAGGTCGAAGAGGTGTTTTTCAGGAAGAAAATGCTTTCGGTCCTGGTAGACGTCGAGGAGATTGTGGTCGAGAGGAGGAACAGAACCGACATGTTCACAGTCGAAGTCTAGTGCGATTTCGGACAAACATCGCCGCTCGACGTTAAGACACCGCACAACGTCAAAGACTCCAGCAACTCAGCACACAACATCAAGAAGCATGTCGACGTCATTGGATTCGCCGTCACGGCGAAGGAAACGGCAACATCACAAGTCGATGTCGAGGTCCCTCTCAATGTTGATACGGAGAGAGAGATTTACATCAAAGAGTCCATCAACGTTGAGGAGGCAGAAATCTACAAAACGAAGAAGGATCTATTCCTCACTGGAGTCACACCATTTCAGAGATGTTTCTCCTACGCTGGTGCTCCTCCCTTCGTCGTCTTCTCCTCTTTCCACCACCTCTCCTCTGCCTGCTGGGTCGCTGCCTTCTCCTGAGCCTCTACCTCAAGGTCTGATTCTGGTGTTGCTGGCTTCTCCTGTTCTCCTGGCACCTGTTCTACCACTTACTCCGGCCCCGCAAGTGCCTAGCACCTCACCAGTTCCCAGACCTCGCTCAAGATCGCACCACCAATCTCGTCATGGCCATCATATATCTGGCCGTTCATCAACAAGGTCAAGACACTGCCATCACAGATCGTGACAAAGATCAAGATGGCATTCCTACTGACGCTACCACAGGATTCCTCATCGTCCACCAGAGACTATTCACTTAACCTCGTACCTCACCGGTGGATGATGTCAACACCTTTCAAGAAGTTCGATTTCGGGGTGCAGCAAAACTAAACATTCCTACAGCTGTTCCAACTCAATCCACTTTGCAGCGCACAGCCTCCAGACCTTTGCTACCACTAATGCCCGGTCTTCTGGAACAGACCATGGAAGTCTTCCTTATGCCGTCTACGACAAAGTCTGCACCTTCCAGGCTACTAAAAAAGTATCACTCCCTGGAAGTAGACCATTTGTTTCTGCCTTCTGATCCTCCACCTGATTCCAATGTGATCCTGGCTGCCTGCAAATCTCAGGCCACATCTCCATCTGCTATGTCTCCTCCTGACAAAGAAAGTAGAAAGGTGGATTCAACAGGCCTCAAAGTCTGTAGTTCGGCAGCAACATCCATGAAGGAGGGAAGTGCAACAGCCCTTTTGGGCAGCTACGATAGGGCCCTGTGGGACTACCTACTCCATTTTGCGACCACCTCCCAAGAGATTAGAAGGAGGAGTTTTTAGAAATCATTGAAGAAGGTGCCATGGTCTCTAACCAGATCATTATTGCAGCCACGGACTCATCTTTACTTTCAGCACATACATACTGCCATGGAGTAGCCTTAAGGAGACATGCCTGGCTGCGTCTAACCTCGCTGAAGCCAGACGCTCAGCAACGCATTCAGAACTTGCCATTTTCAGGATCCACTCTGTTCGGCTCTCATGCCGACGATGAAATGGCAAGGATGAAAGCTGAGGTAGATACATTGAAGGCAGTAGGCCTTGAAAAATACAAAGAGCAATGACGATGCTTCCAACCTTTCCAGCGTCACTATACTTCACAGAGGGTTCAAACCTCTCAGTGGCTGCCTGGAAGATCTCAGCAGCAATTCCAAAGATCCTACCTGCCTCAGCAAAAACAACAAAGAGGACAGGTGGCACACCAGCTCAATCAGGAGTACTCGACAACGTCCAGCCTTAAAACCCTGAAAACTTTCTTCCCCTGCATCCCTTAACCACTCTGGTGGTGGAAAGCGTCACCAATTACCTCGCAGAGTGCCAACAAATTACAACAGATAGGTGGGTCTTGAACATTGTGCAAAATGGGTATTGTCTCAGGTTTTCCACCCCACCACCAGGTATTCTGCCAAGGTCAACCACTTCTCATCTCGACCTTCTAAAGGCGGAAGTCACCATCCTGCTGCAAAAGAAAGCAGTAGAACCTGTTCCCCTCAACTAGCGGTCAAAAAGCATTTCCTCAAGGTACTTCCTCGTCCCAAAAAAGGACAAAAAAGGGGAAATCAATCAGTAGCATGCGGAAGAGAGGAGATCGATGGAAGATTTTTCTTGACTGCCGCACACTGGCTCATGGGATAAGTGTCGGTCTCTGCTGATGGATCGGCCATTCCTTAAAAATGACATTACTGGTTGGGTCATCAGTTTGAGTCCCATGGTGCCTGCTACGTGGCAGCTTTTCACATCTGACTCGCTGCCAGAACAGACATCTGTAAGCCAGGGAGACCTGCCGTCTATCTGCGCAGCCATCAAGAGAACATCCAGAACTACTGCCCAGAGTGAACCACAGAGAGAAAGGAGGTTTTGATTAAAAAGGCAGGACGCGCTGAACTCCAGAGTGGGACTACAGTTCCCAGACTGCTTTGTAGCCCCAGGCGGCAGCCATTTTCACCAGCACCTGCACCCATTTGACCAGACCAACGAGCGCTACAAAGCACGTGGGGGAACTTCGCAACGCAGGACGGGCTGAACTCCAGAGTGGGACTACATATCCCAGACTGCTTTGTGGTCCCAGGAGGCAGCCATTTTCACCAGCACCTGCACCCACTTGACCAGACCAATGAGCGCTATAAAGCGCATGGGGGCACTTCACAGTGCAGGACGCGCTGAACTGCAGAGTGGGACTACATAGCCCAGACTGCTTTGTGGCCACAGGAGGCAGCCATTTTCACCAGCACCTGCGCCCACTTGACCAGACCAACGAGCGCTATAAAGCGCATGGGGGCACTTCCCAGCACAGGACACGCCCGGACGAAGCCCAGGCCAAGGGTGGGCCCGTCCACGCCCATTGAAGCCCGGAGGAGGCTGGGCTGGGCCACCCCCCTCACATCTATCTCCAAGTAGGCTTTGTTGACTCTCTCCTTTTTATTATTGTATCCTCCTGCAGGTTGTATCATTGAACTAACTTTCTATAGAACCCTTATCCACTAATCACAGTCCTTTGATGGGTAAAAGGAAAGCAACAGAGGGTGGGGCAGGGGCAGTGTTAAAATCCAAGCTGAAAAGGCATAAGCATGCAGCTAATAACTGTGTTATGGACAGAATTGACAACCTTCTGGGTGAATGCAAAGAAATGTTATCCTCTTCCCCGGATAGTGACTCCAACAAAACTGGGGGGGTGTGCTCCCCATTCAGGAAGGGGACGGGTCACAAGAACATTGCTGACATATTTGTAAACATGTCACAGGGCAGGGGGAGGGTAGGAATGTCATCACCCACGCTCCCTCATTACCAGTGAATGAGGCATGACTAGATCTTAGTGACACACTTCAGTGTACCAACCGCTTTAGCCCTTTAATCAATATTTCAGACCCACATGATGGCCCGACCCAGGCATCAGGGTGGGTGGGTCAGTAGACATAAATGTGAATGTAGCCCAGACAAAAGCACAGTACATCTTATGCATACAAGATTTAAAGAGCGAGGTGTGAGAACTCAAGTCTATGGTTAATTCCTTAATAGCAATAGTCAAGCAGCTAATTCCTTCAGACACCACAGCCATCATGAATCATATCTGTAGCCCAATGCCAAACCCATCAGGTACCCCTGATGCCCAAATTGCCAGCGATTAGTTGTGCTGGCCAACCTTTAGCGGGTGCCAAGATCAAGAACTCTTATCAGCCTCCCCCACACAACAGCTTAGGTGCAGGAAAGGCATCTGTGTCTGTTATCAAATCCCTAAATCCACAAGCGACACTGTCCCTAAATGCACTGCACAGCCTGCCATTGACTGGTCGCACTTTAATAACACCGTTCTAATGGTCAACATTCCCAAACTACTCCCATTGGCACAAAGGGAAGGGGGAGATTCTGTCAGATATAAGGCAATTTATTGGATTCGCCATGTGATAGGCTGCTACTCTGTAATACGTGAGGATATAATTGATGCAGTCAGAAGGCCCGACCCAGACACGCACTTTGATATGCTACAGTTAACATTTAGGGACAGGAGCATTGTGGATAATCTGGTGGCCCTAGACCCAAGGACAAGCGCCCTTGGGCAATCCTGTATCCAGCTCAAATACTCTAGGCCGCCTGCGCCCTACGGAGTTCACCTTACTCATTGTCCAGCAGGTAACCTATCTGATCTCAGTGAGAATGATTGACTTGAACTACCATCCAAAACACATGTTGAACTGCCCTACGACCCATATAAAACAACTGTCCCTGGTCTGGCTGTAGTTTCCAACATTGACACCACAAGCACCGACGTTCCTTTTCCTAACAGATTCCATCATACCACCCAGGACGCAACTGTGATAACATCGTACTTTCCTTTCCTGATGAACATCACTTGCCAATCCAGGAACAGACAGCCAAGCATGAGAACACTACACCTATGGTTAGGCTAGCTCCCCTAGATGGATACCACCAGTCAACCCCGGACATGCCGGGCAATAGTGATAACGACCCCCCTCAACCAACTCCACCTGCCAAACCACCGTCTGGTAGCTAACCCTTCAAATATCACATCAGTGGACAGGGCGGTCCCTCTTATCACTGGGGCATAACTTGTCTCATGGAATGTAGCAGGTTTGAGACCGGTCACCCCCTCCCATCCTTTACCTCCTTTATTGAGGAACATGACATATGTCTTCTTCAGGAGACATGGTTGATTCATCCACTTTTTTGGACTGCCTACTCAAATTTTCATATCCCTGCTTTGCCCAGTACCAGAAGTAGACCTTCCAGGGACTTAACCATTTGGGCTAGAACATCACTAAACTGTTGCATATCACAGCTATCCATCGATTCCCCCGACCTATTAGGTCTTCGCCTATCATTCAGAAGAGACACAGTTGTGATCATTTTTAATATCTGTACTAGAGGGGTCAGGCGGGGTCAGTTCTCCAAAACCCTCTGAGTTCTGGAGACATTTTTGCAAAATTGTCACCGGCATCACAAAATCATTGTGGCGGGTGACCTCAATGTCACATTTGAACCTCTTGACTGGGATGATCTTGGGTTTACCCACAAGGAGGATCTGGCATGGTCTATCCCTGCCTTGGATATCCCACCCATCAATAGGTGGGCACAGGTTGCTGTCCAAGTAAAATCATTGACCATGGAATTTGGACTCAGGGCACTCAACGGCAGGACTAAATCTGACGCAAAGGGTTGCCATACATATAACAAAGTCAACCACACTAGTAGAATTGATTATTGTCTAGTCGATATAAGATTATGGTTCCTACTCATCGACATGATGGTTATTGAGAGATCTGAAAGCGACCATAACCCTCTTTCAGTCCATATGTCTGCTTTGTGTAACACTTGTCCATGAGTAACATCCCAGTAACAGCACGAGAGGAAATTGGTCTGGTTAATGACAAGTGCACCTAAAGTGGAATAAGGCTTTGGCTCGACCAACGCTCTTCAGTGCTGCTAACAACACCTTGAAGACCACATTGAAGGGTTTCGAGACAGGTCTCGCAATCCCCAACGAGAAAATAAGCTTAACTCACACCTCATGTTTCAAGGGCAATGCGGCCCACTTCTCAGTAGATATAGTTTCTGATGGCAAGAGGCTAACGGGTAGGCATTGCTGGTTTAATAAAGAGTGTTGGTCCTCAAATAAGCATTTAATCCAAGCTATTAAATCTAAGGATGTAAATGCCATTCCCTCAGCTAGAAAGTCTTACAAATCACCTGTCTGCAAAGCCACGCGTGAACAAGATGACAAGTGGTGGGCTGCACTTGATGCTGCACGAGAGAGGAACTGTAGTGAGTTATGGTTCTTGGCAGTGCACAGCCCAGAAAATAGCGCACTGAACAATACAACTAATATTGCTCCAAAGGACTGGGTAGACCATTTTAGTGGGTTGTACTATTATGACCATGATGGTATAACCTCTGAACATAAGGACTCTTGCTCAAATATCATTCTAACACGCAACCCTCCAGTGCAGTAACTGTTCTCCCATGCGGATATAGCATATTCCTTAGGTACTCCAAAACGTGGTAGGGCACCTGGCTCGGATGGTGTTCCAGCAGACCTATTCTTAACCGACATTGAAATCTGGTCAAGATATATCACCATCATATTGAATACAATGGCATCTGGGGTGCCAATCCCTGAGTCCTGGAAGGGTTGCCTTGTAGCCCCAATTTTTAAAAAGAGTGACAGAGCCCTCCCTTGTAATTATAGGCCAATTAGCTTAATAGACTGTGTGCATAAAGTGTTTTGTCACTGTCTTTTGGGCAAGATTCAAGACTGGATGGCTGAACACAACATTCTTAGTCCTCTTTAGCAGGCTTTCATAAAAAATATTCACCACTGAGCAAGCCCTCAGGTTTTTGCTTTTATACTGGAAGACAGTTTTGATTGGCAAAGGGAATCTGTATGTTGCTTTTGTGGATCTGAAATCCATCTTTGATCCAGTACCCCGTAACAAGCTGTGGGAAGTTCATTCACAAATGGGAATCCCAAGCATATTCTTGCACTGTTAATTTGGCTTCATGAGGGTAATTATGCACATGTCAGGTGGGATGACAAGGGGCAGCTAACTGACAGAATCCAGGTGTCAAGGGGTGTACGGCAAGGGGGTGTCATTGCCCCCACCTTGTTTTCTTTGTACATTAATGATATTGTCCCCTCTCTACTCAGAGTGGAGGTTGATCAACCATCATTAGGCACAGAAAAAATTCTGGTCTTGCTCTTTGCAGATGATACACTCCTGATATCCAAGACCCCAAGCGGATTACTGAAACTCCTCGCGTGCTTTGAGGATTTTGTTTCCATGCGGGGTCTTGAAATCAATGCCTCCAAAACTAAATTAATGATGCTGAATCCCCACAGATCCTTCATCAGGACGTTTATCCTCGAGGGTACCCCACTTGAAAAGGTAGGCACATTTAGTTACCTGGGACTAGTGTTAACTGAAAAAATGTCTTGGAAATCACATATTGCAAAGCAGGCATTAAAACTAAAGCAAACAATAGGGGTTTTATTAAAGGATTTTAATCTCTCGCACACCAAACCAATACGCCCTGCAATCCAGATAAATGAAGCCAAGGTTATGAGCTCGGCTCTTTACGGGGCTGAACTATGGGACTATGCCAAAGCCCAAGAAATAACGATCTCTGAAAATAATTTCTTAAGAAATCAAGGGCCAGATGTAGCAAATAAAATATTTGCGAGTTGCAAAGTGCGAGTCCATGCGACTCGCAATTTGCAACTCGCAAATTGGTATGCAGTACGGTGTCTCAGACACCGACTGCAACTCGCTATGGGGTCGCAATGACCCACCTCATCAATATTCATGAGGTGGGTCGCAAATTGCGGCCCCATAGCGAGTATAGGCACTCGCAAACATGGAGGCCTGCTGTCGTCAGCAGACCTCCATGTTCGTGACTGCTTTCAATAAAGCATTTTTTTTTTTTTAAGTGTAGCCCGTTTTCCTTAAAGGAAAACGAGCTGCACTTAAAAAAAAAAAACGAAACCTTTAGTTTCGGTTATTTTTCAGGGCAGGTAGTGGTCCCTTGGACCACTACCTACCCTGAAAAAATATTTTTGGGTCCATTCACAAAGTGGAAGGGGTCCCATGGGGACCCCTTCCAATTTGCGAGTGGGTTACCATCCACTTGAAGTGGATGGTAACTGCGACACCATTTGCGACCGCGGTCGCAAATGGTATTGCATACCACTCAGACTCGCAAATAGGAAGGGAACACCCCTTCCTATTTGCGATTCCGAAATGCATATTGCGAGTCGGTACCGACCAGCAATATGCATTTCTGCATTGGGAAACGCATTTAGCGACTCGCAAACGGCAATTTTTGCCATTTGCGAGTCGCTAAACGTTTCCTACATCTGGCCCCAAGTGTCCCTCCCACCAAGCACTCCATTGTTCCCCCCTTTTAAGGACCTAGGCATGAAACGTATTGGCCACAAGGCCCACCTATGTCCCCTCTTGTACTGGTGGCATCTTTGGACTACCCCAGAGCTTGCTTCCTTTACTGCAGGTCATTTTAGAAGCAGACCATTCTCATAGTATCCCCTGGCTCAGACACATCAAGGGGTTACTTTATTCGCTTAGGCTTAGAGAACTCTCGGTCTCTCCAACTACTGCCTCCTTTCCATCAAAAATAGACCTCAAAAAATTGCATTGGCAAATGGTAGACTCTGAAGATCTGGGGGTTGCACTTCACACCACACTATCATGTCAATTTGCCAACCCAAAAGAGACGTGCAAATACGAGGCCTTCTGGGACATAATCACGGTGCCTAGAGAAAGGAAATTGTACTTCCAGTTCCGCATAGGCACCTTGCCACTAAGATCACTTACCAGTCGCTGGTCACATGAAGAAACAACCATCTGCCCAGCTTGCAAAGCACCTATTGAAAACCTCCCTCATGTTTTATTTGTCTGCCTTGCATATCCTGCCTCTCATAGGAAATGGTTGGCCTCGGCTTGTAGACTGCTGGGAGTCCGCAAGTCCGACATAGCCCTTCGAATTCTCAGATCAGACACTCGCTCGACGCCAGTGATTGCGGTTGCCAAGTTCCTTGGGGCTAGTTGGATCGTTAGAGGAAAACATTTATCTGTATAATGATTTTAGTAAGAATGTATCAATTCACTCTGGAAGTGCACTTTATTGTATTATTTTTATTTAGTTATATGTACTGTACATATTGTATATAACCTTGCGTATTTATTTATTGCTACTATGTGCTTTTATGGCCCCTGTGACCAAAATAAAATTCTCTTGACTGACTGACTGACAAAAAAGAGTTTGGACACATTCTATACCTTAAGGTTGCCAACAAATGGATCCAAAAGGAAAAGTGTAGGATGCTGGCCTTACACTAAATATATCCCCAGATTCACCAGGGGGGCTGGCTTTGCTCAGTCAACCGACACAATGCCTATTTTCATATCCCCATTGTGAAAAAGCATTGTAAGTTCCTAAGATTTGTTGTGGGACAACAACACTTCCAATACACCGTCCTACCATTTGGTCTCAAGTCAGCACCCAGAACGTTCTCCAAGTGCATAGCTGTGGTGGGAGCACGTCTTCGGAGGCACCAAATCTTTGTCTCCCCATATCTGGATGACTGGCTAATCAAGACATCCACCTTTCCAGAAGCCCAGCTACACTTCAGATGGACATGCAATCTCCTTTATTGGCTAGGGCTTCATGTCAACTTTCTAAAGTCCACGACAACACCAGTCCAGAAGTTCCACCACTTAGGAGCTGCCATAGACATGCTGCAGGGGAAAGTGTGTTCTTTGTAGAAACAACTCTTATCTATTCTCCAGTAGTGGTGTGCACTCAAAACTATGCATCGCCCAACAGTGCGCACAGTCTCCTCACTTTTAGACTTCATGTCCTCTTGCAACTTTCTGACTCCCAATGCTCGCCTCACCATGCGGCCTCTCCAGGAGTGCCTGGAGGACCAATGGAATCAACTGTCGGGAAACTGGAAAGACAGGATCATTCTATCCACCTGCGCAATCAGATCCCTCAGTTGGCGTGATCTCCAACCAATCTCCTTCTAGGGATGCATTTCGTCCACAGGCTCCATCACAGACCATTGTGACGGACACCTCTCTCTTCGGATGGGAAGCTTATATGGATCTCCTACAAGGCCTCTGGTCTCTGAGGGAGATTTTATACCACATCAATCTCCTAGAGCTCCATGCGGTGCACCTAGCACTCAAGGCGTTTCACCCATCGTTCAACACCAACACCCTGCTTGTCCAGACGGACAATACAACCACCATGTACTATCTGAACAAGCAGGGGGGAACCAAATCCAAATTCTTTTCTCAAGAGGCTCAGACAATATGACACTAGCTCCTTGCCAGGAATTTAAAGATAGTATCAACTCACCTTCCAGGCGTTCAGACTGTCCAAGTGGATGCCCTAAACAGGGTTCTCGTCGAGAACCACGAGTGGGTACTGAGCAAAGACGCCATTCAAGATATCTTCCATTTGTGGGGCACACCTTCTATCGACCTCTTCACCACAGAGGAAAACAGAAAAAGCCACAGCTTCGCCACCAGGTTTTACCATCCAGAATTGTTGGGGAAAGCCCCGTGGATAGACTGGTCCAGCAAATTTCTATAGGCCTTTCCACCAAATCCCCTGATCCCAGCAGTCCTACTCAAACTCTCAACAACGTCAGCCAGAATGATCCTCATTGCACCAGAGTGGCTGAGGCAATGGTGGTTCCCGGACCTTCTTCACCGGTCGCTCTGACCACATCTCAGGCTGCTATGAAGACCAGACCTCCTGACGAAATTCCGAGGTCAGATGAGACACCCCAACCTCTCCTCCTTGAGTTTGACAGCATGGCTACTGAGCTAGTACAGTATTGGCACTTAAATCTTCCACAGGACTGTATGGAGATCCTAAAAGAGGCAAAACGGCCATCCACCGAGCTGCATATAACTTCAAATGGAAGAGATTGTTCCTTCAAAAAGATAGACCCAACATCTTGGCAGGAGGATATCATTCTTCCATATTTGTAACACCTGGTTAAAACCGGCCTGCAATTCTATTCTATTAAAGTCTACCTGGCAGCTCTGACTGCATATAGAAAAGGTCCTTCACAAACCTCTTTCTTGAGGATACCAGTCATCAAAGATTTCCTAGAGAGGTTAAAGAAGGTATTTCCTCAAGTTAAGCACCCTTTTCCACCATGGGAGCTTAATGTGGTCCTTTCACACCTGATGCAACATCCATTTGAGCCCATACACAAGGCATCTCTCCAACACCTCTCTTGGAAAACTGCTTTCCTTGTTGCAATTACATATGCACGCAGGGTTAGCTTGATTCAGGCTCTCTGTGCTCACGAACCTTACACAGTATTCCACTCCTCCAAACGAGTAATGTGAACACATCCTAAATTCCTGACAAGGGTTATCTCTGACTTTCATGTCAACCAGTTGATTTTTTTGCCAACTTTCTTTAAAAACCCATCGACTCCAGCTGAGACGACACTCCACTCTCTAGACGGAAAGAGGGTTTTAATATTCTACTTTGAAAAAAACAAATCTATACGAATATCTCAACAACTATTTGTTAACTATGGGCCCGTTCTCACCGGTCTGGCCACCTCCAAACAATCAATCTCTAGGTGGATTGTCTCCTGTATTCTTTATTGCTACCACCTAGCTAACAAAACCCTAGCTGGCAGACCAAGAATACACTCTGCCAGAGGCAAGTCTGCCATGACTGCCTTTATGAGGCATGCCTTTATAATGTTCCCTTAGCAGATATCTGCAGAGCTGCTACCTGGAGGTAGGTCCACACTTTCACTAAGCATTACTGTCTTGACTCTGATGCGAGGACAGATGCTCAAGTAGGACAGGCTTCTTTCAGGAACCTCTTTGCTTGATTCCCTATTTCATTATTGTTCTGTCTACTCCACCGTTGTCTATGGGATGAGCTTGCTATGCTATTCAACACTTATGAGTGTACATGGAAAACACCTACAAGACGAGAAATAGTTTCTTACCTGTAACTCCAGTTCTCTCGTAGCGGTATTTCTATGATAGGCATAAGCAACCCACAACCCCTCCCCTTCCATAATATTTCAGATATATCATTATATCAGCTTAGACTGCCTAAAAAAGGACTGAAGTATCTGCCTCTCTCTATGCATAATGGACACAGGAGGACCAGCTTTTCTTCAAAGATGCAGTCTCCTTTTTCTTAATTTATAATGGCAACCTATGGACTACACAGTCTTGCACTCCTTCATCCTTATTTTACATTATAAAATGGTTTGTGAAGGATTTTTTCTGCAAAAATTTCATCTTATTCATGCATTTGAATTCTTGTGCCTTAGCTTTTTGTCCTTTTTTAAAGCAAACAAGATGAAGAATTTCAAACACTGTAGTTTTTCCTTTAGGCTTCATATTGACATTCTTAAGTGACTTTGCAGGCCTTCCTGCGCTCCGGGGTCCCCACAGGTGGGCGGAACTATACAATGCTTACGACTATCATGAAAATACCCCCACAAGAGAACTGGAGTTACAGGTAAGAAACTATTCTTTCTTGGTTCCTTCACATTAGGTTTTCCTTCAGTTACATTTGCTTAGTGGTTATTTGGCTGTGCATGATACCGCAGAGTATCCTTCTCCGTTTTATCTCCTTAGCTCCTGTGAAGTCTGGGTTGCGGTAAGGGGATGTGATCAAGATGGTGGCAGGAGCAGTCGCATGAAAGCAAGCTCTGGCCCGGCACTGCAATTATACTACCAGTTACTGTAAGCCTGAGTTCTCACCTCACCGCTGAGGTTGAATGGCAGGGCATCTGCGTCAACACCTACCCAGAAGACCGACGCAGCCAACGTGCAACCCCTACAAGTGCCGGAGGCAGTGGAGCTGGGCCACACCTATTGCACTAAGGGCCACAATGAGTGCGGTCCCAGGCCCTTCCCTGCGGGCAAGGCTGTGTGTGCCCGCTGATGACGAGTGGTGCAAGGGGGCATCATGAAGGGGGCTGCTTGACCCAGTTGATATTCTCGACATATCGCTCCAAGAGGGAGTGCAGAGCGGTGAGTCAGCCCCTCCCCCACAACAGTGGCAGCAAGGCCAGGAGGCCTGCATCTTCTCTCCCCTGCACCTTGCTGCAGACCCTGGTGTACAGGGACCCACTGATCTCCTCCCACCCCCTAGAGATACTGGAGGCACCGGTACATGATCCTCTGGGGACCAGTTCACTGCGTTGTTGGCCGTGCTGCAGGATAGACTGCATTAATCCCCAATAACGATTTCTGAGGCCATTCCAGGACTATGACCTGAGGCGACACCAATTGACCTACTGCAGATGACGATAGGCCTGCAGTGAAACTCAGTTGGGTGTTGACACGGGGGAGCTTCCAGGGTGATGCGGGGAGTTGACCATCTCCACTGTGGCAACCTTGTGGCTTGACAGGCCACAACATCATCTGTGGGAGCATCAGGTTGGTGCTGGGGATTACTGCAACAGAAGTGGCATTCAGAGGTGGTGGGGGACAACCCCCCTCATTTGCCAGCTGGCCTCACACACAAACCCTGACCATAAGCAGTAGAATGCAACAATGAGCATAATGGAGGAACTGCCTACTGTTCACTGGGGTCACTGAGGCGGCAGAAGTATCTGGTTCCTCTCCACCCATGTCGTCGCTGCCATAGGATATGGAGATACACACACTGGCACAGTAAGGGAACTGCCGACCTCTGAGATAGGACAAATCCTTCCACCCCCGGTGTCGGTGGTGTTCTCCTTACCTTAGGGACCTTACAAAAGGGCCTAAGTGGCATGCATAATCTCACCAGTGGTGGCAGGAGGGACTATACTTCCTCAGTAAGGAGGTGCTGTGGACTCTGCTCGAAAGGGTGGCCATCCTGAGGAGTGGGCTTCACCCTGATCACAAGGTGGGAGGGCATCTCTACTGTGTACCTCCCTGCAGAGCACTGCAGGCTCCACCATTAACCATTAGTGTACCCTCTATATCCTGACTAGCCTGGAAGACGACATGATGGTGAGAGAGGGAGGATCCAAGTCGAGGGACACACACCAGCATTCCTTCCTGACCAATGGGGATGAACCAGGTGGAGACACATCTCCACACTGAACATGTCCTGGAAGACACCAATGCTAAGTTCACAGAGCTCCTCACTGCGGTGCACAGCCTGAAAATGACCAGCCAAAACTGGATGCAGTGCCGGCATTAAGGGTGTGCAAACTGTGCAGTTGCACAGGGCTCACAACTTAGGGGAGCCTGAAAATGTCTCTGAAAAATTCACAAAAATGTACTAGTAAACTCAGAGTCCCTGCCCCTCAGCACCAGTGCCCTCGTAATCCAGCGCTCTTAGCTGAAGAAGAGCGGAGCAGTCAGCTATGGAGGCAACAAAGAACAATGGGGCGAGGAGACAGAATGGAGTGTGTGCGCTTAGCACAGATATTAAAATCTTTCAGGGTCTGTACAAGAAAATCCATTCTGATGCAGATACAGCATGTACTGCCTCTGCTCTCTCTGTTCTCAAATACATGTATGAAAACAGCTTGCATAAAATTTATCCCAATTTAAACATCATTCTTAGAATGTTTTAGACAGTTCCTGTCACAGTAGCCTCCAGGAAACTATCCTTCTCAAAGATAAAATGTATTAAGAATAACTTGCACTGTTCAATTGGCCAGGAACAGCTGACTGGCTTGAAAACTGGTATCAGTTGAACATAAAGTTAGACAAATTACCAACTACAGTGAAGTAATAAAATAATTTGCAGGACAGAAAGCAAGGAAAGTTCCCTTTTGGTGAAGAAGTAGCATTATATATTATTCTCAAGACTTGGCTGTTCGAATAAGCCTCTGTGACATGCAAGCGCCTGGATACCCTATTGGTATCCAATAGGGTATCCTGAATGATTGATTGATTAATTGATTGATAGTACAGGTGCACATGTCTTGTAAAATGTAGCTTGTTGTACATGTTAACAACCCACTAAAATAAAATGATAGCAATGAAAAACAATTTGACTTGTGTCTTCGGGAGGCTGCAGGGTATACTCTGCACAGGACCTGAAATATCTTGAGACCAGCACTGCTAGACACAATGTTCACTGACATAGACCACATGCATGAAGAGCACACAAAATTGAATCAAGGGTGTCCATCCATGACACAACATAACCAAGTTACAGCCCTTTGTATGGATGGCAAAGACTTAAATCACAACTCAGCAATGCAAAGTAGAACTACTGAATTGCAAGGCGGATGATGCGGAAGGTTGCTCATGCTGAAACATCAGAGATAAGAGGGCCCAAACATGGACTTGTATCTAGAACAATGGTAAACACAGACAGTTTTTGGAGGCAAACTCTCCAATTTCTTCTCAGTGGAAAAGGCACACCGAGTGCGAACATGGCCGCCTCCGCCGTGTGCGCCCCCTTGCCCTGTGGTGGCCTGACTCTTCCACTACTGGGGCAGAGACAATATCTTACAGATTGATTGGCAAGTGGAGAATCAAGCGGTCACAATATTTCCTGACAACACAGCAGACGTGCAGAAACAGGAAGAGGCATATTATACAGTGAAAAACAAACTTAAACAAGTGGGACTTAAGTAAGGTCTGCAATTTCTAGCCAAACTCAAAGTCATAGACAGGACACTTTTTTTCAAGCCAGCGCAGGAGGCCTGGAACTGTCTAGAATCCAAAGGGGAACACCCCCCATTGGATCATCCAGGGAATGAAGGGGGCTGGGCGATTGCACAGAACAAGCACTGTTCGTCTAGCAAGACCTGCTCCCGACCATCTCAAGAACAAGTAGCACAAGAAAGGGCTTAGATGGTGGTTGTGTTGTTATGAGCTCCTGCTCTGGTGCTCTGGGCACAATTGAGACACATTTGTTGTGCGGTTGCCTCCCAGACGAGATCCCAGAGACCTTGAGGGGGGGGGGCCAAAGGTCACCCCAATGACTGCTGATCTCCTCTGACAACTGTGGAGATGTTATATTATTTTCCTACTCATGGGAGAAGGCTACATTGGCGGCCTGGCTGCCCCGGAACCGGCAGTGGTGAGTTTCTACAACAGTAAGGTTGGAGGGGTTTTACACTGGTGTGGACGCTAGGGACACCATGGATTTCACCAGTACACATGACTATTGCCATGCACCATCCCACACCATCCACAGGACTTTTCTTTTTGTTGTATACACTTTGTAAAGTTTGTGGCTGGCCTCTGCACCGATGCACGATGGCCTGGAGAAAGGATCTTGAGGTATTGTTCGTCTTTATTCACATGTGTGTGGTTAATAATGTTGACACGCCCTCCCTGGTGTCTGCACTTGGGGCCACCTCAGGGACTGAGACTCACTCACCCATGACACCAAAAGAATATAGACTCCTCACATGGAACATGAGGGCCATGTACTTGTACGGATATATGCCTACTTGCTCAGACACCAGATACATTTTGCATGTCTCCAGGAGATACACCTCACAACACTGGAACTTGCTAGGCTGGGTGGGCGCTGGAGGGACAGAGTGTATGACACAATGCACTCAAGATATGCCAAGGGGGTGCTGGTGTGGGTGGCCCCAGGGTCCACTTCACAGTGGCCTACATTAACATAGACCCAGAGAGACACTTCGCAGTAGTAGGGGGATGTTGAACAGGCTGCCCTTAACACTGGTGATAGTGTACATCCCAACCTCAGGGCAGGTGGCTTTCTATATAACTGAGACCCACTCTGTTAGCTGACCCAGCGAACCCTGCCCTTTAGTGCAGGGATTATACTGGGTTCCTGAATTTGTCCATGGATAGATCAATGCCCCCATGTCAGGGGCACGATCCCACGCAGTCACACAACTGAACACATGGGCCTAAGACCTGCAAGTAGGGGAGCTCTGGAAACTATTAAACCCAGTTGAGAGATAATAGTCCCATTAGTTGGCGATTTACATGCTGCACACTAGATTAGACATGATCTTTGGGTCACCGGTATTGGTCACACAGTGCACACACACAGCGTATCTAAGCTGCACTATATCTGACCACAATTCCTTGTTGGTCTCAATCGGTTGGGGGAGGCCTCGACAGAAAATCCTCACTTGGCGCCTACCCACAACTGCCTTAGATGATGCAGGATTCAGCTCCCAGATAGGTGAGGCCACTGAGTGATACTTCTAGGAAAATGAAGGGGCAGCTTCAGATGCTTTGGTTGAATGGGACATATTCAAAGTGGTCCTAAGAGGGGTGTGCATGAAAACGGTGTATGTTGTGCAGAAGGGCCTGACTGCAGAAGTGCTTGACTTGGAAGACCACTTGGGGCAACTTGGAAAAGAATGCCTGCCTGACCATAATAGACATATGGACCTGATGGCTGACAGATTAGTCAGCTTTGATTATAAAGTTTATCCCCAATGACAACATGAGCATGGGGATAAAGATGGCCAATTGCTGGCAAGGCTATTGAGATCGGAATCCCCCAGACATCCAATAGCCGCACTCCTGCTCAGGACAGGGAGAAGGGTGAACACACAGACAGAGATCAATGGGGTGTTCGAGGACTACTATAAGGGACTTTACAGGGAGGTCACGGAGGTGACACTAGATGCGATTTCCCATATTTGTCAGGCGTTAATACCCCCACGGTTAGTCCCCTACAACAACAGGAGATGGACAGCCCGATCACTTTAGAGGAGGTCAAAGGAGCGATTGCATAGATGGCCTGTGGAAAGGGGCCTGGCACCAACAGTTTCTGGACTGAATACTATGTGCATTATCATATGCAGTTGGCACCTCGGCTTTTGAGGGTGTATGAAGAAGCGAACACCCACGGGTCCCTACCGACCTCCATGAGGAAGGCGGTGGTCGCTGTTTCCCTCAAACTAGGTTGCAACCCTCTAAGTGTAACATCTTACTGTCCTTTTTCCCTTTTGAAACAGGATTATAAGGTTTTCTGCAAAATCTTGGCCACCCGTCTGACTGAGGTGGTCTCCACGCTGGTGCATTCTGACCAAAATAGTTTTATAAAAGGGCATAATACATTCCTCAACCTGAGATGTCTGTTCCACACTATGGATTGGTCAAGGCCTACGGAATCAGCAGGATGGGCCATGTCCCTGGAAATAGAAAAGGTATTTGACAATCAGGATTGTTAGAAATTGGGTCTTTGGTTGGCAGTCAGGTTGCCCCTTGTCCAAGCAAGGACCCTCACTTTAGTCATACTAAAGGAGAATCACACTCAGTTAACCCCCACTCACCCCCTTGCTAGCTTGGCACAAGCAGGCAGGCTTAACCCAGAGACAATGTGTTAAGTATTTGTACCAACACACACAGTAATACAGTGAACCACTACAAAATTACACAACACAGGTTTAGAAAAATAGTAATTTGTTTTATCTAAATGAACAAGACCAAATACGATAAAAATCCACAATACACCATTAAAAAAATATTATTTTAGCTCGAAAAATAGTGCCTAGAAGCACAAATGCTGCAATTTGATATTAAGCGGCGTTGTGATGGAGTCGTTTCCTACAATGTGATGCCACTGGCGTCGTTTACAGAGTTGTACGACCCCGAGGTAGAATACCTTTGTAAACCAAGTAGAAAACAGTCCAGTGCACATAGTCGGGGAGCGAGGCGTCACTGGATTCGATGCCACAATGCTTCCAGTGCTACAGGGCAGAGGAGCAGAGATGTCGCACAGCGGCATCGGGTCCTTACTGCAGAACGGTGCAAGTGAGTCAGCGTCGGTTGTGAGGTGTCGGTCCCTTGGTTCCGGTACATACGAAGTCTGGCAAAGTCACAAGGCTGTGGGGCAACCTCACTGGGTCGCGATGATGTCACCGGGCCGCAGGCGCTGTGATGGCATCGGGTGTCACGGACGTTGGACTTACGACACTCCGATCTCTGTGAATTTGTGTGGGGTCAGCAGCTGCGGAGACTCAAAGCCTGTGGAGTCGTTAGGATCATCGCACTACAGCGAGGTCCGCGACTTCGGGGCAGGCGCTTCGCGGATTCCGGTCAGCGGCACACATCGCCATACGGTGTCGTTAGACAGTTTTTCTCCAGAAATTCACTTCCAGGGGCCCAGGAACTGGACTGGCACCCTCTGGCAAGCTAGACTCCACAACATGCAGACTCAGAACTGGATGGTGAAGCCTTTGCTGTCCCTGAGGCTTCAAAACGGGAGGCAAGCTCTACTCCAAGCCCTTGTAGATACCTCTCAAGAAGGAATGCACAACAAAGTCCAGTCTCTGTCCCCTTGCACTGTCAGAAGCAGCAACTGCAGGATAGCCCAACCAAGCACAGCCACAGGCCAGGGCAGTACTTCTCCTCAGCTCTTCAGCTCTTCTCCAGGCAGAGGTTCCTCTTGAATCCTTGAAATAATCTAATCTTCAGGGGTTTTGGGTCCAATACTTATACCCCTTTCTGCCTTTGAAGTAGGCATACTTCAAAGGAAAGTCTCTGTTGTTCACAAGATCCTTGCTTGCCCAGGCCAGGCCCCAGACACACACCAGCGGGTTGGAGACTGCACTGTGATAGGGCAGGCACAGTCCATTCAGATGTAAGTGACCACTCCTCCCTCCACTCTAGCAAAGATGGCTCATCAGGATATGCAGGCTACACCCCAGCTCCCTTCGTCTCACTGTCTAGAGGGGTTTTACAAACAGCCCAACTGTCAAACTGACCCAGAAAGGGAATCCACAAACAGGCTGGTTTAAGCAAGAAAATGCCTACTTTTTAAAAGTGGCATTTTCAAACCAACAATCTAAAAACCAACTTCACTAACAGATATATTTTTATTTTATTTTTAAATTGTGAGTTCAGAGACCCCAATATCCATATTTCGATCCGCTCTCAAATGGAATATAAACTTTAATAATATTTTAAGGCAGCTCCCATGTTAACCTATGAGAGAGATGGACCTTGCAACAGTGAGGCCTGAATTTAGCAGTATTTCACTGTTAGGACATGTAAAACACATCAATACATGTTCTACTAAAAGATGTATTTTTAAATTATGAGCTCAGAGACCCCAAATTCCACATGTTCATCCGCTCCCAAAGAGAATCTACACTTTAATCAGATTTAAAGGTAGCCCCCATGTTAACCGATGAGAGGGACAGACCTTGCAACAGTGAAAAACAAATTTAGCAATATTTCACTGTCAGGACATATAAAACACATTACTACATGTCCTACCTTAGCCATACACTGCACCCCGTCCTTGGGGCTGCCTAGGTCCTACCTTTGGGGTGCCTTACATGTATAAAAAGGGAAGGGTTAGACCTTGCAAGTAGGTAGACTTACCAGGCTGAATTGGCAGTTTAAGACTGCACACACAGACAATGCAGTGGCAGGTCTGAACCATTTTTACAGGGCTACTCGTGGGTGGCACAACTAGTGCTGAAGGCCCACTAGTTGCATTTGATTTACAAGCCCTGGGCACTTCTAGTGTACTTTACTAGGGACTTACTAGTACATCAAATATGCCAATCATGGATAAGTCAATTACACAAACATTTTACATATGAGCACTTGCACTTTAGCACTGGTTAGCAGTGGTAAAGTGCCCAGAGTATCAAAAACAGCAAAAACAGAGACCAGCACACATCAACAACCTGAGAAACAGAGGCAAAAGGTTAGGGGAGACACCACCATGGATGCCAAGTCTAACACGTGTCCCCCCCAGCTGAAAGTGGAGAGAAACTACCGAATCTCATGGGGGTTCTCATCACTAAGGTGGAAGGATCTGGACAGACCAACGGCATTGGCGTGTTCTGTGCTAGGGCAGTGTACCACCATAAGTCTATCCCCTGTAGGGAAATGGACCACCTCAACAGTCTAGGGTTCTCACCCCTCATCTGCATTAACCATCTGAGGGGCCTTTGGTCCATCTGAACCCGGAAGTGAGTCCCAAACAAGTAGGGTCTTAGCTTCTTCAGCACTCAGACCACAGCAAATGCTTCTCGTTCTATTGTACTCCACATACGTTCCCTGGAAAGTAAGCTCCCTGCTAATGAACGCTATAAGTTGGTCTAGGACCTCTTCATTTGGCTGTGATAACACTGCTCCTATACCATGCTCTGTAGCACCAGTTAGCACAACAAACTCCTTGGAGAAATCAGGTGCCTTCAGCACTGGCTGCCTTCAGGACAACAAAAGCTGTCTGGCAAGACTCCTTCCAGGTCAGCTTTTTTGGTTGCTTATTGGAAGTCAACTCAGTCAAGGGAGCAACACTGGTGCCATACCCCTTGACAAACTTCCTGTAATAGCCAGTGAGGCCTAAAAAGCCAGAACAGTGTCGATTTTTGGCTGTAGGGGTGCCACCTGGCCTCTCCCCGCCTGGTGTCCCAAGTACACCACAGAACCCTGCAATACTTAGCACTTACTTGTCTTAATAGTGAGGCCTGACTTTTGCAGGGCCTCCAACACTTTGCAGAGGTGCTGCAAGTTTTCCTCCCAAGGAGAACTGAACACAGCAGTGTCGTCCAGGTAGGCTGCACTGAAATCATCCAGTCCAGCCAACACCTGGTTGATCAACCTCTGAAAGGTGGCAGGGGCATTTTTCACCCCAAAGGACATTACTTTAAACTGGTGGTGCCCATCTGAGGTAGAAAATGCTGACCTCTCCTTGCCCCCCCTTTAGTAAAGGCAATCTGTCAATACCCAGACATCAAGTCAAAGGTGCTATGGTTTTGGCAGCTCCCAACCGATCAATGAGCTCATCAACTCAGGGGATGGGGTACACGTCAGTCTTAGTGACCGCATTGAGACCCCAGTAATCCACAGAGAACCGGAGTTCTGGTGTGACACCAGGAGCAGCAGCCTTTGGGACCAAGGCTACTGGGCTGACCCAAGGACTACTGGAAAACTCAATTACCCCTAGGGTTAACATCTTTGAAACCTCATCTTTGATGCTAGCCTTGACCTTATCAGTCACTAGCCATACAGTAGCTCAAAAGGACTAAATCCAAGCCCTTTTGAGGCATCTCCCTGTAGGCGAACGGAAAGCATGGCAAGATGACGCCCCACTTACACCTCAAGGGCTCCGACAGGCCCATGATCATGCCTTTCAAGGTGCGTTTGAACCTTTCAACCAGACCATTGCTTTGTGGCTGGTAAGGAGTGGTGAACTTATATGTTACCCCACACTCCTGCCACAGAGACTTCATATAAGTAGATATGAAGTTGGTACCCCTGTCAGATACCACTACCTTGGGGAACCCCATGCGGGTAAAAAACCCCATCAAAGCAGGTCCCACCACTGGGGAGGGGATTGACCTCAAAGGAACAGCTTCTGGGTAGTGGATGGCATGGTCCACCAAGACCAGGTTACACCTGTTGCCCATGGCCGTATTGGGATCCAGAGGCCCCACAACGTCAATACCAACCCTTTCAAAGGGGGGTACTAACCACAGGAAAAGGTTGGAGGGGAGCTCTGCATTTCCCTCCACTCTTGCCACTTCCCTGACAACTTTGTAAATACCTACAATGTGCATCTGAGTGCCTGCACATTAGGAGCCAGTGAAAGTGGATGACAAGCTGTTCAAAGGTCTTGTCCTGTTCCAAATGTCCATCTAAAGGCACATCATGAGCCAGACCCAGTAGGAAGGCTCTGACGCACTGGGGCACCACCAGCACACAAGCTGACCCAGGCTCAGCAATTTTAGGCTCACTATATGGGAGGCCGTCCTCTTAATCGATCAGGTGTGATTCTGGCTCCTTGCCAGACGCCTATTCTGCAGCCTGCTGCTGCAAAGCCTCCAGAGCAGGGCATACTCCCTGTGCCTCACAGAATGCATCCCTGGTGTGGCCCCCCTTTCTGCTGCTACTGTGACAGCTCAGGGACCTCCCCCAGCTCAGTCACCTGTTCCCCTGTAGGCTCTGTGATGTTTCACTCAGGTATATAAAGACTTATGTTTCGGATTTACTTGTTATTCTGATGAGTTCTGGAGGAGATGGTCCTTAGTGAGGGTGGATCATGCAGAAACTAGATTCTTCAAGTCAAAGTTGTTCAATGGCCATTGTGATTTTTGTTGAGCTTTCAACTTGGAGTTTAAAAGGAATTTATAATTCGTTTTCACAAAATGCTGTACACAATTACGTAATATGGTAAAAGCAGGCATAAGAAACTCAGGTAATGAAATATAAAATATGTTTCCTATGAAAGTAACTAAGCAAAGGCAGAATAGGAGAAGAATGAACCAAAAGGGGCCTAGGGAATATCTAGGAATGCCCATTTGGTTTTGGCACAAGAAGTATCACAGATGAAAAATGGAATTTAGGTAGCGTGGTAAACACTATGAAAGGGAGTGTTAGTGGCAACAAGATGCAAACTATCTTAATGGGCAAGACATGAAATCCATTTGAAAATAAGGTGAAAATTAGATGACAGTGACAAAGTAGCTGAAAGAGGATGGAACAGAAAGACAAAAGAAACTAGCAATATCAATTGGAGTGGGTTAAGAGAATAGAAGACCAAGAAAGAAAATGGAAGAGTACTCTAGCGGAAAAGACAAGAGAAAGAAAAAGGTTTTAATATGAACGTTGAGAAAGGGATGAATTCATTGGATGACATAAAGTTTAAAATAACAAGCAATAGAAGAGATCTGAGAATTCTTAGGAAAAAAGAGAGGTGGATCACAAATTACCCATAGGCTTCAATTCGAAGAGTAAAAATAAAGAGAATATGATTGGAAATGATGAAGGGAGTCTTAGAGATAAGCAAGAAGGTATAACAACAAACATATTTTCAGGATATGAGCTGTTATGATGAAGGGAATGGGAAGCCATCTAGTGTTAGAAACGGATATGGAACTTGAAATTATCTTGTGGATGTTAGAGTCAAGGGAGAAAAAAGAGACGCAGACCTAGTCAAAATTATGTGGAGATGGCAGAAGATGGTAAAAACAAACATTTAGAGTGTGTAAAGTGAAAGAGCAAATAGCAGATGAAAGATAGCAAGAAGTTAAATCAGGATGGAAAAGTCTAAACAATCAGATTGTGGGTGAGGAGAGAAAATACAAGAAGCAAGAAAAAAAATATATGTGGAGAACAATGTACACAACGATTGGAAGTGGATGAGGAAAGAGATGGGAGGAGTGTTGAAAGATGAAAGGAGAAAGGAAAGAAAAGGGTAGACAAATAATCTGATGGAAGCAAAGAAAATATAATGTGAAAGTAAGAGCAAGGGTTTGGAGAAGAAGGATTGTCAAGGTGAGTCAGATAATAGTATCTAACAATATGGAGAAAGAGGCTTTGGGTGAGAAGAAATCACCAAGAAGGAAAAGGAAGAAATGCAAGAAAATATAAAGCATGGCAAGGAATCCAAGACCCCGCCAAACAAAGTGTGAGGACTGTGAAGATGGTAGAAAAAGAAAATGCAGATTAAAGAAAGTGGCATAATGATACTCAAATGAGGTAAAGGTGAGAAATGGGGAAGGATGCTATCTACTTTTCAAGAGAATTACAAAATGGTAACTGTAGTCTAGTTGAACAAGAGTCTCCCAGCGAACCCTCTGTTAGCAGGTACTAGTATCAGAACAAGAAACTTTTACTATGCTACTCTCATTGTTCCTTTGGGTATTTGGATCTTCCAGGATGATTTTATGTGGTGTGTTGGAGCAACACAGAGGTGACAATGTCATTTATCTAGCCATTAAAAGGGATTATGTGCCATTACATTAATGTATTACTTTGGAGCATCACATTGATCCTTGCAGAACCTACATCCTTAAAAAATGTGTGTGGTTGTATCTCAAAATATTGAGCAAAACATTTAATGGCGCCAAAATATCAAGAAAAACATCTCATGAAGGTAAGTGCATGTATGTACATATAGATTTACAATTCTTAACTACACATATAAATTCCTTGACAATTGTCAAGGTACATATGTCAAGATGGCCACACCTAGAGATGCTTCTCATCAGCTGTTCCAAATCCTCCAGCTTCAGAAGAAACAGAGGGCTCGACATGGGTGAGCGTTTTTATTGAGGGCCCCTTTCTTCTCTTTTGGGAAGCTGAGCACCCTAGACACTCGTGGGGGCCCCGGAGGTGGTGAACAAAGTGCTCGCCCACAGAGACATGAGGCTCAAGATGGTAGGGGCTGTGAGGCCTGGTCGTGGGCCTCAGTCAATGAGCAGGTAACGCGATGGGACCCTCAGAACTTGGAGACTTCGGCAGAGTCCCTTGAGGGAACCGTGGACTCTGATAGAGGCCTAAAGTGGACTGGGTGTGGTGGCCTGCTGCTGCAGGCTGGCAAGGAGCAGCAAGCCCAGGTAGATAGCGGGGCCCATCTGTGGTTGCCTGATGATCAGATGGGCGGCCCGCTGTGGGTCCTGTCCCTGTGAAGGAGACAGAGAAAGCTCAACTTGAGGAGCAAGGAGCCCCTCCTTCAAGTCTTGAGACTTTTGCCTGAGTGGCCCTGCCGGGGCCCTGAGAGAAGTGGTAACTGAAGTGTGGTGGGGGCACAGGTACCCCAGAATGCAGTGTTACATATGTGGACTACTAGAGGCATAGCAGATCAACACAGTGGCCTGGCCTTCCCATTAACACTGTGCTGCCTCTGGAGGGGAGTGATGGCTGGGGTGGGGCTTCCCTTGCATGTGCAAGGTGCCACGTTGGAGACTGGCTTGGAGGGGAGACTGTGGACAGACCACTGCTTGACTGCCTGATTCATGGGGCTTGCTGGTGCAGGTGAGCCTGAGAAGAGGGTTCCTGGGCAAGGTAGAGAGACTCATGTGATCTGATTTTTAGAGACCCGCATTTGTGTCAACAGTGGCTGTCACTGTTCTTCACCCTATAATCAAAAACAAATGGCAACTCATTAGTTGAAAACAATGCACATTCTGATTGTATAAGAAGAAACCTGCGGGTGCTCATACACTGAAACACATCGTTGCCCTGATGTGTAAAGCCGGGTTTATGACTAGACCCGTCCTAATAATACAAAGACAAATCAGTGGGGCACACCATACGAAACCAAAACAATTATTCATACTTCAGAGATAACCAAAATATCTTAGAAAGACCAAGTAATAAATCCTAATGAATCCCCTAGAGTGTTTGATCGGTCCCCTTTCTTCCTCGAAATACAAAAAAAAAAAAAATACAAAAAAACAACCATATGCCTGACCAGAAAATGCTATACAAAGATACAACTAACCAAAAAGGAATATGTCCAAGCGGATAGAAAATTTTAATAAACAGAGGATGAATTGTCTAATCTATAAAAACATATACACATATATACAAAACATATAGATAACAAATGGATAGCCATCAGCCGACACGTGTTTCGTCCTGACTGGACTTCTTCAAGGCTGAGAAGGTCACAAACAAACAATAATCAATATATAACAAACATCTATGTACAATTTTATACAAAATTTACAACATATATACATATTGTTCTATAATTTTCCAAAATAACTAAACAAAGATATTCTTCTGGTCAGTTCGATGTCTAGGCTGTTTTATACAACTCATATTTGTACTGTTAGTTTAAATCTCAACTAAACCCCACACAGGAAAAGAGAAGATCCACCACCACATAGTCTTAATGGCAAAGTGTTACTTTGGGGGTGATTCTAACCCTGACGGGCGGCGGAGGCCGCCCGCCAGAGTTCCCCCCTCCAGAACACCGCTCCGCGGTCATGGACCGCTGCGGTGATTCTGGGTTTTCCACTGGGCTGGCGGGCGACCGCCAAAAGGCCGCCCGCCAGCCCAGTGGAAAACAACCTTCCCACAAGGACGCCGGCTCTGAATGGAGCCGGCGGAGTGGGAAGGTGCGACGGGTGCAGTGGCACCCGTCGCAAATTTCACTGTCTGCAATGCAGACAGTGAAATTCATTGTGGGGCCCTCTTACGGGGGCCCCTGCAGTGCCCATGCCATTGCCATTGGCATGGGCACTGCAGGGGCCCCCAGGGGCCCCACGACACCCCATACCGCCATCCTGTTCCTGGCGGGCGAACCGCCAGGAACAGGATGGCGGTATGGGGTGTCTGAATCCCCATGGCGGCGCAGCGTGCTGCGCCGCCATGGCGGATTCAGAAGGGCAGCGGAAAACCGGCGGGAGACCGCCGGTTTTCCACTTCTGACCGCGGCCGAACCGCCGCGGTCAGAATGCCCTGCGGGGCACCGCCAGCCTGTTGGGGGTGCTCCCGCCAACCCTGGCCCCGGCGGTCCATGACCGCCGGGGTCAGAATGACCCCCTTAATGTCCAAAGATATGATATAGAAAAACACCTATTTTTCCAAAAATCAATATACCCAAGCCATAGCCCAACCACATGCACACCCAAATGTGAAAATAATTCTCTTTTGTTGGCATTTTATCACTTCATAATTAGGATTAAATTTATTTTAGTATTGGACCAATTTATATCTAAGATGAACCCTCCTTGTGGTATCATGTAAGAAAAAGTAATGTACCTTTGATCACTCCTGTGTCAGTTATATTCAAATAACATTTATGGCACTCTGAAAAAAGAGGGGGAATACAAATACCAATCCATTATTCTCCTATGACTTGGTCCAAAATATTCCTCAAAATTGTAAACATTATTTGTTATAATGCCATTACTAACCTGTTTACAAGACCACAGATACTACCATCTTATCCTTCTTTATAGTCAATTCAAATACTAGACCACGCCAGTTTCATCCATTCATGAGTCAACTGTAATATAAACACATAAACTAGCTCTAATAGCCAAGTAGTCTTTATTTTCTATCCCTATCCCTCCATCTTACAAAACTTATGTAAATATCTCCACAATTTCCAACCAAGAACAAACAGAAACATCCATAAGGCTTCATTGTCTCATTGCCCTCACTCAGTGCCATTATCACGTCCATATTGTTAACTTACCTCTCTAACCCTCTTGTTATTCTCTTGTTCACTCTCCAATTCTAATTTGCTGATAAATCTCAGCAAGACGCGTCGTGGGAGGTCTGCGCCTCCTATAAATCTTTCATGAGCCCAACCATCAAGGTGAGCCCTTCGTCGGCATTTCAAAATACCGCGTATTGATTTCGAGCCAAAAAATGAAAAGGGAAGCGTCAGGCCTTCGTCAATCCTCCGGTTGTTGTTGTGCCACCTGCAGCTTCCACGCCGGCATTTAAACTGCCGCGTTCGTTATTGAAACCGACTAGTAGAAAATAAAGACGGACTTACGTCTGTCTAGTAAAACCACAGCGGCCATCTTCAAGTAATCCACTGTTCGAAATGAGAATTGCTAACCAACAAGGACAGACTTATCGTCTATTCCTATATAACAACAGTGGCCATTTTAATGTAACAATTTCAGTTAGTAAATACAGTAAAACCAATGTATACAAATACGGCGGCCACTATTAAATGCCAATTCTAGTACATCATATCATCCGACTAGGACGCTAACCAACTTGGCAAAAACGATTTTAACAAACAGACCACCTGAATCTTTTAAAAATCACCAAAGTTGCTAAACCGGCACTATATTTACAGTGTATGAAAGAACGCCAATTATATCTATTTACCAACAAAATAAATCAGTTTTACTTTAGCCATGAACCATCACATTCATTAACTGTACCATAATCAATGCCCCAGAAGTGCACAGAAGTATTGACATAGAAACTCATGCAGAGTGAGGAAATAAAAAGTGCCCCCAATATACAAAACGACTAGGGTGAAAAGAGAAAAAGTCACCCCAAGAGCACTATGGTATGTAATGTATAACCCCAGAATAGATTGCTCATGCATATATATATTATTCTTTGTCAATAATATACCAAGTGAGTATGTTCAGAGAAAATGATACAATTCATCATCCAAGTTCATGCCCATTTCATTCGTTTTTAATTTAATGATCCATTTTGCCTCATTTTTTCGTAAATCCAATGTTCTATTGCCACCCCTAATATTACTCGGGATGTGATTTATACCCATGTATTTTACTAATGGGACCTCAGTTCCTGGATGTTTATCATTGACATGCCGTACTAATGGTGATGCTGTGTCATGATTTCTTAAAGCTCTGATGTGTTCTTGGATTCGTTCCTGTTGGATGCATGGCATGAGCAGAACACACGTTTGAGGGAATACACCTACTTCACACTGGTCCATGTGTAGTTAGATCACTGGTGGTGCAGCCTGGCAGTAAACACGGGGGTCACCAGGGTATAACACCTAGCCTGCACACTCTCTGATCATAATCCAGTTCTTCTTGGTCTGATGTGAGGGAGGCCCACCTCGGTGATCCCTACATGGAGACTGGCGGCATCAGGAGCATCAGGGCTCACCTTTAGGGAGTCCCTGACAGTGCTTCTGAGTAACTATTCAGTGAAAATGTGGGCACAGCGGGGAGCTTGGCGACTGAATGGGAATCATTCAAGTTGGTGGTCAAGAGATTGTACATTGGACAGTCCGTGGGACTGTGCAGGTCACTGTCCCACAGGATAACAACACTGAAAAATGAACTAATTGGCATTGAGCGCTTCCTCTCACTGACCTTACAGAACAGCTGAGTTCTCTCACCTGGAAGGACTATGTGGACAGCTCACACTTGGAGGGGGCAGAGCAGGGAGGCTGCTGGCTTGGCTGATCTGGAAGGACCAGCACAGCCATGCCACTACCCACAGCAGGGATGGCCAAGGGACTCTGGTGCACTCTCAAGATGAGATACTAGCAGCCTTCTTCTCCTATTACTGACACCTACACAGACCCATCCAGGAGCCTGGGCTGAAGGCCAGGACTGGTTTCTGCAAGGGGCTCAACTTCCTCATTTGGAGGCAGATGACTGGACGGTTCTGGGAGGCCCATGTTGGAAGAGGTGGTCAGGGTTGATATTAAGGACTTAGCTGGTGGGAAAAATCCCTGGCACGGATTGTCTGCCAATGGAGTTCTACTGCACACATGTTGGAGAGATGGCCCCTAGGTTTATACTGTGTTTTATGCCCAGGGACTAGAGGAGGGGCGCTCTGATTGTCTTGGTGCCTAAACCTGAGGGAGATCATGATAAAGTAGGGACGTATAGGCTGTTATCGATGTTAAACATTAATTACAAAATATTGAGTAAAACATTTGCGGGTCAGCTGCAAGATAATCTGCCAGCACTCATGCATAGCGATCAGAACAGGTTTATCTCACAATACAACACCTTGCTCAATATCTATTGACTGTTTCATCTCCTGGGAAAGATGCAGAAGGAGTATGCTAAGGCAGCCCTAGCCCTTTCAATAGACATTCAAAGGCTTTTGACACACTGGGCTGATCATACATGCAGAAAGTGATGAAGAGCATGACTCTTCCTTGGGAGATACAGTTGCACAATGAGGTGCACATGGAGTCCCAATGCTCCAACAATATGTTGGTCTACCTCCGACGCCTGACTTGCGACTGCAGTGGTGCATGTCTCTGCTGGAGGACCTGGGTGAAGCTTTAGACTTCTGGCCAACTAGGAGAAGACATATGATTTTCCCTTGTTCCACGGTCAGGTTGATGCCCCCTACTTTGTGATGGTCCACTATGTTCAATGGGTGCCAACCCAGTTGAAATACGTGGAAGTGACAGTCTTTCATGCAGAGGAGGATACAAGAGAAGCCAATATGGGTTCAGTGCTCTGGGAAATCGGAGGAGCTGTGAAGTTTTAACAGTTTCTTAAACTCCCCATTATGGCAACAGTAGCTCTTACCAAGATGGTGATCCTCCCACGGGTTTTATGCTATTTTGCTAATCTCCCAATTCGGATCTCTCAGAGTTGGTTTCAGCCTCTTGATATTGTGATCCAGAAATCAATTTGGGATGGGGATGCCATTAAGTGTCTCTTGACACCCTGCATCAGCCTACTAGAAGATGAGGTCTGGGTGTCTCCGACATTGAGCTGTACTTTCTGTCAGTACAGGTACAGTTGTTGGAACTGTGGCTGGCAGGTAGTGATGCAAGGGACCTGGAGAGGTTTGCTGAGCCCGGGTGCAGTGGTACCCCGATGGATTGGGTATTGGTATGGGTCTCCTTGGAGTCCCTCACCCATCAAGGCTCCTGGCTTTTGCATTGAGATGCTGGACAGCATTAGCGATGCGGCTGCACCATCCAGTGCTCTATGCTCCGGCGATTCTACTGGTAGACCTCCCCACTTGCCGACTGAGCTACTTCATGGAGCATCGGCTGGAACAGTGGCTAGCGGCGGACATAGAAACTGTGGGGGACTGTTATACTGAGGGCACGTTGTGCATGTCGGATTCCCTAGTGAAGGGATTTCCCAGGATTCAGTTTCTCACGTACGTGGAGATAGAGATGGCCATGTGGTGTCTATGGGCTGGGGGATTAGGGGAGCCCTGGCCCCATGAGTTTCTGCAGGTTCTCCTGACATTTGGCTGTGGCCGCAGATTGATCTCATGGCTCTACTGATTAAGGGTGGAAATTTCCATGGACAATCTCCCTTTTAGGTGTGGGTGGTGGGAAGCTGCGCTGGGAAGGAGGATCCAGGACAGGGAGTGGATGACGGCACTCAAACAGGTTCACAGGGTTTTGCACAACACCTGTTTCAAATACACATGATTCAACTACATGCACACCACCTACCTGACTCCCCATTGGATAAACATTATAAGGCAAATGGAACAGATGCAGTGCCCTAGATGCGAGCTAGAAGGCGCTGGGTTCTTACATATGGTTTGGGACTGCCCTATGGTAAAGTGTTTCTGACACATAGTAGCCATTGATATGCAGTACACTCTGAACAGGCGGAACATCATTACCATGGCCATCTGCCTGTTGGCGCTTACCTGTGGAATAGACTACATATATTAGGGGAACGATTTATGGATTTCACCATGGCCCTGGAGAAACAAGAAATGGTGCTTCACTGGAGGTCACAGGAGGGTCCTCGCACTCTCACTGATGATTATCAATGGAATTGTAGGCCAAGGCGGATGCTGAGGCACTGAGAGATGTGCAGTGTGGAAGCAACCCCTGGCTGGTCTACGGCTAGAGATACTGGAGGCCTTTTTGGCAGAGAAGGATGGCCCTCTGGCTTCTGACTCCCCTGATGCATAGGACTTGGAGATGGGAGGGTACAGTAAGTTGGGATCTACTGAATCCTATACCTTGGTCCAGGAGTCCATATGGGGGGCGTCCCACACATGGGGTTCCAAGGGCATTTTTATTCCCACCCCCGTAGTTTCTGCGGCACCTCTGTGCATTTTTCTTTTTTCCCTCTTCCTCCCAGCCCCATGCACAATCCCCTTTGGGAAATTGGCCCCTCAGTGTCCGCCTGTTAGGCCATATTAGTGTGCATTTGGACACAGATTGATGTCATGACCTGCCACATGAGCCTAAGTTTCTGTGTTTCTTGGTTTTTATCCTAATGTTTTTATTTGTCACTTATCTGCTGGCCTCTCTCCTCGATGAGCATCAACTTCAGGTGGTAGGTACAGGTTGGCCCATGATTCACATTGGCTGGGAAAGGGACTGGACCTGCGATTATGATGTACCAATGATGTGATGTTTATGTTTAGTGGCGCGTGCCTGCCCTGGCTTGTTCTTTCTAGCTCTCTGTGTGTTTTGGAGAAAGTCAATAAAACAGTTAAATTTTTTGTTTTTGTTTAAAGGTACATATTTGAGAAGGTAAATATTGTAAACCTATACTTACCTACATATACTTACCTTCACAATATTTTTGTTCTCGATATTCTGGTGGAAAATCGTGTGGGTCTAGGGCAATAATGTTCTTTGTAATTTGATTGCACTGCTATACAGACACAATGTCCAGCACTCACCTCAAAGTCAGGAGGTAGCTTTCTCCTGTTTTTCTTCGCAATATGCTCTATGATTGCGTGGGCTTCATCATGTCTGTTTTGAGATAGCAGCCATCTTGGTGACTCTGGCACACACCTAAAATGGAGGCAAATACTGTGAAGGTACTGAAAGAACCCTGTTACATTTCCCTTCTTTTTACCTTCAACGACATAAATATTGTCTGCACAACGTAAACAGAACAGCACATAAGAAAAGAAATGGAGTGAAGAAAGAGCACTGAGAAAAGCTAGCAAACGATAACTATTCCAATGTAAGGCTATATGGCATTACCTCTGCTTGGGTTGAGTTTCGCAGGAAATATTTCATGCCTCTGAAGCAGTCGGAAGTCTGCCACCCTATGAATGTGAAATTTCCTCCTATGTGAGATCAACTGATTATGCTATCTATGTGCAGCCACCTTCCCTCTGCAGCCAACAGAAGCTGATTTAGTCCCCTACACCACCGGTTCCCAACCTTTTGACTTCTGTGGACCCCAACTTTATCATTACTGGATTCCAGGGACCCCCACTGAATCATCATTGGAATCTGGGGACCCCACCCACTGAGTCATTACTGAAAGCTGGGGACCAAATTTGTTATTATTTTTTTTAAACATTTTTTAATTTTCTAAGCAGTCGCAGACCCAAGTAGAGGCTTCGCGGACCCCCAGGCGTCCCTGGACCACAGGTTGGGAACCACTGCCCTACACTGGCTCTTCGTCATGCCCATCCCACTCACAAATGCTGCCTCACGGAGAGGCCTTAGCTGTACGTTTGTGTGTATAGGCTCCTCCTAGGCTGCCTTTGCTGCTGATTGAAGTACAGGGAATCAGGATTTCACTGCCTCCATGAATGGGGAGAGCGCAGTGGGATTATAAATGCCAACCGCCCCAAAGTAATCCCTTGTTGCCTTGCCGAAAGAAGGCAAATGTTAAGCCATCCACCACACAGAACATTCCCTGAGCACATGTTTCACAAAATTACATGCAATAAGAGATAATAACCAGTTTCGCTTAAATCCTTTACATTTTGTGCTTCACTCATTAGGCACTATAAAGAATGTTTTCCCTCACTAAGGACTATAATTCAAAATCACTGTATAGCACTGGATGCCTGGCCATAAGGCTGCCAGTTTGAATGCCAAATTCCAGCTCAGTCCACCTCAGACAACAACGTCTGGTAAAACACTACCAGATATATAGCTCACTGATTTCGACTATGGTGTTGTACCTATCACACATGTAGTATTACTGATTTCTTCACTGTCATATCGCAGTAGGTGGCCAGAGTTCTTTATGTATTATCAGCATAGGATAATTCGCAGTATATCGTGGATGTATTGTTGTACACCTATTTATAGATGTCTACTTGAATTACATAAACATCAAGCACACAGTGCCTTCACTTTTAATCCTTTGATGAGGGCAATTAATGAAACTAGCCCAACCCATAGTCCACACTCAAGTAACACTGTTTGTACCAATAAAATAAGATATATTCACTTACATCTTGAACAATGACAACATTTGTACCCTCCCTATGCAAGATAGGTTAAAGCAAACCTTAGACCTGGACCCTGGTACTACTGCACACTTCCATGTGAATTGCACCATCATTAATTTCCCCCATAGAGTGGTACATATCATTATATCCCTAGTACATGGTTTTCCTTTTATAATTCGATGGTCACACATAACAATGTCTGCAACAGCAAAGCAACAAATCCATAGGTCCTCCCTCCCAGCACAGAACAGCTATCTCATATCTAAATCAGTTTGACAGCTTCTGAAGTGAGCCACCTTTACAGGTAAGCTCCAAATTTCAGTCTCATTAGATTGGGCTAAAAGGAAACTGCAATTATTGGTGCCACATAATTTTCCCACAGATGTGGGGTGAGACAACTATTCTCAACTAAATAGACCACTTCTAAACTCTTCTCTCACATTCTTCAAGGCATGTACCACATATGCTGAATACAACCTTGCAGGCTGGTAAGCGAGATTCTTTACTCTGACATTCTTCTTTGCAACCTCCACAACCAACCAACCTCTCTCACATTCCTGCTCTCTCTTTCTCCACTTCTCTTTCCCACTCTCTTGGTCTCTCCCTCCACCCCTCTATCTCTCTTATTAGACAGTTGAAGACACATTAAAGATGATCAAACTCTAAACCACCTGCGTTCAACCCAGGTCCAGGGTGGACTGTAGCGAAGGAAGTCGATGAGTTCATTATTTCTTTGATGTACACATTTTATTTAGATAAGTTTATTTATAATCAAATACATAGATACATGAAAAACACAACCGGCATGATTGAATCCGTCTCCAACTCTCACCAACATTCCCAACCAACGTCAAAACCCAGGTCATCACATTCCATTCCATACACCAGCGCCCCGATCCCATAATGTACATTACAACCATCACTACATGGACTCCTATGGAAAGAATACTTCACGCCATCTTTAGTGTTTACTAAGCAATCCTTTCAATATTTTAAAAATGCTGACATTTATATCTAATCAGTGTAATTCTTTAAATTAACAAATTTCCTAAACACATCTCACAGTTGTTTTTCAACCTAAAGGTTTTTTTTTGCATTCAACTGTTTAAGATCACTGCCTATGTATTTTAGGGCTATATTTGGTTTTATCCTCCATCAGTGTATCGTAGGATCGTTCTTCTAAGCCTTTTTAGTTACTTTATATATTAATAACATCATTAAATATATTTTTATATACCTATATCAACTAATGTCCACATTGTCAGCCAGCATAATGCTGATCTGCAGTATTTATCAGTCTTCAACAAATCTGAAATTCCTCACATGAACATCGATTCTGTCTGTATCTGCCACTCAGAGAAGCCTTCTTCCCTCCTGTTTATTATGATATGCTTTGAAACTAATTCTAGTTTAGTTGCATTTTTATGTCTTCATTTTCATTTCGTGTCTCTTTTCGCCTTTCCTATCTCTCATAGTTACTTTGTTCTCATTTCTATATTGTCATGATGTATTTGCATTTTCTTTTAAACTATCTGTTGTGTTTGTGGAGGCCCATTTCTGTGAATCAGATCCGTGCGGATCAAAGGAACAGGTGAAATTGTGATTGTCATTCACACCTGTGGTGAACGTGCAAGTGTCCGTGTGTGCCTGTGTTCCTGTCTGCATTTGTGTAAATAGATACAAATATATACGTTTGCGTGTGTTTGAGCATCCACACTTGTGTGTGACCACCTTTGTCCCTCCCTCTAGCACAGATGAAACCCAAACTCCATGTCACAGTGAGTTATGACTTCTAGTTTTATCACTACAGCCCTCCCTATTTTTTTTTTACCGGGAACTCATATCTGCAGGCAGATGGAAGAAGTCCACAAGGGGCAGGATTTGAAGAAGGCAAGAAAGGAAACATTGTAAAATAGAAGCTGTAGAGAGTGGCTCTGTCCCGCTCTCCTTATTCGAGTGGTGCACCTCGGCAAAGCCCTTCAAATGATCCACTGGACAGTAACAGTTAGACCTCGTGTGACATGTTATGTATGTTAAATCCGATTATAACATGCTTGATCTGATAATGAGGGATTGAGTTTTCATGTTACACATTGGTATGGAACGACGTATATGAGTTGACTCGCAAACTTTGGGAACTTATAAATAAACATGATTATAGCTCAAGCCAGATACCTCAATGTCTCATTTTGCATGCTAGAGTTATGTCTAGTCCATCTGCATTTCATGTTTCCGGATTTCTTTGACGCACCTTCATTTAAATTCAGGTAATTGATCGCTTATTACTTTCCATATGTTTGTTGTACGCGGAACTCCCTTTCGTGACTAATGCTAAAATATCCTTTACTTGACTGGTCCCTAAACTCTAGACAAGGATCAAAACATCCTGATCATTACATCCTCACCTGACATGCCTTTAAATAAATGAGAAAAAAAATGCTTTATATTATAATGGACAACCGAGTGTCAGATTCATCAACAACTAAGTAAGTGTCCCTGTACATAAACAGAGACACCTATATGCACAGTTCGCTTTGCACTGGGTCACTTTCACTAACTGAAAACACATCATATTTGGTTTTATTGTTCACATATTTTTAAAAAAGTCAAAAAAATAATTAACATTAAAGTATACAATACTTTAAGTCCAAGGGATGCGTCACTTTCTTCCTCTAAGCGCAAGGATAAAGTCAATCTTTGCTGCCTTGAACTATAAGGCAATTCACTATAGCAATGCCCCATACATCTCCAAACTGCTACCCATCACTGGAGGGCAAAGAGGCCTCAAAATCTGGTTTTCTCTCAATTGATTGAGGCCTCCCTATTTTGAAATAAAGCTCTGAAATAGGGGTTCCGTTAAGAGTTCAAAAAGCAGTTTAAAGTTGTCATAGGGATGCCACGAGAGATTCCATCATAGACGTCATCAAGGAAACATATATTTTAGAACTGAAATTGTAGTTTGTGTGGTATTTAATGTAATTTAAAGTGCATGACGTTTGTATATTCGTATAGAATGGAAGTAAACATCAAGAACGTCGTTCCAAAAGTCATAAGAGTGAAACTGCTTTACACGAGTATTTTCTGACTATGTGGCAGGGCTCCACTTAACACTCAACAGAGGTCACATGAAAATGTGACTGCTTTCAAATGTCTGTGTACTAGTTAATGCTTTCTTAAGGTGTCTGTTTATGATGCCAGTTGAAATGCACTATAAAGCTCTGTCATACATTTTTGGGAATCGAATGCCTGTTTAATACAATTAAATTTTCAATTTCATAAATCTTTATTCGGTCAAGTGCTGACCATAACAGAATATAAAAACTATTTCATTATACAATACATAGTAAAATTCCTAACAAGCTCAACTATAATTCATAGCTAAATGCAATAGCAGCAATAATCGTCACAACCATATTTGCCCACAAAACCTGCAGCTGTACAAGGCACACATACCAACAAAAACAAATTTTAGTCTAAAACTGAACATAAAATAGTTAGTAACCCCAACATTCCACAAGGGCACATACCATTGATCTTAACATAAAGTGAAAGTGACTTATTATAAACCAACCTACCCTTCCATGGATGTTCTACATCTCACTGCAGCATATTTCTTCACCGTTGAACCTTTGACGATGAAAAAGCGCTTCTCTGCGCTTACGGTGCCCCAACATTTTCAACAATAGTTTAAGATTGATTCTGAATTGAGGGTTTACAAAAGAACATAAAATGTAGCAAAGACTGCTCCCACTGACCATCAAAGGGACAAGGCGGGACAAAGTCTCCATACGAGCTACTTTCGCCAAGAAAGAACAGTAACCTACACACTGTGTCTGCTCTAAAGCAAAACAAAAAGGACCTCTCCAAATTCGTGAGGGTAAGGACATATATAAGGCGAGTTCACAAGTTTCAAAGGATCTATAATAATTTAAAACAGACACTTTGCTTAATTCAGATTTCAGCCTATTTACAGTATAGTCCTCAAAGAAACGAAGGTTTACTTTCAACTTGTCGCCCCTTCTAATTGTTACCGGGGCTGTAAAAAGGTCCTTCAATCCCAGTTAGAAAAAAATTCTGAATACATAATATATTCAGGGGATGGAACAACCCTTATCTAATCTATGGAAGTCCATTATTATATCCCTGCAGAGGCACACTGCTGGGTTCAACCATACTCTAACCCACAACAGTAAGGGAGCCAGGCTAACCCTGTCTACAATTTTTACGTTAAACTCCGAGTGCATAATGAAACTTGAACTAGGTAGCGGTTCCTGTAGCAGCCGCCAACAGATATGGGATTCTTCAGTGTAAAGGGACCGGGTTTTACAAAATCCCCAAATCTCGCCACCCTTTTGTAGCAGCAGGGAGGCACTGAGCATTGTACATTTTTAAAAATGAGAATAGATCCCTTCAACCCACTACTAGGTAAATTAACTAGTGCACCAGTCGCTCTACTCAATTTTAAACATGCTTGACACACCTGGGGCTGCTACGATCCCTTAGAATTAAAATGGACACCTAAATAATTAAAATCATTAACACTACACAGAGACTGGCCCTTAATTATGAGCCTAGTAATGTTACTCTTGCCTGGCCCAGACACCATTATGTGTGACTTCCAATAGTTAGTGGTCAGGCACAAACTACTCATAAAAGAGGCAAAACAGTCAACCAGCATCCACAGTGCGTTTGGAGTACCTGCCAGCAGTACCGTATAATCTGCATGTAAGAGCGTCAGGACCTGAATGCGGGCAATCCTGGGAACGTCCACAGTAGTCTGGGTCAACTCAGAACATAATTTGTTTAGATAACTAGGGTCATGATGCAACCCTGTCGAACATCTCATTTGAGGGAAAATTCAGTAGTCATATCTCCATAGACATTTAAGCTAACTCTGGCTGCAAGATCTACATGGAGCATATGCAAGAAATTAACTACCAATAGTTCCATCCCCAAGTCCAGTAACATCATCCACAGTTTGGTTCGGTTCACACAGTCAAAAACTGTGGAGGGATCCATGAAGGACCGCTACAGAGCCTTGCCCAATCAACATGTATTTACTGAGCAATAAACTCAGATTTAGACATTGTTCCACAGTACCCACCCCTGACAGAAAACCAAACTGGAATGGGCACAGAATATTATTTTCTTCAGCCCAGGTAGAAAGGCGATTAAATACCACCCTGCCTATAATTTTGACAGTACTGTCAATTAGGGAAATCAGTCTGTAACATTTAGGTGAAGCACAGTCACCTTTCTTAAATATGGGGACAATTGTAGACAGGGCCCAAGAAAGGGGCATCTTAACATTCAGTGAGCTATTAAACATGTTGGTAATCAATGGGCCCCACGGATCCACTTTACATTATTTCAGGTCCATTGGTACCCCTTCAGGCCCCGGTGCTTTGCCTCCTGAACACTGCTGTACAGCCCATAGAGAAACAAAAAGGAACGGAAAATTCTGCACCCTTAGTTCTAAGGAGCTACCCATGTCCAGGTTCTCCTCCAATATATAGCACTAAAATGAGAGACTCAGTCTGACCCCAAGACATTACTTTGCAAAAGAGTTTTTTCCTGGGCGTTTCTATCTCAGATTTTTTTTCAGTGTCCAAAAGATCTTACTATTTCTCGCAACTGCTGCATGCTCTAAGCACTCCCAATCATGTTTTAGCAGGTCACTCTTTCTACAATTCCGAGCACTTTTATAAGCCAAGCGTGCCACCCGTACCTCATCCCCAACCAGAGGTGTAGCTGTACGTGCCTTCCTCAATCTGCGGTTTGTTAATGAACATTGAGCATCAAGTCAACGCAGGCATTCTTCACTGGGTCGAATGGGTTTGAGGAGAACGTTTCTAATGGCCTACTTTAAACAGTTGTGTATTTCACTCACACTTCCTAAGCAAATGAAAAAAGGGCCTTGCATCACCTTAAACATAAAGGCCCATATTTATACTTTTTTAGCGCCGCATTTGCGTCGTTTTTTGACGCAAAAGCGGCGCAACCTTGCAAAATACAATTGTATTTTGCACATTTGCGCAGTTTTTGTGCAAAAAGCGGCACAAAAGCGGCGCTAAAAAAGTATAAATATAGGTCAAAGTCCCTTCTGATTATTTAAGATGCCAGATAAGCTTTAAGTCATCCGCAAAATGTTGGGTAATGCCGGCAGATTTATTGTGGTGAGTGTGCCTACTTATCGGGAATATCCCCCTAGCTAAGAGGCCATTATGGCCCCAACTCTAGGTCTGAATGACCTCCCCATCAGAGAACCAAGGTGCTAAAGTTTGGGTTAGAAACATATAGAAAATGACCAAATCCATCCCCTGACCTCTAAAGGATTGGGCCTGATCAGATTATCTCCTCTGTGACTACGAATATGATCGACCAGGTCCAAAGTGGCAATATCTGCAGCTCGTTCTGCCCACCTTCCATTTTGCCCGCTCCAATTAGCACATCATTCAGGCAGTCTGGGCTCACGGGGTGTGGAAGGGGAGGAGCGGTGCACGGAGGGGGAGATAAACATTAATTTAATTACAAAATAAATCCCCACTTACTTTCACTCGCTGCCGCTGTGCTCCTCCATTGCAGGCTGCATGCACAGGCTCTCAGCCTGCCCTGCGGCCAACTCTGACGCTGCTCAGAGCAGCATCAGGATTGGCTGGGAGCTCCCAACTGGGTTGCTGGGCTGAGGAGAGCCTACTGCACATGTGTGTTTGGCCGGCCTGAGATGGGCTGGCCAAACACACGTGCTCTGTTCCCCCTCACTACTCGTCACCCCGTGGCCCCTCCCCTTTACAAGAAAACAATAATAAATGCAGTTTATTTTCATTTTCTTGCAAAATTTTTGCAGCTGCAGCTGCTGGTGGGGGTGCGACGCTCCTCCGCCCTAACGGAGGAGCTGCCCCTGCATTCAGGCCTCCAGTGTCCAAGTTACAGTCCCTCAACTTTGCATTAAAATCCCCACACTAAAAGACGAACAACTGGGCTTTAACAACGTCCCCTAAAGGCTGTAATATGGCTCAAAAATTTAAATGAAACACTAAAATGATTGCAGGTGCTGCTCACAACATCATTATTATATCAATTCACAACATACAAAAACACGCAAGTGTAACAGAGCCTAGTCTGCGACCGTAACATCGACCTGCAAACTCAAACTAATCTGGCCTCTTTAATACAGTTCTAGGACAAGTTTGTCAGACGTTTTTGCTGGGCCTGGGTCATCAATTTGAAGTGGAATACGTCATAGGAGAGGACTGGTTTCACAGATTAAAAAATGATGGCCAGCATCGGGTGCTATTTAATGGTATTAGCTGCTTCTCATTAATAAACAGGGCCACTCTGCTTTAAAATCAGTAAAACCAATATGTTTTCCTGGAAGGTCTCTTGCCTAGTTTAAGGACTTCTGCTTGGTGTTGATGAGAAGAGGCGTGACTGTGTCTGCGGATGTTAAATATGGTTTGTGTAGCAAAGTAGATCTTTTCACCTGTAGGGGAGAAAGAGAATTTTAGGAAGCAATTAGAAGTCTTCCAGGCTTTCCTAATATGTTGTGCCTTACAAAATAATGAAACAAATGCATGTAATTTGCTCCTTAATGTTGTGTTGATGTAGAATTTGTCTATTTGAAAGGGAAGTTGGCAGGACATCTTTCCGAAGTCCAAAATATAATACCTGACAGGTGTGACAATGAAACCTATGAGCATCATTACCTGCAGGATAAAATCAAATAACACTCTCAGGTTCATGTTGAAGGGAGATGGAGTGAAAGTGTCCCAGGGTAAACAACAGAGGCATAAAGGGCAGGGGAAGCCGGAAAGTAAATAATCTAAGTTTTGAAGGAGTTTGATGTGAGTCAGCATGGATCCATCCAATGCTAAGTAATTGTCAAATAGATTGAAACTTGAGGCTACTGGAGTGGAGAATTTGGGGGGATAACAACAAGGAGGTGAAATGAAAGAGCACAATGAGGTGCAGAGAGAGAGGTAGGAGACAGAGTGAGGTTAAGTAGTGAGAGGCCTTATGTTATGTTATATCCATTTAATAAAGCACAGCAAATCACAGCCATGTGTCTTGGTGCTCGACTCCCACATAAGTTGCATCTAGTAATTAAACAGCCAGGTTTTTAAAATCTTTTGAACTGAGCAAAGTCCGAGCAGCAGTGATTCCACACCATCAGGGCAGTATTGGAAAACTCTCCGCTCCCATATCTTGAGGAACGGATGAGTGGAATGGACAGAAGCACCTTATCGCTGGGGCTCTATGTACAAGAGGGACAATAGTAACGTAATTTGTCTTTAGGATACAGAGGGTTTTACTTAACAAAGCTTTGGGGGTGATTCTAACCCTGGCGGTCGATGATAAAGCGGCGGCCAACCCGCCAACAGGCTGGCGGTCGAAAAAATGGAATTCTGACCCTGGCGGCAACTGCCAACACAGCCCGCCACATTAACACTCCGTCCGCCACGGCGGTACAGACAAACAGCGCGGCGGTCACCGCCAACAGGCAGGCGGCAGACAATGTACCGCCCACAGTATTACAACTCACCAATCCGCCACCTTTTCCGGGGCGGGAGCCCCGCCGATAAAAACACGGCGGAAACAGACTACGGACGGGAAAACGCTCACCAAAACACACTCCACGAGGAAGGAGGACAGCATGGAACCCGAATTAAACATCCTACCTGCTCTCGTCTACCTTCTCATCTACCACGAGTACGAACGCCGGCGCAGACGACAACGGTGAGTACTGCACCTACGACACAGGGGGGAGGAGGGAAGCTTACGGCACACACATATGCGACCCCCACCCCCCCAAACTATGTACACACCAATGCAGAGCAACAATGCACAGTGACACCACCCAAACCCCCCTGAAAAATGCAAAGACATAATTAAATTGTGAAGAAAATTTTATATAAAAAATAGACTCTGATATGTATCGGTCAACTATGCAAAATATCCATAACAAAATGATACTATATACACTGCCATGGAGAACCGAGGCAATTAGTCCTCTACATCAAAGTTAAATAGAACAGTCCGTGGGCTACAGTGTAGCGACACAAGGGCAAAGCCCACACAGGAGACCTGAGTCCTTTGGAGAGAACACTGCAGGGGCATCTGATGAAAAAACTACAGGCACCTCAGGGGGAAGGGAAGGGGGGGCACCACAGCCACATGAGTCCACGACGCCAGATCCACGAAGGGGCCACCATGCCCATTGATGTATCCTGGGGAGTGCAAAGCCACAGTCTCTCAAGTCTCTACAGTGGGTGGGTTGCCCACTTTACCATCCTGGGGAGTGCAAAGCCACAGTCTCTCAAGTCTATACAGTGGGTGGGTTGCCCACTTTACCATCCTGGGGAGTGCAAAGCCACAGTCTCACAAGTCTCTACAGTGGGTGGGTTGCCCACTGCTGCATCCTGGGGAGTGCAAAGCCACAGTCTCACAAGTCTCTACAGTGGGTGGTTTGCCCACTTTACCATCCTGGGGAGTGCAAAGCCACAGTCCATCAGGTGGATGACAGTCTCCACTGGTCAAGGAGGAGGCATGGTGGGCACAGTGAACCATAAACAGTGCTTGACAGGAAGGACCCAGCGGAGCGGTGCTTGACAGGAAGGGCCCAGCGGAGCGGTACTTGAGACGGCTGTGCCCAGCGGAGCGGTGCTTGAGACGGCGGGGCCCAGCGGAGCGGTGCTTGAGACGGCGGGGCCCAGCGGAGCGGTGCTTGAGACGGTGGGGCCCAGCGGAGCGGTGCTTGACAGGAAGGGCCCAGCGGAGCGGTACTTGAGACGGCGGGGCCCAGCGGAGCGGTGCTTGAGACGGCGGGGCCCAGCGGAGCGGTGCTTGAGATGAAGGGCCCAGCAGAGCGGTGCTTGACAGGAAGGGCCCAGCGGAGCGGTACTTGAGACGGCGGGGCCCAGCGGAGCGGTGCTTGAGACGGCGGGGCCCAGCGGAGCGGTGCTTGAGACGGCGGGGCCCAGAGGAGCGGTGCTTGAGATGAAGGGCCCAGCGGAGCGGTGCTTGACAGGAAGGGCCCAGCGGAGCGGTACTTGAGACGGCGGGGCCCAGCGGAGCGGTGCTTGAGGCGGCGGTGCCCAGCGGAGCGGTGCTTGAGATGAAGGGCCCAGCGGAGCGGTGCTTGAGACGGCGGGGCCCAGCGGAGCGGTGCTTGAGATGAAGGGCCCAGCGGAGCGGTGCTTGACAGGAAGGGCCCAGCGGAGCGGTACTTGAGACGGCGGGGCCCAGCGGAGAGGTGCTTGAGACGGCGGGGCCCAGCGGAGCGGTGCTTGACAGGAAGGGCCCAGCGGAGCGGTACTTGAGACGGCGGGGCCCAGCGGAGCGGTGCTTGAGACGGCGGTGCCCAGCGGAGCGGTGCTTGAGACGGCGGGGCCCAGCGGAGCGGTGCTTGACAGGAAGGGCCCAGCGGAGCGGTACTTGAGACGGCGGGGCCCAGCGGAGCGGTGCTTGAGACGGCGGTGCCCAGCGGAGCGGTGCTTGAGATGAAGGGCCCAGCGGAGCGGTGCTTGAGACGGCGGGGCCCAGCGGAGCGGTGCTTGAGATGAAGGGCCCACCGAGGAAGGGCCCAGCAGGCCGGTGCTTGAGACGGCGGGGCCCTGTTCAGCGGTGCTCTTCTGCACGGCGGGGCCCTGTTCAGCGGTGCCTATCTTCACGGCGGGGCCCTGTTCAGCGGTGCTCTTCTGCACGGCGGGCCCTGTTCAGCGGTGCTCTTCTGCACGGCGGGCCCTGTTCAGCGGTGCCTATCTTCACGGCGGGGCCCTGTTCAGCGGTGCTCTTCTGCACGGCGGACCCTGTTCAGCGGTGCTCTTCTGCACGGCGGGCCCTGTTCAGCGGTGCACATCCAGTAGGTCTAGGGAGCCAGACCTGGGCTGGACTCCCTGCTCAGTCGCCCTCCGACCGTGATGTGTCTGGACCCTTCGGGGACGGAGTCCTGGGCCCTTTGGTGTCCTCCTTTACAGCTGGGATGTGGCATGTGGGGCCCACCTGCTCCGCGCTCCTGCTGGCTGACTTCTCCGCCCTGCTGCCCTTACGCTCCTTAGATGGGGCTCTCGGGCCCTTGCCTCCCCTAGATGTTGTGGCTGGTGAAGTGGGCAAACTTTGCTCCTTGGGGGCAGCCGTGTCAGTCCTCGCACGGCGGCCCTTGTGTTTCCTGGTCCTCTTGCCGGGGGGGGGCTGGATGTGTCCTTGCTGCTGATTGAGGTGTCACTGCTGGCAAAGGGTGGACTCCAGAACCCATGCACAACAGTGACACCCGAAGCTGGGCTGGTGGTGGCTGTGGTGCTCTTGGGACTCTTTGCAGATGGAGGGGGTAGGTCATCGGAGGGAAAGAGGTCAAGATTAGCCAGGAAAAGTTTTTTAGGGCCAAGGTAAAGGGTAGGAGAAGTGGTGATGGGAGTGGAGGAAGAGGATGTGGTTGTAGGAGAGTCAGGTGTGCTGTCATTGGGTGAAGGTGCTGGTGCTGTAGGCTGTCGGGAGGTGGATGGCTGTTGGGTGGGTGGCTGCCTGCGTTTGTGTGTCTTGGAAGAGGGGGTGACAGACACAGTGGGAGAGGACACAGGGGACGTGTAAATGGCAGTGAGGGTGGTGACTGCACGCGTGCGGACTGTACAGGAGGGTGTGGTGGTGATGGAAGCACTGGCTGATGTTGGTGTGCATGCAGGTGTGAGTGTAGACGTCACAGGGAGGGAGGAGGGAGACGAGGAGGAGGGGGACACCGGGGTGGTAGTGACTGTTGGAATGTCTGCATCTGGGTGTTGCTTGGGTGAGTGTTTGTGGGATCTGTGGTGCTTGTGTCTGGATGAGCTGCCCTTGGGTGTTGAGGTGTGTGCAGGCTGGTCAGATGGTGTGGATGGGATAGGCTGAGGAACAGGAGACAGAGACAGGGTGGAGGCAGTCAGAAGAGGGAGGCTGGAAACAGGGACAATGGCTGCCGTCAATGCTGAGGCCAGAGCAGTGAACGATCGTTGATGGGCAGCCTGACCCGAATGAATGCCCTCCAGGTAGGCATTGCTCCGATGCACCTCCCTTTCTACCCCCTGGATGGCATTCAAAAGGGTAGTCTGCCCAACAATGAGCGTCCTCACAAGGTCAATGAGCTCCGCACTGAGGGCAGCAGGGGTGACAGGGGCAGGGGCTGAGGTGCCTGGGGCGAAGGAGACGCCCGCCTTCCTGGGCGAGCGGGCACGGAGCGTAGGCTGAGGGGCTGCAGGGAGGGCGGGGCTGGTGCGCTGGGTGGCGGCTGTACCTGTAGAGGCGGGGGGCACGGATGTTGCCGCCACCGCTAGGGAGCACCCATCCGAGGACGTGTCTGTGTCGCTGCTCTCACCACCGGTCTCCGTTGTGGTGCTCCCCTCGCCCTCCGGATCACTGGTGTCCTCGGTGTCTGTTCCTGGGCCCACCGGGGCCTTGTGACTTGCAGCTCCCTCGTGCTCCGATGCCAATTCTCCTCCGCCTGATGATGCTAATGCACACATGCACAAGAAGATGAAGAAGAAGGGTGGGGGGAGAAAAAAGAAGACCAGGTTGAGTGCATGCAATGTCAACACCGTTGGCGGAGAGGACAGACACAGGAGCCTCATGCACTAAGCCGCGCATTCGGGGTACACTACTTAGTACTTCTGACTAAGACAACAGGTCAAGAGACGACAAACGCGCACATGTGTGAGGCTGGACCATCAATAGCTGTACTTGTCCCCCTACAGAGGTGGGGGCCGGGAGCACAGGGCCATGCCTAAGGGAGAGGACTACACTACAGAAAACGCCCTGGCCTAATGTCACCCACAACCCTCCTCCCCCACCCAGACGCCTCCACTGCGCAGAAAGATAGCAGAATGTGCTGATACTCACCCTCTTGTGTCTGCTGTGATGCTCTCAAGCGCCCATCCAAATCAGGGTAGGCCACCGCCAGGGTCCGGGACATCAGGGGGGTCAGGGTACGACTGGCACCCCTCCTAGGTTGGGAGGCCATCCCCAGCAGTGACTCGGCGGTCTTCCTGGTTCCGCGGCGGATGTCCTCCCACCTCTTGCGGCAGTGGGTGCCCCGTCTGACGTGGACCCCCAGGGCCCGGACTTCCTTGGCGATGGCACGCCAAATCTCGACTTTCTGATGGGCGCTGACCTATGTGACATGTACAGGGTGGGAAGGAAACATTCATCAACTTACTGCATGTTAGATGTGATTGTCCCCCCCTCCCCAACCTTGCCATATGGCACATGCTCTCATCTGTTGTGCGTTGCACTCCTCATTCGCCCCCCACCCCACCAACTTACATCCACCCCACTCCACACAGGCATCGCCCATTCCATGTGCACCCGGTGTACTTACCTGTTGGTCTGGAGGACCGTAGAGTAACGCATACTGGGGGAGGACCCCATCCACGAGCTTCTCCAACTCTTCAGACGTGAAGGCAGGGGCCCTTTCCCCAGTCGCAGCAGCCATTGTCTCTTCCAGACCGAGGTCACAGCAGCACTTGCAGTATAGGTCCTCTCCTGTGGATGATCAGGTCTCGAGTGATTAAGCAGATTGAAAATGGCGGTCACGCCCGCGGCGGTGCGTACCGCGGCGGTGCGTACCGCTACCGCCGGCGCACATCGTCATTGGCTCCTGAAACCCATAGGCTTCAATGTTAACCAATGCGGCTTCGTATAGCGGTCTTCGACCGCCTACCGCCACGGTGTGCTCCGCCAGCGCATTGACCTCACATCCCATTGTCCCACTTCACAGGTCAGGCAGCCGCCATTTCAAGGGCCCACATGGCATAATTTCTACTGCGACACACAGGCCTAGGCCTTGCATTGCCACACATACACGCCTTTCAATACATAGATAACCGTGTGCTATGCAAGCTGTGGTGAACGTACCAGTGATTAGCTTGACTCTGTGCTCCATGTTGTCCTTCCTAGGCACCGTCCGCTGGGACTTGCGAGGAGAAGGATGAATCCTCGCGTGTACCGACCGCTGGTGGACCTGTCGACAATGGAAGAACGCCACATCATACTACGATACCGACTTGACCGTGCCACTATCCATGAACTGTGTGCCCAGCTGGAGCCAGCCCTGATGTCCCCCATCCGCCAACCCACAGGAATTCCCCCTCTTGTGCAGGTGCTGTCAGTCCTCCATTTTCTTGCAAGTGGCTCATTCCAGACAACAGTGGCCATGTCATCTGGAATGTCTCAGCCAATGTTTTCAAAAGTTTTGTCTAGAGTGTTGTCTGCCCTGACGAAACACATGCAGAGTTACATTATATTCCCTGAGGAGGTTGATTTGGCCACTGTGAAGGGTGATTTTTATGCCCTTGGACATATTCCCAACATCATTGGTGCCATTGATGGGACCCATGTAGCCTTAGTCCCCCCAAAAGACGAGCAGGTGTACAGAAACAGGAAAAGTTACCATTCTATGAACGTCCAGGTGGTCTGTTTGGCTGACCAGTACATCTCCCATGTGAATGCCATGTTCCCTGGTTCAGTGCATGACGCGTATGTGATGCGTAATAGCAGCATCCCTTATGTGATGGAACAGCTACAGAGACAACGTGTGTGGCTAATAGGTGACTCTGGTTACCCCAACCTGCCTTGGCTATTGACCCCAGTGAGGAATCCCCGGACCAGGGCTGAGGAACGGTACAATGAGGCCCATGGGCGAACTAGGAGGATCATAGAAAGGACCTTTGGCCTCCTGAAGGCCAGGTTTAGGTGCCTGCATATGACAGGGGGATCCCTGATGTACTCACCAAAGAAGGTGTGCCAGATCATCGTGGCCTGCTGTATGCTTCACAATCTGGCATTGCGACGTCAGGTGCCTTTCCTGCAGGAGGATGGTCCAGATGGTGGTGTTGAAGCAGCTGTGGAGCCTGCGGAGAGTGAAGAGGAGGAAGACTCAGAGGACGACACAGACAACAGGGACAGAGTTATCCAACAGTATTTTCAGTAGCACACAGGTAAGAATCACCCACGCCATTTTACTTTTCCTGAAAGCCTCCTTCTTCTCAACTTTGTCTATGACCCCCCAGTTCTTTTAAACTGATGTTTGATTTTCCCTTCCCTTTTCAGTGCTGTATGACCCACTGCGTGACTTCTGCTTGGTTAGCCCATGGACTAATGCTTATTGATCTCGGTATGTGTTCAGCACAAAGTTAACAGAACATAATTGATCGGTAATGTGTTATACATTTGTAAATAATACAGCCTGACTCCTGATTGATTTCAGTGCATTGAGTGATTTATTTTTTGTGCTAGATAATGGTACATGATATTAACACGGTGATGGGTGGGGGTGGAGTAATGTCCATGGCAGAGTCCAGTTCTCAGTCTCACAGGTGTATTGTCCATATGCCTGTGGAAGGATGGAGCAGGGGCAGTTCAAGGTTGGACAGGGTGGCAATGTGGGACAGTGGGATGACTTCAGGGGGTATCTCATGCTGGCGGGGGTCTTGACATCCTACTCTGTCTATTTTTTTGATCTCAGGCTCCTCTTGCGGGGTGGTTGTTCTTCAGCAGGAGGTGGGGTTCTGGTGGCCTGTCGTTGTGGTGGGGCCTCCTGTCCTCTAGCGCCGGCGGAGGTGGTAGGCTGTTCCTGGTCCGGGCTAGTGACAGGGGCCCTGTGTGGTGCCACATGGTCCCGCAACGTGTCTTCTATCCGGTTGAGGGCCTGGACTATGCTCCCCATAGCGGTAGAGATGTTGGTGAGTTGATTGGTGAACCCCATGTAGTGTTCCTCCTGCTGTGCCTGGATCTCCTGGAACCTGGCCAGTACCGTCGCCATCGTCTCTTGGGAGTGGTGGTAGGCTGCCATGATGGTGGTGAGGGCCTCTTGGAGAGTGGGTTCCCTGGGCCTCTCCTCCCCCCCCTGTCGCACAGCAGCCCTCCGAGTTGCCCTGTTTCCCCCGGCCTCTGTCCCCTGGACGGTGTGCCCACTACCACTGCCCCCAGGTCCCTGTTGTTGTTGGGGTGGTGGGTTAGCCTGGGTGCCCTGTAGTGGCAGACACACCGCTGATTGACCTGTCCTAGAGACAGAGGCATGGGCCCGCTGGGTGGGAGCTGTGCTGTTGTTCCCAGAGGGGGTTGGGTCTGCTGTGGCCTGTGTGTGGGGAACCGACTGTCCAGAGGTCCCCGATGGTCCGGGCTGGTCATCAGGTTCCAGGTCGACAGAGCTGCTGTCATCACTGGGGGCCTCTTCCGGGGGGGGGATGGACATTTCTGGACCCTCCTGGCCGGTGTATTGGCGTTCGGGTCCTGCATGGGGTAAGAGAGTATGGTTATTGTTTCTGTGTGTGCTATTGCGTGCGAGTTATGGGTGCCCTTGTCCCCCAGTGCTGTCATTCCCTTGGGGGAGGTGTTGTGGGGGTGTTGGGGGGGGGGGTATGTGCAGTGGTCATGCCTAGGTGATGGGTGTCCATAGTTTGTGGTGGCATGCAGGGGTTGGTGTTGGGTGGGTTGTGCTGGAGAGACATTCTCAGGGAGGATGTGTGATGGGGGGTTGGGGGTGAGGGTGGGGTGGGGGTTAGCATGCTGGGGGGGGTGAAGTAGTTGAGATTGTACTTACCAGAGTCCATTCCTCCGTGTACTCCAGCGAGGCCATCAGGATGCAGGATGTTTAGTACCTCTTGCTCCCATGCTGTGAATTCGGGTGGAGTGGGTGGGGGTCCCCCGCCAGTCTTCTGCACTGCGATGTTGTGTCGCGAGACCATCGAGCGCACCTTTCCCCGTAAGTCGTTCCAGCGTTTGCGGATGTCGTCTCGATTTCTGGGATGCTGTCCCACCGCGTTGACCCTGTCCACGATCCGCTGCCATAGCTCCGCCTTCCTGGCTATAGTGGTGTGCTGCACCTGTGAGCCGAAGAGCTGGGGTTCCACTCTTATGATTTCCTCCACCATGACCCGGAGTTCTTGGTCCGAAAAGCGTGGGTGCCTTTGGGGTGCCATGGGGTGGTGTATATGGTGATGAGTGTGTTGGTGTGTGGTGCTTTGTGCTTCTATGTGGTGTGTGTGATGGTGTAGTGTGCCTCTGTGTGATGTAGTTCTCTATTCTGTGATGTGTCTCTCTCTCCTTCGTCTCTGATCTTCGGTCGTAGGGGTTTGTGGGTGATGTGGGTGTGTGTTTTATAGTTGATTGGATGTATGGGAGTGTTGTTTGTATGTGTGTCAGGTGTGTGCATTTCAAATTGTCCAATGTGGCAGCGTTTTGGAGCTGTGTGTGTATTTTGACCGCGGCGGTGTGTACCGCCAATGGAATACCGCGGTTGAAAGACCGCCGCGTGGATTCGTGGGTCAGAATGGCATGGGCGTGTTTGTGTTGGCGTGGCGGTGGAGGTTTGGTCATCTTCAGTTTTCCGCGGCCCGCTGATGAGGCGGCCTTCCTTGGATGTCGGGTTTTTGGCGGATTCACAGTTGGTGGTCAGAATGACCGTGGCGGTTTACCGCGGCCGCGGCGGTAGTATGGCGGAGTTCTGACCGGCGGTATAGGCCTTTTACCGCTGAGGTCAGAATTACCTCCTTTGTGTGCAAGAAAGCATATCTTAAAGACAAGACAATGGCAGGAAGCCAGTGGAGGGATCTGAGGATGAGGGCAGAAGGAGAGTCTGCCAGAAGATTACAAACTAGCCAGGCAGACGAATTTTGTAGTACCACCAGCAGTTTGGTCAGGAGGGTGTTATTTGCTGCCATAAGCAAAGCATTGCTATAGTCTAAACAGCTGATTATCAAAGCCTGACCAACACTTTCCTAGCAGAGAAAAGAAGCAAAGGGAAAACCTTCCTCAAAAGCTGCATGTTAGCAAAGCATTTCCCTCCTGTAGCAGCGAGGTGGCTTTTCATAGACAATTCCTGGTCAATTTTGATACCTAGATTTTTTTGCCAATTGGTTTGGGCAGGGGACAGACCCTATTTCAGAAGGGCATCAGCCAGGAGACCAGAAATGTCGGGCTTTGCCAAACAGCAGTACCTCCGTCTTCTCGCTATTCAGCTGAAGGCAGTTCTTGTACATCCAGGCTGCAATATACCTCATTGAATCTGGAAAATGGCCGTTGTACCATCAATGTCCTGACTCAAAGAGATAATCAGCTGAGTGTCGTCGACATAGGAAATTACTTCAAAACTAGATGTTTTAACACTATGGGCCAAAGGAGCAGCATTGATATTAAACAGCGTCGGTCTCAACAATGAGCCCTGTGGTACTCCTTTGGTCTTGGAAACCAGACGAGATTTCAAAGGACCTAGAGTAATTATTTGAGTCTGATTTTCTAAGAAATCAGCTGACCATTAAAGGAAAGTACCTCTGACACCGATCTCTTGCAGTCTGCTAATCAGTACTTCATGAGAAACAGTGTTGAAAGCCACTAAAACATCCAACAGCACAACCGCAGCAGGAGCGCCCACATCCAAAGAAAGACGGATGGAATCTGTGACTGCAACCAGTGCAGTCTCTGTGCTGTGGGCTGCTCTAAATCCTGATTGAGAGGGATCTAGGATTGCATGAGCCTCTAAGAATGTCATGAGGTGTTTGGTCACACAGCTTTCAAGCATTTTCCCTAACCGGGGGAGGAGGGATATTGGCCAATAGTTGGTCAGGGTTTTTGGGTCCGTATTAGGTTTTTTGAGAATCGGGGAGACCAAGCAGTCCTCCAAGCTTATTGTAATTTAGCAAATTCAAGAGAAAGAATAATAATAGAATGGCAGGTGCTAACACTGCTGACAAAGTGGCTGAAGTCCTAGGGGGACAAACATCTGCGGGAGAACCTGATTTAGCTTTAGTCAAGAATGTTAGGATATGATCTATAGTAAACGGTTCAAACATATCCCATAGAAGAAATCAGTAAGTACAGGGTGGCGTCAGTAAGGTGGAATTAATCTGCCCCTGAATGATGGGAAATGTTTTGTACCTAGCATTAAGTTTGTCCTCAAATAAATCAGCTAGAGAATTCCAAATTGTTGAAAGTTAGGAATGTCTGAGACACAAGCATGGGGATCGATGAAATCACTGAGCACTAGAGAGGTAGAGATGTAAATGTAGGCACCAAGAGAGGTAGGGAAAATGGTTAGGTCATGAGAGAGAGGTAGAGCAGTGGGGTAGAAAAAGACGTATTAGAAAGAGAGATGAGGCAAACAGATTTGAAAGAGGAAGCACAGGTATATATTTAGAGATGCAGAGACACAGAGAGAGAAGGAAACAAAAGGACAATGTAGAAGAAATGATGTAAAGTAAGAAGAGAGACATGAGCCGCAAAGATGAGGCACAGAAATGCAGTGGAAGGTACACTTACATGACATATCAGTAGTTAGAGTAAAGGACAGATTAAGAAATGGATGGAAATTTGGCAATTGGTGAGGTAGGTAGAGATGAAGTACAACATATTGGAGACAGAAAAAGAGGTAGAGATTGAGTTGAAACAGAGAAAGTGGAATGAGAGGGGAGAGGTGGAAAGAGAGGCAAGATAGACAACGGCAAGTAGCATGACAGGGTCATAGGCAGACGGAGGTAAAGAGCGGTGAACGTGGATAGGAAGGGAGTGATGAAAGAGAAATTGGCGAGTAGAGAAAAAGAGGTTGATACAGGTAGAGAGTGGCAAGTGAGACAGAGTCAAAAGATAGAGGGGTAGGCAGAGAGAGGGAGAGAGGTTAAAACAGTGAAATAGGTGGATGTGAAAAAGAGAGAGAGAGAGAAAACACTTTATCGGGGTGGGATTCCTTAGGAGGTTGAGGCCCTAGGCATTTGGCCACTTTTCCCATGCATTAACACAGCTGTGATAAAGCTAGCAAATGTAATCCCATCTGAATTTAGCAGATGCAAAATCTCCTCTCAAGGCATAAAGATATTTCCACTAGACAAACTTTAAATCAAGTCTGGTTACTTCAGCATTACCCATTCTACTTATCCCTCTTAAAGACCTTTTTCTCCTTCTTAGAGCTTCTACGCTTGCACCAAAACGTCCTTCTCATGTTCTCTATATTTTGAATTAATTGTGATAACTGTGACCGTTGCACAGTAAATCTTCCAAGATTATATTTCGTTTAATTTTTCTTGACCTGATGGATAGCTCATTTGAAACACGTACTTTGTGACACATGGTTACTTTTCATAGGTTCAAACTATAGTGTTTCCAATCAATACATTTTTCAATGTTTCTGTGCATCATGGCCAATAACAGTTCTTGTGACCCAAGTGTTATAGTGTCCTACAACTGACATTGAAAATGGTTTTACAAAAAGTTTGAGCAGATCAAATTGTATAATATTGAACTGAAAAGTGCTTTACCAATAATAGAGAAGGAAGAAGAAATTTGGAATCGTGACAGCGATCTGCAAGTATCGCCAGTGTGGAATCGCGTATGCCACACCAGAGAGTATAAGAAGTCCAACAGTGAAGGCCACTTGGTAAACAATACCGACAATCTTCCTCTGGTTCAAACCAACAAATTCTGCAACTGAAATAAAAGATTTATAATTAAAATACACCTCCAGATGTATGGGAGCAAATCAACTGGGTATTTAAAAAATGTTCAGCAATGAGTTTGCAATATTAGCCTTGTCAACTATGTATGTGGGCATGCACTGTGTTTTAATAACTCATTATTACCACTTAACAATGAAAAAGAACACCATTCTTACTCAAAATGTAGCCCGATAACCAGCATCCCTTGCTGACCAATCCTTGTATTGTGCGAAATATCACAACCAACGTGTAATATGGAGCAAAGGCCATAAGCATTCCAAATGTTGCATTTATGAGGATAGTAATGAGAAGACATGGTTTTCGTCCAAATCTGCATGAAGAAGAAACAACACAAACTAAAACATTAGAATTTCTGAAAACCACACATTAAGGGCCTGATTGCGAGTACGGCGGTCCATGGACTGCCGTAGCTGTGGTGGCGGTCCGACCACAGAATCCTTGGCAGTCCGACTGCCAGATTAGGGTGCTGGTGGTCAGACCACCACAAGACTGCCACCACCGCCAGGATTATGAATCCCAACACGTTGGCGGCAATGCAAGTCGTGGTCAAGTCATGGATGCGGTGCTGGTCACAACTTGCCTTACCGCCCGCCTTTCCACGGCAGGGATCCTGCCATAAAAAAGACAACGGAAAGGCAGAGACGGGGTCGCAGGAGCCATGCACTGCCCATGTCCATGTAGTGGACATTGCAGGGTCCCCCTGTCAGCACATTCATAATGTGCACTGTCTGCCATGCCAGTCAGTGCGCAATCTGAGTGTGCTAGCAGCACAGTCAGTGCAGCTGGCATTGGCCTCGGCTCTCTTTTAGGACCGAAGCCAATGTCGCTACACTGACAGTCCCACAAGCCCTGAAGGAACATCATAATAGGGTGGTCTGGAGGCAGCCAGCTTGACGGCAGCCTTCCAGACTGCTGTATTGGCTGTCCGACGGTCAGACCACCAAACTCGTGATCAGGCCCTTAGTCTTTCAGAGTGACATCCTAGATCTCGATTTACTTATGGATCTTTTTTCAAGACATCTCCAATCGATAGTCAATTGTGTGATGTAACATTTGATGGAATATTTTGTGGTGTCATTTGTTTTTTACCTTTTCCCATGCTATTCTACTTCTTCATAATTTTACCTTTGATGAACCTACCTGAAATACAAATTTTTAAAACAAGACATCAGGATTTTATCTACACAGATTTTTTTGCTTTATTGCTATTTTCTTTTTATGTTCAGGGACAGACCATTGATTGGTATGGTTAATAGAAGGTCACACATCTTTAAAGGTGAAATAGCTCTCAATCACATTCATTAAGGTAGAAGTAGTAAAATATAGTATCAAAATTCTGAAGGCATGGAAGATCCTGGTAATGATGACTTTCCATTCTATAAAACTTGTAGGAAAGATGTGCAGTGAAATCCTAACGTGTAGGAAAGATTTGCAATTAAATCTACAACATAATTATAGAGGGCTAGGTCCTGCCAAGCTGAATGGGCCTGATGCTAATCACAGTAATATCTAAGTCAATCAGGGCCCAATGGAAAGTTAAAATTCTTAGAGCTTAGCACTGTGAGACCAACGGGTCTTTGAGACAACGTGGAGTTTAAAACTTTAGGACACTTCCTCCATATGAGACACTCCATGCACTGAGGATCCCTTCATGGCAGACTTAGAGTGAAAATTATGCATTCTTTTGTTTGGTGCAGAGAAGGCATTTGAACGAGTAGAGGAGAATTTACGTGTTAAAAACAGAGAGGCTCTTTGGGTTCCTGTCACTCTTCCATTGATGTATTAAGAATTTTGCCTCATGATAGATCAGTTTGGCTTTGTAGACTGAGGCTGCCTGATTCAGCCTATTGCATAGTTAGTGCACCACGTTCTTGAGTTCCAAGGGGAAAAACGTTCTTCTCAAGCCCCAAATTCATTATGTTGCTGGCTGCTGGCAAGTGCATGAGATCAGTTTCACCAAATTCACCTCATTGTATCTTTGAGTCTCAATATCATCCACTATTTCATCATTTGTTAGTGTCTATGTGCTATTAGTGATGGTTAGAAACCTACACAAAGCAGTCCAACTCTGCCCTAAAGCAGAATATCTGCTACAGACATAGGCATTGCTTTTTATTCATAGCATTTTACCTATGGCAACATGTTCTTTTATTGAATCTACCAGTCCTTGAACCATTGAAGCAGGCACAAACAAAACATTATAGAGGAACACAAAACAGGGAGACAATCTATGTTTTGTAAGTAAAATGTAGGTGACACAGAAGAAATACCAAGTTTAATTCCTGCTTTCTGAGAAATAGAAGCAGGCATGGATCTTTGTTTAATGTTACTGTTGTTCTCATGGACATAAAAATAACTTACATTTAGGAAGAAGCACAATAATGATCATACATACCTGTCTGCTATGTATCCTATGCCCAAAGAGCCAATAAAAAATCCAAGATTCACACATGACTGAAGGAGGTCCAACTTCCAGGCATCACCACACACAAGGTCAAACTGTGGATGCAGACAACAATTACAACAATATAAGGCATGCACGCAATGCACAATGGAACATTGGGAATCAGTTGTCTTTGGATTAAATACAGAATTATGCTTTTTCCAAAACTACTCTAAGAACGTACAACTAGTCAGCCCCCTGTCCTTTGAGTATTCATTATCATTGAATAGGGGATATAAGTTGCGAACCCTGTGGGAGGAGGCACAGAACTAGAATGTCTCATTTTTGTATTGCGTCTGGAACACGGTATTGTATTTATTCTTTCTGCTTGCCGATCTTCAATGTTGTTCCACCTTTTGTTGCATAAACCTTCAAATAAAGATTTTTAAAAAAGAAATTACATGACACAGGTAGCCTACCTATGCCCAGCAATAGAACCTGGATCAGAAAATACAGACAGATAGGTTAATCCAGCAGTATAATTACTGACAGTCCATACTGCCATACTTAGACCTGCACCTAGTAGTTCAAACAATATCCAGCAGAAACACATTATCAGATGTGTCATCTGACAGCAAAGGACCGTCAAAGATATCTCTGAAAATACCTGGAGCTGAAATGGTAGTCCCATATGCTGTGTAGTGTTACCATTTCAACTACTAATAAAACAGGTGATGATTTAGTGACTGTGTACTAGAAGTTCACTAGCAGTCATGCATAATTTCCACCAACATCCAAATGGGGTGGTAATGTCAAGCTCACTCCTTCCTTACTCGGGTCTTTTTTTATAGAGTTTGATGGTTGTGGACACCCACCAGAAAAGCAGTGAATGTCGTATATACTCTAAAAGGGGCTGACTGGACATCCACCACCTTTTGATGGATGTCTGGCATCCAACAAACTGTAAATAAGACCCATCATTTTTTGCCTGACCTTTCTCACAATGAAGTACGCATTTTGTCACCACCACTTCATCTAGGACCTTTCTATGCATGTACTCTCATTGTGCTTAATCTTTTTGGGAGTCACCTTCTGCTGTTCAGTACTAGTAGATAATCCATAGTATTTCAGCAGATTCTAATCATTTTAACTACTATTAGATCATAATTCTGTATAGACACAATAGGATAGGCACAACATTTGAAAGCAAGTTTTCTTTGTAGGGTTCAGTTTTTAGGTTCTTCAGACAAAATGACAAAGAGTATGCCACAAGTGCTTGCAAAGTGAAAGATGATTCATCAATTAATGAATATTAAAGTAGTTCATGTGTCCAATTCTTAAAGCCTACAGTCAATGACGTGTGGGAAAAATATCATCCCACAAAAATGGGTGAAGAAGTGTGGCACAATGGTTAGAGCGGCAGACCCTGATACAGAGATCTGGCCCGGGACCAGGGTTTAATTCCCGCCTCGGCAGGTCTTGGGCTCAGTTCCCTTGGACCAGATCATTTCTCACCTCGGTGCCTAATCTAATTAATGGGTCCCACTCTGTAACTCTGGGCAATAGCTTGCTTAATCTCCACCATGTCTCTGACAGCGCTTGGATGCCTGGCTTCACCCTGGAGGTTGCCCAGGAGTGGGCCCCTCACAGGGAAAAGCCAGGAGGGGTTCCACAGTGGTATGCGTACAGCACCTTGAGACCCTAACAGGTGAGTAGTGTGCTATACAAGTGCGAAGTTTACGTTTATGTTTTTTTACAAAATCAGAATGTTATCTTCCCTTTCCAACAATCAAGCTGTTCTTCCTACTTGTTATTATTCTTAAGTTACTGATCAGCAACATAGCAGTGTAGAAAGCTCCACAATAACAAATATTAGAAACAGAAGGTGATGTTTCAATTGTGTTTTACCAAAATATCAAGTTGTAAAATCATCTTCCCATAATAGTGTTGCCTTTATATTATGATGTCAGAATATTGATGTCAAAATATCGGTGTCTGGAACATCGACGATAAGAACAACATTTTTTGTGTTGTATTTAACATTCTTGTGAAAATAGTGTTGTCTTTAATATTATTTAGATTTATATAATATCATTTCTATATTCTTGTAGTATTATATATATGTTTTTTATGTAAGTGTTAAAATATTATGGGGGTAGGATGTTGTTTTTCTAGAGATATGGGGTATATTGTATTTTTAAATTTTATTTTACAGTTTAATTGAAAATAATTGTGTTATTTTAATCTTTTAAGTTTATTTTGATTTGCTTTTGTAGTGTGTTAATGTAATTTTACATTTTCAGTGTAGTTTCTTTGGTACCTTCGGGCTGTAGCATTTATAGGAGAGAGGATGTGGAGTGTTTCAGAATTTGTTTTTGAAATTCTAAAGAAATACATTTAGAAATATTTTATATTCTTTACAAATTAATTTCAAGGCTGTGTCAGTCTGACCTCCACATTACGAGTTTGATGGGCGGACGTGCCTAAAGACCGCTGTCTCTGCCAGGATCACAGATCCCAAAAGGGTCGCGGCAGTCTTGGTTGTGGTCAGGCAGGGCGGCGCTGAACTCAGATCACGTAAGACTCATTTTAAGTTACTTGGGGATTTCATAGTTGGGGTTACATTTTTTTGGGAGAAGTTTACATTAAAAAATAGATTTCGACCAAAAGAAAAAAATCAAAGTGCATTAATATTTATTAAAAGTGATGTATAGAATGAATTAAAATTAATGTAAATATTGTTTAATACATATTACTATTACATCATTTTTAAAATTGAAAATAGGCTATTAAAATATTTTATAACTAACAGCCTGATTACGAGTTTGGTAGTCCGATGAGCCGACCGCCAAACTCGCTTGGGAGGACAACACTGTCATATCTGTGGCGTTCCCCCCCAAGCGTATTACAATGTTCCCGGCGGGCTGACCCGCGGGAACATTGTATTACGCGTTCCTGCCAAGCTGACTGACAGTGCTACGACATTGAGGCCAATATCGTAGCATAACAGCACCATCAGAATGTGCACTGTCTGCTTGTGCATTCCTATGGGGGTGGGCAGGGGGGTCCCTGCACTATCCATGCCATGGGCATTGCAGGGGTCCCCCCTTTGGCCCCTGGCACTGGATTTCTGCCAGCCTTTCCGTGGTGGGGTCCCCACCATGGAAAAGCTGGAGGTCAGCTGAGTTGTATTCAGCCTGTATTCAGCCTAGCAGCGCTGAGTTCAGCACAGCCTTGGCTGAGTACAACTCAGACTGCCGTCCGCCCATCAGGAACCATGTTCCTGACGGGGACGGCAGTCCCCTGGTGGGTCCGCCCGCCAGGGTTGTAATGTGGTTGTCACACGGACACAGTTGCAGGGGTCCGACCGTCACCGTAAGGCTGGTGGTCCTTGGACCCTTGTAATCAAGCCCTAAAAAATAAATATGTTCTATATTTATGTTTTTTAACATTAATTCATATGTATTTATATTTTTAACTATTTTAAATAATTTAATTTAACATTATTGCCTGTGAAGTTTAATTTTACCACGATACCTTGGTTATTTTCGGTGGTAATGTGTTGCAGATCCAGTGGTTGGCCATGTGTCTTGCTGGACTTACAAATATTTTTTAGTGGTAACTTAAACTCGGAAATTGTGAATACCAAAAACTAGTACATTTACTCAAACATGGAAACTTACTTGAAAGTGTAAATTACCTTTCTGAATTAGGTCTTTCGTGCAGATTTTTGAAGGTGTTCCCATATATTCTTTGTAAAATCATAATAAATCTTCGTGTAAAGCTGTTTGTGGGTGTATATATTTTTAGAATTTTACTAATCATTACTTCTTCAAAGTCAATGGTTACTTTTTGGAGATAGCAGCTGTTAGTTTTGGATCTTATTTAAGTTAGTAGTTCATGGTATGTTTGTGTTGTGGTATTCACTGTGGAATGTGTATATTTTTAGGGGCGAGTGCAAAGCACTCTGTCCCTCTTCAAATCTCTCTTTAGGGGGATTTTAACCACACCCATGTTACGTCAATTACTTTCATTGGTTCGTGGGCTTGCCTTTTAAAATCCACTTGTTTTCATTCTTGAAAGGCATGCATACGTCATGCCTTGTCTGGTGTTTAGCCCTCCTCGAGAGCACCGGTAAACTACTGGAAACATAAGAGGCTCCATGTTTTCCGTATGGTTTCTGGACGACTTTTTCTCTTTATTTTGCAGCGCAATCGCACTGTGTTTTACACAGCGCGATTGCGCTCAGTTTTTTTTTTCAGTTAATGTGGCAAGAAAAGTCCGGTTAGGAGTTTACAACGCTAATAGCTCTAACTTGACGTAATGCAAGATCCGTTGCATTGCAAATGCTTGTTATGTTGAGTGGAGAACACAATTTAAAATGTCATCCATTATCCACGTGTTGCTTTGTGTTAATCTTAGCAGTTTGTTTTCTGTTGCATACATTATTATTCTTTGTTCCTTGTTAGAGTTGTCATACATAATGAAGGATATGGGAACAGGATATAAAGTAAGGTTTGTTACCACTTATTCTGACCAGGACTTCAATGTTAGGGAAATCTTAAATAAAAGCTAGCTTATCTTGAAAACTGATCCAGTATTGGATAAATATGTACATGACACTCCACAGGTCACTTTCAGAAGAAGCAAATCACTGAAAGGTAATTTGAGCCACAATATGATCACACAACAGGACAAAGTCATTAAACATGGGGGGGGGGGCTTCAACTACGTATTTTTCTATTGTATGGAAGTGTAAAGCATATGTAAACAGAGTTGATTGTACTAGTTTAAAGAATGGCAATACTGCAAGGGAATATGTTATCAAGGGGAACTACAGTTGTAACACAGAGTACTGTATTTACTGTCTGATTTGCCCCTGTGAGACACTATGGGCCTCATTATGACCCTGGCGGGCGGCCAGGGTCATATGGAACAAATCTGGAACAAAACAACGACCCCAACACCACCACCCTGCTCGACAACCTCGCCAACCTCGGCCTCAAACAACTGGTGAACACCGCCACCCACATCGCCGGACACACGCTCGACCCTATCTTCTCCGCCAGCAAACACGTCTTCTTCAGCCACACCTCTGCCCTGCACTGGACCGACCACAGCTGCGTCCACTTCACATTCCGACGCGAGACCTCCCACCTCCGCACTCAACCCATCCCTCGTCGACAGTGGAACAAGATCCCTGAAGAGCAACTCTTCTCCGCTCTCGCCGCCAACCAACCCACCCTCACCACCGACCCCAACGACGCAGCTCTCAACCTCACAAACTGGATCTCCAACTGCGCTGACAACCTTGCTCCCCTCAAACGCACGCATCGACAGACCAACACCAAAAAACCTCTCTGGTTCTCTGACACCCTCAAAGAATCAAAGAAAACTTGTCGTGCCCTTGAGAAGGCCTGGCGCAAGGACCACACCGCTGCCAACATGACCGCCCTCAAGAACGCTACACGCGAACACCACCACCTGATCCGCACTGCCAAAAGGAACTTTTTCACCGACAGACTAGACAAAAACAGCCACAACAGCAGAGAACTCTTCAGCATCGTCAAAGAGTTCTCCAACCCCAGCGCCAGCGCCAACGCCGTCACGCCCTCACAGGATTTGTGCGAATCCCTCGCCACTTTCTTCCATCGCAAGATCAGCGACCTCCACGACAGCTTCGGACACCAGACCCAACCATACACCACTGAACCCGCTTCCCCGGACATCACCCTCAACAACTGGACCCACATCAACACGGAAGAAACCAAATCCATCATGAACTCTATCCACTCCGGCGCCCCTTCGGACCCCTGCCCGCACTTCATCTTTAACAAAGCCGACGACATCATCGCCCCGCACCTCCAGACCGTCATCAACTCTTCTTTTTCTTCTGCTACCTTCCCCGAATGCTGGAAGCACGCTGAAGTCAACGCCCTACTAAAGAAACCTACGGCTGACCCAAGCGACCTGAAAAACTTCCGCCCCATCTCTCTTCTACCTTTCCCAGCCAAGGTAATAGAAAAGACCGTCAACAAACAGCTGACCACCTTCCTGGAAGACAACAACCTGCTCGACCCTTCACAAACCGGATTCCGAACCAACCACAGCACGGAAACCGCCCTCATCTCAGTCACAGACGACATCAGAACCCTGATGGACAACGGTGAAACAGTCGCCCTCATTCTCCTCGACCTCTCGGCTGCCTTTGACACCGTCTGTCACCGCACCCTAATCACCCGCCTACGCTCCACAGGGATCCAAGGCCAGGCCCTGGACTGGATCGCCTCCTTCCTCGCTAACCGCTCCCAAAGAGTTTACCTCCCTCCGTTTCGCTCAGAACCCACCAAGATCATCTGCGGCGTACCTCAAGGCTCATCGCTCAGCCCGACACTCTTCAATGTCTACATGAGCCCCCTCGCCAACATCGTACGCAAGCACGACATCATCATCACCTCCTACGCCGACGACACCCAACTTGTACTCTCCCTCACCAAGGACCCCGCCAGCGCCAAGACCAACCTACAAGAGGGTATGAAGGACGTCGCAGATTGGATGAGGCTCAGCCGCCTAAAGCTGAACTCTGAAAAAACGGAAGTCCTCATCCTCGGCAACACCCCGTCCGCCTGGGACGACTCCTGGTGGCCCACGGCCCTCGGCACCGCACCGACCCCCGCAGACCACGCCCGCAACCTCAGCTTCATCTTGGACCCTCTTCTCACCATGACCAAGCAAGTCAACGCCGTGTCCTCCGCCTGCTTCCTCACTCTCCGCATGCTCCGCAAGATCTTCCGCTGGATCCCCGCCGACACCAGAAAAACCGTGACCCACGCCCTTGTCACGAGTCGCCTGGACTACGGCAACACCCTCTACGCCGGGACCACCGCCAAACTCCAAAACCGCCTGCAACGCATCCAAAACGCCTCGGCCCGCCTCATCCTCGACGTACCCCGCAACAGCCACATCTCCGCACACCTGAGACACCTGCATTGGCTCCCAGTCAGCAAAAGGATCACCTTCCGTCTTCTCACCCACGCACACAAAGCCCTCCACAACAAGGGACCGGAATACCTCAACAGACGCCTCAGCTTCTACGTCCCCACCCGCCCCCTCCGCTCCGCTGGCCTCGCACTTGCTGCCGTCCCTCGCACCCGCCGCTCCACGGCGGGTGGGAGATCTTTCTCCTTCCTGGCGGCCAAGACCTGGAACTCCCTCCCCACCAGCCTCAGGACCACCCAGGACCACTCCGCTTTCCGGAGACTCCTAAAGACTTGGCTGTTCGAGCAGCGATAACCCCCCCTTTCCCCCCTAGCGCCTTGAGACCCGCACGGGTGAGTAGCGCGCTTTACAAATGCTAATGATTTGATTTGATTTGATTAGAGAACCGCCAGGGTCAGAATGAGGGCCTATATGTGGGAGCACTATACACAGAGCCACGAAATGAGTGCTTGAGAACAAGAGAGTAATCTGTCATATTGATCACAAATATCCGGTTGCTAGACACTTGAAGGGTGGCTAATATCTGTTGTAACTGACAGTGTGAAACTAGATTTGAGAGGCGATAACAGGGAACACAAGTTAAGAATTCTGAAGTCAAGATATATTGTGGGCTTTGATACCCCATAGAGGCTTAATTCTAGCGACAAATGGGTGTACGTTTGGGGTGAAATAAAAAATCAGTAGTCTTACACTTCTGTAATTTATGTGTAGCTTCTGTGAAAACCACTGTTTTTAGAGTTGTTTTTAATTGTTCAGATAAGAGTTATCATTTTTTTCTTTTTTTCACATAGGTGTGAGCACAGATTACGCATGGAAGTAGTCAGCCGAGCACTTTTAGTCCCTTTGAGTTCCTCACTCCACTTTGCTATCCACAAAACAGCCCACTTGGGGCGGGGTGGGGGGGGGGGGTGATATATTAGTTGATTTGGCAGATTTCCTGGAAGCAGTATTTGTTGTTATGATCACTGCCGGGGGTGCGGGATCAGTGATTTGAGAGATAGAAATAGAGAAGAATGTCACTGCTGTGGGAGTGTCGGCGAAACAGTAAGGTTGCAGTACGCAGCAGCATTCGTGGGTGTACACCTGATAACAAGCAAATACTTTTTTGCCTGCATGCATGAATTGTCTTTGCTCATGAGGAAAGACACATCATTACTTGTCCGATGTACATGAAGTTTATGAGATAGAAACTTGTCGCACTGGCATGTTGGATCTGTTTGGGCTCCTCTGCAGACTCTGCGGATACACGAATGTTGACCCAGGAGGAGTGATCACACTGCTAATGTTTACGATAGGTTCCAGGAAAGGTGGGATGCATATTAACATAGATTTACTACACTCAGGCATATTTAAGGAAAGTGGCACTGTACACAGTGCAGCGCCACATTTCTTGCGCCCTTTACCATCCCCCTACCGCCACCATGTGGGCGCCGTCTTTAAAATACGGCAAACCATGGCGCAGGGTAGGGGGTATTAGCGTCATTTTTTAGGATGCTATTGATGTACTCTGCAGGTGTTCCCTCTTTTAATGCCTGCTCTGAGCAGGTGTTAAAAGTGCAGGAAAAAATGACACAAGAAAATCTGTTAGATTTCCTTGTGCCATTGTTTTGGCCCCCCTAACGGTGGAATGCCCCCTTTGTATACATTATGCCTGGTGCAGGCTTAATGTAGTGCAAAGGGTTACAAAGTGGTGCAATGCATGCTTTGCGCCACTTTGTAAACATGGCATGGGGATTTTTGCTAACTTACGAAACATTGGTGTAAAAAAAAAAATGACACTTTGTGTCGGTAGATGCCGCTAGGGGCTCTTAAATATGCCCCTAAATTTATAACAACAGTGGGATTGTAAAAAGTTAATTTTGATGTACTAGTAAGTCTCTGACGACAATGCAATATAGTTTGTAAAAGTGTAATTGACTAAGAGATGCTGTGAATGAGCAGTGCTATACAGTCCAAGATGGCGACTACACTTGTTTTTATCTGAACACCATTTGGTTTATGCAGTCCTTCGTTTATGTCACATAAAGTAGTTGTATGGGTGTGTCTGTCTTACTCTCTATCAGTGATGAAGGCCACGGATGAAATGCACTGAAGAGAAGATTCACTGTCTCAATAAATCATGTTTAAGCATCAGGGACTGCCTGACTGATCCCGTGGCTGGGGAGTATTATGGCGCAAAAAGATATTGGGGGTCCGGAGCCCGACTCAGACCGCCATCTTTGAGATCTCCAAACTCCGGGTTTGAGTGTTGATGAGATATATACAGTATATATATATATGTATATATATATATATATCCATCTCCTAGTGGTGGTGCCACTGGATAGTTATAGTCAGACCTATTTTTTAAAGAAAAAGCATTTTTTGTTTTGCTAATAACTTTCATGCCGTTTGATGAATCTTCACGCAATTTTCCAAACAAATAGGACACTCACTTCAGCTGCTGTCTGCAAAGTTTCAGGGTGATCTGTCAAGTGGGGGCAGAGAAAAAGAGGAGTTCCATAATGCTTTTTCCGATGCATTTTTCCATAGGGATTTTAAACTGGAATAGCAGCCGAACCACTGGGCAGATTTTAACCAAATTTGCCAGAAATGTAGCTCTTGGTCCAGAAAGCTCATTTTTTACTTTTTGGTGTAAATCAATTTAGTAGTTTTTGATAAAATAAAGAAAAAACAAATTTGTATATATAGGGATGCTAAGGATCCGCGAACCCTCCGGATCTCCTGCTGAGCCCCAGACAAAAAGATTTTTTTAAAAGGAAAGGGAACAGGGTAGGGACACCCTGACCCCTTACCCCTGGTGCTGGGGTCCTAGAGGGACTCCCCAAGAGCAAAAAAGCATGTTTTTAAAACGATTTTCACCATGAGCCACAGCGGAGAGATTTAAAAAAAAAAAAACAAGCATGGCCTCCCGCGCTTGTTTATATGAGGCCCTGTGTGGACCAAGACCGGGAGGCATTGAAAAAAGAGAGACCACCACCTCCGCAGGGCAAAACAATGTTTTAATGTGGGGGACTCATTTTGGCCTCCCCAAGAGCCCCAGGGACAGCCACCTCCCAGGGGTTAAATTAAATCATATTTTAACATAGGGGCAGCCCTGTGTCCTTCCCGAGTGCCCCGAGTACCACCACCTCCGCGGGGTAAATATTGAATTAAATGCTGGGGCTGCATGACCCCCCACAGCCCTAAGGACTACCACCTCCCCAGGCCTAAAATAAAAGAATGAAGGGGGTTCGTTGCAGACCCCTGGCCCTGGGACCACCACCTCTACGGGGCAAATACAACTTTCGAGAGGGCATGTGCCCCCGTGGAGACATATATGGCCCTGGGAACCCCCCCCCCCGGGTCAGCTCCTGTTATATCCTGGCGTGCCCACCCCTGGGACATAGCTGTTTGCTTTTGCTTGGTGGGAGCTCAGAGCTCCCACCAAGCAAAAAAAAACATACCTCCACTTTCTGCAAGCGTGAGCTGTCAAACAGCTTCTGCTTGCAGAAACTGCAGTTTGCATCTGCATATTTGAGTGAGGGGAAACAGATGAAAACATTGCTCCCGCAAGCAGGGAGCTGCTATTTCAAGCAGCTCCCTGCTTGCGGGAGCAATGCCGGCACCCACAGGATGAGGGGAGCCAGCTTGGACCAGGGGGGCTTTGAGGCTCCCCTTGGGGTCCTTACACTCTCCCTCTTTTATCTCATAAAGGGATGGAAGAGACAGAGAGTCAGAAGTGTCACATTGGCAATAAGTTTGGTTCAAATGGCATAGTTACATTTTGATGAACAAAAGACCAGGTACACTTCTGGCCTCATAGTAAAGCTCTTGGACTGTCACTCAGTATGTTGAAAGGTCAAATGCTAGTATCTCAAGGCAGTGTGTATGTTCATTTTTGAGTGGTTTGACTGTTAAACATTTCTAGTAATGGAATATAGAAGTCTTTTTCCCATCAAAATCTGTGGGTTGAAAATCATAGGTAAGTCTGGACAAAGCACAGTAAGTAGTCACTTCTAGCCTAGTGATTAAGGTGTCACACCCTCACCCTTAAGGATGAGGGTTCCAGTGTAGGTACATCTGTGGTCATTTCAACGCCCTAGTTTCTTTTCAACTTGAAACATTTAAGGTATGTACTGAAAGGTGATCTAACTCTTTTTAAATTACAAATACATTTGTCTTTTCAATTTGTCCAGAAATAGCTCATTTTAAGTATATCATTCATCAAAGCCTAAAAACTCTCTGTCTCTCTCGCTCTCTTTCTCAATTTCTCTCTTTCAATCTCTTGCTCTAAATTGATGTCTCTCTCTCTCTCTCAATCTCTCACCCATAACGGGATGGAAAAGAAAGAGAGAGAAAGATTGTTATTGCAATGGTCTTTCCATACAATGACTTCAAAGCATCAAACTAGCAAGATATTTGGTTCAAATGTCATATTTATGTTTTGATAAAAAGTAGACCAGGATCACTTCAGGCCTAATGGTAAAGCTCTTGGGTTGTCACTCAGTAGGCTGAAAGTTCCCAGTATCTCATGTAAGTGTGTCTGTTTATTTTCTAGCGTTTTGACTTTGGGTTGATCATCATAGCTAAGTCTGGAGACAACACAGTTAGGAGTCACCTCTGGCCTAGTGGTTAAAGTATCATACCTACACCTTGATAGGTAAGGGTTAAGGTCTAGGTGAGTCTGTAGTTATTTTCTTGCTCTAGGTTCTTTTCATCTAAAATATTTAAGGTGCATTCTTAGAAGTGATCTCACTGTTTTTAATTGACAAATATACTTTTTTTTTCAATTTGTCCAGAAATATCTGATTCTAAGCACGTCATTCTTCAAACCCTAAAAAACTCTTTATCTCTCTCCCTCTCACTCTCTCCGAAAGCCGTGCATGACACAGGATTGGGTAGTTATAAGGGGGTGGCCACAGGCTCTGCAGTCAACCTCCTTTGCACGTGGCCAAAGGCTGTGCCCGGTGGTGGTTGGATTATGTATAGTAATAAAAATTACTTTACGTTAAAAAAACATAGAAATTCACTGAAAAAAGGAAGGTTACAAGGACGTTATAGACAGGAAATAGAGTTTAAAAAACCTTGGAAAGTCACTTAAAAAAACAAAGGTTACAGGGACATTATAATTAGGTTCTGAATTTACTCGCACAAAACCAGAGAAATTCAGCAGATATATTTAGAGTTATTTCAAGTAACTATAACCTGCGCCCTGAGGTAACTATAACTCCTGCCCTCGCCATGCATTGCTAATTACCTCACAAATTACAGCACTCATGGCATCTTTGATAACACCTTAATAATGTCACAGTAATGTCTGCAGTTAAATTATTGATCTGATAGCTGCATAGCAGGGGCGCGAGTTATAGCTACTTTAGGGCGCAAGGTACAGAAGCTTTGGTAGGACAGTCATTTTAATGCACCCAAGCCATGAGATATACATGTGTGCCCAGCGCCAGAGATCTGCTTTCAGTTGCAGTAAGTGTGGTGAGTAGTAAGTGAAGTAGGGGTCCGACATTCTAGGGGCATGTTTAACACCCAGATAAGTGATGTATGTTTTAGCTTTTTGGAATGGGATGGTTGCCACTAAGGCTTCCATGTCATGCGTAGACAGGGTCAAGTTAAGCCAAAAAGATTTGGGTAGGTTAATACAGAATCCCACTACCTCTTCCTATGGTCATAATTCAACTGGTAAGACTTCCAACGAGAATTGGGGGGAGGTGAGTGTCAGCAGCACATCATTAGCGAATAAGGAGATTTTATCCTCTGTCGCCCGAAAAGTAAGACCTCGAATGGAGGATATTGTGCATATTTTGGTTGCTAGGGGTTCAATACTAAGGGCAAATAAAAGTGGGGAAAGGGGACATCCCTTGTCTCTTCCCTCTCCCCAATTGAAAGAGGTCAGAGCTCTTTCTTTTAACCAAGATCCGAGATCGTGACATAGCATAGTTAGCCCGAATCATGGCTATGAATTGGTCACAAAAGCCAAAGCGCCATAAGGTATGGAATAGAAAGGACCAATCTACCCAGTCAAATGCTTTCTCAGCATCTTGTGCCAATAAGACTGCTGGTATAGCGTTTTAAGTAGCAATTTTTTTGACCAGGTGGATCACCCTCTATAATGAGTCATGCGTTTGTCTGCCCTTGATAAAGCGGAACTGATCCATGTGGCTAAGGTCAGGCATTATATCATCAACTCTGGACGCTAGTATCCTTGAGTACAACTTGGCATCCAGGTTCAGAAACAGTATTGGCCAATATGAGCCACAGGAATGTGGATCATTACCTGGTTTTGGAATGATTGATACTAGTGCGTCACTCATAGAGGAGGCCGTCAGGTGAGGTACCAGGTTTGAGCTGAAAGTCTTATAAAATTGGGCTGTGAGCCCATCTGTACCCAGTGTTTTGTGGAGTTTCAGGGCTAAAATTGCTGTCTGGGCCTCATCTTTGAGTAAAGGTTCCCACACGATCTCATTTAGGCTGCTGTTATTCTAGGGAGTTCCTGTCTATCTAGGTAGTTCAGTTAGGTTTGCTCATTTACAGGGGCAGTGGTATAAAAACGCTCATAAAAACTGCCAAAGTTTTGAGCCTTCTCTGTACCCGAGAGAGCTGTCACACCCAGCTCCCGATTAATTTCCCCAGTGTATTCTTTCTCACGCTTGACCCTAAGTTACAGTGCCAAATGTGGCCACACTTTATTGCCCTGTTCATAGGTTGTGCGTTTAAGAGAGTGAGTTCAGCCCTATTGGTATATATGGAGTTGAGCTTTCCGCTTAGGGAATTGGCTTTCTGTTGTAGGGCTAGAGTCGAGTTATCTCCATGTGGCTGTTCTGTCATGTGAAGTTCTGCCTTGAGTGCCAGTCTATCTTGTGCCTTTTGTTTATTAAGTACAGAGACCAATTTAATGCATTTCTCTCGGAGTACTTCTTTAAATGTGTCTCAATTATTGGAAGGGGGGTATTCTATTGGTTATTCAATTCGAAATATTCTCTTATGACTTTATGAAGGTCGTCTCAGAGGAGGCGATCTCTAGTAAGGGACATAGCGAAAAACTATTGGCGGTATTTAGGTGGTTGAGTGTCCCGTTCTAGAGTCAACACCACAGGATCCTAATCAGAGAGGGTGATAGGGTGGAACAATTGAATCACAAGGTCCTGGGTGAGGGATTGGCTAACGTACACATAGGGCCTTATTATGATTTTGGCAGACAGAAAGTCCTGTCTGCCGAAATCCCGATGGGTAGGTTGCTGCCAGTGTGGGAGCCTCCCCACCATGCCCATTACGAGTTTCCCACTGGTCTATCAGGAAACAGCCTACAGCATTGTCTCAGGCATGTAATAGAGCTGGCAGAAATGCAGTAGTTTGTATGGTGAACCAGCACCGTCGCAATGTTCACTGTCTGCAAAACAGACAGTGAAATTGTGACAGTGCTGGCCGGGGGGCACTGCACTGCCCATGCCAAGTGCATGGGTAGTGCAGGGGCCCCTCTGTGGCCCCCTGCACCTCTTCTCGGCCACCCTTTCCATGGTGGTGTTACCTCCATGAAATCGCGGTGGGAGAGGGGGGTCGTAATCCCCGCTGCCTTGGCGGATTAGGACCACAACGACGGCCAGACTGCCAACACGACCAATCCTGGCGGTGCTGGCAGTCCGACCATAGCACGACCGCCGCAGTCATAATGAGGCGCTCAGACCTCTGCATTGGCAGCGGTCGAACTGCCACTGTGAGTCTGTCGGTAAGTAGACTGCTAGACTCATAATGAGGCCCATAGTTTAGTAGTGAATATGTACGATGTGAGTATGAAAAGAATGTGTCTTTGCAGGTTTTTTGATCAAGGGTTCTCCAGGCAACAAGTAAAACTATTGAGTGAACCCATTGTTTCAGAGCTTTGGGGGAGCTCCCTGTGGAGGATCTGCGAGGGTGAGTGCTGTCCATTCCCGAGCCCCAGGTGATATTAAAATCGCCCATTAGGAAGATCTTGCCTTCTTAAAATCCCCTAATAGAGGTAGAAGTGTATGTATAAACAGGACTTGGTTGGAGTTAGGGGTTGGAGTTACGGGCGCAGACAGAAGAGAAGGTAAACAGCTGACAGGCAATGCACCCCTTCACAATGACAATTCTCCCCTCTATCAGTTTTACATCCTTCATGATGACATTTAAAGATCAGTGGAAGAAGATGGCCACACCATTGTGCTTACTGGGAGCGAAAGACTTATACATCACAGAGTAAGCTTTATCCCATTTGAGATGAGTCTCCAGTAGTGCCACTACATCATGTCACTGGTCAAGTAAGTACTTCCATAGCTTGTGATGCTTGGGAGGTGAGCTAGGTCTCTTAATGTTTCATGTGAGTGTAGTAATCACCATGTTAATTTAGGTACATTGAACATCCTCGATACTTCCTGGGTGTAAACGTCCTCGAGTCGTCTCTCGTCTCTCAACCATCCGTAGTAAAACATTTTGCTCATAGTCTCCCACTGTTGCTCCTCCCTCCATGCCACCAGTAAAGTTTGGCATCCATGTATCAATGAACAAGTTAACATAAACCCTAAAACACTAACAAAGGGACATCTGGTCCCCAACCAAAAACAGTATTTCAGTAGAAATACATCTTGTCAGGTGTTTTGGTCAATAACCACTAGTGCAGTTGAAGGTACTTTGTGAGTATTTGAAATGAAACTTCAAGATGTGAGTCTGTCATCTTGCAGTCCATGTGTTCGTATTGAGGCAACCACCACCTCTCCAAAAGAGAGAGCAAACATCAGGGAAGGCCCTTGAAGCGTATAGCCACTATGGGGCTAGCTGGTAGCCAGCTGATTCTTTTGATAGACCACATGGGTTAATGAATGGGTTGAGGAGTGAAGACATTGATAGCGGTTCAACGCTTTCTATGTTGTCTTGGACACATTTTGGAAAGCCATTGCCCCTTGTTGAGACTTCCATTAGAGCTGTCTTTCAGGCCCTCCAATCCCTCCTTAGACTGCTGGGCTTCCGGAGATGGGATGTCGAACAAGGTCATTGTTGCTGAAAGTTCTGTAAAGTGATGCACTTTGTTTTGGAAGTCAAAGGCCAGCCCGGATGGTAGTCCAGCAATATTTGATGTGATCTTGTCTCAGTTTATCTGTCATTGGTCCTGTTGCAGACGGGCCAGAGTCGCAGGGCCTATATCAAGAAAAACAAAGCATGTAGTGTCTTGAAATAAGATTTCTTCCATGCTGATTGTAGGATTGCTTCTTTTACCTTGAAGGAACGTAATTTTACCAGGCTATCAAAGGGGTGCTTCCCCCATCCAGGTTCCTGTGGTTCCACCAGATGGATCCTATTGATCTTGACCTTCAATGGTTCACCTCCAAGCAGTTCCGAAGACCTGTTACAAAGGACCACAAATGTTGGCACAATCCAGTTGGCAAATATGAGGGTGTTATCTGTTGGTTCTGGAAGTCAATTGTGAAGTTTGGGCCCTTGTGGGTCCTGTTGCTTACTCACAAGGGTATTGGCCCCCACGCTTCATTGTTGGGCAGGTAATCGCTTTACTCCTACCAGTGGGTGCTGCTGATTGTGCCCGGGGTAGTGGGCCCTCATCAGGGTAATTATGGCTCGCCATGTGGCAGGCCCACCATTTTAGAGTCAGGTCGCTGGGCCTCGGCGGCCCTTCAGTGAGTGTTGGCAATAGTCTTGTGCTTAGCTTGCAGAAGCAGGGGTCAAAGCATGTTTGCTTTTATTACATCTTGCCCATGCATGGGATAAGCAGCAGGGGGGAACCCCAGGTCCGGCATCGTCTTGTGATAAACAGCAGAGTCGCCATCTTAGAGTAGGGCTGCAGCCCACTTATTGATGGTTTCTATTTTGCTGCACTTGGAATAAGTACTTCAAAGGGTCCCGCTGCTATGTAGTCCTTCCCCCCGGGGGCTGCTCAAGTTTTTACACAGCCATGGTCTCGGCCATATCCCCCAGATATGGCTCAGGGCTGCAGGGTGGGGCCACAGACTCCCCACTGCTATGTCGCCACTCCCACCAATGCCACAAATGTCTCCTGGGAGTCTCCTCACCTCTCGGCCAACCTCACAGCATTCCAGCCATCACAGGGAGAACTAAGCCTCTGGCTGACATGAGCCTCTCTGCTTGCCGAGGTTGCGAGCTCTTTGAAGGGGCCATCACTCCGTCGACTCATTCCCAGAGGCCTGCACAGAATCTTCCCCAGTCAGTTGTTCTGGGGGTTAATAACCACCACCCGCTGTGCCACCACTCTCTACCTGGTTCACAGTGCTTGTAGCCTCCAATCGAGTCAATAGGGACTTAGATGCTTTGACTTTCTGTGATGTTGCAGCAGAGCCTCCGTGGATTACGTCCACTCAGCCATCTTGGTTGGCCTATTTTCCATTTTTTACATATCTAAATCCTCACTAAAGAGTCTACGGAATACTGCGGTAATACCTACATGTTACAGTGCTACTTCATTCTTTTTTTTTTTAATGTGCAGTTCTCCCTAAACTGCTGTAAAAACATATTGAAAATTATAAATACATTTATCTACCTATTAACACTTTAATAAAGTGGCAGTAGGTAGGGAACAACAATAAAACCTACTACTTACCTAGATCTAAGACCCTAACCCAGAACCCAACAGATCACAGTCAAAATGTGCTGAAAACGATATGGCTGCTTTTTACCTTTGGTAAACAAATCCATTAGCCAATCACATACTGCCTTATCATATACATGTACCTCAGTATTCCGCAAACTTACCATGGTATACTGTAGCACAATATATAGCTAAGTATTTTAAAAATCATAACTTTAAATATACTTACACTACTCACACATACTACTAAAAATGACCATTTACCTGCCATATTACATCGACATTCATTAACACACTTTCATGCTACATCTATTTCAATTACCACACTTCACTGTACATTACTACGTTCTATGCCACTCTACTTTAAGCCACTCCACTCCCTCTACTTCACTCCACTATACACCACGCCACTATACACTAATCCACTGTATGTCACTCCAGTCTACCCCACTGCACTCTAAGCCACGCCACTCTATACCACTACAGTGTACTCAAATACACTCTGAGGGCCTGATTACGACCTTGGTGGGTGGGAAACATGAAAGATATCCCACCCGCCTTTTTATAAGTTCCACAGGATATAATGGAACTTGTAATACATAAGGCGGGATATCCGTTACGTTAGTGACAGACTATCCCATCCGCCAAGGTTGTAATCAGGCAAAAAGTATCTTCATTTTATGGCACTCCAGTATACAACAATACACTATACCCAACTCCACTCTACAACAATTACTGTACATGATTTCATTCTGCAACACTACACTCTACCACACTATAATCTACTCCAATCCACTCTACCGTACTACACTCCACACTATTCCACCTTATGACACACCACTCTACGCCACTCTACTCCATGCTACTCCACTATATGCCACTTCACTCTATGTTGCTACACTGTTCGCCAGTAGCACTCAATGTTATTCCCCTCTACATCCCTCCACTGTACGCTACTCCACTATATGCCACTCCACTATATGCCACTCCACTGTACACCCCTCAACTCTATGCTATGATACTGTATGCCATTTCACTCTACAGCACTCCACTCTATGCCATTACACAGTATGCTATTACACTGTATGCCACTACACACTACACTGTGCCCTACTCCACTCTACAACACTCCACTCTATGGTATTCCACTCTACAACACTACAGTCTATGCCACTACCCTGTTTGCCACTCCACATGTGATATTCAACTTGGTGGCTACACTACAGGAAATGTAACTCACCACTCTACCACGCTTTGTGTTTTCACAAAATATTTGATTTGCAATGTCATAACTGTTCTTGTAAATACTATTATTTTAGATAGTACACATGAGATAGTATGAAACTGTATAACCTGAGCATGGAGAACGCCTGAGTTATAGTTAATGTGGTTTGGATACCGAGTTGAATACACTGTATATGGAGGTGCTCGAAATATAGTAAGTTCAAGGTGTTGCATACGCTGTAAATTAAAGGTATACGTTTAGAAATTCAAGTTTTTATGTAGTTTAAGTTTGTAGATAAAGAATAAGTAAATTTATATTAATTCAAAGGTGGTGCGTAAATTATAAATTTAAGGTATAACTATCATTTGAAATTTTTTAATGTTTGTGTATTTACAGTTTGGTTTATTTAGAAAGAATAAAAAAAACTTTTCTATTATAACAAAGGTTTAACCTTTGTTTTTCATTATATATAGTATATATATATGTGTGTGAGTATATATATATATATATATATATATATATATATATATATACAGGGAGTGCAGAATTATTAGGCAAATGAGTATTTTTACCACATCATCCTCTTTATGCATGTTGTCTTACTCCAAGCTGTATAGGCTCGAAAGCCTACTACCAATTAAGCATATTAGGTGATGTGCATCTCTGTAATGAGAAGGGGTGTGGTCTAATGACATCAACACCCTATATCAGGTGTGCATAATTATTAGGCAACTTCCTTTCCTTTGGCAAAATGGGTCAAAAGAAGGACTTGACAGGCTCAGAAAAGTCAAAAATAGTGAGATATCTTGCAGAGGGATGCAGCACTCTTAAAATTGCAAAGCTTCTGAAGCGTGATCATCGAACAATCAAGCGTTTCATTCAAAATAGTCAACAGGGTCGCAAGAAGCGTGTGGAAAAACCAAGGCGCAAAATAACTGCCCATGAACTGAGAAAAGTCAAGCGTGCAGCTGCCACAATGCCTCTTGCCACCAGTTTGGCCATATTTCAGAGCTGCAACATCACTGGAGTGCCCAAAAGCACAAGGTGTGCAATACTCAGAGACATGGCCAAGGTAAGAAAGGCTGAAAGACGACCACCACTGAACAAGACACACAAGCTGAAACGTCAAGACTGGGCCAAGAAATATCTCAAGACTGATTTTTCTAAGGTTTTATGGACTGATGAAATGAGAGTGAGTCTTGATGGGCCAGATGGATGGGCCCGTGGCTGGATTGGTAAAGGGCAGAGAGCTCCAGTCCGACTCAGACGCCAGCAAGGTGGAGGTGGAGTACTGGTTTGGGCTGGTATCATCAAAGATGAGCTTGTGGGGCCTTTTCGGGTTGAGGATGGAGTCAAGCTCAACTCCCAGTCCTACTGCCAGTTCCTGGAAGACACCTTCTTCAAGCAGTGGTACAGGAAGAAGTCTGCATCCTTCAAGAAAAACATGATTTTCATGCAGGACAATGCTCCATCACACGCGTCCAAGTACTCCACAGCGTGGCTGGCAAGAAAGGGTATAAAAGAAGGAAATCTAATGACATGGCCTCCTTGTTCACCTGATCTGAACCCCATTGAGAACCTGTGGTCCATCATCAAATGTGAGATTTACAAGGAGGGAAAACAGTACACCTCTCTGAACAGTGTCTGGGAGGCTGTGGTTGCTGCTGCACGCAATGTTGATGGTGAACAGATCAAAACACTGACAGAATCCATGGATGGCAGGCTTTTGAGTGTCCTTGCAAAGAAAGGTGGCTATATTGGTCACTGATTTGTTTTTGTTTTGTTTTTGAATGTCAGAAATGTATATTTGTGAATGTTGAGATGTTATATTGGTTTCACTGGTAATAATAAATAATTGAAATGGGTATTTTTTTTTTTTTGTTAAGTTGCCTAATAATTATGCACAGTAATAGTCACCTGCACACACAGATATCCCCCTAACATAGCTAAAACTAAAAACAAACTAAAAACTACTTCCAAAAATATTCAGCTTTGATATTAATGAGTTTTTTGGGTTCATTGAGAACATGGTTGTTGTTCAATAATAAAATTAATCCTCAAAAATACAACTTGCCTAATAATTCTGCACTCCCTGTATATATATATATATATATATTCACTCAAAAAAACAAAGGGTACAGGGACGTTATAGTTAGGTTCTTAATTTACTCGCACAAAGCCATAAAATTGTAGCAGTTATAGTTAGAGTTATTTTAAGTAACTATAACTTGCACCCCTCGGTAACTAAAACTCACGCCCCTGCCTTCGATTTAAGCCCCAGGGACCCCATCCCTTGGGGCCTAGTTATGTCACTTGGGTGCCCTCCAGGGCACCCCGTCACTACCATTATGGACTGCAGGGGAGCCTGAATGATCTCACTGCCTCCTCCAGGAACCGGCATTGCTGTCACATACAGGGAGCTGCTAAACATGCAGCTCCCTGTCTGTGAGAGTAATCATTTCCTCTTTTTCCCTGCTTGCATGTCTCTGGACAGAGAAACAGAGGAAACTTCTGCTCCCTGGGACATAGCAGGAGCAGCCCTGGTGGGTGTCCGTCCCAAGGGCCATTATTGGCTCCACGAGGGGGTGCCACGCAGCCCCCCTTCAACATTTAAGTAAGCCCCAGGAGGTGCTGGTCCCTGGGGCCCTGGGTCCACAACAGACCCCCTATCTTATTTTATTTCAGGCCTGTGGAGTTGGCAGTCTCTGGGCTGTGGGGGAGCCATGCGGCATCCCCGTATATAATACACTGTTAGCCATAGGGAGCTGGCAGTACCCAGGGCCCTCCCCCCACTACAATGAAAAGATTTTGCCATAGGGAGGTGATGGTGCCCCGGATATGGTGGGCCATGCAGCCCCCCAAACACTATTTGAATATTATTCCCTTGGGAGGTGGCGGTCCCTGGCACATAAATAAGCCCAGGAGGGGTCCCTGTGCGCCCCCCTCCTTTATTTGTGATAAGCCCCCGGACCTGGCCCAGCCAGGGGCTTTAGTAAAATAAGCGCAGGACACCGTACTTGTTTTTTAATTTTTTTTTTACCACAAATTTGACACATTGTCACAAATTTGCGGCAACATTTTTTATAAAAGTGCTTTTTTGCCTGGGAGGGAGGGTCCATCTGGGATCTCAGCACCACAGCTAAGGGTTAAGAGTGTCCCTACCCTGGCCCCTTTTTAAAAAAAAATCTTTTTTTAAGGGGATCGGCTGAACCTGAGTCCCAAGATGGCTGCCAACACTTCCTGGTTGAAGTGTTGGCAGTCAATAAGATGTCTGCATGAGATATGGGGTATCGGCAAAGTCTTCGTGCCGCCAGATATCTAAATTTAGTTTTCTTTCATCATTTAAAAAACTACAGAATTGATTTACCCCAAATAACAAAAAGCACTCATTCTTGACCATGAGCTACCTTCCTGCAAAAGTTTGTGTCATTCCATCCAGTGGTTCAGGCTGTAGTCGTGTCTAAATTCTGTTCAGTAGTTTTTGAGTTATTAAAGAAAAAAGATTTATTGATATCTAGGGACATGGAGGGTCTGCAGATCCCTGAGATCTTTAAATGAGATCTAATTGGCTGTCATCACTTTAGCGAGGAAGCTATGGCAGTCATCTTGGGACTCGGGCTCATCCAAGTCCCAAGAAAAAAAACAGAAAAAAGAAGGGGGCATAGTAGGAATACCCTGGCCCCTAGGCCAATTTAGTTTTTTCAATTTTGTCAGGAAAACGCAGAGGATCAGCTGATCCCACTAAAAGTGAAAAAAAAGCAAGCACGGTTGCCTGCATTTGCTTTTCTTTGCCCCAGGGTGAGCCAGGTCCTGTAGGAAAATAGGTTTTATATTAAGGGTGCAGAGGGGGGGCATATGCGGTCCACGTCTCCAGATTGATTTTGGCCCTGGGAACCCCCCTCCCAGGCCTGCCGATTTCATAAACGGGGAGGTGGGCCATGCGGCCCTGTCCCAGGCTGATTACAGCCCGAGGACTCAATCCACCGGTACCCGGGAACTGGGCAAATAAGAATACGGGGAAGGGGTCCACATAGCCTCCCACCTGGGCAAAATTTGGCCTTGAGAACTCTATCCCCTGGGACCTGGCCAATTTTCACAATGGGGACAGAGCCGCATTGGCCCCTTCCTAAGCCTATTTCAGTCCCAGAGACCCCATGGTCCAGCCTTAAAACAAACGGGGGAGGGGGCCATATGCTATCCCCCCTTCCTAGGCCACATTCAGTCCAGGGGACCCCATACCCCGGGGCCTAGCCGTGCAGAGGAAAGGGAGGGAGGCCCAGGCACCACCCTCCTGAAACCATCAATGGCCCTAGGGACCTCAACTTCAGGGGCCGGAGTCCTTCTATGTCCCAAGGTGTTTCCATAGGAAATGTCTTTATTGTGCTGCTAATAACTTTAGTATCGTTAGTTGAATCTCCGGAAAGTGTACCCAAAAGTGCTACTTTAAGTTTCTAAAAAAGTGCTACTTTTTGCCAATTTTGCACATAGAATGTTTCAGGGTGATCCATCACGTGTGGCCCAATAGAAAAGGGTGGTCCCAAAACGCATTTTCCCCATTTATTCTTCCATAGGAAATTTAGACAAAGCTTCAACCAAACCGCTGAACGGATATACACCAAATTTGACAGAAGGTAGATCTTGGTCCAGAAAGAGTGCTTTATTTGATGTACAACTGTTCAGTAGTATTTTGAAAAATTAATGCTCAAAATATTTGCATATTTAGGGAAACGGTGCCTCCGTGGATCTGACTGCTCTCTTGCTGAGATCTGATTGGCTGCCACCACATCAACAAGGAAGTGGTGCAGGCCATCTTAGGATTTGGGACTCAGTCGTAAAAAAATGAATAAGGAGGGGGATAGGAATAACTTTAGCCCCTAGCCCTTGTAGTTGGGTCCCAGAGGGAGCTCACATGGGGCCAACAATGTTTTTTTTTTTAAATCTTGCTGGGAATTTACGGAGGATCTGAGAAGCCATGGCAAAATAAAACAAAAAAACAAGTGCAGGCTCTAGCAATGATTTATTAAAACCACCTGTGGTGGGCCAGGGCCTGGTGCCCAGGGGGGCTACACACATTTGATTTTTTTGGGGCAGGCTCCATCACCCAGGGCTGAGGCAAAATAAATAAGGAAGGGGTGCACAGCCTGCATTCCATGGGGCAGGAATTAAATTAAAGAGGAGGGAGAACCACTTCCCAAGCCTTTATAGGCTCAGTGACTCGTGCCATAAGATAATCTGTGCCCCCATCTTGCAGTGATATCATTCATGTCATAGAAGATGTCATAAGTGATATGATATGTGGGGTAATTAACAGTGCATGATGACGAGGGGGCACATTATAGTTACCTTAAGGCACGGGCTATAGATACTTGAGATAACTAGAATCATGACTAGTGAATTTTGGCAGAGACAAAGATAATACGGCCCAAATCTGGTATAGAGCCAATGGGGAGTGCATAATCAATTTTTTGCATCTCCTTGGCCTTTTAGCCCCCCCTGCTTTCCTCTTTATTTCTGAACAATATTTGCGGATTTGAACCTTAGCTATGTGAGAATCAGAGGTGTGAGGACCCCAATCTAGCTGTATGCAGATGATGCAGTCCTTTTAGCTCTAACTGAACATTCCATGCATGCACTAATAAAAGGCTTTATAGATTACTATGAAAAGAAGCAACTGACAGTCAATATACCTCAGGCTAAAACAATGATTCTGAAGCCCACTGCCAAGGTAATACATGCATTTGGCATTAATAATCACTTTGGAAAGTGTGGCTATGTTATCTTGGTCTTCACTTCCCTAGCATGCTGAAATGGTCTAAGCAGAGAGAAAAGACGGCTTTGGTGTTGAGGCAAACAATTGCTGCTATTTTGAGTTATAAACGGAAGATTGGAAGAAAATCCCTTTCTTCTCTGCTACACACATATCGCCAGAGGGTAATTGCTGCAGCCTCCTATGATGCAGAACTATTGGGATTCCTGGATTTTTAGATTATGCAAAAATAAACTGGAAAGTAGATTTCTGCGATCTCTTTTGAACTTAGGTGGCCCTTCCTTGGTTTGCCTGTGTCTGGAATTAGCGATTATATCACTTTCTGCTGTTATTTCCCTAATAACAGTCCCATATTGGGTTCAGCAACACAGGAATAAACAGGCAGGTATTTACCAGAATGCACTTATGCAGATAAGTGCGGTAATACAGGATCATCTGTACCATGGTTCAAGCAAGTAGCAAAGACACTGAGGCTACTTGATCTATTCTATCGGAAATCCATATCAGCCTTACTTTGGGTTCACCTAGTAGAATTAAAGAAGCACATTGTTCAAAATGAGCAAAAGATACATAATAATGCAAGGTGCTGTTCTTTGGTTCTTAACTACTTTCTGTACAAAATGCAGCCTGGCTTTCGACCTGGATACAATATATCCCTAAATGATTTGTATGCTTTATGTCAAGTTCGCTTCTTGCCCATTAAATTCCAAACTTCGAAATAGGGGAAAAGGGAAGCTAAAAATGAGCTTTGTGACACTGGGGAAATCGAGACTATTATTCACTTTATGTTTATTGTTCTTAAACGTTAAGCTGTGGTAGAAAATGGCTTTGCTCCATAACAAAAGTTTACAATGTTACTAATCATGAAGATCCCATACTGCAATGCCTTACAACCATCGGCGTCTCACCCCCCTACCAGCAGCTGCAGCTGCAAAACCTTTAAAACTAAAACGATAATAAACAATGTTTATTATTGTTTAATTTTTAAAGGGGCAGGGCCATTGGGGATGGCAGGAATGGAGGGGGAGTGGTGTTCACTCCCCTCAGTGCGCATGTGTGTTTGGCCGGCTGTCTCAGGATCGCCAAACACACATGAGCACTAAGCTCTCTCCAACCTGGCACTGTTGCTGGGTTTGAGACAGCCTGTCCAGGCTCCCAGTCTACCTGGGAGTGCAAAGCCAGGGTGCTCAGGCCAATCTTGACGCTGCTCTCATGCTGCCAGCAGCAAAGGCACAGCGAACAGCAGTGATGGGAGGGGTCGAGCCTTCCGCCCCCTTCATGGCAGACCTTATGGAGGTGATTCAGGGCTCCAAGGCAGAAGTAGTGCACAAAATCGATGTGGTAGCCATTGAGGTCAACCTACTGCGAGCAGACCTGTGCAAAGTATCAGAGGGCCTAGCACAGATGGCAAAGAACGTGGAGGTTCTTCAGCAAGAGGTGGGGGTCCTACGAGCTACGGTGATGGTTCTGCAAAAACTGACAGCACGCCAGACGACAGAGTGGAGGACGCAGAGGGTTGGTCCCGCCAAATAACCTTCGCTTTGCGGTGTTCCCTGAGAGGGCAGAGGGTCCCTCCACTGAATTATTCTTGGAGAAATGGATAACAACATCGCTTGTGCCCAAGAAACTGTCAAACTTCTTCACTATTGAGAGAGTCCAAAGGGCACTGGCCCCGGTGCCCAGACCGGGAGCCCCTCCTAGAGCGATCATTGCCCACCTCTTAACTTTCGTGACAGGGACGCAATCCTCCACTGGGTGAGAGCTCACGGTTCCTCGATGTTTCAGGGGAAGCCGATAACCATCTTCCCATGCTATGCCCCTCCACCTTCCATACATATAAGGGACATTGAAGCCTATCTGGAACGGGTGACTCTGCCAGGGCTGACCCCAGCGGCCCACGAGAACCCTGATCACCCTATTACTAAGGAGGAGTTAGTTACAGTAATCTGCTCGCTTAAAACCTTGAAGACTCCTAGTAGTGACGGCTTCCCAGCAGAGTTTTACCGTAAATTTGCCCATGCTTAGGCTGATAAACTCCTTGAGGTTTTTGAGGAATCCTTGAATCTTCACCAGCTTCCTCCCACAGTGCGCAAAGGGCTTATAATTATGGTTCCTAAACATAATAAAGGCACCACTGTAACATCAGTATATCGTCCAATATCCCTCCTGAACATCGACGTTAAGATGCTGAATGGCACTGTGTTGAATGGCACCTTGGCCCTCTGCCTTTTACCCATATCTCTTCCCTGGTCCACTCAGACCAATCCAGGTTAATTCCTAAACGTAGCACTTTACATAATTTACATCGGTTAGCCCATGTCTATCATTCTACACAATCTCATTTGGAGGAAATGGCCTTAGTCTTTCTAGATACACCACAAGCATTTGATTCCTTACATTGGCGATATTTATGGCAGGTGCTGCATAAGCTCAGTTTTTATCCAGGGTTTTTATTTTGGGTCCCGCTACTGTACACGGACCCATGTGCGCAGGTGAAAACGGGGGCAACAGTCTGGACGCTTTTTACTCTTGGGAGGGACATGAGCCAGGAATGCCCTCTCTCACTGTTACTCTTTGCGCTAGCTATGGAACCGCTAGCAGCAGCACGCCTTCGCCAAATATTGCATCCATGGGGCATCCCACTTGGCAGGACCTATAAGCAGATGACACTTTGGTATATTTGCACTACCTGTCGGTTTCAGTGCCCCACCTCATGCTACTATTGCAGGATTTTGAGAAAGACTCATCTCTGAGAGTTCACCTCTCTAAATCCAAATTATTCCCTCTGGGCTCACTGACAGGCCGAATCCTCAAATCCCTCCCACGGTTAGCCATACCATGGGAGTGCACAGATGTGCGATATCTGGGAATCCGGCTGATGCCCACTGCACAATCTTTTCATGAACTTAATATAGAGAGAATGATAGCGGGTCTTCAGATCTCTGTAAATTTCTGGTGGGGACTGCCCCTGTCGCTTATGGGGAGAGTCATCATAGGGAAGATGATCATACTTCCTCAATGTCTCTTTAAGCTACAAGGGTCATTTGATATGGTCTCCAGAGAATACTTCCGAAAAATAGATAGTATTGTTGTCGATTTGTTATGGGCAGATAAACATAAAAGAGTCCAACTTGCTAACTTGCAACACACATGGGAGAAGGGGGGATTGGAGGTCCCGAATATTGAACTGTACTACATGACGACTCACCTACAACACTCAATATATTGGTTCTCGCCGGAGACCTCCCGGGAGAAACAACTGCTGGAAGGCTCCTGTGTGACAGAAGAGCTGCCATCCCTTCCAATGAGAGGAACCTGGCTACCCCTGAGTACACCATGCGTGGTGCAACAAGTTGCCAGTATTTGGGAAAACGCAGTCACCAGGGTAGCTCGTCGTGAGCCTTATGCTCCTGATATGCCTCTGTGATCCCTAAAGCCATTCCGCAATATTGCAGATTCTATGTCGGTTCATAGCTGGAGGGAAGGAGGTTAAACCACCCTAGCGATGGCCAGGGAGATATGGCCCATGTTTCCGGAGGCCCCCACCATCCGCTACACTTTTCACACTCCTACAAATTGCAGGGGGCGCCATTTAGTGTCACAGATATATCGAGCTCTGCAAGATGATCTGCCTAGTGTCCCACTGTGGGTTCAGTCCCGATGGAAAGAGATGTCCCCAGAATCTTTAACTGAGGGAGACTGGGCAAAGATTTTCATTGGAGTGAGACTAGCCAGCTCCACTGCCCGATTCAAATTAACCCAATATAACTTCTTATATCAAACTTACCTTCCTTCTTTTAAATTACATTTAATTTATAATACACCCCTGGATGCCTGCCCCCGCTGTGGAACCCTGCCAGCCAATTTAATTCACATGATATGGGGATGTGGGAGACTGCACTCTTACTGGGAACGTATCTTGGAGGACATTAACAGAGCCTTGGAGTGGAACATTCAGTTAACTATAAGACAAGTTATACTAGGACTCATACCTAACCCGGCAAAAAGAACACTTAGCCGAAAAATCATTCTTCTCTGTCTTACACTAACAAAACGTTGCTAAGCTATTTACTGTCTCTCTCTGGAACCCCCTCAACATGTGGCGTGGCTTAGGGATGTGGACGAATGGGGAGCGGAGGAAGAAATCCGCATGAAATGTGTGCGTATAGATGTAAGGTTGGGCGACGATCTTCGGGCATGGAATAACATGCTACACGCTATAAACTCACAAATGAAAAGGCCCCACACCAGTGTGATCTCCGGTGACTCATGAATGCACTACAATGCTCCACTGGAGACTTGTTGACTGCCCCCTCCACATATACAGCCCCATAACACACGCAGGTTGATGATGATTCACCTATACGCATAATTATTGCTAAAAATGCACAAGTAAGATAGGGAGGTGGGTGGATAGGGAGTTTGTGTTATGAGTTTTTTTTTTTCATGCCAGGTTACGAGCTCTACATGATAACATACATGCATGAAGATGTATCTGTCTGAGAATTTATAATGTCAACCTAAACATGTATGCCATGTGGAGTTGTCTCTGCAAAAATCAATAAAAATCTTCTACAAAAAGACATTTACTGTGCAGTATCTGCTTATATCTGGACTGCTTGGGCCAGAACTGGAAGACTCAGCAGATGACACAGCACGTTAATCTATATTTGATTTATACCCTCTTTTATTCGGAAATTTGAGGCACTGAAAAGCTTGCCAAAGGGATTCATTTGATTTTACTTTTGTCATCTTTGTTCTTATGATCTTTGTTATCACGATTAATACTACAAGTTTAATAGTTGAATTAATTTTTTTTATTGTATTTGTATTGTTACGACTTATGCCAACAAAAATGAATAAATCAGTTTGATTTTATAATTTTGATTTAATGTTAGTTTGATGATATTTTTATTTTAATTCCTTTCATGTTACTATGATATATTGTATTACATATTTAGAAATGCTTTATATTGTGCTTATAATTATTTTTACATATTTTATGTGTTATTCAGTAGTTAAAGATGTTTTTAAATAGTAGATGAGTGGATTTTAATCAGAGTTTTTAATATTTATTGTTAATGATATTTTGAATGGGGGCGTGGCTTGATGCCGTTTGAAGATGGCACCTTCCTCGGAGCTCTGTGACCGTGGCGCGAGACAGGAGAGCCGGATTGTATTCGTGGGCATTTTTCAACAAACCTGCAGTGAAGAAAAGTTAGGGGAATATGCATGGAATGCATTGTTCCCCTTAAAATGACTTAAAAGGTATTTTTTATGCCCTATTTGACTGATTTACATGGTGGTAGTTTGAGGAATTTATTGCGACCGCCATTTTGTTTTTGTTTTTACCTCACAATTTCCTTGTTTACTTTGTGCATCGCTGCCTGAGGGATTCTTTTTGCACTTTTTTGGCCTAAAAGCATATGTTTATGCTTTCTGCTCATCGTACCTTGCTTTTTGGAAGTTATGTCCAGTTATTTTTTGTATTTCAGTCAACTCTCTTTTTTTAGGTGGATTCTTACTTCATAAAGTATATGCTTTACTACATAATGGGCAGAATTGTATATTTTTGCTTATGTGCAGATCTAGGAACCTTCAATTGACTAATAACAATTAACAAACTCATTTGCTCCTCTGTCAAATATGGAGAGTGCAGGAGCTACTACTCTTGATGCTACACCTTAAACACCTGTTGTTCATAAAGTATTGTCTAAGTTTCCGGTAACGGTTTCGGCGTCCACGAAAAAGAGAGCTAAAAAGGATTCTCCGTCTCCTATTAAAGTTGTAGATACCATATCTATGGAATTACTTCTTGAGGAAATAAGGGAGCTTAAACCATATATGGAAGATACAAATAAACAATTACAAATATTGGACGACAAATGGTCTCCTGTGGAGAACAGAGTGGATGTGCTTGAAGATTCCGTTGCGTCTATTCAGTCTCTACAATCTGAAGTTACTATGTTGAAAAAGCATGCAGAGGATATGGAAAATCTGAACCGAAGAAATAATCTACGTGTTACGGTCTACCTGAAGGAATTGAAGGTTCAGACTCCTTATCTTTCTTTCAATCGTTTCTGCCCAAAATTCTGCCTACTTCTCCTGCTTTAACTATACAAAGAGCGCATAGACTTGGTAATCCTTCACATTTGGCTTCGAAGTCAAAGAAACCAAGAGGAATAATACTTTATTTTTTGGAGTATGTAGACCTGCTAAAGGCTCTCAGAGCAGCAAGAGCTAAAGGTCAAATCACGTGGTCAGGTTCCAATCTCTTTTTTGCTCAGGATTATGCTAAGTCGACGGTGGACAAACGAAATAAATTTCTGGATATGCGCTCGGCATTAAAGTTGCTTAATGTTCGATATGGTCTCTTCCATTCATGTTTATTCAAGGTGACTTACAATAATAACACCACAACATATGAAGATCCAGTATTACTTCAGCGATTTATTGATTCTTGTAGAGGTGAAACAATGGATACTTCCAAAATATCGGAGACTTAACTATTGTATTGATTTTTGTTTTTCTTTTTGCTCTTATTTAATGGATATGCCCATTACTGGTTCATGTAATCTTAAATGTGTCGGATTATCTAAGGCTTTTTAATGTTTCTTATGTCCCTTTCTTTTAGATCTTCATTCATTAACGTATCCATCTTTTGTGGTAGCAACCTGTGTGGCCGGGTCTCTCTTCCCTTCCATATCTGCAGTCGTGGAGTGAAGGTTGCGTCATCTTCCCTTTGTGGTTTCACCATCTTCACATTGTTGTTGTCTTATAGGTCTGTTTTTATTACTTGTTTTGTGTTTTTTCTGTAGTTTTAATGTTTCCTTCTATATTATATTCTGTTCGTTTTCTTTAACTTCATCTCTTCTGCCTTTACTATTTTTCCCTCCTTTCGTTTTCTTTTTTCTATTTTCTCATGTTCATAGTTCTATTTTTCTCTTTCTGTACATCAAATTCTTTCTTTTGGTTCAATTTCTCCATAATAATAATTGGTTTATATGCATTAATTCATGGTCATATTACTTATTCTTTTAAATTAAATGACAATTAGATTTCTTTCATGGAATGTTAAAGGTTTGGGATCCCCAATAAAGCGTCAAAAAGTTTTAACACATATTTTAAAATTGAGAGCTGATATTGCCCTGTTGCAAGAGACTCATATAACAGGTGATGAGGTGGCCAAACTTAAATGAAAATGGGTAGGTCATGTTTTTGCATCTCTGGGTCATGGGAAAAGAAATGGGGTTACTATACAGTGTCTTATACTTTGAACATTTCTGATTTTTCTCAAGAGTTTGATGAGCAGGGTAGGTGGGTTATAGTTTCAATGAATATTAATCAAGTACCTTTAACTATATTTAATGTTTATGCTCCAACCCAACCTGATAAATCTTTTTGGAATTAAATATTAGCTAAGTTAATGACTCTTTCGGATAAATATGTAATTTTTGGAGGAGATTGTAATATGGTTATGGATCCTTTTCTTGATCATAAATCCAATTCTAGATTTGTACCATCCACCATATTTTCACAGTTTACCTCCATGATTAAAAAAAGAGCATTAATGGATGTTTGGAGATTGTGTAACCCCACATTACATGAATTTTCCTTTTTTTCCCCAGTATATTCTTCCCATTTGAGGATTGATTATTTATTTGTCTCACAGCATCTCGTACAACACGTTTTGAGTTCAGAAATTGGTTCCATATTAATCTCGGATCATGCTCCATTCAGTATGGATCTTGATCATATCGCACATAATCAGCCAAGTAATAGATGGAGATTTAATAAAGCGTTACTCAAAACCAACTTTACTCAGCTTTTTAAAAAGTTTGCCACACAATTCTTTGTAGAAAACGATAACCCTCAACTATCTGTTCAGATTATTTGGGATGCATTCAAAGGGGCCTCTAGGGATTTTATTATTTCTTATGTGGCCAATAAAAGGAAAACACCTTATAAAAAATTACTTAATTTAATGGATCGTATCAAACAATTAGAAAACCTATATTACTCTTCGAAGTCTACAAGTTGTCTTAATGAATTACTTAAAGCTAAATTTACTTTCAATAAAAACTCAACTGATATTGCTAATTCATATCTTTTTAAATCCAGTGCTAAGTATTATGGGGGCCAAAATGAATCAGGAAAACTTCTAGCAAATTATCTTAAATTTAAAAAAGATAGAAAAAAGATAGAATTTATTTATAACTCTTCCAATTTTTTATTACATAAGAATGAAGAACTTTGGATGAATTAGTTAATTTCTACACACAGTTATATACTCCTGATTCTGTTCCCATGCAGGATCTTATTGATCAATACTTGTCTACCATTAATCCACCTGTACTTCCCTCTTCTGAATTTTCTGCTCTTGATAATGATATTTCTATTAAAGACTTTCACAATGCACTAAATCTTATTCAAAAAGGTAAAGCTCCAGGCCCAGATGGCTTTACTATTTAATTCTATTTACATTTTTCTAAATTATTAGTTCCAAGATTATTTAAACTTTTTACCTATTTTGTTAATGGAAAATCCTGTGGAGGATCTTTTCAAGAGGCTTTAATAGTTCTTATCCAAATGATAACAAAGATCCAAAGTTTTGTAGGAATTATAGACCTATATCTCTAGTAAATTTCGATTATAAAAGTTTTGCTAAAATTATAGCTATGCGGTTGGAATTGATTCTCCCTAAGTTAATTGTTAAAGAGAAGTCTGGCTTTATTAAAGGACGCTTATTATCGGACAACACACACGTGACGTATAAGGACTCTATCTGCAATTGCTCTAGATGCTGAAAAAGCTTTTGATTGTGTTAATTGGTTCTTCATTTTTTCAACGCTTTCATAGTTTGGCTTTGGAACTAAATTTATAAATCTTATCTTATTATTGTATTCTTATCCTATCGGTGCTGTTTTTCTAAATGGTCTCATCTCTCCCTCGTTCTCACTCCATAGAGGAGTTCGTCAGGGATGTCCGTTGTCACCACTTTTGTTTGTTTTTGCCTTGGAACCCTTTTTATTGAAACTTAAAGCTAATCCAAATTTACATGGCTTCCGGTTTGGGCGAGGACAGATAACATTTTTGGCTTATGCTGATGATATTTTACTTTTTATATCAAATCCGAAATCTTCAATTCCTTATTTTCTTTTCGAAGTACAGAATTTTGCTTCTATTTCAGGGTATAAGTTAAATAAAGGTAAGTGTGAAATACTCCCTTTAAATACATTTTACCTTCCTGAAGATTTTATTCCTTTAAATGTTCATTGGAACAATGATAAAATTAAATATTTAGGTCTTTGGTTTAAACCTCCTATTGAAGATACAATTTCTTGTAATTTTTTGCAATTATTTTCTATTCTTTTATATCTAAATGGAACCCTTTATTTTTGTCCTGGTGGAGTATTTTTCCTCTCTCTTCATCACTTTATTCCGGTAAAAACATACCATAAAAGTACAGTACAAAGCAATCCAAAAAATAAAATATAGGAAGAAAAACAGATAAAATTAGAAACGAGCTCTAAACTCAAGTAAAACAATAGCTAAAATGATTTCCATGAGTTTAAATTTAAAAAGGACATACAACCTCAGCTAGATAATAAATACATTAAGCTGGTATCCATACACTTATGTGTGACAGCTATACACTATGGTGCCTACTTCTAATGTCTACTACTGAGTCTTATTCTTTAAAATCCCAAGTCTAAAATGCCAAATAGATTCAAAGAATTTTGCCACAGGGCAAACAATTTGTACAGATGAATCTGACTTGAGTACTCTCAGAGCAGGTAAACAGTTCCTAAAGCCCATTTGTTTGCATAGAGGGATGATCCAGGGAGCCCTCTGTTTACGATATGCAGGACATTGAAAAAGAACATGGGAAGCAGTCTCTTCATTCTCACAACCCATCGGACATAACTTAGACCTATTGATTGAATTAGACCATTTATAAGTTAGAGAGCGCAGAGGAAGAGACCCTATTCTAAATCTAATATAAAGGGCGCGCGCGAATGGAGAGAGTACTGCATCCATGAAGAGCTCAAACTCGTAATGGCATTTAAATTGGAGAAAACTGTCAGTCATACAAGAGGGAAAAACTTCGACCAGTTGCACAGTTTGGACATTAAGCCAAAATGCGTCCTTCAAAATCTGAGCGGCATTTTTAAGGATAGAGGAAGGATCCTTCCAATAGGACCCCAGACCAAGATAAGATAAGGACCGTTCAACATAGGCACACCACTTGATTCTGGTAGTAGAATTGGTGCCCACCAGATTGGTCAACCCGCATCTAAATGGAATAAGAGCGTCTAATGACCATAAACAAATCCAGAACAACAGTGGCCTTAAGGCGGCAATCTGGTTAATTGGGCGGAGGTTTAGGTCCATTCAGATGGGCAAAGAAGGGGTACTTGAAGGGACTCTTAACAGCATCTTTAAAAACAAGTTTTCCGCCCTTACCACGTCCTCCAGATTACAATGGCCCCATAACTCAGCTCTATACAAAGCCCTCCCCCACCCCGGCTTGAGAATTGTATATTTCAAGAGCAGGAGTCACAGCACATCAGGGGGATCTGGTTGCAAATCTCACAATACCACCTGCCCTTTGTTTCAGACACGTTATTGATTTCTGGAGGTGGGCATGCCATTTATGTGAATCTTCTAGTTTAACACCTAAGTAATCAAAAGTGCCCACTCTTTCCAATATGGCGCCCTCGAAGCGAACAGGTCTTTTAATCTTATGCTTTTTATCTCCAAACACCATGTATTTCGTTTTTAGTGAGTTAATTTCCAGACCGTGGTCTTTGCAAAACTCCATAAACCTCGCAAGCAAGTTTGAGAGGCCCATGGCTGTTCGGGATATTAGCAAAGTATCGTCAGCAAATAGAAGACATGGAATCTTCTGCCCTCCCATATTGGGGGCATCGCTAGAGCAACCCAAAAGGTAGGGAATACATGCATTAATAAAAAGGAGAAACAATGTGGGTGCAAGTACACAACCCGTGTCCTGGTGGAGTAAATTAGATTCTCTTAAGATGATGTTACTTCCTGTAATTATCTTTTATTTATCAAATATTCCAATTAATATTCCAAATAGTTACTTTAAGAGACTGAACGCTATTCTTACCAAATTCTTATGGAATAATAAGAGACCCAGAATGTCCCTCCAAAAATTAATGAGACCTAAAATCTGCAGAGGGGTTAATTTTCCGAATCTTCGCTCTTATCATATGGCTTTTTCTCTTAAGCAAGCTTCTTGTTTATTGACTGGCGATGATTCTGCTTTTTTACCTTTATGGGTTGAAGTTGAAAAGTCATTTGTTCCATTTACATTTCCAGAGGTATTAACTCTGTCAAATAAACCAACATCTCCCTCCGAATTTTGAAAAATTAATGCAGAATTCTGCAGCCTATTTTTGCTTTGTACAATGGAGATAGAGTACAGTTTCTAAATTCATCAATTTGGTACAACAAGCACATCAAGTTGAATAATAGAACCATCTACTGGAAATCGTGGAAGGGGTTAAGATGGGTACAGCAATTATTTGAAAATGATTCCCCTCTTTCTTTTGTACAGGCATAACTTCTTTTTTTGTTTCCATCCTCTTTTAATGGGAAATATGATGCTCTAATACATGTTGTAAATAGTTCATATCAATCTTTTCCAGTTCAGCAAGCACGTTCGGTCCATCCCTCTCCAATTAAGAATCTGTTATTGCAGCCTGCATCAGCTTCTTGTATTTATCAAACAATTACAGCTCTTCCTGAAGATAGACCTAAATCAGAAATAGAAATACAATGGGAGAAAGATTTGGATATTTCACTTTCACCTTCTTTATGGAATAAAGTGTGGATTAAACTAAGAAAGTCCTCAAGAGCAGCTAATGCAAATCAAACTTTATTTTTTATATATTACAGGTAAATATTTACACCTTCATCGTTACATAAAATGAATTCTAACCTCTCGTCCTCTTGTTGGTCCTGTAATAAGCCGGTCTCCGATCTTAAACATATGCTTTTTGAATGTCCATATACATTTCAATTTTGGGTTAAAGTATGTAGTCAAATTAATACTATTTTTAAAACTCAAATTACTTTAAGCTTGGCAAATATATTTTTAGGTAGCCTTGCCGCTGACTGGTTTCGTCTTCCAAAAAATTCTATTGTAATCTTAGATTTATTATTGGCTGTTGCTCTTCAACAAATTACGAAAACTTGGAAGGATTCTTCTCAATTATCCTTTCAGGCTAGGTGGTATGGTATATGTTATAATCATAGGCTGGATAGAGCGTATGTTTCCTCCGAATCTCTCTCTATTAAAAGAGACATGTTATAGTTACCTATTACAAATTACCTAAACTCTTTGGTTTATTCTTCCTGCATTCATTTTCCTAGAAATTAGGAGGTTTCTAAACCGCCATGAATTGTTTTTCTTTACCTTTTTATTGTACATACTTATATTGCTTGTAACTCTCTCTCCTAATATATTTAATATATACATATAAACTTATGTTTTAAAGTATTCATATTTACTGTTCTCCTCAAAAAGCGCTTCTCGTGAAATTGAACTGCTATTGAATTATTTCATTCCTTGTTATCAAATGTATTTATACCTTCTAAATATTGTATTAATTTTTAATAAACTTTCTCTTTAAACTTGAAAAAAAGATATTTTGAACGTCGATAATGTTTTGTTCAATATTTGTGTAGTATTCTTTATAATAAAGGAGGTACCAGTAATGTGTGCGTCTTTATTTTTGTTTTCATTTGGGTATTTTATATTTTTTATCAACAATATTCTTGTAGTCCATGCTTACGTTTTTATTGTTTATAGGATGATGATATTTTGTGATTGATATTTTTAGCAATATTTCTTTATTTCTTTATTTTCAACACCTTAACATCAACACTTCATAAACACACTACACTTGTACAAATGTAATATTCACTGATGTCATTCCGCCAGCTCTTAAGTCCTGAACCCATGCTGGAGATTCCAAACGATTTTCAAAGGGGAAATGGACAAGGCCCCAAAAGATCTCAGGGAGAGCTACATACTAACTCCAAAGGCAAGAATACATATGAATGACTCAACAGGGATATCAGGAATAGCAGAATGGCAGATCGTGCCATTGGTTAGCAAGAAAATGGGAGAAGGGGAAGGGGAGAATAGGAGAATAGAGAAGCGTGTCTTCAAGTCAAAATAACATTATTTGTATGACCATTGTTGCCAAATTGAAGTCTTATAATCCTCTTGACGGGAAAGAAAGACTTTGTAGAAGCATCCTTGTGGTGAGTATTTAATTCATTTTGAATACAGAAGACCCTGAGATGAGGCATGATTAAGAAGGAAGAGATTGCGGTATTCCTTCAGATTTAACTGGCATGATAATCATCCAGAAATATGTGAAATTATGATTAATTGAGAAATCATTTACTGAAGGATTGCTGTTGTCCTAGCGAAAAACCTGTGATACAAGGGAAGGGATAAAATGGCAATAAAAATTTTTCAGTCGAAATCTTCTTACTAGGCTTTTATTTCAAAAATTTTAATAGTATTCACAGGAAAAGCATCCCAGTGCATAAACTTTATCAAAATTGGTTCAAATATGCGGTGGGACATAAAAGCGTTACCTAAATTACCTAACAACAACATGGAAAAATAAACCCCTAGTATTAATACCTAGACGATGCTTTCATAAAAGTTGGTATGAAAAAAATAAAACAATAATGAAAGCAGGTGTGCTGGGTGCAACCTATTATACATAATGTTCTGCCCTTTGGGCAACTGTAATCTCACCCCAATCTGAGGGCAGCACATTCGTGAAAGACGGAGTGCTTGTTTGAAGCAGCCAGTCCGTCTTTCTGTGTTTCTGCGGTAACCTGTCTGCCCTTCAAGGAGGGGAACAGAGATCTCATACAGGCAAGTACAGTGAGTGACCGCACCCCTGTGGAGAGGAATGTCGGTGGGGGCTATAGGATCCCCTTTAATGCCACCGGAGGTATTCCCATAGGGGACACCCTGAGTACGCACCAACTCTTTTTGGCAGGGCAGACATAGTCAGTGCACCTCCTAACACCTTCTTTGCCTCTCCACCAATGAGAATCGGTTCTTTCATTTGCATGCTGCCACAACCCCATGCAAATGATGGAATGCCTTCTCAGATGGCAGTTTTGCAACATGTGCGCTAGCACTATTAGTATTCAGAAGGGACGCATATGCATCTGCGACCTCTTCTGTAATGCTGTAATGCCTTGGAGGCACACTCCTTGCGCCCTGTGAGACTGTATGTAATAGAGCCCCAGATAACAACTTCTTAGTATCCCTTACAAAACTTTGGAGAGCACCACAAGGAGAGTACCATGTTTTATGAGCGCTAAAGCAAAAATGCTGAACTTTAAACAAAATCCGTTTGATTCCCTAGTATTTAATAGAATCTTCAAAGATGGCTTTTTCAAAATGTTGACTACTGGGATTTTTTTTAAAACAAAGGCCTTCTTGTGTACTTTACATGTAGCGCACTGGCTGCCCCATCTTGTTCAGCAAAGAAAAGTGGTAAAGTTAGCTCAATGTAACAAAAGAAAAGATCTGTGTGCAATTTACCGGTCACTGATAGGAAATGTTTGTGCCAGGGATGTCCAGCTGAGGTCCAGGAAGGTTGGATCCATTACAGATTATCAGGATCGCAAATGGCTATGTAAATTATTTCAGTTTAAATTTGAGGTTTAGCTTTGTTTTTCATGTTTACCAGCTCAGCTTATACTTACACTTGCACACATTCGGAGGCCGGCAAGGACTTAGAATAGAACAAGTCCTATCCAACCCTTCCCCTTCCCACCCTTCCCCACCACCTCTGCACAAACACTGAGCAACAGATCTGTATTTATCCTTGAAATTATGGCCGACACCTCTTCAGCTCATGGTTATGTCCAGTGTATCATGTTGACAAAGCCTCATACCTTTACATGAGTCTGAACACTCACACTTTTAGGGGCAGGTGAATTCACTCATTTCACTTGAAGAGAGTGGCAAAACGGTCTCCCAGTGAAGCTCATGTTGTGTCATTGATCCCTCAATTGTGCCTGATATTTTCTCATTCCCTACTATACGGCAACGTTGAATAACAATACTCTCACATCAGGGACACACCCTTTCCCCCACAGTTCAGTAATTGTTTGATTTGCGGTTCGTAATGCCACTGACATCAGCCTTCCCCGTTTGGACTGCAACTCAGATGTTTGTGTGGATGCTAGTTACCATGTTTGCATTATGAATGTGCAGAAAAAGTACATTGTGTAAAGTTTCATTCCTGATTTATTTTCCTCGCACATAATGCTAAAGTCCAAAGAAAATAATTTTCTAGTGCTTGTTTTGGAAATTAGCAGTTTTAATCCTTAAATGTACAAGTAACAATTTAGGGCCAGATGTAGCAATATTGCAAATTGCGACTTGGAATTTGCGAGTCCATCCGACTCGCAAATTGCAAGTCGCAATTTGCAATGCAGTACGGTGTCTCAGACACCGACTGCGACTCGCTATGGGGTTGCAATGACCCACCTCATCAATATTCATGAGGTGGGTCGCAAATTGCGGCCCCATAGCGAGTATAGGCACTCGCAAACATGGAGGCCTGCTGTCGTCAGCAGACCTCCATGTTCGTGACAAGCATTTTTTTTTTTTTAAGTGTAGCCCGTTTTCCTTAAAGGAAAACGAGCTGCACTTAAAAAAAAAAACGAAACCTTTAGTTTCGGTATTTTTTCAGGGCAGGGAGTGGTCCCTTGGACCACTCCCTGCCCTGAAAAAATATTTTTGGGTCCATTCACAAAGTGGAAGGGGTCCCATGGGGACCCCTTCCAATTTGCGAGTGGGTTACCATCCACTTGAAGTGGATGGTAACTGCGATACCATTTGCAACCGCGTACGCGGTCGCAAATGGTATTGCATACCACTCAGACCCGCAAATAGGAAGGGAACACCCCTTCCTATTTGCGAGTCTGAAATGCATATTGCGAGTCGGTACCGACTCACAATATGCATTTCTGCATTGGGAAACGCGTTTAGCGAGTCGCAAACGGCAATTTTTGCCGTTTGCGACTCGCTAAACGTTTCCTACATCTGGCCCTAAGTGCTGCCTTTCCACATAAAACGTCATGAAACTGTGTGCTTTATTTATCTGAAACATTATAAATGATATTATATTTGCTAGGAGTTAACTCACATATTTTCACTCAAAGAGCTAGATGTGTACTCATTTTTTATTAGAGCTGAATTATTAATTTAAATATTTTCTAATGTGCTGTGGCTACTTAATGTTTTAAAGGAACATTGTATTTCAGCATTTCTTAATGAATTTGGCTTCTGATTCTAACTAACCTTTCACTTTCGGTAATGAATTATTTTGATTGTTAAATAAGTCTATAACCTGAGAACTGAACAAAGCGTAAATGTTCATATTTTCTTGATGGTTTTCGCTGGTTACATTGGTTCAGTTTTTGCCTCTTCCCGTAATTAATGTAAAGTGAGTTGGAGCCTAATCGTGTTCCTACCAGTAGGCAGAGATTTTATAGAGTTTTCCCTGAGTAGTGGCTGTTTTAGAAGGGGTTATCATGTATATCTCTTTCAAACCATTAATGGGCAAAGTTCTTCCTAATTCGGTTATCCAGCGCTCCTGTCCTGAATATTTCTCTGGGCATTTGCCATATTGTATAACTTTGTATACATCTGGCAGCAGTTATTTGCTATGTTCCCTGGACAAAAAACATTGCTCATATTTCATATGAGGTCCCCATGCAATTAGCTCATTAGTTGGGCTGAGTACCCCGTGTGAGATTTGCATGTATCTGAATCTTTCCCTTTCAGGGATATTCAATTCTATTTTCACATTGTGAAAAGACCTGTCTTCAGTCCCCTCAAACATGCCCCCTAATCTTTCGCATCACATTCGTTTCTATATTTAAAAAGGTCTGTCTGTTTTTTGGGGACCAAACTCTGCGTTACCCAGAAGAGGGGTCAACAAGGATGGGACTGTGTTAAGGCAGCTCATCAGAGACCCAGCATCCCATGCTTGCAGAGTGGCCTTTGTGACTGGGGAGTATTACAGACCCCACACTCTATCTTTCTTCAGCTTCATGGAACTTTCCCTATAAATATCTCAGTTTTTGCTTGGCCCATAAAGCACCAATGTTTTTCAGATTCCATCTGACGCCATTCTGCTAAATCCATAAGCTTGAAGGCTTGACAGTACTTTTTAATGTTGAGGGGGCCCAATCCATGGTCCTTGTCTTGTAGTGCAGAGAAGGCTATTTTGTTTTTATTACCTGCCCATATAAAGTTCTCTATTAGGTATTGGATTTGTGCAAGGTTATTGTTTTGATTGAAAGTGTGAGTGTCATGAATCCGTACATCATGTGTGGAATGGAGGCCATTTTTAGTGAGGCTATTCTCCCTTGCCACACAGTTCCTCTGTGTGCGGGGTCTGCAAGTCTCGTAGTATCATACAGATTAGGAAGTTATAATTGATTTAGGCAGTATATTTGTTCTATCCTTGGACCTATTTGAATTCCAGATCAGACCAGTGGAATGTAAAACAAGCCTTTATCTGCATTATCTGGTCCCTCAAAATAGATAAGTTAAGTCTTTGGGACTTAGTGAAGTTGACCTTGAAACTCAGACTCACCACAAAGCTGTAATTCTTCCATATTCACCTAGATATGTCTGGATGTGTCATTGCTCTCATTAAATGCCAGCTGTTCTGGCCCATCTAGATCCTGTGTATTTGTCCTCTTTCCCTAATCCTGCCAACAACAGGAACGTTAGCGTAAAAAGCAAGGGGAAGCTTTGTGCATCTGCCAATAATAAATCGGCTAACCACACACCCATTTGCTGCAACTATGGCTGTAGTCATTTTACAGCAATTAGCGACTGAGCTTCTGAATCTAAGACCCTGTCCCACAGTCTTTAGCCTTCCATCCAGGAATTGACACAGGGCCCTTTTCCTGCATCAAACAATAATATTAGTGATTTATTTCTTGTTCCGAGTACATTGTAAATAAGATGCAATAGGGTTTTGGTTATATTTCTACAACTTTCCCCGGGAACAAAGCCGGCCTGGTTAGGTTCTATAAAATCTTTCCTGATATATGGGCCAGGATACACCCAAAATATTGTGACATCTGTACTGAGCAGCGATTTCGACCTGTATGAGCAACACTGCTGTTTATCTTTGCCCTTTATGAGAATTACTGCAATTAGTGCCTGGGCCATTGAGTCTGCTAGCCTAAAGTCTTTCATGACTATTCTTACAGTGTGATACACACGGGATGCACAAGTGATGGGAGTGGCTTGGCATCTACCACACACAAATATGCATGGTGTGGCACATATCAGGAGACTGTCAGCTGGGCAGATGCAGGGAGCCTCTAGAGCTTGTTATGTCCCTGTCACTCAGAACAAGAGGTCAGTGAGCAGACCCTTGGAGTCCCTTCAGCCTAGGATGAAGGATGCATGTCCAGTCTTTCTTCTCAGCAAGCAGGACAGCAAGCAGCAGGGCAGCAGAGTAGCAGGGTAGTATTCCTTCTGGAAGCAAAGCAGCACAGCAGTCCTTCTTCTGCAGTATCCACAGTTCCAGAAGTGTACTGAAGAGCTGGGTCTAAGGGACCATTCCTTATGCTTTGGGCCCCCTTTGAAGTAGATGAAGTAGTCCGAGAGGTGTTTGTAATATCCTGCCTCCCGGTCCTGGCACAAGCTTGTCTGAGGATACAAAATACTAGTGTCAAAACCCTTTGTGAGTGTGCTGGGCAGAACCTTTGTGATGTGCAAGGATGGTAGGTGACAGCTCTGCACCTCCTCCTCATCAAGTCAAAGATTGCCCATCCTGCCAACACCTATTCTCCCTTTATTCCAAACTGCCAGCTACACATAGTCATGTGAAGCAGGATACAGGCTGCAGGCACCATATGGTTGGGACAAGAAAATGTCAACTTTCTAAAAGTAGCATTTTCAGAATTGTGACTTAAAATCCGACTTTACCATTAAAGATGGTTTTAAATTACAATTCTTCAGATATCCAGCTCCTACCTGTTCCCAATTGAAAGGTGTCACTTATTGAATTTACTAAGTTAACCCAATGTTATCCTATGGGAGAGGCAGGCCCCTGCAGTAGTGAAAAACAAATTCAAAAGTGTCCCTACCAGAACATGTAAAAATTAAAATTACTCATCCAACTTTTTAAATATATTGTACCATGCCCTATGGGCTATTTAGAGCCTACCCTAGGGATAACTTACATGTATTAAAAATGAAGATTTAGGCCTGGCAAAAGATTTATTTTTGCCAAGTTGGAATGGCAGTTTAAACTGCAAACACAGACTACAATGACAGGCCTGGGACATGTTTAGAAGGTATCTTTGGTGTGTGGCACAATAGTGCTGCATGCCCACTAGTAACATTACATTTTACAGGCCCTGGGCGCATGTACTACCACTTTACTAGAGACTTACAAGTACATTAAAAATGGCAATCAGGTTTAAGCCACTGTTGCCATGTTTAAAGGAGCGAGTGCTTCAAGCACTTCAGCACTGGTTAGCAGTGGTAAAGTGCACAGAGTCCAAAGGCCAACAAAAATGAGATCAGCAAAAATTGAGGGGTAAGGCAAAAAACGTTTTTGGGAGACCACCGTATAGCAGACAGATCTAACAGATCCATTTCTGCTCACAATCCAAAATCAATCATCAACATCTGGCCAGTAGAGGAGCCCTCCACTTGTAAGTTTGGCATCCCAATTCAATGCTATCTTTGCCATGTCTCTTTTCCATTTAACGTTAGTGTATGCCAATCTATTGTATATGGAAATGAGAATATTTCAGCCCTCTTGGAACTATATTAGACCCCAATGAAATACACTGGGAAACAAGTTCAATATTTTGTGTTACTTATTTACAATCTGAAGCCAGAAGGCTCCGATTCTCACTAAACTACAAACATATTATTTGCAGTGGTTTATTAGTAGTAGTTTCTTTATTGCACTATATTCACATATTGTAGTTATATAAAAATGCATCCTCAAGTTTCTTTGAACAGTAAAAACCATATACAATTTAAAAAGTACATTATCACACGTTCCTGTCCACTTGGACATGCACTTAGCGCCAGCCAAATTTTTATCCTAATCTATTCCACTCAGTTTTGTTCTGTAGAGATTGCAAAGCGAACTCACTGTTCTGAAAAGCTGTTGGTCTTAAAAGTTGCTGAAATGAGAGCACTCAGAAAGGCTAACTAAGAAGTTGCCTAGAATGGGAAATGGCACCTACTTATCTACTATTGTTTGCAACAGAGGCCTCCTGCTAGAGGTGAGGGTAGAGTGAATGGAAGGCTGTGGGAAGGGACCAGGTAGAGAAGATTGAAATTAAATTTAACTTATGGAGACAAACACAAAGGTTGTGTTTCGCAAAGTTAACGGTTAGAATTATAGGGATAGTGAAGTGGGAAGTGGTTTCGCCCTTACATAGTCATGACAAACATGGGTACAAAGAGTAGTTCTCTTTTCAAGGAAGCAGAAAGGGGAGTGAAAGCTCACCAGGTGTTAGACATTGGGTCTCTAGTTGGCAGAGGAATGTGCCCTGTCCAAGTAGGGATCACAATCCTAATCAATGTAAGTCACACCACAACCTAAATTATCCTGTGCTCCGGTAGCTTGGCACAGAGCAGGCAGGCTTAACCTAGAAGGCAATGTGTAAAGTATTTGTACAATAACTCATACAGTACAGTGAAAACACCACAAAGAGTACTCCATACCAGTTTAAGAAAGTATTATTTATCTGAATAAAATAAGACTAAAATGACAAGAATCCAATCTGCACAAGTCAAGATATAACTTTTCAGAAGTTTAGGTAAGTCTTAATCCATAAGAATCAATGAATGTATCTTTTTAGCACAAAGAACCTGGGTTTCATCAAAAATAATGATGCAGAGGGCCTCAGAAGAGGTGATGCGTCGGAAAATAAAACAATGTGTTGAATTTTCTGGCGCAGTGAAGGTGATGCATCGATTCTTTCCTCGCGGGCAAGGTGATGTGTGCATTTCCGAGTGCACAGCCTTGGCTCCTTACTGCAGTGCAGGGATAATTTGACTCCCAGGGACGATGCGTTGAACATCCAAAACACACTGCAAGGATGAAACAGGCACTGCGCTGATTCGGTAGGTGCTGCGGCAACTTACCAGCCGCAAGACAGGTGCTGTGTTGCTTCTGCAGCCGATGTGTCGATTTTTGCAGGTGCTGCGTCGATTTTCTGGCGCACTGGATTTTCTCTCTCTGATGAAGTCTTTGATGGCCCTGAGACTTCTTAACAGGAGGCAAGCTCAGTCTAAGCCCTGGGAGATCACTTGTGACGGAAGGCAAAGTCCTTCCAGCAGAGTCAGGGAGCAACAGGCTGCAGGGCAACAAGCAAGAGAGCAGTCCTTCCAGAAAGGCAGTCCAAATCAGTCCTTTGGACAGCAAGGCAGTCCTTCTGACAGAGTCCAATAGTATGTCCCAAAGTGTCTGATTTGAGGGGGTCAAAGACCCAGTATATATACAAAAATGTGCCTTTGAAGTGGAGGAGACTCCAAAGAGTGGTTTTGAAGTGCACCAGTTCTCCTTTCAACCCACTCTTGTCTGCCAGGAGATTCTGTGGGGGGTTATCGGTACTTTGTGTGAGGTCAGACCACTAGTCTTTGAAGTGTGAGAGACACTCCACCCTTCCTGCCAAGGAAGACCCATCTGTATGCAGATGAATGCAGATGCAGCTGAGTCTCCTGTGCTTATGGCTGTATGGGTGGAAAGCATAAGGGGAGCTGTCAACCAGCTCAGAGCTGACATGGATTTGAGACAGGGTGTAAGGCATAGAGAGCAGTAAGTGCAGGGAAATGTCTACTTTTTAAAAGCGCCATTTCTAGAATAGTAATGAAAGCAGGATTTCTCACTACCATTCCAACCATACCAAACATGACAATGCCACTCCTTTCAGATCTGAAATTACAACTTAAAAGTATATAAGGGAATTTCTAATGCTGGCCTATGAGCGGAAGAGGCTTCACAACAGTGAAAAATGACTTTGGGTGTTTTTCACTACCAGGACATGTAAAACTTACAAGTACATGTCCTGCCTTTTACTTACATAGCACCACGCCCTAGGGGCTACCATGGGCCTAACCTAGGTGTGACATGTGTAATAAAAGGGGAGTTTCAGACATGACAAGTAGTTTTAGATGCCAAGCTAAAATGGCAGTGAAACTGCACACATAGGCCTTGAGATGGCAGGCTTGAAACATGGTTAAGGGGCTACTTATGTGGGTGGCGCAATCAGTGCTGCAGGCTCACTAGTAGCATTTAATTAACAGACCCTGGGCACATAAAGTGCACTTTACTAGGAACTTATAGGTAGATTAAATACACCAACTGGATACAAAAGAACGTTACCATGTTTAGGGGAGCCAGCAAAAGCACTTTAGCACTGGTCAGCAGTGGTAAAGTATGCAGAGTCCTAAAACCAGCAAAACCTAAATCAGGAAAATGAAGGGAGGCAGGCAAAAATCTGGGGGAAGACCACCTTAAGGCTGTCAGGTCTAACACCAGGCATCAGGGAATTTATATTTATGCTTTTGTAGTTGTTCCCATGGCAGGCTACCACCAATAACAGGCCCAGACTGCCCCCAACCTTTTTATGGTTTAACATGCCTGTATGCGAAAGAGGAAGAAATATGTTGGTCTTGTGCTGCACTGGAGAAAGAACAATTAAAATAAATAATTATTGCAAATTTGTCACCGCCTGCCTCCTCAAAAGATTACATTCCCTTTAAAAAACTTAACGTTTATATTTGTAAAGCACATGTTCACTCACTCTTGAAGCGGAATGACAGATGTATATTGTTAGAGAACTCAGTCATACTCGTTTTATCAACCTCAGAAGGATGAAAGACTGAATAAACCAGTTGGACTTAGAAACTGTGGCTACAGATCAAACAGAGATTCCTGGATTGGATGCTTTGCTCCACTAAACAATCTGACTTGTCATCAAAAACTCACCCAGTGCGTACCATCCACCAAGGCTATTTAGGAGAAAAACACAGCCGGAACTTTACTGAAACATATTGCACATGCAGTTTCTTGAAATCAACTTGATTGATGGTATTTACAACCTGCAAGTTATTTTGTAATCATTCCCTCTTTATCTCCCTCTACAACAGTTCCTATTGTGTGAGAAAGCTAACGCACTCATTAGCTGGGCCACAAACTCTGCGCCCTGGCATTTGGTGCGCGTTAAACCTATGAAAAAAACAGATACACTGTTCCAAAAGCAGACTAAAGTGTAAATGAGTAAAGGGATACAAAGGAATCCTAAATTTTAGGAGCAAGAAACCTCACACACCCAACTGGGTGTCATGCTTCATCATCAGAGTTGCTCCTCGTCAGACCGGCGCTGCAATGTCTGACGGGCACACCCCGAAGGGGGGCTCTTTGCCGGAGATCTTTTCTCGATGATGCCAAGACCCCAAGAGTGAGTATGAAAAAAGAGACAATAAGGAGAGTCACAATACAGGATAAAATTAGCTCACAATCCCAAAACCAAGGGTAAATTTATTAATCCATACGGGGGGTTGAGGCCAAGATAAAAAAACAATCAGGAGAGTGACACAGAGACAATGGTCTGACACTCTATCCAAAAAGTATTGAGAAGAAAGGGAAGGGGAACTTCCATCCGTCCCTAACAAAGGGTCAACATGTTTTGCGTCTCTATGGTCCAGCCGGATCCAACAACGCTTCTTCAGGACCTAATAACTATATACTTCTCCTATAAGTAGGCTATAAAGACTACTAACAACTAAAATGATCAGTTATAATGTAACCAGTCAATTACACTCGTCTGACTGTACTATTTCAAAAAGTCGCCCTGTAATAAAAATAAACACGGGTCAATCAGACGTAGCAAAAATAACAAATTACTATGTTGTGATGATGTCATGGATTCATAACATCAGCAAGACGGTGTCAAACAGTGGGAAACACGGTGACAGTGGCAAACGTGACACACGTGTGCATGCAAAAAAAAGGGGGGGGTTTGTGGTTGGCAGCTTACCCTCCCTGTCGAGGAACGTGCTTCATGGGACCACATCGGCCGACGGCCGGGCGCAAAATACTCTAAGAATGAGGTAGAGTAATCAACAAACAACAATACAGGACCATTATTGTGTGCAATGAAGTAACTAGTTACACAAAAAATGATAGTAAAATGGTAATGGGTTAATATCCGACATGGCAATGTAACTGATCAAACCCGGCGTAACCCAGAATCAGTAGTTCTCAAAATCTACTAACCAAATATATTTTTAGATGTAGTTTTAGAGAAAGCTAATTTGTCTATATGGAAAAACTCATGATGAAAAAGGATTGGTTGTACAAGTAAGATTATAGTAATCTAGATTATCAATATTAAAAAAATGAGGGTTACACATTAAAAAGGGAGTCCAAAAAATTAATGGGCGTAATTATAGTTCCCTACAATCAATTTAATGTCCATCATATGTCTCATAATTGCAGATTACATGTTTGAGACTAATAGTGGCCCAAAAACCCAAATGCCCATAAAGCCATCTGGTGTGCAAAGTTTGGAAAAACTCATACTAGCACTCACAACTGCCCGAAACAAATCCACCCAAACACCCGTGTATAATTGACACGCGCTGTGAGGGTTGGAATCAGCAGACGAAGGGTCAGTTACACTTACTTCTAAGCGCTCCTGGCTGAAACGAGGAACCTACCCACGGCCGTGCTCCCGGATCACTGGGGACGCCACAGTTTGTCTGGTTCTAAAACCCGGTCAGCCGGAAGTCGGCACGCCCTGTTGACGCTCGCGTTACCTAGTAACCGAGCTCAACAGCGGACAAGACTACGCTCGTCATGACCAAGTGGTCACAATGGAAAGAGGACTCCCGTAGCTGAGGAATGAAAATAAAGGGAGGACTGAAAGGAGAGAGCCCGAGGCCCCCATCCGGCTGTGTGTTAATAAAAAAGTCATATAGGTAATACAATCGATAGGAATGTCATGTCATACAGGAAATGATTAAATACAGCCCATGAAAGGTGAAACATTGGCAAATTACAAAAAAAAAGGGGGTGGGGAAAATACCCCATGATTCAGCAATGGTCAGTCAGAAAACTATCACCAGGCAATGTGAAAATAAGGTATGTAGAAATTGCACCCATGAAAGGTACAAAGGAACTAATGTGCCAAACTGATCCAAGGGATGTCATCATTGAGTCCATTGATATGAGTGTTCAATTTAAACACCCAACGTTGTTCTAATTAAAATAAAGATCTAGTATCTTTGTGTGGGCTAGTCTGGAGGACAACCCACCACATATCATCAGGGCTGTGCTTGACCTCCATATAGTGTATACTCAATTTAGTAGTGATGCGGCCGATCTGATATTGCTGCAGTGTTCATTAACTCGCAATTTGACTGCTCAGGAAGTCATACCCACATAGCGCAAACCACAAGGGCATGTAATCAGATAAACACAGTTGCGAGTATTACAATTAGTGTGTGTTAATAGGTGCCAAGTACCTATTGGTTCTACATCGAGACTCTTCAGATGTTTGGTTAAAGTACAAACGTTGCAGTTCCCACATGGGAAATGGCCTGCAACGGGTGGAGTATCCCATAGCAATCTCTGTCTGGGAAGTGGAGAGACAGGACGAGGTCGAGTATGGACTAATAAGTCCTTGATGTTGGTTGTTCTCTTAAAAGCAAAGAGGGGTTTAGACAACTGTTCTCCTCCACTGCATAAGATAGCCCATCTCTTGTTCACCACTTTCTTAATAGTATTGGACAAGAGGGTGAATGTGGACACACAGGTCAGACGGGTTTCTGAGGTGCGGGAAGTTGTAGATAGCAATACCTCCCTATTACAGTATTTGGCCCGCTTGTAGGCTGTGTTCACCACCTCATTAGGATAGTGGCGTATACTGAGTTTATTAAAAAGATCTTTAGATTGAGAATCAAAGGTGTGAATACTACTGCAGTTGCGGCGTAGTCGGAGAAACTGACCATAAGGGAGATTATCTCGCAATGCTTTCGGGTGATGACTCTCATATAACAACAGACTGTTACGTTCAGTAGTTTTCTGATAGGTGCAAGTGTACAATTTGCCACCCTCTATGTTAATCGTCAGATCCAGGAAAGGTATCTGTGTTCTAGATACCGAAGAGGTGAAGTGTAAAAAGGGGTCTAAATCATTGATCCATGACGTAAATAGGTGTACCTCATCGAATGCTCCTTGCCAGACTACCAGGATATCATCAATATACCTTCGCCATAGTGTGATATTACAGTGAAATGGATTGGTAGCCGGCAGTATGAATCGTTTTTCAAAATCATACATGTATAGACACGCCAGACTCGGAGCAAAGGTGCTTCCCATTGATGTGCCGCGTATCTGGTGAAAAAGAAGATCCTCGAACTGGAAGAAATTCTCTTTCATTGCCAGTATAGCGCAATGCATAATGAAATGTACTGGAGTAGTGCACTCCCGAGAGATGGATAAGAGAGCAGTCTCAACTACCTGCAATGTAGCTTCTTGCAGTATGTTCGTATACAAAGCTTCGACGTCTAAGGTAATGAGAGCATGAACATGGACGTAGAGTTGATAGTCTCTATTAAATTAAGGACTTCTTTGGTGTCCTTAAGGTAAGTAGCTGACTCCCGAACAATGGGTTGTAAAAAGTGATCACAGAAGGTGGACAGTGGTTCAAGAACTGACCCAATCCCTGAGACTATTGGACGTCCCGGGGGAGGAATCCTATCCTTATGAATTTTGGGAAGGCAGTAGAAATAGGGAGTACGGGGATTCGCGGTATTCAAGAATTCAGCTTCTTTCTGGGAGATCCATGAATTACTGAGGGCCTCCTCTATCATCCCACTTATCTCTGTTTGTAGTCTCTTGGTAGGGTCCTGTCTAATCTGGGCATAGTAAGTAGAGTCACCAAGCAGACGTAGGCATTCCTGTCTATAGTCAACAGAGTTCATCACAACTATAGCCCCACCTTTGTCTGCTGGTTTGATCACAATGCTTGTGTCGGATGCCAAAGTTCTCAAGGCATTCCTTTCAGTGTTGGAAATATTAACAAAGCTCTGTTTAGGTCGTAACTGCAAGAGATCACTCATTACTGCTTTCTCAAATGCCAAAACTTCGCAAGGCATTGATGAAGCTGGGGGCATAAATTTAGATGGTTTCCTGAGGCCTGAATCCTCAGATTGATTATCAATGGGTCTGTTCTTAAAGAAAATCTGAAGTCTGATTTTTCTAAAGAATTGGGACAATTCACATTGAAGACGAAAGAAATCTTCTCTTGGGGTGGGCACAAAACCTAGACCCTTGTTCAAGACCTTAGTCTCATCAGGGGAGAGTGGTCTGGATGACAGGTTCACTACTAAGTCCGATTTTGTTGAGTCTTCCCTTGACTCCGAGTCACCATTTGTGGTTCGTCCTGAGCCCAATGAACTCTCCTGCCTCTTCCTCTCCTTCTGCCTCTTCCTCTGCCCCAGCTGCGGCCTAAAAAAGGAATATATGGTATCATGGGGCGTGGTTGGTAGAAAGGGAAGGACTGTTGCCATGCTAGAGGTTGCCCAGGGGGATATTGTGGGAAGTGAAAGAATGGTTGTGGTCTATCATCATCTGTGCTCCACCCATCGGATGAGGAGCTGTTACTGTATTTGCGAGGCTTCTTAACCGAGGAGGCGGACTCATCCGAGGAGAGGGCCTGGGTATCAGCAGCAAAGTCTTCCTTGATATATGGATAGACCTTTTCCCTGCTGAACCTTGTAATGTCCTTCTGTAATTTGGTGATTTTTTTGTTGAGTTAAGAATTCTTTCGTGTCATTAAGTTCAGAATTGATCTCTGTCAGCCGATTCTTAAAAGTGGCAAGTGAAACAGTTGTTTTCAAAGTGCTTTCCATGAGATTGATCTGTATTGTGATAGATCAAAACCTAGCCAGGGGTGCCGCACACCAAGTACAACGTTCAGGAACCACTGGACCTCAAACACAAAAAGTTGCATTAACAAGAACTTTAGTATGTTCAGGTTTATCAAAGGTTCCTAGTCTTAAAAAGTTGTATACAGTGATGGGAGCTGCTCTCAGAGATGTTTCAAGACATGGGCAACGTGGGCTCTGGCCCAGGGCCCCACCCTTTCAGGGGACCCCCTAATAGAATCTGGTCTGTTCTACAGACAGTCCTGACCTGATGACCTTAAATGATTCTTAAACATAGATTGTTTTAAATACAGTTTTCTTTTAATACATTTTAAATATGGGTAATGTGTAGAATTGTATCATTTTGAGGAGAAATGTATTATGTTTTGCACCCTCATGCAACAACCAGTAAAAATAAGTTTCTTTTAAAACAGGACCTCGTATATGAGAAATGGGAGGGGGTCACAGACATCATTGACAATGCTTTTAGCGAGTTGCTGCTGTGTTACTTAGAATTTCCAGCAGTGTGACCTGGCCAAAGTGAGCATGAAAGAGCTGTAATTGGCTCATGAATGGAAAGTTGTTCGGAACAAGGGCCACCAAAATACCTTTGGCCCAGGTCCCCAATAATCCTTAAGATGTCTCTGGCTGCTCCAAGTATTTCTTGTGAAAGGTAGTGGCAAATGGTGCATTTATCAGCACAAGCCACTTTTATTTTCAAAAACATTGCTGGGTTTAAAGATCAAGTTACAGAAGGAGACAGGGGTTCTACTGAGAGGATTTGTTTGGAAATGCTCCTTCATACTGTACATTCGCAAGCACACTAGACAGGTGTTGTTTTAAAACCTTAGGTTTAAAGGTTTAGAAGGGATAAAAACGCCTACTAGTGCTAATGCAATTGAGGCAGCTGCAGTCTAGCAGAGGTCCTTTGACCTGGGCTGTTGAAGGGACACGCTGGAATATTTTACAACTTGAATCAGGAGTAAGATGTGCACTTCTTAATGACTGCTTGTGGACAGCTGCAGCACTGCACATACATTTCGGGAATGCTGGCTTGAGAATGTCCTCGTCTTTGCAACTGTGGAGGCCGGCTACTCCTCTGCTCTCTTACCCGGTCTCTGGAAGTAACCCACACAGATTGCTTACACAATACAGGTGCACCTGCAGATGATGTATTGCCCCCGGTGAATGGAGCGCACACACAAAATAAGGGCACTGAAAGTAGGAGTGCATGTGGAGAGATTCTGCTGCACCTTTAAATGCCCTAATGTCACAGATGAAACAGAACGTGGGAGTCCCAAACCAAAAGAATCAAAGTAAAAAATGTGCCCAAACTGAAGTGACTGGAGAAACACTGATAAAGGCAGTCAGCCCAGGGAAGGGCTGGCACAGCCATGATGTCATTGGCATCCCAGAGTTGAGATAGGCTGAAGCAGCAAGCTGCCATCACCGCAGACCCCAGAAAGATGCTGAAAGTGAATTATTGGGAACTAGGAGTAGCTTGTGGCTCATTATTGGGGGCCCTGAACTCTTCTGGCAGGAACGAGGCTCTCACCACACATCCTCAGCTCAGGGGGGCAAAGTACATCTGAGACATAAAGCGGCACTGCTCCCTGCTGTGCCCCGATACACAGGGGGGCAAGGGACTGAGACATGCTAGCATGAGGCACAAACAAGAGACTTAAGATGCACACATAGGGGGCCTGGTGGCACCCAGGCTGAAGGATGGAAGACACAAAGACAGGACACATGGGGAGTCAGGGTCATGGGTGTGGAACAGTAAGGGAGCTCGAGGACTCAAACACCGGGAGCAGGAGAGAGCAAACAGAAGATTCATAGACAGAAAAGTTAAGCCGTCTCCGCAGTGACGTGAGGTGTGATTATCCATGCATGAGGGTTGAAGGCTGAGACGAGTCATGAGGACACACAGGAGGCCTGAGGGCACAGACAGGAGGCTTGAGGCCAAACACGGGAGGCATGAGGGCACCGACAGGAGGCATTACGACGCAGACAAAAGGCCTGAAGACAAAGAAAGGAGGCATATGGACATAGACAAGAGGCATGATGACACAAACAAGTGGCCTGGGAGCACAGATAGGAGGCATGAGGGCATGAACAGAAGACATAAGGGCACAGACAGGAGTCTTGAGGACACAGACAGGAGCCATGAACATGCAGACAGGAGGCATGAGGGCACCAATAGGATACAAGGACTCACAGACAGGAGGCATGAATACACACTCAGGAGGCATGAGGCCGCAGAAAGAAAGCACAAACACATAGGAGGCATTTGGGCCAGACAGGAGGCATGAGGACATAGACAAGAGGCATGAACATATACCTAGGAGGCATGAGGGCACAGACAGGCTACAAGAACACATGGACTGGAGGCATGAGGACACAGGAGGCAGGATCTCACAAACAGGAGGCAAAAACCCATTGGATCTAAATCATTCCTATAGTCAGGAGGTATGAGGGCACAGGAGGCACAAGGGCACAAACAGGAGGCAAGGAAACACAAGAGGCATAAGGGCAAGGAAATTATACAAGAACAAATAGGCAGGGGGTATAAGGACACAGGAGGAATGAGGGCACAAACAAGAGGCAAGGACATACAGACAGTAAGCAAGAACACACAGATGGGGGCAAGAACACATAGATGAGGGCACAGACAAGATGCAGGAACACACAGACAGGAGGCATGAGGACACAGGAGGCAAGAACACAGACAGTAGCCTAGGACACACAGATGGTAGGCAAGGATTCACAGACAATTGGTAAGAATACACAGATAGGGAGCAGACACACAGATGGGGCATGAGGGCACAGACAAGATGCAAGAGCACACAGACAGGAAGCATGAGGACACAGTCAAGAGGCAAGAACACACAGATTGTAGGCAAGAATACACAGACAGGAGTCATGAGGCAGACAGTATGCATGACAATGCAAAGTCTGGAGTTAGAAAGGAGCAGACAGGAAAGGTAAACAAAGCACATACGTAAAGAGGATAGAGTTAAAAGGGAGCAAGTCAGACAAGGGTTTACCTGGTACCATGAGATCGGAGGCAATAATGTGCAAAAAATGAAAATTAGAGTGCAGACACAGACCATCTCCATCAATGCATCCAGGATCTGAAACAACATTCCTGTTTCTATTAGGGCCTCACAAACCCTGCTCAAAAACAAGCCAAAGACACACCTATTTAAAGAGCACTACATCACAATGCAGTAAGAGTTCTCTTCTCCGAGAACCCCCTGTCCATCCAATCAGTCGTTGTCACAGCATTGGCCTCCTCAGTAGATAGGATAGGATTACACCTATGACTATAATAATACCTACATTGGCATCATCCCAATTATTTTCAGGGAGTAAAAAGGAAGTACTTCCCAGGCCAGGTTTACAGCCCCCACCAGCAAAACATAAGTAACATAATGGGGAACTACAGCCAATAGGTAAAGAGAGCCGCAGGTCGAAAATGTTTGGGAACCACTACCATAAAGGCTTGCAGGTAGTGAGTACAGTGCACAGAGTGGCAATGAGTGACAGAGAGACATGGAAAGGGTAACAGCGAAATGATTAATAGAAAAAAGTGGAAAAAATAGAGTAAGAAGGTACGAGAACAAAGTAAAAAGGACCAAATAGGGTTCCAGAAAATGTGGTAAAAATAGGAGCGAAAAAGAAAACAAGAGGGTAAGCAGAAGAGAGAGACAGAAACAAAGTGGTAGAAGGAGTCAGAACAGAAACGCATGTAGAATGGTAAAGGAGTAGAGAGCAGGCGAAAAAGCAACAGGGAAATCAAAAAAAGCTAAAGAATAGACACATGGAGGGAGGGATATAATATTTTTAAGGGAAGACAAAAACAGGTATCGCAGAAAGTGGGTTGCAAATGGTGAGCAAGAGAAGAGATTTAGAGAGAGAGAAAAAATGAGAAGCAGAAGTAAGAAGATCAGGGAAAGACATGATGGGAAGTGAAATAAGGGAGTAAGGGAACAGGACACAGAAATATATGCATAGGTTTCCGCAGAATTTTTTTCGGGGGAGGTGGGCATCCCGGACTGTTTTTGGCAGGGGCCACGACGGTACAGGTGCAGGCAGAGTAACACTGTGGCGGACAGAGTGTTACGCTGCACTGTGAGCCTGCATACAAGGCTGTACCTAAATCCAGTGGGGGGAAGCACCTCCTCTTGCTCCCTTTTGTTGACGCCCATGAACATATGAAAAGCGACATGAACTTAGACTAATAGAGGAATGGATGGGGAAGTGTGAGTAAGGGAAAGGAAGAGAGGTGAAATTTAGGGAAATGAAAGCAAAAGATGGAAACCACGATTGAGGGAGGTTCATGCACATTATTTTAAGGTCTGTAATTATTTACCAATCCGTTTCTAACAAAAATATGTCCGTGTAGATAACCACAAATTGAGGCCTTGAACCATCCTTGCCATATGAGCCTTGACAATTGCCCTTGTAAGGGCTAGAAGATTCCAGGTTAAGCAGTAGCACATCAAGGCTGCCCTGGGCCAAAAGTAATCAGCTAGAATGGCTTCCATGCTTGACGAAGCAATCCCATAGCCAAACCGCTACCCAGTGTTTAAATTGTGTTTGTTGTTTCCGGTGCGTAGCAACGGCACTTATTTTTGAGGGCTGGCACTTACTTTTCTGCCTCAAGCATTTACTGCGAGCAAAAGACACATATGGACAAAAACGGAGGAAGAGAAAAATGAAAAGCGTCACAATGGAAAAAAGCAGAAAGCTGCAAAAGTGAGCTGAAAGTGCAGGGAATGGCTGTAAATGGATTGAAGAGGACCCAGATGCAGTGGCGGTCGGCAGCTTTAGGAGGGAGGGGAGTGGGCGTGAAGCACACACACACTCATTCTCTCACGCACGCACGCATGCACATCCATTAACAACACTCATAACATTCAAATATGCACGCACGCCTCAAACATTCATTTTAAAAGATCACACACACACACTTACCTTCAGCCTTGGAGGTCCCAGGAGTGTTGGGACTGCTGCCTTCCCTCATTGGCTGACCTAAGGTCAGCCAAAGCCAATGAGGGAAGGCAGCAGTCCCAGCCTTGTCACAGAAAGGGATGGGGTCAGTGAGACTGCTGACCCCACCCCACTCTGTGACTAAGTGTCACTGACTGACACTCCGTGGGCACTTCAGGGCTTAAACCTGAAACACCCAGATCGAAGTCAATGGGTGATGCTTTCCTCCTCACCCGGGGGAGGGCCTGGAGACACCTTTGCTGAGCCGAGGAGGTCACACTCATAGGCGCTGTGACCTCCTCATACCAGTAAAGTTCAGGAGTCTGAGCATATCACGCATGTCTGCTCCTGGCTGCCTGACCTGAACATGAAGAGTGTCTGTCAGGCTGACCTTTGTTCAGCCTGATAGACACTCTTCATGAGGGGCAAAAGGTGGGGGGATGTGGCCCCTCCGCCCTATAGGATGGGCCATGCCTGTCCAGATGGCTTCAGGCTTACTCTGCCTCAGTATTCCGTGTTCGCACATTCAATTGCAGCAGCCCGGTGTTTAAGACGAGGGCTTTGGGCACCAGCTCCTTCTTATTTACTAATTAAGAACTGGCTACCCCCAACCTCCTTTGGCATAATCAGCAGTAGAGGGGAGGGGGGAAGCGGGGAGAAAGCACATCTCTGCTTTAACCAACTAGTATGCATGCAAGAATAAAAGGACTAATGAATCAACATTACATTGAAACAAAGTATTTATTCGTGACTGTTAAAGCCCTTGTTAACAGCAAATTACATTAACTTTCCTGTACCTACGCTCACTATCACTTTGCACAAAGGTATATTAAATGCCAGCTAGAATATCACACTTCTCTGAGCATCAATAAACAATGCAAACTAACTGCTTAGGTACACATTATCTGTGTAAAATTACAAAACATTTAAGTAACTATAAATTGTGGCAATTTATTTGCCCGAACGCTTAAGAAAAAACTTATTTTCATTATCACTATGTTTATTATCAGGCAGGTTTGAGGATATTTAGCTTTCTGAGTGTGACTTAAGAACCCCAGAGTAAGACAGGTACAGCGATCCCTGCACAACCTGAAGATCCCTGATATGATGATGAGACGGTCTTCAAGGAGTTGTATTAAAGAACATATACAGTGCTCCTTCTATATGGTCTGCAGACATTGCCTGTTCATCAACATTGGAGAGTGTAAACAGGTCAGTTATTTAAATTGAGTTTCCCTTCAATTTGCTCTAAATTACAACCTTAGGCAAAGAGGCACCAACTAAAATATGATCTCATTGAATACAGGATTCCTTAGGTACACTTGCCTGTGATGTTACACAGAAACGCACTGTCACTCAACTAGTATCACACATTATCTCCCACACATCATCCACATCGATTGGTAACACTGGCACATTATTTGGAGTGCTTCCCACCTTCGCCTATTTACACAAGCCCAAATCCGCCAACTAAATAAAAAATCACATCGTGTTTGAAGGGGACAAGGCCTTGGAGGGGGCGGGGCGAGGGCTCCTGCGAGAAGGACCTCCGAGGCACTTGTGCCACCACCCCACAACCAAACCCTCTCCTGAGAAAAACATAAGCTTGCTAAGGCTGTTGCCGATGGCCTGGGGTGCTTCCACACCCATTAATGAACATGAGCAGTTGAAAGCTTTTGAAAACGAGCTGAAAACCACTGCTTACAGTGGTTTTCAGCTTGTTTTCCCTGCCACAGTGTGATATTGGTTCCTCGCCAGGTGACCATGTGAAGGGAGTCGATATTGTGTTTTACACTGTGCATCATGTGAGATGGTAGGTCTGCAAGCCTTCTACTGTGTATGACAACACATGTGCTCCCTTCCCCATCCATTAGCTGGTTCTAGTCCCTCAAGTGAACTAATGCATCCGAACCAGCAAGTTGTTTTTGACCTCATGGACACCAGGTTGAAATTCTGGTGGATCCACTAAGCCTTTCATCCTTCCCAGGTCAATAATAGGCGTATCATTGAGTTGGGCTACAATAAACACTTGTTATTTGAGCTCCAACATACCTTTATAAGTAAAGGTGTGCTTTATAAATGCTTGTGTTATCCTCAAACTCTAATAAATGCTTCACTATCGCCATATGATGTCCACCACATGCAGAGCCAGACTGGCCATTTATTCTGTCAGGCATTCCCCCAGTAGACTAGAGCCACTGGCAGACACTTTTAAAAGTCCAGGACTGCTGCTCCCACCTCTGTATCAAGCTCCTTGAGGTTATTTGCAGAAGACATGACAGAAGTTCAAGAGAGAGAGAGGAAGAAAGAGTGAGAAGTTCAGGAGGTAGAGAGAAAGCGATCCGGGAGGAGAGAGAGAGTGGTTGGATGGAATGAGGCAACTAGAACAAGGAGAAGCAGGAATTGGGATTGTTTTGCATATTTTTGCCAGGGCTGATTTTGCTCTGCCAGTCCAGCCCAGAGAAACAGGGAAGGAAAATGCATCTTCTTCGGACACCTCGGCACACAGATCCCACCTCAATTAATAATTACATTACCATGAAAAATTAAGATAACACTCTCTTTAGGGCCAAATCTCTACCATAAGCAATAAAGCCAAAGAGAAGAATGTTTACTTCTACTTGTGGGTGCACCACTCTAAGAAAATGATTCAGTGCTTTCATAGGAGTCAAATGGTATTTAATACAAACTACACTCATGCAAAAATGGGCTGGTGGTCTGCTTCCTTCAGCCATTGGTTCCTTTGGTTCCAGAAGCATTCACTACAGATATTGTCAATCCAATCTTGGATCCTTCCAAAGGTGTATTTTAGTCTCAGCATTATCCTATAAGCACTTTGGGTTCATTCTTCCGAGCTCAATTGGAATGAATAATATCCACTTCACATCTGAAAATACACTCAGCAATTCGATTCAACATGTAGATTTGCTCTTTCTAAGCAACGATACCTACTTACGATATTTATGTGTAGATTCTAAGTACAAATATTTTGTGATCTACAGTGGAAAGTAGTACAGTGTGTTGCACTCCAAAATGTATGCTGACATGACACAGAATTGTTATTATTGCTCTGTAATTTCAAAGGTAATAGTGTTGGCATAGGCTCTGACAGTAAATGCTATCTTGATTCATGCTTGGAAGTTGAAGTCAGTCTGAGGTCAAGCTCATCATTGAGGTGCTGTTCAAAAGCATTGATTATTATGTGAGCACACCATAATCAGCCCAAAACTATTTTTACAGATCAGTATTTAGATTGCACTAAAAAGGACCCTAAAGGTAGACTATGGGCTTGGAAAACTAACTGAAAACAAACAATGTCAAAGTCAATATACTGACTTTGTTTTAGTACATTTGAACATAAGCTCGAATATACAGAAGCACATGAATATATTCATGCACAGATGCAGTGAGGACAACACACCTTTCAGCATTATTGCACGCAACACACAAACGCCAACACTTATAAAGGTCACACAGAGAAAACAAGCATTTGCAATGCAATAGGCCTTGCATTTATTTGAGTTTGAGCTATTGGTATTATAAATGCATAACTGGACTTTTTTTTTGCCACATCAACCATGTCGCATATTTTGGTCCTTTCTGCCACATAATTATAGTGGCCCTGCCCCTAATGGAATATTTTTTCAAACAAGGCCCTTGAACCACAAACCACTCCCAGGTGCAAAACATATTTACTTGACAGTTGATACAGGTGACATTGCCCGTGGGGATATGAATAAATAATTGTACTCCAAGAATGCATGCTTACTGGATCACTGTCCCTTTACTGCAGACTAGGGAGTTGAACAAAACACCCATGATTTTTCACATGCTTGAGGAGAGCCACCTAACATGATATTAATGATCCTTAGTGAGTCTTGAACTGAAATATTAGTTGTAAAATATTGACCATTGTACAATCAACTGTAAGCTCTCCTCGAGATTAGTTTTATAAATACATGCACACATAGCTCAAGTTTCATAGACTCAATAGTGTGTAGTACATCTAGTCATGTTTCTAATTTGTATTCCCAGCTTGTATCACTTTATGAAAATAAAACTACAAGTCCCAGAATGCAAAGCTAAAACATAAACTAAATGAGCGAATCACATATTGAACTAGGGAGCTGGACAACTCTACGAATACTGCTCCAAGGGCTGGGTCCTAACTTGTATCATGGTATAAAAATAAAACTACAAGTTCCAGAATGAATATGTGTGCTGCGAATAACGTGTACTAAGCAGGTCAGAGTGCATATAATGTTAAAATGTCAAAATAACTCTGGCAATTAATGTTCTTTTCGGAGAGAGAACATACTTTTGTCTAGTGGAAGTCTGGACTCATAAGGTAGCGCATAGGGTTAATGTTCTTTCTGGAGAGAGAAAGTACTTTTGTCTAATGGAAGCTTGGACTCATTATAAGGTAGCACAGAGGGTGAATGTTATTTCCGGAGAGAGAACATACTTTTGTCTAGTGGAAGCTTGGACTCATCATAAGGTAGCGTAGAGGGTTAATGTGCCTTCGGCAAATCACAAAGTGCATGTAATGTAAAAATGTCAAAATAACTGTGGCTATTTATGTTCTTTCTGGAGGGAGAATGTAATTTTGTCTAGTTGAAGCTTGGTGTCATCCTAAGGTAGCTCACAGGGTTAATATGCCTGCTGCAAAGAACGTGCACTACGCAGATCAGAGTGCATATAATGTAAAAACAATACCGCAGATCGAATTCGCGCTGTGAGCGCCATGGCAGTCATGGAGCGCAGACAAAAGAAAAAAGTTGTTTGCCCTAGCTGAAGTATATCGGCAATTGTGTAAATATCCCTGTAACCAGGTTGGTGTCCAAGGTGGTAACCTAACCACCCCAAGGCAAGACAAACGTAAAGCTTTATTAATTGCATCAAGTGATTTTTGAAAGTCAAGCTCACGAACGAATAAAAGTAATGGGCGTGAGGTGGGCATGGTTAAAAGCCCACAGTACTTACAACAGGTCAAATGCTTGCGCTCTTGACCTAAAAATGAGGCAGGCTTGCATGCAGACCAACAAACTGACCCACGTGCTCCTGTAGAGAAGATATACAGAGGCACCCATGTACAAGACCCCACAAATAGGCATTCATAGGCAACACACAAGAAGGCACACAGCTGTAAGCATGCATGCTCTTGATAGCGCGTCCAGTCCTTATAAATTACTTATACTTGGACACGCCAGAGGTTGGTGAACCTTTTGACCGGATTGATCTCTCCTCATCCAAAGAATTATCGGATCCCTCAAATCAATAATCAATAACCATTTATAATCAATAACCAATACTCAATTAGTAATCAAACAACTAATTAGTCAAACGGAAAATCAGTAATTAGACACACCATGACCTTTCAGTCATGAATAACCACACCTGTTTATTAAAGATTAATGAGTTTATTTCCCTATATTAACAAAGCTAATACAATATAAGTAAGTCTCAAAATCAAATGATATACATATACGAACATTACTAGCTGTCCATAATGACGGAAGAAACACAATCTACGCAATATCTGGATTATAATGCACTCGGTTATAGCAATGCTAATCACTAATAAAAGTACTTGAATTTGACTAATTGCATACATTGGTCAGCAAAGCAAAATTTAAATTCAGCATGGTGCATCAAATGAATACCTCAACTAACCTCTGATTAGCATTGGCATGTGAGGCTTCATGCGAAAATGAATTTAATCAACAGAAATTTAGAAAATTTCTAGCTTAGGCTCTGTCAAAATAAGCAGTTGGTGCCTAAGAAGGAAAATATAATGAATAATACATTTATCCTTTCATAATTACCAAATACAATCAGAATTCAAGGTAAGTCTTCGTCCTTCAGGTACCAGTTCGATCAGCATGGGGCAGATTTCAAAGGGGCAAAGTTTAAGTCAAGTTTCCCTTGCAGCAGCAAGGAAAATGGGGGAACCAAAAGTTATGGAATGGGCAAGGCAAAGTAAAGTTAAAGTCTCTAGGGTGAGAATTCTTTAAAGTCTCTCTCTCTCTGGGATAGAGAAAAAGCATCAAAGTGTCATTAAAATGGCGTCTTGAATCTGGCTTCAAAATGGCATCAAAGAAAATGGCTGGCTTCTCTTTTTCCGGTGGGTTTAAGTAAGAAAACGTTCCAAATTCTTCAGGGTCTTCATTTGGAGGGTCCATGGGGTGGTTTCTCTTTAACCAATGAATAGTGTCTTTCTCTTAGTACTCATTTATGCATAAGGTGTCCTTGGAGTTTTGGAACACAAGTAGCAACAAAGTTTGCCAATTAATTCTGTATCAGTGTCTTTATTGTCTGCACCTGCAGAAACTGACCTTGCTTCAAAGGGGATAAAACTTGCCTAGCACGCAACTTTTGAGATAAGTGTATTAGTCATTCTACTGGAAAAATACAGCTTTTAAAGTTTAAAACATGTCTTTGTTAATACAAGTGAAGACTACGCAGTTAAAATTGAGACCAGGCAACTAGGCCAAAGCCTCTGCTAAATTTAAGCTAAGCATTTAACAGTTTTAACGAGAACATCATTAAATACATCTGCAATTATGATGGATTACTACATTGTCGATTTTTCATGATTAATCAAGCTCGTTTATACTAAGGGCGACCTACTTTGTGGGCACATTTTCTACACACATTATTTTTCTTTGCTAAAATCACATTGCCTTATACGATTTTGTTACATGATATATGAATGTTTGTTAGCCTTTCTTTTTCTGCTTCATCACTCTCCAATCCTATGTCTCTCTCTTCCTCTTCTTCTCCTTCCTTACTTCTTCTACTCTATCCTTCCTCCCCTTAAGCGTATTTCCTGTCTCACGTTTCGTTCTCTTCTTCATTTCCTCGCTTAACTTCCTCCTTTCGCCATAGAAACACCAAACCTTTGCCAATAGACATTTATTTTTCAGTCAAGTTTTCTCTCCAATTTATTTTTATTGATTTCAAGTATATCTTTTATTCTAACTCTATATTCCCAGTAGAAAGATGTAAAAGTTTGAGCTCTTTTGAAACAGTAATGCGTTATTTTTCCAATACAAGTAGCGATTTCAAAAGTACAATCTTTTGTCTATCGAGTTATATTTTCCCTTATAGTGCTGTATTTAATTATTTCAATTAATGATGTCTGGATATTCAATGTATAGCTAGAGATCATGGAAAAGGGCATACAAAACGAATAATTATAACTCATCTTCTCCCAAAAGTTGTGAGTATGATTTACATAAATCCACAAACATTGCATTCTAAAGCATGTGACCCCTATTATGTAATGAAGTATATATAGAACAAAATATTAAGTTTACAACCCTATATTGTTTAAGTTAATAATTGGTGCAGCCATTTGTCAACTCTCAAAAATTTTATATATCTCAGGATGGAGTATCACCAACGCCGATGAAGACGACGACGGTGAGTACAGCCGCCTAGCACACAAGGGAGGGAGGGAGGGAGGAAAAGGAGAGTGACACACATGCACAGCACACACCAGACATACACACACCATACACACAACCAGCTGTAGACGTAAACCAATGGCACACGACACCCGGCATAATAATACAAGGACTAGAGGTCGGAAGTACTGAAAATGTATTTGCAAGGCAAAAGCCACCATATGAACCAATTTTTACCAGATAGACATAAACAATTGTCCAGAATGGGTCAATGCCCAGTCCAAAGTACATAAGGCCCACATGGCCACAGGGCACAGTCCAAGCCCCAACTTGATCCTAACTAACTACGCACAATAATGTGAAGGGGCAACATCACAGAAGTGGACAGGCACCTCAGGGGGAAGGGAGGTGGGGGGAACCTCAGCTGAAGTTGGGAATTTGCCCACTGGTTCTGGAGGGGGCTCCATGCCCATTTCCCAATGCTGGGGAGTGCAAGGTCACAGTCACTGAGGTGGGGAACTTGCCCACGGATCCTGGAGGGGGCTCCTTGTACAACAGTCCCTAAAGGGTGGCCTACATACCCTCTGCTGGAGGTGAGGGCTGCTGTGTCTCAGGATGGAGTATCTCAATAACATCACATACAACAAAAACATATTGTAAAAGCTAACACAACATAACAACACACATATTCAACACACATATTCAAGTACAATCATTAAATTAAAGACTATTTAAAAAATAAGCTATATGGCAGTAAATGTATTAAGCAAAATGGGCGCTATAATACTTTATTAGAACACAATCAAGAGAGAAACTACCAGTGATAGTTTCCCCTGACAATATTACCCCACCCTATCCTCGGGACAGATTCAGAGTGCCAGCTGCTGCCTGAGTGAAGGGCAGGTACTTATATTTTCAGAACAATAGGCCCATTTTTATTGTTGATTGCTTGATGCTGACATCTAGCATAATCTGCAGACCACCAGTCAAAATCCTTTCAAAGCCGTCTTAGCCTACCATCTATCCAAGGGCAGCAAATGAAGTACCATTAGGATGAGTAAAAGTAACAGTTGTGATTTACAGCACTTAGAAGCGGCAACAACTGCAGTACTAAATTCTCTAGGACAGTGCTTTTCCAACTTTTTGAGAACCAGACCCAATTTTTTTGAACAACAAACTTTTGCGACCCACCTAGCTTTATTGGACACGAGGAGAGCAATGTTAATGTAATAACTAAAGAATCATATTGTGGGACACTCATTTACTGACATCTTCCATTGAAATGGTCACTATAATCGCACAGATATACAGTTTTATTGATAGAACTAAGCTGGAAACTGTTTCAGTGAATATTTATAATTTATGCATCACCAAGTGAAGTGTCGTAATTTGTTTCAATCCTATTGAAACCTCTGTTTTTACCACACTTGAAAATTAAAAAAAATGTACTTTCCTGGCTGCTTCACTTGTACAATTAAGTTACAAGTATTTTCATTTTGTTGTGTGTTACAAAAATGACATCCTATATACTTTCACACTACCCATACCAAGAAAGATTATCACATAATTCAATTGACTTTTCTTTACAGAATTGAAAGGCATCGTTGTTTATTGCTTGAACTTTCGTGACCCACTGAAAATCAGTTTAGGAAACTCTGCTCTAAGAAATGTTTTAGGATTGTCATCACCATTGTTACCTAATTTGTCTACCATAGGGAAAAAACAAAGAGATATGGAGCAAGGCCTCTAGCGCTAGTCTCTAAAGAGACGGGCACGCAGGTAGTGTTCATTCTTAAAGCCTCTTTTGCGCTATCTACCGACTTTAACAGAACATCAAGTTGGTAATGTCAATATAACGACCTCACAAAAGGTCGGCAATGAATTTTACATTCATGATTCTCTGTGTCATGCGACCTCGTTTTTGCAGTCTCGCAGAAAGGATGCTTTATAATACTAAACAGAGAGGGCCTTGTGTCAGCCCTTGACCGTCATGATTGGATATACTTCTTTACTCGTAAGTTACTGAAAATATCATCGACTGAAATGATCAGAATGCAATGGGGAATTTGTGCTGATCCTTAAGAGTGTCCTCCGTTCCCAACATAACTTCCCAAATTATGTTGAAAGAAGTATCTGCAGATAGTAGAAATGATTATGGAGTGTAACTGATCTAAGTTCTAAGTAAGAATTATGCTTTTTATATATTCAGTTTTTAGTCAGAAATTGCACCAAAGATGTAGACTTGTGTAATCACACATTCAGGCCCATATTTATACTTTTTGACGCAAACTTGCGTTAGTGCAGGTTTGCGTCAAAGAGTTTAACGCCGGCTACCGCCATTCCAACACGCCAGGTGGGCATCATATTTAATGATGTTAACGGGGCAGCGAAGGCGTAGGGAAGACTGTGCGTCAAAGAATGGTGGAAGTCAGGTTAGAGTCAAAAATATTGACTCTAACCTGACTAGTGTCATTTTTTGACGCACAACCCCCATGGAAATGACTCCTGTCTTAGCAAAGACAGGAGTCATGCCCCCCTGCCTAATGGCCATGCCCAGGGGACTTCTGCCCCCGGGCATGGCCACTGAGCACAGTGGCATGTAGGGGGGCCCAAGTTAGGCCCCCATATGCCACTTAAAAAAAAAGAAAACAAATTACTTACCTCTACTGACCTGTACTTGCCGTAGATGGGTCCCCCCATCCATGGGTGTCCTCCAGGAGTGGACGAAGGTGGCAGGGGGTGTCCCTCGGTGCAGGGAAGGGCACCTGTGGACTGCCTCCATGGTCAGAGACCATGGCAATGATTCCACAGGTCCACTAACGCTTGCCCCTACCAAGGTGTTAAAAAATGACTCGAAACAGGCTTAGGCCATTTTTTAAGGTCCTACTCCCGTGCGTCATTTTTGCACGGGAGTATAAATAAGGCGCAAATGCCTTTGAGTCATTTTTTGCCCAGGAACGCCTACCTTGCATCTCATTGATGCAAGGTAGGTTCCCACAGTAACAAAATGACTGTAACTCCATAAATGTGGTGCTAGACGGGTCTAGCGCCAAAGTATAAATATGGATTAGGTTTGCGGCGGATTTGTGTCAAAAGGAATAACTCAAGACTTTAAAATGACATTACATATAAGTACATCATTAACATCTAAGTAAATGTAAATAATAGTGCATTCATGGAAACAACGAGTGATATCCATCTCTATGCTTGTTTCGTCAATTAAAGGCTCCATAAATCGTGCAAAAACAAGGATAAGAGATACTCTAGCATAGATTATTTTTCCATTTATGCCCTTAGCAGATATCAGGTTGTCAGTGATCTTAGATTCTTAATCTCAAATTGCAAGATCTGTAAATGGTTGCCCGATAAGTAAATGTACCTTGCTAAGCAGAAGTCTACGATGCATCAGTCATGAGAAAATGGAACAATATTTTTTAAACTGTATTTTATTGATTTTGTTTAATCATTACAACAGAACACTCAGTGCAGGTTGACAGAAGCACATTATGGTGGTCATTATGACTCTGGCGGTGACTGGTAAGGTGGCGGTAATGCCGCCAAATTATGACCATGGCAGTGATAACTCCCATAGACAGCCAATATACCACACCATCCGCCAGGACGTAAACACCACGCACCACGGCGGTAGCTATCACCAGCAATGCAGAAGACAAGGTACCGCCCACCACATTATAACACAGCACACCACCATGATTTCCAGGGCAGTGCCAACGCCCTCAAAAACCTGGCGGAAACATATTACAGAAGACCACCGACTCACCAACAAAGACACAGAGAAGCTCAATGCTGCCATGGAACCGGAACTTCAAGTCTTCCCGATGCTCTTCTACACCATGCTCCACCTGGAACACCAACGACGATGAAGACGAGGACGGTGAGTACAGCCGCCTAGCACACAAGGGAGGGAGGGAGGAAAAGGAGAGTGACACACACGCACAACACACACCAGACATACACACACCATACACACAACCAGCTGTAGACGTAAACCAATGGCACACGACACACAGCATAATAATACAAAGACTAGAGGTCGGAAGTACTGAAAATGTATTTGCAAGGCAAAAGCCACCATATGAACCAATTTTTAATAGATAGACATAAACAATTGTCCAGAATGGGTCAATGCCCAGTCCAAAGTACATAAGGCCCACATGGCCACAGGGCACAGTCCAAGCCCCAACTTGATCCTAACTAACTACGCACAATAATGTGCAGGGGCAACATCACAGAAGTGGACAGGCACCTCAGGGGGAAGGAAGGTGGGGGGAACCTCAGCTGAAGTTGGGAATTTGCCCATTGGTTCTGGAGTGGGCTCCATGCCCATTTCCCAATGCTGGGGAGTGCAAGGTCACAGTCACTGAGGTGGGGAACTTGTCCACGGATCCTGGAGGTGGCTCCATGCCCATTTCCCAATGCTGGTGTGTAAAAGGTCACAGTCACTGAGATGGAGAACTTGCCCACTGATCCTGGAGGGGGCTCCTTGTACAACAGTCCCTAAAGGGTGCCCTACATACCCTCTGCTGGAGGTGAGGGCTGTTGTGTCTCAGCTGGAGGTGAGGGCTGCATGGTCTCTGCTTGGGGAGATTCCACCAGGGCAGCCTCTGCTAGAGGTGAGGGCTGCATTGTCTCTACTGGGGGAGGTGTCACCTGGGCAGCCTCTGCTGGAGGTGAGGGCTGCTGTGTCTCAGCTGGAGGTGAGGGCTGCATGGTCTCTGCTGGAGGAGGTGTCACCTGGGCAGCCTCTGCTGGAGGTGAGGGCTGCATTGTCTCTGCTGGGGGTGGTGTCACCTAGGCAGCCTCTGCTGGAGGTTAGGGCTGCTATGTCCCAACTGGAAGTGAGGGCTTCTTGCCTGTCATTGGTGGTTGAGTGGGAACCTTTCTTGCATTGGTGGTTGAGTGGGAACCTTTTCTTGCATTGGTGGTTGAGTGGGAACCTTACCTCTCCTGGCTGGTGGAGTGGGATCCTTCCCTGTCCTGGCTGGTGGAGCGGGATCCTTCCCTTTCCTGGCTGGTGGAGTGGGATCCTTCCCTTTCCTGGTTGGTGGAGTGGGATCCTTCACTGTCTTGCCTCCACAACTTGGAGGTTCCTCCACTGTCCCTGTGGACTGTTTGGCTGAGGTGCTGGGCTGGGTTGTTGGGACCCTGCTCTTACCGGCAGTTTGGGGGAAGGGAGAGAGAAGAGGTAATGTTGGGCAAAAAAAAGCTTCTTAGGGACAGTGGGTTGGGATGAGGGAGGAGGGATGGGAGTGGAGGTTGAGGAAGTGCTTGTTGCAGGAGTACCTCTGCTGGACTTGGGTGCAGGTGCATGGGCAGTGTGCTGATGTGAGGTGGATGGCTGTTGGGTGTCTGAGTGCCTGCGTTTGTGTCCTTTAGGAAGGGGGGCTCAGACAGGGTAGGAGAGGACACAGGGGACGCATGCATGAATGTAGTGGAAGTGTCTGCTAGTGAGGTGCGTGTGCTGCTTGATGTGGTGATGCTGGTGGTGGCTGTTGAAGCAGTGCATGCAGGAGTGAGTGTGGATGTGAATGTGAGGGAGGTGGAGGGGGAGGGTGGTATCTGAGTCAGTGTTGTCACCTCCTGTCTCCACCGTGGTGCTCCCCTCGCCCTCCGTCCCACTGGTTCCCTCGGCATCTGTGGACTCTGCCTCCTGGGTCCTGTGGGATACAGCTCCCTCTGTCGCCGGTGCCCCTGCTCCTCTGCCAGATTATGCTAATGCACAAATGGACAGGATGACAGAAGGAGAAAGAAGGAGGAGGAAGAGAAAGGGAGCACTGGGTCAGTTACAGCACCAACACCGCAGTTGACATACACAGCACCATCACACACAGGGATCAGGATAGAGCACTATGCATTGCACTGGCATTCAATTGGCTAGATGCCACAGCAAGATGAGGGCCAAACAGCGCCAACTGCACACCTCCTGGGACCCGCAAAGCCCTGACTGACATGGAATGCAAATGAGCTAGGTTACCTGCATTTGCCATACACCCATTACCATTGAGCTGGATCACACTGCATTGTCTGTCCTTGCATTAAGGGGCACCCACTAACTCACACCCACCACCCGGATCCCATGCCACATACTAACTATTGTAGTAATGTCCACTGTACTCACCCCCTTGTGGCTGCTGTAATGCCCTCAAGCGCCCATCCACCTCTGGGGAGGCCACCGCCGGTATGCAGGCCATCAGGGGGGTCAGGTTTCGACAAGCACCCCTTCCTCGTTGGGAGGCCATCCCCAGCTAGGCCTCCGTGGTCTTCCGTGCCCAGCATCTCAGGTCCTCCCACCATTTCCTGCAGTGGGTGCTCTGCCTGCTGTAGACCCCCAGGATCTGCGTGTCCTTGGCGATGGCACACCACAATCCCTTCTTTCGATGGGCGCTGACCTGCAGAGATAATGTAGATAGGAGGACACCATTACACAAACAATCCAGCCTGTAACACATATGGCCCACAAATCCCATTTCCAACTCCATTGGCACACACATTACCCGCTGCTCACCATGTACACTACCTACAGATATGCCCCCCAAATGACACAATGCCTGCACACACACCTCCATGCAACCTTCTCACATGCATCGTGCCCAAGGTGTCCTCATCTGTTGGTCTGGAGGCCCATACAGCTGTCCAAACTTGGGTAGGACCCCATCTGCCAAGGGCGCCAACTCCTCTGAAGTGAAGGCAGGGGACCTTTCCCCGGTCACACTGGCCATGGTAGCTTCCTTACACAGGTCACAGCAGCACACGCAGTGTAGGTGTTCTCCTGTGGAAAGTCAGGATTTAAGTGAGGTTATAGACAGAAAATGGCAGTCACGTCCGCGGCGGTGTACTCTGTCACCGCGGACGCTGATTCCCATTAGCCACTGTACTCCATAGAGACCCATTTTAGCCAATGAGGAATTGCACGGTGGTGCAAGACCGCCTTCCACCACAACGCCCAATGTCAGTGGAGTCACCTCACTTCCACCTGTCCCTAGCTACAGGACAGGCGGTCGCCATTTCATGGTGGTAGACTACATACAGATCTTCCATAACTGTGTCATTGCCGAAAATGACACTTACATTGCCATTGCCACTGTCCCATCACATTATTGTTGTATGCACACTGAGGTGGTGGTTCCATTTTTCGAATTTTGATGGCCTACTCACTCTTGTGTCCCTTAGATACCTACCACTGTGGATGAATAGGAGAAGGAGACAAACCCCCATGTACAGCAGACCTCTTGTGGACTTGGCTACACTGGAGAACAGGCACATTATTCCCACCTACAGACTGGACAGGGCCACAATCACAGAGCTGTGTGCCCAGTTGGAGCCTGGCCTGATATCAGCTGTCCGTCATCCCATTGGGATCCCCCCTCTTGTGCAGGTTCTATCAGTGCTCCATTTCCTGGCAACTGGTTCTTTCCAAGTGACAGTGGGCTTGGCAGCAGGAATGTCACAGCCAATGTTCTCAATTGTGCAGGCAAGAGTATTGTCTGCCTTGGTGAAACACATGTGCAGCTACATTTCTTTCCCCCGAGTGGAAGATTTGGCCACTGTGAAGGCCAGATTCTATGCAATTAGACATATACCCAATATTATTAGGGGGATTGACGGTACACACATTGCGTTTGTCTCCCTACCGCCAGAATGAACAGGTGTTCAGGAATCGCAAGAGTTCCACTCATTGAATGTGCAAATGGTGTACCTGGCAGACCAGTACATCCCCCACATCACTGCCAAGTATCCTGGGTCGGTTCATGACGCCTTCGTTCTAAGGAATAACAGCATCCCAAATGTGATGGCCCAACTACAGAGGGACAGGGTGTGGATAATAAGTGAGCCAGAGTCCCCACTCACTGTATGTCAGTGTATGCCTTCAAGTGTTATCCCAATAGGATTGTGTAAGGCAAGACTTTGCCCCTCAGTATTTGCAGGTGACTCTGGCTACCCAAACCTATTGTAGCTCCTGACCTCTGTGAGGAATGCCAGGACAGGGGCTGATAACCATTATAATGATGCACATGGGCGAACCAGGAGAATAATTGAGAGGACCTTTGGCCTCCTGAACGCTAGGTTCAGTTACCTTCATCTGACAGATGGATCCCTGTGCTACTCACCCGAGAAGGTCTGCCAGATAGTAGTGGCATGCTGCATGTTGCACAACCTGGCCCTCAGACAACATGTGCCTTTTCTGCAGGAGAGGGGGACTGGAGATGCCTCTGTGGCAGCAGTGGACCCTGAGGACAGTGAGGATAAGGAGGCAGAGGATGAGCATGTGGACGACAGAACTTCCGTTATACGTCAATACTTCCAGTGACACCCAGGTGAGACAGTGCAAATGACCATTAGTCTGACTATTGATGTTTTCTGTGTGGCTGTAGCATGAAGGCATTCTCATCCTTTGCATCTCAACTTACTGTCACCTATGGCTTGTCCTTCTACAGATGTTGGTGATATGACAACGGTGTTCTGATGTGTTTACTGCAGACAGCTACAGGTCATTATTTGTATGCTATCACAGTGTTTAGATTATTTGCACTAGATGTGACTGTTCCCCTAAATGGACATTTTCAACACATAAAATGGTGTCACTCAAATTGTGTTCAAGTGTGTTTATTGTAGTGCAAATAATTGTCTGAAAAGTGCAATGGAATGGGGTGATGGTAGAGGAAAGTCTAGGGTATTGTTCCAGTCTGTTTGTAGCACAGGTCCAGTGTCCAAGGGGCCATAGGATAGGGGAGCAAAGGCGGTTCAAAGTGGATAAGGTGACAGGGTGGGACACAAGAGGGACAATCAGGAGAGTCTAATTTCCTGGCGGTGGTCTTGGTCTTGGCAAGTGTCTCTGGCTTCTGTCTGAGTCGCAGGGAATGTTTGTGTGGTGGTTCACCTTCTGCAGGGGGAGGGGTGCTGGTGGCCTATTGGTCCTGTGGCAGGGCATCCTGCCCACTAACTGCAGCAGAAGTGGAGAGCTGGTCAATAGACAGGCTAGTGGTAGGGCCCGCTTGTGTGCTGTCCATTCCCTCATGGTGTTGGCCATGTCTGCCAGCACCCCTGCTATGGAGATCATGATGGTGTTGAGAGCCCACAAGACCTCCCTGATCTCCTGATGGTGTTCCTCCTGCAGCCGCTTGTTCTGCTGCATGTTGTTAAGGATCTGGCCCATCGTGTCCTGGGATTGTTGGTAGGCCTCCAGGACATTAGTGAGGGCTTCCTGGAGAGTCGGTTCCCTGAGCCTGTCCTCCCCCTGGTGCACAGCGGTCCTCCCAGTGTCCCTGTTGCCCTGGGCCTGTGTCCCCTGAACGGTGTGCCCACTGCCACTAACCCCAGGTCCCTGATTGTATTGGGTGTGAGGTGCAGACTGGGGTCCCTGTACAGGTGGGCAGACTGCTGATTGGCGTGTCCTGGGGACAGAGGTGTGGGTAAGCTGGGAGGGTGCTGTGGTGTTGGATACTGATGGGGGAGGCTCTGTGGTTGACTGGGAGTGGGCTAAGGTGACCGACTGACCAGTGGTCCCTTATGGGCCAGGTAGTTCATCCAGATCCTGAAGTACAGAGTTACTGTCATCACTGGGAGCATCTTCGGTTGGGGGACTGGTTAGCCGTGGCACCTCCTCTCTGCTGAGATTGTCTGGGGCACCTGTGGGGATGTAAGTAATGTATTATGCGTCATGTCTGTGACATATTGTGCATCTCTAGCTTCCCCTCTATCATTGCTCTTGTCCTGCCACCTTTGTTTGTGTATAGTGATGTATTGTGGGTTTGTTAGTTCTCCATGCTGTGTATGCTTTGGTGATGGGTGTCCATGCAGGGCTGGGAGGGCTGTCCATGCATTGGTATAGCATGCAGGGCTTGGCATTGGGGTTAGTCATATGTGTAGGTGCAGTGTGTGGGATGGAGTGGAATGATGGGAGTGAGAGTGAGGGTGTGAGATGGCATGCAGGTATGGGGTTGATAAGTAGTAAATGTTGACTCACCAGTGTCCAGTCATCCGGCAACTCCGGTGAGTCCCTCAGGATGCAGTAATGCCAAGACTTGCTCCTCCCATGCTGTGAGCTGTAGGGAAGGAAGTGGGAGGTCCACTACCAGTCCTCTGTATGACAAGCTGGTGCCTTGCTGCCACGGAACGTACCTTCCCCGTAGGTCGTTCCACCTCTTCCTGATGTCGTCCCTTGTTCTTGGATGCTGTCCCATGGCGTTCACCCTGTCCATGATTCTCCACCATAGCTCCATCATCCTGGCAATGGATATTTGCTGCACCTGTGCTGCAAACAGCTGTGGCTCTACCCTGACTATTTCCTCCACCATGACCCGCAACTCCTCATCTGTGGAAACAGGGGTGCCTTTGTGGGCACATGGGTGTTGTGTGGTGTGTGTAAGTGTGTGGGTGTTGGGTACTGTGGTTGGGTGTGCGAAGTGGGGTGCGTGAGGGATGTACAGGTGTGTGTGTGTCTAGTTGTCGCAGTGGTCTTGATGTCAGTCTGGTGGCAATAATTTGTATTCATAAAGGGTTGTGGGTGATATGGGTGTGTGTGTTTTATAGTGCTCTGGGTGTGTGGGTGTGGTGTGTGTATGAGTGACAGGTGTGTGCATTTGGTACTGGCCAATGTTGTGTAGTTTAGTATTTGGGTGTCCATTCTGAGCGCACTGGTGTGTACTACCAATGGTTTACCGCCATTGAATGTCCGCTGTGGTGATTCGTGGGTCATGATGTAGTGGATGTTATTTTGTTGGCGTAACGGTATGGGTGTTGGTACCGCCACTTTAGCACTGACCTTTGGGCTGGCGGATTTGTGTATGTGGCAGTATTCTGTCGGATTGGTGTGTGTGTCATAATATGGCGAACAGATATCCGCCACTGCGGCAGTATGTTGGCGGCCGTCACCGTGGTGGTAAGCAGGATTTACCACCAATGTCATGATGGGGGCCTATGTCTCTTCAGATATACATATTACTGACAGTTCCAAACACAAACATAATAAAAGTGACAAACAATTTCAAGGCAGTATAGAGCATTTATCAGTAGGAATCGGTCAGTGACGGTACCTAGACCACAAGCAGCAGAACAAGGAGCAAACATCACATTATCTCACCTGGTCGTCACGTTTACTTGCAGTATCAACTCAGAATATAATCACTGCTATATCTGAGCCACTCTCAGAATTCAAATCAACATTCCTGGGGAAATTAGCTAACAATTGTGCCTGGAGCTCCATTTCCTCAACAGCCTTATTATCAGATTGGGTCATTCGTAGGTGCATCTCCTCTGCTGCACCCCATTCCAGAAGGTCCCCCAGCCATCAAGGAACCTGTGCATTCCCCTTTCCAATCCAGTGATGGCCACCCAGCGTTTTGCTAAAACAAGGGCTAGTGGGGTAAGCTTGTATGACATTTTCCTACCTTTGGGCCTGTTCATGGCTCCCAGTAAACAAGTAAGGGCTGTCAATGGAATTGACAGTCCAGTGGCTCTCTCAATATGCAGCACCACTTGGCTCCAGATGGACTGGATGCCAACACAGTCCCATGCGAGGTGTAAGAAGGTGGCGTCTATTACCCCACAATGTTTACATTTAGCACCTTTGGGGGGTCTATCCTATTTAACTTGTAGGGTGTAATATAGGTGTGATGTAGATAATGGAAATGCCGCAATTTAAACCTGTGGTTGAATGACTCTGTGCGTACCAGAGCGGAGGCACGTGTTCAGTCAGTTCCCACAATTCCTGTTGCCAGGTTATGTGGGCCACCAATGGAGTTCTACTCATATCGCCACTTAGGGCCCTGTAAAATAATATAATCAGATGCTGTCCCGTCCCCCCATCAAGTAAGTCCTACCAGTACTTCTGAGAGGAGTGGAGCAGAGGGCAATTTAGGCTATATCTGCTTTTCCACACTCTACAATTGTACATACTGTAGGAATTTACCGGTGCCCACGTCAAAGGATTCTTGGGCATCCTGGAAAGTGATAAATGTCTAGCTGGGATGCAGGTCTCCCACCACTTGACACCCCCCGCCCTCAAGAGTTTCATAGACATATATGTGTCTTTAGCATGAAAGGGTGCAATTTCCAATAAGTGCAAGTCCCTGCTAAGGGGTGTTCTACGAAAAACCTTCTGGACCACCTGTTTCCAGACAGCGGCCATGGCTTATGCTAGATATGGCACAGGGTGCTCCAATCTGACCCCTTGCATCAGTAGTCGAGCCAGGGTGTCACCCCTTGCCAGTGTCCAGCAACCTCTTCTCACAGTTGTCTGGTTCCCCTAGCAAAAGGGCAGCATGTTGTAGATGAATTGCGTAGTAATAGAGCCATATGTCTGGGACAGCTAACCCCCTTCCACCATATCCCTCTTAAGGACTGCCAGTGCCACCCTGTTGCATCCATCCACCCACACTAAGGTTACCAACATGCTATCCAGCTTTTTAAAGAACCTTGGCTCAAGAGGGAAGAGTGAATTTTAAACGAGGCAGAGACCGCGCTGGAGGAAGACCATTTATGCAATGGCTGCTCTACCCATCACTGAGAAAGGAACCCTATTCCAGAAGGCAATTGAGTTCTCGAGACCCTGAACTATCCTATCCACATTTCTGAGCTCATGTTCAGCCGCGGTGTGTGTGTGTCCCACATCCATCGGTATTTGAAACTTCCTGTCTGCCAGCAGAGACCTATGTCAGGCAGCTGATTAAGCAGTTTTCCAACAAGTTCCCCCAGTGGGAATAGGAGTGGCATGCAAATGTTTACTTTTGGGCCGGAGATGTCACCAAAATCTCTCAGTAATTGCATTAGGAGCGAAACTGAGGCAGTTGGGGACAGAACATATACTAACGCGTTGGAAGCATACAGGGACATGTTGTGTGTGGTATTGCCCACTCTGATTCCCCAGTGTTCCATTTCACCTCACAACAATAGCTCAAGGGGCCTGAATGTCATCGCAAAAAGGAGAGGCAATAGGGGGCAGCCCTGCTTGGTACCCCTGCCTACCTGCCATGACTCAGAGGGGTCACCTCCCACCCTGACATGAATAGAAGGCTCAGTTTATGGTAATCGCATCCAGGCACAATATTTAGGCCCAAGCTCCTCAAAACGGCTGTTAGATAATCCCATTCTACTGTGTCAAATCCCTTCTCGAGGTCGAGGAGACTAGTGCCATCTCCTCTTCCCCCTGATAGAGTCATGTAGAACATGTGCCAGCCTGTGTAAATTGTGGGAGGTACTCTGTGCAGACAAAAAAGCCACTCTGGTCGTCATGTATTAATTCTGGGACCACTACCTGTAGTCGAGACACCAGGAGTTTACATAATATCTTAAGGTCTGAATTGAACATGGTTAGGGGTATATAGGAAGAGGGTTCTGCTGGATCGTTACCCGGTTTTAACATGAGGCAAACAATACCCTCACATGAGGACGGTGGGAGGTGTCCCTTTTTTTTTGATTCCAAGAAGACTTCCAGCAGTTTCTCCCTGAGAAGGGTGCCATAGGTTTGATAAAATTCTATAGGGAACTTGTCCCCCCGTGGGGCCTTCAATCTATTATGAGCCATAATAACAAGGCTTAGTTCCTCAATCGTACTATTCTCTTTGAAGTCTTGTATGTTACCCTGTCGCAATCTGGGTAAGTGTACCAATACCATGAACCTATCTATCGCCCCTTTAAGGCCCAGCGGGCCCACCTTATACACCACCTTGAAGTGCTCAAGTAATGTGGCCAGGATATCCTGCCTATTAGTCTGTAATTCCCGGTGTACATTGCAGATGCCCAGAATGAGAGGGATCTCCTGCTCATGCAACAGAATCCAAGCCAACCACCTGCTAGATTTGTCACCTCTATGTAAATAATGATGAGAAGATTTAAGGGTAGTCTTAACCAGAGAGGCCAAGAGTTTATATATACCCCTACATAGCACCAGCAGACCTGCTCGAGCTTCTGCTGGGGTCACTTAATGTCTTTGGAGGTCCGCTAATCGTTCCTCTTGTATTTTAGGTCTGCTGACATACACCTACAAACCCTGCAGACAGTGCCAATACATTCTTCTCTGGCCGCCACAGCCTTAAGGGTTTCCCATTCAACTGCCCTAGTGTCTATGGTACCCCAGTTATTTGTCAGGTAAGTGCCTAGGGATTGTGCCAGAGTTTCACAGCACGCTGCATCCGACAAGAGTACATATGGCATCCTCCAACTTCTATTGTTGGAGGCTGAGTTACCCAAGGATAAAGTCAACACCAAGGAGCACGGTCCGAAAGAAACCATTGTTAGTGTTTTACTGCGTGGACCATGGCGTGATCTAGACCCCAAATAGAAAGCAGTCCAGACGGCTATAGGTTCAGTATGAGTTGAGAATAGTGACTGCCCCACCATTTAAGGAGTCTTGTACTAATAAGTAACGCCCCTCCACATCTGCTTCACTATAGGTGTGTTTAAAGGGAACCCCTGGAGCTATCCATAGAAGCACTCCTCTGGAGTTTGAAGAAAAGGAGGCACAGAATAGGCCCACCACTTCTTGGTTATTTTCTGTATCTCACTCCCCAGGAGGTGAGTCTCCTGGAGGCAAACTATGTGAACCTTGTGGCGCCTGAGGAATGTATGTACCCTATGGTGCTTAGAATAATTTCTAAGGCTTCAGACATTCCAAGTGATGACATTTATCCGATCAGTCATATGCAAAGAATTACCTCAACCTTTTTTACCACCTGAGGTCCCACCCACCCCAATTGCTCCATCTCAAGCCATCCAAAATATATCCACATGTGATATCTGCTTACCAGCACTAGAATAATGAATAAGGGACTCCAAAACTCAAGGTCTTAGACTCAAACAAACTATAACAACTCCCCCCTTGCTGGATGAACAGTACAACAATATCAGCTAACTTTCATACTGCAGATCCATTATATTGCCTGCCTTCCAAATCCATAGCATAAACCTCAGGTTCCCAACCATTTCCTACCACATAACTTGGAGAGAAGATTCCAGCCAGAATATAACATGTTTCCATATCACATGATTTAGAAAATTGGTCTATGGACCCTAGATAAACGGTGCTCCCCAGTGATCACCCCCAAGAATGGCGCCCACCCAAATCAGGGAGTAAATCAGATGAACCCATCTTGCATAAGAAGAAAAGGATGGTTAGACAGTAATTATAGACTCAAATAACTGGAATGCCGAGCAGCACTGCTCATAGTCAGTTTGCATCACTAGGGTCCCCCAGAGCAGTTCCAACATTGTCCAACAGAACTGGCCAGCCAGAAGAGGCCATGGCAATGGTGCCATCCTTCTGAATGACCACTCTAGAATGGCCCACCTCCTCAGGGGATCGATCATGCCCAGGCGTCTCCCCCTACCTGAACCTCCAGGAAGGGTCTACTGCCCCTGTAGATCCCTTAGATCCAGGTATCCAAGGATCCAAATTGTCCCAGGGTACCTTGTCCCAGATACCCAGCCACCTCCACACATCCTCAGGATTATCAAACAACAGTGTGTTTTCTCCAGACAACACTTGCAGCTTAGCAGGATACAAGAACATATAATGGATGCCCAGAGAGCGAAGCTTAGCTTTAACCTCCGAAAAAGTTTTTGCGTGTCCCTTGAACCTTGGTGGTGTAGTCCGGGTAGGTAGATATCCTCTGGTTCTCGAACCTCGTATTGCTTGTATCCCTGGCAGCATGAAAGATGCAGTCTCTATCCCTATAGTTCAAGATGTGGGCAATGACAGCCCACGGTAGAGACCCAAGACGCGGCAGCACTACCAGGGCCCAAAGGACCCTCTCCACTGCAAACTTGGGGGACAAATCAGTGGGCTTCATGATGTCTCGAATCCATTATTCCACAAATCTTTTGGGGGTCCACCCCTCCCCCTGCTCCAGAAACCCCAGGAGGTGAAAATTGTTGCAGCACGATCTTCCCTCTGCATCCTCCAGTTGCGCCTCGAGGGCCTCAGATTTGGAGGTGAGTGAAGCCACCTGCTTCTTCACGGCAGCCATCGCAGTTCTGAGCTCCACAATTAAACCCTCTGTTACTTGGACCTTATCATATACTTTGTGGAAGTCCGCTTGTAGAAGGTTGACCTACAAGGCCACAGTGTCGATCTTTTGTTCAGTGCAATCTGAGAGCCCCAAATAGGAGAGAAGAGTTTCACCCTATAAGGTTCCCCGTGGAGAGCTCCATATTCTGGGCTGTTTCTCTAGAGGTTTGGTGTGTGCGCCGCTGTGTTGTAGCTGAAGAGTGGTGTACTGTTCCATAGTGTTCCCCTCAGGGGGACATGCCTGTTTATTCTGTCCCATAGATCAGCAGCAGACGGTAGGGTACCACACAGAGGGGTATCCAGTCCATCAACTATTGTGACCTGCGTGCAGCAGCCCTCATTGAACAGCGCGACTCCATGTGTAGGGGGAGTACCTCTATGGCCCTCAGCAATAGTTAATGTCCCTACAACGTGTGGGAGGAAAGGACTGAACTATCCCCCCCTCAAGCAGGTGGCAAGGTATAGGCCCCTCCAAAGCTGGGGGTCCATTGGCCACAACAGAAAGAGCAGTGCACCAGTCCTCAGAGCAGTCCCAGAGGTAGGAATGCAGGAGGGATCTCACGCTGCAGAGTGAGCGACCCACAGTACTCCACAATCCAAGGGGGGCCCAGCAGATTCCACAGCTGACTCCCCCAAGAAATGCTAGAGTCCCACAGGCAGCCCAAGAGGATCCCCCAGGCCAAGTTGACTAAACTCAGGCCGCCTCCCTCTCACATGGGTAAAGAGCCACTACTGGGCACCAAAGGGCCCACCCTTTGAGGTGTCCTCCCCGGAGGCCTCCTCATCCCCTGTATACCCCACCAGTAAATTTGAGGCCCACTCCCCGGGCCGTTCCAGGTGTTGCCAGTGCATCTCCCGCCCAGGAACGTCCTTGGGGCAGGGGGCCAGAGGATTAGAGATGGGATAGGACGTATAGCCCAGATGAGGGCCGCTATGGTGACTAGCAGCTCCATCTCATAGTCCTGTGATGGAGGACCACCACAGTGCAGCTCAACACTGCAGCCTGCGGTAGAGCAGGCTGGGATGCTGCAGCTCTGCTACTCACCATGCCCCTGGCATCCAGGGGGAGAGATTCCCCGGCTCAACAGGACAGTCCCCGCAACCAGGGAGCTTGCACAAGCCAGTAGGCCACTAGGTCCGCCCCCGAAAGTCCCACCATTCTGCGTGCCTCCGAGTCTGCCACGAGGAAATGCTTCACCACAGGCCAGGCAGCGCCCACCCCCCTCTCAGACAGACAGTTCCTATGGGATAGGGGGCAGTTCAAGAACAGTGCCTCATCTTGTATGGGGGTCCCAGCAGGATTTTCGGTCAGGATGCCAAATGATTATGCTGGGGTGTCAGGAGCTTCTTAGGTGCATCCTATCAGCCATCTTGTGTGGCTACACTCCCCTGAATGGAAACATATTTACTTTGTGTCTAACTAAAAAAATGTAGTTTTGAATTTCTTGAACATACCCTTTATTCCATTAAACATGAGAATCTACAGTATATGGGGAGACAGCTTATATTTCTGACTTAATAAAGCTTTTGTTGTATTCCAGAGCTTATGTCATGATTACAAAAATATAAAGGAGGTGTTCGAGGTCTGCCTCCGTTAGCTATTGGTTGTTTTGAGTCAGCACTCTTGAGCTGTTGTTTGTGGAAAGTGTCATTCACATTCGGGGTAGGCCCACTGATTAATTTCCTCCTTACTGGTCTACCACCATTCCATTGGTACATGAGGACTACCTTTGCAGTGCCTCCATTTACATGCATGGATTGTCAAGCATTTGTTCACTGCAACGGAAGTCCATTACTATTATTGTATTTTTTTGGTCCCAGCATAGCAATGGAAAAGTGTTCTTTGCCACAAAGGTCGGGCCATCCGTCCTTCCCTTATAGCCCTGAGCATTATCAGGAAAGTTTGTTGTTTTCTATATATGTGAGGAGCACTGAAAAGAATCAGAAAGTACAATACTGTAGCAACTCCTTCTCCAGCTGGCTATAGCGTACTCCCTCTGAGTCCTGCTCCCATCAGATACCTGCAGAGAAAATGAGGCAGTGGCAGTTCACCATCTTTGTAAGGTGCACCTCCCATTGCAGCTTCTATTGTTGCTAGTAGTGAGTGTAGGGGGACTTAGTGTCTTTGGGCTTGGGTTTGTAACATGTGCCTAAGCATTTACCTCTAATTGGGTTGACAGTAGCATTGTAAGTCAGTGTCACAGCAGCTGGAGTGCACACTTTAGTGCAATTTTCTCTGACATCAGGGAGGTACCTCCACCCACATAAAAGATGGTGCTTTCAGACAACATGTTTGAAATGTGCATTAACAAACCACATGCCAATGAAAAACTTGTGCTAATTTCCTGCACCTCGATCTATAGGAAATTATGTAAATGCCACATTTCACATTCCAGGATCGCGTATCAATGAATGCCTCACACTCATTCTGGAATGAAGATAGAAAGCTAACATTCTAGTTCTGTTTTATACCTCTGTAGTGTTTCCCTACACTCAACATGCCACCCTTCCAGATGCTGCTGGTTGTAATGTCCTCCCCTCCCTTAGTACCCACCAATGACTATGCCAAACACAGAGCTGTAATTCACACGTCTTTATTCCGCTGCCTCTACCTGTGAACTCCGCACATTCTAAACCAAGCTTTCATTGCATTATTTTCTAGCAATTACGTCACACTGATACGGAGTCTGTTTGGGACCAGAAAGGATTAGTCCTAAAAAATGCAAGACACTACATCTAAACCCCTCTGTTAAATGAAAAATTACAATTTATATAAAACCAGTAAAACACATATAAATATAGAAACTTGTACAACTATATCTCTTCGATAAGTCTTCGTGGCACCCTGAGTATATGACCCAATCTGGTTACTGGATGCTGGAAGCTGTCATCTTAGGGTCCTGGATTGCCAAAGGTGGAATGGAGTCAGCAGCAGTCACTGAGTTTTCAAAGTCAGTCTTTCTTTCAACATTTCAAGTTGAAGATCGATGAAACATGCCTAAAGTGAGAAGAGTCTCTGGTAGCAGACTGCCCAGGGTGCTGAGCAGTCACCATGTGCCCTTCGGTAGACAATACTTGGAAAGGTTCAGTATCGTAGGAAGCATCAGATTTTCCTTTGTGTATCTGTCAAGAGATCACCAGATCTTTGCTAAACGAGATGTCTTTTGCATAAGCTTTCATTTTCTGCTTGTTAACCAAGTCTCTTTAGTATGAGTCATGTTTTCACTTATGTCTCTCTCAGTGGCCCACTGAGATAACTTGGTTGTCATTGCTCTCCCAAAAATCAAACTTGCAAGACTTTCACCTGTGGTCGAGCAACATGCCCTTATGCAGAGCCTTTTTAGTCATAGGTACTGGAAGTCAGGGTGCAGGCGGGGGTGCTAGAGCACCTCCAAAATAACCACACTGGAGTTCTGAAGTGAATGGTCAATAAAGATGATTTAAAATTTTGTGTTTGTCTTGTCACATCTGCTGTGTGTTCAATGACAGAGGTCAAATGTCAAGCTGTGTCTCCTGAAAAATTGCAGCTTATTGTTTTTACATGGAGGTTAGTGTTTATTTTCTTTCTCTTACTGCAAAGTGTGAGGATTTGTCAATGGAACTATGTGACAATGTTTCCACTGAGAAACGAAAGACTGTAGGATGTTGTTTTCTTCTAATACACAACAAAATGTAAATATCTATAAACGAACTTCACAAATATTTCAAAATAAATAAACAATTAGGAAAGCACAATTAAAACTATTTTTTCTGATTCAGAAGTGTGAAGGAAACAAAGATTTTAATAGCATCAAAACAAATCAAGACACTTTGGCGGTCATTCTGACCGCGGCGGGCGGCGGTCGCCGCCCGCCATGCAGTCACCACCGAATGACCGCACCGCGGCGGCCATTCTGGCTTTCCCGCTGGGCCGGCGGGCGACCGCCAAAAGGCCGCCCGCCGGCCCAGCGGGAAAGACCCTGCAACGAGGAAGCCGGCTCCGAATGGGTTGCAGGGGTGCGACGGGTGCAGTGGCACCCGTCGCGATTTTCAGTGTCTGCAAAGCAGACACTGAAAATCTTTATCGGGCCCTGTTAGGGGGCCCCACGACACCCGTTCCCGCCATCCTGTTCCTGGAGGATTCCCTGGGCCAGGGGTAAACCGGCGGGAAACCGCCGGTTCCCCTTTTCTGACCGCGGCTTCACCGCCGCGGTCAGAATAGCCCAGGAAGCACCGCCAGCCTGTTGGCGGTGCTTCCGCTGCCCTCCGCCTTGGCGGTTTGAAACCGCCAGGGTTGGAATGAGGGCCTTTAGTTGGTGATGCGCAAATTACCTATATTTGCTGTAACCCCATTCCCACAAGTGATCGTTTGTGCGCTATATAGTTTTATCAATAACACTGTATTTCTGTGCACATTTAGTGTTCATTTCAATGGACAGTACTCCTAAAATGCAACACCATCTACATACTACACCCTTACCACTCTGTTGAATGGCTCATCTGCAACACGTGTTCTTTGTGTTATGCTTGGATTTGTCAGACTCTCAATGAGTTTAGTGATGTAACATTGTTGAAAGCAGTCAGAAAATTGTTACAACACCACTGTTTTTGGGCCTGAAAAAACTTGAGGTGCCACCTATAACTTATGCTGGCCTTAACAAATTCTACATGTCATCTTGGGGCACTGTCACCTCCCACACCTTGTGTTGTGGCTGTATCATCCGTTTGGTGTTTCCAGACACAGAGCCCCTCATACGCTCTGGCTCCGCCACCCTCGCATGTAGCCTTTACAGGGGAGCCTCTCATTCGTGGGTTGCTGTCTGAGCAACATGCTCCTAAAGCAGCAGATCAATTCGAAACTATTCAATTGTCTGATGGAAACATGGGAGTTAGGTCTGATGTAGAATTTGGCAGATGCAAAACATCTGCCAAAAAGTGAGGAACGGTCTGTCTAGCCAAGTTATAATGACTTGATGCCTTTGCACTCTAAAAAGGGTGGACATGACATCTTTGTGGTAGATATCCCTTAGTCGCCAAAATCTAAATTGAGCAATTCCAAACCACCCTTGAGCTGTTTACCAGTATTAAATTACAGTCAGGACGGTGCTCTAGTCATGCAGTGCAAATGGTAAATCTTGTTTGTCCTTGTCTCCCAAGAAACTCTAAGAGCTAGTTGTCACCTCCAATAGCTCCAGTGAAATCCTGCTACCTGTAACATTTGATCTGTTGATGTGGTGCTCAGATGTGACAGGTCTTTTCTCTCCTCTCTCTATCAAGAGATCACAAACTTGATAACCCCACTGGAGGATAAAACCAGCCTCTAGAACAGCAGCCAAGTTTGGTTACTGACCTCACCATGTATGGTTTACAATGATGTGTTGGGCGTGGGGCAGCAAGAAGCCTGAACAATTTATTTTTTCCATTTTGATAAAAATATGAAGTGGATATTCCATTTGTGTATGTTTGAGGGTTCCCCATATTATGGACCTTATGTCCTTTTGGCAGTGTCATATTCTAGTGACGACTGTGATAACACGTCAGAACCTTGATAAGTGAACTTATAAGGAGACACGTCTAGGCCAATGAACCTTTTGACCACGTTTGGAGACTTACCAGAACAAGGTATCTTTTGGCATCACAATCAATGGGTCAATAACACTATCAATATACACAATGCCTAATCGAGCGAACAAATCAATAATATTTAATATAGATCAATACAACGAACACACCATGACCTTTCAGCCATGAATAACCACATCAATCTAGTAAGAGTTAGGATATTTATTCCCTATTAGTTACAATCTATTATCATATGTATTAGTCTCAACAATAATAGGCACATCAAAACCACTATAACTTGGCAATCGGGGCAAACTTTATCAACGCATTGATCATGAACATTAGAACAAACACAACAGTATTATGAGTCAACTTTAGCAGAGCATCATTAGTACGTTATTCAACAAAGCAATTATTTAGTAGTTTGTCTATTTGCATCCGGTATTAGTGAACTCCTTAACTAACCTCAAATTAGCATCAGCATGTTGGGCTTCATGCAAAACAATTTAGCAACGTGAATTTGGAAAACATCTAACTATGGACTCTATCAAAAGAGCAGTTGGTACCTAGAAAGAAAAGGCACAGACCATTACAATTTATCATCAGATAGTTACCCATCCGAATGAGTCAGCAAGTAGTGTCAGACTTCGTCCTCAGGACATCAGTTGATTCGCCATCAGCCAGGAAAGAACAAGTACGCCTCAGTAGGGCATAGTAAGAGAAGCTCTTCCCTCAGAAGGAGGAGAAGTGCATAACAGATAAGGAATAAGGTGAGGATGGTTAAGGTATAAGACAAAGGGGGTCATTACAACATTGGCGGTAAAAGCAGCTTACCGCCGTGCAGAAGACCGCCAATACACCGCCGCGGCAGCGGTAGACCGCCACAGCTATTATGACACACATCACGGATTCCGCTGAAATTCAGACACCCACACAAGTCCGCCACACCAAAGGTCAGCGATAAATATGCAGAAACAAATCCTCCACCTCCACGCCAACAGAAACACACCCATGCTATTACGACCCACGAATCCACGCGGCGGTCTTTCAAACGCGGTATTCCATTGGCGGTACACACCGCCGCGCTCAAAATACACACACATCTCCAAAACACCGCCACATTGGACAATTCCAAATACACACACCTGATACACATACACACACCACTCCCACACACCCAACACAATATAAAACACACACCCACATCACCCACAAACCCCCAAGACCAGAATTTCTGAGAGAAGGCCAGAGAGGGACAGCACAGAATAGATAACACCATCACACAAAGGCACACTACACCATCACCCACACAACATCCACGCACAAAACACCACATACCACTACACTCACCACACTCATCAACACATACACCACCCCACACACACCACCCCATGGCACGCCAAAGACACCCCCGCTTCTCCGAGGAGGAGCTCAGGGTCATGGTCGAGGAAATCATCAGGGTAGAGCCACAGCTATTTGGCTCACAGGTACAGTACACATCCATAGCCAGGAAGATGGAGCTATGGCAAAGAATAGTCGACAGGGTCAACTCTGTGGGACAGCACCCAAGAAATAGGGAGGACATCAGGAAGAGGTGGAACGACCTACGGGGGGAAGGTGCGTTCCACGGTATCCAGGCACCACATCGCGGTACAGCGGACTGGCGGCGGACCCCCACCTCTTCCCCCACAACTAACAACATGGGAGGAGCAAGTCTTGTCCATCCTGCATCCTGAGGGCCTCGCAGGAGTCGTTGTTGGAACGGACACTGGTAAGTCAAATCTTCACTATCATATCCCCCACCCTACCTGCATGCTATCACACACCCCCACCCTCACACCCTCCCCTATCACCCTAACTCCTCACTAATCTACCCATAACACCAACCACCCATCCCAAACCCAAGACCTGCATGACACAACTAAGCATGGACACCCATCACTAAAGCATGCCCACTGCACATACCCACAACACCCCCCAAACATCACCACACAAGCCCCCACACAGGAATGCCTGCACTGGGGTTCACGCACACCCAACCATTGCACACCATGAAAAACACACATGCAATAATCATGTACTTATACCCCGGCAGGAACCCGAAGGAACGTCACCACACCAGAGGGTCCAGACAACACCACTCCACCCCCAGAAGAGGCCCACAGTGACGACAGCAGCTCTGCCCTACTGGATCTTGATGACCAGCCCGGACCATCGTGGGCCTCAGGACAGTCGGTTCCCCTTGCCCAGCCACAGCCCAACACCTAGCTTCCACCCTCTGGTAACACCAGCACATCACCCACCCAGCAGGCCCAAACCTCCCTACCCAGGACAGGTCAATCAGCGGTGTGTCCACCACTACAGGGCACCCAGGGTAACCCACCACCCCAACAACAACAGGGACCTGGGGGCAGTGGTAGTGGGCACACGGTCCAGGGGACGGAGGCACAGGAACACCGGGGAACTGGGAGGGCTGCTGTGCGACAGAGGGAGGACCGGCCAAGGGAACCTACTCTCAACGAGGCCCTATCCTCCATCATGGGAGCATACCACCACTCCCAGGAGACGATGGCCACGGTCCTGGACAAGTTGCAGGAGACCCTGCGTCTGCAGGAGGAGCAGTATTTGGGGTTCAGGGAGGAGCTCAGGACCATCGGCTCCGCCCTGGGCACCATCGTAGGGGTGCTGACGGACATTCAAAAGACCTTGAGGGACACCGTGGCACTCCAAGGGGCCCCTGACACTAGCCAGGACGATGAAATGCCCACCACCTCCGCCGGCGCTAGTGGACAGGACGCCCCGCCACAGGACCAACACACCAGCACCCCACCCCCTGCAGACGGACAACCACGACGAAAGCGGGGCCCTGAGATCCAGGAACAGGACAGAGCAAGATGGCAAGACCCCCGCCAGGAAATAAGACCACCCTGATTGTCCCCCCACTGTCCCACTTTGTTACCCTGTCCAGCTTGGAACTGCCCCAGCTCCACTTCCAATGGCCAGATGTGCAATGTACCTGTGAGACTAATAGACTGGACTCTGCCATGGACATTCCTCCACCATGACCTCTACCCATTTCACAACCCCCCTACATTTTTATGCACTTCAATAAACACCCTTGAAACCTCAATAATATTGGAGTCAGTCAATGATTGTGAACTTTGTATTGTCAATTACAGTGTTAAAAAAGGTTACCCATTGGAAGGTCAACATACCAATGTCACACATCACAAGCCTTTCAAGGGTGCAAGCTGTTGACACGTAGGTTACCACATTACTGAAACTGAAATGGAAGTGGACAACTCAGTTACCAAATAGGGAGTGAAATGTAGGTACAGGATAGAGGTAGACGTGTGAAATGTAATATAATGTGAAACATGAAATTGTACTCACCTGTGTCTCATTGAAAATATTGCTGTATGACTGACTCCCTGTTGTCGTTTTCATCTTCATCAGCTTCATCCTCATCACTGTCCACAGGCTCCACAGGCTCAACCGCTGCAACAACACTGTCATCTGGATCATCCTCCTGCAGAAAAGGCACCTGGCGTCGCAATGCCAAGTTATGGAGCATGGAGCAGGCGATGATGATGTTGCACACCTTCTTCGGTGAGTAGAATAGGGACCCACCTGTCATATGGAGGCACCTGAACCTGGCCTTCAGGAGGCCGAAGGTCCGCTCGATCACCCTCCTAGTCCGCCCATGGGCCTCATTGTACCGTTCCTCTGCCCTGGTCCTGGGATTCCTCACTGGGGTCAGTAGCCAGGACAGGTTGGGGTAACCAGAGTCCCCCAATAGCCATACACGGTGCCTCTGGAGTTCACCCATCATATAAGGGATGCTGCTATTCCGCAGGATGTAGGCGTCATGCACTGAGCCAGGGAACATTGCATTTACCTGCAAGATGTACTGGTCTGCCAAACAGACCATCTGGACATTCATCGAATGATAACTATTCCTGTTCCTGTACACCTGTTCATTCCTGCGGGGGGAGACCAGAGCTACATGGGTCCCATCAATGGCACCTATGACGTTGGGGATGTGTCCAAGGGCATAGAAGTCACCTTTCAGTGTAGGCAAATCCACCACCTCAGGGAAAATGATGTATCTCCTTACGTGTTTCAGCAGGGCAGACAACACTCTGGACAACACGTTGGAAAACATAGGTTGGGACATCCCTGATGCCATGGCCACTGTTGTCTGAAAAGACCCACTTGCAAGGAAATGGAGCACTGACAGCACCTGCACGTCAGGGGGGATTCCAGTCGGATGGCGGATTGGTGACATCAGGTCTGGCCCCAACTGGGTACATAGTTCCTGGATTGTGGCACGGTCAAACCGGTAGGTCACGATGACATGTCGCTCTTCCATTGTCAACAGGTCCACCAGCGGTCAGTACACCGGCGGATTCCGCCATCTTCCAATATGTCCCAAATGATGGTGCCTAAGAAGGACAACAGCGAAGAAACTGTCAGCATTCCTCCAGGTATGTACCCACAGTCACACACAAGACTACAACAGACAATTAACTCATCCGGGAAAGGTTTTGAGTGTAGGCCTCGGTATGTGTGACGCAGTAGTAATTGAAGCCATGTGGGCCCCTGAAATGGCGGCTGCCTGACCTCTAAACTGGGACAATGGAATTGTGGGGTAACTGCGCTGGCGTTGCACACAGTCGCAGTAGGCGGTCGTAGAGCGCGGCGCAATGCTGCATTGGTTAACATTGGACCCTATGGGTCCCAGGAGCCATGAACAGGTGCGCTGGCGGAGATGATGTGCCCCGCCGCGGACGTCACAGCCGCGGACGTCACCACCATTTTCTATCTGTTCAATCACTAGATACCTGACCTTCGACAGGAGAGGACCTACACTGCTAGTGCTGCTGTGACCTCGGTCTGGAAGCGACGATGGCTGCTGCGTCTGGGGAAAGGGCCCCTGCCTTCACTGCACAGGAGTTGGAGAAACTTGTGGATGGGGTCCTCCCCCAGTATACGCTACTCTACGGTCCTCCAGACCAACAGGTTAGTACACAGGGAGCACGTTGTATGGGCTAGGCCTGGGTGGAGAGGGCTGGGTGGATGAGGGAAGGGGGCAGAGTACATAGAACAGTCATGCGTGGGGATGAATGGGCCACAGGGATAGAGTTGGGAGGGGGCCAATTACAACGACGGTGCTGTAGGTAATGACTGTTCCTCTTTCCTTGTGCATGTCATGTAGGTCAGCGCCCACCAGAAGAGGGACATTTGGCGTGCCATCACCAAGGAAGTCCGGACCCTGGGGGCCCACCAGAGACGGGGCACCCACTGCCGTAAGAGATGAGAGGACATTCGCCGCTGCAGCAAGAAGACGGCAGAGGCTCAGCTGGGGATGGCCTCCCAACGTGGGAGAGGTGCCCGTCGCACCATGACCCCCTGATGTTCCGGATCCTGGCGGTGGCCTACCCGAAGTTGGATGGGCGATTAAGGACCTCACAGCAGACACAAGGGGGTGAGTACAACCTCATCCTATGGACTTTGCGTGCAGTGGAGCTGTCTGGGTGGGTGTGGTGGGCTGTGGGTGTCCCTAGGCCAGGGCGCGTTAGGTAGGCAAGGCCCCTCCGTTATGTAGGCCATGTGGCACTCTACCCCAGCTAAAAAAAAAGGCAAATTGATGTACAGTTGCCCCTTTGCCATCCATGTGGGCAGATTTCTACCATTGCCATGTAGGCCATATCTCAGAAATTGCATGTGCAGAGGGCAGGAGCACGGCGTACTGCAGGGGGCTGCTGCGTTTGTCTTGTCCACCAACGGTAGCGGTATGCCATGCACTAAAACTCTCTTTCTTCTGTCTCCACCCTTTTTCTGCTCTCCCTGTCCTTCTGTACATCAGCATCAACAGGTGGAGGTACAGTGGCACCAGAGCACGAGGGAGCTGCATCCCACATGGCCATGGAAGGCCACACCACAGACTCTGAATTCACCAGTGGGACGGAGGGCAAGGGGAGCTTCACGTCGGCCACAGGATCACCAAACAGCGACACGGACTCGTCCGCCGATGGGAGCTCCCCTGTGGTGGTGGCACCATCTGTGCGCCCCACTTCTACAGGTACAGCCGCTACCTTCCCTACCAGCACCGCCCTCCCAGCAGCCCCTCAGCGTTCGCCCCGTGCCCGCTCACCCAGGAGGGTGGGCATCACCTTCGCCCCAGGCACCTCAGGCCCTGCCCCAGTCACCCCAGCTGCCCTCAGTGAGGAGGCCATTGACCTCCTCAGGTCACTCACTGTTGGGCAGTCTACCATTGTGAATGCCATCCAGGGTGTAGAACGAGAGTTGAAACACGGTAATGCATTCCTGGAAGGCATTCATTCTGGTCAGGCTGTCCTTCAGCGAACCCTGCAATCTCTGGCCTCAGCACTGATGGCAGCATTTGTCCCTGTGTCCAGCCTCCCCCCTCCAACTTCCTCCACCCAGACCCAATCCCCTGTACCCCAGCCCATCCCAAGCACACCTACAGACCAGCATACACACAAGTCAACACACACAAGTAGCTCAAGAAAACATAGGCACCACACACACCACAGGCACTCACACAAGCATCAGACCCATACAGACACAGCAACATCCACTGTCTCCACTGTGTCCCCCTCCTCCTCTTCTCCCTCCTCCCTCCCAGTCTCGTCTACACACACACCTGCATGCACCACATCTACAGGCACTAGGACTCGCACCAGGACACCCAGCACCACAAGCCGCTCACCTGCACTCACCACCTCCACTCCCATTTACACGTCCCCTGTGTCCTCTTCCAGTGTGTCTGTGACGCCCCCTCCCAAAGTACACAAACGCCCGGCAATCACTCACCCAACATCCATCCACCTCACGACAGCCTCCAGTACCTGCACCTGCACCCAAAACAGCTATAGTGACACCTCCTACAACCACCTCCTCTTCCTCCACTCCCAGAGCTCCTCCAGCTACCCATCCCAGTGTATGTCAGAAACTGTCCCTATGTCAAATTGACTGTCCTGAGCTGAGTCTCTCTGTCCTTATCTCGTGCGGCATGAAAGAAGAAGTCAAGGAAGGAACTTGGAAGAAGAGACTAGCTCAGAGCACTCTTACAACCATGGCTAGTAAAGAAAAGTAGCGCCTTCTACCTGAGCATGACGCTGCTTAGGTGAAAGGGACCACATTAGGGAACTGGCCCTGCCTATTGTTCAGATTGTTGTCAGGGCAGTAGTGTTATTGGCCCAGATTTACTAAGGCACTGGCAGTGCAAGCATGATGCAAAGCACAAAAATCATTCTACGTCAAGGGGACATTAGTGGGGTAGATCAGCGCAAGTCCTCATAGACTGTGAGGCAAAGGCCAATCTACTAAGATAGCGAAATGAGGTTTTGTGTAGTTGAAGCGGGCACTAACAAGGGAATATGTATTAATTTCTCAAAAAAATAAAACATATTGTATGTGTGATGCAGTTCTCTGCACAGATCCAATGCTTAGTAACCTTCTGAGTTTGTCTGTGTGTAGGAATTTGTGCCAGAATGGAACGTGTCATCCCCAGCACAAACCCTAGGTTAGACAGCGCACACTTATTTCTCCACCAGGGAGCGACACTGGGCACCGCATCGCTCAAGGCAACCTTGCAAATAGAGTTTGAACTGAATTTGTGGGTTGTTATTTTTAAAAGTGTTTTGTGCTCGTTACTTCATGCCCTAAAGACATCAGGCCAAGATCAGTAACAACATCTAAAAACACAAAGACTTTTCAAGGGGAAATGTTAGCTGACAAAACTCTTTTTTGGTTGTTGCACTTCAGTGCATTGATGTCACTAGCACCACATATGTATTCAAGCGCGCCACTAAACTTCCGATGTAATACATTATTGACATTTAAAACGTGTGCATGGCGTAGTGTTACAACACCCCTCAGATTAACTTGGGCTTCAATGAGGCAGAAAACTTTCAGTACCTTCTTAGAATACGTGTGCCCTCTGGCCTCCTGATGTTACTGGTTTGCTGTTTCTGTTAATGATCCACCATCCAGCATGTGAGGTGAGGTGATTCCTGGACATTTGAACAGACGACAGTGCCTGTCAGTTTTGCGCAAAGACTAAATTAGATATATGATTAGTTGCTCAGCTCGTCCCCGGTATACATCTGGAGATGGACAGACTACACAGTGGCATTTTGTTTTTGTGTAAAAGTTTGCTTTCTTCTGAGTCAGGGTAAAACTCACATTTTACTTCCTCGTCCCTTCAGCCCTACACTCTAGTCATATCCATGACACTAAACAAATCCATTGAAATAACTGCAATTCCTCCCATCCTCGAAACAAATCATCCCTCCAACCCTCCCCGCGTTTTCTCTACCACTCCCTTCCCTCTCTTCCACTTTTCTTAATTCCTCTCTCCAGCTTTACTGGGCCCATGACTCAAAGCCAAGCCGCATTTGTGGTTATGGTCCACAATTCCTTCCTGAATTGGGATCTTCATACTGGGACTACCAGCACCGCATTGCCTTCAGCGTCTCCATTCTTACCTAATTTCCCACCTACTGGTCTCCCAGCCATCCTGCCCACACCTGGGCCCGGGCTGACAAAGTACTCTTCCTCTCTCTTTATTACTCTCTTTTCCCAACTTTCCAAACCTCTAGGACACCCCCTGTATTTACTCGAACCCATGCTTTCTACCATCTATCTCAGTGGTAATAAATATTTACATTATTATTTGCCTATTGGTCCTGCTTCCACAAAAAGCTATCTCCTCACCCATGTAAAAAGCAATGTGGTGGGCTTTTCGCAAAGCATGAGGGAATTAGATACTGTCTACATTTGACTACCATGTGTGGTCTTTGTTGACAGGCAACGCAACAGCTGTGCAGTGCTACAGCACAAGCTACACCACTCGTGTTTCTTCTGCCCCTCCCAAAATCCCCAGACAGGGAGGGGCGTTAATCCCATCTGCCCAGGGCCCAACTTCTGCAGTCATCAGCACAGCATGCATACACCCAGAAAGCAAATGTGTCTATTGATGAACAGCAGTTTAGTCAGAATATGTATATAGAGCGGCGTTCACAAGATGGAATCAGGGCAATAGACTGAAGAGCTGCAAACAGTCATTGCAATGAGAAAAACAAACAAGCATTTGCAGTGCAATTGTTCTGGTGTTTGCTCGAGTTAGAGCTATTTGCTGAACTGTTCTTGCCACATACATTGAAAATAAAAAGTAAAACAGTTGACATAGGTGAGCCGATTCAAAGCGTCCCGGCCACCATAAGTGTGAGCCCTAAGGAGAGACTCAAAAGGAATAAGAAGTTTGCTCACAGTCAAACATATCAGCAGAAGTGCAATTATCCATGTAACAGGGTTGATGGCCAAGGCGGTAACAAAACTGCCCCAGGGAGGCACAAACATAAAGCATTTAACAATGTTAACAAAGGATTTTTGAAAAGCAAGCCTATGAACGAGTGATGGGCGTGAGGTGGGCGTGGTAAAGAGCCCACATACATACCAACACGTCAGAAAAGCAGCGCTTGCACACTGCTGTGCTCAACCTAAAAACAATAATAGAATGCTTGAATTAATTAGAGTCACTGATGATTAGTCTTACCCATATTCTATTCCATCATGTTTTGCTCACCATGCCATCACTGACAGGGACCAACTATATGCAGATCAAGTTTGGTCCAGGCCCAAGCTGAATTGCTACGCAAGTTCACCTCTGTACAAGATCTCTAGCACACCTTGACAGATTTTAACATTGTTGGGCCTCAATGTTGATCTGCAACTTTAGCCCTTGAGCATGTTTCTTCTGCCCCTCCCAAAATCCCCAGGCAGGGAGGGATGTTAATCCCATCTGCACAGGGCCCAACTTCTGCTGTCATCAGCACAGCATGCATACACCCAGAAAGCAAATGTGTCCATTGATGAGCACCTGTCTAGCCAGAATTTATACATAAAGTGGCATTCACAAGATGGATTCAGGGCAATAGATTGTAAGAGCTACAAAAACAACATTTTTGGATGCCTGTTGTTGATAGCACTGGGTACATTTTAAGAAGTGATGGGTGAAATGCTTGGATTAATTTCTGCTATTAGGTTTTTCTCTGGTCCCCAAATACAGTTGTGCACTAAGCATTTGCATATCACCGACCTTCCAACCTGTGAAATATTTTCATTGTGGTAGGAGTGAACAAAGCCTTGAAAGGAGGTGAGCTTAGTGGAAAGCCAGCCAGAGGCACTTTTAGATTCGCTGCCTCTAAGCTACCTCATGCCCCACTAATTTCACCTCCTTCCCGCCAACACCAAAAACAATGCTTTTGAACCTGCTGATGATGTCCTATGAATTCCACACCTCGTACAGGACATCCGCTGAGAAGAACCTCCTAACAATTAGCTGGAAACCTGCTCTTTTGCATGCACACCGTGTGATATCGGCTTCTCATCAGGTGTGATGGGAGCCTATAAAGTGTGACACACACTGGCCCCATGTGAGTTGGAAGGTCTGGTATCAGTCATGACCAGTCCTGTCCAAAACTCTTGGACACACTCCCTCTACATGGGAACACAAGCAATCTCAGATATGTTTCAGCTTTGTTGGGCCTCATTATTGAAGCACAGCTTGTGTTTTATGCACAATGAGCATCAGGACATCAAAGCATACCATCCATCCCAGGGTATCTTACCATAAATGACCAAATACATGAAATATGTCTCCCACTGAATATTACTCTGGACCACATGCCACAGCATCGTTATTATACTCATTGTGACATTACAGATAGGGAGCAACAGTATACAAATTACTGTTGCCATTGACACAAAGAGGACATTTCAGGCCCAATTATTAAACCACTTCCTCTATGTGTGGGACCACGAGCAATCCTAGGCACAAGCTAGTGGAGCCTTGGATCCTCATCTGTACATTCCTGTGACACTTAGGTCATCTCAATAAGAAAAACAAAAAACGGTGGACAGAATGCTTGAATTAATTAGAGTCACTGATGATTACTCTTGCCCACGTTCTATGCCATCATGTTTTGCTTACTGATAGAAATGGTGTCTCTACCTGGCAGTGGTTTGCACTCTGTCCAAGTAGGGGCCCTCACTCTAGTCAGGGTAAGGGAGTCGCACAGCTAAGATAACCCCTGCTCACTTCCTTCGTAGCTTGGCAGAAGCAGTCCAGCTTATCTTAGAGGCAATGTGTAAAGTATTTGTACACACACATACACACACAGTAATACAGTGAAAACACTACAAAAGGACTTCATACCACTTTAGGAAAATAGCCAATATTTATTTTACTAAAACTAGACCAAAACAACAAAAATCCAACATACATAAGTCAAAATATCTCCTTTAAAAAGTTTAATCTATTAATAATCTATAGGAATCAATAGATGTATCTCCTTAGCACAAAGTACCTGGGATGTGTCAAAAACAAAAACGATGTGGGCCAGAGGGGAGGTGATGGTCCGAAAAGCAAAGCGATGCGTCGGTTCCTTACTGCGCAGGGGAGATGATACATCAATACTTTCCTCACAGGTGAGATGATGTGTCGGTTCCTAACTGGCAGGGCAGGTGATGCGTTGATTCTTTCCTACCTGGAAAGGCAAATTGTCGATTTCCAGACATGTGGCCTTCGTTCCTTACTGCGGTGTGGGGTCAGTGAAAAATTGTCGCCTAGGGACGATGCGTGGAAAATTCAGATGTGCTGTATTGATGGGACTGTGGAGAAACAGGCACTGCATAGATTCTGCAACCGCAAGACAGGTGCTGCATCGATTATCCGGCCGAGAGCGCGCACTGTGTCAATACTTCAGCCATGATGCGGGTGCTGCATCAATTCTTTTATCCTTCAGATCACCAGTTTGCCCTTTTAAGGGTCCAAGGACTGGAGATGGCAACACTTGGCAAGTTAGGACTCTCAAAAGAAGAGCCCAGGCACTCGCAGTTGAAGTCTTTGATGTCCATGAGACTTCTTAACAGAAGGCAAGCTCAGTTCAAGCCCTTGGGGAACCTTTGGAACCAGGATGTATAAAGCCCTTTCACTCTCAGGACAGAAGCAGCAAGGAGCAGGCCAGCACAACAAAGCAACAGGCAGAGTGGCGGTCCCTCTACAGCATTCAGCTCTTCTTCCTGGCAGAATTTCCTCAGTCCAGAAGGATTTTTGTGGTGTCAGAGGTCCAGTACTTTTACCCATTTCTGTCTTTAAAGTAGACAAACTTCAAAGAGAAGTCTTTATAGTGCACAAGACCATACCTTTCCCTGCCTTGGACCTAGACACACTCCATGGGATTGGAGACTACTTTGTGGAGGACAGGAACAGCCCTATTCTAGTGCAAGTGTCAGCTCCTCCCACCACTCTAGCTCAGGAAGACCCATCAGCCTGTTGATGGGGCATCAGGATATGCCTTTCCCTGCCCTGAAACTAGACACACACCAGGGGGTTGGAGACTGCTTTGTGTGAGGACAGGCATAGCCCTATTCAGATGCAAGTGTCAGTTCACTTTATGTGACTGTCTAGAGTGAACACACAAACAGCCCAACTGTCATCCTGACCCAGACATGTATTCAGCAGACAGGCAGAGGCACAGAACGGTTAAGCAAGAAAATTCCCACTTTCTAAAAGTGGCATTTTCAAACTTAAAATTCAAAAAACAACTTCACTGAAAGATGTATTTATAGATTGTGAGTTTTGAGACCCCAAACCTCATATCTCTATTTGCTCCCAAGTGGAAATTATACTTAAAAGATAGTTCAAGGTGATCCCTATGTTACCCTACTGGAGAGATAGGCCTTACAATAGTGAAAACCAAAATTAGCAGTATTTCACTATGAGGACATGTAAAACACGCCAGTACATGTCCTACCTTTTAAATACACCACTGCACCCTGCCCATGGGACTGCCTTGGGACTACATTAAGGGTGACTAAAGGTAATACAAGGGAAGGTTTGGGCCTGGCAAGTGGATGCACTTTCCAGGTCGACATGCCAGTTTAAAACTGCATACACAGACACTGCAATGGTAGGCCTGAAACTTGTTTGCAGGGTTGCTCATGTGGGTGGCAGTCTCCCTTGGGGGCGGAATCCAGGACAGATCAGAGAATGGAGGCAGCCCCTATCAAGCATTGACTGGGTGAACTCTATCTCATGTCAATTTCGTCCAGCCAACCAGTATGTGAGCCATTGACGTTGACTTGCCACGCAGTAGGCTTTAAAATCTGGCACACCCATACCTCCCTGGTCTGCCGGCATCTGTAGTTTTACTAAGCTGATGCGGCATCTCCCCTTTCCTCAGATGAGGTCTATCAATAAAGAATGGAATGTTTCAAAATAAGCATCAGGTACCCTCACCGGCAGGTTCATGAAGTAGTACATGATACGGGGCAGCATTACCATTTTTGCCAGCGCTAGTCTGTCCGCAATGGACAGCGGCAGTGTTATCCAGAACTGGACCTGCGATTTAAGCGAAGTCATCGCTCTCTGTAGGTTGCCCACTAACAGATCCAACGAGGTTCTGTATATTTGGATTCCTAGGTATCGAAAAGTGTCCATGGCTACTTGCAGTGGCTTGTCACCAAAGGCAATTGTATCACCCATGTCCATTTTACAGAATAAGAATGCTATGGATTTAGTGTAATTGATCTCTAGTCCCGACAATGGTGTGAAATCGGAGAATATCTCTGCAGCCATCTTTAGATTTTGGCTCAAATCCTTCACGTATAGTATAATGTCGTCCACGTATAATGATATTGAGTGCACTGAAGTGCCTATTTCAATACGCCACGTCTCAGCGTCTCGTCGAAGTCGGTGTGCCAGGGGTTCTACCGCCAAGACAAAAGAGCAGGGGAGACAGTGAGCATCCCTGTCTAGTGCCTCTATAGATGTGATAGGAATCTGAAAATGTTCTGTCCAGTGCGTGCTCTGGCTTCAGCATATAACAGACTCACCCAGCGTATGTATTCATTCGGGAGCGCAAATCGCTTCAGTACTTCGAACATGTATTCCCAATTTAAGGTACCAAATGCTCGGCGAAGATCCAGGGAAAAACAACCCGCTCGGGGATATCTCTCTCCTGTATGATCTATAATGTGATATAGGCGACGTATATTTAGGGATGTGTTACGAGTCGGTATAAATCCACATTGATCTGTGTGGATTAAGGTGCCTAGGAAGGGGAGGAGTCTCTGTGCTAATATTTTAACTAGTATTACTTCCCATGTAAACATAATAAAGACAGCAAGATAATGCTTTTTGTGAAATACTGTTTATACATTTTTTTCATATACGTCTATGTTTAAATGTGCCTCGTTGTAAATTGAGAACATTTTATAATGTGAACTTTAGCGACACTTGCCTGGGATCTAGAAGATGATGAATGTGTAAAGCATGTGACAAAGGTTCCTAAAATCCACGGATAATAAAAAATATTTGCTAGCTCCCTTCCTACAATTTTCTAATATTTTAGAAAATATACTGACATAATAATGCATTCTGGTAAATAGTGTCAAAAACAAATATGACACATTAATTTTACTTTGTGCGATCTCTTTCTTATTTAATATAGCTCGTGTTTGAAAACATATACATTTTAAATGGAAAGAAGCAACGCTGCGGACCCACAAGTCCTCGTTCTATCACTTCATATCTAGGTCCAATGCTGTGTTGTGTTAACTGGCATTTATCGAAGGTACTCGGACTTTGCTCTGTTTGAGGTATTGTTGAACCTACATGACAGATACATGAGCCCATTAAGCTGCCAGGTCATTAATGTCAAAGTTGCTGCTTTGCATGAAAGGAAGAAAGCAGGAAAGCGCCTTATCTTCCAAGATATGGCACTGTTCTCAACCTTCCTAGCGCTGGCTCACAATCTCTTTTCCTTGCGCCAAGTGCACACCTTTGCACCATAATGAAAAGATGCTTCCATCATAACTTTTGTACTGCATAATAGTTTTTGTATTAGAAGGGTACTCTTCCAGTTCATATTACTAAGCCCAGACAAACGTTAACATTTTTCCTACTTTCGATGTGTGTTGTACAATACAGCACACATGCAAAGTTAACAAAGTTTGGAGAAATAAAAGCATTTCACTTGTTATGCCTGACTGAAAGAGGCATTATCTTTTGGTGCAATACTCTGCCTACTATTGTTGGTGGGCAGGGCTACGCATCAAAAACATTTGGGGTTGCAATAAATGCTCCTTTACCACTATTGGAACGCCCCCAAGCACTGCTTTGCGTTACTTTTTGGCAACCTTCCACCTCAAAAAGCATTTTGTGCCATAAAATAAATTACAAATAAACATTTTGCACTGGTTTGTATCACTTTTGTGACGCAAACCTTGTGCAACACAATTGTAAATTTTCTCTTGTGCATTTTCCAGAAGAGTTTAAGGGACATGGTATGTACATACATAAATCCCCACAAAGTCACAGCTTTTTAGATACTTATATTTTCCATGCCTCCTACGTATGTATCTGCATTTCTAAAATTACACCTTAATAAGTGAGGTGTAAGTGACGTTTGAAATGAATGTGCACCAGAATTCCTCATTTTCACCAGGAGTTTGTGGAAAGCAAGGACTTTTAATGTGACATAATTCCCTTGAAATGAAGAAAGAAAGGGAACTTAAACATCTATATATATATGTTATAGTTAGAGCAACACAAAAGGATGATGGACGGAGTGCTGAAAATGCAAACACTCACCCCCAGTCACTGATCTGGGTTTAATCCATTGTTCTTTTGTTCACCATGCCACCCCAGTTTGGACCCAGCCATATGCAAATCAGTCTTGGCCACAGGGCCTGGCCACAGGGCCTGGCATGTGGCCAGGCCCTGTGGTCAACCACCCATGTGCATCCAACCACCACGTGCATTCAACCCCATGCCACAAGGGAAAATCAAGGAGAAAGCACTCAAAACATGGCAGGAAAAGCAAGGAGAAAGCAGTGAGAAAGAGGGAAAAGCAAGGAGAAGGCACATAAAAATGAGGGAAAAAGCAAGGAGAAAGCAGTGAAAATTAGGGAAAAGCCAGGAGAAAGCACACCGAAAATGGGGCTAAAAGGAAGGAGAAAGGAGTGAAAACAAGAGAAAAGCAAGGAGAAGGCACTCAAACAATGGAGAAAAGGCTCGAAGGAAGCAGTGAAAATGAGGGAAAAGTAAGGAGAAAGCATACAAAATATGGGGGGAAAAGCACAGAGAAAGCAGTGAAAACAAGGGAAAAGCAAGGCAATAGCACACAAAACGGGGGGAAAGCAAGGAGAAAGCAGTAAAAATGAGAGAAAAGCGAGGAGATGGCACTCAAAAAAAACAGGTGGAAAAGTAAGATGAATGCAGTGAGAATGAGGAAAAAGCAAAGAGAAGCAAATAAAAAAACATGGAAATATGCAAGGAGAAGACAGGAGCAATAGTGATGCAGCACTACAGGAAGAGCTGAACCTTTTAATGTTGCTGCTGATCCACTGCAATTTCATGGCAATTTTTTCTTTAAAAAACTTTTTGGGCCCCTGCAGGGTCCATGTGGGATCCAACCACCAGGCCTAGGGGGGTCTTGATTTATACTGGTGGGACCTTCAGTGGCTACCACACCATAAACCTTTCACACAACAGCGCATCTGCCACAGGGATATCAGGTCAAAGTAATAGTTACTCTTACCTATTGAGTACATTACCTGTGTCTCAGAGTAATTTTAATTTTGCCTTCAAGTCACAAACTTCTGCTTTGGGAGTTTGTTTCCTGAAAACAAAAAACTATGCAGGGTGGGGGGGTCATCAAAAATGGGGCTTGCTAGGCAAAACTTCAGTGGCACTGCTGCACCGGCAGCTGTCAAAGATACAGAGATCCCCGACTGACTGTCAGGGATCTCTAGGCATTGCAGCCGGTCTTCCACAAGGGCGGTGAGACCATAGACTCAGCTGATCTGCTTAGTTGGCAGGCCACCTACCAGGGTCTGAAAAACCCTCCTAACATGTATCAAACTCATCACACGTTTGGGAGCTACTAAAAGGCAACAAATCAGACTCTTTTGCAGTAATTTTCTAATAAGAAATCTGTGGAATTAGGATTTTTCTCTTGGGATTTGGGGGACCAGTGCAACAGGCATACGAAATCACCAAACTGCTATACCATTAATTAGCACGCAACACATATTTGAGTCCAATGCTTCTGCTCACGTCCTACTTTGCTAACCAAAAAGGCCTCTGGATTGTTTTACCAGGCAACGTTCGTGTTAGGAGGAAGACAGAATAGTGTGTTTACCAAAGTAAACACAGTGTTACGGACTACTTACTATTTAAACTAATTGGTACATCTAATCTAAAATGTGATTAGAGAGGAGAGAAGATGTGTCCAGATGACTAAAGCTCCCAGCACTGGAATGGGGAACCAACTTGAATTGTGGCATGTCCTCAACTTCCTGTGATTCTGGGTGAATCACTTAGGGCCTGATTACTACCTTGGCGGATGGGATACACCGTCACAAATGTGATGGATATGTCGCCCACAATTTTACAAGTTCCATAGGATACAATGGACCTTGTAAAACGGCAGGCGGGATATCAGTCACATTTGTGACAGAGTATCCCATCTACCAAGGTCGGAATCAGGCCCTTAATCTCTCTGTGCCAAAAATATGTGTAACTTTATCATGTAAAGTGCTGTAATGTCCTTTGGCCAAGTTTGCTTTATATAAAATTGCTAAACAAAATTATATAAAAATGAATGGGACACCACTTTTAAGATGTTTAATAAGAAGATTGGTCAGACAATAACTATTATGCGGCCACAAACTTCCCACAATATTTGATTACGGATAGCACAAACTCACACAAAGCTGCATAAAGGATTTCGTATACAGAAATCATATTGCAAGTAGGTTAGCATTTGTAAGTGTGGGTAAGTTGGTTTACTTCTTCCCAAGACAGGTGGCCTGACACGTGTCTATGGACCTACTTTTGTGCCCAGAGACACCAAGCAAGGCTGGGGTGATGCTGCCTAGAGATGGCTTTGCTTGCTGGAAACACTACTGAGGAAGGGTGCTGCAGTGCAAAGGATTTGCCCACATGTGGGTGTATTATATTATATGCTATAAGCAAATAAGTCTGCTCAGTTGTCGCTGGTCTCTCTATGCCAGCAGGTGATTGCAAGTCACAATCTTAAGCTCTGCTCTTAATGATGCAGAGTTGCATCAAAAGTAGATTTCTAAATGATTGTGTAATATCAATAGATGATCTTTGGGCACTCCACGTACTCAAAAGACTACAGTTTGGAGGGAGTCTGCATTACTGAAACAATAGGTTTGAATCACTCTGAGTGTTAACAGGACCAGAGCTCTGAGAAAGTATGGAATAGGGGTTTGAGTGACTGAGGGCTTTATGAAGACCAGAGTGCCGAGTAATGTGATCATGAGTTATATAAACAAAAAGGTTTTTGAGTGTTGTCAGTCACTCTTTGTATTATTAGGATCAGCAATCTGAATGAAGTACCTGACTAACTGAAATGCCTGGGGAATCATCTTGATGAGACTCTGACTTCAAAGGGTACCATAGTGCCCTCTTTATAGGGTTCTAACCCTCCCAATATGGTGACTACTTAACTATAGTCAAAGATACAACCGTGAGTATAAGGACTGTAATATGTTGTGCGTGACATGCATTTTTACTATACATCTTCGTTATATTATTTTAGATAGAATATTATTAGGGTAGGGGGATTACAGAACAAGGGTCGAGACCCAGAAGAAAGCAATAGACCGTGTTTGGGGCTTGACATTGATGGCTGAAATATGTTGATCAAGGGATCAGAGGATCATTGACTGTCTTTCATATATCCTAACTTTCTCTTTTCAATTTTACCATAGATAACAAGAATGTGTAGTATGTTAGGCGAACTGGGTAAAGGTATTATTCTTGCTGTGGATCCCACTGTCTACCTAGATATTAAACTCAAAAGATCTCCTGCAAATGGCTCCAAATAATAGAGCCCAGCCATACCACCAGCAATGGAATCCAGATGAGGTTTCTGTCGTTTAAACTGCAATACCCTTGCGAGTACGTATTTGTCCAATGATGCCAAATATAGCATGGTGTATAAATTAAGTGAATCTGGGTTTTATGAGCATTTCTGTTTATTATCAATAACGGAACTCTGACTGACTCTGGCTATATTCAATGCGCGAGCTCTTACTAACGCCTGGTATTATCTGGAGCAGAGCTCTAAGTGACTCTTGTCTTTTAGAATGAACCTGGTTATTACCAGCACCAGCACTATTCGAGACTCTCGGTATTTTAAAGACCAAAGCTCGAGCATATTAGGAAAAAAGAGCAATAGCACCTCATATTGCCACTTGACAGAGTTGTTTTTAAAAAAGGAAACATGCAGAATATAAACATGAATTATTGAAAATCTTCAAAGCACACGCCTCCTTAAATAATACTCTAAATGGGTTAATGCGATTATGATGGTCTCATGAGATAACCACAAATATTTTTTAATAAGCAACCACTTCTACCACACAATAAACTGAAGCCGAATTTTGCAACCGAGTCAACTGGGGTCATGGTGTTGACTCACCATGTTAAAGACTCTTGATCCAGCGCACACAGCATTATATGCTGCATTGGCTGTTGGCTATTGCATAGGACAGCTTTGACAGGTTATTTCTACGAAGAGCACAGTATTTCTGGAGGCATTGTTTTTCTGGCACAGCATTCTTTTATGCTACTTTAAAACATAAAAGAATGCCTTATGGGTTTATTTCTCCTGGCATTGGATTTTTGATGAGCGTTATTTCAGCAGTAAATCTATAATTGAAATTGGCAAAGTATGCCGTTACACACAGAGTGGTTATTTATGGCTTTGGTTATTTTTCGTCTTGACTTGACAACTTTCTTTATATCGAATTACCTACATTTTTACTTTCCCGGCTTTAGATTATTCAGAACCAAGCAACACATCTTATCTATAAACAACCTAGACAGGGACACTTCACGCCCATTTTGAGAGACCTTCATTGGTTTTCTTTGGAGCAAAGGATTATCTTTAAAATAGGTTATATTACTCTTAAGGCTCTTTTACGGAGGAAAGTCCCTGTTTTATAAACTCTAGATTTAAGAAATACATTCCGAGTCAGAGACTTCGCTCTTCTTCCCAGAATCTTCTTTCCTTCCCCAAGTAGAAAAAGAAAAGGGTGGGTGGCATCAGATTCTTTGTGCTAGCTCTGCGGATCTGGAACACTTTTCCTCTCATTATAAAAATGGCTCAGAACTACTTGAAGTTCAGACAGGCACTGAAGACCTGGTTATTTCGGCAAGCCTATAGCTAGTGCAATCTCTTGATGTAGCTCTTTATTTGTGTTTCTTCTCCATACCGCAGTTCCAAGAAAGCGTATTGTGTACATATACTTAACAAGTTCCCTTAGCATAACATAACACAAACGCACTTCTGTAGTGCATCCATAGATCTAATATGGCCACAATTGTAGGTGTTCAGGAGAGAAATGCCTTTTGAGCTGCACAGTGATACTTCATCTGGCATTGTTAAAAAACATGAGGCATCAGATGAAATCAGAAGGTCCTATAAGACCAGGCAAAGCATGATAATTTAGAAGGGGTAGTTGTCAATAAATGGGGGCTATGCACCAGGGTGTGAGATTACATTACAGGCAACTCGAGTTTCACTCTTGGGACAAGGAGGCGTGCCATGAGTGTTACGGTGAGTATTCCCAGGTAACACTATGGCAATTGACACATTCCCAGATTTACAAGGTTCTGTAAACCTGTAGATGCGTCAAAATCCTACCTCCCCTGGAGATGCAACAAGGAGAAATACCTTTATTTTGCCTTGTATTTTTTCATTTTCTATGTGTACTGCAATCTGCTGCACACATAGAAAACAGAAAACGCCTCTTGTGAATGTTTTTGTGCAGGAAGGAGTCCCTTCCTCCGCAAAAACAATAATCTGTGCAACGCAGAAACCCTTGCGCCATGGTGCAAGGGTGCCTGCATTGGTGCATAGCAGTCTGTTGTGTGTCAGCGCAGAGGAAAAAGACAGGAATGAGCTGTGACTTGTAGATATGGTGCATTCCTGCCCTTCTCGGTTGATGCAGGGAAGTGCAGCAAGATTCCTTGTGATGCTGCCCTGCGCCATAACCTCGTATAAGAGGTCCTCCGTTTTCCATGAGTACTCATATATATAGTAACATTTCTGCATGCATTATTCTTACATGCTGCAAATTTCTGCATATGAAAATTTAGTACAAAGTGCATTTGCATATGTAACGTTTTTAGTTTCTCCAAAGGGAAAATACGAACTAAACAGGAGTAAACATGCTTGGGTCACCTGGGTAGGAATACACCTGCAAACTGTTGGTGAACACTCACAAGTTTCCATTTGCAAAGCAGTAATTTAGCACATCTGAGTACAACCTAAAAGCACCAGATGCGCCTTAAGAAGGTTTAAGGTAAATGCAAAAGAATCATAGGCATTTGATTCAGTGTGGTGACTGTCCTAAGTAACGAAGGCAATTACTTTGTTAATCACAATTTTGATTGGATGATAGACCACAGACATGATGTACAGTTGAGACCGCTATAAGTGCTTTCAAGAGATGTTTCCAATGTTATGAGGCTTACCTCAGTCACGACAGACGACCCCGTGGTACTGTAAACCCAGCCATCTTCACAGGTGGTAAGCTGTAAATGACTCCTATTGTATGTGCCCCAGTCTGAGAGCGGGTTGGTGCAGCTGACGGAAGTGTCGTTCCAGTCAATGTCGTAGCGCCTGCACTGGCTCTCGAACAGAGACCCGTTCGCACCATCGAGCCCGGGAACCGTGAAGAGAATCTCCTCATCGACGCTCCAGCCACATCTCACGCTCAGCTCGGCTACCCCGGGGCTCTTGCACCTGTGTTTAGGAACAAATCCGAAAAAAACGATGCCCACGTACACAGGAGTGAATGCAGCGGAGATTAAACAGAGAATGAAAAAAGTTTGTTTCTGGAACAGGTTAAATTCTCCAATGTGTTCCAAGAGGTCGTCGAACGTAGGCATAGTGTCTTCTTCAAAGGCGGAATTTTTGTTTGACTAAAGGGACTCTGTTCTTCAGCGCCCGCTGTGCTCAGTCCTATAATCGTAAACAGCTGTGCTGTTTTAATTGTGCAAAAGTGCGACAAAGGTCCTCCCACCGTGTCTTCCATAAATCAATAATACGTTTTAAAAGTTGCTGCCAACTGTCCGTGGACGTGCACAAGAAGCCCACAAGACCTCAATCACTTTTCTGGTTTACTGAAAAAGTTTAACTAGTTAATCAGAAGAGTTTATGCAGATAATAGGTGGTTTATGAGTCTCATGTATTATAATTTACCCTGAAATACATAGCACATTAATTATTTATAATGTTATTTTGTCTCCAAAGGATTAGAAAGACATTTTAGAACATGTTTTTAATGTCATTGTGTCTTTATTATTGGCGTCCAATGCAAAAGTCTGTCCATCAGAGGCACGATCTCAGAAGAGACATTATTTAAACTCGTCAAGTTCTTTCACCTTTTTCAATAAACTCTGATTTTCCTTCTTTAATGTGTCAATGTATGTTAACACAACCATGCTCAAATATACCCTTGGCAAGAAATGTGTGTGTATTTTTAAAAAAAATATATACAAATGGATGGGGAAGTGGAGCAGCGGGGTTGTAATGGACGAGCAGAGCTGTGAGGTAGTGAGCAAGAAACGAGCATCCCTGTGGCATCATGCAGCTGCCTGGCCCTGACCAAAAAGTGTTTATTTATATAATAAAATAAATAATCTAAACAAATCATCGGGGGGGGGCGGCAAGAGTGCAATGGACGAGCCGAGGTGCGGGGAGTGGAAGAGCAAGTATGAATGAATGAATGAATAAATGAATGAATGTACGAAGACTTATACAGCGCGGCACCCACTCCCAAGAGTATCCAGGTGCATAAATATACAATACCTATAAATGTGCAGCAAGCACTCACTGCCCACCTCAGTGGATGAGATTTGCAATCCTCAGTCAATTCAAAACACACCAGGGAAATCTATTATTCATTAGTAACAGTCGCTACAGTTGATGCTAATATGAGATACGATGACCAATACGCATCTACTCATATTTAGTGCAATGTTATCCTTAAAGTACTTGAAGATATGATTATCAGCACTTGCAGTGGTCTCAGACCCTATTAGAATGTTCCCACTCATGTAACCAGTGTAAAAATGGCTTGGAAACTACCCAAGTTAATGGAAAGAGATTCAATGGATCAGGAGCTATGAGACCGTTTCTTAAATAATATTAGGTAACATAAAATTCAAAGCAACTCTTTTATCCAATAGATAGAGATTCTCAGATGTGCCTTCAGAACAAAGGAAATGAGAGTTGTGCACCATATTACAAATCTACACCTCTGTTGGAAGAGAACCTTATGTATCCAACCGCCCAAACTTCAATTTAAACTAAAACCAGAAGAGAGCTCTTAAGATAAAGGACATGGGCAGAACAAATCCACAAAATAATCAGGAAGGAATAGGGGCAGATCTTCCAGTAGATAATCCAGTCCCAATCAGTGAGTAACATAAGCCCCCCAAACCCCCTTCGGTGCAAGGGGGGGGGGGTATGAGCTCCGGGGTGCCCTCTGAGCAAAAGTAGTAGGTGGTGGGCCAGGGAGGGGGGCCTCCATGTACTTTGCAGGGTGGCCCACTCAAGTCTTGCTACGCCATTGATCCCAATTTGAGGGAGAATCTTATGGGGAAGGTTACAAAATAAGGGTTTGTAAAACCCATTAAAACTACAACCTAGTGATTAATGTTATTTCATGTATTCATGGGAACAAGGACACACTAGATGCTGAAATATGCTCTAAAGGCGTGATTGCAAGACTCAAAAAGTAGTTATCACTCTTGCCAAGAGAAAATTTCAAATCAAAGACATGCTACAGAGAGGTAATGAGAATTTACTGGGAAACTAGAAAAGAGTGGTTAAACCCAGAAAGCCACCTTCTAAAAGAGTGAAGTAGCCAATCTGGCAGCTACAAAGAAAAAAGATCAGAAAAAGGGGTTCGCCTAACAGTTGTGAGATGGACAATAGTTCTGGTAGGCAGCACAACTGACATTACCCTCACCCACAATGGACTCCAGGCTTTTGTGGAAACTACTCTAACAATTATATGTATTCATGTCGAGACTTTGGATGGACCTGTAAGTGCACCAGATCAGAAATCTGAAACAAATTAAAATAGAAGGGGAACATTGAATGGTGTCTAAGACATATTTGGAACACATTTCTCAACCTCATATGTATACTTTTAGCTGAAAGATCATAAATATGCCTAAAGGTGAGGAAATCATAAATGATTATTCTTCCCAGCTGAGACCCTTGCACTGTGGGATCCATAGACAAGTGAGTGTGGTAGGAAACAAGGCAGAAGCAAATCTAGACACAATATTACCGTGAGAGAAGAACCCCAGTTTAGCTACCATACCCACTTAAACCTCAGGAGAAGTAGTACATAGAACACAACATATTAACTGAGTTTCAACACAATATAGCCCTCGCTCTTTACCACTCCTCAATGAAAACCCGTGTGTTTCAGTATCTAAACCACTTTGTATCAGATTATAGAAATCTTAACAGTCACACAAGGTTGAAAGCAAGGCAGAGCTCTCTTAGCCTATGACAAATCTAGTCCATAAAAAATATCTACAAAATTGGGATATGCAAACAGAGTTTTTAACCAAAGTATTACCCAGAATCAAAATATTTAATCGCATTCACATTTGCAGAGACTTACTTGTTAATATGTTTATGTTAGCGATGTATATCGCACACGGGTGTCAAACCAGGACTTCCCAGAAGAGGCACAAGAAAAAGCCAGAGCTAGGACTCAGAGAAGCCAGGTCTTTAACTGCTTTCTAAAACTGCTTTGCTTGAATAGTGGCGAAGCTGGTATGGGACAAGCATCCAGAGTTTTGGAGGAAAGTCTCTTAAAGAACCAAAATCCGTGAGTCGCTCTTCTCAACCTGGACCAGGTGGTGAGTCTTTGGCTAGAAGACTTTGGAGCTGTGTCTATAAAGAGGCGAAGTATGTTTTCACTACTGCAAGGAAATTGAGAAGTGGATTTTTAACCTTAATTTGTATTTTAGTGTAGAGCAGGCAACAAAACCGATAACAAAGTGCATTCAGAAGCAAAAGCCCCCACATTTCTCCACAAGAAAATTATATTCTCAAACATACCACCATTAGTTCAATATAATGTAATGAAGCTCTATGTCAATATGAGCATCCCTCAAATAATGGTAGTTGTGTACCTTCCAATTTATCCATAAGGAGTCTTCAGATAAATCATGGTGCACTTCAGCTCCAACAGCTCTTTCCTCTTTAGGAAAGACAGTATATTTTATGTCAAGGTGGGAGCTTTCTGTGAACCAGACTAAGAAAAAAAGCTCTGCCAACAAAAAGTGATGAGGATTGGAAAATGAAAGGGGGATGAGGTAAACAAGGAGGGTAGGAATGTGAGTGGGCCAATCAAAGTAGAAAAGGATTGAGGGAAGTGACCCCTAGAGGGGGCAGAATAAATGTGGAATAATAAACAACACTTGGTGGCCTTGGGGAGGAATGATTCCTTCTTTTGAATTTTGAATATTCCCTCCCCAAGTCTTAAAACATGTATCTTTGCACTTTGGTATCTACATAATCTCCAATATAAGTAAGGGAGGCCAGGCAATATGGAACCATTACCTCAAGTTGTCTCTCTTCCAGTAAAGTCAGTCTCTTCTACAGCAGTTTAAAGAACAATTGTAACCTGGACATCCTTGAACAACATGCAAGCTGCAAATGAGGTTTCCATCCCATTAGGACTCGGACTGCTTGAGACATCCTTATTTTCCGAACTTCCCTATGCAGTTCTAGCATTATTTCTATCTTGTGCTGAGAGGGGCGAAGGAGAACAATTCTAGGGCTTCCTACAGGGTCACCAGCCTCTGACGCTGCAGTCATCTCTGAAACCCTGATGAAGCAGAAAAAGAAAGACTAACAAATATTCATATGTCATGTAACAAAATCCTATAAGGTAGTGTGATTTTAGCAAAGAAAAATAATGTATGTGGGAAAATGTGCCCACGAGGTAGTTCGCCATTATTATAAACAAGTTTAATTAATCATGAAGAATTGACAATGTAGTGATCCATCATAATTGCAGATGTATTCCATGATTTTCTTGTTGAAACTGTTATATGCTTAGCTTAAATTTAGCAGAGGCTTTTGCCTAGTTGCCTGGTCTCAAATTTAACTGCGTGGTTTTCACTTGTATTAACAAAAACGTATTTGAACTTTAAGGCTGTATTTTTTTTGTAGAAATGACTAATACACTTATCTCAAGGTTTCGTGCTAGGCAAGTTTAATCCCCTTTGAAGCAAGGTCAGTTTCTGCAGGTGCAGACAATAAAGACACTGATACAGAAATAATTGGCAAACTTTGTTGCTACTTGTGTTCCAAAACTCCAAGGACACCTTATGCATAAATGAGTACTAAGAGAAAGACACTATTCATTGGTCAAAAGGAAGCCACCCTATGAACCCTCCAATGGAAGACCCTGAAGAATTTGGAACGTTTCTTACTTAAACCCACCAGACAAAGAGAAGTAAGCCATTTTCTTTGATGCCATTTTGAAGCCAGATTCAAGACACCATTTTAAATGACACTTTGATGCCCTTTCTCTGTCGCAGAGAAAGAGACTTTAAGAATTCTCACCCTAGAGACTTTAACTTTAATTTTGCCCCGCCTTGTCCATGCAGTAACTTTTGCCCCATTTACCTTGCTGCGGCAAGGAAACTTGCTTTAACTTTGCCCTTTTAAAATCTGCCCCATGCTGATCGAACCGGTACCTGAAGGACGAAGACTTTTCCTTGAATGCTGATTGTATTTGGTAATTATGAAAGGATAATTGTATTATGCATTGTGTCTTCCTTCTTAGGTACCAACTGCTTATTTTGACAGAGCCCAAGCTAGAAGTTTTCTAAATTTATGTTGACTAAATTCGTTTTGCATGAAGCCCCACATGCCAATGCTAATTAGAGGTTAGTTGAGGTATTCATTTGATGCACCATGCTAAATTGAAATCTTGTTATGCTGACCAATGTATGCAATTAGTCAAATTCAGTTACTTATATTAGTGATTTGCATTGCTATAACCGAGTGCATTATAATCCAGATTTTGCGTAGATTGCGTTTCTTCCGTTGCTATGGACAGCTAGTAATGTTCGTATATGCATACCATATGATTTTGAGACTTACTTATATTGTGTTAGCTTTGTTAATATAGAGAAATAAACTCATTAACCTTTAATAAACCGGTGTGGTTATTCATGACTGAAAGGTCATGGTATGTCTAATCATTGATTTTCTGTTTAACTAATTTGTTGTTTGATCTATTAATTGAGTATTGGTCATTGATTATAAATGATTATTGATTATTGATTTGAGGGATCCGACTATTCTTGGATGAGGAGAACCCAACTCGGTCAAAAGGTTCACCGACCTCCGGCATGTCCAAGTACAAGTAATTTATAAAGACTGGACGCGCTATCAGTAGATGGTAGCAGAGATTGATGGTTTTGCCCTTTGGGACCCCATCCGAACAATAGACAGATTCAAGTTAGGATTTTCTTTGATAAAACAAGTTGGAGAGATGATGATGCCCTAAATCCCCAATGACTTTCCCGGAATCTCGGAGCTTGCGAATGGAGGAAATGGAGGTGTGAGAATGTTTTCAGCATTTCTAGTGACAGTATGAGTGAAGTTAGGGTTTTGCGCTTGCACAGCTTATGCCGCAGATGAATTGCGAAGTTTGTGAGGATTTTAGGGAGTTACGAATTCAAATAAAAAATTTTAGAGGAGTGATACTCCTAAGTGTGAGAGTAGGGAAGTCGTCGAACTTCATATGTGTGTAGCGCTTTGTGCAGAAAAATTGTCCACGTGGTTGTTGATGTTGAGACGGGCCCTGCGAGGTCAAGAGGCTCCGGAGTATGTTGAAAATTGTATGAGACACTTGATTGATGTTGTAATTTGTTCGGTTTAGTAGGTTGATCGGGCGTGGTCAACAAGTCAGTACGAATGTTGGGGAATAAAGGAAAATTTTCAACTTTGAGATTTGATGAATTCTAAGGCGCACTAGAATAGTTCATTGATCAGTTGAGAGTAAAGTTTGCGGGTCAAATTTTGCTTGCGAAAGTGGGAAGCCGAGAAAGATGGAATAACTGCTGAGGCTAATGAAAAAAATCCTTAAGGTTTCTGAAGCGATTGTATTACCCTTCCTGTAGTAAACCGACAGATTTATTTTCTTCTTTTTGGTTAGTGCTCACGATATATTGCAGAAATTAGTTTTGAGTGAAGCTGAATGAAGGAGGACAAGCCGCGAGACTTTGTCAGCTGCAGTGTGTGGGTGTGACGTCACTAGGAGCCGCGCTGGGATAGGTTGGTTGGTGAGAAGGGTCGCGCACGGATTGGACGAAGTCCGTGAAGCGCAATTGCTGGGGAAAGGCAAGCGAAGAGTATTCCGGGAATTAAAGTCACTTATTGATTACATTTTTAAGAAAAATAAAATACGGAAAGATGACATTTTTCAAAGCACTTAAGAGTGTCTTGAGGGGAGATGTATATATTAAAGCAAATGTAGGAGAAGAAACACCGCCTGAGGGTACACCAGCTTACATCATGATTGAAGAAAAGGGTGTCGCACCATGTCTTTGGTTAAAGCAATGGTGTAAATTAACAGAAAAGCATGGAAGTGTAGCATTTCCCATCCATGGGACGTTTAACCTAAGTATCTTGGAGAACCTAAGATTTGCGCTATACAACATGAAAGTACCACCAAGACCAGCACAGTTTGAAGTATTAGCAATTTGGGAACAAATGGCTAGAAGGCAACTACAAAAGAAATTTGAAACAAGAGTGAGAAAAGTAGAAAAGACACTAGCGGATGCTAGATGGGATAGTACTCAAAAGGTTTGGAGATCAGACATATTGCAGGGAATTAAATTGTTTCCAGGAATTACTGACAAAACAGAGACGGAAGGAAGGAAAGCTACCTATAAAACAAACAGGAGTCAGTCCAGATATAGAGAAAACAATAGAAATTCGAAAAGGTCAGACGAATCAGACGATGAGGAGTTCATTCTGCAATTGCTAAATGACCGCCCACCACCATATGTGGAAAGCGAAAATGGCCCAAGCACTAGTACTGCCCCTCCAGAACCAATACAGAGTACTGTAACACCGAATTTGAGAATATCGCAGAGGCAAAGTAGTCCCGATATGCCTTTTACACCAGAAATACCACAAGTTCACAGAATATATCCTGATGTGGCGAAATTGAAACCTGTCAATGATTATCAGCCACAAGTTCAAAGGCGCTATTATGATGAGCATAATTTGGAAATGACTTCTAATTTAATGGTGCAGGGAGGACAGAACTACCAAAGACCGACATTGATTCAAACCGAATCAACACAAATTTTGATGCTTTAAAAACAGATGCAAGAATGCCAAAGTATATTCAAACAGCAGAAAACCAGTTAGCCGTGCCAGCAATGATGAACCATAATGCGGGAATTAACATGCCACAGAATTTGGGGAACAGACAGAATCCGGACGCAATATTTTTGCCTATCACTGTAGGTCCGCCAGTACCATTGTATATACAGGCAAAGCCGAGTGTATGCGACCAAGGGGTAGTGACACAAAATGAGACAGGAAGGAGATACATAGAAAACACTCAAGAAACGACTCCAGTAGGAACACAGCCAAATAGATCTGGGTCTTTGTTGGAATTTAGTCCAATTCCAGCTTGTGCTCCGACAACTGTGGTAAGGTCAAGTCCACCACTAATAGTACCACTAACTTCAAAAACAGAAATGTTACAGAAACCATCAGTAGCAGTAGACGTAAATGCCACATTAATGGGATTGAACACGCAACAGTTAACACAATGGTTGAACAGCCTGAACTCCCCACAGAGTACACCCAGCGGGAAAGGAGAAGAATATTTGAATAGACTAAGATTGGGCATGGAAGCAGATGAACTAGTAGAGGGAACGATAGGTCTGAACAGGTTAGAATCATACACAGAAGAAGAGCTGAGATACATGTGCCCTAGAATTACAAGAGAAGTGAGCAGCATACATAAGAGGTTACAAGAAATTGCAGACAGAAACAAAGTAGACATAGGTAAAACCAAACACTTGAGCAGAAGTTACAGGTTAGACTTTGAAACAAAAGATTTTGAACACATGAGGTCTGCAGGAATGAAAACACACCTTAAAGAGATACTGCAAAGAGCGCAGGTTTGGAGATGTTTAGACAAGTGGGAGAGCAGGTGGGTTAAGAAAAAGGACAAGAAGAAAGAAAGTACCCCAGAATGATGATCTGATAACCATGTTACTAATGAGAGAAACGGCAGGGGGAAAACTTGTCCATGTACCATGGCACAGGTGCGATATTCAATCCTTTACGGATGATTACCCTAAGTTAAGAGAGAAACCGATCGAATGGTATCAACAAACAGATAGATTTGTGAAACTTGCAAAATGTCTTTGGGAAGACCTGAATACTTTATTCGAAATTGTAGTTCCGGCAGATTTGTGGGAAGATTGTAAGAGGGCTGTAGGTTGGCCAACAAGTGAACCAGAAAGAAATAGGGACACAGGTGCACCATCGCCTACGGTAATGAGTTTATACCATAAGGTGATTGAGCATTTAAAAACAAAAGTTGCGTTGAAAAATGTGGATTGGCAGAGAATTGACAGAACAGCACAAGAAGTTAAAGAATCGATACATGCATACTATGAGAGATTGTTGAAAGCATTTAAAAATTATAGTGGCACGGAAACGATTGAGGCAAAGGACATGCTCCATTTTGTGTTCAGATTTGTGGAAGGATTGAGACCCGAGATCAGCCAGATGATTAAAATGCATTTGATTTGTTGGCAGTCGAAATCGATCGATAAAGTGTTGAACTATGCAAAATACTGCAGTCATGAGATTGAGACAAAACAGAAAAGGTTGAAGGAAAAAGTGATGGTGATGCAGATTAGAGCAGCTCAGACAGGTTTGCAAGGTTTGCAAGGTTTCCAACAACAGTTGCCGCAGAAGCAACAGCAGGGAAATGCCATGTTTCAGCCACAGATGAGAGGCAGAGGCCGAGGAGGTTTTGTGAATAATGGTCCTGATTTAAATACTGTTGTGATTCCAAATGGTATACAGGCAATGAAGAAGGTGATGCCATGTCACATGTGCGGAGTCGTCGGGCATTGGAAATGGGAGTGCCCAATGTTGGTGCAGGAAGGTGTAGGTCAGCAAAACAATGATGTCAATACATTTCAGAATATGAGAGGACCAAAATTGAGAGGTCCAAATACAAATTTCCAAAATACTGTGAATCAGATGCAGGGTCTACAACCCATACAACCACAGCAGGTACAAATGCCCCGTGTACAAATGGTACAATCGCAGCCAATGCAACAGCAGTTTCCTATGGGACCTAATCAACAAATGCAAATACCCTTAGCACCAATGAATCAGCAACAAGTAATGCTTCCTCAACAGGTCACGGGTCAAGGAATGAATCAAAATGACACAGTACACCAATTCCCGTTACACAGTGAGAATGGAATAAACAATGTATGGGAGAGTGAAAGTTCAGATGAGGAGGGAAATTGTATGCTTGCAGCATCTTTGGAAGTTGATCAAAAGGGACCGTATGTGGAAGGAAGAGTTATGGGTCACAGCGTTTCATTTCTGGTTGACATAGGAGCTACACGCTCTACAGTCAGAAGTATCGAAGTACCAAATTTGCCACTTTCAGGGAGAACAGTTCAAGTAGTGGGAGAAGCAAATAGGTATCTGACAAACCCAATCACAGATCCAGTGCAAGTCAGAATTGGTAACTTTAAAGGGTCACATAAATTTGTGGTGTGTGACTCGAGTCCGATATCCCTATTAGGGAGAGATTTATTGTGCAAATTGGGATGCTCGATTATGTGCTCAAATAATGGAATTAAAATTCAGACAAACAGTGAAGAAGAAGAAGAGGACAGTTTAGGAGGGGACAAAGTGGAAACTGTTGATGAAGAGTATCCCCTGATTTCTCTTTATCCAATGCTCACTGAAGCAGATATTCCTGCTGAGATACAGGAAACAGTTGAAAAAGAAGTGTGGGATATGACAGGGAAAGAAGTAGGATTGGTCAAAGGAGCAGAACCAGTGAAAGTGACTGTAAAACCTAATGTAAATTTTCCTCAAACTCCACAATACCATATGTCACAAGACACTCTCATGAAAGTCGCCCAACTCATTGACGAGTTTGTGAAACAGGGAGTGCTGAAAGAAGTACTAAGTAGTTCATGTAATTCACCAATCATGGGACTAATAAAACCAAGTGGAAAGGTCCGGATTGTTCAAGATTTTAGAATAATAAATGGCATAATAGTCAAATGTTGTCCTGTGGTACCAAATCCAGCTGTGATAATGTTTCAAATTCCCTGTGATGCAGAGTAGTTCTCAGTCATCGACTTGTCACAAGCATTCTTTTCTGTGCCTCTCCATGAGGACAGCCAATTTCTCTTTTGCTTCAAAATTCTTGGACAGAGTCTACAGTTGGTGTCGAATTCCTCAAGGGTTTTCGGAGTCACCATCAATTTTCAATCAGATTCTAAAGAAAGATTTGGAATCATTGGAATTACCTTTTGAATCAACATTAGTACAGTATATTGACGATTTGTTGATCGCATCCAAAACAGAAAATGACTGTACGGTTGACACTATTGCCCTCTTGAACCATTTGGGAAGGAATGGACACAAAGTGTCTCCTTCAAAATTACAGTTCTGCCAGAAGAAAGTGAAATATTTGGGTCACCAGATAGAGAAAGGGTCGAGAAGAATCATGAAAGAAAGAATAACAAGTGTACTTCAAATGAGTCCACCCAAGACGGGAAAAGAGGTGAGAAAGTTTTTGGGAATGGTGAGCTACTGTCGCCAATGGATTCCCAATTTCTCAACTCTAGCCAAACCTTTACTGAAACTGACCCAGAAAGATGCGCTGGATGAAATAGTGTTGAAAAGAGATGAAATGGATGCTTTTATTGAATAAAAGGAATGCATGTGCAGAGCTCCAGCTTTAGGTATGCCTGACTACACAAAGCCTTTCACATTGTTTTGTCATGAACGTGATGCATGTTCCTTGTCTCTCTTGACTCAAGCCCATGGTGGCGTAAACAGACCAGTAGCATATTTTTCAGCTACTCTGGATCCGGTCGCAGCAGCCTTACCAGGATGCTTGCGTGCTGTAGCAGGAGTTGGTATAACCCTAAATCAGAGTGAAGGAATAGTGATGGGACATCCTTTAACAGTTATGGTCCCTCACTCAGTCGAAATACTTTTGACACGTTCCCGAACAGAGCACATGACCGTTGCTAGGCTTACAATGTACGAGACAATAATTTTGGGATCACCCAATGTGCAGCTGAAAAGGTGCACTACGTTGAATCCAGCAACTTTGTTTCCCAGTGAAAATGTCGAAATTGAAAACGCCGAAGACATCAAGCACGACTGTCTTCAGGTGACTGAATTTTGTACAAAACCAAGACCTGATATGAAAGACACCCGATTGGAAGAAAATGATCACATTATTTTTGTTGATGGTTCATGTTTAAGGGATGCACTATGAATATTGAAAGCAGGATATGCTCTATGCACAATAACAGTGTTCTGGAAGCATCTTGGCTTCAGGGAGTTTACTCTGCACAGGTAGCGGAACTAGTAGCCCTTACTAGAGCTTGCCAACTTTCCGCATTAATGAAAGTCACCATTTACACTGACAGTCAGTACGGATTTGGAATAGTGCATGATTTTGGACAATTGTGGTCACAGAGAGGCTTCATGACCTCTTCAGGATCACAAATGAAAAATGGTGAAAGAATAAGAGAATTGTTACATGCCATCCAGTTACCAGGAGAAGTAGCAGTGGTAAAATGCAGTGCACACTCGAAATCACAAGACTTCGTTTCTTTGGGAAACGGATATGCAGATCAAGTCGCAAGGTTTTGCGCATTGAACTGTATATTGCTCAGAGACGAATGGAACTTGATAAATGAGCCAGAACTTGAACCAAGTGAAGCCTTTGCTCTAAAAGTTGTAGATACAATCGAAGAATTGAAATTCCTACAAAATATTGTCAGTAAGGATGAGAAACTCTCATGGAGCAAATTACAATGTGTAAAGAAACCAGATGATTTGTGGGTTTCAAGTGAACCGAGATTGGTTTTGCCAGACAGTCTTTTGACGCAATTAGCCAGGTTATATCATGGACAAGCCCACCTTGGAAGGGATGCCATGATTAGATTATTCAAAATTGATTGGTTTAATCCCAAATTCCGCCAAGTTGCTAAAGCAGTTTGCCATTGTTGCGTCATTTGCCAACAAATGAACGCAGGGAAGGGAACAGTAGTAAATTTGAGCCACATTGGAAGAGCAGGTGGGCCATTCAGCAGGATGCAAATCGATTTCATTGAGATGCCTGTGCATGGAGGCTTGAAATATGTGTTGGTGATTGTGTGCATTTTTAGTCACTGGATTGAAGCATACCCTACACGCAGAAATGACAGCCTTACAGTTGCAAAACTACTCTTGAGAGAACTAATACCACGTTTCAGATTCCCGATCTCTTTAGAATCAGATAGGGGAAATCACTTCAATAACAAAGTAATCAAATTATTGTGTGCAACACTGAAAATTGAACAAAAATTGCATTGTAGCTACCGCCCTGAAGCATCAGGACTAGTTCTGCAAATGAATGGTACACTGAAATCGAGGATGGCGAAAATATGCGCATCCACAAACTTGGAATGGCCTGATGCGTTGCCCCTGGTGTTAATGTCAATGAGAAACACACCTGATAGAAAAACTGGACTATCACCGCATGAAATCCTCATGGGCAGAGCCATGAGACTTCCAGCAGTTTCTGCAAATGCTCTTGTAAATATTACAGATGATATGGTATTGGACTACTGCAAAGGTCTGGCTGCTGTGGTCCGCTCTTTTTCTCACCAGGTGGAGGCAACCACCTTGCCACCGATCCAAGGTCCAGGACACGCCCTGAAAGCAGGTGACTGGGTCGTGATAAAGAAGCACGTGAGGAAGTCGTGTCTGGAACCCCGTTGGAAAGGACCTTTTCAAGTGATTCTGACAACTACCACCGCTGTGAAGTGTGCGGGAGTTCCCAACTGGATTCACGCCAGTCACACAAAAAGGGTGACGTGTCCCACAGAAGAGGAAATTGAAGAGCTGAAATTACCAGCAACTGACAGGAAAGTACCAGGCACTGAGACAGAACAAAGAGAGCCTGAAAGCGAACAAGAAGAATCGAGACAGAAGAAATATTTTCTGAGGAAGACGCAGTCGGTCCTTTTGAGGACAACAGAGAAGAAGCCTCAGGAAGTGACAAAGATCCTGGTGGTGACAAAGATCCTATCACAGGTGAAGAAGCAGGAGAGCCTAATAAGAGGAGGGCTTTCCCAGAAGCAGACGATACAGGAAAAGAAGGAGAAACCCTGATTGACCTCCTAGGGGAAGGAGACAAGACAGAGCAGTGTGAAATAGTCCAAATTCTTCCAGAACCGGTTGCAGGTCCATCAGGTGAAAGCAGCGCGAAACGGAGACAAAGCATATCGCCAGTGAAATCAAAGACTAAAGAAACATTAAAAGAAAATGAAGGGCCAAAATTGAAGGAGAAAAAAAAAGAAGTGTCTATCGCAATAACAACATCGAATGAAGAAAAAGACACAGCAAAAGAACAAGACATAAGTGAAAGAGAATCGAAAGGAGATGCAAAATTGAAAAGGAAATTAATACCGAGCAGAAGATATTCTGGTCCAAAATGGGCATACACAGCCACTAACGATTGGTCAGACGAATTTCTATCTCTTAGTCTTGAAAACGAAGAAGCAGAACGACACTTTGGTACCTGAAAAGTGAAATTTCATGAACATTACCAAATAAGACAATCTTTTACCTGATTGACTTTTGAACCGAATAAGACATTGATAACTTGATTGACTTTGAAACTGATTTTGAGACAAAGCTGCTAAACCGACAAGAGACTAAGGGCCAGATGTAGCAAAGGGTTTTCCCCATTCTGTGTCAATGGGAAAATGTGTTTGTACATATGGCCCTAAGCTGCTAAAGAAAACCGTGTGTACTTTGACCTCGTTCAGCTTTATATATATCTGCAAATTTGATTTTATAAGGTGTCTTCAACTTTCTGATTCTATATAGATCATGACGGGCTACACTACACAAGGACATACAATGAAATATTGTAAATACATGTGCAAAGGTCTAATAACTGCATGTGTACTAATAATTATGGCAATAATTCTTGGAATGCATGGAGAGAATGAAAGAGACGCGAATGATGCTTCTACTTCTAAAATCACTACTGAATTAACTCCTTTGCAGAAACTCGAACAAGACGAGAAATATTTACATGACAAGAAAGAACTTTCTTCTAACGTCTTCTGTTGCTTGCTGAATGAGTATGTTGAGACAATGGATGCAAAGGATTGTTATGTGTGCACACAAATACCTACCTCAGTAATAGAAGGAGTGACATATCATAGCATGCCTCTTGCGTATGGAATAACATGTAGCTTGTTACTGACCAGATTTTATGGCCAGGAGTCTATTCAATACTTCTATTCCAATCATGATGTCATGTTTTCATATGTCCCCATAATAGAGTACTTGAGTAAAGTAGCAAGAGATTATTATATAAAAATAGTTAGGGGTTTCTTTGAACCACTATCACCTTTTTCCACAGCTCAAGCTCATAGAGAAAACCATACATGCTTGCTTTCACCTGTAGAGAAAAGCTTTTTAGATCACACTGAAGATAGAAGGAAAGTGGTAAAGGAGAAATTAGAAAGGGAATTACACAAAAGGACATCTGTAGATAACTATGCTTTTGCCGCAATAAAGACACAAGGGAAATTAGCTTTAGATGCAATACACGTAGGGAAGCTTTGTATATATAGACCTAAATCATATTATGACACAATCTTTGTGGGAACGAGTGAATGTAAACACGCGTTTTTGTTTCAGGCTAAATGGACGTTCATGTTAAATGGCCTAGATCCAGCTACTCCAGGAGTATACTATATTTGTGGACTCAATGCCTATTATCGCCTTTCAAAAGGATGGTATGGGAGATGTTACTTGGGAATAGTATTTCCAAAGATTTTTCAACTAGACGACTTAAAGAAATTTCCAAAGCTGTCTGAATTACATCGTATTCAGAAAAGGGAGACAGCTTCTGGTGTGGTAGGAGATATATTTGGAGCAATGATTCCTTCCGTAGGAGTTATATTGAATTCAATTAAAATACGAAAGTTGTCTACTATTGTGGATAACATGCTGACAAAATTCTCAGGAGCCATGATCCTGATTGATGCTGAACTTGCTGCAGAAAGAGCTATGACTCTTCAAAACCGGCTTGCTTTAGACATTCTATTAGCAAAGAATGGCGGTGTTTGCAAAATGCTTAGTGCACGTCACTGTTGTTCTTATATACCAGACAACAGTGGGCAAATTAGGAAAATGCTTACAAATTTAACTAACGAGAGTGCAGATTTGAAAGAATTGAAAGAACCAGGAGTATGGGAAAAGGTTGGAAAAGGATTTGCTTCCGTGGGAAATTGGCTCAGCAATATTTGGAACGGAATATTACTGAAAATAGTAAAAGGAATATTAATAATATTAATTTGCTTGTTAGGTATTTGGGGAATATGGAAAGCTATTAAAATATTGAAATCAAGAAGCAAAAGGAGAAGAGAAGAGAAAGAACAAAATAAAATAGTAGAAATATACAGGGAAAAATCAAAGGGAACAAAAAGGAAGAGGGAATTGACTGAAGTGCCAAATTACTAAAACAGAATTTTAATGAAATACAATTTGTGATGGAAGATTTAATGTGATGACATAATTAGTCATCAGAGGAGGGACTGATGAAGCAGAAAAAGAAAGACTAACAAATATTCATATATCATGTAACAAAATCGTATAAGGTAGTGTGATTTTAGCAAAGAAAAATAATGTATGTGGGAAAATGTGCCCACGAGGTAGTTTGCCATTATTATAAACGAGTTTAATTAATCATGAAGAATTGACAATGTAGTGATCCATCATAATTGCAGATGTATTCCATGATTTTCTTGTTGAAACTGTTATATGCTTAGCTTAAATTTAGCAGAGGCTTTGGCCTAGTTGCCTGGTCTCAAATTTAACTGCGTGGTTTTCACTTGTATTAACAAAAACGTATTTTAACTTTAAGGCTGTATTTTTCCAGTAGAAATGACTAATATACTTATCTCAAGGTTTCGTGCTAGGCAAGTTTCATCCCCTTTGAAGCAAGGTCAGTTTCTGCAGGTGCAGACAATAAAGACACTGATACAGAAATAATTGGCAAACTTTGTTGCTACTTGTGTTCCAAAACTCCAAGTACACCTTATGCATAAATGAGTACTAAGAGAAAGACACTATTCATTGGTCAAAAGGAAGCCACTCTATGAACCCTCCAATGGAAGACCCTGAAGAATTTGGAACGTTTCTTACTTAAACCCACCGGACAAATAGAAGTCAGCCATTTTCTTTGATGCCATTTTGAAGCCAGATTCAAGACGCCATTTTAAATGACACTTTGATGCCTTTTCTCTGTCGCAGAGAAAGAGACTTTAAGAATTCTCACCCTAGAGACTTTAACTTTAATTTTGCCCCACCTTGTCCATGCAGTAACTTTTGCCCCATTTTCCTTGCTGCCACAAGGAAACTTGCTTTAACTTTGCCCCTTTGAAATCTGCCCCATGCTGATCGAACCAGTACCTGAAGGATGAAGACTTTTCCTTGAATGCTGATTGTATTTGGTAATTATGAAAGGATAATTGTTTTATGCATTGTGTCTTCCTTCTTAGGTACCAACTGCTTATTTTGACAGAGCCCAAGCTAGACGTTTTCTAAATTTATGTTGACTAAATTCATTTTGCATGAAGCCCCACATGCCAATGCTAATTAGATGTTAGTTGAGGTATTCATTTGATGCACCATGCTAAATTGAAATCTTGTTATGCTGACCAATGTATGCAATTAGTCAAATTCAGTTACTTATATTAGTGATTTGCATTGCTATAACCGAGTGCATTATAATCCAGATTTTGCGTAGATTGCGTTTCTTCCGTCGCTATGGACAGCTAGTAATGTTCGTATATGTATACCATTTGATTTTGAGACTTACTTATATTGTGTTAGCTTTGTTAATATAGGTAAATAAACTCATTAACCTTTAATAAACAGGTGTGGTTATTCATGACTGAAAGGTCATGGTGTGTCTAATTACTGATTTTCTGTTTAACTAATTTGTTGTTTGATCTATTAATTGAGTATTGGTCATTGATTATAAATGATTATTGATTATTGATTTGAGGGATCCGACTATTCTTGGATGAGGAGAACCCAACTCGGTCAAAAGGTTCACCGACCTCCGGCGTGTCCAAGTACAAGTAATTTATAAAGACTGGACGCGCTATCAACCCCATCCTCCTCTATCTCACTAGCACCCACCAAAATGTGGCCTACTTCCTTCACCAAGTCACCTGACACTGCTCGGTGTTGTGTGCAGAAATTGCCACTAGGTCGAACCTGGGGACTATACTTTCTTTTGTCTTCTTATTCCTACTTTAACCATGATGACATATGAGAAAGGTAATAGCAGTGCTTAATTTGTGCTTGTTGTTTCCGGTGCTGAGCACTGGCACTTATTTTTGAGGACCAGGGCTTATTCTTCTGCCTCAAGCATTTGTTGCGGGCAAAAGACACATATGGGAAGGACGAAGGAAGGGAAAAATGAAAAAGGATCACAAATGGAGAAATAAGACAGCTGCAAGAGTGAGCTGAAGGGGCAGGGAGTGGCTTTATAAGGATTGAATAGGCTCGAGATGGCTTCAGGGTCAATCCGCCTCAGTATTCCGTGTTCACACATTTAATTGCACCAGCCGCGTGTTAAAGAAGAGGGTTTTGTGCACCGACACCTTTTTATTTACAAATTAAGCACTGAGTAATAGAGTCATAGGAGAATCTGATGAGGCATTGTGGAATGATACTTGGGATGTTGGAATGTTATTGGGGCAGTTGTAGATTGTTGCCTTATGAAGCAACAATCCTTCAAGGCCTTTTTATAAGATATATCTTTCTCCAAAAAAGAAGATATTCATCACCTCTTGTGGAAAGAATTACTCAACGCTTTTTGGCGACGAGCTTGACAGAAGTATACAATAATTGATAGCAATTGTGAAGAAAATTATTTGGTGATATGCACACCCTAGTGCCTAATTTGAGGGCCTAATAAAGAATTATTTTGGTGACAGACACACCTTCTGTCAAATTTAATCTGGTTTCAGCCTGGAAAAGTGCATTAACTACTGGGAGCGCATCACGACTTCAGCACATTAAAAGCAACTGCAAGTGGAAAAGCAATACAGGAAAAGTAATTTGCACTATACATTTCACTACTCAAATTATAAGTATTTTCATTATTAATTAAATTGTGAACCTTCAGTATGTCGCAAATTTTATTTTGCATTTTACGCAGAAGTTAAAATGTTCACATCACAAACCTTTTCGCACACCCCGCCACACCCTTTCTTAACATCAGCAGGTGAACCCCCCCATCAAGTGGGATGAATGGAAATAATATTTTCTAAATTATATGGATACAATCAAGGATGAAGAATTGTCTCCACTTAAAAAAAACATAAAATTCTCTTACATTCTTTAGGGCCAGAAGGTCTAAAAGTCTGTAAATACATGGAAAAGAAGGTTCGACCTGCAGATGACTAATGTATTAGACAAGCACTATTCTAATTCTGTATGTATTTCTGTTGACAGGCATCATTTGATTCAGAAGGAAGCAAGGGAAAATGGAGACAATTGAGTAGCACGTCTCTGATCTCCAAAAACTTGCATTAACAAGCAGACTTGGAACATTACATGATGAACTGATAAGAAATCAGATAATATTGTCTGTAAGTAATGAACACATACATGAAAAGTTGTGAGTATATGGTGAATCTCAACTAGGAGAAGTCGTACCTTTAGTTAAAAAGCTGACATTTGTAATAATTGTGCTAAAGCTGTCACAAGTGACTTCAAACAATCTCAGAAGGATATTGTTAGAAAGGTTAAACACAAGAAAAAGAGAGATACACATAGCCATGAAGAGTTTAAAAAAGAAAAGGGTAATGTTAAGACATCAGAAAAAGGTGGTATAGGTGTTGTTTAAAGAGCACCTTTCGTACAGTAAACAATGTCCTGCAAAAAATCAGAAATGTGGTGAATGTAGTATTAAAGGACATTTTGCCAAGGTGTGTAGAAAGGAGAAGAACTTCAACAATGTTGCCATGATTAAAGATGAGTCCAACAGAGACTCAGAATCTGAAGTATCAGCACGGGAAGGCACTTCCAAAGAGCATGATTGTGTTTTAGGTATCAAGGATATCAGTGTTATTAATATTGATGTGGCTACAGAAAATAACAGTGAAAAAACTGTAAACCACCTGTAACAGGGTTACTGCTATGTCGAACACTACTACGCTAGTGGAGCTGACAGAGGAGTGCCCCGGGGGCACTCCAGAAAGCTACATACGTAGAAGCACGCACGCTAACCCAGATATAGAGGCCCGTATTTATACTTTTTTTAGCGCCGCATTTGGCCGCTTTTTGACGCAAAACGGCGCAAACCTACAAAATACAATGGGATTTTGCAAGTTTGCGCCGTTTTTGCGTCAAAAAACGACGCAAATGCGGCGCTAAAAAAGTATAAATACGGGCCAGAGTGTTGCGAAGCGGCGCAGAAGAAGAGGAGGCGAGGCATGCGAAGAAGGGAGACACCAGAGAGAAGGAAGCAGCGGAAGAAGACGCAGACGGGAAAGACCCAGAGAAGAGAGACACAGGACCGAGAAACCCAGGAAAGGAGGAGAACATGGAGAAACGAAAGGAGAACGCCGAGAAAGGAGAGGAGATCGTGGGAGGTCCCAGCGAGGCAGAACATGTTGGGGAAACGAGATCCCAAGCAGACGAGGTGCAGACACTAAAAGGAACCAGAACTACCCGCTACGTTCCAGGAGGGACGTGGCTAATGCAGGTACGTGCCTGCATACTGAACCCCAGTGCATATTTTGGAAGGGAAAAGGGGGAGGAGGGGAGAGAGGAATGAGAGAAGAGGGAGACAAGAGGCAAACTTGAATTTACCAAAAGAAACTGTCAGAAACAGACTTAAAATAATAGAAAGCAGAACATAAGCAGGACTCATTTCTAATTTTCTTTGTGTTTTTTTATGCTTTCTTTCCCTTGGCTGCACGGTAACACTAGAACACCTTGGCACTCTGCTGAGACTAAAAGAATATACACTAAATGTACACTATTAGGCACGGTCTCTCACCAATCCCGGGTTCTTCCTCATCCCTTCCCCCTCCCACCAGGTTTTACTATCCAACACTAAAATTTAAAATACTTACCTTTTTGCCTCTATTCCTTCTTTTTCCACTCTTGCCCATCCTTCTGTGGGGAACGACATATCCTGAAACGGAGATATACCTAAGAAGAAAAGAAAAGAACAAGATATTACTAAAAAGTCCCAGAAGAAGACGACTAGAGAGAGGGAAAGAAGAGAAAAGAAAGAAGAAAGATAAAAGAATACATAAAGAAAATAAAAAGAGATCACGTTCTCATCCCCATGTAAGGAGTCGTCTGTCCATTTCTTTATTAACTATAATCTGGGTCAGGATAAGCACTAACATACCCACAACACCACCTTACTGTACAATCTAGAAACAAACTGGTTTGTAATATATGTTTAGGAGAAGTAGAAATACTCACTGTGGCTGACTCTCAATCCTCATATACAATAATGGATAGGAAAGTAGGGGAAGAAAAGTTTGTGGAAGTAGTAGGCACATTCATCAACGTTTCAGATGTAACCCCAAAAAGGTTCACTGGGGAACCAATACCCATGATAGGATAGAGAAAGGTAACTTTTGACTCTAAAGGGAGAAATGCAATTGGTAAATAGTGTGTGGCTGAAGAAGGTCCGTCTGTATTTGGATGGATGGATAACAGAGAGATGGACATCATACTTGATCCTAATGGCATAGAACAAGTTTTAGATGCAGGTGAAAGCGAGAGAAATGGTGCCAAATTCAAGAACAAATTTGCAGAAGTGTTTTCAGGGAAAGTTGGTACTCTAACTTGAAATTACCATGACATAATTTTAAAAGGTAATGCAACTTCTAAGGTGCAAAAATCGAGACATATACCTTGGATACTGAGAGAGGAAGCCAATAAAGAACTGAATACTTTGCTTGAAGGAGGAATCATTGAGGAAGTGACTGCAGCTAAGTGGATTTCACCGATGGTTGTAGTCCTCAAGGCCAGTGGTAAGATCCACTCATGTGTTGGTTTGAGGGAGTTAAACAGCAATATTGCTGTGGAAAAATTTCCCCTTTCAAAAATCAGTGGGATACTTGCACTAATGAAAGGATAGGATTGTCTGTGTATCAACAGGTAAAACAATGAAAGTAAAAACCTTACGGCTTTTATGACATCACAAGGGTGTTATCGATATGTACATATATGTTTGGCCTTGCTTCAGCAGCAGCTGTATTTCAAAAACGAATTCACACATTTTTTAAAAACATGACAGGCATGATTTACTTCAAAGATGACATTTTAATCATGGGGAAAATAAAGAACAACATGATGTCAAAGTAGAAAGTGTGTTCGCTAAGCTACGTAAGAGTGGGTTGACGACAGAGTTTATGAAATGCAGGTTAGGGGTGCAAGTTCTGAATTACTGGGGACATCAAATTACAGCAGAAGGCATAAAACCCCCAAAAAAGAATTGATGAATGTGATAAGAGATGGCCCTACACCTTGCAACAAAGATGAGTTAAGGTTATTTCTTGGGTTGGTGAATTTTTTGCAAAACTTGTAAAGAATTTCTCTGAAAAAAACATACAATTTGAGACAGTTGTTAAAGGCTAAATCCAAATTTGTATGGACAGAAATTTTACAAGATGACTTCAAGAATATAAAGGATGATACATGCAAAGCAAACACCTTATGTTTTGACCCCTACTTGTTTGTCTAATAACTACTGATGCAAGCAACAAAGGGATTGGAGCTGTTTTGAGTCAGAAAAATATGGAAGGTAAAAAAGGTACTATAGCATTTGCATCTAGAGCATTATCATCTGTGGAGGAAAGGTATTCTGTAAAAGAAAAGTAAACACTTGCAGTTGTTTGGGGGCTAGAACACTTCAGAAATTTTGTGTGGGGCTTTGAAGTTGAAGGGAGTTGTGATCATAAAACTTTATTAAAAGAATTGTCTACAGAAGGGCTACTAAAAGCTACACCCAGTAATGCAATGAGGCCTTTAGGGTCATTTTTACAAGAAACTGGTGCATCAGCACTGATGCATCATTTTTCATGCATCGTCCTTGTTCCAACTTAAAAACACTATGATTGCGCCGTATTTACAATATGGCGCACCATGGTGGTTATTAGGATAATAGCATCAGAATTCTTGACGCTACTGTGGCGCTTTGCTGCACTAGTGTCAAAAATGTGGATGCTAGTGCAGCAAAGTGCAGGGAGGCCAATAGGTTACTATGGGTGCATCATTTTAATGCCTGCTTTGAGCAGGCGTTAAAAATGATGCCAAAAATAGTGAAGTGAAATGCTGTAAATTTCACTGCACCATGTTTGCGGGTCTTCTTGCACCGGAACGCCCCCCTTGCATAAATTATGCCTGACTCATGCATAATGTGCCAGTAAAGGGGTGCAAAGTGGCACAATGCATGCATTGCACCACGTTGTAAATACAGTGCGACAAAAATGTCTCCTTAATGCCACATTAACGTGAAAACAAGTGATGCTAATGTGGTGCAAGGAGGTGCTAGGGGCTTGTAAATTTGCCCCTTGGTACACATTAATGTATCTACCTAATGTCAAAAACAGAGTTGCAAATTGCTTGCCACTAGAAAAAAACTCTGAAGATTGGAAAGAATTAAGTGTAGCATAGACTGGAAGTAATAGTAAAGATGCAATTGGTTGCAAAGAATGGATGGATGCTAGCATAAATTACCCCATTTTAAAGACTTTAAGGGAGTTGATTGAGAAGGCACGGCCAGAGAAAAGGACAATTGTTTCTGAATTAAGAAATTTTTATGGGGTGAGTAGTGAATTATCATGAGATTGAAAATAATGTATTGAGAGGTGATATGATTATTCTACATAGAAAACTGAGAGAGTCCATTGTTAGATGACGCCATGATTGTCACCTGGATATAGTCAAGACAAAGAGAAGAATCAAGGAGAGTTATTAGTGGCCTGGTATTGATATGACGTTGAAAGTATAATTAGACAATATGATTTATGTATAAATATTGACAAGTCACAAGTTGTATTCAAACCAACAGTGTATCCAGTTCCATATTCTGAAATGGCATGGGAAACTATCGGTGTTGATATTAAGGGATCCATTATAGAGGAAAACGAAGTATGGTATGTGATTGTGGCTATGGGCTACTTTTATAAACAGCCAGAAATCAAATTTGCTAATAAAGCAAGTGCTGAAAATGTATTGTTGTTCTTGGATGAGTTATTTCAAAGAGGGGGGTTACCAAAAGAGTGATGACTTACAATGGAATGCAATTTAAAAGTGGAGAAGTGGCAAATATTTTGAAGCGTAATGGCATAGAATATAAATAGAGTTTGATTTACAATCAAAGTGAAAATTGAGAAGTGGAGAGCTTTAATCGTGTGATTAAAGGCTCTTTGCAATTGGCAAAGTATAAAAAATTTAATTGGAAATCCAGCATTAAGAAATGATATGGATGCAAATGATACAGGATATAGTCCATTTGCTATTATGAGGGGGAGAGTTCCTTTCACTAAGGACAATCAAGGGTGGTTGGTTAACTCAAGGTTACAGAAGTGGTCACCCTCTGAGGGTAAAAAGAATATTCAGAAAACACAAATGTCATACAAAGAATATGTAGAGAGGAAGAAAAGAGCTAAAGAAGTTTGTTTAAAGAACGGAGATGTGGAGTGTGTTAAATTACCATTTAAAGTAAAGAAAGGAGAAAGCAAATATTCTGATCCCTTGGTAGTCAAGGATATATTTCAACAGCAAAGGTGAGAGAGGGACGTGTGTGGCACATGAGCCGTTTTGTAAAATGTAAAGAAAACAAGTGGGAAATACCCAAAAAGGTGGAAAAGAAGAAGTATTTTTTGTTGGATTCTAACAAAGCCAATGAAGGTGATAACATTTCAAATGAATCCAGGCTGGAGAGTCAGAAGGGTTTAAATATGATGCAAGAACATGAATCTAGTTCAGAAGAAAGTCACAATCCAACAAACTCAGGAGTATCATCTAATAGCAAATACGGTAAAGTACTCAAATGACCTATGTATTTGCAAGACTGTGTTACAGAATAGTAAATTTGAATCTGTTTTCATTGTTATTTTATTAGTGTATAAGTAAGATCTCATAAGAGCTTTCTTTCCAAGTATATTTATTCAGCACCTATATATATATATATTTTTCCTTTTCTTTTAAGAGAGGGGATGTGTTGTGTCTTTCTATTCCTAGTTTAACCATGATGACAAGTGACAGCGCGTCCAGTCCTTATAAATTACTTATACTTGGACACGCCGGAGATCGGTGAACCTTTTGACCGGGTTGAGTTCTCCTCATCCAAAGAGTTGTCGGATCCCTCAAATCAATAATCAATAATCATTTACAATCAATAACCAATACTCAATTAGTAATCAAACAACAAGTCAGTTAAACAGAAAATCAGTAATTAGACACACCATGACCTTTCAGTCATGAATAACCACACCTGTTTATTAAAAGTTAATGAGTTTATTTCCCTATATTAACAAAGCTAGCACAATGTAAGTAAGTCTCAAAATCAAATGATATACGTATACGAACATTACTAACTGTCCATAATGACGGAAGAAACGCAATCTACGCAAAATCTGGATTATAATGCACTCGGTTATAGCTATGCAAATCACTAATAAGAGTAACTGAATTTGACTAATTGCATACATTGGTCAGCATAACAAGATTTCAATTCAGCATGGTGCATCAAATGAATACCTCAACTAACCTCTGATTAGCATTGGCATGTGGGGCTTCATGCGAAAATGAATTTATTCTAGCTTAGGTTCTGTCAAAATAAGCAGTTGGTACCTAAGAAGGAAAATACAATGAATAATACATTTATCCTTTCATAATTACCAAATACAATCAGCATTCAAGGTAAGTCTTCGTCATTCAGGTACCGGTTCGATCAGCATGGGGCAGATTTCAAAGGGGCAAAGTTTAAGTCAAGTTTTCCTTGCAGCAGCAAGGAAAATGGGGCAAAAGTTATTGCATGGGCAAGAGGGGGGAAAAGTTAAAGTTAAAGTTTCTAGGGTGAGAATTCTTTAAAGTCTCTCTGGGATAGAGAAAAGCATCAAAGTGTCATTTAAAATGGCGTCTTGAATCTGGCTTCAAAATGGCATCAAGAAAATGGCTGGCTTCTCTTTGTCCGGTGGGTTTAAGTAAACAAACGTTCCAAATTCTTCAGGGTCTTCCATTGGAGGGTTCATAGGGTGGCTTATTTTTGACCAATGAATAGTGTGTTTCTCTTAGTACTCATTTATGCATAAGGTGTCCTTGGAGTTTTGGAACACAAGTAGCAACAAAGTTGCCAATTAATTCTAAATCAGTGTCTTTATTGTCTGCACCTGCAGAAACTGACCTTTCTTCAAAGGGGATGAATCTTGCCTAGCACGAAACCTTGAGATAAGTGTATTAGTCATTCTACTGGGAAAATACAGCTTTAAAGATATAAACATGTCTTTGTTAATACAAGTGAAAACTACGTAGTTAAAATTGAGACCAGGCGACTAGGCCAAAGCCTCTGCTAAATTTAAGCTAAGCATATAACATTTTAACAAGAAAATCATAAAATACATCTGCAATTATGACGGATTACTACATTGTCGATTCTTCATGATTAATTAAGCTTGTTTATAGTAATGGCGAACTACTTCGTGGGCACATTTTCTCCATACATTATTTCTCTTTGCTAAAATCACATTTTCTTATACGATTTTGTTACATGATATATGAATGTTTGTTAGTCTCTCTTTTTCTGCTTCATCACAAGTTAGAATGTTAATAGAGTAAAAGTAGAATGCGATGAGGCATTGTAGAATGTTACTTGGGATATTCAGATGTTATTGGGAGCAGTTGAAGATTGTTGCTTTATAAAGCAAATGGGTTGGCCTTTTATAACAAATATATTTCTTCAAAAAAGAAGATATTCATCACCTCTTGTGGGAAGAATTACTCAGTAATCTTCATTTTCCACTACTGCTCTGTTGTTTTGCATGATTCCTGTTTTCATTCTTGCTGCCACACGCCCCAGTGTCACATGTCCTACCTTTTAAATACACTGCACCCTACCCATGGGGCTGCCTTGGGCCTACCTTATGGGTGACTTACATTTAGTAAAAGGGAAGGTTTGGGCCTGGCAAGTGGGTGCACTTGCCAGGTCGACATGGCCATTTAAAACTGCACACACAGATCCTGCAATGGCAGGTCTGAGACATGCTTACAGGGCTACTTATGTGGGTGGGCCAATTAGTGCTGCAGGTCCACTAGTAGCATTTGATTTACAGGTCTTGGGCACACATTGTGCACAACACTGGGAACTCACCAGTAAATCAAATGCGTCAATCATGGAAAACCAATCAGAATCACAATTTACACAGACAGCATATGCACTTTAGCACTGGTTAGCAGTGGTAAAGTGCCCAGAGTGCTAAAGTCAACAAAAACAGGTCAGAAAAATAGGAGGAAGGAGGCAAAAGGATTGGGGATGACCCTGCAGAAAGGGTCAGGCCCAACACTTAAAATAAGGGAAAATGTGTTATTTATTTTATGTCTCTGAAATTCGACTCATTGCATGTACTGTAGTGCACAGAGCAAGAACAGCACACATCCAATGTATGGAACCCTCTTGAATTCGTCTATGCATAGGAATATATACTGGAAGGGTTTGCCTCTAGTACAAACAGTATGTGAAACAGGGCACACTCACCTGTGCACCATGGTGTGAGTCCGTGTATGCACAAGGCAGCCTTGCTTGAGTGCCAGTGCATGGGATGACACCAGCAGCTGGCCCACATTTGTTGATATGGTTCTGCACTGTTTTTCCAACTTGCACAATGCAACACAGCAAATTTGGATTGCACACTGCATTGTGTGAAAAATTAGTGGACTTAGGCCCAAAATATTAACATAATTGCAGGCATACATGCTAGAAACTAAATATTTGGAACCTTATGTCACCAGTACTCACTTTGGAAACTGACACAAAGTCTAGCATACCCAATTTCAAAGCTTTACCCAGCACATTGATGCAATGGGTGCCTATTTAATCTGCAGCAGAGAAGCTGTGGACGTACTCAGGACTGAGTAATGTTTGCTATACCAACAATTCACTCTAAAAACGTCACACATAATGCCTTTATTCATATTACACTGTCTTCTGTACAGAAAGGTTTACTTAATTTGTGACAGGGGAAAAACATAAATATTCTTCTGCTTGTGCAGCAGTTCCCGGAAAATATAATGTTTTAGAGGTACATACAAGAGCACCTAGCGCCATTCCAATGTCACATTAGTGTCATTTTTTTACGTTAATGGGGCGTTAGAAGGTCAAAAATGCAGCGCCATATTTACAAAGTGGCGCAATGCATGCAATGCGCCACTTTGTAACCCTCTGTGCTACATTATGGCTGCGCAAGGGGGTGTTCCCCGGTTAAGGGGGGGCAAAAAAATCAAAGAGATTTCCTTGCACCATTTTTTCTGGCACTTTAACGCATGCACAGGGAAGGTGTTAAAAGGAGGTTTCCGCTATTTACAGCGAGCCTCTGGGCGCTCTGCAGGATTAGCGTCAACATTTGTGATGCTAATTCTGCATAGTATTTAAGCAATTGTAGAGATGCACTAAAACTCTAACACAAAACAAACATTGGGTGACTCACAACACAAATAGTGGAAAAACAGGAATTATAATTGTTCCTCCAGAAAACCAACCCACAAGCTTCCAAGCTGATTGGTTCAGGTTAAGATTATTAAAATGAAATCACAATGGAAGAAAGTAGCCGTATTACAGAACAGACTTTCTCTTGTGCATATGCAACACTCTATGGCTCATCGAATTAAAGACATAGAGCCTACAGGCAATGCTGCAACTCAAACAGGAGGGGTGGCTGGAAATTGTAAAGCCACTTCCAAAACTAGGTCACAAACAATAACTGGGTCACACATGAGGTTACCAATACAGGCACCCTCAAAAAGCGGGCTCCACCTAAAGATTTGCCACTCAAATCTAAATATACTCTGGGATCTGAGGGAAAGAAAGCTAACTGGTGCATTCCACAGGAAAATATGAGGGAATGCACCCTTCGAACAGTGCAAGAAGTAAAAGCCGTGGCTTGTGTTGGCACAGCCACTACCTTAGCATAATTCAGCAAAGGTACAAGTCAACCTTGATGCCAAAGCAGACCTAAAATAAACACTACAGTGCTATGTTGTCAATTAATCAAACTGCCTTCCATTTCAAGACCAAAGCGTATTCAACTTTCCAAGGCTTCCCAGCCGTAATAGATGGTTTACTTAAGTCACACTGATAACCTTTCTCCAGTCAATGAACACAAGTGCATTAAAGTTGCTGTAGATTCTTAATCAGGACTTAAGTGGCACTGGCCACAATGCAACATGACTCCTCACAGTATCACAAATTATTTACTATATTTCGTAGTAATGGGCAAGGTACACAATGTTTTACTCGAATATTGAGCCTGTCATTAATGCAAAAGAGTTAGTTGAGGCTCTGTTCCTCTATTTCTTCCGTTAATGCTCAGAGAGCAAATGAAGGGCATCACTTACAAGAATCTAACGCCTCGTCATGGATGCGTCAGATTTCTTGTGCCTGCCACACACCCCCTAACGACACCACGGATGCAATGTATTTACAATACAGAGCTCCATGGCGCACATTTTGAGAGATGTGTCAGAATTTCGGATTCATCTATTGGCGTTAAACAGAGGCATTGCTGGAGTGCATTGTTAAACTGACACAACTCCAGCAATTGGAGGAGAGTGCCATAGGAAAAAGCCCTGCATCAATTTTACACCTGCTCTGAGCAGGCAGTAACATTTTGACTCAGTGAAGCTGTAATATGACGCAGTGAAAAGTTGTACATTTCACTGCATCAGTTCTATCTAGCTTTTTCTGTGGGATGGCCTACCCTGCATGCATTATACTGGGCACAGTTAAATTGTGGTGCAGGGCTTTGCAAACTGATGCTTGGGCCCAATGTGTCAGTTTGTAAATATGGAGCAGTGTAGCATTAAAAAATGGTGCAGCGATGGCACAAAGGGCTTGTAAATGAGGCCCTAAGATTCTTAGACAAGTCTTAAGTATGCATGTGGTAAGCACTGATGTATCATGGTTGAATAATTTCTATAATGTACTCGGAGCCCTCAGTTAGTGAAGCCATCATTAACTGGCTGAGGAATAAACTCCATATCTATACTTTGTCCCATGTCTTGTTTGGCTTTTCTTTGCTTGTCCACGACTTGCATACTGGGCCAGAGTCTCTGGATCCATTAAAGGAATGAGATTGGACAACAATTGGTATCCTTACAAGAATATACAAGCTATGCAAGCTGACCCAGGGCTGCTGAAAGTGCTTTATCCTGTTCATGAGTTTCCTTTCACCTCAGTCTGCCGATCCCTGTAGCACAGAAAACTATGATGAGTGAGAAGGGTCAGCAGAATCTGTTCTGAACATGTTTTGGACTCACAAATGTCCCCATGCAATCAGCGTCAGACTGGGAACACAAAGCAGCCCTGGCAAATGTTGTCAGATGAGCGCAGAGTGCGAGCTGGATCTCTACAAGGGAGCTTTTGAACGTGGGTACTATTCTCACCCTAGGAAAATATATGACAAAATGGTGCATTCTACAACACATTTTTCATTGTATATTTAATTGCACTAGCTTTTAAAGCACAGTACATCATGTACTTACAATGCACCAAGATACAACACTCTTTGTTGGGGCCCTTCAATGATTCCCTAACTATCACACTCCAGATGTACCCCTCATCTGTCCATAACCCCTCTCTCACATGTATTTAATTTATTTTATAGCGCTTCTCATAACAGAGTAGGGCACCAGAGCACTTTACCTCACATAAGCATAGAGACAAGGATTAATAGTGTGTAAATCAGTGTATAGAAAATGGTACAGAAGACAAAGGGGACTACGAGGTGTAGGATTCATGTCATCTATATTTGTAGTCATTTATTAAGAGTGCTTGGTCTAGAGAAGCACAAACCCAGGATTCATTAAATGTATTTCTACCCAAGCAAACCCTTTTAGCCACATTAGGATAATGAAAAACTGAAAAAACATAACTTTCTAACGTGTACCATGCACTTTGCATTCAGCTCTTTATTGGCAGTTAATTGTTCACTTTGCTGGATTACGACTGTAATTTATGAACTGCACAGTAACAAAAGCAGTAACCACTGAGCTATGCATATAAAACACAGATCTATGATCTGTTCGGTACAGGTTATTTGCAGCAGGCAGATTAACCCTCTGTGCTACGTTACAGGAGTCAAAACCTCCACTAGACAAAACTCTGATCTTTCTTCAGCAGGAAGATTAATCACCAGAGATATCTTGACACTTTTATTGTTGCTGAAAATCGCTGAATGGACAAGGAACTCTGCAGTTTAAAACCATAACATATTTAAAAACACAGGGTGGCTGGAAACAAAAGTGAGTGCAGAGTGGATTATGCTGGCCTGCTGATTTTACTACTAGGAGCCGATATTGCAGCACTGCTGCAAAACCAGTGCTCCAGTAACAGAACCGACACCCTAGTATCAAAACTGGCCCTTCACCTTCCTTCCTCCTGGGAAACGCCCAATGCCCGGTATGGCCAGTTTGTGCACTCCAACATGTCAACACCGCAGTATTAACATCCTCAGGAACCAACTTAACAAGTATCTGCCTCACCTGTAGATTTTTACCTAGACAGCTCTGTGTAGATCAACTTTAATTTTGTGGAATATTACAGTGGTGATTGTTTCTGAAATAGTACAAAGATATTACTTGCAGGATCATCAAACTCCAAATCTAGTCAGCATTGGCAACCTTCCACATTTGTCATCTCACAGCTTTCATAGAAGCACATTAATTGAGAATTTCATTGAGACTCCATTCACTCATGGCAAGTACTGATCTAAAGTTAACTAACAAATCTTGGTACTTCTCGGGAATGCATACATATCTCATTTTTTGTGTCGAATTGAATGATATAATTTCGCGAGAACCCAAAGTGAGCCCATGAGATTCAGATGTGGCAAAACAAATTATGTATAAATTGCAAGCGTTTAGGTCATTTAAAGGTAATGTTGGAATGGAAATGCCCCCTGCATTAAATACAGCCATGTCCCCCTGCTCTGCATGCCCAATTGCATGAATATCTGGTATCTTGACTTACATTTTTGGCCCTGAAGTCACGCTACTTTAACATGTCTGAAGTGACCTAGGCTTGTCCCTGACTATGGGCCTGATTTAGATGGTGGCAGTAAACGTTCCGCCGTCGACTTTTCAATGGTAAAACTGCCTGCTGACTTGACAGTCCGCCCTCCCTATTTAAATGTCAGTGGGAGAATAGGTGAAAGACCGCTGACAGTCTGCCTTTGCCACCAAGAATCATTCCCCGCTCCGACAGCGCCATCGGCTAAGGAAGCTGGCAGCAGGATGACCACCCCTTTTACGACCGAGCTAGTAACGATGTGCAGTACCACCGACACAACTGTGGCAGCTAAACCTCCACACCTGAGCTAGCAGATTGGCAGCTTTATAAACACGAAACCCATCTTTTGAATGCTTTCCATGTATCCTGTTGTCATTAATCTGCTGTGACCAGTTCTCCTGCTGCTCATGGGCAAGGTTCAAGATGGAAATCAGCAACATCTCTGCAGGAACAGAAGGTAAGTCATGGACATTCCTGTTGCCCTCGGACTTGTATCTGCATAGCACCACTGGACTCATGCATGTCTCAAAATCTTTATAAACGGCGCCATCATGATACAAAATGTGAGTGTGTAATGTTGAAGTAGGGAACTGATCAGAACAGACCCCGGGACATAAGTAGCACCCACCAATTAGTGACGAACTGCCTACATGGCAATGGACGCCTACACAAAAGTCTCAACAGTCACAAATATAAAGGTATCCGCAAAGGTGTGTGCATGAATATATTCAAACATTGAAAGTGACAATTGGAAAAAAACTAAATTCCCCCCAAAAAACCCATTCCATTGTAGCACAAACACTACAATATACAACAGGCAGTTTTACCCAGATAGTAACACAATACTCAATGAACTGCAAACGTCAGAGATGTACGAAGCTCACATGTCCCTTTGCAACATATCACAAACTTATGATCACAAAAAAAATTAAAGTGCCAGATCATCTGTGTAATGCATAGGTGAACATCATTGACATACCATGTCAAATTAAACACATATGCATTCTCCAGTCACAATAACAGAAACACATATAATTTTGGTGGAAGTGTCCAGTAACATGATGAATGCTTGTGCCAAAATGAATATGTCCATCACAAATGTACAACACTAATGTATGCATTTAAAAAAATAGCAACAAGAATACACAACCTGTGCTTGTCACTGTTACAAATGAGAGGAAGTGCATGGCCCACTCACTAGCATCATAGTAAATATTTAGTACCAATCCAAAAATACGGACAAAGGTATTCTCAAAATAAAAATGTATTATATAAATGAAATAACTATCTCATAAGTAAATTGAAGGAGATTGTATAGAAAACACAAAGGCACCAGGCCTGTAGTCGATAGTGTGGGTGCATGCCCACAACTTGCCTCCTAATGTCACTGCCAGATTAAACCTCTTCTGGAAGAGGCATCCATGGTTTGGGATTTGGAAGGGATAGGTTGGGATTTGGAAGGGATAGTTTGGGATTTGGTAGGGTTCAGGGCCAGGTAAAAGAACAAGCTCTCCATAGGGAAATGGGGAGGGTGCTCAGGACTGAGTTTGGTTTGGGAGGTAAAGGGAGTGGCCATGCCTGTTGTGCATGTGTCTTTTGAAGGTGGAGGTGCATGAGGGTCTGGTGTATGTGGTGCATCTGTAAGTCAGTGTTTTTTACTGTTGGCCTGCTGGGTGGGTAAGTGTGGGCGTTTGTGTTGAGTATGTGTGTGTGGATGTGTCTGCTGTGGCTGTGGTGTGTGTTGCTGTGGTGTCTGCGAGTGTGCCAGTGCATGCATGTGTGGTGGTGGGTGTGATGACTAGTGCTGTGTCTGTACTTTGTGTTTGTGTGTTGGCGATGTAGTTGGTGCAATGACTGGGGGTGTACTGGTGGTGTCTACGGGTGTTGATTTAGTGGTGGGTATCGTGTCTGGGGGTGTGACTGTGGTGGTGGTGTGTATTGTGGCTGCATGTGTCTGTCAGTGCTTATGCTTCTTGCAGTGTTTGTGTTAGGATGTGCTGAACATAGCTGTTGTTGTGGGTGAGTGCATATTTTTGTGTTTGCTTTGGACAGAGCTGGGTTGAGTGATTTGGGATGTGGAAGGGGTAGGAGTCTGGGCATGAGGCTGGGATGGGTGGGAGGCTGCAGCCAATGAGGAGGCCAGACCCCGGAATGACCACTGTAGGCCAGACAGGGCACCATGAATGCCATACAGGTAAGCCAGCATCTGGGTGTTCTGGCCAGCCAGCCCCTGGATGGCATTCAATAATGTGGTCTGGCCTACAGCAATCATTCTTAATAGATCTACTGCCTCCTAAGTGAACGCAGCCTGGGACACAGGGCCTGAGGTGCCTGCAGCAAAGTTGACGTTTCCCCTTTTAGGGGGTCGGCTATGACCAAGTGGGGGTGGGGGGGCAAGATTGAGGGTAGAGCTGGGAATGCAGGTGTGGATGAAGATGTAGGTATCACAGTCTCTCCAGGGTCCACCCCCACTAGAAACTGGTCTTCATTGGGCAAGATGTCGAGTCACTTGTGACCTCCAGACCAGTCCCCTCACCCTCTGTACCCCTGGCTCCATCTGTGTCAGAGGTCACATTACCTGTTCTCCAGTGGCCAGCTTCATCCCTGCGGATGTGGCCGCTGTCACCTTCTCCTTGCCCAGTTAGTGCTGAAAAACAAGATACAAAAGTTGTAGTTTATCTGTGAAAACACAATTGGATATCAATGTTCATCACACAACATTTGCAACAAGTTCAGTTAATCTCCCATCTCTGCTACCACATCATGTATGCATTTTTCACACACATGTAGTGACCTCCATAACAAAAGGTTCAAACAACATGAGTGAACACATAGGCCTGGCTACATCTCTGAACCAATGCAGTACAGAGCTAATTGGTTCCCGTCTCCCAAAGGCTAAGATGTTTGGATGGAATTTGTCTGCCCAAAAGGGGACACCGCAACATCTATGTGATGTAGGCTTCCACATTCAAATGTCCCTTTCAAGGTCACATTGCTCACCATCACAAAATTACCCTCTGGGCAGGACTAAGGACACCAACAATTTATCTGTGGGACACACAAATCTGTCACCAATGTGGACACATTCCTGTTGGTTGCCTACAAAACATTTTTGTAAAGAAAGCCAGGCTACCATGCACAGACTAGCTTACATGAACAATTGTGATGGGCTAAGGACTCAGGTCCGCCAGTTACTTTCAACATAAAATATCATAATTTTGCTGGGGAAACTGCTGTCAAATGTGTGAGGTAAGAAAGGAAGTCACTGTACACAGAATATTCAAACTGTCAGCGCAGATGCACATTCTCACACTGTCATTGCACCAACTTAGCAATGTCAAGTCAGAAATATCAGCTGCTTCACAATTGTGCAATTTGCCACAGTCACCCGTACGTAAGCCTTCATACACTACACACATGTGTGACTTACCATCACATCTGGCTCAATCATGAGCTGGAGCACGTTTATTTCAATTGTCACTCATATCATTGTGTAAATGCTGGCTTTCTCTTGTGTGCATATAGCCCTTTGTCGGCCCACAACAGTAATTGCCTTAGGAGGAGGAATCTAGTGGCATGAGACAGCACAAAACAACACAACACAAACAGCATCAGACACAGTCTGACCAACTTACATCTACAGAAATCATCATGGGCTTTGGATGTGTGCCTTCCTCACAGTTGTTGGCATAAGATGTGGTTGGAAAGTAAAGAGGTTAAACCACAACAATATTGCAAAACAATTACTTACCCCCTTGTTGCTGTTGTTGGGCCCTCAACTGCCCATCCAGCGTTGGGTAAGCCACTGCAAGAATGCAGGCCTTTAGGGGGGTCAGGGTACAGCGCACCCGCCTAGATCAATAGGAAGACTGGCTGATTTGACTTTCGGCAGATTTTCTAGTTGCCCGCAGCAGGTCCTCCCTCCTCTTCTGACAGTGCAGGCTACACCACGTGTGGACACCCAGGGTCTGCACCTTCTTCAAGACAGTCTTCTAGATAACCTGCTTTTGATGGGCGTTGACCTGTATAGATACTATAAAAGAACAGGAAAAGGCAATTCAGTGTCATTGTTGGGCAGCACTGCAGTGACATCATGTATTCCCAATGAACATGAACATTTAAAAAACAGTTGCAATTTCTTTTGTCAACAAAACAGTCATAGGTAGAGTGGAAATACAGATTGGCAGTGATATCATGTGCACCATCAATACTTGCTGGATCCTCATGTTACCTACTCAGGCCTACAACATCATCTTGGCCAAAACTATGCAACCAGTTCTGTTGCGAGAGCCACCCATAATCACTCACAATCATTGTGATCCATTGTAGGCCAAAGCACCTGTAAAATCCTTGCACATAATCATACTCATATCCTACATTGGCTTCCTACCTATCCCAAGAGTTGGAACCCATGGTCTACATCACATAACCTGACTGAGGGGAACAGAAGAGGGTTGGTATGTGTCAATGAAAGCAGGGATTTGTGGGTTGTTTGAACATGTGTGAATTCTAATGGGACAGACTGGGTTGGATGATGGTGAGCCACTGTCACCTGAACGTGCTGCACCTAAAACAGGTCTAAATATATGTGGATTCACGACAGGTTGAAGTCAGCCAGAGCTAAATGATTGACAATATGTGCTGGACTCCCACGTGACAGTACAGCATCAGATAACTCCAAATCCCCACATTTGTTCAAACCTAATCACTGTTGTTTCAACATTGGCGGGATGGTGTTGTCATACAACTGGTACACTGTCTACTGGCAGTCAGTCAGTCGCCTACAGTTTGTGGGAGGAACTAGATTTATGTGATAAATAGCCACACATTGCAGCTTCTACTTAACATCGTCATACACAGAACATTCATACATTGGTCACAAAAATCTGTCCCAGATACATCATTCTGTCAACTCAAAGCACAACAACCACATTACCAAAAGGAAACAAATATCCTGTGAACCATAAAGAAAGAGATTACTCAGTCAGACATTCCCCAATCAGACATGTACCTGTTCCTCTGGGGTCCCACAGAGTTGGCAGTACGGAGACAGAACCTCCCTGGTAAGGAGCTCAAGCTCCTAAGGAGAGAAGGCAGGGTTCCTGTCACCTGCATTGCCTGGTATTCTGGCTCTCAGAGGTCAGTAACAGCAGCAAAAATCTAAGAGGTTTTGACAGCTGCAGTGTTCGGAGGCAAATGATTTGTTTATACACAACGCAGTGCACAAGTACAGGGCGGACGCAATCCATGGCAGAGATGGACACAGCGATTGGCTTTTGTGTGTAGCCATCACACACGTCATCCTATGGCAGGGACTGTCATGGAGGTTCCCACCTACTACGCTGTCAACATCCGAATTATGTATTATTTGCACATAATGATGAAAAATTATAAATGTGCATAATTTATGTATTAGTGGGCCATATATTTCAATCAATCAATCAATCAAAGCATTTGTAAAGCACACTACTCACCCATGAGGGACTGAAGCCGCTGAGAGCAGGAGGGTGATGCTACTGCTTGAACAGCCATGTCTTTAGGCTTCTCCTGAAGGTTAGTAGTTCCTGTGTCTGTCGCAGGTGGATAGGAAGAATGTTCCACGTCTTGGCAGCGCAGTGGGAGAAAGATCTGCCACCGGCGGTCGTTCTGTGGATGCGCGGGACGGTGGCGAGGGCAAGGTCAGCGGAGCAAAGCTGTCTGTCAGGAATAAGGCCATGCGCGGTCCAGGTCCCACCCGAAACTCCGCTGTGCGGCTCTGCAGTGCTTTCTGCGCACCGCTTGTCATCCCCTCTTGCTCCAAAGGTGGCCATCAGCGTCGTCTGCCCTGTGGCAAAGCTCATAGAGCTGCAGGTTCAGGACATTGGTGGACAAGATGCACTTATCAGTGCTATTCCATGAAGGGGCTACGATTCCCATGTTTTTAGAGGCAGCAGCCATCTTGGGGTGTGGCAGGCCCATAAAGCCCAGCCACACCCAAGCACGTTGCTCACTATTTTGAAGACTTCGATGCAGTCAGACCTCGCGGGGGATTCTCTGAAGAAGAGTAGAGTTCCTGCATGGCAGAGTGGCATCCAATCGAAGTATCCTTGTTTCCATGGTGAACTCAAAAACAAGTAGGTCGTACTCGTAGCGGTAAGACCTTGATGACTTAAATTTTGGAGGAAGTAATTACTTCCAGAAGTAAAGCGCCCCTTAGCACAACGAGCAAAGCATTTTCAGTTTCCAGAGTACAGCAGCCTTGGCGCAATGATCAAAGGCGTTTCAGAGCACAGGTGTAAAGCGCTCTTTGCACGACAATTCAAGTGCTTTAGTTCACAGATGTAAAGCGCTCTAGGCACGGCAATTCAAGCACTTCAGTCCACAGGTGTAAAGCGCTTTTGGCATGGAAATTCAAGCGCTTCAGTCCACAGATGTAAAGTGCTCTTGGCACGGCAAATCAAGCGCTTCAGTCCACAGGTGTAAAGCGCTCTTGGCACGGCAATTCAAGCACTTCAGTCCACAGATGTAAAGTGCTCTTGGCACGGCAAATCACGGGCTTCAGTCCACAGATGTAAAGCACTCTTGGCACTGCAATTTAAGCGCTTCAGTCCACAAATGTAAAGCGCTCTTGGCACAGCAATGCAAGAGCTTCAGTCCACAGATGTAAAGCGCTCTTGGCACGGCAATTCGAGAGCTTCAGTCCACAGGTGTGAAGCGCTCTTGGCACAGCAATTCAAGCACTTCAGTCCACAGTTGTAAAGTGCTCTTGGCACAGCAAATCACGCGCTTCAGTCCACAGATGTAAAGCGCTCTTGGCACGGCAATTCAAGCGCTTCAGTCCACAGATGTAAAGCACTCTTGGCACTGCAATTCAAGCGCTTCAGTCCACAGGTGTAAAGCGCTCTTGGCACGGAAATTCAAGCGCTTCAGTCCACAGATGTAAAAGGCTCTTGCACAACAGTCAAAGTGATTCAGGCCACATGAGTAAAGCGCCCCCTTAGCATAACGAGCGTAGCGCCTCAGGCAAGACAAGTAAAAGCACTTCTTGGTATTATAAGTAAAGCGCTTCAAGTTCAATGAGTAAAAACTTTTCGGCCTTTATAGTTGTGAATGTGAAAGTATTTTTGGAGATAAGCAAATCATAGTTTTCATTGTTTTTTGGAAAGCACAATATGTGAAAAGCATATTTAATTCTTTGAGATTTTCTAGGTCATTATCAAAGGTTTATGTTATGAATGCAGAGATGTTACAGGATTGATATTCTGAGTATAGTCATAGTCCAAAGCTCTTGCCATCTCTTGTTCTGAGGTCGTAGTTTATTCTTGTTCCATGAGGATCATAGTCCAAAGCTTTTGCCATCTCTTGGTTCTGTCGTCGTAGTTTATTCTTGTTCCATAATTCAAAGAAGGGGCTTTGCCCTCATTTCAAAAGGGGTCTCCATCTGATATCGGAGACGCATTTAGTCAAGAGTCTATTGATGAGTTATATTTCTATGAATGAGTAAATGCATATTTGTTCTAACCTTTTCTTTTCAGATCTCTCTCCCTGCTGTTCCCTACTCTAATTCCCTTCCCCCGACTGGCTTCATCATAACGCTGTGCTATAATAGCTTTCTGAGTTGGTGATGCTGGAAGGTGGGCCTTTTGTTCAGCAATGTGCAGATCCCGAGGAAAGAACACTGTGACACTGTCGGGTCGGGGTGTAGAAGGAGAGCAGTCTGTTGAGGTATTTTGGTCCGGTGTTGTGCAGTGCTTTGTGAAAGTGGGTGAGGAGTTTGAACCTGATTCTCTTGTTGATATGGAGGCAGTGCAGGTCTCTCAGGTGGGCTGTGATGTGGCTGTGTTGAGGGATGTCCAGGATGAGGCATGCGGAGGCGTTCTGTATGCGTTGCAGTCTTTTCTGGAGCGTGGCTGTGGTTCCTGCGTAGAGGGTGTTGCCATAGTCCAGTCTGCTGCTTACGAGGGCTTGGGTGACCGTCCTTCTGGTTCCGGTGGGGATCCATTTGTAGATCTTTCAAAGCATGCAGAGGGTGTTGAAGCAGGAGGAAGAGATGGCGTTGACTTGCGGGGTCATTTATAGCAATGAGTCCAGGATGAACCCCAGGTTGCGTGCGTGGTCAGTGGGTGTTGGTTCGGTTCCCAGTGTGGCGGGCCGTCAGGAGTCATTCCAGGCGGAGGGGGTGGAGCCAAGGATGAGGACCTCAGTTTGGTCAGAATTCAGTTTCAGGCAGCTGTTCTCCATCCATTCAACGATGGCCTTCATTCCTTCGTGGAGGTTGGTTTTGGCGGTGGCGGGGTCCTTGGTGAGGGAGAGGATCAGCTGGGTGTCATCAGAGTATGAGACGATGTTGAGGTTGTGTGATCGGATGATGTTTGCGAGCAGAGCCATGTAAAAGTTAAAAAGGGTCGGGATGAGGGACGACCCCTATGGTACGCCGCAGATGATCTTGGTGGCTTCAGAGCGGAATGGAGGGACGCAGACTCTCTGGGTTCTGCCAGTGAGGAAGGAGGTGATCCAGCCCAGGGCTCTGTCGTTGATCCCTGCGTCATTGAGGCATGTGCATAGGGTGTGATGGCATATGGTGTCGAAGGCGGCTGAGAGGTCCAGGAGAATGAGGGCCGAGGTTTTGCCATTGTCAAGTAGGGTCCGGATGACGTTGGTGGCGGCGATGAGGGTGGTTTCGTTTCTGTGGTTGCTGCGGAATCTGGATTGGGACGGGTCCAGAGTGTTGTTCTCCTCGAGGAAGCGGGTCAGTTGTTTGTTGACAATTTTCTCGATTACTTTTGCTGGGAAGGGGAGCAGGATATGGGCCGGAACTTCTTGAGGTAATTTGGGTCTGCTTTGGGTTTCTTGAGGAGGGAGGTGATCTCGGCGTGTTTCCAGCTCTCTGGGAAGGTGGCGGTCTTGAAGGAACTGTTGATGATCTTCCGGAGTTGGGGTGCGATGACAGAGCTCGCTTTATTGGAGATGTGGTGAGGGCAGGGATTGGATGGTGAGCCAGAGTGGATGGTGTTCATGATTTTGATGGTGTCGTCATCATTGATGTGGGTCCAGGAGAGCAGGAGGCTGGTGTTGCTGGGAGGCAGTGAGTCTGTGATGTCCGTGGTTGACGTGGGGGTCTGGGTATTGAAGCTGTCATGGATGTCTGCGATCTTGCGGTGGAAGAAGGTGGCTAGGGAGTCCGAAAGGCCTTGCAAAGGTGGGATGTCGTTGACGTTGGAGCTGGGGTTGGAAAGTTCCTTCACGATGTTGAAGACCTCCTTATAGTTGTGTGCCTTGTTGTCGATGCGTTCTTTTAATGTGGTTCTTTTGGCGGTTCGGATGAGTTGGTGGTGTATGCGAATGGCGTTCTTGAAGGCTGTGTGGTTGTCCGATGTCTGTTCTTGGTGCCACCTTTTCTCGAGTCTTCGGCATGTTTGCTTGGATTCTTGGAGGTTGGCGGTGAACCAGAAGGCCTTTCTTTCGGTGCGTCTAGTTGAAGGTTTCTTGATCAGGGAAAGGTTGTTGGCACAGTCATCAATCCATTGCCTGAGGTTGCAGTGGTGTCGATTGGTGGGTTCTGGGAAAGGGTGGTGATCAGCTAGTCTTCGGTGACCTTGTTCCATCTGCGGTGGGGAATCCGCTGTGGGTGATGATGTGTTGTGGGCTTTTCGAAGGAGAAGTGGATGCAGCTCTGGTCGGTCCAGTGGAGTTCGGTAGTGTGGCTGAAGGAGACATGTTTGTTAGCAAGAAGATGGTGTTGAGTGCGTGTCCTGTGGAGTGGGTGGGTGTTGTGACGAGCTGCTTGAGGCTGAGGTTGTCGAGGTTTTCGAGCAGGGTGGTGGAGTTGATGTCGTTGGTGTTCCCAAGGTGGAAATTCAGGTCCCCGAGGAGTATGTAGTCTGTGGATGCGAGGGTGTGCATGCTGATGAAGTCGGAGATGGAGTCGCTGAACTACTGTTGGGGTCTGGGAGTCTGTAAACGAGGGTCCCTTTGAGGGTGGTGTTTGCATCAGTGTGGATCTGGAAGTGCAGGTGTTCAGAGGCGCTGAGGGTGTCTTCGGTGCTGGTCGTGTTTCTGGGGTATTCCCGTGGACGATGGCGATGCCTCCTCCTAGTCTGTTGGCGATTGTGTAGCCTTCCGGGATAGCTTTGGAGATGTCAGGCGCTGAGGAGGGGTTCATCCAGGTCTCGGTTAGGGAGGCGACATCTGGGGAGGCTGAGTCGAGTAGGTTCCAGAGTTCAATGGCTTGTTTGTGGATGGAGCGGGTGTTGAGTGGGATGCATCTGAGATGGTTGCGTCCTGCCTTGGCGGGTGGGTTGGTGGAATGGAGGCTGGTGAAGGTGCAGTTCTGGCAGAAAAAGGGTCCGCAGGTGAGCTGCAGGTGGCCTGCTGGCAGGTGGATGAGCGGCTGGCGCTGAGCACGTGGAGGGTGATGGCGTCATAGCGGAGTTGTGTGTTGCGGTGGTGGGGGGGCGGGAACCAGGGGTTCCGGCACTGGGCGTGGTCGGGGCACGGGTGGGCGCAGACGGGCTTTCCTTAGGCATGCCTTTGGTGCACAAGCGGCACAGCCGCACAGTGGCTGCCACTAAGTAGGGGGGGAGGAGAGGACAGCTGGGAAGCGGGGGCGAAAAATGGGGTGGAAAAAAGTGGGGAGGGCCACAGGGGCAGCAGCGGCAGGAATGAAGCGCAAGAGAGAGGAGGGGGCGGGGCCACAGGGGCAGCAGCGGCAAGGGAGAGAGGAGGGTGAGTGAGAGAGAGAGAGCTGAGTGAGAGGAGAGAGAAACGAGGAGAGAGTGTAATACAGAAGCGAAAGGCAAAAAGAGCACAAAAGGGCCAGACACGGAAAAAAGCACACAAAGAGCAAAGCATAAAAAAGGAGTACAGAGGCAGAGGGCAGCCTAGTAGAAGAGCAGAGCTCTCCCACTAGACACCAGGGATGAGGCGCAGGCAGAGGCCTGTGGGTGGAGGAGGGCCTCAAACTCCTGACAGAGGTCAGGAGTTCAGAGGAACAAGGGCTCTACTTGCCAGTGGAACTACGGGAGGTGGAGCAGTTCACTGACCAGGTCAGTGGTATTGCTTGTCCGACTGTGCAGCAGCTGCCATTAAGTAGGGAGGGGGGAGGAGAGGACAGCTGGGAAGTGGGAGCAGGGGCAGAAAATGACACAAAAAAAGGGAAAGGGCTTCGGGGGCAGCAGCGGCAGGAATGAAGTGTGAGAGAGAGGAGGGGGGCAGGACTGAAGGGGCAGCAACGGTGGGGGAGAGAAAGAGAGGAAGGAGAGCGAGAGTGAGAGAGAGAGAGCGGAGTGAGAGGAGAGAGAAACGAGGAAAGAGTGTAATGCAGAAGAGAAAGGCAAAGGAGAACAAAAGAGACAGACTTGGAAAAAAGCACACAAAGTCAAAGCAGAAAAAAGGAAAAGAGAGGCAGCCTAGTAGAAGAGCAGAGCTCTCCCACTAGACACCAGGGATGTCTTCTATTTAAAGTCAGTGTGTACATGTATCACCTAATGAAATGTTAACTGTTACCCAGTAGTCAGGTGTGCTTTGACATTAGTAGTATGGTGTGACCATTTCATCTGATATTTTATTTTCCATACATACAGATGCCTGAACTCAGCCATGGGTAGGAGGCAACAGCCCCAGGTGTTCTGGCCCTTTCCAGACCTTGCCACCATGGAGGAAAGGGACATAATTGAACTGTATTGTCTAAATAGGCAAATTATCCTGGATTTGTGCCAGCATTTGGAGCCTGATCTCGTGCCTCACAATATAAATCAAACATCCATAACACTAATAGTCAAACTCATGGCAGTACTGCATTTTGTAGCCACTGGCACCTTTCAATACACTCTGGCAGTATCTGGGGGCATGTCCCAGCCAACTTTCAACCATGTACTACAGGAAGTCCTTACTTCCCTAATTAGGAACATGGACAGCTACATCTAATTTCAACATCCACAGGATTTAGCCACCATGAAGGGAGAATGTTATGCTTTGTATGGAATACCACAGCTGGTTGGAGCAAGAGATGGTACGCATATTGCCTTGGTGCCACCACACAACAGAGAACAGGTCTAATGGAATTGGAAGAACTTCCATTCCATCAATGTGCAAGATGTCTGCTTACCAGACTTATACATCACAAGTGGGTGTGCCCTCTTCCATGGGTCAACACATGATTTAGTCATTCTACGGAACAGCAATATACCCATGCAGATATCACAACTTGGACTAGAGAGGGCCAGGCTTGTCGTAAATACAATATGACTTGTAGATATTTTGCCTGAATCCTAATTTAGGAAGGGACAATAGTTTGATCTGATAGTAATCTGTTGATGTGTTGCTTCTGTGTAGGAGATGCAGCGTATCCTAACCAACCGTGGTTATTGGCACCGCTGAGGAATCCAACAACCCCAAGGGAAATCCGCTTCAATTAGGCCCATCGAAGAACACGGAGGCCAGTGGAGCAGGCATTCCTGAAGGCTATGTTTAGGTGCCTGGACAAGATAGGTGGAGCCTTTCTCTACTCACCCGATAAGGTATGCCAAATCACAGTTGCCTGCTGCATTCTCCATAACATCGCCCTGAAGAGAGACATCTCTATAATTGCCGAGGAGGATGACCGCGATGAGCTCCCGGGTGGGTATGTTGAAATGCCCTATGAGGATGACACTGGTGAAGAAGAAGGAGTTGCCTTACGCAATATGTGATTGCCCATTTTCACCTAAGTGCAAGTTTACCTTTACACGGTTTATGCTTCAGTGTCAGTACCACTTGGTCCCTAGGGTACATATCTGTCTGCTATGGTACGTTTTTAGGACTGGTCAGTGCAGGAAGGGTCAGGGCAAAGATTCTAGTGGACTAGTGTTTCCCCACATTGGGTTATGTGGTCATAGAAATAGTTGAAAATTGCTTATGCTAAGTATGTACATCCTCATGACTTGATGATTGAGTTACATATTCTATGTGTTAAATTGATTTTCCATTGTTATTATGTTTCAGGGTACTTCATAATTTCATCTACATTTGGATATTTCAACATTGTGACATCTGCAGTGATATGTTGGTGCTTGGAAGTACAAAGTGAACTCTAGAGAAAGAGTTGTAATGGGGGAGAGGAGAACCACCACCAGTCCTCTGACTCTCCAGGTGATGCTTGGAGGCCAGTGAATGAACCTTCCCCAGCAGGTCATTTCACCTCTTCCTAATCTCCTCCTGTGTGCTCAGGTTGTTAGCTACTGCATTCACCCTCTCAACTATTCTGGACCACATTTGTCTTTTCTGGGAAATTGTAGTACTTTGGACTTGAGCTCCAAATAGTTGTGGCTCTACTCTAATGATTTCATCCACCATGACAGACAATTCTCCCTCAGAGAAACAGGGATTTCTTCTCCCTGCCATTGTGAAATTATTCTTAGCAAAACTAGTGCTAAAAAAAGAAGGGTACTGAAAAAAAGAAGAATTTGACAAAAAAGACAGAGAGAGAGAGGTAAACAGAATAAAAAAATCTGTCTCCAATGTTGTGGATTTGTCTGGCTGTCTGGTCTTCTGCAGTGGAATGGCAAAGGATCATGGTCTGAAATGTGGTGTGTTTTATGTTGTGTTTTGCAGGTGTAAACAATTATCCAATTTCCAACAGGTGTGGGCTACTAGCATTCAACCAATGGCCACAGCCATGGTACTACACTGAACGGCCATCATGGGCCCGCCGCTTACACACTGCAACACAACTATGGGATCTAAATAGGCTTGGAGGGATACTGCTGTCAACGACAGAGTGAACTTCCACACTCCCACTCGTCTCCTCCGCTCTGCTGACCACGCCCTCGCCACAGTCCTCGCATACAATGCACCACCTCCGGAAGCAGATCCTTCTCCTACCTTGCCTCCAAGACCTGGAACTCCCTCCCCACCAACCTACGCAGTACCCAGGACCTCCTGACCTTCAGAAAACACCTCAAGACATGGTTTTTTGAACAGTAAATCGGCACCCCCCCTGTTTTGTTCCCCCCCACAGCGCCTTGAGACCCTTCCGGGTGAGTAGTGCGCTTAATAAATATTTTTGATTGATTGATTGATTGAAGACGGTGACAGAGTGCTAATCGTCGGTGTTGAGGTCCACCGCATCGGCTGCGGGATGCAGCTGACATGATGGAGTACACTCCATCGTGGCGATCTTTGGCTAGGCCCCAATACATCTAAATAGGGCGGGCAGGAGACCGCTGATGTGACGATCTTTTCAGGCCTGCCTCTGACGCGGCTTGGTGGTAAGGCCGCCAAAATCTCAATCAGTCCCAATATGATGTCCTGGACCTATACTCTGACCAGGAAGGGTGCACCCTTATTGTGGGAAATGGACTACTGTCCCTGTTCTGGATTTAGTACATAAAGTCGTGATGGCAGAATATTGTGCATTAATTTCTAGATTGTGGTAATGCCCTACTAATTGGCCTCCCATACACGACACTGGCAACCCTTAAGTGCATCCTACATGCTGCAGCATGTCTCATCCAGGTCCTGAAAAATATGGTCACATCACCACCATCCTGACTGAACTCCATTGGCTCCCCTTGCTGGCCCGAAAAATCTTCGCAAACCAGCTGCATCATTTGTAAAGTTAAAATGACCAACACCCCCCTTATCTTGCAAACAAGCTCACTATCTCAGGTATATCTTGGCACACCTGCAGAAAAAACACCATCGGACTAAAAATTGTAAAGAAGAAAGAACAAGGCAGCAGGACTTTCCCATCCATGCACCGAGGATCTGGAACAACAACCCTGTATCCATCAGGACCACTCCAAAACTGTTCTAATTTGGGAAACAGTTGCATACTCACCTCTGCAAAGAGCCCTACATCATAATTCATTAACATCCTCAGACCAGCTCCATCTACTCTTAGTCATTTACTTTATGCTTGTCTTTGACTATGTACAATGCTCTGCTGCCTTTTGGTTAGGTTTGGGTTGTACAAACACCACATACATACATACATACATACATACATACATACATACATTCGTATTAACTCCCTGAGAAGCCTGTGACACCTTGACCCACAGCACATAGAGAATCAAGTGCAGAATGGGTGTATTTAGACTATGAATAAATTACAATGCTGGCAAAGGTCTTGTGACTGAAGCTCCTATCGCAATAATTAGTTGAGTATCTATGGGCCAGATGTACCAAAGGGTTTTCCCCATTCTGTGTCTATGGGAAAATATGTTTATACATATGGCCCTATATTCAGGGCACAATCAATCTGGGAGGTTTGCCAGCCCACCCTCCCCACAGGAATACACCTATTCAATATTTTCTCAAAATAGATACATCACTCACATCATCAGTGTTCTTAAAGCAGGGAACATATCACATTAGACCAGGGGTCTACAAACTGGGGGGCGGGCCCCCCTATGGGGACCTCAAGTGATCCGGGGGGGTGCCAGGCTCTGGCCAAAAGAAGAATTGAACAGATAACAAGGCTTTGTTCAAAGCAGAAGCATGTTATTACATTTTTTTTAAAAACAGTACTTAACTGCAATGTTTAAATAGGTGTAGAGATATTTAAACATTACCATCTTTATAAAATAATTGTAAAAAATTCTGAGGAGGGGCAATGATTTTGTATTTAACTAGGGGGGCGTGGCATTAAAAAGTTTGGAGACCACTGCATTAGACTGTACTTCTATGTGTATTTGGACTAGTTTGGTCCAGATCATAGTAGCTCCTGTCTGGCATGTGGACCCCCTAACAGAGGTCTGACAATCCCAGAAACAGGCAGTTAAAAAAACATTATTTTGTTTTCATCATTATAATTGGTATATTCACTTTTCCAGTGTTTTTCTTGAGGTACAGTTAGTTAATGAGAACATTGTGCAATGCAGGATGAGGACAAATCACAGGGTAGGGTTTCACTATGCGAGGTGCAAAATTGTAGTAGGTTGTTGTCCGACTAGAAGGACTTGAGTGGAATTTGTGGATGGTTTTGATTTGTTTGCAATGGAGTTGCTAATCTCCCAAGAAAAGCTGCTCACGAGAGGAGATACTTTATCAAAGCTATAAACCTCAGTAAAACATTTTTGCTGCCCGATGAACAAAAACAGATTTCAGCCTTGGTGGTTTAGCTGTTAGCTTTGTAGACATCACAGTTAGGCAATGTAACAAGAAGAAGTTTCGATTAAGATTGCAATTAAATATCTCCTAGTGGATAAAAGCAACCTCACAATTTTGTCTGTTCTATTAAGGTAAACTCTGTTGTATAGTAGTTGTAATGTAGTGGTATGGGTATGAAGGATGAGCACAATGAGTATGGCATAATTACAATAGTGACGTCGATATCTTGGAAGAGAGCAGATAGAGACCAAAACCAAAAGTTCAGGGGTAGGTGATGTATAGGAGAGCGATCGCTAGGCTGAGAAAAGGTGATTCCTCTGAAGTTATTTGGGCAGACTGAACTTTGAGAATTAGAAGGAGAGATTAGGGCGATTCCTGGGAGAAGAATACTTGCAGGAGAGAAATGGAGTGTGGATGGCTGTCTTTATGTCATGTCATGTATGTAATCCAACTTCATTTTGATGTCAAGCCATCCATTGTGGGGCTGGCGGGTGGATAACAGTTTGGCTCCTGTCATTAGTAAGTGCATAGAATAATTTATGAGGCGATAGATGCCGTATCAACAAGAGGTTGTGTCTACCAGGCTGGCTGTAGGTTTGCTCCTTGACAATATATCCTTTTTCAAAGTACGATCATTCTTACAGGCATTATGCTGTCTGGTTTCATGTTTTTATGTTGGCGATAAAGAGCATATGGCAGAGTGGAGATGTGGGTTACTCTAGTGTTGTCATCATCATCAGAGGAGGAGATGCTATCAGTCTATTGTCGCTAACTATGGTAGACACTTTTAGGACCTTCAGGCAGGGCCAGCATTAGCGCTGGTGGCACCCTGTGAGACAATCTTTTGTGGCACCCCCACCCCATGTCCACATCCTCGTAGTCCCTCACTACCACCCGGCAAAAGTGCCCCTCTTCTCTCCATAGCCCCTCTCTCACATACATTTCATTTGTTTTTAAAGCGCTGGTAAAGGCTAGCTTTACTAATCCACTTAGCTAGCCACATAAAATATAGTTATGTTCTTTGCATCAGGCATATTAACCCTCTACACGACTTTATGACAAGTCAAAACTGCCACTGGACAAAACACTGATCTCTCTCTCTAGCAAAAACATTAATCACAACAGTTATCTTGACATTTTAATTGCTTCCTGGAGTTTATTGCTAAACACAGTGCCTCCATCCAGGTCAGCACCCGGTGCAGCTGCACCGGTCGCACCACCCTAAAGCCGGCCCTGCCTTCAGGATAGTTACAGCACTTTCATGCTTATTTTAGCCAGGTCACACTGGTTGAAATTCTAAATGTGTTTCCACCTAATATTAAAGGACTGTATTACGTGTTTTCAATGGTGTAATACAGCAGTAGCTCACTAATGTCATTGTAAACAACCTCTGTGACCCCCTCCCATTTCTCACACATGACATCCTATTTCAATCTAAAAGAAAACATTTTATGGGTATTGCATGATGGTGAAAAACATAAAGGCAACATTTCTCTGCATACTTTCTGTAATACACTTCTACACATTACCCATATTTAAAATACATTAAAGGAAAACCCTATTTAAAACAATCTATGTTTAAAAATCATTTAAAGTCATCAGGTAAGAATGTCTGTAGAACAGAGCCGGTTCTATTAGGACCCGCCCACCCCCTTGAAAGGCTGGCGCCCTGGGCCACAGCCCACTTTGCCCATGCCTTAAAATGTCTCCGGACCCCGGGACTTGCAATGTGTTGGGGAGGAGGACGCAACACCACATGACACATGGCAATGGACATCTTACTGTACAGTAAAAACAACATTAGAAATTAACTGAAAAAAGAAAGTTTAAATATACATTGTAGTTAGATGAATATATCAGTTAAAACAGTTTTAAATAAACAAAACCACTGACATTCACCAGTTATAGTTATCTGAAGTAACTATAAAGTGTGCCCTAAAGTAATTATAACTTGCGCCCTCACCATGCACTGCTGATTACCTCACATGTTCAGGGCCACTGGAATAATGCAATTCAGCAAGCACACCTTTTTTGCATAGTTATGCATTTTTCACATATGCCACATAATCCATCATCTACTGCATAATCTGCAGATTTTAGCCAAAGAAACTGTGTCTAGCTCAAACAGATCAAAAGTTAATAAAAATGTGGCAGAATGTGTTTGGGCACAGTGGAAGGCCCTTTGCAAAGGTTAACTGGTCACCTTTCATTTTCTTATTTCTGTATTTGGTTGTTAAACTGGTACATCAAGCCGAGTCAAGCAGCTCAACAACACAGTTCCCCGCCCATGGCCATCAAAGCATTGCAGCCAGCGTCTTACCGGCCCTCTGACCCTCTCCGTATCGCCTCGCCTCGCCTTGACTTCCCTTCCCAGAATACAAACCTCGCTGAGTGCCACTTCCTCATATTGTGACAGTTTCTCTCTTACTTCAACCAAAAGGGCACTAGACACATCTGCACACATTTGTTTCTCCAGAATAGCCAGCTGGGCCTCCAAGTCTGCTAATTCACGACGGATCGTTCTAAGCACACTGTGAGGCTTGGCAGGGCTAACATCCCAGATTACCACCTTGAATGCCTCCCATAAGGTGCCCGCTGAGGATACAGAGCCCTGGTTGACATTGAAGTATTCTACAATATCGGTTCAAATCTCCTACCTAAAGGCTTGGTCTCTTAGCACACGGGGCAGCCACCACGAGAATTTGCGGTGAAGGCCCGCAGGGGTCATCAACTCCAATATAACCGGAGAATGGTCTGACAGTATAGGACATATGTTCAATAGATTCCGTCCAGAGCTCTACGTCTCTAGTTCCAAGCCATCTATCAATACAGGACCAGATGTTATGTACTGTTTTAAGGCATGTTCCCTCTCTGTCCACGCCATGTTTCACCCTCCATAGATCTACCACAACACCCTCAGCCTTAATAAGGGTTAAGGCCTTATCAGCTGCCACATGTTGAGGCTGAGCCCAGCTCTCACGATCCGCCTCAGAGTCCAATACCACATTAAAATCACCTCCCCATAACAGGGACCCCAAACCCAAGGAGTCCTAGAGTTCCCACACCTCCCCGAAGAACTCCGGGTCATCAACATTGGGACCATATACTGACAACAGATGAATGGTTTGTCTTGTAATGTACCCTGCAGCATGACATAGTGGCCATGCGGGTCCTCGAGCACTTTCTCAGTATGCCACTGCAGTCCCATTCTAAGCTTGAATACGCTGCTACATGGCTCTCCCCAATACATCCAACCCTCACCCTAAGTTTCGTGGAATTAGTCAGGTGAGTTTCTTGAAGCAGGCAAATGTCTATTGCATGGAGCTGCATTTAAGTGGATACCAATCTCATCTTGCGGCCATCATTCAACCCCGAACATTCCAAGTCAAACATCTCACAGGAGTCACATTATTAGGAGGCATCATGGTAGACATCGCAAACGCTCCACAACCACCCCCATCCAGACGTAAAATCGAATCAGCTGCGAGGACAGAAAGGTACGGGTAGGAAAAAAAAGAGAGAAAACATCAAACATAGTAGCCAACAATACATCTGCCGCCCCCCCACCCACTCAGAACCCCCAATTGGGCCCGACCTCCCATCCCACCCCCTCCCATCTCATAACAACAAACAACTGATTTGGACTCATCCAATGGGGCACTGGCGTGGCCATCAGCCTTCCCACCCAATATGGGTAGGTGGGCAGGAGCCACTGAGTAGTTTAAAGCCCAACGGGCCGGTCATCACCGAAGTGCATTTTGCTTGCAACCCCAAGAGGCCACGGAGAACAGTCAAGACACAAAGACACCCCTCATGAACAGCTGTTCTCAGTCATTATCGCTCAGGTTATTTCCGAATTCTTCATTTTCCTGCAAGCAGCCAGGGGCCATTTTTTGGGAATGCTTTTCACTAATTTTGCTGCCTGTTTCGGGTCTAAGAAAAAAGAGTAATTTGCCTTTATGTTGATCACGCAGCTTAGCCGGGTGGATAAGGGAGTATTTAGCGTCCATGTGGCTCAGACTGCGCTTAACTGGGAGAAATGCCAGGCGCCCCACCTGCACGCCAGGGTGTAGTCAGGAAAGATGCTGAGCTCGTTGTTGTCATATACGATGGGGCGGCGGTCACGGGTGAGGCAGAGAACTGTGTCTCTATCTCTGAAGTTGAGCAGGTGCGCAATAACATGCCGCATTGGTGTCCCAGGCGGCAGCCAGGGACCCAGCTACCTTTTCGCCCGCTCCACCACCAGCACCGGAGAGAGCTCACCAGGGAAGAGAATGGACAGCATGGCCTCCACATAGTCCTCCATGCGCCCCATGGCTGTCAATTCCGGGAGACCTAAGATGTGGATATTGTTTCGTCTGGAGCGGGCTTCTAGGTCTTCATTTTTATTCCGTATGACTTCCAGCACCCGCTCCATTTGAAGAAGCCACTCGCCCTCCCTGCACTGGCCTTCCTCCAAGTCTGAAATGCAAGATTCCCCCTGATCAAGGCGGGTATCATGGTCATCAACTCTGTCTTTCAGACGATCCATGCGATCGGTCAGATGATCTAGCTTAGTATCTATGCTCCAGAAACATACGTATTACGATTGCTTCCAATGGGGGTTAGGGAAGAGTTGGTGCACCAAGTATTGAGTTATATTTTGAATTTAATCTTCAACGGTGCACTCAGTGGGGATTACACCCTCAAACCCCCTAAACTGATTGACAAGTCAATCAATTGAACAAAATACAACACAGAGGCACCCGTTATTATCACGCACTTATATAAAATACCCAATGCTAGTTGCAAACATTAATTAGTCTCTCAACACTATTTATCCCAAACAATGTCACATTATACATATAAACTCAGTGGTGATCCAGTCATAGAAAAGGCGTAATGTTCATGTGACTGATAAATCAGTTCATGGAATTTTTTAATGTCTTTATTTCCTGCTTCGTGCTCTCTTCACAAAGATGTAGTCAAAGTTAGGTCCAACAAATTAATCCATAAGTTCATTTCCAAATAGATGCTTCATCATTTCAAATCAGCCATCACATATCCGCTCATTAGTTCCGTATTGACCTCCCATTCAACAATTATATGCTCATCAATCCCATATTGATCTCACAGCCACAGTAGTTGGGATAGTCCTTTGTATCCCAAATCTGCTGTTTCACAGGCTCCCAGTCCTGGACCTTTTCATCCCCCTCACCATATTTCTCATCCATCTGTCCACCTGGTCCAGCTTCTCTGGTTTATATATTCTCCTGGTTTGCCTGCTCTTAATCCATTTCGTTCTGATTCTCCTGACCATGTAGTCCTGGCCTTAGTAATATACTCCTTTGTCTGGTCCTCCTCTATTGGGTCTTCTAGTGCTGCTCCCACTGGCATTGGTTTCTCCAGCCCTCCTAGTCCCCAGTCCCTCTGCCGTCTCCTAGTCGTAAAAGTCCACCTGGTCTCCCAGTTTGTCTGTTCCACCTTGTTCTTATCCATGTGAACCTGGTCCCCTCATTCATGGTCCACCTTGTAATGGTCCTCTTGGGTCTGGTCTTTCTCACCCCTCCGGCACTAGCCCTCCTACTTCTCATGCTGCGGGTCACCCTGGTTTATGTAGTCCTTGTCACCCTGGTTTAGGATTCCCCTTGGCCTAGACTTTCTGGTCCTTTGTATCCTCCATGGTCATTCTAATAAAGGGTCTTCAGGTCCCTCTAGCCCTGGTCTGTTCTGGTTGTGGTCTTTCTGGTTGTGGTCCATTCGCTTTTGGCTCCTTGGCTCTCCTTTATTTGATGGCTGTGACCTTGATCCTCCTGTCTCTGGTTCTTCTTTCCATTGGCCTCCTAGAGCTTGTGCTCTTTGGTCAGTGTACCTTACTCCTGGCTCTGATCATCCAATGTTCCTCTGGTCCTGGTCAATGCACTCGGGCCTTCCTTGCCCTCCTTGTCATTATGGCAGAGGGCCTTCTCCTCTTTCTATCCCTGGGTCCTCTGTTCTAGGAACTGGTGTTAAGGAAAATTGAAAATACAAGACTAAAAACAGCACAGTAACTGAAAGACGTCAATTTCTATAGGAAAGTGGGAATCAATCTATTGGGAAAAGAAAGCTAACAGCACAGTGGCTAAATGACATTGATTTCTTTTTAAAAAGTAGGAATCAATCCTCTTTACTCATAACACAGCGCGGAGATCGTTGTCAGGGCCCAACTATTTTAGCAGTTGTGGTGAACAAATCTGTGGGGCTTCAAGTTCCCTTTAAATTTGAGTCTTTTCTAATTCCTTAGCATCACTTCCTAAACTGCATATATTGTAAATAAACACTTCTGCACTTTATTCACATGTCAGTTTGCACTGCGCTGTTTGGGGAGCACCTACAGCATGAAGTTTTCTACTGAAATTGTGATATATTGGATCATTGCAAGATCAATAAATTGTATTTATATACTGTACCAATAATAATTAGTATACAGTTCTCATTTTGTCTAGGGAGGATAGGCCTTCTACTCTCACCAAAGGAATCATTGTGTTGCATACCTGATTTATTACCCAGATCTCTAGGATTACCGAGTTGTCCCTTATTTGTGTTATAGGTTTGAAATACTAAGCAATAACAGCCCTCCTCAAAAAGAAGCCTGAAGTTAGCACAAAACATTCCATAAGAAGCCCCAAAAGTCCAGCCCTCATAAAAAGGAACATCAAGAAAAACAATGAATGTTCATGAGGGAGTGAAACATTTATGTAACATGCTTTAAAACCATACTCATTATTCTTTGCAGACAGCCAAATACTCCTAGTCTGCAGCGCAAAATATCTGAAGCTCCTTAAATAGAACTTTGATTTCTACATGCCTTATTTGAATACTAAAACATAATTAAATATTTTTATTCAGAACTGATTTGACTGTTTTTCATGTGTAAACAGCTTAGATTAATTCATGTACTTACCTTTGTTCAAACTATTGTACATTTGTATATCCACTCACTTTCAAATGCCTCCCACAATTTGCATTCCTTTTACAAGAGGCCACCGCTCTACCATTGCCTGTTTTCCCTTTCTCCTTCATTACCAGCTAAATAAAGACATCCTTCACACTATTTATCCAGCCAGTCAAACTGTACATCATTCCTACTATTTAGCCTGTGGAGAGCTAAACAGCAGAACGTATGTACTATTTTGCTGGGTAAAAAGGCACTTTTTTTTATTTAACTTCCTTCATTATTAAACTACTTTTTTGCTAACGTATAGTTAAAAATCTTCTGTCTGTTTGCCTATATTTCTAGCGACCAATGTGCATTTATCCAGTCATGTCTTTGTTGTCTTTATCAGCCTTCAGGCTAGTTGGTCCATCTGATTCCACTGTTTTTAAGTAAACCTTAGCAGTGGATCTACTTCTTTGCTGTGTAGTCTCTTTCTCTAAGCTCACAGAATAAACATTGTTGGGAGTCTGTGTTTTTCTCGCATACTGACTTTCTTTCTCAGTTCTTCCATTAACAGATAGGTTCCCCATATAATCTGTATTGTCATCTAGGGAGCATTTGTTTGTAGTAGAGTATTGCATTAAGTTAGTCACTAAGGGCCTCATTATGAGTTTGGCGGGTGGTGGAGGCTGCCAGCCAAATTTGCGCATCTGGAAGACCTCCAAATTGGTATTCTGCCTGCTGGCCCTATTATGAGTTTACCACTGGTCCCCCGGGCGGAAACAGCATTCCTGCCCGCTGGCTCAACGGGAAACTACCCATAACATTGATGCTGGCTCGTAATAGAGCCGGCGCCAATGTTGCGGTGCATCCAGTGCGACAGCACCCGTTGTGCTTTTCACTGCCTGTAAATCAGGCAGTGAAAAGCGCGATAAGGCTGCCCAGGTTGAGGGCATGGGCAGTGCAGGGGCCCAATGGGCCCCCCGGCACCCCATCTCTGCTAGCTTTTGCTGGCGGACACGGGGGTCCTAATCCCGAGGGCAACTCTGCTAGCAGCGCTGCCCTGGCGGATTCAGACCACTGAAATTCATTTTATTACCAAATATCCAATTTCACAAATTTCAAGTTAAGGAATACAGGTAAGATCAAAGAAAAATGAGTTAGAGACTGTTAAAATTCTGAATATCGGTGGGTTCACATACCCCTTTTCCTATAACCCCATTGTATGTTCTTGTGTACAATTTACTGTTTGATTGTTACTCCGACATCCCTTAATCAAAAAGGCTGTTGTCTGTAACATAATGTTATGATAATATCTTTGCTCATACCTCATAGTTTTCTTGCAACAACTTCTCTGTAATAATTAGTGTCCTTGCGGACTGATGCATACTTAGAACATCCAATTTTTGCGTTGGCCCATATCAGTATCTAAAAAGAATTGTAATCAATATTCAGACACATTTATTTCTGTCAAAATATGCACAGCTATATCGAACGAGTTTTCAAAGTACAAGCTATATATACATCCAACAAAACAATCCAGCAATGCTCAGCTTCTCTGCAAATCGTAAAAGACTTTCCTGTGTTTTCAAAGTTGTTAGTACTCATAAATGTTCCTGACCCAGTGAACAGCATTGTGACCTCCACTCCCGAGCTAAGCATTAAAGATTAGAAAGTAAAAAAATCTGAAATCAAAATTGGTAACTAATGTTTCAACAAAAAATTCAAATGATGGCCTTTAGCCTCTGTAATTCTACACGTCCAAATCCAACGCTTAAAGGGTCCTCTTTGGAACGTGTTCACATATTTAATTATTTGGGGGTTACACTCACTGAAAATGATAGTACATCCAATATATGTTGGCAATTAGCCTTTTTTTACATAGATCCCATACATACCAACATTTAGAGCAGGCAAGTAGGAGATTTAAAAAAAAATGTCGGAGGATGTATTTTCCCCATTGAATTATATTGAAATAAAAGACAATGGGCCTGATTACAACTTTGGAGGACGGTGTTAATCCGTCCCAAATGTGACGGATATACCACCTACCATATTACGAGTCCATTATATCCTATGGAACTCGTAATACCGTGGGGAGTATATCCGTCACATTTGGGACGGATTAACACCGTCCTCCAAAGTTGTAATCAGGCCCAATATGCCTGAATCAGGTCTTTTGGCATTTCATTTATGGTAGTTTAATGAGATAGCACAAACAAAACCAGAGTTCTAAGCTATGTAAAACTGCCAAAAATAAAATGTTGATGCCTGTCACGTGCTCTAATCTACCCCTTCAAAACTACTTACAAAGCAGTTACTTTTTATGTTAGAGGTATTTCTTGGAAGGGGAGATAGGGGCATGTGTGACAGGCATCAGCATTTCACTTTTGCTTTGTTGCCAGAAAATCCTGATTGGGTAATTTGAATCGGGTTTCTGCATGCAGAAATGGGGGTGTGGAAGACTACCCTTGAAATCTGTAGTCTCTCGCATCAATCAGGAGGGTGGGCATGTATGAGATGCAGAACTCAATACAATTCTTCAAAGAACATGAGACATTACCATGACATGTTTTTCTCTATCTTAATAGATTGCTATCAACCTGATGTACTTCTTTGAACTCTGAAATTCAGTCCATTCAGTCCATTCTTATAAAGTCTAAAGAAACATATGTTGCTGAAACAAGTTCCTCTCACAATTGGTCCACTACTGTAATTGTGCCTTCATACAGCTTATCATTACAATCCATTTCAATATTTAATAAAAATGACATTACTTTATTATACTCCTTCTGACAACCTCATGTCCTTCTAGCATTCCACTTCTCAATGTCCACATTTTGTATAAAACATTGCTACATTATTATAGTTTTGTACGATCTTCCTCACATATATACCTCATTCAATTCATACACTGCAACAACCATAACACACCATAACACTATCATAACACATTTAATTATACTGATTAGTGAAACACAGAAGTAGAATCCAACGTCCACCTTCAGGGGAACCCTCATCTACTGCCCACCCAGGCCCTGCGCACCTTTCTCTGACTCCATCACAGACATTATCACTGCGCAAGTCATCGCAGCCTCCAACCACACCCTGCTGGAAGACCTCAACTTCCACCTCGACAACCCCAACACCGCATCCCTCCTAGACAACCTCTACAACCTAGGGCTCCGACAGATTGTGACAAAACCAATGCATTGAGAAGGACACTCCCTTGACCCCATCTTCACAACAGGAATCTCCGCCACCTTCAGCCACACCTCCAAACTTCCATAGAAAGACCATCACTGCATCCTTTTCACCTTCAACACACCCACCATCATCAAACCCCAACTCCAACCATCCCGTAGAAGCTGAGCTAGAATCACCGATGACCAGCTCACCACCACCATCGCCAACTCCACCCCCTCATTGCACACAACGACGACCCGAACACCGAAGCCCGCACCTTGCACAAATGGATCACCGACTGCGCCAACACCATAGCCCCCCTCAAAAAGAACAGAACGCACGCCAAGAAAGCCAGCTGGTTCACCGCAGAACTCAGAGAATCCAGACGCACATGTCGACACCTTGAGAAAATCTGTAAAACACCAAGGGGCATATTTATACTCTGTTTGCGCCGGATTTGCGTTGTTTTTTTTTACGCAAATCCGACGCAAAGCTAACTCCATATTTATACTTTGGCGTTAGATCCGTCTAGCGCCAAAGATGTTGGAGTTTGCGTCATTTTTTAGCGTGGACACCTACCTTGCGTTAATTATATGCAAGGTAGGCGTTCCCTTCTAAAAAATGACTCTGAGGCATGTGCGCCTTATTTAAACTCCCGTGCAAAAATGACGCACGGGAGTGGGCGGGCCTTAAAAAATGACGTCCAGCCGCTTTTGTGTCATTTTTTAACGCCTGGTCAGGGCAGGCGTTAAGGGACCTGTGGGCTCGGAAGGAGCCCAGAGGTGCCCTCCCATGCCCCCAGGGACACCCCCTGCCACTCTTGCCCACCCCAGGAGGACGCCCAAGGATGGAGGGACCCATCCCAGGAAACTTAAGGTAAGTTCAGGTAAGTACTTTTTTCGTAATTTTTTTGTGGCATAGGGCGGCCTGATTTGTGCCCCCCTACATGCCACTATGCCCAATGACCATGCCCAGGGGACATAAGTCCCCTGGGCATGGCCATTGGGCAAGGGGGCATGACTCCTGTCTTTGCTAAGACAGGAGTCATTTCAATGGGGGTTGGGCGTCAAAAAAAATGGCGTAAATCGGGTTGAGGCCAAAATTTTGCCTCAGCCTGACTTGCCCCATTTTTTGACGCCCAAGCTCCATTTTCCCCTACGCCGGCGCTGCCTGGTGTGAGTCATTTTTTTTGACGCACACCAGTCAGCTGCGCCGGCTAACGTAATTCAATAAATAAGGCGCCCGCATGGCGCTTTGGAATGGCGTTAAAATTTTTGACGCACAACTGCGTTGGCGCAGTTGTGCGTCAAAGAGTATAAATATGGCCCCAAATTTACAGAAGCCCAAATCAACTTCAGAGCCGCCACCACCGCACACCACCATCTCATCAAAGCACCAGAAAGAAAGCAATACTAGAAAGAATCTCCTCACACACACACAACAGCAAGGAACTCTTCAACATCATCAAGGAGTTCGCCCGACCCAACAGCGAAGCAACAGACATCCCACCCTCACAAGATCTCTGCAACAAACTGAACACATACTTCTACCACAAAATCAAGACTATCTACAACAACTTCAGCGAGGACAACCTATGTGCAGAACCCCCTCCACCGGAACCCGGCACCAAAAAACCAACAATCACCAACTGGACATCCCTCACCACCGAAGATACACTGAAGACAATGAGGACCATACACTCTGGGCCTCCACAGACCCATGCCCACACCACATCTTCAACAGAGCCGCTGAAACCATCACCCCCAAGCTCCGCCTCACCATCAACTGCTCCCTAGCAGACGCCTCCTTCCCCGCAGACTGGAAACACGCCGAGATCAACCCTCTCCTTAAGAAACCCTCGGCGTACCCCACTGACCCCAAGATCTACAGGCCTATCTCCCTGCTCCCTTTTCCAGTGAAAGTCATCGAGAAAGCCATCAACAGCCAACTCGCCACCTTCATCGAAGACCGCAACATCCTCAACTCCTCCCAATCTGGCTTCAATAAAAAACAACAGCACCAAAACAGCCCTCCTGGCCGCAACATCCACTTCCTGCTGGACAAGGGAGAGACTGCAGCCTTCCTCCTGCTCCACCTCTCAGCGGTTCCCACCTACTACGCTGTCAACATCCGAATTATGTATTATTTGCACATAATGATGAAAAATTATAAATGTGCATAGTTTACGTATTAGTGGGCCATATATTTCAATCAATCAATCAATCAAAGCATTTGTAAAGCACACTACTCACCCATGAGGGACTGAAGCCGCTGAGAGCAGGAGGGTGATGCTACTGCTTGAACAGCCATGTCTTTAGGCTTCTCCTGAAGGTTAGTAGTTCCTGTGTCTGTCGCAGGTGGATAGGAAGAATGTTCCACGTCTTGGCGGCGCAGTGGGAGAAAGATCTGCCACCGGCGGTCGTTCTGTGGATGCGCGGGATGGTGGCGAGGGCAAGGTCAGCGGAGCAAAGCTGTCTGTCAGGAATAAGGCCATGCGCGGTCCAGGTCCCACCCGAAACTCCGCTGTGCGGCTCTGCAGCGCTTTCTGCGCACCGCTTGTCATCCCCTCTTGCTCCAAAGGTGGCCATCAGCGTCGTCTGCCCTGTGGCAAAGCTCATAGAGCTGCAGGTTCAGGACATTGGTGGACAAGATGCACTTATCAGTGCTATTCCATGAAGGGGCTACGATTCCCATGTTTTTAGAGGCAGCAGCCATCTTGGGGTGTGGCAGGCCCATAAAGCCCAGCCACACCCAAGCACGTTGCTCACTATTTTGAAGACTTCGATGCAGTCAGACCTCGCAGGGGATTCTCTGAAGAAGAGCAGAGTTCCTGCATGGCAGAGTGGCATCCAATCGAAGTATCCTTGTTTCCATGGTGAATTCAAAAACAAGTAGGTTGTACTCGTAGCGGTAAGACCTTGATGACTTAAATTTTGGAGGAAGTCATTACTTCCAGAAGTAAAGCGCCCCTTAGCACAACGAGCAACGCGTTTTCAGTTTCCAGAGTACAGCAGCCTTGGCGCAATGATCAAAGGCGTTTCAGAGCACAGGTGTAAAGCGCTCTTTGCATGACAATTCAAGTGCTTTAGTTCACAGATGTAAAGCGCTCTAGGCACGGCAATTCAAGCACTTCAGTCCACAGGTGTAAAGCGCTTTTGGCACGGAAATTCAAGCGCTTCAGTCCACAGATGTAAAGTGCTCTTGGCACGGCAAATCAAGCGCTTCAGTCCACAGATGTAAAGTGCTCTTGGCACGGCAATTCAAGCACTTCAGTCCATAGATGTAAAGTTCTCTTGGCACGGCAAATCACGGGCTTCAGTCCACAGATGTAAAGCACTCTTGGCACTGCAATTTAAGCGCTTCAGTCCACAAATGTAAAGCGCTCTTGGCACAGCAATGCAAGAGCTTCAGTCCACAGATGTAAAGCGCTCTTGGCACGGCAATTCAAGCGCTTCAGTCCACAGGTGTGAAGCGCTCTTGGCACAGCAATTTAAGCGCTTCAGTCCACAGATGTAAAGTGCTCTTGGCATGGCAATTCAAGCACTTCAGTCCACAGGTGTAAAGTGCTCTTGGCACGGCAAATCACACGCTTCAGTCCACAGATGTAAAGCGCTCTTGGCACGGCAATTCAAGCGCTTCAGTCCACAGATGTAAAGCACTCTTGGCACTGCAATTCAAGCGCTTCAGTCCACAGGTGTAAAGCGCTCTTGGCACGGCAATTCAAGCGCTTCAGTCCACAGATGTAAAAGGCTCTTGCACAACAGTCAAAGTGATTCAGGCCACATGAGTAAAGCGCCCCCTTGGCATAACGAGCGTAGCGCCTCAGGCAAGACAAGTAAAAGCGCTTCTTGGTATTATAAGTAAAGCGCTTCAAGTTCAATGAGTAAAAACTTTTCGGCCTTTATAGTTGTGAATGTGAAAGTATTTTTGGTGATAAGCAAATCATAGTTTTCATTGTTTTTTGGAAAGCACAATATGTGAAAAGCATATTTAATTCTTTGAGATTTTCTAGGTCATGATCAAAGGTTTATGTTATGAATGCAGAGATGTTACAGGACTGATATTCTGAGTATAGTCATAGTCCAAAGCTCTTGCCATCTCTTGTTCTGAGGTCGTAGTTTATTCTTGTTCCATGATGATCATAGTCCAAAGCTTTTGCCATCTCTTGGTTCTGTCGTCGTAGTTTATTCTTGTTCCATAATTCAAAGAAGGGGCTTTGCCCTCATTTCAAAAGGGGTCTCCATCTGATATCGGAGACGCATTTAGTCAAGAGTCTATTGATGAGTTATATTTCTATGAATGAGTAAATGCATATTTGTTCTAACCTTTTCTTTTCAGATCTCTCTCCCTGCTGTTCCCTACTCTAATTCCCTTCCCCCGACTGGCTTCATCATAACGCTGTGCTATAATAGCTTTCTGAGTTGGTGATGCTGGAAGGTGGGCCTTTTGTTCAGCAATGTGCAGATCCTGAGGAAAGAACACTGTGACACTGTCGGGTGTAGAAGGAGAGCCGTCTGTTGAGGTATTTTGGTCCGGTGTTGTGCAGTGCTTTGTGAGAGTGGGTGAGGAGTTTGAACCTGATTCTCTTGTTGATATGGAGGCAGTGCAGGTCTCTCAGGTGGGCTGTGATGTGGCTGTGTTGAGGGATGTCCAGGATGAGGCATGCGGAGGCGTTCTGTATGCGTTGCAGTCTTTTCTGGAGGTTGGCTGTGGTTCCTGCGTAGAGGGTGTTGCCATAGTCCAGTCTGCTGCTTACGAGGGCTTGGGTGACCGTCCTTCTGGTTCTGGTGGGGATCCATTTGTAGATCTTTCAAAGCATGCATCAGAGCTCTCCCACTAGACACCAGGGATGTCTTCTATTTAAAGACAGTGTGTACATGTATCACCTAATGAAATGTTAACTGTTACCCAGTAGTCAGGTGTACTTTGACATTAGTAGTATGGTGTGACCATTTCATCTGATATTTTATTTTCCATACATACAGATGCCTGAACTCAGCCATGGGGAGGAGGCAACAGCCCCAGGTGTTCTGGCCCTTTCCAGAGCTTGCCACCATGGAGGAAAGGGACATAATTGAACTGTATTGTCTAAATAGGCAAATTATCCTGGATTTGTGCCAGCATTTGGAGCCTGATCTTGTGCCTCACAATATAAATCAAACATCCATAGTACTAATAGTCAAACTCATGGCAGTACTGCATTTTGTAGCCACTGGCACCTTTCAATACACTCTGGCAGTATCTGGGGGCATGTCCCAGCCAACTTTCAACCATGTGCTACAGGAAGTCCTTACTTCCCTAATTAGGAACATGGACAGCTACATCTAATTTCAACATCCACAGGATTTAGCCACCATGAAGGGAGAATGTTATGCTTTGTATGGAATACCACAGCTGGTTGGAGCAAGAGATGGTACGCATATTGCCTTGGTGCCACCACACAACAGAGAACAGGTCTACTGGAATTGGAAGAACTTCCATTCCATCAATGTGCAAGATGTCTGCTTACCAGACTTATACATCACAAGTGGGTGTGCCCTCTTCCATGGGTCAACACATGATTCAGTCATTCTACGGAACAGCAATATACCCATGCAGATATCACAACTTGGACTAGAGAGGGCCAGGCTTGTCGTAAATACAATATGACTTGTAGATATTTTGCCTGAATCCTAATTTAGGAAGGGACAATAGTTTGATCTGATAGTAATCTGTTGATGTGTTGCTTCTGTGTAGGAGATGCAGCGTATCCTAACCAACCGTGGTTATTGGCACCGCTGAAGAATCCAACAACCCCAGGGGAAATCCGCTTCAATTAGGCCCATGGAAGAACACGGAGGCCAGTGGAGCAGGCTTTCCTGAAGGCTATGTTTAGGTGCCTGGACAAGACAGGTGGAGCCTTTCTCTACTCACCCGATAAGGTATGCCAAATCACAGTTGCCTGCTGCATTCTCCATAACATCGCCCTGAAGAGAGACATCTCTATAATTGCCGAGGAGGATGACCGCGATGAGCTCCCGGGTGGGTATGTTGAAATGCCCTATGAGGATGACACTGGTGAAGAAGAAGGAGTTGCCTTACGCAATATGTGATTGCCCACTTCTTCACCTAAGTGCAAGTTTACCTTTACATGGTTTATGCTTCAGTGTCAGTACCACTTGGTCCCTAGGGTACATATCTGTCTGCTATGGTACGTTTTTAGGACTGGTCAGTACAGGAAGGGTCAGGGCAAAGATGCTAGTGGACTAGTGTTTCCCCACATTGGGTTATGTGGTCATAGAAATAGTCGAAAATTGCTTATGCTAAGTATGTACGTCCTCATGACTTGATGATTGAGTTACATATTCTATGTGTTAAAATTGATTTGCCATTGTTATTATGTTTCAGGGTACTTCATCATTTCATCTTCATTTGGATATTTCAACATTGTGACATCTGCAGTGATATGTTGGTGCTTGGAAGTACAAAGTGAACTCTAGAGAAAGAGTTGTAATGGGGGAGAGGAGAACCACCACCAGTCCTCTGACTCTCCAAGTGATGCTTGGAGGCCAGTGAATGAACCTTCCCCAGCAGGTCATTTCACCTCTTCCTAATCGCCTCCTGTGTGCTCAGGTTGTTAGCTACTGCATTCACCCTGTCAACTATTCTGGACCACATTTGTCTTTTCTGGGAAATTGTAGTACTTTGGACTTGAGCTCCAAATAGTTGTGGCTCTACTCTAATGATTTCATCCACCATGACAGACAATTCTCCCTCAGAGAAACAGGGATTTCTTCTCCCTGCCATTGTGAAATTATTCTTAGCAAAACTAGTGCTAAAAAAAGAAGGGTACTGAAAAAAAGAAGAATTTGACAAAAAAGACACAGAGAGAGAGGTAAACAGAATAAAAAAATCTGTCTCCAATGTTGTGGATTTGTCTGGCTGTCTGGTCTTCTGCAGTGGAATGGCAAAGGATCATGGTCTGAAATGTGGTGTGTTTTATGTTGTGTTTTGCAGGTGTAAACAATTATCCAATTTCCAACAGGTGTGGGCTACTAGCATTCAACCAATGGCCACAGCCATGGTACTACACTGAACGGCCATCATGGGCCCGCCGCTTACACACTGCAACACAACTATGGGATCTAAATAGGCTTGGAGGGATACTGCTGTCAACGACAGAGTGAACTTCCACACTCCCACTCGTCTCCTCCGCTCTGCTGACCTCGCCCTCGCCACAGTCCTCGCATCCAATGCACCACCTCCGGAAGCAGATCCTTTTGCTACCTTGCCTCCAAGACCTGGAACTCTCTCCCCACCAACCTACGCAGTACCCAGGACCTCCTGACCTTCAGAAAACACCTCAAGACATGGTTTTTTGAACAGTAAATCGGCATCCCCCCTGTTTTGTTCCCCCCCCACAGCGCCTTGAGACCCTTCCGGGTGAGTAGTGCGCTTAATAAATATTTTTGATTGATTGATTGATTGAAGACGGCGACAGAGTGCTAATCGTCGGTGTTGAGGTCCACCGCATAGGCTGCGGGATGCAGCTGACATGATGGAGTACACTCCATTGTGGCGATCTTTGGCTAGGCCCCAATACATCTAAATAGGGCGGGCGGGAGACCGCTGATGTGATGATCTTTTCAGGCCTGCCTCTGACGCGGCTTGGTGGTAAGGCCGCCAAAATCTAAATCAGGCCCAATATGATGTCCTGGACCTATACTCTGACCAGGAAGGGTGCACCCTTATTGTGGGAAATGGACTACTGTCCCTGTTCTGGATTTAGTACATAAAGTCGTGATGGCAGAATATTGTACATTCATTTCTAGATTGTGGTAATGCCCTACTAATTGGCCTCCCATACACAACACTGGCAACCCTTAAGTGCATCCTACATGCTGCAGCATGTCTCATCCAGGTCCTGAAAAATATGGTCACATCACCACCATCCTGACTGAACTCCATTGGCTCCCCTTGCTGGCCCGAAAAATCTTCGCAAACCAGCTGCATCATTTGTAAAGTTAAAATGACCAACACCCCCCTTATCTTGCAAACAAGCTCACTATCTCAGGTATATCTTGGCACACCTGCAGAAAAAACACCATCAGACTAAAAATTGTAAAAAAGAAAGAACAAGGCAGCAGGCCTTTCCAATCCATGCACCGAGGATCTGGAACAACAACCCTGTATCCATCAGGACCACTCCAAAACTGTTCTAATTTGGGAAACAGTTGCATACTCACCTCTGAAAAGAGCCCTACATCATAATTCATTAACATCCTCAGACCAGCTCCATCTACTCTTAGTCATTTACTTTATGCTTGTCTTTGACTATGTACAATGCTCTGCTGCCTTTTGGTTAGGTTTGGGTTGTACAAACACCACATACATACATACATACATACATACATACATACATACATACCTACATTCGTATTAACTCCCTGAGAAGCCTGTGACACCTTGACCCACAGCACATAGAGAATCAAGTGCAGAATGGGTGTATTTAGACTATGAATAAATTACAATGCTGGCAAAGGTCTTGTGACTGCCGCTCCTATCACAATAATTAGTTGAGTATCTATGGGCCAGATGTACCAAAGGGTTTTCCCCATTCTGTGTCTATTGGAAAATGTGTTTATACATATGGCCCTTTATTCAGGGCACAATCAATCTGGGAGGTTTGCCAGCCCACCCTCCCCACAGGAATACACCTATTCAATATTTTCTCAAAATAGATACATCACTCACATCATCAGTGTTCTTAAAGCAGGGAACATATCACATTAGACCAGGGGTCTACAAACTGGGGGGTGGGCCCCCCTATGGGGACCTCAAGTGATCCGGGGGGGTGCCAGGCTCTGGCCAAAAGAAGAATTGAACAGATAACAAGGCTTTGTTCAAAGCAGAAGCATGTTATTACATTTTTTTTTAAAACAGTACTTAACTGTAATGTTTAAATAGGTGTAGAGATATTTAAACATTACCATCTTTATAAAATAATTGTAAAAAATTCTGAGGAGGGGCAATGATTTTGTATTTAACTAGGGGGGCGTGGCATTAAAAAGTTTGGAGACCACTGCATTAGACTGTACTTCTATGTGTATTTGGACTAGTTTGGTCCAGATCATAGTAGCTCCTGTCTGGCATGTGGACCCCCTAACAGAGGTCTGACAATCCCAGAAACAGGCAGTTAAAAAAACATTATTTTGTTTTCATCATTATAATTGGTATATTCACTTTTCCAGTGTTTTTCTTGAGGTACAGTTAGTTAATGAGAACATTGTGCAATGCAGGATGAGGACAAATCACAGGGTAGGGTTTCACTATGCGAGGTGCAAAATTGTAGTAGGTTGTTGTCCGACTAGAAGGACTTGAGTGGAATTTGTGGATAGTTTTGATTTGTTTGCAATGGAGTTGCTAATCTCCCAAGAAAAGCTGCTCACGAGAGGAGATACTTTATCAAAGCTATAAACCTCAGTAAAACATTTTTGCTGCCCGATGAACAAAAACAGATTTCAGCCTTGGTGGTTTAGCTGTTAGCTTTGTAGACATCACAGTTAGGCAATGTAACAAGAAGAAGTTTCGATTAAGATTGCAATTAAATATCTCCTAGTGGATAAAAGCAACCTCACAATTTTGTCTGTTCTATTAAGGTAAACTCTGTTGTATAGTAGTTGTAATGTAGTGGTATGGGTATGAAGGATGAGCACAATGAGTATGGCATAATTACAATAGTGACGTCGATATCTTGGAAGAGAGCAGATAGAGACCAAAACCAAAAGTTCAGGGGTAGGTGATGTATAGGAGAGCGATCGCTAGGCTGAGAAAAGGTGATTCCTCTGAAGTTATTTGGGCAGACTGAACTTTGAGAATTAGAAGGAGAGATTAGGGCGATTCCTGGGAGAAGAATACTTGCAGGAGAGAAATGGAGTGTGGATGGCTGTCTTTATGTCATGTCATGTATGTAATCCAACTTCATTTTGATGTCAAGCCATCCATTGTGGGGCTGGCGGGTGGATAACAGTTTGGCTCCTGTCATTAGTAAGTGCATAGAATAATTTATGAGGCGATAGATGCCGTATCAACAAGAGGTTGTGTCTACCAGGCTGGCTGTAGGTTTGCTCCTTGACAATATATCCTTTTTCAAAGTACGATCATTCTTACAGGCATTATGCTGTCTGGTTTCATGTTTTTATGTTGGCGATAAAGAGCATATGGCAGAGTGGAGATGTGGGTTACTCTAGTGTTGTCATCATCATCAGAGGAGGAGATGCTATCAGTCTATTGTCGCTAACTATGGTAGACACTTTTAGGACCTTCAGGCAGGGCCAGCATTAGCGCTGGTGGCACCCTGTGAGACAATCTTTTGTGGCACCCCCACCCCATGTCCACATCCTCGTAGTCCCTCACTACCACCCGGCAAAAGTGCCCCTCTTCTCTCCATAGCCCCTCTCTCACATACATTTCATTTGTTTTTAAAGCGCTGGTAAAGGCTAGCTTTACTAATCCACTTAGCTAGCCACATAAAATATAGTTATGTTCTTTGCATCAGGCATATTAACCCTCTACACGACTTTATGACAAGTCAAAACTGCCACTGGACAAAACACTGATCTCTCTCTCTAGCAAAAACATTAATCACAACAGTTATCTTGACATTTTAATTGCTTCCTGGAGTTTATTGCTAAACACAGTGCCTCCATCCAGGTCAGCACCCGGTGCAGCTGCACCGGTCGCACCACCCTAAAGCCGGCCCTGCCTTCAGGATAGTTACAGCACTTTCATGCTTATTTTAGCCAGGTCACACTGGTTGAAATTCTAAATGTGTTTCCACCTAATATTAAAGGACTGTATTACGTGTTTTCAATGGTGTAATACAGCAGTAGCTCACTAATGTCATTGTAAACAACCTCTGTGACTCCCTCCCATTTCTCACACATGACATCCTATTTCAATCTAAAAGAAAACATTTTATGGGTATTGCATGATGGTGAAAAACATAAAGGCAACATTTCTCTGCATACTTTCTGTAATACACTTCTACACATTACCCATATTTAAAATACATTAAAGGAAAACCCTATTTAAAACAATCTATGTTTAAAAATCATTTAAAGTCATCAGGTAAGAATGTCTGTAGAACAGAGCCGGTTCTATTAGGACCCGCCCACCCCCTTGAAAGGCTGGCGCCCTGGGCCACAGCCCACTTTGCCCATGCCTTAAAATGTCTCCGGACCCCGGGACTTGCAATGTGTTGGGGAGGAGGACGCAACACCACATGACACATGGCAATGGACATCTTACTGTACAGTAAAAACAACATTAGAAATTAACTGAAAAAAGAAAGTTTAAATATACATTGTAGTTAGATGAATATATCAGTTAAAACAGTTTTAAATAAACAAAACCACTGACATTCACCAGTTATAGTTATCTGAAGTAACTATAAAGTGTGCCCTAAAGTAATTATAACTTGCGCCCTCACCATGCACTGCTGATTACCTCACATGTTCAGGGCCACTGGAATAATGCAATTCAGCAAGCACACCTTTTTTGCATAGTTATGCATTTTTCACATATGCCACATAATCCATCATCTACTGCATAATCTGCAGATTTTAGCCAAAGAAACTGTGTCTAGCTCAAACAGATCAAAAGTTAATAAAAATGTGGCAGAATGTGTTTGGGCACAGTGGAAGGCCCTTTGCAAAGGTTAACTGGTCACCTTTCATTTTCTTATTTCTGTATTTGGTTGTTAAACTGGTACATCAAGCCGAGTCAAGCAGCTCAACAACACAGTTCCCCGCCCATGGCCATCAAAGCATTGCAGCCAGCGTCTTACCGGCCCTCTGACCCTCTCCGTATCGCCTCGCCTCGCCTTGACTTCCCTTCCCAGAATACAAACCTCGCTGAGTGCCACTTCCTCATATTGTGACAGTTTCTCTCTTACTTCAACCAAAAGGGCACTAGACACATCTGCACACATTTGTTTCTCCAGAATAGCCAGCTGGGCCTCCAAGTCTGCTAATTCACGACGGATCGTTCTAAGCACACTGTGAGGCTTGGCAGGGCTAACATCCCAGATTACCACCTTGAATGCCTCCCATAAGGTGCCCGCTGAGGATACAGAGCCCTGGTTGACATTGAAGTATTCTACAATATCGGTTCAAATCTCCTACCTAAAGGCTTGGTCTCTTAGCACACGGGGCAGCCACCACGAGAATTTGCGGTGAAGGCCCGCAGGGGTCATCAACTCCAATATAACCGGAGAATGGTCTGACAGTATAGGACATATGTTCAATAGATTCCGTCCAGAGCTCTACGTCTCTAGTTCCAAGCCATCTATCAATACAGGACCAGATGTTATGTACTGTTTTAAGGCATGTTCCCTCTCTGTCCACGCCATGTTTCACCCTCCATAGATCTACCACAACACCCTCAGCCTTAATAAGGGTTAAGGCCTTATCAGCTGCCACATGTTGAGGCTGAGCCCAGCTCTCACGATCCGCCTCAGAGTCCAATACCACATTAAAATCACCTCCCCATAACAGGGACCCCAAACCCAAGGAGTCCTAGAGTTCCCACACCTCCCCGAAGAACTCCGGGTCATCAACATTGGGACCATATACTGACAACAGATGAATGGTTTGTCTTGTAATGTACCCTGCAGCATGACATAGTGGCCATGCGGGTCCTCGAGCACTTTCTCAGTATGCCACTGCAGTCCCATTCTAAGCTTGAATACGCTGCTACATGGCTCTCCCCAATACATCCAACCCTCACCCTAAGTTTCGTGGAATTAGTCAGGTGAGTTTCTTGAAGCAGGCAAATGTCTATTGCATGGAGCTGCATTTAAGTGGATACCAATCTCATCTTGCGGCCATCATTCAACCCCGAACATTCCAAGTCAAACATCTCACAGGAGTCACATTATTAGGAGGCATCATGGTAGACATCGCAAACGCTCCACAACCACCCCCATCCAGACGTAAAATCGAATCAGCTGCGAGGACAGAAAGGTACGGGTAGGAAAAAAAAGAGAGAAAACATCAAACATAGTAGCCAACAATACATCTGCCGCCCCCCCACCCACTCAGAACCCCCAATTGGGCCCGACCTCCCATCCCACCCCCTCCCATCTCATAACAACAAACAACTGATTTGGACTCATCCAATGGGGCACTGGCGTGGCCATCAGCCTTCCCACCCAATATGGGTAGGTGGGCAGGAGCCACTGAGTAGTTTAAAGCCCAACGGGCCGGTCATCACCGAAGTGCATTTTGCTTGCAACCCCAAGAGGCCACGGAGAACAGTCAAGACACAAAGACACCCCTCATGAACAGCTGTTCTCAGTCATTATCGCTCAGGTTATTTCCGAATTCTTCATTTTCCTGCAAGCAGCCAGGGGCCATTTTTTGGGAATGCTTTTCACTAATTTTGCTGCCTGTTTCGGGTCTAAGAAAAAAGAGTAATTTGCCTTTATGTTGATCACGCAGCTTAGCCGGGTGGATAAGGGAGTATTTAGCGTCCATGTGGCTCAGACTGCGCTTAACTGGGAGAAATGCCAGGCGCCCCACCTGCACGCCAGGGTGTAGTCAGGAAAGATGCTGAGCTCGTTGTTGTCATATACGATGGGGCGGCGGTCACGGGTGAGGCAGAGAACTGTGTCTCTATCTCTGAAGTTGAGCAGGTGCGCAATAACATGCCGCATTGGTGTCCCAGGCGGCAGCCAGGGACCCAGCTACCTTTTCGCCCGCTCCACCACCAGCACCGGAGAGAGCTCACCAGGGAAGAGAATGGACAGCATGGCCTCCACATAGTCCTCCATGCGCCCCATGGCTGTCAATTCCGGGAGACCTAAGATGTGGATATTGTTTCGTCTGGAGCGGGCTTCTAGGTCTTCATTTTTATTCCGTATGACTTCCAGCACCCGCTCCATTTGAAGAAGCCACTCGCCCTCCCTGCACTGGCCTTCCTCCAAGTCTGAAATGCAAGATTCCCCCTGATCAAGGCGGGTATCATGGTCATCAACTCTGTCTTTCAGACGATCCATGCGATCGGTCAGATGATCTAGCTTAGTATCTATGCTCCAGAAACATACGTATTACGATTGCTTCCAATGGGGGTTAGGGAAGAGTTGGTGCACCAAGTATTGAGTTATATTTTGAATTTAATCTTCAACGGTGCACTCAGTGGGGATTACACCCTCAAACCCCCTAAACTGATTGACAAGTCAATCAATTGAACAAAATACAACACAGAGGCACCCGTTATTATCACGCACTTATATAAAATACCCAATGCTAGTTGCAAACATTAATTAGTCTCTCAACACTATTTATCCCAAACAATGTCACATTATACATATAAACTCAGTGGTGATCCAGTCATAGAAAAGGCGTAATGTTCATGTGACTGATAAATCAGTTCATGGAATTTTTTAATGTCTTTATTTCCTGCTTCGTGCTCTCTTCACAAAGATGTAGTCAAAGTTAGGTCCAACAAATGAATCCATAAGTTCATTTCCAAATAGATGCTTCATCATTTCAAATCAGCCATCACATATCCGCTCATTAGTTCCGTATTGACCTCCCATTCAACAATTATATGCTCATCAATCCCATATTGATCTCACAGCCACAGTAGTTGGGATAGTCCTTTGTATCCCAAATCTGCTGTTTCACAGGCTCCCAGTCCTGGACCTTTTCATCCCCCTCACCATATTTCTCATCCATCTGTCCACCTGGTCCAGCTTCTCTGGTTTATATATTCTCCTGGTTTGCCTGCTCTTAATCCATTTCGTTCTGATTCTCCTGACCATGTAGTCCTGGCCTTAGTAATATACTCCTTTGTCTGGTCCTCCTCTATTGGGTCTTCTAGTGCTGCTCCCACTGGCATTGGTTTCTCCAGCCCTCCTAGTCCCCAGTCCCTCTGCCGTCTCCTAGTCGTAAAAGTCCACCTGGTCTCCCAGTTTGTCTGTTCCACCTTGTTCTTATCCATGTGAACCTGGTCCCCTCATTCATGGTCCACCTTGTAATGGTCCTCTTGGGTCTGGTCTTTCTCACCCCTCCGGCACTAGCCCTCCTACTTCTCATGCTGCGGGTCACTCTGGTTTATGTAGTCCTTGTCACCCTGGTTTAGGATTCCCCTTGGCCTAGACTTTCTGGTCCTTTGTATCCTCCATGGTCATTCTAATAAAGGGTCTTCAGGTCCCTCTAACCCTGGTCTGTTCTGGTTGTGGTCTTTCTGGTTGTGGTCCATTCGCTTTTGGCTCCTTGGCTCTCCTTTATTTGATGGCTGTGACCTTGATCCTCCTGTCTCTGGTTCTTCTTTCCATTGGCCTCCTAGAGCTTGTGCTCTTTGGTCAGTGTACCTTACTCCTGGCTCTGATCATCCAATGTTCCTCTGGTCCTGGTCAATGCACTCGGGCCTTCCTTGCCCTCCTTGTCATTATGGCAGAGGGCCTTCTCCTCTTTCTATCCCTGGGTCCTCTGTTCTAGGAACTGGTGTTAAGGAAAATTGAAAATACAAGACTAAAAACAGCACAGTAACTGAAAGACGTCAATTTCTATAGGAAAGTGGGAATCAATCTATTGGGAAAAGAAAGCTAACAGCACAGTGGCTAAATGACATTGATTTCTTTTTAAAAAGTAGGAATCAATCCTCTTTACTCATAACACAGCGCGGAGATCGTTGTCAGGGCCCAACTATTTTAGCAGTTGTGGTGAACAAATCTGTGGGGCTTCAAGTTCCCTTTAAATTTGAGTCTTTTCTAATTCCTTAGCATCACTTCCTAAACTGCATATATTGTAAATAAACACTTCTGCACTTTATTCACATGTCAGTTTGCACTGCGCTGTTTGGGGAGCACCTACAGCATGAAGTTTTCTACTGAAATTGTGATATATTGGATCATTGCAAGATCAATAAATTGTATTTATATACTGTACCAATAATAATTAGTATACAGTTCTCATTTTGTCTAGGGAGGATAGGCCTTCTACTCTCACCAAAGGAATCATTGTGTTGCATACCTGATTTATTACCCAGATCTCTAGGATTACCGAGTTGTCCCTTATTTGTGTTATAGGTTTGAAATACTAAGCAATAACAGCCCTCCTCAAAAAGAAGCCTGAAGTTAGCACAAAACATTCCATAAGAAGCCCCAAAAGTCCAGCCCTCATAAAAAGGAACATCAAGAAAAACAATGAATGTTCATGAGGGAGTGAAACATTTATGTAACATGCTTTAAAACCATACTCATTATTCTTTGCAGACAGCCAAATACTCCTAGTCTGCAGCGCAAAATATCTGAAGCTCCTTAAATAGAACTTTGATTTCTACATGCCTTATTTGAATACTAAAACATAATTAAATATTTTTATTCAGAACTGATTTGACTGTTTTTCATGTGTAAACAGCTTAGATTAATTCATGTACTTACCTTTGTTCAAACTATTGTACATTTGTATATCCACTTACTTTCAAATGCCTCCCACAATTTGCATTCCTTTTACAAGAGGCCACCGCTCTACCATTGCCTGTTTTCCCTTTTTCCTTCATTACCAGCTAAATAAAGACATCCTTCACACTATTTATCCAGCCAGTCAAACTGTACATCATTCCTACTATTTAGCCTGTGGAGAGCTAAACAGCAGAACGTATGTACTATTTTGCTGGGTAAAAAGGCACTTTTTTTTATTTAACTTCCTTCATTATTAAACTACTTTTTTGCTAACGTATAGTTAAAAATCTTCTGTCTGTTTGCCTATATTTCTAGCGACCAATGTGCATTTATCCAGTCATGTCTTTGTTGTCTTTATCAGCCTTCAGGCTAGTTGGTCCATCTGATTCCACTGTTTTTAAGTAAACCTTAGCAGTGGATCTACTTCTTTGCTGTGTAGTCTCTTTCTCTAAGCTCACAGAATAAACATTGTTGGGAGTCTGTGTTTTTCTCGCATACTGACTTTCTTTCTCAGTTCTTCCATTAACAGATAGGTTCCCCATATAATCTGTATTGTCATCTAGGGAGCATTTGTTTGTAGTAGAGTATTGCATTAAGTTAGTCACTAAGGGCCTCATTATGAGTTTGGCGGGTGGTGGAGGCTGCCAGCCAAATTTGCGCATCTGGAAGACCTCCAAATTGGTATTCTGCCTGCTGGCCCTATTATGAGTTTACCACTGGTCCCCCGGGCGGAAACAGCATTCCTGCCCGCTGGCTCAACGGGAAACTACCCATAACATTGATGCTGGCTCGTAATAGAGCCGGCGCCAATGTTGCGGTGCATCCAGTGCGACAGCACCCGTTGTGCTTTTCACTGCCTGTAAATCAGGCAGTGAAAAGCGCGATAAGGCTGCCCAGGTTGAGGGCATGGGCAGTGCAGGGGCCCAATGGGCCCCCCGGCACCCCATCTCTGCTAGCTTTTGCTGGCGGACACGGGGGTCCTAATCCCGAGGGCAACTCTGCTAGCAGCGCTGCCCTGGCGGATTCAGACCACTGAAATTCATTTTATTACCAAATATCCAATTTCACAAATTTCAAGTTAAGGAACACAGGTAAGATCAAAGAAAAATGAGTTAGAGACTGTTAAAATTCTGAATATCGGTGGGTTCACATACCCCTTTTCCTATAACCCCATTGTATGTTCTTGTGTACAATTTACTGTTTGATTGTTACTCCGACATCCCTTAATCAAAAAGGCTGTTGTCTGTAACATAATGTTATGATAATATCTTTGCTCATACCTCATAGTTTTCTTGCAACAACTTCTCTGTAATAATTAGTGTCCTTGCGGACTGATGCATACTTAGAACATCCAATTTTTGCGTTGGCCCATATCAGTATCTAAAAAGAATTGTAATCAATATTCAGACACATTTATTTCTGTCAAAATATGCACAGCTATATCGAACGAGTTTTCAAAGTACAAGCTATATATACATCCAACAAAACAATCCAGCAATGCTCAGCTTCTCTGCAAATCGTAAAAGACTTTCCTGTGTTTTCAAAGTTGTTAGTACTCATAAATGTTCCTGACCCAGTGAACAGCATTGTGACCTCCACTCCCGAGCTAAGCATTAAAGATTAGAAAGTAAAAAAATCTGAAATCAAAATTGGTAACTAATGTTTCAACAAAAAATTCAAATGATGGCCTTTAGCCTCTGTAATTCTACACGTCCAAATCCAACGCTTAAAGGGTCCTCTTTGGAACGTGTTCACATATTTAATTATTTGGGGGTTACACTCACTGAAAATGATAGTACATCCAATATATGTTGGCAATTAGCCTTTTTTTACATAGATCCCATACATACCAACATTTAGAGCAGGCAAGTAGGAGATTTAAAAAAAATTGTCGGAGGATGTATTTTCCCCATTGAATTATATTGAAATAAAAGACAATGGGCCTGATTACAACTTTGGAGGACGGTGTTAATCCGTCCCAAATGTGACGGATATACCACCTACCATATTACGAGTCCATTATATCCTATGGAACTCGTAATACCGTGGGGAGTATATCCGTCACATTTGGGACGGATTAACACCGTCCTCCAAAGTTGTAATCAGGCCCAATATGCCTGAATCAGGTCTTTTGGCATTTCATTTATGGTAGTTTAATGAGATAGCACAAACAAAACCAGAGTTCTAAGCTATGTAAAACTGCCAAAAATAAAATGTTGATGCCTGTCACGTGCTCTAATCTACCCCTTCAAAACTACTTACAAAGCAGTTACTTTTTATGTTAGAGGTATTTCTTGGAAGGGGAGATAGGGGCATGTGTGACAGGCATCAGCATTTCACTTTTGCTTTGTTGCCAGAAAATCCTGATTGGGTAATTTGAATCGGGTTTCTGCATGCAGAAATGGGGGTGTGGAAGACTACCCTTGAAATCTGTAGTCTCTCGCATCAATCAGGAGGGTGGGCATGTATGAGATGCAGAACTCAATACAATTCTTCAAAGAACATGAGACATTACCATGACATGTTTTTCTCTATCTTAATAGATTGCTATCAACCTGATGTACTTCTTTGAACTCTGAAATTCAGTCCATTCAGTCCATTCTTATAAAGTCTAAAGAAACATATGTTGCTGAAACAAGTTCCTCTCACAATTGGTCCACTACTGTAATTGTGCCTTCATACAGCTTATCATTACAATCCATTTCAATATTTAATAAAAATGACATTACTTTATTATACTCCTTCTGACAACCTCATGTCCTTCTAGCATTCCACTTCTCAATGTCCACATTTTGTATAAAACATTGCTACATTATTATAGTTTTGTACGATCTTCCTCACATATATACCTCATTCAATTCATACACTGCAACAACCATAACACACCATAACACTATCATAACACATTTAATTATACTGATTAGTGAAACACAGAAGTAGAATCCAACGTCCACCTTCAGGGGAACCCTCATCTACTGCCCACCCAGGCCCTGCGCACCTTTCTCTGACTCCATCACAGACATTATCACTGCGCAAGTCATCGCAGCCTCCAACCACACCCTGCTGGAAGACCTCAACTTCCACCTCGACAACCCCAACACCGCATCCCTCCTAGACAACCTCTACAACCTAGGGCTCCGACAGATTGTGACAAAACCAATGCATTGAGAAGGACACTCCCTTGACCCCATCTTCACAACAGGAATCTCCGCCACCTTCAGCCACACCTCCAAACTTCCATAGAAAGACCATCACTGCATCCTTTTCACCTTCAACACACCCACCATCATCAAACCCCAACTCCAACCATCCCGTAGAAGCTGAGCTAGAATCACCGATGACCAGCTCACCACCACCATCGCCAACTCCACCCCCTCATTGCACACAACGACGACCCGAACACCGAAGCCCGCACCTTGCACAAATGGATCACCGACTGCGCCAACACCATAGCCCCCCTCAAAAAGAACAGAACGCACGCCAAGAAAGCCAGCTGGTTCACCGCAGAACTCAGAGAATCCAGACGCACATGTCGACACCTTGAGAAAATCTGTAAAACACCAAGGGGCATATTTATACTCTGTTTGCGCCGGATTTGCGTTGTTTTTTTTTACGCAAATCCGACGCAAAGCTAACTCCATATTTATACTTTGGCGTTAGATCCGTCTAGCGCCAAAGATGTTGGAGTTTGCGTCATTTTTTAGCGTGGACACCTACCTTGCGTTAATTATATGCAAGGTAGGCGTTCCCTTCTAAAAAATGACTCTGAGGCATGTGCGCCTTATTTAAACTCCCGTGCAAAAATGACGCACGGGAGTGGGCGGGCCTTAAAAAATGACGTCCAGCCGCTTTTGTGTCATTTTTTAACGCCTGGTCAGGGCAGGCGTTAAGGGACCTGTGGGCTCGGAAGGAGCCCAGAGGTGCCCTCCCATGCCCCCAGGGACACCCCCTGCCACTCTTGCCCACCCCAGGAGGACGCCCAAGGATGGAGGGACCCATCCCAGGAAACTTAAGGTAAGTTCAGGTAAGTACTTTTTTCGTAATTTTTTTGTGGCATAGGGGGGCCTGATTTGTGCCCCCCTACATGCCACTATGCCCAATGACCATGCCCAGGGGACATAAGTCCCCTGGGCATGGCCATTGGGCAAGGGGGCATGACTCCTGTCTTTGCTAAGACAGGAGTCATTTCAATGGGGGTTGGGCGTCAAAAAAAATGGCGCAAATCGGGTTGAGGCCAAAATTTTGCCTCAGCCTGACTTGCCCCATTTTTTGACGCCCAAGCTCCATTTTCCCCTACGCCGGCGCTGCCTGGTGTGAGTCATTTTTTTTTACGCACACCAGTCAGCTGCGCCGGCTAACGTAATTCAATAAATAAGGCGCCCGCATGGCGCTTTGGAATGGCGTTAAAATTTTTGACGCACAACTGCGTTGGCGCAGTTGTGCGTCAAAGAGTATAAATATGGCCCCAAATTTACAGAAGCCCAAATCAACTTCAGAGCCGCCACCACCGCACACCACCATCTCATCAAAGCACCAGAAAGAAAGCAATACTAGAAAGAATCTCCTCACACACACACAACAGCAAGGAACTCTTCAACATCATCAAGGAGTTCGCCCGACCCAACAGCGAAGCAACAGACATCCCACCCTCACAAGATCTCTGCAACAAACTGAACACATACTTCTACCACAAAATCAAGACTATCTACAACAACTTCAGCGAGGACAACCTATGTGCAGAACCCCCTCCACCGGAACCCGGCACCAAAAAACCAACAATCACCAACTGGACATCCCTCACCACCGAAGATACACTGAAGACAATGAGGACCATACACTCTGGGCCCCCACAGACCCATGCCCACACCACATCTTCAACAGAGCCGCTGAAACCATCACCCCCAAGCTCCGCCTCACCATCAACTGCTCCCTAGCAGACGCCTCCTTCCCCGCTGACTGGAAACACGCCGAGATCAACCCTCTCCTTAAGAAACCCTCGGCGTACCCCACTGACCCCAAGATCTACAGGCCTATCTCCCTGCTCCCTTTTCCAGTGAAAGTCATCGAGAAAGCCATCAACAGCCAACTCGCCACCTTCATCGAAGACCGCAACATCCTCAACTCCTCCCAATCTAGCTTCAATAAAAAACAACAGCACCAAAACAGCCCTCCTGGCCGCAACATCCACTTCCTGCTGGACAAGGGAGAGACTGCAGCCTTCCTCCTGCTCCACCTCTCAGCGGCCTTTGACACAGTCTCCCACCACACGCTGATACGCAGGCTTCACAAAGCCGCATCAGAGACAAGGCCCTCGACTGGATCCGATCTTTCCTGTCTGGCAGAACTCAACGAGTAAGACTTCCCCCTTTCCTCTCGGAACCCACACCTACCACCTGCAGAGCTCCCCAGGGATCTTCCTTCAGCCCCACGCTAACATCTACATGGCCCCACTAGCCGCCATCATCAGAAACTACGGACTCAACATCATCTCCTATACTGACGACACCCAATGTATCCTCTCACTATCCAACGAACCCAACACAGCCAGACAAAACTTCCGCGAAGACATGGGAGCAGTCGCCAACTGGATGAAAAGCAGCTGCCTACAACTCAACGCAGACAAAACTGAAGTACTCATCATGGGCCATCAATCCAGCGCATGGAACAACTCCTTGTGGCCCTCCACCCTCGGAACCCCCCCCACCCGCACGAACCAAGCCCCCAACCTTGGAATCATCCTGGACTCCAAACTCAACATGGACCACCAAATCAACTCAGTCGCATCCACCTGCTTCTGCACCCTCCGCCCCTTATGCAGGGCATTCAAATGGATCCCCCTAAAACACCGAAAGACCGTCACACATGCCCTTGTTACCATCAGACTGGACTACAGCAACGCGCTCTATTCCGAAATCAACAAGAAACTCACCCGCAAACTACAAAACATCCAGAATGCCACCGCCAGACAGGTCCTCAACCTACCCCAACACTGTCACATCTCCAAGCACCTGCGCACACTACACTGGTTCCCCATGGAGAAAAGAATCACCTTCAAGATCCTCATCCACTCACACAAAGCCACCTACGACACCGGACCAGCCTACCTGAACAGGCAACTCAATTTCCACGTACCCCACAGGACCCTACGCTCAGCCCAGCTCTCTCTCACATCAGAAAAACAAGAGCAGGGGGACACTTATTCTCCTCCCTTGCCACCACAGCCTGGAACACCCTACCACCCAACCTCAGACAGACTACACCCCTCCTCAACTTCACGAAAAAGCTGAAGAGATGGCTATTTGAAGACATGATTATCTGAGGAACCACCGCACTGATGGATGCTCCAGGCACCCTCACACCCTCAGCACCTTGAGAACCTCACAGGTGAGTAGTTGCACTTAACAAATGCTGACTGATTGATTGGATTGATGGACCATCTGAGCTAGAGTGGAGAAAGGAGTGGTCACTTACACCTGAATGGGCTGTGTCTGCCCTCTCACAATGCAGTCTCCAACCCCCTGGAGTGAGTCTGGAGCCTGGCCTGGGCACAGCAGGATCTTGTGAACAACAGAGACTTTCCTTTGAAGTTTGCCAACTTCAAAGGCAGAAAGGGGTAGAAGTATTGGACCCAAAACCCCTTTAAAGCCGATTTCTTCAAGGATTTAAGAGGAACCTCTGCCAAGGAGAAGAGCTGAAGAGCTGAGGAGAAGTTCTGCCCCTGCCTTTTACTGTGCTTTGTTGGGCTATCCTGCAGTTGCTGCTTCTGCCTGTGAAAGGGGACAAAGACTGGGCGTTGTTGTACATTCCTGCTTGAGAAGAATCTCCAAGGGTTTGAGTTGAGCTTGCCTCCTGTTGTTGAAGTCTCAGGGCCGTCAAAGACTTCCCCTGCCAGCACCTGGACTCTCTGGTGAGACTCCCGCCCTGCCACGTAGTGCCCTGTCCTGTCCCTGGGCCCTTGAAAGGTGAAGCTGGTGGAAAAGGACTGAAATCCATTCAAACACCCACAGTGAAGGGAAGTTTTTGACGCACTATCCACAATGGGGCTGATAAACGACATGCCGCAGGCCTCGCGGCTGAAGACGACGCTCTGCCTGCATTGCAGCTGGAAAATCGACACATCGCGGCTGGAGAAACAAAGCGAAACACTAGCTAGTGGCTGCTGATAACGATGCCAAATCCACGCAGTGCGCTTTTCTCACACGGTACAACCGGATTTCAACACATCACTGGCCACGAAAAATTTAATAAAGCCTGCCCGAACCAGAGATGCCCATCCGCAAATCGACGCATCGCTCTCTTGCGAGGAAGAAAAATGAAGCATCACTGACCGGACCCAGGAAGGAAACGACACACGGCCTCACTTGTGAATAAGGACGCAACGCATAGCTGACTTTTCCGATGCACACTCACCCGTGCGGCTTTATTTTTGACGCAAAACAGGTACTTATATGTAACAGCAGCGTTCTCACTGTTTTCAAAGGATTAAGACTCTTATTCTTTTTAAAATTAATATCTTGACTTGTTTATGTTGAACTTTTGCCATTTTGGTCTTGTTAGATTTAGATAAATATTCCCTAATTTTCTAAACTGGTGTGGTGTCCATTTTCTAGTGTTTCCATTGTATTACTGTGTGTTGGTACAAATACTTTACACATTGCTTCTAGGGTTAAACTTTTTTGCTCGTGCCAAGCTACCAAGGTGGTGAGTGTGGGTTAACCAGGGGTATTTCTCCCTTACCCTGACTAGAGTGAGAGTCCCTGCTTGTACAGAGTGCAAACTGACTGCCAACCACAGACCCCATTTCTAACAATGACCAACCTGCCATTCCACATATTTCACAGTTAACCAAAGCAGTATACCAAAATAGCTGCCTTACTGAAAGCTAGGTGACAGAAAATAATATTTCAGTTGGACAAGACTCATACAGCTGATCTTCCCAAATTTCGCAAAAGATTTATACAAACACTGAGGTTCTAGCCTCATCCTTCCACCTGGGAAAATTGTCTCCAAATTCACACTCTAAAAATGATCATGTTATTGTTCCTTTACAAAAGGGTATACGTTCCTTATCTGTGTTTAAACTGTTAGGGGCAGTCTTGAGTTCATTAATCTAAAAGGATTCCCAAAAATCTCAATTTGTGTTCTATGTAACCACTCCTTTGATCTTATTTAATGGCCACTATACCAATCATCTTTATTCCCTCTTCTGCTATCGAATCAGGCATCTCATTTAGATGAGTAACACATGGATATCACTTATCTCTATTGATCAACGCTCTAATGCGTTCCCTCCATCTTTCCTTGAGTTTCTGTTTTGTGGATCCCGCATATCGCAATCTGCATACACAAATAATGAAATAAATACAGTTTGTATTATAGTCCATGAATAATCTTATCTGGAACTTCCTCCTTCCATCCCAATTGTCAAATTCTCTCAGTCTATCTATAACAAATGTACAGCACTTACATTTGCCCCATTTGTAACTGCCTATTAGGCAACAGGTAAACCACTGCACATCTGTGGGCATCACATCCTTCATAGACTTGTAGTTTGTTGTATCACTGGGACTAGGAATAGTCTTAAGTGAGGCTGCCTTCTATTAGGTTAACTGAGGTTCTGATGACATATATTTTTAACATTCCCAACCAATTGAAAAAATATCATTGCTTGTCAAGGATATCATATATATACTTATTCTCCATACTAATCACCTTACCATCTACATACAATTCCACATCAAGAACGACTATGTTCTTTTTGTGAAATTCTCAATTAAGCATCACATTAAATTGATTGTCATTTAGATACCTATGAGAAGTCCTAAGCTCATCTTCTTTGCCCTTCTATATCATAAGAATATTGTCTATGTATCTGCCCCAGTACACCACCTGATCAGGGCAGAATGTATCTCCATTCCAGGCATGCACCCTCTCATATAAACGCATAAATAGATTTGCATAAGAGGGAGCAAACCTGGAACCCATTAATTTTTCTTGAGCCTACTTTTTTTTGTGTATCATTTTGGGATATGATAATCAAAAGGAAAGAGACAGATTAAGTTGTACCTTCTTTTTACAAAATTGACTTTAAACAGACGAGTGGGGGTCTGGTTTGAAAGTAAAAATACCAGGACATAGATCCCCAAGCCCACTAATTTTCTTTGCTTCAAACTTAGGAGGATGCTCTCACTCATAGATTGTGGCTCTAGATTATCACACTCCCTGTACATTTTATGGATTTGTAGAGAGGGTGATATAAGAATAATGTACCAAGAGTACAGAGTTGGTGATTCCCACAGAAATGTGTGTTGTGTAACCCTTTACTGTTGTCACTAGTATATCAGATTTGTTTTTGTTATGTCTTTTTCAAAAGGGGTGCTTTCTAAAAATGGACTTGCCTGTGCTCCTATGGGTTCTGCCAGCTTGACTCAATCCCCATGCTACCCACCCTACTCGTGAAGCCACCTTCAGTCCTTCCTCACCACTCTGCTTAGTCAATAATCAATCAATAGTGCCAGTTTTGCTGCACAAAAGGTCTTTCTCTACTCCCGGTCATTTCAGACAAGTATGCTGGCTTCCCAGCAACCACACCCAAACCTTTAGGAGCTATTAGATCAGTCATAAACTCCATGAGTGGGGTCAGAAATCCATTTTGCTTTCACCGTGCTGTGGCGTCTGCTGTGACATGTGTAGAAAGACCCCATTACTGGCATCTATTCCCCACCGCTTCAACTGCAGCGAGCGAATGCGCAGCAAGCAGTGAAGCGCAGCATAACGCCTCGCCTGCCATGAGAGGAAGAGCAGCATTGGCTGAGTTGAGTTGGAGCAATCAATATAACTGCTTAGGCTTGTCATCCGATTGAATGGAGGCCTTTTGATTGACTTTCAGATCATTGTATTAAGCTGTAGCTTCACTTCCCAGACAAAAAGAGTAAATACAGACAACATAGCTACCTGTGCATCATCTGCGGCAAAGTCAAAGCCAAACAGTCTTTCCATCTCACATCCCTTTGCATACAGGGTAGGTGAGCATGTGGATTCAACCAAATGAAAAGCCAGAGGGTTCTTGGGGCATATTTACTAAACATTCATGCAATGCAGGGCAACAAGCAAAGTTTCTGAGCTGTGTGAATGTGAAGAGCCGAACAGCACCATATTTACTAAGATATGGTGCTCTTTAGCTCTCTACCTGTGCTGGCGCACTTGAAGCCACCTAACTCAAACACAGGCATCATGGTGCAAATATGATTGTGTTATGGGCAATTTAAAAAACAAAATTGCAGGAAGTAATACCTACCTGCATACAAATTATCTCAAGAGACAATTTCCTCATTCTATGCATGATGCATTCATCATGCATATAAAGAGGAAATAAGATGGGAAATAATTCTCATTGCGCCATGGTCGGTGTTAGACCTGGCATCCTTGGCATGGTTTCCTCTGACTTTTTACCTCCTGTTTTTCAGATGTCATTTTTGCTGGATTTAAGATTCTGGGGGCCATATTTATACTCTGTGCCGGATTTGCGTTGTTTTTTTTTACGCAAATCCGACGCAAAACAAACTCCATATTTATACTCTGGCGTTAGACGCGTCTAGCGTCAAAGTTCATGGAGTTTGCGTCATTTTTAAGCATGGACACCTTCCTTGCGTTAATGATATGCAAGGTAGGCGTTCCCTACTAAAAAATGACTCCGAGGCATGTGCGTCGTATTTATACTCCCGGGCAAAAATGACGCCCGGGAGTGGGCGGGTCAAAAAAAATGACGTCCAGCCGCGTTTGCGTTATTTTTTAACGCCTGCTCAGGGCAGGCGTTAAGAGACCTGTGTGCTCGGAAGGAGCCCAGAGGTGCCCTCCCATGCCCCCAGGGACACCCCCTGCCACCCTTGCCCACCCCAGGAGGACGGCCAAGGATGGAGGGACCCATCCCAGGGAAGTTAAGGTAAGTTCAGGTAACTATTTTTTTTTTTTTTTTTTGTGGCATAGGGGGGCCTGATTTGTGCCCCCCTACATGCCACTATTCCCAATGACCATGCCCAGGGGACATAAGTCCCCTGGGCATGGCCATTGGGCAAGGGGGCATGACTCCTGTCTTTGCTAAGACAGGAGTCATTTCAATGGGGGTTGGGAGTCAAAAAAAACAGTGCAAATCGGGTTGAGGCGGAAATTTTGCCTCAGCCTGACTTGCCCCATTTTTTGACGCCCAAGCTCCATATTCCCCTACTCCGGCGCTGCCTGGTGTAAGTAATTTTTTTTTACGCACACCAGGCAGCTCCGCCGGCTAACGCCGGCTAATGTCATTGAATAAATACGGCACCCGCAGGGCGCTTCAGAATGGCGTTAGCCAGCATTAAATTTTATGACGCACAACTGCGTTGGCGCAGTTGTGCGTCGAAAAGTATAAATATGGCCCTGGGAACTTTACCAGTGCTGACCAGTGCTAAGGTGCAGGTGCTCTGCACTCTGAACATGGAAACATTTGCTTATCCACAATTGGCATATTTAATTTACTTGTAAGTCCCTAATAAAGTGCACTATGTGTGCCAAGGGCCTGTAAATTAAATATTACTAGTGAGCCTGCAGCACTGATTGTGCCACCCACTTCAGGGACCTTTAAACATGTCTCAGGCCTGACATTGCAGAGCCTGTGAGTGCAGTTTTAAACTACCATTTCCTACCTGGCACGTGCACCCACTTGCCAGACCCAAACCTTCCTTTTTATTACATATGCCACCCCTAAGGTAGGCCCTGGTTAGCACCAAGGGCAGGGTGCAGTGCATTTAAAAAGTTGGACATGTACTTTTAAGTTTAGCATGTCTAGGTAGTGAAAAACTATGAAATTTGTTTTTCACTACTGCAAGGCGCATCTCTCCTATAGGTTAACATTGGAGTTACCTTGAAGCAACATTTAAGAGTAACTTCAAATTGGAAAACAATAGAAATGTGGAGTTTGGTGTCTCTGGACTCACAATTTAAAATCACAATTTATGGAGAAATCGGATTTTAAATTATAAGTCTGAAAATGCCACTTTTAGAAAGTTGGCATTTTCTTACTTAAACCATTCTGTGCCTCTGCCTGTCTCTGAATACAAGTCTGGAGTGGATGACTGTGGGGCTTGTGCATTCACACACAATGAGAGCTTGGGTGTGACATTGCATCCTAATGGCCCATCACCAGGCTAATGGGTCTTCCTCAGCTAGATGGGAAGGAGGAGGGAGGAGCTGACACAACTGAATAGGGCTGTGTCTCTCCACACAAAGGGCTGCATACCTTCCCCCCTGGAGAGTGTCTGGAGCGAGGTAAGGAAGGGCAGGACCTTGTGATCTTCAAAGGCCTCTTTGAAGCCTCCCCACTTCAAAGGCACATTTGGGTAAAGTGCTGTGAGTCCCACCTTTGCCTGAGTCTTTCAGTCCTGGGCCTCAGAAGTGGGTTCTGCAGCTGTTTTCTTCAAAAACCGACACATCAACCTGATTGCATGTGAAAAATCAGTGGATTGCTCCTTCAACACAGAAGCTGTGCAATGACAGCAGATCCACAGCCTGTGCAGCTTTATGACAATGCTCTGTGTGGCTTGACGACAAGACATCGCATTCACTTCAACGGTGATTGATGCCAACGCAGGACCCAACTGCGAGGCTCGACGCCAACACATCTACCTGACTGCGTGGATCGAAACCAACTCATTGCGACTTTGACTCTTCGCTCAATCAAAGGTACTGTTTCAGCAGACCTTGCGAGGGCTCCTTCGCCGGAATACCCTCCATCACAGTAGGCCTGAACTTTGAATTTGACCAGGTTCCTCACGACCTCCAGTAACTTTTTGACCGCTAGTGACTTCTAAGCACCGTTTTTACATTCAATCTTTAAAAATTCATATCTTGATGTCTACTTATTGGATGTTTATTATTTTGGTCTTATTTTACTCAGAAAAATATTCTCTATGTTTATAAACTAGTGTGGAGTCTTTTTGTGGTGTCTTTCAATGTGTTACTGTGATGAAGTGTTGCACAAATGCTTTACACATTGCCTCTGTAGTTAAGTCTGACTGATCTGTGCCGAGCTACCAGAGGGTTAGCACAGGTTAATGTGGTCCCTACTTGGACTGGGAGCATATCTCTGGCAACTAGCAACCCAATTTCTAACAGTCGGGGTAGCGTACCATTTTGGCAACATTCCAGATTTACTTATTTCAGTAAATCTTTGACTGTGTAAAATTCCATGGGTGGATGAACAGGAATGTGCATGTCCCACGAATGAAATGCCTACCACTAAGAAATGTAATGCAATGTGGTGCAAGTTGCTGCATTGCGTTACATTTATTTACAAATTTGCTCAAGGTGGTGCATATAACCTCTCGCATAGGTTTGTAAATGTTACTTACCCCTTTGCATTGCCTTGTTCAACACAAGGCCAACACAAGAATTAGTAATACTGGGCTGCAGTGGTCTCCTCTAAGTATGCTATGCCACATTCTTGATGCATTGCAAAGTTTGAAGCTGACTGAGAAAGACACAACATCATCCTTCTCAACTAGCGCTCTTCCAGTTATAATGATTGTGCTTTTTTGTTCCCCTATATACCTACCAGATTATCTGCAATTAGTACCCTTTTGGCTAATAAATGGCACCATGGATGTTACATGCACCCTCTCACAACTCCAACTCCTGGCAAACCAAATTAATCGATCATGCCTTTACCACTGTAGGGCTTCTAGCTGCCAAAAATCAGGGCTGGTGGTAGGCATGCGTGGGCATCTGCCTAGGGTCCAACAGCTTCTCCCAGCCATGGGGCCTCACACCTTTAAAGACTCCAAAGTTTAGAGGTCCAGGGGGGCCCTTCAGAGTTTATATATATCTAAAAAAAAATCATTTTCCCATGCTGTCTCCTGTCTCTGGGCCTAATTGCTGCATCTGCATGATGATGACAGCGACTAGACAGCTACTTAAAGTGCCCTTACTTGTGAGGAGTGCCCTGTATGAATAAATAGCAGGATATCTTGCAGGGCGCACAACAAAAGAAAGAATGGCGCTGTATCACAATGGCAACTGCTACCTAGGATGAGAGGAAAGAAAGCAGAGATGTGAATAAAAGGGGTAAGACAAACGGAATAAGGTGAGAAGAGGGGTGAGAACATATAGATGTGGGTTCAGCAGTGAGACAAGAGGTGCATGCAGAGGAGCAGAATCAGCATGTAAAAGTAGCTGGAGCATGGCTTTAAATGGGCTAGGTCCCTTGAGCCTTAGGCCCAGTAGTAAATTAAAATTGACATTGAAATGGGCCCCTAACGAGCCATATATTCATGTCCTTAACTTTATCTGCAAAAACACTGATCCATTGTCTGAACAATTAATATATATAGCTCCTTAGCAGGTCAGACAGGCCTAACCCACAATCAAGCAGTGCCCTCTGGGCTAATCTGTCTGGCCAGTATGTAGGCTTTTTGTTTTTAGCTTTTTGTTGGCCTGCTTTATGGTCAGGTGAGCCAGTTTTTACTGTTGATTTTCATGATATTAAAACAAACATTGCCGCCAGCTAAATCAAATATATGCAGTCTTGCATGCCTTTTAAAAAACGTATAGAGCATGACTTTACAAGTTAAAAACGTCCCTAATTTGCAAACTGTAGAAAAGCAACCAACATTCTCAGACAGCTCATGCCTCATACAGAGTACACTGTCCTTCCGAATGGAATTCCATGCACATGCACCGAAACACACACCAAGATTCCTCAAAAACATGGGGCACTTTTCTAGCTACCTAATTCTCTAATGGGGGCCAGTTTTATTTTGGTGCCTATTTTCAGTCCCAGTCTGAAACTGTATTCTAAAGTAATCATGGCAGCGGTTTAGTTCTTGTCTATATTTCACCTGCTTTACTTAATCTTGCATTCCTTAAGAATGTCAGATGTTTCTAGGATGTGTATTTAGTTTCACAGCATATTACTCTTGTATTCGTGCACGCTTTGGCCCATATTTATACTTTATGACGCAAAACTGCGCCAACGCAGTTTTGCGTCAATATTTTTCCTGCCGGCTAACACCATTTCTGTGCGCCGTGCGGGCGTCAAATTTATACTTTTACGCACGGCGGCCCAAACCACAGGTGTGAGTAATTTTCTTTGATGCACATCACAGCGTCATGTCGTAAAGGAAAACGGCGTTAACGCGGGGGAAATGACTGTGAGCCGATTTACGACACCGCAAACCGGATATGTGGCATTTTTTGACGCAATAGCGTCAAAACTCGCCGCAAACATTGCAATTTGTGCAGAAGAGAGCCAAAATGGATCCCAGATGCTTGCACAGACCCCAGGAAGATGACAACAGACCAGGAACCAGCCAGGAGGACCCGCACAAGACCCATGACAGGGAGAAGAAGAAAAGAAAGTGTCGCTTCAGTGCAGAGGAGCAGGAAATTCTGGTTAAAGGGGTGACGGAACACCAGCACCAACTGTTGCCAATCAGTAGGAGAGAGGCAATATGGCAACAAATTGTTGACAAGATTAACAGTGTGGCAGAAGTACGCAGAACAGTCATCGAGTGCAAGAAACGCTGGCACAACTGCAATCGCAGGAGCAAGGAAAGGATGGCCAGGAACAGGAAGGCAGCACTGCTGACTGGAGGTGGGAGTCCAGCACCACAGGAGGCCCTGGACCACATGGAGGAGATGGTCGCAGTGGTCATTCCTGAGGAGATCGTCACAGGGATTCAAGGACAGGACAGCATAGACTACCAGGAGACAACGCACATGCAGGGTAAGTCGCATGGGGTATTAAATGGCACAAATGTTAACTGCCAGCGGGGGGAAATACCTACTACACAATGCATGTAAGTCATTATATTCAGGGAGTGGCATGGGTAAAGGGGCACGGCACCGGGCCATGGCCTGTTCAGAGGAAACCTGGGGCACACCACTACACAACACCAACAACCTTTCCATGGGTGTATGCTGCCATGCCAACGATGTTGCAAAGGTAAAGCCAGGCCAGGAAGGAAGGGCACAACATCAAACTGACATCCCATCACACGTCAGCTACTATACTCCCTACATTAACTAGGGCCCAATTAACAACCTCTAGCCATACCAACAACTGGAATGCAACATTGACAACAGTTGCCACCACCCCCTCTGCTGTGTGTGCTGGTCAAGTAGCTAATGGCAGTAACGTCCCCATGGATCAAACACACCCAAATTAGAGGCTTTAGGATGACAACGTTAACAATCCCCTGAAACAAGACAAATGTTCCAGTCCTGTCAAATGTGAATGTCCATAGTTGCCGCAAACATCAGCCAATGTCATCCACATTAAGAGGTACACAGCACTAATGTCATACCCATGCTGCATATGTCAGGGTCCACCCTGTGCCTGGGTCACAATGCAACATCCCAAAAGTCATACTGCTCAGACAACAGCATTGAGGGGGAGGACACATGTAACTGGTCACTGAAATACACCTGCACAGTCAGAGGAGGAAATAGGACACTGCTACGACTATCAGGGCAATTTAATGTACCACACATTCCCCAACATCAGCAGTACACATTACCAATGCTGACACCCATATTGTGCCATAACAATGCTATACATAGTATACGCTACATTTCAACTACATATAGGTGGATGTGAAAGATCAGAGACTGGGGCAGGTCCAGATTGTTAAGTGTGGTTCTAGTGCCATCAGAGCACCCACAGCCAGCGAAAGGCCTCACCATGAGAATGGAAGTAGACGGAGGGTTGAGTAGGACAAGAAGGTGGCAAATCACTAGTTGGCCAGAAACAACACCTAGAGGAGATGATGCTGACAAGTCCACAAACTGACCACAATACATGTGACATGTAGGTGGGGCATAGGCCTGGGAGAATGCCCATCTGAAAGACAGGAGCAATGAACAGGAACCAAGATCACAATGTGAAAATCATCACAAGGCAGGCATGTCACATTACAAAGCCCACAACACAGACACACTAATTGTAACGTATTTCATTGCAGAGGACGATGGATCTCCTGAGGATATGCCTGTCCAGGATTACCCTGATGACATGGATGACGAGCTGACAAACATCAGCCAGCAGACCCTCCAAGAGGTCCTTGGAACCCTCCAGGCCCCACCTTCAGTCACAAGGAGGAGCACAGATACAGCAGCCATCACAGAGGACCCACCCACCACCCCAATTGTACGACCTGCCAGCTCCAATACAGCTGAGGACTCTGATGACACTGGCACCAGCTTTGAGAGAACTGTAGTCGGAGTACAGCACGAGCTGGCCAAGGAGGTGTGGGTGGGGATGCAAAGTATGGCAGCCAGCCTAGAGGGGGTGCGTTCGTGCATGATGTCAACTGAAGAACAGGCAGCAGCTATGCAAGGGGGGACAACTATCTTGCAGGAAGTAGAAAAAAGGCTGAAGGAAATCAGCACAGCTGTAATTCAGTTTACCCAATACCTACAACAGCAATCCTGTCAACACGTGCACAAATGCAACATTGAACCCTTCAGGGCCGACCTGGCTGCCTACCATCGTGATGTGGCTGCTATTCTTAAGAACCAGCAGTTCCTCCTTGCAGCAGTACTGCCCTTATGACCCCCACAGGTAGCAGCTACCGGGATGTCTGACTCCACATCTACACACACTGAGGTGTGTGTTGCCCCTTCACAACCACCACCACCAAGGGCAGAGGAGGCAACACACACATCAGAAGATGAAGACCAGGAACAGATCACCTTCACACGTAAGAGTACCCGGTAGCACTAGTCCCTGCCAAATTGCCACCTATTACCAAGGTCCTGTGCTTTGTTAAATGCCAGTCTTGCAACAACTGTACTCAAGCACTGTTCTGCAAACCACTGTTTATCTTGTCAGCCTGCCCTGTGATTGTTTCTCACTAACTCATTGGCAAGTCCTGTCCCTCTGCACTGTCTGACACTTCACTCCAGCATGTCCAATGACATGTCCTTTTGCACTTGTGTAGGATCACAATGGAAGGTGTCACTATAATGGACTCACAATCGTGGACAATGTACATAGAGCACTACAGCACTTTTCAATAAATAGCACTTACACAACCACTTTGTCTCTGTGTAATGTGACACATCAACCGTGCAGTAGATCAGTGAATTTTGCCTCCTGTCAATTATCATAGATTGTCAATACAACTGTCCTGAAATAATGTGGGCTGATAACTATGCACAGTGGCATGGATTCTACCATACTCTTCTGAGGAAAAGAGAAACTATACACCATAATGCTGTGTTGGACAGAATAACGCTTCCTCAAGGGATGTCAAAACCAGAAAATAGTGCCTTCAAATTGTTGCTTCAATGCAAAACCAACGTATGCGACATTTCCCACAAATGTAAGCTAACACACACCAAACTACATGAATGGAGATGTATGAGTTTACATCCAAATAAGTAATCATGCTGAACAGTGTAACAAATGATCTATGTGAGTTATGTACACTATACTACAAAAGAGCTTACTACCACTCACCTTATAAGGATTTCCTTGGACATGAGACTGCAGTCAGACTTAACACAGTGTCCCCAATACTAAATCTGGAAGCACAGTATGTGACATGGAAAACATACATCATGAAAAAACCACACTTTGGGATCCATAGTTACCATGATTGGTGGTTGCAATGAATGGCCGAATCTTAGCTAAGTAGCTTTGGGGTAGCTGCCAATGTTACAGCTCAGTTGGGATTTGTTTGCAGCATAGGACACAAAATCTAATACAAAAGAGACACTGTTCACTCGTGCCAAGGCCCTGATCTACAAGCATTTGACACATACTGTAAAGGGTTACCTAGATATTTATTAAATAGTAAAAACAGAAGTGAAAACTCGGGGAAAGACCTTATCTAACCTAATCTACTCTAACTACTCATTACCCACAACTGTCCCTAGCTAACCTAAGCTAAACTTACTTATCACATTTAACGAAACAATCTAAACATCAAGCCCCCACCCCCCTTATGAGACGGGACACATGGAGGGCAACAGATACTAACCTAAACACATACTATCCTATACTAAACAAATATATATTTTTATGTATTTTTTTTTTTTTTTTTTTTAAACACAAGAACCCCAACATTGCCCACCACCCATCCACCAACCCACCCACACACATAAAAATAAACAGTAGAAATATTCAGGAACCCCCACCCACTAACACTAACTAAACTAACAGCCTATACTAACCTAACACTAAGCCCCCTAAACCTGCAAAGTATACGAACCAAGAAAGAGGAGGGAGGGGAGGGAATCATGTCCGTCTACATGTCTATAGGTTGGCCCTCCGGATGGTCTTCTTGATGGAACGCACCCGCCGGTTGACCTGTCGCACCTCCTGCTGCAGTCTGGTCATCTTTCTAAGGACACAGTCTAATTTCCTTCGCATTTGTGAAAAAGCAGCAGGGTCAATGGCTGCTGCAGTGGTGGTCTGGGTGCCAGCCGAGGAAGTATGGGCCCATGTTGTGGCATTGGCTGTAGGCTGCCCTGCAGGTGGTGCTGTGCTTGGTCCAGGAGCAGTTGCCATTGATGGTCCCGCAAAGGTCCCAGCTGCTGTTGGTGCTACCTGGGTGGTAGTGGTGGTGGTGCTGGTGGTACCTGTGGTAGACAAAGAAGGGCCGCCTTGTGCAAATGCCCTCCAGGCTCCGGAGGCTCGTTCATGGCGATATCTTTGGGCCATGTTGCGACATCAAGTATGTGGCGGTATCTCATTGCCCGCCGTTGAAACTCCCTGACCTGGATGGGAGTCATATTTGCAGCTGTTAAGACAAATAGAAAATCTAACATTAGGTACTGCATTGTGTGAAATGGCACAAGAAGTAAATGAGACTATATATCTAATATGGCACAAGAAGTAAATGAGACTATGGGGGTCATTCTGACCCTGGCGGCCGGTGGCCGCCAGGGCCACCGACCACGGGAGCACCGCCAACAGGCTGGCGGTGCTCCAACGAGCATTCTGACCGCGGCGGTTCAGCCGCGGTCAGAAGCGGAAAGTCAGCGGTCTCCCGCCGACTTTCCGCTGCTCGTTTGAATCCTCCATGGCTGCGGAGCGCGCTCCGCAGCCATGAGGATTCTGACCCCCCCTACCGCCATCCTGTTCATGGCGGGAAAGCCGCCATGAACAGGATGGCGGTAGGGGGGGTCGCGGGGCCCCTGGGGGCCCCTGCCGTGCCCATGCCAATGGCATGGGCACGGCAGGGGCCCCCGTAAGAGGGCCCCGCAAGGTATTTCAGTGTCTGCCTTGCAGACACTGAAATACGCGACGGGTGCTACTGCACCCGTCGCACCTTCCCACTCCGCCGGCTCGATTACGAGCCGGCATCCTCGTGGGAAGGGAGTTTTTCCCTGGGCTGGCGGGCGGTCTTTTGGAGACCGCCCGCCAGCCCAGGGAAAAACTCATAATACCCTCCGCGGTCTTCTGACCGCGGAGCGGTATTATGGGGGCGGAATTCTGGCGGGCGGCCTCCGCCGCCCGCCAGAATTAGAATCAGCCCCTATATATCTAATAATGTACTTGTAACAGCACATATCATCATGCATATCATTGATTGTCTCTGAGGTAGTACATGGCAAGCCAGCCTACAAAGGTCCTATCACACATAGCACATCCAAACCCTACAAGATGGGTAACAACTGGCATGATTTTGGCATCACAGGTCTGCCAGTTGTCAGTTAAAAATCATGCTGCACATCCTCCACCACTGCCAGGGCTACAAATTCATTGTACGGGATGGAAATCTAGGGCCACATGATCTGCGAGTTGTAAATGGACTTGCCAGTATAGAAAGCATGTGCTAATCATGAGTGGGTATATTAGGTTCAGACAAGTGATTCACTGATTTACATGTCTGTGTACCAAACTTGTATCATCAGTCCTAGGTACACTATTCACAACCCTATGCCTGTGTCTGAGAGGGGGTGGACTATCAACTAATCATTTCTAACAACAAGGACACCCAGGAAGCTTAGGAAAGCTGGACATGGGTTTGGCCCAGCACACACACCACAGGTAAAGAGGATCTCCAAATAGGAGACAGCTAACCCTTGACTAATCCCATCAACACTCATGTTTGGAAATGCAGACCATTGTCCACATCATTTACTACCAGTAAGCCATGACTTACAACAAACAGAGAGATGCAAGAACACCTCTGGCCATGAGTTGCATGCACACCTAGGCCATTATACTCAAGTGCCACATACTCGTAGCACTACATGTGGAGCTACATGCTGCTAGGAAGTTTAACATACCGTTCAACATGTACATTAGTGAATAGGGAAGCAGAAGTCTTTGGGTAAGACTTTGGCATCCCTATTCTGGTTGTATTCGGGTCTGACTGGCTGACTAATTCACTAATATGGTCCACTGCTACTTTTTCTGAATCAAGTTTTATCCACATGACTCACCCCTATTCACATTGCCGTGCCTACAGGACTGACCTAGAATACCAAAATATGACAATACGATAAGGATTGGCCAACTCAAAGATGGTGATAAAATGATATTCCACTCATGGAACAAAACAAATGATTGGCCAGCGCATCACACCTTGCTATGTGTCCAACACACAGGAGTCCATCGCACATCACCAGCAAACACAACACATAACAGACATATTAACACTTACTGGAGTTGTCTGGGTCCTCAACTCGAGCCACCTCACCAACAGTGTAGGGTGCCGGTCCACCTGTAAGCCATGGAAGGGAGAAATGTGCTCAATGCCTGTGCACTGTACAACAATTCCAAAGACAAATACTATGTGTAAGATTACATCAGAAAGTAAAGCCTCTCAGACATGATGATACCGCATCCTACATACCACGGCAAACATGTACAGACCCAGGGACTCCAGTGAGTGATACACACATATCTGCACACATGCAGTGACCCGAACTATCATGTGGTGGCAAACATGCTCCTCCATTAGTGAGCAGACAAAATCATGGAGTGTATTCATCTCATCATGTGTATCCATGAGAGACATCCAAAGCCACTTTCCGTGAGGACTGCATTACCAGCCATTGTGACTATGACCCATTTATGACACACAGGTACAATGTACAGAGGGCCAGGGACAGTTGTTAGCCCTCAATTTGGTACAGTGTCTTCATTTGATGTGGCACAGCTATGATGAGTTGGACCAACCATAGAGATATGAACCCATATGCATACCTTTGGTCAGCCATCCCTAATTTAAATGTGGCACTACAAACTCCAAATACCAGTCTAAGATGTTAGCTGAGTGCAGCTAGAACTTGTTACCTATGTGTCCGAATCCAGATCAGACATGTAACCGAAAGGAGGGGCACAATAATTCCTGAGATTTTCGGGATTTACATGATCGGTTTCCTTACACACTCACCAAACACACATGAGACATATGTTTCTGCCACATTGATATCATCAATTGACGTGAAGCCTGCACTAATTTACAGGCTTCTGCTGTGTTTAGAAAGTCAGTATAGCTGTTTCGTCAACAAATGACTGTAATGTGTCGGAAAAATCTATACCTCACAGGCAACTGTGGCCTATATCTATACATAATTGGCACCTGATTTGTGTTGCTGTTTGACACAAAGGTGGCACTAACTTACATAATACAAATGTATTCAGTAAGTTTGCAGAGCTCTTGCTTCCAAACATCTTGCAATTGTGGTCCTTAACAAAGTAGAAATATGACCCTGTATGTTTCAGTAGCATTCCACTCACTCAACAACATTGCCGGCAGATATTGTAAAAATCAGCTAATGTCACTACAGAGCATTTAAACGTGCACATTAGCATGATTTGTACTCACCAACAGGGCCACCAATCACAATGCCCAGGTGGTCCAGCAGATCTTGCTCCCTGGAGACAAGGTCAGCCCAGCAGTGCTTCAGCTGGTGGTCGTTTCTGGGTGTGTTGTAAATCCTTTGCAGATGATGCAACACCTTTGCCCACCGGAGCCTCCGTGCCTCAGTGTGATACCCCTGTATCACACGCCCACCTGCCTCAATCATCAGGGGTAGGAAATGGCACACCAGCCAAATGAACCCACCCAGCTCCTCCTCTCCCATCCTGCCAAGACGAGGCCTACCCAACATAATCGTATAAAAAGAGAAATAGGGGACAAAGGGGAACAAAGGAGAATAGGGGTAAAGTAGGACAGGAAAAATTCAAATAAACTACTAACACAGCCCAACTATACCCAAACTAACACTAACCACAACAGACTCCCAAAAAAACTAAGACAATAGTTTACAACACAAATGACCACAAAAAAACATTCAGACAGGATACCACAACATGTTTTTAATCACAAAAATACAATAAAAAGACCACACAGGAGACAAATTCACTAAATGCACAGAGACAAATTGAGACACAGCCACACAGTCAGGAAATATTAGAGACTGCAAAGTGAAAGTGAAAGTACACCCACTGTACCTATTCTGTAAACAGGATTTCCTATTACATCACTTCCTGCCTAAAATGCTGGGCATTTTTATTGTCATGCGTGAAAATATATTGACGCATACAGTCTGCACGTCATTTTTTATTGACGCACAGGAGTAGATTTAAGCCTGCATCCATATGGTTCAAAATTGTTTCAAACTTAACCGATTTTCGGAGGTACAGTGTGGAAGATACCGGTCAGGGCCAATGCTTCTTTCAGGGCATTATGCGTCGCTTTTCGGGCATAAGTGTCATTTTTAGACGCATGTGCATCATTTTTTGACGCGTATGTGGCAACATTTCAGGCATTAACTGGGTTTGGGTCATTTTACCATTTTAAGAGTACATTACAGTTGTGACAATACTGAGATAGGCTGATTGCACCCACTTTGGGCATGACAGTGTATGGGCACATGTGACACATCATACTACTTCATGTACAGGATTTTCACTCTTGACTGACGCAATAGATGGCCAAACGTGTGACCTACATATATATATTACACAAATTGGGCATGTTTGGCGTCAGGAGAGGATAGCAAGGTGACGCACATAAGTACAATACCTCAATGCCTACGGCTCAATGTGTGTGCTTTGGCTTCTAATATTGTTGTTAACCCACTGTGTGACCATCACAAGATGCATTATTGTAAATATGCTTGTATGCATGTGGAGTCAATGTGTCCAACCCTCAGATGCAAGTCAGTGTGGAAATGAGAGAGGACATGTGTTAGTCATACATGTAGCAACAACTGATGTGTGCACTTTCTAGTTTTTGGGTAACATAAACACCACAAATGACAAAGCATACACCGGATAGATAGCAGAAGGTTGTTCATGTCAATGGTCTAAAACTTGGCCATCACATGTCCTGGAATTTTGGATACTGCTTCCTAGGCACTTGTTGGTGAACCCACCATGAGTCAGGCACATGTACATACTAAGTGGTTACCGTGTTTGTGACACGGAGAGCTAAAGATAAACCACATTTGTAATGTCACGCCACAGTTGAGGTCATATAACTGAGCCACAACTCTCCTGTGGCAGTGGAGGACCAGCAGACGAAGCAGCACGTGGCCACATATTTCCAGTGATCAATTGCACAGAGGTGTCTGGTTTATGTGTGTGGGCCGATGTTTTGCCTATATATTTTTAGGGGTCTATGTTGTCATAGTTACGTCCAGGTCAAGTCATGAGTCTGTGGCGGCTATTCCTGTATTCTACTGAGTATCCTTGGAGATCAATGTAAGTAAAGCCAACGAGGACTTGAGAACCCACATGGGGATGGTCCTACCCTGTCACTGCAGACGTGTTATGAGACTTTCAACAGGGCATCCTTGGTGTGCTGAGTAAAATAATATCTCAGGATTCTTGTATCGGCAGGTTTCATCATAACATTTGAACACAGGTTGGCGTCTAAAATTCCCACTGCATCTGGGAACATCATAGACTCTGTGCTGATTATTCTCGCAGCTATTCACCACGCACGGCCCATCAATATGTTGGGGGCAATGTGAATCAGCGTGTGGACTGTCAGGGTCCTAACATGTGTGGACTTTTCATGCACATTATCTGACTTTGCCGGTTCTGCTGGAGGCACCATACCCAATCCCTGCATACGGCCATGGTACAGGGTCACAATTTGTCACTCATGCATACATGAGACCCAGACAAGGGATAAGCCATGATTTGGGTATTTGGAGACAAGTTCCCAACAATGGTACGATGAATAAACAGATTATGCTATGCAATGTATTTGAGTATGCATTGTAGACCCACCTGACAAAATACCCCAGGAGGAATGTGAGGGTTGGGAAAGCAACTATGATAGAAATGTAGCCACAAGGAACCTTTAGGGTAACACACAGACAGGAGCCAGTCAGGCTAACAGGATGCAGGGTCAATCAGGATCCAGACATTTCACAAGGTACATACTCAGTGGTCCGACTGAGACTGGTCGGAGGAGGAACAAGACAGTTGACATGGAAAACTGTGTTTGTCCTGTGTTTTGGAAGGTGGCACATTAACCCAAGGGTTGTGTTACACAGCTGATTTTTATGGCAATGCATAACAGTGTAATCGATAAAATGGCAGCTTCTATGCTGTTCCAAGCATCTGCAAGGGCAGTGCATGTTCAAATGGCTGGGCTGCATGGAGGTGCTCACAAGTGTGAGCTGCATCAGTCTCTCACAAGTCCTGTAGGTGAGATTCAAGTTCAAATGACCAACAGTACCTTTCACATGGGAAGCAATCTACAGGTGATAACAGGGTTTAGAGACTACAAGCCAGTGCATTATTTAACCTGATGTCCATGCAGACAGAATTACAATGACTATGGCATACCATACTAAAGGGTGAAGCACACTGGATTAACATTGTGAGTCTGTGTGTGTGTAGAGGAAGGATTATCTGGGTACACATATTACCATTCCAGGGACCTCTTCAGATGGCTGAGGTGAGACCGGGAACATGGGTGTGTCAGGACTTAGGACATGGGCTGACATGTACATGGAATGTCATGTGCGCAATGCTTGTCATAGGTGTGACACTTGTGCTATCTATGTTCTGCTTATATGGAATTCTAGCAACACATGGGCCCTCATTCGGACCTTGGCGGGCGGCGGAGGCCGCCCGCCAAAGTCCCGCCGTCAGGTTACCGTTCCGCGGTCGAAAGACCGCAGCGGTAATTCTGACTTTCCCGCTGGGCTGGCGGGCGGCCGCCTTCAGGCCGCCCGCCAGCCCAGCGGGAAAGAGGCTTCCACGATGAAGCCGGCTCGGAATCGAGCCGGCGGAGTGGAAGCTGTGCGACGGGTGCAGTTGCACCCGTCGCGTATTTCACTTTCTGCGCAGCAGACAGTGAAATACATTTAGGGGCCCTCTTACGGGGGCCCCTGCAGTGCCCATGCCAGTGGCATGGGCACTGCAGGGGCCCCCAGGGGCCCCGCGACCCCCCCCTACCGCCATCCGGTTCCCGGCGGGAGAACCGCCGGGAACTGGATGGCGGTAGGGGGGGTCGGAATCCCCTCGGCGGCGCAGCTAGCTGCGCCGCCTTGGAGGATTCCAATGGGCGGCGGTACACTGGCGGGAGCCCGCCAGTGTTGTCGGTCCGACCGCGGCTTTACCGCCGCGGTCGGAATGCCCATTGGAGCACCGCCGGCCTGTCGGCGGTGCTCCCGCGGTCCTCCAACCCGGCGGTCATGGACCGCCAGGGTTGGAATGACCACCATAGTCCTTGCAAATATAGGTGATTTAACAGTTACTGCTGTCAAGGGTCTGGCCATACATTAATGTTACTATTGCAATTGCACATCCACTGCCTCATGTATGATGCTTTTTGTTCCATTATTGACTGATGGTGTCTTAGTTGTGTGCCATATGCTGCAATGAACCATGTTGCCAACATGTATGTGTGAAATAGGTGTGGTCCTCTGCTATTGCCCTTCAAATGTGAAATGTACAGGATATATGTCATTTACAGTGTGTGTGAATGTGACTGTTGATTCATACGCATCACAATTGCTTTGGAAATTTCTGTGTCCTGATCGGTATATCAGCAATGCTCCATGAGGCTACACTCTTATTCTGATAGAGATAAAGGTGAGCAAAAATGATTACCCAGACCATGATATGGTGATTATTATAGGTGTTTATTTACATATGTTACAACAGTGGTGATGGTGAGTTGAGTCAAAAGAAATTGTTGACAATATGTTGGTGTCTACGCAATCCTGCAGCTGTGTTTGGTTGGTCCCCCTCATGTTGATGGCCAGCATCCTCCTCTTCCTCCTCTTCAGGCATTTGTGGCTCTGGTTCTAATAGGGGAATGTTCCTTCATATACAAATGTTGTGCAGGATGACACAGATTAAAATGATCTTGCAGACCATTTCTGGTGAGTACAGGAGGCTGCCTCCAGTGATATCGAGGCAGCTGAATCTTGCCTTCAGGATGCCAAAGGTCCTCTTGACTATGGTGCGTGTCCTCCTATGTGCCTCATTGTAGGCACGCTCTGCTGCAGTGCTTGGGTTGGCAAATGGTGTCATAATCCATGGCTGGATCCCATACCCCTGATCAGCTGAAAGAGAAAATGATTGAGATCATGTTGATGTAGCTTGCCCCATTAATACCACCTTGCATGGCAGTAGTTCTCTTGTGTTGTCTGTGACTCATTTGTGTTTGTGTTATTGTGTCGATTCCTAGGCTTCTAGGATGTACCATCAGCATTGGGTTGTTTCCCAGCTGAACGAATGTTTGGCTGCTGAACGGTTGTCAGCAGTATATTTTGAGAGTTGCAGTTCAGTGTTTACTCCCTTGCATTGTGACTTGTGATACAGGTGTCCCTGTGTCTTCACTGGCGGTGAGATGATAGTTCCATACACAGAATCAATTCGACAGTGGTGGTAACACGTTTGCATCTATGTACCCTGGACATCCCATACATTTTGACATATGCAATAGATTAATTTAACCATCAGTGAGACCCTTACATTTTTGCAAGGTGACAATTAGCCAAACTTCTCTGTATGTTGTGATCATTGACATGTTAACATTTGACTGTACACTAATTTTACATGTGTGACAAGTTCACTGCAGACCTATTTCTCTGCCCTTGGCAAGTTGACTCAGGTTGTAACGTCTACCTAGAACACTGCACATGGTCTAGTTCAGCTGGCTAACTTGGTTGTGAGGTTGTCGTTTTGAGTTTCAGAAGGTCCATATGGCAGTACATCTGTTGTGTGTGCATTAATTTGTCACAATGCGCATGTGTAGGAATCTGCACCTTCCATATTGTCTCATCAAGATGTGTTCTTCGCAAAGTCCACTTGCATCTTGGTAGTGGGCAAAGTGAGAGCAGGAGTGATGTGAGATATTGGAATGGCCTCAATGATTGCATGTGACCTTTATTGTAGTCATCATAATGCTATGTGAGTTACGGTGTTTGGCCTGCAGCAAATGACATTCCACACCCCTTACACAGTACGTATTGGTACGAAGGGTGTTTGATTGAGTGTTCTTGATGTGATATTGAAAGATTAATCTTCCAAGTTGTACTGCCAGTTGAGGCCATGTCATTGTCTTTGTGTTGTTTTAAATTGTTCCTTTGTGTCTGTGGAGTGGCATCTATTGTTATTTGGATCTGTCATTTGTCCATAGGTGTGTATCCAAATGAGTGAGGATATCAAACATGCCTAGCGGTGTGACAACCTCAGTCTGTTCCTGGCCACATGTCGATGTTGTGGTGTATGTGTTGTTTGTACTAGAGGGTTGCTGTGCAGTGTGTATATAAGTAGGTTTCTGTACTTACCAACAGTTAGTCCATTTCCATATCGTCCATCCTGGAAGTGTTGATTGATGGTGCAGTGGCGGAAGATGAATGAATCATGTACACTCACAGGATACTTTGCCACAATGTTGGTGATCAATCCCTGGTGATCCACAATGGCCTACACATTGATGGAGTGTGTGTGCTTCCTGTTGCTGTATAGATGTTCAGTTGCAGCAGGTGGCACAAGGCGTACATGTGTGCAGTCAATGGCACCAAGGATGTGTGGGAATCCATTAATGAGGTAAAACCCCTGTTTTGTCTCCTGCTTCTGCTGTGTGTTGGGGAAGCAGATGTGGTGGGGTGTGTGTGTGATGATGGCATCCAGTACCTTGGGAAGGAAGGCGGAGAATGACGGCTGTGGGATCCCAGCAACCAGTGCACCAGTGGTTTGAAAGGAGCCACTTGCCAACATGTGTAGTACAGCTAACAGCTTGGTTTCTGGTGGGATGGTGCTGGGTGTCTGCAAGCTGGGTGCCAACTGTGGCTCAATGTTGTGCACCAGCTGCTGAATGGCTTGCCAGTTCAACCTGTACCTCTGGATGATGTCATGTTCCCTGAGGCCATGAAGGGTTGTCCTGGTGCGGAATATCCTCGCCTGCCTTCTGCGTTGCCTTTGGGGTCCCTGCTGGTGTTGTGGAAGCTGCTGTTGCTGGTCCTGTGCTCTGCGTCTGCGTGCACGCTGGATGAGAAGCACTTCCATGTCTTCCTTTTGGAGCTCTGCTGTTGCTTCTGTGTGTTTTGATTAAATACAGGTGTGTTTGCCCCATTTTAACGCCTGCCCTGACCCAGGCCTTAATTTTTGACGCAAATCGGGCTTTGCGTAATTTTCCGACTCCGCCTCGCAGCCGTGTGGGACTTTTGCGCGGTAGCATCAATAAGGTGCACAAGTGTTTGTGTCATTTTTTGGAAAGGAACGCCTACCTTGCATGTCATTAATGCAAGGCGGTTTCCCGCATCCAGAAAATGACGCACACAGCAGGATTTTGATGCCCGCGGGCATCAAAGTTTAATTATGGTGCACGGTTTGCGCCGAATGTGCATCAACATTTTTGACGCACATTCAGCGTAGACGGAGTATAAATATGCCCCTTAGTACTAAAGTCGTCTTCCGGTGTTTATAGCAGTTTTTGGTTGAGCCCTTTGGATTTAAGGCTGAAGGCAGTACTACTTTCTCACTGTGCCTGTCTGTGGGTAAAAAAGGTGTTCAGAATACATGATGGTTTAATCCTTGAGCTCTCTGCAAAGCACACAAAGCAACGGTCACGTATTTCAGTTGCAGTTGTGATTCTATGCCAGTGTGTCTGAAGGAGGTACTCATTGATTAAAATATTGACAAGGTGAAAGTAAAATAACTTGTTGTTGTTCATTTATTTTAAACAGCTAACAACCATTGACAAAACCAATACTCCTGGCTGGTTGTTAAATGTTGTGTTACATTTCTGGATTTAATGACAGAAAGCACAGAGATGAACCAAAGTACCCAGTCAGATGGAATATTATGGGAATCACAGAAATTTAGATTCGGTGTTTAAGCTACAACCTTAATTACATAGACCCAGGGCCTTAAGTGCAATAAAAAAATCAGGGGTTAGGGTGGAGGGGTCTCCCAAAGGGGTGTGTCCTATGTAAGTGAGAGTGTGGCTTTCAGGTGCAAGCTAAAATTCTGTGCTTAGCATACTTTGCTACCTGGATGGTGTTTTGTTGCCTCTTTCTGTTATTGCATCCAAATACAATACACAACTGGCATAACACCCAAAACAAGCCAGGACTATTGATTTTGTCAATGGTTCTTAGTTGCATAGGAGTAATAAGTAACAACAATGAATGTGTTGTATATAATATTGTAATATTGAAAATGCTTCAATTAGGAAATAATGAGACTGTGAAATAACTATACCTCCTTGAAGCTACAAAGGCCAGTGAAAGGTGGTACTACTGCCAAGTTAAGATTGGTTTTCATTCTGAGGGTGAGAGTAAAAATGCTTCCGGTGCAGAGCACTAACAGGACTTGACCCCCTCAAGCCCTGCATATACCACACCCCTTTTAGAGACCCACCTATTTTTTCATCTCACTTAAAGCCCACGGCTGGCGGAAAGGAAGAAGTGGGAATAGAAGAGATGGATGTAATGGGAAGAATCAATAAGAAAAGGCTAGCAGGGGGGATGAGGTGAAGGACATTGCATGCAAAGGACAATGATATAAGAGGGGTAGAATCCACACAAAAAGATAAGAGGCCAGTAGACTGGTTAACTTTGAAATACAGAGGTTCCGAATGAAACACACAATAATTTGTGGTGGTCCAGGCAAGCCTCTCCCTTCCCAGTGGTTTTGGGGTTTCAGCCTCAAAAGAATACATTGAAAAATGGCAAAATATGTTATTTTTGGGCCAGTTTCCATAAAAAAGTGGTCAAGAAGTTACATGTGTGATCCATTCAAACCAGTCTGCACCACTTTCCAGTGCCTCATTCTCATGTAACAAACGCACTCCCATGTTTTCCCTTCTCTCCCTTTTTTACCCTTTCAATCACCACCTTTTCCTGTTTGCAACATTCTCTCCCAGTAATCACCTCTCTCTAATGTGTACTGTTCTCTAGTGTGCAACATTCTGCTCTCTAAGCTCCTTTATCTTTGGAGCACCATTATACCACCATGTGTACCCTACCTGTGTTGTCTTCTCTCTGTCTAGTGGGCAAAACAGGAGCAAGCGCCATTTGCATATGGGCCCTAATATAAACATTACTGCTAAATTGGGTGAAAATTATTTTTTCAACCATTTCTGCCATACCTGGGTCTAAATTGCCCTGGCCATATTACAAGAAATTGGCAGACTGGTAGACTTCTTCAAATGGAAATTGATTGGAATTGAGTGACTAGGTGATATCTGGAGATACCAATCCCTCATAGCATTTGAGACTATCGCAGGAATATGAATTGGCTGGGACTTAATCGTCCAAATATGTCCAGCTCAGCCATGCTTTGCGATGCCGTTTTGTAGAAGGAGAACAGCTACAAGCCGCCACCCCACTTGAGCACAGGCTGCTCATAGACCACAAACCAGACAAGGCTATCTCAATAATCTACATGAAACTAGTGAATAATTCCCCTGACCCACTGGTGTCCCTCAGCAAGGTGTGTTCCCGAGACTTGAGTGGGTCAGATGACAATGATTTGACTAGAGCATTGCAGAGTCTATGGGAGATAACAATCTGAGCAAGGTTTCGGCACATGCAATCTGAAATTTCCTAGCTTACCTAAAGGAAAGTTTCAAGAATTATGCTCAAACTTTCTATTCCTTTAATACTTCCAGAAGTGTTCAACAACAAAAATACCTTTCCCAAGACCCCCTGGGAAGGAAGAATAAAACCAAACAATACAGTAACCAATCAGATGTCCCCATTCCAGTCCATGGGCCTGATTTGCAAAGGTAAACTTAGAGTTTTGGTTTAGATTTAGGCCAAAAGTCTAATTTTACAACTTTTTGATATTCACAAAGGTAAGTTACGAGTAGTACCTTTACGTCTGCACTCGGGGCAGAGATCCCCCCGAGTGCGGAGATTCTACTCGGAGTGCAGAGAGTACACTTCGGGTGAGTTTATTACACTCCAGGTGCAGAGTGGAATCTCCACACTCATGGTGGTGATTCCGCCCTGAGTGAGGACGTAAAGATACTACTCGTAACTTACCTTTGTGAATACTGAAAAGTCATAAACTTAGACTTTTGGTCTAAAATTAGACCAAAAATCTAGGTTTACCTTTGTGAATTGGGCCCCATATAATTAAACGTCCCCTGAGGCACTTCCTCTTTCTTGAGTGAAGCCTGCAGAATGATCATGCATCATTTAACTTTATTGGAATCTGTACTCAAGAATACACAAAAACGGAGAGGAAAAATTCTTGGTAACAGAAGGAAAAACAGTCACCTTAAACAATAACTGACATTATAATACTTCTTATTTGTAAATTTTGCACTTTCAGGACCTGATATTCATATTGTGTACCACAGTAATGCATATTTGCACCAAACAACAAGGTTACTTACATGGAACAAAATGTCCCCACTTGTGTAATGTGAAACGCATGATTCCCGGTGGGAAAGAGACTGTGAAAAACAGGTGGGAGGGAATAATCCTTGCCTCCGTGTCCTTAATAGAATTGATACTTTCCTTTACGTAAACTAGGAAATTTTACATTCTATGTCAGGACTGGAGGCAAGGATTATGCTTGTTTAAAGCTTATCCCCCACCACAGACACCATGTCCACCACCAGTTTAAAGTAAAACCACTTAAACATAGAGTCCGAAGTCCTATCTGTGGTGTTGATGATATCCTCTAGTCTAGTCCCTAGAGAAAATGCTTTTGAGGTCATTGCCTCTCTGACAGAATGGGCACTCTATTGAGACACATCAATGCCTGCCTCAAGCATGACCAGCAAGCAAGGGTGGGAGAGGAGACAGCCTTAAAAGGTTTTATCAAAGATATCAACAGTTGTCTCTCACCTGGTGGATGGTACTAGGCTGTCATGTTTACATAGGCTTTAAGGCACCTTACCACGCAAAGCTTAGGATGGGAATCAAAAGTAGGGTAAAATATTGTTCTCAAGTCTGCTTTAGTTCTCCTGGAAACATTGAACATGACCCTGTGAGAAGTGTATACTGTACTTGAGACATCCAAGGTGCTGACATCAGCCACCCTTTTGCACCAAACTAGGCAGAGGAGCATTGTCAGTTTTGCTGATAATTATTTGCACAAAAGGTATTTCATTTGCCAGGATTGGAAAATATTCAGAACCATATTGGCATCCCACAAAGTGGAATACTTGGGTTCAGGAGGCACGGACAGACGGATGCATCTCAGCAGCTTACAGAGCAAGGGGTGTTTCCCTACGGGGGCCCCTCGCATTGGCCAATGCTCTGCAGAGATAGCCAAGCGACAGGAATTGACCATCCTGTATGCTAAGCTGTGAGACAATAAAGATGCCAGGAAATTCAGGATTGAAACAATGTCACACCCTATGGGAGCTTCTTGGTGTTGAAGACGCCAACCCACCCATCTGACCCATGCCGATTTGTATCTTTTGGAGGTCCCCTCTGCCCATGCCTTGGACAGCATAGTTTCAGCCTCCTGTGAAAGACCCGGAACTAGCCATCTTTGCCTGTAATCCTCCATGCCATGAGAGCTAGATGGCCTTGGAGGACTAGCAGATGGTGTTGGCCGAGGGGACTCTGAAGAATATCTGGTGCGAGGGGAAGACGGATTGGAAAATTCCAAGAAAGTTCCAGAAGAACCGGAAACGATGCTTGTGATTTCCATATCGGGGTGATCAGCACAACCTCAGCTTGCTGTCTCCTCACTTGGAGAAAAAGGGGGGGAAAGTGTAACCTTTCTCCTTCAAACAGTCTTGCAGGAATGCATCCGTCACCAGAGCGAGGGGTTTCGGCTTCCCGCAGAAATATCTTGGAAGTTGGTGATCCAGACGGGAAGCAAAAGATTGATTGAGAACGGGGCCCAGTTGGGCTCGTAACATGGACGGGCAGTGGTGCATGAGAAGGACATCATCCAGGTAGATGATTAGATGAAGACATTGAGCTCTCAGGTGTTCGACCACCGGTTTCAAGACCTTGGTGAAACACCAAGGGGCCGAGGATAGACCAAAGGGACGAGTTTTGAAATTGAAAATGGATCCCCGCCATCGCAATTATAAGAAGCGGCAATGAGTGGAATAGGAACCATCAAATATGCCTCCCTGATGTCTAAGCACACCATCTAATCGCCCAGACACAATAGATCCTGAAGAGGTAAATCCCTTCCATTTTGAAATGACAGTAAATTAACCAGCCATTTAACTACCGCAGGTTGATCACTGGTCGTTGTCCTCCTTCCAGCTTCACTGCCACAGAGAGGTTGCTCAGGAAACCCCAGGGGTGGAGTACAGCCAGGGCAATGGCCTGCATGCAAAGTAACTCTTCTACCTCATGATCTATTTGAAACTTCTGAGTCTCTGAAAATATTAAGGCTGAGGGCTTGCTTGTTGGACCGGAGACCCGTAGAATTCTATTTGGAATCCTTGGATGGTTTAGCGAACCCAGGCATCCGAGGTGATGGCCTGCCAATTCTGCAAAAACCGAGACAGAAGGCCCCCACTTGAACACATTAATGGAACCTTACACTTACCAGATATAGGTCCTTGAGATTGCCCTCTGGAGGAGCTTCTGGTGCCACATCCTCGTTGGCCCCTTCTGGTAGGGGAAAAAGCCTCCCATCTGAGACTGCTCTTGGCCTTTGTGGAAGGCTTGTCCTCCGGGAGGGCCTTGGTAGTAAAAACAGCCAGTAGGGCACCCCCTGCCATGGCCAGCCCCAACTAAAAGGCTTGGGTGGGGAAGACTTTCTTTATGGTGTTCTGCGATGATGTAAATGTGGAGACAAATTTACTAAGTTCACAAACAAAAGGTTTGCCAAAGAGGTTTCTCTGAGCCGCCACAGCTGTCTCGGACGAGGCAATGTCTCCCAAATTTTGATCGACCTTGATAAGAAGGAACAAACCCGGTTCCATAGAAAGCACGCAGTTGGCATTGCCCAAGAAAATAACATGCGTGCTGCTCCCTCCCGGACATATCCGCTAGGGAGAGAGTGCTACCAGTGGCCTTATCTTCCTCTGCCAACTCCAGGATTTTAGACACAGGGCCTATGACATTGACATTCAGGATCTTATCCTGAAAGCCTTCCATGACCTGTTGATGCCCTTTTTGTGGAGAAAGGTGACCATACGAGTGTTGATTTCTGGAATGGCCGAAACCTTGCCGGCAAGAGAGGGCCATAGGCACTCTGCCCAGAGTTTGGCGCAAACCTCTTTTTCCAGGGGTTTTCTTAATCTGTTGGAGATGTATTTGCCCACCTTATCTGAGGGAAACCATTGTGTGAACCTGGGGTGGACTAGCTCCTCCGGGTCCAACATGTCAGAGGGAACCCCTGCACTTTGGGAATCCAATTGGGCAGTCTGTATCAAAGGCGCGGGCTGCCAAGGCCTGTAAGGTCCCACTTCATCTGCAGAATCTGTGATGGGATCCTCATCATCCCCGTCTGCTGAGGGGAAAGGGCCAGGAGTAAGACCGTGGCTGCCTAAGGCTTCTGGATCAACACCTGCCTGGGTGGAGCATTTTAAAAATTCCTTTTTAAGCCGGTCGAAAGCTGCCAGGTCCACCCCTATTTCCAATTTACATTTGGGGAGATGATGCGCCTGATGGTCCAGCTCCATAGAGCCCTTATTAAGGGGATCTATGCGGATGTTAAGGGGAACTGGGCAGATGTAGGCCAACTGTAATAGGTGCCTTTTTAAATGTTCTATGACATAGGTTACCGCCTGATGAATGGATGGATCCATGGTCTGGCAGAATTTTTCATCTATGGGGAGGACCAAAATGGTCTCCTCCTCCACGTGTTCCCCATCCTTCTGGGATTGCATATTTGCCAGTGATTTATATTAGGTACCTCCCACTAGATAACGTGCAGGGAGTTTATTTGTTACAGGAGTCCGTATATGTTAAAAAGGGGGGGTGTAGCCGGGTGTCGGAAACCCCGGCTACATATGCGGAGAATCGTCCGTGCCCCGGGGGTCCCATGGACGAAGGACTTACGCCAGCTGTAAACCCGGATAGTTGTAGGAAACATGTATGAAAATAGTTGTAGGACAACGCGCGCAGCGTGTTGGTGTGGAAGAGGAGACAGACGCCAGAGAGAAGAAGGAGAACATGACCACGAACGTCGGGAGCACGGAGGAAGACACCGCGGAAAGCGTTCTGCCTGGAGGTGAGGAGGAGAACATCAATCCAAGACCCCTGGACTCCTGAGATGAGATACAGGACGGAGAAGGAGACTCCAAGGAGCAACAGCTTTGCCACGTCCCTGGAGGGGCGTGGCTTCAGCAGGTACGGTCCTGCCTAAAAACAAAGTTGAGCGCTATAGTGAGAAGGAAGGAGGGTAGAGAGAGGGAGCAGAGGGAGGTTGGGAAGGGACAATTGGGGAGGTGGACACCAAAAAGGGGGGAGCACTAGTCACAACCACGGAGGCAATTTAACTGTGATAAAGGAAGGAAGTTTGGGGTTCACCAGGGTGAAAACGGAGGCAGGACCCTATCCACCCTTTCAGTCCTTTTCTTTTACCCTCAGTTCTGGACCACTACCCGACCATCACCGTTTCCACTGCATCAGTCTCTCTATATCTCTCTCTCTCTCTACACCCTCCCCCCTACTAACACCATCCCAGAAATCCCCAGACATACGACTTACCTACTGTTCATTCTTTTTCCGGTCCACCTGACAACACCACCGCCGAGAGTCATATCACCAACCGCCGGGGATCCTAGAAGAGAAGGAAACAAAGGAGATAAGCAACATCTAAAGAAAGAGAGAGACTGTATGAAGGCACCTATACACTTTAAAATAAAACGTCTTGTATAAAATCATCAACCTGAGTGTCTCTTTAATCCCTATCGCTATCCCACTGCCACAGTGGTGTCAGAAGTGGGATTGGTATAGTAGCAGTAGAGGACGGAAGGACAAGTAACCCAGAACACCATGGAAGGGAAACCCACACTAGAGGACATGATCCAACAACTTGCAGAAGGCCAACGTCATCTACAGATGGTATGGGAGGCACAACAAAGGGAAGCCAAGGAGGCTAGAGAGGCTCTCCAGAGTGCCCTCAAAAGTCAGGCCACTATTATGGCAAATAATCAGTTGGTGCACGAGACAGCTTTGCAAAAGCTAACCAACACAATTGCCGCCAGTAAGGTTCACCCCAACGTACTGAGTTCGGTACTCCAAAAGTTTCAAGAGGGGGAGGACTCTGATGTGTTCTTTACAAACTTTGAAAGGGTGGCCTCCTCCGCTCAATGGCCCGAAGAGCGATGGGAGAGAGAAAACGGAGGAGTACTTGTTGCGACGGTTTTATTGGCCGGGAGTTTATGCCCACATCCGACGATTTTGTGCACAATGTCCAAAATGTCAATTAGTAGACCCCGGACCCAGAGGAAAGTACCCTTACAACCTTTGCCTATAATAGACATCCCCTTCTCCCGAGTTGGTATTTACCTGGTAGGTCCCCTCCTTCCATCCACAAAAGGACATACCTACATACTGGTTCTCGTTGATTATGCCACCAGATACCCAGAAGCCATCCCTCTCACGAGTATGACGACCAAGAATGTGGCTCAGGCCATGATTGTTTTTTTTTTTCAGAGTCGGATTTCCTAACGAAATTTTAACGGATCAGGGTACTCCGTTCATGTCCACCTTAATGACTCATATCTGTAAAGCATTGGGGGCCAAACAGCTCAAAACATCAGTATATCATCCACAAACCGACGGCCTTGTCGAAAGGTATAATCGTACTATAAAATCATTGTTGCGAAAACCGTCTCTGAATCGGGGAGGGACTGGGATAGGAACCTCCCTCTGGTCCTATATGCAATAAGGTCCCATGAACAGGCGTCCACGAGCCATTGCCCTTTCGAGTTGGTCTTTGGGCGACAGCCCCATAGTTTATTAGATATGGCGGCCGAGACATGGGAGGAAGAGGAAGGCGGGGAAAAGCCCTTGTTAGAATACATCCAGGAGCTCAGGTCCCAACTGCAGACGGTTTGGGAAGATGTCTGCAACCACATGGAAAGAGCCCAGGGAAAGCAAAAGAATTATTACGATCAGGGAGCAAAAACAAGACAACTCCAACCTAACGATAAAGTACTCCTACTACTTCCCAGTTCAGACAATAAGTTATTAGCCAAATGGCAGGGTCCATGTAAAGTCATGAAACCAGTCTCCCCGGTTACGTATCTCATAGAATTGTCACAAAACCTAAAACGAGTGCAGATATATTATATTAACTTACTAAAAAAATGGGAAGAACCCGCTATTTCTGTACCACCTGTAGCAACAGGGTTCTTGGTAACCCCGACAAACCCTTGGACATTGAGTTATGTCCCACTACACCAGGGACATCATCCAAACGTCCCCAGATTAATCCTAACATACAAGAAAACCAACACAGACAGTTGAATTAACTTCTAGTTCAGCATACCAGGTTCTTTTCAGAAACTCCCGGGAAGACAACATTAATACAACATCATATTAAAACCCCAGAGGGTCAAACTGTGCGACTCTGATCTTACCGTATCCCAGAGGCACGAAAACATCTAATTGAGCAGGAAGTAAAAACCATGCTACAAATGAAGGTTATAGAGCCATCTGTCAGCCCCTGGTGCTCACCGATCGTGTTAATCCTGAAACCAGACGGCTCGGTCCATTTTTGCATTGACTTTCGCCGGTTAAATGCTATGTACCAATTTGATACGTATCCCATCTCACGAGTAGACAATCTACTCGAGAAATTAGGTAAGGCTCGATTTATGTCAACCCTTGATCTAACCAAGGGATATTGGCAAATACCACTGGCCCCAGCAGATCGGGAAAAGACAGCTTTCTCAACACCCTCAGGACTCTACCAGTTCACAGTACTACCGTTTGGCCTACATGGTGCCCCTGCTACCTTCCAAAGGTTAATGGACCATCTCTTAAGACCCCTCCAACATTGTGCGGCCGCGTATTTAGATGACATAGTGGTCTTTAGTGAATCATGGGAAGATCACCTCCACCATTCACATCGCGTTTTCCGTGTCCTAAGCGTGGCAGGCCTCACAGCTAATCCAGCTAAATGTCACCTGGCCCATGACCACATCGCGTAACTCGGATATTTCATGGGGAAGGGACAACTGCGACCACAGACAAATAAAGTAGAGGACATCCAACGGGTCCCGATTCCAACAACCAAAAAAGAGCTCCGTTCCTTCTTAGGTTTAATAGGCTATTACAGACGCTTCATACCCAATTATTCTACCTTGGCAGCCCCTCTTACCGACCTTTTGCGGAAGGACCAACCATCAAAACTATCTGCCTTAACTCCTGACCAACTATCTAGTTTCCATCACTTAAAGTCTCGCCTCATGACTAAACCGGTTTTACTATGTCCCGACTTTACTAATCCCTTTCACCTACAAACAGATGCCTTGGACATAGGGTTAGGTGCTATTCTGTCACAAGCAGACGACCAAAGGCATAATCACCCTATAGTGTTAATAAGTAGAAAGCTGTTACCCCGGGAACAACATTACCCAATAATTGAAAGGGAGTGTCTAGCCATTAAGTGGGCCATTGAGAATCTACAGTACTACCTCTTGGGTCATTCATTCATCCTATACACAGATCATGCTCCTCTCACCTGGTTAGCCACCCACAAGAACACGAACCCTCGTATACTACGGTGGTTCATGGAGCTCCAACCATTCTCATTTCAGATATGTCACATCCCAGGAACTCACCAATATACTGCTGACCATCTTTCCCGTTACCCTTGGGCAACGGAACTCCATCAGTCCCGTGCTTGGGAAGGGAGATGTAGCCGGGTGTCAGAAACCCCGGCTACATATGCGGAGAATCGTCCATACGCGGAGTGCCCCGGGGGTCCCATGGACGAAGGACTTACACCAGCTGGAAACCTGGATATCCGGGTTTCCAAAGGTATGAAAATAGTTGTAGGACAATGCGCGTGGCGCGTTGGTGTGGAAGAGGAGACAGACGCCGGAGAGAAGAAGGAGAACACGACCACGAACGTCGGGGACACGGAGGAAGACGCCGCGGAAACCGTTCTGCCTGAAGGCGAGGAGGAGAACAGCAATCCAAGACCCCTGGACTCCCGAGACGAGATACAGGACGGAGAAGGAGACTCCAAGGAGCAACAACTCCGCCACTTCCCTGGAGGGGCGTGGCTTCAGCAGGTACGGTCCTGCTTAAAAACAAAGTTGAGCGCTATAGTGGGAAGGGAGGAGGGTGGAGAGAGGGAGCAGAGGGAGGTTGAGAAGGGACAATTAGGGAGGTGGACACCAAAAAGAGGGGAGCACTAGTCACAACCACGGAGGCAATTTTACTGTGATAAAGGAAGGAAGTTTAGGGTTCACCAGGGTGAAAACGGAGACAGGACCCTATCCACCCTTTCAGTCCTTTTCTTTTACTCTCAGTTCTGGACCACTACTCCGACCATCACCGTTCCCACTGCATCAGTCTCTCTATATCTCTCTCTCTCTCTACGCCCTCCCCCTACTAACACCATCCCAGGAATCCCCAGACATACGACTTACCTACTGTTCATTCTTTTTCCGGTCCACCTGACAACACCACCGCCGAGAGTCATATCACCAACCACCGGGGATCCTAGAAGAGAAGGAAACAAAGGTGATAAGCAACATCTAAAGAAAGAGAGAGACTGTATGAAGGCACCTATACACTTTAAAATAAAAGCTCTTGTATAAAATCATCAACCTGAGTGTCTTTTTCATCCCTATCGCTATCCCACTGCCACAGGGGGAAACCCACAGTATTTCCACGCCTTAAAGGCAATGTTTAAACTGGCATTGAACCAGGATTTTTTATTGTATAAGGAGCACATTTTTGGTAAGCGGGTCAGATCTGGGCTGTGCACCCTGTTATAATCGGAAGGGTCAAGTACCACTTGGGCCCCAGTTCCTGAAGTGGCCAAGCATGCCAAAAAGGTGTTAAAAACAGGATGGATGCGGTTCCCGGATACTGACTCGGGTTCGGCATCTGCCGCTCGTCGGAATACAATTACAGAACCTGTCAGAGCAGGGTGTCCAGCTTCCTGGTGAAGCAGGGTGGCTCTTGGTTGTAGGAGGGCTGCAAATCGGAGGGCGATCACTTTGAAAGTAATGACTGTTTTGGAAGCACCATCCGCCAACCAGTGATGCGGCGAGCATCGCTGATCGTCCGCCCCTTAGCGAGCCACCTGAGTAGCCACAGAATGCAGTCCCACTAACACGACAAGTACAGAGCATTTACTACCGTACTCCCACTGGGGTTGATTGCTTTGGGGGAAGCCGTTCTCACATTAGCAGTTAGCACAGTAGCACGGGAAATTATATTAAGAATCAGGGGCAAAATGCAATGCAAAATGGCAGGTGCGATCGCTGCAGGGAAGAGAAATAGATTAGGCCAAATTGACGTATGATACCAACAACATAAAGGCATTTATCTCTGCGGGAAGCAGAAAAGAAAGGGGAAGTGCCCCGAGGGATTTTAGTTATGTTGACTGTAATTGGGACATTTGATTGGTTACTGTATTGTTTGGTTTTATACTTCATTCCCAGGGGGGTCTTGGGAAAGGTAGTTTTGTTTGCTGAACACTGCTGGAAGTATTAAAGGGATAGAAAGTTTGATCATAATCCTTGCCTCCAGTCCTGACATAGAATTAAGAATCCTACACAGATCCTACTACTCTAAAACCCTCCTGCAAAGAATTAAGAAGACTCACACACCCATATGCCTTCAAGCTGTGGGCTGTTCCTTTTTCCATAGCTTATGGACATGCCCAGTGATACATTTATACTGGAGGGCGGTCATCGACAGGATCTCTCAGGTCCTGGACCATTGCTTCCCCATGAACGCTAAGTGTACCCTAGTGTACCCTACTGCAAATAACGAGGATGAACCATAGCCAAAATACTAGAAAATCTGGGCAACACTGGTAGGGGCGCCAAACAAAACATTGCATGGGCATGGGGCAAGACTACTCCTCCGTTACTAAGTTATTGGGAATCAGACCTTGACTGATGTCAGCGGGTGGAGAAGGTGGTTTATCCGACCGTGGATGCCCCAAAAATGGGAGAGCATCTGGGGCCATTGGTGCAACTTCAGGGGCTTCTTGGACATTGGGTCATAATATCAAACAATAAGTTGCAACGGTGGGGATGATGTGGTTGCCATTTTCCACCTGACATAAATACAAGCCGTAAAAGTGCCACTCTGTCATGGATCATAAATTCCTCTGTGGATGGTAACTACTGTCACTGTTACGTTTTCTATGCAAATGTCTACTGCATTAGTGTATACCTGCTCTACCCTGTGCTCTGTTTAAATAAAAAGTTTAAAAAAATAGTAAATTGTCCTGACCAAAGAGGATGCGAGCATTTACCTCCATATGGACTTAAAATATATTGTCTATATTAGACAGGGGAATCATCCAGGAATTTGATATTGTAGCTTATGTCAGAATGCGGGTTTGTGTAGGGAATAAAACATATAATTTGCAATAGTCAGCAGGTTACAATTTTAATGAGTTATTATTGAAACATATTTACAGAGTTTTGGACCTGCAAAAGTGTGATATTATGTGGTAAATAAACAAGTTGTTGTTCCTTTTACTTTTCTTTGCAATTGAAGCATTCCTACCTAGGGTAGATATTGCCAGTCTAAAGTAGTTCAGTCAAAATATAATATGTCTAATTTACACCAAGGGCTCTAACTGTTTTGCACAAAATATATGTTTATTTTCAAACTCGGAAAAAGAAAATACTGCAGGACAGGAGATACGTAGTAGAATAGTGCAAACACACCACACTAACCCTTTGTCCTAGCTTTTAAAATAAACTCAATGCACAATCATGGTTACTACTTAGAGAATAAGTATTTGCACATATAATGAGGCTACGTTATTAGACACTCGTGGTGTGACAGTCTTCTCTGGAATGTGCATCATGCTAAGGCCTTAGTTAGGAAAAAAACCTGGCAACTGGTGAGCAAAATGAACAGGACAAACCACAAGCAGTGGAAACAGTCCAACTTACCAACTGGTACTGCAACAGGTTTAGACGTACCTGCTCTCCTCTTCTCTTCTGGTGTACTTAGTCCTTAAGTCTGTGTCTTTTCAGGGGCTGACCCTTCTACAGCCTCCCTCTATCATGGTTCCTGATAGAGCTTGGGGTGAAATTGCTATGAATGCATCATTACCAAAGCATGTTCCTCTGTTCCATAGGCATGAGTTTCAGGGGGCATGCCCAGCTTCTCTTTGGCTTGTGAATGTGTGAGGGGTGCTGGAAGAAACATAGCACTGTTGAAAGTTAAAACCCAAACTGACTTCTATTTTGGGTGTTTATACTTTTTGCCTTCCAAAGCAGCTTCATATAGGGCCACGTGTACAAAGCATTTTTCTAAACGCGAAATGGCAGATTTGCAGAATCGGCCCATTTGCGACTAGAAAAATGCTTTTTGGGTTGTACAAGGCCAATGTGGTCGCAAAACAATCGCAGTTAGCTCCAATTTCAAATTGGTGCTAGCCCATTAGGAAAGGGGAAGGGGTCCCAAGGGACCCCTTCCCCTTTGTGAATGCATGCGAAAACGTTTTTGAAGCCTACTCTTCAAAAATTAAATTGAACCGTTTAATTTTCTTTCTTTTTAAACGCAGTCTGTTTTCCTTTAAGGAAAACGGTCTGCGTTTAAAAAAAGGATTGCTTTATTTAAAGGGAATCACAGACATGGTGGTCTGCTGTCCCCAGCAGGCACCATCCCTGTAATTTTTGCGATGCTCGTTGGGTCGCAAATTGCGACCTATCTCAATAATATTAATTAGGCAGGTCTATTTGCGACCCACCGGGAATCGCAAAAGAAACTCAGTGGATTTTCTTACATTTGACAATGCAATTCCCTAATTACGAATCGCATGGAATCGCAATTAGGAAATCGCAACTCCAAATTTGCGTACATGTGGCCCTTTGTGCCTGATGATACTGGGCACCGGCTGCCACTGGTAAAAGTATTGGGAGAGTGGGATAGTGGAAGGTTAGAGGTGGATGTAAATGAGGGGAAGAAGTAAAACAAAATAAGAGACTGGCTAGCAGAGTTATGAAGATCAGCACTTGGAGAGGAGCGGTTATTGTTATAGGGTGAGAACCAGCAAGAAGAGGGTAGAAGCCAGGGAGAGATGAAACATGAAGGGTAGAATATGGAGGGAAGAGGTAGATCTAAAGGGTGCAGAACAAGCAATAAAAGGTGAAGGCTGGAGGGAAAGATAAAAGGTCAAGGTAGATCATGAATGAGAGAAGTAGATCTAAAATAAGCCGAATCATCACAAGAACTTAAGTACTGGGAATAGGGAAGGGAGAGAGGTGGATGTAAGAGGGCAGGATCACCAAGAGCAGGTAAGAGCCTGTGTAGGGAGGCAGGGGAGAAGTAGCTGTTACAGGGGCAGGACCAGTGAAAAAAGATTAGAGGCTGAGGAGGGATGAAGTGTGCAGCAGGGAGGAAAGATGGGAATGAAAGAGGAGCAGAATCAGTGATAAAAATAAGAGGCAGGGGGATAGATGAGGAGCTAAGTGGAGCATGGAAGAGGAAGATGGATGTAATAGATTCAGAAAAAGGGGACAGACCAGCAAGAAAAGGTACAAGACTGGAGGGAAAGAGATAGGCGAAGGGTAGCACACAGATGGGAGATGGTAAGAGAGGTGGAACCAGTGGAGAACTTAAATGGAGGGGGTGAGAGAGGGACTCATGAGAGGTGAATGTAAGAGGGGTGGAATCAACGAGTACTCTAAGAGTCAGGTAGATAACTGAAGTGAAGTGTAACGCATTGAGGAGAAAGGTAGAAATAAGAGACAGACTAGTAAGAAACAGGACGAACCTGAGGCATGGGAGTGATGGTTGTAAGAGAGACAGAATACACAAAGAAAGGTAAGAGTCTGAGGTAAAAATGAGAAAATGAGTAGTGCATGGAGAAGCAGGTGGATTTAAGAGGGTCAAAATCAACAAGAAAAGATAAGAATCTTTGGGAGGATGGTAGGGGAGCAGTGGATGTAAATGTAGTACAACAAATAAGAAATTATGAGGCGGGGAGAGATGAGAGTTAAAGGGGCGCATATGGATAAGATGTGTGGATACGAGAGACAGAATCAAAAAGGGGACATAAGCAGAGTGGAGAGAGAAGTAATGGGAAGAAGTGAACGGAAGAAAGCAGAACCATCGAAAGATGGTAAGAGGTTGGGTGGAGGGAGACAGGAGGAGAGTGGTGGGAGTTAGATGGGCAGAACGAGCAATAGAAAGTTGAAGCAAAAAAGTAAGAGTCTTTAGGGGAGATAAAAATGCTCTAAAAATCTTCATCAAGCTTAAAACTTGTCAGCATTTTTGGACATCTCTTTGTCGACCCTTTCTCAAAAATCCATTTCCAAATCTCTTTCATACAAACTAATTTACTCCTTGACAACATGCCGGTTGGCTTGACAACTCTAAGAATCTGAAGTAGAATTTCTTTTTGATCTAAGGTCAGCCAATGAGGGAAGGCAGCAGTCCCAACCCTCCTGGGACCTCGAGGCTGAAGGTAAGTGTGTGTGATGTTTTAAAATGAATGTTTGGTGAGTGCGTGCATGTTTGAATGTTATGAGTGTTAATGGATGTGCATGAGTGCGTGTGTGAAAGAATGAGTGTGTGTGTGTGATGTTTTTAAATGAATGTTTGCTGCATGCGTGCATGTTTGAATGTTATGAGTGTTGTAAATGGATGTGCGTGCGTGCATGCATGTCTGTGTGTGAAAGAATGAGTGTGTCTGTGTGTATGTGTGTGTGCTTCCTGCCCGCCCCCTCCCTCCTAAAGCTGCCGGCCGCCACTGGTTTTGTTTAAAGATTCATTATGCCGAGTTCACTGGGTACCGCTACAATGTCTACTTCTGAAAGAGAAGTAAACGCTTGATTAAAAAGAAATAAACAAATTTCCTTTTTATTGAATTGGTAATCCAATGCCGACTGCAAAAACCTTGAGAGTCTTCTAAAGATCTTAACTGCATCTCAAAGCTTAGCCCTCTATAATACCACAGCGTTTGATGGATTTGGTAAACTTTGAAAAATATTGATGTAAAGCAAAGCTGCCTGGCAATGTCTTCATGAGTGCTTGTTGATTTACAGACATACTGCTATAAAAAAGTAAGAGAATGAAGAGGTGATTTTGGTTCAGACAGCCAGATAATGGAAACAATGGGTACTGTAATGAAAGCGCAACTTTACCCCTTCGCTGCTAGGCCTTTTCCCCCCTCAGGTGCCAGGCCTTGTTTTGGCTATTTGGGACAGTTCGCGCTTAGGCCCTCATAACTTTTTGTCCAGATAAGCCAAACACCCCAAATGTGCGTCCTTGTTTCCAACATCCTAGGAATTCTAGAGGCACCCAGAGTTTGTGGGTTCCCCTGAAGGAGACGAAGAAATTAGCCAAAATACAGCAAAAAAAAAGTTTTCTTTAGAAAAATGGGGAAAAAGGGCTGCAGAAGAAGGCTTTAGTTTTTTTCCCTGAAAATGGCACCAACAAACGGTTTGTGGTGCTAAAATCACCAGCTTCCCAGCTTTCAGGAACAGGCAGACTTGAATCAGAAAACCACAGTTTTCAACTCAATTTTGGCATTTTACTGGGATACACCCTATTTTTACTATTTGTTATGCTTTTAGCCTCCTTCCAGTTAGTGACAGTAATAGGTATAAAACCAATACTGGATCCCAAAAGGCTAAACATTTCCAAAAAAGTAGACAAAATTCTGAATTCAGAAAGGGGTCATTTGTGTAGATCCTTAATGGTTTTCCTACAGAAAATAACAGCTAAAATAGAAAAAATATTGAAATTGAGGTGAAAAAAACTGCCATTTCTCTCCACATTTTACTCTGTAACGTTTTCCTGTGATGTCAAATTTTTGAAAGCTATATACTGTTACGTCTGCTGGACTCATCTGGTTGTTGGGACATATAGGGCTTGTAGGTTCATCAAGAACTCTAGGTACTCAGAGCCAATAAATGGGCTGCACCTTGCAATGGGTTGTCATTCTATACTGGATATACAGCGATTCATTTGGTGAAATATAAAGAGTGAAAAATAGGTATCAAGAAAACCTTCATATTTCCAAAATGGGCACAAGATAAGGTGTTGAGAAGCAGTGGTTATTTGCACATCTCTGAATTCTGGGGTCCGCACACTAGCATGTGAATTACAGGGCATTTCTCAAATAGACGTCTCTTTTACACACGGTCTTACATTTGGATTGAAAAAATGTAGAGAAAGACAAGGGGCAATAACACTTGTTCTGTTATTCTGTGTTCCCCCAAGTCCCAAGTCTCCCAATAAAAATGGTACCTCACTTGCGAGGGTAGGACTAATGCCCGCGACAGGAAACGCAACATGCACACATCACATTTTTACATTGAAAACTGACGTGTTTTTTGGAAAGTGCCTAGCTGTGGATTTTGATCTCTAGCTCAGCCGGCACCTAGGAAAACCTACCAAACCTGTGCATTTTTTAAACCTAGACACCTAGGGGAATCCAGGATGGGGTGACTTGTGGGGCTCTCACCAGGTTCTGTTACCCAGAATCCTTTGCAAATCTAAAAATTTGGCCCAAAAAACATTTTTTCCTCAAATTTCGGTGACAGAAAGTTCTGGAATCTGAGAGAAGACACAAATTTCATTCCACCCAGCGTTCCCTCAAGTCTCCCGATAAGAAAGGTACTTCACTTGTGTGGGTAAGCCTAGCACCCGCAACAGGAAATGCCCTGAAACACAACATGGACACATTACATTTTTACATTAAAAACTGACGTGTTTTTTGGAAAGTGTCTAGCTGTGGATTTTGGTCTCTAGCTCAGCCGGTCCCTAGAAAAACCTACCAAACCTGTGCATTTTTTAAAACTAGACACCTAGGGAAATCCAAGATGGGGTGACTTGTGGGGCGCTCAATAGGTTCTGTTGCCCAGAATCCTTTGCAAACCTCAATATTTGGCCAAAAAAAAACCATTTTCCTCCCATTTCGGTGACAGAAAGTTCTGGAATCTGAGAGGAGCCACAAATGTCCTTCCACCCAGCGTTCCTCCAAGTCTCCCGATAAAAACGGTACCTCACTTGTGTGCATAGGCCTAGTGATCGCGACAGGAAATACCCCAAAACACAACAATGACACATCACATTTTCCCAAAGAAAACAAAGCAGTTTTTTTTGCAAAGTGCCAAGCTGTGTATTTTGGCCTCTTGCTCAGCTCGCACCTATGGAAACCTACCACATCTGTGCATTTATGAAAACTAGACACCTAGGGGAATCCAGGATGGGGTGACTTGTGGGGCTCTCACCAGGTTCTGTTACCCAGAATCCTTTGCCAACCTCAACATTTGGCCCAAAAATCACTTTTTCCTCACATTTCAGTGATAGAAAGTTCTGGAATCTGAGAGGAGCCACAAATTTCCTTCCACCCAACCTCCCGATAAAAATGGTACCTCCCTTGTGTGGGTAGACCTAGTGCCTTCGAAAGGAAATGCCCCAAAACACTATCTGGACACATCAAAATTATCAAATATAAAACTACATGTTTTTGCGGGGGGCTCCTGCATTTTTGGCCCCGGGCTCAGCAGCCATAGAGGGAAACCTACCAAGCCCAGACATTTCTGAAAACTAGACACCCGAGGGAGTCCAGGGAGGTGTGACTTGCATGGATCCTCCAGTGTTATCTTACCCAGAATCCTCAGCAAACCTCAAATTTAGCTAAAAACAAATCACATTTTTCCCACATTTCGGTGTTGGATCACCGCACCGGGACGAATTTCGTACCACCCAACGTTCCCCTCAGTCTCTCAGGAAAAAGGATACCTCATGTGTAGGTGGGCCAAGTGCCTGTGACAGGGAAGAGCCAATAACATGTCGAAATTGAGGGGGAACCAAAGCGGGTCTAAAAGGGCAGTTTGAAAAAAAACATTTTTAGGCTGACAAGTGGGGCAGAATTTTTATCGTTATGGATGAGACAATGCTGGGTGGTAGGAATTTTGTGGCTTCCTGCAGATTCCGGAAGGTTCCATCACAGAAATGTGGGGAAAATGTGTGATTTCCAGCAAAGTTGAAGGTTTGCAGGGCATTGTGGATAAGAAAATGGTGCAGGGTGCATGTGAAGCACACCACCCTGGGCTCACCCAGATGTTTAGTTTTCAGATGTGTCTAGGTCTTGTGGATTTTTCTGCATGGCAGCATCCCAAAGTCCAAAAAGTGCAGGCCTCGCCATTCCAAGTGGGACGATTTTGAGAGTTAGCCAAGCTCTCATGGCCCAAATGTCCTCTTGCTTGGCGTGGGATAAGATGTTTTAGTGTGCGGGGGGAGAGCTGAAAGACTGTTACCCCCTTCAGTTGGGGTGGGGACATAGCCATGCCAATACTGGTTGATAGCCACCACCACAAAAAATGTTGTTTGTTTTTTTAATCCTCTGGCATCTAGTAGACTTTCTGCCCCCTCGGGTGTGGATCGGGGTAATTGCCCCATCTGCTCACCAGTGGGCAGAACAACTTTGGCCCCATTTATTTGTGGTGAGGGTATGGCCATACCCCCACCCTCTTATTTTGAAAGAAAATCTTCCTTGATCTCTGGTGGGCTTTCTTGGGGGCAGATGGGTCTTCCAAAAATCGGCCGATCTGCACCCAATGGGAGCAGATATGGCCAACAGTAATGTGCCCCCATATGGAGCGACCCTTTCCCAGGGGGCTGCCTCCCAAACAAAATACACACATACACACACACCAATCCCTGGTGCCTAAGGGGTTTCTGCCCTCCCCAGGGGCAGATTGGCCTAATAGAAATAGGCCGATCTTCCCCCATGAAATGGGCTAAAATACATTTGTCCCCCCAGGAGAATGACCCTTGTCTAAGGGGTCGCTCCCCATGCATGAAACAGACGCCAAAAAATACAAATTTGGGGGCAGGTTGGCGTAATAAAAATAGCTGATCTGCCCCCAGGTGAGGCAGAAATGGCCTAAAAATAATTTGCCCCCCTGGGGAGCAGAAATGCTGAGAGAGACATGAAAGGAAAGGAAAGGCCTTTCCTCTCCTTTTATGCCTCTCTCGCCCCCTCCACGTGACTGGAGGAGAAATGCTTTTGCATTTCTCCTCCAATCACTTCCAGCACGGATGGGTTGGCCTCTGATGAGGTCAGCGCACAATTGTATGCTTATGTCATCAGACGCCAAGGGGGGCAGGGGTGGAAGGGGAAGCGATTCACCTTCCATCTCTGCCCAGGGGAGGGGGAGTGAGGCCTCCGGGGGAGCGCTAGCACTTCCCCCAAGGGCCCCTACCTGGACGTAACGGTTACCTCCTGGGCACCCAAGAGATAATGCCCTGGATGTAACCGTTACATCCAGAGCACCCAAGGGGTTAAGAGAAAAAAAACACAAGCATATACAAAGCAATGGGTCTTGGCTATGTGAGAGGTATTGGCTTTGCCAATCTCCTGTACCCTGTTGTACAGTAGCGTGGCTGTAAAGTAAAGTGGCGTAGAGAAGGTTGGTGTAAAGGAGAGTAGAGTTAAGTGCCGTAGAGTGGAGTGGCGTAGTCAAGTGGCATAGAGTAAAGTGGAGTGGCATTGAATGAAGTGACGAAGAGTAGAGTGGAGTGGCATAGAGTGGAATGGCATACAGTAGAGTACTATAGAGTACAGTGGCACTGAGAAGAGTGGCGTAGAGTTGGGTGGCGTAGAGTAGACTGGTGTAGAGTAGAGTGGCATAAAGTAGAGTGGCATAGAGTGACATACAGTGGAATGGAGTAGAGTGACATAGAGTAGAGCGCCATGGAGTGGGACTATTTGCAGTGGAGTGGAGTGACAGGGAGTGGCATAGAGTGAAGTGGCATTGAGTAGATTGGTACAGAGTGGAGTGGGTAGAGTAGAGCAGTACAGAGCAGAGAGGAGTAAAGTGCTGTAAAATGGAGTGGCTTAGGATGGAGTGGTGTAGAATGGAGTGACAGAGTGGTGTGGGCGGTGTAGAGTGGCACAGAGTGAAGTGGCATAAAGTGGCATAGAGTTGAGTGGTGCAGAGTACAGAGGCATATAGTGAAATAGTGTAGAGTGGAGTGCTGTAGAGTGGAGTGTCAGAGTGGAATGGGTAGAGACGAGTGGCACAAAGTGGCATATAGTGGCATAGAGTCGAGCTGCGTAGAGTAGAGTGACAGAGTTGAGTGGAGCAGAGTGGAGTGGCATAGAGTGATGTAGAGTGGAGTGGTGTGGAGTAGAGTTGAGTGGTGTGGAGTGGAATAGAGTGGAGTAGAGTATGATGGAGTACCGTAGAGCAGCATAGAGTAGACTGCCATTGAGCAGAGTAGAGTGTTGGAGAGTGGCATTGTGTGTAGTGGAGTTGTATAGGGTAGAGTGATTGGAGTTGAGTGGTATAGAGTCGATTGTTATAGAGTGGAGTGCAATAGAGTTGAGTGGGTACAGCAGAGTGGCATAATGTAGGGTGGCATAGAATAGAGTGCCATAGATTGGCATACAGTGGAGTGGTGTAAAGTGGAGTAGGGTGGCACTGAGTGGCATTGAGTGGCATAAAGTAGAGTGAAGCAGAGTGGAGTTGCATAGAGTAGAGTGGAGTGGCATGGAGTAGGTTGGTGTAGAGTGGAGTGACATACAGTGGAGTGGTGTAGAGTGAAGAGGTGAACAGTAGAGTGTCGTAGAGTAGGATGGCATACAGTAGAGTGGCATGGAGTAGAGTGGCATTGAGCAAAGTGGCATTAAGGCGGTCATTCTGACCCTGGCGGTTGAAAACCGCCAGGGCAGAGTGCCGCGGAAGCACCGCCAACAGGCTGGCGGTGCTTCATGGGCAATTCTGACCGCGGCGGTAAAGCCGCGGTCAGAAAAGGGCAACCAGCGGTTTCCCGCCGGCTTACCCCTGCCCCAAAGAATCCTCCATGGCGGCGCTGCTCGCAGCACCACCATGGGGATTCCGACCCCCTTCCCGCCATCCTGGTCCTGGCGGTAAAAACCGCCAGTAACAGGATGGCGGGAACGGGTGTCGTGGGGCCCCTGGTAAAGCCGCGGTCAGAAAAGGGCAACCGGCGGTTTCCCGCCGGCTTACCCCTGCCCCAAAGAATCCTCCATGGCGGCGCTGCTCGCAGCACCACCATGGGGATTCCGACCCCCTTCCCGCCATCCTGGTCCTGGTGGTAAAAACCGCCAGGAACAGGATGGCGGGAATGGGTGTCGTGGGGCCCCTGGCGGCCCCTGCACTGCCCAGGCCACAGGCATGGGCAGTGCAGGGGCCCCCTAACAGGGCCCCATAATGATTTTCAGTGTCTGCTTTGCAGACACTGAAAATCGCAACGGGTGCCACTGCACCCGTCGCACCCCTTCGACTCCGCCGGCTCCATTCGGAGCCGGCTTCATCGTAGAAGGGGGTTTCCCGCTGGGCCGGCGGGCGGCCTTCTGGCGGTCGCCCGCCGGCCCAGCGGGAAAGCCAGAATGGCCGCCGCGGTCTTTTGACCGCGGTGCGGTCATTCGGCGGTTCCCGCTTGGCTGGCGGCGACTGCCGCCCGCCGAAGTAGGAATGACCCCCTAAGTGTTGTAAGGTGGCAGTGTGTGGAATGGCTTAGAGTAGAATAGCATGGAGTGGAGTGCCGTGAAGAGGGGTGGCATACCGTAGAGTGGCATACCATGGAGTGGCATGCAGTAGTGTGGTTTAGAGTACAATGGCGTAGAGTGGCGTAGTGTAGAGTGGAGTGGTGTAGAGTAGACTGGCGTAGAGTGGCATAGAGTAGAGTAGAGTGGTATAGAGTGGTATGACGCAGAGTAGAGTGCCCTGGAGTGACACAGGGTAGAGTGGCATAGATTGGAGTAGTGTAGCATGGCCTATGGAAGAGAGACGTAGACTAGAGTGGAATACGGTGAAATGGCATAGAGTGGAGTATCTTAGAGTGCTGTGGTGTTGTGTAGAGTAGAGTAGAGAAGAGTGGCACAGAGAAGAGTGGCATAGAGCAGAGTGCTGTAGAGTGGCACAGGGTGGAGTGGAGTGGCATACATTGGAGTTAAGTATATGAATGTATAATTTATTGTACAGATAATAAAATCCAATACAAGTGAAAAACTGTCAAAAAATACAATCGAGAGCTAAAATTATGCTAAAACACACCATGATTTAAACAGACATGACATAGTAAAAAAAGAGACACATTACTGCCTAATAGTATAAAACCACAATGAAGCATCAAAATAAAACAAAACAAAACAAGCCACCAAGCCTAAAACCCCATGTAGTACATAAAAAAAACGAAATACGTAAGACACTGCCCGAAAGTGCAGAGTACATTATATAGTAAAAATAAATACCAACATGAGCCATTAAAACTCCACAACCTCACCAATTACGGGCAGTAGCGCAAGAGCGGGAAAAGATTCCAATTACGCTTATCCATTGCTCGCAGTGCCACTGAATTTAGATTGGGCAATTTTAATAAATTTGATCACTAACACATTCAATATTGCATTGGATGGGTCCAGGGACTGGACGATAGCCTGTCGACAGGAGCGGATTCCCAGTTAGTTCCATTTGCTCCGAAGCAGAAATCTACGCTCCTTTAGTAAAGCTGGGCACAGACAGACCACATGATCAATAGTTTTATCTACATTGTTGCAGCCTCTACATGACACACCTTCCCCGGGGGATAACTGCCATGGGGGTTGGTGTTTCAGAAAACCCCCATCGCCCATCCTTAAGGCCAAAAAGGCCCTTTTTAACCAAAACCCATAAGTACAGGAAAGATAGCTAGAAGGCATACCTGGCTTAAAAGATTTAGGCCCATATTTATACTTTTTTTGTGCAGCGTTTGCGTCATTCTTTGATGCAAAAGCGGCGCTAACTTACAAAATACAATTGTGTTTTGTAAGTTAGCGCCGCTTTTGTGCCAAAAAGCAAAGCAAACGCTGCGCAAAAAAAAGTATAAATATGGGCCTTATTTACTGACCAGGCAGGCTTTCGTTGAGCTATGAGGGAGCGATCCGAGTACAGTTGAATTGATTTTTTCACACCTAATTTGAACAGGGAATGGAGGGGGTTACTTGCCTAAAGATCGTCAGCACCCAGTTGCCGTTTACATTCAACCAAAAAAAGGGAGTAAGATCCCTTTTTTTTAACTCATTGATTTCATGCCACAAAACTGCCTCCAGGCAGCCATCCATAGCCTGACTCAGCTTATGACAGAGCTTCAAAAAAGCGCCAGCACCAACTGCCACCTGATCTGGAAGCCCAAATTCCAACCGTACCTGCGCAGGTGAAGTAAGGCGCGGGACATGGAAGACTCTCTTGTAGATCTTATTTACCAGCCTATTTAATAGGCAAGTGCCTTTGCCCTGCAAAATTTCCTGACCATAGGCCAGTGAGGAGATAATCTTTGCTCTCATAGCTTCTATCAGGGAAAGAAGAATCAGCCCCTTTAAGACTGGATAGGTAAGAAAAGGCCACCTGCAATGCCACAGCTTTGAATTCGATCTCCTTCTTATGGTTAACAAAGCTGCCCCTAGAATCTAAATGCACCCTTAAATATTTATAGGACTGGTCGGACACAAGTTTAGTGCTTTTATAATACCAGCTGGGTCCCGACTGTTTTTTCCTTCCAAAGGAGACCACTTTGGTTTCAAGCAGGTTAACTTCCAATTGATTCGCAGAAGTATAAGATGTAAGTTGGTTGAGCAGCCGTTGGAGGCCCATCTTAGTGTAACTAAACAATGCAAGATCATCGGCATAGAGCAGATGGCTAAGCCTAAGGCCACCAAGCTTAGGGGGGTGAGAATTAACAGCGTCATGAGACGATGACATATCTGCAATAAACAGATTAAAAAGAAGAGGTGCACACAACCCTGTTTCACACGACGAGTAGTGAGAACTTTTCTAGAAAGGGAGTGCCCATCACCTAGCTTAATGTGGACCCATGTGTCTGTATGGAGTTCTATAATGGCACTCAATAGAACTGGAGGAATGCCCCTGTTTTTTAATTTAGCCCACAGAGCACTCCGGGGGATCCGGTCGAATGCTGCCCTGAAGTCAACAAAACAACAATTCAATGTCAAACCAGACAGAACCGCCCTGTCGATCAGAATAGAAAGTGCTAATAAATTTGTCGACGTACCTGAACCAGCAGAAAACACTGTTTGAACAATAGGAATTAATGCCTTTGACTCGGCCCAGGCACGAAGATCTTGCAACAAAAGACTAGCATAAAACTTGGCCTCATTGTCAAGCAAGGCTATCATCCTAAAATTAGTGGGGTCTGACCTTGAACCAATTTTATATAGCAGATGCATGATGGCACCACGCCAAATCTCGGTAGTTGTTGAAGTCAGGAAGCAATGCTCAAACAAATGGGCTAGATGATTGGCCCAGAAAAGGGGATCCTGTTTGAACAGTGACTGTGGAAGACCATTAGGTCCGGGAGCTCCAAACTGCTTGGCCTTTGAGATGATCTGAGGGAGACCTAGTTGGAAGAACTTCTTCACTCCCTGAGGGGGAATTGAAAACCCAATAGACGAGGGACATGACTTAGACAAGGCAAGAGTAGGGCAGTAAGCCCCCTCGTCCAACAGTTTTTCATCATGCCCGCCTGCAGAAAAGTGGGTAGTCAAGTAAGACGTCCAAACTCCTTCTGAGATATTGACAGCACCGATGCCCCTTTGATTGCTGTTTAAATTGTTGATTAAGGACCAACATTTCTTAGAATTAGGATCTTTACTTGCACTTAAAAGTTTAGCCCAAAACTGATTAAGATAAATCTGATGGTCGTCGTAGACAGCCTTTCTATAATCTTTCCTCGATTGCTTGTATCTAATAAATAGACACTCAGAGTCAGGACTCTTTCTATTTGCCCTTGCTAGTCTGTTGCACACTCTCTTTAAACTCCTGGTTTCCCTAGAGATGACAAAAGACCGGGATGGGGTGCAATTACGCGTAGGTTGATGTAGTCTTGACCATAGAAGGCAAGAAAGTTTGACCCATATCTTAATTGGGGACACAGAACCCAATCCCTCAGAGTCAAAAAAGTTAATACATTCAGCCAATACTATGCCGCCAATAGAAGAATTCCATTTTATGACTTTTAGTGACTCAAAGCAGACACCACCACCCACCGCCCGCATAACATCATGCAAACGGAATCTAGATTTTATAGAAACAATTTGTGGACAATGATCACTCTCACTCTGGGAGGAAATCAAAAACTTTTCAATGAAAGGAAACAGTTCAATGTTGCAGATAGTGTAGTCTAGATAGGAATGAGATCAGCCGTTTGATTCCGTCCACTGGGGGAGGGGCGAGCATCGTCGCATAAACCCATGCTATTTAGGTGCATTACTGTGTACTCTCCCAGCAGGCAAAGTGAGCAACCCTGAGGCCTCAATTGTTCAGGAATTATCAGGCGACTACAGAGATCTGGGCCGTCAAGAGCCTCCATTGTATCCGTAAACAAGTTTGTATTAAAGTCGCCAGTTATAAGATAATCGGCACATGGATATTCCACGACCAAATCGCCCACAATCTGCATCAATCACAACAGCCTGCCCCTTTTTGCCTTGGTTCCAGGAGCAATATAAATGTTGATTACTATAAGAATTTGCTGCGAAGTCCCGTTCCTGATCACAATCCCCTGGCTCCAATTCTCATCCCAAACCAAAGGCAGAGTGCACCCATTTAATTTAACAGTTACATAGGTGGCCAACCCTCCCTTGGCACAGCCATTCTTACTTATTCTACGGGCAGGTTTCCATATTTCTAAATACTCTGGCAGCGGACAGCTGTTCTCTGCCCAGGTTTCCTGAAGGGTGATTACATCATAGCTGTTAAAAAAAGATATAAGATCAGCCAAATCAAACTTGTGCACCACCCAGTTAATGTTCCATGAACATAGGGACAGACATCCGAGTGTTAACACAGGACCTCCCACCCGTAGCGGTAATTGAGGATGTCCCTGCAGGAGGGTGGAGGGCAACCAGTCCCAATTGAATGCCCCCTGAGAACCGAGAGTTGAGTAGATTTGCATGGCATAGAGTACATTGGGATAGAGTGGAGTGACTTAAAGTGGCGCATGGGAGAGTGCGAGAGTGGGGTGGAATGGGGAAGAGTGGTGGGGAGTGAAGTGGCCTGGAGTAGAGTGGAGTGGCATAGAGTTTCATAGAGTGGTGTAAAGTAGAGTGGTGTGGAGTAGAGTGGCATAGAATGGTGCAGAGTACAGTGGCTCAGAGTAGAGTGCTGGAGAGGAGTGTACAGTGGCATAGAATGGCATTATGTGGATTTGAGTGCCAGAGTAGAGTGATGCAGAGTGAAGTAGAGTGACAGAGTAGAATGGTGTACAGTGGCATTCAGTGGATTAGTGTAGAGTGGCATTGAGTAGTACAGGCCTGGGTGTAAGTTACTGAAGCATCACCAGAGATGGCAGATAGGGTGAAAGCAACAGTGTGTAAGTTACAAAAGCGTACAGTGGTGTAGGGTGGTGTATAAAAAGATGAGAGATTTTATGTACAGTGCAATCCTGAACTTGCATGTTAAAGGTGCTTTCATATTTAATATTGAACAAAAAAGAAGGCTCAGTGAAACAATGATTTGCCTAGGGTGACACAATTTTGGCAAGAAGGGAAGTCTGGATTGATGCCAGATTTTCCAGTTATACTGTCTACAATTCAACCGCTAAATGGGTATTTCTTTCTGACATCAAATTTTAATGATTTGTCCTTAATTCGTTAAGGTCTAGATTAGAGCTTGGGTGACAAACAGAATCCACATTTTATTTTTGTAAGTTTTACATAGCACAAAAATTGGCCGAGAACATGAAAGTGTTTCACAACAGACACTGACTAAACTACACGTTTCTTTTTCAGTACAGGGCAATTTGTTGGGATTCACAGGATGCTATGCAGAGGCTAGGATTCAGACCAGGTTCCTCTTTTGGTCTGCATCTGTAGTAATTCGATGACATTGCCTCCCCTGACAGCTCAGCTCATTTTGAGCTAGAGGATCCAAGAGTCAGAGGGTGCGAGCTGAGCCAGGCATCTGCCACAAGCCTGGTTTGAGCTTTCAGTGGCTCACCCACCTCGGATTTATAATGTGAATGACACTGCAACAGACCTATGAAGAGAGCTGCCTGAAAGCCACTAAGTAGATATAATGTATAAATACTTTTAATAAAAACAACGTGGCTAATGCTAGACCTAATAAGTGCAATGATGTATGCGTGTGTTAATGCGTCCTTTTATGATAATTTATTACACATCAGGACTCGTTTTAGGCCAATGAATCTTTTGACCCAGTTGAGAGACACCTTAGGACAAGATAGCTAATCAACATGTCAATCAATACATCAATAATGTGATCAATATTTATCACAACAATACATTTCACTTTAGTCAAAGTCATTAATCGATTCAAAACACTACCATGACCTTGCAGTCATGAATAACCACACGAGTTTAGTAGAATTTTATGAAGTTTTATTCCCTATTGATTACAATTCTAAAAGCAGATGTGTTAATCTCAAAACCAAGAAACATAATAGCACAGTCACGATATGGCAACTTTGATAAGATTTCATTAAGGCGAGAATCACAAACATCAGAACATAACACGGCGTGAACATAGATGAATTTAGCAGAGTGTCAATAACGCGTCAGTTCAACAAACCATAGTTTTGTTTTTTTGTCTATTTGCGTCAATTTAGTGAACACCTGTCCTAACCACTGATTAGCATTGGCATGTTGGGCTTCATGCAAAACAATTTAGAACACCAATTTGGAAAACATCTAACTATGGTCTCTGTCAAAAGTAAGCAGTTGGTACCTAGAAAGGAAAAGCAAACAGACAAATCACAAATGTATTGTCATAGTTACCCTCCAAAGTTTAGGTCAGCGCACAGGTTCAGTCATCGTCTTCAGGACATCAGTCAAATCGCCATCTGTCAGAACTCAGGTCCGGGGCAGAATGGGGGCACTTCCCTCATAAGGAGGCAAAGTGTAAAATGGGCAATCTAAGGACGAGGATGGTTCTAAGCAAACCAATAAGTCACCAAACAGAGTGACAAAGTTTCTGGATAAAATCAATAGCATTCCCTAACCCACCTAATTGGTCCTGTGTCATGGCTTTTTATCCCTTTTTCGTTGTACATTCCCCTAAAATTCTACTGGACATCTGCTATACCCCACTATCTTTATCCAATGGGAAAACACTTTATGTCATTAATCTTTCACCCCATATTATTTTACAAGCCTCTCATTGGTTCTCCTGTTCGATGTCTTCAGAGGTGGCACGTCCGGTATGATTTCATCTTTCTGTAATTCTTTGAACATCTTTTGGTCAGTAGCTCCATTGTCTTCACCGGTTTGAATGACCTTGTACATTAAATTAATCTACACTGTTGCATTTTGTTTTAATAATTTCTACAAGCAATGAAGAATGCATGAGAACGGATCTAGCATGGTTACATTCGGCTTCTAGTTTGAAGAAAACAAGAGGTCATGTCCTTTTGCGAGTCAGCACACTGCAAGATAGGAAAAATACATTTAATATGAGAGCCAAGCAGCTAAGCTTCGGCTCATGCTAACTGAAGGCCTACAAGGATTTCAGCACAAATTCAATAACACAATGATTAATAATTAGTATAGAACCTATTCAATATAACATTTTATAAACATTTTAATCATCATTATTAGTCCACGTATACATTGACGGCCACTCCCCATGGTCACATTTCAGGTGCACGTTTAGGCAAAGTTACTATTTTAGTTTCTATGCGGCATTATCACACATTAATTCATAAACATTTCATGTTAATATAGATTATATAAGCTACGCTCTCTCACGTGTTCATATGGGTTATGACACTACAGCGTCCACAGCATGATGACGCCTGTTTGAGGATACATCATGATGTGGCATCCATTCTGCTTTTTGGTTATCTCTACTGTGTCTTTATGAAATATAAAAAGAGCACCACATAAATTTTTTTTCTAGCTAGAAGCAGCCCAGCAGCAAATTACAGCTGTCCGGTCCTACGAAAAATATCATGCTACCTTGGAGTTCTGTAGCATCTGTGGAGCTACCTAGCAAATAATAATAATAAGAAGAAGAAGAAGAAGAAGAAGAATATAAACAAGAATGAGACTGGTTGGGGAGTAATGATGCAGCATTCCAGGGAGGAGGAAGTACCGACCTACAGCAAAAAGCAGCTGGGGAGCGAAACGGAGGAGCTCGGTGGTGGGTAGTGTATTAATTCAGAAAAACAGTAAAAAAAAAAAAAAAGTTGGGGCGGAGGTGAAGCTATGGACGAGCTGTGGTGGAGTGGGCCAACTACACTGAGAGGGCAGGAGGCATAGTTTTGAGTGGGGGAGAAGCACACAACAGAGCATAAAAACATGCTCCCCATGTAGGAAAAACACAAGCCATTGACTAACAAGCAAACAAATGAGAATGACAAACAAACCAATATTAAGCATTAAGCAATGACTGACCCAAAGCCCACTGCAAGTTTTATTGTTGTCCACAACAGGTTTTCGACAATAGATAGCTAAATGCTGTCCAAGGGGGAGACATAAAGATATAGCTTTTTTCAAAATTACATGCTATGTTGATTGCACTCTGGTTACAATATTAATATAATCGACAGGTTCCCCAAACATACAAATAAAAAGCTTCTTTCTCTTCATGGTTGAGGTGCTCCCAATCCTTCAGATAGATGTTAATCTGAAGATTCTCCACTGGGTGTGTAGACAGATCCAACAGGCCTAGAATTAATATTACAGACACAGATATTGCATCAAACTATAGAACATTTACCAGACATCACAGTCTACGGCATTACGTTGAGATCCTTTGTGATGCCATGGAACGCCAAGGTAGCTTGATACAATACCTTGTGGTATAACTCCATGTTATATGGTTACACATAGTTCAGTTCACATACACCAGATTTTTTTTGTGAGCCAATATGTATTGATTTTAGACATACAGATGCACATCGGGTACAAACGCACATAGTGAGCAATATTGGATCAACTGTTCCCGAAAGGGTCTGGACAGTTTGAATTAGCACATTTTATACAGCAGGACACCTTGCTTCTAAACAGCGTACATGTGAACAAAACATGAAAACAACTTTTACTGTCAGGTCACAGCAGACACAATGAATCACCTTAAGCGTGACATGGTATGTGTGTGACGGCCTATATTAAAAATCTAATCTTTAATGGCATGGAGAGACAATAACATGCATATACAACTTAAATTCGAGCATGCTTCTAAAAGCATTCAATCCAATGAGAAGAAAGGCTAGGGGTGTGTCTGTAAGGTTTAAATGAGCACAATTATCATTTTATCCTTAAATGCATGTTTGAGGGTAGAGGTCTTCCGAGAGCACCTGCCACTAATTTAAGAGTGTGTTCCATTCCCGTGCAATAGGGAGCCTACGCAGGCCCCCGTGCTTCTTCACGTCATAGGGCTACAGATTCTCCAGTGTGTACGGAGTGAGGGTCAGTAACAGCCTCAGCCTTCTAAGGTAGATGACGTGCACTATTCTCAACAGATTGTTAGACTGTTCTGGGAGTTTGCCTTTGGCATTAATATCTTGTGGATCATTCGTCGGGCACAGTCTGGAGTGGTCAATCCCAACTCTCCTAAGTGACGGCCAGCCAACCATCAAGATGGCCATTGCAGCTGCACCGGTAAATAATAATGCTCTAAATTAGGGGCTCACAGACCTCCCTTATCTACCGGCAGCTGGAACTAATGGAGAGCAATGTGTCTTCTGCCCTTGTTCCAAATAAAGCTCCCCAATATACCATGAAGAGAGCAAAATGTGGAGAGAGAACTATGCACTGGAAGATTGTGGAAATAATAAAGAAGATGAGGGAGCATCCCTATCTTAGTCAGCAATACTCGGCCCTGTACTGTATAGTGGATTCTGTTTAGTTGTAATGGGTCTCAGGAGTTTAGCTTAGACTTCTGGTTTTTCAGGCCTGTGCCCCTGTCACCTAGTGGCTGTTAACCTACTTAGCCTGCTCTGTCTTAGACTATTTATTTTATTATTTCTTTTAAGATGGCTGCCTTTGTTAGAACAATTGTTTGATTTGTGTTATCAGTGCCACTCTGTGAAGGCGTCACTATCAGCATCAAAACCAAGTGATGTACGTAGGTATTCACATCGTGTCCCTTTCTCACTTACATGTGACAGGAACATAATGTACTTTTGGTGGGAATTGTTTACATAATTGCCTCCACAAGCTTGTCCTTTATCTATTGTTTGGGAACATAGCTGTGTCAGGGGTCCTACAAGATCTGTATAAATACATCTCACACAGACAAGGTTATCAGAGGGATTCCTACCGGATGCTATCAATGCCATCTATGCTGCACATCGCCTTGATGCAGACCCAGACTTCATGTCACCATGGAGTATGATCTAGAGACCTCATTCCAAGGTAACAAGTGTTGGGGGACCTTCTCATGAACATGGTACTGGCAGATTAGGTTTATCACACCTATCTCTCTTTAGGTTAGAGATTAGTCTCTCCGTGGTAGGGATTTTACATTTCATGTTTATTGTAAGATGGTGGGGGTCTTTTTACACATGACTCTCATCCTCACAATTATGCTTTTTTTATTATTAGTTATCCTAATCATTGCAGCTCATGCATTTTACCATAGATTGCAGTCTTTTCAATAAACCTATTGAAAACTCTCCTGCATCTTCTTTATTGCCTGTGTGTGACTGAGACTTATTGCTAATGTGAGGAAAGAGTAACTTCCATTCCACCACGACTCCCATGAGATGTTGCATTCTAGAGTCCATGCGTGAAGACTGCCAGAAATCACCTTTTACTGTTTGGGCTTTGGTGAGGTACTGCGTGGGAGCCGGGAGGGTTGGGCCGACAATTGCGACTTGTTGTAGGATTGGCCTAGTCAGCTACAAATGAAAGTGCTGTCGCCCCTAAACCAGCAGCCTCGCCTAGGAGCGAGTGTCCAACTACGACAACTGTAAGCGGGAGGGTGGTCAAAAATGTGAGTTGCGGGCAGAGGGAGGCGGTGACCCTTGTGAGGTTGCCATTGATTAAGTCCTGTGGGCCATATTTATACTCCGTTTGCGCCGAAATTGCGTCGTTTTTTTTGACGCAATTTCGACGCAAAACTAACGCCAACTAACGCCATATTTATACTATGGCGTTAGAGGCGAATAGCGCCAAAGTTCCCGGAATGTGCGTCATTTTTTAGCGTGAACCCCTTCCTTGCGTTAATGATATGCAAGGGAGGCGTTCCCGTCTAAAAAATGACTCCCAGGCCTTTACGTGGTATTTATACTCCCGGGCAAAAGAGACGCCCGGGAGTTGGCGTGGCTAAAAACGGCGCATTTGCGCCACTTTTTAACGCCTGCTCAGGGCAGGCGTTAAGGGGCCTGTGGGCTCAAAATGAGCCCACAGGTGCCCTCCCATGCCCCCAGGGACCCCCCCTGCCACCCTTGCCCACCCCAGGAGGACCCCCAAGGATGGAGGGACCCACCCCAGGGACATTCAGGTAAGTTCAGGTAAGTATAATTTTATATTTTTTTATATTTTGTTTTGGTGGCATAGGGGGGCCTTATTTGTGCCCCCCTACATGCCACTATGCCCAATGACCATGCCCAGGGGACATAAGTCCCCTGGGCATGGCCATTGGGCAAGGGGGCATGACTCCTATCTTTACAATGATAGGAGTCATGTTGATGGGGGATGGGCGTCGTTAAAAAATGGCGCAAGTCGGGTTAAGACGATTTTTTCGACGTAACCTGACTTGCCCCATTTTAAGACGCCCATGCGCCATTTTCCCCCTACGCCGGCGCTGTCTGGTCTACGTGGTTTTTTCCCACGCAAACCAGGCAGCGCCGGTCTGATTGCGCCGTCTAACGCCATTCCATAAATACGGCGCCCGCATGGCGCTTCAGAATGGCGTTAGACGGCGCAAAACTTTTTGACGCTAAACTGCGTTAGCGCAGTTTAGCGTCAAAAAGTATAAATATGGGCCTGTGTGTTATGGTATATGCTAGTGCCAAGGTACCAAAATGTGCGCAGCTCCCAGGGTATAGGGTGAAGATCTACCGTCAAGTAGTGTGGTTGGTAGTCTGGACTCAGGGAGAACAGACAGGACTTAGCCCAGTTCACTCCCAGCCTGAGGCAGCACGGAATTCCTCCAGGGCCACCTTGATCTCTCCAATCCATTGTCGGATATAACAAATGTAGTGGTGCACATCATCTGCATAAAGAGAGATGATGTGTGGTTCATCTCCCATGGGGATACCACATGTCTGCCCATTGCGTTACATCTGTTGGGCAAGTGGCCCCATTGCCACAGCAAAGAGCAGTGGAGATAGAGGGTACCCCTGATTTGTTCCACTACTGACTGTTATCGGGTCTGATATGAGCTGACCTACCATAGCTCTGGTCATAGGGCCTGCGTAGAAGAGTTGTATGAGACGTAATAGATGTCCAGTAATGCCCAGGTTCAAAAGTGTTCAGAGCATGCACTACAAGTCCACTGTGTAAAAAGCCTTTTCCAGGTCTAATTCTAGCTGTGTATGGTCAGTGGGCTTGCACAAGTTTCAGCACTCTGTGGAGTCTGCGGATGTTAAGGGTGGTTGAGCAATTAGGGATGAAGCCATTGTGGTCCAGATGGACCAGCTGGGGCATGTTCTCTAGGAGGTGCCCCGCGATGACTCTGCTATGTATTTTGTAATCAGTTCTTAACATGGACAGCAGATGGTAGGATGTCACTTCAAGTAAGTCTTTGTCTGGTTCAGCAGCAGAATTATTGGGGATTCTTGAAGCGTCAGAGGAAAACATCCCTCCTCTAACACAGTTTTATACAACCCAAGGTGGTTGGAAGCTAGGAGGTCTTCATAGACCCTGTAGAACGCAACCAGAAGGCCTTCCAATCCAGGGGTTTTGCACGTGGTAGATCCCCCAATGGCCTCTCAGTTCCTATTCTTTGATGGGCATCTGGAGGTCTTTACGGGCCACAGGATCTATGAAAGGTAGTCTGATTTCCTCAAGGAAAGTTCACATGCTGGCTTTTTGATCGAGAGAAGGGGGGTCATACAGTAATTTGTAGTATGCTGTGAATGCAGTGTGGATGTCTGATTGGTTAGTGACTAGGCAGGTCAGGGATTGAGGAATTATGGTTATCTGAGCAGCCGGGGTTGCGCTACGTAGTGGCCAAGCCAATAAGTGGGCAGATTTATCACCCTCAGCATGCATCCTGGCCTGGTAGGCTCTAAAATCCAGACATTTGAGTTGGTCTACTGGTCGGGCATGCTGATCTCTGCCCGCGTCAAGGGCCTGCCAAGCAGCAGGGGTTTCACAGGCTTCATCCTCTAGCCTGTGTTTTTTTCATAACATATTTTATTGCATGTCCAGCTTATTCCAGCTGCAGCAGACAATAATGGTGCACATTCACATTGCCATGCAAAGGTTTAACATTTCTAAACTTAAACTGCATTTTCCCCACCTCCCCGTCACCCCCTACTTTTCCAGCACATCTGATATATAAAACAGTTAGTTGTAATGCATAAATGTGGTATATCTACCACACAGCAACATTCAGTACATCACTGTCTGATAGAGGAGACTGCACTGGGGGTAAGGGAATACCCCTATCGTCGGCCCATTTTTGCCAAATGTTAGAATGTTTGTGTGGGCATCCCTGCGCCTGATATATAGGGATCTCCAAAGCCATACAGTGGACCAGGCCTCGTTTCCAAACACTCATGACAGGGTAACACAGCTTTCCACGCCCTGGCAATGTCCCTCTTCTCTATAGTGAGGCTAAGCAGCAATAATGTACAATGATATCTATTTCCTACAACTCTCTCAGCCACATGTAAAAGTACTAATTAAGGGTCAAGTGGTATATGTAGTGATAAGACTGTACTAAGACATCCTATAACCCTTTACCAGAATGGTTTTGTTGTCAGAGACCTAACATAAGGAAATAGAGCATTTCGTAGCTGCAGATATTTATGAAACTGGGTGCGGTGCAAATGATATTCGTTCTGCAGGCGCTGAAAGGATTTTAAATGGGGCACACTCATTACGTCCCCTAATTACATAACCCCCATTAGGTCACATCTCCCGAACCCCTCCAATTAGGCCTCCTGCCGAAGAATCGTAACATGCCACAAGGGTGTAATTTCTGTAAGAGTGCCCCACAGTCCCATATGTCGATGGGCCTCACGCCAGAGTTTGATTACTACTGGAACTGAAACTATAGGCCCATATCTCTACTTCCTTTTATGTCTAAAATATTGGATAAATATATTAACTCCCAAATATCCATATTCTTGGAAGAGAATAATATTTTCCATCCTACCCAAATGAGCTTTAGGCCTCTTCATAGTACTGAATCTGCACTGATAGCGGTCATGGAAGAAGCTAGAAAGCGAATGGATCAGGGTCACATGACAGCTGTTATACTTCTTGATTTGAATGCTGCCTTTGACACAGTAGCTCATCAGCTGCTTATTCAAAGGATAAAGGCAACGGGTACCAAAGGCCTCGCACTCAATTGGCTCACCTTTTTTCTTGAGGATAGATCCTTTCAGGTCTTGGATCGCTCTCATTTCTATGATCAGTTTAATTTGAGCTGTGAGGTTCCACAGGGCTCTTCGCTTAGCCCTACTCTATTCAATATATGTATGGCCGCTTTGGCAGAGCTAGTAGAGTCCTTTGGATTATCATTGGTCTCCTATGCAGATGACACTCAATTGCTGGTCTCTTTCTCTACGATGGAAGGGTCAGAAGGATCTGTATTGCCTCAGTGTTTACAGGCAATATCCAGTTGGATGACTAATAGTATGCTCCAACTTAATGGGGATAAAACAGAAATAATGATCCTCGGCCACCATCCCAACCTTGGCAATAACTCTTTGGCTACTTCTCTGTTGGAATACCTGCCCCCTCCTAAGAATAAAATTAAAAGCTTGGGAATCTGGTTAGAACCTCATCTCACTTTGGAACATCATGCCAAGAAAATTTCTGCTGCTTGCTTTGGGTCATTAAGACTTTTGAGAAAGGTGTTGGGAATACTCCCTCCTCTGGCAAAAAGACTTATTGTACAAGCAATTATTTTGTCCCGACTCGACTATGGTAATAGTCTATTTCTTGGCTCCCCCAAATATGTGGTCAGTAAATTGCAGGTGGTCCAGAATGCCGCAGTGCGTCTTCTGCTTGATATTCCAAGGCATACTTCAGTTAAACGGGCCTTGTCCTCTCTCCACTGGCTTCAGGTGGAGCAGCGTATAAAATTTTAAACTCTCTGCATTATCCACAGATCACTACATAATAGAGGACCTCATGTGTTAAAAACTTTAGCGACCTTTTACAAACCCCTTAGATCTGCATCTAGAGCTTTAGTTTTACTTCCTAAAGTCAAAAAAACCAGATTGGGTGGTGCTACGATGGAATATCGAGGAGCCAAATTATGGAACTCCCTCACCCTCAATATTCGACTAATTAGCCACAAACTTAATTTTCGAAAGGCAATTAAAACCTGGCTTTTTTAAATTTTAGTTCCTCTTCCTTGCTCCTGTTGGTGCATTTTAACCCTGCAAGGCCCTCGGGTAGTCAGGCACTTTATGAGTGCAAATAACATAACATAACATAACATGACCTGTGTCACCTGGGGTAAGTTATTGAGCTTCTGGTTACTGTATAATCCTCTACTCGAATGCCTGGTGCCCAGTTTATGGGACCCTCATATCCATTGAGAGGTAGGATGGCTTAAACACATTTAGAAATAGGCCAGACGTTTCCCCAAAGATATGTAAAATCTCAAGTATACCAGGCCTAGTGATTTTGGGGTCTGACATAAAGATTAGTATATCATCCGCATATAATGCAATTCTATCCAAGATATCTGGGGACCATTCAAAGCCTCTAACCAGTGGATCGATTTGGACCCATTCAGCCAAGGGCTCTATCGCCAACACGAATAGTAGAGGTGAAAGTGGACACCCTTGGCGTGTTCCACTTTGTATCTGAAAGGTCTCGAAAGTGTGCCCAGCGATTCTGACGGTCACTGTAATATCCATATCCATATATAGTAATCAAACATATGAGATAAATCTGGGTCCCAATTTCAGCCCACCTAATAAAGCGAACAGATATGTCCAATCAACAGAGTCAAATGCTCTGTCTAGGTTCGCTGATAAAATGGCAGTTGGGCCTTCGAGGCGACCGGCTAAAGCCAGTGCATTAGAGGCTCTTCATATATTAAGGCGTGTTGCCTGACCCAGCATAAACCCAGTCTGGTCCGGATAAATTACCTCTAGGATGTATGGTTATACCTAATTGCAAGTGCCCTTGCAAAGAGTTTGATCTCCATGTTTAACAATGAAATTGGGCGGTAATAGGAAGGATCTTCTGGTGGGCAACCCAGCTTCTGAAACACCACAATTGCAGCATGATACCAGTCCAATGGTAGCCGCCCCTCCCCCAACGCAGTGTGGATGGTGTTTACTAGATGTTTCCCCAGTTAAGACAACTAAGCCTTCAGAAATTCACATGGGAAGCCAGTAGGGCTTTGGGCTTTGCCCGTGCGAAAGCCAGCCAGCACAAGAGTGAATTTGCTCTCCTCAAGGCCTCTTCAAGGCTCAGATGGGCCTCCACAGATAATGTATGCATAGGTAGATCATTCATAAAATCTATAATAAATTTGTGTGTGAGTATCTCCTGACGGGTGTAGGCTGACTTATAGAAAGCAACACATTTTTGGGCCCGTGTATGTGGGTTGGTTATCAGGGCATCACGTTCGTAATTGTACGTTTTGGTCGCATGATTGGTGTTGGCAGAGCCGGTGTAATAATTTACTCAATTTGCCTCCCCATTGGTAGATTCTACTCTGCCTGGCAAGCCATATAAATTTACCTTCATCCATAAGGAGCTGGCCTAATCATTGAGGCGCCAAGGGAAGTTGCCTACATTCTTTTCGACCGATCAGGGTCGTCCCACCTTCCTCAAAAGATATAGGGGGTCATTCTGACCCCGGCGGTCATGGACCGCCGGGGCCAGGGTTGGCGGGAGCACCGCCAACAGGCTGGCGGTGCCCCGCAGGGCATTCTGACCGCGGCGGTTTGGCCGCGGTCAGATGCGGAAAACCGGCGGTCTCCCGCCGGTTTTCCGCTGCCCTTAAGAATCCTCCATGGCGGCGCAGCTCGCTGCGCCGCCATGGGGATTCTGACAGCCCATACCGCCATCCTGTTCCTGGCGGTTCGCCCGCCAGGAACAGGATGGCGGTATGGGTTGTCGTGGGGGCCCCCTTAAGAGGGCCCCACTTTGTATTTCAGTGTCTGCTTTGCAGACACTGAAATACGCGACGGGTGCCACTGCACCCGTCGCACCTTCCCACTCCGCCGGCTCAATTCTGAGCCGGCGTCCTCGTGGGAAGGTGTTTTGCACTGGGCTGGCGGGCGGCCTTTTGGCGGTCGCCCGCCAGCCCAGTGCAAAACCCAAAATACCCTCAGCGGTCTTTCGACCGCGGAGCGGTATTTTGGAGGGGGGAACTCTGGCGGGCGGCGGAGAATCACCCCCATAGAGTGTGCCTCTAGAGCCTTAATGTCTTGTGTTTTACGTCTCCGTTCCCCCATACAGAAGCTAATATCTACGAGTCGCAACACAGGCTTAAGCGCCTCCCAAAATGTAACTGCACTCGTCACAGATCCCACGTTATGAGTAAGGTACCCCGCTATTCCCTTGGTCATAATTTGGCAATATTCAGGAATCTGCATATGCCAGGGTGACATACGCCACCGTAAGGGGAGTGTAGCTAGGCCTATGAGCAGTGTTATTAAAAGTGGAGAATGATTAGATAACCCCCTGGCCATACCTCTATGTTTGTGGTTCTATGTGCATGTATTGTGGGAATGAAGAAATAATCAATCCGAGAAAGTGAGACTTACTGTTGATAAATATGTAAAGCCTGGCTGTGTGATACGGTGCAACCCCCATACATCAGTGAGCCCCAGCGCACCTGCCAGCATGGCCAACCCCATTCTGTCAGGCCACCGCACCAGCGGCTGTCCACGGCTCCTATCTACACTGAGCTGCATAACATCATTCCAGTCACCCCCAAACAGCAGGAGTCCCCCAGGGAAGGATCCCCACAAGTGAGTCAAGCTATCTGGAGGAGGCTGTCCCAATGCAGGGTGAGAGTATACACAACACAAAGTAAGAGTCTCCCCGTATAGTGCACCAGTCACTGCCGTATAACGGCACATTCGGTCTGGCCAGACCTTTCCTACCTGGAATGGCAGGATACATAGAATTAGTATGCAAGTGCCCCTAGAGCCCTTAGCAAAACCTGAATGATATACCTGATGGTACCTGCATGTAGGCATGGGACCTTAGTCATAACTAGGTGTGCCTCCTGCAATATTAAGATGTGTGCCCCAGCCTGTTTTGCATATTTCAGGACTGCGCAATGCTTAATACTGTCAAACGCCCCCACATATTCCATGACAAGACCCGAACACCTCCAGATGCTGCATTAGGACTCCCCATAGTCTCTGAGTGCACGTGTAAAAAAGTCTGACTGGATTTTGGGAAGACGAGCCTGGGTATAGAATGCAAGAACATGCCCATGTATAAATCAGCACTACAAACAAGCAAACCCAACAAACCCCACACCCCTCTACTCCAAAAACTCTGAAGTACCTATTTCAGCATGCATTTAGCAGAACCCCAACCGGGGGTAACCACGTTCTGCAACCAATGGATCCCTAACCCCCATATCTAATCAACAAGGTGGCAAAATTATAAATCTTTCTACAGTCGTCGGCCTCCGGAACAAGTTGTGGCGCTTCAGTCTAGTATCTCTGTGAGAGCAACATTTATTCTAATCTCCCCCACCCCACCACACTGTCCCTCCTCAAGTTTTTGCCGTGGCCCCTCAGCTGCACCATGTAGAATGTGATCTATTCCATTTCTTCTTGAAGGCTGTGGCCTGGCAGGACTCACCTGGATCCTGGGAGGTGTCCAAGTCCAAATGCGGAGGATTATGAGGCCTTAGCCCCACCTTCTGATCAGTCCAACAGAGCACCTCTTCCAGAGTATTAAAAAAGTGTGTCTGTGACTCGTAAAGGACCCTCATCCAAGCTGGGTAAGGCAGCATAAAAGATAAATTAAGCTCTTGTAACCTTGTTTGGCTTTGGTGAATGTTTGTCTCTGCTGCTGCACCATCTTTGTGTAATCCAGGAAGATAAGGATGGCAGAATTTTGATAGGTAAGTTAGGACTGTGTACGGGCATAGTTAACGATGGTGGCTCTATCCATATAATTCAGCAACCGGGCTATTAATGGACATGGACGTGCTCCAGGTGGCGGGCTCTCTGACAGTGCCCTGTGTACTCTCTCTACTATGAAGTACATGGACAGGGACGCGTCAGGCATCAGTGAGTGGATCAACTTGGCAAGAAAGGTGCCAGGCGTGTTTCCCTTATAGCTCTTGGGAATCCCACAAATCGCTAATTGTTTCTGCATGCTTGTCCTGCATCGCCAGGCCTTTGTTGATTGCCTCCAAGCTCTGAACCCTACGTTGCAAGGCGTGCACAGAGTCCTCCACTTCTGAGACCTTAGTTTCATCCTCTGTGATTCCTTCTACTGCATTTCGCAAGTCTTATCGCAGCAAGGTAACGTCGGAGGCAACTGCTCCAATCTTTGCATCTAGCATGTTTCTTAATTGGGTAATGGCTGCCAATAGCGTTGCGGTTTCTGAGTGCACCACCAGCTGTCCCCCAGGTCCCACCATCTGCACTGCTCCACTTGATGTGCGTATTGGTCCATAGTACTTTGTTTAGGGCCCGGGGCGGCTTATCTTTGGTCATGGCAGACGATCATGTTGTCACCTCATACCACTTGTATGCAACTGTCCAGTCCAGCGGCTGCCCCGGGGGTCTGGTCAGCCCCCACTTTGGAGGTTTGCCTATTCACCCCAACAGTGCAGCAGGGCCAGCGAATGTCCACCTCTGTGCGCAACAGCCCAGAGTGCCCCGCTCCTCCACGCCAGGCCGCACGCAGACCCAGTGGTGAACCAGATGGCCACCCAACCCCAAGGGCCCGAAGACGGGGGGACAAGATCAAGCTGTGAGCCCGACCAGCCACCGGTACAATCTCAGGCCGTCTGGGCCGGTCCTCCGCAGGCCACCGTAGAGCCAATGGAGTCCATCCCTAGGGCTCCCCACTCTCATCATGAGGGAGGTAATTGACCACTGGAGGCACACTTGCTTCTAGGGGGCACCCAACAAAAACTCCAGGCCCACTGCTTCACCAGCGGCCCCCTGCCCCTCCTCCAACCTCCTCCCTCCCCGTCAGGATAAGGGCTGCAGCCCCGAGACAACGACTCACCTCCTCCATCTTCTTGGGGGGATCCCCCAGGGCTGTCAATCCGCACCACGTGGATCGCAGGAGGGGAAGCCACATTACTCCTGCCTCAGCATCCACCCTGGCACGGCGTGTCAGTGCCAGCCTAGGACCGCCGCCAGCATCCCACACCATCGGCGCACCTCCAGCTTCCGACAACGTGATGTCTGCATGGCTAGGCATCCCGACAGACTGCCTGTGTAATTTCATGTCCCGTTAGGGGCCGACAACGGGGGGTTATGAAGGACTACTGCAGGCCACAGGGAGCGTCCTCAGGAGACAGCCTCCATGTTCACCCGCTAAGCCACACCCCCAGCCTCTAGCATGTTTAGGGACATCTCCAGCCAAATAAGTCTCTGCAGAGATCTGCTCTCACCCTTACCACTGCGTTAGTACAATGACCACGCATTACTACCTTTAGGGCTTCCCATTCTATGGGCCTGGTTGTGGCTGTGCCCCACTTCTCATCCAAGTAACGAGATATTGCTTCCTGAGTAGTGTCTCGGAATGCAGCTTCCTCCAAAATAGTAGACTGAAGGTGACATGTGGGGAGGAGTGGGTGGGGGGAGCTCCCGATGTAGCTGGAGTGAATCCTGATCAGAGAAAGTCTTTACGAGGTAGTTTCCGCTGGTGACTTGGGAGTGAATAGTCATTTGGCATAGTATGCGTTCCAGATGCGCATGTAGATCGTGTGGGGGGGTAGTCTTTTGTGTCTGGGTGTAGTGTGTGCCAACTTTTTAAAAGAAACCAGTGTGTGAGCCACTGGGTAAGGCCCACTGCTGCTGCCACAATGGGAGAGCTCAGTAGTGAGGGGTGTGAGTGATCCAGTTTGGGGTTAAGAACACAATTAAAGTCACCTCCAATAATCCATAGAATGTGTTCCCACCTGGCGAGGGTGACCATCAGGAGGGCCAAAAAGGCTTGCTGCACCACATTCGACACATAGATGGCCCTAATGGCAGAGGTTGGCCTTCCAGCAGTCCCTCCACAAAGATGTATCACTCCTCAGGGTCAGTCTCCATGGTGAGGCAGCAGAAAGGAACTGTTGCAGGGATTCATATTAGTGCCCCACGGGCAAACCCTGAAAAGGTACAGTAACACTGACTGCACCATCATTTATCTTTCTGCAATGTGTGTTTGCAGAAGAAATGCTATTTGTTTGTTGCACTAACTAATATATTGCTGGACGATGTGTCGCTTACGTGCTGTCCCTATTCCACGAACATTCCATGTAATTATATGTATCCTAGTGATGTCCCTGTGGTGGTACGGGAGAAGTATGCCTAACATGAGGCTGGTGTGTAATGTGGTGTATAACCTGCTGAAGCTGTAGAACAGAACTCCCAACTCCTCCCCAGGGTAGCTGTGAAATTGGCGGCTGCCCCAACAGAGAACTAACAGACCCATGATTTGGCAACTCCGATAGTGAAGCCTACTTGAGGTCTCCAGCCAAGAAGAGCATCTGAAGGGGAGGTGAGGACGGCGACCTGTATACACGACCCAGTGTGTGGCTAGGTGAAAAAGAGGAAAGGCACAGAGTGCTCACAGGTAGTACGTTCAAACCCATTGCGACTCTGTGCAGGGGGATCTAGCATGCAATAGCAGGTAGTCATGTTTCAGTAGTGTAGTGACCTCAGACTAGCATGTCTGCAGTTTGTGGAGTGACAACAGGCAGAATCAGTGAGGGGGTGCCACTTAACGAGGTATTAGAACCACTTTCTGACAGTGAGCCATCTGTGGGATGTGGCGGAGGGGAGCAGAGCTCTGAAGCCAGAGTTGTTACAGCCGACAGGCCCTGCTGCTGCTGTTTACCAGCCTGGGCCGAGGGGGGCCCACTCGGCATGTGACCCTGCACCATCACACACCTGCTGACATCTCTACTGCCTCCGTCTCTCAGCGCTGGGTCATTGCGTTGGAGTGGCCGGGTTGAAGACTCAGCAACGCTGATCCACCCAGTCCTGGGTACCTGTAGGCCCTGTGAAAAATAGCTGGCCTGGTTTGCCAGCACTTTGAGCTTAGCTATAAACAGCAAACAGTAGGTAAGGCCCACCTGTCTCAAATGTTTATTGACTCCCAAGAAGGAGGTCCTTTGGTGTTGCACCATGAGCATGTAATCAGGCAATAAGTAGATTTGTGCATTGTCATAATGCAGTGGTGCTACGGTGCAGGCTACTCTCAGGATGGATTTTATGTCTCTGAAATTCATAAGGCGGATCACTAGTGGTATGGGAGGTGAGCCCAGTGGCGGCCTGCGTGCCAGGGACACTATGGGCCCGCTCCACCCGATAGTGAGTTGGCAGTGTCACAGGTGCTATCACTTGTTCCAGCCATTTCTCAAACAAAGTCCCTGGGTCAGGGCACTCCACGCCTTCAGGGATACCAACAATGCAGACATTGTTACAGCGGGACCGTCCTTCGAAATTTTCTACCCTATTTTCCAGTTCTCGAGCCTTAGTTGCCAGCATGCGGACCTGTCCTTCAAGATCAGAGACAGCAAGTCGGAGTTCATCAAGAGTACGGTCTGTTTAGTTGACATGTCCCAAGAGCTTTTTATGGTTGTCGCACAGCAATCCCACTGCATTGACTAGGTTGTGTGGGTCTTGCCAGGTGTTGGCTACTGCTGCCAGGATCTTATCTAGCTTGTCGTCTGCGAGGGACATAGCTGCATCTACTCCCTGTGTTTCCTGCCCCAGCTGATTGGGAGACAACCTCTCTGGGTGTCCCAATGATTGAGTCCTGTCTCTGCCACATCGCCCCCATGTTCTGCAGTTGTGCCAGTTGAGGTGTGCTGTATGGCACGCTTATTGGTCAAGGGTCTCCCAGCCGATGGGGTGGGTCCAGTGGGGGAAAACATGTGTACCGCTGTTGATGCAGAAAAGGACTGAAAAACCGCCAGGCCTCTCGCATACTCCAGAGAGGATTCTGTGGTAGAGCGGCACAAGCAGCCCCAACTGCACAAGCCAAGGGTCTTGGTTCTGGGGTCTGGTGTAAATTGCAGTACAGATGAGCGGGAGGTGGGTTCTGTGCTCAATTGGTCACATAAGTAGGTTTGGAGGTGGTGGCTATAAGGGTCTTAGTAGGAGCCACTAAGGTTGTAGGGCTTGATGGTGCGTGGACCCCCCACACCTCTCCCAGTATTGAGTTGATCTTGGAAAGGGAGAGGGGCACGAGCGGTCCGTTCCTTCAACAATCGTGCAGCATAGTTATCTATGTTGAGATTCAAAAGGGTAGCTGTGATGTGCAAGGCCTCAGAGCAGTGCAGTGTTGGGTGCTTGCCTCGGTTTAGTTCAATTTATGGAAGGTGCTCGCCGTGCCTCTTCCATTAGTTTTTTATTGTGGCCAGGGAGAGGGGCATGAGCAGTCCGGTCCTTCTCTTACTGTGCAGCAGGGGTTTACTATGCTGACAGTCCATGAGATGTCTTCGAATTGCAGAGCCTCCAAATAGCACAATGTAGAACCCGTGTCTTTGTAGTATTCAACATATGTTAGACACTAATTTCTTGTGGTGACTATCTCCAGCCTCAATCACTCCTGTCCGAGGTCCCAGGGGTGGATCTCAGGGGGGCCCCCACCCATGGCGAGATAAGGCACCAGTATGGGGCGTCATGGGGTGTAATTCATACTGTGCTCAGTCTCTCCTCACTCAGGCCCAAACTGAAGTTAGACTATTATATCCAGGTGGCAACGCTAGCGTAGAGGGGGTTGAAACCCCATTCTCCCCTCTCCCAGGGCCCTTTGCTTGAATGTACAGGTATTCGGCAGCCCTCCTGCCAGGAACCACTGACACAGAGAGGAGCTGGAGTCACAAGCAACCTAGCACGAGGACAAGGTCCAGCCGCCCTTCATACTGTGGTTAATGTGAAAGTGGCAAGGGGTTTCAGCAGAAAAGAGGTGGGGGAAGCATGGCTGCTATTGAAATACAACAGAGGCCCCCACCCCCAATGCGCGGCCACCTGCACTCACCACAGTCACTTGTGATGGAGGCCCCCAGCCTGTCAGGTAACAAAGTGTGCTGTCTCTAAAGGTCAAGCAGTGCGCGGCACCAGTCACTTGCAACGTCGAGGCAACCCCTCAGCCATCCGGGTCCTGTAACAATGGGGTGGGGGGATATCTCATGCTGTAGTGCATGGTGAGAGAGGTGGTCTGCCCACTCGCTGGGGCCAGAGTGGAGGCCCGGACCCATGTCGCAGCCGCTGGGTTCGCAGGCCCGAGAGGCTCCTCTGCCTCACTCACGCAGGCTCAGTCCTGGGTCTTTAGACAAGCAGGCACGGTCTCCCCTCCATCAGATTGGGCCCACCCGGTGTCACCGCTCATCTCTACGGGGAAGAGGGGGGGCAGAGTAGCAACGCACCTAAGTCTAGCAAGCCTTTTTCTCAACCCGGGTCACAAGCTGTCGTTGGGACGTCTGCCACTCCACCAGGGCGCTCTGTCCGGCCTGTCACGTGGGTTCCCTGAGGGCAGGAAAATCAAGTAAATATGCCGGTCCTCGGGGCAATGGAATGGTTCCCTGGGGTCCCAATGTGCCCAGCACCCCGCGGGCCAACTGGATGAAGGCACGCCCATTTGGACACCGGGAGGATGTCAACAGATCTTCGGTCTGGGAGTAGAGCCTACTGAAGGGACATCTGCCATCTTGCTGTGGTCGGCCACAGACCCTCTAGTTCACACATACCAGATATACATACGTTTGCAGCGGTCTTGCTTTACACATTACTACACACGATTAAACAAAGCCACATTCATAAGTGGTCTGTGAGGAGACCTTCTTTTGCCTCATGCCCATCCCTGGAATTAACAGGATGTGGTAAGTGTATCTAGCTAATACAATATGAGCAAGGCAATAACTCACTGGCTGACTGTGTTTGCTTGCATGTTGTGTACACTGGTCTACACTGCGTGACTAAGTGAAAAAAAAAGTTTTAAAAAAAGTAAAAACGTAGAATTAAGTGATTGCTACTCACAGAAAGTGACATTGCACAGCTGTGATGTCATTGCTACCTAGATATCCATGTTTGTCATTTTTAACACATATCCAACAATGCCATTCGTGGTAATAACCATCTGTGCCGTCGAGGTATAATGAGAGTCTGAAAGTTCCATTCACTAGTACTCAGTCAGAAAACAGGAATGCTGGTCCAGGATGAAAGCATATGAAAGTCACGTGTGAGCAGCTCATAGGCCTACGGTTCTTCTTTCCATGCTGGTACTTGTAGCCCTGGCAAGCTACATGTACCAGAATGCAAAGCAAAAATCACAGAAATGATTTACCCATACCTGACCTCGGATACCTATGTTGCCTCATAAACTACATAAGCAATATAAAAACCTCCTTATGGGTTTGCTGGTGTACCAGTCCAAGTTTAGTTTGATCACGACCCTCAGAGCAACTGAAATATTTATTGCTATACTGCAAACATATGAAGCACACAGTGGCATATTTGCATGACTCTAACTGGTCTTCATAGCCCAAAAGTTTTCATTAAAAATCTCAGTATATGCATTGTGCATATTGTTGAATGACTCTTACATGTATTTTCATAAAGACTGCATTGCCACTCATCCTTAGAAATATGATTAAGAACCTAAAAGACATGAGTCATTTAATTGTGTACAAGCTTAATACATTGGCACAATATGTTTTCAAGAACTCTTTGAATGTGTGCAACTCCTTGTTCTCTGTACAATTCATAAGTAGAAAGATTTGAACTTTGCCAGATTCCAGTGGTTTAAGACCATACCTGCAGAAAGGTCGAGGATGACTTGCATGTACTCATGATAACCGATTGAATAAGGATAGTTTTTGCACCACTCTAACTTGAAGAAAAATCAGAACTCCACCAAGTCCACTAGGATGGATGTCTATCTCAAGCTGATGCTGAAATCACAAATTTGTTAACATTGCAATGATAGTGAAGCATATTTGCCCCACATTAACGACAGAGGATTACATTTGGAAACCATAAAGTTTTATTAACACAATTAGTAAAGTTACAGTCTCCGATAAAATCAATTAGACAGAAATCGAAATTCACTTAAATACAGCATATATGAACAGTATACAAGTAGGTCAATTAGCAATGCGAATATAGCAATTTAAAATGCACAATATGCAAATCAATGCAAAGGTTTGTTCCCAGAAAATAAACTTCCTAATTCTAAGCAAGAGTGATGGGCAAGTTGAGTTCATTCAGAAGCAGCAGGTGTCAGCAAATATAGCAATGAGAGGAGAACCAGATAAAGATTCCAATTACAGTGCGAAGAATTATGCTTGTTCTCCAAAATATGTCTATGAGCAGAAAAATAAGAAGCATTGGTCTCAAGAGAAGAAGGAAAATGACTACACCTGCAAAGGTTGCCAACTAACTAACTAGCAAGTGATCCAACTAGCTAACAAGCTTCACAAGTTTAAACACAACATGCATCCAAATAATACAATCCCACCAGGCAGGAACCAATCAAAACCTAGTGTTCTTTACGGTCTTGGTGTCAGCCTCCTTCTCACCGACAATACAATGCCAACTTCTTTTTATCATTGCAACCTTCACAATATCTCACAAAAAATTATTTAGCTCCTCAATTTCTCATCCCAGGCAAGTGTTGAAGTTACTATATAAACCAACGAATTGCTACTGTAAACCTTCAAAATGTAGCTAGCAAAGAATAACATTTCTAAATGAGCACACAATAACTCTGGTATCTGAAACAGAAAGGTGTTGTGCGCAGCAAGCAGAAATAAAACATTTATTTCACAATGGAATGAGGCACATAGGCCCACTCATGTCAAATTTAAATTGCACATATTCTAAATAAGGTTAATCAAAACATACAAATGATTCAGTCTGCTAAACCTAAATAAAAATCAACATTGGAAAACAATATGTGAAACCAAATGCAAAAATAATGAATAGATCATGTGTAAGGCATGTACGCTTCAGTTATGAGACTTCCAGAATAACGTTATGAAGCGTAAATTAGTGATGATGACACTGCGTCATCTCTCACTTTTGACATAGATGTAGAACACGACTGCGGCCCAGGCCCAAGGGGTATCCCCCGTTGCTGCGTTTACTGCTGTGCTACAGGTGGGTGGAAGGCTGAGACAGGGAGGCATGAGCAACGGTTGAGCATAAGAGTGGACAGAGAGGGGAGTAAGTGCTGACTAGCTCAGTGCTTAATTTGTGCTAGTTTTTTCCGGTGCTGAACACCGGCACTTATTTGTGAGGGCCGGGGCTTACTCTTCTGCCTCAAGCATTTGCTGCGAGTAAAAGACACATGTGAAAAAGACGGAAGAAGGACAAACTAAAAAGCGTCATAAAGGGAGAAAGTAGACAGTTGCAGGATGAGCTGAAGGGGCAGGGGGTGACCGTAAATGGATTGAAGATGCCCGAGGTGGCTTCAAGATTACGCTGCCTCAGTATTCAGTGCTGGCAGATTTAGTTGCAGCAGCCTCGTGTTTAAGAGAAGGGCTTTGAGCACCGGCACCTCTTTATTTACAAATTAAGCACACTAGCTGCAGGAGTAGCTGAAGGGTGAAAGCAGGAGCGGGGTGGGGGAAGCAGGGGTACAATTAGACCTGAATGTCCAGGTGGGTTAAGAGGTCAACCAATGGAGGTAGGGATAACGCTTCAAACAATAGGCCACAGCTATCCTTAGAACCAATAAAAGAAAATAGAGCGATAAACTGTTTGTGTTAAACATATAGGTCAAACACGACATGACTACAACAAACATAGGGCCATATTTATACTTTTTGATGCAAAACTGCGCTAACGCAGTTTTGCGCCAAAAAAATTAGCGCCGGCTAACGCCATTCTGAAGCGCCATGCGGGCGCCGTATTTATTGAATGGCGTTAGCCGGCGTTAGCCGACCGGCGCTGCCAGGTGTGCGTGAAAAAAAACGACGTACACCAGGCAGCGCCGGCGTAGGGAAAAATGGCGTTTGGGCGTCCCAAAATGGGGCAAGTCAGGCTGAGGCAAAAAAATCGTCTTAACCCGATTTGCGCCATTTGTTTTGGCCGCCCAGACGCCATTAACATGACTCCTGTCTTAGCAAAGACAGGAGTCATGCCCCCTTGCCCAATGGCCATGCCCAGGTGACTTCTGTCCCCTGGGCATGGTCATTGGGCATAGTAGCATGTAGGGGGGCACAAATCAGGCCCCCCTATGCCACAAATTTTTTTTTAAAAAATACTTACCACAACTTACCTTTTCTTCCCTGGGATGGGTCCCTCCATCCTTGGGTGTCCTCCTGGGGTGGGCAAGGGTGGCAGGGGGTGTCCCTGGGGGCAGGGGAGGGCACCTCTGGGCTCATTCTGAGCCCACAGGTCCCTTAACGCCTGCCCTGACCCAGGCGTTAAAAAGAGGCGCAAATGCGGGGTTTTTTGCCCCGCCCACTCCCGGGCGTCATTTTTGCCCGGGAGTATAAATACCACGCACATGCCTGGGAGTCATTTTTTAAGACGGGAACGCCTACCTTGCATCTCATTAACGCAAGGAAGGTGTTCACGCCAAAAAATGACGCTGACTCCATGAACTTTGGCGCTAGACGCGTCTAACGCCAAAGTATAAATATGGAGTTAGTTTTGCGTCGAATTTGCGTCGAAAAAAACGACGCAAATTCGGCGCAAACGGAGTATAAATATGCCCCATAGTTTAGTGGATTTGATCATTTTTACAGGCTACTGACAGATCTTCAAAAAGGGTGATCAGTGATTTGACAACTAAAACGTAGCTTCTACAGATTTTAATACAAAACACTTTAGAACCAGTTTTCACAAAGGTATTTCAAGACGTCAACTTTGTGTGCCATTTCTCCAAAATAATCTTCTGCAAAATGACAGTGAGAACATGAAATATTTTTAATGACATCTTCAGAAAGCCACCCGTGTCTGACCATTATCTAAAGGAACGTTTTCAGTCAGTTCATCAGGATGTGGCAACAAATACTTGTTTGAAGCCGCACACGTGCAGGTCTCAGACTTTTGAGATAATAGGTTAGCATATCTGATTTCTGGATGAGTGATTGGCATGTCTCAGTTTTGAGCCCTAATGCATCTTTCGTTCCTACTGAGTACCTGTACACCACAGCTCTCATCTCAGCATTAATATTCCGTTGATTCCCCCCAGACTCTGTCAGCATTAAAATGCTGATATCAACTCTTAGCTTGTGTACATTATCTAGGAAATTACGCAGTCTAAGTAAAGCCTGTATTTTTAAAGAAGGCAGTGATATCTTATATTTCCAGAGGTTTGCCTAGCTTTGCATTGCCATTAATATGCCCTCACGGTGCTGTGGGGATTGAGTACTTGTACTATATAGCGGTTTTTTCATACACCTCCTAGTGAGTCGTCAAAACACCTTTCACAATGGGAAGGATGCTACTCCTAAGAGTGCTATACATGGAACTGTGCATGTCTGTTGTGCGGCCTACAGGGAAGCTTTTTGATGTCATACGTAAGGACAAAAGTCATACTCTTAATACGTTTGGTGCCACGCCCCAGTATCGGTATGAAAAGAAAATGAGTGAGAGATAGGTTGCTTAACATTCTCTTTTAATTGACGGTCAAAAGTGTGAGTGCAGTCAAGCTCGTATTCAAAGCGTTTTGGCATGTGGACATGGCTGAAGCAGTGTCTTAAACAAGTGTGTAGCTGCATTTACTCATTGATGTAAGAGAGAATACTGGCAGATGTGGTCAATTCAAGTCAATACCCTCAATGGGGTGCTCTGTGTATACAGTTATACAGTTTGACACACATTGAATATGGGGATGAGAAATTGCAGAGAGCAGATGGGAGATAAGCTTTAAAGCAGCAAACTCGAAATTCCAACAGTTACAAAGCCTCAAAGTGCATCCAACGAACCCCAAAACAGCATCTGTGAAAAGGAAAAAGTCATATGAACTCAACAGTACAACAAGGCCTACGGCACCCACAATTGTGTTTGAATGTCCCTTTCAAATAGCAATGCATTACGGTACATACCCATGTCTTTTGACCGAAATGAAGCAGTAAAACATTGAAAAGTTAATGACTCCTAATTTGGGGTGATAACAATCACAAAGGAGAATAGATCTTCTAGGGACCCCTTCCCAATTAGGAATGCAAACAAATAAAGTTTGTTGGGGAGTAGGTAGTAGTATAGGAGACGACTGACAGCTCTCATGAAATATTTTTTTTAAATAAATATATAGCCCAGGTTCAATTAAGGAAACCGGGCTGCATTTAAAAGAAAATAAATTGACTTTACTTAAAAAGCAGTGCTTATTTGTGCTTGTTGTTTCCGGTGGTGCTGAGTACCGGCACTTATTTTTGAGGGCCGGCACCTATTTTTGTTCCTCAAGCATTTACTGCGAGCAAAAGACACATATGGGAAAGACGGAGGAAGAGAAAAATGAAAAAGCATCACAAAGGGAAAACACAGAAAGCTGCAAGGGTGAGCTGAAGGGGCAGGTATTGGCTTTCAATGGATCAAAGAGGCCGGAGATGGCTTCAGGATTATGCTGGCTCAGTATTCTGTGCTCACATATTTCATAGCAGCAGCCGCATGTTTAAGAGGAGGGCTTTGGGCACCGCCACGTTTTAGTTACAAATTAAGCACTGTTAAAAAGTGGTGATAGACATGGCAAATCCCTGTCACGACCACCAATTTAAGTGAGAAGCAATTTGCAACCTACCTCATGAATACTGATCTACCCTACATCGGATTACGACCCTCCATGGTTCATAATTTTGTTAATTTACCTATTAGTACACAGATCAGTTGACAAAATTATTTCCCATTAGCAGAAAATTGCAATTTGAAAAATTGAAATTTGTGAATGGAAATTTCGTTCATCATGCCCTTAAAGCTCTACACATTTAGTGCAAGCATATCTATACCGTGTGTGATACAATTTTAAAGAAAGACTTGCATATTCACAGATCTTTCAGTCACAGGGTGTATCTTCATAGCACTATAATTGCGTATGCCACTAGTTCCCAGTGCACCAACCAGAATTCAGTTCTGTGACTGTCTGATTATACATAGACATCTGCAGTGATCGCATCAACCAGTTGGGCGTTCATGATATAAAAGAATGCATTTTATGCCGATGACTTTAACTTGCCTTTATTTTTCATTTAAGGCATGTTTTATATGTATTTACCCCATGGTGAAAGGTCAACTAAATAGTTGCACAATATTTTGTTCTTTTTTTATCCACAGTTCAGGCCCAAACACACTGCCCTTGCCCCCACTGCATTCAGGTGCAGAGTTCCCATACTTTTTTATGCATGTCAGCATCTGGATGCCCTGCAGAATACTTTGGGGCCCCATCTCCATCGCATTGTAACACACATCAGCTGATGACCTGTGTGTGACCTGGAAGCTGCAGCAGCCGGGACTGAGACACATGATGGGTGGCTGAAGCTGTTTTAGCCCAACGGACGTTTTACCCCTGTGGGGGAATATTAAGTTAAAAAAAAGAGAGACAAGAAAACCAGTCAGGGAGGGACGGCGGAAGCACCAGACAAGCTGGGGAAGACGGAAGTAGCAAGGAGAGCTTGTGGGGAGGGGGAATGATTTGAGTTGGAAATCAGGACATGAGGGATAAAGCAAGCAAACACATGCACCCCATGGAGTACTGAAAGAAAAAGAAATAAGTAGTTCCTTCAATTCAAGCAACAAAAGGATACAAATTATTCAACCAAAAGGGTGGTAAAGAGGGAATGCACCAGGGACTGGACATTCACAAAAAGAAGATGAAAAGTCATAAAACGAGAAGCAAACAAATGAGATTGACAGGAAAGCCAACCAATGGCAAGCAATGGGCTGAGCCAGAGCCCACTGTTTTGGTATTGCCACAATAAGTCTTAGACAACAGAGCTAAAAGCTCCTAACAGGCGAGACATGAAAATGCCATGCAGTTTGACCTCTACCACATGTCAGAAGAAGGTCTGCAAGGAGCTTTGCTTTGATGGACAGGTGAAGGGTCAAACTGTCAATTCATAATACAAAATGAGAAATATGTGTTGGTAGATAAAAACCTTGCAACTGTGACATGGAATTTACTGTTTTTGTTAACATTAGTTCATTGATTTTTTAGATGAATATTCATGTTATGGCATACCAGAGCCTCCAAAATATCGAAAACATTAAAATAAATTTTTCTTAACTGTTGCTGTGCATATTGAAGAAGACAGTGTGATTATGCTGTCGGTGTCTACCTTCCCACAGCTAATACGTAATAGGAAAACGTTTTTTTTGTTAGGGCCTTGTTTACTTGAGAGATTTTCATTTTTTTTTCTTGTGCAGATGTAATGACCATAGAGGAACGTGTTTATGAATTATAAAATCTGCCTGGTCTGGCTAATGTACAGTATGCAATCACCCGAGCAACTACCTGCCAGAAGATTACTGATGTGCGAGGAGAGAAGAGGGCTGGAATGCACCATATTTAACATTATACCACACATTCCTGCTCTCTACTCGCACTGGCACACAGTGTGCGGTCTAGCGTCAGTGCAGGCACCCTTGCACCACAGTGCAAGGGTGCCTGCACCGTAGGCAGGATTGTTGTTGTGCAAGAAGGGGCATCTTCCTGCACAAAACAATCTACAGAGGCATTTTACTCTTTCTAAATGTGCTGCAGAAAGCAGCACACTTAGTAAGAGGAGAAGGTTTATCAAAGGGAATAATGTCTCCCACATTGGCCGGCCCATCCCCTTCGTATTCCTGATAGGTGATAAATGTATTAGCTTTGAATAAATCTCCTTGGGTAAGTAAATTCCACTTCTGCAGTGAGCGTAAAACCCCCAAGGTGTCACCCAGGTTAAGCTCACGATAGTACCTGATAAGTGTATGTTTAGAGTAAGGTATAGTGCTGCCGCACACAGCAACCAGTCTGAGCCAGGCCCAGACAGTGCATTGCACATTATGAATCGCCTTAGTTGGTCTAGGAAGATGTGTAAAATTTTGGGAGGATGACCACCTTCATTAAAGACCTTCTGCCCGCCAGCGACAGCGTAAGTTATCCACTTGTCAATATGTGCCGGTGGTGCTTCCAGGTAAACCCCATAGTTCTCTCTTATCAAAGTGGGAACGTCAGTGGAATACCACACGCTGGAGTAGTGCACCGGTCTGCCTGCCACTGTAGTTGAAAGGGAGTATTAGGTTTAGTGGTGAAAGCTGTAAGGGTAAACATAATGGACTTGGTCCAATTCCTCTGAAGGCCAGTCTTACAAACAAAAGAAGAAGAGGGAGACTGACCGGGCCAGCGTACAGCCTCCCAATTCAAATAGTCAACACATCAAAGTCCACTGTTCCGTTTTAGAGGGACTCAGTCAGTCATTTCTTTTGGTCACAGATCAACGGGGCACCTATATGTTAGGAAACAGGAGCCCTCACACACCCAAATGGGTATCATTCTTCATCCTAGTGTCTTCTCCACATTGGGCTCGCGCTGCAGTGTCAAAGGACAGGCACAGCAGGCCGGTCCAGCAATTGGATTGCTGGATTATCTCCTGAATAATGGGGTTTAGATTGGCATTCGGGTCTTAAATCACCAACAACGCGTCATCAGCATACATAGATAATATAGTGTATTGGAAACCAATGTTGACCCCTCATTTATGATGGTGTTCTCGCAGAGCACATGCCAGGGGCTCAAAAGTGAGGGCAAAACGTAGGGGCGACAGTGGACAGCCCTGTTGCGCCCCCCTACCAATTTCTAACAGACTCCAACAAGCCCCCATTTAAACTCAGCCTCACTGCCGGATCTGGATGGAAGAGCTTCACTCAATTTACAAAGAATTTGTCTAGCACCTTTCCAGTGAGCACTGACAACAAAAACGCCCACTCAGCCATGTCAAATGCCTTAGGGGCATCTAAAAATGTTGCGATTACCGGTAGTGTGGGATCTAGCTGATCTCCTAGGGCGAACAAAGGTTATCCGCCGTGGAACGGCCCGGTATAAAACCCGACTGATTGGGGCATATTGGGCATCAGAGGCAGCAACCTATTTGCCAGTAACTTAGCCAGTATTTTATTTCTGACGTTTATTAAAAGGAGGGGGAGATAAGAATCACATTATTGAGGTGGTTATTCTGGCCTAAGAAGTCTAATTATAATGGATTCCCGCATTGTCTGTGGGAGTACGCCCTCCTTGAGCATCTCTAAATAGACGTCAAGCAACAACGGTGCCACCTCGTCAGCGTAGGTCTTATAGAATTCTGCTGGGAAGCCATCCGTCCCATGCGTTTTTCCATTCATGAGCTGTGTAATAGTCTGTTTAATCTCTTCAATTGTTAGAGGTCTGCAAAGTATTTTCCTGTGCACCTGATCCATCCATGCTAGTGTGACTCTTTGGAAATAACTGTTCACCTCCTCTGATGTGCCCTGTGTGGATGAAGCGTACAGCTTTTGATAAAAAGCAACAAATTCCCTCATTGTGTTGTCAGGGGTGTAGTAAGAATGCCCGTCTGGGCTATCAATGCTATGAATATAATTAGCAGATTGCCGGGTTTTAAGAAGTGCAGTGAGAGTGTGACTTGATCTGTCTCCCTCCCCGTATTGTCTAGCCTGCGTATGCTTGCTTAGGTACTTCACCTCTCTATCAGCTTTGTCTCTAAATTCTGTTAGGAGAGTTTTCATGGGGTCCAAGAGATCGTGCTCTGAGGTTTCATTATATCTAAGCTCTTTGGTAGAAAGTCCTTTGGAAATACACGTGCCACGAATAATAGCCTTAAAGGCCTCCCAGACTGTCGCCATTTTCGTGACAGAGCCAACATTTAAAGAAAAATAGGACCGAATCGCAGAGCGAATTTCTTCCTTAAATGCTGCGTCCAGCAGCATCTTGGGCTGGAGCCATCAAAACGGTTTATGTACCCATGGATCTGGCAGGTTGAGCGATAAAAGCACTGGGGAGTGGTCTGATAAAGTTCAAGGTAGATGTCTTATGTCGTGGGTCCACCCCATTGCCTAGGGGAGCCTACCCAAAAGTTAAGGCGCGAAGAAGTGTCATCTACTGAAGAGTGGAATGTATATTCCTAGCCCTCGCTGTGTAATTCGCTCCAAAGATCTAGCATAGCAAATTGCATCATGAGGTCTGAGAACGCGGCATGAGCTTTCGTCAGGTGTCTCTCGCAATGGCTGGTGCAGTCCAGGGGTTTATATCTAACACCAAGTTGTGGTTCTCGCCCCCCCAAATGATGATATGCGGATCTACTGTTATACATTGTTTAAGGACATTATGAAAAAATTCTGGGTCGTCCACATTTGGACCATATGTATTGAGCAGGGTCACCTGCGTGAGACCCAGAAGGTCCTGCATTATTAAATATCTTTCTTCCTGATCCACCAGTAAATGGATAAGTGGGAACCGGACCTGCTTGTGACTGAGGATCGCTACCCCCCAGCGTAGGGTGAGTATGAAGCAAAGTATTGGTAGGGGCCCCATGACTCCGGAGGTTTCGATCCCCTCCCTGGTGGCAAATGTGTTCTCTGCAGCTATATAATATCTACATTGTGACACGCGATGTAGGCCAGGGAATGGCAACATTTATGTGGGTTATTTAGTCCCTGGACATTCCACGTGATGAACTTCAGTGATAGACCCTCATGTGTAGGTTTAACGTTCATCTAAAATCCTAAATGTCAAGAGCAAGGAACCACATGTCTATGTGCTCAACTAGCTTCAGTTCATCATAAGAAGGTTGGGCTGTCATATGAGTCTGGGCCATGAGCCAGGAAAGTGAAGTGATAAACATGGTGTCTCTCAGCAGGCGCTCATCACATGGCTGGCCCCGCTCTAGTGTTCCTTGATAAGACCGAGGACCAGCTATTTCACCTCGACCAAGAACAAGGTGTCGTCCACACGCGATGGTGGAGACATGGAGCTTCTCTGTGGAGGGTGTTTCTGTAGAAAGGTAAGCGATGCCAAAGAATCCGTGAAGATCTTAGGTTTGCCCTTCCAGCTTCTTTTTTAAAGGCTGGAATTTCCGACGAGCATCTTGCACTGCTTGCATAAAATCAGGAAAATATTGTAGCTGCATTCCTTCATGCAGATTCTCTCGCCTCCCTTGCGCCAGACACAGCACTTGGCCTCTGTCTCTACAGTTGAGAAGCCAAGAAGTGATGGGCATAAAGGGGTCTCCTGGAATCGGCCGCGGGGCTAAAGACCTGTGCTCTCTTGCATAATAAAGGTCTGGGAAAAGTTTCAGCAATAAAGAGCTTGAGAAGTAGACTTGCAATGTAATCTTCTGTGCGCCCCATCGACGTCATTTCCGTAATACCTAAAATATGCACATTATTCCTCCTGGACTTGGTTTCAAGGCCCTCGTTCTTGAGGTGGAGTTTACGCAGCTCCAGTTTGATCTCCCCCAGTGATTTCTCTACTGCACATTTGCGTTCTCAAGGTCTGAGACGCGCTGTTCCAAGTCATTCAATCACGTCTGGTGTGCATCTATTCTGCCAGTCATGTCTTCCAAGTGCCTAGGAAGAGAGTCAAGCTTACCATCAATAGCAGTAAGACTGGTGCAAATTGCTAGTTGTATAGATTTGATATCTTCGTCAAGGGGGAGGAATCTCCCTTTGCCTCCCCTTCAGGGGGCGAAGTAGTTGATGGTGCTGCAAGGCGGGCTATTTCCTTAGGTTCAAATGTGAAGAGCTGTAGTTTCATATCAGTGGTGCACGTAAATCTAAACAGTCAGTAGCATGAACTGCGCCGGGTCTGAATACACAGGGGCGCAAATGCGGGTTTATTGTTATGCAGCTTGAGTGTCTCTGGTACTTGTGCAAGTTGGCAGTGCACTGTAGGCAGGCAGGAGCAGCAAGCCTTGTTATTCAGCTCGAGTGTCTCTGGTATTTGTGCAAGCTGACAGCACACTATAGGCAGGCAGGAGCAGTGCACTTCATGCTGCGCAAAGAGCAGCAAGAGCCGCGAGTCCGAGCACTGAGCAGTTAAAAAAAAGTAGTCAGGAAATCGGTAACATGCTTTACACACCTCCATTCTCCTGTACTCCTGCCGGTGTGTGATTCTGTTTGGCACAGTCATCATTCGGCCAATCCTCCCTCAAGGGCAGGGGAAAGTCGCTTCTCCATTATGTTGCGCCCCGAAGCCATTTGGTGTAAGGCTGCAGTCAGGCCCTTGCCCTGTGGAGGTGCCAGCGCACAACCACAGCCATCCCCAGTCCAATGCTCTTCCCCCAGGGGCGCCCCAAGGGCCATTCTGCCCATGCAGCACCGGTCTACCTGTGCCTGCCGCCATCCCCCACCCATAGCAGCCAGCACCCACGTCAGGCTCCGTAACCCCAGGGTAATCCAGCAGCACAGGCCCAATCCGGGTGGTCTTCCTCCAGGCCTTGCGCGCCGCGCACTGCAGCAGGAGCCAGCCGCCTCCTCCATCAGTGGGGATGCCGGTCTACATATTCAGCCCCCCCACCGGTCGATAATACGGACCAGACGGGGGGCATTCAGGATATGCGCTCTTATTAACAGAGCTCGTTCAGAACACCGCCATCTTGAGGCAGCGCTAGGCCACCCTCAAAGTCATAACTGACATTGTTTCCAGCCTTCAACTTTTGTGTGATAGCCTAATGAAATTTGAGTGGGAGTTTGAAGTCTTATTTTGCTTCTATTAAACTAATTAGATTAACACACCTGAAATCAATTATTTGTGGATGAAAAGTTGAAGATTGGAGACAGCAGCCCTCATTACGACTTTGGCGGTCTTTTCCTATGACCGCCAAAGCTGTGGGCACCAGAAGACCGCCGTATTATGACCACTGAAGGATTTCCACCACAATTTTGGCAGAAATCCATCAGCAGTCATGCTGGCTGTCGGCGGCGCAGAAGCACTTCCACTTCCACCACCATCACTACCATGCCAAAAGGACTCCGCCCACCGCATTACAAGCATTAATACAGCGTGGTGGTTTTCCTGATGGTGGGGTGCTGCCAGCGGTGGAAGCGCCAGGTCCTGTTCCCTGGCGGACAACCTCATTGCCGCACAAGGTATGTCGATCGTCCCACGGGGGAGGGGCTGAGACGGTGGGGGGTGTTGTGTGTGAGTGGGTGTATATCTGGCATGTGTGAATGTGTGTATGCATGCTTGAATGCATGTATGATTGTTGAAGTGAGTGCGTGTTGGTATGTTTCTGTGACTGCGTGTCTGTTGGTGCGAGTGAATGAGTGTATGCATGCGTGTGGGTCAATTCGTGTATGTAAGTGTTGGTGAATGTGTGTATGTGGGGTGCGTGTGGGTGTGTGTGCGTGTATGCAGGGAGGGGGGGTGCTGTCATGGAAGGGTGGGATCATGGAATTGGAGGGGGGTTGGGGCAGTCATCTGCCGGTGACAGGAAAGGAATTTCCTGTCGCCGGCAGCCTTTCCGCCAGGGTTTTTGTGGCAGTGGTACCGCTACGGAAACACTGGCAGAAAGGAGACTCATAGTACCGCCGCCCTGGTGGTCATCAGACCACCAGGGTCATAATGAGGGCCAGTGTCCTTAATGACCTAGAGTGAGGTGGTCAATCTAGTGGCCAAGAACAATTATGATCAGATAATGTCTGTGACTTATTCATTTAGGAGGAGGTTTGATGTGATGCATGTAGGCCTAAGAGTGAAGAGAATAACAAGTGTAGCTGAGAGTCTGACAATAGAGTTAAAAATGGATAAAATGTGCAGGCCTTTCTTGATAAAGATAGTGGTAAAAAAACCAAGGTGGTGGTCGACAGCACATAAAAGTTATGGTCTGCACTATGTGTGAATATCTTGTGAAGATTGCAAGTAGTGTGTAAGACTGCGAGAGATGGAAGATGCAAATCTAAGTGTGATGGACTAGAGAGAGTCTGTGCAAATGGGAGAGGGCATTTAACATTTCACTAATGTGTGATATTAGTTGAGTAAAAGTGGGTTTCTGTGTGACACCACTAGTGTCTTTACTTTTTCTATGCAACTTAAAAGACAAGTATTTGCGCCATGGGTATCCTGTATACATTAAGAGGATCTTTTAGGAAATGCCTTTTTTCCTGAAGCTATTATGGCTTAGTGCAAACAAAAAGGCAAACAGAATTCAAACCAAAGGCAAACCAGATTTAAATAACTGAATAGTGTATTATCCTGGCAAGTGAAAAGATAATGTATGCAAACCATGTACACTCCCTTGAACATAAATCTTGGAAGGAAGGCTGTGCGATTATCTATCCTGAGTTTTGAACAGGTAACCTAGAGGTGATGCAAGAATCACTGCAACTGCAACATGAGCCCTCTAAACTTTCTTGTCACAGGGTCCTTAGGTTGTTAAGTCATAGTAACAAAGCTGAATGTCCACAAATTCTGCAAAAAAGAATTGTAATAATGAAAATCTGTCTTTTTGCTTTGAAGAAAGAGCATAAAAGTAAGCCAAGCTAATTGCCACTGTTTATAGTTAAATACAAATTCTCTATTTTAGCAAATTTAGCTCTACTTACATCTTTATCATTTTCAGCTCAAAGCCCTATTGTGAACTTACAATATCTTACAGTCAGCTTTAACCTCTTGGTAATTACCAATGGTTAACTTTGTCACTCTCATCTGCTTGATTCTAATTTTCCTTCCCCTTCTTCTATTTGCTCCTACCAGGGAGCATGTCTGCCATACCATCCTTTTGATTAATTGGACCCTTCCTACTGCTTACATATGAGAACAATTTTTTAGGTCAAATTTTCGAGACCTGCTGTATATACTTTGTATACACTGAACTGTAGACTTCCGCCTTTTGCTTGTCATTTGTTTGTTTCAGTGTCCTTTAAAATTCCTTGCTTTCAAGTGGTTACCTTCCTTATTTGTCCCTCTTTTTCATCAGTTGTTCACTCCCATTGGAGCACTGCCCCTGTACTTGTACCCTTCCACTTGTGTGTATTTAGGGTTGTTACTGCACTATTTTTTATTTCGTTTCTTCAGGGGGTAATGGAAAGGCTCTCCTTTCAGCACAGCTGCTCACCTTGCCTTTTGATTTCCAGCACGATTGAAAGCAGGCCTGTAAATCTTGTTAGGGTGCCACTTTCACATTTCACCTTTGCGCAATCAGGACGGCGCCTGTCCACAGCTGGTCATCGGCACTGCAATGACTCCGGTATGTGAAGCCTCAGCCCCGGCAGCCTATGCGCAAAAGCCTTTTGTTAAGCTTTGCTGGACAAGTACATTTTAGGCTGTGTTTACACTGTGTGGGGTGGTTCGTTATTGGGTGAAAGGCCAGGCTTGCTTGTGGTGTTTTTCCCCAGCCCCCTGCACGGAGACTCAGGACTTTAGCTCCTTGGGTGCCAAGGACATAAGGAAAGACTTTTCCTTTCCTTTGATGTTTTTCTGAGCATTTCTGCAGCACGATCAAAAGCGATCAGGACTCAGTTCCCCTCTTCCCAGATAATAAGGGTGTACAAGATATCAATCCTATCCTTATCCTGTGTTGTCACGGCCAAAGACTCCTTCCCAGGTGATATGAACATTATCCCTCCAATCCTTGAATATGTCCCGTACCATGACTTTACAAGCTCACATTATAACATGTACCCTCCTCTCATAAACATTGCATACATGTACCCATGCACATCTCCCCATGTCACAGTAAACATATCTACATAACTAATAAAAAATGTTGCGCACCATAACAAACACAGTCCTCTTCATGCATGCCATTGTGAGAATTGAAGGTAAGATATCATCTACCTCTGTGATGTTAAGTACATCAGAAATTGCACGTCACTGTACTGTTACTGATTGTATCACTTCTATACACTCTAAGTGATACATAATTCACTCCTAAACAAACTGTAAGGAATGAACATTTACAAATGACCACAGTGAAGAACAACTTATAATGTAGAACATGGTGATAAGGAGTTTAAGGGATGAGAAATTAAATGTTGTAACTGGTATATGGCTAGCATTTGCTGGGTAAAAACAGAGACAGTTAAAAACAAAGCCAATGTTTGGCATACCATTGTGCTCAAATTCAGATTCGATGGCAGGACTGAAGATGAGGATTATGGCTCATATCTTTCTTCATTTTTATTAAAACCAACAGAAAAACTCCCTTTTTCCATGACCCCTTGGGAAGAGGCAAAAAACAATGTTAAGCAATCACTGTCGTCTTTCTTGCTGCTTCAACATTTATGAAGCTAAGGACTCCTTTTTTTCTCATGTCTTTGGGGTTTTCCATAAGGCTTTTACTGTGTTTTGGGCTTGTTTCTATGGTATTACGTGGAGTGGTGAGCACCAGCCACTAGAGTTCACTCAACTACAATAGACGCCCTTCCATCTCAAAGGCTGCCTCAAGCTTCATCCCTTCACAGTGGGAAAGCGGATGCAATCGCCAAGGAGCCTTGGCCTCGCTCCAAAACAGCCTGGAGCCCTGACACCCTGCCTGGCTCTGTATTTAAAGAGTTTTTCCCTCTACATCTGTTTCAGTGGGTCTATGGTTTTTGCGGTTACTATTGTACTGGCACGATTATGGCACCACAGGGACCAGCCCAGGCTGTGACCCTTCTGAACTCAGGGTGTTGGTCCCAAGACAATAACAGGGTCTCTGACTCATTAAATCTGCTAGGTTTCCTAGCACCAAAATGACATTCACAATGCAGACCTCTTAGAGTACCTATTTGGAGGAAGAAAAGTCTTCCACTTTACCTCTAGATTATGAATTTTGTGAACTATGGACCCATCTATACTACATGTGGTGACTTCAGCACTAGTACCCCTTAAGAGGGAAATGAATGAATTGCCTCAGTCTCACCAAGAGCCTCGACCATCACTGGCGGACGAGGAGGCTATGACCACTGAAACTGAAGGACGCATGGCCACGTTTTTGGCCAAGTATATTAGGGACCCTAAGAAGGGCATTGATTGTTCCTGGTGGTCGTGTCAAGATAAACTGCTCGATACTAAAACCCTAGACAAGGTTGAAGAGGAGAACAGTCCGGATCCATTTTATCCCTGAAAATCCTCTACGACTGGGCCCAAAGAGCAATCAAGTTCATAGATAGTGTAGATTGTGCATTGTTTTTGTTTGGGTCAGTCATGGAAGGAGGCACTTGACCAACCGCTTTCTCTCCAACTCTCCCCAGAGATGCCAAGGCTCCAGCCAAGAACAGTATTATGATCAATCCAAATATGGACAGTTTCTTGCCAGCTTGAAACAGAACAGTTAGGCTTAACGTAAGAGGCAATGTGTAAATTATTTGTGCAATATACACACCTACACACACCACGCACACATATACATACATACACTGTAACACAATGAAAACACCACAAAAAGGACTCCACACCAGTTTAGAAGCATAAAGAATATTTTATCAGAGTAAAACAAGACCAAAATAATAAAAATCCAATAAGTAGAAGTTGAGATATGACTTTTTAAAGATCAAATGTAAAAACAGTGCTTAGAAGTTACTAGCAATCGAGAGGTTACTTTGAGGTCGCGAGGGAGGGACTGATGCAGATCCAAAAATCCAAGCTGACGGCGAAGAAGGGTAGGGCGGCTACAGAACCCATGCAGGGTCTGCTGAAACAGTGCCTTTGGTGGAGCAAAGCGATGTGTCAGTATTTTCCATGCAGTCTTGTCACTGCATTGATTTCGGACTCTGTTGAAGTGAATGCAGTGTGTCGCCGGAAAGCCATGCAGAGCATTGTCATCCAGCCACAAAGGTTGAGAAACCACAGTCATCTATCCGCCTCTGCATTGGCATCGAAGGATCGATGTGGCAAAATTGTACACACACTCAAGGGGATGTGTTGGTTTTTGCAGGAATAAGCTGCAGAACCCACTTCTGAGGCCCAGGACCGGAGAGGGGCACCTCAGGCACAGTTTGTACTCACAGATGGCAGAGTCCAAAGGCACCAGGAGAGTTGCAAGCAGGTTTTAATCTCCCTGAGACTACAGAAGAACAGGCGGTAAGTCAGCAAGGCCTTGGAGGCACTCTTATTCAGCAAGACGGGTCCTGTCCTTGTCCTCAGCAGGGCATAGATAAGCAGGGCAGCTCAGCAATGCAGAGAAGCAGTTCCTTGGAACATTCTGTCCAGGCAGAGTGCAAACCTTAGAACATGGCAGTCTTTACTCCAGCAGCATTCTTCCCAAGTTCAGTAGTGATCTGATTTCAAGGGGTCAAAGCGACAGTGCTTATACCCAAAAGTGCCTTTGATGTGGGGGTGACTTCAAAGGATCTCTCTGAAGTGCACAAGTCCCTCTTTCACCCCAGCCCTGGCTCCAGACTTTCAGTTGGGTGTAATCAGCCCTTTGTGTGGGGGTCGGACACTACCCTTTGAAGTCTAAGTGTGAGCCTTTCCCATCCTCCTTGCCAGGGAAGACCCATCAGTATGCAGTTGAATGCAGGTGTCGTTGAGTGTCCTGTGTTGTGGGTGTCAGGAGCAAATGCATAAAGGTAGCTGTCAGACCAGACATCAATTGGAGACAGGCTGTGTGGCACACAGAGCAGTGAGAGCAGAGAAATGCCCACTTTATAAAAGTGGCACCTCTAAAATAGTAATAATAAAACCGACTTCACCAGTAAAGAGGATATATCATTACCAGCCCAATGATATGAAACATATTACAGCCTAAAGGCATATTAAGGAATTACCTCCTGTGAGAGGAGCAGGCCTCACAATAGTGGAAAAACTAATTTAGGATGTTTTCACCACCAGGAATTGTAAAACTTAAATGTACATGTTTCCTACTTTTTACTACATAGCACCCTACAGTCTCCCTTAGGGGGTGACATATGTAAGAAAAGGGGAGTTTATAGTTTGGCAAGAGGTTTCAAATGCCAAGTCGAAGTGACAGTGGAACTGCACACACAGGCCATGCAGTGTCAGGCCTGAGACATGTTTATAGGCCTACTTACATGGGTGGCACAATCTGTGCTGCAGACCCACTAGTAACATTTAACTTACAGGCCCTGGGTATATGGGATACCACTTTACAAGAGACTTACAAGAAAATTAAATATGCCAATTGTGGACACACCAATGTTACCATGTTTAGGGAAGAAACACATACACTTTATCACTGGTTAACGGTGGTAAAGTGCTTAGAGTCCGTAGGCCAACAAAAACATACAGCTAAAAACAGGAGGTGAAAGGTAAAAAGTCTAGGGTAAGACCACCCTAAGGATGCCAGCTCTAACAGACAGCTTCAGGTGCCTGTTGGTTTGCTAGAAGACCTGGGCTTCATGATTTCTTGCTCCTGCACAAAATTCGATGTTTTGGGGATTTGTCAAAGAGTCCAAGGAATCTACTCTAAGTCTTCCTTCCAAAAAGAAGGCAAATATTCAAAACAAGGTCAAGAAGACTCTGTCGCACAGAGCACATTTCTCAGACAGTTAGTTAGCCTGGTGGGTTTGCTGGCCTCATCAATACAGGCAATATTTCCAGGCCATCCTAATTGCAGGGCACTCCAGTGGTTGAAGGCATGCCATGTGCACTTCTGTGAGGTCTGAAATACTCAGTCAGTCCCCTTGACAGAAGACAGCCGGGAGGAGATGAGATTGTGGCTAACCCATGTGGAGGATTGGAACGGGATGGCATTCTTCAGTTCCAGACATAGTTATAGAATATGACACCAGCAAAAGAGACTGGAGAGCCATATATAGAAGTATGTGCACCTAGATGTTTCTAGTACAAATGAAGGGCCAGATTTACTAACATAGCACCCTGTGTTGTGTTGCGTTACACTGCGTTGGATAGATATTACATAGTTGGAGCATGGGCATTCAACCATGAATTTTGATGCAAAGTCAGATCTACTGAAGGCAGTAAACCTCGGTTTCTGCCAAAATGATGGACCTACAGAGAGAGGCATAACGAGGAGATGTACCTTTATTTCTCCTTGTTACTTCGTCTTTCCATATGTGCTGCATTCTGCCGCACACATAGAAGGAGAAATATACTTCTAAGAATTTTTTGGGGGGAGGAATGTATCCATTCCTCCACAAAAACAATCCTGCCTGTGATGCAGGAACTCGTGCACCAGGGTGCAAAGTTGCCCACATTGTCACCAGGCTAGAATGAGTGCACCTGCTCTAGGAGAAAGCAGAAATGCACCATTGCTTAGTAGATATAATGCATTCCTGCTCTCTCTCTTTCCACGCAACTCAGCACAGCACAAGGTCCCTTGCTGCACTGAATGAAAGAATAGTAAATTTGCCCCTGAATCTTTTCTCTGATGCTTACACCCTGACCACTCTCACCCTCTGTACAAAACTTTGAGTACTGAGCTAGGCATTCAGTGCTTCCTGATAGTCACCGTAGAAGTATTTGCTGGCTGGATAGTGATTGTTTGTTTTTAGACTTAATTGAAGTCCTCCACCAAGATCCCAGTCTGATGGTAGGCCATCTAGTTTGCACGGTGTCTTGAGCTCTATAATCTGGGCAAGCATGTACCCATGTTTTTGTGATAATGTTGGCAGATTGTTAGGGTGTTGCTTACTCAGTGGTTCATGGTTTTTACATAAAGGCAGGGTAACCTTTGGCGGTAGCCCGGTCCCTTCCTCTGGAAGCTGTGTGCAAGGTAAATGGAATATTGACTTTCATCCAGCATTTTATTCCCGCTGTGTTTCAAGGCCAGTAGCTTGAAAGTGGCTGTACTGGGATGTTAATCAATTTAGATTTTTTTAAAGTTTAAAGGCAACCTTCTGGATAGGTTCAGTGGCTTTCAAGGCAGGAGCTTGGGAATCACCAGAAATACATAACAAATATGTTGTTCAGGACTTGGAGGGAGTGGTTAGCGTTGTACTCTCTACACTTCTAAAGTCTTTGCAAAATCCTCTGTGTTTTTGGACACCTCAAAGACCACCATCCCTATACCTAGATGTGAATACCTTGCATTCACCAAACTCTAAATGATAATCAAAGTTTATTTTGTTGATGCCTGTGACCAAGCTTTCCAGACTCAGGTCAGATTTAGAGGCCAGTGAATCCATCAAGGTGGCGGCATATTTTACTTTGCTGCCTTGATGGAAGAACTGCATTCCAACTTTAGAGATGCCTGCTGCCCCATTGGACATCTCTTACATTGGCAGGAAGAGACACATTGGTCATTCCTGTTAATGCATTGAAAGTGTGCTGTGAGAATAAGGCACACTTTCATATCATTTTTTTTTTTTTTAAAGAAATTCACAAACCGGGATTTTCTTTTTGAAAATTAAAAAAACAACGACCCTCTCCTCACAATGGAAATTTTCTTTCTTGGCGTGGGCGGCAATTGAAAAGATTTTACTTACGAAAACGTTTTGGATGGCAGTGAGTGAAAGCAAAAACGTTCTACAGGGAGTGCAGAATTATTAGGCAAATTAGTATTTTGACCACATCATCCTCTTTATGCATGTTGTCTTACTCCAAGCTGTATAGGCTCGAAAGCCTACTACCAATTAAGCATATTAGGTGATGTGCATCTCTGTAATGAGAAGGGGTGTGGTCTAATGACATCAACACCCTATATCAGGTGTGCATAATTATTAGGCAACTTCCTTTCCTTTGGCAAAATGGGTCAAAAGAAGGACTTGACAGGCTCAGAAAAGTCAAAAATAGTGAGATATCTTGCAGAGGGATGCAGCACTCTTAAAATTGCAAAGCTTCTGAAGCGTGATCATCGAACAATCAAGCGTTTCATTCAAAATAGTCAACAGGGTCGCAAGAAGCGTGTGGAAAAACCAAGGCGCCAAATAACTGCCCATGAACTGAGAAAAGTCAAGCGTGCAGCTGCCACGATGCCACTTGCCACCAGTTTGGCCATATTTCAGAGCTGCAACATCACTGGAGTGCCCAAAAGCACAAGGTGTGCAATACTCAGAGACATGGCCAAGGTAAGAAAGGCTGAAAGACGACCACCACTGAACAAGACACACAAGCTGAAACGTCAAGACTGGGCCAAGAAATATCTCAAGACTGATTTTTCTAAGGTTTTATGGACTGATGAAATGAGAGTGAGTCTTGATGGGCCAGATGGATGGGCCCGTGGCTGGATTGGTAAAGGGCAGAGAGCTCCAGTCCGACTCAGACGCCAGCAAGGTGGAGGTGGAGTACTGGTTTGGGCTGGTATCATCAAAGATGAGCTTGTGGGGCCTTTTCGGGTTGAGGATGGAGTCAAGCTCAACTCCCAGTCCTACTGCCAGTTCCTGGAAGACACCTTCTTCAAGCAGTGGTACAGGAAGAAGTCTGCATCCTTCAAGAAAAACATGATTTTCATGCAGGACAATGCTCCATCACACGCGTCCAAGTACTCCACAGCGTGGCTGGCAAGAAAGGGTATAAAAGAAGGAAATCTAATTACATGGCCTCCTTGTTCACCTGATCTGAACCCCATTGAGAACCTGTGGTCCATCATCAAATGTGAGATTTACAAGGAGGGAAAACAGTACACCTCTCTGAACAGTGTCTGGGAGGCTGTGGTTGCTGCTGCACGCAATGTTGATGGTGAACAGATCAAAACACTGACAGAATCCATGGATGGCAGGCTTTTGAGTGTCCTTGCAAAGAAAGGTGGCTATATTGGTCACTGATTTGTTTTTGTTTTGTTTTTGAATGTCAGAAATGTATATTTGTGAATGTTGAGATGTTATATTGGTTTCACTGGTAATGATAAATAATTGAAATGGGTATATATTTTTTTTTGTTAAGTTGCCTAATAATTATGCACAGTGATAGTCACCTGCACACACAGATATCCCCCTAACATAGCTAAAACTAAAAACAAACTAAAAACTACTTCCAAAAATATTCAGTTTTGATATTAATGAGTTTTTTGGGTTCATTGAGAACATGGTTGTTGTTCAATAATAAAATTAATCCTCAAAAATACAACTTGCCTAATAATTCTGCACTCCCTGTATTTGTTCGTCCAGTCTAAATAGGGCTGTCGGACAAATGGCAAATCCTCAGACAGCCCTTCCTCCATCGGAGGAGTATGTCAGAGGCAGAGATGGAGTTGTCTCTGCCACTGTCTACCCACGTCTAAATGATGCGGGTGGACCCTTCATATGGCTGAAAGGGTACTCCAACACCGTTGCATTGGAGTACCCTTTCTGCCGTACTCTAAATCAGGCCCAGAGAAACTGCTCTATAGCTCATCACTTGGACTACTGGATCAGCTCAGCAACCATCACTTTCCTTTTCTCAAGCAGTATCTGCAGTCTCCAGGGTGTAAGGTGCCGTGGACAGGCCTTCTTGGGATCTGAACTTGGTGCCTAAAGTTGTGGATGCTTTTGTCACTGCACTCAGACAAGCAGAGATGCCTCAATGCCTCAGTGACTCACAAGGAGCATCGCCAAAAGTATTTTGATTTTCACTTTCCCATGTTATTAAAGTCCTGTTTGACATATACACAGACATACAGATGACAACACATCTATCTCTATAATTGGTGAAGCCATTCACTTAGCCATTCGTGACTTGCAAAATAGCAGTTTTGCTTATGCAATCAATTCTGAACTTCTGATACCTGAACCAGCCTTGTGACAGGCACTCACCTCCACACACTCACGTGCACCAAAACTCACGTGCACATGTGCTGTGATATAACGTGTATTTGCAATAGTGCACAATGACCCCCTGGGGTATCTTGGCACTGAATAGATGTTTATTGCTACCCAACTTAATGGTATTTATTTTATTGACTTAACTCTGGTGAAAGGCTGAGTGCTGAGTTTCGGACTCAAATTTCTGCACACACACACGTGCATACAATCATGTGCACGCATGCTAATGTGCATTAACAATCATGTGCACCAACACTCACGTGCACACACTCTTTGAAGACAAATAACATTTATTTGTAAGAGCAACGATTTACTCATAATCAGAGGTACACATTTTATTGACTTTAGAAGGATGAAAGGTTGAATGAAGCTGCTAAGATTCTATCAAGTTTTCTACACACTCAAACACTCACGAGCATATAAACACTCATGCACACACATGAACACAATCATGTTCACACACACACACTCTCGTATGCACACACACATTCATGAGCACACACTAATGCACACACACTTAAGTGCACACTCACCTGTGCACACACATATGCAAACAAATGCTCATGTGCATGCACAAGCTCATGTGCACACATGCACAATCACAAGGACATCCTCGTGCACGCATGCTCACACACGTGCATCATTCACTTGTGCACACTCATGCACACAAACCTGCACACACACATACTCACAGTTACAAATGTATAAACAACACTGAGCATTTCTTTTTGCTTGGTCTCACACTTACACTTTCTTTCTGTGGGAGCAGAGCAGCAGTCCACATCTTTATGTCCAGGCACCACCACCCGGCAGCCCCCTCTTCCCACTGTTTGAAATCAGCAGGGTATTTGGGGATGCTTGAGACCCGACTGAATGTTAGACTGGGGCCGCAGGAAGGACACAGCAAGATGGATGGTTCAGCCAGCTTCTCCTTAGATCCTTAGGCCCTCATTTGCAGGGACTGGGTGTAGGGCAGTGCAGAAAATCACCTTGCTGCGCTGCCCTACACCAAAGTGAAAGGTCAGGAAGGCACTGTATTTATGCAATATAATGCATTCCTGTCTTTTAACCCTGTGCTGGTGCTGTTTCGCAGCCTATCGCCAACCCAGGCACCCTTGCACCATGGTGCAGCATACATGGAAAGAGGAAAAAACAAGGAGACTCATTACGCTTCACCTCGGGAGGAGTAAGGTTATGGCACATCCCCAGGTTTACCTAGTTTTGTAAATCTCGGAAAGCGTCAAAAACAGCCATGGAATGCATCCTGAATGCAAAGTAAGGAAACGCAGGGATTTCAACTGCCTTGCCTTACTCCATATCTATGAGACCATTCAAAGCCACGCAAAGCTTTGCTTGGCCTCATAGATATGATTTTGTAGCCTGCGCTGCCGGGGCATCACAAAAAGTGACACGCTGGCAGCGCAAGGGGCTCATAAATCTGCCCCTTAGAGTATAACTTTTTTGTCTGACTCAGAAAAGGCTATCTCGGTGAGAGGTAGAGGTACACACATAACTATTGTCTGCAACTCATACTATTGCTGGCTGAGCTGCAGTGCACGGAGTCACAGGGGTCACTATGACAGGAGTGTGTCTATGCACAGCTCCGATTTCAGACCACACCTAAAACATGCCCTGAGTCCTGTTACAATGTCTGCTCTGCAGGCAGTTCAACCATCTCACACATACACACACACACACACACACACACACACACCAGCACTACCAGTCAGACACCTGGGGCATGTTACTTGGCAGACTTTACATATTGAAAGAGTGATCCACCCGGAACCCCACCTCCAAGATATCTCCTGCTGACTCACAATCCCCACCTCAAGATACACCCCTTTCAACCCACACATTTCCCAAACTAAAACATTCCATTAGTAAGCATTTCTCACTTCTGGAAACTACTAACAGAAAACGCTTTGTGAATGAGGCCTTAAGTAAGATTCAGCTACTCATGAAAAAGACTTGGTGAATCGGGTCTAAAGAGTGCAGCAATAGGGTTTTGCACTGCAGTTGTGCTCTATGGGACATCTCAGGATGAAATGGATTTTACCTTTGATAGCACAAGAATTGCCAAGCAGCACCACTGTAGCATGGACCGAAGCAGTACATAAAGATAGCAGGGAAGGTGTAAAGAAAGAATACCAACTTTGAGGAGGAGAGGCATCTGACAGCTCCACAGCATCCAGGAAGTTACTGGGAAAGCAGGGTGCAAGATATAAAAGTTCAGCCTCCATTTATTAAATACAAATATACATCCCGTATAACATTTATGTGAGAAAATAGGGTGTGTTATATGGTGTGGTTGTGCCATCTCACCATGTTATGCACATACTAACCTGTTTAAGACCAGTAGGTTTCGTTTGTTAAACCCGCTAGCTCAACCCTGGGTAGCTGAGACTCTGAGCAGCAAGATTTAACACAAAAGAACAAGTGTGAAGCATTTAAACATCACCAAAACAATTGAAGAAGAAACAACCGAGACACTCAAGAAATCCAAAATCAGTTTATAAGAATAGACTGTATTTTTATGTATTTCTAGACACCTTAACTAAAATTATCCACTTGAGTTCTCTAGAGATATAGATTTTATAAGGTAAAGTAAATATGCCCTTTTTACTTCACTGTGAACAAGCATTGCCAAATTCTATGAATCAGACACTTAGAAACCTTTTGAGCAAAACCTTTGGCTAGTTGTACTGGGGTCAGTTATATTGAGCGACCAACTCCGACAGAGAGCTAGTCGGGGGGCCAACAAAGACCTCAGAAACTGTTAATTTGGCACAGGAAGCAGTTTTTAAGCAGTTCCAGTCACTTTTACCCCATTGTTGTAGGTTCCTATGGAAGTGGTCCTGACACAACGGATACAGGACGCTGAAGATGCTCATCGATGCTGTGGATGTGATGGAGTAGATGGGGGTCTTCCTGCGGCTACTCATAGGACCACAGAGGTGGTGAAGCGGTCCTGGGCACAGAGTGGACATCCTTTGAAGTTGTTTCAGTCCTGACAGACATCCAGTGGGCAATAACTCGTCTTCTGTGCGACCAAGCTGCACTCCAATGACTCTCCCAAGTTCAATGGACTCGGATGCAACTTTGAGTGTCGAGTTCTGGTTTCTGATGCTGTACAGTGGTGGTTGGCAATGGGGTGAACACTCTGGGCCACCAACGTGCCCCAGCATGCTTCTTCAGCTGTTCTGGACCTATGCTGTAAACAGGAGGTCAGACAACTGACCCTTGAAGTCTCTTGCTTCAACTAGGTTCTGCAGATGACTTCTCCACAAGCAGGACACAGCAGGCACAGTTCTTTCTCATTTGCTATATGACAAGTACAGCAGGTGCAGTCCACACTGTGCAGCCTGTCTTTGCAGATTTCTCAACAGGGCAATCCTTCTTCAGTCCTTTTTCCAGTCCAGTTGAGATCGGAGTTCTGGGTGTCAGGGGTGCCCCTTTTATTCAGAAAGTGCCCTCGGGGTAGACACAGTCAGTAGACAATGGGCTACTAGCTTCCCTCCTCCATGATGACAACTTTATGGGAAGTGTGGCATCAGGCTATCCCAAAATCCACCATTCTGTGCACTCCCAATATAGTAGAACCACTCTCTCAGTGCTCAGAGCTTCTTAGCCCAATCCGGAGGTGGGACTACCTGCCCCAGAGAAACTGGTTTAGCAACCGGTTTCCCATTCCTTAGTGTCAGCCTGCCTACCTTGATAATGGAGCAGCCCCTTTCCAAAGTGTTACCCATTTGCCCTTCAAAGGTAGCCACTAGTTTGAAGCCCGCCCTTTGGGTAAAAGCACATGTGGCTTTCTGCAGGCAGAAAGTCACACCTCTCTCCAGGGCATACTTCTTTTGTCTCCTTTGCTGGGAGCCGTTTGTATGTCTCCCCAAGAGTAAGGAAAGTTGTCTGAGAGACAGGCTCTTTGTGCAACCATTAAGGGAAAAGGAGACTAAAAATAACAAAGTGGCAAATTTGCACGCTGCAACACGTTACATTCATTTGACTTAAGCATTACACCGGGCTTACTGTAAGAATTTGTTTGATACCTTGGAGTAACAACTTAGGTCACAGTGTTCAGGAGTTGACACAGCTGAGGGGGTCAGCATGTAACCTTGAAATCACTATTGAGATGACCAAGAGCCTGATTTAGAGTTTGGTGGGCGGGTTACTCCAATATCCTGTCCACTGTATTACGATTTCCATTGGAAATAATGGAACTGAAATACGGTGTACGGGATATCGGTCATGTTTGTGACAGAGTAACCCCCTCCGCCAAACTCTAAATCAGACCCCAAGTCTTTCCAAAGTAAAAATTACAGTTTCCCGTTTGTACTGCCAGAACATGTAAAATCAATGTTCTTCCCATGGAATATGGTGCACCTCGCCATAGAGGTCAGTAGGCCTGCCATAGAAGTGACTTACACATATTGCAGAGGGTGGTTTCATTTTGCCATTGCTTTAAATGTCAAAGTGAGGCTAGCAGTTTAAAACTGCTCTTCCAGTCCGCAATGGAGGACTGGGAGACTTGTTTCACCTGTGTCACACCCAGGGTAGCACAACCAGTGCTGCAGTCTCTGGGGTGAGACTCAAACTTACATGCTCTGGGTCACTTGGGTACCATATTATAGAGACTTACAGACATGTTAGCGTATGCCAGATGGGTTAAGCCAATGTAACACACTTGTTTTGGGGTCAGGGCACGGAGGTCTTGCTAGCCGTCCTCAGTCGAAAAACCAGCAACATCAGTCCAAAATCTTGAGGTTGACTAACCAAAAAGAGGCATTTCCTTACAATTTCTATCTAGAACAACCTCTTTATACCTTAGGGCCCGCAAATAGAATTTGCAAAAACTCCTACTTAAGGAGTTGGGGGGGAAATTGGAGGAGAGCAGCAAGCTCTTCAGTATGAGTTAAGAGAAGAAGGAATACAAATCTCTCTACGATGATCTCTACTCCTGGAAAAACTGCTCCAATTTCAGAAGGAAAATACAACACTGTGCTTGAGGGGATGCAGGAGTGAGGGCACCTTTCTCCGTATGTGGTGGTTAGGTCCAAAGCTGATTTGATTTGAGGAGGAGGTGGTGAAGGTGCATAGAGCTATCTTAGGGCTCATGCTCACATGCTCACGAAGAAATGCTGGGTGCTTCGTTGCACAGAAGGAAGAGGGCTGGATCTCTCATTTATTGGTAGTAGCCCTTCACGCTGTGACAGGATACTAGAGGCAGAAGCAGGCACCAAATGTCAAAAAATGACTTCTTAGAAATACATTGGTATTTGAGAAAATAATATACACATTACACAATAATGGAGAAACATTTGTACCAGTATGAGGTAGAATTTTTGGACTCTGTGTTAGAAATGAATAAGTACTGAACTTGTCAGACCAGACTTCATGCGATGGGCTTGCTAATCAATCAATATGAACTATGGGAGTTTGTGCCCACAGGATTGTTGTGTGACCTATAATTTGATGAGGAAATAATTACAATGTGAGGCCAGGCAAATGTTGCAATGTCTGGGAAGTGGGGGCAGTTGCTTATATACCAGAGGGAAGTTTAATCAATAAAGACTACGAGCCAAATTTATCAACATTTGCGTCGCCCGTGTGCCATGCAAGGTGACGTAGAGTGAGCAAAACCTAGATTCAGATTTACCAAGCCACACAAGGTCACTCTGTGTGACTTGGTAAATCTTTTGTAACGCAAGGCAGCACAAGTAGCAGCCTTGAGTTACACTGCATGGTGGGTTATTTCCATGAATCCACCCATCTCATTCCCAATTTTACCAACACTGATAGTCCTGGGAATGTGTCACAATTGTACACCTTCCCACCGGAGCTACTCAACGCCTCCCAATCTGGATTCCGCAAGAACCACAGTACTGAGACCGCCCTCATCGCCTGCACAGACGACATCAGGACCAGAGTGGACAAGGGCGAGACCCTCGCCCTCATCCTCCTAGACCTCTCTGCAGCTTTTGACACTGTATGCCACCAAACCCTTCGCGCACACCTGTTCAACGCCAGAATTCACCACAAGGCCCTGGACTGGCTCACCTCCTTCCTCTCCGAAAGAACCCAAAGAGTTTGCCTCCCTCCTTTCCGGTCTACAGCCACCAAGATCATCTGTGGGGTACCCAAAGGATCCTCCCTCAGCCCCACCCTCTTCAACATCTACATGGCTCCTCTCGCCAACATCCTCCGCCCCCACGGCATCACCATAATTTCTTACGCTGACGACACCCAGCTCATCATCTCCCTCACCAAGAACTCGGCCACCGCCAAGATTAACCTGCATGCCGGACTCCTCGACACCGCCAAATGGATCACAACAAGCCACCTCAAATTGTACTCAAACACAACAGAGATCATCATCTTTGGCCCCAACAAGACACCATGGAATGACTCTTGGTGGCCCACCACCCTCAGACCACCCCCAGCACCCACCATGCACACTCGCAACCTTGGCATCATGAAGGACTCATCCCTCTCCATGACCCAGCAAATCAACGCCATATCATCCTCCTGCTTCAACACCCTTCGCATGCTACGCAAGACTTTCCAATGGATACCACTTAGAAACAAGAAGAACAGTCACCCACGCCCTCATCAGCAGCAGGCTGGACTACGGCAACACCCTCTACGCTAGGACCACAGCCAAACTTCAAAGAAAACTCCAGCGAATCCAGAACGCAGCCGCACGACTCATCCTCAACCTCCCTCGCCACGAACACATATCCATCCACCTCAGATCCCTACACTGGTCGTCCATCAACAAAAGGATCATTTTCAAGATCCTCGTCCACGCTCACAAAGCCCTCCACGACACTGGACCTGCCTACCTCAACGAATGAGTAAACTTCCACATACCTACTCGCCAGCTCCGCTCCGCTCCGCCGACCTTGCCCTCGCGACAGTCCCCCGCATCCAACGCACCCCCTCCGGCGGCAGATCCTTCTTCCACCTCACCGCCAAGACCTGGAACTCCCTCCCCACCAACCTACGTAAGACCCAGGACCTACTAACATTCAGAAAGCACCTAAAAACATGGCTTTTCAAGCAGTAGCGGGCCACCAACACTCCCCCTCACCCCCATCCCCCCCAGCGCCTTGAGACCCTACCGGGTGAGTAGTGCGCTTAAGAAATTATTTGATTGATTGATTGATTCAATGAATGCAGGGAAATATCTTTTGTTCATCTCTTCTCATTCTGCAGCCCACTTAGAAAGAGGAAAATGCCTCTGAGGATTGTTTTGTGTAGGAAGGTGCCCCTTCCTGCACAAAAACAATCCTGCCTACAGCAAAGGCACCCTTGCATCATGGCACAAGGGGCCTGGGCAGGTGCACGGCAGCAAATTGAGTACCAGTGCAAAGAGAGGTTAGGAATGTGCCATATAATGTTAAATATGACACATTACTGCCCTTTCACGCATCGCAGTCAGCGAGGTGTCTTGCTCCGTTGTGTTGCATTGCATGCAACCTTAATAAATCAGCTCCTCTGTTTAAGACTGTGAGAATGGGAAGCCAGGGGAGGGTTTGAATTCAGTATATACTGTTGCAGCAAGTGTAGCAGGAAGGTTGGTATGGTCCCGGCCTCCTTTCACATAATCTGTAGAACTCTCCACCCTGCTGTCTGATCACCTTCCATGTTTTCCCTCCATAAACTGCAGTTGTGAAAGTTAAAGTCATACCCCTCAGAAGAGAGGGGGCGGCGGAGCGACAACACATCTCTGTTAGCATTTCTTCTGACTGCTTTGCACAACCTGTGGACATGTCAGAATGAAAGGTTAGTGAGTGGGAGTAACATTGCGACACAGTTTTCACTTTGTTAAGGGTCAATTAAACTACTTTTCATGTACTTACTTTCAGTGGCAGTTTGCAAAAAACTAAAAAGGATTGTACTAAAGAAAAATGTAAAGTGCTTCCCTGGTATGGTTTACATACATGTTCTGTTCCTTAACGTCGGATAGTGTATAAAATACAGTTATTTAAATTCTGTCCATTTTGTTTGCACGAAGTCCTAACCTCAGGCAAAACGGTGTCTCAAAAGTGATTCCCTGGTGTGGTTTGCATATGTGTCCTGTTCATTGCCACCGCATAGCGTATAAAGTGCAGTTATTTGCATTCTGTCCATTTTGTTTGCATGAAGTCATAACCTCGAGCAAAAAGGTGTCTCATTAAAACACCATCTACATGCATACACTTTACCCTTGGTAAAAATGCCTCATCTTTCAGTCAGGGTTTCACACAGAATCCGTTTATCACCGAGATAGCATCATCACACATTATCTTCCACACACCATCCACCCCGATTGCAAACAGCTGCAGAAATGATCCACAGCCCCTGTCTCTTTTCCAGTTCACCCATCCATCCCTCTGCCCTGTCCCAGCACGCTTTTCACTTTATCTGTTTCATAATGTGGCCCTCTCTCTTCTGATCTCATTCTCTCTAGTCACTATGTCCTCCACAATTCACCACTTCCTCTCCAAATGTGTCGAGGCAGTAAATGTCATTATATCAAATGCTCCTCATCCTCTTTTATTCACACATGCTATCTCCTTTCTGTCACATCAGCATATGGCACCGCATCCTCACAGGCTATTCATTATAATAACATGATGTCTACTGTAGTACACACAGGTCACGCTGTCACTTTTATGCGCCCTTCGTTTTACCCCAAACATCACACTTCGTGTACGTGGGCTAGGAAGGCAGAGACAAGCAGAGCAGCACATTCACAACGTCATGTTCTCTGTGCGTGGGAAAAGTGCTGGAGAATATAATTTTTTTTTAAAGTTATGGAAGCATTTGAGTTGGACGATGTTGTGAATGGCCTTGTCCGACTCCAGATATCATTGAACAATCACTATCAACAGTAGACGCCACCTCACAGTGGCAAGGTTTTTCTACATATCCAGTGACACACATCATTCCAAGTTTACTAACATATGATAGCACGTCAGAGCCTTGATAAGTAAACTTACAAGGAGACACGCCTAGGTCGATAAACCTTTGGACCACGTTCGGGGACTTCCCAGTATGAGATGTCTTTTTGACATCACAAATCAATAGATCAATATCTAAATAACAATCGCAATAACTAATCATCAAGCTAATCAAAAACCTTTAATGAGAGTCAATAGGCTGAACACACCATGACCTTTCCGTCATGAATAACCACACCAATTTAGTTAAGTGTTAGGATATTTATTTCCCTACTAGTTACAATCTAATGTAAATTTTGTTAATCTCATTAGCAATTAATCTCATTAGTAATTCTCCAGATTTGCAATTAGAACGCAATTAATCAATGCATAAAGAATATTCATTCAGTATTAACACGTCACCAATAAAAGCAACTTAGCAAAGTCTCAGTAGTGCATGATTCAACAAAGCAAGAACTCAGTCATTTGTCTATTTGCTTAGGATATTTGTGAACACCTTAACTAACCTCTAATTAGCATCAGCATGTTGGGCTTCATGCAAAACATTTTAGCAAACACACATTTGGAAAACATCTAACTATGGCCTCTATCAAATGAGCAGTTGGTACTTAGAAAGAAAGGGCAAACAGACAATTACAATTTTGCATCAGATAGATACACATCCAACAGATCAGCAAACAGCGTCAGTCTTCGTTTTAAAGACATCAGTCATTTTCATCATTAGCAAAGTTAGGACAGGGCAAAGTCTCAGCATAGTACAGCTAAGGAACGAGAGCTTCCCTCATATGGAGGAGAAGTAAGTATCAGGTAAAGGAATAATTAAAGGATGATTTAGAGTATCAGGATGAATAAACGGCAAAGTCTCAAAGGAATGGCCCAAAATGGCTCAGTAGAATGGCAAAGGATGGCTTGGAGTGGAATGTCCGATTTCTCCTCAGATCATGCGGTTAAATCAAAACTGCCTAATTTACTCCTAATGCCTCATTGGATAATAATTGGTTCATCGTTATCTCTTTCCAATAATTCTCCACGCACTTCAATACAATTTTCCACAAAACACAGTTCTCATGTCGTTGATTGGCCCATGCTATTGACGTCTTAATCGGGTGGAATGTCAGGTAAGAAAAGTTACACTTTACGTTCCAGTCAGTGGCTCTATTGTTTTCTCCTACTCCAGGCAGCCTTGCAACTCTTACGAATTACAATGTTGCATTCAGCAAGAATGTCTCCTTGAGCAAGTCGAGTCTCATGAGAAAGAATTTACTACGGCTACACACATAACTTCTGGAAAAGTCCAGCTGCGCGTCCTTCAGGAAAACAGCACATTGCATGTTAGAAAAATACAGTTTAACATGAGACCAGGCAGCTAGGCCCAGACCCTCGCTAAACTAAGGCCTAATGATTAATGAGCAAACTCCTAATACACAACGCTAATTATGATGTTAATACAAATTCAAACATTAGTACATAATTAATTCAGCATTAATAACTTTCATTAGTCTTTGTATACATTGGTAGCCACTCCCCGTGGGCACATTTCAAACACATGTATTATTATCTACGTTAACACATTTTCTATGCAGCTTCATCACACAATATATTGCAAGCTTTTCATGTTAGTATTGCTTTTAAAGAACACACTCCAACACATACTGCTTGAACCATCTGATGTCTTCCTGAGAGGCGGAGCTCCTGGCCACCCCTCTTCTGAAATCTGGCAGAGGCCAAGCAGTATGGCATGGTGGAAGGCGTCCAGATCGAGTTGCAAAGACTAAAAGTGAACAAGTACATGCTGCTAACTTCTCGTTCGGCTGCCAGGTACACGTAGTAATGTGCAAAGTGCAGGTTCCCTTCATCAGCGCACTTAGATGATGGTCCCGGACTCATCATCTGCTAAATGGACTTGTCTGACTCCCGCAGCTGTTAATTGTGAGCCTATCCTCAGTGAACTCAAGCTGCGCCCCCTTAAGCTGCACCCAGAGTGCAGACAGAGCAGATGCAGTGGGAGGTGCAGTGCAGTTTAACACTTCATGCACCTGCGCATGCATCAAATGTGCACATTTTTATAATAGTTATAATCTGTGTACTTCATATTAAACAAGACATGCTAAATTGCTGTATTTACACTTAGAAAGAGCAACACGTATAATCGTATTATTGTCATTAATTTCTCTCATGCTAACTGCATTCGTAGGTTGCCTTTTTTGCTCTCGTGGATAACATGATTTGAGCCTAGGCCTCAGTCACTCGAGTTGCTTCTTTAATAAATGCATTGCAGATTTTATATTTTCTCTCCTCTGCAGGTGCCTTGTTGGGGGGTACTCGTTTGTAAGAATTTAGAAATTGTTTACTGTGGCGAACTCTGAGATTTAGATTGTCTATTTAAAATGTGGCCAGGGACATGTAGCAAGTAAGGATGGGAAAGAGTCTCCTGTGCCATACAAGACTAATTGTTACTAACTTCAAGGACGCACAGCTGCACATTCTTTGCTCGGTGCTGGGCACCTGGGAGGTTTACTTGCACCCGGAGGGTTTCTACTTCAGCTGGGACCATCCAGAGGCAGTTCGTGGGACAAAGTTTCCAGAACTTTCTACTTGTATTAATTGTATGTTTTCTCAGAATAGTTAGAAGCTCCTTTCCTGACTTCGCTGTGAGAAGACCTCTCGGCTCTGCAGATTCCCCTTGCCAAGGGTGTTGAGCTTCAAGCTTGAATACCCATTTCACCCCAAAAAACTTTAATTTGGTTCTTCTGGTGCTGACACCTTCCTATTTTAACTTCCAGTCACGGCTCGCCAGGGCTGCAGGGGGGGGCGGTGTAGTGCACGGGAGCTCGGTGGGCGGCAGGTGGTAAAAGAATTTAAATTAAAAATAAAAGATAAACTTACCTCCGCACCACTCCTCTATCCCGTGTCGACGCTGCACGCAGGCACAGGCTCCCAGCCTGCCCTGCGGTCAATCCTGATGCTGCACAGAGCAGCGCCAGGATGGGCTGGGAGCACCCAGCAAGGGCACTCCAAGCCAGACTGGGAACCTGTGCGGGCTCTCTCCAGCCCGGTAACAGAGTTGCCAGGCTGGAGAGAACCACTGCGCATGTATGTTTGGCTGGCCGGAGACGGCCGGCCAAGCATACATGCGCAGTGAGGGGAGTGCAGAGTGCACTCCCCACACTGCTCATCCCCCCATAGCCCGCCCCTTTCACAAGGAAGGGACAAGAAACATAGTTTACGTCCCCCCTTCCTTGTGAAAGGTTGGCAGCTTCTGCTGCTGGTGAGGGGGGGGCGATGCTCCTCTGCCCAAGCAGACGAGCAGCCACTGTTAACTTCCCCTTGTACTTTCAAAGCTTTATTTAGACAAGGGAAGTTCCTTTATGGAACCTTTCTACTTTATTTTCTCTCCTTTGGACCTTATTATATTTTACATTTTTCCTTATACTATAGAAATTAGGCTGCATAGTTATATGGATATGCATTGCTTTTTGATACATTGATTTCATTAAATAATGGTTGTTTGTAACCTGACTAAAATGTTCTAATAAACCTTTATGGTTTAGATAGGAAGGCAGAGGTTGTTGATCGTTATTGTGGAACCAAATTGGCTTCAATGTAATTGAAAATGTATTGCCAATGCTAGCTCCTTTCACATGCTTTCAGTCCACAACCAAGGGTCCTTACGACCAGAGGAGGATCCTGTATGATGACCATATGAGAATCTTCAGATATGGGAAAATCTGCCTCATCAAGTGCTAGCAGAATGTGAATGGTTTGTCACTGAGGTGTAAGGAGCTAGAACAGTCCAAAAAGATCTAGAACAGTACAGCCCATATCCCTATAATCTATGGTCCAATTTGGAGTATTGGTGGTGCTTCAGAGGTTCTGATGGGAGTTGCGGTACCCAAGGAGTTTGTGTATGTCAAAGTTTCAGTGTTTGTGTTGAAATGGTATGGTTTGTGGTGTAGCATCATTTTGATAATCAGAGAAGGCTGCAAAGCTTAACAGAAAACGAATCTAGTGCTTCATGTAAATTGTTTGCTCGCATAAAATGCACATGCGTTTGGTGTTAAGCAGTTGAAGTTGTTATCGGACTCGTTGTAGTCTAGGACCCCAGGATAGATAAAGTATATTGTGTGTTAAATTGTTTGGTAAGGTTTTTAGTCCATGTCCGTGAGGTACCTTAGGTCACACAACTGAGGTAGGGAATTGTATATTCTCGTTGCGATTGTACTATTAGTGGTTAATGTTGGTTGATCCTGTTGGGCAGAAGAGAGAAACAGCACTAGTCAGGGTGATTTCCAGCTAGTCGAGATTTCACTTGTGTGTGTGGTATTACTGGAAATAACTATTCACTGTTCAACCCTCTTGAGTGAGTGATAACTTTGAATTTCTTTACTGGAGCAGACAAGAGTTATTTGTGGTTGCTGTGGCATGTTTGTAAAAGTTTCACTGCATGAAGGAAATTATTAAGGAGGGAGAGCTGCTGCGAATTTCTAAACCTCTGTCATCATGTGCCGCACAGGTATTGGTGGGTTGGACTGACTGTCACACTAGTATTAGCCATCACATAAAGGGATGTTGTATGACATGAAATCTCCACCTAGACCAGCACAGTATGAGGGTTTTAATGCCTGGCTATGGACTGCACAAGTGAAAAATGAAGAAAATATCACAATAAGCAAAGAAAACATTTGTAAGCTGGCTAGATGCCAAGTGTGATGTAGAACAGCAGGTATGGAGAAGAGACATGATTTAGCGAGCTACATTTTATCTTGTTTTGACAAACGAGAGGCCCAAGAAAACAAAGGCAGAGAGAGAAAAGCATGTTGACGCCCAGAATAAATCTAGCACTGATAGTGATTCTAGTGATGATCTCTTGGAGGATCTACCGCCCACCGCAACGCCCAACGCAGTTCAGCCTAGTAATGGAACCACCTACATAATGCTAATTGTGCAAATGTCCTCATTTATCCCATTTTTACTCAAACAGGAGGACATGCCACGACCACCCCAGTAGTGACTGTCCTGACACAGATAATGCCCATTCTGACAATCCCTATTGCTAGTGCCTCAGGTGTACCAATTCCAGGCATGATAATCCCTGTTCTAACGATTCAGAAGGTGACTTTTCTGATTCCCACAGCTGTGATCCCTGTGGTTTCAGGTGCATTTACAGGAGGAGATGTTCCTGCTACTGCTCCAACGACACACAACATAGAAGTAATTCTACAGAATGCTAATCCATTGATGGGAGCTGTAGCTTCTCAACCAACTTTATTGTTCATGACACAATTTGTTCAGTTTGCCACAGCATTTTTCGATTTAGGGGCACGGCTCAGTAAGTGGAGAAACAGAAGCGGTGGATGACAGTCCCTTAGCAAGCATGATTTAAAGACCTTTAAACAATTTTCACCAGATTGATTGTGGAGTTGGATAAGCCTATCAAAGGAATGTGTCATTTCCTAGAAAACTATCAGGAAGACAAGCTTCAATACTTGACTAAGGAAATCACACAGCATACTGCAAAGACACATGAGAGGCTGGCATGACTGGCAACTGATGACGAGATGGAAATATCAAAGAGCTCTGCATTGAGAAGGAGTTTTATGGTTCATATCAAATCAAATCAAATCAAATCAAATCATTAACATTTATAAAGCGCGCTACTCACCCGTGCGGGTCTCAAGGCGCTAGGGGGGAAAGGGGGGGTTATCGCTGCTCGAACAGCCAAGTCTTTAGGAGTCTCCGGAAAGCGGAGTGGTCCTGGGTGGTCCTGAGGCTGGTGGGGAGGGAGTTCCAGGTCTTGGCCGCCAGGAAGGAGAAAGATCTCCCACCCGCCGTGGAGCGGCGGGTGCGAGGGACGGCAGCAAGTGCGAGGCCAGCGGAGCGGAGGGGGCGGGTGGGGACGTAGAAGCTGAGGCGTCTGTTGAGGTATTCCGGTCCCTTGTTGTGGAGGGCTTTGTGTGCGTGGGTGAGAAGACGGAAGGTGATCCTTTTGCTGACTGGGAGCCAATGCAGGTGTCTCAGGTGTGCGGAGATGTGGCTGTTGCGGGGTACGTCGAGGATGAGGCGGGCCGAGGCGTTTTGGATGCGTTGCAGGCGGTTTTGGAGTTTGGCGGTGGTCCCGGCGTAGAGGGTGTTGCCGTAGTCCAGGCGACTCGTGACAAGGGCGTGGGTCACGGTTTTTCTGGTGTCGGCGGGGATCCAGCGGAAGATCTTGCGGAGCATGCGGAGAGTGAGGAAGCAGGCGGAGGACACGGCGTTGACTTGCTTGGTCATGGTGAGAAGAGGGTCCAAGATGAAGCCGAGGTTGCGGGCGTGGTCTGCGGGGGTCGGTGCGGTGCCGAGGGCCGTGGGCCACCAGGAGTCGTCCCAGGCGGACGGGGTGTTGCCGAGGATGAGGACTTCCGTTTTTTCAGAGTTCAGCTTTAGGCGGCTGAGCCTCATCCAATCTGTGTCGTCCTTCATACCCTCTTGTAGGTTGGTCTTGGCGCTGGCGGGGTCCTTGGTGAGGGAGAGTACAAGTTGGGTGTCGTCGGCGTAGGAGGTGATGATGATGTCGTGCTTGCGTACGATGTCGGCGAGGGGGCTCATGTAGACATTGAAGAGTGTCGGGCTGAGCGATGAGCCTTGAGGTACGCCGCAGATGATCTTGGTGGGTTCTGAGCGAAACGGAGGGAGGTAAACTCTTTGGGAGCGGTTAGCGAGGAAGGAGGCGATCCAGTCCAGGGCCTGGCCTTGGATCCCGGTGGAGCGTAGGCGGGTGATTAGGGTGCGGTGACAGACGGTGTCAAAGGCAGCCGAGAGGTCGAGGAGAATGAGGGCGACTGTTTCACCGTTGTCCATCAGGGTTCTGATGTCGTCTGTGACTGAGATGAGGGCGGTTTCCGTGCTGTGGTTGGTTCGGAATCCGGTTTGTGAAGGGTCGAGCAGGTTGTTGTCTTCCAGGAAGGTGGTCAGCTGTTTGTTGACGGTCTTTTCTATTACCTTGGCTGGGAAAGGTAGAAGAGAGATGGGGCGGAAGTTTTTCAGGTCGCTTGGGTCAGCCGTAGGTTTCTTTAGTAGGGCGTTGACTTCAGCGTGCTTCCAGCATTCGGGGAAGGTAGCAGAAGAAAAAGAAGAGTTGATGACGGTCTGGAGGTGCGGGGCGATGATGTCGTCGGCTTTGTTAAAGATGAAGTGCGGGCAGGGGTCCGAAGGGGCGCCGGAGTGGATAGAGTTCATGATGGATTTGGTTTCTTCCGTGTTGATGTGGGTCCAGTTGTTGAGGGTGATGTCCGGGGAAGCGGGTTCAGTGGTGTATGGTTGGGTCTGGTGTCCGAAGCTGTCGTGGAGGTCGCTGATCTTGCGATGGAAGAAAGTGGCGAGGGATTCGCACAAATCCTGTGAGGGCGTGACGGCGTTGGCGCTGGCGCTGGGGTTGGAGAACTCTTTGACGATGCTGAAGAGTTCTCTGCTGTTGTGGCTGTTTTTGTCTAGTCTGTCGGTGAAAAAGTTCCTTTTGGCAGTGCGGATCAGGTGGTGGTGTTCGCGTGTAGCGTTCTTGAGGGCGGTCATGTTGTCAGCAGTGTGGTCCTTGCGCCAGGCCTTCTCAAGGGCACGACAAGTTTTCTTTGATTCTTTGAGGGTGTCAGAGAACCAGAGAGGTTTTTTGGTGTTGGTCTGTCGATGCGTGCGTTTGAGGGGAGCAAGGTTGTCAGCGCAGTTGGAGATCCAGTTTGTGAGGTTGAGAGCTGCGTCGTTAGGGTCGGTGGTGAGGGTGGGTTGGTTGGCGGCGAGAGCGGAGAAGAGTTGCTCTTCAGGGATCTTGTTCCACTGTCGACGAGGGATGGGTTGAGTGCGGAGGTGGGAGGTCTCGCGTCGGAATGTGAAGTGGACGCAGCTGTGGTCGGTCCAGTGTAGGGCAGAGGTGTGGCTGAAGAAGACGTGTTTGCTGGCGGAGAAGATAGGGTCGAGCGTGTGTCCGGCGATGTGGGTGGCGGTGTTCACCAGTTGTTTGAGGCCGAGGTTGGCGAGGTTGTCGAGCAGGGTGGTGGTGTTGGGGTCGTTGTTTTGTTCCAGATGGAAGTTGAGGTCGCCTAGGAGGATGTAGTCCGGTGAGGCGAGGGCGTGCGGGGAGATGAAGTCGGCGATGGCGTCGCTGAAAGAGGCGCGAGGTCCGGGAGGACGGTAGACGAGGGATCCTCTGAGGGTGGTCCTTGGGTCGGTGCGAATCTGAAAATGCAGGTGTTCAGCGGCGAGGGGGGGGTCTTCGGTGGAGGTGGTGACGCTGATGGAGTCTTTGAAGATGATGGCGACACCTCCTCCTACTTGGTTGGTGCGGTCTTTTCTGGAGATCTTGTAGCCTTCGGGGATGGCGGGTAGCGATGTCTGGAGCAGAGGAGGCGTTCATCCATGTCTCCGTGATGAAGGCGACGTCCGGGGCTGTGGAGTCCAGGAGGTCCCAAAGTTCAACGGCGTGCTTGTGGACGGAACGAGCGTTGACCAGGATGCACTTGAGGTGGTTGATGGCGCGTGGGCTTGTGGTCGTGGTAGTTTCGTGGTGGAAGATGCGTTTGCAGGAGTTGCAGGCGAAGGGTCCATGGGTGCGTTTGGGGTGAGCTAGGAAGCAGGTTTTGGAGCGCCCTGGGTTGAGGGCGTGGAGGGTGGTGGGGTCGTAGCGGATCAGCGGGGCTTGGGGGAGCTGGGGACCAGGGGTCGTGGCGCTGGGCGCGGGCCAGGCGCGGACGGGCGCAGACGGGCTTGCCTCTGGCGCGCCTCTGGCGCGCCAGCGGCGTGCCCGCTGCGCGCGCCCCGCTGCGCAGTCGCGCAGCGGCCGCCATAAGAGGTAGGAGGGGGGGGAGGGGTCAGCTGGGGGCGAATGGGAGCTGGGGGGCGGGGGCGTGCAGGAGGTCGCGGCGGGAAAGCGCGAGGGAGGGGGGGGGGACAGGTAGAGTGAGAGGAGCTGGGGGAGGGGGTTTAGGGTGGAGGAGGGTGAGTGTTAGGAGGTTTGGAGATTAGGGAGAGAGATAGGAGTAGGGTTGTGAAGATAGGGGAGGGGGGGTTGTAGAGGTGGGTGAGGGAGAGAGGTAGAGTGAGAGGATAGGGAGATAGGTAGTAGAGGGGGTGGCGGGAGGGGGGGAGAGATAGAGAAATAGATAGAGAAAATAGATAGAGAAGTCGATAGATAGGGAAATAGATAGATAGACAGATAGGTAGGTAGGAGGAGGTGGAGAGTGGGGGAGTTAGATAGTGAGATAGGGAGCTAGAGAGATAGGAAGATAGGAGGAGTGAGGGAGGTAGATAGCGAACGGGTTAGATAGGGGTGAGAGAGGGGGAGGCGAGTGAGGGAGGGGGATGAGGAAGGAGCAGGAGGGCAGGCTCGGGGGAAGAAGACGGAGGAGGTAGAAGAGCCGAAGACAGGAGAACAGAAGACAGAAGAACAGAAGACAGAAGAACAGAAGACCGGAAGAGCAGAAGACAGAAGAACAGAAGAACAGAAGACAGAAGCACAGAAGATCGGAAGAACAGAGAAGAACAGAGAAGAACACAGAAGAACACAGAAGAACACAGAAGAACCGAGAAGAAGAACACAGAAGCACCGAGAAGAACAGAGAAGAAGAACACAGAAGACCGGAAGAACACAGAAGAACAGAAGGGAAGAACAGAAGAACAGAAGAGAAGAACAGAAGAACACAGAAGAAGATTGCAGAGGGGGAGCGAGGAGGAAGAGACAGAGAGGAGGAAAAGAAGCAGGAGCAGGAGAGAAGGTGAGTGGCGCGGGGCAGGGCGAGGGGCTGGGAGGAGGGGGGTACTTACAGTTAGGTGGGTCTCAGGAACACAGGAACTCGGGAACTTGGAGGAGCTGCAGAGGCAGGGGGAGCGACCTACCCTTGGGTCAAGGGTCGCTACCACTGTCGCGCAGCGGCCGCCATAAGAGGTAGGAGGGGGGGGGAGGGGTCAGCTGGGGGCGAATGGGAGCTGGGGGGCGGGGGCGTGCAGGAGGTCGCGGCGGGAAAGCGCGAGGGAGGGGGGGGGACAGGTAGAGTGAGAGGAGCTGGGGGAGGGGGTTTAGGGTGGAGGAGGGTGAGTGTTAGGAGGTTTGGAGATTAGGGAGAGAGATAGGAGTAGGGTTGTGAAGATAGGGGAGGGGGGGTTGTAGAGGTGGGTGAGGGAGAGAGGTAGAGTGAGAGGATAGGGAGATAGGTAGTAGAGGGGGTGGCGGGAGGGGGGGAGAGATAGAGAAATAGATAGAGAAAATAGATAGAGAAGTCGATAGATAGGGAAATAGATAGATAGACAGATAGGTAGGTAGGAGGAGGTGGAGAGTGGGGGAGTTAGATAGTGAGATAGGGAGCTAGAGAGATAGGAAGATAGGAGGAGTGAGGGAGGTAGATAGCGAACGGGTTAGCTAGGGGTGAGAGAGGGGGAGGCGAGTGAGGGAGGGGGATGAGGAAGGAGCAGGAGGGCAGGCTCGGGGGAAGAAGACGGAGGAGGTAGAAGAGCCGAAGACAGGAGAACAGAAGACAGAAGAACAGAAGAACAGAAGAACAGAAGACTGGAAGAGCAGAAGACAGAAGAACAGAAGAACAGAAGACAGAAGCACAGAAGATCGGAAGAGCAGAAGAACAGAGAAGAACAGAGAACAACAGAGAAGAACACAGAAGAACACAGAAGAACCGAGAAGAAGAACACAGAAGCACCGAGAAGAACAGAGAATAAGAACACAGAAGACCGGAAGAACACAGAAGAACAGAAGGGAAGAACAGAAGAACAGAAGAGAAGAACAGAAGAACACAGAAGAAGATTGCAGAGGGGGAGCGAGGAGGAAGAGACAGAGAGGAGGAAAAGAAGCAGGAGCAGGAGAGAAGGTGAGTGGCGCGGGGCAGGGCGAGGGGCTGGGAGGAGGGGGGTACTTACAGTTAGGTGGGTCTCAGGAACACAGGACCTCGGGAACTTGGAGGAGCTGCAGCGGCAGGGGGAGCGACCTACCCTTGGGTCAAGGGTCGCTACCACTGTCGCGCAGCGGCCGCCATAAGAGGTAGGAGGGGGGGGGAGGGGTCAGCTGGGGGCGAATGGGAGCTGGGGGGCGGGGGCGTGCAGGAGGTCGCGGCGGGAAAGCGCGAGGGAGTGGGGGGGACAGGTAGAGTGAGAGGAGCTGGGGGAGGGGGTTTAGGGTGGAGGAGGGTGAGTGTTAGGAGGTTTGGAGATTAGGGAGAGAGATAGGAGTAGGGTTGTGAAGATAGGGGAGGGGGGGTTGTAGAGGTGGGTGAGGGAGAGAGGTAGAGTGAGAGGATAGGGAGATAGGTAGTAGAGGGGGTGGCGGGAGGGGGGGAGAGATAGAGAAATAGATAGAGAAAATAGATAGAGAAGACGATAGATAGGGAAATAGATAGATAGACAGATAGGTAGGTAGGAGGAGGTGGAGAGTGGGGGAGTTAGATAGTGAGATAGGGAGCTAGAGAGATAGGAAGATAGGAGGAGTGAGGGAGGTAGATAGCGAACGGGTTAGCTAGGGGTGAGAGAGGGGGAGGCGAGTGAGGGAGGGGGATGAGGAAGGAGCAGGAGGGCAGGCTCGGGGGAAGAAGACGGAGGAGGTAGAAGAGCCGAAGACAGGAGAACAGAAGACAGAAGAACAGAAGACAGAAGAACAGAAGACCGGAAGAGCAGAAGACAGAAGAACAGAAGAACAGAAGACAGAAGCACAGAAGATCGGAAGAGCAGAAGAACAGAGAAGAACAGAGAAGAACAGAGAAGAACACAGAAGAACACAGAAGAACCGAGAAGAAGAACACAGAAGCACCGAGAAGAACAGAGAAGAAGAACACAGAAGACCGGAAGAACACAGAAGAACAGAAGGGAAGAACAGAAGAACAGAAGAGAAGAACAGAAGAACACAGAAGAAGATTGCAGAGGGGGAGCGAGGAGGAAGAGAGAGAGGAGGAAAAGAAGCAGGAGCAGGAGAGAAGGTGAGTGGCGCGGGGCAGGGCGAGGGGCTGGGAGGAGGGGGGTACTTACAGTTAGGTGGGTCTCAGGAACACAGGAACTCGGGAACTTGGAGGAGCTGCAGCGGCAGGGGGAGCGACCTACCCTTGGGTCAACAAGGACATGATCACTACTATGAGCTCTTCTGGTTTAAAAATACATAGTAGCCAATCGATTGTAAGTATAGAGAAATGGAGCAACATGGACAAGATAAGGCACAGGTGGATCATCAAGGAGCAGAAGAGAAAGCAAAAGGAGGATACTGGAGGGACTAAAAAAGTCACTGTTCCAGGGAATTCTGAGACAGGTGTGTTCCTTTTAAAAGACGTGCATGGACGAGGAGAAGAGGATATGTGATCTTGCTCTATTTACAAATCAGTTCTTAAAGTTAAGGGAAAACCCCCAAATTGTGGTACACTTAGGCTGATCGCTTATGAAAATCTTGAAGGTTTTGTGGGAAGATGTGAACATCTTTTTCGACGTTGTGGTTCCCAGTAATTTGGTGCCAGGACAGTGGCCAAATGCTGAGCCTCCAAGAGTGGCCCAGATGAAGGCAAACTCTACTGAGGTTATGCGAAGGTTTGAACAAGTGATTACCTTTATAAGGGGAAAGGACCCACAGAAAGAGATTGACTGACTGAAGATTAATCATATGACCCAGGAAGCTAAGGAATCAGTGTGGCTTACTAGGAGCTGTTGTTGCAGATATTTAGACAAAATAAAGGGACGATATGAGCAATTTCATGCCTCAGTTTGTACTTCAGTTAAGGAGAAGTTTATGCGGGCACAGCCTAAGGTTGCCCAGAAGGGATTTTAGGATGGCCCTTATGTAGTAAATTGTGTTGTTGGTGGAATGCAGGGAGCTGGATTTCAAAGTGAAGTTAAGATGATGCAGGGTAGAAATGGTGTCCCAGAGGTTGTGGTTTTTCTATTGATTCAAGTACTGGGAACGAAGTGGCAACTTTGAAACAGTCTAATTCATGTAATTATTGTAACACATTGAGCCACTTGAAAAGAAAGTACTGACTCAATCCAAACCAAATATCCGGTAATGGTCAAATACTAGGTGTAAACCCAATGCAGATGCAAAATATACAGATGCAGGTTCGCCAAGCCCTGATGGTCCCACAGGATATAGGAAACCCAAGGTTCAGATGAACCAGGTTCCTAGAGGTAATCTGAATCCTTTTACACATTAAGCCAGCTCCAACCATGCCTAGTATTTGATGCTTCTTGGGATGATGGATCAGATGAATCACAATGACAGTGCCTGAGGAGGGAGGAAGAATGCATACTTGGAACAGTCTTGGAGGAGGGCCAAAGTGGCTCATTCATTGAAGGAGAGGTAAATGGCCAGCAAGTGTTCTTCATCATCATCATTACTTTATTCGGTACAAAAAGACCATAAAAGACATCCAATAAATAAAACATGCAAGTTTCTTAATCATAAAATTACTAAAAAACTTTATTAATACATATTTTGAATACCATGAGCAGCATATATAAAGTTTAACACAGCCTGAATTATATCCACATTTCCCAGGTTATGTAAGTGTAAATAAGCAAGCTGACTAGTTCTAATACTTTTAGATAAAAATAGCGGACGTAAAAACCTTTTTCTCGGAACAACATATAAAGTGCAAAAGAGCATAAAGTGCAGTGTACTCTGGGGTGTCTTTCCATCACAGCGACAAGGAGGAAGGTTCTTGAACCAAGTTCCACGTACTGGAAATGCTACCAAGTAATGTCATGTATTTAAACGTAGCCTCGTGAGTAAGAACCTTTGTCGCTCGTGGTTAATAGTAGTCAAATATAGCTTTGGTTGCAATTGTTGTATCTCGTGCCTCACCAATAGTCTATTTGCACCCGAGACTGGCTCCATGACCTGGCTTTTCTGCCAATACATGTCTTTAACCTTTTTAATGTCCTGTTTTGTTAAAATATCCGGTTTAAGAAAAAATTCTCCTAATCCTAAAGATAGTAGGGTGAGATGAACATATCTAAGCCAGGGTATATCCAGAGATCGTGATAAAAGGAGGCAGTCCTGTATCACCTTTCTGCATAGAGACGCTTCTGGCTTAGTCCAAATTTTTAACCATAATAATACGGGTTAGGCTTTATATAACTAGGTATGTATCTCAAACCTACTTCTTCATGACAAAACGTTACTAGTGTAGATTGGGGGACTGCTAATAGCCTTCTTAAAAATTTGTTTTCTACAATCTGGAGGCCTGAACATTCTGCATATCCCCAAACCCCAGCTCCAAATGTCGCAATAGAAAGACATTTGGAGGAAAAAACAGTCATCATTTCTTTGACAGGTTTGTGTCAGAGTCTTTTCGCAAACCTACAAACTGCTTCTATGGCTTTTTGAAATTGTATTGAACGTATATTTACTAAAAATTTCCAATTAAAATCTACGTCAATGGGGACCCCCAGGTACGTGAAATGTGGGACCTTGAGTATCTCATGCCCATCTAGAGCAAATTGTTTTGTTTTTGCTAATTTGGGCCCAGTCTTCATCACAAATGACTTAGTTCTATTAATTTTAAGACCAAGGTTCCCCATAAAAGTATTACAAGCATTCAATAAAATCTGGAGGCCATTTGCTGTCCTTGAGATGAGTACAGCATCGTCCGCATACAATAGTACAGGAATTGGGGAATTATTAATGACTGGGGAATCCTTCCCCGATTCACAGATAAATTTCTCTGACCCATTTATATATAAAAGAAAAAGGAAAGGGGCCAGGACACAACCCTGTCTAACCCCCTTTAATGAGGGAAATTTCTCTGTCAGGCCACCCTCCTGAGAATAGCGGACCCGAGCCTCTGTGCAGGCGTGGAGTTTACTAAGTAAGATGATTATATCTTTATCCACGCCCATATTCAGCATAACCATCCACAGTTTCTCCCCGTTAACTGTGTCAAAGGCGCAGGACAGATCCATAAATGCTAGATGTATACACCCCCTTTTAACTTTGGTATATTTTTGGACTATGAGGGTCAAGTTAAGAGTTTGTTCTACTGTGCCCACACCGGGCCGGAAGCTAAATTGAACTTCTGAAAGGGAATGAGATTCAGTCGCCCAATTTTCCAACTTGTTTAGGATCACTCGGCCTAAGATTTTAACTGAGCTATCCAATAAAGAAATTGGACGATAGCACAAAGGATCTGCCCTGTCTCCCTTCTTAAAAATCGGGACAATGATCGCCTCTTTCCAGGTATCTACTAAAGGGCCTGTCACAGCCGATCTCAGGACATTAGTAAGCCATGGCCCCCAGAAATCTGGAAGTGCTTTATATAAATCAGCAGGGATTCTGACTGGGCCAGGAGCTTTCTCAGAGGGGCAATCTTGAATGGCTTGTTTTACATCATCCACGCTTATAATATTGCTGAAAGCCAGACTTGACTGATCATTTCCTATTAACTTCAAACAATTTATCATTTCTAGTTAAACATTAGTCTCTATTGCAAAGTTTTTTTTAAAATAGTCCACCCAAATTTTGGCTGGAATGACAGTATCCATGGACATCTCGTGTTTGTCATTCAGCAATGAAGAATTAACCACACGCCAGAATGCAGTTGTATCTTTAGTTTTGCTTTCTTCCATCAATTCCTCCCACTCAGACTCACTTAATTCGGCTTTCCTCTTGGCAAGTGCTTCCTTGTAATTGTTCCTGGCAACTTTAACTGCTTGTCGGTCTTGGGGAGATGTGCTGGTTATTTTCTTTAGGTTACTTAAGGATGTGGTACATGTGTGGTTTAACCATCTTGGGCCATGTACTTTATTAGTGCCAAAGGGCTGTAATTTCTCAGCCATATACTTTGTCAGAGAGGAAAATGCACAGACAATTTCATGGGGGGCCCTATCTTCATCCAAGGATATCATAACATCTGACCATTTATTCAACATTAAGGTGGTCATTATGATCCTGGCGGTATTACAACCGCAGGGCCAAAACGACGGGAGCACCGCCAACAGGCTGGCGGTGGCTCCTGGCGTATTATGACTGCGGGGGTAGCGCCTCGGTCGCACCGCCGGGGCCGGCGGTTTACCGCCACAATAGCCCCGGCAGATGTAATCCGCCAGGGCAGCGCTGCTTGCAGCGCTGCCCAGGGGATTACGACTCCCCAACCGCCAGCCTTTTTCTGGCGGTCTGAACCGCCAGGAAAAGGCTGGCGGTACGGGGAGTTGTGGGGCCCCAGGGGGACCCCTGCACTGCCCATGCCACTGGCATGGGCAGTGCAGGGGCCCCCTGACAGGGCCCCATGCTGCTTTTCACTGTGCAGACAGTGAACAGCGCGACGGGTGCATGTTGCGGCCCACATCCCCGCTGGGCCGGCGGGCAGGAACTTGGTTTCCACCCGCCAGCCCAACGGGGATGTCCAAATGGGCACTGCGGGAGTGCGGCGGTTACAGCCAATGTTGTAATGAGCCCCTTAATCTTTAAAAAAGCTATTACTATCTATCTTTCCCCATTTAATTGTAAGTCCTTTTTGAGTTGAAAACTTCATATCGGGGTGTCGCTTCTCTCTTCTTGAGTCACTCGTCAAGTCCAAATTAATTACAATAGATAAAGGGTTGTGATCGCTAATACTGGTCGGGGTCATCCTGAACTGCCCGACAAGAGAGGATAGTTCTCTAGAGTAGATAATATAGTCAATAATAGTATGAGTATCTCCCCTTATAAATGTTGGTACCCCTCTAGTAGCTGGTATGGGGAAAAATAGAGAATTAGCTGTTATCAAAGAGTTAAGAGCATTCCCATATGAAGAATGTTTAAAATGCTGAATGGGATTATCATTTTCATCCAAGAGTCCGCAGCAGTCTATTATTATAATAATTAATCAGTAGTATATCAAATGGCTCTGCTAATTTCAGAAATAAAGCCCAGAAGAAAGGGGATGTGCCCACAACACATGCTTTCATCCCCCCGGCCTTTACTGATAGGAAAGTAGCCAGACCACCCTTAGCCCTACCTGCAGAAGCCTTAATTGCAGGGACACTATGGGGGTCATTCCGGCCGTGGATGCGGGAGCACCGCCAACAGGCTGGCGGTGCTCCTCAGGACATTCTGACCGCGGCGGTTCAGCCGCGGTCAGAACAGGAAAACCGGCGGTCTCCCGCCGGTTTTCCGCTGTCCTGCAGAATCCTCCATGGCGGCGCAGCTTGCTGCGCCGCCATGGGGATTCTGACACCCCATACCGCCATCCTGTGATGGCGGTATGGGGTGTTGTGGGGCCCCTGGGGGCCCCTGCAGTGCCCATGCCAATGGCATGGGCACTGCAGGGGCCCCCGTAAGAGGGCCCCACTTTGTATTTCAGTGTCTGCTTTGCAGACACTGAAATACGCGACGGGTGCCACTGCACCCGTCGCACATACCCACTCCGCCGGCTCCATTCGGAGCTGGCTTCCTCGTGGGGAGGGGTTTCCCGCTGGGCTGGCGGGCGGCCATCTGGCGGTCGCCCGCCAGCCCAGCGGGAAAGCCAGAATGGCCTCCGCGGTCTTTTGACCGCGGAACGGCCATATGGCGGCTCCCTCCAGGCGGGCGGCTCCCGCCGCCCGCGGGGATCAGAATGACCCCCTATATCTGGTGTAGCCATTAATATGCAGGGTTCTACAAGCCAGGTCTCCTGGCAGCAGATAAAAAGATTTTATGTCACTAGTTTTAACCAGTCGGGGTTTCCAATTTTTGATTTTAAGCCTGCAACGTTCCAAGAAATGATCCCTAAGGCTGTTGTACCCTGTGTGTCATGTATGTCAGAAGCTCCCTTAGACTGCGGGAGGGACTGTTGCAGTATATTTATCTCCAAGGGGCCTTGCAATAAGGGCCCAGTTGCTGGTAGTCAATCTAGCTGCTCCAGTAAGGCCAGAGGCTCATATCTGTTAGACAGAGTCAAGACAGTATCAGAGGAATTGGAAGCACCGGGATTGCCAAAGTTCTGTTTCCCAGAATGAATTAAATCAAAATGACATGGATTAGATGTCGGGGGAATGAATTTAGATAGACGTTGTACTCTTATAGACCCTACAGATGGTCTCATAGTTGAAAAATGGTGATACAAAGCATTGACAATCCAGGGGCTCCTAAAGTTTATAATGATGCAATCCCCTTGTGATGCTTTTGGGGATGGGCCAACCCAGGGGACCCTTCTTACAGTTAAAATGTCCCTATAGAAATCTACCCTCCCTCCCGAATGCTTTCCTACCCAATGCGTCACTTTACTTAACAGTGATGCATGGGACTCATGGTGAGTATTTTCTAATGTAGGGACGTTTTCCAGGATTAAAATATAGGGAGCGCATACCAGCGGGATCCTCGGGCAGGCTATTTGAGTTCTTATAGTCACCTGACCCACTAAGCCTTCTCGCTTGGTTATGCCCCACTGAGGCTGTAAATTTATAGAATCCTGGAGTACTTCTGAGTTCAGGGATTTTAGGGCTGGGTTCTGAGCAGGAATCGGCCTGTAGTTTTGGTGCTGATGAATTGCCGGGACAGGTGAGCGGACAGGGGCGGGATGATTGTTCTGGGGTTCCGCCCTCGGTAGTATGGGATTCATTGTCGCTGTGTTTGTTATAAGTTCAACCTTCTCCTCAAGAACAGCCACTCTCTCCAGAACCACTGAACGCAGCTTTTTTATATCCCTGAGTTGATCTTCAATCTGGGAGAAACAGGTATTAAGAGGATCCAAGTTCTTTCTGTCTTTTGGCTGTTTTCCTATAATTTGTTTTTTTGAAGGGTTAGATAAACATTTCCTCTTTTTCTTCTCTGTTCCTGCTAAAAACTTTCCGAGCTTGTAACTGTTTGTAGGAGATCGGGCTAAATCTGAAGGAGTTACTACAATGTGGGGGTGATTACTTGCCTACTTTTTTTTAGAGGTGGACTCTCTGGAGTTATAGGAGTAATTAAATCAATTTCCGTTGTTGCACAGGGATTTCCTGTCTTTGTCTTGCCTAGTGATAATGTTACAGGCACAGTCCTTCCCTCCCCCCCACCCTTCCCTATTTTCTCAAGGGACGACTCTAAGGTAGCTTCTACTCTCCCTATCACCGACTCAATGGCACCCTTTACTGAGGTTAAATAGCTAGTTATCAACCTGGGGGGGGGAGCATCCTGAAAGGGATCCCTTCTCCCACAGTCTCCTTTGCGTTTCCCCATCAAGGCAGACTAGTCCTTTATCAGAGCAGAAAACGCAGTGTGTTTCTTTACTGGAATTACTGGTTTCGGTGCCCCGAACTAGGGAAGAGTGAAGCTAAGTTATACTCAACTTCTATCTTCTATCTTAGGGAAATTATCCGGCCACGACTTCCTGCCACAAAAGCCACAAAAGCCCCTGGAATTACAGCACAATAGTCCTTGCTGTCACTTTACACGTGTATAAGTCAACAGGGCACGGGGGACTAAATTGAAATATTTTAAATACCCCCCAAAAAATGGCAAGGACTGCTCTCCACCTCCCTTGCTTCAGCAGCTCTCCATGAGTCAAGCTCCTCCACCGAGCCTCCAGTAGCAGAATTGAAAGGGGGGGGCCCAGCCCAGTCTCTTCCTGGCGATGACGGGCGAAGGATGGGCCCGCCCTTGGCCCGGGCTTCGCCCGGGCGCCGCCCGCGCCCATCCCGCGAGGCGGGAGCGCAGGCAACAGTTTAAAGGCCTCCTGCCCCTCCTCCAACAACAGCGCGCGCGTCCCCATAAGTGTTCTTTTTGATTGACACTGGTGCTACCCGTTCCACTGTTAGAACAGCTGAAGTCCCAAACCTAACCTTCTCTGGAAAACAGATCCAAGTTGTAGGTGTTGCAAATAAACAGACTATAAGCCCTGTATCAAAAAAGGTCCCAATTAAGATAGGTTCTTTTAACGCCTTCGCTGCCAGGCCTTTTCCCCTCCTGTGCCGAGCCTTTTTTTGGCTATTTGGGGCAGTTTGTGCTTAGGCCCTCATAACTTTTTGTCCACATAAGTTACCCATGCCAAATTTGCATCTTTTTTTTCCAACATCATAGGGATTCTAGAAGTACCCAGAGTTTGTGAGTTCCCCTGAAGGAGACCAATAAATTAGCTAAAATACAGCAACATTTTCATTTTTTTCAAACAATGGGAAAAAAGGGCTGCAGAAGAAGGCTTGTGGTTTTTGTCCTGAAAATGGCATCAACAAAGGGTTTGTGGTACTAAAATCAACATCTTCCCAGCTCTCAGGAACAGGCAGACTTGAATCAGAAAACCACAGTTTTCAACACAATGTTGGCATTTTACTGGGACATACCCTATTTTTGCATTTGTTTGTGCGTTCAGCCTCCTTCCAGTTAGTGACAGAAATAGGTGGGAAACCAATGCTGGATCCCAGAAAGCTAAACATTTCTGAAATGTAGACAAAATTCTGATTTCAGCAAGGGGTCATTTGTGTAGATCCTACAATGTTTTCCTACAGAAAATAACAGCTGAAATAAACAAATATTGAAATTGAGATAAAAAAACGGCCATTCTTCTCCACGTTTTACTCTGTAACATTTTCCTGCTATGTCATATTTTTGAAAGCAATATACAGTTACATCTGCTGGACTCTTCTGAATGCAGGGATATATAGGGCTTGTAGGTTCATCAAGAACCCAAGGTACCCAGAGCCAATAAATGAGCTGCACCTTGCAATGGGTTTTTATTCAATACCGGGTATACAGCAATTCATTTGCTGAAATATAAAAAATGGAATGCAGGTATCAAGAAAACCTTTATATTTCCAAAATGGGAACAGGATAAGGTGTTGGGAAGCAGTGGTTATTTGCACATCTCTGAATTCGAGGGTGCCCATACTAGCATGTGAATTACAGGGCATTTCTCAAATTGGCGTCTTTTTTCCACACTGTCTTCCATTTGGAAGGAAAAAATGTAGAGAAAGACAAGGGGCAATAACACTTGTTTTGCTATTCTGTGTTCCCTTAAGTCTCCCAATAAAAATGGTACCTCACTTGCGTGGGTAGGCTAATGCTCGCAACAGGAAACGCAACATGGACACATCACATTTTTACATTGAAATCAGACGTGTTTTTTGCAAAGTGCCTAGCTGTAGATTTTGGCCTCTAGCTCAGCCGGCACCTAAGGACACCTACCAAACCTGTGCATTTTTAAATCTAGACACCTAGGGGAATCCAAGATGGGGTGACTTGTGTGGCTTTCACCAGGTTCTGTCACCCAGAATCCTTTGCAAACCTCAAAATTTGGCAAAAAAAACATTTGTTCCTCACATTTCGGCCTTCTGGAATCTGAGAGGAGCCACAAATTTCCTTCCACTGAGCGTTTCCCCAAGTCTCCCGATAAAAATGGTACCTGTGGGTAGGCCTAGTGCACACGAAAGGGAATGCCCCAAAACCCTATCTGGACACATCAAAATTATCAAATACAAAACTACCTGTTTTGGGGGACGGGGCACCTGCGTTCTTGGTCCTGTGCTCAGTAGCCATACAGGGAAGCCTACCAAACCCAGACATTTCTGAAAAGTAGACATCCGAGGGAGTCAGGGAGGTGTGACTTGCGTGGATCCCCCAGTGTTTTCTTACCCAGAATCCTCAGCAAACCTCAAATTTAGCTATAAAAATCAATTTTTTCCCCACATTTCTGTGTGGGAGCACCTCACCGGGACACATTTCCTACCACCCAGCATTCCCCTCAGTCTCCCGGTGAAAATGATACCTCACTTGTGTAGATGGGCCAAGTGCTTGTGACAGGGAAGAGCCAAAAATATGTTGAAACTGAGGGGAGAACAAGGCGGGTACAATAGGGCATTTGGGAAAAAAACATTTTTAGGCTGACAAGTGGGGCAGAATTTTTATCGGTATAGATGAGACAATGCTGGGTGGTAGGAATTTTGTGGATTCCTGAAGATTCCGGAAGGTTCCATCACAAAAATGGTGAAAAAAATTCTGATTTCAGCAAAGTTGGAGGTTTGCAGGGCATTGCGAGTAAGAAATGGTGCGGGTGCATGTGAAGCACACCACCATGGACTCACCCAGATCTTTAGTTTTCAGATGTGTCTAGGTCTTGTGGATTTTTCTACATGGCAGAGACCCAAAGTCCAAAAAGTGCCGCCCTTTCCATTCCAAGTGAGACGCTTTTGAGAGTTAGCCAAGCTCTCATGGCCCAAATGTAAAACCAAAACCCAAAATAATCAAATGCCCTCTTGCTTGCCGTGGGCTAAGATGTTTTAGTGTGCAGAGGGTGGGGGCATAACCAGGGCCATACTGGTTGGCAGCCACCACCCCACTATTTTTTTTAATTCCCTGACATCTAGTAGACTTTCTGCCCCCCCAACTTTGCAGAACAACTTTGGCCCCATTTATTTGGGGTGGGGTATGGCCATACCCCCACCCTCTTATTTTGGAAAAAAAAAATCTTCCTGGTCTCTGGTGGGCTTTCTGCCCCCCCTTGGGGGCAGATGGGCCTTCCAAAAATAGGAGATAGATCAGCATAATAGAAATAGGCCGATCTGCCCCCAAGGGGAGCAGAAATGGCCTAAAATAAATTTGCCCACCCCCAGGGGAGTGACCCTTGCCTAAGGGGTCGCTCCACTTGAATTAAATTGGCGCAAAAAAAGATCCCTGGTGCCTTGTGGTTTCTGCCCCCCCCCCCCCTTTGGGGCAGATCTGCCTAATAAAAATAGGACGATCTGCCCCCATGGGGGGGCAGAAAAGGCCTAAAATACATTTGCCCCCCAGGGTAACGACCCTTGCCTAAGGGGTCGCTACCCTTGTGTGAAATTGACGCAAAAAAATTAAAATCCATGGTGTCTAGATTGGTCTAATAAAAATAGGCCAAACTGCCCCCAAGGGGGGCAGAAATGGCCGAAATACAATTTTCCCCCCAGGGGAGCGAACCTTTCCTAACAGGTCGCTCCCCATACATTAAAAAATAAAGTAAACAAAAAAATATATATATCCCTGGTGTCTAGGTGTCTTTTTCCCCCCCTTGGGGAGTGGCCGTTGCCCAAGGGGCCACTCCCCTCATTCAATAATATTACCAAAAGAAATCTCTGGTGTCTAGTGGTTTCTTCCCCCCTTGGGAGCAGATTGGCCTAATTAAAATAGGCCGATGGGGGCAGAAATGGCCTAAAAGTAATTTTGCACCCCGGGGAGCGACCCTTGCCTAAGGGGTCGCTCCCCACATATAAAAAAGAAAATAAACAAAAAAAAATTATCCCTGGTGTCTAGGGGTTGCCAAAAAATAATTTGGCCCTCTGGGGAGTGGCCCTTGCCCAAGGGGCCGCTCCCCTCATGACAATGACCTAAAAAAATTAAAAAAACTCCCTGGTGTCTAGTGGGCATTTCTGCTGCCCGATCGCATTGCGATCAGGCAGCAGAAATACTGAGAAAGACATCAAAGGAAAGGAAAAGCCTTTCCTTTCCTTTGATGCTTCTCTTGGCTCATCCACATGATCGGAGGAGAAATGCAAAAGCATTTTTCCTGCGCTTCCAGCGCAGAGGGCCAGGCCTCTGATGAGGTCAGCGCACAATCGCGCACTGATGTCATCAGACGCCACGGGGTGGGTGCAGGGCCAACCCTGCCCTCAGAGGGGGTGTGGGGGAAGCCCACAGAGGAGCTCCCTCCGAACTTAGGTGCCGGGATGTAGTGGTTACTTCCTCGGCACATGAGCACTGTCCCGCGGGACGTAACCGTTACGTCCGCAGCACAGAAGCAGTTAAAGAAGACCATTTGTGGTTTGTAATTCTATTCAACATTGAACGGACATTGGGCTGTTTCCCTTAATGACTATAAATGATTTGCCACCTAATCTGAAAGACACTGTAAAATCTGAAGTTTGGGAGTTCTCAGACAAGTAGATCAGACTCGTTGAAGGCATACAACCTATTCAAATCACTGTTGAACCAAGTGTTGAATATCCCCAAATATCACAGTGTAATCTCACACCAGAAACTATAACTGGGATCGCTCCGGAGATTGAGCCTAGGATACAACAAGGAATCAAAGGAAGTACAGGCACTTGTGTTTAAAAAAAAAAAAATTCACTAGGTTTTCTGGAGTGTACCAATAACACTGTAAATAACAGTATACAGATAGATTATTTGGAGATAACAACAGGCAGTAAGCTTCAACATGCAATAACATATGTAGACGCAGTGGCAACTCAGTATGTGTTTCCCCTCTGGTCTCACAGGTAGCCTCATTGTGTGGGTGGAGAAATCACGTCGGCACAGCTGAGTGCCAGAAGGGGGAGTATGAATGGAGGGTAAATGAGGGCTGCTTATGGAGGTTGCAGAGAGTGCCTATACAGTATAACTTAAGTACACAATGAACTGTGGTGGTGGGCCACTATTCAGGAGTGAGGGGAGCACTCAGAGTCTTGTGTTGTGTGGTTAGAAAGAGCTGTGCTAGGGAATAAACTAGATGGGCTACTCTAAAGAGAAGGGGGAATTTAACTCTGGAACTGGGGGCGAGAGAGAGAACCTTGGGTTGTTATTAGACAGCTGTGGACCCTCGGAGTGACATTAATCACCTGATGACAACGAACTAGAAAGGGGAATGACAGGGGGGCTGTCTCGGGGGAGGTTAGAGGGAGGAAAGACGGGTGTATAAGGGGGGTGTTGCCACTGCGGTGTGGATACATGCGGCAAGGAATCGTAGGAGAGGCCCGTCTAGGACAGGGGGGAGGGGAGTCATACAGTTAGGAGAAGGTGATGCTGCCACGCTCTCAGTAGTGTGCCCTGGGGTGCTGTCCCCTGGTTTTGTAGAGTGGGGCCTCCCCTCCAATCATATGGTGCTATTGCGTATTAGTGACGTGGAGTTCCATGCAGTGAATCTCCTACTACAAGGTGTCTGTGTTGTAATAGCATCACATCCCATGCCGCCGCGATGTGGTGCCCACAAATTTGGTGGGCCTCCTCCCAATGCAGTGCGGAACTCTCCACCCCCCTAACGCCCCCCACCCCCCAAGCGGGACACTGCTCAATGCCATTGAGCTTGCATTAGGGGTTGTGGGGCCTTCCAATACAGGCGCAGGAGACATTGGGCTAGTAAGTGGGCCAGATTAGCAAAACGGGCTCGATCCATGTGTTGCTTCTGTAGAGGGAATAAGCCCAAAGCTGTGGCTTCCCATGACTTTTGTGTTGAGCATTAGTGACCGTGGCTAAGGTAGTGTGGATCCCATCCCAAAAGTGTGTCAGTTCAGGGCAGGACCAAGCATGTGTTGAAGGTCTGCTGCCGGATCAGAGCATTAAGGGCAGGTGATATAGGCTTCGGGGATTATTCTGTTCAGATGAAGGGGTGAGGTATTCCCGGTGTCGGAGCATTTACTGGATATTCTTAAAACAAGCATTGCAGGAGACCATCTTGGGAGATTCTGGGGCTCTGGTCCATTCAGAGGCATGGGATGGCCTCCCAAGGTCCTCCTCCCAGCACTGCCCGATTTGAGTCAGGGGTGTATCTATGTGCGCTCTGATGTCTTTATAGAGCTAGGTGATAAGGTGCCGCCCATGCCCCATGAAGTAAAGAGAGTGTAGGACTTAATGCTTGGGCCGTTTCTCAGTAGAGGTCCTCACAGGGAGTGCATTGAGGCCAATAGACGTCCATTTGTGAGAGATTCACCTTGAGGATGGCATAATCCTGATAAAGCTGGTAAAACTATGAAAGTTGACCACCTCAAAAGAGGTCCCCAACTGTGTCAAGTCTGTGAGACTGCCAGTCTACTAGCTAGTCTTCTCTAAGCGGGCTTTGGGTGCTATGGAGTGGTCTTGTTCATTAGACAGAAGATTCTGGTTAACAGTTATGCACAAGCCATCCGTGTAGGGACCAGATGTGGTGTACTTTGATAGGAAGATGAAGGAGCTGTCACAGTATGTGTGTGGGGAGTGGGCCATCGTCTGTCTCAAACTTATTTTTGCCTGCCAGCCAGCGAGACACCCACTGAAGTTTGGCTGCTAGATAATAGGATTTGAACAATGGGGCCATAGACCCTCCCTGCCCGACTGGCAACTGTAATTTGCAAAGGGCGACCCGGTGTCTCTCGTAAGATTCCTCCTAGTAAGTGGTTCAAATCACAGAAGAAGCGGCGAGGAGTGAAGACAGGAACATTGATGAAATAATATAGTAATTAACATCTCCAACAGCACCATCTTGCCGGTGAGAGCCAGGGGGTAATCACTGCCAGAAGCGTACCTGGGAACACAAAGCGGTGTAGGCTTATTTCAGGTTGCCCTCCAATAAATCATCTTGCGAGTGGCAGAGTTGAATACCTAGGTGCTGGGGGCTGCAGCATGCCGGGTTATTGGAGTAGGGCCAATTACGACCTGGTGTAGTGGAGCGCAACTTCAGAAGGGGAAAATGTAGAACTTCTCCCAGTTTACCTGGAGACCCACCTCTGCTTCAAAGTCTTGAAAGGCAATTGTCAAGGAGGAGGTGTCGGCTAGTGTGTCTTGGATATGGAGTAGGACATCATCTGCGTAGAGGGACACTGCATGTACAGCACCATGCAGAGGAATCCCCCAGGCCTCCTCTAAGGCGGTGAGCCAGTGGCTTCATAGCAATGGAGAAAAGGATCAGCAAAAAGTGCTGTGCACTCCCCCTCAGAGCGCATGTGTGTTTGGCTGGCTGTCTCGGGCCGGCCAAACACACATGTGCAGTAGGCTCTCTCCAGCCCAGCAACACAGTTGGCTGGCTGGGCACTCGCAGCCAGTCCTGATGCTGCTCTGTGCAGCGTCAGGAGTGGCCGCAGGGCAGCCTGGGAGCCTGTGCCTGCAGCGACGCTGGAGAGGAGAGCAGCGCGGGTCAGCAGTTCAGGTACATTTTGAAACATTTTTTCTTAATAATTGAATGTACCCCTGCCCCCTCTGCGCCGCACCTGCCCCACCCCTTTTTAGCGCTGCAAGCCGGGACTGCTTAGGACACTTGGGAGGTCTTTCCCTGCTGTGCCCATGAGGTCTGAGATAGGGCTGGGCCGCTGGAGATGGGGGGAGGGGCTGTACTTCCTCAAAGTGGGTTTTTATCCAGTTCCAGGCAGAGGTGGGTCCTTGAATAAGTATGCAAGATTATTGTGCAAGACGTTTAGCTTTGCTAGGAAGAGCAGAGAGTATTGGATGGTCAGTTCTTGGAGTCTGCGTTTTACTGCCATAAACAATGAGCAGTGCCACTGGGTTTGCAGCATGGAGTCTGGGATACCCGGCTATTCTCAAAGAATACTGGTGCCCCAAGTCTGGCTGTCCATAGAATTGTGTCCCTTTGTAGTGGATCAGCCATGTCACCACTGGGCAAGAGGGAGACCCTGGTTGAGGGTTCTGCAAGCAAGGACCTGGTGTGCTTTTTCCTTTGTGAAATGTGGGGTGAAAGTGTCAGAAGGTGTGAATGACTTTACCCATTCCTCAAGGAAGTCAGTCTTGGCTGTTATGTCAATCCCTACCCATAGCATCCTCAGCGCAAGATTCCAACCACTGCATTATGTCCAGAAGGTCCCAGGTACACTGTTCCTGTGTCCTCAGTTGCAGTGCCATCTCAGAGATATGGCGTTTTGTGTTGGTGACCCTAGAGGCCAGTTTCCATTGGTCTTCGTGAAGGAGGCCAAATTCTACTCTTATCTCGTCTATGCGTGCTTCTACGGACATGTGGGAGGTTTCAGTGGCAAGTAGGATGGCATCTAGTTTTTCCACTGAGTCCTGTGGAAGTTTGGGAACCCCTGTCCCGCGGTCAGAGCGCTCACTGTGATGGGGTGTGGCAGAGGGTGAGGGGGATTGAAATTTCATGGATTTCTGTCTGCCCATAAGAGGTTCGTGGAGGGTCCAATTAATGGTCAGCCGGGCTTTGGCGTGCAGGGCAACTCCAATCATTGTCTGTGGGATGGGAATTGGAACTTGCCAAATAAGGGCACTGTGGTCGGGGCACCCCTTTCAAGGCGTCAGGCATGCTTTGGTGCACTGTGCAAGGTCGGAGTCGTACAGGCAATGACCAGAAGTGGCTTAGTCTTTGTTCTCTTTTATACCTCCGGCCTGTTGAGGGGAGGTCATGCAGGGCGTGGTGCATCGCTGGTAATCTTCAGTGTGGGGTACCATGGTCACCCCCATTGTGGAAAGAAGGGCATTGCGTGCTGATCGCATGCGGGATGACCCATATCCCACTGCCCCCGCTAGGGCCTCAGTTCTCCCCAAATGATGTCCTGTGAAGAAACCGGTGATATGAGCACACCGTGGCAAGGAGGCAGTCTGGGTGGCGTAGGACTCACCACAACAGGATCCACATCATAGCCGGGCAGGACGGTCCGATCCTACAGCCGCTAGTGTTAGTGGGGTGTGGCAGAGGTAGGAAAGCAAGAAGTACACTCTCCATTTCATGCAGATGAGGTGGAGGAGAGAGAGGGACGATTTTAGCCGGGCCAGCCCCTTCTCTGAGCCCAAGGGGTGTCTGCGTGCGTGCTTGATGTTGGGCCATGTAGCTGATTACCCTCCAGCTCAGGTGATCTCTGAAATCACTTTGTGGGCAGGTGCAGGCACCCCAGGGCCTGCCTGCCGCCCACTGCCAGTGGTGCCGTGTGTCACAGGATGTCTGCTTTCCTGTGCTCAAGTGCCGGCTTGCTGCCTGGACGGGGGACAGGGTTTCAAGCTGCACCTATCCTCCTGATGCCTACGCGCTGATATGGTGCTGGAGCACCAGAGTCTCTCACCTCTTTGTCGGGGTCAGCATGGGTCTCACAGCTGGCCCGAATGGTCTTCTGCTCACTGTGGCCTGCCATGATGGGGCGTCCTCCTGCAGGAGCCAAGCACAGAGCGGAGAGGTGTGGTGGGCCTTGGCAGGAGTCTATTGTACCCCAGTCAGCCCTGCACGGCTGCTGTCCCGCTCCACAATTGCAGGCGGGTTGGGTGCTGCTTTGGCTCTAGCCCCCCCCCTTGTGAGACAGCAATGGGAAGAGAGTAAAAGGTGACCTCTAGGCACCTTGTTTGGGCCTGATTAATGCAGATTGCGGCCCTTGGGCCCCAGAGCAGATTCACTCTGCATCTGCCTTCTTCGGCTCCTTGGCCACTCCACATTCATGCACTTCTTCTGTTTTGTGCTTGCAGAAGCCTAGTAGCACGTACTGCATACTGCTTGATCTTAGAAATATGAATACAATTGTTGTTCCTTCTTGTCCTATGAAGCCGAATCCTGCTGTGATTTTGTGTCACATTCCCTGTAAAGCCAATTCACATTTTTTTGAGTGATACAAGCGTTTTCCACTGCATGAAGAGAGCTAGTTTCTCTTAGTGTTTCGATTCCAAAATAGAATTCTGGCATGGTGTAGAGTTACACAAGGATATACCAAGAGCCCCTAAATTTTCAATCAGAAAAAGGAATCTTGAGACTTTGAAATTACTGTGTAACACAGTCTTGGTGCAGTACATCAACGACCTGTTGGTAGAGTCAATGTCGCAAGAGGTACGCAGACAACATATGATTGCTCTGTTGAACCATTTAGCTGAAAAGACATAGGGGGTCATTCTGACCCCGGCGGTCTAAGACCGCCGGGGCCAGGGTCGGCGGGAGCACCGCCGACAGGCCGGCGGTGCTCCCAAGGGCATTCCGACCGCGGCGGTAAAGCCGCGGTCGGACTGGCAACACTGGCGATCTCCCGCCAGTGTACCGCCGCCCTTTGGAATCCTCCAAGGCGGCGCAGCTAGCTGCGCCGCCGAGGGGATTCCGACCCCCCCCTACCGCCATCCAGTTCCCGGCGGTCCGCCCGCCGGGAACCGGATGGCGGTAGGGGGGGTCGCGGGGCCCCTGGGGGCCCCTGCAGTGCCCATGCCACTGGCATGGGCACTGCAGGGGCCCCCATAAGAGGGCCCCTACAAGTATTTCACTGTCTGCTTGGCAGACAGTGAAATACGCGACGGGTGCAACAGCACCCGTCGCACCTTCCCACTCCGCCGGCTCGATTACGAGCCGGCATCCTCGTGGGAAGGGAGTTTTTCCCTGGGCTGGCGGGCTTTCTTTTGGCGACCGCCCGCCAGCCCAGGGAAAAACTTAGAATACCCTCCGCGGTCTACTGACCGCGGTGCGGTATTTCGGAGGGGGGAACTCTGGCGGGCGGCCTCCGCCGCCCGCCAGAGTTAGAATGACCCCCATAGTGTCAGGATGTTTCTGGGATTGGGAGGCTACTTTCAACATTGGGTACCCAACTTTTCTGCAGAGGCAGAGCCTCTACAGGGGGCTTACACACTAGGTTTTGTCTGAACCAGTGCCATGGAGAACAAAAGCATGAGTGCCTTCCTAGAGTTGAGGGAAAGTCTCTGTTGAGCCCCAGAACTAGAAATGCCTAACGACAGAGAATAATTTGTACTGTTTTGAAGTGAGAGGGAGGGCTGCGCACTCTTAGTGCTTACCTAAACACATAGTGATTCCCAAAGACCTGTAGAATATTTTTCAGCCACACACGACCCTGTAGCTACAGGACTGTCCAGCTGTCTTAAGACTGTTGCCGCGGTTAGTGTCAGCATCAAGCAGAGTGAGAATGCAGTCATGGGCTATCTCTTATAGTGATGGTTCCACACTCTGATACTTCTCACTTGCAAGAAGACCAACATTTGACCCGCAGTGGGCTGACAAAGTATGAGCAACATATATTAGAGTCTGGTAATATCACTCTGAGACGTTGCTGTGCCCTAAATCCCACCACGTTGTTACCACTGCTTGGGACGGAAGCTGATGAGGAAGAGGTTGTGCATGATTGCCTTGACATCGCTGAATGAGGGACCAAGCCAAGATGCTATAATGAGGATGAACTCTATGCAGAGCCTGATTATGTTTTGTTTATGAATGGCTTTTGCTTGAGAGATGGAGGGCAAAATTTGAGAGCTGCATGTGCTGTTTGCACCCTAGAGGGATGTAGTGGAAGCCTTCTAGCTCTGTAACGTAACCTCTGGCCAAATGGCTGAATTGGTTGCTCTCACTAGAGCTTGCTATGTCTAAGACCAATTAGAGCTTACCATTTTCACTGATAGCATGGCTTTGGTGTCGGTCATGACTTTGGACAGCTGTGATTACAAAGGGGATTTGTGACATCTTCTGCAACACCTATCTGTAATGGTAATTACGTTATGCAACTGTTGGAGACATTGAAGATGCCTCAAGAACTTTTAGTGGTTAAATGCACTGCGAACACACAAGTGGCAACTATTAAATAACAGCTGGAAATCAGTATGCCAACAAAGCTACCCTGTATTGTGCTCATGAGTCCTGTGCAATTTTACGTTTCCTGTTGTTAGTATGGTGGGATACGTTACAAGAAGCACCAGAGATTGAACAGCAAGGCTAGGTCAGAGCAGGGCGCATAAAGAATGAGGATGAGATCTGGGTTTCAGCTGATGGCAGACATGTTGTCAGACAGTTCGTTGGCTACGATAGACTTTTTTTTGTTTCCACACACATTGGTAGAGATCTTTTTGTTTTGAGATGTTTAAAGTGATGGCTGAGAACGCCAGTCCTCATTACGTAGTCTGCCAACAAATTAACATAGGGAAGAAAACATCAGCAATTTTGAGTCATATAGGAAGGTCAGGAGGTCCCTTTAACAGAATTTAGTTGGACTGTATCAAAATGCTCATGTGCAATGGGCTGGGATATCTTCTAGGTGTGGTGTGTATCTTCTCCCATTGGGTAGTAGCTTTGGTATTGATGAAGTACTCCTGATCAGCCACCAGGATTGTCGATATATGAGATCCTCATGGTGAGAGCCATGAGTTGCCTGCTGGGCCTGCTAATGCCATTGTGATCATTTCAGATGATATGATTCTCGACTGCTGCAAGAGAGTAGATGATGTGGTATGTTCTGTATCTCACCAGGTTGACGCTGTAACAGCCCTCTCAAACCAGGAGCAGTACCACAACCTAACTCCTGGTGATTGGGTCCTGGTGAAGAAGCATGGCAGGAAGTCATACTTGGAACCCCACTGGAGTTGCCTCTTTCAGGTGATCCTGATCATTAACCTTGTTGTATCAACTTCTTCCTCTATTGCATCTTCAAAAACCACTTCTCCCTTTTTCACTTGCAATTCTGGCCACTTGTCTCCTTTCCGTATCTGTCCGGTCTTTGATCTTTCTTCCGGCAACCTTTCACCCTCTCTTGGCTCTATGGTGTTTTCTCTTGATGGACCTGCAATCTGCACAGGAGGAGTTTGGACACTCTGACTCTCTTCAACCTCAACTCCTTCGCCTCCGGCTCATTCCCATAATCGTCTGCTTCTGGGAGAACCTCTCTCTGATTAGGCTCTCCTGTTGCCTCAGTTGAGATAGGCTCACCGTCAACCCACTGGGTCTCTTCTCCTTCGCCTCTTACTGGAGTGACCAAGCCGTCCTCAACGGGCTCTCCTTCAGTCTCAGTTCCCCTTCAATCACTCTCCGGCCCTGAGACTTCCTTCTCTGTTGTTGCTACTTTCAACAACTCAGCTTCCTCATCAGTTGGACACGTCACCTTTTTCGTATGACTGGCGTGGATCCAGTTCGGAATTCCCTCACACTTCACAGCAGTAGTAGTCGTTAGTATCACTTGATGTGGTCCCTTCCAACGCGGCTCCAAACACGTCTTCCTTACGTGTTTCTTGATGACAACCCAGTCACCAGCTTTCAGGCTGTGTCCTGGATCGTTTATCGGTGGCAGGGTGGTAGCTTCCACCTGGTGAGAAAAAGAGTGGACCACATCAGCCAGACCCTTGCAGTAGTCCAACACCGTATCATCCGTGATATTCACAAGCGCATTCGCAGGCACTGCGGGCAATCTCATAGCTTGGCCCATGAGAATCTTATGAGGGGACAATCCTGTTTTCTTGTTGTGCGTATTTCTCATTGACATTAACACCAAAGGTAATGCATCGGGCCATTTCAAATTTGTGGCTGCACACATTTTCGCCATTCTCGACTTCAGGGTACCATTCATCTGCTCCACTAGTCCTGATGCTTCAGGGCGGTAACTGCGATGCAACTTCTGCTCAATGTTCAATGCTGCACACAATAGTTTAACCACCTCGTTGTTAAAGTGACTTCCCCTATCTGATTCTAAAGAGATCGAAACCCGAAACGTGGTATCAATTCCCTAAGCAGCAGCTTTGCTACTGTGAGGCTGTCCTTCCTGCGTGTAGGGTACGCTTCAATCCAATGGCTAAAGATACATACAATCACCAACACATACCTCAAACCTCCACACACAGGCATCTCAATAAAATCCAATTGCATTCTGCTAAATGGACCTCCAGCTCTCACAATGTGGCTCAAATTTACCACTGTCCCTTTCCCCGCATTCATCTGTTGACAGATGACACACCTATGGCAAATCACTTCTGCAGCTTGTCTGAATTTCGGGTTAAACCAGTCAATTTTGAACAACCTAATTATGGCATCCCTCCCAATATGTGCTTGACCATGGTAAAAACTTGCAAATTGTGACAAAAGACTGTTCGGCAAGACTATTTTCCCTTCGTCTGAGACCCACAAAACATCTGGCCTTTGTACGCATTGCATCCTAACCCAAGAACGCTTCTCATCCTTGCTAGCACGACCCTGCAACAATCTCAATTCTTCCAACGTGTCAATCACCCTTAAGGCGTAACCTGCGCATGTCTCATTTTCTGTTTCAGGTAACAATTCCCACTGATCTTTAAACGATATACAGTTCAAGGTGCAAAACCTTGCAACTTGATCCGCATATCCATTTCCCATTGAAACAAAGTCTTGTGACTTCAGGTGTGCACTGCATTTTACCACGGCAATTTCATCAGGTAACTGAATCGCGTGCAACAACTCTTTAATTCTCTCACCATTTTTCACTGGTGAACCAGAAGAGGTCAAGAAGCCCCTCTGTGACCACAGCTGACCAAAGTCATGGACAATTCCGAATCCGTAGCGACTATCAATATCGATAGTCACTCTCAACTGGGCAGCGGCATGGCAAGCTCTAGTAAGAGCAACCAATTACGCTACTTGAGCAGAATATACTTGAAGCCTAGACGCTTCCAGGATGCCAGAGATTGTACATACAGCATATCCGGCTCTCACTACTCCTACTGAGTCTCTCAAACATGAGCCATCGACAAAGATAATTTGGTCATTTTCATCCAATTGGGAATCTTTAATATCAGGCCTTGGTTTGGTGCACATTTCTGTCACCTCAAGACAATCATGTTCTACATCTTCCACATTTTCAACTTCTGTGTTTTCATTTGGAAGCAAAGTTGCCGGGTTCAACACTGTACATCTTTTCAACGTTATATTTGGTGACCCCAATATAATCGTTTCATATTTAGTCAATCTTGCATTTGTCATGTGCTGCGTTTTAGTACGGGTCAACAGGATTTCAACTGAGTGAGGGACCATGACTGTTATAGGATGTCCCATCACTATGCCTTCACACTGTGTGAGGCTTTGTCCAACTGCTGCTACTGCACGCAGACAACCCGGTAAGGCTGCTGCAACTGGGTCCAAAGTAGCTGAAAAATATGCTACTGGCTGGTTTACACCTCAATGGACCTGTGTCAGGACAGACAAAGAACAAGCATCACGTTCATGACAAAACAGAACAAAATGCTTCGTGTAATCAGGCATACCTAAAGCTGGAGCCCTGCACATGCTCTCTCTTAACTCAGTAAACGCTTTCATTTCCTTCTCTTTCAACACTATGACATCTGGCCCTTCTTTGACTGTCAGTCTCACCAATGGCTTGGAGATGACTGAGAAATTCTGGATCCACTGATGACAGTAACCCACCATTCCCAGAAACATCTCTCCGTGTTGTTGGGGGATTCATCTGTAATAGTGCAGTCACTCTTTCCCTGGATAACTTCCTCGACCCTTTCTCAATTTGATGACCCACGTACTTCACCTCTTTCTGGCAATATTGCAATTTCTTTGGGGACACCTTGTGTCCATTCTTTCCCAGGTGATTCAGTAAGGCAATCGAATCATACTTGCACTCATCCCTTGTCTTGGATGCGACCAACAAATCATCAATGTACTGCACTAGAGTTGATTGAAAAGGCAACTCCAATGACTCCAAATCCTTCTTTAATATTTGATTGAATATGGAAGGTGAGTCCAAAAACCCTTGAAGAATTAAACACCAACTGTAAACCTTATCCAGGAATTTAAAACTGAAGAGAAATTGTCTGTCCTCATGAAGAGGCACAGAAAAGAATGCTTGGGACAAATCAATTACTGTGAACCATTCTGCATCGCAAGGAATCTGAAACATGATCACAGCTGGATTTGGCACCACTGGGCAGCATTTCACCACTATGTCATTGATCTTTCTCAAATCTTGGACAATCCGAACCTTCCCACAGGGCTTTCTCAGTCCCATTATTGGTGAATTACATGGACTGCTCATCACTTCTTTCAAGACTCCTTGTTTAACAAAGTCTGCAATTAATTGTGCAACCTTTATAAGGACATCTTGTGCCATATGATACTGCGGTACCTGGGGGAACACAGCATTTGGCTTCACAATGACTTTAACTGGTTCTACTCATTTTATCAGTCCTACTTATTTCCCTGTCAAGACCCACACCTTCTCTTGGACTGTTCCCTGCAAGTCTGCCCGGAGATCAGCCACTGTGAACATCAGTAAGAAGTTAATCAGAGGATACTCCTCGTCTGTGGTCTCCGTTTCAGGCTCTGAAACCTGCTCCTCTTCCCCTTCATCGTCACTGTTGGTCTGAACTTCAATCCCCTCATTAGAACAGGTGATTGAACACCTCATTTTGCACAGTAAGTCTCTTCCCAGTAAGGACACGGGATTTGAATCGCAAACCACAAATCTGTGCAATCCCTGAAAAGTGCCAAGCTCAACCTGAACCGGATCTGTGATCGGGTTTGTCAGGAATTGGTTTGCTACTCCCACTACCTTAACTGTACGTCCCGAAAGAGGCAGTTTCGGAACCTCTGCATGTCTGACTGTAGAGCGTGTAGCTCCTGTGTCAACCAAGAATGAAACCTTGTGACCCATTACCTTCCCCTGAACGTAGGGCCCTTTCTGATCTACCTCTAAGGATGCTGCAAGCCTACACTCCTCAGTATCGAACTCTCATTCGACCATTCATAGTTTATTTCATTCTCATCACGCAATGGGAACAGTTGCACTGTGTTATTTTGACTCATTCTTTGACCTGTGACCTGTTGAGGAAGCATCACCTGTTGCTGTTCCATTGGCGCTAAAGGCACTTGCATTTGCTGTCTAGGTACCATAGGAACCTGCTGTTGCATTTGTTGTAACTGCATCGGCTGTATACACGGCATCTGCACCTGCTGCATGGGTTGAAAACCCTGCATCTGATTCATATTATGCTGAAAGTTCGGTTTAGGACCTCTCAGCCTCGGTCCTTTCACATTTTGAAATGCACTGACATCATTGCTTTGTTGAACAACACCCTCCTGAACCATCATCGGGCACTCCCGCTTCCAATGTCCAATGACCCCGCAAGTATGACAAGGTAACATCTTCTTCATCCTCTGCACATCATTTTGAACTACTACAGTGTTCAAATCTGGACTTCGGTTCACAAAACCTCCTCGACCTCTGCCTCTTACTTGTGCCTGAAACATCCTGTTTCCTTGCAGCTGTTGCACCATCTGCTGAAGACAACCTCCCTGCATCCCTGACTGTGCTGCCTTTATTTGCATCACCATCGCTTTCTCCTTCAACTTTCTTTGCTTTAATTCAATCTCGTCACTACGGTATTTCGTATATTGCAACACCTCTTCAATCGGCTTTGCTTGCCAGCAAATCAAGTGACTCTTAATCATCTGGCTAATCTCAGGTCTCAACCCTTCTACAAATCTAAACACAAGGTGATTCATGTCCTCTAGTCCATGGCACATGGACAAGAACCCCTCCGGCAGTCTCTCTCATTGGTAACGTCTTTACCGTACCGGTGTCCGGTAATGCCTTTGCTGGCTGCTCCATGCAATCACTTTTCCTCTTATCTCTTTTCTTCGCCCATCTGCCTTCCCACTTCTCTAAGGCTACCCAAACTTGTGCACTCTGCAGTATCTCTTTGAGGTGTGCCTTCATCCCAGTAGACCTCATGTGTTCGAAATCCTTAGGCTCAAAGTCTAACCTATAACTTCTCTTCAGATGTTTGGTATTGTCTAAATCGATGCCATATTTATCTGCCAAGTTTGCCAACCTCTTGTGCACTCTGCTCACTTCTTTAGTTATCTTTGGACACAAGTATCTCAGTTCTGCTTCTGTGTATGACTCTAACCTGTTCACTCCCATGCTCCCTTCCACAAGTTCATTTGCCTCCAGGCCCAACCTCACAAAATTCAGGTGTTCTTCTCCTTCCGTTCTCCCTGCAATTACAGGAGCGGTCAGTGGAGTATTAAGCTTGTCCAATCAGTCGGTCAACTGTTGTGCTGTCAAAACCTGTAATGAGATATTCCCAGCCTGCGCTTAAGGTGTCTGCGGTATATTCACACTCGAGATCTGCGGAGTCAGCAGTCTCGAACCTGTCTGTCTCATGGCCTCTGGAGGAGCTCCAATCGGACTGAAGTCTAACAGAGACCTAGATCCTTCAAATGTCGGTTCCACTGGAGTCATTCCTTGAGAGCTTCCTATGAACCCTCCTCTTGTCATCTCTTGAGTCATCACCCCTTGATCGCATACCCTAGGCTTCGCCTGCGCACACAATGGTACTGGTGGACCAACTGTAATGGGCAAAGATATGGCGGCTGGCGGCTGCCTGTTTCCCAAAACCTGTGGAGTATTAACTCCCATATTCTTGTTCATCACTGGTGCCATGCTTGACTGCGGCCCCATGACCGAAGTACAATTCGGAACCATTTGCTGCTGTACCTGGGGAAGTAAAAGTGGAGTGGGTTCAGTCTGAATCAACTTTGGTCTTCCATATATTGGCTCTGTCGGCATCATCAAATTCGTTGTAGTGTCTAAAATTTGGACATCAGGGTAAAGTCTCTGAACCTGTGGTGGCTGCAGCTGACATTGCATACCCTGAGCAGTGGACGCACTAAAATTACTCTGTACCTGAACTGGTGTTGAGACAGGACTAACCAGTATTGGATTTGTTGTCACCTTCTCTTGGGACGAACCTACAGGACATGTACTAGTACTCGGTCTATTGTCATCTATCGCATAAGGTGGCGGTCGATCATTTAGTAACTGATTAAGGAACTTATCATCATATGAGTCATCTACCTCTGACCATGGCTTCCTAGCCTCCTTGTCTTTGGAAGGACTTTTGTCAGTCTTACAAGTGGCTTTTCCCCCTTTGTCTTCACCTTCTTAAGCTATTGCTGGAAACAGCCTGACTCCATCTATTGTTTCCCTTCTCCAAACCCTTTGTGCACTATCCCACCTAGCCTCCGCTAGTGTCTTTTCTGCTTTCCTCATTCTCCTCTCAAGTTTCTGTTGCTGTTGTCGTATGGCCATCAGCTCCCAAGTTGCTAATGCCTCAAACTGTGCTGGCCTCGGAGGTGGCTTTAGCTCATTTAGCACCGTCCGCAATTTTTCCAAAACCCTCAAATTGAACGTTCCGTGCTCGGAAACGCCAAACACCCTTCTTTCTCTGTCTCTTTGCACCATTGCTTTAGCCAAAGAAATGGCGCAACCCCCTTTTCCTCCATCACAGCATAAGCCGGTGTATCCTCTGGCGGTGTAACCTCCCCTACACTCGCTGTAATATATACGTCTCCCCTCAATGCGCTCTTTAAAGCCTTGAAAATTTTCATTTTTGCGTCTTTTATTTGGTTCACAATCGAATCAGGAAGTGACTTTAATTCCCAGAACTCTCTTTGCCCACCTTCACAACCAATCGCCTCTCACGGACGGCTGCCAATTCGTGTGCGACCCTTCTCACTAACTGACCTATCCCAGCGCGCCTCCAATGACGTCACACTCACACACACTTCGGCTGACAAAGTCTTGCGGCTTGTCCTCCCACTCTTGATTCACACAAAACTAATGCAATATAATGCAAGCACCAACCAAAAATAAACTCAAATTTGCCGGTTCACTACAGGAAAGGGTTACACAATCGCTTCAGAACTTTACAGAGGTTTCGCTTAGCCTCGGCTGCTACTCTCTCCTTCTCAGATCCCGCAATCGCAAGCAAAATTTGACCCGCACATTTTACTCTCAACTTGTCAATGGGTCATTCTAGTGCACTTTAGAACTCACCAAATCTCCATTGAAGTTTTCATTCACTCACTTTGACTCATATTCGACTCGTCGATTTCACCATCGGCCTAATAAACCGCGCAAATTACAACATAAACCAAGTGTCTCATACACTTATCAATATACTCCGGAGTCTTAGACTACGCAGGGTCCGTACATCATCAACAACCACGTGGACAATTTTTGAGCACAAAGCGCCACACTCACATGAAGCTCGTCGACTTCCCTACTCTCATACTGCAGAGTACGCACACTCCTACTAAAACATCATCATTTGGCCTAGAATCCTCACAAAATTCACAATTCACCTGCGATATGCATAAGCTGTGCAAGCGCAAAAACTACTTCATTCACACTATCACTAGAACGCCGAGAACATGCTCAAACTTCCTTCAGCAAGCTCTGAGATTCCGGGAAAGTCATTTGGGACTTAGGGACACATCAGCTCTCCAATTTGCATTATTGAAAAATAATAATTTCTCAAAACCCAATTTTCCGATACATCTTGCTTACTTCCAAACCACGTCCATCAATCTCTAGCAGACCTCTTGAACCAACAACTCTATCAAACCGTAGTCCCCTGTACTGGGGCCCCAAGGGCCAAACCATCCTCTGCTACCAAAAACTGTTAGCGCGTCAGAGACTTGATAAGTAAACTTACAAGGAGACACGCCTAGGTCGACGAACCTTTGGGCCACGTTCGGGGACTTCCCAGTATGAGGGGTCTTTTTGGCATCACAAATCAATAGAGCAATAGCCCAATCAATATTCACAGTAACTAATCAACAAGTTAATCAATAACATTTAATAAGAATCGATAGTTGAACACACCATGACCTTTCAGTCACGAATAACCACAACAAACCAGTTAAGTGTTAGGATATTTATTTCCCTATTGGTTACAACCTAATATCATCTCCGTTAATCTCATTAGCAATTCATCTAATTAGAAACTCTTCTAATTAGCAATTAGAACACAATTTAATCAACGCATAGAGAATAGTCATTCAGCATTTAGACACATCATTAATATGAAGCAACTTAGCAAAGTCTCAGTAGTACATGATTCAACAAAGCAAGAACTCAGTCATTTGTCTATTTGCATCAGATAATTGTGAACGCCTTAACTAACCTCAAATTAGCATTAGCATGTTGGGCTTCATGCAAAACATTTAGCAAACACGAATTTGGAAAACATCTAAACTATGGCCTCTATCAAAATAGCAGTTGGTACCTAGAAGGGAAAGGCAAACAGACAATTACAATTTTGCATCAAATAGTTACCAATCCAACAGATCAGCAAACAGCTTCAGTCTTTGTCCTCAGGACATCAGTCGATTCGCCATCAGCAGAGATAGGACGGGGTAAAGTCTCAATATAGCATAGCTAAGGAATAGGACTCTTCCCTTGTATGCAGGAGAAGTAAGTACAAGTAGGAATGGATAGAGGGTGACTTAAAGTATCAGGACAAAGTAAAAGGAAAAGATCAAGTCTCTGTCTCTCTCTCTCTCTGTGTCTCTGCTCTGTCTCTCCTTGGGTCACTCTGTTAAATCAAAACTACCTAATTAGCCCATAATTCCTCATTGGATAAAAATTGGTGCATCTTTATCTCTGTCCAATAATTCTCCACGCACTTTACTAGAATTTTCCATAAACCACAGTTCCCATGTTGCTGATAGGTCCATGTTATTGACGTCTTCATCGGTTGGAATGTCAGGTAAGAAAAGTTACACTTTACGCTCCAGTCAGTGTCCCTATTGTTTTCTCGTACTCCAGGCAGCCTTGCACCTGTTACGAATTACACTGTTGCATTCAGCAAGAATGTCTCCTTGAGCAAGTCGGTTCTCATGAGAAAGAATTTACTACGGCTACACACATCTAACTTCTGGAAAAGTACAGCTTCGTGTCCTTCAGGAAAACAGCACATTGCGTTAGAAAAATACAGTTTAATACGAGACCAGGCAGCTAGGCCCAGACCCTCGCTGAGCTAAGGCCTAATGATTAATGAGCAGACTCCTAATACATGACTCTAATTATGATATGCTAATACAAATTCAAAACATTAGTACATAATTAATTCAACGTTCATAACTTTCATTAGTCTTCGTATACATTGGTGGCCACTCTCGTGGACACATTTCAAAAACGTACATTAGTTTCTATGTTAACACATTTTCTATGCAGCTTCATCTCACGGTATATTGCAAGCTTTTCATGTTGATATTGCTTTTGAAAAACACACTCCAACAAGCGTGGCTATTACAGGTGAATGACCAGTTACGATTTTGGCAGGAGAGCCTTATGGGTGGTTTGGGTGGAGCTGCTTAAAAGCCTAACAGCCGCTCATCAGTACTAGAAAGAAGTCAGAAGTGATGTGTGGCATAGATAACGGAACACTTCTGTTAAAAAAGAGAGTTTTTTTTCCTTTTCCCCAACAAATGCAGGAGGTTATCTTTTTGTTTTGAGAGTTGTTTTGATAAATAGAAGAGGACTTCTCAACTTTTGTGTCCTTGTTACCTGTAATCTTTTAAATGCAATACGGGGAAAATAGGAAGATACCCCAGAGTAAGGGAATAAACAATAACTCTTCCCAAAACAGAATAGAGTGTACAGAAAGACAAACATAAGGTCTAAACCATAGACAGAAACAGAACCTATTGAGCACAAAACGCGTATCTGTGTTACGTTTCTCTTCCTTAAGGGTGCCGGTGGTCTGGATCCTGGGTCAGCCCAGAAAAACGAGAGACCTTTAGTAGCCGAACAAACTCCAGTACCATAAGCATCTTTACGAATTCTGTTTATGCCCACAAATCAAAATAAAAACAGCTAAAAAGAACATCCCATTAATGAAAGTGTGAAGCGTTTTCTATGCCAAGTGACAATTACACAGGCAGTGAATTTGATCAAATCTTTTATGACCTGAGTAAAAAGAGTACTGTGCTTATAGAGCCACCGTGAATAAGGGCTATCACAGAAAAGAACAGGACTTTATTTTTTAGTTGACTGATTTCCACTGCAATAAATGAGTCATCCCAGACAGTACTTATGAACTGAACTTTGATAAACTCTAAACTTTGTTGAATTGTGAGGATTCCCTAAGCCAAGGTTCCTGTAGAAGATAAAGGTTGTCATTTTTAGAAAAATAGGAAATAGGACTACCGGTAATTCATGAAAATAACTGTATTTTAAATTACTGGTTTGAAAACAACACCATTCTGCAGGTTGCACAAATAGTTTAGGAAGCCTTAATCATTATTTTGCTTACAGCTGTTCTCTTTTTAAGGGATGATTCTAGAAAAACAATGGTTATCCTTTCACCGAATTAGTGGCAAGTAATCATAACTGTATTATTTATTATCATTATATTTTCCATGGTTGCCTTATTGATAAGTTTGAGTAACCCAGCAGATGATAGTCCTATAAAGGCAACCCCTCACTGCTATTTCCACTACTTCACATCCTATCGCACAGTATGAATTTAACTTCAAAGTTTTGCATAAAGATTCTTCAAAGGGAGAATTCTCTTCCAATTTGTATTTCAAACTGTTGCATGAGTATTCAAATGTAATGCAGGCTATGGATTGTTATGTCGGCACTCATTTACCTGCATAAATGGAGAGGGTATGAAGTACCAACACATTTCTCTTACCTGTGGCACATCGTGCAGCATCATTCTTAGTTTACTATATGAGCAAGAGCATTTTGAGTATTACTTTTCAAGTTACGATCTGCTCCTGTCAGAAGTTCCCATGTACAAACATTTGAATCCTCACGCCAATGCAAAAGAGGACACCAGCATTACTTTAGGTCTAGAGAGAAACTTCACCCTGCCCATTCCCACAGACAGCACCTGACTTGTTTGATGAGCACAACAGAAAATAAATTAATTAGTGATTTGGGAGACAGGAGAGCAGTTATTAAAGAAATGACTGAGCTGGGAAGAGATACTGGGAAAGATAAATAAGTTAAGGAAGAGGAAAAATATATAGACATTTGTGAACACAACCTGATCTGATTTTAGACAGGAAAGATTTGCTTCCTAAGGAGAGAGGCAAATGTACTAAATTTCTGAATTTCTTACCAGATGGATGGAATGTGTTCAACCTAGTCCTTTTTGCAGGGTCATCCCCAAACTTTTTGCCTCCTTCCTCTTATTTTTTCGGACAGTTTTTGTTGGCTTTAGTACTCTGGGCAGTTTACCACTGCCAACCAGTGCTAAAGTGCATATGCTCTCTCTGTAAATTGTACTGATGATTGGTTTATCCATGACTGGCATATTTGATTTACTAGTAAGTCCCTAGTAAAGTGCACTAGAGGTGCCCCGGGCCTGTAAATCAAATGCTACTAGTGGGCCTGCAGCACTGGTTGTGCAACCCTCTTGAGTAGCCCAGTAAACATATCTCAGACCTGCCACTGCAGTGTCTGTGTGTGCAGTCTTGCACTGCCAATTAGACAAGGCACGTGTACCCACTTGCCAGGCACAAACCTTCCCTTTTTATAGATGTAAGGCACCCCTAAGGTAGGCCCTAGGTAGCCCAGTGGCAGGGTGCAGTGTATGTTATAGGTGGGTCATGTAATGTGTTTTACATGTCCTAGCAGTAAAATACTGCCAAATTCGGTTTTCACTGCGGCAAGGTCTATCCCTCTCATAGGTTAATAAGGGGGCTGCCTTCAAACATCCTTTATTTCCCTTTGGGAGCAGAAAGAGATGTGGAGTTTGGGATCTTTGAACTTACAATTTAAAAATACATCTTTTGGTAAAGTTGTTTTTTTAAATTGTCAGTTTGAAAACGCCACTTTTAGAAAGAGGGCTTGCTTAAACCATTCTTTGACTATGCCTGCTTGTGTATTCCCTGTCTGGGTGAGACTGACAGTTAGGCTGTTTGGGAATCACCACTAAACAGTGACACAAAGGGAGCTGGGGAGTAGCCTGCATATCCTGATGGGTCATCTGAGCTAGAATGGAGGGAGGAATGGTCACACTTACACCTGAATGGGCGGTGCCTGCCCTCACACAATGCATTCTCCAACCCCCTGGTGTGTGTCTGGAGACAGGCCTAGGCAAGGCAGGATCTTGTGAACAACAGAGACTTTCCTTTGAAGTTTGCCTACTTCAAAGGCAGAAAGGGGTGTAAGTAGTGGACCCAAATCCCCAGATTTTCAGATTACTTCTGGAACCAAGAGGAACCTCTGCCAAGGAGAAGAGCTGGAGGAGGAGTACTGCCTGTGACTGAGCTTTGATGGGTTGGTTTGCAATTGCTGCTTCTGCCTGAAAGAGGACAAAGACTGGATTTTGTGGTAAATTCTTGCTTGTGAGGAATCTCAAAGGGCTTGGACTGAGCTTCCCTACTGTTTTGAAGTCTCAGGGCCATCAAAGATTTCCTCTGCCAGCACCTAGACTCTGTGCTGAGATTCCTGCCCATCCAAGTGGTGCCCTATCCAGTCCCTGGGCCCTTGAAAGGTGAAGCTGGTAGAAAAATCCACGCACAAGACACCGTGCGAGGAAAATTTCGACACATCACCTGCAACGCTGCTGTAAAAACAATGCACTACCCGCCTCACGGCTGAAATTGACGCATCACCTGACTCACGGCTGGGAAATCAGTGCATCACCTGCAACGCAGCTGGATAAACGATGCAAACACCCGCTTGCAGCTGCTGAAAACGATGCAAACCCCGTGCAGCGCAGTTTTCCATCACAGTGTAGCCGGATTTCACACCCATCATCGCTGTCCGTCAAAATCAACGTGAACCTGCGCAGATTCGAGGTGCCCTGTCCGGAAATCGAAGCATCACTCTTTTGTGGGAGAGAAAAATTATTCATTGCCTACCCGACCGGAGAAGAAACAATGTACGGCCTCACTTGAAAGCAAGGAATCGGCCCATCGCTGATTCTCCTACGCACGCTTGCCCGTGAGGCATTATGTTTGACAGAAACCAGGTACTTTGTGTAACAACAACGTTTCCATTGTTTCCTACAGAGAAAGACTCTTTTTACTTTAAAAACTAATTTCTTTACTTGTCTATGTTGGATTTTTGTCATCTTGGTCTTGTTTGATTAAGATAAATATTGGCTATTTTTCTAAACTGGTGTGGTGTGCATTGTTTAGTGTTTTCAAGGTATTACTGTGTGTTTTGGTACAAATACTTTATACATTTCCTTTGGCTAAGCCTGACTGCTTTTACCAAGCTATCAAGGTGGTGAGCAGGGGTTATCTTAAGTGAGTATCTCCCTTGCCCTGACTAGAGTGAGGGTCCCTGCTTGGACAGAGTGCAAACTGACTGCCAACCAGAGACCCATTTCTAACAGAATGATTGCCATCATAGTTATGAGGGTCTGGTTTACACATATCAGATATTTGGAGGGAAAAATCCCATTATTCCTGGAGTTTTTTTTATGTATGTGGACAATCTGCTTCCTTCAAATTATCCCCAGTTGAGTGGGAAGCTGTTATCTGGCTTTAGTGTTCCTTCAGCTCCGTCATTAGACAAGTTGGATATTCGAGCTGTTGGTTTTCCTGCTAGGCCTAAGTGTGCTAGTAGTGCTTCACAAATAGAAGGAGGCATTTATTGTGTAATGATTCCCTCTGTAGGTGTTGCTTTAAATAATATGAAGATTAGAAAGCTTTCAACATTAGTGGATAAACTTGCTACTCGCATGGTTGGAGCATTGCTTCCCATGGAGAATCATATAGGCATTTGACCTTTGCAGTAAAGTAATCCATTAGAACAGCTATTCTCTAGGGAGCAGAAAAGATACCCCCGGCTAAATGCTTTCTCTGCATTCAAAAAAACATACAGAATGTCCTTAAGCAGGTTATTGTTATGCCATAGTAAGGCCCATATTTATACTTTTTAGCGCCGCATTTGCGTCATTTTTGGATGCAAAAGGGGCGCAAACTTACAAAATATAATTGGATTTTGTACGTTTGCACCGCTTTTGTGTCAAAAAATTACGTAAATGCAGCACTAAAAAAGTATAAATATGGGCCTAAGCACCTAATGTACATCAATGCTTCCTACATGTGCATTCTGGCACAAACCTCACTGACCTGGAGTGTAGTAATGAGGGTATTATTTTCTATAATCTATTCCAAATAGTGGTGAATATCTTGATATTAACATCAATTAAAGCAATGAGACAAAAGATTGCACATCCCAATGCATTGTTCCCTTCCCTGGGAATAGGATCATGATGGCTTTGTTTGACATGTGCCCTAGTGTACCCTTTGCTTCTTCCTCCATAAATGTGTCAGACAACACAGGAGCCTAGAGTGGCTTCCCCTGTTATCTACAATCCTCCAGGGAAGCTATCTTGACCTGGAGACCAGCATGTCAGTAAATCTGATATAGCAGTCTCCATCTCCCCAAGGGTAATTTCACCCTCTACTAGTTTTAGAAAGGTTAAGAGAAAAAGCAGGTGACTGGGATTCACTGTGCGTAGGTGTCAGAACACCTTTCAGAGGGCCACGGGGAACAAAGGGGCTACTGGGCCCTACTGTGATGGTTGAGGCCTTTTACTCCTGAGGATCCAGGGCCCTTCCTACTGTGAATTGTGAGCAACTGGATCAAGTACCCCTTCTGCACTTTACTCTCAGTGGTAGCTGTTGACGAACAGTCAAATTCTCCCTTTAGTGAGGAAGAGTTTAGCTACAGGTTAGAGAACTCAACTCTTAACTTAAAATGTGCGCAGCAATGTCTATAAATTAATGTCCAGTCAAACACGTATTTTTATATTGAAAAGTAGTTTTTCATTTCTAACTCTTTCAACAAAGTATTATGATATTCATAAGCAGTAACACAATCGAGGGCCTGGGTCCTATTGTTTCACTAGAAAATCCCTCTCCCACTCGTTTCTCGGAATGTGATAAGGGTTATTCCCTATTCACTGATGGTCGCATCTAGGAAAAGCTCAGTAATAAGCCTTATTCAAGAGTCTACTCCAACTCTTAGAAAACAGAAAAAAATGCCTACGGTTCCGTAGCACTTTTAGCAGTGAATCCCTTGGGGCCCACTAGACCCATAACAAGTCTTATCCACTCCAGCACTGAAGAAGCATTCAGTGTCTCAGCAGGTGCCCTGACCTTGGGCACTTGCAATGCTCCAGTGCAGTCGAGTCGGTCTGCACAAAGGGGAAGGAGGGGTTACACTGGTGCTCCCGATCTGGTCCCATTGATTTGGCTATGTCCTCTCGGTGTCTTCATGAGTCCCCGGGACAGGTCAAGGGCCGGTCTCAATGCTAGTGTCAACCCATGGGTCACAACCTTCACTTTCCAGGCTGGGGCCCAAAGTTCTTAGTACCTGGTACGGCAGCCATACCTGACATATGGTGTTGCCGCAGTGCTAGTTGACATGGTGTCAGTTTTCACTGCACAGCCACCCACTCCACAGCTGCCCTTCCTGGTACACGGGGTCACCGCTAAGGCACAGATAGTTCTTGCCACTTTGTCAGCAGCCCCTCCTGACATACAGGGTTGTAGCAATAAGGCAGTACAGGCTTCATGCACTCCGCATGGTACTCAATTCACGGCAGCCATTTCCTGTCATATGGGGGTTGTCGATGTGATTATGCACACGGGCAATGACCCATTCAGTGCATAGCCATCTCCTCACACCACACACCAGAAGTCTTCTTTGCAGTGCTCTCCACTGGACCTTTCTTCCCCCAAAGCTCTCCTTTTCCTCACAGGGCACACTAGTTTAGGCAAACAAGCAGGTGGTGGTGCTCCAGGCTCCACAGCTGGTGGTTTACTTGGGTTATGGCCCCTCACCCAGCAGGGAGATTGGCAGACCTTGGTCCCCAGTCCTGGCAACAGGCAGAGGTTTCAAAGAGCTATTATTACTCAAACAATCCTTCTAGCTGCTTGGAAGATGACAATTTTTGGGACCACAACCTACCCTTCTTATAGTCCATTTCCAGACACCAAATGTGATGAGGGTCTGAGAATTTGAAGTTTAATGTTGGGGCTCTGCTTCTTTTGAAGTGCACCTTTCTCTTCTCCATTTTCCTCTTAAAAGGCTGTCACAGCAGGAGAAACATCAAAGCTGATAGTGCCACAACACAGGCCATGGGAGTGACTAGAGTTCGCACCTGGATGTCAGCCAAAGTCATATGTGCTTCAAAAGGTTAATCCAAGGCTCCCTGTCCTACTCATTATGACTTCCTTATCAGCCCCATCTTCTTCCCAAGAGGTACCCAGGCCCCTTATTTGTGATCTAGCACTGAACCAAAGAGCACACTTTGAAGTATACAGGGGGGGTGTCTGGCTCCCTTCTCTGTTAGACCTGGAACAAGTTCTATGTACTCCTCCAGCAGCAAGGGAAGGTTCAGCGTCTCAGTGTCTTTGCAAACCCAGCAGATGACCATCCCAGCGCACAGGAATGCAGCAATACACAACTCTGTCTGGGGGATTCCTCTACTCCTCATGTCACCACCAGGCAAATCTAGGATTCCCAAAATGTAGCACATGGTTCTCCATGTAATATACCATTGCAGGCACACTTGCAGTTTATGGACGCAGCACACACACTATTCTGTACTGTTACCGTCATGTATTGTGCCCTACCAGATACACTTACATTCAGTACACACTTTCACTCTAAGCACACTTTTCAGTACTGTAACCTTTCTACATTGTGCAATGGTGTGCTACTTGCAAACACACACAGCCAGGACACACGATATTCATGTGTGTACTGCACAACACTTCACCCTTCATGTATTGTACTTCTTGCACACACAATACACCCATCACATGCCTTCACTGTGCATCCAATGCACAACACTACAACTCTCATGTAATGTATTCCTCCCTGGTATACATACACCCAGTACACACATTAACCATGCATGTACTGCACATCTTTGCTCTATCCCTATATTGTACGCTTCCTAGGCCCACATACATTCAGTGCAGAGTCACCACTCCTGCACTGCGCAGCACTTCACACCAAGCCGATATAGGCTAGGGATGAGTTAAGCACACAGCAGTGAAACTTTAAGAAGGTGAGAGCGGCTTTAGGTCTCACACCAGTGACACATGTTAACTCCTACTGATCGCTACATGGTATGCTGCCACCACCATGCTCACCCTGCTTAACACCTGGTGAAGGAAGTATGCTTCCACCATTATGAGAGTAGTGCTTTGGTTGCACATCCCAGTCCAACAAGACAGCAATCTATGAGAAAGACCTTTGTCATGTGCACATGCACGATCCGTGTTTGCCTATGAAAACAAAAATCAGCATTAGGGATCCAGTCAACAGTACAACTGAGCAATCAGGGCAGAGATGCATGTCTATTACCATGCAGAGGACTTTTTCAGCCCCAGAATAGGCTGCTATTGTCAGTGGGGGAGGCGTACCAACCAGCGGGTAGTTCCCCTGCACATTATGCATATAAATACATAAGTATAAAAGCCTCAACAGCAATAATGATGGAAATAAGAGCCCAGAAACCATTGTCCTCTAGTATCAGCAATATAAAGCTCTTAGAAGAGCTGCATGGCAATTCAATACAGCCACAGAACACTTCAGTTCAGCATATGAGGGATGAGTAGTCATTGAGCCTATAATATTCACATTGCTGTAATAGTTCACCATATTTACTTCTTTTTTTTAAGGGTGATCTCGATTTGTTTCTGTCTTTAAGAAGTGTCTCAAGTATCTTGTTTTCAAACCTTTTCTCTCTGATCTTTGCTAGCATAGTCCAGTGGCCCTGTCCATGTCTTTGGAGAGGTTGTGGGGTTGTCATGCTTGAGGTTGAGACGCACGGGCCCCTTTGATTGGGTCTGAGTGCTTTCCACTAGTTCTCGATTCCATTCATACTATCATCCGAACTGTTTCAAGTAAGCCGAATTTGATATTCTATTGACATAGAGGGTGACGGTGTGCTAGACTTTGCTTACTCTTGATACTTGTAGAAAGTGAATAGCTTACAGCCATATATAGATTGGCAACCATCAAGCAGAAATAGCTCTCTCGTTATTTCAGCTAAATGGACGGAACAAGGCTGCTGGTGCTTGAGAAAACATGCAAAAATAGAACAAGGTTGGTCGGGATTGTTGGCCAAACAGGATCCTATTTTGTGTACTCTTCAAAATTATAGCAGTTCTAGCCCTTGGATCTTCAGTAGACAATGGATTGATTTTATCAAATAGCCCAGCATGTCATATTTTTCTACCCAATCAGTGTTGCAATCGGGTTCCACCTATTCAGTATGACTGGGTGTTTTTTGCTTTTTGGACCTCCCAGTTTTGGACTTTTTACCGTCGATGAATCTTACTACTAGTGCCTAACTCAACTCAATCACATGGCTAAAGGACTGTGCATGTTTACCACCAGTGTCCACCTTTTAAGATAAGGCAGCTGCGACGCAGCAAAGGTAAGGGGAAACTTGGATGGTTACAAATGTTCACATGCTCGTACCCATGTGTGAGGGCTGCACATGTGAGACTACTGTCAAGCACAGCCATGTAACTGTGCACTTGTAGCCTGGCAGAGAGAGAACTCTGCAGGATTAGATATTGACCTGGGGTATGTATCATAATGTTAGTGTTCACTCGTAGGTAAAGTTACTGTAACATACAGTTTTATCTGTAGTGACACTTTATTATACACACTCTTCCCTTTGGCCTACAAAGTCCAGTGACACATCAAAATGGGGTGTAACCTGTGAGAGAAAATCAAATCTGCAAGTTCCAAAAAGATAAACAACTTATGGGTCATCCAGAATTGTCGTATTTCTCTGGCTCAGCTCAGGATCAGATCCCAGGACTTTTGTCACCCTGCTGTGCCAAGTTAATTACATTTCTCTCCAGCAGCAGAAGCAAAGGTCTCCCACACAAAGTGAGCAATTAACAGTGCTTCAATCAGCTCCTGAGGAGGAAAGGGGTGGGAATGAAGAATTTGCATCAATCAATCATCTGTCACACTAAACCAGGGTGGGGCCAGTGAAGCCCACTGAACAAAAGAGGGCGCCCAGAAGTCTGAAGCCCACACAGGAGAGAAAGGCACTGGCAGTGATGTCAGCAAGGGGCAGACCTCAGATTCCCAGATGAGATGTGACTAGTGACTGCTGTATGACTCATCTCGAACTGTTCCACCATGCTGTGCAGGAGGGTAGGGACAGGGGTGGAGAGGTGACGTAGCACTCTAGGATTGGCCAGGGGGGTGCCAGGCTTCTAAAACCTTCCACTCCCCTTTAAAAACTCTTGCACAAGAGGGAGACTCTCTCTTGGTTGGTGTTTTTGTGCTCTTCGCTGCTGGACCCTGGGGCTGCCATGGACAACTGAAAGGCGGAGCCCTAAAAATCCCCTCTGGTGGGCCGGGGAGTGGTGCTGGATTTAATTATTTGATCATCCTGGGAAGGGGTGTGCATGGGGCTGGCTTCCCCTTTCCACTTTTACCCCCAGAGTGCCCCCATCTCCCTTGGGAGGATGCAAAACTGATCTGGGGCCCCGGGACCCTGAACAACAGACAGGGCTGAGAGCACACACCCTATCCCTACTATGCCCCCTGTGTCCATAACTGGGGGAAAAGCAGAGAACCACAAAGCAGACAACCTACCATCCGCATGGAACACAGGCGGGAGAAGGAGAACAGGGTGACTCCTGTGCCAGCCAAAGGAGGAGGCAAAGTGTGAGGGAGCTGGTTGAGGCCACGGGAGTGTCTGGGCTCTGCCCACTCACCATGGGGTGTTCCAGGTGAGACTGGACACCCCTCAGAAATAGAAAACCTCAAGGCAAGATCTCTTACAGGCAGTATGATTCTCCCAAAAGCAGCAGGAGAGCCAATACCTAAACATTCACTTCTTCCCAGAGGAACGTCTCGTAATGCCTTGTGGGGCTTGTATCCGACAAAGTAATAATTTCTTCTGCTTGTGGTGGCCCTAAAATAGTGGGGCCACTACCACAAGTGAAAGAGGGTGCAGGGAAGATGTGAACGCACAGCAGTTCCTATCAGGGAGACCCAGAATTTTTGTTTGACCCCACGTTTTTGGAGTCAAGGAATCCTTGACCCACTAGTATTTTTCACATGATTTTTAAAGCACTCCCACAGCTGGAGCTTCTGCTCTACAACTGGGAGTGCTGCATCCTGTAGGCGCTAGTTCTTTTGCTACATCTAATGTGGCCTGGAGGTGTTTAAAGAATGTATATGCCCTCTAGAGGCTGGTTTTATGATTGCTTTATATATGACTGGAAGTATACAAAGAAGCATACAGACATATTTTTTCTTATTATAAAGTGATTCATTGTCATAATAATGCAGACTGTGATTACTGATCAAAGAGAATATGCTTTATTATCAGTAACAAGTGCATTTACACATGGCTATTGCATTTATGCTGACAATGATGGAAGTTTATAACATGTGGTTTGTGGATTTCAAGTTTTTACTAAGCCAATAGAATTACCGTATAGATTTGACTTGCCCCTTATGCACCAGAGGATGCAATGTCATATATGGTATTTTCCATCTGTCTAATGTATATATTTGTAAATGAATGCATAGTATTTGTAGTGTGTGTGTAATAAATGCCGTTTTACTTTTTCTGAATAAAAAGGCAGACTGGACAATATTTTACTGTTATTACTGCGTGCCAGCGAATGGTGATTACTAACCCACACCACCTCTCCTGAGTAGGCCTTGGACTGCTCTGATTGGGTACCCAGAGAGAGCCAATGCTGCAAAGGGGTGCATGGTTCCCAGAAAGGGGAAATTGTGAACATGCTGTTTGTGCACGCCACACAACTAATAACCCAATTTCCTACAATCGGGTATTCAATAAAAGTGAACATTGCTGCCCTTGAGAGGTGTTCTAAATCCCAAAATATGCAAACTATGCATCACACTTCTTGTCCCCAGCCCAGACACTTACCTGCTGCATCACCCACGTCAGTTAGCCACTTCTCAGCCGAGGCAAGGTGCACGTGGAAGGATGTAATGTCTGTAAACGTGGAGGTTATTTCAGCAAAGATTTTTTTACACTTCAGGTACCATCTTTTCCACTGTCACTCCAATCAATGTAATTTCAAGGTTATACCAGGCATTTTCAGATCTGCAAAATGACCATTTGGTGCCTGTCGGTGTTTCATTGAAGAGCGTCTGTCCCACTGGATGCCAGATAGAAATGAAAATGTCTACAAGGGACCAGGATACATTCCAACAATTGTACATTTCATAGCTTGGCTATATGTAGAACGTGCTTGTCGCAGGTCATCCTGTAAGTGTAACAGCAGACCACTCCCCATACGTGTTTGTGGCAGGCATACTCTAGGTGGGTATCGTAATTTTTACTACGTTTCCAGTGCTTAATTTGTGCTTGTTGTTTCCGGTGCAGTGCACTGGCACTTATTTTTCTGCCTCAAGCATTTACTGCGAGCAAAAGACACACATGGGAAAGATGGAGGAAGATAAAAACGAAAAAGCGTCACAATGGGAGAAAGCAGAAAGCTGCACAAGTGAGCTGAAGGGGCAGGGAGTGGCTGTAAATGGATTGAAGAGGTCTGAAATGGCTTCAGGATCATGCTGACTCAGTATTCCCTGTTCACACATTTAATTGCATGTTTAAGAGGAGGGCTTTGGGCAACAGAACATTTTTATTTACAAACTAAGTACTGTATGGTTCGCCAGTTGAACTCTAACTCAGTGGAATCACATAGATGTGCAACTGTGTGTCTATATTCTACATATATGCATGTCTGTGTTCTATATATATATATATATATATATATACACGGCAAATCGAAGAGAGTATCTAGGGGGTGTCCATGTACAAAAGAGGGGATTGTGGTATCCTCCACCACCTGGAGAGAACACTGACATTCCAGCAGGCTGATGGGGACGCTGTGGTATCCTCGTGAGGGTGTTCGAAGCATGAGGAGAATGTGGCCAGTGAATGTGGTATGACGTATTTGTGTGGAACGCGGGGTAAAGCGTTAGGACGAGGGAGGCTGGATGCGGAAGGGTCGTGGTTGGCGAAGGGCTTTGTACAGAGCTCATGTTCTGATTAATAAACACCTGTAACCTCTCAGCGACGCATCTTTGGTGTTCACGTCAACTCGCCACCCTCTAAACTTAACATTGGCGACGAGCGACGTGCAGGCTGCGGAGGCGGCACCGTAGGACTTAAATCAACTGAGCCCTAACAACACGAACAGGCCACAATGATTTTGTTGTTTACAGAAGGCGCGAGTGAAGAAATTTCAAGGTACGATTATAAAATTGAAAGTAACTGACATTGATCGCACACGCGCTACTTTGTGAAAGATCAAAGGAACACACGCGCGCTTGGCAACTGTTGCCACGCGTCCTTCTCTCTGGTGTTTCCCTGCCAATGGAGACTTAAAAAAAAAACACGGCTTCAGTGCTTAGTTGTAACGCGCGCCTGGCAACTGTTACCAAGTGTGTATTCCCTCAGGTGTTTCCCTGGCAATAGAGGCACCATGGAACACGTTATCTAGGCCCAGCCCTTCCCTCAGAGGTTTCTCTAGCAACGGAAATGCTATGTAACATGTTTCAAGGCCCAGAAATATTTCTCTTTCTTTTTGCGTGTCTGCAAAGGAAAGTTTAACAATGTTGGACTGCCTTCATGAGAGTTAAAGACAGTTGCATTCGGGAAATTGTTAGTGAAAATTAAGCTCTTCAAGGATCGTACATTTTTTTTTCCCAGCTGATTAATACATCTGGTTATTGACAAGGCAGTGGTACAGTTTACTGCAGCAACATGCAGAATGTACCAGCTGCACCGTTCTTTCTCTCTTCTCCTGGTGATCCACCCATTCCATGGCAAAAATGGAAGAACGTTTTCAACAACTATGCTAGGGTGTGTGAAACTTCGTTGAGCGCGGAGAGGAAGACATCTTTACTAATGCACTGCTTAGGCACTGAGGGACAGGAAATCTTTGAAAATCTTCCAGATCTTTCGGGTAGTGACTGTATCGGCCTCAATGAATTTGATATTTGCGTAAAGAAATTAGACTTGCATTATTTACTGAAAGTAAGCACTGTCCTCGAACGGTATCAGTTTGGGAAGAGGATGCAACGTCAAGGGGAAACGACGGAACAATATATCACAGAACTCAGAAGACTTGCTTTTACTTGTGTGCTTGGTAACTCCTACGAGGAATGGTTAAGGGACCAATTCATGCTGGGCTGTTCTCTAGAGAAGGCAAAAGACTGCATGTGGCAAAAGGACAACCCATCCCTGGATGAAGTCTTAGTTATAGCCAAAACCTGTGAGCACTCCAGAAAATGCGTGGAAGTTCTTCGCAAAGACACTACCTTATCTGACACAACGAAGGAAGAAGGAACCACCGTGAAATCTATGCAATGTACCCATGTTGATAACAGATATGGTGCAGAATCTGTAAAGCCAAGGAAAACATTTTCTGGGAAATGTTTTAGGTGTGGGGGCATGGGCCACATGGCCAATAACAAAGAGTGTCCTGCTTGGAGAATGGTCTGTAAGAGCTGTGGTAAGCCCGGACATCTTGCTAAATGTTGCAGGTTAAAGAATAACAAAGGGAAGATAAGAGAGGTTTGGTGTGATAGTGATGCGAGTGATGGCGAGATCGTGAATGTTGTGCAGGTTTTGCAAACAAAAGTAGGTCTCTCTTATGGTCCTGTGGAGTCCATTTTAGTCAATGGTAAGTCGGTCAAAATTCTCTTTGATTTCGGGGCAAAGATAACGCTTTACCCCATTTCTCAATTACCCACCTGGGTTCAATTTCACTGCATGGTGCCCTCCCCTTGAACAATTGGAAAGGAGTCACCCCTGTGGTGGAATGAGGTGTTAATCGATAGTCACGAACTTTCTTCCTCACTTCATCTTCCCACTCAACCTCATTAACATGTGCCAACTGCATGCACTCTTTTAGTACTTTTATGAAGCGTTCAACAACTCCATTAGATTCTGGATGATAGAGAGAAGTTCTTTTATGTCTAATGTTCCTTTCCTTTAAGAAAGACTCTGTTGATTCAGAGATAAACTGCACCCCATTATCTGTCAGTAGCGTAGATGGGAAACCCTCTCTCTCGAACAAGACATCCAGAAAACTAATTATGTCTTTCGAATCAACTGAGTTTACAAATTTAATTTCAGGCCAACGCGAGTACATATCAATGCAGACCAAAATGTATCAGTCAACGGATTTTCGCCTGATTGGGCCTAAAATGTCTAAAGCTATATCAACCCAGGGACCAGCAGCCTCCTCTCTTATGACCATAGGTTGAGTTCTATGTTTTAACACTTTATCAGAACGTGCACACATATGGCAATTCCTCACTTCTCTCTCCACCATCATATCTATGGCTGGCCACCAGTAGGCGTTCCTTAGTCTCTGCTTTGTTTTAGAGATGCCCATGTAACTTGTGTGGGCTTGATCAACCAGATTCTTTCTCCAAGTTACTGGCGGGGAAATGTTTTACCCCACCAAGAAAACACAACAACTCCGGTATGTTTGGGAGTGGATAGTGATCTATTATGACTGATTTGCTTAAGTCTCTAAGGTCCACACAGAGCCTGGCTTCCCCATTAGCCTTCTTTGCCATAACTACTGGCGCCACCCATTCAGAGGCTTCAACTTCTTGAATGATTCCATTCGTGATAGGTTTATCAATTTCAGCTTTCATTTTGTCCCTGACCAACAAGAGGAGATTCCTCACTTTCGCTGACCTAGGTAACGCTCCAGGCTTAAGCCTAATCTGATGTACATAATTCTTGAGACAGCCTAATTTCTCACTGAACACATCTGGAAACTCATTCATCCATTCACTCACATTCTCAAAGACAGATTGAACTACCGGGTTGTCTTTCAGCCTGGCAGGCAGGTTTTCATTAGGATCTAGTAGAATTCGTAAATCACGTTGGTGGAAACAACTGATTAAGGAATCCCCTTTTATGGAAACATACACCTTTGCTGGTATGAGACGTCCTTTAAATTGTATACTCCCCCAAAAGTACCCCATCAATTTCATTGGCTCCCCTCCATAACAGTGGTGTGGTATCCTCGACCACCTAGAGAGAACACTGACGTGCCAGCAGGCTGATGGGGACGCTGTGGTATCCTCGTGAGGGTGTTCGAAGCACGAGGAGAATGTGGCCAGTGAATGTGGTGTGACGTATATGTGTGGAACGTGGGGTAAAGCGTTAGGACGAGGGAGGCTGGATGCGGAACGGTCGTGGTTGGCGAAGGGCTTTGTACGGAGCTCATGTTCTGATTAATAAATACCTGTAACCTCTCAACGACGCGTCTTTGGTGTTCACATCAACTCGCCACCCTCTAAACTTAACATGGATCCCCGCTTATGTCAATATGTTATCTCTAGTTAAGTGCTTTAGTGCGCAGTTAGATGCAGCAGAGCCAATGTCATTCAGCAGATTGTTGTTTGCTGAGGTCAGGCGTAGTACCAACTGAGTGACTCTCAGAACTCCAGAGTGAAGAGCTGTGGTGAAACACCTGGTACCATGCATATGCATTAAGCAGTATGTTTGCTTGCTTTCGCCAAACTCGAGATGACGGTACTGTTTTTACTTTTGGCTTTAGTGTTTATGTGGAAGTTGGTTTCAATAAAGTTGCCAAGAAGCGAGCTGATACTTGAAGATTTATTCACAAAAAGAAACTCCAGCCACCACCTTTGAAAGCTCAGAGCTAACTGCTATTAGTCTTATTTAACCATAAACACTCTACTTACACAGTTCTAAATGAACACAGATCGTCATGGTGATATCTTGTCCCATGACAGTATACAATACAGACAAGCTATAACTTACATAAATATTTACAAAGTTCAACACAATATGATAAAGTGCACATTACCACAGTTTCCACATGTAAAGATCAACAGCCTTCCCCAGGCCCAGTGTGCTCTAGTATTTCTCACCTCTCAGGAGAACCAGGGTACTGTGCCATATGGTTGGGCACCGTCATTAATATCAAATTTCTGTTAAGTATGCCAAAATTCTGCCAGTAACATGGGGACCAACAAGGCCACATGTGCAATCCACTGTGTGATGCCCGATAGTTGTTTTCACAAATGCTTGTGCTTAGTTCTGTGTAGAACCACAGGTCGGCTCACTAATAATTCAGAGATGCTTGTAGTAGTTTAGAGATCAGAACAGAAATAATGGTGGTAGGGCTCCAAAAATATAGACACCCAGCATCAATGGCCCAAATAACGGTACTAGACAATCAGCACGTAACACTTGCACAATGCCAGAAATATATTTTGAACACCACAAAACAAACTGTATTCAGTGCCTGCTACCAAGACTATCCAAACCACTTGGCTTATCTGCTGATCTGTTTGGTGATGTGCCTGTTCAGTGTTCCTTTCCCTGTATTTATTCTCTACATCCATATACTCAGTTTTCGACCTTCAGGAGAGGGGTTTACTTTAGACGAAAAAATACCGATGCTTCAAATCAGGTATTAGCGCTATTTCTGACAAGATATGTTATTCCATCTTTTTTTATTGACAGCAATGTCAATCCCGCTTTATCCTTGTGAGGCTGTAATTACCTTCACGTATGAGTACTTATCTGTTGCAAGCAGTGCTTTGTAACAATTAAATAAATTACAAATACATTAGCAATCATTAACCACTTTCTCTGACTATTTCTTATGTTCACTTTTACACTTAACAACAAGTGAGCCACAAATTTCTAGTGCTTGCACCAAACCCCTGTGTAAACCTTTGCACAGGGATCAGAATTTCAAGCGCTTGAGGATCTATTGCAGCTGGTTAATCCAGTGTACAATAAAAAACATATCCACTGCATTTGTCCACGTAATTTTCAGCATTTCAAACATAACTAAACTTACTGGGTGGAAAATGGCCTAGAGGTACTGTGACTTGTGAAACTGAGTGTGGTAGGCACTGAGCTCCATGTTATGCTACCCTTCTCGGTTTAAACTGGGCTAGAATGTATTTATCGGACACACTAAATACCTCTTCTCCCAGTCTCACTGTTTATATGCCCCATCACCCACCTAGTACATGGCGCTTTATCTGGCGTTTGCCATTTCTAATGCCTCAACACTATCTATTGGTTGATGGATCTTACTAAGTTATGTTACTGTTGTGCCAGTCTCTTGAAACCAGTTTCTCCAAAGCTGCTTATTCAAACCTACAAGTGCTAAGCATGTATTTATATACACATATAAACAAAGGTGTGAGAGTACGTGAAAAGTATGAATGACAATGCACAATTCTTATATATTTTCTGTGGAGAGGGCATTCGTGTGTGTTGATGAAGGTTTTCACGTGGAAACGTTCATTATGTCCCTTCTCTCTTGGCCCGAAGCACAGTTTGATTGTATCCTGATTGCCAGTATTTTTTTGCTTTTTCATCAATGCGATTTCCCGCTGTGTGATATTTAGAATTGCTGTGAATGTAGCAATTACTGCTGCAGCTCCGTTTATCGATGTTGTAGTTGGGTGAAAGGGTCAGACGCTACAATGGTAATCATGATATTCAATCCTTTGCAGGCAGAAAAGTTGTGAGCAATCATACCTATCCAACAACAATTGAAACAAGCGAGATCGCGCTGCGAACAAAAGATAAAAAGTAGTCCACAAGCCTGACGGAAAACAGCGATCCTCGCATGTTTTCAGTACTTGGACGCTGCACTCGAGGAGGGCTAACCACTGGAAAAGGCATGACGTATGCGTGCCTTCCACTAATGAAAGCAAGCAGATTTTAACGGGCAAGCCCACGGACCAATGAAAGACAAGGACGTGACATGGACGGGGCTCCGAGCCCTTTTCTCACTCCTAAAACGTCTCGTAAGCGAAACGCATGCGCAAGCGCATGCAACGCAGGCTCAACCCTAAAAATGTCCCAGTACCTAGGATCAAGGAAAGTGAGTAAGGCACTATAGAAATCATAAAAGAAAAAACACGCACACACATCTTTAACACACAGAACCGTTTTATGTTAGCACATGGAATTCTATCACTGCATTGAGATGAATTTAGTAAAATTGAGGGTTTTCAAACATGAACTGAGAGACACTGCTGGCCCCGCCAATAACGGTATTAATGAACTAAAAGCAGCACCACTGGAATTATGTGGCAAGAAAGTACCATATTAGATTTCTCGGGTTACTAATGTATGTAGCAAAAAAAGCAAATTATGTGGCATAATGTGGCACATTTTGTGATATTACCTCATTATTTTGTCATTCATCCAAATACAGCAATATGCAACATAAAGGTGACCAGTTAACCTTTGCAAAAGGCGGGTGTGGCCAGCAATATGGCCACTCGGATGCACTAGGAAAGTGCTTGTGGCCCTGTGCTGAAGATCCTGCATCATCCTGCCGCCCTGAGTCCCCGCAGACCCTGCAAAATAGCCATGGGGGACCAGGAGATGGAGGTAAGGTGTGAGAGTCAGTGATTTTGAAGGGTTAGGGCCACATTGCCGAAATCAGAGAGACTGCCTGACCCTAACATGGCGGCCGCCATATCGTCCAGCCGTTAACCCGATGCTGGAGGAGCCGAGTTGTGCCACCCTGCGGTCTTGTAGGGGGGCACCCCGGTGGTGGCGATCTGGCCTATGCCGGTCGGCGCATGTAGTAACCGGATCCCCCCGCCTCATCTTTATACAAGGTGCGGACTGAGCCGACAGGGCTCTGGGCCCGATGGCCCCCTGGAACTAGTATGGCGCCGGACGTGGTGGAGCCCCCGTGGCATAGACCAGTCACCAGAGACGACGATTTGACACACGGCAAAAGTGCGCTGACCGGACCTGTGTGAGGCGCTGGCCCAAGACTGCTGGATAGTGCTGAGCCCTACCCACAGTGCTACAGTGACCAGTAAGAGCGTTAATGTTGCAAGCTGGCCCTGTTGCACACACTGCGACCATCGGTGCCCTAGGCGAGTGGTGTAGACGGATACAACGCATAGTGCACACCATGGGCAATGACAAATCGGGGAAAGGAGCACAGCAAACCCGGATAGACCAATATACAGCGCAGAATGTGGGTGGGAGTCTACAACAAGAACCCCCTGGTCCCCTGGACAAGGGGAGTGAACCCACTGAAGCACAAATCCTAGCCGCCATTGAAGCCTCGGGACAGGCAGTAAAATCGCAAATTGCTGCCATGGCGGGCGACGTGAACTTGTTGAGAGCGGATCTGAGAGTGGTAGCTGAGCGATCAGTGGCGACTGAGCAACGAGTGACCTCCAAGCAAGCTGACATTGATACCCTAAAGACCTCAGTGGCCGCTCTGGAGGTTAAAGCGCGCAAACTGGAACTGAGAACTGAGGATGCAGAGGGAAGAACACATAGGTGCAACCTCCATGTGGTGGGTTTCCCCGAAGGTGCGAACCCAGAGGTCTTTTTGGAGGACCGGATTAAAAAAATCGCTGCCTACCTCCTCCCTGTCAGCTGCGTTTGTGGTGGAACTTGCCCACAGGGCGCTGGCTCCTCCGCCGCCAGGTGCCCCTCCTCGATCGATCATCGCCAAGATTCTCAACTATAGGGACTGTGACACAATCCTCCAGGAGGTGTGCAAACATGGAGACCCAACCTATGAGAACCACATAATCCGCTTTTTTCCTGACTATACTAGGGAGGTGCAGCTACAAAGACAGTCCTTCATGGGTGTTAAGTGAAAATTGAAAGAACTCGGGTATACCTATATGTTGCTATTCCCAGCAAAGTTGAAAGGACTCCATGCTGGCCGCTCCCACTTTTTTCAGTCACCTGAGGCAGCGTGGGACTGCTTGGAACTCGGTGATGGGGGCAGAACCCCCAGGTCCCCGAGCGGAGGAGTCCGTGAGAAGCCCATCAAAACGTGTAACCTACAATCCACTATGCACTGGACCAGTAGGCAATGCCATGCTACCGAAAGCGCCAGAGTGATAGTACGCCCAGATGGCACCTTGAGTGTGGGTCAGATCATGTCCCTCTTCTGTTAGAATGCGGTACCCATATGCCTAGACCAGTGATACCCTTTTGGCGCATGAGGCCGGATCTATTGGGCGACCCGCATAGGCGTGATATCTAGGAGGCGCTGAATGGTTATTTTGGCGAGAACTATACCATTGCCCAGAGCTGTGGCATAGAATGGGAGGCCCTTAAAGTTGTTATATGAGGCAAAAGTCTTACTGAAACATATGGTATTTGGAAGAAGTTAGATCAGGAACTGGCACAGCAGGAGGACGCCCTAAATACCCTGCAGTGTCAAACTGACAACGGTGTCGCATCGGAGGCTGAGAGTCGAGTGGTGCATGGTCGCATAGGTGCCCTGTGGGTTAGACTAGATAATTATGTCCGTAAGGACTTCAGACAGCGAATGTATCGTGAAGGAGATCGCTCAGGGCGCATGCTCGCTTGGCTGCTCCGATGTGAACACCACATTCCCATAATCCTATCTTTCCGGGGTCCAACTGGAGATAATATTTTAGGTCAAACACGTGTGAATACCCATTTACGCGAGCACCTCAAAGACATATACACTTCTCCGCAGTGTGACCACAGTTCTCAAATACGGGAATACCTGAACAGCCTTGGGTTGCCCAGGCTTATGGAAGAGCTAGAGGGTGAGTTGTCCCTGGAGAAACTCCGAGAGGCCTTGGGAGGTATGGCCTCTGGGAAGGCACCATGCCCCGATGTCCTCCCGGTCGAGTTTTAGCACGTAAACTCCACAACACTACTTCCCAGACTACTGGAAACGCTTCATGAGTCGCGCAGAGGGGGCCTTTTTCCACAACAGATGAGGGAAGCGTTGAACATTATGCTACCTAAGGCAGGGAGGGACTCTGCGGACCCGGGCTCCTATAGGCCACTTTCTATGTTAAATGTGGATGTGAAACTCCTCGCCAAGGTCCTAGCAATGTGATTAGGATGTGTGGTGACATACATAGTGGGAAGGGTTCAATGTGGATTTCTACCTGGGAGAGGGACTCACATGAACTTGTGGAGGCTCTCGCATGTCATGCACGAGACACGTAAACTTGCTGACCACACTGCTTTGGTTGCTTTGGATATAGAGAAGGCACTTGACACCTTGTCCTGGGAATACTTATCGGCAGTTCTGTACAGGATGGGCTTGGGACCTTACTTTTTGTCATGGGTACGTCTACTCTACTCGTCACCGCAGGCCTGGATTCGCACTGGGGCACTTGTGTCCGAGACATTTGATATTGAGCGGGGCACACGACAGGGCTGCCCCAAATCCCCGCTACTGTTCGCTCTGGCCATGAAACCCCTAGCTATACGGCTGCGAAATTGGGGCATACAGGTTGGGGCAAAGACACACACTATATCACTATACGCTGATGAGGCCCTGGTGTATGTTACCGATCCGGAGAGCTCTGTCACACTCTTATTAACGTTGATGGACGATTTTGGTAAGGTATCGGGACTCTGAATAAATCAATAGAAGACAGGTTTGTTTCCTATTGCGGGTCTGTCGGCAGTAGCCAAGTCGGAGCTGCCGGGGATGGATCTGGAGTGGGAGACTGAGTCGTTTCAGTATGTAGGCATGCGGGTGTCACAGTCTCCTCAACTACAATATGACTTAAATATGGGTAATGTGATAGATAGCCTCCGAGCCTCGGTCCAATTTTGGACTTCTCTCCCACTGTCAGTTATGGGCAGAGTTGCACTCTACAGATGATATTTCTCCCAAGATGCCTGTACATGCTACAGAACTCGTTACTTCCTCTTTTTCGACAGTTCGATAAACTACTTCTGTCCCTGGTCTGGACGGGTAAGCGGTCCAGAGTCCGCATGGATGTGCTGAAACTGGACCTGGTTGACGGAGGGCTGGGCCTGCCTGATTTGTACCTATACTTTGCGATGGGCTGGCTACAATATGCTGCCATGTGGTGTGATGACGGCCCCAACTGGGAGAAAGAACTGTTAGAAGGCTCTGTTTGTTTATCTTGCTTACCGTACTTGTTGATGGGTGGCTCCAGGCTCCCCCTGAGGTCCCTGGCCTAGTCACGCGGGTGTCGCGAGTTTGGGAACAGGCTGTTGTGAGGGTGTTACGTAGAGCGCCACATGCACGCTTGCTTCTGCTTTGGTGGCTGCGCCCCTTCGCTAGCGCTGCAGAGACACAGGACTTTGGGAAGTGGCGGGACGGCGGATGTAATACTGCAGGTGATCTATATCAAAACAATAAGTTTATTACCCGGAAGGAAGCAGAGTCCCTTTTTGGAATTGACCAAGGTCAATTTCTACAATACGCAAGCCTATCGCAGACAGCGCGTGAGATTTGGACCTCTTTTCCCACAGAACCGGTTGAATCTCACTTTACAGCGACTCTTGTTGACCCTGGTTGTGTCCGCGGTCTTATCTCCCAACTCTACAAGGCTCTAAAACAAGATAGGCAGATAAGCATAACTGGGGCTAGAGATAGTTGGGATGCTGATCTGGGTGCCCCGCTTACAGATGGTAAATGGACTAGAACCTGTTCCCTGGTGCGGGATGCAACTAGCAATGTGAGATTTAAATTAACACACTTTTATTACGTGCATAGGGCTTACCTCACGCCACACCGCCTACATAGAATATTCCCAACACGCCCAGACAGATGTGCTCGCTGTGGTGGGGCCTCAGCTACTTTTGACCACATAACATGGGTATGTAGCATGATTGAACCCTTTTGGCTCCAAATAGTGCGGACACTGAGGGGGATGTCAGCAGTTAACATAAAGGTAACCATGAAACACTGCCTGCTGGGCTTAACCCCCTACCCCAAAAAAGGGCGCAAAATGACTTACAGATTTGCACAGTTGGGGCTTATCTTGGCCAAGCGACGCATTGCGATACACTGGGCGAACCCGGCCCCTCCATTACATGATACATGGTTGGCTGATCTCTTTGAGTGGGTTACTGCGGAGGAATGTCGGCTACATAAAGTGCGCTTGGATGAGCACGCTGAGCGTGATCTGGAGGGGTGGAGAGGTATGATCAATGGCCTATTAGGGGACTCTGTGGGGGTTGTGGAGGACTCCTCAGAATGTGCTTCCACTTGCTGAGCCTGGATGATTCCAACCCGGGTGGATAACGCATGAGTGGGTTGTCTGAATGGTTGGAGATGATTGGGGGACAGGATTCGTCCTCGCCTCACCCCCTACTCCCCTCCCCCCCCCACCCTGCTGGTTTGCCACTGTGAGGTGGGTGGCCCACCCTTTCTCCGGCTTGTATGGAAGGCCCTGCCTGGGGCCTGGGAGAGTGTCTGTGGACCCGGATAGTTGCTTCCTCAGTGTGCTCTGTCAGTTTGGTCTGTCTGGCTCGTGTCTAGTTTTCCCTCCAGAATTGGATTTAATACATCAGCTTGGTGATAGTAACGCACACTGATTGGCTCTGAACTCTTTTCCACGCTGTAACACGTACGGTGAATGTTGTACATCTCTCTGTTGCCCACGTATTGAATGTCAGATGACAATTGTTTCTGCAGCCACATTGGTTAGTTTTGATCTACCCTCACGTGTGAGGGTAACACCTTATGTATCACTGGAGATTGTGCTGCGGACGTGATGCAGGCATCATGACTGTCGATTTGGAATGTAATGCTGTACTGATGTAGTATACTCCATGAACAGTGCAGTTCATGTGTTGTTATTATATAGTAATAAATAAAGTTTAAAAAAAAAAAAAAAAAAACTTTGCAAAATGCTTTCCCCTGTGCAGGGACAAGTGTTGCTGTGTTTTTAATAACATTTGATCCGTTTGAGCTAGAAACTAAAGATCCAGTTCAAACAGTTCCAGTGTCGCTGACTAAGAGGCACGTCAAGGTTCATGTGCACCATGTATGTGAGCTACATTGTTATTAAACATGCAGCAAAATTACAGTCTATTACATCAAACAAATTAAGTGTTATATACAGCGCACACACTGTCTGCATGCCTTTGAATGTGTTCTGATGTGTGGATAGCAGAGGTTGGTGAAATAAAACATTTCCGTAGGATCACACATTTTGGTCAAGCAGGGAAGCTGGGATTGGCCCTAGATTTTCCGGTTTCTTGCTGTGCAATTCAGCCACTACATGGTTATCTATGGCATTAAAGTTTAACGCATCCTTAGTTCTTGTAGGATGAGACTAGAGTCTGGGTGACAGGCATGGTCCACATTGTATTTTTGGCAGTTTTACACAGCACGAACATTGGCCATGTACATAGGAGCGCTTCACAAAAGACAGACTACAGCACCATGCCCCATGGCGGGCAGCTTTAGGCACTATGCCACATCTCCTCCTGTGAAAGCTAGGCTCATTTTGGGCTCGAATTACAGGAGCACCCTGAACAGACTAGATTCAGGCCTCTGGCTCAAGTTTTCTGTTGTTTGCCCACCTATAATAGCATGCAAAAGAGAGTAATGTTAGGAAGGACAGAATCCATGCAAAAATGAAAAAATCAGAGTGTGAGGGTGGAAGGGGAGAGATGGATGCAAAGGAAGAGAACAGCTGAAATAAGATAAGAGGCTAGGTAGGAGAAGAGTGGAAAAGAGCAACAAATTAAAAGAAGATGTGGATGTAGGAGAGGCAGAACTAGGAAAAAGAGGCTGGGGAAAAGGAAGTGATTGATGCAAAGGGGGCAGAACGATCAAAAACGTTGAGGCAAGAGAAGGTGAGATGTTGGGTGAAAAGATGAGAAGAAAGAAGAAGTGCATTTTGGGTAGAAAGCGATGCAAGAGTGGCAGAATCAAAGAAAGAACGTAAGATGCTTGTAGACAGATATGTGAACAAGAGATAAGGGAGAGGTGAAGTGGACTTAAGGGGGTGAAAGCAGCAAGAGTAGATAATAGTAGATAATAGTCTGGCAAGAGATTAGGTGAAAAGTAGAGCATGGATGGGTGAGCTGAATGTAAGTGGGCAGAATCATCAAAAAGTAAGAGGCTGAGGAAGAGGTGAAAACAGCTCTTTATTTTCCTGTGAAAAATGAAAAACAAAGTCTTAGTTTTGAGATGCATGTGTTATCCTTCACAAAGGGTTATCTTGAACTGCCTTCAATGTGTGCTACATTTCTGCCTGCTCTCTGTCTACTTTATTACTCCTCTTGACCTTTCTATCAAATCTCGCTCCCAGTGTGACCCTTTCCTGCACATCTCCTGACTCGAGATCTCTAGATCATAGCTCCTGCCATCACCTCCCTTTGCAATATCTTGCTTGCCTTGTTGTACGTTCCCACCAATGTGAAAACTAAACAAGCTGTGGTTGTTTCTCTGCTCAAAAGGTCTTCAACTGGCTCTAAACCTCTGACGTTTCTTTGCTATCTTTTTCTCAAATCCCACAATATTTTTTATGTAAACGGAAAAAAGCTGAAGGATATTGCAAGACCTTTTTCTTTTGGTCAGGGGCAATAGGTGATTGTTTTGGGGCAATAGGTGATTAACTGTCATCATCTATGATGGATACCATCGTTTACAGCTGCTGTTTCAGAACTTAAGACTATTTCATTTTTTATGTTAAAGAGTTATCCTTTTGGAAACCTGTCTCTCCAGCTGTGGCAATAGCGAGCAGTTAAAGCTTACTCCAGGAGATGATTAAGGTGTTAGAACTCAAATATGTATGTCATATTTATCATATTAGCACCTTATTCAGCCAGCGTAGGTATGCTTTTTTAAAGGGACTGATTTAGAGCAGGCGGTAATGAAACAACAAAAAATGTATTTTGTGACTAACAGTCCTCCAGTACCAAACAAGCATCTTACACTACCTGTGTGTGCAAAGTATCCTGCAAAGTGATAATAGACAGCAGTCACTCAGCAAGACTTAAGTGCTGCGACGCCCAAAGTAGGGGCTAGATTCAAGTAGGAAAGGCAGAGAATCCACAGTTGACTGATAAGCCTATGACTGGGCCACTTCGTGAGAAGATGTTTTTTTACTGTGGGTAAAACTCCTTGCTTGGGCTGGCTTTGCCGCTGCTGCACAACCCAAAAGGATGCAACAGCCTTAAGGATGGTGTGCACAGAGTCATTCTGACTGGGCTCACAGAGACACCTACTACATTGCCTTGCGAAGAATGACAATGAGCTGGTCTGGGCAAGCACAGTATGATGTGCACCTCTTCCCACAACAAATAATCCTAAACCTCAAGGAGTGACAGTAAGGCCTGGGGAAGTAACTGCTTTTCAGGAACACAGTTATAATTGGCCTCCTGTGGGAGGTGAGGATAAGGAGGAGCAGTGTACAGGAGATGGAGGGCTGTGGGGGACGAGAGCAGCTGAGAAGCAAGGGGTCATTCCATAGAGTACATCTGTGGAACAGAAATCAGCTCAGCTCAGAAAGATCAGCCTGCTCCTTAGATAACGTAAAGTGATCTATTACGTGTACACAGAGACTGAACAGCCTGGGAAATCAAGCCAGAACAGCCTAAAGAAGGAAGTAATAGGTGATCTTTTATACTATCAAACCAAAATAAAATCGTACATTTCATTGGTTCTTGACATTGACCTATGAGCATTTCTTCAACATTGCTAAAGGTGTTACCGTTAATTCTTCATAACGCACCATATATAGTAAATTCAAGCATAGAAAGGAAATTACATAATATGTCCTAAGTGTCTAATATCACGTGATACATCTTAAGACAAAACTGAGAACAACACGTACACCAGAAGCTACTTGCCAGAAGGAAGATTGCTTCAGCTAGCATACATGGTGGCTGTTCTAATAGCAAGCCTTGCAACATAATGTGTTCCAAAGCAACATCAAAATATATCAGTAAGCATAGTTCATGTTGGTTATAAGTTGTTCAACAAAAACAGGCCTAGTTGTCATTGGGTATCAAAGGGCCCAACAGGCCCAAAATGGGTCCCAGGAAAATGAGATTCCACATTCCCCCCTCTGATACTCAATGACAACCTAAACTTCGTGATGGAGAGATGTCATTTCTATGGTGTTGCCACTCCTGGCATTGCCCTCACTGCCTAATTGGCAGTGATGTGCAGTATCCTTGCTGCAGACATTTTTTATAAGGACTGTCAGGAAGGAGGGACAAACCCTTATCAGCACACACAAAGTTATTATTGCCACCATCCTTATTACCAGCACTTCTATCGGCTATGATCCCCAACCACGGAACCAGGCTCCAAGTGTCCCCAGTATTCCTCCTACCTCTTTTAAAACTGACACTTCCTTCACCCCCTTTTCAACCTTATCTCTCCTATTGCCCCACATATTACTGCTGTTGTCCGGAATATATACGCAGCATTCTTGATGGATCAGGTGACAGATACCATCATCTTTTGCTAGAATTATGTCTTATGCCAGCTTATTTTGAATCACAACAGCTCTTAGATCTGTAAGTTCCTCAGTAATATTTCCCAGGGATGCAGCTGTGGAGCTCGCCAATTTATCCACTAACCCTACTAATATGTGTATTTTATATTCGGAATGCATGACCACCAGTGGCGGCATTCGTACTCCTAATGTAACTATAGCCTTATCTATCCAAGATGGGGTCCTCCTTCTGCGTATTCTCCGGGGGGCCTCATATATTATTTGGGACAAATTTGTCACATGTGAAATGCGAGGTGATACAAACCCCGGGTAGCAGCTGCCTCGCCACCCTGCTGGCAGCTTAAAGTATGCAGACGTTCCACACACAAAAAATAAGCCTTGTGGTGCTGAGATGCCCACTGAGAAGCCCTTGGGGCCGTCACATATTTTGTCTAAATTGGAATATTTGTAGCCTTCACATTTATGTTGATATTGTAAAATATACCAGTGTTTGTACATGTCACCGATGTTGGAGAGAATACATGTAAGTATGAGAAAATTGGGCATACTTCAAGTTATTTGCATCTTTAAACGTTGAGTTTGAAAGTAGTTGCTATGTTTAAGTGCTCTGTGAGCAGGTGTGGGCCAGCTTTTGGTGCTTCTGCCTGCCAATATATTAGGCACCTCACTTGTGACATTTGTGTTGTCTACTCTTCTTATAATGTGTTGGCTGCAGTTCACTTACCCCATCTAGCATGTAGCTGTTTTGCGTTGATTCCCCCCCCCCCCCCATGTCTGCTGAAGCACAAACACCTTATCTTGAACGTCACTAGCATAATGAGGGGCTCGGACGTCACTTGAAGTCCTGCTGTATAGTTCTAGGGCACTCTGACTTGGAATTTTAATCATGCCCTAATCTGGAAACAATTAGTGAGCATTGTAGCAATCATATCAGTTTTGGAGAAACCTAGTTCTAGCCTTTTCAGTGTGTTTGATTAATGTTATGTATTTCCATGCGATACAACTTTAAAAAAAGATATACATTTTTTATTAGGATTATTATTTACATTTGTATCCATTTTAGTGATATCCACACTAGGTAGGTGGTTCTTGCAAAGCTGCTTCAGAAATTCCTTAACATTAGTTTGAAACTGATGTCCCTTCCTATGTAGTCTCTTACATGGGCCTCTCATGTTCTTTTTCTGCCCAGGGCACCACAAGTCCTAGGTCCTGTATCCATCACTCCCTTTTTGATCCTTTCAGTGGTTGTAGCAGGGGGATTTCTTGTACCTTGATTAATTTGGGGGTTAGCAACCTTTTTTTCTGCAAGGTCGCACTGGTATCTTCTCAGTTGTGCCACTCATATGCGGGTGATGGGTGCAAAGCACAATGTTTCTGGTACAGCAGAATGTTCGAAAAATAACAGTTTCTTACTGAACGTATTGATGTGTGAAACCAATACGCCATCCTGGGAACTGTCCCGCACCATATAATAAAGAAGTTGGCATTTAAGCTGCAATCGAAGCTCACAACATTAATTACGTCATACATTCCTATTTATTCAAGGTCTAAAAAAACATGGCACATTTGTAGTCTTGGAGCACATAGCAAGAAACGAGCAAGAGTTATGCCTTGATTTCCTCCAAATTTATATGGACATCCCTATCCAGCTTGTTTCAAGTCTACGTCTTCCATAGTCTGTTTAAACTAAAAGTGGCTACTAAAAATTACTTTTTAACTGTTGACGATTCATACGAGGAATCATTCATATACATCCTTGAAGATTAAGGATATTGTCTGTTACAAATACAGCTCAGGTCCCTTGACTACTGTCCTGATGAGGGCCTTGTAATTAAAAGAAGGCTGAAACATATCAACATTGTGAAGGAAACACTTAAATTGAAGAAATCAAAAGGACAAGAATATGCCAAGCTAGTATGTGGGACTACACTTCTCCTGCATAAAAAAGTACTCCATGTACTAGAATGTCAAAATGTTTGCCAACTAAAACACATAAAAAACTTTGGACTAAAATGAAATATGGTGTACTCGAGATGTGTCCTAATTTAAGGGTAATTAATGCAATATATACATTAAATACAAAGAATAATGCTGTACATACAGCAGTATCCTTAGTCTGATAGATGTTGCCAACAATTATGAGGCTGTTACACAATAAGTGAGTAAATACATCATTAAGTAAAGTACACAGTCTCTCAGACCAATCTAGCCGCAGAATCTTTAACTTGAATTCTCCCCAGGCACCAGACGGGATCTGGAAACTTTTTCGTGACCACGACCCCTGCACGCCAGTAGGTGGGGGATCAATAGGCTCCACGTCTGTTGGCAACTGGGACGGATGTGACATTGCGGTACATAAACAGCGTGACCAGATAAAGTGTGGCTGAAGGTAAGAAACTTGTTCATCTGATACAAACTTCTAGCCGCAGATTCTTCACCTTTTAATAGATACTTTTTTTTAAGAAACTGGACTTCTTTGCAAATGTCCCTCCATTTTTTGACCCTTTAGAACTACTGGATGCTGGTTTTCGACTCTGACAGTGCACTGAGGTCTTTTAATCTGACATCAGTGCCAGCACTCTTCTCTACAAAATAAGGTATGTCTGATTGTTTTACTACTGCACAGGACTTTAGCACCCACGTAAGTCCTGAGTAAATGGTACACCTGGTCCCTACAGCATGAGTACTAAAGAGGGCCTCTTAGGATTGCAGCATAATTATGCCACCTTAGGGACCCGCACACAGCCTGCCATCGCAGGCCCTGAGTGAAAACACGACATGGCGCACCTATTGTGTGCCATGCCAAAGTCACTGTATGTTTTATATGTGAGTCACCCCTACAGCTGGCCCTAAGAGACCTAAGGCAGGGTGCATTATAATACACGTGAGGGCATGTCTGCATGAGCAGATACGCCCCCTGTGATGTATAGTTATATTAGTGGATACTGCAAGTGACCAGGAAGCCATCTTAGAACATGTACTGGACACTGGTCATGATGACGCTACATGATAGCTGCACCAAATATAGTGGTGTTTGGTACCAAACACCTCATCTTAATAAATCCACACTGATGCCAGTGTTGGATTTATTCATTAATTCCCCCGAGAGGGGATCATAGATGTACCCCCTGAAATCCTACTAGTCCTCTAGCAAGCTGGCTGACTGGTATCAACCAGCCTGCCACCACAGATGAATTTCTGACCCCAAGGAGGTGAGCCCCACTCACAGAGGTCAGGGACAATGCCTGCTCTGGCACAATGGTACCTGCACCCTGATATCTGGGCTGGGAGGGCCTACCAGAGGGATGCCTTACAGTTACCTGGTGCAGTGACCTGTAGTGAAAGGATGCATGCACCTTTTCACGCTGGCTGCAATGGCAGGCCTGCAGACACATTTTGCATGGGCTCCCATAGGTGGCACAATACATGCTGCAGCCCATGAGGAATCCCTGGTGCCCCAGTGCCCTGGGTACCCAAGTATATACTAGGGACTTATATGGGGGCACCAGTATGCCAATTGTGGGGGGTGCAAAGTCCTAGGTAACCAAATTTAGAGGGAGAGAGCACAATCACTGGGGTCCTGGTTAGCAGGATCCCAGTGAAAACATTCGAAGCATACTGACAGCAGGCAAAAAGTGGGGGTAACTATGCCAAAAAGAGGGTACTTTCCTACACATATTACCATGAAAAGAGAGATTTTAGGTTATTATTTTAAACCCTCTCAGCCAATAAGCGTTGCCCTGCACTATCTGCGTAGTGTCCCCTTACACTGCTACATTACATAGATAGACAGCATCCTACACAGAGTTGGGTCTGTGAACCAATTTCAAATGAGGAAGTCCTGCAGGGCTAAACTGACAAAGTGCCCATCCCCACGGACAAGACTGTCCTGCCAGTAATGTTTAGTATACATGTGCATAGATGCCCATATTGCTGCCTGGCGTATGTCCAACATCTGAACTCTGCATGCTAACGTAGTGGTTGCAGCGTTAGCTCTAGTGGGATGAGCTCTCAAACCATCAGGAGGTTGCTTCTTGGCCAATGTGTAGCAGATCTTGATGCAGAGAACGACGCAAAAGACTGACCACTTCTGCACCACCTGACCTTTCTTCACATCCACATACCCCACAAAGAACTGGTCATCCACCCGGAACTCACGGGTATGGTCAAGGTAGAAATGCAACACTCTTTTTAGGTTCAGGAGGTGGAGTTTCACGTCTTCCTTGGAAGGATGTGGGAGGGGGGGTGTAAAAGGTAGGCAGGGTGATTGACCTACATATAAGGGTGTGACCACTTTTGGCAGAAAAGAGGCCCTTGTGAGAAGCACCAATTTTTTCAAGATATATAGAGCGGTTGGGAAGCTTAGATGCCAGGGCCTGCAGCTTACTCACTGGCAGATGTAATTGCCACAAGGAAGGATGTTTTCAGTGTGAGAAGCCTGAGGGGACAATAATGGAGAGGCTCCAAAGGAGCGTACATCAAAAAAGGTAGAACCAAATTAAGGTCCCTCTGGGACATAATGAATGGGTGAGGAGGGAAGAGACTTGAACAAAGAGGGTTGATCAGGCAACTGCAATAATGCAAAACTGGCAAAAAATAACACTTAGTTGTGCCCAAATCAGAGACATGCTGGGCAAGGGAAAGAATGAAAAGTAAAACCTCGGAAAGAGGGTCAGAAAGGAGATCAACAGATTTTTCTGCACACCATTCCAAAACTTTCGTCCACTGGCAGGCATATACCTTCTTGGTAGAGGGATGCCTGGCTTCCACAATGAAGTTACAGGCTTCAGGAGGAAGGTCAAAAGCTGTCAACTGGCACAGCTAAATAGCTACACAAGTGTTGCTTCTTTTGGACAACACTTTCGGACTGTTTCTGCTGGATACCATAGGTTCTAGACATCATGGTCTGCTGCATCAGGGACTACCTGTTACCTTGATGCATGAACAAGTGACCGATCTCTCATCCATCTTCTGTTACACTTTGTAATATGAAGACACGAGCTGTGGTTTTCTGAATTAGACTTTGCTTACCCAACTAGCCTTGAAAAAGTCACCACTTGTGACAAAACACGTGTTAGCTGTGATTGTGGAACGATACTCATCTTGCTACATTGATGTCCATATCTACAAATAAATGGAACCTACTACAACCAAACTAATTGGAATGAATGGTTGATTTTGAACTATTTTGGAGTGCTGCTGTATATTTAAAAATATATGCATGGTGTTCTTGGGAACACTAGATTATGCTTTTGGGTAGTGGAGCATACTCCACCGCTTAGCACCGTGCTCTACCCTACTTTGGACTACCATCAACACGAACTATCATTGATTGTACTTCTATAGCACATAGGAATTGTACCCATTTTACCACCACTACCAATATTTTTCTCTGTATAAGGTTTTGGTGAAGAACCCTCCCCCTGTTGCTGCGACAGAAAATCCTCCAGAAGAGGCAGCCTAACTGAAGGATCGATTGCCATGCTCAGTAGCTCGAGATACCAGACTCTGCTAAGTCTGGAGCCACAAGGATGACTTGGACCTATTCCTGAGCTTTTTCAGAAACCTGGGCAGAAGTGTTGTGGGCAGAAAGGCGTACTGGAGGCCCGAGTTCCACTAGAGAGGAAAAGTGTCTCAGAGCTCACAAAACTGCTGATAATACACATTTGTGGCAGAGGCAAACAAATCTAACCAAAGCTCCCCCCACTGCAGAAACAGATCTAGCACCACCTCCAGGTGGAGACACCATTTGTGATTTGCTAGGCATCTTCAACTGAGTTAGTCTGCTCTGGCATTCAGAGAGCCCACCAGGGGTTGAGCCACCGGAAATATGCCCTGCTGTTCCAGCCAAGTCCAGAGACGCAGGGCCTCTTGACAAAGGGTCTACAACCCCACCATGCCCTGTTTATTGCAGTTACACTTGGCAGTGGACAGTGAACACCTGCACTAGCCTTCCCTAGAGAAAGGCTTTCAATGCCAGTCAGATCGCTCAGAGCTCTATATGGTTAATGTGGAGTCCATATTCCACCAGAAACCAGAGCCCTCTGATCTTCACCTCTCCCAGATGGCCACCCCATCCCAAGTGTGATGCTTCTGTCACTACTGTCAGATCTGGTTGGGGAAAGGAGAGGGGTCTGTTTCTGACCCAATAGCGGTTCATTAGACACCACTGCAGACCTTTTGCATTTCCCTCCAAAATCAGGACCATGTCAGAGAGATCCCCCTGATGCTGCACCCACTCAAACTTCAGGTCCCACTGCAGAGCCCTCATGTGATATTTGGCATGTGTCACCAGCAGGATGCAGAAGGCCATGAATCCAAATTGGCTCAGATTCAGTCTCACTGAAATCCAAGATAGAGGCTGAAGCATCTGTATCACAGCCTCAATATCCCAGACTCACCGCTCAGGAGGATAAACCTGAAACTGCACTGTATCTAGCACAGCTCATTTCAAAGGGAGGGTCTGAGAGGGAGTCAAGTGTGACTTTGGCATGTTTATAGTGAACCCCAGTGAATGCAGGAGGTTCACCGTAGTCTGGAGGTGGAAGATGACAGCACGGGGCGAGCATGCCTTCAACAGTCAGTTGTCAAGCCAGGGGAAAACTGGAACCCTGGATCTCCAGATATGAGCTGCAACCACCACCAACACCTTGGTGAACAACCGAGGAGCACTGAAAAGGACAAAGGTGAGCTCAGTGTATTGAACATGCTCGAGGCCTACTGTTAACTACAGATATCACCACAGGGCAGGCAGGACGGGGATGTGAAAGCAGGTGTCCTTCAAGTCCAATGCTACCATTCAGTCTCTTAGCTCCAGGGCATACAAGACCTGAGCTAACGGGAGCATTTTGAATTTCTCCTTCTTGAGGAAGAGATGGAGGGCTCGTAGATCTATAATAGTGTGAAGACCTTTGTCCTTTTTGGGAACCAGAAAGTAGCGGGATAACAACCACAGCCTACTTCAGGCACCGGACCATCTCTATGGCTCCTCTGGCCAAGAGATCTGCGACTTCTTTGCAGAAGAGGCATAGATGATCCTCTGTCAGTCGGTTGTGAGATGGTGGCATGGGGGAGGGGCAGACTTGAAAGGGAGGGAATAGCTCCTTTGGACAATCTGTAAAACCCATCTGCCCGATGTTATGGGCTACCATTGGGGCAGGTGATGGTGAATTCTGCCACCAACTGGGTGCCCATGGTGGTCAAAGGAAGGACTCTACGGGTTTGGTGGCTGTTGCAGTTGATGGGGTGGCAGACTGACCAGACCGCTAGCCACCTGACCAATGAGGTCTTTGGGTACCGCACCCTCTTCCCTGCAGAGGCTGGGAAGCATGTTAGGCTTGGTGGCTGGGTAGGAATTGATGTGACCTGAAACCTCTTCTGTAGCCAGGAAATAAGTTAAAGGCAGATTGGGGGTGATGTGGGGGCCGTCGCGATACCCAAGGACCTGGCCGTAGCCCAAGAGTCATGGAAGTGCTTTAGCGCCAAATCTGCTGTGTCTCCTAAGAGACAAGTGCCATCGAAGAGCATATCCATAAGGGAAGCTTGGACATCCCCCGAAAAGCCATACGTGCTCAGCCGCGTGGGGTGCCTCAGGGCCACTGTCTGCCTAGCAAGTCGGGCATGTCAAGTGCACAACAAATTGTGAACTTTGCTTCATCTCTCCCATTGGCAGCAGCCTCAGAGAGTATGGTCTGGGCTTCCTCTGGAATCTGTGGCAGCACTTGCACAACCGTGTCCCACAGTGTGTGGGAATATTGGCACATATGTATATGTAAGAGCACACTTTGCATAAAGTATGTACAATAATCCCAAGTGCTTTATTTCTGGTAGTGTGGTTGAGCAGCTTAGACTTGTCAGAGGGGAGTGTTAAGCATTTGTGGTACACACACAGTCAATTAATGGTTCACACACTCACTAAGAAATCCAAGACCAATTTATAAAAATAAAGAAGATTTTTATAGGAATTTAGACACCAAGATCTTTAAAATAATAGAACAAGCGAAGATTTCAAATTTAAAGGAAAATAGAAAAAAAACCTCTCATAACAATTTTGAGGCATGCACCTCGAATGATACACTGTTAAACTAAGGTAAAAAAAAAAACACAGACAGCAAAGAGTTACTTGCAGGAGGAGCTTGGATGTGCTGTTTTGGACTTAAGGTGCGAGGGGACCAAGATCCAAAGTGCCACCAGCAGTTTCACTTCACCTGACCGGGTCTGTGTCCAGGTGCAGAGGTGCTGTTTGGGATGGCAGCCGTGAGCGATGCACGGTTAAAGTCAATGGGGACCTGAAACAAAGCCTGCAACGAGGGACTTGGGGACAAATCTGGAAGAACCCAAGATTAGGGTAACTTTTGGATTGATAATGTATTCACATTTTTAATTTTACATTTCGATTTTTTATGTATCGTACTTTATTAATCTACTGCAAATATTGAATTTTCTAAACAGCCACAGACCCCAGGTTAAGAAAGGATGGCCTTAGAGACGGGAAACCCTACACTGTACAAAGCATAAGGATGATACACTGAGGGAAGTGTAGAAACGTCTCATTGCACATGGTGAAATGCTCAAAAAGTCCTCTCTCAAATTATCATGTTTTTCAGTATTTTTGGAATTCTGAAACTAGCAATTGGAGGTGTCTTTGAAAGAGATTTGGATAAGCTGAAGCTAAAGCTGCAGAATAACATGGACAACGGTGTCCCTTTATCTGTGTTAGTAAGTCTTAAGGTGACAGAACCACCTAGTATATCAAGAGTGGATGTGTTAATGTCTATTATGTGGTTTTCAAGGAAGCTGCACTCAGAAGGGTTTCCTGTATGTATGTTCCTGTGAAACTTCACCTCATATGGAAGTGGATGCCTGTCTCTCTCCATGAACCACATAATCACGAACCGCAGGGGTGTGGAGTGGGTAAACAGGAGGATACAAAAGGCAATGTGAAAACCCATGCCACCCAAGACAGCAGGATGGCTTACCAAGTGGAACACCCACTGCTTACAAAATGAGGTGTGCTGGAGATAAAGACCTGCAAAGGCAGGCTCAGCCTTACAGTGTCGGTGGGTAAGTTAAGTATCATAAAATGGGTAATAGTGGCATCTGTATGCAGTACCAAGGGCTATAAAATGCGAAAACCATTACTGCTACAATGTGCTGGAGATGAACTCTTTTCAGTGCTGATCACAAAATGTAAACATCCACAAAATGCCATGGTCTGACCCAAAAAGTGAAGCCATTAGACAACTAATGCCTGAAGGCGCCTTACCCAAGAAAGCCAGTGGTTCAAGTGGGCTAACCCAAAGCCCACAGACTGATGTGAACAATGGGCAGGTGTACAACATCCCTCAGCTCTATTCCCAAGCAACCACAAGATAGCTGAATGGAATACAACTGTCCAAGACAATTTAAGATGCATTAGAATTGAAAAACTTGAAATCAGCGATACGGAACACATGGAACAAAAAGACTACCTGCTACCAAATCGTCAGTTTTATAAACAAATATCTAAAACTCGTAGAAAACAAACTGCAGCTACCGCAGCTCATTTTCAGTGTTGTAACTTGGTACATCACTTTGATAGTCTGAATCCACCTGGCTTCTCATCTGATTGGACTCTGATTGGTGACCGAACACTGACTAAGGAGCCAACACGTCTTCTTGGATATTAAAACAACTGATTTGTGGCCTTTCTTTAATAATTTGTAAATTTTAATGCGCCTTCAACCAACCACACTGACCACTTTTCTATTGTTATCATTGTTAATAAACACATTTCCAGCTTGGAAGATTTTTTGAGGTTTTTGATATTGTGCAAACGCTATGGAAAGTATTAGCTTTTCTCTTGTTCATACTACGGCCACATATTTTACAGCTATCACTTTCGTTTTTAACTTATCAATGTTATTTTATGCATCACAACCCGTGTGCACTTACTATATAACACTTTTTGCTTATACTTGTCTTTTGCGTAATTATTATAAGTCAGCTCAATTGTATTCATTTTATTGAATTCAGAGGGTTAAACATTGATTAAACCCGCCAGGACTCAAAAGTATGACCATGGAGTCAAACACAGTTTTCAGCAGTGGAAGCATCATTCCACTAAATGTTGCAGTCTCACTTTTTACATTTGATTTAGTTTAGCTTTGAAAACGTTTTGTGAAGGAATGAAACATGTCTTTTTTTTACTTTTGTAATGGAGCAATTTCAGAAAATGACAAAGAATTTCACTAGATTTTGATACAACGGTGCTGCAAAGCAATTAGAATGTAGATTTGCAGAAATCCTAAATACTGGCTGCAAACAAAAACTGTTTAAAAAAAAATATATATGTATATATATATATATACACATACACACACACACACTGAAAAAAACAAAGGTTACAGGCATGTTATAGTTAGGCTACATTAAATATACAAAACCATAGCAATTGACCTGTTAGAGTTATTTCACGTAACTATAACTCGTGCCCCCGCCATGCACAGCAGTTATGTGATCAATAATTCTACTACAGATTTTAAAGTGACATTATCAATTAAGTTATCAAAGATGTCATCAGTGCTGTAATTTGTGGGGTAATTAAGAGTGCATGGTGAGGGCGTGAGTTATAGTTACCTTAGGGCATGAGTTATAGTTACTTGAAATAACTAACTATAACAGGTGAATTTCTATGGTTTTGTAACAGGTGAATATCTATGGTTCTGAACCTAACTATAACGTCCCTGTAACCTTAGGTTTTTTCAGTGAATTTCTACTTTTTTTTAACGTAAAGTAATTTTCCTTACTATACTTTAAACCAACCACCACTAAATAAAAATAATCACTCCAGGACTGAAAGATATATGCCACTTTAACATCCCCCCATAGTTCTGACAAATATTCCTAATTTTTAGCACTACGGTATTATGTTTAATCTGCTCTCTATCTTCTTCTTTGCACCTCTGCACCTGCGAACATAGACTAACAATACAGAGCTAATACAACAGTCATTGCTGAACCAGCTTATCTTAGTAGCAGCTATTTCATGTCTATACCTGGGTTTTTCCATTCTATTCCCCACCTTCTCCACCACAAGTGCTGCCTCCAACCAAAAGCCTGAACCTCCCCCACCACCCCTTTCCCAGAGGCCCCCTTCGTCCATAGCCTCGAGGGAAGATGCCCACCCTCTCCTCCCAAGTATGATTGCCCTCTCCATTCCTCCTCACCCTCCCTCCATTACTTGATAGATGGCGCATTAACTTGGAGCCGAGGCTAGAGCCTTAAGGGATTGGAAAGCATTTCCCAACATATTGGCAGTGTGATTTGCATAGACCCACCCATCCACATAAAATAACTGCATATTTAATGTTGAAAGCAAAATAATCCAAATGCTCATTTCAGGCTAATTAGACATCATTCATCATGCGAGATTCATTTAGCATTAATCTGATCTAAGAAAACCTTTGCCGGTTCTGTTGTATGAAAAAATATGCACACGGCCCTTGTAAAAAAACTTTCAACATGAACTGTTGGACAATGCCAGCAGGTGTACCCATGGCTTTGAAACTGTTGATCATGCCTCTTAACTCTTTTCTAAGTCTATCCGCCATAACAGACAACAGACAACATCCTAGCTTTAGTCAATATCCTCTCCTTTATTCTGTAGTCACCAAAGTTGACCAAAATAGTTCCCAGATGCTGAAAATTCAGATTCTGGGTGAAAGGGACCTGATGTGCACGCATAATGGTGAAGTCTGATTCCTTAGAAGGTATGTCTGCACAAATAAACTTGCTGATCAATTCGGTTACTGCTGCTACATAAGTAGTCCCATTTTCAAGTCCCCATGGGATGCCAACGAAGCATAAATTTGAGCGGCATGATCTATTCTCCATATCATCAAAATTTCTGTGTAGGTCCTCATGCTAGAGCTGTAGTTTAGCAAAATCTGGATCCAACTTGACCTTATAATCTTCTACCTAGGAGACTCTCTGTTCTATTTGAGACATTCTAGTATTGAAATTCTGCAGGCTGGTACTCAATATCTAAATCTGCTCATTATTTTTCCTATTGGCTTCCTCCTGGGAGAGCTTCATTGCACAGATCTCACTCAGTATCTGCTCAATTAAGATCTTTACTGAGGATGTGGAGGGAAGTGGAAGGCCCATTCATGACTCTGAGCCTCCACGAAATCAGACGTGCCTTCAAGGTCCACTGCTGCTAAGGTTACTAGCTCTCTTTCTGGACTTCATTCTGTCTGGCTCTGTGACGGATCGGCAGCTGCTTGTGTCCCATTATCAAGACCCCCCGGGTATGTTGATGAGGTTGGGATAACTGGACCCACAAAGCCCTCAAACTCTTGTTGAAATTATTGCCCTCAAATATAGGATAGGTAGGAGCTGTCTTGGCTGCCGCAAGATCTACTGTGGGTTGGGAGACAGCCTCATCTGAGACACCTGTCTGGCTTGTGGCTGCTTCAGCTGTGTAGGAGCCAATATTTGCTTCAGTAGATGCCATATCTATTATCTTTGGTTCATGATCCCTTGTGGTTATAGATAGCAGGGACATTTCTTTGGAAGAACTATTCCCAACAGATTAAATTCCTTCCAGTTTTAGCAGGGACGGCAATACAGCGATGAAGTCATTCTCAGATCTGCATTATGATCTGAGAGGCCTCATGAGCTAGCTTCACTACCAGCAGGCACGGGTAGGAAATCGTTTTTACGTTTCTAGGCATTAGAGGTTCACACGATTTATAGGATTTTGGCGGTTTAAAGGTCTTGCGGCCCACTTGTGTTCGTAATGTTATTTTGAGAGTCTGTTCACCACGCTTCGAATGCGAATGTCAGAGGCTGGCCTGGCTTATAGCAGGTACCTTGTGGTACTTACACCTTGTGCCAGGTCCAGTTATCCCTTATTAGTAGATTAGAAGTGTTCTAGCAGCTTATGCTGATAGAAGTAGCTATAGCAGAGCAGCTTAGGCTGAACTAGGAGACACGCAAAGCTCCTACTATACCACTTATATCACTTAGCACCATATCACAAGAAAACACAATACTCAGTTACTAAAAATAAAGGTACTTTATTTTAGTGACAATATGCCAAAAATATCTCAGAGCATATACTCCCTTAGGAGGTAAGTAAAATACACAAAATATACACACAAACCAAAATCAGGTAAGTAAACAGTTAGAAAAGTAGTGCAAACACTGTAGGACACAATAGAATGCAATAGGAGACAATAGTCATGGGGCAACACAAGCCATATACTCCAAAAGTGGAAGGCGAACCACAAATTGACCCCAGGCCTAGTGTAGTGTGTAGATGGTCAATGGAAGTGTAAGAAAACACTAAGGGTGTCCAAGATACCCTACCCCAAGACCATAAAATGTAGGAGTAAAGTTACCCTACTACCCCAGAAAGACAGTAAAGTCGAAATAGGGGATTCTGCAAAGACAACAAGTGACTGCAAAGCACTGAAGACGGATTCCTGGACCTGAGGACCTTTAAAGGAAGGGGACCAAGTCAAAGAGTCACGCAAGTGTCCAGGAGGGCAGGAGCCCACTAAACCCCAGATGAAGGTGCAAAAGGGCTGCTTCCGGGTGGAAGAAGCTGAAGATTCTGCAATAGCGGAAGGTGCCAGGAACTTCTCCTTTGGTCAGAAGATGACCCACGGCGTGCTGGAGGATGCAGAGTTGTTTCCACACAGAAAGACCGCAAATAAGCCTTGCTAGCTGCAAGAGTTGCGGTTGAGGATTTTGGGTTCTGCCAGGGCCCAGAATGTACCAGGAGGTCGCCCCTTGGAGGAGGAGACAGAGGGGGCGCTCAGCAACACAGAGACCCCGCGCAGAAGCAAGCACCACCCACAAAAGCACCTGAACAGGCGTTCACAAGATCTGAGTATGGCGGTCGACTCAGCACAACAAAAGAGGGTCCCACGAAGTCGGAGTCCAACTCAGCGAGTTGGGCAATGCAGGACGGAGTGCTGGGGACCTGGGCTAGGCTGTGCACGAAGGAAGTCTTGCAAAAGTGCACAGAAGCCCTAGCAGCTGCAGTTCACGCAGTACACAGGATTACTGTCTGGCGTGGGGAGGCAAGGACTTACCTCCACCAAATTTAGACAGAAGGGCCACTGGACTGTCGGGGACACTTGGATCCAGCTCCTGTGTTTCAGGGACCATGCTCATCAAGATGAGGGGACCCAGAGGACCGGTGATGCAGAAGTTTGTTGCCTGCATTGACGGGGAGAAGATTCCGTCGACCCACAGGAGATTTCGTCTTGGCTTCCAGTGCAGGGTGAAGGCAGAAAGCCCTCAGAGCATGCACCACCAGAAAACAGTTGAGAAAGCCAGCAGGATGAGGCGCTACAATGTTGCTAGTAGTCTTCTTGCTACTTTGTTGCGGTTTTGCAGGTGTCCTGGAGCAGTCAGCGGTCGATCCTTGGCAGAAGTCGAAGAGAGAAGTGCAGAGGAACTCTGGTGAGCTCTTGCGTTTGTTATCTGAAGAGAAACCCACAGGAGAGACCCTAAATAGCCCTCAGAGGAGGATTGGCTACAGAGAGAGGTAAGCACCTATCAAGAGGGGTCTCTGACGTCACCTGCTGGTACTGGCCACTCAGAGGTGTCCATTGCGCCCTCACACCTCTGCATCCAAGATGGCTGAGGTCTGGGACACACTGGAGGAGCTCTGGTCACCTCCCCTTGGGAGGTGCTGGTAAGGGGAGTGGTCACTCCCCTTTCCTTTGTCCAGTTTCACGCCAGAGCAGGGCTGGGGGGATCCCTGAACCGGTGTAGACTGGCTTATGCAAGGAGTGCACCATCTGTGCCCTTCAAAGCATTTCCAGAGGCCAGGAGAGGCTACTCCTCCCAGGCCCTTAACACCTATTTCCAAAGGGAGAGGGTGTAACACCCTCTCTCAGAGGAAATCCTTTGTTTTGCCTTCCTGGGACTGGGCTGACCAGGCCCCAGGGGGGCAGAAACCTCTCTGAGGGTTGGCAGCAGCGGTAGCTGCAGAGAAATCCCGGAGAGTTAGTTTGGCAGTACCTGGGCTCTATGCTGGAGCCCCTGGGATGCATGGAATTGTCACCCCAATACCAGAATGGTATTGGGGTGACAATTCCATGATCCTAGACATGTTACATGGCCATCTTCGGAGTTACCATTGTGACGCTACATATAGGTATTGACCTATATGTAGTGCACGCGTGTAATGGTGTCCCCGCACTCACAAAGTCTGGGGAAATTGACCTGAACAATGTGGGGGCACCTTGGCTAGTGCCAGGGTTCCCTTACACTAAGTGACTTTGCACCTAACCTTCACTAAGTGAGGGTTAGGCATATAGGTGACTTATACGTTACTTAAGTGCAGTGTAAAATGGCTGTGAAATAACGTGGACGTTATATCACTCAGGCTGCAGTGGCAGTCCTGTGTAATAGTTGTCTGGGCTCCCTTAGGGTGGCAAAAGAAATGCTGCAGCCCATAGGGATCTCCTTGAACCCCAATATCCTGGGTAACTAGGTACCATATACTAGGGAATTATAAGGGTGTTCCAGTGTGCCAATCAGAATTGGTAAAATTAGTCACTAGACTGCAGTGACAATTTTAAAAGCAGAGAGAGCATAAACACTGAGGTTCTGGTTAGCAGAGCCTCAGTAATACAGTTAGGCACCACACAGGGAACACATACAGGGCACACTTTATGAGCACTGGGGTCTGGCTAGCAGGATCCCAGTGATACAGGCAAAAACAAACATACATACAAGTAAAAATGGGGGTAACATGCTAGCCAAGATGGTACTTTCCTACACCTCTGGAGCAGAGTTCTGTGTGCCTTAGGGGGAGTAGAAATAGGTGCTGAAGTTCCTGAAAAAGTGTGCTCCAATGCTGAGATTGTAATTGTGTTGCGTTACATGACAGCCAAATTGAGACTCCTGCCAGGTTTGTTTAGAAAGACAAACCAAATGTAATGTTTCAACTACCAGCACCTATGCTTTTACCATCATGCGCCAGAAAAGCTCGATTTCATGTTGCTCTATCACTTTTTTGCTTCATGCAAAAATGAATATGGCACCAATATTTATCGTCTTTTGTTACACAGTCACAGTCTTAGCCACTCCCTGCTATCTGGATCAGACTCTTTTTGCTCCCCATTTAGAGCTATGTCTCTTACCAGCTCTGTTTGCTAGGAAGTTCAGGCATTCTCATTGGGCATTTGAAACAGTGGAATACCTTTGTGCTCAGTCCCCACAGCACTGCTCCTAGTAATGTGCTTCTGGCAATGTGCACACCGCGCTCTGGTCACGTGTTGTCTTTCATCAACACTTCTCTCTCTGGTCGACTCTGCATTGTGGCGAGGCTCTACTGCGTCTCCACCTTTAAGCTGTCTTGCTATTGCTCTGCTCCACTATTACTCCATGGCACTGTAAAGCCAATCATTCGTCCCGCAGGCTACGGTCATCTTATCTCGCTGCCGTCTCATGTCTCGCTACCGCGGCGTCCGCTGTCATGTTGGGGCGCCCTCCTACCTGCAGAATCTGTTTGTTATGGAAGCATGAAGGGATTGCCAAGAAACTCATTTGAAAAGTAGCAATCCCAAAGTATACATCCCAAGGCTATATTCATTAACGTTATTTGCATCTTCTGGGCTGGCAACGAGGGGGGTGACAACATATCTATGCAACAGAGTTGATTGGATTTTAAAAGAGGTCATTGGAGATTCTAAAGGGAGTTGGCTATTGTTAAAGGTATCAGTACTAGAAATTCAAGCTAATCTGGTAAGCTATTATGGGCCTGTCACTGATGACGAAGAGCCATTAATAGAGCCGCATAATATAGCAATAAGTGCAGTTGGGCCCATTATTATAGGAGAAATATTTTATTACATTCAGGAACTTTCCTTAGACACTTGAAATCGAGTGAAAGGGCAACTTAAACCCAAAACTATTATTAATATAATAAAAGCCAACTTCCAGCTAATAGATCCTTGGCAAGAAGATCATCCCTCAGCTGCCCAATATAGTTGTTTTTTTCATCTCTATAAAACAGCTTCACGATTAGACTTCTTCCTGACGTCCCGCATATTGAAAAGGCATGGATGGTATATCTGGACAAACACTTTTTCGGACCATTTAGTAATTATGGTGACAACGGAGCTAGAGACAGTTATCAAGGAGAGATCCAGATGGCAACTAGATAGGCCCCTACTTAATAATCAGGAGTGGGTTTTAAATATCAGAAAATTCATTAAAGAATTCTTTCAGGTGAATTAGAATACTGCATCCTTGTTTACAGTATGGGAAGCTTTTAAAGCTACAGCCCGGGGTCATATTATTTCATTCAAGGCATCCCGGAATCAGCAGTGAGAGCTTCATGTTAAAGATCTGCAATTGATCAGGCTACAGAGGTCTGTGTAAGGGCAGAAGGCCTGGATTCTGTGAAGTGAGAACTTGAAAAGGCTAGATAAAATCTAAGAGATTTTTTTTTATCTTAGAGGAAATAGATAGTTCAAGGGCATATCAACAACAGATGTATGAGGAAAATCAACAAATAGGAAAGCACCTTGCTTGGACCACTCGTGTGAAACAGGATAAACAATTAGTCAAACTGAACACCCTGAGACAAATTTAGTAGTTTCTCAGGAGAAGCCTGAAGCCCAGGTATTCATGCAGCATTATAGCAGAATATAAGGGAATAATAATTCAGTTTTACCTTCTCAGATTAAACCGTACTATAATTATATCTCGTTACCCAGGCTGTCATTAACTGATCAAAAGGTTATATTGCAGAAGATAACGTCCTCTGAAATTAAAGAAGCTCGCTAAAAGATGCCAAGTGTAAATAATTATGGCTTTCCCTCAGAGTTCTATAAAACTTTATCTGAGGAATTAGCCCCTTTTCTAACTGAACTATATAATGCAATACTAGCCGGAAAAGAGATACCCTTGACATTCAAAGAGCCAATAATAGCTCGCTTTTTAAAGAAGGAGAAGAGTGAGTTAAAAAGTTAACTCATATCGTCCAGTAAGCCTTCTTAATGCAGACTATAAAATTTTAACTAAAGTCTGGGCAACTAGGATTACCGCAGCTGCACAACAATTAATACATAGGGATCAGAGTGGTCTTGTAGCCAATAGATTAATGTCATCAAATACCAACGTTTCAATCCAGGCAGTTGATTACTTTGTGTCCAATAAAACTCCTGCAGTAATGATAATGCTAGATGCAGAGACAGCTTTTGATCTTTTTAATTGGGATGTTTTACTATACATTTCGATACAATTTGTATTCCACTTACAACTTACATCGATTATAAGGGAATTATATCAGGGAGCTCAAGCCAGAATCTTAATTAAAAAAAATCAGAGGCTCAAATAGGAGAGGGACCTGCTAGGGTTGGCCCCTGTCTCTGATATTATTTGCTTTTTTTATTGAGCCATTGGCTAGAAAAATTCACAGTATGAGGGAGATCACGCCACCTATAACAGGTATGCCTAAAATAAACCTCTTTGCTTATGCTGTCATTTTCTATCTAAAACCAGAATATTACAATATACAAACAGTATTTGATCTAATTAAGGAGTTCACTCAAATAGGAGGGAATAAGCTCAATGAAAGTAAAACTGAGATTCTTCTATTTAATATAGGAGTAGAGAATCTTCCTCCCTGTCTACAGCAGTAAGCAAATTCATCCCTGTCCATTAGATATTTGTGAATATTTGTCTCAAAAAATTACAGTCACTTTTTTCACTTAAACTACGTAAGGATGTTAAAAAAAACAAAAAAAAAAACACAAGCACATTTGGAAAGATGGTCAGTTTTCCTTTTGACTTTAATAGGGAGAGTCTCTCTAATTAAGATGTCACTATTATCACTGTTCCTCTTGTTATTCAATAATGTTCCAATAAGAATCAATAGTTCTTATTTTAGGGAACTGGATTCCATAGTGCAAAGTTTTATTTGGAGGAATAAAACCCAGAAGGTGAGGCACCTAACCCTACAGCTTGATAGAATCCAAGGGGGCTTGGCGCCCCCTAATTTCTAAGTATGTTACCAGGCAGCATTGCAGGAAACGTTACCAAGCTTTTTGGATGGTAAAGAAACATTGGAAATTTTTCTTTTGGTTAGGATGATTGCCGAATCAGCAATAAATCTCCCAGCATTTATTAAAACTGCAGAATTGCCAAAAAACACACTATAAGTACATCCATGACCTCAGAAACAGAATAGAACTCTTTTGTAGAATGTATAAAGTACCACTAGGTTATAGTTTTCTTAAATTACAGGAGTGCCATTTTCGGTCTCAGCCTATCAAGTTCAGTGATAGGCTTGTGGCGTACTAAGGGTTTCAGAGAGCTGGAAGATTTTTTTAGTCAGAGACAGATATATGACATGGCAGGAAGTCTCAATACATCTCGATGGTCTGTGATCTAGATTTTTCCTGAGTTTTTCTCATATTATCGATTTGCAGAGTACTAATTTACCAACAACCAGTATACAAGAACATCCAGAATGGAGGGCATTAATCAGGAGTAAATTAATTGGTACGGGCAACTGGTATAGATTACTAGGTGAGCACTCAGCTAGTGAATCTAATACGGATTTCTGAGTTTTTTTTATTTTTATTTTTAGAGAAAACGTAAAGGAGGATTTAAAAAAAGGATTGGCAGCTAATCTCTGAATTAGGACATAAATCTTTGACAGTAGCCAACTACAAAAGAATGCAATTTCTGTCCCACTGGATGGCATATTACACACCAGAGGTTCTACATAAAATGTTCCCATCAGTTTTGGGTCAATGCTTTCATGGTTATCAAGAGGGGAAGGGGAATTGGCTCCAAAATATTTTTCAGATTGCCCCAAATTGATACCATTCTGGTGGGAACTAATTCAGGCAATAAACAGTAGTTTAAAATCCGAGATTAAGGTTGAGACTAGCCTAGTTTTGTTCAGTGTTTCTAAAAAAGAAATCACAGGAACAAGGTAAATATGAGCAATATTATATCACTATTGCTTTCACAGTAGCTCGATCTTTAATATTGCAAAACTGGCGGACTCAATCAGTTCCAACGATTCACAACTGGTGGACTAAGATGTTGAGAACTAAGAAGTTTGAGGAAGCATACACAAAGAACAGGGAGCATAAAGGGGTTTACAGCCATTTGGCAACATATTGCAGTATCTTAAACATCTTGATAATTAAAGGGGAACTACAGTACAAGCACTTGATTATGTTGTCAAGACATGTTCAATGTATCATATACTATGAATACAGTCCATTTTTCAATTTTCTCAGATTGACTTAGGGGACGGGGCTATGCCATAAAACATGATCTGTGCAAACAGATGGTGCAGTATTTCTAATTTTCTTGCACTATGAAATGCTTTTTATTCACAAGTCTCAATTGTAATACCTATACCTGAGAAGAAAAACAAAATCCAACCACCCCTGCACACGGACTTTGGCTGTGCATGGTAGTGGTTGGCCACAGGGCAAACCCCTACAACCACCCAACCCAGCACAGTACGCAGCCTTTGGCTGTGCACAGCAGTGGTTGGCCAAAGAGCCTGGCTTGCAGCCAGGCCCTATGGCCAACCCCTATAACCACCCAGCCATTTGGCAACATATTGCAGTATCTTAAACATCTTGATAATTAAAGGGGAACTACAGTACAAGCACTTGATTACGTTGTCAAGACATGTTCAATGTATAATATACTATGAATACAGTCCATTTTTAAATTTTCTCAGATTGACTTAGGGGACGGGGCTATGCCATAAGACATGATCTGTGCAAACAGATGGTGCAGTATTTCTAATTTTCTTGCACTATGAAATGCTTTTTATTCACAAGTCTCAATTGTAATACCTATACCTGAGAAGAAAAACAAAATCCAACCACCCCTGCACACGGACTTTGGCTGTGCATGGTAGTGGTTGGCCACAGGGCAAACCCCTATAACCACCCAACCCAGCACAGTACGCAGCCTTTGGCTGTGCACAGCAGTGGTTGGCCAAAGAGCCTGGCTTGCAGCCAGGCCCTATGGCCAACCCCTATAACCACCCAACTTGGTGCAGTGCACCGCCTTTGGCCTTGTGCGGGAGGGGTTGGCAGCAGGGCCTGCCCTGCGGCCACGCTGTATAACAACCCAACTCCACGCTACCCACACGGCCTTTGGCCGTGTGCATCGTGGGTTGACCAATGCAGGCACCCAAACCCAAGCTACCTTAGCTTTTGGCCATGCACAGTATGAGCTTGGATGCAGATGGTGGGTTTTTTCAATTTTTTTCTGGATCAGCAAAACCTCAGATTGGGCAACAACAAAAAAATAGAAATTGGCAATTTTTGGCCCATGAGGGGTCCCTCTGTGTGTTCTATGGTGTCTGGATACCTTTTTCCTGACCCCTAATGGGTTTTTCACGGCTAGTTTCCCACCCCCTAAGCCGATGCAACAAAAGAAAATGGCATCTGCAACTTTTCTGTCAAGTTGCGGCCAGCTAGTCAGGGCCTTGCTTTTCCCCCTTGATTCACGGACCCCTGATTCGCAGGTCAGATCCACATCCCCATATATATATTTTTTCGGGCCTTAAATTACTCCAAAACAACTGAAAGGATTCGCACCAAACCACAAAACGTGTGATCTGCGCAACAGGATCTAGCTTCCTGCCAAATGTGGTGTGATACCATTAAGCGGTTTGGGCTGTAGGCGTGTCTAAAGGTCCAACTGAAAAAGGAATGAGGAAAACGTGTTTGGGACCCTCCCTTTTTCTCGGCCCCCGCTCGACGGACCATTCTAAAACTTTCAAGACAGCAGCTAAACTGACCAAATTATAAGTTTTGAAAATGTTGTGAAGATTCGTCAAGTGGCGTCAAAGTTACAGGCAAAACAAAACCCCCCAAAAAACGCTCTATCTATGAAAACTCGGTCCTAACCAGAACTACCTAGTCGCGACCATCACTATATATATATATATATATATATATATATATATATATATATATATACACACACACACACACACACATATATATATATATATGTATATATATATATATATTGTGTGTGTATAAAAATAATTGGAACCAATGTCCCCAAGTCTCGCAGTTTCATTAATTAGTGTGCCTTGCCACATCTGGCAAGTGGGCTGAACAGTTGAAAAGGATCCAGCAACATTTTGGATGTCAGTAGTGTCTGGTTTTAAATGATTAAACTGCAAGATTGATGGCTGCAGCTTTTAAGGAGCATTAACTGTCTATTATGCTAAGAGCCAGAGTGGTTCATTCTTCGGGCAGAAGTAATATGGGGACACTCCCAACTACTGTTGAAAAGAAAATGTTACTTACCCAGTAGACATCTGTTCATGGCATGTAGTGCTGTGAAATCACATGCTTTGCATAAGTCCGCCATCTAGTGTTGGGCTCGGAGTGTCACAAGTTATTTTTCTTTGAAGAATCTTTTCGAGTCACAAGATCTAGTGACTCCTCCTCTCAGTGATAGTGCGCATGGGCGACAAGCCCTTTGTTAGATTGTTTTCCTGCAGGTGGGTGAGGTAAGGAGGATGTATGTATGTGTGTGTGTGTGTGTGTGTGTATACATATATACAAAAGGAAAAAAGGATGTCCATGCAGTCAATATACATATCTACAATACTTGTAGAAGAACTTTACTACAATGACTACAGATGTCCAGGAAGGAGGGAGAACAGATGTTTACTGGGTAAGTAACATTTGCCGTTCAATGGCATGTGTGGCTGTAGATACACATGCTTTGCATAGACTGTAAAGCAGTCCCCACCAAGTAAGCGGTGGCTAGCCTGTGGAAGTTGAAGTAGCTTGAAAAAGTGTCCTGAGCACTGCCTGGCCAACATTTGCTTGTTGGCGAGCTAAAACATCTACACAATAGTGCTTAGTAAACGTGTGTGGTGTAGACCAAGTAGCAGCCTTACACATATCTACTAGTGAAATGTTTTCTAAAAGGTCATAGAAGCACCTTTTTTCTGGGAGAGTGTGCTCTAGGAATGTAGGTAACTGTCTTTTGGCTTTGAGATAAGTTTGAATACACTTGACCATGTGAGGCTTTGAAAATGCTGCAAAAAACTGTTTAGATTTTCTAAAACTTTTAGTCCTGTCAATATAACACATAAAAGCTCGTTTAACATCCAGTGTATGCAAAGCTCTCTCAGCTACTGAGTCTGGCTGTGGGAAAAATGTGGTTAATGTGAAATGGTGAAACTACTTTTGGGAGACATTTAGGGTTTGTCCTAAGGACTACTCTATCTCTATGTACTTGGAAAAAGGGTTCTTCTAAAGTAAACGCTTGCAATTCACTTACACTTCATAGACAAGTGATAGCCACTAAAAAGGCAATTTTCAATTAAAGATATGGCAAAGAACAGGAATGCATTGGTTCAAATGGTGGACCCATAAGTCTAGTAAGGACAATATTGAGGCTCCATACTGGAATTAGTGGAAGCCTGGGTGGAATAACCCTCTTAAATCCTTCCTTCCTTAAGCACATTAATCACAGGAATTCGGAACAAAGAAATATGTTGTCTGTTTTGGAGGTCAGCAGCTAAAGCTGCTAAATGAAGTCTAATAGATGAGTATGATAAATTTGCCTTTGGTAAATGTAGTAGATAACAAATAATGTCTTGCACTGATGCTTTGAGTAGATTAATGTGTTTAGGTTGACAGTAGCATACAAAACGTTTCCATTTTGCAGCATAACACTGTCTAGTTGTACGTTTACATGCCTCTCTAAGAATGTTCATACATTCAGATGGAAGTTGTAAATCTCCAAACTCTATGACTTCAGGAGCCATATTGCAAGATTGAGTGTTTTGGGGTCTGGATGTCTGATTTGACCTCGCTTTTGAGTCTGTTGGGAAGTTTCTGGTGGGGGACCACAGACAGATCCAATAGTGTTGTGTACCAAGGTTGACGTGCCCATGTGGGGGCTACAAGGATCATGGTGAGTGATGGCTGTCTCAGTTTGCGGACCAGAAATGGAATGAGTGGGATAGGTGGAAAAGCGTAAGCAAATATCCCTGACCAGTTCATCTACAGAGCACTGCCCTTAGACAGAGTGTGGGTATCTGGATGCGAAGTTTTGGCATTTTGAATTTTCTACGGTGGAAAAGAGATCTATTTCTGGTGTTTCCCAGAGGTGAAAATATTGGTTAAGTACTTGTGGGTGAAGTTTCCATTTGAGGACCTTTTTGCTGCATCCTGCTTATGAGGTCTGCAAACTGATTGTTTATTCCTGGGAGATATTCTACCAGTAAGTGAATGTGATTGTGAATTACCCACTTCCAAATTGTCTGCGCTAGAAAGGACAATTGAGATGAGTGTGCCCCCGTTTCTGCAGATAATACATAGTTGTCATGTTGTCTGTATGAACTAGAACCACTTTGTGGGAGAGTTGTAGCAGAAATGCTTTGAGCGCTAGAAAGACTGCTAGTAACTCCAAGTAATAGATGGGATCCCATTCAACAAATGTGTCACATCAGTCATGCATTGTGAGGTTGCTGAGGTGAGCTCCCCAACCTATCTGTGCTGCATCTGTAGTGAGAGTGATCTGATGCACAGGGTCTTGAGATGGCCGCCCTTTTGAAAGGTTGGTGGGATTCCACCATTGCAGGGAGTGGTGAGCTCTATGCTGGAGCCCCTGGGATGCATGGAATTGTCACCCCAATACCAGAATGGTATTGGGGTGACAATTCCATGATCCTAGACATGTTACATGGCCATCTTCGGAGTTACCATTGTGACGCTACATATAGGTATTGACCTATATGTAGTGCACGCGTGTAATGGTGTCCCCGCACTCACAAAGTCTGGGGAAATTGACCTGAACAATGTGGGGGCACCTTGGCTAGTGCCAGGGTTCCCTTACACTAAGTGACTTTGCACCTAACCTTCACTAAGTGAGGGTTGGGCATATAGGTGACTTATACGTTACTTAAGTGCAGTGTAAAATGGCTGTGAAATAACGTGGACGTTATATCACTCAGGCTGCAGTGGCAGTCCTGTGTAATAGTTGTCTGGGCTCCCTTAGGGTGGCAAAAGAAATGCTGCAGCCCATAGGGATCTCTTTGAACCCCAATATCCTGGGTAACTAGGTACCATATACTAGGGAATTATAAGGGTGTTCCAGTGTGCCAATCAGAATTGGTAAAATTAGTCACTAGACTGCAGTGACAATTTTAAAAGCAGAGAGAGCATAAACACTGAGGTTCTGGTTAGCAGAGCCTCAGTAATACAGTTAGACACCACACAGGGAACACATACAGGGCACACTTTATGAGCACTGGGGTCTGGCTAGCAGGATCCCAGTGACACAGGCAAAAACAAACATACATACAAGTAAAAATGGGGGTAACATGCTAGCCAAGATGGTACTTTCCTACACCTCTGGAGCAGAGTTCTGTGTGCCTTACTATAATTATATCTCGTTACCCAGGCTGTCATTAACTGATCAAAAGGTTATATTGCAGAAGATAACGTCCTCTGAGATTAAAGAAGCTCGCTAAAAGATGCCAAGTGTAAATAATTATGGCTTTCCCTCAGAGTTCAATAAAACTTTATCTGAGGAATTAGCCCCTTTTCTAACTGAACTATATAATGCAATACTAGCCGGAAAAGAGATACCCTTGACATTCAAAGAGCCAATAATAGCTCGCTTTTTAAAGAAGGAGAAGAGTGAGTTAAAAAGTTAACTCATATCGTCCAGTAAGCCTTCTTAATGCAGACTATAAAATTTTAACTAAAGTCTGGGCAACTAGGATTACCGCAGCTGCACAACAATTAATACATAGGGATCAGAGTGGTCTTGTAGCCAATAGATTAATGTCATCAAATACCAACGTTTCAATCCAGGCAGTTGATTACTTTGTGTCCAATAAAACTCCTGCAGTAATGATAATGCCAGATGCAGAGACAGCTTTTGATCTTTTTAATTGGGATGTTTTACTATACATTTCGATACAATTTGTATTCCACTTACAACTTACATCGATTATAAGGGAATTATATCAGGGAGCTCAAGCCAGAATCTTAATTAAAAAAAATCAGAGGCTCAATTAGGAGAGGGACCTGCTAGGGTTGGCCCCTGTCTCTGATATTATTTGCTTTTTTTATTGAGCCATTGGCTAGAAAAATTCACAGTATGAGGGAGATCACGCCACCTATAACAGGTATGCCTAAAATAAACCTCTTTGCTTATGCTGTCATTTTCTATCTAAAACCAGAATATTACAATATACAAACAGTATTTGATCTAATTAAGGAGTTCACTCAAATAGGAGGGAATAAGCTCAATGAAAGTAAAACTGAAATTCTTCTATTTAATATAGGAGTAGAGAATCTTCCTCCCTGTCTACAGCAGTAAGCAAATTCATCCCTGTCCATTAGATATTTGTGAATATTTGTCTCAAAAAATTACAGTCACTTTTTTCACTTAAACTACGTAAGGATGTTAAAAAAAAAAAAAAAAAAAACACAAGCACATTTGGAAAGATGGTCAGTTTTCCTTTTGACTTTAATAGGGAGAGTCTCTCTAATTAAGATGTCACTATTATCACTGTTCCTCTTGTTATTCAATAATGTTCCAATAAGAATCAATAGTTCTTATTTTAGGGAACTGGATTCCATAGTGCAAAGTTTTATTTGGAGGAATAAAACCCAGAAGGTGAGGCACCTAACCCTACAGCTTGATAGAATCCAAGGGGGCTTGGCGCCCCCTAATTTCTAAGTATGTTACCAGGCAGCATTGCAGGAAACGTTACCAAGCTTTTTGGATGGTAAAGAAACATTGGAAATTTTTCTTTTGGTTAGGATGATTGCCGAATCAGCAATAAATCTCCCAGCATTTATTAAAACTGCAGAATTGCCAAAAAACACACTATAAGTACATCCATGACCTCAGAAACAGAATAGAACTCTTTTGTAGAATGTATAAAGTACCACTAGGTTATAGTTTTCTTAAATTACAGGAGTGCCATTTTCGGTCTCAGCCTATCAAGTTCAGTGATAGGCTTGTGGCGTACTAAGGGTTTCAGAGAGCTGGAAGATTTTTTTAGTCAGAGACAGATATATGACATGGCAGGAAGTCTCAATACATCTCGATGGTCTGTGATCTAGATTTTTCCTGAGTTTTTCTCATATTATCGATTTGCAGAGTACTAATTTACCAACAACCAGTATACAAGAACATCCAGAATGGAGGGCATTAATCAGGAGTAAATTAATTGGTACGGGCAACTGGTATAGATTACTAGGTGAGCACTCAGCTAGTGAATCTAATACGGATTTCAGAGTTTTTTTTATTTTTATTTTTAGAGAAAACGTAAAGGAGGATTTAAAAAAAGGATTGGCAGCTAATCTCTGAATTAGGACATAAATCTTTGACAGTAGCCAACTACAAAAGAATGCAATTTCTGTCCCACTGGATGGCATATTACACACCAGAGGTTCTACATAAAATGTTCCCATCAGTTTTGGGTCAATGCTTTCATGGTTATCAAGAGGGGAAGGGGAATTGGCTCCAAAATATTTTTCAGATTGCCCCAAATTGATACCATTCTGGTGGGAACTAATTCAGGCAATAAACAGTAGTTTAAAATCCGAGATTAAGGTTGAGACTAGCCTAGTTTTGTTCAGTGTTTCTAAAAAAGAAATCACAGGAACAAGGTAAATATGAGCAATATTATATCACTATTGCTTTCACAGTAGCTCGATCTTTAATATTGCAAAACTGGCGGACTCAATCAGTTCCAACGATTCACAACTGGTGGACTAAGATGTTGAGAACTAAGAAGTTTGAGGAAGCATACACAAAGAACAGGGAGCATAAAGGGGTTTACAGCCATTTGGCAACATATTGCAGTATCTTAAACATCTTGATAATTAAAGGGGAACTACAGTACAAGCACTTGATTATGTTGTCAAGACATGTTCAATGTATCATATACTATGAATACAGTCCATTTTTCAATTTTCTCAGATTGACTTAGGGGACGGGGCTATGCCATAAAACATGATCTGTGCAAACAGATGGTGCAGTATTTCTAATTTTCTTGCACTATGAAATGCTTTTTATTCACAAGTCTCAATTGTAATACCTATACCTGAGAAGAAAAACAAAATCCAACCACCCCTGCACACGGACTTTGGCTGTGCATGGTAGTGGTTGGCCACAGGGCAAACCCCTATAACCACCCAACCCAGCACAGTACGCAGCCTTTGGCTGTGCACAGCAGTGGTTGGCCAAAGAGCCTGGCTTGCAGCCAGGCCCTATGGCCAACCCCTATAACCACCCAGCCATTTGGCAACATATTGCAGTATCTTAAACATCTTGATAATTAAAGGGGAACTACAGTACAAGCACTTGATTACGTTGTCAAGACATGTTCAATGTATCATATACTATGAATACAGTCCATTTTTCAATTTTCTCAGATTGACTTAGGGGACGGGGCTATGCCATAAGACATGATCTGTGCAAACAGATGGTGCAGTATTTCTAATTTTCTTGCACTATGAAATGCTTTTTATTCACAAGTCTCAATTGTAATACCTATACCTGAGAAGAAAAACAAAATCCAACCACCCCTGCACACGGACTTTGGCTGTGCATGGTAGTGGTTGGCCACAGGGCAAACCCCTATAACCACCCAACCCAGCACAGTACGCAGCCTTTGGCTGTGCACAGCAGTGGTTGGCCAAAGAGCCTGGCTTGCAGCCAGGCCCTATGGCCAACCCCTATAACCACCCAACTTGGTGCAGTGCACCGCCTTTGGCCTTGTGCGGGAGGGGTTGGCAGCAGGGCCTGCCCTGCGGCCACGCTGTATAACAACCCAACTCCACGCTACCCACACGGCCTTTGGCCGTGTGCATCGTGGGTTGACCAATGCAGGCACCCAAACCCAAGCTACCTTAGCTTTTGGCCATGCACAGTATGAGCTTGGATGCAGATGGTGGGTTTTTTCAATTTTTTTCTGGATCAGCAAAACCCCAGATTGGGCAACAACAAAAAAATAGAAATTGGCAATTTTTGGCCCATGAGGGGTCCCTCTGTGTGTTCTATGGTGTCTGGATACCTTTTTCCTGACCCCTAATGGGTTTTTCACGGCTAGTTTCCCACCCCCTAAGCCGATGCAACAAAAGAAAATGGCATCTGCAACTTTTCTGTCAAGTTGCGGCCAGCTAGTCAGGGCCTTGCTTTTCCCCCTTGATTCACGGACCCCTGATTCGCAGGTCAGATCCACATCCCCATATATATATTTTTTCGGGCCTTAAATTACTCCAAAACAACTGAAAGGATTCGCACCAAACCACAAAACGTGTGATCTGCGCAACAGGATCTAGCTTCCTGCCAAATGTGGTGTGATACCATTAAGCGGTTTGGGCTGTAGGCGTGTCTAAAGGTCCAACTGAAAAAGGAATGAGGAAAACGTGTTTGGGACCCTCCCTTTTTCTCGGCCCCCGCTCGACGGACCATTCTAAAACTTTCAAGACAGCAGCTAAACTGACCAAATTATAAGTTTTGAAAATGTTGTGAAGATTCGTCAAGTGGTGTCAAAGTTACAGGCAAAACAAAACCCCCCAAAAAACGCTCTATCTATGAAAACTCGGTCCTAACCAGAACTACCTAGTCGCGACCATCACTAACTATATATATATATATATATATATATATATATATATATATATATATACACACACACACACACATATATATATATATATATATATATTGTGTGTGTATAAAAATAATTGGAACCAATGTCCCCAAGTCTCGCAGTTTCATTAATTAGTGTGCCTTGCCACATCTGGCAAGTGGGCTGAACAGTTGAAAAGGATCCAGCAACATTTTGGATGTCAGTAGTGTCTGGTTTTAAATGATTAAACTGCAAGATTGATGGCTGCAGCTTTTAAGGAGCATTAACTGTCTATTATGCTAAGAGCCAGAGTGGTTCATTCTTCGGGCAGAAGTAATATGGGGACACTCCCAACTACTGTTGAAAAGAAAATGTTACTTACCCAGTAGACATCTGTTCATGGCATGTAGTGCTGTGAAATCACATGCTTTGCATAAGTCCGCCATCTAGTGTTGGGCTCGGAGTGTCACAAGTTATTTTTCTTTGAAGAATCTTTTCGAGTCACAAGATCTAGTGACTCCTCCTCTCAGTGATAGTGCGCATGGGCGACAAGCCCTTTGTTAGATTGTTTTCCTGCAGGTGGGTGAGGTAAGGAGGATGTATGTATGTGTGTGTGTGTGTGTGTGTGTGTGTGTGTGTATACATATATACAAAAGGAAAAAAGGATGTCCATGCAGTCAATATACATATCTACAATACTTGTAGAAGAACTTTACTACAATGACTACAGATGTCCAGGAAGGAGGGAGAACAGATGTTTACTGGGTAAGTAACATTTGCCGTTCAATGGCATGTGTGGCTGTAGATACACATGCTTTGCATAGACTGTAAAGCAGTCCCCACCAAGTAAGCGGTGGCTAGCCTGTGGAAGTTGAAGTAGCTTGAAAAAGTGTCCTGAGCACTGCCTGGCCAACATTTGCTTGTTGGCGAGCTAAAACATCTACACAATAGTGCTTAGTAAACGTGTGTGGTGTAGACCAAGTAGCAGCCTTACACATATCTACTAGTGAAATGTTTTCTAAAAGGTCATAGAAGCACCTTTTTTCTGGGAGAGTGTGCTCTAGGAATGTAGGTAACTGTCTTTTAGCTTTGAGATAAGTTTGAATACACTTGACCATGTGAGGCTTTGAAAATGCTGCAAAAAACTGTTTAGATTTTCTAAAACTTTTAGTCCTGTCAATATAACACATAAAAGCTCGTTTAACATCCAGTGTATGCAAAGCTCTCTCAGCTACTGAGTCTGGCTGTGGGAAAAATGTGGTTAATGTGAAATGGTGAAACTACTTTTGGGAGACATTTAGGGTTTGTCCTAAGGACTACTCTATCTCTATGTACTTGGAAAAAGGGTTCTTCTAAAGTAAACGCTTGCAATTCACTTACACTTCATAGACAAGTGATAGCCACTAAAAAGGCAATTTTCAATTAAAGATATGGCAAAGAACAGGAATGCATTGGTTCAAATGGTGGACCCATAAGTCTAGTAAGGACAATATTGAGGCTCCATACTGGAATTAGTGGAAGCCTGGGTGGAATAACCCTCTTAAATCCTTCCTTCCTTAAGCACATTAATCACAGGAATTCGGAACAAAGAAATATGTTGTCTGTTTTGGAGGTCAGCAGCTAAAGCTGCTAAATGAAGTCTAATAGATGAGTATGATAAATTTGCCTTTGGTAAATGTAGTAGATAACAAATAATGTCTTGCACTGATGCTTTGAGTAGATTAATGTGTTTAGGTTGACAGTAGCATACAAAACGTTTCCATTTTGCAGCATAACACTGTCTAGTTGTACGTTTACATGCCTCTCTAAGAATGTTCATACATTCAGATGGAAGTTGTAAATCTCCAAACTCTATGACTTCAGGAGCCATATTGCAAGATTGAGTGTTTTGGGGTCTGGATGTCTGATTTGACCTCGCTTTTGAGTCTGTTGGGAAGTTTCTGGTGGGGGACCACAGACAGATCCAATAGTGTTGTGTACCAAGGTTGACGTGCCCATGTGGGGGCTACAAGGATCATGGTGAGTGATGGCTGTCTCAGTTTGCGGACCAGAAATGGAATGAGTGGGATAGGTGGAAAAGCGTAAGCAAATATCCCTGACCAGTTCATCTACAGAGCACTGCCCTTAGACAGAGTGTGGGTATCTGGATGCGAAGTTTTGGCATTTTGAATTTTCTACGGTGGAAAAGAGATCTATTTCTGGTGTTTCCCAGAGGTGAAAATATTGGTTAAGTACTTGTGGGTGAAGTTTCCATTTGAGGACCTTTTTGCTGCATCCTGCTTATGAGGTCTGCAAACTGATTGTTTATTCCTGGGAGATATTCTACCAGTAAGTGAATGTGATTGTGAATTACCCACTTCCAAATTGTCTGCGCTAGAAAGGACAATTGAGATGAGTGTGCCCCCGTTTCTGCAGATAATACATAGTTGTCATGTTGTCTGTATGAACTAGAACCACTTTGTGGGAGAGTTGTAGCAGAAATGCTTTGAGCGCTAGAAAGACTGCTAGTAACTCCAAGTAATAGATGGGATCCCATTCAACAAATGTGTCACATCAGTCATGCATTGTGAGGTTGCTGAGGTGAGCTCCCCAACCTATCTGTGCTGCATCTGTAGTGAGAGTGATCTGATGCACAGGGTCTTGAGATGGCCGCCCTTTTGAAAGGTTGGTGGGATTCCACCATTGCAGAGAGTGGTGAGTCTGGCGGTCCACCAACCCCAGATCCTGAAGATGACCATGTGACTGAAACCACTGACATGACAGACACTTCAGTAATGGACGCATGTGTAGTCTGGCATGAGGAACAATGGCAATGGAGGAAGCCATCATCCCTAATAGCTGCATCACTAGCCTGACTGTGTAAGTATGATTCTCCTGTAATTGAGACAGAAGAGTTTGGAAAGCTTGCATCAGTGCTGGGTTGGATATGCCAAACCTAAGTGAGTACAGAGAATTGCTCCCAGATAAGGCTACATCTGTGAGGGTTGGAGGTGGGATTTGAGAAAATTGATTGTAAATCCCAGATTGTGTAGAAGGTTTGCTTTGTACTGAATATGTTTCTAACATTCTTGGATGGTATTGGCTTTGAAGAGCCAATAGTCCAAGTATGGGAAAACATTAATATGTTGTCTTCTAAGGAATGTCACCACTACTGCTATGCATTTTGTGACTACCCTGTAAGTGGTTACTACCCCGAATGGTAGAACCTTGAATTGATAATGCTTTCCTGCAATGACAAAATGGAGATATCTGCAATGTGCTGGATGTATGGGAATGTGGAAAAAAGCATCTTTGAGCTCTAATGCTGTCATGTAATCTGCTGTAATAGGGGAATAACATATTGCAGAGTGACCATATGAAAATGCTCTGAAAGTATGTGTAGGTTGAGAGGTATGAGGTCTAGAATTGGTCTTAATGAGCTGTCTTTCTTTGTATAAGGAAGTATAGGTAATATACTCCTAACCCTTGCTGTGATAGGGAAACAGGTTCTATAGCCCCTCTGAGAAGAAGGGATTGTACCTCTTACTTTAAGAGAGTGAGATCGGGGAGCAAAAGTTTGGGAGTGTGAGGGGGAATATTTGGTGGAATGGGAATGAGTTCTAGACAGTAACCATGTTGGATAATTGATAGAACCCATTGATCTGTGGTGATATTGGACCATTGGGGATAGAACTGGAGTAGTCTTCCCTCTACTGAAGAAGTGGGCGCTTGTGGAAGGTGTAGCCAGTCACTGGTGTGTGTTTGAGGCAGAACCTCTAGAGGTGGACGCCTTCCTTCTACCTCCTATTGGCACCTCTGTAGGAACGTCTAAAGGAAATGCTGTTGTAAAAGTGTGTGCCTTGTTTTGTTTAGGTAGAAAGCTTAGTAGATGTTGTCTTGAAGCCTCCCCTAAATTGTGGGTGACGAAACATACCTCTTTGTGGAATAGTGAAAAAGGCCACCACCGTCTTAGCTGTCTAGGAGTCTTTTTTCAGTTTTTCTATAGTGGTGTCAACCTGTTGCCCAAACAAATGTCCTTTGTCAAAGGGCATATTAAGCATTGCTTGTTGTATTTCAGGCTTGAACCAACAAGTATCTTAACCAAGCATGTCTTCTAATAACAATGCTAGCATGAATGCCCTGTGTAGCTGTATCAGCAGCAACAATGGAGCACCTAATGGCATTATTAAAAATAGTTGGTTCTCGGAAACTATCTCCTGTCCCCTTTTTGAGGTGTTCTTCTGGGAGATACTGGAGAAGGTCTTCCATCTAGTTCCAGTGGGCCCTGTTATAGTGTGCTAGAAGAGCTTGGGAATTGGCAATACGTCACTGATTGACTGCTTGCGCTGCTACCTGTTTACCTGCGCCATCTAATTTCTTACTTTCCTTATCAGGAGGAGGTGCATATCCTGTTAACTGACTGTTGGTGTGCTTACGTGCCGCACTAACCACAATGACATCTGGGGGCAATTGTGACCTAATGTTTACAGGGTCTGTAGGAGCTGCCTTGTATTTTTAACTCTTGGAGTAATTACTCTAGATCTGACAGACTCTTTAAAAATGTCCATACCATGTCTGAGCATGCCTGGTAGCATGGGAAGAAATTGACTTTTCTTGTGGGTGGGAGTTAGTGTGTCAAATAAAAAATCTTCCTTAATTGGGTCAGAATGCACTTGGACATTATGATAGGTAGCTGCCCGTGCTATGACCTGCTGATAAGATGTTGCATCTTCTTCAGGTGAAGGCTGTGCAGGATATAAATCAGGGTCATTAGGGAGTATCCTTTGGGTCTATGTCCGGTGAAATGCCTTCAATGTCATCTCCCTGATGTGCTCAAAATTAGATGGAGATTGTGGAGGTGGAGGAGGAGTGAAAGGAAGTACAGGTGAGTGTGGAGGAGAAGGCCTAGGTTGTACAGGAGCCTTGTCTTGGTCTTTGGGGAGCTTCTCAGGTAGAGAAGCTGTGTCCAAAGTTTCCTGTAAAGAAATGTTCCTCCTAATTGGAATTGGAGGAGAAGCAATAATTTGTCCTGTTCCTTTTTGGACTCGAAGCTGGCACTGACGAGAGCTCATTGTTTCAAGGATAGGCTCCACTGTTAAGTCCGAGGAAAGACGAGAGTCTTTTGAAGGAGTGATTTTTGATTCCAAAACGTTCAGAGCCTTTTGTCAAATAGAAGCTGTCAACTCCGAAACAGAGGTAGATGGTTTTTGGCTCGGAGCCAAAACACTCTGGTCGAGGGTTCGTCTTGACTTCGAGGTTGAATGAGGTGTGGATCCAGAGGTCGATGCAAAGAACTTTTAGTCTTGGCTATTTTCTGTGCAGAGCCCGAAGGTGGGGCATCCAAATGTAATTTTTAAGATCCAACCATGGCCAGAGGGCAGTGGTGGACAACCATCTTATGTGGCTTCGGTCTCAAAGGGTTTTCTTGGTGGAGAAAGACCAACAGGCATTGCAGGGTTCTTCCCTGAGGTCCAGGGACAAGCAGAGGTTACACACCTGGTGATGATCAGTGTGCTGGAATTTCAAATTGCATCGACGGCAAAATAAAAAAGGAGTGTGTTCTATTAGCCCTGCATTTCTCGACACCACGTGGAGTAATCGGCATGAGACAGGTGGTGGCGCGCCAAAGTGAGGTTAAACTGACCCCGATGTAGAAATTAGATTTGAATACGTCAGATAGAGAATACACAATTAAAATACATAACCGTCGCTGAAAGGATGACGGAAAGAAGAATTCGGAATAGACCGAGCCAAGGAATACCGGAGCGAGATTAATACACGTTTGAACCAGACGGTGGAGACGGTGGAGAGAAAACAATCTAACAAAGGGCTCAATGCCCAAGCGCACTATCACCGGGAGGAGTCACTCGAAAAGATTCTTCAAAGAAAAACAACTTGTAACACTCAACACTAGATGGCGGACTTATGCAAAGCATGTGTATCTACAGCCAGACATGCAATCGAACATGCAATTTCCAAGTGGCTATTGTCTCTTCCACAAGCTACACCCCCCCCCCACGTCACTGTGGAGACCAAGGTATTTTAAGCGTTTCTGATTGTGCCCAGCTCAGGTTTCTACTTTACAGGCCTTATCCTGATGCCGCCATTTTTAGAGATACTCTAAGAAACTAGCCCTCTATAGATACCAATTTACAACGTCTTTGGTTTAAACAAATCAAAACCTGGTGTTACCATCCTAACCTCCCTGATGTTTGGCTGACCTATGACATTACAGGTTAAAGTCGGATTTATAGTTAAGCATAGTTTCTTTGAATGAACTAAGAACTCCAATCTGGAACTTATACTATTGATGCTCAGAGCCAATATATAACTAGCAAATAAAAGGGTCACCGGCTACGAACCTTATATTGAGAGCACTTATTCTTACCACACTTTATCATTTTCTGCACTATAAAAGGAGTTCTGACAATTAGTAATGTGGCAAGAAGAACAAGTTACTTACCATTGGTAACGCATTATCTGGTAGAGACCCCATCTAGCTGCAGATTCCTTGCCTCTGAATTCCCTGGCGTCAGCTTCGAATCCAGAATCTTTTTGCTGAGCAATACCCTGCACTCGCCATAGGGTGGCGTTGTTCGGATCCGCGTGCTTCGTCCAGCTCCGCCTGGCTTCGTCAGCACCGTTGGAGTCATCTGTGACGTCACGTTGCCTATAAAGGCACCACCCGGGGGCAAGTACATCAGTTCTTTTATCCACAACACTTCCAGGCCAGAAGTCTGTGCAAAACTAGGGCCCTGAAAAGGGTAAGCCCTAACCCTATTAGACATATCCACAGAGCGGGGAGGCATGGGCGGGTGTAAGGAATCTGCAGCTAGAGTCTCTACCAGATAATGCATTACTGAAGGTAAGTAACTTGTTCATCTGATAGACTTCTAGCTGCAGATTCCTTACCTTTGAATAGATACCCAAGCCATAACCTCCTGGCGGTGGGCTGCGGATACTACTCCTTACACTAAAGTCCTGTTGGGCTGAACGGGCAAAATGCCCGTCTCTTTGTACCCGACTATCCAGGCAGTAATGTTTTGCAGATGTGTGCAAAGACGCCCACGTTGCCGCCTGACAGATCTCTAGGACTGGTACGCCTCAAGCTAGCACAGTGGTAGCAACTTTGCCCCTGGCAGAATGAGCCCGCAAGCCCTCAGGAGGCTGCTTCCTGGCCAATGCGTAGCATATCTTGATGCAGAGAATGACCCAGCACGAAATGGTTTGCTTCTGCATTGCCCGACCCTTCTTTGGTCCAATGTACCCCACAAAAAGTCAGGCATCCACCCAGAACTCTTTTGTGCGGTCAAGGAAGAACGACAACGCTCTTTTTGGGTCCAGTCAGTGGAGTCGCTCCTCTCCTTTAGAGGGATGTGGTGGAGGAAAGAACGTGGGCATGGTGATATTCTGACCCAGTTGAAATGGGGTCACCACCTTGTGGAGGAAAGAGGCACGAGTTCTGAGCACTACCTTGTGTGGATAGATAGTGAGATATGGTGGCTTTGATGATAGGGCTTGCATCTCACTCACCTTCCTGGCAGATGTTATTGTCACTAAGAAGGCTGTCTTGATGGTGAGCAGCGAGAGGGGACAGTTATGCAAAGCCTCGAAATGAGCACACGTAAGAAATGTGAGGACAAGACTGAAGTCCCATTGAGGCATAATAAAGGGCGTGGGGGAAACATATGTATAAGCTCTTTGCGTAATCTATGTACAATGGGAGATTTGAAAAGAGAAGACTGACCAGGCAGGCGAAGAAATGCCGATAAGACAGAAGGATAGCCATTGAGAGTCTCCAAGGCAGAACTCTGCAGGGCTAGTGAAAGAATGAAGAGTAGAATATCAGAACGAGAAGCAGAAAGAGGGTCAATGGACCTTTCTGTACAATAATATACAAAGCGTTTCCAACGGCAGGCATATACAGTTTTAGTAGAGGGACACCTGGCTGCCAAACCAACTTTACAGACTTCGGGAGGAAGGTCAAAATCCATCAACTACCGCCGCTCAATCTCCATGCATTAAGACGCAGAGTTGACAGGTTTGGGTGGAGAACCTTCCCCTGCTGCTGCAACAGAAGATCCTCTCGAAGGCGCAGCCTGATCGGAGGATTGATGCTAATTTTGAGTAGCTCGGGATACCAGACTCTCCGTGCCAAATTCAGAGCCACTAGGATTACTTGGGCCCGGTCATTCTTGATCTTCTTGAGAACTCTAGGCAGAAAAGTGTACAGGAGGCCTGAATTCTACTCAAGACGTAAAGAGTCACTGAACGATTGCCGCTTTGGAAACTCAAACGCGCAATACTGCTGACATTGCAGGTTCTCTGCGGAGGCAAACAGATCTAACCAAGGCTCTCCCCACTGCTGAAAGAGTCCTTGCGCCACCTCCCGATGGAGATACCACTCCTGATACGCTAGGCATCGACGGTTGAGTTAGTCCGTCCTGGCGTTCAGAGAACCTGCCAGGTGTTGAAGCACCAGGGTTATACCCTGCTGTTCCAACCATGTCCAGAGACGCAGAGCCTCTTGACAAAGGGTCCATGACCCAACCCCGTCCTGCTTGTTACAGTACCACATTGCAGTGCTGTTGTCTGTGAACACCTGCACTACCTTCCCTTTCACAAGAAGAAGAAATGCTTTTAATGTTAGCCGGATTGCCCAAAGCTCCAATCAGTTGATATGGAGCCCAGATTCTGCTGGAGACCAGAGGCCCCTAATTTGCACCTCTACCAGGTAGCTGTCCCATCCCAGAAGTGACGCATCTGTCACTACTGTGAGATCTGGTTGGCGTGAGGGAGAGGAGTCTGCCTTTGACTCAATCGCAGTTCACTAACCACGACTGCAGGTCTTTTGCATTTACCTCCGAAATGTGAACCGTGTCAGTAAAATTTTCCTGATGCTGTGCCCACTGGAACTTCAGGTCCCATTGCAGAGCCTTAATATGTCATCTGGCATGCTTGACTAACAGGATGCAGGATGCCATGAGTCCCAACAGCCTCAGAGGCTGTCTCACCGAAATCCAGGATAGAGGTCAAAACATCATTATCATAACCTGAATATCCTGGACTCACTGCTAGGGACGAAAAACACAAAACTACACTGTGTCCATAACAGCCCCGATGAAAGGGAGCTTCTGAGAGGGAGTCAGGTGTGACTTTGGCACATTTAGAGTGAACCCCAGCTAATGCAGGAAGTCCGCGGTAGTCTGAAGGTGGGTGACGAAAGCCTGGGGCATCAGAACCTTCAACGGCCAGTCGTTGAGGTAGGGGGAAGACTGAAATCCCTAACCTGCACAGATGAGCTGCCACCACTGTCATCAACTTGGTGAACACCCTAGGGGAACTGGTGGGACTGAAGGGGAGCACAGTAAACTGAAAGTGCTTGTGGCCCACCTTGAACCGCAATGTGGGTGGGCAGCATCAGGATGTGAAAATAAGCATCCAGCAAGCCCAACGCTACCATCCAATCTCCTAGGTCTAGGGCAGCCAAGACCTGAGCAACAGTGAGCATCTTGAATTTCTACTTGAGGAAGAGATTGACGTCCCTTAAATCCAAGATAGGGAGAAGGCCCTTGTTCTTTTTTTGGAATCAGAAAGTAGTGGAAATAACAACCACTGCCTACTTCTGACATCAGTACCCTTTCTATGGCTCCCTTGGCAAGATTAAATGATCCTCCATCAGCTGTTCTTTCAATGGCGGGATGAGGAAGGGAATGACTGGAAGGGGAGGGAATAACCCTTCTGTATGATCCTCAAGACCCATTTGTCCGATGTTATAGACCGCCAGTGAGAGAGATGAAACTGAATCCTCCGTCCAACTGGACGGGCGTGGTCTTGCAGAACCATACTAGGAGGGCGTGGGCGTTGTAGAAGGGGGGGCTGAATGGTGGCTGACCTCTGGCTAGACCCTCTGGGTCTGAATATACCACAACCTCGTACTCGCACTGGATGTTTTGAAGCTGGAAGACGGTGGCTAACCTGTGGTTGGCGTGGTACCGCGCCCCTCCAGAAGCCTCGAAAGGGACGATAGGCAGACTGCTGGTGAATGGGCACTGAGACGCCCAAGGATCTGGCTGTGGCTCAAGAGTCCTTGAACCACTCAAGCTCAGAGTCTGCCTTCTCACCAAAAAAGGCGTGAGTCATCAAAAGGCATGTCCATCAAATTTGCCTGGACCTCCCCCGAAAAGCCAGTGGGAGGCAGCCAGGCATGGCATCAGAGGGCCACTGTCGAAGAAATCGCCCTGCCCAGCGAGTTGGTCATGTCCAAGCCACACCGGATGGTAAACTTCGCTGCATACCTCTCATTCTTGACAGCTTGGGTGAGAGTGTCCCATACGCCCTCCGGGACATGGGGCAGCGCCTGTGCCACCATATCCCATAAAGTATGGGAAAAATGGCCCAATAGGTAAGAGGTGTTTACTGACCTCAATACCAGGCCAGAGGAAGAAAACATCTTCTTCCCATGTTGGTCCAGCCTCTTGGACTCCCTATCCGGGGGAGCGGTAGGGAAAGCACAACAGGAAGTGGAGGCTTGGACCACCAAGTTCTCCGATGTGGGGTGTTGGGTGAGGAAACTAGGGTCGTTAGGAGCTGTTCTATAGCGGTGGCCAATAGTCCTATTTACAGGAGGCCCTGTGCTGGGTTTGGACCACGTCCCCAGTAGGACATCTGTAAGGGCTTCATTGATGGGTAACATCGGCTCCGATGTAGCAGCCCCCCGGCTAAAGCACCTCTGTCAGGGGGGTAGTCCTGACTGGCACCATAGGAAAGTCTAGGTCCTAGACCTGAGCTGCCCTACGCACCACCATGGCATACGTTGCTCCATCCTCCGTAGCCTCAGAAGGAGGCGAGGGTACACTAGCATCTGGAGAAGTATCCAGTCCACTGGCTTCCCCTAGATCCTCATACCAGTCCTGCTCCTGCTCCAAACCAGAGTGTAAAGGGTTCTCTGATCCCTCCCACTCCTCACCTGTGCCTGGCTGTTCATAATAAGCCTCAGGCACTGATCTGGGTCTAATGGGCGCTGTGTTTAAGTCGGAATCGGCGTCATACGACATCGTGCCGGCACCGGATCATCAATAATGAGGATGGGGCTTCCACCACCAGTGGGCGCCGGTGGTCGAAAAAAAGGCTTGCCAAAAAAAGCAAAGGGGTGCTCGATCACGGACCTGCGCCTAACCTGCATGGAAGGAAAAGAACTGACTTACGCACGCCGGGGTGGTGCCTTTATAGGCGACAGTGACGTTACAGACGGCTCCAACGACGCTGACAAAGCCACACAGAGACGGATGACGCACACAGATCCAAACGACGCCACCCGACGGCACGTGCAAAAAGATTCCGGATTCTAAACTGGCGCCAGGAAATTCAAGGGTAAGGAATCTGCAGATAGAGGTCTCTATCAAATAATGAAAAAAATAGTATCTCAATCTGGAAATTTGCTTAGGTAATGATGAAGGGGTCAAAACTTTTTTTTTTTTTTTAAAGGTCTGGCGTGAGCTAACAGTGCTTGAGCTTACTAAGATTATATATATATTATACTTTGGGCTTTCAGCCATTCCTCCTCATTCACTGGTTTGTTGTGCCATTCATATTTTTATCCCGCTCAATGCAGTATACAGCATGGGACAAGGGATTAGCTGACTTTAGCCACTGGGCAATTTCAATGTGGTTGATGACTTTAGGTCCTTTTCACAAGTAGCACATCCACCCACAAAGTAGTTCCCTTCAGTGTCAGTGATCAATATTGCAATGTGTGATTTTCATACAACAAAATCCTTTCAGACATTTTTTTAATATTGTTAGAAGCCTGATGCTCCCCAATACTAAAGTTTTGCAAAAGCTATCACAAAATAAAAGCATTGTTTTTAATTTCAAAAGGCAAGCAGCAACGCCAGACCTTTGTCAACACTTGTTTCTGTTCTGCCCCCTATGAAAATATACTATCGAAAAACTAGCTTTTACCATGGTTTGGGGCTTTTAATGTAAGATCTGCTAGGGATGAGGCTATGTGTTGTGGAATTCAACTGATACTTAATATAGTTTTTTTATTCTAAGTTTTAACTCTGCCTGCCTGATCCAAATAAACTTGAAGATGAGACAGAACGAGTTAGTTGCACATCTCCCCATGCAGCGACTTTTATTTCCGTTGTTTCTCAGGCTGCCACAGGTCAACATGGCAATAGGAAGGAACACAACACCTACTACAAATTATACATACAGGTGTTTTTACTTAGAGGACTAAGACCAAGCATGGAATCTACCAAGTCTGCTTCTAGCCCCAAAATTCAAGAATACCATGAACCCTTAAAAATATATAGCCTACACTAATTTTAAATCATATCCAAACAGCAGACATACTTCACTGACTTCCTCCATTTGTATAACTGTCCTAATGAAATCCAACGCCAAAGTGTCTAACCCTTAAAAACCTTTTGATTATGAACAAGATAGAAACCGGAATCACTGCCAAACATACAAGTTAAATGTGGATGGAGCTGAGACACGGCAGGATCTCAGAAATCCACAGAAGAATGAGGAACTGCAATGTGGAAGCAACACCCACACTGAACCGACAACAGAAGAAGCTTTGTGTGTTAACCTCGTTACTTGACTCTCACTGTAGCAACCACAGTCAATTAACGTCTGATGTGACAACCACATTAAATAAACTCCAATTGCACCATACGCATCCCAATTTGTCAACCACACCAAAGAATCGAATTGTGTCAGTCAAACCATGGGATCTCTATGCAGGGGCGGCTTCTTCGCTATGAAGGAGGAGTCTCGCCACACTGGCTGCATCAGAAGCAGAAAAATAAATCGATAGTTTACTATTGTTTTATTTTTCTGCTTCTGGCACAGCTAGCAGTGCAGGGAGGGGTGGGGCTGGGTCAGGGGAGGTTGGATGGCGGAGGAGGGAAGAGTGCTCCTAAGTGCACATGTGTGTTTGGCCAACTGTCTGAGGCTGGCCAAACACACATGCGCACTTAAGTTTATCCAGCCGAGGTGCAGAAACTGCACAGACCCCAGGGCTGTGTCTGAGCGGCAGTCACTGCCGCTCAGATCAATCCTGGCACTGCTTTAATTCAAGATTTTGCATGAAAGCAGCACCAGGACTGCTGGGGAGCATGAGATGATGACCCATCAGTGGATGCTGGGACACCAGAAGAGGATCGAAGCGACAGTGGAGACAGGAAAAGGTAAGTCATTTTTTTTCTTTTTTATTCTCTCCCAGCCCACCCCACAACCTGCCCCCTGCCCACCCCTATTCTTGAGATTTGCAGCGGCCGCCACTGTCTCTATGGCAAACACACTACAGGTAACCCAGCGCAGGAACACATCACAAAACCATATTGCAAGTAACTAGATCACAGGAAAGTCCGGTGTGAAAACTGCACAAGTGTAATCCCACTACAGCAACCACACCGCAGAAAGGACAGATTGCAACCCTCCACAAAATAACTATTTTAGATCTAGAGCTGCACCAGCACAAACACATCATGGTGAACTAAGGGGGAAAATTACACCACAGGAGTCCTGTTTGGTTAGCACAAGACCAGTGTAACTGATATATCACAGCATCATTTAATGACACCAACAATACAGAAACGGGCAACCATTCCACAAAATCTCAGCTGTAAAACTACAGAATAGAAACTCAGCATGCCAACTACACCATAGAAACCCAATGCGATAACCACATCAAAACAACATCATGTGCAATGAAACCGAAAGATTAAGTCAAAAAGAAGCTGGACTCACTTTGGTGGTTTGCACGAACTTCTTCAAATAAACATAGTGACTATGTCACCTTTTTATTTAGGCAGTGTGCAGGATTGAGAATTACCCAGTCTACCTTAACGCTTTGGCCATAAGTAGCAGCTGAAAGATACTTTAAATAGCCATTTTAAACATAGGAAAATAACAACACCCATTGAATAATTTACATTTTATTGAAACAATATTTATACATTACATTTTGACAAAATGGAAAAATCATAAATTCCTACAAAAAATAATCAAAAGTACCAGTGAGCCCCGAAAAAATGCCAAAATGTACAAAAAGGACAAGGATTTTCTTTGAAAAAATATAAAGACAACAAACTAGGTTCTTGTACCAAACAAAAATTCCCAGCAGGTAATTCGGAAAACATTTAAAAGAGAGAAGCTGTTTACTACAGGAAGAGGTGGTTATCCTATGTCAATACTGGATTGATTGTTGATTGTGGTTCTATATGATCAGATCAACGATGTGGCATTATTGTCAGGTTTTGGCTAACCTATTTTCAAGCAGTGAGATCAACAATGATACGGACACACTGTGCAAATTAAAGCTTCAGTTGATCATGGAGTCAAAATAACCCAAAACGACACATCTGCAAATGCAGCATTCACTGAATTTTCGAAAGCTGGCCTACTTGCAACTTTGAAAATATCTGGCACATCTGCTCTTTCAAGTACAGTTTTGTGCCTGGGATCAACTTACTGCCTCGGATTATGTATATGTATGCATAGATCATTGTACTGTATACATATGTATAAACAATACTTGTTTACAACCCATCACTAGCACCAAAGGAATCATGCAAGGATTATTAGCTACTTCATATAGTCGCTGTTAAAGGAAAAGCAGACAACTTACAATATAAATAATAGATCATCTCCAATATGACATCAGATATCCCAAAAAACACAACCCATGCTTTTTAACTCTCAGATAAATAACACTTTTCAAATTGATAATTGGCTACACTGCAAATTAATACCCTGCCGGCAATAAGAACGTGTTGCCATCAATCAGCAACCCTGAGTAATAGGTTAGGTCAATAAATAGAAGAACAATCATGAAAAACTCCCAGCAGCCAAAACAAGAAAACCTACTGATTGGTAGGAGATGACAACAGAAAAAATTGATACATTAGTTATCACCATAAAAAGGGGGCTGTTGACCTGCCACATTAGGAAAGCTGCAGGAGATCAATTTCAATTTGGAGACTTGTGCATCCAGTTCTGGACGGGACAGTGACTAAAGCCAGATCAAAAGCTTTTTTGGTGGGGTCAAGGTTAATTTAGGGGTCACAAACAGGATGAGTTTATAAGTTAAGACACAGTGATACAGCTAAGGATAGAGGTGGAGTATGAGGCAGTCCAACAACACTGGAGGAATGGAAGGGTGTTATCTGGAAGTGACAAGAAATTAATCTCGCTAGATTTCAGCCAGTAGGCCTCTCAAAGGTGGAAAAACGTTTGGAGTGGCAAAGAAAGAAGTCCATGATGAAAGTGAACCACAGGAATGTTTCCAGCAAATGTAAGTCTCTAATAAGATCAAGACTTATGCAGTTGGGGGAGCTGAAAATCCCATTGAAGTTACAGCAACATAAGTCAATACAACCAACACATGAAAGCCTTAAAGAGGACATAAAATGATGGCAATGTTCAAATCCTACAGGAGCATGGGAGGCATCAAATGGTTAACTTTTAATGCAGGATATAGGTTGGGCAATTTACCAAACAAGTAATATAAATTTAAGGTTGTTAATAATTTGGGTTTTCCTTCATACGTTTTTATAAAGAGAAAGTTACGGTAAGTGGAAACTAGATCACATAAGTAGTCTTTAAAAATGCTAACATTTTTGAGTATCAGTTGCGACCCCTCATAAAGAAGAGTGAAAACTAAGAGCACGAAGGATTAGGATTTACTACTGTTGTCCCACAAACTCGGATATGATTTTGTAATAAAGATATTTTTCCGAAACTCGAACAGGATTTTGTAATAAAGATGCTTTCCTTAAAACAAAACATAACATGCTTAAGCAAATCTGCACAGGGTTTGGAGATAGATGGTTTTGTCCAGAACTGTGCACACATACCTGCTGCGTGATGCTTTAGCAAGCAAGCTACGAGGTAACCCCTTTCAACCTGTCCTGAACCCTATTACTGAGCTTGAAAATCAAACTACCAATGCCCTTCTAACTATACCTGGACACTTACGTTTGCTGCCTTTACTGCTCAGGAGCTGACCTTGGCGTCACCTCACATGAATGGGGCTAGCAGTCCTTAGGAAGTCTCATTATAAAATCCGTGCAGAAGGACAAGTTAAGTGTTGAGAGACCTAGATGCATACCAGGGCAAAATTTGAGGGAGGGCTCAAGGTCTAAGTGGAGCCAAAGATTTCAATGAAAGGGAGTACACTTTTGAAATGGATTAGTCTCATGACACTGGCGAACAGCTCCCATTTAACATGGTTTGAAAAAGCATTCTTTTCTACAGCTGATAAGTACATTTAAACCCATATAATCAGAACGTACGTCACATGGGAGAAAAAAAACATTCTTAGTCATAAAAAAGCCTGGCTCCGGGTGGTACCATTGCAATGCACACCATTTCAAACTGATGGTTCGGCAGTGGATTGGCATAGAATTGTAAACAACCAGGACTATGTACCCTTCCATTATTTTTCTTCCCTTTAAAATGTTTTCTTTGTAAAGGCAAAATCTTAGAAGCATCATTTAAAAGTCTTTATATTTGGTTGGAAGGGCGAGCTCGACCCCACCAGTTTCTCTTTTTTTTTTTTTTAGGCACAAGGTAAGTTCTTTGTGGGTTAAACTTTCAGCATATCCTCATCGCTGTCATCGTGGAATGATTCTACGTGGGGAGTGCCTGGTGCCTTCCCCTGAGCTGCTTTAGCTTTCCCGCGTCTACCCTTCCCTCCGTTGAGCAATCCCCTGGTACTTTCATCCCCTTCACTGACGGACGAGCTGTTGCCGTGGGTTTTACTCCTGTTGGTTCCCTCAATTTCCCTTCCACGACCAGGGTGGATCTTGACTTCAGGAACAGTCAGCACTTCATCCTCGCTGTCCTGGTCGTCCACGCTCAGAGACGTGAAGGCCGAAGATCGAACAGATTTGGAGAGGTGGCCGTTTCCTTGACCGCCTTTCCCTGCTCTCACGTTGGAGTTAGAAATGTCATCCATCAGCCACTCCGTTTCGTTTTCATCCATTTCTTCGTCAGTATTTACCTGGGTGCCACGAAAACAAACAGAGCAAAAATACATTTTGAAAAATAAACATTTTGTTTTTATCATGAAATAACAAATGAGTGAAAACGGTTACTTGGTTAAATATATTCGCAGTTAATTACCTTGGGGAATAATTATCTTTGAGAGAGTCACATTCTAATTGAAACATTCAAGTCACGGGATTTGTAAATCCAAAAAGCAAACACATGCGTTTGCAATGAACAAGATACTTACCTTCGGTAACAATCTATCTGGTAGAGTCATAGTCTAGTTGCGGATCCAGTGTGATGCCTGGGGAAATTCTAAGGTAAGGAATCTGCAACTATAAGTCTCTATCAGGTAATTCACGTTTTGTATTTGTTTTCGTAGCTACTGCCTTTCACTTTTTTTGTGGGACACCTCAACAAAGAAACCATCCAGCCAACAAAAATACCAGTTTACCCTCTTCACAGAACGATCATATTAGGGGTTGATAATTTTTGGATTCTACTACTAGCTTGGTACCGTTCAGGTATGTAATAAAAATACAACAGCCGCTACCAGTCAATGGAGCTGCGGTGACTTGTGCCCATTTGTAAAGCCATGAGCTGAAGACATCTTTACAAACATACAAAAACGCACAATAGCCAAACAGTACTGATCTGCAGCATGAATTTTCCGGTACGCGCCTGTTCTGTTGATCTGTATGCTTGCACATCTCTACGTGTCACTCTTTGTGGATAATGATATTATTGACAACTTTAGCCTTTAAACTTAATTCCGAGGAAGTGCCTAAGTGTGCCCCAGTGGCGCAGATATGTCTTGCATAATACCTCAAAATTCCCGGATGGCACATGGGGGTTAAGACAAGTAAGTTATTTGCAACTCTAAAAAGATATACATGAATGCAAGTAAATGTGAAACCTAAGTAGCATTTTCTTCATCTGGAGATTCACATACGAAGTTGGTTTCAAGCGGTAATAAAAAGGCGGTGAAGAGAATTTCCACAGAGGGCTGGACCCACGTATGTGTCTTCCATGGCATCTGGCCCTCACAAATTTCAAAGACAGTATATTGAAAAAAAAAAAAAAGGTTCTACTGGGCAAACCCATTGCAACTAATGGACACTATAGTCCACCTTGACATTTCTAGCACGGAGATACACTTCCCATAACCACACAAACAAAAAGCTATCTATGAGAATGCAGTCACAATATGCGACCTATATAGTTAAACAATACTTCTTAATATCGAGAGACCGTTACGACATCTCAAAAGTGAGCTGGATGGAATAAGAAAATATGTAAGGAGATGAAGTAACTATCGAGAAAGGATGTCTACGTTGAGGTAAAAACTTCTGATCTGAGCATGAAAAAAAGAGGCACTTCATCTCTATGAAAAAGTGTAAACGGCTTGTTAACTCACTAATGACCTAAACTCAGTAAGCCAAAGAGAGAAAGGTGATGCGTTACTTAACTGGGTTGAATCAGAGAAGCGGGGATCTCATTTGCAGGTTGGCAGATCCCAGATGAAATCCCTTGGTTTTCCATGGCATAGCATAAGTTACTGAGACGCTCACCCTTGGATAACATAGCCCTTACATCTTCAGCACAGACTGGTGCATAAATCCAACTATTTAGGTTCATCATCCATCCTGCAGGTAACAGCAAAAGGTATGACCAGGTATTTTGCAGCAGATCAACTAATTGCAGCGGTGTTGATTAGAGGTCAGAGTTTAGAGTTGGCTTCCTTGCTTCACATTGCGACTACCACCTCACCCTATTATGTACACACATATTCTTTTAATATGTTTTATCAGTGTCATGCTCTTACGATTTTTGTCCCCTTTCTAGGTTTACAGAATGTCAAAGGGCATATCATGTCAATTGATGACGTGATCAAAGCAGGAGTGAGGCCACTTTAGCCAACTCTATATTTAAAGAAATGATGCAAGTGCTGAGAAGGACTGATCATGCCCTAGTCTTAGCAGAATAAATTCAACTTTTCTTAAGAAGATGTCAATTTAAATAGAAAAGGGATGCAAATCCCTGAGATGGCACTTTATGATTGGGGTTCTGCTGATGATAGGACTGTCCTAATAATTATACAAATACTATATTTAGCCAGTATCAGTCATTCTGGAAGTCTTGCCACTAAAGAGGAGGGTCAAATGGGCGACCTACACTATAACCCATGATTGCCATGGCAAAATAACCTGTGCCAATATGAGTGAGAACTAATCCCGTTCTGAAGAAATTCCAAGGGCCTTCGGAGCAAGAGGCTAAAGTCATCCTGCATGCCACATATCTATGGAGGACCCTCAATGGCATATTAAAGAGTCTAGATAACATTGAAGATTACAAGTGAGTTTTTCACAATCAATCGTGTACCCAGTTAGGAAGGAATGATGAGGTTCCTTAAGAGTTAACACCGAAGGGTAACTACAGATTGTGTAAACAGTTACCTTTTTAATTAAATGACTAAAGGTAGACCCACGCTGAATTCTCCTACATTCAACTATACTAGTTAGAACACTAACAATCCAGGTTGACAACAGGGATATGGAATCACATATATTGTTAAAAACTGAAATCCCTAAATTGACAAATAAGCATTCTAACAGAAAACTGAGCAACTAAGGTTTGTGAGTATTTAAATCCATCCCAACCGCAAGGAAATGTTTAGCTTTCCCATCAGGGCAAACAGTCTCTGGTAGAGAACTATGTATCCTCCCTTCCAACTATTAGTCATTCTTAATAATATATACATAGCTTTCCCAAAGAAGGTAATCTATGAGCAACAACAGAGGGGACTCTGTCCAAAAGTCAGCAACGTGTACATGACAGACACCTTCATCATGGAAAAGAAGGGAAGTCAAAGATACCCAGCGTCTAACCAGCAGGATATTTTAATAAGGCCAAGAGGCATCAAACTGCTTACCAGATGTTAACATTGATCGGCAGGTGCCTCTCTGAAGCATCACTTTCTACATTGCGGGAAGAGAGGTGACTCACTGTGATGACTAACACCTGGTCAAATATTCCTGCCAACAGGACTTCCTTTCAGAAGCACGTCCTGTATCCAGTCGGAAAGCAGGGCTTTCAACCTCTACAGGTTACAATACAAAAGAAAGACTGCTTTATACATATACCGCAAATTCCCTTGTCTTCACCAACATCCATATTACTTCAGGTTGTGGAAGCTGCAGGGGGCAGAAGAGTGACCCAGATTGTTATTCAGAAAAGAGCAAGTGCAGCTTCATGAATACAACTGAGAGGCCAATGTTTTTCTGCCATGATCTTATGCAACACTGACCCTGGTCACCTCAGAGTCCAAGTAATGCAATGCAATGTCCACCAAGCAATAGACAAGGCTAAAGTTTAGAAGAACAAGTTTTGGTAGGTAAGCGGTCTCTTTCTGTAAAGCAAACCGTTTGTTTCTTCCTTATGTCAGATAGGTAGGTGTCCTACGAGGCTGCACAAGGCGCCTCTGACTTTAATTTTTCTTTAAACACTTCAGTTGCAAAGAGAAGAATGCCATATTGGTGTGTTGGAGACTCTGTGCCCCTCACACTTGCCTGCCCTGCCCAGGAAGGAATTAAGTCGGACTGGATTTAAAAGAGGATCTTTCCTCTTTTAGCAAAACTCAATTCACTCTTTGTTTTCTTAAAAGATGTTAACTTGCATCTGCAAACGGTCAGGATTCTCTCAGCGAGTAGCATATCTCCCTTGTTCAAATTGGCTTGCTGCAGCGATTCTCGTTAGTGGCATCACTCATACTGCTGGACGCCTGCTTGATTTACTCAATTTCTCTAAAACACTATTTCTGGTCTGGACCCCGCCCCAGTTTGATGGGAAGATTATCACCTTCCTACTCCTAATGTCCCTAGCCCCTCAGACCACCAATCAAATTCACAAACTCTCACGCCTGATGGAAAATCTCCCCCAAATCGTAACACTGCTTCCTCGTTGCTTCCACTGCTAATAAGAAGCTCGAATTTCCAACACACGTTATTTGCTTTCTCCCATCAAAATGAGTTTGTGTAAATCGTGCGAAGAGCCCTTGGTGTTCAATAAATCTTTTTTTAACTCAAACGTGCCCTAATAGAGCTGAATTGCTGGCGACATGACTATCACCCAAATAAAACTCCGTGAGATTATAGACCCAAGCGATCTGCTTGGCTCACTCAAAAGCCCACTCCAGTAAAATCCCAGAAGCTCATAATAGACAACAAGACATTAAGATCAAAACTTAACTATTTTCTATCTCCCACCTGACAGCGTCTGGTACCCCTTCATAATCTTTTTTCCGACAAACTTGCCTCCGATTTCCATTCAAAACATTTCCAAAGCACAGGTCCACTCCCAGGCTCAACCCGAGCGAGACACAAGAGTTGATCCACTTTGGGAGTAACTTGATGTTCTTACTCAACAGGTCTTTCATCACATTCTCTGCTGCTGCAAACCAGGCTCCCTTACTACACCTGTAGGTCGTCTACCATCCCTTGAAGTCATCCTTCCGACATCCCTCTTAAACGTCCTGAACTTTTCTCTCATTTCTGAGCAGTTCTTTGATAAACAAAGCACAGTGACCCGCCTCCTGAAAATGACCTAGCCTTAACCCTTCGTGCACAACCAATTCTGATGCTCTTTTGCCTCCAAATTCTGCTCATTTTTGGAGTCCTGTGCTCTTGATGACCCCTCAATCGGCTTCCTACCCATCACGATCACAGAATTAGTCATTACAGCAGTACCTTATGACCTCTGCCAAGCAGTGGACGGTGCAATGTCCTGACTTTAACTGATCTATTGGCATCATGTGACACTGTCAGATTTGGCCTTCTGCTACCTCCAATTCAGAAAACTGACACCGGAGGCATTGTTCACAACTAGTTTTTATTTTTTTTCCTCTCTAGTTGTATTCAAACTACCATCTTGGCTCATTGTCTTCTTTTTCAGAAGCTACCTATGGCATTACCACAGGCGTTGTACTTTTCTCCCTCTTTAACCCTCATGTCCTCCCTCTGACACCACTCATCCGTTCAAAGGGCTTCCAATTTTATTCCTATGCTCATGACAGCAAACTACTTTTCAGGCTCTCCGGTCGTTTCTCTGACAATCATGCCCTGCAGGTACCTGATGGAGATTCGGGACCTGATGGGCCAACACTGGCTGAAGCTCAATAATTTAAAAATATGAGATTTTTGTGGCTGTCAACTCCCTTTTCCGGCTATGTCAGTTTGCCAAACTTTTTCTTCGTTCTTCGGTAGTTAAAAGTCTCAGCTCAGCAGATGGATCTCCAGGGTTCTGTAGTGCTCTTTAGTGTATTTTCCAGGTATGTAAATGATACAGCATCCTACCCCTGACACGTTTCTCACGGATGAGAAAAGACTACCAGAGGTGATTGCCTCTGCTGCAGGGACCACGTTTCACAGCTGGGCAGATGCTCCATCTGAACACCCCTTTGCACGGAGAGAGGTATCACTATCAAGTCTGGTATTTTTCGAGTTTAGGTGAAAAAACTGCACCAGTATCATACGCAGTAATAATTGTTTGTATCAGATTCATCATCATTGTCCTGCTCCAGAAAAAGATTAGGAAAGGGGTTAGTCTCACAGATCGACTGAAAATAGGACTCCGAGCTGGAGCCATTCTAAGCTCTCATGACTCATAAGAAATAACTGACGAGCATTCTTCTTTGCCGAACGGTTCAATGGAGCAGACGAAAGAGCCAGCATAGTGATGCAAGAACCTCAGTTCCCAGAGGTTGGGTAAAAGATGGTAGGCATGCAGTGCATATTTTGAGACGTTAGTTGTTGAGGGGCCATTGACACTCATTTTGGGGGCCCAGCACTTACATTTCCTTAGAACTTTGACCCAGAACAAGAGAGAGAAAAACACAAATAGGTGGTAACAATGAGGAAGGGAAAGATGGAAAAACGGGAACAAAAGGAACAAGCAGAGATGAAAAAGTGAGATTCTGGTTGTAGATTAAAAAGGCATGATGTGAAATCGAGACTACATAGCCCAGTCATTTGGCAATTTTGACATTAGGAAGCATCGGCAGTGGGCTTCTGAGACATCTTTGGGCACTAGCACTCATTCTTTTACAAATTAGGCCCTGCGGTCTAGGCCCAGAAAATTGATGTTGGATGTGAGACTAGGACCAAACACCTAGACTGTGTAAGAGCAACAGAAATGCATGACACAAGGAAAGTAGAGCCATCCACTGAAAGAGCAACAGGTGCCCCTTTCCAGGTTTGAACCACACCATTCATTGAGCATTGCTAGTAGTGACATCCTGAAGTTCTCAAACTTCAGGAAGTAATAGCCATCAGAGGGAGGAAGAAAAGATAATCGGAACAGGTTCCTTTGCAGAAAAGGCAGTCCTTTTGGCAACTCAAAGGACTCAGTGCAGCGCTCCAGCCCAAAGTGCAGTGGTAGCTGGAGATAGTGGATCAATTTAATTATAGCCAAATATTCTTCATGTGGTGCCTGCAAGACAAGTTGCAGTCTTTTTCGTGTCTGGCGAATATCCACTCGGGGGCTTCTGTAATTTGGCTAGTCAAGGTGGGAATATTCTAACGGTTATTTTATGTTGATGCAAGGATAACTAAAAAAAAAATAACAGAGCAGCTGTTGGCAACTAAAAGTTACAGTACCTTTGTATTCTGAAGAAGGAATGCGTGATATCACCAAATTCTAATTTTTTAAGTAAAACCAAATCTTTCTTTGTGAGGGCAGGGAAACGCGATGCTTTACTTTATTTGCAAATGTGATGCAAGAAGCACCAAGACTGTGCTGAGGATCTTTGCAGTCAACTAACAGGCAACCTTTGAAACCTATCAATTTTTCCTAGGCAGTTTGCATTATTTGTGTTAGTTGGAAACTATAGGAAAACAACGGATGGGCCAAATAGCAAACACTGCAATTGTCTAGCTTTGTAGGCTATGGTCTTCACACAAAATAAAGTATTCTTCAGTAAATTTTTTATGGTATTTATTATTGTCCCCTTACAAAGAGGACTCCAGGTACTGGCTGAACTAAGACATTTTAACGAGCCATAAAGGGGCGGGGCACCCTGTCTGACTTAATCACCCTAAATCGGCGCAAATAAGTGCTGCTGAAAGAGCCGGAATGCCCCCACTGAGGTACTCAACCGATTGCTGTGTGCAACAGATACCAGGGAAGATCCAATCCAATATCAAGCACAAAAATAGGCATAAAATGAACCAATAGGGTAATGTTGAATAGGAACAAAGTGTCTAGATCAATCAGAACAGCATTACTAAAGGAAAGTAATGAATGCATTTAATCCATATTTTCTTCTAGTTCCTCAAAGTGAAATTTCCATCCAGCAACATCAATAAGTAGCCCACGATGTTACTAAATCCCAGAATAATTTAATCATTTTATTGCAACATATCTTTTTTGTCCAATATTAAAAGCTGAAAGTTAACAGGTAGCAGCTATGATTCTTCCGCTCCTTTCACCTTCTGACATAATTCAAGTGCAAAAGAGGCTCCTGTTTTTTTGAGGTTTTAAGTGAAGGACCTATGTGTAACAAGGAGAATAAACAATTCCAAGAGGTGTACGTGCAGCTTGCGCAAATTTAAAAACTGTTGGGGACAGACTAAAACATCTTGCAAGCACCTGTGATCTCACCTGCGGAATTCCACAATGATCCTTGATAAACCCGACCCTCTTTAAGGCATACATAATCCCTCTCGCTACCATTGTCTGCTCTCTTGAGATCAACATCCTTTCCCATGCCAACAACATGTAACTCATTCTCTTTCTCACCAAATGTTTAAAGCTAAAAACTAAGAAGACCAAAATTGTGATCTTTGGGAACAGCACTTCACTGTGGGATTTCACCTGATGGCCAACAGAGCTAGGATTGACACCCTCACCTCTCACGCCAAGAACCTCAAGATTATTATCGACACCAAACTTGGCATAACCACCCAAGTCAATCCACACCAAGAAGACCCTGAGGAAGATTTTCAAATGGCTCCCAATGAGCACCCAGAAAACTGTCATGCACGTCCTTGTCAAAAACAAGCTGGACTTCGAGAATATCTATGCCAGGATCAACAAAAACCTCACCAGAATGATGCAGCCCATTCAGAAACTGACAGCCAGAATCATTCTCAACCTTCCATGCTGCACACACATCACACCACATCAGAAGCAGCTACAATGGCTCCCCATTCATAAAAAAACACAATTCAAACTTCTCACCAACACCTTCAAGGCACTACATAACACTAGCCCAGCATACCTCAAAAGTCCACTCATCTGCTCTCCTACTTGCAAACAGCCCACAAAATGAAAGCTTTTCTCTCTAATGCAGATTTCTGAACATGTACACAAGCCAAGGTCTTACTTAACTTCAAAGGCAAGACACTGATCTCCAGCATCCCAGAATCATATCAGACCCCTCTGAGAGTCCCTCACACGGTTATCCAACAGATAGAGGGACTCAGAAGAATAATAGGATCTCACCTATCCATACAAATCAAACACTCCAGTTTATTTATCGTAAACAAGATCAAGATCTCCTGTGGGCTATGTAACACTTGCATCTGCAACCTCTCCTGGTTGAAACAAAAAGTGAGGATGGCACTAAGCCATCTTGTGCTATGTACCTAGGATTTGCAACTCTTCCTGCAAACACAAACTCTCACTAGCGATCTTAGGGAATAAACTGAAGACATTCCTTTTCATGCAGCATTGGACTGGTACATGCCCTAGTCCTGCATGCCTCCTTTCCATCATCACCTTCCTTGGTATTCCTTCCAATCAGTTGCCACCTTTGTAAAATGCTCCATTGCTTTGTAGCCTGTTACATGCTACATAAATCACCACACAAATATAAAACCAACAACTGTAAAAGGTTATCACTTTGTAAAGTGAGAGCAAAAACAAATTCAGATCTAACATATTTCTTTGAAAGTCGTTCAATTGGTTTTGAAGTGTTCACTGGAGGCAGTACAGTCTCAACCTAGTCTCGGGACACAAAAAATGTAAAACGTCATTAAACCCAACATGCATAGGGTATAATAGATCATTGAGATGAAACAAGATAGATTCTCTGATATAGTGTGGTGTATAGTGGGTGAGATGTTTAGGGAGTCTCCCCCTCAAAGAAACCAGTACTGCTCCAATCCACTGGATATACTCTTAGGGAACATTTTCCAAACTTTGAGCCAAAATGTAGCTCAGCAATTTTGGAGCAAATAATTTCAAAATGCAGGGTGGCCTTTATTCTCATCTCTGGCTTCAAATATTTGCCGTTGAAAGACATGGCCCATCTTGTTTTGCAGGTGGTTTACATGTATTCATTGAAGAGGGCTCTTGGAGATTCCATGTTAGCATGGCTTCTCTATAAGAGCCCAAACCGCAGAGTAGTTAACTGACAATTTTCTAGTGATACACAAACTGGAGGAAGCTGCAATGATTCCTGATTAACAAAATATGGAAGTAAATATTTTGTATGTATCAGCAGCTCACAGGGCCTTTTTCCATCAGGGCCAAAGAGTCTGACCCACTCCTGTTATTTTACAAACACAGTGAGGCAGTGAAATTTACATCTGTGCCTCAAGCTATCTACCTTTTTAGCTTTTCTATCTCCTTTCTTCAATAATGCTGTGACTTTAATGAGAACGATCTCTCCTGAAGGAAGGGAAGAAACAGAGGTACAACAGAGGAACGCTTGGTAAAGAACAGAGTCTGGGTAAACAAAAACCTGATGCAACCGTCTCCAAGAGGCACTGATCCAAAGGAGATTCATTCCCTTATGATCAGAAGCTCTGGCATCTACCTCCAGTAGTAAAATCCAATGCAATACGTGTTTGTTAAACAGATTTTTGAATGAAGGGGCAGTAGAGGAGCTTTGCTGTGATCTTCAGAAGCTTCTCTGTCCCGACAATGTCAAAACACTGCTGCTGTAGTTGAGGATGAAGCTAAGTTGGAAAAACTATTTTGTAAAACCATCAGACATTTAGTAATGGAGGTTTGGGCCCAAGATAAAAAAAAAAATCCAGGGTTGCCCACCGCACGACTGCGTAAAATGAGCAGTTATTGGTTAGGAAAACTTCTGCAAAGGGCACATATAAGCTTGAACAAGGCCAAAATGAAAGCTACAAGTAGGTACTGTGTCAGACAATACTCTCTAATCATTTTAACTACCACCTATCACCCTACCTCCAGATTCTACATTCAAAAACGTGTGACATGTGATTGATTCAGACACACACACGGGGTCAATATAAGCTACAGCAGGGTTTCACCGAAAGGTAAAAGTGCGTAATTTTGTATATGTCTCCATGAGAGCTATAAATGTATGAAACTTCTTCTCTAAAGGAGGAATTGGTAAATTAAAGGCATCTGCTAACTTAGCCAACAGAACATAAAGTCAATCTAGTAAAGGGTGGGTAAGCGGAGTCATATATGGGTTTATCTAATTTATGGCATATATTTAGTCTACTGTCTTTTAGGCAGTCGAGTATCAGGTTTTTGGAAAGGTTTACATGGTGCAGAAGCCTGTCCTCATTGCCTATGTCCCAAGGTTGTAGGGGATTCATGTAAAGTCTTTTAAGTTGGTGAAAACCATGTTTTTAACTATATGTGTTGCTTCTTTATACATTTTTGTAGTTGAGAGTATGCACAGTGCCAAGCTCTTATAGGTGCTTGTTCTTACACAGCTTGAGCATCAAAGGCAATGTGGAGTCTGCTGCAGGTGTGACAGCTTCTGGTGTCATTGTTCTGACTTATATTGGTTTCAGAAAAGGAGCAGCCTGGTATCATCAGAGGTGAATTTAGGTGCCAAAAGATCAGAGCCATTGGTGCCTGGCATCAGGAAAAGGGTGACAATGGTTGAGCCAACATCATCCAGAAGAGGAGAAGATGGGGCAGAGAACCAGAGACCCCTGTCTCAGCAGGGTGAGTCTTACAGAAAGTAGTTAGCATTACATACCTGAGGTCCTCAAACTGAGCAGGGAGTACAGGAAGCAGGGAGGTACACTACAGGCTATAGTTTGTCCAAATAGAGAACCGGTGATCAGAAGGGTGGAAACCTCGAGGAGTGCCTGCAGGCTAGAGTACGCACTGAATGGAGGTGAAGAAGGATCCATATCTGAAGAAGATAACCTAGTGTGTTTGGAATCCATACACAGAAGATACAGAATGGCGTTCATACTCCTTCTTACATTGACATTGGTTAAACTTGATGCCAGATGCTGCCAAACTCTGTGGCATAATTCAGAGACAAAACACGCATCATGGGTACTTGTTAGCAACTGACAAAGGAGCCTCCTAGAAAGGCTTACATCATGTTATTTTGCTAGATGCATGGGTTTCAAGAAAGAAAAAAAAAATAGGGAACAAGTGCAAAATTTAAGTATAGTAGAGGTATAAACAGCCTTTACTGTACAGAGAGGATATCACTTCTCAAGTATGCAGTTAATATGGTACCCAGACACAGCAAAACTGGGGCAACACCATTCAGAGGACTTGCCTTCATTGCTCACAGGATATTTGTATCAATGTTCATGATCCTCAGACTAATATTGCCCTGATAATACAGGTGGTGATCCATATCAACGGGCATGCTGGGATTTTCAATAACTGGTAGAAATCTGTCCTAGTCCTACTCATCCCAGTAACTGACTACTTCCAATCTGAATATCCGCTTCAATGGGCAACAGAGCCAGTCTAATACCTAGCAGGGATACGGACGAATTCTGGAGGACAAATTGGGGAAGGGCCACGGTCTGCATGGAGGAGTGGATACCAGGGTGGTTCAGACTACCCCTCTCTGTAGCGGGAAGGATTGCCATTGCCAAAAATGATCATCCTCCCCAAGTTCCTCTATCTGTTTATCAACATTCCCATCCCACTCACAAGACATTTACTCAAGCATCTTGACCTAACTTGGTGGCCCTGATGTGGGCTGGCAAACAGCCAAGTGTAGCGTGGAAAATGCCGACTGTACCCTTCCATCAGGACGTATTAGGTGCCCCTGACATGGAATTATATTTTTATTGTATACTGACCACCATGCCATATTTGACAGTCAGACGTCTTTTTGCTGAAGTGGAAATGGTAGCATGCAAGCTATAGGCGTGGGATTGGTTACAACAAGGAGCACAAGCACCTTGTCTTTACATGGCCATCATACCTTTGGCCAGGAACCCTACACTCTCCATGATGAATGACGAGGGTACCTGTTTGTGTGCCCGCCGACTGGACTGAGCCTCAACAGGTCTGGGTGACCTTTATCTTGAGGAGCAGTTCCTCGAGTCACAAAGCATAATGGATAACCCATTGCATACGACCCTGGATATCCTACTGTATCATCAGCTCCACACTGCCCTTTGCGTTTGCACTGCGCCTCCCCTCTAAACAATGCATGCCCTGGACAACAGACTCACAAACTGGTCTTCACAAAGACTTCTAACTCTACGCTATGCAGAAATGCAAGGGAACTCTAAGGCCTTATTTTTCTTCTTCCCCACTTTTGTATTTATTTTTTTAAAAAACGAATATGAATATATATATATATGGAGTACTCGGATGGATTTGGTCAGGTGATTTGTGGCTACCTAAACCTTCTTAGGAATGTCTGCCCATGTAGCATTATGCAAAATAATATGACATTTATATTATAAACATATGTAGGAACTTGACAATGAATATATATGTTCGTTTTTATTTCTAAACTATATGGAGATCACGTTATAAATAATTTCTAGTTTTAAATTGTACGAGTGATCAATACAAAACACACAGTTGGGACTTAAATGTACATAAATGTGCAAAAGATTACCTTTGAATATTTATAGGACACATTAGATCCTCTTCTACAGCACTTGCTTATCCTTTGAATCACATTTTCTCTAAAACATAAAGAAAACATTAAAAATTTAAACAAACATAAAATACTCTTCCTCACATCATTTTGCACAGAATTTCGAGTACCTCTTTTTAGTGCCCGCTAGTGAACACAAAAGAAAAGACGGAAAAAATAGGGAATCCAAAATAGCATCATTGTTCATTTCTAGGAAATAGAAAGAATTTAACCTGAAAAGACATACAAAAGTCCTTGTAATAATTTAAACAACTTGGTGACTATGAAGAGTTAATAAATTCAGCAAGACTTCATGAATGTATGTAAGCACACTTTACAAAGGGTGCAAGATTTAGAAAGAAAGATACTGAATACATGACTTTATTGTGTTAGCTCATGATATTCTTAATGGTCACCATTTGTATGTGTAAGAGAATAAGAGGAGTGTGTGAGGTTATGAAAGAGTATCAATAAGTATGAATCTGATCGTGTTTTTGAGAGTGTATCGCCAAGTAGGAGAAGAACAGCTATAAACCCTTATAGCTTTACAAAAGTGTACAGCTAGTCGTGAAGTGAATAGTGCCATATGGACATTTGTACTGCTAAGAAACTTAAAGTTTAGGGGTAATTCACGCAGATTTCTTTCTCATTGATGTTCAAAAGGAACATGGACAAGTCAATCTGTACCAGTTCCTTAGGCAACAGATACATTTATCTGAACACATTTCTGTAGCCCTCCATATTTACAGTCTGAATTTCTCCACAACCTAAAGATACACTTGCCCGTCCCTGTGTCCTTTACCTCGGTCACAAACAGGACACTCGCCTGGAAAGTGAGGTGCGCATTCTTGTGGGATGTTGGTTAGCACATTAGCAAATGTCAATGCTTTTGCAAATATGCAAATAACCTGGAATGTCTGATAATCTCATACTTGTTTTAAACAATATATCCATTAATGTATTGACCCGACCTCAGCTGTTCCATACATTGTGAGCAACAGGCCAGAATCCTCCACTGTCACTCTACGCTTGAAGTGTACATTTTCCCTCAGCTGAAAAATCTGAATTTAACAGCAATGGTAAAAGCAGAGATGGGGGCGGGTGGGGTGATGGACCATGAGAAGGAAGGTTGGTTTACAGTTGTTAGGTGGCTGTTTTGAAAGTCGGTCGGGGAGACACAAGGTGCAACGTGTAGGTATGTCTGCATTACGTTGTTCTTTTTCTAAGGACAATAAAGATATATTCATACTTAAAATTCTAAAGAAGTGTACGTTGCTGTCTAACTTCCTTCCTCTACTCTTTCTCAAGTACGACATTCAACAGTGCTACAGCAGAAAAAATTGTTAAAATGGTCTTTGCACTCTGCTCACTGTTTGATGATATTTTAAACATTTCTGCATTTCAACAATAAATGACTAACGTGCATTTAATTATTAGCCAATTCTATTGTTGCAGCGACTCGTGGCCAATTCGGTCAGTTTTAAGTTCGGGCATCATGGTGGTGTCATCAAGTTCATTCCTTGTTATTACTACGGATTCCAACAGTTTAAAGAGATAGCACAAAAGTATACCAGGCGTTGGCAGACCACTTTATAAAATGTGCGTCTTCTCATGCAATAGTGTTGCCAATGCTAGTACAGTGACTTTAAAGCGAACAAGCTTTGGCAAAGACAATAGGTCAGTGGTTGATCACCAGCCTTTTGGCTTTGGCTTACCTTGTTTGTTCTGTCATGGCGTTTGCTAAACGTATTGTTGAGGAAGCTTCTGAGTCCCAAACAGTCTAAAAAATATACAGGCTAGAGGCAAAAATATGTTTTTGGTCTCAAAAAGCACACATTACCGTAGAAGCCCCTGGCTCTGAAGGGGAACTACTCTGTGTCTGGATGCCCTCCTTGTGAAAGTGCAGCATGCTGTAACTCAGAGTGAAGGTCAGCCAATGGCTGGAGTGGGCTGGCCATTGCTCTATGATGAATGCTGGAGTGGGTGGAAGGAAAATGGGAATGACGTAACAGACTCGTGGAAGAAGTCGGGCTGAAACCCCCTAGAATTCCGTTGTACACATAATTTAAGTAACATCGAAATGTCTTGGCTAACACAAGACCTTAAAAAGCCAATCGGCCTGGCTTGTCTACCAGCCCCTGGCCTTTGCTAATGACATTTTGTAATGTTTTTGTAAACCTTGAAATCTTTATTACAAATAGAAAGAGGGGGTTGCAAAGACAGCTAAAAAAAGAGGCATGCAAAGACAGCTAAATAAAAGAGGCATGCAAAGACAGCTAAATAAAAGAGGCATTCAAAGATAGAGACAGTTGTGTAGATAGACAGACATGTGTGGACAGAGAAGGTTGCATACATAGAGAATGTTGCATAGATAGGATTGAACAGTTAGATAGGGAGACAGATAGATGGATGACCAGATAACCTACTATAATAGATAAGACCAGTTTTTAATGTCTAATTTGTTAAAGTAGCATGTGCTGGTCCCTTAATCTCAGGGATTGTGAAAATGCGGATCCCTGACTATTCTGCCCAGTCAAACTTAAACAGTCCAGTAAGTGATAAACTTTCTAATTTCAAGGTTAGAAAAACAGGGTTCACAGAAAATAATATTTTCTCTCTGATCTTTCTGGTAGGGAATCTACCTAACTGCAGATACCACAACGGGTGAATGTTTTGCACTGGATCCAGAAACTTTTTTCAGTAGTACCTCTGTGCGCCAGTAGGTGATGTTCTGCAGCTCTGCACTGACGCCATTCCACTCTGGAAATGATGTGTAGGGCCCATATACAGGAGTGACTCCCAAGTGCTAATGTCAGTTGCTTTTGAGGCTGTCCACGGCCCCGGATGCAGAGACCAAACGGTAAATTGGCTTTGACCAGTGTTCAGATTACTAGCCTTGGGATCGTATTAATGGGTAGAATCCAATTCACAAAATGGGATGGCCGGTGAGGAATCTGCAGTCGGACAGAGTCTCTACCTGAACGAGTGTTACCAAAAGTAAGTAACTTTTAATCTAATAAAGTCTTCTAACCACAGATTTTTTTCACCTTTTGAATAAAACCAGAGGAGTACCTATTGGGAGGTGGGTCTGTGAACTAGTTCAAAGCAAGAAGTCATCTAGGACTGAGTGGGCGAAATGCTCCTCTTTGTGAACCTGGTTGTTCAGACAATAGTGCTTCGTGAAGATATAGAGGAACATCCACGTAGCCACCTGGCAGATGTCCAGGACAGGAACTCCATGTGCCAATGCAATATCATCGGCTTTGGCTCCAGGGGAATGAGCTTGCAATCCTTCCTGAGGCTGCTTTTTCACCAATGCCTAGCAGATCTTGATGCACATTTTGATGCAGTGGGAAATGGTCCTTTTCTGCACGGCATTGCCTTTTCTTTGCTCCAGTGAACCCTACAAAGAGTTGATCGTCCACCCTGTATTGTGTGGTATGATCAATGTAAAAGCTCAGCACTCTTCTGGGGTCCAAGCGATGGAATCTCTCCTCCTCCTTAGAGGGGTGAGGAGGAGTATAGAACGACAGCAGGGTGATGGTCTGGCTGACATGAAACAGTATCACAACTTTAGACAAGACTGATGCACGCATCCACAGAACCAGTTTGTCTGGAAAGACGGTGGTGTAAGGTGGATTGACAGAGAGCCTGCAGCTCGCTCACTTGCCATGCTGATGTTATAGTGACGAGGAACATCATCCTGGGAGCAAGAAACAACTAAGGTTAGAGCTGTGAGGCAGTTCAAAGGGAGAACACATCAAATACATTGGGACCAAGTTAAGGTCCCACTTTGGCATGACAGAAGAAGGAACTAAGTGGTGGAGACCTTTAAAAAATGCATCATGATTGGTAATTTAAAGAATGAGGGCTGGTCTGGAACCTGCAAAAAGGTCAAACAAGCCAAAAGGTATCCCTTACATGTGCCCAAGGAAAGCATTGCTGGGGAGAGACAAATCACACAGAATGACAGATAACTTGGCCCGGAGGTGGCCAATCTTGTGTGTGTCACACTAAAGTACAGATTTGTCCCAAAGACAGGCGTGTAAATTTTTTGATGATGATAGCCACTTCTGGGGGAGAGTTGAAGGGGTTCAGCTGTCACTGCTGAATCTCCATGCATGAAGAAGGTGACTGAAGGCCCAGGTGCAGAAAAGTGTCCTGATGCTGCAACAGCGAATCCTCCAGAATCATGCAGTCTGATGCTCAAGCCCAGGAGCTCTGGATACTAACACTGTTGGCACCCAACCAGGGTACACTAGCATGGCTTGGGACCAGTTGGTCTTGATCTTCAGAGCTCAGGGCAGAAGAGGTAGCAGTAAAGGCATGCAGGAGTACTGAGTTCCACTCTAGGCAGAACATGTCTCTAAGTGAGAGATGCCTTGAAAACTCCAACACACAGAATTGCTAACACTGCACGTTCTCGACAGTGGTGAAATAATCAACCCACGGTCCCCCTCATTTGCAGAAAAGACCTTGCACCACCTTCTGGTGTAACTGTCACTTGTGATCCACTGGTGCTGACGGCTGAGCTCATCTGTCCAGGCATTCAAAGATCCTGGCAGGTGCTTTACTTGGAAAATCCCTTGATGGTCTGGCCATTTCCAAGGGTGTAGTGCCTCTTGACACAGGGTCCAGGACCCCACACCGCCTTGCCTGTTGCAATACCACATAGCAGTGGTGCCTACAAACACATGCACCATCCTCCTTTGATGGGCAGGAGGAAGGAAGGCTTTAAACTCCAAGAGGATGTACCTCCACTCCATGAGGTTGAGAAGGAGTTGGGCCTCTGCTGGAGACCTCTGATCTTCATTTCTCCCAGATGGCCGTCCCAACAAAGAAGGGATGGATCGGTCACTACTGTCAACTCTGGTAGAGAGAGGGCCCTGCCACTGATCCAATCTCTGTCCAGTAACCAACAGTGCAGATCTTTTGCAGTCACCTCCGATCTGGATGTGGTCTGAGGTCTTCTTGATGATGGGCCCACTGAGATTTCAGATCCCACTGCACATCCCACATATGATACCTGGCATGTTTGAGAAGCAAGATGCAGGAAGCCATCAGTCCAAGTAGCATCAGAGAAAACCTCAGTAAACCCAGAGCAGAGGCTGAAAGATTGTGACTATAGCCTGAATATCCTGGACTCTCACTTCCAGGGAAAAGGCATGAAACCGAACCATGTTCATAATGGCTCTAATACATTGGAGCGCCAGAGAAGGACTCAGGGACATTGATCATGAACCTAAGAGATAACACGAGTTTTGCCATAGTATGAAGATGGTTGACAACTGCTCGGTGCAAGCCCCCCATCAACAGCTAGACGTCGAGGTAAGGAAAGACTGGAACCACCAGCCTCAGAGGTGCACTGGTGAAACCAAAGTGAAGCAGAGCCAACTGAAAATGCTCTTGTCCCACCACCAACCACAGGTAGTGCTGATGGACTTGCAAGACTGGTCTATGGAAATATGCCTCCAGCAGGTCTAACGCCACCATCCAATCTCCAGGGACAGTGGCAGCCAAGACCTGGTCCAGTATGAGCATCTACAATATTTTCTTATGTAGGAAAGAGATGAGGATGCAGTTCTAAAATAAGATTAAAGCCTCCATCCGTCTTTGGCACCAGGAAAGTAGAGGGAGTAACAAGCACAACCTACCTCTGCTGCAAGGCACCCTGTTGAAGCCCCTTTGGCCAAAATAGCTTACACTTTTTGCCATAAGATGGACAGATTGCCCTCAATCAGTCATCTGGTGATGGTGGAAGGTGCAGTAGAGTGGCAATGAAGGGCATGGTGTACCCATTCAGGACTATCTGCAGAGCCCAAAAGTCTGATGTGATGCTTTGCCAACCCATCACGAATCTTAAGATCCTGCCTCCAACTGGTTGGCTGTACTACACTAATGGCTTGCTAAAGGGGTTTGTAAAGAGTTGCTTGCTGACTCAGGCTTTGGAAGACAAAATGTTAGGCACCTTGCGGGAGCTGAATTGTTGACAGTATGCAGTACCCCTGCTGAAGCTGTGAAAGGAACTGTAGAGTTGAAGTAGCTGGCAAGGTGGGTAGAAAAGACCAGGGAGCATACTTTGGCCATGATCTCCATGAACCGCGCCAGAGCAGATTCTAACTTGTCCCAAACAGGTGAGTCCTGTCAAAGGGAATTTCCATAAGGGACAATTGGAGATCGTCTGAAAAAACAGTTTAACGCAGCCATGCATTGCAACTAATGGCAGTACTGCTGCCAAAGGCTTGCGTAACTGAACCACTTGTGTTCAAGCCATGACGAGAGTGAACTTGGCTGTTACGATCGTCCTATATGGCTTGGGTCAGAACAGATCAGAGGTCTTCTAAGACACCAAAGAGCGTGGGAAGAGAGACCCATGACAAAACTCTCATTTACAGACCTGGGGACCAAGCTGGAAGAAGAAAATACCCTCTTCCCCAAGGTCACTACTCATTCGGACTCCCAATGGGTGGGAAGGGTGAAGCAGGGCAATTAGTCAGAAGGGTATTCGGGTTGGTCAGATTTCTAGACACCTGCACCGGCAAGCTTTCAGGGGAGTGGTGCAGACACAAAAATACAGGATCACTCAGGGCAGGGCTGTGGCTTCTTGCAATCTTGCACCTGACTGGGGGCCAGAGCAAGGTTTGGCCCAGGCTCCTAAGAGGATATTGTAAGTGCCCCATTAAAGTGCAAGCAGGACTTAGAAGATGTTTGCCCCAGCTCGAACATTTCTGTTAAGACACTGGTTCTGACCTCTAAGATGGGGAGCTGGAGGTCAAGAACTATGGCTACCCTACGCATGACCTTTGCGTAAGAAGTACTGTCCTCAGTGGCAGGACTCTGGGATGAAGTAAGTCCTGACTCAGGCGAAGTGTCAAGGCCACTGGCTTCCTGAAGGTCATCATACCAAGTTTATTCATGGTATTGTAGCCATACTTCAACACCTGCATCATAATCGCTCTCCGAATCCATACCAAATATGGCATGCAAGGTAGGAATAATTTCTTGTGGAGGTGTCACATCAAGTGGGGGAGGTGCAGTTTTGACGGAAGTCATGTATGGCTTCGGGGCAGGTTGTAGCGGTGCAGACTCAAAATCAGAGAGCACAATGGGTACCTTATTCTTCAGTGCTGATGAATTCAGCATCATGTCGAGGGTATGGGAACCAGGAAGTGGCATGGAGCTTGGCACCACAGTGTCAGTCCAGTAGCCGGAGGAGGCCCAGTGGTGGACCCGGAGGGTCCGACTGGTGCAGTGCGTGAACCTGGCAGTTTTGTCCCATATAGTAGGCATGACGACTCGTTTGGGCCCGTTGGCGCAACAAAGGGAGTTGGTAAGCATCAGAAGAGTTGGAGCGCGGCCTTGTGGAACTCTTCGATCTACCTAAGTGTCTCCGACAGACAGGGAAACTCAGGTTGTGCGAGGACAAGTTGCAGGAGGAGCTCAGAGGTTGACTGACTTCGGAGTGAGATCCAGAAGCATGACTATGCCCTCAGATCATCTCAAAAGAATGGAAGTAGTGCAAAGGGGCTGAGTCCCACATATTTTTTATGTTTTTCCTTTAACATCCCTGAAGACTTGGAGCTCACTTTTGACTAATCCCAGGAATGATTCCTGCGACTTCTGGACCGAAAACAGGATCAAGACCAACCCTTCAACTTAGATTGGTCTCGTTTTAGAGTCTTCCAGCCCCTGGCGACAGAATTTTGCTCTGCAGACTCATATGGCTTCTGAGTTCATCAACTTGCAGTCACTGCAGTCCTTAGAGTCGTGGCTAGACCACAGGTAAGCCTGATGATTATCTGTCAGAGACATTTGTTTGCAACAAGGTTTGAAACCTGCTGTTTTGGGAGGGGACATTTGCCTAGCACATTGTAAAAATGTTGGTTTTAAAACTGCCTCAAAGAGACGAGGGTTAGCTTGAAATGTGAGTCAGGTAGCACTGAAAGGAACAGACATGAGTGCTTGGCAGTGGCACCTGAATGGCCCTGCATATCATTCCAGGAGTGGAACAGTACTGCGCCACCTACCAGCACACCGAGGTACTACTGACAAAAATTTCTAGATTCAATCTGATACCTGAGGAACATGCAAAAGGTGTGAAATCTGCGGTTAGATATCTCTATCAGAAAAAGAAAAACCTGCAGATTCTTCCTTTCCTAGCAAGCAATAAACTGCATACAATTCAGGCTGGAAAAAAATAAGAATGCAGTCAACTAATCTCTAGAAAAAGTGATGGGTTCAACACCGCTAGGGGGTTTGTAAAAAACAAAAAGGGTGAGACCTCAGGAAAGATGCACACATTCAAGTCCAACCCCTGTCATTAGGGTCACCACGTTCCTGGCCTTGGCTTTCTGTAACTACTGATTCATTTTGGGCGTTGTAATTTTATTTATTCTAACTGAACCAATTACACTTGCATATGTTCACTCATTTGCAAGTTAGCTCACTTACTTTGTCACTCATTTGCACTTGCACTCGCTCAGGGTTGCTTGCTCCTTATTTATTCTCTGATATTGACACTTACATTTGAAAGGCCCCGTAAAATAAGTCTTATTCAACATGGGATTTCTAAAATCATTTTGAAGAGGTGTGGCTCAGTTTTAATATATCCCTGTGTTTATCCTTTATTTCAATCCGGAAAGGTGTACTGCACCACCTACTGGCACACCAAGGTACTGTTGACAAAAGTTTTCAGATTCAGTTTGACACCTCAGGAATATTCAAAAGGTGTGAAATCTGTGTTTAGACATCTCCATCAGAAGAACGACCTGCAGATTCTTCCTTTCTAAGCAAGCAATAAACTGCATACAATTCAGACTGGAAAAAAATAAAGCAGTCAACTAACCTCCAGACAAAGAGAGAGGTTCTACATTGCTAGGGGAATTGCAAAAAAAAAGGTGCGAACTCAGGAAAAATTCACACATTTAAGTCCAAACCCCCTCATCAGGCTCACCACGATTCAGTCCTTGGCTTTCTCTAACTACTGATTCATTTTGGGCATAGTAATCTTATTTATTCTATTTTAACCAATTACACTTGCATATGTTCACTTATTTGCATAGCTCACTTACTTTGTCAGTCATTCACACTTGCACTCACTCAGGGTTGCTTGCTCCTTGTTTATTCTCTGGTATTGACACTTACATTGGAAAGGCCCTGTAAAATAAGTCTTATTCAACATGGGATTTCTAAAATCATTTTGAAGAGGTGTGGCTCAGTTTTAACATGTCCCTGTGTTTATCCTTTATTTCAATCTGGAAAGGTGACTATTAGTAAAGGGCTTCTGATGATCATCTATGAGAGGACCACAGCAAAAAAGTCAGAATCACAAGAGGGCCGTTTTAGAGGTCCATTAACTGTCAAAGCCAAAATGTCTCATAACAAATTTTGTTGCATCTTGCCGACCACTCCCATTGTCTTGTATTGTTACTGTAAAGGACGTTTGCATTTTGTAAGATCACATGTAAACATTCTCCAATACTGCCTTATGTTAACAGAAAAGCAAATAATAAAGAGACTAGCTTGTGAAAGAAAGTTCATCACAGTCATCTTACCGCCTCTCTTTTTTGTACAACAAAAGAACAATCAGGCAAGCAGTTAGAACCACAAGAAGCAAACTAAGGACAGCACCAACAGCTCTGCTTCTTCCAGACAAACTTTTCTCGTCCTGATCACCGCTGTCTGACTGATGATCTATGCCATCCGACGTCTCAGTCCTGTTAAAGTGAAAACAAACATTAGAGCTTTAGAAGTTTAGTCAGTAACATATGCACATAAACATGCACAAAAGAAGATACCAGACTCATGTGTGATGGAGAAACAAATTCCAATATGATTTCAATAACCCTTAGGTGCATACTGTAAAATTGTTTCAATTGGAAATACAGAACAAGTTACTTACCTTCAGTAACACTTTTTCTGGTAGAGGCTATCTAAATGCAGATTCCTCCCCTTTTGAATATTCCCCAGGCATGGGGCTGGATCCAATAACTTGTCAGAAGTACCTCAGTGACATGCGACTCCAACAGACACCATTCACTTCCAAAAATGACATGTGGGGCCTATATAGGCTCCATCCCTGAGTCAGACTGTTCGCACCCCCAGACACAGAGTCCCAAGAGCAAATTGGTTGTGACCACTTTGCAGATTCCAAGACTTGGGATCTTATTAATGAATACAGTCCAAAGACAGACCTGGGAGGATGGGAGGGTCGTGAGGACTCTGCAGCTAAATAGAGTCCCTACCAGAAATACCATTATAGAAGGTAAGTAACTTACTCTTCTGATAGAGATTTCTAGTTACAGAGTCTTCACCTTTTCGATAGATACCAAAATAGCACCTATTTAGAGGGAAATCTGTGAATGGATTCAAACCAGAAAGTCCTGCAGGACTGAGCAGGCGAAATGCCCCTCTCTGAGAACCAGACTGTACATACAACAATCCTTTGTGAATATAAAGAGGGATATACACATAGGTGCCTGGCAGATGTCTAGGATAGGGGCTCCACGTGCCAATGCAGTGGTAAAAACTGAGGCCCTGGTAGAATGAGCATGCAGTCCTTCCGGAGGCTGCTTTTTGACCAGTGCGTAGGAGATCTTAATGAGGGTACAATCCCGCCTGAAAAGGTTCTCTTCTACACTGCCTTACCTTTTTCACTCCAGGAGACACCACAAAGAGCTGATTGTCCACCGAGACTCCTTTGTAAGATCAATGTAAAAGCTGAGCGCTCTTTTGGGGTCCCAGCAATGGAGTCTCTCTTCTTTGAAAGGGTGAGGTGGAGCATAAAACGTTGGTAGGGCAATAGCTTGACTGACGTGGAACAGTCACAACATTTGGTAGAAATTATGCTGATTTCCACAGAACCAGTTTGTCTGGGAAGAAGGTAGAGTAAAGTGAATTGACAGAGTTTCAAGCTCATTCATTTGCTGTCCCAAGCTGAAGGTGATGAGGAACATAGTCTTAACGGTAAGACCTCGTAAGGGACAGCTGTGAAGCAGCTTGAACGGAGCACACAAGATAATTAGGGACCAGGTTAAAGTCCCACTGAGGCATTACAAAGGGACGAGGAGGAAACATATGTTTTGACACTTTAAAAACAAATCGCTGGTGACCTGACCAAAGAGGGCTGATCTGGCAACTGTGAGAAGGCCGATAGGCAGATAACTTGGCCTGGGGAAGTCAATATGGCATGTGCAGCATCAAACCACAAACTGGTCCCAACGACAGGCACAGTTTTATTCAAGGCATGCCTTGCTGCTGAGATGACATCAACCACCTCCGGAGGAAGGTCAAAGGTGTTCAGCTATCGCCGCTCAATCTCCAAGCATGAAGGTGAAAACTTTAAAGGATCAAGGTGCAGACCCCTGCCATTTTGCTGCCTATAGTAGGTCCTCCCAGACGGCAGTCTGATCAGAGGACAGGTGCTCAAACCTAGGAGCTCTGGATACCATACTTTGTGTGCTCAATCCAGGGCCTTTTGGATGGCTTGGGCCTGGTCTGGCCTGATCATCTTCAGAAATTGGAGCAGAAGAGGTGGCAGCAGGAAGGCATAGACGAGTCCCAACCTTGGAGACTCAGACGTGCAGAATTGCTGACACTGCATGTTCTCGGCGGTGGCGAAAAGATCAAGTCAAGAATGTCCCCACTCGCAGAAGAGACCTTGCTCCGCTTCCAGATGCAATTGCCACTTGTGAGCCGATATGTGCTGACGAGTGAATTTGTCCATCCTAGCATTCAAAGAACCTGCCAGGTGGTTCACCACCAGGAAGATCCCTTGGTGGACCAACCCTTTCCAGAGGTGCACTGCCTCTCTGCACAGGGTCAGTGACCCTACCCAGCCCTGTTTGTTGCAGTACTACATGCCTGTGGAGTAATCAATGAGCACCTATACTAGCCTCCTCTTGATGGATGGAAGACAGACATTCAGCTCCAGGCAGTTGTTTTGGAGACATGACTCCACCTGACACCAGAGGCCTTTGATCTCCAACTCACCCAGATGACAGCCACAACTCAGAAGTAATGCATGTGTTGCCACTGTAAGCTCTGGGTGGGGAAGGAAGCGGGCTCTGCAGCTGTTCACAATTCAGCAACCACCACTGCAAGTCTTTTGCAGTCTTCTCTGAAATTCGAGCATGGTCAAAGAGATCCCCTTGATATTGGGCCCACCAAGACTCCAGATCACACTGCAGAACCTGCATATGTCACCTGGCATGCTTGACTAGCAAGATGCAGAAGGCCATCAGTCCCAGCAGCCTAAGAGTCAACCTCAATAAAACCCAGGACCGAGAATGAAAGATCAGGATCATAGATTGAATGTCTTGTACTCCCTTTCCAGGCGCAAAGGCACAAAACTGAACCATGTCCAGAAAAGATCTAATAAGGGGAACACAGATCTAGAATAGGACAAAAGACTCTGTCCTCCTTGGACACCGGAAAGTAGCAACAGTAACAACCACATACTAGTTCTCCCACTTGCAAGCTCTTGACAGCCAAAAGGGATTGCACTTCCTGCCACAAAATTGAGAGCTGGTCTTCTGTCATTCACTGCGAAGAACGTGCAGCAGGCACGGGTAAGGCGTATCACCTGCGAACATGCTGTAGGCCACACCTGTTTGATGTCATTACCTGCTAACCCAGTAAGAATTTGTGGTTTCTGTCACCCACTGGGTGGCTCAGCTTCTATAAGGGCACTCTAAAGAGGTTTGGCAGATAGGGCTCCAGAGGAAGGGGTATACTGAGCAGCCCTATGCCCTGTGGCCGCAGGGTTCGTGGGTGCTGTGGCCTCGAGACAAAACTGCTGGGTTTCCTATGGAGGTTGGACAGGATGGTAGTACCGTGCAACTCTACAAAAGACGCGAAAGGAGTGGCTGGACCAGTAGGTTTGGTGAGGTGGGGCAGACTCGCCCAGAGAGCAAGCTGTAGGAGCAAGCTGTAGCCTGCTTTATTTAACATGCTTTAGAGCAGATTCAGAGTTGTCTTCAAACAGGCGACTCCCGTCAAAGGACAGGTCCATCAGGGAGGACAGGACATTGCGGGAGAATCCAGTCGATCACAGCCATGCATGTCAGTGAATGGCAACACTGGTGCCAATGGCCCGCCTGACGGAATTGGTGGTGTCCAAGCCACAAGGCATCATGAACTTAACAGCATCAACAGTACTGTCTTGGATTGCCTGAGCGAGAACAGGTCATAGATCTTCTGGCACAGCAAGAAGGATCTGTGCCACTAAGTCCCAATGGGTGTAGTAATACAGTCCTAACTAGCAGCTGAGGTTAAGCGATCAGAGTGCCAGACTGGGGGAAGAAAACAAACGTTTCCCAAATGTCTCATCCTGGTTTGCTGTTGGGGGGAATGGTTGGGAAAGTTTTGGTGTTATACCAGCTTGTGGAAGGGAGCACCACTACACCTTTGGGGGAAAGGTGCTGCAAGAGAAAAGCAATGTCACCGGGAGAAGGGTGATGGCACCTGTTAATTGTCGATTGACTGGATGACCAGAAAAAGGTTTGGTCTGCACCCCCAATAAGGTATCAGTCAACGCCTCATTAAATGGAAAAAGGGGTCAGAAGATGTTTGCCTGAGTTGCAGGACTTCTATTAAAACATTAGTCTTAACCTCCAAGATGGGGGAGCTTGGGGTCAAATATTTCAGCCACCCTATGCTTAATCAAGGGAAAGTAAGCGTATTCCTCTATGACCGGTCCAGGGGTTGGAGATGGCCCGTTTTCTGGGGAGGTATCGATACCACTAAATAACTTTCTGTAAGTCAACACACCAATCATCATCCTAGTAAAGTTGAGCGAACTCATCACCCGGGTCATAGTCAGACTATGTACCAAAAAGGGATTGTAGTGTGTGTGTTCTCCCTTGTGGAGGCAGTATTTCAGGTGGGGAGAAGGGTCACCTTGGTTGGTGTCGGGCACAACTTTAGTCAAAGTCGTACCAGCATTGATCTGGCATTGGAAAGAACAATTGGAACCTCCTCCGGTGCGGATAGAGTCAGCATCAGTATTGAAGTTCTTTGGCCAGGCCTAGGTCCTGGTACCGGAAGAGCGGTCGGAAGTTGAATGGAGTCACAATGAATTTCGAGGGTCCCACTGGTGCTGAGGGCAAACTTGCCAGCAGTAGCCAGATGGAGGGCCTCTCAGTCCACTTGGAGCCCGCATGCATGCCAGAGGAAATTGGCAGAGATATGAAGAGCTGGAGCATAGCTATGTGGAACTCCTCAATATGATGTGACATGACTGGTAGCCCTGGAAACTCAAGTTGTGATGGAACCTGCTGTTGGATCCAGAGCAATATCAAAAGTTGCAGCACAGCCCTGGGCCCTTTCAGATGAATGTGAGTAGTGCAAAGGAGCGGGATCCCGTTTCCATTTCTTGTGCTTCTTTTTCAACTTACCAGATGATTTGGACTGTGATAAACACCAGCCTATCGAAGGACTACAGGACTTTCAGTGTGGAGCATGACTTAGAATGATCCCTGCAAGGGTTTTTCTTATGCTTGGTGATGTAAAGCTTCGCCTTGCAGTCCCTTCTGGCCTTCGGGTTCTTCGACATACAGTCGCAGCTTTCGAGTTGTGACTAGACCTTACACACCACAGGCATACCTGGTGGGAATCTGACACAGGCATTTGTTTTGAAAAAGTCCATACAGGGTTTAAAACCTACGGGGGTGTGACATCGCTTGCACACTGAAGATTTTTTTTTATAAATGTCTCAGATGCACAAAGGGCACAGACAAAAAGGAAATGATGTCAGAACGCAGGGGTGGCACCTATATAGGTCCCGCACGTCATTTCTAAAGTGGAATGGCGTCTGTGCTGAGTCGCATGGCGCCACCTGATGGAGTGCTGAGGTACTACTGAAAAGTTTATAGATCCAGTCTGACACTTGGGAAATATTGAAAAAGTGGGGAGTCTACAAATACAGACACTTTTCTGTAGTGTTGTACAGCTATTAAAGACTTGCCTAAGTCCTATCACAATTTATTTCTTTATGAAAATTGTCAGACACATAAAATCACCAAAAGATTAAGTTGATGTAGTTGTTCCATTTATGTGCAAAAGGTGGTTGATGTAACAACTTTATAACTCACCAAGACCCAAACTCTTTGTCTTCAGTGACCTAGTCTGACCTAAATTTTAAGAATATAAGGAATATATATATATATATATATAGTTATTTCAAGTAGCTATAACTTGCAGCCTAAGTTAACTATAACTCGCAACCCACCATGCACAGTTTTTTCTTCAATAATTTGACTGCAATGTTTCATTGATATTTTTATTGACGTTATAAAAGTTATCATGAGTGCTGTAATAGCTAGGGTAATTAGCAGAGCATGGTGAAGGTGCAAGTTATAGTTACCTTAGGCCGCGACTTATAGTTACTTAAAATAACTATACTGCTGAATTTCTCTGGTTTTGTGCGAGTTAATTCAGAACCTAACTATAACGTCCCAGTAACCTTTGGGGTTTATTGGAGTGAATTTCTACTTTTTCTTTGTAAAAAAAATAATTTTCATTATTATACATTAATCCAACCACTGCCGCGCACAGCCTCTGGCTTTGCGCAGGGGGGGTTGCCAGCAGGGCCTGGCCTGGGCCACTCCCTGCGGCCTATCCCCCTAACCACCTAACCACAAGCTGCACACAGTCTTTGGATATGCGCAGGGCCTGTCTCTCTGCGCATGAGGATAATTGTGAGAAGGTGTTACTGGGTATGAGAGTTGCTGTGAGAGTGTCTGTCTGGGTGTGAAATGGTCTATGTGGGTATGAGAGTGAGAGTGTGATTGTGCTCCAATAGATTAAAGATGCATTCACCTCCACAAAGGATTTCAGATCATTTTTCAATTTGGAATCGTGGAGTAAACGCACTTGCTTTGCCTTCGCCAAGCCCAGGAGTTAGGATCATTTGCCTTTCCAGAAGTGGAGCTTCAACTGGGGCACCTGCTACATTTATATTTCTAAGTGCTTCCTGTTGAAGCTTAGTTTCTGTGAAATGAGCATCATGGCCAGAATGGAAGCTCAACTGCTGTTTATCCAACAATACTCTACAGTTTTGCACAAAACGCCTATCTAACTGCAGTACTTTCTACAGGTTAGTTAGTAAGTGCTACCTCGCTGGGTGGATGGCCAGTGTGCAGGAGGAAGGACCACATTGCCTTCCTCCCCCGGCCAATTTCAGCCCAGGAGATCCCATCCCCCAGGGCCCACCTCTATTCAATGGGGGAGGGGGCAATGGGCCGAACTCAGCCCCAGGGACCCCCATCCCCCAGCCACCTCTGCTGGGTGACCCCAGGGCACCCAGTGTACAATGGGACAGTGGGGGAGCCTCAAGGACTCCGAGGTCCGATCCGGCTCTCTGTCTCCCGCGAGAGCAGACACTGCTTTTGCACACAGGGAGCTGTGTCTGCAAAAGCAATTGTTTCCTCTGTTTCGCTGCCCGTCTCTCTGCAGACCAGATCGTACTTTATTTCATCACCAGGGAGGTAGCATTTCCCAGAGCAGTGCGCCCGCATGTTGGTACCTGAGGCTTGACCACCCCCTACAATAATTAAAAGATTTTGCCACAGGGAGGTGGGGGCCGTGTGGCCACCTCCCAACATACTATTTGATTTAAGCCCTGGTGGCAGTCCCCAGGGTATAAATATGTGCAGGAGGGGGTCCCCGGGCAATCCCTGTAGGAAAGTGCCCCTTTTGACATGGTTACCCCCCAACGTTTTGCCTGGTATTGATGCGAACTTGACTTAGTGTGTGCTAAGATCCTGCTGACCAGGCTCCAGCACCAGTGCTCTTTCCCTAAACTGTACCATTGTTTCCACAACTGGCAGACAGCTAAGGCCCCTGTAAAAGGTACCAGCAGTACCAAGGGCTCTGTGACCAGGGAGGGTCCCTAAGGGTTGCAGCATAAATTGTGCCACCCGAGGGACCCCTCACCAAACACATGCACACTGCAGATTGTGTGCGTTGGTGGGGAGAAAAAGGTAAAGTCGACATGGAATCCCTCTCAGGGTGCCACGTGCACAAACTACTACCTGTGGCATAGGTACGTCACCCCTGTAGCATGCCTTACAGCCCTAAAGCAGGGTGCACTATACCACAGATGAGGACATAGCTACAAGAGCAATATGCCCCTACGGTGTCCAAATCCATTCTTAGACATTGTAAGTGCATTGTGACCATATTGAGTACATGGGCTGGGAGTTTGTCATTACAGCTCCATGATGGCTTCACTGATGTCTGAGAAGTTTGGCATCAACCATCTCAGCACAATAAACCCACACTGATGCCAGTGTTGGATTTATTGTAAAATTCATACAGAGGGAATCTTAGAGATGTCCCTTGTATTTTATCCAAGCCTTTAATGCAGGACTGACCAGTCTGCCACTAACAGACAAGTTTGACCCCATGGGGTGAGAGCCTTTGTGCTCTCTGGGGTCAGATACAAAGCCTGCTCTGGGTGGACCCCTGGATACAGCCCCACTTTCGGCTGCAGGTCCGGCGGGAAAATTAGGTAAAACAATGAAGAGTGACTACTGCAGCTAGGACCACCCATAAGGTGTCCAGAGCTGAAGTGACGCATTCCTTGCAAAATCCTCCATCTTGGTTTGGAGGAAAAGGACCAATAGGGATAGGAATGTGCCCCCTCCCCAAAAGGAGTGGGAAAAGGAAAGGTGCAGCCACCCTCAGGGATAGTAGCTATTGGCTACTGCCCGCCCTCTGACCCCCTGAACGTTGCACACCAGATTCCTGGCGACTTCAAAAAGAAAGAAAAAGGACTGTAAAGCAGACTCCCCAGTAGTGAAGACTCCAGATGACAAATGACTTGGCCCCAGCCCTACCGGCCTGACTGCAGGATCAAGACTCTTGCTCCAAAAAGGCGAAGCATCCTGCAGGACCAGTGACCTCTACAAACCCCGAGAGGAATGCCGTCCCAGCAGAGGACCAAGAACCCCGAGGACAGCTGCCCTGTCCAGAAAAAAAACTCTAAAAAGGACCCCAGAGCAGCCACAGATCCGCAAGCCTTGCCCACTCTGCACCAGACACCCACGGCCCGAGTCCAGGTGGCCCACGGTCCAGAGAAGGTCCCCAGGCAATTCTGGCCTCGAGTCCACCCTGGGTTGACCTCTCCTGGCCAGTATATTGAGACCTGCAGCCTGAATTCCGAGGTACCCCCTGACCACAACTGGATTCAACAAAGATTCCCGACGCCCAAGGAGACCTCTGCACCCGCAGACCCCCAGGTCTCAGAGAATCCAACTGACGGTCCAGCAGTGTCCAGCAGGTATCTCCCCTGCTTGTCCAGCCTTTGGTTTCCCAGAAACTACACCCTGGACCCAGCCTGCAGCATCTTTTGTGATCCCCGGGGTCCCCCCCCATTGAAGAGCATTGGGCGCCCAGCTCCGTGTATGCAACCTGAACCCGGCTGTTCCTGTGCCGCTGAGGGTGTGTGTTTGGTGTGATCTATGCCCCCCCCCCGACCCCTGGTGTTGACCTAACCCCCCTTGCACCCCAGGCCTGTGCCCTAGAACTGCGGGTACTTACCTGCAATCTGCTTTCTACCGAGCAATCCAGTCCTCATAGGATTCCATTGCAAACCCAATGTCAACTTTAACCGCTGCACCCAGCTGGGCCGTTTTGCTGGTGGTGCACTTTTGGGGTCAGTCTAAACTTGACCTGTGGACATTCTAACCCCTTAAGCCTGGAACCGTAAGCTGTGTACTTACCTGTTAACTGTGCTAATACTCCCCACACCCCCAGGACTCTTTTGACTCCTATGAAAATCTGCAGTGTCAACTTTTGAAATTGAAAAGTGTTACTTACTTGTAAACTGCTTTATCTTAAAAAAACAAAGTACATTTGATACATACGCTTCATGCCTATTTACAACTGTACTTACCTGCAACAATGATCTACTGATTCTAGTAAAAGTAAAAAATATATAATTTTGCTATATAAAAACAATTGGCCTGGAGTTAGTATTTGAGTGTGTGCCTCATTTTCTTGACTGTGTGTGTAAAACAAACTATTTGCACTACCCTCTGATAAGATTAAGTGCTCGACCACACTACCACAAAAAGCATTAGTATTATCCACTTTAGTCTGTGGGGAACCCCTGGACTCTGCGCACACTATACCTCATTTTGATATAGTGTATACGGAACAGGCTTCCTATATCCCCCTCCCTTATTTTTAATATGCCTCCGGGACCTGGCCCACCCGTGGGCTTTAGTAAAACAAGCGCAGGAGACCATGCTAGGTTTTTTGTTTTTAATTTTTGCACCTAATTCATGGCCCATAGACCCTAGGCCGAATTGTACTGTTGTAGCTTGCAGGTCCAGGGTTCTATAACAATGGCAAACAGGAGAGATCACAGGGGAAAATCCCTGCTGTGGCCCCACCTCATTAGCGTCAATGGTGAGGAGATTGCAGCATTGTTCATTGAGAATTAGGGGCCAGAATATAAAACATTAACTCAATTCATTATACTCATCGCCATCATATTCCGTCCAGAAGAACGAGCAGATAGCTCTACTCCAAGGATTCAAACATCTTGGTAGCATTTAGAAAGACTGCTACTGCATTGAGGCTCGGTTCTAAGCGGACGATAAAAGTGATCAGAGTGCTCAGGTTGTGTAATATGGAAAGTGACATAGAATAAAACCAGACTGATCGAGCAGTATCACACCTGATAATACTGATAGAAGACAATTCACTAGGATCTTGGTTAGGATCTTACGGTTGGTACTGTAGGGTAAAACAGGTCTATAGAAGGCACATCGTGGAGGGAGTTTATTCAGTTTGAGAAGTGATATCAGTGTCATGCTCAAGGTAGGAGGGCGCGTGTCCACGCCTGTCACTTCCTCAAACACTGCCACATGGTGTGGTGATAAAATGTCCACATACTCCTTCTATGTCTTGTATGTGAGACCATCACTTTCCAGAACCTTACAGGTTCTCATGCCCTGTTTTTTTAATGACTTTGATCTTAGCTAGCAATGTTAGTTCATCTGGCTGCCGATGGTGTTCAGCCCCCAAATATACTAATGCTGTATCGTCAAGACAGATGTTGGTCGACTAAAGGATTGTGTGAGTCGAAAGTGTAATATTTGCAGTAGAATTCCCTGAATGTTTGCATTATACCCTCAGTGCTAGCTACTATCTGACCAATATCCCTCTGTTAGCCTAAAATGTCACCTGCTTCCTAGGTCTGGTGAATTATATTTGCCAGTGACTTGCAACATACAGGGAGTGCAGAATTATTAGGCAAGTTGTATTTTTGAGGATTAATTTTATTATTGAACAACAACCATGTTCTCAATGAACCCAAAAAACTCATTAATATCAAAGCTGAATATTTTTGGAAGTAGTTTTTAGTTTGTTTTTAGTTTTAGCTATGTTAGGGGGATATCTGTGTGTGCAGGTGACTATTACTGTGCATAATTATTAGGCAACTTAACAAAATAAAATATATACCCATTTCAATTATTTATTATTACCAGTGAAACCAATATAACATCTCAACATTCACAAATATACATTTCTGACATTCAAAAACAAAACAAAAACAAATCAGTGACCAATATAGCCACCTTTCTTTGCAAGGACACTCAAAAGCCTGCCATCCATGGATTCTGTCAGTGTTTTGATCTGTTCACCATCAACATTGCGTGCAGCAGCAACCACAGCCTCCCAGACACTGTTCAGAGAGGTGTACTGATTTCCCTCCTTGTAAATCTCACATTTGATGATTGACCACAGGTTCTCAATGGGGTTCAGATCAGGTGAACAAGGAGGCCATGTCATTAGATTTCCTTCTTTTATACCCTTTCTTGCCAGCCACGCTGTGGAGTACTTGGACGCGTGTGATGGAGCATTGTCCTGCATGAAAACCATGTTTTTCTTGAAGGATGCAGACTTCTTCCTGTACCACTGCTTGAAGAAGGTGTCTTCCAGGAACTGGCAGTAGGACTGGGAGTTGAGCTTGACTCCATCCTCAACCCGAAAAGGCCCCACAAGCTCATCTTTGATGATACCAGCCAAAACCAGTACTCCACCTCCACCTTGCTGGCGTCTGAGTCGGACTGGAGCTCTCTGCCCTTTACCAATCCAGCCACGGGCCCATCCATCTGGCCCATCAAGACTCACTCTCATTTCATCAGTCCATAAAACCTTAGAAAAATCAGTCTTGAGATATTTCTTGGCCCAGTCTTGACGTTTCAGCTTGTGTGTCTTGTTCAGTGGTGGTCGTCTTTCAGCCTTTCTTACCTTGGCCATGTCTCGGAGTATTGCACACCTTGTGCTTTTGGGCACTCCAGTGATGTTGCAGCTCTGAAATATGGCCAAACTGGTGGCAAGTGGCATCGTGGCAGCTGCACGCTTGACTTTTCTCAGTTCATGGGCAGTTATTTTGCGCCTTGGTTTTTCCACACGCTTCTTGCGACCCTGTTGACTATTTTGAATGAAACGCTTGATTGTTCGATGATCACGCTTCAGAAGCTTTGCAATTTTAAGAGTGCTGCATCCCTCTGCAAGATATCTCACTATTTTTGACTTTTCTGAGCCTGTCAAGTCCTTCTTTTGACCCATTTTGCCAAAGGAAAGGAAGTTGCCTAATAATTATGCACACCTGATATAGGGTGTTGATGTCATTAGACCACACCCCTTCTCATTACAGAGATGCACATCACCTAATATGCTTAATTGGTAGTAGGCTTTCGAGCCTACACAGCTTGGAGTAAGACAACATGCATAAAGAGGATGATGTGGTCAAAATACTAATTTGCCTAATAATTCTGCACTCCCTGTATTTGCCAGATATTTTACTTCATGGTACACTTCCTTGTATTCTTGTAGTATTTCACTGATTGTGCCTAGTGTGGAGATATTACTTGTGGTCACACGTGCCATTTCCCATCCAGTAACTGGTGCATGATCTTATTGCCTTCAGGACACCAGCTTGATTAGCAATGCAAATTCCTCAGATAACCATTTTAAATGCTTCCTATACATTTAAAGTAATCAACGATGGCTTCACGCATCTGTGTGTGAAAAACAGTTGCACAAAGCCAAAGCAGAGCATCACCATATGACAAATCGTGCGACAGGATCATGAAGTATACTTTGAAGCCTAACTATAAGTAGTCTGCAAATGTTCTGGCCAAGCGAGCAACCTCCGAAGCAACATCCAACCAAGGCGACTGTCTTTTCCCCAAATTTCTTCCGGATGGCTGCCTTTGTCTTTGTATCGATAAAGAAATGTGGTTTACACAGCAAAAGAGATGCTTAGCTGCAGCAGTATCCTCTTTATGGTTGCAAACACTCTGCATGTCTTCTGCATCACAAAAGTAAAGTCTGGAAATATGGATCTGGTAGATCCCGGATATGAGAGGTCATGCTTTTTCTGCACCAGGCATCTCTGTCACGACAGCTCACACAACATGCAATAAATAATGTGCTGCAGGAGCACCGCTAGGCAGCCTAGATGCTAGTGACCTCTGAGCCCATTCCTCCAAACACTGATAACAGCTGCGATCTGTCAAAAAGGTCAATGAACAGTGACTCTACATAGAGGTTCCTCTTGTCACGGACAGTAGATTTCTACAATTCTATGAACAGATGTTTTTTCTCTCATTTATTGTGGTGGGGTCATATTCTATACCAGCGATGCGCCATTCTGTCATGTCAATGTCAATTTGTTTGCCTAATGTCTCTCTCCTATGGTCTATACGGATCGTTAACAAGTCTATTTTTAGTCATTGGCTTTTTGCATGTTGAGCTTGCATGTTTTGACATTTATGTCATCAGGATCTTTGCTCCTCCTGTGCGCCTATCCTGTCTGAGATAACTGCTCACAGGACCTCGTTGTGTTTGATGCATGGCAGTCAGACACTAGTTTTGTTTGCTTTGGGCCACCTGTACAAATAAGGCCTAGTACAGCAATGTCAGCAGGAGCAGTTCACTGCCGAAATGCACTAGAATAGCAAAGGATAATTTCTGTTTTCCCCAGGGTACACTCCGCTACACATCTTCTGCACCCATGCCACCTCTTTATCCAATTAAAGTGTGCTATTCAATGCACAAGGGAATTGGATTGAGCACACTGCAAACAAACCCAACTTCAGCATAGCTTGTCCATATCAATGTGGTTTACGTCCACAGGGAACACAATGGGTTAAGCATGTCCCAAAGAAGCAGCTCTCCTGTTCCCAGCCGGGCCCACAGTACCGTGCCCAGAGATGGCCCATTTGGATTACTGTTTCCTATCTTCAGCTGCCGTGGAGAGCACTACCCAGGCCATACTAGGGGGAAATGGGCCACTCCATCAAGGGCGACCAGAGGGAAGGGGACTGTAAAAAGTGCCAGTTCAATGGCAGCGTCTTGGGCTCATGTGCCGCCAAACAACAGCATCTCCAGCATCCTCTACCTACTGATTACTCCGGTTCTTTCATTGGACCCTGGCGTGCCGTTTCAATTTTCTCTAGCTCAGCTACCGCACCCCTGAAGTATGTCACTGCCACTTGGGGACCGTCCTCGAGCCAGGCTGGATCCACCATTGCTTCCTGCACTCAAGCAGGTTGCAACGTAGGATGAGCATGGTTTCACTTGCTGTACTGCACCTCAGAATTGGCTTCCTTAGAGACTGTGGCATGGAGAATCACTGTAATGTCAGTTTACTATTCATGTTTGTCAGTCGGGGCGATGGCACACAGCAACACCTGAGCCTCACAGAACAGCAGCCATCTTGGAGATATGCACTCTGGTGCACTCATCTCTGGTCTTACACGTCTGCCTGTTTGTCATATCTTCAAGGATGAAACCAAAATTGCTTTGTAATAATTCTCAGAGGCCTAAAATTATGTTATTTCTCTCAGCTCCTTGGCCTTCTCTACCTTACTCTATTTATTTTTTTCCAGTTTTTTTTCACTAGTCATTCTCTTTCTTACCCTTCCCACACAACAGAAAGCTGGCCCACACCTACCTGGTGGGTTAGTTAATTGCTCTCACTTGAACCAAATCAATGCTTATGATTCCAATACAAATGCTACTGAACTTGAGTCCATCTTATTTTTATTTTTTTAGTTGAGTTGCTCTTAAGTTTACATAAAACAACAAAATGAAACCACTTCAGGTCTAAAGGTATTGGTTGTTGGAGCTCCTGGCAGCCCCCCTTAAGTTCTCTTTTTTTTTCTCCTTACTCCGATTCTAAGTTCAACCGTCAAGTAGGCTTATGCCATACCTTGCACACATGAAGAATAGTCTGGCATCTAATATTAACTATTTAATACAACATTTAAACCTATCTTCTTGGAAGAGTCTGTAGCGGAAGATGCTGCAGCAGTCTCTTAGGCCTTCTCCAATTAAAGAACATGAAGCACATCTTGATGGCTTAAACTGATTGAGACCTTTAGCAGAGGAAACCTTCTTCTTGTACCCACCAAATCATTCTTCCTAGTTGTGGTGAATTTAAGTCAGAGAACAGTAACACTTGCTTACCTTCTGTGAACAGCCTGCTTCATATTGGACAAGATGACCTCGCTCAATACAAAGTTACCACCTTCAGTATCACTCCCAACCTGTATAATTGTGAAATATTCAGCAAATTTCCCTAGGCTCTTTTCATTTTTCCTTGTCAGCTTCTCTATGATGTGCAGCAATTTTCTCTATTTTTGAGGGTGGAGAGTGGCTAAGAAATAGCTATGTGCCACTCTTTTGGCATATTTGAGAAACACAATTTGATCTCTCTTCTGATAATGATCCCGGTTTTGCATGCCTGAAAGTATATGTAATACGTCTTAAAGTGCTGATGCTCCAAGGCACCCTGGAATTCCTACCTTTTCCCTCTTAAAAGCTTTTTCTGTCCCATCACCCCTCGTACCACAACTTCAGCTTATAATTCACCGGTTACTATATATTTAATACCTTTTGTTTGGCATTCATGGCAAGATGCAAAGCGCTGATAGATTTTAGCAGCATTTTCTCTCCCAATACCATATCACTTTCTTATCACTCTTATTAGATAACCTCCTTTCATTATGTCATGCTGCCAATATTAAGGTTACAGAAATTACTATTGCTGTGTATATCACCTGAAGACAGAAGGGCTGCACAGCATAATGCAGTATTCAACTAAGCACCTTTGTTTTGAATGCCAGGCAGATAGAGAGACAAACAAGTAGCTTCAGGAGACCCGGAAATACAATTTTCCAGTCCAGTTCAGAGTAATTGTAATCAAGCTTGCACAATAAAGTAGGAATCCATGACACACTATTTTAGGGGTTGGAAAAAAAAAAAACTGAAATTCCATTTTAGGCAAATTTCGTTCCACCTTGATCTCAGATGAGGAAGCTCCAACTAACCGAATTAAAACTAGAAATGAAAAGATACATTTTGTTGAGAACGTCCATGTCCGCCTTGCACTAGCCAAGGTTATCTAACTTTGTATGTTACTGCGAGATCTTTAACAATTTTCTTTTGGAATGATTATAAAGGGCCAGCGAGCACAAGACATTTGTGGACCTCAAAGCAAAACTGTATAAGGCAAAGGCCTTGAGCCTTGCCTCTGTCTCAGGAGACCTACACTATCCTCTTTAAGGTATTGGCTAAATCTTCAAGAGGCCCCCATGCCTCTTACCTACTCTTTTCTTGACTGCAGGGGTAAAAGAGGGCTTGTCACTTTTTGCAGCTTTCGCCTTCCTCAGAGCTTTGTTGAAAGGTAGAATAGGCCCCAGGATTGGTCAGTATGTGACATTTGGGCTCATTAGTTTTATTCCTTTGTATAAATAACGCTGTTTCTCACTTTTTAATCAAGCCCAAATAGGATAAAGGGCAGTAGTAGGACTGAAGCGTTGGTCCTGAGGGAAGACCAGGACCTGCAGGTGCCACCTCACACCCTCCACCCTTTCCGATGATCGTGCATAGCCCTGAAGGAGAGGGCCCAAAGAGGTGCACCTCAGTGTGGGCAGCTGCCAGGTGGACTATCGCTGGCTCCCTTGCACCTGGGGGATCCCTTCAGCAACAGGCATGGTGCTCGCTGTGGTCCCCAGACAAGGGACCAATATATAGTTCCTTGGCCCAGGAGATCGGGCGGAAGGCAGCAAGAGACTGCAAGTCATCCCCGCAGCCATACACACTTAAGAGGTGGTGCTAAAAATCCTGACAAAAAACGCAATTAGCACTGCAGATTCACTTGTTTTGCGCATTTGACCTAGGTTAACCACCCTACAATGGGAATGCAGCTCAATAAAGGGCCCTGATTATTGCATTTTCGATTACCATTTTTACAACCTCTATTTTCTCTTACAGAATGAGCTATTTTCTGGACCCTGCTTAGTGGCAGAGCCTGCTACTGAAGCTAAACTATCCAATTCAGTTCATCCTGATGGCTACCCAGGTGTGGAATACTCACTGGTCTAAAGGGCATGCTCTCTGGAAGTAGCATTGCCTTTAACTATTACGAGCTTTATCCATTAGATAATCACCTGAAGATAAAAGGTCTGGTCCTAGGGTAGGGAATGGTCTGGTTCCATAGGCAAGGATAGGGGCTCCTCAATCAGCAGAGCAACATTTCTCCACCAGAGTATCCTGCCACTGTGAACAACATGTAAATGAAACCAGAATCTACTAACATTTATTCTGTTAGTGCAATAGCTGATATAAGTTACGGACCCTTAGCTTCAGGGGCTCACACAAATAGAACATACAGAAAATGTCTGCCCACTGTTTTATCTCAGGTAAACGGGGACCTCTTGAAATGTCCACTGGTAACATGTTTAATGGTTAAAAGAACTTTTACCACAGGATTGGATTCAAGTCCCAACCAAAAGATCCCTCTCACGGGCAACAAAGAAGATTGAGAACAGATACATCCAACACTGAAAGTACCTTTCTGACTCAAGTAATGGACCAGTCATTCAAGTTTTTACACGCACAATAAAATGAACTCAGATAAACAGAATTATAAAATATAAATTCCAATAAACAAAAAAAAATCACTTACGACAATGGGCAGATCACAGAAGTGTACCAAACAAACAGGTATTGGCAGTCTGCAGTCTCCTGCAGAAATTCTGGAATGCCATCTCCTGTTAATAAACTGCATCGTAAAAAGATTGTGGAAGAGGCATTTTTTGACTTGTCCCTGCCACATGGAGAGCTGGAAGTAAATTCGACATCCAAGTCACCATCTGAAGAAAACACAAAAGGCAAATAATAATTAACAATATATTTGCTTCTATTGACAGGCAATGGTTTAGCTTTTAAATAGGCACATGAGACTTCCAGGAAACATTTAGACATGCAACTGCACTGCAACATCTTGCCTTGATTTTGCACACAATTATATATTACAACGGCCACCTGAGTGTGTACATTTATAGCAGTATTACTAATTCTGACATTATATGGTTGTAAGAAAATGCCTCCTAACCCCCTAACTTTTTGCCTTTGCTGATGCTAAGTTATGATTTGAAAGTGTGCTGGGACCCTGCTAACCAGGGCCCAGCACCAGTGTTCTTTCCCTAAACTGTACCTTTGTCTCTACAATTGGCACAACCCTGGCACTCAGGTAAGTCCCTTGTAACTGGTACCCCGGTACCAAGGGCCCTGATGCCAGGGAAGGTCTCTAAGGGCTGCAGCATGTCTTATGCCACCCTGGGGAACCCTCATTCACTACATGCAAACTGCCTCACAGCTTGTGTGTGCTGGTGGGGAGAAAATGACTAAGTCGACATGGCACTCCCCTCAGGGTGCCATGCCAACCTCACACTGCATGTGGCATAGGTAAGTCACCCCTCTTGCAGGCCTTACAGCCCTAAGGCAGGGTGCACTACACCACAGGTGAGGGCATATGTGCATGAGCACTATGCCCCTACAGTGTCTAAGCAAAACCTTAGACATTGTAAGTGCAGGGCAGCCATGAGAGTATATGGTCTGGGAGTTTGTCAAACACGAACTCCACAGTTCCATAATGGCTACACTGAAAACTGGGAAGTTTGGTATCAAACTTCCCAGCACAATAAATTCACACTGATGCCAGTGTGCAATTTATTGTAACACACCCAGAGGGAATCTTGGAGATGCCCCCTGAAAACCTACCCGACTTCTAGTGTAGGCTGACCAGTTTCTGCCAGCCTGCCACACACCAGACATGTTGCTGGCCACATGGGGAAGAGTGCCTTTGTCACTCTGTGGCCATGAACAAAGCCTATACTGGGTGGAGGTGCTTCTCACCTCCCCCTGCAGGAACTGTAACACCTGGCGGTGAGCCTCAAACGCTTTCCCCTTTTGTTACTGCGCCCCAGGGCATCCCACTTTTGGCGGCAAGGCTGGAGGAGATAATGAGAAAAACAAGGAGTCACCCCCAACCAGTCAGGACAGCCCCTAAGGTGTCCTGAGATGAGGTGACCCCTGCCTTGAGAAATCCTCCATCTTGAGTTTGGAGGATTCCTCAATAGGATTAGGGATGTGCCCCCCTCGCCACAGGGAGAAGGCACAAAAAGGGTGTAGCCACCCTCAAGGACAGTAGCCATTGGCTACTGCCCTCCCAGACCTAAGCACACCCCTAAATTCAGTAATTAGGGGCTCCTCAGATCCCAGGAAATCAGATTCCTGCAGCCTGAAGAAAGAAGGACTGCTGACCTACAAGCCAGCAGAGAGGGAGGAAGACGACAACTGATTTGGCCCCAGCCCTACCGGCCTGTCTCCAACTTCGAAAACCTGCTCCAGCGACACATCTGACAGGGACCGGCGACCTCTGAAGCCTCAGAGGACTGCCCTGGACTACAGGACCAAGAAACTCACGTGAACAGCGGCCCTGTTCAAAACCAGATACTTCTTTGCAATAAAGAAGCAACTTCCAAAGACTTCACGTTTCCCGGCGGAAGCGTGAGACTCTACACTCTGCACCCGACGCCCCCGGTTCGACCTGTAGAAAACCAACACCTCAGGGAGGACTCCCCGGTGACTGCGAGCCCGTGAGCCCCCACAACGTTGCCTGCAGACAGAATCCAGAGGCTCCTCCTGAGCACGACTGCCTGTAACAAGGGACCTGGCACCTGGAACCAACACTGCACCCGCAGCCCCCAGGACCTGAAGGAACTGAACTTCAGTGCAGGAGTGAATCCCAGGCGACCCTCTGTCTTGCCCAGGTGGTGACTGTCCAGAGAAGCCCCCCCTGTGCCTGCCTGCACCGCTAGAGTGACCCCCAAGTCCCTCCATTGAAACCCATACAAAACCAGACGCCTGATTTGCACACTGCACCCCGCCGCCCCTGTGCAGCTGAGTGTGTGTTTTGTGTGCCTACTTGTGTCCCCCCCCCAGTGCTCTACAACCCCCCCCTGGTTTGCCCCCCGAGGACGCAGGTACTTTCCTGCTGTCAGACTGGAACCGGAGCACCCTTGTTCTCCATAGGCGCCTATGTGTTTTGGGCACCTCTTTGACCTCTGCACCTAAACGGCCCTGAGCTGCTGGTGTGGCAACTTTGGGGTTGCCTTGAACTCCCAACGGTGGGCCGCCTATGCCCCAGGACTGAGACTTGTAAGTGTTTTACTTACCTCCTAATCTAACCTTTAATTACCTCCCCCAGGAACTGTTGATTTTTGCACTGTGTCCACTTTGAAAATAGCTTATTGCCATTTTTACAAAGACAGTACATGATATTGTTTCCATTCAAAGTTCCTAAAGTATCTAAGTGAAGTACCTTACTTTTAAAGTATTAACTGTAAATCTTGAACCTGTGGTTCTTAAAATAAACTAAGAAAATATATTTTTCAATATAAAAACCTATTGGCCTGGAGTTAAGTCTGAGTGTGTGTTCCTCATTTATTGCCTGTGTGTGTACAACAAATGCTTAACACTGCCCTCTGATAAGCCTACTGCTCGACCACACTACCACAAAATAGAGCATTAGAATTATCTACTTTTGCCACTATCTTACCTCTAAGGGGAACCCTTGGACTCTGTGCACACTATTTCTTACTTTGAAATAGTATATACGGAGCCAACTTCCTACAATGGTACATCAACATTTCACATTGGTTAGATGTACAGAAAATAGCTGTGTGATACACTGAACTGGAAACAAACCTGGAGCTGAATCTGCACTATTTCTAGTCTGTCAGATGTACCATCTGCCATGGTGTCATGGTCGTGGCGAGGGTGCACTTCCAGGCAGTAACACACTCGTCAAGGGTAAAGTGCTGACCTTCATACATATGGAGCCCTCATCCCACCATAAATCACAATTGTAATGTGACCATGACACCTCACTAACTTAGATTAAGGGTGTTCAGTCATTAAAAAGATGTTAAGGTATGAGAGCTATTGCTTCATTAATAGCACAGTTTGAGTGTGCTTAGACAAAGACTAGCCCTGACTAAGGCCGTTTGACCCACACGAGCAATGAAAAGTCAAAACATGTTGGCTATTTGTATAGAATAGAATTAAAAGAAGTAGAGAAAAGATACAAAATATGTAAATAACTATGTACTTTACAGGTTTTTTTAACCATATCGCGGTAACCCAATCAATAAAGGGAAAACTCCAAAGGATTACCCAAGATATTTTTTAAAAACAAAACTGGATTCTTGTCTATATCCTGAACCACATTACCAAGAACTCCCTCAATAAGGTTGAGTCCACCATGGTGTCATCATCCCGACCATGGTGTGGTTAGGTCACGGATGATGAACATGCCATAACACAGTGGGCGAGATTACCTATCCAATTATATTGGATACTTGTTGGAATTTAGAGAGGAACAATTAGGAAGACTCTTTGCCCCCATTTCCTAGCTGCTTATGTCCTGAAACATCACAACTACAAATAATCATAAAAGCTATGCCACGATTTTTTACTTTTAGACTTACCTTCAACATAATACTTGACCTTGCTAGAAGACCCAATCTGTCGAACTAATTTTCCAGTAATTTTGACTTGGCATATATTGGCACCAATGCAGTCTTTAATTGTTGACGTTCCAATGCCAGAAAGTTGAATTTCATACCTGTACTGGTCATTATTCTGCCTGATGTCACCAGAAGCATTATATGCTCTAAAGGCAAGGGAAGAAATTTTTTATTTTTAGCCTCAGATTTTATACATCTAGGTGAAACCAGCACTGGCAGAGACACATGTCTGTATTTTTTTTTTTAAGGGAATAGTTTGTTAGTGGTGAGAAGGCTGTGTGAGTTGTCTTGGAGTACAACACTAGCAGAGTTAAACTGTCCCCTCAAAGAAAAGTGTTACGAACACAAGTCAAAAGATCAAGTTTGCATTGCAAGTGGTGAACTTAAAAGGCGTAAAATATGGCGTAGTGCAGAGGTTCTTAACCTTTTGACTTTTGTGGATCCTCACTTAATCATTATTGGAATCCAGGGCCTGCCACTGAGTCATTATTGGATTAGGGGACCCAAGCCTGAGCAATTTTGATGATGGCTGCGATCGGCCCCCAGGGAAACCACACCCACATATAAAAGTGATCTCTTTACACACATTATATATATATATATATATATATATATATATATATATATGGAAAATGTCACTTACCCAGTGTACATCTGTTCGTGGCATTAGTCGCTGCAGATTCACATGCTGTGCACATCCCGCCATCTGGTGTTGGGCTCGGAGTGTTACAAGTTGTTTTTCTTTGAAGAAGTCTTTTCGAGTCACGAGATCGAGATCAACAAAATTCCTAGCACCCAGTGTTTCCTCACCTGTCCTGATGAAAACGCTACCCCATTCGAGTGCCTGTAGCTAGTGCCTGCGTCAGGAATGGATCACCCCAGGGTCAACAGTTGCCCTCATGTATGGACTAGCATTGACAGTTGTGTGATCCATTCCTGTCACGGGCACTAGGCCTACCCACACAAGTGAGGTACTATTTTTATGGGGAGACTTGGGGGAATGCTGGGTGGAAAGAGGTTTTGTGGTTCCCCTCAAATTCCAGAACTTTACAACGCCTAAATGTGAGGAAAATGTGTTTTTTAGCCCAATGTTGAGGTTTGCAAAGTTCTGGGTGACAGTACCCAGTGGGAGCCCCACAAGTCACCCTATTCTGGATTTCCCTGGGTGTCTACTTTCCATAAACTTATAGGTTTGGTACGTTTCCCTAGGTAGAGGAAACTAGGTACTCTAGAGGAAACTCTAGGTACTAAAGAGGTACCACTTTTATTGGGGGACTTGAGGGAATGCTGGATGGAGGGAAGTTTGTGGCTCCCCTCTGATTCCAGAACTTTGCAGCACCAAAATGTGAGGAGAGAGTGTTTTGTAGCCCAGTTTTGAGGTTTGCAAAGGATTCTGGGTAACAGAACCCAATGAGAGCCCAACAAGTCACCCCATACTGGATTTTCCTAGGTGTCTACTTTCCATAAATGTATAGGTTTGGTAGGTTTCCCTCAGTGCCGGCTGAGCTACAGCCCAAAATCTATAGTTAGGCACTTTGCACAAAAAAAATATTTTCAATGGAAAAAATGTGATGTGTCCACAGTGCAGTTTGAGATGTTTTCTGTAGTGGGTACTAGGCCTACCACAAAAGTGAGGTAGCATTTTTATCAGGAAACTTCGGGGAATGCTTGGTGGAAGGAAGTTTGTGGCTCCCCTCAGATTCCAGAACTTGGCAGCACCGAAATTTGAGGAAAAAGTGTTTTTTAAACCAATTTTGAGGTTTGCACAGGATTCTGGGTGACAGAACCCAGTGAGAGTCCCACAAGTCATCCATCTTGGATTCCCCTACGTGTCTACTTTCCATAAAGGTATAGGTTTGGTAGGTTTCCCTAGGTGCCGGCTGAGCTACAGCCCAAAATCCACAGCTAGGTACTTTGCAAAAAACACATAATTTTTCCAATGGAAAAATTTAAAGTGTCCATGTTGCGTTTTGGGGCATTTCCTGTCGCGGGCACTAGGCTTATCCACACAAGTGAGGTACCATTTTTATAGGGAGACTTGGGGGAACACAGAATAGAAGAACAAGTGTTACTGCCCATTGTCTTTCTCTACATTTTTGCCTCCTAATTGTAAGGCAGTGTGTAAGAAAGAAGTAGTTTTGAGAAATGCCCTGTAATTCACATGCTAGTATTGGGACCCCCGAATTCAGAGATGTGCAAATAACACTGTTTATAAACTCCTTATCTTGTACCTATTTAGGAAATACAAAGGTTTCTTTGTTACCCATTTTTCATTCTTCGTAGGATACCAAATGAATTGCTGTATACAATGAAAACCCATTGCAAGGTGCAGCTCATCTATTGGCTCTGAATGGCTTGGGTTCTTGAAGAACCTACAAGACCTATATATCCCCGCACCCAGGAGGGTCCAACAAACATAATAGTATATGGCTTTCTAAAATCTATTATAGTTGGAAAAGGTTACGGAAGAAAACAGTCAGAAAGGGCTGTTTTTTTTTGTAAATCAAGTTCAATATATTTAAATTTCAACTGTTACTTTCTACAGGAAATTCTTGAAGGATCTACATAAATTACCCCTTGCTGAATTCAGAATTTTGTCTACTTTTCAGAAATGTTTAGCTGTCCGGGATCCACCATTGGTTTCACACCCATTTCTGTCATTAACTGGAAGGAGGCTGAAAGCATTAAAAAAAAAATTTAAAAACGGGGTATGTCCCAGTAAAATGCCAAAACTGTGTTGAAAAATTTGGTTTTCTGATTCAAGTCTGCCTGTTCCTGAAAGATGGGAAGATGGTGATTTCAGCACCACAAATCCTTTGCTGATGGCATTTGCAGAGGAAAAACAGATGCTTTCTTCTGCAGCACTTTTTTCCCTATTTTAAAAAATACTAAAACAAATTTTAGCTGTCATTTGGGTAATTTCTTGGTCTCCTCCAGGGGAACCCACGGACTCTGTGTACCTTTACAATCCCCAGAATGTTGGAAAAAAAGGAAGCAAATTTGGCGTGTATAGCTTATGTGCACAAAAAGATATGAGGGCCTAAGCGTGAACTACCCCAAACAGCAAGAAAAGGTCTCCGCATGGGGGGGAAGGTTCAGCAGCTAAAGGGCTATATACACTTTACTCATTTGGTAATATTTAGGCCAGTACTTTCCGTTTAGAAAGCCTGTGTGTGCATTTCTTTAAATTTTTAAACGAAGAAAGAAAAAAACTCCAATATGTTGTCAGAACAGCAAAGTAAAATGAATGAGACCATGGCAATTAGTGAATAGCACTGCGATTCTGACAAGATAAAGCACCCAAACAGCAAGCACTTCCTTTACAAAAAAGATGTTAATCTGCAATTAAAATGTTATGTCTGTAAAGTAAATGCACCAAATAATACACAGGCTCTCAGTCAGATGCTCCATGCCATGTCTTAACTGCAATCTAACCAAAAAACGACTTTATACCCATTTCAAATCTATTGGGAGCCACAATGAAACCATCCTTGAAATGCATGGGTTTGATGATGGACAGCCCATCCACGCAATGGTAAAGCATAAAAACACATAAGTCAATGGCTGAAAAATATTCACCTAAAGCCTGATATCTCACTGTACTTTTTATAGTGTTTTTAAATGGTTGCTAACATAAATTTCCAGAGAGCTATAGCTTTCTATAGCCAGACATAAAAAGGGGGTAAAATGATTATTTGGGCACTAGGGCACAAATGCCAATCAGTTCACAGATTCAACACACATTGCATCCTGAGCACGCTATTCGCCTCAAAAGAGTCAACAAGGTAGCAGTAGCTATTAACACACTGGTCCTTAATAAAACTAGCTCCACTCACAAAATGCGTTGCGTTGGAAAATGGGTTATTGGTAGGGCAGGTAGGTACCTACACCTAGCAACAAGCCACTAACCTCCACATAGGTACAGTTAGGTCTCAGTAAATTAATCCCAGCTCAACCCTTGGTAGCTTGGCAACGAGCGTCAAGGCTTAACTTAGGAGACAAAGTGTAAAGCATTCAAATATCACAAAACAGTAATTAAATAAAACACAGGAAACAGTTTAAAAATCCAAAACCAATTTATAAAAATAGTTTATATTTTTATCTTTAAAATGACACAAAAACGATTAAAATCGGTTCAGGGGAACCGGAGATATGAATTTTTAAAGAATTATTATTTTTCTAGCGCTTAGAAACAAAAAGCGCCAATCGGGTCATCTGGTTGCACCAGGACCGGGGCAAAATCAAACTTTCAGGCCGACCGCGATGGAGCCCTGCTCGGCTACAGGTCGCGGGAGGCCTCGGTTAAAAATTTACCTTCTGACTTAGTCTTTATTTTGAAGTTTTTCTTCACCGGGACGAACATGCCAGTTGAATCCGACCTCCTGGCGCCCTTGTCCGGATACGCGATGTGGGTTTCCTCGGTGGAGACTTTTACCTTCGGACTTAGTCGTTTTTTCGAGATGAAAATCCTTCGACCGGGGTAAACCTGGATCTTGATCCGACGTCCATGGAGCCCTTCTCGGATACGATGGCTGGGAGGTCCCGGTCAACTTTTTACGTTCGGACTTAGTCTCTTTTTTGGATGTTTTTCTTTACCGGGACGAACCACGAAGTCAGGCCGGGTCGCGGTTGAGGCAAGCCGGCTAGAATTTCCGCGGCGGGTCGGTCCCTCTCTGGAGCTTTTTTCCAAAAATTCTCAAAACTTTTCCAAACTTCTGGGGCTTCACCCAGATGTTCTTTTAAGGTTCTTTTGGGGTCCACAGCTCACCCCAAGGGTCCAGAAGTTCTGTGATGGTCCATGGGGGGTGCGGACTTCAACTCCCAGAATGCACCTGGCGCAAACTCCTTTTTGGCCACTGGACAGTGGTCAGCTGGTCGCTTTCTTCAGGAGTTGGTGCAGGGGACTCTGGTTTAGCAATTTTTCACCTGTAGCAAACAGGGAGTCCCTCCTTGAACCAGTTGAAGCCAGGCAAAGTCCTTCTTGTGGTGAAGCCCAAGTGTGCAGCTGGTGCAGTCCTTCTGAGTGCAGGGTCCAGGTGCAGGCCAGGGGTCCAGCAGGGCAGTCCTTCTTCTTCTTTAGTTCCTTTCTTGTTGAATTCTGGAGGGGATCTGAGGTGTGGGTGCAGGTCTGCCAGTTTTATCCTTGCTCCTGGGTGAAAAGCAGGGGGGCCCTGGTTCTCCAATCAGGGACAGGGTCGTCCCCCTGTGATGACCACTTCCTGGGAAGTGTGGCAAAAATCCATCCCAGAAGGCAACAGTCTCTAAAAATCCAACATGGATGAATCTGATTTTTGGAGGTTACATCTGGCTGAGCCCACCCACTGGTGTGGCTAAAAATCATAAACACCCCCCTCTCCTGCCCTCTCCTAATCTAATCAAGGGGGCACCTAATTGTCTGGGGTTGCAGGATGTGGGGGTGTTGTTGGGTGCTGCAAATGTCCTTCTCTGCCTTTGAAGACCAGTTTGGCAGCCCTCCCCCTTCCTGCCTCACCATCTGCTGAGGGGAGATTCTCTCCCCCAAGCACATTCCTTTGTGTGAAGCCTGGCCACTTCACACCTCATCAAGGCAGCCTGGCAGAAGCTGCTGCAGGCTGGCCAATCAGAGCACAGCAGCAAAAACAATGCAGAGCTGAAATTGGCAACTTTTTAGGTAAAGTCTAAACTTTTTACCTGGACAAGTTATATTAAATCCAACAACTGGAAGTTGTGGGATTTATTACAACAATCAATTTGATACCAAATTCTTGGTATGTAACATTTAAGGAGACTTTAAAATTTAAAATAAAGTCTGCCCATTCTAGCCTATGAAGGCCATTTACTTCCATGAGGGAAAAACGAATTTGGCTGTTTTTACCTCACCAGGGCTTATAAATCTATTTTTATAAAGTCCCTGCTTATAGTTACATGGCACCCAGCCCTAGGGGCACATAGGGCACACCTTAGGGGTGACTTATATGTAAAAATAAGGTAGTTTAAGACTTTGGAAGTACCTTTAATTCCAAAGTCGAATTTGCATATAACTTTAATTTAAAAGCAGCCAGCAAGGCAGGCTTGCATTTAAAATGACACTGGGCACCTCAGCAATGCACCTAGGTGTGCACCACCTATGCTGTGGTCCCTAAACCTACATGCCCTACCATATACTAGGGACTTATAGGTAAGTTAACTTAGCCAATTATAATTAGCCTAATTTGCATATCCATTTTACACAGAGCACAGGCCCTGGGACTGGTTAGCAGTACCCAGGGCACCTTTAAAGTCAGGAAAACACCAGCAAAAAGTGGAAAATGGGGGCAAAAAGTTATGGGGCCTCTGCAATCAGCCCTGTTTTCTCACACGTTGCTAATAGTATCGTCTGGTTATTGCAGAATCCATGTTGAAAGGGGGAGGAAATTATTTCAATAAAAAAAATAAAAAAAAGCTGTTATCTGGACAAGTAGCCGCCAAAATCCTATTTCACAGCTCAAACTCTAAGATTGTTTTCACCATGAAATTCACTTTATTGATTCTGAAGGGGCTAACAATCACTATTCTACATTCTGGAATTTTGCTTTTGTTGATGTTAGCTTTGGCCTTGATAGTTATCAGATGGCCCCTTGAGACTTTTTTTGCAAATAAAATATTCATTGGTGGGATTCATCATGAATAGGAAATGGTGATTAAAGACATCCACAGTGCTTATTTAGTGAAACATAATAATAGAGTCAGAGCCTCAAGTCTGTTATAGGAAGCCACCACTCACTTCTACCACTATCACCGCCAACATACATTACTTGCAGTGTCCAGTTAATTTAGGGAGTAGGGGAGGAGATACAGGAAGTGTGGGAAGGCACACTAATTTTTTCCTTAGAGTCCTGCAAAGATTCACTTAGCATGTTGGCTCTTGCCAGCTCTGTGGCAGTTGGTGATGTTTGAGTGTGGTGGGCTGTAATATTTTACTACAATTGAAGCAACTGGTTTCGGAGTGGTTCCCCACACTCTGAGATTTTTTTTTCAAGAACATGGTGAAGTTGTGAATTTAAAGAACAAGTTACTTACCTTTGGTAGCGCCTTATCTAGGAGAGACCATTTAGCTGCAGATCCTTAAATTAGATTATTCCCCAGGTGTCAGAATGGATCTGGACATTTTCGAGCAGTACCCCTGTGCGCCAGCAGGTGGCGCTGTTCATACTGTAATCAGTTCGTGTAGCGGGGAGGATGGGAGGGCCAGTAAGGAATCTGTGGCTAGTCTCTACCAGATAAGGTGTTACAAAAGGTAAGTAAGGTGTTCATCTGATAGAGACTTCTAGTCGTAGATTCCTTACCTTACAGTAGATACCCAAACAATGCCTCGGAGGTGGGTTTGTGAAGCAGATTTAAACCAGGAAGTCCTGCACAACTGAACGGCAAAGTGCCCGTCACAGCGGACCTGACTATTTAGGCAGTAATGTTTGATAAAGATGTGCAGAGATACCACTGTAGCTTCCTGACAGATGTCCAGGACATGGACTCCGCAGGCTAACACAGTGGTCGCAGCCTTGGCTCTGGTGGAATAAGTAAGCAAGCCCTCAGGGGATTGTTTTTTGACCAATGCATAGCAAATCTTTATGCAGAGTACTATCCATCTTGAGATTGTCAGTTTCTGCACAGCCTTCTCTTTCTCACTCCCCTATGTACCTCAACAAGAGTTGATCATCCACCCAGAAATATTTAATGTGATCAAGGTAGAATGGCAGCACTCTTATTAAGTCCAAACGGTTGAGTGTCTCCTCTTTTGAAGGGTGAAGTGCAGCGAAGAAGGTAGGCAGTGCGATGTTATGGCCTACATGGAAAGTAGTCACAACGTTTGGGAGGAGGGAGGCACGTGTCCTTGAACCAGCTTGAATGGACAGAAGGTGGTGTAGGAAGGCTGTACAAAGTAGTCTGCAATAAGATGACCCTCTAGGCTGATGTAATGGCACTTGAAAGCACTCTTGATGGTCAATAACGGAAGAGAGCAATTGAGCAGAGGCTAAAAGGGTGTGCAAATTAAAAAGGTCAGGACAAGGTTTAAGTCCCACAGGGGTATGATGTATGGCCTAGGAAGAAACATGGCTTGCAACCCTTTGAGGGACCTAGTCAAAACCGGTCACTTGAACAAAGAAAGTTGGCCCAGCTACCTTAAAAATGCTGAAACGGGTGATAGGTAACCTTTAACCCTGCCCAGAGCAGAGCACTGCGGTGCCAAGGATAGAATAAACAGAAGAACCTAAGAAAGGGGTGCAGAAATAGGACTGATGTTCCTAGGTGTACACCATGCGAGTAATTTATCTCAGCAGTAGGTGTATATCGACTTGGAGGGACGCACTGCTGCCAGAATAACATCCCAGACTTCGGGAGGAGAGTCGAAAGCTGTCAACTGTTTGCTGCCCAATCTACACACAAAGATGAAAGGTGCATAGATTTGGGTGCTGAATCCTCACCCATTGCTGTGACTGTAGATCCTCTTGAAGAGGCAGCCTGATCGGAGGACCGATGGTCATGTTGAACAGCTCAGGATACACTCTGCATGCCCAATCCACGGCCACAACAATGACCGGAATGTTCGTAGAGGCTGAAACATCTGTAAAATATGTGAATATCCTGAACTTGCCACTCTGAAGGATAGGTCCAAAAGTGCACTGTGTCTAAACAGATCCGATGAACATGTGCATCTGAGAAGGAGTCAGGTGTAACTTCCACATGTGAATAGTGAACCCCAGCGACCGCAACAGGTTTGCTTTAGTCTGGGGTTGGGAGATGACAGCCTGCCTTAAACAGCCACTTGTCAAGGTGGGGGAAGACTGGAACCCCTGACCTCCGCAGATGAGCACAACCACCGCCATCACCTTGGTGTACACCCGAGGGCGCTAGTAAGGCCAAAGAGGTGCATGGCATACAGAAAGTGCTTCTGGACCACCTTGAGGCTCAGTCACAGTCAGTGGACAGGAAGGACAGGGATGTGGAACTATGCGTCCTGCAAGTTCAATGCTACAAGCCAATCTCACAGGTCCAGGGCAGACAAAACGTATGTGAGCATTTTGAATTTCTCCCTCTTCAGTAAGAGATTGAGAAGGCACAGGTCTAGAATAGTAGGACAAAGGCTTCTGTCTTTTTTGGGCACCAGAACGTAGTGGGAATAGCAACCAATCCCACACCAACCCTAAAAAACCCTTAAAACCCAAACACCCATATCCACTCTGAAACCTAAAAATGCCCTTACCAACCAAAAACCCATACCCACCCTAAACCCTAAATATGCCCTTAATACCCCAAACCCATTCCCACCCTAAACACCCCTTACAACATCAAAACCCATACCCACCGTAAAACCTCTTACCACATAAAAAGCCATACTCACCCATACCCACCCTAAAACCTAAAAATGCCCTTACCACCCAAAAATCCATACCTGCTCTTAACCCTAAAAACGCCCTTACCACCCAAAACACATAACCACCCTAAACCCCCATTACCACCCTAAAACCCAGACCCACCTTAAAACCTAAAAATGTCCTTACCACCCAAAAACCCATACCTACGCTAAACCCTAAAAATGCCATTACCTTCATAAAACCAACACCCACCCTATACACACAAAACCCCATACCCATCATAAGATCTAAAAACACCCTTACCACCCAAAAACCAGAACCCACCCTAACCCCGAAAATCATATATTATATATATATATAGTTAGACTTTTCATCCTTGGCGTGGTCGCCCTTAACTTTTTGCCTCTGTTCCCCAGGTTGTTGATGTGTGCTGGACTCTGATTATGCTGATTTTGTTAATCCGGGCACTTTACCACTGCTAACCAGTGCTAAAGTGCAAGTGCTACTTTACAAAATGTGTACGTGATTGGCTTATCCATGATTGGCATATTTGATTCACTAGTAAGTCCATAGTAAAGTGCACTAGAGGTGCCAGGGCCTGTAAATTAAATGCTACTAGTGGGCCTGCAGCACTGGTTGTGCCACCCACATAAGTAGCTCTGTAATCATGTCTCAGACTTAACATTGCAGTGTCTGTGTGTGCAGTTTTAACTGTAAATTCGACTTGGCAAGTGTACCCACTTGCCAGGCAAAAACCTTCCCTTTTCTTACATGTAATGCACCCTTAAAGTAAGCCCTAGGTAGCCCCAAGGGCAGGGTGCAGTGTATGGTTAAGGTAGGACATATATTAATGTGTTTTATATGTCCTGACAGTGAAATATTGCTAAATTCGTTTTTCACTGTTGCAAGGCATGTCCCTCTCATAGGTTAACATAGGGGCTACCTTTAAATCTGATTATAGTGTAGATTCCTTTTGGGAGCGGATGGGCATGTGGAGTTTGGGGTCTCTGAGCTTGCAATTTAAAAATACATCTTTTAGTAAAGTTGATTTTAAGATTGTGTGTTTGAAAATGCCACTTTTAGAAAGTGAGCATTTTCTTGCTTATACCATTTCTGTGACTCTGCCTGTTTGAGGATTCCCTGTCTGGGTCAGTTTGACAGTTGGGCTGGTTGCGCCTCCTACTAGACAGTGACACAAAGGGAGCTGGGGTGTAGTCTGCATTTCCTGACGAGCCATCTGTGCTAGGAGGGAGGGGAGGAGTGGTCACTCACACCTGAAATGGCTGTGCCTGTCCTCACACAATGCAGTCTCCAACCCCCTAGTGAGTGTCTGGGGCCTGGCCTGGGCAAGGCAGGATTTCACATTCAAAAGAGACTTTACTTTGAAGTAGGCCTACTTCAAAGGAGAAACTGGGTATAAGAAGGGCACCCAAAACCACAGTCTTTAGAAACACTTCTGGAAACAAGAGGAACCTTTGCCTGCAGAAGAGCTGAAGAGCTGAGGAAGGAGAGCTGCCCTGCCTGTGACTGTGCTTTGTGGAGCTATCCTGCAGTAGCTTCTTCTGCCAGAGTAAGAGGGCAAAGACTGGACTTTGTGTGCCTTCCATCTTGAGAAGAGATCTCCAAGGGCTTGATTTAGAGCTTGTCTCCTGTTGTTTGAAGTCTCAGGGACAGCAAAGACTTCTCTCTGCCAGCACCTGGGGTATCTGGAGAGACTCCTACTCTGCCTTGTGATGCCCATCCAGTTCCTGGGACCCTGAAAGGAGAAGCTGGCAGCCTAAAGAAAAAGAAATCCATGCACAAAGCGCTGTGCGGGGAAAAGATCGATGCAACTCCGATTTGCGGCAGAAGAAACGTCTCGGCGCCAGCTCCATGGCTGAAAATCAACGCTCGCCGGAAACGCGACTGAAGAATCGACGCACGGGGCAGGAGAAAACGCGCAGCATCGCTGACAGAGACTCGGAGATCGAAACCCGCGCTGCGTGGTTTTTTAATCATCGCGCAGTCGGATTTCCGACGCAAGTACCGCTGGGCGTGTAAAAACAACGCAGGGCCTGCCCGGACCTGAGAGTGCTGACCGGATCGACGCATCGCTCTCCTGCGGAAAGAAGGAACGATGCGCCCGACCCGACGAAAGGCAAAACGACGCAAGGTCCCGCTCGTGAGCGGAATCGACACATCGCAAGCCCTTTTTGATGCACACCAGCCCGTGCAGGGTTATTTTTGACGCACCCAAGGTACTTTTTCACGCTAACAGTGTTAGTGTGTGTTTAAAACTACATAAAGACTCTTTTTTGCTTTTTAATTGTTAACTTGACTTGTGTATTGTGGATTTTTGTCGTTTTGGTCTTGTTTTGTTTAGATAAATATTTCCTATTTTTCTAACCCTGGTTTGTGTCATTTTGTAGTGTTTTCAGTAAGTTACTGTGTCTTGGTACAAGTCCTTTACACCTAGCACTCTGAAGTTAAGCCTACTGCTCTGACAAGCTACCAAGGGGGTAAGCAGGAGTTAGCTGAGGGTGATTCTCTTTTACCCTGACTAGAGTGAGGGTCCTTGCTTGAACAGGGGGTAACCACTAAATACTTACCAGTACTTACCTAGAAAACATTTACCACGCATATACCTTTACCATTAATGCCTTTTTAAAAAAAATATATATATATACTTATCTTTAAAACCTTTACCACGGATATGTCTTTACCATTTATGCATTTAGAACTAATTTCATTGTAAAAGCATGTGTGGTAAAGGTATATTTGTGGTAAAGGCATGTGTATTAAAGGCATTTGCGTGGTAATCGCTTTGTGGTAACGGTTATCTCTGGTAATGACAGCGTTGTAATGGCTGTTTCCTGTGTGGGTCTTTAACAGACATCTGCCTGTGACAGGCACCACATGGTTTGGAACCAGTTGATTTCTCCGGGGACCTCCTGTTACACCAGAAGAGGAAAAAAAAAAAAAAAGGAAAAAAGCAACTGAGGGAAGCTCTTCACAGATAAGCGCAATCTGATGTGGAATGGAAAAAACTGGTGTTAGAGTGCTGGGATGGTGTATTTATAGGCACTGCACACATCATTTAGCTGAACGATGCCACTTACCAATATGCATGTGCACTGCTTGAAAACATCTGGATCTAGTCTGATGCCTGGGGAATATTCTAAGGTAAGGAATCTGCGGATAGAAGCCTTTATCAGTTACCACAATTTTTATGTAGATTTGCTAGAAAGTCATAAGCTTCGAAATGTCACTCGTGAAAAATTCCAGAACTCACAGTGCGTCAAGCAATCTTAACACTCTCAAAAATATTGCAGATTCCCCACCCTAAGATAATTCTGAGAAAACAGTGGCACGCCAGTGCTTTTTTCAGCTCTATGTGTAAAAATGACTAAAGAGCCAAAGGTGACATAAATGGTTCAGAAATAAATATGTTACTTTCTATGTAAGCATCTGTTGTAGTGTGGCATGCTGTAGATTCAGATGCTCTGCATAATCCTGTCATCTACTGTTTGCTCAGATAGCTACAACTTGTTTTTGTTTAAATATGTCTTTTGAATCACGTGACATTGCATGACTCCTCCTTCAGATGACAATGCACATAGGCATTGACTATTGTATGTGAGAATAAGTAGGGAGTAGGATAGTAAGACGATCATCCATGCGATGCATATAGCAAAAATAATGTTAAAAAGTGAGGATATCTGTTGCAACCACTGTCTCTGGGGGAGGCAGGTGGGCGAGTATGAATATCCAGATGCTTACAGGGTAAATAAAATATTTCATTAGTAGCATGCACATACTCTCTACAAACTGTAAAGTACCTCGATATGTAGTGGTCAGTCAGTGATGGTTCAGATGTCTGAAACAGAGTCCTTATAGACTGCCTGATGCTAGCTTGATGGTATGCCAGAATTTCGACAAAGGAATGTTTTGTGAAAGTGTGTGGAGTTGACCATGTAGCTGCTTTACACATTTCAGCTATGGGAATATTCCCTTGGAAAGTCATAGTGGTGCCCTGTTTATGAATGGAATGTGGCCTAGAAGTGCCTCTCTTGGCTTTAAGATAGCAGAAAGCAGTTCTGGATGCATATGGCAATCCACTGGGCTATATCTGCCTTTGATATGGAGTGACCTTTAAGGGGCTTAACAAAGACACCAAAAAGCTTCTGTCTTGTGAAAGTATTTGCTCCCGTCAATGTAGTGCATGATGGCATGCTTAACACCAAGTGTGTGAAGTGCCCTCTAGTTTACCAAGACAGGCTGTGCGAATAAGGCCAGGAGCTCTATTATATAGGTGAGTTGGAAAGGTGACAGGCTTGGGTAAGAACTTAGGGTTAGTCCTCAGAACAATTCTGTTGCTGTGGACTGGAAGGAAAGGCTCCTGCAGTGTAAGAGCCTAAAATTTACTGATGCAGCTGAGGGACATAATAGATATGAGGAAGAGAAAGAGAAGGAAGAGGCCAAAAGGGTAGTGGTTCAAAAGGAGGTAAAACTGGTAAGAACAACGTTAAGGGTCCAGGGTGGGGCGGCTGGCACCCTAGGTGCGACAATCATTTTAATGAGTTCCATTAAGGCTTTAAAGACAGGAATTTTGAAAAGTGAAGAGTGTTCCCTGTTCTGCATATAGGCAGCAATGGCAGCTAGACATAGCTGTATTGAGCTGTAAGCTAGTCCTAATTTTTGCAAATGCTGGATATAACATACGTTGGACAGCTGCCAAAATGCGTTTTCTATGGGATTTGAAATTTAACAGTGGACAAATCATTTCCACTTGGCAGCACATTTTCACGAGTGGCAAAGAGCTCGCTCAAGGCTGAACATACTTGTGAGTGGAGTATGCACTTATGGACTTGTTGCTTCGTCCTTCCGAGCAGGTCTGCAAGGTCAATGTCCAATCCAGGGAAATACTCCGCTGGGCGAATCCAATGGCAGATCACCCAATTACAAATTTGCAGCATCAGACTTGAAAGCTGGAAGAAGCCATCATCCCTAGGAGGTGCATTAAGTTTCTTACTTAGAGAACCATGTGGCTGAAAAAGACGCAGTAGCTGCTGAAATGCTGCCTCCCACTGGTCCCTCTGTTATGCCATGGCAGTGACTGTGTTTAGTACACTCTAGGAAGAGCTGAACCTGAAGAAGCTGAGGATGGGGTGGTGGCATAGATTGCGAACACCAAGCTGTGGAGGAGGGAAAAAGCATCCTGGGTATGAGCTGGGCATTCCTGCCTGATCACGCTCTTGATCAGCCAATCGTCTAGGTAGTGGGACACATGTGTGTTCCCCCTTCTGAGTTGGACGGCTACCACAGGTACAGTTGATAAAGATCCTTGGTGGTTCTGAAAGGTAAAAACCTTGAATTGGTGGAGCTACACACTAACCACGAAGCAGAGGTAATGTCAGGGAGATGGGTAAATGGGTATAGACGGGTAGTCACCTTTCAGGTCTAGCATGGTCTTGAAGTCACCTTTCTGTAGCAGGGGCATGACATCTTGTAGGGTTGCCATATGGAAATATTCTGACCAGGACTCTGTTGAGAGGCCTGAGGTTGAGAATTAAACTGATATAGCAACCCTTTTTGGGTGTGAGTAAGTAAAGGGAGTAAACGCCTTAGCCCAGATGTTCCGAGGGGACTGGCTCTATGGCTTCTGTGAGGAGATTCTGAACCTTCTCTTTCAGCTGGCAAAGGTGTTTGTGGCTGAGAGTGCATGGGATGTTTGGTGGAGTTGAAAGAAATAACCATCCTTGATAACTGACAGAACCCCACTGGGTCCGAAGTGATGGTATTCCAGCAATGGAGGATCCCTGTAGTCTCTCCCAAAGATGTTGTGTGATCGGGGATGTGCGGCAAGTCAGTTTTTGGAGGCAGAGTCTCCCTTACCAGATATGTCTTTGCCTCTACGTTTGTGTGAGTTGTTGCCCCAGATGTTGCCCCACCTATATCCCAAACCCCTTTCTGGTTCTTGCTAGGGTAGGCCTGATGCTGCCTTTGGATGGACTGAGTCCGGTTTGTGGAGGAAGTCTTAGTGTTCCCCCACCTCATATTGTTGAATCCGAAAGGATCCTAACAGACCGGGTGGCTTTGGTGCTGAACAAGGGGTTTTGGCTTCCAAAGGCGTTTTAGAGTGTCTGTGAAAAGGCTCCTTCAGATTTGACTGATGTGCTTTGAAGCTCTTGGCTGGATACCATCTCTGCTCCAATGCCAAGTATCAGTACTGACAGAAGCCTGAAGGTGGTGGGGACCTGCAGCAGTGGCATATCCATAGTTCTCAAAGTCAACCCCCTTGGGGCAGTGATCTGCCTCAGTATGTGGTCTGGTGCGCGGTTTGTATACTTCAGCTGTGGCCATACACACAATCTTGGGGTTGACTTTGTGCAAGGGCCAGTGTTGACCAAAGTTGATGGAACACCTTTGCCCCTGTTTTCTTCTGGTTTAGAGGAGCCACAATTTATGATCTCCAGGCTGGGCTGGTGGGCTAAGGTGCCTGAAGACTCTGCATCCTCTTCTTGTTCGACTCTCAGGGGGATCAGCTTCGCCTAAGTTGTCTAGTGTGTCTCCCATGGACTGCCTTATTCTGATGCGGGCCCAGCGTCTGTTTCTCTATTGGTGAAGGGTCTTCTTGCACAGCAAGGCCAAGCAGAAGGTGAAGGTGCTGTTGTTGTGATCTGTGGGGAAAAACAAACGTTACAGACCTTGTGGATGTCATCTCTGGGATATCTGCCATGGCACTGAGGTCATTTTCTAAAGGGCACTCCATCACTTTCCACACTCATGGTATATTTGTTCCATGGCATATTTCTACACTTGCACATTTAATTTCCTTGTGCCATTATTTTGCCATTCTGGCCCTTCCCAGTGCAGAAGATTCTCAATCATATGCTATTACTGAAGATCACCAGGGAAGAGGCATGGTGCAAATGCAAAAATGTTACCAAAATCTCAGTCTCGGGCAGCACAGTGAGACTAGACAAATATTGCAGGTGCTGGAGGCCTTACAGGTAATGAAAGCAGTCGGCCTCAGACAGTATTAGAGATTACCGCTCAGATACATGCTATAAATTCAGATTAAGAAATCCAATAATTTGATCTGCCTAATCACATCTCAAGCACATATCACAAACCTGGAAATGATTAATACGCCTCTCACTAGCCACATTTAGTGGTGCTATCAGGAAGAATGAGTAACACAGGTAAACATTTTGCAAAAGTACTCAGCCATCTCACCTTGAAATGTAGTGCCATTTGAATTAAGTTGGACCTTCTCTGAAGTAAGTGCTGGCCAGAAGCAAACACCGGCTCCAGTTAAACAATGAGTGACATCAAACTTAGTATGCTGTGGGTGGCTGTCTAAAACAGTGTACATGAGAAAAACTGGTTGAACTTATGCCAACAGACTAATTATGTATCCTTTGGCTGCTTCAATTTACATTTTTGCACCACACATAAAATACCTAAATGAAACAGAAGGTAATGCTCCCAGAGACATCCGGGAGTTGTGGTAGGTGTGGTACTGATGAAACCATGTTTAATCATCTTTCGTCGTCCGGTTCCAATATTGAAAAAAATTACTAGGAGTGGGTGCAAATAGATGATGTTGCTACTTCTAGAGATCTACTTGTTTGTTGGTTTCTGGCATGACGAAAAGTGGTCCCACAGCATACAGACAACTGTTGAAGACGGATCTTGCTAGTCCTAATGCACTGAATTTGGCTTAATAGTGAATTTCGAAGATTTGTGTTTTTTTAAACTTAAGCACTTTTTTTTTTAATCTAATGGAAGACTGCATTACCTTAGCTAAATATAACCCCTCTTAAACTTTTGCTTTTTCAGCAAAAAACTTTTTTTTTGTTTCATATTCAGTCAACACCCCCACTACGCACAGTGTTGACCATGTGCAACAGATCTGGCCCTTGACTACCACTTGCTACTAACCATCACCCCTGTTACGCACAGCCTTAAACCGTGCCCAATGGGAGGTTTGGACACAGGGCCTGACCACTGCCCAGGCTCTGTGGCCAATCCCAATGGGTGCCCAGCCCTCCATTGTGCATAGCCTTTGACCAGGCACAATATGGAATTAGATCTGGCACTGCACCCATTACCGTCAAAAGCAGACAACCCTTTGCTGTGCACAGCCTCCAACAGTGCACAGTAGTACGCTGACTCTGCAATCAACCCACTGCACGTGGCAAACCTCCACTGTGCAGGGTTTATGTCCTGCACAGTGTCAGTAGGCCACATTGTCAGATACCACAGCATCATCTGTTTACCTTCTTTTGTCAGCTTTCTGACCCTTTCCTTCCAGTCGACCCTCCACTGCTGGCTTGCTGCCCATGCCCCTCCTACCAACCTCAGCTGTCAGCTTGCTGCCAATATTATTATTGAAGTTATAAAGCATGCAGCTACCCAAGCAGGACTTCCCAGAGCAAACATGTTTAGAACAGATAAAGTGCAATCGGAGTATAAAATAGGTAGATCTTCAACTTCTTTTGAAGAATCTCTACAGAAGTAGAAGTTCTTACTCCAAGAGGCAAAGCACTCCACAGGCCCTAAATATTTGAAGGAACATTCTTGCCGAATCCTTCTCCATCGTTTGTGTGCTGACTTTGTCCCTCCTGCCTGCCCTTTGTTGTCAGCATGTTGCTTTTTCTCCTCCTGTCCGCTCTCGGTTGTCATTGTGCTGCTCTTGCTCCTCCATCATCCATCATCCATTGTCAGTGCCCTGCCCATGCCCTTCTCCTCCCGCCTGCCTTTTGCTGTCAGCTTGCTGACATATTCCACTGCCACCAGCACTCTGTGGTCAGCTTGCTGCCCGACCCTCCACCCTGCCGACTGGGGTCTGCTTGCTGCCACTACCACTGCCGCCAGCACTATGTGGTCAGCTTCCTGTTCCTACCCCTCCCACCTGACCCACAATGTTAGAACCCCTAGCACTTGTAGGGACCCAAAGAGTCTCCCCCTAGCGGCCAAAATAATGTTACAAAAAATGTGCATCACTCGTACTGGTGTACTTCCATCACTTGAACCTTTATTTTTTCAGTGAATGTATGCACACATACACCCACCTACCTACATATGGTAGAGCGAAATATCAATCACTTCGGCCCCAATATCATCGATATGACACATAGCCAGGCAGCACAAGACCTGTGGTTTTTAGTGCCACCCCTGGAATAAATTACGACCGAGTTAAGAGACGAAAGACATGAGTACAGAACACAACGCGTTTCTGTGGATGATACAAGGCGAATTTGATTGCGCACATGCGTTCAATTTTTGAAAAGGAAGCCCATTTGCTCACTTACTTGAAAAAAAGATTTCCTAAGTCGACACTTTTTCCATTGCTGGGGTTAATGATCGTTCCATTCACAACATTAACAACCTCTGGTTTCACCGCACACGCTGCTCGCGATTCCCAAAGAATATGATATTCACATTTCTCTTCGTCGATGCTAGAACATTTATGTAGAGAAATAAATAAAAACAATTTAGCGAGAATGGTACGTTCATTTACTCCTTCCTGAAACCGGAAGCACTAGAACCTCACAGGATCTAACAATTTTATAGAAACCCTGAAATGGCCTCTGTAAATCCTTTGGTTACAAGAAAAAATCCCGGCAGGTGCCAGTATAATGCACAGGATGTGAATCTAGAACAGAGGTCTTCAAACTTTTAGATGCCGGGACACCCCTCTCAAACTATTTTAGGTGTAAGGACCACCCCCCCCCCCTCCTGACAATTTCTAGAACCAGGTACTCCTCATCATTGACAATCAAACGATCCCAATTCATTTTTTTTTTTTAATAAAGAATTTTTATTGATTTGCAATAAAATAAACAAATAAAACAGTTATACACACAAATAACAAGGTGCCAACGGGCACCAAACGGTGGTCATTTCCAATGTCCCAGACAACACCTTTAACGAGTAGATTGTGCATCTCTATGTTGGTGTGTCTAAAGGTGCCTCGCCCCACTCAAGAGGGGGGGAGGACCATATTCGGGCTCTCCCTCTCGTTGTGTTAGTCAGCATTGTGGGGGGTTAAGTTGTTATGTCTTCCCGCTTCCCCCAGATCTTGTTATACTTATTTGGGCACCCTCTAGCCTCATATATGAGTTTTTCACATTGAGCACACCAGTCCACCCCCGTCTCCATTTGGTCAGGGCCGGTGCCTTATTGGCTTTCCAGTCCGTCATAATGTCCCTTTTGGCCACTAGGCACGCCACCCCTAGAAAGGTTCGTTCTGCTCTACGTAGTCCCGATTCTCCCATGACCCCCAGTAGGAATGTCAATGGTGTCAGCTCCATGTCCACTCGCAGGGCCGCTGAGATCTCCCGCGAGATCATCTCCCAATAGGTTTTAATAGTCGAACATGTCCATACCATGTGGAAGAAATCGGCGTCTGGACTCATACAACGGGGACAGTCAGCTGTGGATCGGAACCCCGCCCTGTGCATTTTGGAGGGTGTAAGGGAAGGCCGCATGGAGATAGTAAGTCTGTATTAGTCGGAGACGAGACGTCCTTGTCAGGGTGTGGGGAGCTGCCAATGCCTCAATCCAGTCCACCTCTTCCACAGGGCCCACCCATCCGTCCCATTTCCGACGAAGTCCCTCCAGGGAACAGGCAGTGGTGGTGATTAGTGTGCGGTATATCTGGGAGACGCCTCCCCTACCCAGATTCCCCATCAGTGCCCTCTTCTCCATAGGGCTGCTTTCAGGTATGTTGTCCCCTGTCTGGACCTGCGTCAGTAGGGCGTGGCGAACCTGGAGATATTTGTGGAATTGTGTCTTATTTAGTGAAAAGGTTTCCTGGAGGCCTTCGAAGGAACACATGTGCGCGCCCTCCCACACATCACCCAGTGTAGAAATACCTATGTTATCCCATTTCTGGAATCCCTCCAGACTCGATACCTCTCTTAAGTACGTCCCGTGCCACAGTGGGGTCTGTTGGGTAAGGCGCCCCCACCATCCTGATATCTTTTGGGCCGTCCGCCATCCCTGTAGTACCACCCCTGTCACCCCTGGGATCCCACGTGTGATCGGGCCACCATACAGGGCGTCGAAGATCTTAGGATAACTCAGTGTCTGGAGTTCCAGCCGGTACGCCGGGTCTGTCCATCCCCCCCCCATCCAGTCATTGATCACGAGTAAATGCATCGCCAGGTGGTAGTAATGGATATTGGACATTCCCAGACCCCCTTCATAGACGTCTCTCTGGCAGGTTTTAAGCGCCAGCCGGGGACGGGTGCCACTCCATAGAAACTGGCGCGCTAGCGAGTCCATTTCTCTAAACCATCTCATGGGGATAGGGTGTGGGAAGTTTTGGAGGAGATAGAGAAGCCTGGGAAGGACCATCATCTTATAGAGTGCGATTCTTCCAAGTAAGTTAAGGGGGAGGTCCTTCCACCGTTGGAGATCATTTTTGATTCTTCTGGTTAATGGTGTGATGTTGAGCTCCCATGTTAATTCAGGGAGCGTTGAGACATGTACCCCCAGGTATTTAAAGTTATTCCTCCGCACTGGTATGTTTTGTTGCCAGTCCATACAGTCTCTAGAATGATGGAGGGGAACCAACAGGGATTTATTGGGATTTAGGGTGAGTCCTGAGGCCTCCCAGAAGATGTCTAGAATTTGTAAGATGCGGGGGCCACTCTTGGCCGGGTTAGAGATGTATAGTAAGACATCGTCCGCGTATAATGCCACACGGTCTTCCGGGCAAACAGGCCAAGACCAGCCCTCTATCAGAGGGTCCTCTCGTAGTAATTTCGCCAGGGGTTCTATTATTAGTGCAAAGAGCAGGGGGGATAACGGACAACCCTGTCAAGTGCCACGGCCAATAGGGAAAGCATTTGAGATTACTCCATTTACTTGGACATGAGCCGTTGGATTAGAGTAGAGTAATCCCACCAGACCCCGGAACTTGGGTCCAAATCCGTTTTTTTTTAATACGTGTTCAAGATAGGACCAATCCACTGTATCAAAGGCTTTCTCAAAGTCAAGTAGGAGCAGCGCCAGAGGGGTGTGTGACAGGGTTTTGCGGTGAGCTAGGGCTGGATGTAATCGCCTAATGCAGTGCCTAGTGCTACGAGTAGGCATGAAGCCACACTGGTCAGGGTGTACCAGGGTGGGCATTGCCTCTCTTAGTCTAGTGGCAAGGATTGAGGCAAGCACCTTGATCTCAGTGTTGAGGAGGGAGATAGGTCGGTATGCCGAGCAGTTTTGCGACGGGGGTTGGGTCTTCGGGATCACTACAATTGTGGCTAGATCAATCCCAGGAGGGAAGTGTCCCTTCTGCTCAGCTTCCTCATACATCTCAAGTAAGTGCGGAGCCAAAATGTCACTACATTTCCTGTACATCTCCGCTGGGAACCCATCTGGCCCTGGGGTCTTGCCCGATGCCAGGCTGGCAATCGCATTGGTTACTTCTGTGAGGCTAAGTGCCTCGTCCATCCTGGCCTTGGTCGCCTGGGAAACTCTGGTGAGAGTTATGTCGCTCAGGAGGGGGGGATTCCTTTTCAATAATGGGTCGAGGGTGTTCTGCGTACAGGCGTGCATAATAGGAAGCGAAGCTCTGTGCGATCTCGATGGGTGTTTTGGAAAGGGTACCCGAGTCGTCCCTAATTTCAGGAATGATTCTTTTAACTAAAGGGCGGGTAGCCAACCAATGCAGGAGCTTCCCGTTTTTGTCTCCCCAACCGTATATTCGGGCGGACGATGCCCTCCACATATGTTTCGCTGACTCTAGTACTAAGTGTTTGATTTCGTCTCGGACCCTGGTGAGCTGCCTCAATACGGAGGCTTCGGGTAAATTAGTTTGGTGGCGCTCCATTTTTAACGCTTCGGCCTCCAACTCAGACACACGTAAGTCGCGAGCGCGCTCGCACGCGCGTAGGAGGCACTTAGCATGTCCTCTTAGGGTGGCCTTGCAGGCAGCCCATAGTGTACCCGAAGACTGGACCGTTCCCACGTTCAGTTCAAAATATTGCACAAGATGATCCCTGATTTCAAGGGTATAATTGCTATCCTGCAGGAGCCAAGCATTCAGGCGCCACACCGGGCGCCTGGTGAGGTCCACTCCACCCAACCGGACTCGCACAGGTGCGTGATCCGACACATCTCTGCCCCTGTGATGCCGGAGAAGTCCAAGGCCGGCATAAATACTAAATCAATTCTAGAGTGCGTCCGGCCGATGTGTGTGTATATTGACGTTCCGTGGGGTGCCAGGTTCTCCACACTTCACATAGGCCAAAGCTATCAGCCCAGCCTTTAAGGCTTGTGGCTCGGGTGGACCTGCCCGCGGTGATATTCTCAGATACATCTAATCCGGGATCCAGAACAGCATTGAAATCCCCTCCTACTAACGTGGTTCCCCGAGGGAGTCCCGCTACTACCTGGCGAAGTGAGAGTAAGAAGGCGTCAAATCCCGCTGGGGGGGCGTACACGCATACAAGATTCAGTGGTGAGCCGCGAAGTAACCCTGAGACAACTACAAATCTGCCTTGCGGGTCAGACATCGTAGATATGATCACCATGGGTAGTGAGCGGTGGAGCAGGATAGCCACGCCTCTGGAGAAGCCTGCATGGTAAATCCTATCAAATCCTCCTCGTGCAAGCATAGGGCATTTAGTCCCCAGAAGGTGGGTTTCTTGCAGTAGGGCCACCGAGGGGAAATACCTATGGAGAGTGTTAATTACTGCGGATCTTTTGATCTTGTCTAACAATCCGTTCACATTCCAGGAGATGATTTTTGTCAATGAGGACCAGGCGTGGGCTGCGTGAGAGTCTTACATTGTCGGGTGCCCGTCAATGGACGAAGGAATGACCAGTTAAAACTTAACAGTGCAATACTAATGTCATAAGGGACAATTGTTAAAATATAACTATCTAACCCCAATTCAACCTCCTTCCCCCCAAACCGCCCCCCACACCATACTCCCACCCAGGAAGCATCTGTCGCCCTAACACTCAACCAGAACAAAACAGCCAAAAGGGCTGTCATAGGAGTGGAGTGGTGGACCCCTCCTCCATTCAGTCGGATCACTTACAACTATTCGCAAGAAGTCAGGCCATACTTGGCAGGTCTTAGGGAGAGCCCAGATCACCGGTGTAGTCTCTCAAGGGCCTCCTCTGGACGAACCAGACTCTCCGGCCCTTCCCACGCGCCCCAGTCGGAGCTCCGTGTAACATGCCAGCCAAGCACCGGGGATTGGCTCAGGCGGCCGTCGTCTCCAGTCTGCGTCTGGATCTGCATCTCTGGAGACTCAACGGGCAACCCCTCCCTTCTTGAGCCGGGGTCTCCAGCTGCCTCCCCGTCCATGGGAGTGTCCAGGTCTCTTTGTCTCCCTTTCCGAAATCTAGTGCGTTTACGGCTCCTCCGGGGTCCCCCAGCAGGGGGGGGGGATCTTCACGGGAGGGCTCCCCCCTCCATGCCGTGGGTCTTTTTCGAGTCCCGATGCCCGCCTCAGTTAGCCAGTCCCATGCCTCCTCCAGGGATTCGAAGAAATGCGCCTTGCCCGCCATAATGACTAAGTCGCGCAGGGAAGAGGAGCATGTACGAAAGTTGCATAGCCCTAAGTTTTTGTTTAACCTGCTCATATGAGCGGCGGCGGGCCTGGAACTCCCGGGTGTAGTCTGGGAATACTAAGATTTTGTGGTTTTCCCATTGAAGATTTTCGGAACGCCTTGCTTCTTTGAGGATATTGTCACGATCTCTGAAGTTGAGAATGCGTGCAATCATCGGGCGTTTTGGGCCTTCCGGTGGGGGGCGTGGGGCAAGAGCCCTGTCGGCATGTTCCACTGCAAACCAGGGTGAAAGAGTTTGGTCTGGCATCCAAGTCTTGATCCAGTGCTCCAAGAATTCAGTGGCTTTGTCTTCCTCAGAGCCCTCCAGGAATCCAACAAAGCGTAAGTTGTTACGTCTCGATCGGTTTTCTGCATCTTCAGCACAGCGGTGAAGCTCGGATGTTCGGGTCTGCAGCTGGGCCACTTTGGTTCTAAGGTCAGCTAGTTCGTCTTCGTTCTGGGAGACCCGGCCTTCCACTTCAGTGATTCGGTTCACGGCGTTTCTGAGGTCTTGCCTGATGATGCCCATGTCCTCACGCACTTCCCCGATTTTAGCCTCTACGGCTGACTGCGATGATTGAATTGCCTGGAGGATGGCGCTCACTCCGTCTAGCGCTGGGCCTCCAGTGGTGGTCTCTCCTTCTCCCCTAGGGCCTGCTGGCGTTGTAAATTGGTCAATCTTTTGTTGGGAGGGTGGGGGTTGTTTGTTCGCTCTGTCCTTCCCCATTTTGTCTCAGGAGGATGAGGGTGGCTTATTCGACTTCTGCAGCCATCTCATCTAAGTTCTACACCCTAGGCGCACTCACAGGGGGAGGTCTCAGAGGAGGACCATCGGCGGGGTCTCATCGGGGCACATCGGTGATCGCTGTCTCGGTCTCTTCCCCGGGCTGTGGCAGCCACCGACCTACCTCGTTTTGTTGGGTCGTTAAGTGGCTGGTTATTCCCGCTCCAGGTCCTGTCCCGTGTCTCCGGGAAGACACAGAGCGCTTTGTCCCTCTGGTGGCTTCAGCACATCTTCACCAGTTCCCTATCACCGGGGTGGGCTGGTGCGCGTTTTCAGCGTTGTGGCCGTGTGATGGGAACGGGGTTCAGGGGAGTCTCTTCCCACCAATCAAGATTAAAGATCAAAGATCAGGGATCACGGGGGCGCAGTCTTGTCGCTCAGTCTGCTGTTTCGTTTGGGCCCTTCTTGCACTATTTTGGGGGGCCGGGTCTCTCTTCTCCCCTCTTTCTCTCTCTTCCGGGAGGGAGCTGCTTCTTCTTCGGGCGTTTAGTCCCGAGATCAGAGGGCTGCCCGCTTCACCCCGGTCGCCTGGAGTCAGCGGCCGGAAGCGTGGCTGTTCCGCTCGGCTGCGCCTTGTTTGGCTCAGATGAGGGAGCCTTCTCCCCCCTACGGCTCACCTCTTTTTCGGCTTCTTTCCAGCCCTCCACGTGCCCGTATCACAGGGCTCGGGTCACCGGGAGGGATTCTCGAAGCCGCCGCGCCGTTCCTCTGCTTGCGGGGGGGTCCAGGTCAAGGAGCCTGGTGTGAGTGCTTCCTGCGCTGCTCGCGGTACGTCCGTCCGAGTCGGCTTCCTCAGCAGGCAAGCCTCAATCTCCGGGTCTGGCAAGACGCTGTAAGCTCGGCCGCCATTTTAATTCCGTCGCTCGGGTCGTGGCCGGCGTTCGCAGCTTGGGGTGTGCCAACGCTAGCACCGGAGGTCTCTCCGGGGTCCAGGAGTTCATGGGAACAATTAGGGCATCGTTTTGAGTATCATAGTGGCGGCTTTTTAGGGGGGATGACGGAGGGGTCCAGAGCACTCTCAGAGTGCGACCGCCATCTTGACGCCCGAAGCCACGCCCCCCCCAATTCATTTTTATGGTGAGGAAATAATATTAAACCGTGGTTAGCAAGCCAAAGGTCAGTAAGTGTGAGGGTGTGGTCAGATATGTGGGTAAAAACAAAGGTCCTAATTTATGAAGAATTTGCGTAGGGCAGTGCTGCAAGTCTTCTTGCTACACTGCCCTACGCCAATATAAAAGGGCAGCAATGGACCGTACTTATGAAATACAGTGCATTCCTGTCCTTTCCCCCTGAACTGGTGCACAAATGACTGCCTAGCGCCAACGAAGGTTGAATTATTTTAGTGCAGGAAGGGAAAAAAAACAATCACAAGAGGCATTTTTCTCATTCCATATGTGCAACAGAGTCCAACACAAGTGGTAAGAGGAAAAAATGAGGGGAAATTAAAACGTGCCTGCTCTGGGGAGGCGTAATGTTTTGTCACTGCTCCAGTTTACGTGATTTTGTTAATCTGGGTCAGAGTCTAAACCCATGGCTGTTGAGTGGGAACACCCACCACAACACCCATGGAATGCCTCCTTGACGCAAAGTAGGGCAACACAGCGGCTTGCGCTGCTTTCCATTACTCCATATCTATGAGGCCCTGTAAAGCAATGCAGGGTGGCTTTGAGTCGCCTCTTAGGTATGACTGAGAGGCTGTTGCCACCGGAGTGTCAAAAAGAGTGACCGTGCCCCCGCGTTGGGGTTAAAAATTTATTTAAAAAAAATAAAACAAACAAAGAAATGTTAATATGAAACTGACAGGGGGTTCCCCGTGAGCAGGGCTGACCCTCTGTGGGGGCAATTTTAAATTTTTTTTTTTTAATAGCTGTATGGTTTCCCTGGGGGCCACGACCGCCCCCTCTCTCTGCCCCACCCCCCAAGGGAAACCATACAGCTATTAAAAAATATATATAGATCTATATATAGATTTATATTACTCTATATTTATTTATATAGATATATAAATAGGGAGATCACTTTTGTCAATGTGTGTGCGGTTTCCCTGGCGGCTGCAATCGCAAATTCCCCCAGGAAAACCACACCCACATACAAAAGTGATCTCTTTACATATAAATATATATATATATCTTTACACATATATATATATATATATAGATATTTATTTTTTTCGCCTCAAGATGTCTCGCAGCTCGCGTCTTCAAAGCAATGCCCATACTCCAATTGACGCGTTTCAACTGTAGCTTTTAGGCATCAATAATAAAGTCAAGCTAACTCTTATGAATATGCTACTGCTAGAAAAAGATTTGACTTTTGTCTAGTGGTAGTTTTGATGCCATAAAGTAGTGCAGAAGGTTTGTTTGCCTACTGCAAAGATCAAGTCTGTATTTTATGTGAATAGCTGAGTGGATTAGTAAAGCCAGCCATTACCTGCGCTATGATACAAATGAAATGTATGTGCGAGGGGGGCTGTTTAAAGATGAAGGGCCCTTTTGTTGGGTGGTAGTGAGGGAATCAGAGGAGGTGGTCATGGAAGTGGGAGCACCAATAATGTCGGACTGGGCGCCAGAGGCGCTAAAGACTGTGCTGATTGGTATGTGACAAGGTGAAGTAATAGTGTGTCTTTTTGTTTTTTTGAGTGTCTTGAGAGAACATGCAGACTGATGGAGAAGCAAGGGTAAGGTGGCCTTTACTGTTGCACGCATCACACACACACACCAGCCAGCAATTTTGTGACTGTCTACGTAGGCTAGTGTTCTAGAGGGACAGTTTAGCCAGTAGCAGAGATGGCTTATCGTTGGATGACAGCTGCTCAAGCCCTAACTCGGGTTATAGAGGACAGCTCTGACGTAGGATCAGAGACTGAGACAGATACTGAGACAGCATCTGAGGTATAGGACAATGGTGCGGACTCTGGGAGTGATTTTTCAGTCGGAGGAGTCCCATCCGACAACTCCTCTTCCAGTGATTCTGAGGGAGGTGATGAGGACAGTCCTGCTGTCCCTTCGCAAGCACAGTCTGTGCAGCGGGACAAAAGCAGGTTAGCCCAAACCAGAGAGCAGGTGCATGTGGCAGCAAGCACAGAGAGAGTGGTCTCTTGGGAGCTCCACAATTTAATTCAGCCCCAAATTCCACCGCCCAAATCGTATTGTGATGGCATCAAACTTATCTATCACGAAACAACCTGTGTTTTTGGTCCCGAGCTCAGCTGTCATATAGGGAAACCTACCAAACCAAGACATTTCTGGAAAGTAGACACCAGCGGAGTCCACGGAGGTGTGGCTTGTGTGGATTCCCCAAAGTTTTCTTACCCAGAATAACCTGCAAAGGTGAAATGTTGAATAAAAACTCTATTTTGTCTTGCATTTCTGTCACACAAACTACAGGAATGTGCTGGGATCCACAGAATTCCTACCATCCAGAGTTCGCCCCCCCCCCGTCCTGTTATAAATGCTACCTCACTTGAGTGCCTGTACCTAGTGCCTGCGACAGGAATGGAGCACCCCAGGCTCAACACTTTCCCTCATGTAAGGACTAGGATTGACCATTGTGTGATCCATTCCTGACACGGGCACTAGGCGTACCAACACAGGTGAGGTACCATTTTTATTGGGAGACTTGGGGGAATGCTAGGTGGAAAAAAGTTTGTGGCTCCCCTCAGATTCCAGAACGTTCTATCGCCAAAATGTGCAGCAAACTTGTTTTTTTTTTAGCCAAATGTTGAGGTTTGCAAAGGATTCTGAGTGACAGAACCTGGTGAGCACCCCACAAGTCACCCCATTCTGGATTCCCCTAGGTGTCTACTTTTCAGAAATATATAGGTAGGTTGCCTATGTACCGGCTGAGCTAGAGGCCAAAATCCACAGCTAGGTACTTTGCAAAAAACAGGCCAGTTTTCTTTGGGAAAATGTAATGTGTCCACATTGTGGTTGGGGCATTTCCTGCCACGGGTGCTAGGCCTACCTACATAAGTGAGGAACCATTTTTATCAAGTGACTTGGGGGAATGCTGGGTGGAAGGAAGTGTGGTGCCCCTCAGATTCCAGAACTTTGTAGCACCGAAATGTGAGGAAAGTGTTTCCTTAGCCTAGTTTTGAGGTTGGCAAAGGATTATGGGTGACGGAACCCAGTGAGAGCCCCACAAGGCACCCCATTATGGATTCCCCTAGGTGTCTACTTTCCATAAATGTATAGGTTTGGTAGGTTTCCCTAGGTGCTGGCTGAGCTACAGTCCAAAATCCACAGCTAGGCACTTTGCAAAAAACAAATCATTTTTCAATGGAAAAATTAGATTTGTCCACGTTGGTTTTGGGGCTTTTCCTGTTGCGGGCACTAGGCCTATCCACACAAGTGAGGTACCATTTTTATCAGGAGACATTGGGGAAACACAGAATAGGAGAACAAGTGTTATTGCCAATTGTTTTTCTCTACATTTTTGCCTTCCAAATGCAAGGCTGTGTGTAAGAAAGAAGTAATTTTAAGAAATGCCATGTAATTCACATGGTAGTATGGAGAAACCCAAATTCAGAGATGTGCAAATAAACACTGTTTCTAAAGTCCTTATCTTGTGCCCATTCATTTTGGAAATACAAAGGTTTCCTTGATACCTATTTTTCACTCTTTATATTTTACCAAATGAATTGCTGTATACCCGGTATACAATGAAAACCTACAGCAAGTTGCAGCCCATTTATTGGCTCTGGGTACCTACGGTTCTTGATGAAACTACAAGCCCTATATTTCCCCGCAACCAGAAGAGTCCAGCAGAAGTAATGGTATATTGTTTTCAAAAATCTGCCATAGCTGGAATACCTTCCAGAAGAATATGTGGACAGAAATGGCTGTTTTTTTCAACTCAATTTCATGTTTTTTAAATTTCAGCTGTTATTTTCTGTAAGAAAAAACGTAAAGGATCTCCACAAATGACCCCTTGCTGAATTCAGAATGCTGTTTACTTTTCAGAAATGTTTAGCTGCCTGGAATCCAGCACTGGTTTCACACCCATTTCGGTCAGTAACTGGAAGGAGACTGAAAGCACAAACAATAGTAAACATGGGGTATGTCCCAGTGAAATGCCAAAACTGTGTTGAAAATGTGGTTTTCTGATTCAAGTCTGCCTGTTCCTGAAAGCTGGGGAGGTGGTGATTTTAGCACCACAAACACTTTGTTGATGATATTGGCAGGGAAAAAACAGATGCTTTCTTCTGCATTTTTCAAATTTTTAAAAAAAAAAAAAAAAAAAAAAAAAGCACACACACACATTTCAGCTGTATTTTGGCTAATTTCTTAGTTTCCTCAAGGGGGACCCACAAACTCTGGGTACCTTAACAATCCTGAGAATGTTGGGAAAAAAGGATGTAAATTTGGCATCGATAGCTTATGTGAACAAAAAGTAATGGGGGCCTTATCGCGAACTAGCCCAAACAGCCAAAAAAGGGCTCAGCACTGGGGGGAAGAGGGGAAAGCTCAGCAGCTAAGGGGTTAATGATCGCAGGGATGAAGTGAGGCTGGGGGAATGTGCGACCCCCGCCCAGGACTCCATGGCACCCCTGGAGATTGCGACCCTCAGACTGAAGACCTCTGATCTACAATATTCATGCTTCCAAAACCTACGTTCTCCCACTCTGGATCATATTCATCAGAAAGTGGTTAGTACCAATAGTTGCACTGGGTGAATTTTCCTTAGGGGCGTTGAGAAAGAGTGAAGGGGTAGGGAAGCTGCTAGCTACGCTTCTGGGAGGATGTCTTAATACAAATGTGCACACACTACTGTGTCTATTTTCTAACATACTGTGGGTTGGTGTAATTAAGTCTCAGCCTCCCATGTTAGCCCTATGCCCTCACTGACTTCCACCAAGTGACCGCTAAGAAGAGGACGTGTACGCACCATTTCAACCTGTGGGAGGGTGAGAGGTGTTGCACTGTGCAGTTCCTGCCATCAGGAAGGACTGCCATGAGTTGGCCATAATTGCTCAGTGTATGCATCCAGGGGAAGAACAGTGTGGGAGACGAACTCTGGGTTGCCTAGTTGGGTTACGTCAACTCACAATGTCCTTTACCTATTTGTGAAGAAAACCAACTGTGAACTTATCAAACGTGGGGCGTTGGCCATGGCAATGCTAATGGGCCAGAAAAATTGTAAAGAAAGCTGACTAGCCAGCAGGTTTCCTTTGCCACGGCCAATAACAAAGTGTTCATTAAGGCTCCACTGGTTTTAGCTGGACAGCTGTGTCAACGTTAGGTTCACGTAGATTTATTTTGCCTACCAAACTACAGGCAACATACCAATCAAAGAATTAACTAACTGCTAGAACCACGTTGCGAACCTCAGTATGTCTTATTTGGTCTGAGGATGGGCCTTTATTTCGGTTTCAAACGAGGGCGCAAAATTCAGCTGAAAGGGAAGTAGCAGTGAAACATCTAGGTATATTTAATTTAGCTTGTAGGGAATCTGAAGATATAGGTAGCAAAGAAGAAAACAAGTTACTTTCCTGTAACTACAGTTATCCAGTATTGGTATCTTTCATACATTCACATGCTTGAATCATCCCCGTCGAAGTGGGAGTCCCACGGTACATAAAATAGCAATAAATAATAAATAAATATTTTTTTGCCATAGGCTATAATGGAGCCAGAGCTTGCTCATATAGCCTATCCATGTCCTTTTGTGAAAGGACCCAAACCTGCCTGCTGTCCAATCAGGCACCAGCACCCTCTAGAACCTTCTCCAGAGAAGCTCCCTTCCTCAGATTTTCCAGCACGAGAGTGAAAAATTAAAACCTGAGAGGAAATGCGAGCATCAAAGGGGAGGCGGGTGGGTCGCATGTGAATTTATGAAAGATACCAATACTGGATAACTGTAGTTACAGGTAAGTAACTTGTTTTCTTATCCAGTATTGGATCTTTCATAAATTCACATGCTTGAATCTGAATAGACAGCAGTATGGTTGATAAACATTGTATCCAGCGTGGGTGGAGGGTGCGAGCATGAATACCCTCTATCTCAAGTATAAATAATAATAATCATAATAATAATAATAATCATAGGAAACTCATACATTTCTGACCGTGAGTTACGAAGGAATACAGATACTTCAAGTACGTGTATATATATATATATATACACATACATATATACATATATATATATATATATATATAATTCATGTATATGCATACACATTCATAAGTACATACGTACACTTTACATATTCACATGGAAGCATAATAGAAAAATGGTTATTTGTATCTCAAACCATATGACTAAGGAAAAGTCTCACCTTAATGAAAGAGATGGCGTAGCACAGCTTGTCCTACTAGAGAGTCAGTTCTTTGTGATGACTCCAAACAATAGTGCTGCGTAAAGGAGTGCGTAGTTTTCCATGTCGCAGCCTGGCACATTTTTTCAAGGGCAATACCGTGAAACAAAGCAGCCGATGTGGAGACTGCTCTTGTGGAGTGGGCTCTCGGGCACCTAGTCAAGGGTTTTCCTGCCTTGGTGTGACAAAATTGGATTGTTGAAGAAATCCATCGGGCTATAGTGGCCTTGGTTACTCCTGTTCCCTGACGTCCCAGAGAATAAGATACTAGGAGTTGGTCTGATTTCCTGATGTGCTTGGTACTTTGCAGGTAACATTTTAGGCATTGTTTAATGTCCAAAGAATGGAGAGTTCTCTCTGCTATCGTAGTAGGTTTTGGAAAAAAGTTTCGTAGAATAATGGGTTCATTGAGGTGGAACGAAGATGGAACTTTGGGAATATATTTGGGATTGGTTCAGAGCATAACGAAATCCTCAGAAAAAACTAAAAAGGGTTCTTTAGTAGTAAACGCCTGTATATCACTGACTCTTCTGGTAGAGGTGAGAGCGAGCAAGGTTGACACTTTCCAGGTGATGTACTTGAGTTCAGCTCTATGGATGGGTTCAAAAGGGGCTTTCATGAGTTGGGAGAGAACACTATTAAGGTGCCACTCTGGCGGAGGTAAGCGTACCGGAGGAAAGGTGCGGAACAGCCCTTTCATAAACTGTTTGATGACTCTGGTTGAACCAATAGACGGCATGTTAGCCGATCGTCTGTAAGAGGCTATAGCTGCTAGGTGAATCTTGACTGATGCATAGGAAAGACCAGCTTTGGAAAGGGAGAGCAGGTAAGGAAGAATTTGCTCAGGATTGATTTGAAATGGGTGAAAATTGTTCTGAGAACACCAAACACAGAACCTCTTCCATTTTAGTTTGTATGTCTTGTTCGTGCTCTCTGCTCGTGCTTTAGATAATATGAGCCTACATTCTTGGTCGATGTTCATATCTTGGAACTCTCTGAACTCAGGAGCCAAGCATGCAAGTGCAGTGAAGTTGGGTCGGGATGTAAGATGAGACCCTGATTCTTCGATAGAAGATTGTGGTTGCAAGGGAGACGGACTGGATTGGCTACTGACCGGAGGAGGAGCTCCGTGTACCCCTACTGCCTCGGCCACTTGGGGGCTATGAGAATGATCTTGCAGCATTCGGTCTTCATTTTCCTGAGGAGTCTGGGAATCAGTGGAATGGGGGGAAAAGCGTATGCAAAGATCCCGGACCATCTTATCAAAAGAGCATTTCCCCACGACCCCGGGAGTGGGTATCGACTGGCGTAAAACTGGCATTTGGCGTTCAGATTGGTGGCGAACAGGTCTAGGATCGGCCGACCCCATCGTTGGAAAATGCTCTCGAGTATGGTCTGGTTGAGTTCCCACTTGTGACAGTTGTCGTCTGTCCTGCTGAGAGAGTCCGCTAGAGCATTGTTGACCCCCGCCAGGTGCTCTGCCCTGAGGCGGATGTTGTTCCATGTGAGCCAGTTCCAGAGAGACTGAGCTGCCCTTGAGAGGGAGAGGGATCTTGTTCCTCCCTGCTTGTTGATGTAGAACATGCTTGTTGTGTTGTCTGTTCTGACTAACACTGATGATCCTGCAATGCGTGGCAGGAAAGCTTTGAGCGTAAGATGAATCGCCTTCAGTTCTAACAGATTTATGTGCATCTCTTTTTGGAGCTTGGACCATCTGCCTTGAATGCGCATGTCCTGTAAGTGGCCTCCCCATCCTTCCAAAGAGGCGTCCGTGGTGATAACGAAATCTGCTATTGGTGCCAGAAAGGTTAGACCGTGGGAGAGGTGGTTGATGTGAGACCACCATTCTAACGTCTGCCGAATCCTTGGTGTGATAGTTATTAAGTCGTCGAAGGATCCTTGTGACTGGGTCCATTGAAGTTGTAGTTCTTCTTGTAGAGGCCTCATTTTGAGTCTTGCCAGCGGTACTAGGACTATGGCTGCGGAAATCATGCCCAGAAGCGATTTGAATAGTCGTACTGAAACAAACTTTCTTGCGGAGATTGTGACAGCCAATTGGGTCAGCTTCGTCTGCCTTGCTAGGGTAAGATATGCCTTGTTTTGGATAATGTCCAATTCTGCTCCCAGGAAAACTCTCCTGCGTGCGGGAAACACTACTGACTTTTGTAGGTTCACTGTTAGACCCAAACTGTTGAATAGTCTTAGGCAGGCATCTGTGGCTTTTGAGGCTAGTAGAGATGACGGAGCTTTTATGAGCCAGTCGTCCAGCTAAGGGAACACCTGGAAACCCTTGCTTCTGAGGGAGGCTGCGACTGGGGCAAGGCATTTCGTGAAGATTCTCTGAGCTGATCTGAGGCCAAATGGCAGGACTCTGAATTGATAATGGGCACCGGCTACTGTAAAACAGAGACATTTTCGATGTTTTTGGTGTATTGGAACGTGGAAGTAGGCGTCCTGGAGATCTAAAGTTGTCATAAAATCTCCAGGATTCAAGAGGTGCAAGATATCTGACAGTGTGATCATCCTGAAGGATTGTTTCCGAAGGAACTTGTTGAGTTTCCTGAGGTCTAGTATAGGACGCCACTCTCCTGACTTCTTCCTTATGAGGAAAAAACGGGAGTAGAATCCGGGACCCCGTTGCTGCAGAGGAACTCTCTCTATAGCCCCTTTGGCCAGAAGGCTGAAGACTTCCGCTTGAAGCAGACAAAGGTGGAGAGAGCTGCCTGATGTTGGTGGGTGAAGCGGTGGCTTTTGTGTGAACTCCAGGGTATGACCTCTTGTCACTATATCCAGCACCCACTTGTCTGATGTTATCTTCTTCCACTCTTGGATGAAGTTGGAAATGTTTGCTCCTATTTGTTGATGTTGCGGGCACTGAGGGAGCATAGTCGGTGCCTGTGGAAGATCATTGCTTTCTGGGTTGATCTCTGGATTGTGAACCCTGCCTTCGTTTCCCTCCTTGTCTGGTATAGAAGGCAGTCGATGATTGCCTGTACTGCTGGTGGTATGAAGGCCTGTACTGGGATTGCTGGTATTGTCTATGAAAGGAACCTCAAAATGAGGTGAAACCTCTCCCTCTAGCCCCTCGAAAGGGCTGCTTCCTGTACTGCAGGGTACCCAGGGACTTGGCCGTGTCTGTGTCCGTCTTAATGGTTTGAAGTGCGTCATCCACATGTTTGCAAAACAGAGATTCCCCATCGTAAGGCATGTCTAGAATTCGGGACTGCACTTCTGGTCTGAAAGATGTGGCCTTGAACCAACCTTGTCGTCGTAAGACAGCGGCACCCGCTAGTTGGCGGAAACCAGTAGAGGCTATGTCCAGAGCGCAGTCGATAATCTCTTCCGACGCACGCTCACCTTCCTGTAGGATCTTTCGTGCCTCTTCTTGCTTATTTTCTGGGATGAGGTCCAGGAAAGGTTGCATGTCAGACCACATTTGACGATCATATTGGCCTAAAATTGCTAATGAATTTGCTGCCCTGACAGTGATTGCAGACATGGAGGAGAATCTCTTGCCTATATTATCCAGTCTGCGACCTTCCTTGTTTGGAAGTGGAGATAGGCTTTGATGGATTTTTGGAGCGTCTTTGAGCAGCCTGTGAGATGACCGAATCAGGCTTTGGATGGCCAGTAAGGCATGCCGGAGAATCTTGGGTTGCCTTATATTTTTTATCCAGTTTTTGTGGAACTGGAGGAACCGTAGCCGGATTCCGCATAATTTTTGTGCCCTCGCTCCATATATAATCAATAATCGGAATGGACCGTACCGACTTCCGTGATTGTTCTTTGAAATCATGCAGGAAACATTCCGATTGGGAGACAGATGTTGGTAGGTGGAAACGTACTGCGGCTCTGTCCATAAGATTATGGAAACCACCTATGTCCTAGGGCGGAGAATCAGAGGGGCGAGGAGGTGGTGGAGAAGGAGTGGGGGCCAAGTAATCATCCCATTCCTCGGTAGGATGTTGTGGGGTGGAAATTTCTCCTTCTTGTTCTTCTTCCCCTGAAGTGGAACCTTCATCTCTGGGGGGTGCAGCTAACACCGAATGTGATGTTGATTTTGGAGTAGCTGGAGGAGGAGGAGCATTAACTGGCGTCACCGTAGAGACCGGCGCCGGTGGTTGACCTTCCGCTGGAAACCTTCTCCTATAATCCTGAAGCATGGATTGTAAAGCGGTTGGATAAATGTCCTGTGCAGGTAGATTTCTGATGCTGACCATGGCTCGGAGATCTGGAGACCTGGAAGAGGTAGGAGTGGCCTCAACCTGTCTACTAGGCATCACTGCTGTCGATGGCGCGAAAGTTGATGCAGCCGTGGATGGTACAGATTTTTCCGTCGACGGTGGTCTCGTCGACGGTGGCGTCGCCGACGATGGTTTCATCGACGATGGTCTCGCCGACGATGGTCTCGCCGACAATGGTTTAGTCGACGGTAGTGTCGTCGACGGTAGTGTCGACGACGGTAGTTTCTTTGACCCCGTCGATGGCGATAGCGCCGATGAGAATGGCGTCGCTGAAGTTATAGTCGACGGGCAGTCGTCGACGGTGCCGATGGAGTCTGGAGAGAGGGGATCGGATCCCTTACCGTCAATGTTAAGGTCGTCGACGCTGACGACGGTCTCGTCGACGAAGTGGAGACGGTAGATGTAGGTACCGTCGTCGTCACGGTCGTCAACGGTGTTGTCGTCGTTGATCTAATTTTTAGAGTCATTTTTCCAGAAGTGGAAGGCTCTGAAGAAGGAGATAGATGGTAGGACTCCTTCTTTTGAAGAGGAGAGGAAGGCTCAGAGGAGATTGAAGTCTGTAAGCCCTTCCCATGATGAGATTGCTGCCTCTTCCTGGATTTTTCTATGTGGCCTAGGTCCTCAGATCTGGACCTTTTATGTGGCCTCTCTGACCCACTCTCCTCACCTGAAGTACAGGATTTGGCCTGTAACCATGTCAGGAGCCTGCCCTCCCGGTCTCTGAGGATCTTTGTGGAGAAGGTGCGACATATTTTGCAGTCCTTAACCTGATGTTGTGGGTAGAGACAGTACAAACAGTCTTTATGTGGGTCATCCACATGGAGCCTTTACTTCCCACAGGTCTTGCAAGGGCGGAAAAGGCCTTTTCTAGAAGAATCTGACATATTTGAAGCTTTCTTGAGAGAAAATCTCTGAAGTAGAAGAAAAAACTGAGCAGAGCTCAGGGAGACTCCCTTCACACGACGTGCGGTAGAAAATCTGAGGAAGGAAGCTTCTCTGGAGAAGGTTCTAGAGGGTGCTGGTGCATGATTGGACAGCAGGTAGGTTTGGGTCCTTTCACAAAAGGACATGGATAGGCTATATGAGCAAGCTCTGGCACCATTATAGCCTATGGCAAAAAAAATGTTATTTATTATTTATTGCTATTTTATGTACCGTGGGACTCCCACTTCGACGACGGGGATGATTCAAGCATGTGAATTTATGAAAGATCCAATACTGGATAAAATATTGTTTGCTGGCCCTGCATAGATATATTATTTGGGACATGCTGTTGTTGATTGCAGTGAAATGCATATGTGCCGGCAGAAAATACAATGCTGCTGTGTTACCAATCAAAAATACTTCATTCAGAACAAGACCAACCTTGGTCTTGAAATTTTCATCTTCACAAACTAATATACAGAAAAAGGATGTCTGGTTTCAGTCAAGTGTCTTGCTCAAGTAATGCTCAGACTGTAGTTTAAGAGACAACTTACGCAACCCAAGCCATTCAATATAAGGCCCTCAAGAGGTCACCTCAGGCTTATAAATTGTGCAGTCACAACAGAGTTAGTCCTTCAAAAAACAACCAGCATTAGCAAAACCAATAGGTCTCACCTATTTGAGAGTTATTGGTTTTGCCAATGTATTTTAACCATGTTGTACAGCAGCGTGGCTGCTGTTCAGCATTGCTAAAGTAATGGCCTGCCAAGGAGAGTGGCATAGTGGTGTAGAAAAGAGTGGAGTAGGGTGGCCTGGAGTGGAGTGGTGCAGAGTACAGAGGAGTGGCTTTGTGTGGAGTGGAATGGATTAGAGTCGGACGGAGTGGAGTGGCGTAAAGTGGAGTGGCATAGGGTAAAATGGCGTAGAGTGGGGTGGCGTAGAGTGGAATGGAGTGGTAAACAATGGAGTGGCGTAGCGTGTCACAGAGTGGCATTGTGTGGAGTGAAGTGGATTGGCACAGAATGGTATATAGTAGACTTGTATAGAGTTAGGTGACAGAGTGGAGTAGAGTAGCATTAAGTGGGCATGGAGTGGCGTGGAGTGCTGTAGAGTGTCAGTGTGTGGAACGGAGTGGTGCAGAGTAGAGTGGCAGAGTGAAGCACAGTCTCCTATAGTGCTATGGAGTGATGTAGAATAGAGTGGTACTGAATAAAGTGGCATAGTGTGGGGTGGCAAAGAGGGGTTGAGTGGAACAGAGTGGCATGTTGTAGAGTGCAAATGAATGGCTTAGAGTGGAGTGGCACAGACTGGCATGGCATAGAACAGAGTGGAGTGGCACAGAGTGCTGTAGAGTGACTGTATGGAGAGGAGTGGCGTAAACTGGCATAGAGTAAAGTGGCAGAGAGCAGAGTGGCAAGGAGTAAAGTGGCACAGAGTGGCGTGAAGTAGAGTGGCAGAGTGGAGTGGAACAGAGTGGCATGGCATAGAGTAGAGCTGCCTAGAGTAGAGTGGCACAGAGTAGTACAATTGTGGGTGTAAGTAACAAAAGTGTCAATAGAGATGGCAGATAGGGTGAAAGCAACATAAATAGGCCATACGCCTCTGTTGAAAGTAGGAAAGCACACTGCACAGCCAGGAATAATGCTAAAACTCTTATAAATGGTAATAAATACAAGAAACAATGTGTGCAAAAAGACTAGGAAGAACAAAGTTGAGGAAGGAAACATGTACTAGGTCCATACTCCAGGGAGTAGCTAACACAAGAATGGAATGGAAGCCTAAAGGAGCTAGGGAAATAAAAAATTGGCAAATGGGAGTGACAGCTAAACCACAAAAAATGGTATGCTGCGGGTGGTTTGTAAGCCCTCTGAATTGTAAACAATACATCGCACAGTAGAGCACCTGTGCTGTGTAGGCGAGACCTGAACACAATCCTAAAATTTAAAACAAGAAATAAATAAAGCATAAAGCATTCCTCTCTTGAAATTAATTAGGAAGTGGGCAAATGGCCACTCTGTACACTACAAGGTAGTGAAACACTTCCTAATTGGAAAAGATGGAACGCCAATTATGTGGATGCTACATGTTGAGCAGAACCCGCCCTGGCTTTGTCGTAGACTCCTGTTTTAGTAACAAGACTGCTGTATTTTGGGTGGCAGCTCCACTAAGTATGGGAGACTGAGTCTGATCCCACACCATGTGACAGCTCTCAGCCTAACCTTTCCGGCTAGCTAGCAGCACCTCACCAGTACAAAAGGTAAAGGTGGTCTTTGGCAGCCTATTGCATGAAATTCAGACTGCTCAGGAAAGTTGTAGTAGAGAAGATCATACACCTTTCTCTCAGTTATACAAGTTTCATACATGCAAAGATAAAAGGAAGCATAATCTTCATTCACTAGGTTTTACTGGAACAACTGCATTATATGTAAAAAGGCATGAATTGTGATTACGATAACACTATTACAGCAGTGACCAGGAAAGTGAAACACAGAAAGAGTTACACCATATTGTAGCAACAGCGTCCCTAATATCTCTATATACACTACTATGTTTCTACATGAGAGAAAATAGCAGTGGTAGCCCTAATCCACCCTTCTAATCCTGGGAAGGAAGCCCAAACTCCATACCTGTGTTAGAGGTAATGCAGAGGTCTGTTGGTCTGCTGGGTGTCCTTCCATGTAGACAACGAGGAAGCGTGAGGTTTCAGCAGAGACTGCAATGACGTGCTGCATGAGATAGCAAACTGGCTGGAATGTCCTCTAAGTTGGTGGGGGCAGCATGTTGTATTATAATAAAGCATCTTGTTGTTTTTAAGACTGCCCTGATGTGACAACACATATTGTTCAGAGTAGGGTAGACATTGCACTCTGTGGCCCGACAATACCCAGTAAACTATTGTGTAGAACCTCTGCGTGAGCACAGGATGAAATGTCGTGCAGAGAAATGAATAACAATTCTGCATGGGAGGGCAACTGATCTAAAATAATTAAACATTGCCACCAAAATGCTAATTGTTAAATTAATAAGAGGAATAAAATGACAAGTGTCTAGGTGAGAGGGCACAGGCATCGGACCCAAGCTAAAATGAATGTGCCTACATAAGCGCTAAAATAACCTCACAACAGCTTCCTTATAACGTTGATCTCGCTCACAGATATTAGTACAGATTTTCAAGTCAAGCCTTGTACGTGGCTAACTGAGAAGACCTTCCCATCTCTCCATGAAACTCCTGGGATTAATCCAGCCCCTCACAAGGGAACAAAAAACACAGAAGAGTCAGTAACAACCAGAGAGAGGAGTTCATGAACTGAGTAACCCACAAGTGACGCCAAGGGAATTGCCAGAAAATGAAATTACCATCCACCCCAAATTTAAACCAAGCTCTAATCATGCCAAGCATGCAAAGCGAACAAAGCCCTCTTTAGTAGTTCCTTCCACACTTTCATCCCTCTTCTGTTCACCTATCCATCCATCTATACAAAACACCCAGTCATCTTTTCATCTATCTACTTGTCCTCTTTCAACCATACTTTTTCCAGCCATTTTTACACCCATCTCCTCTTCTCCATCTGTTCATGCTTCCTTCCGCCTTGATCCTTTCATTCTGTCCACCAACCTTTCATCCTTCTATCCTTTCACTCTTCCATCCATTCATCCTTTCATCCTTCAGTCCTACCTTTCACCATTTTTCTTTTTTCCCATCACATTTTCTTCCTTACTGTTACCTCTCCTTCCTCCCCGTTTTTCTACCTCCTATCATATTTTCTCATTCTTACTTTTTCTTTCTTACCACTCTTATCCTCTCTCATCCTCATTTTTAGGGTTGAGCATTCAAGCGCTCTGTCCCTGTTGTAATCGCTCTGTGGGCTTTTAATCACACCCCTATCACGGCCAACACTTTTGTTGGTTCGTGGGCTTGCCATTTAAAATTTGCTTGATTTCATTAGTGAAAGGCACGCATAAGTCATGCCTTTTCTGGCACTCCCCACTCAAGAGCACCGACCAACTACTGAAAACATACGAGGCTCCATGCTTTACCTATGGTTTCTGGACTATTTTTTCTCTTTATTTCATAGACAGTGCGATCTCGCTGGGCATTAATCGAGCGCTGTTCATGACTACCAGCTTAATCCTAGCGCTCCTTCGTGAATTCAAAGTTTTACCCAGCACAATTGCACTTTTTTTTATTAATATGCAAAGGCGAAACCGGATCATTCTTTTTCTACTGATTAGTCACCTTCACGCTAATGGCGTGTCACTTTAAATCGGCTCCCTTATCTGAAATTGTATTACTTTTCATTTTGAGTTTATGTGGCAAGAAAAGTCAGGTTAGGAGTTTAAAACGCTAATAGTTCTAACTCAAGACCCATTGCATTGTAAATGCTTGTTTCTATTTGCCCCTCTGTCTGAGTTTTTCTCCTTCTCCGTTTGTCACCGTTTACGTCAGCCCACCGCTCGGACCCCTCTACCATGGTTTTTCCTACAGTGTTATTCATAAACATTTTGTCTGCCAACCTGTATACAGAAGAGGCACATTAACAACAAATTACAGTTTAAGTGGGACCCAGTTCACCAGCCCATCAGACTCAGTGACAGTCCCCACGAAGCTGACAGCACTTAAATAAGTCATGCTTTAACACCTTCACTTCACACCACAACTGTCTTCACATCATCAATTCTTGCCATTGATGTTTTTAGGTTTTACAGCACACTTAATTCAATGTCATGTTCAGCACACCACCTCTCTGCTTTTCTGACCGTACTCTACCACAAAAAGAAATTCATGTTGCTGTAAAGAGGCAAAGAAAACCAAAAGTTGAGTCCCATCTTAAGAGTTTATTTAGTTTTTGTGCCACCCAGCTTCAAAATGCATCAGACTCTTCCAATTACTGTAAAATTAGCGTTTGAGCCAGCCCGCTTCAAAACGCTTCAGACTCTTACAATTACTGTAAACTGGTAAACTAACACGGATCTTGACTTCTACAGCACTATACTAATGGAAGCAACTGGTTGTATGATTTTGAACGATCAAAGAAGGTGCAAGAATTCAGCTAGATTAGCTCCACGACCTGTTGAACAGAGATAGCGAATAAAGCCACATTTTCAATAAGCATGTTGATTTTGAGAGAGCTCATAGCAACTCACCGTTGAAGTGTAGGCTTCCCGATTGTGTTTGAGCATTTCAGTTCTATGATGGTGGACGCTTTCTTGGTGCTTCCACAAACGTATCCATTGGAATAACTAACAAACACAGTATCGCCTGAAAGAGAATTTCAACACACAATAGTAAATTAACCCTACTTTCTAATGTGAAAACTGACAGAAGCTTTGAGGCTGATGAGACCCTTAAAGCAATAAACAATTCCATGCATGTGTACATGTCATCAATCACAAATTAAATATGGGAGAAGTATAGCATGTACATCCACTGCATTTCCCACTTGTGTAACGTCTACCAGTTATTGCATACACCATTTACCCACAACTCAACTATCTGGAACTGAAATCTTGTCAGAGCATATGCACAGAACTTCCAAAAACATATTGGACAGACTCTGTAAGATGGAGCTTCTGTCCAGGAGTGTTGTGGGCTTCTGTGCTGGTGCTTCGTGCACTTTAGGGGACGTGCACACGTGGAAACACAACATACCATAATGCCAAAAGATGTTTAAAACCCAAAAACTAGTTGTAATATTCCAAATCAAAAATTAGATGGAAGGATGCATATTCTTCTATTGTCTTGATAGTGGGTGTGAAGTTACTCTTTTTTTTTTTTTTTTAAAGAAAATATTTTCTTCAGTGTTTTTTTAAAATAGAACCAATGCAATCATTAAAGCCAGTCTACACCAACATCTGTTTCAAGAAAAATAGCGAATGTCGCCCTCATTAAAAGGTACTAAACGTGCCCGGATATCCAACAAGCAATTTTGAAATCAGCTGGTCATGGACAAATTACTGAGTAATAAAGAAGTTAAGAAAAGTAATAAACAAGTAAATAAACAAGCAGTAAAAAAACATATAAGTGATTGTATATAACAAAGTCAAGAAAAGAAAAGATAGAGGGCTACGCCTTCCTCCTCGGCGAGCCCTGCCGACACTACAGTAATATACTATAATGCTTGGGGAGAGAAGCACTGCAAAAACATAAGTATAATTTATATGTGAGTAAATCACGATCAAAGAGGTTGTTAATGGAGTTGCAAGGAGGTAAATACCGAAGACAGGTGGCCACAAATAGCATCTGTTTAACACAATGGCTTACATATTCACAGTGCTTTCTGTCACAGGCTGGGACCTCATAGCACTCATACACAAATCCCCATTCTCCATTGCACTAACAAGGATTCAATTCCGTGGTTCTCTGGTTACACCCACAGATCTCTGCAATGCACTACGTAACAGATATTTTATACGGCATTATATATTTAATTCCCCACTGATTAACTTGTATCAGTTTTCATTTAAGGTGTGCGTTGTTTTATATGTAGTTACCTGAAGGTAAAAGACAACAAACAAAAAACACCTTACAGATATTTTGTTTTTTGCCACACTTTTGACCCCAACTCCAGGCTCTGATCTCACTCCAATGCATGCTCACAGTTCTCATATGTTTTACTGCGATTCTACCACTGGGAGCAGACAATATTTCAAGACCTATTTTAGTTTAAAGGTCAATGAACACTACAAGGTTACTGCGTCACGAGGCCATAAAAGTGGCAGCTGGGCGCTATACAACTTCAATGCCAACTGCAGCTACAGTGTTTTTCCTCTGCAAGCTGCAGAAGACAACTCCCCCACCTATCAGTACCTCGGCACCTTATTCCCTACCTCTGTCTAGATAGGAAAGTGGGTTGGACAGTCTCAACCCATCTCTTACTATGCATAAATCACAGCAAGCATTTGATATGCCTGACTTTACTCAACACAGTGCAAGGAATTCGAAAAACTACCTCCCTCTAAGCGCATGCTAGCGGTTACAAATCAGGCAACCTCATTCACAAAGCAATTTGCATGTGTATGTCTCAACTACAGATGGATCCTTGTTTACAAATGCAAACCGGTTGTACAATTAAAAGAAGACCGTCCGGCACTCGAAAGAGGCTTTAGGAACCTGGAAGCACCCCTGGTGGTAAATCTTTGTGGGAGGGAAGTCGTTGGTACAGGGTAGAAATTCCCCACATCAGCGACGTGTCTCTTAAAATGCTAATTTTTTTCTTCCACAATATGCGTATTTGTGTATTTTCGCTCGAGAGAGAGGAATTCACAAAAACATACAGCATGATTCGTGGAAAGCTGTGACTGACGCAGGTTTCCAGGTGTACCCTGGAAAAGTTTAGTTTTGTGAACTACTAACAGCTGGAAATCTGCATCCAGACAAGCTTAGAATCTTGTAAGTGCAGATTTTTCAGTTTTTCTCCCACGAATCAAGCCCAGAGTGAAAGAATATGATGATTGTGCTACTGAAGTCTATGCACTCGCATATTTCCATATTTTTAACTTTCAGGAATTCTCTAAGGTATCCCAGCGGAGCACCTTGAATCCTACGACAATCATAGATTTCAAGCTTCCTCTGCCGTCACGGACATAAATCCCGTAGGAGCTCTGTAATCACAGTGACAGCTTTGATGTCAGAGGACTTCATATCAAATGCTTCTTCTGAAACTGGCAGATGCTGGAGGCCGTTGGATGTCTACTAAAAATATATATCTGCTGTTACAGGTCTTCATCTACAAGGCATGAGTAACATGATTCACATCATAGATCTCAGTTTCTTGAGCCTGTAAAAGTCATTTGACTTTCTATCTGGTTCCGGGTATTGTAAGACCTGTGGAACATATGGACTATATTGGCTGTAAGTTGGCCCATGGGCGAGACCTATTGGCTTTGCCGATGCTTGTTTTTAAAATTAATACTTCACCCCAGTGAAGGCCTTGACAGCTGAAAAGGGTACTAGATATTAAAACGAAGTGCATGTACCTTTCGCTTTTGTTATGTCCTGGACAGTGACGCTTGAAGTTGCTGTTTTCTCTGTAGTAAAGCCAGTGGGCCTACTAGCACACATGGAGTTACACAAGCCACCGCGCTTTGGGAACAGCAACGCTATTACTCCAAGGTATCAAATTAATTGTTACATTAAGCCTGACTCATTGCTGAGACTGGAATTATGGTAACTTTTAATAGGAAGGTGACTTTAGAAAGTCACCACTTTATTGTCTAAAACCTCTGTTACCCCTTCTGAACTGTCTACAGCTGTTTCCCCTCCCGCCCCCCTCCTCTCCCAAAGACAAAAGACTGACTCCTGCTAAAAAGTGTGAAGCACTCCCAGGAACAAAGAACAAACAAAACTGTTGGTGGGAGGAGGTGTGACCTCCTCAAGCCGGATGACTATTGGGCGTTGGCGTAGCGGCTACGCTTCAGTGAGGCAAACTGTAATTACAACTTAGCCTGCCCACTCTGTTGTGTACCAACTTCAACAACAATAAGGTGCTAAATGGAATGCTTGAATTAATCTCAGCCACCAGCAAGCACTCAGGGCCAATTCCTGATGTACAAGTTACTTACCTTCAGTAACAAAATATCTGGTAGAAACATATTCTAGTTGCAGATTCCTTACCTTAGTATTTTCCCCCAGGCGTCAGACTGGATCCGGAGATTTTTCTTCGAGCAATACCCTTGCGCGTCTGTAGGTGCCGTCGGTCGACTCCGCGGGCGTCGTGGTCGCCGTGATGACATCGGGAGTAGTATATAGATGCCACCCACGGGGAGCGACATCAGTTTCTTTTAATGACCTCATGCCAAAGCACAGAGCCGCTAAGAACACTGAAATTGGTGCACCAGAGCTAAGGACCTGAAACGGGGAATCCCTGTCCCTAGAAATCAGTTCGCAAGCGGGGAGGATGGGTGGGCGGTAATGAATCTGCAACTAGAATGTGTCTCTACCGGATATTTTGTTACATATGGTAAGTAACTTGTACATCTGATAGAGACTTCTTGTTGCAGATTCCTTACCTTAGAATAGATACCCAAGCAATGTCATCCTCTGTGGTGGGCTGCGAACCAAGATCATACTAGAAAGTCCTGTAGGACCGAACAACCAAAATAGCTGTCTTGACGGACCTGACTCTCCATGCAGAAGTGCTTAGCAAACGTGTGCAGGGACGCCCACGTAGCCCCCTGGCAGATATCCAGGACAGGAACTCTGCGTGCTGATGCAGTGGAAGCAGCTGTTGCTCTGGTGGAATGAGCACGCAAGCCTTCAGGAGGTTGCTTCTTGGCCAAAGCGTATCACATTTTGATGCAAAGAAGCACCCATCGAGAGAAGGTACGTTTTTGTACTGCCTTCCCTTTTTTCGCATCCACATACCTAACAAAGAGCTGATCGTCCACCCGGAAATCTTGAGTACGATTGAGGTAGAACGGCAACACTCTTTCTGGGTCCAGGTTGCGGAGTCTCTCCTCCTCATGGGAAGGATGTGGAGGTGCTTAGAAAGTAGGCAAAGTGATGGACTGACCTACATGAAAGGGTGTAACCACCTTAGGAAGGAAGGAAGCCCTAGTGCGCAACACAACTTTGTCAGGGTGCACAGACAAGTATGGAGGCTTTGAGGAAAGGTCCTGTAGCTCACTCACCCTGCGAGCAGAAAGACAGTTTTGAACGTGAGGAGCCGCAAGGGACAATTATGCATTGGCTCAAAGGGGGTACACATCAAATAAGTAAGTACAAGATTAAGGTCCCACTGAGGCATGATAAATGGAGTGGGAGGAAATAAATGGGTGAGCCCTTTTAGGAATCTATTCACAATAGGAGATTTAAAGAGTGAGGGCTGATCAGGAAGCCTAAGAAAGGCTGAAATGGCAGATAAATACCCTTTAAGGGTGCCCAACGCAGAGCCCTGCTGGGCTATAGAAAGAATGAATAGAATAACCTTGGACAGAGGGGCAGAAAGGTGATCAACAAATTTGTTGGTACACCATGCCACAAATTTATTCCAACGACAGGCGTATACAGTTATAGTTGATGGACACCTGGCTGCCAAGATAACATTGCAGACTTCGGATAGAAAGGCAAAGGCCGTCAACTGTTGCCGCTCAATCTCCATGCAGGAAGGCAGAGGTTGGACAGGTTCGGGTGAAGAACCATCCCCTGTTGCTGCGACAGAAAATCCGCACGTAGAGGCAGTCTGAGTGGAGGATCGATGGACATGCTCAATAGCTCTGGATACCATACTCTCCGTGCCCAGTCTGAAGCCACCAAGATGACTTGGGCCCGGTCCTTCCTGATTTTCTTGAGAACTCTTGGCAGAAGTGGTATAGGCAGAAAGGAGGCTGGAGTTCCACTCGAGACGAAAAGTGTCTCTGAGCGAGTGCCGCCTTGGAAACTCCAACAGCTGACATTGCGCGTTCTCTGCGGAGGCGAACTGATCTAACCAAGGCTCTCCCCACTGCTGCAAGAGACCTTGCTCCATCTCCAGATGGAGACACCATTCGTGATCGAGCTGTCCGCTCTGGCGTTGAGGGAACCCGCCAGATGTTGAACCATCAGGGTAATGCCCTGATGTTCCAGCCATGTCCAGAGGCGTAGTGCCTCCTGACAAAGGGTCCAGGACCCTACTCAGCCCTGTTTGTTGGAATACCACATGGCGGTAGTATTGTCCGTGAACACCTGCACCAGTTTCCCTTTAAGAGAGGGAAGGAATGTTTTCAACACAAGCCTGATTGCCCGGAGCTCCAGCAGATTGATATGGAGCCCCGACTCTGATGGAGACCAGAGTCCTCTGATCTCTGCCTCTCCCATGTGGCTACCCCAACCCAGAAATGACGCATCTGCCACTATAGAGAGATCTTGTTGGGGAAGGGAGAGCGATCTGCCGTGGACCCAATGCGGATTCGAAAGCCACCACTGCAGGTCTATCGCTGCCCCCTCTGAGATTTGAACCAGGTCGGAGCGATTCCCCTGATGCTGCGCCCACTGGAACTTCAGGTCCCACTGCAGAGCCCGCATGTGCCATCTGGCATGTGTTACTAGCAGGATGCAGGAGGCCATGAGGCCCAGTAGCCTCAGAGTCAGTCTCACCGAAACCCAAGACTGAGGCCGAAAGATCGGAATCATATCCTGAATGCCTTGGACTCGTTTTTCGGGAGGATAAGCCTGAAACTGCACTGTGTCCAGAACCGCTTTGATGAAAGGGAGCGACTGAGAGGGGGTCAGGTGTGACTTCGGCACGTTTATAGTGAACCCCAGTGTGTGCAGGAAGTTCGCCGTAGTCTGAAGGTGGGAGACGACTATCTGGGGCGAGTCTGCCTTCAACAGCCAGTCGTCGAGGTAGGGGTAAGACTGAAACCCCTAACCTGCACAGATGAGCTGCAACCACCGCCATCACTTTCGTGAACACCTGAGGGGTGCTGGTACGGCCGAAGGGGAGCCCGGTAAACTGATAGTGCTCGTTACCTACCACAAATCGTAGCTAACGTCTGTGGGCAGGCAGGATGGGGATGTGGAAATAAGCGTTCTGCAAGTCCAATGCTACCATCCAGTCTCCTGGGTCCAAGGCAGACAGAACCTGAGCCAGGGTGAGCATTTTGGATTTCTCCTTCTTGAGGAAGTAGTTCAGGTCCCGAAGGTCTAGGATTAGACGTGAGCCCTTGTCCTTCTTTGGTATCAGAAAGTAGCGGCCCAAAAAACATGCGGTGTTCACAGACCCCAGCGCAAGACTGGAGGAAGAAAACAACTTCTTGCCGAACAGTTCCAGCCTTTTGGATTCCCTATCCGGGGGTGCGGAAGGAAATGCGCCTGAAGAAGAGGACGCCTGGATAACAAGACTCTCAGGCGTGGGGTGTTGTGACAGGAATTTAGGGTCATTCGGAGCAGGCCAATGGCGGCGTGTGATAGTCCTATTCACAGGAGCCCCTGTGTTGGGTTTGGACCATGTACCCAAAAGGACATTGGTGAGGGCTTCATTAAAAGGCAACAGGGGCTCTGAAGTAGAAACCCCAGGCTGAAGCAACTCAGTCAGGAGATTAGACCTGACCTCAACAGTGGGAAGCTCGAGACCAAGGACCTCAGCTGCCCTACTGGCCACCACACCATAAGTTGCTCCCTCCGCCGTAGCCACGGTAGGAGGAGACAACATGCCAGCGTCAGGAGAAGTATCCAGACCACTGACTTCATCCAATTCCTGGGCCCAGTCTATAGCAGGGTCATCCTGGTATTCAGAAGGGTCCAGGGACCCTTCCAATTCCTCCCCATACTTGTACCCAAAATAAAAAGGGTCCGAATCCGACCTGGGGCGAATAAGACCCATCGAGGCCGAAGGCGGCGTCGGTCGACGCTGCTTCGACTCCGAGTCGCCGGGGATAAGAATCGGGTCAACGTCGATAGTGGGCACCACCGACGTCGGGAGCGTCGATATTCGACCCAGTGCCAGGGAAGGTCTCAAGGGTGTGCCCGGCACCAGTGTGGATCCGCGCATGGATCCAGAGGTGACCTCGGTGGCCAGAGCCAAAGCCACCGGCACAGAACCCGAAGGCCCCTCAGCCAAACCCCTTGGGCCCAAAGGCACCGTATCGGGGTTGGACCGCCCATATATGAGGCGCATGGCCTCAAAAAACTCTTTAAGCTGGGCGAGGGTCACTCTGGCTCTGGGAAACTCGGGGAAGCACGGAGCCGACCCAGACACAGGCTCTGTGGATGGAGGCCTAGTGCGTGGACGCTCTTCCCACGCCACCTCGGCCGAGCGACGGGATGAAGTCAGAGAGCGATGGGACTTCTTCTTCTTACCTTGACCCGAGGATTTAGAAGAAGACGAATGGTGATGACTCCGTGACCGATCTCAAGACCTTCCTCTCGAACGAGACCAGGACCTACGCGGAGTCAAGTGCCGGGCCGCCATTAGCTTTAGGGACTGCTCCCTCAAAGCCTTCGGGTGCATGGCCCGGCACTCTGAGCACGACTTTGGGTCTTGGTCGCACTCGAGACACCACAGACAAACCCGATGAGGATCCATCACCGACATTGTCCGATGACAGTCGTCGCATGGCTTGAACCCGGTCTTCGGAGACATCCTTGAAAGTCGCACAGGAAAAAACTCGACAAAACAGTCGAATTTGCCCAAAAAATAGCCAGGGTCGCTCTTTTCAGGATCAGCGTGTGGTGCAGAAAGAAAAGAACTGACATCACTGTGCAAGGGCAGCGTCTATATACTACTCCCGATATCACGGTGACCACGATGCCCGCGGAGTCGACCGATGCCACCTACCGATGCGCAAGGGTATTGCTCGAAGAAAAATCTCCATATCCAGTCTGACACCTGGGGGAAAATTTGAAGGTAAGGAATCTGCAACTAGAAGTCTCTATCAGATGCAAGGTTTTTCAACCACCATGACACCTCAGTTTTGACCCAGCCATACGTAAGTCAGTTTTGATCCTACTTCAGTGGGAGCAGTCAAGTCCTAACTGCCAGGCCAGGTCCTCCATGAACCCCAACAAATTCAACCCAGAAGTGGTTACGCCCTTATTAAGGCTCCTCGGCCAGGCATAGCATGGTTCCAGTGGCACAGTGAGCACAGGTTACCATACAAGCAAACCCACTGAACTTAGGACGTCAACCGCAACAACAAGGTGATGGATGGAATGTCTGAATTAATCTCAGCCACCAGCAATCGATCGGGCCTCATGCTAGTCCATCATTGGTGGTCCACCATGCCACCTCAGTTTGGATCCAGCCATATACAAATCACTCTTGACCCTGCTCAAATTGGAACAGTCCAGCCTGAGCTGCCAGGACAGGTCCTCCCTGAACTGAAACACAACCAAACCCAGGGCTCACTCCTTCGTGTAGGCAGGCAGATTGCATCTCCTCCAGAGAAGGAAAGCCTGTTTCAGAAGCAGTTTTGCAGGAGTGGCGGCTCATTATGCTTGGTACACAATAGGAGTGTGCCCAAAGCTCTGCACAGGGGAAGAAAACATGAGCCATCTTGGATTTAGGAAAAAAGGGTACTCTGGAATTGTTTTTGCCCAAACCCCCCAGGAAGTGTTGTAAATTGGGAAGGGTTGCCCAATGGGACCTGCTGCCCTATTAGCAAGTGAGTCCTTCCCTCCCACAAACAAAGATGAAATAAAAGTGGCACACAGTCTTCAGATCACTACTGGACTGTAAAGAAGAGAAGAAGGACCACCCTGCTGCCACCTGCACCCAGCAAAGAGAGGCTGCAACAAAGTCTGAACTGCACCCGCAGGCCTACCAAAAGGACAGATGCTCCATTTGTGCCAGGAAGGACAAAGTGACTCCAAGTATTAACTGGCTAGTCCAGTTAAGTATCAGTGTAAGGAAATGCCACTTTTTGTATGATCACCCTCAGGTTTTTGGACTGACACTGCTGTTTATTTTTACTAGAGTGCAGTGGGGCCTGGTAACCAGACCTCACTGTGCCCTTACCCTTAGACTAGTATTCCGAATAGATTCTTAACCAACTGGCTAAGCAGGTTTATGTCTCTAGTAAATGGTATCCAGGGCATGTAAGTTAGAGGGTCTGGTTGTGCCACCATGGGTGTGACATGTGTAAAATGTGACTCCAAGCCGACCATTTGCAGGCTGTAAGAGAGTTTAACCTGCTAGTCTGACCTTGCCATTTAAAGTAAAGCCAGACATCCCCCTGGTATATGTGTAAGTCACCTCTATGGCATACATATTGAGTCCTAAGGCAGGATGCAAGGTTCAACATATCCGAAGGGCAGTGTTCTGATAGTAAAAACGTGAAACGGTTGTTTTTACTGCTGAAAAGCTTGGTCGCCAATTGGTGAATGCAGAGTCACATGCTGAGCCGCCAGCTGTGCTATCTCTGGAATGGTGTGACCAAAGTGGGTCATCCAAGGCACCAAACAACTTGTTACATTATGCCTGACTTGATGCTCAGGTCGAAATTAATGTAACAAGATGGAGTGTGCAACTTTAGCAAAGTTGCCCCTTTGTTGCCTTTAGTCCTCTGTGCCTATACTGGTTGCACCCGGGAACCTATTGCTGAGACAGCTTAATGCTCCCCTTGGACGACATGCTAACAATTACCAGGAAAGGATGCAACAGGGGTCTGGCTCTGGAGGGAGGTGTCACCTCCTTCCTGCAGAAGCCACACAGGTGTTGGCCTAAAAGGCGAGATTCAAAGGAGCAGCTGCCTTTGAAGTGCAAATGGGTAACACTTGGGAGAGGGACTGCTCTGTTGTTCAGGCTAGCAGTTGGGATGGAATAGGGGAAAACAGCTTCCATACGAGTTATCCATGTATGCCCAAGGCAACCACAAGTCTGGGTCAGGCTAGGAAGCTTCACACATTCGGGAGAGGGGTCCTGCCATATTGGAAGTTGTCAGAAAGGTGCATTCTGGGATGCCCTGATGCCATATTTCATAGGAAGTGGACATCAGGTGGAAAGGAACCTGGTAGCCTTTTGGCTACCAATTGCATCCTACCCTGAGGGCATTTTCCAAGTGGAGCAACCCGAACTCAGATGTCGACTGGACTGGAAGAAGGCCCGAAGAAGGAATGCCCTGGTGCACCATGAACTGGCAAAGAGATTGCACCTACTGAAACTGGTGAGTAGCTAAGAAGAGGGACTGTGCCTGCTGTTTCCTGCTCAGGGAGAAGTCATCTACAGAGTCTAGCTAAAGCCAGGAGACTTCAAGGATCAGTGAGGGGGCCTCCTGTTCACAGCATAGGGACACAACAGCTGAGAAGTTTGCCGGGGCACGTTGGTAGCCCAGAATCTTCAATCTGCCACCAACCACCGCTGTGCAGCACCAGGTACCAGGAGCACAAAGTTGCACACAGGTTCGCTGAACCTAGGAGTGTCATCTGAGTGCAGCTGAGACCTCAATAGGATGGTTTTATCAACCCAGGAAGAACTGGCCAGTGACCTTGATACTGAGTGACTGGACCAGGAGGATTTTCTGGGGATGCTGACCCTGTGACCAGGAACACCTTACCCACTTTGTGGACTGAGGAGTATTTGCAGGAAAACCCCTGTCAACCTCATCACACCTACAGATTCCTTTGAGGTATCTCCAGCATCCTTCATCCCTTGCATCAGGACTACTTGCATAGGAAAGCCTTTGCAAAGGATAAAAATGACTGGAATTGATAGAGGACTGCTTCACTTGCTGAAGTAACTGTTTCTGAGGACCTTGCTGGTCCCCTTGACTAACTCCCCACTGGAGTTCATCACCGAAAGTGACTCCAACTGACAGCACTACACCTAGTCCAAACTTTTTAGTGAAAACGTTTCTTCCACCAAGGCTAAACTAATTAGTGAAAATGTTTTTCTAAGAGCCAATTTTTTTTTGTTTTGCGAATGCTTGTTCGCAGTTGAGTGAAATGCTTTATTTTGTATGCCTTGTAAATTCTATTCTTCCGGTTTTAATTAACTAATAAACTTGTGTTTTACTACTACTATACTTCCGGAACCCTCTGGTGGAGCTTTTTCAATGTGATGTTTAAAGATACATAAAAATAAAGTCTATTTTTATAATTTGGTGTTGGATTTCGTTGGTGTCTTGTCGATTTCTTCTTCAACTGTCATGGTGTTTGAATGATTTACACTAGTTCCTTTGTGTAAGCCTTGCTGCTCAGAGCCATAGTTACTCAGCGTTGACTTGAAGGTTTCAGAAATTAAACCTCAGGGTCCTTGAAGCGTGGGTAAGTGTATTACATGATGAGGTCGCAAAACCACACCTTATAAAACACCCAATTTCCTCCCAATTAGGGTCACAAACGTTAAGGCGGCCTGCAGCTCTGAGGGCCCAGCTGCCAAAGAATGCCTGTCTGCTGCTGGATACCTGAATGCAACCTGTGAGACCAAGTCTTGACTGTCACAGAGTGCCCTCAAGATCATTGGGTGGCAGAAGTCAGAATGGACTCTGAACCCCACACAAAAAAGATTTGCTTACCTGTAAGGAACTGCTGGGGTTAGGAGACCAGTTGGCCAGTGAAGGCTGGACTTGCACTGGACTCCACTGGCGCATCACTGTCAATTAAGTCCTGAGGCTGGAGAAGATCCCTGCCACTTGTGGATATCAGGATGGCCCCAAGAACACTCCCCACGTTTCTCCAGCATCTTCAGAATCCTGTATCCCTGCATCAGGATCACTTCTTGGCTGGACTGCAGCAAATTATAAAAATACAGAGAGGTCACTAAAGCTGCTGGACCTGAAAAATAACTGTCTTCCTGGACCTAACTGGTCCCTTTGACTGGCTCCCAGCAGGTTGTAGTCCGTCGAAGTGAAGATTAGTAGCTGTTGGTTCAGAAACTGCTAAGTAATTTACAACGATTTATCTTGCATTCTTTTCAAAATGAAAAAATCTCAGGTTTCCCTTGTTAAAGTTTTGTCCTTTTGGTGTCTATTTAAAAGATAAAAATACAACCTATTTTTATTGTGTCTTGTTTCTTACTTATTGACTGTTTCTTACTTATTGACTGAATGCTTTACACTTGTTCCATTGATTAAGCCTGAATGTTCTGTGCAGCAGCTACCCAAGACTGAGATAAGGGTTTTATTAAAGAAACCTAACTAGACCAGATAAAAATTATGACATTATTACATGGTGAAGTCTCACAGCCACACCACATAACCCCCAACCCCCCCCCCCACCAACCAAGTTATCCCCACCCAGTCAGCTAATTCGAAGGAGAGTACCTGGAGAAAAAGACTTTGGTCAGAGTCAGGGGCATAGATACTGCCTAGGACTATAGGAAATCCATCTAAGAAGCTCCACCCAGAAACATACTGGCCTTTCGGATCAAGACACTCCTCGCCAGCAAGCATCCATATTGCAGCCTCTCGGGCATAGGAAAGGTATGCAGTATTGTATAGATAACCCCTTCATATGTGCTGGAGTCAGTCATCCTCATGGGTCTCCTGAAGACAATGTGGGTTACCTGAATCTTCAACAGCACACGAATCTAGTGGAGTTTACACACTGTATGCATGCCCCTAATGTTCGATGTAGTCATGTTGCATTTACACTGGGCTGTCACTTTGAAAGGCTACTGTCTGAGAACATAACTATGAGAGTGCAACTACAAATCCTCTGTGAGAGTGGACAATGGAGTAGTCCAGGTGTCTAGGGTGTGAACTTTGCACAGGGCTCCACTGTAACTGGTTACATCCTTTAACAACCATTAACAACTTGAGGTCAGCAGCCAAACTAGAAACAGAGTAAACAATAATTAAGCTCTGCAAGGCACATGGGTTAACTTGTGCAAAAGCAAAGAGAGGCATGAAGAAGTACAAGAGGGAAAACTAAAGTTACCTCCAAGTGTTGTGAAAAAGTGGGCTGTTTGATCCATGAGAACCTTCAGTTGGGCTGGAAATAAAAAGGGCATATTTAAGGTTGAGCTCCCTGGGTTACTTTTTTTTTTTACTCCCAGGAAAGAGGCTCTTGGGCTCTGCATTGCCAGAGTAAAATCTAGAAAAATGATCACTCTGTTAGAGTCGACCGCAAGGGGGGTCTTCAGCAAAAAAATTTATAGGATGCAATCTCGGTAGTTCTAGAGTTTTGTCTCAATTTGCCTTAGGGAGGGGCCAGGGGACACCCCCTTGCTGGGACATGATGGATGCTGTACCCCAAACACATACGGCAGGCCCTGTGAAGCTGTGTTCGTCTTAAGCCAGTTCTCGATGTATTGAGTATGGCCACTGACTTCCACATCCTCTGGGAGGTCCATTATGCACAGAATGACTCTCTGAACACTGACCTCCATGTCCTCTGCCAAGTCCTCAAGAAAGCAGATATGGTCAGTTAAGTCCAGCAGTTTCTTTGCCATGGCGTTGACGAAGGGGGGCAGATATTTTAAGGAGGTTTTGCTACCATGGACTCACTCCTTAAGTTGGCACTACTCTTCGTGGAGGATGCCAATGTCCAGGGTAACACTGTCTATTTTTGTCTCCAGTGCCGATGTGGGTTCGCTAATTGCTGCCAGGATTATGTACAGCTTGTCTGACGTAGCCAGGGCCTCAGAGGCCGGTGGGTCTATACTCAGAGATTCTTTAGAAAATCTCTCAAGGGCACTTATGTACTCGATGGAGTCATCCTGTTGCATTGCACTGCCCACCAGACTATGTATGCCCATGTCACTCAGAGGAACCCCAAGGCGTTGGGAGTAGAATGCAATAATCAGCCTGCCAACTATCCCAAAAGGAAGTCACTGAGGCAATGGATGGTCGGCAAGAACAGTTGACGGTGAGTCAACCATAACCCCAGGTGAGAGAGGCTGTCCCACCGCAGTGGCGGGAGGCAGGTGTCACAAGTGAGCATCCAGTGATGGCCCAAGCAGACTGAGATGTGCTGCAAGAGTGTCATATTGCACTGGGAAAGACCTCTCCAACTCAATTGACAATCCAGGATAAATGCATGTGGCTCAGCCGGGCTCCCTAGTCAGAGAGTGCTTTCTCCCACGAGGGACCCCCGCAGCAGCATTATGGAGACTTCCACACACAGTCCACTTCTAACGGCCCCTACAGGGGCCACAGATCGCTGCAGCAGTTTATTACAGAACCTGCAGTCCCACCCCTCTCTTCTAACATCAACCAAATAGCAGTGCTTAGGAAGAATAATCAGTTTGCCCTTGCTTACAAGAGGCCTCATGTGTCTGAATCTCCTCCGTCCAACCACAGCCCAGCAGTTTGACTGTCCTCACTGTTTACTCGCCTCACTCTCCAGTTTGTGCAATACCAGGTCAGGGGCATCCAAATTTGATCCCGCAGGCTTAATTCAGTACTCAGGCTCACTCATCACTAACACAGCCCTATACATGTGTTATACACAGTACACATGTGCACACACTCAGTGTACATCTGGGATGCCAGCACAAGGTTGTGTGCCTACACATTAGAGCAGAACTTTACATGTGTGTGGCTGGTAAACCTCACTTCCATTGAAACAGGTGAAAAGGTCTGGTCACACTATTGAGACTTCCAAAACATGGTATGCTGCCACCACCGCTTTAAATGCTCTAAATAGAGAAGAGATAGTAGTCAGTTGCCCACAATGAGGGCATGCTTGATGCACCCTTCTCTGTTACAGGACAGGTCCAGGATGATAAATACTAAGGGAAAAGCCCAGGCCTCTGCACACATGCTTATTTAGACTGATGGCAGTGCCACATAAAAAGTATGGCTACCATAATATGCATGCTGACATTCAGCTCAGGGGAACATGTCAGTATACCATGCAGGGGACATTCCCATCCCAAAAATGACCACCTACTCTGGAAATACTGGTCCACGTGAACTTCGGTTGCAGAATCATAAGGAGGCTCTGCATGGCCATCAGAGAAGATTCACACAAATACCCACTACATTCACGTACAAAATGGGAGACAGACTCTAACCAGGTCTTTCAAGACAACAATGAAGGAAAGTGTTGCTACTGATAAGAGGTGTGAAGCAATGCTAAATTTCACTTACTCCATTTTATCTATGTGCACAGTTTTCCCTTTGTGACCAACTGTAAAAGCCTTGGTATTGGTTGGGAAGCAGGTTAGGTTGTGTCAGGGTACTTCAGAATAGTGCTCTTGACATAGACAGAGAGGTGGGGGAATTGGCGGGGGCAAACAACTATTGCAAGTAAGAGATATGGCAGCTAAGGGATGGGGGAACAAAACACTGTGATAGGGTAAGAGATGGACAGAATATGGCCTGGAATCAGGTGTGGAAGGAAGGCCACCAACAATGTGATGACAGCATGATAGGAAACAGCCAGGTGGAGGCAGGGGACCAAGCACTGCAGCAAAGATGAGACCAGGCATGAACTGAGAGTCTGTCAGCTACAGACTAAGCACAGTGATGATGCAGGGGTGGAATAGAACACCTATATCAGGCTCAGTGGGGGGTGTGGGTGGGCCCCATGATTGAACATCACAACACGTATGGGACATAATTAAACTAACTATTTTCAAGACAGGACGGTTGAATTTACAAGGGCCTGATGCCATGACATAGGTACAGGAGTAATGGGATACAGATGGTGACCAGTGCCTGTGGAGAGGCTGGACTGATAAGCATGGCAAGAGTGGTATGGATGAGGAGTTGGAATCTGATAGAGATCAGCATAGGGGCAACATTACCAAGCAAAAGGTAATGTAAGAAGATCGCTCTGTATATACTATACCAAAGTAAGGTATAGTGTGCACAGCTGTGGAGTTCGTAGTGACAAACTCCCAGCACATATACTCAATATGGCTTCACTGCACTTACAGCATCTAAGAATGTACTTAGACACTGTAGAACACATTGCTTATGCAGCTGTGCCCTCACCTGTGGTATAGTGCACCCTGCCTTAGGGCTGTAAGGCCTGCTAGAGGGGTGACTTACACAGGCATTGTTTTGTAGGCATAGCACTCAGGGAGAGGTGCCATGCCGACTTTATCTATTTCTCTACACCAACACACACAATCTGCAATGGCAGTGTGCATGTTTGGTGAGGGGTCCTTTAGGGTGGCATATTACATGATGCAGCCCTTAGAGACATTGTCTGGTCACAGGGCCTTTGTTATCACTGGTAACTTTTACAAGTGACTTAGCTGGGGTGCCAGAGGTGTGCCAATAGTGGAAGCAATGGTATAGTTTAGGGAAAGAACACAGGTGCTGGTGCCTGGTTAGCAGGATCCCAGCACAGACTGAGTAAAGTTAGCATCAGATATCAGGCAAAAAGTGGGGGTGGGGGGGAAGAAATACAATGCCAAAAGGGGCACTTTCCTACAGGCACCACATTTGAGCAAAGCAATATGTTGCCCCAATGGGCACCCAAAACTCAGCAGTCGGCTCCTGCTGCCACGTCCTGAAGTATTCTACATCGATTTTTAATATGTAATCTGTGTTTTAGTTTAATGGTCAAGGTGATACAGAGCCATTTCACAGCACTCAATCACTGCTTAAGTGCCGAAAAGCAACACCAGGCTTCTTGCAGCATTCAACTGAGCCCTAACCTCACTCCTACCTGAAAATTCTGTACTGAGGTATCAACAACATAAAACAGGAGGTCCAGTTGCAGGGAGAAAAATGCTTCTCCTCAAACACAGCTCATGCATCTATTTGCACACAACACATAAGTGATCAATATTTCCTTCAGACGTGAGGTAGTGAACTGGATGTTCTCTGCCATAGACCCAAACGTGTAGAATCATGTCACTTTGTGATCTTGTAATGCCAGTATTTCAAGAAGGAGAGGTAAGAAGGAACAGTGGGTCGAAGACTGACGTGTTTAGTACATGCCCAGTTCCATGCCTCAGTTTGATCAAAGATCAGTGTCAACATAATTCTGAGCATTTTGCACCAATCAATTCCTTTGGTCCAACCCACATAATAGTTGCCAAAGTACACGTCACAAAGAAATTAACTTCCAGCATCGGATCTGTACAGTACATCTTGTTGGTGGATTGTACATTAAAATTAGCCACCACATTTCACATGTAGAATCAGGATGTCATTAGTATAGTAGAATATTTTAATCACAGAAAAAATGAATTTCAAACATAGCTCTTGAGGTAGAACATTTGCAAAAGAAAATACATCATCTCCATTTTACTACCCACCATATAAGTAAACTCTTGTTAACTAACTGCACAAGATCTAGTCAGATGACAGAAGATGCAAAATATTACCTGATACTTTCATCTGCTGTGTATGGACTTGTCCTAAAACCTGAATTGCACCACTTTGAGTCTTTTTGCAAATACTTGCAGTAGCTGGGCAGCCTGTTGGTCCTTGGTGTATTCCTTGACAAAGGTTCAAGTAGTAGCTGTTAAAAGAAAGTATGATAAATTATAAGCATTTTAACTCTTGCAGTATGCATATTATTCATGTTAGGCAAATATGATACATGGATCCCCTGTAATATCTGTGGGATCTTTAATTGATTATTTTCTAATACTGTTACGATGAGACCAAGTGGTCCGGAACGAGGGCGATGTGGCGAAACAAAGTGAACACCCTTGAAGCAGTAATGGTAGTTTAATTTTTTCTCCAAACAATCTGAAGTAATCCTAAAGTCGGAGCACTTGGATGAACAAGGAGGACCACTTTTCCCTCAGGGTACTCTTGTACTGGAGTACCCAGCAGACTCAAACTAACTTTACTGGCTGACACTCAGAAAAGCTGCTTTGTGACATCTTAGGGCAGCAGTTTTTTTAATCACAGCCTTTTTAGGTTGAGCATGCAAGCCCTTTGACCTGTTGTAAGTGTTGTGGGCTTTTAACCACGCTCACCTCACACCCAGCACTTTAACTTGTTTGTGGGCTTGTCCTTTAAAAATCACTTGACGTAATTGGTAAATGCTTTACATTTGCCCCGCCTTGGGGTGGTTTTGTTGCCATCTTGTAGACAGCCCCTGTTACATGGATTACTGCACCAGTGCCGGTATGTTTTACTGTGAGCGAACTACTTTTTTCCCTTCAGTGTCTCTCCTTCGCGCTCATACTTATGGCGGCCATGGCACTTTGAATTGGCTGGCACTGACGTCCCCAGCACCGGCACCCCTCAGTTTCTGTTCGTCTCTCCCCGTCCCCAACAGCCCCCCACACGTTATTGCTTGGTCTTGTTAGCTTCTGTTGTAACAGGTACGCAGCTCAGAGTCCATTCATCACGATTTTACACGCTGGCTGCACCAAACCACTTACCCTTGGAAAAAACTAATGAGCGCAAAATTGGTTAAGAGGCACCTAAAGTGCTGATGGATAGAGCCTTTAATTATCATACGCAATTATGCAATAGCGGAACTTATTTACATATCTATTATGATGCAGATTTTCCCCTCGCTCAAATCAAAGCCCGTGGCATTACCGCAGAATACTAACACCACGCATCTTTAATGAGATTCGCTAGCAAGATTCCCGCTGCAAGCTGATACATTTGCATTTTCTTTCAAACAGAGATCCTGAGTCAATGACGTGACGCGCGTTTCTGCCCTTTGAATGACTCAGGAAATTAGTTTTGGTGCAGGCTTAATGTTATTATGGGAGCGAATGGATGGAATATCGGATTAAAGTATTTCTCCTTGCCTCAAACCGAGGGAATAGGGCCCTCATCCAATCTAAAAAAAAATAATCTGTTTATACAAATAGCAAGTGAAGTGTTCACACAAGAAAGATGTACCACTGTAGTGCTCAATTACAGAGACAATTATAAAGCTCACTGCGGTTATCTAGCAATAATTATGCGCGCCTACAGATGATATGAAGTTAACCCCTGGGGCCTGTTTGAGCACAGATAGATTTAAGTGAAAAGAACCATTAACATGATACTACTATTTTCTAGTAAGGTGACCTCTATAAAAAAAATATCTTATTAACAATGAATGGATTTTGGTAGACACGGAACCGCTGCTATTGCAAATGTAAAGGAAAAAAGGCTTATTTTCTAAACACAAATGGTGTAATAATTCACGCACCTTTTGCTTGCTGAGTGTTCGCGTTTGAAGTACTCATTCCACACAAAGCTCTTGTAACTCGCAAATTACGCAATGCATGCAAAGGTTGTGTAAATATATTTATAAAGTATACCTAAACTACACACGATGCTAAACAAGGGGCCAGTGAAGCTGGCGATCCCCACTTTAGGCAGCCGTAGCTGCAACTTGTAATAAGCTTCGTTAATCGTCAATGACGTTCCCGTCTCTAGTTCGTGTACTAAAGCAAACTGTTTCCCTTTTCAAAGACAGGCTGTTTTCTTGATTAGGACATCTCTTTTTGAGGTCTTTGAAAATCTATGATTTTTGTCACATCAAGAAACATGAATACACTCACCTTTGAACACTTGTAACTAGTCACGCCCCTAAAGTTAAATGAGGCAATTTATTGTGCTTGTGCATTTTTAAATGAGACAAGTAAAAGTTGCCAATTTACCCTTCCCTGCAAATAAAACAGTGATAAATATTTTCAATTTATCACAATAATTACTATCAAATTCACTCAACTGTAATGTTTTCACCTAACTACATTTTCCAGGCATCTTAACTATCAAATTACCATTCAGTTTTAGCCTGAGATATCAACATGTCATAGATGTGTTACTGACATACCTTACTGATTTCTATCTCTTGAAACAACTTCTGCCCCACATTATCCAGAACTTGCTGGGCCTTTTACATCAATGGTGTGCACATCTATCTTTTGAAGATACAAAAATGGTTATCCCCTTTTCAAATCTGGAATAAATGCCGAGTGTCTTGTTTAATGTTTAATTTACCTCTACAAATCTGATTATGAAGCAGAGTGGAATCGCTGTCTGGAAATCAGCTCTTTCTGATTCTGAGTAGGTCTGTGTTCCTTTATCAAGGTTTCCTTGGTGTAGGAACACTTGACCCAGATTTTCTGGGTGGTAATTTCACCTTAAAAAATGGTATGAGGTTTTGGCTGCAGCAGTCAAGCTTCTTTCCAATTTTGTCTTGCAGGCTGGGACATACTGTGTCCCCCTTGCACAAGACCATTCCTTTCACTTCCCTTCCCTCCAAGCCCTCATCAGTCCCCCAACCGCTTAAGGTTGGTGTTAAATGTATGCTTTAAATTCCATAGAAATAGATATTCAGTGTGGTTTAAGAACAGGTGAACCCAGTCCCACACTGTAATGTTCTGTTCCATGGGGTCTAACTTGTAATTGAAGGTAATACCTTGGATTTACACAGTAAATGTACATTTGCATGCAAATTTACCACCTCAGCAGTAGCTTGTTGTTGGAAAATGGCCCTCTCTGAAGGGTCACTCTAAACTTTTTGCCTTCCTCCTCCTTTTTTCTGACCTCCTTTTTGTTGGCTTTAGGACTCATGACACTTTAGCACTGCAAACCAGTGCTAAAGTGGTTGTGCTCTCTCCCTAAAAACAAGGTAACATTGGCTCATACCCAACTGGCATATTTAGTTTACTTGTAATTCCCTAGTAAAGTGCACTACATGTGCCCAAGGCCTGCAAATTAAATGAAAATAGGGGGCCTGCAGTACTGATTGTGTCACCCACAAAAGTAGCCCCTTAACCATGCCTCAGCCCTGCAATCGTGAGGCATGTGTGTGCAGGTTCACTGCCACTTCGACCTGGCATTTAAAACTGCTAGTCAAGCCTTAAACTACCCTTTTTCTACATATAAGTCACCCCTAAGGTAGGCCCTAGGCAACCCATAGGGCAGGGTGCTATGTAAGTAAAAGGCAGGACCATGTACTTATGTGTTTTGCATGTCCTGGTAGTGAAAAACTCACAAATTCGTTTTCCATAACTGTAAGGCATGCTCTTCTCAGACTAGCTTTAGAACTGCCCTCACACACTTAAGTGGTAGACTCTGATCTGGAAGGAGTAGCCAAGTCATGTTTAGTATGGCCAGAACAGTAATAGAAAATCCTACTTACTGGTGAAGTTGGATTTACTATTACTATTTTACAAATGTCACTTTTAGAAAGTAGACATTTCTCTGCACTTAATGCCATCTGTGCCTTACAGCCTGTCTCCAATCCACGTCTGGTGTGTGCTGGTTGACGGCTCCGCTTGTGCATTCCACCCAGACAGCCATAAACACAAGAAACTCCATCACAACTGCATTTATCTGCATACATAATGGGTCCCCCAGGGTAGGAAGGGTAAGGGGCTCACACTTACATTTCAAAGGCCAGTGGCCTGCTCTCACACAAAGGACTGATAACCCCCCACCCCCCAACAAGGATCCTGGCAGATCGGACTAGGCTGAAAGGGTACCTTATGCACTTCAAAACCACTCTTTGAAGTTTCCTCCCCTTCAGAGGCATGTTTGGGTATATATACTGGGTTTCTGACCCCATCAAGTCAGACACTTCTGGATCTACACCTGAACTCTGTCAGAGGAATTGCCTGGCTTACCAAAGGACTCATCTGGATGCTTTGTTGAGAAGGACTGCTGCCCTGCTTGCTGTCCTGCTGCCTGTTGGCCTCTGACTTTGCCTTCCACAAAAGTGCTATCCAAGGGCTTGGATTAAGCTTGTCTCCTGTTCTGAAGTCTCAGGGCCAACAAAGACTTCACCTACTAGCTTCTAGCTAGTTCACTGACTTCAGCGACTCCAGCACTAACGCCACACTGCTGGCTGCTCTGGTGCCCTCGCTGCACCCAACGAAGGAAGGCAAGTCTGAACTCACTGCGATGCTGCGGACGTCTGGCAGTGTGATCGCAAACCGTGAAGTCGGCACATCACGTCTTGACCGAATGGATCCATTGACCCCCACCGGGTCACAAGGAACCAACGCCTCACCACCAACGTTGCACCAGCTCCCCCTGCAAGTAGATGGAAACAATGCCTCACCTCCCCTGCCTCACAGTGCGGAGCCAATGCCTCACCTGCCCAGGCGCCTGGGGGTCCGTGTGATGCCGTGATCGGCACCTCTGGCGTCAGACTATTGAAAAAGACTCTGTCAATGACATCGTGATAGCCCCAGTCGGAGCTATTGTGTTTCTAAGCGCTTTAGTGAGATTTAATCTTTGAAAATTATTAACTTTGCTTGTGTACATTGGAATTCGTTTTGACCTTATTTTATTTAGATAAATATTATCTATTTTTCTAAACCTATGTGGTTTATTTTTGTAGTGTTTTCACTGTGTTACTGTATGAGATATTGCACAAATACTTTACACATTGCCTTCTAAGTTAATCCTGTCTGCTCTGCGCAAAGCTCCCAGAGGGTGTGGACAGGATACTTTAGGTAGTGTTGTGACTTACCCTGATTAGGATTGTGGCCCCTACTTGGACAAGGTTTTATACCTCTGCCAACCAAAGACTCCAATTTCTAACACCTGCAACTCAGAATCAAGGTCTATGCCGGCAGTAACCATCATATGTTTATTTACCTATGTTATATGTAGCAGAAGTACATAGAGCATCAAATATGATTTGATCCTATTTAGACAACTTGACATGTTTTCATATTTTGATGTCCCCTTTATTTGAGAGGTAGTGAATCTCAATTCTTAAGGATGCTGGACTCTCACCCACATTAATGTGGAATGTTTAATCACAGAGCCAACCAGCTTTGGACTGTGTTCTATGGAAAGCTGCTTCTAAGTATTGAAGAAAATATATCAGTTCAGTTATTTCTTTGGTCTAGTAACCCCAAGTCATTAGGTCGAGCACGCAAGTGCTTTGACCTGTTGTAAGTATTGTGGGCTTTTAACCACGCCCACCTCACGCTCGCCACTTTCACTCATTTGTGGGCTTGCCTTTCGAAAATCCCTCAATGTCATTGGTAATCACTTTACGTTTGTCCCGCCTTTGGGCAGTTCTTTTCCCGCCTTGCAGACTGCCACTGTTACCTGGATAATTGCACAATTGCCGATATATTTAATCGTGGGCAAAATATTTTTTTTATTTTATCTTTCCCCTTTGTGCTGTATGGAGGCCATGGCACTCACAGCACGAACAGGCACAACAAAGTGAACTCGATCGGCGGTATTAGAGCGTTGGTCCCATTTTTCACAGTTACCTAATCAGAGTAATTTCTTGTGGCTCTCCCCTTAAAACACTTAAAATTGGTAAATGCTTTACGTAAAACAGAAATCCTCAAAGCAAAAGCGGCTCTCTCGGCACAGTGGGAGAGTTGATACTATACCATTCACTACACTTGGGAAATTCGCCCCATAATGCTTTGCAGGACATAACCTTTACAAAAAAAATGTCAGCCTGTGGTGGTCCAAGGACAATAGGACACTCACCAAAATGTTCACAACAACATGCTCTTTCTGTCTACATCCTTTCTGGGTCACCACACTAGGTTAGTGAGGACCCCAAAATAATAACCCCTCCCACCATTCAATGTCTTTTTAAGCACTCTCATGGCTGGAACTTTTGTTTTACATCTGAGAGTAGCTTGTGTTTTAAGGTCCTTCTTTGTAATATCTTTGCTATAGATCTGCTACCTCTGAAAAAATATAAGGCATTATGCCCTCTAGGGGCTAAATATATAGGTACACTGCATTATTGAGTACCATTTTCTTTTTGTGTGGTTATGTCCTCTAGGGGCAACTATATAGTTATATGACCATGTTTCTTATGAATGCTATTTACACTATGGTGTCCTCTAGGGGCTGTTCTAATTCTAGGAGCTGTTGAAAGCATTACCGTCATATTACCATACTAAAATATTTGCGGCATAAAAGCTCGCCCCATAATGCTTTGCAGGGCATTACTTTCACAAAACATGTTTGCTCATAACTAATTAATAATTGACCTAGGACAATAATTGTCCTAGGACAATGGGACCACCATCAAAATGATCTGTCTCAATCATCTCTGGGTCCCCACACTAGGTTAGTGGGGCCCTCAAACTAATACCCTCCCCCACCGTTTAGTGTCTTTTAAGCTTTCCCATGGCTAGAACGTTTGTTTTACAGCTGGGAGAAGTTTTGGTTTAAAAGCCTTGTTAGTAATATCATTGCGGTAGGCCTGCTAGCCCTAAAAACTCTCTAGGGGCTAAGTATTAGGTTACACTGCAGTACGTTCACCTTTTTGTTTATGGGTTTATGTCCTCTAGGGGTGAACGTACAAATTACTTACCTTCGGTAACAAAATATCTGGTAGAGACATATTCTAGTTGCAGATTCCTTATATGGTTACATGACCATGTTTTCCTACAAATTATATTTTTGTTATGGTGCTCTCTAGGGACTGATAGTATTAAAGTGTAATGCCAAAAGTTTATTTTTGATAAAGGTTTATATGATAATTGCATGTGTTTTAATAATCTCTCTTTATTACAATTATGATTCAGGCCAACTTTACATCCTTATTACATTATCACTGTTTGAACACTCATAATATGTTTGGGTGACCCTTCTAGTTTATTTCCACTCTGTGACTGTCTTGGGTCTTTTTATGGGGAATTGTGTTAGCCAGCCAGCATCTCTGATGATGGGGTAGTGAAAGTGCTATTCTATTGGAATTAGCACAGCAGATTTATATTAGGATACTAAATGCCAACATTTTCATTTTTGCTGCAGCTAGAGGAAGAAGGTATATGGAAGTGCCTTAGGTTTATACAGGGCCACTAGAATTATATGGCAGGAAAAGACGAAATTATGAGGCAGGGATGAACAATTTATGTGTCAAGAAAAGTTCAGTTATGAATTTACAATGCCAATAGCTGTAACAAGCAAATGCCAGACCTATTGCATTGCAAATGCTTCTTCTCATGGTGAGAGCAGACGTAATGTGTACTGTGAAGGGGAGATAGCAGTGAAAGTTTATTTGTGCAGACATATATAAAAGCTGTTTCGTGCAAGGTAGACAGATACAAAAGGAAGAGAGGTGTTGAACTAGTATTGAAGCACCCTGCCATAACTATGCCATGCTATTGTCCTAGCATGGTAGGGTTCTTTTAGCCACTGTTTCTTTTTCACCCTGAAATACCATTATACTCTAAATATCAAAAGCAGAAAATGTCTGGGAGCAATATATTGAAAGGCATCATGAGACTACAAAAAGCATGGGTGGCTGGCATTTATAATAGAGTATTGGGGTCACCTGGAGGTGTGAAGAAAGAAGATAACACAGGGCAGCTGATCAAGGGACTGATTTAGAATTTGGAGGAGGGGTTGCTCCATCACAATGGTGATGGATATCCCGTCCGCCCAAATATAAATCCTTTTATATCCTATGGGATTTATATTTCGGCAGATGGTATATCTGCCATTTTTGTGATGGAGTAACCCCTCCGCCAAACTCTAAATCAGGCCCCAAGTCTGTTCCTGTCAGGTAAGCAAGCTTACATGCTCTTCATATCTCACCCTTGCTTGTGCAGGGTGCCAATCTGGCTATGGTCTGAACAATGACCTAAGGATCGCTGGACATGAGCTCATCCACCGTTCAGAGCATGAGGAAGTACTAATGAGTCAATGCAATGACTGCTGGACATTTGCTGTGGCAGGCTTAAAACGGCCAAAAATGTTGAACTATAGAGAAAACAAAGGAGTTCTAGTGACGAGTTTCACTTGCAAGCTGTGTTAATATAGAATAATGTAATTTTGTACTGTTAGAAATGGGGTCTTTGGTCGGCAGTCAGGCTACCCCCTGTCCAAGCAAGGACCCTCACTCTAGTCAGGGTAAAAGAGAATCACCCTCAGCTAACCCCTGCTTACCCCCTTGGTAGCTTGGCACGAGCAGTAGGCTTAACTTCAGAGTGCTAGGTGTAAAGTATTTTTACCAACACACACAGTAACTTAATGAAAACACTACAAAATTACCCAAAACAGGTTTAGAAAAATAGGAAATATTTATCTAAACAAAATAAGACCAAAACAACAAAAATCCACAATACATAAGTCAAGTTATCAATTAAAAAGCAAAAAGAGTCTTTATGTAGTTTTAAACACACACTAACTCAGTTAGCGTGAAAATGTACCTTGGGTGCATCAAAAATAACCCCGCACGAGCAAGTGTGCATCAAAAAGGGCTAGCGATGTGTTGATTTCACTCACTAGCGAGACCTCGCATCGTTTCTCTTTTCGTCGGGTCGGGGGAGGGCATCGATTCTTCTCTCCCCAGGGGAGCGATGCATCGATCCGGACAGCACTCTTGGGTCCTGGCAGGCCATGCGTTGTTTTTACACGCCCAGCAGTGTTTGCATCAGAAATTCAGCCGCACGAGGATTCGAAAACCACGCAGCCCAGGTTGCGATCTCACCAGCCTCCTTCAGCGATGCTGCTCGTTGTTTCTCCAGCTCCGGGCGTCAATCCTCCGGTCGCGTTGCAGGCAAGCATAGATTTTCAGCCGCAAAGCCGGCAGCGTGTCGATTTTTCAGCAGCAGATCAGAGTCGCGTCCATCTTTTCCCCGCACGGCGGTCAGTGCGTGGATTTCTCACTCTTGAGCTGCCAGCTTCTCCTTTCAGGGTCCCAGGAACTGGATGGGCACCACTTGGCAGAGTAGGAGTCTCTCTAGAGGCTCCAGGTGCTGGCAGAGAGAAGTCTTTGCGGTCCCTGAGACTTCAAACAGGAGGCAAGCTCTAAATCAAGCCTTTGGAGAGTTCCTCACAAGAAGGAAGGCAACACACAGTCCAGTCTTTGTCCTCTAGCACAGGCAGACGCAGCAACTGCAGGAGAGCTCCACAAAGCACAGTCACAGGCAGGGCAGCTCTTCTTCCTCAGCTCTTCAGCTCTTCTCCAGGCAGAGGTTCCTCTTGGTTTCCAGAAGTGTTCTCCAGTCTGTGGTTTTGGGTGCCCTTCTTATACCCAATTTCTCCTTTGAAGTAGGCCTACTTCAAAGCAAAGTCTCTCTTGAATGTGAAATCCTGCCTTGCCCAGGCCAGGCCCCAGACACTCACCAGGGGGATGGAGACTGCATTGTGTGAGGGCAGGCACAGCCCTTTCAGGTGTGAGTGACCACTCCTTCCCGCCCTCCTAGCACAGATGGCTCATCAGGCAATGCAGATTACACTTAGCTCCCTTTGTGTCACTGTCTAGTGTGAGGTGCAACCAGACCAACTGTCAAACTGACCCAGACAGGGAATCCACAAACAGGCAGAGTCACAGAAATGGTATAAGCAAGAAAATGCTCACTTTCTAAAAGTGGCATTTTCAAACACACAATCTTAAAAACAACTTTACTAAAAAGGTGCATTTTTAAATTGTGAGCTCAGACACCCGAAACCCCACATGTCCATCCGCTCCCAAACGTAATCATATTTAAAGGTAGCCCCCGTGTTAACCTACGAGAGGGACAGGCCTTGCAACACTGAAAAACAAATTTAGCAATATTTCACTGTCAGACATACAAAACACATTACTATATGCCGTACCTTACCCATACACTGCACCCTGCCCTTGGGGCTACCTAGTGCCTACCTTAGGGGTGTCTGACATTTAAGAAAAGGGAAGGTTTAGGTCTGGCAAGTGGGTACACTTGCCAAGTCAAATTTACAGTTAAAACTGCACACACAGACACTTCAATGGCAGGTCTGAGACATGGTTACAGAGCTACTTATGTGGGTGGCACAACCAGTGCTGCAGGCCCACTAGTAGTATTTGATTTACAGGCCCTGGCACCTCTAGTGCACTTTACTAGGGACTTACTAGTAAATCAAATATGCCAATCATGGAGAAACCAATCAACAATACCATTTACACAGAGACCATATGCACTTTAGCACTGGTTAACAGTGGTAAAGTGCTCAGAGTTCAAAAGCCAACAGCAACAGGTCAGAAAAAATAGGAGGCAGGAGGCAAATATTTTGGGGATGACCCTGCATAAACTCAAAAGTCTAACATGTACAACCAATTCTTTTGGTGGTGGCATTAGATATTCAGTGTAAGCTCACTTCCTCAGGTAAACTTAGCAACTGTGCAGGTTAACAGCAGTGTGGTTTCTTCAGTCATTTTAAGAGGACAGGATTACAAAGCAGCCAGACAAGGAAGAGTATGCCACCCTAAACAATGCCTTAACTAAAAGGCCTAAATATACACCACACCTCCTCCCAAGACTCAGCTGAAACACATACTAAAGACAATTCTGGGGGCTAGTCAAATCCTATGACCTCTTATAAATGGCACAGACATCAAACTCCAGTCAACTAAGGAACATAGGCTCTCTATAGAGGTCAGAATCAGGAAAATAAAAACACAGTTCACAAATATCAGGATGCAATATGAACTGCTAGGCTAGATTGAGAGGAAACATTCCTTCTAAAATCCATTGGGATTCCGAGATTTAATAATGCCACTGAGGTGAATGGTTAACGTATGTGGGTCAAGGGCAAAAAAAAAGGGCTCACAGATGACAATATCACTAGGGATTACTTGCCATTTCAGGAGAAATTATAGTTTTCTTGAGGTTCAAAAAAGATTGCCATTTTCTTCATTGTAGTCTTCACAAAAGCTGCACTGATGAGTACATTTTTGTAAACTAAACATCATCAAAATGTATTTGTGTAAACAGAGAAGCTACTACAATTGTAGAGACAACCATACATACATGTAGTCACACAGCCAAGGCATGATGAACTACTCTTTCTCTATAGTACGCCACTAGACAGACCAGCAGGGGATGTTATTCCCATAATAGTGTTGAACCTACTGAGGAGTAGTGTGTGACTGAAAGTGGACCTAGGTATATAGGCATTGAGGCTTACTCTATATTTAACAAAGAGTAATGATAGACATTATATAACAGTGTTCAAACCAAGAATTCTAATTGGTGAATGAATCTAAATATTGGATATGATAAAATGCAATTTGTTAAATCAACTGCATTCTAGACCAAAGCTTTAAACTTAGTAGAGTCCATAATAGTTAGGTTCACACAAAATGTAATACAATTCACTAATGGCGTAAGCAATTAAAATAACTAAGTTACAGTTAACTACCGAACAAGATGGTTAAACTGCAGCAGTTACATATGTGTTTCCAGTGTGCATTATGTCCCTGGCAAGTGCAATTTAGAGGATCGGGTATGACTGGTTTTATGAAGAGTACAGCTAGGGATTTGGAGGACTTGAAAAGGTTTACAGAGTGCAGCTGACTGTGTGATCAAAGTGAAGGCACAAAGGCTTATTGACCCTACACAGGGTGTGATCATGGTATGTGCTGTGTGATTCAGGGTGCGCAAAACCGGGTTCAACACAGAGCTCATTTCTCAGCACCATGATAATAGTGGGAAGCCTCCATAATTCTGATGAAGACTTCAAAGAACTCAGTCAACAGGAGCACTGTGTGCCATTAGTGAAGTCTATTACTTTCTAACACTGGTAAGAATGCCAAGTAACATTGTTCTGCTGTAATTTTCTATGCCGTTTGTGGACTTGTTAAAACCATTTATTCATTCCATCATTTTAAAACAATTTGGGCATATTATCGTTTTCATATGTGGAGAATGATTGTAAAGGATGCTGACTTTTAAAAAGTGAACTATTCAATACATTATGGTTGTTTATCATCAGAACACATTGGCCCTCATTATGAGTTTGGAAGGCGGCGGAGGCCGCCCACCAAACTCAACCTGCTGAGAGACCGCCTGGGCTTTCCAAACACCACTGGCCCTATTTTGAGTTCACCGCAGGGCCTTAACTTTGCAGCCGGCTCGTAATTGAGCCAGCAGCAATGTGGCGGTGCTGCGGGTGCAGCAGAACCTGTCGTGCTTTCCAATGCCCGTAATTCAGGCAGTGGAATGCGTGATGGGGCTGTGCATGGGGGCCCCTGCACTCCCCATGCCCCAGCCTTTCCATGTTGGTGGAACCGCCATGAAAAGGCTGGCAGTATGGGAACTCATAATCAGGGCAGCGCTGCCCTGGCGGATGACAACCAACGGGACCGCGAGGCTGCCGGCAAACTGGCGGTGTCAGCGGTCTGACCGTGGAGGCTCTGCCATGGTCGTAATGTGGCAGTCGGACTGTCACAACCACTGTGACTCTAGTGGTCTCAAGACCGCCAGATTCATAATGAGGGCCATTATCTCCTTTATTAGTCATTAGTATGTGTTTCAGTGTGGTTAATGTGGAAGCTCCCAATCACCCCAGGAGTGATCTTTTGTTTTGTGAGTGTCCCTGGCATGTTTTATCATGACAACGAGCTACCTACATTTCTCATCTTTTTTCTAGATATTTCTTTACTGATAGACGAATGCCAGCTCACTTGAAGCAGAACCTACTCTTCCCAGAATTAAGATAATTTGCAAATTACGGATTGCAAGATAAACCCTCATTAAAATCTAGATAATGCTATTTAGTTTCTTTCATGGGGTGTATGGGTTGCCATTCTCCAATCGTGTTAAAAGTAAATTGATCTTACGTTTACTAGAGAAAGTATTTCGCCAGTACCCTGTAAATTTATTCTGCAATGGTGTGCAGAAAATGTCAAAAGCATACTGCAGAAAGGGCTTCTATTGTCTATCACATAGCATGTAGAAGGTACATATATGTTGATTGTATCAAAAATTATCATCAGACTGCAAATACTCGTTTAACTTTATCTTCCAGATAACAATGAATCATTGTTTTAGGATACCATCCAGTACCTACTTTATGACCTAACAAAAGAAAATTCTTAATACTAAAGGAAAGTTTAATCTTTTGGGGGACCACGTCCCAGATATGGAATACTCCAGCCTGATCATCCCCAATGGGTCTTACAAGACTTCTGAAGAACAGTTGCTAACTGTACATCTGTACCGAACGCGAGGATTATGAATTTATTGTTCCTTTATTACACTCAGTAGCCAAACACCTCTCAACATCCTGCAACCTAAAAGCAGTAGGAGTTTTCAGGTTTTAAAATGGTAATTTCTGGCATGACAACAAAAGAAATTCCACCAGAAAACACTTGACTTAACATTACATCACAATTATGTGACCCATATCAGAATGACAGAAATGGTTATATATGACATTTGGAGAAATTTAATTTCAAAATGAGTGCCCAACAAGCACAGTGAGCAGCCTTAATTCCACTCCAATATTTGTAGGTCCTCAAGCAAACAAGGGACAACGACTAAACAGCTGAGTGTTTCTGTCGAAATATAACTGAGTCGACATTTAATGGGATGCCCCCAAATCACCTCCTCCTTCTGCAGTGCCACGCATGGGTCATTTATGCAGTGCCATTCATACTCCGTACTCTGTGCCATGCCTCGGTGTGGCTCCACTGGGGACTGGTACTGCACAAATGCTCTAACTTGTGAACCCTAGTCCAACTCCTATTATTGCATCTCTCCATCCAAACTGTGTCTATCAAACTAGCGCATTACTTTCCTTTGCTTCTCAATTGTTCTCCCTTGGCCTTACAGCTTCTATCTCTCCCCACACCTCTCTTAACATGAACCTATGGCTCCCAGTGCATGTCTTAGATTCCAGAGAAAGAATGTGCTGACAATGTTGTCTTTAAGCTATTGCCGACATGTTCCCTAATATTTAGGGGCACAGTCAGATGAACTACTTATTCCCAAAATGAAATAATATGTTGTACCCTTTTCAGAGAATGGGCAGTGTTCTCTCACGCTTCTATGATTCATAAGCTAGGGAGTTTAATGAGTCAGGAAAACTATCAGATAAGGTCTGGTATGCACGGCTGTACACTAGGTGAAGACTCACCCTGGTTACCAGAAATCGGTAACACACACATACACAACAGTTAGTATTTTACTATGATTAGATATTTACTAACCATAATGCATTTGCAAATCATAACAATCAGAATAATGATAATTATTATTAAAATCTCAGCAGTCGTAACTAAAGTTAGGTCAAACCCCAGAAATGCTCGAAACATTTCATCACACATTCCTACTCTATTAGTCTAAAATGCTCCTATTAAATTGTGTAAGCATTCTACAGGTGATTAAGTGTTGCTATACCAAATCATCTTAGTATTCCTGCATAACTCCTGCTCCTTGGTCCGCAGACCCAAATCTATCTCTCAGCATGTCCCCCTCATGAATCAGCCTGTGTGTGCCACCCCTCTCTAGTTCTAGCATTCCTTTATACTTTCATGGCCAATGATTCTATATGGAGAGGAGAGGGGGCACTCCTGCACAGCTCATAATCTTGTTACTTTGGGACACTGGCAACGGATCTTTGCGAGAAGTGCGCAGAAGGCAAGCAAAAGTTGCTATTTCTGCTTTAATCCAATTCAGGTCCGTACAAAGTTGGATGGCCTTGTGACTGTAATCATTACTGGTATTTCTGCAGCTATCAGACTGGAATGGTTTCAGTTCTGTGTTTAATTTACGCAAATAATGTCAAAATGCAGCTGTGAATAAAATACGGCGATCGACCACGCCTTTGTTAGCATTAACAATTAAATAGTTTGCTTTAGGCTAGAAGTCTGTCACATGCACTCTAATAAATTAGTGAGTTACTGTTCACATACTATCGAGCCTGGTTTGACTGCAACACAAATGTATTACCAACCCACACACAATTCTACACAATAGACAGTACCGTTTTCCTTTCTATTGGCAATGATTTCCCATAGTGTGCTTCAGTTTGGAACACTGTTTTTTCTTCAATGCCCCAAGATAACAGATTTACTGTTGTCCCTCACAGCGGTATGCTTGTCTTTGGTATCCCAGAGAAAGCCTAGAGGAGGTAAGCACTAGAGTCACAGAACAATAATTTAGAGCTGAAATGTGCAGAGCTGCGGGGAGGGATGTAAAGCAGCAGATTTCTCACAAATATGAGACAGCCAACATATGCAGGACAGTGAAAGAATATTTACCACTGACATACTGACTGCCAGTGCCTCTGGGTGTTTGCAGGGTTAGCTATAGGGGGTGTGGACTAGAAATGGAAGCAATGCTCCACAATGGCAGCTTAAAAGATCTATTGGTTTTGCCAATGCTTTTTTTAGACAGGCTGCACAGCAGCACGAGCTGCTGTGCAAGATGGCTTAAGGTCAAGGAAAAGACGTGTTATAATATGGGCAGCACTGACCACGTCATAGCGTTTTTTTCTTTACTTTAAACCATGTTGCACAGCAGCACAGGTCTTGTGTAACATGGCTTAAAGGAAAACAAGTGCTATGACGAGGCCCGCGTTCACCACGTCATAGCGCCTTTTAAAAATACATTTTGAACAGCAACCCGCTCTACTGTGCAACATGTTTAAAAAAGCACGAGGGGTGGGAGCCACACGAGGGAGGTACGAGGGAGCAGCTACAACGGACAGTGAGGGGAGGGGTAAGCAACCATAGGAGGCCAAGGGAGAAGAGTTTGGGAGCAGGAACAAGGGGAGAGGGAAAGCAATACAAGAGAGGCGCGGGGAGGGTGGATGCACCAACTATGAACAGATGGAACAGGGCAGGGGGCTGGTGGGGCCATGCAACAAGAAGAAGTGCTAGGGAGGAGTGAGAAAGCAGTAACACAAGGGACAGCAGTGGGATGACAGGGTGAAAGACTAGCCACACGAGGGAGGGGCGGGAGATGAACTGCAGACATGTACTCTTCGAGAGTACATGTCCAAAAGTAAAAAACAAAAAAAGTACCGGCAAGAGTGCACAACGTGTAGAAGGACACTGGCGGGAGGCAGGAAGCTGTACTAGGTACATGCTCCACTCCAGGACTCAACACAGGAAGCACATGTGGGAAGCAGGAAGGCACAGTAAATGCTCATCAATCAGAAACAAAGAAACAGTGAAGCAGAAGCTAGCCTGTGGTAAGTAATGGTAGATAAAGGGTAGGCTCCAATCCCGTATTTTAAGCATTTTGTTTTGTTCACAATCTTCTTCTCTTCCTTTTCCCTTCTGCTTACCCTACCCTACCTCTAATTTACAAGGCCTGGACAGCTACGCTGCAAGGGGATAACAGGGTGGCAATGTAACACGAAAGCTGACCTTTCATGTGCTCTCAGACCCCTGTCACTTTTACAACCTTGTATGCACCCACATTTAGTGTATTTTTTAATGCTTTCTTTGTACAAATATAACAATGCCTACACCTAAGAAGATTAAAAGCACATTTTATTTTGTGCCTTTTTCTCTCTGCTTGATCTTGGAAATGCAGCTCCACAGAACTTTCCAAAACACACACCTGTAACTAGGGTCAGCGCTCTCTGCCTTTTGTATATTGGCATGCTCAGAACTTTTCAAAAGAAAAGGCACCACTGCAGTATCTTAAGCACCAAACCTCTCTTTTATCCTTTACATGATTTGTCCTCTAATCTCCACAAAAGGTATTGTGGCAGAGTATAGAACTGTATGGGAACTCAAACTCCAGACAGCATCACAAGATCGGTGCTCATGTGTTGCTGAGTTCTGCCCTCCAGGCCATTCAAGACTGCAACTCTGCACAGGATTGGACAAAAGTTCCAGCTGTAGAAATAAGCAAAGTGGGCCATGAATTTTAACAGGAAATTCTGCAAATGAGCACTCTTAACCCCTTCGCTGCCAGGCCTTTCCCCCCTCCTGTGCCAGGCCTTTTCCCTCTCCTGTGCCAGGCCTTTATTTGCCTATTTGGAATAGTTATCGCCTAGGACCTCATAACATTTTGTCCACATAAGCTACCCACGTCAAATTTGCGTCCTTTTTTTTCCAACATCCTAGGGATTCTACAGGTACCCAGACTTTGTGGGTTCCCCTGAAGGAGGCCATGAAATTAGCCAAAACACAGTAAAAATTCCATAAAAAAAAAAAAACAAAAAAAAAAAAAAATGGGAAAAAGAGGCTGCAGAAGAAGGCTTGTGTTTTTTTCCCCCTGAAAACGGCATCAACAAAGGGTTTGCGGTGCTATAATCACCAGCTTCCCAGCTTTCAGGAACAGGCAGACTTGAATCAGCAAACCCAATTTCTCAACACAATTTTGGCATTTTACTGGGAAATACCCAATTTTTACGATTTTTTGTGCTTTCAGCCTCCTTCCAGTCAGTGACAGAAATGGGCATGAAACCAATGCTGGATCCCAGAAACCTAAATATTTCTGAAAAGTAGACAAAATTCAGAATTCAGTAAGGGGCAACTTGTGTAGATCCTACAAGGGTTTCCTACAGAAAATAACTGAATTTTTTATTTATTGAGGTGAAAAAAACAGCAATTTTTCTCTACGTTTTACTCTATAACTTTTTCTTGCAATGTCAGATTTTTTAAAGCAATATACTGTTACGTCTGCTGGACTCTTCTGGGTGCAGGGATCTATAGGGCTTGTAGGTTCATCAAGAACCCTAGGTACCCAGAGCCAATAAATGAGCTGCACCCTGCAGTGGGATTTCATTCTATACCGGGTATACAGCAATTCATTTGCTGAAATATAAAGAGTGAGAAATAGCTATCAGGAAAACCTTTATATTTAAAAAATGGGCACAAGATAAGGTGTTGAGGAGCAGTAGTTATTTGCACATCTCTGAATTTCGGGGTGCCCACACTAGCATGTGAATTACAGGGCATTTCTCAAATAGACGTCTTTTTTACACACTCTCTTATATTTGGAAGGAAAAAATGTAGAGAAAGACAAGGGGCAATAACACTTGTTTTGCTATTCTATGTTCCCCCAAGTCTCCCAATAGAAATGATACCTCACTTGTGTGGGTAGGCCTAGCGCCCGTGACAGGAAATGCCCCAAAACACAACGTGGACACACCCCATTTTTTGGCAGAAAACAGAGGTGTCTACTTGTAGATTTTGGCCTCTAGCTCAGCCGGCACCTAGGGAAACCTACAAAACCTGTGCATTTTTGAAAACTAGAGACCTAGGGGAATCCAAGATGGAGTGACTTGTGGGGCTCTGACCAGGTTCTGTTACCCAGAATCCTTTGCAAACCTCAAAATTTGGCTACAAAAAACAAGTTTTCCTCACATTTCGGTGACAGAAAGTTCTGGAATCTGAGAGGAGCCACAAATTTCCTTCCACCCAGCGTTCCCCCAAGTCTCCCGATAAAAATGATACCTCACTTGTGTGGGTAGGCCTAGCGCCCGTGACAGGAAATGCCCCAAAACACAACGTGGGCACATCAAAATTATCAAATACAAAACTACCTGTTTTTGCAGGGGGGCGCCTGCGTTTTTGGTCCTGGGCTCAGCAGCCTTCTAGGGAAACCTACCAAACCCAGACATTTCTGAAAACTAGACACCCGAGGGAGTCCAGTGAGGTGTGACTTGCGTGGATCCCCCAATGTTTTCTTACCCAGAATCCTCAGCAAACCTCAAATTTAGCTAAAAAATCAAATTTTTCCCACATTTCTGTATGGGATCACCGAACTGGGACACATTTCATACCACCCAATGTTCCCCTCAGTCTCCCGGTAAAAATGATACCTCATTTGTATAGGTGGGCCAAGTGCTTGTGAAAGGGAAGAGCCAAAAACATGTTGATATTGAGGGGGAACAAAGGGGTTCAAAAGGGCAGTTTGCATAAAAAAAAAATTTAGGCTGACAAGTGCAGCAGAATTTTTATCGGTATAGATGAGACAATGCTGGGTGGTAGGAATTTTGTGGATTTCTGCAGATTCCGTAAGGTTCCATCACATAAATGTGGGAAAAATTTGTAATTTCCAGCAAAGTTGGAGGTTTGCAGGGGATTGTGGGTACAAAAATGGTGCGGGGTGCATGTGAAACACACCAGTCTGGAATCACCCAGATGTTTAGTTTTCAGATGTGTCAAGGTCTTGTGGATTTTTCTACATGGCAGCATCCCAAAGTCCATAAAGTGCAGCCCTCACCATTCCAAGTGGGACGATTTTGAGAGTAAGCCAAGTTCTCATGGCCCAAATGTAAAACTAAAACCCAAAATAATCAAATGCCTTCTTGCTTGCTGTGGGATAAGATATTTTAGAGTGCGGGGAGAGCTGAAAGACTGTTACCCCCTTCAGTTGAGGAGCCACCACCCCAATATTTTTAGTTTTTTAAAAAAATTCCCCAGCATCTAGTAGACTTTCTGCCCCCCCCCCCCCCCCGGGTGTGGATCAGGGGTAATTGCCCCATATGCCCACTAGTGGGCAGAACAGCTTTGGCCCAATTTATTTGGGGTGGGGGTATGGCCGTACCCCCACCCTCTTATTTTTGGAGAAAAGAAACTTCCCTGGCCTCTGGTGGGCTTTCTGCCCCCTCCTTGGGGCAGATGGGTCTTCCAAAAATAGGCTGATCTGCCTGTGATCCAGGGCATTCCCCTTCCATCAACGGCCGGGGTGTGCGGGTGGGGGACCCATGGGGGAGCGCTAGCGCTCCCCCCAGTTCCCAAGTGCAGGACGAGGTGATCTCGTCCAAGGCACCCGGGAACCAGTGCCTTGGACGAGATCACCTCGTCCAAGGCACCGTAGCAGTTAAAAAATGTTTTTTTTTATTTTTAAACACATGACAACTCATTAGAATTTATAGACAGTAGGGTTACCTAAAAAGTGGTAGCCTACTGCGTAAATAAACCGGATTGGCAAGTGTGTTGCCTTGCACAATCATCAGAACAATTGAAAGTTTCAGGACATAAAGTCCCATGAGTCCTATAAGGACAAGTTACTTACCTTTGGTAATGACTTATCTGGTAGAGACTAACTAGCTGCAGATTTCTTACCTTAGAATATTCCCAAATAACAAACCGGAACCTGATATTTTTGAGTAGCACCTCTGCGTGACGGCAGGTAACGTTTAGCTCCGGGTCATCCACGCAGGAAGTGATGTGCATGGTGCTTATATAGGTGCCATCTCAGTATGCTGTCATCAGTTTCTTTTCGTGACATTATTGTGTCAGAAGCACATAGCCATGACAAAATGCTAATGGGCCAATATGCAGACACTACAGACCAACACGTATAACCCAAAGAAGAGAAATCTGTTTGCACAGCAGGGAGGATAGGTAGGTCCGTAAGGAATTTGCAGCTACATAGAGTCTTTACCAGATAAGGCCTTAACAAAGGTAAGTAATTTGTTCATCTGATAGAAATGTCTACCCCAGATTCCGTACCTTAGAATACATACCCAAGCAATATCTCCCTGCCTGAGGGACTGTGAACAGATTTATGGATCCAAACCTTTTATTAAAGTTTTATAACATACATATACCTCATGTACATCCAATAGGCTGGTGAGAGGGAAACTTGTGAAAGGGAGTCAACATAGGACAAATCCAGAAGGACTGAAGAAAGGTGACACACGTGGGCTGGGAGGGGGGGGGGGTCAAAGGGAGGAGGATGGGTGAAGGACAATGTGCATGTGTCTCTAAAGTGGACGAGTTCTTGATATTAGGGGTAGGGATTTGCTCGCGAGTGGAGTGGAGCACCCCTGCAGTTACGAGTCTGTGGGGATAGGCTCAGATGTGGTGATGCAAAGAACTCGCAAGAAGTGGGAGCAAGTAAGTTCTCTGACGTCCTGTTCAATGAAGCGCACACAGTGTGCCCACATTCTGTCAATCTGCAGCAGGGTGGGCTCTACAGCAGCAGTGAGCTTTTCCATCCCCAGTAGATCCCACAGTTTATGTAACCAGTCTGCGTAGGTCAGTGTATTGCCTGTGTCCCAGTGAGTCAGGATTGCTTGTTTCGCTGTCAGAGAGCAGACTTTTGTCACTGACATGGGTGACCATCCTTGGGGATGGACCGGGGGGGTTGAGAGACCCAGTGCCCGACTGCTCTGTACCACCATTCTTCTTGAGCCGGAAGGCCATAGGAATTTTGCAGTTGGACAAACGTGTGGAGGCTGGTGTGCTCAAACAAATCCTCCAGTCTCTTGTAGTCTGCCTCCTGCCAGACCTGATAGTCTTTGCCAGTTTATGTTGGTGGAAAGTGAGGGTTGTTAATAAGTGGCTTAGGAGAGATATGGGTGAGAAGAGCACCTTCTTGACATACACAGTATGTCAGGCTGCCACTGTGGCTCGTGTTACTAGGAAGATGTATGGCCCAACCCAGGTGGTTGGTGCTTCCTTGGGAGACAGGGTAGCTTCCAAATGTGGATGACAGCAACTGCTTGGTCCACAAAGCCCCAGTGTTTCTCAGTGAAGGGCCTGGAGCATTCAACCTTGTAGCGAGGTAGTAGTTGGTTAAGTTAAGAATCACACGGCCACCACCCAAGATTGTTGCATATGCCTTCTTCCGTACCATTCATGGCCTCTTCCCCTCCAATATGAAGCTTTCGATGAGTTGCTGGAAAGTGTGGAGCACGTGGGCTTGAAGAGGGAGGGTCTGTATGATGTAAAGGATTTGGGGTAAGAATGCCATTTTCATTGCTGCTCTCCTCTCCATCCAGGAAAGGCTTCTCGATCTTCAGGCCCGCAGTTCTGAGCGAGCTGCATTTAACAATGCTGCAGAATTATGCTTCACCGTCTTGTTTAGGGAAGAACAGATCTTTAAAGAAAGATAGGGCAACCAGTACATAGCCCACAGAAGAGGGTAGGAAAGTTCCAGCTGAGCTCTGTTGCAGACCTGGACAATGAGTTTCAGAATGGGAGATTTTTGCAGATTGACTTTGAAGCTGGAGATTTGTACAAAGGCTGGTAGTTTCTGCAGGAGCCCCGGGATCAAACTGTGTGGATCCGTGAGAGTTACCTTAACATTGTGTGCATAGAAGACTAGCTTACGAGATTGACCTCCCCCACCCCCGATAGCAATGGCCGTAATTTTCTGGTTTGTCCTGATGCGTTCTGCCAATGGCTCCATATACATGACAAAAAATTAGCAGGGACAGGGCCAGGCTTGCCGTGTTCCTCCGTGGATGACAAAAGGCTTGGAGATGGTGCCATTTACCCGGTTCTCAGGCAGCGGAATGCCTGTAGCTACTCCTTATCCAAGCCTGGAGCTGTGGTCCAACCCCATCTTGGCTAGTAAACTGTACAAAAATGGCCAGTGGACACAGTCAAATGCCTTCTCAGTGTCAATGAACCAACAGAGCATGGATGCAGGCCCTTGAAAATGTATCCATCAGGTGAAGTAGACACTTGGGCCTTCATTATGAGTTTGGCGGGCGGCGGAGTCCTGTGCGGTCCAAACACCGCCGGCTCTATTTGGAGTTCACCATAGGGCCAGCAGGCAGAAACAGCCGGCCCTGCGGAGAACAGGGCATTAACATTGCAGCCAGCTTGTAATCATGCCGGCAGCAAAGTGGCGGTTCGGCGGGTGGGCCAGCACCCGTCGCGCATTCCACTGCCCGTAATTAAGGCAGTGAAATGCATGATGGGGCTGTGCATGGGGGCAGTAATCGTGCCGGCAGCATTGTGGCAGTGCGGCGAGTGGGCCAGCACCCGTTACGCATTCCACTGCCTGTAATTCAGGTAGTAAAATGCATGACTGGGCTGTGCATGGGGACCCCTGCACTGCCCATGCCATGTGCAGGGGGCGCCTGTCTCCTCCATTCCAACAGCCTTTCCATGATGCTGGAACCGCCATGAAAGCTGGCGGTTCGGGGCTCATAATCAGGAGCAGCGCTGCCCAGGGGATTACAACCGGCAGGAGCACCAGGCTTCGGCTGGTGGCAACCTGGCAGTGTCGGCGGTCTGACCGCGGCGGCTTCGCCACGGTCGTAATTTGCCTGTCGGACCGCCACAACCGCAGCGGTTCGACCGCCACAACTGCAGCGGTTCGACCGCCATCGTGAGTCTGTCAATCTCAAGACCGCCAGACTCATAATGAGGGCATTGGTGTTATCACTACAAGTCTGCTTGGGGATGAACCCGGTTTGATCTGGCTCCATAAGTCCCTGCATATATAGATTAACTCTGGCTGCAGGATACTGGTAAAAATCTTGGCCTCAACACTGAGTGAGATGGGCTGGTATGCCGAGCATTTAGTTGGGTCCTTCCAGGTTTGGGGATTACTGTGATCACTGCCTTACTCATGGTAGGTGGAAGCGTGGCTGAGTCCCCAATCCCTTCGTCAGATGTGACGGCTGGTCCACCTTCCACCTGGATCTCCGAAATTCTAGCTTCTTGGGCGTGGGCTCGGAGTTTGCATGCCACAGGAGGGTCTACTTTGCTGCTCCCAGTATAATATTTTTGTTTGGTCCGCAGCAGTGCATTGCTGATATCCAGGGCTTTAAGTTGTTTTCTAAGGATGGTTAACTCTCACGTGAGCCTGTGAGCACCCATGCGTTGGTGTTCAACTTCTAAGGCACATTCTCTCTCCTCTAGGTCCGCTTTCTTATCTCTTCTGGCTTTGTTGCAGTGAGCTGAGATGGCTTGAAGAACTGCTTTCCGAGTCTCCCACAGGCAAGAGATTGGGGAGTCTGGTGTGCCATTGAGCTGGGGATAACCTTGGAACACTGACATTATTTCTTTGTGAGTGGAGTCGTAGGTGAGCAGCTTGTCGTTTAAATGCCACAGAAGGGAAGGTGCTGAAGATGAAGGGACTGTGAATGTAAGCCAGATAGGTGTGTGGTCAGAGAGAGCAGCCACTCCTACATCAATCTGAGTAGTTGCTGTGCACAAACGTGGAAAAACTAGAAAGCAGTCCAATCTGGCACAGGTCTTGTGGGCGGCAGAAAAGAAGGTGTAGGCTTTCGTTGTCAGATGGCACACCCCCATATAACAGAGAGGCCCATCTCCCACAGCCAGTCCACCCCCATGGGAGAGTGCGTGCCAGGCTGTCCGCACTTTGGCCCAAGCAGCCTAGTTGCGATTGCGTGACAAGATTGAAGTCACCACCTATCAGGAGATCTTTATCCAGAGAGAAACTGGCGGAGTGCCGCAGTGATGAATTGCTCATGATGGTCGTTGGGCATATGTATGGATGCCAGTGTGAAGGAGTATTGATAATAAGTGATTTGGAGAGATGGTAAGCACCCTGGGATTTTTGCCTGAGTCCCCAATGTGGCCCCTGAATGTGTTTAAGAAAAGGCTGGCCAACCCAGCCTGTTTAGTAAGACTTGAGGAGAAATGAACTAGCTGGATCACAGTCTTTTCCAATCTTGCTTGAGGAGATGGTTTTCCTGCAGAACATAGATGTTATAGTCTGAGTCACGCAGGAAGGAAAGCGTCGCCAGGCATTTCATTGTGGTATTAAGACCTCAAACATTAAGGCTAAGTATTTTCAACATACCAAAGAGATGCAGTCAAGTTGTGGGGCTGGGATCTACGTCACAGATATTTAGTACTCTTCAGACGCACAGGACAAATGCACATTGAGCTGGTCGGATGGTGGTGGTGGGGATTGGGCGGGGGGGGGGGGAAGCATGGAAGTTTAGGACAGTAACAGGAAAGTCTCAAACTGGGCAGAAAAGAGCAGGAATTGCCACAGCTATCCGAAGGGAGGTGATGCCAATGACCAACATGATGAAATTACATGGAAGATGGGGCTGCCCGGGCCCCGCAAGCCTTCATGCAATGTTACAGCTCATAAGTTCCCAACCTTTTGACTTCTGTGGACCCCTACTTTATCATTACTGGAACTCGGGGACCCCAACTGAAACATTATTGGAATCCGGGCACCACCCACTGAGTCATTACTGAAAGCTGGGGACCTAATCTGGTAATATTATTTAATTTTCTAAGTGGACCCCCTGAGGAGGCTTCGCGGAGCCCCAGGTGTCCCCGGACCACAGGTTCGGAACCACTGTCATAGCTGAAATGAGTGAACATGTATTGTGCCAGCCAACGGTTTCTGGGTAGCTCCAAAGGAATTGGCTGGAGTGAGTGGGGCCCCCAAGGAGGGGCTGAGAGTCTCTGGGGTGGTCTGCTGTTGCAGCTGATGGAGGACCTCCAAGAGTTCTTGACGGGAGTCAGCATCAGCTGGATCACAGGCCTTCCAACGAGGGGCACACTGGCTGAGAACATCCCAAGCCTTCTGGGGGGTTAAGGTTTGTTCAAGTCAGAGCTGGGATCAGAGTTCTGGGAAGTTGAGGCCAACCCCTCGAGCGACCAAGCCTTTTCCATGATGCGGACTGCCTTGGTCTCTCTGTCCCAGATGGAAAGAAGCTTAAATGGGTGGCTCCATCTGTATCCGACTGCCTTGCCGTGGTGGAAAGCAGTCGCCTCACGGGGACTCGCAACGTTGGGGGAGTAGTAGGTTAGAGGTCTTGATATAGCCATACCGGACTGCGCTCAAACAAGAGGAAGTTGTGGGACAGTGCTGCTGCCAGGAGTGCATCTCGTTGCTTATAGTAGTAGAGGCAAGTGAGAATATCCTGACGTGTACTAGGGGACTCTGCAGGGCATCCAGCTATATGAGTGCGGTCAAGGATGATGTCTGTGGCTGCGAAGGTGGAGAAGGAGTTGTTTAAATAGACTTATGGCCCCCCGAGACCGACATTCTCTGCATTACGGGGATGCCATTAATTCTGATGATGAAGCAGCGCAACCATTTTTTTGGTCTTCCAGTTGTGAGCACAGGGCAAGGTTCTGCTCTTGCAGATCCAGGATCGATAACCTGTGGTTGTCTAGCTCCTCTTCCTTGGCATCGCCACTATCCTTTAGGGTGACTATGCATTAGCCTAAGTCTGCGGTCTCCCTCCTAACCTCCTTAAGGTCCACCAGCATTTCATCCCTCTAGGTGGCAAAGTCTCCCAGTAGTTTATTGAAGAGGGAAACGAGGAAGGAGTCGGTGATGGGTGCCTCCTCCTCTTCAAAAAGTGGAGAAGAGTCGTGGGCTGCTTGATCTGGAGGGCACACATTAAGAGGCGGATCCAGATTTTTCGTGGCAGCCTTAGCCAGCATGACCTTCAGGGTGGCATCCTTTCTAGGTGTATGGGTAGCCATTGCAAGCATTGCGCTGCCCCAGTCAGGCATTGTGGAAGGTAGCTGCTAAGTAGAAGGGAGGCCAGCAGGCAGTGAGGGGTGGGGTCTGTGGGGTTGACTGTGCTGAGACTTGACCGTGCTGATCAGCCCCTCTCCCCACTGACAGCCCCAAGCACTTGAGAAACACACACTGGTGGGGTCCAGTACTCCCAAGGGTCGACTTCAATCCTCTTGCCACCTCTAGTGGGCACTTCTTTTATCCAAGCTTGCACTCCAGGAAACGCTCCTCCATGAGGTGTTGGTGGCCCAGGTACTGGCTGCACCAGGTGGTCTGCGTGGGCCTCACAGCGTGTGTATAGTGGGGGCCTCCTGGCCACTCCAATGCCCCTCTGGCGAGGCTACTGCTACTGGCAAAGCGACAGGCACACTTGAAGCACGGCACTCCTTCTAGGCCCCCTCGACTGCCAATCGATATCCTGCAGGTGTTCAGCTGCAGTTGGTGCAGACTCTGCTGAATATTGAAGGCTGCAGAGGAGTGGCCTGCCCAAGTCAGACTCTCTGAAATGTAGCCGCTAAGCAGAAAGGAGGGCAGAGGGCAGTGGTGGTGGCTGTGGGTGGGCAGTAGGAGGCGGGGGCAGGGAGGGTAGAGTGGTGAGGGGCATGGGGGCTGCAGAGTTATGTGTGATGGTGCTGTGGCTTGGCAGTGCCCCACTCACTTGGGAAATGCACAGTGATGGGGCCCAGTCCTCCCCAGGGTTGACTCCGGTCCTCTTGCTGGCTCCAGTGGGCACTCCCTTCATCTAGACCAGGTGATGCTCCTCCGGGAGGTGTTGGTGGCCCCTGGTGCCGGCAATGGCATGCGGTCTGCATGGGCCTCACAGAGTGTGTAGAGTGGGGGCCTCCTAGTCACTCCAAGGCCCCTGGGGTAAGGCCACTGCTAGTGGCAAGGTGACCAGCGCACTTGAATCATGCCCCCCAACCATCAGGTCTCCATGATCACCAATGGGTTTAATGCAGGTGTCCAGCTGCAATAGGTGCAGGTTCCACTGAATCTTGGAGGCTGCGTAGGGGTGGCCTGGTCCAAGGTTATGTGGTACTGCTCCCCCAGGCTAAACCATGCTCGATTTAGTCCCAGCAACTCAGGCGGGCAGTGGACCAGCGCTGCATGGCAGCCGTATCCTAGCAGTGGAGCTGTCTGGAAAACAATGACAGTGATTGCCGCAAGCCTCCCACAGCCTGTAGGAGGCCTGATGCTTGTGTGCTGAGGCTTGGGAGGCCCAACCCCTGCCCTGAAAGGATTGGGAACACTGGGCCAGTGGTAACTGCAGTTCAGCATGTCTGCACCACGGAGAGCTGCAGGGAAGCTCCTATGCAGTCGAAATCTTGACCACCTAGCCCTTTGTACAGATTTAGACCACAGAATCCTGGAGAACTGAAACAGGGATAGTGTCCGTTATCACAGACCTGACTGTCCAGGCAGTAGTGCTTGGTAAAAGCATGCAGACACCCATGTTACTGCTTGACAGATGACAAGGACAGGGACTCTGCGAGCTAAAGCAGTGGTCACAGCCTTGGCTCTGGCGAAACGAGCACGCAAGCCCTCGGGGGTTGCCCCATGGCCAGTGTATAGCAGATTTTAATGCACTGCACCATCCATCTTGAGAAGGCCTGTTTCTGACAGCCTTTCCTTTCTTCACTACCATGAACCCAATGGAGAGTTTTTGGTACGATCTTTGGTATGATCAATATGGAACAATGTTCTACTTGGGTCCAGGTGATGGAGTGTCTCCTTCTGTCTGGAAGGGTGGAGCGATGCAAAGAAGGTCGGCAGTGTGACGGTCCGGCCTATAAGGAAAGGGAATCACCACTATTGGGAAGAAAGAGGCACGAGTTCTCTTAACTAATTTGTCTGGGAAAAAAGTTGTGTCAGGAGGGTGCACAGAGTGCCTGCATTTCACTAACCTTTCTAACCGATGAAGTGGCCACTAGAAATGCTGTGTTGATGGTCAAGAGACACAGAAGCCAGCTATTATTAGGTTGGATTGTTGAGCACATCGAAAAAAGTCAAAACCAAGTTAAGATCCCATTTGGGCATGATACAGAGTTGCGGGGGAAACATGTTGGAGATCTTTGAGAACACAGGCCACAACAGGGAACTTGAATAGAGAGAGCTGCACCACTAACCACAAAAAAGCTAATATGGCTGAAAGGTATCCTTTAACTATGCCCAAAACAAAGTTCTGCCGGGCTAAAGAAAGAAAAATTAACACCCCAGACAAAGGTGCAGAAAGCGGGTCAACATTTTTGGTAGTATACCAAACAACAAATTTGTCCCAAAGGCAGCTGTATACTATACTGGTTGTGGGATGCCTGGCTGCCAGAATGACATCACAGATTTGTGCATGAAGTTCAAAAACTGTCAATTGCCACCACTCAATCTCCATGCATGAATGCGGAGCATGCACAAGTTGGGGGCTGGACCCTACAGTGTTACTGTGATTGTAGATGCTCAAGGGGCAGTCTGATCAGAAGACCAATGCTCATGCTCAGGAGTTCGGAATACCATACTCTTAATGCCCAATCCAGGGCCACAACAATGACTTGGGCCTGGTTGTTCCTGATCTTCTTGAGAACTCTGGTCAGAAGTGGTATTGACCCAAAGGTGTACAGGAGGCTTGAGCTTCACTAAAGATGAAATGCACCTCAGAGCAAAAACCACAGTGGAAATTCCAGCTCACAAACATGCTGACACTGCAGATTCTTGTTGGAGGCAAATTGATCTAACCAGGGTTCTCATCAATCTCTGAAGATACCCTGCAACTTCTCTGGGCGAAGGCACCATTCATGATTCGTGAGCCATCCCTTCTGAGTTCATCTGCTTTGGAGTTCAGAGTGCCTGCCAGACGCTGAACCACCACGAACATGTCCTGATGTTCCCCCCAAGTTCAGAGACACAGGGCCTCTTGACACAGGGTTGACAACCCCCACCCGTCCTGTTTGCTGCAATACCACATGGCGGTATGAGCCCACTACACACCCTAACCAGGCTTCCAAGGAATGCTGTTTTGAAATCTTGCTTTAACCCACTCTATGGGTACAGCCTCAAAGTTACTATTGTCAATTCTTATTTTTTCTTGTTGTTTCCTCAAACTGTTGTACCAAAATGAGTCTATATTCTGAAATATGATGGGTCAATACTGACCGATGCTTATAGTATGATATAGAAATTAGATTACATGATCTTTGTATATTCAATACTATACAATGCTGCAAAACTAAATAAAGATAGTTTAAAAAATACCACAAGGTGTGATGTTGTCCTTGAACACTTGAACCAGCCTTCACTTGATGGAAGAAAGAAAGGCTTTTAATGCCAGGTGAATCGCTGTCAACACCAACAGGTTGATATGACCTGACTGAGACCAGTTTACTCCGATAGCCACCTCTCCCAGATGGCCACCCTAACCCAGGAGTGACGCAACTTGTCACCACAGTCAGTTCTGGATAGTGAAGGGAGAGGGATCTGCTGCTGACTCATTCAAGATTCGTCAACCACCACTGCAAATCTTTAGCAGTTCCCTCCAAAATCTGGACCAGGTTGGAGAGCCTCCTCTGATGCTGCGCCCACTGGGCCTTCAGATCCCACTGCAGAGCTCACAATTGCCAGCAGGTATGTGTTACCAGCAGGATGCAGGATTCATGAGACTTCACCAAAATCCAGGACAGAGGCTGAAATATCTGAATCATAGCCTGAATATCCTGGACTCACTCCTCCAGAGGATAGTTTTGGAACTGTACTGCACCCAGAATGGTTCTGATGAAAGGGAGCATCTGAGAGGGAGCTAGGTTGTGATTGTAATTGTATTTCTTGACTGCTTTCTACCCCTGATGAGGCGTTTAAGTGGTTTTCGGCGAATAGCATGCTACTGGAACCCAAAGAGTTAGTGGTGGATTAATATAGGAAATTTAACTTGTTAATTTAAGTGGCAGATATGTGAGTCTGTTATTTTGACTGAACAGGATAAAATAGGGATAGAGGAGGGAAGAGTCTAGGTAGTGTTACTTGGATTTCACAGTAGTAAAAAAAGGTTTGGGATGAGTCAAAGGTGAGACACAGGAGAGTAAAGTCAAGAAAGGATCTTAAGGAGATCATAGTGTAAAAGGAGGTTTAGGATGAGCCAGCGTGGCGGTAGAGGATTTATTGGAAGTCATTTAGAATGAGACAGAAGTAATGCAATGAGGGAGTTGAAGGCTTATTCTTTTTTGGACAGTAGGAGTAAAGTAAAAATATTGATACATTGTTGCATAGAAAGAATATACATTTATAAGGCAAATACTAAAGAAATAAAATAGTCTTGCATAAAGTTCCATATGTGCAAGTATGGATAGACAAAGTCACTTTCAGGTGTTGATCCACACAAAAGCTAATTTATTTGTCTATTTTTTTCACATTTATACTTATATATATATATATATATATACCAAAAAGATTTGTCCTGAACGAAAGCTCGCTCACAACAGGTCATTATGGAATGTAGCAAAGTCTGCGACTTACAGAGAATTCTTTGGCATTTTCATTATTTCAGTCCTTATATTTTCAAGCATCTCTGGACACATGTTTCTGGGTTCATCCCTTCATCAGCAGAGAACAAACATTTCCTTCCTTTTTCAAAGGCCAACTGCCTGGCTGCTCAGCAGATTTAACTGCAAGCACCTGATATCAGTTAAACACCAGTTCTGTCCCAGTGAACCTCAAGTGAGCTGCAAAGTGCACGCGGCAAAGGATAGTCCTGCACAATTTAAAATTATACCCCAAGTGGGTTGCTGAAGCCAAACAAAATACTGAAACACAGTTCATTACCCCTGTGGGCAAATTATATATATTATATACCATTGTTAAGCAGACCTAAAGAATATCTATATATTTCTAAAACATTATATATTTATTTACACGTACAATTAAAAATGCAAGTATCTAAATATATACATACAATCAAATAATACATATTTACATACACTGGCATATGCTGTACATTTGTGTTTGGGTGTGGTGGCCATGTAGAAAAGAGCCAACTCTTGAGTAGTATTCTGAAGATAAGATAGTTATCTGTGGCTCCTATGTTTGGCGGTAACGAATTGCATAGGCTGCTTGAACAGAGAAAGATGTACCACCCATGGCTTTTTTTCTTGTATTCTACAGTTCTGAGGTTATGGTGAAAAGCTGGAACAGAGGCTCCTTTGTTGTAGGTATTTTGTGAGTTTATCCCTGATAAAAACTGGTCCTGTTCCATGTATTGCTTTGTGGGTGATACAAAGCAGCATGAAGGTGGAATCAGTAACCAATGTAGGGCCCTCAAGGCAGGGGAGATGTGGGTTTGTGGTTTTACAAGTAGGAGTACTCTGGCAGCAGAGTTCTGAATCGGTTTAAGTTTTTTTCGCAGTTGATAAAGATGATTTGTGGTAGAGGTCATTGGTGTAATAAAGTTTAGACAGTACAAGAGATAGTACTTTGGATTTTCTGTGGAAATCCTAGATTGGGGAAGATATGTTGCAGGGTTTTCATAGTAATGAAGCTTGATCTTGCATACTTGTCCATTTTGGCATTCATTGATAATTTGGAGTCCATAGTAAGTCCAAGGTTTCTTACTTCCTTAGATACTTTAGGAGAAAATCCCAGTTCGTCAGGCCAGACGAAGAGAGGGTCAAAGTTTTTTCAAACGCCACATGTGACTATTTCAGTTTTGGTCACATTTAATTTGAGGCAGCTCCATGTCACCCACTAATCAACGGCTCTGAAGCAACTGAAGATTTTTTAGTTACCAATGTTGTTGGGGCTTACAGGTTAAGAAGCATTTGTGTGTCATCTGCATAGCTATAGCTTGTGAGCTGAAATTCATTGATTGTTGCCAGTAATGACTTCAGGGTGCTCTGGAAAAGCAGGGGAGAGAAGGCAGAGCCTTGAGGGACCCCTGCTTTTGTGAAGTACTGTTTGGATGAGAGAGGGGGGAATATCAATGACGTTTGTCCTGTTTTGAAGATAGGATATGATCCAGTTGAGAGCAGTCGCCTCTATGCCGGGTTTGTAGAGTCCTTGGAATAGGGTGTGATGGTCAACTATGTCAAAGGCAGCTGAAAGGTCCAACAGAAGTAGTGCAGCGACCCCATTCCGGTCTACTGTATTTCTAAGGTCAGCTCAGATGGTGATGAGGGCAGTTTCTGTGGCTCTTCCTGGACGGAATTCTGTCTGGAAGTCAGAAATTATGGAGTTATCTTCAATGAATTGTGACATCTGGATGAATGCTGCTCTTTCTAACAGTTTGCCCAAGAAAGGTCCATTTGTAATTAACCTGTAGTTTTTAGGGTCATTCGGGTCAGGTTTGTTTTCTTTAATCATGGATATACACATATATATATATATATATATATATATATATATATATACACACCTTTTTAAAGTCTTCTGGAAATATTACTGTAGTTAAATAATTATTAATTTGAGCAACTGGCTGGCCTGCTTGCTTTGACCAGACTCAAATTCACTTTCTGACAGTCGTTTGAAGGAATGCAGAGGCTAGGTTAGCCTACTCTTGTTGGGGATTGTTGGAAAGGGTTTGTGCTGGTAGGTTTCCTTTTTGTTTTAAATAGGAGTCCAGCATGTCTGCTATGGTTGTGTAATGAATTTCCAGTTTGTTAGCAAATTCTTGAGCCATGGGATGAGTCCCTTCTGTACACCTAGGTTTACGAAATTCTGCAAGAATTTTACAAAATACTTTATATACACATTTAGCATTTTGAATTCTGTCTGAATATTACCTTTTTTTTTTTTTTTAGAACTTCTGATTGTTGACTTGTACATCCTGCTGAGTTTGTGCAGGTGACGCTTGTCTTGATTACTATTTGTTTTTGAGCCAGGTGTATTGCAGCGTTGCAATTTGTTGTTTTATCTATTTTAGTTCTGCATTCCTCCAAGGTGCTTGTTTTCTTTTGTAATGTTTTGTTTTTCTTAGTGATATTAGAATATCAAACGCTTCCTACACTCACTCAAATGTTTGAACTGAACTTATTGAGTCTAGATCTGTGTTCAAAGTTGATCATTGACAAAACAGTGTTGTGCATGTTAGTTAACAAGTACTACAGGAGCTGCATCTGGTAACAAATTAAGTCTATTATATCTGTAGTTGGTCTTGAGCTATAGGTCGAACAATTTAATTGAGAGGCTGCCATTGAAGTCCAAACAAGTTTAAGGGCAAAGTGAAACAAACCATTACAAGAAACACTGGATAATCCCGTGTGTCGAAGGCCTTTTTTTTTATCAATGCGAAGCAGGGTAAGATCAAGGAAAATTCTTGTATCTCAGGAAGAGGGTGGTAAAGACTTCAGATGTTAACAACTCAAGATGTGAAACAACGTACCGGAATGAATGGAATATAATAATTTTTATGGAGAGGTTGTGCTAACTCGTTGCATCGATCATGATAATTTAAAAATAAAATTCCGAAAAATTTCACAGATGTAACTCAAGTATTCCACTATGAGTATTTTAATTATTAACCAATAAAATAACTCCTAATGGTTTAGCACGAATTCTTAATGATTATCTGAAATATTAAAAATCATGTTTTGTTCATCATATAACTGCTATGTTAAAGCATTTTTTTTTTTAGGTCAGACCTAGCCAAGACATTTTGATTTGACTACAATTATATATGTAATAATGTAATATACTTAGTTACAGTGGCTTCAAGTCAGCCCTCTTCACCCTCTGGTCTACTGTTGTATCGTTTGCGTTGTACTTCTGCCCAATGCAGTAAACAGCAATAGACAGCAAGATTGCCAACTTTAGACAATGGATATTTTCACTGTGAGTGACAATATTTTGCTTTCCACAGGTAGCACAGCTAAACCCAAATTAGATCCACGCTGTGCCAGGAATACCTCTAGATATGCACGCTTTTTGAAACCCAAACATTATGTTTTGCTTTCAGCCGATATTTTGGTGTTCTTTATTATTGGAGATAATCGGGCAGTTCCCCAAAGTTTAGCAAAAACCATGGCAAACCAAAACAAGAACTAACAAAGCTAAAACGCGTTCAGTCAAAGGCAGACCTACTGATTTGTCAATGCTTGTTTCTTCATGTAACCAGGTCCATCAATTACTCTCTCACCTTCCCTCCAATAAAAATTATTAAGTCCTACAACCCAGGTGAAGCTGGAAAAAAGTATCTTGCTTAGGCTTACAGTTTCATCCTAGGTCACCTTATTCAGGCACTATATATACCAATGTCGTCTCACCCCTTTGTGAGCTCCAGATTTTATTAGCTCCTCTGCTCAAGAGGTCCGTGAAAATGAACCCTTTCTTTTACTATTACTTTGCTAAATGGAATGACATGGTTCGGAAGAATCAACATACCGGGCTGAAACAAACAGACAACTAGTTGTACACTGACCTGCACCTCTTACTTCTGAGGCTAGCTGCTCTGAAACCTTGCTTTTGTTACTAACAAGTTTATATTTCTAGATTGTTTGGCAAAATTCCTGACTGCTTTCACACAAGGATTAGTTGTTTGTTTTTCTCTTTTTACATTTTTTTTAACCATCCTAAAATAGACAATGCAATTTCAACAGGAAGCTCTCTACACCAAACATGAGAGGAAACAAACAGCAGGTAATAATCTGAGCTCCTCTCGACACTCCTCTATCCCAAGTGATATCACTATTTAACATAGATAATACTATCTTTTTGGCAAACCATACACAGTTCCTGAATTCCTCCATTATTATTGTTAGCCCTTAAACGTGTCGAGGCAATGAAATAGCCTTAAGGCTTCTAACCCAGGAGGAAAATATCTCTCCAGTTAATTCAGCATTCAATCCTCGTTAAGTATTCCAACAGTGGTGCCCAAACTTTCATAATTTTCATCTCTGTGAGAGTCTGGTCAAGTAACAACTTTTCATATACAAGCAGTTGCCAAAATGTTACAAACCACTGGGCCTCACTCAGGATGCCAAATTAGTTCTTCCTAATTTCCCTACTGGTGTTAATTCCCTTACTGCTCCCATTTAGATTTGCAGCTGTAAAAGCCTATGTCCTAATTGTAGAAATAGTTTTCTGCCTCTCTTCACTACAACGGTTCTTTTATCTCCTCACGCAACATGTCTTGATAGACCGCTCCCATTTCACACCACTTGAAAATTTCTGATGAGTATGCAGTGGTGGATGAAGAGTTACAGAGCATGTGAGTGTTAGGTTAACCAAACAAATTAGCTTGTTTCCTCATGCTAATCCATACCATAGTTCAGCACCGTTCACACTAGGATAGCTCAATAAGTATTTAAGAGTCTTCGAGATATTTGAAGAAGACAAGGAAGTCCAAAATGATCTCCCTGTACTTCTTCTATCCATTAGGATCCATTTTTCCCCTCACAGTTTCTTGTACTGCCTCTTTTATGATTATTCTAAGGTGTGCTGATCTGTAATAGGTGAAGATATTAGAACATGCTTTTCTCATGTGAAGTTCAATATTCTAACACTTACTCTGGGTTTGTCTTGAGCACATGTAAATTACACCAAGTCTTTCTGGAGGACTACTATTTATTTTGCTGAATGGCTATTTGGAGAGAGTAATATAGATATAGGATGCTGGCAGTATTTTCATTGTAAGCATATGTTACACTGAAGTATCACTTAACTTGTTTTTTTAAGTTCTGGCCAGTTAGCTCCACTCATATTCTCTATTTTATTGTTTATCTTTAAGCCCACATATTTGATTGTGGTTGTGGCCCACTTAAAGGGGCACGTGCAGCTAATTTATCTCACTTTCCTCTCCTCGAGGGTTAAAATGTCTGATTTTTGTTCATTGATCTTGAAGAACAAATTGCTTACCTTCGGTAATGCCTTATCTACTAGAGGCAATATCTAGTTGCAGATTTGTTACCTTTGAATTCTCCCCAGGTGTCAGACTGGATCGGGAAGATTTTCGTGTGAGTACCTCAACGTGCCATTAGGTGGTGGTGACCGACTCTGCGTCAGTCGGCAGCATAGTCTGCACCGGATATGACATCACAGGTCCTCCATAGGCACCACCTCGGTGCGCTGACGTCAGTTCTTTTCTTTTCATATAATCAAGTGCTGATCTGAAATGAGCTACCACTCAGTTAATTTTTGACTTTTTTTTCAACTTTTTATTGACTGTTTTTTCTAGTTTCTACTCCTGGTGCATCGAGGATGTCCTCATGAAGCACCGGCTTCAAGCCCTGTGGATCTGGTTATAGGGTGATTTCTATGACAGCTCTGCAGCTCGTGTATCTTTGTTGTCTGGAGCGCGACTACGACCCGGCCGAGCTATTCATCTAGATGCTTTAAGGGAGTGGTCCCTGAAGCTGATGGCGGCCCGACTCTATGCAAGTCAAGATCTTGGTCGAGAGGAAGGCCCCAGGACCAGTTGCGGAGTCCTTCATTGTCATAGTCCCACTCCAAGTCACCTCATCTGCCTTCTCACTGAAAAGGAAGGTGTTGAGGAACATGTTCATGAGGGATGCCTGGAAATACCCTGAAAAGTCAGTAGATCTCAACCAGGATTGGCAACAGACTGCCACTGATGATGCAATTGCTCTGCCTAGCGAGTGGGTTGTATTCAGTCCACAGCAAATGGTGAGCTTTACAGTGCCCCTGTCATCAGCAATAGTCTTGATCAAGATGGCTTGAGCCTCCTCCGAGACCAAAGGCAGCACTTGCACATTCAAATACCAAACTGTGTGGCTGTGTGGGTATATCGATCCAAGAGACATGTGGTGTTCACTGACCGCGGTGCAAGGCTGGTGGAAGAGAACATCCTCTTGTCAAAGGTATCCAGAGTCAAGGATTCCCTATCAGATGGCGTGGTCGGGAAGGAGCCAGGGTTAACTTTAGAGGTGGAGTCCTGGACAACCAAGCTCTCCAGGTTGGGGTGCGGACTAAGGAAAGCTGGTTCCCAAGGAGCAGGGCTGTGGGCATCTGTCCTTTGCACAGCAGCCTCTGTTAAGGGCTTGGCCATTGCCCTGAGCAGAACATCTGTGACTGAGGAATTAATTAAATGGAAAGAGAGGTTCTGTGAGGGTGATTCCTAGGTGAAGCACCTCTGCCAAGAGAATTGTCTTGAATGTCACTGAGGGAAGCGTAAGGAAAAGTACCTCAGCTGCCCACCTCACAATCATGGCAGAAGAAGCCATTTCTTTTGCAGCCACACTAGGAGGAAAGACTAAGCCAGTGTCTGGGGGGGAGTTTGGACCACTGCTATCCTCATACTCCTCACAGGACCTGTTGAAAAAAGAAGGTCCGGCTCCAGGCACCAGAGGCAAACCAGGTGGGAGTTTGTCACAGACATCTGTCTATGACAGGAACCACAGGGTTTAAACCCCACAGGTTTTTAGGGGGCATCTCTAGCAGATTGGGGGGCAATGCTCAAAAGAATTTTACAAAATGTTGAAAAAAGTAACCCAAAAAGTGAAATGAGATATCCCTCTCCGGGTCTGCGCTGATGGCGTGTGCTGCGGTGGCGCCCATATAGGCACAGTACAAGTTACTTCCAGCATGGATGGCACCCACAGGGAGCTGAAAGACCCCACCCACTGGCATACAGAGATAGTGCTCAAGATTTTCTGGATATAGTCCAATGCCTGAGGAATATTCTAAAGTGAGGACACTGCAGCTAAAGGCCTCTATCGGATAAAGTACAGTTGTTCCGGTGATGGTTGTTTATGGATGGTGAGTGTAATAAAGGAGGCATGGAGTCCATGACCCTCACCTCAGGGTCCTTAATATAAATGAAACTTACTTTTCCAGTTTACTAGGAAATTTTGTATTTCGGTTTACAAGATTAGTGGCATATATGTCACTACGATGTTCATGTGTGCTTAATCGATAACCACTAAATCAAAGCAGTCTAAAGATCCCTTCCGCATGCTGGTGTGCGTCAATTCTATACTGTGCTTGGAAGTGCTAGGCTGCTTACCCTTGTCTTTTTCATTTTTTTTATTTGTATTTTTCATAGTTTTTCTGTATTCCTCAAAGCTCTGTGCTCATCTTGAGTGGTTCGGGATACAGCTTGTGCAGGGAGGTAGTGGAGACTGTTCACCTCCAACAACACATACAGATGTTAAATAACTGGGCCACATAAACAACTACCCTGGGATGGAAAGTTACTACTTTTGTTGCTTAAAAAGGTTTGAGAAATATAACTTGATACATCTATTAATGGTATTTAAAATGCATCTCACTGTCTTAGATAATGTGTCTTAGATAATGTTCAAACAAATTGCAGCAAGTGTGTCTGTTGATCCTTAGTCCAGTTATGTCCACACAAAAATGCAAGCTAAAACGCTAGACTTATTCCTCAGGGTTTAGAGATAAAAAGAGAATCACAAGTCCTACACACTTAATAACAAGCGATTCGGACATTATAAACACCTTGCTGATTTTCATAGGGTGTATACTTTGGGTGTGAACTGTCAGAGCATATGTTTGTACAATTGTTTGAACAGATCCTGCATGTTACATAATTTTTATGCATTAAGGCTATTCCTTACCCACTTATTTCCCCAAGGAAGTATCTACTCCTTTGAGGAAATAAAAAAGAAACAATATGTCCTGAGGAGACAACAGCTGAATTTCTAGATATTCATAGTGAGTTCTAGGCGTCAAGTCTCTAATTTAATGTTATTTTATTTTCAACTGGTCAAGTCTCAAATTTACTAAAGTTATTTTACTTCCCAAACAGGATAAGAATCCAACCCAAACACAAAACTACTTTACCATTGTTTAATATAGAATGCAAAACCATATGCTGAAAATCCAAGCCTTGCATTTGAAGTCTATTGGATTGCCTGATTAACCACAATCAAGTTGTAAAGGGGAAAGTTGAATTCATCCAATTCTAGACTATTTGTAACACTTCGGGGTTGGTAGTTGAAGGTAACAAATGGTCACTGGACACTGCCTTCAATACAAACACTGCGGAAAACAACTATGTGAGGATTGGAATACTTGAATTAACAGCCCCTGGCAATCGCATGGGCAGCATTCCAGTCCATCAGTTTTAGTCACTATGCTACTCTTCTCAGAGGCCTTATTAGGCCTAGTCAGTGAGGTACAGCTTGGTTCCTGTGGCAGAGAGAGTAAGGGAGCCATGTCTGAGCATACACTTGACCTCTGCGTGCATTACATCAAACATACAAAAGGAGACCGGGGGCATGCCTGCAAATAGTCTAAATCATTGGAATCGCTCTGGGTAGTATTCCAGCCCTTTGTTTGTCCCACACTTAGCCATTGTAGACAGTTGCCACCCTTTGCACATCTGTACTAATCCAGCTGCTCACGTGAACAGTCCATCCCAAACTTCCAGGAAAGCCCCCTCCATAAGGGAACACAAGCAACCCTAGACCGGTTTGGAAATTATTAGGCTTCTTCTGCGTGGTATAGCTTGGGTCTCTTGGCAAAGTGAGCATGGGACTCATATTTGGACACATCTGTTGCACTGAGGAAAATAAAATAAAAAATGATGAGTGGAATGCCTGAATTAATCTCAGTCATGGGTAATTATTCGGTGTCACATACCCAGTCCATTGCTTTTTCGCCTACCATCCCACACCAGACAGTTATCAGCAATATGGAAATCAGCCTTGGCCCTGCTCCACAAGAAACAGTCCAATCATAATTGCCAGGCTACTTACCCTACAAATAGGAAAACAAGCAACACCAGACTGGTTTTGGGCTAGTTGGGCCTCATCAATGGCACATACCCCGAGCCCCGTGGCACAGAAAGAAAGGGCCCCACATGTAGGCATACCAGACTATAAGCTGACATTCTCAACACTTTTCTTTTTATAGGTATCTGTTGCATCACGTATCATAATGGGCTAGCGCTAAGGTGATATGTAGGTCTGGCGTTTACAGAAACCACTACACTATGCACCTGCTTTCAATGCCACCTTGAAAGGACCAGGAAGCAGAATACAACTACCAAAACAATTTGCAAATTTTAAGATTGTAAGTAGAGGAGCAGAATGGTGAGACAGTTGATTGGGATAGCCTGAAGTTAAATCTAAATACAAAGTTCAAGTCCTTTCAGAAGTAAACTTACAAGGATCCTAGGGAAGGATGTAGGTAAAGTTATGAACCTATTTTTATGGTTTTATTCATTCGACCTCTGCACATGCAGCAAGATAGTTCTCCTTCCACACTGACATAAGATAGGACGATGGAAAAGAAAAAAACACTATTAGATCTGCCATGTTGGTGACGACTAGATACATCTGGAAAAGACGAGACTAGGAACAAGAAATAAAATGTGTGGAACAGCCATGCAAGCTTAGTGACCAGTGTGGTGTGTGGAGCTTTGACTAAGGATGATATATAATGGGAAGAGGGAAAGGGCTGAAGGGGATGGGGCAGAGGGAACATCCCATCACAATCTTCTCTCACCAAACAAAGGTTGTGTGATGCACTGGAAGTAATTCTCAAGAAGCTCGAGGGACACAGAAGTGCAATGCTAGGGTCTTCGATGCTGGGGTTCTCAGAAAGGTTAATGTAGTTTAGTCCTGGATCTTAGTATCAATCCCCAAGTTAGTGAAAATCATTTTTGCTGAATTTCCAAAGTGAGGTAACCCGTTCTTGAAGTATTTGAGGAACTATCACAAGAAACACCAGAAAAGAGAACACAAACAGGTAAGGAGGGAAGTGGTAGGAGTAAATGTAGAGACTAGAGGTATTGGGGAATAGGAAGTGGTACATGCACTTGTGTATACATAGAAGAAGAAGTCGGAGTGTGACGGCAGATATATAGGGACTAGGGTATAAGTAGGGGTAAAGGTACAGCAGTGTAGGCACAATTCTAAAATATTGGTAAGGACAAATGTACAATGGTAAAAGGAGTACATGTGGGCACAGAGAGTCCAGAGGTAATAGCACATAGTAGGGAGGGCATGAAGCATTAGGGTACAGGAAGGAGCAGAGGTACAAGTGTAAAAGTGGGATGGAGGTACTTTGGTGTAGACATACAAATATACTAGGCTTTATGTATGGGTACTAGGGAACGGGTATGAGTGAAAGTGCTGTGGAGGTAGAAGTGGAGTAATAAGAATTTGGAATAAAGTACACGTGGGTGTAAACAGAGTGAGTCATTGTATAGGCATGGGTCACAGTGGTAGGATTTAGGTAGATACAGAATGAGCAGGATACAGGAAAAGATAGTACAAGGTTGGTAGGTGTAGAGGAAATAGTGCATTAGACGAGGTACATGTATGGGTGTCTAATGACAGGAACAAGGTACTAATGGTAGAGGCAAGGTAGAACTACTAGGGAGCTGGGGGTGAAAGGACTAGGATATACAAGAGGTAATAGGGTGAAGGTAGTTGCATGTACTGTGGTATGTAATGGGTACCAGTGGATATGAGTAGGGACAAAGGTGAAGATAGATAGGGGACTGGAGCATAAAAAACAATTAAGGTGTCAGGAAAGAGGCGAGAGAATGAAAAGTGGGGAAGCGAAAAGAGGGGACGAAGTGCACCCTTACCCCCAAAACAAGACAAAGAATCGGTTAAAACAGAGAAGGTGACGTAGGGAGGAGATCTCCTCTGAAAGTGAAGTAAGTGACGTGTTCTGAAATATAAAGATCTGCAGGGATTTTTCCAACATGAAGAGCATTTTATCAGCATGGATATATCATCCTGAGAATGTCATTCATTAAAAAAAAAAAAAATCAGGAAACAAATTAGTGGGGAAAGATTCTCCAGAAAATATTTCGGGAAGCTTGCTTTGAGCTACCTAGCTGGATATTAATCTTGGCTGTGCTGTTTATCCACGGTTTGTGAGCTGTAAGTAGAATATGTGTACTTCTATAAGTGCCAACATTCTGTGACCAAATAGAGGTAGGATATTTCAGGTGTCAAAAATGACTAATTACATAATGTCATCAGGCTTCTGCTTGTCCCCACTT